>NC_136068.1:181361629-187251272 GCF_964261635.1 Lissotriton helveticus | reverse complement strand
CAGAGACACACACACACAGAAACAGACATCAAAACACACACAGAGACACACACACAAAGACAGACGCACATACAGAGACAGAGACACACACACAGAGACAGACACACACAGAGACAGAGACACACACACAGAAACAGACATGAAAACACACACAGAGACACACACACAAAGACAGACGCACATACAGAGACAGAGACACACACACAGAGACAGAGAGACAGAGACACAGAGACACACACACAGATACAGAGATGCACACACAGAGACAGACCACACACAGAGACAGAGACACACAGACAGAGACAGAGACGCACACACAGAGATAGAGACACACACACAGAGACAGAGATGCACATACAGCCCGGGACACAGAGAGACAGACACCCACAGAGAAAGAGACACACAGACAGAGACACACAGACAGACATACACAGACAGAGATACACAGAGACACACAGACCGAGAGAGACAGAGACACACAGACATAGATAGATAGAGACACAAGAGACAAATAGACAGAGACAAACAGACAGAGGCAGACACACACACAGAGACAGACAGACAGACATGTGTGTGTATGTTGGGTCTGGTGGCTCAGTGGGCTAATGCATCTGCTGGTCATAGTTTTTTTTCTCTAGCCCCGCCCTCCACTGACCCGCCCCCACACAGGGGCGGACCTCTGCCATAAACCACACTCTAAATTTGGCCCCGAGAGAAAGTTTGTGAGAGCCCATGCTCTAGTTCAACCCTGGGTAGCTCTGGCTCTGAGCATAAAGGCTTACATAAAGGAATAAGTGTAAAGCATTTGAACAGCACCAACACAATTGAAGAAGAAATACACAAGACACTAAATAAATCTGACACCTAGATATAAAGATAGATTACGTTTTTATGTATTTTAGATACCACAACAAAAAAGATCCACTAGAGGGTTTTCGAGATATATACTTTACAAGGTACAGTAAATATGCTGTTTTTACTCAACAGCAAACACCATTGGAAAATTACATGAATTTGCCACCTAGAAACTTGTTGAGCAAAAACTTTTGCCTAGTTGTATTGCAATTGGCTAGAGTTACTTTGAGTGACCAACTCCAAAAGGGAACCAGACAGGGAAACCAGTTAAGTCCTCAGAAACATTTAACTTAGCAGGTGAATCCGTCTTCAGTCAGTTCCGAATGCTTTTATCCTTTGCTGTAGGTTCCTATGGAGTGGCCCTGATGCAAGGGTTACAGGATGCTGAAGATACTCAAGGATGCTGTGGATGCAATGCGGTCAATGGGAGTCTTTCTGCAGCTACTCCTCAGTCCACAGAGGGGGTGAGACTGACATGACCACAGGTTCAACGTCCCTTGGAGTCCTCTCAGTCCTGGTAGGATTCCAGTCACCACTGGGTACAAGTCTCCCAGTATCACAGTCCCAGGCCAATCCTTCCCTGAATAATAACTCATTGCCTGGGCGACCATGCGGCACTCCAATGACTCTGCGGGGTTCAGGAGACTCAGTGCAACTTTGAGCATCTGGTCCTGGTCTGGTGCTGCACTGCAGTGGCTGCTGGCGAGGTCAAGATTCTGGGCCACCAACTTGACCCAGCAGACGCCTTCAGCGAATGTAGCCCGGCGTTGTGAACAGTTGGTCTGCCAATTGACCCCAGGAGTCTCTTGATTCAGCTGGGCTCCATAGATGACTTCCCAAGATACCCCATTCGGACCACTTCCAGCAGAACCCCTTTCTCGACATCCAGAGCTCCCGAGCCCAACTCAGAGGTGTGGCTACCTATGGGGCCACACACCATTGAGAAACAAGTTTGCCAATTGATTTTCCCTTTCCTGTCCAGCCTGCCTACCTAGACAATGGAGAAGCCCATCTCTCAAGTGTTACTTATTTACCCTTCAAAGGTAGCTTCTCCCTTTGAAGCTCGCCTTTTGGGTCAACACCGTGTGGCTTCGTGCAGGAGGGAGGTAACACCTCTCTCCAATGCAGGCGTGTATTGTCTCCTTTCCTTGTAGCTGGTAGCATTTATCCCCAGGAGGGCAGAAAGCTCTCTCAGGGTCAGGTTCCTTGTTTAACGATTAAGGGCACAGGAGGCTAAAGATAGCAAGGTGGCAGCTTGGTAAAAGTTGCACACCACAACAAGGTACATTCATTTTTACTAGAGAATCTAGTCTGGCGTTATGCAATGAGTTGTTTGATACCTTGGAGTATCAACTTTGGTCGCAACGTTCAGGAGTTAGCACAGCTGAGGTGTCAGCGTGTAACCCTGTACTCGTCAATGGGGTGACTAAGTCTTTCCACAGTACAAACAACAGTTTCATGTTTTCACTGTCAGCAAATGTTAAATACATGTTCTACCTGTGAAATATGCTGCAACCTGCTTTATTACCTGGTTCGCCTGCCATATTGGTGACGTATACATATAATTAGGGTGGATTGATTTTGCCATTGTTAGAAGTGGCAAGTCTAGGCTACCAGTTGATAACTGCTCATCCAGTCTCCAATGGGAGATTGGGAGATAGGTGAGAAACCAGTGCTGCAATCTCTGGGGTGACCCTTTAATTTACATGCCTTGGATACCCTTGGTATCATATACTATGGGAGTACAAGTATTTTAGCTTTTGCTAATCTGGCATGAACCAATTCAGCATACACATTTTAGGTTCAGGGCACTGGCACTAAGGGCTGATTGGCAGGCCTCGGACCACTCTCAGAGTCGAAAAACCAGCATCATCAGTCCAAAAACTTGGGAGTGACCATACAAAAAGAGGTATTTCCTTACAATGACACTTCCATCAACAAAAAAACAGCTTGAATAAGGTTAAATACAAGTCTGATTCATCACAGGAAGAACAAGAGATTCCTTATATAGTGTTGAGGAATTTGTAAATTGCAGTTAGGCATGCTGTGTGTGAGTGATTGCCGCAGTTGTTCAATCTATCTATCTATCTATCTACATGAAAGAAAGAATAATATGAAAATAGATGCTGTCATAAGAATCTCCATATTCAGGATAAACAATCAGCCTGAAAGGGTGGAAATACAAGGTTGTAGTCATTGTTAGTCCATTCCATGCATTCCTTGAAAGAATTGACATTAATTTCAATAGAGCGACGAGGAGCTCACAAAACTCATCTTACATCAAAGCGACAGTGAAGTATTGTACTTTGGAGCCGTTTATTTATGAATGAATGTGTCAATCGGCACACCCACATAAGCCTACTACTGACAAAAAAATATGTTATTTCCTATGCAAAGATAGGAGTGTTCAAATTAAAATAAACATTTGTTTTACCAGAACCTGCAGATTAAAATTGCAATGGGCTTATCATCTTAAATCTATGGTATATTTCAGCTGATAGACACATTCACTGAACAAAATAAGTCTTGGGTAATAATCCAAACTAGGCAGGTGTAACTAGTTATGAAAAAGGATGAATTAGTAGGCCGATTGGAAATTGAAATTATGTAACCAAAATCCCAAATTTTGTGTTACATGTAATTTGTGACTTCTGCTAACATTTTGTATTATGCAACTTTGCTAAACTTTTTTTTAAGTTCAAAACATTTTCTTTTCAAGCCAGTCTCCCAATGGTAACTCACAAGGGGTATATGCTTTCTTAAAAACGTCATGCATAATGCCGCCAAGTGACATTCTGCTGTGGAAAGGTAATTTTGAATAATTTCCCCGAAAAATGTATGCAATTACCTGGGATTTTGCAGGGAACAATTAGGCACTTTTGAGCAGTATTTGTAAGACACTGACTGGAGGGTAGAAGATGGCATCCTGTGATATAATTTTACAGATTAGCTGGTTTATTGTATCTTTATCACCAAGGAGTTTATGTGAACAATGCTCTACAAATCAAATTAAAGTATCAAAAAAGGTGGAGATATGTGAGTACATGTAAAGATGTTGAAGGTAGTGATGCACGAAACTCAGTGCAGATACAAAAGGTTGAAACAAATACCAATATATGAATATGGAGAGTCTGGAGATGAGGTGAACCCTGTGTGAAGACATAAAGTGTGTATTCTGAAACCCTAGTACACTTAGAGGAAAGTGGAGGTGTGTACAGCCTTGCATATACTGAAAGTAGTTGTGGGCTTAACCCTTGTACGTAGGTAGTGTGATAGTCTGGTGCATATGGAGGATGATGGTGTATTGAAACCTGAGTAGGAGGTATTGATGTGTATAAACATCGGTACAGGTAGTAGGAATTGAAACCCTGGCTGTGCACAGAAGGTGGTACGTGAGAGCCTTGGTAAATAGAATGTAGGGATTTGTTAAGACCCTGTCAAATAAAGACAGTAGGAAAGGTTCAAGCATAATTCAATGGCTCATGGAAACATGGATCAGAAGTCGCGGCTCGCAATCTTCGCGGGAGGGGGGGTTGCGCGGGGGTTATCGTGCGGGTTTTACTGCGGGGTGGGTAAAATAAAAATAAAACTTACCTGACACCGGTCCCACGCTGCCTCTGCTCCTAGGCCGGTCCCGCGTTTTCCTGCTCCTGAACAGGAACAGGCATGCTCCCTCCCCTCCTGTAAGCCAATCACAATGCTGCAATGGCAGCGTTGTGATTGGTGCGGAGTCCCGGACTGCCGGGCACCTGTAGGGAGGCCATTCATTTTCTCTATGTAGGCTGCATGCAGCCTACATAGAGAAAATGTAGAGTGCACATGACTGCTTTCAGGGTACTCAGAGTGGTGCAAACTACTCCTCCCCGACCCTCCCATCTGCCCGCCCCAGCCAGGCATATCCTCCCGCCCGCCCCCCAACCAGACATACCCCTGCCTTCTGCTTCCTCGCAGCAAGAGAAGCAGAAAAAATTGGTATTTAAAATACCATTTTATTTTCTGCTTCTCGCACTACGAGAAAAGCAGTGGGGCAGCGCTCCTCCGCCCTAATGGAGGAGCCGCCCTTGTGGATAAGGCTGGAAATGAAGCTTTCAGGGACCATATCTTCAAGTCAAGGTTTATAGTGTGTCAAACCTTGGATGAATGTGAGAGAGGTTTGATAAAGCGGCATACCAACAACAGATACTCCAATACCATTTACTCACCTGGGCCCATAAACACACACAATAGAGTAAACTGCTGGAGTCAAAGTTTATTAATTTTCATACTTCAAGATTGATTATTTCTTATCCTTAACCAACCTTTCACTGATCAAAAAGTTCTTTCCTCTGGTCGATGGACCATTAGTTGAACTAGTTGATGGTGAAAATGAACAACCTTTACACTTTTAAAGTAAATAACCACAGACTCAGGCAAGTTTTAGGTCTTTATCTAAATTGATTGCATATGAACCACTTCAAAGTACAGTACACTCATCATCGCTAGGAGAGAAGATTCAAATAATCAAATCATCAACATATACTTCAAACTTGCAATTGACTTATGCTCAGAAAGGAGACGACAGAGAGAAAAAGAACATCTGCAAATTCGCGAAATTTATAGTTACCTAGGATGGCGTGAACACCAACCCCCTGGCCAAAGGGCAGGTAAGACTTCAGGACAGGATTCAGGACAGGATAGATGACCTCTCTAACACTGAAGGTCACATCGCAAAACTCTCTGACACTCTTTTCCTCCTCGAGATTCTTCCGCAATCTTCTTTCTAAGCCTAATAATTTAGGATATTAAGCTCTGCATTCGATTCTTCATCAGCATCTCTCGCTACTCCGACAGCACCCCGAGCTCTGCAGCATTCACCAAATATCCTCTCCCAACTAATTAAAAATGACCTTAACCAACCTTTCACTGATTAAAACATTCTTTCCTCTGGTCAATGAACCATTAGTTGAACTAGTTAATGGTGAAAATTAACTAAATTCTAACAATTACACTTTTAGAGTAAATAACCACAAAGTCCAGTAAGTTTTAAGTCTTTATCTTAATTAATTGCATATGAATCACTTCAAAGTACAGTACACTCACCGTCACTCATAGGAGAGAAGATTCAATTAATCAAATCATCAACATATACTTCAAACTTACAATTGACTTATGCTCAGAAAGGAGAGGACAGAGAGAAAATGAACATTATTATTATTATTATTATTATTAAAAAATATTTGTATAGCGCCTAAACTACCCGGAGGCCTCGTAGCGCTTCAAGAACCAATAACGCCACAGACAAAAGTCTCAGCCGACACTACCAGTTGAATAGATGTGTTTTCAGAAGTCTGTGGAAGGTTGTCAGACTACGGGTCTCTCTTACTGACTGGGGAAGTGAATTCCATAATCTGGCCGCCGAATAAGAGAAAGAGCGACCTCCCCATCTTGATTTCCTAATTTTCCTTGTAGTGGCCAGAAAATGATTACTGGAGCTGAGAGATCTTGATGGTACATAGGGCGACAGCATAGAGTGAAGGATGGCTGGGCCAGATTTCCACATAACCTTATGGGCTATGCACATCGCCTTAAACTTTATCCTGGCGGCCATAGGTAACCAATGCAGCTGACGAAGCGCTGGTCCTGCAGATTGTCTCCTAGGAACCTGCAGGAGTAGTCTTGCTGCACTATTCTGAACCACCTGTAGTTTGTTTATTGTGGTCCGTGGGGCTCCAAGGTACAGGACATTTCCGTAGTCCAGCCGAGATAATATCACGGCCTGGACCATAATTCTGCGGGCATCAAATGGAAGTAGAGGAAGAACTTTGCGTAACATCCTCAACAACCCATAGCAGGTTGATGATAAGACCGTAGCCTGATGGCCGAAGTTGAGGGTGTCATCTAGCCATACGCCCAAACTTTTTATATGTGGCTTTGGCGGTGGCACTGGTCCTAGACATGAGGGCCATGCGGGGATAGAAAGTGTAGGAGAAGAGTTGCCCAGTAACATGATCTCCGTCTTATCTCCGTTAAGGCGGAGATAAGAGTCCTCCATCCACCTGGCCACTGCTTCAAGGCAGGGGGCCAGCATGTCAGACGATCCCTTGTCGTGGCACAGAGATACCACTAACTGGGTGTCGTCTGCGTAGCTGACGATCTTAATGCCAAATGGATGGATGACGGCTGCCAATGGCTGCATGTACACATTAAAGAGCGTCGGACTTAAGGCCGAGCCCTGTGGTACCCCGCATTCCAAGGACAGACTGGAGGAGTTCCACATCTCCCTCAAAGACTTGGAAGTGGCGGTTACTGAGGAAGGAGGTAAGCCAATCCATTGCAGCGCCCGACACCCCGCTACTCTTGAGTCGGTTGATCAAGATGGAATGGTTGACCGTGTCGAACGCTGCACTAGGATCTACAAGAATGATGGCAGCCCTTCCTCCCTCATCCACCAGCCTCCTTGCCTCTTCAGTTACCAACAACAGCGCGGTCTCTGTTCCATGGTTTGGACGGAAGCCGGTTTGGGTGTCGTCCAACAATTTGTTGGACTCAAGATGGTTAACCAGAATGCTGTTTACATGTTTCTCCAACAGCTTACTAAGCCATGGCAGGAGAGAAATTGGGCGGTAGTTCGAAAATGTGGATGGATCTAAGCTAGGTTTTTTTATTAATGCTTTAACCATAGCACATTTCCACATGAGAGGGACTGAACCAATGGAAATGGAGAGATTTAAGACCTCTATAATGGTAGCCTGAACAGCCAGGATAACTGCCCTGAGCTGTTGGGGCGGAGCCACATCCAGCGGAGAGCCCGAGGTGACTTTGCTGACAATTTTGTCGAGCATCTCTGCGTCCAGAAGATGTAATTAATCGAGCACTGGTGCAGGAGCTAGATCTGTGGTAATATTATCCACCAAGTCAACCTGATTGGGAGGGAAAGCAGTATAGATAACTTGTATTTTCTCTTTAAAGAACACCGCCAATTGATTACAACGTTCAAGAGCCCCTTCTTTTGAGGAAGAAGTTTGTGGAGGGGTGATGAGGGACTTCGCTATTCGAAAGATCTCTTTAGGGGAGTTCGCTGCGGTACTTATTTTAGTCTCATAGAAGTTTGCCTGGGTCGTTTTAATCTCGGTTTGGTAACTCCTGATCGCCTTCCTATAGATTTCCTTTGTTTCTTGCGAAGAGTCAAGTCTCCATAGCCTTTCCAACTGACGGCAAGATTGCTTTAATGATCTCAGTTGGGGGCTATACCACGGGGCTACATTTTTCCTATTATGTTTTTGAACGATTACCTTGGGGAGAGCCCTATCAAGAGATTCCTGTGTCCACCTATGAAAGTTTGTGTTTGCCTCCTCAATGTCATTGCCTAGCGATGGCTTGGCTGCCTCCAAGGATGTTTTCCATTCATCCAGTGGTAGATTACACCACTTCCGGTCCCACTGTATGTTAGATGGTTGTGCACCCCGTCCAGCCTTTGTTACCCAAAATAGGGAAACTAGGGAGTGGTCGGACCAAGGTAGAGAAATGGGGTCCCCTGATGTAAGATTGTCTAAATTACTGAAGACCGGGTCAAGGAGATGGCCTTTTTCATGTGTTGGAAGGAGGCACTTCAAGTCTAAACCCAACGCTTGGAGGCCAGATAAAAGATTACTAGTTGCAGAAAGGGTTACATCCTCCAAGTGTATATTAAAATCTCCTAAAGTAGTAAAATTCGCCATTGCAACCACTCGTTCTGAGGCCAAATCAATACGTTTGGAAATGAAATCCTTAAGCGCCTCCGGAGGGCGATAAATAAGTACGCCTGATAGGCAGTCGGTTGGGGACAGTTCCAGTGAAAAGGTGAGATTTTCCCCGTCCATGAATAAAGATGGTAATAAACTGCACCTGTAGGTATCTTTATAGATAATAGCCAGGCCTCCTCCTCTTCCTGCAAATACCGTATCCTAACGGAATGGCCCGAATAATATCGGGTTCTTTCCCTGGTTGCAACCATGTTTCAGTTAAAAATAAAGCATCCAGCTTATATTCCTCAATTAAAAGGGCTAATTCGGTGCAATGTTTAGGCAGAGATCTACAGTTTAGGAGGGCTAAATTATATTGTGTAGTGGAAGTACGATCTCGATCAAGGTGGTTGTAAGATTTAAAATGACGATGAAAGTAACGACATACCAGTGGGGGCTTTGCAGGGTCTAGGGTGTGATGACATTCTGACCTTTTCTTAGGCCTCAGCCCGTGTAGGGTAGCACTGCTATACATCAGAGGGGTTCCCCTGCCAGAGCCAGGGGATATGGCCCCTGGTCCCGACCGGGCGCAGACAGGCTTGCCTTTGACGCGCCTATCGCGCGCCGCCGGCGCGGCCGGGAAGGTGTGCCACTCATATTCAGGCTGGGGGTGGGAGTGGCCGAACCACTGGAGCGGTGATCCCGTGCTACCCCCAATATGGCTGCCAAAACTACTCCACCCGCCACAGCACCTACTCTGCTGCACGGGATAGCGGCGGAAAATGTGAAGGCAGCTCAGTCTAATGTGCGTCCTAAGCAAGGTAAATTTAAAAACAACACAATTTTTAAAAGTGACAGAAAGTTTTCTTAAAACACAACAAGTCTCCCGGCTGAGCCTCAGGAGATTTTCGCGCAGCAATTAGTCCGCAAATTAATGAAATGTATAGTTACCTAGGATGGTGTGAAGACAAACCCCCTGGCCGAAGGGTTGGTAAGGGTCCCCCAGGATAGTTCAGGAGACAAAGACTTCAGGACAGGATAGATGACCTCTCTAACAACGACGGTCGTGTCGCACCCCTCCCTGACACTCTCTTCCTTCTCGTGATTCTTCCGTGATCTTCTTTCTAAGCCTAATAATTTAGGATATTAAGCTCTGCATTTGATTCTTCATCAGCATTTACGCTACTCCTACAGCATCCCGAGCTCCGCAGCATTCAGCAAATCTCCTCTCCCATCTAAAAAAAAAGTACCTCAATTATACCTTTTCGTTCCTCATGTACCACCCTTTAATGTTTCAATATCGTAAAAATACTAACTCTGATTGGTCAGGCAAGGGGAAGATCATCACACCATGCTTACATATCACTCTTTTCAGTTAGCTCTTTGTTAACAAACCCATACCCTTAATTTTGATTTATATTTTATTTTCCCACCCGCATTCACATTACATCTGTAACAAATGTTCTTCCGGACTGACTTTCATTTGTCATGCGCGAAAACCATGTGACTTAGCTCACTCAGGACATACATAAGAGGCCCAAATGTGCACTGATAATAAAGTCAGAAAGACAGATGTTACTTTAAAAAATAAATGGTTTCATTGTATACCACCCATCTCTACTCTAATCCCCTTTACTTATTAATGCTTTCCCAGCATTGGCATTAGTAAATTCATTCAATTTAGTTTCAAGCAACCAGATGTAAAGCACGTGAGTCTTCACGACTCCATATTAGTATCTTCTGCTCATGCACAAGAATTTCCCTCCAATCGATAGCTCGTCATACTACATAGATGCAGTTGACGCATGCACAATAAAGATTTCCCTGTTAAAAGCCATTTTAGAAATTCATTTGAGCTATCCACGTTAGTAAACACATATGCAAACTTCACTAACCCTCGCTTTTATGAGGTGCACATTACTTTTACACAATACGTAACTAATAACATGTTAGGGAGTTAAATGAGAGGATTGCTTCCGAGCAAGTCTCTTTTCTACAAGTAATTGCTCCATCAGGTTAACGAGACCCTAATGATAACAGCAGATAGTAGGTTTAAATACCGTTCTGTGGTAAATAAAGATGCAGCAGCAGTATAGGTGAAACAGGATAAGGTTTATTCTCAAGTTAGTAGGCTCAGGTTACAGATAGATGATGTTAGTAGGGAAGCAGGAAGGCCCCACCTGGAGCAGCATCCGTGCTGCTCAGCCCTTGTATTCCAACTAACACTCACTCAAACCATGCACACATCAGCATTCTATTACCTCACAGTCACACTGGCTGAACAGCAGGGAACATATAACTAAGGAGAGAATGCATTGCAATGACATGAAGATATCACATGTTCCATCTGCAGACTAACAGTATCAGTGATTGGAAATATTGTTGTAGGAAGAAGATAGAAAAGTGTAAAATACTGCTGCGGGTGATGCCAGTGATAGGGGAAAGTGTGGGCACTAATGTATGAAGCTGTGCATGCCAGCTGAATGTAGTCGTGGGTGAGACTCCTGGTGCAGGTAGAATGTACAGGATTGTGAAAACCCGGCTTCAGCTAAAATCATGAGAGTTAAAAATGCTGAGTGCAGGTAGAACAAAGAAGTGAGTCAAACCATTTGTGTAGATGGAAGGCAGCAGTGGGGATACTCTGGAAATGTGTAATTCTTACTGCATGTAATAAGCCATGGTGAGCAAAACCTTGTAGTAAAAACAACAAAAAATACATAGTTTTGAATGCAGATGGAGGGTAGTGGTGTGTGAGACCTTTGGCAGACATAGATGGTAGCAGTGTATGAAACCGTGGTGCAACTAGAATGTCGTGGTGCTCAAGTTCCTGGGTGCAGGGAGAAAGACAAGGTACCTTAGAAATTGTTTGCTGGCTAAATGTAGAGGTGTTTGAGCTCTTAGTTCTTCTAGAAGGTACTGGTGTGTGAGTCCCTATGTGTAGATTGAATGTGATGGCAGGTAAGAGCAGGGGATACAGGCAGAAGGTAGCACTGTGTAACATCTAGGGGGAGCTAGAAGGTGTTGGTCCATGAGTCCTTTACTGGATACTCAAGATTGTGGCAAATATATCCCTGGGAGAAGGCAAAATGTGAGACTCCAGTTGCAGCTAGAAGAGGGTGGTCCTTGAGATCTTGTGTATGCATACAACCCGTCCATGATATCTATGTCGCAGATTAAAAATTCCTAGTATTAAATGTAATTTATATCAGTTCCTCATAGACATGGTCTACAACGTTGTTCAAGAATCTCCCAAGATGTTACCTAGGAAGTCTCAGATGTAATCATGGGTCCCTGCTCTCTATCTTATGATCCCTGCCGCTAAAATTACGTGGCAGGAGAGGGACAGATGATGCAGAAGGGTTCAGTAATTTATGTGGCAAGAAAAGGCAGATGCTGCTGCATAACATGGCACATTTTGTAACAGTATTACTTCATTATTTTGTCATTTCCACACTTGTTAACACTGCCTGAGCATTGGTTTCATCTCATTAGAACCAGTTTAACACCTGCAGATTATGTGGCGGACAATGGATTATGTGGCAAATGCGGCAAATATATAATTATGCGACAATCGCCATGACCGCACAATTGATTAATACCAGTGGCCCTGCTTATGATTAAAAAATACAGGGGTCTCACTGACCAAACAAGGACCAGAAACTTAAAATATTTTCAAACTCTGTATGTGGTTGGAAAACTGTAACAATCCTGTTCCCTGAAGGTCTGACTCCTGTGGCTTAGTGTTTCCGGGTAATAACCACTCCAATTTTGGAACCCTTACCAACAGTTTTCTGGGTCTAACGATTGTGTGCCCCACTGTCATGGTTATGCCTGGGACTACGGCATGCTTGTGGTGGGTTCCGGTATCTATCGTGAGCAAACACGCTGCTAGACAAGTCAGCAGTCTAGCCTTCAGCACAGGAAGTGCACCGGAACTCGAGAAGCACTTCCGGGTAAGACCGCATATAGTCGCAGTGCATAGACCCATCCATGCTTCTAGTACTGGTTGTTCCTGGTGATGCTGCTTACACCTGGAGACCCGTTTCCACCAGCAACCTCTGGATCCCTTGACCTGCAGGGACGCATTGAGGCGTCTTCCTGGACCGCTGTACTCCCCTTGCAGGAGTACCATGTTGACCTCTTTTCTCTCGCGTCATGCTTTGCATAACGTGGATGCGACCTTTTCCTTTGTCCCAGGGCAGGAGCGCCTTGCCCCCGAAACCGCATCACACTTTGGATAGCGTGGACGCGACCTTTTTCTTTGTCCCGGCGCAGGAGCGCCTTGCCCCCAAAACTGCGTCACGCTTTGGATAGCGTGGACGCGACCTTTTTCTTTGTCCTGGCGCAGGAATGCCTTGCCCCCGAAACCGCGTCACGCACTGAATAGCGTGGACGCAACTTTTCCTTTCCACGGTGCAGGAGCGCCTTTGCTCCCAAACCACAACACGCACATTGAAGCGTGGTCGTGATCCTTCTGTTTTGCTTGTGCTGTCTGGCCCGGCACAGGAGCGCCTTATTTCCCCAGAACAGCGAAACGCACAGGGAAACGTGGTCGCGTTCTCACTGCTGTTTTTGAAAGCAACATTACCAGTGGAAGTACTGGCACCATTCACTCCTGACTGAGGAGCAACTGAAGCCGTATCTGCCTGGGTATCCAGTACTATTCCTGGAAGATCTTCTATCTGGAGCACACGCCTACAAATCCAGGTGACTGCAGTTCTTGATTACACTCTGGTTCTATGGTAAGGTTGTTGTGTGTGTATGACCTAGGCAGAGGGGCAGTAGACTCACTAATCGCTTACTTGTCCCTATATAGCTGGCGACACCCAGAGAGTGCCTTCTAACTAGTAGGACTTCCACCCGGTCTTCACTGACGACATCCCTACCAAACTTCATGACGGCTTCCCCTGGTCCCATCCTTGCCTAGGTCTGGACGTTCATCATCGGATCAGGTAGGGCAGGGGATGGAGGAGGTTGCTCACGCCATCCCTGCGAGATAGGTCCACAAGTAACAGGTAAGACTTGTGGGGTCCTGACAGAACTAGAAGCCCAGGTTGAATATCTCGCCTGGACGTCATGAGCAACCCCGATATCATCCTACAGGACATCGCAGCCATGTTGACCTGCATACAGGCAGACAACCTGAGTCTGTGCCAAGACATTAGGACACTGCAGGGACAGGTAGCTGCGGGGCAAATAGGGGCTTGGGGTCCAGACCCTGCCGGCAGACCCAAACAGGGAGGTGTCTTACGCCCTCCTACATTTACTTTCGGGGGGCCAGTACCCGACCCACAGGGCCAGAACCCACCCATACTGGTGATCACTCCACACCCAGTACAATTAGCACCCCCAGAATGCTTCTATGATGACAGCACCAAATACAGCATTTTCCTGAATCAATGCAAACAGCACTTCATGGCACGTGCTTCTGCCTTCCCCGACGATGCCTCCAAGATTGCTTTTATCTTGTCCTACCTCGAAGGAGACACCGCCCAGTGGTCCATAGCCTTGGTCGAAAACGGTGACCCCATGCTTTATCGCCTTCCCGTCTTTAAGGAAACCCTCCGGCAAATGTTCGCCCACCACACGTTCGTGCAAACCGCAGACAACGAACTCTTGAATCTGAAACAAGGCTCCTCTGACCTACTGCATTATATTACCACCTTCAACAGACTGGTTATTGAAGCCAGGTGGCCAGAGTCCAAACAGATTTCAGTGTTTTATAGAGGGTTACGGCACGAAATCAAGGATCTTCTCTCGCAACAATCAGAACCTCCGAATGACATCGGCTCCTTCATTGACTTGGTGGTTAGGTTGAACTTCAGGCTGCAGGAGCGGAAAAACGAAAAAACCAAGGGCACCGAACCCCGATTCATGGCATTCCGAGAGATAACCAGGAGTGAACCAGGGAAGACCCTCGAAGCACCCGAACCAATGCAAATCAGTGGAATCCGTGGTCCCCTAACCGGGAAGAAAGAGAAAAACGAAGAAAACAAAACCTATGCCTGTATTGCGGCAAAAGCGGGCATTTTGTCAGGGAATGTCCTGTGAAACCTGCCAAGACAAGAACCAACAAGCCCTACGCTCTTTCCGTAACCCACAGAGATGAAGCGGGAAACGACGAAACCCAGTAGACAAAGGGGTCAGTCTACTGCGTTCTTCCTCTATGCGGGCTCCTCCCATGGAATCCCTTACCAACATTAGACACATGGGAATAACGGTGACATTGCAGTCGCTGACAGTGCAGACACTGACGGTCACTGCCCTCATTGACTCTGGCGCCACCGGAAACTTCATTGACACTTGTTACATGGAGGGACTGGGTATCCCGACTATAACCAAGAACAAACCAGAAAGCGTGAAAGCGGTGGACGGCACCGACCTAACCTCTGGGCTGATACGGTACCAGACAGAAGTTCTGCATATGACATGCATGAATGAGCATACAGAGTCTATCACCTTTGCCGTGATCGACGCTCCCCAGTTCAAACTTATTCTGGGGCTTCCTTGGTTGGTGACCCACAACCCCCATACCGGATCATGACCCTTGATTCCAACCATTGCACTACCACCTGCTATCCACAGGAAGGCACATCCGGGGGTCTTGCCATACAAGCCCGTTCAGTACCCTTGATAGGGATGGGAACAGTCACTCTGGAAGACATACCAGAAGCATATGCAGACTTGGCCTCGGTATTTGACAAGAAGGGGGCTATCACTTTGCCACCACACCACCCCTTCGATTGCAGGATAGACCTCATTCTTGGTTCAACTCTTCCTTGTAGCCGTGTGTACTCACTCACGGAGAAGGAAAACCACCACTTACGTACCTATCTGGATGAGTTTCTAAAAAATTGATTCATATGCCACTCCAAATCACCTGTCTCTATTTCTCTCTTTTTTGTGGCAAAGAAAGAGGGGGATTTCAGAACATGCATCGACTACAGAGCCATAAACACCATAACAATCAAGAACGAGTACCCTTTGCCTCTCATTTCCAACCTCTTGGATCAAGTGAAGGACACTGCCATCTACACCAAACTGGATCTATGAGGAGCCTACCATCTTGTCAGGGTCTGAGAGGGCGATGAATGGAATCCGCATTCCACACGAAATATGGTCTATTTGAATACAGAGTCAAGCCCTTCGGACTCTGCAACGCTCTGGCAGCATTCCAATTCTTCATCGACGAAGTGTTGAGGGAGTACGTCGACCGTTTTTGTGTTGTATACATCGACGACATCTTGATCTTCTCCAATAGCGTTCCAGAACACATAAATCATGTTAGTTCTGTATTGCAACAACTACAGCTTCACGGCCTCTACGTTAAGCTGGAGAAAAGTGTTTTCCACACTACCATGGTCGAGTTCCTGGGACACATACTCACCCCTGACGGGATCAGAATGGACACCAGAAAAGTCGAGGCTGTCCTGCAATGGCCATCGCCCTGTTCCGTCAAACAGGTCCAGAGGTTCCTGGGGTTTGCCAATTATTACAGGCGTTTCATTACCGGATTCTCTAGCATTGTTACGCCCATCACCGGCTTACTGCGCAAAGGGGTGAAGTTCTCCTGGAACCCAGAAGCAGAGGAGGCGTTTTTGGAACTAAAGAGAAGATTTTCTAGCGCTCCTGTTCTATGGCACCCTGATCCTGAACAACCCTTCATAGTGGAAGCAGACACATCACAAAACGCCCTAGGAGGGGTGTTGTCACAACGCAACACCGAAACAGGCCTGCTACATCCAGTGGCCTTTTTCTCCCGCAAACTACTGCCAGCAGAAAGCAATTACACTGTGTCAGCCAGGAATTACTTGTCATCAAGGCCGCTTTTGAGGAATGGCGTCATTACCTCAAGGACGCCCGACACCCAGTGACCATATACACCGACCACAGAAACCTGCAATTCTTCTGTTCTGCCAGAGCCCTCACTTCCAGACAATTAAGAAGGACCCTGTTTTTCAATGAATACCAATTCCAGTTCACTTATCGCCCTGGGAAGGAAAACGCCAAGGCAGACGCCCTGTCCAGACTGGACAACAACAAAGAAAGCTTATCTAAAGCCGAACCCGTGCTGATTCTTCCTGAACACTGCGTTCAAGGGGTTGTCCTTTCCTCTTCTTTCTTCAAACAGTTGCAGGAAGACCTGAAGCAGAAGGAAACAGAGGAATTGGTCGGGAACACAGAAGGGGTGACAGGATGGTTTCTGTTCAAAGGAGACCGGTACTACGTCCCCCTGGAGGACCATCAACAACAGGCCTTGTACTTATGCCACGACCATCACCTATCCATCCATCCAGGGGCCCACAAAACCTTGGACCTTTTACGCAGACACTTCTGGTGGCCTTCCATGGACAATGCAGTCCAGTCTTACATAGCTCGTTGTAATATCTGTGCACAAGGAAAAATCCATTCCAGTCCCTTGGTAGGGCTCTTGAACCCAATCCCTGTACCCCCTTACCCTTGGCATACAGTGTCCATGGACTTCGTGGTTGAGCTACAAAAACTAAAACCGGCTTTACCACCATCCTTGCTATCGTAGATCACTTAACGAAAATGGCACACTTTGTTTCCTTGAAAAAACTACCATCAGCACCCGAACTAGCCTTGATCTTCGCACACAACGTGATCCGTTTGCATGGGGTACCTTCAGTACTAATCATGGACAGGAGATCCCAATTCATATCCAGGTTCTGGGGCAAGACATGCAAAAACATGGGCATGGAAACCCGTCTATCCACAGCTTACCACCCACAGACCGATGGACAAGCAGAACGAACAAAGCAGACCATGGAACAATACCTCCGTTGTTTGCTGTTGTCCATAGAACAAGAATGGTCGGAGGTGCTCTGGATGGTAGAGTACCCATACAGCAACAGCAAACATGCGTCCATTGATATATCACCCTTTTTCTGCCTGCAAGTGCAACATCCCCAATCAGAGCCATGGGAAAAGCCACTGTCCTGCCACATACGCACAGTACAAGAGTACCACACCCTTTTGCATGACCTGTGGCAAAAGGCCCGGTTCCAGCTTGCAAAGGCCAAAGAAAACTACAAACACCACGCTGATGCTCGCTGATGCTCACAGGCTAAAAGAACCAGAATACAAGAAAGGGAACGAGGTATGGGTGTCAATAAAGAATCTCAATGTTCATGGACCCAAAAAGTTACTTCCAAGATACGTCTGTCCCTTTCCCATCGAGAAAATCATCAGTCGGGTAGCAATGAGACTCACCCTACCACAACATATGACAATACACTCAGTGTTCCATGTTTCCCTCCTACGTCCTGCCCATCCTGAGACCCGTGTTACTGGTCCTCCACCCCCACATCCTCAGGGACGACAACGAAGAGTATGAGGTGAGGGCCAACCTTGATTCCTGTAGAACCAGGGGGTGACTTTTTTACTTAGTGGACTGGAAAGGGTATGGCCTGAGGAGCGGTCCTGGGAACCCCTGTCCCATGTGCGTCATGCTCCCCTGTTGGTTCCTGCCTTCCATGCACGGAACCTGTGCAAACCCCGCCCTGCTACTCCCATTTAGGTGGGGTTTTTTTTTTGGATGGGGGTACTGTCATGGTTCTACCTAGGACTACGGCATGCTTGTGGTGGGTTCTGGTATCTATCGTGAGCAAACACGCTGCTAGACAAGTCAGCAGTCTAGCCTTCGGCACAGGAAGTGCACCAGAACTCGAGAAGCACTTCCGGGTAAGACCGCATATAGTTGCGGCGCATAGAACCGTCCATGCTTCTAGTACTAGTTGTTCCTGGCGCTGCTGCTTACACCTGGAGACCCGTTTCTACCAGCAACCTCCGGATCCCTTGACCTGCAAAGACGCATTGAGGCATCTCCCTGGACCGCCGTACTCCCCTTGCAGGAGTACCTTGTTGACCTCTTTAGTCTCGCGTCACGCTCTGGATAGCGTGGACGCGACCTTTTCCTTTGTCCCAGCGCAGGAGCGCCTTGCCCCCGAAACCGCTTCACGCTTTGGATAGGGTGGACTCGACCTTTTTCTTTGTCCCGGCGCAGGAGCGCCTTGCCCCCGAAACCTTGTCACGCTTTGGATAGCGTGGACGCGACCTTTTTCTTTGTCCTGGCGCAGGAGTGCCTTGCCCCTGAAACCACGTCACACACTGAATAGCGTGGACGCGACTTTTCCTTTCCACGGTGCAGGAGCGCCTTTGCCCCCGAACGCATAGAGAAGCGTGGTCATGATCCTTCTGTTTTATTTGTGCTGTCTGGCCCGGTGCAGGAGCACCTTATTTCCCCAGAACAACGACACGCACAGGGAAGCGTGGTCGCGTTCTCACTGCTGTTTTTGAAAGCAACATTACCAGTGGAAGTACTGGCACCATTCACTCCTGACTGGGGAGCAACTGAAGCCGTATCTGCCTGGGTATCCAGTACTATTCCTGGAAGATCTTCTATCAGGAGCACACCCCTACAAATCCAGGTGACTGCAGTTCTTGATTACACTCTGGTTCTATGGTATGGTTGTTGTGTGTGTATGACCTAGGCAGAGGGGCAGTAGACTCACTAATCGCTTACTTGTCCCTATATAGCTGGCGACACCCAGAGAGTGCCCTCTAACTAGTAGGACTTCCACCCGGTCTTCACTGACGACATTCCTACCAAACTTCATGACGTCTTCCCCTGGTCCAATCCTTTCCTAGGTCTGGATGTTCATCATCGGATCAGGAGGGGAGGGGGACGGAGGAGGTTGCTCACGTCATCCCTGCGAGATAGCTCCACAAGTAACAGATAAGACTTGTGGGGTCCTGCTGACACCCGCTTGTTTATGGTGGGCCTTACGGGCATCTGACCTTCGAAGAATATGTTTGCATTCTAGCCTAGATGGATCCAGTTTCATCCTTGCCCCCGAAACCTTGTCACGCTTTGGATAGCGTGGACGCGACCTTTTTCTTTGTCCTGGCGCAGGAGTGCCTTGCCCCTGAAACCACGTCACACACTGAATAGCGTGGACGCGACTTTTCCTTTCCACGGTGCAGGAGCGCCTTTGCCCCCGAACGCATAGAGAAGCGTGGTCATGATCCTTCTGTTTTATTTGTGCTGTCTGGCCCGGTGCAGGAGCACCTTATTTCCCCAGAACAACGACACGCACAGGGAAGCGTGGTCGCGTTCTCACTGCTGTTTTTGAAAGCAACATTACCAGTGGAAGTACTGGCACCATTCACTCCTGACTGGGGAGCAACTGAAGCCGTATCTGCCTGGGTATCCAGTACTATTCCTGGAAGATCTTCTATCAGGAGCACACCCCTACAAATCCAGGTGACTGCAGTTCTTGATTACACTCTGGTTCTATGGTATGGTTGTTGTGTGTGTATGACCTAGGCAGAGGGGCAGTAGACTCACTAATCGCTTACTTGTCCCTATATAGCTGGCGACACCCAGAGAGTGCCCTCTAACTAGTAGGACTTCCACCCGGTCTTCACTGACGACATTCCTACCAAACTTCATGACGTCTTCCCCTGGTCCAATCCTTTCCTAGGTCTGGATGTTCATCATCGGATCAGGAGGGGAGGGGGACGGAGGAGGTTGCTCACGTCATCCCTGCGAGATAGCTCCACAAGTAACAGATAAGACTTGTGGGGTCCTGCTGACACCCGCTTGTTTATGGTGGGCCTTACGGGCATCTGACCTTCGAAGAATATGTTTGCATTCTAGCCTAGATGGATCCAGTTTCATCTTGTGGACCTCTGGATCCAAGGGCGCAGGAAGGAGTTGGTTTTTAGACTTCTGTCACATCCCAGTAGGCTTGGAGAAGGGATGCCCACAATGCTGTTCGATACACTTCTTGCCATGGGAGAGAAGGCTGAGTATATGATCACTTTTATGGACAGTGGAACAGTAGTCCAGTTCCATTCCACAGGGAATCACTTAAAGTACAGGATCTCGGGAACACAGATGAGAAATACAATTTATGTACTTTTCTTCCAGGCTGGAGAGACAAGATGGAACTGATGGAAAGAGAATATTCCAGCCTTTAGGCGTGACACCCAAAAAAACTCCTTATATGACGTTTCTTCATTCCACTGGCCAGGAAGCCCCATGGACTCTTCTTCCCACACATTTTGGTGCAGGTTGGCTGCTTTTACTAGAATTTATGTGGAATCCACAAGACAAGCTAAACAGGAGACCAATAAGACAGGGAGGTGCATGAGAGTTGAGGATGCATTGTGATATAAATGAAGCTGT
Organism: Lissotriton helveticus; assembly: GCF_964261635.1. Classification (NCBI taxonomy): domain Eukaryota; kingdom Metazoa; phylum Chordata; class Amphibia; order Caudata; family Salamandridae; genus Lissotriton; species Lissotriton helveticus. The sequence continues at coordinate 187,230,503 of NC_136068.1, read as the reverse complement.
CTCTCTCCAAGTACACATGTTCACCATCACATGCACACAGTTGTTCTAAAGGCAAATTTTCTCAGCATATGTGTTCTATCACACAGTTGAGGTGGGTGGCAAGGGTTCTTCTTACTCAGGCTACATTGGTTTTATTTGCTTATGAATCATTATATCTGGACTCAAAGCAGAGGACAAAAAGCCCAAATTCAGAAAACCTTAATTGCTTGTCGTGCAGAACCGTAGTATATGCCCTGGGGTAAAGCACCTCAGTTTTTAACTATTGCATATACTTCAGGAATTAGTTAGACTATATGATCACAGGTTAGAATCACGATGGCTCAAATCAGGCGTTCATCCTTCTGAGATCGATAAAACGGGTTACATTAAGTTGGGTAAAAATGTACCTCTGTTATACAGCACCAAGATGCCCTAAGGGGTAAATGAGCTGTTCTTAGATACATTTTATCTTGTGTTTGTTATGGAATGCTTTGTACAGGCTGGAGGTAGTTAGGTTTAACACCCTCAATATGCCGAGAGTTTTTTGAGAAGATAGTTCACAGTCAGAACGTGTTAGACTGTGGGTCTCTAAAAGCAGGTACAAAGTAGTAGGAAGTGAGACTGGGTTGAGGTAGAAATTGGGAATGAGAAACATTCTGTGTACACACATGGGGGCATCTTTACAAGGGATATCACCACCAGAACACCTCTTTTAGCCACATTCTGGTAGAGATAACCCCTTCTCCTTATTTACAAAGCAGCGTTAAGCCACTTAATGTGGCTTAACGCCGCCGTGTAAATAAGGCCCCTTTTCAAGCTACAATTAGTGTGAAAGGGGGCATGCAATTGGTGCTGCAGTGGGCGTTCCGCTGCAACACCCATTGTTTTTTTACACTGGCCCATATTTACAAGGCTGAGGCAGCAGCAAAAACTAAGACCAGGAAGTACCTGATCTTATTACATACAAACAAGAAGGGGTGAGGATACGAAACTCACTTACTCCGAACCCCCTGTCAAATAATTATACACACCAAAAAGAGTTGGGAGTGAAGATCGTGGTGTAGTGGTCCAGTGGTGGTACATGCTGTGTGTCCTAATACTGCCCTCCCTCACACAGGTGTGTGACATGCTTCCTCATAGGGCTGCCTAGAATACACCCCGGCGCAGCCAACACCTGGGGTGGAGCAATAGGGTAGGGGAAGACAAACACAACATAAATGAAAGAAAACAATGCTTTCAATAGTGACTGAGAACAGCGGAGGTGGAAGTGCAATGTGGTGTGAGTTTAACTAGCTTGGAGGTATTTCTATACCTTAACTTTATTCCTAGATCCTCTGGCCAGGATTATAAATGTGGTGATGATAGGGAGATATAATGTGCTCCTTACACCCCTCCTTACTGCCCGATAGTCGACATGTTTCGTCCGTGTGTCTGTGCTCAGTTCTTGAGGTCACGCTGGGCTTCTTCAGGACTATACCGATCCCAGTGTATTATGTAGTGCCCTAACCTCTGTTCAAGGTTCGAGGGTGTCAGAAACCCTAATCCTTATGTAAAGAAACTTCCTCTATAAAATTCGGCTCAGGCACCCTTGCAACAAGGTGCAAGGGTGCCTACGCTGATGCTAGAAAGCTTCATTAGCACCAGCTCTGGGGGAAACACAGGGGTGTGCTGTATTTCTGTGAATACGTTGTATCTGTGTGTTTTAAAAATGTCTGAGCGTGGCATTAATTTTGACTTAACACCAATATTTTGTTGTAAATATCCCTCTTAGATTGTTAACCCTTTGATGCAGGTTAAAGGCAGTGATAAGCGAATTACATGGTCCAGGTAGAAATGCAATGTGTGGGAGGATAGATAGATAGAAGATAGATATGGGTGATGCCCAGATGCAGGGAGATAAAGGGAGACAACAGTGATGTGTGGGGCATTGATAGCCAGTAAAAATTAGTGGTGCAGGAGACCTTGTGTTTAGTAATGGAATCTTAACTGCAGGGTCCAGGTAAAATGTAATCCAGTGTGAAACTTTGGCACAGGCATAAACTTAAAGTGTGTTATTCTCTGTGTTCTGCTGGAAAAAAGTAGACATGAGTAAAGAAATACATATAGAAAAAGCATAGCAATGTGTCAGTCCTTGTGTGCAGCTAGATTTTCCCAGCGTGTCAGTTCCTGGGTATATGGTTATAACAGGAATCTGTGAAACCCTTTGTGCACTTATAAGGTAGTGGGTTGTAAAACTTCTGCCAGATGTAGCAGGTAATGGTTGCTTTGAATTACCAGTTTTAGGTAAAGGTATTGTTTTCCTACCCTATTCAGAAGAAGAATGTAGTTACTTATGAGGTAGTTTTACAAGTAAAAATTGTAGTTTTGTGAGATCTTTCTGTTGCCAGAATGTAATGGCATGTGAGAAACCAGGTGCAAGCTGTTGGTAGTCGTGTGTAAAATGGTGGTGCTGGGTAGGTTGTTAATGGTGCATGAGACTGGTACATGTAGATGGAATCAGTGAGTACACGTAAAGATAGTTTGTGTGACATGGTTAGTGCAAGTAAAAGATAGTGGTGTGTAAAACTATTAGTGGATAGAGAACGAAATGGTGTTTGAGATCCCACGTGAAGGTGGAAAATACCAGTGCATAGTACTTCGGGGTTGAAGGTAAGCAGTGTACAAAAACCTGGTGCAATTAGAAAAACAAGGAATTTGAGCTGTGGGTTGATGAAGGGTGTGGTGTGTAAGTGCCTTTGTGTGAACCTTCTGGTAGCTGCAGAAGTGTGTGGTACATAAACATGGGGGTGAGTAGCTTTAGAGAGGTGCCTGTTTAAGTAAGTTCCTGTACCTGTGGTAAATGTAAACGAGCATGGTGTGTTCATATCTGTCGATGAGCCTGTCCGTAGAAGTAGAAAGGTAATTGTGCACATGCTTGTTTGGGACCCCATGTGTAGATATAAAATGCAGTCTTCTGCATATAATGGAGTGAATCTGAGGGTTAATGTAGAAGGTGGGGGTTGAGTGAGCCATTGTGTAGGTGTGAAAGGGTAAAGTGTGTACATTTCAGGGCAAGATGTTGGTGTGTTTGGTGTCGTAATGCCTGGATGTTAGCTTGCGGGTGTATCTTGGAGGATATGATGTGTTAGTGTGTGTGTAAGCCTGTGGGTATATGTAGAGAGATCGGTGCTAAAGTACCTGTATGTGAACGTGTGGATATATGTAGAAGTATGTGGTGTGCAGTGGTGGCTGCCACCAAGTAGCATGGGTGAAGCAGGGAGGTAGAAAAATAAATATAAAAGTTGCTTACCTTGCTGTCTGACCGCCGTCTCACCTCGCGTCCATCCTCTACTGTTCCTGCTTGAAGCAGGAAGCACACAAAGGCTCCCCTAAGCCAATCACAAAGCTGCAATGCAGCATTGTGATTGGTCTGAACTTCGTGGTTCCGTGCTCAGACGGGGACCATGTGCCTGTACATGTTCCTCACCAGGCTGTGTGTTACAGCCTGGGGGGGGGACATGCAAAGTGCGCATGACTATTTGGCTGGCCCAAGATGGCAGGCCAAACCGTCATACGCACTTAAGTGCCCCAACCTCTCCTCCCCTGCCGGCTGTAACTACAGCCAAGCCCCGCCCCGTACACCTGCCTGACAACAGAAAAATAAAATGATAATAACATAGTGTTATTATCATTTTCTTTTTAGGTCTTGCACCTGGCGACGCAGCGCGAAGCGCTGTCGCCAGCGAGACTTATTGTCAGTGACTTGCCTCTCAAGTGGTACAGGCCGGGGCACGCATCGATTGGGGTCTGTGGACGTGCTTTTGAAGACGCGCTTGCTTCTAAAGTTTCATTAGTCGCGCTTACTTCTAAAGTTTCAGTTTCATTTTTTTAATGTGCACGTGCGCTTCAAGCGCGGCACGCTTCATCGTGTTTCATTCAGGCGGGACCCTCAGTGGGTAATCCGTAGGTGTTGGGTGGGTTTATGGGTTGATTCCGCTGGCTGCTCACCACTTCACTAGACAGCGAGCTCGCCCTCCGCTGCTGCCGCGTCCTGTGCTTTAATCCGGCTCCCCGACCGCAGCCTCACTTCACGCCTCTCTATCCCTAGCTAGCGAGCTCGCCCCACGCCACTGCCCACTCCCTGGTCACACACCGGACAAGGTGTCTCCGATCACCGCCGCTCTTTTCTCGCGGGCCGTAAGTTCACCCAACGCTGTTGCCGGAACTGCACACTCTGCAATAACAGGCCAGGAGTCTCGTACTTGGTGGCGCACTCCTGCCCCCACCGCAGCTTGTTATTTCACTTTCTGCCGCTGCTCTCGCTTTTCTTGGGTGGGAGGTTTGCCCTCCCCCCCTACACATAGGCCCCGCCCCCGTGCACCTCCCTTCCCTGGGCTTTCACTTGGCATCTCTGTGGCTCTCTGTGCCCGGGCTGTGGCATCCGCAGTGCTGAGGAGGCGGTGGTCCATGCTGTGCAGAGAGTAAACTCCTTTCCGGGTGCCATGCGCCGGTGTCGCACCCCACCTTCCGGAGAGACTCGACCTTGACACTACCAGGATTCACTTTACTTATTTTGGATTTCTTTGAACGCTGCTGCATGGCTTTGATTTGATCTTGGGTGTACTTTTATTATTTATTATATATTCTTATTCTTCCATTTTTGTGCCCTGGAGGAGTGGCCAGCGGGGCAGGTGCAGTGCCCCCGCAGGGCTGCAGCGCCTCTCGGCGCTCCCGAGGGCACAAACCTTGTAAGTGACTAAGCGCTCATCTCCTGCCCGAGGAAGAGGGCATCTCGGCGGGGAGAACAGGCGTGTGGCTGGGTGAGCCAGGTGTGTGAGAGGGGTGCTGAGGAGACCCTGCGCTGCCCCTGAGCGGGGAAAGAGAGGCCCTCACGGAGGCAGGAGCGGCGGACTCAGGTGAGGCTTCCTCGGCATAGAGATGTGGGAAAGGGGCGCTGTCACCTGGGTCCGCATAGCCAGGTAATGCAGGACGTAGTTGGGGGTTTCCCCAGCTCCACAGTCTCCAGCTTTATTAAACTTTCTCTTTTCTTTCCGACATCCTCTTTCTTCGTCTCACTCCATCGTGCCTCGCACTCCTACACATTTCTCCTCTCTTTTCTTCGTCTCTATGTTCTGTTGTCCATCTTCCTGACTCCTGTTTTCTTTCATTGTTTCTCCCTCTCTCTCTAAATTGCATCTCCCTCCACCTTCTGTGTCCTCTTTCCTTCCACACCTCTCTTCTTTTCAGGTCTACTACTCTCCTCTCTGTACTCTTTACTAATCTCCAGATTTTTCTCTTCCTCCTTTTTTTCTTCTCTCCACCTCATACTTTATTTAAAATCTCCCTTTTCCTCCCTATGCCTCACCTCCTCTTCTCTCTATCAGTTACCCATAGCAACTCTTTCCTCTCCCTCGTTTTACCCCCTCTGTATCTCCTTCCTGCCCATATGTTCTCTATCGCCACCGTAGCCCCTTTCGCCTGCTCTGTGCATCCATCCACCACCCTTGACTTACCTCGGCATTTGTTATCCCGGGAGTAGAGGGTGTGGGTTACAGACAGAGCTGCCGACTTTGCAACTGGGAAACCAGCTCCAAGTCCCGGCGTCGGCACAGCATCCTTTGATTCTGAGCAAATGACTCGATATCCCTGTGTTTAATGTAACTAGTGCATGTGTAAAGTACACCAATACGCAATATAAAACTGCGAAAAACAATAAATGTCTGTTCTTGTCTCTCCGTTCTTTTCTTAGGCCGCTCTCCCTTAAGTTTCTTTACTCCTTTCCCGATGTTCCTTGTGTTGTTATGTTTTTTATGTCCTCTTCTGTCTCTGCACCTCTCCCATTTGCTCGCTATTTTTTATTTTTTTTTGCCGTTTAAAGCATTCGGTTTTGTTTGTTGTGTTTTTTTAGCACGGTGGATCAGTAGTTTAAGCAGTGAGGGCTGAAACCTGCTTGTGAACTATAGGTCACAAGTTTGAAGCTCAATAGGGCCACTTCAGTCTTTTATGCTTCCCAGGTCGACACTTTGAGGACCATTATATTGGGTAATAATCATAGCATAGCAGTTTTTCTAGCACATTGAAACGACAAAACCTGTGTTCTGCCCAATGTCTGTAGATGTTTGGTATTGTCATCTGGTCTCTGGTTGTCTTGTAACGCCCATTGCTCTCTGGTAGTGCAGGTTTGTTTTTTCATCTGGCATACATAACCCCCCACACACACACAACCCCCCCACATACACAACCCCACACGCACACAACCCCACACACATACAACTCCACACACATACAACCCCATACACATACACGCACACACAACCACACACACACACAACCACACACACACAAAACAACCTCACACACACAACTCCCCACACACACAACCCCACACACACACAACCCTGCACACACAATCTCCCACACACAACCCCCCTCACAACCCCACACACACACACACAACCCCACACATAGACAACTCTAACACACACCCCCACACACAACCCACCACACACACAACCCCACACACACAAAAAACCCACACTCAACCCCCCCACACACACAACCCCCCCACACACAACCATCTATCTATCTAGCTATCGCCCTCACTCTATCTATCTGTCTATCTTATCTATCTTATCTGTCTTATCTGTCTGTTCTGTCTTGTCTGTCTTGTCTATCTAGCTATCTATCGCCCTCACTCTATCTATCTATAGCCCTAACTCTATCTATCTATCTTATCTATCTATCTATCTGTCGATCTATTGCCCTCACTCTATCTATCGCCCTCCCTCTATCTATCGGCCTCCCTCTATCTATTACCCTCCCTCTATCTATCACACTCACTCTATCTATCGCATCACCACAGCATCACTCAGCACCCCCACAGCATCAATCTGTGCAACCATTCAACAAAAACTGGTTCACATATGTTCTCTCAATGTTTCAAGCTTTATTACAAATGTCACAAAAAGATGTTAATATTTCACTTCTGTTCTTGGATTTTAGTCACAATAAAATACACTGAACATAATCTTCACGAAAGTAATTTACATAAGTTTAAGCTATTGCCATTATAAATACAATAACTTTTATTTAAGTATTAATTATTTTAAAAAATTAAAAGCCATTGTTATTTGTATTATCAATACATCTAAGTCATGTAAATACAACGCGTATTGCAGTACAAATGCTATAGGTGTCACATTTGCAAAAGTTAAAACTATTGGCATTGTAAATGACAAAGCTATTAATCTCGCTATTTTCAAAACCAACACATAAATTAAAAAAATGTTCATTTACAATACCAATAGCTCAAACTTTCCTAATGCGAGACCTATTGCATTGCAAATGCTTGTTCCTTTTCCTACTGCTCAAGCTGCAGTGGACGGTGCTCCTTCGACTTAGCGGTGGAGTCCCCGCTGATGGTGTGTTTGTGCCTGTGTTTGAGCTTTGAGATAGGAATAGAAGAGTGGGGTATTTTGGTGCCTTTATGTGAACCTGTGGGTAGAATCTGAAGGGTGTGTGTATGTTTCTCAGGGTGACCTTGTAGGTAGACACAGAATGGTGGGTGGGTATGTGACTGCAAGACAGCTTATAGGTAGAAGTACATTAGTTTTGTTTGAACCTGTCTGTGTGTAAGTCTGTAGGAAAAGGTTAAAGGATTTTGAATGCTTGCACCTGTGTGTGAGCCAGTCAGTGGAAGAAGAAGATGTGGTGTGTCCCTGCATTTTTGTTTAACCTATAAGTATACCTTGAGATGTGTGATGTGGAAGTGCTGATGAACCTGTGGGTGGATGTTGAAGGGTGTAGCTTTTTTTTGTTGCATTCTGTAATTTGTAGTCCTATTAGTTCCACTACAATATCAGGACTACAAGTCCAAGAATGCAAACTATAAACCTGGACTGGATAAGCTGCTTATGCACGGACATGGGTAAGTAACTTGGGAGCTCTGACAGCGGAAGGTGGCCTCCAGGCACCAGTGAAGGGGCAGCTGGAGTCCACTGCTGATGGAGAACCCGCTCCCCACGACTCGGATAACTCTCATTCCTGCGAGAGCCGAAAGAGCCCCGGGAGGACATATGAATAGGAAAAGTAAATATAAATCACAAGTCACCGCATCAGTGAGAAGCAACAGTGAGAAAAAAACAGGGAAATAATCAGGTTAGAGCTGCGAAATGTCGTTTTTCATCAGCCCCCTATGCCCTGATTGGATTCCAGCGATGCAGGCGCAGGCGGCGCATGCAAATGAGATCAGGAGGCAGGTTACGGCGGCCGCGCGGCGTGTTACACGCACGGCGGAGAGGAAAATCAGCGGCTCTGCAGAGGCGCCGCTCGCGCTCGACGCCGCTCGCGCCACGGATGACAGGAAATCGGACGTAAACACGGGCGGAAATAAAGACGGGGCGGGGGTGTGGAGGGGGCAGGAAGAGGAAGGAGGCAGGGGTCTGAAGGACTATGGCGAAAGAAGAGAGAGCAGCTGAAAAGGAAAGGGGGGAGGAAGTGAGCGAAGAAATAAAGCAGGTCGGACCTAAGGGGAGTCAAGGAAAGATGTAACTGAATCCTTAGGACAGAAACGAGTTGACGTCTGGTGGTGACGCACAGGGGATACTAATGAAGGGAACAACCGTCTGACCCAAAAACCTGGAGAATAGGGTGGACACATGTATCTGTCATAACAGGACAAGACACAATTGTGCTCGGACTTGCGAGGGTGCGCTATCACTTGCTTATGGGAAACATATACACTTTGTGTATCCGTCACACCCAGGATCTTGTGCTTCAATTTTATACCTTATGTAAGTGGGGGCAATAGTAGAACAAATGGGAAGGCAAAAAGTTTGTGGAAGGGTTGAGGTCATTTCCTCCTAGCAGGTTAGCCTAACCAACATGCCAAGTCCAGGGTGGGACAGGTTGTTCTGCCAGTGTGGCATTTGCTTCTAGGCTGTGGGCTTCAAGCTGCTTCCAAAGAAGTTATGGCTGATTATACCATGCATCCATTCTAGCTCTGCCTTCTTCAGGATAGGGTTGGTTTGAGCATTTTTGCCCTGGATAATTTGATGTCCAGTCTGGCTCTGAGCACTTCATGCATTTGTGACTGGAAAGCCTAAGGCTTGAGGAAATGGCTTTGGGTTAAAGTCCGTGAGCGACTCATTAGGATCCCCCCAGAGTCCTGAACACACCCACCTGGGTGGATGCCCTAGGTAGCCCTAGGGTGGTCCAGATTCCAGCACTTCTCCTTCCTTCTCTGTGCATCTCTACACCTACGAGGAAAGGCCGCTGTCTTGAAGAACCTTAGGGAACTGGTGCCCTAGTGACTGTTCACATTGGGTGCAGGGTCAAGACTGATTTGAATATGTCTGCGTTCAAACTAGAATGGCATGGGGCACAGAAAAACGATGGGTTTAGGCCCAAATCTCTATACTGGGGTGAATGTTTGACATTGTTCTGCATTCTGCCCATCAATTGTTCTTTTTGCTAGTGACTGGATCAGGCTGGGTGACTGGTCATTCTACATTCTACTTTTGGGCCCCTAAAGGAACCAGTACTTCCACATTCTTTATTTGTGGTCCTCTCGAAACGGTGAACTCAGTACCCTGCCTCCCATACCGGGCATGGCAGTGCAGAGACCATGCTGTTTCTTCAGTGAATAGTTCTATATAACTTTCATTGGAAAATTTTACACTTGACGATAGGCCTGTTGAAAATGTTTGTTAAGCTTGCAAAATCTTTGAAATTCCCACATTTTTCATTACGAGATATGGTGATATGGTGCAGGAGACCTAAGGCAGTGGAAAAAACCGTGCAGGAGCACAAAATATCTTGCAAAAAGAATATTCTCCTCAAGCCTATCCCCTTGCCAGTATCCTGTGTGACTTTGACTGCAAAGTGTGCCCTAATATTTAAAATTCATGTAAAAAATGCAAAATTAAATTTTTGCAAAATTCTAACCCCATTTCACCTAAATAAAAAAAGGCGTACTTTACGTTCTGCAAACGTCACCAACCGAATCAGCAGTCTCCCTCAACCATCTTGAAGTCAGGCCCAAGTATAACATGTTACCTCATCTTTCCGTCCTGAAGGAGCTACAAAGCTCAATTAGCAAAGCTATTTGCACATGTAAGCGTAACTTTCATGTGTATATGAGCATTTTTACATGTGCAAAAATACCTTTTGTAATAAACTAATGTCGGTTTTGATCTCACAAAAGGATTTACACAGACACAGGTTCATGTGAATAAATCTTACCTGAGGGAGGGTGTAAGCTTGTTAGGGCAGGGATGTCCTGGAAGTTTATGAGCACTCAATCAAGTACACATTTGTGGACACTTGCTAACCCTTTCCCATTGTACAGAGATTTATTCGTTTCTTACACGAATCAAAGGGTCACATGCATCAATGTAGGCTTTTGCGGTTCCTTAATTGTGATTATTAAGGAATTGCAAAAGCCTATTCATGTAGGAATTGCTATAAAATTAGCAATTCCCAAACATTCCTTAATTGCGACTCGCAATTTGCGAGTCGCAATTAAGGAATGCCGTTCCATTCATTCCTATGGGCCTACAGGCCAATGGGAATGAATGGGAAATTGCATTCGCAATTTGCAAGTACCCAATAGGTAGTCGCAAATTGCGCATGCAATTTCAAGGGTGCACGGGTGTCAAAAGGACACCCTGTTTCACCCCTGAAATTGATCTGTGCACACATGTTGCGCACACACATGGCGTGTAACCTACAACTTTAAAAAATGCACTTTACTGCATTTTTCAAAGTTTTTTCAAATTACCATCAAATTCAAATTGATGGTAATTTGTGGCCCCTAATAGCGAAATCGCTATTTGCGATTTCACCGTGCATTGCATTTAAGGAATTGCAATTTGCGATTCCTTAAATGCAATTGCAATTTAAGAAATCGCAATAAATAGCGATTTCTTATATTGCGAGAGCTTGACTGTTTGATGCATCGCAGAAGCCCTTTTTGCGGGCGCAAATGGCCGATTTTTGCAAATCGCACTGTTTGCGCTTGCAAAAAAGGTTGATGCATGTGCCTGAAAGACACTAAAAACTCAGGAACTTCATGGCACTGAGCTGTACCTACTATATCAATACTGTATTTCATGGATGTTCAACCACATCACCCACCTAATGTAGTCAAATAAGTTAATATAAATTGGCATCTCTTCAAACTCTCATCGCTAACCTCATTCATTAATATGATTGTTGCTATAAAGTTCAATCATGGTTTTACATTTTATTCAAACATTCCCCCATTCTTGATTGAGGTGTCAATTACTTTACTATCGGTAAAATTGGGCTGCTTTTCAATGATGCTGTGGGGATTCCTGCTTTGCACTCTTTGTACAATAATTTGCCCACAGGGGATAATGTGTCACACACCAACAGACTAGCAGCTTCAGGAACATTGATGAATGATGGTAGATAGATTAACCTAAAATATCCACTGAAGAACAAAAATGTAATGCTCTCTTTGTTTCTACTGGGATCCAAGATATGGGTGTTTGCCCTAATGAAGGCTGCAGCTCAGAAGCGGCCAGGCCAGGCCGAAACAATTTTGTCGATATATGACATGTTGGCACACATAGATTTGATAACATCTCCGAGTGTCATCTTTTACTACTTGTGATATAATAATAATAAGAAAGAATAATAATAATAATAATAATCCATATTTGTATAGCGCACAATCACCCGTTAGGGTCTCTAGGCGCTGGGGGCCGTCGGGAAGATTAAGCAAGCTATTGCCCAGAGTCACATGGTGCTGGGCTAACCTGCCGCCGGAGCCGGGGATCGAACCCTGATCCCCGCGTCAGTCGCCCTGGCCGCGGCGCCACACCTCTCCCACAAAGAAGTACTGTGTGGTTCATGTTAATGCTTTTAGTATGGTTTACATGTGAATCAAGAGATGTGAGTAGGAGGGACTGTGAATTTATATTTGGTTTTGTATCCACCTTTGTATTTGTATGCATGTTTGTATTTTTGTGAAGATTTGATGATGTGAAATATATACTTAGATCAAAATCTAAAATTAACTATTTTTGGAAATTCAAAAATATGTTGGAGATCTGAATTTATATTAACAGATATCAAGTTTTTTTTATAGATGGTGACGTCATTTTGACACTGTGATACATTTTGCACAAATATGAGTGAATTGCTCTCGAGAAGTAGGTGTAAAACGGCAGTGAAGACTCTAATGAGATGAAAAATATAAAATATTTGGGAAGTGTACAGAAATGTACTCCTGTCAGGGGCAGGAGAATAAGTCTCTTTTTGGTGTGGGCTCACCAACCGCCCCTAACATTTCTGGGAATCAAGAGGAAAGGTTTCTTCATAGAGTACAAATCTTCCCTCTGGAAACAAAGAATAAAGATAGCAAGTGTTTTTAACTTGCTCTGTACTTTTGAAGTAAAACTTTACATGTGTATATTTTCGCTCGAGATAAAGGAATCCAAAAAATATTTCCAGGGTGTGCCTGAAAACCTGTGCCTGGTGCAAGTTTTCATGCAAACGCTTGGAATGTTTTAGGAATTCCAAAGTGGTATGTGCTAGGTAATGACTTGCTCACGTCCGCCGCCCCCAAAAAGAATGCCCCTCCCCAGCTACACCACAGTGGAAAAGCCCTGCAATAAAACTGTCAGCAGGCATCCACCACTAATGAAGGTACTAAAAAAGTAAAAACAATGATCTGACGGAAAACTACTAAGTGATGAATTAGAGCAGTAGATATAAAAAATAAATCCAGTATTTGTAAAGCGCAAACAATTACCCAAGGGCTTCAAGGTGCTGGGGGCCGTCGGGAAGATTAAGCCCGCTGTTGTTGCCCAGAGTCGCATGGTGCTGGGCTGACCTGCCACCGGCGATCGAACCATGAGCTCCTGTGTTCCGGGTCATCTGCCCTGGCCGCTGCGCAACACCTTTTCCCTTCACATGAGACACAACAAAGGTACCCAGCAGACAAGCTCACTATAAAACTGTCATTGCCAAGTCTTTTCGAAAGGTCCTTTGAAAAGGAGTGGAGCTATCAGTGGCACAGCAGGCATAGTGGCACTGGGGCCCATGGCTGTGAGGGGCTCTTTGCACCCCAATTATGCATAGTTTACCCTCCTACAATGATTAAGGGGAGGACATTTTCTATGCTTTCTTTAAGGTCCATGACATCCTTGATGCACTACTGTCTGGAAGTGTCAGTGTGTTGTATTTTAATTTTCCCTTATTGTCCCAAACCATTGGTGTAGCCAGAGAGGGCGTTGGTGCGGTCTGCCTTGGGCGGCACCCTTTTTGGAGGCAGCGGAGGCGCGCAAATCGTTTCTGTCGACCACCACCATCGACCCAAGAATAAATCATCCATCTCACGCCACCCCCACCCCTCCCTAAGGACAAGTTATCCATCTGGCTGCATCCACCACACTCTCCCCTCTCTTACCTGCCGCGGGTGGCAAACTTAGGGGCCGCCTGGGTTGGCAGTAGGTCTAGCTACACCACTGCCCCAAACCCTGGAATCTGTTGCCCTAAGAAGCCCCCGTCCTGTGACTATACATTGATAGCTTTGGAGAGCAGTCAGGATTTATGTTAGACCAGACTCGGTGCCCCAAAGGGCTGAGGAATCCACTGCCAGAATGTATCTTTGACCTCATAGTCACAATTTCAAATCACTGTGAGCCCTCTTCATCCTTCTGCAGGCAATAAAATGAGTAGCATAGAGTTGGGTAACTATACGCACTTGTTATTCAGTGCCAAGATACAATGCCATACGATGAATGTATATAGCAGAGAGGCCAAGAATCGGGTGAACTTGTAGTCCAAACCCTTTTATGCCTGGCAGGCACTGTGAGAAATTCGCAATGAGTTACGAATGAACTCCAGAGCTCTCAGTTGTGGCCCACCAATGCCCTGAATTCACACATTTAATTAGAGATTAATATTTTCAACCTACGCACCATACATGAGTAACACTTTGCATGAAAACATCTATAGAAACACGTCATACTGGATTTAACCAATACCGTTCCCCTCCCTTCTCATGTTATTTCTGTATTATAATGACACCCAGTACATAATTCAGGGAAAAAAACAGACATGCAGGGTCCCAAATGTTTTCTTTAAAGCCGAGTCGTGCAGAATGCTAAGGTTGACAAATACCAACAATGCTGAGTTTTCATGCCGCCTCGTGCCTCTTACTTCCACCGCCCTACCCTTCCTGTCTCTTTAAGACACTTCCTCTTTCTTTAGCTCACTCTTGCATGTACTTTTCATCCCTACTTTCTCCCATTTGCCTCTATTTTCTCCCCTTTTCTTTCTCTTTCTCCTCCTTTCTCCTTTTTCAATCTGTTGCTGTTGCTCTTGTTCAAATTCTGAAGATGAAAAATGAATAGTTCCTCGAATTGAGTGCTGGTCCGCACAAACTACAACCATCTGCACTGGCACCCAGCCTTTGTCTCTGAAGCCCGCTAGTACTGATTATCCTGGCTCTGTGCTGCTACCAGGAATGAGAAAAACAAGGACCCCCTGGGTAGTAAAGCAGACTCCTAGGGCAGGGTAAATAAAGTTTGTGAAAAAATTCCTAGGCAGTCAAACCAGTAGGCAAACAATTAATCTGACCCAATAGCAAAAGGAACATTCAAGAAATACATTTATAAAACAAGCATACTTTTAATTGACATAGTAAAAATCATATAGGAACCTGAACAAATATCAGACTATATGATGAAATCATACAATAATCAAAACATATACAATTAATACATAAAATAAAAAAAAAGATTTTTAACAATTTAATAAAAAGACACCCTAAATCATAAGTGGTGCCTAGAGTGCAATGGCGAATAAGAACTCTGAGTTGCTACTACTGGATACTATGAATGCAGAAGATACTTCTCCTACCTCGCGGCTAAGACATGGAACTCCCAGCATCCGCACCTCAGGCGATCAGCATCACTGCCCAATTCAGGAAGGACCTCACGACCTGCCTCTTTGACTGATCCTCCACCCAGTCCAACCAGCAGCCCACCCCCCCCACCCCCAGCACCTTGAGACCCTCACGGGTGAGTAGTTGTGCTTTACAAGCACTGATTCAATGAAAGTAAAGAATAGGGTCATGTTATTACATGCACACGTTTTCTAGTTAAAGTTCCACAGTGCTTGCCATGTGGGTAATACCACGTCATTGCACCATGGGTAGCACAACACAAAGGCAATATGCAGCCAACAATGGGGCAGTGGCTTCATGTCTTCTTGCTGGGTGTGCGGGGGGTTGCTGATTTAGGGGCAGACAACTGCAGACCTAGTCATTGACTTGACGCAAAATGATGGGTCCCCGGCAGAACGAGATGAGGGGCCCCTGAGACTCCCATATCTTACAAATATTATTGGCCTTGGGCTGAAGCTGGCCTTCTTGAATGATTAGGGGACCCGATACTTAGCAGGGGCTGCAAGATCCAGTGTTACACCCACGGACTAAGATAGTAAAATTCAGGCAGTAACATTGCATGAAAATCTACTACTATTGGCTAAAAAATGTGCTGTGCCATATTTGCAATGAGTCGCTCACTGGTGATGTCATCAGCTGCGCTTGTGTCAAAAATTATATTTTGGAGCAACGCTAAACAATGCTCCAAGACACAAAGTGGAGACAACCTCCAGTACACGTGCAACAACTGCCCAAGAGTAAGCAGCATAAAATGTGTAATTTTGCAGAAATTAGACATTAAGCATGGGAAAATCAGTCAGTATACCGCGTGCCATTTGCGCTTAGTTTCGTTTGGTGCTTGGTGCATTTTTCAAAGTTGAGTTGTGCTCACTTAAAAGATCAACTTGGCATGAAATCCCAGGGATTTAGTGCAATCCGCTCTGGTAAGCACTCAGCATCCATAATCAGGGGTTTGTACTACGTTACTCAAAAGCATATGGGGTTGCGCTTGCAAAAGCTTTTCAGTGCAAAATCTATTTGGCATGGACAAGGAGATCACCAATGCCTTTTGTGTTGTTTGTATTGCACGGCCTTGATTAACATCACATCTACACCTGTGTCAATGTATAGTAAATGTAAGCCAGTGAGTAACCACAGCAAAGCAGCCATGAAGTGGTTCCACAACAATGGATCAAGGTGTCTGAAAGGAGATGTGATCCCCTCTGATCCTGCTGGTTAGCATCACTGATACAGGTATGGTAGGCAGTGGTACCTTGCAACAACTCTTATGCACGTGCTAGCCACACCAGGAGCCACGAGGTCTATAGGGAAAGGTTCCATAGACCAATTTCAGGGAATTCTGTTTCACTGTCCTTCCCCGAGAATAGGAGGGCCGTACCAGGCTTGCTGGTACGTGGGTTCTCTCGTGGTGCTCACATCCAGAGCCTCCTTTCCAGATTAAGGCCTCTGCTTGGCAACGCATACCTGCAAGAATGCTATTCTCAGCTAAATCTAAGTGCCCTGAAGCACAGCCTGACAGACTCTCATCCTGGGCACCAACATTTGTCATCCAGTCCAGTCAGCAGCCAATGAGTGTAAGTGTATTATGGGTGTGTCCATTTGATTGGCTGGTGTATTTATTGCAACCTTTTCAGATGTGATTTGCACTATGGATTATGAGTAGCCATGGCAACCGGTTCCACTCGGGGCTCGGCCTAATTAGAAACTGGAATATTAAGAGAGTCTCTTCAAGAAATCAGGGTTGGAAGGTCAGAGCTTGGGGCTAAAGGTCACGCGCGAGGTCTTTGTGTAACTTCCCGTGCAACTAACAAGCAGGAGTAGTGTATTCGCCACGCTCTGATTTTGGGCATGCCGATACACAAATCTGTTGATTCGCAGCTTTTAAAGAAGGAAAAAAAAACAGCTAGTGTTCAAGGTAACGTGACTCTGTCATGATTAAAATAAAACGTAACAGTCGGATCTGTATAAATGTAATTTATTAGCATTTTATTTTTCATCCACCCGTCCTGAACCGTGTGTTGGGGTGGGGGGGGGGGGGCATTGGTGCAGCAGGAAGGAGTAGTGGAAGGAGTAGTGGGCTGGCTGTGCACCTAGGTTTAAAGTGTGCATGTCTCTTGGCCGGCCATCTTGAACTGACCAGCAAACCTGAGCATTACAATCTCTCTAACCCAGCTATTTTAGACAGCTGGGTTAGAGAAAGCACAGGCCACCAGTGAGTGCTCTTCAGAGCGCTGAGAGAGGCTGCTCCCTCCAATCCTGGCTCTTCTCTCATGCTGATTACCAGCATGAAAGCAGCACCAAGATTAGTTAGGAGAATTTGCTGGAACCAGCAGAGCCTAGAGGAGACAGAGCAGAAGAGTACCGGAGTGATGAGGTCTTTGGACATCGTGCAGCCGACTACTTGCCAGTCGCTGCTGTTTGGTGACCTTTTAGTAATTTTGTTATGAGTGGCTAAACTGAGAAAGGGGCAGGAGTGTTGGAGGGTAAGAGATGATAGAAAGGGGGCAAAGCTTTGGGGAACCAGGAGCACTGAGAAGCAAACCTTACTCTCCCCAACCACACAAATCTTTTTACCTTTGGCCGTCATCTATGTTCTCGGGAAACCTACTCTGTGGAAAGGTTTCCAGCTTCCCTTAGTTTTCACAGTGTGCTGGTCTCTTTCCCGATGGCACATGTGGAGGGTGCCTACACCAGTGAGACAGAGCGGCACTGCATTAGCCAGAAAATGTGGTTCAATAACCACAATTGGTAACCTATATCAAGCAAGCAGTTCTTCTACCCACCATGTAGTTTTTGTGCACCCACTAGATCACAACTTGGTTGACAAAATTGATATAAACCATGAACACTGTATAGAATAATAGTGAAAACATGCAGGGGAGCTTAGTACTCATCATTACTGTCTCACGGTGGCATGAAAGGTTACACTGTCTACCACCTTCACAATAGATTGTACACTCACGATTTGTATTTTCTATGTGTGGACTACGGCACTTCCAATCTGCCTGTCTTTCCTTCGTTTCCTCACTTTCTCACCATAACTCCTATTCGTAGTCCCTGCTTTCCACCCCACTGTTGGACCTGGCCCTCTCTGCAGAGTCACCTCCAAACTGTTTAGCTGTTTACCCTCTACTTTTGCTGTCTTCGTTGATGTTGGCCTTAGGAATCTGTGCACTTTACCGCTGCTAACCAGTGCTGAAGTGCATGTGCTCACTGACCTAAACATGGTACAATTGTTTTTCTCCTGATTGCCATATTTAATATAAGTCCCTTCTAGAGTGGTATACCATCTACCTAGCACATGTAAATTAAATGCTACTAGTGGACTTCCAGCACTTATTGTGCCACCCATTTAGGTAGCACCTTAAAACATGTCCCAGACCTGCCACTGCAGCCTAACCTGGCCTAAACTTCCTGTTCGACATAGCAATATAACCCCCTTGCCGAAGCTTAAACTCCCCTTTTACTGCATAGATGTCACACCTAAGTTAGGCTCTAAGTAGTCCATAGGGCAGGGTGCATTATAATTGTAAGGTTGTACATGTTCTTTTAAGTTATACATGTCCTGGAATGGAAAACATTCTGGATCCAGCAAAACTGACGCATCTCCTCTGCTGTGCGGCCCCACACCGAGCAGAACCATTTCATTGTCTTTGCTATGTGCACTTTCCTGATGCAAGGGCTTTGCATTGCAGCCTCGCAGCTCCTTTGGAACCGCCGTGGCGCGGTGCAACCCTGACGCAGGCCTTTGCAATGCAAGCCTCTTGTTGATGGGATCCTTATTGAGGATGAAGGACCTCGCATCAATGCCTTGCTGCTCCTTATAACAGATGCTTTGCCTCTGCTGCATGGCTCATCCTTGAGGCCAGACTATTCATCGCAATCCCTTGTCAACATGATCCTCGATGATGATGATGCAGGAGCTCGCATTGCAGCCTCACAGCCCCCAGGGATACGACACATCATCTCGCCTGTGCAACGCTTCCTCGATGTGGGACTCCAAACTCACCACAGTCAGAATTTAAGGTACTGTTGTTCTGTTAGCTCAATTGGGTCTCTATAGCTGGCCCGCGCTCAATCACGGTCAGCCTGAACTTGTGACTTTGTCCCAATCTAGCATGATCAGATATCCACAGTTGATACTTTGTGCTTTTTGGTGCTATTGTCACTCAAATTTAACATTTCAAATCTCCAATTTGAGTGCTTGGATGTTTGTCATTTTGGTCTTGCTTTGCTCTTTACAATTCACTCTATTATTCTAGTCTGACGTGGGAGCCTCCTTGTGGTGTTTTCACTGTGTTATTGTTTGAAGTGTTGTACAAATACTTTACACATTTCCTTTGAGTTAAACCTGACTGCTCAGTGTCAAGCTACCAGAGGGTTGAGCATAGTCACTAGGATGCAATCCCAGCCTGAGGACTCTGAGGATGAGGCTCCTAATGTGGATGACCCTGATGAAGGAGAGCTTGATTTGGATATGGAGGACGACCTGGCTGTGTGCCCTGAGCAGGAGCTTCCAGAGGAGGGAATCAGTGTGTCTTCAATTGGCCTGTCCCCAGAGGAGCTGTAGGACAAGAACTCAAAAAGGTGAGCTCGAGCTGCAGTTGGACAAAAAGAAACTGGATACAGAGGAGAAGAAGGCTCAGAGAGCCTTGGAGGAAAAGATAATGCTGCTGAAAAATGAGAGAAGCCTGATAGAACTGGAGATTAAAGCTAGATAGAGCTCAGAATCCGGCAGCAATGGTGGCCGTTTACTTGTAGTGTCTGAACGTGACAAAAAGGTTCATATACCCAACAACCGGGTGCCCAACTATGTGATGGGAGATGATATTGATGAATGGCTGCTTCATATGAGGTGGCCCTGAGACCGCACAGGATCCCATGGTCTCATTAAGGGGGGGGGGGGGGGGCGGGGGCTTGTGGAAGTATGTGCCTCCAGTGGGGAGGGATACACTACTCGCACTATTGTTCAATGACCAGACCAAGTCTGCCTCCATGAAAACCATCCTAATCCCCCAATTTCAACTGACCCCTGAGAAATACAATCAGAGGTTCAGAGACTTTCAGAACCTCTCAAACCAGACTTGGGTTGATTACTCTAGTAAGACACTGAATGGCTGGGAAAAGTTAATGATTATGATGAACTGTACAACCTGATTTTGAGGGGGCATATGCTCAATAATTATTTTACAGAGCTATATCAGCACCTGGTGGAAAGTATGCCGGTTGATCCCATGAAGCTTGTTGAGTAGGCAAACTTCAAAGACAGTACCAGAGTGCGCAAGAAGGTACCTGGTGGTGACCGCATGAAGGGTGGTACAGGTTCTCCTCCTCTCCAGCAGAGTGAGGGTGGTTTAAAGATGACCCATACAAGTCTCAGATTAAGATGGGGAAAGGGTCCCCAAGTCCTTTCTAAGAAACAGGGGGTGGTTCAGATGGGCGCTGGCCTCTGGCACCCCATTTTCAACTCCTCTGCTATGAGTGCGCCCTGTTAGGACACAAGCAGGGGACTCTGTCCTAGGAAATCACCCACTGGTGGGACCACAACAGGTGTGGCCAATGTGACCTTAGGAGGAAGAAGCACCCAGGGGTAAATCATAGACTATACCATGATCACTGTCAGTGACCTCTGTTGGCTTTTGTCCTTATGGGCAGAGTTTTACTTGAGTTGGGGACATAAGTCTGATGAAAAGGGTGGAATGGGCCACATCACTTTGTTGGCCATGCTGGTATTGTCTGCCTACTGGGATGCATCCGTGAGCATGTTAAGTTTAGGTGCAGCACAGATGGTGTTCACATGTGAGGAGTTGGGTTCCCCATGGGTCACTTCAATGGCTTAGGAGAGTGTAGATAGAGGGAACCTACTGAATTCAGAGGGATGGTGTCCTTGTTAATCACCTAAGTAGGAAAGCCTATCAAGGTATTGATTAGTCTTCACTGGTTTTAGGTGAAAGGAGGGTTGTGTTGGACCTGGTCCTCACTGCAAGCTGACCCCCAATAATGTTTGCCTTTTACCCTCCACTTTTTGTTGAATTCGTTTTTGTTGCCTTAAAACTCTGTGCACTTTAACACTGCTAACCAGTGCTAAAGTACTTTTGCTTAATCCACTAAACATGGTAAAATTGGGTTACATCCGATTGGCACATGTAATTTACTTATGATATACAATATATCCAGGGTCTGTATTTGAATCCTACTAGAGGGCCTGCAGTACTTATTGTACCGCTCTCTTAAGTGGTACCTTAAGACATGTCTCAGGCCCACCATTGCAGTCGAAATGCAGTTTTAAAACTGCCTGTTCGGCTTGCTAATATACTCTACTTACCAAGCCTTGAACTCTTCTTTTATTGCATACATGTCACCCCTAAGTTTGGCCCTGGGTAGCCCATAGGGCAGGGTGCATTGTGATTAAAAGGTTGGACATGTACTTCTAAGTTTTACATGTCCTGGTTATGAAATACTCCTACATTTGATTTTCACTACTGTGAGGCCTCTCTTTCCCACAGGATAACTTTGGAGTTACGCTATTACATTAAAAATAAGCTATATCTTCCAAATGGGAAAAGGTAACCAGTTCATGTGTGGTGTCTTTGGAATTGTAATGAAAAAATCCTCTGGTATGGTGAAGTTGGATTTTAAATTAGAATTTTGAAAATTGCACTTTTTGAAAGTTGCCATTGTTCTGACATAGCCATTTAGTGCCTGAAATCTGTCTCTAAGTTACACAACTGAGTGTAACTGACAGTTGGGCTTTGTGTATGCCTCCTAGACAGCCCCACACAATAGAGAGCATCGATGTACCTGGATAGGTCATCACTGCAGGATAGAATGGCGGAGCTGGGAATAGCCCTACTTACACTTGAATAGGCTGTGTCCTGCCTCCACACAGATGGCTGTATAACCTCTGGTAGTTAGTCTGGAGCAAGGGCAGGGGAGGCAGAAAATCTGTGCACTTCAAAAAGACACCTCTACAAGCTTCTCTCACTTCAAAGGAAGCAACAGGTATACATATTGGACCTCAGGCACAAACTCCTCAGTACACTTCTGGACCTGAGAACTATGCAGAAAGAAGGACTGCTGTGCTGCTATAAGGACTGCCACTCTGCTTGACTGCTGCTCTGAAGAACTGCTACCCTGTGTGCGAATCTGCTGCCTGCTGCTTTCTTGTCTGCATGAGTAGGACTGGACCTGCATCTGTTGAACCCAGGATCTCAGACTGACTCCAAGGAATAGTTGACTGGCCTCCTGACTAGATTCTCAGGGACAGAAGGCTTCAAAAACCTTGAACACAGCGTCTGGACTTTGCCATCTGTGAGTCCTACCCTGCCAAGTGGATCCACCCAAATCCTGAACCCTTGGAAATAGGCCTGAAAATGCTCTGCCAGTCCACCTGTGGATCCAGCAGAACTGACACATCTCCTCTGCTTTAGGGCGCAACCCAGAGCAGAACTGATGAAATGCGCCTTAGCTAGATTGAATTTCCAGAAACAAGACTTCGCATCTCAGCCTCCCAGCTACTCCGTGCTGCTTGCCAGATTCAGGTCCTCGCATCGCAAGTCTCTTGTCAACGGGATCCTCGATGACGCAGGAACTCATATTGCGGTCTCACACCTTTTCATAACCGATGCCTCGCATTAGCTGCTTGGCGCATCTTTAATACCGAACTTCCCATCGCCAGCCCGCATTGACAGGATCCTTTACAACAATGCAGGGCCTTACATCAGAGCTTCGCAGCCCTCGGTACCAGAGCATTACCTCGGCTGCACGACACATCCTCGATGAGGGACTCCGAAACTCTTTGCAACCAGGCTTTAAGATACTATCGTTCATTGGGCCTAACTGTGTCCCTGCAGCTGGCCCACGCTCCATTGTAGTCATCCTGAACTTGTGACTTTGTCCCGGTCTAGTAGGACCAGATAGCCGCAGTTGGCACTTTGTGCTTTTTAGCGCTATTTTCACTAAAATCTTTCGAGGTGCACATCTCCGGTTCTATTGCTTGAATGTTTGTTGTTGTGGTCTTGTTTTATTTATTAAAATATGCTCTATTTTCTAGTCTGGTGTGAGAGCCTCTTTGTGGTGTGTTTTCACTGTGCTGTTTGAAGTGAGGCACAAATACTTTACACATCGCCTCTGAGTTAAGCCTGACTGCTCTGTGCCAAGTTGACAAAGGGTTTAGCGCAGGTTAATTTTGGGTTTGCTTGTGACCTCACCCTGACGAGGATTGTGGGTGCTGCTTAAGTAGGGTTTTGTCCCGCTCAGCCAGTAATCTAATTGCTTACACCCTCCCTCTCTCCATTCCCACTTCTCCTCCACTCTTCTCATCACTTCATATAGCTCAGTCATCAGCCAATCACCTCTTCCTCCACTCTCTTTCACCACTTCATACTACCTCATCATATTTCCTGCAGCCTCCTCTCACCAAATCTCTTTATTTTATCTCTTCCTGTGAGGAAAAAAGTCAAGTGCATTTTTCCCATCTTGGAGATTGTTGCCTTTTCTCTTTTAGTTCCATTGTCAACAATACTGAGTCACCAAAAATGTAAGCGTAAAGTAAAGGAAGTGACATCACGCACCCACATAACCATCAATGACATCACAAAGTGGACCACAGAGTCCCATCATCAGCCTCTCAACAGCATCTGATTTGTTGTTGAGGGGCTGAGGATGAACAGGAACTGAAATCTACAAACAGTAAGCAGCTTTCAAAGACCACTTTTCACTTTCTGTTCCTCTTAGTGCTTCTTGTGAGCCACAAAACCAGGAGTAGCAAGTGCAGTGATAAGAGTCTAAACGGGCAGGTCAGGGGTATCCACCACTATTCCTGGATGACATTAATTGACATCAATGTTACCAATACTACTGACTTTTCAGACTAGGCAATTTCTGATCCAGAGAGCACACAAGTGCAAGTACTTATATCCTGGTCAAAGAGGCCCAAATGATCTCCATTTTGCATCATCCTTGGTAGGATAACATAAATGAATGTGAGCCGTATATGATGGGAGGCCTCCAACCTTCAACCAGCCCCACCACTGCCTGTTACCGCTCCCATTTGGGGAGCGGCTCTTCTCCAGTCATTTCTTTGTGCTTTGTGATGGTGTCTAGAGATCCACAGGGAGGCCAATGTGGTATACGTGAGACTTTTTCTATGTCTTTTTTGGTGGCCCTGTGACCAGTTGGTTCCTGAAATATTTAGCTTTTAATTTTCCCTAGTACACCTTATTGTTATCATTGGCCTGCTGGAACCAGCACAGCCTTTGGGGCACTGTAAATACTTTCACCCTGGCTAGTTAATTGCAAGATCTGGGCTTAAAACCTGGGTGCTCAGGAAAAAGGCAACTACGCCTGGACAATTTCAAGATACTAAACCCTAAACATTTTTCAGTAGCTCAGCCATTGACAATAGATGCTTTGTAGTACCAAGAAATACCTTCAAGATCCTCAAAAAAGCTCTTGTCTCCTCACCCTCTGACGCTGCCCCAATTAGGGATTCAGTGCTCAGGCAGAAAGGCATAATCCGACTGTGCTCCCTTGTCCTAGAGAAACACAAGATGGTTGAGCCAGATTTTTCTTGCATCTCTAGCTGTTGCAGTCTACTGTTAACACATCAGAATTGTAGAAGCCCAAAGTTCTGAATCTGTGATAACTATTGTGAAATACTGCATACGAGGCAAACCCCAAACCTAGAGATAATCCATATCTGTAACACACAGTTGAAAACACAGATGTTGTGGTGTCCTTAAGGATTTGGAGATTTATCAAATTTTCCACAAAGGTTTGAAATGTTGTAAATTAGCTATAGATTGTCGATCTCTGCTTACATTTCCAGGTGGAAAAGAAAAAAATGTAATGTGTTTGAGCATCAAAAGAGAAGTATTGGTAGCAATTACTAGACATACAATACTGCAGGCACTGACTGAGGCACTCAGCAAGTCTAATATGAGTGCAAATGAGTTGTATGCTTGGCTGTGCAGTAGGCATCTGCAGACGGAGGGCCACATTAATGGGAGTTCGGCAAAGGGCAGCGCAGCAAGGCATCTGGCTGTGCTGCCCTATGTCAAAGTGAATGCGCAGGAATGCACCATATTCACCCAATACAGTGCATTAATGTTCTTTCCCCCTTCGCTGGCACCATTTTGTCAGCCTAGTGACAACACAGGCACCCTTACAACGTGGTGCAAGGCTGTCTGTAAAACGTGGTGCAAGGGTGCCTGTGTTGTCAGCAGGATTGTTGAATTGGAGGAAGGGGCACCTTCCTGCAAAGAAACAATCCATTGAGGTGTGTTCCTCTTTCTATGTGAATAAGAGAGTCGAAATAAAGTTATTTTTTCCTCGTTACGCGTAAGGTTTTGGCACATCTGCAGGCTAACATGGTTTTCTAAATCCGGGGAACCATTAAAATCCATGGTTGTTGAGTGGGAACACCCACCAAAACGCCTCCCTAGCACAGAGTAAGGCAACACAGCGATTTGTGTTGCCTTGCCTTACTCCATATCTATGAGACCATTCAAAGCCATGCAAAATGTTTTGATTTCAAGTTTTGCCTCGCCGGAGGGTCACAAAAAGTGAAATTATGGCAGTGCAAGGGATTCATAAATATGCCCCTTAGTCCCCATGCATGGTTAGGAGTAGGGACATGCAAAGGGGAGGCTGAGGAAGTGAGGTTGAGATTCCAGATATCCTTGCATCAGCTTCCAGGAAGGTAGCTCAGAAGTGTGGGGTAGATGTACGAAGGAGAGAGAGTCCCTGGCATTATACTCACAAAGACCAGCTGAAGAGTGTGTAATTAGCTTCGTTTCTAAATATTCAGGATGTATGTAATTATTTTTGGAAGTGACCTAGGAGACATTAACATCAGTTTTTGCCATTATTTTCAAAGATTTCTAGGTTTTCCTTTGCAGAATGAAAATAATTTTACAAATGGACCAATATTTTCCTCAGATTTGGTCTGCCATTCTCCATATCTACCTATTGCAGTGAATCTTGGAAACTAAATAAGCTATGGTTAACCTTAGTGTTAAACCTGGCATCCTTGGCGTGGGTTTTCTTTGTATTTTTTGCCTTTGCCTCCGGTATTTTTACTGTGTGTTGGACTTAGTTTTCCTGGTCTAGTTGCTTTGGGCACTTTGCCGCTGCTGTTCAGTGCCAAAGTGCAAGTGCTCCCGGTGTAAATTGTTATCATGATTGATTATCCATGATTAGCATATTTGATTTACTGGTAAGCCCCTAGTAAAGTGTGCCAGTGCCTGTAAATCAAATGCTACTAGAGGGCCTGCAGCACTGATTGTGCCACACACCTGAGTAGCCCTGAAAGGGTATCTCAGACCTGCCATTGCAGTGTCAGTGTGCTGTTTAGTACTGCCATATCAGCCTGGCAAGTGCATCTACTTGCCAGGTCTTAACCTTCCCTTTTCTTACATGTGAATCACCCCGGAAGACAGGCCTAAGGTACCCCTGTGGGCAGAGTGCAGTGCATGTGAAAGGTAGGACATGGCCTGATGTGTGTGGCATGTCCTGATAGTTAAATACTGGCATTTTGTTTTTCACTATTGAAAGGCTATCTGTCCCGTAGGATAGAATGGGGAGTTTACTTATAACATCTTATAAGTATAACTGCTCATGGGAAAAGATGGGAAAGTGGAGTTTGGAATGCCTGAACTCAGAATATATATATGCATCTTTTAGTAAGGAGGATTTTTATATTCTGGGTTTGTAAATACCACTTTTAGAAAGTGGGTATTTTCTTGCTTAGCCATCCAGTGTGCCTCTGCTAGGTTTATTTATTGACTGGCTTTGGAGTGACAGGGGCTGGGGTTGTGCATTCTGTTCAGACAGCAACTTGGGGGGGGGGGTTTGAGTCCTGCCTTTCCTGGGTGAGCCAGGGCTGGGCTGAATAGACCTGAGCTGCATTTTGAGGAGGGGAGATTTCCTTTACACCTGAATGGGCCTGGTCTGCCTTGGACAATGCTGTCTCCACCTCCTGCCGGGAAGCTGGGCCCGAGAGGTCAGAACTGGTTTCTGCTGAGCAAAGACACTCTCTGCGACAAGATTACTAAGGAATTGTGACTATAAAAAATGGAGCCCAGACCCCAGACTTTTAGATTACTTCTGGAATTCAAGAGGAACCTCTGCAAAGGATAAGAGCTGGGAAAACTGGAGAAGTACTGCCCCTTTGCTGTGTGGTGTCTGGGGTTGGCCTCCAGTGTCTGTTTCTGCCAAAGAGAGGATAACAACTTTGCTGTGTGCTGTGTCTTTGGCTTGAGCAAGATCTCCAAGGGCTTGAAGTAGAGCTTGCCTCCTGTTTTGAAGTCTCAGGAATACAAAGACTTCACCACTAGCTCTCTTGAACTTCCTTGCTGGTAGTTCTGACCTGCCAAGATGTGCCTGCTGCTGGTTTGGGGCTCTGGGGGTTGTTCCTGCTGTTGGGGGCTGAAAAAGAAATGCAATTTCAAGATGCACAACGCATCAGCACCTGTTTCCAACGCATCAATGAAGAAACCAACGTATTGCTTGCCTGCAGCTCGAGAAACCGGCGCACGCCGAATCTTGTGCACCGAAGTCAGAGATCACTGCATCGATTCCGACGCAGGTTCTGCAGTGCGGCGGTAAGAACCAACCCATCGTGGGACCTGGGATGGAGAGACCAATGTAGCTTTGTCACCGCATCCAGAACCGATGCATCCCCAATCATCACACATCGCACCTGGGCACCACACTGCAAGAACTCCGGGGACTCAGTAAGAAAGCGATGCATCACCTCCCTGCACAGTAAGAAACCAACGCAACACCTCCCCTGGAGTAAGGAACCAACACATCACCTTCCCTAGGCGTAAGGAACCAACGCATCACCTTCCCAGCGGCAGTTTTTGTTTGTGACCATGACACATCTAAGGTACTTGTCTTTGTGTGGAAAGTGTTGCAACTATAATTTGCTATGGACAGAACTGTTTTTACCTTTTAAAAGCCATTTACTGTATTGTGGATTTTTGTCATTTTGGTCTCCTTTAGTTTAGACAAAGATTACTTATTTTTCTAAACTGGTGTGGTGTCCATTTGTAGTGTTTTACTGTATTACTGTATGTGTGCACAAATGCTTTACTCATTGCCTCTGAGATAAGTCTGTCTGCTCATGCCAAGCTACCAAGGGTAAGAGCAGGGGTTATTTTAGAAGTGTATTCCCCTTACCCTTGCTAGGAAGAAGGGTCCCTACTAGGACAAACGTGCAAACCATTGCCAACTAGAGACCCCATTTCCAACACTTAGCATGCAGCTGTGTACAAGTCCATGAGTTAGTGAGTACAAGCAACAATACCAATCATTGATACTTCCCTTTACTCACCAACTCTTCCAGGAACTACACCAAATACTTGTCACCAGGGCTTTAAGTGGGATAAAAAAGTGGGGGGCTTTCAATGCGGCATGGCCAAAGAGCTGTGACCAGGATTCCATTCCAAGGGGTGTGGCCTATGTAATTAAGGGCATTGCCTAAAGCAAGTGAGTCTAGAATTCTGTGTTGCTGAAAATGATAAAAGTGGGCATCCTGCCTGAGATCTTGGAAGATGCAAGAACACCACATCGCTGCCCAGAAACTGCGTGCATTAAAGATAAGACTGAAAAACATTCCGCCAGGGATCAGAGGGGAAAAGTGCTTTGCGCATTTTGAAATAGATTCAGACTCTCAGTTTGATCTTTTCTTTTTTGAGACTTGGCCACAGCCCTGCCACAGAGAACTTCGGGGAAACCCTTAAAATAAATAAATAAACAAGCATTTGCAATGCAATCGGTCTCGCCTTTGGCACCTTATATTTAGTTAGCTATGCAGCACATTAGCCTGGTTGCTCAAACATCTACTGTTCTTTAACATGTAGTTAAAGTAAGCACCAAACTGTGTGACAAGCCAGGTATGGGAATACATGGAGGGAAATATTGCCTTTCAGCGGGAAATGGTATAGTTCAAAGCTCTGTTTTTAATATAAAATCAGGGCCTTTGGTGGTCATATCACTGAAAGTACAAGATTTGAAAAAAATATTGTCTACGGATGCTCATGGAAGACGATTTCTATGGACTGGAATCTAGAGAATACTCAAGGGATTCTGGTGTTTTACTGACCTCTGCTGGTCGTTTTCTAACAAGAAAGTTTAATAGAGTCAGTTGCCAGAAAATTAGAAAAAAGAAAGTCCCTCAGCAGAAAGCAATTCCGGTATTTTACTGACCTCTGCTGGTCATTTTCTACCAAGACAGTTAAATAGAGGCAGTTGAACAGAAAAAAAAAGTCCCTACGCGGAAGCAGACAAGTCCTGGGGCTGATCTCCAGAGCTCACAAATTACATACACATATAAGTATAAACGAAAGTATATAAGTATATACTAAAGTATATACAAGAGTTGTCCAATGCTCGACCTAAAAATGACACCTATTTTCATTATGGCTGTTCTTCTCATTTCTGTATCGGATCCGGCTAGAGTTGCTGATCTGACAGAGCTCTTTCTTTCACAAAAACATCACTTCTTTTCCTACTGGTGCAGGGCACAGAAACACTTGCTTCCTTCTGCTATTGAGTGAAGAAAATCCTTGTCTTCAAAAAGAACAGAACAAAAAGCTTCCCGGCCCTTCTCCATTCCTGTTATTTCCAACCACGGCCGGTAGTAGGTGTAACTGCAGGGCGGTGACGTGGGGAGGGGGAGGGGCAGGGTTGGGGGTAGTTATGTATGGATTACGGACTTTAACAGGTAAGTAAACATATAAATAAATAAAACAAATTTGTTGCACGCACTGCATCGCATTTGGTGATGCAGTGCACACAACGAAATTCGTTTTATTTATTTATATATTTACTTACCTGTTAAAGTCCGTAATCCATACATTACTACACCCCACCCTGCCCCTCCCCACGTCACCGCCCTGCAGTTACACCTACTACCGGCCGTGGCTGGTTATTTCTCTTCGGTGCGAGCTCGGGAAGTGCAACAGTGGACCACCCCTCTCAAGAAAAGGTTTCGTTTGTTTGTCCCACCTACCATGGTTTGCGGGTTTTTTTTTCCCTTTTTCGGCTGGGTGAATTAAGGGGCTGGATACAGAGCCTGAAAGGCACCCATTCCAGTTGCTCTTTCTAATTTCCGCCGGTGCTGAGACCCGACAAGACCCGACGCACTTAAATCCTTGTTTGACACTCCCTCCTTCTCCACTCACTTCATCTTTTAACGTCCCGTCAACATTAAACTTACTCTCAGCCATGCAGTAACACTCTCTCTCTCGCGCTCTCTCTCTCTCAATCTCTCTCTCGCTCTCTCTCTCTCTCTCTCTCAATCTCTCTCTCTTGCTCTCTCTCTTTCTCTCTCTTTCTCCCCGTGCTCTTTCTTTCTCTCTCCCCCTCTCTTTATCTCCCCCTCGCTGTCTCTCTCTTTCTCTCCCCCCTCTCTCTTTCTCTCCCTCTCTTTCTCTCTCCCCCTCCCTGTCTCTCTCGCGCTCTCTCTCTTTCTCTCTGTCTCGCTCGCTCGCTCTCTTTTCTCTTTTCTCTCTCCCCCTCTCTTTCTCTCTCTGTTTCTCTGTCTCTCTCTCTCTCTCGCTCTCTCTCTCTTTCTCTCTCTCTCTCTCTCTCTCTCTCTCCTCCTTTGCTCTCCCACCCACACCTCCCGTCTGCCTCGCTCTCAGCTCTACCCCGCTCCCAGTGATTTCTGATGGTCCCGTTGACCTTCCCTGTTCCTTGGCACCAGAGTCTGACTCGTCCTTTTCTCTTCTCGAATTCTCAATATGGCCTAATTCATCACTGTCTCTTTGAAAAGGTCCAATCGCTTCATCTCGGGTCACCTGCTGATTCCTCGCAGCCCTTGGACATCTCCCGCTTCCACCGTCCTATAAGGCAGCGGCAAGTGCCCGAGGGAAGGAAAAGGCTTAGGTTATTTATTGCATTTCATTGCTCCTTATCTCACATTTATCTTTTCTGCTTATCCCTCCTTACTTGAATTTGTCTTCCCCCTCTTTTTTCCTTCTTCCCTTTCACTTAGTTTTATCCTTTGTTCCCCCTTACCTTCTCTTTGTTTTTTCTTTCCTTCACTACCAGACCTCTTCACCGGTTTTCTTCTTTTGCACATTCACTTCACTTCATTTCCCTGTGTTCAATTTTCATTCTTTTCCTTCTCTCACATATCTTTTAGAACTGTTTTTTCCTCTCACACAGCCTTTTCATTACTTTCCTTCTCTCACATCATTCATTCTCTCTTTCCTTTTTACTTGACACCTTCTCTTTCTTTTTCTTCTAACACCTTTTCTCCCTCCCTCTCTTTCTTATTTCTTTCTTTTAACTTGACATCAAAAGCCATGTCACAAAACCTTTTAAATATTCAGTTTCATGTGTCTTTTGTAGTGAGGTAAGGCAGTGCTTGCTCCCAACACCTTTTACTACTATCCGCTATATGTATCAAGCTATTTAGCATTCGCAAAGGCCGAAATTCTGCGAATTTCGGCCTTTGCGAATGCTAAATAGACAAATGGAATGTATCAAACAAGTTTGATGCAAAATAAGGATTAGCAAAATTTGCTAATCCTTATTTTGCGATTGCACTTAAGGAATTGCAAATTTTGCGATTCCTTAAATGCAATGTATCAAACAAATAAAATGCAAAAAATGCCATTAAGGAGTAGCACATTACCACCAACTTCTAGTTGGTGGTAATTTGCGAATTCTTATCAAAAATCTTTTTTGATAAAAACCAAAGGTGCCATATGACGCCCATACATGCCCTTAGGGCATGTATGTGCGCCATTTGCCCCCAAATGTCTTTTTCAGGGGTGCAGCAGGGTGTTCTTGAGACACCCCTGCACCCTTGGAAACATCCCTAATTTGCGATCAGCAAAGTGCTAATTGCAAATTGCACTTTCATTCCTATGGGCCTCCTGGCCCATGGAAATGAAGGGGTAATTTGCGATTGACAATTTGCTAATCTCAAATTAAGGAATGCTAAGGAATCGCTATTGGAAAGCGATTTTGTACATACATACCGTTTTGCATTTCCTAAATAGCGATTCCTTAAAATTCGCTATTTAGGAAATGCAAAATGGTTTGTTGATACATATAGCGGTATATTACGAAAAGAGGATTCTGGAGGTCGCAATGTGAAATAAGAATATTTGTGTAGCTTTGATATGTGGCATTTTGTTGTGGTGGCAAACTGTTGTTTTGCATTTATGATGTGCTGTGTAATGGTTTAAAGATGTTGATATGTAACAACATATGTTTTTTTTCTGTTTCTATACAGCTGGGTCTGAATTGTGGTGGCGAAGTGAGCTAAAGAACGATAATGGGTTCAACCCAGATTTGTGACTGGGGGTGAGTGTCTGAAAAGTTTCCGCGCTCCATCCATCATCTCTTTGTGTTTGCTTTTTTCTGTTATGTCCTGTTTTGTGAGGCTGTGTCAACAAATCATGTTACATTTACATCCAAAATTAGCACATGCCTTGAAAGTTCTTGTGACTAGCAATCCTGTGCCACTGCCTGAGGTGGTAAAGTAGAGCCCCCCCCCCCCCCCCAGCTATTCAACTGTTTAAAACACCAGTCAGCCCAAAACTGTGACAGACACTATCTTAATTTAGCATCCCCTTAACCTTATGTGATTGGGCCTAGTGTCTTTTTCCAATTTTCCCCTGGACATCTTGCCTTCTATTTGTGTTTCTCCTACCCTCTTCAGCATTTTGTCTCTCTGTTCCTACCCTTCTCACTTTTCTGTTCCTTCTACAACTTTCTTACTAACTTTCTTTACTATTCTCCTAAATTCTTTTTTGCCTTTAGCACTGATACATTTTTGTCTCACTTTGTTTCTTCCATCAGCTTCTCTCTAATTTCCCTCTCACTTATTATCTCTCCTTCTCTTCTAGGTTTCATGCACCCTCCTTTTTTGTACCCCTCTTTCTTGCCATCTATCATTCTCTGTCACACTCCTACTCTTCTCTCACGTTCTCCTTTTACACTAATTTTCCTTTCTCTGTCAGTTTTTTTTCTCTCTCTTGGGCAGTCTATCTTTTTTCTTGACCTTTTATTTTCTCACTTTGGCCTACCTGCGTTTCACATTCTCTTCCCTTCCTCTACTCTTACCTAGTATTTTCATTCTATTAATCCTATCTCTCTCTTCCGCCTTCATCTCCTCTTCCTCATGTTCTCCTTTCTATATCATACCTCTCTCTCACTATATATTTTGCCTCCCGCAAAAACTCACCGGCCTCTTCTTTCCCCCTTACTTTCTTCCTCTCATGTATTCTTTTCTCCCATTTCAAGTTCTCCCACTATATTATCTCTCTTTCCTTTGTTCTCTCTCCCCAACTCTTTACGTCTTCTTTCTCTACCTAACTTTTTCTCATCCGTCTTTCCAGTCTCCCTCTCAGTAATTGCTCTACTTTGTAGCTGATAATTGCCCACTCTTTATGGCACTGCCTTGTCCCCTTTTCACTCTGCAATGGAAGTCAGAGATAAGATTTTTGTTTATTTCCCACATCATGTGAGATATGTCAGAATATTTGGGTCAGCTCAGGTCAGTGTGGTGGTGATCACACGGTGAAGTCTAGAGCATTGTGGCACCACTCAGCCTGTCCAGTCCCTGGGCCGCACCACCGGATCATTGTGTGGTCATAAGTGGAGCATCTGACGCGTGAACCGTTCATGGCTCTTCCGTGCTGCCTGTGCCCCCCGATGGGTGCCATTCACAAAGAGAAGCTGCTTCACCTGCAGCAGGTACGTGCAAGGACCATCCAAGATGGCACTGCCAGGCCTGTCATTAAGGATGTGTCCCATGCCTCTGGTTGGCTCTTTTGTCCTTCACACCACGAAAAGGCTGGAGTATTCACCTTATATGTGCGACAAGCTTCGGAGGCCTCCTTCCTGGGGAGACAGTGTCCTAATCTGCTATCACCAAGCCAAAAGTAAAGATTTTGTTTGAATTATGGCCACCCCTAGCATTTCCAGTGTGTTCTGTCTGCTGCACTCTTTGGGTACCATATGTTCCCCATAGTGGTGGTCTGGTTGTGGTGGTCTCCATGGGCGTTTTGGACCGAGAGATTTTTCCATGACTCACTCCTGGATCTTGCTTGGTCACTCAGGTCCTTTTACTCCAAACTCTCACCTTCCTAATCTCTTGCACACTTTCACCATTGGAAAGGTAGCTCGCCTCAGGCAACTGGCTTCAACTGGCTTTGCACAACATTTGACTTCTACATTAAGGACACTGATAGGGCTCTTCAAACAATACACAATTTCTGCTGCATAACATCTCAAGGCACACTATAAACCATCTCACTCCTCCCCTAGAATCTTGGAAACCAGGTCCCTACAACATCAGCCTTTTTGGTGAAACCCACCAATGCCTGAGCCCCCATCTGACTCCAGGGGACAACCATGTACTGTTACCACTATGCTTTCTGCTGAACCTTGGTGGAGAAAAGAACCTTTGACTGAAGAGGATCAGAGAAGAAGTAAAGCATGAAAATGTCACTTTCCAATTCTATGCAGACATTATCCAACCAGTGCTGAAGGTGGGTTTGATTTGGAAAGACAAACAGAAACGGAGTGCCATCTCCAGACTGCCATTCCTTGCAAACTTCCAGTTGATAATAAGACATTATTTTAATTACTCAAGATCAACTGATGAATTTGTAGAATAAGTTTCTAGACGGAGGAGTCAATACCCATGGGGGTTCGGGGCTTCCGACGAC
This sequence comes from Lissotriton helveticus, assembly GCF_964261635.1. Classification (NCBI taxonomy): domain Eukaryota; kingdom Metazoa; phylum Chordata; class Amphibia; order Caudata; family Salamandridae; genus Lissotriton; species Lissotriton helveticus. The sequence continues at coordinate 187,195,904 of NC_136068.1, read as the reverse complement.
TATCAGTGAAATACCCTGAAAACGGGCTGAGACAACTGTGTTTATTCTTCCGGGTACCTATGGTACACGGTGCATCCGACTCACTACAAGTTCGCTTTTCTTCTCTTTATCCGTGTTTTACAAATTTTGTATTGTTTACTGTTGGTTCACTAACCACTGTCTTTGGTAATTTTCTACTTGAGGGGAACATTTACTAACAGTTGTGGGTCCGAGTGATGTGGGGTGCTACTTTCTACTTGTGGAGAAGGTGCTGGGCTGGTCCTTAACCATCTCAGCTAATACTTATAGCACACATGAACAAATGGATATGTAATGCCTTTATTACATCGGGTCCACTATTGTTGGGGTTAAGACTACTTCTATCTACTGAACAAAGCTAAGGTGGAACATAAGGTGCCCGGTAGACGATAGCCATAGCCCAGATTGGAAATACTGGATACATGCAATGACTATCCTTTTGAGCAGCACAGCTTTGATTGGTAGGGGTTAATCCTTCCACACAAAATGTATGCTTCTACTTTCTGGGCATACATCTGGCTCAAGGGATATGTCCTGCTCTTCCAGAGTCTGTATGCTCCTTCTCCAGGAAAAATATTTCTAAGGGAGCCCTGCTGGATCTGGTAACACTGGAGAATTTGGCTTTAATCACAGTGGCTCTTGGTTTTCAGTTCTCATCTGAGGAAAACCATTATGGATTCCATGAGGGAAAACACCGGTGAAATTTACCAGGTCCGATATTACCATCCGTTAGAAATGGGGTATCTAGTTGGCAGTGGTTTCCACCCTGTCCAAGTAGGGACCCTCATTTAAGTCAGGATAAGGTAGTCACACAGCGAAGATAACCCCTGCTCACCCCCTTGGTAGATTGGCAAGAGCAGTCAGGCTTATCTTAGAGGTAATGTGGAAAACAGTTATACAGAAACACATAGAAGCACAGTAAAACACCAAAAATGAAGTCCACACCCAGTTTAGAAAAGTAGCCAATAATTATCTAAATAAAACAAGACCAAAATAACAAAAATCCAACATACACAAGTCAAGATATCACTTTTAAAAGTTTAAACAAGTTTAGTTTATGGATATCAATGAATGCATTTGTTTAAGCACAAAGTACCTTATATGTGTCAAAAATCCAAAAACGGTGCAAGAATCAGGGGAGGTGAGGTGAGGTGCCAGAAAAGAAAAGCAATATGTCAGTTCCTTACTACACAGGGGAGGTCTTGCATTGGTTCCTTACTGGCAGGGGAGGTGATGCATAGGTTCCTTACTGATAGGCATGGGAGGTGATGCGCCAGTTCCTTACTGACAGGGAAGGTAATGCATCTGTTCCTTCCTGGTAGGGGAGGGGATGCGTCAGTTTCCAGACACGAGGCCTCGGTTCCTTACTACAGTGGGGTGTTGATGAAGAATCGGCATCAAGCGACGATGCACCAAAAATCCAGACGTGCTGTGTCGAGGCGGCAGTGGCGATGCAGGTGCTAAACGGTTTTGTAGCCGCGAGGTAAGCGTTGAGTCGATTCTTCAGCTGTGCGCACGTGCTATGAGATGGTGCTCGGGGCTCACGCTGCATTGGTTTTCCTGACGCTCTGTAATGCAAAGCTTGGGCCTATGGTGAAAGTTGTGGTCGGTGCTTGCAGCTGAAATCATGGTTCAGTGTAGACAGTGGCAATGCATCGCCCTTTTGCAGCGATGCTTCGAAAAAACAGGCACTGGGAGTCGATGTGTAGATTTTCTCTTTGAGATAACCAGGATACAGTTCCAGAGCCCATGAACTGGATTTGGCCCCACTTGGCAAGTCAGGAGCCCAGGCACTTTCCGGGGAAGTCTTTCATGGCCCTGAGACTTCTTACCAGGAGGCACGCACGCACAATCCCTTGGGGAACCTTGAAAGTAGGATGTAGAAAGAAAAGTCCAGTCCATTCTCTCCCAGGACAGAAGCAGCGAGCAGCAGGCCAGCTCAACAAAGTAACAGGCAGAGTGGCAGTCCCCCCTACGGAATCCAGATCTTCTTGCTGGCAGAATGTCCTCACCCAGAAGTGTTCTGATTTTGGGGTGTCAGAGCTCCAATACTTATACCCTTTTCTGCCTTTGAAGTAGGTACACTTCAAAGGAAACTATGTGTGGTGCAAATTACCCTGACCTGGCTCCAGACACACTACAGGGGATGGAGACAGCTTTGTGTGAGGACAGGCACAGCCCTATTGATGTGTCAATGACAACTCCTCCCACCGCTCTAGCTCAGGAAGGACCATCAGCATTGTGATGGGCCATCAGTATATGTAAGGTACACCTTAGCTCCCTTTGTGTGACTGTCTAGAGTGTATGTGCACAAGCCCAAATTTCAGCCAACCCGGACGTGTATTCTACAGACAGGCAGAGGTACAGAACTGTGAAGCAAGCAAATGCCCACTCTATAAAAAGTGGCATTAAACACGCAATTTTAAAAACAACTCCACCAAAAGATGTGCTTTTAAATTGTGAGTTTAGAGACCCCAAACACCAAATCTCTATCTGATCCCAATGGGAAATTATGCTTAAAAGATATTTCAAGGCATTCCCCATGTTACTTTATGGGAAAGATAGTCCTTGCAGTATTTCAAAACCAAATTAACAGTATTCCACTATTAGGACATGTAAAACACACCAGTACATGTCCCATCTTATATTCCCCATGTTACTTCATGGGAAAGATAGTCCTTGCAGTATTTCAAAACCAAATTAACAGTATTCCACTACTAGGACATGTAAAACACACCAGTACATGTCCCATCTTATAAAAACACTGCACTCTGCCCATGGAGCTGCATTAGGGGAGGCTTACATGTAGTAAAAGGGAAGGTTTGGGCCTGATAAGTGGGTGCACTTGCCAAGTCGGAATGGCAGTTTAAAACTGCACACACAGACACGGCAGTGCCAGGTCTGAGATATGTTTGCAGGGCTACTCATGTGGGTGGCACAATCAGTGCTGCGGGACCACTAGCAGCATTTGATTTACAGGCCCTGGGCACACCTGGTGCACTTTACCAGGGATGTATTAGTAAATCAAATATGCCAATCATAGATAAACCAATCATCAATACAATTTAGACAGGGAGCGTATGCACTTTAGCACTGGTTATCAGTGCTAAAGTGCTTAGAGTTCTAAAGCCAACAAATACAGGTCTGATAAATAGGAAGAAGAAAGCAACATGTTTGGGGATAACCGTGCACAAAGGGCTAGGACCAACACCATCCTTAATACTGGGCAGCCGCGGCCAGTGCAGGTAGGAGCATTGGGGCGGTGGTGCCGGGAAAGGGGGGGGGATTTTGATGGGCGGTGATGAGGGAAAATTAAATAAATAATACATTTTCCCTCGTTATCAGCCATCGAAATCCCCCCCCCCCCGTGCTGCTCTTACCTGCACGGGCTGTGGCTGAGACTGGGTCATCACTTGTGAGGCCTGAGGTCTTAGTACTTTCTGTCTCACTCTCTGACTCCGACTTCACCTTTTCATCCTTTTCTTCTGGCAATAATTTGTCATTCTTTCACTTTTCCTCTCCAGCCATTTGCCATTCCCTCCTATCTCAATGTTGCACCCTTCTATCGACCACCATTCCTTTCTTCGAGCTCACTCAGTCTTCCTCGCCTTACACATCTCCCTTCGCAGTTTCTCTGATCCTGTTATAGCTGCAACTTACCTTTACACTCACTTCACCAGCACTTTTCACTATCTGTTTTATTCTCAATTCCTCCTTCCTTCTTTCACTTCTGTCTTCAGGGATCCTTATGTCCCTCCCCTCTCGAGGCACCTTCCTTTCTTGTCCCCCCCCATATCCTCCTTCGCTCATCCTTTTCCACCTCCTCCACCACCAGGTCTGTGAACTCCTTTCTCTCTCTCCACACTTATCATTTATTGCACACCAGAACTCTTTGCCCTAATTTGAATAGAGACACTCGGCTTATCTGCTGGCGTTTCATTCGTCAGCGAGAACTCCTTAACCTTGGACGACGAGACATTAGCAATCATTGCAGCGACAGCTCGGAGATCTTCCAAGATAATCTGGGAATGCACAGGACCGCGGAAGCATGCAGAATGCAGTATGCACAGACAGCAGAATTGTTGAAATATGCAACAACTTATGTATTTGTGATTAAAAAAAAAGCATAGAAGGATGCAAAGACATGCATACATATGTTCTGGGCCTAAAGATACAAGCTGAAATATGCATGTTTATTTCAAGGGACGATGTGTGCATCCGGAAAAGAGTGCAAATCTGGGGTGTTGTTACTATTGGTGCATTAATTGCAATGGCGCCAGGCCAGGGCCAGATTGGTTGTAGCTGTCATAGGGCATTTCCCTGGGAGGCTGGAAGGGTGGCGGCCAGTTTTGCAGCAGTGGGGACTGGTTTTGCAATGGTGCTGCAATATCGGATCCCAGTAACAAAAGCAGTAGCAGAGCTTCACACTTACAACACCCCCACTACCCTCACCCCCCACCTCTGGGGCTGATGTGACAAAATTGCCAGGGCTGCTTTGTGTTTCCAGTTTGGCCCTGCACCGGGCCCGGTTTTCTGAGCAATTATTGCAGTTTTTTTTACTACCCATGACCATGTACAGCATTCTGCTGCCTTTTTGTCAGTTTTGTGCTATAGAAATACCAAAAGTAAATACATACATATATACCTTACAAGAGGATGGATGGGGGGAGATACTGGTGCAAGTCTAACACAGGATTGAAGAAGCATGCTGACACATGCTAACATATGACAAGAGCCTGGGCAGGCATGCTAAAACGTGCATTTTTATTTCAAGGATGGCCGGGTGCATGCAGAAACAGGTGCAAATATGACCCAGAATAGACGATGCAATGCAAGTCGAACATATATATGTGCCAGATGCATAAAGTGCAGACAGAAACATAACTGGTGATTCATGGACCTATGGGTGCAGGCAGAAACAGTTCAATGTATATCATGATACTGCTGAAGCATACCCATGTATACATAGGCCATGAACACAACCATGAATACCAAACCATGAATATTCTTTTTTAAGGCACTATGCAGTCTATAAGGATGGTGGGCGGACTCTCGTCCACCCGCCAGCCTAGCGGTGCTGGGACCGGCCACCAGTGGTGCGGCGGTCCCGCAAAGGCAATTAATGGATACTGCAGGCAAACACTTCTATACATATGCATCGGTCCAAAACATACCTGAAGAAACATGCATATTTGTTTCAAGAGTGTATGAGTTGATGCAGAAATAAATTTAGAGATGACACAGTCCTGAAAATGCATAAAGATACTCAGGCCTACAGATGCACGCAGAAAAGTACACATTCATTTCAAGAGCATATTGGTGCATGCATAAACTAGTGTGAATATGACACAATACTAAGTATGTCTGCATCAGCTGCGGCTCCTCCACTATGGCGGAGGAGCATCGCCCCACCTGCCAGCAGCCTAAAAAAATAAAAAATAAATTGCTAATAAACTCTTGTTTATTATCGTTTTATTTTTCTCTCAGAGCCAAGGCTTGAAGATGAGGCCAGGGTGGTGAGATGCTGGAGGGGGAGTGTTGGGCACTGCCTTCACTACGCATGTGGTTTTGGGCGGCCATCACAGGACAGCCAAACCCACATGCGCAGTGAAGCTCTCTCCAACCCCAGTGGCATTGCTGGGTTGGAGAGAGCAGATACACGCTCCCAGTTTGTGTGGCAGTGCAAATCATTGGTACTCTGGCCAATCCTGATGCTGCTTTCAGCAGCATGAAAGCAGAGTCAGGATTGGCCGCAGTGCATTATGAGATCCAGACCCTGGAGAAGCGATGAGCGCGATCTGGCAAGCAGGTAAGTGTTTTAGTTTGTATTTTTTTTAAATTATCTCCCAACCATCCATGTTCCCCACCTCCCCTTGTCCCTGCTTCCCACCTCCCCCTCGCCGCCACTCTGTCCACTCGCTGGCCGCCTCTGCTGCAGATATATATGTATATCTGGGACCCAAAATGTATGCATAAACATGCATGTTTATTTCAAGGACCTTCTGGGTGCATTCAGAAATAGATGTAAATAGAACTCAGATATGTATGTATGTGGTATGCATATATGTGGCATTTGTACAGTGTGAACTTAGCCAAAAAGGGGAGCTGAGCACTGTCTAAAGTCATACAAGCGAGTGATAAGAGAGGAAGCTGGTTACTGGATTGTTACTACATTGTGATGTAGTGTTCTTTAAAGATATATGTCTTTATATCTTTCGTAATTGTAGTAGCTTTGGAGCAGGTGTGATTCTCGTAGATACAGGGATGTTCTTCCACATCCTAGGTGCAGAGATGGAAAACCCCTGCTATCTTCTTTTTTATGTACAGACACATGCATTGTACTGCATGCAGACCCATGTTTATTCCAATGACCTCCTGGAGCAAACAGAAACTTATAAATATGCATGGAACTGACAATCTAGGCAGACAAAGATGTACAATGGCCAGGGGCATAAAGATATAGGCAGAGACATTTATTTATATTAGGGACCTAAAGGTGCCTGAAGAAACTGCGCAGATATGACAAATGACTGACATTTTCAAAGTCAAGGTGCAACACAGGAGAAGAAAAAGGAAAGGGAGGGGGGCAGCAAGAAAGAGGGGGAGAAAGTCACTAGGGAGAAGTTGACTTATATGGGCATTTCAAAATCCAGTTTTACTCACCAAATAGCGTGGAGCCAATGGAAGAAAGATACAGAAAACAACTCTTCTGGAAGCCATCCAACTTCCAAGACCTCAACCAGTTTGTTTTTAGGAGATTGAGGAATTCTATCACTGTGCTTATAACAAATTGCTTTTCCATTCTTAACTACAAGGGCCAGATAAGGATCACGTGCCATTATTTAAGTACAAAAGACTCAGTTGCATTTTGTGAGACAGTCAGATAGACAACTTTACACTGAAAACCACAGCCAGATATATTTTACTTTTCATCCCCTCTGGTCACACTTTTATATTACGCTTGATCGCGAACACACAAGAGGGAACACTTTAAGTAAAACAAGGAATAGATAGTTTGGATTTTATTAGAGTATTTTTTGATTTGATGATTTATATACTGTGTTCATTCTCAGAAAAGCCAATGGCTAAGAAAGTTGGGGTGCCCAAAGTAGTGGTGGCTAGTTGGGAATGGGGGTGGCGGGGCAAGGGTGGGATGACGAAGGCCGCATCTCTCCTCTGCTTCTCTGGTCTTCCTGACTCCAGTCTGGAAGAAGCTGCAGGAAGCACCCAGGCACACAAGCTCCCCTGAGCCAATCACATCTCTGCAATGCAACGTTATGATTGGGCTGACCAAATGGATCTGCGCTCAGTTTAGGATAGGGAGCCTGTGCATATTCCCTCCCAGGCGGCCCATTAAAGCCTGGTGTGGAATATGCAAAGTGCCCATGACTGCTTGGCCGGCCAAAATGGCTGGCCAAGCAGTCATGCGCACTTAGTGTGCATTGTCCACTCCACCTCCTGGAGCCACTAGCCCCACCCTGCCCCGCCCTAACCCAGCCCCACAGCAAGCATAAAATGATAATAAAGGTCAGTTATTGTCATTTTATTTTTCCCTCTTTCACTGCTTTAACCTCTTCAGTGCGTCTGATGGCCCCAGCTGTCTGACGTCATGGTGGGCGGATGCGTCGGACGGCCAGGGGCCATCCGATTCACGCTTGCATAGAATTCCCCCGCACCGCGGGGGAATGTGCGCCGCAGCAAAGCGGCTAAGAGCACTGGGGTGACGCTCCTCCACCTTAGAGGAGAAGCCGCCACTCGTCCAAAGTAGGTTCAACACGGCTGCATCTACAGCAATTTTCATAATCACCACCAACTGTAGAAATGACTTTCAATTAAGGGTTCACTCCCTTCCTACGTGATTCTGGGTGGTATTAGCACACTGAGTAAATATCAATATATTTGAGTGCATTATCTACTGGGTGCACAATTACCTCACCCGTCTGAATGATTTACAGAGGAATGAGAGTTACACAGTAATACTGAATGATTTCCCCTCTATGAGATGCCCAAACTTGGAATGTGTGCCGCGTACCGTCATTTTGTGCCTGTTTTTACCTAGTGCAAATTGCACAATAAACACAGGTAGGTGGCTACTCACACCCAACACCAGACCTGCCAAATCACACGTGTCACTGTGTGACCACGATTTTTAGCTATTTTTATTAATTTTATTTGCAGAGTTTTACATAGCGCTGGCTAGACCTGGAGGTATCAGAGCGCTTTACATAAGGATCAGCGAGTTACAGAATTTACTCAGTTACAGGAGCCTAGTCTGGCCATATGAAAAAACAGTGTTGCACAATAACATCAGTTACAATAACATAGCATAAAATGTAGACATGTTTAACCCTTTGTGTGCATCGGGCGGCCCCCCCGTCGTCCGACGTCATGGTGGGCATGTGCGGAGGATGGCTGGGGGCCGTCCGAACCATGCCCAGTCATAAATCACCCGCACCGCAGTGGAATTTTTGCCGCGGTCAACGGGTTATATGGAATGTAGAGGGGGAAAATGAAAAATGGGGGGAAAGAGGATCGGGCCACGTAGAACCGGCAAGGAGGGGAGTGCTCCAAGGGAACCAGAAGACAAAAAGAAAAGTCAAATGGATAACAAGATGCACAATGACTCTAAAAGAAAGGAGGGAAGAGGGAGACCAAGGGGAGGGTCAAGTCAGAGTAAAAGGTATTGTCAGGTGACAAAGGGCGTAGTCCAGCTGCATGTGAAACTGACGAATCCTCCAGGATGGAGGGCCCGGGTCACGGGCACCGTATGCAAAGTCACAAAATGGCAGGACAACGCAAGAAATCCAGTCTGCAAAATAACAAGGGCGCTGGCTCAACGAAGCAGGGTTGAGGTGGGGGGGCATCACTGGAGCAGGGAGGGAGAGGGAATGGGGATCGCCGAACACAATTGGGTCCTTTAAGCGAGCAAACGCTCAGGGCTGCTGGGGCAGCAGAATCATAGTTCGGCAAGCAGCAAAGTTTGATCGGGTGCCCAGGCAATAGTGCCGGAGAAGGTAGGCAGCGGCGGGGGATCAGGAGGGTGAGCAGGGGAGTCAGCGCGGTCACCCAGGAAGCAGTCCCAGGAAGAGGAATGTAGCTGCAGAGTCAGGAGGGCGAGCAAGTTCTGTGGTGCAGGGCATCAGCATTGTGCAGATTTCCCTGCTGCGCTCTTGTTGCTTCTCAAACCCACGCAGCGGGATGTCCGGCAACCGCGTCTCCAGTCCAGATAGGCAGGCTACGGCAGGGGAGGGGAGATTACCCTCCACTATCCAGCCGTCATCCAGGAAGAAGGAAACACTCATCGGTGCCTCAACAGGAAGGCGGGGGAAGACGGAGACTCAGCAGAGAGGCAAGGAGATCTGTGCCCAATGTCCAGCTGGGTAGGTGATGGCCGCAGTGAGAAACCGGAGCCAATCTCCTCTATAGTTATCTGGGCAGCTCCACCGAGCATCGGACATGGCCGTTCTGTCTCCGCAAAAGAAAGCATCGATCCCGTCCTTCTCCAAAAATCTCGAGCCGACAAACGGGAGACCGGAGCGATGAGGACCGCAGACAAACAAGACTTCAGGTGAGCAAGAGGGTCCAGTGAGGAGTCAGAAATCAAGGGGCTCAGGTCAAAAAGGCAATCCCTAGCTGGGAGCTCCCGGCCAGAGCTCCTCACCTGTCTGCCATCTTGGCTGGTTCATCATTGATATCGGCTCTCATCATACAGTCACCCGATGAGCAGCCAATATCACACAGTGGCAGGGAAAACAAGCTGAAAACCACTGTAAATAGAGGATTTCCTGCTCGCTTACTGAGTCTTTAAGCTGCAAAGGTCCCTTAAGGATAGTGAAAACACCCCAGGACATCGGCACCAGCTTCAGCAAGCTTTTGTTTTTATTTTTGGGAGGAGGGGAATTGGGGCACGGTGGAGGCAAATGTGCTTTTTAGGTACAACTCACCATGAAGCCCCGCCCCCTCCAAGGCTCCGCCCCTCCTCACACAGTGAGATTCAGATTGGCAGGTATGAAACACACAGTCCATATTTGAGATAAACAGGTTTTGTGACAGAACCAGAATTTGCACAGGAAGAGAAAATATCCACTTAAATGTATGTAAATCCATCACATGTGATTATCCTGATAATATGGTACAAATCCGGTCGGTTGGCCCGACGCTGAATGCTTACATGCCAACAGCCCTGATTCAAGCAAAGACTCAAGACTTTTAAATCTAAAAGAACATCATTTTAGGTGCCTCCAGTCTAAAATTGCCCATGTTTCAATGTTAGTCAATGGGGAAAATAAATTCCCACAATTTATTTTCACTATCTCCCTCTTTTCTGTTTCGAAATGTTGGCATGTATGCTGGATGGCCGTGAAGTAAAGGATCCGTTTTAATTAACTTGTGCTTGCAGTGCCTACTGGCTCACTCCTCCCAGCTGCCTCCTCCCACCAGCCTGAGATTGTCCTGCTTCCTGAGCACCCGAAGGCATAGAAGCCGCCCGCGTTTGAAGCCCCCTGTCTGATAGGAGCGCACCCTGTGGGGACCTCTGAAGGTGAAACACGGTGCCCCCTTTGCGTCCCGCAGCTACTCTGCGTCTAATGGTCTCGTCACGCCGCTTTTGCGTCGGTCCGTGACCGCCTCTGATCCCTACCGCGGAAGCGATAATCCTTTCACCTCCGGGGCACCGGGAGGACGCGGCTGTCTCCTGATCGCTGCGACTACAAGAGATAAAATTCACCCAAGGGGCACAGAGCGGAAATTAGGGATGATGCAGGATGGAGAAAATTGAGATAAATGATAGTGTAAAACCAAGACTTCGTGGAAGGATGCTGGAATCAAAGCCGATCAGACGCAGCGGCCTTACTGCGCCGGAGGAGGGCCTGTGCGGAACTGTGATAAATGACTGAAACAAGGGCAGTGATAGGGCACGTTTAACACACGTCCAGTCCTGCTCCAAAGAACAGACACTGAAAAGAACAGTGCTAGGGGTATGGGTGCAGACGAACTCCAGTACAGCTCTAGAGCAGAGATACTAAATAGAAGCAAGGGCAGCTCCTCAGTTATGACGGAGAAGTGTCACCCCACTGCTCAGAGCCAGGAGATAAAAAAATTAAATTATTTATTATCATTTTATTTTTCACTGGTTGAGCCGAGTGGCCGCAGTCTAGGGTGGGGCAGGGCCATTGTCTAAGACGGCCGCAGGGAGGAGGAGAGTTGTTCACTGTAAGTGCGCATGCTGGTTTGGGCGCACTTACATTTCCCCAACCCTGCTGTGTTGCACAGCCAGGTGGAGACCTGACCAGGGCCAGACTGGCCATAGCGGGCACCAGGCGTTTTCCCGGTGGGCCGCTAGGGTGGGGGGCGGTTTTGTCCCTCTAGGGGGCCGTTTTTCTTAGAGGTGGCCTGCAATATCGGTCCCCTGTAACAAAATCAGCAAAACCGGCTCAAGCAAACAGCTCGGCGGCACCCCCCTCCACCCCAAGGGGCCCGGCCGAGCAGTTTACCAGGGCCGGATTTGGTTCTCAGTCCGGCCCTGGACATGACACAGATTCCCAGTGCCTGAGCAAGCATTAGTTCAGCCTGCTCAGGCGAATTCCAGCGCTGCTCTCATGCTGGGTAATAGCATGAGAACAGCCTGGACTGGGTGGGGAGTCTGGGGGCGTGTGCAGTGTGTGTAACCCTGGAAGAAGCTGGACTCCGGCAGCGGCAGGTAAGTCATTTTTTAAAATATATTATCCCCCCTCCACCTCCACGAACTGCCCCACCACTTTGTTTTGTTAGAAGCCGCCACTGGAAGAGAGCAAGGTTGATTCAGGGTGTAGTGCAACTCCATTACCGCTCTAAGGCAGAGCCACTGAAGAAAGCAGTGCTGGAATCAGGGGTGTAGAACATCTCCAGCACAGCTCTAAAGCAGAACAACTGAGTTCATCACTATACTCTTAGGAGTGGTACAGCTCTAGCACACTAACAGCCCCAAACCAGAATCACTTAAGAGAGCAGTGCTAGCACAAGGGCTGTTGTGCATGTCAACTATAGTACTTGAACAGAGCTTCTGAAGAGATCAGTGCAGGATTCAGGGTTGTAGAACAACTCCACGCAGCTCCACAGCAGAGTCACTGAAGACAGCAGCGCTAGATTCATGCGTATAGTACACGTGCAGCTTGAAACAATAGCCACTAAAGAGAGCAGAGCTAGAATAGGGTGTGAAACATCTCCAATGCAGCTCCAAAGCCAAGCCATTGATGAGCCATTGACATCGTGGGTGTAGCACATCTTCAGTATAGTCGTTGTTGGACTAGGACAAAAAAAAGGCCCAGGCACCAAAACAAAACTGCAAAACCAACAGTTGATGGACAGAATGCAGAACAATGTCATACACTCACCCCAGTACAGAAATCTGGGCCTAAATCCATCGGTTTTTTTGCACTCCACACCACCCCAGTTCAGACATGACCATATGCAAATCAGCCTTGACCCTGTGCCTCATGGGAACAGTCCAGCCCGAACTGCCAAGCCATGTCTTTCCTGGACCGGAATCAAGCATCCTAGGACCGGTTTCTGGCTATCAGCCGTCTTCAGCCAGGATAGCTTGACTCCAGTGGTGTGGAGAGCATGGGACTCACGTCTGAGCATACCCATCCCACTCGGGGTGACAAATGGAAAACCAACAGTTGATGGACAGAATGCAGAACAAAGTCTGATGCTTGATTCCGGTCCAGGAAAGACATGGATTTAGGCCCAGATCTCTGTACTGGGGTGAATGTATGACATTGTTCAGAATTCTGTCCATCAACTTTTGTTTTTGCACCAAAACAAAACTGTCCCTCATTAGCGAAAAGCAGATAGCTAAAAAAGCTGGCTATATGAGGGAAATTAACTGTAAAAACCGGCCCACCTGGCCATAAAACCATGCCACAATGGCTAAAAAATGACCTACATGCTGACCTGTCAGAACAGCCCATCGGGTACTTCCTGATTGCCCTATAGGCCAGTCCGACCCTGAGTATAGCTTGAAAGAAGAACTACAGAACAGAGCAGGGCTAGAATAAGGAGTGTAGAACATGTTCAGTACAGCTCCAAAGCAGAGCAATGGAGGAGTTTATCACTAGAATCATGGGTGTAGTACACCTCCAGTACTCCACCAAAAGAGAGCCACTTAAGTGAGCTGTGCTAAAACAAGGGTTGTAGTACATGTCAAGTACAGCTTCTAGAGCTTTTGACGCAAGCAGAGTTAGAATCAGGGCTGTAGAACAACTTGAGGACAGCTCCGAAACAGAGTCACTAAAGAGAACAGCGCTGGAAAAAGGGTTGTAATTCACATCCAGTACAGCTCCAAAGCAGAGTTTCTGAAGAGATCAGTGATAGAATCTAGGGTATAGAACAACTTCAGTACAGCTCCAAAAAAGAGCCACTTAAGTGAGCTGTGCTAAAACAAGGGTTGTAGTACATGTCAAGTACAGCTTCTAGAGCTTTTGACGCAAGCAGAGTTAGAATCAGGGCTGTAGAACAACTTGAGGACAGCTCCGAAACAGAGTCACTGAAGAGAACAGCGCTGGAAAAAGGGTTGTAATTCACATCCAGTACAGCTCCAAAGCAGAGTTTCTGAAGAGATCAGTGATAGAATCTAGGGTATAGAACAACTTCAGTACAGCTCCAAAAAAGAGCTACTGAAGAGAGCGGTGCTAGAGCAAGGGATGTAGTGAAAGTCCAGTACAGATCAGAGCTTCTGAAGAGAGCAGTGTTAAAGCCATGGGTGAAGAATATCTCCTATACAGCTCCAACGCAGAGCTACTGAAGAGAGATGAGATAGGGCCGAGGATGTTATACAACTGAAGAACAGCTCCATGCCAGAGCCATTGGAAAGAGCAGGGAGAATTCAGTCACCAGTGTAGTACTCGCCCAATCCAACAAGAATCACACAAAATCAAGCTACACCTGACTAAAGAGGCCAAATCAGGCTGCACCCAGTCCTGGGTTGCTTGTGTTCCTGTTTAGAGAGGATCTGGCTTGTCAGTTCAGCCTTGACTGTTCCTTTTGGAGCAGGATCGAGACTGATTTGCTTATGGCTGCATCAAATTTGAGGTGGGAATGGTGGGCAAAAGTACAATGGGTTGGAATTCTATCTCAAGTGATTGCCAGTGGTTAGAATGATTGCAAGCATTCCTCCCATTGCCAGTGGTTAGAATTATTGCAAGTATTCCTCCCATCAACTTTTATGTGTCGGATATAACGTCCTACGTGGCTAGAGGTATCCTGGACAAGGGTCCCTAGCTCACTGTGCCACCATAACAAGGCTACACCTAACTGAAGAGGCCTAATTAGGCCGGAACCACTCTTGGGTTGCTTTGCTTGTGCTACGGTTCATAGAAGACCTTACTTGGCCGTTTGGGCTGGAATGTTTCTACTGGAGCAGGGCTAAAACAGATTTGCTAATGGCTGAGTATAATCTGAAGTGGCATGGTGGCCTAATGAACAATGAGTTGGAATGCTACCCCAAGTGATTGCCAGTGGTTAGATTTATTGCAAATACTCCAACCATAACATTTTGTGTGTTTGATGATGTAATTAACTAAGAAACCATGGGTGTGTCCTGACGGGGTTCTGTGATCGCTGTGCCTCTGGATCCAAGCTATAACCAACTTTAGGCCCTCACAGGCCAAACCCGTGCTTTGAATTCTTGTTTCCTTGGACAGAGAGGACCTGTCTCGGCGGTTTGGGCTGAACTGTTACTACTGGAGCAGGACCAAGATTCATTTGCATATGGCTGCATCAAATTTGAGGTGGCATAGTGTGCAGAAGAATATTGGTTGGGAATGCTACTCCGAGTAATTGCCAGTGGTTAGACTTATTGCAAGCACTTCTTCCATCATCCTACGTGTGTTTAATGTAATGCCCTAAGTGGTCCAGGGTATGCCCAGACATGGATCCTTTGCACACTGTGCCTCTGGAGCCAAGCTACACCCAACTGAAGAGGCCAATCAGGCCAAAACCCATCTTGAGTTGCTTGTCTTCCTGGTCCAATACTACCCAGCTTCTTAGTTCGCGTCTGACTGTCCTTTTGGAGCAGGACCAAGACAGATTTGGATATGGGTTTGTCTAATCTGAGCTGGCATGGTGGGCAAAATAACAATGGGTTGGAATGTTACCCAAGTGATTGCCTGTTGTTTTATTTTCTACAAGCATTCTTCCAATCACCTTTCATGCATTTGATGTAACGCTTTACGCATCCAGGGATATGATCAGACATGGGTCCCTTGCTCACTGTGCTAGTGAAAACAAACTACTTTTCACTGAAGAGCCCCAATCAAGCCAAAACCGTCTGGGTTGTTTTTTTTCCGATTCATAGAAAAACCTGGCTTCTCAGTTCGGGCTGGACTGTTCATATTGAATCATGACCAAGATGTATTTGCATATGGCTTTGTCTAATGTGAGATGGCATCATGGGCACAAGAATGATGGATTGGAATGCTACCAGAGTGATTTCCAGTGTTTAGATTTATTGCAAGCATTCCAACATTCATCCTTTGTTTGGTTGATGTAAGGCCTTAAGTGGCCTGGATCATGCCCAGATAAGGGCTTCTTGCTCACTGTGCCACTAGAACCAAGCTACATGACTGAATAGGCCTAATGAGGCCAACATCGGTCTTCGGTCGCTTATGTTTTGGCTCAGAAACCTGGCTTTGCAGCTCAGACCGAAATTATACTTTTGGAGCAAGATCAAGATTGATTTGTATAGAGCTGCATCAAATCTAGATGGAATGGTGGGCAAAAGACTGATGGTTTTAAAATGCTACCCGAGAGATTGCCCGTGGTTAGACTTTTTAAAAACATTACTCCCATCACTTTCTGTCTGTGTTCTGGTTCAGAGAGAACCTTGGCTTGTCAGTTCAGGCTGTACTACTCCTTTTGGAGCAGGGTCAAGATTGCATACAGCTGGGTCTAATTTGAGGTGGCATGGGCAGCAAAAGATAATGGGTTGGAATGTTTCCCAAGCAATTGCCAGTGGGTAATCTTATGGCGAAAATTCCTCCTATCAGCATCTGTGTGTTTGATTTAACCCCCTAAGTGGCTGGGCATGTGCCCAGACCTGGGGCTCTTGTTTACTGTGCTACTGGAACCAAGCTACAACTGACTTCAGAGGCCCAGGCAGACCAAAACAGTACTTGGGTTGCATGTGTTCCATTTCAGAGAGGACCTGGCTTAACTGTTCAGGCTGGACTGTTCCTATGGGATCCTGACCAAGACTGATTTTCATGTGGCTGCATCTACTTTTAGTTGGCATGGTAAGCAAATGAACTATGGGGTTGAATCCTACCTGAGTGATTTCCAGTGGTTAGACTTATTGCATGCATTCCTCCTATCATCTTTTGTATGTTTTATACCACTAAACCATAGCAGAAATAGATAGGGGATTCTCTTTTGGATTACAGAACAAGTGTCTTTATGATGATGGAGGGAGTTAGTGATAGTGGCTGCTCACTTGCACACTTGTTGTGTTATCATCAAAGTCAGGGCTGGGCTGGAAGCAATATCAGCCCTGTCAAAAATGTTCAAACTAGCCCCACTCTGCAGTAGGCTGCAAATAGAATGCAGCCATGATGAGATGGTTGGGTCATGGCAACCCATTCTGCTCTGACAGCAGACCCCTGGCCTGAAGCCCACTGGCAAAATGTCAAAGTGGTAAACGTGCCAATCCAGTCCTGATCGAAGTTCCTTTGAGCTCTTGGAATTGTTCCTGTACCATATCCCTTGAGTGTATAAAGACACAAAACTGGAACAGAAAAGCAATCCTGGACTCTTGATAGGCTCCTTGTGCTAGGAGGGTATGTTTGCTTGTCCCAGGCAGCTGCTGGACAGGGAGGCAGGCAAGCGGTCATGAAGGCAGAGTGGATGTACGTAAGTACAACGCGATCTTTTAGCTCGCGGTACTTTACAACGCTGCCTTTACAACGCAAGTCATTACGACTTGCGTTGGTGTGTGTGGATTGTGGATTTTTATAATTTTATATTCTAACACCAGCCCACGTAACAGTAGGGAAGGTGTTGGCATATAAAATTATAATATTCCTTATACAACAGCGCCATCCAGTGCAAGTCGTAGTAACGACTTGCGTTGTAATGGCACCATTGTAAAGGTACTGCGGTGCAAACACCGCGTTGTAAACGATGTTCCCCAGGCAAAGTGTATCCAGCTGTGAAAGGGTAATGTGATCAAGGTCCAAAGTGGCATCCTGCAGAGTAAGTCAAGTTAACAATCTTCCCAATCTACTCTGTCAAGTCCAATCAGCAGTGGAGCTTTCTTTATAGAAATCATTTCAGAAAATAATGAGGGACATGCTGCAAATGTGGAGTTTTCCTTGAGCTGGGACTAGTACCTAATGTCTAAAAGAATAAGTGACGGGGTCCAAGGTTTTGTTCTGAAGCCTGCTGCCGTTGCTATAGAAGGTAAGGGTGACAAACACCAAGGCTGAATTGTCTTGATTCCCCCTCACTATTCTTTAATCAACCATAAGATACTCCCTTCCTCTTTATTGTGCTCTTACAGGTACTTTTTTCATTCCTGCTTTCTCCCTTTGTTATTGTTTCCCATCTGTCTCTTCCTCCTCTTTTCTTGTGTTTTCTCGCTCTTGTTCTTGATCAACCTTTGTTGAGGAAACATAAGCGTTGGACTCCACAAATAAGTGCCAGTGGGCCCCACTTGCAACCACTGGCTGAAACTAAGCACTGAATAGCACACAGCAGAACTGGTTTATGCTGAAGATGACTAGCTAAGGGAATTTTTGGATGTGTGGCCCTGAAAAATAGACAATTGTGCAGGAGGTCATCCAGGGAACAGTATGTGAGAGAAGGGTTCACTGAATAAAGAGGCGTTTCATGAGACTGAGAATAAATCTTTACAACTGTACAGAGAGAGGGGTGGAATTGCAATGGGGAAACACACACACTCTGACATGCAAACATACTTGAAGGTATGATAGCCAAACATGCAGATCCTCCAACCTAGAATTACCAAGGATTTTGCTCCAAGGACAAGCAATGCCAAGCAGCACAAAGTGGAGCATACCAATTACTATCCAGTGCAAACGGTGTTTTGTGCTGGGAAGGTGCCCCTTTCCCAGCACAAACGCCATTTTGCATTACTTTGCATCAGGAGAGCGTGACTGTGGCAGGTAGGCACAAGCACTGTTCGTTTGCATGAAAAATAATGCCTTCTTGAAGCAGGCGCAAACAAGGGGAAATTTTATAATTTCCTTAAAAAAATGATGCATTGCATGTGTGCTGCTGTATGTATCATTCATATACCCAATCCTTGGAAAACTTCAGTTTGTCTAGGCATTATACCTCATTAGGATGGTGGTTGGACCGCCACTGACAGGCCATCGTGGCGTCCAACTGATATCCAGCAGAGCGGTTCAACTGCAGCATTATGACGCTATGAGTCGGACCACATCGGTTGACAGGACCAACCAATGCTTCCGACGGGCTCAAGGAGCCCATCGGGCCATCCGTTTGATCATATTCCCTACAATAGGGGCAGTGCCTGTGCAGGCACCCCCATAGGGATTACAATGTCTCTTTCCAACAGCCTTTCCATGGCAGTCTGACCACCATGGAAAGGCTGTTGGAAAGGGACTTTGAGGGGCCCCAGGCAAGGCACCTCCTCTCCTGTGGGCCTCTGATAGGAGACCCGAGGGCACTTGTCGTGCCCTCCAAAATACCCATACCCTGTGTGCCAGCACCACATGCTGCATGGCACAGGGTGCATGGATGTTTAAAAACATCCCTTTTTCCATCACAGCTTGTGCTGCAGCCCTTTCCAGGCCGCCGCACAAGCCGTAATGGAAAAAGCCATGATGCCTACCGCCTTCATGGCGTTTGCATCATAATTTAGCGGGTGGGACCGCCGATTACTTGTTGGTCTGTCCCAATCCCACTGCGATGGCGGTTGTACGCTCGTCCGAACGCCATTTTAATCGGCCCATAGAATTTGTACTGAAGGGTTTAGTTCAAGTACAAATACCATGCTCGAGGTTGCATACTCACGTCTGCACCTCGAGTCATGGTTGTGCCAGTGCAGAGGATGATACCAACATCGCACCAATCATAGTAGATATGGCTTTACCTGAGTTTTGAGCAATGCAGTAAAGCAAAAGTGGGTTCTGTGTACTTCGTTGTGTGACACAATTGTAAATCTGGGCCTCTGTATTTTACATACACACAGATACAGGGGAAAAAGTAGAGGATAAAAGTGACCTTACTGGATGGACCTGTATCGCGTGGTCGTAGACCTCAACCCAAGGGGATTTAGAAAAGGAGTCCACACAATAATGTCCAATAAATACTTGTAAATGTAAATGTAGTTGAGCTTATATAGCGCACAGCTACCCGCAGTGGGTTTCCCGGCGGTTGCTTAGGGAACCCGTCCTGATATTCACCTGTGAGATAGCAGGGTATCCACAAGGTGAAAGTCAGGCATCCCGCCGCGAGAGGCCATTGTGGAGATTAAGCAAGCTATTGCCCAGAGTCGCAGAGTGTGAACACGTGAGTTGAGGAGGCACCGGGGCGAGAATTATCGAGTCCGTGGAATTTTTAGCCCAAGACCCGCCGAGGCGGGGAATTGAACCCTGGTCCAGGACCGATCTCAGCTTCCGGGTCTGCCGCCTCTAACCCCTGAGCCACACTTCTCCACTTCCAACAAGTAATGAGTCACTCTAGGCTTGTCACAGCGTTTACTCTCTGCAACAAAGACGCACTTATTGTACCCCTACCTCTGGCTCCTTACTATCCCCTGAACAGGTGATTTCTGGTTTGCAGGTGATTAATTTAAAAATATGGCAAACAGAGAAGACACAAAGGGGTGGATGTGGATGGTGGGGAGAGAGACAGACTTTGCAGGATGGTTCAACTGTACGGTAAAACCGAAATTATGTTCCTGTGTCTTTCCAACTATTGTAACTATCCTCCGTCTAGAGAACAACTTGCAGTGTTAGTGATTCATCCAGTGTACCTCAAGTCTGCCTGCTTCAAGCTTGCTTGCTTACCTTCTCTGCAGATTGGAGGGCTCTATACAGCGCTTTAAGTGGGATGAAAAAACTGGGGAGGGGTCCTCTCAAAGGGGCGTGGCCAAAGCAATTAGGGCGCGGCTTAAAAACATGTAAGTTAAATATCTGTGCTTAGCATAGTGTGCCACCTGACTTGTATTTTGCTGTTTCTGTGATTGCTTCCTGATATGATACAACAAGTAACATCATACCTACAACAAGTCAGGACTATTGGCTTTGTCAATGGTTCTTAGTTGCATAAGATAAATAAGCAGCAACTATGGCTTTGTTGCATGTAATATTGAAAAAGCTTCCGCTTAAAGCCCTGGAGACACCACGACAGTATTGCTGCTCCTAATTTTAAAAAAAGAGAAGGGGAATCCAGAGAGAAAATTACTCTTTTTAAAGGATTTTCCTTCCCATACAACACTCACCTGGCATGATGTCATCCCGTAACCTTCTCCACTAGAGAGAAGTGAGCAGTGTGAGCACGTGCACATCCATGTGCCTGCTGTCACTGCTGTCTGGAAAAAAAACGGTCCGCCTGTGCCAGGGCACAAAACAAAGCCCGACAGGGACCCGTTTTGAGGCCCCCGTTAAAAAAACTGCCGGTGCTCAGCACCGGCGAGACCCGGCCCACCTAAAGCCCTGGCTCTATATCAGATTCTGTTTTAACCAGTGCTTACTTTGAGGCAGTGACTGCTGTTTTATCACCTTCATCCTATTTGACCCAGAGCAAGAAAAGAAAGGAAAAAAAGAGGCAAAGAACTAGTAAGAGAAAGAATGTAAGACAATGACAAGGGGAAAAGGCAAGGATGAAAAAGAACCTTCAAGAGCGAGGCAATGAGACAGGAAGTTTAAGGTGGCAGACAAAAGAGACAAAAGATGAAACAGAGAGTAGGCAGCCTTGGTATTCGGCAACTACAGGTTTCTGCAACTAGTCCTTCATCTCTTTCGTTCACGTGCCCAGATTCTGACCACTTTGTGACTCCATTAAAAGAGATAAATGTTTCATAGATTTCCATTACCGCTGATATAAAGGTGTAAAATGCTGCGTTTCCTCCAGGTGACGTTCACTTTAAGTAGTTTGATGACAATTTCTTAGTTCCTGATGAGCGCAGCACGCGGCGGGATGCCCCGTGGCGAGACCTGATTTAGAGACGTAGACGCACTCTGGGAGAGCCAATGTTCATCCAAGGAAGTACAATGCGGACACCTGCACCGGCATGCTGCAAGTCTGATAGCGGCGCGTGCTTTCTCTAATTAAGCATAATTGCAGCTAAATTTACAGTTGTGTGCCGCTGCATTTCCCCTTTCCTGTTGGAGGTTATCAAATCAATACAGATACTTAGAGTGAATTGCCGGAGATGGGGGTGGGACTTTTTGTACTTTTTGCCAATTCTCCAATATTCCTTTTCATACCTGTGGTTTTCACCAATGAGGCGAACACCAGAGGCCCAGGTACCAGCAGAGAGGAACTCACTGGTCCAGATTTACAAAAAATTGAGCATCACAACCCTGCGAGAATATCAATCGAATTACAAAGTACGAGTCATAAAAAAACTGCAGTATTGTAGCAACACATTATCGACAATACAAACGCCAATAGCCTGGCATTGGTAACAGTAGGGGCCTTATTTGGACTTTTGGGCGTAGGATACTCCGTCACAAACATGGCAGAGGTCCTCTCTGCCATGTTACTAGTGTATTGTGGCCTTTGGCACTTATAATATCCAGCACCTTTTGACGGAGTGACCTAATTCACTACTTAGATAGGACATCCTTTTTTCAAATTAACTTAACCATTTTTTGTCCGTTTATTACACTGTTTTTAGTGAAGGTGAACTGTCCCTCTATTAAAGAATTTTTAGGGAGCAGTTACATTTTCTTTTAACTTTCACTTTTTTTACATAATGGCACTAATTCACTTGCCTGCAAAAGGAACCCAATGATGAAACTGGTCACTAACTTTGTTGGTGCCTAAGGGTTCCCGATCACAGTTCTGGTGACTGCACCTATCCCTTTATCTGGTTATAGTAACTATAATATCCTTTCTCATTTTTATTTTTATTTATATGGTTACTCTTTAGTTGTTTGATATATTTGACTTAAGGGGTGTAAGAGTGACTACCTGACCCTTTCCTCTTGTTGATTTAGGAGTGCCTGTCTACCCAACGCTAAGACCGGAAGCCTGATTTAGTATTCTAAAAGGGCACCTGCAATCTTTGCTCGACATTTTACACAATGGAAGACCTCATACAGGTCTTTAAGTGGGCCCGGTCCTGCCCGTACTCAGCACTGGCAGTTCTAGAAAGCAGGCGCTGAGACGGGTCTCTATCAGGCTCCCTATTTTTGACCTCACCTTCGTGGTGAAAAAAAGAAAAACTTAAATCTGCAGCAATACCACCCTCCACTGCCTTTGAGGACATTTCAAAGAGACTCGTTATAGTTCTTTCACAGTCTCATCATTTCAGAACGAAAGCATTGTCAATATTATATGCAACAAAGCCATAGCTGTTGCTTATGTATCTTATGCAACTAAGAGCCATTGATAAAGCCAATAGCCCTGGATTGTTGTAGGTATTCTCACAGAAGCAGAAAAATACCACTTGGGATGGCACACTATGCTGAGCACAGATTTTTAGCTTACTTGTTTTAAGCCACGACCTTAACTGCAACGGCCACGCCCCTTTGAGAGCCCCCTGACTTTTCATCCCACTCAAAGCCCTGCCCTCATGTGACCACACAAGAGGGACTTGCGTAATATGTGTAACATTCAGCAAAAGTACAGGTATTATACCTGGAGAATATGTTGCATTGTCAACCCTCCACCCCAGATTCATGCCCTTTGCATAGATCCATTGAAAGTGTTTTCGCCCTTCTGTACCTGTCATGCCCTTTGCTTACTGCCTTACACCATTTCGGCTGCTCATAAATCATCTATACTCGCAAAAAAAGTCTACACGTGAAAATTGATCACGGCTACCGTTTGTGCGACTTTTTGTCACCTGTGCTAATGTTCAATGAACCTGGGTTGTAAACAGAAAGAATATATTTTCAAAAATATAGATTACAAAAAATAGACTGCCAACCTCTTGGTCATATATGAAAGTTTTCCTACAGAAATGTTGACATGTACCTAAAGCTAACATTAACTCCATGCATCTCCAATGTTTGCTTTAAACTAATACACGACCGCAAGTGGATGACAGTACTAGAGTCAAATGCATCCTTAAATGTTCAGCAGTATTAAGAGTGGGTCAAAGTTTTTGTAGGAAGATATTTATTTAAGGTTGAGATTTTTGTAGACTATGGGGCATATTAGCAAGAACCTCGTTAAAATGATCGCCGTTTTGGTAGCAGAAAACTGCCGCTAAAACAGCGATATTGGGCTTGCTAATATGCGTTATAGAAATCCAATAGAAGCCCAGGTTAGATGTGCAGGACATCTAACCTGGGCTTCTATTGGAATTCTATAACGCTTATTAGCAAGCCCATTAAAACTGCAATAATGTTAACGAGGTTCTTGCTAATATGCCCCTATGTTTTGCAAAGTCAGTGTTTGCTGTCTATGTTTTCAGATGCTTCCTGGGTGGCAATCCATTCACCGAGCATTCAGCTCCATTGATAGCAGTGCAGATCAACTATTGAAGAGGCCATTAGGTGAATGATGTCACAATGTGTTATGTTATCCACTCTGTATAGCGCTCGAATCACCCTGGGGCATCTCGGCGCTGTCTGGAAGATACAGCATGAATTGGCATATTCGGGGGGCTAAATGGGCATATTTTTAGAACAGGAAGGTCTTCAGATGCTTTCTGAAGGAGGTGTAATGAGAAAGTTCCCTGATGGATTTGGGGAGGCTGTTCCAATATTTCGGGGCCAGGAAGGAGAAGGCCATACCTCCTGCTCTCTTTAGCCGGATGCGTGGAATGTGGAGCAGTCCAGCCGTAGCTGATCTTAGGCAACGTCCTGGGGTATATCTTTTTCGCTTTTTTGTAAGTACTTTGGGCCTTGTCCATTCAATGCTTTAAATGATAGGCAGCAAATTTTGAAAAAGGAACGCTTTTTCACTGGTAACCAGTGTAAGGAATTTAGCAGAGACAAGGACGGTGAGCCGGCCGGTATGTTAAGAATCATTCTTGCCGCGGTATACAATACGGCACAAAACCCACGTAGGCATCACCAAATAAACCAACGTTCTAAAATACCTGTCGATGATGATTGGTAGAGATGAAGGGGTGCTTAAAGAGAACTGTTTTTTTCCATCTAATCTAGATGGACCCTTTTTGAGTCTACAGGATTGTCCACAACTCGTAATGTTGTTAGACAACTATATTTTTTCCCAGAAATTATTTCTTATTAGGAGACCTGGCATGTTGCAAATCTTCAAAGCAGCAACATGTACAACGGGAGACCCAAAGTCTGCCCAGGAGGCCCAAATCTGTTCCTTGTTTGCAGGATAACCAGACCGTATAACTGAGTTCCATTCAAAAGGACTACGGGGCAGATTTACAAGCCCCTTGCGCCACTTTTGCATCACTTTTAACATGGGAAAAGTGACGCAAAAGTGTCGCAAAGGGGTTTGTAAATCTGCCCTTACGTGTGGATGTGAAATCCGTTATGAAGCCGGCCTTACGGGACCCACGGTTGTCAGCTGCGAGATTTGAGAGTGTCTGCAATGTGGCCAGCACTGTCCTTCGACCGTACTGGGTCTAGTGGCTGACCAGACAAATGATTTAGCTCCAGAAACCTGTGTTTACTTTTCACTTATAGGTTCAAATCCCATCACACTTTCATCCTTTGAGGTCAATAAAAAGAGTACCACTGAAGTGGGTAACAATAAAATGTGCCGCATTGATTAGGGTAACAATAACCACTTGTTATTCAGTGTCAAGATTCCTCGAGGCCTGAACACGTGTGTTAAGTTAATGGTATTCAGAACACCGAAGAGCAGCGTCTTTGGCAACTGCACTAATAATGGTTTGCTGTCAGGGTCTTAAGCACCATGATCAACCATCCCTTTCTCTGCTGGATTTCCAGGCCCATGGAATGCTCTTAATGTGATAACAACAACTGATATTGTTTGTGACCCGCACTTATGCTGTTTCTAAGCACTGTAAAGAAGAGGTGTTCGTATTAAGTGCATGCCAACATACCCGATTCAGGCGGGAGACTCACGAGTTTTAAAGACTAAAATGTCTTTAATTTAGCTTTCTCCCGCCTGAATTTTCCCCCAGTCAGTCCAATGCAAGGTAGTGGGGAAATATATCCCACGATTGTCTTTTTAAAAGTTCCATCTTTCTGCTTTGGAAGTGTTGGCATGTATGGTATTAAGAAATGTAAACTACAGAATGTAGTGTCCTGGAACGATAAAAGGCACAACTGCTTCTGCCAGGAACGGAACTCGTGACCAGCATGGTATAACAGACAGCAGCGAAGTGGGTTTATTGAGTAAGTCGTCCTGCCTTTTGCTGCTAGTAGCGCCAGCATTGTGAACAGCTTCGACCTCCTGCTGCTGAGACGGCTTTCAGCAGAATGTACCGAGCTACTCGGACTCTTTTGAACACCGCAGACAGCAGGGCTCTTCTACAGGGTGGTCTTCGGCTTTCTGGACCGCAGGGTCTCTCTGTGCGTTGCCTTCAACATCACGGCAGCGTCTTTCCGTGTGCGTGACTTCAGCATCACGGCAGCGTTCTGTGCGCGCGTCTTCTGCAGCATGACAGCGTCTATAAGGTTGTACACACATGGAAATGTTTTCAAGAGAAATATTTGTGGGTTCTGGGAGTTTTAGGATTTTTAAAATTTTTATTTGTTTTACTGTGAAATCAATCAGATCGTAAATATTTGATAAATACGTGAAAATAATAGTATTTTGTTGCTGGGGTCTTCAGCATTGTAGACAGCCGTGCACTTCTTCTGATGGGTTCATCTTCAGCGTCATAGACAGCGGTGTCCTTCTACTGTGGAGTATGAAGGATGTGGAGCGGGAGCTGTAGCGGTAAAGTAGTTTCTTCAGCACCGTAGACAGCGATGCACATCGTCTGCTGATGTCTTCAGCACCATAGACAGCAATGCTCTTCTGCTGCTGGTGGTCTTCAGCACCATAGAGAGCAATGCTCTTCTGCTGCTGGGGTCTTCAGCACCATAGACAGCAATGCTCTTCTGCTGCTGGTGGTCTTCAGCACCATAGACAGCAATGCTCTTCTGCTGCTGGGGTCTTCAGCACCATAGACAGCAATGCTCTTCTGCTGCCGGAGGTCTTCAGCACCATAGACAGCAATGCTCTTCTGTTGCTGGTGGTCTTCAGCACCATAGACAGCAAAGCTCTTCTGCTGCCTTTAGTCTTCAGTACCATAGATAGCAATGCTCTTCTGCTGCTGGTGGTCTTCAGCACCATAGACAGCAATGCTCTTCTGCTGCTGGGTGTCTTCAGCAACATAGACAGCAAAGCTCTTCTGCTGCTGGGGTCTTCAACAACATAGATAGCAGCGCTCTTCTGCTGCTGGTGGGCTTCAGCACCATAGACAGTGGTGCCCGTCTCCTGCTGGTGGTCTTCAGTACCACAGACAGCAGTGCACTTCTTCTGTGGGGTATGAGGGGTGTGGGGAGGGAGAGGTCAAGGAGTGTCTTCAGCACCATAGACAGCAATGCTCTTCTGCTGCCGGCAGTCTTCAGTACCATAGATAGCAATGCTCTTCTGCTTCTGGGGTCTTCAGCCCCATAGACAGCAGTGCCCTTCTCCTGCCGGTGGTCTTCAGTACCATAGACAGCAATACTCTTCTGCTGCCTTTAGTCTTCAGCACCATCGACAGCAATGCTCTTCTGCTGCTGGTGGTCTTCAGTACCATAGACAGCAATGCTCTTCTGCTTCTGGGGTCTTCAGCCCCATAGACAGCGGTGCCCTTCGCCTGCCGGTGGTCTTCAGTACCACAGACAGCAGTGCACTTCTTCTGTGGGGTATGAGGGGTGTGGGGAAGGAGAGGTCAAGGAGTTTCTTCAGCACCGTAGACAGTGGTGCCCATCGTCTATTGGGGTCTTCAGCACCATAGACAGCAATGCTCTTCTGCTGTTAGGGTCTTCAGCACCACAGGGAGTAGAGCCTTTCCCCCATTGTTGTTCTTCAGAACCATACTAAGCAGTGCCTTCTGCTTTAGTCTTTGGCCCAATAGACAGTAGTGTCATTCGACTGTAGTCTAATGCTCCAGACAGCAATGCACCCCGGCCGCTCGTTCCTTTAGTACCATGTACATCAGTTCTAATGTACTGAGAGTCATTTAGCACGCCTTTCAGCAGTTCCCCTCTGCTGATAGAAGATTCAGCAGAGAGCACAGCTGTGTCTCTCTGCTGTGCGTGGCGTCTCTACTGTGGGCTGCTGCGCTGTTTGGTTTTCACCATACTAGACAAAAGTGCCCTTCGGTTGTTTCAGACTCCTATAGACAATGGTGGGCATCTGCTGTTTACACTGCCATGCACAGCAGTGCCCCTCTGTCATTTGATTTCACTAGCATAGACAGCGGTGCCCCTCTGCTGCTGCCGGTTATTAGACCTATCGACAAGAGTAAGAGTGTTCTGCTTGGGGTCTTCTTCAGCACCATAGATAGCAGTGCACATTTGCTGCTGGGGTCTTCAGAACCATAGGGAGCAGAGGATAGCTACTGCTGGGGATCTTCTTCAGCACCATAGACACCAGTTCCTTTCTGCTGCTATTAGTCTTCAGCACCACCGAAAAAGCAGCTTCTTCTGCTGGTGGTCTTCTTCACACCATAGATAGCAGTGCCTTTCTTCTGCTTGGTTCTTCAGCACCATAGCAAGTAGATAATTTCTACTGCTGGTACCAGAGACAGCAGTGCACTTCAACCATTTCACTATCATAGACAACTGTTCCCTTTTGCTGCTGGTTTTTTTCAGTAACATAGGCAGCAGTAAACATCTTCTGCTGGGGGTCTTCTTCAGCACCATAGACAGCAGTGCCCTTCCTCTGTTTCCACCACCATGGATTGACTTTTTGGGCGTGAAATCTTAGGTACACTGGAAGGTTGTGCATTTCTGTGGCTGTGTCTTGTAAAAATGCTTGTAGTGTTTTGTTTTTCATTTGGAATATTTCTTTAGATTTAGAGCTTTTGTCTGAGAAACCTGCAAGGTAGCAACTCTTTCATGCAGCACCATGGGCATCGGTGCTTTCCTACTGCTTTGTTTTTGAAGACCATAGTCTCTGTTTTTATTAACATATTTTGACAGTTTGTAATTTGAATAGTTGAACTGCCAGGTTATTTCCCAGAAGATTTGACTATTTGCAAGCATTTCTCCCATCTTTTTTTGTGTGTTTGATGTAATGCCCTAAGTGGGCAACTGTAGTATGTTCAGACATAGATCCCTTGCTCACTTTGCCACAGGAACCAAGCAATAAGTGACTGGTGAGGCTGGACAGGACTGAAGTATGTCTGTTATTGCTTGCATCTATTCTGAATAGAGTCTCACCTGGCAGGTCAGGATGGATTTTTCCAATTATCCACAGGGTCAGTACTGATTTGCACAAGGCAGACCTCTGTCTAGAGTGGCACAGTGGGCAAAATACCATGGTTTTTACCACCCAAACCAATAGCTAGTGGTTTAGACTATCTGCAAGCATTCTTTTCTATTGTGGGTTTGGTGTAAAGACCTAATTGGCCGACAGTATGCCCAAATGCCGATCCCTTGCTTGCTGTGCAAAATAATGAACACACTACCTCGTTGGCAATGCCTAACAAGTCTGAAACTAGTCTGGCATTGCTTGTGTTTTCCTCAGTAAAGGACCTAACCTGGCAGCTTGGGATGGATTGTTCCTATTAAGATCAAGATTACTGGTGGTTTGCATACGATTGATCTGTCTACAGTGGAACAGTGGACGGACGAAAAATGATGCCTTGTAATGCTTTCCAGAGTGAATACAAGTGGCTTATTTGGAAATTTCCTTCCAGTCACCTTTTGTGTGTTTGATGGAACTCTGTAAGTTGCCAAGAATATACCCAGCTGTGGTTTCATACTTGCTGTGCCAAAGGATTCAAGCTAAGCCCTACTAATGGGGCCTAACAAGGCAGAGATTGATCTGGGGTTGCTTGTGTTCCCTTCTGGAGGAGCCTCTCTGGAAGTTCAGGTGAACGGCTCCCATTATAAGCAGGGTGAGTACTGATTTGCAAAAGGCAGGTCTCTGTATAAGAGGTGCAGTAAGCGAAACAGTTAGTTGGTAATGATAACCAGAGTGATTGTCAGTGGTTTACTCTATTTACAAACATCTCTCCCAGCACACTGTGTGTGTTGGATGTAATACCCAAAGTGGCCATGGGCATGCCCAGAAAGTCGCTTGCTTGCTGGGCCACAGGATCCAAGCGATACCTCATTGATGAGCCTACCAAGTCTCAAACTATTCTGTGGTTTCTTGTGTTCCCTTTTGAGAGGACCTCACTTAGGATTTGAGGATGGGCTGTATTCATGAGGAGCCCAGGAAGTAATGACTTCCATAAATCAAAGTTTTGTCTAGAGTAGCACAGTGTTCAAAAAGGGATGGGTGTCAATGCTAAGAAGAGCAATTGGCAGTGGTTTTGTCTATTCCCAAGCATTTCTTTTTCCACGGTTTGTGTATTTGATGTAATGCCCTAAATGAAACGTGGTATCCCTGCTGTGCCACACAATCTAAGCCATACCTCTTTATCAAGGCAAAAAACAGCCTGGGTTTGCTTGTGTTCTCAGGAGGAAGGAGCCTTGTCCATTAGTTTTGGACAGACTGTTGTCATGAGGAGCAGGGTCAGTACTGATCTGCATATGGCTGCCATCTGTCTAGAGGAGGTCAGTGTGTGTACGGTTATGGGTTGAAATGCTACCCAGAGTGATTTGCAAAGGTTTAGACTATATGCAAGCTTTTCTTCCATCAGATATTGACTGTTTGATGTAGTGTCCTAAGTGGCAAAGGGCATGCCCAGATGTGAGTCGCTTGCTTGCTGTATGTCACAGTGTCCAAGCTGTTCCTCTTTGATGAGACCAAACAAAGCTGAAATAGGTCTGACATTTTTTTATGGTCTTCCGTAGGAGCCTCACCTAGCAGATAGTTATGGACTGTTCGCATGAGAAGCAGGGCCAGCACTGGTTTGTATTAGGTCGATGTTAGAAATGGGATTTCTGGTTGGCTAGGGCATGCGCCAAAGGCAGGCAGAAACCACCACTCTAGTCAGGGCAAGGGATTTGCATGCTGAAGATAACCCCTGCTCACCCCCTTGGTAGCTTGGCACGAGCAGTCAGGCTTATCCCAGAGGCAATGTGTAAAGCGATTGCGCAACACACTAGGCATACCACAAAAGATACTCCATACAAGGTTATATAAAAATAGCCTTTGTATTATCCAAAACACATTAGAATACTAATCACACAATTAAGTATGGGCGAATTTTGCGAATCAGCGGTCCGCAAATTTGCGCGAAATCGCAAAAAAATCTGCGAATTAGTGGATTTTCCTGTGAAATCGCGGATTTGTTTGCGATTTGCACCATACTTAACTGGAGTACTTTCCACTGGCTAATCAGTAAGTGCTACCTCGTTGTGTAAATATATCGTGCTTTTCCTACACTACAGCTGCGTAAAGGCTCAGAAGAGTTGTCTCGCGTGACCCCGTGTGTCTGTAACTTTGCCAACGCGCCCATAGGCGCCGAGGTCCCTCAAGTGAGTTGTTCATCACAGTGGGGGAAAGGGCGGGAAGAGGTTGCATAGCCTAGTGTGTGTGGGCTGGGGCCGGGCTTCTGTGCGAGTTCACATGCCTCAAGTTTACAAAGGGTCAGAGACTGATCAGAGCAGCAAATGAGGAGAAAGCAGTAAGTGCTACCTCATTGGGTAAATGTATCGTGCTTTTCCTGCACTACAGCTGTGTAAAGGCCCAGAAGAGTTGTCTCCAGTGACCCGTGTGTCTGTAACTTTGCCACCGTGCCCATAGGTGCCAAGGTCCCTCGAGTGAGCTGTCCATCACAGTGGAGGAAAGGGCGGGAAGAGGTTGCATTGCCTCGTGTGTGTGGGCAGGGGCCGGGCTTCTGTGTGAGTTCACATGCCTCAAGTTTATAAAGGTCAGAGACGATCAGCGCAGCAAATGAGGAGAAAGCAGTAAGTGCTACCTCGTTGGGTAAATGTATCGTGCTTTTCCTGCACTTGAGCTGTGTAAAGGCCCAGAAGAGTTGTCTCCAGTGACCGAGTATGTCTGTAACTTTACCACCGCGCCCATAGGCGCCGAGGTCCCTCGAGTGAGCTGTCTATCACAGAGGGGGAAAGGGCGGGAAGAGGTTGCATACCCTATTGTGGGAGGTCTGGGGCAGGGCTTCTGTGCAAGTTCACATGCCTCTTGTTTATAAAGGGTCAGAGGCCGATCAGAGCAGCAAATGAGGAGAAAGCAGTAAGTGCTACCTCGTTGGGTAAATGTATCGTGCTTTTCCTGCAATACAGCTGTGTAAAGGCCCAGAAGAGTTGTCTCCAGTGACCTCGTGTGTCTGTAACTTTGCCACCGTGCCCATAGGCGTAGAGGTCCCTCGAGTGAGCTGTCCATCACAGTGGGGGAAAGGGTGGGAAGAGGTTGCATAGCCTTGTTAGACCTGACATCTTTGGCGTGGTTTCCCCTCTCTTTTTGCCTCTACCTCCTGTATTTTTGATGCTGTGCTGGATTTCGTTTTTGCTGGTTTAGATGCTTTGGACACTCTGCCACTGCTGATCAGTGCCAGAGTGTTATTGCTCCCTATGTAAATTGTTATTCTGATTGGATATACATGTTTGGCCTATTTGTATCACCATGAAGTCCCTAGTAAAGTGCACTGGGTGTGCCAGGGCTGGTGATGACAAATGCTACTAGTGGGCCTGCAGCACTGATTGTGCCACCCACATGAGTAGCTCTAAAATGGTGTCTCAGGCCTGCCACTGCAGTGCCTGCGTGCAGTTTAGAAACTGCCATGTCCTCCTGGTCAGTGTCCCCACTGACCAGGCCTAACCCTTCCCTTTTCATGCACATAAGTCACTCCTATGGAAGGCCCAAGGTACCCCCCCCCCCGGGAAGAGTGCAGTGTATGTGAAAGGTAGAGCATGTACTGGTGCAGGTAACATGTTCTGGTAGTGAATTACAGCCATTTTTGTTTTTCACTATTGTAAGGCTATCTTGCTCCATAGATTAACATGGGGGATGCTGGCTACAGTGGTTACCAGCATTTCTTCTCATAGGAACAGGATAGGACATAAGTATCTAGTATCCCTGAACTCAGAATTTAATAACACATCTTTTAGGAAAGGTTGTTTTTAAATCCTGTGTTTGAGAACAGCACTTTTAGAAATCTGCTGTTCTCTTGTCTGACCCTTCTGTGTGCCTTGACTTGTTTGTGTATTGACTGTCTGGTTTGAGAGTGACAGGGGCTGGGGATTCCCCAGGAGGCTGGCTGAGTCAGCCCTAGGCTGAATGACTGCATTTGCAACTGGAGTGGTGGGAGGAGTTAGCACCTGGGCCTGAATAGGGCTGTGCCTGCCTTCCACTATGCTGGCTCCACCTCCTGTTGGGCGGCTGACGACCCTGCCCCTCACTCTGAAAGGAAAGAAGAAGCCAGAAAAACAAAGTACCCAGGCAACACACAGAACTGGTTCAGACCGGGCTCAGGGCCCACTTGCACAAAGAGAACAAAGACTTTTAGGGGTATAAGTACAGGACCCCTCACAACAGAAAATTAGATCATCCTGAAATCAAGAAGGAACCTCTGCCAAGGAGAAAGCTGAATCTGAAGAAGAAGGAAGACTGTCCTGCTGTTGCTCTGCTGGACTGACCTGTTGCTTTGCTGCCAAGGAGAGGGGAAGGATTTTGCTGTTGTGCTGTGTCCCCTGTCTTGAAGGAATCTCCAAGGGCATGAGTAGAGCTGGCTCCATGTTCTGAAGTCCCAGGAACAAAAGGACTTCACCCCCAGCTTCCCTGAACTCTGCTGAGAGAGTTATGTCCTTCCTAGAGTGCTTGATCCAGTTGTGGGGCCTCTGGAAGTTGTACCTGTGCTGGGAAGCTTGAAACTAAGCTTGAGAGACTTTTGCAATTGAAAAGTGTCGCATCGCTCGCATGCGGAGCGCATCCCCGACAGTGCGAGAAGATTCCCGCCGCTACGAAGGCCGAGATTGTTGCAGCCGTCGCATCCTTCATTTGCGGGACGCACCAGACCGGTGCGGGAGAGTCTAACATCGCTGCGAGTGGCATCGCAGAGCCTGTCGTCGCTGGGTGAGATCGCCGCACCGCTTGCTTGCGGACCGCATCACGTCGCTGCGAGTGTTGTCGCAGAAACCATCGCGTCGAGGAGCTGCGAGAGAGAAGATCACCGCTGGTCCGTGCATCGTCGCCCCGGAGATCGTCGCAACTCCAAAGATCGTCGCATCGTGCCTTCGCGAGAACAAACTTCCTACGCAACCTTCGCACCGGAATCCATACAAGTGGCCTTCCTCCCCATACAGACCGGATTCGTCGCAACACGCCCGCTGCTGCAGCGGGGCTGTTGCATCGCCTCCCCAGGGTCTCAGGAGCAACGCATCGCTTGTTTTCCACCGCACCAGCTTCTGCTTTTTGGAACTTTGTCGCAACTAAAAGGTACTGTGAGTAAACGTGACGCAACTGTGAACTTTTCACGCATCTGTGGTTTATTTTATCGCAACCTGAAGAACTTTATCGCAAACCTTAAGAACTCTTTTGAAACCATATTCTTGAACTGTGTATGTTGGATTTTTGTTGTTTTGGTCTTGTGTAGTTTAGATTAAATACCTTTATTTTTCTAAACTGTTGTGGAGTCAGTTTGTGGTGTTTTCACTGTGTTACTGTGAGTGTTGGTACAAATACTTTACATTGCCTCTGGTTAGCCTAGACTGCTCGTGCCAAGCTACCTAGAGGGTGAGCAGGGGTTATCTCAGAGGGTTATCTCCTTGCCCTGACTAGAAGCAAGGGTCCCTATTTGGACAGTGGTACCTACCTCTGCCAACTAGAGACCCCCAGTTCTAACAAGCCTAGTGTGTGTGGGATGTGGCCGGGCTTCCGTGCGAGTTCACATGCCTCTCATTTATAAAGGGTCAGAGGCCGATCAGAGCAGCAAATGAGGAGAAAGCAGTAAGTGCTACCTTGTTGGGTAAATGTATTGTGCTTTTCCTGCACTACAGTTGCGTAAAGGCCCAGAAGAGTTGTCTCCAGTGACCCCGTGTGTCTGTAACTTTGCCACCGCGCCAATAGGCGCCGAGGTCCCTCGAGTGAGCTGTCCATCACAGTGGGGGAAAGGGCGGGAAGAGGTTGCATAGCCTAGTGTGTGTGGGCTGGGGTCGGGCTTCTGTGCGAGTTCACATGCCTCTTGTTTATAAAGGTCAGAGGCCGATCAGCGCAGCAGATGAGGAGAAAACAGCCTCCTGGTCACTGGAAGTACAGGGGGATTGTGCTTGAGAAACTCGTGGATGCCTAGACCCCCATCACAGATTAAAGCTAATTGTAGATGGTAGATCTGTGGAGAAAGCACACCTGCCTACCAACGACCGTGCTCACTAGATTCTTGGGCTGATTATAATGCGTTACTGAATTTTAGCTTCAACTCGGGCACCTGTTATCTGTAAGTGCTTCCTGCTGAGGTTTAATTTTAGTGACAGGAGCCTTGTTGCCTATTTGTAACTATTCTCTGACCCTGCTTCGAGGGTCAGAGCAGGGTCAGAGAATAGTTGCAAGTAGGCAATAAGGCGCCGCTCAGGCAGCACTTACAGGGTTACAGCAGGTGCCCAAGTTGAAGTTAATTTCTTTGTAACCATTTTGTAAATGGTTACAAAGAAATTAGCTTCAACTTGGGCACCTGCTTTAACCCTGTAAGTGCTTCCAGAGCAAAATTTGTCCCTCTCGCGGATTCTTGGATTTTGCGCGATTCGCGGAAAGGCGAAATTGCAGAAAATCCGCAAAATCTGTAAAATTAGCGAGCGGAACGAATTTTACGCCCATGCTCACACACAATATACACTGTGTCAGCTGGCACTAAGCAATATTTACAGGGGACTATATACATCTGGCAGGACCAATCAGGCCACTGTCAGAACCTTTTAGAAAGTACTAATAACAAGTAAAACACAACCAGTAACTACTGGTCCAATAATGATCTCAGCACTATATCTAGCATCCTGAACGCACTATGTCTGCATCCCAGTAGGCATAAAAACACTTTAGGCCCAACCCTCCTAAGCATAAAACACATTATGCAATAGGCCTCACAAGCATAAAGACATTACGAGCAGATCAGGCTGTATAAATCACATTTGGCAATAACCTTCACAAGCATAAACACCTTATGCAATAATCATATTAGGTATTACCATAGAACTGACTCGCAGGCCAACAGGCCTTTCACTGGGGCGCAAATGCTCATTGTCAAAAATATCGGGGTGTAGCTGCAGGTGCCCGCAAAGCAAAAGCTGCAAAGCGCTGGGACAGAGGAGTGTATCTCACTCCTTTACTTCAAAAACTAAAATGCCCCAAAAGAAATAATACCGAAAAACACAAAGGCACGTCAACGGATGCGCCAAACTAATGCACTGCGCGATGGGACCTTTTCCCATATCTGATCCATCTTTTTAGTCCATATTTCTTCAAGCTTTTACAATGTGCTCACTGGTTTAATCCATCTTTTTGATTAGATATCACGGAGACAAAGAAATTCCTGTGTAAAAGTTTATTTGACAGTTTCAAATGCTGCAGCTTTCTGATCCAGGTTTTCGACAACAGCACGTGCTGTAAGCATTGTAAAAGCTTGAAGAAATATGGACTAAAAAGATTGATCCGGTATGGGAAAAGGTCCCATTCGCGCAGTGCATTAGTTTGGCGCGTCAGTTGACGTGCCTTCGTGTTTTTCACTTTCAAGTAGTGACCTCGGACGGGTCACTTAACTACTTGCACGCAATTTAAGAAAATAAATGTGGATTACTCACAAGGGAAGGAGTGCACTCTGACTAAAGTACTTTTGTTACCCACAATATTTTCGTCCCGGAGATGGGTGCACCCCAAAGTATAGTTGAGTTATAAGTCTAAGATTGACTACGGAGACATCGATAATTTCATATCAGAGAGAGCCCGGATTATGGATGGACATCAGACATCGTTCAATATGAGACTGTTGTAATCGAATTGCATTTTTGTTCAATAGTATTGATATCTATTGTCTTCTTACTTTGTTCATTTTCCTTGTTTGGCTGTGTGTCATTAGCACGTTAATGCAGGCAGGCTCTTTTGTTACATATTCATGGTTATACTTGTTACGGAATAACTAGAGAGTGGTGGCACGAACGATGAGTGGTTATGATTCGTGTGGAATTCGAATGGATTTGGGTGAAGTGTGCATTGTGAAGGTAGATGAGAGTGGTAGGAATGTGCAGACAAGGATGTGTCGTTGTTTCAGCGATGATTGGGTTATGAATAACCCTGGGCGTAGTTCGCGGAGCCGCACTCCGCGGAGCTACGCGAAGACGCAGTTGCACTCCGCGACCTTCGCGTAGCTCCGCGGACATGCGTAGGAGCTTGCTAGATCCGTTCGCGCGCCGTTTTTCGTCTTCGGGAGCGCGGTGCGCGTGTTCGGGGCGCTGCCTGCATGCTCGAGATAGCTGTGTGTTAGACATGTTCGGGAACTCATCTTCTCGTTCGCACTGCCAAAGTGCGTGATCGCGTCAAATATCGCGCGAACTTACCCCGGCGCACGCGATAATGTTATTCAGCGCGCGAGAACTACGCTACGCACCGGATCGCGGAGTAATCGACAGCTTCGCGTTCTCCGTAGAACGCGGAGTTGCCAAAACTCCGCAAGCTCCGCGAACGGAGCGTAGTTCTTCGCCCAGGGTTAGTTATGAATGAGATACGGGAATTGGGTGATTTGATGCGGTAGCACGGTTTTTGTTGAGGATTACGCTGTGTATTATGGGTGTTTGAGTTTTGTGATTGGGATGAGAGTGTTTTCATGTGGTTGGATGGTCCAGTACGATTGATGGCATGTAATCTGGAGCAGCATTGTTTATAACGGTTTAGTCTGGGCGTTTGAATGCAAGAGTAAATTGCGGGAGAGCAAGAGTGGATGAAATCGTTCGCACAAGTATTGATTTTGGCTTTAGGAAACCAACAGGTACACATCAGGAAGTTTTTCTTTGGTTGTGGTGTAGTTTGGGATAATTGTGGGTGGCTACAATGGTAGTTTTTAAGCGGGGGTATCATTATGATTGTGAGTGTATTATGCACGGTATAAAGGAATGGGAGGATCAGATGGTGGAGTAAATTGTGTTCATTTATAGCTTTCGTTGTTTTGTTTTGAGCAATTGATATAGCTGACTCTGTTGTATTTTACAGAAACACCTGACGAAGTACCTCTTTCGCACGAAATGCATTGGGTTACATGAACTGGGTCGATGTTGAAGTTTATTTAATTGCACGTGCTGTTGTCTAAAACCTGGATCGGAAAGCTGCAGCATTTGAAACTGTCAAATAAACTTTTACACAGGAATTTCTTTGTCTCTGTGATATCTAATCAAAAAGGTGGATTAAACCAGTGAGCACATTGTAAAAGCTTGAAGAAATATGGACTAAAAAGATGGATCAGATATGGGAAAAGGTCCCATTCGCGCAGTGCATTAGTTTGGCGCGTCAGTTGATGTGCCTTTGTTTTTTTCCCTTTCAAGTAGTGACCTGGGATGGGTTACTTAACTACTTGCACGCAATTTAAGAAAATGTGGATTACAAGGATTACTCACAAGGGAAGGAGTGCACTCTGAATAAAGTACTTTTGTTACCCACAAAAGAAATAATGGCACTGGCACTAACTGTGCCTCCGGGGTCCCCACTGGGACTCTTCAACCAATTGTGCCCAATGTTGCAGCTGCCCCTAGTCAGGGCTGTGCAGCTGTAGAAATTGGCAAACAAGCACTGGCACTACAGTGCCTCCTGAGTCCCCACTGGGACTTCCTAACAAATGTGATGTGCCAACTTTGGAGAGGCCCGCTCTCCTACGGGGACCACTGAGGAAACCCTGGCACCGACAATGTGCCTCCAAAGGGCTCCAGTGCGGGGAGAGACTCAAGGCAGCTTCCCACTACCATCTGGGGCAGCTGCTACTGTGGGGAAAAAAGCAGCTCCTCCCCCCACTTTTCCCACAGCTCCTCACTTGGGACAGGCACTGCCAATGTGCCTCGGCCGGTCCTGGTTCTGGCCCTCTTTCCTCCGCTATTCACAGGAGGCAGACATGGCCCAATGGGAGCCCCATTCACCGGGGCTCTCCCTTACTGCACTTGGCCTCCTGCGGTCTGTAGGCAGGACACTAGCTCACCTGACGTCCTGTTTCTTGGGCTCACGGAGGCGGGGTAGGCCCCCGTCCTCCTGCTGGTACTTCCTCTCTGCTGCAACTCTACCCACAGTCAGGTGGGCGCGCCTGAATTCTGGTTTCGCTGGACTCAGCGGCTTCTGTATTTGCGGAGGAGTGTATGATGTGAACCCGCTTAAAATGAAGGCAGTTGTGGGGTGGGCACCCGCTTAAAGTAAAGGCAATTGTGAGGTGGGCACCCGCTTTTCCAAATAAGCACACACGCGGGGTAGGCTCCCGCCAATCAACATGCACCAAATCGGGATGGGCTCCCGCTCTACTCCCATAGGGGAATCTCCAGGTCGCAGCCCTAATTGAAAATAGAAGCACTCCATGTGGCGCTAAGTCCTTGGAAGTCCTTTAGAGTTTAAGGGGGCAAAGCTAGGTCCAGGGAGGCCAGCACACAGGGCCCTCCAGCAAGGAGGCAGACCCTCGTGGTGGTTCCTTATGGAGCCCTGCAGCAGCAAAACCCCCAGTAAGCACAGGAACAGCTCAACAAACATGGGGTCACAGCCCCTGCATTTATACTCAGTTTCCCTTTGTCTGCAAAGCACAGGACTTGGGGGGACCAGTTCCAACTGGTTCTGGAGCACTCTGTTTACAATGCTCACACCCTTATTCTTTGGGAGAGGGGGGCTCTGCCATCAGACACACCACAGGGAAGTGGAGCCAGCATTGACCTAGGCAGCCACAATCCTATTCAGGGCCAGAGGACTACTCCTCCCACTACTTCAAATGCAGATGCCCTATTCAGCCGACCACTGACTCACCCTGCCCCTCCTGGAGCCACACACACCGCACCAGCCCCTGTCACTCCAAATCCAGACATACAATACACATCAGGCAGGCAGACACATAGCACACAGAAATGCCAACTTCTAAAAGTGGCATTTCTAAAATAGTTATAACAAATCTGCATACACCATTACATAGCATTGATTATCACTATTTCAAACATACCAAACATGACCACGCTGCTCCTCTCATATCAGGAATAACCACTGAAACACTTATCAGGGAATCCCCAATGCATTCCTATGGGATGGCAGTCAGCCTCATAGTAGTGAGAAACCAAAATGATTGTTTGTCACTACCAGGACATGTCACACACTTAAGGTACATGTCCTACCTTTACTTACAATGCACCCTGCTCATATGGCTAGCTAGGACCTACCTTAGGGGTGACTGACATGTAGTAAAAGGGAGGGTCACAGACATAGCACACACTTTAGGTGCCACGTCACAGCGGCAGTAACACTGCATGCACAGGCCCTGCAATGGCAGAGGCCTGGGATAGGTTTGAAAGGCTACATCGGTGGGAGGAGCAATCAGCGCTGTAAGTCCACCAATAGCATTTAATTCACCAGCCCT
Source organism: Lissotriton helveticus (assembly GCF_964261635.1). Classification (NCBI taxonomy): domain Eukaryota; kingdom Metazoa; phylum Chordata; class Amphibia; order Caudata; family Salamandridae; genus Lissotriton; species Lissotriton helveticus. The sequence continues at coordinate 187,156,111 of NC_136068.1, read as the reverse complement.
GGGTATATGAGATACAACTTTACAAGGGACTGACAGGTAAATTAAATAGGCCAAACAGGTGTAGACCAATCTTACAATATTTACCAGAGAGAGCACACGCACTTTACACTGAACAGCAGTGCTAAAGTGCCCAGAGTCCTAAAACCACCAATACCATGTCGGAAAGAAGGCTAGGAGAAAGGCAAAAAGTTTAGGGATGACCCCGCAAAAAGGGCTAAGTCCAATAGTGGACCTTTGCCTATATTGGTGCAGTAGGCAAAAAACAATGGGTTTGAATGTTGCCCCGAGTGATTGCCAGTGGCTGAGACTATTTGAAAGCATTCTGTGCATTCTATGTAATGCTCTAAGTTGCCAAAGTTTTCCCAGCTATGGCTCTTTTGATCGCTGTGCCACAGGATCTAAGCTACGCCTCACTAATGAGGCCTAACAAGGCATTATCCGGTCTTGGGTTGCTTGTGTTGCCTCTTGGAGGGGGCCTCACCTGGTTGTTCAGATGGACGGTTTCCTTAAGGCGCAGAGATTCTAATGATTTAATGAGGTGGGCCTCAGTCTTGATTGACACATGCATTGAAAAACAATAGGTGAGAATACTACCCAGACTGATTGTCAGTGGTTTACACAGTTTGAAAGTATTCCTCTCCTCTCAGCACCTTTTGTGTGCCATTGGAGGAAAACAAGGTAGTCCCCTGCCTAAAGATTTAGAGCTAAGAGATGAGGATTGTTACCTCAGAGCAGAGTGTGTGCAGTGATGCTTGCCAATAACAAAAGAGGAGGAGACTTGACTGCTGAACCCAAACAGCATGCAGATGTTTTTCAGCAAGAAATATAGGGCCATATGCATAAACACATTTTCCCATAGACACAGAATGGGGAAAACCTCTTGATGCAACTGGGCCATAGAGAGCTGGACTTGACTTAAAATCATGCTTGACAAAGAACGTGTCCATGGCTCAAAAATCATCGGAATAATTCATATTAAAACGTAAATTCTTCTGTACAAATTGCAGGTGACCTCAGCACTATTTACCCCAAACAAGGCCCCCATTACCAATCTTTCCGATCAGTTCTTTCTGTAACAGGATCTTCTCAGCCAATGAGAATATATGCAACATGGAGAAATAAGGCTCTTCTCAGCCCCTCAACAACCAGGAATCTTGAAGCAAGTTCCTCCACAAGGGGAAACATCCTTTACGACGCAACTTGTACCACGCAGTACCTTTACAACGCAGAATTTTCAACACAAGTCATTACAATGAATTGCGCTGGGGGCGCTCTAGGATAGGTAATAGTTTAATTTACTATTCAACACCTTCCCTAGTATCCACGGGGACTGGAGTTGGAATAGTAAATTAAACTATTCACTATCCAGCGCCCCCCAACGCAAGTCGTTGTAACGAATTGCATTGAAAAACCTGCGTTGTAAAAGCATGCGTGGTAAAAGCATGCGTTGTAACAACGTACATCCCTTCACAAGGCAGGCTTTTCTCTGTCACACATGAATGGAGTCCTCTCCAATCTTCCACCTCCACTCACCAGAGCCCACTGCACTGCAAATGCAATCTCCACCCAGAGCCAACCCTGGTTCAAGCCTCCAGTGATGCCGGGCTCACTGAAGACTGGACATGCCACTTCTACAAAAGGCCCACCTGGCACACACTAGGGTTTTGCATCACGGCTATGTGTGGTCATTCCTGGGAAATCAAAGCCAACAGACAAAGATCAACAAAAGGCGCGAATGAGATGCGAACCCATACACATAAGTGGATGCCTTTTGATACTCACATCATCTAAGATCTGACAGAATAGATTTCTTATTGATATACTGGTATAAAGGTAATAGATAAACCAATTATGTAACAGTCTGGTAAATCCAGATCACCTATACACTGTAAATGTGATTTTTATGGTATATTTCAGCATTTAATACCTTTTAAACTATATGATAGTGTTTGTCACATAAACTGCTATGAAAAACATGTAACCTACATTATTTCTAGGAGCAGGTTGAAAATATCACCATCACTGACACCGCCCATATCTGTGTAAAAACCCTGATCAACAGCTGACTAACAAGAGCAGCAAATCACATAACATGTATTTATAAAGCACACGTTCACCCAAGGGTATCTTATGCTGAGTAACAGATGTTTATTGTTACCCAACTCAATGGTACTTATTTGATCGACCTCAGTAGGCTGAAAGGCTGAGTAGACCTATCTGGCTTTGAACCTGTGACCATGAGATTGAACACAGGACCTAAGAGTGGACACATTAATCCACTAAGCCACCAGACCCCGCCCCAATTCTGTAGTTTCGAGGCAAAAGCCATTTTCCATTTAGACTCAGCTTTTGCATCGAAGGCCAGTGTGGAAGGCCACTGCAAAGATCAAAGGGCCAGTTGTTCAGAGCAAAAATGGGGGACATGGTATTGCAATGGAAACGGATGTGCCTGCCTAAATTCAATGATACAATTAATCAATTCAACTGTATTCGATTCAGACAAAGAATAATAAAAGCTCACAATTCAGTACAAATTTAAAAAAGAAAAAAGTTAGTCAGTTAATTAAAAACAAATGCGATAAAACCAATTACGGATTTATGGTGCAGCAGTTATAAACTCCCTTCTAGTGATGACAGACCTTAAAAATCTTGCCACTACCACACAAGTAAACAGGTCCGGGAGCAATTGTAAAAATAAGTATGCTGGTCCGCATTGTCTAAAATTTAACGATTTCATTAATGGCTTAATAAAAATCATTTTTATGTCTGTATAAAATGTTCAGAAAAACAGTACGCGGATAGTTGATTGTTTAGAGATCTGGTCGCAAGGACAACATGTTAGTTGGCGAGACCAGTTATTGGTATTGAGGAAACTTGTAAAGCAATGAAAAATGTCTAATCTACAACGTGTCAAGACAAATCTATGTTGAGCATTTAAAACACCAATTAAATACGGTTGCATCATGTAACAGGTCAGTACCATTTGATTATGTTGTACGGTGGGCTTCACAAGTTCCAGTGTTAAAATCTCTTTTCCTATTAGTGGTTCAAAAATACTCACTTTAATGATACTCTGGATATATGTATCAAAGATTCAGGATTTTGGTAATATTCAGAATGACAAATATCATGCATGACATTTTTATCTACCTCAACCATGGTATTTTCAGCGCATGATCAACCCTGCAGCAGTCCTGTATAATGGATCTGCTAAAGCCTTTGTGATTCTATGTCCATGACTTATGCCAAAGGAGGACAGGCTGCACCCTATCAAGTCTTCCAAGTAGGTTACGCCCAATTCCGCATGACACACAAAGTTAGAACAACTGGTTGGAAGCCCTAAAAGGTTTTTAACCCGTTTGTTGCTTCGAACGTTCTGCACCAGTGCTGAACGTTCGAAGAAACGTGTGCGGCCGCGTCGGCCAACGGACATGAGCAGCACTGGCAAGGTAGTGCTCGCGACAACCGTGGGCCGACGGTAGCACTAAAGGGGTTAAGAAACCCATTTTCTACAAGCTGTAAGGAATCAACATCTACGTGTCCCCACAACTCAGACCCGTACATCACTATTGACCGGCATTTGGTATTATAAATGCTCAACATATCCCTGGGAATTTTGCGTCCCAGTTTCCTAGAAAAGTCAATGATACACCTGCAGCTACCATCGGTTGATTGTTTTCATAACTGTACATTTTCGCTTCTGGAGGCTCTCTGTTCTGCTGCAGGCACCCCATGATGCCACGACTCTTAGTCTATGCTGCTTTTGGGAAATATATTCCTTCCCAGGTGACACTGCTTGATGCTCAAACTGTGACAAAAACAACAGATAAAACATTTTTAAAATCTTTGTATTTGCCATAAGTAAGAGAAACCAAAGCAAACCCCGGGTCCTCCTGCACGAAAATCCCTTCTACACCATTTTCTCAGAAAGTCGAATCTTTTTGCCTGTTTTCTCATGTTATTCTCCCATACCCTTTGATAAAGGCCAGTGAAGTTATTCATGTTCCGCGTAATCATGGATTTGCCGCATTTGCCATGTACTTCATAATCTTCTGCATAATATACATCTTTTTATAAATAAATCGTTTCTAGCTCCACTGGCTCAAATTTACTAAAAACAATGTGACGTATGTTGTCACGCAGTGGAGGCGTTTTTGTAAAGATTTACTTGTAATCTTTCAGTTACTTATCAGGTATTTGGGGCCTCATTTACAAGAATGTGCCACTCTGACGCACTGCAAGCCCTTTGGCTGCGCAACGCTGCCGCACTTTCAAAACACAGGGATGCAACATATTTACAATAATATTTCACATTCCTGTGCTTTCCCCCTTTGCTGTTGCACTATTGGCTGTCATGCGCTGATGCAGGCACCCTTGCACCATGGTGCAAGGATGCCTGAAGCATGGAGATGATTGTTTATGTGCAGGAAGGGACACCTTCCTGCACATAACTAATCACCAGAGGTGATTTCCTTGTTCTATGTGTGCTGCAGAATGCAGTATTCATAGAAAGAGGCAAAAAATAAGGACAAATGAATACATCTCTCTCTGTTGCACCTCTCTATTTCTCCCCTGGGGAGGCGTAGCATATGGACACATTTCCAGGTTTACGATTTCTCGTAAATCTTGAAATGTGTCAGGTTCCATGGGTGTTGCGTGGAAACACCCACAGCAACACCCACGGAACATCCATTTCACGTAAAGTGCTTAGTGTAAAGGGACCATATTTACAAGGACAGGAAAATCGGCGCAGGATGGCTGTTCCTGTCCTTGTAAATATGGGGCAAGAAAATGCGACAACGGTGCGTTGTGACGCACCGGCGGCGCAAAGAGCTTGTAAATAAGCCCCAGGGTTATTCAACTGGTAATAATAAGAATAAATCATTGCCAGTGAGTCTACACATATACAAACAACAAAGTAATGCTATCAAAAAATATTCTGCACGACACCTCATAATGTACCTTTTCTTGTCGCATAATTTATTCAACCCTCCTCCAGTGTCGCATAATGCGCATAATTCCAGTATCCCTGATTATGATAGGGGGTTGAGACAGCGCTGGGTGCCCTAGGGACAGGTGGCCCACTCCCCTGCGCCCCTCACCTCTAATGTGCGGATTCTCGCACCTGGTTGGTTCCCTCCACCTCGGCCGCGCTCCGCGCGCTGCTGAATTATGCTCCGGCTCGTGGCCCCCAGCCATCTGCGCAGAGAAATCCAGTTATCCTTTTTTTTAATAATAAGTCCCTGATAGTCTCACACACAGCTCTCGGGGTCATAAACGTCTCAGGGTTTTATCACCAGTAACAGACATGTAGAGAAATTAAGTTGTCTTATCAAATATAGATAATATATACCCCTCTGGAGTGGAAGGTTCTGGAAGGAGCTCGAAAAGGGTGGCACGCGCAGGGAAGTTTAGAAGACCTGAAATATACAAGGGGCGAGAGTGGCGGGCTGAAAGGATGAAGTGTGGGGGAGAGAAAGGAAGTGAGGGCAGACACAGGGGTGCCGGAGACAGGGGAATGGAAGCAACAGAGTTGCAAGACAGGAACTAGAAGAGATATTCTGAAATGGAGAGGTGGAGATGTGGAGAGGGAGTGAAGTGTAAAGTGTGCAGAGAATGCAGAGCAGAGATGGAGAATGTGAACAAACTATCAGACAGAAGAAGGAAAAGATGGGGAAGGGAGAGAAACCATGGGCCTCATTTATGAGGCTATGCGTCACTTTTACGCCGCTGGTGCGTCACTTTTTGTGACGCACCTGTGGCGTAAAAAATGTGCCTTGTTGCGCCATATTTACAAAGTGACGCATCTAGGTAGATGTGTCACTTTGTAAACCCCTGCACCACATTATACCTGCGCCAGGTATAATGTATGCAAGGGGGGGCGTATTGACGCAAGAAAGGGTCGTAGAAGTGCCGCAGTGAAATCTATGTGATTTCACTGCGCCACTTCTAGGACACAAATGCGTCAATTTCATACGCCTGCCTCACAGCAGGCGTAAGATTGGCGCAGGCCCTTTCACATGGGGCTTGCCCCATGTGAAAGGATACATTGCTGGAGTTGCGTCACTTTTGTGACACACTCCAGCAATGCGTCACTTTTGTGCCATACAGATACGTCAGTAATACTGATGTATTTGTAACTCCTTGCGCAATGATGCGTCATACTGTAAATATGACGCATCATTGGTGTTGCAAGGAGGGCGCAGTGAAAAGTGACGCATCGCTGTTTTCACGCAGCGATGCGTCACTTTTCATAAATGAGGCCCCATGGACGAAGAGAGAGACGCGGGCCTAGGAGAGGGGTGAAAACAGCAAGTAAAAGGAGAGAGACAGCAGATGCGTGCAACAGGGAAGTGAACAGAATGAGGCACAGTGATTAAAGAGTGCAGGAAGTGATGCGGGAAAGAGGGTGAATTTTTTATTAAAAAAGAACTTAAAATCCATGGAGATGAAACATAAGAAAGAGAAAGAACTAGTGGATGTAAGAAGGGAAAAGAGAGAGAGGAGGGTAAAGATAAAGAAAGGAATACAGTCAGGAACCAAAAATGAGGGAGGAAAAAGAAGAAGAGAGGAGGAAGATACGTGAGTGGGAAAATAAAGAGACAGAGGGAAACTTGAGGAAAAGTGGGGGTGGATATAAGATAGAAGAGAAGATATACAGAGCAATGTGTAAAGGCAGAAAGGTAGGAATATGGTGAGGGCAGAAAAGAGGACGGGGAGGAAATGGGCAGGGCCGGACTGGCTACCAGGCAGTTTAGAAAGCTGCCGAGCTGGGGGCTGATTTCACTGCGGTGGGGGCTATTTCGTTCATGGAGACCTGCGTGTGCTTCGAAATAATTAATGCAAAACTAATTTCGTTTAGCACACGCAGGTCCCCATGAACGAAATCACCCCCCAGCTCAGCAGCATTCCAAACTGCCCGGTAGCCAGTCCGGCCCTGGAAATGGGAAACAAGAAACAAAGCAAAGAGATGGAGGAAATAAAAGGAGAGCCTTTGGGAGATGAGAGATGATGGATATGAAGAACATGAGAAGAAGAAACGTGCAGGAAAGAGGAGAGTTGAAGAGAATGTAGATGTCAAGTGTAAAATGTCCCTGGCTCGGGGTCGCATTAGGAAACCGAGCAGCTCCAGAGGGCAAGGGTTTAACATTTAAGCTCCTCTTAACTGAGAAGAGAGAACAGGACCTCTCACAAAGATGTGTGGATGGAAAACAGGGATTTATCAAAGGACTGTGTTGCCCTTACGTCACCCAGGGTGTCGCAAGGGCAGCGCAATCCCTAAGTCAGATTTACCTAGCAATGCAGGCCACCTAGTGTGGCCCTGCACTGCTTAGTAAAACAAGGCTAAAGCAAGTCACTTCCCTGCATTGCTCCGTCCCAGGGAGGCATTCCATTGGTGGAGCATCGGTGATATTTACCCATGGATTTTGGCGCATTCCCATATTTACCATGGGTGGTAGACCTGGGAATGCATAAAAAAGCTATCCTTATCCTTTTCCTAGGAGTGCTGTGTTCTGCAGCTCACATAGAAAGAGAAAAGAGCCTCAGAGCATTATTTTTCTGCAGGAAGGGGTCCCTTCATGCGACAAAAAAAATCCTACCTGCAATACAGGTACCCGTGTAGCATGTTTTAAGGGTACCTACATTGGCACTAGGCAGCAGTTTGTGCGCCAGTGCAGGCAATGAGCAGGAATGTCCTCTATAATGTTAAATATGGCTCATTCCTGCCCTCTCCCTTTCATGGAGCACATAGCAGCAAGGTGTCTTGCTGCGTTGCTGGAACTTTTGATAAATCCGGCCTCTGGTGTTTAACTACGCTCAAACAATTCTGGAGCTTAACACAAAAATGCCTGAGTTACAAAAGTAAACGTACACTTTTGTGTAAGTTTACAATTGTTTGCTATTCACAAAGGTATTTTGCGAGTAGTATCTTTACGAGTGTGGACTCTCCGCACAAAACACATTGGACTGTCTTATCTTTTTATGTGCAGGGACTCTACACTCATAAAGGTACTACTCCCAAAATATCTTTGTTAATAGCAAACAATTGTACACTTACGCAAAAGTGTACGTTTATCTTTGTGCATCAAGCACATATGTATAAAGTTACTATAGATAAATAAGACTAAAAACAGTAGTGTTTGCCAGCCAGCCTTGGAGTGAGTCTATTCATAGGTAATGCAACACATCCCCTTACAAAATATTGGTGGCAGGGATTTCAAAGAGAAATCCCATTAGAAAATAAAATAATAATGCTAGAAAGTTTTGTACATATATATTTTCTTTATTTGCTATTACTGTTACAGTTTTAAAAATAGAGAGCTCTTATGCGACTGAGAAGATGGGTAGGCTGAGTAAACAGATATGGATGCAGTACTCATGCAGATGTGTTTATCTTAATCCATTTTTAGTCCCTTGAAAACATATTATGGCTGAAACAAAACACATATTTAACTCTCTGGTTTCATGCCTTCATTACCACCTCACTGCTCATTTACTTCAGGCTGCTCTTTATTGAAGGCTTTAAATTCTAGAGCTCCTATTCTAACAAAATGAAGTTCAGGGGTGTCTCATTTTTATCTTGAAAACAAAATGTTATCACTGTAGTCGTTCATTAGAGATTTAACTGACAGTCATCTGCTGGTGGTAGATGAACTTGTTTCTGTCTGCATTTCAGAATGCTCTACTGATGTGGATGAGTAGCATATTTAAGAACCATTAGAAAGTGTGTCCTCATTTTAGGTTTCCATAGCACTAACTGTAATTTCAATAAAAATTAACCCCCTAATTTTGTTCATTTCTAAAGGAAAGGTTTTACAGCTTTGATTCCACCAAGATGGAGTTCAGATGTGCCACACTTTTGCATAAGAACATAATGTTAGTGCTGTAGGTGTTCATTAGAACACTGTAGGAAGCTGCAGTAGAACACTGTGGAATCAATGGCTTGTGCTTCTGTTGGAAGAACATGTTTTGCTCAGACTATGAACTTTGTTCTGACATGGTTAATGACAATAGTGTGAACTTCTCTAAAATGTGCTCCCATTTTAGCTTCTGGAGAAACTTCTATAATCTCTAGGAGAAAACCATTAGAGAAAACAATTTCCTCTCAAACAAGGTACATCAAATCACAGCAGAGGGTCAGTATTTGCACAAGGTAAAATCCCTTAGAATTCATCCGAATTCCTAAAATGAGATTAACAACATCAAAGGATTTATGTTGTGACTAAAATCTGTTCTCACCCTTTTAGCCCTGGCATCACTGCTGTGGGTTTCCCCTGTTTTTACATTTATCTCCTGTTATTTTTACTGTGTGCTGGACTTTGTTTTTGCTGGTGTAGATGCTTTGGGCACTTTGCCACTGCTGCTCAGTGCCACAGTGCAAGTGCCCTTTCTGTAAATTGTTGTTATGAATTGGTGATTCCATGATTGGCATATTTGCTTTACTGGTAAGTCCCTAGAACACTGTGTGGGCCCAGGGCCTGTAAATCAAATGCTGCTAATGGGCCTTCAGCACTGATTGTGCCACCCACATGAGCAGCCTGTAAATGTAACTCAGACCTGCCACTGCAGTATTTGTGCGCAGTTTGGTACTGCCATATCGACCTGGCAAGTATACCTACTTGCCAGGCGCTAACCTTCCCTTTTCTTACATGTGAGTCACCCCTAAGGTAGGTCCAAGGTAACCCTGTGGGCAAGGTGCTGTATATATGAAAGGTAGAGCAAGTCCTGATGTATGTGGTATTTCCTAATAGTGAAATATTACCAATTTTGTTTTTCACTATTGAAAGTCTATCTGTCCCATAGGATAGAATGGGAGTTTATTTATAACATCTTATAAATATAACTTCTCACTGGGAGAAGAAAACATTTAGTATGCCTGAACTCAGAATATAAAGATGCATCCTTTAGTAAGGATGATTTTTTACATTCTGTATTTGAAAATACCACTTTATAGAAAGTAGGTATTTGCTTGCTTAGCCATCCTGTGTGCCTCTGCTAGGTTTGTAAATTTACTGTCTGGCTTTGGATTGACAGGGGCTGGGGATGCATTCTACTCAGACAGGTTTGACATGCCTTTCCAGGGTGAGTAAGGGCTGGGCTGCATAGACCTGTGTTGCATTCAGAGTAGGGGGAGGATTTTTTTTTTACACCTGAATGGGCCTGTGCTGCTTCGGACAATTCTTTCCCCACCTCTTGCCAGGAAGCTGCACCAGAGAGGAGGCAAAGAGCTTCTCTGCCACCAGAGAACCAAGCAATTTGTGCTATAAAAAGTGGGTCCCAGACCACAGACTTTTACAGTACTACTGGAATTCAAGAAGCACCTCTGCCAAGGATAAGAGCTGAGAAAAGCTGATGGCGGAGTACCTACTGCCCCTTTACTGTGTGCTGTCTGGGGTTGGCCTGCTGTTTTCTGCCAAGGAGAGGACTGTGTGTATATCCTGTTTGTAAAGTATCTCCAAGGGCTTGAAGTGGAGCTTGCCCCCTCTTTCAAGAGGTCTCAGGAACAGCAAACACCTCACTATCCTTCTGGGCACCATCTCTGGAACCGTTGGTTTGAGTCGACGCAGAAGAAAGGAGCAGCCGACGCTGTAACCGAGTCTGTTGCAGGTTTCCATGTTGTGAAGGCACTTCAGAAGGCCCTGCCGCACTTTGCACCACATCCTTGGTCTCACCAACGCCGTCTGGATGATCCTCTCCGAGCCATTGCTTGCACCGTGTCCGTTGGGCACCTCACTCTGCACCGCCTTGCTACATCCTGCCTGGACATCACCAACACTGTCGCTGCACGACCCGAACGTCGACCGGCTCTGTCATCTGCACCACAGCCTGCCAGCACCGCATCAAGCACTTCCTCACCCAGCTCCATAAGCCTAGGCCTCACCGACATCGTCTGGACAATTGTCACTGAGCCACTGCTTGCACCACGTGGTGAGGGCACCGCACCCTGCACCGCTTACATTTCGCAATGCAATCGCAACTGTTGCCGCAACTGACTCGCACCCACGTGTCAGCCACAACGAGAAAGGTACTGTTCACAAGTCTGTCAAAGCTTTAGCTGGCTCATACTAACATGGTCGGCTGGAACTGTTGTTTTCAGCCTTGCGGTAGCTCTGGACTTGGAATAACTGTGGGCCATATTATCAAGACAGGGCGATAAAATGATTGCCGCTTTATCGGCAGGAAACTGCTGCTAAAGTGGCGATAAGGGGCTTTATAATATGCTCTATAGAATTCCAATAGAAACCCAGGTTAAACATCTAACCTGGGCTTCTATGGGAATTCTCTAGGGCATATTATCAAGCCCCTTATCACCACTTTAGCTGCAGTTTCCTGCCGATAATGCGGGGATAATTTTATCGCCCGTCTTGATAATGTGCCCCTGTGTTTTGTGGATATTTCTACAATTTTAAGGTTTTTTTGCAAACTGCATATTTTCAGCACTGTATTGTGGATTTTAGTCGTTTTGGGTCTTACTGGTTTAGATAAAGAATTGCTTATTTTTCTAAACTGGTGTGGTGTCTATTTGGAGTGTTTTCACTGTGTTACTTTATACAATGCTTTACACACTGCCTCTGAGATAATACTCTGCTCGTGCCAAGCTACCAAAGGAGTGAGCAGAGGTTATTTCGGAAGTGTATCTCCCTTACCCTGACTAGGAAGAAGGATCCCTACTTGGGCAAAGGTACAAACCATTGCTAACTAGAGATCCCAATTCTAACACACACTTTTTATATACTTATTTTTGTGACCATCAAAACCCGGCATTCATTACAATGCATTTCAATTGGGACCAAGTCCCTGAGTCTCCTTAATGGCTGCTGTAAGATGTTTTTCATGCTGTGACCCCACAGTCAATCGAGAGTCACTTTGGGATCCACTTATATACCACATGATGTAAGAGTGTGCACACCCTGCCGCCTGATATATTCTGTGAAAAAACATCGAGTAATCCAGTCTAGTTTAATATGGTAAACTGCCTGGGGATATTATGGCAAATAATTTGCATTTCATAATTCCTATTACTTGGATTGATGTGTGGTTTAAACTCTGTGCTTTTAATAATATAGCAAACAAGGAGGTGATCACATCTATAAACAGAAAATATACCACTCTAAGATGGCGCTGGTTAATGTCAGCCAACCAGTAGTCCTTCCTTTACTGTGTTGATACTGTTTAAAAACATGCCGATGTCTAGTGGCTACTGACATCGAGAAAGGCTGTTTGCCGAAACGCGAGGGCGTCTGTCTTGTCTGCAATAAAAGCAACCCTGGATGAATTCACCCCGTGAGTGCGGATATTTCTTTGTGTAACTCGAAGAAATTTGGAGCTTAATATATATATATATATATATACATATACATACACACACATATATATATATATATATATATATATATATATATATATATATATATATATATATATATATATATATATATATATATATATATATATATATATATATATATATATTTGCAGTCTTTTCATCCGTGAATCCCCTCACACAGGAAAGATGAAGCGCGGACCCAAAGTTCTTCGTGCCAGGTATTTTTTATTTTTCAATCACCCTGCATCGCCGCCATGACGCGTTTCAGCCCCACCTGGGCCTTGTTTAGAAGACGCTTTTTTTTTTTTTTTGCCTCTGCGGCCATGATGCACTTGTGTGGGTGTAAATGTCTATACAACGATGTCAGACGCTGAAACAATGCTCGCGTTCACACCGGGCACACTCCTCAACTGGACAATCAATGTTGCCTCCTACCTTCGCTGGATATCATCCGGCAGTCCGGCTTTAAATCTCCGGTCGCCTCGATTCCAGTCCCTCAGGCAGAAGGAAATAACCAGCGTCCAGGGGCTTCCTTGTGGTACGCTCCTCAACGGAGCAAAGAGATTTCAGTTCCATAAACGAAAACCGCTGCTTCCTTCCACAACACCCAAAACAGAGAAGGGGTTACCGCCAGTGCCTCTGAAGCAACTCGGCACCATAGAATTGCAGTCTTTTCATCCGTGAATCCACTCACACAGGAAAGATGAAGCGCGGACCCAAAGTTCTTCATGCCAGGTATTTTTTATTTTTCAATCACCCTGCATCGCCGCCATATACACGTTTAATTGCTTTTTTAGTATGCAGAGAGCATTTCCACGGGTCTTGCATTGTCTGCCACACATATTCTTAATATTGTGGCCACCCAATTAGGATTCACTAGTCCCCTTTAAACTGGCAAATCAGAGCATATCTGGGTATGAACAATCCAGTTATGCCTAACTTTCTAACCTCTATAGTTAATTACACAAAGGGGTCAGGCCCATTGGACAGGACCCAGGTAAGGCGTATTTATAAGTACAACAAGTGGAAACCTGGTATCCTAATTGAATATGATTTTTTTTAATATAACAACCACACTATATTCTTTTAGTGATTGGGTTATTTGATAAAAAAATAGGGTGAATAAATAACCCAATCACTAAAAGAATTAAGGGCCCGATGTAGGTCGGTCGGTAACGGCCGAAAATCGGTATTTTCGGCCGTTACCGACCGGTATTTACGAAATGGTATGTAGGGCCACATATTTTACAGATTCTGTAAATTTACCGATCGGTAAATTTACCGAATCTGTAAAATACCGAATCGGTATTTTTACCTATTCGATAAATTTGATATGTAGGTGGGACTCTTCTGAGTCCCACAACCCTTACCGAATCTGTATTTTACCATCAAATATATTTGATGCTAAAATACCGATTTCGGTGTGCATGCACATGTGTGCATGCACACCTGTGCCATATGACAGGCAGACCTGCCCGTAGGGCAGGTATGCCTGTCACATGGCACCCGAGCCTCTTTTGGGGGTGCCAGAGGGTGTCAAAGTGACACCCCCTGCACCCTTGTGGAATTCGGTATTTACCGATTCGGTAAATACCGAATCGGTTATGCCCATTCATTCCTTTGGGCTGCAAAGCCCATAGGAATGAATGGGCATTACCGGTCGGTATTTACCGAATCGGTAAATACAGATTTTTACCGATTCGGTAAAAGGAACATCTGGATTTTCCTACATGTCCCCCATTCTTATTTACCGATTCTTAATTACCGAATCGGTAAAATTCGGTAATTAAGAATCGGTAACTGAGTCCTACCTACATCTGGCCCATAGTGTGGTTGTTATATTAAAAAAAATCATAAGCAATTAGGATACCAGGTTTCCCCTTGTTGTAACTTTCTAACCTCATCATGCCCACCAACCACCTATTTAAGCCCTCATTTCTCAAAATGGGCTGAACAGATTTACACCAAGTTATAACATATACGCTTTCAGAAGAAAGTTCTAACAGTCTGAAAAATGAGGTGTATCCTGTTCAGGTGTTTTTCTGTATTGCTTCTCAAAATTTCCTATGGGATTAAGAATTGAGGCTTGAGCAGTCTCGCAGTACCGCAGGCAATGATTGAACTGAGGTACGGTGACAGTACTGTGGAAAAAAATAAATAAACAAGGAAAATGTGACCTGTGGCCAACTGCACACTACACACAACCAAAGGTTGTGCACAGTGGGGGTTTGGCTACTCATGGGTGGATGGGCGCAGGGAAGTGTGTAGTGGGGCGAAAGTGGTGGGTTGGCCACAGGGTATGACCTGCATTCAAGCCCTGCATTCAACCCCCAGGGTTTCCAACATCATCCTTCAGCCGTGCGCAACAGGATCTTATCCTGCACCCAGGCCCTGTATTCAACCGCCCACAGGTGCTCAACCTTTGCACTGAACTCCCTATGGGTGCCCAACATCAAGCCCTTAGACTTTGCGCAGTGCAGGGTTTAGGTTAAGTTTATAACAGTAAACTAGCCTTTTAGTGGCCATTGACAAATATAATTATTTTTTCTTTTTTTGAACCAGTAATGGCGGTTGCAAAAATAACCTTTTTTATTTTTTAAAGGTTTTTTAGGGCAAATGTTTATTTGTTTGGTGGGATTGAGCTTAAAAAAATATGGCATCCAAAGCTGGACTCAAAAAAAATATTCTCTGCAATCTGAATGATGAGCATAGACCAACATGTCCCAAACTGAGACAATTTGCTTTCTAGCGGAAGCAATTTGTGAGCACTGGTTGCAGCACATGACAATATTGGAGTAGCTTGGATATACATCCCTCTATGTTTGCAAAACTTCAGGTGACACACTGTCTCCAGCTTGGACAGAGGGTGCTACACTTGAGGTAGAAGCCTTCTCATCTTCACATCATTGCTCTGCACTAGCAGGTTGCATCCTATGCCAGGTTTTGAGAACCTATTTTCATCCCCGAAGTGCCAAAGGAGTCCTTTTTTCTGGTACCCCAACCTAACTCCTTCTGGCACAGGTTTCAGGAGATGTTTTTGGCATAAACTTTTTTCTCCCCAGGTGGAATTGAAAAAACTGCTGTACAACAGACTCTTGTTATCCTGGTGGATTCCTCCTGCTCCTCATCCTGGTTGTCAGGACTTTCTTCTTCACCAGGTCCCATTTTCTGTGATAGCATTTCCAAAAAACTCTCCAAGAAGAGGATCAAGGTTCAGCACTGAATGTGCTGAGCCCTAATGTGGTGGAAAGGGTGGGAGCAGCCTATAATTATACTAAAACAGGTATTACAGCACATGAGATATTTTTCTTCTGTGTCAGAGGTAACTTGATACCATTTTGAGGTACTGCGGTACCTCAAAATATCAAAATACCTAAAAACAAAACTAAAATACCTAAAAACAAAACAATTTCACTAAAGCCTTCATGACACTGTCTCAGGACTCAAGGTTAAAATAAAACTTCCCCTTCATAGTGGATGCAACTTATTTTTTGTACACTGTACTCCTGCATGAACAGGACAGGAATTCAAAGTTACCCAGGGTTCTCGTAGGACCCTCTCATTGGTTATGTGTATTCACCCCATCAGTGCAGCGTTACCTTATGTTAGATAAAAATAAATCTAAATTCTTTTCATCTCACATATTACATCATTCTTCACATGTTAAATTACATTATTGATGACAACAATTATGACATCATGCAATCAATCTGACACTTTCCTATAGGGTCTGTCGCCTTGAAGTAATTCAACACATTAATAACTTAAATACTTCATTTGGCTCATACTGTTAAGTCGAGGCATTTTCAAATACAGATTTGCAACTGAAAAGACACCTTCTGTGAGGTCCTATGCAAACCCTCAGTAGTTTATTAAAATAAACAGCACATGTTCTTGAGATGGGCACAGTGCCATCCAACCTTAGAGCTATGCTTACAACACCAGTGGGCGACAAGCCACCTCCAAGTAGGACACACCTATATTCTACATTCTACATTATTCATACATTTCCAATGTCTCAAAATCTTCAGAATAGTTTTAATAAAAAGATCCACACCTTATAAATCTCCCTGCTACATAAAATGTGTCTATAGCACTGTATTAGAACTATTTAATATGGCCATGTGCCCAGATATTCACATATTCACTGGTGTTTCATCTATTGTCAGAATATTTGGAATAGGCTTTTGGCTTTAAGCCTACTTTCAAACATACTTCAGCAAACCCACATTATGTGCACTCTGCCTTTATCTTGTTTATCTTGGCTGATGAAGGGTGTTACCCAGGAACCGGTCCCAGGATGCTTGTTTCCGGTTCAGGGAAGACCTGGCTTGGCAGTTCAGGCTAGGCAGTTACCAAGAGGCACAGAGTCAAGACTGAGTTGCATATGGCTGGGTCTGAACTGAGGTGGCGAAGTGAGCTAAACAATGATGATAGATTCAACCCAGATCTGTGACTGGGGATGAGTGTCTGAAAAGTTTCAGCGCTCTGTCCATTATCTCCTTGTGTTTGCTTTGTTCGCCCTAAGTTGGCAGGGCATGCCCAGACGTGGGTCCCTTGCTCACTTTGATGCTGGATTCAAGGTAGCCTGGCTGATGAAGGGTGTTACCCAGACACCGGTCCCAGGATGCTTGTTTCCAGTGCAGGGAAGTACTGTCTTGGCAGTTCAGGCTGGACTGTTCCCATGAGGCACAGGGTCAAGATTGATTTGCATATTGCTGGGTCTGAACCGAGGTGGTGAAGTGAGCTAAAGAATGATGATGGATTCAACCAAGATCTGTGACTGGGGTGAGTGTCTGAAAAGTTTCAGTGCTCCGTCCATCGTCTCCTTGTTTTTGCTTTGTTCGCTCTAAGTTGGCAGGGCATGCCCAGATGTGGGTCCCTTGCTCACTTTGACACTGGATTCAAGGTAGCCTGGAAAGCGGTTTCAGGATGCTTGTTTCTGGTTCAGGGAAGACCTGGATTGGCAGTTCACGCTAGACTGTTCCCATGCGGACCAGGGTCAAGACTGATTTGCATATGGCTGGGTCTGAACTGAGGTGGTGAAGTGAGCTAAAGAATGCTGATGGATTCAACCCAGATCTGTGACTGGGGGTGATTGTCTGAAAAGTTTCAGCGCTCTGTCCATCATCTCCTTGTGTTTACCACAAACTTTAGTGACATGCTAAAGCTGCTCCACATAACTTTCAATATGCACAATCATTCCTGGCTGCAGGGCTTACTCTATTTCCATGCTATAGACCAACACAAGTACACCCGTTAACCCTATACTGTAAATGACTATGGCATTATCAGTGATGTCCTCAATTATGCAATTTGAGCTGTCATTAGGGCTTACACCAATGTCATGAGAGATGTAATATGTGATGTAATAATCAGTGCATGGTGCGGGTGCAAGTTATAGTTAACTCAGATAACTAAAGCTGGTGAATTTAAGTGTTTTGTTTTAGTTTAAATTGATATCTTAAAAGTGACATTTTCATCTAACTATACCGTCACTTTAACCTTTTTTTTTTCTAAGGGTGGATGTAACTCTCATAATTTAGTGTGGTGTCCACACATCGAATTACCTAAATATTCTGCAAGATTATGAATGATTATGTGAGAAGAGTAATTTTGCAGTTAGGGTAGTAATTTCATTAGAATCTGCAATGCCCCATTAAATTACCAAAATTAACCCGATTACTCCGGGGTGGTTGAAATTCCACCAGGGCCTTGTTTTTTTAGTGAATGTCTAAGTTTTTTTTTTAATGTAAAGTATGGTAGTATTCCCAGACCTAACTATAACATGACTCTAACCTTTGTTATTGTCATTGAATTTCAGAGATTTTTTTCATGTAATGTAAGACCGTGGAGAAGTGTGGCTCACTGGTTAGGGGAGGCAGACCCGGATGCTGAGATCAGACCCGGGACCAGGGTTCAATTCCCGACGCGGCAGGGTCTTGAGCCCAAAATGTCCACGGACTCGGTAATTCTCACTTCGGTGCCTACTCGAATCACAGGTTCACACTCTGCAACTCTGGGCATTAGCTTGCTTAATCTCCACTACGGCCCCCCGCGGCGGGATGCCTGGCTTTCACCTTGGGGATACCCAGTAGGGGCTATCTCACAGGGAAAAACCAGGACGGTTTCCCAATGCAAAGCGCTTTGAGACCTGACGGTGATATTGCGCTATATAAAAACCTATCCATCCATCCATCCACCGTATCACTCTATCTAACTATAACATCAATTTAAACTTTTCAGTGAATTTCAAGTATTTTTAATGCAACGTATGATCTTACTAGCATACCTAGCTATAATTTCACTTACCAGTGGCAGACAAGACAAGCCCTGCACCCGACCACAATGGGTGGTGACCAACCTCTGCCCCCAATCCCCACTCGGTACGGCCAGCCCATTAGAGCATTCTCCACATTATAAGTGGTGTCATTTTATAAAAATGCAGGTTTACTGCCTTTGGCCTATTGGCTTTGTAAAGGTGTAACTGTTATTAATCCTGCTGACCTTGTGAAAGGGTGACCTCATCAATAAACATGGCAGGCATTTTGGTTTTGTCAAGGGATCACCACATCATAAGTCTATTGGCTTTGGCACGGATGCATCACATCATTATATGAAGATAAGCCTTTTGACTTTGTCAAGGCGTGACCACATCACTATACAAGACACGCCTATTGGCTTTGTGAAAGGGTGACCACATCAATATACATCAATTTGTCAAGGCATTATATGAAGACAAGCCAACCCAATATTTTAAATAATGCAAGTTTACTGCCTTTCTTAAGGGGTCAAAATATAAATGCAGAAATGTCAAGGAGTGACCACATCAATTTAGAAGGCAAGCCTATTGGTTTGGTCAATGGAGTACCACATCGTTATATGAAAACAAGCCTACTGGCTTTGCTAAGAGGTGAACAAATCATGATACATGAGAAGCCTATTGGCTTTGTTTAGAGATGCCCACATTAATATGTGAAAGAAAACTTATTGGTTTTGTTAACAATAGTAAATACTGTCAGAGCCTTTAGTTTACACTTCTCTGGCCACATTATGCAGCCACAAGACCAACCACAAATGGTCCATACATCTCCTAGCTGAAGAACAAGAGCTCCAGCCCATGGAAGGTTAAAACAACATAAACATTTCCTGGGGTAAAATTTCAGGGGGGATGGGTTGTTGCACTCCCTGCAGCCTGCACACAACACATTTGTGACACGTTGGAAGTGCTACTGCCCAGATTAAAGCACTACAAAGCAGGAAACAATTGGCAAATTAGCCCATATAGGGAATTATGGGGTGGTCCTGGCCAAGAGCAATGAGTATAAATGATTGGCTACGACTGATCATTTAATATTCTTGTATTCCCCTCATGCAGCCTCTGTCCAATAGGACTGCATGAAAACCAGCAACCTTTTCTCCCACTGGGCTAGAGGAACCTTTTTTACCCACGTTTGAGCATCCTTTCGTTTCCCTTGGCCTGAATAAAAATAAGGTTTAAGGTGCAGGGTAGGTGTACCCCACAACCCCACAACCCCATAACCTCATAACCCCATAGCCCTCGTGGTTGGTCCTGGAGGGACCCTTATGTGCTTAAAATAAAAGCAAATTGTGGGCACCAGTCCAGCGATTTTCACATTTTCACTTCGGAACCCAGTGCAGACTTCCCCTGTAGTCCACAAGGATAGCTGCAGGACCCAGCACAGTCTCACTGGAGTATTGCATGATCAAAACAAAAAAAGAAAAGCTGAACACAGATGGAAAGCCGGCAAAGGCAGCATGCTAACCATTAAGATTAGTTGTCAGAATGTGTTGGACGTAGACAGAGGATGGAGGGGAGGTGGAAGGGGTACATGGGCTGCAATCTGACTAATTGAGGCAGGCCAGAAGGAGCAGCAAGCTGACCAAGGAGAGGGAGGCAGGGGCGTAACACAGGCCCCCGCAGCCCACGCATTGCGGGGGGCCCCTGCGCTCCAGGGGCCCCTCACTCAGCAAGCTTCTTTATCATGATGGTGCGCAAATAAATTAAATGGTGCGCACGCACGCACGCACGCCTGGGCCCCAGCCCGGCCTCAGTCTCACTCTCAGCTTCTTCATTATTTAAATCGTGCTCGGCCCCAGACGGGCCTCTGAGGCTCTTTATTAACTAAATATGCACGTGGTGTGCGCTGTTGTCTCCTCAGAGGGGCTCCCATCTCCCCCACAAAAAAACGTAGTAGCTAGAGACAGCAGTGTAGTGGTTCCTTCAAAGAATTTAAATGCCATTTTTCCAAAAAGACAACTTTTTTGCGCATTTCAAGGTGTACTTGTGTGTTGGAAAATGGTCTTTGTGCTTTCTTTTTTTCCGATAGTTAATCTTTCGAAATGTAGTTGATATGTGACATTTGCTTTTAATAATGGAGCACGGTACCTTCTAAAATATCTTTGTCAATCAAACACTTATAGTTAAATTAAGTATGCCATGGCTATTTGAATTTTATTTGCAGTTTATGATTTTACCGTTTTTAGTTTTAAAACAATGTTTTCCGACTGAGTTCTGAAGAGCATCAGTGATTTAAATGCAGCTTTAGGCAGCAGAACTGTCATTTTTTTTTTATGCTAAGAGCAGCTGATTACCTTACCTGAAAACAGTTATAGCGTAAAAGCAGGCCAGGCTCCGGTTGGAGGTCATCTAAATGATGGTGCGCAAATAAATTAAATGGTGCACACGCACGCCTGGGCCCCAGCCGGGCCTCGTAGCCTCTACATTAATTAAATGATGCTCGGGCCCCGGATGGGCCTCGCTCTGAGGCTCTTTATTAATGAAATGGTGGGTGGGTGAGTGGGTGCGCGCGGCGTGCTGTTGTCTCTGCGTCACCCGTCTGCGTGATCTTCAGGGGGTGGCAGGGGCAGGGGCTGGTGACCAATGCCATTTTGAATTTGTTGTCATGCGCATTGTGGAGGGCCCGCAATTAAAAGTGCGCGTGAGACTTGTGAGGTGCACCAGAGACTGAGAAGAACCGTCACCGGCCATAATTTAAATTATTAGTAGCCCCTGCCTTCTGCTGCCCGCTCGCGCCTGCCTCTAAAGCTGCAGGCCAGGCCAGCCCTCTGGTCAGGTGAGTGCCCCGGCCCTGGCTGGCCTCTGAGGCTTTTCAGTAATAAGGAGTATGTTGAGAACAGTAATAGCCGTAGTAATAATAGTTGCGTAGTTAGGGTACATGTCTTAGTCATGCGGCTTCACAGCGCTGTGAAATACACTATTGGAGACTGCAGACTTCTAGCCAGTTTTAAAACCTGGTTTGTCTACAGCATTGTAAGCTGCAGGCAGTTCGCGTCGTGTACACCTCATTTCGACTTTTAACCCTTTTCTCTACATTGAGCTGTGTTTTGCTTCATGCTTAAGTTAAGGCACTTGATTTAAACAAGGTTCTTTTTTAGGTTGTATTGTTTACCGAACTGGTTTATCTATTTTCGTACAATGTAAAATGATTATAAACCGAAAGAAGCATCATTGTGACTGGACCATACACCTGGCAGATAAATAAAAGAATGTACTACCTTTTATAGCAAACAGTAGGAATTCACATTTGTAGTTTGCACCGAGCCTGGTGTGATGTTGCAACCATGCTGTAAAACAACCCAGTAGGTAAACGTTCCTGCTACTGAGAACTGTTTCCATAGGTGCCAAATTCAGTGGGGATAGGGGCACCAGGAGTATTTCAGTGGATGGGGACCTACGTTTGTTGGGAGAGTGTGTGAGCTAAAGGGGCAGGGAGCAGAGAAGTGGAGGGCAGTGTAGCATCCGAGTGGCCCATGTGCAATGGGGCAGTGTTCTTGCAAAAGGGTCAAAGAGACTAGAGGGCAGTGAGTGTGCGAAGGTTGCAGGCAGTACTGAGTGCAAAAGGCAGGGTGAGAGCTAAGTGGGCAATGTATATGCAGAGGGGGTCGGGAGTAAACTCCAGGGCAGGGTGCAAATGGAACAATGTGAGAGCAGAATGGGCTTGAAGCTGAGAAGGCAGTGTGTGAGCAGAGTTAGAGAGTAGGCAGGGTGGGCTTGAAGCGAATGGCAGGGTGCACAGCGGGTTACAGTGTGACAGAGGCGGAGCAGCACAGGAGGGGTCCTGCACAATGCCGCTTTAGGACCAGGTTCAGCAACTGAGACGCAAATCTAGGCACACAATAAATGCCCAGAATGTGACTGAAAACCATTTCTGGGGACCCGCTCCATGTATATTGGTCCTGGTGTTTCAAAATGCTGACATACTGTCAGAACAGTGAATGGAGGGGCTGTGATGTGCACAGGATCGAACTTTTTGTTAAAGTAGTAGACCCAAGAAGGCATTTCACGGCCATTTGTTGCAAAGACTTACAGTCACCACCAGGTTGCATTTTGGTGAATATACTATGAGACCTGGCACTTCTCCACTCCCATTTAGAAGTCACACAGTTTCCCTTTGGAGACTTGATATTATACGATACCGGGTGCACAAAAAGCAGTCATACACCACTTACATCCAGCACACTGATGTCGTCCCTAGTCATTTATAATGTGGTACCTCAGACGTATTAGATTACAAAGAGCTTTAATGTCACATACGAAAATACATATCATACTGCATGACCATAAGGTTACATACCGTAACTCATCTTTAAATCGGTTGGTAGATTTAACAATGTTAACTAACACAATTAAAAACATCAGCAGCAAATTCCGGCGTTGACACTTAAAATATTTGCTTCGAAAAATCATGCAAGTTGGTTTTAAAAGATTCTATTTATCTGACATGGGGTTTGACTTCCTTTTGCCTTGCACCAGAGAATTTGGCAGACCAAGCAGACATAACCAGCGGCAACCCTGTCTCCACTGCACCTACTGCACCCTCTGCTTGAGGTGCTCCCCTTCCCCGATTGTGCGGAGGCGTAGGTGAGGTGGAAGAGTGAAGACCACACTTAAAAAGGTTTAGGCAAGGCTGGATCATCTATTCCCCCTTCTAGGGCCAGGACAGAAATGTAACTATAGGGCAGGAAGGCCCCACACTCGAAATCGGTGAAACTGCGTCATCAGAGGAAAGCTGTGTGAGGCTGTTCATGTTTTAAAGCAGAAAACATAGTCGCCAATGCCCAAAAATGCCAGGGATAGTGAAAGTGACATCAGATGCCCTTTGATCTTGTGGTATGAGTGTTGACCAGCACTCCTAGACACTGTGGCTGACCCTCAACAGTCCCCTATTTGCTGCTGGTGGGCGCAGATAGGCTGTTTGTGGCAACAGTGCCCTGCGGCCAGCCTATATGGTGTTTGCCTCGTCACTCTCCCCATTGGCTACGTCACAGTGAGTGTTACTGTCAAGAGGTGAAAGGCGTCCAATATGCAGCACTGGGCACCCTCATGGGCCAAAAACAGGCTAGCAGCCCCCGTGTTGTGGGTAGGACCCCGCGCTCCACGGGCCCCTTCACTCAGCGGAGCCAGCAAGTGACGTAGCTTATATGGTAAGAGGGTTTCCCACTTTCTCATTAGAACTTTGAGAAATACAATATAGAGGCATTTTGTTTAAATGTTGGAGGTTTCAAATCAAAATATGCCAGATTTTTGGGCGGTATGGCAAAGTTGTAGGTGGTGGGCCGGGCTGCCGGGGGTGAGGGGCCCCTCCATGTGTTTTGCAGGGGGGCCCCCTCAAGTTTCGTTACGCCACTGCCTTCAAACTAATCCATGTACCTCTCACAGGAGAAGAACCCCACATGAAAAAAATGTACCCCATTTTTGCCCTATAATTACACACTGGATTTCCTTCAGGTATTTTCTAAACTTAGTCATTTTCAAAGCCAAAAGCTCTAACTTTAACAAATGCGAGACCAATTGCATTACAAATGCTTGTTTGCTTTATTTTGTCAATACTGCAGGGTTCTGCCAGCACTTGAAATGCCTGCCAGACCTGGCACTGTCAGAGCTTGTTTATTATGTGTTTAATGCTGTTATTTTCATCTGGTGCTTGTTTAGAGAACGCCTTCTTTGGGAAGCTCTGTAGTATCCAAAAATAGAAAAAACATCTAATAAAACAATTTACGCATCTGTGTACTGAGAGGAAGAGTCTGATTAAAATTCTTATCTGCCAATTAGAAGCAACAGTAGTCAAAAGAGGATAGTGCCCGTCATCCCAAAACCAGCCATCAGTTCTGCGGAGCTGCCCAGAATATTGCAACTTGCTTTGCCATACTGGTGGACTAAGTACAGCATCATGAGAAAGCTGGAATAGTGACCCTGCCTACAGCCGTCTATGTTCTATCCCTTTCTGTGCCTGTAGTCTCTACTTTGCCCACTGTGGCACCAAGCCAGGTCATGTCCTCACCTGTGAGTGTCCAAAGATGTATAGGAAACACATTTGACCTTTGCTGGATTGACACTGAGATCCAGAAACCAGTTGCCCCAGAACTAGACCCAGGTACTGCAAATAGTGGGCATCCGATCTTTGTACTTGTGATATTGCAAGTCCTTTCCTGTTATGCAAGCCCTTGGCCAAGCCTTGAGGCCACAGAGGTAGTGCAGAAAAACATGACTGCAAAATGGAAATAAGGCTCCCCTATGTTCCCAAAACATTACGTTGAGAAGCTAAGGCCCAAAGTGCCTCAAAGGAGCTAATCACACATATTCCACATGATCGCACCAACGACAGAAGCAGGGTTTTGTTGTATGTTGACATGTAATCTCCTGTGCGATGCTGTAGGTCTTGAGGGGTACCATACAACCGCTACCAACATCGGTAGGAATGGATATATCAAGCTGCCTCAGTTGTCGTTTTATTCGTTTATAAAAAAGGTTTACAAAATCCATAGAAAGATATTAAAGTAAAGTTCAAAATCAATGTTATCAATATTTAGGCTCCACATTATAGGAGAGATGCCCTTCCACCCAAAACGGGACAGGGCCAGTATAACATATAAAACAAAAATGGTTCCTTACTGCCACACAGGGGAGGTGATGCATTGGTTCCTCACTGAAGGGGATGTTATGTGTCAGTTTCTTACTGTGCAGGGAGGTGATGCTTCAGTTTCGTACTGTGGCCCCATTGTCCTTGTAGAATTGGCACCCCAGTGTGATGCGTGGGGATTGGAGATGTGTCAGTTCTCGATGTCACGGCAACTGCGCTGCGTTGCTCCCTCCAGCAGCGGTCCCGCAATGTGTTGGTTCTTGCAGCCTCATAGCAGGGCCTGTGGCGAAATCGGCACGATGATCTTAGACTTCAGAGATCGCTGCAAGGGATTCGGTGTGTGTCGATTTCTCCAGTCGCAGGCTGGCGCTGTGTCAGTTTCTTCAGTGGCACAGCGGCGATGCATCAGAAATGGGTGAGGATGCGTAACGATTCTCGTAGTTTCATCACTTTTCCAGCTCCCAACAGCAGGAACAACCTCCAGAGGCTCAACTCAGAAACCGGCCGTTCTTGGCAGGTCAGAACTGCCAACAAGGAAATTCAGGGGAGCTGGTGGTGAAGTCTTTGTGTCCCTGAGACTTTAGAACAAGAGGCAAGCTCTATTTCAAGCCCTTGGAGATCTTCCTCAAGCAGGATAAACAGCACACAGCAAAGTATTTGTCCTCTCCTTGCCAGAAACAGCCACTGCAGGCCAATCCCAATTGGCACACAGCAAAGGGGCAGTAAATCTCCTTCAATTTTCCCAGCTCTTCTATTTGGCAGAGGTTTCTTGGGTTTGGGCCCCAATATTTATATTCCATTTCTCTTTCTTCTCTTGTGGCAGAGAGGATCTGTACTCAGTCAAAATCAGTTGTTTCCTCTGTGGTCCAGCTTGCCGGCAGGAGGTGGAGACAGCATTGTGTAAGGCAGACCAGGCCTATTCAAGTGAAAGGAAATCTCCTCTCCCTACTCTAAATATACCCCAGGTCTATTCAGCCCAGCCCAGACTCATCCAGGAGAGGCAGGACACACCTAACCCATAGTGGCTGTCTACAGTTAATGCACACTCACTGTCCCTGTCACCCTAAAGCCAATACACAAACCAGCAGAGTCACACAGGATGGCTAAACAAGAAAATACCCATTTTCTAAAAAGTGTTATTTTCAAACACACAATATAAACATCATCTTTACTAAAAGATGCATTTTTATACTTTGAGTTCAAGCATACTAAACTCCATCCTTCCATCTTGTCCCCACGGGAAGTTATACTTGTAAGATGTTATAAGTTAACTCCCATTCCATCCTATGGGACAGATAGCCTTTCAGTAGTGAACAATGAAATACACTGTACTTCACTATCAGGACATGTCACACACATCAGTATGTGTCCTACCTTTCACATACACTGCACCCTGCCCACAGAGGTACATTGGACCTACCTTATGGGTGACCCACATGTAATAAATGGGAAGGTTAGGGCCTGGCAATTGGGTGCACTTACCAGATCGACATGGCAGTAGAGACAGCGTGCAGAGACTCCATTTGCAGATCTGAGAACCTTTTGCAAGGCTGCTTGGTTGGGTGGCACAATCAGTGCTGCAAGCCCATTAGCAGCATTTGATTTACAGGCTCTGTGCACACATAGTGCATGATACTAGGCACTTAGTAGTAAATCAAATAAGCCAATCATGGAAACACTAATCTTTAATAACAATTTACAAAGACAGCATGTGCACTTTTGCACTGAACAGCAGTGGTAAAGTGCCCAGAGTCCTACAACCAACAAAAACCGGGTCAACAGTAGGAGGCCAAAAAGCAAAAAAGTCTGGGGATAAACCCACTGGAAAAGCCAGGTCTAAGATGAATACACACTTGATCTAGCGTACTTAAAATGGATTGAAGACGCTATAAGAATATTCCCAAAGACCATCTTGAATAAAGCACAAAAGGTTGTGGATCAGTCTAACAGAATCAAGATTAAATTTGGTTGTAAATAACCTGTCCTGACGAAGGTCGTAGGCATCAAGTTTAAAGCCACGTAAATTCCGGATCGACAATTTGTATTTTCAACAGATGATTATTTGAGTTTTGTAATACATGTGTGAATTATATAACATTGTTTTTAAGCTATGTTATGATATATATGATTTTATTGTTTGATGGAGTCTATGCATGATGGTTATATATAAGGATTTTTATGCACTTATTTTATGATAAGAATCATTCAAATAATATTGTATTTTGATAAGAATTATAAATAAACAAGACATCTTTACATATACCTTGGTTCAGTGTTGAAAATAGGCAGTGATTGCACACAATGATACATCAGTAGTGTATATATTTAGAGCAACTGACACAAAGAGGGACTCATTTTTGTTTTATATATATCAATATTTGGACTACATAATATTTTCATGCTGACTTCAGAACATATCACTTTAGGGCATACAAACTTCAGATGTAGTGTAAGATAGAATTGGAAAAAATAACCAGCCATAATGTCACCAATATCAAAGTAGCTCCAAGAGACCGAGAACATTATAGATTATTTAAATAACATAAGTCAGTGAGGTAGATTCATCATAAATGAAAAACCTCCACCTTGCATTTAAAATTATCACGTGAGAAAGTGCCTATTTTGCATGGTTACCCCCACACACTTTTCGCCTAGTTTTGATGTGTTTTCAAATTTAGTGCACAGGGTCCCTGCCAACCAGTTCCCCTGTACCAGTGCTCCTTCCCTAAAAACAAATCCTTAGTTAGCACTTCCGCCTTCTGTAAATCCCTAGTAAATGGTACTCTGAGTACCCCCAGCCTGGGAGCTGAAGAGATTCACCAGTAATCCCTTCCTGGGGACCATTCCAGTGCCCTTGCAGCTTGCATCCTCTTGTGGGGGAGAAAACGAAAAAGCCAACATGGCACCCTGCCTGAGTACCATGCCAACTAGCACTGCTTAAAGGCATAGATAAGTCCCCCCACTCTAGCAGGCCTCACAGCCTTAAGGCAGGGTGCACTATACCCCAGGCGAGGGCATAGCTGCTTGAGAAAATATGCTCCTACAATATTGGATCCATTTCCTAATATTGTAAGTGCCAGAGAAGCCATAGAGAGTACATGGGCTGGGAACTTGACACCTTGAGGTGGAGAAGCGTGGCTCAGTGGTTAGAGGCGGCATACCCGGAAGCTGAGATCAGCCGTGGACCAGGGTTCGATTCCCCGCCTTGGCGGGTCTCGGGCTAAAAATTTCCACGGACTCGACAATTCTCGCTCCGGTGCCTACTCGACTCACGGGGTCACACTCTGCGACTCTGGGCAATAGCTTGCTTAATCTCCACTACGGCCCCTCGCGGCGGGATGCCTGGCTTTCACCTTGTGAATACCCTGCCGGGGTATCTCACAGGGGAATACCAGGACGGGTTCCCTAAGCAAGCGCCTTGAGACCCCTGGGTGATTCGTGCGCTATATAAATCGAAATACATTTACATTTACATTTACAGCACCCTGATGGTTTCATTGAACACCAGGGGTGTTTGGTACCAAACTACTCCTTTCAATAAATCCACACTGATGCCAATGTAAGATTTATTGTACCATATACCCAAAGGACACCTCAGAAGTGCCCCCTGAAAGCCTGCAAGCCCTGGTGTGGTCTCTGACCAGCTGTAGGCAGCCAGCCACCACCAGACATATTTCTGGATCCCTGGGTAGAGAGCCCCTGCTCTCTGGGACCAGAAAAAAATGCAGGTCTTGGGCAGAGGATTCTGGCCTCCTCCTCCAGGATGGGCCAGTGCTCGAAGAGGGGAGCTTCAAAGCCCTGCTGCCTCTGTAATGCACCCCAGCATCTAATGCTAGCAACAGATGCCATCCCCTGGTTTAAACTCCCATTTTGGGTGGGAAAACCAGCAGGAAAACTTCAAAAGGTTAGGCGGTGTGCCCACCTCTGCCAATCCCACCCCTATGGTGGGGGAGGCGAGGTGAAACACAACTTTCAGAACCCGCTATTTTGAAGATGGGTGTATCAGTCCAATCAGGGCTAGGTCAATGCCCCCCTCCCACTAGAAGGTGGCATAATAGAGAGTGTAGTCACACCAGGTGAGGTGCCCATTGGCCCTACCTGCTACTCCCCTAAAATGCCTCCTAAATTTAGTATTCAGGTGGTTCCCCCACACTTAGAACTGAGATCTGCGACAACCAAAGAGGAAAGAAGATGACCCTGCAGAGACGACTGAAGATGACGACTGCCTTGGCCCCAGCCCTACTGGCCTATTTCCAGCGTCTGTGATCTGTCTTGTAGCCAGTGACCTCTGCAAACCCTGGGAGGTCTGCTGGCTTTGAAAATGACTCCATTCTCCTGTGGACAGCGGACCTGTCCTGAAGAAACCGTCTCCTGCCCACTCTGCACCTGATGCCTATGGCCGAGTCTGAGTGGCTCGCCTGTTCCATGAAGTCTCACCAATGAGCCTGACCTCATTTCCAGCCTTGGCTGACCTCTCTTGTCCTCCTACAGTGCGAATCCAGAGGCTCACCCTGACCACAACCGGTTCCAGTAAGAAAACTCTGACGTCGAAAGGCACCCCTGCATCCGAAGCACGTGGACCTTGGTGAGCTGAACCAAAGGTTCCCCTATGATCCCCTACTTCCCAATTTATCTCTGCTGTCATAGGTCTTTTTCCTGCAACCTCTGGTGCCATGCCTGCAGCCTCTTTGCCAACAGAAGAATCCCTATTGAAAAGCCTCGGTGCCTGATGTTGAACTTGCACCCTGCACCTGGCTGCCTCTGTGCCGCTGATGGTGTATGTTTGGTGCTGCTTTGTGAGCCCCTCCTGTGCTTAACCTACCCCTGAAAGCTTGGCTTGTGCAACCGTTCTACTTTCCCGCAAGCAGTGTGACTACAAGCACCCCTGTCTCTCTCTAGAAAGCATTCGGTTGAACTCCTGTGCCACTGGTAGTGCAATTTTGGTACTTCCTGACCCCTGGCCCTTTCTGACTTTTGGCTCTGAAAACTGAGAGTGTAAGCTAAATTCTTACCTGTTTAACCGCAGTATTGTTTTAACCCATAGGATAACATTGGACTGTGTGAAAAGGTGTTAATGATTTTTCAACGTGAAAAGTATTTTTAATTAAAAACATACTTACCTTATTACAAAGACATGGGTTTTAAAATAAAGTGCAAACAAAGTATACTTTTCTAAAATTGGTCTGGATCTACTTCTTGAGTCGTGTGTCCATTATTGATCCTCCTCTGTGTTAGGCCCAAGGCTGCTCGCCCACACTATCACTAATAGAGCACTTTGGGTTTCACATTGAGCCTTGTACACTTTTGGGGAACACCTGGACTCTGTGCATGGTATTGCCACCTAGTGGCAATATCATATGCAGAGACAACTTCCTACACATCATTTACAAAAACATCATCCCATTTGATGTAGATTTTGCATTATTAACTCCAATGGGGCAATATTTTTGTAAATGATATTTAGAACACATTTTTTCCTGTCAGACAATATACAGAAAATTATCATTTGGTGCCATAACTTGAGGGCAGTAAAGTTGGCACAATCTAAACTCCTTAGGAGCAGTAGTCTAGGACAACTCACATTCCGGAAGGAAGAGCTTCAAATCTAAACAAAATGTGCATACATCTGTCCGCAAGAGACAAGCCATCCTGTAAATATTTTAGAAGCACCTTCAAACCGAGCTCTCTGAACTTCAAATATTTCAAAGTTGCCTGAGGTTCTGTGGCCGTCTCTATCATCAGACAAAGAAAGATACTTTGGGGGTCGTTACGATGGCGGGCAGACTTTGGGATTGGGACCGCCCGCCATAAGGGCGGGGGTTCCGTGGTGGGGATTAGGATGCGCCCACCACAGTGGCGGGCGCATCCCTCATTTTTAACATTGTGGTGGGCGGTGCTCTCAGCACCGCCCGCCACAATGCTAAAAATGGCATTTGCATACACAAAGTGGCAGGCACCGCGCGGTGCCTGCCGCTTCCTTTATGCAAATGCTGGGGGGTACCACAAGTACCCCCCATGTGCATCCCCCACCTATCCTTTACTCTGGGGGCCAGCAGGGGGCCCCCAGAGTGAAGACCACATGCCTCGATGCCGCCACGGAAAGGCATCTTACTAAATCCATGGTAATATGGCTGGCGGTGTCTAATAGACACCACCACCATATTAAACCTTTTCCGCCCGGCCGCAAGGCGACCGGGGCGGAAAAGCGGTGGACGGTCTTTCCATCCGCCGCGGTCCCCCCGCCATACTAATCTTGCGGGGGGTCATTTATGTGTGGATGGCGGGCGGATTTCCCTCGCGAGGCCGGCGGTGGCTACCGCCAGCCTGGCGGGGGCAATCCACCCGCCATCCTAATGGGCCCCTTTGTGTCTAATTGTCATATATATTCTTTTTCTTCAATATTAATTCTGATGTTATTATTCAGGAGATTTATGTACTTTTTATTGATAGCCCACTTAATACATTAGTGAACCACAATGTCCGTACAATAAATCTTTGCTGCTAAAAATGCCTCTAAAGCATTTATACTCAGCCGTCTCGGAAATATTTCAAGGGTTACCAAAGCTCCATTTTGTTGATGCCCTTCAGAACTGAGGACTACCTCAACAAAAGTGAGAAGTACTTATCTCAGAGAGAGTGGCATAAGATCTACTTGAGTCATATGCTCTGTTAGAAATGATATAGCAGTTAAAATCGACGATATCCACTGACAGCTTTGAAAATATTTTTAAAACGGGGGACATATTTCCTGTATTTCAGGATCTGTCTATATAGTGGTAACATGTACTGATGGTGGTCCTCATATTTGAGTTGAATAGGGGATTCCACAAAGGAAAGTGCTTAAATCAATGATACTCAAAGTAGGCCCAGGTGCCACATGCAACCTTGCTGACCTTTACATGCTTCACCCTTGTCACTAGTCACATTTGACTCGGCACTAACAACCAGAGAGATGTTAAAAAAAGGGAAAACATTTATTTGCAGGTTGGCTGACGTTAAGTAAAGGAAGTAACGGAGGTGTCCTGTACCACTAAACATTAGGAACACCTCCATTTTTATAGACATCTTGCAGCAATCATGTGCAAATCTGATAGTCTCTTTGAAGCTGTATTTCTTTAACATGCAGAAGCATTTCAGCTTAGTACATCAGAATATATCAGTGCATTGAGAATTATTCTAAAGTGACAGATTACAAACATGAATTTCGAAACATTTATGCTCCATCCCACCCTTCCACCCTTGCAACAATGCAAATAGTAATGTACGAGGTAAGTCTGTTGTTATATGCACCCTCTGGGTAGCCTTGGTTGCTATTGGCCATGGACAAAATTATTGTTGGGCTACTGGAATTATGTGGCAAGGAAGGGCCAAATTATATGGCAGGGATGACTAAATCATGTGTCAAGAAAAGACAAATTATGCATCGTAATGCAACTGTTTTGTAATAGCATTACTTCATTATTTTGTCATTTTTATGGTCCAGCTTGTGAGTGCATCGTCATAGCCTATGCATCACGCTGGTGAAACACTATAAGAGCTTGAAGCTCAACTATTGCTTACCATTTTCTGGCTTCACCTCACTCTTCTTTGCTAGCCTCCTTAATTGGCCAATGCATGCAAAATGTCATTTCCGATCATTGCTGTGGAGCAACGACCAAGCACAGATTCCCCCAAGATAAACCATCAGGGCCGGACTGGGAACCAAAACCGGCCCCGGTAAAGAGCTTGGTTGCTATGCTGCAAAAACGGCCCTGTAACAAAAACGGTCCTCAGGGGCCCAGAAACGGACCACACCCGTGCGGCGCACCGGGGGATTGCCCGGTGCCTGCTTCGGCCAGTCCAGCCCTGTAAACCATACCCGTTCGCTGATCCCGACATGATTGAGGTCGTTTCTTACCCCTTCCCACTCTCACTTCTCCTGCCTGCCTGCTGCTCCATGCATAGTGCTTGCGCTTTTTTATTTCTTGTTGTGTTGTTGCCACGATTTCCATCCGGGATATAGGTTTGCGAGACTGGCAGATGGAGATATGGTGTTAAATTACTTTCACAGCTGGCCCCGAAAATCTTCTTTTCATGAATTATGTTTTTATCATTCTGGACAGGTAATCTTTAGGCGCTGAAGGCCCAACGCCACTCTTTTGTTCAGTTATGCCCTAAAAGCTTTCAGTCTCTGGAAACGATGGTGCTTGTGTTGTGTGACATGACAAGGCACATGAACGGGTTTAGAGGTTGTTCACATTCAGTTTTTTTAGCACGGGGAGATTAAGTGATTTGCCCAGAATCACAGGATGTTGCGCTGATGCTGAGGCTCGAACCTAGATGGCCAGTTCCAAAGTTGGCAGCTCTGAGAGTAACAACGTATCCTCGCCTCACTTATTCTCCTGTGCCTAAATAAAGAAAACCTACTTTAATATAAGTGTTTGAGTAGGACTTGCAATTCTATCCTAAAAGAAATAGTGGTTGTTTAGATAGGCGTGGCTAGGTTAGACCTGTTCAAAACCCTTGGTACTTCTCTCGGAATTTCACCAATACCATTATTTCAGAACTATTGAAGACGGATCCTCTAGTTTGGCAAGTGCTATTATACTCATGAGTTTACTAGTTATGAATTTTTTAAATTATAATGTTCATCTGGCCATTCAAAATATTTAGCAATACTGTCCATTACCTACCATACTCAAAGTTATCCAATCCCAGGCATATTCCTGATTTGTTTTCATTGGAGACACTTTAGCCTGCCCATTCAAAAGCTTTCAGAGAGACAGTAGCAAACACAAATACAAAATGGCCACCGGACGCCTATAGCCTCTACTACAAGTCTGCAAGACGTTTTTTGTGGTCAAGCAGCATGGATGGACCAACCCTCCCATCAGAAATCATGAACAAAGGAGACCGTTCTAATCGATGCGGAGAACCCCGAAAGTGCCTTATCTCAGTATGGACAGATCACATCCCTTGAATCTGACCATGGAGACATGGTTCATGATTTTGTTGAAAAGGGGGGGGGGGAGTTTGTACAGTCCCCTTCACTGCCCCACTTGTGCACTTTTGCCATACCGACCTGCTCACGTTCCCTCTCCAGCCAGCCCTCTCCTGCACTGCCACACTACCTCCAGGGGCGGATTGGTAAGGTGGGCACTCGGGCAATGGCCCAGGGCCTGATATCGAAGTTCCAGCTGTAGGATGCTTTTTTGCCAGCCCGGGGGACTGATTTGGGCTGTGTCTGGTGTGTTCACATGTCACCAGTGGCCCAGTGAGGCCCTGAGTGGCCTTTCTGGAGGCAGATGGGCGTCCATTACCTACCTTTTTTCAACGGGCAGAGGTGTCACTCCTTTTCTCTCGCTGGGCCGGCCCATTAATGTGCGCATACTGAGCAGGGGCCTGAGAAGAAGTGGCCTCACTTGTTTTCAGGTGTTTATAAAACTTCGCCGAAGCATTGTTTTGAGGAAAGGCAATATGCAAATGAAGGCAATTTGTTTAGGGTGCCCTGGCCGATTTCTAATCTTAATCCAACCCTAACTACCTCCCTGCACCATTGTCCAAATCACCCCTCCTGCACTGCCCTTTCAACATCCTCTTCCGCTGTCCGCCTAGACTTTCTCTTTGGGAGCTCCCACTTGCGCAGCCATTCTAGCCTCCACCCCCTCTGAAGGTGTAAGCGATGGAGGAAAGAGGGGTCCAGATTAATGACCTGCACTAGTCTGGGGTCTGGAGAAAAGAATCCGGATGTAAGTGCTCAAGTATTTAGGGGCATATTACCAATAACTAGCGATAATTATCGCTATGTTGGCTTAGCGGCAATATTTTTATCGCCGAGCTGGGGCGATTTCTATCGCTTAGGAACCTTGCTATTATCAAGGTTTATCTCCTAAACGATAAAAATCGGCCGAAATGCATGAATATCGCTGAAAAGTCCGCGATATTCATACATTACCGAGCTAATGCTCTTAGCCATGTTATCCACCTACCATTAGATAACATGGCTAAGAACTGCTCAGGGGCAGGTGTTAGCTTTTGGGGATATTGGCACTTAGCGCGAATATCTCCAAAAGTTGGTAATAGGAGATAGCGATGTTAGCGACTGTTTCCAGTCGCTAACATCTTGGCACGCCCACTTTGCATGTCATTAGTGATAAATTTCACTGACATGCAAAGCGGGGCCCAAGATGGTCGCTATCTCCTACTAGCTGTCGCTAACTAGTGTTAGCGACAGCTAGGTAATAGGGAGATAATTTTATCTCCGCTTTCTTGGCTTTTAAAGCCCATAAAGCGGAGATAAACCCCCTTGATAACATGCCCCTTAGTTCTTTAATTATGAAGGTGTTCCCTATAAATAACAATTTCCATATAAAGCGCTTCAACACCTTGACAGTGGTAGTAGGCGCCATAAATAACAACGATTTTCTCTTTCGATAGCGAAACAGTGATCCTTCTCAAGACACCATTGAGTGCTCGAAATCAGCACTGCAACCGTCACCAATATATTTGGTATATCTCATTTTACAGGGTTATGCTAATCTTTGTTAAACAAACAGGTGAAACACTGTGAATTCCAGTGTTTGTGTGTAATTCGTAAAGCGCATACCGCAGTGACCATTTTCTCTTGACACTTAATAGTTGTTTGCGGCATACATCTTAGTGGTACTCCTGTTCTTCGGCTTTGGAGTGTAAGGCTCAAGACATTTTTGGAACTCAAACTTCTGACCTGCACTCCCTGGACCACATGAACCCAACCCGCTGAGCTGCATCAGCGGGGAACACAAATGTCCTTTACAAATCGAAAGACAGAGGGGGCTGGCGGTTATGAATATTTTAAAATCCTAGAGATCCGCGTATGCCATATTTGGTAAAATGCCCTTTCAGTTTTCCAAAATGATACCTCTGGTATTCTGTAGGGGATTTTTTGACCTCTTTATGGTTTATCTGTACAGTAAAAAGAGCATTGCTTATGTTTTAATCTTGTATCTATATACAAGATAGACCCTAGGATCACAAGGGACCAAGGGTGTTTGAGTAATTCTAGGAACAGCGACCCCATAACAAGGTAATGAATACAGTCATAATGGACACAGAAATAAGACATTTTATTGCTCTTGGGTTTCTGAAATTACTCCGGCGGGGGTAATTCCTGTTTTTGGCCTTATTTATTCATTGTAATAAAAATTCAAAAATTCTGATAATTGAATCTGTTTATGGAACAGATTTCTCTATCCATAATGTCTACTCTGTTTTGTCCTCCGCACACACTGGTGTAAATGAAAATTTAAGACCTTACAATGAAAGACCCAAGAAGAATTTTCACAGCTTGGGGCCCGATTCACAGAACTAACTTAAGACAAAATCCTAAGCGTACTACTTTTGGTATTCACAGAAGTTAGGGTTTTGTCTTAAGTTTGTCTTAAGACAGACTTAAGACAAAATCCTAACTTAAGTCTGTCTTAGGTCTGTCTTAAGACAAACTTAAGACAAAATCCTAACTTCTGTGAATACCAAAAGTAGTAAGTTTAGGATTTTGTCTTAAGTTAGTTCTGTGAATCGGGCCCCAGGTGTGGAGGAGGGCAACTCTCAATCTTTTGTGCTCTCCTTCTAGTTTTGAGGTCTTCATTGAGTGTTCTTTTTTTTCTTTAAATAAAGTCTCTCGAAGCTAGATCCCACTTTCTGCCTTGTTTCCCATTTTCCCAAAATGTAAAAAACACAAAGACACACAAACGCACTTG
The DNA here is from genome assembly GCF_964261635.1 of Lissotriton helveticus. Classification (NCBI taxonomy): domain Eukaryota; kingdom Metazoa; phylum Chordata; class Amphibia; order Caudata; family Salamandridae; genus Lissotriton; species Lissotriton helveticus. The sequence goes on along the minus strand of NC_136068.1, from coordinate 187,119,161 downwards.
CAAATCCCTAGTAGCCGCTTCAGACAGAGTAAAAAGGCCTACCAGAAGAGGTGAAGAGGCAAAACTTTATATATCATATATCTGACAACAGACTAATTTCTATACAGCTTAATTTAAATACCAATTACACATTCAGCCTACCTGAAGCTTACCAGTCACCTAATTTAGGTCAAAACCTATTTTTAAGATGTCGGCCTTTTATTAAATTTTTATGTTCCAAGCTCTCCTCTATTTTAGGGTTTTCCTTTTGAATGGGTATTATTTTTCACTCTAGTTTTTTTTCCCAAGAATCAGCTGGCACATGGCTGCATTTTAATATATTGCAGTTTATGCTCTTCTGTTGATGTATTTTATCTTGTATAAGGCACATTGATGCTCTTCAGAGCTTTGTCCCCACAGAAAAAAAAAGATAATAAAACAGCCTTTTTTTGGTTTTTCGTGTTTTTGTCTCCTTGGAAACTCAGGGATTTGGCTGAAGGAGTTGAAGTTTCAGTAACTCTACCCACTGCCATTCCACATAATGAAATCAAAATGCACTTACCATTGCCTACTTTCTATTAAGATTAATTCCTGTTTGCAACGATGACGGTCTACTCACTGCCTTTAACGCTAACCAGTGCCTCTGGTTTTTAAGTCTTGCTTAGCACAGGTGCTCTCACTTGCAAGACATTTGTGTTGAGTAATGGGCTTCAAGCCCACCCATTGCTTACCATTTGTGGACTTCATTGTCATTCTCATTTGTTGCCTTTTAATTTGGCAACACATGCCAAGCGTCACTACCTTTTCCTGCAATGGAGCACAGACCAAGCACTGTTTGAGTCATATGGATAAGGATCTTTCGACACTGTGATTGAGGAACTATTTTTTATTCCTATTCTTTCTTCTTCCCTGCCATAACGATAGTGCCAGCAGCAAAAGGCCTGTCAGTGCGGACCCTCCCAGCTCCTGGTCCGTACTACATATTCAAATAAACAACAGAAGAAGGAATCCTGACTGGATGAAGATCGTTGTAAAAGGAGTCACTCGTATTTATTAAAAGAACCCTCACTCACCAACCTAGTTGGTGACATGCTTCATCATTGGGTTCCCATCAGAGAGGCTGAGTGCCTCTCTGGTGTGTTACAATGCCTGCTTACAGCAGAGCGGGTTTTTGATTTTGTGGAGGTGCAAAAAGTGATAGTGCAATGAGATAAAATTGCCTTTACCTGCCCAAAGGAATTTATTGGTGGAGAGGTAAGGCAAGGTTAAAATATTAGTGAGGAGGATGTGTGGAACTGGTTAAATTGCCCAGAAAAATCCCTAAATGGTAGTAAACAGTGGTCTACATGTTTCAGCCTCCTAAATGCCCATTGCGAGGCTCTCTTCAGGGCCATATGTCACAGCGGTATACACACGCTAAAGTGTACCCTAACCTGTGACGTACAAAAACCGCACTACTTATGGTTATCATGAGGCCTTCAGCATTCCTAAAAGCAATGTGACTCTGCAAAACAAAAACATGAAGAAAGACAAACATGACAACATCATAGACTTTGTGTTATTTGAGGAGTTGCAGAGTCGTGGTGTGAGTGCCTACACTCATACTGACGTATGTGCTCTTCATTGTGCAGCCATAAGAACTACAGTCTTAAAATAGGGTGGTAATAGTGATTAGAAGTGTGTGAATCTCTAGCACTCACTGCGATTGAATCAAAGGTGACCAGGCAAATACTTAGGCTAACAAACAAATTATGCCAGTATCACAATGACATAAGCGCTTGATTCCTGCACGCCAACTCAGGCATTGACAGTACATGTGATTAATAAAAGAGACTAAGTGAACTTGTCTTTAAAATTAGTGGCATGTGAACGTGTAGCTAATGGCATCCATCCAAAATGAAGAAATGGCAAAAAAGAGGAAAAATCAGGCTTACATGTAATGTGGGATTCCCTCGCATCATGGATCCTAGCGGGGGCGGTGGCTTGTAGTCACATGCTCGATAGTGAAAAGAACCCTCAGTTAGCAGAAGGAACAATGTGACTTTACCTTGAGAGCCATGGGCCTCGTTCAAATACTTACTACGGCAAAGCCAGATGCCCGTGTGGCACCTGGAACACCCGACATTCAGGACCCCGAGGATAATGGAGTTCTGTGACTGGCAGCTATAAGTACCGAAGGGAGCCGCATTGGGCCCACAGCACCTGTGATGCGGGGTGGTGATGTCAGAGCGTACGTACGTACACCTGAGTCAATCAAACCCTGGACGGGGCATGCAACGCTGACCGTGTTTGCGGAGTGTTGAAATAGAGAGTTGAAGTGGAGGTTCATCATTATTGTGACCCCAGGGATACTCATCTGGTACCCTAAAGATTATAATTAATAAGAAAGAGAAGATTGGATGTTTTTAAACCATATCGTCCTGAGGAAGGTGTTCTATAAAACCAAGCACCGAAACGCGTCGACATACGGATCTTTTTTATGTGTATAAAAAAATGTTTTATTGAAATGATGTATTGTGAGATATGTACTAATTCACTATGAAATCTACCAAAATTGAACATAATGTTGTTATTGTGAATAATATGTGTAATTGATTTTAATGGATTGTTAACAAATATGCATCTATTTCTGAACTTCTTTTAATAAAAAGTATAAAGATACATACATGATTATGTTGTGATTATAATGTCGGTATAGGGCTTTGTATAGTTTGAAATTGGTCTTAACAAATGGTTTTTGTAAATTAATGTGAGTATATGAGTTGGAACACACAGAAAGGAATTTCTTTGTTTGATTGCATTAGGAACCACTCCCTTTGCTGGCCGACTCAATCCAAGTTCTGACTCGACTTGAAGTGGAGAGCCCTATTCTTCGGCAAAGCTTTGCCTTTGGCTTCCTTTCGATGCGGACTCCTTTTTGTAATGTTTAACCAGTATCAAGTCTGGCTCTCCGCGTGATCCGCTACCCATAAATATTTTGCGCTAACTTGTCCCTGAATCATTGGAAATTATCAGGGAATTTCTTAATTTATCATTAAGTGAGGCTTGGGTCCCTCTAGAGTGGAAACGCGCTATGATTATTCCCTTATTGAAGAAGGCCGGTGCTGATCCTTCTAATCTGTCTAATTTTAGGCCTATTTCTCTGCTTCCAGTCTTTTCGAAGATCTTGGAGAAACATGTAAACAACCAACTGGCACATTTTGTGGAGAGGTCTGGTATCTTGCACCCCTCTGAGTCAGGGTTCAGGGCCAACTTCTCCACTGAGACTACTCTCCTTGGAGTTACGGAAAGGCTGTGTCATGGTCTGGACCGGGGGGAGACTATGGCACTCATTTTGCTTGATCTGAGTGTGGCTTTCGACACTGTCTCTCATTCCATCTTGCTCGCCTCCCTCCGATCCCTAGGTATTGAAGGCCTTGCTCTATCTTGGCTTACATCCTTCCTTAGCGAACGCACCTTCCAGGTTTTTTCCTCCAAGGCTGTTTCTAAAGTCTGTTCATCTGCATATGGAGTTCCTCAGGGGTCCATACTGAGCCCCTTACTCTTTAACATTTATGTGAGACCCTTAGCTACCATCGTGGAAGACGCTGGTCTCTCACTGTTCTCATATGCAGATGACACTCAAATCATCTTTGGCTTCTACCAAAGATGGGAAAATGTCAGCCCTCCAGCACAGACTCTCAATGGATGCAGGCTAACACCTTGAAGTTAAATGGGGGCAAGACAGAGGTCTTAATATTAGGGAAACAAAGAGACCTATGGGGCCCCAAACATTGGCCTCAGGAAATGGGCCCTTTTCCTCTGCCTGTCTCGCAGGTTCGCAACCTGGGATTCATAATTGACGAAAACGTCTCCATGCAACCACGGGTGATGAGAGTGGCCGCAACATGTTTTGCCATCCTGAAATGGCTTCGTAAGATCATATAGGTGCTTCCCGTCACTTCCCAAAGAACTGTGGTCCAGGCCCTGATCACGTCTCGCCTGAACTATGATAATGTTTGTTATCTGGGTGCATGCCAGGAGGTGTTAAGAAAGCTCCAGGTTGTGCAGAACTCTGCAGCCCACATCCTTTGCCATGTATCGAGAAGTGCTCACATCTCTCAATCTCTCCTCGACCTTCACTGGCTCAAGATCACGAATAGAATTAAGTTCAAATCTCTCTGCTACATTTTTTAAATAAAACAAGGTACTGCGCCATTATATCTTCAAGAACTTGTTCACCCTTATGTCCCAGCACTTAATCTCCATTCCTCCACCCATGGTGACTTTGTAATCCCACGATTCAAACTCATGAGAATGGGTGGTCGGTCTTTTTCCCATCTAGGTCCTAAGATGTGGAATTCACTACCTACCTCCCTGAAAAATGCTTCTACATACACCAGCTTTCGGTAGAACCTTAAGACATGGCTTTTCACGCAGTAAACTTAGTCTGTCTCTCTGTTTACTCTTCTAAGCTGACCCTTGGCGCCCGAAAACCCTATTTGGGTAGCTGCGCACATTATAAATTAAATTTAAAAAAAAATAAGATATACCACGTTGCTGGAGTTACAGTTAGTATGTGACCTTTGTGTCCATATTTTATTGGGTTCGAGCTATAAGGTTTTGGTGGGAGAGGTAAAATGGCAGACACTGCAGTTGCCGCAGGGAAAATGACCTGTAACGCTAGGGAGGCCCCATGCATTAAGCCCCGATGGATTGGGGTTCTTATCTGTTGTCTTAGGGCGTGTATGTACTAGTGAGTCCCTGAGGCTTCTAGCCCATTTGAAAGAAAATATGGGCTTTTCCCAACTGCGGTTATTGGTTCCCAGTATGTTCCAATGTCTGCTAATGGATTTAGTTATGATGTTTGATGCTGTGCTGTATGTGGTAACACAGGTTAATGCTCCCTCATTGGAATGTCTTGGATTGTCCTCGAGAAGAACTTTCCTGGGCTGATTCCTAGCCCGATTCCTGCTTTTCTTCAGAATTGCTCTGGGTAACCCCGATTACGAAGTTTAGTGGACAGTTCTGCTGATTGAGTACGGTAATCCTCCACCTTGCTACAGTTTCTCCTATTGCTGAGGTATTGTCTGTAGGGAGGGTTCTTATGCAAAGTCCTGGGATGAAAACTGGAAAAATCCAGTAGGTTGTTCTTAGCAAGTTGGCTTATAATATGTCTTAGTGACCAGATGACCACCCATTCTGGAGATGATAACCTCAAGGAACACCATTTCCTTCTTGTCAAAGGTATTAATTCATACCAAAAACTCTGTCAAGGCTTGTTCAGGTCCTTGCCAAATGACAAGGACGTCATCGATGTGTCTTTTCCAGAATTATATGAAAGACAAAAAAGGGTTATTTTCTGCCAAGATGTGCCGTTGTTCGAAATCATGCACATACAATCGAGCTAGCTACGCTCGGGGCGAACGTGCTCCCGATAGAAGTCCCTGTGGTCTGATGAACAAGTCTCTGTCGTATTCAAAGGAATTCTGTTTTAGAGCAAGGGTGGCACACTCAACAATTAATTGTTTAGAAGCCTTGTAGTCTCAGTCGGGCTCTTCTTGTGCTTTACGCAGTACCCTAAAGGTGTCATCTTGGGGGATACTGGTGTAAAGGCTCTCGATATCCAAAGATACCAGGATGGTGGAGTCCTCATCTACCGTAAGATCTTGTAGGAGGGCCAGGACACTCTTGGTATCCTTGAGGTAGGTTGACGTTTTCTGTATCAGGGGGTTAAGAAAAAAACGTATCCCCATCCCACTACCGCCCGTATTGTTTATTCCTTTCCCATCCGCCCCAACCCTGTTTCTTCCTCCTGACACAGAAGAAAAAGAATTGCTACGCGGCAGCCAGTGCTTGCCGCTTCATACCACTCCCACCCACTTGCCAAAGCCAATAGCTCACCCATGGATGAGACCTAGTTGCTTAGCCAATACTTGTTACTCTTGTTAACACTGGTAGACATGGGTTGCAACTCATTAATGCCAGTTTAAAACCAAAACATAGCTTTAAGCAACAGAAAGATGACCAGTCAATCTTTGTAAATGGCCTTCCATTGCACGGTGACGTGTGTTATCAAGTTTTTAGTAACTTATGAATCATTTAATCTCGAATCAATTTTATTTTGTTACAATCTGCTGATTATGCAGCAGATGATGGGCTACAATACTATAATTCAAGTGGCCTTGATTATAATTTATTGAATCAAACAGAAGAGAAGGTTTTGTACAATGCACATGTATTTCGAGGTCCTCTTATATGTGATATTAAAGAAAAAGGAGGCGAAGACAAATATACTAATTGCCTGGTCACACAATTTAGTCAAGTGGTGAAAATTGAATTGATCGCAGATTTTCTGGTTTCACAATGTGCAATGTTATTTAGCCTTAAGAGGTACATTCTTTGCTTCCCCCTGAGCCCACCTTACACACTCCCCTACGCACTCCCCGACTGCCACTCTGCTGGCATCAATACCGCTCACGGTCACACCATAGACATGATTTAGGCCCCATGGAAAATGTTTGTGAGTACCATGGTTTAAATGTTGATACCTTCTGTTATTTACTGTTTGCAGGATGTGAAAGAATGAGTGGCTATATCACCTGTTATAAACAAATTGGAGAGATGATTCAGTGAGGATACACACAATATGTGATGAAACATAGTTCTGATTTACAATTCTAATAGTCATTTTTTTATTTTAAAGTGTAACATGAGTGAGAAGGGGTTCATGTTGATGCCTATTACTTCCCAGGCATGTGTGGGGAACTAATATGAATAACAGGTATTATGGATGTTCGACTACCCAACTTATAACAGATTATCAATGTAATACAGTACTGGCAATGAAAAAGTATGGTCTTGTATAAGCCATATATGGTGATACCCCAAAATTATTCACAGGATGCTTGTTTCCAGTCCAGGGAGGACCTGGCCAGACAGTTCGACTGGACTGTTCCCATGGGGAGCAGAGTTAAGACTGATTTGCATATGGCCGGGTCCAAATTGGGGTGGCGTCATGAGAAAAAAATGCAATGGATTTAACCCAGATCTGTGACTGGGGGTGAGTGTTTGACAATGTTCAGCATTCCATCCATCATCTTTTTGTGTTGCTGTAAGTGGGGAGGGTATGCCCAGACGTGATCCCATGCTCACTGTGCCACTGGATTCAAACTAGCCTGGCTGATGAGGTGTGATACCCCAAAACCAGTCCCAGCATGCTTGTTTCTGATCCAGGGAGGACCTGGCCTGACAGTTCGGGATTAACTGTTCCCATGGGGAGTATGATCATGACTGATATTCATGGCTGGGTTCAAACAGGGGTGGCGTGGTGGACTTAGCCCAGATCTGTGATTCAAGGTGAATGTTTGACAATGTTAAGCATTCCGTCTACCATATTTTTGTGTTGCCTTGCATAAGTCTTAGCAGCATAAGACCTACAGGTCTGATTACAAAACCCATTCTCTGCGCAAACAATCAAATAAGATGTGGATCATGCCAGTGTGAGAAAGTCTGGGTAACTTTATCCAATAAGCTTGCTTGAGTGATTTAAATAACTAAAATGGTTTCTGGGAGCACAATACCATATTTTGCTTGCTTTCAGAATATATATTCTAAACTCTGGGATGATACATAACGGAATTATGGGATATGCCAACTTAATCACTTCAAATCATTACACTAGGAATATGTACACCGTGAGTTACTCTATGAAAATTGGAGCAAGATTTCCTTAATTGTTTAGATTTTTAACACAGTGTCATCAATAAATTACTTTACTTACCATACGTTTATATTAATAGGAAATCATTTGAAAGACAATTGAAAAAAGTGTATTGTTACTTCAGCAAATGAGATTTGTAAAACACGTGTTGTCATGAGGACACTTACACGGGCATGGAATGGGAGTCTAAGATTTAAATACCATCATAAATAAATCAAATTTGTGTCTACATCCAAGAAAAGTTTTGTAATTATTTATTAGTGCATTAATTGCTCACTTGAAACATGTTATGGGTTCTTTTGTGCTGTGAATGCCCAGTTGCCAGAATTTCTTCAATGTGAACATTTCACAAAGTATCATTTGTAATGGCTGTGGTTTGAGACACAGTTTCTGGTTGCTAAAGCCATAGGGACCCAGTAAGATCAGGAACATTTGCCATGTCAACACTTCAGCATAACCTTTAGCAAAGTCACGGGTGGCATGGCTCACAGGTGGGGCGGTGAAGGGTCACATGGGAAGGTGGTCATGAGGGGGGTTTAATTGAATAATAACAATTTAAAAAAATTAAAGTTCTTCTCTGCTCTTGCTCTCCTGCCTCTGGCAGGATCAGGAAGTAGGCAGCCAAGCTCCCTCCCCTAAGCCAATTACAATGCTGCAAGCAGCGTTGTGATTGGTCGGGGTGCCGCCCAGCTGGGGGCATATGGGATGCCATGTTCTCCATGCACGATTCAGAAAAGGGGGTGGTGATGAACAGAGTGTCTGAATTAAGCAGACCACTCTTACCCAGTCCAAAGATCAGGGCTAGATCCATCACCGTTATTTAGCTCACTGCCCCATCCCAGCTCAGAACCTGGCTATATGCAAATTAGTCTGTCCATCACCACCCCCTTTTTGAATCGTTTTGGCCACCACAAGTGTGGAAGGGTATGCTCAGATGTGAGTCCCTTGCTCACTGCACCATCAGGATTAAAGCAAGCCGGGCCGAAGACGGCTGTAATGCCAGAAACCGGTCCCCGGAAGCTTGTTTCCTTTCCAGTGAAGAATTGGCTTGGTAGTTTAGTCTGCCCTGTTCCCATGATGCACTGGGCCAGGGACAGACTAATTTGCATATAGCCAGGTTCTGAACTGGGATGGTGCAGTGAGCTAAAAAACGGTGATGGATCAAGCCCTGATCTGTTGACTGGGTAGGAGTGTTCTGATTAACTCAGATACTCTGTCCATCACCACCCCCTTTTTGAATCGTTTTGGCCACCACAAGTGTGGAAGGGTATGCTCAGATGTGAGTCCCTTGCTCACTGCACCATCAGGATTCAAGCAAGCCGGGCCGAAGACGGCTGTAATGCCAGAAACCGGTCCCCGGAAGCTTGTTTCCTTTCCAGTGAAGAATTGGCTTGGTAGTTTGGTCTGCCCTGTTCCCATGATGCACTGGGCCAGGGACAGACTAATTTGCATATAGCCAGGTTCTGAACTGGGATGGTGCAGTGAGCTAAAAAACGGTGATGGATCAAGCCCTGATCTGTTGACTGGGTAGGAGTGTTCTGATTAACTCAGATACTCTGTCCATCACCACCCCCTTTTTGAATCGTTTTGGCCACCACAAGTGTGGAAGGGTATGCTCAGATGTGAGTCCCTTGCTCACTGCACCATCAGGATTCAAGCAAGCCGGGCCGAAGACGGCTGTAATGCCAGAAACCGGTCCCCGGAAGCTTGTTTCCTTTCCAGTGAAGAATTGGCTTGGTAGTTTGGTCTGCCCTGTTCCCATGATGCACTGGGCCAGGGACAGACTAATTTGCATATAGCCAGGTTCTGAACTGGGATGGTGCAGTGAGCTAAAAAACGGTGATGGATCAAGCCCTGATCTGTTGACTGGGTAGGAGTGTTCTGATTAACTCAGATACTCTGTCCATCACCACCCCCTTTTTGAATCGTTTTGGCCACCACAAGTGTGGAAGGGTATGCTCAGATGTGAGTCCCTTGCTCACTGCACCATCAGGATTCAAGCAAGCCGGGCCGAAGACGGCTGTAATGCCAGAAACCGGTCCCCGGAAGCTTGTTTCCTTTCCAGTGAAGAATTGGCTTGGTAGTTTGGTCTGCCCTGTTCCCATGATGCACTGGGCCAGGGACAGACTAATTTGCATATAGCCAGGTTCTGAACTGGGATGGTGCAGTGAGCTAAAAAACGGTGATGGATCAAGCCCTGATCTGTTGACTGGGTAGGAGTGTTCTGATTAACTCAGATACTCTGTCCATCACCACCCCCTTTTTGAATCGTTTTGGCCACCACAAGTGTGGAAGGGTATGCTCAGATGTGAGTCCCTTGCTCACTGCACCATCAGGATTCAAGCAAGCCGGGCCGAAGACGGCTGTAATGCCAGAAACCGGTCCCCGGAAGCTTGTTTCCTTTCCAGTGAAGAATTGGCTTGGTAGTTTGGTCTGCCCTGTTCCCATGATGCACTGGGCCAGGGACAGACTAATTTGCATATAGCCAGGTTCTGAACTGGGATGGTGCAGTGAGCTAAAAAACGGTGATGGATCAAGCCCTGATCCGTTGACTGGGTAGGAGTGTTCTGATTAACTCAGATACTCTGTCCATCACCAACCCCTTTTTGAATCGTTTTGGCCACCACAAGTGTGGAAGGGTATGCTCAGATGTGAGTCCCTTGCTCACTGCACCATCAGGATTCAAGCAAGCCGGGCCGAAGACGGCTGTAATGGCAGAAACCGGTCCCCGGAAGCTTGTTTCCTTTCCAGTGAAGAATTGGCTTGGTAGTTTGGTCTGCCCTGTTCCCATGATGCACTGGGCCAGGGACAGACTAATTTGCATATAGCCAGGTTCTGAACTGGGATGGTGCAGTGAGCTAAAAAACGGTGATGGATCAAGCCCTGATCTGTGGACTGGGTAGGAGTGTTCTGATTAACTCAGATACTCTGCCCATCACCACCCCCTTTTTGAATCGTTTTGGCCACCACAAGTGTGGAAGGGTATGCTCAGATGTGAGTCCCTTGCTCACTGCACCATCAGGATTCAAGCAAGCCGGGCCGAAGACGGCTGTAATGCCAGAAACCGGTCCCTGGAAGCTTGTTTCCTTTCCAGTGAAGAATTGGCTTGGTAGTTTGGTCTGCCCTGTTCCCATGATGCACTGGGCCAGGGACAGACTAATTTGCATATAGCCAGGTTCTGAACTGGGATGGTGCAGTGAGCTAAAAAACGGTGATGGATCAAGCCCTGATCTGTTGACTGGGTAGGAGTGTTCTGATTAACTCAGATACTCTGTCCATCACCACCCCCTTTTTGAATCGTTTTGGCCACCACAAGTGTGGAAGGGTATGCTCAGATGTGAGTCCCTTGCTCACTGCACCATCAGGATTCAAGCAAGACGGGGCGAAGACGGCTGTAATGCCAGAAACCGGTCCTCGGAAGCTTGTTTCCTTTCCAGTGAAGAATTGGCTTGGTAGTTTGGTCTGCCCTGTTCCCATGATGCACTGGGCCAGGGACAGACTAATTTGCATATAGCCAGGTTCTGAACTGGGATGGTGCAGTGAGCTAAAAAACGGTGATGGATCAAGCCCTGATCTGTTGACTGGGTAGGAGTGTTTTGATTAACTCAGATACTCTGTCCATCACCACCCCCTTTTTGAATCGTTTTGGCCACCACAAGTGTGGAAGGGTATGCTCAGATGTGAGTCCCTTGCTCACTGCACCATCAGGATTCAAGCAAGCCGGGCCGAAGACGGCTGTAATGCCAGAAACCGGTCCCCGGAAGCTTGTTTCCTTTCCAGTGAAGAATTGGCTTGGTAGTTTGGTCTGCCCTGTTCCCATGATGCACTGGGCCAGGGACAGACTAATTTGCATATAGCCAGGTTCTGAACTGGGATGGTGCAGTGAGCTAAAAAACGGTGATGGATCAAGCCCTGATCTGTTGACTGGGTAGGAGTGTTCTGATTAACTCAGATACTCTGTCCATCACCACCCCCTTTTTGAATCGTTTTGGCCACCACAAGTGTGGAAGGGTATGCTCAGATGTGAGTCCCTTGCTCACTGCACCATCAGGATTCAAGCAAGCCGGGCCGAAGACGGCTGTAATGCCAGAAACCGGTCCCCGGAAGCTTGTTTCCTTTCCAGTGAAGAATTGGCTTGGTAGTTGGGTCTGCTCTGTTCCCATGATGCACTGGGCCAGGGACAGACTAATTTGCATATAGCCAGGTTCTGAACTGGGATGGTGCAGTGAGCTAAAAAACGGTGATGGATCAAGCCCTGATCTGTTGACTGGGTAGGAGTGTTCTGATTAACTCAGATACTCTGTCCATCACCACCCCCTTTTTGAATCGTTTTGGCCACCACAAGTGTGGAAGGGTATGCTCAGATGTGAGTCCCTTGCTCACTGCACCATCAGGATTCAAGCAAGCCGGGCCGAAGACGGCTGTAATGCCAGAAACCGGTCCCCGGAAGCTTGTTTCCTTTCCAGTGAAGAATTGGCTTGGTAGTTTGGTCTGCCCTGTTCCCATGATGCACTGGGCCAGGGACAGACTAATTTGCATATAGCCAGGTTCTGAACTGGGATGGTGCAGTGAGCTAAAAAACGGTGATGGATCAAGCCCTGATCTGTTGACTGGGTAGGAGTGTTCTGATTAACTCAGATACTCTGTCCATCACCACCCGCTTTTTGAATCGTTTTGGCCACCACAAGTGTGGAAGGGTATGCTCAGATGTGAGTCCCTTGCTCACTGCACCCTCAGGATTCAAGCAAGCCGGGCCGAAGACGGCTGTAATGCCAGAAACCGGTCCCCGGATGCTTGTTTCCTTTCCAGTGAAGAATTGGCTTGGTAGTTTGGTCTGCCCTGTTCCCATGATGCACTGGGCCAGGGACAGACTAATTTGTATATAGCCAGTTTCTGAACTGGGATGGTGCAGTGAGCTAAAAAACGGTGATGGATCAAGCCCTGATCTGTTGACTGGGTAGGAGTGTTCTGATTAACTCAGATACTCTGTCCATCACCACCCCCTTTTTGAATCGTTTTGGCCACCACAAGTGTGGAAGGGTATGCTCAGATGTGAGTCCCTTGCTCACTGCACCATCAGGATTCAAGCAAGCCGGGCCGAAGACGGCTGTAATGCCAGAAACCGGTCCCCGGAAGCTTGTTTCCTTTCCAGTGAAGAATTGGCTTGGTAGTTTGGTCTGCCCTGTTCCCATGATGCACTGGGCCAGGGACAGACTAATTTGCATATAGCCAGGTTCTGAACTGGGATGGTGCAGTGAGCTAAAAAACGGTGATGGATCAAGCCCTGATCTGTTGACTGGGTAGGAGTGTTCTGATTAACTCAGATACTCTGTCCATCACCACCCCCTTTTTGAATCGTTTTGGCCACCACAAGTGTGGAAGGGTATGCTCAGATGTGAGTCCCTTGCTCACTGCACCATCAGGATTCAAGCAAGCCGGGCCGAAGACGGCTGTAATGCCAGAAACCGGTCCCCGGAAGCTTGTTTCCTTTCCAGTGAAGAATTGGCTTGGTAGTTTGGTCTGCCCTGTTCCCATGATGCACTGGGCCAGGGACAGACTAATTTGCATATAGCCAGGTTCTGAACTGGGATGGTGCAGTGAGCTAAAAAACGGTGATGGATCAAGCCCTGATCTGTTGACTGGGTAGGAGTGTTCTGATTAACTCAGATACTCTGTCCATCACCACCCCCTTTTTGAATCGTTTTGGCCACCACAAGTGTGGAAGGGTATGCTCAGATGTGAGTCCCTTGCTCACTGCACCCTCAGGATTCAAGCAAGCCGGGCCGAAGACGGCTGTAATGCCAGAAACCGGTCCCCGGAAGCTTGTTTCCTTTCCAGTGAAGAATTGGCTTGGTAGTTTGGTCTGCCCTGTTCCCATGATGCACTGGGCCAGGGACAGACTAATTTGCATATAGCCAGGTTCTGAACTGGGATGGTGCAGTGAGCTAAAAAACGGTGATGGATCAAGCCCTGATCTGTTGACTGGGTAGGAGTGTTCTGATTAACTCAGATACTCTGTCCATCACCACCCCCTTTTTGAATCGTTTTGGCCACCACAAGTGTGGAAGGGTATGCTCAGATGTGAGTCCCTTGCTCACTGCACCATCAGGATTCAAGCAAGCCGGGCCGAAGACGGCTGTAATGCCAGAAACCGGTCCCCGGAAGCTTGTTTCCTTTCCAGTGAAGAATTGGCGTGGTAGTTTGGTCTGCCCTGTTCCCATGATGCACTGGGCCAGGGACAGACTAATTTGCATATAGCGAGGTTCTGAACTGGGATGGTGCAGTGAGCTAAAAAACGGTGATGGATCAAGCCCTGATCTGTTGACTGGGTAGGAGTGTTCTGATTAACTCAGATACTCTGTCCATCACCACCCCCTTTTTGAAATGTTCTCCATGCAGTCTGCATTGCAGCCTGCATGGAGAAGAGCAGAGCACGCATGGCTGGTTTGGGCGGCCCCAGAGGGCCAAACAAACAGTCTTTGAGCACTCAGGAGTGGGCACACCACCCTATCCCTAACTTGCTAGCAGATCAGCCTCGCCCACCCGACCGTCTGCAACCAAACATAAAATGTAATAACAAAGTTATTACCATTTTATGTTTCTGCTTCTCACACTGCAAGAAGGCAGAGGGGTGACGCTCCTCTGCCCTAGTGGAGGAGCTGCCCCTGCTTCAACAGGCTAGTAGGATGCCCACTGTTGCACTGAAACAGATGATGGTTCTTATTTGTAGTCGGGCAGGCAGGTTACTATGTTATACCATAATAAGTTTCCATCGAATATAGACTGTGATTGAGTATAATGCACTTGTAATATGGCAGTTGGGATCTCCGCCACATGTCTGAATTTGTTTAGCTGCAGAATGATATCAGTGTACTATCTCTCTTCAACATACACTGAAAAGGTATTTAAAATATATAAATATTCATAAAAGTAAGGAGAACTTAATAGACTGCAGATCAAGCGTAATGCGGTAGCCTGGCTGAGTGCAGTGTAGGAGTAGTGAACATTCTACTCTCCATGGAGAAATGGTTAGTGATGGCCATTGAATTCTATAGAGCACCTTTCAGGGGAGCAATCATTTCTTGGTAAACTATCAAGAAAGGGCAAAAAAGATGCTAGAAGTGCCTCATTTGCGAAATAATAAATGTAGAGTTCTAAAGCTTTTATTATTGCTGGATCCCAATTCTCCTTAGTCCTGATTCCACCATTCACTCTTGGTTTTTGTGCATCCTCACGGACATTCTTTTTCATTCTTCAGTACTTCTGCCTGCTCACTTGTTCTACCTTTTTACCAGCAGTATTCCATCGTCGGTAAAAAATAGTCCCTGCTTCCTGCACCCGAATAATCCAGGTACTGGCACACCAGGCCAGTTGTGATCAGCGCAGGGGATATCGCTCTGCCCTACTCGTTAAATTTAGCCTCAGACTACATTGAGCTCTGAAGGCTTTAAGTCAAACACTTGCATAGACCAGGCAAAATTAATTGAGGTAGAGTCAGTTCTAGCCAGCACTGAGGTGTTTAAACTACTGAAAATTATGTAATTAAAGAAAAAAAAGGGATTTGTGAAACCTCAATGGACAGTGTCTGAGCGGCACAGGGCTTGAAAGGGCCAGGCCCATTAGTTCTAGATCTATTCTAAAGACACACTCCAATGGTTCTTTTTCACAGCATGAAAGTGTAAAGGGGATACAAAATGTGTTATCTCTCAACCAATTAGCTATTAACACTCCTCTTGGATACGTAATAACTCATGGACCACTTGATAAGGTTAGTTAATTTATAACAAATCGCAAAGTAACTGAACCTAGAGACACCTCAACACGAGGTTATAGAAATACAAAGAAATTAGCATGTAGCCAAATCTGCGTATCCAATTCAAACAATGTAGCATAAACAAAACTATTAGTTCAAGAAGTAGGATACATAGAATCGGGAAACATCGTCCAAGCTCCCCTGAATCGAGGGTTGCTGAGTAAAAAGCATCATTTATATCCCTAAGCTACCGCTAAGATGACATCCATGCCTAGCATTTCCAGTGGAAAGGCTAAAGGTGTCAGTGCGTGGAGTCTTCCTTAGAAGTCTCTCCACCATCAAATGGGTCACGCAGCATACGCCACTATCACAGAAAAAAGAGCTTGTTCTGAGATGCTCTCGCTCTCAAGGCAAAGAAGAAGTGGGCTGCTTTCCCTAATTCCAAACACCAATTATCTACAGGTAGCGCTTCCACAATGCACAGCACACATCTTGGTTCACAATAGACACAGTCTTAGGAAACCTTCCACGATGCTCTTCACATTCGATACATGAAACATTTTGTCCTTGGTTCTCTGGCCTTCTCCAGTATGAATCCGCCTCTATCACCTTCCGGTCGTGCAACTGTAACTTCTTTTCTCCTTTCTCAGCTCCTAAACAAAAGACATTACTTTTCACTAATGAAACAACCTTCCCACCTGCAATGCAAGCATGAGAAAGAACAGATTCCACAGTGCACATGAAATTCAGAACATTAATTCTAATGAGGGAGTTTCAGGGACTTGCAGTTCAGGTCTACAATGAGGGTAACAGAAGAACACGTCACTTAAAGCACTACAGGTTGACATAACTCTATTGCACTTTAAATGAGTATGTCTACAAATGATAGGAATAACTGTGTTAAACACATTTAGTATATGCGTGCTGTCAATTGTGCGACACAAGTTCATCATGTTAATGTTTTCTGCTAGTTACATCCAATTCGTACGGTAATTTTTCCATACTACTTTGTCAGCAACCTAACACATATCACATAATTACATTAATACATTTCACACTTCTAATGCCTCACGTTTCCTAACACAAGATTATATGCAGGTACACTTCTGCATGTGATTATGATACACCCCTACAATGAAATGAGATTGCCGCGACATCAGGCTCATACAAGAATGAGAGGCTCAGGCCCTCATTACGAGTTTGGCCGGAATAACGAGGGGGCACTATCTCTGATAGTGGACAGAATCCTTTCACTAAATGCTGTTCATTCTCTCCAGAACATGGAATAATTGCATGGACGCATACATGCGGGGCTGTTTACCAGAAGGTTTTCCCCATTTCAGTATGGATGAAACGGCTGACATTTCTCGCCTGCTCTCAGCCAACGGATAGTGTCGGCTGGAGCGCCACGGAAGGGTGGATGGCTTGTGTGTGGTCCAGGGGTTCATGGTAGGGTGGTGGAAGGACTGCCTTCTCTCCCTGTGCTTCTGCATGGTATAGCCAAGGCCAAGGCAAGGTGCTCTGGCTACAGCCCTTGAAGCGGCAACTTAAGAAGGTCTGATGTCTCCGGGTGTGAAAGTATCGGGCCAGAGATTGCAGACCCAATCATTCCAGGCACAGAAACACTTGGAAATGTGGTAGTGTAAATTCCCCAACAGATTTATCGATCCAAGTGAAATTGCACCACTGGTAATAAGGGCCTCAGTCCAACAGAAAACTTCCTTACCATTTGATTGCTCATAGTTATGGACCCTTCTAAAATCCCATCTAACTCCAATGCATGCAGGTTTTTATTCCGTCTTGTGCCCTCAGGCCACAAATAGAGGCGGTGTTGGTAGGAGAGCATAGCAGAGTTTTGTTTGAGGTTTTTGTTCTCCTCCCATTCCTTTCTAATGGAATTTAAACTTGTAGTGTTGTTTCTCAGATGGCATTGATCAGGGAATGTCAAGGTATGAAAGTACTCTCTCATCAATTGGTTTTATTATGTACTGCTAAAGATATGTTTTGGATATTAATTGCATTTTCTTTTATTATACTTTTATGGTCTATTTATCTAGATTGAATAACGTTTATTCGGATTGTGAGTCAGCATTGTGTTTCACAACCAATATGGCTTACCTACCTGGAGACCTGTCATGGGTATTGATCAGATGTCTCCCACCGGCGTGGGAGACTTTGATGCATCGACAGCCATGTGGCTATTTTCCAGATTTTGTTACTGACTTCTTATCTTCCAACAATATATTTACCAAATACAACTACAGTTTTCGAATTGATTCCTGTGAATGGGTCTAGATCTCCCAGATCAATAGAACACAGACAGCCCCAAGCTGTTTGAGGCTCGACAGAGGACTGATCCACCTGGGGAGGCGGGGGATTGTCTTCTTAATGATTAGAGTTTTAAAACTCTCTAACACTTCAATAAAATGAGAACCAGGGACTTTTAGGTTCAGAATGTTTCAACTGGGTGTTGTAATAGATAGCCAATTAAGAAGAACTTCCGGGGTGTGTTCTAAACCCAGTGCCTGCTTGTGTTGGTGGTTGAAGGTGGCGGTGAGCAGTACTCATTGTTCCTGCGACTTATTTTTATTATGAAACGTTGGCTCAGATCAAGTCGAGAGGAAAGCAGAAAAGGAAAAAGAAAAAGAAAAGGATGAAGAGAAAAATATTGATTCAGTGGCAAGGGGAGAAAGCAGGGATTAAAAACAAACCTTTAAGAGTGAGGTAGAGACAGGAAGTGTGAGGTGGTGGAAGAAAGAGGTATGAGGTTGCATCAAGACCAGGCAGGTTTGGTGTTTGATAAATTTCAGAATTTTGGAATGCCAACGGTGGGCTTCTAAGAAAAGCTTTGGGCCCTACAGTTTTATTTTTTTAAAACAAATGAAGCACTGGATAAACACCTGTAGCTCCTACTGCGCACTGCGGCAGTAACAATTCAAAGGAACCCCTAATCAGCCCATGGTCTTGGTTTATGCCTGAGGTGAAGGAATGAATCTCTGAGGCCAATCACCACAATTTGACACGTCACACATTATTTTCAGGCGGGCTGGTGGAGGGAGCTGGAGGGGGGAGCCCGGGGGGTTCGGGGATAAAATAAAAAAATAAAAAGATAATAAACTTACCTGATCACCGCCACCTCAGCCATCCGCTCCATCGTGCTCTTTCTGCTTGTGGGACGGGCTCCCAGACTGTACTGCGGCCAATCATGACACTGCAGGAAAGCCTTAATGGAGGGGCGGTCGCTGATTATTTTCCTGTCTATGTGAAGAACTGCAACAAGCACGCCAACTGCTTCTTAAAGTTCAATTTAAGTAAAGAGGGATTGGCACCAGAAGGGAAGCGGTGCTTGCCTGCCTAAATCCATCAAACACCAAACTAAACTGCAGATTTGTAAAATTTTTGAGAGTGGCCGAACAGAGAATGCTAAAACTGGTGGAAAATGCTATAGATACAGGGCAATCAGAAGATGCACAGTAGGATCTAATGACATCTTATTGAACATGTCTGTCTAGCACCAGTGCGACTTCGTGGTGCAAGCAGAGCCCATGAGGCAAACACAACACATGGCTGAACAGGACAAGAGCTATTTAACACAGAGACCAGCACTGTCCTGCAGATAGTGTAAAAAAGTGTGCTCTACCCAGTTTCTATTTAAGGGTGGGCGTAGTGGGCGTAGTGGGGCTACGCGAAGCTTCGTGAAGTGGGCAGGAATCTACGCCCACCGACGCGCTTCGCATAGCCCCACTACGTGCCGCCCGCCTCCCTCCTGCCCTCTTCTACACCCCTAATTTGGATTGAAAATAGTGTAAAAATAAAGGAAAATCACTAACTTTTATGCGGCGTCCCAGGGCTCCCTCTTCTTCTTCGCGCCGACTTCTTCCAAACCAAAGGCGCATGCGTGGGCCCCCGCGCATGCGCATTTGGCTGGAAGAAGTTGGCGCGAAGAGGGAGCCCCGGGACGCCGCATAAAAGGTAAGTGATTTTCCTTTATTTTTACACTATTTACACTATTTTAAATCCAAATTAGGGATGTAGAAGAGGGCGGGAGGGAGGCGGGTGGCGGGCAACTTCGATTCACTAAGTAGGCGTAGTAGGCAACACTACGCCCACGGGTGTGCGTAGTGTTGCCTACTACGCCTACTTAGTGAATCGTGAAGTAGGGAACACTACGTGCACTCCGTGGGCGGAGCGAAACACTCTGCCCAGGGTTAGTTTTATTGAGTTTCTTCCTATTTCTAAGGAATTTCCTATTTCGTGACCTATTTTAAGAGTTTTAAATAATGATGTTTTAAGAATTTTGTAATATGCATTGCAATGGTTTTAATTAACTATGCAAATAAAATAAACTTCAACTTCAACTTAATGGAGGGGCTGTCGCTGATTATTTTCCCTCACACTAGTAACTCCTATTCCTATCCAGCAGGCTGGCCCAATGGGAATTGTTTCATGACTGTATTCTGAGAAAACAAAACTATGATTGAAATCAAATACTAGTACAGATCCATGGATATCTATCAGTTATTGGTAGCCAGGTTTAGCAGCTGCTACCACTAGCATCTTCTTTAGTACCCCTGGCAGTGCCCTTACTACCCCTGGTCTCAGAAGTCATGAAGGCATCAGCAGCAAGACAATGTAAACATGCATCTAGCTGTCCTATTCACTTCCTGTAATCCCTCCCAACTTTCTGCCCTTCCCTATACCGTCAGCAACCAATAGGGCTCTGTTGAGCTGTTAACTGTGCTACAAAAGGTCAAGCATGTGATGACATCCGAGGTCAAAGTGCATGTGATGTCACTTCATTGACACGATGACCATGAGAGGGATCACTTGGCATTACATGGGAGCCAGGGATGAATGTATCCGTTGACGTGGGAGCGGAAAGTCGGGGCGGGAGTTTATGGTCACCAATGTTTATGGGCTGATTCATGACATCAGCGACTTAGGGCTGCAAATTTCCAGCGTCCCGCTGCTGCTCCTCCGCACAGCAGACACCGAAAGCGATGAGGTCTGGAACTTCTCTGCCATCTGGCCCTTCTGAGAGACGCTCCTCTCCACGCCTTCTCCTTAAATTAAACTGGTTGTGACGATAAAATTGTTAATTAAAAGGCCTTTTGATTAGATAGACAAATATTGGCCAATTACCAGTGACCCAGGCAGTCTTAGCTCTCCATCTGCAAAGTCGGCCGTCAGCAGTTATCCCAACACTAAAAGAGTGCTGATGAATCCTCATCTGGAATAGGTCCCCGGGGTGTCTTGCAGGGCTCTGAGCAGAAGCACGCAGCATGGGGGAGTTGGCAGGTAAATAAATGCGCGTGTGGCGGAATGCGCGGTGGAGGCGCCAGCACGTCTGCACCTGTTCCACTGTGCTATCTTCACGCTGTGCTCTGCAGCATAATGGAGTAATGGTACCAAGGGGACCATGCATGAGAACAGTTGGGGGAAGATTTTATGATGATAGTGGATCAGGGACAACAAAAAGTGATGGATGGATATGGTTGAGCTAAGGTTTCTTAGCCACATGGGAATCTTCTGGGTAGCATTCCATTCGATCATTATCTTTGCTTGTCTGTGACTGAGCAGGTAACCAATCCATGGCAAATTAAGCTTTACTCTGTGCCAACTCAATCATCGTTCACAAAAAATAGGTCCATATTGTGTTCATATGTACATGCTAACCCTGACTTAGTGGGGCCAGCGTGCGGGACTTTGTTGGGAGGACCTAGAATGGTATCCATAGGGCAAGAACTAACTACGTGAGATTACCTGGTGGATGGAGAGTCTGAAAAAGACATTGCTGGGCAAGGAGATCAAAGAGTCTATGGTATTTTTAAAGGTAAGGTTTCTTCTCCAGGTATGGGAAGGGTGGAGACTGCTGGGCCATATCAGTGCCTATTGTTGCCTTTTACCACTGCCCCACTGTTGCTTGCACTGGTTCTAAAACGTTCTCAGTTTACAGAACTCTTCCCCTGTAGCTATGGTCAAGCAGTCAAGGCTAACTTATGGAGGTGGTTAGGCCCTTGACATGGATACACGTAACACAATAATAGTCAAGGATAATAAATATTAATACAATTCTAGAGAAATGAGTATGTCCTTAATGAATAAATAAAAAAAAAATGAAGAGTTAAAGTTGATCCCTATGGGGAAATATGAAATACCAAGCACCTGTGGTTTAAGTCATGGGACGCTAAGGGGCTTATTTATGAGCCCCTGCATCACTTTTGCGCCGCCATTGCATCACTTTTTGTGACTCAGCGGTGGCATAAAATATGCACCACGTTCTGCCCTATTTACAAAGTGCTGGATCTAGGCAGATGCGTCACTTTGTAAAGCCCTGCGCCACATTGTACCTTCGTCAGGTATAATGTATGTACGGTGGGCGTTTCCCCGCATCCAAGCCTCTTAGAAGTGGCGCATTGAATTCTATAAGATTTCAGCGCACCACATCTAGGACTCCATTGTGTCAAATCCTTATGCCTGCCTCATGGCATGCGTATGGGTTATGCACTGCTCTATTCATAGCCCTCCCCCGCATTGGTGGAGTTGCGTCACGCTTCCGACACAACTCCAGCAATGCGTCAGTTTTGTGCCGACAGATACGTCAGTAATACTGACGTATCTGTCATTCTGTGTGACATGATGCGTCATACAGTAAATAGGATGCATCCATCTTTTCGCAAGGAGGGTACACTGAGAAATGATGCATCGCTGTTTTCACGCAGTGATGCATCACTTCTCATAAATGAGGCCCTAAACATGGCATATTGTTACGCTACAACTCTTTTCAGTGTATTGGGTTGGATTTTGAGGTCTTCTCAAAGAAACAGGACCTCAGTGTTATTCCTGCATTTTTATTTTCAGATCAGTCACTGAAACAACACAAAGAAACTGGGGGTTCAAGTACCACAGTATCACTGGGTCTTATTAGTTGTTCTGCGGTTTATGGTAATGTGATCCTAGTGGGGAAGGAATATCAGCAGATATCAAAGAACTATTGGAAATAAAGAACCGGATATTCCTTCCTCTATGCATGCTTGACCCACGTCTCTTTAGCGCCCCCTTTCACTAAACCCTCACCACTGAACTGGGATGATGTTGGTAAACCTCAACCAAGTTCAGTTGCTGATGCAATTTACCAAAAAATACATATATTTTTGTAACTGAATTTTCAATGTAGAAAGTTTTTTACTTGTGCAAAATTTTCTTTCTTTAAACTTACTTTTAGTGGAATATCCTAACGCTTTTGCATGCTGTTTTTTTACTTCACCAACTTTGCAAAGTTCGCAAAGTTTGTAAAATTGAAAAAACTTACAGTAGTGCGTAGGAAAAGCCATTGCAAATTCCTATACTCATTATAAAGCAGGATGGCATTTACGCCTTCCAACTATAAAGGCAGGTAAAAAAAAATAATGTGAGTCCAATAATACACTATTAGTTACAGTAGGGCAAAACTTCCTTGCCTGTCCACTTAAAAGTAAAAAATTCTAGAATGAGACCCTAATATTATTACCAGAGCAGTACAATATATAGTTGCACCAAGAGCGCTGCTCGTGATGCTTGTAGTGTTAATTTGTTCATGCTAGGCACAAAGGGGCATATTTACAAGCCCCTATCACCACAGGAACGTCACTTTTAGTGACGTTCCTGTGGCGATATGGGCTGCGCCTTATTTACAAGGCAGCATTAAGCCACTCAATGCTGCTTTGTAAATAAGGCCCCCTTTCACACTATTCATAGCGTGAAAGGGGCGGGCAATGGGTATTGTGGTGGGTGTTCCACCACATAACCCATTGATTGTGACGCTGCCCCATATGTACAAGTACAGCGTAAACTTGGGGCAGCGCCAAACCTTAGACCAGGGTAAACCTGGTCTTAACAGACGCAACGAGGAGAAATGTTTAATTACGCCTCATTTTTGCTGTTTCTCTTTGTGCTGCGTTGTGCAGCACACATAGAAACAGCGAAATGTCATTGATTGTTTATGTGCTGGAAGGTGACTCTTCTGGAACATAAACAATCAATTGAAAAAAATGACGTTTTGCAACTTCCATGTGTGCTGCATTAAGCAGCACACATAGAGGTTACAAAGCACCATTTCAGATTGTTTATGTGCAGGAAGGGACACCTTCCTGCACATAAACAACCTTCCACTACAATGCAGGCACCCTTGCACCACAGTGAATTTCAAAGGGGAAAAAATAAATAACCAAGTGAATCAGGACCGGAATTAATGATTTTCCCAGTAATTCCTCATTTGTCAGGGGACATTCTTGGTCTCATGTGTAACACTCAGAAAAACTGCGGGAACCTCGAAATGAGGCTTTCGTCATCTGGAGCCTTGAGTAACATCTAGAGGTGCTACTCAAGGTTGTGTAATCCAGCCAATTGATAGTGTTATCCTCCTTTTTTATGCTTGATAACGACCCAACAAGCAGGAATTATCTAAAGAGTGATTATTGGGGAGCTTAGTATGTGCTGGATGTCATTTGTATGATAATAGAAAGATCCCAGGACTCACCACAAGTCTCCTACACTACCAGTTAGCCCTTGTGGGCCTCACATTAGCAGAGACTGAGAAAGCCATTATGTTTAACTGACCCTAGCACACAGTAGAGCAGTCCAAGGTGTGTGTCTGCTACAAGGAAAGACTAAGGACACCACTGTCTCTAAAAACCCTACAAGACACTCAGACAACCGCACCTACCAAGAAGGGTCCAAATCCTGCCCCACAGAATGGTAGACTGAGGGGGTGCTCCTATGTCTCTCCGACACTCACAAAGAGTGAGGAAACCCTATAGTGACTGATGCTAGTGATTTCTAGAGCACTGTCTTAAACTGACACCTGTCATTCTTGACATGCCAATTATCCTTTAAGGAACAAGGATAGACTGAGGAATCCTTATCACTAATCCTTTATCTTGTTCTTGCAAGTGCTTTTTCATCCCTGCTTTCTTTCCTTGTCACTGGTTGTCCATGTTTCTGTTCCTCCTTCTTTCCCCTGTTGTATTTTTTATTATCTTGTTCTGGATCAAAGTCTTTTGAGGAAAACTAAGTGCAGGTGGCCCCACCATCAACCACCAGCTCAATGTAAGCACTGATGTAGGCAGAGAGAGCTCCTGCCGCCCACTGTCTCTTACTAACTTAGACTGAATAATGTGTTATCGCAGCCTGACAAAATCATAGACTCAAGCCGTGACCGTCACTCAATATGTGTCATCTATGCAGACTGAGGCATGCTATATCTCTAATGTGACTGTGGACCGAGGGAGCTCCTGTCAATCATTTCTTGTCACTGGTGCCAACTGAGTGACACTTTATCTCTAATGCTGATGTCAACTGAGAGAGCTTCTGTCACTCATTATCTGTCACCATTGGAGAGTGAGGGACGCTCTATTCTAATGTGAATACAGTCTGAGGAAGCTTTTCTCCTTATTTCCTGCCACTGGTGCAGATTAAGGGGTGCAAATGTATTCTATGGGAGCTTCTGTCACTGAAATAGATTGAGTAATGCTCTCTTTCTAATGTGAATGAGACTGATGGAGCTCCTGTCGCTCATTGTCCGTCACCGGTGCAGACTGAGGAACGCTCTGTCTCTATTGTGAATGAGACTGAGGGAGCTCCTGTCACTCATTGTCCGTTACTGGTGCAGACAGAGGGATGCTCTATCTCTAAAGTGGATGAGACTGAGGGAGCCCCTGTCACTCATTGTCAGTCACTGGTGCAGGCTGAGGAATGCTCTGTCTCTATTGTGAGTGCAGACTGAGGGAGCTCCTGTCACTCATTATCCATCACTGGTGCAGACTGAGGAACGCTCTGTCACTAATGTGAATGCAGACTGAGGGAGCTCCTGCCGCTCATTGTCAATCACCGGTGGAGACTGAGGAACGCTCTGTCTCTAAAGTGAATGAGACTGATGGAGCTCCTGTCGCTCATTTACCATCACCGGTGCAGATTGAGGAACGATCTGTCTCTAAAGTGAATGAGACTGATGGAGCTCCTGTCGCTCATTTACCATCACCGGTGCAGATTGAGGAACGATCTGTCTCTAAAGTGAATGAGACTGAGGGAGCTCCTGTTGCTCATTGTCCATCACCGGTGGAGACTGAGGAACGCTGTTTCTCTAAAGTGAATGAGACTGAGGGAGCTCCTGTTGCTCATTGTCCATCACCGGTGGAGACTGAGGAACGCTGTTTCTCTAAAGTGAATGAGACTGAGGGAGCTCCTGTTGCTCATTGTCCATCACCGGTGGAGACTGAGGAACGCTGTTTCTCTAAAGTGAATGAGACTAATGGAGCTCCTGTTGCTCATTGTCCGTCACCGGTGCAGACAGAGGGATGCTCTATCTCTAAAGTGAATGAGACTAATGGAGCTCCTGTCTCTCATTGTCCGTCACCGGTGCAGACAGAGGGATGCTCTATCTCTAAAGTGAATGAGACTGAGGGAGCTCCTGTTGCTCATTGTCCGTCACCGGTGCAGACAGAGGGATGCTCTATCTCTAATGTGAATGAGACTGAGGGAGCTCCTGTCGCTCATTGTCCGTCACCGGTGCAGACTGAGGAACGCTCTGTCTCTAAAGTGAATGAGACTGAGGGAGCTCCTGTCTCTCATTGTCCGTCACCGGTGCAGACAGAGGGATGCTCTATCTCTAAAGTGAATGAGACTGAGGGAGCTCCTGTCTCTCATTGTCCGTCACCGGTGCAGACAGAGGGATGCTCTTTCTCTAATGTGAATGAGACTGAGGGAGCTCCTGTCGCTCATTGTCCGTTACCGGTGCAGACAGAGGGATGCTCTATCTCTAAAGTGAATGAGACTGAGGGAGCTCCTGTCGCTCATTGTCCGTTACCGGTGCAGACAGAGGGATGCTCTATCTCTAATGTGAATGAGACTGAGGGAGCTCCTGTCGCTCATTGTCCGTTACCGATGGAGACTGAGGGACGCTCTATCTCTAAAGTGAATGAGACTGAGGGAGCTCCTGTTGCTCATTGTCCGTCACCGGTGCAGACAGAGGGATGCTCTATCTCTAATGTGAATGAGACTGAGGGAGCTCCTGTCGCTCATTGTCCGTCACCGGTGCAGACTGAGGAACGCTCTGTCTCTAAAGTGAATGAGACTGAGGGAGCTCCTGTCTCTCATTGTCCGTCACCGGTGCAGACAGAGGGATGCTCTATCTCTAAAGTGAATGAGACTGAGGGAGCTCCTGTCTCTCATTGTCCGTCACCGGTGCAGACAGAGGGATGCTCTTTCTCTAATGTGAATGAGACTGAGGGAGCTCCTGTCGCTCATTGTCCGTTACCGGTGCAGACAGAGGGATGCTCTTTCTCTAATGTGAATGAGACTGAGGGAGCTCCTGTCGCTCATTGTCCGTTACTGGTGCAGACAGAGGGATGCTCTTTCTCTAATGTGAATGAGACTGTAGGAGCTCCTGTCGCTCATTGTCAGTCACTGGTGCAGGGTGAGGAATGCTCCGTCTCTATTGTGAGTGCAGACTGAGGGAGCTCCTGTCACTCATTATCCATCACTGGTGCAGACTGAGGAACGCTCTGTCACTAATGTGAATGCAGACTGAGGGAGCTCCTGCCGCTCATTGTCAATCACCGGTGGAGACTGAGAAACGCTCTGTCTCTAAAGTGAATGAGACTGATGGAGCTCCTGTCGCTCATTTACCATCACCGGTGCAGATTGAGGAACGATCTGTCTCTAAAGTGAATGAGACTGATGGAGCTCCTGTCGCTCATTTACCATCACCGGTGCAGATTGAGGAACGATCTGTCTCTAAAGTGAATGAGACTGATGGAGCTCCTGTCGCTCATTTACCATCACCGGTGCAGATTGAGGAACGATCTGTCTCTAAAGTGAATGAGACTGAGGGAGCTCCTGTTGCTCATTGTCCATCACCGGTGCAGATTGAGGAACGATCTGTCTCTAATGTGAATGAGACTGAGGGAGCTCCTGTCGCTCATTGTCCGTCACCGGTGCAGACAGAGGGATGCTCTATCTCTAATGTGAATGAGACTGAGGGAGCTCCTGTCGCTCATTGTCCGTTACCGGTGCAGACAGAGGGATGCTCTATCTCTAAAGTGAATGAGACTGAGGGAGCTCCTGTCTCTCATTGTCCGTTACCGGTGCAGACAGAGGGATGCTCTTTCTCTAAAGTGAATGAGACTGATGGAGCTCCTGTCACTCATTGTCCGTCACCGGTGCAGACTGAGGAATGCTCTGTCTCTAATGTGAATATAGCTTGCGGAAGCTCCGTTAACTAACAGCGTGAAGCAGTACATATCGGTACCTAACAGTATCACAGACTCAAGGGATAGTTACCCATGCCTAACTCTACAATAACAGAGACTGAGCTCCTCCCACTCAGCACCACTGGTACAGCCAAGGCGGCTCCTATCCCAGACTGATTCTAGCAGCACAACCCGAGGATGCTTCCATCCCTCCCCGCCTGATAATAACCATGATTGATTCTTTCCATTGCAGATCAATAACTCTTTATAGGTACAATTAAAAATACAAGTATTTCTAATGCATTGCGATCACTTCGGATGACAGGCACAGCCACCCAAATCTTAATGTGCTAAGAGGAAACCATAAACGATGAAAATACAAATAAATGCATTTTGACTGGAAGCAGCATCTTGGCATCGCCCTCTGCAGTGAGTGGTTGTTGTCGTTTTTAGTTCCTTAGAGGCCCTAATGTCCTCTGCTATGGACTGACCCCTCTTTTATCTTCCGTTAGCTCACATGGAACAGAACTTTGGGTTTTTAATATTCTATGGGGCAGATTTACAAGCCCCTCTAGGGAGGTGTGTCACATTATAAAGCCCTGTGTCACATCATACCTGCGACAGGTATAATGTATGTGGGAATTCCCACACAGGAAAGCCCTGTAAAATTGATGCAGTGAAATCTACAAGATTTCACTTCATCACTTCTAGGACGCCACTGTGTCAAAACCTTACGCCTGCTTGAAGCAGGCGTAAAGAGTGATGCAGTGTAGTGGGAAAGGGCCTCACAATGCATTGCTGGAGTTGCATCATGCTTGCAACATGACTCCAGCAATGCTTGACTTTTGCCCCAACAGACGTGACGCATCTGTCAGTCCTTGCGCCATGTTGCGCCGTATTGTAAATACGGCGCATCCATGGTGGGGCAAGGGTTTCCCAGGGTGGCAGAGGGAAAGTGACTCATCTCTACAGATGTGCCACTTTCTTGTAAATCTGCCCCAATGTTTTCATTTTAGGAAACAGCCTATTATCATCATTTTTATTATATCATGCATCTTAAAAGGGACCTGGATTAAAAACTGCCAATGCTTCGCCAAAATTGGTACAAGCAGAGGGAGACTTTTTCTCTGACATTAATGCAAACTGAGGGAGACCACAATACTGACACTAAGGGAGTCCCAGGGATAGAATCGCATTCATCAATACAATGCAACATAGGGAGACTTTTTCACTAATATTAATACAAATTGAGGGAAACCTTTACACTAATGATGTTAATACAAGCTGTGGAAGCCATTTACTCTGACACTGATGCAAAATGATGGAGATCATGAAACTGACACAAAAACAGACCTATTAACACAATCGTATTTACCGATGCAGACTAACAGAGGCTATCGTACTGACAAATGTTCAAACTGAAGGGGTGATCACAATGCTATCAATACAACCGGATGGAAACCATCACACCCACATTAATGCATACCCAGGGAATCAATCATACTCATCAATACAAAACAATTCAAAAGTCAGGGAGACCTTCACAATAAAATAAAAAATAACTGAAGGAGACCTTCATGACAGTGTGGATACAAAAACAGCAAATATCACACCGACATTCACAATGTCAGCATGCCAATATGACTGACTATCTAAGACATTAATGCCAATTCCTATACCTACAAATTGAGAGTTTATTAAACTGCCACTAATGCATAAAGAGGAAAATGACCATATACACTAGTTTCAGAGCAGTCTGAGAGATATCACACTGATGTTTATACAGAATGAGGGAGAGTTTCACGCTGGTGTCACAGTAAACTTAAGGGAAACCATCACACAGAATTTAATTAACCCCTTCTGTGCTAATGACGGACCCAGGCTCATCATGCAGCACGGTGCTCGTGTGCTCATGACGAGCCTGGGCTCGTCATGAGCCGTGGAACGCTCACACGCGGGGCTAATTCCCCTGCTGTGCTGAGCGTTCCATTGCGCGGGCGGGTTCATGACGAGCCCAGGCTCGTCATGAGCACCCGAGCACCGGGCTGCATGACGAGCCTGGGCTCGTCATCAGCACCGCGGCGCCGTGCGCGGCCCCCCTCCCCCCCGCACCGCGGGGGAATTAGCCCCGCAGCGAAGGGGTTAAAACCACATAGGTATTGGTACAATGAGCCAGTCGGAGCATCAGAAGGCATCATAATCCCATAATGACGGCAGAGCCAGCCTCGGCTCCGCTGTTGAGATTATGATGGCACTTTCCCACAGCCTTTACATGTCAGCCTTTCTGGCATGGAAAGGCCGTTGGAAAGTGACTTTGGGGGCCCCTAGCAGGTTCACTTTACCCCTGACCCTCCACTATGAACCCTAAAGATAACTGCACTGTGTGGCAGGCACCACATGGTACCTGCAAAGAATGTATGAGGTTACAACACAAACAATTACAACGCATGCCTTTACAACACGTTTTTTACATCACAACTACCATTACAATGCATGAATTTACAATACATTTTAAGAAACCGCCATTACAACGCATACCATTACAACGCATACCATTACAACACATGCCATTACAGCGCATAATACTTTAGGGGCAACAGTTGGGTAAGTGTTTGATAGTGTAGGGGTAAAAATTAATATTCCCACTCTAGTGAGTGCAACAGTAGGCTACGTTTTGGATAGTGTAGGGGTAAAAACACTATCACCATGTACCCCAAAACCCATACCCACCCTAAAACAAAAAAATCCCCATTACTTGTCTCATAATGTGTTTTAATGGCATGCGTTGTAATGATATGCATTGTAATGGCATGCGCTGTAGTGACATGCATTGTAATGGCATGTGTTGTAATGTCATGCAATGCAAAGGCAGTTGTGTTGTAACAGCTGCATTGTAAAGGTAGTGCGTTGTAATGACTGTGTTGTAATGGTTGTTTCCCACCTACCACACAGTGCAGGGATGTTCAAAACATCCATTTTGCAATAGTAGCTTATGCTGTGGGCCTTTTCCCCCGCCGCACAAGCTACCATTGTAAAAATTGATGTTTTTGACCCCCATAGGGTGGTTGCATCCAAATTCTTCAGGCAGCAGTGTCAGTTGGATGCAAGTCCGACCGACATGACATTAAGGACCAAAGTGTATCCCTCATGAAAGCAACCACCAAATTGGGAATATGCTCAAGATGGTGATATTGTTCCAAAAGAGGATACCCTGAAACCCTCTGTAAATGCAAGCGATTTCCAGGGTGTTCAACCTTTTATGGCGTCTATTACATTGATACAATTGGAATCACCCATTAGGTAAAATAAATGGTAATTATTTAAATTGTAGCAGACAGGATTAGATTCCCTGGTTGTAGGATTATATTCCCCTCCAAGGATATCCTGGATATTTAACAAAGGATATTTGTGGTTATGCGGACAGTGTTTAAAGATGTCGTCCGTGATCACAATGACCAAGAGAGTTTAAAAATGGCACCCGTTTTCATTAAGTTAGTGACACGCTGGTATCGCCAGTCAATGAGGCTCCAGTTTATAATAGTATTGGAAGCGTTTGTTCTCACCAGCTTATTTATCTGGTCACAGTGTAGATCTTTGAGTATATTGAGGATATCTTGACACTTTTATAGAGTATTCTTTGTCACTTATAAATTGAAGGCACAAAGTGTGAGGAGGATGAATATCAATTAATAGATTAGATGCTCTTACATTGTCTATATATCAAATTCTTTTTTTTTTTAAACAAGAGATGGAATGGCCTTTGTCCATGGCCTTTTTTATCATCTTCTTTGAAAGATTAGTGAGACTTAGTTTGGACTCATGAGTATCATCCTACAACGAAAATTAAAAAAGTAGAGATTGAGCTATGTGTATTTTCCTTCAGATAGAGTCGAGAGATAAGCACTGGTCCATGAATTCATTAACCAAGGCCAATTCTAGAGAGTGATTACCGAAAAAGGGCGCGTTGGACAGAAAAAATCAAGGTCAGTGGACTCTAAACTATGTTGTCCTTTTACAACCAAGTTAAGTATCTTTAATGTGGTAGGTGGTTGTTAGGTTCTCCAGCATATATGGAAATCTCCCAAGAAAAACAGTCAGATAGTTTACAAATTGACTCTGCTGGTGTCCTCCTGGAACATTGAGGTAGAAATCTAGATTTTATATATGTATATATTCAGACATAGTTGAGTTAAGAACAGTAGATCCATACTTCCCCTATACGTAGTTACCTCTTGATATTTTGTTTCTCGATATTTTGTCCATGATATTGGTGTGTCTCGATATACCTAGGCTAAATATTCAGTAGTACAACATCTCTGCTTTGGAGGAATTCCTAGAATGTTGTTTGCTAGAAATGGGGTATCTAGTTGGCAGAGGTATGCACCCTGCCCTAGTAGGGACCTACACTATAGTCAGGGTAAGTGTAGTACACACTAAAATGTGCCTGTGTTCAACCTCTGGTAGCTTGGCACAGAGCAGTCGGACTGAACTAAAGAGGCAATGTGTAAAGGATTTGTACACTCACACACACATACAGTAACAGTGAAGACACCACAAAAGCACTCAACGCCAGTTTAGAAAAATAACCAATATTTATCTGCATAAAACAAGACCAAAATGACAAACATCCAACATACACAAGTCACAATATGAATTTTTCAATATTAAATCCAGTTGGGGCAATCTGGTTGAGCTTGACCAGGAAAATCCAAAAGTTCAGTCCAACGGCGATCGAACGCCAAACTGATACAGAAATCATGCAGACTCCCTTACAGTAAATTGAATGAGTCAGAAATAAAAGACAAGGTATGGCACAGAGGTGGTGAGGCATCGTAGATACAGGTGATGCATCGGTTCCTTCTGACTGTGCAGGGTCATTGAAGCTTTGCCGCTCCAGGACAATGCACTGCGCAGAGGAGGTAGTGCGTTGTTTGCGAGTGTGAAGTCTCAGTTCCTGAAGGAGATGCGGCATCGATGATGCTTCAATGTCAACAGTGTGATACGTCGATTCTATGGCGTCAAAGACGAGCTGCTGGACTGAAGGTGATGCATCTGTACAAAGCCACACAGGGCCACAGCTGCATCAGAGTCGAAATGGTGTGGAACAGACTTTGGTGAAGTACTGCTTGAGAATCATGCAGTGGCGGTTCTTTGAAGGAGTTATGTCAAAGTTGATGCTGCGTTGAAAATTGAGGTTGTTGCATCGCACACCCGGCAAGTAGTGTCCGCGGCTTCGGTGCAGGCAACGGCGATGCATCGGTTTTGCAGGGACTCACCGGTTCTGAGCTGACGCTTTGGAGTTGATGCATTGGTTTCTTGGTTACAGTACCAAATTCACCTCCAGCGGCCCAGAACTGGATTTGGCACTACTTGGCAGGGCAGTACTCACAGCAGAGGAGCCCAGGTGCTGGTAACAAGATGCAGGCGGAGCTTGCTCATGATGAAGATGGCTGCCATCACACAGTCCTTTAACTATCCTTCGTCTGCGCGGTCTCTTCAACCCGCATTCGACTGCTGCCTGCTCTGGAGTGAAACTGGAGCTTTGTGAGCACACACCACACGCGTGACTCTGCCTGCTGAGCCTTTGCCCTGCGCCATGAACCCCAGGCTAATGTGGAAGACGGGCGGCGGTTGGAGATCCAGCAGCCATTTTACACCCAGGCTCTTCTGACGAGAGGACAAGAATGGAGCGAGCCATCGGAGCTGCGGCGGCTGCGAGCTGAGTCGCTCCCGGGACAGTGAAGTGCCAGCAGAGCACTGCAGCCTGCAATGGAGAGTGAGTTTGAGACATCCAGACAGCCTGACGGGCGAGACCGGTGACGGTACGGGGTCCTGCACGGTGCCCAGGGGGGCTTTCTTCCTGTATGAGATTGCAGAGGCCTTCCCGGCCTACTACGGCGCCCTGGTGAGACCCGCGGTTGGTCTTTACATTTTGTGGAGATACCACTGAGCATGGTGAGTGTGGAGGTGGGCCTGCAAACTGAAAGGTAACGTGACTGGCGAGGCCAGCCATTTTGAAGCCTGCAGACCATGTGGTTTATCCATTGTGCATTGTAGTCACCCCGGCAGTATTGAGGAGTTATTGTTTAATGGAAGATTTGCCCCTGGATGATTGCTGCACGCTGCATACACCCCCGCGCCTGCTGACACCCTGCTGACACTGGTGGCATGTTGCTGTCCATTGGTAACCAGAATTGATTGTGACCCTAGTGGAGCCTGAGGGAGAATCCTGGGAATAGCAGCGCTGACTCGCGAAGAGCACTGGGAGATCGGGTCTGGTAGAGCAGACACACTGTGAGACTTGCATGGAGAGAGCTGCCTGATGTGATTGGCGGGAGAGGTCAGCTGCGCCAACCCCTACAACTGCACGCCTTGCAGAGAGAGCTTGAGCAGGAACTATCTAGGGTGGAGGAGTCTCATGGTCGAAGTTGAAGTTGGTGACGCTGACAGTGATTTTTCGCCGGGAGTGTCCCTCCGTGCTCTGGTTCATATCCCGGTGCTTTTTATCTCATCCAGTTGCTTGTGAGGACGGAGAAGCTGAGTCGCTTGGTCGATGTCATAGTCGTGATAGCTGATGACATTTGCTCTATGGAGAGGCCCATCCATGTGGTCGCCTTGCTCCCTGCCCACTCTGATCAGTACACTGGCCTGTGGCAATGGGTAGGAGCTGAGGTAATAACTTGGAGTGAGGTGTCTGACAGTTGATATCCAGCTTGCTGACCTGCCGACACAGATCACTAGTGGCTGTTGCAGTCCCCGCCACGATGGGTCGAGTGGACAAGACTCAGCGTAAAATTACATTTGACCACAAGAAATCTTAAACGAGGGAGACTCTCACAGAAGAAGATGATAATGCGCAGGAACAGGCCCAAGAGGAAGCTGATGGTGACCTTCGTAATATGCTTGCTGCCATAGAGAAAGTTTTTCAGAACAGCCTATCTATTCCGGGGACTAAAATAGACTCACTCTCATATCGGATGGACAGAATGTCAGAGCAAATGGATAAACAGGCTGAAAGGCTGGATATGACGGAGCGTACGGTCACAGAAGTGGAGGAAGCACAGACGACAATGGACACTGAACACAAACACATGGAAAAGGTGCTGCAAGTCTTACAGGATAAGACTGAAGACCTTGAAGGGGGGTCTCGCCTGAACAACTTATGGATCACGGGTCTTCCGGAATAGACACAGACTGGCAACATGGAAAAATTTGTCAAGAAACTGCTGGTAACACTGCTGGGAAGTGAGACGTTCTCTCCCATATTTGTGGTTGAGAAAGCACACCGCTCCCTGGGTCCTCACCTCGTTCCTGGCACTCCTCCGACGTCAATAATAGCATAACTGCTGAACTACAGAGATAGGGACTCGGCACTGGAGATTGCCAGGGAGAAACAGCCATTGCAGTACGAGGGTTCCAGTATCTCTTTATATCCGGACTTCACGATTCGGGTACAGGAGGCGCGCAGGCAGTTTGCGCCACTGAAGCACCAACCAGGGGATCAAAATTTGGACTATGCCATGCTGTATTCGGCAAGACTCCGTGTCAATCGGCAGGGCCAGACGCAAATCTTCACAGATCCTAAAGCTCTTTAGAGAGCCCTGAGAGAGTGGTTAAAAAAAGCGTTATAGCCCAGAGCGGAGCCCCTTGGAGGAGGTGACTGGCGGTGGATTGGACGATCAGAACTGACCATTGGACTGCATGAGTTATAGATAAGAGGGCCAATACGGGGGGGATCCGGGGGGGCAAGGATAGGGGGTCATGGGAACCCATAGGGAAGGCTTAATTGCATATGCGACGGACACTTAGAGAGTGCCGCTGAGATAGTTATGCTAGTGATATGTACAGAGTGGTCGGCACTCAGTGAGAGTTATGCTATGTCACGTCTTGTAAGAAAAGACACAGTGATGCAGAGAGGTGGGGGCATTCTATAGCAGATGCGCTAAATTCACTAGATGGTGAGCGGGTGGAGAACCCAGTCCGGTTAAGTCACACTATCCTGCTGGTCGGGTAACATCCGCCCACGAGTGTACCACACACCTTGGGAGTGCCAGGGGAGGGCGGTGGTATTCCGTCAAGGCACATTTGGGGCACGCCTGGCATGGGTAGGGGGTGGTAAGGGATTGAGACAAAAATGTATGGCAACCTTTACATTGTATCCATTCTTTTACATGGTAATCGCACAGTCTACAGGTATATGCAACAGGTTACACGATGCAGGCGCTACACACCCCCATGACAGACCACAGTAGGTCCAGTACTAGAGCAGCGAGTAGCACGGTTCGAGCTCTCACTTGGAACGTGCGAGGCCTCAACAACCACAGGAAAGTTAGAAAGGTGCTGGCTTACTTGGCAAGACATGAAATTGATGTTGCACTCCTTCAGGAGATGCACCTCCCCTTCAATAGCCCTATGTTGCTCACCAGAGGACTGCAGGGAAATATACATGCTTCGGGTTTCGTGCGTGGTGTGTTTATCTGGGTGAATCCTAAGACTATTTTTAAACTCGAACCAGTAAACACAGACCAGGAAGGGCGATATGTGATCTCCAGATGTAGGGGGAAGGGAATGGAACTTCTTATAGTTAACATATACTGCCCGAATTATGATAATCCCAACTTTTACACTGCATTGTCTTAAAAGGTTTGTATGTGCGTGGAAGGGCAACAGCTTTGGGGAGTAGACCTCAATTTAGTACTTAATCCATAGAAGAACAGGTCAGGAGGGCCGGAGAGGCATATCACGTCTGCAGCTCGTATAGTGGAAGATGCAAGGGTTCAGTTAGACTTGTGTGATGTGTGGTGTCAGCGATACCCAGAAAAAGGGGGGTATACACATTACTCAGCGCATCATGATTTATGTACTCATAAAGGCTATTGGCTGGCAGCCAGACAGTTACTACAGTGGACCGAGCCAGTGCGGTACTCCCCCGCACACTTTCAGACCATTCCCCGATACTACTAGTACTAGATGCCCCACAGAAAATGATTCCCCCCTTTACGTGGAGGTTCCCACCTTACTCTCTGCTAAACACCGTTTTTAAGGAGGAACTGGTGGAAGCGATTGAAACGTCCTTTGCCAGTAACATTGGGTCGGTGGACAGCTTTCAAGTGGTCTGGGAGGCGTTCAAAGTATATATCTGGAGTATCACTATGACTAAACACACTGGGGTGCTTAGAGCGATCTGTAAGCGACTTACAGACCTAGAGCGTTCTCTTGCGAATCTAGAGGAACGACTCCTGGTGAGGGCTGATGATACGGTCATGCAGGAGTTCAAAACGCAATTGGGAGAATACCATGACGCAGCTGATGCTGAAATTAAACACCTCTGTAAATGTGCCACAACTCGCACGTATGGTGAGGGCGAACAGCCGGGTGCGAACTTGGCTCACCTTCCTAAAAAGCGACGGGACAACACAATAGTTGCTGGGATCAAAACTGCTGAGGGAGACATACTGACGGAAGACACCGCCATAGCACACTGAGCTATACTCCACTCGCAGTACTGGCACCAAGGCGGAAATCTTGGACTATTTAAGACATATAAAGCTACCTTGGCTAACGGACAAACACCGCGAATATCTTTTGTGACCTCTGGAAGTAGATGAAATCACCACGGCACTGTGTGGCATGAAGTCAGGTAGTGCACCAGGTGTGGATGGCCTCACAGTAACTTTTTATAAGGCAATTCAAGGATATGCTAGTGCCGCATTTAGCTACACTCTGACGAAATGTGCATGACAAGTACTATGCCCCCCTCAATGAGAGTGGCGATAATTGTCACTATCCTGAGCCGGACAAGCCACCGGACAAGTGTGCCTCCTATCGCCCACTCTCATTGATCAACATAGACACCAATAATTTTGTGAAAGTTTTAGGGAACTGATTTGTTTCTCTAATTCCGCCGCTGGTCGCACCAGAGCAAGTGGGTTTTGTTCCAAGTAGGTAAGAAGAGCTATATAAATGCAAACCTTTTTACGTCTATTATCCATATGCTATCCTTCCGAATCCATATAACTGACTAACATATCCACCACTCAAATTACTTTCATATTTCACCATATTAATTCAACACTAATCCTTTATGGGTCCTGGAGTAGCATGCTACTCGCCGAAAAAGCACTTTGACGCCTCGTCAGGTGTAGTAAGGGCTATATAAATGCAATGACCTTACTATATACTGGTTGTTAAAGGCCCTCTTTTTCGTTACATTGGGTTCAGAGCCTTTGCCAACTGGTACAGCCTTCAGCAGTGGCCTGTTGAGGCTATATTATACCCTTTGAGGGAACATCTCTATAAAGGCCTTAGGCTACTGGTGATGCTCTTGAGTACAGACCGAGGTAACAGTGTGGCAGTATTTACTACTTTTTGGTTTTAGGTGGAAATGGTATTAGTCAGACACATTTGAAAGCATGCAAGATGTAGTGCACTTTTGACCTATCATCGAGGCTGGGTCGGGCATGGAAGGCGGGCATTAGGCAAGGAGACAAATAGGTGAACTCAACAGGCGGAGGATCAACAAACTTACAAAATCAGAGGGTGGGATTGATAATAGATTCATGTGCAGCAATAGTACACTTACTCTGAACTCCACTCTGAGGATAGCATGTAGATAAGACTTTTTACCAATGGCACTTGAAAGCCAATGTAATTGTCCATCAGTGGGTAGCAATCGATTTTGAGCACAGGCTGCAGTAGTTTTTTAGGTTTTGGCTGCCAGTGAATCTATTTAATTGGTGCTACAGAATTGGGACTTGGTGCAGGAAGTAACATTACCTTTCACATTTTATGCTGTCGTTAAAAAAGTGTGTCTATTGCTGTGCATCATGCCACAATACAAATTGCTGCAATCAAGGAAGGCGGATCCTGGTTTATGCTAATTAATTTTTAAGAAAAACATGGAGAGCTTTGTCATGTTTGTGTAGCCGGACAAACTCTGTATGACAGCCAGTCTGCAGACACACGGAAACCGTACAAACAAAATAAATTCATTAATGTAAAATTAGAAAACATGCAAACAAATCTATCTTCATGTTTTCTTTAGTCTGTCCTTGAAGTCTAATTATGCATTAAAAAGTGAATAAATTACTAGCCACAAGGTGTTTCCATTTATTTTCATCAGAAGTTGTTTTAACTATTAATTTAGGTAATGATATATGAAGACGTCTTTAGAAAGGGTCGAACTACTTTTTGCAAATACAAAGCACATTTTCAATTTTTTTTCATTTGGAACCATTTATATAAGTAATAACAAAGTATATAATAACAAACATAAATTATCTAGACACAGGGTTAAAGTTAAAAGGGTGTTTGTTCATTTCAATCGCTTGCTCTATTTCCCCACTTTCACCTACCTGTCACTTAAACCAATCTTGCTCAATCACATTTCCTCCCTCTCTTTACGTTCACCTCTTTTCTTTTACATTCTTTCATCCACCTTGATTTCCATCTTTTGTCTCTCCATCCATCCTCAATTCTTCGCTTGACTGCCACTTCTCATCCTAAGCCATCCTCAGCCCAACCCCCACCTGTGACACACTGGAGGGTCACCCATGCCACAGCTTGCCAGTCAGTGAAAGGGATGAGGTGAGTGAGCATGATAAGGCCCTGAAATGGTCACTGACTATTTATTCTGACTGTGTGGGATGAATTGTCTTAGGAGGACGATATCAATTTATAACACACCCTTTATTTACAGATCTCAACTGGCCCTAATTTAGTGTCTATCCTCATTTTATCCACATTCTAATAAAGAAAGTGTACATCTTCACGAAAGGCTCCTCTTGTCAGTAGGCCTGGGCGGTAAATTCCGTTCCGCTTCCAGAATTTGTGGAATTTGGGTAATTTTGCGTTCCGTGGAGAATGCGAAATTGTCCAAAATTCTGCGTTCTGCGACTTCGTGTTTGCGTTCTCAAATGCGTGTTCGCGAGATATTTCTCTCCGAGCACGCAAGCAGCGATTGCAAACAGTAAAAAAGCATCGTGAACAAGCAATTCCGCTTGTTCGCGGAATTTCTGCATGTTCGCGGAGATTCTTTACCGCTTCGCGGAGATTTGCGTAATGCGATTACGCAAATTCCATCCACCCCGACATCTCAGGTCTATTCAGTTGTAATTTCTGCATCAGAGAACTCTCACAACTGTGAAGGCTAATGGCCATAATAAACCAGGCAGTGGTTGAAAAGAGTCAAATGTAAGACATCACTCCTAGTATACGAACACATTTTCACTATACAAAAGCCCACACTATAGCTTTTTTTCAATGTTTGCTTTGTTTGGCCCACTCTTGGCGAATCACAATCCCCTTAGGAGTCCACAATCCTGAAATCCTAGAAGTAAAGCAGTAAGGGTCAGCTCTACGCATACTTCCATCCACACAGACACTCTACACTTGCACTGCAC
Source organism: Lissotriton helveticus (assembly GCF_964261635.1). NCBI lineage: Eukaryota > Metazoa > Chordata > Amphibia > Caudata > Salamandridae > Lissotriton > Lissotriton helveticus. The sequence continues at coordinate 187,079,099 of NC_136068.1, read as the reverse complement.
TTTACTCATAACCCTCACTCACTCACTGAGACACTCTTCCCTAATAGTCGATAATTCCAATTATCCTATTCAATCTTGCATTATCATGCCATCACTTACTTTTATCCATGGCAAGAATGTCATCTTGGAAAGTGATGACCTACATCAGGTCTTTAAACATCCTATTTGTCAGATGTTGAAAGATGGCTGCTGACAGTGTGAGTTCAATAGGTAATCCTTTAAATTGCGAAAACCCTATGGTAGTGATAAAAGTTTATGACTGTGCTAGAAACTGAGAATGACACTACTCTTTGGTGAATACTTACACTATATCCGAATAGATGTCTATAGCACTTTTGGGTGTCTTGAGTGTGAATTTGGTCCTTGATTTTTACTATTGCTATGGACACTTTATGGCATGTGGGTGTATCATTTCATGATTCAAAATGAACCTGTGATTATTAATGCAATTGGATGAATCTCCATATGTGGAGCTCTTTTTGAATATGTATATCTTTTATCATTCGGGTTGCAGCCCTGAAGAAGTCAAAGGTCGATACTGACCAGACGAAACACGTGTTGGCTGCGTCAGAACGTTATGGAATAGTAGAAATGAACTTTTCAATGAAGAAAATAAATTGAAAATTTCGATATTTTGGAAGACTGTAATTCATGGACATTGAGTGCTCGGAAGAAATTTGTATAGCTTTGAATCACCTTGGTGGTTTATATGTGGTGTTGTGGTAACCGACCTCTTTCAGCCTGAACACCTATCATATATATTCTGAATATTTACATTTACCTGTACATGCAGTGCGCTCAGATATAACTGTTACCATTTTCTTTTGTGATAGTGATAAAAGTTGTGGGTCTTCAGCTCTAACAGCGGAGCGGCATCATAGAGTGCAAATTTATACCTTTCAATTCAGACAGGAGCTTTTTTATCCTGGGCAAGGAAATTTGTACAAAAGAATGTTGTAATGAAGGCCTCTAAAATCAACACAAAGTTTCACTTTTCCATTGGCCTTTCTGGTCATAATGAGTTACGCTGCCCACGTGGATAATTTCACTGCTCCATTACGTCGGCCACTTGCAGGTTTTGTGTGGTTTTATCCCTAGTACTTACTAGTATATTTCTGATCTTTTGAACAACAACATTGACTTTCAAAATAATTTTATACGAGAACTTCTCAATTCTCCCTATCTTTCCTGAGAAGACCTTAGCAAATTCTCCTTCATTGCTTCCCCTGTATTTTCACTCTAACCCACAATCAAAACTTGCTCTTGGTAGCAAACAAAATGATGAAAGCCCCTCGGTTTAACTATTCAAGAACATACTGCTTTATCCTTGGTCACTCTTTTTTTTACTTCGGATTACAATAGCCTTAAGACTGACATCACTATGGCCTCTCTGGTAAAACTTTCCGACTTTATGTCAGGTGGTAGCAACTGCTCCATTAGCTTCTCCAAAAATGTATCTCTCTAAACATCTTTATTGATCACTGTACATGTGGAGACTGAGTAGACTACCATAGTTATCCTAATTCCCGCTAATTTAATTTTACAATTTGTTTAAATCCTTCTCACAGCATCGATATACGAAACCTCTTCCTCAATATTCAGTACACACCTAGCGTCTTTAGACTTTTAGGAGATGGGGTCACTGGTAACATTCCTTTGTTCATCTGTCACATATTTAACCTTGTTTTCACCTTTTCTCTTGTGACACACTCTCATGAAATGACCTGGGACCCTGACACCTGGTGAACTTTTGGGTGATCACTAAGCATTTCATTCTAAATGCAAGATGGTTTGCACCTCCACCCACGCTTATAACATTTATTACCTGTGGCTTGAAAGGTCTTCCTTTTCATGTTCCTCACCTAGTCCTTCAAGTCTGATCTTCTTAGCCCGGGTTTCCTAACTTAGGGGCCGATTATGATTGCGGTTTTTCCGCATCCTCTGGGCCGGCGGAACCCACCGCCGGCCCGGAAAATGCGGAAAAAACGATTCGGAGCCTCCAAAGACCCACCGCCATATTAGGATGGCTGGTGGGTCTGGAATTCCGTCCTCCACTATTCCGTCGCGGTCGCATTACAACCGCGGCGGAATAGCCCTAATATGGTGGTGGTGTCTAACAGACACCGCCAGCCATATTAGGATGGTGGGAAAGACATGCTTTTCCGCGGCGGCTTTTCCGCCGTGGAAAAGCATACGGACTTTCACTTCAGGGGCCCGTTGCGGGCCCCCTGGGTGAATGGGGGGTGGGGGGTGCACATGGGGGGTACCTATGGTACCCCCCTGCATTTGCGTGCACAAAGCAGCAGGCACTGCGCGGTGCCTGCCACTTTGTGCATGCAAATGCGATGCATGCATTTTTTACCTTGCGGTGGGTGCAGCTTGAAGCTGCATCCGCCGCAATGTTAAAGATAGAGGATGCGACCGCCACCCCGGCGGTCATATCCTAATCTGCTGGGAGGGAAAGCCGCAGCCCCTGCAGACGTTCCCTCCTCCTCAGGGGTCGCGGACGGACTCAAGTTCATCCGCGATCATAATCGGCCCCTAAATATGATTCTCACCTTCACCCTTTATTTCCTTTCCCTTTGTTTAATACATCACATCCTTCCGATTTTCCTAACATGTCTTTATTGCAACTAATAGAGAGTACAGCTTTGAGCCCAACAGCACTCATATTTCCAAGGCACTTTCCATTCTATCCTTAATCTACCCTGAATATTTGGGATGATTAAGTGCATACAAATGTTATCTCTAACAAATTTGTCATGAAGGCTCCCAAACCGCTACAACAAGCCTAGGTTTTTAAAGCTTATAAGCACTTAAGAAGTGTCAACTTACACTTGATACCTGGCCACACAGCAAGAAGATTCATTCAACAATGTTACAAGAGTTCTTAGTGTACTATACACTCAATAATCTAAATTAAGGTCCAATATGCTCTCTTTATTGTTATAAATGATATTCCTCTTAGAACACTGTCCTGTCATGAGACAATGTTCAATGATAGTCATACAAATGTATGACGAAATCAAAATCAAAATCATTTTCCAAAAACAACAGTTCCAAAATATCCTATTTGTCAAAATAAATGTTTTCTCAAGAAGTCCATTGAAGATGCCCAAAGCATTTCGGGAAGGAAATCCCTTCTTCAGAGGCCACTGAAAACAAGAAACAATAACAATGGTTGTATAGGTAATCTTAGTGATTTACAGGAAGGAATTGATATTATCTGTATATGAAAAGGTGTGAAGCACTCTAATAAAATGCTATTTTAAAGAATGTGAGACTGTGAGATAAAATTCACCAAATCCTTTTCAGAACCGAAAATATTACCTATAGTTGCAAGAAAGAAATCCAAAGACGCACATAAGTCTGTTGTGAGAAAAGATTAAGCTGATAGAATAGTACTGATGCATTGATAGACAAAAGACCAAAAGAATTACCGATAGTTAAAATCTAAAAAGTCACAATGTGTCATCACCAAATGAAGAAAAGAATCCTAAGACATGCGCAAGTCTGTTGTGTGAGGAAAGAGGAAGCTGATAAAATAGTTCCGATGCGTTGAGAAACAAAAGACCTTGGATTGAGTTTCAAACCGAAATATGCTACCCTGGACAAAAACGCCACTTACTCAGTGTAGTATAACTGAATGCGACTGTTCAAAAGGCTCATCACTTAATGAACACAAATGTAACCTGCAAAATAGTCAGTGAAACACAAAGTAAATAAATGCACAATTCAACAGAAAGAACTAGAATGTTATGACGCTGGAATATGAGGTACCTTGTAATGGTATCCTCAAGGTAACCATTGAGAAACGAGGCGATTAGAGATCTTCAAATGTAAACCAGCTAGTACTCTGAGAAAATATAAGGTATAAATAACTGTCAACGGAATTCGCCTGATAAATGTAAACTTTTACAACAAACCATCCTACATTGAATCAGTAGTCATGAATGTCTCTCGATAATCATTGGGTGTTGGCGGAATAGCGGAAATGGGTATGATAGACACAAATTTAACTAAGTCATAGAAATGAACAAAGGACTTATTAAGTGAGTGTAAGTGGAAACAAGGTCACCATCTTAAAGTTCATTCAAATGAAAGATACATATCAAGAAATGGGAAACTAGCATAGCGCTACCTGTCAACATGAAATAAAATCACATATTGCTTTGCCTAGCCCTCCTGCATTTTAAGCAATTATGGACTTCAGTCTAGAAACCAAAGCTAAATATGACCAGTGGTGCCAAAACAAAATCGAGCCATTTTGCAAATAAATGAGAACCTAGTTAAAAAAGGTACGCCTTCTTGAAAGAATATGTGCAGTATACATATAGTGCACAATAGTAAAAAATTGTGAAAAGATAGACAATGGGTCACAAAATCTGTGTGGACAGCAAATGAACGGTAATGTTAATAAGTCTCACTAGAGACAGATACCCTGAATATGTGATGTGAACAACTAAAACAAATAGTTCTTTACAAAAAACAGAATTTGCTTGAAAAAAAAAAACGACCTAAAATCATATGTGCTATTGTATCTCACAGTCACCATGGCATAATATTAACCCGGATGAATACCAATTAATATGCAAGTAAGAGAAAAAACACAAGTGAAAAATACTTGTGTTATTTTGTTGTATTGAATACAAGTGCTTGTAGTTCAACATTTTCGATAATGCCAATGTCAAGTGGTTACACTCAATGCACGCTGATGGTTCTGAATAAGAGATTGCAATCTCACGAAACTGAAATATTCTGTTCTTTGCTGAACATACCAAACTGTGAACTGCATTGATTCAAATACATATTGATAAGATTATGAACTCGTCTGTTACTAGCAAACTTTTAACATCCAGCTTTGAATATAAAAAGCAAATCATATCGATGTTATCATTCAAACTATTAGGAGTTATTGTATTGAATTTTTTTATCCACCAGATTTTCCTCTGTGATAAAAGTTTGGAATTGTCTTTATCAGGACTGGATTGTAGTATTTCTCGAATAAGGAACCTTAGTTGAGCTATATTGGTTTTGTGTTCTAACCAGTGTACAACTAAGTTGGAGTTGGTATTTTGGTTTTGTATCATTCTTTTGTGCTCTGTTATTCTAATCTTGAATTTTTTGTTCTATTTTGCCAATGTACATCGTACCACAAGGGCTCTCAAGAATGTTGAGTTGCAATCCCATATGCCATAATTTCATTTGCTTTCCCTTCTGTGGATGTGAAATTGAATTTCCGGGTATTATGTTATTGCAATGTACACAGTTATAGCATTTCTTCATGCCGGTTTCCGAAGTACTGCGTGCCACTTTAGAAATAGTCAGCATTTCTTTGATTTTTCGACTTCTTGTGTATTCAGACAATGGCTGCTCTTCAAATAAATGTTTAAAATCTGGTTCATGCTGGAGAAGTCCCTAACTTTTCTTGATGATCCTTTTTATTGCTGCCGATTTGGTAGAATATTTGGATACGAAAACCATTCGATTCTGGAGTATTTTGTCTCTGGCCAATAACAAATCGTGTCTTTGAGTAAGAGATGTTCTTTCTTCTGTTTTGTCTAGTGTGGAATCAGGATATCCCCTTTGCTTGAAATTGAGTTTTTGGTCTGCAAGTGCTGCTTTGAAAGCTTTCTGTGTAGAGTATATTCTTTTTACCCTCAACATTTGTGAGTATGGTAAATTCTGGATGAGGGTAGGTGGATGGAAACTGTTAAACATTAGTAGATTATTTCTATCTGTTTTTTTGTGAAGACTGTAGTTTCCAACCTAGGGCCTCATTATAATGGCGGGCTGACTTTGCCCGCCCGCCATCCTCGTGGTAATAGGGACCGCCCGCCTTTAGGGCGGGGGTCCCGTCTCCAGCATTAGGATGCGCCTGCCACAGTGGCGGGCGCATCCCGCATTCCTACCATTGCAGGAAAGCATGCTGTGCACTTCCATGCACAGCATGGCAGGCACCGCGCAGTGCCCGCCATGCTGTGCATGGGACTGCTGGGGGGTACCATAGGTACCCCCCCATGTGCACCCCCCACCCCCCGGAGTCCCTGGGGTCCACAACGGGCCCCCGCAGGGATTCTCCGCATGCCTTTCCGTGGCCGCATTGCCGCCACGGAAAGGCATCCACAATTACCCATCCTAATATTACTGGCGGTGTCTGAGAGACACCACCACCATATTATTCCTTTTCCGCCCCGGCCGCAAGGCGACCGGGGCGGAAAAGCGGCAGACGGTCTTTCCGTCTGTTGAGGTCCCCCCCGCCATACTAATATGGCGGGTGGGGAAAACGAGTGTGGATGTCGGGCGGATTGCCCCGACCAGGCTGGCGGTGGCTACCGCCAGCCTGGCGGGGGCAATCCGCCCGACATTGTAATGGGCCCCTTAGTGTTCAATTTAGTATTTGAACATCCAGAAAAGTTGTGCCCATAGTACTGATGTCATATGTGAACTGTATTCGGGCATTTCTCTAATTGAGTTCTTTGATTTTAGTCTCTAGTTTATCTTGAGCATTGTTCCAGATAAAAAAATATCATCAATAAAACAACTATAAAAGATCAAATTGGAGTTCCATTCTGGATCGGTGAAGATATGGTCCTGCTCAAACTTCAACATAAAGATGTTCATGTACACAGGAGCCCCGGCAAAACCCATGGAGGTCCGGCTACCTTGCATGAAAAAATCATTGTTCCACTTAATGAAGCTATGCTGTAAGCAAAATTGAAGAATTTCCAAGATGAAAACTTTATTAGCTTGAATCGCTGGTTGTTGTAATAATGCCCATTCACTAGCATCAATGCCTTCCTGTAGAGGTATAGATGTGTACAGTGATGTCATGTAGTACGGGGATATGTACAACATCACTGTTTTACATTGCAGCAGGTGCTGCAGCCAGCAACACCCGCCGCAATGCAAAAGGTGGCCAATGCGACAGCCACAGTGGTGGCCCCCTCATAATTTGGCCTGTGGGACCACCACCTTGTAGGCTGGCAGTCCCAAATACAATACGCCGCCGTTGTAATGACCCCCTTTATTCGGATGCAAGCAGCGTCCCTAAAAACATCATGCAGCGTTAACAATGAAACATAGTAAAAACATACAATCCATTAAAATAAGATAAAAATGATAAAAACAGGTAGAATGTAGCAATATTGGCAACAGGGTTTAAGGCAACATAGTTCTACGATCTATGAACTACTGGTTCACTCTGGGAAGGAAGGAAGAACTGAGGAGCTGCCAAATTCATGATTTGCGTTTCACACATTTCTACTGTAGACAGCCTATAGTAGGTGTAATTACCTTAGGACCAGTCCAATGTTCGTTGTTAGGTAGCACTAAAATTTGCTTTAAAATAAATCCATTTGGAAGCCGCACAGCTCGGTGGTATTGTCTGTCCACTGATGCTATTTCCAGCATTATACGCTGTGTATTGCCACCAACTCCTCTTTCTAGTGTCATGTCAATCAAAATCAGAAAAAACACATAGGCAAAACCATTCATTGAGAAATAAAAGTGAATTCCTATGTTTTTAAAATCTAAACGAAACAGTTCATACCATGTTATGCTGGTTGGCCCGTTAACTGTGCTCTGCTGTGAGTCAATTTTAGGTCCCTTGCTCACTATGCGACTGGATTCAAGCTAGCCTGGCTGAAGAAGGGTGACATACCCTGAAACCGGTCCTAGGATGCTTGTTTCCGGTCCACGGAGGACCTGGCCTGGCAGTTTGGTCTGGACTGTTCCCATGGGGCACAGGGTCAAGACTGATCTGCATATGGCTGGGTCCAACCTGGGGTGGCATAGTGGGCAAAAGAATGATGGATTTAACCCAGATCTTTTGACTGGGGGATAATGTTAGCATTGTCAGCATTCCATCTATAATTTGTTTGCTGCAACACTTTTTGCCCTAAGTGGGAGGGGTATTGTAAGACTGGGTCCCTTGCTCACTGTGCCACTGAATTCAAGCGAGCCTGGCTGGTGAAGGGTGACATACCCTGAAACCGGTCCCAGGATGCTTGTTTCTGGTCCAGGGAGGACCTGGCCTGGCAGTTTGGTCTGGACTGTTCCCCACAGGGTCAGACTGATTTGCATAGGGCCATGTCTGAACTGGGGTGGCGGAGTGGGCAAAAGAACTATGGATTTAACCCAGATCTTATGACTGGGGGAAAATGTATGCATTGTCAGCATTCCGTCCTTCATTTGTTTGCTGTGAGTCACAGAAAGTCACACGAAACTGCCGCAACGCAGGGTCATGCCCATGCAGTTGCATAGCATGGGTTGACAGCACGCGGTTCTCATCTGACAATGTATAATGACACCGGACAAGATGCATCTTGGGTCTGCGTTGGTGTTATGACTCAGACGCTTTGGTAACAATATATGTCACAATCTTCACTGTGGTGAGCCATTGTGAGTGTTGGTCGAGTTCAAATGCTGGCCAGTAAGCTTAATGTGCCTCTCAATGTTATGGAAATCTACATTATCTCACTAGTCAGGCCCTGCTGGCCTTTAATGGCGCTAGTGTTGTCTAGAAGTGATTGCCAGTGGACCATGGTATGTAGAAGCACAAATGTTATTCAGCACTGGTTTCTAGTAAATAGCCCATCAGCCATCACAAATCCATATGTGATCCAGTAACAAAAGAAATCTTCACTACATACGTCCTCTTTTCAATATCCAGGGCTGTGGTGACCTGAAACTCATCACCATTTCGAAGAAATGGTATGAATCTCCACACTTGTGGGGATACAGCCACTATCCTGAGTGCTGCATTGTTGACCCTTGCTGATCAGGAACATTACCGGGTCCTAAAATTGCCAAAATTCGCTCCACACAACTATTTTGCAGGGTATCACGCCTGCTCTCGCCTTCATCTTTCCCCAGTGTCATTTCCTTTTTCCTTGCCTCACACTCAGTCGCTCCTTAACTAGAGTCCTTGTGATGATCCCATATCCATGTACAGAATTGAAACGTCATTGACTGCCGTCAAGGACGCGTTATGAATAATTCTACTGGACATACAAGGATTATGCTAATTTTATATGCACCATGACCATTTCATTTACACACATGTATCAGGTTTGAAAGAGCACCAAGCACGTTGCCACAAGCACTCCCTTTGCAACTTTATTGATTGATTATCAAATCAGTATTATGCTTTAATTTATGTGTCACTTGCGTGAATAAGGACCATTGTTCCTTGACTTAAATTACTTTCCCCAGATCCCTAGTAATTCTTAGGTATCTCTTGAGCTTTAATACGATCTTAGGGTGTTTGGGTCAACATTTGAAAACTTATTCTGCTTCCTTCTGTTTAAGTAAAGATGGAGAGTCTTTTGGCAAAATCGATGGAACCCAGAAGAGGGCATGGTCATTTGTGTAGAATAACAGGGATTCCAGAACATGATCAATGATGGTTTGAGGGCTAGTAGCGGCTGGCAACCACGTGGAGTGGTGGGAGTTCAAATGGGTGGTGGGTTGAGGACTGTTGCGCTATGCCGCAAATAAAAACATAATACAAATTAAAACCATTGCCGTACACAGACGACACAGCCTCCCCCCACAGCATGGCCTCCTCCTGCTGCAGTCTGATGCTCGCCGCTCCTGAGGACACTGGAGCCATGCAGTAGCTCTAACCTAGCTGTCTTAAGACAAACATCCAGATTCATCAAGGGAAAATGGGCTCGCAAAGGGCCAGATTCTGAGAATCTGGCCCTTTGCAAGCGCAATTTTTGCATTTGGGATTCATCATCCCAAATGCAAAAATCGCAAAATGCGAAATCGCTATATTGCGAGGAATTGCATTTAAGGAATCTCTATTTGAGATTCCTTAAATGCAATTCATGAACCATTTTGGAATTGCGAATTCGCAATTTTTGGCCGCTATTTACCGCGAAGTCTGACTTCGTGGTAAATAGCGAAAACTTAGAAAAATGCACTTTAGTGCATTTTTCTAAGTTGTATGTTACACACACACATGTCCTTTGGACATGTGTGTGCGCAACATCAGTCTACATTTTCATTTCAGGGGTGCTACAGGTGGCACCCTTGAAATCGCATCCTTATTTGCGATTAGCAAATTGCTAATCGCAAATAAGGAATAACTTCCCATTCATTCCTATGGGCTTAGGCCCATAGGAATGAATGGGGAGTTATTCCTTATTTGCGATTAGAAATTTGCTAATCGCAAATAAGGAAGCTGTAGGAATCGCAAATAATATTGCGATTCCTACATGAATGCCGTTTTGCGAGTCCTTAATAGCGATTCCTTAATAATCGCTATTAAGGACTCGCAAAACGGGACAATGATGAATCTAGGGGAAAGTGTGCAATGTCTGGCTGGCCGTCGCAAGAAGGCCGGCCAAAGGGACATGCACACTATGAAAAGTGCCTTTCCCAGTTCACTCTCCTTAGTGCTGCCATCACTGTGCAAGCCTCACCGTGTCCTGACCCTCGGTTTGGGACAGGGGGGATGAAAAATAAAATGATAATAAATTAATTTTATTGCCATTTTATTTTCTACTGTATTTTAGGGGCAATTTACTTGGCGGGCGATGCTAACGGAGGAGCCGCCCCTGTTGATGGAAACCAAAAATAACAGGACTGCAGAAACTCCCACATAGTTGTGGGTCATGACTTGCTGGACAGCAGCCAGCACAGGTAAGCGCTGCGTGGTGGTGGGGTGGGACAGAGCGTGGCAGGAGAGGAAGCCGACATGACGACAGAATAGGTGTTATTTATTTATTTAATTATACATATTCCATCATCTGTCAACATCCCCCCCGCTCCCAACTCACCCCGCCCCACTGCCCTACCACGTTTACCTGTGCCAGCCACCGCTGACGCTGTATTTCCATCTCCTCACATTTCTTCAGCCAATGACACAATACTAATTATAGTCTGAAGCGTGTGCCTTACCGTGCACTATACCGGGCGACCCTGGTACAAAGTTTGCTACAAGCCCAATCTATTCAAAATGGCAAGAGCCCAAGATGCTACCACTAGTAAAGGTTTTAGGGGTTCCTTGTGTGACAATCAGTATAGCTGCAGAACTAACCCTTTGTAGTTAGCTCCAACTGAAAAGTCTTACAGCACTTAAAGATGCCTCTGTACTGACAATAGTACAGTCAAATCAGGAAAAGCTACTGATACTGCCATTGTTATAGGCTAAAGACATAATCCTGGACTGGCGCTTTGGTACAGATGAAGGAAGTACCAGAAGCTTGGTAATACACCCACTAACCCTACTGCTGCAGTAGTTACAGATACTGAGGTATTAATAACCAACAGAGATACAGAGTTACCAGGTATTACAGGTGGAACTATGAGATTCCCATAAGAAATGAGGAAAGACTTAGGGGGATATTCACAAGGACTCAACTCCAATTTATCCCCAACTTAATTCATCAAATGTGGAGAAAGATTTAACCACTTGGCTGCTAAGGGGTTTTCCCATCCTGCGCTGATATTTATTGAATCCCATTATACATGACGAGTTGACCTTGTCATGAGCACAGCCCCAGTGTGCCTCATGACGAGTTCACCTTGTCATTAGCATGCAAGTGGTTAACATCCTATTCACGGGCTGGTGCAAATTGCAGACATCGGCTGTATTCCTGCGATAACTGTCGCAAAATTTAACACCTTGGTGGACACCACCAACTAACCCGAATGAGATGCAGAGTAGGCGTTCCCATGCAAAAACACACCAAAAAACCACAACACCACTTTCACAACAAAATGCTGTATCTGCGATGCGAACCATAACCATGCGATAAGCTGCTGTAGCAGCAGGTATTTAACACCTGCCTCCTGCAGGTGTAAAACCGGATGACTACCTGCAGTAGGCAATGGAGCACCACACACAGCCACACCCGAAGAACAAACAACGCCATGGAGCTACTCATCATGCAGCTCGGAGCCCCAACAGGGCCACAACACCCATCGCCACCACCCCCAGGACCCAGACCCGCACCCCCTCCAGACCACCACAGATGCAGCGCAGATTAAGACCACTCTCACAGACCTAACGCCCGAGGAAGTCATTGCCCACTACAAGCTCAAAAGGACAACCATCATCTGCATCATGACCCACATCGCCCGGAGGTTGATGGTCCCAACACAGCGGAAAACAAACATCCCTCCGCAGACAAAGCTGCTGGCTGTGCTGCACCTGTTGGCCTCTGGTACCTTCCAACCACAACTGCCAGAGTCAAGTCAAGTCAAAAATTTGTATAGCGCACTACTCACCCAAAGGGTCTCAAGGCGCTTGAGGGGGGGGGGGGGTACGTTACTTGTCAAATAGCCATGTTTTGAGTTGTTTTCTGAATGAGAGGTGGTTCTGTGTAAGGCGGAGGTGGGTGGGGAGAGAATTCCAGGTTTTGGCCGCTAAGTAGGAGAATGATCTTCCTCCCATGGTGGATCTTCTGATGCGTGGAATCGTCGCAAGGGCTTGATTGGACGATCGTAGTTGGCGGTGGGGGTGTAAAAGTTCAGGCGCTTGTTGAGGTATTGGGGTCCTAGGTCGTAGAGGGCCTCTTGTGCGTGGGTGAGGAGACGGAACGTTATTCTCTTGTTGACGGGGAGCCAGTGAAGGTCTCTTAGGTGACCGTATATGTGATTGTGGCGGGAGATGTCTAGGATGAGTCGGGCGGAGGCGTTCTGAATGCGTTGGAGTTTTTTCTGTAATTTGGCTGTGGTTCCAGTGTAGAGGGTGTTTCCGTAGTCCAGTCGGCTTGTAACAAGTGCTTGGGTGACCGTCTTTCTTGTATCGGTGGGGATCCATCGGAAGATCTTTTTGAGCATACGTAAGTTGTTAAAGCATGATGATGAGATGGCGTTGACTTGTCTGGTCATCGAGAGGGAGGAGACCAGGATGAAGCCCAGATTGCGTGCGTGGTCCATTGGTTTGGGTGCGCTGCCCAGTGCCGGTGGCCACCATGAGTCGTCCCAAGCAGAGGGGGATGATCCTAGGATGAGGACTTCCGTCTTGTCTGAATTTAGTTTTAAGCGGCTGTTCTTCATCCACTCGGCTACGTTTTCAATCCCTTCGTGTAGGTTGCTTTTGGCGGTGTTTGGGTCTTTGGTGAGGGAGAGGATCAGCTGTGTGTCATCAGCGTAGGAGATGATGTTGAGGTTGTGCTGGCGCGCAATGGATGCGAGGGGGCTCATGTAGATGTTGAAGAGAGTGGGGCTGAGCGATGATCCTTGTGGTACTCCACAGATGACTTTGATGGCCTCTGATCTGAAAGGAGGGAGGCGGACTCTCTGGGTTCTTCCGGCGAGGAACGAGATGATCCAATCCAATGCTTTTCCTTGTATCCCGACGTTGCTGAGGCGTTGTTCAAAGGTGCTATGACAGACCGTGTCGAAAGCTGCGGAGAGGTCCAGGAGGATTAGGGCCGCTGTTTCCCCATTGTCGAGCAGGGTTCGGATGTCGTCTGTGGCTGCGATGAGGGCGGTTTCGGTGCTGTGTTTGGCTCGGAAACCGGACTGTGAAGGGTCGAGGGAACCGTTAGACTCGAGGAAGGCGGCGAGCTGACTGTTGACGGCCTTCTCTATGACTTTGGCAGGGAAAGGGAGGAGCGAGATGGGGCAGTAGTTCTTAAGTTCAGTGGGGTCGGCTGTAGGTTTCTTTAGGAGGGCACTGAGTTCAGCATGTGTCCAGCTTTCCGGGAAGGTGGCGGTGTTGAGGGAGCAGTTGATGATATCCCGGAGATGGGATGCGATGATGGAGTCGGCCTTGTTGAAGACGTGGTGGGGGCATGGGTCGGTTGGTGATCCGGAGTGAATGGAGTTCATCAAGCGGATGGTGTCTTCAGTGCTGATCGGGTTTCAGGCGCTAAGGTTGTTGGTGGGGGGCTTTGGTTCGGTGGTAAGGGGGATGGACTGGTCGCCAAAGCTGTTATGTATGTCAGCGATTTTGCTGTGGAAGAACGAGGCTAGAGAGTCGCAGAGGTCTTGAGAGGGAGTGATGTCGTTGGTGCCGGCGCTGGGATTGGTGAGCTCTTTGACGATGCTGAAGAGTTCCTTGCTGTTGCGGGCTTTGTTGTCGAGTCGATCCTTGAATGCTGATTTCTTGGTGGATCAGATCAGCTGGTGGTGTTTGCGGGTGGCGTCCTTGAGGGTGGTCATGTTGTCTGTGGTTGGGTTTTTTCCCATGCTTTCTCGAGGGTGCGACAGTTCTTTTTGGAGTTCTTAAGGTTGTCACTGAACCAGGAGGCTTTTTTGCTACCTGGCTTGTAGTGATGGTTTTTCAAGGGTGCTAATTCGTCAGCGCTGTGGGAGATCCATTGTGTCAGATTGATGGCTGCTTGATTTGGGTCCGATGATGGTGAGCTGGACGGTGGTAATTTTGTTACAGTTTCTGCGGGGGACTTGTTGTGGGTGGTGGTGGGTCGTGGTCTTTCTGAAGTTGAAGTGGACGCAGCTGTGGTCCGTCCAATGGAGTCCTGTGGCATTATTGAAGGAGACGTGCTTGCTGGAGGAGAAGATTGGGTCGAGCGTGTGTCCGGTGTAGTGGGTGGGGGTGTTTACCAGTTGTTTGAGTCCGAGATTGGCGAGGTTGTCCAGAAGGGTGGTGGTGTTGTTGTCATTGTTGTTCTCCAGGTGGAAGTTGAGGTCCCCTAGGAGAATGTAGTCCTCTGAGGGGAGGGCGTGTGGGCTGATGAAGTCAGTGATGTCTTCACTGAATTGTGTGCGGGGTCCTGGTGGTCTGTAGATGAGGGTGCCTCTAAGTGTGGACTTAGGGTCGGTGTGTATCTGGAAGTGAAGGTGTTCGGCGGCTGTGGGGGTGTCGTCGGAACTGGTCGTAATGCGGATGGTGTTCTTGTGGACAATAGCGATGCCTCCTCCTGTTTGGTTGCTGCGGTCCTTTCGGATGATCTTGTAACCGTCCGGGATGGCTATGGCGATGTCGGGCGCTGATAAGGCGTTCATCCAGGTTTCTGTAAGAAAGGCGACGTCCGGCGTTGTGGTGTCTAGTAGGTTCCATAGTTCAATGGTGTGTTTGTGGACCGAGCGGGTGTTGAGCAGGATGCACTTCAGGTGGTTATTTTCGGAGCTTTGTTTGGCGTTTGTGGATGTAGTGTGGGTCCTGATGCAGTCGAACTTGCAGGACTGGCAGGCGAAGGGTCCATCGGTGCATCCAGGGGCGGCTTGGTGGCAGGCGGGGAGACGGCCGATGTTGAGTGCAGAGAGTGTTGTGGCGTTGTACGTTATGCGGGTGGATTGGATTTTGCGGGGACCAGGGGGTCTGGCGCTGGGCGCGGTCCAGGCGCGGACGGGCGTAGACGGGCTTACCTTTGGCATGCCTTCGGCGCGCATAGGGCGCGATCGCTGCGCGTGAGTGCATCTGTCATTAGTAGAAAGTGGAGGGGGGGCGGAGCGAGGGAGGAGCAGCTGGGAGGCGGGAGCGGGGTGGCGAGTGGGGAAGGGATTGAATTGGAGATGCGGTAGGGGACGGGGGTGGGGCCGCGGGGGGCAGCGGCAGGGACGGGCTGGGAGGCACAACAAATGGCACAACAATAATGCAGCCGAGATCGGGCACAGTCAGGAGGTCACTAGCATTAATCCCACAGAATGCTAATCGAAGCGCAGATGCAGGGGTGCGGAAACAGACGGAGGAAATTAACAACACTCATAATAAATAAAATAAAAGCAAAGCAATGCAATGCTACTCTGGGCGCTGATGCAGGGGTACGATACCAAGCAGGCAGTCCAAGCAGATGGAGTTACGATGTTGCCAAAGGAAATCAGTCACAGCGAGGAGCAGGACGAGTGTCCGGTTCTGACCAGGTCAGGTCGGCCACAGCTCCTCTCGCGATCCTTACCTTGGGATACCAGTGGGAGGGAGGAGCAGCTGGGAGGCGGGAGCGGGGTGGCAAGTGGGGAAGGGATTGAATTGGAGATGCGGTAGGGGACGGGGTGAGCGGGGGAGCAGCGGCAGGGACGGGCTGAGAGGCACAACAAATGGCAAAACAATAATGCAGCCGAGATCGGGGCACAGTCAGGAGGTCACTAGCATTAATCCCACAGAATGCTAATCGAAGCGCAGATGCAGGGGCGCGGAAACAGACGGAGGCAATTAACAACACTTATAATAAATAAAATAAAGGGATGGAGGGGTCTCACAGCCAGCCCTATCAAAGTTCATCACACCTGTCCTGGATGACATCCTCAGCTTCATACCCCAGTACCTTCACTTCCCCAACACTGCGTGGGAACAGCAGGAGTCCAAGCAAGGCTTCTACGCCACAGCTGGATTCCCCGCCATGTTGGGGCAATAGACTGCATACATGTCCCACTTGTGCCCCCTGCGGAGACAGCACACCCCCTGCGGAGACAGCACACCACTACTGCAACGGAAAGCACACGCATTTCATCAATGAGCAGGCAATAGTGGACCACCGGGAACTCTTCACCAATGTCGTCGCAAACTACCCCGGCAGTGTGCACGATTCCTACATCTTTCAACAGTCCATCATCAACCATCGCTTCCAGGATGGCACATATGGAACTGGACAGCTCATTGGTAAGTGCCAAATCAACCCACCACACACCTCAAAGCCACCATCGCAAAACACCCAACTGTGGGAATGCACATGTGACCAAACCACATCCAACATGCCCACCTACCAGACACAACAACACCACTCCATGGTGATCCTGGTCTACCCCTGCACACAATACAGCCATATCGTGGCACCACAGCCTCACAACAGCTTAACGTGTGTTGATGCGGAATGCAGCCATGTGCAAAGGATGCAAGTGACCTGTGAATGGGAACATACACAGCGACAAATGAGGCGTGGATGTGCCTGACATACACGGGTAGGCAAACCACAGATATGTCCATGCAGACCAAAACTTCTGGTGACTGAAGAGTAGCAAACAGTGGACGGAACCATGTCACACCAGGCCGTTGCTCTGATAGAGGAAATGTCGCTCGCTGCCTCCCCCCCTGTGTGCGCGAGCGTAGTGGGTGGGCCCTGAGAACACCAGGGCCTCGTAGGAGTGAGGACAAAAATCCTGTGGTGAAGAACGTGGTTCTCTCCCGGAAAGGCCAACGTCACTGACAGGGTGGCCCCTCGCAGTCCGCGACGAGCCGACGCCGACAGCAGCGGGGCCTGTGACTCCGTGCGACTCGAGTCCTCCACCCTTGTTGTTCTGCCTTTGCTTGTCTGAGTGCCTGCTGACTGTTGGAGTTGTTGCCAGCACCAGCTACTCCCTGAGGGCTGGCTTACACTCACACCACACAGAGCCAGCGCAAGCGTCACTGGATTTGTGTGCCTGCAATCACATCCTGCCAAACCCAGTATTGACTGTTTCTTTTCTCCCTGAAATGTCACAGGTGACTAAGGATATGCACTCTGCCCTTGGATGATGACACCCCTCCAAAACCCGAACACACCCGCCCAGAGGCAGTACAATTCAGCCCACATATGCACCAGGGGCATCGTTGAACACACCTTTAGCATGTTGAAGTCACATTTCAGGTGCCTGGATGGCACAAGTGGAAAGCTCCTGTACAGCCCGGACATCGTGTGCAAGATGATTGTTGCATGTTGTGTGTTGCACAACATCTGTGTACGCACCAATGCACCACGGATCCCAGTTCCAGAAGTACCGGACGATGATGGGGGCGATGGGACAGGTGGCCCACATCACACTGCAACTGCAGCAGGAATGGCCCGTAGGAACACCATCATTGCAAATTGCTTCTCATGACCACGTGACTTTGTGGCCGTCCCTGGTAATCATGGGACAGTACAAAATGTCCAAAAACACAGCATGTGGAAAAAAACATATTTGCAGGTTACAGGTTGTACTTGTGCATTGTAAAAGGGAGCCTAGCTAAGAGCCACACCGGAAGACCTACAGATTCCATGGAGACTGTGATCATGCACCTCGGATACCCATGAGGGACATAACACCCACCTCAACAACCTCAGGCCCCCCGCACCCCTCCGGACATGCACATACAATGCACGACAGAAGGGCCACAACAAAGGCATGATGATGCACAGTGCCAAAACAAATACACACATGTGTGGCCAGAAGAACGAGAAACAGTCACACAGCACTGAAGTAACAACCAAAACCTTTATTGAAACACAACACAAAATAGCAATCCGGAAGACTCCTGTTGGGCCCGTCAGGGACAATCTCGACGTCACAGCCTGGAAAAGAAAGCACAAAATCAGGACGTGTGACATGTGCACATCAAAAGAGCGAGACATAGAGAAACAGAGAAGGAAAGTGAGCCAGAGAAAGAAAGAGAGAGAAGGAAAGGAAGGGAGAGAGAGAGAGAGCAGGAAAGGAAGGACGTGAGATAGAGAGAGAAAGAGAGAAGGAAAGGAAGGGAGAGAGAGGGAAGGAAAGGAAGGAAGGGAGAGAGAGAGAGAGAGCAGGAAAGGAAGGGAGAGAGAGAGAGAGAGAGAGAGAGAGAGAGTCCGTGCCACCCCTGTGCACACAGGCCCCACTGTTCACCTGCTGTCACTGGTGTGTCCATCAGTAGACACACCATGTGCCTGTTCGAACTCCAGGCCCCGGTCACGCCACCATGGCATGGTCAATCAATCAATCAAGGAATTTGTAGAGGGCACTACATACCCGTGAGGGTCTCAAGGCTCTGGGAAGGGGAGGGCCGCCGCTACTGATCGAAGAGCCAGGTCTTGAGAAGTCTTCTGAAGGTCAGTAGGTCTTGGGTTTGTCGGAGGTTGGTTGGAAGGGTGTTCCAGGTTTTGGCGGTGAGGTGGGCCACATCATGCAGGCCCGCCCGTGGCCCGGCAGGTGCCACACATGACGCTGAGTCATCAATGGCAGAGACCACATCAGTGCACACATCATCAACGCAGGCCACTAACCCTGTGCAACGCCAGTCAGTGCCACGTGGTGGTAGGCCTGTGTAAGCCACAAGGCCTCGGCGCCACCAAACCTGTGCTACGCCAGTCAGCACCATGTGGTGGTAGGCCGGTGTCGGCCACAAGGCCCGCAATTGCCACCAACCCTGTGCGCAGAAAATCATGGCCCCTTTGTGATTGAGCACTGTGGAGCGTCCGTCATTCAGTCACCACCAGCAGAGGGGAATGTGATGTTGTCGGCCCCTTATATTTGCGGGGTCACATGGTCTGTGATGCCTGTGCCGGATGGGTGTGGTGTGTGTGCTGACCTGCCCTCAGGGAGTGGCTGGAACATGCTGACAACTAGACCAGTGACCTGCACACCACCAGCGAATATGCCTGCGACAGGTAGCTATGTGGGCCCCCCCTTGGACAGAAGGAGGAAATTAAAGGGGTGCTCAAGTGAATTGAAAGGAAATTAGCTCAAAGGGCAGAGATTAAAATGATTCAGTACAACTAAAAACCACAATTTTTCAGTTGAACAAACAAAAGGCCTACCCATACATTTATATATACATCAATTGTAATGGGGTGGGGATTTGAGGGGAAAAAAATTGGTGTAGGCCTTAGATTGGGTGGGTAGCTGTCGACGTTTTGGCCCTGGCGCAAGAAAGGGGCAGTTTCAAGGCCTCTGCTGCGGGTCTTCTTCAGGACAGGGATGGGAGGGGCGGGTACCGGGGTCGACGGCTACCCATTTTAATCTCTGCCCTTTGAGCTAATTTCCTTTCAATTCACTTGGGCACCCCTTTAATTTCCTCCTTCTGTCCACTGCATCTCGCAGTCTCTCCTGATCACTTATTTTAGGATTATGTAAATAAACTTGTGATATAAAAGTGAGATCAAGTACGTCTGGCTTTTGATCTATATGTGTTGGGTTTGTTGCAATTAATATTGCCGTTTGCAAATTATACATCTCCTCAGGCACAGATTTTATCTGTTTATGTTAACAATAAGGCTTACAATAATTGCGTCTTGAGTTATATCAAGGACCACTCTGTGTGGGGGCAGCAGCATTCATCAGCGCCACGCCTTGTGGCAGCAATGCCATGATGAGGATCTGCAGGGCATGGTAGATTCCAGCTACATCTCCCTGATGTGCAACGGTGGCTGCCATCCTTTCCGCCTCCATCCACACCATGTCCTCCATGAGCCTCTGCATGTGTGCCAGCTCACAGCTGGAATCGCTGGAGCCAGTCTGAGCGGGCAGGTGTACTTCTCTCCACGTCATGACTCCAGCGATGTCAGTCGGTACTCCTTGGATACCATGGAGCGGGCATTGGGTGTCCATTAGGGACTGGAGATGGTCCCTGATGGGACCTAGACTCCCATGGTTGGCATCCAGTTTGGTAGCCATGAGGCCGAACCCCACCCGCACCTGCTCTCCTGTCTCCCTCTGGCCCTCCAGCACATGGCGTTCGAAGGCCATGTGTTGTTCATGGGGGTCTTGGGAGACTGCCGGGTCTGTGGGTGTCTCCTGCTGGATGATTTGGGTAGTGGGTGGGGTCTCCTCAATGCAGCTGGACTGCCCTGATCCTTGAGGTGAGTTGTGGATGATGTCCACGATGTGTTGGAGGGCTTGGGTGTTGATGCTGGTGGTGTCCTCCTCGTCATCAGTGAAGAGTGGCTGGGACTGCTGTGCAGGAGGTGTTGACTGTGCCTCTGCAGTGTGAAGGGGAGATGGTGTGTTACAATGTGTCCACATGTATGTAGCCGCATGGTACATGTTGACATTCAGACAGCATGGTATTGTACATTGTGACAGTGTGTACATCAGGGGCATGACCCAGAGTCCTTGTGGGTGTGCACTGGGCTCTGTTTGATTGTGCATGTGTTCCATTGTGGCCCTCTCCATCTGTCTCCCCAGTACCTGGTGGTCACTCACCCTGTTGCCGTTGTGTTGTATTCTGTCGAGCAGTGTCTGCTCCCCCGACTCCGGCCGCGGTCTCCACACTGATGACTGTCGACACCAGCTCCCCCAATGTCATCCAGCACCAGCTGTGGCACTGGGCTCACACCTCCAGTCTGCATTGCTGCCTTCTGGTTGGCTGCGAGTTTCTCCTTGGTATTTTGCTTGATGTCAATCCATTGCCTCTTTGCCTCGTCCATTGACCTCTTGGGCTCTCCGGCGGCATTCACCTTCTCCACGATGTCCCGCCATATTCCATTTTTGGTGTCCAATGACACGTTGGAGGTGACAAACAAGAAGAGTTGTTGATGGTGTTCCATCACGTCCGTGAATAGGATCCTGTTTTCCTGCAGACTGAATTCATCTTCCTCTTCTCCTTGCCCTTCCCTGTCCCTGAGGTCCCAGGCTGGTTGTCCGCGGTGCTTGTGGGATTGAGCTCGTCCTCTGCGCCTGCTCCGGCTGCCTCCATGGTGTTTCGGTTTTAGTCAGTTTGTGTTTGAGTGTTTTTTCTACTTTTATAGTGATTTTTCCCACCTGCCCTGTGTGTTGCAGGCCTGGCGCTGCTTATCGCTGATTTCCTCATTGCACTTTGACCCATCGCATGTTTTTTCGCGTTGGGGTTTGTGTTTTTATCTCCGTCGAGGTGGTTCTATCACGGACATTGGCCGCCGTTTCTTCAGACTATCGCATGCTACCGCCTTGTTGTGAATTCCACGATAACACTGGGTTATTTTCCTGTGATGGGCTGCGATGTGTTAAGGTGCGTTAGCATTTTTTGGTAATGTTTAGCACACGTTCTTGTGAATATGCCCCTCAGGGAATTGGAACTACCCCTCCATAGTCTAATGATGAATTCTCATTTGCTCCGGAGTCTCAACCAGATATTTTGGCTTCTTTGTGGAGTCCCCATTTGAAGTTTGAGAACTTGGACTTCCTGTGAATCCTGTTCCATGCACTATTAGACACTCCCAACAGGACTTCAGTGAGGTCTTGCTGTGGCTAAAATACTGAATGCCCGCTTATAGTGACCTCCGTACAAAATGAATCATCTACTATGGTTGCCTAGGTGCATACTGACTTACAATTGTAAGGATTTAGTGCATTCACGTAATTGTAGTCCTGTTTACCCAGTTATATAGTCAGCACAAGAAGTATGATTTTAAAACAAGCATTGACTTCTCCAATAGGTCTGGCCGTGGCAAGACTGCATTTTTTTAACCATATCCAGTTGACGTAAAAATTGTAAAAGTAAAGAAAAGTAAAGACAATGATGTCTAGATGTTGTGTGCGCTTGCTTGCGAAATAAATAATTAGAAAGTCGGCAATAATTTTAAATCAAAGCAGAAATTATAGTTCAGACTGTTAGTGAAGTGGACTACTTTGTCGTGGTTGTGCAAGTGTGCACAACCAAAATGCTGCCTTCAACAGTGAAGAGAGCCGACTGCTGAAGTTGGCTGGCCCGCATCCCTTTGCTTTATGCTGTGAAACAACATCTGAATGGCATTTGAATTAACAGATAGGATGGCAGAAAACATCTACATGTAGGTATATGTATATATGTTTATTGTTTTTGACAACATAAAGCGACCCACAAGGTTACACTGTCTCGAGACAGACCTAAAAATTGGATTAAAGAGCGACTCGCGAATGGAATTGTGAAACCTCAGGGCTCTGAATGCCTCCTCACACTCTTCTCAGTACAGAGAGAATCAGTCCTCAACCGACCTTAGTGCAGCCTGAGTGATCCAATATACACACTGACGTTAGCGTGGACTACAAAGCCCCATTGAATTACCTTTTGTATGGCATGACTAAGCCCTTTGAATTCCATTAATAGAGAACGTTATGTACATCTGTACAGACATTGTGCACTGTGGAGTGAGTACAAACTGAAGTGACTTTACTCCACACCAACAACAGAGTAAAAAATGATAGAAATGTTAACAGAACAGTACATTACACAGAGCATTTGGGGCGAGAGGGGACTCTAGATTCTCGCCCTCCCCCCTCTCCTTCACCACATCTCTTAAGATGGAAACTTCCTCCCTTAGGTCCGTTTGACTGCAGGGTGGTGTCCTGGGGGGCCTGAAGTGCCCAGCTGATGCTGATGAGGCGCTTGACCCAAGGTCCCCATGGGGAGTCAGCTGGACTCACCCCCACCAGTCTTTTCCACTATTCTCGACCCCTGCGTATTGTAAAGTCATTATTATATCTATATTCCTGTCTGTTCACCCTCCATCACTCTGCCTCTCTCCATCACTCTTCTCTCATCCCCCCTCTGCTTTTCTCTAGTTGGTACTACCTCTCAGTAAGTAATCTTTATTGCATGATTTGGAAAGAAACCATTGCAAGGTACAAGAGATAAAATGATGATGCTTGGTAAAACGAATAAAAATATAACAGTTATTAGGATTGATAAAAGTAGAACCCTAGTTCAACTATTCTCGACCATTGCGTATAGTTGTAAAGTTATTATCATATCTTTATTCCTGTCT
Source organism: Lissotriton helveticus (assembly GCF_964261635.1). Classification (NCBI taxonomy): domain Eukaryota; kingdom Metazoa; phylum Chordata; class Amphibia; order Caudata; family Salamandridae; genus Lissotriton; species Lissotriton helveticus. The sequence goes on along the minus strand of NC_136068.1, from coordinate 187,055,802 downwards.
TTTCACCCTCCATCACTCTGCCTCTCTCCACCTCTCTTCTCTCATTTCCCCCTCTGCTTTCCTCCAGTTGGTACGTACCTCTCAGTAAGTAATCTTTATTGCATGATTTGGAAAGAAACCTTTGCAAGGTACAAGAGATAAAATGATGACGCTTAGTAAAACTAATAAAAATATAACACTTATTAGGATTGATAAAAGTAGAACCCTAGTTCAACTATTCTCGACCATTGCGTATAGTTGTAAAGTTATTATCATATCTTTATTCCTGTCTTTTCACCCTCCATCACTTTGCCTCTCTCCACCTCTCTTCTCTCATTTCCCCCTCTGCTTTCCTCCAGTTGGTACGTACCTCTCAGTAAGTAATCTTTATTGCATGATTTAGAAAGAAACCGTTGCAAGGTACAAGAGATAAAATGATGACGCTTAGTAAAACTAATAAAAATATAACACTTATTAGGATTGATAAAAGTAGAACCCCAGTTCCACTATTCTCGACCATTGCGTATTGTTGTAGTTATTATCATATCTTTATTCCTGTCTTGTCACCCTCCATCACTTTGCCTCTCTCCACCTCTCTTCTCTCACTTCCCCCTCTGCTTTCCTCCAGTTGGTACGTACCTCTCAGTAAGAAATCTTTATTGCATGATTTAGAAAGAAACCTTTGCAAGGTACAAGAGATAAAATGATGACGCTTAGTAAAATTAATAAAAATATAACACTATTAGGATTGATAAAAGTTGGACCCAGTTCCACTATTCTCGACCATTGCGTATTGTTGTAAAGTCATTATCATATCTATATTCCTCTGTTCACCCTCCATCACTCTGCTTCTCTCCACCTCTCTTCTCTCATTCCCCCTCTCCTTTCCTCCAGTTGGTATGTACCTCTCAGTAGAATCTTCAGGTGAATCTCACTGTTGAATGTTCACTTCTAATGTCAGCTGGTGCTCGAGAATCTTAGTTCAATCAATGTTCTTCTCCACCTTTACTCGAGTTCTCCTTCATTCATTACCTCAACACTTATTAAAACACAGACATCATAATCACCAAATACAGCAAAGCACACCAATCCATAAGCTTAACACACTAAAAAATCCTGAGGAGGATTCAACACATTTTACTAACACATTAACCATCATGATCATTGCTAAAGTAGGCATTCAACAAATCTCCAATGAAGATAAACAATCGGCCACATACAACCGCTCAGTGGAAATCCAAGAGCTTTATAGAAAAGACGCTCTGTCTAAGACAGTGCTAAGCTGCTCTATTACTAGTAGATGCTGTAATAGAAATACTGATTGGTTCAGATGCTCCGTCCATCACCACCCCCTTTTGTACCGCTTTGTTCGCCATAAGTTGGCAGGGTATGCTCAGACGTTGAGTCGCTTGCTCACTTTGCCACTGGATTCAAGTAAGCCTGGCTGAAGACGGCTGGAATGCCAGAAACCGGTCCTAGGAAGCTTGAATCCGGTCGGGGGAAGGTATGGCTTGGCAGTTCGGGCTGGACTGTTCCATGAGGCACAGGGTCAGACTGATTTGCATATGGCCATGTCTGAACTGGGGTGGCAGAGTGGGCTAAAGAACGGTGATGGATTAAACCCAGATCTGTTGACTGGGTCTGAGTGTTTGATTGGTTCAGATGCTCCGTCTATCATCACCCCCTTTTGTACCACAATAGAAATACTAGCAGCATAAAATATTTCTAATGCATCTCTATTGCACATGTGTCTTTTCTCTCTCTTTCTCTAATTCCCACACTCTCCTGCCTTGTCTCTTTTTCTTTACCCTTGTTTACAGTTACACTTCTCGCCCTACCGCACATCCTCTCATTGCCATCACTCTTTAACCCCACCTATATTCCCATTCCCTCCACTCTCTTCCCCAACCCTATAACCTCTCAACCATATCCTCTCCATGTCTCTGCTCTTGCTCTCCTCTGCATGCTCCTATATACTCTCTTCCTCTGCTTCTAATACCATCGCTTTTGATAACTCTCGTTTTTGTCTTGGATTCCTCGCCCTCTTCCTCTTAGCTTATCATTTTCTGTTTCTCTGATTTTCTCTTTCTCCTTCTCTCTTCTCTCTGGTTCTCTTTTCAACTTTCATTTCCCTCGTTCTATTCTTTTGTTTTTGTCCTTTCTTATGTTCTATCTTACTCCTTTTTCATCTTTTCTTTGCCTTTCATTCCCTGCCTTCTCCCTTCCCATATTTGACTATTTTCTCTTCTGATTTTCCTTTTCATTCACCCTCCCAATGACCTATATTTCCCCTTTTCGCATCCTTCCTTTGCACCCTAATATCTACCACTCCTAGACTAGCCACCTCTACATTAAAAACAAAGCTGCACACCCTTCAAAAGCACCAAGTCAGGTTGCTTAGTGGCAAAAGTAACTTTGAAAATCCCTTATTTACAACTGGTGGAACAGAGCGTCATTCAAAGCCTTATCACACCCAAAAGAAGATCCCAAATACACTGAAACGCCCTTCAACTTCTAAACATCAACTACTAATCTCCAGGATATGGGCGTGGCCCAACTAAAGCTACCCAATCCCGCACTACATAGCAGGCGCAACAAGGAGATTCTTTTTATTTCTCCTCATTTTTGCTGTTTCTATGTGTGCTGCGTTGTGCAGCACACATAGAAACAGCAAAAGACCATTGATTGTTTATGTGCAGGAGGTAACCTTTCCTGCACATATACAATCAATAAAAAAAAATATTTTTTGCAAATTCTATGTGTGCTGCCCTTAGCAGCACACATACAATCAATCAATCAATCAGGTCATTTGTAGAGCGCACTACTCACCCGTAGGGTCTCAAGGCGCTGGGTTGGGGGGGGGGGGGTGCCGTTACTGCTCGAACAGCCAGGTCTTGAGCTTCTTCCTGAAGGAGAGGTGGTCTTGGGTCAGGCGTAGGTCGGTCGGGAGTGAGTTCCAGGTTTTGGCGGCCAGGTAGGAGAAGGACCTTCCTCCTGTTGTTGCTCTTCGGATGCGGGGGACGGCGGCGAGGGCGTGGCTGGTTGATCTGAGGGGGCGCTTGGGAGTGTAGAAGTTGATCCGGTTGTTGAGGTAGCTCGGGCCTTGGTCGTGTAGGGCTTTGTGTGCGTGGGTGAGGAGACGGAAGGTGATTCTCTTGTTGACCGGGAGCCAATGCAGATCTCTCAGGTGTCCGGAGATGTGGCTGCGTCGGGGGATGTCGAGGATGAGTCTGGCCGAGGCGTTCTGAATGCGCTGGAGTCTCTTCTGTAGCTTGGCGGTGGTGCCGTAGTCCAGTCGGCTGGTGACGAGGGCCTGGGTGACCGTCTTCCTCGTGTCGGTGGGGATCCACCGGAAGATCTTGCGTAGCATGCGCAGGATGTTGAAGCAAGACGAGGAGACGGCGTTTACTTGCCTGATCATGGAGAGGGAGGAGTCCAGGATGAAGCCCAGGTTACGTGCGTGGTCCGTCGGTTTGGGTGCGGTGCCCAGGGCGGGGGGCCACCAGGAGTCGTCCCAGGCGGAGGGCGAGGAGCCCAGGATGAGGACCTCCGTCTTGTCCGAGTTCAGTTTCAGGCGGCTGGTCGTCATCCATTCGGCTACCTCTCTCATCCCTTCGTGCAGGTTGGCTCTGGCGGTGGCGGGGTCGTTGGTCAGGGAGAGGATCAGCTGGGTGTCGTCGGCGTAGGAGAGTATGTTGAGGTTGTGTTGGCGTGCGATGGCCGCGAGGGGGCTCATGTAGACGTTGAAGAGGGTGGGGCTCAGTGAAGATCCTTGAGGGACGCCGCAGATGACTTTGGTGGCCTCTGACTTGTACTGTGGTAGGCGGACTCTCTGTGTTCTTCCGTCGAGGAAGGAGGTGATCCATTCCAGTGCCTTGTCCTGGATTCCGATGTTGCCAAGGCGCTGTACTAGTGTGCGGTGGCAGACGGTGTCGAAGGCCGCGGAGAGGTCTAGGAGGATGAGGGCTGCTGTTTCTCCGTTGTCCATCAGAGTTCGTATGTCATCGGTGGCAGCGATGAGGGCGGTCTCGGTGCTGTGGTTCGCCCGGAAGCCAGACTGTGAGGGGTCGAGGGATCCGTTCGTCTCGAGGAAGGCTGCCAGCTGTTTGTTGACGGTTTTCTCGATGACTTTGGCCGGGAACGGGAGGAGCGAGATGGGACGGTAGTTCTTGAGGTCGGTGGGGTCTGCTGTGGGTTTCTTGAGAAGAGCGCTGAGATCGGCGTGCTTCCAGCTCTCAGGGAAGGTGGCGGTGTCGAAGGAAGTGTTGATGATGTCCCGCAGGTGGGGTGCGATGACAGCGTCGGCCTTGTTGAAGACGTGGTGAGGGCAGGGGTCAGTCGGAGATCCGGAATGGATGGAGTTCATTGTGCGGATGGTGTCTTCGGTGTTGATCGGAGTCCAGGTGCGGAGGGTGGTGGTGGGTGGCGTTGTTGTGGTCGTGGCTTGCGTAGGTTGGTTGCTGAAGCTGTTGTGTATGTCCGCGATCTTGTTGTGAAAGTAGGAGGCGAGGGAGTTGCAGAGGTCTTGCGACGGGGTGATGTCATTGCTTCCGGCGTTGGGGTTGGACAGCTCTTTCACGATGTTGAAGAGTTCCTTGCAGTTGTGTGCGTTGTTGTCCAGCCGGTCCTTGAATGTATTTTTCTTGGTGGCGCGGATCAGCTGGTGGTGTTTACGGGTGGCGAGTTTGAGGATGGTCATGTTGTCCGTGGTTGGCTCCCTTCTCCAGGCTTTCTCGAGGGCTCGGCAGTTCTTCTTGGAGCTCTTTAGTTCGTCGGTGAACCATGGTGTTTTTCTGCTGCAGGGTCTGCTGGGTGGGGTTCTCAGTGGGGCGAGTTCGTCCGCGCAGTTACTGATCCACTTCGTGAGGTTGTCGGCGGCCTGGCTGGGGTTCGCTGAGCTGGCGGGAGGGTGCTGGCTCAGGGAAGCGGTGAGCTGGTCGGCTGTGATTTTGTTCCAGCTTCTTCGGGCAACCTGTTGCTGGTGGTGGTGGATCGTCGATCTTTTGAAGGTGAAGTGGACGCAGCTGTGGTCCGTCCAGTGGAGTCCTGTTGCGTGGCTGAAGGTGACGTCGTTGCTGGATGAGAAGACGGCGTCGAGTGTGTGTCCGGCGAGGTGGGTGGGGGTGGTCACCAGTTGCTTGAGTCCGATGCAGCCCTGTGTTATAGAAGTGGCGAAGCGCGGCATTAAGCCAAGGAGGCTAACGCCGTGCTACGCCACTTCCTTGTAAATATGCCCCATAGAGACATGCTCCTTAAATAAAGCCGTTTGCAGTTGTTTTTGTTTATTGGGCAATAAAACATATTTGGGTGTCAAAAGAACATTTAGAAGTGGAGTGTAAAATAAATGTGTAAAAAAGATACATTCACTGTCACTACTCGTTCCTACACCTTCACTACCTAGTTTAATTGTTATGTGACATTATGCCAATTAAGGTTGAACCTATCAGTCAAATATTGCTTCAATTACATAATTTGGGTAGTTATACTTTTACTATGCCCATCTAAACGTCCACTTACCTACAAAGACCGGGCAAAGTGGTCAACGTGGATGAAGTAGATATGATATTTCGAATGCCACTGCACTGTTAAGATGTTCTGTGACCAATAGGTTACTCTAAATTCCTATACGGCAGACTTTAAATTTAACCATTCTGAGGTTAGTCAATTTTGCCCTACAATTGCGGAATAGTAGCTCCTTTATTTATCGTGCAGGGACTTGATAAAATAATGTGTTTGTTCTTATCATTTGTGGAGCTTTGTAAATCACTAAGTTCAACCTGGTGGTCGATTCATAGACCAGTACTGGAATAGCAATCTTAGCAGGAAAAGGAAAATGTAAGTGGAGGGCCCGTATGATATTTTTCATTGCACCTCCAATGCAGGATGACTTAAGAGTAGACAAGCCAGAAAAGTTATGTTTTCAAGTATTTCCTGAAGGGTTAGTAGACTGGTTCGGACCTCGGGTTGGACTCTGGGCTTTTTAAAGCTCAGGCCAATGCAACATTTTCATTACATAACACCTGCAAAATTAGCGAATTTTGCAGACTTTAAGGGGCAGATGTATCATCCCCATCATTTGCGATTCCCAAATAGCGATTTTTAAGGAATTGCTATTTGGGAATTGCAAATTGGGATGTATGTAGAAATTCGCTATTTTTTAGCGATTTCTTAAAATTCCTTAATTGCGAATAGCAAATTGCTAATCGCAATTAAGGAATAATTTCCCATTCATTTCTATGTGCCAGGAGGCCCATAGGAACAAATGTGAAATTATTCTCAATTTGCGATTCACAATTTGCTAATCGCAAATTGAGAATAATTTCAAGGGTGCAAGGGTGTCTTAAGGACACCCTGCTGCACCCCTGAAATTGACATGTGTGCCCATATGGCACACATACATGCCCTAAGGGCATGTATGAGCGTCACATGGCACCTTTAGAATTTTCAAAAAGTGTGTTTTTAAAAGAATTCGCAAATTACCACCAACTACAAGTTGGTGGTAATTTGCGATTTCTTAGCCTATATTAGCAAAACTGAAATGCTTAAAACATAGCATTTAAGAAATCGCAATTTGCGATTTCTTAAATGCTTACGTAATATCAAGGAATCGCTAAATTTGCGATTACTTAATTCTGCGAGGCTTTTTGCATGATACATACCATTTCCCGTTTTTTTTGGCGCAAACGCTGCTATTTTGCGATTCGCAGCGTTTGCGCCAAAAAAAACGCTTGATACATCTGCCCCCAAAAATGTTGCTATGTTTTTAGAAAGAGATGGGTTCAAGCAGAAACTCCCTAGCAGGGGGCAGTTTCTCCTCAAACCAATCTGCTTGGAGGTATCATACATGAATGTTGAATGCTAGTTATGGCCTCATGTTCAATTTTCACACAAGAAAGCAAAAGCTGAATTTTGAAAACTCCTGCTTAATTTCGCTTTGTTTTCATGACATTTCCTAAAATTTATTTCATAATTTCGCATATTGATATGCACAAACTTATGCTTTTGAGTCCAAGCATTTTTCCTGAGTTTCAGCTATTTAAAGGGGTTTTGAGGGATCTGATGGCCAAAATGTTTGACGTCTCTATAAAGAATGCAAGAACATGCTGAATTAGACGGGGATGGGGTGCCCCTGAATGGCGGAGGTCCCCAGAGAGCTTGAGAAAGCAAGTTTTCCCTGTTTCTCTCCCATTCAGCATCACTCCCCCTTTCCACTCCCTTGCCACAGCACAGTAAGCTTTGACTCTGCCCCCCCACCCCAGAGGCATACGTTGTCAGCCTCACACCTGCATCTCTGCAATCAGGGTCTCAGCGCCTCTTATGCGTCACTTTGCACAGGAGAATTGTGTTAATATACCTTTCCCAATCAGGATCTCTTCAGAGCCCGCTTGCCGCTCTCGAAGTTGATTATCTCTTTGTTTTTCCGCCAAGGTCTCGCCTTACCTCCTTCCATCCCTCTCCTCAGTGCAGACTTTCGAGCCACCATACTTCTGGTGACCTCCAAACCCTCCTGCCATTCATCTCTCCCTAGCACTGGCAACAATCTGTTTCTCTCCTGACCTCTTCTCTGGCCTCAATGCCTCTCTCACCTTCTCAGTTATTCCCAGCACGCCCTGTGCACAGTCTCAATACTGCCCACCTCGCTCTCTCCTTCCCTTGTGTTCTCTCTCTCTCCTCTGTACTGCAACATTTTCTCTCCTTCCCTATCATCAGTCAATCACTCTCTAACCCTCCACCCTACCTCTATTAAGCCCACCTTGCACTCTCACCATTGTTATGTTATGCTAATCGCACTAGTAGAGTGCACAGTTACCCCCATGTATCCTGACGCTAAGTACTGGCTGCTGGGGAACGGTTGTATGCCAATTCAATGCGGTGTTTACACCGCACTACCATTACACCGCTGGTTTTACAACGCAAGTCGTTACCACGACTTGCGCTGTAGGGTGCTGGACTTAGGAATAGTAAAATTTACTATTCCAACACCAGCCTACGTACAGTAGGGAAGGTGTTGGAATAGTAAATCCACTATTCCTTAGCCTAGAGCGCCCTCCAGCGCAAGTCGTGGTAACGACTTGCGTTGTAAAACCAGCGTTGTAATGGTAGTGCGGTGTAAACACCGCGTCGTAATGGATGTTCCCCCAATGGAACACAGGGATGTATGCTAAAAGGAGAAGAGCCATATCTTCAACCCCTTTCTGAAGGAGAGGATATCCGGGTCATTCCTGAGATGAAAAGGAAGCTCATTCCATGCCCTAGAGGCACAAGTGATGAAGCTCCTGCCTCCCCAATGGACTCTTTTAAATGCGGGAACTTGAACTTGTTTAGCTCCAGTGGAGCATAACATTCTTCCAGGGACATTCCATTGGAATTTCCGCCTAAGGAACTCGGGTCCTGCTCCATTAATGCCCTTAAAGACGGTACATAGTGCCTTAAAGCGTGTTCTTTGTTTAACCGGGAGCCAGTGCAGTTGCCTAAGCTCCTCTTTTACGGAGACAACTTTCGGAGTTCCTGACAACAATCTGGCAGCTGCATTTTGGGCTCGTTGGAGCAGATTGATATTTTGCTTTTGGGCATTAAGATGTAGTCCATTGTAGTAGTCCAAGCGCAACATTATAAGGGCCGTTACCACAGTCTTGAGACTGCTTTCAGTCAAGAAAAACTACGTTTCTTATAATTCTTGTTATGCACTCTCAAGCCCTTTCTCGCTTCTCGTATAATCCCACAATTCTTTCCTCCACTTCCTGTTCCATCAGCACTCTAACACACTATATGCTCACTTTTGTTCAGCTTCTTCCTGCTCACTTGCCTACCCGTTCAGAGGCATTTTAATGCATGTGCATAGTGGGCAATTTCTCAGGGATCCTAGCTTCCTAAGGGCCCCTTGGTCACATGTCCTGGGGTAAAGTTTTGCATAATGCCCCCCTCGGTTCAACATGCACATTTTGCAACCCCGGATACTACGGTTATACAGAAGTATCTCCAGACACTTGTCTGTCTCCATCTGACTATGGATTACCCTGGAGTTAGATGTGTGCTGGCACATTCCCAAGCGTGGGAGCCCCTATTCGCTTTGGGGCATGGCGCCATGAAACTGAGGGAATCCTTTGCCTTTGTTTGCTCAATTCATATCACAGCCAGAAGCGCAAAGGCAAAGAGGTCATCATGGGTCTCACTGTGTGCCACATAGGAGTGATACATGGCCAGCCCACCCATGAGGGCGCTTCATGTGAAAGAGGCTATGGGGTCCAGGGATCCCCCAGGCATCTCCATGCACTGGAACCACCTGCAGGTAGATCTTTGTCCACTATTGAAATGGAGACCAGATCACTGCCTCCATTGACAGGAAATACAGTGCAGATGTTTTGCCTATATATGGTACACTGTGCTCTTCTGAACTCGGCACACACTTTTAAGGGTATTGGTATACGTACCAGGTCTGCATCCTGTGCTGAAAATATAAAGATTCTTTCTTTGACAGGGGCGTAGCTTCAGGGGGCGGGGGTGTTTGTGGTGTTACACCGCCCCCCCCCCCCCATAAATGTATTTTCTGATAAGTGGTTGGGTACAAGTGCTTTCTTTTTCCGGTTTGGTGAGGCGTTTGTCGGATTTCAACAGGACTTTTTAGATATACACAGACAAACATGCATACAGATTCTTTTCATGTCTCAATTTTGAAAGTCTTAAAAAAATGATGGTTATTTTACAAAATGCTTAAATTAAATTTCACTTAGTAACCAGACCAATCCGCATTCCTCTCCCTTTTCACTGCCCCGCAAGCCCTCTTATGCACCCTGCTTGTAGTATAATGTGTTTTAACATTATATTCTAGGAAAATCGGAAACTCACCTCCTCATCTTACTGACCAAGCTACAACCCTGCTCTTTGATTTGAAAGAGGCTGGACATGCTCCTTCACCACAATTGAGTGTGCATGCCCATCCTACTCCCCTACGTTTAATCCCCTCTTTCGCACTGGCTGCCAATCAAATAAAAAAACTGTTTTCTGTCTCATGTCTCTCTTCTTACTTCAACTTATAACGTCTACCTTACTCCTCACTTTTGTAGCTCTTTTTCTCTGCATCTCTATGTACATTGCACCTCTCTCTCTACCTCATCTATATCTAGTTTACCTATTTTTCAATGCTCCAGATGGAGTGGAAATCTCATTTCATTTGTATGGGTACATCATATTCACGTGTAGAATGCACCCGCATATAATCATCTACTGTATTAACATGGAGTGTTGGAAGTGTGAAATGTATTAACATGAATACATTATCTATTTTTAGGCCATTGACAAGTAGCACGGATAATTAACGTAGAAAATAAATGTAACTAGCAGAAAACGTGAACATGAAGAACTCATGTTGTGAAGCTGACAATCATTCATGAACCAAAAGCGCTTATTAATTATGACATTTCATAATTAGGAAAATGTTTTAGTTGAAAGTGCAATAATGCTTATGTGAATTTCTAAAGCTTACATGGTGCTTTCTTATGTTAGCTGAAAATGGTAGGCCTGAAATGCAAGTCCCTGAAAACTCTTGCTTTAGAATTAATAGTTGAATTTCATGTGTGCTGTGGAATCTGTTCTTTCTCATGTTTTTGTATTGCAGGTGATAAAGCACTCTTTTAGGTAGAATAATGTCTTTGTTTTACTATCTATACAAGAAGAGAAGACGTTACAGTCATGTGACTTGAGTTAATAAAGGAAAGTCATTACGATTCACACAAGAGAAGGTCTAGGAACCAAGGAAAAATTGTTGCGAGAAGACATCAAGGAAAAGTACATTAAGAACTGTGTCCAGAGTGGATGGCATGATTCGAGTTGCAACTTGGGAGTACTACCGATGGATAAGTGATTGTTGGAACTAGGGAAAGAACCCCGTTTCTTCCTTGCCTTCAGAGAGAGAGCACCTCAGAACGAGCTATGTCTTTGCGATGATGGCTTTATGCTCCTTGGACCATTAATGGTAGAGAGACTTCTTAGGAAGACTCCATGCACTGACACCTTTTATCCTTCCTTTTGAAAATGCTTATGTAGGGAGGTTGTCTTAGTGTTAGAATAGGGATAGAATTATTGCTTTTTACTCACCAACCTTTGATGCAGGGAAATGTGGACTCATGCATCCTGATTTCTGTATTCTACTTCTTGAATTAATTGTTTTGCTTATGTTTCATTGTCTAAATTAGATGCACAGATTTGGCTTAATGCTAATTTCTTTGTATTTCTTTACCCTTGTGTTGAGGTGTTTCTATGTCCAGTTATTTTTGCCTTTGAAATCAACTAACTAATCTTGAGTAGTGGATCCCTGAGTTATTATGTATCAAGGATAATTATTGCCTAACTGATTGCTGTTAATGACTTTCCTCCCATTTACGCTTTAATGCTGTGAAAAAGTACTATAATACTGTGCCTCTAGAACAGGTCTAGAACGTATGGACCTGGCCTTATCAGTTGGTAGCAGAGGATGGTTCGCACATGAAGCTAAGGGAGAATCTGGAAGAGATATAGAGTAGGGGAAACCTAGAACCCCAATGCCCTGAACTAGAGCCCAATGACAGAGAACGTGGGATGACGGAATTTAGCGAGACCGATGGACTTTGATGGTGCGACAAGATCAGCAGTGAAAGGAGGCGTGAGTGTTAATAGGGTGTATGTTCGACTGCTGGAATGATTTGATTGTGTGATGTCTTGCAGATTTGGAGTGAGAGTCGAGTGAGTGTAGTTTTGGGCCGGACGTGGTCCAAGGATTGAGATTTGAGTAGCAGGTCCCAAACTGGTCTAGGATCCTGGTATGTTAAAAGGTGTAGAAGACACCTAGATTGTGATTGTCTGACCGAAGAATTGAGGAGTACTCGTGAAACATCATAGACAGTTCTACCTAAGTCAGGGAACTTTGTGTACATGGGCTAACTATACTGATTCGGGTGACTCACATTGGTCGAGGGTTATCGTGTGTGAATATTCTTGAGTGGTGAATTATACCAATCTTTTAGATAGCAGAAAATAATGGATTTAAGATGATTGTGTGAGTGAAAGAGTACACAGAAATTTTGAAGGAGGGTGAGTTGCTGCGATAGGCCGGTTGGTGTAACACCACAGTGGGATTTGTTGATAGTCATCAGGAAGTTTGCAGTTGAAAAAAGATTGTTCATTCGTAATTTATTGAACAAGTCACATTTTTTTGAATCATGCAGTGTTTTAGGGTGTAGTGAGATCTTTTCAGGGGTGATGAAGGGGTTGATACTCGAGTTGGCAAAGAGCCGCCACCTGAGGATACTCCAGCACACTATATGGCGACAAAATGTGGGCGCCACACTATGAGTTGGCTCCAAAATTGGCCTAAAATCATTGAAAAGGAGGGTGGATTTTCATTTCTACTCTTTGGTTCATTCTGGTTGGATGTGTTGAATTAGCTCAGAGGAGCAATGTTTGTGCTGCGACCTTTGCCTAGACCCACATAGTTTGAAGCGCTAGCTGCATAATTTGTGCAGCTCATGCTAAGCAGAGGGGGAAATATCAAGGGAGAATGAGGAAAACTGTGAGGGCATATCAGGACGCACAGTGGTATGTGAAGCTTAAGAGGTGGAGAGTGGATACCATTGAAGGAGAATGGTTTTACCCAGTGCTGAGAGGAGATGGAGAACCACAGGACAGGAGTAAGTGTACAAATGGGAGTGACAGTAGTGACAACGAAGACTGCTTGTTCGATGGGTCATTAGCTGAGCATCCACCACCTTATAGTCTACAATCAGGTAAGGGAGGGGCGGAACTCAGGGAGTGCCAAGAATGAGGAAAGTGTATGAGCTCAAGTGGGTCCTGATCCAGGGATTATGAGAAGGATATCAACAGGAAAAGGGGAGATGGGAGTGTCCGCCTTGGGAGATATGGAACAGAATAGTGTCTTTGCTGATTCACGGTTGCCGGAAGCTCTTACAGTACCCGTTACCCTTGACCTGAGTTAAGTGGAAAACCTTGGTCAGAGGCACTCCGTACATGCTGAAGGGACCGGATTGGGAAGAACAGGGAGCATGAATGGGAATTGTCATTCTTTAGTGCCTACGGAATATAGTACCCCTTTGTCAACTACTGCTGACCCTTCGGAGTACAGGTTGACTCCAGCACTATATAGTCTACACTCATGGTAAGCACTAGTTAATGTGGGAGGCTCCAGTGAGGGGACCAAGAGGTGCATCTCTAGGAGCAAGCACCATCCAGAGAACCTCTGAAAATCAGCACATTCTAGATGTTGCGGACTTGGAGTCATGGTTGAAAGATCATAATAACAGCAAGGAGAGCCACAGTAGTAGTTGAGTCAGGGTACCATCAAGGTTGTAATGAAGGTGAAGACTTTGGATATGATGAAACTGAAGGCTGAATTGGATGAAATCATTAGTGAGAGTCTACCTTTAGACAGAATAGAGACCTATGAGCTAGACAAGTTGTTGTTTGTAGCTAAGAATGTTATCCAAAGGGCAAGACAGGCAGACAAGAAGATTTCGGAGTTGGCTCAAAGGTATGGAGTAGACTTATCCCAAACAAAAATGCTACAGGGAAATCATAGGCTTACTTACAGTGACCAAGACCTAGAGGAAAAGAGAGTGACTGGGTTGAAGGCACACATCCGCGAGTTGGAAATAGGAATAAGAGCTTGGAGAATGCGGGATATGAAGTGGGAAGAGAGATGGTCAAAGAAGAAGAGCTTAAGAAAGGCAACAGGGGAAACACCACCTCCAGGAGGGGTAACCCAGTGAATAGAGGCATATACGTTTGGGAAGTGCCTAGTAGAGTGTATGTGCATGTTCCCTGGAGTCAGGGTGGCATTGCAGTGTTCACAAATGATTTTCCCAGATTGAGGGAGAAACATGCTGAGTGGTACAAGCAAATCAATTGCTTTGTTAACCCCTTGGACGCTCATGACGAGCTCAGCTCGTCATGGAGTGCCCATTCATTTCAATGGAAATTACAGTAATTTGCTACAGATAGCTTAGCATCCAAGTGGTTAAGATCTCAAAAGGTATGTGGATTGATGGAAACACCGTGTTTAAAATTGTGGTTTCTAGTGATATATGATGGTCTGCTTGTAAGATATCTGTTGAGTGGCCTACTGCTGAACCAGACTGGAACTCAGTATCTCATGGCCCTTTGCCAACGGTTATGAAGAAGTACGATCAGGTAATCAGTCACATGGTTGCAATCCAAAATAGTTCCACAAGACATCAATTGGGTCAAGATAGATCGAACGACCCAGGAGCCGAAAGAGTCAGTCCATGTCTACTACGAGAAATTGTTCCAGGCTTTTAAGAAATAGAGTGGGCTAGACAAGCTTGACCCTAAAGGCATGGGAAAATTTGTATCAAAATTTGTGACAGGATTGAGGCAGGAGATCAGCCTCATGATCCAACGGCACCTATTATGTTGACGAAACAAATCTGTGGATGAAATCCTACGGTATGCCAGGTACTGCAGTGATGAGGTAGATTCTAAGCACAGAAGTATGAAGGAGATGCTGGTCCAAATGTGAAATGCACAGAAGGGAATGAAGATGCACACAATAATGGGACCTGTAGCTCGTGGTCAAGGGAATGCACCAGAAGGCGCCCAATCACCATCAGTCGCAGGTTCAATGGGACAGGGAAGACGAAGAGGCATCACTATAGACCCTAAGACAGGGCTATATATTGCAACTAGGAAGAAGAGCGCTGTCTGTCATTTTTGTCACAAGATCAGGCATTGGCAGCACGAGTGTCACCTTAATCCTGCAAACCAAGAGCAGGAAGAATAACTTGTGCAGGGGGCAGATGGAGTAAATCAGTTACCAACAATGACTAGGCCAAGATCATTTAATGTTTTGGGGAATTAGAACCAGTTAGCGCAAGTGCCTCAGCCTCCCAGAATTTCTCAGGGCAATCAAACCTATCATCAGTTGCCCTTAATGGAAGGGAGGTGGAAGACTGTACACTTGGTGTATCTTAGAGGTAGACCAGAGTGGACCATGCACAGAAGCAGACATAGAAGGTCATCCCATTACATTCTTCATTGATACTGACACTACCCATTCTATTATGACATCTGCATTAGCCCCAAACCTACCCTTCTTGGGAAAATTGATCCAAGTTATATGAGTCTCTAACAAGAGAATGACAAACCCATTGATGGAAGAGGTGCTGGTAAAAATCGGAATCTTTCAGGATCACCATTGGTTTCTGGTGAGTGATTCGAGTCCAGTCTGTTTCCTGGGGCTTGTCCTAGTGTGTAAATTGAATTGCACCATCTACTGCACGCCAAAGGGAATTGAATTGCAGACTAATGATGAGTACATTACTTTCAAATTAGCCAACCAGAATCTTTGCACTGCTATGTTTCCTTTACTGACAGTGGAAGACATGCTGCTGGATCTGAAAGACATAGTCTCTCCAGTGGTATCGGACTTCTCAGGGGAAGAAATCAGACTGATTTGAGGAGTTGAGCCAGTCCGCATACAGGTTAAGTCAAATGCAGAGTTTCCAAGACCCCCCAGTACAAGCTGACCCCAGAAACAGTGGCAGGGATTACACCTGTAATTGAGTCCATGATTGCACAGGGCATCCTAAAGGAGATCATGGGAAGTTCCTACAATTCTCCTATTATGGGATTGCAGAAGCCAAGTGGGAAATATTGCATTGTCCAAGACCTTAGGAAGGTTGAGAGTACAGTGATTCCATGTTATCCTGTGGTGCCGAATCCATCTGTAATCCTATTACAAAACCCTTGTGAAGCTGCATGGTTCACGGTGATTGACCTCTTCCAAGCATTTTTCTCCATCGCTTTGCATGAAGAAAACCAATCTTTATTTGCTTTCTGCCTGAAGAATTGTGTCTTAACATGGTGTTGTATCCCTCAAGGGTATACTGAAAGTCCATCTATTTTCAACCGGATCCTGATGAAGAATCTTGAGAGCATGATTCTGCCCCGAAACTCAATTTTGGTTCAGTATATTGATGACCTTCTCATCACTTCTGAAACATGAGAAGCTTGCAGGGACAATACTATTGCCTTACTGAACCATTTGGCTGACAATTGGCATACGTTGTCTCCTAGTTAGCTTCAGTACTGTCTGAACATAGTTCAGTATTTGGGTCATCGAATCAAAAAAGGCAAGAGGAAGGTGTCATCAATAAGAGTGGAGGCGATCATGAAAATAAATCCGCCTAGTAGCCAAAAAGAGGTCAGAATGTTTTGATAGTGGATTCCTAATTTCTCCTTAATTCTTTTGTTTTAATTTGTTTATTAACTATTTTTTATATTGGGGGGTTAATAGCAGACAGTAGACATGGGCTTTCACCAGTGAAGGATATAATCAGATCACTTTAGCATTTTAGGTGAAGATAGACTTGAGCAGCAATACATATCAAAATCTCTATCAATGTCTGGCTTCATTATACAATGAAGCATCAACTGCCAAGTAGTGTGCTCAAGAAGAATGATACCTTGCCTCTGATTTCATCGATTTCCATGTCTGGGCACAGCATGTATGGTGCAAGCAAGGAAGAGTGGGTAGGGGGAGGTGAAGGGTCAGGAAAGGAGGAAGGCAGGATCTGGGTATGAACATTATAAACTGTTGCCCAACTTAGCTCTCTATAGTTCCCCAACACTTATAATCCAGCTACTGATTGGAACAGGTTTAAGTCCCTCCTTTCTCATCAAGTATTGTGTACTCAGGGTATGCATGCATGATAATAAGGTATTAGGTCATGAGACAGCTTGCCTGCTAGGTCATACATGTGTCCCTGCTATAGTTTATGGCTCGTGATTGCTTGTGTGTCGTCAGTACTCGTGGTGGGCACCTGGTTTTCTACATTCACCTGCCAGGCAGTATGGAAGTCTAAAAGAACTGTATCCTATGCGGCCCCCAAAGGGATCTTGCGAATCCCCATGGCATCTTCAATGTGTAAAGTGACTGTTAGAGATGGGGGTCTCTAGTTGGCAGAGGTAGGTACCTTTGTCCAAGTAGGGGTGCTTCCTAGTCAGGGTAAGGGGGATACACTTCTAAATAACCCCTGCTCACACCCTTGGTAGCTTGGCACAAGCAGCGAGGCTTATCTCAGAGGGAGTGTGTAAAGCATTTGTGAACACATGCAGTAATACACTGAAAACACTACAAAGGGATACCACACCAGTTAAGAAAAATAAGTAAGTAATGTACAATATTCTTAAAAAATAGTTACTGTGCAAAATAACCTTTAAATTGCAGAATAAAAATGAAAATACTGTTCCTCTGACTCTGTAGCCCTGTCTGGGGCTACTGTGATACTGAATACGACAGAGTCTAACAATTACAGTCAACTGTGTCGATACTGGTTAGCAAAAGCGTCGACAGACCCGGAGACAGTACCTTTTGTTGTTGCGGCAGACACGATGGTATGAGCTGGTCCAGGGCAACCGTAGCCGTGGCGTTGTAAGATTGAAGCGTTGCAGCATGCTGTGTCCTCACAGCTCGGTGCAGGCAGCGGTTTGTTGACAGAGTAGGTGAGACCAAGGCTTGCATTGTAGGGTGAGGCGGTGCTCAATGTGGTGCTGGCAGGTCACGATGCGGCGACGGAGCCGGTCGATATTTGAGTCAGGCAGCCACGGAGTCGAAGACGTCAGTGCAGCGTGTAGCGAAGCATTGCCGAGTGCGATGCCCACAAGACACGGTGCAAGCACCGGCTCGTTGACGGAGTCAGTGAGACCAGGGTTGCATTGTGAAATGAGGTGGTGTGGTACGCTGTATGGTGCCTTCAGGACAAGGAATCCTGCGATGGACTCGGTGACAGAGTGGGTTACCCTTTTCTTCTCCAGGCAACTGAAACCAGCAATTCCAGAGACGGTGCCAGAATTTTGGTGAGGTTTTTAATGTTACTGAGACCTTGTGAACAGGGGGCAAGCTCAGTTAAAGCCCTTGGAGTTCTTCCTCAAGCAGGGGATACAGCAAAGTCCTTTCTCCTTTCCTTGTCAGCAAGTAGCCACTGCAGGCCAATCCCAGACAGCAAACAGCACAGGGGCAGGATTCCTCCTCAGCTTCTCCGGTTCTTCTCCTTGGTAAAGGTTCCTCTTGATTCCCAGAAGTGATCCAAAAGTCTGGGGTCTTGGCCCCAATACTTATACTACAAAATCCTTTGTTCTCTGGTGGCACAGAAGCCCTGTGCTTGGTCAAAACTGGTTGTATGTATGTATGTGTTTATTTTTGTATAGCGCATATGTCACCGTTCGGTCTCACAGCGCTGCTGAGTCTGAGTTGGAGAGACAGGGGGGGCGGTGGACTGTTTAAAATAGCCAGGTTTTTAGATTCTTGCGGAAAGTTTTGTGGTTAGGGTCAGTTCTGATGGAGAGTGGTAAGGAGTTCCAGGTGGTGGGACCTATTTTTGAGAAACTTCTGTCACCATTTCTGACAGTCCTGACCTTTGGGACTCTTAAAAGGTGTTTATTAGATGAACGTAGAGTCCTTCCCGGGCAGTAGCCCTGGAGCTTTCTCTGAAGGTATTTTGGCCCCTGTCCATTAATGGACTTGTGCACTAGGCAGCAGATCTTACATTTGATGTGCTTTCTAATTGGGAGCCAGTGGAGAGTCCTTAGGCACGGGGCTGAAGGGGTACGGGGAGGGAGGTGAAGAATCAGCCTTGCAGCGGAGTTTTGCAAGGTCTGAAGTTTGGTTAGGAGGTCTTCGTTCACATCAGCCAATAGTGCATTCTCATAATCAAGGCAACTGATTATGAGGCCCTGGATGAGGGGTTTCCGGGAAGCAAGTGGGATCCACTTGAAGATTTTTCTTAGGTTTCTCATTTGCACAATGCAGGTATGAACCACTTTATTTATGTGTTGGGACAGAGTCAGCTTATCATCGATGATGATGCCCAGGTTTCTGTCCTCTCTGGTGCAGCTTCCTGGCAGGAGGTGGAGACAGCATTGTCCTTGGCAGACCAGGCCCATTCAGGTGAAAGGAAATCACCTCACCCTACTATAAATGCAGCCCAGGTATATTCAGCCCAGCCCTGACTCATCAGGTTCTCCGGAGCCACTGCTCCTGCCCAGGCCCTGTCATCCAAAAGCCAGACATGCGGTACACAAGCCAGACAGAGGCACACTGAATGACTAAGCAAGAAAATACCTACTTCCTAAGAGTGGTATTTTCAAACACAGAATGTAAAAATCACCCTCACTAAAAGATGCATTTTAACATTCTGAGTTCAGGCATGCTAAACTTTATTTTCCTACCTTGTTCCCAGGGGTAGTTATGTATATAAGATGTTACAACAAAACTCCCCTTTCTATCCTATGGGAACAAGTAGCAGTGCCTTCCTTAGGGGTGACTAATATATGTAAGAAAAAGAAAGATTAGGGCCAGGCAAGTAAGTGGGTACACTAGACATCATTTTGTGCCGGGTTACCACCAGTAGCACTCTGCAGTTCTCGGTGTGCTTAGCGCAACAGTATTAGAAGCGAGCGCTTTATCTTAAAAATCCCGTTTTGTCGCTTTATTATTTCTTTGTTTCATTTCTTAGCCCCTGATTTTAAACACTAGCGCTTACTTGCACTATAATAGTGGGTTCACGGCCGTTTGAGCGGGTCCTTAGCTTTCCCTGGCCGCCGAATTCACCCGTTTTTTGCAGCCATCTTGGGTGAGGCTGGGACACTCTACGGGCGCCATCTTGGGTAGCGCTTCAGTGTCCCAGGCAGACCCAGCAACCGCTACTTAAGGTGGAATTTGAGAGGTGAGTCGACCTCTAGACATCATTTTGTGCCGGGTTACCACCAGTAGCACTCTGCAGTTCTCGGTGTGCTTAGCGCAACAGTATTAGAAGCGAGCGCTTTATTTTAAAAATCCCGTTTTGTCGCTTTATTATTTCTTTGTTTCATTTCTTAGCCCCTGATTTTAAACACTAGCGCTTACTTGCACTATAATAGTGGGTTCACCGCCGTTTGAGCGGGTCCTTAGCTTTCCCTGGCCGCCGAATTCACCCGTTTTTTGCAGCCATCTTGGGTGAGGCTGGGACACTCTACGGGCGCCATCTTGGGTAGCGCTTCAGTGTCCCAGGCAGACCCAGCAACCGCTACTTAAGCCACTCATGGAAACGCGCAGCGGTGAGGCGCAGCGGAAGCGCCGTCCCAGCGCCGGAGTCACGCCAGAGTCCAGCCCGTCTGTGCCCGTCTGTGCCTGTCTCTGCCCGTCTGTGCCCGTCTGTGCCCGTCCGGGCCCAGACGGGCCAAGGGCCCGGCATTCTGCCCAAAAAATCTACAGCCAGACGGATATACGCTCGGGACGACCTTATCGCACTATGTCCCCCGGATGGTGCCTCATGTGGGTACGCCCACATCGGTTCCAATTCGCGATCAAGCTGCAGGAGTGGTCAGCTTACCGACCCTGAGAAAGGAGAGATGGCCCTGTCGCTTGGTCTGCTAAATTGCGGATCTCTCCCGAAACATGCGTTAGAAATCAATCACCTTATACAAAATAGGGACCTAGATATCCTGTTCCTGACGGAAACTTGGACTATGTCCGGTTCTGAGGCAGCGATAGTGCAAGCCCTCCCCCCTGGTTTTCTTATATACCATCTGGATAGACCGGTGGGGCGAGGGGGCGGGATCGCTATTCTGTATAAGGACACGTATATGTGTAGGGCTCAGAATGGCTTAGTGTCGGACTGTGAGAGCTGTCAGTTTTCCTTGCGGATATCTCCCACAGTGTCGGTGGCAGGTATTCTGATTTACCGTCCGCCAGGCGGTGTGGGTAATTTTATCAGTTCCCTTATGGAAACAATTACTACCTTGGCGTCCGCTACGACTAATTTTTTAGTCTTGGGTGATTTTAATATTCATTTTAATGACTCAGCCGACCCGATAGCTTCAGATCTGCAGTGCAATCTGAAAGCTTTTGATTTGTTTCTAATTAACTCAGGAGCGACGCATGATAAGGGATATTTACTTGATCCCATTTTTACTAATATTCCCCGTTTGGCGACCGGTCCGGTTTATCCCCTGCCATGGTCAGATCATTTTCTGATCCCGGCAACCTGGCAAACGGACTCATTATCCACGCCCTGCCATCAGACTTACATGATGGATAGAGCTTGGTCTAGGCTATCAATTGGGGACTGGATTTCCAAATTGAATGACACTTGCCCCCCCCCTGAATCTGATCCAATCAAGGGTGATTTTAACCTGGATCAGTGGCTGACTTCCTCCCTTGACGCTATTCTTCCTATAAAGAAGGTGCCAAGGAGAGAGAAAAGAGTCGGCTCTGCCCCATGGTACACTTCCGAGCTACGCATCCTTAAAAAGAGATGTAAGAAGTTGGAGAGGATCTGGAGAAAGGATTGGGAAGTGGCTAGTCGGGAGGATTATCGCTCTGCAATGAGGGGCTATAAAAGTGCTCTTCGTGTGCGAAAACCCACTTTTTTGAAGAGCGTATAAGATCGGCCTCTAACTCCTCTAGGGAAACTTTCAGAGTGGTAAAGGAGCTTCTTAAAGTTCCCGAACCCCTGATAATCCATGATAATCCTGGGGAGAAGTGTAAAGAACTAGCAGACTATTTTCATTTGAAAATAGAGAAGATTTTAAATACCTTGCCTCCTCCTTTGCTCTCCTACTCGGAACCCATCAAGGACACAGTAAACCAGCAAAGTGGAATATCCATCCACTTAGATACTTTTGGCCCAGTATCATTGGCTGAAGTCCTTGAAGTACTAGGTGGCATGAAAAGTGGCTCCCCCAAGGATCCGGTCCCTATGAAATTTCTGAAACAGGCAGCCACCGCTATTGCGGCCCCGATCACCGATTTGATGAATACATCCTTTGCCCAGGGCGTGGTACCACCGAGCTGGAAATCAGCAGTGGTAAAGGCGCTTTTAAAGAAGCCAAGCCTGGATCCTTCGGACCTGGCTAATTTTAGACCTATTTCCTTATTGCCGGGTCTTGGTAAAATTGCCGAAAGGTTGGTGAATCGGCAGCTGTCTGTTTTTTTGGAAGAGAATTACCTGTTGCGAGACTCACAAACTGGATTTCGGCCAGGTCAGGGCACTGACACCGCTCTTCTGGCAGTCGTGGAGGAAGCCAGAAGCATTTTGGATTCAGGAGGGTCAGTGGCAGTGATCCTCCTGGACCTTAGTGCGGCTTTCGACACCGTGAACCATCAGGTGTTGATTCAGCGGCTGTCCGAGGTTGGAGTGTCTGGGGCCGCTTTGAGGTGGCTTAGGTCCTTTCTCAGTGGCCGGACATACCAGGTCTGGGAAGGCAATGATCGGTCAATATCTATCCCCCTCCAGTGTGGTGTGCCACAGGGCTCTTTCCTCAGCCCGACATTGTTTAATGTGTATATGGCCCCCCTGGAGGATGTGGTGGCCCCATTTGACATTAAAATCGTCAGTTATGCGGATGATACGCAGTTGGTGGTCGCCCTATCCCGACTGATGGAGAACCCCGATCTATTGCACTCCTGTCTGTCCGTTGTCCACACCTGGATGTGTGAGTCCGCCCTTAAGCTCAACGGCTCAAAAACAGAAAATATGCTGTTAGGGAATAAGACCCCCTCTCTTCCATTGACCAGCTGGCCCTGCTGTATGGGTGACCTCCCGAGCCCTAAAAAGGAGATTAAGAGCCTAGGGATTTGGCTGGAGCAGGACCTGTCATTTAGGACACAGGCAAAGAAAACGGCAGGTGTCTGCTTTGGTCTACTCCGGTCAGCTCGCAAAGTCTTGCCTCTCCTTCCTTTGACATCTAGGAAGCTGCTCATTCAGGGGCTTATTACATCAAGACTCGACTATTGCAATGCAATCCTTTTGGGAGCCCCGGAACCTACGTTTAACATACTCCAGCAGGTCCAAAATGCCGCCGCCAGGCTACTCACCGGCTTGTCTAGGATACAGTCAGCCAAACCTGCCTTAAAGGCGCTGCACTGGCTCCCGGTGCGGGAAAGGGTGAAATTCAAGGCCCTCTGCACAGCCCATAAAATTGTTCAGGGTAAGGGCCCTCCTTTACTGAGGACCTTAGTGGCGCCCTATAAAGCGAACAGAGCGCTACGCTCGGATCGGAAATTTCTCCTCCATACTCCTAGAGTAAAAAGAGCTCGTACTGGGGGGAGGAGATTCTCGGTCAACACAGCGATGCTGTGGAACGCGCTCCCTCTGAAGCTACGCTCTGAGACCTGTACTCTGCGGTCCGCAAAAGCCTCAAAACTTTCCTGTTTCCTGCTTAATCGCATTTGAACTGGCCAGGGGTTAATTGGTGGGGTCTGGACAAGCGCTGGGATGCCCGAGGGTAACTACGCGCTATATAAAATTTTAAATAAATTTAAATAAATACTTGCCAAGTCAACATGGCAGTATTAGACTGCACACAGGGTCTGCAATTGCAGGCCAGAGTAACATTTACAGGCTTCTTCTGTGAGTGGCACAATCAGTGCTGAAAGCCCACTAGCAACATTTGATTTACAGGCCCTGGGGACTGACTAGTAAACTAAATAGCAAATCATGGAAACACCAATCCATAACAGTAATTTACAATGGGAGCACTTGCACTTTGGCACTGGACAGCAGTGATAAAGTGCCCAAAGCATCTAGACCAGCAAAATGGAGTCCAACACACAGCAAAAACACAGGGCGCAAAAGCAAAAAAATCCAGGATAGACCCATGCCAATGGTGCCAGTTCAGCGACACTCTCTGCTTGCACCCAGGTTGTTATTGAGTGAAACCAAGCTATCTTGGGTGGGGGCTTTGGACGTTTCCAGCGCCTTGTAATCAACGTTTAGCTGCAAGTAACCCTAGATCTATAAACCTGGACGTTACTTTGTGTTTTTGGACCTACAGCAGAGGCACACCTCTCAAGTGCTGCCCACCTCTTGACTAGTGCAGTTCGAAAAAATAAGTGACTACAGCTTCCCAGTAAGTGGTAAGGGCCTTGCAGTTCCACATCATGTGTAGCAGATCTGTATCTACCAGGTTACACCCGGGGCAATGAGCGTCAGTATACCTAAAGTATTTATTTATTTTGGCTGGTGTCAGGTATGCCTTGTGTATTATAGTACCGTATGAGGTGAAATCTGGCATTACTAGGGATGTGTATAGGCCCTTCCAGTCGGCCCATTCTTTATCTGTACATGGCCTTTGAAGATCAGTGTCCCAGTGTTGCCTGAGAGATGTCAGCGGTTGTGCCGCATGTGTTCTCAATTATTCAGCAAACCATTTTGTGAGGTGTCTCCTCATTCCCACATGTGCATATATTAGATGGTAAGGTATGTTGTAGGCTCTTGTGATATGTCCCCCATAATGTTTGCAGCATCGAGGTTAGTGAGGTATACAGTAGGAATTGGCCCCGTGGAGGTCATCTTTATTGCCATCATCTAGGACATCAAAAGTGTGTGCCAGCTGTCTGTTATAATATAGGTTTCCTAGGGTCTGTATTTCCACCTCCCCCAGGCAGAAAGTTCAGTTCCAGTAATGGCGTGCTGCCCTCTTGGTGTGCCCTGTATGGGCAAAAAGGCATGTAAGGGGTCAAGCCTCTCATTAGGCGTAAACTACGATGGAAGCATCAGTTGGACAGGGATTGCCCTTTTCCTCCCCGGGTGAAACAAGCTTATAATTGACAAGTTTGTCCTACCTGGCAGCTGCGTGGCAGTACCTGCCAAGTATAGCCCATCAATCCATCTCGCTATCTATTGAAGTTGTGCTGCCAGGTAGCAATGCTCCATATTGGGCACAGAAATTCCCCCTGATCTGTCTGCAAAAAAAGTTTAAGGAAGCGCAACCCTGCATCGTGTGCCATGCCAAATGAACTCTCGCATGGTGTGCTCAAATGAGCAAAAGACTGGGGGCCAAATATAGAGTGACAGGTTGGTGAAGTAATATAAGAGCTGTGGGAGTGCCACCATTTTAAGGAGCGCTATGTGACCCATCATCATCAGGGGGTGGATGCGCCAGAGTGCCATTTGTGACTTAATTGCACTGACCACCAGCATAAGGTTCCCATCCAGCAGATCTTCTGGTTGGTGATAGATCTTGACACCTAGGTAGCAGAACATAGGTGGCTGGCAATGCCCCCTAGCGCCATTTACTACAAGCTCTAGGTCAGTGGCGGATGCAGGAAACGGGTAAAGCCACGTTTTTGCACAGTTTACTCGCAGGCGGATATGGATGCAATGTCGAATAGTGTTTGTGCTATGATAACATAGATGGATATATGACGTTACAATGCATACTATTACAACGCATGTTTTTACAACGCATTTTTTACAACGAAAATACTATTACAACGCATGTTTTTACAACGAATACTATTACAACGCGTAATAGTGTTATTCATAGTAATATGCAATAACAACGAATTTATTTACAACGCATACCATTACAACGCAAAAATATAAATTATATATATATATTTTTTTTTAAATAACCCCTGGGACGGGATCCAGGGAAACTAGGGGTTTTGGGTGGGGAAGTGTTTTAAAATATAAACAAAAACTGAACGTATTTTTGAAAAAATTGTACATTTAAAAAAAAAATTATACTCAAGTATTAAATTTAATACCCGAGTATTAAAAATTAATACTCATATATTCGTCACTATTTAATATTTTCTAAACTGTATAAAAAAACACTAAAATTCAATCGAATCATATTATTAATTTTATTATTTTAAAAAATAATTTAAACCACATGAATTTATTTACAACGCATACCATTACAACGCAAAAAAATAAATTATATATATATATATTTTTTTTTGGTAAAATAATCCCTGGGACGGGATGCAGGGAAACTAGGGGTTTTGGGTGGGGAAGTGTTTTAAAATGTAAACAAAAACTGATCGTAATTTTTAATAAATTCATCATTTTTTTTTAAATTAATGCTCGTGTATTAAAACTAATACCCGACTATTAAAAATTAATACTCATATATTCGTCACTATTTCAATAGAATCATATTATTAATATTATTATTTAAACAAATGATAGGTAAAGAAAAAGATAGTACATCGATGTGTCCACCATTTTAACATGTTTTTTTCCAACATAAGTCCTACAACTCTTTCTATTAAATTAATACCACAACAGTACTTCTAAAATGGATGCCAAAACGGAACGAATCATCGAAAACATTTACTATTTTAACTACATTTTAAATTATAAGTTACCTCAAAAATATAACGTACCTTAAAAAATAATGCCAACGCTGTATTTATTTACAAAAACAATGACACACTGAAAAACATATAAATACGAGCCAGACACCATTTTTAAAACAGTTGATTCTCAACTCCCAGAGAGATCAGACGCCAACAGCTGACCCTCTGACCTGGTAGCAAATTTAATACCCGATTATATATTCTGAGGAATATTTCTCATAAAACAAGTAAGTTAATATATAATATATATAATATTTTAAACAAACGATTGAAATGTTTCCTCTAATAAAATGATTTTTCGTATTTAAATATAATAATATATTTTTCTTATTTAATTGTATTTATTAATACATATATCCATGAATAATAAACTATCTATATAAAAAGCAAAATAAAATGTATATATTAATTATTTATCATTAGAACAAAATATATACCTATATTATTCATTAACATTACTAAATGTGATATATTTATTATTAGTCGAGGCACTATAATCTACTACGAGAACGACAACAGCAATTATTTTTGGGTATTGTGAACTAAGCAATACTTTATTTCACAATTAATTTAAAGATACTTTTGTATTTTTTACACAGCCATTTAATAACTAGAAATTGAACATAATATATGTTTAAAACCTTATATATTTTATTAAATTTTCACAGAGAAAATCGTTTTGAAAAAAATAAAAACTGTTCTCTACTTTGAAAATTTAATCGACCATTTAAAAAAGAAGGTAAAACTTTATTTGTATAAATTATTGATTTTATAAAAATATAGTTATTAATAAATATTATATATTTGGTGTAGGGTGTAAGTTAATGTAACTACAACATTAGGGAAAATGTGGAATGTTGTATGGGTATGAATTACTAATCTAACTCCAGGTAGGTGCAACAGTAGGGTAAGTGTGGGATGGTGTAGGGGTGTCATTTACTAGTCTAAGTCCAAAAAGGTGCGACAGTTGAGTAAGTGTGGGATGGTGTAGGGGTGTGATTTACTAATGTAACTCCAGGTAGGTGCAACAGTAAGTTAAGTGTAGGATGGTGTAGGGGTATGAATTACTAATCTAACTCCATGTAGGTGCAACAGTAGGGTAAGTGTGGGATGGTGTAGGGGTATGATTTACTAATCTAACTCCAGGTAGGTGTAACAGTAGGGAAAGTGTGGGATAGTGTAGGGGTATCAATTACTAATCTAACTGCAGGTATGTGTAACAGTAAGGTAAGTGTGGGATGGTGTAGGGGTATCAATTACTAATCTAACTCCAGGTAGGTGCAACAGTAGGGTAAGTGTAGGATGGTGTAGGGGTGTCATTTACTAATCTAACTCCAGGTAGGTGCAACAGTACGTTAAGTGTAGGATGGTGTAGGGGTATGAATTACTAATCTAACTCCATGTAGGTGCAACAGTAGGGTAAGTGTGGGATGGTGTAGGGGTATGATTTACTAATCTAACTCCAGGTAGGTGTAACAGTAGGGAAAGTGTGGGATAGTGTAGGGGTGTCATTTACTAATCTAACTCCAGGTAGGTGCAACAGTAGGGTAAGTGTGGGATAGTGTAGGGGTATCAATTATTATTCTAACTCCAGGTAGGTGCAACAGTAGGGTAAGTGTGGGATGGTGTAGGGGTATCAATTACTAATCTAACTCCAGGTAGGTGCAACAGTAGGTTAAGTGTAGGATGGTGTAGGGGTATCAATTACAAAACTAAATCCAGATAGGTGCAACAGTGGGGTAAGTGTAGGATGGTGTAGGGGTATCAATTACGGTATGTTAATGAAACTCCAGGTAGGTGCAACAGTAGGGTAAGTGTGGGATGGTATAGGGGTGTAAATTACTAATCTAAGTCCAGGTATGTGCAACAGTAGGGTAAGAATGGGATGGTGTAGGACACTGTAAAATGAAACATTTTTACACCAATTTTTACTGACATTTATAATTTCAAGATACACATTTTGCATTTTATTTACATTTCATTTTCCTATTTCATTTTTTAGAAACAATCAAAAATCATTCAGACACTGAAATATCTGAAAAAATCAACAACTCTACAGGCCTCCAAGAGACGAAAATACAACCAGAATCCACTCCATAAGAAAATAAAAAAAAAAACAAGGTATATAAAACACATAAGGCAACAGAAATTGTACAATTGTGTTTGAGTAACATTTAGTATTGTAAGTCTAATGAGGTGCAACAGTAGGGTAACTGTAGGATGGTGTAGGGGTGTCAATAACTAATCTAACTCCAGGTAGGTGCAACAGTAGGGTAAGTGTGGGATGGTGTAGTTGTATCAATTAGTAATGTAACTCCAGATAGGTGCAATAGTAGTGTAAGTGTGGGAAGGTGTAGGGGTATCAATTACTAATCTAACTCCAGGTAGGTGCAACAGTAGGGTAAGTGTGGGATAGTGTAGGGGTATCAATTATTATTCTAACTCCAGGTAGGTGCAACAGTAGGGAAAGTGTGGGATAGTGTAGGGGTATCAATTACTAATCTAACTCCAGGTAGGTGCAACAGTTGGGTAAGTGTAGGATGGTGTAGGACACTGTAAATTCAAAAATTGTTACACCAAATTTTACTGACATTTATAAGTTCATGATAAACATTTTGCATTTTATTGACATTTCTTTTAGAAACTCTCAGAAATCATTCAGACACTGAAATATCTGAAAACATCAACAACTCTACAGGCCTCCAAGAGACGAAAATACAACCAGAATCCAGTCCATAAAGAGAAAAAGCAAACCACAAGGTATATAAAACACATAAGGGAACAGAAAATGTACAATGGTGTTTGGGTAGCATTTACTATTGTAAGTGTAAGGAGATGCAACAGTAGTGTAAGTGTTGGATGGTGTAGGGGGATTATTACTAATCTCACTCCAGGTAGGTGCAACAGTAGGGTAAGTGTGGGATGGTGTAGGGGTGTCATTTACTAATCTAACTCCAGGTAGGTGCAACAGTAGGGTAGGTGTGGGATGGTGTAGGGGTGTCAATTACTAATCTAACTCCAGGTAGGTGCAACAGTAGGGTAAGTGTGGGATGGTGTAGGAGTATTATTTACTAATCTAACTCCAGGAAGGTGCAACAGTAGGGTAAGTGTAGGATGGTGTAGCGGTATCAATTACTAATCTAACTCCAGGTAGGTGCAACAGTAGGTTAAGTGTAGGATGGTGTAGGGGTATCAATTACAAAACTAAATCCAGATAGGTGCAACAGTGGGGTAAGTGTAGGATGGTGTAGGGGTATCAATTACGGTATGTTAATCAAACTCCAGGTAGGTGCAACAGTAGGGTAAGAATGGGATGGTGTAAGACACTGTAAAATGAAACATTTGTAAACCAATTTTTACTGACATTTATAATTTCAAGATAAACATTTTGCATTTTATTTACATTTCCTTTTCCTATTTCCTTTTTTAGAAACAATCAAAAATCATTCAGACACTGAGATATCTAAAAAAATCAACAACTCTACAGGCCTCCAAGAGACGAAAATACAACCAGAATCCACTCCATAAGAAAATTAAAATAAACAACAAGGTATATAAAACACATAAGGCAACAGAAATTGTACAATTGTGTTTGAGTAACATTTAGTATTGTAAGTCTAAGGAGGTGCAACAGTAGATTAAGTGTGGGATAGTGTAGGAGTGTCAATAACTAATCTAACTCCAGGTAGGTGCAACAGTAGGGTCAGTGTGGGATGGTGTAGGAGTGTCATTTACTAATATAACTCCTGGTAGGTGCAATAGTAGTGTAAGTGTGGGATGGTGTAGGGGTATCAATTACTAATCTAACTCCAGGTAGATGCAACAGTAGGGTAAGTTTGGGATGGTGTAGGAGTGTCATTTACTAATGTAACTCCAGGTAGGTGCAACAGTAGGGTAAGTGTGGGGTGGTGTAGGGGTGTCAGTTACTAATCTAACTCCAGGTAGGTGCAACAGTAGGGTAATTGTGGGATGGTGTAGGGGTGTCAATTACTAATCTAACTCCATGTAGGTGCAACAGTAGGGTAAGTGTAGGATTTTGTAGGAGTGTCATTTACTAATCTAACTCCAGGTAGGTGCAACAGTAGGGTAAGTGTAGGATGGTGTAGGAGTATTAATTATTAATCTAACTCTAGGAAGGTGTAACAGTAGGGTAAGTGTGGGGTGGTGAAGGGGTGTGATTTACTAATCTAACTCCAGGTAGGTGCAACAGTAGGGTAAGTGTGACATGGTGTAGGGGTGTCAATTACTAATCTAACTCCAGGTAGGTGCAACAGTAGGGTAAGTGTAGGATGGTGTAGGACACTGTAAATTCAAAAATTGTTACACCAAATTTTACTGACATTTATTAGTTCATGATAAACATTTTGCATTTTATTGACATTTCTTTTAGAAACTCTCAAAAATCATTCAGACACTCAAATATCTGAAAACATCAACAACTCTACAGGCCTCCAAGAGACGAAAATACAACCAGTATCCAGTCCATAAAGAGAAAAAGAAAACCACAAGGTATATAAAACACACAAGGCTACAGAAAATGTACAATGGTGTTTGGGTAGCATTTACTATTGTAAGTCTAAGGAGGTGCAACAGTAGGGTAACTGTAGGATGGTGTAGGGGGATCAATTATAATCTAACTCCAGGTAGGTGCAACAGTAGGGTAAGTGTAGGATGGTGTAGGAGTGTCATTTACTAATCTAAGTCCAGGTAGTTGCAACGGTAGGGTAAGTGTGGGATGGTGTAGGGGTGTCAATTATTAATCTAACTCCAGGTAGGTGCAACAGTAGGGTAAGTGTAGGATGGTGTAGGAGTGTCATTTACTAATCTAACTCCAGGTAGGTGCAACAGTAGGGTAAGTGTGGGATGGTGTAGGAGTGTCATTTACTAATCTAACTCCAGGTAGGTGCAACAGTAGGGTAAGTGTGGGATGGTGTAGGGGTATGATTTACTAATCTAACTCCAGGTAGGTGCAACAGTAGGGTAAGTGTAGGATTTTGTAGGAGTGTCATTTACTAATCTAACTCCAGGTAGGTGCAACAGTAGGGTAAGTGTAGGATGGTGTAGGAGTATTAATTAGTAATCTAACTCTAGGAAGGTGTAACAGTAGGGTAAGTGTGGGATGGTGAAGGGGTGTCATTTACTAATCTAACTCCAGGTAGGTGCAACAGTAGGGTAAGTGTAGGATGGTGTAGGAGTATTAATTAGTAATCTAACTCCAGGTAGGTGCAACAGTAGGGTAAGTGTAGGACGGTGTAGGGGTATCAATTACTAATCTAACTCCAGGTAGGTGCAACAGTAGGGTAAGTGTGACATGGTGTAGGGGTGTCAATTACTAATCTAACTCCAGGTAGGTGCAACAGTTGGGTAAGTGTAGGATGGTGTAGGACACTGTAAATTCAAAAATTGTTACACCAAATTTTACTGACATTTATAAGTTCATGATAAACATTTTGCATTGTTTTGACATTTCTTTTAGAAACTCTCAAAAATCATTCAGACATTGAAATATCTGAAAACATCAACAACTCTACAGGCCTCCAACAGACGAAAATACAACCAGAATCCAGTCCATAAAGAGAAAAAGAAAACCACAAGGTATATAAAACACATAAGGCAACAGAAAATGTACAATGGTGTTTGGGTAGCATTTACTATTGTAAGTCTAAGGAGGTGCAACAGTAGTGTAAGTGTAGGATGGTGTAGGGGGATTGTTACTAATCTCACTCCAGGTAGGTCCAACAGTAGGGAAAGTGTGGGATGGTGTAGGGGTGTTATTTACTAATCTAACTCCAGGTAGGTGCAACAGTAGGGTAAGTGTGGGATGGTGTAGGGGTGTCAATTACTAATCTAACTCAAGGTAGGTGCAACAGTAGGGTAAGTGTGGGATGGTGTAGGAGTATTATTTACTAATCTAATTCCAGGAAGGTGCAACAGTAGGGTAAGTGTAGGATGGTGTAGGAGTGTCATTTACTAATCTAACTCCAGGTAGGTGCAACAGTAGGGTAAGTGTGGGATGGTGTAGGGGTGTCAATTATTAATCTAACTCTAGGTAGGTGCAACAGTAGGGTAAGTGTAGGATGGTGTAAGGGGGATCAATTACTAATCTAACTCTAGGTAGGTGCAACAGTAGGGTAAATGTGGGATGGTGTAGGGGTATCAATTACTAATCTAACTCCAGGTAGGTGCAACAGTAGGGTAAGTATAGGATGGTGTAAGGGTGTCAATTACTAATGTAACTCCAGGTAGGTGGAACAGTAGGGTAAGTGTAGGATGGTGTAGTGGGATCAATTACTAATCTAATTCCAGGTAGGTGCAACAGTAGAGTAAGTGTAGGATGGTGTAGGGGGATCAATTACTAATCTAACTCCAGGTAGGTGCAACAGTAGGGTAAGTGTGGGATGGTGTAGGGGTGTCAATTACTAATCTAACTCCAGGTAGGTGCAACAGTAGAGTAAGTGTAGGATGGTGTAGGGGGATCAATTACTAATCTAACTCCAGGTAGGTGCAACAGTAGGGTAAGTGTGGGATGGTGTAGGGGTGTCAATTACTAATCTAACTCCAGGTAGGTGCAACAGTAGGGTAAGTGTAGGATTTTGGAGGAGTGTCATTTACTAATCTAACTCCAGGTAGGTGCAACAGTAGGGTAAGTGTAGGATGGTGTAGGAGTATTAATTAGTAATCTAACTCCAGGTAGGTGCAACAGTAGGGTAAGTGTAGGATGGTGTAGGGGTGTCATTTACTAATCTAACTCCAGGTAGGTGCAACAGTAGGGTAAGTGTAGGATGGTGTAGGACACTGTAAATTCAAAAATTGTTACACCAAATTTTACTGATATTTATAAGTTCATGATAAACATTTTGCATTTTATTGACATTTCTTTTAGAAACTCTCAAAAATCATTCAGACACTGAAATATCTGAAAACATCAACAACTCTACAGGCCTCCAAGAGACGAAAATACAACCAGAATCCAGTCCATAAAGAGAAAAAGAAAACCACAAGGTATATAAAACACATAAGGGAACAGAAAATGTACAATGGTGTTTGGGTAGCATTTACTATTGTAAGTCTAAGGAGGTGCAACAGAAATATAAGTGTAGGATGGTATGGAAGGATTATTACTAATCTCACTCGAGGTAGGTGCAACAGTAGGGTAAGTGTGGGATGGTGTAGGGGTGTCATTTACTAATCTAACTCCAGGTAGGTGCAACAGTAGGGTACGTGTGTGATGGTGTAGGGGTGTCAATTACTAATCTAACTCGAGGTAGGTGCAACAGTAGGGTAAGTGTGGGATGGTGTAGGAGTATTATTTACTAATCTAACTCCAGGAAGGTGCAACAGTAGGGTAAGTGTAGGATGGTGTAGGAGTGTCATTTACTAATCTAACTCCAGGTAGGTGCAACAGTAGGGTAAGTGTAGGATGGTGTAGGGGTGTCAATTACTAATCTAACTCCAGGTAGGTGCAACCGTAGGGTAAGTGTAGGATGGTGTAGGGGGATCAATTACTAATCTAACTCCAGGTAAGTGCAACAGTAGGGTAAGTGTGGGATGGTGTAGGAGTGTCATTTACTAATCTAAGTCCAGGTAGGTGCAACAGTAGGGTAAGTGTAGGATGGTGTAGGAGTATTAATTAGTAATGTAACTCCAGGTAGATGGAACAGTAGGGTAAGTGTTGGATGTTGTAGGGGTATTGAAAGTTTTTTTTAAAAATAACAGAAAATTAACATTTCAAATGTTTGCAAAACTTTGATTTAAATAAAAGTAACATTAATTTTAAAATCTTTAGAATTTTTTTAAATCATACAAAATATTGAAATATATATTTATTTCTTCCAACAGATAATGTCTACTCATGAAAGAGCCTCCTACATAAAATCCAGGAAGGGAAATAAACTATTAAACCATGGTGGATACATATATGCTAAAGAAAGGATACGTTTTCCTAGGAATCATTGGAGGTGTGTGCAATACTACACATCCCATTGCAGCGGCAGAGCAGTTACCCATGATGATATTGTTGTAAAAACTACTGATCACAACCACTCTGCCTCTGCAATGGAGATTGATGTAAGAGAAACTATTAATGAGATGAAAGAACTAGCAAGCACCTCCAATGATTCCACAGGATCCATTTTAAGAGTGGTTGCACAACATGTCCCCTCTCATGTTGCTGCTAATATGCCTATAATTCCTAATTTGAAACGAATTATACAAAGACAAAAGCAGGCAAGTAACACTCAATCCAGGACACCTCATACTTTTTCTGACATTGTTATTCCACATGAACTTACTGTTTCCTTTACTGATGAACCCTTCCTTCTCCATGACAATGAAAACCCTCAAAAGCGTATTTTAATTTTTAGTACTCCCCGCAACCTTGTAAGATTAGAAAACAGTGAAATTTGGATGATGGAAGGGACGTTTAAAAGTACACCCCATCCATTCTACCAAATTTACACAATTCACGGTAAAATTAATCATAATATAATACCCTTAGTATACAGTTTGCTGCCTGATAAGACTTCTGCAACATACACTGAATTTTTATCAGTAATTAAAAATAAAGTAACAAAAAGTCCTAGGAAAATAATAATAGATTTTGAATGGAGCATGATCAATGTGATCAATAAAATGTACATGGATACCCAAATTCAGGGGTGTTTTTTCCATTTTTCCCAGGCATTCTGGCGTAAATTACAGAAAACATCCCTAGTTACAGAATACTCAACAGACAGCAAACTCCAAGTTGAATTAAAAAAATTAACTGCACTTTGTTTTGTTCCTCCCAATAGTGTAGATGAGTACTACACTGCCATTACTGAATCAGAATTTTACATCCAAAATGAAGAAAAATTGGCACCCATCTTAAATTATTTCGAAGACACATGGATTGGACACCTAAGCAGATCAGGTCGCAGGAGGAAGCCACGTTACCATGTGGAGTGGTGGAATTGTTACCTAACCTGTTTAGAGGGAGAAGCTAAAACAAATAATGCCATTGAGGGATGGCATAACTCCTTCAATCATACTATTGGAAAACATCACCCTAATTTCTACTCTTTTTTGGAAACTTTGAAGAAGGAGCAAAGTTTCCAAGAAATGAGACTTTCTCAAGCATTAAGTGGTAGTCTAAACCCACGAGTTAGTAAAAAAACTAAAGAAATGTCTGAAAGACTATTGGGTATATTACAACAGTTTTCGTTGTCTGTGGCTCTAGACTACCTCGAAAATGTGGCTAACATTCTAACTTATTCTAATAAATACATTTGACCTTACTTTCCTGCTTTGCCCTAAATTCCAAAAACTCACTAATTACAATTGGCTAAATTAGAATATTTTTTTCTAAATTAACGCAAAAATTTGATCGGATCTACTTATTTTATTATATAATATATTTTGCATTTGTAATATTATACTGAATGCAATTTATTTTAAATTGAATAATGATTATCATTCTCTACCAACTTATGAACGTTTCTTCAACTATAAAAATGATTTCAATGCTTCTTAAAATTGTTTCAAAAATTCTTAAATGAAATTGGTTCAATATACGAAATAATGTTGTACATTTAATAATTTTTGCATACAAAAAAAGCAAAGGTGTTGTTTTTAAAATACGCTTTATCATTTTTTTTACCAAACATTTTTCATTTCTAAAATAATAGCACACTCTATTTATTTTTAATTCTGAAACATACCAGTTCCATTTGAACATTTCAAAAACTTTTCTATCTCCTACATCATCATTTTCTCGCTATGCAACCCTAACTAGTTTGATATTTTTCCAAATTAACAGGCAGTTTGGCTTCTATTGTAAACTTTTTTTCCAAACTATCCAAACCAAAAAAACTCATCCAAAACTGTTGCAATATTTTTTCTAATTACAAATCAAATTTATTTTAATATACCGACAGACCAACAAATCGAAAAACATGAAAAAATCCAATGAATCATTTCTGAATTTCTATTCCAACTTTCGATTGAAATTATTTTAAATAAATGCAAAGACACAAAATTATTTCCTGACAGTCTACCTAACTAATAATAACAGAAATAATTTTAAGCAGCATTTTCCATTAACATTCTTCTTCCCGTAAACAAAAATGTAGTTGAATGTATATCGATTCAATTTCAATGAAAAAGCATGTCCTATTTAATTATATCTATAATGAAATAAGAAATGCATATAATTTACATATTTATATCTTTCAATTCAAAACGTAACTTTTTTTTGTGATCCGACATAGGCATACAGTATTTACACGATTGTCGACATGTTGTTATTCTAATTTTATATTAATAATA
The DNA here is from genome assembly GCF_964261635.1 of Lissotriton helveticus. Taxonomy (NCBI): domain Eukaryota; kingdom Metazoa; phylum Chordata; class Amphibia; order Caudata; family Salamandridae; genus Lissotriton; species Lissotriton helveticus. The sequence continues at coordinate 187,019,381 of NC_136068.1, read as the reverse complement.
TAAACGGCAACCACCCCTTATCCTTTCTTTAACATATATGTATTTATTTTAAATTTAACATATATCTTATAAGTTAAAAATGTTTCCTACCTGGACGTAGATCAGCTTCCAGCTGCTTCCTCCATCGATGCTCTTCAAAATGGCCGCTTACGATGATGTTTACGTGAATACGTCAGAATCTGCTGCAAAGATAGAAAATGGACTAATGAAATACTGTTATTAAAAAAATTCATTATATTTAATAAAATTCATAATTTATATGATTAAATTTACAGAAAAATATTAATAAATATTAAAAATTATTTGCAGTTTTTCTATGTTTTTTTAATAAAAAAATATCAAATATTAAACAATGTTGTCTGTTTTTTTTAAATGTATTTATGTTATTCCACTATTTTATAACTATGTATTTATTCTGTAAATAATAAAATTCCTTCCTTACCTTCATCCTTTTTCTTTTTCTTATCTACTCTTCCCCTTTCTTCTTCTTTGAGACCTTCTTTATCGTTTCCGCGGACTGTAGTGCTGCAGCTATTGACATAAATGAAGGACAATTGTTTCCATTGGAATCAATGTTAAAGCGTGAGAAAATGTTATCATATATTATTAAAAATCATAAATTAAATTTATATTGTCTTAAATTTATTTTTATATTAAATATATAAAGTAATATTTATAAAATATTTGTATTTAATTTTTTGTTAATAATGTATCTTATTATTATTATTAATACTACAGTATTTTATTTTTAATACTCAATTTAATAAAATTATAAACTAAAAAAATATTAATTTAATATCAAAATAATAAATATTTTTTAATAATATTTATATTATTAAACAAAATATTTTTTAAATATTACTAGAGTATTTATTTATTTTTTAATTATTTATTATTAATTATTATTTATTAATATTGCTAAAATTTTTATAAAACAATAAATATTTTTCTATTAATGTATCAATATTTTAAAAATATAATGTTCATACATTACTATAGTATTTATTTATTTTTTAATTAATAAATTTTAAATATTATTTATTAATTTTTCTAAATTTTTAAAAATATTAATTACTTTTCAATATTGTTGATAATTTTATCATTTTTATTAATTATTATAACAATATCATTAACTAAAATTATTAGAGTATTAATTTTTGTTTATATTTAATATTTCATTATATTATTTTTAACATTTTCATTAACTAATAATAATCATACAAAAATAAATTAGATTTTCAAATTAATACTAGAGTAATAATTTTTTTTTAATACATTTTTGTAATAATTTAACAAAATATATATATATTTATTATTATTAATACTACAGTATTTATTCTTAATAAACAAACGAAGATATTTACAACTTTTAAAATAATAATTTAATATCAAATTAATATAGTATATACTTATATTATTATTGTATTTTTAAAAAATAATGTTTTAATTTTATTAGATTTTTTTTTAAATAAATATAAAATAATATTTATAAATAAATGTAAATATAAATGTAAATATTTATTTTATTAATTTCTATATATTTTTATTAATACTACTATATTATTTCAAAGATATAATTTCTATATATTGTTATTAATACTACAGTATTTCATAAAACAAAAAGTATTATATTTTTAAATTAAAAAACTAATATATCCATTTATTATTATTGAATTTATTTATATTTATTTTTCTTTTTATTTTTTTCCATTAATCATTTTAATATATTATAAATTTAAATATAAAATAAATTAATAAATAAATATAAAAAATTAAATTTAATATATCAATTATAATTTAACATATTATATTTATTATTACTCCAATATGATTTAATAAAAAAAAAAATATATATATATTTTACAAAAAATAATAATTGCGTTGTAAAGGTACTTACGTTGTAAAAGTATTTGCGTTGTAATAACATGCGTTGTAAAAACATGCGTTGAAAAAACATTTGCGTTGTAATTGTTGTGCGTTGTAAAAGTTGCGTTGTTAAGGTAACATATCAACATAGATCCTCTTATGTCTCAGAGATAGAAAAGCAATGCAACGACAATCAGGGAAACCACATGCTTTCCATCCCCCACTCTTCCCCACCTCGTTGGAGGGTTTCTGCCAATAGTTCAATGGCCAGGGATAACAGTAGCGCGGACAACAGGCATCCCTGCCTGGTGCCACAGCTGTTGGGTATTGATTAAGGGCATGTCTTGACCTTAGCGGTGGCAAGGTTACAGAGCAAATGGGTGTCCAATCCATACTTGAATAAAGTGGTGAACAGGAACTCTTACTCTAGCATGTCAAACGCTTTTTCCAGGTCCGACACCAAGTAAGCTGTGTGCAGCTAGCACTCCGTAGAGTATACTATTAAGTTACTTGAAAGAAACGGTGTATATTTAGGGATGTACTGCAGGCAGGGACAAAGCCATTTTGATTAGTGTGCACAAACTGAGGCACTAGAGTAGCCAAACAGTCTGCCAGTATTTTAATCAGGATCTTGTAGTCTGTGTTTAAAAGCACTAGCAGGCATTAGTAGCCCAGCAATTCAGGATTCAAATCCAGTTTGGGCAGTGACACGATTATGGACTAGCAAAGCATTGCAGGGAGGACGGGAGCCTCTAGTGATTTTTCATATAACACCAATAAGTGTGGGTCAGTGTTGGCGCATACGCCTTGTAATATTCAGCTGGCATTCCATCCCGCCCAGGTGTCTTTACCCAGAGCTCTTATGACTACTTGGATCTCTAGGAGTGTGATTGGTCCTCCATGCCATCCACTGCGATGGGATTACAGTGACAGGGAGAGAGGAGAAAGGAAAATCCGCCTCTGGGTCCTTGCTAATAATGACCATATAATGTTGCATAGTATTTAACAAATTCTTGGAGTATCTCCTGTTGAGTGGTCAGTAGATACCCAGACATTGAAGGCAGTAAGAGGATTGGTTGCCGTGTTTGTTCCTGAAGGATTAGCCATGCCAGTACGCGGCCCACTCTGTCCGCAGCGGCATCAATGTAAGCGGAATGCACACTGTAGTTCAGGCAATGCAGCCGTTGCAGCACATCCTCATACTCCTGCCATACCTCATCTAGTTTACGCACGCCATCTGGATCCAATATCACACTAGACTCCAAATGAAGGAGCAAATTCTCGAGGCATGTTTCTTCTTGATCTAGTTGCCCTGGAATACTCCACCCCAGGCGTAGGCATTATCCCCTCACCTCAACTTTAAGTGCTTTTCATTCTGCTCTTTTATGGGTAACCGAATATGCATTTGTCTTGAAGAAGGTGGTAATAGTGGTGCCAATGATGCTCGGAGTGGCGGATGTTCAAGCACTGCCGGCTGGAGGCACCATAGGTGACTGACCTGACCAGTTCCTGCCCATTTTATCTGAAGTAGATGAGGATTGTGATCCAAGTGTGTCCGTCCTAGGTAATCTATTTGGCGGCAACCAGGAATCATTGCAGCTGATCCCACAAAACGGTCAATAAAGACAGGTAGTCTGTGCGGTGGGGAATAAAAGGAATAGATCTGTGCCTGTGTGTTTATTGCCCTCCAGATATCAGTTAAGTGCCAGTGGTTTTCCAAGGAGACGGCCCCTTGCAAATACATAGCTACTGTGCATGTCAGTCTCTGACTCATCCACCGTGAAGGGAACCCCCAATCATAACCAAATAAGTGTCCCCTGGCTTATGAGGGAGTAGCACATTGCGAATACCTGTCCCACCATCTACATTGGAACCTGTGGGCTACTGGCTGCGTGAGGTGCACCTCCATGTAATAATGTTATGAGTGCTGCTTGGAGCTTAAAGAAGGAGTATATTTCATACCTATGTGCCACTGTGTGCATCCCTCGTACATTCCAGGTGCTTATGTTAGTGACAGACATGTGTTACATAGGTAGGAGCTTTGCAGCAAGTGAGTGACGTGTGCTGGGGGGGATTCTGCAGGTGGGGACTGCTCCTGCTGGACCAATTGTTGTGTAACCATAAGGGATAACATGTCAAAATTGAGTTAAAACTTTATGCGTTGAACAAAGAGAGAGCAGAGGGACAGCGTGTATCCCCCCAAACTACTATTCTTGCCCAGTGGCAACAACCGAAGACCAATGTCAGGTTTCTAGGATGCAGTGCCCATTAGGGGGGTGGGGTGCAAGGCTGGTGCATGTGAAGGCCCCAAAGTAGCACTTTAGTGAGCGCGCAATGCCATGCCCTTTGTAACAGGATCAGTTCTTGTCCACTACCATGATCTCCTATCGTTGCGGCTGCTTGCAGGGCTTTTTGTCTCTCTTGCAGAACCTGCTCAATGTTGGGTCAGCACGCAGCTGTGGGAGAGGACGTTTGGCGTGCTTGCATTTCCCCAGTGGTCTCTCCAGCTATCAGTACCGGCCTGCATGTGTTCTTCATGGCTAGTTGGCGATGTTCGATGTCAGGCAGACTCCAGCCAGTCCCAGGTCTCTTCCGCTGTGTCGAAGAAGTGAGTGGTATCGTCTGAACTTAGACTCCAATGTGAGGGCTGTTGTAGTGCCTAATACCCCCGGTGTTGTTCATGTAGTCTGAAGCTAGTGACAGGCTGCAAAGGCGTAGGCCTCATCCCAGCACGCTGTCAGCCCATCACTAGAGAGTCTCAAGAGAAGGGCAGTGCCTGCTGTTAGTGTCAATGCGATCTTTAGTGCCACTGTATGCCGCTGTACTGTTCTTCTTCACGAGTTGCAATAAGGGGGAAGGGTTGTTGTACACCTTCTATAGTCAGTGGCACTAGGGGTGGTAAGAGACTAGAGTGTACTTAGGCAAGGAGAGGTTTTAGCCCAACAGAGGCTTTTGATTCTCTATTTACAGCTTGAAGCCTTTGCAGGAGGTTGTTGTAAGACAACAGTGCTTCTAGTTGATTCTCAGGATGTCTGTAATATTTGACCATGGCTCACGAATCAGTATCAGCCTTCCAACCAGTTAATTTCCATGCCAGGGAGGCGATGGACCTGGGCCCGACAAGACCCCGTGCCCCTGCAATGGTTTGCCGCCTGACCAAGACTCCAGCGCAGTATTAGGCTTGGTTCCAACCCTCTGTGCCTGTTGGACACCACATGCCTGCCCCAGTATGGCTGTAGAATTGTCAGAATACAGAGCCCTCCCCAACACATAGTACAGTGGATCCTATTGCAATGTTTCGCGAGGTGAAGAGAGCGATTCAGACGATCTCAGCCATAGGATGCTCTGTAGGGGTTGCGGAGCCGAGACCGTCGCTCAATGCGATGTAGCGCGCGCTACAAAATTCGCTTTATTTAATCAATTGTTTACTTACCTCCAATTATCCATATTCCTGTTTTTAGCACCCCCACCCTGCCCCTCCCCGCCCGCCTCTCTGCCCCACCGTAACTCCCTCCATGGGCCGCGGCTGTCGCTCAGTCACAGGGGCCCCCAGTAACGTTCTATGTCTGTGGTGGCATCAGGAAGGGGAAGCGATAGTGTACTTGCCCCAGAGTTGTGCAGTGACTCTGGCTCCTCAGGCATCACTCACATGGTGATAGGGTCACAGGCAAGGGCCTGATAAGACCCCGTACCTCTGCTGTGCTCGTACACCCCTCTCCTCACCAGGTCTGCAGAGTAGTTTTCAGGCCTCTTGGGCCTGTGGAGTGTGGCGCAGCCCCACGATGAGCCTTCCGGTGCTATGCCTCTACCATTGTGGTGCCCACTGCGCAGGCCTCTCCGCAAGGCGTGTCCCTCACTGTGACCCAGGTCCGGACATCACATCAGCCCGTTCTGAATTCTTGAGCCAGTCCCCATATGCTCACTACCAGCAGTAGGGGCAGGTCCAAGTGGGTCTCACAATGTGTTTTTTGGCTGGATTCTCGATCCCGAGACTTGCGATTCAAGGCTTCGTTCCCAGGTCTTTCTTTCTGTGCTGTTTCGGGCACCTCATCACTGGCACCCTCACCAGGACCCAGAATCCCACTGTCCACAGTGTGAGATGTGCAGATTATTTCCAGGGAGGCTCTGCGTCTGCTCCACAGTGCATCTTATCTGCATGGCCTCCATCTTTGTCACGGCCAGCCCACCATGCAGGTCCAGGCGTCAGTCACCTCACCTCCACCAGGTTGCCGCTTTTCTTTTCATAATCGGCCCCACAGTAGCCTACTGCTACTTGGCACATATGTGGTTTAGATGGGTGTGTGGATGGCGCTGCGGGCAAATTTATTGGAGCGGATAATAGGACCAAAATGCAGAGCTTCTCTAGAGAGTGTCTGCTACTTGCTGGCTTGCCATGCCCCTCCGAATTTCTCCTAGATGGCGAAACCTTTGCAGGTGTTGACTCACAAGGATGTGTGCGATCCGGTGCCTTAGGATAACAACTGTCTACTTGCCTTCCTGCAGTTGAAAGAGTGCCTGTGTTGCACTCCAGCTTAAGGAATGCCTGATTACAACAAAGCATTCTCATTGTTCTACCATGAAAGGGAAGGTTGTGCTCTCTCTGTACTCACTCAGATGCATGGAGGTACCCGTAGACCAGTGACCTATTTCTCAGCTACTCTAGATCCTGTAGCTACAGCTTTTCCTGGCTGTCTCAAATCCATTGCTGCCACAGGTGTCAGTATTGAACTATGTGAAAGCATTGTGATGCTTACAGTGTACGTGCCACATTCAGTTGAGCTCCTGATAACGAGAACCAAAACGCAGCATTTCACAAATACCTGACTGACACGGTATGAACAAGTGTTACTCACTGTTTGAAATTTTACTCTGAAGGGGTGTTCTGTGCTAAATCCTGCTACCTTGGTGTCAGTTCCAAATGCTGATGGGGAAGAATGTGAAGACCATGACTGTCTGAATGTTACTGAGCTTTGTACCAAACCAAGATCTGACATTGTCGATGAGCCAATGTATAATTCTGATCAAGTCCTTTTTGTTGTTGGTTCATGCTTAAGAGACAATGAAGGAAATTTGAGAGCACATTAGCTGTTTGTACCATTTCCGAATTGGTGGAAGCAGCTTGTTTGCAGGGAGTACACTCCGCACAAGTGGCTGAAATCATTGCTTTGACCCGCGCATGGTGCATTCCTGAGCAGATCTGAGTCCCCATCTATATTATAGACGCTACAGTTTTGGTGTGGTTCATGACTTTGGACAGCTATGGTAGCAGAGAGGTTTCCTAACAGCTTCCCCAATAAGAAATAAAGAGTATGTGAGACAACTTTTAGAAGCTTTGCAAATACATAGCGAGGTGGCTGTCATTAAATGTTACTATCCAAAATAGGTATGCAGACGAAGTTGCACGCTACTATGCTATTCATACATGTATTTTCAATGGGGAATGTAATAGCGAGAGTACAGAGAAGACCGAACTCAGCATGATGCTAGCTATTGCTGACACGTTAAATGAAGTGAGACATTTGCAAATCGAGGCCACAGACAAGGTAAATGCAGGTTGGATCACAGCAGGTTGAGAGAAGGGGGAAAGTGAAATTTGGGTGTCAGCTAATGGCAGGGCTGTAATGCCAGATTGCTTGTTACATCCAATGGCAAGGCAAATTCATGGAGCAGCTCACTTAGAAAGGTATGCAATGGTGAGGCTGTTCAGACAGACTTGGTTCAATCCGAGGTTTTGATTGCAGAAGCTGTGTGTCATCAGTGTGTCACATGTCAACAAATGAATGCTGGGAAGAAAACTGTTATTGCCTTGAGCTACATTGGCAGATCAGGGGGTCCCTTTAACCGGATCCAAATGAATTTAGTTGAGATGCCTGTGTGTAATGGATTGAGATACAGTCTGGTTGTTGTGTGCATCATTTCTCTTTGGATTCAAGCCTACCAGACTAGAAGGTGTGATACCTCACAGTAGCTAAGTTGTTGTTGAGGGAACAAATTCCTAGATTCCGATTTCCAGCTCCATTAAATCAGATAGAGGTGCATACTTCCACAATGAAGTCATTAGGTTGCTGTTCACTGCCTTGAGTGTGGATCAACGGCTGTACTGTAGTTACAAGACAGAGGCATTGAGAATGGTGGAGCAAATCAATGGGACTTTGAAATCGAAGTCATGAAGTTGCTGTGCACCGCCTTGAGTGTGGATTAAAGGCTGCATTGTAGTTACAAGCCAGAGACATTGGGAATGGTGAAGCAAATCAGTGGTACTTTGAAATCGAGGTTGGCTGAAGTGTGTGCTTGGACATCTCTGAAGTGGCCTTATGCATTGCCTTTGATGCTGATGAGTCTGTGCAGCATTCGTGACAGGAGAACTGGGTTGTTGCCTCATGAGATACTAATGGGAAGAGCAATGCGTGTGCCTGCCGTGCCTGCTACCGCATTACTGAACATCACAGATGATTTGATCCTTGACTACTGCAAAGGATTGCATGACGTAGTTCGTTCCGTGTCTCATCAGGTTGAAGCAGCTACTGCACAGACTTCAAAAGATCTCTGCCACAACCTGAACCCAGGGAATTAGATTCTCATCAGAAAGCATGTGAGGAAAAACTGTTTTGATTCTAGTGACGTGGGCCCTATCAAGAGATACTGGTGACTAGCACTGCTGTGAAGTGTGGCGGAGTGCTGAATTGGGCCCACGCTTCTTCTACCCGACGAGTCACAGGTCCCTCAGATGAAATAGCTCCTCTCCCAGAAGTATTTCTAGCCATGACTGAGGGGTCACAGGAGGGGACAAGCCAAGCTGTAGAGGTACCTGAAGAGGCTAATACACACCAGATCGATCTGAGTGTGGTCAAGCTACACAAGACCCTGATATAGACTCTGAGGGAGACAGTAACATTACGAGAGATAGAGAGTCTGACTCGGTGAAAGAGACTGGTGTGATAAGTGTTCGTGTGAAACGTGGCCCGTGAGACAGAGAAGGAGAAATCTGAGATTTGCATCTGAAAGAGAAATTGCACCGAAAGACAAATCTTTGGAGTGTGATATAAGTGAAACTGAGCAAATCACAGAAGGTGTGAGAAGGCCCAGGAGAGCTTGAGCGCCATGTTGGAAATATTCCTGTCCTGAGTGGACTTAAATGTTTGCAAATGTCTGGAAGAGCGAGATTTCATTACTGGTTGTTGAGATCTTGTTGAGAGTTCCTGGAATTGATGCCAATGCGCTACTGTAGTTGACTGTGTCTTTCGCACCAAGATTGAGTGACTTATAGACTTTGATAATGGAAGACATCAAATTCCCAAGTTTTAGAGCTCCACAGTGTCCTTAAGGGATGGCAACATTGAGAGCTGAACTGTTACAACCAGTAATTGAGGAGATTGGCTCTGATCTGATAAGGGATATAAACTGAATTTTTAACTGTAAATAAGTTGATTGAAGAAGATAACCCCAGCCGGAGTGAAAGAAGAATAAAAAAAGGGGGTTTCTATCTAGAACAGCTAGGGAAGGCTAGGGAAGTCTTCCAAGCTGTGTTAATACCGTAAAAAGAGACTGTTGAAAAGAATTTCCCAAGATTTAAAAAAGGAGGGGCATATTTCAAGAACGTGTGATAATTTTTGCAAAATAAGAGTAACGCAACTTTTCACATCGCAGAAAAATAATGCCGTGTTAACGTTGTATTCTCAGCACAGCGGTATCATGCGATAGTCTCACGACAACGCGTCAAATGACTGCATGAAAATTAACGCGACGCCGAAAAAACACGAACGCGAAAATAGTAGCGATGAGGCCAATCGTAATACCAAAATCAGCAATAACAAGAGACTAGCCTGCAATTCCCATGCGTCATGCGGGAAAAATCACTATAAAAGTAGAAATAAAACATACAAACAAAATCAAAACAGCGAAGCACAATGGAGGTAGCCGGAGCAAGAACAGAGGACAACCAGAACCCCACAAGCCCCCCGGAGGACCAGCCTGGGACCTCGGGGTCAGGGAAGGTCAAGGACAAGAAGAGTTGGAAGAAGCAGTTCAGTCCACAGGAAAACAGGATCCTGATAACGGAGGTGGTCGAACACCATCAACTACTGTTTGTCACCTTCACTGTGTCATTGGCAACAAAAAAGGGAATATGGCAGTCCATCGTGGACAAGGTGAATGGAGTCGGAGTACTGAAGAAGGACAATGGAAGAGGTCAAGAGGCACTGGAATGAAGTGAAGCGCAAAACCAAGCAGAAACTTGCCAACAAACGGAAGCCAGCGATGCAGACTGGAGGTAGGAGCCCAGCTCCACAGGAGGACCTGGATGAGCTGCATGAAATGGTGTCCACAGTCATCAGTGGGGAGACAGTGGCAAGAGTTGGGGGACCGGACACTGCTCAACATGACCGGACACAATGGCACCAGGGTAAGTAACGACCAGGGACTGGGGGGACCGGGGGAGATGGGCACAATGGCACACATGCACAATTAAGTAGAGTACATCTACGGACAAAGCATGCCCCAGACTCTCAAATCCCACCAAGAGACCAATGTACTCAAGTGTGCAACATCTCAGCACTATAAGCACAGAAGTCAAAGGCACACCGCATGAAAGCGATAAGGGGCAGCAAAATCAGAGCTGCATTATAACTCCCCCAAAATGCAGCACATACACATAACATGCAGAGCACATCAACATTGACAATGATATGGTACAAACCACAACACATCCATAACAGAACAGAGGACACAACTGGTACCCCTTGTGTGTAGATACTGGCCAATCACATTCTGCATTGCAGAGAAATGTGAGTTGACAATTTTCAAGTACAAACACACATCCGTGTTGTTCTAGAAATGTCCACTGTCCCGCATCAAATAGGCAGCTACTCACAAACAGTCACAATGTACACTGTCATGCAGTCTGAATGTAAACAAGTATAATGCGTCAACATACATGTGAAAAAAATGTATCTTCCCTTCAAATTGCAGAGGGAAATCAAACACCTCCTGCAGTGCAGGCCGAACCTCTCTTCTCTGATGATGAAACGGACCTCCACACCTTCGACTCTGATGCTCTCCAACAGCTCGTGGAGAGCCTCCGCACCCCACCTCCAGGAGCAGGGCAGCCCAGCTGCTACGAGGAGACCCCACCCCCTGCACAGAACACACAGCAGGCAGCAAGCACCACCACAGCTGCCTCCCAGGACCCCCACAAAGAACACATGGTCTTCCAGCGCTGTGTGTTGGGGTGCCAGGTGAAGCTGGCTGAACAGGTACGGGTGGGGTTCAACCATATGGCAGCCAAACTAGACGCCTATGTGGGTGTCTAAGTCCCTTCAGGGACCACTCACAGTCCCTAACAGACACCCACAGTCCACTTCATCCTCTCCAATGAACCATGGCTGACATCGCTGGAGTCCTGACTCAGAGACAAGAACAACTGTCTAGTCAGAGTGGCTCCAGCGATGTCACCCGGGAGTTGGGACACAAGCGGAGGATCATGGAGAACATGGAGCTCCATGTAATCACAGAAGGCAAGGTTGGTGAACGTCTATGGCGAGTGACAGTAGGTGGAACTAGTAATATTGCAGAAAAGAAAAAAGGACTTTCTGTCTATGCAGCATGGGGGCTATTTTAACTGATTGGGATGTTGTTCTTGAGGTAAATAAGATAAAGGATATGACAGTTTGGGAAGAATTCAAATGGCAAAACAGTTTGAAATGTAAGCTGTCACAGGATTATTGTAAGGAAGGTGAATCAAAGGGCGATTTTTTTCTCTCAAGGTTTTAGGAAATTAAAAATAGGTTTATTCATTATGAGTGAACTGCGTAATTTGGGTAGTTTAAACAGTAGCAATATGGAGGAGAGAATCTTAAATACGTCATCACAATTTTCAGCTTATTTTAATAGCAGGATGGAGAAGCAATTAGATGATTTAATTCAGTCAAAGGGTTTATCTGCGCAAGATGAGAGATTTTATTCTGCAGGGGAGGATCTTGCAGCAGAGAGAGGTGGTAAAGTTACTAGAAAGAGAAAACATCTTGTAGAAGTGCAAACAGTGGCTGCTAAGAAATATAGGAAAGGGGAGTCGTCTAAGATATATGTTGACTCTAGGAACAGTGCTGGTGTCAAGGACACAAATGGGGACCATGGAAAGGGTCTAGAATATACAGGCAACAAGATTATGGAAGGACGGAAACATTCCTCTCTATTGTGTGATGAGTCCTCTGGCAGTGCAGAGGTAGGGTTGAGTTTGAATCTGAGGAGGAATGCAGGGAGAAATTCCACAAATAAAAGAGATAAAATGGAAGAGCAAGAGGCTCTTTTGGATGCGTTGGGTGAATGCATGTTAGATCCTTTGATGATTAAGCTCCCTTTGTCACCAGAATGGGTACCGGTGGGACATGTGGCAGAGTATATAGAGTCTTGGGTGAGGAAGCAGATTCCAAAAGAGTTTAGACTTCGATTGAGGTCTGAATGCTCAAGACCAAGTTTGGCAAATAAAGTGATGGTGACACCAGAGTTGGATGCAAAAATTGTTGCTTTTATTGGTAAAGGAGAACAGGATCCAAGGAAAGGCCTAAATAAGAGCGTTAAAATGTATCAGGATCGATTGCTGGACTTGTCACGTCCATTGGCAAATTCTTTTGAGATGGTTGAGGAAGCTTATGTTGGAAACAAAGGTTTAGATGTGGAAGAGCTACGTCAATGGGTGCAGAGAGCAGTAAGTTTGCTTGGGAATGCAAATAATGCTTTAAACATAGGAAGAGTATATTATTAAAAATCAATCCTAAACAATTATAACTTGCTATTAATGAAGAGGGTCAATCTGCAAATTGCTTGCTATTTGGGGACGACTTCATAAAGGAGATGTCCAAGTATGTGGGTGCATTTAGCTCATTGCAGAAATATCAAAGAGAAACTTAGAAAGTGTTTGACAAACATGTTTTTGGAGGGGCCAGGAGAACGAGGGGTTAGTTCCCCGGCCGAGGTCAAGGAATTACTAGGGCATCCTGTAAGTCCTGAGCTCCTGAGGTGGAAAGCCGGGAGCGTGTCTCCTTTTAAAACTGTTTGTCATTCAATACTGCTGCCCAACACTTACCTATCTCGCTTCTACCTAACTTCGGTTGCACAGCGGAATTAGCGCTGCTCCGACCCCCCAACTTAAAAATCTAGCGCCGCAATCTCGGCGAGCCCGGAGGCCACGCACTTTTTTTGAGGCCACGTCCCCTGGCCGCCGCCCTACTTAGAGGCACTGATTGCAAGCGCCAGACCTGTAAGTCCTGAGCTCCTGAGGCGGTAAGCCGGGAGCGTGTCTCCTTTTAAAACTGTTTGTTTTTAAATATTTGCACTGTTTGTCATTCAATACTGCTGCCCAACACTTACCTATCTCGCTTCTACCTAACTCCGGTTGCACAGCGGAATTAGCGCTGCTCAGACCCCCCAACTTAAAAATCTAGCGCCGCCATCTCGGCGAGCCCGGAGGCCACGCCCCTTTTTTGAGGCCCCGCCCCCCCCCGGCCGCCGCCCTACTTAGAGGCGCTGATTGCAAGCGCCAGACCTGTAAGTCCTGAGCTCCTGAGGCGGTAAGCCAGGAGCGTGTCTCCTTTTAAAACTGTTTGTTTTTAAATATTTGCACTGTTTGTCATTCAATACTGCTGCCCAACACTTACCTATCTCGCTTCTACCTAACTCCGGTTGCACAGCGGAATTAGCGCTGCTCCGACCCCCCAACTTAAAAATCTAGCGCCGCCATCTTGGCGAGCCCGGAGGCCACGCCCCTTTTTTCTAGGCCATGCCCCCCGGGCGCCGCCCTACTTAGAGGCGCTGATTGCAAGCGCCAGATCTGTAAGTCCTGAGCTCCTGAGGCAGAAAGCCGGGAGCGTGTCTACTTTTAAAACTGTTTGTTTTTTTATATTTTCACTGTTTGTCATTCAATACTGCTGCCCAACACTTACCTATCTCGCTTCTACTTAACTCCGGTTGCACAGCGGAATTAGCGCTGCTCCGACCCCCCAACTTAAAAATCTAGGGCTGCCATCTCAGCGAGCCCGGAGGCCACGCCCCTTTTTTGAGGCCACGCCCCCCAGCCGCCGCCCTACTTAGAGGCGCTGATTGCAAGCGCCAGACCTGTAAGTCCTGAGCTCTTGAGGCGGAAAGCCGGGAGCGTGTCTCCTTTTAAAACTGTTTGTTTTTAAATATTTGCACTGTTTGTCATTCAATACTGCTGCCCAACACTTACCTATCTCGCTTCTACCTAACTCCGGTTGCACAGCGGAATTAGCGCTGCTCCGACCCCCAACTTAAAATCTACCGCCGCCATGTTGGCGAGCCCGGAGACCACGCCCCTTTTTTCGAGGCCACGCCCCCGGCTGCCGCTCCATCTATTCATAAAATATGTGCTTCTTCCGGACGCGCAGCGGACGAGCGCAGCGGGCACGCCGTTTGCACGCCGAAGGTGCGCCAAAGGTAAGCCCGTCCGCGCCCGTCCGCGCCCGTCTGTGTCCGGTTGGGGCCAGGGGCCCCTCACTATGCCCAGAATATTCAATATTCATCCGAGCAGCTGATCAACCTCCAAGGCTCGTGGCCTCTGGACGACACCGGGACAGCACGAATCAACAGCCTGGGTTTGGCAGCCCCGCGCTCCTTTCCCCTCTCCCCCCCTTACCCTCTCCCCTTACCATCGGTCCCTGTCCTGACCCACCGGCTCTTCCTGCTCCCACCACCTTATCCGCCTATTATCTCAACACCAGGTCAGCAGTCAAGCACTGCCACGAACTCTTCATCTTACTGGACCTGTACAAACCCGATCTCCTATTTCTCACAGAGACCTGGTTCTGCGACAACTCCCTTCCCTCTCTACTAGCCGCGCTCCCAGCCTCATACTATGCTTTACGAGCCGATCGTTCTCCTGGCAAACTGGGTGGCGGTGTCGCTCTCATTGCCCGCAAATAAATTTCCTTTCAAACCCTAGTCTTCCCCTCCATCGCCTCAGCTGACTTCTTAGTCGCTCGCTCACTTTCTTTTGCAACCCCGCTTACCTGCCGTCTTATGTACCGTCCTCCCTCACCCTCCCATCTCTTCCTTCCTAGCTTCCAGGACCTGGTGGCTACTCTAGCAGTTAATAATTCTTCAATCCTGGTGCTAGGAGACTTTAACTTTTGGCCTTCAGACCCGGCTGAATGCTCCACATCAAAAGAATTTTCGGAAACCCTTTGTTCCCTCAACTTCGCCCCTCACGTTCACTCCCCCACCCATATCCAGGGACACATCCTTGATCAGATTTGGACCCTGAACTGTCCAGTAACCTCTCTGTCTACCTCCCCTTGCACTTGGTCCGACCATTTCTTGATCTCTTTTTCCCTATCTCTTAGTCCAGCCCCCAAGCCCTTTCTTCCCAAAAACATCTGGGCGCGCTCCTGGAAGCATGTAGATGTGGCCTCTCTATCCGCCATTCTCTCTGCGTCCAGCCCAGACTTTCACGATCTGTCGTCATCCGCGCAAGCCGATTCCCTCAACCTATGGCTTCGATCAGGCTGCGGCTCTATCGCCCCCCTAAGGCGGGTGTCATCCAGACGCACCAATGACGCAAACCGCTGGTTTAACGAGGAACTCAAGGTCCTAAAGCTCAGGGTTCGCCGTGCTGAGCGAACCTGGAGGCGGGATTATTGCCTGAATCTTAAAAACCAATATATCACCCTTTTGGCCTTGTACAAAAAATCAATCTTGGCGACCAAGACTGCCCATTTTTCCTCCAAAATCCTAACTGCCGAAAATCAGCCCAGAGAAATCTTCTCCATCGTGCACGATCTCGCCTACTCTGACCGTACTACTCTCAAACCAGCTCCTTTCCAGTCCTTATGTGATTCCCTTAACTCCTTCTTCCTAGACAAAATTTCCAATATCAAAGCAGAAATCCCCCCCCCTTTCTTCCTTTGTTGACCCTCAGATTCCCCCAGTCTCGGCTCGCCTTGATTCCCTGCCCCCTCTTACAAAAGAATCTTTCCTCTCCCTCCTGCCCTTGGTCAAATCAGGTTCCCCTCTGGATCCCTGCCCCGCTCATATCCTGAAACAGATCTTTTCTGCCTGTGTCTTGCCCCCTCTTAACCTCCTTAATAGCTCATTGTCACAGGGCATTGTCACTCCATCT
This sequence comes from Lissotriton helveticus, assembly GCF_964261635.1. Classification (NCBI taxonomy): domain Eukaryota; kingdom Metazoa; phylum Chordata; class Amphibia; order Caudata; family Salamandridae; genus Lissotriton; species Lissotriton helveticus. The sequence continues at coordinate 187,003,387 of NC_136068.1, read as the reverse complement.
CTCAAATCGGCCATCATCCTTCCCATTCTTAAAAAACCCGGCGCCGACCCTTCCGCTCTTGAAAATTATCGCCCCATCTCTTTATTGCCTTTCTGGGGAAAGTACTAGAGCGCCATGAGACCAGAGCGCTTGGCACCTTTGTGGAGGAGAACAGGGTATTATCCCCCCGTCAGGCGGGCTTCCGCTCCGCACACTCCACGGAGTCTGTAATGTTATCGGTCCTTGACAACCTCAGAGAGGGCATGGACATCAACCACCCCCAGGCCCTGGTCCTCCTCGATCTCTCCGCCGCCTTTGATACGGTTTACCACTCCATCTTACTGTCCCGTGTCAGGGCGGCGGGGATCGGAGGCTCGGCCTTGGTCTGGCTGTCCTCCTTCCTGAGGGACCGCACCCAGGCGGTACGCCTGGGCGACTATTCGGCAGACTTCCATGCAGTACATTGCGGAGTTCCCCAGGGCTCCTCCCTTTCCCCTCTGTTATTTAATTTGTACATTGCCCCCCTCATTTTTGCTCTTCAACAGATGGAGGTCTCCGTCTACAACTATGTGGATGACCTCCAGCTCATTCTTTCTTTATCCACTTCCCCCGAGTCCATGTCCAACTTCCAATCGGTGATGCTTTTTATCCAGGACTGGATGAACTACAACCACCTGAAATTAAACCCCCATAAGACGGAGCTGATCCTGACAGGTGGATGCTCCAGTCCCTGGACCCCTCTCTTCTGGCCCCCTTCCTTGGGTTCTCCTCCCCCCCCTCTTAATCTGTTAAAACCCTTGGCTTCAAACTAAACGATCAACTCACTCTTCACTCCCAAGTCAGCTCTGTGGTGTCCTCTTCCTTTCTTTCACTTCGTACCATTCGCAAAGTTTCCCGTTTTTTTTCCTTCTCTGCCCTTAAGCTCATAGTCCTGGCAATGGTAACCTCTCGCCTGGATTATGGCTATGCCCTTTACTGTGGCATGCCCACCTACAGCATGAGACGACTCCATCTGGTCCAAAACCAGGCGGCTCGCCTGGTCTTCAACTTGGCCAAATCCCATCTTGTCAGTCCCCTCCTCAAGTCCCTACATTGGCTTCCTATCCGTGAACGTGCCCAGTTCAAGCTGGGCTGCATCACCTGTCAGGCTCGGGCCGGCGTAGCCCCTGCCTTTATCTCTTCTGAAATTAAACCCTACGTCCCTGTCAGGGAGCTACCATCATCTGCCCAACAATTGCTCACAGTTCCTCGCTTTAAACGCAAAAAGTGGGGTGGCACGAAATTTTCTACACTCGCCCCTGCTTTTTGGAACTCCCTCCCGGCCCACCTCAGACCCTGCCCCCAATACACACTCTTCCGTAAGGCCCCAAAAAGTTTTCTCTTTTCTCAAGCTTTTTCCCAATAAACCGTTCTATCTACTCTCCTTTGCCTCCTGCCCTCTTGGGCTCTGCACCTTATAGCGCCAAGAAACCGCCAGGTGTACGTGCGCTCTATAAATAATTTTAAACTCAAACTCAAACTCAATCATTCAGGTCTAGTCAATCAGACCTCTTAACAATCAGGCGGTTTCTACCTACAAAAACAGAGGAGTAGGGGAAGAAGTGGATGAGATTATCGATGTACAAGAGGTTCAGGTAAGTCAAAACCCTTTTGTTACCCCTCAAAGGTTGGGTGGCAGACTTTCCCAATTTCATGGAAATTGGATGTGGGTGACAAAAGATCTTTGGGTTCTGGAGAAAGTTTTAGGTTATCACATAGATTTTATAGAGGAGCCCTTTCAAAGTCAACCCCCAGAAATGTTGAGATTCAATGTAGAATTCACAGAATTGATAGAAAAAGAAGTTCAAGATTTGGTTGCCAAAGGTGCAGTTGTGGAAGAAAAAGAGTTTGTACGAGGATTTGTGAGCAGCATATTTTTAGTGGAGAGAAAAGACAAGGGTATGAGACCTGTAATAAATCTGAGAGGTTTAAACGATTGTGTGGAATACCACCATTTCAAAATGGAAGGAATTTATTTGGTGAGAGATGTTCTTCAAATGGCGGACTGGATGACTCATCTGGATTCGAAGGATGCTCATCGGACTATCCAAGTTTGGGAGCCGCAGCAGAAAATGTTGTGGTTCAGGTGGGGAGGAACGATGTGGAAGTTCACTTGCCTTCCTTTCGGACTTTCATTTGCCCTTTGGTGTTTCACCAAGGTTCTTCATCCAGTGGCAGCTTATTTGAGGGTGAGGGAAATCAGGCTGATTATTTATTTAGACGACATTATGTTGATGGGTCAAAGCAGATTAAGATTAATGGAAATGACAAGGTTTGCAGTGGAATTGATAGAGAGTTTAGGTTTTTGTGGTGAACATGAAGAAGTCATGTCTTGTACCAGGACAGCTGACTCAGTTTCTGGGATTTATGGTGGATACAGTGGTTGGTCAGTTGTTACTTCCAAAAGAGAAGTTAAAATGCATAAGGAAGGAAATAAAAAGGGATTTGGATGCAGAGAAATTGTTGTTGAGGAATCTAGCGAGGGTGATAGGCTTACTTTCCTCTACAATTCAGGCTATTTTTCCAGGATCTTTGAATTATCGGGCTCTCCAGAGGTCGAAAGCAGAGCATTTGAGGAATGGAATGAAATATTCAGAGGATATTGTTCTCTCAGAGGAGGGCAGAGAGGAAAGGTGGTTAAGGAACCTGCAGGCATTGAATAGGAAAACTATATTTGGGGAGTGTCCAGAGATGGTGATAGAATCAGACGTGAGTCTGGTGGATGGGGAGCATGATGTTGTTTAGTGACAACAGGTGGAGTTTTGTCAGAGGAGGAATGGAAGCTCCATAAAAATTGCCTGGAATTGCTGGCAGGGTCTTTTGCAATAAGGAGTTTTACGAAGGACAAGGCAAAGTGTTCGTTTTGTTCAAAATGGACAATGTGTCAGCAGTAAGATATTTGAACAAACTGGGAGGTCCAAATTCAAAGGATCATGCAATTGTCTGGGATTGTTGATTTCAACTTAAGATTTTAGTACAGGCAGAACATATTTTGTGAATGAAGAATTTAGAGGAGGATTACAGGGATTTAAGTGATTGGAAGTTGGACAGTCAGTTTTTTCAAAGTTTGATGTTGATCAGGGGTCCTTGCGATGTGGATTTGTTTGCGAACCGTTTGAATGCACACCTACCAAAGTTTTACAGTTGACGTCCAGATCCGGAAGTTCTGGCATTGGATGGGGTTCTGGCCATATGCTGTTCCACTGCTGTTAATGATCACTCGGTTGACAGGACTATTGCGGAAGTTAAAGGGGTCCTTAGTTTTGGTGACACCACTTTGGAGGTCACAGGTCTGGTATCCAGTTCTTCTGAAAATGTCGCTGAATTTTCCAATTCTACATCCTGTGTTCCAGGATTTCCTATTGAATCATTGGGGAGAGAGAGACAAATTGGTAATGTCAGGTTGGAAACTTTTAGGCGTGTCTGGGAAGTGCCGGGACTTTCATAAGCAGCTACTTATTAAGGACTCCTGGGCCCCAGGTATAAGGAAAATATATAGATTTGCATGGCAGACATGGGTTTGCTGGTGTATGGAGAGGGGTTTTTATCCCGTTTCAGTTGATGAAGTTGAGATAGTAAATTATATAAGAGGTTTAAAGGCAAAGGGGCAGTGTTACACAACCATTAATGGTTATAGGTCTGCAATAGCAGCAGGACATGTGTTGGTTAATGGAAATTCGGTTTGACAGGACATTTTGGTAAGGAGAGTGCTGAGAAGTATGAGGAGTTCAACACATCCTGTAACTAGGCATAATTCGGTTTGAGACGTGTCTTGAGTACTGCAGTACCTAGGTGGTTTGGAAAGTTATAAATGTTTGAGTTTGAAAGCCTTGTTGCTAAAGGTGACCATGTTGTTGTGCTTGATTTCTTTTAGGAGAGTGTCAGAATTAAGGGCTTTGGATGTGAAACGAGTAGGATTTTTTCTCCTGAGGGAGTTTGTTTCCATTTAACTTGGAGAACAAAAACAACTTATTTTTCAATTCTTTATCCTTTTTTTGATGAGCATGTAAATTTGTGCATAGTGCGGAGTGAAAGAGTATGAGAAGAGGACAGCTATCTTAAGGGCAGATGTCAAAAACAAGATGCTTATTTTGTTTAAGAGACCATATAAGCCTTTTTCCCTAGGTGCCGGCAGAGCTAGGGCTCAAAATCTACAGGTAGGCACTTTGCAAAAAAAGGATCGGTTATTACTGTAAAAATGAGGTGCGTCCACGTTTCCTTTTAGGCCGTTTCCTGTCACAGGCACTAGGCCTGCCCACACAATTGAGGTACCATTTTTCTCGGAAGACTATGGGGCCTACTCTGGCTTGTTGGGTGAAGGAGGTTAAGAGATGTGCTGGTGTGGACGTAATTATGTTTGGCGCACATTCATTAAGAGGGGCGTCTGCTTCTAAGGCTTTTCTCCTAGGAGGAACTTTACAAAACATCTTACACTGTGCAGATTGGTCAAATGATGCAGTTTTTAGAAAATCTTATTTCAAACCTGTAGAATGGGCTGCTTCCATTTTAATGGGAAAACTTTGAACTTGAAATAATGTTGCCATAAAATGTAGATTTCATCAGCCTAGTGTTCAGAAAATCTGGATTTTATTAAAGACTCAGAGGTTAATATTCCCGCTCTGAGCCAAGCCCGAATGTAATAGTGTTCTTTGTGTTTCAGCTCGATCACAGCTATAGAAGAAGAAAAAGGGGAGTTAGGATGTTTCGTAGAGCATTCTTGCAGGTGAAGATTTACAAGGATATAAGCGTCTGGACGTGTCTATGGACATTTTAATATTTAATGTTTTACTTTTGTGTTATGTAGAATGCAAAAAGAAGGAAGAGAAAGGAGTGTTCTACAGTTTTATAGTGAAGGAATTCTTATGTTTTGTGTGCTATCTTTGTTGAAGGAGCTGCTGTGTGTTGGCATTACAAGAGACTATGCAATAATATTAGCCTCCATGGCTTTAATAAAATCCAGATTTTCTGGCCACCAGGCTGATGAAAATCTTCATTTATACACATCTCCCATTTTACGAGCATCAATTCCTTTTTCATACTCTGTCCACTTTTGCCTGCCAGCTCATTATTAAACATCTGTACTTCCACTATTCATTATGGTTATGTAGCTCAGCTTTATGAATCTCTATAATGTGCATATTTAATAAATATGTATTTATACACACTCAAGTTAATATAAGCATGATTACGTTATTGTAATTCTATTGTGAAATGGTATTAAATAATCCTTGTATAATTAGTTTAATACTTGAGTAAATTGTTAAAGATTTTGAAAGTAAAAACAAAAGAAAGCACAGCTCGGGGCATAAACTGCAAAAACATTTCACCAAATTCACTATAAAATAAAGCATTCAAAAAAAGAATCACAACATTTGAAAAAGTTATACATTTCCAGATTACTTTGGAAAATGGAAAGACCTACATTTATTTAAAGCGTGTAAAAAATACATGTTATCACTGACAATAATAAAAACGTGAATTAGGTTAATATATTACATTAATAGAAATAATTAAATCAATTGCAAAAAATACATATATCAAAGCTAAGGAATAATATCAGGGCTACAGTTCCGGTCCTAAAAATATAGAACTAATTTAAAATTAATAAAATAACAGTTACAACTAAAACAGAAGAAAGGGTTGGAGATTTGGTAGACAGTTTAGGGAAATGTGACATTATTTAATAACTTAAAGCGACTGAAAAGTAAAGAAATAAAAATGTGTTAAAGTTAATTCCTGAGAAAAAGGCAAGAACGTGGGGATGCAGATGAGAAATTTGGCAACACAAAGTAAACCTTCCCTTCCATGAAGAAATGGCAGATGAGGAAAATATAGCAATAAAATGGCGGGAGAGAAAGAAAGACGTTTCTATAAACATTATTTTTCATAAAAATGAAAAATGGAATCGAGGAAACACTTAAACTTCTCTAGAGGAATCTCTGCAGCACAGAGATTCCATTACATGTTAGGTAAATGACAGATGTACACAAGAAACATATGTGAAGAGCAAACACACCTGTGCCTCTGAGATTGGGGAAGGCTTACACGTGGGCTTCATAGTTTCATCAATGCAACTATAAATCTCCACAATGGCTAGGCCTGCATCATGCATCCGGCTGCATCAGGGGATTAACAGCTGACTTTAGAGCTGCTTTCATTTGGCAATGCACAAAACAGGGGTTTTGACTGAGAAAAATCTGACAATGTTCCCATCTCACATATGTGGTCTTGAAATTACATCATCACCCACATAACTTTTTTTGTCAAAACCCTCAGCACTTTGAAGGGATGTATGACATTACAACGCATGCTTTTACCACACATGCCTTTACAATGCGGTATTTACAACGCATGCCTTTACAACGCATAGCGCTTTGGGGTGCTGGATAGTGAATAGTTTAATTTACTATTCCAACTCCAGTTCCCGTGGACAGTAGGGAAGGTGTTGGATAGTAAATTAAATCTATTCCCTATCCTAGAGCGCCCCCCAGCGCAATGCGTTGTAATGGTTTGCGTTGTAAAAGTTGCATCGTAAAGACACTGCGTGGTAAAAGTTGCGTTGTAAAGGATGTTTCCCATGGTTACATTTGAAACCTGCTACTTCAGGAATGTTAAATCTTTGGGATCCTTTAAAGACTGAATCTGAGGACCTTTTTTAAAAATAAAAATAACTGCTTCAGAGACCTTTTCTGGCAGCTTCAAATGTTCCCCCTGCCCTGATGGACAACCTAACGCAAAAGAGGATTGCTATACGTTGACAGATACCCCTGATCCAAAGCTCTGACTACCATCCCATGCCGATACTCCCGATTCCATGTTTCAACCTCTTACTAGGCATGGATGGAGTTTGCTGAGTTCTGCTACGTAGAATTCCGCAAAGTTACCAATAAACTCCGCCAAGCTACACGGAGTTCTGCAAATGGCAGAGTGCATTGGGTTGCGCCACTCAAGCTGAGTTTTTGCGTCTGGCGTTTATCCCGCTCTAGAAAATCTGCGCAAATGGCACCATGGGCTGCACGAGAGGACGCAGCTCCTTTCTGCCAATCGAGTAGACGTTCTACTCGAGTGGCAGCTTCCTCAACATGAATGGAAGGTTGCTCAATGCGAACGGTAGTGCCATTTGCCACCGCCCGCATTGAGAAACCCCGCCGGAAGGTTGTCTGGAGAAAGATTTTCCCTGCTATGCGGAGCAGAGTTTTTCAGAACATCTGTGCTACGCTAAGTGGTAAAAACTCTGCGAAATCCATGGGCGGGCCAGAATTTAATGGCCAAGCCTACTTCTTACCCCGCAAGGCTTCTCAGCACACCCTCAGCTGAATCCTGTCCCACATCTGGTCACTTTGTCCCTCAACTTGGTCTCTCAGAATCCTGCACATTCCCACTAAACACTTAAACTCTCTCCAACACCGATTACCCTGTGATTTCAGACAAAACTATAGTCCACTAAGATTTCTGCTCTAAGATGTCCCATCCATCGGCCATTCTGAAGCAGATCATCAGAGGTGGGCGGGTATTAGTTTTCACCCTGAAAAATCAGGTGAAGCTGGGAAGCTTGGCTCACTTTCGAAAATGAAAAACTACACCCACCCCTATGTCTAAGAAGCTTCCGTTCACTGAAAACCTTTATGAATGAGGGACATTTCTGAGTAATTCATAAGTAAGAGCAGGGCAGGACACAACTGGCCATAGACACATCTTTGTGATGTCGACGCGAATCTCCATTGGTAGATTGCATTACATTTATATTACATTACATTTATTGCACAAGATTACCCCGCTACAGAGGTGCATTAACTCTAGTAGTCTCCACTTGGAGATCAAACATGTTTTTCGCTTGCCACTATACATCTTACAGTGTAATAATATAATGCTACCGACTGTGTGCATAAAGAACTATGGAAACACTGGGCCACATGTATCAAAGTATTTTGCATTCGCAAATAGTGTGAATCACTATATTTGTCTGTTTGTGAATGCAAAATGGCTTTTCTGAATGTATGAAAAGGCTTTGGGATTCGCAAGTTAGTTCATTGCAATTTTTAGCGATTATCTAAGTTGCAAATGCAAATGTAAGAAGCCTTTCCTCAATGCGAACTGTGCATCTAAGATATGCTATTACCATCAATTTCAATTTCATTGTAAATATGCAATTTTGGCAAATGCAAACAAATTCATTTTTCAAAATGCCATGTGGCACACAAATGCCTCTAGGGCACGTGTATGCCTTACATGTGCACCTTTTTTGGCGGGGTTGGTTCAGGGGAGCCTTAAGCCCCTGTGCACCCTTACTTTTGCATTACCTAATTTGCGATTACTAAATAGGTAATCACAATTTAGGTAATGCAAGGCCATTTGCACCTATAGACCTTGAGGCCCATAAGAAGGAATGGAGTCACAATTACAAATAGCAATTTCCGAATTACGTTTGTGATTTTTGAGAATTTGCTATTCCGGAATCGCTATTTCCTTTATGTTTTGCTACATCATAATTAGCAATTACCTATTTGCGATTTGGTCAAAATTGCTAAGAGGCAATTGTAAATTGTGAATTTCATACATGTAGCCCAATCTGTTTAGCAAAGCGTTAATCTTGAAACCTGGGTGAACCATTTCCCATATTTTATATGAATATAACTTAGGTACAAGAACAACTAGTTCAGCAATACACATTTCTTGCCTAGGAATGTAGTGCTTTTATTACTATTCTCGTTTTTATAGTGTTGTTTATAAGGTAAAGTGTGGAATGCATATATTTATAGCATGTATTTTCTTTCCCCTTTAATTCCCACTTCACATCAACACATTCTAGATTCTACTGTGAAAACTAAAATAATTAGGTAATTTCACACGACTTATTTCTCAATGACATTTCGGATTCTTAATTATCCCTGGACTAGAATAAATATTTATTGTAATGAAGGCTGACAGGTGGTGAAGGAATTATACATAGGTCACAGCAGGTTGCTTCGCAGTCTTTCCTTCAGGATTCAGGTTACAGGTATGGTCCCTTTAAAGATCTGGTATGAAACATTTATGAGCTCATATTATCCATGGGCTCACATCTATATGGAATGGGACTACAGAAGCCATCCCACAATATTGCTCTTTGCACAGCAACTCACACAACATCAGGCAAACCATAAGACCAGCAGATCAACCACAAGTCATTGCTGCATGACATCATATGTATAACATCATATAACAAAGGGCAAAAGTTGCATTCTGTGAGACAACAATCAGAGCAACATTCACCATCTGAAGAGATATACAAGAAAACAGTTTCCCCAGAATGAAGCACAGTAAAATAACACTGACAACAATCATTGCTCCACCATTAAGATCTTCGAGGAACCAGTGGACCAACCATCTCAAAGTGATTACGTACCGCACATCATAGTTATACCCTGGCCATTGAGTTTCTCCTGTCATCTACAGCCAACCAGAACACTCAGCTCAGGGGGTAAGTGAAAGTATGGCTCTCTCCTCCACCTGCCAGACGATGAACAGTCTCCATATTTAAAGATTTTCTGTTTTTTGGAAGAAATCATTTTTTTGAAAGTGTTTCTACTGACATTTGCGGAGGCTTTATCAGAAAAACTGAAATGCTAGCTGGCCTCCATGTCTTGGCTACCAGTTAGATTTTACGTTGTTGCTGTGCAGAAGCAAACCCCCAACGCTGGGGTTTACTTCAGCAAACAAAATACATCAAAGGCACTGATGTGCAGAGAGTTTCCTCACTGCAACTAAATGTTGCTGATTGCTTTGCTTATCATGTCTGCCATGTCTCGCATGATGGGCACAGAAAGCAAAAATATATTTTGAGAGACTTGTTTTAATGGGCTTCCAGAGCAGTAAAGGTGGCACACCTGAGGTAGATAAATCACAGCTATTGATTGTGTGCTTGTGGAGGCTCCACAAGAGTTAATCCACTGTACTCCACTCCACTCTATCCCACTCCACTGTACTCCACAGCTCTCTACCCCACTCCACTATAACACACTCCACTCTACACCACTACACTGTACACTCTACACCACCCTATTTTATAACACACGAGTGTACACCAATTCGACCCTATGCTACTCCATTGTACGTTATTCCACTGTACTCAACTCCAATGAAAAGAGCAACTTTGTAAACACTCAAGGTTCCTCTTCAATTGAACTAGTGTCCTGTACCTTAAGTAAGCACTAAACCCTGTTGGCAATAAAGAACAACCAAGTAAGGAATGTTTCACCACTCCACATTTCATGTGTCAAACTGAAAAGCAACCAACCTCAAATTAATGGACCTTTCTATCCTTCCACACACGGTCAGTCAAGCCAACACACCTTACAACACTGTTCAATCTAGTCAGAGGTCAAGTATTCAAATGCACCTTATTTGGTACAGATATTTTGTAAGAGTTGAACATTTTATTTATTTAGTTATGTTTAACTAGTTTTATAAAGTGTTTACATGTTGCCAAGCTTCAGACCACTATAAAAGTAAGAAAAATTGGGGAAAGAAACAGGGGCTCAATGGCAACAAAAGCCCTTAATAAATCTGGGCCTACGTTTTTAGCACAACTGTTTTTCTAAATATGGTATTTTCCTCCAATTCTTGTATTTCCCCTTTCAGAATGTTTATGGCCTGTTGTTGCTCTATTATGAAACGTTCCAGGTGTTGCTAAAAAACAACTTTTAGGGCCCGATGTAGGTAAATCCTGATTACCGACTTTTAAATACCTACTCATACTGAATCGGTATTTAAGTATCTGAAATCGGGATGTAGGAAAAAAGTCGGAAAAAGTTACTGATTCGCTAACACTCGGAAAATGTAATCGGTATTTACCGAATCGGTATTTTCCAAATCGGTAAATACCGATTCGGTAACACCCATTCATTCCTATGGTCCTCCTGGCCCATGGGAATGAATGGGAATTCCCGATTCGGTATTTACCGAATCGGTAAATACTGATTCGGTAAATACCGAATCGGGAATTTGAAAAAGAACCCATGTGAGCCTGTGAACCAATCAGGAACACCCACCACACCCCACAACAAAGCTACATAGGATCCAACCAATCAGATGCAACCACCCCTCCCCAGTACCTGGGAGTGGCCACATCCATGCAGGTGCAGAGCAACTGAACTGTTTGCAGAGCAGGAGGAAAGAGAGAGGAGCAGGCTTCCCTGAGCATACCCGATCATCAGAATGGAGTCCCAGGATGGCCAGAAGGATACAGCTGAGCACAGGAGGAAAATAAAATTCAGCCCAGCAGAACTGCAGGTGCTTGTTGAAGAGGTGGTTAAGCACCACACCCAAATTTTTGGAAAACAGTCTCTGCATGTTGCAGAGTCTGTCAAACGTAATACCTGGCTTGACATCCAGACCAAGGTCAATGCCATTGGGGTCACACACAGGGAGATAGATGACCTCAAAAAAAGATGCTACGATCTGCGGATCATCACAAAGAAAAAAGTTGCAGCACTGAGAAAAGGAAGCTGGAGCCACAGGTGGAGGAAAAACAGAGCACCAAGACTGACAGACCTTGAGGAGCTGGTTGAATCCACCCTGGAGCCTGAAAGCATCCATGGGATTGGGGACACTGACAGCTCTGCCAGAGCTGCAAAGAAGCAAGGTAAGATGCATGTACAGTAATCCCCACCTATTTCCCTGTCCCCCTTCCCCACTGTGTGTATAAGCATAACACTCGAGAACAGGTATTACTTATGTCTACCAATGCATCATGGGAGACATAGTCATAGGTACATACATGCAATGCAGTCACCATAGAAGTCAGCAAGGCATGACACACACTACTTCCAGAAGCTGATGAAGACTATGCAATTGTGTGATAGAAATGTGATTTAATCATGACACACAGGCGAATTACACCACTGACCCAATGTCCATATCTGTCCACAGGAGAGTCATCACGCAGTACAGTACAAGAAAGGGAGGAGAGGGCACCAACAACTAAGAGGAGGGAAAACACAAAAGAAAGAGCGGGTCACAGTGCTGTTCCGAAAAACAACACCACAGCGCAGGAAGCCAAAACACCTGAGCGACTCACCACACCACAGCCTCAGTCACCTCTGTTATTTGGGACACAAGAGTTGGAACCAGCAGCACTTTCCCCAACACCAACATCACAGTCATCTGTGCAGGGAAGGGCAAGGAGGCTTGATGTGACCCCTCTGAGGATCCTGCAAACATCAGATAAGGAGGATGAGGAGGGCGAAATTCAAAATAATCCACCTGTGGCTGACAACGCTGGGCAGCAGAATACTGCAGGAGCTGTGCAGGCCAGTGTCCGAGGCCAAAGGGCACGGGAGAGAGGTGAAGGCCAGGATGGGGAGGGGGTCTTTTGTAGACTAGAGGCCACCATGGTAAAGGTCCAGCAGCTGCAGGCAAAGGCAATGTTAGCAGTGCACAGGCAGGTGCGGCAGCAGTCAAAAGCCTTGAACCGCTTTGCTACAGGAACCTCAGTGCTGTGCCGGCGTTCTGTCGCCATGCAGGATGCAATTGTGCACTGCTGCACAGATTTGTCAAGGGGGATGGAGAGAGTCACCTCTGCCATGGAGCAGATGCTCACAAACCAGGCAGGCACTGCTGGAGACACAGGTGTCGAGGAAACAGAAGACTCCACCAGCAGGAGTGGCTCTAGCACTCCTGTCACTGACATGCGTAGGAGCAGCAGGCGCCAATTGGCTGACCCATGCACCACTGAAAGTGTTGAGACCCAGCCTTGTGCATCCCGCACTGTAGTGCGTGGACGCAAACGTTGAAAATGCCCTCAACCCACAGGACAGGTCACAGTGAGGCTAACTGTGACCACCAAGTCATGGAAATGGACATTGTAGTACCATGGTTTTGTATCTGTTATGTGTTGTAGTGACAATTAAACTACATACTTCACATACTACGCCTGTCTGTGTCTCCTTACTGACTTAGAAAAATCGGTGTGTGATCTCTGCCCGTCTCAATCTCCCATTTGTTGCTGCTGGTGCTCCTGTTGCATGGGGCTCTGCCTGTTCTGTGTCATCATCAATGTCCTCATGATGTGTGATTTCCACCTCTGTGCCTTCCTTGGTGGCAAGATTGTGCAACATGGCACAGGTCGCTATCCTTTTGCAGCACAGGATGGGAGTATACTGGCGTGCTCCTCCGCTCTTGTGGAGGCAGCGGAACCTGCTTTTCAGGAGTCCAAATGTGCGTTCCACTATGTTGAGAGTAGATCTGTGTGCCACATTATAACGTCTTTCACTCCTGGTAGTTAGATTCAGGTAGGGTAGCACAAAGGACCGCAGGGCATATGCACTATCGCCTAGGTGGAAAAGAGAGTTGCATCAGTTACATACTCATGAAACATTCATCTGCTATAACTATCAGGGTGTGTCACAGGCATTTACCTAGCAGGTATCCGTCCCCAACTCTCTAGCAACAAGGCGTGTGTATATCCCACTGTTCTGGAATATGTACGAGTCGTGGGTACTCCCAGGGAATTTGGCCATAATGTCTGTAATGATGTTGCTAGCGTTGCATATCACCTGCACATTGATGGAGTGCATTGACTTCTGGTTCCTGTATATGTTTTCTGTGGCTGCAGGTGGGCAGAGTGGGATGTGGGTGCCATCTATGCAGCCTATCACGTGAGGGAAGTGTGCCAGTTGATATAAATCAGTTTTGGTCTTCGCAAGTTCCGCAGGTGTGTCAGGAAATCAAATTTAATGATGCATTCTCTGCATCATGGCCTCAATGAACTTCCTAAAGAAACGGGAAAGGCAGCTCTGGGGCACACCACCTACTGCAGCAATCACACTCTGGTAGCTCCCAGAGGCAAGCAGGTGTAGGCTACAGAGCACCTGCACATGGGGTGGGATGGCGTGTGCCCTTGGTGTTGGGTGATCCTGGTGTGGGTAGAGGTCCCTGATCAAGTCCAGGATGGTTCTGGGGTATAGCCTGTACCTTTGCAGTATCTCTGGCTCAGTCAGTTGGAAGAGTGTTATCCTCTGCCTGTTGACCTGCTCCTCCCTTCTCCATACCCTCTCTCCTGCTGCCTGTAGCCGTAGCCGCCTTGCTATGACGTAGAATGCCGCCATTCTGCTTGCACTGTTGCATTTTAGATCCTTCTTTTATAGCCTGCACCTGGTTACCACCTGCTTTCAAACCATGGTAAATACCGACTCTTAAATACCGAATTTCATGGAATTCGGTATTTTTTGGGTTTCCTACATCTCGATGGACATTTTTTACCATTTCTTATTTACCGATTCGGTAAATGAGGACTCGGTAAATAGGGATTCGGTAAAAACCGAATCGGTAGAATACCGACTCATATTTACCGAATCGAGAAATTTTTGCATCCTACATCTCATTTTCCGAATACCGGTCGGTAACGGACGAAATTACCGAATTTCGGCCGTTACCGACCGGTATTTGGCTACCTACATCTGGCCCAAAGTCTCTTAGAGTTGACACTTCATTTGCAAAGTTTTTCTGTCCTTCTCTTCATCACTTCTTGATTCGCTATACATGAGTCCTTCTCCTTAAGACAAAGTACATTGAGCAACTGCCATATAAAGTCCTATGCGTGATGTGTAAAATTTTGTATGTCCCTTCCCACTAAGCAGGAGTCACTGTAAACCCAACTCCATATTTGGTAGGCATGGCATAATTCACTGCATCCACCAGCAATGCTTATCTCTGTGCCATTAGCTAGTGGCAAGAGGCATTTGTTTAGATTTCCTATGGAGCCCAGAAAATGAACGGTCTAACCCAGAATTTATAACAACTCCAATTAAAAGAATGAATTCAGAAAGGGTATAACTGGTATCATTTTCTCCACCATATGGTTCTTATGTTTATTTCTACAGTGAGTTATTTATCTTAGTGGGTCTGAAGATGTTTAAGGTTTTGTTGGGCCTAGAGAGTTTGGGTGTTTGAACAAAATATTGTTTTAAAAATATCAGGAAATAGAAATATCAGAAATTAAATAATGTGGCACACAAATATTGTGATGAACAAATACTGTTGACAAGAATATTGTTTTTTGAGCTAAGTAAAATTGTTATAAATAATTTCAATATAATATCGTTTTCACTAATATAGGGCCCGATTCACAGAACTAACTTACGTCAAAATCCTAAACGTACTACTTTTGGTATTCACAGAAGGCCTTTAGTAAACTTAAATTAGGATTTTGTCTTAAATTAGGATTTTGTCCTAAATTAGAATTTTGTCTTAAATTAGGATTTTGTCCTAAATTAGGATTTTGTCTTAAATTAGGATTTTGTCCTAAATTAGGATTTTGTCTTAAATTAGGATTTTGTCCTGAGTTAGGATTTTGTCTTAAATTAGGATTTTGTCTTGAGTTAGGATTTTGCCCTAAATTAGGATTTTGTCCTAAATTAGGATTTTGTCTTAAGTTCGTTTTTTGATTTAAGTGAAACATAAGTTTAGCTTAAATTTGTCTTTAGTTTAATTTAAGACAAAATCCTAATTTAAGGCAAAATCCTAATTTAGGACTAATCCTAATTTAAGACAAAATCCTAATTTAGGACACAATCCTAATTTAAGATAAAATCCTAATTTAGGACAAAATCCTAATTTAAGACAAAATCCTACCTTAAGACAAAATCTGAAATTAAGACAAAATCCTAATTTAGGACAAAATCCTAATTTAAGACAAAATCCTAATGTAAGACAAAATCCTAATTTAGGACAACATCCTAACTAAGGACAAAATCCTAATTTAAGACAAAATCCTGATTTAAGACTACTAAATGCCTTCTGTGAAAACCAAAAGTAGTAAGTTTAGAATTTTGTCGTAAGTTATTTCTGTGAATCGTCCCCATAGGGGTTAAAAATATTGTTTTTATTTTTTGAATGCATTTTATTTGATACATTAGATTTATCTGTTACTTTTGTTCAAAAAAATGTTAATTGTTTTTCAAATATAGCATGTAAATTTAAGCAATATAGAATTGTTAAAAATTTATTAATAGTAATTTATACTGTTATAGCAGGTTTTTGGGTTTGTAGAGGGATGTAGACACTCACACACCTACTAACAGACACACACAGGCACTCATCGACCCATTCAGTGACCCACTCAGGTACTCACACTCACAGACCCACACAGTAACTCCCACACGCACTCCGACACTCACACAGATACTCTCAGACTTCCACAGGCACTCACAAACCACTCAAAGACCTACACAGGATCTCATACATCCAGTCACCAACCCACACAGGGATGCACCTATCCACTCACAGACCTATAGTGCCACTCAAACACACACTCACAGACCCACACAGGCACTCACACACCCATAGTGTGACTCACACACCCACTCACAGACCCATAGTGCCGCTCACACACCCACTCAGAGACCCACACAACCACTCACACATACTTTCAGAGACCCAGACAGACATTTATACACCTACTCACAGACCTACTGAAACACCCAAACACCCACTCAGAGATTCACTCACATACCCACTCATAAACCAACACAGGCACTCTAACACCCATTCACAGATTTGCATAGGCAGTCACATAGCCATTGAGAGAGCCATACAGATGCTCATACATATATCCATGCAGGCACTAACAAATCCACTCACAGACCCACACAGGCACTAAGAGACCAAATCATAGAACCATGCAGGTACGCACACACCCATGCACAAACCTATGCAGGCACTCATATACCCACTCACAGACCCATGCATCCACTTACCCACACAGGCACTAAGAGACCAAATCATAGAACCATGCAGGTACGCACACACCCATGCACAAACCTATGCAGGCACTCATATACCCACTCACAGACCCATGCATCCACTTACAAACTTTCACAGGCACTTGCACACATACTCACACGCCTATGCAAGCACTCACAGACCCACTCACAGACCCAAATAGCCACTCACACACCTACTCACACACCCATACAGTCACTCACACCTCCACTCACACACCCACACCCACAAAATCTCTCACACATGCCTCACAGACCCATACAGTCACTTATACACCCACTCACACATTCACATAGCAGCTCACACACCCACTCACAGACGCATACAGCCACTCACACACCCACTTAACACACACACAAAACCACTTACACATCTACTCACTGATCCATAGTCACTCACTCACCGACTTACAGACCCATACAGCCACTCACAGACCAATACAGTCACTCATAGATTCACTCACACAGCTACTCACACACTCACTCACAGACCCATACAGCCACTCATACATTCACTCACTAACACACAAAACCACTCACACACCCACTCATACACCCATACATGCTGGCGCACACCCCCTCACAGACCCATGCAGGTGTTCACACACAGTTACTGAACCATACAGCTGCTCACACACCCACTCAGAGACCAACACAGACACTCACACACCCACTCACAGACCCATACAGCTACTCACACACCCACTCACTGACCCACAAAACCACTTAAACACCCACTCACAGACCTATATAGCCATTCACGCATCCACACACAGACCCTTAAAGCCACTCAAAACACCCACTCACTGACATATTCAGTCACTTGCACACCCACTCTCACAGGTTACAGTTAGGAAATACCATTTTTTTTAAACTTAAACATTTTAAAAATATATAGGTTACAGGGACATTATAATGATAAAATAACATACTTCTCAATGCCCTGCCTTCAGTGATGCGTCTCCACCTCGCACACTCAGCACGAAAGAAGTAAGCGCACGGCTCCGTAATTCACTAGCAGTTATTTCATTGTTCAGCTCATAAAAGGTCCAAGGAAAATTGACCTACACATTTCAGCTGACACCTTCAGCAGGCTCATAGAGATTTTCAATGCAAAGTGTCAATTTAAAGGAGAATCCTTTACCCACCACTAATACATTTCATTTAGCAACTGATCTGCTAATCTCATACATATATTCCTTTCATTATGGCACATACCAGTTTCATTTTTAAACAGAAGTATACATACATTTTTAACTAAAAAGATACAACTACATTTTTAGCATTTTCAATAATTGTTTGTATTTAGACATAAGGCTCTAGCACACAGGTGTATGCTGTCTTGCATTCTTACTGAATCCACATAATGGGGTCAGATTGCCATGTACGACTTCAAGCAGATTACATTGGTGCCCAAAGCTTTATAACCCTCTAAAGTACCATAAATTATAGATGTCACAAATGCTATCCTATCCACATTTACACAATGGCATCATATGTTCATACCCTGGTCAAAAACCCTCAAAGTCTGAAAGTGTAAATGCATTCATATTCAATATCATTATATGTCTATATTTCCATTATTAGAGTGTTGATATTTTAGTTGTCTCCTGAGTTTTCTATGGAAAAATGTGCAAGAGAATGTGGAGAAGTGTGGCTCAATGGTTAGAGCAGGCAGACCTCGATGCAGAGCTCTGGCCAGGAACCAGGGTTCGATTCCCGGATATTCTCGCCTCAGTGCCTATTCTGATCATGGGTCCCGCGCTGCAACTCTGGGCAATAGCTTGCTTAGTCTCCACAACGGCCCCCACAACGCGAGGGATGCCTGGTCTGCACCATGGGGGTGCCCAGGAGTGGACACTTCACAGGGAAAGCCAGGAAGGGTTCCCTTGCGGTATTCGTACAAGCGCCGGGAAACCCACTGCGGGTAGCTGTGCGCTATACAAGTACAAAAAAAAAAAAAACAAGTGCATTTGACGATAATATCTTCACATAGGGGATTTTATGTTAGGTACTTATATATCCCACTGTGCAAATTCAATCGTAAAAGTCCATATGTCTGATATAATAGTGATATCATTGAAAATATTGTAAATCGTGTTACCCTATACATTCAAAATATATGCATATATGCACATAAATATAGTGCACTGATACTTCAGGCCTCCCCTAATCGTCATATACCTACCAAAGTGCAAATGCATTTTAAAATCAACCAGATTCTATATACAATCATCATCCAAGAAGAGTGAAAATATATTAAATAAAATGCAAATGCATGGGCTAATCCCCTGATCTTCATGTATATACTAAAGTGCAAATGCATTAAGTAACCAACTGGAATCCATATACCATCATCATGCCCAGGTAGAGTGCAAATGTACAAAGTATAAAGTGCAGATGCATGGGGCAACACCTCCAGATTTCATACATTCTACCATCATACAGACAGAGTGCATATATATAAAGTATAAAGTGCAAAGGCATGGGGTAATCCCCTAATCTTCATATATATACTAAACTGCAAATGCATTGAAAAGTCGAGCGGATTCTATATATTGTCATCACCATGTAGAGTGCAAATGTACCAAGTTATGTGTAAATGTATGGGGTTACCATATATAAAACGTTTCAAATAATACCTCTGGGAACCTGTAAAAGTTAAAATCTTTTATGGAATACTTTACTGTGCAATCATGTTGCAGATGTACATCTACTTATACATTAATACTTACAAAAAGCAAATTGCACTTTATAATTATTTTCTACATATAGAAATTATTTGTCATAAGGATTTTTTTTCTTATTGTTTCACCTTAAATTTTTGGGGTGTTTGCCCCACCCCCCACCACCATTACTAACCAACATAAGAACCACTACATGCCTTTCAAGTCATTCTCACATTGGAAAGTCCCCTACCTTCCACAATGAGGAACTCTAACACATATATTTAAACCATGCTTGTGAACACCAAAAATGATTCTACATTTGCAAATAAATCAATTTTACCAGCCTCAAGTAAGGAGTTTTATGGCTGCATGAGAGTGTATGTCAGGCTATTGGTTGCAGGTTTCGAATGTGAATCATCTCCTAATAAAATAAAAAATGACACAACACATCTGTAGGGAGCTTCTTGCTAAAATAAACATGTTATTCTAAATTATGTGATGGAGGTGTAAAATATTTAATGAATCCGAGACTATTAAAAAACATATTGTATTTTATTGTATAGAAATTAAAAAAATGAAGGTTGCATCTCTGTAGAATGTTTGAATTATCCAGTTATAATATGTTCTTTTACACTATTCATTATAAAGCACTGTTTAGTTGGTTTAAAAAAAATCTCCAACATAAAAGTATATAAATACTTATTCATAGAATTATTAATTGATTTATATGTTATCGTTTTATCATTTAATATTTGGAGCATCCCCAAATATGTTGCTACAGTCATAATTAAATACAGATTTTAATATCTGCTTCATATTTTGCAGGAGGGTTTCTGCACATGGGCTGCACATTTTCAGTCATTTATTACAGTTCACTGCAGTGGCAGGAATCCACAAGTGATCATGAAGATGGGCTGGTAAGTTTTTTATACCCACATTCAGTCTATATATCTGACTTTGCTACTCAGGTTGCTAGACACAGCAACAATTCTTTCAACCCAATGATGGACAACTATGTGTATTAACTGAGGAAAATACTAAGAAAGCCACAGAGAAGACCCGAAATATTGAAATTCCTTGGCTAACAAATTTAAAATCTAACGATTCTATGAAATTCATTAAAATGTCTGCCAATGAATTTTATCAGATACAGCATCCTATGTCTGGTACACAAGAATGATTGTTTTCGCATAATGAATTTCACGAGAAGTACCAGAAAAGAACAGAAGAAAAAATAAGAAGTAGTGCTTCACCTCCGGACTTGCTTGGATACAATAAACACTGCTGAGGCTGAGCAAATGAATCTTGCTCCTGCTTCAAACTGTTACTTTGTCTATGATACGAAAGAGTTGCATTTATTTTCATTTAAACAATGAAAAAAATAATAACACAATTGGAAAGAAAGTGACAAAAATCACATCAGCATCAGCCAATTTTACTAGACTTACTGATGGAAGGATTGCACTTGAAGGAGCAAGTGATAGATTTATATTAAAATCCTATTTTTTCACATGATTTATATTTAGAAATCTTTATAACAAATAACGTGTGAAGTGTATTTCTACAGGCCCCCATTACAACATTCATTAATGCTATTAACAATGCATACAATGTTCATTCCCTTGAGAACGTTTTAATTTAACTGTAGTACTTTATGACATTAAGGGCCCGATTCTGATGCGGGTTGGAAAGCATTCCCACCCAGAGCCTGATTCTGATGCAGTTAGGAAGGCCTCCTAATGGCATTTGCTCCTTCCAAATAGGATCGGGAGCGACCCAGGGCCCAATTATGATGCGGTTAGGAACATGTGCTCCCATTGAAATCAATGGGAGTCCAACCAAATCATATCTGGTAGCATCCGGATGCATCATACTTGGTTGGTCAGACTCTCCTGATTCGAGCGGGTCGGAAACCATTTCCAACCCGATTGGGTCGGGAAGCATTTCCAACTCGCATCAGAATCAGCCCCATAATGAGATAAACTTCTTTTATTTGGTAGAAATGAAATGAAATTAAATTAAATGAAAGAAAGTACTTATATAGCGCATGACTGTCACCCTACGGGTATCCTGGCGCTTAGATTGAAGAAACCATTATGGCACTGGAAGCAGCTGTCAGAGATACGATCTAGTATTCGCTCCTAGGGAACAGCCAGGATTTCAAATTCTTCCTAAAACAGGTCAGCGAATCGCTCTGAAGCAAATGAGAACCAAAAAGCAAAATCAAAGGAGCTCATCAAAACTGAACAAAGCAAGAGCAAAAACACAAAGAAACATTAAAAAAGAAAATGATTCACACGCTTTCTTTAGCAGATTTTCCAATCATTTCAAGCAATAAGGTGAATAGAAATGGGAAAGCAGCATTTTAAATTAATGATGTTTAATATTGTGCTGCAGGTATGCTTTTCTAACATTGACTGAGTGAGGAATGACGCATTGCAAAAACAAAAATCATTGTTTATGATATAATAAGATAAACACTTATTTTGGAATACATGTCTGCAAGAAAAGTGATTATTAGTTGAAGTCAATTACTACCCATCTTATATAATAATTTACAACACGTGTCAGGGTGCATGAGATATGGAGCACTTCAGGACCTGTGTTTGGGGCGGTCAGGCGAAATTGCGCACAGACCACAAGCCATTAAGAAGATTCTCTCCCCTGGTGGGACATGTAAAAAGTTTGCTAGACTTGCAAGATTGGCGACCAGGTTACAAGAGTACAATCATGTGCTTGAGTTTATTCCTGGTTGAAGGAATGTACAAGCAGATTGCCTTTTGCGCTTGGACTCGGAACTGGTGGACAAGTAAGCTGTGATGAGATGTAAAAGAGAGGGAGCAGTGGCATGTGTGGGTGATATGGTATATTGGTCTTAGCATGCTGTGAGTGAGGAGGAATAGAATGAGGATATGTCACAAGATGAAGTGCTAAAGGGAGCCGTTGAGCTGGTGTTGAAAGGTGAGAGTAGAGAGAGTACCTTGCCTAGGTCTTTAAGAACGTATGCCAAAGTGCTTGATGAGCTGTCTTTAATACGCAATTATATTTTGGTACGAGGAGAAAAGATCATACCACCTGTTGTGTGAGGAATAAACTGTTTTCAATTGCCCATGAGGGACATCTGGGACAGACAATGACAAGAAAAGGACCAGGACCCAATTTTGGTGAACAGGGATGGATGTGGATGTGGTTCAATGGGTGGAGAGATGCTTAGAACACATTGAGTCTGAGAAAAGGTTGAAGGTGGGGTGCCAGATTGACTTTGGGAGTATTCACAACCCCGGTGAGATATGGCACACAGTTTGTGGCAATTTTATAGGTCCCATGGATGGGTTATGGCAAGCGAAAAGGTTTGCTTTTGTATTACTTGATGTACCCACAAGATGGCTAGTTGTCAAGTTTTAGTCAGAGGTGACGACAGCCTCCACTATTGATATGCTTTCAGAATATTTTACGGATAAGGGTTATCCCGATTGTTTCATAACTGCCAATGGGATGCAGTTGGTTTCCCAGGAAATTAAAGAGTTTTGGAGGGCATGGGGGAGACAGCATTCACACACTGCCCTGGTACAATCCCCATGTTAATGGCATTGTAGAGATAAATAAATAAGATGGCCAAAGGGGCGGTTCAGCTGGCGTTGGCCAACAGGTTGATTGTGGATTAGTGTTTCAGATCTTGTATGGGCGTATTGCACTACAGAGAATGCCATGGTGAAAGCCTCCCCACTTTTGTTGATGCACAGTAGGAAGCTCAATACCAGATTGACTCCATTTTGGTTGAAGAACTTATGAAGGGAGGTAAGGAAATCGGTATAGATGGAGGTGTAGAAAGTGAGTCAGAAACTGGTGCATATTAGGATAATGTGAAAAGCATAATTGTGCCAGGTAATCGGGTGACTGTCAAGTCTGGACGGATTGTCAGAGGGTTAAATATGTTTCAGGCCCTTATCCGGTTAGACAGGTTCACAGGCGGCATGTGGTGCTGAACAATGGTGAAAAATGGAATAGCAGGAGAGTTGCAAATTTTGGATCGAGAAAAATGCAGTGAGGATGAGGATGGTTACAGTGCCTTTTTCCTGGTGGGAGGTGAGGGTTGTGAAAACTGAGTATCTCCTTTATTTGGTGCTGGTGATTTGACTGCTTTAGCTCCACCCACTTTTACTCTAACCGTTTTTGTTCCGCAAATGGATATGACACCTCCTTTATCTGCTCCTGACACATTTCCTTTATCTGCTCCTGACACATCTGCTCCAGATCTTTGGATTTGCTCCACAGAATCAGAGGATTTCATCTCATAACATTGAGGTGGTAGGTGCAATGGATGCTGGAGCAGAAAGAGCTCCGAGGACAATGAGAGCTTCGTTGTACCTAAAAGTTTATGTAATGTAATGGTTAAGTCATTTTTTAGAAATATTGTTTCATAGGAGGGTGGGAAAGGCTGTTACTGGTTTTCATGGTGAATTTGTTGTCATATGAAGGGAGGAGGATATGTTGTAATTGAAATATTATCTTGGCAAACAGGACTAGGGAGTAGGAGTGTGCTGTGGTCTCCCTGGTGTGAACAAAAAAGTTCATAGACACGAGCCTCCCCGTTTTAAAGTAAGTGCCATTCTTATCCATTCAATGCCGGTCAGGTTGAGAGAGGTGCACTTATTCATATCCTCTCCTCCTTAATTGCAGAATTTGTGGCCTAAATTTCATTGGCTCCACAACGACCATAAAAACGACATTTAATTGGTCTCAACACTGAGGAGAAGGACCAATATTTCACTAACTAAAGTAAGCCTGTTAGTTTCTAAAATGAATAATTCTCTATCTAGTGACACGGTATTAAATAAGTACACAACTTGATTAACTATACTATCTCTCTCGCTAATATAATTAATTGTATGCATTCATTTTTTAGAAAGAAGAAAACACTAGTTTTTTAATTCGTCTGTCCTGAGGAAGGTGCCACTACACTACAAAAGCACCGAAACGCGTTGACTAAGGACTTTTTATTATTGTTTGTATATTTATGCAATATGTTTATTAATTGATTTGTGATTTTTGCAACTTTGTTCAAAGTATCAGTGACTCTGTGTTAGTAACCGTAAAGTGGAATTGTTAGATAGATTATTAAGCTATGTACCAAAGCACATGATTACGATCACGTTATATAATGAATGTATTACTAGAATGTTTTTAACCAATATAATTTTTTTTTTTAAAGTAAATAAAATCTGAGAGACAAAAGTAAATCTAGTGTTGTGTAGCAATAATTATTATTGAATCAAAGGAGAGAGTGAGGACTAGGTAAGCTAGTCCGGATCCCCATTTTTATATGTCAAAATCAAAGAGGACTAGCTAAGTTACAAAGGAAAGGACTCAATGGAGTACGTGTGTCAAGGAAACCAGTAGGTTTTTCAGAAAGCCCTCACCCACCAACCTAGTTGGTGGCATGCTTCATCATCGGGCCCACCACAGTGGCACCTAGCGTGCCCCGGGTGTGCTTCGACGCCAGATTACTGCGGAGCTGGTATACTTGCTGAGTGTGCAGTGTAGTGAGTGTGAAGGTGAAAATTAAAAAACCATACAGATGGTCCCAGTACCCGAGGGTAAAACAATATTTTAATTTACTGGGCCTCTGTTGGTGTATTAAAAGGCAGACGGACGCGTTGGAGTATGGATTATGACCTCCAGTGTCCTGTGTGGTCTACATGTTTCAGCCTGGCCTTTCTTAATTTAAAACAGGCTTTCCTCAGGACCAAGTGAGTATGTGTAAAAAGTGAATTAAATAAATAAATAAACTAAATTATAGTGAGTGTGTTTATTTACTATGCGTAGCACTCCCTAAGGTGCTATATGGGTGAGAGGGGGGATCCCTCTCGCTTTGACAGTATTTTTCTGTACAAAACCTCCTTGGGTCGCCTGGCAGAGAAAAAGACCGAAATTGTCGGCCTGGTTCCTCCTTGGACCTGTCGTCCTTCTGCGGCGCCGCAACAGAGGCCCAGTAAATTAAAATATTGTTTTACCCTCGGGTGGCACAGGTACCAACAGAGAGTACCAACCGGCTTTTTTAGGGCAACAACAGAGACGCCAATCCAGGCAACCCACAGACCGGGGGAACCATGAGGAGACCCTACATGCGAACCCGCAGTCACAAGGACTGGGAAGAGAAACAGAAAATCTTGCACCGAGCACGACAGGATGTAGGTTTGCAATAGAAAGGGATGTTAGAGATCTATTCAGAAAGATTCGAATAAAAAAATACTTTGAGGGAAAGAAAAGAAGAGAAACAGATAACAAGTCAGGCTTTAAACCACCTTCAACATGGACACCCAATATAGGGATGGTTGGGCAAGAAGTCGATGTCTTTGAAAAAACTGTGACAATAGGTTTGGAGAAATTATTAGATACAAAAGTATGGACGCAAAATAATTTATCTATATTAGAAAGAGAAGCTTTAAAAAATCCGTCCGCCTGTGATGAGATAACCATAAAACCCGGGGACAAGGGGGGAAGTATTGTGGTGTTAAAAACAGAGGACTATGATAGAAGAATGTTGAAACTTCTGGAAAATGAAACACACTATAAACCTTGTAGCGCCAGAGACTGGGAAAACCTTAAAAAGTGAGAGATGTGGTTAGTTTTGCGAAGGAAGACAACATCATTTGTGAGGAGGAATACCATTTTTTGATTAATGATCACCCGAAGATCCCGGCCCTTTATGGGCTGCCAAAGGTCCATAAAAATATGGAGGATCCCCCTATGCGCCCTACAGTGTCTGGGATTGACTCATTAACAGAACCACTCAGCGAATATGTGGACCATTACATTCAGCCTCTGGTAGCACAGCTACCATCCTATATAAAGGATACAACACATATGATCTCCAAAATTGAAGGTACAGCATTCAATAAAGACTCTCGATGGCTTGTATGTCTAGACATAGAAGCCTTATATACGAACATCCCTCAGCAAGACACAGTGAGGATGATGCAGGATATCTTGAGGAGTGAAGCAGGTGACCTTACGGCCCAAGATACGTTCATCATAGAGTGCATTGATATAATTTTGAAATATAATATTTTCCTGTTTAAGAAAGATTACTACTGTCAAACAAAAGGTACGAGCATGGGAGCGACATATGCTCCCAGTCTCGCATGCATCTATGTAGGTAAATTTGAAACCCAACATATCTATAACGAGATGAGTCCCTTTTTTGAAAATGTAAAATATTGGCCTAGATTTATAGACGATATTTTCTTTATCTGGGATGGTCCAGAAGAGGATCTTAACAACTTCCTCGAGTGGTTAAATTGTGGAGACTCTAACCTTAGATTTACTTCCACTAAGAGTCAATTGACAGTAGACTTTTTGGATATCAGGATTCATGACAATGGAGGCATTTTGAATGTAGAACTATATGTAAAGCCATCAGACCGAAATACTCTACTTCATCACACCAGCTATCATCCTAAATGCCAAAAAGATGGGATACCCTTTAGTCAATTTTTACGCATAAGGCGAAATTGTAGTAACAGAAGTAGTTTTGAAGTACACGCAGAAAACTTGAAATTGAAGTTATCTCAACGAGGCTATCCGAAACGCTTAATAAAAGAAGCGTATAAACGCGCTAAGTATTATAACCGCGACAGCCTCTTTGAAAGTTCTGCGAAAAACTAATAAACAGAATAATGGGATAATTATGGTATCCGATTTTAATGGCTTTAGTAATAAAGTAAAGAATCTGATCAACAAAAATTGGTCTACACTGAATAAAATAGGAGCTGTACCAATAGACAAGCCAATTTATGCATATAGGAGGAACAGAACAATCAGAAACCACCTTGTGCAAACATTCAGAGAACCAAAAACTGGAGGACAAAGAAATGTTTTGGACAATACTCCCATAAGGGGTAATTTGCCATGTGGTACTTGTTCACATTGTAAAAACATTATAAAAATAGACAAAGTTGAAGTGAATGGAATCTCCCATTGGATGAACGACCATGTCAACTGTCGGACGTCCAATGTGGTGTATCTCATAATTTGTCCTTGCCAGAAATGTTACATAGGTGAAACAGGACGAGAAATGCACCTATGTCTCACCGAACATCGGTCAGCAATAAAAAATCATAAAAAGAATGCGCCCTTGTTGAGCATTGGACCTCAGAAAAACATAACTGGGACGATATAAAATGGTTCATCCTAGAAAAAATTAAAATATTTGTAAGAGGGGGGGACCAAAACAAGAAACGCAAGCAGAGAGAACAGTTTTTTATGTCAAAATTTAAAACGTATTATTTAGGGCTGAATGGCCGAGAGGAATGGGACAGACTGATAAGATAGAGCACACTATCAGACTCTATCCTAAAAACAGTGTCTGAAGAGACGTGGTATGCGTGTCATAACGAAAAGATTCATGTAATAAATGCAATACAATGCCATATAAACTTAAGTGGAACATCAACAACTTAAGTCCCTTGCAGAGTGTTAGATCTGGGGGTCTCTAGTTGGCAGAGGTAGGTACCACTGTCCAAATAGGGACCCTTGCTTCTAGTCAGGGCAAGGAGATAACCCTCTGAGATAACCCCTGCTCACCCTCTAGGTAGCTTGGCACGAGCAGTCTAGGCTAACCAGAGGCAATGCGTAAAGTATTTGTACCAACACTCACAGTAACACAGTGAAAACACCACAAACTGACTCCACAACAGTTTAGAAAAATAAAGGTATTTTAATCTAAACTACACAAGACCAAAACGACAAAAATCCAAAATACACAGTTCAAGAATATGGTTTCAAAAAGAGTTCTTAAGGTTGCGTTAGAATTCTCTACGTTGCGATAGAATTCTCTACTGATGCGTGAAAAGTTCACAGTTGCGTCACGTTTACTCACAGTACCTTTTAGTTGCAACAAAGTTCCAAAAGCAGAAGCTGGTGCGGTGGAAAACAAGCGATGCGTTGCTCCTGAGACCCTGGGGAGGCGATGCGACAGCCCCGCTGCAGCAGCGGGCGTGTTGCGACGAATCCGGTCTGTATGGGGAGGAAGGCCACTTGTATGGATTCCGATGCGTAGGTTCCGTAGGAAGTCTGTTCTCGCAAAGGCACGATGCGACGATCTCGTAGGGGCTGCGACGATCTCCGGGGCGACGATGCGCGGTCCAGCGGTGATCCTCTCTCTCGCAGCTCCTCGATGCGTTGATTCTGCGATGATACTCGCAGCGACGTGATGCGGTCCGCAAGCAAGCGGTGCGGCGTTCTCACCCAGCGACGACAGGCTCTGCGACGATACTCGCAGCGATGTTCGATTCTCCCGCACCGGTCTGGTGCGTCCCGCAAACGAAGGATGCGACGTCTCTGGCAGCGGTGTCAGGCGCTGCAACGATCTCGACCTCCGTAGCGGCGGGAAACTTCTCGCACTGTCGGGGATGCGCTCCGCAAGCGAGCGATGCGACACTTTTCAGTTCAAAAGTCACTCAAGCTTAGTTTCAAGCTTCCCAGCTCAGGTACAACTTCCAGAGGCCCCACAACTGGATCAAGCATTCTAGGAAGGACAGAACTCTCTCAGCAGAGTTCAGGGAAGCTGGGGGTGAAGTCCTTTTGTTCCTGGGACTTCAAGACAGGGAGCCAGCTCTTCTCAGGCCCTTGGAGATTCCTTCAAGACAGGGGACACAGCTCAACAGCAAAGTCCTTCCCCTCTCCTTGGCAGCAAAGCAACAGGTCAGACCAGCAGAGCAACAGCAGGACAATCTTCCTTCTTCAGTTTCAGCTTTCTCCTTGGCAGAGGTTCCTTCTTGATTTCCAGGATGATCTAATTTTCTGTTGTCAGGGGTCCTGTACTTATACCCCTAAAAGTCTTTGTTCTCTTTGTGCAAGTGGGCCCTGAGCCCGGTCTGAACCAGTTCCGGGTGTTTCCTGAGTACTTTGTTTTGCTGGCTTCTGGCTTCCTTTCAGAGTGAGGGGCAGGGTCCTCAGCCGCCCAGCAGGGGGGTGGAGCCAGCATTGTGGAAGGCAGGCACAGCCCTATTCAGCCCAGGTGCTAACTCCTCCCACTACTCCAGTTGCAAATGCAGTCATTCAGCCTAGTGCTGACTCATCCAGGGGAATTCCCTCCTGGGGAATTCCCCAGCCCCTGTCACTGTCAAACCAGACAGTCAATACACAAACAGGCCCAGGCACACAGAAGGGTCAGACAAGAGAACAGCAACTTTCTAAAAGTGCTGTTCTCAAACACAGAATTTAAAAACAACCTTTCCTAAAAGATGTGTTATTAAATTCTGAGTTCAGGGATACTAGATACTTATGTCCTATCTTGTTCCTATGGGAAGAAATGCTGTTAACCACTGTAGCCAGCATCCCCCATGTTAATCTATGGAGCAAGATCGCCTTACAATAGTGAAAAACGAAAATGGCTGTAATTCACTACCAGAACATGTTACCTGCACTAGTACATGCTCTACCTTTTACATACACTGCACCCTGCCCAGGGAGGTACCTTGGGCCTTCCATAGGGGTGGCTGATGTGCACAAAAAGGGAAGGGTTAGGCCTGGTCAGTGGGGACACTGACCAGGAGTACATGGCAGTTCTAAACTGCACGCAGGCACTGCATTGGCAGGCCTGAGACACCATTTTAGAGCTACTCCTGTGGGTGGCACAATCAGTGCTGCAGGCCCACTAGTAGCATTTGTCATCACCAGCCCTGGCACAACCAGTGCACTTTACTAGGGACTTCATGGTGATACAAATATGCCAAACATGTATATCCAATCAGAATAACAATTTAAACAGAGAGCATATGCACTTTAGCACTGATCAGCAGTGGTAAAGTGCGCAGAGTCCTATTGCCAACAGCCACGGGTCAGGAAAAATAAGGGAGGAAGAAGCAAAAAGTTTGAGGATGACCCTGCAAGAAGGGCCAGTTCCAACACAACCCCCTTCCA
This sequence comes from Lissotriton helveticus, assembly GCF_964261635.1. Lineage (NCBI taxonomy): Eukaryota > Metazoa > Chordata > Amphibia > Caudata > Salamandridae > Lissotriton > Lissotriton helveticus. The sequence goes on along the minus strand of NC_136068.1, from coordinate 186,973,014 downwards.
GCCTAAAGCCAGGGTAGACCAAACGATACCTCGATGGGATTCCCTGCTTAAGGCGATAGAACACGGAAACTGGCCCACACAGCAGGGCAGTCCTGTTCTACGCCATCCTAAACCCAGTTCAATCACTCTATCCATACTTCCAGGGTCCACCATGCCAATCCATGTGGAACCCTTCTACTCACCTGTGGACACCACCTGTGCGGCACCTAGCCTTAATTTCGTCACAGGTGTGTCCCAACAGACCAACAGCAAGCCACAGTGACCAACAACAGTGATCGGGGATGAGACCCAGGCCTCATGCCTCTCAGGGCGCTCAAACCTCTGTGGCGTCAGAGGGTGGGGGACAGTAGCCCCAGGTGCTTGGCACCCTTTGTCCACTCCCTCTCTTGTCAGGTCAGGTCTGACACTCTGACCCACCAGTCCTGGACCCACCAGTCCTGGACCTGTATCCAGTGGCTGGACAGGAGGCTGTGGTGGGCTTCCCCACACCCGGTCCTCCTCTTCCTTGGTGCTCTGTACCCTCCCACCTGGAGCGGTACCCCCTTCTAGAATAGCCAGGGCACCTGTGGCAGGTGTCCCACACCATTCATCCACCAGTTCAGGGGTGCTATGCTGCAACTGGTTTTCCAGGTCAGGGGGGATACCCCGGGCCTGGCCCTCAAACCTAGGCTCCCAAGCCTCCAGGTCAGACAACACCTGAACCTGGCTTCCCCACCCAGGGACTAACCCCTGCAGTGGAACACTTGCCTGGCGCACCAGGACTTCACTCACTGAGGTGCCTATACTGGTAGACAGTACCCACCTGGCCAACACAATGGTGTGGCCCAGTCCACCCCCAGGGTGAGACTCTTGCCCTCCTTCCAGGGGCAACCCTGTCCACCAAGACAACCAATAACAAAACTTTCCTACCAGTTCAGGACCTCCCTCCAGCAACTGGTCTCCCAACCGAGGGTTTAACCCCTCAGGTTGTACCGGGGTCAGGGGCAAGGGCTCCCTCCCTCTGCACCCCCTTCCAGAGCGCTGCACCCTCCCTACTGGAGGGGTACCCCTGGGAACCATATTGGTCAGGACACTGGTTACAGATGTCCTTCCTTCCAGGTCAGGCAAATCCTGAACCTGGTCTCCCAACCCAGGGACCAAAATCTGCGGTTGTGCATTTGCCTGGCATGCCAGGACTTCTGGGGACTCACATGGTACCCCCTTGAGGGCGACACACAACTCATGTGTCCTGTGACAGTCTGCCTGGTGCAGATCTCCCGACCCCTGTCCACCTGACAGTGCGGGAAGATCCCCCAGGACAGAAGTGAGGTCACCATGGTCACTCACTGGGGACTCAGCCCTTCTGACTGGTCCCTGACCCACTGGTTCTCCCACTGGGGACTCCTTCCCCCTCTCACCCCTCAGTCTGGACTTCTGTACCCTCCCAAATGGAGCGGCACTGCCAGACACCAGAACCGATGGAGGCCTGTTTACAGGCACTCCCCGTTCACCAGACACTAGGAGATCCTCCTCAAATGGCCTACAAGTACAGTCTAGGTCCCCAACCTGGTGTTCCCTTAAGGAACCCTCCAGGCCCTGAGACTGGGTTTCAGGCACCGTGAGACACACCGTCCCATACTCACTCCTTCTCCACTGAGACCGGACATGAGCCCCTACACCCCTCCCACTACACTGGGACCTAACTGGGCTACACCGAACCGCTTCCACCTCACAGGTCTGGAAGATATCTAAGCCACTCCTTTTGGGATCACTCCCCAATGCCTCTTCAGACCCTTTGGAATCCACCAAGAGGTCTGCCTCCAATGCAAGCTCTCTGGGGTCAGAGAACTCACACTGCACCGGGTGTTGGCATAGCTCTGGAAAACAGGGACTTAAAATATGCTCTCCAACAAATGAATCACACAGCCCCCCACAGTTGTTAACCAAGCTACCCTTTGCCTCACCCTCCAGTGCCTCACACAAGTACCCCACACCACTCTCCTGAGACTGGCAAGACAGTATCTGACTGTCTCTGTCACACAACCCACACTCTTCTGGCTGGTCTTCACACACACACACCAAGGTTTCTACCATGGGGGAACCCCTCTCCCTGTACCTCTCATCTAGAGTCAGTAGAGTGTCCCTCCCACCACTAGGAATATGGTACCCTGTGCCAGTCCCCCAATCTACTTCAGGGACACTGCACTCCACTGGGACTACATCATAAACCCGAACCCCCTGGTGTATGTCGACCCCCTCCCTCAAGTCAGGCGCCACATCTCTGGGTGTTTGTACCTTTCTCTCAGCACTAGATATAATAAACATGCTGCCACCATCTGAGCTGGACTCCACCTCCAACTCAGCAAAGCTCCTTCCTTGAGCGTCCCATTTTTCTTTCTGTGCTAAGGCCCACCGGATCATCCCTTCCTTGCTTAGCCGGTCTAATTCTCTGCACCTTTGCTCAGTAGCAAGGAGCCACTCATCTTTCTCTTCCTCACTGTCAGAGAAGTCCTTCTCCTCAGAATCATCTGCTAATGTTGCTTCCCAAATTCTGGCCTCATGGGAATACAGGCATGCCTCAAGATCCCTCCTTGTGGAACCTTTCTCCACGGGCAGCCCCCTCTTCTTGCAAAAGGCTTTTATCTCCTCTTCTGAGTAGATGCACAGGTGGAAAAAGTTGACTTCCATTTTGGCAGGATTTTACAGGTGCAACACTAGCCAGAGTCTCAATATCCAAAAATACTTCCAGGAGGACACCGAAAAAAACAAACAGTATGTGGTGGCGTAGTGGTCTGCACTCACTAGTGATGTACACCAATTACTGTGGGTCAAGTACAAATACAAGTTCAAATCCCACCGCCTGACCACCAATGTTAGATCTGGGGGTCTCTAGTTGGCAGAGGTAGGTACCACTGTCCAAATAGGGACCCTTGCTTCTAGTCAGGGCAAGGAGATAACCCTCTGAGATAACCCCTGCTCACCCTCTAGGTAGCTTGGCACGAGCAGTCTAGGCTAACCAGAGGCAATGCGTAAAGTATTTGTACCAACACTCACAGTAACACAGTGAAAGCACCACAAACTGACTCCACAACAGTTTAGAAAAATAAAGGTATTTTAATCTAAACTACACAAGACCAAAACGACAAAAATCCAACATACACAGTTCAAGAATATGGTTTCAAAAAGAGTTCTTACGGTTGCGTTAGAATTCTCTACGTTGCGATAGAATTCTCTACTGATGCGTGAAAAGTTCACAGTTGCGTCACGTTTACTCACAGTACCTTTTAGTTGCAACAAAGTTCCAAAAGCAGAAGCTGGTGCGGTGGAAAACAAGCAATGCGTTGCTCCTGAGACCCTGGGGAGGCGATGCAACAGCCCCGCTGCAGCAGCGGGCGTGTTGCGACGAATCCGGTCTGTATGGGGAGGAAGGCCACTTGTATGGATTCCGATGCGTAGGTTCCGTAGGAAGTCTGTTCTCGCAAAGGCACGATGCGACGATCTCGTAGGGGCTGCGACGATCTCCGGGGCGACGATGCACGGTCCAGCGGTGATCCTCTCTCTCGCAGCTCCTCGATGCGTTGATTCTGCGATGATACTCACAGCGACGTGATGCGGTCCGCAAGCAAGCGGTGCGGCGTTCTCACCCAGCGACGACAGGCTCTGCGACGATACTCGCAGCGATGTTCGATTCTCCTGCACCGGTCTGGTGCGTCCCGCAAACGAAGGATGCGACGTCTCTGGCAGCGGCGTCAGGCGCTGCAACGATCTCGACCTCCGTAGCGGCGGGAAACTTCTCACACTGTCGGGGATGCGCTCCGCAAGCGAGCGATGCAACACTTTTCAGTTCAAAAGTCACTCAAGCTTAGTTTCAAGCTTCCCAGCTCAGGTACAACTTCCAGAGGCCCCACAACTGGATCAAGCACTCTAGGAAGGACAGAACTCTCTCAGCAGAGTTCAGGGAAGCTGGGGGTGAAGTCCTTTTGTTCCTGGGACTTCAAGACAGGGAGCCAGCTCTTCTCAGGCCCTTGGAGATTCCTTCAAGACAGGGGACACAGCTCAACAGCAGAGTCCTTCCCCTCTCCTTGGCAGCAAAGCAACAGGTCAGACCAGCAGAGCAACAGCAGGACAATCTTCCTTCTTCAGTTTCAGCTTTCTCCTTGGCAGAGGTTCCTTCTTGATTTCCAGGATGATCTAATTTTCTGTTGTCAGGGGTCCTGTACTTATACCCCTAAAAGTCTTTGTTCTCTTTGTGCAAGTGGGCCCTGAGCCCGGTCTGAACCAGTTCTGGGTGTTTCCTGAGTACTTTGTTTTGCTGGCTTCTGGCTTCCTTTCAGAGTGAGGGGCAGGGTCCTCAGCCGCCCAGCAGGGGGGTGGAGCCAGCATTGTGGAAGGCAGGCACAGCCCTATTCAGCCCAGGTGCTAACTCCTCCCACTACTCCAGTTGCAAATGCAGTCATTCAGCCTAGTGCTGACTCATCCAGGGGAATTCCCTCCTGGGGAATTCCCCAGCCCCTGTCACTCTCAAACCAGACAGTCAATACACAAACAGGCCCAGGCACACAGAAGGGTCAGACAAGAGAACAGCAACTTTCTAAAAGTGCTGTTCTCAAACACAGAATTTAAAAACAACCTTTCCTAAAAGATGTGTTATTAAATTCTGAGTTCAGGGATTCTAGATACTTATGTCCTATCTTGTTCCTATGGGAAGAAATGCTGTTAACCACTGTAGCCAGCATCCCCCATGTTAATCTATGGAGCAAGATCGCCTTACAATAGTGAAAAACGAAAATGGCTGTAATTCACTACCAGAACATGTTACCTGCACTAGTACATGCTCTACCTTTTACATACACTGCACCCTGCCCAGGGGGGTACCTTGGGCCTTCCATAGGGGTGGCTGATGTGCACAAAAAGGGAAGGGTTAGGCCTGGTCAGTGGGGACACTGACCAGGAGTACATGGCAGTTCTAAACTGCACACAGGCACTGCATTGGCAGGCCTGAGACACCATTTTAGAGCTACTCCTGTGGGTGGCACAATCAGTGCTGCAGGCCCACTAGTAGCATTTGTCATCACCAGCCCTGGCACAACCAGTGCACTTTACTAGGGACTTCATGGTGATACAAATATGCCAAACATGTATATCCAATCAGAATAACAATTTAAACAGAGAGCATATGCACTTTAGCACTGATCAGCAGTGGTAAAGTGCGCAGAGTCCTATTGCCAACAGCCACGGGTCAGGAAAAATAAGGGAGGAAGAAGCAAAAAGTTTGAGGATGACCCTGCAAGAAGGGCCAGTTCCAACACAGAGTAATAAATATATGGTTTGATTGATAGCAAATAAAAGGTCTTGAAGGTCCCTATCACAAAAAGGCGTTCGATACCCAAGGGATAAAACATATGACATTGTAATGATCAGTAATGGGGTTTCATTGAGTTTTGAAATGTCAATGTAAGATAGAAATCCTGTAACCATGATATTAATGTAAAAGTTGTATTTGAGTTTCCCATCATTAGTCGCTATCTGCTCTAGATTAAAGAATGATTTGCTGAATGTATATAGCAAAAACTATGCACCCAAAGTATAACAACACGATATTGCAAAGATTAACAATGGGGATCTATTGAATTTCGGAATGTTAATGGAAGTTAGCAACTCTGTAACCATGATATTAATGTAAAAAGTTGTATTTGAGTTCTTTTTTATTAGTCGTTATCTGCCTTAGATTAAAGGACAATTTGCTGAACCTATATAGTAAAAAAAAAACTGGATTGTTTGAAAGAGACTTAACGGTGCATATGCACTCACAACAGGCTGCATACGTAAAAAATAGAAATATGTGTACAATGAATCAGATAAAAGTGCTACATAGACATTGAGACATGCGGATTAGGGCAAGAGAGTATTTCGTATAATATGCGTCATTGTTATGCTATACGGAGTTTTTAAGAAAACTACCAAAATGGAGGAAGGGTGTACTTGGCAGGTTTATACAACTACGAGTGGATTATAACAAGTCTTGAATAACCCTTAGAGCATTCCGTACATGAAATGAAGACAAGTTGTTATTAAATTGTATGCATGAACTGTTTAATTAAAAAGAATCTTTAACGAGTCACTTGGTTGACATATCCCGCCACAATCATCTATATATACATTGTGATTGTGGAGACTGAATATCTGTGAAACCATGACACAGACTAGATTTAAGCGATACGATTATCTAAATAGCCCAGTATGGCATTTGTAATCGACATTATGTATATCAGAGTAGGAGAATTGGGAGAGTAACTTTCTAAAGAACTACGAAGATGGCGCGATTATAAGCGCCGACATATGACACTTAAGTATCATGTAGTCCGTTGTTTTATCTCAAAAACTACAATAATGGCGGCCGTAAAAACATCACAAGTGTAATTAATTTATGGTCGGTTTGATTGCTAATTTAGCAATCAAGCGAAAATGATGCCCCTATATAAAGCCTCAGCCCGGTGTTCATTTATCTCAAGCAGGGGAGCAAGACGGTGCCAGACGATACCCGTACAGAACGACACGGTAAGGAGATCTGATAGGACAGGGAGATACGCTACTCGTGGAGGGTATACTCTGTTAGGCCTTAGACATAACGTTCAGGTGTCGGCTTATAATTTACGTGGCCCTGCAAACGTAGCGTCTTTGTTAAAATTCAAAGGGAGATTGCCCCCTTCCTCATGCACTGGCTATAGCGAACGAGGCAGAGTACATTGCAGTATGTGAAGGTTACTAGACACTGAGGATGTATTTCCCATAACGACACCAGTTTTTAGAGTAAAGCACCAGTTCCCTCGGACTTCAGGTCAAGAAGTACATGCAAAGTAAAACACGCGTTGTTGTATACTATAGAAATAGCATATGATCAGACGGGCTAAATTAATTGCAGCGCCCGCTAAATATCATTCTTTAGGGTCAATGGCGGAATAGGCTGTACCACGCCAAGTTATAAATCATATTATCAACTCCACATATAGGACGGAAGACGGCAGCGGGCTTTATATGTGGACTTAGTGATTTTAGACTCGACCGCCCATACGATAATGATGAAATATATGCGTGATGCTCTATATATGATTAAAATGGTACTAAATACGCTCCTATCACTCAGGTATCACAGTAGGAGGTGGCCATCATATTAAGAAGGGTAATATCTACTACACCCGGATCAACGTCCAAATATTATGAAGACGGTGTGAATAAAATAAGCTGGATCCAGTGATGTGCCCCAAGGTTATTGGTACGTATTCGTATTGAAAAGTACACACCTGAGTGTCCGTTAGTTATAGGCATACGGAACAGACTACGAATAGCATGTTTGTTTACCTATATAGGCATCGGGTGTACCGGAGTCGATCATACACTCTGCGCAGATTGAAAGACGCAGTAAAGATAGCAGGACACCATAGACACGAGCCTCCCCGTTTTAAAGTAAGTGGCATTCTTATCCATTCAATGCCGGTCAGGTGGAGAGAGGTGCACTTATTTATATCCTCTCCTCCTTAATTGCAGAATTGATGGCCTAAATTTAATTGGCTCCACAACGACCATAAAAACGACATTTAATTGGTCTCAACACTGAGGAGAAGGACCAATATTTCACTAACTAAAGTAAGCCTGTTAGTTTCTAAAATGAATAATTCTCTATCTAGTGACACGGTATTAAATAAGTACACAACTTGATTAACTATACTATCTCTCTCGCTAATATAATTAATTGTATGCATTCATTTTTTAGAAAGAAGAAAACACTCGTTTTTTTAATTCGTCTGTCCTGAGGAAGGTGCCACAACACTACAAAAGCACCGAAACGGGTCGACTAAGGACTTTTTATTATTGTTTGTATATTTATGCAATATGTTTATTAATTGATTTGTGATTTTTGCAATTTTGTTCAAAGTATCAGTGACTCTGTGTTAGTAACCGTAAAGTGGAATTGTTAGATAAATTATTATGTTATGTACCAGAGCACATGATTATGATCACGTTATATAATGAATGTATTACTAGAATGTTTTTAACTAATATACCATTTATTTTTTAAGTAAATAAAATCTGAGAGACAAAAGTAAATCTAGTGTTGTGTAGCAATAATTATCAATGTCACATCTGAATTCAAAGTAAAAAATGATTTGTGTGTAGGCCCTTTGGTCACCAACTAGAAGCATAACAACACAGAAAGGAAAAAAAAATTGTTCATACTATTGATACCCGGTCCTTTCTGGTTTCTGGGAGACTCTCTTATTTTGTAAGAGTGGTCTCCCTGGTTACATTCAGGGCTGTGACATTTGATCTGTGGGAGTTGCTTTGAGCCAGCACAGAGAGGAAGTCATGCCAGACTCTTTATCTGAATAAACATAATCTTTTAATTTAAATTGGATGCTGACTCTCTTTACAACACCCCCCTCCTGTTTAAATAAAAAGGGATGTCTGGTCCCCAGGGCCTAAGAATACGAAGGGAGTGGGAGCCTTGCTTAGGTCTTACAGTAGTATAATACAAATTAATGTTGAAAACAGTTGGACAAGTCCCCCTACCCTATTCTTCAACTTTCCTTTGGTGGTGTTTGTGTACCACACAAATAAGATTTAGATTATCTTGTCTTTTTCTCTTCCATCCATTTCTTTTTTTTAAATTCACAATAGTAATCATATTCACAATTTCTGTTTAGGACAAAGGTTGCTTGATCAATAATGGGACCAGACAGTGATAAAGTGGGACTGATTATTTTTTAGCTTCATTCTATGTTTCTGTGTAATTTATCTGTGATACATATCATTATGAGATGACCAGGTCTTCTGATGTATCAAACTGATCTAGTTTACATTTTCCCATCATGAGGGATCAAAGTTTTTAGGCACTCCACAACATTGATTTGCATTATACCACTATATGACTTGGGAATCAACCCACTGGGCTTGTTTGATTGAAGTATGTTCCTTTTCCCCATGATCGATTTATCAGTTATGATTTTCTGCATTATAGCAATTATCTATAGCGGTTGTTCACATCCATGATAGAATTGCCCACTGAGGTTTGAGTGATCTGTATATGCTGGAAAAATTGTATCTTATACATTTCTACATGATTTTACATATGTGATGTCATTTACAAAGGGTATTGTAATTTTATTCCACAACCCCTTGCTTTCATTTACCAAAACAGCCCACCGGCCTGACCAGCATGTGATGGCCTGGGCAAGATATGCCACCCGGGGACTAGAGTTTTTTGTGGGTCAAAATGAACCCATTCTGTGCCATGAACATTATCTATGTTTTTACACCTAATTTACATTTTTAACATTCACCTATTTTGCTATCTTGTAATAGTTAAGAACAGCTTCTTATGTCACATATGTACTGTGCACTTTTTTACACCTAATTTCAATGTACAAACTGTGGTATAACCTTGATCGATAATGAGGACATTCACCAACTGCACATATTATTTTGATGCGTACAGTTTCTATACTGAGAGATTTCAAAATATCAAGTTTAGTGCATGATAAGGTGAAACCCTTGTCTCTTTCACAAGAGATCATTTGCTTTCATGGCTGTCTGTCTTTTATGTTCACCTTATTCTCTGTATATACATCTCTGTGCCTATAGATTATCATGTGAGCAAGGCCACCGTGTCCGCTGAAACGCGTCATGGAGTGGAAGTAAAGCTTTTTCATCACAGTGCTATCATGAGTGAGCATCCTTTTTGCCAGTGTGCTCTGCTGGCTTGACACTCCACCTCTTATGGGATAGAGGTCCCAGCAGACAAGACATAAGCTTCTGTGTTTTGAATATATATATATTTACTGAAAAAAACAGGTTTCGGGGATGTTATAGTTAGTTAACAATTTCACTCGTTCAAAACCAGAGAAATTTCGCCGTTATAGTTAATTGAGCTAACTATACCTCACCCCCCGCAATGCACTGCTGATGACATCACATATGACGTCACTTATGCCATGGTCAGTGACATCACTGGTGACATCACTGATGACATCTCAAATGACATCACTGATGACATCTCAAATGACACCACTGATGACATCATCCAGTGACTATATATATACACGTCAAGGTGTATTGAAGTATGAATGGATGATTTAATAGGTGCGTGACTGACTATAAGTGAGTGATTAAACATGTCTTAGTGAATGCATGGGTGAGTGACTGATCTGTGTGACTGTCTGTATCAGTCTGTCAGTTGGTGTGTAAGTGGCTGCATGGGTTGGTCAATAGCTACATGAGTGTCTATATGGGTTAATGATTGATTGTCTGAGTACCTGTATGGGTGCCTGAGTGTCTGTGTGGGTGGGTGGGGGTGTGTAACTCCCTGCTTGGATGTGTATCTGAGTGATTCAGTGGGTGTATGGGTTCATGAGTGCGTCTGCGAGGGGCTTTATGGGTGGGTGAGTGTGCATATGGCTGTGTTGATGAGTGAATGGATGTCTCAGTGGTATATGTGTGAGTAACAACATATGTGAAAGGCAGTATATGGGAGTGTTGGAGTACATAACTGTTTATATGTGAGAGTGAGTGATTGTGAGAGTGGCTGTATAGATGAGTGTGTACTGTGTCAGTGATAGGATAAGAGAGTAAGTATATGTTAGTATTTATATGAATAAGTGAGGCTATGTGTGTATAACTGAATAGGTGATTAAATTGAAGTGTTATTGACTCTTTGGGTGACTGACTAAGTGTGTGAGTATGTGGATGAGTGGCAGTATGTGAGTGTCTGTATGGGTGTTTGAGTGCATATACCAAAGGTTGTAATAATGAGTGACTATGTGTATAGGTGACAGTTTCGGTGAGTATGTACTAACTGGTATTGGTGTGTCTTTGGTTTCGAGAAAAGTAGTCTGTATTTTAGAGCAGGTGTATGAAAGGTTATCATAGGGAGTGAGGAGGTGCATCAGATATTAAGTGTCATCAGTGATGTCAGCAGTGATGTCACTGACTATGTCATGAGTGATATAATATGTGACATAATCAGCAGTGCATTAGGGGCGCGAATTATAGTTAGCTCAACTAACTATAACGGACAAATTTCTCTGGTTTTGTACAAGTGAAATGTCCAATAACATCCCTGAGCGATACAAAAGGGGATGATGGACGGAGCGTTTGAGCAAATCAAACACTCACCCCCAGTCAACTGATCTGGGTTTAATCCATCACCATTCTTTAGCCCACTCAGCCACCCCATTTCAGACATGGCTATATGCAAATCAGTCTGACCCTGTGCCTCATGGGAACAGTCCAGCCCGAACTGCCAAGCCATGTCTTCCATGGACTGGAAACAAGCATCCTGGGACTGGTTTCGGATTCATAATCCTCATCAGCCAGGCTATCTTGAATCCAGTGGCCAAGTGAGCAAGGGACTCACGTCTGAGCATACCCTGCCACACTTAGGGCGAACAAAGCGATACAAAAGGGGATGATGGACGGAGCGTTTGAGCAAATCAAACACCCACCCCCAGTCAACTGATCTGGGTTTAATCCATCACCATTCTTTAGCCCACTCAGCCACCCCATTTCAGACATGGCTATATGCAAATCAGTCTGACCATGTGCCTCATGGGAACAGTCCAGCCCGAACTGCCAAGCCATGTCTTCCATGGACCGGAAACAAGCATCCTGGGACCGGTTTTGGATTCATAATCCTCATCAGCCAGGCTATCTTGAATCCAGTGGCCAAGTGAGCAAGGGACTCACATCTGAGCATACCCTGCCACACTTAGGGCGAACAAAGCGATACAAAAGGGGATGATGGACGGAGCGTTTGAGCAAATCAAACACTCACCCCCAGTCAACTGATCTGGGTTTAATCCATCACCATTCTTTAGCCCACTCAGCCACCCCATTTCAGACATGGCTATATGCAAATCAGTCTGACCCTGTGCCTCATGGGAACAGTCCAGCCCGAACTGCCAAGCCATGTCTTCCATGGACCGGAAACAAGCATCCTGGGACCGGTTTCGGATTCATAATCCTCATCAGCCAGGCTATCTTGAATCCAGTGGCCAAGTGAGCAAGGGACTCACGTCTGAGCATACCCTGCCACACTTAGGGCGAACAAAGCGATACAAAAGGGGATGATGGACGGAGCGTTTGAGCAAATCAAACACTCACCCCCAGTCAACTGATCTGGGTTTAATCCATCACCATTCTTTAGCCCACTCAGCCACCCCATTTCAGACATGGCTATATGCAAATCAGTCTGACCCTGTGCCTCATGGGAACAGTCCAGCCCGAACTGCCAAGCCATGTCTTCCATGGACCGGAAACAAGCATCCTGGGACCGGTTTCGGATTCATAATCCTCATCAGCCAGGCTATCTTGAATCCAGTGGCCAAGTGAGCAAGGGACTCACGTCTGAGCATACCCTGCCACACTTAGGGCGAACAAAGCGATACAAAATGGGGTGATGGACGGAGCGTTTGAGCAAATCAAACACTCACCCCCAGTCAACTGATCTGGGTTTAATCCATCACCATTCTTTAGCCCACTGAGCCACCCCATTTCAGACATGGCTATATGCAAATCAGTCTGACCCTGTGCCTCATGGGAACAGTCCAGCCCGAACTGCCAAGCCATGTCTTCCATGGACCGGAAACAAGCATCCTGGGACCGGTTTCGGATTCATAATCCTCATCAGCCAGGCTATCTTGAATCCAGTGGCCAAGTGAGCAAGGGACTCGCGTCTGAGCATACCCTGCCACACTTAGGGCGAACAAAGCGATACAAAAGGGGATGATGGACGGAGCGTTTGAGCAAATCAAACACTCACCCCCAGTCAACTGATCTGGGTTTAATCCATCACCATTCTTTAGCCCACTCAGCCACCCCATTTCAGACATGGCTATATGCAAATCAGTCTGACCCTGTGCCTCATGGGAACAGTCCAGCCCGAACTGCCAAGCCATGTCTTCCATGGACCGGAAACAAGCATCCTGGGACCGGTTTCGGATTCATAATCCTCATCAGCCAGGCTATCTTGAATCCAGTGGCCAAGTGAGCAAGGGACTCACGTCTGAGCATACCCTGCCACACTTAGGGCGAACAAAGCGATACAAAAGTGGATGATGGACGGAGCGTTTGAGCAAATCAAACACTCACCCCCAGTCAACTGATATGGGTGTAATCCATCACCATTCTTTAGCCCACTCAGCCACCCCATTTCAGACATGGCTATATGCAAATCAGTCTGACCCTGTGCCTCATGGGAACAGTCCAGCCCGAACTGCCAAGCCATGTCTTCCATGGACCGGAAACAAGCATCCTGGGACCGGTTTCGGATTCATAATCCTCATCAGCCAGGCTATCTTGAATCCAGTGGCCAAGTGAGCAAGGGACTCACATCTGAGCATACCCTGCCACACTTAGGGTGAACAAAGCGATACAAAAGGGGATGATGGACGGAGCATTTGAGCAAATCAAACACTCACCCCCAGTCAACTGATCTGGTTTTAATCCATCACCATTCTTTAGCCCACTCAGCCACCCCATTTCAGACATGGCTATATGCAAATCAGTCTGACCCTGTGCCTCATGGGAACAGTCCAGCCCGAACTGCCAAGCCATGTCTTCCATGGACCGGAAACAAGCATCCTGGGACCGGTTTCGGATTCATAATCCTCATCAGCCAGACTATCTTGAATCCAGTGGCCAAGTGAGCAAGGGACTCACGTCTGAGCATACCCTGCCACACTTAGGCCGAACAAAGCGATACAAAAGGGGATGATGGACGGAGCGTTTGAGCAAATCAAACACTCACCCCCAGTCAACTGATATGGGTTTAATCCATCACCATTCTTTAGCCCACTCAGCCACCCCATTTCAGACATGGCTATATGCAAATCAGTCTGACCCTGTGCCTCATGGGAACAGTCCAGCCCGAACTGCCAAGCCATGTCTTCCATGGATTTGCATATAGCCATGTCTGAAATGGGGTGGCTGAGTGGGCTAAAGAATGGTGATGGATTAAACCCAGATCAGTTGACTGGGGGTGAGTGTTCGATTTGCTCAAACTCTCCGTCCATCATCCCCTTTTGTATCGCTTTGTTCGCCCTAAGTGTGGCAGGGTATGCTCAGATGTGAGTCCCTTGCTCACTTGGCCACTGGATTCAAGATAGCCTGGCTGATGAGGATTATGAATCCGAAACCGGTCCCAGGATGCTTGTTTCCGGTCCATGGAAGACATGGCTTGGCAGTTCGGGCTGGACTGTTCCCATGAGGCACAGGGTCAGACTGATTTGCATATAGCCATGTCTGAAATGGGGTGGCTGAGTGGGCTAAAGAATGGTGATGGATTAAACCCAGATCAGTTGACTGGGGGTGAGTGTTTGATTTGCTCAAACTCTCCGTCCATCATCCCCTTTTGTATCGCTTTGTTCGCCCTAAGTGTGGCAGGGTATGCTCAGACGTGAGTCCCTTGCTCACTTGGCCACTGGATTCAAGATAGCCTGGCTGATGAGGATTATGAATCCGAAACCGGTCCCAGGATGCTTGTTTCCGGTCCATGGAAGACATGGCTTGGCAGTTCGGGCTTGACTGTTCCCATGAGGCACAGGGTCAGACTGATTTGCATATAGCCATGTCTGAAATGGGGTGGCTGAGTGCGCTAGAGAATGGTGATGGATTAAACCCAGATCAGTTGACTGGGGGTGAGTGTTTGATTTGCTCAAACTCTCCGTCCATCATCCCCTTTTGTATCGCTTTGTTCGCCCTAAGTGTGGCAGGGTATGCTCAGACGTGAGTCCCTTGCTCACTTGGCCACTGGATTCAAGATAGCCTGGCTGATGAGGATTATGAATCCGAAACCGGTCCCAGGATGCTTGTTTCCGGTCCATGGAAGACATGGCTTGGCAGTTCGGGCTGGACTGTTCCCATGAGGCACAGGGTCAGACTGATTTGCATATAGCCATGTCTGAAATGGGGTGGCTCAGTGGGCTAAAGAATGGTGATGGATTAAACCCAGATCAGTTGACTGGGGGTGAGTGTTTGATTTGCTCAAACTCTCCGTCCATCATCCCCTTTTGTATCGCTTTGTTCGCCCTAAGTGTGGCAGGGTATGCTCAGACGTGAGTCCCTTGCTCACTTGGCCACTGGATTCAAGATAGCCTGGCTGATGAGGATTATGAATCCGAAACCGGTCCCAGGATGCTTGTTTCCGGTCCATGGAAGACATGGCTTGGCAGTTCGGGCTGGACTGTTCCCATGAGGCACAGGGTCAGACTGATTTGCATATAGCCATGTCTGAAATGGGGTGGCTGAGTGGGCTAAAGAATGGTGATGGATTAAACCCAGATCAGTTGACTGGGGGTGAGTGTTTGATTTGCTCAAACTCTCCGTCCATCATCCCCCTTTGTATCGCTTTGTTCGCCCTAAGTGTGGCAGGGTATGCTCAGACGTGAGTCCCTTGCTCACTTGGCCACTGGATTCAAGATAGCCTGGCTGATGAGGATTATGAATCCGAAACCGGTCCCAGGATGCTTGTTTCCGGTCCATGGAAGACATGGCTTGGCAGTTCGGGCTGGACTGTTCCTATGAGGCACAGGGTCAGACTGATTTGCATATAGCCATGTCTGAAATGGGGTGGCTGAGTGGGCTAAAGAATGGTGATGGATTAAACCCAGATCAGTTGACTGGGGGTGAGTGTTTGATTTGCTCAAACTCTCCGTTCATCATCCCCTTTTGTATCGCTTTGTTCGCCCTAAGTGTGGCAGGGTATGCTCAGACGTGAGTCCCTTGCTCACTTGGCCACTGGATTCAAGATAGCCTGGCTGATGAGGATTATGAATCCGAAACCGGTCCCAGGATGCTCGTTTCCGGTCCATGGAAGACATGGCTTGGCAGTTCGGGCTGGACTGTTCCCATGAGGCACAGGGTCAGACTGATTTGCATATAGCCATGTCTGAAATGGGGTGGCTGAGTGGGCTAAAGAATGGTGATGGATTAAACCCAGATCAGTTGACTGGGGGTGAGTGTTTGATTTGCTCAAACTCTCCGTCCATCATCCCCTTTTGTATCGCTTTGTTCGCCCTAAGTGTGGCAGGGTATGCTCAGACGTGAGTCCCTTGCTCACTTGGCCACTGGATTCAAGATAGCCTGGCTGATGAGGATTATGAATCCGAAACCGGTCCCAGGATGCTTGTTTCCGGTCCATGGAAGACATGGCTTGGCAGTTTGGGCTGGACTGTTCCCATGAGGCACAGGGTCAGATTGATTTGCATATAGCCATGTCTGAAATGGGGTGGCTGAGTGGGCTAAAGAATGGTGATGGATTAAACCCAGATCAGTTGACTGGGGGTGAGTGTTTGATTTGCTCAAACTCTCCGTCCATCATCCCCTTTTGTATCGCAATAACATCCCTGAAGCCTGTGTTTTTTTTCAGTGAATTTCTAAGGTTTATTAAATGCTAATTTCTGAATATAACATCCCTGAAGCCTGTGGGTTTTTTCAGTGAATTTCTAAGGTTTTTTAAAATGCTTATTACTAACTATAACGTCCCTGAAACCTATGTTTTTTTTTGTGAATTTCTAAGGTTTCTTAAATGCCAATTACTAACTAAAACGTCCCTGAAACCTATGGGTTTTCAATTATATAAGTATATATATACATATATATACACACGTATATATATATATATATATATACATATACATATATATATTCACAAGAAATGCCCTGCATTCAGAGACGCACTCCTCCAGCTGATGAGTTTCACAACCATTTATTAAAAGGAACAGGATTACAGCTCCAACTTTTTATATCCATTGCCTGACGCGTTTCAGAGCATTCATGCTCTTTCTTCAGAGGCCATTTAAAATCACCACAGTTCTTTTGGAATCCCACAGTTCCCTGCATGCTTGATTGATTTTAAGGCTTCCGGTGTGCCCATCTTGATAGAATTAATTTAGATGCATGCCGGAACTTGTAGTTTGCATTTCCATAACAGTTTTTAACCTCCAGTGGTCGTGTGCATTTTAAATAATTTTTATGGATGAATTACCGCCCTCCAGTGGGCCTCAGGACTGTAAGCCTATTCCGAAATTCAAAGCATCAGCTGCGCCGTACTCACTGCCCGAGTAGTTCATGGCAGACGATACATATATATATATATATATATATATATGTATACATATATATATATATATATACACATATATATATATATATATATATATATATATATGTATATATAGAGAGAGAGAGAGAGAGAGAGAGAGAGAGAGAGAGAGAGAGAGAGAGAGAGAGAGAGAGAGAGAGAGAGAGAAAGAGTTTTTCTCTACACTATTGCCTAGCCAGTTGAATCCTTATTTTCTGTACTTCATTGCATACAGGCAACTGATTGATTCTTGTTGCTGTGATGACTTTAGATTCCTGGAAATGATTGAAAGACAGCTATTTAAATGTTGTATACCTATGTTTAAATGAATCCCAGGGCGCCTGTACCACTGTTGCTTATTTATCCAGATTCCCATTGGACAAATGTTTGGGCGCGGTGTGTTGCTTTATCCTAGCATCAGTTGTTAGTATGAGTACTGCTATGTGGTGTATGCTGTGGGGAGAGTGTCAGCATCCCAGAACACAGGCATTCCTTTAAGCTCCGATTTTACACTCCGTAACTGATACTGAGTCATACTGTAACAATTATGTAAACTGCGTTTCTTGCCACAAAAACTTGTCATGCTGCACAAACCAAACAGATAATAGCATACAAAAACAGAACTGTACGTTTAGTCTTGGCATCAGCAAGAAAAATTTGACTCTGTTGCACTGTTGCAAACACCTCAACCTCAGTGAAGAAAGTGTGATCTCCTTGTGAAAGAATAAGGTGCCAGTGCCTATCCGTGTCTTGTGAGCTGCAGCCATGAGTTTACATTTTAGGAGATTAGCCTCATGACCACCCCGCAGAGTGTGGTGCTGTTCTTGGTGATAATGTCTCAGTATGCCCAGAACTACTGGAATTATGACTAAATTATGCAGCAAGAAAAGGCAAACTATGCGGTATAATGGGCCACATTTGTTATAACATTACTTCTTTATTTTGTAATTATTACACATGGTAATACTGTCTGGGCAAATATTGACCTCATCAGTACCACTTTAAAAAGCAAATATGGAAATGAGCAACTGAAAGATGACCAGTTAACCATTGTTAACCCCTCCCATGCTCGTGACGGAACCGTTCCGTCACGAGCCTCGGGTGGGCTGTGTTGGTGACGGAACGGTTCCGTCACGGCCCGCTCGCAGCGCCTGCGCGGGGCGAATTCCGCGCCTGCGTTGACGTTCTGAAGAGCGGGCGGGGCCACGACAGAACCGTTCCGTCACAAGCACAGCTCACCCGAAGGCCGTGATGGAGCGGTTCCGTCATGAGTACGGGAGCGCCGCGCGGCCCCGCCTCCCTGAAGAACCGGGTTTTCAAGTACCCAGCGGCGTCAGGGACACGCCCAGAGTCCTCTAGGTTCCCTTGCCTTGGTATACAGAGACACGGAATACTTCTTGGTGGCGTCAGAGATTATATTTATTAGCTGCAGCTAGTAGCAGAAATCCCAGTAATACAGCACGATGTACAACTCAAGAAACTGCTCAACTTTTACTAAGGCGAGACATCCCTATTTATACACAAAAAGGTACATTTAAAATGCACACCCCTGCACCAAAATTCAACCAATAGAAAGTACATGACATCACACAGCATCATACAGTAAAGCTCATTTTACAGTGTCCCAACCTACAAGTTAATATTTAGGCATATCTAAAATATTAATCTGAAAAGCCCACGCAAACCTTTAATTGAAAGCGTAACCCATGAAATGAAGGAACAATAAAAAAAGTAGTTTCAGATAATATGCAAGATTAACAAAGACGTAAAGAAACTTTAAAAGTTAACAAATGTCTTGAATAGTGATTGGAAAAAGTAAATAACGATCTTGCAGCGAAATTGGCTTGGCAGGGTCAATTCCTAGGTGAAAGGCCAGCTTCTAAAATTAACTCCAGTGCACGAAGAAAATCCCTGGTTAATGTGTACATGTGATTCACAACAGGTCAGATTGCTTGGCTCACAAACTAACTTCTGAAGCCTACATAGAAAGCAACACTAGATGGCAGTCACGACACATAGCAAAAACCCAAGTTTCAGAAGAGAAAGTCTTTGAGGAAAGAATACATTTAGATGTTGTTTAAGATAACACATGCGCAAGGAAACTTAATGGTTAACAAGATCCTAATCAGTAATTGGAAAACTCAGTCAACCATCAGCTAGTGAAACTTAGTTTTACAAAAGGTCAGTTCCAGGTGAAAAAAAGGTTACTCTCTGCAGTTTATTCAGAGACAGAGAAACCCAAATTAATATATACACGAAAAGCCACTTGTTCGTTGGGCCCACAGCACTGGCCTACGAAAGGGCAAGATTAAAATGCAGACAGGTTTGAGAATTTCAGAACCACAGTCCCTCCTTTTGCCATTACGTAGGCAATAACCTAAACTCATGTCAATCTGAATCTAGGTCTATATCTATTCTCATCAGGTCATCAAGGTGTTGCTGTAACATCATCTTATTATCCTTCACTTCTCTCGGAACTGGTCTTCTCACACAGATCATAGCACAAAGACTACAAATGGCGGGACCACACTGGATGCATAAACAACACGAGAATAGGATAGCTAACGCCATACCAAGGAACGTCAGAATCTTCCATCCCCATTTGGACAACGACTCCCATAACCATCCCATCAATGACCAGTCTCCTTCGTCCACATGAATAGACTCAGAGATCTTATGTAGTCTAGAGATGGCTTGGTACACTGTCGGGGCATTATCTGGTATGAAAACGCAGCAACTAGATCTAATCAATTTGCATACCCCACCTCTATCTGCAAGTATAATATCTAAAACAAAACGGTATTGTAATGTCATAAGGCGATCCGCTTGAAGCTCAGCTGTAATATTGCTAAGGGCACCTGCAGTCTCATTTATAGTGGCCTCAACCACTCTCGTAAGCTGACGAATATTCCTACTATTAGCCATAGGACCCCAAAAGGGTAGGAAACCCTTAAAGAAGTCTCCAGCTTCTTGTGCGACAGTATCTTTCGCATCGATTACACCTCTACCATATCTTGTCTTATGGTAGTCGAAAACAGCAGTGTATGGAAGGGGAAGCAAAAATGCCACATAACATGTGCCAGAAAAATCAGATGGCAACCATGTGTATGCTCTATCATGACAAACAAAATACGTGCCTTTAGCTGGCACGAACGGAGGGGATTTCTGGGACGTATAAACGTATGTGTGAACACACACACTCTTACCAAGCTGAGCTCTCGGATTCTGACCATTACCTTGCAAACAAAGATGACCTCGGTGGGGTACAATCCAAATAGGAGGGGACCTTCGCTGTCTTTCTTTCTCCGTCAAGCTAACACTATATGTCGTCTTATTCCAACCAACATATGCTCGCACCTCATCTCTAGGGATAGCGTTATACGCATCGATATCTCTAATCATATCAACTATTCCCCGTATCAAGGCATTATTACTTGCATTGTCTTTGACGGAACGTACAGGAGAGGCTTCATTCACATAGATAAACATTGATTGGAGTGCCCAAACTGACCCGTTAGGCGAAAAAGGCAAAACCAAATATGGCATTCCCTTATCTGTAGTATGTGGCATAAGACCACACACCCAACAATTCGTGGTATTTATGACTAGCTGATGCTGATGCAACATCTGTATAAACGAATTGTTCACAAATTCTAATCTTTGTGTCTGTTCATGTTCAGGTAACGTATGAAACTCATGTGAAGAAACAGTAGAAAAAGAAAGAGTAGGTTGAGCAGTTGGTGCAGACGTCAATTGTGTAGGAGAAACAAACCAGAATATAGTAGCTAATAGAATACATAAAAGTATTAAAATAGATAAAGCTATACCACACTTAGAGAACAACATTCTGTAATATCAGTTTTTCATCTCTTGCTTTTTATCGTCATTCCTCAATACAATCTCCATTTTCTAATGTCGCTCACGCAATCTTGATAGAGTACTTCAGCTGTGATTATTAGCAGGTCATAGGGACACTGCAAGTCATGCAGACCTACTGCCACTACTCAGGTCACAAACTGAACCGTTGGTACTCCTACGTGACCCTGCAACTGGCAAATGGTAACCAATCAAAAATTTAACAGAAAACCATAATACAATTTCAGAAAAAGCAAGAGAAAAAGAAAAACAAAATTCAAATACAAAATACTTGAAGAAATTGTCTCTTTTTGGTCTCAGTGTGGGAAAAAATAAATAAGATAAATGTAATGTTCAAAGTCCCTTTATTTATTTCGAGATCGGAGGTTGTAACGTGATTTAGTCGGCACACTTTGGTCGGTAAACAAAAGTTCAGGTTCGGTAGTGTCCAATCTCAAACGTGGAGGAACAGCTTCTTGTAGCACATTGTCATCCTCGCGTTCTGACCGTGTCCATGTCAAATGAGCATCACTAAAAGGAACAAACCTAGGAGTTTTTTCACATTCAGAATCGGCTATACCTTCCCTCACCCACTTGTCATATGGTAAGGGCAATGGAACCTTTTTTGTATGGGTGGCATGCACCCAGTTTTTCTTGCCAGCTACTCTAACAGCAGTTCGAGTCACTAACAAAACTAAATGCGGTCCAGTTCACCTCGGCTCCAGATTCTTTGTTCGTTGAAAATTCTTCGTAAGAATGTAGTCGCCGGGTTGAATTGTGTGTCCTGGATCCGTAGTTGCTGTTGGTAGACTGTCATAGACCTGTTGGTGGAGAACACGTAATTTAGCAGTCAAGTCATGTAAGTAATCCACCAACATAGGGCACTCAATACTGCTGTATTCTTTAGGACGAGGCACACCCCAAACATTCGCAGGACGACCAAACACAATTTCATACGGACTAAGCCCCACTCGAGAATGCACAGTCGTCCTTGTTGACAAAAGAGCCAACGGCAAGGCATCCGGCCATGTAAGGCCAGTGCTTGCTTGAACCTTAGCTAATTTCAGCTTCAAGGTACCATTGTAACATTCAACAAGTCCAGCAGACTGGGGGTGATTCGCTGCATGGAACTTCTGATTTATTCCTAATCCAGCACATACTTTCTTCATGATTTGACCCACAAATTCACTCCCATTGTCCGACCATACGATTCTCGGCAAACCATACCTAGGGAAGTACTCTCTCAGCAAAACCTTGGCTGTAGACAAGGCAGTATTATCCTTTAGGGGGTAGGCCTCTATCCACCTGGAAAAGGCACAAACAACCACAAGGACATACTTCAAATTGTTGCATCTCTCCATATGTATATAATCTAGCTGTATCACCTCAAACGGATACGTAGGAGGAGCAAAATGACCAGCTGGAGTTGGAGTTCCCTTACCAGGATTATACTTCAAACAAATCATACAATGTTTCACCACGTTCTCTGCACATTTCGGGATTCCAGCATTCTGCCAAACTGGAGCCAACAACTTGCATATTCCCTTCGAACTTATGTGGGCCATTCCATGAGCCATTGTAACCACTGGGAGCACATACGCATCTGGCAACAGCCATCGCTGGTGTTCTGACAACTCAACCCAACAACCTGTTGAATCCAACATACCCGTAGTTTCTCTCCAAACACTCACTTCTTTCTCAGTCGCTTCAGCCTGAATCATTTTCACACTTTCTATTGTGTCTTCACACATTCCACCAGCCATAACCCAATTAGCTGGGCCTGCAACATACACACGGCTCATCATGTCTTTCGCCGTTTCCTTCGCAACTTCATCCGCAAACACATTCCCTCGACCAACATCGTCCACAACTTTCTTATGAGCACTACACTTCACAATTGCAATCTGCTTCGGGAGAGTGAGAGATTCCAAAAGTTCATTCACCAACTGCCCATGCTGTATTTTGGTTCAGTGCGAAGTAAGGAACCCACGCTCTCTCCACAAACGCCCAAAACTATGGGCAACTCCAAACGCGTACTGGCTGTCGGTGTAAACATTCACTCGCTTTCCTTCTGACAACACACACGCTCTAGTCAAGGCAAGTAATTCTGCTGCTTGCGCAGAATTCTGTGGTATGCGTGCTGTCTCAACAACTGTATGTAAAGTTGTAATAGCATACGCTGCAGTCGTTTCACCATTCGGAAGCTTAAAACACGAACCATCCACCCATAGGGTACCATCAACATTCGTAAGGGGAGTATCCCTTAGGTCAACTCTAGCTTTCGTTTCTTCCTCTGTACGAAGAAAACAATCATGCTTTTCTTGAGGATCCGTCTCTGTAGAGATCGGTAACAACGTGGCTGTATTCAGCACATTACACCGTTTGATGTGAACATGGCTAGCCAACAGTGTCAGCTCGTAACCTGAAAGACGTGCACTAGTAAGGTGCTGTGTCTTAGTCCTGTTTAATAAGGTATCCACTGCATGTGGGACCATTACAATCAATGTATTGTCCAATACCAAACCAGCAGACTGTCGGATAGAAACAGCCGCTGCAGCTGTAGCTCTCAGACAACTCGGCAACGCCTTAGCAACTGGGTCTAACGTAGAGGAGAAATACGCGCATGGACGTTGCTTGTCCCCAAACGTCTGTGTCAACACTGACAACGCACAACCTTCTCTCTCGTGCACGTACAACGTGAAAGGCTTACTATAGTCTGGAGTACCCAACACAGGAGCCGAACACAATGCATCACGTAGTTCAGAAAAACTTTTCTGACATTCGT
Source organism: Lissotriton helveticus (assembly GCF_964261635.1). Classification (NCBI taxonomy): domain Eukaryota; kingdom Metazoa; phylum Chordata; class Amphibia; order Caudata; family Salamandridae; genus Lissotriton; species Lissotriton helveticus. Next base: position 186,949,261 of record NC_136068.1, on the reverse strand, counting down.
CAGACCAAGGAAGAGGATGCGGAGTATCTTTCAGAGTCAATGCTAACAAAGGTTTCGCCAACAGTGAAAAATTGGGGATCCACTGTCTACAATACGATGTAATACCTAAAAAGGCACGCACTTCTCTCTGTGTGGATGGTACATTCATTTGCACAATCGCTTGAATTCGTTCTGGGGTCAATCTCCTTCCCTCCTTCGACAAGAGATGACCTAAGTAGGTCACTTCTTGGCGACAATACTGTAACTTTGAAGGTGACACTTTATGATGAAGGTCAGACAAATACCGCAACAAAGAAAGAGTAGCCTCTTTACAAATCTGTTCATCATCAGCAGTAACCAACAAGTCATCAACATACTGAATAAGAGTAGCACCAACAGGTAACACAAAACCATCAAGCTGAGTTTTCAACGCATGACTATAAATGGAGGGACTTTCACAATAACCTTGGGGAGCTCTCTTAAACCGGAAGCTTCGGCCTCCTAATGAGAAGCCAAAAATATCCCTGCTCTCCTCAGCAATAGGAATACTGAAGAAAGCATTCTTCAAATCGATGACAGAAAACCAAGCTGCCGAAGCAGGAATCAAAGTCAACAAAGCAGTGATATCAGGTACCACAGGAAACTGTGGCACGACTATCTTGTTTACCTCTCGAAGGTCAATCACAAACCGGTACACAGGTGGCTGAGAAGCATCAGTACGTTTAAGGATAGGCAAAACAGGACTGTTACAAACATTACCTCTCGTTTCCTCAACTACACCCTTCTCAACCAGATCATAAACAATCGCTAAAAGAGCTCTCTCTCCATCACTCGAGATCTTGTATTGGGGAATACGAGGTAGCCTAGCATTCAATTTAAGTGTGACAACATAAGGTGGAATTTGCAAAAGACCAACATCATTTGGACCTGTAGCCCAAAGTGTATCAGGAAGCGAACGTAATTCCAGTGGCAAACAATCCTTAGACAAATACATTGGGGAAATCACTTTCCTACCAAGGGTAAGTTGTACTCCTGAAGGAGAACAATGTAATGTCGCATACAATCTTTTCAGCAAGTCCAAACCCAACAGGTTCTCACCACAACCAGTCGTTAAAATAAGTGGAGCTTCCAATTCGCAAGGGCCAATCGAAAGGGACAAAGGACTAGAAACCGGATTACGAACTGGGGCGCCTGAAAATCCTACTGAAACATTGGTCAAGCCAGACAAAGGTGCGCCAGGAAGTTTAGAGTGCATAATAGAACTCTTCATCGCACCAGTATCCAAAAGAAAAGGTTCTACCACACCTGATGTATTCACTTCAACATAAGGTCCACTCTGGTCTACTGGAACTGACACTACTCCCTCACTTTGTCCTTGGCTGTCCTAGTTATCATTATAACCAGAACTCTCACCTTCGACATAGTAATCCTCAACATAATACTGGGCAGACTGACCACTCGGAACATTCTGTCTGTCAAAATAATTCGCAGAATTCTGCAGGGAAGAGGAACGCTCAGTCTGAGGGATCACACCACGTCCCCTACCCCTAGGAGCTTGCTGAAAACTACCACGACCTCTTTGACCAGATACACCATTCGCACGCTGTAACAAAGCCGGGCAACTGTTCTTGTAATGACCTTCCTCTCTGCAATAAGCACACTGATTAGGGCCAGGAAAGAATCGCTGTACATAAGGCTCGGGCTTCTGTAACAATCTCTGAAATTGTGGAGGTTGCTGAAACTGAGGCTGATTCTGACGAGGCGGATAAGCTTGCTGCAAAAGAACTTTTGTCTTTAACTCTTTAGTTTTTTTCTCCACTTTATCCTTCTCATCGTTATCCCTATTCTCGTAATATTGTGCAGTAGCCAATATCTGGGCCGACGAAGAAACAGCCCATGAACCCTCAGAGTCCTTTAACTTATTAGAAAGTTCAGGAAGCAAATTAAAGACAAATTTATCCACAAACAACCTTTGACCACCCTCCGTACCCATATCCTGACCACTATGATCAATAAACGTCTCTTCAAACCTAGTGAAGAAATCAGATACACTCTCGTCTTTCTTCTGCTTACATGCTGCTAACTTATCCCAATTCACTCGTAAAGCGGGCATCATTGTTTTCATCAGATTAATAATTCTACCTGGTAATTCTGAAACTAGAGGTTCAGGTTTAGCACCTCCCTCCTGTCTACCATCTGCAGCAACAATATTCGCCCAGGTATCACCTAATTCAGCAGCATGATTCTCATGACGAATCTTCGCCCACAAGGGTTGAGGGACTACATTACCCATCAACATATCGATGTCAGCTAAATTCATAATACACGCTTCAACTGTCTGGGGCAACTCCTTGTAATAACCAGCAGGATTCTTACGAGGGTCAGGTAAGGTCTGCTTAAGAGCCAAGACCTCTGCTCTCTTCCAAGGGACATGTACCCATACTCGCTGAAAATGAGCCGGAGCGGCCTGAATACCCAAATTTACATTAGCCTGAACTGCTTCTTTCCATACTGGAGGAACTTCTCTCATGGGATACTGTTTCACTTTCCTCCTAATAGAGGAATCAGGTTCATACAATGTCTGAGGCGGAAGTCTAGATCTGAAAGCAAGTATTGTCTCTACGGCATCTGTAACATCAGATTCCACTATCATCCCTTTGGCAAAATCTGACTGAACATCGAGCACATCCTGCGGAATCGGACCCAACTCATTATCTTCCCATTCCTGACGCAGAAAAGTACACATTACATCAAAAACATACCGTTGCTTAGGCGGTTCCCACTGAAAGAAAACATCCATAACTGCTGGCAAATTATACCTCGAAGCATTTAAAATCCACCTACGAGCCAACAAATCCAACACTGTCCGTTCTTCAGAACTAGGAAGCTGACTACGACTCTGCTTACGTTCCGAAACAGGGGTCATATTCAGTGACCCAAACAATGGTGACAACAAATTAGAAACAGTCTCTGTCATTCGTTTTCGAACAGAAGGAGAAGAAGCAGACATAAGAACAGGAGAATAAGTATTCTGAGGCAAGGAAGGTGTAGGGACAAGAACAGTAGAAATCGAAGATGCAGAAGCAGAAGGCAAAGGAGTTTGAGGCAAAGCTGATAACAAAACTGGCGACCCTAGAATGGGCTGCGCAGGAGGAGGCAAAACCATCTGTGGAGCACCGGGTGGCTGAACAACAGCAGGAGGTTGAACAACAAAGGGTGGAACAACCGGGGGTAATTGAGGCGCAGTAGCACCCTGCACATAGGGAGGAGGTAATCTCAGTAAATGAGAGATCAAAGGATCTTTTTCAGGGTCTTCCATCACTTTCGGAGGAGAAGACGGCAAGGCCGGATAACATTTATCTATGGCCATGCAACGCTGTCTATCTAAGACTTCACTCGCACGCTCTTCTCCATCTTCCTTAAACTGTCTAGCAGCTTGTAGTACTGACATATTTTTATCTTTCCTATCTCTCTTTGCTTGCTTAATTTCTCTCTGTTTGGCTTCCTTACGCCAAAGGCGGAAAGAGTCAAACATTGCCGGCCGGGCTTTCTTCTTAAATAGCTTAATTTCTAGATTGTCTAAAATCTCTGTTTCAAAACTACCATGTGGGGGCCATTGTAAAACACCATCTTTTTTAGTGTAGCGGACCCATACTTCATTATAAGTAATAGGGCCTACTCCATGTTTTGAGTACAATTCATAAGTCGGAGTTCCAACCGGAGGTATCGGACATGAATCCTCCAATCGGGAATCCCTGTTACTACCACAAACAAACCAATTACCAATTTTACCAAAACTAGGCATCTTGCTCACTAGTCTGGTTTCAAACTTCAAAGGGAATCAAAAAAAATGATATACTTTGTAAATATACAAGCCCTTCGGCTTTGGATACTGCAGCAGCCAAATCAAAACCAATCAAATCAAAACCAAGTAACCAGACAAAGTCGTGGGAGCGACCCACTTATACTTAACTAAATATCTGTCACGCCACCAGAAGACCGTCTATCGTCTCGCTTTACAGACATCAATCGGAGGGTCCAAGACAAGGCGACAGTCAGGGCAGCAGTCCTTCACAGCCGTTGGAAAGCGGGAAGCCTCGCAGAAAAGTCCTTTGGTCCACGCCGACATGCAGGGGTCGATGAAGTGGGGGCCCTCCTCCAGAATTTCCTCACGTGGCTCCTCGCAAACTTCGGGCTTGGACTGGTACCACTGAAGTCGCCCCACGTTGGGCGTCAACTGAAGAACCGGGTTTTCAAGTACCCAGCGGCGTCAGGGACACGCCCAGAGTCCTCTAGGTTCCCTTGCCTTGGTATACAGAGACACGGAATACTTCTTGATGGCGTCAGAGATTATATTTATTAGCTGCAGCTAGTAGCAGAAATCCCAGTAATACAGCACGATGTACAACTCAAGAAACTGCTCAATTTTACTAAGGCGAGACATCCCTATTTATACACAAAAAGGTACATTTAAAATGCACACCCCTGCACCAAAATTCAACCAATAGAAAGTACATGACATCACACAGCATCATACAGTAAAGCTCATTTTACAGTGTCCCAACCCACAAGTTAATATTTAGGCATATCTAAAATATTAATCTGAAAAGCCCACGCAAACCTTTAATTGAAAGCGTAACCCATGAAATGAAGGAACAATAAAAAAAGTAGTTTCAGATAATATGCAAGATTAACAAAGACGTAAAGAAACTTTAAAAGTTAACAAATGTCTTGAATAGTGATTGGAAAAAGTAAATAACGATCTTGCAGGGAAATTGGCTTGGCAGGGTCAATTCCTAGGTGAAAGGCCAGCTTCTAAAATTAACTCCAGCGCACGAAGAAAATCCCTGGTTAATGTGTACATGTGATTCACAACAGGTCAGATTGCTTGGCTCACAAACTAACTTCTGAAGCCTACATAGAAAGCAACACTAGATGGCAGTCACGACACATAGCAAAAACCCAAGTTTCAGAAGAGAAAGTCTTTGAGGAAAGAATACATTTAGATGTTGTTTAAGATAACACATGCGCAAGGAAAATTAATGGTTAACAAGATCCTAATCAGTAATTGGAAAACTCAGTCAACCATCAGCTAGTGAAACTTAGTTTTACAAAAGGTCAGTTCCAGGTGAAAAAAAGGTTACTCTCTGCAGTTCATTCAGAGACAGAGAAACCCAAATTAATATATGCACGAAAAGCCACTTGTTCGTTGGGCCCACAGCACTGGCCTACGTAAGGGCAAGATTAAAATACAGACAGGTTTGAGAATTTCAGAACCACATCCCCCTTAGCACTGCGGCGGAATAGCCGCCACAGCGAAGGGATTAAAGTGCCTTCCATGGTGTACAACTACAAGTCGCAATGCTATTATTACTTTTGATCACTTTGAGCTATAAACAGTTTTTAGTTGAAAAAATGTGTGGCAAATGCAACAAATCCATAATCAGGCAAAAAAAAAGCTGCAGTCACAGAATTGTATATTTCCAGTGGCTTGGCGTATGCCCTTTTATCCCTCTCTTTCTTGACACATGCACACAGAACACAAAAATCAGCAAGCCATTCAGCATGCCCATTGCATCCATTGGCAATAAAACATTTTGCAAGGTACAAGGTGCAAGTTACGTCACAGCTCTAGACAAGCAAGGATATGACAGCAGCAATCACATGCCTGTCCCGATAATCAATGATGACACACAGACGTGTGAATGGAGGGATTTATTTAAGAAGCTCTGCCTTATTAATGGCATAATGGGTATTTCAAACTCATCAGCTTGTCAGGGATACATATAAAACCTGCTCACATGTTATATCACATTTGTCGTCATGTTTTTTATTAATCCCCTGAAGAAGTCTCCAAACGGCTTGACTCCTGCAATACAATATACAAATAAACAAACAACAGGTATAATAGATCTTATAACACAGATACATTTGGATAGTAGATTTGCATGCCATTTTGACCTATTATAAGTCATATATCTCACATTTAACCAAATGATTAAGCTTAGAACTTACTCAAATTGAAAACGTTTAATACAAATTACAAGTTTCCATGGTTAGCGCCTTTACAACAGATATTTTTCAATGTCAGTGAGAAAATAAAATAAGCTTCTTACATTTTTTTAAAGTGCTTCTTTTCTTTGTTGAGAGTGGATGATGACTATAGATGAAAGCCATACAATGGCCTCATTATCAGCCTTCAGCCCTTCATGTCATTTGGAAATAGACATCCAAGCAGTAAAGCAATGAAGCTGGGATGAAAGGATTCCTGTATGAAAACATGTTGCCGCTCTTCATCTCCTGCCACCCCGAGCAAATGTTTGGGTTTGCCAATGTATGTTGTCCTTGCTATAGACTGGACGCGTAAAGACACATGCAGCATCCTGGAATATGGCTGGTTGCAGCATCTGATAGCTCTAACGCTGGTCCACTATAGTAGCAACTGAGAACCAGCAAGCTCAGAGAGGAACCCTCCCAAAATGGCCACCAGGCCTCTTGACCAATAAAGTGCCACTGCTATTACTAGTGCAGCTACTAGTACAGCTACTATTACAACTACTATGACAACTGCCACTACTACTGCTACCTTTAGTGCTACTACTTTGACTACAACTGGTGTCACTGTGTCTACAGTATGTATACTCCTACTTTTACGAATAGTATATCTACTACTTCTACTATTCCACCTACCAGTGCTACTACTACTACTACTATTACTAGTACAGCTTCTACTAGTATAGACACTACTGCCAATACTGCTACTACTACCAGTGCTACTAGTAATTCTGTTACTACTACTTTTGTGAGTACTACTACTACTATCAGTGCTACTACACCTACTTTTATGACTAGAATGTCTTCTACAACTACGGATATAACTGCAGCGGTTACTAGTACTATTACATCTTCCAGTGCTATTAATATTATTTCTATTATATCCTCTACTTTTGCTGCTGCTTCCAGTGCTACTATTGCCACTAATAGTGTTACTACGGCTACTACTACCCCACTAGTATGGCCACAAACTCTGCTACTGATAATACTAATGAATATTATAATGTAAACTTATATTTATATAGAATGTTCTTGCACTTATGTTGTTACCTGCCATGAATAAAAGGAACTATTTGTATCTGGCCGAGAAGTTCCTACTGATTAAGGGCTGGATGTATCAAAGGGTTTTGCCCATTCTGTGTCTATGGGGAAATGTGTTGATACATATGGCCCTAAGTTCTGCTTCACAGCGCACTGATGCCCTGAATACATGCCCTGTTGAGGAGGTCCGTGCTTGTGGGCTGTACTACCAGAGAGATTGTGGGGGTGTAGGGAGATATTTCAACCAAAATTAAAATGAGCAAAGATTTTAAACCTAGCCGCTTTTTAAACTCCTCCCTGCCGGTCCCAGTAGCAGGTGCGTGGCAGGTTCAGGCCTCAGAAATAGGACCTGCAACTCAGGAGGTAAGATTGAATCCTGACTCACTGAAATGACGTAGTTAGTGACGTGGAAACTGGAAGTCCTTAACTGAAGCTGTGAGGTAAAGAGACTGCGAGAAAACCTTGTATCGATTTTTCTAGACCCCTACGACTGAAGGGCACCGATGAACAAAACCCGGGGGCCGCCAAGCCGAGGTGGACTTTCATCCCCGCCGCAGTCCACTGAGAGGGTTCTGCATTTTGTCTGAAAATAAAATTTTACTACCACACTGTACAATTCTGTGCCTGCTTTTTTAATGCATAACAAGGCCAGGTAATAATAAAAACTCCTAGAAAAACACAGGTATTGCTGTTTTCAAATTAATTTGTACAATGACGCCTTTATATTGAACCTCAATAAGGCACTTGAATGTAAGTCCAAAATTAACATGTTTTTTTCCTTATTATAAGAAACGGCTTTATGAAACATTCAGGTAGTTGAACATTGTTTTCCATGCAACAGAAATTAAGTACATCCTTTTCATTTAGTTTCATACCTACTAATTAAGCCATGGTGCAGAACAGATAATTACGCTGTCAATAGTCACCAAAGTAAGAAATATGGACTAACAACCTTGTTTTTTTGGAAGAAAAGCGCGCTAAAGTTGCCATAAATTGGTTTTCAAGGTTTTTCTCACGTTTATGGACACCCGTTTGATAACAATCCTTGCCAGATAAACCGCACAGTACGTAGCATACAAACATTAAATACAATCTGAGATGTTTTGCAGCGCTTTCTACAATGCCAATTCCCTTAAATTAGAACCCGGTGGAAGCATTTACCATCTCGCAGCAGGCAAAATGGAACAGAAGCAGCAAGGAGAGGGCAGTATGCGTGGCATGGGGTGACAGCGAGAACGTGTATGCACCAGAGGCTCATCTGACTACACACCTACAGTTCCTGCTCATTAATCACGCAGATAGGGGGAAGTAGCATCATGCAGAACAAGTAAATAAAATAACTAAGTGACAGCTGGGCAGAGGACGGAAAGGGAAGCCATGGTGGGCATCTCTTTGAAGCACAGGAAGAGGGAGCATGAAATGCCGTGATGGACACATTGAAGCCCCGCATACATTATAAACATTGCCCCGGGGACCTGGCCCACCGGGGGGGGGGGGGGGGGGGGGGGGGCTTACAGAAAACAAAGCGCGGGAGTACGCACTTTTTTTCTTCTTTTTGGTCGGATTCACGCACACAGCACAAATTGGGGCGATTTTTTTTGTTATGCTTTTTTGGGCTCTGGGGGTCCTTGTGGGACCCCCTGAGCAGGCTTAGGGGGGTCAGGGTGTTTCTCCTCAGCCCCCTTTTCTTGTTTTTTAATGTTTTTTTCTCCTGTTTTCTTGTGACTCGGTTACCAAGTCACAAGATGGCTGCTAACACATTCTGGTTGGAGTGTTGGCAGCCAATCAGAAGGAAGCTTGTGCTCAGGAGGGTTCGCAAATCTTCCTCGGTGCTCAGATATCAATTTATATATTTTTTAATTTCTCAGCAGCTACTGAACGGAGTTACACTATTTAAATAAAAGGGTGCTTTCTGAACCAAGAGCTACCCTTTTGCCAAATTTTGTGCAATTCTGTTCAGCAGTTTGGGCTGTAGCCTGTTCCAAAATTGGAAATTAACGTGGAGAAAACTCATTTTGGGACCCCCCTTTTTTGCTTGGCCCCTGCTCGACGAATCACCCTGAAACTTTCAAGACAGGAGCTGACCTGAGTGAACCATTAGTTTGGAAATTTTCTCGAAGATTCGTCAAACGGCGCCAAAGATATTGGCAAAAGAAAAAAGCTTTTTGAATAGAAACAAGGTCTTAACTATAACTACCTATTGGCGATCGCCAGTAGGTATTATATATATCGTAGTGATGCATTATGGGATTGGTAGTCCCAATGGGATCGGAGCACGCACTGGGAGCTTGGCACTGAAGTCGATAGTCATACATTGTATGTAATTGGCTCCTGTAGTGCCGTGACCATTACCTTGTCCCTTTGCTACGGATGAACCGAACTGAGATAGCTACATTTGCAGCATTGAAAATGTGAACATTATACCAACAGCAGAAGTCAGAGGTCAAATACTGGCAGACTTTGCAGCAGCCTGGGATCTTACGTTGCGCCTATGGTTATTTCAAATTGACATTTTAAAAAGACACTGAGCAGCATAATTACTAATCAATAAATTACATTTGTATTTTAATTTTCAGCTGACTTATCATGAGAGTTTGGTGGCGCTCATTTTATATCTTGTGTATTCCCAGTAAGGTGGGTGAGATGTAACATTTTGTTTGCAATTACGTATACCCAAGCAACCAACACAATTGTAATTCATAGAAGTTGTTTATTTACACTATGCAATTGACATACTATTTGTTTTATCTATGATATCGTTGACATTTATATTTAAAGTTCTTTTGAATTCTGCATGGGTTTACATTGACAGCGCATGCTTGTTAGTATGTTGTCTATGTCTACCAGTGCCTTTAATGGGACGGACACTATATACACTGCCATTTTAAAAGTGCCAACCAGATTGATAAAGGCTTCTAGTAAGCCGAAACGCATCTCTCTCTTACCTCAGGGTTGAGGGTGACTTGAGACAATAAATATTGTCGTACCCTGAGCAGCCTCGAATCCATGCCTTCTTCTGTAGTTCTCTCTGTGGACGATAAAGTTCATGTTCATTGAAATTTAGCATTAACGGCCCAAACACTGTACACGGAACACTAGTCGATTGTGGCTCCCCCCGTGGACCGCATGTTTTTGGAGGAGTACGGGAGTGCTTGAGGGTGAGCCCCCAGAGCGGTTGCCAGGAGGTGGAATAAGGATGACAGCAGGGGGACTCTACGACCTCGTAGCGTGACGGTTGTCTGACTGCAAGCACGGGGCCCGCATTTCCCCAGCAAGAATTACCTTGCCCAGGAGACTGCTTAACAACAGAATTGCCAATACTGATAATTATTCAGATGTATGAATCAACACGGCGCATGAAAACTCATCAATGACAGTCGGAACTACCAAATAGTTTTTAATTTTAGAAAGATTGATAAATTTCACTTTTCTTTGTGTGAATTTTTTACGTTAATCGCTCTTTTTTCCAATATAAACAACAATACATGGACACAACCAAAATTACTGGATGAATAAACAATTATAAAAAGCCACCCACAGGGCTCACCTCACAACTCTCACTCATAAATATTCAAACATACTATCAACATCATTCACTACTACTTGCATACCCCATTCACTCGAACACAACATTAATTCCCTGGTTAAACACCTCCGTTATAACTTTCTTTTAACCAGGAGCAAAGCCAAACAACGGACAGTTTAAACCAAAAATGTTTTGAGCACTGAACAATAATAACAAAACAAAAACTTCCAATGTTAGCAGAAAATCTTTACAAAGTGCACATAGAACAAAACTATTCTTCATACAACGTTTGTTTGGCACTTATGAATGCAAAGTCGACGCGTTTTCGAACCCCATTCATTATGGGGTTCTCATCAGGACCAAAACGTGCTGTGGACGAAAAAGGAAACAAACAGTGTCTTACTAACAGTGTAACATGGCACAGAAAATACAACCACCGTTAATGTGCCTCAGCAAACAATCTTACCATTGCTTTAAGCTGTGAGATCGGCATTCTCTCCTGAATTCCTAATCTGGATTCTCTAAAATGACATCAACCAATAAAAAACCTTTAGTGCAAAAATTTGACCCAAAATTAAAAAGACACACATATAAATGGATGACAGTTTACGTCTCAAGGCTGGTCAATTTGGGAAGTCGGGAGTACTCACCATCTTGTCGTACGGTTGTGTCGCACCAAATGAGTTATAATTATCTCAACTGCTGATTCACAATAAATTCCTTAATGCCCGCATGGATACAATTCTTTTCTTTGTGAATTGTCTATGGCTGAAATTAAAAAAATAGGACTATTTTAAGCGCTCGCACGACATGTCCTGCAAACAAGGTCCAAAGATTTTAAAGATTTTAACTGAAGTAGGAGGCACGCACCATTAAACGCCACTCCGAGACCATGTTGGCTTGTTTTTGGGCATATATCTTTAAATCTGAAAGGCAGAGCAGAGAGCCCGTGTTAGATGGCTCAGTATTTAGCACACTGCATTTGTGTCAATATACAGTATCTGCTCACTAGAGCCAAGGTTTAATTCCCACGGACCTGGAAACGTCTCGCTTTACTTCTAAATGCTTTATTCGACAATTCCAATTGTGACAGCCGAACGGTAGAGTGTTTCACACCGGTTATGGCTTTGAATGTGGATATCCGATCCTCTGTGGCACAGAGGATTATGGGACCGCCCCTATGGTTTCTGGGTGACGTAGGACAAGTGCCTGCTGAAACCTTAGATTGGTTCAAAACGAGAGTTTGTTCGAACACCGTCACCAAATGTCCTATTTCTAAATCTAAGGCGTGCTACATGTTCATATAAAATATGTTAAAGATATACATGGTGGTCCTGGGAAGGGCTTATCGTTTAAGTGAGACCCGCTGTACATCGCCGACTCAGGTGGTTGGCAGTTCTCCTTTGGAGCCTAGAATGAGAGACGTTCTGGCAGTTGGTACATGAACCTGGATTCGACAAATCACAATTCATAACTTTCAGAAAGTTCATTTAGTCCACTGATAGCAGTATTGAATTTGACAATAAACAAGGCCTCACGTTGGATTCATTTCAAATCTATGTTACCTACTCTTGAGTCGTACTCAACTTTTGAGATTGCAGTCCATTTTAGGTCTCTTTCAGTATGGGCTTTATTTTTCCACTGATTCACATGTGGTGCGGTTTCCACATTTCTCCTGATTCTAGACTTGTGTGCAAAATTCTCTGCCATACCTCTTGATTTCTGTTTCCAATGTACAGCATTGGACATAGACATAATATTCCGTAGACTACAAATTTTGACTTGCAATTCGTGAAAGTCTCATGTTTCCAATAGATGCCGTTGTGTGAGAATAATGTTCTTTCAATTGTCTGCTCGCAGCACACACAAGTCCCACATTTGTGATGTCCCCTCACTGGTGTTAAACCCATAAGTTCCCTTAATGATGGCTGTGGTGGCTTTAGTACTGATGCTCTAACCACATGGTTAGAGTGTTGTGTAACATTTTAGGACCCTATTGTAATTTTCTCGATTCATGCCCTTATATAGGTATAAATCACCATATCCTTATGTAGGCATAGAAATCATAACCATATTTAGACATAGCTCATGCAGTCCAAATACGGCAGGGCTACTTCCACTAGTTCCAAAAATCTAAAACGATTTCTTGGAAAACTCGGCTTCAGCAGCTAGGAACTTCCCCTTGCTCGAGAACTGACTTGTCCAAGAACTCATGGAGTTTTCAAAGAAATGAGACTACTTGATGACGTTATTATGTCCACCTTTACGTCAAACTCGGTACCTTCAAGGTATAAATATGCCCACACTTGCCATAGCAAACACACGGTGGTTTGGAGCAGTTCTACTATCTACTTGCCCGACGCATCCTGCTACAGCAAGTGCAGAAGGAAGCTGATCCTCCAGCAGACGCACTGAGAGAGACGCTGTCTTTTCTCCTCCTGAGAAATCCAGCTCCAATGTTTCCAAGCTACCCTTGCGGGTTGTTGGGAAATCGAGTCCTGAGCCTGACCTTCTTCATTCCAAATCAAGGTATGGAGCTTGTACAATTGATCTTCTTAATGAAGTGGTTCAACTTTCATCTACTGTGGTAGACGATTTCTTTGCCAGCCTTGACGACTTAATGTTTTCTCCTGACAGCGAGAATAAGTTTTGAAGTTAGCACACAGCGTTCTTTTGAAATCTGAAGTTCGACCTTCACTTTTTTCAACACAGAAAACTTCTGAACTCTATATTTTGTTTTCTCTCTCTCATTCTACGATTTGATTTGACTTTTTTCCAAAACACAATGAACTTTGGCACAAAGCACAAAGCAATCTGTTTAAATAGAACTATTCTTAGAGAACAAGAATTCTTTGCATACTTCCTAGAAACAATATTGACCTAATCGACAAGCCAAAACAACATGTATATTCTGCAATGGGATGGTCTCGATTTTTCTTCTGTAACTAAGAGCGATTTCATAAATGTAATTTCATGATTCATTTAGTTAGCATTTCCAATATCATATTACAGGCTTACAATGAAATCATTGCTTTTAAATGTGTTCAGTACAAATGCTCATTTTTCGTGTGCAACCATTTCAAATGCCTTTTATATGTATTTTTGGGTGGGATTGTAAACACATGCTCTAGATTATATGTTTTAGTGCTTGATCTTAGATAAACAAAATAAGGTAGAGTGGGTGTTGTATACCATTTTAGGACCCCATTGTAATTTTCCCGATTCATGCCCTTATATAGGTATAAATCACCATATCCTTATATAGGCATAGAAATCATAACCATATTTAGACATAGCTCATGCAGTCCAAATAAGGCAGGGCTACTTCCACTAGTTACGAAAATCTACAACGATTTCTTGGAAAACTCGGCTTCAGCAGCTAGGGACTTCCCCTTGCTCGAGAACTGACTTGTCCAAGAACTCATGGAGTTTTCAAAGAACTGAGACTCTTTGATGACGTTATCATGTCCACCTTTACATCAAACTCGGTACCTTCAAGGTATAAATATGCCCACACTTGCCATAGCAAACACACAGTGGTTTGGAGCAGTTCGACTATCTACTTGCCCGACGCATCCTGCTACAGCAAGTGCCGAAGGAAGCCGACCCTCCAGCAGACACACTGAGAGAGACGCTGTCTTTTCTCCTGTCGCGAAATCCAGCTCCAATGTTTCCAAGCTACCCTTGCGGGTTGTTGGGAAATCGAGTCCTGAGTCTGACCTTCTTCATTCCAAATCAAGGTACGGAGCTGATTAGACCCTAAGAGAAATCTTGGACAGATTCTTGGCAAAGAATAGCATATTTATGCTACACCTCACTTACTTCTTCCCTCGTACTAAGCTTAGGTTAGGTACCTCGGGGTAGACGTATTTTAGAAGCACCAGTTGAGTACTTTAAGCCTCTGTTATTTATGTATTTATTTATCTATAGTTTAGGATCCATACAATTCTCTTACAGTATTATTTTATTCAACTCTTTCTACTGTATTCATTATATTTTGCAACCAGTTTTACGGTTGTAGCAGTTAATTTCTTATGCTTGAGAAAGAAGACTGTTCAATAAATCCTTTTATTGAAAACGCCTGTCTATCTATTTCTCGGGACCTCTGGTGAAATGAAACATGCACGAGTGAAATATCTGTCTATTGTTTCCACGACTCTGAAGATCAGTTTTATCTTGGGGAAACAAAGTTGTCATGTTTATGCGGTTGTCAGAAACTAAATCCCTTCTTGTGAACTCAATAAAGTTTCTAGTGACCTCTGAGCTAGCTGGTTCTCACAATTAAGTCTAATATATTCAATAGAGACCTAGGCGACCTCAGTCCTACGTCTAATCTATAGGATATATTATTCCAGTGCGCAGAGCCTATTGGGAATTTAGGAACTACACTACAAGAGATACTTTTTTCTTTTTTAAAAAGCAAATAATGGAACATTAGCAAGAGTTTGGTCAAGATTCTGAATGAGGTGCCAATTTTGCTTGACAACTTTTTTTCAGTTGATTTGAATTTGGGCAAAATAGTTGATTTGAATTTGGGCAAAATGTTGCCACGAAAACCTGTCTTTGCATAGACGTTTTTTCATTCTTCTGAAGCAATGTCTCCCTTGGTGTCCTCCAAGCTCGTTTCATTGCATTTTGTACAAGTTTTTTTCTGGTGCCCCCTGTCGAGGAGCCTGTTTGCTAAATTTGTTGTGTGAAAATTGTATTAATCTTTATTAAAGCAGTAACCCATACTTTAAGTGCAAAGGAGGCAAACTCTATGATGAATTCGCTTGGTACCCTTACTGGTTTCACTCTCTTCTCCAAGAAGAATGTCAAAATTGCTATGCCATCATCCTGTGGAATTTGAGTATATCGTGATGTTATGTCCATAGTTACCATAATGTTCTTATTAGCCTCAAATTTTACACTGTCCAATTTATTTATGAAATCCGTAGTGTCCTGGATGTAAGATGGAACTTTCTCCATAAAAGGTTTAAAAAAATAGTCAACATACTCTGAGATGGCTTCTAATAGAGAATCACATCCAGACACTATTGGTCTTCCTGGTGGACTGGCTTCATTCTTGTGCACCTTTGGGAGCACGTAGAACAATGGAATCCTTGGTTATTTGTATTTTAAAAATTCATATTTTTTAGACCCTAGGAACCCTTGTTCAAAACCCACTTCTAAGATGCTGAAAAGTATTCCTTGAAGTTCAGCTGTAGGGTCCTTCGTGATTTTTTTATAGCATAACTTGGTCTTCTAGTTGTTTCGAAACTTCCGCTGTGAATTTTGGGGTTCCCCACACCACTACGGAACCCCCTTTGTCCGCCTGTTTTATAATTATTGACAGATAATTTTTCAGAGTGTTAATAGCTTCCCTTTCAGATTTTGAAATATTATGTTTCACGTATTTGGTCTTTTTTTCCATATTGGAAATGGCAGAAAGAATGGTTCTTTCAAACTTAGAACTTCCTTTGGTATTTTATTTGCTAGCGGACAAAAAGGAGATTTTCTGTGAAGGCCTGATACCTTATTCCTAATCAAAGAACTGTTTTCAGAAAAAATAATTTTAGATGCATTTTGCAACAGAAATCTATTGCTTCTGTTTTCATTTTATGAAGTCTGTAGTTCTTGTGGGGAAGAAAGTCAAGCCCTTTTCTAAAATGCTTTCTTCAACTTTTGTCAGCAAACATTCTGAAAGATTATAGATTGGAGATACTATTGATTTTTGTAATTTTGTCTAATCAATAAATTACATTTGTATTTTAATTTTCAGGTGACTTATCATGAGAGTATGGTGGCGCTCATTTTATGGCTTGTGTATTCCCAGTAAGGCGGGTGAGATGTAACATTTTGTTTGCAATTACGTATACCCAAGCAACCAACATAATAGTAATTCATAGAAGCTGTTTATTTGTACCACGCAATTGACAGACTTCTATTTGTTTTATCTATGATACCGTTGACATTTATGTTTAAAGTTCTTTTGAATTCTGCATAGGGTTTACATTGACAGCGCATGCTTGTTAGTATGTTTTCTATGTCTACCAGTGCCTTAGGTGGGATGGACACAATATATTCTGCCATTTTAAAAGTGCCAACCATATTGATAAAGGCTTCTAGTAAGCTGAAACGTGTCTCTCTCTTACCTTGGGGTTGAGGGTGACTTGAGGCAATAAATGATGTCATACTCTGAGCAGCCTCGATTCTGTGCCATCTTCTGTAGTTCTCTCTGTGGAAGCTGGAGTGCATGTGTGTATATGTAGGTCTGGCACTAGTTACCGGATAACCCGATTAAATTTCAAAAAGCACTCCCTCCTTGTAAGTAAGGGTGCCAGACACTCCAATCAGCTGCAAAATAAGAAATTGCGGGGTACGTGTATCGTACGCGTACGCAGTGGAAAAGGAAAAAACTAGAGCTATATTTCTATGATAGTATGTAAAACTTTCCGTTTTTTTCATGCAGCAGTTGTACTCTCTACGCATGCGCAGCCTAGTTTCAAATCCCACATTTCTTTCTTTTTCTTCAGGTTTGCCAAGCAAACCTCAACTCGTTTCAGGTAATAAATTTGCCGCTTTTTTCCCGGACCGTGTGTGTCATCCGCTGCTATACTTTTGTAATATAATAATAATTATATTCTATCTATATTTATTTGAAACGTATTGCCGAGGTGCCAGACGCTGATTACATACTCCGTCCACTGCCATTTTAGTAGTTTTCCTTCGTTATTTTTATTGTACCTGTTACTTTCATTTTATCCTCCGCCTATCTTCTCTGTGATCGATGCAATTTCCTACCACATCCACCACGGTGTTTGTCCTTTGCCTCTGATGTTATCAGACTTGGTCATACACATACCTAAAAACTAATTTGAAGCACGTAAGCCACAGCCATTATAACGCGTGTCCGTCACCACAAAGCCATTATCATGCTTATGGCTTTATCATGCGTGGTAAATGTATACTAGTTGTAAAAGCATGCATGGTAAAGGCATGCGTGGTAAAGCCATATGCGTGCTAATGAATTTGTGGTGATGAAAAAGCGTGGTTATGACCACGGTGTAATGGCTGTTTTTCCCCAGGACACTGCAGGAACCGGGTCTCGGTGTGGCGGACTCCAGGGCATTATACGGTAGGCCACGCAGCCTTCCTCACACTATATAGAAATCTCCGTGGGGTGGTCGTTTTCGTTTTTTGAGGGGCGTCATTGAAGCACACATAGTTAATTTTGTAGGGGGTAGGGTAGCACGCAAAAATGTCGCAACAGGTTTGTAAGTGTGATACACATTGTTTTACTTTGATTTCCTTTTTATGTTGTAGTCCATTCAGAGAAAATATAAGTTATTGTACAGCTAGTACATTTCAACCCTACTATCAAACATCTTACTACAGTATTTCAAATTATAAATATTTTTGTTGTGGACCGTTCCCCCCCCCAAAAAAAATAAAACAAGTATATAGTTTTTTTAATTAACTTTTATTAAAACAACAATAACTATAAACGTAACTTAAAGATAATGTAATAAACAACTAGAAAAATAACTTTAATAAAACAGTATTATAAACAAATTGTGATGTGGACTCCAAAAGACATTGGGTAGGTAATCTGCAAAACAAAAAAGAAAAAAAGAGTTTAAAGTTATGTAGATGTGACTAAATAAGGTGAAGCATTACAAGTGAAGGCAACACTACGATTTTACGTGTGCAGAGTGTCTAGTACATTTCACTTCTGTTATAGTCCCCCGTTCAAGTGGTGTCTATATGGAAGCGCCTACTGCGTTACTGACACAAAAGTGGTACAACGGGATTGTAAATAGGCTGACTTATTTCTAATGCATTGCAATAGAGGCATTGTATATCTAGGCCGCTGTGCTTACCTTGTTTATTCACTGCGGCCACCGGAGTTCACTACTTCAATGCAACTCTGCTTCTACACGTCAAAGTAGACAGCAGTGTCTATAACTTTAAAAGAGAAAGAGAAATGATGTCACAGAGAGTGAGAGAGAGAAAGAGAGAGAAAACAACATTAAAACTGTCTCGCAGAGTCTGGAGTTGAGATTTTTTCTTGAAAAGTCAGAAACAGATTTACAAGCTCCTTGCGGAACTTTTCCCATGTTAAAAGTGGCACAAAAGTGGCGCAATAGGCTTGTAGATCTGTTTCGCAGACTGTTGTAACCTATCTGTTGTCACTGCTCGGAGGTAATTATATGTTTCTACATAGTGAAGCTGCTGCACTGTACTCAGTCTCTCTTTTCACAAATAATTTGTTGTTGTTTCGGAAACAAAATTCTTTGCTCACCTAGTGCCATTGGCGTGATTGAAAGAGAGTGCTCTACGTGTTGAAGAAGCCTTCACAGTAATCAAGAGAGTTCACCACTTCAACTCAGATAAGGTTGTATATAGTAGACTGGAGATAGCAGCGTACAAAACTTTAAAAAAGAAAGAGAAACAATGTGAGAGAGCAAGAAAGAGAAAGAGAGAAAAAAGGACATTAAAACGTGACAGAGACACACACGATATGGGGTGGAGGGGTGCCTGAAGCCAGAGGCGCAACCACAGTCAAAAATATCGGGGGGGGGGCTAAAAAAAATTCGGGGGGGCTTAACTTCTGGCAAAAAGAAGAGTGGAGCTACAGGGGCTGTAAGCGGGGGGAGGGAGGGGACATCAAAGTCTCATTAACAAGTAAAATGTCTTTAAAAGACCTGTGCAGTACTCGGTGCGACTGTGTGTGGGCACAGGAAGGTATCTGATCTTAGCTGAAGCCCCGTTAGCCCAATGCGTGTTTTGCGCGCCTGCTGCATACTACACATTCTCTTGTTTAACAGATAACTTGTCGTTCTTTTGGAAACAAGCTGGTTTGCTCACCTTGTGACATTGCCGTCGTCCTTGTTACATAATGCATCTTGAAGCTCTACATCTAAAATATATTAAAAGAAAGATGTTATGATTGGTAATTGTTACTATATTAAATTGGAGTTAGATAACATCGCGGTTTTATACATGTTCCTTTTCACATTTCTACGAACTGTTTGTATTGGTAATATTCCGGACATTTCAGCGATTATAAAAATGTTCCTGTTATTGGGAAAAAATGTATACATGTAAATCAGTACACGATATAGGAGTGCGTTCGTCTAAAATGGTAATTCGCGGTTTTGTATCTAGTGCTACAACAGTGACTCTCTCCTATGCGTACTCAAGCCCCACTGCTCACCTTTTCGTGGAAAAGACACCTTATGCATGATGTAGTCCCGATCTCCAACAAAGAAGTCTCATATATGGTGCGAGTCTTGATATCTCTATGGCTAACGACATACTCCTGGTCACATCATCATCATCGCAGGTTATTCACAGGCTCAGTGCTTCGAGCACCACTAACTCAGTGACCAAAGGGGCCACGCATGTAGTAGTGGGTCTCTTGTTCGATTCTTTGGGAACAACTCTAAAATGGCGTACAACACGTGCGCTCTGTCTTTTTTATACATAGGGTGACGTGTGTAGCAACGAATTTGCTGGATGGGTGTGGTGTAGGTGTGTACCAGCCATGAGGGATTGTGTGTGCCGATTTGACAACTAGACCTGCAACTAAGAAATTAGTACAATGGAAATCTGGGTCTTATTCTGTTGTTGTGTTTTCCTGGTAGCGTAAGAGTGGCCTGTAGTAATGTATTCAGTCTCAATTAATTTACCATCTTCCCCCGGGGCTTTTAAATGTTGGGAGAGGGGCCGCGCGGCTCCGGGACACTGCAGGAGCTGATCCTGAGGCGTGGCCGTCCCCAGAACCATAGACGGCTCTGGGCATAGGGTCACGCACTCTACCTCATACAATACAGTAAAAAAGAAGACAAAGTGATGAGAGATGATTTGTGACGTGTTTAGGTTGAGAACCTTGATAATCTTTAAATGGGTGCGAGCAGCATGTAAACTAGTGATAAAGGCTACTTTTTTTTTTACGGTTGATTTAGCGTACGCGTACTATGCACGTACGTACGACGTACGGTGCGAAGTCTGTAAGTCGTCCCATAAGCATACGTAAGCTAGAAAAATAAAAATATTTTTTTGATATTTATCAAGTGTATGTGTTTACATGTTGGGTGGCTCTAAAAAGAGCCCTTGTGTTTATTGGGAGATTTTAGTACCTACACAAGTAAGTACCGATGCAGAGTCTTAAGTTTATGAGGAAGACTCTGTTCCCTTCATCTGTAAAATGTACTCCGTCTCTCCTATAGATGTCATGCATATTGAAACGCAGATTGTTGTGGTAGATGGACCCCATTCTATAGTCTCGGAGAAAGGCAGAAACAGATTTATTTACATGTTTCCTAGCTTTCTCAATCTGTGGACAATGGTGGTTGGACCAGTTCCATTTCTGCCTTTGGCATATATTAGAATAGACAAAGGCAGTTTTGGGGAAAAGTGTAATCATTTGTCCAAAGGTGTCCTTCATAAGCATTTCCAGACTTACCCCTGTCAAAGTTCCTAGGTCATTGCCACCACAGTGCAAATTATGAGGTCAGGGTGTTGGATATGCAAAAAGGATTTCACCAATGGCATCAATTGGTGCCACTTTAACCCTCTCTGTCCAATCCATTTAATGTCTACGTTTGGTAAACCTAGGTCTTTGTGATGTCCTTTCTGTTCTGCGTACCTTTGGCTCCAGAAAATATAACTGTGCCACAATCCACACCTTAAGCATCTTGAAGAGAGGTTTGGGTGCACTCAGATGGTCTCTGTAAATGAAATGGCAGTTTGAAAAATAAGATGTTTCTAAAATTGTGGATAAGATGTAGTTTTGGAAAAAAGTAAAGAAATGATTGAATGTTTGAAAAAAAATTACACAGAAACTAGGGTGCAATTATTTGTTTTTTGAAAGCCTGAAATGTATTGGTTAAGAAAAAGTGATAGAAAAGAATGTTACTTTAGATAAGCTGCTATATTGACAACTCAAGTACACTTGCTGTTTTTATTTGCAACATTGTTTGATGAACTTTTCACCTGTGTTCTCAGTTAGGTGTTCCCTGAAGTGTTTCTATGGTAACTGGCAGAATGTGGCATGGGGAAGGGCTGAAAGTTTTGTCAGTTGGAAAAAGGTTAAAAAGTTCAAGCAATATAAAAGTGTGTTTCATTTTGATTTAATGTGGGAATAAATGTGATTTGTTATTTATTTGTATTTGTGTGTAGATTGAGTGTGTAGATTGAGAGGAAAAGTTTGCTATTTGCTATAGGACTACCTGATCCCCTAGGGCTGTTCTGTCTTTCAATATATCAGCTGTGATTTTCTTGATGAAACCTTGATGATGCTTTTGTGGAAGCATTAGATGAGATTGAGATACATCAGAAGACTTTTGAAATTGATAACCAGGAAAATGAAATACCTGATGAAATTATTTTAGAAGCTGTATTAAATTATGAAAAGTTACAAGAATAAATGTATTATTTGTTATTATTATATAATAATAATGTTTTGAGACACTGCTTTTTTTGTCTTTTTAGTTTTCTATTTTTTTGTATTTTTTCAACAAGTTTATTTTTAAAAAATCTTTAAAAATGGAACTGGAAACAAAAAAATTGTGGAATAGGAACAAAAAAGTAAAAAAAATAATAATGTTTTAGACAACGGTGCTCTTCTTTCCTCTTCACAATGAGATCAATAGACTGCTCACTTTAACAAAGTAATTTGTTGCAATATTTACAAAGAAATTTCAGATCCGCAAACTGTGGCACAATAATAGGATGTGGACTGCTCGGAGGAGGTGGTGGTGCAGTTGAGGTACTAGGAACTGCAGGTTGAGGATCCTCCTGCATGTTCTGATGAAGTCTCAAAAAGAGCAGCCATTGTATAGTTTGGTTCTAAAGGACTACAGCTCCACAGATTAGATGCTTCTCCTGAGAAAGTCCAAGTAGAATGATCATAATGGGAAGGGTCTTTCAACAGTTAAAATAGGAAGTATTAAGAACCAATCAAAACTTTCCTTTTATGGTCACATGGCTTTGTGTACGCTTACGGTACATTTACAGTGCATTTACGATGCAAGTACATACGACGTACCGTTGCAATTTTCGAAATTGCTTTCAAAAGTAATATACGCTTATTAAAAGTTAAAAAAAAGTATTTTCATGATTATCCCAGATAATGTCTTCTCTTAGTATGTACATTAAATACATAAATATAAGTTTTTAACAATTAGAAACTTTCGCGCCGTAGGCACACGGGGCACTGTACATGACGTCACCGGAAGCGTTGATGTGACGTGTAAAGTCAAAGGGCATTCGTAACGTATGCGCGGGGACGCTAGATGTCATCAGTGATGTCATCAGTGATGTCATTTGAGATGTCATCAGTGATGTCATGAGTGATGTCACTGACCATGTCATGAGTGATGTAATATGTGACGTCATCAGCAGTGATTTGCGGGCGCGCGATTTATAGTTAGCTGAACTAACTATAACGGAGGAATTTCAATGGTTTTGTATGAGTGAAATGTCCAGCTAATTATAACATGTGTGAAACCTATGGTTTTTTCAATTAATTTGCAAGGTTTTTTAAATGCTAATTCCTAACTATAACGTGTATGAAACTTATGGTTTTTTCAGTGAATATATATATATGTACAAGCAGCCCGTCCCGACGTTGTCGTATATGAATTGCTGCCAGCCAGTAGTATATTGTTTTGTAGGATTTTGTTTTGATAGCATTTCTTATCTGTGACAGGCCTGTGAAACGCTCCGATTCACAGTGCACTGCTGATGCACTTAAGAGTGCGCGTTCAGTAGTGTGTGAACTCGAGTTTCCCTACTTTATTTTTCCTTGCAATATTATATAGCGCGAACTCGACAACATGGCATGAGCACAATTTACATTACAGAAGAACACATTCATTTGTGGTAGGCACGGGGAGACAAAGCGTTTTCCCTGGAATCACAGGATGTTGAGCTGATGCCAAGATTCGAACGTAGCTCCCCAGCTCTAAAAGTTCGCAATTCTAGAACTTGTGGCGGGAGGTGTGTCTAAAAGTGTATGTCGGTGCTGGCCATCAATGAGAGAGACCTGTGCATTTTTCAAATCGGTGGTGAAAAAATATGAGTATGTTGCTGGAGATGTGGGCCGCAGTGCCACCAATGTACTTACCAGGGGAGGGTAAACACCCATTATTCCGCAATTTTCTTTCCGCATACCATCACTCCGCATACTTTCCTTACGAAAGTACCATGACTCCGCAATGCCATTATAACGCATGGCATTATATTTTATATGCTTTACCACGCATACATTTTCAACGAAATTCGTTGTAAGTGCATGAATGGTAAAAGCATGTTTTCTTTTTAATGTTTGGATAAGGTAAGTATGGGTATAGGGGTATATGTTTTGGGGTGCTGAGGTATATGTTTTGGGGTGTTTGGGTATTTTAAGGGTTCAGATATAGTTTTGGGTTATGGGGTACAGGGGTAGTTTTAGGGTTTAGGGATAGGTATGGGTATTGGGGTACAGGGGTATTTTTAGGGTTCAGGGCTAGGTTTGGGTTTTGGGGTACAGGGGTATTTTAGGGTTCAGGGGTAGGTTTGGGTTGTGGGGTACAAGGTTATTTTTATGGTTCAGGGCTAGGTTTGGGTTTTGGGGTACAGGGGTATTTTTAGGGTTATGGGGTAGGTTTGGGGTACAGGAGTATTTTAAGGGTTCAGGGCTAGGTTTGGGTTTTGGGGTACAGGGGTATTTTAGGGTTCAGGGGTAGGTTTGGGTTTTGGGGTACAGGGGTATTTCTAGGGTTCAGGGCTAGGTTTGGGTTTTGGGGTACAGGGGTATTTTTAGGGTTCAGGGGTAGGTTTGGGTTTTGAGGTACAGTGGTATTTATAGGGTTCAGGGCTAGGTTTGGGTTTTGGCGTACAGGGGTATTTTTAGGGTTTAGGGATAGGTTTGGGTTTTGGGGTACAGGGTATATTTATAGGGTTATGGGTATTGGGGTATTTTAAGGAGTAAGGTTGGATTATGATTATGGGGTGCAGGGGTATTTCAAGGGAGCAGGGTGGACACCCGGAGCTGGATTGTACAGAACCTGGGAGGAAAAAACTATGAAATATTAGGCACAACGCTCGCTTTTTTTTCCCCGTAATCCCGGGCCCCGCACATGCCCACCCCCCAGCACATGCCCATAGCACATGATATGAGACATGGCATGAAGAGCGGAACGTATCACACGCCCCCAGCGTTTGTCACACCCCCAGCACATGCCCACAGCACAACACAGACACGCCCACAAGGGACTACTTTGCTGGCACGGTTCTTTTACCTTTTAAATGTATATGGTGGGCGTCTGCATAGCCTATGTCCTTCTGCTGCAACTGACTTTTCCAACGCTGTATTGGGTGTTGTGATTGGTGCTGTGGTTCCTGAGATTACCCGCCTCAAAGGTTTGGTCTCTCTCTTTATTATATTACTATAGATATATATATATATACGTTATAGAACTTACTGAGTTTTGCCTGCGGAATAATATTTTTCTTTTTGCAGGAGAACTGTACCGACAAGAACAGGGGACCTCCATGGGTTCGTGCTTCTCCCCCAGCTATGCAAATCTTTTCGTGGGCTGGTGGAAGAAGCACTTGGCATGGTCAGGGGAACAGGAAAAGTGGCTGGA
The DNA here is from genome assembly GCF_964261635.1 of Lissotriton helveticus. NCBI lineage: Eukaryota > Metazoa > Chordata > Amphibia > Caudata > Salamandridae > Lissotriton > Lissotriton helveticus. The sequence continues at coordinate 186,924,043 of NC_136068.1, read as the reverse complement.
AAACATTGTGTTGTGGGCTCGCTACATAGATGATCTCTTCATAATTTGGAAGGGATCTAGGAAGGATATTGAGGCGTATGTGGTGGCCCTCAACAACAATGATTATAATTTGGAATTCACTGACTGTATCAGCACACAAGAAGTCGCATACTTAGACCTGAGAGTATATATAGAGGAAGGGAACATAAATACGGCTCTATACCGCAAACCCACAGCGGGAAACAGCACTCTACATGCGACTAGCTTTCATCCCGACAATGTCATCAAGGGGATTCACTTTGGTGAACGTATGCGATTAAAAAGGAACTGCACGGGAGAAAAGGATTTTCAGAAAGCCAAAGAGGAGTCTTTTTAAAGATTACGAGCAAGGGGGTACAAAGCAGGTACTTTAAAAGCCGCGTAATTGAAAGGTGACCAGTTAGTAAGGATGAATCTGATCATGGGAGAAGCTAAGAGCAAGGAAGGGAAAGACAATAATGATATCAGAATGATTACAGACTATTCAGCCCAGTCCGCAGAAATACATCAAATCTTCCGTATAAACTGGAGAGTCCTTAGACTAGATAGTGTCATAGGAAATGACCTACCATAAGCACCACTGATAACACACAGAAAAGGCCCTACACTCAGCACCCATCTGGTGAGGAGTCACTTTTCGAAAAACCAGAAAAGGAAAGATGTAGTTACAGGGTATTTTCCATGCATGAACTGCAAAGCATGCAGGAATGGGCAGAAAGTAAACGAGTTTAGCATTCCTGGCAGGAAAACCAAAAGGAAAATTAATAAACTGCTGAACTGCAACACGGAGTTTGCAGTTTACTGCCTCACATGTCCCTGTGGACTTAACTACATTGGATCCACCCTGCTAAAAAGAGGGTGCTCGAGCATATGAGAGCCATAACTAATCGTGATATGGTATATCCCGTGGCACCTTTGGTTTTTCTATATCCCGTGGCACGCCACTTCCAAGAGTTTCATAAATCTAACTGTAAACTCTTAAGGTACTTTTGTTTGGACTGCATCCCGAAAGATGAGAGAGTGGGTGACAGGGTAAGGAAATTACGGCAACTTGAGTCTAGGTACATTATCAAGATGCAGTCAAAGAGTCCCACGGGACTGAATAATGAGGAAGAACTTTGGGCACACATAAGATAAGACTGTACAGGAGTACTGGACAGTATGAGAGTTAAGGATAGGACACTTAGAATCACTTTAGTACATCTAACACAGCGAGCTGCCACACACCGAGTAACAGGGACACTGAAAGGTCCTTACAGTGTAGAGGGGCTATCAGGATTAGTGGAGCCAAGTCACACGCACTGTATACAGTGAGTAAGGTAGGTTAGGTTTGCCGTATATATAGTGGTCAAACACAAGGCCCATTCAGGGCTTGAAGAAGGAATACAGGGATCAGCATTCCTTACTATCGAGACTTATTATGCAAGTTTTTTGGTGCATGCTTTAAAGTATGGGCAAGACACATACACTACACAGACCTTCAAGTTGGTTTCATGTGTAAATAGTTGTATATACTTGTACATATGTATGAATAATCATGAATTTAATGTGTGTTAACATTGAATCACCTTTATTATTGACAACCTACAAAATGGCCCCCTTAATTACACTAGGAAAGTCTAACCTAAATGTCCCTCTTCGGTCTCAATGAATTGCATTAACACGGAACTCTGCCCCCTTTTTTCACGCAATGAACTTTATTTGTAAATAAATACGTTTTGAATCTTTACCTCCCCGACATTGAAGAAGGCGTGTAGCCGAAACGCGCCTGCCGGGTCATTTTTCTGTGGAAATAAACTTTTGAAATCACCCCCTTGTGTGCGCCTCACTACATGCTCCAGGAGAAGAAGAAGAGACGTACAGGAATATATATATATATATATATATATATATATATATATATATATATATATATATATATATATATATATATATATATATATATATTGCAAATTCCGTGACCCAGGGCCCTTGAGAGGTGGCACGCTGGAGAATTGCAGATTCAGATAAACTTTAATTGCTTCTGTAATTCGTTTTTAACTGTTTACAGTCTTGCTAACACACAGATTAGATATTGAAGCATGATTTACATATACGGATTTGACATCAAAGAGGGACTATATCACGTAGTTGTTCTTTAAGCGGTGTAATGGTGGCGACCATTTTGTAATGTGTAAATAAGCGTATATATAGATGTATACTGATGTGCATAGTCAGTGGTTTACCATATAATCAACCTGTCCATGGTGCTAAAGCCATCATGATTATCAATGGAGGACAACTAGCACTCCTGCTACCTCGAGTAAGTCCCACACAACAGGATTGTTGAGAAGTTGTCAGAGGCCACAAACCCTTTCAACACCTCTCTGCAAACGTGCCTCCAGGCGCACTACTTGTACTATACACACACAAATAAAAAAACAAAAAAACACACAAAAATCCCACATGTCTATATTTGTTTGTGTATATAGGCATATATTTATATATGTATAGTATTAAATATTAGTGGAATATATTTAATGTACATTATATTAAATTTATATATTAAAATATTTAACATTTACTACCGAAACTGTATTTATGTTAAAAAATCGATTTGTTTTTGGATGATATTAGTGTCAACAATATTTTTTTCCAATATTTTTTAACTTAAAATTACAAGTATAGGAGCACGATATTGTGGTTATTTGTGTCAGTAAGAAGAGTAGGAAATCTTATCTAGCTTTGATCTGTTGAATACCACTGTGCATACCAAATAATGTTACCTCCTTTTTTATTTCTGTAGGTATTCACCATTCAATAAAAGGTAAATATTAAATAAAGGGCTCATATTGATCTAGATGGGCATCCACAACCAGGTACAGATGGGAGTCACTGACAAATTGTTGACAAATTAAATTGATTCATGTTGTGGATCAAATAATAGAATCATAGTAATTATAAAATCATTTTGTAAACAGGATAGACAAGAGTGGTGACCATTGTTTCATAACACCAAAAAGGTTAATGCGCAGGCCAAGCACCTATCCCTGTGAAATATTAGTAACAAAGGCAACCAGCTCAATTTAATGCACTTTTAAAGACCTGTGTGACACTCAACAAAGATATTGGGCATAAGTCAAACCAGTTTAATGCACTGTTGAAGACCCCGTAACACTCAACAGATCTATATGCAACACATCAGGAAAATACAACGACTGCCGAACAACGAGTTAACTTTTGCACCGCGGGCAGAACAACAAATGCATCTGAACCACACATTACATTTACAACGCAAGTCGATACAACAACATACGTAAGGTCAAGTGACGTTGGACTTTAAAGTCCAATGCTTTCCTTATTGTTACAGTGAGTGGAGTTCGAATAGTAAATTATACTATTTCAAAGTCCAGCACCCTCTAAGGTAAGTTGTTGTATCGACTTGCGTTGTAAATGGAATGCCTGGTTCAGACACGTTCCTTGTTCCGCCCACGTTGTTAAGGAACACGTGGAAAATGAATACGTGGTTGTGACATACAACCCCATACGTCTTACCAGCTCAATGCACTGTGAAAGACTTTTGTGACACTCAACAGCTCTACTGATAAGTAAAATCTCCTCAATCCACTGTGAAAGATCTGTGTGACACCCAACATATCTATTAGTAAGACCAAGCAACTCAATGTACAGTGAAAGATCTGTGTGACACTCAACCAACCTATTGGTCAAAAATTCAGTCACCTCAATGCACTATGAAAGCCCTGTTTGACACTCAACACATCTATCAATCATAAGTCTAATGAAAACAATGCATTGCAAAAGACCTATGTGACGTTCAACAAATCCATCGGTCATAAGTCCCACCATCTTAATACAGTGTGAAATTTATGTGTGACACTCAACAGATCTATTTGACCTCAAACCATCTCAATGTAATGTGCAAGACACCTGTGACACTCAATAAAGAGTCCAATAAAATCAAAGGGTGGTTTATAAGTAATACACAGAGTGAGCTAGTCTGACTAATATGCAGAGGGCGGAATGTGGTAAAGCGCAACTCTATCTATAGCCAACCTTTTCTGGCTGCATTGCTTTGTCTGATTTTGTTTTGAAATGGCAGTAGGGTGCTTCAGTTTAAGTTGTCATAGAAATACATCAAAAGTTCATATGTCTCAAACAAATGAGTCGTTAATTTTAAATCAGTTTAAACTGTCTATTGTACTACACTTAGTAAGACATTCTCTTCATGAGAAACTATTTAAAAGGTATATGATTCAGTGGTGTAAACGAAGGAAGTGCGACCATAGTAAGATATTTGCCCCTTTGTTTAAATTGAAGAATATTAAAAGCCGTCTATTTCAACAAGGTTAAAGAGAAAAGCCCATTAGAAGAATCCTACACATCACATTTCTTGGCTAGGAAGAGTTTAAATGAAAACGATTTAAAAGCAGATGAGACAAATCTTATTGTTTGATTATTCATTGATTAAGTTAAATTGTTGCAATGTTTCCTTTATTAAATGGTACTTACAGTTCAAAATAAACTATATTGTGGTAATTTAAAACAAAGCATCTTTATAATGATTGACTGTGAGAATACACATACTTTTCTTAAAAATCATAATGTGAGGTCATTATGCAAATTAAATCTAGCAAACTAAATTAGGTATGAGAAAGATATTATATTGTTTTACAAAGTAACTGAGAAAGCTGATTAGAGTTATTGGAATGCAGATAGAACTTTTCAACTATGTATATCATATAACATTCTTTAAGGCTTTGGATGCTGAAGTTCTTGCAAAAGGAGAAGGCTGGTAGCTGGTGAACATATCCTCACCATCTCTAGCTGTGGTACAGGCAGTGAATAAAAGGGGCTAGCCTTTCTTCATGTTGGAACCCTCAGCCCTGACTGGGAAGCTGAAGCAAGCAATGGCCATGCCCTGAGGAGAGTAGACAGATAGGAAATGGGGATGACAGTCTGACATGGAAGCTGCTACAACTAGAAACCCTACAACAACAAATATGATGGGAAAACAGGCAACATGTTTCTCAAAGGGATGACTGATGTTGGGCTGATGTTTTTTAATGGAAGGATCCTAAATATGTACATCACCAGCAACAACCTCTTTAGAGATCTTCAAGCCCATTGTATTGGCTACTTTGCCATCAGAATGGTGGTGCTGGAGAAACATTTGGAACTAAAAGGAGACTAGAGTAGGGAATTGGATGTGTGCATTATCTAGAAGAGAACTCTAGGCCATGTCCTAAATCCTGACATTCAAGCACAGATGCAACTCTCTGTAAAAATTGAGAAACATAGGGGCATTTCACAAGAAGACTGTCGGAGCATAGTGTTTAGCCAAAATTGCTAACTCCGAGATCTGACAGTTTCAAAATGCAGGGATGCACTACATTTACAAGAATGCGGTGCACTCCTGTGTTTCCCCTAGCGCTGGCACTTAATTTAGCTGCCTAGCGCCAATGCAGGCACCCTAGCACCATTGCGTTGCAGGGAATGATTGTTCATGTGCAGGAAGGTGTCCCTTCTGGTACATAAGCAATCACTAATGGCAATTTGTAACTTCTATATATAACAGTTGCAAAACATAATTTTGTTATGATTGTTTATGTGCATGAAGGGTAACCTTCCTGTACATGAACAATCCCTAAAGGCAATTTCCTGTTTCTATGTGTTCTGCAGAATGCAGCACACATAGAAACAGCAAAAACAAGGAGAAATTATTCATTTCTCCTCATTGCACCTGTTTAAGACCAGGTTTTCTTCGGTCTTATTTTTGGTGCTGCCCTATATGTACCGCTCCCTTGTAAATAGGGGGCAGCGTCAAAAATTAATGAGTGTTGCGGTGGAACGCCTACAACAACATCCAACAGTAAGGGGCATATAGAGCCACAGAAACACCACTAAAATTGACGTTCCTGTGGTGCAATGCCCTTGCAAATATGCCCCATAGTGTTGTTTGTTACCTGTGAGCAAGGAGCTGACTCACTGAGAGATTGTTGGTAAACACCATTCAGATTTCTTGGATATCTTTAAAATGAGGCTAAAATCAAAAAGAGTCTCACAGCCGTCAGCAGTTTAAGCATTAGCATTATGTAATAATCGCTCTGTGGCAATTTGAGGCTGGCAAATGGACAGGCTCACTGCATCTGGCACAGACTCCCACCAGATATCTCATTCTGAAATATGTTCTGTGATCAAGCGCCTACTGTTTCATCGCGTGCATGCACCCCTACGCAGTGGCAGTCCTCTTTCCCTCTCTTTCGGTAGGTGTTGCAAATAGCCCTCTGGTGCTTTAAGGGGTTTCCAGGGTTCACTGAAAAGGCGATTTGCCAGGTGAAACTGATGCAAATACAGTAAGTGCACTCTTTTGTCTGTTGTCTGCAAGTGACCAAGGTCTGAATTCTGAGACTGCACACACTAGCAGACTTCAGTTCCACACACCACCCAACCCCTCATGCCAACTAAACCTCCACTGGAACAAACATGGGTGGTCTACCATCTTCACTGCCCATGGGACGTCCATTTACCCAGCACTTGGTTTGCAAAGAATTAAATATGAGCTCTTGTGTTTGCATGACCAATAGACCTGAGAAGAGGAAATAATTCCAAACTATTTGTTCCACAATGGAATTATTCAGCCGTTGCATTAATATAGGAGCAACAGTTCTTCTTTGCATTGTCAACATCTGGTGAAAACACTTTTTGCTCTGTGCAATCCACACTCTACATGGTCAGCTGGTTAAGGCTTGTACAATCCCTTTTAACCCCTTGCATGCTGATGACGGCCCCCAGCCGTCATGCACTACGGCGCTCGGGTGCTGATGACGGCTGGGGGCCGTCATGAACCTGCCCACTTGCGATTTTGCCACACAGGCGCAGAATCGCGGCCGCATGCAAGGGGTTAAGACCTGTTTGTATGTCAGCATAAGTAAGGAAAGAAATCACATATAAAGTTTCTTGAATTAAAATTGTCAGCTGACAGTTTCAGCAAGGGCAACACACAATTTAAATTCTCAATTAATCCGAAGTCCCGCTGAGGAACTGGAAAGAATGTCAGACAGTATTTTGTAGTGACAGCAAGGCGTGCTGGCAGATAATTGTGAGTGGTGCAGCCGGGATTCTGCAACAACTGCCAAGATTTGATAACAATTGAATTTCTGATTGCACAGTTGGGCACTCACAGATCATGATGCTTGTAATTGTGCAAGTAAATTATTCCATCATGCTCTTTGTGCTAATGAATCAGGAAGAGGCTTCAAACACTGAAAAACAAATAAATTGCCTACCCACATCTCTAATATGTACAAATGTGGAAAAGTGAATCAAGAAGTGAATCTCCTTCGAGGGTTCCATTTCCTCATGTTGTCAGAAAAACAGTCCCTGAACAAAATTGGCGTGAAGCTTAACCTCTAGTGTGGATTAGCGTGAGGACCTTCAGTGCTGAAGGCAAAATTTAATTTGGCCACCTAGATCCATGTTATCAAATCAAATCAAATAATGTTTTATTCGGTTATGGAAAACAGCATCAAAGAAACAAATAAAAAACACAGAGTAGAAAGCTTAAATTAAAAAAGTTAAAATCGATTGTGGGAAAAATACAAAAATCATTCATTATTCTACATGTTTCAAGCCAAAACTTTAAAATAGCTCACATTCCTCCCCGCCAAAGAATACTGCTATCTGGTTTGGGGCTCTAATTTAATATGTGAGTTCATGGAATGTAATAATCAAGCGATCAAGTTAAAAAATATTTGTAATTCACAACTTGGTGGCTCAACCTCCCACAGACAGTATTAATTCAAGTTTGTGCCACACCACAGCCAGATAGTGGCTAACATCAAACACTACTGATGTAGAGGTGTCTCTTGTCAGAATCCTAAAAGTTATTGAGTGGATTTTGCTCCCAAGATGTATGCATATTGGGTGTATCCACTTGTGTCTCAAATATAAATTTCTGGACAAAAGAACAGTAAATGTTCCATGGTCTCTGGTGTCAACCGACACGCAGGGCAAAGATTGGAGCCAGTGTCTTTATTCCACCTACAAGTAAACACTTTTGTAGGCAGACAGCCAAAGCGAAATCACACATACAAACTCCTAGTGAATGCAGGAGTAATTATGTGAAGATAGACTTCATAGGAGGCAGTATCCTTGAATTCAAGGAATATCTCAGTTAGCTGCCCATTAGTCTTTCGCAAAACACAGTGTTCGCGGACATAAACCCAGTAGCTTTCTTTTCTGATTCTAGCATCGGGTTTATGAATACTGATATCATTATGCTAACGATCTTCAAAACCAAGCTTCAAGAGCCAATTGCGTAAAAATTAAGCCACTGTATTTGTTGGCCATTGCTTAGGGTCATAATTTCCCTCAAATAATTCCTCTATTCCTTTAGGGCCATATTATTATTATTATTATTATTTATTATTTATTTAAACACTTGTAAAGCGCTACAAAGGCCCTTGGGCATCTCGGCGCTGATATCTGCTAAATTCAGTCCTGAGGAGGATCTACCTATTGGTCAAATAACCAAGTTTTAAGTTGTTTTCGAAAGGACCACAAGGAGGGACTATTCTTTATGGTTAGCGGCAAGGAGTTCCAGAGCTTGGGTGCTGAAACAAGAAATCTTCTGTCGCCCCATGAGACCAGTTTGGTACGGGGTACTTCCAACTGGAAGAGATCAGAGGACCGCAGGGACCTAGCCGGCCGGTAGGGGATAAGTTGTTGAGTCAGAAAGGCTGGTCCCTGGTTATGCAGTGCCTTGTAGACAATGCACAAAGCCTTAAACTTGGCTCTGTTCCTAATGGAGAGCCAATGCAACTCTCTGATGGTGCTCGAGACTGATTGGAATTTGGGGATGTTACCCAACAGTCGGGCGGCAGCATTTTGGATAGTCTGTAGCTTGTTGAGGACTCTCTCTTGGGCATTCAGGAATAGCGCATTACAATAGTCCAAGGTGGATAAGACCAAGGACGAGATCAAAGTTTTGCCAGCTGAGGTAGGGAGAAAAGGGAGGATTTTTTTAATAATTCGCAGTTTATAGAATGCAGAGGAGGCGATCTGATTTGCATGGGGGAGAAAAGTAAGCCTGTCATCAACCATGACGCCCAGGTTTCTCACCTTACTGACTGGGGTGGGCGGTGAACCCATGGACTGTGGCCACCAGCGGGAGGACCAGTCTGGGGATAAGTGTCCAAAGATGACCACCTCGGACTTATCCGAATTCAATTTGAGGCAGTTGGCGGCCATCCAACTTCCTATAGCCTGCATGCCCAGATTGAAATTGTCAGCCACTTTTTGTCCATCATTTCTGATGGCCAAGACCAACTGGGTATCGTCAGCATAGGAAGTAAGGCTCATCCCATGAGCTCTGATGGTATTGGCAAGGTCCGACACATATATATTAAAAAGTGTCGGACTCAGGGATGAGCCTTGGGGTACACCACATGGCAGGGACAGGGTAGTAGACCGAAAAGGCCCTATGGTAACCACCTGAGTCCTTCCGGCAAGGAAGGATGCCAGGAGGGTCTTGGCCTTATGCCTAATCCCCAGGTCTTCGACACGGTCGATCAAAATAGCATGATCGACCGTGTCGAATGCTGCTGAAAGATCCAACAATATCAAGACCGCAGTGCCACCCGCATCACGAATAATTCGGATATCCTCTGTGGCCTTGATCAGGGCCGTCTCCGTCCCATGATGTTGGCGAAAACCAAACTGAGAATCATCCAATAAATGATGGAGTTCTATGAAGGCTGACAGTTGAGTGTTTAAGGCTTTTTCGACAACTTTAGCCAAGATGGGCAAATTGGCAATTGGTCGATAGTTCTTAAGCTCGTTCCTGTCTAAGTTTGGTTTTTTTAGCAGTGGCTTAAGTAATGTCTTTTTTAGGTCAGCGGGATAGATTCCTGTAGTAATCAGAGTATTACATATGTTGGTAATGGCTGGGAGCAAAACTTCCAAAATTGGTAGCAATACTTTAAACGGGCATGGATCAAGGGCAGAGCCTGATTTAATAGGTGATAAAAAGTCCCTGACCTGAGTAATAGAGACCTCCTCAAACTGAGATAGGGAAGGACTGGTTGTAGAGGAACGCGCATTTTCAGGGGTGGTATTCACAGGCATTTTTGCGGAGGTGGAAAAGACAGCATAGATGTCGTTAACTTTGTCATAGAAGTAGTTGGCCAAGGCATCACAGAACAGTTGGGAAGGGGGAGGTTGAAGGTTAGGTAAACAACCAGCCAATTGTTTAGTTGTCTCAAATAAAGCTTTACTTGAGTTTTTAGAAAGTTCAATTTTTTCGGAGAAATACTTCTTCTTGGCGTCTAGGATCATATTTTTATATATGATAACCGAGTGTTTGTAAATTATTTTGGCTTCTTCGGAATAGTGCCTGCGCCAATTCCTCTCATTCTTCCGACACAATTGCTTCTGTGTTCTTAATGTATCCGAGAACCAAGGAGCAGATGGTGTTGATCTATTTCGAGAGCTTTGTTTTAACTCGACCAGGCGAGTTGCAGCGGATGCAACCCATTCATTATATTGAATAATGGCGAGTTTAGGATCGTGTGACAAAGTCGGGCTAGTTTTAATCAGAGCTGATTGTAAGCTATGGCTGTCGATATTTTTCCAATCTAAGAAGGTCTGACGGTTAGTATCTTTCCCCATTACTGGTCCTGTGGTGTGACCGGTTAAAGTGGCGGTTATAATAAAATGGTCAGACCATATAATGGGAAAAATTGCAGAAACCTGGAGGTTATTTAGATTGGAAAAGATGCCATCCAAGATATGACCTCCTTCATGAGTAGGGGCGTTCACTAATTGGGAGAGGCCAAATGTGGTTAGGCATGCCTGGAGGGTGACTGTGTCACTGTCTTCAGTTTTATCGAAGTGAAAATTGAAGTCACCTAGTATGGTAAATGAACCGTCCAAGGCAGATACTTCAAGAATGTGACTGATATCAGAAATGAATGCCGACCTTTGTCCTGGAGAACGGTAAAGAAGGATGCCTTTAAAATTTATAGATGGAGTAAGTTTGATAGAGAATTGAAGAGCCTCGCATGACGTAAGCGGTATCTCGTCAATTCTGACCACATATGTATCCCGTGCAATTATGGCTATACCTCCCCCTCTTTTACGTTGTCTATCCAATCTATGGATTGAAAACCCCTGGGGAACAGCAATAACCAAGTCCGGTTCAGAAGCATTATCCAACCAGGTCTCAGTTAAAAACAGAATGTCTAGTTGTTTTTCTTCCATAAGCTCAGCTATCTCATGGCGATGTTTACCCAGTGACCGGACATTAATGAGGGCCATGAGATAGTCACGGAGAGTCTTATTGGGTTTCTGGTACGGGCGGGTGTAATCAGTTGCTATTAAAGCATCACAGTTTGAGCAGTGATAAGCATTTTCTACCAGTGAATGCGGGTCAAATGTGGAACATAGGGGATGTTTTAACGGTCGGTAGTTTCTAAGTTGGCTGGAGGTGTATGTCCTCAGGGGTGGTGATGGAAAAGGGCCAGGGGGCATGGCCCTGGGCCCGGATCCGGCGCGGACGGGCGCAGACGGGCTTGCCTTAGGCGCGCCTTCGGCGCGCCGTCGGCGCGCCCGCTGCGCCCGCCCGCTGCGCGGACGGGATGACCCCTGACCTAAATACATTCCAATAGGTGGGAGGAGGGTGGGAGGGGCCGCGATCTCCAACGCGAGCCTTCCCCGGCCCAAGATGGCGGCTCCAGTTACTGGGGGAAGTGACCAGCGCCTAGCAACAGCGGCGCTGCGTCACCCACGAAGAGTGTCCTAGCGATGTAAATCTCGCTAAGGTAGGGGCTATATTTAAAAACGCCACCTATTAAAATATATACAATTCTTAAAAGTAATATTCAATCAATAACCCCACCGCTTCTAATCAGCGCTGGCGAGTCAGAATAGAGCGCAAGTAAGCGCAAGGTACCCCCGGCTTTCCGCCTCAAGGGTGAGTTTTAGCAAATGTCCAGACAACTAATAGAACGCCCTTAAGTAGCTGGGAGGGCGGGAGGGGCCGCGATCTCCAACGCGAGCCTTCCCCGGCCCAAGATGGCGGCTCCAGTTACTGGGGGAAGTGACCAGCGCCTAGCAACAGCGGCGCTGCGTCACCCACGAAGAGTGTCCTAGCGATGTAAATCTCGCTAAGGTAGGGGCTATATTTAAAAACGCCACCTATTAAAATATATACAATTCTTAAAAGTAATATTCAATCAATAACCCCACCGCTTCTAATCAGCGCTGGCGAGTCAGAATAGAGCGCAAGTAAGCGCAAGGTACCCCCGGCTTTCCGCCTCAAGGGTGAGTTTTAGCAAATGTCCAGACAACTAATAGAACGCCCTTAAGTAGCTGGGAGGGCGGGAGGGGCCGCGATCTCCAACGCGAGCCTTCCCCGGCCCAAGATGGCGGCTCCAGTTACTGGGGGAAGTGACCAGCGCCTAGCAACAGCGGCGCTGCGTCACCCACGAAGAGTGTCCTAGCGATGTAAATCTCGCTAAGGTAGGGGCTATATTTAAAAACGCCACCTATTAAAATATATACAATTCTTAAAAGTAATATTCAATCAATAACCCCACCGCTTCTAATCAGCGCTGGCGAGTCAGAATAGAGCGCAAGTAAGCGCAAGGTACCCCCGGCTTTCCGCCTCAAGGGTGAGTTTTAGCAAATGTCCAGACAACTAATAGAACGCCCTTAAGTAGCTGGGAGGGCGGGAGGGGCCGCGATCTCCAACGCGAGCCTTCCCCGGCCCAAGATGGCGGCTCCAGTTACTGGGGGAAGTGACCAGCGCCTAGCAACAGCGGCGCTGCGTCACCCACGAAGAGTGTCCTAGCGATGTAAATCTCGCTAAGGTAGGGGCTATATTTAAAAACGCCACCTATTAAAATATATACAATTCTTAAAAGTAATATTCAATCAATAACCCCACCGCTTCTAATCAGCGCTGGCGAGTCAGAATAGAGCGCAAGTAAGCGCAAGGTACCCCCGGCTTTCCGCCTCAAGGGTGAGTTTTAGCAAATGTCCAGACAACTAATAGAACGCCCTTAAGTAGCTGGGAGGGCGGGAGGGGCCGCGATCTCCAACGCGAGCCTTCCCCGGCCCAAGATGGCGGCTCCAGTTACTGGGGGAAGTGACCAGCGCCTAGCAACAGCGGCGCTGCGTCACCCACGAAGAGTGTCCTAGCGATGTAAATCTCGCTAAGGTAGGGGCTATATTTAAAAACGTCACCTATTAAAATATATACAATTCTTAAAAGTAATATTCAATCAATAACCCCACCGCTTCTAATCAGCGCTGGCGAGTCAGAATAGAGCGCAAGTAAGCGCAAGGTACCCCCGGCTTTCCGCCTCAAGGGTGAGTTTTAGCAAATGTCCAGACAACTAATAGAACGCCCTTAAGTAGCTGGGAGGGCGGGAGGGGCCGCGATCTCCAACGCGAGCCTTCCCCGGCCCAAGATGGCGGCTCCAGTTACTGGGGGAAGTGACCAGCGCCTAGCAACAGCGGCGCTGCGTCACCCACGAAGAGTGTCCTAGCGATGTAAATCTCGCTAAGGTAGGGGCTATATTTAAAAACGCCACCTATTAAAATATATACAATTCTTAAAAGTAATATTCAATCAATAACCCCACCGCTTCTAATCAGCGCTGGCGAGTCAGAATAGAGCGCAAGTAAGCGCAAGGTACCCCCGGCTTTCCGCCTCAAGGGTGAGTTTTAGCAAATGTCCAGACAACTAATAGAACGCCCTTAAGTAGCTGGGAGGGCGGGAGGGGCCGCGATCTCCAACGCGAGCCTTCCCCGGCCCAAGATGGCGGCTCCAGTTACTGGGGGAAGTGACCAGCGCCTAGCAACAGCGGCGCTGCGTCACCCACGAAGAGTGTCCTAGCGATGTAAATCTCGCTAAGGTAGGGGCTATATTTAAAAACGCCACCTATTAAAATATATACAATTCTTAAAAGTAATATTCAATCAATAACCCCACCGCTTCTAATCAGCGCTGGCGAGTCAGAATAGAGCGCAAGTAAGCGCAAGGTACCCCCGGCTTTCCGCCTCAAGGGTGAGTTTTAGCAAATGTCCAGACAACTAATAGAACGCCCTTAAGTAGCTGGGAGGGCGGGAGGGGCCGCGATCTCCAACGCGAGCCTTCCCCGGCCCAAGATGGCGGCTCCAGTTACTGGGGGAAGTGACCAGCGCCTAGCAACAGCGGCGCTGCGTCACCCACGAAGAGTGTCCTAGCGATGTAAATCTCGCTAAGGTAGGGGCTATATTTAAAAACGCCACCTATTAAAATATATACAATTCTTAAAAGTAATATTCAATCAATAACCCCACCGCTTCTAATCAGCGCTGGCGAGTCAGAATAGAGCGCAAGTAAGCGCAAGGTACCCCCGGCTTTCCGCCTCAAGGGTGAGTTTTAGCAAATGTGTCATCCTCACCATTTGCGATTCCTAAATAGCGAATTTTAAGGAATCGCTATTTAGAAATCACAAAACGGTATGTATGAAGGAATTTGCTTCTTTTTAGCGATTCCTTAACATTCCTAAATTGCGATTAGCAAATTGCTAATCGCAAATTTACCATTCATTTCTATGGGCCAGGAGGCCCATAGGAATGAAGGGGAAATTTGCGATTAGCAATTTGCTAATCGCAATTTAGGAATATTTTCAAGGGTGCAGGGGTGTCACAAGAACACCCTGCTGCACCCCTGAAAATGACATGTGTGGGCATATGGCGCACATACATGCCCTAAGGGTATGTATGAGCGTCATATGCCACCTTTGGATTTTAAATAAATTGCTTTTTCAAAAGAATTCGCAACTTACCACCAACTAGAAGCTGGTGGTAGTTTGAGAATCCTTATGGGCATTTTTGCATTAATTTTAATTTGATACATTGCATTTAAGGAATCGCTAAATTTGCGATTCCTTAAGTGCAATCGCAAAATAAGGGATGGCAAATTTTGCGATTCCTTATTTCGCTGCGAAATAGTTTCAAACATTCCATTTAGCCAATTAGCATTCGCAAAGGCCGAAATACTGCAAATTTCTGCCTTTGCGAATGCTAATTTGCTTGATACATATGGCCCTATGTTCTAAAGAAGTCTACAGACATACCCAGCAAAAAAGTAACTTCAATGTGGTCAAGTAAGAGATTCGTCTAATGTCAAAATGTCAAAATAAAAAAGAGAGCGGGGTCAAAGGGATACTGATTGGACAAGCGAGTAATGATCTGGCAAAACTATTCTCCAATATAGCCAATTGCTGGGTGTTAATATATTCCCAAACTTCAGCTCCATAGGACGTGGCACCTTGTGCTTTTGCACAATATACTTCTAGTGCGGGAGACACTGCATGAGAGTTTGATTCTTTATGCAGCCGCAAAATAGCTCAAGCTCTATGCTTAATAATAAGTACACTCCTATTGAGTTGGAGCTCCCAGCTAAGTTTGCTAGAGATCCTGACTCCTAAATAATCTATGCTATGCACTCTTTCAAGAAAAGCAGTTCCTGTCATCAAAATGTAATTTCTGGTCGTCCAAACACCATAAACTTAGTCTTGGTTGCATTTAATAATAAGCCTCTACTTGTAGAAAAATCCTGAAATTTATTGATCAATGCCTGTAAAGTCCTGGGTGTTTTTCAAATCAAAAGTGAGTCATCTGCAAAGAATACAATTTTATTATTTTTGCTGTTTAAAAGAGGAGAATCATTCTGGCAGTCTAAAAGAACTTGCACCACTTCATTAATATATAAGGTAAATAAAGTTGGAGCGAGGGCGCAGCCCTGATGTACACTACGCAGAACAGGAATGGTGTCCGTCAACTCCCCTTTATTGCCCCAGCAAGACCTGGGCATAGGTTCCTGTGTACAACATGGCTATACAATATGGCCGGGATGCCCGCCACCCCCTCCCAACACATTTCCCCAAGAATGGGAAGTCGGACAATAGTTGAACTTTTGGAAGGCGGGAGGGAGTCACCCTCCCGGCCGTATTTATTAAAATATGAAACAAAATTTAAAACATTAAATAAAAGTTTCATCATTATGCATTATGTACAATTTGTCATTTATTACATTTCGATGCAGTCATGTACTTTTGGCTAACATCCTGAAAATGCATACACTCTAACTCAAATTGTACATCCTAGCATTAAGGGCCAACGGCAAGGTCTTAACCGGTGTCAGATCCCTACTACCAGACTCCCGCCCTCACGGTGTGAGCGGCGCATGCGCAGAGGACTGTACCCTCATTGCCAACTGTAACTTCCCTTGTCGTGGTGGGGGCCCCCTTTCTACTCGACGCCATCTTAAGGGTCGTCCGAGTTCCCGTATGAGGTCTCTGTAGGAAGGACAGCGTGGACTCTCCCCCCATCCCCACACTCTCTATCCGCCGTCGCGGATAACCGGCCCCGGGAAATTAGTAGGAGGGGCATCTAACCGCCTCCCCCCCTGGGAGGGGCCCCATGGCCATCTCCCCCTAGGCGCCCCATCCTTAGTGGGTGCCGCCTCCCTGTGGAAGGGGCCAATGGCTGTCTTCCCCCGGGCGCTCCCATCCATTGTGGGTGGCGCCCCACTCTAGGGACCTTGAAATTACTGCTCACCGATCATGACCTTACCGCCCGACAAATAAATACGACAGTTGTTTACCTACTAAGGAAAGAAAAAACTCGACATCATCCTACTGTGCCATCAATTGCTCTTTCCTGCAAGAAGACATCTCTGCAAAAGGTCAATCTTTATTCTCAACATTCCTTCCTTCTTTCTACCAAGGAAAAAGGCCTATACTTCCATCTCTCTGCAAGACTTTATTTCTCCAAACATTTGCCATAAGGGGCTGGTGGGTGGGTCAAAATTGCTGCTTGTTCCGTCGAGGGCTCACGGGCAACGAGTGGTGCAGCCTTCCGATCCGAGGAACAAGAGGACACTCCTCTGGATTCCCGCTCCTTTATTCTTCTGCGGGAGGGCGTGTACCCGTCCCCGGTACGCCTACGGGGCGTGGTCGTCTTCCGTTGAGGTGTCTAGGGCAACCCCTCTTGGGCGGGGGAAGGCGCGCCCCGGCTACGCCGCTTCGGGCATACCAGCCGGGCTACGCCCACCCCGCCCAAAATGGCTTCCCGGGAGGTTCGGGGCACCCATCCATACGTTCGGGGGGACCGAGTGGTCGCCCCTTTCCATATGGCCGGGATGCCCGCCACCCCCTCCCAACACATTTCCCCAAGAATGGGAAGTCGGACAATAGTTGAACTTTTGGAAGGCGGGAGGGAGTCACCCTCCTGGCCGTATTTATTAAAATATGAAACAAAATTTAAAACATTAAATAAAAGTTTCATCATTATGCATTATGTACAATTTGTCATTTATTACATTTCGATGCAGTCATGTACTTTTGGCTAACATCCTGAAAATGCATACACTCTAACTCAAATTGTACATCCTAGAATTAAGGGCCAACGGCAAGGTCTTAACCGGTGTCAGATCCCTACTACCAGACTCCCGCCCTCACGGTGTGAGCGGCGCATGCGCAGAGGACTGTACCCTCATTGCCAACTGTAACTTCCTTTGTCGTGGTGGGGGCCCCCTTTCTACTCGACGCCATCTTAAGGGTCGTCCGAGTTCCCGTATGAGGTCTCTGTAGGAAGGACAGCGTGGACTCTCCCCCCATCCCCACACTCTCTATCCGCCGTCGCGGATATCCGGCCCCGGGAAATTAGTAGGAGGGGCATCTAACCGCCTCCCCCCCTGGGAGGGGCCCCATGGCCATCTCCCCCTAGGCGCCCCATCCTTAGTGGGTGCCGCCTCCCCGTGGAAGGGGCCAATGGCCGTCTTCCCCCGGGCGCTCCCATCCATTGTGGGTGGCGCCCCACTCTAGGGACCTTGAAATTACTGCTCACCGATCATGACCTTACCGCCACAGACCGGATAGTTGACCGACTATCCGGTCCCCCCAAATCCTCCTAAAGGTCATGCTTCCTCAAACCCCTTAGCCATGCTACGAAGTCTCCTATGAGTAAGTCATTCCCCTCCCTGGACAGGTGAACCCCATCGTTCAGATACATTTGATCACCCCGAATACACCCATGAGGAATGTTATGCAACTGGCAGAACGGAACAATCTACCTATTTTATTATTGACCCGTTTAACTGAATGGTTCAGTGCTGACACCGAAAGGCCCCCCTGCTACATCTTCCTAGGAATCATGTGGGACCAGGCAATCGTACACCCCGGGACTCTTTTAGCCAACCAGCTAACCGCCGACAAAATTCGTTCAAGTAACACTCGTCTACCCAGTGTCACCAAGTCGTTGCCTCCCAGGTGTACTATGACTACAGATGGCGGTGACCTATACCGCCCTAGAAGCCCCTCGAAAAATGATTCAAAGTGGTCAAAAACGAGCCCACCTTTCCCATGGAAGGACACTCTGAACCCGTATTCCCCAGGTGCGTGAATCGCGTCACCTTCCTTGAATACGTCACCGGCGCGCCTCACGTATGAGTGGCCCACGACCCATACCATCCTCTCTCCAGTCGGTGGCCTCTGACCGCTGGTCTCCTGGTGCTGGGTCGACCTCAAATTCCGCCCCGCGTGGCAGGCTCGCGAAACTGTAAAGTAAACAAAGACAGAAAACTTGAGTGCATGTCAATTGATCACTCACAACATGTGCAATCGCACATACCTCTTGAAGCAATTCGAGGACCAACGGCCCAATTGTTTCACTTCTTCAGCACTCTGACCCCTGGCTGTAGCCTCAGTAGCAGCCCCTATCCTAAAGGAGTGGGTCCCAAAATCGCACGGGTCCATGCCCGCGTCAGCGATTGACAGTGCTAGCACCCTCTGAAACTGAAATCTCGTCAGTGGAGTGCCATCCTTGTGTCGGAGCAAACTCCCCCCCCCCAGTTGGCCGCCCTTAGCGCCAAATAGGCTTCCACACACTTCAACGGGCAGATGGGGGACCCACGCTTGCGCTGTACGACCACACTGTTTCCCATAGCCCACTGGTCAGTCTTGGACCTGGCTATCACGATCACCATCGAATCACCCCTTATTTGGATGTGATCCCTGCACAAGCCTCCCTCCATATCTCTCTTGTTCCTTGCGACAAGTTCGCTCACCCTCATAGCCCCATGGAATGCCAATGTGAACGCTGCCCGGAACAGAACTGCTTCAAAATGGGAGAAACACGTCTCATCCAGCTTTGCTAAAAGCAGAGACAGTCTGTCTAAGCCAATCGGGTGCCTCGTATCTTGCTTGCAACCCTCAAGGGGCTGCCAGCCGCGAAGGGCTTTTTTCACCAAAAAGGAACCTGTAGGGTCTTTTATGCCGTGTACCTGGGCCATGAATGAAATGGCCGCCCTATGCCTACTGGCCGTTGCCGCTGATCGGCCCTCTCTGTGCAGCGCTACCAAGTACCCCAGGAAGGATTCCTCCTGACCCCAGTTCTGACTCTCTGTGGGACCCAAATATGTGCAATAGGAACGAAACGCTCCTTCGTATGCTTTCCTTGTCCTGGGGGCTAAACTCGCTGCCACGAGGTCTTGTAATCCGGGGCACCGATTAGCCATATTGTTTCGGGGAATGGTGCTGCCTCTAGGTCCGCTGTGGGTAGATAACCCCTGAATGCCTGCATATGTGAACGAGAGAGTGCATCAGCCGCATGATTCAGTACACCTGGCACATGTTTCGCCCTGAACTGTACATTCAATCTCATGCAAAGCAGCACAATTTCTTTCAACAATCTCAAGATCAATTTGCAGCGTGCTGCCTGTTGGTTAATGCACTCGACAACAGTCATATTATCAGACCAAAACACCACTGAGCGGTCCCTGAAGTCGTCAGACCATGTCATCAGAGCAACCCAGATGGGGAATAACTCCAGGAAACCAATGTTACTTGTGAGACCGTTGGAGTGCCACCATGTTGGCCATGTTTGTGCCGACCATCGATTACCTAAGATGGCGCCAAAACCCACACTCCCTGCTGAGTCGGTCCATAGACCTAGTTCATCTGAAGATTCCAGCGGGGAGTTCCACACGACTCGACCGTTGAAGTCCGCCAGAAATGCCATCCAAATACGCATATCCTGGCGAACCTCCCCTGACAGTCTCGTACGGTGGTGACCCTCTTTGAGACCTACCATAGCTTGCGCGATAGAGCGCGAAAAGGGGCGGGCCATAGGCATCACCCTCAAGGCAAAATTAAGCTGACCCACTGTTTGTTGTAACTGGTGCAGGGTCACTTTATCCCCACTCAGGCATTGCATCAAGGAAGCCCGAAACTTGACCACTTTTTCCATTGGCAATCGGAAACACCCCTCCACAGAATCGAGTTCAATTCCCAGAAACTCCAGTGAAGTAGATGGTCCAACCGTCTTACCTGGTGCCAATGGGACTCCAAATTCACTCATGAGGATGCAGAAATCATACAGCGCCTGCGCGCAGTTCGTATCACCGGCTGCCCCCAAAAACAGGAAGTCATCCAGATAATGCATAACATGTCTATGCCCTGTAGCCTCGGTGAATGCCCATTCTAAAAAACAGCTAAACATTTCAAAATACGCACAAGAAATGGAGCAACCCATGGGCATGCATTTATCCATGTAATAACTTCCCTGAAATGCAAAACCTAGCAGGCGCTGATCCTGCGGGTGCACCGGAAGCAACCGGAACGCTGATTCGATATCACATTTCGCCATCAGCGCCCCAGGGCCTAGGTGGTTCAACATGGCCAAGGCATCGTCGAACGATGCATATCGTACTGCACAAACTTCTGGGTCAATGGCATCATTCACCGAGGAACCCCTAGGAGCAGAAAGGTTATGTATGAGTCTAAACTCCCCTGGGTCCTTCTTCGGGACAACCCCCAACGGGGAACAGATGAACTCAGCCACCGGCGGGCAACGAAAGGGCCCAACCACTCGCCCTAAACTGACTTCTTTTGCTATTTTCTTTTCTGCCACGCCTGGGTTGTGCTGTACCGATAACTGGTTTCTACAAAAGGAGTTCCCCCGAAAATCCCCCGCCGGGATGTGGAAGCCATGTAAGAATCCCTTCCTCAACACCCCAGCGGATACATGATCAGGGTATTTGTTTAACCAAGGAATCATAACCATGAGATCAACGGGTGTAGGCAATCGGTCACAAAACTCTACCTCACTCCTGCTTAGACCCGCCTTTACCCCCCGTCCCGCCAATTTTTGATCTACATGCACTTTCCGGGTGTGAGGAATTCCCACAGCCGGCACACACATGCTTAAACTTGCATGTCCCCTGTGGTCTGTTACAGTTGCCTCTATTGAAGCCCCAACAGACCCCCCCTTTTCCGCCATTCCCGCCAACTCTAGGCTGGTAGCCCCCCCCTGTGCCTGCCCGAAAGGGCACCCTGGGCTTTTGGCGGACCACTCCGGACCCGCTCCCGCCTGGCGAGGACGTACCTGTCGCCCCTGGCAGGAGCTGCTTGTGCCATGACACCGAGTCCAAACAATCCCAAGACAAAGAAGCGTCAAATTCTTTTGCTTTACGGAATTTCATGTCATAGCCTTTCCATTCTTCCCCCTCATACATTGAATAGAAATCCATAATGCGATTCTGATAGCAAATCAAATCAGTCATAACCTCGGGTTTACGTTCCCCCATCACTGCAGTAAATATAGAGAAGGCCTTAACCCAGTTCGTCACTGTCTCGTCCACCCCGAACTCGGCCATCTTGGCGCGCCAGACACTCGGGTGCCACAAATCTTTCTGCGTTTTAGCATACTCCATCTCGCGATGGTCAGTTAACAATGAAAACATGTTGACATACTTGTCTCCCCATATTAACTCTTTCGTGGCCATGGGAATGTGCTGTGCAACCTTTTCCCGCCTTGAGGGTATTGAGCCCTCCCCCGCCATCGGCAATGCGAGCTTGCCCGGATCGGCCGTTGCTGCCGCCGTCTTTTCCTGACCAGCTGCTGGTACTCCAGGTGCCACCTGTGGGGGAACAAGAGGAACACTCGCCTTTGCGACATCTCTCGATTGCCGCAACTGCTTTATTAATACTCTGGCTTCTTCGGCCGGATCTCCCAGGGTCACTGTGCCCCCGACCTTTGTTTTGAGACATGCCGTCAACTGTGCGGCCAATTCTGGGGGCATTTCATCATCCTCGGTCGAGGTGATCACCACCGGGATAGGCTGGCCTAAATCTGGTTCCTGAACCGGGTTACCAGCCGGTACGAGGGGGACGATGGAGGGTACCTCTGGACCGGGACCCCCCCCGAAACCGCCCTTTCTTTGACCCGCTTCCCTCTTACCCCGGGGACGACTCCCGGCAAGGCCGGGCCTATCACCTTTTTCGGCTGACCTGGGTCGTTCAATACGGCCAATTGCTTCTTCACCTCCGCTAGACCTCTCCCGAGCGATTGGACTTGTCCGAGCTTTCGGTCCATACAAGCCATCCGGTTCGACAACAGGCGTAACACCCTCTCCGTCTCGGAACCCTTTCCTGCTTTCTTGCTAGGCATGGTTTCGAGTCTTCCGCCCTTGGTCGATCCACGAGGTCCTGAAATCTGTGAGCCCTCGAAACTGAAAGAGAAAAAACAATATTAACAAGTTCAAAATTGCTGCTTGTTCCGTCGAGAGCTCACGGGCAACGAGTGGTGCAGCCTTCCGAACCGAGGAACAAGAGGACGCTCCTCTGGATTCCCGCTCCTTTATTCTTCTGCGGGAGGGCGTGTACCCGTCCCCGGTACGCCTACGGGGCGTGGTCATCTTCCGTTGAGGTGTCTAGGACAACCCCTCTTGGGCGGGGGAAGGCGCGCCCCGGCTACGCCGCTTCGGGCATACCAGCCGGGCTACGCCCACCCTGCCCAAAATGGCTTCCCAGGAGGTTCGGGGCACCCATCCATACGTTCGGGGGGACCGAGTGGTCGCCCCTTTCCATTAACCAAGTTCCCAGGAACCCCCATTTTAAGCAAAACTCCCCAGAATTTCCCCCTGAGAATGAGATCAAAAGCGGCCCTAAGGACCATAAAAGCCACATACAATTTCAGCTTGTGAAGTAGTACTTACTTCCAGTGGAGAGGGATTTGACGGAAAATTTGGTCTGATGTGCTGGTCATCGGATGACATGTGTCTAGAAGTGGTGACAAAACTGAGTTATCGGCAACCCACCTTAGTACTTTTTCCAGGACCTGCCTTCCAAATTTTTTGGGTACATTGTCCAAAAGGTTTATAGGCCTATAGTTAGAGGTAGTACTTGGATCTCCCTTTTTATACACCGGGATAATTTCAGCACCCATCCAAGTGGATGGAAATTCCCCTCCCTTTGCTATGGCATTAAAAATAGCATTAATATAACTTCTCCAGAACAGGGGTTCAGATTTGAACAGGTCACGCGGATTTTATCAGGTCCGAGGGCTTTAACTGATTTTAACACCTTGGCCGAAGCGGTAATTCCGCCGCGGCGCTAGGGCGGAGAGGGGGCCGCGCGGCGCCGCCATGCTCGTGACGGAACCACTCCGTCACGAGCCGCGGTGGCGCTGTGCGTGTGACGGAATGGTTCCGTCACGGCCCCGCCTGCCTAATAGAACGCTCAGCACAGGCGCGAAATCAGCGACGCGCAGGCGCGGTGGGCAGGCAGTGACGGAACCATTCCGTCACCAGCACAGCACCACCGTGGCTCGTGACGGAATGGTTCCATCACGAGCATGCAAGGGGTTAATGAAACAATTGCATCTGTCTAAAGTGAAATGCACAGGCCCAATTTCTAAAGCCCCTGCTACTGCTTTATCTATTATAGAAATATCCTTCGGTGAACTTGATGAAGTAGCTTCAAGTAGGTCTTGCCAGATTTCATCATTCCAATATATTTTGCTTTAGAAAGAGCAGATTTATAATCACTTCTAGCCTCCTTTATTTCCTCCCAAGTATGACCTTTAACAGCCGCGCTCAATCTGGATTTAGCTTGTTTATAATTTCAATTGAACCACTTGACCTCCCTAGCCACAGAAGGTTGCCTATGCGTGCATGATGTAGAAAATATTCTGAAGCTCAGCAAAGAAGAGTCTATGAATACTAAGAATTGGTTTATAAATATCAGCATTTTCAAAACCAGACAAAAACGAAACAAACAATTTATAGATCTTGGCATAAAGTTTATGCTTCGTCTGTACATGAGACCAAAAGACCTTCCTGCGATTGTTGGCTATCACGGGTTCGGGAATATCAGCAAACTGGCCCCCACCCATGCGGCCCACCGGGGGATTGCCCGGTGCCCACAACTGCCAGTCCGGGCCTGAATATCAGTACAAATAGTAATGGTATCCTGACGCAATGTGTCGCTGGAAAGGGTTAAAAGAAGAGGGTTGTGGTCACTCTTAATTCGAAAGTCAACCTTCATGTGTTCCAAAAGAAACCATATCCTGACATAAAGAAAATATATAATCAATAATGCTTGAATAAAAACCATGCTTAAAAGTAGGTGCCCTTGGGGAATCGGATTTAGTGCGACCATTTTATGCCCCAATGCGCCTTCTTAAGAGCAGCACGCGAAAAAGTATAGTGTTTCCTGCCCGCTGGCTGGGGATACACCACGGTTTATTGTCAGCTGCAGTGAGCTCATTAACCCATTGACCGCGGCTGGAATTCCGCCGCGGTGCGGGTGATTTATGACTGGGCGTGGTCAGGACGGCCCCGACCGTCCTCCGCACAGGCCCACCGTGACCGTCCGACGCATGCAAAGAGTTAATATGCGGAGACAGTTCAAACAAAGTATTAAATTCACCTGACACAATGATCTTAGCCTGTTCTTGGCTGGCTTCAATTAACTCACCTAAAAGCGGTAAAACCGGGGGACCCGCTGCCTGGCGGGACAGTTCTAGCATATACATTAAAAATCAGCAATTTCATTTTTGTGTGGGGGGGAGGGGTATAAGAAACACCGCCAAGATGTCAGGAGAATCTATTGTCATAAGTGAGTGGGTACAATGCAAATCATTTCTCAGCAAAATCAGGAGACCTCCTTGAGCACTTCCGTATTTCTGCGCAGGTTGGGCTGGCACACTAAAAGTTGAAAAACCATTGATGCACACCCTTGATGTAACCCAAGACTCTTGAAACAAACAAATAGCATAATTGCTAATTTACGCTAACCATTCTGAGTCCACTAGTTTAGATGTAATACCTGCTAAGTTCCATGAAATCAAGGAAAGACTGGAGCGAGAGATCACAGCATCCTCTTGTGCTGGAACTGGAAAAGCCCTCGCAACTTCAATAGAGGAATCACTGGTACGGTTGCCTAGAATTTCCTGACACTAAACCCATATTTTCTATAGACTCTATCAGGCACGTGCATCAAAGGATTTTGCGATCGCAAACGGTGCGAATCGCAAAAATCGGCCATTTGCAATCACAAAATCTGCTTTTGGAATGCATGAAGGGTGAAGGCCCTCGCAATTTGAGAATTTGCAAATATTTGCGAATTCTCGAATTGCGATTGCATTTAAGGAATTGCATTTTGCGATTCCTTAAATGCAATGCATGAAACTTTAAAAAATTGCGATTTCGCAATTAGGGGGAGCAAATTACCATGAGGTTGAACCTCATGGTAATTTGCGAAAACTTTGAAAAATGCACTTTTTTGCATTTTTCAAAGTTTCATGTTGTGCACACACATGCCCTAAGGGCATGTGTGTGCACAACATATGTGCACAGATTGATTTCAGGGGTGCAACAGGGTGTCCTATGGACACCCCTGCACCCTTGAAATCGCATTCTCAATTTGCGATTCGCTAATTGCGAATCGCAAATTGAGAATGTCTTCCCATTCATTCCTATGGGCCTCTAGGCCCATAGGAATGAATGTGGAGGTATTCCTTAATTGCGACTCTCAAATTGCGAGTCGCAATTAAGGAATATTAAGAAATCACAATTTTTTTTAGCAATTTCTTGATGCATTGCATTTTGCAATTCCTTACTTGGGATTCCTTATTTTTCGCAATTAAGGAATCGCAAAATGCAATATTGATGCATGTGCCTTTCAGACCTTATCAAAAGTGCTCACGGGCAACAGATGTTTGTGTGGCCCTTTCTCTGATACAGATAGCCCCAGCGCTATAAGTGCCCAAGTGCTCAAGGAGGTTCCCTCATTTGCATAGGGGTGTGACTCCACACAAATAAGCAAATGCATTGCCTTTGCTCCTGCACCTTATACAGATGTGAATGGACGGAGAGGCCGCCAGAAAGCAAACTGACTGTCCACTACAAAGAGGTGGCCCAAAGTCAATATGTCCCAGAGGGCACCACTCAAATGGAGGAAAAAGAAAATGAAATTAAATCAAAAACAAATTCATAAAGCACGCAAATACCAGATGGCTTTAACCGCATGCGCGCTAGCGGAATTCTGCTCGAGTGCTGAGATTATTAAAAACGCATGTTTCATGACGAGCTGGGCTCGTCATGAGCGTAGCAGGAGGCTACCTCATGACGAGCCCAGCTCGTCATGAGCGTCGAAGGGGTTAAGGCCCTGTAGCCACTAAAAACCACCTGACCTGGAACAGTCAAGAACATCTAACCTGGAAGCCATGTATTAAGACCATTTCTGAAGGCCAAGGGACAGATGTACGAAGCATTGTACTGGCCACAAATGGCCCATCTGGTCATTTTCAATCAGTAAAATGCATTTTACCATGTACAGGATTCAAAATGTGACTCTGCAACTTTTTACTGGATCGCATTTTGCTTTTGGTATTCAGTATGAGGAAGGGGTGTGTTTAGGGCATCCCTTCCTAATACCAAATTGCACGGGTATGTAGCAATGTTTTGCGGAATGCGGTCGCAAAATGTTCGCAGTTACCACCAACTTCAAGTTTGTCGTAAACCATTTGTAAACAGGAAAGAGCCGATGTGGGTGCCAACATTTTTAAGAGCAGGCAGTGCTCCAACGCCCCATTGCCTACTCTTTTTATTTTTATTTTTGAAATGCAGCCATTTTCCTTTAGGGAAAACAGGCTGCATTATAAAAAAATATATATTGCTGACCCCAGCAGGCCATTATCCCTGTGATTGTAGCCATTCACTATGGGACATAAATTTCGACCTGTCTCATGAATTGTTTTTTTTTTTTTTTTGGAGTTATATATAGCGCAAACTAGACCCGTATCAGAGCGCTTTACATAGCACAAGTTACGTTTTTTTTTTTATATGAGGACACACTTTCATTTTTTTAGGCACGGGGAGATTAAGTGATTTGCCCAGAATCACAGGAGGTTTTGGCGTCGTTACCGGGACTCGAACCCAAATCCCCAGGTCCGAGGTCGAGCGCCTTAGCCGTTAGGCCAGCTCCTCTCCCCATATTGATATTGATATCATATCAATATTGATGAGGCAGGTCCATTTGGGAGCCAATGCAAATCGCTAACAGTGTCAAACACACTATTGTACATCGCAGCTTGAGCTTTCGCTAAAATTCGCTATTAGGAAATCCAAACGCGATTTCTTTCATCTG
Organism: Lissotriton helveticus; assembly: GCF_964261635.1. Lineage (NCBI taxonomy): Eukaryota > Metazoa > Chordata > Amphibia > Caudata > Salamandridae > Lissotriton > Lissotriton helveticus. The sequence continues at coordinate 186,896,537 of NC_136068.1, read as the reverse complement.
GCCCCAAGTGATTCTCCATGGCAGTTTAATGGCGAGGAAGAGTGTTCCACTTTCAAGGAGAGCAAGAGAGCTTCATGAATCCCCGGACATCCCCCTGCAGACAGGTGCAGTCATTCACTTTGTTTGCAGGGGGATCTCTGCCTGTTTTCAAATGCTGGCCAGTTTGCCACCTGCACAGTGAAAGGCTGATCAGCGGCTTCAAACAACCGGTTTGCTTTTTACTAATACATAGTAATGGTGCAGGTTTTCATCAGTTAGATATCCATCAAGTGTACTGGGTGCAAAAAAGGCGCAATGCTCTGATGCTGCAGTGTTGAGCTAGAGAGCTGGTGAACTAGAGGGAGTCAATGCACAGCGCAACTGTGAGGTGCCCTCCTTCATTTCCATTTAAATACACTAAAAATATTTTTTTTCTAAACAGACCCAGTGAGCTCAACCATCTGAACTGTGGAAAATGTGTTGGCCCATTGAATCCGCTGATCACGTATAAACTTTGAGTGTTTTACGTTCAAACAAAAAAGTGCACCTAGGCCTCTCCTACTCCTTAATAAGAAACAAGAAAATATTTTTAAGTTTTAAATTTTTATATTTTTACAGTTGAGATATTTGGATTGCTTGTGCGTAAAATAAATATATAAAATTATCAACAATATGTCATGAACACTAAAGGGAAAAAAAGAATTAGAATGTATATAAGAAAAATAAAAAAATATAAATAGCTGTTAAAAAAGGGTAAACCTAGGAATATGATAGTTTATGCATTCATGGTATAAGAACATTACACATGAAATGTCAAACGTTATAAAGGAAAAAAGAAATAAAGTGTATGCATATGCTTTTATTTTTATTTTAATAGCTTTTTTAAAAATATTCTAGGGTTCACATTACAGTCAGACATTTAACACCAATTTGAGTGGAAATATGATTTCCCCATGCAATTCCCTTGTCAGTAGGCCGCTATACGAGATTTCTTTTAATCCATGACAATTGCGCATGAAGGGTTTACTGATACCAGAAATATAATTCCGGTTGTGAAATAAGCCTATCACAATTATTGCAATAGGCATATTAAAAGCCTGTGGGCCATATTATCAAGAACAGCGATAACATTATCACAGTTTTAGCAGCAGAAAACTATCGCTAAAGCGGCAAAAGGGGCTTGATAAAATGCCCTTGAGAATTCCCATAAAAGCCAATGTTCTGGTGTGCAGGACATCTAACTTGGGCTTCTATTGGAATTCTATAACGCATATTAGCACGCCCAATATTGCCGTTTTAGCCGCAGTTTCCTGCCGCTAAAACTGCGATAATTCTAACAAGGTTCTTGGTAATATGCCCCCATGTTTTATGAAAGTCCCACACAGTGCTCTTGCAGCAACAAATGAGGATAGTGAATACACAACAAAAATAACACATTGGACTTTGGCTTATAAAGGACAAAGCCATGCTGCAAGAAACAGTCAAAGAGAATATTACTGGTTAGCTGAACAAAAATCTGAGAGTAGTTCAAAACTACTTAGCCGTGTCACTTAGTAGGGTAGAAGCTTTCTGTTGCGGTTGTGTTTACTATTCACACTTTCTGCCACAAAAGCACTCCACGAGCTCTTCATTATGCCAATGTGTTGTCTTTTCAAACTGTGCGCTTTATGTTGATGTAATATATGTCATTGTCCGATAGGTTTCTCATCAAATTAACCGTGTAAGTATCAAACAGCCTTGTTTCCTTTTCTTCATATAGAAATATGTTAATTGTAGGTCTGATTTTTAGTATGTGGTTTATTTATTCGAAAGAATTCATTAGGTGTTTTCATGTAACTAACCCAAGTTCCTAAAGATACAGAGTAGCCCCGTAAGTTTCATGCATCACCAAAACCAAACCAAGGGTCAAAGTTGTGGTTACTACCTATTGTATATAAACTGAAACAACAAAATCAAAGAGATATTTGGAATTTAGCTGGTGGAGTGTGGAAATGCTCCAAGTGGCAGATTTACATGCCCCGTGCGCCGCCATTGCATCACTTTTTTGATGCAACGGCGGCGTAAACAATGCAGCCTACTTACAACCTGACGCATCTAGGGAGATGCATCACGTTGTAAATCCCAGCGTCACATTATATCTGCGTCAGGTATAATGTATGCAGGGTGAGCGTTCCCACGCAGGAAGGCCTCGTAAAAGTCACGCTGTGAAATCTACAAGATTTCACTGTGTCACCTCTAGGACGCCACTGCATCAAAACCTTACCTCTGCTATGAAGCAGGTGTAAGGAGTGACACAGTACAGTAAGTATGGGCCTCAAAATACATTGCTGGAGTTGCGTCGTGCTTGCGACACAACTCCAGCAATGCGTGACTTTTGGGCTAACAGATACGTCAGATTTTCTGACGCATCTGTTAATCACTGCGCCATGGAGCGCTGTATTGTAAAGCCAGCGTGTCCATGGTGGCGCAAGGACATTTGACTCTGCCGCATGAAAACTGACGCATCCATGCAGATGCTTCAGTTCCTTGTAAATCTGCCCCAAGTGTCTTGAACTGTATTCATTAAACTATATAGCAGATGTATGGCAGTAACTACCAGCATTAAAAGACACAATCCTAGGTCGATGATTCTGTTCGACTTCAAATCATGACAGCCTTCCTCAGGAAACAATAAATACAGTTCAGGTGATCAGCTGTGTGATCACTGCTCTGGGGAGGAAATAATCCAACAGAATTCATATGGTTACTAGTGTGACTAAAAAGTAGCTAAGCCTAGATGTGGGATATTTCACAGTCAAAGATTAAGGTCCAGATGTAGTAGGCCATTTACCGACCGGTAACGGCCGATTTCGGCCGTTACCGACCGGTAAATGGGTATTTGTGATGTAGGGGGCCAATTTTACCGATTCGGTAAATTTACCGATTCGGTAAAATACAGAATCGGTATTTTTACCGATTCTGAAACTGCCAGATGTAGGTGGGACTCTTCTGAGTCCCAAAGGCCTTACAGATTCGGTATTTTACCACCCAATCCAATTGGGTGGTAAAATACCAAATCCAGGTGTGCATGCACATGTGTGCATGCACACCAATGCCATGTGACAGACAGACGTGCCCTTAGGGCATGTCTGTGTGCCACATGGCACACATGCCTGTATTTGGGGTGCTAGAGGGTGTCAAAGTGACACCCCCTGCACCCTTGCAGGATTCGGTATTTACCGATCCTGTAATTACAGAATCGGTATTTCCCATTGATTCCTATGGGCTTCAAAGCCCATAGGAATCAATGGGAAATACCGATTCTGTAATTACAGAATCGGTAAATACCGATTTTTACAGAATCGGTATTTCAAATACCGATTTTACCTACATCTCCCACATTCTATTTTACCGATTCATAAATACTGAATCGGTAAAATTCACCCCCAATGCTTGTGGCTGCGAGGCAGCAGCCGAACGCTGCTTGTCATGTGTGTGCGGGGAAGCTGGGAAGTGTATTTACAGACCCATATGGACACAAAATAATGTAAAAAGAGATGGGGAGGAGACAATATATGGCTATTGTAACCATAAAATGAACTGATCAGTGTGATAGAATGCCATGTTAATGGATACATTCCAGTCAGAAGGCTGGAATAAAAATGAGTCAAGCCCTATTGTGTGCCTATATGCATGCTGGGAGAGGTAGTCCCAGTCAGCAACATGATGGGACACAGAAGGAGAGATGAGGTGGCGAGCGGGGAGGCTCAGGGGCTTGAAGTCAATCAATTTATATACACTCTTGTTCTTTGCTGAAAACAGCAAGTCAGGATAGAATGCATCACCAGTCACATACCTCTCACAGACTCAATCAGTTTAGTGCTTAAAGTCAAAGATGCAAAAATGGGCTCAGAATGAAGGGATATAAAGTTCAGTCACGCTGAGAGAAGCAAGTTCGTGTAAGAAGCCAATCAGCATGGAAGTAAAACAAACATGGATGGGAGGTCATGCTCAAACTGAGAAGAGCAAGCCAGCATGAGATACATGTCAGTGTGGAATATATAAGCCAAGTCGTGCAAGTCTTGGAGGGGAGATCACATGTTATATTTGTCATGGGTCGTTACATAGAGTGTTAAATCATAATTTAACTAGAGATTGTCTGGGATCACATGGAATAGAGGGCTGCTAGATCTCATCGTTCAGATCATCCCTATAAATATTTAATCAGTAGACCCACTTCTGTTCTTTAATGAAAATGTATTGCGAGATGTTAGTGCCAGACAATGGGATATTGGGTTTATCAAGGACTGCCCAGCATAGTTCATGTGCTTGGTGTCGCTTCAGATGTATGTCAGTACAACGCGATCAAAATGATCGTGGGACTTGGCAACGCAGTTTTTACAACGCAAGTCGTTACAACGACTTGCGTTGGATGGCGCGGATTGAGGATTATTATAATTTTCTATTCCAACTCCAGCCCACGTAACAGTAGGGAAGGTGTTGGAATAGAAAATTACAATATTCCTTAACCAACAGCGCCATCCTGTGCAAGTCGTAGTAATGACTTGCGTTGTAATGGCAACGTGGTAAAGGTCATGCGGTGTAAACACCCCGTTGTAAACGACGTTTACCGTCTCTTCTCAATAACATGAATAGCTATTTTGGTTGCCTGTTCCCTGCATCTGATCATAATTTTATGCTCTGTAATCAGAGTTCTTACTTTTTGTGTCATCATGCCTACATACCTTTAACCGCAAGGACATGAGATGAGGTAGATCAATCTCTCACGGTTGCAGTTTCTATGTTACCTCTGTTCCCAAGGTTTGTTTGTGCTAATGCCAATCTAAGTAGAGTGTGTGGTCTGTGCGTAAACACAGCAGGACCCACAGGGAAAGTGCCCTTTGACAGGTGGCAGTCCCCAGAGTGTGTTTTGTCTGGTAATGTCAATCAGCTTAGGTCTTGTATGTACCAACATATCCTTAAAATTACCACTGTGTTTGAAGGCAAAGAGTGCAGGTGGGATTGGCTTGTCCCCTTTATTCAAAATGGGCTTATTCTTGCAAATGAATTTCTTGATCAGACCTAAAAAGCTTCAAAAGGTGTTGACGCACACCTGTCTCCCTGTAGATGCTTTAGGTGGTCGGATGTCTAGGAGTACATCCCGGTTGTTGACTTCCTGGTTCAGTCACAAGCATTGAGGCTGAAATAACATTTCCCAGCGTCCTCGCTGACATGTGACATGTTGCGGTTCTGGCCACAGCTGTTCTGCATTAGGTAATTATGTACCTTTATTAGGTGACAGCGATGCAACAGATGATTAACTTGAAAATGATTATGATGCCAGGTGTACTGAGCTCTGTGACCTTGTCCATGCAAAAATGTATTTCTTGACCTAGCTGTCATGTTGACCTTCCTTTTGCCAACCAGGTGTTTCTGTTTTTTGTGCATGTTATTTACAGTTGAGCGCCAGTGGATCCCCCATTACATGGATTTTCAAAAGGTCACTGGATGGTTTTATGTACGTTGTGGCTGTCTCCCTAAATGTTCTAAGCAGTCTTAAGCAGAAGCACTTCATTCTAGATCCTGAAGAATGATGCAACACCTCCGTTGAGGGTTATTGGCTGAAACATGTCGACCTTCCTTTGTGACATGAGCATGCAGGTCTAATTTTTTCCTTCAGTGCCCTTTTTCTTAAACCTGTCCCAAGGACGCAAGGACGCACTAATAAAGGTATTTTCGTACCCTGTAGCTAGTTTGAATTATCCCAAGTGTCTTTTGTTTTTGCTCTGCTGCCCTCATCACCTTAAACCCATCAAAAAGGTATTTACTGCACCTCTCTAAAAACAGCCCTGAGCTCCTGAGAGGTGGTTGTAGCCTGCGCCATGACTAGGTATCATGGTGCCAGGAGGTTCCTAGTGATGAAGCATGCCACCTATGGTGGGTGAGGAAAATCGTCCTTTAAAAGAATACTCCACCACAGTTAGGTCTCTACCTCCAGCACTAAATCTCTTTTGGCCCTCCTGTTATAATTTGTTTAATGTGTTATACCCACAAAGAATTGGTTAACTATTTGGTATACTTTTTTTGCCAACTAAAAACCTATTTAGAAATGAAAATTCAGTTATAGATGCATGTTTACAATCAAATATATTCTTTTAACCCCTTAGCTGTAGCGGCTATTCCGCCGCAGCGTTAAGGGGGAGGCGGGGCCACGCGGCGCTCCAGTACTCATGACGGAACCACTCCGTCACGGCCCTCGGGTGAGCTGTGCTTGTGACGGAACGGTTCCGTCACGGCCCCGCCCGCTCTTTAGAACGCTCAGCGCAGGCACGGAATTTGAGCCGCACAGGCGCAGCGAGCGGGCCGTGACGGGACCGTTCCGTCACCAGCACAGCCCACCCGAGGCTCGTGAAGGAACGGTTCCATCACGAGCACGCAACGGGTTAATGCTTGCCACAGATGCACACAGAGATTTCTAGCAGGCCTAAATGATTTAACAACTGAGGTCATCCTCGGCATAAATCCTACTCCAGTGGTAGAAAATGGGCATCTAAGGCATGTTTTGGCTTGGAAGTTTGGGAACACCCACAACCATTTATGTGTGTGGGCATCTTCATACTCAGGCCCAACTCTTTCCCCAATCTTTAAAGATTTACTCCAAAAGGGGAAGATGGATTAAATCACTCACATATTTGGTGCTGGCTGGGAAAGGGCTTTCTCAATGGGGAAAATTATTTCCTCTAAGAGAAAGCGTAAGTGTTTGTTTACAACGGCCCTCCAGTACCCCTCTGAGGACTTCTACCCTGTGGAAACTTTGCCCTGTGAGAACAGAACCCCATAGGAAGTCACCAGAGATTGCTGTAGTACATTCATAAGCTTGTACCTTGTGTAGCTTTCCAGATATATAATTGAGAATAATGGTGAATACAAAAAGGGGGTAACTTGCTCCCACATGTAGATGTGAACCTACATGTGCAGATTTACTATTTTGTTCTTGAATCAGACCCTATCTGTTCTCTACACAATTGTACAATTATGCTAGAGTTTAAGTGTGTGTGAATTAAACTATTTTGACTTGTTAAAAGTAAATGCACGGACTGGATGATGATTTAGAGAGTGTGTAAGGGAGCATCAGACGCCTGTTCCTCACTACTTTGAGAGCCATGTGCTGAAAGGTGTGCTTTATTTTCATTTTGAGATTACTATAATACAGGATGGCCAAGACACCATTAGTAAATGAACTTGGTTGATGCAACTGATGCCCAGTTACCATTAGATGACTTTTGCACCACTGAACCAGTGTTCAGGCCCGCATGAATGCTAAATACACTCAACCACAGAGAACTTAAAGAGTTGGCAACCTCTGCTTACCTTGACAGAAGAAGTACAGAAAACTTTTGGGTACAACTTTTGAAAAGGTGGAAGTAAAAAAGTAAAGGTATAAGGTTGTGTTTAACTGGGAAACATCCTTTACAACGCAACTTTTACCACGCAGTGCCTTTACGACGCAACTTTTACAACGCAAACCATTACAACGCATTGCGCTGGGGGGCGCTCTAGGATAGGGAATACGTTTAATTTACTGTCCAACACCTTCCCTAGTGTCCACGGGGACTGGAGTTGGAATAGTAAATTAAACCATTCACTATCCAGCACCCCAAAGCGCTATGCGCTGTAAAGGTATGCGATGTAAAAACCGCGTTGTAAAGGCATGCGATGTAAAATTATGCGTTGTAACGTCATACATCCGTTTAACTGGTACGCTTATCGAAAATTAAAAATATATAGGTAAAAAAGTTTCATTTTTACTATTATATTCATGAATAGTGTACAGAGATGCATTAATTTTGTCCTCCACCTACTACTCTCGCCTTAACCCTAAGCCTCACGTTTATTGATCCTTGTATTACATATTGTGGTTTCTTTCTCCCTCACTTTCTTGATACATCATCACTTTGAATTCCAGTTACACTGACCCTAACCTAACCTTCACCCTGTCAATTTCCCCATCCTTCATTTCTAACATAGACATTACTCCAACCCTCATCATAAAACTCTCCTGGTTTAGTTACACAATACAATTGTTAGAAATAAATATTGTCTACTGAATATTATCTACAAAAATATTGGCCCAAGGGAGTTCATAAAAAACAAATCTACAACTTGGAGCCTAATGTGCCACTTACTGGTCCCCAAAAATGTTTCAAGTGAGGACCAGTAGTGAATTTTGCGAACAAATGTATGTGTTAATAGGAGGGGTGGACAAAAACTTCTGCTCCGCTGACAGAGTTTGCAATGTCTTCCTCACTCCGCCAACTGCCAAGTGGCAGAGGTTACTCTCTCATGAGGCTCATCAACGTTAAGTTGGAGCGCATGAACAAGAATTTGCATCCCCTAGTTCAATTTTCTGGCACTAGAATGCCTCTCAGTGAGATTTCTCAACATGAGCTATTGTGGCGGGTCGCAACCGTTTGCGTTGAGAAAGCTGTCACTCTCCTCCTCCCATATCTTTTTAGGGTCACTATCACCCTCTTGGCCTCACCCACCGCATACGCATATTCCCTCTTTAATTGACTTATTATTAGCGATTGCCCTTCACTTAATTACTTCTAACTGGAAACAAGCAGATAAAGTTACTTTCAAGGCCTGGTGGAATGCTGTTTGTTTTCACCATTGATTAGACACATGCAATATTAACCCTCTCTCTCTACGTATTAAGAGAGATCTTGTATGGCTCCCTCTATCCTCTTACCTTTCAAGTCTAGCCTTAGCTTCTTCTATTAAAATTATCACTCCAGATGAAGTTAAGAAACCTCCATAAATGTTCCTGTTATCTCCTTACCCTCCACTCTAGATGACTGCCTTAGGTTTTTTGCTCCCTTTTTTCCGTGTTAGTTCTTTTATTATAAGATTTTGTGTTTAAAAAAAAAAAAAAGAAACAAAAAAAATGTCTTGTTCTTACCAATATTCTTGTTGTGCTCTAAAGGTAAAGTTTAGGTGTTGCTTTCACTGATATTATTCACACATGTTATTCCCCCCTCCCTCTCTCTCCTTCCCTCTTCTCCCCCCTTTCTCTTTGTTTCTTTTTTTATTACATGAAGACTGTAGGTTGAATAATGTATTAGCTTATTTTTTCATTGTATTTTCTCTTATATGATTCTTTTCTGTTTATGACTTTTTTCGTCCTTAATAAACCTTAAACTTAAAAAGAAAGCTGTAACTCAAGCAGAAAATCTACTTGAGAGGCGGAAAGAGGCAAAGCCCTCTGGCTCATCACATAATGCTGTTTGTGCTGATTTTACAATATGAAACAAACTCTTGGTGCTAAAAAGTAGTGCGAGCAGTGTCAAGTGCGAATTCCGCTCACTTGCATAACTCCGCAGAATCTCGCAGAGTTTTTAAGTAATGCTGTGGAAGTCCACAGAGCGAAACTCTGTGAGTTCTGCCTATCGCTAGTTAATAGGTCGTTTTGTAAAATTACGATTCAGTGAGAGTTGTAACTCGACCTACCTCATGAATATTAATAAAGTAGGGAGCAAATTGCAACTTACTCCAAATTGGAAGCCATCACAGGCATCGTCCATGGCTTGCTTGAGCTAGCCAGAATACTACATTGTTTGTGATTGGTTTCAATAAAGTATTTTTTTTAATACCACCCACTATCATAAAGGAAACAATACTGCATTTTAAAATTAAGGTTCATATCCTTTTTTAATTTGTGAGTTGGCGGTTTTCTCCTAGACCATTTTCTACTCCAGAACAGCATTTTCTGTTACATTCCCAAAGGTTAAGGGGATCCCTTACCTTTTGGGAAAGGGTTACCACTCGTACTCAGCAATCAGTAACATTTTAATGCTTTGTTATCAGATTTAGGTGGCACAACATTGATGCACTGAATATCAATTTGTTATTCTGAAATAATGCTTGTAACATGAGCATTCTAGATTCCAAATAGGTAAGGAGTAGCAATCCTATTTTAGAAACTGGTCAAAGTTCACTGATTCCTGAAAATGCGATTAGTACATTTATAAAGGACGTTTACTTTCTCACACTCCTAATCAAAGATTTTACAACCATAAAAAATGCTTTTCATCAGCTCACAAACAATGATTAAACAATAGTTAGGAAATAACATGTATGTATATATTATTTTGGCATACGTGCCACTCTCCCTTCCCCTACCCCTTATTTTACCCTTAATCGTAACCAAATATCTAAAGGCAACCATACTATAATCCAGTCCCTTACCACATCCCTATCTCTTACACCAAACCTAACCCAAACTGTTTCGCCAAACCTAACACCAACCTGTACACCTTACCTTACATTATCCCTCACACCTTACTCTGTCTTTGACTCAAAGCATAACCTTAACCCAACCCTCAACTTCTCCCTAGCAACTTATTGTATGCCAAACATAATCAATATTTTTTATAACCTTTTTTATGTTCTTTTTCGAAGTGCGATTTTCCATCTCTCATTATTTGTTATTTTACCATTTCAATTCAATGTTTACCTTTGCTGCCAGTGAAAGGATGCATGTGGTACAGGGTATTGTTCCTTTTGAAAGCAAATGTTTTCATGTATAATGTTTGATGGCCTTGACAAAAAGACCACATTGAGATACTGTCACGGAATTCAAGTGTTTTTATTTTAAGTACTTTTGTTTCTATCAAATGTGAGTTACAATGACAACCAGGGTATTCAGAGTATGCGGTTATATCTGAGGCCGTGCACATGATGACAGCGATTTGATTGGATGGCAGACTTTGCCTTTGTTGTCTTCATTACTATAGTAATAATATTCTTTTTTATTTCATTTCAAATTAAGTGTTTACAATGAGTTCTAATAATACACATCACTTAGTTTATGAACAACAGTTCGTTTCAATAAAATAACTGACACTATAGGATCTATGAATTTATAAAGAATTGTATATTAGTAAATTTCAATGAAATTTTTTCTGAGTAACACCATAGACAAAGCAATCAAAGCATATGTAGTATTTCTTGTTACTTATAACCATGAGTAGACAACACTCCCTTATCGATGCCTTCCCATATATAAATCCATGTTACGTCTTCCCCTTATGAGTCCTTCAACCACCTAAGCTGATCCCATGAAGCTGATGCAAATGTAGGTCTGAATCATGAGGAAAGTATATGCAATATCACCCTCCTCCTACATCATTTGCAGATATTTAAAAACAAGATATTTCATACACTCTACATGACCCTTTTCCTAAACCTCCCCTATCAGTAACAGATACTTCGGGGTCTATAAGGATGGCGTGCGGATCACAACCGCCCTACCGGCAGTGGCGATCCGCAAGCAAAAACACCCCACCAGATGGCCTTTTACCCCCGCCACATTAGCATGGTGGGGGGTACAGCGGCGAACAGTACCGCCGCTTTTCCGCCGACTGGCGGAAAAGGCCCATAATATGGTGGCGTTGCCTGGCTGTTTGATGCCTTTCCATGGCGGAGACTCCACCATGGAAAGGCTTGTGGTTTTCACTTTGGGGGCCCGTTGAGGGCCCCTGGGGAGGTGGGGGGATGCATTTGGCGGGTACCCATGGTACCACCCAACATTGGCATACACAAGGTGGCAGGCACCGCGTGGTGCCTGTCATGTTGTGCATGCCAATGCACAACATGCATATATGGCATTGTGGCGGGTGCTGCTTACAGCACCTCCCGCCACAATGCATTATATGCGGGATGTGACCGCCAGGGTGGCGGTCGCATCCTAAGTGGTGGTGCGGGACAGGGGCACCGCTAGGGTGGCAGGCGGACTGGAGTCCGCCCGCCATCCTAAAAAAACCCTTGGTGGCTTGCCACTCATGCCCACCTTCTCTGATATTCAACCTCATGAGTCCACTTCTCCTACCTGCTTAAGTGGGGTGCAGACACTATGGTTGGTAGTGGCTTTGCAAAGCATGGCAGAGATCCACTGTCATTTTCTACAGACCCACATGAACCAGGTGAGAAGGTGTGAAGACACCTTGGACCTCATTACAATGGTGGTCAGATGAGCATGTGACCACCATCGATGTAGGATGGAAACCGCCCAACATGTAGTCGGTGGTTCCACCCAACATATTATGATAAGATCGCTGTGTAGGCAGTTGGAAACATGCAGTTTTCCATTGCGGCTTGTGCTGCAGTCCGGAAAAGGCCCACAGCACAAGCCGCAGTAGATAAAGGCATATTTGTAAACATCCATGCACGGGCACATGGATGTTTGGGGGCATCACATGTGGCCCCGTGGCATCATAGCAGTGGCCTAAGGGGTATGGGGCCCTGCTTGGGGCCCCCAAAGTCCCTTTCCGACAGCATTTTTCATGGCGGTGGAACTGTGGGAAATGGACATAGTAATCCCCACGGCAGTGCCTGTGCAGGCACCGCCTTCATTGTAGGTATTACTGTCTGACCGCCGCCTGACAGCCTGTCAGAGGTGGCGGCCTTTCTCCCCATCTGCTTCATTCTGACCGCTGGTATCCTAATCCAGTGGTCAGACCATTGCCCTGGGTGTCGGGCCGACCGCATTGATGGGCAGTCGGGAGCGATCCGCCCAACATTATCACTTCTCTCTTGCAGAAGCGACAGGAACAAAAGAGGAAGTGGATAACTTCCCAGAACTGTAACACAGTAGAAGTGAAAAATAAGTTGGTTTTTTTTACAGCAGGTACACAGGATAAAAGTAGACTGAAAAGATAGCCTTCTAAATTAAACCCATGCTTGGACCGTTCAGAAAAAGGGGAGTGGTGAATATATGGAGCTGTAGGAAGAAAGAAAATAAACCTAAGAAATCTAATAACCTCACTGAGTTCTATTCTTTTTCCAATGAGACTGAAGAGGTTAGAGCTGACAATTTAGGAGATTGGTCCGAGAGCCTTGAATCGTCTGAGGATGAAGATGAATCAGAAACACATATATATTCCTCAGAAGACAGCTATGACGAGGGGAGGCAAATGGCTAATACTGTGAAAACTAAGCCTAAAGGTAATACAAGAACTGTATCAAAGAAAATAACAACAGGTCAACTTGAATATAATCAGGCTACTTCCTCAGACATGCCAGGTGATTCAGAGATAACCCCCTCTGCAGTGGAGACCATCCTCCAGGCTATAGCAGCTCACAGGGAAGAGACTGCCCAGGACAGCAAAAGATCTCGTATAGCCTTGCGTAAAATGCAGGGGGTGGTAAAGAAACTTTCTAAGACATGCACACGGATTGGGGAGCGTGTAACTGAGATGGAACAAAGGGTAATGGCAGCAGAGAAGGACTCTTCTGAAAATTGTGAGAAAATTAAACTACAGGAAACAGAACTGATGGACATCAAATGGAAGCTTGAAGCTTTCGAAAACAGGCAACGCCGTAATAATCTTCGCATCCTGGGAATACCAGAGAAAGTTGAGGGAGAAAATATACGAGCCTTCATTATTAAACTTTTCAGTGAAGCTATGCCTGAACTACAGAGCTGGAACTGGGAAGCTGAAATTCAAAGGGTACATCGTTTCCCTTTTAATCCTCCACCGAAACCAGGGTTATATCCAAGAGCTGTTCTAGTGTACTTTGGTAATTTCCTACTAAGGAAGGCGGTAGCAGAGAAAGCGAGACCAGACCGGAAGATAGCCTGTAATGGTTTTTCTTTCTTTTCGAGACCTGATTTTTGTCACGTAACCGTAGAAAGACGATGGAGGTTACGAATGCTGATTAAATCTTTTCAAGAGAAAGGTGCTCTGGCCTATCTGAACAACCCTGCTACTCTTAAGATTGTCCACCGTGGTCAGACAAAGTTTTTTCAGTCAGGAATAAAGGCAAAAGCATACTTAGATGAAATATCGTAGATAGAATTTAAATCACTTGGGTCATAATACTTTAATAACCTAAGTGAGATATGTCCTTTTCTTTATCTTCTTGACGGGTGAATTAAGTGTGCTCTTCCTTTTTGAGACAGTAACAAAGCAATGGAGGTATAATCCAGGGATGTATGGCATAGACTGTACATAGCTTTGAGATATAATATGATATACTTGAATGTGATGCAGAATCCTTTGTAGAATCCTTTGTCTTTTTTTTTTTTTTTTCTGCTCTTTTATGACACTTTTCTTTAAAAAATGTTGTTAAGGTAGCTCAGTAGAAGTGCAGCAACTTCATCACACAGACTCTGGGTGAGTCTGGAAGCCTCAGCAAGAAGGGAGGGAGTGGAGCAGGGGCGGGCAAGAGGGAGGGACGACGAAGAGGGAGGGGGGAAGGAAAAGGAGAAAATGGGAAAAAATCAGGCATAATAGTAGGAACAGAGTTAATTTTGGAAAATATAAAGCAGGGTATGTACAGGGAATATGACTTGAGTAACATTAATCGACAAAACTACCATATGAATAATGGGTAAGCTTAATATACAAACCTGGAATATAGGAGGTTTACTGACTAGAGATAAACGTGTACGACTTGAAGAATTATTAAAGCTATACCCGGTAGACATTCTATGCCTGCAGGAAACCCATATTCCATGGAGCAAAAGAGCGCTATTAAGACTGAGGGGATATAATCTGATAGTAGCTTCATCTCAAACGACAAACATAAGGGGGGTTGCAATATTGGCTAAGAGTTGTCATGGACAAGGAATACGTTGTGCGTCAGATTCATATGGAAGATGGGCAATTGCTAAATTAGGTAGTGGAATTACGATATGCACTGTCTATTGATCTAATCAGGATGATCCTATAATTTTTGAAAAATTAGAAGCAGAATTAGCCATTTGGCAAGGTCCACTAATTTTTTGCGGCGATCTTAACATTTCTTTAATACCATCCTTGTCACCGTATGTAACTAGATTAAAATATATTGGCCGGAAACCAAAAGTGTATCGGGCTATTAGTAATTTAATTTGTAGCCTTGGGCTAACTGATATTTGGATGCAAAATAGCCCAACAGATTCTGGCTACACGTATTACTCACACCCCCATCAAAAATATGTACGGATAGATTAAATTTTTACATCTAAAGATTTAACATCCTCTTCACATATAAGGAAACTTCCAAAAACACTATCAGACCATAATCCCCTATTATTATCAATTGATTATAATACTAATTATATTCAAAAAACAACATGGTCCTTTGATAGGAAATTACTATGTAACCAAGAATATATTGATTTTATTAAAGCCTGGACTGAGGAATTTTTTAGCATGAATCGATTTAGTGCCTCAAGAAATATTGTTTGGGATACTTATAAAGCCGCTCCAAGAGGGGAAACCATTAAGTACCAATCTAAAATTAGGAACGGGGAAAAACAAGAATTTGAAGTAAAAATAGTTGCGCTAGCTAAAGCCGAAGAAGAACATATCAGTAAAATTAGGCAAAGACAAGATACAAGTCAGGTGATGATGCAGGTAGCTATACTAAAATCAGAACTAAACTCTAAACTAAGTCAGAAAGCTGCTGAGACATATCAATCACACAGGAAGCAAGTCTATGAAAGTGGAGAGAAAGTGGGCAGACAATTGGCACTTAGTACGCGTCAGAAAATTACAAGAAGGGACATAGTTACTATAATAGAAAACGGGCAGACCTTTACTCATGCAGCTGAAATTAATTCCAAGTTTCAGAGGTATTATCAGAAGCTATATACAGAGGATACTAAGAGGTCTGAGATAGAAACAAAAGTTTTCATAAACAATTTTCTTAGTAACTCCGAAGCTACGAAAACATTGGACAATGATACAAGGGAGGATCTTGAAAAAGAAATAACAATTGCAGAAGTTAGGACCGCATTATCATTATTAGCCTCAGGCAAAGCAGCAGGTCCAGATAAGATACCGATTGAGCTATTTAGGATACTTAGCCATCAGTTACTACCGATTCTACATGATTTGTTTCTTGGAATACAATTTAATGGTGTACCTCCAATTTCTTGGGAGGAAGCTAATATAATCGTCTTTCCAAAAAAGGGAAAATCCCCAGAACTTCTCACGTCATATCGTCCTATATCCCTTATCAATTCGGACTCCAAATTATATGCAAAAATCTTAGCACTCAGGCTCAGTGGGGTCATTGAACAGCTCGCTTCCCCATGGCAACATGGTTTCATCCCTGGCAAGGGAACCACTGATCACATCCGTAGGGCAATTGCCTTATTTGACGCCACGATAGCCAGGGGGGAGCGTATGTCAATGATTCTACTGGATGCTGAGAAAGCGTTCGATCGTGTCACCTGGAAATTTCTATGGGAAGTTATGATACGTAATAATTTTGGCCCCAAATTTATTAACTCAATAAAATCAATGTATCACCACCCCAAAGCCAAAGTTCTCGCGGCCGGACTATTTTCTGAATACATTAATATAACAAGAGGTACTAGGCAAGGCTGTCCGTGCTCGCCTCTGCTATTTGCTCTATATATCAACCCTCTTATCTTGAAACTATTAGAGAGCACTAATATTAAACCGGTTGTCAGTCATCAGTTTGAAACGAAAGTACTGGCATATGCTGACGACATTGCGATCGTCACACCCGATCCAACAGAAACTATTCATGAAATAGAGGTAATTACTTCTGAATTTGGGACTTATTCTGGGTACTCTCTCAACAAAGGAAAGACGATTATAATAAGTACACCCGACACAGTTTGTATGGATCCACGAAGAGTTGAAAAAGCTACTTACCTGGGCATTGAACTCTGTGCAAACACTAAGCTAATCTCACAAATTAATTTTGATCCATTACTGAAAAAAATTAAGAATGATTTTGAAAGGGTCAATAGCCTTCATCTATCCATTATAGGGAGAGTTAATTATGTTAAAATGAATACGCTACCCAGATGTCTCTATTTATTTAGAGCAATACCACTAGCCATTAAAAAGGAGATTTTAATATTGATTAATTCACTTATATCTAAGTTTGTGTGGCAGAATGGGAAAATTAGGAGATCTATTGAACTATTGTCTCTTCCTATTGATAAAGGCGGCCTTGCTATTCCTAATATGGTATTATATTATTGGGCAGCACAACTAAAACAGTTTACACCTTTGTTTAAAGGATATAGCGAAGAGAATTCAGAGGGCCGTGTTGAAATACCGTCAATATATGAACTTATAGTCGGTCGGGAGGCAAAAGGCTTGTTATTGCGAAAAACTGAGACAAGAAATTATAAAGATTTTAAAGGTGAAATTATGATTGATGCCTGGAAAATTTGGAGTAAAATTTCTAAATATAGTCAAGTTGAGAAGATTAATCGTTATACACCACTTTTTCATTCTAATCTTATTCAAGGACAGGATTCAGATGCCTTTTTAAAACAATGGGCCAAGATAGGAATTAAGACAATAGGTGATTTTCTAATAAATGACTATGACACAACTTTTCTAGATGTGAAAATTAAATATAAACTACCGAATGGGGATTTTCTGAAGTTTGCACAGATATTTGCTACACTAAAAGCTAAGGAATCACTAATCTGCTTGCATAAGTATGAAATTATGGATGTAATATTTAGAACAAACACTAGAATTGGAACCCTATATAATATTCTTTTAAGCATGAAGAATGATGATCTCGATAAAACGGAAAAAAAATGGTGTTTAAAATTGAATAATCCAAATGTGGATCTAAACCAGGTGTTAAATATGAGTCAAAAGTTATTGATGGCAAGTAATCTTAAGGCACAATTGTACAAAACTATCTTTGACCTTTACTTTACCCCTGCTAAACTATTTACTTGGGGCAAACGTGAGAATGATTTATGCCCAAGATGCACTCAAGGGCCGGCAACCCTTACCCATATGTTCTATACTTGTCCTAATTTGGCATTAGTTAAAAGTATGATAAATTCCTTTTGGGAGGAAATTTTTGGACATATAATATCAGAATCCGAAACCTTATTTCTCTTTGGCCATGACCATACCTTAAATCTGGAAAAATCTGAAGAAAGATTAGTTTTTATTGGCATGGCTGTTTTCAGGATACTTCTATCTGCGAGATGGAAAGATGTAGAGCCTCCAAGTTTTCAGATGTGGTTAGCACGCTTTTTGGCAGCTTATAGATATGAATCTGCAATATTTAAAACAAGAGGGATAAGATCTAAATTACGAGGAGATATGCTTTGGTGTCCAATAACTGAATGGAAAAATCGCATTGTCCCTGGTGGTATCGGATGATTGGTGACTATAATTATAATTGACTTTAGAGTTTGTTTATATTGTTGTATAATCTTTATCTTTCTAAAATGTTATTTATGTTGATTTTTTAATCATTTCTGTGAATCTCAAACCCTGAGATTTATTTATTCATAATACTGTATTATTTGAGTTAATTCTGAATTGATGTACTATTGCAATGATATCCTACTTATTATGCCTGAATAAAAGAATAAAAAAAAAAAAAAAAGAAATCTAATAACCTTTTATCCTCAAGAATAGATTTTCGTGTTTTGCATTTATGGGTCAAAATATTCATAGTAAGGTAGGAGATTATATTGCAGTATAAAAATCATATTTGAGCAAATTACTAAATGTTATAAGGACTCTCAGTTTCTGATTGAGCAAAAAATATGTTTCACATGTCAACATGTCATGCAGTTTGAAATATTTTATTGATGTTTACCGTGAACAGTGGAATTTTGTAGTCTTCCATATTTGAAGAGCCCTCACAAACACATATACATATATATATATATATATTCACTGAAAAAAAGAAAGGTTAAGCGGCATTATAGTTAGGCTCAGATTGAATTCATATAAAACCAGTCAAATTCAGTGGTTATAGTTAGCTGAGCTAACTATACCTTATGCCCCAGCACTGCTCTGCTTATGACCTCACATATTACATCCCTAATGACATTACTGATAACATCATCAGGTAAGTATGAGTGTCTTCTAAAAATTAGTCCGAACCATATGTACAACAAAAGTTTAAAAAAATTACTTTCTGTACTACTAATGAGGAATTCCATTTGTAACATACATTATGTGAGTGGCTGTGTGACATTCTGTGTGTAAGTGGGTGCCTGAGTGGATGTACAGATATGTGAGTGGATGTGCGAGTGCCTGTATAGGTGTATATGTGGGTATGTGAGTAGCTGTGTGGGAAACATAGTGGCTGTGTGCGTGACTGTATTGGTGAGTGAGTGGGTTTGTCAGTGGCTGTGTGGGTGAGTGAGTGGCTCTGTGAGTGGCTATATGGATATCTGAGTGGGTCTGCAATTGACTGTATGAGTGAGTGAGTGGGTATATGCAGGGCCGTCTGAGTGAGTGAGTGAGTGAGTGAGTGAGTAAGTGTCTATGTAAGTGGCTGTATGGGTGAGTGAGTGGCTGTTTGGATGGGGCTTTGGTTAAATGAGTTGGTGTTTGAGTAGCTATATTGTAGAGTAAGTGTCTGTGTGAATGGATCTATGGGTGAGTGAGCAAATGTGTGAGTGCTTATATGGATGTATGAATGGGCGTGTAAGTGCTTGTGTGGGTGTGTCAGTGAGTGTGTCAGTGCTTGCATGGGTGAGTGATTGGCTGTGTTAAGAGGCTGTTAGGGTGAGTGAGAGGGTGTATGAGTGGCTGTAGGTAAATAGGTTTGTGTGTGAGTAGCTCCATTGATGAGTATGTAGCTGTGTGAGTGGCTGTATGGGCAAGCGACTGGCTGTATGAGTAGCTGTATTAGTGAGTGAGTGGTTCGTGAGTGGCTGTATGAGTGAGTGGGTATGTGAGTGGCTCTATGGATGAGTGATCAGGTGTGTGAGTACTTGTATGGGTCAGTGAATGGGTATGTAAGTGGTTGTATGGGTATGTAAGTGGGTATATGCGAGGTTGTATGGGGGTGTGAGTGTTTCGTGGATGATATTATCAGTGATGTCATTTGAGATGCCTGTATGAGCACAACTGAATGATAGTGAAAATAATCGAGCTATGTCTTAACAATATTTATTTCCTATTCAATAAGGAGGTCTATCAGCAACTGAGAGGGGTGGTGATGGGGGCATGCTGCTCCCCCAGCTACGCATATCTTCATGTGGGCTGGTGGGAGGAGCATGTTCTCATTGGAGCCATAAAGATGTTTGGGAAGCTCATGTGAGACATTTCTGGCATTATGTAGATGATGTCTCATCAATATGGGAGGGTACCAAAAAGGCAGCCCAAGCCTTTGTAGCCTCAATTAATGACAACACACACAATCGAAGATTTACTGCAGAAATGAGTGACAAAAATGTGGAGTTTTTAGATGACAGATCCACATCTGTGAGGGGCAAGTTCAGACTAAATTTCACCATAAGAAGATTGTGGGACATTCCATTCCCCACGCGAACAGCTCGCACCCTCGTCGCCTGATACATAGTATACCGTACGGCGAAGTTTTACGAATTTGCCGTATCTGTAGCTTTGATAATGATCTGATACATTGTCAGCAGGAAGCATTTGACCAATTCCTTGTTCATGGCTACAAGTGGTCTGATTTACATTAAGCTCTCAACAAAGCGAATGAACACAGGAGAGAGGCATTCTTACTACCAAAAGCAGACAGAATTGCTGTCCAGCCACACAGGCAGACCTTGATGAGAGCAACACACAATGTGTTTGATTGGTCACCACATTTAGTAAACAAGAACATAACATACGAAACATTATCTATTCTCAGTGATCGATGGTGTTAACTGATATAACTCTCAAATCCATTTTACCAGCACCAACAGCTATCACATTTAGGAGGGCCCCCTCGATGACGGATGCCCTAGTGAAAACAAGTTTGGAAGTCACACTGACTCCAACCTGGTTAGCCAAACCAGGATTTTACAAATGCAATTCTTGCTGTGTCTGTAAGTTTGGTGCCAATATAACAGAGTACACAACAGCATTCAGTTTGGAACTCATCCCTATCAAAGAACATTTTATGTCGTACAGAATTTGCAATATATATCTTACAGTGTACATTCAGGCTCAAATACATATGGAGCACTAAGCTCCCAGTATTTAAGAGAATCCTGCCACACTTAAGGGCCGTAGTAAATTCGGATCCCAACTACCTTATAGCCCAGCCTCTCAAGTTGGTGCATCAAAACAATCTAAACGATTTGAAATATTCTGTATTAGGGGCTGTCCCTGTATCAATACGGGGAGGCAATAGAGAAAAAAGCCTCCGCCAACTGGAATCGCATTTTATTTTAGCTTTAGACACTAAGATGCCGAACGGCTTAAACACAAGCAAAGATTTGCATAATTTCCTCTAGGGAGTCTGTATTTACTTGCCTTTTTATCTAGAGAGTTTCTCCCCAAACCATGATATTCTATTATGTGTGCTATATATGAAATCAAAATATGTATTAAGTTCTGTTGACAGTTTGGCCGTATGAAAACTTCACTTTGTTTATTTAGTCTTTTATAAGGGTCCTCTGTTACCATCAAACATTGTTCCTATTTGCATTAGTGATGTGAGTATGTAATCTTATGGGCACTGGCCCACAATTGCAATACAATGAGAGAATGAGAGTGATACTCCACACTATTATCATGTTTTGTCTTAATTGTATTTCAGCACTTGCACTTTACAAATATCTATTTCCGGTTTTTACACATTGCCTCTGGGCTGACACGAGATCTAGGGCCAGATGTAGCTCGCCAATTACCGGTCGGTAACGGCCGATTTCGGCCGTTACCGACCGGTATTTGGGAATTGACATGTAGGGGGCATATTATTTCCAGAATCGGTATATTTACCGATTCGGTAAATTTACAGAATCGGTAAAATACCGAATTGGTAAATATGCCGATTCTGTAAATCAATATGTAGGTGGCACTGTAATCAGTGCCACAGGCCCTTACCGAATAGTTATTTACCATGGAATACTATTCCATGGTAAATAACGAATTACAGTGTACATGCACATCTGTGCATGTACACCTGTGCCATGTGGCACACAGACATGCCCTAGGGCATGTCTGTGTGTCACATGGCACACAAGCCCGAAACAGGGGTGCAACAGGGTGTCAAAGTGACACCCTGTCCCTCTTGTAAAATCGGTAATTTTACCGATTCGGTAATTACCGAATCGGTATTTGCTATTGAATCCTATGGGCTTCAAGGGCCAGATGTAGGTAATTTTATTTTACCACTTCTTAAATACCGAATCATACCGATTCGGTATTTAAGAAGTGGTAAAATAGAGGGGGGGAGATGTAGGTATTTCAGAACCGGTAAATACCGAATCGTTAAGATTCGGTATTTACCGATTCTGTAAATACCGATTCGGTATTGCCCATTGAATCCTATGGGCCCTGAAGCCCATAGGAATCAATGGGCAATACCGAATCTGTAATTACAGATTCGGTAAATACCGATTTTAGCAAGGGTGCAGGGGGTGTCACTTTGACACCCTCTAGCACCCCAAAGACGGGCATGTTTGCCATGTGGCACACAGACATGCCCTAAGGGCATGTCTGTCTGTCACATGGCTAGGTATGCATGCACATATGTGCATGCACACCTGGAATCGGTATTTTACCACCCAATTGGATTGGGTGGTAAAATACCGATTCTTAAAGCCCTGTGGCACTCTGACATGTGCCAGCTACATCTGCATTTACAGAATCGGTATTTTACCGAGTCTGTATTTACCGATTCGGTAATTTTACCGAATCGGTAAATACAGAATCGGTAAAATACCGATTCTGTAAATGCATGCCCTACATCTGAAAACCCTAATACCGGTCGGAAACGGCCAAAATCGTCCGTTTCCGACCGGTATTAGGGCTCCTACATCTGGCCCTCAGTCCCATAGGAATCAATGGCAAATACCGATTCGGTAATTACCGAATCGGTAATTACCGAATCTTACAGATTCGGTATTTTTACCGAATTATTTACCTCCATAGCAATTACCGAATTGTAAATACCGAATCGGTAAAATTCGGTATTTACCATTCGGTAAATTGCTATTACCTACATCTGGGCCCTAGTCATTTTAGTATTATGGTGAATAGGTTTTATAACACTCTTTTAACACTAGGTTTTTTACTTTTGGCACATAAGCACTGCACTTTCTAGACAAAACAGACTATATCGATACAATATATGAAATGTAATCAACTGATGCATCATAGATTTCGGGTTAATTGTTCAGTTACTATTGGTTTACAGCAGACTAATAGAACCGTTTCATATAAACAATATGATTGTAAATGAGGTTGCTTTGCCCCCCATTTTTTAGTATTACTCTAAGTAGGTGAACTCGCAATAGCACTAGCACTTTAAACAAACATGATATTTATCTTCAATTGAAAGATTGTAATGGTGTTTTCACATTCGTGCATAAGAAGTTCACTACTTGCTGTTACCCTTGGGTGGTCTATATGCGCTCAATGATTATGTACATGCATTTAAACAGCATTGTTTTCATTTTTGATTCAGGTGTATCATTACTGCTATATAAACCGCAGTAGCCCTATTTGTATGAGGACTACAAGTGAAAATTACGATGCCATTTATTGTGTATAATCTGTTGTCATTTTCTATCAACATGCCTGAGAGTTTCTGTAACTGATGGGGCGTGCACACTATTTATTGGTCTATTGTCATGTGGCATGTCATGTGATCAAGTTCGCGTACCTGCGATCGAAACACGTCATGGCAGGCATTAAGCCTGATCAACACTGAGGTCTATGATACATATTAAAACACTTTGAAACGAGCAACTTGGAGTCTGTGCGGGGTGCGGTTTGTACCTGGATGGTTTCATGGTGAAAGGAGGTGGGCCAGGATTGTGCAATTTATATATATATATATATATATATATATATATATATATATATATATATATTACCTACTGGCGGTCGCCAGTAGGTATATATAGTTAGGATTTTTTCTCTATGGGATTTTTGAAAATTCTATGTCTAATAACTTTGGCGTTTGTGGACGGAATTGGCTGAAATTTTCAGGAAAATGGAACATTTTCTTTCTGAGCAGCCCCTGAAAATTTGGGGGGGGTCGTCAAGGGGGGGCCGAGAAAAAGGGGGGGTCCCAAAACGTGTTTTTGCCATGCAATTTTCCGTAGGGCGGTTGGCCTCACTTTTAGCTCGAACGGCTGAATGGATTTCCACGAAACTTGGCAAAATTGTAGATATTGTTTGCCCGATGTGCCTTTGCTAGGTCTCAAGATATGTGGTCCTGTGAATTTTGAGTAAATTAGGTTTAAAAAAAGATATATATCTAGAGCCGCGCCCGGTATGCGTACCGGGGAGCGCTTCGGGCGCGCCACGCGACTTGCGCACGCCAAGCTGATTGGTTCTCGGGTGTCTGTAAACATTCGAAACAGTCCGCAGCGGCCGCCATCTTGTGTCTCGGTAGGATTGAGACACAAGAGGTGGCAAAAATCAAAGGGGGGAAATGAGCAAAAGGGGGCAGGGTACACCCCCCTGACCCCCTAGTTTTGATGTGGGGGCCATAAAAGGCTCCCGCGGGTAAAAAAAATAAAAAATCGATTTGCGCGGGGGGGAGCGCCCGGTACGCGCACCGGGGAGCTTACGGGGGAGCGTACCAGGAGATAAAAAATGACAGACTTTTTAAAAAAAAAAAAAAGCTTCTTTTTATAAATTGGAGGTAGTTCTGAAAAGAACTTTTTTTTTGATTTTGTTGTTTTATATATATATTTTTTTGTTTTTGTTTTATATTTTTTTTAGACTTTTTAAAACAATTTTATATTTTTTTTGGATTTTTGTCAAGGGAAAAACAAAAACAAGGATTCCAAAACTGCTCAACAGGAGCAAAAAAAATTGAAAATTTAGGGACTGGCAGAGCAGCGGTGTTGCTGTTTCTTTAGGGCAATGAGTTCAACACTCTGCTCCCCATAGCAGAGCAGTTCGTCACACTCCGTGCACAGAAATTTGATGCCTGCAAACACCGGCTGAATGTTAGGGACCATTCTTCCACGGGGTGGTCCCGAAGGTGTTGCTCCACCAGTGGAGGTGCTGCCGCCATCTGTGGGTAAATTCCGTGCCAGCTCTCTGACACTCTCCCTGGCAAAGTTGTTAGGGTGTCTTCTTTTCACATGCCTGATTAAATTAGCATTTCCAAAACTATATTTTTTCAGAGGATTGCCTCTGGATAAACTAATCCCACATATTTTGCAGGTTACTTTGGGAGCGTTGACTTTTTTTTGTCCTTCAGGGATGTCATAAAATTTCCAGATGAAATGGGTTTTTTTCTTCTGCTGAGGAGGGTCCTCATCTAAAAATCCCTCTGAATCACTGCTGGATGATTCTCTTGCAGCCATTGCTGGAGATCAGAAAAGTAGGAGATAAACACAGTACACAGAACAGCTCTTGCTCTCTCCAAGTACAAAGCAATAGTGAGAGAAATGGGTGGGTTTCACACAATTTGGAAAAAAAAAAGTTCTGAACCAATGAAAAGTGTTATTTTAAAGTCACATGGTTTGACGCGCTTACGCTACGCGCCCCGGGGCGCGTCCCGGGGCGTGTATCGTAAGCGCATCGGGGCGCTTACGTTGCGCGATCGTATGCGCTTCCGGGTGCGCTTACGCGGTGCGTCATAAGACGCATCTCGTGGCTACGCGATACGTGTCTTATGACGCAAGGCGTGGCGGCTACGCGATACGTCACGATGTTGTTTTCGTTCGCGGCAATAGCGCTATCGGGACGCTCATCAGTACGCGCCCCGGGGCGCGCCGCAAGATTGCGCTTACCCGTGCGTTCACCTGTCCGCGCCCCGGGAGCGCACCAAAAAGAATTTAAAAAAAAAATGACAGAATTATAAAATATAAAATTCGATTTTAAATGTATTATTTTTATAAAGATTTGCTATTAAAAAACCTATGAAATTCACTGAAAAAACCATAGGTTATAGACCATATATAGTTAGGAATTAGCATTTACAAAACCTTATTTTACTCACACAAAACCATTGAAATTCCATATATAGTTAGTTGCACTAACTATATATCGCGCACCCGCAATCCACTGCTGATGATGTCACATATTACATCATTCATGACATGGTCAGTGACATCACTGATGACATCACTGATGACATCTCAAATGACATCACTGATGACATCTCATTTGACATTACTGATCACATCACTGATGACATCATTCATGTGATGATACGATGAACCTCTTCAGACTCTAATATAACCTTAGATACACTCTGTAAACAGACACTCACAGACTGTCACTCATCCATGGAGTTACTCACACACCTAGTCAGTCTTGCAAAGAATCAATCACACCTCCATTTCCTCAACTATATAGTTATACACACCTTACTTATTGAAACATATAATAACACATATTTACTCTGTTATACAATCCCTGATACAAGTTCACAATAATCCATACAGCCACTCACACATTCACTGGCTCTTATGCACAGTTAGTTATTTATATATGTCAACTATCACATGTACTGTGTTTTACATATGTACTTACTTTGACATGTAGCACTGAGATATCCATTCACTCACCAATACACTCATGCACACAGTCAACTGCCCATACAGCTGTTTCCACATGCACTTTTGAACCCATACATCTAGTGAATCAACTGCTCACACATCTATGCACAGAGTCATACACCTCCCAGACACCCACACACACACTCAGTCTCCCATACAAATACTTGGGCAACCAATCAATAACCCATATAGTTACTCATATAGCTACTGATCAACACATGCATCAGATTACAGAACAACAGACACAATGATGCACAATTTAAAACAGTTTAGTCACTAACCCATGCACTCAGTGAGACACATTTAATCACTCACTTATACAGTCAGTCATGCACCTACTAAATCCTTCATCCAGACACTTATACATCCACTCATTCTTCAATATGTAAGACATATTTTAACTTTACAGAAACATACAGTCACTGCATCACATGAATGATGTCATCAGTGATGTGATCAGTAATGTCAAATGAGATGTCATCAGTGATGTCATCAGTGATGTCATTTGAGATGTCATCAGTGATGTCATCAGTGATGTCACTGACCATGTCATGAATGATGTAATATGTGACATCATCAGCAGTGGATTGCGGGTGCGCGATATATAGTTAGTGCA
Organism: Lissotriton helveticus; assembly: GCF_964261635.1. NCBI lineage: Eukaryota > Metazoa > Chordata > Amphibia > Caudata > Salamandridae > Lissotriton > Lissotriton helveticus. Next base: position 186,869,505 of record NC_136068.1, on the reverse strand, counting down.
ACTAACTATATATGGAATTTCAATGGTTTTGTGTGAGTAAAATAAGGTTTTGTAAATGCTAATTCCTAACTATATATGGTCTATAACCTATGGTTTTTTCAGTGAATTTTCAAGGTTTTGTAAATGCTAATTCCTAACTATATATGGTCTATAACCTATGGTTTTTTCAGTGAATATATATATATATATATATATATATATATATATATATATATATATATATATAAGTGTGTGTGTGTGTGTGTGTCTATATAAATATATATATGTATGTATATGTATACGTATATGTATATATATATATGCATATGTATGTGTGTGTGTGTATATATATATATATATATATTTATATATATATATATATATATATATATATATATATATATATACGTGTATATATATTTTCACAAACTGCTCCTCTGATGTATAGGATGTTGCGGACACGCTTGAAGTTTCATTTACTTGCTTGTTTCCAGCTGAAACCTCCAAGCTTCCCACCTGCCTTGGAAGTCTGCCTTTAGAGGAAACGTTCGAGAGCACAGCTTAAGGAAAACGTTTTTTGGCTACCATGTCATGCCCCCAAACGGCTGAAATCACAGGACCGAATTGAGAAACTAAACCAATTCAATCCCTTCCTAATTAAACTCAAAAATTGTCTTCTGTCATTTCTTTCCAGCCAAGTAGCCAAGGAGGCCTATAACAGCCATTTTGTTTGAAGGAGTACGGCTCTAATCAATCCTATGAACATACGATACTGAGTCGAGCCACTCTGCTTTTGAGGGGACTTCGACTGGATCCAGTTCTTACAGATCTTTCTTCTTCCCAACAAAATTAAATAGAATGCCAATTTGTGCAAATATCCCAGAGGGTCCCAACATCTGGTGACATCCCAAAAATAATTAATTCAGAGCTTACCTGGATTTGAGGTCATTCAGAAACTTACAAACATTCTTACAGAAATTCTGAATATTAGGGCAAACAACGAACATATGGATAATCTCAGCACGCTTTAGGCTACATTTCCTGCAATATGCCTCTTCAAAACCTTTCCGTTTTTCTTGCCTTTTTGGTGGCCAGTAGGCTCTGTGGAGGAAAAAAGGGTGGTTCCTTCTGAGTTATGCCTTTTTACCCACCCTATTTGTTAACCGGAAAGATGCATGCCATAATTGGTAGAGACTTACATTCAGCATTATTTCTCCTCACAAGGAGTTAGGTGTACTCTGCCCTTCTTTTGAGATATCCATATTTTACGCATACCAGGTTGCCAACACCTTCTACCGTTGTGGGCTGTTGATCAAATGCTTCTCCATATCATTGGTGCCAACTTTATCTCCTTCCATGGCTTGAGATCAACTTTGTAGCTGGATACATTTAAACTTGGACACCATCTTGTTGGTTGCATGCTGAAACTGCTCCAATGAGCAGAGTTTCCTCTCTTGAAGGATCTGGCTCCATTCAATAATGTATATAAACTGGGAAACCCAATAAACCCTTGGAGGCTTGGGCGATTCAACAATGAAAGGTACTGGGTGCCTACAAGGGATTTTGTTTCAAAGAACTTCAATAGATAACTATTTTAGACTTATTCTGGGGGTGAGTTCTATGGGAACATTCACTAAAGTGTCATTAGACAACAACAATAAATGCAAATCAGGAGCACAAATACTCTGGAATGTCTATTTGTTTGAAAATATCAGTATGTTTATATAGTAGTAATTAAAAAGGAGTACAGATAAACGGACAAATCAGCAATAAATCATGAAAAGAAGTAAAATCAAATTAATCCAACAGATCATGACAATTAAATCAAAGGTGACATATCTCCTAATGAGAATATTAGTCACTGGAGACCAACAGGTATCTCAGAAATAGATGGTGGAGTCGACGTTTCAGTCTCAGTGGCGTCATTCCACCAGTCAATGAGTCCAACATAACGAACCTCGTTACGTTGGACTCATTGACTGACGCTTGACTCGATGCAACGTTTCTCTTTTCAAGAAATATTACTGACAAGTGGTGACTGGAAGAGTGTTCCCTTTCCTTTGAAATGTATGCCACTATTGGATACCTTTAGTTATCATCATCAACTTGACTTTATTGTTTTGTGGTTCAGTGAAACTCCCGCCATCAACGTATGCAGTTCTGACCATAGATCCACGTTAAGGATTAATCGTGGCAATACTGATTATAGAAGGGTCCTTTTTTAAGCTATATCTACTGTCCTGAAGATGGTCTGACGGACTGACGCCACTGAGACCGAAACGTCGACTCCACCATCTATTTCTGAGATACCTGTTGGTCTCCAGTGATTATTACTCTCATTAGGAGATATGTTACCTTTGATTTATTTAGAATAGATGTTTGTCATGAATTGTTGGATTAATAACTTTACTTCTTTTCATGATTTAGTGCTGATTTGTCTGTTTATCAGTACTCCTTTTTAATTACTGCTATATAAACATACTGATATTTTCAAACGGGGAACGTCGTTTACGACGCAACTTTTAGCACGCAGTGCTATTACAACGCGGTCTTTAAATCACATTCTATTACAACGCATGACTCTGGGGGGCGCTCAAGGATAGGGAATACTTTTAATTTACTATCCAACACCTTCCCTAGTGTCAACGGGGACTGGTGTTGGAATAGTAAATTAAAATATTCACTATCCTACACCCCTTTCTGTTACGCGTTGTAAAAGAATGCGTTATAAAAAACGCGTTGTTACAGCATGCGTGCTAAAAGCATGCGTTGTAACAACGTACATCCATTTTCAAACAAATAAGATATTCCCGTGTTTTGTGCTCTTGATTTGCATTTATTGTTGTTGTTTAATGGCACTTTGGTGTATGTTCCCATAGGACTCACCCCCAGAATAAGTCTCAAATAGTTATCAATTGAAGTTCTTTGAAACGAAATCCCTTGCAGGCACCTTGTACCTTTCATTATCCATTCAATTATGCCTGCTGTCATTAAATTCAAAGCCAGCCTGTCTTCCAAGCATTCTGGGGAGCCCTGGGAGGCCCAAGTTGGAGCCTACCTACTATAGTATATGAGCTATGTTACTCGCCGGATCTAGGCCCACAATTGGGCCGCCACCTGCAACACTTTTATCTTTACTTTTTTAAAGTACCTCCGATCACCAAATTTATACATAAACTTGGACCAACCACTTTCCACTTCTTTTCCTCAGACACGTCACTATACTGTCCTGTGTGTAGCCACTGTCCCAGCAACTGAAACAATGGATGGCATAAGGGACCCCACAAGTGTATTTGCCCAACATAGAACAACATGAACCCAAATCAAAATATTTTGAGTGGCACGGGACCCCTTGACTCTGCACTGTTCACATGATCACAAATGGCAAAGACACAACCAAGCTGTGTCATCTACTGTTTTGCACTCAGCTGGCCCTTGGAATGGTTAAATTCACATGTCTATAGAATCTTTTATAGATGTCATATATACCTACTAACCTACCTAGCTATAACTTAGGACATGGTATGAGCTGCATATCAGAAGTACACGTGTATGGAATATGAAAATGTCTGCTTAACATGTGCATTACCACTAAACTCTATCAACACATTATTTTCTAACTATTACTTTTCTCCTTATAGTTTTTACTAACTGTGTCACAAGATTTAGAGGTAGATATCACAATTCCAACAATAACAATGTTCTCCATTTCCCAAAAGGTCTATCGACCAGAGCAAGTGGCCACAGCTCTGCCACAAAGAGACTCACACTCCAGACCTGGGACAAGCCAACAGTGATGAGGACAGTCTTGGACAACTTGACGTGGACGAAGGTGCTCGTCCATCTGGTCCGGCTGGGAACACGGCAAAAGTGAGTGTGATTAGACTCACAATACCCCCCATCTGCAACAACTTGGCCATCACTGCACCTACCACAGTGTCTCCTATTATTTGCACACAAGTCCTGGCTATTGATATCACTGTCACGACCCCTGCAACTGAAGAGCCAGGATCCAGTGTGGTGTGACAACCTGTGCAAAGGGCACAGGTTTGTGGGGGTTGGGCTAGTAGGAGGGTACCTGTGTGCCAGCTGAGTGAGCCCACTGGTGCCACTCACACCCAATCTAATATTGACTATGTCTGGGGTTATTATTATCAGTCCCAAGAGAAGATGGACCAGATAATGCCCAAAATCAGGCAAATTAAGCAGGTGCAGAGGGACATACACATGACGTTGGCAGTCCACAACACCAACATGAGCTCCCTAATTAGGCTGCTGTTGGACATTAACACAACTCTGTCTAGGGCTTTTCCACCACCACCCACCTCTTTCTGTGTTACACCACCATCAGGTCCCTCAACATCAGCTGCAGCCACAGGAAGGGAGGACCTGCCAGAGGAAGAACCAACAGCAGATACCCCAGGTCCTGCACCTGTGGATACTCCCCGCACTGACAAGCCAGGACGTCCACGAAAATTTCCCAAGTGTGTGACGCACATTCACTTTGTGGACTATTTCTGGACCCATTTCCCTTTATGAGGGAGAGGTGTGGCGCCGCGGCCAGGGCGACTGACGCTGGAATCTGGGTATCAGGGTTCGATCCCCGGCTCCGGCGGCAGGTTAGCCCAGCACCATGTGACTCTGGGCAATAGCTCGCTTAATCTTCCCGACGGCCCCCAGCGCCTAGAGACCCTTACGGGTGATTGTGCGCTTTACAAATGTTGGATTATTATTATTATTATTATGATGGCTGTAGTATCTTGGACATTGGGCTCCAAACAATTTGGCATCTACAACCATGGTTCCATCCTCCATGACTGACTCCTCCACTTTTTGGTTTCCCTGTTTAATATTTTCACAATGTTTATTTCTTCTTGTTCACTTAAATAAACGCACTGGTTTGAAACAGATTGACTGCTGTAGTATGTTTCAAATCTAGAACACCATATATGTACTCCCATCTGAGCTTGACAATTCCACAATGTTTGTTTGTTTAAGAAATGATATTTTGCATGTACACTGTGTTTAGCTCGGGTTAACAACCGTGTCTCAACAACACTTACAAACTAATGTGTTGTTAAATATCATCTTTAACCCATCAAAAAAACAATGGGTTGTTATGATATCAGTTACAAGCCATATCAAACATTACACCAATAGTCTTTGCAGGGTAACACATTTAAAGGCCCAGACTACACCTAAAAGGAAGGAAGGGATACATCTGACAGATTACAAATGATTAGGTCACATAGAATCGATCAATTTCATCAACTGGAGCCATATAACCTACCTCACAGAAGGAATCCCACATCAATTATACCGATAGACAAACACATGGCAGTACTACAATTTTGATATCAAACCATCATTCCACTACACTGTTCCACTATCTGGTGGAATGTCACCATCAAATGTCAATGGTATGCCACTAGAGGTATGTCCCACAATGATGACCCACGTCAACAGCTTAGTACACATTACCCACAATGAGGCTTTAGGCAATGTGAAGGGAGCTTTGGATGAATAGGCTCCACTACCACATGTGGCTGGAGTGTATGATGGGACACATATTGTATTAAGTCCAACACATGACAAGGAACAAGTCCAATGGATTCCTCAGAACTCCCATCCAATCAATGTGCAAGCCATCTGGGTACATGATTTGTACACCCAAAGTATGTGTGTGTCAGTCCCAGGAACAAGCCATGCTACTCTTATACTACCAAACAGCAAAATAAGCCTGTAGATGTCACAACTCTGAAATATCCAAACAAAGTTGACAAGGAGGTGTGAGCACCTACAACAGAACATTACATATTGAGTACATTACAAACCATATATGAACAATTATTCACATAGTCAGTATCTGGAGAACACAGTCTTGGCCAAAAATCTTTGATAAACAATGCTACAGAAAATAAAGTCCCATGTGTCAAAACCTTTGCCTACTAGTTCCCAAGCTTGCCCTTTTATTTTAGATTTTTTTTTTTACTTGCAGATTTATATAGCGCAAATTGTTGCCCGGAGGCGTCCAAGCGCTAGGATAACCAGGACCTACTGTTGAGCAGAGGGAGGAAGAGCGGCAGTTAGTGGGGGGATGTAAACAGAAAGGTCTTTAATTGTTTACGAAACACATTGAGATTAGTATTCTTATCTCATCATTACAACAAAAGGTGGTTAACAGTCACAGTAATGTAACTAAATACTTAGACTCGGGAGAAGAAGTTGCTGATGAGATCCTGATGCAAGTCCCCTCCTTCTTCTTCACAACCATCATCTTCATTGGCATTCCATGGTCCTCACCCGGTGGCTCGCCATGGTCTCCATTCTCTGGGATGAAAGGGATGTTCCGTCACAGGGAGATGTTGTGGAGCATGCCGCAGGCCACAGCAATTTGACATACATTCCAGGGTGAGTAAAAGAGGGCTCCACTTGTCTTGTCCAGATATCTAATTCTGGCCTTCAGAAGCCCAAAAGCCTGCTCCACTGGCTGCAGTGTTCTTCCATGGGCCTCATTGAAGTGGACTTCCACTGGCATTGTTGTATTCCTCAGCACTGTCAACAACCATGGTCTGCTGGGATACTCTGAGTCAGATGGAAGTCACACAAAAGTGCAACAATGAGTCACACAGTTTGAGATGGCACTACTTGACATTACCCATACAGAGTTAGGACAGTTCATACTTACCTACAAGCCAGGCCCTCTCTGGTAGGAGTTGTGACATCAGCTGGGGTACGGTGCTATTCCGTAGTACAAAGAATCATTAGCAGATCCTGGAAACTGGGAATAGATGTTTGAGATGTACAAATCTGCTAGGCAGACAACTTGTACATTGATTGAGTGGAAGTTCTTCCTGTTACGGTAAGCTTGTTCCTTGTCGTGTGGTGGTATCAAAGCTATACTTGTGCCATAAATGGATCCAATCACATGTGTCATGCAAGCAAATCCATAAAACTCTGCCTTTACATCTTCCAAATCCTCACATCTGGTGAACTGGATGCAGCTGTCAATCAATCAATCATATCATTTGTAAAGAGCACTACTCACCTGTGAGGGTCTCAAGGCGCTGGGGTGGAGGATGCTGCTACTGCTCGAAAAGCCAGGTCTTGAGGAGTTTTCTGAAGGTCAGCAGGTCTTGGGTCTGCCGTAGGTGGATGGGGAGGGTGTTCCAGGTCTTGACGGCAAGGTGGGAGAACGATCTGCTGCCGGAGGTCGCTCTTCAGAAGCGGGGAACTGTGGCGAGGGCGAGGTCAGCGGAGCGGAGCTGGCGGGTGGGGGTGTAGAAGCTGAGTCGTCTGTTGAGTTATGTTGGTCCGGTGTTGTGGAGTGCCTTGTGTGCGTGGTTGAGGAGCTTGAAGGTTATCCTCTTTTTGACCAGAAGCCAGTGCAGGTCTCTCAGGTGGGGTGTGATGTGGCTGCGGCAAGGGATGTCGAGGATCAGGAGTGCAGAGGCATTCTGGATGCGTTGGAGCTGTCTCAGGAGTTTGTCGAAGCTCCTTTAAAGAAGGCGTTTCCGTAGTCCATATCACAGTCCAACCTGCTGCTGATGAGGGCCTGGGTGACCGTACTTCCTGTTTCAGTGGGATCCACTTGTAGATCCTGCGGAGCATGCGGAGTGTGTTGAAGCAGGAGGAGGAGACTATGTTGACCTGTTTATTCATGGAGAGGGTGGAGTGAAGGATGACCCCTAGGTTGCGTGCGTGGTCGGTGGGTGTTGGGGCGGTTCCAATGCAGACGGCCACCAGGAGTCGTCCCAGGTCAAAGGGGTGGATCCGAGGATAAGGACCTCCGTGTTGTCTGAGTTCAGCTTCAGTCAGCTGTTCCTCATCCATTCCTCATCCATTCAGCGACAGCCTTCATTCCTTCGTGAAGGTTGGTTTTGGTGGTGTGGGGGTCCTTGGTGAGGTAGATGATCTGCTGGGTGTCATCGGCTTAGGAGATGATATTGAGGTCGTGCTGACGGGCAACGTGGGCGAGCGGTGCCATGTAGATGTTAAAAAGAGTTGGGATGAGGGATGAGCCCTGGGGTACACCGCAGATGATCTCTGTGGCTCCGAAGCGAAAGGAGGGGAAGGTGGACGCTCTGTGTTCTGCCGGGGAGGACGGAGGTGGTCCAGTCCAGGGCCTTCCCTTTGATCTCAGCATTGTGGAGGCGTGTTCGTAGTGTGTGGTGGCAGACCGTGTCGAAGGCGGCTGACAGGTCCAGGAGGATGAGGGCCGCCATTTCTATGTTGTCCAGCAGGGACTTGATGTCATTGGAGGCGGCGATGAGGGCAGTCTCGGTGCTGTGGTTGCTGTGGAACCCGGACTGGGAAGGGTCCAGGATGTTGTTCTCCTCGAGGTAGCGGGTCAGTTGTTCTTTGACGTTCTTCTCGATGACCTTTGCCAGGAACGGGAGCAGGGAGACAGGCCCGGTCAATGTATCCAAGCAAACAAGAAAGGACTACTCCTACCACACGACTGAACATTGTTTGTGACATAACTCCAGATATTGCGACTGTGAACTGGAATGAACCAATGGCAGTGCTGACATTAGTTGCACTATTGAGGGGATACATGTTGGGTTTGTGTTGTGCGGCAGGAGATCAGGCTCCAACTGATTACATAAAACAGAGATTTTTTGCCTATTCATGTAAAACAATTACAGACCTTTCTTTCATGATCTGTAGGTCTGGAAATGGGTGGTACACTGGAGGCTGCCTTCTCCTCCTTCTCCCAGGGTGCCTAAGTGCAAAGCGACAGCTAATCAGTACAATGGTCAGAGTAACACGTGCCATTTCAATAGAAAAAAAAGTGACACAAGATAACTAGTGAACTATTTAATATACATATGGAACATGTTCTCCTTTCCAACATCCATCAATAATACCCATTGTGAATTTTACATGTGTTTGTAGCATTGATGTGCATATATTGCCTTACAAAGGTGACATTTGCGCCTGCTAATTTTTTGGGAGGAAAGTCTTTGGGCAAAATACCTTCAACTGCGGTCTACACTGCACTGCGTTAATCTAGCGAAAATGCCCAGTAACACATAACACAGAGGCTGAGTTTTGAGGAAATTACATGGCTTTGGATTACTTCCCATGTCAATATGTAACACCTTCATAAGAGTGGTGGTGACACATTTAAATAAAAAAAATCCACTACTTTCAACCATTTACATGGTGGCTGCCTGACCTCTCTCTTCAGACAATCTGACTGTGGCGCTGCCGACGGAAGTCGTACATGCAATGGGCAGTGCACTCGATGACAGGACACAGCCATAGGCTAATGTTGTAGATTTTGGCAGTAGTGGACCAATGCCTGTGTCCGTCTCTGCTGATTACCGTGTATGTCGTGTACATGTACGCCACAGTTTCAAAAATAGGTCACTTGTCTACAGACACTGCTGCCACCAACACCTCCTCCACTTCAGCTTCTTCTTGTGACCTCTGGAAGCACTCATGGCAGGTAAGAAAGTCGAGAGGGTCACTGCCTTCTCTGCAGAAGAACTGGAAATGCTAGAAGACGTAGTCCTCTCCCAGTGTGGTCAGCTGTATGGTTCACCAAAAAGTAAGTTACTGACAATGTATATAACACTATGTAACTCAGGCTTTGCCATGCCCAAAGGTTACATTGTGACCATGAGTCACATTATATGTCTATATGGTGTTTTATCATTTGTCCCTCACTACATAGGGCAATCATGTTAGTTATTGTTGAGCACTATACATTGTGGATGTGGTATCACCACTCTTTGGGGAAAATATGAAAAGATCTGGAGTCCATGTTGGCTGTATGCTGCCATCTATGCGTTCATACAATTAATGGTACCTGTGATAGTGTTACAACTCTGATAATGTCAAATATGAAAGCATGTGCTTCTACTTAGCAGAATGAGGACTATGCACTTTCAAGAGCAGATTAGGATGATGTCAGTATTGTGTCAAGCCACACATATCACTCAGCCTACATTTGGGCTCTAAAAAACATTGTCTGGAAGGTAGCAATATATATCTGACCCCTTCAGTGTGCCGTGTAGTATTGAGTTTGTTTATTGGATGTCCACAAGCTGACCTTTGAGATTGGGAGATGTTAGAAATGTACTGAACATGGGGCATCTGTAGGCTCAGCATGCAGAGAGCAAGGCCTGTCAATGAGCCGTGGCCAGTCAGAAGCATGTCCCAGGCTGGGGCAGGGTGTCTGTGGCAATACAACCAAGAGCTATGTCCTTGCATTGCTCTTTTTTTATGTGTGATGACAAATTGAGTTGGGCCGACCCAACACTACCCCTTCTTGGTCTCACAAAGACAAATATTGGCATGGTAAGTGAAGTAACCCCTTGACTTGATACTCCTGTCCAGAGTAGATGGTGTTCAAAGTATGTAATTTCACAAATACAGGCTCATTACTACCACTGATCTGTTAACAATATACATCAAATGATGCTTGCACAGAGCAGGCCCAATAAAAAAATGTCACACAGTCCAGATCAATGCTTAGGTAAGATGAGATGTTCTTTAGGTGAATTAGCAGCTACCATACAGTCAACCAACCCAGAGCAAACTTACTATGGGATGTTGATGGCATCACTGTGACTGTTAGAGGGCACTCACCTGCTCTCCAGATTGTTTCAACTTGACGAAAATAATCCCACCGAACCCTCTGGAAACTAGCAGCATGACAATAATGACAGAACACTCTGAAAGCTCCCCGGGGGGAAAAGGGGAGGGGACAAGAAGAGAAACAAGAAAAAGGAAGATTACAGATGTCTTCGATTGGGAACAGTGCTGGGAAAAAGAATTCTTCAGGGAATACTGGGATGCCTTGAACCTTCCACCATTTGTTGAGGAATAGAAACTTTGAGTTCAAGACTGAGGTCTCCTGGTTACATAAGAGAATAAACAACATATAAATGTACTTGACTTCTTTCTAATAATAAATTGTCAATACGTTTTATCAACACATCTCCTGTTCTTTCTTACCTAATGATTTCTTAGGTTGCACACGAAATACCAACAGTTATTTGGTCTAGACACAGATACAAAGATGCACTTTTATCTTTTGATTGATATTCTGAAATAAACAATACAATTGTTACTGTCCAATTAAATGCATGGCTTAAATAACCTTTTTTCTATTCCTGTGCATCATACACAACATTAGTACCTAAATTCTGTCCTCGTAATTTGTTAAATGAGATATGTCAAATTCCTCAGTTGCTAAGCAGTGTTAAAAGCACCAAAATGGAAAAAGATATAAGAATAACACAAACAACATTAGCGCTGCTTCAAATGTTCATGAAAGTCACATATTATTCAAAGTTCTTGAGCCTTTGTTTCTTAATGTCCTTAATGCAAGAACTTACGGTTAACGTCACCGCAATAAATAGCGAGCTTCATAGAAACTTTAATAGTTCAGGATCTTGAATCCTCACTTCTTTTATGTCTTTTTAAAAATTGTTATTCATCAAATGCACAATTCAAATAAGTATAAAGTGATTAAACTCAACTCGGTCATGTAATAGCTTGAAATACCTTGATTCACCTTTTGACTTGCCGTCTTTTCTAGAGAATACTGCAAATAGAACCTGCGATGCAAAGGACAATGACCGGCCAACCGGAACCTGAATCGAGAATCCAGGAAGTCGAGGAGTCCGGAGAAAGCCCCTAAAGTCCGAAGAGATCCGGTTGCTGGATGGAGCTGGAGACAGTTAAGTGTCGGGGAAACGAGGCAAAGCGACGAGAGTGGATGGGAGCGGTTTAAATGTCCTCGCTTGTTACAGTTTATTTGAATACACGTTGATCACACGCGTATACCGCATGTCAGTTATCGCGTGTCAGAATAATTTGTATTTAGCGATACACATGTGATTTCTGCAGATGCTTGCACTTGTTTTCAGAAAATTAAAATACATGGTGTATACATGTGTCCACCACTTGTCAGTTAACATGCACCTGAACTATTCCTACTCACTTTCGATTTCAGTAAAATGACACATGTAACAAAAGACCATGGTACAAGTTGTGATAAAATTTCTCCCAATAAATTTGTGTACATACTTATCCAATATTTTAGTAAACAAACCACATGATACATTTATGAATGATTGTTCATCATGATTATGACACAAAGAAATGGAGTGATCCATTTCATATTGAATGAGGTTGATTAAGGCGGGCATGGGTGAGCATACCTGTAAATGTTCCTCCCCCCAGAGGCGGCCTTGAGGAACAAGGTTTATCTGGGTGCAGAGCAGGAAAACTTTGTAATAGTCAAGCAGCATGTATATTGGAAGCTGGCTCCCACGATCGTTCAGAAACATCATGGCCCTTCCAATCGAGGAGATAGTGTAATTTGCCCTGTTTTCTTTTAAAATCAAGAATGCATTGTATTTCATATTCTGGATGGTTATTCATAAAAACTGGAGGGGGGAGTATCCTTTCGGGTCATGGGATAATATTGTTTAGTGAGAGACACATGAAAAGGTAAGATGTATTGTATATTTATCAGATAGTTTTAGTTGAACTGTGACTGGATTTAGGATCTGTTTTATGGGAAATGGACCAATGAATCAGGGCTGTAATTTTCTAGGACCCTCTAATTGACTATTTGGTATAGATAACCAGACCAAATCTCCAACCTTATATATAGGTTCTGATGACCTATGTTTGTCTGCTTGTATTTTGTTTGATTTTATTTTTTGTCATACTTAATAGAGCTTTTTCCTGAATTTCCTGCAACTGATTGAGTCGATCTGAAACTGATGGCATGGGGTTGTAGAGGTTAATGGTAGAGTAGGAAGAGAACGTGGATGATAACCAGTGAGGAAATAAAACGGGGAGCATGCAAGTGCAGCATGAATACTATTATTATAAGAAAACTCCGCTAAAGAAAGTGCTTCATCCCAAAATGAAGTCAAGGTGGAAGTCAAACAGTGTAAACTTTGTTCCAAGTACTGGTTAACTTTCTCAGTTTGTCCGTCTGATTGCGGATGGAAAGCAGAAGTTAATGCAACCTCAATACCTAATTGTGCACATAAGGTCTTCCAAAATTTTGAATCAAATTGAGGGTCACAGTCGGAAATTATTTTACTAGGAAGACCATGTAATTTGACAATAGGATAAAAAAATATGTCACTAAATTCGTCAGCAGCGGGAAGTTTTTTAGAGGGATGAAATGGCTAAATTCGGAGAGTAAGTCTAGGACTACAAGGATAGTAGTGTAATTGTTGGGTTTGGGCAAAATCGGTGATAAAATCTACACTGATAGTATGCCAAGGCGTAGAAGGAACTGGTAAAGGATGTAATAAACTAGTTGGTGCTATGTCTAGAGCTTTATTACAAGCACAAATTGGGCATAATTTGATATATTCTCGTACATCATTCTGAATATTTTCCCACCAGAAATTCCTTGTACACAAGTATAAAGTTTTATATGTACCTGGGTAACCTGCTACTCCTGAATCATGGTGCCAGGCTATGATGTGTTGTCGTAAGTTTTCTTGTGGAACGATTAACCTATTATTGTGAAATAAATATCCATCTTTTTCAGAATTTGGGGAATTTTGCAGCCATTTTTGCATATCAACAGTCTGGGATGCTGATTTTATATCTTGAAAGAAAGAATCAACTTGTATTGCTGCAATTATTTTGGTTGGAGGTATTATACTGGGTGCAAGAGTCGGCTGTTCTTTGTTTTCTTTTTCATCATTTCTGGATAAGGTAGCAGATAATAGTTGCTTTTGACCAGGACGATATGTTATCAGAAAATCTAACTCACTAAAGAACAGTAACCACCTCATCTGTCTAAGAGTCAGGGCCTTTACAGAAGTAAAAAACTGAAGATTTTTATGATCAGTAAAGATCATGATAGTATGTTTTGCCCCTAACAGATGATGTCTCCATTCACTGAAAACTGCCTTTATAGCGAGTAATTCCCGCTCAGCTACTGTGTAATTATGTTCTGCTTGTAGTAGTTTGCTAGAATAATAAGCTAACGGATGTAAATGTCCAGCACTGGGATATTTCTGTAAGAGATCTCCTCCTAAAGCAGTCTGAGAAGCATCTGCTTCTACAAAGAATGGATTATCAGGATCTGGATGACACAGAATGGGAGCTGCAGTGAAAGCCTGTTTACTTTCTGAAATCCCTTTTCAGCATCTTCAGTCCAATTAAATGCTTTTCCCTTTTTTAGCAAATGTGTAATGGGGTAAACAATGTCAGAAAAATCGGCGATAAACCCTTCAGTAAAAATTGGCGAATCCCATTACTTGCTGAATTTCCTTTACTGATTTCGGGGATGGCCAATTCAGAATGGCTTCCACCTTCTTGAGATCCATTGTAATGCCCTCAGGGGACAAAAAGTACCCTAAAAATTCCACTGACTTAGTATGAAATATGCACTTGTCTTATTTTGCCTATAAAGAGTGTTCTTTTAATCTTTGAAGAATAGAACGAGGATGTTGGATGTATTCTTGTTCATTTTTGGAGACAATCAAAATATCGTCTATATAGACAATAGCACAGACATCGTGACGGACTTCATTTATAAAGCATTGGAATGCCGCCGGAGGATTTCACAATCTGAACGGCATGACTGTATAACCGAAGAGGCAAAATTTTGTGTGAAGTCAGTCAGTATATATTGTAGATACCTGGACTTGATTTAATAACACTAGAATTCGGGACAATGGATAGCGATATTTAATTGTGACTTTGTTAATGGCACGGTAATCTATGCAAGCCAGAAGATCTCCTGATTTTTTGGCTACGAAGAAGAGTGGAGATGAGACAGGTGATGTAGAATGTCTAATAAATCCTAATTCACAGAAATTGTCTAAATATTGTTTTAAATATTGTGTCTCAGGATCGGTGAGTGCATAAATTCTCCTGCATGGCAAGACTGCTCCTGGAAGGAGATGAATTCCTCAATCATACACCCAATGGGGTGGTAATTGTGTGGCTTGCACAGGGTCAAAAACCTCTCCAAAATCTTGATATTCGTTAGGCATAAAGTTAGTGTTTTTGCTTGAGTATTAGTGCAGTACAATGGATGAATAGGATCTTGTGTTTCTTGGTAGTAATGCGTTCAACAGAACGCTGAATCCAAGGTCACTGTTCGCTGGACCCAGTCAATCTTTGGGATATGCAGTTCCAGCCAGCAGTGGAGGCTGCTGACATTAGAACATTTGAGAAAGAGGTGGCTTGGCAAACACATCTCTGAGATTAGCCAGACAATACTGCAAAATTTGTCTCCACACTTCATGGATCCAAAGACACTCCCTGGCTAATGGCACTTTTTGATATGCTGTCACATCCTCCACAGCACAACTTGAGAGGCAGTTTAAAACTACCACAACTGGCTACTCCACAAAGTTCACAATGATCAAGATGTCCCGACGTAGTCGGATAATATAAAGAGACTCTGAGAAAGGCTCCACGTGTGCCCTGCCATGAAGTATCAATGTTAAAACAGGCACTCTAGAAAGTAAACAAGCATGTGGTTTGTAAACCAATAAAAGCCGCAGAGACAGCAAAAAGAAAGAAAAATTACATCGTCCTTTGTTTTTATTGTGTTTCTCAATCAGATTTTTATGATAATGGCCTCTTTAGTAAATGTTGCATTTTATATTAAAAAGCAAACGCAAAGTGTCAGTCGTGCTACATTCGCTATTAACCGAAGATGCAGGAATGCACCCAGCTCACTCGCGTTCAGCGACACAAGCCCTGTTTACTTTGCATTCTTGGGAGCCACCTGTGCTTTAGCTGTTGTCTCTCCTCTTATCTGTTCGCTAGTACGTAGCACTTTACCCAGCTTGTATTTAACCTCCTTCTGTAATGGCAACTAAGACTTGTTTTCATTTCTCTTGCAGGGCATTGCCAGTGAAATCCTCCCTCCCTCTTTCTCTTACTCCCTCTCTTTCTCTTGCTCCCTTCTCTGCCTGTCTCTATGCCTCACTTTCCCTTTGTCTTTCACTCCTACCTCATGCACACCTCTTTACGCTCGTCTCTAGCTCCTAGTGTCTACCTGTGCACACTGTTCCACACTTGCTTCTCGCTCCTGTTCCCCGTCGCCCTCAGTGGCCCACACTCCCTCCGGCCCAGCTCTCCCTGAAGTTGTTCCACGCTCACTCTCTCTCTCGCTGCCTCTGGGCCCAGGGTACTAGCGCCTTCACCTCAGCCTCTGATTGGATGACGGAATGCCAGTGCAAAAAAATAAATTATTAAGATGCAGAATATTTGAAATCCAGCTAAATACATTGATTATCATCTCCTTAAAGCTTTCTTACCTGCAGCTGGGTACTGTTAAATACATTAATATGTGTGTTAAAGCACTGCACTGAGAAGTACTTATTAAAAGCGATAGTGTTTATGCATGAACTTACAACCACTCTGCCCCCACCCTAGTGAATTTGCCATTAGTGAACTAGGTGGCGAAACAGTTGTCACATGCACCCTGTACGTGTTCCAGGTTCTTGAAGATAATGGAACATTTTTAAAACAAACCCAATATATTTTTGGACAGTTGTACTTTGCAACAGAGGATTTTGAAGGTGCTTTCATTTGGACAAAAAAGAAAAAGAAGGACTTTGACTTTGTTCACCCTGTCCTGTATAAAAAGGCACGGGTTATGACCTTATAGGTTCAAACCCTTAGCCTGGAGAGCTGCATAGGCCCTCCACCGATCTTTACCATCGGCTTACATTAGCGAGATCCCGCGTGAGGCAAATCTGGATGGAGGAGGCCCGTCGGGGAAACTTCTGCACTGGCTGGCCACCAGAGAGTTCGTCTCCACAGTGGTCCTCCAGATCAAGGACACTGATGGACACTTGCATGATAGGGCCCTTGACACTGGGTAGATCTTTGCAGACTACTACTGCACACTGTATGACAGTAGGCCCAGCCCCCCATGAAGTCTCGTGCCCAGTATTGGGGGACATTCTGCTACACTTGAACCCCCTGTCGGTGTCCAAGGACCTTGGGCAGCCACTCTCCATTGAGGAAATTGGGGAGAAGCTATCAGACATGACCCCAGGCAAAACTCCAGGCCCTGACAGGTTCCCTGTCGAATATTATCAGAAATTCTGGAGTCTCTTGCTCCCCCATCTGCTAGTGCTGTAGAGTGAAGCGGAGGAATTAGGGGCTTCCCGTTAGAGAGGGATAGGGCTACAATTGTGGTGATCCCTAAACCAGGCAAACCGTTGGAAAACTGTACCTGATTTATGCCCATTTCCCTTCTTTATTCTGAAATTAAGGGGTTTGCTAAAGTCCTGGCTAATCAGCAAACTTTGCCCTATTTTATCCATCCGGATCAATACAGCTTTATGCCAGCCCGATGTTCTAAGCATTGTGTTTGGTGGGTCCAAGTCGTCCAAGTGGCCCTCTCCCAGGCGCATCACCTTCTGTGCCCTTCGACCATGCTCCTTGTAGATTTTCACAATATCTTTGACATGGTTGATTTGTCCTTCATAAAGGAATTGTTTGGAAAGAGCTAGGTTGATGATTCATTTTCATCCCCTTGTAAGCCTTCTGTATACTCGTCCGACCACCCAAGTTCTGGTCAAGGGAACCCTCTCCTCCTCCTTCCAGATCTGTAGAGGCACCAAAAGGATGCTCCCTCTCCCGTCTTTCAATTTGGCCATATCAATTGAGCTGCTAGCACAACTCATAAGAGGTTATGCTCATCTACAAGCATTGTCTTGGGATGACAGCCCTGAGGAATGCATGTGGAAGACATTTTGTTCTTTTTAATGAACCCACAGACCACTGGCCCACGGTGTTTAGAGATACTTGAAATGTACGAGGAGGCTTCAGGTATCCGGGTGAATATATCCAAATCTCTATTGGTCCTCATTACGGGTGACTTGTGTGTCTGCTACTGGCGGTCAGTGATCCTTTGAGTACCTGGGCATCTACATCTCGCACCTCCAAGACCTGGTGTGGAGCCTTAATTTGACCCACCTAGTAACTAAAATGAGAGGGGATCTGCAGAAATGGAGGTGTCTCCAGCGCAATCTTCAAAACGATGACCGTGCCCAGTTTTCTTGATGTTTTTCCAAATTTGCTCATCCATTTGCCAGGTTTTGGTCTTAGAACCTCACCTCTATGATCCGTAATTTTCTCTTGTGACATGGTAGCCCCTGTGTAGCTTTTGTTAACTGCTAGCAATCCCCCTATGACGGATGGATGGGTATGACAATCTGTACTGCTCCTACTTGCATCACAGTTGGTTGTGATAAACGATTGGCTTAATGGGGGGTAGGATGACCCAACCTACCATGCTGAATTTACTTGGCCATGACAGTATCATGGGTCTGCTCTACAAGGGCCTCGATTCAGCGATCCCTTACAGAGAACACCCGGGTGGTGTTGCTATGTTTGAGAGCGGCAATCCGCCTTATGGGCTGGGATCACAGGCTCACGGGCATGACCCCTCTCTAGCACGGGACATGGTTTCATCACACCGCAGTGCTGGAGGGCTTTGGGAAGTGGGATAAGATAGACATCACTCACCTGAGGGATGTCTAGGTGGGTACCCATGTATAAGCGTTTCGAGAACTGCAGCAACAGTAAGTATCATCTCGCCCGTACCCAGTTCCATAAATACCTGCAGTTGCAACCTGCACCTTTTCGCCAATATTCCCCTTGATATGCAAGTCTCAGATTTCAGCCCCTTGAGGCTAAATTGTTGATAGGGAAGCTTCACAAGGGTGTTGTGTCACAGATCTACTGCTTTCAAGTCATTAATGCCCCAGACCATTTCACTAAACTGAGGCGGAGATGGGAGGCTTGGATGGGAGAACATGGCAATGCTGAGTGGCATGCAGCTAGAAAGGCCTTTCAGGAGTTGCCTACCTCCTTGCGTCTTCGGCTGGTCCAACATAATTATCTCCATATTACTTGCATGACTCCCTCTGCCCCCCGCGGCTTTACCAAATTGGTAGAATCCCCCAACACAACACCTTCCGGTGTGCCTTGCTGGATGCGGATTTCTTCCACATGGCCTGGTCATACCTGAGGCTCGTTTCCTGTTGGGAGAAGATAGAGAGGAGAGAGCTAGCGTCCCTCCTTGACCCATCATATGACCTAATTCCCAGTGTTGCCTTGCTGGGGTTGCTGGGCGATATGGGCAGGCAGACAATGAAGCACATCTTATTGCAGTTGCAACCCTAGTTGCTAAGTGTTATGCCGCCCACAAATGGAAACTCCGATCCCCCCTCTGTGGTAGAGTGGCAGACTGGACATGTGTGCTCAACAGGAACGGCCTATCTACAAAGCTCTATACTGCCACCAAAAGCAGGAGAAAATATGGGGCAAATGGTGGGACTCTCACAGGCTGAATGCAGGGACTGACTAAGTTTCGACTATGTTTTGTACTGCATTGTGTCATCACTTGGTGGGCTGTGGTCTTGGTTGTGTTTGGGTTTTCAGTGTTCGGAATAAATCAATAAAAAATGTATAATAAAAAAATTGTCCCTAACTATTTTTGGCATTGATGTAGAGTGATAAGGAAGTGTATTGTATTCAGTATTGGGGTCCAAGAATCCATTTTGAATTCTTCTGCAGCTAAATCCCCACCCCCTTATTCAGGTCCTCTTTAATTTTTCTTGAAATAAGCATATTTCTGAAGGAACAGATAAAAAACATTTTAATTGTATGTCTATCGACGTAGCCAACGTTTATCTGTAAAGCCAGTGTTACGTTCTCTAAAAAATTCTTAAGCAAATGTCATGGATTTCGTGATGCAATACTA
Organism: Lissotriton helveticus; assembly: GCF_964261635.1. NCBI lineage: Eukaryota > Metazoa > Chordata > Amphibia > Caudata > Salamandridae > Lissotriton > Lissotriton helveticus. The sequence goes on along the minus strand of NC_136068.1, from coordinate 186,849,788 downwards.
TAAAAAATCATATCATTTGTCCAGAAGACACATTTTGCAACCGTGAGCTGTAAACCCTGATTTCTGCACTTGTGTACTACTCTGAAACACAGCACACAGCCAACAGAGTTATGCAGGTCACTTAATATGGGTGTGTACAAAATTATCATTGCGGAAGCACAGTTTCACATTGATCTTGATTATTTACATACCTGTAAGTCGGTGAGTTTTGGAAGTTCTAATCAATGCCTTGGGATATTTTTTTCTTTGCAGATTGGCAATATTTTCTCATGAGTACTACTAACTGCTGATGCGATTTTTTCTCCTAGAGTTAACTTTAAAAGAATTGCATATGTTCTCAAATTTTCAAACTGTATGCTTGCAATCTCTCCTATCTAAAAAAACTCAAAAAACTCCAAAAGTATGTCAAGGTCTTGATTTTGGTGTGAAAGTCCACATGCAGGGGTAAACTTAAAACTCACCTCTTTACCCGCTAGACTAGCACTGATGTTGGCTGCTTGATTCTGTCACTTCCACTTGTCATAGCGCGGGGACACGCCGGTGCGCGTAACCAGGCGCTCTATAAATCTCCCTATATCATGGTACTCACAAAAATTGAAATTTAGGACAGTCCTATCCAGAATCGCCAAACGTGGCGTGCAGAACATAGTGGAACATCGTGATTGGTGTATACTATTGTTATATACAGTGCATGCTTTGTGGTAGGTAAAATGCAGTGTGTGGCTGTCGGATTCAACAAACATACTCACAACCTTTACTTGCACATGATGTTACTTTCCTGCGTGTACCACAATCATGTGGAATACACTTTAGAGCTTCAACCATAGACCATGGCAGAGACATGGCGTAGCAGGCAGGGGGCACTACAGAGGGAAGAGACTGTCCTACCACTCCTTCAGACTAACAATAGCATACAGGCTTCAGCTGGGGGTTGTATTGTGTTCAAGACTGAGATACAAACATTGGCAGGTAGTAATGGTATGCATGCTACTCAGGCAGGGAGTAGGGATAACGTGTGAGTTAGACATCAAGCATTCTAGCAGGTAGACGAATGAGGATACCAGGATGGGGCAAACCAAAGAGAGCCTGATTGGGATCATGAAAAGCCTGATATAGAAGTGTGCTGAAAATGGGGGCCATGTGAGCGAAGATGAGCAAGGGGGAGCCCCACTAGGGAAAGAAACCACTAGGCAACCTTTTTTTGTGAAGAGTGTTTGGATGGCCTGATTATGGAGTGGGGGCAAGGAAACACTGGGGCAAGAAAACACTGGGGGAGGAGACACAGGGTATTACAATGAAGTGGACGTGCGATAAGGGTGTGACATGGACCTCAATTGTGGGCCACATAAGGATCACACGTTTCACACATGTGGCGTGTGTGTGTGTGGTGGTCTGAGTTACAATGGGACCACTTTTGAATTCTGCATAGTTTACCAAAGACTTTCCCCAGTGGGGGGTTGTGCAAGGCTGCACTTTGAAAAATTCAACAGTGGTGATCCTATTGTATCTGTGGTTAAGAGCGAAACATGGTGATTGGGCCAAAAAGACTATTGTCTTACGCTGTCAAATGCATAAGCATTTATATATTTATGTGTTTATTTATGTATAAAATATTTTAAAGAATTTTGAATAGCACAGATCAGACGTCAAGGGTGTAGGAGCGTTGTACACCAGATGTTGATTTACTTCTGTAGTTAATACAATTTGTGAGGACCCACAGTGGGATAAAGTACTGTAGCACATGAATTAGGTGAGAATGGAGGAGTCCCTGCAAAACAAGTAAAGGAAACAGCATTGAGCGGCCTGATAAGTAGAAAAAGTCTATCTGTAAGCTCTGACGTCATACCAAATTAGGTGAAGTCATTGAGTGTCCCAGCATCTTCTTTGAAATGTTTGGTGTGCAATTGTGATGTACACCCTATAGCAGAGGTCCTCAAACTTTTTGATGCAAAGAAACCCCTGTCAAATAAGTTTAGACGTAAGGACCGCTCCTGACAAAAATGTCTAGAACGTGGTACTCCTCGTCATCGACAACCATAAACGCTCCCAAGTCCCTCGGCAAATCATTTTACAGTGGGTAAATAATTTTAAACAGTGTTTAGCAAACCAAAGTTTTGTGGGTGACAGGTTTACTACACAGTTCAAACAAAAAGTCTCCAAAAAAATTACCCAAAAATAGACAATGATACTTTATTTTTCATAAACAAAGCAAAATCTGACAAAACGTATTTGGATGACAACTTTCTAAACTAATGTGATTGGTTTGCCTGTTTTCAGAGAGATGGTCAATCTGTGGATGTATTCTTGCTACTGCTGTCCTCAGGTTGTGCTCTACTTCAAGTCTTGAGCGTTATTTCGTCTTTAATGCTGACAATGCCGAGAACCCAATTCACATAAATATGATGAACTAAAAGGCAGAAGAAGCTTGAGTGCAAAGTTTGGCAAACCTGAATGTTCTTCAGACATTTTCTGCCAAAATTACCCCAATGACATTTTGCTGAATTGCATCTGGAGAACGCAGTCACTCTGGACCTCAATTAGGTCTTCCTGAAGGGGCGCTAGAAGATGAGCACCTGCATTCACTAGAAAAGGTTAAAAGACCCAGGCATTGGCATGATCATTGTCCTCATGATAGTATTTTTCTGAACTGTCCCTGAGAGAAGTCAAGTGATTTCATATGACCTGCTTTGTAGGTACCCAAATCCAGAAGGAATTGTTGTTCTTCATTTGTCAATTCAAAAATGCAATTCAGCAGCTTCCCTCTGCTTAAAACAGAAATTGCAGCTGGTCCTAGCTTCCTTTCATTAACAGTCCTTGTGGGCCATTACCAACGTCCTGCTTTCCTTGAACGCCCACACATTGATAGCAATAGGTAACACGGGTGGATGACATGCTTAGAATCCACCTCCCACCTGCTAATGAGATCACAAATCTTTGCTTGGCCATCTAAGCGTTCAATCTTTCTTAGGACAGAAAATTGAGTACTTATGTAATTGAGTAAGAGTAACCGCGTTTATTTGCAACACTTAGAAAAAGCAAAATTGCAGTATAAAGTACTATAAAAATATGAAAAAGATATATGAAATGCACTTGTAAATACCACAAAGGACTGCACTAAGACAAATCAAAAACAAACACAAATAAATGAAAATGTGTTACTAAAAAACAAACAAAAAAATGACCCGTAATTCTGGTGATTAATGTACCTGCTGGAGAGAGATGGAGTTTTGTCTTGTCACGGTTTTGATTCAGCATAAAGCAGCACAGAGGGTTAAAGTGCCTGCTGCAAAACATGTGTACCATGCAGATCACAGAATTGTACTTTATATAGCTAGCTAAGTGGGTTACAGCTTTTGTCACAGGGATTACTTTGTTACTAAATTAAGATCCTAATGTAGCATTCATAGCGTGCAAGACATAGGTTAGAAACGTATAGTTTTCCCTTGTCTTTCATTATCCTGCAGCTGGTAAAAATGGTGTGTTTAGGTGGAAATAAATTATTATTAGTTTTTATTTTTCCTATCAAGCACTCTTATAATGTAAGTCCAGCAGAATGGATGGCATGTGACTCCTGCACCTTGTAGTCCTCATTGTCTTATAGAACATTTCCTGTATGTTGATTTACACTTGCATGATTCATTTTCAATGTATAGGAGTGTGATTTAAAGGCCTCTGACACCCGACATTGAAATGAGTAGCACTGAGAACAGAGAACAGTGATGTGTAGGGAAGAATGAGAATTGTTACTGATTTGTGTGATGTTGAATACAAATAAAAATTCTAGCTAACAAGCATCGGTAAAGCCAATAGGTCTGCCTTGTTTTAGATGTGTGTGTTTGTTGCCGTGTGATGTATCTAGATCCACTAACAGAAAACTCAGATAAAGGCACAAGCACAGGATTCAAATTCACATGTTTTTGGCCACAAAAGGGAGGCCTTATTAGCTGCCAGCTCTAGTGGCCCAAACTGTATCTGTTTTCGGCAGTAAGGTGGGACCAGAGAAGGGTGCTCCAGGTTTATAAGGCTGGGGAACAGGATCATGCCAGTTCACCTGCTATTCTTATGGGTTTTGTTATTTCTTTCACTTTTTGGTAACCGTCTTGCCAAGTTGACCATTACTAACAAAGACCAGAAGAAAATGGTAAGAGCCTGGCCGTTATGGTGTCTAGTTGCTTGGGCTATAATTATGTTCATGTGGAGGATGGGCGGCCATGGGGTATGCCATTGTGTTGTGTGAACTAGGGCTATCCACAGAGGTCATCTTGAAGCAGCCCACTGATGTTCACGGCGCATCTGGTGTCCCTAGCAATGACCTGCACCTTGTTCACATCAGTGTCCCTGAAAGTGCCCTTCCCAGCAGTGCAGAAGTTCAGAACCCTGGGGAACTTAGTGTCGGGAAGGAGAACGGTCTTGGTGCAGGTGGAGCTCAAAGTGTTGCAAGGGCAGACTGGCTCACCTGAGCCTTCTTCCTGGGAAGGACTTCACAGGGTGAGGTTCAGAAGGGAGGTTGTGAAAGGTAGCAAAGCACACTCATCTAGAGGGGTAGCCAAAAGACTCCAGTTGTATCATTTTTGTGGGTGAAGTTCATTGTACCCGGAGTCCGATTCCTTTTGCACTTGTGTGTATTGATGGTAGTTGACTGGGCACTCCTGAGGCAAATCATTTATTCAGTCCTCTTTCCAGATTTAGTCCTGGAACTGCAACCTGAAAGCTTCAAGGTGCTACAAGCAGCAACAGCTGGGTCAGATTGGACATTGTGGGAGTTAGCTCTACTATGAGGCAAAAGGTCCTTGGGAACATGGTGACCAGATGGGGTTGGAGTCCTCCTTTACTCTGCCTTTTTTGATAGCAGCCTGCCTCAGTCAGTCCTCGGTGGGGCAGAGGCAGTGGAACAGGGGATTAGATGGTTCTCTTCAGTTGCCACTCTGGCCCTGTGGTCCTTATGGCTTGGAAAAGTGACAGAAAATAAAGGGCTGAGTGAGTACTCTGTACTCCTGGAGAGGAAGGATACATCTATGTTACAAAAAAACGCTGCATTTTTCACCAATTCTGTTTGACATATCAGCTTTAGGTAGGATGACCATTCATCTTGAAAGCACTGGAACAGTCCCCCATATTCACCTTCTGGCCAGAAATGTCAGTCATTTTTATCACATGTCCTGCTTTTCTGAGATCCAGTGCTGAATTAATTAGCAAAGCTGCAGTCATGAATCACCTTATTTATAAGGACCAACATTATTTTCATAATTTCTATACAGTGAGATGACAGATCTGCTGGAGTTGTAGATCAGAGAGAGATGTGTTCAAGGGCGTAGGGGACACTAAATGTCTTGGAGGGTAATGCGGTGGGGGACACTGACAGCCTTGAGAAGAGCTGAGCTAGCGATGTGGCGTGGCTTCATGAACCAAAGCACAAGCCATCAAATGATTTAAATCAGAAAAAAATGTAATGAAAAGATATGATAAAGACTTAAAAATGAAAACAAAATACTTTTCAAAATGTTTGCTACATGAGACACATAACTCTAAGGAAAATGCATTGGTTGAAAAACTCATTTTGGAGTATCTCTTTTTTCTCTGCACTCCTTTAACTAATCACCACATAACTTTGCATTATCCGCCAATTTAGTTGTAGGTCTGCAAAGTTTAGTGGATATTTGTCAAATGGGCGCAAAGTTAATAATGGTCAAAAATCTGGGGAATTCCTACCTCTGGGACCGCTCTCTGAATTAATGGTATTTTTGTAAAGTATATCGAAGTTTACTTTGCTGGATGATGTCATCAGTGATGTCATTTGAGATGTCATCAGTGATTTCATCAGTCATGTCACCGACCATGTCATGAGAGATGTAATATGTGAGGTTATAGGCAGCGCATAGCGAGGGTGTAAGTTATAGTTTGCTCAGGTAACTATAACTGCTACATTTCTATTGTTTTGTGTGTAAAATCTGAACATAACTATACCGTCCCTGTAACCATTTTTTCCAGTAAATAGATATATAATATATATAAAGATATAGGTATATAGATATTGATATATAGAAACATATATATTTAGATATATTTCGCTTTCATCAAATCCGGTGTTGAGAAAAGTTGTCAAAATGTGAGAATTATAATACAAGATTGAGCCATAAGGTTAAATGCAACCATGGTATGTAAATGCTGATAATTATCCATTATTAAAACTGGGATTGCTGATGAATAAAGAACAAAAGCCAATAGAGTGGTATATTTATAGACTTGTAGATGAGATATATTACTTGGAAGCCTGTTTTGAAGAGCAACTAGAATTAATTAGAATTAGCAATGGCAAGTGAGGCTGAAATTAGATCACCATCTGATGAATTAAAGTCAGAGCTGGTACAGCTGGTCGTTTACCATGTACTGAAAAATGATTTGTGAATGCAGATTCAAAAGTAGAGGTGAGGAGGGTTTCATATATTCTATCGGGGTAATTCCTGTGTATCAACCCTCCAAAAACGTTATTAATTCCTGTCTTTATGGCCTGGCCACAGGATCAAATCATTCCCAATGGAGGGGGCAGTGGCAGGCATTGTCAAAGGACAGTGAAAAGAGTGCATGACTCAGTGATAGTGCACCATTGAAAGTGCACTAAAAGGCTACAAGCAAGAGCATTAATGGATATCCGGCTTCTGAGAAGGAAGTTTCTTTTTACTCAAGTGCTTCCTGTATTTTTCTCAGCTCACCACTCCTTTACTTACACTCCTGCCATCGACCTGCATTACTTGAAAGACTGTCTTGAACAGAGGTGACAATGGAAGACGTTAGGAGACCCCATCACCAAGCAGCTAAAGTCGATTGTCCTTTTTCTCTTTCATTAATACACTCAGAGATGCCTGCGGTGTTCAAAGGATGCTCTAAATATGGCACTTTGACCCTTGTGTCTCATAAGGGTGTGCCCATGATGGCAGCTGCATCAGACATGTTGTGAAAAGCTGAGTTCACAATCTGTCCAAACATTCTTTATAATCTGGCCTGCACCCAGCTGAACACGGTGCCAGTGTGATTGGATGGAGGTGTCCCAGATAGGCATTGGGAGCCAAGCCAGATTTGACCCAGTTGACATTTAAGGAGTCAGCCGCTCGAAGTCGTTTTGCAGGAGCCACACTCACCAGGCGTTTGAATCCACGGCTCTTGCTGTCCTGTTTTGCCTTCTTGGGACTGCTGCGGAATAGAGAGCCGGACCCTGCATTGCTGCTCGGAACTACTGTTGGTCTCGGGGGAGCGGGACTGCGAGGCCCAGGGTACTTTGCGCTCCTGACATCACGCGCACCTGGTGCCTCTTCCTGCCCCTCCTCCTCCTCTATTTAAAGAACGCCCATAACGCCACCGCGGGACGCGCGCGGGATGGAGCACGGGGCGAAGCCCGGGCAAAGGGCGGGCCGTCTGAGGCCGTCCGAGGTCGGTCGAGGTTGGGTTGGGTTACCCCCCTTTTTGTTTGTTGCTTGTTTGCCTTGAAGCTCTAGTCATTCTAAGAAGTAACGCGTAGCAAATCTTTGGGTGTTTTTACCTGCTGCCCCTTGTTATTTTTAGTGTGAATCATGCCCCTACGTTCGGGGAAGGAAAGATCAGTACAACTGCAGACGTGTAGTGGGGTGGTAACTGGCCCGCTAGATGCTTTCATAACCAGGGCGACCGGTATTCTGGAAAAGGAGATAGCCTTTGCGAAAAGCGCTTATCCCTAGATCTTATTACGGGGAAGCGCTCTTCTATTGGTCATCTTGCAACAGCGGTTAGTCCCCAGGTACCCACTATGATCCCCATTCAGACCTTGGACACAGTGTTGGTAGATGTTCATCCAGAGGTTGAGAGATCGTTCTTGAATTCAACTAAGGGTGGCTCAAAATCCAGTGTTTCCATAAGTAGTGGGGGTGGGGATAGCGTGTCAACTTCTAGTCCCATTCAATTGGATTCTTCTACTGGAGAGTCCCAACGGAATGCGCCTTGCAAGAGGAAGCGTAGTAGGGGCCCTCAGATGGGGGGTACCTCTAAAATACCTGAAACAAATAGTATACCCCAGCCCTTCTCTGCCCCCGAAACTATTATCAATTCTCAACCTGTATTGGTCACTCCTAGTTCTATGTCCTCCGCCTAATTCTATGTCCTCCGCTCAATTACCATCTAGGCAATTAGTTACTAGCCCAGAGTGTTCTAGTATAGACGATTGTCTTTTAAACAAAATGGAACTACTAGTAAAAACACTTATGTTACCCCTACTAGAACGAACTAGGCTTATGAACTCGAAACTGGACTTACTGGAGACTCTTGTAAAATATAACACTGGTATATTAAATAAACTAGTAAACGTTCAAGCTATACCCCCTATTCTGAATAGCTTATCTAACCCCCCGGGTGTTGCCGTTTCAACTAAGCGGCCACCTCAGGCTCCTGTTAAACAACCAAATATCCGGCCTGCTACAAATAATCCTGCTGGGGTAACATCTAGGGGTGGAAGCTTAAAAGCTGTTACAACGCAAAGTACTAAGTCTCCTATAGCTGCCCAAGCTCCGAGTCTCGCGAGGGTTAACTCTAAAACGACGACCACTGCGTCCAAACTGAGCACTAGACCACTGGGGACCCAGGCTACAACTCCCTCTGCCTTGGGTCGCAAAGTTCATAAACAGGGCCTTCCTTGTATCGACTTACCTTCTGAGGCCAAGCCCTATACGATTGTTTTAACAGGAGTCTCATCCCTCAGGGAGGACACTCCTGAATCCTATGGGGACCTCAGAAATAAAGTCGTTTTTTGGCTAAATAAAAACAGACCCCTCCCACCTTCTTCTGCCCCGGAGATATTGAGTGTCAGGAGAGTAAACTGGGTGGGACCCTGCCAGAAGGACCTGGAAGGCGATTGTATTATAATTAATTTCAGGGATCCTTGGGTGGTGGATTTTATATGTAGGGAAGCTAGATTTGGGAGGATGGGGGATGTGCAGTCTTTGGGTCTTAGTTATTTTTATCCCAAAAGAAACAACTTTCCCTTTGCCAACCCCCTAATGCCCAGTAGAACTTATGGGAGATTTCCGATAGATAGGAACACATACACCCCATTTATTCCACATTCTTTCAATCGCTTTGAAGCACTCTCTGGTTTGGAGGGTATTGATTGACTTCGTCCTGCACCTGGCGGAGAGAGTCGTTCAGGTAACCTTGATCATGGGGACACTGACCTAATTAGTATAACTGGTCTAGCCAATCAGGAGGGCGAGCACATGACGACGAAGATGGATGTGGTAGCTGGGAGTGTTAGCGAGGGTAATTCCCCGGATGGTATTCTATCTACTGATGGTGTGTATTTAGGACGAGAGTTGTTGGCTTTGAACCATGAAGTCCTTCCCCCTCAGGACAGGGCCCTCAAAGTAGCATGCTGGAACATTGCAGGGCTTACAGGGAGAATAGCCTCAGATGACTGGGGAGATTTGGTTGACTCCTTTGACATCTTATTATTTCAAGAGAGCTGGCCCCGGAACCAATTTTTCGAGCAGGTTTTCTTAATTTTTATAAGCCGGCAATCAAGGGTACTAAGGGCAGAGCATCAGGGGGTTTAGTAATTTGGGTTAGGCAGGCCATCAGCTATAGACCGGTGGAAATCTTAGTAGAAAACCCCGATATCTTGGGCATTAAGTTATGTAGGGAAAATCATCAGGACATTATTCTGATCAATATATATGCTCGAGGCCTCCCTGGCGGGAGAAGCCCGGCTATTATTGATGAGTTGGACTCCTACCTGGAACTACTTGGGAGAGACAATTTAATACTTATAGCGGGGGATCTAAATTGCACCTTCGAACCCTTGAAGAGTGAGGGTGAGGATTTATGTTCTGAGGAAGACGCTATATTGAACATTCCGAACCTGACACTGAATTATATTAACAAGGGTTCTGAGGCTGCTTTGCATTGGTTAGGGTTGTGTTTAGAGTGGGGACTGAGAGCGGCCAATGGCCGTACGATCTCTGAAAAGGCTTGTCATCCTACTTTTGATAATGGGTCTAGCAAGAGTAGAATAGACTACTTCTTGGTAAAAATGGAGTATTGGTCCCTCCTGGAAGACATGGTAGTCGTGGATCGCCCAGAGAGTGACCACAACCCGTTGTCTTTAAGACTGAAGCTCCCTGGTGGCCCAGGTAGATCTTCCACAACAATGTGTGCGATGCAGAGGCTGTCCTAACTAACGATAGAAGGAGGGTCAGATGGTGCAGGGTCTTGGCGGATCCTGCCATGTTAGATGGCATATCCCTGGAAGTTTTATCAACCATGAGTGCCATACATGATCTACCATCTAATACGGAAGTAGTTCATCAGATTAGTGATCTACATGAGCAGTGCTTTAACAAACTGAAAATTCTCCTTACCCTACCTCCGAAGCTTGGGAAAGAGAAAACAATTAGCATCGGTAAGACATGGTATAACAAAAAATGTTATGAGGCATTTAGCGGGCTTAAAAAAGCTATTAAATCCAGAGTAACACTTGATATTAAACTGGCGCGACAAAAGTACAAGAGGGTTCAGTGGGAGGCGAAGAGGGAGTGGGATGAGTCCTATTGGTCAGACTTATATGAGGCGAGCCTTTCTTCTAACCCAACTAAGTTCTGGGAAGTTGTTAAATGGGGCAGGAACTCAGACTTACAATCCCCAGTTAATTATGTTTCGGCGGAAGCTTGGGTGGACTTCTTTTCGTCCCAGTTTAAAGATCCCGATTATGAACCTGGTGACGTTATGGTGGATTGGGTCCGTGCCCCTTCGTCTATCCGTCATCCGTTGGTGTTTATGAATGATGACACGGAGTTGGCACTCCGGTCGGTTCAAGCAGGGAAGGCTCCCGGGATGGATTGTATCCCGGCCGACCTATTTAAACACGATCCCAAACTCTGGATCCCTTATATCACTGTGGTTGCTAACGCTATTGCCAAGGGGGCAAAGATTCCAGAGTCCTGGAAAGGAGCTGAAATTCTTCCCATTTTCAAAAAGGGGGACCGTGGTAACTATCGTCCCATAAGCCTAATAGACTGCCTGCAGAAAATCGTTGCTAGGATGGTTCTTGCCAGGGTTCAAGGCTGGATGGAGATGGAGAGTATTCTCTCCCCACTACAGGCTGGACTTAGATCAGGCACCAACACCATCGACCAGGTTTTCCGATTTGTTCTGATATACTGGAAGGTGGTGCTGTTAGGCGGTGGGACCATCTTTGTGGACCTTAAGTCTGCCTTCGACCTCGTGCCCAGGGCAAAATTATGGGCAGTCCTGGGTAAGCTAGGTCTGCCGTTAGAACTTCTTGAAACCCTGGTACGACTCCATGAGGGCAATTTCGCAAGGGTGAGGTGGGGGAGACAGGGGCAGGTGACGGATAGTTTCCCCGTCACAAGGGGTGTCCGTCAAGGGTGCGTTTTGGCACCTACCCTTTTTTTATTATTTATCAATCAGGTGGTTAAGTTTTTCGTAGATACTCCAACTGATGCACCCACACTGGGCGGGACCAAGTTCCCCTTACTCATCTTTGCAGATGACACTTTAATCCTCTCCAAGACACGTAGTGGTCTTCAAAAAGCAATCAATAGATTTGAGGATTTTTGTAATCAAAATGATCTGCAAATAAATGTGAGTAAGACTAAATTTATGGTCTTAACCAAAAATCGCCCTATCAAAAGTCATGTTACCATGAATGGAGTCGCTCTTGAACAGGTGGATGTTATGACTTACCTTGGAGTGACCTTAGACTACCGCTTACGATGAAACCAACAGGTTGATGCTTTCTACTTAAGATCTGTACGCCTTATGGGTTGCCTAATCCAGGAGCAAAGAATGTCTCTGACCAAAAGGGTCTTACCAGCTCTAAAGATTTTTTAAGCAAAAATTAGCTCTGCAATTCTCTACGGGGCTGACCTATGGGGTTTTAAGGATCTAACCCCCATAGTAAGAGCCCAAAATAAATGTATGCGTAAATTGGTAGGTTTACCCCAATCCACACCAATTAAACCCCTTTTGCTGGATCTGGGCTGCAAACCGTTAAATGAGATGGCTCGGTTCCGGCTCGTTGCATTGTAGAGACGGATCTGGACGTCGCCGGATCTTAATCTCTTCGCCAACGAATTAGCGGAAGTGAGATCAATCTTGGGTTCTGGCAGCATCCCATGGCTATGGGAGGTGAAACTAATTTTGGAAAGTATGGAACTTAGTCAACTGTGGACCAACCCGAAGTCTCGCGTATTCCCCTCTAAAAAAGATTTTAAAGAGCTTTCTGGGCTTCGGTTAGACACCAATTTGTTGCACTATCTGATGTCTCTACCCTAACGGGTCGATTCTTGGTGCACAAATTGGATCCCGTTCTTGAAGACTATTGGGATGTTATCACCAGGAGCCTGAACAAAAAATTATACCATCAGTTTAGAGTTGGGTCCCTGCCAGTAAGGTCCTTTACTAAGAAATGGGATGGTAATGTAACAGAGTACTGTCCCTGGTGTAATGATCAAAAAGAAAGTGTGGGTCATTTTTTCCTTGCTTGTCCGGCTTATACAGCCCCAAGGAATAAATGGATTAGGCCCATCTGCCGCCAGTTGAACATTCGAGGGAGTGTAGAGGCACTATGGTACTTAAGAACAAATACTACAGAGTTGGTGGTCATAGGAGTAGCAAAGCATTTAGGGTGGGCCTGGGTCATCAGAGCTAGACACCTCCAAGTACATTGACATATCTTCTAACTATGGATTTTTCTTTCATACTGAGTCTTTAAAAATTTTACTGTTTAATTCTTGTCTTAGAAAGTGAATTGTTTGGATTAAATATGATGTGTTAAATTATATGTATATATGTTCTGGTTTTATTTCTTGTATGTAGATTGTCTTTTATGATGTAAAAATCGAAATAAAGACGTATGAAACTGAAACTGAGTCAGCCAACATGAAGGAAACAGGTGATGCAACCTACAGGCCTCTGGAGCAGACCTGCAGACGGGGAACAGCCATAACAATGTGGGCATTTACCCCGCGCTGCTATTACTACGCTGCTTTTACAACGCAAGTCGTTACAACGGCGCTGTTGGATAGGGAATAGTTTAATTTTCTATTCCAACACCTTCCCTACTGAAACGTGGGCTGGAGTTGGAATAGAAAATTAAACTATTCCACTATCCAGTGCTTACAGCGCAAGTCGTTGTAACGACTTGCGTTGTAAAAACAACGTTGTAATGGCACACGGGGTAAAAGCCCACGTTGTAATACCATACAACCCTTGCAAACATTACTAAAACCAGTGGAACAGGGCTGCGACCCACACCTGACACTGCAGTGAGCGAAGCAGGCGTCACTGAGAGGATAGCAGAGGTGACGGAAAAGGGGTCCTGGATACCTGTGGTGGATGAGGCCTAGGCTGGGTTCATTAAGCGAGGACGCAGGCTAGAGCTCCTCTGCAGTGGGTGCCTGCAAGCAGCCTGGAGCAGTGTCACAAATACTATGATAAGGCCTTAGAGAAACACGAGCGTGGCCGCGAGGGGCAAAAACAGCCACCCCAAATTACAAACGGCATTGGTCTATGGAGCACCGGCCTGGCCCTAGGAGAAACTTGACTTGACCCGGGGAGCCACATGATTCTCCCGTGATCCACAGGAATTTCTGAGCAAAAGGAGTGTGAAGGGGTCCAGAGATGGCCCACAAACTATGGATCCAGTGCTGGGACCCCTATTAATGTTGAATAACGGGGGCAGAGTCTCCTGTGTCAACTTTTGAGTGTGGCAGCGATACAAATAGTTGATCCCTACCCCTGATTGGTGTCTCCCTGCAGCCAAGTTGACACACACAAGGGTCAGGTGGGGACATGTAAGCCCTCCTGTGACTTACAGACGATCATAAACTGCTAGACCTGTCAAGGAAGTGAAATCTCTGCAAGGGCACTGACCAGGGCCCCCCCCACCCACCAACAGCCCTGTGGGAACAATAACACGGGGTGGGGGGGTGTGAGTGATCCTAGGAACTACCCAGGGGGACACCATGTACGCCAGCATGAACACGTGGCCCCAAAGCATCTCTTCAACAACATACATCATAGAAGGCATCTGAGAACTGTGCCATAGCGAATAGTGGCCCTGGCTGGTGGCCCTCTAAGCCAAATTAAGTCCACACCGGAGAAGCACAAACTGGACAATTTGATAGTGGCCTCCAAGCAATACAACTGGGGTGGCAGAGTGGGCTAAAGAACGGTGATGGATTAGACCCAGATCTTTTGACTGGGTGTGAGTGTTTGATTGGCTCAGATGCTCCGTCCATCACCACCCCCTTTTGTACCGTTTTGTTCACCATAAATTGGCAGGGTATGCTCAGACGTGAGTCCCTTACTCACTTTGCAACTGGATTAAAGCAAGCCTGACTGAAGACGGCTGAAATGCCAGAAACCAGTCCTAGGAAGCTTGATTCCGGTCCAGGGAAGGCATGGCTTGGCAGTTCGGGCTGACTGTTCCCATGAGGCACAGGGTCAGACTGATTTGCATATGGCCATGTCTGAACTGGGGTGGCAGAGTGGGCTAAAGAACGGTAATGGATTAAACGCAGATCTTTTGACTGGGTGTGAGTGTTTCATTGGTTCAGATGCTCCGTCCATCACCACCCCCTTTTGTACCGCTTTCTTCTCCATAAGTTGGCAGGGTATGCTCAGACGTGAGTCCCTTGCTCACTTTGCCACTGGATTCAAGCAAGCCTGGCTGAAGACGGCTGAAATGCCAGAAACCAGTCCTAGGAAGCTTGTTTCCGGTCCAGGGAAGGCATGGCTTGGCAGTTTGGGCTGGACTGTTCCCATGAGGCACGGGGTCAGACTGATTTGCACATGGCCATGTCTGAACTGGAGTGGCAGAGTGGGCTAAAGAACGGTGATGGATTAATCCCAGATCTTTTGACTGGGTGTGAGTGTTTGATTGGTTCAGATGCTCCGTCCATCACCACCCCCTTTTGTACCGCTTTGTTCACCATAAGTTGGCAGGAGGGGCTCAGACGTGAGCCCCTTGCTCACTTTGCCACTGGATTCAAGCAAGCCTGGCTGAAGACGGCTGAAATGCCAGAAACCGGTCCTTAGAAGCTTGTTTCCGGTTCAGGGAAGGCATGGCTTGCAGTTCGGGCTGGACTGTTCCGATGAGGCACGGGGTCAGACTGATTTGCATATGGCCATGTCTGAACTGGGGTGGCAGAGTGGGCTAAAGAATGGTGATGGATTAAACCCAGATCTTTTGACTGGGAGTGAGTGTTTGATTGGTTCAGATGCTCCGTCCATCACCCCCCCCCCCCTTTTGTACCGCTCCAAGCAATACAAGGCACCAAAGGGCACTGGAAAAAAAAATAAACTCAGACACAATTGGGGTGCACCTTCTGTGAGCAGGTTCCGAGAAACTAGTGGACCGAGTAGATGGAACAGAATCATCACTATCCATGCTATGCCCCATGATTGAGGAGGTGAACACTCAAGTACAAGACTTACGAGTAGAGGTGAAGGAGCTGCAGCGACGGGTGGAAGATGCGGAAGGCTGATCGAGGCATAATAATATTTGATTCCTGGGGATACCAGAACTAGCAAAATGACATGAATGTGCAACTTTTGTAGTAGAAGTGGCTTACAGAGGGGGTTCTTGCTGGAAGGCTCTCCAAATTCAGTTCAATTGAATGGACACACCAATTGCCAAGCCGACCCCCTATGCCGGGAGCTGCCCATGCCCCGTCAAGGCCAGGCTCCTCAATTACTGAGAGAGGTATCTCATCCTGCCACTTTTCTGCACTAAAGAACCATGGTACCTAGAAAACACAGCAATAATGGCCTACCACGACTACACTGCAAAGGTATAGAAGTGCTGCAATTCCTTCATAGCAGTGAAACAACAGTTGAGAAGCACAGGCCTGAGGTATGCCCTTATTTTCCCTGCTAAGCTGCGTGTGACAGGAGGAGACAAAACACACATCTTCCAAACCTCGGAGGAAGCTTGGATACGACTGCAATTGAAGGGGATAACGATCCAGATGTACAAGCGATTGCCTGATAAAATATTGGCACATGTGAAATCAGACGAAAGTGTTCCCAAGCTTGGTAGAACATACACAGTGTTTGCTCACACACCAAAAGGGCCCTTGGTGTCATGCTTCATCATAGGGGTCTTCCCGCACCGCTGTGGGACGGGGCGTGCTATGACTAGCGACTACGATGGAGCACTGTTATTGTAGTGTTATGTGTGATGTATGGGTATTGAGACGAAGGGTCATGGGTGGATGAGGTGAGTGGGTTAAAAAGTACCTGGCCTTGTAGACTTAAGGAATTTAATAGGTCATAGGCTGGTACTGTTAAAAAGGTATTTTGTATATTTCCTGCTTTTTAATGGGCGGATTACTCCTGGTCAAGTCAACATGTTTCGAAGCATCAAGGCTTCTTCATCAGGACTAAAGATGGTCCCTTCAGTGCTCACTATGTTGCTATCAAATGGTGCAGAGTAAAAAGTGCTATGTACAAAAAGTGGAAAAAAAAGTATATTAGATACAGTACCCAGTCGGTATTTTTATGTAAGCCCAGTCAGTATTTCTGAAAGTAAGCCTGAAAAAGAGAGCACAGTTAAATTCACATGTGCGCCTCCCAATGCGCTAACACAGATAACCTGTTCAAATAAAGGTGATAAAACGTGACTGTAGTGTCCCTTAAAATTAGTTGTAGAGTTCAAGATAAGTGCTTTGAACTGTTCAGGAAAAAAATGGGAAAGGGAAAACAAACATAGAACACACAAACAATAAACAGAAAACACACTCTCTATGTTATCGGTTAGGAGTGCTGTGGAACAAAAAGTTAAAGGTTCAATAGTGAATACATACTAGAACTGGTAGGAGTCAATGCTCCATGAGCCTTGTTTGCGGGTGGGAAGGATTTTGCCACTGTGATCTGTTGTTGAAAGAAATGTAGGAGAAATGACACATCTTCAATGCGGAAAAAAGGAGAAAAGACATGAATCTTAAGAGATTAGTGTTTGTCAAAGATCCACAGCTAAGCTGCGAGTGTCTGACTCCTTCTTCGGCTATGCCGTACTCACTTAACCTCACCTGACTCTAACACTTGCCTGGTGCAACAAGGAGATCAGAGTGACTCTCAGTGGATGTAAGAGATAAGGATGAGTGCCAGCTGGGACGGCAGACAATAATTAAGGTGCCAGTAGTGGAGAAGACACAAACAACATGCTGTCACACACCAAACTAGACATTTTGCTAGATCCAACACTTGTGTTTTTTCAATTTCCAGTTAGTTATTCTTGCTGCCATAGTGCATGAGATGACCCATGCCTGAGGGGGGAAGAAATGTTATAGGAGATGTCATTATTGAGGGTTATTTCTTACATCCGGTACATCACAACACTTACCACCCAACGCCGTAAAACATATTTGAAAAGGGTCAGGGGGCAGTGCAGGGCAATATGAACAAACATCATTTTCAAATGATGGTGCAGACTGATAGAACCCATACCCCTTCCTATAGCATTCATGCATGGAACATATGGGCCATGACGACCCATAAACTGCACCATGCAGTGAACACATATCTCAAACACAGACATATGCACATTGCCTTCTTACAGAAAATACATCTAATGCAAACAGAACTGCTCAAGCTCTGTAAGAGATGGCATACATCGATATATGGAAGAAAGTACTCGACATAGGTCCATGGGGTGTTGATATGGATAGGTCCAGGGTCTCCTTTATCATGGAAACATGTAAATCAGACCGCGAGGATAGATATGTAGTGGTGGACAGACAGATGGATGAAAAATATATATTACTCCTAGCGATCTGTGCTCCTAACTGAAATCATTCTAGCATTTTAGATCAACTAGACCTGGCCCCTAAACCCTAACTTACAGGCCCTGTGCCTGTGGGAAGAGAAATGTAACTATGTTCTGGGCTTGCAATGGGACATATTCTCCCAACTCATGCCAGGAACCACAAGCTGCAGACTGACACAACCCTTTTGAACTGGACAGAGAGTAGATAGACATATGAGGTATAGAGGACAATGTACCCCACTGTACCAGAATACTCCTGCTACTCGCCGATGTACCAATTATATCACTCTGGCATGATTTTCTGCTGAGCACTTCTGTGAGCAAAAGTAACCAAATTGGAATATCTGGCCCATTAAATCACAGATCACAGTCCGCTAAAGATGGTACTACAAAAGAACCAGTAGAAGGAAAGCGAAAGTCCTATCTTGGCAACAGCACGTGAAGGCATTACAAGACCTACCATGTGCGATGCAATTGAGATTCAAGAAGCACACTACTTAACCGAAGGTTATAGGGACCAATCTCAAATAATGCAGCACAATGGGAGGCATTCAAGGTGGTAGTAAGAGGGACACGCTATGAACATGTTGTGGGGGCCCAGACACACAATACACAGGGAGATATTAGATGTAGAAAAGATCATGCACCAAACAGAGATGATGACACTCAAATGCCTTGATCATGCAGAATGACTGCAGGACTTAAACTTGCAAATTAGTTAAGGATACTTGATTACAAGGAATACATCAAAAGCCAACACGGAGAGGGAGATAGAGCAGGCACTCCCCTGACATCGCTCCTGAAGGGAGAAACACTCTAAACCCTAATAGGAGCAATCCGAAATCAAGGGGGTGCTATGGCTAACACCCAAAATGACATAAACAACGCCTTCACAGAGTACTATGTGATACTCTACACAGATCCCAACTCGCGCACTCCCAAACACATACGTGACTATGTCTGTGAGATCCAGACACTCAAACTTAATCTTTTGTAATGCAGTGAGTTGGAGTTGCCACTTCAGGCAGAGGAGATACAAAAGGCAATTCGCCAAATGGCAAAAAATAAAACCCCTGGGTTAGATGGGCGTCCAATAGACTTTTATGCCACTTATAGCACACGGGTGGCGCCTAAACTCCTTCGTGTATACGAGGAGGAGAGGACAGCCGGCAGGCTACCAGATTCCATGAGAGAGGCATTGATTGTGGTGCTTATTAAACGGGCACAGTACTTAACTTATGTCCATTGTTATCGATCCTTCCCCCCCTTTAATCTCAACTATAAACTACTAGGCAAGAGACTGGCAAACAGGTTAAAGCCCATAATGGGAATCTGGTCCACAAGGACCAGAATGGGCTAATCCCGGAGAGGAGTACGATGCTCAATATTCGTTGACTTCTGAGCTTGATGCATGAGGGTGAGGTGGCCTCCAACGATTGTCTGGCAATCTCCGTGGATAATGAGATGGCATTCAACACACTCAGATGCAACTGCAAGTGCTCAAGGAGCTGGAGCTGGGTTTGGGCCCAGACTTCCTTAGTTAGATCAGGTCACCTTACAACCAGCCATCGTCCAGAGTCAAGACGGAACATACAATATCAGACCTCCTGGTTATGCAACGGGGTATACGTCAAGGCTGTGCAATGTCCCTGTTGATATTTGCACTGGCCATTGAACCCCCAGCTTGTAAGATCTGTGCAAGAGCTCAAGATTGGGACGTACAGCCATGTGGCAGTTGGCATGTTGTCTCGTTATATGCAGATGGTGCATTAATTGTCTTACACAGAGCCCATGAATCCCTCCTAGAACTATTGAAGACATTGAAGAAGTTCAACGACATATCTGACCTAAAGGTCAACTACAATAAGTCAAGCTTACTCACCATGAGACCATACCTGAGATACAGCGGGACATGGCGCTAAAGACAAGGCTGTAGTGGCACTACGATACATTTAAGTATTTGGGTATACACATATACCATGCTAAAGTTGACATATTAGACTGCAACCCACGGGAGAGGATGTGGCTTAACAGCTAGAGTGGCTGACTTTGAAGCTGGGCAACCAGGGTTGAGCCTGGGGAGAAGCTCAAACATCTTGTGATTCTGGACAAATCACTTAATCTCCCAGTGCCTAAAAATGAATGTATCCATCTATAATGCAACTGGTGCTCATGTAAAGCAATCTAATACCTTCGGGTTGAGTTGGTGCTGTGTAAAACTGCAAAAAAATAAATGAAGGGCACTCACATTGGTCAAGCAGTCCATCTCCTTTTGGACCACTAGCCCGCTGTCCCCATTAAGCCAGGTGGCAGTTGCTAAAATGCTAATACTCCTCAGGCTGTTATACTGCTTGTGTACCACAAAGAACCGCTACCAGTCTAAGTATTGCTAATGAAAGTAAAGTGTTATATTGTGAGTGTAGGCATCTCACAAAAAGTGAAGAACTGGTCTCACACACCACCAGGTGTCATGCTTCATCATTGACCAGTCCTCGCCCTCTAAAAACTTGGTTTGATAGAGGGCGGGCATACACCTGACGACAGGGATGCACTTCTAAACTAAGTGGGGGCCCAAAGAAAAAATGTCAAGTGAGTTAAAAGGCCATTATGGGTGTCAGCTTGATTTTAATAGTGCCGGCATCCATATGGTAATTAAAACAAGGTGATCGGTGTCATGGGGATATTAGTGTCCCCCCACCGCTGTATGTGAGGTCAACATGTTTCTGCCTGTAGGCCCAACTGGGTCCGCGGCATTCATCAGGACCTATGTATAACGGCTCCGCTCTTACCAAAGATTCTTTAGTGAGAGGTTTCCACTTGGTGAGGGGATTATTGTTCACACTCTACTATTTGCAGTGATTGGGTCTTTAGTAGAACCTGATTTGGGATAAGGTGTGCCCCATAGGAGGGAGGGCAGATGGACCCTGTAGGTCCTGGAATGTTAACTGACGCGATCTCCGCCTCTCAACCTAGGTCTGCATGCCTCCGCTCCTCGATGGGAGATTATGCATTTTCCAAGAGCTACAATACACATGCAGTACTGGCGCAGTCCACTTCATTACGGTAAACACCCATTACAGCGATGTCAATACACCGCGGTGCCATCACACCGCGACTTTTACATCGCAGGGTCAATAGCATCGCATGCATTTACTACGCATGCTACAACGGCGCGATGACATTAGCATCGCATGCATTTACAACGCACAACGCATGCTGGAGATCATGCCAAATAATTAAATTATTAAATTATTAGACTTTCAAATCTGTGTCCGCATTTTCTTTACTATCTTTTACGGTGAGAGTTTCTGCTATCCGCACTTTAACCACTATCCAATGGTGAGAGTTTCTACTATCCACGGTGAGAGTTTCTGCGATCCAAGACCCACCCCGATTCTAGGGTTCAGGGCCTGTATTCGATTTTCGTTAAACCTCTTTTCCACCCGTTCTTATAATCAGGATCCTGAATTGTATTCTAGCTGTAACGTATACTTGTGGAAAATGTGGTAGGGCGCAAAGACCGCGTTCTACAGACGCGTGACTTAAAAGTCTGCAAAGTAGGACGCTTGCCAATAGGAATACTGCATTAGTGGCGCTACGCCATGCGAAGTAAATATGCCGCTGTGATACACCTTGCGATGTTTTTGCCGCATTGTAACAGCGCGCGAAGTGAACGTTTGCGATGTATCGTCATACAACCCTTCATTACATACAGTGCAATTCTCCATGCAGTTCAGAGTTGCTGAGGACAGGCACGGGAGAAGCCACCGATGTCAGCCCCCCTTCAAGGGATGCTATCACACAGTGCAGCCTGGAGAGCCATCAGGGATATATACCACCTTTTACACGCACAAAAATACAGTGCTCACCCAATCCTCAAAACCGAATGGGAAAGGAACCTAGAGCACAAAATTCCTGATGAACAGTGGCAGAAAATCCAATGGCAAGTGAAATGGGTCTCAAAGAACCTGAGATTCCAGTACACACAATTGAATTATCTACACCAGACTGATCTTACACCAAAATGTATACACCGCGGGGCAGATTTACAAGAAAGTGACATATCTGTCGAGATGCGTCACTTTCCCTGCACCACCATGCAAAACCCTTGCATCACCATAGATGTGCCGTATTTACAATAGGCGCACCATTGCGCAAGGATTGACAGATGCGTCAGAAATTCTGACGCATCTGTTGACGGATAAGTCACGCATTGCTGGAGTCGTGTTGCAAGCACAACGCAAATCCAGCAATGTGTGTTGCGGCCTATTCCCAATACACTGCGTCACTCCTTATGCCTGCTTCAAGCAGCCATATGGTTTTGACGCAGTGGCATCCTAAAAGTCACGCAGTGAAATCTTGTAGATTTCACTGCGTCACTTTTATGAGGCTTTCCTATGTGGAAACGCCTACCCTGCATACATTATACCTGACGCAGGTATAATGTCACGCAGGACTTTACAACGTGACACATCTCCCTAGATGCCTCACGTTATAAATGGGCCACAACTTTTACGCTGCTGCTGCATCACAAAAGTGACGCAATGATGGTGCAAAATGACGCAAGGGGCTTGTAAATCTTCTCCCACATGTATGTGGGGGCACCCTCCAACTGTCCGAGATGCCGAAAACTAGAGACCGTTTCTTACAATTTTGCACACTGGGAACTGACACAGTTGGAAGGCCAATAGGTCTGGGTGTGATATGCTAATGCATGGAAAAGTCATGCCTGTTCTTTCATGCTTTACCACATTAAAGTCAGATCGTTTATCTTTGCCAGTGCATTCCCCTAAGACATCAAGCACTGCTGGAGCTCAGAGTGTGTACACCAGACCTGCGATCATCAGATATCCGCAAAATGGTTGGTACCAAGTGAGTCTTATGCATGTCTGAGGAAGTAGCGTAACAAGGATGCAAGCAGGGGAAGTGGCCACTTTCAGTGCTGGTGTGGTAGTAAATACAGCAATTATCAGGGTTCATCTGGCCCCTCGGGGCCCTGGGCTTCAGTGCCAATGCACCTGTTGCACCAATGGTAGCTACACCCCTGGACTTATGCACATAAAAGAAAGGTGTCTTAGCTGATTAAAAGTAGCATTAACTGCATAATGACAAAATGCTTCTAAGGAACAATAAGATGAATATTCCCAAGAAGGTGCTGCAGCATACAATGAGGAATAGACTTGAGGTGTGAAGAATAAACAGGAATAAAGAAAATTGTTGGGGGCTTCTTTTTGGCTGCCACAAAATGAGGGGGGCTCACCAACAGCTCAAAAGGATGTAGTATCAACAGAAAATAATAAGGTGGGTATCTGTTCACAAAGTAAAAGAATGCTTGTGTTGGTATTTCTATAACATGAACCTAGCCCGAGAGAACAGAGCATTACACATTATGGGAAGGTGATGGAAAATGATGCAAGATTATATTCAAGTGGTAACTTAAATCTTTTGGGTACACACACTTACAGTAGTATCTCACACATTACAATTTGGGTTCATTGATTTCCCACAACAGCACAATTTTCATTCAATGCCAAGATGGATTCAAACCAAGGTCCTCAGATCGACAGCTTAGCAACTAGACCACACCTCCTTCCTTAGCAGATGTATTAGAGCTTTAAAAAAAGCTTCAGACATTTGATTTCACCACTCCTTGCGAACGCTCATGTCCTGTTGATATTTTAACATAGCCATTAGGCTGTATTCCTCATGCTGTCTAGTGAGTCGAGTGAATGCAAATGATTTAGGTATTTATGTGTTACACATGGGTAGCACCTAAATGAGTTGCATCTAGTTTAAGATTGAGTTTTATCTATTTGCATCTACACAATAGTTTAAATGTGAGTATATTTGAAGGATACTTCATGGGTAACTGTATAATATGGTCCATTATCATCATTGAGGGGTTCTAGTGATATCTTTGGCCATGTGGTTTGTAAATGTCACCGGACGTCTGAGATGGCAATTACAAGGTATGTATTAAGTATTTTTTAAACCACAAGTAGTTTTATTCAAAGTGCAGCTAACAATGGGTATTGATTGGAATTAAAATATTGAGGTTTTATTTCCCTGTCATAAATACATTCTTGATAAAACATTAGGCAGTGGTGAGTTCAGGGGATTTACGTGAATCTGTGGATGCAGAGTTTATATCATAATTAAGGATTTACTGTATTTGCCACCTAATTTCCAAAATATGTAGGTTGCACCAAAATTGTTTCTAGTTCAAACTGATGGAAATAATACCACCAGAAAATTGGCCACATACTCTGCATTTTTTGCAGCATAATTTGGATAACCTTGGTTCTCCAAGCTGCATATTCTTAGTAGCCTTGACAATGTAAAAACTCTGCACAGTGGTTTGAGGATTACCATTATGACGACTACATTTGTATTTTACACGTAACCATGAAATATTTTCTATATTTCATGGTTCATTGTACTACATGGGTTTTATACCACTGCGTTTTGTGCAATACAAGTACCAAAACATGAAATACATGAATTTTTACTTGAGGATATAATAACTTCTCAATAAACGTAAAATGGCTATACACTCTTTGAGAGGAGTGAGGCAATATCATAAATTACACCTATTCAGCCATTTCCCATTTTGCTAGTTCTAGGTTAAAAAAATGTATACAAAACTACACACTTACAAACTTCTTAGTTTTCTCTCCAAATGAAAGAAGGTTGGACAAAGATGCACGCTGCAACAGAAATTCATCATAGGGATTAGTGTTGGCACCACATTCGTGAATGAGCTGAAGCCATGTCAAAATGAAATGTATTCTTATTATGGTGAGCATTGGCAGCAAAAGACACTCCTGCAGGATTAGATTGAGATAGCCAGGAGACCTGTGAGTAGCCCCATGCAGTGTGTGCATGTCTATAACGCTGCTGTACTCCTGTTAATGGGCTCCAGTATCTCCCGCCGGAGAACAACACCTGCACCCTCAGCCAGTGCAGAGCTCATGTTCCTTCATCTGAACAGATGCTTTGTGCTCTTTCACAGGAAGATGCAAGGTACAACTAGAAATATAGGGAGTATGTAGAGCTTTTGTCCACTGAGGGGACCATGATTTGAGGGTACCATGATTGGAGCTCTTCCTTCTGTGGTGACATCAAACCATATATTAATGATTAGCGCGCATGCACTAACAAAGGTAAACCCTCCTGCTGCACCCTTAAAGTTGAGCTGCCCTCACAAAGTTTATGCTTTGCTTGCTTTCACCAAGCCAGGGAAATGAATATATAAAACATCAAACTCCTTCAGTATGTGAAGGGTTTACATTTGTTGTTCCACATGAAACCCAATTTCGAATTGGACTAGCTCACCTTTTACAATTCTAAAACACAACTGCCAAGGTGATCTGTCACATGTGCAACACCTTCACTCTAAAAAAGTACTTAGTTTGCTTTAAAAAAAAGTGTTCTGGTGACCAAAATGTTTCTTTGGAGATTGGTGTCTGCACCATCCACAGTCAGCACTGCCCAGTTACACAGTGAAAGGTAGACATCTGATGAAGGGAGCAAAAGAATGTGGGAAATGTGCTGTAAAGTTTACTGTAGTCAACATAATCACACCTTCTGCTTCCAGACTGTCAACATGCTCCATGAAATCTTCTGATGGTTGCCAGTGAACACATACAGAATGGTCACCCAGCCCTTCGTCACCAGCAAGCAGGACTATGGCACGCCCTCTGTTGGAATCACTGTCTAACTGGTAGAAGACTTCAGACTACACAAAAATCAGAGGCCAGGCACACACTGAGGCTTTGCCCCATTTTCACATCATTCTGCACCTCATAGACCTCCACGGGCTCCCTATTCACTAACCCACACTCGTGAAACTGCTCACACAAACATACAAAGTCCTGTACAACCTGTATCCCACCTACCTCAATAGCCGCATCAACTTCAACACACCCACCAGACACCTCTGCTCATTTGGTCCTGGTTTCTCAGTCCCCAAAGAACCTCAGGTTTTACAATATAGGAATGAATGCTGAAAGTGCTCACACCTGCCTGTGAATTGGCTCACCTCGGTTTATGTCTGCGCAGGGGCTCAGCACTGTCTGCAGTAGAGCTCAGCTGCATACTTAGAAGAACTCATCTCTGTCTGCCCAGGGCTGCAGCATTATGTATGCAGGAACTCATCTACAGCTCAATTAAAGAAATTACCTATGGGTTCACGGTCTCTGCTCTGGCAGTTGATGGGTTCAGCACTAAGTATGCAGGGACTTGGCTGCATCTGAGCTGGAGCTCAGCTCTATCTGCAGAAGAGGGAGTTCAGCTCTACAAGATGATGAGGTCTGTTTGCGGCAGAGCTTCACTGTCGTTTATGTGCAAGAACCTACTTCTCTCTGTGCGAGAACTCATTTCAATGAGAGTGATAGTGAGATTCTGTGTTTGAGAGTGTGTATAAATAATTAAAAGTGAGCATGAGAGAGTGAGTAAATGAGAAGGAGTGTGTTAGACTGAATGAGTGTTTGAAGGTTGTGAGGGGGAGTGAAAGTGAGTTTTGGGTGTAGCTATCAGTGGTACAGCAGATGCAGTTGCACCAGGGCACAGAGTTGGTGAGTGTGTGTGTAAGTGTGTTAGCAAGTGAGAATGAGAGTTAGTGAATATGAGTATGTTTGTGCATGAATTATAGTGAGTGGGAATAAGTATGAATGAGAATGAGCAAGTGAGTGAAACTGAGTTAGAGTAATTGAGGGAAAGAGATTGAGGCCCAGACTTCAGACAATTCAGAACAGCACCCAAAGTTGTTGCGTTGCATGAGAGGGAGAGAGATGGAAAGAGCCATATCTACAAAGATAAGGACCTGTCCTGCCCTCTCGGTATCGATGGTGCACAATTAGGTTACCAAGCACCACATAGAGACCTTTGCACATTTTTTCTTGAGTCTTAGCATAGGTTTTGTACTGGAATCAATCAATCAATCAATCAGGGGGTTGGTAAAGCGCAACTACTCACCTGTAAGGGTCTCAAGGCACAGGGGGGAAGGGGAGGAAGCTCTGTTGAAAGCTGGGGTCACCCGAAAAGCCAGGTCTTGAGGTCCTTCCTGAACAGGGTCAATGTGGGAGATTGCTGGAGTTTAAGAAAGAGGGTTTTCCATGCTTTGGCTGCAAGGTAGGAGAAGGACTTTCCTCCTGTTTGTGTTCTGATGATACGTGGGGTGGTGGCAAGTGAGAGCTGGGCTGATCGAAGGTGTCTTTTGGGTGCATGGACGGAGAGGCAAGTGTTCAGGTAAGCTCGTCCGGTGTTGTGAAGGGCCTTATATGCATTGGTGAGGAGTTTGAAGGTTATTCTTCTTTCAACAGGAAGTCAATGGAGATTGCAGAGGTATTGGGTGATGTGACTGTGACGGGTGATGTCGAGGATCAGTCTGGCTGTGACCTTCTGGACAGTCTGGAGTTTGTGAAGGAATTTCTTGTTTATTTCCGGCATTGCTATAGTCCAGTCTGCTGCTGATGAGTGCATGCGTGCGTGACAGTTTTTCTGGATTCATTGGGATCCATCTGAAGGTCTTTCAAAGCATGCAGAGGTTGTTGAAGCAGGTCGAGGAGACGGTGTTGATCTGGCGTTTCATTGTGAGCGATAAGTCTAGTTTGATGCCGAGGTTTCGTGCGTGGTCCGTCAGGGTGGGGTGATTGCAATATGACACCCTCAAGGGGTCACTTCCCCAACAGTCAAACAACAAAGGCACCTACAGGCCCCCAAGTAATACACAAAAGAAAGATGGGAAATGTTAAAGAGGTGATATCTGGTAAGTAATAGTGGAAATAGTGTACATCAGAGACCATTAATTGTGTGATACTCAAAAGCAGACTCGAATCCAACCAGTTATTATTAATAATGTTTGTTAAAAGCCAATGAAGATTTAAAAAAATATATATTTTACCCTTGCTGCTCATGTCCTTCCGCCTCCTTCCCACCTATTCCCTATATTGCCGCTATACCCGGGATATTGTCTCATTTTCTTTTAGTATACTGGAAGCTCATACCATTTTAGAGCTATTTTATTGGATACTGTATTTGACGATGTTTCTAACTTAATGTGTTAAATATATTTAAAAGGGAAATATGAATTGGCTCTTTCACTTATGTGCACAATACTTTGAATAGATCATCTGTCTCCAATGAAATAAGAAACATTTTACATATTCTAGCATGATTCTCGCTGGCATGACTCATTGAGCATCCCCAGTTTTACACCAAAGCATAGTCTAACCACCCACAGTCACCAGCACATAGCAAGTATACATTGTGCCCAAAGCCATGTATTGTGAATGTAAGATAGAGCATAGGGGCACAGAACGTGTCTGTATGTCATTTGACCATGTATGTGCATCTCATATGCAAGTATTACATGTGCATATGTAGCATGCCCTGTGCATGCTACATAGAAGGCGTGGCTTAGGCCGCGTCCTCAATGGCATAGAATTTGTGTGTAAGAAGCACAAGTCATGGCCAAGGGCCACACCTCAGGCACTCCACATGCATTACTTAGGCATCGATCTTGTTCTGTATGAGCTACAATACTCTATTCTGCGGGTACAAGGCAAAGTCTGAGGCCAGGCCTAATCCATTATCTGCTGCACAATCTGCAGATTTAACAAAAGAAAACAATTATTGAGCTCAAATTACTAAAAACGCAACTGTACATGGAGCCGGGCAGTGGAAGGCCTTTGAAAAAGTTGACTGGTCACCTTGCTTATTCCTGGATTTGGGTGCCCAACTGGTACTAGTGAACTGCAACCTATACCCATACAGTGTTTTCAAGAGTAAAAATGACCAAATAATGAAGAAATACTATCATATTATTTGCCACATTATGCTGTCACATGGTCAGAATAGGCCCGGTTAGAAACATTGCCATTTTACATAGTCCCGTTTCTTAAGCTGCCTTCTCTTTTACACAGAGTGACGTTTGATGTACATTTGCATGCATGACAATGCAGGATTACATTCTCTGAGCCTGCATTGCTTACATTTCCACTTTGTAGGCACACTATTGCGATACCTTCAACATTCAGTACAAGGGATAAAATTCACTGCACAAATGTTATTTATATTACTGTCTGTCTGATGCTATTAAACAAGAATAGACAATTGCAGCCTGATAGGGGTTGTGACATGGCCACATGGGTTCTATTGTTAAAATATACGGAACCACTTCCTTGTTTAGAAAGAAGAGCACTCAGCTGACACTGCAGGGTTACCACATGCCAGAATTTTAGCTCAGCTGATTCCTGTGTACCAACACAAGAGAAGTCTAGCTCTACAACAAGACGGGTAGCCTGATGACACTTACCTAGAAGTAACGAGGAGTTAGTCCTCCCTGGCAGGCATTTGGTAGACCACCACCATATGCAAAACTAGGTAAGAGAGTACTAGGTAAAAGTACAACTATACATAGTACTTATATGCCTGCATATATTCACTGCCTTAGCACAATGGTGGAAATGTTCATCCTTTTCACTCTTCTTGTGAACGCTAATCTTTTTCATTCTACTAATTATCACAGTGCACATATTTATACAAGAATCACAATGCTTCAATAAATATTGAAATGCCTTGGTGAGTAATTCTTTTGTATTTCTTTGGGTATGGATGAGAGTCTAAATGTACAATTTCCTTGGGCATCAGGGTTATCATGTTCTAAGGTTGCACAGACATTCGTTGCCCCTGCAAGGTTAGGGGTACAGATGGTGCACTGTGGATAGTACGGACATTGGTGAAAATATCCTGAGGGTGTGCACTGACTCAGTCTGGCACAATCCCGACGCTTATGTTGTCCGTCAAACACACAGTTTTACAGAGGGAGGTGCAAGCCGTACGACAATGCCGCGTAATTTGTCTTTTTTTGCTGCATTATTTAGTTAACTGCACTACATAATTTAACCCTCCCCTGCCTCATAATTCTAGATCATAATTCCAGTGGCCCTGCTTATAGGGAATAGACCTCTATTTTCTGAGCGAGCAGGGTGAGCACCCTTACACCCGAGGCAGACCAGGGTCCAAGCACCACCCAAAAAAAGGTTATGCCTTCATAGACCGGATAATTGATGGTTACCCAAATAGGTGCATTTTGGCTACCTCTCCTCCATCATGCAAAGAAACCAATAAATAATGCTTTCAAAGGTTCACAAACCAGAGCTTGGATTTAACAAACAAACGTCAAGAAAATTGAATGACCCAGGAGCATGGGGGAATGGAGCACATTCAAAGGTCACAACCTGTACATCTCATAAATTGTTAACATGCTTCCGTACAGAAGTAATGTTTTAAAGTGTTAAACTAATGAAAAGGATGGCGTGGAAGTGATCAAAACTAAATATCCAGAGTTTGCGGCTGAATTTGAAAAATTAAAATGTTTTCCTATCTAATCGATATGTCATTTGTTTATTTATTATCGCAACAGTTTGTATTTTGTATTGCTATTTTAATGATTGACCTTTCTTGACAGAATACTAATGAAATTGAATTTGATTAGAGTGTGTGCATGATGAGCCGGTACCGAGCAAAGGGCATGTCCTTTGACAATGCCTTTTTACAAGGTAACCTTGCTTACCGTAACCATGTGTGTGCCATCACTGCAACAATTGAGCTCAAGTGTTACCTTCAGCCCTACACTGCAACCAGTGCCCCTGCCCTCTTTACCACTGGGCATGGAAAGTGTCTTGTTTTTATATTTAAATGTATACTTTGCTCATTACCTACAACATGTGCAAAACATTGTACAGTCATGGGCGAAAGTTTTCTCAACAGTACCTTACAAATCAGCAGATTGGTGTATGGCGTGCACCAACTAATCTATTTTTTTTAATTATTATTAGAAGCTTGAAGAAATTCGGCTATATTGTGTTTTTGTTAATTCTCCAACTTACTAGGTAGGCAATGCTTCCTTCTACGTGCACTTTTATAGTGCTATATCATGCGCTTGCAGCAAGACTGAGAGCTGGTATACGCAGAGAGCGGAAGACAAAATGGCGCTCACATACATTCTTTTGGGATTGTAGACACCAGTCTGCACTAGTACAGTGGCAATACAGACGAGTTACCTCAGTAACATCTCAGGTATAATGGTAAGTACATCTGCTTAATAAAGGGGTATTGCATGACAGGAGCAGATGGAGTCTAGCATGGTATATCTCTTCAATATTCAGACAAGAAAACAAAAATCGAGAGCAATAAATGTGTTTATATGAGAAGTGAAACTACTTCAAAAGTTGTCCTACAATCTGATTGTACTCCAATGTGCTGCTGCCTCAATCCATAGCCAGCTTCTGAGTCTCCCATCATGGGTCATCAAGGTGCGCATGGTGTGTGCCTGGGAGGTTCATGGGAGAGTGGACTGTGTTGCTGGTGATGATTGACAAGAGGATGGACTCTCGGGCCCGATTCACAGAACTACCTTAAGACAAAATCCCAAACTTACTACCTTTGGTATTCACAGAAGTTAGGATTTTGTATTAAGTTTGTCTTAAAACAAACTTAAGACAGACTTAAGACAAACTTAAGAGAGAGACTTAAGACAGACTTTAGTTAGGATTTTGTCTTAAGTCTGTCTTAAGTCTGTCTAAAGTTTGTCTTAAGACAAACTTAAGACAAACTCCTAACTTCTGTGAATACCAAAAGTAGTAAGTTTAGGATTTTGTCTTAAATTAATTCTGTGAGTCGGCCCCTCGGAGTGGATTGTGATTGATCTAGCCCTCAATCATTTCATCATCACAAGGGATCTGGACAGGTTAATATGATGATGAGTTGATGTGCTTCTTGTGCTGTTCAACTGCTTTGTCAGTTACTCCAAGATGGTTTAGAAATGAGCCTATCACAGTTGACCATCTTCTGTTAGATCCAGCTTAGATTGATTGTTGCAAGGGACTCCCAGGGTGGGGATTTTGTCAGAGTCCAGTGTTGGTCCTTTTCTACCATTGTCTTCCATTTCCCCGGTTGTTCATCTGTAGCTCTAGCCACAGACATTTAACAGCAACAGCAGGATCTCTTACTTTTCCAGGGACATACTTTTGGTAGGGTGCTCTATGCCTCTCTCAACACATTGGTCCATTGATTATGATGTTTTTGGTCAGTTGAGATCCTTGAAGGATTGCTCGTATAAGTAAACATAAAAAATTGATAGTCCGAGAGGACTGGGACTGTTGCCTGCTGATCTACTTTGCAGTTGTTCTGCTTGATGGGGAAGCTCCCCACTAACTTGTTTGATCAGGTTTGCCTGATCACTGCGGCATCATGGAGAAGTGCTAACCCTAGAGTGTAGGGCTGGATTCAGCTTCCACTTCTGTTTTTGTTTTAGTTCTGATCAAAGGTGATATCATATTGTCTATGAGGAGAAGCTTCTAGAATTTTTTTAGCTGTAATGGACCCAATGCCATGGGGTTCTGGCGATGTAGCTAGGGTGGGGATAACCTTGTACAGAAACTTACATTGCCATGGGACCTACTCATTGCAGACTGTTTTAGGTGGTGTAGCGTCCTTAGCATCTTGGGCCTTTTTAGGGTCTGGAGACTCAGACTTGATAGATGTGTCTGCTGCATATACACGTGGGATTTTAGAATAGCTGCCCCGTGTGAAGCCTCAATCTGTGTTAATATTTGTGTAACCTGAGGCATAGCTTTGCTATCAAAAGCCTAAATGTGCATGATTTAATTGATATGAACAAAGATCAATTTTCTAAAGTCACAGCCTGTGACTTTCATGCTGATCTCAACTAAGCACCTCAAAAAGTTGTATAATTTCTAGATGTTTAAAAAAAAGTATACAAAACGGTACTGAAAAGGATTCAGTAAAACCCATATCTTTCTTAAAACAGTGGAATGTTTATTAAAAAAAACCCTGGTATCTGTCTTTATATTGAGTTTACTGGTGTTCAAGTGTGTATCCCATATTTGTGGGAGAGTGGTTGTAGTTCTTGTAAGCAGATGGCCTCTTGTAAATTGTATTACTTTTTCTTACCCAGGGATCCATTTGGGAATTGCATTTTGAAGATGTGTAACTTGTACCACTAATTAAGAATAAATAGAGGTCCTGAAAATATGTTTGTGCCAGTGCCCCAATAGGTCTAAAGAAAGAACTGCCTATGAACTTCTCTTAGAGGACATTAATGAACTGAAAATGTTAGTTGTAAATTCAAAGCGAATTTTTTTTAAAGGGGGTCCCCTAAATATGTTTGGCAGAGGACCCCAAAATCCTTAAAGACCCTACATCACTTTTGTCTCTACCAGCTATCAAATGATGCAGTTGTCCTGTGAGTTGAGGAGAGGTCCACCAGGTTCGGTTCCCTTAGTGCTATTATTAGACAATTGTCTCCTCCTCCCCTTATTCAATTGTGAAGACTGAATTTGTTATATTCCAACGACACACATTTTCCTTAGACTTCAATGGAAAGCTGAAGTAGTACCATCGGCAAACAGTACCACGACATCTGGCAGCCGTCCAGTAGCAGATGAGTATTTTTTTAACTCATTCCTAGGAAGGAAACCTAACCCAGTTACATTCCTTTCTAGAGCCCCAAGATATGGCTGTCATCTAAGGGCATGTGTCCAGATTCGACTTTCCTGTTTAAGTATTTGGGGATCCTTGAGGCCGCTGACCTATCACTGAGGCCTCAAATCTCTTCTGTTGTTAAAAGGTGTTTGTTCTATCTCAGGCAATTCAGAAGGAACTTGCATATTTGTCTGTCTTCCAATAAATTAATTTTCCACAACCTCTTCGTGCATTCCAGACTAGAGTTTGCTAGGAGGGCCTACCTGGATCATTCAGAATTTTCCTTTCAGTTACCAGACCATATCCAGAAAGTTTCATGAGAGAAATGTAAACTTCTTTATTGTTTTGGTTAGTTAAAACCATAACAATATACTAGTAAAATTGGACAAGTCGCAACAGATGTGATATGTCTTAACCCCTTAAGTGCTGCCGTCGGCCGTTGGACGTCGCGAGCACTACCTTCAACCTTCGTAGTGCTGCGCACGTCCAACGGCCGACCCGGCCCCGCCCGTTTTGCGGAAGTGCCGCACTGCCACGAAATCACGGCCACGGCAAATGGGTTAAAATGTGATAGTTACCAATGATACAAAGAGAAGATAATAGTTCATGGACAAATTAGTTGTTTTTGACGTAAAGTGCCATTGTGCTCTTAATACCATAACCTTAAGCAGAAGGATGAATTGTTCTGTTTAATTTCTCATAGAAAAGTAGAAATGTTACCATTTTGCAATTAAGCTGTGGGTCATTCGGATCAAGACACTTTAGTATAGTGGATCTACAAGTGCGAATGGCCATTTGACCTCATCACTACTAAGTTTCAGTCTCCAAACTGACCCTTTCACAACCATGTTTGTTTGATCTCTCTCTCTCTCTGTAGTTCCCCACCAATATTTTAACCAGGAACCTGTCTTATTGGGTGTGACGTTCCTAAAGGCATCTTCTCCCACTTTCCTTTCACAAAACATACAGATTTTTTATTAAAGTTCAATTTTTATTTTTTTGCAGTAGGTTTGTGGGTATATTCTTGGCGTGCAGGCAATGCAGTTGGAACGTATCTCAAATGGAAATTTGCATACTAGTGCTACAATTATAAAAAATAATGTATATATAAATACCTATATGAAAGTAGGGGACTAAGGGGCATATTATCAAGGGGGTTTATCTCCGCTTTTTTGGCTTTAAAAGCCAAGAAAGCGGAGATAAAATTATCTCCCTATTACCTAGCTGTCGCTAACACCAGTTAGCGACAGCTAGTAGGAGATAGCGACCATCTTGGGCCCCACTTTGCATGTCAGTGATATTTATCACTAATGACATGCAAAGTGGGCGTGCCAAGATGTTAGCGACTGGAAACAGTCGCTAACATCGCTATCTCCTATTACCAACTTTTGGAGATATTCGCGCTAAGCGGGAATATCTCCAAAAACTAACACCTGCCCTGAGCAGTTCTTAGCCATGTTATCCAATGGGAGGTGGATAACATGGCTAAGAGCATTAGCTCGGTAATGCATGAATATCGCTGACTTTTCAGCGATATTCATGCATTGCGGCCGTTTTTTATCGCATTTGCGATAAACCTTGATAATAGCAAGGTTTATCTGCGATAATTTCTGACGATGCTTAGCGTTAAAAAATTTGTTGCTAAGCATCGTTAGCGATAACTATCGCTTAACGTTGGTAATATGCCCCTAAAGGTTTTCTTGGAGTCTGGCTCCTGCATTGCTGGATGCTGCGGTTGATGAATACCAAGGCTAACTAATGTTGATCCTACATCATGCATCTTTCTGTATCCTCTCTGCACTTCCTATCTCTTTGCCTATCTCTAGTAGGTTCTTTTTCATTCCCGCTTTCTATCTTCCTTATT
This sequence comes from Lissotriton helveticus, assembly GCF_964261635.1. Taxonomy (NCBI): domain Eukaryota; kingdom Metazoa; phylum Chordata; class Amphibia; order Caudata; family Salamandridae; genus Lissotriton; species Lissotriton helveticus. Next base: position 186,814,605 of record NC_136068.1, on the reverse strand, counting down.
ATTTTCCTGTCTTTCTCTACGTGCCTCTTTCTCCCTTTCCTGCTTTTATTTATCGCGCTCTTAGTGGGATGAAAATAAGACCTATACCACAAAAAAGAAAAGCTGGTGCCCAACACCTGCATTCACTGACCCAAAATAAGCAGTGGAATAGGATCTGTTGAAATTTAAAAATCAATGTAGGCTTAACCCTTTAAGGGCTATAAGTAAGAACAAAAGAGAACCCTGCCAATCATTTTTATATTAAGTTGGTGACCAGATGGAAAAGGGGGCAGGAAAAAAGTAAGGACTGGAGATGGAAAGCACAATCCTGCTACCCACAAAGACAACGCCGACGCGCATTTCGGTGAAAGAGCCCCACTGGGGCCACACCTTCGTCAGGGCGGTGATGTACCAAGGAGTAGGGGACAATAAACTTTTTTCCTGCCCCCTTTTCCATCTGGTCACCAACTAATGTTGTGGCGTCTATGTACCATTGTGATCATTTTTATAAGTGTGAGTGTGAGATTGATTGTTAGGTTTAAGAGTTGAGTGTGGATCTTTATGAGTGTTGAGTGTGAGATTTGAACGGTGTCTGTGGGACTTTCTTTGTTAAAAAACTATGGGGTCAATTAGGATGGCGGACGGACATCCTGTCGGAGGACGGGAACGTCCGCCACAGGGGTGGAGGTCCCGCGCCTCGAATTAGGATGCACCCGCCACAGTGGCGGGTGCATCCCGCATTTTTAAAATGGCGGCGGGCGGTGCTGAAAGCACCGCCCGCTGCAATGCTAAAAATGCATGTTGTGCGTTTCAAAGCACAACATGACAGGCACTGCGCGGTACCTGCCATGTTGTAATTTGAAATGCAGGCGGGTACCATAGGTACCCCCCATGTGCACCCCCCACCCCCCCTTCACCCTGGGGGCCCGCAACAGGCCCCCAAAGCAAAGACCGAATGCCTTATCATGGCGGCATTGCCGCCACGGAAAGGCATTGCCCTCAGCACATCCTAATATGGCTGGCGGTGTCTGATAGACACCGCCACCATATTAGGCCTTTTCCGCCGCGGACGCAAGGCGACCGCGGCGGAAAAGCGGCAGTCGGTCTTTCCGTCCGCCGCGGTCCCCCCCGTCATTGTAATATGGCGGGGGAAAATAGGTGGTGGACGGGCACAGATGGCGGACGGATCGCCACTGCCTGCATGGCAGTGACGATCTGTCCACCATCCTAATCGGCCCCAAAGTGTGTATTTTAATCAATGATTTTCTAATGTATTAATGTTAATTTTGTAATATCAATGCACTAAACCCTAAAAATTTGAAAAAATGAATAAAAATGATTAATGTATCATTGAGTTTGATGCTGTGACTCTTTCGATGGTTGCTCCGATGTCCTTTGTGCATCCTTGGATCCTTGTATAGGACCATATATAAAAATTATTGGCAGGGTTCTCTTTTGTTCCTACTTATTGCTTGTCTCCCCCTTTGAACCTGCCGACACTCTATTTTTGGGAGGCCCCCTTCTGTTTAGTCTTAACCCTTTAAGGGCCTCATTTAAGAGGCCCCTTGGCTGCAGGAACGTCGCTTTTTGTGACACTCCTTGGCGCAGGAGACTGCTTCATATTTATGAAGCACACTAAGCCACTTTTTTTGCTTAATTCTGCTTTGTAAATATTGTTCCCTTTAACGCAGTTTTCTGCGTTAAAGGGGCGTGCAATGGGTGTTACCGGGGGCGTTCCCAGCAACATCTATTGCTTTTTTACACTGCCCCAGATTTTCGGGAAAACATAACTCTGAAGCAGTGGCAAAACCGTACGCCTCCCAGGGGAGGCATAAGGGAGGCACAACAAAGAGAAATATCTTTATGTCTCCTCGTTTTCCCTTTTTTCTATGTGTGGTGCGTTCTGCAACACACATAGAAAGGGGAAAAAAGCTTCACGTGATTGTTTTTGTGCAGAAAGTTATACCTTTCTGCACAAAAATAATTATCCCTGCAACACAGGCACCCTTTCAGCATGGTGCAAAGGTGCCTGCATTGGCGCAAGGCAGCTCATTGTGCTCCAGTGCAGAGGAAAAGGACAGAAATTAGCTGTATCTGATAGATGCCATAGGGCAGATAAGCAGGAAGGCCCTTGGCGCTGCCCTATGGCAAAACCTCATAAATGAGGCCCTTAGTTTCAATGTCTAGAAATATATGATCTGCCTGTTTTTTATCTATTCCTGGTCATCAACATATTTTAATTGCCCATTTTGCATGGTCACTTGATGTTGTTTTTGGGTCCACTTCGCAATGAAAGTTCTTCTTCTACTGTTACCAACCAATGCATTTGTAAGAGTGAAGGAGAACACAGGTCTTATCCCATGGGGCACAGGGTGCAGCTTCACTGGCTGTTCAGGGTAATGGTCATGACGATGGGGACCACAGCAGTGTTGGCAGGGTTGGATCAGTTGAAAAAGGCTTCAGTGACAGTTCTGAAAACAGTAATGGGGAACAGAGAAGTGACTGCGTCAAACTCGAATTTGTGTCTCTTGAGCCTAGGTTGGAGGTCTTGGCCCTCTGGATAACAAAATATCCCAAACTTGCCATGTTGCAGGCAATTGTCTGCCCAGGAGCCACCAATACAAGGCACACTTCTGAGCTGTTGACAGGGCAGGGCTGGGTGGAAACTTCATTACTGAGGCAATGTGGTAACTGGCATGGTATGGTACTTCACACACCATGGTAGTGTGGACAGTGGCATGACTTCAGTGCTTTACTTGCTGTAGTATTGTGGAGACTGGGCTGGCTATGATGTTTTTCATGTTACCTCAAACTCCTAAATGGTCCAAAATGTTCATCTAATATTCAATGTAGAGCTAACTTCTCGACTTGACATCTGTTAGCCAACTTCCATTGACCACCCATATCCAAACACTCATTCTTCAAAGCACTCTGTCTTTGTCATCCAGTTATGTATGGCACTGGCAACCTCTATCTTCAACACAGAATCCATACTACCTGTCTGCATGATCCCCCGATCCCCCGATTTGCCACTCTTCACCAACTTGAGGTACCTGAGATTTGCTACTCCAGATCTGGTAGTCGTGGCTTCTCTTATTTTCATACCAAACATTGGAATTCACTTTTGCTTGTTATCTGCAAGCATTACAACTTCCTGGCCTTTTGCAAAACTTTGAAAACTGAGGGCCTCATTTATGAAAAGTGTCACATTGCTTTGCTAAAACAGCGATGCAATATTTTTCAATGCGCCCTCCTTGCGACACCATGGATGGGCGATATTTACTGTGTGGCACTCCATGTCACAAACATCAACAGATCCATCAGGAATCCTGACATATCTGTTGGTGCAAAACTCACACATTGCTGGAGTTGTGTCATAAGCATGATGCAACTCCAACAATGCATGAGGGAGGCCTACACTTAATGCACTGCGTCACACTTATGATCTGCTATGGGGCAGGCATAAGGTTTTGATGCCGTGGCGTCTTAGAAGTGGCGCAGTAGGTTTCACTGCACCACTTCTACACAGCTTTCTTGCGGGGGAATGCCCACCCTGCATACATTATACCTGATGCAAGTATAATGTGGCATAGGTCTTTACAAAGTGACTCATCTGCTTAGATGCGTCACTTTGCAAATATGGCGCAATGTGGCACATTATTACAAAGTGATGGACCGGCAGCGTAAAAGTGCTGCAATGGGTTCATAAATAAGCCCCTGACATTTTTCCACTGTCAATTTTTTACTTTGTTGCAGTTAAATTCCCTGTAAGAAGTGTAGCACCAAGACTCACTCTGAGCTCTAGAAAGCTTTTTCATCATAATCCTCTTAGAGCACTAGGGGAAATTGCTTTCATGGTGTTTAAAACAATGTGGCAGTGTGGAAACAGTCCTCGCCGTGATGTCTTAAATACTGGTAATTTTCAAAAATAACCATGATTCTTATGCTTTACATACATATCTGTGTAAACTGCCTGGCTGTTGTACTGTTCATGCTAGGTCTTTGTAGAAAATGGCCTGCGCTGCTGAAAGAGGCAATGTGGATATTAGTTTAACTAATTACTTTTCCATGGTGGTTCATTGTAGGAACGAGCCTGGCTAAGGTGCTATGCACACTGAAACATTGTGGACTCTAACATGGCTGTTTGATTTCCACACTGGAGCTACATGGACACGGCTCTTCTTATTTACATTGCATTCTCTGGAAATGTCACATTCCCAACCATGGCACAATGTGTAACTTTGTTGTCTAAGGAATGTTGGGGAGTTCAGCACCATGTGTTTGTATTTATATAGCGCACTTCTACCCAGAGGTCTCGTAGCGCTGTATTCATACTGCTGTGGAACCCATCCTGGCTTTCCTGTGAAATGTCCACTCCTGGGTACCCCCAAGGTGAAGCCAAGCATCCAAGCGCTGCTGGGGCCGTTGTGGAGATTAAGCAAGCTATTGCCCACAGTCACTGTGGGACCTATGATTAGACAAGGCACCGAGGCGAGAATTATCAGGTTTGGGGAAATTGAGTCCAAGAGCCGCTGAGGCGGGAATTGAACCCAGGTCCCGGGCCAGACCTCTGTATCAGGGTCTGCCGCTCTAACCATTGAGCCACGGAATGTTGGGGAGTTCACCACCATAGGAACAACCAGTCAGAATTACTGCTGCCTTTGTATCTCTGCACGGGTGATTTGCCATTTCCTGCACAAAATTAAAGGGTTTTCATTAGCAATCAACTTTAAATCAGCCACAGACTTTGGAGCATATCAACAAGCGCCGATAATGTTATCCCTATATCAGCAAGGACATGCTACCGCGTGAATCCTTGCCTAGCGCCCTATCCCATAACGTCCACCTTTGCATCTCTAATGAGATGCAAAGTGGGCGTTCCATCTCAAAATAACTGGAGAAATGTCGCTAACCGACATTTCTACAATAATCAATGGGCACGCTAACAAGCATAGCGATAAGAAAAGTAGCGCTAACATTGGTTATCGCTCCTTTGCTTACGCCTGCTTTTAGTTTGACGTAGCCATTAAATCCAATGGAAGGTGGATATCATGGCTGAGTCTGCCCTGCTCTATCAGCAAGCTATCGCCAAACGTTGTGCGATTATCGCTGGATTTCCAGCTATAATTGCACAATTGGCAGCTTGCACCTTGAATTTGATCGCTTTTGAGATAAGCGTTGCTAATAGCACGCTATCTCAGCGATAAAATTCGGCGATAGCCGGCGATAATTATCCTAGCGCTAAGTGCGCTTATCGATACTTATCGCTGGTTGGTACTGATATGCCCCTTATTAAGTTAATAAATCAGAGAATAATAAGTAACCTATGCCACTGTGAGTAATATACCAAGCAACTTCCTGGACCAGTGTGTTGGCAGCCAAGGACCTTTTGAGTATTATTAAACCCCTTTGGCAGGTTTATTTGTTGACTGGAAATAAGGCAGATTTGACGAGCAACCGAAGTAAACGTGTCCTGGTGCAGAATGTTACCAACACCACATAACTGAGTAACATCCTGCTTAAAATGTATGCCCAGTGGAATATTTGAACATAAATCAGACATTTACTGGTAGTGCTCTGGCATGTGATGTCAACCTTTGCAAATAATATAATATTATTTTCTGGCATCCAAATGATGACTTGTTAATGACTTGCACAGCAATATTAATGGACATTGTATCTTGACAGAGCCTTTAGAGCAAGTGCTAATTCCCTTGGTATGTGGCTTTGAAAGGCCAGTTCCCAGTAGGTCATACTGTAGCAAATAGGCACAGCTTCTGAGCCAGAATAACTAAGGGACACATGTATCAAGAGTTTTTGCATTCTGACTGCTTTTGACATGTATCAAACCCTATTTTGTGATTCACAAAATTGGTTTGTTGTTCTGTATTTGGAAGGGGCGTGTTTAGGGTGATACATTCCAAATACTGAATCGTACCGATATTTATGAATGTTTTGTGACCGTGATTGCAGTTGCAAAACATTTGCATTTTACCACCAACTTCAAGTAGGTGTTAACCAAATTGGAAAATGGGAAAGGGTCCCTAAGGGATCCCTTTGCCTTTCTGAAAGGCAGCAAAAACATTATTTCAGAGCAGGCAGTGGTCCCACTGACCAGTGCCTGCTCTTAAAAAAAGGAAAAGAAAAGTTTTCATTTTTTAAATGCAACCCTGTTTTCCTTTAAGGAAAACAGGCGGCATTTAAACAAAAATATTTGTTTTATTTAAAAGCAATCACGGACATGGTGGTCCGCTGCCCCCAGCAGGCCACCATCCCCGTGATTTTAGCTATTCCTAGGCAGCCACAAATTGCAACGTACCTGATTAATATTCATGAGGTAGGTCATTTGTATCAAGTAACCATTTTGCGATTCCCTAATTGCGAATTGCAAGGATTCGCAATTAGGGAAACGCAAAAAGGTTACTTCATACATCTGGGCCTTATTTAGAGTTTGGTAGGTAGGTACTTAGTCGAAACATGGTGGGTATCTAGTTTTCAATACTACAGGAGTCATAGGCTATAATGCAATTGTAATTATGGCGGAAGATAAGTAAAACCTTAACTCATGGCTTTGTGCTGTTTTTGTATCAAGCACCATATTTTGTTATAGACACATACATTATTTGTCGCTCTTGAAGTATTGCCCCATGTACTGTGTCAGTCTTTCCTTGTAGGCCAAACCTGTAGCTTTATAGTTACAACATTTGGAACAGTGCACTTTACAAACCCCATTTGCTTATATGTTCAATATTTTATTCAGAGAAGAAAACTAAAAATTGGCCCTCCCTTCCCAAAATAAGGGCTGGCTTGAATGCAACCTTTGTTCACTAAATGATATTTAGGGTTGACGTTACATTCTTTCCAAGTCTACTTTGGTTCTCAGTCTACGTTTGGTTCCTTCTATGTTTCACTTGCTTAAACTTCTCATGGTGTAACAGTTCTAGTGCTATCGGTCTGTATGGTGCAATGGTTGTCGTAGAGGAGAAAGATTCTGAGGGTATTTTGATCTTCGGTGCCCTCCAGGAACAAAAAGAGATATTTCAGAGCAGGTGTAGTAGTGGATATTTTTCTTTAAATTTAGGCAGATTCTGACAGCCTGATTGTGAGCCCTCTACAAATTTTACATCCTTGTTTCGCGGCTCTAAATAGACCATGGGGTATATTAGCAAGAACCTCGTTAAAATTATTGCAACTGCCGCTAAAACGCGATAATGGGCTTGCTAATATGCATTATAGAATTCCAATAGAAGCCCAGGTTAGATGTCCTGCACGTCTAACCGGGGCTTATATTGGCATTCTTTAACGCATATTAGCAAGCCCATTATTGCCGTTTTAGCTGCAGTTTCCAACCGCTAAAATGGCGATAATTTTAACGAGATTATTGCTAATATGCCCCTCTGTTCCTATAATGCAGGTGGGGCAGCACTAGTTCCCAGGGCCAGATAGGTCTTTTACTCATCCAGATATTTCCCCGGTGGGCTGGAGTCTGTGGAGGCCGGTTTTAAATGCCATGGGCTGCTGCTGGAGCCTCTGTCACTTACTTTCTCTGGCTCTATGAGGTTCATGGCAACAGGCGTGTGGGGGAAGGGGTGTGAGGGGAGCTCAAGTGAGAGCATAAAGGAGGGAAGGAGGTGGAGAGAAAGACGGCAGCGGCCTGTACATGTAAGAACGGTGGCGCAGTGGGGATGGTTGGGGGGTATTTCGACAGACGATGATGAGAGAAAATTAAATAAATAATTCATTTTCACTCATGATCGTCCAGGAAAATACCCACCACCCCACCACTCTTACCTGCATGAGCCGCGACTGGAGAAAGAGATAAGAGAGGGAGAAGAGACAGATGAGTGGAAGGAAGTATGGCTGGTTTGGGCTTTTTTGACAAGGCTGCTTTTTGTTCCCTAGTCTGACCATGCTAGGGCTTGTTCCCTAGTCTGACCATGCTAGGGCCTGTATAGATTCCATCTTAATAATTACACTGGAAGAGTGGAAGGACTCTCCTGAACATCATCTAGTGAAAATTAATGTTCTTTATATCACAATTGATTGGTGGGGCAAAGGAGAAGGCAGCATCAGTGATGTATGTCTATTTTCCTAACCAGATTCACCAAAATGAACTGCAGTGTGTGCCTTGTGCATGCACACGTATATGATTTATAATATACAACAGAGTTTCCCAAACTGTGGGTGGTTTGGAATGTCCAAGCAATAAATAAAGATCCCTTTAAATTCTATTTTTATCTTGTCACATTTGCAGGGTCTCGAAGGTAGAGGTCAAATGATAGACTATGTCTTCCTTTTGCTGCTTTGTTAACATGGGGAGTGGACATTATAAACCTCTCTAACTTTGCAGTCAGGGAAAGAAAAGTAAAGTGAATTATGTGACAATCTTGCAGGGGTACATAAATTGTGAACAGAAAAGCTGTAGGATGTCATTTTTTCTTAACACACAACCAAATGTAAATAGCTGTAAATGAAGATCACATTCGTCAGTCGGGAAAGCAAAAATGAAGCATATATTTTTGTAATTCTGAAGGGTAACATAATTAAAGATTGTAATAGGATCAGAATTCATCAAGACACTTTACTTGGTCTTGCACAAATATTAAATATTCACTCAAACCAGATTTCATCACATCATTTGAATGCAATGAAGTTTTATCTCTAAACGTGCAAATGTAGTGACAATTTCACTGGAGAACGTGCTGTCTGTAAATTACAATGCACTGTCACACAATGCTTTAGATGTATCAAAAAATCACCCACCTCATGTCCATTAAAGCATGGTAGCTTGCAAAAGTTTTTCGTACTAAAAAGTGGGTTGTGGTTCTAAAAAGTTTGGGAAGCACTGATATACTAGACACAGCTTCTTACACACTCTGGATGAGTCAGTTAACATTCCCATACTTTCTGCACCACTAGAATGATCTATTTGGGTGGAACTTAGAAGCACATAATTGTGTGGAGTGGGAATATAGGGGCCCATTAGGATGGAGGCATGATATGGTGGTGGTGTCTGCAGGACACCGCCATCCATATTATGATGATTGCGGAGATGTGCCTTTCCATGGCTGCAAAGCCAAGCAGTTTCTGCTTTTGGGGGCCCGTTACGGGCCCAGAGAGTGTTGGGTGGTAGGGGGGTGCACTTGGGGGATACCTATGGTACCCCCCTACATTGGCATGGACAAGGTGGCAGGCACTGCGCGGCGCCTGTCACCTTGTGCATGCCAATGCACAATGTTCATTAACAGCATTGTGGCGTGCGGTGCTGTGAGCACCGCCCGCCACAATGTTGGGAATGTGGGAGGCCACCACCACGGCGGCAGTGGCATCCTAATGACCACAGCGGGACCGCCGCACCTCTGGGGGATGGTCCCGTTCACCGTTACGGTGGCGGACGGACTTTGTCTGCCCACCATCGTAATGGGCACCATAGTTATTACCAGTGCTTAATTTGACCCAGTGGTTTCCAGTGCTCGGCACCGGACCTTAATTGTCAACACCGGCATTTGAGACAGTCTGCACTGCTTATCTAAATTAGAAATTAACACAATAACATTAGTTTCTCATTTCAATGAACATAAAAAATGACTAATATCTGATGACCAAGCAGTTATTGAAGTTTTGGTGTCTGTACTAGTCTGTGATGTCATACTTGTAGGGTGGGTTGATTAGTAGTAGTGTTGGTTCTGTCACTGCATTTATAGGGGCAATGAGTATTGCAAACTGCAGTGGCCTCTTGACGAGAGCCCCAGCCCTTTTTTTTTTTTTTTTTTTTACAAATTAAGCTCTGGTTACACAGCCACAAATGCATTAGGTAATTGGTTTTGACGCTTGATGTCCATCAATATGTTTCTACTGAATTGTGAAAAAGTATTTGGAAAATCCGGCAGTTACTCCTTGAAATGTTAAACTAATTAGATTACATGCATTAACAAAGACCACAATGAATATCTCCAGTGCTTGGCAGCTGGCTAGAGATGTAGTATGCAGGAATGTTGAGTAGCTCCCCTGAAAAAATACAGGCTATTCAGAAATGTGGGCTCAACACAGAGGTCATCTACAGCAGCAACGTACGACGGAAAAACTAGTTTCTATAAACCTTATGACATGCATATTATCAAATAGGATGCCAGAATGTTAAAGACGCATCTATTAAACCATTCACTGGTCAGAAATGTAGGCACTATGCGACCTGTTTACAAAGAATATCTGAAGCTGGATTTGTGCATTTCATCATAATTCTGCTATGCTAGGCATATCAAAAAAAATAATATATACAGAACAATTGTAGGCCTAGGCAACATTTTTATTACAATGGAGTAATTTGAGTAATAACACAGTACTCTTGTGATGTGAAATTACTGAAATTTCTCCAATTTAAGTAATTGAGAGTAATTTGGGGCAAAACCCCTACAGCAGGAGCCCAGGAACAACGGACTAAGAGAGAGCGATCGGCTGCTGGCTACTGCTGTTCGTGTCTTGTAGCATTTAGCACTAGTTTCAAGCCCATTTTAGACGCAAGGGTGAGTTTTGCAGAAAGAAAATAGCGCAAAATGCTGGATTACACTTCTCACATAATTAGGAGTAATTATGAGCAATTATGCTAGATAGAATGATGCCACTTATGCCCATCCCAAAACATTTGATGGCACATGGTGTAAGCATATGCTTTGCAGAAGTCTGTAGGGCTAACAGTTACAAAATTTCAGAGGACAATTAAGTTAATACTGAAAATTAACTACCACCAAAAACAACTCACACCATGGCATGAAAGTGTGATAGTGTCCTAGCCACACCGACGTACGCAGGGTTTGTTTGTCAATCCCCAAAATTGCCTACATTCTGCTGATATACTGAGGTTCCGTGGTTTTCGGGACCGGACTCCATTTTGTTTGCGTTGCTCGAGATGCCATTTTATGTTGCCCTCACGTAGGCCTTGGAAGTAAACGAACGAACAAAGTTGCATGGGCTTCGTTGTCCATGTACATATTAACTTGCCCTTTCTGACTTGTGAGTGAACTGCAGGACGCTGACCTCTTCACCTGAAACTGACCCTTCACGAAGCCAATTTCCCTTGGTTTGATTCTTGTCTGAGATTGCCAATCAATGTTCAGGACCTCGTTAACTTTTAGTTTCCTTGCACATATCTTATCCTAATCAGCATCTGAATTGTTTCTTTCCTTACGACTTTTCATTACATGGGTAGTGCTTTCAATTATGGGTTTGTCCGGCTTGTGGAAATTGAATTTGGGACATTCCTAATATTTAACTTTTTGGTTGGGTTACTGTAAATTGGGTTTTTGTTAATGTGATACTTAGTTAGAAAATGTGTCCTATTGGTCAGAATTTTGCGCACTGGGTGTACATTTATAATGAGAATATTGTGTATAAATACTGATGTCTTGCTCTATGAAATTGAACAGTTTCTTGAGTTGTACACCGTGTTGTATTGCTGAGATTACTGTTACTAGCTGCAGCTAATAAATTTGATCTCTGACGCCACCTAGAAGTATTCCGTGTCTCTGTTTGCCAAGACAGGTGAACCGGAAGACTTTGGGCGTGTCCCTGGCGCCGCTGGGTTCTAAGAAAACCCGGTTCTTCAGTTGGCGCCCAACGGTGGGGCGACTTCAGCGGTACCGGTCCAAGCCCGAGGATCGTGAGGAGCCACGTGAGGAAATTCTGGAGGAAGGCCGCCACTTCATTGACCCCTGCATGTCGACGTGGACCAAAGGTTTTTTCTACGAGACTTCCCGCTTTCCGACGGCTACGAAGGACTGCTGCCCTGACTGTCGCCCTGTCTTGGACCCTTGATTGATCCTTTGTAGAGCGAGACGATAGATGGTCTTCTGGTGGCGTGAGAGATATTTGGTTAAGTATAAGTGGGTCGCTCCCACGACTTTCTTTTGGTTCTTGTAGTGATTTAATTTTTTCAAAAATCGAAGCCGAGGGGCTCGTATATTTATGAGTGTATCGATAGTTGATAACCCCTTGAAGTTTGAAGCTGGATTAGTGAGCTATAAGATGCCTGGTCTTAGCAAAATTAGGAAATGGTTTAGTTGTGGTTGCAACAGGGATTCCCGATTGGAGGATTCGTGTCCGATACCTCCGGTTGGAACTCCGCCCTATGAGCTCTATTCAAAACACGGAGTGGGTCCTATTACTTACAATGAAGTATGGGTCCGCTACACTAGGAAGGATGGTGTTTTACGATGGCCCCAACATGGTAGTTTTGAATTAAATATTTTAGATAATCTGGAAGTTGCGCTATTTAAGAAGAAAGCCCGGCCGGCAATGTTTGACTCTTTCCGCCTTTGGCAAAAGGAAGCCAAACAGCGAGAAATTAAGCAAGCAAAGAGAGATAGGAAAGATAAGAATATGTCAGTGAGGAAGATCGAGTGTGTGAAGTTTTAGATAGACAGCGTTGCATGGCCATAGATAAATGTTATCCGGCCTTGCCGTCTTCTCCTCCGAAAGTGACTGAAGACCCTGAAAAAGATCCTTTGATGTCTCATTTACTGAGATTGCCACCCCCTTATGTGCAGGGTGCTACTGCGCCACCATTACCCCCGGTTGTTCTACCCTTTGTTGTTCAACCTCCTGCTGTTGTTCCACAGATGGTTTTGCCTCCTATTGCGCAACCCACTCTAGGGTCGCAAGCTTTGCTTCCAGCTTTGCCTCAAACTCCTTTGCCTTCTGCTTCTGCATCTCAGACTCCTACTGCTCTTGTTCCTACTTTGTCTCAAGATTTTAACTTTCCTGTTTTTACGGCTACTTCTTCTCCTTCTGCTCGAAAACGAGTGACAGAAACTGTTGTTAATCTGTTGACTCCATTGTTTGGGCCACTGAGTATGACCCCTGTTTCGGAACGTAAGCAGAGTCGTAGTCAGCTTCCTAGTTCCGAAGAGCGAGCAGTGTTGGATCTGTTGGCTCGTAGACGGATTTTAAATGCTTCCAGGTATAATTTGCCAGCAGTTATGGATGTTTTCTTTCAGTGGGAACCGCCTAAGCAAAGGTAGGTTTTTGATGTAATGTGTGCTTTTCTGCGGCAGGAATGGGAAGATAATGAGTTAGGTCCGATTCCGCAGGAAGTGCTTGATGTTCAGTCAGAGTTTGCTAAAGGGACGATAGCGGAATCTGATGTTACTGATGCTGTAGAGACGATACTTGCCTTCAGAACTAGACTCCCGTCTCAGCCATTGTACGAACCTGATCCTTCTGTTAGGAGGAAAGTGAAGCAGTATCCTATGAGAGAAGTTACCCCTGTATGGAGAGAGGCAGTTGCTGCTAATGTTAATTTGGGTATTCAGGCTGCAGAAGCCCATTTTCAGCGAGTGTGGGTACATGTTCCATGGAAAAGAGCAGAGGTCTTGGCTCTTAAGCAGACCTTACCTGACCCCCGTAAGAATCCTGCCAGTTATTACAAGGAGTTGTCTCAGACAGCTGAAGCGTGTATTATGAATTTAACTGACTTAGACATGTTAATGGGTAATATAGTTCCTCAACCTTTGTGGGCGAAGATTCGTCATGAGAATCATGCGGCAGAATTAGGAGATACGTGGGCTAATATTGTTGCTGCACATGGTCGGCAAGTAGGAGGTGCCAAACCTGAGCCCTTAGTTGCAGAATTATCTGGTAGGATTATTAATCTAATGAAAACTATGATGCCTGCTTTACGAGTGAATTGGGACAAGTTAGCAGCATGCAAACAGAAGAAAGACGAGAGTGTGTCTGATTTCTTCACTAGGTTTGAAGAAACGTTTATCGATCATAGTGGTCAGGACATGAGTACGGAAGGTGGTCAAAGGTTGTTCGTGGACAAATTTGTCTTTAATTTGCTTCCCGAACTTTCTAATAAGTTAAAGGACTCTGAGAGTTCATGGGCTGTTTCTTCGTCGGCCCAGATATTGGCTACTGCACAATATTATGAGAATAGGGATAAAGATGAGAAGGATAAAGCAGAGAAGAAAACTAAAGATCTAAAGACGAAAGTTCTTTTGCAGCAAGCTTATCCGCCTTGTCAGAATCAGCCTCAGTTTCAGCAACCTCCACAGTTTCAGAGATTGTTACATAAACCTGAGCCTTATGCACCGCGATTCTTTCCTGGTCCTAATCAGTGTGCTTATTGCAGAGAGGAAGGTCATTTTAAGAATAATTGCCCGGCTCTGTTACAGCGTGCAAATGGCGTATCTGGTCAGAGAGGTCGTGGTGGTTTCCAGCAAGCTCCTAGGGGTAGGGGACGTGGTGTGTTACCCCAGAATGAGCGTTCCTCTTCCCTTCAGAATTCTGTGAATTATTTTGACAGACAGAATGTTCCGAGTGGTCAGTCTGCACAGTACTATGTTGATTATTATTATGTTGAGAGGGAGAGTGCTGGTTAAAATGATAGTTAGGACAGCCATGGGCAAAGAGAGGGAGTAGTGTCAGTTCCAGTAGCCCAGAGAGGACCTTATGTTGAAGTGACTACATCAGGTGTGACAGAACCTATTCTTTTGGATACTGGTGCGACAAAGAGTTCTATTATGCACTCTAAACTTCCTGGCGCACCTTTGTCTGGCTTGACCAATGTTTCCGTAGGATTTTCAGGCGCCCCAGTTTGTAACCCGATTTCTAATCCTTTGCCCCTTTCTATTGGCCCTTGTGAATTGGAAGCTCCTCTTATTTTGACGACTGGTTGTAATGAGAATCTGTTGGGTTTGGACTTGCTGAAAAGATTGTATGCGGCATGACATGGTTCTCCGTCGGGAGTACATCTTACCCTAGGTAAGAAAGTGATTTCTCCGATGTATTTGTCTAAAGATTGTCTTCCACTGGAATTGCGTTCTCTTCCTGATACATTTTGGGCTACAGGTCCTAATGATGTTGGTCTTTTGCAGATTCCACCTTATTTTGTCACCCTCAAATCGAATGCTAGGCTACCTCGTATTCCCCAATATAAAATCTCTAGCGATGGTGAGAGAGCTCTTCTAGCGATCGTCTATGATTTGGTTGAGAAGGGTGTGGTTGAAGAAACGAGAGGTAACGTGTGTAACAGTCCTGTTTTGCCTGTCCTTAAGCGTACTGATGCTTCTCAGCCACCTGTGTACCGGTTTGTGATCGACCTTCGAGAGGTCAACAAGATTGTGGTGCCACAGTTTCCTGTTGTCCCTGATATCACTGCTTTGTTGACTCTGATTCCTGCTTCGGCAGCTTGGTTTTCTGTAATCGAATTGAAGAATGCTTTCTTTAGCATTCCGATTGCTGAGGAGAGTAGAGATATTTTTGGCTTCTCTTTAGGAGGACGAAGCTTCCGGTTTAAGAGAGCTCCCCAAGGTTATTGTGAAAGTCCCTCCATCTATAGTCAGGCATTGAAAACTCAGCTTGATAGTTTTGTGTTGCCTACTGGTGCTACTCTTATCCAGTACGTTGATGATTTGTTGATTACTGCTGATGATGAAAAGATTTGTAGAGAGGCTACTCTTTCTCTGTTGCGGTATTTGTCTGACCTTCATCATAAAGTGTCACCTTCAAAGTTGCAATATTGTCGCCAAGAAGTAACCTACTTACGTCATCTCTTGTCGAAGGAGGGAAGAAGGTTGACCCCAGAATGAATTCAAACGATTGCGCAAATGAGTGTGCCATCCACACATAGAGAAGTGTGTGCTTTCTTAGGTATCACCTCGTATTGTAGACAATGGATCCCTAATTTTTCCCTGTTAGCGAAACCTCTGTTGGCGCTGACTCTTAAAGATACTCCGCATCCTCTCCCTTGGTCTGATGAGTGTCAGAAAAGTTTTTCTGAATTACGTGATACATTGTGTTCGGCTCCGGTATTGGGTACTCCGGACTACAGTAAGCCTTTCACGTTGTATGTTCACGAGAGAGAAGGTTGTGCATTGTCAGTGTTGACTCAACAGTTCGGAGATAAGCAGCGTCCATGTGTGTATTTTTCAGCTGCGTTAGACCCAGTTGCTAAGGCGTTACCGAGTTGTCTGAGAGCTACAGTGGCAGCTGCTGTTTCTATCCGACAGTCTGCTGGTTTGGTATTGGATAATACGTTGATTGTGATGGTGCCACATGCAGTGGATATCTTATTGAACAGGACCAAGACACAGCACCTTACTAATGCACGTCTGTCAGGTTACGAGTTGACTCTTTTGGCTAGCCATGTTCACATTAAAAGATGTAATCTATTAAATCCAGCTACGTTGTTGCCAATTTCTGTAGAGTCAGATGCTCAAGAACAGCATGATTGTTTTCTTCGTACAGAGGAAGAAACGAAAGCTAGAGTTGATCTGAAGGATACTCCTCTTGAGAATGTTGATGGTACTTTATGGGTAGATGGTTCGTGTTTTAAGCTTCCGAATGGTGAAACGACTGCAGCATATGCCGTCACAACTTTACATACAGTTGTTGAGACAGCACGCATAGCACAGAATTCTGTGCAAGCAGCAGAGTTGATTGCATTGACACGAGCGTGTGTATTGTCAGAGGGAAAGCGAGTGAATGTTTATACTGATAGCCAGTATGCGTTTGGTGTTGCCCATAGTTTTGGACGTTTGTGGAGAGAAAGAGGATTCCTTACTTCCCATGGCACAAAAACTCAGCATGGTCAGTTAGTGAATGAACTTTTGGAATCCCTTACTCTCCCAAAGCAGATTGCAATTGTGAAGTGTAGTGCGCATAAGAAAGTTGTGGATGATGTAGGTCGAGGGAATGCGTTTGCGGATGAAGTTGCGAAGGAAACGGCGAGAGACATGATGAGCCGTATGTATGTGGCAGGTCCTGCAAGATGGGTTGTGGAAAGTGGAATGTGTTAAGACACAATAGAAAGTGTGAAGATGATTCAGGCTGAAGCTATGGAAAAAAAAGTGAGTACGTGGAGGGAGAGTACAGGTATGTTGGATTCGACAGGTTGTTGGGTTGAGTTGTTAGAACACCAGCGAAGGTTGTTGCCTGATGCGTACGTGCTCCCAGTGCTTACTTTGGCGCATGGAATGGCTCACATCAGCTCGAAAGGGATATGTAAGTTGTTGGCTCCAGTATGGCAGAATGCTGGAATTCCGAAATGTGCTGAGAATGTTGTGTAGCATTGTATGATTTGTCTGAAGTATAATCCTGGCAAGGGAACTCCAACTCCAGCTGGTCATTTTGCTCCTCCGACGTATCCATTTGAAGTGATACAGCTAGATTACATTCACATGGAGAGATGCAATAATCTGAGTATGTCCTTGTGGTTGTTTGCGCCTTTTCCAGATGGATAGAGGCCTACCCCCTAAAGGATAATACTGCCATGTCTACAGCCAAGGTTTTGCTCAAAGAGTATTTCCCTAGATTTGGTTTGCCGAACATTGTATGGTCGGACAATGGGAGTGAATTTGTGGGCCGAGTCATGAAGAAAGTGTGTGCGGGATTAGGGATAAATCAGAAGTTCCACGCTGCGAATCACCCCCAGTCAGCAGGTCTTGTCGAATGCTATAACGGCACATTAAAGCTGAAACTCGCTAAGATTCAAGCGAGCACTGGTCTTACATGGCCGGATGCCTTGCCGTTGGCTCTTTTGTCAACAAGGACGACAGTGCATTCTCGTGTGGGACTTAGCCCATACGAAATAGCTTTTGGTCGTCCAGCGAATGTTTGGGGTGTGCCTCGTCCTAAAAAATACAGTGACCTTGAGTACCCTATGTTGGTGGATTACTTACATGACTTGACTGCTAAATTACGTGTTCTCCACCAACAGGTCTATGACAATTTGCCAACAGCTACTGCAGATCCAGGACACACGATCCAACCTGGTCACTAAATCCTGGTCAAGAACTTTCAGCGTACCAAGAATTTGGAACCGAGATGGACTGGTCCTTATTTAGTCCTTTTGGTTACTAGAACCGCTGTTAGAGTAGCTGGCAAAAAGAACTGGGTGCATGCCACCCACTGTAAAAAAGTTCAGTTGCCCTTACCGTATGATCAGGGGGTGAGGGATGGTATAGCTGACACAGATTGTGAGAAAATCCCTAGATTCGTGCCTTTTAGTGATGCGCATTTGACATGGACTCAGTCAGAACGCGAGGATGATGATGTTCTGCAAGCTGCTGTGCCTCCGTCTCTGAGACTCAACACGACGAATCCGAAACTCCTCTTTAAGGATCAGACTGTGCCTGGCAAAGAGTGCTACAATCTGAGATCAAAAAAGGACGTTTGAAATGGACAAATAAATCTAAAAAAATGTATGTAGTGAATTACACCTTGTCAGATCAAGAGACTTTTTTTTTTACTTTTTCTTTTTCGAGTCACCATCCGGACTCAGCTGCAGGGTCACAGTATAAGTTCTTAAGGGGTGAGCCGCGTATTGACACAGGGTCTGTGGTTTAGGGTCGTTAGTACGATCTTGACGCACACTTAAGTGGAGAAGGAAAATTGCCGTGAGCAGCACGTTAGAGGGTGGAGTCTTTTGAGTCCGACAAGGATGTTAAAAGAGTCGATTTCAGAGTGCAAATGTGTATATTGGTTTGTAGCAAATGTTTTTTAATAATGTGTTTTCTTATGCTTTTGAACATTACGTTGGTTTGTGTGGGTTGGATTTTCTATGCATCACAACAGACACTTGCATCTACCTCCCAACCTACTCTTTCTTTTCCTGCTGTTTCCCCACATGAGTTTCATACGTTGCCTGAACATGAACAGACACGAAGATTAGAATTTGTGAACAATTCGTTTATACAGATGTTACATCAGCATCAGCTAGTTGTAAATGCCACAAATTGTTGGGTGTGTGGTCTTATGCCACATAGGACTGATAAGGGAATGCCATATTTGGTTTTGCCTTTTTCGCCTAATGGGTCAGTATGGGCACTCCAGTCAATGTTTATCTATACGAATGAAGCATCTCCTGTACGTTCTGTCAAAGATAGTGCGAATAATAATGCCTTGATACAGGGAATAGTAGATATGGTCAGAGATATTGATGCATATAACATATATTGGTTGGAACAAGACTGAATATAGCATTAGTCTGACAGAGAAGGAGAGATGAAAAAGGTCTCCTCCTATTTGGATTGTACCCCGCCGAGGTCATTTTTGTCTGCAAGGTAATGGTCAGAATCCGAGAGCTCAACTTGGTAAGAGTGTGTGTGCTCACACCTATGTCTATACGTCCCAGAAATCTCCACCGTTCGTGCCAGCCAATGGCACGTATTTTGTTTGTTATGATAGAGCATATACATGGTTGCCTTCTGACTTTTCAGGCACATGTTATGTGGCATTTTTGCTTCCCCCTACATACACAGCTGCTTTCAACTACCATAAGACAAGATATGGCAGAGGTGTAATCGATGAGAAAGATACTGCAGGACAAGAAGTTGGAGACTTCTTTAAGGGTTTCCTGCCCTTTTGGGGTCCTATGGCTAATGGTAGGACAATTCGTCAGCTTACGAGAGTGGTCGAGGCCACTATAAATGAGACTGCAGGTGCCGTTAGCAATATTACAGCCGAGCTTCAAGCGGATCGCCTTATGACAGTACAGAACCGCTTTGCTTTAGATATTATACTTGCAGATAGAGGTGGAGTATGTAAATTGATTGGGTCTAGTTGCTGCGTTTTCATACCAGATAAAGCCCCGACAGTGTACCAAGCCATCTTGAGGTTACATAAGTCCGCTGAGTCTATACATGTAGACGAAGGGAATTGGTCATTGATGGGATAGTCTTGGGAACTGCTGTCCAAATGGGGATGGAAGATTCTGATGTTCCTTGGTATGGCTTTAGCGATCCTTTACTCGTGTTGCTTATGCATCCAGTGTGGTCCCACCATTTGTAGTCTTTGTGCTACAATCTGTGTGAGAAGACCAGTCCCGAGAGAAGCGAAGGATAATAAGATGATGTTACAGCAACACCTTGATGACCTGATGAGAAGTAGATATAGACCTGGATTCAGATTGACGTGAGTTTAGGTCATTGCCTACGTAATGGCAAAAGGAGGGTCTGAGGTTCCGTGGTTTTCGGGACCGGACTCCATTTTGTTTGCGTTGCTCGAGACGCCATTTTATGTTGCCCTCACGTAGCCCTTGGAAGTAAACGAACGAGCAAAGTTGCATGGGCTTCGTTGTCCATGTACATATTAACTTGCCCTTTCTGACTTGTGAGTGAACTGCAGGACGCTGACCTCTTCACCTGAAACTGACCCTTCACGAAGCCAATTTCCCTTGGTTTGATTCTTGTCTGAGATTGCCAATCAAGTTCAGGACCTCGTTAACTTTTAGTTTCCTTGCACATATCTTATCCTAATCAGCATCTGAATTGTTTCTTTCCTTACGACTTTTCATTACATGGGTAGTGCTTTCAATTATGGGTTTGTCCGGCTTGTGGAAATTGAATTTGGGACATTCCTAATAATTAACTTTTGGGTTGGGTTACTGTAAATTGGGTTTTTGTTAATGTGATACTTAGTTAGAAAATGTCTCCTATTGGTCAGAATTTTGCGCACTGGGTGTACATTTATAATGAGAATATTGTGTATAAATACTGATGTCTTGCTCTATGAAATTTAACAGTTTCTTGAGTTGTACACCGTGTTGTATTGCTGAGATTACTGTTACTAGCTGCAGCTAATAAATTTGATCGCTGACGCCACCTAGAAGTATTCCGTGTCTCTGTTTGCCAAGACAGGTGAACCCGAAGACTTTGGGCGTGTCCCCGGCGCCGCTGGGTTCTAAGAAAACCCGGTTCTTCAATACTTGGAACATGGTTCATACCTCATCCTGGGGTAATGGTATTTTCCACGTGCGATAAATACCCCACCCTATTACTGCAAACTTGTAATGAGAGCCAAAGAGGATGCAGGGAAAGCATCAGAGCTCAATTTAAGCCAGTGGTTACAGGTGAGGCCCACCGAAACTCATTTCTGGGGACCTGAATATGTTTATCCCTTAACAGACATTGATCTAAAGCAAGAGAAAGAAAACAAAAAATGGAGAAGAAGAAGGAAGAGAAAGACAAATAATGACAAAGGGAGAACCAGATATGAAAATGAAACCATAAGAGTGTGATAAAGGGGCAGGGAGTGCCTGGTGGTGGATTAACAGAGGCATGAAATCAAATCCAGAATATGCAGCCTTGGTATTCAGCAACCCCAACATTCAACAGAACAGGTGGAGGTCAATGCAGCACCTGCAAGCATTCTAGATGAACCATGAGACAAATAAACATGTTTATCGGAAGCTGTGCTATTCGGATATGTGGTTTTCATTTTTCTCAGGGACAGCTTTAGTGAGCAAAACAAACCACTCGAATGGCAAGACATTGACTGTTCTTGGAAAGTGCCTCTGTGTCACACAGGTCCATTTCTATAGTTCTCTGAAGATGCTGTTTCCTGACTACTCTCATGAGAGCATCCCACTGTAAAAAGCATCCACCCACAGGCCTGGCTCTGTCTAAGCGCCCCTCTGAACCCCCCTCTTTTGATATATACCATGTGATTATCTGATGCTCCATACGTGCTGTGGGTTGGAAACTTGCTGTTTGCATGGAAGAACTCGAACACAGCCCTACATTCACATCTGCTGTCGAACGTGTGCTGCAAGCGGCAATAAGTAAAGCTTGAAGTAATGATGTGTTATAGAGACTCTTTTCCTGCTGCCCTCTTTTTTCCCCACACAGGGTTGATTGCAGGGTATCAGGCTCCCTGCATCATTTGCATACCTCGAGTGTAGTCAAGGCAAAGAAACACTACTGAGACCATACGTAGAGCACCATGTGCTTAATTACTAGGATTGTTCATTAATTGAGTCATTCTTGGGCTGGAGATTTTTTTTTCAGTTTGTTCTCTTGAGCGAACTGTTATTCGGAATAAAGAATTCTGAGCTCTGCTGACTGGCAGCACTGACAATCAAGGGAGCTTTTTTAACACTCAATTTAGGGATGTATGCATTATTATTAACTGGATCACATTCTAGAACTGCTTTATCGCAGTGTTCACGATGAAGCCAAGCCAAATCTATGCACTGTGCCAGTTGTTTTAGTCTGGCATGGTGCCTGGAGGCGATTTGCAAGCACTTGCAGAAAGCTTGCCTCATTAACAACAATGTGGCAGGGGAGGACCAAACTATGCGGCACATGGACCAAATGATGTGGCAAGAAAAAGCAACTTATGCGACCGAATATAGCATGATAGTATAGCTCTTAGTATTATTTCATAATTTTGCCATTTTACTCATTAGTACCAGCTTAACATCCAAATACAGTAATAAGCAACTTTAAGGTAACCAATCAACCTTTGCCTCGGGACTTCCTTTGCGTGGCAACATGGGTCGCAACAATTATAGCAGCTCTTGATCTATTTGAGCGTGGAACTATTTTTTTTGGGGGGGGTGATATCTTAATTTTATGCAACAGATTACGTGGTAAGTGAAGAAAACCCATAATTATGCGGAACACACTGTGGCCGCAGAATCGCATAATTACAGTGGTTCTGGACACCAATCATACAAACACCAGTGAAGAGGAGCGAATGCAGAGATGGAGGCTAGCCACGGAGAGCAGCCCTCCGTGCATGCATTGACATTCACGACTTCACAGTATTCGGGCCTTTGAAGGGACAAGGAGCCCAATGCCACAAAAAGGGTCAGGGTGCAAATGAAGACAGGGGCGGCTTGCCCATGTGGACGGAGGAGCGTCGTCCCATTGCTTTCTCGCAGTGCGAGAGGCAGAAACATAAAATGGTATTATGATTAGAAAGTAGAAGGCAGGTGGTCCTAGCAGGGCAGGGGAGGAGTGACTTTCCCACTGTTGTGGGCGCTGACTGTTTGGTCGGCCCCAGGGTCGACCAAACCAGTCATGCACACTCTACATAGGCTGCCTGTGGGGTCGACGTCCCAGCCAATCACAACGCTGCCATTGCAGCATTGTGATTGTCTTAGGGGAGCAGAGGGAGGCTGCCTGCTTCCCACGAGAAGCAGTCCAGAGAGAAGGAGATGCGACGCATTACTGCAAGGGAAGGTAAATGTAACTTTTTTTTTTTTTTTTATTGAAATTACCCGTACATCTCCCTGCCCCGCGTGACCCCCTCAGCCCCCCACCCACGAGTCATGTTGGCCACGACTGCCAAGGAAGCTTGGTGCGGTTCATCGGTCTGCTGATCCTTCGACCCCATCCTGGAGGCCCACACCTACCACTCACATTGTAAGAGCTGTCCCACATGGACTGTTCCATTTCCAAATGTTTACCAACTCAGAAGGGAAGTCAGTAAACTTTAAATGTTTTGACATACATTTCCTTGCAAATCATGAGGTAGGAACATTGCTTGATTTGACCTGGTGGTTTCCGGCGCTAAGCTCCTCCAGCACTTCATTCTCAACACATGCACTAAAGACAGTCCACCACATGGTGGGGCTGTCTGTCAAGTTTTGAGATGAGCACAACAACAGTGTCTAATAACTGAATATACTTAAAAAATGAAAAATCTCTGCTGCCTATGCCATTCTTACAGCTTTGAGCGGCATGGAATAGCCTGAATTGTCACACTTGTAGTGACTTGTGTGATGGCTATTAGTTGAATTGTTACTGCCGGTGGCAGTGCTGGCAAAGGTAATGGATGGTGCAAGCTTCAGTGGCCTCATGAGAAGGGCCCTGGCACTTACTTTTTACAAATTAAGTACTGGGTAGATTGGAATGCCGCTTTGATACCCCCTTTTTGATTTGAAAGGAATGACAACTGTCAAGCTCTATTCGGGGCCACATGGTAGGCAAGGACAGCTGATCCTCAACTATGGGGGTTGAGGTCCTTACAACTGATGATCTTGTGCCCATCCTACTATGGCTCTGCAAAGCAGGCCAAGTACAACCCCTTTCGCAATTGATTCTCTGGATAATGACAGTGAGATCACAGGCATCTCTTGGCACTAGTGTGGGGTGCACAAGCTCAGCACTCAACAATCAACCAACATAAACAATAATTCCACCTCGAGCCCAGGACTCATCCTTTCAAAAAATAAAGTACTTTAATCACACAGTTGAAATACATAATATTACACAGTGCCAATAGTCAGACAAGACAGTGTCCAGAGGTGCAATTCATCCTCTAAGTGCTATACCCTCCAAAGTCCCACCTCATATATTGCATCAAGGGTGGCCCCTTAAATCTGGATCCCCCCCCATTTAAGAAACCATGAGACAGTGTGAGTCAATCACTGGTATTGCTTTCAGTCTCACAATCAAATGCACACTCAGGGCCCGCTTTATAGTTTGGTACAACGGGTACTCAGTTGCAAATGCACAGGAGAACCCTCCTAACCATGGCTGGATGGAAAACCCAAAGCAGCCCTGGCAATTTTGTCAGACCCGGCACCCCACAAAGAGTAAAATACTGATGCTTAACAAAACCAATCCCCAGCACTGCTGCTTTTGTTATTGGGGGCCGGTATTGCAGCATTGCGGCAAAACTGGCCCCCAGTAACTAAACCGGCCCCCACTGCTCCAAAACTGGACCCATCCCTTCCAGCCTCCCGGGCAAGTGCCTGATGCCTGCTACTGCCAGTCCGGCCCTGCTGCTCACCAAACCCTCTACCCAGCTGCCTGATTTAGAGGTGAGTGGACCGTGTGTTTTTGTCGTCATACTTCCTCTACTACTCCCTCCAGGGTAGATCCCTAGCTCTGGATCTCCCCTATAGAAATTCAGATGACACTGTTACAACTCATTCTAAGTTGTGTAACTTAGAATTATGCAGTCAGACTGTCTTAGTATATAATGCACACTGCTATATCCATTTCTACTCGATGTCGTATCACTGCTGCACTTAAAGGGGCGCTTGCAAAATGGACCTAAACCATTATTTGGTGTAGATTTATTGCTCTTGTATGACTCCTGCCAGTGCCCCTAGGGCCCCCCTCTCCATCTCAATAGAATTCCTTAATCCGTTGCGTGCGTGTGACGGCCAACGGCCGTCGCGAACACTACCTCGGTAGTGCTGCGCACATTCGTTTGCTGACGCGGCCCCGCCCACTCATTAGAACTCATGCACCGCGGCAGAATTTGCGCCATGGTTAAGGAGTTTAACATTTGGCCTGATTATTAGTCTGGCAGTCTACGGACCACCAGACTCATGGGGGCGCTGAAGCGGCGGTCTCCAGACCTTCCTTTTATGATTAGGGCAGTCAGACCGCTATTGCCACACCACAGCCACCAGGTAGCTGTAGTTCCCTGGCGGTGCTGTGGAGCTCAGGTGTTTCCTCTCCCCCATGGATTACAAGGCCATTCCACCGCCATGAAAAACCTGGCAGAGAGGAAACAAAGGGGGCCCTACAAGGCCCCCTTGTGCCAATGCACCGTGGGGTGCATACTGGGGGCAGGCGCGCAACACCCATTGGGCTCACCGGGCTTCAGCCCCCCCCGTCGTCTTCTTCAGCCCGGGCTAATTGACACGCACTGAGATGACTGCGCATCGGAGCTGAGAATGTCATTGTTATTGATGCATTCTGAGAGGCCCGGCAGCCCGAGCCAGCCAGCCTCTGAACAGTATCAAGTAAACCCCCAGCCCCCCCCTCTTGTTTTCCTTTACTAGCGCCGAGGTGATATCCTTGCCTGAAGGCAGGGATTTCACCTAAGCACTTGATGTGTTCAGCATGGGGTGGGAGTGGGAAGATGCACACAGCAGGGGGAAAGGGCTGGCCAGTGCAGGTGACGCTTTTCCTTTGTAAAGGAATTTCTGCTTGTGTCATATCCCAGGGTTTGCTGTCTGTGCACTTGTATGGATGTGTATTCCATACAAGTGCACAGACCGCAAACCCTGGGCTATGACGCCAGAAGGAATTAATTTACAAATGAAAAGCTTCACTTGCACTGGACATCCCATTCCCCCTGCTGTCCATGCACTTGTAGGGAATTCACATCCACAGCGCACCTCACCAGATAAATGGTGAACAGGGCCATGTATCTTTCTCTAAAGAGGAGAGTCCCCTCCGAATATGAATATGTAGTGTAAGTTTGTAGTGTTCATTTTTTGGGGTGCTAGTGGGTAATTTTAGGGTTCAGGGTGGGTTACGAATTGGGGTAATTGTAGGATTCTGAGTGGGTATGGGTTTTAGGGTGCCAGGGATAATTTTAGGGTAGTAATGGGTTTTGGTGTGCCAGGGGGCAATTTTAGGGGTCAGGACTGGTATGGGGGCCAGGGGGTAATTTAGGCGTTCAGGGTGGATGTGGGTTTTGGGGTGCCAGGGGTAATTTTAGGCTTCAGGGTGGGTATGGGTTTTGGGGAACCAGGGGTAATATTAGGGTGCAGCGTGGGTATGGGTTTTGGGGTGCCAGGGGTAATTTTAGGGTTCAGGGTGGGTATGGATTTTGTTGGGCAAGGGTGTAATTTTAGGGTTCCAGGGGTAATTTTGGGGGTCAGAGTGGTAATGGGTTTTGGGGTGCCAGGTGTAATTTTAGTGTTCAGGGAGGGCATGGGTTTTGGGGTTCCTGGGGTAATTTTAGGGTTCAGGGTGGGTATGGGAATTGGGGTGCCAGGGGGTAATTTTATGGTTTAGGGTGGTAATGGGTTTTAGGGGGCCATGGGGTTGTTAGGGTTCAGGGCAGGTATGAGTTTTAGGGTATGAGGGGGTGGACATTTTAGAGTTTAGGGTGGGTGTGGTTTTCGGGTGTCAGGGGGCAATTTTAGGGTTCACGGTGGGTATGGGTTTTGGGGTGCCAGGGTGTAATTTTAAGGTTTAGGGTGGTTAAGGGTTTTGGGGTGCTATGGAGTTAATTTTAGGGTTCAGGGTGGGTATGGGTTTTCGGGTGTCAGGGGGGCAATTTTAGGATTCAGGGTGGGTATGGGTTTTGGGGTGCCATGGGGTTCATTTTAGGGTTCAGTGCGGGTATGGGTTTTGGGTTTGTGAGGGGGGGACATTTTAGGTTTCAGGGTGGGTGTGGGTTTTCGAGTGTCAGGGGAGCAGGGGGGCAGTTTTAGGGTTCAGGGTGGGTATGGGTTTTGGCAGTGGCGTCACTAGGTGGGTGCGGGGGGTGCGGACCGCACCGGGTGACACCAACACATGGGCTGACACCAATCTGCACTGCAGCCTCACATCTGCTCTCACCTTTACTGTCGCTCCCTGTGCAAGCTTGTTCCTCATGCTGTTCACACTCGCCAGCGTCTCGCAGGAGATCTGCAATTCTTGACTACAATTTTCTTTGCTCACAAGGCAACTCTATAGCAGCCTAGCTCATCTGAGGGTGCATGGTTTCCTATTTTTCAGTATCTTGCACAGTCTTCAGTTTTTCAGTGAACCAGTTCCAAATTTCAGCTTGCTTCTCACTACAGTGCAACCTGTTGATCGCACTCTTGTTTATACAAATCCAGGGAAGACAGATGGAGTAAGAGAGAGAGGGAGACAGAGGGAGCTAGAGGGAGTAATACAGAGAGAGGGCGCTAGAGAGAGCAAGACAGAGAGAGAGGGAGATAAAGGAGTAAGACAGAAAGAGAGAGGGAGCTAGAGGGAGTAAGACAGAGAGCGAGAGAGCTAGAGTGAGAAAGACCGGAAGAGAGGGAGCTAGAGGGACTAAGACAGAGAGAGAGGGAGACAGAGGGAGCTAGAGGGAGCAAGACAGAGAGGGAGAGGGAGCTAGACAGAGAGAGAGGGCGCTAGAGGGAGTAAGACAGAGAGAGGGAGCTAGAGGGAGCTAGACAGAGAGAGGGGGCTAGAGGGAGTAAGACAGAGAGAGAGGGAGCTAGAGGGAGCTAGACAGAGAGAGGGAGCTAGAGGGAGTAAGACAGTGAGAGAGGGACACAGAGGGAGTAAGACAGAGAGCGGGAGCTAGAGGGAGCTAGACAGAGAGAGGGAGCTAGAGGGAGTAAGACAGAGAGAGGGGAGCTAGAGGGAGTAATACAGAGAGAGAGGGAGCTAGAGGGAGCTAGACAGAGAGAGTGAGCTAGAGGGAGTAAGACAGAGAGAGAGGGAGCTAGAGGGAGCTAGACAGAGAGAGGGAGCTAGAGGGAGTAAGACAGAGAGAGAGGGAGACAGAGGGAGTAAGACAGAGAGAGGGAGCTAGAGGGAGCTAGACAGAGAGAGGGAGCTAGAGGGAGTAAGACAGAGAGAGAGGGAGCTAGAGGGAGTAATACAGAGAGAGAGGGAGCTAGAGGGAGCTAGACAGAGAGAGGGAGCTAGAGGGAGTAAGACAGAGAGAGAGGGAGCTAGAGGGAGCTAGACAGAGAGAGGGAGCTAGAGGGAGTAAGAAAGTGAGAGAGGGAGACAGAGGGAGCTAGAAGGAGTAAGACAGAGAGAGAGAGGGAGCTAGACAGAGAGAGAGGGAGCTAGAGGGAGTAAGACAGAGAGAGAGGGAGCTAGAGGGAGTAAGACAGAGAGAGAGGGAGCTAGAGGGAGCTAGACAGAGAGAGTGAGCTAGAGGGAGTAAGACAGAGAGAGAGGGAGCTAGAGGGAGCTAGACAGAGAGAGGGAGCTAGAGGGAGTAAGACAGAGAGAGAGGGAGACAGAGGGAGTAAGACAGAGAGAGGGAGCTAGAGGGAGCTAGACAGAGAGAGGGAGCTAGAGGGAGTAAGACAGAGAGAGAGAGGGAGCTAGAGGGAGTAATACAGAGAGAGAGGGAGCTAGAGGGAGCTAGACAGAGAGAGGGAGCTAGAGGGAGTAAGACAGAGAGAGAGGGAGCTAGAGGGAGCTAGACAGAGAGAGGGAGCTAGAGGGAGTAAGACAGTGAGAGAGGGAGACAGAGGGAGCTAGAAGGAGTAAGACAGAGAGAGAGAGGGAGCTAGACAGAGAGAGAGGGAGCTAGAGGGAGTAAGACAGAGAGAGAGGGAGCTAGAGGGAGTAAGACAGAGAGAGAGGGAGCTAGAGGGAGCTAGACAGAGAGAGGGAGCTAGAGGGAGTAAGACAGAGAGAGAGAGGGAGCTAGAGGGAGTAAGACACAGAGAGAGAGAGAGCTAGAGGGAGCTAGACAGAGAGTGGGAGCTAGAGGGAGTAAGACAGAGAGAGAGGAAGCTAGGGAGAGCAAGGGAGAGGGAGACAGAGGGAGACAGAGGGAGCTAGAGGGAGTAAGACAGAGAGAGATGGAGCTAGACAGAGAGAGGGAGCTAGAGGGAGCAAGACAGAGAGAGAGAGAGATCTAGAGGGAGTAAGACAGAGTGAGAGAGAGATCTAGAGGGAGTAAGACAGAGTGAGAGAGAGCTAGAGGGCGCTAGACAGGGAGAGGGAGCTAGAGGGAGTAAGAGAGAGAGAGAGGGAGCTAGAGGGAGTAAGAGAGAGGGGGCTAGAGGGAGTAAGAGAGAGAGAGAGGGAGCTAGAGGGAGTAAGACAGAGAGAGAGGGAACCAGAGGGAGCTAGAGGGAGTAAGACAGAGAGAGGGAGCTAGACAGAGAGAAGGAGCTAGAGGGAGTAAGACAGTACCTAGCGCCGTACATTTCTGACAGAGGTGGTCCATGCGGTAAGTCGTGAGGGGGTGACACCATGAGTTACCCGCACCGGGTGACACCAACCCCAGTGACGCCACAGGGTTTTGGGGTGCCAGGGGGAGAATTTAATGTTCAGCATGGGTATGGGTTTTAGGGTGCCAGGGGTAATTTTAAGGTTCAATGTGGGTATGGGTTTGGGGGGCAAGGGTGTAATTTTAGGGATCAGCGCGGGTATGAGTTTCTGGGCTTCAAGGGGGTGATTTTAGGGTCCAGAGTGGTAATGGGTTTTGGGGTGCCAGGGGGTAATTTTAGGGTTCAGGGTGGGTATGGGTTTTGGGGTGCCTGGGGGTAATTTTGGGGTTCAGGGTGGTAATGGATTTGGGGGGGCAAGGGTGTAATTTTAGGGATCAGTGCGGGTATGGGTTTTGGGGAGCCAGAGGTAATTTTAGGGTTCAGGGTGGGTATGGGTTTTGGGGGGTAAGGGTGTAATTTTAGGGATCGGCGTGGGTTTGGGGTTCTAGGTGGATGATTTCAGGGTTCAGGGTGGTAATGGGTTTTGGGTTGCGAGGGGGTAATTTTAGGGTTGCATGTTTTCTCCACTTGACCTGAGCATTAATCGATCCCGTTTATCTGACATTTTAGCCCCGCCCCATTGATTAACATTAGCCACGCCCCTTCATTTGCCATGTTAGCCCCCCCCGAAATTAAGACCTAGTTGCGCCCCTGACTGGGGGCACAACATGTGCCACCCTGCATTTATGCACCCCAGCTCCTGCATGTCATTGACTTTTCAGTCCCTGTTGTGCATGAACTGTTTTTGGCATTCCCATTGTGGTGCCCATTTTTAGAGGCACCGCCGTGGGAATGTCAAAAAAATCCCACCAGACAGGTGGAAACTCTTAATCTAGAATGCGTCCGGATCACAGGTTTGGCAGTGCGACAGCAGGCTGGAACAACCAAAGCACCGCCAAACTCGTAATCAGGTCCTTAGCGTTTTTTCATCTGAACCCTACCCAGAGTAGGGCCAGTGCCCTATATGTTTTTCCAGCTTCCACCCAATTTCCTCCAAACACATGAGCTCAGAATTATATTTTATGATGTGATTAAAATTGTAGGAGCAGATACAATACATTCCACAGTTTTGTGTTTGTCTGTCTCAGGTACTGATGGCAAATGTGTCCATCACCACAACACAACTGCTCCGGCAGCTGGAGCTATCCTTTCCTTTAATGTAGGACCCAGGGCAAAAGTCCTATAAAAAGAAGTGGGGGGGACTGACAATATGCAAATGACATCATGACGTCACGTGTTGAACGAGTCCCAGTGTCTGAAAATGACACCAGGACACGTTCAAGCATATTTCTGTGGGGCCCAGCTTCTTGGCAGGGGGGGCAGCGTCCACCCTGTGAAAGAGTGGGGGGACGCCATGTACCTGCGTGTATCCCCGACTCGATCCCGGGTAAGACCTATGTTTGGATTCACCTGAGGGGTCATTGTGTACACTAAGGTCCATACTGTCTTTAAATTGTAAATATTTTTATTTTTTTTTAAATGGTCCGCTTTTGAAATTCCCTGGCGGAGCAAACCACTTTCTGTAACTCACCAATGTGGTCTCATAAGATGGCTGACTCAGCCTCGTTCTGAAACAAATGACAGACTGTTTTGTTTGGGGTTTTTTGCGCCGCGCGCACCTGCCGCCATGCGCCTCGCCTCGGGCTTCCAACGCTCTTTGCAGATTGCATCCTCTTGCCAGAGGTCCTTCGGTCATTTCATTCACTGCTCAGTCTGCTTCTTTGTGATTAGAAAAGAACCTAATTATTTCCAGTAATTAAGTGTGTGGCAATCTGCACGACACACCGGGGGAATTGTGAGGTTTGGCTAACAGTCTATAATTGGGGACGGTGGCCTTTAGAAAAAAAATATATTTGTGCAGCTCACTCCTGCATTTAATTCCACTCTTACTTCGGGCAAAAGAGATGCCTTGTGTACAGACACCCGTGAGGTGTTAGATGGCGGTACTAATCTTATTAAAAAGTGAAAGCGTCTGAGTGAGCAAGGTATGCAAAATGAGCATCGGTCAAACACCCAAAAATATAAAATATCTGCCGGCTTTAATTGAGCATGCTAATACAACACAAAGTTCACAAAAAGAAGTAGTCAAAACAGCAAATATCCTATATAACAAAAGCAAATTTCAAAGCAAACTTCATGAAAACCAAAAAGTTGCAGATGCTCACAGACAAGTAAATAAGGGCCATATGTATGAAGCTCAAATGGGTTCGCTCCGAATTTCGGCGTATGTGAACTCATTTTCGCTAAATGGTATGTATGTAGCAAATTTGAGTGCAAAATAAGGAATCGCAAATTTGCGATTTCTTATTTTGCGAATGCATTTAAGGAATCGCAAATTTTGCGATTCCTTATATGCAATGTATGAAGCACCCAAGTTGTGCGACTTCTCATTAAGAAATCGCAAATTACCACCAACTTCAAGTTAGTGGTAATTTGCAATTTCTTTCACAAAAGCACTTTTTTGCATTTGTGAAGGTGCCATGGGGCGCACATACATGTCCTTAGGGCATGTATGTGCGCCAAATGCGCACACATGTGAATTTCAGGGGTGCATCAGGGTGTCCTTATGACACACTTGTACCCTTGAAATTATTCTCAATTTATGATTCGCAAATTGCGAATCGCAAATTGAGAATAACTTCACATTCATTCCTATGGGCCTCCTGGCAGGGAAGGGGGCAATCACCAAGTGAATCCGGCCACCAGTCATTTGACCAGCTATCCTGATTGCCCCCGAAGATCAAGACCTCCGTTTTCTCCCCATTTAACTTCAGGAAATTCTGTATCATCCATTGAGATACCGCCTCCATACAATTCCTGAAGTTCAGGGCAGAATCCCTCACAGGCTGTGTGAGAGATACCATTATTTGGGTGTCGTCGGCTTACGACAGCACCTCGAGCCCGAAAGATCTAACTACCCTGGCAAGTGGGGCCACATAGATGTTAAACAATGTGGGGCTTAATGAGGAACCCTGAGGGACCCCACAATGCACAGGTTTCGGGGGAGAGAGAAACTCGCCCAACTTCACCCTTTGTTCCCTTTGATTGAGAAAGGAAGCCAGAAGGCTCAGAGCTGGACCTCCGACCCCTATCTCCCTGAGACGAGTAACCAAGATTGATGGAGACCGGGTATCGAAGGCCGCCGTAAGGTCAAGCAGGACCAGAAGGGTAGTGTAGCCCTTATCGACCTTGGAGCAGATGTTATTGACAACTACGGTGAGGGCGGATTCGGTGCTGTGAGATCTCCTAAAGCCATGTTGCGAGGCATATAGGAGGATGGAATCATCAAGAAAAGTGCTGAGGTGCCGATTAAGATGCGATTCCAATATTTTCGCAGGAGCAGGAAGAAGTGAAATAGGCCGGAAGTTTTTCAAAACGCCTGGGTCCAGAGTGGGCTTCTTTAGGAGGGGTTTAACTGCCATCTTCCATGAGAAAGGAAAAATTCCCTCCGAAATTGCAGTATTCATAACCTCCATACGGGGGGTTTCTGAAGGTTTTCTTTCTGTTTATTTGTGGCATCTGTGATTCTTGCCTTATGTTCATGCCGTATAACAATCCTTAGCACACGTATATCAACCTTCGGAGCAACACTGGTACGCAACGTGTTCCAGCAAGTACAAACACAAACAATAGGCAAGAAACTCCTCCTCCCTCCTCCCCTTCGCCCAATCCAACATGTGCAAATCTTCACGAATTGCATTATTAAGATCCATGGGATGCTACTGGATACCTCGCTTTCTTTTGACCGTCAGGTCAGCAGGACTGTTTCTACCTGCTGCAGCATCATCAGGGTCCTTAGAAAGATCGCTCATTATCTTTCCCCCGATGCTCGGAAACAAGCCACTATGGCATTAGTCTCCTCAAGACTGGACTACTGCAATGCCCTTGATGTGGGTATAAATAAGAGCCTTATCCATCGTATGCAGATGGTCCAGAATGTGGCGGCAAAGATGGTCCTTAATCTCCCCAGGCGCTCCTCGGCCTCGTTGGCTAGAAGAAACCTGCATTGGCTGCCCATTCAGTCCAGGATCTCTTGTAATATCCTTTGTCTTGCTCATGGGGCTTTTTACGGTACCGGCCCAGAAGGGATCAAGTCCCTCATTCACTCCTATTCCCCCAGTAGAGCTCTTCGCTCCTCCAACAAAAATCTCCTTGTGGTTCCTAGATTTGTAAGAGCGACATGGGGAGGTAGAGCTTTCTCCACGCTTGCACCCAGGCTCTGGAACTCGCTCCCCCCTGAACTTGCAGGGCAATCTTCCCATGCGCTGTTTCGTAAAGCATTAAAAACTTGTTTTTTCACTGAGGCATATCGGTAATGTTACACTTGGAGAATTACAGATTGGATTACCTGTTTGGCGCCTTGATGCCCTTGGGCTAAGTTGCGCGGTATAAGATTCCCTTCATTCATTCATTCAGAAAATGAACTAAAACCCGAAGGACCTCCATGGGGAAAATTGAATGCCGACAATCCTGATAACAATGGCAGCGACAACCGTTCATCCCAGGAGCAGCATCCAAAATCCCTGAACAGCAACTCTCCACATACATGAAAGACCTTAAATCCCCATATGAGCACATCTACTAAGATTTTGTTCAAACTCCTTATAAAGTAGAACAGTTCCACAGCTGAAGCGACCTTCACCAGCCAGTTTCACAGCACAGCAGAGACTTACTTTAGATGGTTGTCCAAATCCAAAATCAGTAGTTCTACTTGTTTTAAACAGGGACTTTGAGGCTAATTTTGAACTCAACATTGTGAACTGATTGAGTGGCATCCCCATTGGCATAGATGAAACGAGGGTTCATTTGTGTCAGGTGGCTGTTGTTTAGGTTAGTAAGGTTTCAGACTATCTGTAGTGGATTCTCAGCCTGGCTCAAATTAACCCCTTCCATGCTGCTGTCGGCCATTGGCCGACGGCAACGCTACCTCGCTGGTGCTGCCGTCGGCCAATGGCCGACGCGTCCCGCCCGTTTTGCGGAAGTGCCGCACTTCCGCAAAATCGCGGGCGCAGTGGAGGGGTTAAAGGAGTTTTCCAGCCTTGCACCAGTGGCCATCCAGAACATACTTGGACCCTAGATTTTGTATGTTCTTCCTACATGCAATGACCCTCCATTTATTTATTTATTTATTTATTAATGGCATTTATAGAGCGCATACAATTACCCTTGGGCGTCTCGGCGCTAAAAGTGCATCAATGTCTCACCATGAACAGAAGTACGGAAAACGAATCACTGATTGAATAACCATGTTTTCAGGTTTTTTCTGAACTGAAGAAGTGTGGGGCTTGTTTTTATATGATTAGGTAGGGTGTTCCAAAGTCTAGGGGCCGCGATTGAAAAACAGCGGTCGCCCCAGGACACCGTTCGACTTCGCTGGACCACTAATTGATTGAGAGTTGTGGATCTAAGAGTTCTGGATGGGTTATAAGGGATCAGTTGGTTTTTGAGGAAACGAGGTCCTTGATTCTGTAGAGACCTATAGACTGTACACAGAGCTTTAAATGTAACCCTGTTTTGAATGGACAGCCAATGGTAGCTTTTGAGCGTGTCCGAGATAGGTGCAAACTTAGGTTTTTTTGACAGAACGCGAGCGGCCGCATTCTGCACGGTCTGTAGTTTCTTGGTAACTCTGCTCTGGGCATTGAGCAGCAGACCGTTACAGTAGTCTAACGCTGGGAGCACTAGAGAGGTGACCAAGGTTTTTGCTGCTGAGTCTGGTAGATAAGGTGTAATTTTTCTTACCATTCTCAGCTTGAAATGGGCGTTAGCTGCTACCTTGTTTGCGTGGGCCATAAAGTTAAGCTGGTCGTCGAAAAAGACGTAAAAGACCTATACATGCAAAAATGCTATCAATATGACTGGACACTTGGGGGCATTTTTACAAGCCCCTAACGCCACCCGAGTGTCACGTTTTCTGATGCTCCGGTGACATTGCTTTGTAACCCATATTTGCAAGGTGCCGTTAAGCTACTTAACTTTGCTTAATGCCACCTTGTAAATATGCCCCTTACCGCAGCAGTCTGCTGCGGCAAAAGGGCAGGCAATGGGTGTTGCTGTGGGTGTTTCACTGCAACACCCATTGCTTTTCGATGCTGCCCCATATTTACAAGGCTGGAGCAGTGCCAAAAACTAAGAATAAGTAAAACCTGGTCTTTGGATGGCGATACGACGAGAAATTATTCATTTTTTCTCGTATTTTGAGGCACACATAGAAACAGCAAATTGCCTTTAAAGATTGTTCATGTGCAGGAAGGTGTCCCTTGCAACAGGGCACAAGGGTGCCTGCGCTGGTGCTAGGCAGCTTTGTTAGCGCCAGTCCTGGGGGAAATGCTGGAGTGCGCCGTATTTTTGTAACTACAGCGCATCCCATCGTTTTAAAAAATGTCAGACTGCGGTTTTACCAATTTTGGCATAAAACCATGCTCCCACATTTTCTTGTAAATATCCCCCGGGGGTTACTGTGTGTAATTTCTTGTGTGAGGCCGTTTCGGAAAGTTCTAACCCTCCTATCACTGCTCATCTTCTGTATCTTGGGATACAACTAATGAATTGTGTAGCCTGCGTATTTATTTGGAGTACAGTAGTACCAAAGCCCGCGGGCCAGCAGTGGCAAACAGCAGCACCCATCACAGATACGGTGCAGCGACCACTGCCTGCCCCTGGACACAGAGCAAATGATTCCTAGACTTTGGTGTCCTCTTTTTAGAATCAATCTTTTTAGGTTTAATGTGGTGCTTGACCATAGACAGATGACATCCTGGGTGGCTGGTAGAACTTGCCACCCCCTTGCACCAGAAATAATTAAGATGATTGGAAGGAATCTCAAATCATGTGAGGATGTTAAAAGTAAAAATTGGATAGCTCTGAGTTGTATGGGTTGATTTTATTAAAGGCGCCATCAGATCAATGATGTCATTGTGGGTCGCAAAACCCAAGCAAATTCCCTCAAACAGCACAACGTCCTAGATTGCCTGTTGTTGGTGGTTATTAGAGATGGTTAAAGGGAAAAGCAATTTGTTTCCAAACTGGATGGCCCTTTGAATGGATTTTGCTGGAAAAGGTTTTTTGAGGTTCATAAGAGACAAATAATACTAAGAAAAATATTCGCTTCACAGTCGCAGACAGGCAGATAGAATACTGTGATGTGGAAAAAGGGGATGTTTTTCACTAAGGTTTTCTGAGTAATTTCAGACTAACACCAAAAGAAAAGCTTGAGTTGTCTATGATATCACCCAAAGCCCAAAGCTGAAAAACATTCCGGGTATTCGCATTTTTACCCATCCATAATTTTATAGTAAGGAGGAAGTCATAGAGAAATTGTAAAAACATTTTTTTTTAAAATAATGGTCTCCTGCTGCCCACTGCCATTACCCTCCATTCCCTGTCTCTCCCATAAATTAAAAAAAAATACCTGGCCTCCTGCCTCCCACCCTTAGCCAGCCATTGAAAAAAACATCCCGGTCCATCTCAATATTTAAAATAAATACATGGCCTCCTGCCAACCATCCCCACTCAAAGGAAAATCCAAACTGAAAAATAAGTATATGGTCTCCTTCCATCCACCTTACAACCCTGTGCCCCATTCCAACCCATCCAAGCCAAAACTGCATTTCCACTCTAATATTGAGACTGGAGATAGGCACCATGCTGTTATCAGTGGATCTGAACGAGTTGATTACTAGTGGAGAATGACTTTTGTCACCACAGTCTATGGAGGCCTGTGCTGAGAGAGTTGAAGACAGTTGGCACAGGCACAGTGGCATCAATATTCTCCACCCCAACTCCCCCCACGGGTCTGTGGAGACATGGGAGAGCCGTAAGAATGTCTGTGAACAGTAGCGGCTGCTACCGGACCCGGATGATGAGGCGGGGATTTGTACAGGGTGCAGAAAAGCACTCTACAAATCGATCCTAGGATTTTATAACCAGAGCAAAGTATATAAAAAAGTCCAATATTCTAATTATAAGTTATGTGCAAAAATCCAATGTTCTAATCCTCAATGGAAACTTATGCTGAAGTCCATTTCACCATGGAGACTTTTGAAAGATGGTCATTATGGTGGATTGCATATCTAATTTATTTTAATGTGGGAATTTTATATAGTGCGAACACGACCCTTTCGGGTGACAGAGTGATTTACAGGTAGTGTACAAAAACAAGAGATAGGACAGGAAGAAATATATAGCTTTACATAAAAATACAATATATGCACATATATACATGCACTAATAGTGAAAAGAGAAATAAGAGCACATAGTATAGCATAAGTCCAGGAGTGAAATATATTCCGGTGTGACAAGACGCAGAAGAAAAATATGTGGGAGGAATCAATCAAGGGGAGTTGGAGGCAAGTTCTCAGTGAGAGAGGAGTTTGTTGGATAGTAAGATTTGTATTTCTTTCCTGAAGATCTGTTTTCAGTAGTGAGAGTTCCACATTTTGGGGCAGTTCTGGAGAAGGATCAGTTGTATGTTTTCTTTTTTTTATATTTTTTGTTGATTAAGGAGTAAGGAGCTAGTACTTCTGGGGGATCAGTTTCCACTCAATGGGGTCAGTTTCTGGGTCAAGCTGGAGGGAGTTTTGTGGTGCAATGCTTTGTGGGTCCTACAGGTAATTTTGTGATGAGCCCTGACCTCGAAGGGTAGCCATTTCAGTGATTGAAGGTTGGGTGATATGATCACTTTTTTTGATCCACTGATGAGCCTAGCTGCTGCATTCCATGTAGCTTTCAGCCATGCAAGTGAAAAACCGGGTTATTTAAGACCCGGCGGCGCCAGGGGCACGCCCAAAGTCTTCGGGTTCACCTGTCTTAGAGTACAGAGACACGGGACTCTTTGTGGTGACGTCAAAGATCGAATATATTGACTGCAGCCAGTAACAGAAGTCCTAGAAATCATCACGGTATGAGTTCTCAGGAGACTGCTCAATTTTACAAAGCAAGTCATCCCTTTTTATGCCAAAAATCACATTCCAGACAAATACCTAACATTTACGAACTGTCCAATCACATGTATCCACACCAAAGGTATCGCATGACGGTAAAACCCACTTTTCAATTACCCGGCCCATGATCAATCATCGGACAAACCCAACATTCTTCTTAAGACAGGGCGAACGAACCCATAATAAACAAGCATTTACAATGCAATGGTCTCGGCATCATTAAAGGTAGAGCTATTGGCATTGCTCATGACATTTCTTTTTTTTTTCTTTAAATCATAAATAAATGGCATTGTCATTTACATTGTCAATACACACCACTCTGCACTCAACTGCACTCACCTGTACTGCACTGCACTCACCTGCACTGCACTCACCTGCACTGCACTGCACTCAACTGCACTCACCTGCACTGCACTCACCGGCACTGCACTGCACTCACCTGCACTGCACTCACCTGCACTGCACTCACCTGCACTGCACTCACCTGCACTCACCTGCACTGCACTGCACTCACCTGCACTGCACTGCACTCACCTGCACTGCACTGCACTCACCTGCACTGCACTGCACTGCACTCACCTGCACTCACCTGCACTGCACTGCATTCACATGCACTGCACTGCACTCACCTGCACTGCACTCACCTGCACTGCACTCACCTGCACTGCACTGCACTCACCTGCACTGCACTCACCTGCACTGCACTCACCTGCACTGCACTCACCTGCACTGCACTGCACTCACCTGCACTGCACTCACCTGCACTCACCTGCACTGCACTCACCTGCACTGCACTCACCTGCACGCCACTGCACTGCACTCACCTGCACTGCACTCACCTGCATGCCACTGCACTGCACTCACCTGCACTGCACTGCACTCACCTGCACTCCACTGCACTGCACTCACCTGCACTGCACTCACCTGCACTCCACTGCACTCACCTGCACTGCACTGCACTCACCTGCACTGCACTGCACTCACCTGCACTGCACTCATCTGCACTGCACGCACTGCACTCACCTGCACTGTACTCACCTGCACTGCACTCACCTGCACTGCACTGCACTCACCTGCACTGCACTCACGTGCACTGCACTGCACTCACCTGCACTGCACTGCACTCACCTGCACTGCACTGCACTCACCTGCACTGCACTCACCTGCACTGCACTCACCTGAACTGCACTCACCTGCACTGCACTGACCTGCACTGCACTGCACTCACCTGCACTGCACTGCACTCACCTGCACTGCACTCACCTGCACTGCACTGCACTCACCTGCACTGCACTCACCTGCACTCACCTGCACTGCACTCCACTGCACTGCACCCACCTACACTGCACTGCACTCACCTGCACTGCACTGCACTCACCTGCACTGCACTCCACTGCACTGCACTCACCTGCACTGCACTGCACTCACCTGCACTGCACTCACCTGCACTGCACTCACCTGCACTGCACTGCACTCACCTGCACTGCACTCACCTGCATTGCACTCACCTGCACTGCACTCACCTGCACTGCACTCACCTGCACTGCACTCACCTGCACTGCACTGCACTCACCTGCACTGCACTCACCTGCACTGCACTCACCTGCACTGCACTGCACTCACCTGCACTGCACTGCACTCACCTGTACTCCACTCACCTGCACTGCACTCACCTGCACTGCACTCACCTGCCCTGCACTGCACTCACCTGCACTACACTCACCTGCACTCACCTGCACTGCACTGCACTCCACTGCACTGCACTCACCTACACTGCACTCACCTGCACTGCACTGCACTCACCTGCACTGCACTGCACTCACCTGCACTCACCTGCACTGCACTCACCTGCACTGCACTCACCTGCACTGCACTCACCTGCACTCACCTGCACTGCACTCACCTGCACTGCACTGCACTCACCTGCACTGCACTGCACTCACCTGCACTGCACTGCA
Source organism: Lissotriton helveticus (assembly GCF_964261635.1). Taxonomy (NCBI): domain Eukaryota; kingdom Metazoa; phylum Chordata; class Amphibia; order Caudata; family Salamandridae; genus Lissotriton; species Lissotriton helveticus. Next base: position 186,774,310 of record NC_136068.1, on the reverse strand, counting down.
CTCACCTGCACTGCACTGCACTCACGTGCACTGCACTGCACTCACCTGCACTGCACTCACCTGCACTCACCTGCACTGCACTCACCTGCACTGCACTCACCTGCACGCCACTGCACTGCACTCACCTGCACTGCACTCACCTGCATGCCACTGCACTGCACTCACCTGCACTGCACTGCACTCACCTGCACTCCACTGCACTGCACTCACCTGCACTGCACTCACCTGCACTCCACTGCACTCACCTGCACTGCACTGCACTCACCTGCACTGCACTGCACTCACCTGCACTGCACTCATCTGCACTGCACGCACTGCACTCACCTGCACTGTACTCACCTGCACTGCACTCACCTGCACTGCACTGCACTCACCTGCACTGCACTCACGTGCACTGCACTGCACTCACCTGCACTGCACTGCACTCACCTGCACTGCACTGCACTCACCTGCACTGCACTCACCTGCACTGCACTCACCTGAACTGCACTCACCTGCACTGCACTGACCTGCACTGCACTGCACTCACCTGCACTGCACTGCACTCACCTGCACTGCACTCACCTGCACTGCACTGCACTCACCTGCACTGCACTCACCTGCACTCACCTGCACTGCACTCCACTGCACTGCACCCACCTACACTGCACTGCACTCACCTGCACTGCACTGCACTCACCTGCACTGCACTCCACTGCACTGCACTCACCTGCACTGCACTGCACTCACCTGCACTGCACTCACCTGCACTGCACTCACCTGCACTGCACTGCACTCACCTGCACTGCACTCACCTGCATTGCACTCACCTGCACTGCACTCACCTGCACTGCACTCACCTGCACTGCACTCACCTGCACTGCACTGCACTCACCTGCACTGCACTCACCTGCACTGCACTCACCTGCACTGCACTGCACTCACCTGCACTGCACTGCACTCACCTGTACTCCACTCACCTGCACTGCACTCACCTGCACTGCACTCACCTGCCCTGCACTGCACTCACCTGCACTACACTCACCTGCACTCACCTGCACTGCACTGCACTCCACTGCACTGCACTCACCTACACTGCACTCACCTGCACTGCACTGCACTCACCTGCACTGCACTGCACTCACCTGCACTCACCTGCACTGCACTCACCTGCACTGCACTCACCTGCACTGCACTCACCTGCACTCACCTGCACTGCACTCACCTGCACTGCACTGCACTCACCTGCACTGCACTGCACTCACCTGCACTGCACTGCACTCACCTGCACTGCACTGCACTCACGTGCACTGCACTGCACTCACCTGCACTGCACTCACCTGCACTGCACTCACCTGCACTGCACTGCACTCACCTGCACTGCACTCACCTGCACTGCACTCACCTGCACTGCACTCACCTGCACTGCACTGCACCGCACTGCACTCACCTGCACTGCACTGCACTCACCTGCACTGCACTCACATGCACTGCACTGCACTCACCTGCATTGCACTGCACTGCACTCACCTGCACTGCACTCACCTGCACTGCACTGCACTCACCTGCACTGCACTGCACTCACCTGCACTCACCTGCACTGCACTCACCTGCACTGCACTGCACTCCACTGCACTGCACTCACCTGCACTGCACTCACCTGCACTGCACTGCACTGCACTCACCTGCACTGCACATACCTGCACTGCACTGCACTCACCTGCACTGCACTCACCTGCACTGCACTCACCTGCACTGCACTCACCTGCACTGCACTCACCTGCACTGCACTCACCTGCACTGCACTGCACTCACCTGCACTGCACTTCACTCACCTGCACTGCACTGCACTCACCTGTACTGCACTCACCTGCACTGCACTCACCTGCACTGCACTCACCTGCACTGCACTGCACTGCACTCACCTGCACTGCACATACCTGCACTGCACTCTGCACTCACTACTCTGCACTCTGCACTCACTACTCTGCACTCTGCACTCACTACTCTGCACTCACTACTCTGCACTCTGCACTCACTACTCTGCACTCACTACTCCCTACTCTGCACTCACTACTCCCTACTCTGCACTCACTACTCACTACTCTGCACTCACTACTCTGCACTCACTACTCACTACTCACTACTCTGCACTCACTACTCACTACTCTACACTCACTACTCTGCACTCACTACTCTGCACTCACTACTCTGCACTCACTACTCACTACTCTGCACTCACTACTCTGCACTTACTACTCTGCACTCACTACTCTGCACTCACTACTCTGCACTCACTACTCTGCACTCACTACTCACTACTCTGCACTCACTACTCACTACTCTGCACTCACTACTCTGCACTCACTACTCACTACTCTGCACTCACTACTCACTACTCTGCACTCTCTACTCTGCACTCACTACTCTGCACTCACTACTCTGCACTCACTACTCTGCACTCACTAATCACTACTCTGCACTCACTACTCTGCACTCACTACTCTGCGCACTCACTCCTCTGCACTCACTCCTCTGCACTCACTCCTCTGCACTCACTCCTCTGCACTCACTCCTCTGCACTCACTCCTCTGCACTCACTACTCTGCACTCACTACTCTGCACACTCACTCTGCACTCACTACTCTGCACTCACTACTCTGCACTCACTACTCTGCACTCACTACTCACTACTCTGCACTCACTACTCTGCACTCACTACTCTGCACTCACTACTCTGCACTCACTACTCTGCGCACTCACTACTCTGCGCACTCACTACTCTGCGCACTCACTACTCTGCACTCACTACTCTGCACTCACTACTCTGCGCACTCACTCTGCACTCACTACTCTGCACTCACTACTCTGCACTCTCTCTGCACACTCTCTCTGCACACTCTCTCTGCACACTCTCTCTGCACACTCACTCTGCACACTCACTCTGCACACTCACTCTGCACTCACTACTCTGCACTCACTACTCTGCACTCACTACTCTGCACTCTGCACACTCACTCTGCACTGTACACGCCGCTGATATCATGGAATCTTCCACCACACTTTCTAAAACTCTATAGTCCGAAGCATAATAGGCACAGAACCAAAAGAAGGGTAGACATTGCTTAAAATAATCTTATTGTATTCATGAGAAGCAAAAGCGAGACTGTGAAATGTGCTGAATATCAGTTTGTTATGAATCAACAGAGTGGAGTTAGAGAACCAAGAAATAGTAATTTAGATTCCGGGTTAGAAGGAGTAGTAATCACAAGCTGAGGATCAACGGGCGCGAAACAGCGTGGTGGGCACGCAGGAGATGCAGCGTGAGCGTGCACATCAGCTGAAGATCGCCGGAGAAGACACCGAGCCTGCCTGCTGCCGTGACTGACCCGCTGCAGAGGGAAAGAGCCCGGTGAGTGGGGGTAGAGGGGGGGGGCGGCAGAGAGGGAGTGGGCAGAGAGGGAGGGTGTGTGTGTGTGTGTGTGTGTGTGTGTGTGTGTGTGTGTGCGTGCGTGCGTGTGTCTGTCTGTGTCTGTCTGGTGTTTCCCTGCCTGCCTGCGTGTGTGCGCGTCCACAGACCCTGGTCGGCTCGTGCACCGCTCTGTACTCCCTTGCCAGCTTACATGGCGACAATAGTTCTCGTTGCCGAGACCTAAAAAGGCCACAACCCATATCATAAATAGACCATAAAGAAAGAAACAGAAACAGGTGAGAGTAGGATAAGACATATTTGTGTGTAGTAAAACTTTACGATGTCCTGTGCTCTGATCTTAGTCTTGATCAGCTAGCGGTCAAGAACTGGCTCAGCAAGGTCGGCTTCAGGCAACGAGGTCAATTCACTTCGGGTCATGTAGAAGTCAGCACAAACCCCAGCTAAAGGACACGAGTCTTGGTTCATTCAGCCACAGTTTATCGGCCTATGTGAGGGCAACCACAAAATGGCTGCCTTGCACAAAATGGGAACCAAGGTTCAGAACGGAATCTTCAAATACACTGCGAATCCTTGTGTGTAACGTGGCGAAAACACTCGTACCTGCTGAACTCATCGGTTACGGTTCCTTGTTACCCAAATCGTAACGGAACCATGACATTTGAAACATGGGTTCAGAATTCACGGAAACTCACAAATGAGATTTTCAGGAGACCAAACAGTGTAGTGCTACCATAGTCTAATTTTGAAAACTCAAGTGCATGTACCTCAATTCTGAGGTCTTCCGTGGGGAGGAAGGGTTTTCATTTCCCACGAAAATGCAAATTTTGGATAGCGGTTTTAGTGACGGCGCTGATATTTTTTTTAATGGAGCGGTCTTTGCCAAGGCTATGCCTAGGGATTTGGAAGAGTCCACATTGTGTGAGGTACAATTCAAGGCAGTAAAAAGAGGGAAACAGTATTTGATGTTAGGGATGTTGGTGGGCAGTGCAGTCAGTTAGAATTCAGCTTTGAAGGCATTGAGTTTGAGTTGCTTACGAGTCAGCCAATGTTGTGTTTTTGTAAATGTGTTGTTGAGGATATGGATGTCCTCAGGTGAGGTGATTTTCATATAAAGTTGGGTGTTATCCACATACATGTGGTAAGAGACATGGGAGAGTTGAGGATTTAATTTAGGGGATCCATATATAGGTTAAACAGTGTTGAAGAGGGAATAGAGTCTTGGGGTACGCCCAGCGGCAGTGGAGATTGATCAGAAAGAGTGTGACTGAGTGTGTATGTAGGTTATATTTAACTTACATGTACTTGTCTATAAAGGGGGTTAATTGTCAATGTGATGCCCCTTGCACACACACAAGTATGACTCTGATCTGTGATTTTGGAAAGAAGAGGGAAGAGTTTAAATAGCATAATTTGGGTGCACAAGGATTTAATGGTTAGACACTGCAAGTGTGCTTCCATGTTAACTTGATTGCGATGTGGCACCAGTAGAATAAACACCATTTATGGTTACTGGCTGGCAGTTGCAGTCTGCTGTTCTAGTTTGTTTAAATGTTGGAGTCAGTTGGCTGTTTTTAAATTTAATTTTAGTGCTAACTCGATTGTGAAATGGCACAAGTGCAATAGACTGAACGGTCGGCAATTCATGCTGGGTGGTGGTTGCTGTGTGTTGTTCTATTTGTGCAAATGTTTGAGTTGATGAGTTGACTTTTAGAGAAGTCTTTTTCTATTGTGACTGGATTGTAATATAATGCCATTGAGCGACCTCTGACCCTGCCCTCAGGCTAGGTCGCCCCCACGCCGCTGCTGCCTGCTGCTGCCCACTGCCTGCCTCAGCGCTGATCCAGCGCTCGCTCTCTCCCCCTGCCACTCCTCCCGCCATCCCCCGCCGCTGCCTCGCTGCGGCCCCGCCCCCTCCAAGCCCATTCGCCGCCCCGCTCCCGCCACCCAGCTGCTCCTCCCTCCCGGTTTCCCTCTTAAGGGGACCGCGCGGCGACGCAGGGAGCGACTTCTGACCCTGCCCTCAGGCTAGGTCGCCCCCACGCCGCTTCTGCTGCCCACTACCTGCCTCAGCGATGATCCACCGCTCGCTCTCTCCCGCTGCCGCTCCTCCCGCCCTCCCGCAGTTTCCCGCCGCTGCCTCCCTGCGGCCTCGCCCATTCGCCGCCCCGCTCCCGCCACCCAGCTGCTCCTCCCTCCCGGTTTCTCTCTTAAGGGGACCACGCGGCAACGCAGGGAGCGACCTCTGACCCTGCCCTCAGGCTTGGTTGCCCCCACGCCGCTGCTGCCTGCTGCTGCCTGCTGCTGCCCACTGCCTGCCTCAGCGGTGATCCAGCGCTCGCTCTCTCCCCCTGCCGCTCCTCCCGCCCTCCCGCTGCCTCCCTCGGCCCCGCCCCCTCCAAACCCATTCGCCGCCCCGCTCCCGCCACCCAGCTGCTCCTCCCTCCCAGTTTCCCTCTTATGGAGACCACGAAGCGGCCGCGCCAAAGGCAAGCCCGTCTACGCCCGTCCACGCCTGGACCGCGCCCAGCGCCAGGACCCCTGGCCCTCAACGATACAGACTGACTTACGATGCCGCCACCCTCCACGCACTCAACACCGGCCGTAACCCCGCCTGCCACCGAGCCAGCCCAAAACGCACCCACGGGCCCTTCTCCTGTCAAGCCTGCAAATTCACCTGCCTCCAAACCTGCATCGCACCCGCCAGGCCAGGCACCAGCAACAATCACCTCAAGTGCATACTGCTCAACACCCGCTCCGTCCACAGGCACGCCGTCGACCTCTGGAACCTCCTCGACACAACATCACCAGACGTCGCCTTCCTCACAGAAACATAGATGAACGCCTCCTCAGCCCCCGACATCGCCATAGCCATCCCTGAAGGCTACAAGATCACCCGGAGGGACTGCATCAACCAAACCGGAGGAGGCATCGCCATCGTCCACAGAAACACCATCCGCATCACGACTAACTCCGAAGACACCCTCACCGCCACTGAGCACCTTCACTTCCAGATACACACCGACCCCAAGACCACCCTCAGAGGCACTCTCATCTACAGTCCCCCGGGACCACGCACACAATTCAGCGAAGCAATCGCAGACTTCATCAGCCCGCACGCCCTCACCTCCTCAGACTACATCCTCCTAGGGGACCTCAACTTCCACCTGGAAAACAACAACGACAACACCCTGCTGGACAACCTCGCCAACCTCGGACTCAAGCAACTGGTGAACACCCCCACCCACTACGCCGGTCACACGCTTGACCCCGTCTTCTCCTCCAGCAAGCACATCTCCTTCAGCCAATCTACCGGACTATACTGGACAGATCACAGCTGCGTCCATTTCAACTTCAGGAGAACCACGACCCACCACCACCCGCAACAGGCTCCCCGAAGAAGCTGGAGCAAGATAACCGCCGACCAGCTCACCACATCCCTTAGCCAGAACCCGCCCACCAGCACGACGGACCCCAACGAAGCAGCCCGCAACCTCACACAGTGGCGCACCAACTGCGCCAATGACCTTGCACCGCTGAAGAAACCTCCCAGCAGACCCAGCAGCAAGAAAGCCTCATGGTTCACCAACGACCTCAAAAACTCCAAGCAATCCTGCCGTACCCTCGAGAAAGCCTGGCACCACGACCAGTCAACTGAAAACATGACAGCCCTCAAGAACGCCATCCGCAAACACCACCAGCTGATCCGAACCACCAAAAGGACAACATTCAGAGAACGACTAGACAACAACACTCACAACAGCAAGGAACTCTTCAGCATCGTTAAAGAGCTCTCCAACCCCAGCGCCTGCAACAACGATATCGAACCCTCGCAAGACCTCTGCGACTCACTCGCCTCGTTCTTCCACCGCAAGATCGCCGACATACACAACAGCTTCAGCGCACAGACCATGCACCCAACCACCGAACCAGCGCCCCCCACCACCACCCTCTGCACCTGGACCTCGGTCAGCACCGAAGACACCACCCACATGATGAACACCATCCACTCCGGCTCCCCGACCGACCCCTGTCCACACCACATCTTCAACAAAGCCGACTCCATTATCGCACCCCAACTCCGGGACATCATTAACAGCTCCTTCGCATCTGCCACCTTCCCGGAGAGCTGGAAACATGCCGAGCTCAGGTCCCTCCTGAAGAAACCCACCACGGACCCCACGGACCTCAAGAACTTCCGCCCCATCTCGCTCCTCTCTTTTCCTGCCAAAGTCATCGAGAAGACCGTCAACAAACAACTCTCCGCCTTCCTCGAAACAAACGGATCCCTCGACCCCTCGCAGTCCGGTTTCCGAGCAAACCACAGCACCGAGACCGCCCTCATCGCAGCCACCGACGGCATCAGGTCCCTGCTCGACAACGGGGAAACAGCTGCACTCATCCTCCTGGACCTCTCAGCAGCCTTCGACACCGTATACCACCACACACTAATACAGCGCCTCAGCAACACCGGAATCCAAGGGAGGGCCCTGGAGTGGATCATCTCGTTCCTCTCTGGAAGAACCCAGAGAGTCCGCCTCCCCCCATTCCGATCCGCAGCCACCGAAGTCATCTGCGGCGTTCCTCGAGGATCCCCGCTCAGCCCCACCCTCTTCAACGTCTACATGAGCCCCCTCGCAGCCATCGCACGCCAACACAACCTAAACATCATCTCCTACACTGACGACACCCAGCTGATCCTCTCCCCCAATGAGCCCGCCACCGCCAGAGCCAGCCTCCAGGATGGAATGAAAGACGTCGCGGAATGGATGAAGCTCAGCCGTCTGAAACTGAACTCAGACAAGACAGAATTCCTCATCCTGGGACCATCCCCCTCTGCCTGGGACGACTCCTGGTGGCCCCCTGCACTGGGCACCGCCCCCAAGCCAACGGACCATGCACGCAACCTGTGCTTCATCCTGGACTTCTCCCTCACGATGACCAACCAAGTCAACGCCGTCTCGTCATCTTGTTTCAACACCCTGCGCATGCTCCTAAAGATCTTCCGGTGGATCCCCACCGAAACCAGGAAGACGGTCACCCAGGCCCTCGTCACCAGCCGACTGGACTATGGGAACACCCTCTACGCTGGAACCACAGCCAAACTACAGAAAAGACTTCAGTGCATACAGAACGCTTCTGCACGACTCATCTTGGACATCCCCCGTCACAGCCACATCTCTGCCCACCTGAGAGACCTGCACTGGCTCCCCGTCAGCAAGAGGATCACGTTCAGACTCCTCATCCACGCACACAAGGCTCTCCACGACATGGGCCCCAAATACCTCAACAGCCGCCTCACATTCTACACACCCACCCGCCAGCTCCGTTCCGCCAGCCTCGCCCTCGCCACGTCCTACAAATTCGCAGAGCCACCGCCGGAGGAAGATCCTTCTCCTACCTGGCGGCCAAGACGTGGAACTCCCTCCCCACCCACCTACGGCTGACCCAGGACCATCTCTCTTTCAGGAAACAACTCAAGACCTGGCTATTCGAGCAGTAGCGGCTCCTCCCCCTCCCAGCGCCTTGAGACCCTAGTGGGTGAGTAGCATGCTCTACAAATATGTTGATTGATTGATTGTTTCGAGGTCGGGGCAGTGCTGGGATGTGGTTGTCGTCGTGGAGAATGCTTTTGAGGCGTGTGGTTTCTCGATTGCTTCTGTTGTTCCAGCAATTAATTGGGTGATGTAACTAACTTTTTTTGTTGAGCCTGTTATGACCATCAAAAATGTGTTGAATACTATCTGCTGGTGGAGTCCCATCTAGATTTAATTTATGTTTTTCTGACAGGTTTAGGTATTAAGACTTTCTCATTTGTTATTTTTTGATTAGGCTGAGACTGATTGAAAAGAGTTATATATAGACATTATTTAATGTTAATACCAAATTGATGGAGAAAGCACACGGACCACATTTGAGCAAAGTTGTAATTGTTTTTTGTGGTAAAATACAAATAACAAAGGCTCTCCCCTCCTCGGGAGAGCAGACAATATTGTCGGGGAGCCAAGGACCATCCACGCGACTGGGGCGTGGGTGCCCAGGCCTGCCCGGGATAGGTCTCGAGTGATTGAGTCATGGCGGGAGCTGCCCCAGAGCAAGTGCTTCTGGGCAGCACATGTTGATCCCGCCGCTGTTTAAGCAGCCGTGCAGCGGCGAACAGGTCTCTTGTTTCCTGCTCGTGGCCCGAGCAAGGGCGTAACACAGGCCCCCGCATCCCATGCGGCGCGGGGGGAGGGGTCCTAGCTCCAAGGGGCCCCCTCGGCACTGCACTCCGGCCGGAGAGCTCCTGATTGAGCCCGGAGGGGGGCCCCCTAGGTACCGTGCAGGGAGGCCCCCTCACTTTTCGTTACGCCAGTGGGCCGGAGAAGACACGGTCGCTGTTCTCTGGACTTCCCCCTGCCCCCCGGAACAACCAGGCTCTGCCCGCTAGTAGTGGGACCCCTTCTCCCTGCAGTGCCCTGCCGAGAGCCGCACAGGCTTGAGTTTTCGCCTTTACCAAGAGTCCTCGATAGGCTGGGACTCTCGGTGGCTGCTCTGGAGGGCGAGAGGCAGCCACGCAAGGTAAAGGGGTCATGGTGGTGATTTCTGGAAGTTTTTTGTTTGGTGTTTGTTTTTAGTTTGTAGCACTCAGTGTGAGCTTAGCTCACAGATAAGGGTCTCTGCTTTTTAGGGATCACAAACCTCTTTTAGGCAAAAGTGCAAGCCCCATATGTAAAGGGCACGATTGTTGAGAAGGAGAGGGGGTAGCTAGTGTTGAGGAATAGCGCTTGTTGGTTGAGCATGGAATTTGAGAACTTGTAACGATTTTAGAAGTGTGGTTTAGGTGGATGAGAAAAGCGCATATTTCTATAAGCTAATTTTTTCACCTTTACTGATATTTTTACATAGCAATCTGAGGGGCCAATTCAGAGAACGAATCTGAGACAAAATCCTAAACTTACTACTTTTGGTATTCACAGAAGACTTTTTTTAGTAGTAAAGTTAAGATTTTGTCTTAAGTCAGGATTTTGTCTTAAGTTAGGATTTTGACATAAGACCAAAACTTAAGACAAACTTAAGTTTAACTTAAGTTACACTTACGTTAAACTTAAGTTAAACTTAAGTCTGTCTTAAGTTTTGGTCTTTAGACAAAATCTTAACTTAAGACAAAATCCTAACTTAAGACAGCATCCTAACTTTACTACACCTAAATGTCTTCTGTGAATACCAAAAGTAGTACGTTTTAGGATTTTGTCTTAGATTAATTCTGTGAATAGACCCCCAAGTGTCTAGTGTTCTAGGGGGTGCAGGTTGTGTTCATTGGGACAGTATTAACAAGCATGCCTGGGGGAACAAAAAAAGGTGCCAAGAGGGATGGAGGAAATGATGCTCAAGATGGAGTGCAGCATGGAGGTGATGGGCGAGGGGTTGGCTTTGCTGCAGTCACAGGGCCCTCAAGGATGGTAGCCAGTGGAACCAGCAGTGCAGGTAGACAGGCCTTGAAGGCCAGGATGGCACCTTGGGCAGCATTTCCTCGGCAAGGAGGCATGTCAGGGGTCAGGAAACAAATAGCGAAGGGGATCGGGTACTTTGGGCTACCCCTTGGGCTGTGCAACTGAGGGGTATCAGTGGGGGACTGACCAGTGCTCCCACTGAGGGGTGCCAGTGGGTAGAGGGAGTGGTACTAAAGAGCGGGTCAGCTTTCCTACAGTTGTAGTGTCACAATCCAAAGGCAGCAGCGTACAGACTGGGAATAGCATTATTGGGAGTGTGGCAGTGCTAGTGGGCTCAGCAGGGCAGCCAGAATTGGTGGCAAGCTTAGCCAGTGTGTTGCTTTGACTTTCAAAGGCAGGAGTGTGGCCCGCACCATTGTTGGGGAGGGCATTGCTAGGGGTAGTGGAGGGTGACCATGTCAAAAGGGCCTAGAGGCTGGTTGTTTTACATGTGGATGGCATGTCAAGTCAAGTCAAGTAATTTGTATAGCGCGCTACATACCCAGAGGGTCTCAAGGCGCTTGAGGAGGTAGGGGAATTACTTGTCGAATATCCAGGTTTTAAGTTGCTTTCTGAATGCTAGGTGGTTTTGAGTGAGGCGGAGGTGAATGGGGAGTGAATTCCAGGTTTTAGCCGCCAAGTAGGAGAAGGATCTTCCTCCCATGGTGGTTTTGTTGATGCGTGGAACAGTAGCAAGGGCTTGTTTGGAAGAGCGTAGCTGGCGGGAGGGGGTGTAGAAGGAAACTCGCGTGTTGAGGCATTCGGGTCCAAGTTCGTAAAGTGCTTTGTGTGCGTGGGTGAGGAGGCGGAATGTTATCCTCTTATTGACAGGGAGCCAATGGAGGTCTTTCAGGTGATTAGAAATGTGATCTTTACGCGGGATGTCTAGTATGAGTCTGGCTGATGCGTTCTGGATGCGTTGGAGTTTTTTCTGAAGTTTTGCGGTGGTACCGGCGTATAGGGTGTTTCCGTAGTCCAGGCGGCTTGTAACCAGTGTGTGGGTGACCGTTTTTCTAGTTTCGGTGGGGATCCAGCGAAATGTTTTTTTGAGCATGCGAAGAATGTTGAAGCAAGATGATGAAACGGCGTTGACTTGTCTGGTCATCGAGAGTGAGGAGTCCAGGATGACGCCATGGTTCCGTGCGTGGTCCGTCGGGATGGGTGCTTTTCCAAGGGCCGCTGGCCACCAAGAGTCGTCCCATGCGGAGGGGGAGGTACCTAAGATAAGGACTTCTGTTTTGTCTGAATTCAGTTTCAGACAGCTGAGCTTCATCCGCTCTGCTACTTCTTTCATTCCTTGATGTAAGTTGGTTTTGGCGGTGTTAGGGTCATTGGTGAGTGAGAGGATCAGTTGAGTGTCGTCAGCGTAGGAGATGATGTTGAGGTTGTGTTGGCGTGTGATGGTCGCGAGGGGGCTCATGTATACGTTGAAGAGGGTGGGGCTGAGTGAGGATCCTTGTGGCACGCCACAGATGACTTCAGAGGCCTCTGACTTGAACGGTGGGAGGCGGACTCTCTGAGTTCTTCCGGCAAGGAACGAGGTGATCCATTCCAGTGCTTTTCCTTGGATTCCGATGTTTCTAAGGCGATGTACCAGGGTACTATGACAGACTGTGTCGAAGGCTGCGGAGAGGTCGAGGAGGATGAGGGCGACTGTGTCTCCGTTGTCCAGTAGAGTTCGAATGTCGTCTGTTGCTGCGATGAGTGCGGTCTCAGTGCTGTGTTTGGCTCGGAAGCCGGACTGTGAGGAGTCGAGGGAATTGTTGGTTTCGAGGAAGGCGGCGAGCTGGTTGTTGATTGCTTTCTCGATGACTTTGGCCGGGAATGGAAGGAGCGAGATGGGGCGGTAGTTTTTGAGTTCGGTGGGGTCAGCTGTGTTTTTTTTTAGAAGGGCGCTGAGTTTGGCGTGTTTCCAGCTTTCCGGGAAGGTGGCGGAGTTGAGGGAGCAGTTGATGACGTCTCGGAGGTGTGGTGCTATGATTGAGTCTGCTTTGTTGAAGATGTGGTGAGGGCATGGGTCTGTGGGGGATCCTGAGTGGATGGAGTTCATCAGGCGGATGGTGTCCTCAGTGGAGATTGGGTTCCAGTCATTAAGGATGTTCAAGGGGGGTGAAGGTTCGGCAGAAGGTTGGGTGGGTTGGTCTTCGGGTTGGTTGTTGAAGCTGTTGTGGATGTCTGCGATTTTGTCGTGGAAGAATGAAGCTAAGGAGTCGCAAAGGGTTTGAGAGGGAGTGATGTCGTTGGAGTTGGCAGTGGGGTTGGTAAACTCTTTGATGATGTTGAATAATTCCTTGCTGTTGTGGGCGTTGTTGTCTAGTCTGTCTTTGAATGCGGCTGTCTTGGCTGTCCGGATCAGTTGGTGGTGTATGCGGGTGGCGTTTTGGAAGGCGTCCCTGGTGCTGGTGTTTGGGTCTTTTTTCCAGGCCTTATCGAGGGAGCGACAGAGTTTCTTGGATTTCTTAAGCTCATCGTTGAACCAGGGGGCGTTTTTGCTGCCTAGTTTGATTTGACGTTTTTTCAAGGGTGCTAGGTTGTCGGCGCTGTGAGTTAGCCATTGTGTGAGGTTGATGGCTGCTTGGTTAGGGTTCGACGAATAGGCTGGGGGGGTTTGAAGAAGCGATGTGGAGATCTGATCGATGGTAATTTTGTTCCAGTTTCTTCACAGAGTGGGTTGAGGGTGGTTGTGGATTGTGGTCTTTTTGTAGGTGAAGTGAACGCAGCTGTGGTCCGTCCAATGGAGTGCTGTGGTGAGACTGAAGGAGATGTGCTTGCTGGAGGTGAAGATAGGGTCGAGTGTGTGTCCTGCGCAGTGGGTGGGGGTGTTAACTAGTTGTTTGAGTCCGAGGTTGGCGAGATTGTCCAGAAGAGTGGTGGTGTTGCTGTTGTTGTTCTTTTCCAGGTGAAAATTGAGGTCTCCCAGTAGAATGTAGTCCTCGGAGGGGAGGGCGTGAGGGGTGATGAAGTCAGTGATGTCTTCACAGAATTGTGCACGGGGTCCTGGTGGTCTGTAGAGGAGTGTGCCTCTGAGTGTGGTCTTGGGGTCGGTGTGGATCTGGAAGTGAAGGTGTTCGGCGCTAGCGAGGTTGACGTCTGAGCTGGTTGAGATGCGGATGGAATTTTTATGGACGATGGCGATGCCTCCTCCTGTTTGCTTGGTGCGGTCCTTTCGGATGATCTTGTAGTCTTCCGGGATGGCTATGGTGATGTCTGGAGCTGAGGAGGCGTTCATCTAAGTTTCTGTTAGGGAGGCAACGTCCGGAGAAATGGTGTCTAGTAGATTCCAAAGGTCGATGGCGTGTTTGTGGACCGAGCGGGTGTTGAGCAGGATGCATTTTAGGTGGTTGGTGTCAGATCTCTGTTTGGTGTTTGTGGATGTGGAGTTGGTCTTGGTGCCGTCATACTTGCAGGAGTTGCAAGTGAAGGGTCCATGGGTGTGTCCAGGTGCGGCTTGGGCGCAGTTGGGGAGTTGGCCGGGGTTTAGTGCTAAGAGGGTGGAGGCATTGTATGTAATGCGGGAGGGGTGGGTGGTACGGGAACCAGGGGGTCTGGCGCTGGGCGCGGTCCAGGCACGGACGGGCGTAGACGGGCTTACCTTTGGCGCACCTTCGGCGCGGCCGCAGCGCGTGGACGCTGCGCGTTTAGACATCTGTCATATATGGATAGGAGGGGGCGGAGCGTGGGAGGGTCAGCTGGGAGGCGGTAGCGGGGAGGGTAGGCGGGCCAGGGGAATACACAATAAACAAAATGGAGAGTAGAGAGGGGGCACAGTTCAATAGTCACAAGGCACTATTGAATACAATTAATGCACACAGTTAAGCCAGCACGCAATGAAAAATATGAGAATGGCAGCAGCTGCAAGCAAAACAAAGTCGCGCTAATATTCACAGCAGCAGGCGAGGCTCGGCGCTATATAATGGTCAAAGCGCTAGTTTCAAGCCTACGATACCGGACTCTGCACACCAGTGAGGGGCTTCACACGAGGATCATGATCGAGTCAGAGGCCAGGGAGCGTGGGGGGAGCGGCCGCTTAGGATGAAATCCTGACGGTCACCCTGCATGGATATGCAGGGACAGGCAGGAATAACAGGTGTGCCAGCAGTGCAGTGAGTAGTAGTGGCTGACACCTCACAATGGTGCTGGCAGCAGCCGGGCTTCTACTCCCCCTCAAAGAAACTAAGCCAGTAGATATGTTGCAGCCATTGCCAAGCGTGGGTCTGGGGGACTTGCCAGATCAGTTAGGCAGGCACATGCATCCAGAAGTTAAGGAGAAGATGTGGAAAGGCACTTATGTGGATGTATGTGAGTTAATTGTAGAGACGTCTGACAGTGAGGAGAGCAAACGGTGCAAGAAGTGCCCCCTTTTCAGGGAGTACGTTCATTGGCCCTACAAAAAGAGGGTGGAAGAGAGCATCATGAATTGGGTCAGAGGTTTTTCTGTTTTCGAAGCAATCATGGCGGAGAGGTTCACAATTCTCGGGGGCAGTTGGTGTGCTACCAAAGTAGGATAGCTTGTGCGCATTAGGAGTTTTGAGGCACGGCTTTGAGGGAATATGACTAGGAATTGGGAAACAACCTTTACAACGCAACTTTTACAACGCACTACCATTACAACGAAACTTTTACAACGCAAAAACTTTTACAACGCATACCATTACAACGCATGTTTTTACAACGCAAGTACTTTTACAACGCATGCCATTACAACGTAAGTATTGGTAAGTATATAATTATATTTAATATTTTATATGTTTGGTTTTTTATTAAGTTTTCAGTTTTTGGGTAAAGGGGTATTTTTAGGATTCAGGGTCAGTTTTCAGTTTTTGGGTAAAGGGGTATTTTTAGGGTTCAGGGTCAGTTTTCAGTTTTTGGGTAAAGGGGTATTTTTAAGGTTCAGGGTCAGTTTTCAGTTTTTGGGTAAAGGGGTATTTTTAGGGTTCAGGGTCAGTTTTCAGTTTTTGGGTAAAGGGGTATTTTTAGGGTTCAGGGTCAGTTTTCAGTTTTTGGGTAAAGGGGTATTTTTAGGGTTCAGGGTCAGTTTTGGGTTTTTGGGGTACAGGGGTATTTTTAGGGTTCAGGGACAGTTTTGGGTTTTTGGGGTACAGGGGTATTTTTAGGGTTCAGGGACAGTTTTGGGTTTTTGGGGTACAGGGGTATTTTTAGGGTTCTGGGTTAATTTGGGTTTTTTTGGGGTACAGGGGTACAGGGTAAAAAAAATTAAATTAATTAAATTAAAATAAATTAAATTATATTAATTACAATTAATTTAAAATAAAAAAAATATTATATACTTACCAATACTTACGTTGTAATGGTATGCGTTGTAAAGGTATTTGCGTTGTAAAAACATGCGTTGTAATGGTATGCGTTGTAAAAGTTTTTGCGTTGTAAAAAATTCGTTGTAACGGTATGCGTTGTAAAAGTATGCTTTGTAACGTCATACATCCCAAGGAATTCAGCCGTATTCAGGCTACTAAACCTACTATGGGGTAGTATCAGATGGATGTGAATGACTGGTTGCATTACATGTATTTGCAGAGGGCAGGGGTCTGCTCAAGTCAGCTCTTTCAGGTGGGCTCTGGGGTAAACAGTATTTCAGGGGGCGGGTCCAGAAAAGGGGCATGATGTGACTTTAATAGAAAAAGTAGCTCCAGAGCCCCAGAAACATACAAGTTTAAGCACTGCTGCTTTTTCTGTGGCCTGCTCTCTCAGCCCTAGTCCGAGTGTTTCAAGAAGCTAAGGGAAAGGGGCCCCACAAAGAATGAGGGAAACCCCATTATTGGTAAAGGCCCCCTTCCCATTTAACTGGCATGTAATGGTGTCATGGTTGACCATGTGTTGCAACACAATGGGAGCACAATCATTATATGAGGGCTTTAACAACAGTGTCAGGATTCCAGCTGAGGGGTGTGTAGGCGTGGCCTAGTGCAGAAAGCAGCAATCATTAAGGGCTAATCCTAGCATGGCCAGAAATAAGATTATGAAAGAGAACAGCTTGGGGAGAGTAGCAGGGCCTTTTGATTCCCCCCTTTTTAAGAATTTTGTGTGTAAACCTTTGGGGATACTTTGCAAAAACAGACCGAGGGGAGTACCTTTTAATCCATAACCTTTCAGCACCTAGAGACCAGACAGTCAATGAGGCTATCCATTGGACAGTGTGCATAGTTAAGTATGCCTCGCTAGATCAGGCAATTGCAATGCTCGAGGACCTGGGACCTTGCTGGCAAAAGCAGATATAGAGCCCGCTTTTCGGCTGCTTCCGGTGCACCCCAAGGATTTTCACTTCTTGGGCTTCCAATTTTAGGGTGTGTTTTATTTTGATAAATGTATGCCAATGGGCTGCTCAGTTTCCTGTTCTTACTTTGAGGGGCTTAGTACCTTCTTGGAATAGGTATTTAGAAGGAGATCAGGACACCATTGGGCACTCTGTTATTTAGTTGACTTCCTGTTCCTGGGCACGCCTGGCACAGATGACTGTGGGAGGGCTTTGCAGTGCTTCTAGGAATTGATGGGTGTAGTTTCGGTGCCACTGGGACAACCAAAGACCTGTGGACCAGCAACTACACAAGAGAATTCATGGGCATAGAATTGGATTCCAGGGCAGGGGTATCCACGTTCCTACAGGAAAAGGTCAGAGCTTTTACAAAGACATTAGAAGAATGCCTGAAGGCCCAAAGATGACAATGCATCAGTTACAGGTGGTAGTAGGGCAGCTGAAATTTGCACTCCACATTATACCCATGGGCCTTCTATTTTCTAGGTCTATTGCGCAGGCCATGTCTGGTCTGAAGTTGAAGCACCACCACATCAGGCTGACAAGTGAAGTTTGAAGGTCATAAGAATATGCAAAGCATTTTTGAGGGATTTCAATGGGGCAGTTGAATGGCCAAGCCCTGCCAAGACAAATAAGGAGTTGGGTCTCTTTACAGATGCTACAGGCAGCACAGGCTTTGGAGCCATTTTAGGGACAGCTTGGTGCGTGAAGTGATGGCCAATAGACTGGGTAGAATCTGAGCTGGTGGCGAACATTGGTTACCTTAAGCTTTTTTCTATTTTGTTGGCCCTCACGATATGGTGGGAACAGTTCTGCAACCAATCAGTGGTATTCGGGTCTGGCAACAGGACCGTGGTGGAGTACATTAACCAAAAAGCTGCGAGGTGTAAAAGGATCCTGTGATTATTGAAAGAAATCATTCTGCTATGCTTGAGACTAAATGTTGACTACAGATAAAAATATGTACCTGGTGTATTGAACAATGCAGCAGGTGCCTTATCTCATGTTAAGATGCAGGTTTTCAAGTATCACCACCTAGAAGCATCCTGGTAGCGTATCGTAGGTATTAGTGTCCAAAATATGGGCCTCAATCTGTTGTTCATAGAAGGCGGTGTCCATGATCACCAGTGCACCGCCTTTATCCGCGTTTTGACAAGTAATGGAGGGATTATCCGCCAGTTTTTTAAAGATGTTTCTCTACTTTTTGGTCAAGTTCCCATGTTTAATGGGGGATTGAAACGGTAAACTCAAGATCTCTTGTTTGATCAAGTTTTCAAAAGAGTCTATAATCTTATGGCTTTGTGGTGCCAAAAAAGTACTGTGTGGGCGAAGTCCTCTAAGCATGTCTTCATCAAGTGTTGTTACGGGGCAGATATGCTGAAAATAGTGTCTGAGACGGATATTCCGTACCAACTTGAAAGCACTGACTTCTAGCTCTAGGGTGTTGGTGCCAGTAGTAGGCACGAATGACTGTCCCTTTTGCAGCGTTTACCTCATCATTCCCAGAACATCTATGGCAGCTTGGTGCACCAGTCTACCAGACGTCGTTGCGGCCAGATTTGCGCCTAGGACAAGGCATGCCTAATAGGGGAAACATCCTTTACCACGAACGTTTTACAACGCGGTACCATTACCACGCAGGTTTTACAACGACTTGCGCTGGAGGGCGCTGGAGGATAGGGGATGTATGACATTACAACGCATGCTTTTACTACGCATGCCTTTACATCGCAGTTTTTACAACGCATGCTGTTACAACGCATAGCGCTAAGGGGTGCTGGATAGTGAATAGTTTAATTTACTATTCCAACTCCAGTCCCCGTGGATAGTAGGGAAGGTGTTGGATAGTAAATTAAATCTATTCCCTATCCTAGAGCGCCCCCCGCGCAATGCGTTGTAATGACATGCGCTGTAATAGTTGCGTCGTAAAGGCACTGCGTGGTAAAAGTTGCGTTGTAAAGGATGTCTCCCATGACAGGGAATAGTTTAATGTACTATCCAACTCCTTCCCTACTATCCACGGGGACTGGAGTTGGAATAGTAAATTAAACTATTCACTATCCAGCGCCCCCCATTGCAAGTCGTTGTAACAACTTGCATTGTAAAACCTGCGTGGTAACGGTACGCGTTGTAAAAGCACGCGTTGTACCGTCATACATCCGCCTATTAGGGGATATATTGTGCATTGTTAAAGCATAATTGACAGACGTGAACATCGCCGGCGCCATCTTGCCTTAGAAGAGCCACTGTCCGCACGTAAACGGCATCCATTTCAGGTGCCGCGGCCATCTCGCGCTTTGCGAGTCACCTATGACTCACCCTGGCCACGTAACCATCCCCGGTGCCCTGATTCAGCATGACCAAATGCTCCAAGATCATAAAACCTTGTCCTCGTGACAAGGCCCCGGAGCCACTTCACACCCCTAAACAAATGATAACCCCCAACTGCACCTGGCCACTCGATCCGGTCCCAGACGGTAAACCAAGCCTTGCGGACGTACTTTATTGCCCCCGCACGGCAGGACTTGTTGCACAAACAGAAATGCTTGATCTTATCACTTGCATAACCCTTAGATCTGACCGATCCCACACATTTACAGATCTTGTCGGAATGTCCAGCTGCGAGATATCAATCACTAATCAAGATCAAGGTGGGGGACGACAAACTGTTGGGACTCTGCGAGAACCTGCTGGGGGCGGGAATTCCTAGGATGTTTGATCACCAATAAAGTTGCTGTAAATTGTATAAAAAGTGGAGCAGCAGAGAAGTTGTTATAACACCTCCTGAAGACATTTCCTTGTGTCGGACCTGACATGTTCTCCTCTGGAGCAATAAACCCGTTCTTGCTTTCCAGTTGCCAGCGCCTGTCTCTTTATTTTGGTAACTATCGATATTGGGAATTAGAGGCGCTTTGCGCCAAACAGCCTTGGTATTCGTTAGAGATTGGCTGTTTTTCCTACAGCATATTGCAGGTTCCAGGAAGTACAAGGGGTGGGATAATGGTTTTCACATGAGTCAGTGATCTCATTCCTGGGATATTTGAGTGGGGAAGGGAGACCTGTGTCCCATGCCAAGTCACATATTGGGCAATGTAATTTTTTGCAACAATGCTGGGTTACATGGATGGGACAAAAACATTCCTTGTGCAAAGGGCACTGAAGGGCTGGCACTGCTTGGCGGGGTGTAGAAAGGACTCCAGGTGCTCCATAGACACAGCAAAACTGGCAAAGATAATGGCCTGCCTTGACGGAGTATGTAGATCATCTGATGAAGTTCCCCTTTTTAGGGCAGTGTTCTCCCTGGCATTTTATGGGGCATTGAGGGTGAGTGAGCTGGTAGCAAAGAACAAAAAAGATCTGGTGGTCACCATTTTCCATTCTAAGTCCAAACAAATGGGTAGAGGGGATATTGCTGAACTGAGCCTCAGGGAATGACTGTTGTCTGCTGGGGTACCTGGAAGCCTTAATAACTCACTGGTTACAAGGGACGGGAGGCCCTCTTTTGGTACATGGGGATGGAATGCCACACACAAAGTTCCAATTCACCAGGGTGCTCAGGAGGGCTCTGGAGTCAGCAAGTTTAGATTCTGCAGAATATTGTTCCCGTCTATTTCGGATTGGCGCAATGACTGCTGCTGCAAGTATGGGGTTGGCAGGACAGACAGTCCAAAGTATAGGCAGATGGAAGTCTGACTGCTACAAGTGCTTTGTGAGAATGAATAAGTTGTGAATGCCCCCCTGTTTTCCCATTACTTACTATGTTCTCCTGTCAACACAGGTGGAAGAGAGGTTAGGGGTACGGAGCCGCTGGATACTTCTTGCCTCCGGTCTACGCTGAAGCAAGAGGCGGTACAGATGTGCTGGTGCTGGGCCACTCCTATGTGAGGCGCGCACAGAATTTTTAATCTGCAGGTGACTATGCATCACGAGCAAGGAAATATGGATATCAGCTGACTTTCTGCAGTTAGAGAGGGCTGTGCTTGGCCCACTGGAGAACTGCATTGGACAGAATGTTTGCTCGGAGGTTTAGGCTTCCAGGGGTGATAATTGCCCATCTGGGAGGCAATGATTTGACAGACCTAGGTCGGAGAGACTTGTTTGATTTGACTGTCTCTGAAATGTGTTGCCTTGCAAGGAAATTCCCGTAGGCCATACTTGCATGGTCCAATAATGCCCCGAGGTTGAATTGGAGAGGTGGTAAGTCGGTAAAATGGTTAAACCAGAAGGTGAGTAATTTGTTCGGGATAGCCCGGTTGTCCGCCATACCTCATGTGTGCATCAAGGGGGAGCGTTTTCTATTACAGGATGGAGTGCACCTGTCAAAAGAAGGTAACGCAATGTTTCTAGAAAATTTGCTGGCCTGGCTAGGCCAGCATGCAACATCGGTGGGGGCAGAGAGTCGGTGGAATATGCTGGCCTGTCGATGGGTGAAGTTAAGATTGGCGGGGACACTTCGGGCCCTTTATGCCATCCTTTTTATACCAAATTTTACATCTACATCCCTGGACTCTCCAAGGGGTGCTGCCACCAAGCCGAAAGGAGGATGCAGCGGCGCAAGGAGTTCTGAGCAGTCACTGACACGCGGTCCTTACCTATCAAACCCCCTGCAAAGGTGCATTTGGGCACAACCTAGCACTGGCCCTTGGGGTAGGAGGAACCTGGGTGTAGGGGGTGCCCACGGAAGGTATCCTAAGGGCAGCCAGTCCCCCTGCACAAGAACTTCCAAGGTGGGAGACCTCCCAGTAAGGATGGGGAGGAAAGGTGGGGCCCTAAGGAGGTCCCCCATTTTTTTTAAACGGAGCAGGAGTAAACAGAAGGACACAGAGCCAGTCTTGATCTCACTCGGAACGGTTATGGAATATTTGTTGGTTGCTCAGGAACAGATTAGTCATGGTTAGGTGATTCCCATGTACTAGAATCTCTGTTAAGGCTAGGTCTCACTTGTAAACAAGATGCAAATAATGTGGTTAATGCGCAAAAAATGTTATGAAAATGTTTTCTGTGTGTGAAATAGTGAATACGAAGCAAACACAACGAGATGATGGACGGAGTGCTGAATCTTTTCAAACACGCACCCCCAGTCACAGATCTGGTTTGAATCCATCATCGTTCTTTAACTCACTTCGCCACCCCAGTTCAGACACAGATATAGGCAAATCAGTATTCACCCTTTGCCTCATGGGAACATTTCAGCCCGAACTGCCAAGCCAGGTCTTCCCTGGACCAGAAACAAGGATCCTGAGTCCGGTTTCGGGGTAACACCCTTCAACAGCCAGGCTAGCTTGAATCCAGTGGCAAAGTGAGCAAGGGACCCACGCCTGGGCATACACTGTTAACTTAGGGTGAACAAAGCAAACACAAGAGATAATAAATACGGCCAGGGGTCTTACGACCCCTAACCCAAAGAAATAAGAAATGTGTTCATTGCATTGTTATGACATTAGGGTGTTTAGGTAATGTTAAGTATTCAGGGGACACGGGAGACTTCCTGGCCATATGCGTTTTAGCCTCATTTGGAGTTTATATACATTTTGTAACTAATAAAGAGCTATGCAATTACATGTATAAGGATAATGCAGTTAGACAGGTTTACCCTTTTCAGTACCCTGCTGGGGGGGGGAATTAGGATATGATATTTTGTTTTTAAAGACCTATGCAAGAACATGAATAAAAATAATGCAGTTAGACAGGTTTACCCTTTCCAGTAGCATGTTGAGGGGGGATTTAGGATATGATAATTTGTTTAGAGATATCTATTAGTACCACAGAGGCTTGTTATTTGGTCTGTAATAACAATCTGGACATATACAGATAAATTGCTTCTTTGAACAGGATGGTTTGTGTGTATTTTCGATGCTTAGGATTAAAATTGTTTACAATTTTCAATTCTAAATTGTATAAAATGTTGCTATTTGTATGTTACATTGTGTATTATGCTTTGGATAAAATTGTGTTTGTATGTTTATTTATTTTTCATTTAAGAGGTTTTGTATAGCACAAGCCAGACCCGAAGGTATCGGGGCGAAAAAACACATAAAAGCGGCAAAAGAAAGCATAAGTTTTCAAAAGTTCCAGTGTGCTGTGCTTCTGATTAGCACATTGAGGTCGAGCGGTTCCGAGGTAGTCTCTATGCGTGGACAAAGTTCTGAGCTAAGACTTCCTCTGGGAGTAGAGGGAAGAGTAGGGGGTTAGGGGATGGGGATGAGGTGGGGCGTGTTGGAGCATTTGCCTGGTGGCTGCAGAGTGCCGGCTTGCGCGTATCGGAATTCAGTTTGGGAAGGCACGTTTGAGGAAAAACTTTTATGATTCTTTTGAATTTTATGAAGGAGAGAGTAGTCCTGATATCAACCGGGATGGAGTTCCAGATTTTGTGTGCGTTTCCTGCGAAGGAACGTGCCGCAGTTTGTTTTCAAAGGGATTGGTAAGAGGGTGTTGGAACTTCTAAG
This sequence comes from Lissotriton helveticus, assembly GCF_964261635.1. NCBI lineage: Eukaryota > Metazoa > Chordata > Amphibia > Caudata > Salamandridae > Lissotriton > Lissotriton helveticus. The sequence goes on along the minus strand of NC_136068.1, from coordinate 186,750,712 downwards.
GTTTCTTGACTGGCCGGCTTTCTTGAGCTTGGAGGCCAGGTGTTCTGGTTTCCCTGTGTGCAAGGCTTTGTGAGTAAGGCAGGCAGTTCTAAAGCTGGCACGCATTTCCACTGGGAGCCCTTTTAGTTCTCTGATGACGGGAGATAGGTGGTTGTATTTTTTTACTCCAGTGACCATTCTGGCAGCAGCATTGAGACTTGTTTGGAGTGGGGCTAAGTGTGAGAGAGCTGTACTGGAGAGAACTGCGTTCCCATAGTCCAGTCTAGATAACACCAGTGATGTGACTGTTTATGGGATGAAACTTGTTGGCTGGGTCCTTGCCCTTTGTGTATCTGTCAAAATGGAAGCAAAAAGCAAATCTTAAATATTGTCCATGATATCTTGAGCAACAAACTGGATTTCAGTACACGTTTCTACTTATAGTAACAAATTGGATTTTATCGTATATGAAATATGTTTATAATATTGGACTTTTGCCCTAGATTTATTTATATGTTTTTGTATACTTTGCTTTGGTTATAAAATCCTAATATTGATTTGTACACAGTGCTTGTCCCATATTGTGCATTGTAATAGTGGAAGTAATGTGCTGCCTTTGACTGAAAAAAAAGCAGCATTTGTTGACATCTTTAAAGTAAAAAATCGATAATAGCAAAATTGCGTGACATAAAGAAAATTAAAAACACAACAAAAGCATAATAAGGCGCAACGCAACAAAACTGTCAAACAGAATCCAATGCGATTGAAAGAGCAGTTTTTAAAATGAGAGCTAACCCTCGCAAATGGAATAAGATATGGATGCCTTGGAATAGTTACCGGTGGGGATATATGTGAGCCCTTACCGGAAGAGGACGTTGATAGCTCGGAGGACGAAGAAGACATAGACTAAAGACAGCTCAGAGTGGCTGGTCATGCAGAAATGTTGTTACTGTCGGCTTAATAGATGAGCCAACTCCCTCACCTGTAAGGCACTGGGGATCAACGGACTTGGGTTGTGTGTATGGGTTGTTCCACCAATATGTAAGATGGGAAGGGGGTAAGTTGCAGAATATGTCACCTGACGAACCTATAGAGTCACATGTTTGTTTATGGTTATAAAATATAAAAGAAAGACGCACATGGATCTCTTCGAGAATGAGAAATGGACTTTCTGCTACACTGTCATTAAAAGGTTACCGGCCGAGATTGTCAGATGGTACAATTGTCTGCTTAATTTTGACAAAGTACTGAAGTATATGGCAGCCGGCCTCAGGGTTGTAGGCAAATGCTGTGTATGTGATGCAGACCTCAATAAACGTCTTTACCAAAAAAAAAAAAAAAAAAAAACCAGAATCCAATGCAATAAACATACAATTCAATAATGCAGCACAAAAACGCAACAGCACGAAGATAACACATATTCGCTACAACAAAATAGAACACAACCAATGTACACGAACATTCTGGTACCACCTCCACAAATTTGCTTTCAGAATAATAATAAAAGATGATTCACGCAAAGCACTGTGTTACTTGCCACTAAAAACATGTAGCAGAACCAGTCAAAAGGTTTTGTGATCGATGCCTGGTTTTTATGTCGTGCTACCATTTTCAGTCTTTTTATCCGTGAGGTGTCGAAACATTTACACACTTTGAATTAATGCAGTACAGAAACCCATACAATAGCTCAAATTGGTACAATGCAGACACACTCACACAGGTGACAACTCTAGCAAACACTTCAGCGGTCCAGAAATTCGAACGCAAACCTTGCATTTGTGAAATGCTGAGTTTACTACACATGTACTATTTGTGCAAAGTCAAAACTCCTACAGACCTAATATTTGAGCAATGCAGAAACACTTGAGTGATTCCTGTTGGTGCAGCCTAAAAGCGTCCACAGGACATTTTTATTTGCTCAGATATTCTTACACACCTTGTATTTGTAAATTGCATAGTATCTTACAAGCCATTTATCTTTAGAGCAGAGAATCTTACAAGCCTCTTATTGGTGAACTGTAGAAGCTCTGTTAGGACTAACCCTGGGCGTAGTTCGCGAAGTGGCACTACGCGTAGCTACGCGAAGTGCACTTTGCACTACGATAGCTACGCGTAGCACTACGCGAACTGCATAGTAGCCTGTTCGCACTGTGCAAGATGCAGTTTTCAATGATTGCACGGTGCGGACAAGCATCCCGCACTGTGCAATCATTGAAAACTGCATCTTGCACAGTGCGAGCTGTAGTTTTCTGCCGCTCAAGTAGGTTTTTACTCGAGTGGCAGCTTTCTCAACGCGGACTGGTAGTTTCTCATCACGAGCAGTCGCAAGCATATGCGACCACTCGCAATGAGAAACCTGACCTCCCCGCGTTGAGAATCTCGCTGGGAGGTTTATTTTCTACGCTCACGATCAGCAACTTGATGTTGCTGATCGCGAACGAGGAAAAAGTCTCGCCGGGATGTCATTTTGGTTGCTCGCGGTCGCCAACTTGACGTTGAGGACCGCAAGCAAGCAAAAAATTACCACTGCACTACGCTACGCATGTTTGCACTGTGCTACGTGCAGTTCGCGTAGTGCGAAGTAGCGCAAACTTCGCAAACTAAACGAGCGTAGCGTAGTGCTTTATCCAGGGTTAGTTAAGACTATTATTTCTTGAGAACCTCTTACAAGTGCAGAGCTTCATACACGCCTCTTAACTATGAGTCCAAAAACTCTAACCTGCCGCTTATTTGTGCAGCGCAGAAACTGTGGAGTGCCTGAACTCTTACATGCCTTTTAACTGTGCATCTCTTACATGCCTCATACGTGGGCAGCACAGAATCTCACACTCTTAAGTGGATTCTTACACACCTCTCCTCAGTAAAGAAACTCTTACACACCCTTATCTGTGGAGCGCAGTTGTTTTGCAGAAACTCTAACACGCCTCTTATTGGTGTAGCGCACAACCTCTAAACTGACTCTTACCAGTCTAGTGTAGAAACTCTTTTATCTGTCCTAACTGTGACTCAGGAAACTCTTACACACCTCATACATGTGCAGCACAGAAACTCTTACACACTTCTTTCTGGTGGAGTCTTACATGCCTCTTCTCAGTTGGGCTGAGAAGCTCTTTACACCTCTTATCTAAGGAATCATAGATGTCTCTTTTGTGAAGGAAAGCTAACAGGCATGTTTGTGCAACACAGAAGCTCTTAAATATCTCTTTATTAGTGTAGTGAGCAAAACATGTTACATGCCTCTTGTGAGGCGCAGATGCTCTTACATGCTTTTTATCAGTGTAGTGAAGAAACTCGTAGGTGGTTCTTTGTGCAGCACAGAAGCTTCTACATGCCTCTGTTCAATGTAGTGAAGAAACACTTACAGCCTATCATCATTGTAGTGTGTGGTGCAGAAACTTTTACACACCTCTGATCAGTTTAGTGAAGACATTCTTACATTCCTTCAAACAGCACAGAAGCTCTTACATGCTCATTGGAGTAGTGTGCATAAGCTCTTACATGGCTCTTTGTGCAGTGCAGGTCAATGGCTGTTCTGGGAACTAAAGCCTGGAATATCCTGCCCACCCAGCTGAGATTGGTGCAATCCGAACAAATGTTTAACAAACTTCTAAAAACCTGGATCTTTGCTGCCCCAGAGCAAACTGTGGTATCTCTCATCTGATCCCGTCCTCGAAAATGTGCTCGTTTAGTCCCTCTCCACCTCAGACCTACCAGTCTTTCCGCTAGCACCAAGATGCTCCTTGGAGTGAATGAAGTGCTTTATAAATGCACTCATTCATTCAGAAGCTCTTACACCTCTCTAATGAGAGTAGTGCGCAAAACCTCTTCCAAACCTGTTATCTGAGTAGTGTGCAGAAACTCTAACACCTCTCTTTGTGTAGCGCAGAATCTCATTCATGTTTCTTGTCAATGTAGTGTGCATAAGCTCTTACGTGTCTCTGTGCAGCACAGGCTTCTTACATGTCTCTTTCAAGCAGTAGCGGTCGGTGGTGGAAGTGCTGCCGGGCGGTGATGTGGGGTGGGGAGGGGCAGGGTGGGGGTTAGTAAACTACGGAATATGGCCAAATACTGGTAAGTAAACATATAAATAAGTAAAAATAATTTTGTTGCGCGCACCGCATCGCATTTGGCGATGCGGTGCGCGCCACGAAATTTGTCACCACCCGGCAGCACTCCCACCACTGACCACTGCTGCTTACCAGTATCATGTGAAGGAACTCTTTCACACCTCATTGTACAGCGGACGCTGTTACATGTCTCATGATTGTAGTGTAAAGAAATTCTTACATGCTTATCTGAGCAGCTGGAAAGCTCTTACATGCCTTTTATTATTGGAAAGATACTCCTAGATGTAATTTTGTGCCTGATAGAAGCTCTTACATGCCGCATATCCACATAGTGAATAATCTCTTACATGTCTTTGTACAGCACAGAAGATCTTACACACCTCTTATCAACGTAGTAAAGCAACTCTTACCCATCTTTGTGCAGCACAGAAGTGCTTGCATACCACTTATCAGTGCAGTGTACTGCAACTCCTACACGACTCTTATTAGTGCTGTATGTAGAAACTCATACATGCACCTGTGCAGCACTGAAGCTCTTAAACACCCCTTATGAGTGTAATGAAGAAGCTCTTACACACCTCGTTGTGCTGCACAGAAGCTCTTACACGCTCCTTATCAGTGTAATGAAGAAACTCTTACACGCCTCGTTGTGCTGCACAGAAGCTGCTACTCACCGTTTAACAGTGCAGTGTGTAGAAATTCTTACATGCCCCTGTGCAACACTGAAGCTCTTACACGCCTCTTTGTGCTGCACAGAAGTTCTTACAAGCCTCTTATCAGTGTACTGAAGAAACTGTTACACACCTCTTATCGGTGTAATAAAGACTCTTACACGCCTCTTTGTGCTGCACAGAAACTCTTACACACTTCTTGTCAGTGTAATGAAGACACTCTTACACGCCTCTCTGTGCTGCACAGAAGTTCTTACAAGCCTCTTATCAGTGTACTGAAGAAACTGTTACACACCTCTTATCGGTGTAATAAAGACTCTTACACGCCTCTTTGTGCTGCACAGAAACTCTTACACACTTCTTGTCAGTGTAATGAAGACACTCTTACACGCCTTTCTGTGCTGCACAGAAGTTGGGCGTACTTCGCGAAGTAGCGCTACGCGAAGCTACGCGAAGTGCACTTCGCACTACGCGAACTTCACGTAGCACAACGCGAGCTGAGTAGTAGGATGTTCGCACTGTGCAAGATGCGTTTTCAATGATTGCACAGTGCAGACAAGCATCCGGCACTGTGCAATCATTGAAAACGGCATCTTGCACAGTGCGAGCTGTAGTTTTCTGCTGCTCGAGTAGATTTTTACTCGAGTGGCAGCTTTCTCAACGCGAACTGGTAGTTTCTCATCGCGAGCGGTCGCGAGCATGCGCAACCACTCGCAATGAGAAACCTGACCTCCCCGCGTTGAGAATCTCGCCGGGATGTCATTTTGCTTGCTCGCGGTCGCGAACATGACGTTGAGGACCGAGAACAAGCAAAAAATGACCGTGAGACTACGCTACGCTGCACCACGCGTGTTCGCACTGTGCTACGTGCAGCTTGCGTAGTGCGAAGTTGCGCAAACTTCGCAAACTACGCAAGAGTAGCGTAGTGCTTCACCCAGGGTTACTTACAAGCCTCTTATCTGTGTACTGAAGAAACTGTTACACACCTCTTATCGGTGAAATGAAGACTCTTACACGCCTCTTTGTGCTGCACAGAAACTCTTACACACTTCTTGTCAGTGTAATGAAGACACTCTTACACGCCTCTCCGCTGCACAGAAGTTCTTACAAGCCTCTTATCAGTGTACTGAAGAAACTGTTACACGCCTCTTATCAGTGTAATAAAGACTCTTACGCGCCTCTATGTGCTGCACAGAAACTCTTACACACTTCTTGTCAGTGTAATGAAGACACTCTTACACGCCTCTCTGTGCTGCACAGAAGTTCTTACAAGCCTCTTATCAGTGTACTGAAGAAACTGTTACACGCCTCTTATCAGTGTAATAAAGACTCTTACACGCCTCTTTGTGCTGCACAGAAACTCTTACACACTTCTTGTCAGTGTAATGAAGACACTCTTACACGCCTCTCTGTGCTGCACAGAAGTTCTTACAAGCCTCTTATCAGTGTACTGAAGAAACTGTTACACGCCTTTTATCGGTGTAATAAAGGGCCATATGTAGGTGGCCAAATACCGGTCGGTAACACCGAAAATGGTAGGCAGACAAAATATCGAAATTAAAATATCGATATACAATAATATCGATGTTTTAATATCGATGGTATAGTATATCGATGTGCCATAATATCGACAGACAGAATATTGAGATTAAGGTATGTATGTTAGTAATATCGAAATTTTGTTGTTTAGTGTTATGTATTTTATTTTGTTGTTTATATGTTTGCTAAATATGTTTAGAAATGTATGTTTGAAAATTAGTAATTTTGTTAACATTTTGCGTTTTAGTATTAGAGCGGGTTGTGGGTTTATAGGGAAATAGGGTGGGAAGTAATTTAATAATAATTAATTAATTAATATATGTTTGTAAATATTTTTAATTAATAATTAATTGGTAATTAATTAATATTAATTAGTTAATTAATTAATATATGTTTGTAAATATTTTTAAATAATAATTAATTGGTAATTAATTAATATTAATTAGTTAATTAATTAATATAATGTCGTACATATTTTTTATTAATAATTAATTGGTAATTAATTACTATGAATTAGTTAATTAATTAATATAATTTTGTACATATTTTTAATTAATAATTAATTGGTAATTAATTAATATTAATTAGTTAATTACATTAATTAGAGTAATTTTTTAATATATATAATTTTTTTATTGTTAATTAATTATTTGGGAAAAATTAATATTAATTAGTAAATTAAATTAATTATAGCTAATGTGCTAATATATTTACTTTATTGTTATTGTTAATTAATAATTAATTGGTAATTAAATAATGTTAATTAATTTTGGGTAAAGGAGTATTTTTAGGGTTCAGGGTCAGTTTTCAGTTCTTGGGTAAAGGGGTATTTTTTGGGTTCAGGGTCAGTTTTCAGTTTTTGGGTAAAGGGGTATTTTTAGGGTTCAGGGTCAGTTTTCAGTTTTTGGGTAAAGGGGTATTTTTAGGGTTCAGGGTCAGTTTTCAGTTCTTGGGTAAAAGGGTATTTTTAGGGTTCAGGGTCAGTTTTCAGTTCTTGGGTAAAGGGGTATTTTTAGGGTTCAGGGTCAGTTTTCAGTTTTTGGGTAAAGGGGTATTTTTAGGGTTCAGGGTCAGTTTTGGGTTTTTGGGGTACAGGGGTATTTTTAGGGTTCAGGGTCAGTTTTCAGTTCTTGGGTAAAGGGGTATTTTTTGGGTTCAGGGTCAGTTTTCAGTTTTTGGGTAAAGGGGTATTTTTAGGGTTCAGGGTCAGTTTTCAGTTTTTGGGTAAAGGGGTATTTTTAGGGTTCAGGGTCAGTTTTCAGTTCTTGGGTAAAAGGGTATTTTTAGGGTTCAGGGTCAGTTTTCAGTTCTTGGGTAAAGGGGTATTTTTAGGGTTCAGGGTCAGTTTTCAGTTTTTGGGTAAAGGGGTATTTTTAGGGTTCAGGGTCAGTTTTGGGTTTTTGGGGTACAGGGGTATTTTTAGGGTTCAGGGTCAGTTTTGGGTTTTTGGGGTACAGGCGTACAGGGTAAAAATAAAATAAATTTAAATTTATTTTAAATCAATTAAATGAAATTAAAAAAAAAATTACATTAAATTATTAAGTTTTTAATTTATTTTAAATGTATATGTATTACTTTTAATTTTTTAATTATGTTTTAATATTTTTATTTAATATTTGTTAAATTATATGTATTTTAAAATTATTTTTACATTATTATTAATACATTTAAAAAAACGATATTTTTAATTTCGATATTTTTGTACTACGATATTATTTTTTCGATATTTTTGTACTTACCATTATGTAGATATAATTTCGATATTTTTGATTTCGATATTTTTGTGTCGATATTTTTGTATGTAGATATTCTGTCTGTCGATATTATGTCAGACATTCACCGAAAATGGCTCGTTTTCGGCGTTACCGACCGGTATTTAGCCATGTGAGATGTACGTAATACCGAATTGAATCGATAATAACGAATCGGTAAAAAATTACCGATTCCTTATTTACCGATCGGAGAATACCGAAACAATGAATACCGAATCGGAAATAACGAATCGGTAAAAACCCCCAAAATGCGATGTAGTAAACCTCGTTATTACCGAATATGACCAATTTCGGTAATAACGTATCGGTATTTACCACTTTTCCTGAGCAGGTGGTAATCAGGTGCAGTGCATAAAAACAGGCCCAAAATGCATCTGTGTGAACGCAATGGCGGCCCTCTACCTCATAGCAAGGCGGCTACACTTGAGAGCAGCAGGAGTGAGGATCTGGAGACGGGAAGAGCAGGTGTATAGACTACGCATCACATTGTTCCAATTGACTCAACCTGAAATCCATGAAAGGTACAGACTGCACCCAGATACCATCCTTGACCTAATACGGGACCTAAAACCCTATCTGGAGCATTAGACACCAAGGGCCCACGCAATCCCCACCCATGTCCAGGTACTCTGTTGCCTGCACCTCCTTGCATCAGGAAGTTTCCAGGGTGTGATAGCCGCAGTGGGTGGTGTGTCACAGAGCTGTCTATCCCGTTTCTTCTACACCTTCCTGGAAACCATGATGGACAGAATGGAACATTACATTACCTTCCCCAGTACACAGGCGGAGCTGCAGAGGACCAAGCTGGAGTTCTACCAACTTGCGCAGTTCCCACACGTAATTGGCTGCATCGATGGGACCCATATACCCATCTGCCCACCTGCAGGAAGTGAATACATCTACAGAAACCGCAAATCCACCCACTCCATCAATGTGCAGGTGATATGTAATGCCAAGTACATTATAACTGACATCGTGGCCAAATTCCCCAGGAGTAGCCACAACTCGTACATCTTCCGGAACAGTGGCATCCATACACGTCTGCTTGCTGGTGGATTTGGAGACGGATACCTACTAGGTAAGTCAATGTGACACACCCTGATGTACACCCTGGCTCAAGCTATTGGTCACACAAATTAATGGCACTTTCCTCTGTACATAGGTGACAGCGCATATGCCCTCCGGCCCTATCTACTCACACCATATCTCAACCCAACCACCCGAAGGGAGAGGAGATACAATGTGGCACATAGGAGCACACGCAACGTGGTGGAGCGCACATTTGGATTGCTCAAAAGCAGATTCCGTTGCCTCCACAAAACTGGAGGTGCGTGTCTGTACAGCCCCTTCAAATGTTGCAAGATAATTGCTACATGTGCAATGCTACACAATCTGGCCACAAAAAAAGGAACAGCAGTGGAACTAACTGACTCACAGGACGAGGACAACCCTCAGCCAGAGCCCTGCGCAGCTGGTGTTGCAAATGAACATGATCGGAGACAAAGAGGGTCAGAGATTACGTCTAACTATTTCTGAGTGAGTAACGAGACAGAGCCAGTAACAGTTACATGTTAAGGTGTTTATTAAGCACACCTCCAGTATTGTGTCCAATGTCCAATCGGACATGGGTTACATCACCCATCTCATGTATGGCAACAGGCATAGGTCTCTACTTCCTGTGTCCACACGCTGCACGTGCACGTTCCCTATCAACACTGTCTGGTGTGTTGGACAGTTCCTGTGCAGCCCCGTGGCGTTCACTGCGCCTCCTGCACTCGGTGGGTGAGGGCGTAATGCTACCACGGCTGGTAGCCTCCTCACTGTCCCCCCCCCCTTCCATTGTGGCCGCCTTAGCATTCTGCAGGAGCTCTAAAGCTGAGGTCATAGACACCATCCCCCTGGCCACATCCCTGCTGCAATGTGCCATCTCCTCCTGCATGGCGATGGACTTGCGACACATCAGTGATGTTGCAGTGGCCAGCCGGTTCACGGACTTGGTATAGGCCTGGAGCCTCTGCCTCTCCCTGCGCCTGCCAAGACGGTCCTGCTCCAGCTGGCTGAAGAGATTGTCCACGGAGCTTGCCACTCTCTCCATTCCCGCACACAAGTTGACTCCCATTGCACTGATGCCCTTTTCCATCCTGTGCATGTGCTTATTGATGTGTGCCACCTCCCTGTGCATTGATTTCATCTCCCTCCATTGCAGGCGCTGGACCTTCAGCATGTTGCCTTCCAGTCCAGCAAACACACTTTCACCCTGCTCAGATGCTTCTGGACTGTCCGGCCTTGCCCTGCGGCGTCTGGATGAACTGTGGGCGCCCTCGGATGGAGTACCAGCCCTATCCCTGTTGGATCCCTCATGTCTTGGACTTTGTTCGCCCACTGTGCCCTCCTCTGACGACTCCTCCATCTGCTGGAGGGTGGCCACGGCATGCCTCCTGCCTGACTGTGGTGGTGGTTGTGGTGTTGGTGATTGTCGCAGTGGGGACTGGGTGAGAGGGGATTGCGGCCTTCCTTGGCGCTGTGGTGATGGGTGTGGTGGAGGATTTGATGGCTGTGATGGCGCCGAGCTTGTGGTCCCTGCAGGCATGCTGTCATCCTCATTTTGCCTCCCCTCTGGCCTGGCTGACTTAGCTCTACTGCCCTCTGCTGCATTGCGAGATGACTCGCCTGTAATGACACAAATGTAGATATACTCACTGCTCTGTCTGCAATGGAATTACATTAAACATCATGCCTACAGAGCACAGTGATTGTCCTGATGTAGCCAATTACTTTACCATGCTATTGTGTTTGCTAGCCTGACTGTCCTATACATAAGTTCCCTCTGACTACATCACCCATAATGCATTGCAGGTAATCAGTAAGACATGGAGTGGAGTAGGAGCCACTATGGGGATTGGGGTTGGGGAGGGGGTAGCACAGCATGCTGGGCATGCTTCTTACCTTGTTTTCTTGCTGCTCTGGCTGAGCTGTCTGCGTCACCGACGCCACTCACACTCTCCGGCTGGATGGTGGACTCCACCATCAGTTCCAGTGGTGTTGGTGCTGGGGCTCGGTTCTTTCCTCCACCTGTTTTGGCAGCCTGCCTCTGTCTCTCTGCCATCCTTAGTTTTGCTGTCTTCCTGAGGTCGTACCACCTCTTCCTGATGTCCTCTATGGTACGCTGGGTCACACCTATGGCATTGATTTTGTCCCGAATGCCACTCCAGATTTGCCTCTTCTGTAACTCGGGCACTTGGTGGGACTAGGCTCCAAAAAGCTTGTGATAGTCTTGGCTGACATCCTGGACTAGTACCTCCAGCTCCTTGTCACTGAACTTCAGTTTTCTTTTCCTATCACCTGGTCCTGTGCACCTGCCTGGGTGTGGCCACTTCCTGTTTGGGAGGTAATTGGGTGATACAGGATTGGCTGATTCAACGAATTACGAATATTTGAATTACCGATTCGGTATTTACCGAATCGGTAATGTATTCTGTAACTCCGAATCGGTATTTGTCTTTCGGTATTTAAATTTTTAACTGATTCGTTCACATTCGGTATTTATTACCGATTTTTAACGAATCGGTAATGTTTACTGATTTTTTATCTACATCGCGTTTAGCGAATTCTTAATACCGATTCGGTAAAATTCGGTATTAAGGATTCGGTATTCTTGATTTACCTACATATGGCCCAAAGACTCGTACACGCCTCTTTGTGCTGCACAGAAGTTCTTACAAGCCTCTTATCAGTGTACTGAGGAAACTGTTACACGCCTCTTATCGGTGTAATAAAGACTCTTACACGCCTCTTTGTGCTGCACAGAAACTCTTACACACTTCTTGTCAGTGTAATGAAGGCACTCTTACACGCCTCTCTGTGCTGCACAGAAGTTCTTACAAGCCTCTTATCAGTGTACTGAGGAAACTGTTACACGCCTCTTATCGGTGTAATAAAGACTCTTACACCCCTCTTTGTGCTGCACAGAAACTCTTACACAATTCTTGTCAGTGTAATGAAGACACTCTTACACGCCTCTCTGTGCTGCACAGAAGTTCTTACAAGCCTCTTATCAGTGTAATGAAAAAACTGTTACACGCCTCTTATTTAGTGTAATGTGGTGTTTCACGCCTCTTTGTGCTGCACAGAAGTTCTTACAAGCCTCTTATCAGTGTACTGATGAAACTGTTACACGCCTCTTATCGGTGTAATAAAGACTCTTACACGCCTCTTTGTGCTGCACAGAAACTCTTACACACTTCTTGTCAGTGTAATGAAGGCACTCTTACACGCCTCTCTGTGCTGCACAGAAGTTCTTACAAGCCTCTTATCAGTGTACTGAAGAAACTGTTACACGCCTCTTATCGGTGTAATAAAGACTCTTACACCCCTCTTTGTGCTGCACAGAAACTCTTACACAATTCTTGTCAGTGTAATGAAGACACTCTTACATGCCTCTCTGTGCTGCACAGAAGTTCTTACAAGCCTCTTATCAGTGTAATGAAAAAACTGTTACACGCCTCTTATTTAGTGTAATGTGGTGTTTCACGCCTCTTTGTGCTGCACAGAAACTCTTACACACTTCTTGTCAGTGTAATGAAGACACTCTTACACGCCTCTCTGTGCTGCACAGAAGTTCTTACAAGCCTCTTATCAGTGTACTGAAAAAACTGTTACACGCCTCTTATCGGAGTAATAAAGACTCTTACACGCCTCTTTGTGCCACACAGAAACTCTTACACACTTCTTGTCAGTGTAATGAAGACACTCTTACACGCCTCTCTGTGCTGCACAGAAGTTCTTACAAGCCTCTTATCAGTGTACTGAAGAAACTGTTACACACCTCTTATCGGTGTAATGAAGACTCTTACACGCCTCTTTGTGCTGCACAGAAACTCTTACACACTTCTTGTCAGTGTAATGTAGACACTCTTACACGCCTCTCTGTGCTGCACAGAAACTCTTACACACTTCTTGTCAGTGTAATGAAGACACTCATACATGCCTCTCTGTGCTGCACAGAAGTTCTTCCAAGCCTCTTATCAGTGTACTGAAGAAACTGTTACACACCTCTTATCGGTGTAATGAAGACTCTTACACGCCTCTTTGTGCTGCACAGAAACTCTTACACACTTCTTGTCAGTGTAATGTAGACACTCTTACACGCCTCTCTGTGCTGCACAGAAGTTCTTACAAGTGAGGTTCCGTGAATCCTGAACCCGTTTCATAAAGGTCCTGCTTTCATTACGAATTTGGTATTAGCGAACCGTAACCAGTTAGTACGGCAAGCATGAGTGTTTTCGTCACGTTAAACCGATGGATTCACTACGTATTTAGAGATTCGTTCGGAACCCTCGGGTTCCATTTTGAGTACGGCAGCCATTTTGTGGTTGCCCTCACATAGTCCGATGACTACGGCCAAACGAGTCTCTTAGCACACGTACACTTTAGCTGGCTTCTGAATGACCCAAGCAAACTGACCCTCTTGCCTGAAGCCAAACTTGTTAGGCCAGTTCCTTTCCCAGTAGCTGATCAAGATTGAGGATCAAGGCACAGGACATCATAAACCTTTATTGCACGCAAATATGTCTTATCTTACTCACACCTGTCTCTGCTCCTTTCTTTATGGCCCGTTTACGATGGGGATGTGCCCGTTTTTATTGTGGGTTCGATCGACCTGTCTGATGAAGAATGTTGGGTTCGACCAATAATTGATCATGGGCTGGGCAACTGAAAAGTGGGTTTTACCGTCATGCGATATCTCTGACCTGGACACAGGTGATTGGTCAGTTTGTAAATGTAAGGTATTTGTCTGGAATGTGATTTTTGGCATAAAAGGGATGGTTTGCTTTGTAAAATAGACAGTCTCCTGAGAACTCATACCGTGTTGACTTCTAGGACTTCTGTTACTGGCTGCAGCCAATAAATTCGATCTTTGACGTCACCAAGAAGTTTCCGTGTCTCTGTAGTTTGAAGACAGGTGATACCCGGAGACTTTGGGCGTGACCCCTGACGCCGCCGGGTCTTAAATAACCCGGTTCTTCATTTGGCTCCCCAAGTGGGGCGACTTCAGCGGTACCGGTCCAAGCCTGAAGATCGTGAGGAGCTTCGTGTGAAAATTCTGGAGGAAGGCCAACCACTTCATCGACCCCTGTATGTCATCGTGGTCTGAAAGTCTTTGCTGCGAGGTTCCCCGCTTTCCAACGGCTACGAAGGACTGCTGCCCTGACTGTCGCCCTGTCTTGGATCCTTTGATGATTTGTAGAGCGAGATGATAGACGGATCTTCTGGCGACGTCATCGATACTTCAGTTAAGTATGAGTGGAGCGTCTCCCAGTCCTTAGGTTTTGGGTATCCCTTGGGATCTTTGATTTGGGACTTGCAAGCTCCAAAGCCGAGGGACTGGTGTATTCACGAGACTATCGTATTCGATACTCCCTTGAAGTTTGAAGCTAGACTAGAGAGCGAAGATGCCTGGTCTTAGGAGACTTGGAAGGATATTTTGTTGTGGTCGTAATAGGGATTCCCGATTGGAGGACTCGTGTCCGGTTCCCCCGATTGGAACTCCAACCTATGAGCTCTATGTGAAACATAGCGTGGGCCCCATCACGTATAATAAAGTGTGGATTCGGTACACTAGAAAGGATGGTGTCTTCAAATGGCCCCAATATGGTAGTTTTGACACGGAAATTTTAGATAATTTAGAGGTTAGACTTTTTAAGAAGAAAGCCCGGCCGGCGATGTTTGACTCTTTCCGCCTATGGCGAAAGGAAGCCAAACAGAAAGAAATTAAATTAGCGAAGAAGAATAAAAGAGAAAAGGGTATCTCGATAATGCAAGCTGCTATACAGTTTAAAGATAACGAAGAAGAACAAGAAAGTGAGCAGTTACATAGGCAACGTAAAATGGCTATTGATAAATGCTATCCAGTTTTGCCACCTCTTCAGCAAAAGGCGATGAAGGATCTTGTGAAAGATCCTTTGATGTCACATTTGTTGACTTCGCCACCCCCTTATGCGCAGAGTGCTACAGCACCTCCACAACCTTTAGTTGCACAACCTCCGGTTGTTTTGCCTCTTGCTATTGCACAGCCGCCAGCTCCTCTTCAGTTGGCTCCTACTCCTCTGGTACAGCCTTTTCAAGGGCCGCCGACTTTGCTACCTGCTCCGTCTTTAATTCCTACGACTTTTCCGCCTGTTCTCGCTGCCTCTTCTGCTACTGCTCCTACATTAACTGTCTCTCAGTCCGCTTTATCTCCTGTCCTGTCAACTTCTCCTTCTGTTCGTCAGAGAATGACGGAGACTGTTACTAGTCTTTTGTCTCCTTTCTTTGGGTCATTGAGCGCGACCCCCGTTTCAGAGCGTAAGCAATTGCGTAGCCAAATACCTGGTCCCTCAGAAAGGACGGTATTAGATCATTTGGCGCGTAAATGGGTAACTGACTCTGCAAGATATGATTTAAAGTCTGTTATGGATGTCTTCCGCCAATGGGAAGCACCGAAGCAGAGATATGTTTTTGACAAAATGTGTGTGTTCCTTTGTGAAGAATGGGGAGATGGTGATCTGGAACATACCCCGTCTGAGTTGTTCCACGTACAGTCCGAATTTGCGAAAGGCACGATTGTGGCTCCCGACGTCGAAAGAGCGGTAGCGACACTGCTTTCGTTCAGGAGCGAGTCTCCTTCTCTGTCGTTGTTTGAGCCTGATCCCTCTGTTAGGAGAAAGGTGCGGCAATATCCAATGAGAGAGGTTCCTCCGGTATGGAAGGAAGCAGTTCAGGCTGATGTAGGTCTTGGTATTGTAGCTGCACCGGCTCATTTTCAGCGTGTGTGGGTACATGTTCCGTGGAAGCGAGCTGAAGTTTTGGCTCTTAAACAGACTTTGCCTGACCCCCGTAAAAATCCTGCAGGGTATTATAAGGAATTATCACAGACCCCAGACTCCTGTGTGATGAATCTAGCTCATATAGACATGTTGTTTGGAAATGTGGTCCCGCAACCTTTATGGGGATTGATTCGTCATACCGATCATGCGCCGGAGTTAGGTGATACATGGGCTAATATTGGTGCTGCAGATGCGCTACAAGTTGGTGGTGCTAAACCTGAGCCTTTAGTTGCAGACCTCCCTGGTAAGATCATTACCTACATGAAGACTTTAATGGCCGCTATGCGAGTAAACTGGGACAAATTGTCTGCGTGTAAGCAGAAGAAAGATGAGACTGTATCTGACTTCTTCACTAGGTTTGAAGAAACGTTCATTGACCACAGTGGTCAAGACATGAGTACAGAGGGTAGTCAACGGTTGTTTGTTGATAAGTTTGTGCATAATTTACTTCCTGAGTTATGTACCAAGTTAAAGGATTCAAAGAGTTCTTGGGCTGTTTCCTCATCAGCACAGATATTGGCTACTGCACAATACTACGAAAATAGGGATAAGGATGAGAAGGATAGAGCAAGAAGACTAAAGATTTGAAGACGAAGGTTCTTTTACAGCAAGCGTACCCGCCTCGTAATAACCAACGTGATTATCAGCAACCTCAGCAGTTTCAGCGAAGCTCGCAAAGGTTCGAGCCTTCTCAACCGCGTTTTCCTGTAGGCCCTAATCAATGTGAATATTGGAAAGAAGAGGGTCATTTTAAGCATAGTTGCCCTGTTTTGTTACAGCGTATGAATGGTGTCTCTGGTGTAAGAGGTCGAGGTGTTCCGCAGGCGTCTAGAGGTAGGGGACGTGGAGGGTTCCCCCAGAACGCGCGTTCCTTTCCTCCACAAAATTCAATGAATTGTTTTGACCAGCAGAATAATGCGTCTGGTAGGACGACTCAGTACTATGCTGACGACTACTATGTTGAAGGTGAGAATATAGATGGTAATGATTGCTAGGACAGCCATGGACAAAGAGAGGGAGTGGTTTCAGTTCCAGTAGATCAGAGCGGACCTTATGTTGAAGTGATTACATCAGGTGTGTCAGAACCTTTTCTGTTGGATACTGGTGCTGCGAAGAGTTCTATTATGCACTCTAGACTGCCTGGCGCACCTTTGTCTGGCTTACCGAATGTTTCAGTAGGTTTTTCTGGCGCCCCCGTTAGAAACCCGATTTCTAGTCCTTTGTCTATTTCTGTTGGACCTCGTGGATTCAAAGCACCCCTTATTCTGACGACAGGTTGTGGTGAGAACTTGTTGGGATTGGATCTGTTGAAAAGATTGTATGCAACATTGTATTGTTCTCCTTCGGGAGTACAACTGACATTGGGTAAGAAAGTGGTCTCTCCGATGTATTTGTCGAAGGATCAACTTCCGACAGAATTGTCTTCTCTTCCTGATACTATTTGGGCTACTGGTCCTAATGATGTGGGTCTTTTGGAGATACCGCCATATGTCGTGACGCTGGAAGCAAACGTTAAAATGCCACGCATTCCCCAATATAAGATCTCTAGTGATGGTGAAAGGGCGTTGCTAGCGATTATCCATGATTTAATTGAGAAAGATGTAATTGAGAAAACAAGAGGTAATGTGTGCAATAGTCCGGTTTTGCCTGTCTTGAAACGCACTGACTCTTCTAAGCCACCTGTTTACAGGTTTGTGATCGATCTTAGAGAGGTTAACAAGATAGTAGTGCCGCAATTTCCCGTTGTTCCAGATATCACTGCCTTATTGACCATGATTCCAGCTTCGGCCACTTGGTTCTCTGTGATTGATTTGAAGAATGCTTTCTTCAGCATCCCGATTGCCGAGGAGAGCAGGGATATCTTTGGTTTCTCTTTAGGAGGTCGAAGTTTCCGGTTCAAACGCGCTCCTCAAGGCTATTGTGAGAGTCCGTCAATATATAGTCAGGCTTTGAAAACACAGCTTGATACGATTGTTTTACCTGATGGTGCTGCTCTTCTTCAGTACGTCGACGATTTGTTAGTAGCAGCCGATACTGAGGAGATTTGTAAAGAAGCTACTTTGTCGTTGTTGCGTCATTTGTCTGACTTTCATCACAAGGTGTCTCTTTCGAAGTTACAGTATTGTCGACAACAAGTGACCTATTTAGGTCATCTCTTATCGAAGGAGGGAAGAAGACTGACCCCAGAACGAATTCAAGCGATTGCAAAAATGAGTGTGCCAATTACACAGAGAGAAGTGCGTGCTTTTCTGGGTATTACGTCGTACTGTCGACAGTGGATTCCGAATTTTTCGCTTCTTGTGAAACCTTTGATAGCTCTTACTGTTAAGGATATTCCAAACCCTATTCCTTGGACCGATGAATGTCAGACAAGTTTTTCCGAATTGCGCGATGCATTGTGTTCGGCTCCTGTGTTGGGTACCCCTGACTACAGTAAGCCTTTTACACTTTATGTCCATGAGAGGGAGGGATGTGAGTTGTCAGTGTTGACACAATCTTTTGGGGACAAGCAGCGTCCGTGTGCGTATTTCTCGTCGACCTTGGATCCGGTAGCTAGAGCGTTGCCGAGTTGTTTGAGAGCCACAGCGGCAGCAGCTGTTTCCTTTCGACAGTCTGCTGGTTTGGCGATGAATAATGCACTGATTGTGATGGTTCCACATGCAGTGGACACCTTGTTAAACAGGACTAAGACACAGCACTTAACTAGTGCTCGATTGTCAGGTTATGAGCTGACACTTTTAGCGAGTCATGTGCACATAAAGAGATGCAATACGTTGAATCCAGCTACGTTGTTGCTGATTTCAGTGGAGACAGATGTTTCTGAACAGCATGATTGCTTTCTCAGGACAGAAGAGGATACGATAGAAAGTGTGAAGTCTATTCAAGCTGAAGCTACAGAGAAAGAGTTGAATGTGTGGAGAGAGAGTACGGGTAAATTGGATGCGAATGGTTGTTGGGTAGAGTTGTCAGAGCGTCAGCGATGGTTGTTACCCGATGCGTACGTGCTTGCAGTGGTTACGATGGCGCATGGAATGGCTCATATCAGTGTGAAAGGGATTTGTAAGTTGTTTGCTCTAGTATGGGAAAATGCTGGAATTCCTAAGTGTGCAGAGAATGTGGTCAAGAATTGTATGGTTTGTCTGAAGTACAATCCTGGTAAGGGAACTCCAATCCCAGCTGGTCACTTTGCGCCTCCAACGTACCCGTAAGAGGTTTTGCAGCTAGATTTCATCCACATGGAGAGGTGCAACAATTTGAAGTATGTACTCGTAGTGGTTTGCGCCTTTTCGAGATAGGTGGAAGCATATCCCCTAAAAGACAATACTGCCTTGTCCACAGCTAAAGCCCTTGTTAAGGAGTTTTTCCCTAGGTATGGTTTGCAGAGAATGGTCTGGAGTGACAATAGGAGTGAATTTGTGGGTCAAGTGATGAAGAGAGTGTGTGAGGATTTAGGAATACGACAAAAATTCCACGCTGCAAACCACCCACAATCAGCTGGTCTAGTGGAGTGTTATAATGGCACTCTTAAGTTAAAACTTGCCAAGATACAGGCGAGCTCTGGTCTTAAATGGCCTGACGCGTTGCCATTAGCACTCCTGTCAACTAGGATGACTGTACATTCTCGAGTGGGACTTAGTCCCTATGAAATAATTTTTGGTCGCCCGGCAAACATATGGGGAGTGCCGAGGCCGACGAAATTCAGCGAGATTGAACACCCTGTATTGCTTGACTATCTGTATGATTTGACGGCTAAATTACGTGTGTTACACCAACAGGTTCATGATACATTGCCTCAGGCGTCTGAAGATCCAGGACATGCCATTGATCCTGGTACCTGGGTTCTAATCAAGAATTTTCAGTGGACAAAGAACGTTTAGCCTCGCTGGCTTGGTCCCTACTTGGTGCTGTTATCTACGCGATCTGCAGTCGAGTGCAAGGGAAGAAGAACTGGATCCACGGCGTACACTGTAAGAGGGTTCCTTTGCCTCTGCCGTACGACCGGTGGGTCCAGGAGGGTATTCCGGAGTCAGAAACTGACACTGTGCCTCGTTTTCTGCCTTTTAGTGATGCACGTTTAATTGGGACAAGTTCTGAGCGTGAAAGCGACGATCTTCTGCAAGAAGCTGTGCCACCGTCAGTTCGATTGGACACTACTGAGCCTGAACTTTTATTCCGCGACCAGACATTGCCTGATAAAGGCCGTTATAATTTGCGACCAAGAGTCATGGGACAAATAAAATAATAAATTTTCCTTTTTGCTACTTTTGATATTCAGATCTCCCATCTGAGAAACTGTTTTGGCTGATTTTTGTTTTTCGAACTGCCATCCGGGTTCAGCTGTAAGGTCGCGGTGTCAAGTCTTTGGAGTGCAAGCCGAAGACGTTAGGTCGACGGTTCTGGTTGGTCCTAGGGCGTTCCCTGGACTGACAGACGCATTCCTTAGCACGGAACACCCAACAGCCGCGAACAGCACTGTTAGAAGATGGAGTTTTTCAAGATGGAGAGACCTGTTGAAGAAATAACTTTTAAGAGCAAAATGTTTCGAACTATGAGTAGAAAGTGTTTTTTAATATTATGTCTTTTTATGTTGCTTAGCTTGATGATGTTTTTAATGGGATATATTATATTCTCTTTTCAAGTGACGTTTGCACCCACTACACAGCCCATACCTCCTTCTACTGTTCCTTCGCATTCTTTTCATCCTTTGCCTGAACATGAATCCATTAGAAGATTGGAATTCGTTAATAACTCCTTTGTTCAGCTTCTGCACCAACACCAACTAGTGGTGAACACGACTAACTGTTGGGTGTGTGGTCTTATGCCTCATACTACTGGTAAAGGTATTCCTTACCTGGTCCTGCCATTCAGCTACAATGGTTCTGTGTGGGCATACAGAACGATGTTCGTCTATGCTCGTGAAGTCTACCCCCTACGTTCTGTGAAGGACAATCCTAAGAATAGTGCTCTAGTTAAGGGTATAGTCGATATGATTAGAGGAGTTAGTTCCTATGAGACAATCCCTAGAGATGAGACACTAGCATACATTGGATGGAAAGTGACTGGATATGGAGTTAGTCTGAGTGAGAACCAGCGAGCGAAAAGATCCTCTCCGATTTGGAGCGTACCCCAACAGGGTCATCTTTGTCTGCAAGGTAATGGCAAGAATCCAAGAGCTCAGCTAGGGAAGAGTATCTGCACTGAGACGTATGTTTTTGCGTCCCAGACTTCCCCATCGTTTCTAGCAGCCAAGGGTACCTATTTTGTCTGTTACAATAGAGCGTACACATGGTTGCCCCCTGATTTCTCGGGTACATGTTTTGTCTCGTTCCTGTTGCCTCCCACCTACACAGCTGCGGCAGATTACCACAAGACGAGAGTTGTCAGAGGTGTCTTCAGTAAGGAAGATACTACTAAGGGCACCAGCAGTTTCAACTACGGTGGACTCAACCACTCTCGTCAATTGCCGTATGTTCCTGCTGTTAACTATCGGTCCCCAAAACGGCAGAAAACCCTTCAAGAAATCTCCTAATTCTAGTCCACCGTAGTTGAAACTGCTGGTGCCCTTAGTAACTTGACTGCTGAGCTCCAATCGGACTGCCTTATGACTCCCCACAACAGAGTTGCGTTAGACGTCATACTTGCAGATAGAGGAGGGGTATGTAAATTGATCCAATCGAGCTGCTGCGTTTTCATTCCAGACAATGCTCCGACAGTGTACCAGGCCATTTCCAAGTTACATAAGATCTCCGAATCTATACACGTGGATAAAGGAGATTGGTCGTTGATGGGATGGTTCTGGGAACTGATATCCACTTGGGGATGGAAGATTCTGATGATCATTGGGGTGGCTTTAGCGATTCTTTTCCTGTTCTGTCTCTGTGTGCAGTGCGCTCCTGCCATATGTGGCCTCTGTGCTACTACGTGTACAAGGAGCCCTGTCTCGAGAGAGGTACTAAGTAATAGGATCATGCTTCAGCAACATCTTGATGACCTGATGAATATAGACCTGGACTCAGATTGACGTGAGTGTAGGTTATTGCCTATGTAAGGGCAAAAGGAGGGTCTGAGATTCCGTGAATCCTGAACCCGTTTCATATAGGTCCTGCTTTCATTACGAATTTGGTATTAGCGAACCGTAACCAATTAGTACGGCAAGCATGAGTGCTTTCGTCACGTTACACCGATGGATTCACTACGTATTTAGAGATTCGTTCGGAATCCTCGGGTTCCATTTTGAGTACGGCAGCCATTTTGTGGTTGCCATCACATAGGCCGATGACTACGGCCAAATGAGTCTCTTAGCACACGTACACTTTAGCTGGCTTCTGAATGACCCGAGCAAACTGACCCTCTTGCCTGAAGCCAAACTTGTTAGGCCAGTTCCTTTCCCAGTAGCTGAGGATCAAGGCACAGGACATCATAAACCTTTATTGCACGCAAATATGTCTTATCTTACTCACACCTGTCTCTCCTCCTTTCTTTATGGCCCGTTTACGATGGGGATGTGCCCGTTTTTATTATGGGTTCGATCGACCTGTCTGATGAAGAATGTTGGGTTCGACCAATAATTGATCATGGGCTGGGCAACTGAAAAGTGGGTTTTACCGTCATGCGATATCTCTGACCTGGACACATGTGATTGGTCAGTTTGTAAATGTAAGGTATTTGTCTGGAATGTGATTTTTGGCATAAAAAGGATGGTTTGCTTTGTAAAATAGACAGTCTCCTGAGAACTCATACCGTGTTGACTTCTAGGACTTCTGTTACTGGCTGCAGCCAATAAATTCGATCTTTGACGTCACCAAGAAGTTTCTGTGTCTCTGTAGTTTGAAGACAGGTGATACCCGGAAACTTTGGGCGTGACCCCTGACGCCGCCGGGTCTTAAATAACCCGGTTCTTCACAAGCCTGTCAGTGTAATGAAAAAACTGTTACACGCCTCTTATTTAGTGTAACGTGGTCTTTCACGCCTCTTTGTGGTGCACAGAAGCTCTAACATGCCTCTTATCATTGTAATGAAGTCTTGCACGCCTCCTTATGCTGTACAGAGGCTCTTACACGCCTTTTATCAGTGTAATGAAGTCTAGCGCGCCTCTTTGTGCTGCACAGAAGCTCTTGCATGCCTCTTAACAGCGTAATGAAGTCTTGCACGCCGGTTGTGCTGCACAGAAATTCTTACACCCCTAAGATCAGTGTAATGAAGAAACTGTTACATGCCTCTTATCAGTGTAATGAAGTCTTGTACGCCCCTATGCAGCATTGAAACTCTTACACACCTCGTATCAATGTATTGAAGTCTTTCACACCTCTTTGTGCTGCACAGATGATCTTGCACGTCTCTTATCACTGTAATTAAGTCTTACAGGCCTCTGTGCTCCACAGAACCCCTTCACACCTCTTATCAGTGTAATTAGGTCTTACAGGCCTCTGTGCTACACAGAGACTCTTACACGCTTCTTATCAGTGTAATGAAGTATTACACGTCTTTTTGTGCTGCACAGAAGTTCTTACACGCCTCTTATCAGTGTAATGAAGTCTTGCAGGCCTTTTTGTGCTGCACAGATCTTACACGCCTCTTATCAGTGTAATAAGTCTTACACGCCTCTGTGCTGCACAGAAGCTCTTACACGCCTCTTTTCATTGTAATTAAGTCTTACAGGCCTCTGTGCTACACAGAGACTCTTACACACCTCTTATCAGTGTAATAAGTCTTACACGCCTCTTTGTGCTGCACAGAAGCTCTTACACGCATCTTATCAGTGTAATGAATTCTTGCAGGCCTTTTTGTGCTGCACAGTTCTTACACGCCTCTTATCAGTGTAATAAGTCTTACACGCCTCTGTGCTGCACAGAAGCTCTTACACGCCTCTTATCAGTGTAATTAAGTCTTACAGGCCTCTGTGCTACACAGAACCCCTTCACACCTCTTATCAGTGTAATTAGGTCTTACAGGCCTCTGTGCTACACAGAGACTCTTACACGCTTCTTATCAGGGTAATGAAGTATTACACGTCTTTTTGTGCTGCACAGAAGTTCTTACACGCCTCTTATCAGTGTAATGAAGTCTTACAGGCCTCTGTGCTACACAGAGACTCTTACACGCCTCTTATCAGAGTAATAAGTCTTACACGCCTCTTTGTGCTGCACAGAAGCTCTTACACGCATCTTATCAGTGTAATGAAGTCTTGCACGCCTTTTTGTGCTGCACAGTTCTTACACGCCTCTTATCAGTGTAATAAGTCTTACACGCCTCTGTGCTGCACAGAAGCTCCTTCACACCTCTTATCAGTGTAATGAAGCATTACACGTCTTTTTGTGCTGCACAGAAGTTCTTACACGCCTCTTATCAGTGTAATTAAGTCTTACACGTCTCTTTGTGCTGCACAGAAGCTCTTACACGCATTTTATCAGTGTAATGAAGTCTTGCACGCCTTTTTGTGCTGCACAGAAGTTCTTACACGCCTCTTATCAGTGTAATGAAGTCTTACAGGCCTCTGTGCTACACGGAGACTCTTACACGCCTCTTATCAGTGTAATGAAATATTACACGTCTTTTTGTGCTGCACAGAAGTTCTTACAGGCCTCTTATCAGTGTAATTAAGTCTTGCACGCCTCTTTGTGCTGCACAGAAGCTCTTACACGCTTCGTGTCCGTGTAATAAAGAACCTCCAGGAAGCTCTCCCACACTTCCTGTCGGTGCAGCGCCTGAGCGCTCACAGGCCTCTTGTCCATAAATCCGATGAGCTCTCAGTTCACGGGTCTCTTCCTTGTACAGTGGAGCTGCTCTTACAAGCAGTTAACTTTGATCCCCTGACCCCCCTCCTTTTCTAAACGGCTTTTAATTGCCTTGTGTCAATTACAAGGAGATATATCAGGCTCCCTTGGGACAGAGTAATTAGCAGAGAAGTAAATGCAGAGGCCGCTCCTCTTTACTCCGGGCTCAAGCGCAGCCATTTGTAAACCTGTCACCGGGGACAGAGCGGCAAACAAGGCGAGGAGAAGGGCTGGCGAGGCGGGCCCAGGGAGCGAGTGGAGCAGAGAGAGGGTGGGGGCAGAGAGCGGCAGAAGAGGAAAGTGGCCTCTGAGCATCCCTCTGTGACCTCTCGTAATCACCTGATTTCACTTGGCACGAACGGCATTTGAATTCCTTCAAAATAGCGCAAGGAAAGGACAGCAAGGATTTAAAGGTGTGGGCAGTGGTTAATTTGTAAAAAAAAAAAAAAAAAGTGGCGGCCGGGACTCCAGTCAGGAGGCAACTTGCACCAGCCCATTTCTCTTGTTCGCGCTGCCCGAAAGAGAAGATGTGGCGTAACGGCCCGAGCTGCCGACTGGGAAGCTGGGGAACAAAGACTGAGGGCCGTATTTACAACCCCCTTGTGCCGCTGGTACGTCACTTTTACCATGAGGAAAAGTGACGCACGGGTGGCGCAAAGGGCTCGTAAATAAGCCCCTAAGTTTCGGAGTCAGCGCAACATCCTCTGGGGCAGATTTATAATCCCCTTACGCCACTTTTGCGTCACTTTTCCCATATTAAAAGTGACGCAAAATTGGCGCAAGGGGTTTGTAAATCTGCTCCTCTGTTTCTGGGTAAATCAATTAAACTCCCCTAAATTAATGTGTCCTTATCTGGTGCTCGTGAAAAGTGCCTGTGCGGGATGATTAAGCACCGGAAACCACCGGCTTAAATTAAGCACTGGATCGTGTGGGCAATAATACAGTTGCACCCTCAAAGAGGTCGGTCTGGTGCATAAAATCGATGAAGGTCTTTATTCTCTGTGAAACTCTCTCCCTCGGACCCTGGGCTTAAAAAACATAACTCACTTGACTCAATATGTTTCTGATTGTCCTTGCTGCCATCACTTGACTATCACTGTTTTCAAATCGGGTCTAAAAGCACTGGGGGGCATATTACCAAGGCGGGCATTATGTGATTATCGCCAGCGGTGATAATTCTATCGCCCTATTAGCAAGCTGTCGCTAACAGCAGTTAGCGACAGCTTGTAGGCGATAGAGAGCGGTTTGGGGCCCGCTTTGCATGTCAGCGATATTTATCGCTAATGACATGCAAAGTGGGCGTACCCAACCTGTTAGCGAGTGAAAGCAGTCGCTAACGTCGCTATCGCCTATCAGCAAGGCAGGCGTAGCCATGGAAATATTCCCGCTATCACCAAAAACGAATGCCTGCTCAGACCAGTTCTTAGCGATGTTATCCAATGGGAGGTGGATAACATGGCTAAGAGCATTTCGTCGCTAATGCGTGAATATCGCTGTATTCTCAGCGATATTCACGCATTTCGCCGCTATCGCTGGATATTTTAGCACAATGGAGAAAAACGTTGCTAATAGCATGTTTTATCCGCTAACATATCCAGCAAAAGGCAGCGATAAAAAAATCGTCGCTAAGCCTATTTAGAGATAATTATCGCTACTTGTTGGCAATATGCCCCATAATTTTAAACAAATGTTGCCACTCCAGGTTACCTTCTTGGAAGCTGTACCTCATATTTTCAACCACACCTCTATTCACGCTCTTTTATGGTGTGACACCTTCTCCTATGTATAATTCTCCTTGTAAATCTTATACATAGTTTTTCTCCCTCTTCTTGCGGTTTAATACATACTTGCACGTGTTACTTTATTGCTAATCGCTGTCGTGATTTCATTTTTGTCCACAGTTTATACTTCTTGAAATGTTTTTCCTGTCTTCTTTGTAAAGTGTAGTGACGCTCTTTTGGACTTGTAAACGCTGAGACAGAACCACAAAACATAACATAATGTAAAATATGTAAATATCTATACACTACATGGGGAAATAACCCCCATCCATCAGGGCAGGGGTGGTGTGCTAAATTCCTCCATGCTTACTCAACATTAGTGTGGCCTGTCACCTGGTGACCTTAGAGCAATCAGCAACCATTGGACACATACTTTGACATTCAAAGGTCAAACTGCAGAACTGATTCTTAGGGATGTGCAAAGTTGTACAACTGAGCAAGGTTTTCTTCAGCACTCTGAAAACTTCTAAGGGGCTGTGAAGTTTAAAATGTGTGGACAAATTCTGCAACGTAGTTTTTGTGCAAAACCACCCCTGCAAATTCTCACTTATAGTTGGAGAATTCGATTGTGAAAATGTTTTTCCCAGAAATGTATTTCAGAAGCAAAGTTTTGCAAAGTTCAGAATGCTTTGCCGAGTGTCAACTTTGCAAAATTCCAACATTTTGCAGTAGAATTTAACATTGTTTCTATCCCCTCCTACTGCCCCAAAGTATAATGCAGATAACCAAGTGTAAACATACTGGAAAAATACTGTAACTTTTAGAGCAAATTGAACAAAGGGCATATTTGGAGTACTCCACAATGTCATTGCTGTAAGCACCAAATAACTCAATTTTAGAATGAATGGAATGATCACTGTAGCAGCCAAATACATGTGTCAGTCAGTAACTCAAACTATCTCATGAAGTGGCTCTATGATGGGTGAAAAGATAGACTTTACTCACAGAGTTAAGGTGGAATTTCTTGACTTCACTTTATGACTTTTTTAACCTGCTCGGCTGTTAGCATTGTAATGTTCAGCTTCAGGAGAGGTACAGTGGGTGGGACATCCTGTTTTGCCATGTTTCCTGCTAAAACTGGATATTAGGTGCCACAGAGGTGCTGCAGAGGTTTGGCTAAAGGCAGCATGGAGGACAGTGCTACAAACAGGGGGTATTACAAGTAATGGGAATGAAAACGAAGAGAATCTACGGAGAGATAGGGGACAGGGCAACACACCTTGTGTGGGTAGAAGGCATTTTAGGACAGGACAGTGACAGAGGAACTCTCACTGCCTTCAATAGCAGGTATAGTTTCAGTGGCAGCTCGCCGTGGGAGTGCTACGAGCGGTCAGTCAGGGCAGGGGAGGGGGAGTGTGGGGGGTAGTGAAGTCTGACATACAACGGACAGGAATAAGGTAAATAATTAAATAAATAAAACAATTTACCTTACGCGCGATGCATCGCCAACTCGGCCATTTTTTAATGACTTACCTCACTCCTGTCCATCGTATGTCAGACTCACTACCCCTCCACCCTGCCCCTCCCCCACCCCGCAGCACTCCCACGGCGAGCCGCCACTGTATAGTTTCCTTTCAATATAAACACTAGATGAATGTATACTGAAGTTTTACAACTTTTCAAGATTCACATTACATCTAGCTAGCAAAGTTACAAAAATACTAAACAAAAGTGTGAGTTAGCGAAGTTTTCCCATTCAATAAAAGTTTGCTAGGAGCAACCTTCTTTCTTCATAAGTGCTTTATTGGACTGGGAGCATAATTTAGAGTTTGGTGGAGCAGGAGTCCCACCATAAATATTTAGAAGTTGGGAAAGCATCAGATTTATGCCAGCAGAGCCTTAGCTAGCTGTTCCTGTGCAAATCTCTGACCTAGCTGCCTGTCCATCATTGGACTATCGGGTTACACTGAGGTGCCCTGCCCTGCCCATATGGGGAACTCAAATAAGGATCCGAGAGGAAGGGAGAAAACTCCCTGCACATGAGGGTCACTGTTTTTTAGTTTTGAAAAACATGCTTCAACTTTGAGAGTTTGTCTCTTTAAAAAAACATATTTGATGAGCATTCCCAACACACTTTACATCTCAAAAACATACGAAAAGACCTCGGCGCTCTGATTAATTCAATATTGATTCTTAAATACTTCTGTACCACAGACTGTTAAACAAACCAGCAAACAAAAGGATTTCTTCATATTTGCTGTTCAGTTTAATATACATATGGAACAAACAATTTGGACCATATCTTAGAAACGATAACATCGCATTGCAAGACTGAAGGGGTTAATACAATGATCCTCCTGTAGACGTTGAAACGGCAGCCGACACATGTTTAGTTACAAAGTTACTTTTTCAAGGCTTTAATAAATAATGGATATATTCCAGAAGTATTCCATAGAAATTCAAGTCATCCAGTAAAAACAGTCAGTCCCTATTCAAAGTAGTATATTTACCCAGGACATAACTTGCGCCCCAAGTTTTTAATAGTTCCAGTACTTGCTTATCTTATTAATCTTCCCAGTAACTATATTTCACACCATAGAGATTTATTCCTTGTTACATAAATTGATGAGCGTAGAGCATAGGGCTATAATATGCCCCTGTCCAAAAGCATTCCGCTGCATATCTGGGCCGTTCCGAGTAGGTTAGCAATACCTTATTATAGCCCTATGCTCTCCGCTAATCAATTTATGTAACGAGGAATAAATCTCTCTGGCGTGAAATATAGTTACTGGGCAGATTAATAAGATAACTAAGTACTGGAACTATTAAAACTGTGGGGCGCAAGTTGTGTTCCTGGTAAAGATACTACTTTGAATAGGGACTGACTGTTTTTACTGGATGACTTGAATTTCTATGGAATACTTTTGAAATGTATCCATTATTTATTGAAGCCTTGAAAAAGTTACTTTGTAACGAAACACGTGTCGGCTGCAGGTTCAACGTCTACAAGAGGATCATTATATTAAGCCCTTCAGTCTTGTAATACAATTTATCGTTTCTAAGTGTGTTAGAAATGGGGGTCTCTAGTTGGCAGGGGTAGGTACCACTGTCCAAATAGGGACCCGTGGTTCTAGTCAGGGTAAGGAGGAAACCCTCTGAGATAACCCCTACTCACCCTCTAGGTAGCTTGGGATGAGCAGTCTAGGCTAACCAGAGGCAATGTGTAAAATATTTGTACCAACACTCACAGTAACACAGTGAAAACACCACAAACTGACTCCACAACAGTTTAGAAAAATAAAGGTATTTAATCTAAACTACACAAGACCAAAACGACAAAAATCCAACATACACAGTTCAAGAATAGGGTTTCAAAAGAGTTCATAAGGTTGCAATAAAATTCTTTAGGTTGCAATAAAATTCTTTAGGTTGCGATAAAATAATCCACAGTTACGTGAAAAGTTCACAGTTGCATCACGATTAACTCACAGTACCTTTAGTTGCGACAAAGTTCCAAAAGCAGAAGCTGGTGCGGTGGAAAACAAGCGATGCGTTGCTCCTGAGACCCTGGGGAGGCGTTTGCGACAGCCCTGCTGCAGCAGCGGGTATGTTGCGGCGAATCCGGTCTGTACGGGGAAGAAGGCCACTTGTAAGGATTCCGGTGCGTAGGTTCCGTAGGAAGTTTGTTCTCGCAAAGGCACGATGCAACGATCTTTGGAGTTGCGACGATCCCCGGGGCGACGATGCACGGACCAGCGGTGATCTTCTCTCTCGCAGCTCCTCGATGCGATGGCTTCGGCGATGACTCTCGCAGCGACGTGATGCGGTCCACAAGCAGGCGGTGCGGAGATCTCACCCAGCAACGACAGGCTCTGCGACGACACTTGCAGCGATGTTAGGTATCCCGCACCGATCGGGTGCATCCCGCAAACGAAGGAAGCGATGGCTCAGGCAGCGACAACTGGCGCTGCGACGATCTCGACCTTCGTAGCGGCGGGAATTTCCTTGCACTGATGTGCTCCGCAGCGAGCGATGCGATAACTTTTCTGTAGCAAAGTCTCTCGAGCTTAGTTTCCAGCCTCCCAACACAGGTACAACTTCCAGAGGCACCACACATGAGCCAAGCACTTCAGGAAGGACAGAACTCTCTCAGTAGAGCTCAGGAGAAGCTGGGGGTGAAGTCCTTTTGTTCCTGGGACTTCAGAACAGGGAGCCAGCTCTTCTCAGGCCCTTGGAGATTCCTTCAAGCAAGGGGACACAGCACAAAGCAAAGTCCTTCTCCTCTCCTTGGCAGCAAAGTAACCGCATGGCAATCCAGCAGAGCAACAGCTGGACAATCTTCCTTCTTCAGTTTCAGCTTTCTCCTTGGCAGAGGTTCCGTCTTGATTCCAGGATGATCTAATTTTCTGTTGTCAGGGGTCCTGTACTTATACCCCTAAAAGTCTTTGTTCTCTTTGTGCAAGTGGGCCCTGAGCCCTGTCTGAACCAGTTCTGGGCGTTCCTTGAGCACTTTGTTTTCCTGGCCTCTCCCTTCCTTTCAGAGAGAGGGGCAGGGTCGTCAGCCGCCTAGCAGGAGGTGGAGCCAGCATTGTGGAGGGAAAGCACAGCCCTGGAGCACTTTGTTGACATGATTCCTTCTCTCCTTTCACAGTGCAGGGCAGAGACATCCGACGCACCACAGGGGGTGTAGCCAGCACGGTGGGGGGCGGGCACAGTCCTATTCAGGCCCAGGTGCTAACTCCTCCCACCACTCAAGTTGCAAATGTAGTCATTCAGCCTAGGGCTGACTCAGCCAGCCTCCTGGGGAATCCCCAGCCCTTGTCACTCTCAAACCAGACAGTCAATCCACAAACAGGCCAAGGCACACAGAAAGGTCAGACAAGAGAACAGCAACTTTCTAAAAGTGCTATTCTCAAACACAGGAGTTAAAAACCACCTTTCCTAAAAGATGTGTTATTAAATTCTGAGTTCAGGGATACCAGACTTTTATGTCCTATCTTGTTCCTATGGGAAGAAATGCTGGTAGCCACTGTAGCCAGCATCCCCCATGATAGCCTATGGAGCAAGATAGCCTTGCAGCAGTGAAAAACGAAAATGGCTATAATTCACTACCAGAGCATGTCACCTGCACAAGTACATGCTCTACCTTTCACATACACTGCACCCTGCACAAGGGGGGTACCTTGGGCCTTCCATAGGGGTGACCAATGTGCACAAAAAGGGAAGGGCTGGGCCTGGTCAGTGGGGACACTGACCAGGAGGACATGGCAGTTCACAGACTGCACACAGGCACTGCGGTGGCAGGCCTGAGACACCATTTTAGGGCTACTCATGTGGGTGGCACAATCAGTGCTGCAGGCCCACTAGTAGCATTTGTCATCACCAGCCCTGGCACACCCAGTGCACTTTACTAGGGACTTCATGGTGATACAAATATGCCAATCATGTATATCCAATCACAATAACAATTTACACAGAGACAGAGAGCATATGCACTTTAGCACTGATCAGCAGTGGTAAAGTGTGCAGAGTCCTATTGCCAACAGCCACGGGTCAGGAAAAATAGGGGAGGGAGAAGCAAAAAGTTTGGGGATGACCCTGAAAGAAGGGCCAGTTCCAAAAAAGTATATGGTCAAAATTGTTTGTTCCATATGTATATTAAACTGAACAGCAAATATATGAAGAAATCCTTTTGTTTGCTGGTTTGTGAACAGACTGTGATACAGAAGAATGTAAGAATCAATATTGAATTAATCAGATGGCTGACGTCTTTTCGATTGTTTTTTACATTGTCACTGGGTTCATTTGAGCCATAGTGGACTGACATTGTGGATAGTGAGGTGTAGATTCTTGACCTTGAGGGGCACCAATACTGAGAAGATAGAATATAATGCACATGGAGACTGATGTGCTACCAATGAGACCACCACTACCATTTGTAAATATTGCACACTTTACATCTCGCCTGGCAGTTTGGGCTGTACTGTTCTGATTGCAACAGAGTCAAGACTGGTTTGTGTATGGCTGGGTCCAAATTGAGGTGGTACGGTCGGCAAAAGAATCATAGATTGGAATGATACCCTGAGCAATTGCCAGTGGTTAGACCAAATGCAAGCATTCCTCCCATCACCTTTTATGTGTTTACCAACAAACAGCACCTGCTCTGCAAATTTCAGCACAATCAGTGGAGACACCGATTCACTGCAGGCACAGACATATCAGCGTGCCTGTGGGGAATCTAAAAAATTTCACAGGCCATCCTCTGCCAAGGGAATGGAAGCAAAAGCCTCTGCTGACCTGCTAGGCCGCTTTCCAATCACATTTGCAACACAAATTCACAAGTGGAAAAATACCAGCTGCTGTATAATACTCAATGGGATATACGTTTCATGGAAATGTGTGGAAAAATATATCTTTGTAGGGAATCAAATTTACAAAAAACCCATTAAAATAAGAACCCGTGAACATTCATGGTATAGGCATAAATGAATGCATACTAGAATTAGCCAAAGGAATTGTGGGTTTGGTGCACACAGCATGTTTGCGGTCGCAAAGCCTGTGATTCACAAAATCAGTCTTTTATTTTCAAAAATGCAAGTCACAAAATACATTGCTAATCAGAATTTATTTTACTGCTTGCAAAATGTTATTTGCAAGGGACTGTATTGGAAGGACAGGGGACATGAGAGGTGTGCAACCCTCTTCCTTCTGAGTTGCAGTGAAATATACCAATGGTTTGAACCTATAATGATCACAAGCCATTGATCAAATACTGACTCCCTAAAGGGCAAGATATTCCTATTGCAAAGTGGAAGCTGTCCATCTTGTAAATGGGTTTTTGGCATCACAGAGGAGCAGACTGTGATGGAGAAGACTGGTGCATGCTGTCTTCAGTGTTATTCACTGAATGCTAACTGCTGCTTTGCAAGCAGGAAATGCTTTTTGAAGGACAGGGACCTCTGTAAATAAGAAAATGTTGGCATTCAGTGAATGTGAATGCAGAGATGAAGGTCTGCTCCACCCAGGCCTCTATCCCCGCTTTTCAGCTATTTACACAAAGCTGATCCTCCTGGGTGTCATATGCAATAAATGGGCTCTTACCTGGCACATATTAACGAAGCAGGGGTTTTTGCAACTCCCTCTGAACAGTGGTTTTGCTCTTTGACTGATTAGTACAGCAATAACAGAGTTGGACATACACAAGGCGATGTGCATTAAACAGTGACTGCTTTGTGACCCATCCTTAATGCACTAGGTTCTAAGTATTCTTGCTCGATGCACACTGACTAGTATTTTGTTGTTCTATGTCCTTTCTTTTCTTATGGTGCGTGACAGTTTTTTTTTTTAAACCTTTCAAATATTTATTGCTACTTGTTTTTTTTCTTTGCTTTCTTTTATACTAAGGACTCCCTTGATGCACTCTGTTTATGGGTCCCTTTTTATTTGTTTTATTTTGGGGAATCTTTGTTCTCCTGCCACTTTGGATATTATTTAAACCCTTGCATGCGGCGCAAATTCTGCCGCGGTGCGGGCGATTTGAATAGTAGGTGGGAGTTGGACGGCCAGGGGCCGTCCTCCGCACACGCCCACCGCGACACATGACGGCCGGGGGCCGTCCCGAGCATGCAAGGGGTTAAGGTACCTGCTGATGAGGTACCAGGGTTGAAGCAAAGCGTATCATCGGTGTGGGGCAGAGGCTATGTGATTCAGTGTGGTCTCCAAAACTGGTGGGGAGGCCTGGAATGTGGGGAACAACAAAACAAGTCTTGCATTTCTTGAGATGTTCTACAATGCCAAATCAGACCCACAATATAGCTTGAGGAGAATATATGTCAGTACATCGCTTGCGTTTACAACGCATGCGATTACAACGCGGTCATTACAACAACTGTGTTGTTACATCGCAGTACCTTTACAAAGCAAGTCGTTACAACAACTTGCTGTAGGGGGGTCTGGATGTTGGAAGAGTATAATTTACTATTTCAACTCCAGTGTGTGCAACAGTAGGAAAGGCGTTGGAATAGTAAATTATACTATTCCCTAGCTTAGAGCGCCCCTTACAGCAAGAGATTGTAACGACGTGCGTTGTAATGGTATTGCAATGTAACAACGCAGTCGTTGTAACGACCACCTTGTAATCGCATACGTTGTTATGCATGCGATGTAATGACTGTTTCCCCTTGTAGATGGAGATACAGGTAAAATTCTTGGCCCAGAAATGGAATTCCAAGCACATGGTACAGTAACTGGCCTTTCATCATAAATTAAACAGTGACATGGAAAATGTTTCTTTTCACTTCTATTTCTACTTTGTTTAGGTTGCTTCCACTAACTATCTGAGAGATAGTGTAATGAGTGTGAGACAATAGCATAAAAGGTCTATCACACTATCACAGTCAGTGTACTATATATTTGCCATCAATGTTGCAGATGATAATCAAGTAGGCTTTACTTGTGCTGGGGATTAGTCTTTTCTAAAGAAGCAGTGAACTTATATCACAACAACAAAGGGGCCTGAAAGGTGAAGGTTTTGATTTTTACAGGTGATCAGGGAGATTTCGGGGCATGGCTCCTCGAATGAGAAAATCCATCCATGGGGAACTCCATTGAGTTTTATTGGTGCTTCAGGAGACAATGCTGTCCGCCTGGCCAGCAGGTAGAGTCTGTTTGGCATAGACAGGCAGAGTGGAAGAACCAGAGCATGTCTTTGTTTTGCCACCAAATAAGTGATATATATATATATCTCTAAGTTATATAGATGTGGTGTTAAGAATAGTAAATCTCTTCTTACAGCTTAGCACTTACCTTTCGATATTTCGTCCCTCAATATTTTGTCCACAATAATAGTATGCCACAATATTCCTGCACTCTCTATTCAAAAGTGCAATCATACATACCATTGGGTGAGGCCTACTGTAAGGTCTGGTTCTCTACTAGCATGCTGACTAAGTACTTACTGTTGGGTGAAATTGTTGCTGATGTTTCTTTCTTAGAATGGAATCCAGCAGAGACTCAGCCTGGCCCTTCTGCAGGAAGGAGATGAGGCAGCACAGAAACAGCAATACCACAAGCTGAGTAGCAGAAGCACTAGAATTATAAGATGTGCCTCTCGTGTAAGCGTACAAGGCGGCAGCCACCTGCTGCTCCTGAAAAGCTTTACGCCAAGTGAGTCCAATATCGCTGGAAAATGGCAGAAGTGTTACCGTCCGGTAACTGGCCCATTTGGAAAGGTGGGCAGAGCCTGAATATTCTTAAAAGTGCCATTATAAAATTCATATTACTTCTTTGTTACTGACTCCTAAAAGCAGACTGCACAGGTGCAAACAGTGGGGGAATTAAGCAGGAGCCCTTTATGTGAGTGCGTGGAATGAGCAAGCACAGCAGGTTTCATGATTGTCGATGGACCAAAAAGCTGGGTATTGTAAAACTTGCTTTGCACACCCTTAGGCACCCTGATGATATTACAGGGTTAAATCCTTGACCCACTCATTGCATTTCAACACCTCTTTCCTATTGAAGGGTCTAGGCTAAGGGCTAGGAAGGAAAACTTCAGAAAGCAAACATGTCTCCAAGAGCTGGTTCATCATTGCCCCTGAGGTCATGGGTTGGCAGGGGGTGGCATCAGGGGTAGCAAAGGGTGAACCAGAGGGAGTTAATCATGTTATGTTATGTTATGTTATGTTATTTACTCTTATAAGGCACTCAGCTACCCAAGGGTTTCCCAGCGCCGCCTGAAAAAGGTCAAAGTAATCAAAAGAGAGATGGGAAACCTATTGATTAAAGAGCCAGGTTTTCAAAAGCTTACGGAAGTGCACAAAACTAGGCTCATTCCTCAAAAACAGAGGAAGAGAATTCCACAAAGCAGGGCCCAAATAGGAAAAAGATCAGCCACCCACCCTAGATAATCTATATCTCGGGACCGCACATTTTATCTGGTTTGCTGAGCAAAGAAGACGAGAAGGGACATACAGTTGAGCAATGGAACTTAGATAATGCAAGGCCTTTCCTGTTTTAATCCTATACATATAAGTTAAGGTATTAAATTTAATGCGATTCTCCACTTTCAGCCAGTGGAGACTGCGCAATAAAATAGAAACAAATGTAGTTTTAGTAATCTGACCGAGCGGCGAGCAGCAGCATTTTGAACAACTTGCAACTTACAAATGACCTCCTTATTGGCTCCAAGAAAAAGGATCATAATCCTGTCACACCCTCACTGGAATCCATAGTGGAATTTCTCTGACTCAGATTGGATAATGAAACAGTTATAGCTCCAGAAAAACTGTTTCTAGGTGCAGTCCCCTTCTCTTTGGAATTGCTACCAGTCAGCCTCAGCCAAAGAGAAGAGAGTGTGATGGTGAAGAACCCCCTCCTTCCTGTATGACCTTGAGGTCACATGCAGCCTTTCTCCATTGACCAATACAGAAAGGAGGTAGGACTTGGGCAGGACAGTGAATGCTTCCTGTTCCTACCTCTGCCAGCCTCACTTTGACCTTCTGATTGTGTCTTCATCCTCTACCAACATGTTTTGTTGCTGGGCTTTGCCCTTCTGAGCTGTGGGTGATGCATTCTGCATTTGGGAGCCTCTTTTCTCTGGGACTCAGTATAGTCCTGTGGCATTATGCCATGTGACTGGAATCCAATTGGTAACTTTTGTGATCGCTCCTGAAGCTGTAAGACGAGGAATAAGCAGGAGTGAATGGAGGTGCGATAGTGTGTGTGTCTGTGTGTATCTTTGTCATATGTTACTTTGTATGTGTCTGGGTGTGTGGGTGTTTATGTGATTGTAGTGTGTTGGAGTGGACCATCAGAGAGCTGTGGTTAATCAAAGCTGGTGGCCTCCGCAATGTGACCTTGTGTACCTGCTCTCCTTGTTTTCAGAGTGATTGAGGCTCAGAAGTCAAGTCAAAGGAAAGGGGTGTAAGATGCAACATTAAGCAACAGTGTTACTGTTTTGCCATGACTAACAATCGTGTGCGATTGGCATGGTGTCAGCTGTAGACAAGCATTGGCGAAGCCAATAGGCCTGGAAAGCATTTTGAGTCATGACTAAATCATGAAGAAGCCTGCCTCAGTGGAAAGACTTAGAAAATCAAGCATTGCCAAAGTCAATTGGTCTCATCTAGGCCAGATCTATCGGCTTTGTCAATATTTTTTAGCCAAGTTGTATAGCAGCCCACCTGCTGTGCAGCATGGCTGACAGTGTTAATGCAGGCCGTGTCATAGCATTTTTTTATTACTACCAACCATGCTGCACAGCAGCCATGCAGCTGTACAATGCGACTGAAAATAAATGAAAGGCCAAATGGAAGAGTTATGCTACATTGTGCAGCTATGTGGCTGCTGTTTTGCATGGCTGAAAAGTTTAAAAAAAATAAAAAACACTCTAAAGAGGACAGCATTGACAGTACCTCTGTACTTTAAAAAAAAATGTCTGGCCATGCTGCACAGCAGCTGAGCTGCTATACAACATGGCTACAAATCAACATTGACATAGACAATAGATCACACATAGGTGAGACCTTTTTGCTTTGCCAAAGCTTGTTTTTTGCTGTTTTTTATAGCACAGACTCAACTCTAAGGTATTTAATAGCTTTACATGAGCACTAATTATATCACACAAGGAAATATTCATTCTTATGGATGCACAGGGATATTAAGTGATTTGCCCAGAATCACAGAATGTCGAACTGGCACAGAGACTCATACCAGGTTCCCCAGCTCTAAAGTTGGCAGCACATCCTCTCACATTGAACCACGTTGCAGTTTCCCAGAGTAAATAAATCAAATAAAATAAATAAAGGGGGAAAATTAGCAAGATGATAAATGTGGATTTCTGCTCCCAGACCTGTATCCTAGTGGCATTGTTTCACAGCTTCCTAGATGGCATGCCCTGTATTTGTGATCCTCATTGCCGGAAGGGAGGGCTGCAGACCTGACACCTCCCACGCTGGTACATCTGAAATGCTTTTTCTTTTCTTGATCTGTTTTACTCTCTGCTTTTTGTGTATTCTTTCAATTATCTTTGAACATTACAGTGCTGAAGCTGACAAAAAAACATGCTATGTTCCTTTGTTTGTGAATTCAGACGTTGCCTTTCTCTTATTCTCTGAGGATGGCACAAAGAGACCTTATTTTGGAATTATGTGGCACAACATAACTGGAAATATTACACGCAGAGTAGCAGCTTGGCTCTGGGATAGAGGCTGGCGGGTTGACAGGAGCAAGCGATAATGTTTGCCAGTTTCAGGGTTCACATGGTTTTTCGCCTTCTGGTCTCTGACCCACCTAGATGC
Source organism: Lissotriton helveticus (assembly GCF_964261635.1). Taxonomy (NCBI): domain Eukaryota; kingdom Metazoa; phylum Chordata; class Amphibia; order Caudata; family Salamandridae; genus Lissotriton; species Lissotriton helveticus. Next base: position 186,712,028 of record NC_136068.1, on the reverse strand, counting down.
CATCTCCGGTGTGCCAGGGGGCAGAGTTAATCTCTGCCTCAGTGAGCAGCACCAAGAGTCATATTATCAAGAACAGGCGATAAAATTATCGCCGCTTTATCGGCAAGAAACTGCCGCTAAAGCGGCGATAATGGGCTTGATAATATGCCCTTGTGAATTCCCATAGCAGCCAGGTTAACACCAGAACCTGGGCAGCTATGGGAATTCACAAGGACATATTATCAAGCCCATTATCCCCGCTTTAGCGGCAGTTTCTGCCGATAAAGCGGCTATAATTTTATCGCCTGTTCTTGATAATATGGCCCCAAGTGCGCTCCTCAATTCACTCTCTGGGAAGACATCACTTTCATGTAATGGTAGAATTTCAAACAGAATCAGGGTGTTCATGACAGGCTCCTGTAATCTTGAAATAAGGGAACTGCACACAAACCAACATTTAGAGTATCTATTTCCCGGGTTGATTTTAATTTTTGAAAAAAATACCACAAAAGTTTTTTTCTTTTTTTTTCCATAGCGCAAACTCAACTCAAAGGTATTGGGACACTTTACATGAGCACCAGTTACATTACACAAATACACATTCATTTTTTTTGTACTCATGAGGTGATTAAGTGATTTCCCCAGAATCAGAGGACGTTAAGCTATCGCTGAGACTCAAGCCTGGTTCCCGACTTCCAAAGTCAGCAGCTCCGGCCCTTAAGCCACATCCTCTCGCCAATGTATTGACTGCTCAATAGTCACATGGTAGAAAAATATACTCTTACTTTACACTTTCTGTTCATTCTCAAGAGGGAGATGAGAAACAACGGAAAACCAAGTGACAACAACAATATAATTGGGGTAGAAGAAGAAAAAAAAGTACCTCAATCTGAATCGCAACCAGAGTACAGATGCTAATTAAGCAATCAATCACTACTTGGTCCCTGCTCCATCCAAGGGACAAGCGCTCACAAAGCTGAAAGTAAAATCGGGCCACCCAATGGTAAGTAATGGGTGGGCTAAAAGCCCTATGAGCCAACCAATGGTAAGTAACGCATTGCAAAGCACTTACTACATAGGAGGTGAATTGATACACCAAAAAGCCAATAGCACGAGGTGGGATAGAAATACTTCTCTTGACAGAGACAGGGCCCACTCTATGTACATTGACACGCATTGGTAACAAGTGGTTTGCAGATAGCTGTGCGATCAAGCCAGACCTAAAAACAAACGCCTCTATCAAAAGAGGCAAAGGACCCCTGTTGCCTTCTACTCACAAGCGACAGCCACATTTCAGTTTGAGTGATTCAACGCAAAGCGAGTAGGCCTGGTAATTTGAGGATGGACGGGGCAAGGTGATCGCAACATGAGCCGGCAGGCGTTCTACTATTTGGAGTCATGCCTTCCAGCAGAGCTCTGCAACAGGTCCCCCTCCTCATCGTTGCGAAGTAAACACACCTAGGACCAGGGCCGGAATGGCTATAGCGGACACCGGGCAATCCCCCGGTGCGCCGCACGGGTAGGGGCCGGTTTTGGGCCCCTAGGGTCCGTTTTTGTTACAGGGCCGTTTTTGCAGCACAGCTACAAAATCTGCCGAAAACCGGCAAAGAGCTCGGCGGCACCTACAAGTCCCCCCCCCCCCGGAGTGGGAGGGGGGCCGACCGAGCACTTTGCCAGGGCCGGTTGTGGTTCCCAGTCCGGCCCTGCCTAGGACTAGATAATAGTAGATCCTTATCAACTGTTTCCATTTCTGTTTTTGAGGGAGCTTATTGGTGGAGCAGGGATGTGCTTCTTTAACCCCTTCGGTGCTGATGACAGCCCCCGTCCGTCATGCACCGCGGTGGCCGTGTGTTGATGACGGCTGGGGGCCGTCATGAACCCGCCCACTATGGAAAACGCCGCACAGGTGCAGAATCGCGGCCGCGCCCAAGGGGTTAACACTTGCCATAGTTTACATGAGATGGAGTGGAGTGAGGCTTGATTAGCAATAGTAAAGTAGGGGCAGCGCACCTCTCGTTAAACAGTCGTGCATAGCTTTGAGGATATTTGAAACCTCTATACAGCATGTAGAAGACCAGTTTAACTAAATACAGCAGATGGTATGAGTGTACCTTTAGCTATTACGACTTCTGGTGACTTGAAGATATGAAGATATCATATGATAATGTCGATGTTCTCAGGGTGGAGGTAGGGATGTTTTAGGGCTTGGGAAATGATTCAGTGCCCCCACCTTCCAAAAGGCCCTTCTGGAGAAGTGCATATTCTCTCTCTATCTCACCTCGGTCTGTTTCCATTGCTCACCTTCACTCCCTCTCTTTTCCTACCTCTACTTCTGCCTCTGTCTCTTTCCACTCAGTGTCATGTTAAGGATTTTAGTTTGAACTGATTTCCTGTTTTTAATGCCTTCACCACGGCGGTTTTTCCGCCGCGGTGCGGGTGTTCTATTAGGTGGGCCGGACTGCGTTGGCCGACGGCAGCACTAGCGAGGTAGTGCTCACGTCGGCCAGCGGCCGACGGCAGCACGCAAGTTGTTAAAAGTTTACTTACCATTCAATATTGTTTGCCATTATACTGGCTTTATTCATCAGAACATGGGTAATGCAATTCAAGGTTATTCCAAACAGGGCTCCCAAATATCTCTTGCCTGGGGCCCCACAAATACTGTAAAAATGACAGTGGATGGATGATCTGAGATTGTTCCAGTTGCCTGGTAGGTGTGTTAAACACCCCAGCATGATCTTGACAGACGTTTTAGGGGGCCCTAAAGCCTTTCATGACTGCTGGCAATCCTGCAAAATAACCTCCAATGTTGTGAGAACACTTGTTCTTCCAATTTTTCTTTTTGTTTTTTTGTTAAGTAAGAGAAGAAGGTGTGAGTGGCAAAAGTCTATTACCGAATCTTAAAAAGAAGGTTTTTCTTATGTTTTGTTAACCTAGCGCAATGTTCTCATAAACATGTTTAATGTTTGCCAATTTAATGCAGCATAAACTCTGATTGAATACCATAACATAAGCTAAGAGGAGTAAGTGTTATTCGCAGCTCTAGGAAATGTGAAAGCTGTGGTAGGAAGTGCTAAATAAAACACATAAATAGTCTTAATTTGATATGGGGGAAGACAGGGACCTGCTTATTCATGGCCATCACTTTGGGAAGCAGGGGCTTTATCAGTGGATAGTAATCTACTGCCTCCTGATACTTGCTGTGCCAACCGATTAAGTAGAGGCATATGAAGCATAGTCGGGTGAGAGCTGTGTATTAATAGTGTTTATTTACTATTGTACTTAGGCTTTCGTTTTACTGCTTTAACATTATGAATTGTGGCATCTTTTCACATTACAAGGTTCACTGATTCACTCTTCCAGAAGCATTTCATTTTCTTTAGACATACCTGCATTCATCATCTCTTGCCATGTTCCCTGCGTGCAATAACCTTTTTTCCTGTAGAGAGATTCGCCAAAACATTCACAATATTTTTTAAGAAGTCTGGGTGCAAATTACAGGCATATCTATGCTGTTCTTTTTTCTAAAACACTGTATTTTGTATGGCATCTCTCACAGCTGTTTATGATGTGCCTGTTCTATGCACTGACCCTACTTCTGGCTCTGCTGTTTGTCTATTCATGTCTGATGGGAGGCTCTGAGGCTCTATCCCTGTGCAGTGGAGTAACAAAATATCAAAAACACTTTAAACCATATCTTGAGAGGCACTAAATGAGTGAGAGAAAAACCAGATAGTTTCTTAGAAGTTTTTTTTTTGGGGGGGGAGGGTCGGGTCTTCATAAAACGTTTAATCTATTGGTGCAAGCACTGTGGGGCATATTAGCAAGGTGGGCGATATGAAATTATCGCCGCTTTGGTGGCTGTTTTCGGCTGTAAAGCGGCAATAATTTCATCGCCCTATCAGCAAGCTGTCACTAACAGCAGTTAGAGACAGTTTGTAGGCGATAGCGAGCGGTTTGGGGCCCGCTTTGCATGTCAAAGACATTTATCGCTAATGACATGCAAAGTGGCCGTACACAACCTGTTAGCGACTGAAAGCAGCCGCTAACATCGCTATCGCCTATTATCAAGAAAGGCACAGCGACGAAAAAATGTGCGCTAAGCGCGAATATCGCCAAAAACTAACGCCTGCTCAGACCACTTCTTAACCTGTATATCCAATGGGAGTTGGATATTCAGGTTAAGACCCTATTAGCGTTAATTCCTGAATATCACTGGATTTCCAGTGATATTCGCGCATTGAGCCGCTATCGCCGGATATTTTATCGCATTTGAGATAAACGTTGCTAATAGCACGTTATCTCTGCGATAAAATCCGGCAATGCGATGCAATAAAAAAATATCACTAAGCTCATTTAGCGATAAATATCGCTAGTTGTTGATAATATGCCCCTCTATTTCATGAATCAAAATGCAATAAATATGTCACCTAGCTACAGATTTAGGACTGTATACTGCAGATGCGCTTCCCAAGAGAAGCTGAAAGAGTCACCCCGTCCCCTGAAAGTCTGCCAAAAATGAGGTCACCTTTCTGCACTTTCAGCACAATATTCATTTTAATTGCCTACAAAAATCCATAGGTGCAGAGACTTCTGATTATGGCACCTTGAAATAGTCCAATACTTTTAATGTATGCCAGATAAGTCTCATTCTCCCTAGAGATTTTTGGGGGAGCCACCCCCCCCACCCCAGGAAAGCATGATCATAAATGGTGGCATAGGTGAGTATTTCTCATTCCAATTTCCTTAAAACAATTGCATACAAAGCCATATGTTTTACATGTAGTTATATAACCTGTTGTGAAATTTGACATGACCTGCTATCATTTTCAAGATGGACACCCTATTTCACTTTTCCACATTTTTACCTTCCATCTCCTTAATTTCCAGTTCTTGCCATTTCCAAGTGGATTTTGGTTCATAAATTATCACAAAGAATCTATTTGCAGGTGGCATGATGGAAAAGGAATCTTTGTGCCATGGATACTAGCAGCTAAAATAGAGAGGCAGATGGAAGAGCATTCAATCTCCCTGATAACTGTTAAAAGATATATCCATCTGGCATGTACGGAAAAGCGTTAAGCCGTGACTCTCATCGGTTCACTTATAACAGAAGTTCATAGCAGGTCACATATGTTAACTGGAAATTTAATCATGGAGTTGTTCAGATATCCATATGATGATGAGCAAGTGTTTGAGCAGACTTGTCTGGAACAGACCGTCATAGGCAATTCCAACTTCCAAATGGCTTAATAAGACTGGAGAAGCTCTTTCCATGGAGATAACTTAGGCCAGGCTAAGAATAGGAAATGGAAGATCTATGGAGGATCAACCGCAAAACTCATTTCTTGGCTAAGTGGTGATCAAGTAGAGGTGGTAAATAAATATATAGATCTTTACAACTTCTTTTTGGATATAGTTAGAATTTAGACCACCAGGAAGCTCATTCTCAGGCTATTGCAGGTGCCTAATAAAACACGAACCTTAAATTGGGGCATAAACCTGTAAAGGTACTTAGAGAGACCTACAATGCAACAAATGTAAATTTACTTTTGTATGGTTGCGAGGTTCTCACTATGAAGAACTTAGCCCGGTTGCAGATTATAGAAATTAATATCTGGGAAAGATGTTTTGGCCTGCCCAGAGATTCAGTGAATAGTGCACTGAGGTTGGAGTTGGGACTCTCCAATTTATTATACAAATATAAGCAGAAGATTCCTAATTATTGGGCCTGCCTTATGGAGTCAGCAGACCGCTCTCTGGTGCAAAAAATTAAATCTTATTTACAGGTAAACAATACAGCCTCATGGGAGGCCAACCTTCAAATTATTAAGGATTGCCAGGATTCACAATTAGTGCCAAATCTGCACAGCATGTCAGTGCTGCAGTAGAAATTAGCAGTAAAACGTGTCATAAAAGAGAAATCTAGAAATTCTGACCTAGAAGATGTGGAGAAAAGAAACACTATGCTTCATTTAGTGGATACAGATTATGGTGGGGATATGCATCTGTATTTTCGTGATGTAAATAGCTCCACACTAGAAAGTGGTTATTGAAGGTTGGGCTTGGGCAGGGTCCTGCCTTTAAACATTGGAAGTTGGACAATCTGGTTGGGGCTGACATTTACAATTGTCCTTTTTGTGAATATTCTCCATTGTCTCTAAGTCGTGTAATTGTATTTTGCACATGTTTCAATAAAGAAAGAAGAGGTGCGTTACTTCCGGTTTTTAGAATTTTACAGACTTGCTGGGTTTATGATTTTATGAAAGCAATCTTAAAATGTAATAACATTAGATTGCGTCATACTGTAGGGAAACTTTTGTCTTTGTTATCCGAACTTCTGACCATTTTGAACTGATAATTTTGATAGATTTATTTTTTATATATTCTATTTTTTTTGTCAGAAGTCAAAAGCATCAATATAGCAAGTTACAAATAAACAGTCACATTTTGGCAGTAATGCAGAGCTATAGGAGGAGCGAGAATGTGTTATTCCCCCCCAGGAATGGGAGAAAAGTAAGAGAGATGCATCGACCCTAAATCAGGTAATAACTGTGCCTCTACACTCGTCATTCCCACTGTAGTCTGGACCAAATCTTTTTACATTTCTTAATAGAACAAGGGCCTCTAACTTTAACAACTGCTTGTTCGCATTCAAATACTTGATGCGTAGCGCCCACCATTCAGTTTCTTTTGGCAGAAGAGAGTTAATCCAGGCCCCAGTGACACGTATGTGAGCACTGACAATTACAATCGATATTAATGAGCCTTCATACCTGTCTAAACCCCCCTTATTTCCAAATAGGATTTCGTTTTGTCAGTTGAAGTTCACACCCCAAGCGTGTTGTTAACAATTGAATCATAACACTCAAGCAGGTGTAGAGCACGGGACAATCAGAGCCGGACTGGCCATAACGGGCACTGGGCAATCCCCAGGTGCGCCCCACGGGTGGGGGCTGTTTTTGTGCCCTTTGGGGGCCATTTTTGTTTCAGGGCTGTTTTTGTAGCATAGCTGACAATTACAATCGATATTAACGAGCCTTCATACCTGTGGAAGGGCGAGATTTTGATCGATACCTTATCACTATTGATCTAAACCCCGATCTGGTCGACTGAACCTTTGTTGCCTGTCATTGAAGGAAGAAAGTGCCTCTTTCCCCAAGTTAGTTCACCCAATAAAGGACCCCGCTCCAAAAGATCACAAACAACTTCTAGCTTTCAAAAGTTTATTGTAAGGATATGATAAGCTGCAAATACAGGCATCTCAGAATGAGATTCACGAGATACACAGGTCCAACTACATACATGTGCTCTCTGAAAGCCCTCAGACGAGCAACGGAAATTACCAATACAAGTTCTAAGAATAATAAAGCTATCAGCATTGACGCATATCTCTCCTTCATTTAAGTTGGAGGAAAACACACAGGTTAGGCTGTCCCTACCCTGCTCTAGATGGTATCCCTACTTAACCAAATCCCAACCTAACAAAGGTGTCAGCAGTGAATGACCCCCAAGGGAAGTCACTCACTCTAAGTCTCTTGGTGAAAACCTATAGTTCTCCAGTCATGACCCCTCTCTGCCTACCCATCCGCTCTCTAAAGGGTCCTCAGGTATCTGCTCTAACTCCACCCAGGGGTGCTGTCCCTAATACAAAACAGTCAACAACATTTGAGACGCCCCTCGTGAGACGCCCCTCACGTGGTGTAGCTTCTGGCTTTTTCCATGCTGCTTTGTATTGGGCCTCATACGTTGGAGTTGACCTTGCTTCTCAGACTCTTCTCCGGCCCGCTGATACCCCTTAAAACATTCCAGAACCCTCCTCCATGTCTGGGCCGTCTACTGAACAGACCTCTATTCATATTATTTATAATCGGATCCTCCCTTTCTCTTGCAGACAGACATCTGCAGCCAAGAACCCAACTCTCATAGACTTCCAAAAAGGTTTGCAACATTTCTCGGCCCAGACATGTACGTGTAAATCAATGTTAAACAATTCAGGCCTACAATATTTCTCATAATGATTATAGCATTCAACTTCTTCATTAATTAAAGCATGTTAATACTCTTATTCTATTATTCAGTAAACACATCTAAAATCATGGCCCATTAATGCAATAGCCAAAACATTATTTCAATCTATGTCGTGAAAAGAAACACCTTCTAGCTCTGGCCCTGAGGCCTACCACATTCTGCGTTTAACCACATGCCATCTTACATTTTAGCAGCTACACGACATGGATTCAGGAATAATCACATCTAATAAAATCATATAGTGTCACACATTTCTGTATTAGTTCCACTTCTACTTAAATCTCTACATTAGCTATACATTCAGAATATAATTGCAGATACTACTAGCACTCATGGCATTTCTCCTCATGATTTGTGCTTACTACAGGTAAGTGTGATGCACTCATACATTTAGGTCAGTTTGCGCTCTCTCAGTTCCCCCCTTTGATGACCTCTCGGGGTCATCACTAACATTTAAACTGCAGTTATTGCTGGCATAACTTGTCTCTGCGCTTCCAGAGCCCTCAGACTCCTGTACTGATTATCTTGTATGGCAGCCAATCTCTGCAGCTGCTCTCTTTGGGCCCTTTCTGACCTTCTTGCTCTGTACCATTTGAATACCCTCACCAATCCCCACAATATGATCCCACAGATCAATATTATGATGATAGGTTTTAGTATATACCACACAAAGCTTTTGCCTAAGGTGGAAATCCACCCTCCAACTTCACTCATTCCGTGGCCCACCTTTTCCCAGACATTTTCTCTACTCAAGTCTTCGATCTCCTTGTGAATATCAGTTATGTTCCTAATAACTTTCTCAAGGGGCTTCGAATTGTCTGGAATGTAAGTACAACATTCCTGGACCTTCAAAGCCTTACAGACTCCGCCCTCTTTTGCTAGTAGGACATCTAACGCAAGACGGTTCTGAAGAACCATAGCCCTTATCGATTGCATCTCTCCTTCTACCAGCATTAAGGACTGAGCAGTGCTGGCAGACAACCTGTCGACGACTGTTGCCAGTCGTCTAATTTTAACATCATTAAGGATTACTCCCAACAGAGGGAACATAGCTCCAAAGACATCTCCAACCATTTCTGCATCTCCTATATCTCTCCTTCCCCTCGATGATGTCTTGCCCTCGATGATCACTAAGTCTTGTGCATGATATATTTTGGGGAAGACAATTGCTAGGTAACATGATCCATACCAGTTGTCAGGTAGTCTCACGTAGGCATTTCTTCCACATACAAAATACACATTTGGTATCACTTGCATTCCCTTCAGGAAATCCTTAGTATAGTACTCTATATTGAAAGCATGTTCACAGTCGACTTCTCCCACGTATACATTTTCATAATACGTTTTGGCTCGGTGAAGACATAGCTTTCCTCTCTGCGCCTTATCTAAAGCTATTGGACCACTACTACCCTTTCTCTTGTGTGCCTTCTCTTCCTCGGTCCAATCTGTTTTCCATTGTCCTGATTTTTTCAAAATCTTTTGTCTCCTGTAACGATCATCCACCTGCCCTATGAACTTCTTCTCGACTTCTGACACTTTGCATGTCAGGTTATTTCTACGGGCATGTGAAGTATCTAAGGTAATCCAAGGAATGAAGAACTTAGCCAGTCTGTCTTCACTCTTCCAGTAGTCCCATTTGTTCATCTGCTTATAATTTGGGACTTCTGGCAACACTGAATCATAGTTGGAGAAATAGTATTCAAAACTATCTCTCTCATAAAATATACTAAGCAATAAGCTACATGTAATGCCATATGTCAGCGGGAGGTGATGATATCTAATGCCTTCATCTACAGACGCCGGCAACTGCATGCAGACGTAACAGTCCTTAACCTCCATGGCATCCACGTATTCATATAAGAGTTTAGCATAAGCATTTGACCTAAAGTCTCCTTGGGACTCATCTACGTGTAACCTGCGGGCTTCTGCAGCTAATAACGCTTTCTTTTGAGTGTTTTCCCTTTTCTCACCAGCAACAGTGGGTGTAAGCGTTTCTACAGATTTCACATCAGTTACCTTCGCCTCTTCCTCATGTCCCTTTACATAAGAAATTGTTACCACTAAAGCTATTAATATTATCACTCCTACTATTAGTGTACCTATTATACATTTAGCTCTGCGGTTCTGGGTGCCGGCTTCCATTTCGTCAGACAATATGGCTCTCTCTTATCTTGGCACAAAGTTCCTTTCTTCTCGTTCCTTTACAGTCTCTTTTTACTCCTTTTGTCTTTAGAATCACACAACTGGAAGCTGACAACCTTTTTCGCAAAAGTCCTTTAACAGTTCAATAAAGACAACCCTAGCCCTTCTCCATCAACTCAAGGGAAGTTCCCTAATATTCTCTGCTTCCTGGGCGCTAGGTAATCTTCTTTGTTTCTGCTCGCTTTATTTACAAAGTCCTTTAAGCATCTACTATCAAGTTTGTGCCTGCAGCTTCGATAGCAAAGTTCAGTATTTCCAAACGAAGATTGTGCTCTTCATGGGCTGTTATCGTTGTACCAAAGTCGGGGAATTGCAATTCTGAAAGAAACATATGTTTTAACTTGCTGAGGCGGGGAGGTCTGGGGAGCATGAATGTTAGTGACCCTTCTTGTTCGACTCCGGGTACCAACAGTCGTATTTCCACGGTGACGATGGGCTCAGAACTGGACACCACCACCGCTCGAATCCTCCCTGTCTCCTGTTTCAAAGACATTTGTCGCCAGATATGTCCACTCAGGTGTGGAGTATCTTCTGTTAGGCACACGCACTCTTCGTGACCTTCTTCGGTCCGGTGCTTCAGCGCCCTGAGCACCTTCTTCCGGGTCTGAGTCTTCTGATATCGGAGGAAGGGTTACCTCTGGAGTTGACCTCAGGCTAGAGCTCCTTCTTTGCGGCCAATTAGCTTCTCCACGTGCCCTTCTACTCCTTCTCCTTCTTGTCTGTTCTCGCTCTCTGTCAGACCTGTCAGTGTCTGACTCGTACTCCCAGCTACTTTCTCCTTCTGTAGCGTCGTCTGTTTCGCTGTTGTACTGACCGTCCTCAGCTTGGTCAGACTCGTTCCCTGCTTCCGCTGGCACCTCTACAACTTGGCTAGCCCCCTCTATGGCTTCTCGGTCCTCTGCTGGACGTCTATCCGAGAGAGGAGCTGTTTCTTCCCGAGGTGCTGGAACCCTTCGCGTATGTGACGCGTGGATCCAATTGGGCAGGCCTCCCACCTTCACAGCCGTATTCGCAATCAAGATGATCTGGAAGGGCCCACGCCAACGAACATCCAAGCAGCTTCTTCTCACATGTTTTTTCACCAGGACCCAGTCCCCAGGATACAGGTCATGGCACGGGCCCTGGCACGATGGAACCTCGGCAGCCTGCACCTGAAGGGACACAGAATGAATGGCGTCAGACAGCCCCTTACAATAGTCCAGGATCATATCATCTGTGATATTTAACAGTGCAGTCGTTGGGACAGATGGCAGCCTCATTGCTCTCCCCATTAACACCTCATGTGGTGACAACCCCGTTCTTCTGTCTGGGGTACTACGAAGGCTCATGAGGACCAATGGCAGGGCGTCAGGCCAACTCAGGGTCGTTGAGGAGCACACTTTTGCAATTCGAGCTTTGATCGTGCCATTGATCTGCTCCACAATTCCTGAGGCTTCTGGTCGGTAACTACAATGCAACTTCTGATCGATATTCAGAGCTGCACAAATCATCTTCACAAGCTCGCTGTTGAAATGCGTTCCCCTATCTGATTCCAAAGAGGCCGGCACCCCGAAGCGCGGAATGAGTTCCCTAAGCAGTAACTTAGCCACTGTGAGGGTGTCGCACCTACGTGTAGGGTATGCCTCAACCCATCTGGAGAACACACAAACAACCACCAGGACATAGCGGAGGCGGTTGCATCTCGGCATTTCAATGAAATCTATCTGCATTCGATTGAATGGACCTCCAGACCTTCCTATGTGACTCAGTGCAACTGGTGTTCTTTTCCCTACGTTCAGCTGCTGACAGGTCACACAACGCTGGCACACTGCTTCTGCTGCTATTCTAAACTTAGGATTGTACCAAGTCTGTCTAAACACTCTCAGCATAGCGTCTCTCCCTAGGTGTACGGGACCATGTATGTGTCTGGCCATTGGGCTCACCATCTCATTGGGCAACACTGCTCTGCCGTCTGCTGAGACCCAAAAATGGGACTCACCCACTACACATCCTGCCTTTTCCCATGTTTCTTTTTCAAAATCAGGAGCATTTTCTTGCATGTTTGCCAATTCGTCCCAAGTATCAACAGTTTCCAATATCATGGCTAATTCAGTCCTTACATTTATTCCACCCACTTCCACCTCTGTGAAAGAGTACCCTTGTTCCGCGCAATACCGTGCGACTTCGTCGGCATATCTATTGCCTTTCGAGACGAAGTCCTCATTTCTGGTATGTGCAGTGCACTTTACAACTGCGATACCTGCTGGACATTGCAACGCCTCTAACAACAGGCGCACAAACTCTCCATTGCGAATGGGAGAGCCTGAAGAGGTCATGAACCCTCTTTGAGACCATAACTGCCCGTAATCATGAACCACCCCATAACCATATTGGCTGTCGGTGTATATGGTGACTCGAATTTGATTGCTTGCCAAGCAAGCACGTGTCAAGGCAATAATCTCGGCTACCTGAGCGGAGTGTACTCCTTCCAGGCACCCAGCTTCCACAACTCCAGTAATTGTACAAACAGCGTAAGCTGCTCTCAACTGCCCAACTTCGTCTCTTACACATGAGCCATCGACAAAGAAAATTTCATCTGGGTCGGTCAGTGGCTCATCTACGATGCCGGGTCTGGGTTTGGTGCATAGTTCAGTCACATCGAGGCAGTCATGGTCTGTACATTCATCATCATCCTCAATATCATTTGGGAGTGGCATCAAGGTGGCAGGGTTCAAAACAGAGCATCTCTTGAGGGTCACATTCTCTGCAGCAAGAATAACTTGCTCATAGCGCGTGAGCCTGCTGTTGGTCAGATGCTGTGTTTTGGTCCTGGTCATCAACAGTTCAACAGAATGGGGCACGCACACCTCTAACGGGTGCCCCATGACGATATTTTCACATCTCTCAATGCTGACACCCGTTGCAGCAACGGATTTGAGACATCCGGGCAACGCTGCGGCTACTGGGTCTAAAGTAGCCGAGAAATAAGCAACTGGTCTACGGGCATTCCCATGGATTTGGACTAACACAGACAACGCGCAACCTTCTCTCTCACAACAGTAAAGAAAAAATGGTTTATTGTAATCAGGCATTCCCAATGCCGGAGCACGACACAGGTCCTCTCGCAGCTGTAGGAATGCCATCAAACAGTCTTTGTCCCATGGTACCGGATCGCTCACCTCCTTGTGCGTCAGTTTTTGCAAGGGCTTTGCTTTCAGTGAAAAGTTCGCGATCCACTGTCGGCAATAACCCACCATCCCTAGGAACATCCTGACCTCTCTCTGTGTCCTAGGCGCATTCATTTTCATGATCGCCTCTATCCTGTCTGGTGACACCTTTCGTTTGCCTTTCTCTATTCTGTGTCCCAAGTACTGCACTTCTGTCAGGCAGTACTGCAACTTTCCCGGGGACACCTTGTGCCCATTGGCAGCTAGGTGATTTAACAAAGCAATGGAGTCCTCCCTGCAAGCTTCTTCTGTTTCTGACGCCACGAGGAGGTCGTCTATGTACTGGACCAGAACTGACTTCTGGGGCAGCACTAGACTTTCAAGATTTTTCTTCAAAAGCTGGTTAAAGATCGATGGGCTCTCTGTATACCCCTGAGGAATACGACACCATGTTAGGACGCGATTTTCCAGCTTAAATGCGAAAAGAAAATGGCTTTCTTCGTCCAGAGGGATCGAAAAGAAAGCCTGACAAAGATCAATCACAGTGAACCACTCAGCTTGGAATGGAATCTGAAACAGTATCACTGATGGATTCGGTACCACTGGACAACACGAAACGACTATGTTATTAATCTTTCGAAGGTCCTGCACTATCCTGAATTTCCCATTTGGTTTCTGCAGACCCATAATCGGGGAGTTGCATGGACTACCCACGATTTCTTTCAGTATTCCCTGTTTAATCATGGACTCGATCACGGGCTTTATGCCTGCAATCGTTTCTGGAGTCAATTTATATTGGGGTGTTCTTGGGAACTCAGCATGCGGTTTCACTACAATTTTCACTGGGTCCACCCCTTTGACCAATCCAATCTCTTCCCCAGTGAAGTCCCATACTTCTGGAGCCACTGTCTCTCTCAAGTCCCAGGGGAGCTCATCTACTGTCAAAGTAGGGTACAGCTCCACGCATATTCTTGAGTTTGCAACTTTGAAGTCTGCGTCATCATCATTGGTCAATACCTCCACTCCCTGAGGTGTACAGTATATTGTACAATTCAATTTACACAACAGGTCTCTGCCTAGCAGACACACAGGACTTGAATCGCAAACCACAAACTGGTGCTCATCGCTGTACTTCCCTATTTTCACCTGTACTGGTTCTGTCAATTGGCTGGTTATTCTCCTGTTTGCGACCCCCACCACTTGTATGGTCTCTCCAGACATGGGCAGGTCTGGAACTGCAGCTGATCTGATCGTGGACCTAGTGGCTCCTGTGTCCACCAGAAAGGTCGTGGGGCACCCTGCTACTTCTGCTTCGACATAGGGTCCCCTCTGGTCCACCTCCAAGGCTGCCCCGAGGGTGCAGTCTTCTCTTTCCACTCTCTGTCCGGTTAATGGGTCCACATAATAGCACTCTTCTCCTTCTACAAACAGGGGCATCTGTCTATAGGTCTTACCCATAGTCCCCACTCGAGGAGGTTGCGGGAACTGGGCTCGGGGAGGAGCCCCCCCCCCTTTGAGCACCTTTCCCTGGTATGGCGTCACCCCTCTTGTAGGCGCGCTCTGGACCTCTTCCTCCTCTATCTCTTGTTCTCCTATCTCTACATTGTAGGGACACTCGCGTTTCCAATGCCCCACCTCGTTACACTGGTGGCACCTAGTCGTTTTCTTCAAGGCAGCTATGTCTAATCTGGGTCTAAAGGTGGAACTCTCCTCATTGCCCTTGTTCTGACTGTACTGCTTCTTTCCTCCTGTACCTATTCCTTGCTGCTGTTGCTGCTGTCCCCCCTTTCCTGCTGCCTGCATCTGTACCACCATCAACTTTTCTTTTAGTTTCTTAGCCTTGGAGTCTATCTCATCACAGCAGTACCTGGCATACCTCAGTATTTCGTCTAGGGGTTTACTTTGCCAACAAATCGAGTGTTGCTGAATCATTAAACTAATATCCGGTCTCAGTCCCAGGACGAACTTGGACACGAATTGCCCTATGTCTTTTGGATCCATTACATCCAGGCCGCTATACTGTTTAAACGCCTTCAGCAATCTCTCGTAATATTCGTGGACGGTCTCTTTGGGTTCCTGTCTGGTTCGGTCTATTCTGACCCAATCTATGTCTTGCATTGGCACTTTCTCTTTCAGCCAAGTCATCACTCTCTCGAATTTTGCCATCACAATCTCGGACGGCCCATTAGTCTTAGCATCTCTCTCCGGCTCCGTTGTGGGCCACTCAGCGCTAACCTTGCATGCTGTCCACAGATCTCCTGGTACTACAATGTCGAACAGCGTGTTCAGATCTATCCATAGGACCTTTGAGATTTTTACAAATCTCTCGACTTGCTTGTACCACTCCACTGGGTTTTCCCGCAATTTGGGGAAGGAGGTGGTAAAAGCAGCTAAATCTCCCCTACTCCAAGGGACATGCACATAGTTCCCATTGGCGACTTCACGCAAAGGGTATGCTTCTATTCCCTGCAGCCTTCCTGGTGTCATACCAAGCGTGCTTCTCCTGGCGGTCCCTTTCTTGGACCACCTCTCTTCCCACTTATCTAGTGCCCTCCATGTCCTTATTCCAGTGATCAGTTCCCTTATGTGCGTTTTCAGCCCAATCGTTCTCCTCTCATCTAGGTCTCGATCTGTATAATGTAGCCTGTGGTTACCCTGTAATGCTTTGGTTCTTGACAGGTCCACCATATATTTGCCTGCTAGTTCGACTAACTTCTCATGGATTGCTCTCGCTTTTCGAGTGATGTCCTTTGCCATATACAGTATTTCATCCTGCTCATACATTTCCATTCTTTCTAAAGGCAGGGTACCATCTATCATGTCATCCAGGTCTGACCTTAAGCTGGCGACATCGAGTCTCTTAGCTTTTATCTCAGCTCGCAATATGTCTTTCGAAGGGGGCTCACTGGTCTCCCTACCATCCCAACTCCGAGCTCTACGTTTGGGCTCGGGAGAGTTAATGAGTGCTCTCCCTTGCTCCCATCTCTCCAGGTCCCATGCTCGGCCATCCGATCTTGGAAGGTGATGGAACACGGGCCTGTTACCCCCACTCTTGCTCTGCCCACTCTCTTCTTCTTCTCTCCTTTCACCGTACGCCTCTCTGTTATTTTCCCTCTGGTCGCTACTCTCCCTTTGCCTAGTATCGCTCAGTATCCGATACGATCCTTCCTGGTTCCCCATATTCCCTGGGCTGCGCTCATTTCCGTCATCACAGGGACTATGGTGCGACCTCTCACAACTCCCATTCTGTTCTCGGGTGCCGGGCACACAGTGTGGACACTTAAAGCTGTTTCTGTACTCTTGCGCTCTCTTCTCCCCTTCACTGAGTATTGGGCGCGCCACCCCTCCACTCCCGGGGCCCCCGTTTTCCAGGTCTGTTCTATCCCCACTCCGGGCCCAATGGGTGACTCCCCTACTATCTCTCTCTCTACAGTCCCACTCCGGGCTGCTCTCCCCAGCCCCGCAGTGAGTCCGAGCTCTGCTGTCCTGACTTTCCCTTTCAGCTTCTGCAGCTATGATGCTCTTGTGAGCCTCCACTGCCTCATCCCACTTCTTCATGTACTCATTTAGCTCTTGAAAGGATTTTCGTCCAGTTCCCCTCAGATCCGCTGGCCATCTAGGGCCCCCAGGGTCCCCTCCTGGATCCCCTGCTGTGTGCATCGGGGTGCTCCACTCTCTGGGTATCGGCATCTGACTTGGGGAATTGATCGTATCGTTCCTCCTTGCCGTCTCTGCTCTTTCTCTGTCCTTCCGTACCCGTTCTTCCCCTCTTGCTCTCTCTTGGTCATATATCGATATTATAGGACCTATGGTAACAGGTACCTGTAGTGCATCTGGTAATCCGTAGGATGTGGCGCACTCCGTTTCCGGCGCTCTTTGTACCACAAACCTCCCGACTACCTGTTGCACCTGACTAGGCTGGGACAGCTCTTTCTTTGCCTCCGGATCCCACTCTGAACTGGGAAGCGGTCTATGCTCTCCTGCATTGCCCCCCTTTTCTCCTTCACTATGCTCGACCTCCCCCCCTGCTCTATTATACGGGGGTGGCCTGTCTGTCAATAATCTGTTTATCAGGCTGTCCTCTGTTTCGCTCTCATCATCTTCTTCTAGGGGGCTTTTATTACCGGGCACCTCTAACACTGGGTACAGTTTATTTACTTCCATGTTATGCACTCTCCATCTTTTAGCATCCGCATCCCACCTGGCATCCTGCACTGCCCTTACCGATCGTTTCACCCTTTCTTGTCGTCTGTTCATATTCTTTTCATGCGCTGCCCTAATCCATGCATCAAGGGCTTCAAACTGGGTCGGTCTAGGCAAGGGTCTCATTGAGGTCATGACTGATTTTAATCGATGTAACACCTCTAATCTGAACGTCCCGTACTTCGGGAACGTCAGTTCCTCATTTCCTTCCGTAATCTTACTCCACTCTGATATCCAAAGGATCGTATGCAACCCAACATTCACTGCCATGTAACGAGCTGGCGTACCCTCCGGCGGGGCTTCTTCCCCTTCATACGATCCCCGCTTCTCTTTTTTAAACACCGCTCTCAGCCATTTAAAACATTTCATAATTATGCGCACAATATCCAGCCTCGCTACTCTGTTTACTTCCTGATGACAATCCACCAATCCTGTCGCGGCTTTGCTAACTTGGCCTATCGCAGCGCGGTCTTTCTCCGGTCGGCCAATCACAGAGCGACACTTTCTGACGTCTTTGCTAGCTGGCCTATCACAGCGCGGTCTTTCTCCGGTCAGCCAATCACTGCGCGACACTTCCTGACGTCACTTTTCTCCGCTTCGCAGCAGCACCCCTCCTTTCTCAACTCGTCTCCCGGTCATGCATGCGTCCCATTCATACACCGAAAAATGACTACTTCCGACCAAGCGGTCACTTCCCTCGACTGTACGTCCACAGTCTATATGTAATTGTCAACACAACTGACGAAATGTCTATCGTCTCTCTGATAGGTTGCTTACACACACAGTAACCTCCGACCAGCGTCCGTTACTCACGCACTCACTCTTACGTTCCCCCTATCTCGGTCTTTCGGGTGATCAATGGTACCTCATGACCCCCTTCACACTATTTGACAATTACTCTGGGTGTCCGATACACCCGAACCACTTAAGCTCTCCTTGAACTTAAGATTTCCACCGGTTGCGCGCGCTCACAACCTGTTCCACAATCACTCTACAGACATTCAGCTCCGCCAGACATTACAACATAGATACAATACAAAAACACCGCAATCTAACACGCATGACCCTTTATACTCACTCTCGACCGATACTGCTGCTTTTTCTGTCTCACGTCATCCGGATCTTCTTCAGCGGGCGGTTCTTCCGATCATCGATTTCTAGGGGCCTTGGGGTAAGCTAACCTGGCCTAGGTCACCGTCCTCAAGAAGGCAACCATCCTCTATAGCTACCAACTGGAAGGGCGAGATTTTGATCGATACCTTATCACTATTGATCTAAACCCCGATCTGGTCGACTGAACCTTTGTTGCCTGTCATTGAAGGAAGAAAGTGCCTCTTTCCCCAAGTTAGTTCACCCAATAAAGGACCCCGCTCCAAAAGATCACAAACAACTTCTAGCTTTCAAAAGTTTATTGTAAGGATATGATAAGCTGCAAATACAGGCATCTCAGAATGAGATTCACGAGATACACAGGTCCAACTACATACATGTGCTCTCTGAAAGCCCTCAGACGAGCAACGGAAATTACCAATACAAGTTCTAAGAATAATAAAGCTATCAGCATTGACGCATATCTCTCCTTCATTTAAGTTGGAGGAAAACACACAGGTTAGGCTGTCCCTACCCTGCTCTAGATGGTATCCCTACTTAACCAAATCCCAACCTAACAAAGGTGTCAGCAGTGAATGACCCCCAAGGGAAGTCACTCACTCTAAGTCTCTTGGTGAAAACCTATAGTTCTCCAGTCATGACCCCTCTCTGCCTACCCATCCGCTCTCTAAAGGGTCCTCAGGTATCTGCTCTAACTCCACCCAGGGGTGCTGTCCCTAATACAAAACAGTCAACAACATTTGAGACGCCCCTCGTGAGACGCCCCTCACGTGGTGTAGCTTCTGGCTTTTTCCATGCTGCTTTGTATTGGGCCTCATACGTTGGAGTTGACCTTGCTTCTCAGACTCTTCTCCGGCCCGCTGATACCCCTTAAAACATTCCAGAACCCTCCTCCATGTCTGGGCCGTCTACTGAACAGACCTCTATTCATATTATTTATAATCGGATCCTCCCTTTCTCTTGCAGACAGACATCTGCAGCCAAGAACCCAACTCTCATAGACTTCCAAAAAGGTTTGCAACATTTCTCGGCCCAGACATGTACGTGTAAATCAATGTTAAACAATTCAGGCCTACAATATTTCTCATAATGATTATAGCATTCAACTTCTTCATTAATTAAAGCATGTTAATACTCTTATTCTATTATTCAGTAAACACATCTATAAATCATGGCCCATTAATGCAATAGCCAAAACATTATTTCAATCTATGTCGTGAAAAGAAACACCTTCTAGCTCTGGCCCTGAGGCCTACCACATTCTGCGTTTAACCACATGCCATCTTACATTTTAGCAGCTACACGACATGGATTCAGGAATAATCACATCTAATAAAATCATATAGTGTCACACATTTCTGTATTAGTTCCACTTCTACTTAAATCTCTACATTAGCTATACATTCAGAATATAATTGCAGATACTACTAGCACTCATGGCATTTCTCCTCATGATTTGTGCTTACTACAGGTAAGTGTGATGCACTCATACATTTAGGTCAGTTTGCGCTCTCTCAGTTGTCTTAACAATTGAATCATAACACTCAAGCAGGTGTAGAGCACGGGACAATCAGCCGGAGCATAGCTGCAAAATCGGCCCTGTACCACAATCGGCCGAAAACCGGCCCCGGCAAAGAGCTCGGCGGTCCCTCCAACCGTCCCCCCCCTCCCCCGGAGTGGGGAGGGGCCTGGCCGAGCACTTTGCCAGGACCAGTTGTGGTTCCAAGTCCGGCCTTAGGTACAATCGACAAGCATGCGGGATATGTCTGCTGCAAAATAGCGGCACTTCAGACAGTGTGTTTTGTCAGTAGCTTGAGACTGCACCCATTTTGAGATACAGCCAGGCGTATAGTAGAGCACATAGATGGCTTTAAGTTGCTGCAATTTGAGATTGACAGAAGTTACCAATTGGACTACTATGGTAAGAGCCTCCTGGACTTCTATGACCGTGACTTCTGATGTAAGAAGTTAGCTTCGCCTTGAAACTATCCGCAAGCTGTCGTCTTTAACCTATGAGATTAATTTCTGATAGAAAGAGCTTATAGTGATTTTGCCCAGAGTGAGACATAAACAGGGGCTCAGGGGTAGCAGATGCAAACGTTGTAACTTAGCAGTCACAGCTTTCAGAAGAGGCTCATAATTGAGCGAGATGACCTCTTCAGTGACGCCACTCAACCTGATACCTAAGTAAGTAGCCATATCAATAACCCCTGGTGATGGGTTTTGCAACTGAAAATTCTGAATTATCTATGTTTTAGAGCCAGATGTACGACCCTAAATTGTATGTGCAAACGGGGTTACGACCCATTTGCACATGCTAAATGGTCAGGGGCCATGTACAATTCCTAAGTAGCGAGTCGCAATTTATATGCAACTCCATCTTTAGGAATTGCGAGTTGCTATTAGAAAGGGTTGTTCCATTCCTAATAGCGTCTGCAAAGCAAGGTATAAATGATTTGTGACCGCAATTTACCACCCTCTTCAAGAGGGTTGTAGTGCAGTCGCAATTTGGAAGGGGTCCCCTGGGGACCCCTTCCACTTTGTGACTGCTTCTAAAAATATTTTTTAAGGGCATGCAGTGGTCCCAGGGACCACTACCTGCCCTTAAAAAATGAAATGAAAACGTTTCTTTTTTTAAAAATGCACTCCGTTTTCCTTTAAGGATAATGGGCTGCATTTAACAAACAAAAAATAGCTTTATTTAAAAGCAGTCCCAGACATGGTGGTCTGCTTAGCCCATCATGCCACCATCCCTGGGAGTGCCTGTCATTCCCAATGGGCTCACAAATTGCGAGAGGCTCATTAATATTCATGAGCCTCACAGTTTGCGACCCCATTTGGAATCGCAAACAGTGTTAAACACACTGTTGCACATGCCAAATAGCACCTCGTAAATTGCGGGTTGTAAATGAGACGCAATTTGCGAGGCGCTATTTTGCAGGTCGTACATTTGGCCCTAAGCTTATAACCCGAAAAAAACACTGAATAATTCTGCCTCCTTTGATATGACCACCAGAGAAGCCAGTGTGTTGGTGGCAAATACAGCAATATCAGTGGCGTATGCAGTTATTTTCAACTCCGTTTCATTTAGTTTAACTGGCTGAATGAATTTGTACAGTAAAAGATGTCTTATATATGGCTCTATATAACAAGCAAATAATAGCAGGGAAAGAGGACATCCCTGGTGTGTACCACTGTGTATAGAAAATGGAGAATATGAAATACCAACCATCAAGACCTTTGCGGCAGGGCTTTTATATTACTTTTTAACTAATGCGATAAACCGGATTTCAAGCCCAAATGTTTTCATTGTCAACCAGCATGCTTTCCAGGTAACCTGATTGAAGTCCACCATGATCATACCGATCTGGTCTTTCGTTTTCTCGGCTACGTAAAATGCTGTTATTGTGTTGTTAATGTGTGCTTTAGTATCCCAAACTGGAATGAATCCATGCTGCTGCACCGGAACCAAGGTATTCTAAAGTGGTGCCAAGCATGTTGCCAATATCTCTAGAAAAAACCTAGGTTTCCGCCCTTATCAAAGATATGGGTTGGTATGAACCTCTTTCCTCAGGTGCTTTCTCTAATATAAGGAACACTACCACATTTGTGAGCCCCCAGAAAGCTGGAGCGTCACCTCCACCCACCATACAAGTAAATAGATTGTTAATTTCTGGTATAAGAATATCCCTAAACACTTTATAGAACTCTAGTGGTATTGTAACCTGTTGGGACGGGAAGTCTCCTGCATGTCTCTAGAGAGAGTGCTTCCCCTGCCTTATGCTAATCTACAGGCAAGTCACTCAAAAGCTACTGTATTGTTTCTAGATCCCTACCTCAGTGAGCATGACAATCATACATGTCCACTGAGGATCTCTGTGTTTACATGGATTGAGACCCTAGAGCTTGGCTCTGAGGTCAAGGGGGCATGCCTAGTGCACCCCTATTTTTCAGAGAGTGGCTTCTGCCCTCAACCCAGGCTATGGTAGACTGACAGTGGTGGCAGCAATACATCTATAGTCAGGAGGGGTGAGTCCCTAGACACCCTCCTGACTGTCTGTGCAGTCTGCCATGCCTGTGTACCTGCTGCCTTTGTCTATCTGATGTGTGTTTGAGAGCCTGTGAGTGTACTGGGGAAGAATGGTGTGCTGAGCAAGTGTGAGGAATGTGAGCTGTTCTGCTGGACCTCCCAACTCCTCAATCTTCCCCTCTAGTTCAAACATATCCTTTTCTTCTCACCCATCACAGTTTTCAATACGTTCTCTCACTTAAATCTTTACTTCTCTCCCTCTAAAATCTGTCTCTTAGTTTCCCTCTTATCACTCGCCAACTACTGGTCCTGCTCCACCACTCTTCTTTGTATTCTTCTCAATTCACTCTTATCTCAGTCTTCCCCCTCTTGATTTTGCCACTGGCCATCGTCTCATCTTTTCTACTGCTTTCTTCCTCTTATCTAACATTCCCTCTCTCTTTCTTCCCACTGATTTCCTTTCTTTTTCTGTGTATGCGCCCTTTTCCTTTATATGTTTTCAGTTTCACTTCATTATTTCACTTTTTTGTTTTTTTCTCTCAATTTCCTTTTCTCTTCCTTTGTATTTTGCCCTTTTCATCTTTCTTTAAAAGTTCTTGTATGTCTTTCCATACTTCTTCCTTTTCAGATTTTCTTCCCTGTTTTCTTAAATCCTAATTTTTCTGTTTCCATATGTTTCCTTATTTCCCTATGCTCTTTCATCTTATCTTCATCACTTTTTTCAACTCTATTTCTTTCATCCTTTGCTTTTCTGCTTCTTTTTGTCAGCTTTAATCCTTTCCTCCCTTTCAACCTTTCAGACTTTCTTTCTCATTTAATTTTTATTTTTAATTTTTGTTCTCTCTGCCTTCATTCAAGCATTCTACCTTTCTTCCTGTCTTTTATTCTTTCACTTATCTTTCTATTTCTTCCTTCTAGTTTACACCTTCTTCCTTTTCTCTTTATGCTATTCTTCCTGTTCTTCGTCATTTTATAGTCCTTCACTCTTTCTTTATCCATTTATTCATGAATCCTTTCATGTATACCTTTCTTGCATCCTTCAATTTAGTTTTGTATTCTTTCTTTTTCCATCCTACCTATGAATCATTACTTTCTTTCTCAACCACTTGCTCCATTTGTTTCTGTCACTTCAATTCCTTTCAAATTTTTCATAATTTATCTGTCTATGGCATTGTGTTTGGCACCTTTGGTATCTAGCAGCTTCACTCTTTAGCTTCTTATGCTTTTCTCCTCCACCTTATTTACTATCGACAATTTAGGGAACTCTAATGGCATTGTCCCGATGCACTGTCTGCTCTGTGTATGTGAAGGAAGAGTACACACCTGCAGCCTAGTTGCGCCTGTACTGTTTGTGATCAAAGATAGAGCTGCTAGTACTGTTTGGAGTACTCCTGAAGTTACCCGCAGTCAACACGATCGGAAGGTGTGTGCCAGGACTAATCGATGCCGGTACAGCGATAGCAAAAGCACACATTATGCCCAGCCATTCAGTTCCATGAGAAAATATTGATCTTGGATTCATGCGTGTATAATAAGGCTGAGAGGTCACACAAGACCAAGAACCAACCACAGACAGATGGCTATATTGCTGGACGCAAGTGATAATAACAGGGTCTTTTGGCTAGAGGCAGAATATTTGGTTGTATTTGTTAGGGGTGGTAAGTTTGTGAGTGGTCCCTACCTGGGTTCTCATGGTTGAGGTTTGTGTTTGTTCAGTAGCTTGGGGATCTGTCCACTTTTCATTACATCATGAAAGATGCCTTAGCAAAACAATGGGTTGACTGTTATGAAATTTGTGTTTTGCTTGAGAGGGACTGATGGTGGGTTGGAGAATGTTATCCTCTAGTGAAGTGGATTTGATGGTGGTAAGGTTGAAAATGAATTCTATATAAGGTGGTTAGATAGATGACATAGAGGAGGGGCTAGATCTGGTCTTCGTTTAGTGAATGTATAAACCTTTTGGAGGCAAAAATACGCAGGACAGCGCAAAGATGGCCACCCTAAAATCAGTAGAGGAACAGAATTTTAGAGGCTGCAATGAAATAGAAACTTGTTATGTTGGGAGATAGTCAGTTTTGCACTTCCCTAATTTGGCTCCTGAGTCATTGGACAGTGAATTAATTCCTTTTAATTAAAAGTGCATTGAGGTGGAGAGTGCTATTGTGTCCATAGTCTTTTCTGTGTGGCTCAGAGTGAAATGTAAGGGAAAGCATTATATGTTTACTCAAGTGACTGAGTTAGGAACTTGGGTCAGGGGTGCAAAGTTCCAAAGATAAAGGAACACTTCCTATAAATCTCTGCTGAGACGCGTATATCACTGATTTTCCGGGAGAAAGCGTGGCCATCTAGTCTTAACACTGGGATATATTTGACTGTTGGATGGCTCTGCAGTGGGAATATATGTTATATGTGCCCCTGCTACATAAGTAGATTCTGGGAATGTACGAGACATATTGTATCAAACACATGTGCATACATGGTTCAGGGAAAAAGGTCATGATATGAGGTGAGTGTAGTGAAGCCTTCTTTGGCCCACTTTGGTTCTCCATTTTATTTTATGATTTTACACATTTTAGGTTAACATAATTTTAGCAATGTTATTTCATAACTTTAGGCTTGCACAATATTATTTCGAGAAGACACTGTACATGCTTCTAGTTTTTAGAAAGCCTTTCTCGCATATCATCTGAACACTCCGTTCAAGGCTAGGAACACAGAACAGGTTCTCCTAGTGCTTGAGTTGCATGTTCGGAGACAGCTTCTAACATCTAGACACATCAATGCATCAGAGCTGTACCTCTAACACTGTGGTTTTATTATATAAACAGTGCACTGTCCTTTCACGGGTCAGAGAGGCACTTCAGCTACAACAGTCCTGGAATGTAGGCTGTGTTCGACATGCAGCATTGCTGGCACTGATCTTCCATCCTGCGAAGAGGGATTGCCAATTCCACATCAGGCAGAGACCTTAGTCCAGTTATCCAGGTATGGGGGCTCAGCTATCATAAGAGATTGAGCAGAGGGTACACCCACTATGCTCTCAGAGTAGGGGTAGCGATAGGTAGAAATATATATATAGAAATCAGACTGCCATGGTTGGACTGTTTATTCTTTCCACCATGTTCATAATGCTGGTTACATCGCTTTGTTTTATCTGTCTATAAATCGTAGCGCACACTTTTTATGCAAGACTGCAACTGTTTGAATAAATACATTGAAAATTGTATTCATATCTTTCTTGTGTTTACCATGGGCATGCATAAGTAAACAAAAAAGGATAAGATCTGTTTCCACAATTCCCTTGGGAATCAGAGTGCCATGATCGAGGTTGCCAAAATCACCTGCCACCCTAGGAAGGTAGGGGTTTGGATTAGGAACTGTGAACTAGCTAGGAATTGGAACGGCAAACTCTGATGGTGCAGAAGTACTCAGTCCCTGCATTCTGAAGTCCTTTTGTCCTTATATGCTGTCCTACATTTTCGGATGGGAACCGTATAACATTGCCAGAGACTATTTTACATGGTTAGGCCAGTAAATCCTTGCAAAGGAGTATAAAAAGGGCACAGCAAACAAATTAAAGCAATGAAAGGCTATTTGGGAAAAAGCAAAACTTTCCGTGAATTTACAGTGCAACATGGAACACTGTAACATGGGAAAATCGATATCTGGGAAATCTGCTAGATAACATCTTTCCGCTCATCAAGGAAAAAGTTATAAGAACAGACCCACCCTCACCACAGCTCAATTACCAACTCCTAATCTGAATCCCAAATAAGTGTCTGTTTGCGCCAGGAGGCGCTCAAACGCAGCCCGGACCACGGAGAAGGTTGCCCTTGTTGCTGAACCACAGAGGGGAAGAAAAAGCCTTCAGCAACTGAGCAGGTAACTGTGACTACTCTAGATACCTTTTTGACCAGAGCAACTTTGGTCTTAGAGAAAGAAATTGCCCTTACAGAAAGGAGACTCTTGTTGGGTTTAGGGATGGGCCAATTATTTACCATACCTGTACAACCTATGCAGGGGGATGCAGCCCTCACAGTTGGGGCTGCTCCTATAGAACCACCTGTGGCTACTAGATCACCTAGTAGATCACTTACAGCTCACACAGAGCTTGTTACCACACATGGGGGGAACCAACATCCCCTACCACTGGTAATGGGAAACGCAAATGAGGCAATGTGACATTTCCCGCTAAATGCCCGGCGAAAAATATCAGAAAGGTCGCCACACCTGTGAATTCATCCTGTCCGAATGGTCAGGAACCCACAGACTTCGCCTCTCTCCCAAACTGGGCTGCACTCTGGGACAACTTTAAACAACTCTTGCAACCTATTTATGCACATTTAGATTCTGTAGATCGCATTTTACAAGGCGTATCTCAATCTCAATTGGCTCATTAAGCGGGGGTAGATACAGGGGTTATTGCCAGCCACATCTACCACCCTGCTCAATCTCTCGGCTGCCTCTGATGCTTGTACAACCTCCAACAATACTAGCTTTGAAATCAATAATAGGAATTCCAAATGTGATAATGGTAATAATACTACTCTAGGTTGTGCGCTAGCTATATCTAGTGGTCACCCTTGTGCAGTCAATGAGTTGTCATCTAGCAGGGCTAACCCTGCCAGTCTCGACCCCAGGTGCTGCCCACTGCAGGCGACTACAAAAGACTTAATGAATGAATGACAATCACAATATACATCAAGTACACAGGTTAAGGCAATCCGACCATCTATGCAGGTATAAAACAGCCTAAACCAACAACATATGCATCTTCCTCCCACTGCATGCCCTTTTGCTGTAGTTTTGGTAAACATACCTTTATTGCGTCCACATCTAAATGAATCTTCAATTCAATTGATGTACAAGGCTCGACACTGGCTGAACCAAAACTCAGGAAAAGGACACTTGATTCAAAA
This sequence comes from Lissotriton helveticus, assembly GCF_964261635.1. Classification (NCBI taxonomy): domain Eukaryota; kingdom Metazoa; phylum Chordata; class Amphibia; order Caudata; family Salamandridae; genus Lissotriton; species Lissotriton helveticus. Next base: position 186,684,408 of record NC_136068.1, on the reverse strand, counting down.
CCACTAGATAATGGCTAGAAGTACACAGTGGACAGGGATTGATAAAAAATCAATAATAATGACTGTGTAATTTTAAATTTTGATAATGAACGTTTAGTTAGAGTCTTATTAGGAAGTCTGCCGGCTGCCCCTTCTTTCGATTCCCAGATTTATGCAGTTCCTCTTGGCTTCTTTTATAGGCCCACAAAATTATGCGCTAATCAGGATAACTATCCCAGGAGACCTGGCCCTAAGCATACAAAGGCGGCTCCCGCTTCAGGTACTCAACGTTAGAAGATATGGAGGCCTGTGATTGACTGTCCTCTGAACAAACGCCATCTGGTCTGGAGCCTGTAGAACGGGCTCGCCTGGCTAGTCTGATTTAACAAATAGCATCCCCCAATACAAACTAATGTAATTCCATCTACCTTTCCGGCAACGACGGCGCACCATTCACAAGATTCCAGCAGAGACGTAAAGTTTCTATCATGGAATATAGCAGGATGCAGTACCAAAAAAGATAATCCAAACTGGCATAAAGTATTCCTAACTTCTGATATCATCTGCTTCCAGGAAACTTGGTCAGAACAGCCTCGGTTTTTAGATGGTTATTATGCTGCGCATCGGCATATTGAGGCTGCAACTGGAAAAGTGAGCCTGCAGCTATATATTTGAGGATGTACCTTTGCTTAGGATGTCTAGGCAGATATATCAAATTACAGATTGCTTAAGATAAATCTATACTTTTTGGCTTTGTCAGTGTTTGTCTCTCTTGGCTGAATCACCTGTATATGAGACCTGAGCAACATGGCTGATGCCCGGTGGAGCTTCTAGACAGCTAATGAGGAGATTGGCCCTGGTATCACCCTTGACCGTCACCTACCCAGCCGGACATTAGGCATAGTTCCTTCTTGTCTCCCCGCTATTACTCATTCCTCCCCTCCCTCCTACGGATTCTTGAAACAGTGCTTATGTGTACTGTACCTTACTATGCTCTTGTATCTGATGTAACTTTTAACGCAGCAATCCTAAATGTAAAGCGCTCTGATACCCTCTTGGGTCAAGTTCGGGCTATATAAAACTTTATAAATAAATAAAGTCATGATACCCATCTGTCCCCCCTACACATACACCCACCCCAGAACTAACCAAATCCCGGGCTAACAACACATACCACCTTAAGCCCTTTTCTCACCCTAACACCACACACATTACCTCCCCGCTCCCCGCATAACCACCCCCACCATCTACCCACACCAACACTCCCAGCGCCTCGCTCACACCCCTTAGCCAATCCATCACACACCCTCAGAGCACCACTCATCTCCCCTATGCCTACTCCTGCCCCAACAACAATAATAGTCACACGGTCCCAATCACACATATAACCCCTACCTCCCATAATCCCGATGTCCCAACTGTCCCTTCTATCCCCACGTATACCACCACAGCCCCTTACATAGCACACATCCACACCCCTCCACACACAGCCTCGACACTCCCCCTTCCCATTGACATACACACAGAAAGATCTCAAGACAAGGAGCCTGAATACGACTCCCCTTTGAATAGCACACAAGACACAACTTCTCCTCCCTCACCCACAGTCCAGCCATCAAATATAGTAACTCTCACCCCAGACCCTAGACTAGATGAGATATTATTATCCCTTCAACAAGTCAAAGCTGACATCCAAACTTTACATGATTTGATTCTGCATCAATCCAAGCTCGCGTGCCATAAACATGAATCCAGAACATACCCAGGCATCAAAAATTCTAATCACACCCAACAACTACAGGCAAGCTCCCAAAATCATGAGTCCCCAAGGTGGAGGACAGTGCCTTACCCCAATGCCTTATCCCACCCAAGCAGGATGAAAATCCGCTTATCGTCTAAAGAATTACTTACCTCCCACATAACTCTGTGCACCTAGATAACTTACATATGGATTCCTTAATCCAGACTATACTATTCCTATCAACTCACACAGAGCTACAAGACAAAATCCCAGAGGCATAGTTGAAATCAACCTCACCCGAATCCCTCTCACACTTGAACCCATCATATAACCCAACAAGACGCGACTAAAATGTATACTCCTAAACTGCAAGTCCGCATCCAGACATGCAGCCGACCTTCTACTTGCTAACAAACCAGACCTTCTAATCCTGACGGAAACATGGCTAAATGAATCACCTACACCCATCATGGACATACTATTCCCCCTAACTATGACATCACCAGACTAGACAGAATTGATAGGCCGGGTGGTGGGATTGCTTGCATACATCAGAGCAATCTAACAGTGACCAAAGCCAATGCCCCCGCACCATCCTTCTGTGAATACCTTTGTTTAAACAGCTCTAGTAATAATAAACAAAAATGTTCATTACACATATTCTACCACCAGCCAGGAGATAACCTCACATTCATAGAACACCTCATGGATATTCTAGCCACAAATGACGGCCAACAAATTATGCAAATATTCCTAGGTGACTTCAGCCTACACTGGGATGACCAGAACGACCCAGGGGTCAACAGCCTCAAAGCTTTCCTCTCAGACCTTAATCTTAATTAAATCTGTAACAGCCCAACACACGACAAAGGCGCAATCCTCGACCTAGTAATCTCCAAAGTTGACTTAACTCAGCTTGACTTGATCCTCCCTTGTAACTGGTCTGACCATCACATCATTACATTCCAAATCATGGAAGCAGTTAAACGACTTTCTACACAACCCCTAAGAACAAAGATCTGGAAGAGAAATCTGAGAAACATTGATGCAGTCCTCCTAGCATCCTCTATTCCAAATACCCTATGTCCCCCAGAAGACATAGTAGATGTACAAGGTCTGACCAACCACTACTTCCACTCCATGAACAGCCTCCCAGATAAAATAGCCCCTCTACAATTGAAAAGAACCACCACAAAAGACTCAAAACCCTGGTATGATGGTAGGCTAAATGAAGACAGACGTTCACTTAGAGTAATTGAACGACGCTGGAGATCCGCACCTTCAGCTGACCACCTCAAGTTACTAAGAACCACCAGAAACTCCTACTTTAGAAAGATCAGAAGATCTAAAACCGGCTTCTTCAGTACTCAACTTGACCAAGCCAAGAACCGTCCCAAAAAACTATTCGATCAAATCAAATCCCAAACCAAGAGTGCACCCACCCACTCCAAGTCTATCCCTGACACTCTACCCAACTGTGAGGAATTTGCCTCTTTTTTTACTAGGAAATCAGAATCCATAAAAACCGACTTACTCAATGACCTTTTATCCCTTACAGACATGCAAAAGAACTCCGCACTGTCCCTGAAAGGTGCCCCAGTCAAATGCACCACTAAATTCAACCTTAAAAATAACGCATCCTGGTCCTACTTCAACACTTACAGTGAAGATACGATACTAAAGACACTAACTGCCTTAAATCCCTCCAGCCACTTCTCAGACCCGCTTCCTGCTAGCAATTTAAAAGACCTCATTCCACTTTTACTACCTCTCTGGACCAAGATTATAAATACCTCCCTCCTTCAAGGAACCATCCCAGAAATCCTGAAATCAGGTCAAGTATCCCCTATCCTTAAGAAACCAACAGCTGACCCATCTGACTTAAATAACTATCGCTCGATATCCAACATCCCCACTCTAGCCAAGCTCCTATACAATTATGTTTACACACGCAGCTTAACCACCACATCGAACAATTCAACCTGCTTAACCAATAACAATCAGGCTTCCGGGCAGGTCACAGTACTGAAACAGCCATGACACACATAATTGACGACGCTCTAAAAATCCTGGACAAAAATGAAGCCTGTTTACTAATCTTACTCGACCTGTCATCGGCATTCGACACAGTCAAACGTGACAACTTGCTAGAGCTTCTGAAACACAGAATGGGATTATCTGGATCTGTGCTTACCTGGTTTACCTCTTTCCTCCAAAATAGATCTTAAAGATTCATGGTCAATCAATCCTTGTCCAACCCAGTTCCAGTCACATTAGGAGTGCCGCAAGGCTCTTCCCTTTCACCTACACTTTTCAACCTTTTTCATGGAACCGAACTTCTCAGTCTCTCCAAGATTCATTTCAATATGTATGCAGATGACACCCAACTCTACATCAAGATCCATTCACTTGAGGACATCGAATCCCTCAACACAATGCTACAAAAAACTCAAACATGGTTGGCCGAAAACCATTTGAAACTAAACTCCCTCAAAACGGATTTCCTCTTAATCGTCCCCCCAACAAATCATCCAACATCCTTGACTGGATGAAACACCTAACAGCACTCAAAGGGCAACCACTCATTGTTGAATCAGCGAAATCGCTAGGTGTGACACTGGAAAGAAACCTAAAGATGCAGAAGCATATCAGCACCTCCACAAAAGGAGAACATTTCCACATGAACACCCTACGAAAACTGAAACCCTTCCTGCCAGCAAACGATTTCAAACAAGCAGGTCAAGCCCCTGTAATCCTTAGAGTGGAATATGGGGCTGTAACCCTATGTGACCTCCCAAGATCAGCGATAGCCCCGCTAAGAGCCACTATCAATTCTGTTGCGAGACTCATCACAGGTTCAAAAAGAACCTCGCACTTCTCTCCAAACCATAGAGCACTCAACTGGCTACCATTTGAATCCAGAATTCATCTGAAAATTGCATGTATGATGCACAAGGCATTACACTACAACTCTCTGAGCTACCTGGCTCGAAAACTGGTTCTCTCCGCTGGTAACAGACCCACCAGGAGCTCCAAGAATCTTCTACTGAAACCACGATTTGGCAAGAAAACAAGTTACAACCAAACCTTCTCTTGAATGGCTCCCAGGATCTGGAATGCTCTGCCTACAGAAACAAGACTGAATCCTTCCACTGCCTCCTTCAAAAAAGAAGTGAAAGCAATTCTCATGGCTAAACTTACGTGAATTTTTTTTTTTTTACTTTATTTTTGAAGTTTATAAGCGACAATACAACATCAAAGAGTGCATTTACAAGTACACAGTTAGTTAAAAATATACATTGCATGTGTAGAATCAGGGAGCCAGAACATATATCTTTCTATCATCACATTACATTGTTGTAGTCCGCCAGACCCACATCATCCTTAATCAGCATCTACCCTGCGATATAGGCGCCTGGCATCATAGTCACATTTCCATAAAAGGAGAGCCCCAACAGTGTTTAAGCAAGATGGGAGTGCAAATATTCCCCAGTTTCAGTGTCCAGGTTAAATTTACGTGTATTACTTACTTATTACTGTATTTTAATTACTAGTATGTTTTATGGAGACCTTATATCTGAATCACCTATGCTTGTACTTCACTAGGCTTATACTTGTTTCCAACATCTGACATGTAAAGCTCTCTGATACCCGCAAGGGTCTTGTTTGCGCTATATAAAACTTTCAAATAAATAAATAAATAAGATAAAATCTTGTCTGTAAGTTAAGCACATCATGCATTTAAAGTACATCATCATTTCATTTGAAACAATTTGTAGATGCATTATAGCATGTACAGATGTATTACTTTTGAATCCTAACCAGTGCTGGAAAGTAGGGGAATCCTGTCGGATCCCGGTTCAAGTAGCTATTTCTGGGGCAGATATGACACTCACAGGGAAACATGATGAATTTATCGTGGTGTCATTTTCCAACATTAGGACATAATTCAGCAGCAGCCAAACATTATCTGCATTTCATTTGGAGGGGAAGGTAGTAATGTTTTCTATTTTAAAACCCAGCTGAGACCAAAACTAAGGCCTGATTTAAAGGGCCTCAGCCCTCCACCTAGATACCAACACAATGAAAGGAAACAAAGTCACTCAGTTTTTTTACCACTTCACAAGTACTTAAGAGAAACTATTGGAGGCTGGTTTTTAACCTTGTTCAACAGGCCTCTCCCCATGTCAGAGATGTGCATGCACTGTAAGAATGTGAGTTGTATCCGCATGTATGGGCAATTGCACAAATAATAATTTAAATATCATCTACTAATTTGTTTTTATTGAAACCCTTGCATGCGTCGGACGGCCCCCGGCCATCCATTATAGTTAGCGTGTGTGGAGGACAGCCGGCACAGTGGCGGAATTTGCGCCAAGGTCAAGGGGTTAATTCCTTTAAAGCGCTACACATTCCAGTGTAGGGTGTCAGAGCACTTTACATCACAAACAGGGGCACATCAAATAATACAACTGTGTAAATCAATGTACAGGAAATATTGCATAGGACAATGAGTGTTATCAGGTGTGCGAATTGCGTATCATCCATGCTTGTAGACCATATATGTTAACAGTAAATGGCCGGGGAAAACAGAAGGTCAGCATATAAAACGTAACACAGTGATTGAAGTCGTCTGTCTTAACAAGATGTTATTAATTCCCAAAGGAACCCTTCTTTGCAATCTCAGAATAACAACAGATTGAGAAAGAAAAACAATCAGGACTATGACTTACAGTTTGCGTGCTTCTCTTTCATGTCAGTCAATAACTCACTGTGCTATATTACAAGGCTCATTGTCAGAAGCAGTAACCCACTTACCTCTCTAAATAAAATACAAATCATTGATCTGCATGTTACATGATTGGCAGGGACATTAACCTTCTGTGCTACTTTATGAGTTATAATTGTGACTGGACAAATAACAGAACTCTCCCAGAGCTGTGTTCACCACCAGGGTTATCTACAGCTGTCATAATCCCTTGAGGATTGCTGAGCACACAATATTCTCTGCATTAGGTATCTTAACTCTGTAAGATATTTAAATGTGGCCTCAAGAGCTTTGACCAATTAAGTAATCTAGAACAGAGTTACTGCCATGTGTGTCCTTGTTGCCAATTTATTTCAAGACATCTGTTTGTGAATATGGCTATCTGGTCAAGTTTCACTAAAGATTCAACCAAGAGTTTCCTGCATAACCTGCATAATTTTATGTAATTTTAGTGAAAATGATGGGTATTATGAAGTAGAAAAAATCTATTACTTCTATTTGTACTTTAAAGAAGGTGTTTGAAAGCTCAGAATCCGGGAGAGGTCATTAGAATATTTGAGAAATGCTTCCTCAGGCATTTGCTTTTTTGATCATGTTTTGGCTAATTATCTTACTGTTCTCTTTAAATAAATATGAAAAGGATTTTATGGAAAGGATTTCCATAAAAATATTTATAGGCTATAAATTGGGCATGTATAGATCGTCATGTGAAATATTTTTGGTTCTCCCAAATGCTTACCCCGTAGTATCAAATTAAAGAAATACAGCTGCTTTCAGATCAGACAGCATTTCTGGCCTTCCAAGTTCTCCAGAACACCTGTTGAAAAGTTATTTCATAATCCAAAAATAACCGAACCTTTTCAATGACGTATCTTGTGCGGACACATAAGCATATGCATTGGGTCACAGTTTGATGCAATTAAGTACTTTTTTCTTGTGTCTTGATGTTTTACTTTTTGTGATCCTTTATTTATTTTCTTGACTGGTTACTTAAGTAATAGGAGTTTGGTTTGGGCTTCTGGGCTTGTTCCTGAGATGGTGTTGCATTATTTTAGTCATTAGTTCTATAATTAGACAGTGTTCCAGTAGTCAGCAGTTTTCAATAATTTCAAATTACCTTCTTCCCTTCCGGATGCCCGCCTCTTTTTCCTTGACAATATCTTCTCACTCATAACTTCATATTCTGACAGAACTTGGGGGCATATTACCAAGGGCCTTATCGCCGCTTTAGCGAGAATTTTTCCCGCTAAAGCGGCGATAATTTTATCGCCCAATTACCTAGCTGTCGCTAACACCAGTTAGCGACAGCTAATAGGTGATAGCGATCATCTTGGGGCCCACTTTACATGTAAACAGTCGCTAACATCGCTATCTCCTATTACCTACAAAGGCGTACTTTTGGAAATATTCGCGCTAAGCGCGAATATCTCCAAAAGCTAACGCCTGCCCAGAGCAGTTCTTAGCCATGTTATCCAATGGTAGGTGGATAACATGGCTAAGAGCATTAGCTCGGTAATGCATGAATATCGCGGACTTTTCAGCGATATTCATACATTACGGCCGATTTTTATCGCTTTTGAGATAAACCTTGATAATAGCAAGGTTTATCTGCGATAAAAATCGGCGGAGCTCGGCGATAAAATGATTCCCGCTAACCCTGCTTAGTGATAAATATCGCTATTGCTAGGTAATATGCCCCTTGGTGTCCCTACTGGGTGAGCACAGCCAATTACAGATTTTGAAAGTGTCTGGTAGAGGTTCTTATCCAAGTAAGATATTCAATGTCATGATTATTCTTCAGGTGAAATGTCATTGTATTAATAATAAAAACACTTAAAAGTACAATATGAACTTTTTGTCTAACTTCTAAAGTACCGACAAGTAATGGTTGTTTTTTTTTTTTCGGAGTAGGACATTTTATTGTAAACAAACCCAGGGCCTCATTTAACTGTTGCATAGCTGCGTGTAAAAATCGATGCAACAGTTTTCACTGTGCTCTCCTTGCAACACGATGGATGTGCCGTATTTAATGTATGGTGCTCCATGTCACAAGGAGTTACAGATATGTCAGTATTTCTGACGTATCTCTAGGTGCAGTAATGATACATTGCTGGAGTGTGTCGCAAAAGTGACGTAACTCCAGCAATGTGTCATCACACATGGGCACTGCTGTGAGGCAGGCATAAGATTTTGACGCTGGGGCATCCTAGAAGTGGCACAGGGAAATCTGATAGATTTCACTATGCCACTTCTACGGGTTTTTTTACGGGGGACGCCCACCCTGCAGACATTATACCTGGCGCAGGTAAAATGTAGAGCTGGGCTTTACAAAGTGACGCATCCGCTTAGACGCACAATGGCACATTTTTTTACGTCACCACAGCGTCACAAAAAGTGATGCAACAGCAGCGCAAACGTGTTGCAAGGCCTCACTAATAAGGTCCCCTATCTTTGGCAAGTAGCACATACAATTTTCAGCATAACTTTCTGACCACCTTGTTCTACAGACAATTTTTTTTAAATTGCTAAATGATGTGTGCTTTTATTTGTGAAGTATGTTGTTACTACAAGTGAACTATATATGAGATTTTCTTGAAGTATGTGTGTGCTAGAGGGAAATGAAGGTAAAAAACGAACTTTTGGATAATGCTGCTGTCTTCTGAATCAGTGCTTGAATAAGCAGCAGATTGTAAAATGTCCAGTCCAGTGCTTATCTTTATATAGAGAACTTGTTTTTGTGTTACAACAAAATGTAATACTGTTACAATAACGGGGGTTTACTACAGAGTTCCATGATCCTTTCTACAGGGTCTAGCTAAGAGTCCAGCCACCTTTAATGTCCTATTGCTCGGTCCTCTGATGTTCGCAATATATATGGTATGTAGCTGGAATATTAGGTCATATTTAACAAAATTCAGAGGTGCAAGTATACCAAGCATCTGCTTATTGGGAAACTCATGAGTCAGATTGTTTGACCTTGCACAAAAACAGTTGACACTAGCAACACAACTTTCAAAAGGGCAGGCTTACCTTTTTAGTCCAAGATACAGGGACCGCCGTACTCTAGGTGACGGTCCGACCACCGCGGGCCCTCCCATGGTATTTGGGATCGCTGAATCCACTGGGATACAGGATCCTGTGGTGGTGGTCCATCGGTCAGGAGCAGTAAATGTTGGTGTGCCACTGCTGCACCGCAGAGCATATTACAAGTTGCCTGTCCACCATCCACTTCAGGTGTGGCGCCCGCCATGAAAAAGGGTGGCAGAGAGGCAACTAAGGGAACCCGCAAAAGGCCACCTGCCACTCCTGGGGGTGCATGCAGGGGGGGCATTGGCATGCCACACCTTGCAGGAAGGTGCAGTTGGCGCTCTCACAGAGCCTAACAGACCAGGCCATGGGAACACCACAGCAACGCCGGCCTGCCATGGATTATAATCGTAATCCATTGGGTGGGTGCACTATTGGCTTGGCGATCCTCCTGTCGGCGCAGTGGTGGTAGGCTGACAGGAGGACTGCCAAACTCGTAATGAGTCCCATAGTCTTTAAGTCTTCCGACTTCGGGCTTCATGGTATCTCTTTGCAGGGGACACAGCTCAGTACAGCACCCACTCGCCTACTATGGCCTAGATGTATCAAGATTCCATTTTGCGAATCTTAAATAGCGATTTTTAGCGAATCGCTATTTAGAATTCGCAAAATGGAATGTATGTAAAAAAACGCTTTTTTTTAGCGATTCCTTATTATTCTTTATTTGCGATTTCGCATTTTGCGAATTCGCAAATAAAGAATATTTTCCCATGCATTCCTATGGGCCAGGAGGCCCATAGGAATGATTGTGAAGTAATTCTCAAATTGTGAATTCGCAATTTGCTAATCGCAATTTGAGAATTATTTCAAGGGTGCAGGGGTGTCTCATGGACACCCTGCTGCACCCCTGAAAACTTACATGTGTGTGCATATGGCACACATACATGCCCTATGGGCATGTATGTGTGTCACATGCCACCCTCAAAATTGCCAAATTTTGGTTTTTGAAAGGATTTCACAAATTAACACGAACCTCAAGTTGAGGTTCGTGTAAACTTCATTCATGGCATTTAAGGAATCGCAAAATTGCGATTCCTTAAATGCTTAAGCAAAATAAGGAATCGCATTTTTTTTGCGATTCCTTATTTTTCTAATTTCACATACATTTCAAAAGATGCAAAATGTCCGTTTGCGATTCGTTAAGGCCGAAATTCTGCGAATTTCGGCCTTAACGAATCGCAAAAGGCTTGATACATCTAGGCCTATATCTCTCATGCAGCCTATGACATCTCTTGTCAGAGCTGGTTCCAACCACAGAACACTTGCTTGATTTCATAAAACAGTTATATCGTCTATCACAAATGCTCGTAAGGACCCAACAGTACAAACCATTTACCTCACAACAAACATCTGAAGTAGTGTGCAGTCTACAGATTGCAGTGCATGCTATGTTACATCCATAGCACTTGAAACTAGAAAACAACACACACACTGTCCAAAAAGAACTCATCTACATGAGAATCTTAATAGAGGCAGCATAACAAAGGCAAACACAGCTTCCTGGATGAGGAAGGGATTCTATCACAAGCTAATGAACAGCTCAGGCAGAGGACTATCTCTGCATGCCCTGCTATGGACACTGTCTGAAACTAATTTTTCAGGATTTTTTATGAAATTCTGAAGTTTTTTCCCTTCAGCGTTTTAGCATATTTATTTATTTATTTATTTATTTGAAAAGTTTTATATAGCGCGAACAAGATCTTTACAGATATCAGAGCGCTTTACAAGGACAAGGGGGTGATAGAATAATAGTATGTAATAGTTGAGGTAATTAGGTACAAGGTGCATAGTTACATAGATATGTCCAAATACAGGAGGTAGGTCAATTGAGGTAGTGTAGGTACAAGGTGCATAGTCAACAGGTGCGCCAATAATATCAAAGTACAAAAAGAAGGAGCATATACTTGTTTAAGCGTTCTCAGAATGCTTTTGAAGATAGCGTAAAAGTAGACATAGTTGAGGTAAATGAGTACAGTAATACAAGAGTAGGAATAGTTGAGGTGGTGTAGGTACCGTATACAGAGCCAGACAGGTGTGTCAATAATATAGAGATATACAAAGAGAGAACGTATACAATCAACTAAGTCGATCATACAAGTAATACACATAGTCCAGGGGGTCAGGCAGGTTCAGTGCAAAAGCTGTAGGAACAATGCAGAGCCATCAACCACTATGCAATGGAGGACATAGCTATAACAGTGCCATATATTTCTGTGATTCTTCTGAAACTTGTACTAAAGAAGCACTTCTTCTCTATTCGGACACCTTTAGATAGGATACAGAAGCAGTCAGCAGTGACAATGTTATCATGTTCTGGACACCTTACTGGTTGACATACAATATTTTCCAGATGCTGACTAAGGTGCGTGCTAGAAATCAAAGACTCAGAGTATATACTGAAAGCTCAAAAGCAAATTTGATATCTTAGAGACAAAGTCCAAGATCAACATAAAGTTATTCTTTGATATCTTAGAGACAAAGTCCAAGATCAACATAGAGTTATTCTTTGATATCTTAGAGACAAAGTCCAAGATCAACATAGAGTTATTCTTTGATATCTTAAAGACAAAGTCCAAGATCAACATAGAGTTATTCTTGCCTTATAAGCACATCTAAACCGCTATTTCAGGTCTCACCTACAGACAACTGTTAGCTGTCTGTTGTCGAAGACATATTGTTGTCAATACCAAAATATACAGTCGGTTTAGTTCAGCACATGACTGACTATTAGTTTGTTTTTTCGTCAATGTCGCTTGCTTTTTACTTGATGATTTTAGTAACTCTTGTTTTAGTCCGTTCCATGGAGTGTAGTTTCTCTTCCATTCTTTTTTAGTGAATGACTTGTGTTCTTCCATGTTCACATTCAGGGAGCTGCTCTTTTCTTCTGACTTCAGACCTCCAGGGGAGTGCAAGTGTTTTGTTGCTCTCTCCCCAGGAGCTCTTTTCCCTCTCACATCCCCTGCCTCCTAGCACTCGCTACGTGTTGACATGTATTCCCCCGCCCAATCTCCCCCGTTGCTCCCCCGTCCCTCCCAGTTGCATTATTCAATTCCTGTTTTCCTTTTTTTTGGAGGCCCTACACTTTGCTGTTCTGGCCATTTAAAAATACACTTTCACTCACATTTAATTACATTTTCTTTTATTTACCACTCCAAGCCATCCATCATTTTGGAATGGAAAATAAAAAACATATAAAACGGCTTCTATGAGGAGGAATGTGTGTGCATACGTCATGACATTAAGATACTGTCGTCATGAGTGACGATGCATGCATGCGAACAGTTCATCATGCTTTTTCTTCCTGGTGATTCTGAATAGCACTGGAAAACAGCAGTGGCAAAGCCAATAAGTTCGCACTGTAAACTAAACAATGCAAGACCTTCTGACTTTGCCAATGCTTGTTGATCTATGCTACACTTTTCACTGTCTAATTTTCTTCCCACTTCCGAGGCGACGTTGCATTATTGCAAAATGCTAGATATGATTTCTGGCCACAACTGTCATGCATGAAGCAGATTGCAACACAACTAGTGAAAGAGCAAAGAACAGAAGCAGTGGTTGTTTATTTCATTGCTAGACAGAGCAATGCAAGTCACAGCAGCATGACGAACACATAACTTCCAGAAGCTGCAGTCAACACCAGGTCTATCCAACACCACCACCACTAGCGACCACAGGTCCAGACCAATCATTGTCTATCCTACACCAGCGAGCATAGCTCAGACTCGAACATGTCCATCCAACACCAGCAAACCCAGGTCATAATCATGCCTTGTCTATCCAACACAAAAGAGCACAGCTCAGACTTGAACATGTCCATCCAACATCAGCAAACACAGGTCAAAATCATGCCTTGTCTATCCAACACCAACAAGCACAGGTCAGACTCGAACATGTCCATCCAACACCAGCAAACACAGGTCAAAATTATGCCTTGTCTATCCAACACAAAAGAGCACAGCTCAGACTTGAACATGTCCATCCAACATCAGCAAACACAGGTCAAAATCATGCCTTGTCTATCCAACACCAACAAGCACAGGTCAGACTCGAACATGTCCATCCAACACCAGCAAACACAGGTCAAAATTATGCCTTGTCTATCCAACACAAAAGAGCACAGCTCAGACTCGAACATGTCCATCCAACACCCGCAAACACAGGTCAAAATCATGCCTTGTCTATCCAACACCAAAGAGCACAACTCAGACTCGAACATGTCCATCCAACACCCGCAAACACAGGTCAAAATCATGCCTTGTCTATCATACACCAAAGAGCACAACTCAGACTCGAACATGTCCATCCAACACCAGCAAACACAGCTCAAAAAATGCCTTGTCTATCCAACATCAAAGAGCACAACTCAGACTCGAACATGTCCTTCCAACACCCAGAAACACAGGTCAAAATCTTGCCTTGTCTATCCAACACCAACGAGCACAGGTCAGACTCTAACATGTCCATTCAACACCAGCAAACACAGGTCAAAATCATGCCTTGTCTATCCAACACCAAAGAGCACAACTCAGACTTGAACATGTACATCCAGCACCTGCAAACACAGGTCAAAATCATGCCTTGTCTATCCAACACCAAAGAGCACAGCTCAGACTCGAACATGTCCATCCAACACACGCAAACACAGGTCAACATCATGCCTTGTCTATCCAACACCAAAGAGCACAACTCACACTCGAACATGTCCATCCAACACCCGCAAACACAGGTCAAAATCATGCCTTGTCTATCAAACACCAGCGAGCACAACTCAGACTCGAACATGTCCATCCAACACTGGCAAACACTGGTCAAAATCATGCCTTGTCTATCCAACACCAACGAGCACATGTCAGACTCGAACATGTCCATTCAACACCAGCAAACACAGGTCAAAATCATGCCTTGTCTATCCAACACAAAAGAGCACAGCTTAGACTCGAACATGTCCATCCAGCACCAGCAAACACAGGTCAAAATCATGCCTTGTCTATCCAACACCAAAGAGCACAGCTCAGACTCGAACATGTCCATCCAACACCAGCAAACACAGGTCAAAATCATGCCTTGCCTATCCAACACCAAAGAGCACAACTCAGACTCGAACATGTCCATCCAACACAAGCAAACATAGGTCAAAATCATGCCTTGTCTATCCAACACCAAAGAGCACAGCTCAGACTCGAACATGTCCATCAAACACCAGCAAACACAGGTCAAAATCATGCCTTGTCTATCCAACACCAAAGAGCACAACTCAGACTCGAACATGTCCATCCAACACCAGCAAACACAGGTCAAAATCATGCCTTGTCTGTCCAACACCAAAGAGCACAGCTCAGACTCGAACATGTCCATCCAACACCAGCAAACACAGGTCAAAATCATGCCTTGTCTATCCAACACCAAAGAGCACAACTCAGACTCGAACATGTCCATCCAACACCCGCAAAAACAGGTCAAAATCATGCCTTGTCTATCCAACACCAGCGAGCACAACTCAGACTCGAACATGTCCATCCAACACTAGCAAACACAGGTCAAAATCATGCCTTATCTATCCAACACCAACGAGCATAGTTCAAAATCAAGCCAATTTTGTTTTCTTTGTTTTAGTGGAATTTATTATAATAGCGTGTTAGCAGTATACAAGTCTAAAAATAACGGCCACAGCAATCGTAGGAAAGGTCAGTTGCTCATTAAGCAATGTAAAATATAAATACCCAAACACAAAGAGATCAGAACAAAATGGGAAGGCACCTCAATACTCCAATTTATAAATCAACGAATTCAAGGGTAGACAAACATTAAGGAGCACAGCCTACGGATAGACACACATAGACACACACACACACACACACTACTAGCCCTTACTTTTAACATTATACAATAATTACAATTGCTATCTGAACAATACAGAGTGTGTTCAGCTTTTGCCAGAAATAAACACTCTCATTTGCAAAGACTGCAGCTACCCCATTTTCGCCTCTAATTTGATCAAAAGAACAGAACGTCTATTGGAAATATTTTTTAAAATTATGACTCTTGGCAACTGCTTGGCAATCAACTGGACAGCTGGCATTTGTCAGCTGGGAAAATGGTACAGCAGTTAAAAATAAGGACAATATGTTCCAGATAAAGAGGCATTATATTACAAATGGTAGCACTCCTCAGACTATCTGTAACACCATGTGTCCCCTGAGCCTCTGTTTTACACTGGGCTATCATCTGTGTGAGAACTGGACCAGTCTGTCAACTGAAATGGTGAGAGGCTTCTTTTTCTGAAAACCAAGGATATTTGTAACCATGGGTATGAACTATATTGTTTCGTACGGGAGTGCCCCTTGTATGTCATAAGGGCAGGTACACCTGCACGACTGGAACAACTATATATGGAATTGTTATCCTGACTTCTTCTAGAAAACTTTGTTTGTGAATGTCCCTACATTTAGTGATGCTTATCAATTGTATCCAAATCTAATTCAATATCAACACAGTAAACATGACATATTCATAAATCAAAAAAAGACAAATTGATTAACAATTACTGTGGCAATTTTGAGGATAAAGTTCCAATACCTACTATACGTTTTTTTATAGATTTTCACCCACGTTAGTATGCTGTTTCACTTTTTTTCTTCACTACACCTATTTTTTCATTTTATACAAACTCATTTTTTTCCATTGCTGGTCTGTGAATTTCTGAAATATGCATTCTTGGCCTCGTAAGGGGCCACTAAATTTGTATGGGCATTGTTCCTTTATTGTGGTATCTATGACTTGTATGGCTTGGCTCTGTTGATTGTTAACCAGTAGCCCAACAAGATTTTTATGAATTATGACTTGTATTATTCTGTGACTTTTTACTGCTTGAAATTAATCAGTACCGGGGGTATTGTATTCAGAGACCTGCCTTTATCACTTTGGCCTTTTGTGTCATTAGATATGTACATTCATATTAAGTAGAATGAATTTTAGGCAATTCTGCTGTTGTTCTTCTTA
Organism: Lissotriton helveticus; assembly: GCF_964261635.1. NCBI lineage: Eukaryota > Metazoa > Chordata > Amphibia > Caudata > Salamandridae > Lissotriton > Lissotriton helveticus. The sequence continues at coordinate 186,667,831 of NC_136068.1, read as the reverse complement.
ACTTGCAATTTCAATTTTATCATAAGATGCATTCCAGCTAAGCCTACTTGGGCACTATTCATGGCTTACCAGCGCATTGTGTAATGTCTTCCAATAAGCTATTTTTTAATAAGGCTGCCCCAGGTGCAGTGCTGAGTATAACAATAAAAGTTAACATAGAGTCTCTCCTATGAGAATCCAGGACCAAACGCACCATTCTCAGCCCAATCAGGCATCATAAAAAAGATTTTGATGTATCTAGATTCTAGGTATTCCCGGCGCATAGCCCATAAGGGTGTCTTTACTACACATATAGCGCAATTGAATTGATAAGTTGCAGCCTTTTAACGTGTCAAGAATTAGAATTATGGACATGCTCAATGCTATATATTAGGCATACGGCTGCCATTTACATTCTTCACATTATGAGTGCCACACGTATGAGACAGAATTGTTATTTATCTCTATTAATTAATTTGCCCCTTTCATTATTTTGACGTTCAGCGTATATCATATGATTGGGTAATCATCATTAGCTTTATTTAACTTGGCTACAATATAGAGTTACTTTGAAATTGTACCAAATTATGGATTAATTTTGGAAATTCAAAATGGCCACCACAGTATGTGCCTATATGTATGTCCTTCTTGCCTTTTCTTTATGTTAATGGTTTCACATGTAAAACATGTTGGATGTTTAACATCCATCTGCTGGACTTGTATATATTCTCCACGCAATAAACCGATTGTTGCACATTGCTGTGAGCGCGCTTGTTTTTCTCTGCAATATGTTTACTCAGTGGAATGTTCTGCATGTTGACGGGGTCCCTTTTGAAATGGTATTGTTAATTATTTTGAAATTCAGAATTTTTTGTTGTTCATAAGACAATAAAACTATTACAGAAAACTCCCTCAAATTATTGTGAAATAGTGTACTATAAAATGGTATATATTATACTGAGCAAACAAATATATTAAGAAATAAGTAATTTGCAATATAAATTACTATTACTTTTTAAGTTACAGAAGAAAACATACAAGCACATGCTGACATTTTACCGATATTAAATTTACTGGTCCCACTCAAAACTTAGCCACATTGGAAAAAGTGTTGTTCTTTGGGGGGCGGGAGGGGGGCAGATTTAATATTCCCACTGTAAACTTATCCACATTGGGGAATGTGTTGAACTTTGCAGTGGGTGGCAGATTTAATGTTCCTACTTCAAACGTACCACATTGGAGACAATGTTGTTATGTTATGTTATGTTATTTGCATTTTAATGCGCACAGCTGCTCCAGCGAAGGAGCGTCCTGGCGCAGGGAAAGGGTAGACACAACACAACACTAGATCCAGTAACAAAAAGCAGAAGCATTAAAACAGGGAGCAAATTAAAACAGGAAGGTTTTCAAAGCCCTACGAAAGGATATTAAATCATTCAAGAGGCGGATTTCCAAGGGGAGCGCATTCCAGAGAGTTGCAGCTTTCACGCGGAAGGAGCGACCCCCCATCCGACTAAGTCTAAAACGGGGGACCACCACCAAGGCTTGTCCAAGGGATCGGAGTGAGCGGGTGGGAACGTAGGGAGAAATCAGTTCGTTAAGGATCACGGGTGCCGACTCTCTAAGAATTTTAAAAACCAGGCAAAGAGCCTTAAATTGGATTCGCTTGCTTATCGGGAGCCAGTGCAGGGACCGTAGAGTGTTAGAGGTGGGGCAGGTTCGGGGCAAACCTACCACCGCCCTGGCCGCAGCGTTCTGGACTCGCTGTAGACGAAGAATCTCGGCTTGGTTCGCTCCTAAAAGGAGTGAACTAGCGTAGTCCAGCCGAGAGATAATCATTGCTTGAATGACCAGCTGTCTAGTAGGAGCATCAAAAAATCTGAGCAGGGGTCTGAGCCCGCGTAATACTCCAAAACAGCAGGCCGCCACTCTCTTCGTGTGCGTCACAAAGCTTAGCGTGTGGTCAAGCCATACTCCCAGATTCCTGAGTTCCAGGACAGGGGCCGGCGCTGATCCCAGCTCCGGAGGCCACCATCCGTCCCCCCAGTGATCCGCTTCCCTTCCAACGAAGGAACCATTTGTTTGAACAAACAAATGGTAACACATTACTATCATCACATTTACTGGTCCAACTAAAAACTTAGCCACATTGGGGGAAGTGCTGAACTTTAGAGGGGTCAGATTTCCTATTCCCACTACAAACCTACCCACATTGACAAAAATGTTACATTTTGAAGTTGTTGGACTTGGCCCTTCTGGGAGGTTCACCCCTGAACTTTTTGCTTTTTATATGTGACCTGGGGATGGTGATTTTTGGTTTCTGCGCACTTTCACTGTGTCCCAGTGGAAAGTGTGTGCGCACTCTGAGTGCGGGTGGTGAGATATGCCTGCCCTCCCATAGGAATGCATGGGGAATGTATGTCTCCCTGGTAGTTCCTGATGCGTGGGGTGTGCAGGCTCGAGTCTGGTATGTGCAGACTCGTGTGAATAAATGCTGCACAATGATGTGTTCGGCGTGTTTGTGTCTAATATGGAAGTGCCGCTTCTAGAAGTGTGCCTGTCTGTGCAGTGAATGTGCTGGCTTGTGATTGGCTGGAGCTGGCTGGTCTGCCAGGCTCCATGAGTCATGATGGGTCTGCCCCGGTGGTGAGTGTTGAGATTAGCATGTGTGATGTGAGGGAGTGGTGCACCTGGGACCTGAATAGGGCTGGGCTTTCCCCACACAATGCTGGCTCCGCCCCCTGTGGTGCGTCTAATGTCCCTAGCCTGGCCAGTGAAAGGAAAGGGTGGTTGAGCACATCAGAGTGCTCCAAAACCAGCTGCGACTGGTTTTCCCCCACCCTGCACACAGACAAAGGATATACCTGTATAAAAAGAGGCTGTGACCTCTTACAAAATATTCTCTTCTTGGATCCTTTTGCTGAGGGGGGGGGCCTGCTGCTGCTGGGCACCAGGAGGACCGCCACTGGGGATTGCCTCCCTGCCTAGGAGAACCCTGTGAGCTGGCTCTGGGCCCAGCCTTGCCCCCCCCCGCCTCCTGAAGGACTTTTTGCTGTTCTCTGGAACTTTGTGCCCTGCCAGCTCCTGGGGAGTGCTGGACTTCCCCTCAAACTAGCGCATTGCGCCACTGGTGCGACGATCCGGTTCCTGAGGTATTCCCCGGCGGGGGGATCCCCTTTGCTTATTTTTGGCACCGGAGCCCACCCCATTTATTTGCCGTACTTGTGATAGTTTTCAAGGCAGGTGCCCACCCTGCTTCTTGCCGCCATTTGTGCCCCTTTTCGTCGGGGTAATCTGGGCCTTTATACTTAGATTTCCGAGGGTGCCTACCCCTCGCTTTGCCCCGTAATAGTGCCGTGGTGAAAGAATCACCGCCGCAGTCCGGCTCCCCAGGAAGTCAGGCAGCCTCTTGTGACGTGGGCGGGGCTTAGAGGTGACCCGAAAGCTGCACGGCTGCCCAATCACCGCGCGGCCCAAGAGAGAGAGACCCGCCTCCCAGGACGTCCCGGTGAAGCGCGGGAGAGGCCCTGACTGCCGGGGGCCCAGCAGCGAGAGGAGAGCGGCTGGGAGTGCAGGCGGGGCTCCGGGGGAGAAGGAGAGCCCCGCGCTGCTCGACGAGGAGAAGGCCCGGAGAAGGAGCATCAGCCCAAGCAGCATCGGAGGAGGAGCCCCCGCTACAGGTCCGGGTGAGTGGGGGTCCGTGGTGTTATTGTGGGGAGAGGGGGACATCCCCAGAGAGGGACTCCAACGTTAGGGCCGGCATCCTTCCAGAGCCCACAAGGCTCCCCAGGGGCACTACTTCCTTCAAGCCCACGAGGGGCTCAGGGGGCATTTCGGTCAAGCCCAGAGAGGCTCAAGGGCATTTGGTGTATCTCGAGCCCCCCAGAGGGGGCGGCTCCACCGTTCTTGGGCCCCGCCAGTTGTCTAGAGCCCACAGAGGCTCCTGGGGGCCTTGAGGCATTTGTCTTGAGCCTGAAAGGCTCCACAGTCACGGGGGCATATTTGTTTACAGGCTCCCTGCTACAGCTGCCCAGCACTTAGTGGGCAGCTGCTACGTTTAGGCCCCTGACATTTGGGACAGTCACTGGTTGTGGCCTAATGTGATTTCTGCGCAATTGTGTTCTGTGCTGCACCTCTAAATGTGTTTAGGCGTCATGTGCTTTCTCCTACACCGCTGAATGTATGTGATGCATCATGTGTAATGTTCCTATGTCTATACCCCTAAATGTATGGTGATACTTAGGTGGTTGTTCTTTCTAGTACAGGTGTTGCTAGTAAGCTCCTGGTTCCCTGCGTGACATTCTCCTAAGGTGGTTAGGGTTGCGTAGGTGGTCCTTACCTGTTACCAGTGATTACTGGTTGTGTGCTCTATTTCCTATTTTGTGCTACAATGATTTTATATTCTATGTTCTAAGGGCTAATTCCAACAAATATTCTGAACCTAAAAGTGCATATTCCTGACAGTGGTCCATGTGGCCCTGTCCTGTACATATCCCCTGTAAATTCTGCCCGTGCCTGTTGGCACATTGTAAAGTGTGTGTTTTTATCTAATGTGTTTGGTATAATACAAAGGCTATTTTTATATATAACCTTGAGTGGAGTTTCCTTTGTGGTGGGCCTTGGGTGTTGTTGCTGGGGGTGCGCGTGCAAACACTTAACTCACATTGCCTCCGAGTTTAGCCTTACTGCTCGTGTCACGTTACCAAGGGGGTGAGCAGGGGTTATCTTGACGTGTAACTCCCTTGCCCTGACTTAGAGTGGTGGTCTCTGACTGACTTTGGCGCAAGCCTTGGCCAGCCAGAGACGCCATTTCTAACATTTGTAGGCAGCGGAAGGGATCCGGATTTGTGTTTGCGCTGTACCACAGTAGCTGCTGGCTGCACCACAAAACTCTGCATTTTAGATAAATCACATTTTGGGTATTATTGTTTCAAAATTGTTCTAAATTTCATTTCTTTGGAAATGTGGTTCTTGTGCACTGTGAGTTAGGTGTCACTAGCTCTGGGTGGTGTTCTATCCCCTAAGTACAGTTTGAATTTTCTGGATTCACCAGAGGGTGGGATCCAGTGGTAGCAGCATAATAGTGTCCAGTACATTTGTTCCCCGCCCCGCTTCCAGAGTTTTGTACCTGTGTCACGTGTGGTCAGGTTGAGAAATCAGGGGTGGTAGAAACTGCCTTACTAGTCCGAGGGGGGGGGTTGTGTGTGGATGAATGGTGTGTTGCACTGGACAAGTGAGTGTGAGTTCTCTGGGATAGGGAGCTTGCTGAATACTTTGCAAATTGTGTACTCTTGTTTCAGCTCAGACTGTTAGGTCCCCTGTGTTGCACGTGTCTGTGAGCATCCTGCCAAGATGGAATCTTCTTTTAACCTCTGTGGTCTGTTTAGGTACAGTATGCATGAGTTGGTACAGTTTTGTGAGGAGAGAGACATCACAGTGAATGAGTCAGACACCCAGTCCAAGCTTAGGGATAACCTAATCCTATGGCAGAAGGATGACTGGGAACGTGAGCACAGTGAGAAAGAGAGGGCCCGGGCCTCACACCATGAGGGTGGTGGGTCTGTGGGGAGCCGTGAAGAGTCTGAAGAGGAGGATGAAGATGACAGTGAATGGGCACCAGCAGATAGTGAGGACCCCATAGATAGGGAGTCCCTTGCTGGGTCCAGTGTAGAAGGCAAGGCCTCATCCCTTTCCCGGTCCCTGTCCCCAGAGGAGTGGGTAGATAGGAGGGAAGAGAGGGAGCACCAGCTGGCTTTGGAGAAGCTCAGGTTAGAGCATGCCAAGGAGATAGCGCAGCTGGGTGTGCAGGAGAGGATGGCGGAGGCTGAGAGGGCCTTTGCCAGAGAGAGATTAGCTCAGGAGGGTAGATTGTCCCCTGAGCGCAGTTTTAATTTTCTGGACTCCCCAGGGAGGGTTGAGTCCAGTGGTGGGAGCTATATAGACATCAGTGCAGGAAATACCATTCCCAGTTCCCAGAGTATGGTACCTGTTTCCCCAGAGGAGGAGTATAGGTTGAGATTCAGGGGCAGTAGGAAACTATCTCACCAGTCTTGGGGGGAGTTTGTGGATGAATTTCAGGGGGACTGTCTGATTGGTTAGAGGTTCACACGGAACCTGATTTTGCCAAACTGTTTGATCTCTTTCTCAGAGAGCAGGTGCTCAGTAGTTGTTTGCCAGGGTTGCGCCAACACCGGCAGTCTAGCCCTGTCCTGCAGACAGGAAGAGTGGAAAATGGCTACTATGTGCCAGGGGGTCCTACCACCCACTCTGTGAATAGGCAAGGACCGGTGGCACCTGGGTGGCCTAGGGCCTTGTCCTGGCCGCGGACAGATTGGGAGTACCAGTGGGGTAGCCCAGGTGGTCCAGATAGTGTTTTTAGAAGGAACCCAAGGGTTTCACCGTGGCGTAGAACAGGAGGGTGTCCCTGCAGTTGCGGGCCCGCATCCGTGTTCTATCGCCCCAAGCAGGGAAGCCCATCACGGTGGTGATTTGTCTGCCCTGCGTTTTGGCTGGAAGGGGGTTGTGTTGGACTTGGCCCTTCTGGCAGGTTCACCCCTGAACATTTTGCTTTTTATATGTGACCTGGGGATGGTGATTTTTGGTTTCTGCGCACTTTCACTGTGTCCCAGTGGAAAGTGCGTGCGCACTCTGAGTGCGGTTGGTGAGACAGGCCTGCCCTCCCATAGGAATGCATGGGGAATGTATGTGTCCCTGGCTGTTCCTGATGCGTGGGGTGTGCAGGCTCGAGTCTGGTATGTGCGGACTCGTGTGATTGAATGCTGCGCAATGATGCGTGCGGCATGTTTGTGTCTAATATGGAAGTGCCACTTCTAGAAGTGTGCCTGTCTGTGAAGTGAATGTGCTGGCTTGTGATTGGCTGGAGCTGGCTCGTGTGCCAGGCTCCATGAGTCATGATGGGTCTGCCCCGGTGGTGAGTGTTGAGATTAGCATGTGTGATGTGAGGGAGTGGTGCACCTGGGACCTGAATAGGGCTGGGGTTTCCCCACACAATGCTGGCTCCGTCCCCTGTGGTGCGTCTAATGTCCCTAGCCTGGCCAGTGAAAGGAAAGGGTGGTTGAGCACATCAGAGTGCTCCAAAACCAGCTGCGACTGGTTTTTCCCCCACCATGCACACAGACAAAGGATTTACCTGTATAATAAGAGGCTGTGACCTCTTACAAAATGTTCTCTTCTTGGATCCTTTTGCTGAGGGGGGCTGCTGCTGCTGGGCGCCAGGAGGACCGCCACTGGGGATTGCCTCCCTGCCTAGGAGGACCCTGTGTGCTGGCACTGGGCCCAGCCTTCGCCCCCCCCCCCCACCTCCTGAAGGACTTTTTGCTGTTCTCTGAAACTTTGTGCCCTGCCAGCGCTTGGGGAGTGCTGGACTCCCCCTCAAACTAGCGCATTGCGCCGCTGGTGTGGCGATCCGGTTCCTAAGGGATTCCCCGGCGTGGGGATCCCCTTTGCTTATTTTCGTACTTGTGATCGTTTTCAAGGCAGGTGCCTACCCAGCTTCTTGCCACCATTTGTGCCCCTTTTTGTGGGGGTAATCTGGGCCTTTATATTTAGATTTCCTACTTACTTCGCGTAGCCCCACTACGCCCAGCATGCCCCCCTCCCGAACATACCTAAATTTACTAAGTGGGCAAATAAAATAAAAAAAAAGGCACTTACCTTGTCCGCGGCGTCCCGGGGCTCCCTCTGCTCGCTCACGGCGCCGTCTTCATAACCAATGCGCATGCGCAGCCGCCCGCGCATGCGCATTTCTCACGAGAAATGCGCGGGCAGCCGTGCATGCGCATTGGTTATGAAGACGGCATCGTGAGCGAGCAGAGGGAGCCCCGGGACGCCGCGGACAAGGTAAGTGCCTTTTATTTTATTTTATTGCCCATTTAGTAAATTTAGGTTTGTACGGGAGGGCGGGAGGGAGGCGGGTGGCGGGCAACTTCGCTACGCCCAAGGAGTGGGCGTAGTTTTGCCTGCTTTGCCTACTTTGCAAAGGGCGAAGTAGGCAACACTACGCCCACTTCGTGGGCGAAGCGAAGTTGCCCGTCCAGGCTTAGCCTTGAGGCATTTGTCTTGAGCCGGAAAGGCTCCACAGTTACGGGGGCATATTTGTTTACAGGCTCCCTGCTACAGCTGCCCAGCACTTAGTGGGCAGCTGCTACGTTTAGGCCCCTGACATTTGGGACAGTCACTGGTTGTGGCCTAATGTGATTTCTGCGCAATTGTGTTCTGTGCTGCACCTCTGAATGTGTTTAGGCATCATGTGCTTTCTCCTACACCGCTAAATGTATGTGATGCATCATGTGTAATGTTCCTATGTCTATACCCCTAAATGTATGGTGATACTTAGGTGGTTGTTCTTTCTAGTAGAGGTATTGCTAGTAAGGTCCTGGTTCCCTGCGTGACATTCTCCTAAGGTGGTTAGGGTTGCGTAGGTGGTACTTACCTGTTACCAGTGATTACTGGTTGTGTGCTCTATTTCCTATTTTGTGCTATAATGATTTTATATTCTATGTTCTAAGTGCTAATTCCAACAAGTATTCTGAACCTAAAAGTGCATATTCCTGACAGTGGTCCATGTGGCCCTGTCCTGTACATATCCCCTGTAAATTCTGCCCGTGCCTGTTGGCACATTGTAAAGTGTGTGTTTTTATCTGATGTGTTTGGTATAATACAAAGGCTATTTTTATATATAACCTTGTGTGGATTTCCTTTGTGGTGGGCCTTGGGTGTTGTTGCTGGGGGTGCGCGCGCAAACACTTAACTCACATTGCCTCCGAGTTTAGCCTTACTGCTCGTGTCACGTTACCAAGGGGGTGAGCAGGGGTTATCTTGGCGTGTAACTCCCTTGCCCTGACTTAGAGTGGTGGTCTCTGACTGACTTTGGCGCAAGCCTTGGCCAGCCAGAGACCCCATTTCTAACAGAAGTGTTGAAATTTACTATTCAGATTTCAATCGTGTCCACATTAAGGAAAGTGTTGGACTTTTTTTGAGGGGGGGAAATCAGATTTACTATTCACTCTACAAACTTAACTTGGGGAAAGTGTTGAACTTTTGGGCCATGATATTTACTATTCTCTCTCCATTCCTAACCACATTGGGGAAACTGTATATCTTTGGGGGCTTAGATTTATTGTTTACAATGCAACCGTAAACATATTGAGAAAAGTGTTGGTGTCAGACTACGAGAAATCTCTTTATGGTAACTGCACGGGAACAGAGATGCTAGATCCCATGTCCACCCCTAGTAACAAACTAGAGCCTGAGTAACAAGTCTCCAACTGGTTACCTCGAGGGGGAAGGGGGAAAGTGGATAAAATAACAAACAAGAAGAGACTTTTTTGGCTGGTTCCTCTCGTCAGTCCGACCTGCAGACCGTTACCGATGAGAATACCTAAGGGAAAACAACACTATTAGCTTCTCCTATGACTACTCTATTCTAATTCTATTCTTGGCTTTCTTTTCCTCCTCTGACCTACCATGAGCTTCCAAGAGTCTTGCCCTCTCTTCTATTGTCTTCTTTTCTCTTCAGGGTACTGGCTGGGAATTTGACTTGCTACAGATTCTTCCTGCAATGCACAATTTCAGGTACGTGGATTCGTTCTAAATTCTCCCTATTCTCTTTTGAATGACTACTCTATTAAACTTACTCACTTCCTTCCTGTACTCCTGTAGTCTTGTTCTCTTATGCTTCTTATTATTTGTTGCCAACCTTTCCTATGATTTTAAAGGACACCAGAGTTAACTATTAATTTTTAAGCTGATATGACTTCCTAGTTATTATTAAGCTCTTGGTCTACTTACTGATTAGCTACTCTGTTTTATCTTTTAATCCTCGTATTTCTTCTATTGAGATTTTCGTTTAATCCTTGTCTTCTATTCTCTTATTTCTTTTCTCTAGGATACTTTCAATGGCTTGTCTTATCGTACACTGCACCAAAAGATCCTTTGGACTCTATCTCCGGTAAGTATCTTATATCCTTTTGAATCTATAACGTAAATACTTTCATAACAACGAGTTCTAGTCACTTATCTCTATTTTCTTGGTCTTTTCTTGACAGCCACTGGTCCAGCTTTGCTGCTCGACTTGTTCTCGATTTCGGTGGTCAGGTAAGAATTTGTCGCTTGCTTTTCCGTTGTTGTTGTCAACAAACGTTCAGTCTTCTCTTCGTTGAGTCATAAACTGTCGTCCGACTTACTGCTTACTACTCGGTTATTATTCTCTCTAAGTGCGCGCAGGAACTTCAGGGAAACATCTCCTCACGATCGAATCTCTGGTGAAGTGCGCAGATTCATCAAGCGCACGCTCCACCTGGACTCTGATGCATCGGAGGTCCATGAACTAGACCGCTGACCTCTGCCCACAAGCAGCGGCCATCTTGGAGTTCCGATATCGTATTCTATCAGACCAGGAACCTCCAATTGGTCTCAAATCCTGGTGTCGATGCTTTCGGTGCTGAATCAGAGCCACCTGTGGTTCAAGGGTCCCGACAGTTGGAGTTTGTTGGGGTAGATTTACTATTTACACTTCAAACGTTAGCACAATGTGAAAATTGTTCGACATTCACAGGGTGAGATTTACTATTCAAACTCCAAATTTGGTCACATTGGGGAACGGTTGGCGGCCCGACGACCCTTTCGGATCTGACCGAACACTGTTTTACAATGGGAGCATGCTGCGGGCTCCCAAATGCGATTTCTGACAGCCTTCTGTTTTGGAAAGGCCAGCACGGAAAGCTGCCGAAACCTGACATCATAATCCCAAGGGTGGAAAGAGCCACCCTTGGGATAATAGGCCACATTCAGACTGGCTGACGGGCTCTCCGAGCCTGTAGGGAGCCAGCTGAAATGACTGGTTGGATTCATTTCCGCCTGCCTCCATTGTAATGAGGCGGTCATAAAGTTATCCGACTGGCATATTACGATGCGGTCAAAAAGGCTCTGACCGAGGGTCGGAGCATTTTACGACCACGTCGTATTCGGCCCCATAATTCATTTAAAGTGAAAACACATTTCCAAAACACAAATAAACACAATAAAAAGAAAAGTATTTTTCACAATAATCCACTTCAAAAGATTACTTGAATTTTAAATTTAGGAAAATCTAAAAAACACATATTAGTAAAACAGCATTATTTTAGTATATTAGTGAAATAAATGTATTTATAAATACAAATTAAATCTAAAAACAATGTAAATAACAAAGAACAAAAACAATTTAAAAATTACATTCATAACAAATTATTATTCACAAATTAAGCATACTACTTAAAACTGAAATAAAAAACATTGTCAAAAAAATATAAAGATTTCAATGTTGATAAAAATAATCTAATTTACATTTAATCACTGAATAGCAAAAATCAGACACAAACCAAAAAAGTTTAAATGTAAAAATGTGAGTAATATAAACCACATGAAACAAAATTTAAATATAACAAAAGTATAAAAAAGTGATTTTAATTTACTGTTACCCATAAACCCAACATCCCACTTAAAAAATAATTTAAAAAAGAACTACAAACATATATATATATTTTAATCCAATATATCAATACAAGAATAACATACAACAATTACACTTCAAAAATGGTGTGCATTACAATATATGGCGAAATATTAAAAAATGGTAAGAAAAATGTATATTCTTACCTGCAATATTTTGTCCCACAATATTTTTACATCAGAATATTTAAGGGGGTGGTGATGGACGGAGCATCTAGATTTGTTCCATTTAGTGATGCTCATTTGACATGGACACGTCGGAACGCGAGGATGATGATGTTCTGCAAGCTGCTGTGCCTCCTCATCTAAAGATTGACACCACCAATCCGGAACTTTTATTTAAGGATCCAACTGTACCTGATAAAGAACGCTACAATCTAAGACCGCGAAAGACTGTACATATGGACAAATAAACGTGAAACTGGAATTTTTTTTTTTAGATAGTGAATTTACACTTTGGCAGATCAAGAAACTTTTTTTTGCTTTTTCCTTTTTCGAGTCACCATCAACACCATGAGACACTGGGTCAGACTGATTTGCATATAGCCATGTCTGAACTGGGGTGGCAGAGTGGGCTAAAGAACGGTGATGGATCAAACCCAGATCTTTTGACTGGGTGTGAGTGCTTGATTGGCTCAGATGCTCCGTCCATCACCACCCCCTTTTGTACCGTTTTGGCCGCCATAAGTGTGGCAGGGTATGCTCAGACGTGAGTCCCTTGCTCACTTTGCCACTGGATTCAAGCAAGCCGGGCTGAAGACGGCTGGAATGCCAGAAACCGGTCCTCTGAAGCTTGTTTCCGGTCCAGGGAAGGCATGGCTTGGCAGTTCGGGCTGGACTGTTCCCATGAGGCACAGGGTCAGACTGATTTGCATATAGCCATGTCTGAACTGGGGTGGCAGAGTGGGCTACGGAATGGTGATGGATCAAACCCAGAACTTTTGACTGGGTGTGAGTGTTTGATTGGTTCAGATGCTCCGTCCATCACCACCCCCTTTTGTACTGCTTTGGCTGCCATAAGTGTAGCAGGGTATGCTCAGACGTGAGTCCCTTGCTCACTTTGCCACTGGATTCAAGCAAGCCGGGCTGAAGACGGCTGGAATGCCAGAAACTGGTCCTCGGAAGCTTGTTTCCATTCCAGGGAAGGCATGGCTTGGCAGTTCGTGCTGGACTGTTCCCATGAGGCACAGGGTCAGACTGATTTGCATATAGCCATGTCTGAACTGGGGTGGCAGAGTGGGCTAAAGAACGGGGATGGATCAAACCCAGATCTTTTGACTGGGTGTGAGTGTTTGATTGGTTCAGATGCTCCGTCCATCACCACCCCCTTTTGTACTGCTTTGGCCGCCATAAGTGTGGCAGGGTATGCTCAGACGTGAGTCCCTTGCTCACTTTGCCACTGGATTCAAGCAAGCCGGGCTGAAGACGGCTGGAATGCCAGAAACTGGTCCTCGGAAGCTTGTTTCCGGTCCAGGGAAGGCATGGCTTGGCAGTTCGGGCTGGACTGTTCCCATGAGGCACAGGGTCAGACTGATTTGCATATAGCCATGTCTGAACTGGGGTGGCAGAGTGGGCTACGGAATGGTGATGGATCAAACCCAGAACTTTTGACTGGGTGTGAGTGTTTGATTGGTTCAGATGCTCCGTCCATCACCACCCCCTTTTGTACTGCTTTGGCTGCCATAAGTGTGGCAGGGTATGCTCAGACGTGAGTCCCTTGCTCACTTTGCCACTGGATTCAAGCAAGCCGGACTGAAGACGGCTGGAATGCCAGAAACCGGTCTCGGAAGCTTGTTTCCGGTCCAGGGAAGTCATGGCTTGGCAGTTCGGGCTGAACTGTTCCCATGAGGCACAGGGTCAAACTGATTTGCATATAGCCATGTCTGAACTGGGGTGGCAGAGTGGGCTAAAGAACGGTGATGGATCAAACCCAGATCTTTTGACTTGGTGTGAGTGTTTGATTGGTTCAGATGCTCCGTCCATCACCACCCCCTTTTGTACTGCTTTGGCCGCCATAAATGTGGCAGGGTATGCTCAGATGTGAGTCCCTTGCTCACTTTGCCACTGGATTCAAGCAAGCCGGGCTGAAGACGGCTGGAATGCCAGAAACTGGTCCTCGGAAGCTTGTTTCCGGTCCAGGGAAGGCATGGCTTGGCAGTTCGGGCTGGACTGTTCCCATGAGGCACAGGGTCAGACTGATTTGCATATAGCCATGTCTGAACTGGGGTGGCAGAGTGGGCTAAAGAACGGTGATGGATCAAACCCAGATCTTTTGACTGGGTGTGAGTGTTTGATTGGTTCAGATGCTCCGTCCATCACCACCCCCTTTTGTACTGCGTTGGCCGCCATAAGTGTGGCAGGGTATGCTCAGACGGGAGTCCCTTGCTCACTTTGCCACTGGATTCAAGCAAGCCGGGCTGAAGACGGCTGGAATGCCAGAAACCGGTCCTCGGAAGCTTGTTTCCAGTCCAGGGAAGGCATGGCTTGGCAGTTCGGGCTGGACTGTTCCCATGAGGCACTGGGTCAGACTGATTTGCATATAGCCATGTCTGAACTGGGGTGGCAGAGTGGGCTAAAGAACGGTGATGGATCAAACCCAGATCTTTTGACTGGGTGTGAGAGTCTGATTGGTTCAGATGCTCCATCCATCACCACCCCCTTTTGTACTGCTTTGGCCGCCATAAGTGTGGCAGGGTATGCTCAGACGTGAGTCCCTTGCTCACTTTGCCACTGGATTCAAGCAAGCTGGGCTGAAGACGGCTGGAATGCCAGAAACCGGTCCTCTGAAGCTTGTTTCCGGTCCAGCGAAGGCATGGCTTGGCAGTTCGGGCTGGACTGTTCCCATGAGGCACAGGGTCAGACTGATTTGCATATAGCCATGTCTGAACTGGGGTGGCAGAGTGGGCTAAAGAACGGTGATGGATCAAACCCAGATCTTTTGACTGGGTGTGAGTGTTTGATTGGTTCAGATGCTCCGTCCATCACCAGCCCCTTTTGTACTGCTTTGGCTGCCATAAGTGTAGCAGGGTATGCTCAGACGTGAGTCCCTTGCTCACTTTGCCACTGGATTCAAGCAAGCCGGGCTGAAGACGGCTGGAATGCCAGAAACTGGTCCTCGGAAGCTTGTTTCCGTTCCAGGGAAGGCATGGCTTGGCAGTTCGTGCTGGACTGTTCCCATGAGGCACAGGGTCAGACTGATTTGCATATAGCCATGTCTGAACTGGGGTGGCAGAGTGGGCTAAAGAACGGTGATGGATCAAACCCAGATCTTTTGACTTGGTGTGAGTGTTTGATTGGTTCAGATGCTCCGTCCATCACCACCCCCTTTTGTACTGCGTTGGCCGCCATAAGTGTGGCAGGGTATGCTCAGACGTGAGTCCCTTGCTCACTTTGCCACTGGATTCAAGCAAGCCGGGCTGTAGACGGCTGGAATGCCAGAAACTGGTCCTCGGAAGCTTGTTTCCAGTCCAGGGAAGGCATGGCTTGGCAGTTCGGGCTGGACTGTTCCCATGAGGCACTGGGTCAGACTGATTTGCATATAGCCATGTCTGAACTGGGGTGGCAGAGTGGGCTAAAGAACGGTGATGGATCAAACCCAGATCTTTTGACTGGGTGTGAGTGTTTGATTGGTTCAGATGCTCCGTCCATCACCACCCCCTTTTGTACTGCTTTGGCCGCCATAAGTGTGGCAGGGTATGCTCAGACGTGAGTCCCTTGCTCACTTTGCCACTGGATTCAAGCAAGCCAGGCTGAAGACGGCTGGAATGCCAGAAACCGGTCCTCGGAAGCTTGTTTCCGGTCCAGGGAAGGCATGGCTTGGCAGTTCGGGCTGGACTGTTCCCATGAGGCACAGGGTCAGACTGATTTGCATATAGCCATGTCTGAACTGGAGTGGCAGAGTGGGCTAAAAAACTGAGGTTCTGTGATTTTGCGTGCTTTTAAAGTGCACGGCTTTCTTTTCTAAACATGGGTTTTTGCCATGCATCGTGACTGCCATCTGGTGTTGCCTTTTACGTAGGCCTCAGAAGTTAGTGTGCGAGCAAAGCAGTCTGACCTTTTGTGGGTCATGTGTACATTAACTAAGGTTTCCTTTGTGCGCTGGAATTAATTTCAGAAGCTGTCCTTTCACCTGGAATTGACTCTGCCAAGCCAATTTCCCTGCAAGATCGTTATCCACTTTCCCAATCACCATTCAAGACATTTGTTAACTTTTAAGTTTCTTTACGTTTCTGTTATCTTGCACATTATCTGAAACTACTTTTCTTTACTGTTTCTTCATTTCATGGGTTACGCTTTCAATTAAGGATTTGTCCGGGCCTTCCAGATTATTATTTAGATATGCCTAAATATTAACTTGTGGGTTGGGACACTGTAAACGAGCTTTACTATATGATGCTGTGTGATGTCATGTATTTTCTATTGGTTGAATTTTGGTGCAGGGCCGTGCATTTTAAATGTACCTTTTTGTGTATAAATAGGGATGTCTCGCCTTAGTAAAATTGAGCAGTTTCTTGAGTTGTACACAGTGTGGTATTACTGGGATTTCTGCTACTAGCTGCAGCTAATAAATTTGATCTCTGACGCCACCTAGAAGTATTCCGTGTCTCTGTATACCAAGGCAAGGGAACCCAGAGGACTTTGGGCGTGTCCCTGGCGCCGCTGCGTACTTGAAATCCCAGTTCTTCAGTTGGCGCGGCCAACGTGGGACGACTTCAGTGGTACCGGTCCAAGCCCGAAGATTGCGAGGAGCCACGTGAGGAAATTCTGGAGGAGGGCCCCCACTTCATTGACCCCTGCATGTCGACGTGGACCAAAGGTCTTTTCTGCGAGGCTTCCTGCTTTCCAACGGCTACGAAGGACTGCTGCCCTGACTGTCGCCTTGTCTTGGACCCTCCAATTGATGTTTGTAAAGCGAGACGATAAGACGATAGACGGTCTTCTGGTGGCGTGACAGATATTTGGTTAAGTATAAGTGGGTCGCTCCCACGACCTTGTTTGTTTTCTTGGTTTTGATTTGGCTGCTGCAGTACCCAAAGCCGAAGGGCTTGTATATTTACGAGTGTATCATTGTTTGATGCCCTTTGAAGTTTGAAACCAGACTAGTGAGCAAGATGCCTGGTCTTGGTAAATTTGGTAATTGGTTTGTTTGTGGTAGTAACAGGGATTCCCGATTGGAGGATTCGTGTCCGATACCTCCGGTTGGAACTCCGACTTATGAGCTCTATTCAAAACACGGAGTGGGCCCTATTACTTATAATGAAGTATGGGTCCGCTACACTAACAAAGATGGTGTTTTACGATGGCCCCAATATGGTAGTTTCGAATCAAATATTTTAGACAATCTAGAAGTTAAGCTATTTAAGAAGAAAGCCCGGCCGGCAATGTTTGACTCTTTCCGCCTTTGGCGCAAGGAAGCCAAACAGAGAGAAATTAAACAAGCAAAGAGAGATAGGAAAGATCAGAATATGTCAGTACTACAAGCTGCTAGACAGTTTAAGGAAGATGGAGAAGAGCGTACGAGTGAAGTTTTAGATAGACAGCGTTGCATGGCCATAGATAAATGTTATCCGGCCTTGCCGTCCTCTCCTCCGAAAGTGATGGAAGACCCTGAAAAAGATCCTTTGATCTCTCATTTACTGAGATTGCCTCCTCCCTATGTGCAGGGTGCTACTGCGCCTCTATTACCCCCGGTTGTTCCACCCTTTGTTGTTCAACCTCCTGCTGTTGTTCAGCCACCCGGTGCTCCACAGATGGTTTTGCCTCCACCTGCGCAACCCATTCTAGGGTCGCCAGCTTTGCTACCAGCTTTGCCTCAAACTCCTTTGCCTTCTGCTTCTGTATCTTCGATTTCTACTGTTCTTGTCCCTACATCTTCCTTGCCTCAGAATACTTATTCTCCTGTTCTTATGTCTGCTTCTTCTCCTTCTGTTCGAAAATGAATGACAGAAACTGTTTCTAATTTGTTGTCACCATTGTTTGGGTCACTGAATATGACCCCTGTTTCGGAACGTAAACAGAGTCGTAGTCAGCTTCCTAGTTCTGAAGAACGGACAGTGTTGGATTTGTTGGCTCGTAGGTGGATTTTAAATGCTCCGAGGTATGATTTGCCAGCAGTTATGGATGTTTTCTTTCAGTGGGAACCGCCTAAGCAAAGGTATGTTTTTGATGTAATGTGTACTTTTCTGCGTCAGGAATGGGAAGATAATGAGTTGGGTCCGATTCCGCAGGATGTGCTCGATGTTCAGTCAGATTTTGCTAAAGGGATGTTAGTGGAATCTGATGTTACAGATGCTGTAGAGACGATACTTGCTTTCAGATCTAGGCTTTCGCCTCAGACATTGTATGAACCTGATTCCTCTGTTAGGAGGAAAGTGAAACAGTATCCTATGAGAGAAGTTCCTCCTGTATGGAAATAAGCAGTACAGGCTAATGTAAATCAGGGTATTCAGGCCGCTCCGGCTCATTTTCAGCGAGTATGGGTACATGTCCCTTGGAAGAGAGCAAAGGTCTTGGCTCTTAAGCAGACCTTACCTGACCCTTGTAAGAATCCTGCTGGTTATTACAAGGAGTTGTCCCAGACAGTTGAAGCGTGTATTATGAATTTAGCTGACATCGATATGTTGATGGGTAATGTAGTCCCTCAACCTTTGTGGGCGAAGATTCGTCATGAGAATCATGCTGCTGAGTTAGGTGATACCTGGGCGAATATTGTTGCTGCAGATGGTAGACAGGAGGGAGGTGCTAAACCTGAACCTCTAGTTTCAGAATTACCAGGTAGAATTATTATTTTGATGAAAACGATGATGCCGCTTTACGAGTGAATTTGGATAAGTTGGCAGCATGTAAGCAGAAGAAAGACTAGAGTGTATCTGATTTCTTCACTAGGTTTGAAGAGAAGTTTATTGATCATAGTGGTCAGGATATGAGTACGGAGGGTGGTCAAAGGTTGTTCGTGGATAAATTTGTCTTTAATTTGCTTCCCGAACTTTCTAATAAGTTAAAGGACTCTGAGAGTTCATGGGCTGTCTCTTCATCGGCCCAGATATTGGCTACTGCACAATATTACGAGAATAGGGATAAAGATGAGAAGGATAAAGTGGAGAAGAAAGCTAAAGAGTTAAAGACGAAAGTTCTTTTGCAGTAAGCTTATCCGCCTCGTCAGAATCAGCCTCAGTTTCAGCAGCCTCAACAATTTCAGAGATTGTTACAGAAGCCTGAGCCTTATGTTCAGCGATTCTTTCCTGGCCCTAATCAGTGTGCTTATTGCAGAGAGGAAGGTCATTACAAGAATAGTTGCCCGGCTTTGTTACATCGTGCGAATGGTGTATCTGGTCAGAGAGGTCGTGGTAGTTTTTAGCAAGCTCCTAGGGGTAGGGGACGTGGTGTGTTTCCCCAGAATGAGCGTTCCTCTTCCCTACAGAATTCTGCGAATTATTTTGACAGACAGACTGTTCCGAGTGGTCAGTCTGCCCAGTATTATGTTGAGGATTACTATGTCGAAGGTGAGAGTTCTGGTTATAATGATAACTAGGACAGCCAAGGACAAAGTGAGGGAGTAGTGTCAGTTCCAGTAGATCAGAGTGGACCTTATGTTGAAGTGATTACATCAGGTGTGGTAGAACCTTTTCTTTTGGATACTGGTGCGATGAAGAGTTCTATCATGCACTCTAAACTTCCTGGCGCACCTTTGTCTGGCTTGACCAATGTTTCAGTAGGATTTTCAGGCGCCCCAGTTTGTAATCCGGTTTCTAGTCCTTTGTCCCTTTCCATTGGCCCTTGTGAATTGGAAGCTCCACTTATTTTAACGACTGGTTGTGGTGAGAATCTGTTGGGTTTGGACTTGCTGAAAAGATTGTATGCGACATTGCATTGTTCTCCTTCAGGAGTACAACTTACCCTTGGTAAGAAAGTGATTTCTCCAATGTATTTGTCTAAGGATTGTTTGCCACTGGAATTGCGTTCGCTTCCTGATACACTTTGGGCCACAGGTCCAAATGATGTTGGTCTTTTGCAGATTCCTCCGTATGTTGTTACCCTTAAGTCGAATGCTAGGCTACCTCGTATTCCCCAATACAAGATCTCGAGTGATGGTGAGAGAGCTCTTTTAGCGATTGTCTATGATCTGGTTGAGAAGGGTGTAGTTGAAGAAACGAGAGGTAATGTGTGTAACAGTCCTGTTTTGCCTGTCCTTAAACGTACTTATGCTTCTCAGCCACCTGTGTACAGGTTTGTGATCGACCTTCGAGAAGTCAATAAGATAGCCGTGCCACACTTTCCCGTGGTGCCTGATATCACTGCCTTGTTGACTTTGATTCCTGCTTCGGCAGCTTGGTTTTCTGTCATCGATTTGAAGAATGCTTTCTTCAGTATTCCTATTGCTGAGGAGAGCAGAGATATTTTTGGCTTCTCATTAGGAGACCGAAGCTTCCGGTTTAAGAGAGCTCCCCAAGGTTATTGTGAAAGTCCCTCCATTTATAGTCAGGCGTTGAAAACTCAGCTTGACGGTTTTGTGTTACCTGTTGGTGCTACTCTTAATCATTACGTTGATGATTTGTTGATTACTGCTGATGATGAAAAGATTTGTAAAGAGGCTACTCTTTCTTTGTTGCGGTATTTGTCCGACCTTCATCATAAAGTGTCACCTTCAAAGTTGCAATATTGTCGCCAAGAAGTGACCTACTTAGGTCATCTCTTGTCGAAGGAGGGAAGGAGATTGACCCCAGAACGAATTCAAGCGATTGCACAAATAAATGTGCCATCCACGCAGAGAGAAGTGCGTGCCTTTTTAGGTATTACATCGTATTGTAGACAGTGGATTCCCAATTTTTCCTTGCTAGCAAAACCACTGTTGGCATTGACTCTGAAAGATACTCCGCATCCTCTTCCTTGGTCTGACGAATGTCAGAAAAGTTTTTCTGAACTACGCGATGCAATGTGTTCGGCTCCTGTGTTGGGTACTCCAGACTATAGTAAGCCTTTCATGTTGTATGTGCACGAGAGAGAAGGTTGTGCGTAGTCAGTGTTGACACAACCATTTGGGGACAAGCAGCGTCCATGCGCGTATTTTTCAGCAACGTTAGACCCAGTTGCTAAGGCGTGGCCGAGTTGTCTGAGAGCTACAGCTGCAGCGGCTGTTTCTATCCGACAGTCTGCTGGTTTGGTATTAGACAATACGTTGATTGTGATGGTCCCACATGCAGTGGATACCTTATTGAACAGGACTAAGACACAGCACCTTACTAGTGCACGTCTTTCAGGTTATGAGTTGACATTGTTGGCTAGCCATGTTCACATTAGAAGATGTAATGTGTTAAATCCAGCTACATTATTGCCGATCTCTACAGAGACGGATGAGCAGGAACAGCATGATTGTTTTTTTCGTACAGAGGAAGAAACGAAGGCTAGAGTTGACCTGAGGGATACTCCCCTTACGGATGTTGATGGTACCCTATGGGTAGATGGTTTGTGTTTTAAGCTTCCGAATGGTGAAACGACTGCAGCGTATGCTATTACAACTATACATATAGTTGTTGAGACAGCACGCATACCACAGAATTCTGCGCAAGCAGCAGAGTTGATTGCATTGACAAGAGGGTGCGTGTTGTCAGAAGGAAAGCGAGTGAATGTTTACACCGATAGCCAGTATGTGTTTGGTGATGCCCATAGTTTTGGGCGTTTATGGAGAGAGCGTGGGTTCCTTACTTCGCATGGGACAAAAATACAGCATGGGCAGTTGGTGAATGAACTTTTGGAATCTCTTACTCTCCCAAAGCAGATTGCAATTATGAAGTGTAGTGCGCATAAGGAAGTTGTGGACGATGTTGGTCGAGGGAATGCGTTTGCGGATGAAATTGCGAAGGAAACGGCGAAAGACATGATGAGCCGTATGTATGTTGCAGGCCCAGCTAATTGGGTTATGGCTGGTGGAATGTGCGAAGACACAATAGAAAGTGTGAAAATGATTCAGGTTGAAGCGACTGAGAAAGAAGTGAGTGTTTGGAGAGAGACTACGGGTATGTTGGATTCGACAGGTTGTTGGGTTGAGTTGTCAGAACACCAGCGATGGCTGTTGCCAGATGCGTATGTGCTCCCAGTGGTTACAATTGCTCATGGAATGGCTCACATAAGTTCGAAGGGAATATGCAAGTTGTTGGCTCCAGTTTGGCAGAATGCTGGAATTCCGAAATGTGCAGAGAACGTGGTGAAACATTGTATGATTTGTTTGAAGTATAATCCTGGTAAGGGAACACCAACTCCAGCTGGTCATTTTGCTCCTCCGACGTATCCGTTTGAGGTGATACAGTTAGACTACATTCACATGGAGAGATGCAATAATTTGAAGTATGTCCTTGTGGTTGTTTGTGCCTTTCCAGATGGATAGAGGCCTACCCCCTAAAGGATAATACTGCCTTGTCTACAGCCAAGGTTTTGCTCAAAGAGTACTTCCCTAGGTATAGTTTGCCGAGAATTGTATGGTCGGACAATGGAAGTGAATTTGTGGGTCAAATCATGAAGAAAGTATGTGCTGGTTTGGGAATAAATCAGAAGTTCCATGCAGCGAATCACCCCCAGTCTGCTGGACTTGTTGAATGTTACAATGGTACCGTGAAGCTGAAATTAGCTAAGGTACAAGCGAGCACTGGTCTTACATGGCCGGATGCCTTGCCGTTGGCTCTTTTGTCAACAAGGACGACTGTGCATTCTCGTGTGGGACTTAGCCCATACGAAATAGTTTTTGGTCGTCCTGCGAATGTTTGGGGTGTGCCTCGTCCTAAAGAATACAGCAGTATTGAGTACCGTATGTTGGTGGATTACTTACATGACTTGACTGCTAAATTACATGTTCTCCACCAACAGGTATATGACAGTTTGCCGACAGCTACTACATATCCAGGACATTCAATCCAACCTGGTCAATACGTCCTCGTCAAGAACTTTCAGCGTACCAAGAACTTGGAACCTAGATGGACTGGTCCTTACTTAGTCCTTTTGGTTACTAGAACCGCTGTTAGAGTAGCTGGCAAAAAGAACTGGGTGCATGCCATCCATACGAAAAAAGTTCCTTTGCCTTTACCGTATGATCAGTGGGTGAGGGGAGGTATAGCCGATTCTGAATGTGAAAAAACTCCTAGATTTGTTCCATTTAGTGATGCTCATTTGACATGGACACGTCGGAACGCGAGGATGATGATGTTCTGCAAGCTGCTGTGCCTCCTCATCTAAAGATTGACACCACCAATCCGGAACTTTTATTTAAGGATCCAACTGTACCTGATAAAGAACGCTACAATCTAAGACCGCGAAAGACTGTACATATGGACAAATAAACGTGAAACTGGAATTTTTTTTTTTAGATAGTGAATTTACACTTTGGCAGATCAAGAAACTTTTTTTTGCTTTTTCCTTTTTCGAGTCACCATCCGGACTCAGCTGCAGGGTCACGGTAGGAAGTTCTTAAGGGTTGAGCCACGTATTGACACAAGGTCTGTGGTTCAGGGTCGTTAGTGCGATCTTGGCGCACACTTAAGTGAAGAAGGAAAATTTCCTTGAGCAGCACGTTAGAGGATGGAGTTTCTTGAGTCTGAAAAATGTGTTAGGAAAGTGGATTCTAAAAACCGAATATGTATATTGGTTCGTAGCAAATGTTTTTTAATAATATGTTTTCTTATGCTTGTGAATATTACGTTAGCTTGTGTGGGTTGGATTTTCTATGTCACACAATTGCCACTTACATCTACCTCCCAACCTACTCTTTCTTTTTCTACTGTTTCTCCACATGAGTTTCATACGTTACCTGAACATGAACAGACACTAAGATCAGAATTTGTGAATAATTCGTTTATACAGATGCTGCATCAGCATCAGCTAGTCATAAATACCACGAATTGTTGGGTGTGTGGTCTTATGCCACATACTACAGATAAGGGAATTTCATATTTGGTTTTGCCTTTTTCACCTAACGGGTCAGTTTGGGCACTCCAATCAATGTTTATATATGCGAATGAAGCCTCTTCTGTACGTTCTGTCAAAGACAATGCAAGTAATAATGCCTTGATACGGGGAATAGTTGATATGATTAAAGATATCGATGCGTATAACGCTATCCCTAGAGATGAGGTACCAGCATATGTCGGTTGGAATAAGACGACATATAGTGTTAGCTTGACGGAGAAAGAAAGGCAGCGAAGGTCTCCTCCTATTTGGATTATACCCCACCGAGGTCATCTTTGTTTGCAAGGTAATGGTCAGAATCCGAGAGCTCAGCTTGGTAAGAGTGTGTGTGTTCACACATACGTTTATGCGTCCCAGAAATCTCCTCCGTTCGTGCCAGCTAAAGGCACGTATTTTGTTTGTCACGATAGAGCATACACATTTTACGTGGCATTTTTGCTTCCCCCTACATACACTGCTGTTTCCGATTACCATAAGATGAGATATGGTAGAGGTGTAATCGATGCGAAAGATACTGTCGCACAGGAAGCTGGAGACTTCTTTAAGGGTTTCCTACCCTTTTGGGGTCCAATGGCTAATAGTAGGAATATTCGTCAGCTTACGAGAGTGGTTGAGGCCACTATTAATGAGACTGCAGGTGCCCTTAGCAATATTACAGCTGAGCTTCAAGCGGATCGCCTTATGACATTACAGAACAGCTTTGTTCTAGATATTATACTTGCAGATAGAGGTGGGGTATGCAAATTGATTAGATCTAGTTGCTGCGTTTTCATACCAGATAATGCCCCGACAGTGTACCAAGCCATCTCTAGACTACATAAGATCTCTGAGTCTATTCATGTGGACGAAGGAGGCTGGTCGTTGATGGGATGGTTATGGGAATTGCTGTCCAAATGGGGATGGAAGATTCTGATGTTCCTTGGTATGGCGTTAGCTATCCTTTTCTCGTGTTGTTTATGCATCCAGTGTGGTCCCGCCATTTGTAGGCTTTGTGCTACGATCTGTGTGAGAAGACCAGTCCCGAGAGAAGTGAAGGATAAAAGATGATGTTACAGCAACACCTTGATGACCTGATGAGAATAGATATAGACCTAGATTCAGATTGACATGAGTTTAGCTTATTGCCTACGTAATGGCAAAAGGAGGGTCTGAGGTTCTGTGATTTTGCGTGCTTTTAAAGTGCACACCTTTCTTTTCTAAACATGGGTTTTTGCCATGCGTCGTGACTGCCATCTGGTGTTGCCATTTCATAGGCCTCAGAAGTTAGTCTGCGAGCAAAGCAGTCTGACCTTTTGTGGGTCATGTGTACACTAACTAAGGTTTCCTTCGTGTGCTGGAGTAAATTTCAGAAGCTGGCCTTTCACCTGGAATTGACCCTGCCAAGCCAATTTCCCTGCAAGATGGTTATCCACTTTCCCAATCACCATTCAAGACATTTGTTAACTTTTAAGTTTCTTTACGTTTCTGTTATCTTGCACATTATCTGAAACTACTTTTCTTTACTGTTTCTTCATTTCATGGGTTACGCTTTCAATTAAGGGTTTGTACGGGCCTCCCAGATTATTATTAAGATATGCCTAAATATAAACTTGTGGGTTGGGACACTGTAAAATGAGCTTTACTATATGATGCTGTGTGATGTCATGTATTTTCTATTGGTTGAACTTTGGTGCAGGGGCGTGCATTTTAAATGTACCTTTTTGTGTACAAATAGGGATGTCTCGCCTTAGTAAAATTGAGCAGTTTCTTGAGTTGTACACCGTGTGGTATTACTGGGATTTCTGCTACTAGCTGCAGCTAATAAATTTGATCTCTGAAGCCACCTAGAAGTATTCCGTGTCTCTGTATACTAAGGCAAGGGAACCCAGAGGACTTTGGGCGTGTCCCTGGCGCCGCTGGGTACTTGAAATCCCAGTTTTTCAGAACGGTGATGGATCAAACCCAGATCTTTTGACTGGGTGTGAGTGTTTGATTGGTTCAGATGCTCCGTCCATCACCACCCCCTTTTGTACTGCTTTGGCCGCCATAAGTGTGGCAGGGTATGCTCAGACGTGAGTCCCTTGCTCACTTTGCCACTGGATTCAAGCAAGCCGGGCTGAAGATGGCTGGAATTCCAGAAACCGGTCCTCGGAAGCTTGTTTCCGGTCCAGGGAAGGCATGGCTTGGCAGTTCGGGCTGGACTGTTCCCATGAGGCACTGGGTCAGACTGATTTGCATATAGCCATGTCTGAACTGGGCTGGCAGAGTGGGCTAAAGAACGGTGATGGATCAAACCCAGATCTTTTGACTGGGTGTGAGTGTTTGATTGGTTCAGATGCTCCGTCCATCACCACCCCCTTTTGTACTGCTTTGGCCGCCATAAGTGTGGCAGGGTATGCTCAGACGTGAGTCCCTTGCTCACTTTGCCACTGGATTCAAGCAAGCCGGGCTGAAGACGGCTGGAATGCCAGAAACCGGTCTTCGGAAGCTTGTTTCCGGTCCAGGGAAGGCATGGCTTGGCAGTTCGGGCTGGACTGTTCCCATGAGGCACAGGGTCAGACTGATTTGCATATAGCCATGTCTGAACTGGGGTGGCAGAGTGGGCTAAAGAACGGTGATGGATCAAACCCAGATCTTTTGACTGGGTGTGAGTGTTTGATTGGTTCAGATGCTCCGTCCATCACCACCCCCTTTTGTACTATCAGAATATTTAAGACACAATATTTGTGTTTTACGATTATCTTGACACAATATTCTGGTGAAACAATGGCATTTTATATTGTGGGTGATGGGCTCATATGAAACACAAAAAACAAGTGTTCGTACTCTATGAGCAAAGTGGCCAATTATGCCAGAAAAATCGCAATTTCACTGTCTCTGCCACTCTCAACCCCTCAATTCTTTAAGGACGAATACCTTCATGCAACCTTAGGTTGAATGCTTCATCACAGTTTTCCTCCTCACACTACTTGCAGAGGCTCATGGTGTGCGCTACATCTTCCCTATTTATGGCACTTGAAACGAGTAATAACATTGTGAGATAAAGATGCGGTGGTATGGTGCAGAGTTCCAAAATAGGAAAATGATGGATAAACTACTTCTTGGTGAATCTAAATCTAACTTTATTGTGTCCCCAAACTATAGGATTAAAATTAAGAGTGGATAGACCTTCAACTCAATCATCGGTAAGGAGTAAACGTATTTCTGCCTGTGTGTTATTCTTCAATTAGGTGTGGAGGCATTCTTCAGGACCAAAATGTGGTCACTGTGCCAACTAATTGAAATTAAATGCATTGGAAAAAATGATCAAAAGTATATCCTGTGTTCCAGGAACTGCAAAACGTACCCAGCATTGCCTCACCCCAGGTGCTCAGGTGTGGGTCTCAACTACAGGCATCTAACAGTAGTAAGCAGGGTTGCAAAGTTGCAGTCCACCGCTGAGTGTTTGTATACTGCTGGGTTCAAGAGAGCTAACTGGATTTTGGCCAGGACAGGCACCTGGAGGAGCAAAATTAATAATTTAATGCAAAACAATGAAGAGCGACATGGTGTATGTTGGAAATTGTGTTACTGGTTGAAACCCTACTCAAGCAGCAAACACATGCTCTGTCAGGGTGAGACACAAACAAACACCAAATGAACCTGTGCTCAACCCTCTGGTAGCTTGTCACAAACACAATCAGGCTTAACTTAGAGGCAATGTGTAAAGTATTTATGCAGCACTTGAGGAAGTAATAAAGTGAAAATAGAGTAAAATTTAGAAAAAAAGAATACACCTTGATAAATTATTTGAGAGGAAAACAACAAAACTCCAATCATAAGAATCAGAGATATGTAATTTCAAAGTTTTAAGGAAAAATAGTGCCTAGAAGCATAAAACACCAAATGTGTTGGTCACACCGGACTGTAACAAAATCACAAGTTCAGGACGACTGTAATGAACCGCGTTGCGAGTGGCCGTTCTGAGGAAGCTGTGAGACTGCAATGTGGAGACCTGCATCATCATCGAGAATGCTGTCAATTAGTGGTTTGCAATGCGAAGTCCTGCATTAAAAATTTGTTGCACACTGGTGGGTCCAAAGAAGCTGTCGGGCTGCGATGTGAAGTCATGCATTGTGATTGAAGATGCCATTGGTGAGAGGCTTATGATGCAAAGTCCTGTGTCTAGATGCGTTGAGCAGCAGCTGTTCCAAGGAAGCTGTGATGCTCGATCTGGCTTCAGGGATGCATCTTGCTGAGGTGGCTCCAATGTGAAGCTGAGAGGAGATGCATCGTGCTGCATTGATTCTGCCAACAGGACCACAGCTGGGAGGGGCGAGCACCTTTAGGCCCACTTCCAAGGGCCCTGGATTGAGTTGGCATCATCATTTGGGGAGTCGGACTCACAGCAGACAGAGGCCAGGTGCTGGATTCAAGGTGGTTGGATTTTTTTCTGTCCCTGAGGATCTGATCAGAAGGTCGGCCAACTAGCCCTTGGAGTCCCTCTGGTGGTCCTGGGATCAAGATGCTGGTCCAGCCCTCACACTTGGGCAGGAGAGCAGCAGAGTAGCAGTCCTTATTGCCAAGCAGCACAGCAGTCCTTCTCAGTCTTCCACAGGTCCAGAGTTTTACTGAGGAGTTGGGTCTCACGGTCCATTATTTATACCTGTTGCCCACTTTGAAGTTGGAGAAGTTTCTAGAGGTCTCTAACCCTTGAGATGCCCCAACTTGTCTAGTGTCGAACCCTTTGTGAGTGTGCTCAGGCAGACCCTTTCTGATGCGCAAGTTTTGTAGGTGACAGCCCTCCACCCTCATGAAGTCAGAGATGGCCCATCCTGCCAACACCTATCCCTCTTTGGCTCACTGTCTGCGAGCAATACACAAAGACCAACTACACTTAGTCATGTGACCCAGGATACAGGGTGCAGGGCCCAAAAGTGAAATGTTCAGAATTGTTTTTTTAAATAATCTGACTTTACCATTAAAGAGAGTTTTGAATTACAATTATTTAGACACCAAAGTTGACATTCCTACATGCTTTCAATTGAACGTTAGCACTTATCAAATGTAGTAAGGTAACCCAATGTTATCATATGGGAGAGGTAGGAGTTGCACAAGTGAAAAATGAATTTAAGAGTTTTTGACTGCCATTACATGTAAAAGTTAGGAGTATATTTCCAACTTTTTAAATGCACTGCACGCTGCCCTATGGGCTGTTTAGGGCCTACTATAGGGGTGATTTTATACATTAACGATGAAGGTTTAGGACTGGCAAAAGGTTTCTTTGCCAGATCGAAAAAGCATTTAAAACTGCGCACAGAGGCTGAAAGAGAGTTCTGAAACATGTTTAAAGGGCTACTTAAGTGGATCACACAAGCAGTGCTGCAAGCCCACTAATATCATTCAATTTTCAGGCACTGGTTACATGTACTATCACCTTACTAGAGACTTATAAGTAAATTAGATGTGCAATTGGGTGTAAGATAATTTCACTAAGTTTAAATGAGAGAGCACAAGCCCTTTAATACTAGTCAGCAGTTTCAAAGTAGTCAGAGTCCTTGAAGCAGTGGTGGCTCCTCCACTATGGCGGAGGAGCATCGCCCCACTGGTTTCTCGCAGTGCGAGAAACAAAAACATAAAATGGTATTAACTCTTAGTTATTACCATTTTATGTTTCCTTTGTGGGCGGAGCTGCTCTGCTTAAGGAGCGGGCAACAGAGGAGTGGGCGGGGCTGCTCTGCTTATGGAGCAGGGCAGGGTAGGAGTGGTTTGCCCAAATTCTTGATTTCGCAATGACTGATTGGTTGGCCCAACCAGGCATGTGCACTTTCCCCTTCTCCATGCAGAACATGCCCACCCCTCCAGCCCCTGGCTGAGTGACGTGTCCCGGCACTCAGACTAATCACAACACTCCATTGCAGCACTGTGATTGGCTTAGGGGAGGAAGCCTGACTGCCTGCTTCCTGTTCCTGTCCGAGTCGGAAGCAGGAGAGCAGAGGCAGGGAAGATGCGGGACCCAGCCTCAAGGTATGTGTCCCCCCCACTCCCGAACCATGCCATCCGCAACTGCCTAGAAGCCAACAAATATGGGTACTGAAAACAGGAGGGTGAATGCAAAATGTTTGTGGATGACTCAGCATTTCTGCCAAAGTTCAACAGTGTGTTGGAGAAACATTGAGAGCAGCAGGTGAGAGCCTGTGGCAGTGTGCAGTTAAGTGAGAAAATGGTTTGAGTGAGGGGGTATTAGTTGAGTACATGTGAGAGTTAGTGGCAGAAGTTAAAGCATGCAAGTGTCAGAAGGTTATGAGTGAAGGTGAGACAACCAGTGCAAGTGGGACAGGCAGGCTGAGCAAGCACAATTTATTTTAAAAAAGCAGGTTTGAGGTGGAGCTGTCGATAAAGGCCAATGAGGTGAGACACAGCAGGTTTACAAACTTGCGTTAATAAACCGGATCTACTGACAAGGAGTAGGTGTATTCTTGGAAAACATTTCCTAATTTGCATTGGTAATAATGATGAGGCATTTTCTCATGAGCAGGTGAACAATGTACTGCGCCTAAAAGAAATGATATCACATTCTTGCCATTGCAGTTGTATTTTTTTATTTCAATGTGGAAAATATATGTCTTCATTGCTGAACATACCCCTCAATTTCGGGGGTGTTCCATGCACATTCCCAGCCTAAATAAAGGATGTAGACTTGACTAACTATCTGCCGATTTCCACAATAGGACTGGGGCAATCTTTGTGAATACCCACAGACTATCAAGATCTTGAATCTTCTCCACCTTTTCAGGGCATTCCCAAAGTGCTGCTCACTGTGTAGGATTAGTTCATGCACAATATTATATGATTATGATGTAATATTACACGTGCCTAAATGGATTTGAAGTACATAGTCAGCTTTTATGAACATCATTCACTCATAAATTAGGCCATTTGAATTTGTAAATTGAAATCACATGCTCAAAGAATTGGGTCAAGATGTGCAGACAGCCTTTCTTTTAATAATCATGTCCAGTGTAGTTTAGATTTTTGAAGCCCCACTGAATCACAGATCAAAGCACTCCACATTGAATCTCTAATCCTATATCAGAAGTAAAACCAAGTGGACACTTGGAAACCTTCTCAAGTGATCCTGATGGAAAGACTCAACCCGTATGGGTACATCAATTCGAGATCTTCCTCAATAAGCTCACAACCAACAACGATACTGGTGTTGTGGCTCACCAGTGGATCTAGTAGGCCAGCTTTACAGAGATTGAAACTGCAGAATATTTTGCAGGGATAGACAACGAGTCGGGTATCAGCCATTGGACGCTCAGTTTACCAAAAAGTCTAAGATGGAAACAGAAAAGATCATGCACAGGAATTTAAGCTCAGAAACATGAGCTTTGAGGCTCCCAGGTTAAGAATGAGAGACAAGTAAAATTCAGAGGATCTCAACTCCATCCCTACAGAGTCCATTACCTATAGGGAAATCACATGCAGTCTAATTCCAGTTATTGTAATATTTAGTGTAAACAGAGCTAGCAACCACTTTTAAAGCATGGGTTATGTTCCTTATTTGAGCCAGTGATTGCCGTTGGATCCCATGGCACTCATTTTTGGGGAATGGCACCTATTTTTCCAATTGAGACATTTACTGAGAGGAGGAGAGGGAACATCACCCAAAAGAGGAGGAAGGGAAAGACTGGAAAAGGTTCACAAATGTAGAAAGCAGGATGAGGCAAGAGTGAGATAAAGGGCCAGGAAGTGTCTGGTAGTGGACTTAACCCCTGTGCCGCGGCCGCGATTTCGCAGCAGTGCAGCACTTCCGCAAAATGGGCGGGGCCATGTCAGCCGTTGGCCGACAGCAGCACTAGCGAGGTAGTGCTCCCGTCAGCCAACGGCCGACGGCAGCAAGCAAGGGGCTAAGAGGCACGAAGTGAAATTAAGACTACACAGCTTTGGTATTGAGCGTGCCAACATTTGACAGTGGTGACCCGGGCTTCTAAGCAGAGCTTTCAGCACTGGCACTCATTATTTTCCAAATTAAGCATTGCATGGTTTCCAAAACAAATTGCCCTGCCTCCTGTGTGTTTATAGAAATTTCCTCTATGTAATGCCTAGAGGAATTTGCACAGTCAAAACAATGTGACAAAGGGAATACATTGCAGCAATATTGATCACAAAGAACATTACCTAAAGGTATTCTGAAACAGCGGAATCTGAAAATCGCACTAAAAGAAACAACCCTATACTTTGTGGTAATGTTACGTCTACATGTGGTTTTTGCACAACTTTTTTCCCCATCACTTATGGGTCTTATGGTAAGAACGCATTAGCCTGGATATTCTATTGACCTTGAGTTAGAGTGAGAGGTTGACTTTAATGAGTTTGTTCAAAAGTGGTACATAGAGAATTGAGGAATCTTGAAAGGGCATCTGCACTCTGCTTGAGAAGCTTGTAAATAATTCCAAGAAATGCCCTCGCTCAAATTTTAACAAGTGAAAAACCTCAAAAAAAGGACTCAAGGAGAAAATGTCAAAATATTTTTTCACTGACAAAATCATTCCATTCAAGCTCTAACTGAAACGTAATACCAAAAAACGACACCTGGAGAGACTTCGATCGGATAGCCACAATGAGCTATCCAGTCTGTAACAAACACACTATGTAACACCTATTCGTCTTACCTGCTAGTTTAATTAAGAAAACCTTTTAAATTTTCACAAAAGTCTGGTGTCTAACGAGAAATGAGTCACTCTACTAGATGTTTTTTTGAAAGATATGAAAAGTGCCGGATCACCCCAATACCCCCAACCCCTCGCCCTTGCCTCACCACTCCCGATTTGTGCCGGTTGCCACTGAGTGTGACCATTGCCCACTTATTTTCCTGCATCTATCAGTAGCATTGAACACAGTTGACTACTGCTGGCTGCTATTTTGGACTGCAAAAAGGACTTCTGAAATTAAGTACTGAACTGGGCCTCCCATTTCCTCCAGCACAGCGACTTACACATGAAGGTCGGCACAAATATCTGGAAAGGTTCACCAATGTTGTGTGGTGTACCCCAATGCTCCATTGTCACAGACACTGTATCATAAACCACTAAGGGGGTCATTTAGAGTTTGATGCAAGGTCAGTGGGTGTGTTGATCTCTACACCCCTGTTACAGGGTTGCCCAACATATCTAGAGGTCCCTGTTTGCTTGGTGTGGCTCTCTGTGCCTTTAGATCAGCCACCACAGGGACAGCTCTATTGAAGACATAGATTGTTTGCATAGTGGACGCCGTATTGTCGTGTAGTAAATAAATAGGATATGCGTGTTTAGTCAACATAAACTGTTGGATTGGTGTCCAGACTGATTCCAGACACCCTCCAAAGGATATGTTAGCCTTTAGACCAGCTATCTCACAGTTCCACCCTAACCTTACCAAGGAGCGAATAGTTTATGGCAACTTTTGAACATGACAACCCTTTATCCTTCAGAGATTGTGGAAACAGTGCAGTAATTTTCGCTCAGTCATTCGTATTTGCTTAAGCATTTATTGAACCAGCATCATTCTTGTATAAATCATGTTTGTTGGCGACAATCTGGAACATTGAAATGTTGTTCCAAGATATTTGCTTTTCAAAGAAGGTGCTCTGGGATCCTGTCACAGAAAGATTGAGATTAAAGGATCTTTGTAGTGGTGCATTCTGGGTTAGGGAATTCTGTGAGGTTGCTTTCTACTTCCTTGGGATGTATTTAGTGTTCAAAATCTGTTGTGTATAGAGGAGACTTTATGCTTTCTTGAGGAATGATTTGTAGATCCTCCTTAAGCAATGGATGGTTGTTATTTTAATTTCAATTGGCATTGCAGTGCATTGATGTTGTCTTCACCTTCTTTGATTCTAAGATTTGTCATGAGGTCCTTGATCACTGGCCAGGGTGTGTGAAAGCTTTGAAAACTATCAGTCTGTCTAAACTTTCAAATTGTCAAGCCAGTTGTAGGGCTGCTACACTTCTTTTATTTGGCTAGGTGGTGAAATGTTGGAGAAATGAGAGCCACATTTTTCCATCATGTCATCTGGTTGATCACTGTTGTTGTAACAGTTGTTTTAGTGAACAGCTTCTCATCAAAGGAGATGAGGTGATGGCCAAGCTAGGTGATAGGGTGAGTTCCCATTACTGTGATGATTCCAAACGGGAAACATCCATTACAATGCAGTCATTAAAATGACCTACCTTTAAAACGCAATTGTTACAATGCAACTGCCTTTACATCGCATGCCATTACAATGCATGCCATTAAAATGCATGTCACTAAAATGCAAGCCATTACAACGCATACCATTACAATGTATGCCATTACAACACATTATAAGGTAAGTAATGGAGATTAGTTTAGTATTAGGGTGGGTATGGGTTATCGGGTACATGTAAATAGTATGTTTTACCCCGACACTATCCAACACTTTCCCTACAGTTGCACTCACTAGAGTGGAAATAGTAATTTTTACCCCTACACTATCCAACACTTACGTTATTGTTACCCTAAAAGTATTATGCGTTGTAATGAAATGCGTTGTATTGCTATGTGTTGTCATGAAATGCATTGTAATGGTAGTTTTAAAAAAATGCTTTGTAATTGCATGTGTTGTAAAATAATGCAATGTAATAGTAGTTGCGATGTGAGGACTGTATTGTAAAAGCATGCGTTGCAATGTCAAAAAATCTTCCAAACAGAGCAAACATTACAAGGAGCTTAGTATGAATGTGTGTGAAGTGGTGAGGTCTTCTAGGTTTCTTTTGAGTTATCTAAGTTGGGAGGAGTGTGGTCAACCAGATGCAGAAATGTTGTGGAAGTCATCTGTAAAAGCTTTCTTGTTTATGGATGGTTTGTATATCCTTAATAATGGCCAAAATAGTCTAAGTGAATATGAGTAGTGAACAAGAAGTGATATGCAATCAGTCGAGGCAAAATCTTGAAAGTCTGAGGTCTGCAAGATTCCCTAGATTTTGACTGCTATACCTCTGCCAGTCTTCCTGGTGTGATTTCTGAAAAAGATTCTCTTTTCAGGGGGTTTGCCCCATGAAGCTTCAGAGAGGTATAGTCTCCTAAACAGGTTTTGTGTTGAACAGCAGTTCCAATTTTGAGCCTGCAATTAAGTCATTAATGTTTAGGCAGCTCTTGGTCATTGATCAATCCTTGAAAAGTAGGCAGCTTAGTGGGTTAGTGGTTATGGAGTGGGAGGGGTAGGATTAGTTAAAGATGAGGAGAAGAGAAAGTTGGAGTGTAGAACTAAGAGAAGGGAGGGATATGCAAGTCATGTTGCAGTTGGAAGGCCCACATTTAATTTCAAGAGTGGGGCCTTAATGGAGTTAGGGATGCAAGAGAGGAGGCAGGATGGGGTGGGCTAGTAAGGATTGAGAGATTAAAGGAATTAGAAGGTGTGGACGTAAAAGGGTATCCGTGATGGGACGAGGAGTAGGAGTGAAGGAGAATGAGACGTTTGGGCTGGAACTGTAGGAAAAAAAGGAGGTAGACATAGAATGGGGCAGTTTACCTTTGTTAATTAGGTCAGGTAAGGATGTAAGAGGAGGATACCATACCATACCATAAACATTTATAATGCGCTCGGGAACCACCAACGGCGGTGTCCCGGATGGAGTGTCAAGTAAAAGATGGGTTGCTCAAGTGGCATACGAGGTACTGGTTGAGTTGGAGTTGTGGATAGAAAAAGGGAGGGTGGTTGGAATGCAAAAGCCAGGGAGAAGAGATTTGGGTGTGGAGGTGCGGATTAGAGAGAATAGGATTAGAGGGGAATGGTTAGTTGAGAGAGAAACCTCTAGGTTTGAGGGATAGGGGATAGAAGGTAAAGATAATCTAGGAAGAGGATTATGAAAGAGAAGTGTTTCTGTTGAAGTGATTCGCCTTGAGCTCAACAGAAGTTCAATACAAATTTCAGCTGTAAATGGAAGCACAATTTCAGCACAACATATGCTCCTTGTAATAACAGAGAGCGAACATGGTTTATTTTTCAGATAAGGAGGGTCCAAGATCATCTTTATTCTTCAGTAAAAGCAGCTTTATTTTGATAAGAGCATCATGAGTGGAGCTTTCAATGCTATTAGCGTGACCTCTTCAGTTGTGTGTACTTCAGGGGAAAAGAACATATTGATCTTACTGCAGGACGGAGGACTTCAAACTTGTGTGTGCCCAGTATGAGCTAAATGTTATCAAACTGCCACCCCCACCCCCTTCAAAACGGAAGGTCGGAAAGGCGGGCGTGAATGCAAGATGGTAAGCATTATTAACGCCTTAACCGCGGTGGTTTTTCCGCCGCGGTGC
Source organism: Lissotriton helveticus (assembly GCF_964261635.1). Lineage (NCBI taxonomy): Eukaryota > Metazoa > Chordata > Amphibia > Caudata > Salamandridae > Lissotriton > Lissotriton helveticus. The sequence goes on along the minus strand of NC_136068.1, from coordinate 186,632,110 downwards.
AGGCGTTCTAAAGGGTGGGCGGGGCTCCGTCGGCCGTTGGCCGACAGCAGCACTAGGAAGGTAAGCACGAAAGGGGCTAAATTATTTCAAAGCTGGAAAAATCCGCAAAAGGCAATGTTTAAATTCCTTTGACATAGAAAGTCAAAACAGCTGATATTTCTGAAGTGATTCCTTCCTCTACTTCAGGGCTGTCTATGCAATCATAAATCACCACTAAAACCAAGATAGTACAGTCACATGCAATGTACAGCGTGTCAAAGTCCAGGCATGATGACACCGCTGAAAGGTTTGAGTCTCTGAGGATGGTGAGATCCATGGGCTCTGGTTGGTGGTGATCCCTTTGAAATCGATGGAAAGTGATGTTTTGGTGGGTGAGAAAGGTTTTCAGGATGGCTTAAGCCATTGCAGTCAATGGGATGCGCGTGCCTTGTATGGATGGTGAAAATGAGTGCATCAAAACTGACACACTCCAAATGAGGGTCATTGGTGAGGCATGCAGGAAGCTCTCTGGCCTATTGCTCCACAGGAAGCATCCATTGCTGCACAGAAAACCAGATCTCAGAGCTGTTTTCCTCAACAATTGCTGTCTGAGTCGAAGAGGTGTGGTGCAGCGGCCAGGGCAGATGACTTCGGAGCACAAGGTTCATGGTTCAATCCCGGGCTCTGGAGGCATCTCAGCTCAGCACCATGTGATCTGGGCAATAGCTCACTTATTTTCCACGACGGCCCCCAGTGCCTTGAGACCTGTAAGGGTGAGTAGTTCGCGCTTTACAAATACGGATTTACATTTACATTTTGCTGTCTCATTGGTAGTCCTTTCATTGTGTTTACATTTTATTGACCATAGTATTGTAAACAGCGCCTGCGGTAAAGAGAAACAGCTCCTAGATTTGCAGCTTCTGCGCATTCATGCTGCAGCAGCTCCGGGATTGCTTGAGTGAGACTTTTGTTGGTCTATTAATGCCAGAAACCGGTCCCCGGTAGCTTGTCTCCTTTCTGGTGAAGAATTGGCTTGGTAGTTTGGTCTGCCCTGTTCCCATGATGCACTGGGCCAGGGACAGACTAATTTGCATATAGCCAGGTTCTGAGCTGGGATGGGGCAGTGAGCTAAATAACGGTGATGGATCAAGCCCTGATCTTTGGACTGGGTAAGAGTGGTCTGCTTAATTCAGACACTCTGTTCATCACCACCCCCTTTTCTGAATCGTTTTTGGCCACTATAGGTGTGGCAGGGTATACTCAGACATGAGTCCCTTGCTCACTGCTCCATCAGGATTCAAGCAAGCCGGGCCGACGAGGCTGAAATGCCAGAAACCGGTCCCCGGTAGCTTGTCTCCTTTCTGGTGAAGAATTGGCTTGGTAGTTTGGTCTGCCCTGTTCCCATGATGCACTGGGCCAGGGACAGACTAATTTGCATATAGCCAGGTTCTGAGCTGGGATGGGGCAGTGAGCTAAATAACGGTGATGGATCAAGCCCTGATCTTTGGACTGGGTAAGAGTGGTCTGCTTAATTCAGACACTCTGTTCATCACCACCCCCTTTTCTGAATCGGTCTATTAAAGCAGCAGATCTCTGAGGCCTCTTGATTCAGTCATTTATTTTAGAAAGATTGCCTTTATTAGAGGATGTGGCTCAGGTGGAGTGAGTTCATGTGCTACTGCAAGAACAAGCTGAACACTACAGTCCTCTTTCCTCTAGCCCATTTCTCTAACACTCCCAGCAGACAGTTGTCCCTGTCCATTTGTAAAAAAATAAATTAAAAAAAACGCAAGCCCCTCACACATACACCATAGCCACCTCCCCCTCCTTGGAAAATCTCATTGCTCTGAGGTGCACAGCATGAAGTTTCCTTTTGCTGTTTGTAAAGAGAAATTACAGTGAGTCCTTCCCCACTAAGCCCTCCAAGCCCTTGGGCCATCATTCAAGGTCTCCATAATTCAGGACAGTTGGTAGCTGCTCTTCACCCCATAGCCTCCTCCTCCACTCTCACCCGCCCTCACTGTGAGCATCTTGTAAAAAAGGCATAGTGAAATGGCGCCAAACAAACAATATCACACTTCCAGGCTATATGTATGACCAATGGTGCACTGTCCCTTCTTCCAGGCCACTCCCGATACCTTGTTTATTTATTTATTTATTTAAAGAGTTTTATATAGCGCTGGCTAGACCCGAAGGTATCAGAGCGCTTTACATGAGAATCAACAATGTAACAGAGAAAGTTCAACAATTGAACAATACTTCCAAATAAATAGGCAATACAATTAGGAGAGGAGAGAAAGGAGAGAGAAAAGTAGTGGAGGGGGTAGGGGAGGTGAGAAAGGGAGGATAAGGGAAGAGACAATAAGGAGAGATGAAAAGAAGTCTGTCTAAAGACCGACTGGGTAGGTGACGACCAAGGAGGGAATCCACGGCCCATCTCCCCTATAGCTAAACCAAGTAGCTCCATCGGGCATCAGACAAAATAGTTCAGTCTCAATACATAGAGAGAGGAGGGAAGGAGAGACACAAATAGGGCGACACCAACTAAGCTAAGGGATGTGCGCTCTCCTGGAAATAGGGCCATGCCACCCCAGGTGGGTGAAGCCCAAGTTTGAAGACCTCGGCTGCATGATGTATGCTTCTCAAAAAAATATATTTTATGCAAATGCAGTGGTGGAACATTTGGTTAGGAGAAAATGAATGCTCTCTCAATTAAGTATATTGTCGTTTCTTATTATAGCTGGAATGGCATTCTTCATGGAGAAGGATCTATAGAATTTGGGAGGATGCATTCAAGCCATCTCCCTGTTTGAGATCCTCTCATAAGGGAACTTGAGGGTTGCTGGTTGAGATGCTGAGAAATCTAAAGAGCAGGCAGAAGAAAGAAGACAAAGGCATTCAAATCATGAAATATGTCATGTTTAGAAGGAATTAGGCGTTTCAAACCTTAGAAAAAGTAAAGTGAAACTGTCTTATGCGTCGTGAAAGCTTTTGTGAAGTTTGCTGGGTTGTATTGCTCACTATATCAAATGAACATTTTATTGCAGTATGCACAGGTGGTTTTGATGTACACGTCTTTTATGTGTTATTTAAACAAATAATAAAAACATTAAAAAGATGTAACTCTTTGTAGAAAGCCCACATTCAACACGGCTTCCCATAATGGTTTCTTAAGTTATTACTTGATGAAGGGCCAGGTGCGGGAAATATTTTGGTGTTTCGCATGAAATTAAATGAAATGAAATTTGTACTTGTAAAGCGCACTTATACCCCAACTGGGGTGTCCTGGCGCTGTACGCATACCGCTGTGGAACCCTTCCTGACTTTTCCCTGTGAAATCAATGTGAGAAGGGTAGTCAAATACTCATACAACAAGGGAGAAAATGCACGGAAAGCACCCAACAAAATAATTAAAAAACAAGATTGCATTTATTCATATGTGAACTTGTTCATATTAAAAACGTTTGTTAATGAAAAACATAATAATCCACAAATTACATAAACAAATCAATAATACAATGTTTAAATACTTATGACGCAATTACATACTAAAATCATAAAACAATACAAACAAAATTAATCATTTAAAAACTTATGACACTATTACATGAAAAATTATAAAACAGTGGCAAACAATATTAATCAATCGACGCGCGTTTCGGCGTTGTTGGGAACGCCTTCTTCAGGAGCCACAATAAAATCTGAAAGACATACGCAAAACAGATTTAAAACCCAAAATTGCAATCAAATTGCAAGAGATAGATGAATTAGAAGAGAAGTTAAAACAACTTACTGGAGTTGATGATGCCATCAAAAAGATAGAAGAATGCAACAGGGAATTAGAATCATTTAGCAATTATCTACTTAAACGCAAAACCGATAAGCTTAATAAAGATAAAAGATTTTATTCAGAGGAAGTTGCATACCCCTACTTATATAAAGATTTTTATCAACAAAACCATTACACTGATGAGTCTAGAAATGTTCAACAGAGAGTAAACAATTTCACAGACTCATCGGATTCAGAGGGTGAAGGTTCTAGTAATACGTAATATGAATCAGATGGTGGCTTTAACTCATATACCAACTCCAGACCTCAACAACGCCCTTTTTTATCGAACAGAGGGCCTCGACGAGGTCGCCCCAGGGTAAGGTTTCAGAATCAGGGACATTCCAGAGGGAACTTCCAAATGAATCAACACCCACACCAAGCACAACATCAACAAGCCCAACACCAACAACATCAACAGGAACCCCAGTTCATAAGGGAAACCCGAAACAGGCAATACTGGGGCCAGGGAATGTAATTCCCATTTTTAACTTGTCTTCTAAAGAGCTAGATGGCTCTAGCGAAGCTCTGTTATCGAAAGGTTTGTCCTTCGTACCCCACACACACGTGAACACCTTTGAGCTTTACAAAGATATAGTAGCCTTTTTTAGGAAAATTAGATTGAGAAAGTTTTTCCAGGACAAAGAGGACAATATATTTGATCTAGCCAAACAAAGGCAGAATGAAATTTCATTACCCTCCACTTTTACTCCCGGTCTAGATCAATTAGGGCCGGAAGTAGCGGCTTTTGAGTTGGTTGTTGTTAAAAAACTAGAAAGAACATTAAAATTCATCCCTAAACCAAAATACAACCTGACCAAAAATGAATCATTAGCCCTTAAAGAACTCTCAGAAAATAAAGAATTAACGATTAAGGGAGCCGATAAAGGGGGAGGAATTGTTGTCCTCAACTCTACCGACTATGAGCATAACATGAACAGAATGTTAAGTGACAGTTCGACTTATCTAAAAATTAACTGCAATCCCATCAACATCAGAAATAACAAAATCAGCACCTTGACCAATGATGCTTTATCAAATGGGGATATCGAAATGAAAGATCACGAATTTTTAAATAACAATAAATCCAAAACTGCCTGTATTTACGGTCTCCCAAAAATACATAAGAATTCAGAAAATCCTCCGTACAGACCGATTGTGTCAACCATTGGCACCCCCACAGAACCTTTATCAAAATTCGTAGATCATTTCATAAGACCACATATCCCCAAGATTAAATCATATGTAAAAGACACCTGTCACATGATAAATATAGTAGAAGATTTAGATGTCAGACCTGGGAGAGATATATTAGTCACTCTTGATATCGAATCTCTCTATAGTAATATTCCGATAGATGAAGCCATTAGAGCAACTGACTGGTTTATAGATAAACACAATATTGTATGTCCCAAGAAATTTTTAATTGATTGTCTGTTCATTGTCTTGACAGAGAACCTCTTTGAATTTGGTGAAGATATCTATCGCCAACTTAGGGGTGTCAGTATGGCGGCGTCGGTGGCTCCATCGATAGCCAACATATACATGTCCCGGTTTGAGGAGCAATTCATAGACAATGAAGTATCCCCCTTTTTCGAATCTATTTCCCATTGGTCCAGATACATAGATGACATCTTCTTTATCTGGACCAATGGGAAAGACACCCTTCTGGAATTCCTAGAATGGATCAACCTGACCGACAGTAATTTGAAATTCACTGCGCATTATAATGAGAATCAAGTTGAATTTCTAGATCTTTTAATCCGAGTAAACAATAACAAATTGGAAGTGGATTTGTTTGTGAAAACTACAGCCAGAAATACGCTACTACATTATAGTAGTTTCCACCCCAAATGTCAACGAGAAAGTATACCTTTCTCCCAATTTCTCAGAGTCCGCAGAAACTGTTCCAACCTGTCTGATTATGACAAACAAGCGGCAGTTATGCGGAAAAAGTTTCTAGACTGTGGATACCCACACAGATTGATAAGAAACTCTTATAAACGGGCTCGATTTTTCGATCGAGACGCATTACTAACCCCTAAAGATCAACAGGCCAAGGATCAACTTGTGTGTGTAACCACACATTCCACCATGAATGAACGTATAAGACAGATTATCAATGCCAATTGGCACATTTTGAATTGTAATCCATCATCTGTATCTGCCTTATCGAAACCCCTTTTTGCCCACAGAAGAAATAGAAATCTTAAAGACAAAATAGTTCATTCTAAGTTCAATCCCAAACTGCCTAATAATAATCAGACACAGAGATCATTACTGACGAATTTGCCGGTCAGAGGAACAGTTCCCTGTTCCTCCTGCAAATCGTGTAAAAACATTGTGAGTGGAGAGGTGTTCACCCACAATGGCTTCACATCTAAAGCAACTGATTTATGGAACTGTAAAACCACAAATGTGGTTTATTTCATTAGTTGCCCATGTGGCCTCGGCTACGTCGGCGAAACATGCAGGTCGATTCAAACACGGCTCACAGAACATAGATCAGCCATTAAGACCCAGAAATTAAATGCACCCCTTGTGAAGCATTTTCTCGACTTACAACACAAACCTGACGATTTACACTGGCGCATCTTGGAAAAGATTAGAACCCCCGATAGTAAGGGTGGATGCACTATTAGGAAAAAATGAGAAGTTTTTTGGATTTTTGTTTTGGACACACACAAGAGGGGACTAAATAATGAAATTCCTTGGGAGAATGCGATCGTCTAAACTCCAATACAGTGCATCTCTTGTGGCTACCCTGTCCTCAATAAAAATGACATTAATATCAGTAGTGTAGATACCAGTTTGTTTTGTTTTACTCTTGAGAATAGATGGGATCCTGATTCTTGGATTACAGCGAACCGTCAATCCATTATTACACCGTGGGTGCCCCTCACCCTCGTCCTTGGATTAGACGGAATACTCTGCCAATAACCCCGCACCTAGAGTAGGGTAATTGTATGGTGACAATAGTTGTTCCTACAGCAGCAGAGCCGAGAACTCCGTTCAATCGTAGAACGAGGCATGGTTTATATCATTTTCCATGCTTGTGTGAACATTCCTTGCCCTAAAGTATGTTTTAACAGTCGTTTGGGTACCTCGTGCTATTTGACGAGCAATAGCAGAGGAATATGCTTCCAATAACAGGTGCCCTCCCTATCCCCCCTCTCCTTGTTTGGTACGCTTATTTTAACTCTTAGTACCCGCTACTACTTCTCTGTCACCAATATCGATTGGGTAGTTTCTCAGATTTGTCACAACATACGACTTATGCCATCTTTCGAGATCCTGTTTCACACCGCTCTTCCCATTTTCGCTCCGTCCACTTCATAATTTGGAGCGCATTTCCCTTTAATGGGAGGAACTGGTTAGCCGGCGCGTCATTAGAGGTAAATTAGTTACCTATACTTAAGGAGGAGCCTAGCAACATGCCGGGTCATTCATTTTTTCCAACGGCTGCGGGACGCCAGCACATATCCGTAGCGTGGCCCCCGCAGGTTGATGCAACCGTCCGTGACTTCACATTCACGGTAAGATAGCTGCACTCGTCGTATTCCTAGCTCATTGCTGTATTTGTAATGGAAATCATCCATTAACTGAATTGTAACGGCTGGTTTGTTACACTTCCCCCTTCTAGTATTAAAGTCCGACGGGCAGATATTTGTTTATCCAGTTCAACGTATTTAACTCGTATTGAGTGGGACTCAAACAGACATCATTAACGCGGCTCCCACAGGCTGTCTGTATACGCCCTGGTTTCTATGTTCACGGTAAGGCAAGCATTAGACCGATGCTATCATTGTATTCGTGAAACTAACTATACTCGACAGTAATCGTAACAGTAGCCATTTTGCTTTCCCTTTTTAGAAACACAGCCCTGCGTACAGCTAGATTCTTACCGTATTCTTATATTGAAAGAGGGGCTCATGTCTCCTATCGAGGTATTTTCCTCCCACAACGGTTGTGTGACGCCAACAGACTTCGTCAGTTCGGCCTCCGCAGGTTGTTATATATGTGCTTGGCTCTTCACTAACGGTAAGACACATGCCCTTATCACATCTAGGGTCTAGAATACGGAGTAATATTTCAAAAGAACCGTTTTTGTAATTACAGCAGATACATATTTCTGTTTCAGAAATCACGTTTTGCGTAGAGATATATTTTCCACCCAGCTCTCACAAATAGAAAGGGTTCGTAAGCTGTCCCGTTTTGATGCATTTTTGGAGAAGTACTGAGCACGCCGCCTGTATTTTCTCGGTAAGGCGTAACATACGTAATCCAGCTTGTGTGCCATTGCCTTTTCTATCTTTCGCTGCAGGGTTTATATACATTTGGATTAAAGATATATCCTTTTGAATAACCTTCAGTGCATTTTGGCAATGTGCAATTTGCTAATAGCTCGGTTTAATGTTCTTTGATGTGCTTACCACCTTGAGCGTTGTGACATGTAAGTTAGCCGTTCTTGCTAGAAATAGGAATTTTCAGGCCTCCTTCCAAAATGCAATTGATAGATTTAAATTCTGATAGCATCATTCTTGCACTATACACATAGACCTATCCCTCTTTGTATAGTCCCTTGAAGCCCTGGGGTATCGCTACATCAAAGCCATTTAGCTCTAGAGTTTATTGTTCCATCTGGCGCATTGTGCATTTGATTCATTTACAGGGTATCCACCCTTTCCCTCTTTCCATGGTCATCAATCCCCCTTGGCCCCCCGGCCCCTCCCCCCCCCCTCATCCCCCCTCCCTTCCCCCCTCCCTTCCCCCTCATTTACCACTGCTCAAATATAAAATTATCAGTTTGTACCTTGTGTAGCTACATCTATTAGTGATACAAGTAGGGATTGTTAGGTAAGCACAGTCGAAGAAAGATTCATCAGATGTATTTTGTATTGTTCATTTTGAAATTCGAGATTGCAATTTTGGGTTTTAAATCTGTTTTGCATATGTCTTTCAGATTTTATTGTGGCTCCTGAAGAAGGCGTTCCCAACAACGCCGAAACGCGCGTCGATTGATTAATATTGTTTGCCACTGTTTTATAATTTTTCATGTAATAGTGTCATAAGTTTTTAAATGATTAATTTTGTTTGTATTGTTTTATGATTTTAGTATGTAATTGCGTCATAAGTATTTAAACATTGTATTATTGATTTGTTTATGTAATTTGTGGATTATTATGTTTTTCATTAACAAACGTTTTTAATATGAACAAGTTCACATATGAATAAATGCAATCTTGTTTTTTAATTATTTTGTTGGGTGCTTTCCGTGCATGTTCTCCCTTGTTGTATGAGTATTTGACTACCCTTCTCACATTGTTTATTTCCCTGTATTACGAATTGATTTTCCTAACAGGGGGTCCTTGTTGTTTACATTATTTTTCCCACAATTTTTCCCTGTGAAATGCCACTCCTGGGCACCCGCAAGGTGAAGCCAGGTATCCCAGCGCTGTTGGGGCCGTTGTGGAGATTAAGCAAGCTATTGCCCAGAGTCACAGAGTGGGACCCATGATTAGAATAGGCACCGAGGCGAGAATTATCAGGTCCAAGGAAATTGAGCCCAAGAACCGCCGAGGCGGGAATTGAACCCTGGTCCCGGGCTAGACCTCTGCATCAGGGTCTGCCACTCTAACCATTGAGCCACACTTCTCCACCATGATGAGCAGTTGTGTCTTTTAGCGTGTCAGTGGGATCATGTAGTCAGGAGTTGTTTAGCAAGCGGTTGTACTCGATATTTCTTTAGAGATTTGCTACCAATTTTGCGTGTGTTTCTTCGTGAACCCATGTCTGTTTGCATCCTCTTTATGATGGGGAAAGTTTTCAGCTCTGGGTTAGTGTAATCATTCTTTATCTGTTCGGAAAGAGATCTTTGCTGCCTTCCTGAATTCTACAGGATCTAGCATGTTTCTTATCTTTTTCAGGAAGGAGTTGTTTAAACAGCTGCCTCTACTGCGAAGGAGGCTCTACCCATGTCAGCCAACTTGTAGGGAGAATGTCCTGGAGGGATGCCAGTCTAGAGCTAAGCGTTCTATTCCCAGAGCATCTTTGCAGATTAACTTGACTAAAGATTAGGCCTTTGCTGTAGCTGCTCCTGTAGGCAATGCACAGCACTCACTCGTTAACCAGAAGCCTCCTAACAATGTACTGCACTCACTCATTAACCAGAAGCCTCCTAGCAATGCACATCACTCACTCGTTAACCAGAAGCCTCCTAGCAATGCACAGCACTCACTCATTAACCAGAAGCCTCCTAGCAATGCACATCACTCACTCGTTAACCAGAAGCCTCCTAGCAAAGCATAGCACCCACTCATTAACCAGAAGCCTCCTAGCAATGCACATCACTCACTCGTTAACCAGAAGCCTCCTAGCAATGCACAGCACTCACTCCTTAACCAGAAGCCTCCTAGCAATGCACATCACTCACTCCTTAACCAGAAGCCTCCTAGCAATGCACAGCACTCACTCCTTAACCAGAAGCCTCCTAGCAATGCACAGCACTCACTCCTTAACCAGAAGCCTCCTAGCAATGCACAGCACTCACTCATTAACCAGAAACCTCCTAGCAATGCACAGCACTCACTTGTTAACCAGAAACCTCCTAGCAATGCACATCACTCACTCGTTAACCAGAAGCCTCTTAGCAATGCACAGCACTCACTCGTTAACCAGAAGCCTCCTAGCAATGCAAATCACTCACTCGTTAACCAGAAGCCTCCTAGCAATGCATAGCACACACTCGTTAACCAGAAGCCTCCTAGCAATGCACATCACTCACTCGTTAACCAGAAGCCTCCTAGCAATGCACAGCACTCACTCCTTAACCAGAAGCCTCCTAGCAATGCACAGCACTCACTCGTTAACCAGAAGCCTCCTAGCAATGCATAGCACACACTCGTTAACCAGAAGCCTCCTAGCAATGCACATCACTCACTCGTTAACCAGAAGCCTCCTAGCAATGCACAGCACTCACTCCTTAACCAGAAGCCTCCTAGCAATGCACATCACTCACTCGTTAACCAGAAGCCTCCTAGCAATGCACAGCACTCACTCCTTAACCAGAAGCCTCCTAGCAATGCACAGCACTCACTCGTTAACCAGAAGCCTCCTAGCAATGCACAGCACTCACTCATTAACCAGAAACCTCCTAGCAATGCACATCACTCACTCGTTAACCAGAAGCCTCTTAGCAATGCACAGCACTCACTCATTAACCAGAAGCCTCCTAGCAATGCAAATCACTCACTCGTTAACCAGAAGCCTCCTAGCAATGCATAGCACACACTCGTTAACCAGAAGCCTCCTAGCAATGCACATCACTCACTCGTTAACCAGAAGCCTCCTAGCAATGCACATCACTCACTCGTTAACCAGAAGCCTCCTAGCAATGCACAGCACTCACTCGTTAACCAGAAGCCTCCTAGCAATGCACATCACTCACTCGTTAACCAGAAGCCTCCTAGCAATGCACAGCACTCACTCATTAACCAGAAACCTCCTAGCAATGCACATCACTCACTCGTTAACCAGAAGCCTCCTAGCAATGCACAGCACTCACTCGTTAACCAGAAGCCTCCTAGCAATGTAAATCACTCACTCGTTAACCAGAAGCCTCCTAGCAATGCATAGCACACACTCCTTAACCAGAAGCCTCCTAGCAATGCACAGCACTCACTCGTTAACCAGAAGCCTCCTAGCAATGCAGGGCACTCACTCCTTAACCAGAAGCCTCCTAGCAATGCACAGCACTCACTCGTTAACCAGAAGCCTCCTAGCAATGCAGGGCACCCACTCATTAACCAGAAGCCTCCTAGCAATGCACATCACTCACTCGTTAACCAGAAGCCTCCAAGCAATGCATAGCACCCACTCGTTAACCAGAAGCCTCCTAGCAATGCAAAGCACCCACTCATTAACCAGAAGCCTCCAAGCAATGCATAGCACCCACTCGTTAACCAGAAGCCTCCTAGCAATGCACATCACTCACTTGTTAACCAGAAGCCTCCTAGCAATGCACAGCACTCACTCCTTAACCAGAATCCTCCTAGCAATGCATAGCACCCACTCGTTAACCAGAAGCCTCCTAGCAATGCAGGGCACCCACTCGTTAACCAGAAGCCTCCTAGCAATGCACAGCACTCACTCCCTAACCAGAAGCCTCCTAGCAATGCACAGCACTCACTCCTTAACCAGAAGCCTCCTAGCAATGCAAAGCACTCACTCCTTAACCAGAAGCCTCCTAGCAGTGCAGGGCACCCACTCATTAACCAGAAGCCTCCTAGCAGTGCAGGGCACCCACTCATTAACCAGAAGCCTCCTAGCAATGCACAGCACTCACTTGTTAACCAGAAGCCTCCTAGGAATGCACAGCACTCACTCATTAACCAGAAGCCTCCTAGCAATGCACAGCACTCACTCGTTAACCAGAAGCCTCCTAGCAATGCAGGGCACCCACTCATTAACCAGAAGCCACCTAGCAATGCACATCACTCACTCGTTAACTAGAAGCCTCCTAGCAATGCACAGCACTCACTCCTTAACCAGAAGCGTCCTAGCAATGCACAGCACTCACTCGTTAACCAGAAGCCTCCTAGCAATGCAGGGCACCCACTCATTAACCAGAAGCCTCCTAGCAATGCACAGCACTCACTCTTTAACCAGAAGCCTCCTAGCAATGCAGGGCACCCACTCATTAACCAGAAGCCTCCTAGCAATGCACAGCACTCACTCTTTAACCAGAAGCCTCCTAGCAATGCAGGGCACCCACTCATTAACCAGAAGCCTCCTAGCAATGCACAGCACTCACTCGTTAACCAGAAGCCTCCTAGCAATGCACATCACTCATTCGTTAACCAGAAGCCTCCTAGCAATGCAGGGCACCCACTCCTTAACCAGAGCCTCCTAGCAATGCATAGCACCCACTCATTAACCAGAAGCCTCCTAGCAATGCACAGCACTCACTCCTTAACCAGAAGCGTCCTAACAATGCACAGCACTCACTCGTTAACCAGAAGCCTCCTAGCAGTGCAGGGCACCCACTCATTAACCAGAAGCCTCCTAGCAATGCACAGCACTCACTCGTTAACCAGAAGCCTCCTAGCAATGCAGGGCACCCACTCATTAACCAGAAGCCTCCTAGCAATGCACAGCACTCACTCGTTAACTAGAAGCCTCCTAGCAATGCACAGCACTCACTCGTTAACTAGAAGCCTCCTGGCAATGCAGGGCACCCACTCCTTAACCAGAAGCCTCCTAGCAATGCATAGCACCCACTCATTAACCAGAAGCCTCCTAGCAATGCATAGCGCCCACTCGTTAACCAGAAGCCTCCTAGCAATGCATAGCACTCACTCCTTAACCAGAAGCCTCCTAGCAATGCACAGCACTCACTCGTTAACCAGAAGCCTCCTAGCAATGCAGGGCACCCACTCATTAACCAGAAGCCTCCTAGCATTGCACAACACTCACTCGTTAACCAGAAGCCTCCTAGCAATGCACAGCACTCACTCGTTAACCAGAAGCCTCCTATCAATGCAGGGCACCCACTCATTAACCAGAAGCCTCCTAGCAATGCAGGGCACCCACTCATTAACCAGAAGCCTCCTAGCAATGCACAGCACTCACTCGTTAACCAGAAGCCTCCTAGCAATGCAGGGCACCCACTCATTAACCAGAAGCCTCCTAGCAATGCACAGCACTCACTCGTTAACCAGAAGCCTCCTAGCAATGCACAGCACTCATTCGTTAACCAGAAGCCTCCTAGCAATGCAGGGCACCCACTCCTTAACCAGAGCCTCCTAGCAATGCATAGCACCCACTCATTAACCAGAAGCCTCCTAGCAATGCACAGCGCTCACTCCTTAACTAGAAGCGTCCTAACAATGCACAGCACTCACTCGTTAACCAGAAGCCTCCTAGCAATGCACAGCACTCCCTCGTTAACCAGAAGCCTCCTAGCAATGCAGGGCACCCACTCATTAACCAGAATCCTCCTAGCAATGCACAGCACTCACTCATTAACCAGAAGCCTCCTAGCAATGCACAGCACTCACTCGTTAACCAGAAGCCTCCTGGCAATGCAGGGCACCCACTCCTTAACCAGAAGCCTCCTAGCAATGCATAGCACCCACTCATTAACCAGAAGCCTCCTAGCAATGCATAGCGCCCACTCGTTAACCAGAAGCCTCCTAGCAATGCATAGCACTCACTCCTTAACCAGAAGCCTCCTAGCAATGCACAGCACTCACTCGTTAACCAGAAGCCTCCTAGCAATGCAGGGCACCCACTCATTAACCAGAAGCCTCCTAGCATTGCACAGCACTCACTCGTTAACCAGAAGCCTCCTATCAATGCAGGGCACCCACTCATTAACCAGAAGCCTCCTAGCAATGCACAGCACTCATTCGTTAACCAGAAGCCTCATAGCAATGCATAGCACTCACTCGTTAACCAGAAGCCTCCTAGCAATGCACAGCACTCACTCGTTAACCAGAAGCCTCCTAGCAATGCACAGCACTCACTCGTTAAGCAGAAGCCTCCTAGCAATGCACAGCACCCACTCGTTAACCAGAAGCCTCCTAGCAATGCACAGCACTCACTCCTTAATCAGAAGCCTCCTAGCAATGCACAGCACTCACTCGTTAACCAGAAGCCTCCTAGCAATGCACAGCACTCACTCCTTAATCAGAAGCCTCCTAGCAATGCAGAGCACTCACTCTTTAACCAGAAGCCTCCTAGCAATGCACAGCACCCACTCGTTAACCAGAAGCCTCCTAGCAATGCACAGCACTCACTCCTTAATCAGAAGCCTCCTAGCAATGCACAGCACTCACTCGTTAACCAGAAGCCTCCTAGCAATGCACAGCACTCACTCCTTAATCAGAAGCCTCCTAGCAATGCACAGCACCCACTCGTTAACCAGAAGCCTCCTAGCAATGCACAGCACTCACTCGTTAACCAGAAGCCTCCTAGCAATGCACAGCACTTACTCCTTAATCAGAAGCCTCCTAGCAATGCACAGCACTCACTCTTTAACCAGAAGCCTCGAATGATAGGGCTTAAAAATTGTCTCTTAAGCTAATTAAATGTCTCATGACACTCTGTACTCCAGAACACTCAAAAAGGTGCTTCTTTTCCGCCACGGATGACACTGTCGTCGCATAGTTGAAGTCAAGCAGAATTACATCACATGAGTAATAGGAAAATGTCTCATACTAACCGGCTATACCATCACTTGAAATCATTGAATCTTCCCACCACCTTCCTCTTTCATTTGATACAACTCCAAGCTCTGTCATTTTCTGGCATGTTGGTGCCTTTATTCTTAACTGAGTTATTTGGAGAACCAGCAGCATCTTTTCTGAATACAACAAATATAGTTTCAGTTGGGGTTTCAAACTTCTCAGTTGTTTAGGAAGCTATTTATTCTAGCAAAAATAGGTGAAACCTTTTCAACCCAATAAGAATGAATTTAATACGGAATAGGTCTTGTGCATTTAGAAATTATGTCTTCTCTTCTGCCACAAAAACATTTGCTAGTATCCTCCGCCATCAAGAGTCCCCACATTTACAATTGACTCCAACATATAGACAGACCTGTCAACTGTGAGTATTGGGTGCATATTAGTCTTCCTGACTACATTCATGCCCGCTACCCAGCTAAAACATACAATTCATCATCCCTCACAGGGGAACTGAGATGACCAATCTCACTTGGACTCTGGGAGTGCTAAGTCATGCTTAAGTCCAGCCTAGGCAAAGATGCATTCTGGCCCTTCTCTGGCATCGTGTGGGTTTTGGAATTGATGGGAAGGGTATCCCTGTGCCAACCTCAATGGTTTTTTAGGAGACAATGAAAACAGATGATTAACCCTCCTTAGTAAAAATCTATGCTCCTCCTTTTGACTGTTCACAAAGAAGAGGAACATTGTACTTCTCCACTTTTTGCTATTTGCCTTGAAGCAGATTGGGGAAGGCCTCAATTTCCCACCTAATCCGAATCTAGAGAAAAAAAACACTGACTTATCCAAACAACTGGGAATGTCTTAAGCTGGTTCACACCACTAGTACAATGTGGGTAATGCGGTCTCTGGAGTCAACTAAATAATTAGAATGGCTTGTCTACTCTTGGAAATTATAGAATCCTACCATTTCTCCTCAAACATTCTAGGAGTGGTTTGTTCCATTACAGTGACTTTCTGCTTTCTGGAAATGCTCATTCTCAGTCGGCATTGCCTACTGCTCAGGACACTCTTTAATCATCTCTTTATACCAGTAATTCATCTTCACTTTTGTCATAAGCTAGTGATGATGGAAGCTATTAAAACATCCAGAATAGCACATAGTTCATAATGTTTGAAGGACATCCGGTTTTCCTCCTATACTTCCTTCATTAAGGTGAGCGGTACTGGAATGTATTCCAAAGAGTGTAAATGTATGCATACTTTTAAGCTATCAGCATATCACCTTTGCATCAGCCATTTCTGTTTTTAAGCCACTTTCATAAGGTACTCCTGTGTTATACCAATATGTGCAGATGTGTGTCAGTGAATAATGGATGGGCTAATCTACTCAAAATTGTGTTCAAAGGATCTCTCAGCATGCTGCCACTACTTCAACTAAATGTGACTGTGGTACTTGTATCCCGAGTGTCGGAAGTAACATTACAATATCTTGATCGATTTATGATATTGCCTTATTTCCATCACAGCAGTGCTTAGCCATTTAAAATAAATACTGCAGGGTAAAAATTAAAAAAAAATTCATCAGCAATTTGAACTCTACCTCAGATAATAGAAAATACCACATTAAGAAAGATACTCATCCTGACCATGATCGCTGCTCCACAGCTGCTCCACATAGATAAGAACAATGGAGATTATTGAGAAGTCATTACATCTTTTTAGTAAAAATGTGTTTATTACATGTTTTGGTGCTTTTATTGCACAAAAAGCAGTGGTATAAAACCCATGTATTTTTAAGGAATTATAGAAAATATTTCACGGTTACATGTGAAATACAGATTTTGTCCACATTATGTAGTCCCCAAACCACTGTGCAGAGGTTTTACATTGTCTGGACTACTAGGATTATACAGCTTGGAGGATCAAAGTTATCTTCATGTTATGCTGCAAAAATGAAAATCTTGTGGCACTTTGGCTGCATTGTTTTCATCCATTTGAGCTAGAAACAACAATTTTGGTGAACTTTTCATATTTTGGAAATTATGTGCCAAATTCAGTGTATCCATAATTATATTGTAAAGTCTGCTGCCACAGATTCACATACATCCACTGATTTTACCATTACCTATTGTTTAATCAAGAATGTATTTGTGACAGGTAAACAAAACCTCAAGATTTTAAATCCAGTCAATGCATACATTATTATTGCAATCTTGGGCTTTTTGGCGACATTTACAAACTACAGTGCCAAAGATATCACCAGAACCCCTCAATGACAATGATGGACCAGATTACACACTTAACCTTTATGCATGCTCTGTATGTATTTAACTTTAAACCATTTTGTATATGCAAATAGATAAACCTAAACCTTAAACAAGAGACAACTCAATTAGGTACTACCTATGTATAACATATAAATATCAAAATAACTTGCAATTACTAGATAACATGAGAAATGAGGCCTAATGGCAATGTTAAAACATCAACAGAACATGTGTGTTCACAAAGAGTTGTGAAATCGAATATTTGAAGCCTTCTTGAAAGTTCTGTTATATCAACTAAGGAGATGTGGTCTAGTTGCTAAGCTGTCGATCTGAGGACCTTGGTTTGAATCCAGCTTGGCGTTGACTGAAAATTGTCCAGTTTGGGAAATCACTTAATCACAATGAGCATTACATTTAAACATATGACACTAGTTTAAGTGTATGTAACAAAAGGTTTTAAGCATCCACTTGATGAATACAATCTTGAATCATTTTTTATCACCTCTCATAATGTGCAACACTCTGTTGCTTTTGACTAGGTCCATGCTATAGAAATACCAACATGTGCATTCTTGTACTGTAAATGGTGAACAGGTATCCAACGTATTATTCTTTGTGGATTATCCTTCCTTGTGAGCTGTTGTTAAGCCCCCCTCATAATGTCACGGTCAGATAGAAGCCCTCCACGATTTTCTTTATCCTGTTTTATTCTTCGTATCTCAAGTCTTCTCAGTGTCTGTGGGTGCACTTTCTGGGGCACATTGGGAGATTCACCCCACATATAATTTCTTGTTACCTAGAAGCATTTTATCATTATGCAGTTCATGTTACTTTTAATCAGAAATTATACTTTTTCCAGTAAGCCTTCAGTGCTTTCTTTTCTGTGTGTCAGACATGCAAAGGACTCGCTTGGTACCAACCATCTTGCAGACATCTGAAGCTTGCAGGTCTGCTGGAAACTCTGAGCTCCAGCAGTGCTCGGTGTCTCAAGGAAATGTACTGGAAAATTCAAAAGATGTAGCTTTAATATGTTAATGCAGGAAAGAACTGGCAGGAACATATGCTTTTTCCATGCATTAGCTCATTAAACCCGGAACCATTGGCTTCCCAAAAGTGTATTCAGTACTATCTCTGACCCCAGTGTGCGAAATGGTAGCTCCAACACCACTGTTTAGTACTAGCTCACTGAAGTTTAGGGCTGGTTGCGCCTCTGCCCTAATGATATATACGTATTCGTATTCGTATTCAAAAACTTTATTCGATTCATAAAATGGATCATAAAAGTACTGAACATACAATATTTCATACACCATTACAAAAAAGTTTTGTTTAAATACACATTTTTTCTAAATTTAAAAAGGCATAATAATAAAAACAGATATATAATACATGATTTTCACCAGGATATTATGTACAATGTGATGCTAACCATAGACCTTCCTGATCTTTAGTGAAACTCTGATCAAATTTAGCATGGCACAGCAGATTTCTACGGAGGATAAAGCTGACAAATAATCGTACCCTTCCTTGTAAGTGTAGGGTTGCCTCCCTTTCAAGATTGGTTTAAGAAACCGAAGTCTTGGATCTTGGTATAAGGAAGAAAAAAGGACCACATGTATAGTGCTTTGACTATCCCTGTTGTTACATGGACATGGGGGCAGCCTCTCACACCAACCCCCTTGTTTCGGGAAGGCAAGCAAAAAATGCAAGAGGTCCAGTCTGAACCTTGTTAGTAGGAATCGCCATTGCACATTAAGGGTGAATGTTAGGTAAAACTGAGGTTGGGGCTTACGAGCATGAACATTAACATTGTCCGTGGGTAGTGGATTCAGTGATTTCCAATACATTGCCTTTATGTCCACCTTAGGGTTTCCCTCTATTTTTTCGGGGTTGTCATAATAGGAACCTAATCCAATTTTATTAAACATGTTACAAACATAAGACAACCAGGGGATCTGTTTTGAGTTTTCTAGAGCCATGCAATCAATGATAATATCTTTGGTAAGTTGCAGGTTTTCTGATTTCCATATTTTGCCCCATAACAATAAAGGGGCCAGTCGAATCGTATCTGAAACACTGACCATTCCAATTTCCTTGTGGCAGAAGATGTTTGAGCAGCTTTTGGGAACTGACAAAACCCTTTTTATGAAATTATTTTCCACCACCTGTATCACAGATGGTGTTTCAGTTCCCCACACCCCTGCCCCATAGGTGGCCACCGATATACATTTTGATGTATAGAGGGTTTTAAGGTGCGTAACATGTTTTTGCCCCAGTTTGCTACAGAAGCGCAAAATACCCTCTATAGCCCGAGTCGCACTCTGGGCTCGAACCTTCATAACTGGTATCCAACTTAATTTGCTATTAAACAAATTACCAAGGTAGTTAAAGTTTTCCACTTTTCCAATTATGCGATTATTGACCAAAAACTTCCTAATGTTTGACCCTTTAGGGCCACAAGACATTACAAATGATTTATCAAAATTCACTTTTAAGTCAAGATCAAGCATGAAAGTATTAAAAGCATCTAGACATACTTGCATGCTGTTTCCAATTAATGTCATTAGGACAGTATCGTCTGCATAAGAAAGCATGGGAATACTTTTACCTTTAATTTTTGGAAAGTCACAGCCCTGGTTTAGTAGGAACTTTTCTAGCCCATTTGTATAAACCAGAAAAAGAAAAGGTGCCAAAATGCATCCTTGACGCACACCTTCAGTGGAGGCAATTGGTTTTGTCATCTCACCCCCAGGGCCAAATCTAACTGATACAGTTGTTTCTGCATGTAACCGACGAAGCAATGTGACCAAAGGTTCCTCAAAACCCATGTCGTCCATCATTCGCCACAACCTATGTCTACAAACTGTGTCGAATGCACTTGTCAAATCCATGAAGGCAAGATGTAATGAGGATTTTTTTGCCTTCGTGTATTTGCCCAGAATTAGCGCCAGGTTGAGACACTGCTCATTAGTCCCCATTCCACGCCTAAAACCATATTGGGAGTCAACTATAAATCCTGTAGAATCTGCCCAGCTTTCTAATCTCGCAAGGATTACCCTACCCAGAATCTTGCATGACGCATCTATTAAAGAAATCGGGCGATAGCAACGTGGGTCGCCCCTATCACCATTCTTAAAAATCGGCACTACAATTGCCTCCTCCCATGTACCTGGGATGCGCCCGACCACAACAGCCTTAAAAACATTCAGTAATATGGGTGCCCACAAACTAACATTAGATTTAAAAAGGTCCAGAGGGACAGCATCTGGGCCCGGGGCTTTTAGTGATAATCCCTTCCCTAAGGCTTCCTCAATCTCTATCAGTGTAAGTGAAGAGCTGAGGGTCAAAGCCGAGGGAGGTGCCACCCATTCCCCTGTCCTTTCCATACTTGCCATTATTGGAATAGAATTGGGATTAAAAATCTTGGTAAAGTGTTGAACCCATTGTTCAGCGGTGACCTGCATAACTATAGACTCTTTATTATCGCTCTTGAAAAGAGGGCGATTTAAAACCTCCCAAAAGAGTCTGCTATCTTTTAATTCTGCTGCCTTTTCAAGGTCTTCCCAGGCAATGTTTTTTAAATCCTGCTTTTTTTTTACAATTGCCTCCCTATAAGCCTTTCTGCTAGTTCTTACGAGCTCTTTGTTTCTTGGTTTTTGACGCAGGGCTAGTTTTAGCGATCGGTGTGTGACAGAACACACGGAATCAAACCATCTATGCGCCCTGTGACCACCCTTCCCCTTGGGTTTCCTAAGGTGCTTTGCTGCATGACCACACAGTTTCTCAAAACTGTCGATAACCACATGGGGGTCAGATACAGGAACTAAACAGGATTCTATTTCCATTTTACAATTAACAACAATATCTTCCTCCAGTTTTGTTGCGTTTACCTTCCCCCATTTGATGGTAACGCCTTGATTCTTGCTGTACTTAATTGATTGTTCCCAGATCTTTGGTGATTCTTGTGCTGGCACGCACAATGACAATATTAGGGGGTTATGGTCACTTGCAGGATTAGCCACCACCTCCAATTTCTCAACATATTTGAGGAAGCTAATGGATACCAGGACAAAATCAATTGTACTCATCTCCCCCCTTGTACCCTGAAAAGTTGGTATATGCGGTGTGTCGGGGGCAGACCCAGGATCTACCACACACAAGTCATTCATGATGATAATATTATTCAGAGCATCCCCCTGAGGTGTGTGTTTGAAGTGGGTCAGGGGCTGAGCATTTACGTCCTCCAGACCACACACGTTCGAGCCTCCAAAACTGCACAACGTGCAGTTGAAATCGCCAACCCAGATGACAGACGATAGAGGATGTCTGCTACGTACTTTACCCACCGCCTCCTCCAAACTTTGGATTATCGATATATCATATCCATTGAAGATGTTATAATACCAATTGATTAACAACACAGGTTCTGGGAAAAGATGTTCTAATAACAGCAGTTGATACCAATTCGTGTCCATCAGTTTTGAAGTTTTCAACTTCTGGTATTTTATAGACAATGCTGTCGTTATACCACCCTTTGCCCTCCCAGAATTTGCGGGAGCGGCCAAGACAGTAAATGATTGAAAACCCTCAATGTCACAGGTATTCCTAGTCCAAGTCTCTTGTAAGCACAGGATTCCATGGGCTCCCACAAAGTCCAGCCATGCCTCATCTTCCAATCTGGCTGTTAGACAGCAATGTTCCAAGACATTAGGGATATTAAAGACGATCCCTGTATCCCGTGGTTGTCTCCCAAAACATCTCCAGTACCTGAAGGATCTTGTTCCGCTAGTAATATATGTTTCTCACAACACAAAGGGATATTTCCCCCAGAAGTGGCGATATTCTCTTCATTCGGGGGGCCAATGCTCACGATATCGCGATCAACATTCACCAACACTAAGTCATCATTGAAAGGTATCCCTAAATCTTCCCTCTTTCCTGAAGCTAGGACGATAGACGCATTGCCCTCAAACCCAGTTGGTGGTCAGTCTACCCCGTCCAAACCCATTAATGGATCAAAACGATTCATCAATGGGATATTATTGTTAATTGAGGTCCATCCTGGGTATTCTGCACCCTGAAACCTTGGTCTTCGTGGGTTGAACGGGACTTGAGTAAAAGGACCCATACTTGGAGGTCCCATAAAGGGGCCATTTATCTCTTGCCAAGGGGCATAATGGTTTTGGGGGCCTTGATTCATGTTCAAATTATTTGCCCAGCCTGCGTGATTTTTACCATTTGTTCTTCGGCCGTAGTGGTTAAGGTTTGGGGCAGTATGATAGAGTCTGGGATAAAAATATTCCAGACCCACACACTGGATATCCCCCATCCTACCAAACCTCGCTTTACTACAGATTATATCTTTTACCCAGATGTCTCTAAAGTTAATCAGAATGCAATCTCCCTCCAGATCTTTTTTGCTTGGACCAACCCAGGGAACCCTCCGCACACTTAGTATTCTTGTGGCAGTACTTTCGGTTAGGGTCCTGTTATTATTTAACCAAAATTTTGTTTTATTTAAAAGGTCCTCCATTTTCTCATATTTGTTCTCTGCGATTAATGGAACACCTATCAAAATTGCCATAAACGGGGCAGACTCAGGGGGTATATTTACATAGATCTGTTTACCCTGTAGGGGAGTTTTGCTAGGGACTAGGGGTTTACAAACTGGAGTTTCTTTCCCTTCAGTATTTGACAAGGTTGGCGCAGCTGTGTTTGTTGGTGTAGCCACCACCATAGAGTTATTTGGGTTGTATCCTGCGGTAGTCACCGGCTTAGTTTTAGACAAGATAGTTGGTGCTGTACAGGGGATAACACCACTAGAATTTACTGGCGCTGCAGTTTTAAATTGCTGTGCTTGTGTCTGATTATTCTTAGGACACTGTTTAGGTAAACTCGTATTACTAGTCTTATTACCCCCAGCAGCAACAGGTTGTTTGCTATTCCCCACAATACTCTCCAATAAGGCGGTGTTTTTAGATGATAAAAACTCCAATTGGTCTAGTTTTAGATTAACAATTTGGGTTTTTTCCATCAAAGGGTTCAGCAGGCTTTTTATCAACTTCTCAAGGCTGGCCATAAGGTCCTTATCTTGACTATGGGTTGGTTTTTTATTTAAGTTTGAAATACTATTTTCCATGTCCAAGAGCTGGGATCCTATCTGTGAGAGTCTCTCCTCAAAGGGATTTAGGAGCTTTTTAAGCGTTTCCCATACTACAGTCAGAAAATCTACGTCTTTCCCTTTTATGACGCAGTATGGCACCCCATTAGTTTCATTCTCGATAACGAGATTCTTATTTTCATGAGTTACCACCAGCAAATCTGTATCGATCTCTAGTGCTAAATCAGGTGGCTGTGTGTTCATTGGGGGCAATTGTTGGGGTAGCGGAAATAGAGCCTTCGTAGGTAACTGCGCCTTTGCAATCTTTGCCCTTTTTTTGCGTATGCTGTCAAGTGATTACGCTTCCTTTTATTTTGTGGCCCTCGTGGTTTAAAACAAGAATTTCCCGTGCCCAGTTCCATGGGTTTAGGGCTTAGTGCCATTTCCAGGGGACCACCCTCACCTTCCTTCTCTTCCCCGTCTATCCCGACCATGGAAGAAGTTAGGGAATTAGTGGATAATACTAATGTTGGTGAGCCCCCCTGTGATGTAGATGTAAATGTGGTCGGTGCTTATGGCTGATAACTATCTGCCTTAGTTTCAATCACAATGAGAGGTGCTCCAGTGAGACGGTCAGGAGTTTTGGCGAAGGCTATTGACCCCAATGAAGATTTTTTGGCTGCTACTAACTCCTGTGATAATCTCCTTGCGGCATCTAATTCAATAGAAACTCGGTGCTGCATTTTGGCAATCTCTGTATCAATGGCTGTGTGGGTCCTGGTGATGAAATCATCTAGGGTGCCATTTTTTAGTCTGGACTTGGCTGCCCTCTCTTTATACTCACGGGATGACATAATGGATAAAGCAAGTGAACCGAAAGGTTAAGGCCAGGGAGAGTGGTCCAGTCCAGTCTCTCCCAGCCTCTAACGGCCTCAAACGGCCCGCTCTTAGCCCGGTCTTCGCCCCGAGCTGCGTCCCGTGCTGCGGGAGTGCTGTACCTAGATATAGGGACCGTGATGGGCGGTGGGCGGGCCAACGGGGAGAGCGGACCGGAAGGTCTCTCAGGGTCACGCAGGGACTCCTGGGCAATGGAGTCCCTGCTCACGCTCGCAGCCCCGCTGTGCCTCTCACCCAAGCCCGAGTCCTCAGCAGCGCCAGGTACCAGAGTCCAGCCCCCAGCAAGGAAGGCGAAGCGGCACCCGCGGAGCGGGTGCGGCAAGCTTCAGGCAGCAGGCAGTACCGAAATCCCAAACACACGCCAGGTACAGGCGCGAATCAAAATTAATGGCGTCCCAGGGAAAAGTCCGAAGCAGGAGATAAAATACCCTCCTGTGGGCGGTGGGCGGGCCAACGGGGAGAGCGGACCGGAAGGTCTCTCAGGGTCACGCAGAGGACTCCTGGGCAATGGAGTCCCTGCTCACGCTCGCAGCCCCGCTGTGCCTCTCACCCAAGCCCGAGTCCTCAGCAGCGCCAGGTACCAGAGTCCAGCCCCCAGCAAGGAAGGCGAAGCGGCACCCGCGGAGCGGGTGCGGCAAGCTTCAGGCAGCAGGCAGTACCGAAATCCCAAACACACGCCAGGTACAGGCGCGAATCAAAATTAATGGCGTCCCAGGGAAAAGTCCGAAGCAGGAGATAAAATACCCTCCTGTGGGCGGTGGGCGGGCCAACGGGGAGAGCGGACCGGAAGGTCTCTCAGGGTCACGCAGAGGACTCCTGGGCAATGGAGTCCCTGCTCACGCTCGCAGCCCCGCTGTGCCTCTCACCCAAGCCCGAGTCCTCAGCAGCGCCAGGTACCAGAGTCCAGCCCCCAGCAAGGAAGGCGAAGCGGCACCCGCGGAGCGGGTGCGGCAAGCTTCAGGCAGCAGGCAGTACCGAAATCCCAAACACACGCCAGGTACAGGCGCGAATCAAAATTAATGGCGTCCCAGGGAAAAGTCCGAAGCAGGAGATAAAATACCCTCCTGTGGGCGGTGGGCGGGCCAACGGGGAGAGCGGACCGGAAGGTCTCTCAGGGTCACGCAGGGACTCCTGGGCAATGGAGTCCCTGCTCACGCTCGCAGCCCCGCTGTGCCTCTCACCCTAGCGCGAGTCCTCAGCAGCGCCAGGTACCAGAGTCTAGCCCCCAGCAAGGAAGGCGAAGCGGCACCCGCGGAGCGGGTGCGGCAAGCTTCAGGCAGCAGGCAGTACCGAAATCCCAAACACACGCCAGGTACAGGCGCGAATCAAAATTAATAATTAATATACATCTTCAAGCTACATTAATGTGGAGTTAGGAACAGTAGATCTATACCTTCCTCTGTGCACTCACCTTTTTGATATATTGCAACTCGATATTCTGGTCACAATATTGTGCACCCTCAATATTCCCTCCTCGATATGCCATACTACAATCAGCAGCTTTGATGCACTTACCTAAAGCTATAGACGTTGAGACCTGGGGATACCGTAAATAACTTTTTTCTCAGGAACGTTTCCTTGCATATATGACTGCATGGAAGTAACTTGCTTGGAGGCAGAATTGGCATTGTTTTTTGGGTGTGCGTGGAGGGGTTAAACTAGGGGTGGGCGGAATTTGAGTCAGCAGAATTCTGCGGAGTTACATAAAAAGGATGTACGACGGTACAACGTGTGGTATTACCACGCGTACCGTTACAGCGCGTTTTGTTACAACGCAAGTCGTTACCACGACTTGCGCTGTAGGGGTGCTGGACTTAGAATAGTTAAATTTACTATTCCAACACCAGCCTACGTACAGTAGGGAAGGTGTTGGAATAGTAAATCTACTAATCCTTGTCCTTGAGCGCCCTCCAGCGCAAGTCGTGGTTATGACTTGCGTTGTAAAAGACGCGTGTGTAATAAATGTGAAACTCAAATAAAAACTGTTAAAAAAAAAAAGTAAAAGACGCGTCGTAACAGTACTGCGGGGTAACATCCGCTTCGTAAAGGATGTTCCTCCATAAAAAATCTGGGTGGAAATAGGCACAGTGCGCTGTCGAGCTGTGATTTAGCACCGGGACCGTGTTCCACACTGAAAAGTCAGCACAAACTGCACCGTGCAGCGCACCGGAGGGCACAGCTACCCAAGATGATTTTACTGTCACTCAAGTAGATCTTCTACTCGAGCAGCAGCCTTCTGATCCGAAAATATTGTGACCATATGTGCTAGAAAATTCTCACTGGATTTCCTCCTAGGAACCGGAAATCACGCTAGGGGACGTTAAAACTTGCTCGCCAACTTACAGTTTGGCAGCCGTGCTCGACAAAAAATTCCACAATGCAGTGATTGGCGTAATTTGGCCGAAACTCTGCATTGCAAGAGTAACACAGACTAGCCAAAATTTCACCAATTCTGTGGACAGAACAGAATATTCCACCCACTCCTAACTACAACATGACAAGCTGTAGTAAAAAATTAATTAATGTCAGATGTCCCCCAGACACTCCTAGTTTGTTTTTTTGTTCGCAGTTTTATATAGGCGAACTCACCCGATGATATTGGAGTGGTTTACATGAGAACCAGTTACATTACACAAGGACACATTCATTTGTAGTAGGCAGGAGGAGATTAAATGATTTACCCAGAAGCACAGGATGTTGAACCCATGCCGAGACTCAAACCTGGTGCCTCAGCTCCAAAGTTGGCAGCGCTGTCCCTTAACCCACATCCTCTTTTTGTTGCCCTTAGCATAGTTCATTTACCTTCGCCTGTCAACACCCTACACGTTTCCTTATCAGGATGTCTTCATGCGATGATACCCCAGCGACCATTATCTGGAAGCAGGGTTGGATTGGTAAAGCTGGCACTCGGGCAATGGCCTAGGGGCAGGTATCCGAGTACCAGCTGTGGGCTGCTTCTTTGGGCAGCCTGGGAACAAAATTTGGGCAGTGTCCGTGTTGTTCGGATGCTGCTAGCAGGCCCGGACTGGCCGTTGCGGGCACCGAGCAATCCCCCGGTGCGCTGCAAGGGTGGGGGCCAGTTTTGGGCCCCTGGTAGGCCGTTTTTGTTACAGGGCCGTTTTTGCAAAAACGGCCCTGTACCAAAATCGGCCGAAAACCGGCCCCAGCAAAGAGCACGGTTGCACGGGGGGGCGGCCGAGCACTTTGCCAGGGCCGGTTTTCGTTCCCAGTCCGGCCCTGGCTGCTAGCGGCCCAGTGGGTGCCTGAGTGGCCTTTCTGGAGGCAGATGGGCGCCCATTACCTCCCTTTTATCAACGGGCAGAGGTGTCACTCCATTTCTCTTGCTGGGCTGGCCCATTAATGTGTGCATATTGAGCAGGGGCAGGGGGCCTGAGCAGAAGTGGCCTCACTTGTTTTCAGGTGTGTTTCACCAGTGTGAACTAATCTGTGCATTTTTTTTATCTAAGTAAAGTTAAGAAAACATGCCTCTGTCAGAGACCCCCCTCCCCCCGTTTTTTTATAAAAACGTTGCCAAAGCAGTGTTTTGCGGAAAGGCAATATGCAAAAGTGGGCCACTATTTTTTAGCGTGCCCGGGCCAATTTTTAATCCCAATCCAACCCTGTCTGAAAACTAGGAGTATGACTCCCAGCAAGGCAGACTCATTCTTTCCCTACTTACAAGGTGGATAAATAAATTGAGCACCATTACAAAGGGTCACGTGAATTACGGGGAATAGTTGCAAAACGGACCTGCAAACGAAATAGAGCTAAAATCGCTAGGCAGACGGGCCAGCATTTGGTGGGTTCACGCACGCAGTTCGTGTTGTTCTCTCAAGCCATTTAAACGCAGTCCCGGGCGAACCACGAACCCGGGAGTAAGGGCCATATGTATCAAGGTACCAATTAGCGATTTTGTAATAGCGATTTTTAAGAAATCGCTATTTCAGAATCGCTAATTGGTATGTATCAAGAAAATTGCAATTTTTTAGCGATTTCTTGATATTCCTTAATTGCGAATTCGCAAATTGCAAATTTGCAATTAAGGAATACTTTCCCATTCATTTCTAAGGGCCGGGAGGCCCATAGGAAGGAATGTGAATTTATTCTCAATTTGCGATTCGCAATTTGCTAATCGCAAATTGAGAATAATTTCAAGGGTGCAGGGGTATCCAAAGGACACCCTGTTGCACCCCTGAAATAAGCATGGGTGCACATGTGGTGCACATACATGCCCTAAGGGCATGTATGTGCGTCACATGGCACTTTGAAAAATGCAATAATGGGCCTTTTTCAGGAAATTCGCAAATTTCCACCAACTTGAAGTTGGTGGTAATTTGCAATTATTTAGGTACAATTAGCAATTTTTTTTAGCTTCATACATTGCATTTAAGGAATCGCAAAATTTGCGACTCCTTAAATGCAATTGCAAAATAAGGAATCGCAAATTTTGCGATTCATTATTTTGCACCGGATTTTCATTCATACATCCCAAATGCGAATTTGTATGATACATATGGCCCAAGTTACCTGCCTATTTTCTTTCACCGTGACTGGAGGAAGCAGATGCGCAAGATTTCGCAGATTGGCTGCACTTTCCCTTTACCTATGAATGAATTATAGGAAAGCAGTCAGACAAATTGGAGTCACTATATAAAACGCATATAAAACCAATGTGTTATTATGACTAAGATCATTCCTCTATTTCTTATTTCACTGCCATCAAAATGAGCGTGTGCGTCGCCAAAATCTCTTGCATAGAGCCAAAAATGACTCTATATTTTTAATCTATTAAAATGTATCAGAACCTGGAGTTTCTTCAGTCCGACCATCTGTTGGAGAACAATGATGTAATATCACAGCGCCCTCTGGTGGACATGGTAACAATCGTTTTAATTCCCTTCTCATTCCTTGTTTTGTTGAGTCTCTATACATGATATGGAACAGCAGACAAGGTGATTTGTTCAACCTCTGTCTCCCGGGCCAGCAGCGGAACGGAATGTGGGGTGCCGGTATGCCCCGCCCCCAACCACGTGTAGTGCAATAAAGATGCCGGCGCATCACTTGGCCCTCGCTTGGCCCACTGTCATCAGGAGCACAGACATGGGTCAGTGCGTGCAAGAGTTCAACCGACCGTGGTGCGCTGCTGGCCCCGTGCGTGAATCAATGTGCATTTCACGCTTGTATGATACCTGTCATATCGAGCACACGTCCCGAGTGCTTGTGAGAGGCTGTTAGACAACCGTAATGACAGGTGGGGGCGTGGGTACCTTGGAACGGTCAAGGCACTGCGTTATTGACCTCAAGGACTGTGAAATTCAGCAATTTGAAGCAGAGTCCTGCATTGACCTGGCCATGTCTCTCTTATGGACAGTGAGAACTGAGAAGCTTCCTGAACAGTCTCGCGGTCGGAGGAATATTTCCATAGACAGGGGGGGGGGGGGGGGGGTGGAGAGAAATGGCACAAGTCCTACACAAGTTAGGCAGTATGCAAGTGACATCATGGCACGTGACATCACGGTACTTGACATTGCACATTGCATCACAGGAAGTGGCATCATAACCTATGACCTCCCAAGAAGTGACATCAGATCAGTGGCGTATGTTTAGCAGGTCTATAATGAGTACATTTTGAGGGAATTACAATGTTTAACAAATTAGATTTTGCCTTGGGGTTGTGCCAAAACATTGACACAAGCCCGACACGAAATCTGGGCTTTGACTTATACATTTATGTTCTTAAAAACCTGCCACAAAGAAATTGCTGACAAGGAGTAATGTGGCAGTACATCTGTTATGCTTATTTGGTTGCAAATAAGCAAATATATTATGGGGTTCAGGAACCTGCTGCAGAGATCTTGTGTGCCATCTAAATTTCAGGGAATAATAATAATGGTAAGATATCCCTGGAGGATAAAATATTTCCTGGAGAGATCTGTGTTTGTATAGCCCCCGTTTTTAACGAGGGTTAATGTGTCACCTGCTAATCACATCATGTAACATGCGGATGACAGATTTTTATTTTACGTAGATAGGTAAGCAGTAGCGGCCCGTGGTGGGAGTGCTGCCGGGCGCTGACTTTGGGAGGGGTGGGGCAGGGTGGGGGATAGTAAACTGTGAAATACAGCCGCACAGAGGTAAGTACACAAATAAAGAAATAAAACAAATTTCCTTGCGCGCGCTGACTCGCCAAATGCGGTGCAGCGCACGCAACAAAATTAGTTGTATTTATTTGTTTGTATACTTACCTCTGTGCGGCCGTATTCCGCAGTTTACTACCCCTCATCCTGCCCCACCCCACATCAGCGCCCGGCAGCACTCACACCACGGGCCGCTACTGTAGGCATGTGAGTTACTGCTTTTAACACATACATCCTTTTTGTTAGAAACGGGACCTCTGGCTGGCCAAGGCTTGCGCCGAGGTCAGTCAGGGATCACCATTTCCAAGGTCAGGGCTAGGGAGTCACACACCAAGATAACCCCCGCTCACCCTCTAGGTAACGTGGCGCGAGCAGCAAGGCTAATCTCAGAGGCGATGTGTAAAGCGTTTGCGCGCGCACCCCAGCGACAACAACCAAAGGCCCACCACAAAGGAAACTCCACACAAGGTTATATCAAAAATAGCCTTTGTATTATAATAATAAGAACACATTAGATAACACACACACTTTACAATGTGCCAACAGGCACGGGCAAGATTTACAAGGGATTATGTACAGGACAGGGCCACTTGGACCACTGTCAGGGGTATGCACTTGTTAGAAATAATACTTGTAGGTATAACACTTTAGCACATAAACATACGATGACTGTAACACAGAAATAGTAAATGTAGCATACAACCAGTAACTACTGGTAAAGAGAAAATACCTCCTACGCCACCCTAGTCTCTGTAGGGAAATCACGCAGGGAGCTAGGACCTATGGAAGGAAAACCTATCACCTACTACGCCACCCTAGTCTCTGTAGGGAAATCACGCAGGGGGAAGGAAACCTAAAATAATCACCTAGGCAAGTAACATTTAGCAAAGGCAATCAAACATCAACATTCCTCTAAGCAGGTCACTTTTAGCAAAGGGAAATAAAAGAACAAGGCATTACCTAAGCAGGTCACTTTTAGCA
Organism: Lissotriton helveticus; assembly: GCF_964261635.1. NCBI lineage: Eukaryota > Metazoa > Chordata > Amphibia > Caudata > Salamandridae > Lissotriton > Lissotriton helveticus. Next base: position 186,600,731 of record NC_136068.1, on the reverse strand, counting down.
AAGGTAATGACACCAACAATCCTCTAAGCAGGTCACTTTTAGCAAAGGGGATAAAAACATAAAGAATTACCTAAGCAGGTCACTTTTAGCAAAGGTAATAATAAACAAGAATTGCACATGTAACATTAAAACACATTCAGAGGTGCAGGTTAGAACTTTTGCGCAAGAATCATATAGCAAACAAATCACAATGCGCAGGGTGCATGTAGCACAACACTCAAAATGTCCCTTAGGCCAACTGGCCTCGGAAGGGGCGGAATGCCCTGAGTCTCAGTGTCAGGGAGGTCTGCGCAGGCAGCACAGACACAAAAGCCTAAACGTAGCAACTGTCCACTAAGTGCTGGACAGTTGTGAATAGCAGGTAGGCAGACGTTGGAGCCAGGTGGGCTCAAGAACAATGGTGGGGAGACACAGCGTGGGAGCCTCGGGGCTACAACCAACTAACTGCCTGTGTCCCCCTAGAGCCTCTCAGGGCTCGCTAAGCAAGTAGGGCGCCTTAGAGCTTCAGCGCTCTTAAAATCATAAAAATGCCCCCAGAGCCTCTCTGGCTCGCAATCAATGAGGGCGATGAGCCTCGCTGGGCTCGAAGAACCACTGTGCCAATGAGCCTCGCTGGGCTCTCAATGAACAAATGTGGCCAAGGAGCCTCTCAGGGCTCAAAGACAATCAGGCCGGTCGTTGGAGCCTCGCTGGGCTCAGCACACCACTTGCCCCCAGGAGCCTCTGTGGGCTCCACCAAGAAATGCAGCAGCGTTGGAGCGGCCCGCTGCCAATCGGGGCCGCTCGAAGAACAAAGGACCCTGTCCCCGCACTCACCGGTACTTCGCTGGTGCTGCGGGGGCAGACACTGCCGGCTCCTCTCGCGCTGCTCTTCTCTTTCTCCCGGGGCTCCTCTCTCCACTCGGGGAGCCTCGGGGACAGGCGATGGCCGCTTCCTGCTTTCCGGCGATCTCCGCCTCCCCCGCGATGACGCGGAAGGGGCTCGGCCGGCTGGGCCAATCCCAGCGCGGCCTGGGCCTGAAGGCGGGTGCTGCTTCCTCCGGGCTGCGGCGGTGATTCCCCGGGCAAATGCGGCGTGGGCAGCCGCTAAAATTCAATGAAACGGGGCAATGCCGGGTGGGCACCGGCCTCAAATAAAAATAGAAAGCGAGGTAGGCACTCGCTCGGCCTGGCAAAGCGCTCCAAAGCGCTAGAATCAAAATAAAGCGCACCCAGCGCTTAGGGGGAAAATAAAGCGCTCATCAGCGCTAAAAGCAAAACGAAGCGCTCCCAGCGCTGGGGACAGGGGAGAGCGCTCCCCCAGCACAGCAAAGCTTCCAGCAAGGTCTGGAGGCAGACAGGGGGGCAAGGCAGGGCCAGAGCCAGCACACTGGGTCTCCAGGCAGGGAGACAAGCCAAGTGGCGGTCCTCCTGGCCCCAGCAGCAGCAACAGCCCCCTCGGGCAAGGATCCACAAGTAGAACCCTTCTGTGGGGACACAGCCCCATATTTATACAGAGAAATCCTTTGTTAGGAGGTGCAGGGTGGGGGGAAACCAGTTGCAGCTGGCTTGGGAGTACCCTTGATGGCCCAACCACCCCTTTCATTCACTGGGGAGGCTAGGGTCATTAGACAAACCACAGGGGGGCGGAGCCAGCATTGTGTGGGGAAAAACCCAGCCCATCCAGGACACAGATCTACTCCTCCCACACATCACTCATGCTGATCTCACACTCACCACCGGGCAGACCCATCCAGACTTCCTGGAGCCTGGCATGCCAGCCAGCTCCAGCCAATCACGCTCCACTATCCTCACTGCACACATACATCAATGTCCAGAAGTAGCACTTCCCTTCTAGACACACACAAGCCGCACATACCATTGCGCAGCATTCGCTCTCACGAGTTCATACATACTAAACTCGAGCCTGCACTCCCCACACATCAGGAACTACCAGGGCACACACATTCCCCATGCATTCCTATGGGAGAGCAGGCCAGCCACACTACACGCACGCACTTTCACTCTGGGACACAGGGAAAAAGTGCGCCAAGACCCAAAAATCACTACACAGGGTCACAAATAAAGGCAAAAAGATTAGGGGTGAACCTGCCCTAAGGCCCAAGTCTAACACGACCCCCTTCCAGCCAAAACGCAGGGCAGACCGATCACCACCGTGATGGGCTTCCCTGCTTGGGGCGATAAAACAAGGACGCGGGCCCACAACGGCCGGGACACCCTCCTGTTTTACGCCACGGTGAACCCCTAGGGTTCCTTCTAAAACTACTGTAGGGACTAACTGGGGTACCCCACTGACACTCTCCAGCTGCCCTCGGCGAGGACCAGGCCCTAGGCCATTCAGGTACCACTGGATCCTGTATACTCACAAAGTGGGGGGTAGTAACCCCTGGCACATAATAGCCATGCTCCACTCTTCCTGTCTGTAAGACAGGGCTAGACTTCCACTGGTTCTCCAGCCTAGGGTCTACAACCTTAGGTGGACCAGGAGTCTCAGGGAAGGCTCTCCTCCCCTTACCTCTTCTCCTAGGGTTCCTCCTCCTCCTGCGAGGGGTTCCCTCTAAACAACATTCTCCCAACCTAGGGTTTAACCCCTCAGGTGGTACCGGGGTCAGAGGTGGGCTCTCCCACCCTCTGCACCCCCTTCCAGAGTCCTGCTCCCTCCCAACCGGGGCGGTACTTCTGGAGAAAGAACTGGTCAGGACACTGATTACAGTAGTCCCACCCTTCAGGTCAGGCTGATCCTGAACCTGGCCATCCAACCTCCGGTCTACAACCTTTGGTGGAACCAATGCCTGGCACTCCAGGACTTCTGGGGACTCACATCCTATCCCCAAATCACTCCTTTCACTGGACTTCTGTACTCTCCCTCCTGGAGCGGTACTGCCAGACTCTAGAACCGTGGAAGCTCCGCTTACAGATGCTCCAGGTTCTCTACACACTAGGAGATCTCCCTCAAGTGAACTAACAGGCAAGTCTAGGTTCCTTTCCTGGTGTTCCCTAAAGAAACCATCCAGGCTCTGTGACAGGGCTTCGGGCATCTGGGGACTCTCGGTCACACACTCACTCCCGCTCCACTGAGACAGGCAGTCAGCCCCTACACCCTTCTCACTAACCAAGGACCTAGCTGGGCTACTCTCACCCTCTTCCACCACACTGGGCTGGAAGACACCTGACCCACTATTGTTGGAATCACTCACTAGTGACTCAAAAGAACCTCTCGCACTGTCCCATCGGTCTGCTTCCTCTGCAAGCTCCCATGCAATAAACGATCCAAACTTCAACAGGTGCTGGCGTAACTCTGGCGAACAATAACTGAGCAGGTGCTCTGTGACAACCATGCAAAATAAACTGCCAGACTTGTCGTTCACGTGAGCCTTTTCCCAATCACGCAGTGCTCCACAACATTCGTCCTCAAAGTCTTCCCAAGACTGATGAGGCTGTTTCCTAAGTCTCCTGAACTTCAATCCAAACTCTTCTGCGGGGGAAGCAGGCAACATACTCGGGGAACTTGGAGTGGGACTGTCTACACAAATATTTAAAAAGCTGCCACCACTGGACTCCACCCTCCCTGGGGAATCCAGACAATTACAATTATGCGCAGGGAAGAGTCTATCCTCTAGGGCTGCTCTCTCACGGATGATGGCCCTTCTCTCCACCTCTATCCTCTCCTGCGCTAAGAGTCTCTCGATCTCTAGCTGCGCCATAGCCTGGGCATGCTCCAACATGAGCTTTTCCATCGCTAACTGATGCTCCCTCTCTTCCTTCCTATCTAACCAATCCTCTGGGGACAGGACAAGGGATGTGGCGCTGGTACTGACACTGGACTCAGCAAGGGACTCCCTACCTATGGGGTCCTCACCATCTGCTGACATCCATCCACTGTCATCCTCATACAACTCACATTCTTCAGGGCTCTCCACAGACTCACCATCCTCATGACGTGCGGCCCGGGCCCTCTCTCTCTCACTGTACTCAAGATCCCACTGACCCTTTTGCCATTGGATCAGGCTGTCCCTAAGCTGGGACTGAGTATCCAACACACTCACCTCCATGCCTCCCTCTTCACAGAATCTGACCAGCTCTGACCTACTGTACCTAAAAAGACAACAGAGATCAAAAACAGGCTCCATTTTGGCGGACGTTCTCAAGAAGAGTTTGACACAGGGAACCTGGGGGTCTGAGCTTACACAGGAGTACACAATTACACAATTCAGCAAGATTCCTATCTCAGAACTTGCACTCCACTATCCAGCGTAACACACACTCATTCACACACAACCCTCCCCTCGGACTGGTAAGGCAGTTTCTACCACCCCTGATTATCTCAACCTGACCACTAGCGACACAGGTACCAAACTCTGGGAGCAGGGCGGGGAAACAAGGTACTGGACAAAATACAAATGACACCTTTCAGGAGAAGCAAAACTGAACTTCCCTAAAAAACAATAATCCCAAAAATGTGGTTATCTAAAATTGCAGAGTTTTGAAGTGTGGCCTGTCGCCACTGTGGTACAACGCAAACGCAAGTCCAATCCCACCGCTAGCCACCAATGTTAGAAACGGGACCTCTGGCTGGCCAAGGCTTGCGCCGAGGTCAGTCAGGGATCACCATTTCCAAGGTCAGGGCTAGGGAGTCACACACCAAGATAACCCCCGCTCACCCTCTAGGTAACGTGGCGCGAGCAGCAAGGCTAATCTCAGAGGCGATGTGTAAAGCGTTTGCGCGCGCACCCCAGCGACAACAACCAAAGGCCCACCACAAAGGAAACTCCACACAAGGTTATATCAAAAATAGCCTTTGTATTATAATAATAAGAACACATTAGATAACACACACACTTTACAATGTGCCAACAGGCACGGGCAAGATTTACAAGGGATTATGTACAGGACAGGGCCACTTGGACCACTGTCAGGGGTATGCACTTGTTAGAAATAATACTTGTAGGTATAACACTTTAGCACATAAACATACGATGACTGTAACACAGAAATAGTAAATGTAGCATACAACCAGTAACTACTGGTAAAGAGAAAATACCTCCTACGCCACCCTAGTCTCTGTAGGGAAATCACGCAGGGAGCTAGGACCTATGGAAGGAAAACCTATCACCTACTACGCCACCCTAGTCTCTGTAGGGAAATCACGCAGGGGGAAGGAAACCTAAAATAATCACCTAGGCAAGTAACATTTAGCAAAGGCAATCAAACATCAACATTCCTCTAAGCAGGTCACTTTTAGCAAAGGGAAATAAAAGAACAAGGCATTACCTAAGCAGGTCACTTTTAGCAAAGGTAATGACACCAACAATCCTCTAAGCAGGTCACTTTTAGCAAAGGGGATAAAAACATAAAGAATTACCTAAGCAGGTCACTTTTAGCAAAGGTAATAATAAACAAGAATTGCACATGTAACATTAAAACACATTCAGAGGTGCAGGTTAGAACTTTTGCGCAAGAATCATATAGCAAACAAATCACAATGCGCAGGGTGCATGTAGCACAACACTCAAAATGTCCCTTAGGCCAACTGGCCTCGGAAGGGGCGGAATGCCCTGAGTCTCAGTGTCAGGGAGGTCTGCGCAGGCAGCACAGACACAAAAGCCTAAACGTAGCAACTGTCCACTAAGTGCTGGACAGTTGTGAATAGCAGGTAGGCAGACGTTGGAGCCAGGTGGGCTCAAGAACAATGGTGGGGAGACACAGCGTGGGAGCCTCGGGGCTACAACCAACTAACTGCCTGTGTCCCCCTAGAGCCTCTCAGGGCTCGCTAAGCAAGTAGGGCGCCTTAGAGCTTCAGCGCTCTTAAAATCATAAAAATGCCCCCAGAGCCTCTCTGGCTCGCAATCAATGAGGGCGATGAGCCTCGCTGGGCTCGAAGAACCACTGTGCCAATGAGCCTCGCTGGGCTCTCAATGAACAAATGTGGCCAAGGAGCCTCTCAGGGCTCAAAGACAATCAGGCCGGTCGTTGGAGCCTCGCTGGGCTCAGCACACCACTTGCCCCCAGGAGCCTCTGTGGGCTCCACCAAGAAATGCAGCAGCGTTGGAGCGGCCCGCTGCCAATCGGGGCCGCTCGAAGAACAAAGGACCCTGTCCCCGCACTCACCGGTACTTCGCTGGTGCTGCGGGGGCAGACACTGCCGGCTCCTCTCGCGCTGCTCTTCTCTTTCTCCCGGGGCTCCTCTCTCCACTCGGGGAGCCTCGGGGACAGGCGATGGCCGCTTCCTGCTTTCCGGCGATCTCCGCCTCCCCCGCGATGACGCGGAAGGGGCTCGGCCGGCTGGGCCAATCCCAGCGCGGCCTGGGCCTGAAGGCGGGTGCTGCTTCCTCCGGGCTGCGGCGGTGATTCCCCGGGCAAATGCGGCGTGGGCAGCCGCTAAAATTCAATGAAACGGGGCAATGCCGGGTGGGCACCGGCCTCAAATAAAAATAGAAAGCGAGGTAGGCACTCGCTCGGCCTGGCAAAGCGCTCCAAAGCGCTAGAATCAAAATAAAGCGCACCCAGCGCTTAGGGGGAAAATAAAGCGCTCATCAGCGCTAAAAGCAAAACGAAGCGCTCCCAGCGCTGGGGACAGGGGAGAGCGCTCCCCCAGCACAGCAAAGCTTCCAGCAAGGTCTGGAGGCAGACAGGGGGGCAAGGCAGGGCCAGAGCCAGCACACTGGGTCTCCAGGCAGGGAGACAAGCCAAGTGGCGGTCCTCCTGGCCCCAGCAGCAGCAACAGCCCCCTCTGGCAAGGATCCACAAGTAGAACCCTTCTGTGGGGACACAGCCCCATATTTATACAGAGAAATCCTTTGTTAGGAGGTGCAGGGTGGGGGGAAACCAGTTGCAGCTGGCTTGGGAGTACCCTTGATGGCCCAACCACCCCTTTCATTCACTGGGGAGGCTAGGGTCATTAGACAAACCACAGGGGGGCGGAGCCAGCATTGTGTGGGGAAAAACCCAGCCCATCCAGGACACAGATCTACTCCTCCCACACATCACTCATGCTGATCTCACACTCACCACCGGGCAGACCCATCCAGACTTCCTGGAGCCTGGCATGCCAGCCAGCTCCAGCCAATCACGCTCCACTATCCTCACTGCACACATACATCAATGTCCAGAAGTAGCACTTCCCTTCTAGACACACACAAGCCGCACATACCATTGCGCAGCATTCGCTCTCACGAGTTCATACATACTAAACTCGAGCCTGCACTCCCCACACATCAGGAACTACCAGGGCACACACATTCCCCATGCATTCCTATGGGAGAGCAGGCCAGCCACACTACACGCACGCACTTTCACTCTGGGACACAGGGAAAAAGTGCGCCAAGACCCAAAAATCACTACACAGGGTCACAAATAAAGGCAAAAAGATTAGGGGTGAACCTGCCCTAAGGCCCAAGTCTAACACTTTTGTTACTTGCAATTCATAAATTGTAATCCTAATATCCCACCGTGAGCTATAAATGACATGTGGAGTCTGCTCCTTGCAACCCTCACTGTTTTATGTAACACATCCTGTACTTTGATTTACACACATATGATTTATTGTCAATTTAAAATGTGTATTTGTGATGTAAAGCGCTCTGAAATTCTGCATTGAGATGAGGAGTGCTAAAGCGCTATAAAAGTAGTAAAACAAAATAGCGGTTTTTAAAATGCTATTTGTGTTGATACTGGGCAGACCAACACATCTCACATTCTTATTGTGCATGCATATCTCTTATATACATTCAGGGACTGAACAAAATCAAAAGCTTGCCTCTCTTAAGTACCTGTGAAGTGATAACAAGTTGCGAGCATTTGTTTCCTTTCTTTTACATCAAGGTGTGAGGCTTCCGATAGCTCCCACCTAGGATACTCCAACAAAAGGAGGCTGATGGGCCCCTTGACTTTGGCTTTTGTTAAGGACAAGCAGGAATTTGATAAGCCCCTTCCCACCTGCATGTTGCTGCTCAACATGCAGGCCCTACTGAAATTGTCCAGGTGTCTGAAAATTACAATGGACAAGTTTAGAATTTTCTGTGGGGCCCAACCTCTTATCAGGGTCGACAGCATACACCCTGTGAAAATAGTTGGTAGACAACATCTACCCGTGTGCCTCATTGACTTGTGCCTGGAGGGGAGTGAGGGAGGTCCTGCAATAAACTGGAGGATGTCTCCTACACGGATAGTCAGATGTTTCTTGCACAGGCTGTATATGAGACCCTCTGCACGCACTGTGAGACGTGTCCTTTATAGACAGGCAATGCACAGATTAGAAATTAACCCCTGCACAAAAGGAGACAGCTCCTTTATTGGATAGGAGCAAACGTCTACACGTTGAGATAGACTTTCTACGGCTACTTTCTTTGGGTTTTTGTGGCCATCCATGCCCGTTATACCCAGTATATGAATACAGAATCTTCATCCTATTAAGATAACATCATGTTTTACTGTGCTACTTTTACTAAATAGGAAACCCTATAATAAATAGGTAAATCGATATACAATTTTAAAAGCTACGTATATCATTTATTCTACAGGTTCTTCTTGAGGCGACATTATCAAGGCCTAGACTAAGTATTGACTACCTGCCATTTTCATATATTTAACTATAGTTTTACAATTGTCAAAACTTCTGTCCCTGATAGCCTTATACCGGATAACTATTAAGGTAAATCGGGTTCAAAACAATTTAGCTCTACTCTCATAGCTTGCATGTATCATCAAGCAATATACCATGTTTCTCGTATTATATTAAATTCCTGCAGGTTCAACTGGGTGTGGAAGGCTCGGTGAAAGTAATTCCAATCCTATCCACTGTGAACATATTATCAATCCTTTGTCAATTTTGGGCTAAAATAGAAATCCCTTGATAGGTAATCACATATAGCTAATCTCCATTATTATATTACTTTGAGTCTGTTTATTGTCAAAGTAAATTACATTTCACTTTTTTAACCCTCATAGGACCTTGTTCTGTTCTTGAATTATATATAATCTAACCTGCTTCCTGGCTCTTGAAGCATTTTACTACTAAATATTTCTAGGTAAGGGCACATCAGCCATTTTTACATGTTTATTTACATATTGAACCAGTAGTCACATGCCCTGGGATTTTATATCTATTCAGCCATTTCCCTGCTGGTTGTGTCTCTGTTATTCTATATGCAGCACTTTACTTATTGTTTACATATTCTCATTAAATCATCACATTTTTTGGTTTGGTGGTTGGATTTCTACTTTTTCCCCCTCTTTTTTTCTGCACTAACCAATCGCTTAATTCTTAGGCAGCCCTACCGTATTTGATGTAGCATATGTGTATTATTGCAGTGCACTGGATAAAATATATACTGTTATGTAATATGTATATTATTCTATTTTTAGAATCTGCAAGTGGTTCTCCCGAAGAAGGTGTTTGTCACGCCGAAACGCCCGTAGAGACAATTAATTAACCCACTTGGTTGTTTATTATGATTGTATTTATGTTTTTTACACATGAATATTGATATGAATGTATATGTTGAAACCTTTTATGATTAATTGCGATATTTCTGTGAATTTTAATATCTCCTTTCTCACGTTATGTACATTTTAAAATAAATGAATTATATTTTTATTCAAGCTGTTTTTGTTAGTTTTTCCTGTACACTGCATTAGTTATATTGTGTTGTGCCTACATTTTTTTGTGCCATTGTACCTAATATCTTTAAGGACCCCACAGTTGCCTAGGATTGTTATTTGTATAAATAAAGTGAGACATGTCTACTGCCCACAGTGGGAGAGGTCTCCTATAAATTGGAAGTTGTCACCTGTACAGACCTGAAGAGGTCTACTGCGCATATTGGAAGGGGTCTCCTGCACAGAGGGACAGATGCTTTCTGCAGAGCCTGGAGGAGATATCTTCATTGACTTTGGGGGCTGGGGTTCCTGCTGAAACATGAATGTGACTTCTGCGCAGAGTGAGTGCTCTTCTGCACAGATGAGAGTGAACTTCTAAACAAACTTTGAGGTGCCTCTTACATACTCGGTGGAGAATCCTGCATAGACTACACGGGTCTCTGCACAGACCTTGGGAGACCTTCTGCATATATAGACTGTGAGGACCATCACATACTGTGAGGGACCACCTGTACAGACCATAAGGACTTATTATACAGACAGCTGAGGGCCAACTGAACTGACTGTGAGAAACTTTTGGTAGAGACTTTGAGAAACTCCTGCACAGACTGTGAGGGAGAGCTCCAGTACAGACAGTGAGGAACCACCTTACAGACAGTGTGACACCTTCTCAATAGTCTGTGATGGCCTCCTGTACAGGCTATGGGGGGTCATCTATACAGATTGTGAGGGACCACCTGTGCAGGCAGTGAGGACCTTCTGAACAGACTGTGAGGGCCCACCTGTACAGTCTGTGGGAGACCTTCTTCGCAGGCCATGGAGATCCCCTCTACAGACTGTGACGGGCCACCTAAACGGACAGCGGGAGACCTTCTGCATAGACCGTGAGGACGTCCTGTACAGACCATGGGGGATCACCTGTGCAGACAGTGGGGAACCTCCTGTACAGACTGTTCTTCTTGGCCAGACAGTCGGGGATAACCTGTACAGACTGTGGGAGGCCTTCTGCGTAGACTCTGAGGAACTTCTGCACAGACTGTGGGAGACCTTCTGAAGACCCTGTGAGGGACCACCTGTCCAGTGTGGGAGAACTTCTGCATAGGCCATGAAGATCTCCTGTACAGAAAATTAGGACCTCCCTGTACAGATCGTGAGGACTTTCTGTACAGACTGAGAGGGGTCACCTGTACAGACTGCGGGAGACCTCCTGCATAGAATGTGAAGAACTTCTGCACAGACTGTGGGAGACCTTCTGAAGACACTGTGAGGGGCCACCTGTACAGTGTTGGGGACTTCTGCATAGGGCAAAACAATCTCCTCAACAGAAAGTTAGGGGCCACCTGTACAGAAAGTGAGGACCTCCTGTACTGACTGAGCCACAACCTGTACAGACTGTCAGCCCCCACCTGTACAGACTGGGAGGAGCCTCCTGTACATACTGGTCTTCCTGGCCAGACAGTCGGGGCGCACCTGTACAGACTGTGGGAGACCTTCCGCATAGACAGTGAGTAACTCCTGTGCAGATTGAGGGGCACATTCTGTACAGACTGTCGAGGTCCACTAGTACAGTCTGTGGGAGCTCTTCTGCATAGACTGTATAGACCTCTTCCATAATCTGTGAACACCCTGCTGCACAGACTGAGGCGGACCACTTGTACAGACCATGGGAGACCGTCTGCACGGATAGTGAGAACCTACAGTATAGATTGTGTGATGGGCCACCTGTATAGACAGTGAGGGTTTCGTGGAATGCCTGTGAGGGATCACCTGTACAGAGTGTGGGAGACCTTTTGCATAGACAACGAGGCAGTCCTGTACAGAGTGTGAGAGGCCATCTGTGCACTGTTAGGGACCTCGTGTGCAGACATCGAGGACCTTATGTACAGACTGTGAGGGGCCGCCTGGACACACTGTTGGGGTAAACAACCTTTACAACACAACTTTTACCACGCAGTGCCTTTACAACGCAACTTTTACAACGCAAACCATTACAACGCATTGCGCTGGGGGGCGCTCTAGTATAGGGAATGGGTTTAATGTACTATCCAACACCTTCCCTACTATCCATGGGGACTGGAGTTGGAATAGTAAATAAAAAATTCACTATCCAGCGCCTAAAAGCACTATGCATTGTAATGGTATGCGTTGTAAAACCGCGTTGTAAAAGCATGCGATGTAAAAGCATGGGTTGTAATGTCATACATCCCACTGTGGGAAACGTCCCGCATAGACTCTGAGGACCTCCTTATAGACTGTCAGGAACCACATGTTCGGACTATAAGGGACTGTGTGAACAGATAGTGAGATCCTTCTGCACAGTCTGTGAGGGGCCGCCTGCACAGACAGTGGGAGACCTTTCCCACAGACCAAGAGGGTCTCCTCATAGACTGTGCGAGACCACTTGTACAGGCAGTGAGAGACCTTCGGCATAGAATGTGAGGCATCAACTGAACAGACTGCGAGGAATCAACTGAACAGACTGCGAGGGATCAACTGAACAGACTGCGAGGGATCAAAGGAACAGACTGCGAGGGATCAAAGGAACAGACTGTGAGGGATCAACGGAACAGACTGTGAGGGATCAATGGAACAGACTGTGAGGGATCAATTGAACAGACTGTGAGGTTTCAACGGAACAGACTGCGAGGGATCAATTGAACAGACTGTGAGAGATCAACTGAACAGACTGCGAGGGATCAACAGAACGGACTGCGAGGGATCAATTGAACAGACTGTGAGGGATCAACTGAACAGACTGCGATGGATCAACGGAACAGACTGCGAGGGATCAATGGAACAGACTGCGAGGGATCAACGGAACAAACTGCGAGGGATCAACTGAACAGACTGTGAGGGATCAATGGAACAGACTGCGAGGGATCAACAGAAAAGACTGCAAGGGATCAACGGAACAGACTGCGAGGGATCAACAAAACAGACTGCGAGAGATCAACGGAACAGACTGTGAGGGATCAATTGAACAGACTGTGAGGGATCAATTGAACAGACTGTGAGGGATCAACTGAACAGACTGCGAGGGATCAAAGGAACAGACTGCGAGGGATCAACAAAACAGACTGCGATGGATCAACGGAACAGACTGCGAGGGATCAACGGAACAGACTGCGAGGGATCAATGGAACAGACTGCGAGGGATCAACGGAACAAACTGCGAGGGATCAACTGAACAGACTGTGAGGGATCAATGGAACAGACTGCGAGGGATCAACAGAAAAGACTGCGAGGGATCAACGGAACAGACTGCGAGGGATCAACAAAACAGACTGTGAGGGATCAACGGAACAGACGGCGAGGGATCAATTGAACAGACTGTGAGGGATCAACGGAAGAGACTTCGAGGGATCAATTGAACAGACTGTGAGGGATCAACAGAACAGACTTCGAGGGACCACATGCACCAACTGTGAAGACCTCCTGTACAGACTGTGAGGACCTCCTGTATAGACTGTCAGTTGACCACCTGTAGAGACTGGTGGAGACATTCGGCATAGACTGCGAGGGCCTCTACATCGACAGACTGAAAGATTTCCTGCACAGACTAAGCGGTCTCTCGCACTAACCCCACAGACCGTGAGACGTCTCCTGCACAGACACACTGTGAAAGATGTCCTGCAAAGACTGAGCAGTCTCTCACACTAAGCGCACAGACCCTGACACGTCTCCTGCACAGACACACAGGGCCTGGCAGTGTTCATTACTTCTTCCATTCATGAATAGGAGTCTCCTCGTGAGACAGACTGCAGTCTCCTGCAATTATTGGCAGCAGGGAAGGCGTCTCTTGCTCCCCCGGTATTGACCTGTCTCTCGCGGGCCGCGCTCCTCGCATCCGCAGAGATCCATGCCCACTCCCTTCCCGCCTCTCTCCTCCTTTTATTAATACTTTGCCTTGTAGTTCAGTAACCGTGAATCATTGGCCATCTGTTCTTACTTCCACCTCACCGCGCCAGCCTGCTGGCACCAGGCCCAGCGGCAGGGGGGGGGGGCGGGGTGAGGGAGGGGTCTCTCTGCTCCCCCACTGCGCACCGTCCCCTGGGGCAGGGACAGGAAGCGGCATCTGTCCTTGGACTCACCTAGAAAGAGGCTGAGGTGCCACTAGGCCCAGGACTGCCACCTGCCTGCAGCCACTGCCAGGCATCTCCGTGTCTCTCACCACATCACTGCCCTGGACACTGACAAGCAGAGTGCTGTCGCTGACGTCATCCTGCTGACGTCAGCCATGGCATGTGCGCCGCCACCCCGGTGTCAAACACCGCACCACTACCGTAGGCCACTGCCACAAATTACTCCACTGCACCTTGGGGTAGATTTACAAGCCCCTTGCGTCATTTTTGCGTCGCTGTTGCATCACTTTTTGTGACGCAGCAGCAGCGTAAAAATGCGTCTCATTTACAAAGTGAGTCATCATGTTGTAAAGACCTGCGTCAGGTATAATGTATGCAGGGTGGGCGTTTCAACGAAAAAAAGCCACTTCTAGGATGCCACTGCGTCCAATTCTTACGCCTGCTTAAAGCAGGCGTAAGGAGTGATGCAGCGCAATGAGGATAGACCTCCACCCTGCATTGCTGAAGTTGTGTTGTGCTTGCGACAGGACTCCAGCAATGTGTGACTTTTGCGTCAACAGATGCGTCATAATTTCTGACGCATCTGTCAATCCTTGCACCATGGTGCGCCGTATTGTAAATACAGAGTATCCATCATGGCACAAGGGTTTCTAATGGTGGCGCTGGGAAAGTGACGCATCTTTACAGATGCGTCACTTTCGTGTAAATCTTCCCCCAGTATCTACCTCGCACCATACTACTGCTAGACATCACCAGACTGCCAACGCCCACTAGCATGCCCCACACACCTGCCAAACACCATCCTACTGCCCACAGCCATTCAAACACCACCCTACTGCCTTCACACCATCGGCATGCACAATCCCTGTTTAAAACACGGCCCTACTGCCCTCAGCACATTAACGCACCACTCCCGTGTCAAACACCAACCTACTGTCCTAAGCCACTAGCGTCTGGAAACACTAGCATTCTTCCCGAGCCGGTGGTTTGCAATAATTGCTTGAGAAACACTATCTATTTAATATCCTTACCCATTGGCAAAACACCAACCTTAAAGACCTCTGTCACAGGCTTTTGCTTCCAAGTGCCACACACTATTCTACTGCCCTTGGCCACTGGCATTCCTTGTCACCTTATCAGAATCATTCTACTGCCCAGGCAATGGCACAGCCTACCCAGTTTCAAGCAACAGCCTACTGCCCCAGCCACTGGCAAGCACACCACCGTAGTGCCACACTGTCCTGGGCCACGACCATTCACCACCCCATGTCAAACACCAACCCTAATGCCCTCAGGCATTTGTATTTACTTTCAAGCGCCACACACAATCCAACTACCCACTGCCACAGGCATGAATCAACCCTACCAGGTTCCAAACACCGCAGTGCTGCCCTCTGTCACTGGCACCCACCACTCCAGAGTTCACAACTATCCCACTACCCACCACCACCTCTAAGCCCCATATTGCGGCCATATACCATCCAGCTCAAGTCAGCCGTGCACCATTCCAGAGTGACTCAAGAGTCTACTGCCCTGAATTACTAACCTAACCATCCAGTGGTCCTGCCTTCCCACTGCCCCGACAATGCATCGTTTCAGAGATCCACGCCAGCCTACAGCTCTCAGCCTCTGCTAAGGTCATGCCTCATTTTATTGGCCTCTAGCATTGCTATGCACCAGAGCCATGCACTACTCTAGTGGATCCATCCCCTTCTGTGCATTATACCACTACTACACACCATCAGCACACCCAACATCTGGAAGCCAATGCCTTGTACAATCCTTGCACGTACACCGCCCCACTGCCATCCCACAGTCCTGCAGGAATTTTTGAACTGCCCTACACTATTCCACTGTCCTCAGCCACTAGTCTACACCATAAGTGTGCATAAATAATCCCACTGCCTCACACATTGAGGTATCACTGAAGTGCTTTCCACCATTCTACTGCCCTTGGCCACTGCTGTGCACCATAATAGTGTATAAATAATCCCACTGCCTCACACATTGAGGTATCACTGAAGTGCTTTCCACCATTCTACTGCCCTTGGCCACTGCTGTGCACCATAATAGTGTATAAATAATCCCACTGCCTCACACATTGCTGCATCACTGAAGTGCTTTCCACCACTCTACTGCCCTCGACCACTGCTGTGCCTCATCAGTGACTCTACACAATTCTACAACCACAACGTGCCACGCGCCACTGAAGCGTCCCACACACTTTGGTTGTCCTCAGCCACTGCCACGTACCATCAGTGCATCTATACAACCCTAATGCAGTCACACACTTCTAGAAACCCCTATAGTGCCCCACACAATGTTACTGGCCTCAACCACTGGCAAGAACCATCAGTACGTGTACGCCAATCCCCTGACAGCAGCCACTGGTGTGCACATGGCGGAGCCCCCACACTGTTCAACTATCCTCTGTCAGGGTGGACGAGGGATAGAAGCCTGTAGAAGAACTGCTGTCACAGTAGCCAAAGTTACACCGCCCAGGTTAACCGTGAAGGCAAAAAACATAGGGGGTCACTGAGAGCAGGGCAGTGGGGAGTTATCACCAAAACATTGGAAGAGAGAATGTGGCGTAACGGCCAGGGCTGCTGACCTGGGAGCTGCAGACGCAGGTTCGAGTCTCGGCTTGGGCTCATCCTCCTGTGATTCTGGGAATATCACATAATCTCCCGGTGCCTACAAAAAAAAGAATATGTCCTTGTGTAATGTGACTGGTGCACAATCCAGCTGCTTCAACACCTTGGGGTCGAGTTTGTGCTATATAAAACTGAAAAAAGCACAAAAAAAGTTTACCAGTCCATTCTGCAATGCAGGGGGCACTGCCCTTGATGGGGGGCTACTATTCACCCTGAGATGTATGTAAGTTTCAGGGCCCACACAGACCATTCTGCAAGGGGGCATCTGCAATTTAGCACTGCCACACAAGGCAGGCCTTTCAAAACTGCTATCTGTTTTTTCCCTGTGCCCGACCGCTAAGCACAGCATTGAACAGGGTAAAACAATCAATAGCCCCATGCACTGATAACATTGTTCATCCCATCGGGAATACTGGCTTTTGTTTTCCAAAATCAAACCCCACTATGGGAGTTGTCGAGCCATGCTGCGATGGCAAAACAAATTGGCCGCCATTATTAGTATTTGCAAAAACAGCTGCTGTCATGCTGGCGTGAGCAGTTGGGTGACAGAAAGACCACGAACCTAGCAGCCAACTGGAGAGTTGGCAGCCGCCATGGGCTAGGCCTGTGGACAGGATGCCCCAGCTGCTCGACCAGCGAGCTCTAAAATGGGCTCAATGGTAATGGAACACCTGCCAAAAACTGGTGGATGCCTCGCCTGCCTATTTGTCGGTGCCCCACCTCATTTACAGATGAATGACATGCACCCATGGTTCTGCTATCAGAAACACCCTGGGCCTGATTTATGAGAAATGACGCATCGCTGCGTGAAAGCAGCGATGCGTCACTTCTGTAATGTAATGTAAAAAATATTTCTATAGCGCAACTAACACCAGACGGTTTCTTGGCGCTCGAGCACAGGGGGGAGAACAGTCCACAGGACAAAGGTGTTAGTGATACACATTACAGAACAAATAATTTTTGAGAAGAGACCTAAAATGATTATAGGAGGAAGCAAGTCTAATACCTAGGGGGAGTGAGTTCCAAAGGGAAGGGGCAAGAAAAGAAAATCTCAAACCTCCATGCTTCTTGCGTTTATAAACTGGGACTTTAAGCAAGGCAAGATGAGAAGAACGGAGGTTAAGTGAGGGAACGTAGGGGTGTATTAGTGAGGAAATAAAGGACGGGCCCGTTCCGGCAAGGGACTTAAAAATAGTACAACCCAGCTTGAATTTGCAACGCTCGGACACGGGGAGCCAGTGAAGGGATTTTAACAAAGGGCGAACGTGTTAATGTCTGGGTTGATGATAAATGAGGCGCGCAGCCTGGTTCTGGACAAGCTGTAACCTCTTCATTAGATACGCCGGGATGCCAACATAAAGAGAGTTGGCGTAATCCAACCTTGAGATGACTAAGGCTAACAGAACTAAAGTGAGAGCCTCAGTGGTCAGAAAACAAGCAATCTTACGGACTTTCCGCAGATGAAAAAAACTGGAAGAGACTACAGCATTAATCTGGGGCTTCAGTGTGAGATCTTTATTAATGATTACCCCCAGGCTTTTAGCTGAATCGACTGGGCTGGGGGCGACACCCAACCTCGCAGGCCAAAAGGTGGATTTCCATGGATTGGCAGCACCCCCGACAAGAACCAACTCGGTCTTGTCGGGGTTAAGTTTGAGGTGGTTGGCCCCCATCCAGTCATTGATATGGCATAACGTTGACTGGAAATTGGCAATGGACTGGGCCGAGGAGTCGATATTAAAAACCAGCTGAATGTCATCAGCGTAATTGAACGCGGTGACATGGCTGCCGCGCAAAGAGCGAATAAGGGGAACCAAATACAAATTAAAAAGAAGAGGGGATAGGGAAGAACCCTGTGGAACACCACAGGTCAGTTTGACCTTATCCGCAGTGAACTGCGAGAGTCGGACCGCCTGGTGGCGATTGCTTAGAAAGGAGCGGATCCAGTCAAGGGCCGTGCCCCGAACGCCGGCCTCCCTGACACTATCGACCAGAATATCATGGTCGACCGTGTCAAAGGCGGCCGACAAGTCCAGGAGCACCAGAACCTGGCTGATGTTAGAGTCCGCTCCTCTTCGCAGTTCCTCCATAACAGACAAGATAACCGACTCCGTGGAGTGGGCGGGTCTAAACCCAGCCTGTTGGGTGTCGAGATATTGAGAATGCTCAATGAATGAGCTCAGGAGGTTGGTCACATAAGACTCAAGAATCTTGCCATGGT
Source organism: Lissotriton helveticus (assembly GCF_964261635.1). Taxonomy (NCBI): domain Eukaryota; kingdom Metazoa; phylum Chordata; class Amphibia; order Caudata; family Salamandridae; genus Lissotriton; species Lissotriton helveticus. Next base: position 186,582,177 of record NC_136068.1, on the reverse strand, counting down.
ACGGGAGAAGGGAAATGGGACGATAGTTGGTCATGACCAAAGGGTCTGCCGTTGGTTTCTTTAAAATAGGCACAACCTCTGCTACTTTAAATAGACTGGGGACTGAGCCGGAAGAGAGAGACTTATTCAGAAGCCCCAAAGGGGGAAGCGGGCAGGCTGTAAAGGCCTCACGAAGAATTAGGGGGGGACAATAGTCAGTGGGGGACCCAGAGGTAACCTTATTTAAGAGAACTAAGAATTCCTCCTCTGAGATAGGAGGAAACTGAGTCAATAACAGAGGGTTAAGAATGGGTAAGGGAGAATTAAGCATAGAAGGAGGGGAAGGACCCGCAAGGGAAATACAGTTTTTAATGTTGGCAATTTTCTCCACAAAGAATTGATTAAGAGAGTCACAAAGCGCACGAGAGGGAGGAGGTTTAATAGTGACCCTATCCGGATGTGACAGCTCCTCCACAATAGAAAAAATATCTTTAGTTTTAGACGCTGACTCCACAATCTTTTTGGAAAAATAAGAGGTCTTTGCAAGTAAAACCGCCGCGTTATACTCTTTAAGCAGAGACGTGAAACGTAGTCTCGTGTCAGCAGCGTAGCCTCGTCGCCAGCGGCGCTCGGCTTGCTTAAGACCGAGCTTTAAGCCTTTAAGATCTTCAGTAAACCATCTTTGGGCATCGTGCAATCGCTTGAGCTTAATCTGCTTAAGAGGTGCCACAGCGTCGCTGGCTGATTCGAGCCAGCCTGTGAGAGCAGAGGCTTGGGTGTCAATGAGGTCAGAGTCAGAGGGAGAAGGGGTTGAAGTTCTAAGAAGGTTAACAAATTCACTGAGGTCTGCTCTACTCCAGTTCCGGGCCGAGAGGTTACCCTCTAGGACCCTACCGGGATAGGAAGTGACCGTAAGTCACTCAGTGCGCACTCCTTGCGACATACCTGATGCGTCATATTTAATGTATGATGCATCATGTCGCAAGGAGTTACAGATACGTCAGTATTTCTGATGTATCTGTAAGCGCAAAAGTGACGCATTGCTGGAGTGTGTCACAAAAGTGACGCAACTCCAGCAATGGGTCCTTTCACATGGGGCAAGCCCCATGTGAAAGGGCCTGCGTCAGTCTTATGCCTGCTGTGAGGCAGGCACAAGATTTTGACGCATTTGAGTCCGAGAAGTGACGCAGTGAAATCTCATAGATTTCACTGCGTCACTTCTACGACCCTTTCTTGCGTCAATACGCCCCCCTTGCATACATTATACCTGGCGCAGGTGTAATGTAGCGCTGGGGTTTACAAAGTGACGCATCTACCTAGATGCGTCACTTTGTAAATATGGCACAACATGGCGCAGTTTTTTACGCCACTGTTGCGTCACAAAAATTGACGTACCGGAGGCGTAAAAGCGACGCACAGCCTCATATATGAGGCCCCCTCTTCTACGTGGTGTGGTGGGCAGAGTGCGGCAGGGCGCCACGCGGGGAGACCTACGGCAGGTAAAGGCAGGATCCAGAACATGCTGCCCATAGTGTTATAGTATGAGCCAAGACCTCGAGCGGTCATGCGCCCATTTATTTATCCCCTTGGGCGAACCCCCCCTCTGGGGTGATACAGGCTGCAACATTGTAGTGTTCGGGCCAGGTGGCTCCAACACTACATCCCTCCTTTTCTTTAGCTATAAACAGTCTCTGTCCCCTGTGATACTTCTCACAGCATGCAACACACAAAGTCTATGAGCCTTTGGCTTGGGGCAGGGTTAGGCCGGAGACCATACATCTGGCTCCAGGAGCTGGAAGTTGGCCCTGCCCTGGCTGGGCTATCGGAAAGGGATAAGCGTCTCTGAGTTGTCTAAGTTGGACCTTCCTGCGAGATTGATCTTCCTGTTCTCTCTGTCTGGAGTAAATCAATGTCCATCCTTGTGGTGTGTGATGGTGACATGGCTTCTTCCTCTGGCTCTCCCTGTTCATTTTCTCATTCTCTGATTCGTTGGGACCCACCGACCTTCTTAAACCCGAGATGTTCTGCGCAAGCGTGCGCTAACCTCTTCTTGCAGATACCATAGTTCCTTGCACATCCATGACCTCACACACGTCGATCTCGTGGGGGGAACAGAAATTCCAGCCGGGGTGCCGATCCTTGACAATTACGCGGTCACCCACACATATGCCGGTCACCTGCGCTCTTCTCGCTCTGCTTGCCTGCACATTTGTGGTTGTTCTCCCAGCCTGTGTGGCTTCACAGTCAAATTCACCAGGGCGCCAAGCAGGGTCTGCTGGTATGCTGTCTCGAGGAGCTTGCCGGAACAGTAAATAGGACAGTGCGCACCGGGTCATGCAGTGCGGGTCTGGCAGTATGCATTCCGAAACCGTTGTAGGCACTCCACCGCATCTTCACCTCTTCCCACCCCTATTCTCAGCGTGACAAAAAGCCGTTTATTTATCCCCTCAGGCGAGCCCACCCTCTGGGGTGATACAGGCTGCAACATTGTAGTGTTCGGCCGGGTGGCTCCGACACTACAAATGGAACAGCCTTATATTAATTAGTAACGGATAGGCAAAAACAAAAAACGCCACCCAAGCACTGGGAGAAACTACCAGTGCTTCAGGGAAGTTGCTTGCATTTTCCATTTGTGGTTTGTCGTAGTAAAACAAAACAAAATGTCAGTCAGATGACAGTGCTACAGGACATGACAGGCGGATCAGTGCTGTTTGTTTTAACCAAGCCTGCTTCTGCCATGTTGGCAGGAGCATTTTCGGTAACAAAGGTCTCTAACCCAGAAACCAACTTTAGATTTGATTGGTCCTCCTCCCCACCAATCCCCTAGCCTCGGTCACTTCAAGGTAGTTTGAGAAATCGATGCTTGTGCTCTCAGTGTTCCACAGGCCCTGCTGTGGCCGCATTGGGCATTCTGCTGCCACTAAACATTTTGGCCAGGGCTGGCCTTGGTGTCCAGACCATCTCTGGCCATAGCCCTGGTGACACCAGGAATTCTGGCCCCACAATGAAATGTTTTGCTGACAGGATGACTAGGGACACCCCCCGCACCCACCAACCACGCACGCAACCTGGGAGTCATCCTCGACTCGAAACTCACCACGACCAAACAAGTCAACGCTGTCTCCTCCTCCTGCTTCAACACCCTCCGTATGCTCCGCAAAATCTACAGATGGATCCCGACAGACACAAGGAAAACAGTCATCCAGGCCCTAGTTAGCAGCAGACTCGACTACGGAAACGCCCTCTATGCTGGAGCCTCGACCAAGCTCATCAACAGACTGCAAAGAATCCAGAATGTCTCTGCATGCCTGATCCTTGGCATCCCGCGCCGCAACCACATCACCCCCCACCAAATGTCCTGGCTTTGGGTTTATAAAACATCTTGTCACTTTATTTGGTGAAGCACCTGTCTTTAGATCAGTAGATGCAGGGCACAAGTCCTAAAAAAAGAAGTGAGGGATGCTGACATCACGACAGGAAGTGACGTCATGAAAGGTGGCTTGCACCATCAGATTAATTGCCTCCCCTCGCTCACCCCTTAGATGCGTTTGCATCAGAGAATCCAGCGCGTGAGCAGCGTTCTGAATGAGAGAGAATTAAGTGGTAAAGCTTCGCCCCCCGTAAAATAAGTGGGGGGACGCTGTCCACCCACGTGGTACCCCAACTTGAGCCCTGAGTAGATGGGAGAAGGGTGTTAGCACAGGCTGGTGTGAGAGAGACCTCTCCACCGTGCAGCTCTGGCCGTTCTGCATTCACCTGCTGGTCTGGAGCACGGCAGGCACGCGAACAGGTGATCTGTCCCTCAGATACTTAGCGCCCGAATCATCAAGCGCCCCAGGAGCGGGAACAACATCAGAAACTGAGCTGCTTCTCTGTTTTTTGGAAGCCGGAGGCATGCAACGAGTGCAATTAATGTGTTCCTCTTGTCAGAAGAGTCACCTGGGAATTTACGCGAGAGCTTTCTTAACCCCGAGAGAGCTCTTGGCTAGGCCTGTGAAGGGAGTCAAATATTGCCTGTTTGCGGCAGGCTGTTATGACAGCCAAAGTCTATCTATGCCATTGCCACCTATGCACTTAGGTGACCAGAGGTGCTCTAAGTGGGATGCAAAAGTGGGGGGTCTCTAAATGGGACATGGGCAAATAACCGTAGTTAGGAATCATGTACAGGAGGAATAAAGAGCGGCCCTAAAATAAGTGAAAAAGAATCCTGTGTTGGTGCGTCATTCTGTATTTTATCAAATGCTTAATTTGTGCCTGTGGTTTCTGGTGCTAGCACCGCACTTAATTATACACACCCCGCTTGTGACAGTCTGCCACAAGGTGGCGTTGTCTGGCTAATTTAGAGATGACCACAACAACAGTTAATTATTAGTTCAATATACATTAAAAATGACTATTACCTGCTGCACAAACCATCCTTATATCTTTGGGAGCCTGAAATAGTCAGAATTGTCACACTTGCAGAAGTGTGATTGGTAGTTGTGTTGTTGCTATCCTTGGTAGCATAGCATGGGCAGTATGTAGAGCAAGCTGCAGTGGCCTTCTGACTAGGGCCTGGCACTTATTGTTTTACAAATTTAGCACTGCTTTTATGTCAGTGTGTACACACACCACACAGCAATGATCATACACCTAAAACAAGCCAAACCTACTGGCTTTGCCAATATTTTTTAGCAATTCAGCACTGGGTAAATAAGTAATACCTTCCATGTTTCTTCTTCACATCAATTTCCTCTACAATCTCCCTGACTACATTAGTCACTTAGGGGCATATGTATGAAAATCCCCGTTTGCGATTCTCAAATAGCGATTATTTTGAGAATTGCTATTTGAGAATTGCAAAAAGGGATGTATGTAAAAAAATTGCAATTTTTTTGCAATTTCTTAGTTTTCCTTAATTGTGATTAGCAATTTGCGAAATCGCAATTAAGGAATACTTTCCTATTCATTTCTATGGGCCAGGAGGCCCATAGCAATGAATGTGAAGTCATTCTCAATTTGCAATTCCCAATTTGAGAATCGCAAATTGAGAATAATTTCAAGGGTGCAAGGGTGTCATAAGGACACCCTGATGCACCCCTGAAATGAACATGTGTGCGCATATGGCCCACATACATGCCCAAAGGGCATGTATGTGCGCCATATGGCACCTTCACAAATGCCAAAAAGTGCATTTGTGAAAGAAATCGCAAATTACCACCAACTATGAGTTGGTGGTAATTTGCGATTTCTTAAGGAGAAATCGCAAACATTGAATGCTTGTTGCATAGCAGTTCAGGAATCGCAAATTTTGCGATTCCTTAATTTTGCGATGTGAATTCCCTACTATATACCGTTTTGCGAATTTTTAGTCGCAAACGCTGCTTTTTTGCGAATCGCAGCATTTGCGACTAAAAATTCTGTTGATACATCTGCCCCTTAGACCCTTTCCCATCACATCATTCTGAAGTCATGTATGTCTCTTTCACCACCATTGCTGTCTTTTTATTCTCTCCTTCCGCATTCACTTCCTTCCATCTCCTCCACTCTACCATCCCCTCGCACAAAAGGACACGTGCTGTATTTTATTGTCCTTTGGTGTTGTCCATATCTCAACAGTTCTTCACATGCAAAATCATTAATTACAATTAGCAATTATGTGACCATCGTGCTCTCATCTCTACAGAGAGGCCAAGACCTGCATGATCATTCAGTCAAAACATTTTTAATGCACTGTGACAGGCACCCTCATATACTCATACTACCTTCAGCCTCAACTTCAGAGCACTCAATCGCGCCCCGTCTTCAGCACCTAGCCACACCCTGGACTAACCTAGACACCTGCAGGTGAGTGACATCGCAGTATACACCGCACGTAACTAAGAAACAACCTAAAAAGAGGAAACACTCCTAAGATATAGGGGTGCATATGCCATGCAATATAAAGTAAACATATGAAATGTAGCAGCTACTGCATCAATGTGCAAGATTACCTTAAGGCAGAGGTCTTCAATCTGTGGGGCGTGACCCCCTGGAGGGCCGTGGTGTCTTGAGAAGGGGACGCGCATAACCAGGCCTCATTTCTGCCTGGAATCCAAAACATTTGGTTTTGGGAAAAGACAACCGACAACTGTCCCGGGACAGTGGGCGGGTACAGAGGACAGCCGGGGGCCGTCCAAAACACGCCCACTCCATAAATCCCCCTCACCCCGGCGGAATTCGCACCGCGGTCAACGGGTTAAAATACTTCAGCTGAAGTTTAATTAGTTAAGTCTCCTGTGCTGTGAAAGAAAGAAGCAGGGCAAACAGCTAAACAGTCCTTCCACGCAAATGTGTTCTATGAGTTAATCTGCACATGTAAAGGATGCTTGGGGCCCCGTTCTGGCTTGGGGCCCGGTTCTGGCTTCAGTGGTAGTGCAAAGAGTTAACAACTAGGCTGTAAGGTGAGTGCTTTTAATCATATTTGTACTTACACAGCACTTAGTACCACCGAGAAGGTTTTGAAAGGGCAATTATGTAAAACAAAATTGCATTACTTGCAGTCTGGTATTACCAAAATCTACATTTCGGAAGCACCATTTCATTGTAAAACTGTTTGCACATTTTTTAGCAGTCTCTCATACTGTGTGAATGCGAGTATAAAATAATGACTTGCACATTCACGGTGCTTGTTGCCACAGGCTGTGACCCCGTAGCACTAAAAATGCACAAGTCACTATTCCCCACTTCAACAACCAAATTTAATTCTGTGGCTCTGGTTCTACACTGCTCATGCCTGTCGGGACAGGCTTGAGCGGTGTATCCAGGTCATGATATCTGATTAACAATTAAAAGTTCAAGCATGTAAAAAGGAAGAAATTCAGAACTGGGTGACCTACTGATGCATAATAAAGGAGCGCACAAGACCTCTGTGAAAGTTTGAAAACACCCACTTACTATATGAAATAAAATACTCCCACTGTACATTAAAAGCATATTTCAAGCCACCTTAGAGCTTCGTGACCAAATGCCTCGTGCCAAAACACTCTGCAGTGCATTAACTAATAGAGGTTTCCTATTGTACTACAGTGCATTACCCACTGAGTAACATTTGTTTTGCATAAATACGGTGCATTCTTGCCCTTTCACATTGGCATTGAGTAGGGCAGCAAGCAGACTTGTGGCACTGACCTATGCCAATTCCTCATAAATGAGGCCCTTTGTTTCCAGCCACACCTCTGGCCACACTCACTGACCTTTGGTTTATGGTTGTCAATAGTTGTCGATGATGAGGAGTACCAGGTTCGAGAACATTTTTGTCAGGAGGGGGTACTTATGCCTAAAAAAGCTGGACAGGGGGTCTCAGCATCAGAAAGTTTGAAGGCCTCTGTCTCACGGACTTTTGAACACTTTGCTGTGAAAATAAATCAGTGTTTTTGCTTGTAAAGTTAAGAACATGAACAGAGGGCTGGATAGGGACTTTTTTCAATGTTTGTTTTTATAAGTGCTGCTTGCTGAGAGAATCTGCACACTGAAAGCCTAGAGAAAAACACGATTCTACAGTGGCAGAGCTGTGAGACGACTACTGCTGACATGGTAGTCAATAATAAGATCACATATATAGCAGAAGACTGAAATGGTAATTTAAAGCTCGGCAGTGATGAGGTGCCCCTCAAAAATTGATAGATCTCCAGTCTTCCCAGCACTTGGCTCCTCACAAAATGTTGTGATGAAGCCACTGCTGGCTCTTGTGTTGGAAACACCCTCTTAGCGGGGCTAAACATGGTTTACCACGAAAAGTTTTCCCCGCAGTGAATTACAACGTGGTTGTTTTACCTCAACCGCATTGTAACCACACATACCATTACTCCGCAAGTCGGAACAGCGACTTGTGGAGGGGGCAGAAGGTGTTGGATTTAAAATCCAACACCTTCCCTACTGTTGCACATACTAGAGTTGGAATAGTAAATTATACTATTCCAACATCCAGCACCCCCTCCGCAAGTTGTTGTTATGACTTGCGGGGTAATGGTATGCATGGTTACAACGCGGTCGTTATAACCAAAGCTTTGTATTTCCCTGCTGGGAAAAACCATGCGTTAAAAAGCGACATATTCCTGAGCGGGACATTAAGGCCTAACCTTTGTAGTGCAGGCCTTATATCACCATGTCAGATATTATTTTTTCCCTTTCCCAGGATTTCCAGGCAGGAAAAATATATGTTTCTTGACACTGGTTGAAAGTTCTCTTTGGTAAATAGAAACTTGCCTACTGGCCAGTCAGGCTTCAAGCCTTGACAAACTGGCTTCCATTGATTGCTTGTGCAAGACTGCTCCTGCCATGTCAGCGAAAGCAATGTACTGGTCTTGCAGTCAGCTCTAAATTTGGCAGAAGGATTGGGATGGGACACTGGAAGCAATGCATTATTTGCTCCAAGTCCTTGGAGGCCTGTCCACCAAGCTCTAAGTTGGGTCGGCAGAAATAGAACATCTGATAAAAATTGGTAGACGTCCATTTGGCCCCCTCTCTGTGCACCAGTCATATTTAAAGGCGAATCATGTATGTGTTTAAGACTGCTGAGTCACCACCTGCTCTGCTGTGAGAAACACCCTCTCAGTGGGACATCCTCTGATGAGATGGCTCTGGAAGGTCTGCCCTATTAGGGAAGATCTTTCAATGCCATGACAGCCTTTTTGCCAATCTTTATTTCAGGTTTGGCCGGTACCTTGCACAGACAGGGGGAATTATTATTGAGATACAATAATAACTGTACATTCAAGCACCAATTAATACCAATATCAAAAATACAGAGGCTGCCAAATATATAAGACCATAAAAGAACCTTTTCTTCAACATGGCTGTTCCTTGTTAGAATATAACCTCCATTACCATTGACCACAACTACCACTCTGCTTTCACTTTAGAGGTTATGGAAGAAGAACTAGGCTTGCATATGCCTGATCTATGTAATAATATAATTACAGGAAACAAGTGGTCTGAGTCGATTGGGATGATTAAATTAAATTAAACTAAACACATCACAATTGTAATACATTTGGTTTGACTCAAATGAAAATTAAAAATGAAAAATAAATTGTTAAGAGTATGAATTTGTATTTATTTCATACACAGATGCAGTTATTTCGCTTTTTAATGCATGTCTTTGTTTTTGATTATCCGTATTTCATTGAAACAATTAAACAGTCAGGAGATTCATACGTCGCTTCATGGGCATCGGTGTGCTCCAGTATGTGTCGGAGTCTAAAAGGAAAGAGGGGGGGAATTAGGGCAGGAATGCTTATTTCTTGTAGTTGTCTACCTAGGAGTGAAGGACACATAGATATGTTCCACTTACTGTTGTTTGGCGTCTTATATACAATGCTGGCCGGCATTGTATGAATCTTTCTACGCCAGCCACCTTGTAGGTAACTTTTTGTAAATGATTCCCATTCCTAATGTTAACACATCACCTTCCAATCATTAAAACAAGGCATTGTCCTGTTTTCTAGGCTCTCCTATATGTCCTGATGAAGACCCCAACATGAGGGAAGAATAACCCTTAATCACTGGGGGTCGAAACGTAGACCGCGCCAAACCCGACACACCATAGGAACAAACGAATGATCTGCTCTTACCTATGTGTGATGTGATCTGGGAACACAACCAGCAACTTAATTGTAAAGGCGTAGCAATTGTAATGTGATGTAATATTGTCACACCACCTTTATCACGTCCCGCACACCTATCACTCCCCCTTCCTTTTCACTCACTGAGAGCACCAATTGAGCAATGACTGTTTAATTGTTTCAATGAAATACGGATAATCAAAAACAAAGACATGCATTAAAAAGCGAAATAACTGCATCTGTGTATGAAATAAATACAAATTCATACTCTTAACAATTTATTTTTCATTTTTCATTTTCATTTGAGTCAAACCAAATGTATTACAATTGTGATGTGTTTAGTTTAATTTAATTTAATCATCCCAATCGACTCAGACCACTTGTTTCCTGTAATTACTTTATGACCCAGGTCCATGAGCTACGAGGGCACACCCCTTTACTACTCATATGTAATAATATAGGCATATGGTCTGAGCCTGCAACTCGTCTACCCAGTGTTTTCGTGAACGTACAAAAAATTCTTTTAATTTTTTTTTTTTTCGGTAGACCCATTCGTTTTTGAGCAGAGTTCTGCATTAGAGATTTTTAACTAAAAAAATATTTACTAAGATACAGGAATATCAAAGGCTAAATTGTTGTCTATACATTGATAACCCACATCATGGCCATATGCGGGGCAGTCTTTTTAGGTCTCGCCTTTACCATTCCGCAGGAATGGGAAATGGGGAGAATTATAGTGCTCTATCGACTCTTCAAACTACCGCTTTTCCAGTGGCGTTTTCTTCGAGTTCACGTGGGCACATGCACGAGCTTTAGTGCCATAAATTGTTTTCATTTACTCTTGACTTTGTCCACGCCTCATTCAGGCTGCTTCCTCCGCCCACCATCTCTCTCCCCTGCGCGTTCCTCTTGCTTCTTTTAACATCATCCAGTCGTGCACTTTTTGAAACCGTAACACCCTGTCTTTCACTTCCTGAAACACGAACACTCAAACATCTTTCTCTTTCATTCACGCACCGCAAACATGCACCCAAACACGCACAAACGGGCCAGTAGCTTCACAACATCGCGTCGTCCATTTTTTGAAACCGTAACACCCTGTCTTTCACTTCCTGAAACACGAACACTCAAACATCTTTCTCTTTCATTCACGCACCGCAAACATGCACCCAAACACGCACAAACGGGCCAGTAGCTTCACAACATCGCGTCGTCCATTTTTTGAAACCGTAACACCCTGTCTTTCACTTCCTGAAACACGAACACTCAAACATCTTTCTCTTTCATTCACGCACCGCAAACATTCACCCAAACACGCACAAACGGGCCAGTAGCTTCACAACATCGCGTCGTCCATTTTTTGAAACCGTAACACCCAGTCTTTCACTTCCTGAAACACGAACACTCAAACATCTTTCTCTTTCATTCACGCACCGCAAACATGCACCCAAACACGCACAAACGGGCCAGTAGCTTCACAACATCGCGTCGTCCATTTTTTAAAACCGTAACACCCTGTCTTTCACTTCCTGAAACACGAACACTCAAACATCTTTCTCTTTCATTCACGCACCGCAAACATGCACCCAAACACGCACAAACGGGCCAGTAGCTTCACAACATCGCGTCGTCCATTTTTTGAAACCGTAACACCCTGTCTTTCACTTCCTGAAACACGAACACTCAAACATCTTTCTCTTTCATTCACGCACCGCAAACATGCACCCAAACACGCACAAACGGGCCAGTAGCTTCACAACATCGCGTCGTCCATTTTTTGAAACCGTAACACCCTGTCTTTCACTTCCTGAAACACAAACACTCAAACATCTTTCTCTTTCATTCACGCACCGCAAACATGCACCCAAACACGCACAAACGGGCCAGTAGCTTCACAACATCGCGTCGTCCATTTTTTGAAACCGTAACATCCTGTCTTTCACTTCCTGAAACACGAACACTCAAACATCTTTCTCTTTCATTCACACACCGCAAACATGCACCCAAACACGCACAAACGGGCCAGTAGCTTCACAACATTGCGTCGTCCATTTTTTGAAACCGTAACACCCTGTCTTTCACTTCCTGAAACACGAACACTCAAACATCTTTCTCTTTCATTCACGCACCGCAAACATCCACTCAAACACGCACAAACAGCCCAGCCCAAAATTGTGATCCTACTCTGTTCCCTGCCTTATATTCACTAGCATTCATTTATCTGGACGTTTCTGCCTTTCTCTGTCGGAAATACGCACCAAAACAACAGACATTTTCTAAAGTCTTTCCACAATTATGCACGACATGGCTGTCTTCTTTTTCCCCTCTGTAAGGTGGGGAGGGGCCGAGAGCAAAACGTCTGGGGCCTAACCACCCCAGGAGGCTGAATTGCTTTCATCACAGTCGTAAAGATTGTAATCTGTTGTCGACCATCCGCTGGGAAATGCAAATGTAAACCAAAGAAACCTAACGTCGCCTTCGCCCTGAAAACTATAAAACAAGGGAAGCAACTTTCGAAAGTATGTGTCAAGCACGACTTTTTTTTACACATTAGATTACATGCACGTGCAATGGTATTTTCTTTATTTTTGCACAGTTTGAAAGTGCAAACTTACACACCAACCACGCATAGCAACATCCGTAAGTGGCTGCTTAAGCCATTCACACACTACACTAATTAGATACGGCATAGATTTTGTACGTTACAAAATTACAATACCACATTCAGTATGCCCCTACAAAATAGCAGTATCTTGAGCCTATTCAGATGCTCCCTCTTAAGGGATACACACATCACACCACTTTGCCACATCTCTAAAACTATGTTGCATCTACATTAAACATTTTGGACAACAAATACCAAACTTTGACATACTTGACAATACGTATACACATATTGGAATTCACTAAAAAGTAGAAGTGATCCTTAATGTGATGGGGAGCACACAGTGTTATTAAAATGCCCCTCACACACCAACAGGCCCCTTGGTGTCATGCTTCATCATCGGGGCCTTCGCACCCCTCTACGGGATGCGGCGTGCTACGACTCACGTATACGCAGGAGCACTTATAAGTGAACTATGTGTATGTGTGTAAAGGACAAGGTGTGAGTAATGAGGTGAAGGTGTGAAGAATAAATATCTTGCTTGTAGGAACAAAACAATTTATTATAACCTCGGCTCTTTCTTAAACAGTAACACTCTGTCTTTCACTTGCTGGAACACGTACACATTGAGGCGTGCAAAACATCTCTCTGTTCCATTCATGCATCGCAACACGCACACGAATATGCACAAACAGCCCAGTAGCTTCACACAAACAGCCTAGTAGCTTCACAACATTGAGGCGTACAAAACATCTCTCTGTTCCTTTCACGCATCGCAACACGCATCAGAATGGTCAACTTTTATGTGACAGAAATTCTTCTGCCAGAACAATTTAGTGTAACTTCTGCCTCCATAAGGTATGTGTTATTGTTGGGGCACATCCAATACTTAGTGGTGCATTTGCTACATATCAAGCAGACTCCATGTTATTAGTCGAATCCTAGGAGGCAGATATGACCAAACTCGCAGTGCACATAGCACTCAGTCACACTGCACGAAGCCCTCACTTGTACTGCATACATCCCTCACTTACACTACACACAGCTCTCACTCACAGTGCACCTAGCACTCAGTTACACTGCACCAAAGCCTCTATGTTGCATGTACATTAAGCATTGTTTGCAACAATACAAAACTTTTACAAACATCACAATTCACAGACACTACATTTATACACACATTAGTCACATGCATGTACAAACTCGTCATCCAAGTCTGTTCCCTGCCTTATATTCACTATCATTCATTCATCTGGACATTTCTGCCTTTCCCTCGCGGAAATACGGACCAAAACAACCAACTTTTTCTAAAGTCTTTTCACAAATATGCACAACATGGCTGTCTTCTTTTTCCCCTCTGTAAGGTGGGGAGGGGCCGAGAGCAAGACGTCTGGGGCCTAACCACCCCAGGAGGCTGAATTGCTTTCATCACAGTCGTAAAGATTGTAATCTGTTGTCGACCATCCGCTCGGAAATGCAAATGTAAACCAAAGAAACCTAACGTCGCCTTCGCCCTGAAAACTATACAACAAGGGAAGCAACTTTCGAAAGTATGTGTCAAGCACGACTTTTTTTTACACATTAGATTACATGCACGTACAATGGTATTTTCTTTATTTTTGCACAGTTTGAAAGTGCAAACTTACACACCAACCACGCATAGCAACATCCGTAAGTGGCTGCTTAAGCCATTCACACACTACACTAATTAGATACGGCATAGACTTTTTACGTTACAAAATTACAATACCACATTCAGTATGCCCCTACAAAATAGCAGTATCTTGAGCCTATTCAGATGCTCCCTCTTAAGGGATACACACATCACACCACTTTGCCACATCTCTAAAACTATGTTGCATCTACATTTAACATTTTGGACAACAAATACCAAACTTTGACATACTTGACAATACGTATACACATATTGGAATTCACTAAAAAGTAGAAGTGATCCTTAATGTGATGGGGAGCACACAGTGTTATTAAAATGCCCCTCACACACCAACAGGCCCCTTGGTGTCATGCTTCATCATCGGGGCCTTCGCACCCCTCTACGGGATGCGGCGTGCTACGACTCACGTATACGCAGGAGCACTTATAAGTGAACTATGTGTATGTGTGTAAAGGACAAGGTGTGAGTAATGAGGTGAAGGTGTGAAGAATAAATATCTTGCTCGTAGGAACAAAACAATTTATTATAACCTCGGCTCTTTCTTAAACAGTAACACTCTGTCTTTCACTTGCTGGAACACGTACACATTGAGGCGTGCAAAACATCTCTCTGTTCCATTCATGCATCGCAACACGCACACGAATACGCACAAACAGCCCAGTAGCTTCACACAAACAGCCTAGTAGCTTCACAACATTGAGGCGTACAAAACATCTCTCTGTTCCATTCACGCATCGCAACACGCATCAGAATGGTAAACTTTTATGTGACAGAAATTCTTCTGCCAGAACAATTTAGTGTAACTTCTGCCTCCATAAGGTTTGTGTTATTGTTGGGGCACATCCAATACTTAGTGGTGCATTTGCTACATATCAAGCAGACTCCATGTTATTAGTCGAATCCTAGGAGGCAGATATGACCAAACTCGCAGTGCACACAGCACTCAGACACACTGCATGAAGGCCTCACTTGTACTTCATACATCCCTCACTTACACTACACACAGCTCTCACTCACAGTGCACCTAGCACTCAGTTACACTGCACCAAAGCCTCTATGTTGCATGTACATTAAGCATTGTTTGCAACAATACAAAACTTTTACAAACATCACAATTCACAGACACTACATTTATACACACATTAGTCACATGATTGTACAAACTCGTCATCCAAGTCTGTTCCCTGCCTTATATTCACTATCATTCATTCATCTGGACATTTCTGCCTTTCCCTCGCGGAAATACGGACCAAAACAACCAACTTTTTCTAAAGTCTTTTCACAATTATGCACGACATGGCTGTCTTCTTTTTCCCCTCTGTAAGGTGGGGAGGGGCCGAGAGCAAGACGTCTGGGGCCTAACCACCCCAGGAGGCTGAATTGCTTTCATCACAGTCGTAAAGATTGTAATCTGTTGTCGACCATCCGCTCGGAAATGCAAATGTAAACCAAAGAAACCTAACGTCGCCTTCGCCCTGAAAACTATACAACAAGGGAAGCAACTTTCGAAAGTATGTGTCAAGCACGACTTTTTTTTACACATTAGATTACATGCACGTACAATGGTATTTTCTTTATTTTTGCACAGTTTGAAAGTGCAAACTTACACACCAACCACGCATAGCAACATCCGTAAGTGGCTGCTTAAGCCATTCACACACTACACTAATTAGATACGGCATAGACTTTTTACGTTACAAAATTACAATACCACATTCAGTATGCCCCTACAAAATAGCAGTATCTTGAGCCTATTCAGATGCTCCCTCTTAAGGGATACACACATCACACCACTTTGCCACATCTCTAAAACTATGTTGCATCTACATTTAACATTTTGGACAACAAATACAAAACTTTGACATACTTGACAATACGTATACACATATTGGAATTCACTAAAAAGTGTTACCCTAACAAATAGTTCAACTATTATGCTATTCACTTTTATTTTTGGATAATAGTCTTGTGAGTGGTGCTTAAACATGAAGGCACTTTTTTTTCAACATTTTTTGGCCAACTATAATTGTGCAAACATTACGACATTCAACACACACACTGCAGAATGCACACACTCAGTGCACACTGCCCTAACTCACACTGCATACAGCAGTCAGCCACACTGCACCAAGGCCTCAGTGGTACTGCGTACATAAGTTGCAACAAATACAAAACTTTGACAAACATCGAAATACAGCGACACCTTCTTTCTACACACATTAGTCACATGCATGTACAAACTCGTGATCCTACTCTGCCGCTCACTCATTTTACGCAGCCAGCTCACACCACTTTGCCACATCTCTTGAACTATTTAACCTGCTATTTACATACGAAACTGCCAAAGACCAGGTCTGCACAGCCTATCGTTCATACTACGCTGCTCCTTCTTTTTGCTAACACACTGGGCAAACAATTCTTAAACTTAGTACTAATGCATTTTGAAACAATGATCTACACACAATAACATCCTTCTGTATTTTCCATTAGCACATGCACAAACACTAACACTATACATCGTTTTGTATCACACAGAACTCATCGATACATTAAAAAGTAACAATATCTTTTTTTAAACTTAGAGGGTTGCACGTGCTCCTTTATTATACTTTTTTAAAAACTCCTAATTAGGACTTTAAGGCTGATATATTTTTACATTACATGTAGCCGTACGTTGCTTTGACACCCTTATTTGCCTTATTTATTATTGTAAGAAAGCTACATCGTAATATTGCAATATGATAAAAAAAATTGGTGTTGCTCGTTTCGTTGTTGCGTCATAGTTTGTAGGCTGTGAGGTCGGTACAGGCGCCACTACCGAAACGACATCTACATACACATTCACATTTTCACACTTGCAAGTTAGACACATTCTCGTAGGAGACATCTCCTGGGGGCAAGGGGATGGTATTTACCCTTTCATCCTTTGTGCACTTCCAAACACCTTGCCGGCTACATTTGACACTTCAGCCTATTTAAGATCACGAAAGCGTCATTGGGAGCCATAGCCTATTTCGTCTGTTGACACACTACAGTCCCCGACGGAACGACGCTGTATTTGCTCCGAGGAGTACATATTGAAAGACACTACGCTTCCATTAGATCATGTAAGTGCATTTGTGTTCTTTTTTTTTATACAATATTTGCATTTTATTTTACTTTTATAATGACTTATTCGTCTCGACATTTGTATATCTCTTTCTCATATCATCTTCAACATTGCTATTTTTACATATTCTTCACTGTATCTCTCCACTTTCTAAACACATTTCTTTTCTGCTACACTTTTCGGTAGCTTTCACTGCACTCTCTTAACATGTATTTTAGGCTGTGTTTCTGAAACTTTTTTATCATTAGTACTCTCTCATTTGCTCTTCCCGTCCTTTTTATGCTTCCTATAACTCCATTCACAGCTCCGGAATTATGTAAAGATATATAGTTTTCTTGACGTCAAACAAATTCTATCGCTCGTACTGGACTTAGCATCAAAAACTAAGGTAATACATGATAATACATTACTCTTTTTCTTTTACAGATAC
Organism: Lissotriton helveticus; assembly: GCF_964261635.1. Classification (NCBI taxonomy): domain Eukaryota; kingdom Metazoa; phylum Chordata; class Amphibia; order Caudata; family Salamandridae; genus Lissotriton; species Lissotriton helveticus. The sequence continues at coordinate 186,564,795 of NC_136068.1, read as the reverse complement.
AAGAGACTGTTTTAAAGTCATTCTGTCACAGTTGTGATCGTGTGAAAAAATATTCATTTTAGGTAAGTACATGGGGATGTTAATGTTGTCATAGAATTAACTGTATTCCGGAAACGCTTTTGGAGGGAAGTATTTTTGTGTTCGGTACTATATACTTTTTCTCGCAGGCTGTGTGCTACACATCTCTGAAAATGTACACTACATCTCAACACCTAATTGGCATACACTTTCTTTCCGAAATAGCTCCTCAATCATTTTGGGCAGGCAGCTCACACCACTTCGCCACATCTTACTAACGATTTATCTTGTACAGTAGCGGCTAATATTACCGGACCTTTTTAAGGCCATTTGGACCATGCATGCCAAGCTCATCTTTCCTACTACTCCCTTCCATACATTTTATTCACATACAGTTCACAACACTTTGCAACATTTCATTAACGCGTTTCATGCACGCCAACACGCACAACATGCACAAACAAGCCACAGACTCAATTTCTTTACCATTCACGCATGTTAAGACGCATACCTTGACAACATTTAGAAGTGCAGCTTGCAAGCATACCCTCCCTCTCTTAGCTTCTGTCTCATTCATTCATCTGCACCTTTCTGCCTTACACTCGCCGAAATACGCACAAACACAAGCAGCACACACACACTCTCTCTTTCACCCCCCCACCCCCAACCAACCCCTAAATACAAGTGTCTCGCACGGAAACACGCACACCATAGCTCGTCTATCATTTATAGACACGTTCGTACACCCCACCCTCTACTTTTAGTTCCGCACTGCAACACGCACGACAAACAGCTCACACACTATCTTGGAAAGCAACACGTTCTTTAACGCAATATATTACATGCTGGGATATTGGTAGTTTGAAAAGCCTACATTTTTTTCGTTCAGTACATTGGGAGGTTAATGTTCTCATCGAATTAACTGTATTCCGGAAACGCTTTAGGAGGAATGCATTTTTTGGGTCTTGGGTACTATAGACTCCTTCTCGATACACATCAAAGAACATGTACAATAGATCTCAACACCTAATTGTCATACACTTTCTTTCCTAAATAGCTGCGAAATCTTTTTGGACAGGCAGCTCACACCACTTCGCCACATCTTACTAACTATTTATCTTGTACATTAGCGGGTAATATTACCGGACCTTTTTAAGGCCATTTGTACCATGCATGGCCAGCTCATCTTTCCTAGTACGCCCTTCCATCCTTTTTATAAACATACAGTTCACAACACTTAGCAACATTTCATTAACGCGTTTCACGCACGCCAACACGCACAACATGCACAAACGGGCCGCAGACTCAATCTCTTTTCCATTCACGCATGTGAACACGCATACCTTCACAACATTTTTAAGTGCAGCTTGCAAGCATACCCTCCCTGTCTTAGCTTCTGTCTCATTCCTTCATCTGCACCTTTCTGCCTTACACTCGCGGAAGTACGCACAAACACAAGCAGCACACACACACTCTCTCTCTCTCACACCCCCCCCCCCCACCCCCCATATACAATACAAGTGTCTCGCACGGAAACACACACACCATAGCTTGTCTCTCATTCATGGACACGATCGGCCACCGCACCCTCTACTTTTTGTTCCGCACTGCAACACGCACGACAAACAGCCCACAGACTTTCTTGGAAAGGAACACATTCTTTAACGCAATATATAACATGCTGGGCTATTGATAGTTTCAAATGCTTACATTTATTTCGTTAACTACATGGTGATGTTAATGTTAACATCGAATTAACTGTATTGTGGAGACGCTTTTGGACAAATGCATTTTTGTGTTCGGTACTATAGACTCCTTCTCGCTACACATCACATAACATGTACACTACATCTCAACACCTCATAGTCATACACTTTTTAATCTAAATAGATGTCATACACTTTCTTTCCTAAATAAATGCTCAATGATTTTGGACAGCCAGCTCACACCACTTCGCCACATCTTACTAAATATTTATCTTGTACATTTACGGCTAATAATTCCGGACTTTTTAAGGCCATTTGTACCATGCATGCCCAGCTCATCTTTCCTACTACGCTCTTCCACACCACTTTGCAACATTTCATTAACGCTTTTCACGCACGCCAACACGCACAACATGCACAAACAGAACATAGACTCAATCTCTTTTCCATTCACGCATGTGAACACGCATACCTTGGCAACATTTAGAAGTGCAGCTTGCAAGCATACCCTCCCTGTCTTAGCTTCTGTCTCATTCATTAATCGACACCGTTCTGCCTTACACTCGTGGAAATACGCACAAACACAACCAGCACACACGCACTCTCTCTCTCACCCCCCCACACCCCCCCCATACACTATACAAGTGTATCGCACGGAAACACGCACAACATAGCTTGTCTCTCATTCATGGACACGATCAGCCACCCCACCCTCTACTTTTAGTTCCGCACTGCAACACGCACGAAAAACAGCCCACACACTTTCTTGGAAAGGAAGACGTTCTTTTACGCAATATATTACATGCTGGGCTATTGCTAGTTTGAAATGCGTAATCTTTTTTCTGTAACTACATGGTGATGTTAATGTTATCATAGAATTAACAGTATTGTCGAGACGATTTTGGAGGAATGCTTTTTTGTGTTCGGTACTATAGACTCCTTCTCGCTACACATCACAGAACATGTACACTAGATCTCAACACCTAATCGTCATACACTTTCTTTCATAAATAGATGTCATACACTTTCTTTCAAAAATAAATGCTCAATAATTTGGGACAGGCAGCTCACACCACTTCGCCACATCGTAATAACTATTTATCTTGTACATTTACGGCTAAAATTTCCGTACTTTTTAAGGCCATTTGTACCATGCATGCCCAGCTCATCTTTCCTACTACGCTCTTCCATTATTTTTATAAACATACAGTTAACACCACTTTGCAACATTTCATTAACGCGTTTCACGCAACCCAACACGCACAACATGCACAAACAGAACATACACTCAATCTCTTTTCAAATCACGCATGTGAACACGCATATCTTGACAACATTTAGAAGTGCAGCTTGCAAGCATATCCTCCCTTCCTTAGCTTCTGTCTCATTCATTCATCTGCACCTTTCTGCCTTACACTCGCGGAAATACGCACAAACACAAGCAGCACACACACACTCTCTCTCTCGCCCCCCCCACCCCCACATTACAAGTGTCTCGCACGGAAACACGCACACCATAGCTTGTCTATCATTCATGGACACGTTCGTACACCACACCCTCTACTTTTAGCTCCTCACTGCAACACGCACCACAACTCACAGACTCTCTTGGGAAGGAACACGTTCTTTTACGCAATAGATTACATGCTGTACTATTGGTAGTTTGAAATGCTTACATTAGTTTCTGCAAACTTACACTACAAACATGGCAAATCTGTATTTTAAGCCCATATGTATATTACATGGCCAGCCTATTTTTTCGACTACGCTCTTTCCTCATTTATTTAAAACATACACTTCACACCACTTTGCAACTTGTCAATAATAGTTTGGCCTGGGCACACATTTATTTATAACAGCCGGCTTTCATACTATAGACTTCCTCAAGTTCAACGTGTTCTTAAGTAGCACACCCTTCATTCAGACTTTTTATTCACACAGCTAATTGTAACAACTTCATAATAAAACAATAGTTGGCAGATTGACTTTCTCATTGCTCATCTCTCTCGCATGCAAAATATCATCCACTTCCCCGCTCACTATCCCTCCTCACCATTTTTTTTTTAATGATGCCTGTAGAAAAATGCTTTAAAATAAATGGCAACTTACTTTAACAGGCTTTGACACTTTCATGCTTACAATCTTTCGCTTCATACTTCTCAGGGTTCTCTTACTCTCATTCTAGCCAAAATGATTTGGATATTTCTCACTTCATTAATTCTCTCTCTACTTCACGCACTCTACTTATTATGCAGGGCAACAAGCATACACTGTACACATCACACTATTTCTCAATACTAAGTTGATTGTAAAAATACTAACAGACACACACATGCAATATATTATCAAAAACCTCTGTCACACTCTGAGACATAAGTATCCAACAATTCGAAACTACTATTGCATTCCCTGTTTTGTTTTAGGATTTAAAGTGTTCCTTAATTTTAAGCATATTCTAACAATTAATGTTACTCTCATTTCAGATCAATCTAGTGAGGTTCACTCAACCACAAAGCAAGGTAACTAATATTATTGTTTCTAAATAAAAGTAAGAGTTATTTATTTGCCTTACTTAAGTTAATATACTTTAGAGTAATAAAGTATAGGGAGACTAAAACAATGCATAGATGCTTAAAAGGCAGTTACCATCAAGGTAATACAAGATTTAATTGTAAATCAAAAGGCAAGCAATGCTTACCAAATAGTACCTTTGCTATTTTGCACCATGTATCAAAACCAGTAAATACATGGAAGTCCACCGATCTAAATTATATAATGGACCTTGGAGATGCTTTATATCTACAAATGCATTCTATTAACAAAGAAACACTTATGCATCCAGATGATTTGCCTAAATATATAGAGCACAATAATATGTTTTATTCACTTACGCTCCGCAACCCTTACTATGGTAATGTCCTAAAATCTTTTGATCACAACTATCCAGATATTAGCACGGCATTACATTTAGGTGTTTCAAAGTACTGTGGGGTACTACTTTGTATGAGTGTATATGTTATTTCAATATTTAGACATATGCAAAAATACTATGTTTTCGATTCACATAGCAGGGACAATGAAGGCATGCCTCATTCAAATGGAACATGTATAACGTTAGAAATAAATTCTTTTGAAGGACTTTTGGAATATGTTGTAAATCTTGCAAAAAAATTAGCAAATGCTTCTCAGAGTTGCATACCATTTGAATTAACACCAATAGATATAAAAATAATCTTTAAAAAAACATTCCAAAGAGCACTTACAGTGCACATGAAAAATAGTCATTTAACTCCAGTTACTAAAATCTTTGTACATACTACTCAAGGAACTGTCAATTCTATTTCAGAAGCGAGTTCTGTTACTTCGTACGCTTTAGCTCTTCAAAGTAAGGGGACTAATAGCAATACTAGTAAGAAAAATCTTTTGGCAGAGACAAGTATTTCCATTTTTGGGACAAATAAACAGTCTCAAATGCACTCAGCCAACTGTAGCCTTTCCGAACATAGTGTGCAAAAAACGAGAAATACTACTGCTGCACTAGGAACTCTTGACAATGTTGGCAACGAAGGTGTTGTAGTGGAAAAATCAACTGTAATTTTGCCTATTGTACTAAAACGCAAAGGAAATAAAGATACTTTTGTTTCTTCAGACACTTTACAGACGCAAAGTAAGGGGACTAATAGCTATACTAGTAAGGAAAGTCATTTGCCAGGAACAAGTACTTCTAATATGGGGCCAAATATAAACTTACAAATAAACGTAGATAACTTTAGCACTTCAGAACCTAGTGTGAAAAAAATGAAAAATACAAATGTTGCACTAGGAGCCATTGCAAATAAAGGCGTTGAAACAAACAGACCAACTGTAAAATTAACGCTGGTACAAAAACGGAAAGCAAATAAAGAAATCCATTTAATTATTAATACATTCCATCGTGAAATCTTGCATGGGCCAGAGTATGTTTGTACTATTTGCAACCAGTTGTGGCATAAACAAACAATTAAAAATACTCGCACCATTTGTGAAAATGAAATGTTTAAAAGGTGTGACATTAGTAGCAAGAAAACAAATTAAATTTGTATGACTTGCTATGCTTACATCAAAAAAGATAAAATACCACCATGTTCCGTTCTAAATGGCATGTCATTTCCAAAAGTACCAATTGAATTAGAATTATACGATTTAGAAGAAAGATTAGTTTCTCCTCGGATACCTTTTTTACAAATTCGTAGTTTACCACGTGGATTTCAAAAATCATTATCAGGTGCTGTAGTTAATGTACCTGCAGATGTAATGACAACTGTTACCATTTTACCAAGGCAAATGAATGATGCAATGACCATCCCAGTCAAATTAAAAAGAAAATTAATCTATAAATCGCACACGCATTATGAAAATATTCGACCAAACACCGTTAAAAAGGCAGCTACATGGCTAGCAACGAATAGTGTCATGTTTAATGAATATGGTGTGACTATTAACCCCGAATGGGAGTATATACCTCCAGAAATGTACAATGTAACTGATAATTCTGAGACAAGCTATTCTTCAGATACATCTGACAACATGGAAGCAGGCAATTTAGATACTATGTTAAATAAAGAAACAATTACCAGTAATACTGTCAATGTATTAAGTTTAGCTCCAGCTGAATATAATACACCAAGAGGTTTATATGAAGATAAAGATTCAGAATTTTTGGCTTTTCCTACCATTTTTTGTGGTGAACGAAGGCCAACCAATAAAGAAAGACATATACCGGTACATTATAGTACAATTTGTCAATGGGAATTAAGAAGTCATGATAGAAGAGTAGCAAAAAATATGTCTAATGTTTACTTTAAACTTAAAAAATTACATATTACGCAAATTCAAGGAAAAATTAATATTTCTATACGGAAAAAATATACAGATGGTAAAAATATTACTGCTAAAGACATTAAATATAATCTAGAAAATTTGTTCCAGTTTATTGAAGGTTATAAAGTTTTGAAAACTATACGGAGTTCACCTCCATATTGGGAAAGTTGTAAACGAGATCTATTTGCGATGATAAGACAACTTGGAATCCCAACATTTTTTTTAACTTTATCTGCTGCAGAAACAAAATGGCACCATTTAATCAATATATTATTGAGAGTTAAAAACTTAAATGAATGCACAGAAGAGGAATTCAATAACATGTCTTGGGAAACTAAATGTCGATTAATACAAGAAGATCCTATTACATGTGCTAGACAGTTTGACTATCAAGTGAGGCAATTGTTTAATTGTGTTTTGATGAACGGGACAAATCCAATTGGTGAAATAGTTGACTACTTTTACAGAGTCGAATTCCAACAGAGAGGTTCTCCACATATCCATGCATTACTTTGGATTAAAAATGCACCCGTCTATGGTGTGTCACCATTGGAGAATGTCAATGCTTTTATTGAGCAATATATTCAATGTAATAAGTCAGATGACACTATTTTACAGCCTTTAATAAATTTACAAAGGCATGGCCACACTAAAAATTGCCGTAGAAAAGATAAAAGAACATGTAAATATCAATACCCCAAATATCCTATGTCAAATACTCTCATATTAGAGCCATTGACACTTGAAGGTACAGATAGGCAATGGAAAGATAATATTAAACGTATCCATGAAGCAATGAATACTGCAACTTTTTGCACACTTTCTTTTGATGATTTTTTAGCTGTTATTAAGATGGATAATGAAGAATATATAACTTCTATACAAACTAGTTTAGAAAAGACTACCATATTTTTGAAAAGAACACCAGATGAATGCTTTATTAATAACTACAATAGTACAATTTTGAAAGCTTGGCGAGCAAACATAGACTTGCAGTTTATACTAGATGCTTATGCTTGTGCGGTCTATATTATTTCATATATCAGCAAATCGCAAAGAGGAATTAGCAAACTTATTGCACAAGCTGCTAAAGAAGTGAAAAACAATAGTAATGTCAAAGACCAACTTAAACACATAGCAAACAAATTTCTCAACTGCACAGAAATAAGTGCTCAAGAAGCAGCATATCTCATTCTCCAGATCCCATTACGCAAAAGTTTGCGGGGATTTGTTTTTATTAATACTAGCCGTCCAGAAAAAAGGACTTATTTAATGCGCGATATGGCAAGTATTAATTTGTTGCCAGAAAATTCAACTGATATTCAATGTGAACATATTATTGCGAAGTACTGCAAGAGGCCCAAAAAATTAGAAATGTGTACTTTAGCTGATTATGCTTCAAACTTTAACTCTGCCATCCAAAAAAAGTATACCAGAAAAATAAATGATTCTGAAGATTTACTTGCTGAAACAAACTTTTTCAGCTCAGATGAGGAAGAAATTGAAATAGAATGTACTGAAGAGGATGTAGGAATGCAGAATATAAATAGCAAGTATTTTTTAAGGAAGCGGAGACGGAGGAAAATTATACGCTATTGCAGATTTAACAAAGACAAGGAGCCTGAAGAATATTATAGAGAACTATTAATGTTGCACTATCCATGGAGAGAAGAACATAAAATTATCCTAAACAATGACACTTACTACCAAAGATATCTACAAGTTAGAAATGTTGTTGATTCACAAGTTAAAATATATAACCATAATCACGGGGATGTTAGGAACATTACCAATGAAGAGTGTAATGAAAATATTATATCCCCTCCTCTATCGCCTCTATTAATACAAACAGCCAATGTATGTGATGAAGGGAACAATAAAGAAATTTATCATATATATGATGTGTCATTAGATTTAGGAATTAGAACAATAACTGAAGAACAAAGCTTAACTAACTCCATTCTACCTGATGATAAATACCTAAATATAATGCACAACTTAACTAGTCAACAACTAAATTTTGTTTACCATCACTTGTATTTGTTAAAAACTACAAGTACTCCATGCTATACTTTTTGCACTGGAGGGGCTGGTGTTGGTAAAAGCTTTCTAATAACTGCACTACATCAAACATTACTACGCTACTATAATACAAAGGCAGGTGAAAATCCAGATAATATACATGTCCTACTTACTGCTCCAACAGGCAAAGCAGCACATATTATTCATGGACAAACATTGCATAGTACTTTTAAAATACCTGTCTCACAAAGTTTAAATTATAAACCACTAACTCATGAAAATAGAACTTCTCTGCAAATGAAAATGCTGCATGTTAAAGTTCTCATTATAGATGAAATTTCTATGGTGGGTCAAAATATGTTCAATTTTATACATAACAGACTACAAGAAATAAAATGTTCAAATGAACCGTTTGGAGGAATTTCTATTATAGCTATTGGTGACTTTTACCAATTGAAACCTGTTTGTGACAGATACATTTTTCAGGACTCTAATAATTTGTATGGTCCTTTAAGTATGAACTTATGGAAAGAACATTTTAAACTATTTGAATTGACTAAGATTATGCGTCAAAAAGAAGATCTCCAATTTGCAGAACTACTAAACAGATTAAGAGAAGGAAAGCATACTAAAGAAGATATTCTACTAATTAAGCAAAGAGAAATGCAACCTGATGAGAGTCTATTAGAAACAATACCATATATTATGTCTACTAATGTTCAGGTAAATGAAATTAACAGACTTGTTTTGGATAAACATAGCAAGGAATATCCAGTGTATATTACTGTAGCTAACGATACTGTGAGTTCTGATGTATCAGAAAATGTTAAAAAAACTATACTTAACCAATTGCCTAAGGATCCAACGAAAACTATGGGACTTGCACATACATTACACATTGCTTTACAGCTCCGTTATGATTTAACTTGCAATGTGGATGTAAATGATGGTTTAACTAATGGCGCAACTGGTGTAGTACAATTTGTTGACATTATTAACAACACACCTTTTATAGTTTGGGTATCATTTGACAATATTGCTGTGGGTCAAAAAGCAAGGCAAGAATATAAGCATTTATATCATGGCCAAATAGAAAAGTCATGGACACCAATACATGCTATAGCTAGACATTTCCAATACACCAAGAAATGTATCACTGTCATACGCAAACAATTTCCTTTACGACAAGCATCAGCACGAACTATACATCGCACACAAGGGGACACTATAGAACCACTTTATATACACTTCAATAAATCCAAAATTCATCATTTACATTATGTTGCCATAAGCAGAGCTAAATGTATACAGAACATATATGTTCAAAATTTTGATGAAAGTAAAATTATAATACACCCAAAAGTTCATGAGGAAATGGAAAGATTAAGGACCGAAATGCTACTTGAAATAACTATACCACAATTAGAGACATACACAGCACATTTCAATATTATAACACACAATATACGATCACTTCAGAAGCATTTCACATCAATGATAGCCAATAGTAACATGATGCAAGCAGACATTATTTGCTTAACTGAAATCAACACGACAAGGAAGTCAACTGTCAATGATTTTATTGTAGAACAATATAATCATATTATATTTGATAAATTTCATACATACAACACTATCCATGGGATGATACTGTACTACAAGAAAGATCTTTGTATATTACCTATTTATGAAACACACCAAGGGATAGACATTTTACATTTTACATTACAGATTAATTCGACAGATTACCTTATTATTATAGTCTACAAACCACCACAGAAAAATATTACTGATCTTTTGGAATTTATTACCATTATCACTAATTTTTATCCAGAACACAAATTCATCATTATGGGAGATTTCAATGTGGATGTCTCTCAAAGCAATTCACAAACTCAAAAACTAATTGGATTCTTTGAGACAAAATTGCAATGTATACAACTTATAGACTCTTACACAACAGACTACCAATCTATCTTAGATCATATATATACCAATTACATACTTCAAAATTCTGGAACTTTAGAATGCTATTACAGTGATCATAAAGCACTATGGATTTCTATTTAACACTGTTTATAACATTTATTTCTATTTCAGATGATGACTATTGAAGAAATCAATAACTTTGCCTCCAATGACAGCAAACCTTATGAAAAACCCATCAGAGTTAATGTGATCAAGTGCTCAAGTAAAACTAATTACAAGAACGCCAAACAAGAAAATAAAGTTCTATTTCATCTGGCTCTAGCAGATAAAACTGGTACAATAAAAGCAACGTGTTACCAAGAAAGTTTATATCAGCAGACACAGTACAACTGTGGGCTACTAATACGCAATTTTATCATTAAAAACAAAACAATTCTGATAACAAAGCAAAGCAAAGTTACAAAATTTCCGGCAATGTCTCTAACTCAATCCCTAATTCAAGACGCTGAAAACATTTTGCAGCCTCCTGCACCATCCGCTTCGCCAATTAAAGAAATAAAGCGTGCATCTGTGAGAACTCTTATGACAGTGTGTGGGACCGTTTCAGAAGTAAGTAGAGGTCTTTTGTGCTGCGTGTCTCGCTGCTTCTGTTGTCAGTTAGTGTGTGTGGTATTGTCAGTGACATTGCCGAGATTTATGTTTGCTTTGTCAGTGTGCTTGTCTCTGTGTGTGTGTATGTGTGTACACTATTTAGTGCTTAGATCTTTTTTTTTTGAGTGGTTGCTGTTCTGTGTATAGTCTCTGTAACACATTAGATATGCTGTTATGTTTCAGAGGCTTTCTATCAATTATAAATGATCTGTACAGCATCCAAATATTAAAATTTTACAATGCGTGGAAACAGGTGTGCTATATATACTCTGCTATTAGAAATTTTAATTTCTTAGGTTATCAAAGAGGAGCGCTGTACTCAGACATCAAAGTTCTTATTTTTTTAACATTGTTGGCAACAAGGCCGTTAATTTGAAAATAGCAATAGACCTTAATAACTATGTCTTCAATGCTTGGACAATTATTAAGTCTGACTTCTCTGCTTTTGAAATTTAAACTATAATATTTTGTTTTAGGAAGAGGAAAGTAAACAGGTGCTCATCAATGGACAAAATACTGACATTAAAAGTATTACCTTAAAAGACTCCACGGATGACATCAAAGTCACATTATGGAGAGAAGCTACTCTATTCTCAATAAACATTGGAGAATATGTGATGTTGACTCATGTCACAGTACATGAATTTAATGGACAGAAAATATTGAACACGACAAGGCACAGCAAATTGAAAGTAAGGAACACACCCTCTCTCAGGCACCCCTTACTCTATCACTTCCACACACACACACACTCTCTCTTTCAAGTATACACAGTTTAACTATTCAAGACACTTACACTCTCCCACACATTATCTCTCTACAACAGCCTCTCTCTACAACAGCCACTCTCTACAACAGCCTCTCTCTACAACAGCCTCTCTCTACAACAGCCTCTCTCTACAACAGCCTCTCTCTACAACAGCCTCTCTCTACAACAGCCTCTCTCTACAACAGCCTCTCTCTACAACACCCTCTCTGTAGAACACTGTTTCTCTCTAGAAGACACTCTCTCTCTACAACACTCTCTCTTTCAAGTATACACAGTTTAACTATTCAAGACACTAACTCTCTCCCACACATTATCTCTCTACAACAGCCTCTCTCTACAACAGCCACTCTCTACAACACTCTCTCTCTCCAACACTCTCTCTCTACAACACTCTCTCTACAACACTCTCTCTCTACAACACTCTCTCTCTACAACACTCTCTCTCTACAACACTCTCTCTCTACAACACTCTCTCTCTACAACACTCTCTCTCTACTAAACTCTCTCTAACACACACTGTAACATTTCCGTTGAAAAAAATTTAACTATGTATTTCTTTACTACAACAGGTAACAACGCCACCACAAGAAACTATTGATGTTGAAATATATGGAGTGGAAAGCACAAACGGAGATTGGAGCACTATAACAACTAAAATAACGAACACCGATATTTACCAATCAATGGACGTAGAAAATAAAACACTTATACAGTGGTTTATGTTGGATGAAGAGGTGGATGACATTGGTGAAGCCCTAATTCACTATTTGCCTCAAATATGTGAAGTTATATTTTGTAATGGCAAAATTACGAAAATTGTGAAAGAAAAGTCTGAAGATTTAATTTTAAACTGAACAATAAGAAGATAAAAAATGTGTACAAAGTTCAATAAATAAATATTCTTTTGTGTTTTAAAAAAATAAATATACTAACTTGAATATAGCCACTTGCATGGTCATTTTCGTTGGGGGTGGGTATATTTCTTTAAAAAATGAATTAAATGTACCACTACAAGATACATTACATTAGCAGTTGCTGCTATGCTTTCACGAAGCATACACACCAACAGCCATTACTGCACCATTTCAACATGCATACACACCACCGGTCGTAACTGCACTCTTTCAACACATATTTTAACATAACACACACACAATTACAGGTATAAAAGCATGCTTTTTGGCTGATGAGTACTGCAGTAGTGTGCATAAATGAAACTGTTGTTGTGCTACATACGGCTGTGGTGGTGCAGAGTGATGCTGTGTAGTTGTTCAATGGTACTGTGGAGGTGCGGTGTGATAATGTTGTGTCGCTGCGTGTTGCATTGGTGGGGCTCAGTGATGCAGTTGTTGTGAGAAGTGCTAGTATTGTGCTGCTGAGTTATGCTGTGGTGGTAATCAATGAACACCATCACAGCAACACTCATCACCAGCACTGCACCACTCATCACCACAACAGCATTACTCAGCACCACACGAACATCACTCGGCAACACAACCGCATCACTCCACACCACCACAATAGTATCATTCAGCAACAACACAATATCACTCTACAACGACACAGCAGCACTATCACCACACCAGCACCACTCAGCAGCACAACAGCATTACTCAGCAGACAAATGTCACACAAACACAACATGTACGCTCTCACCAGGCACACACACCAACAGCCATTATTGCACGCTTTCACTAGGCATACACACACACCAACAGCCATTACTGCACGCTTTCAACAGGCATACACACCATCGGCCGTAAGTGCACACTTTCACCACATAACACACACACAATTACAGGTATAAAAGCATGCGTTTTGGCTGATGAGTACTGCAGTAAGGTGCAGAAATTAAACTGTTGTTGTGCTACATACTTCTGTGGTGGTGCAGAGTGATGCTGTGTAGTTGTTCAATGGTACTGTGGAGGTGCGGAGTGATAATGTTGTGTCGCTGCGTGTTGCATTGGTGGGGCTCAGTGATGCAGTTGTTGTGAGAAGTGCTACTATTGTGCTGCTGAGTTATGCTGTGGTGGTAATCAATGAACACCAACACAGCAACACTCATCACCAGCACTGCACCACTCATCACCACAACAGCATTACTCAGCACCACACGAACATCACTCGGCAACACAAGAGCATCACTCCACACCACCACAACAGCATCATTCAGCAACAACACAATATCACTCTACAACGACACAGTAGCACTATCACCACACCAGCACCACTCAGCAGCACAACAGCATTACTCAGCAGACAAATGTCACACAAACACAACATGTACGCTTTCACCAGGCACACACACCAACAGCCATTATTGCACGCTTTCACTAGGCATACACACACACCAACAGCCATTACTGCACGCTTTCAACAGGCATACACACCATCGGCCGTAAGTGCACACTTTCACCACATAACACACACACAATTACAGGTATAAAAGCATGCGTTTTGGCTGATGAGTACTGCAGTAAGGTGCAGAAATGAATCTGTTGTTTTGCTACATACTTCTGTGGTGGTGCAGAGTGATGCTGTGTAGTTGTTCAATGGTACTGTGGAGGTGCGGAGTGATAATGTTGTGTCGCTGCGTGTTGCATTGGTGGGGCTCAGTGATGCAGTTGTTGTGAGAAGTGCTACTATTGTGCTGCTGAGTTATGCTGTGGTGGTAATCAATGAACACCAACACAGCAACACTCATCACCAGCACTGCACCACTCATCACCACAACAGCATTACTCAGCACCACACGAACATCACTCGGCAACACAACAGCATCACTCCACACCACCACAACAGCATCATTCAGCAACAACACAATATCACTCTACAACGACACAGCAGCACTATCACCACACCAGCACCACTCAGCAGCACAACAGCATTACTCAGCAGACAAATGTCACACAAACACAACATGTACGCTTTCACCAGGCACAAACACCAACAGCCATTATTGCACGCTTTCACTAGGCATACACACACACCAACAGCCATTACTGCACGCTTTCAACAGGCATACACACCATCGGCCGTAAGTGCACACTTTCACCACATAACACACACACAATTACAGGTATAAAAGCATGCGTTTTGGCTGATGAGTACTGCAGTAAGGTGCAGAAATGAAACTGTTGTTGTGCTACATACTGCTGTGGTGGTGCAGAGTGATGCTGTGTAGTTGTTCAATGGTACTGTGGAGGTGCTGAGTGATAATGTTGTGTCGCTGCGTGTTGCATTGGTGGGGCTCAGTCATGCAGTTGTTGTGAGAAGTGCTACTATTGTGCTGCTGAGTTATGCTGTGGTGGTAATCAATGAACACCAACACAGCAACACTCATCACCAGCACTGCACCACTCATCACCACAACAGCATTACTCAGCACCACACAAACATCACTCGGCAACACAACAGCATCACTCCACACCACCACAACAGCATCATTCAGCAACAACACAATATCACTCTACAATGACACAGCAGCACTATCACCACACCAGCACCACTCAGCAGCACAACAGCATTACTCAGCAGACAAATGTCACACAAACACAACATGTACGCTTTCACCAGGCACACACACCAACAGCCATTATTGCATGCTTTCACTAGGCATACACACACACCAACAGCCATTACTGCACGCTTTCAACAGGCATACACACCATCGGCCGTAAGTGCACACTTTCACCACATAACACACACACAATTACAGGTATAAAAGCATGCGTTTTGGCTGATGAGTACTGCAGTAAGGTGCAGAAATGAAACTGTTGTTGTGCTACATACTGCTGTGGTGGTGCAGAGTGATGCTGTGTAGTTGTTCAATGGTACTGTGGAGGTGCTGAGTGATAATGTTGTGTCGCTGCGTGTTGCATTGGTGGGGCTCAGTCATGCAGTTGTTGTGAGAAGTGCTACTATTGTGCTGCTGAGTTATGCTGTGGTGGTAATCAATGAACACCAACACAGCAACACTCATCACCAGCACTGCACCACTCATCACCACAACAGCATTACTCAGCACCACACGAACATCACTCGGCAACACAACAGCATCACTCCACACCACCACAACAGCATCATTCAGCAACAACACAATATCACTCTACAACGACACAGCAGCACTATCACCACACCAGCACCACTCAGCAGCACAACAGCATTACTCAGCAGACAAATGTCACACAAACACAACATGTACGCTTTCACCAGGCACA
Organism: Lissotriton helveticus; assembly: GCF_964261635.1. Classification (NCBI taxonomy): domain Eukaryota; kingdom Metazoa; phylum Chordata; class Amphibia; order Caudata; family Salamandridae; genus Lissotriton; species Lissotriton helveticus. The sequence continues at coordinate 186,548,620 of NC_136068.1, read as the reverse complement.
CACACCAACAGCCATTATTGAACGCTTTCACTAGGCATACACACACACCAACAGCCATTACTGCACGCTTTCAACAGGCATACACACCATCGGCCGTAAGTGCACACTTTCACCACATAACACACACACAATTACAGGTATAAAAGCATGCGTTTTGGCTGATGAGTACTGCAGTAAGGTGCAGAAATGAAACTGTTGTTGTGCTACATACTGCTGTGGTGGTGCAGAGTGATGCTGTGTAGTTGTTCAATGGTACTGTGGAGGTGCTGAGTGATAATGTTGTGTTGCTGCGTGTTGCATTGGTGGGGCTCAGTCATGCCGTTGTTGTGAGAAGTGCTACTATTGTGCTGCTGAGTTATGCTGTGGTGGTAATCAATGAACACCAACACAGCAACACTCATCACCAGCACTGCACCACTCATCACCACAACAGCATTACTCAGCACCACACGAACATCACTCGGCAACACAACAGCATCACTCCACACCACCACAACAGCATCATTCAGCAACAACACAATATCACTCTACAACGACACAGCAGCACTATCACCACACCAGCACCACTCAGCAGCACAACAGCATTACTCATCAGACAAATGTCACACAAACACAACATTTACGCTTTCACCAGGCACACACACCAACAGCCATTATTGCACGCTTTCACTAGGCATACACACACACCAACAGCCATTACTGCACGCTTTCAACAGGCATACACACCATCGGCCGTAAGTGCACACTTTCACCACATAACACACACACAATTACAGGTATAAAAGCATGCGTTTTGGCTGATGAGTACTGCAGTAAGGTGCAGAAATGAAACTGTTGTTGTGCTACATACTGCTGTGGTGATGCAGAGTGATGCTGTGTAGTTGTTCAATGGTACTGTGGAGGTGCTGAGTGATAATGTTGTGTCGCTGCGTGTTGCATTGGTGGGGCTCAGTCATGCAGTTGTTGTCAGAAGTGCTACTATTGTGCTGCTGAGTTATGCTGTGGTGGTAATCAATGAACACCAACACAGCAACACTCATCACCAGCACTGCACCACTCATCACCACAACAGCATTACTCAGCACCACACGAACATCGCTCGGCAACACAACAGCATCACTCCACACCACCACAACAGCATCATTCAGCAACAACACAATATCACTCTACAACGACACAGCAGCACTATCACCACACCAGCACCACTCAGCAGCACAACAGCATTACTCAGCAGACAAATGTCACACAAACACAACATTTACGCTTTCACCAGGCACACACACCAACAGCCATTATTGCACGCTTTCACTAGGCATACACACACACCAACAGCCATTACTGCACGCTTTCAACAGGCATACACACCATCGGCCGTAAGTGCACACTTTCACCACATAACACACACACAATTACAGGTATAAAAGCATGCGTTTTGGCTGATGAGTACTGCAGTAAGGTGCAGAAATGAAACTGTTGTTGTGCTACATACTGCTGTGGTGGTGCAGAGTGATGCTGTGTAGTTGTTCAATGGTACTGTGGAGGTGCTGAGTGATAATGTTGTGTCGCTGCGTGTTGCATTGGTGGGGCTCAGTCATGCAGTTGTTGTCAGAAGTGCTACTATTGTGCTGCTGAGTTATGCTGTGGTGGTAATCAATGAACACCAACACAGCAACACTCATCACCAGCACTGCACCACTCATCACCACAACAGCATTACTCAGCACCACACGAACATCGCTCGGCAACACAACAGCATCACTCCACACCACCACAACAGCATCATTCAGCAACAACACAATATCACTCTACAACGACACAGCAGCACTATCACCACACCAGCACCACTCAGCAGCACAACAGCATTACTCAGCAGACAAATGTCACACAAACACAACATTTACGCTTTCACCAGGCACACACACCAACAGCACACACATCTGTAATTATGTATCTATAATTATCATTGCACGCTTTCACTAGGCATACACACACACCAGCAGCCATTACTGCACTCTTTCAACAGGCATACACACCACCTGCCCTAAGTGAACTCTTTCACATTACTCGGCAACACACCATCATCACTCCACACAACCACACAATATCACTCTACAACGACACAGCAACACTCATCACCGCCACAGCACCTGTCATCACCACGACAGCATTACTCAGCAGACAAACGTCACACAAACAGAACATGTACGCTTTCATCAGGCACACACAACAACAGCTATAAATTCACTCTTTCACAAGGCATACTCCCAATACGCCGATACTACACTACATGACCTGCATCCCAGGACGACACAAGCAAAATAAATGAGTCAATGCATGTCGACATGGACACAAGCAAACTGTGAACACTAGTCGATAATTACATTATCACACAAAATGTCCTGTATACAACGTACATACTAAAAATAACAAAAGAACGCTTTCATTACATTTGAACAATTTGCATTAAAAGCTCGATCGTAGCAGCTCAGTCAGTGAATTATAATAATAAGACAAACGTGACAAAAAAAAACCTGAGGCAGTGCATACATACTAAGCCAATGGATACCACGACACAAGCCAGATACGGCCCAACAACGATCCAAAGAAGATCCAGGTGCTAAATAAAATTTTTACTAGGTGCGAACTCAGGCGAAACAACACTACAGGACCCGCATACCATAACGACACGCGCAAACTTGACTCAAGGCATGCCGAAGAGACAACATAAATAAGAGCCAGTGATCGCATGAAAAACGGCACTAAGAAGAAAAGAGCCGGACACAAGCACAATTGCAACAGAAATAATTGCAAATTTCTTATTTACATTCAATGCACACTAAAGAACATGATTATATTTTTAATTGTAAATAAACAAAGGCACTTCTTAAATAACAAATTAATGGCAATTACCTGTCGATCGGAGCTGCTCAGTCAGTGAAGTGTAGAGATCAGAGAAACACCACACAAATATTACATAGACAGTGCATACATAATAATCTTTACAATAAAAATAAAACATCACAATAAACACGGAAATGCATAGCGGCGACACAAGCCAGATACGGCCCAACAACGATCCAAACAAGATCCAGGTGCTAAATAAAAATTTTACTAGGTGCGAACTCAGGCGAAACAACACTACAGGACCCAAATACCATAACGACACGCGCAAACATGAGTCAAGGCAAGTCAAGAGCCAGTGATTGCATTAAAAAACGGCACGCGGCACTAAGAAGAAAAGAGCCGGACACAAGCACAATTGCGAAAGAAATAATTGCAAATTTCTTACTTTTTAAATAAAAAATTAATGGCAATTACCTGTCGATCGGAGATGCTCAGTGAGTGAAGTGTAGAGATCAGAGAAACACCACACAAATATAACATTGACAGTGCATACATAATAATCTTTACAAGAAAATTAAATAACAATAAACACGGCAATGCATAGCAGCGACACAAGCAAGATACGGGCCCACAACGATCCAAAGAAGAAAGAAGATGCGAAATAAACATTTTACTAGGTGCGAACTCAGGCGAAACAACACCACATGACCCGCATACCATAACGACACGCGCAAACATGAGTCAAGGCATGCCGAAGAGACAACCTAAATGCCAGCCAGTGATCGCATAAAAAACGGCACTAAGAAGAAACAAGCCGGACACAAACAAACTGTCAACGAAATTATTTGCTAATTATTTACATTCAATTAAAAAAAAAATGTATAAATTTTTAAGTGAACAGTCACAGTTACACTTTCAATAAAATATCAAATTAAGCAATTACCTGTCGATCGGAGCAGCTCATTCAGTGAAGTGTAGAAATCAGACAAACAACACACAAAGAGAACATAAACGTTAATAAACAAAATTGATGTGTGTTGCCGAAAATAGCACTTTGAAGTGACGAAAGATCACAATCAGTACCCAAAAAAAAATAAAGAGACACAGAAGTACTTCGGAAACACAAACATTCCTTCATTAATTCCCAAAAATATTTTTCGTCCTTACCGTTCACATTTCACATAAACTATCGAAACGTCACTTTGACAGAGTCATACAGGAACGGTACAGTCAAAACCTGTAAATTAAAAATTATTATATAAATTTAACGTATTCAAATACAAGCAAAATACAGGATATCACAGCTATCATTTGGCATTACAGCAAGAATTACAGAAAACATATCGATAGCTGACATTTACAGTTCGAAATGTTCATATAAACACTGCATCCAATAAATTAATTACAGTTGATCATTATACCATTACCATAATCCAATATTTACAGACGCGCAATAAATACATGACACAATATGTAAATAACTGTAAAATATTATATAAAAAGTAGATATCGTAACGAATAAAGAAGGAAGAATCTTAAAAACGCAATAATACATCTAATAAATTGATCTATTTAATAACAATAGATACACAATAAATAATAAATTCATATTCATGTTCTAAATACATTTTTTTTAAGCTTACCTGTGAAACGACGCTGGAACAAGAACGGAAGATGAACACGCCTTTCACGGAATAACATTCACACCAATTTGGAAAGTTACACGTTGACGCACGTCAAACGCAACGCTACGGCACCAAAAAGTAGCAATGCGATTGGCTAGAAATTACGTCACACTTAAATTTACATAAAAACAAATAGACAACTAGAACGCTACATTCTATTACGTAACGGACGTAAAGGGAAAACATAGCCTCCGCCATTTTGAAATACGTAAAATTAGACTTTAATTAAAGTCTATAAACATTAACACATATTAATTGCAAAATAATACTTACCACAGGATAAACACTCACACAGCATCAAATATGTTATTTCACAAAATAATATTTTACTCAATAAATACATGAAAAGTACACTAACAAAAAATGACGAAAATATTGATTTAAAAGTTCATTACTCACATTTCGGAAATACTCAGCACAATGTTACATTTTAGCTAAACAAACAACACTATTCGCATATTTCAATTCAAACGAAAATAAACATTAAAAACATTCAATAAAAAGATCGACATGTTCATATAAACACTGCATCCAATAAAAATTTTAAATTTTATCATACCATTATCACATTTTTACATACGCGCAATAAATAAATTTCACAATATGTCAATAACTAAAATAATATATCAAAAGTAGATATGATCATGAATTAACAAGGAAAAATACCAGAAACTCAATAATACATCTCAAAATATGATACATTTAATAAAAATAGATACACAATAAAAAATACATTCATATTCATGTAGTAAATACATTTATTTTAAGCTTACCGGTCAAACGACGCAGGAACAAGAACTGAAGAAGAACACGCCTTTCCCGGAATAACATTCGCACCAATCTAGAAAGTTCCACGTTGACGCACGTCAAACGCAAAGCTACGTCACAAAAAAGTAGCAATGCGATTGGCTAGAAATTACGTCACAATTAAATTTACATAAACACAAATAGAAAACTAGAACGCTACATTCTCTTACGTAACGGACGTAAAGGGAATACATAGCGTCCGCCATTTTGAAATACGTTACATTTGAAAATTATGACAGTTGATAAACATCAAAAGAAAAATATGTATTAACAAATAATACTTACCACAGGATAAACACTCACACTCACACAGCATCAAATATGTTACTTCACAAAATAATATTTTTGTGACATAGGACATGAAAAGTACACTATCAAAAAATAAAAAATATAAACTGATAACTTCATTAATATTACATTTCGTAAATACTCCGCACAATTTCACATTTTTGCTAAACAAACAACACTATTCGCATATTTCTGTTCACACGAAAATAAACATTACAATGATTCCATAAACAGTTCGACATGTTAATATAAACACTGCATCGAATCAAAAAATTACATTTTATCATACCATTAGACACTTTTTACATACGCGCGATAAATACATTTCACCAAATGTAAATAACTGACAAATATTAGATACATACATATGACATACATAATGTCAGAAATATTAATTTATTTGGACACACTATCAATACTACATTCCCAAACATTAAAAAAAACATACAAGTGTACACTTACCTGTCAAACGACGCAGCTACAACACAGGAAACACAACACGCCTTCCTTCCCCTACAATTCTCGATCTTCTGGAAGATTCCCCGGTGACGCACGCCAATTGCAACGCCACGTCAAAAACGTAGCGCTGCGATTGGCTGGAAAAAACTTCAATAAGAAATACAACACAGGACTCAAAGGGAAAAAAAATATTGAACGCAAAAAAAGCATAACGTACATAAAGTCAAGGGGACACATGTAAGTTAAACTTTAACAATTACCTAATAAGAAAACAAAAAACCTGCTAAAGGTGGGCCACACAAATAAACATTTTTGGAAGTTGAAAAATGAAATAAAACGCACAGACCATCTCCCTCACAAATATTTAAAACACTTTGTTCATTCTCAATGCTATTTCCAAATATTATAATCACAAACACCATTATAAATTCATAATGTGTCCCAGTCTGCCTCCATTTTATGTTTAATCCAACATACATCCTTTTAAGAAATGACCATCTTACACCTCTAACCTACACAAGTGTAGCTCAAAGTCCTGCTATGTACCAAACCACAAACACAAACCACATTTGTGAATGTCACAAATAACATTCCATAAAAATTAAAATAAAAAATGATCTTTTACTCATTAAAAGATATGGAAACTACACTATAACCAAATCACCACACTAACCAATAATACGTTCATTTATATCACCTTGAATTATCACTCACAAAATAAAATGAAAAATAAATTAAAAAAAGGACGTCGCAGGATAAATGGGAATAAAGTGAACATTCAGATAAAACGGCACTGCTAACTCAAAGGAACATCCACATTTGCAGTTTTAAAATGTGTTGACTAACATTATTCGCATATTTCATTTACAACGAAAAAATAAAAAATAAAAATCACAAAAATATACATTTACGCACCTTCATATAAACTATGTGCATCGAATAAAAATTGAACATTTTCAGGTAATAACACCACAATAATTAATTAATTACATACGCGCAATCAAAAAAATTTAACACAATATAGATTACATACAATGCAATATATACAATAATGTAATACACTAAGAAAATATTCATTAAAACATAGCACATCCAATTAATACATGAATAAACTCAAAGTACATACCCCTTCGAAGGGAAAATAAATTTTTTGTACAGAATTCGTCCAATAAAACCAATACATTTTTAAAATTACAGTCCTCAGCAACATATACATAAATATATCACATTTCAAACCATTCAATTAATTTCAAATTAAGTAAATACGCTATTACTAAGACATTCGCGAACGAAAAACTAAAAAAAAAATCGACATTCAGTAATAAACATTAGTAAATTTATTCACACTATCAATAGTACATTCAATTAACTTAAAAAACACATACAAATACACTCTTACCTGTCAAACGACGCAGCAACAGGACAGGAACAACAACACGCCTTCCGCGCCCCACTATTCTCGATCTTCTGGGGAATTCCCCGGTGACGCACGCCAATCGCAACGCTACGTCAAAAACGGAGCGCTACGATTGGCTGGAAACAAACGTCAATCAAAAATTGAACACGGAACGGGGAAAAAAAAAAAAACTAGACCGCTGACCTACTTAACGTAAGCAGCGTCAAGAAGACACTTTGCGTCCGCCATTAAAAAAAAAAAAACCTCTCTATCACGGCACACAAACAACCAATTAAACACTCACCAGACACTAAATATTACAACACACACACACATACACATACAAAGTTACATAGACATTACATTTATTACATACTACAATAAAACACTTACACACCTTCAATTCTACACATATACACATAACACACTAACAATAGCAACACTACAATACACTCATACAACACCATCAAAGCATAAATTTCAAACACCACAACACAACTCAACACCACCACAATACCACTCAACAAAAATACACCATCACTACAGCGCAACGACAGCATCACTCAGTGCAACAACATCATCACTCAGCACAACAACAGCATCACTCAGCATCACCACAGCATCACTCTGCACCACCACAGCAGCACTCAGCACCACCACATAATCACTCTGCACCACCACATTAGCACTCAGCACCACCACATTATCACTCAGCACCACCACATTATCACTCAGCACCACCACATAATTAAAAAACACATAATTGCACTCTACTAAATGCAACACACACTCCACACAATAACACTCAGTGCCACATAATTAAACACATAATTACAATGCACTCTATGCAACATACACTCAAAATACAACTCAGTGCCACATAATTACACAGCACTCAATGCTACATACACTCAAAATACACCTCAGTGCCACATATTTACACGCAAAATATTTACACTGCACTCAATGCCACATACACTCCAAATAACACTCAGTGCCACATAATTAAAATGCAATCAATGCAACATACATTAGAAATACCGCTCAGTGCCACATAATTAAACACCACAGAATTACACTGCAGTCAATGCAACATACACTCCAAATAACACTCAGTGCCACATAATTACACAGCACTCAATACAACATACAATCCAAATATAACTCTGTGCCACATAGTAAAACACCACATAATTACAATACACTCAATGCAACATACACTACAATTACCACTCAGTGCCAAAAAATTACACATCACATAATTACCATGCACTCAATGCCACATACACTCCAAATACCACTCAGTGCCACATAATTACACTCCGAACAATGCAATATACATTACAAATACCACTCAGTGCCACATAAATAAACGCCACATAGTTACACTACACTCTATGCAACATACACTCCAAATACCACTCAATGCCACATATTTACACAGCACTCAATGCAACATACACTCAAAATACCACTCAGTGCCACATAATTACACGCCACATAATTCCAATGCCCTCAATGCAACATACACTCCAAATACAACTCTGTGCCACATACTTATATGCAACATACACTCCAAATACAACTCAGTCCCACATAATTACACACCACATAATTAAACTCTACTTGATGCAACACACACTCCACGCAAAACCACTCAGTGCCACATATTTATATGCTACATAATTACACTGCACTCCATGCAACATACACTACAAACAATACCACTCAATACCACATAATTAGACACCACACAATTACACTCTAAAGAATACAATATAAACTCCCCATATTACCACTAAGTGCCACATAATTATATGCAACATAATTCCACTGTACTCAATGCATCAGACACTCCAAATACCACTCAGTGCCATATAATTACACACCACATAATTATACTATACTGAATGCAACACACACTCTCCATATTACCACTCAGTACAACATCATTACAAGCTACATATTTACACTGCAAACAATGCAACATACACTTCAAATTCAAATCATTGTCACATAATTACACGCAACAAAATTACACTCTACTGAATACAATATACACTGCCCTTTTTACAAATCAGTGCCAGACTATTACATGCCACATAATTAGTCTTTTCAATGCAACCTAAATACACTCAAAATAATACCACTCATTGCCATATAATTACACACCTCATAATTACACTCTACTCAATGCAACATAAATACACTTTATCTATCTGTGTATCTATCTCTCACCCTTCTATCTGTCTATATCTCTATCACCCTCACTCTATCTATCTATCCCCCTCACTCTATCTATCGCCCAACCTCTATCTATCTATCACACTCACTCTATCTATCTATCGCATCACCACAGCATCACTCAGCACCACCACAGCATCACTCAGGGGCACCACAACATCACTATGTGCTACCAGAGCATCACTGAGCGCCACAGCATCACTCGTCGCCAACACAACATCACTCTATACCACCACAGCACCACTCAGCACCACCACAGCATCACTCTACACCACCACAGCAACACTCACCAACACCACAACATCACTCAGCGGAACACAGGTTATAGGTGTCACACTTGAAATTGGTAGAACTATTAACATTGTAAATGAGAAAATTATTACTTTAACTAATTTCCAATCCCAAACTGACAAAATGTTTGCTCAATTACAAGACCAATAGCTCAAACTTACATATTGCGAGACCTATTGCATTGCAAATGCTTGTTATTATTGTGACATGCTACGGTGCGAATGGCGTTTATATCTTAGAGATATACATTTTGTTCCACTACATTATTCACTGCTTAATTAACTGGAAAAGTTTCTGCTTCCAACCTTCAAACGACGTGCAAACCTATATGGAAAGTTCACATTTTATTCATGTCGCCAAGCTACGATGCCAACTTCCCAAAAGCCTTTGCGTAGACCTGCAATTTTTGAAAATAATTTTACTGTGAAAAGGGGTGGGGTCTTGAAGGATTGGGATTTGGGTTGGGGAGAGCTTTGAGCTCATCACCGCTTGACCGTGTGTGAGGCTAATAGCTCCACTGCCCAAGCGGACCATCTACCCTCCCCCACAAATGAATAAGAAATGCTTCTGAGGCAGCTGTCAACCTCCTATGGTGGTTGTGAAAGCCTTGAAGGACGTCACCTGCCTTAAATCTCCAAACTGGTGCTGAAATTCTGCTTTCTACAGAAGATTCAAGCTCACTTTGTGCCAGTGGGCGTTATCGGCTTATCACCAGGAGACCGTGTGAAGAGAGATGGTATTGTGTGACACACAGTGGAGCTGTGTTAGATGACACATATGCTTTGTGGACTACCTAGTCAAATTTGCTCTTTGTTGACTATTGGCAATTTTCAAATGCACCTTGACTCTCTCAACATACAGTACGGCCAAGAAGCTTATAGACCAGTGGTCCCCACCAACATTGGAAAAACAAATTGGGGCCCGCGAATGGCAAAACCTTTTTTCACTATTATTCTTGAAATTTGGTGGCTCTAAACTTATTTAAAAATTCAATTATTCATTATAAGATGCAATCAAATTCATGACTACCATCATGCTTTAGGCAGCCTGATCTCCCTAAAATAAAAAGTATCCACAGGGTTATCCTTTATCAGAAATGGGGACTGGAGAACTTTGAGGCTTATTTGAACCTCTCCCACCCCTTTGACACCTACTCAGAACACAAAAGGAGGGGCAAAAGGTGATACTGATGGCCCACTTGGTGTTGGCTCACTGCCACTCTGTTTTTTCACTAAAGGGCAGCACTGATTTCAGCATGATGCTCCTCGTGGCCAGAGCTTGGAGATCACTTCAGGCCCCCAAGAGGGCCCACCCTCCAGTTTGAAGGTATTTCCTACAGTCAGTGTAGCCTGTGTAAAGTTTCGATAAGGTACTGAATTTGCTACTCACAGCAGAGTGATACGCTAAACTTGTAATATTGTGATGGTCACTCTTGGGCCAACCTTTCCCATAGCAGGTCAGATGATCTTGCACCAGTCTCTGTTGTCTCCTCTCGCTCTTTAGGGCAGTTAGAAAACTACTAACTCAAAAAGCATCTTTAATCAAATCAGTTCAATTTCAAACACTCTATAACAACACAGCTGGGCTCTTATCTTTCAAAGTATAATGAAAAACTTTGTGGCCACAATGTAATTCAAAAGGTCATACCTGAGTGCATCCAGAAATACTCATTGCCTTGTCATTGCTAGCTTTGTGACACCAGTATCACTGCTGCACCTTTAAATTATACCACTGCCCCTTCAATGCAATATTAGTATTTGCATATGCTAAACCAACAGAATCTCCATATAGTAGCATTTGATACAGATGACGTCCCCACTATCATGAAACAGCTGGAACAAGTGAGACCAATAAAAGGGGCGTTAGCATGGATTATCACCCCCTTTTTATTCAATCACAATTTAATCTATGGGTAGGTCCATTATTAAGCCATATCTACAATCAACGCTATCCGTTTAATTATTTGGTGTTCTGTAGCACCGTGGTGACCCTCGTCATGCTGCTAAAGAGGTTTGCCAAAAAGAAAGCCAGTTTAACACCAGAAAGAGGGAAGCAGAAATGAGAATAAATAATGACAAATAGAGATCAATAGGTCTTATATACGTATAAATCTTGCAAGTTAAATTTGTCAGTATGACATTACCAGGCCATGCAAATCATGGAGATTCTGATTCCGAACTGGCAGGCGGGGAGCGGTTTTCTCATCATGCCGGGATGGACACCCTTAGGGGTCATTCCTACAGCCATTTTACCTCAATGTCTGCCTCATATCTCTTCTCAATCCCATCAGCAGACATTTGTGGGCTTCAGTCGCGGCTGGTCCCATGAATCAGTAGTGAGTCGGGCGGGGTAAGGGGGTTTGAAAAAAAATCACTTACCTGTCGGCGAGCTGGCTGGCCGCCACCTATCTTCAATCTTCTTCCTGGCTTCTGCTGGAATAGGAAGCAGGATAGGCTCCCCTGAGCCAATCACAATGCTGCAATGCAGCATTGTGATCCCAATCACAATGCTGCAATGCAGCATTGTGATTGGGAAGCACTCAGGCTCCCCTAAGCCAATCACAACGCTGCAATGCAGCATTGTGATTGGTCTGAGTGCAGTGGTTTGGCGCTCAGATGGGGAATGGAAGCCTGGGCATGTTCTCCACTCAGGCTGTAACGCAGCGTGGGTGCAGAGCATGCTAAGTGTGAATTAATGTTTGGCCGGTTTGAGAGGGCCAGCTAAACATTCATGCGCACTTATGAGGGTGTCACCACTCCTCCCCCCTGTGGAGCCCAGCCCCGCCCAACAAGATTGCCTCGGCACAGAAAAATATAATGATAATAACATTACGTTATTATAATTTTATTTTTCCTTTTTTGCCGTCCTGGAAGACAGTGAGGCGATCCTCCTACGCTTTAGCGGAGGAGCCGCCCCTGGTGGGCTTTCCATCTTGGTCAGGTGGCAAATAAATCAAGTTATAGCTGTCCAGGTCAACCTGACTCTATGTCTTTAAATTAGTTTGAGGTACGGTACTCATCACATTTGGTTAAATATTAACCCTGCAAAACCGGGATCATTATCTTAGGGACCAAGAGTAAGCTCCAAAACTGTAGCCTCAATGGATCATTACCATCCTTCGTCAATCAAGAGATAAAAACAATCCAGAAGGTAAAATACCCCAAGGATCACCGGGGCAATGCTCTCTGCATAGAGACATAGTTGAGATATGTCTTAATTCCTTTTCTCCTCTGAGGCTATGATCCTAGCATGGGGACACACCGTTGGTGTAACCAGGCGCTCTATAAATGGTATTTGATTTGATATGTGACATAAACTATTTTCTTACATTTGGCAAAACTGAGATCCACTGGTTCCCTTTTGACACATCATAGGGCTTCCTTATGAGTCGCTACTAAATTCTTTGGACACAAAAAGAGTTATTCTAACCCCCATCTCCCAGAAATCTGAGATTTACAAGAGTAGTTCACATCAGTTTAGTTTCACCCCCAGTTTCCGCAGCTAAAAGCAACCCTAATGTTCGGGTGAAACTCAGGGGAGAAGGTGGAATTACCAGAGGAATCGGAAACACCGACGCCAATTGCCCGGTAATTCCTCATTGCTATCCATTGTATTGGCAATTCCAAGTGGACAGAGTTATGAGGAGGATTCCAAGATACTCGTAATGAGGACCATAGTGGATTTAGTGTTAAATTCATATCTGGAGTGCACGTATGCCCATTCAGAGGGGCAGATTTACAATAACTGGCGCATCCCTGCATATCAGCAGGGATGCGCCAGTTATTTTACGTCACGGCAGACACCTCTTGCGCCACTATGGATGCGCCGCATTTACAATGCGGTGCACCATGGGGCAAGAATAGACAGATGCGTGACGCATCTGATGCCGTAAAGGTGACGTATTGCTGGAGTCGCCACGCAAGCACCAAGCAGCTCCAGCAAGGCTCGGGGTGCCCCTATGCCTAACATGCTGCGTCAATCCTTACGCCTGCTTCAAGCAGGCGCAGGGTTTTGACGCAGCATGGCCGTAAAAGTGACTGAGTGAAATCTTGTAGATTTCACTCAGCCACTTTTAGAAGGCGTTCCTGCACCGGAACGCCCCCCCCCCCCCTTGTGCAGGAACGCCCACAAGTGGCGCAGGGCTTTACAACGTGACGCATCTCCCTAGATGCGTCACGTTGTAAATACCCCACAGCATGGCGCTGGCTATTCGCTGCTGCTGCGTCACAAAAAGGTGGCGCAGCGGCAGAGAAAATGTGGCATACATGACTTGTAAATCTGCCCCTAAGTTCTTAACAAAGCATATAATAGAAAAACAGAAAACTGCCCAGAAGACATGGGTTTATGATTGTTTCAACGAAAGGACAGCAAGCAATGTCACTGCAGGACACCAGAAATTGTATTTCATTAATCTAGAACACAAAATAAAGTTCAAATGCGTCAATCAGCCCCATGTACTAGCAGAACTGCTAAAATGAGCTTGAATGGGTTTTCTGAAAGCTCACCGCAGACCCAGGCCAGGAAGGGCACAAGCATTTCTCTGCATGAGGTCAAAACACTGGAATATGTGTATTGTACGGCTACAGCTAGAAACCTTTCCTTCTTATGTGCCTTCTTCAAACCTTTCGACTTCATTTACATCAATTTCTTAACCTGCTAGCACAGCGCCTAGAGATAGATCTGGGAGCTATAAAGGCACTACCTGAGTATAAAAAGTCCCTCATTTGTGTGAGGTTGAAGATTCGTGGAGGCACACAGCCTCTGAGACATGCACTGGACATCCCATGTTCTTTGCTTCTTCCCTGTTACTCCTTTTTGCGCTCTGTCTCTCTCGTTCTTCCCTCTCTCTCACTCTCTCATTCGTTCTTCTCTCTCTTTTCTCTATTTGCCCGGTCTTCTCTCCTTTTCACTCCCCTCTCTTTTCTCACGTTCTCTCTTTCTATGGCTCTTTCTGTGAGTCCCACTGTTTTCTCCCTTTTTTCTTGATTCCACCCAGCTATCCTTGTTTCTTCACCTCGCTCTTTGATTCTTTTAATGTCTTTCCTCCATTCTTCTTTTATTTTATTGCCTTCTCTAATCCTTTTTTTAAAATAATGCCCTTCCATCACCTTTTCCAGTCTTTTTTCTTCCGTTCTATTTTGTTTCTTCACCTTTTATTTCAGGCTGTCCTCTCTCCCATTTGCGTGCTGTGCTCTCCTTCCCTCCTCCCCTCCCTCCCCCTTTGCTCTCCCTCCCCATCCCAGGAGGGCCCTTCCTTTCCGATTGCAAGCCCGTGATTACCTGCTCTGCCCGGGGAGCAGACCCAGACTGAGTGAAATGAACTTCCATTATTTCTTTCAGTTCCTCGGCTGCCTCTTGCACAATGGAGGTGAACCTCTTTGGAGGAGTGAGGGGTCGAAGGTCAGAGGTCTCCTGACATCATCAGCAGAGCCGCATTGGCTACAGGTGTTTGACCTTCACTTCTCCCTGCCGTCTCCCCAAATCTCCCCCCCCTCCCGCCAGACATTTCATCAACTGAGATGGGAGACTGAAGGCAGTAAGCACTGCTCTGAAATGCATGCATATGGGGCATTAAAGGGCTGATGGGAGAATTTGAATCAGTTATTTCGCCTTTGTATATGTAAATGTGGCACACTGCACTGGGAAGGCCTCCTCGGCCTAGCTAAGGTCCCTCTTGGGAGGGTTGGAGTGACAGGCGCCCAGCGGCTATTTTCTGAATGAAGTGCCCTACTCTCCTATTCTTGACATTTCCCTTCATTTTTTAGTCCATCTTTAACAGTATTCTTTGTTATTATTTACGCACTGGGGTAGGCAAGCCCTTGAATTCTCAATGGAAATTAGGCCATTGAGGTGACTTGAAGCTTTCGCCAAGTTACAGATTATCTTCAAGTCCCCAGTGGCGGCTGGCACAGGTAAATGCAGTGAGACGGTGTGGCGTTTTGGAAGGGGGCAGGGAGGGGGGGGAGAGTTAAATAAATAATACCTATTCCGTCATCTATCGGCTTCCACCCTGCCGCGCCTCACAGCGTTTACCTGAGCCGGCCGCCACTGCATGTCCCAGATTTTTTGTCTTTTCGCTGGTGTGTAGGGGTTGTCAGCAGGACTCGATGCTTAGGAAGCTGCACCAAGTAAAGACTAGCTGTGTACTCTGACAGTTACCTACTCCAAAACCTGCCAATTTTTCAAAAAGTCACCCTGCGAAGAGGGCCATACCTAGCTAATGGACCATAACTAGGGTGAAACTGGTCCTGGGTTGCTTGTGTTGTGGTACAGAGAGGACCTGTTTGGGCTGAACTGTTCCCATTGAAGCAGGGTCAACGCTGGTTGACTGAGGTGACATGGTGTGCAAAATAACAATGACTGGGATGCCGCCCAAGTGATTACCAGTGGCTGAAATTAATTCATGCATTCCATCCATCACTTTTTTGTATACTTCCGTGAGTCACCATAATTGGGACGGGTATGTCCAGATGTATGTCCCATTCGTAACGGGTCATTGGAACCAAGCTATACTGGCAGACGTCCCCTAACTAGGGCGTACCCATTTCTGGGTTGCATTTGTTCCATTTCGGAATGGACCTGGCCTGGCAGTTTGGGCTGCGCTGGTCTCATTGGAGTAGGGTCAAGGCTAATTTGCATGTGGATCAGTTCAAAAGGAGGTGGCATGGCGTGTTAAATAACGATGGACTGGCAGTGGCTAAGATGAATTAATGCATTACAACCATCACTTTATTGTATACTTTAGAACCGTCTCAGAGTCCCTCCCTCCATCCAGCCTCAGCTGAGGACCAAAAAAATAAATTAAAAGCTTACTGAGGCTGCTGCCAATCTACTTGGGTGTTTTCAAAATCTGTAATGAGTCTTGGCTGCTCAGACACTCCAAAGACGAGCTGGAAACCCACTCTATGAATGGGGTTTCCAGTTTGCTTTCCTTTTCGCAATGTGACATGTCTATTGACCAGGTGAGAATTCAAATGAATCCAATATTGCATGACACTCTGACACCGCCTGCAATGGCAGATCTGTTATTTGCTCTAGTCTTCTACTCTCTGTTTTGCGATGAGTAGGAGAACCCAATTCATGTGGGTGAAATATATGTTCCAGAGCACTGAGGTCTGTTTTAAATTTGTGTTTTATCACAATTGGCATCCCTTTTGTCCGCAACGTTTGCTACATGGCACACCATTTGTCTTGTGCAGCAGAAGGTGTCACCGAACCCTTCTTTTATTTTATTTGTACTCCTTTCAGGATGACAAAAGGTTCAAATTCTCAAATCTCCTAATCTGAAACATAACCCATTTATCCAAAGTTTACAAAGACACTGGAATGTTTTTAATTTCACTTAGAATCAATTTTCCTTGCAAAGATGTGTCTATTTTTGCAAAAAGAAATATCCCTAATTGTGGAGGACTACAAAGAATCCAAAACATTGAAGCAAGATGGTTCAGAGTCCTTCATCCATGGAACACATATCATTGGTCCTCCAAGCACTTCCCTGGCACCAATTGGCCAAGCTCTTCCTTCAAGCCATGGTGCATTGCCCACAGGCCCATGCACAGCAACTGCCCATTGTTCATCCAAACAACACTCCACAGATACTTGCAGAACAGAACCTTACATTCTAGTCTAACACTTCAGCTAATCAATGCCACTTACCATAAGAAATGCATCAGACACTCATACATCTCCTTATAAGCTGCAAAATTATTAATTGTTTCCCGACAAAGACAAGAAATATCCAAGATTACTTGGAAGATAGCCAAGACCTGGTCTTCCCAAAGAGATGATGCAGAATCACACCTATCAATAAACATCCTACCACCAACACTTGCAAATTATGGACATCAGTTGATACAGAACCATCACCTACCCAAGAACTGGAACTAAACCACCCCCGAAGATGGTTGGTATGGTCACATGCACAAATATCTCTCACTCTACTCCATAACATTCCACACACAAGCACTATTACATGATCTCAGCAACACAAGAAGTGCATTCTGGTATTCATTAAGTAAAACACCAATGCTCTTTCTGCAGAGGCCTATCCCTGACCCTCTCACTCCACTACTCAACGAAGAGCAGCCACTATTGTCAAGGTATGAGCCTGAGTCGGGGAACATCCTTTACAACGCAACTTTTACAACGAAGTACCTTTACGACGCAACCATTACAACGCAACTTTTACAACGTCTTGCGCTGGGGGGCGCTCTAGGATAGGGAATAGTTTCCAACACCTTCCCTACTATCCACGGGGACTGGAGTTGGAATAGTAAATTAAACTATTCACTATCCAGCGCCCCCAACACAAGTCGTTGTAACGACTTGCGTTGTAAAACTTGCTTCGTAAAGGCATGCTTTGTAATAGCATGCGTTGTAACGTCATGCATCCGCCTCAGTCTGGCCATCATGCATGAGATCAGAACCCTTCCCACAAAGACCACGCTGCCAGGGTTGGAGTGGGACAAAAGTGGGCCAGGGTACCAAAATATAAGTGGCCACCATTAGCGAAGCATGTGGCTAAGAAAGTGTTATATCAGGGAAATCAACAGTAAAAACAGGCCCACTAGTCCAAAAAACCTGCCCAAAACTGCTACAAAACTGGCCCAAAAAGTGATCTGTCACACCACCCCAAACGGGCACTGCCTGATCACCCTATAGGTCAGTCCGACCTTACACACTGACACTATAGATTCTTCCAACTAAGCACTGCCAATGGTGTAACATACAACCATAAGCAAATGAACTTCAATGCCGCATCGGGGTATGAAACAAATGCATAGATTTTGTCCTGTAGTTTGCATGCAAGTCGAGAACAAAAACCTGTAATCTTCCAGAAGTTCTTGCATGTTTGGTCTTTCAGTGAGATCCCTTTTACCTATATCTTTGCTGCTCCAGAAACCTTTCACCCATGAGTCCACAGACAGCATTCAATTTGAAGTAATTGACAGGAAAGATCTCAGTTAAAGAGTCCATGCAATCACTGTAAAATGAATGTTGTAGCCAAACCCTTGCCTCACTTGAATATGGAAAAAATTGCCATCCACAGAATGCAAGTTAAAAAAGAAGAATGAAAGCACTATGGAATTAATCCTTCAACTTGCACAGGAATATACTTATTCAAACATTCATGCACAACGTGACAAGTCAAGGCAATGGTAACCATCCGAGTAATTAAGGGTCAGATCAATGCACCGGTCTGTCACAGTGGTTAATCACAATACAGAGGTCAAGAAAATCGAATTACACATATATGTCTCCTCAATATTTACTACAAAACATATCATCAAGGTAAGTAGACATTCTCGAGAATAGATTTACTATTATTAAATCCACATCTACTTACCTGGAAGATAAATTGTAGTATATATTGAGTGATTGATGTAAGTACAGGTTGGTTTTTAAAGAACACCTTCACTCTCTGTAAATGGACTCAGGGTTGTGACGGGGAACAGCGTTTACAACGCAACTTTTACAACGCAGTACCTTTACCACGCAACTTTTACAACGCAAGTCGTTACAACGACTTGTGCTGGGGGGCGCTCTAGGATAGGGAATAGTTAATTTACTATCCAAAACCTTCCCTACTATCCACGGGGACTGGAGTTGGAATAGTAAATTAAACTATTCACTATCCAGCACCTCCCAACGCAAGTCGTTGTAACGACTTGCGTTGTGAAAGTTGCGTAGTAAAGGCATGCGTTGTAAAAGCATGCGTGGTAATGACATACATCCGGTTGTGACATATGCCATCCCTTCTTACAAGCATTTAAGCATGTTCATATGACGTTATATGAAGTCATTCATCATTACAACTCCTGTGTACACTCGTATTCTAACATTATCAGAATCCTTCTCACACTTGCACACTGAACTGCTGTTTCATTGTGACACCTGTGCACAGATCTACACCTGTGTACAAGCACAATTGTCTTCAAGTTCATTAAGTAATATTTCAAGGGCACCCGCTTACCTTAACATGAACTCGTTCTCTCACACCACACATATGCGTTCAGATTTGAATGTGCACATTTGTTTCACATTCACACTGTAAGACATCCAGCTTCCTCTGCTATAAATCCTCAGGCCCTCCTATTTTTCGCCTTTTTGGTGTCTCTGATGAGTAGTGGCACAGCACCTTTGTATTTCTCACAGCCTTCACCTGTTCTAGTGCCTGCTCTATGATACAGCCACACTGGTACCAGGAGTGAGGAGTCTGCGAGTATGTCATAGCCCTGTCATGTGAAGCACATTCAGTTTCTGCCTTAAATCCTATAGTGCAAAGCTTCCATTATAGGATCACATCTGCAACTCAGCAATTCAACCTTTAAACCTGGACAGAATCTCAGTAACTTTTATATGGCGCTACAACGTGTCAGTCAGTCAGTCAATCCACTTTATTCGATTAATTAAAATCATAAAAGTACAAAAGACAAACCATAAACATAGACAATATAGCAAATAAATGTAACTTAATAATTAAAATACGCAGACAATATTTTTGTACACTTAAGTAAAAATACTAAAACAAGTTCATACCCCTTGTCCCATAAATTTACAATATGAATTACGATCTTACTGAGGGAGAAAACATTTTTAGGTTTCTTTGTTTCTTTAGCCTCACAGCAGCTGCCAAAAAAAGATGCAATGTTAAAAATATGCCCATGGTTACACAAAGACTGTAGGAAGACCAATGCCGTGTCTAAGTTGTGTCCCCCCCCCCTCCAAAAAAATGTCTCACTCGAGGACTCTAGGATTAAAGTCAAAGACATTACTTCATGAGTGCAAACTTCACTTGTATTGCCTAGACTCGTGGCAGTATATGGCTGCTCAGCTTTCCACTGCAGCTCAATCTGACATTAAAACATATTAATCTGAACTAGCATTCTTATACGTATTTTTTAAAACCGAATTTTGAGAGGTGATGAAATATAGTCATTTACCCAGCCTCCAGAGTTATGTGAATTGGACCAGTCTGAAAGGCTATTATTGCATGCCAGCCTGTTCCCCTGGAAGCATCTTCTGACAGGCCATTCTTGAATTTTCTTAAAGGGAAGGTACTGGTTTTTTAATGGGGCAGGACTGGTGAAGCTCTTTGTGTGCAAGCCTAGCATCAATGGCAGACATATTAAAATGGAGGCTATCTTCAGCAGGGGGATAAATAGCCATTCCGTGACAGTAAAGTGTCAGCTCCTTTAAGCAGTCCCAGGAAGAGGCCAGGGAGAAGGCATTTTGGGAGCAGTGGCTGTGGCAGGAAGATTGAATTCCGGTTAAAAGGATGAAATTACCATTCAGCTTTCTAGTTTATCATCATAAGGCCACCATTCATCCATGGGTGAATGGAAACTTGCCAACATTCAGCACTTTTTATGATTATTCCTCCAGCATCTTATTGAGGATGTCATGAGTGCTGGTGTGTCACTTTCATACTTGGGCCCCCAGCTGGCCTGCTGCTAACAATCACTGTAAACGGATGTGGCCAGTGTGAGGTTAATAGGGTGTGCAAACGGAAAAGGAAAGGGTGTCTGTGAAGGGATAACCCGGCAGGACATGTGGCAACATTTTAAGTGAGTATATCAGTGTTAATAAAATGGTAGAAACAGTATATCCGAAAAAACGAAGAAAATGACCTCCATTCATTTTTTACGTGGACCACTTGAGTGCCAATTATATTTTTTTGCCATCCTAGGGCTAGACTCTGATTAGGTGCCTGGACTCTGAACTCAAATCTCAAAGAATAACCTTGCTGGTCTGCTAATATGGAGCCGCTTGTCATGGGCTACAACCTTTACACCGCAGTGCCATTACGACGCGTCTTTTACAGCGCAAGTCGTTACCACGACTTGCACTGGAGGGCGCTCTAGACTAAGGAATAGTAGATTTACTATTCCAACACCTTCCCTACTGTACGTAGGCTAGAGTTGGAATAGTAAATCTTACTATTCCTAAGTCCAGCACCCTAAAGCGCAAGTCGTGGTAACCACTTGCGTTGTAAAAGATGCGTTGTGATGTACCGCGATCATTTTGATCGCGTTGTAACATCGTACATCCCTTGTCATATCGTAATTTAGGATACAGTTGTTTTGCAATATCCTTTGGAAAAATCCATCCAGTATGAAATAAAATGAAATAAAGGTTTTGTAAAGCGTGTGTATGCCGAGGCGTCTTAGCGCTGGAGCTGTCATATCCTGGTCAGAGGAGGTGGGCTGAGGTTAAGGATTGGGCACGAACAGCAGAGTTTTCGGCGCCTTTCAGAACAATTGTCAGTTGGTTTGGCATCTCAAAGTAAAAGGCAGAGTATTCCAAAGTTTAGGGGCTAGGTGGAAGAAGCTTATCCACCCCAGTTTACGGTATTCACCCCCGGAATGACCAACAAATAGGCAGTCGATGATCTGAGGCTGCGTTGTGGAATGTACCGTCTAATTCGATTGTTGAAATAAGAAGGTCCTATCCCGTAAAGGCTCTTGTGGACAATGCACAAGGACTTAAAATCAATAGGATCTTACTTCCCATTCAGAGTATGTGGTAAGATTGTGTAAAGCATGTATGGTATCCATGTTTTACGTACGATTGCTGTTGTGACTCTCGCTACACTACCCGGTTTGTGGGCATCTAGTTGACCAAATGAGGAGTTGTTTTACTTCTGTCTGATTGGGGCTGGAATACAATTCAGTTTTCCTCACCTTATCTATGAATAGCTTAATGCTGGGTTCAAGTCCTGTCAAAGTTCACTTTAAGAATAAGTACTGATCTCCCAGCCAGTACTTGCAAAAGCTACAGACTAATGAACTGCATGCTCATGAAGAATAGTTTCATGAACCTGTGGATGAATGTTGACTGATCCCTCTAGCTGAGATCCACCTAGAAGGAAATTTTACCTTTTCCTTGGCAAAGAGTGTCTGCTTGCCTTAAGTGCTTGTCTGCAGAACAGAATGATCGTATACCACAAATAGAGTATTTGATTGAACCCAAGTGCAGCCTGACCATCTCTCGGGGCAGGGATGTTGCCCTATGTTTCGAACCCCTAGGTGCCATTGTAGAAACTAACCAGGATGAAAATGAGGATAATGGTAAATGTCCCTAGCCCGGGCTTAATGTGTAAAAAAGTAAGTTGCATAGCTCTTCTCAGGAGGCTACTGCTCATTGTACCACCCATTTCCCCTCCCAGCTCTGCCAATGGCAGTACCAGCACAACTACCAACCATCACAGACCTAAATCTATAAGAATGGCTTCGGTGGCAAGTATTATTCATTTTTAATGTATATTGAATTATTAAAAACTGTTGTGCTCACCTCAAAATTACCCAAATAGCAACACTACACTATGTGGCTGACTATCATAAGTGCTGGTGTTGAAAATAAAGTGCTGATGTCATATACTGGCAAACACAGGCTTAAATTAAACACTTCCCTAGCCTGAAATGTAATGTAATGTAATGTAAGGATTTATTTATAGAGCGCAGCTATCACTCCAAGGAGCATCTTGGCGCTAAGAAAATAACCAGATGGATGGAAGGATGGAAATGCATATTCACTTAAAAAAAACAAAATATTGGATGGGGCCCTAACTCCCTTTGTTAGAGTATACTCCTTCTCCCCACTTAACAAGTGACCCAGGGCTTCAATTGCCTCACAGCAGTGATTTGAGAGAGTTTGCTATATTTATGACAGGCTGACACTTCATGTCATAATTATGTCTTACCACAGTAAATCTGGCCAAGTGACTCTCTACATCATAGTGAAGAACTGCAATAATTTATCCGAGATACAAAGCCTGACAACTTCACATATATTTTAGAGTCAAGGAATTAGAAGCTTTGGAAAGGATGGCAGATTGACAAACCTAGCACTCTTCATATGATAGGCAGAAGATGCCATCTTTGTTATGTTATAACATGCTATGGTTTTGCTATTTGGGTCATAACTTGAGAACCAGAAGCAGAGAAACACTAGTTCCCACAAGAGATCTAAAGATAAAACATCATAGTAGAAAGAACTCAAGTCCTACAAACCCTGGGTTTGTAATATATCCTTCCACTTGCTCTGTACCCCTCGTCTCCCTTCTATTATATACCTTACTTCAACCCGTCTCCTATACGCAGTTGGTATAGTCCTTCTCTGTAGTCAGTTGAAATGTTGAGGTGAGGCATTTGTGTTGAGAAGATTCTGCCTGAAAGGAGTGTGGTGGAGTCATCATGGTTTCACTAAATAAAGTAATTGTCTCCTACAAGTGTATGCCTTTTCTTCACTAGGTCAAGAAGAACTGGAGGCATGTTCTTGTGAAAAAAACCTTTGTGTCTGAGTCCTATATGTGCTGTTTCCATCTGAGTTGTACAGAAAACAGGGGATCCACAATAATTCTCAAATACTAGATCACCCCAAAACAATTCTGTTAGAAAGAGAGAGTGAAAAACAACTTGCTGCATATCTTTCTGACCTGCCTCTGCTGTCCTTTTTTATGCCTGATTATGCATATCCATGTCAATCCCATCTCTTTCGTGCTTTGTTGCATTACTGCATCCTAGGGTGACCAACGTCCGTAAATTTCCAAGACCGTCTGTCATTTGGGCCTCTTGTCGATGGTTCTTGATGATCTCTTTCACAGATGCCTTTTGTCAGTAATTCTGGAAGAAGCCTCAGAGTGCTGTAACTCTCACTATATGGGCCTGCAGCAGCTCTTTCCTGACCTAGAACAGACTGCAATCATCCTATTATCATTCTAATTGCCAGCAATTATAACATACAGAATGGTAATGGGTCTCCCTGCACAGTTACAGCATTTGCCAGGCCTCCTCCTTCTGTCCCAGCCTAAGGCATGGCATTCTGTTTTGGTTCAGGGGCTGGTGTCATCTCAGCAGGGGCCAAGCTCTGAGGAGGAGGGGGTTGCATTTTGGCACTTCTTACAGGGTTAAATGCACAGACTTCAGCTCCCTTGTGTGCCAGCAATATTTAGGCTAAAAACATTGGTTTAACTCTGGCGATAAGTATATCTGTTTGGGAGACCTGAGTCTTGTCTTGGTTGAGTTTTGACTCATCATAAAGTAGAACAGCGGGATAGTGTGCGTCCAGCAAAGCACAGTGTGTAACATGCAGATAAAATATTATTTTTTAAGTCACTGGGACCATTTTTTAAATTGCATTCATAAAATACAATCCTAATATAGCACAGTGAGCTATAACCCTAAATCAAATAGCAGCATGGAACTGCAAGGCATGGGTTTACAGCCTTATCTTTTGTTCTCTAATCTTTCATTATTCTAAGGTTGATAAATAGGGTTTGTTTGGACAATAATAATAACTTATTTGTAAACACAACCCCAACCACTATGTTATGTTTTTAATCCTGAGTTTGTACTTCTAAAATGCTTACTAGTATGGATGACATGTGGCTCCTACTTGTTGTAGTCCTCATTGTTTTAAGCAGGGCCACTGGGATTATGTGTGGGGGGGGGGGGGCAAATTATGAAGCTGGATTCAGTAAATTATGCAGCGAGAAAAGGAACATTATGTGGCATAATGCAGCACATTTTGTAATAGAAGTCTTTAATAATTGCGTAATTTTTAAACGTGTTACCACTGTCTGAGCATAGGTTGCACCTCATTAGTACCAATTTCAAAATCGAAATATAGCGATAAGCAACAGAAAGGTGACCAGTCACCTCCTGAAAAGAGCCTTCCACTGCATGGAAACATGTGTTGCTGCGTTTTTAGTAACTTTTGAAACATGTGTGCTAAAATCTGCAGAATATGTAACAGATGATGGATTATGTGGAAAATGCAGCAAATCTATAACTATGCTAAACTCACAGTGGCCGGACAATTGAATAATTTTAGAGCCCTGGTCTCAATTAACATTTCCTGAACCTTGGCTTAAACACTTATACAAGCCAGTGTGTCTGTATAATATGTGGGCCATCACCTCTCTCTTTCTCTCCTGGTTCCCACTCCAAGAGCCCTCCTCCTCCTTCAAACTATGCCTCAATCTACTCACAAGTTTGTTCAATCTTTACATGTACTGCAATAGTATGTTCATGTCTCCTTAGCAGACAAACGGCTGAGAATATTAAACTGACGGCCAGTGCTTTGGTCGAATTAAGTTAGCGTTTTCATTCTTAAAAGATATGTGACTTGATCTTTATGCATTTCCAATCTCACTTCTTTTTAAAATATGACGGCTAGCTTGGAGAGGAACCAGGGATCAGAGTACCTTTGTTAGCGATGCTGCAGAAACCTCTGCAAACCATTTTCCTCTAAGATATACCCAACCACTGCCCCAACATTTGATGTAGAGTAGAGTTTATGCCACCAGCTTTATTTTGCCTGGTGATTCCTGATGATCATTTGGTCAGTAGCGTTGCCAGTCTAATCTCATATGAATGCTGAGAGACCGGGGTGATGTCCAGTTTACATGTTGTCTCATGGCTCACTGTGAGTCGACATTGCTGTGAAATGGTGTGTTCAAACTACTGAATGATTCTTCATGGTTTTATCAGGCTAGTATATGATGATTCTCTGTCTGTCCAGGCTACCCTATGATTTTTCCTGGTATGTTTTGGCTTCTGTAAGAAGGCTTACTTAGCCTTACTGAGCTGTTTGATGGTGAGCTGTGACCAGGCTACTGTATGATGGCTGACAGTGTGCTGTAGCTGCTATCGCATGCCAACGTTGCTGTCACTCTGACCACATTTATGGGTAGGCCGCTGCTCGATGTTCCTTAAGTGCCAAGTCTTGGTCGAGTTATGCCACAATATGTTTTGAGCTAGACCAGCAAATAGTATTTTTTAAACTGTACTTTAGTATAGCTTGGAGAGTTCTTGAGGGCTATTTAGGAGGCTATTTGGTGCATATTTGCACTAACATGGAGTTCACTTACAGGAGCAGTATTTAAATTGGCCTAGCTTGGCTTGGAGATAGGTAGTTGAGACTAAAATGAATTGTATTGGGACAGCCTCTTGGTAGCTTGGAGCTCAATAATAGGGGTAATACAAAAACAAGATAAACATAGGTCTTTAAGTACATCACTGTTTGGGAGTCTCATGAAGGAGCATATGAATTAACAGTTCATAGATAAGCAGTGCTTAATTTGAGCCGCAGGTTTCCAGTGCTCAGCACCGGCACTTAATTGGTTTCAGGTGCTCAGCAC
Organism: Lissotriton helveticus; assembly: GCF_964261635.1. Classification (NCBI taxonomy): domain Eukaryota; kingdom Metazoa; phylum Chordata; class Amphibia; order Caudata; family Salamandridae; genus Lissotriton; species Lissotriton helveticus. The sequence continues at coordinate 186,521,463 of NC_136068.1, read as the reverse complement.
CGGCATTTAATTGTCAACACCACACTTATGACAGTCTGTCACATGGTGGCACTGCTCTTCTAATTTCGAGAGGAGCAGAACAACAGTTGTTTATGAATACAAGATACATAAAAAATGACTAATACCTGCTTCCCCAGTCGTTCCCTTAGCTTTGGGGACCTGTAATCATCTTAACTGTCACACTTGAAGGTGAGAGAGATGGTTAGTTGTTATTTTGGTACTGCCATTGGCAGCGATATCAGGGACAATGGGTGGTGCAAGCAGCAGTGGCCTCCTGGTCAGGGGCCTGACACTTATTATTTTACAAATTAAGCACTGTAGGTAAGTGGACGGGCTGGTGTAATTGATGAAAACCCTTTTAAACTCATTGTGATCTGAAAACATACCGTAGTACCAAGAAGTCTTAACCATTCTTATCAAAAAAACTTGCAGTGTCTGTGCTAATCTCCCCAGTTATAAACTACTCTACCTCCTTATTCAAATATGATTGCATAATAGGAGGATCTTTATAAAACTTGGAAATATGGTCTTTGAATATTTGAACTGGATGTGTGAGGCACATCAGAAATTCACCCCTCACTTTCAAGCCAGTGGTAGGTAATGCCTTTAGCCTTCATCCTATCTATGTCAAAAAATTGGGTACTGACAATTGCAAAATGTTCCTCTTTAACAGAATGAATGAGATAACGAGCAACAGAACATCACATATCTCCTTTACAGCACCACCCACATGAACTCCCTAAATGTACGAACTTCACACCCTTCAACAACTAGCCAAGGACCAAGAGCACAGAGTCTAGCAAACTATCAAACATACTACCCAGCCTTGTCATGAGTTTAAGTTGAGAAGGTAAATGAGCAATAACGATGCCTTTAAATTTAGTTTTCAGCTTTTCACAAGTGCTATGTGTTCAAGAATAGAGGAGAAATGGCTGTATCATCTGACAAATTTCTGCTTATTCCTTTAGCATGTGGATTGGTGTTTACAAAAATCTCGAACTTTGCAGTCAAAGACAGAATAGTAAAGTGGACTAGTTGACAGTCTTGTTGCGATGGTAAAGAGCGTGTGAAAAAAAAGTTGCAATCTGGCAGCTTTTCTGTAACACACAACAACTTTTAAATACTTGTAAATGAACTGTACAAATGTTTCAAAGCATGTCAGTAGTTAGGAAACCATAAATGGACCATTAATTTGCAATTCAGAAGTATACTGGAAACTGAGTTTTAATTGGATCAAAACAATCAAGACACTTTACTTGGTGATGTTCAATTGATACATATTTGCTGAAACCACATTTCCACACATTATTATTTGTGGACTAGATAGTTTCATCGGTAAGACTGCATGTTGGCATTTTGCTTCCATTTGAATGGAAAATATTCTGTATGTAAAAGACAGTGCCTCCTTCTGACCTACAATAAGGCCTCAACAACATATGTCGTTTCTAGTCTGTAGCACACCTCTGTGCATCAATGAGAATCTGAATTTACAGCTCACAGGAATGAAACAGCCCAATCTGTATACTATTTCAAATATACAGGTAAAATAAGGGCTGATATATGGCTAGACATACCATTATATAGTGTCAACTCCTATCTAACCGTTCTGTCCCACAATAATGCCATAACACTCAGCAGTCTGCAGCCAATTATAGGTCATGCAGGGTGGTTATTAACTCCCTTTTCATGATTATGCTCTTACCCTCACACAAGACCTGTCCGCTATGAGTCTTATCCATTACTCAGTACTGTACCAGCCCCTAAACCAGTCATCACCAGCTGAACAGACATGGAATACCTGAAGCAATCTGACACATTAAGCTGGTCACTCGGAAGACTGCACTCTATTCCAACACTGCAGGTCCCATTAGCTACAGTCTATGCGTGCTGCTTTACATCTCAAAATCGCACTCAGATATGAGATGCTAGTAACGAAGCCCACCCGAGCGGATCTTCCCAACCACTTCGCTCACCAAACATGCCTGCTCAGGACCATCTATTGGAAACAAAATATCAGACTGGACAACCCAGTGCAGTAGCCATATAATTAGATTATGATTGTATGAAATACCACATAAAGAATTGCACAGTTGCTCAAAGCTGCATGTGTACTGAAAAAACGTGAAGTGCACGACTGCCTCAACCCAATATAAACTTATTTTGACATGCACTTATGTTGGTTTTCTATTTACTTACTTATACTTAAAACGTACCTTTTATCCCGAATTTTTGTCCTGAATTTTGACCATCTGTCCTGACTTTATGTCCTGAATTTTTACGCTTTGTCCTGAATTTTGACCCTTTGTCCTGAATTTTTATACTCGCCATACTGAATTCACACCAATGCCCGTTGGTCACCCTACTCCATCTCTTTCTGTTCTATTTACCACTGATCTATTCTCCCCCCTCAATCAAATCTCTCTCTAATCTCATTCCATCTGCCGTATTCCTTCGGTCTCGTTAGTTTTACCTCCTTTCCCCATTTTACCACTCCCTCTGTCCTTTTGCCCCATGCCATGTCTTTCCTTAATAGCTAGAGTTGCCATCTTTGAGACTGGAGATCCAAGGGGCATATTATCAAGAAACAGCGTTAAAATTATTGCAGCTTTAGCGGCAGGAAACTACCGGTAAAGCGGCGATAATGGGCTTGATAATATGCCCTTGTGAATTCCCATAGAAACCCATGTTCTGGTGTGAACAGGGGCTTCTATTGGAATTCTCTATGGCATATTATCAAACCCATTATCTCTGCCTTAGCAACTGCCGCTAAAGCAGCGATAATCTTAACTCCATTCTTGATAATTTGCCCTCAAATTCGAATCCTGTGATTCTGGGAAATTCCCTATCTCCTTGTGCCTAAAAAAAGTGAAAGTGTAAAGTAATCTGGTGCCCATGTTAAGCGCCCAAATGCCCTGGGACCAAGTTCACCCCACCTAAAACTGAAAATAAGGAAAGTAAAAGTTCCCTTATCCCATCTTAATGTATTTGTTTAATATATTTGTTCTCCTATCGCCCTGTCTCATCTCACAGCGACCTGCATTTTACTCTCGTGTCTCACTCGCTTGACCCCTAAAGCTTCCTCTATCCCTCTGTTTTCCACCCTGCCTGTCCCTCCTACAGTATCTTCCCCACCCTCTCTGCCTATCTTTAGTCTTCCTTTCACTCACAGTATCTTTCCCTCTCAGCTTGTCTCCCTGCCCTTCTAACTCTCCAGGGGCGACTCTAGGCTCATGGCGGCCCTGGGCAGGGAGCGTAGATAGGGGGCCCCGGAAGAGGGGGTCCGAGCAGGGCGGAGCGCAGAGGCCAGTGAAGAGGGGGGGGGTCAGGGTGTTTGGAAGTGGAACATACCCGGAGGCTGCCAAATCCCTGCCAGGGGCCGCCACGCAAATATGTATCCATCCTCAGAGAATTATTATATTAAGGATATATATTGGCGTGGTGGCCCCTAGGGTTTGGTGGCCCTGTGCAGGTGCACAGCTAGCACATGCCTAAGGCAGCCCCTGCTCTCTCGCCCCTCCGCATTCATCTCTCTTTCTCCCTTTCTCTTTCCACCCTCTCTGCCTATCTCTAAGCCCCCACCTCTCACTCCCCCTGAATCTGACATTCATCCAGACTTCTACTCATTTTAAAGCAGTTCCTTCCCCCAGACTTGTTACTGTTTTTCCCTTAACAATGAAATTGAATTTCATCTCCCAAACTATCATTTCCCTGTAAACAGTGTGTTCTCATTGAGATTACAAGGAGAGCGAAGCCTGAGGGAAGGACCCCCAGCTTTCCATCACATCCCAAACCCCAACCCTGCCTGGCCCCTCCCTCTGCACGCCAGCCTCCCGCTGCCCTCGCGCCACCCCTCCCCCTCCCCTCTCTGCCCGTCTCACTCTAATAGAATTCTTTCATCATTTCAACAGATTTATTTTACAATAATTTAATTTCATCCTCGGCCCCAGAAAAGACAGATCTACGGCTGATGTGATTGGGGATTCGAGTCAGAACCATAAATTTACTGCTGCCCGGGGATGAAATTTACACATTTCCTCCAGACTGGCTGTAATGAGGAACGCGGAAGGAGCGAAACAAACCAAGATTCTGGGGCAATGAGGAACATCTAAACGATGGTTAGCCCCAGGGTCCGTGTCCAGAATCCCACAGACTCCTGCACAGAGGCACTTCAGACTGACTGCCGCAGAAGTCCGTCCAATGCTATGTTCCACGTCATCAGCAACACTGAGATCCGATCCAGAGCTTAAGCCAATTTTTTCAATTGACGCAAACAAGGACTACAAGCCGCAGAAAGCATTCTTTTTTTCTTTGCACTTTTATATAGCGCTTACTGGGCCCAAGGGCTTTGAGGCGCTTTACATACGCACCAGTTACATTTCACAACATCGTATTCATTTTTTCCTTTCAAGCACAGAGAGATCAAGTGATTTATCCAAGATCACCCGATATTGAGCTGACGCCACTAAGACTTGAGCCTGGTTCTCTAATTCCAAAGTCGGCAGCTCTGGCATTAAAGCCACATCCTTTCTCTAACTTAATGTTGTAATTTTAGGACTGCAAATTATGTCTTGGTGGCATTACTGGTCCTGACGACATCCATCTTGGATTCTTAAAGTCACGTGCTGACACCCACAGGCACCCACATTCTTCAGTGTCCCACCACAAACTGCTGTGAAGCGCCCTTAAGGCTCCTGTGTGGAGCATCTACCATTCCTGGTTTTTCTTTTGCAGGGCTCTGCAGCAGGGTAGGGTTCTTAGAAGTGTAATCAGGACAGGGTAAGGCTCCTCCCCTGCCATCCTGTCAGGAAGACCCTCTCTCCTCACACTTAAGCTTCCTCTGTTTCACTGTCTGGAACTAATTCACAAACCACAACAGAAGGGATATTCACAGTCATGTGACATAGGACCCTGGCAGAAAGACACAGTTGGTTCGCGCAAAAAAAATCAACTTTCTAAAAGTGCCATTTTCAAAACAAACTGTAATGTAAAATCTGACTTTACCATTAAAGATGATTTTAAATTACAATTCATTTGAGTGTAAACAGCATAGCTCTAACTGCCACCAATATGAAGTTAGCACTTATTAAGTGTAATAAGATAACCCAGTGTTAGCCTATGGAAGAGATTGACCTTACCACAGTGAAAAACAACTTTACAAGTTTTTTACTGTCAGGACATGTAAAACTTAAACACCCATGTCCTACTTTTAAAACACTATGCACCCTGCCCTATGGTCAGTTAGCTCTGACTTTAGGGGTGACTTACAGGTATTAAAATCCAAGGGTTTCAACCTGACAAATGTTTTTGACAGATTTAAATGGCAGTTAAAAACTGCACTACAGGCTACAGTGGCATGCCCGAGACATGTCTTAAAGAGCTACTTTACTCCTAATATCAACACAAACGATTCAGCAAAAATCAGGGAGTGAAGACAAAATGTTTGAGGGAATATCACACCAAGGATGTCAGGTCTAAAACATACCATTTGAGAGTGGCAATTGGCGGGGTTATTGATAGCGGAGCTGATGCTGACTCCACCATCAAGAACATGCTTTTGACAGACCCGATGTTGAAGGAATGGCTTCTAATAGGCCTACCAATTTAGTACAGCATGTCAAATACCATTCCTACCACCAGCCCTTCTGCCCCATGCCACAATGGAAAACATGGCAGTCCTGTTATACACCTCTCCCTCACTGGAAGAAATATCTCAAAGCAGGTTGACATTTATTGTGCAAGTCCTGGAAATGGACCCACTCTAGCAAAGTCTACCTCCATGCGTTACATAAGTGATGACAGTTTAGCCAAGGTCCTATTTTCCATTGGTTGTATTCTAGATTACTGAGTACAGGAATACTGTGATACCTTAATATCGTTGCCAAAATGTTGAGAGCCAAAATGTCGAACAGTTAGTGCACTTAGAGAAGTATAGATTTATTATTCTTAATTCCACGTATCTTGAAGCTATACATATCGTTAAAGTGCATATTTATGGAGTTAGTTATAGATAATCTATATATACCTGTTAATGTTTTGGACCTTGATATTTTGGCTACATGTTAAGGCATAAAATATTTTCTACTCAAAGTTCAGGAACTACACTGTGCCATAGAATGGCAGGTGTTTCGCCACAGTAATTTAATTTGTAAAAGTGTTTCAGCTCCCCGTCAGGAAAAGTAAATAGTATATAAAAGCATAAGTTAAATTACAATACATTACAATTAAAACTACCAACCACCGCAAGGAGAACTCGAAATCTGGTGGTCTACCAATGGCGTGGTGAAAAGTGGCAACTGGACGATTGTAGTATGGAAAATTGAGGAGGTGACTATCAAGTCCACACAATGTCGTAGCCAGAATATCGAAGACCAAAATATTGAGAAAACCAGTGCACAGTGGAAGGCATGGATTCACTAGTCTTAATTCTACATCTACGTACCTTGAAGACACATAAACCGTCAAGGTATGTATACGTGGAGGCAGGTATGGAAAATGTATACATACTTACCTGCCGATATTTTGGTCCTCGATATTCTAATCACAATAATCTGTGATCTCGATATTCCCTCATCGATAAGCTAAAACTATACCTGCCTTGACCTTTGTACTGGGTGGAACAAGGTTTAGCAGCTGCTGTGGTTCTCCCTAGATAGTATGTGGAGCAGCTGAAAGGCATTCTTCCTTCTAAGACTATGTGATAGATTTGCTCAAAAACATATTCTATATAGACCTTTATTACCTGGCAGATAGCTACCATGCTGGTTTTCACCTAAGATTATAGGATACTTGGGTTAACCTTGCCCCAAAAATTATTTAGTATTCTAGGACGTATAGAGGGAACTCCAATGATGTTTGATCTCTGGATATTAAAGTCAACTTGTTAAAGGAATAAACCCCTCATCAAGACAGGGACGTTTGAAATAATATGGGGTGCTGTAAGCATACTGCAGCTCAGGACTTTCATTCTAACAGTGCTTCCAAAGGTCTTTGCAGAATAGCACAGATTGGTACACCGTGCCTCAAAGCCACATAAGGAGTGCCTGGATAGAAAGCAGTGAGCATTGTTGACCCCCCACGGAGTTATATCTTTAATGTAATCCTAACCCCTGGAATACATCATATATTCTCTATCCTGGAGACCTGGGCCAGCCTCCACGAATGTTCAAATAGGAAGATTGCTCCACATGAACGGACCATGTTATTAATTGAGACAAAATGGCAGGTCACACAATGGGTGGTTTGCTATTATAGGTCAGAGATTTACCACCAGTGGGTCCAAAAAAGGTTATGTTTATATGAAGAAGAGACAATTTTCTTGCCAGAAGAGGTTGGTAGATAAGTCAGCATCCCTGCTCCGAGGTTGGAAGGTTCAAGTTATAGTTAAGTCCTCAGGATGAGCCAGATTTAATACACGGGTTTCCAAGGAGACATGATACAAAGCGAAAAGAAATAGAGTGTTCAATAAAGAACAATTCAGGACTTTGTAGGGCAGATTGAAGGAGGTGGAGAGGTGGTCTGCGTTTATGTGTCAAGCCAGAACTTGATTTGCCCACCTCAAAACGGTTGTATGACATCACAACGCATGCTTTTACCACGCATGCCATTACAACGCAGTTTTTACAAAGCAAGTCGTTACAACGACTTGCGTTGGGGGGCCCTGGATAGTGGAATAGTTTAATTTTCTATTCCAACTCCAGTCCCCGTGGATAGTAGGGAAGGTGTTGGATAGAAAATTATGCTATTCCCTATCCTACAGCACCCTCCAGCGCAAGTCGTTGTAATGACTTGCGTTGTAATGGTTGCGTTGTAATGGTAGTGCGAGGTAAAAGTTGTGTTGTAAAGGATATTTATTTATTTATTTATTTTTGAGATTTATACAGTGTGTACAATTGCCCGTAGGCGTCTTGGCGCTAGAAACTTTGAATGTATTCCCGAGGTTAGGCCGGTAACTATTCTTGATCTTCCCCCCTCAAAACATCATACACTGGCGGTTCAAGAGAAGAGCTGCTCAGCTGTCTAATTCTTTGGAGCTATGCAGTTTCCAACAGACCTCACAGATTTTATTGTTTTCCCCAGATTTTACCTCGACACATTATTTTGATCTAGAACTTAATTCCAGATGATTCAATTGAGGTTAAACAAGGCTATGAATGTACTGTTCTGTAAAGTGAAAACCTGATTGCGGCCCTAGCGTCCCTCTGGGGAGTGACTGACACTGACCCAGCAGCACTCCCTCTTCGTCAAGCATTGTTTACTATTTGACCTGGCCTGGGGCTAATCTCCTGGCTAGTCAGAGCTAATTTGGACAGATCTGTAGGCCCTTTAGCAACTTGCCATAAGTAGGAAATAGACATTGGCTGCCCCTTAAACTAAAAAGAATGGGGACGGATGCTTGCATACCCATGTAAAGCTCACCGTAATGCACGATTTCAGTATATACAAAACAATATATTGCATAGAGTATACTTGACCCCGGCTCGGCTTAGTAAAATCTACCCTACTGTCACATTAGACTGCACTTGCTGCCACACCTCAAATGCTGATATACTACACATGTTTTGAAATTGTTCGCTGGCCCAGACTTTCTGGACCGCGGTTTGCACAAATCTTTTGAACAATACTGGTCGGTATGAATTAAACTGTATAGAGTGGTGTATAGTGGAGCACTATATGCTCCAAAAATCTGTTGTGATGATAAGAGGATTCCTTGATTTTGGCCTTCTCCTGGCTAGGGGCACAGTCACATTGAGATGGAAGGCTTCGTCCCTGCCTGGAATTATCCAGTGGTATGACACAGTAGTTCGTTGGGTGGAGACAGAGATTGTATCCATACGCTGTGAACAGGTGCGCAGACTCCATTGCTTCCCTTGGGATTAACAGATCTTTTCATTCAAAAATGATTTAAAATATCACACTAGGCCATCCTAGGCTGGCTCATATGCTACATCTTGGTATATATTCCAGCTCCGTGGGGTTGTCCAAGTAGCGGGTTGCACTCCAGACTGTGTGCGCCTTCCCCAAAGCGTTTATTAGTATGGGCAGTTGCCTGTTTGAATAATAAAAGCAGCTGATAGGCCCAACGCGTTTCAGAAATTTGTGTTGCTCTTCAGGGGTCGACAATAAAGTGCATGATGGGTACCTTCTCCCTTTATGAAGACACACATTGTGTTTATGGGAGATGTAGTCCGTATGTCCTGGATGAATGCACTTTAAATGACTGCTCAGTTCAAAAGGCTTTAACATGAGCCTCAAACAACACTCCTGTCCTTAATCCATCGCTCAGCTCCATATTCGGGACTCCTTGTATAGCGAGTCTCGTGGCCCCCATTTCCAGGGGTGGTGCAACCCAGCGGCAGGACCGCCGCTCTTATATTCCAGCTCCGTGGGGTTGTCCAAGTAGCGGGTTGCACTCCAGTCTGCGTACGCCTTCTCCAAAGCGTTTATTAGTATGGGCAGTTGCGTGTTTGAATAATAAAAGCAGCTATTAGGCCCAGCGCATTTCAGAAATTTGTTTTCCTCTTCAGGGGCCTACAGTAAAGTGAATGATGGCTACCTTCTCCCTTTATGAAGACACACATTGTGTTTATGGGAAATGTAGTTCGTATGTCCTGGATGAATGCACTTTAAATGACTGCTCAGTTCAAAAGGCATATCGGTATATATATAAGTAACCCTGTCCTGTAGACCTCACCAACACAGCCCTAGACACAGTTGGAGGTGAATGATCTGCCGACGGGTGTACCCGGACACTGACACCACCTCACCTTCATTCTCATGATTCACATCAAATGACCAGGTTTGCTATTGTTTTGTAAAGTTGTATTCCCTTGTTTACTTCACTTATGTTCCCAGTGAGGTATTGATCTCTGCATGCTGTCCTTTCATGTAAACAGAAAACCCAATAAAATTTGCTTTAATTAAAAAAGTGAAAGCCTGGAATGGGGAGATCATGGAATTATTATTGGATAACTGTGTGCTTTGGAATCTAGATATCAACAGGAGGAGCAATAAAGTTCAGCAGGATGTTTCATAGTTCATAAACTGTTTTCCCACCACTAGTTAGAGTGGTCTGTGATTGCTTGAACCCATCATGTGCTTACCTTAACCAATCATCCTGATTCCTCAGTAGAAAGCCTCTTTTCCAGTCCTGTCTCAGGAGGCTCATCTCTGCGCTTCATGTATGATGAGTTAGAGCTTCATTTATGGTTTGATTGAGCGTAACAGCGCTGCAAATGGCGGCTCCAGCACCAATAAACCCACATTTCCCGGCCCCACTTTTTAGGTCGACAGCCACTGTCCATGTGCTGGTTGAGCCTCTGCAAGTTGACCCCCCTTATTGACTAAGTCTCCTAATGCAGATAACCATGGTCCATAAGACATTCAAGAAATTCAAGAAAGACACAGAGAGGAAGACTCAACAATGATGAGAAAACTCCAAGCACATCAGACCCATTGCTTTTGTCTCAACAACAAACCGTATTTTGTGTTGTTTTTGAAAAGCCAAAGAGACTGTTGAACGAGCTGGCCATTCAAGTTTAACTAAAGCAATTCCGAGGTATCGGAAGGAGATTTTTGCCAGAAACTGTGGTGATTTGGTGCATGTATTATGAACAAAGTGCCGGTGCGCAACACCGGCACAAATTACGCACTGCCTTCACCCACGCCGTCAGTGTTCCAGTGGGCGGCCCACTGGTGTCTAAATCACCACCTTAATTACTGAGAATTTGCTGATTAAGCTTAAGAATCGCTTATACAGAGAATTCATCGTTTCATTTTTCTTGCACTTGCTGCAGAGACCCACCCATCGGTGTAAAACCAAGGTTATCAGAGACAAATCACTGGACACAAGATCAACACTCAACTATTTAGACTTTCGTTAAATATAACTTTATTGGTTTATAGAGATAGCACACAGACAGCACAACAGGTAGGGGCATATGTACAAGCCCGTCTCACCACCATAACATCACTTTTCCCGACGTTGTGGTGGCGATAGTGGCTTAGCCTTATTTACAAGGCAGCGTTAAGCCACTTAACGTAGATTAACGCTGCCTTGTAAATAAAGCCCCCTTTCACGCTATGGTTAGCGTGAAAGGTGCCCATCCCGTCAGGAGTGGTCACGCGGAGACAGATAACGGAATGGGAGGAAGGAGGGATAGCTCCGGTGGGGACATTATTCCAAGAGGGCATACTGATGTTGCACACTGACTTTACAAATGCTAATGGCCTGTCGGACACTCTATTCCTTTTACATGCGGGACTATCTCATTGTGTGAAATAACTATGGGCCCAGGCTGTCCAGGAGCCACCCACGAACGAATTGGTGCATACGCTCCATTTGATGGGAAATGGCAGACAGTTAACGAAATTGCTGTATGTCGGTGTAAGAGGGACAGTGAGATCCCCACTAGAGGCGCTATGGACTAAATGGGAGCTGGACATAGTAGAGGGTCTGACAGACAGGAATGGTCAAAACTACTTGAGTACCCGAAGTTAGTGTCCCTCAATGTGCGGTTCAAAGTTATGCAATACAAAGGACGTATCTCACTCCGCATGGGAAACGGCCAATACAACGAGGCCGTTTCAACGAAAACCTTAACCACGCATGCATTACAACGCATGCGTGGTTACAACGACAACCTTTACCACGCATACTTTTACTACGAGGTACGTAGTAAAGGCATGTGTGGTTAAGGGTACATATAAAAAAGGGGGGTTGGGGGGGTTCCCCCCCCAAAAAAAAACACTAACCTTTAGACGAGATGTCAGGCAATCGGCATCGCAGAGGAAGGAAACGGACGTGTTTTTTTTAATGTATGACTTCACCACGCAAAAATACGTGGAGAAAGATAGGCGTGTAAATAGCATTCCATAGTAACGCATGCGTGGTAAAGGCATGCGTTACAACGGAGTTCGTTGAAAAAACATACAACCACTCCTCATAGGCTCCACAGGATTTTTCTGCCGTCCCCTTCGAAATGCCTGAGGTGCATTGAGGAGGACGCCGGATTAATGCATATGTTGTGGACATGTCCAGCGCTAACATACTATTAGACACGGATCACTCACACATGCTAACTGACACTGTAGGGGAGAATACTTGGAATACAGCAAAGAGCAGCACCAACCTAAGGGATACAAAGTGCAAGAAGCTTCGCTAATCTAGCACTATTACTAGCAAAAATGCATATTACCAGTCAGTGAATAGTAACAAGACCGCCGCAGATAGAGAATTGGCGAGAGGATGTGATTAGGTGGAGCCTTGCCGAAAGCGCTGCAATAAGTAGGGAAGAACAGAGGGGTCGGCGGAAAATACAGATAGCACTGGCATGGGATGTGCTCTGTAAGGCCTTTAAAAACTGGGAGGAGCCAAAGCATGTGGGGGTTGCTTGATTGCAGTTGTGGCTGAAATATTGAATGGGGAGGCAGATGCATTTTATTAGTTGTACCTGAACATGTTATAATGCAAGGTATAATGGCGCGTGCCCTGGTCATGTGCGGGTCTCTTGGTATAATATTATAGTATCACTCTGTCATGTAGCTAACCATGGCATTCCCAGTTGGAATACTGCAGGTGGGGGGTGGTGGATGGTGTCCTGGGGTAATTTTTAGAGTTTTATTCAGAAAATTACAATGCGGTATAAAGATACAGAATTGAAAATCTACTGTTAAAAACCGAAGGTATACACTGCAAAGTGTTGCTGCTGAGAGCTGTGAACCTGAGTGTGTTGTATTAACTAGGTGCTCATGTATACACTAGCAGAGAATACGACAATGAGCCACACTACTACTTCCAGATGGTAATGTGAAAGTAGAAGATTGTATGCATATTTGAATAAACTTAATAAAGTTTGTGTTAAAAAAATGGTTAGCGTGAAAGGAGTGGCCAGTGGGTGTTCTACTGCAACACCCATTGATTTTGACGCTGCACCCTATGTACAAGGGCAGCGCACATACAAGGCAGCGTAGGACCAGCGCAGGGGAAAATGCAAGGCTGCATCATATACTAGCAAATATGGTGTGGCCTTGCATATCTGAAGTGGCGGAGTGAGGCATTAACCTCTTCCATGCTCATGACGGCTCCCAGCTGTCATGAGTCACGGTGGGCGTGTGCTGATGACGGCCTAGGTTCGAATCCCGGCTTCAACTCAACATCCTGTGATTCTGAGCAAATCATGCAACCTCCTGGTGCTTGAAAAAATGGGTGGTATCTGGTTGTTATGGAATACGCTCTAATGCCCTTGAGACAAGATTGAGCTATAAAAAACTGCACAAAAAAAACACTGAACCAACTTCATAACACCATTCAATTTACATTCTTTTACTCCTCTGCTTGCCGTAAAAGCGATTAGATATAACCTCCTAGTACTTAGGCCATGCCAAATGTTTATACATAATGTGCAGGAATCAGCTTAATGAGCAGAAGTGTATGGCGCCATGACGACAAGTTCGCAGTGTGCTCTGATTACTCCACCAGCCTTTTGTGCTGTAATAATCAATTTTTAGCTAATATTGTGCATTAACCACACGCTAGCATGCAGTAATCACCTCTGGACATCATTGTGCAGGGTAATGAGTGATTGTATATGTCTGGGAAAGTTACATTCAAAGTTTGAATCAATGTGTGAATGAAGGAGATGTAATGTAAGAGTGAACAACAGTGGAGTAAGATCATAAGCATGAGTATGCGTGTGTCTGTGTGCAGAGTATGTGCATGTGTATGTGTTCCTGCACGTATGTGTGTGTAGTTTGTGTGAATCTGTGTTTGTGTGTGTGCAGGTGTGCAGTTTGTGAGTGGGTATATCTGTGTCGTGTGCATGAGTGTGCGTATCTATATGAAAAATAGTTCTGCGAGAGTGAAGGTAAATGTGAGTGATTAAGTGAGAGAAGTTGACTCACAGTGTGCATAAATGAGTGTCTGAGTGTGTGACTGGCTGATCACTGTCCGCACCTTGCTACTGGAACCAAGCTGCACCCAACTGGTGAGCCCCAATGAGGGCTAAACGGGTCTTGGGTTGCTATTATTTTGGATCAGGGAGTACCTTGTCTGGCAATTCGGGCTGGACTGTTCCTATTGGAGCAGGGCCTAACCTGATTTGCATATGGCTGATGGCTGGGTCCAAACCGAGAGGACGTGGTGTGCAAAAGAATAAGGGGTTGGAATGCTCCATCAAGCGGTTGCCAATGGTTACACTTATTGCAAGGTTTTCTTCCATCACCTTTTGTGTGTCTGATGTACCGTCCGAAGTGTCAAAGGTGTGCCGAGATGTGGGTCCCTTGGTCACTGCACCACTGGAATAAAGCTGCACCTCAATGATAAGCCCCAGTTATGGCAAAACTGGTCTTGAGTTGTCTGTGTTCTGCTTCAGGGGAGACCTGGCATCCTGAATTTCAAATGGCTGGATACGAACTGAGGTGGCATGGTGGGCAAAAGAGAAATGGGTTGAGATGCTACCCCGAATGGCTGCCAAGGGGTACCTTCCTGCACAAAAATAATAATAAAAAATAAATAAAAGAGGTGATTTCCTCTCTCTATGTGTGCTGTAGAATGCAGCACCCTTAGAAAGACGAAAAAAGGCGGAGAAATGTAAACATTTCTCCTAGTTGCACCTTTCTATACCGCGCCTGGGACGACGTAGCATTCTGACGCATTTCCAGGTTTACAAATTCTCGCAAATCTAGAAATGCAGCTGAATACATCGGTGTTGTGCGGGAACGCCCATAGCAACATCCTTGTCACGTCCCTTTCACACAGTGTTGCGTGAGAAGGGGCCATATTTTCAGGAACAGGAAAAGCCACACAGGGTGGCTTTATGTGTCCTTGTACATATGGGGCAGGAGGTTGCGCTAGTGGTGCGTCACAAAAAACTGACGCACCCGTGGCGCAAGGAGCTTGTAAATAAGCCTCTCCTTTTGGATGCAAGGACGCGTTTTGCCCTAGCAAAAAGCTCTATACCGCACAATGAAGCAAGCAGCAGCTGCTCACGTTCCGTTGATTCATGTTGATCCTCTACTCTTGCAACAGGATTTTTCCCAATCTGATGTAAAATTACGTGACATGGTATAATGGTGTGATTTTGGACATTTCGTGTAACAAACCTAACTTGAAGTGCCAGAAATTACATAAGATTATGCTGTTGTCACAAAAATTTTGCAGGGCCTATTTACGATTTATTATCCTCTAACTGTGACTAAGTGTTTCCATTCCTCAGTGCATGGTCTGTCAAACTGAGGCGCATTAGGAGTGATTGTAATTCTCCAACTCCTTTACCAACCATTTTGGAGAACTATTTCCAGATGTAACTATTTTCTACTTACATGAAAAAATAGTTTTACCAATTAATTCATGATATCCTTGATTCAGGGTCGGCTTTATCGCTGGTCGCGATCAGTGCGACAATCATTTTTGGTGCCCCCATGACTACCTCATCAGATTCTTCACTGCCACTGGGCAAAAGTGCCCCTCATCTCTCCAATCATAAGTTATTTCTAAACACAGCTCCCCCCCGTGATATCAGCACCCCTCCACAGGTCAGCGCCCATTGTGGCCGCACTGCCGTAAAGCGAGCCCTCCCTTGATTGGTCGTCCATCTTGTTTTTTCAGTGTCTGTCCTAGCAAATTTCAGTAAACTTAGCACATAGCCCAGATATCAGAGATGGTCGACTGAACAAAGAGGACACATTTTCGTGTGCTTCAGGACAGAATTAACTAGGAGGCCGTACCACAAACCAATTTAGGGGCCGATTATGATCGTGGACGGACTTGAGTCCGTCCGCGACCACTGAGGAGGGGGGACCGTCCGCAGGGGCAGCGGCGGTCCTCCGAGCAGATTAGGATGTGACCACCAGGGTGGCGGTCACATCCTCTATCTTTACATTGCGGCGGGTGCTGCTTGAAGCAGCAACCGCCGCAATGTTAAAAATGAAAGCAGTGCATTTGCATGCACAAAGCGGCAGGCACCGCGCGGTGCCTGCCGCTTCATGCACGCAAAGGCAGGGGGTACCATAGGTACCCCTCATGTGCACCCCCCCTTCACCCCTGGTGGCCCACAACAGGCCCCCAAACAAAAGTCCGTATGCCTTTCCACGGCGGAAATGCAGCCGTGGAAAGGCATAGAAAAGCAGACATCCTAATATGCCTGGCGGTGTCTGACACCGCCAGACATGTTAGAGCTTTTCCGCCGCGGTCGGAAGGCGACTGTGGCAGAAAAGCAACAGACGGTCTTCCTGACCCCCCAGCCATCCTAATCTGGCGGGGGGTCTTTGAAGGCTCCGCAGCGGTTTTTCCTCATCCTCTGGGCCGGCAGACACTTCCGCCGGCCCGGAGGATGCGGAAAAACCGCAATCATAATCGGCCCCTTTGTTGGCCCCTACAATGCTGTTTGTAAAAGTTGTATTTAATTTACCTATGTGCCTTATTGTCTGTGTTTTTCTGTTCCTGTGCGCTGTAAATTATGCCTTTCTGTGGCACTCGGTGAATGAAAAATTGTTGCCCTCCTTCCTATGCTACTGGAATGCCTGGAATGTTGTTAGGGTTGGTGTTACCTTTTCATTTTACAAAAATTATATGAATAATGTACTTACTTCTAGGGGCATTCAACCAGTTTTCTTAACAATTGGTCTGTTGTTGTTTCATTCACATTTGACTCCCGTTTAGCTTACAGCCATTTTTTTAGATTGAGGAGGAACAATCATATTTTGAAAAAAACATGAAAAAAAACAAGAATTGACAAAGGCAAAAGACTGACAGCCAACACCAGCCATGTTGGCTTTGCTAATGCTTGTCTTCAATATTCGGTCAACCTTCTCCACATGGCCGGCTCACAGGGCAGTGCTATTGCAAGAATAAGACATCGGGATACAGCAGGTGTAACGGCTAATTGTATTGGCCTAAATGCTTCAAAATGGCAAAGAACTGTGTGGCGTCCTTGTAATTAAGTAAGAGCTAGTAAACTGGTAATTACTTGTCGAGGGAAAATTAAATAAACTTTAAAAAAAACACTAATAACAAATGTGGGATGTGTGATGCCGGCTGGAACTCAGTGCAGAATGCCGCGGACGCGCGGCCATTTTGATTGACAGCTCCATCACCCGGGCTCTTGTTTTCACAGGTTACTTCATTAACATGTGATATTTACTGACAAACCGAGCGCCCGACAGCGTGTCTCACCTCTGACCTTGCTATATTTTCCAGAATTTAGTTCTCGTGTCAACACAGCGCAGCCATTGATTATAAGCCCATTCTGCGGGTCGCTCCCCGTTGGCAACCCCCCTCCCCGCGCAAGAAACAATTTTCTCTCCATCCAGAAGGGTCGAGGATCAAATGACTCTGTCACTTGTGAACAGGAGCGCGGGGTGGGGAGTGGAGAGATTGGGAGAGACAGACGCGTAGCTAAGAAAGGAGCAAGGAAGGAATGGTGTTATCGGCAGGGCTCGAGTCGGGGTACCACGCGGGGGGACGGCGTCCCACCACTTATTTTACCGGGAGCTCGATAACTGGAGCAAATGGAGCCGCACATTCACTCTTTGGCCTCTCTGGGACGAGATCGGAGCTCATTCAGAACGCTGCTCACGCACTGGCTTCTCTGATGCAATCGCATCAGAAGGGTGAGCTAGGGGAGGCAATGAGTCTGATGGTGCAAGCCACCTTTCGTGATGTTGCTTCCTGTCGTGACTTCAGCGCCCCCCCACTTCTTTTTTTAGGACTTGTGCCTTGGTTATCGGGAAGGGAATATTAAAAGAAGGCACCCACCAGGCTTGGCTCTAGGGCTCTCAGGCCCCGCCATATTCGAAAATTGAACCAGAGCCCTCTGTGGAGTTAGTCAAGTTATTTATTTATCCTGAGTTTTATATAGTGCCAAATCTTACCTCACAGTTACTTCAAGGCGTCAAATTTTGTAAGCCCTTTTGATGATCTGAGTACAGCAACCAGTGGAAAAAAGCAGAGTCACAACGTAAATCACTCTGAACCTAAAATTAAAATGTACAGTGCTTTCCCAAAAATGCAGACCCCTGAGCAACCACTGTGACATGATTGCAGAACTCCTCCAGGACTTCTCATAGATTCAGCATTTATCAGGACCCTCTCTTTGTGTGTGACCAGCCCCTCTAGTAATACCTGCGTACAGTGCTTAATTTGAGCCTGTGTGCTGTGCTTAAATTGAGTCGGTGGTTTCCGGTGCTCAGCACCAGCACTTTATTATCAGCAGCGGCTCTAGTGACAGTCCACCTCATGGTGGCGCTGTCTGTCTTATTATGAGGTGAGCACAACTACTGTGTTTAATAAGTTAATATACATTAAAAAATAATAATAGCTGAAGCTCACGCCATTAATATAGCTTTGGGTTGCCTTACATTATCTAAATTGCCACACATTTAGGAGTGGAATGGTTTTTAGTTGTCTTGGTATTGTCACTGGCAGTGGTGGCAAGGGCAATAGATGGTGCAGGCTGCATTGGCCTCCCGAGAAGAGCCCTGGCACTTACTTTTTATTTTACAAATTTAGCACTGTAATAGTGTCGATGAAAGCTCCTTGTCATTTTTCCGTTTAACACCACACATAACAACATAGGACAGGCCTATCATTTTTATGTGCGGAGTTCTCCGCCTGACTGCGGAGTCTCCCCAGTCATAAACGTACCATTAACTTGTAGTTTGTGAATAGCAAAAGAATGAGTAACCTTATACAAAAGAGTAAGTTTACCTTTGTTGACTCGGACCAACTACTCTTAGATCACTAACAGCCAGATTCATCAATGTCCCGTTTTGCGAGTCTGTAATAGCGATTATTAAGGAATCGCTGTTAAAGACTCGCAAAACGGGATTCAAGTAGAAATCGCAAAAAATATTGCCATTTCTACAGCTTCCTTATTTGCGATTAGCAAATTGCTAATCGCAAATAAGGAATGAATGGGGAGTCATTCCTTATTTGCAATTAGTAATTTGCTAATCGCAAATAAGGATGCGATTTCAAGGGTGCCAGGGGTGTCCAAGGACACCCTGTAGCACCCCTGAAATGAAAATGTAGACTGATGTTGCGCTTTTGGACATGTGTGTGTGTAACATACAACTTAGAAAAATGCACTAAAGTGAATTTTTCTGAGTTTTCGCTATTTACCACAAAGTCAGACTTCGTGGTAAATAGCGGCCAAAAATGGTGAATTCGCAATTCTAAAATGGTTCATGAATTGCATTTAAGGAATCTCAAATAGTGATTCCTTAAATGCAATTCCTCTCAATATAGCGATTTCGCATTTTGCGATTTTTGCATTTGGGATGATGAATCCCAAATGCAAAAATTGCGCTCGCAAATGGCCAGATTCTCAGAATCTGGCCCTTTGCGAGCCGATTTTCCCTTGATGAATCTGGCTGTAAATTCTTACATGGAGTAAAACAAGGACGTAGCTGAGGTCATGAGAACTAGCGCATTGCCATCACGAGAAACAAAAATGCAAACAGTTCTGGTTAAGTATGGTGGTCTGCAAATTTCACGTCTCCAAAACTCAGGTACAATATGTCGAAGCCTCAGACACAGGCACATCTGGCTGGCACTGGTGTGGCAAGGACTAAGTTTAATTTGTGGTGGTGGAGCTTAATTTGCGGTGGTGGTTACCAGTGAGGCCCATTGGCACTAATCTTTGGAGACTAGCACTTACATTTCCTAATCAGATATTGACCGAGAACAAGAGAGGGAAAACACACAATCTGGGAAAAGGGAGGAAGAGAAAGGTGGAAAATGTCACAAAGTGAGAATGCAGTGAGCGGAAAGAGTAAGATCAATGGGTAGACAGTGTCTGATAGAGGATTAAAGAGACCTGCGGTGAATTTGAGACTATGCAGCCTTGGAATTAGGTGCATCAACATTTAATAAAGCTGGCTGCTTGTTTCTCTGAAGAGCTTTGGGTACTGGAACTCATTCTATTACAAGTTATGCGCTGAGAAAGGAAACTATGCCCCCAAATCCAAGCAAACAACATGGGTCCCAGACCGGTTTTGAAGGATAGCCATAATTGTGGTGCACTGTGTGTCACCCTTGCACCTCTGGGCATCGCTTCTTTCGTACCTGCTGCATTGTTGATAGATAAGTCCCTGCTCACAGCTCTCTTGAGTTCCTCTTATGGTTTTCTTCTATTTTCCACTCATCCATTCCTCGCCTCGCCCAACACTTTCCACCCTTTCAGGCTCTACTCCCTATTCCCTTCCACTCTGCGTCTCTTTCTTGCTTTCTTACTTGTAATTTATTTTCTTCCACCCTTTCCTTACTTGATCCTCCTTACAGTGTTTTTCTTTCCCTCTATTCTCTCCCCACAACTCTATCATCTTCTCTCCTTGCACCTCTATCAACTTCCATTTCTCTTTCTGCATCCTTTAATCTACCTACCCTCCCTATATTCCGTTACTCCTTCCTCGGAGTCACCTTTGCATCGGTCAAAGGAATCAAAGACAATCAAGAAGTCATCATCATATTGAACCAAGATAGAACCACCTGGGAAGATCAAGGTGTCTGAATCATCCTTAAATGCATTTCAAAAAATAGAAGTTAGTTCTCCATACCTTTTGTAGGAGTTAACGCGTTGAGTGCTCATGGAGGCTCCCGGCTGTCATGAGTCATGGTAGTCATGTGCTCATGACGGCCGGGAGCCGTCCGAACGTTGCCGCTCCGCCCACGAACGGTTAATCCCCCTTCTGTGCGGGAGAATTAATCAGTGGGCAGAGTTCAGACGGCTCCCGGCCGTCATGAGCACACGCCTATTGTGACTCATGGCGGCCGGGAGTCGTCCTCAGTATGGCAGTGCCACACCCAGTCCCGTCCCCTCTCGCACCGCGGGGGAATTCGCCCCACAGCGAAGGGGTTAGGCCTACGTCATATTCGAGCCACCAAAAGAGAACGCAACAAGGAACTGACTTTTGGGTTTTTATTCCTAAAGAAAAAAGCAGAACGTAAATCAACAGCCACCAACCATGTGGCTGCAGGCAGATACATAACAGAACAGTAGCCGGATCTGGCAAAACAAGGAACAGCATTGATAGCTTACAGACTTTGTACAAAATGATATGTTTCTTTACCAGCTTTTTGATGGGTACAATGGGTGTTTTTCAAATGTTAACAAAGGGGGGATCAAAAACATTTCCCTTTAGAAGACCAGCAATAATTGTACAGATTCCTGCCTCTGTCGAAGAATGCAAGGGGTATTGTCATAAGCGAGGAAGCTTCTTCTTTAGTTTCAAACTGATCCTAATAGGGTCTGCAGACAAAATATAGCAATATGAAACCACAGAGATGAAAGGACTTGTATTAAAGCATCGGCAATGTAATGGGTTGAAACATTTACCAGCATTGCATTTGTTGAGAATTCACTTTCACTTAAAAGATAAAACAGCAATTTCATTTTCAATTGGAATATCCACATAAGCAGACTCACTTGTGCAATACTCAGAACAGATCAGTTTGCACAGAATATCCCTAAACAGCAGGGTTGACAGTGAGGTAAAGCTCAGCTCTAAGGCATGTTGGTCTGTAATCCAGCCCAAAGAGATAGACACAAGATAAGTAAGAGGGTGAGGAACACATGTATTTGGGATGGCAACAACAGCAATAATTTTTCCTAAAAGTGCAAGAGTTGGAAACTCAGAGGTTTTTAAGTTGAACCAACTTGCACCATAGACATGGAATGGACGTTCCATTGAAGACATTGCGTATATGGACCTTTCTGGTCTATGGGGTTCAAAGTGTGTACAGAATAGTTGTTAGCCTTTGGGATCTCCTAAAATGGAAGGAACCTATTTATTCTGTAGAGGAGAGAGTCGAGTTGTTCAGGCTGATCCCTGGGGTAGATTCTGGCAGTATCCTTTCTAATGTCTCCGTAGACCACAAATGAAACAGTAGTAGTTACTGGGTGGATACACTCTCCCCCTTCCCAACTCAGGTCCCTTACTGCCCTTCTTTCACCTTGTCCACCTTGCCCTCCTCTGCACCCCCCCCCCTCTGCTAATCTGCTAAAAACAACTGCGGTGCAGATTTACAAGAAAGTGACGCAACTGTCGAGATGCGTCAGTTTCCCTGCCCTACCATGCGAAACCCTTGCGTCACCATGGATGCGCCGTATTTACAATACGGCGCACCATGGCGCAAGGATTGACAGATGCATCAGAAATGTTTACGCATCTGTTGACGGAAACGTCACGCATTGCTGGAGTCATGTCGCAAGCACGACGCAACTCCAGCAATGCGTGGTGCGTCCTATTCCCCATACACTGCGTTACTCCTTACGCCTGCTTCAAGCAGCCATAAGGCTTTGACGCAGTGGCGTCCTAAAAGTCACGCAGTAAAATCTTGTAGATTTCACTGCATCACTTTTACGAGGCTTTCCTGCGTGGTAACACCTACCCTGCATACATTATACCTGATGCAAGTATAATGTCACACAGGGCTTTACAACGTGACGCATCTCCCTAGATGCGTCACGTTGTAAATGGGCCGCAACTTCTACGCCGCCACTACGTCACAAAAGTGACGTAACGACGGCGCAAAAGTGACGCAAGGAACTTGTAAATCTTCCTCTGAATTTGTAAAGCCAATTTAGATGCTGTTGATTCTGTCTTTCATTCTTCCACAGCAACACAATCAATAATGTACTATAGAAACCAAATCAGACAAGTTCTTGTTTTTCCAACCCACACTTATGGTTCTCAATTTTTCTTGCACCTTTGGCAGCAATCAGTGAGAAAATGAAGCCCCACTGTTTCTTGCACAGTTCAGCAGCATTCATACTACCAGAAAAAGTCAAATCTTTTTCATTTGACCCAAGAAATCGACAGGAGGTTCACCTTTGCTTCGTTTTTTTCCACAATTGCTAATTTTCACCCAATCAATTTTAGTGGAGTAGACTTACAAAATTGTGTTCAACACAGCAGCCATTCCTGTGATTAATGTGGTAGTCCCTAGGTGTTTGCTCGGGCAGTTCGCTTTCGCAATCAACTGGTCTCTGACCCCTGCAGACATTTACAACACATAACAGTTGATTCACATCAGCCCAATTAGGATTATGGCAGTCAAAAAGAATGCGTAATTGTTCTCTAATTTCTGGAGATTCTTTCAGATTTTGGGGAACATTCAGGAGATCAGATGGAGACCAGGAGTCTTGTATGATAATTCGGCTCCCTTCTCAAGACTGTGGGAATTAGGGCTCTTAGATGTAACAGGGCTTCTGTTAAATGTCATAAAGGATATTGGAGTCATTGCTGTCATTAAAACTAGATGGGGGAGTTTGCCTGCCGGTCAGGGAGCACATTCTTGATCTTGAAAGCTTCATTCAGCAATCAGTCAAAGACTATACCAGAAAATAGTCAGACTGCATGCCTAACTAGTGACACTAACGGATGTATGACGTTACAAAGCATACTTTTACAACGCCTACCTTTGCAACGCGGTTTTTACCACGCATACCATTACAACGCATAGCGCTTTGGGGTGCTGGATAGTGAATAGTTTAATTTACTATTCCAACTCCAGTCCCCGTGGATAGTAGGGAAGGTTATTGGATAGTAAATTAACCTATTCCCTATCCTAGAGCGCCCCCCAGAGCAATGCGTTGTAATAGTTTGCGTTGTAAAAGTTGCGTTGTAATGGTAGGTCGTTGTAAAAGTTTCGTTGTAAAGGTTACATACCGACACTAACACTTGAGGCCCCACCTGCAAAGTACCCCCCACCCTGGCTCACCACCTAACACATATGCTGAGGTGGTCCCCTGAAACTTGGCCCACCACACCGCGTGGGCTGCCGGGACTTTTGTTACACCACAGTGCCCAACCACTCTGACTGTGCACTTTCGAAGGATGGGGTGATGATCAAGACCGTGACAGAGATGGCAAATGAGGTATCATCTTGTTAGCCCCACATTTAGTCCTCGTTCTTGATATAATAGCAACATTGTCAGTTATGCCACTGCTTGGTGCACAGCCATTCGCCGTGCTCACAGTGCTTATCCTACATCCACTGCCAATGCTTGTTCCTCATCAGCTCACCTATTGGCTGGTGCCGCACTGCTCCTGGATGCAACCACTGGTGCACCCCAGTACCACCTACTTGAATTGGAAAATGTACCTTATAAAACCGATCCTCCTCTCTCTCCTCCGACTTTTCCTGGGTACCATTAATCATTTGGGCTAAGAGATGTGGAGGCGGTTGAATAATTTGGTATCTCTTGGATCAGACTTCTTCCAGCATTTCATAGCTTCCTTCTAACAATTCAGGGGGAGGGGGTTCTTTTGCTTACTTTTAAGATTGGTTGTAGGACGTTACAACGCGTACTTTTACAATGCATGCCTTTACAACGCATTTTTCACATCGCAACATCCTTTACAACGCATTCCATTACATCGCATGACATGACAGCGCATTTTAAGAAACTACCTTTACAATGCATTCCATTACATCGTATATTACCTTTACAACGCATACCATTACAACGCATACCATTACATTGCATTTATGGTAAGTATTGGATAGTACAGGGGTAAAAATTACTATTCTAACTCCAGGGGGTGCAACAGTAGGGTAAGTGTTGGATAGTGTAGGGGTAAAAATTAATAATCTAACTCCAGGGGGTGCAACAGTAGGATAAGTGTTGGATAGTGTAGGGGTACAAATTACTATTCTAACTCCAGGGGGTGTAACAGTAGGGTAAGCGTTGGATAGTGTAAGGGTACTATGCATTATAATGGTATGTGTTGTAATGGAATGCGTTGTAATGACTGTGTTGTAATGACATGCGTTGTAGTGTCATGCGATGTAATGGTTGCGTTTTAATGGCATGCGATGTAAGGGATGTTGCGATGTAATGACTGCGTTGTAATGGTAGTGAGATGTAAAAGTTGCGTTGTAAAGGTTGTTTCCCGTTAA
This sequence comes from Lissotriton helveticus, assembly GCF_964261635.1. Lineage (NCBI taxonomy): Eukaryota > Metazoa > Chordata > Amphibia > Caudata > Salamandridae > Lissotriton > Lissotriton helveticus. Next base: position 186,496,562 of record NC_136068.1, on the reverse strand, counting down.
GATTATTTAAACGTTCAATGTCAAAATTACCTTTTTTCGGACTACACATGTTTTTATCTGTGCCCTTGAACGAGTTCTACAATAACCTCACATGCTTCTCTAATACTGGTTATTTATGATGTTGGTGGGAGTCTCTCTAAGTAGGGCCTTATTCTGTTTTGACTCTTTGGCGCACGTTTTCGGTCAGTCGTGGCCCATGCAGGTAAGAGCGGTAGGGCCAGGTTGTAGGGGGGGATTCGACAGACAACCACGAGAAAAAATGAAACACAAAAAAAATGTTCCCCGTCATCATCTTTCGAAATCCCCCCCACCCTACCCCACCTCACCGCCCCACTGCCTGACCACTCTTACCTGCACGGGCCGTGGCTGTTTTCGTTACTACACCCTCACTGACACGTGAGGAAAAATGTAGAAAATCTTACGCTTCTATTGCAGTTCATCCTCGTGGAGGAACAGAGAGAAACGTTTTGGGGACAGGGGAAAAAGGGGAAAGGGATGGTCTGACTGCTTCTCCCACCAGCTCAACCTAGGAGGGAGGTCAGAAAGTATATTCATGCTTGTTAACTGCCTTGCAAACGGAATACCTCCAGTCATAGACCACGCCCCACAGAAGGTCCGGGTTGGCTGAACCATTGTAAACTCTTTCAACACATTCATCTAATAGGGTCTTCACAGGGGACCAGGATAAATAGGCCAATACCGTTAATGTTGTGGGTTTTCATTCCCACATCTGCATCCTAGTTCCCTGGAATTCCCCTTTTCTACACAACCATTTCATTTGTCATCAACTGCCAATCTGACTTGTATCTGTAATCAAAGTACTAAAATAGTACCTAATTTATGATCAACATTTGCAAAAATGGCTTATATTTCAAACAAAATCACATTGGACTATATGACCTGATTGGTGAGCCAAGCATAGGTCTGTCTCCCATCCACGTTTTCCATGGATAAGCATCCATTTTGCCGTTGGTGCCTGGGGTTATAGAGTGGAGGTCCGATCCAGCTCTCGTCAACGCTGTTTTCCATGTTTGGTGATTCCCAGCCAATACATCTAGATCTGTTCAAGAAAACTTTATCTCACTTTTTGGTTGGGTATTTGAAGTGTTTATTGCACAAAATAATAGTCTATAAATCAAAGAAATCACTGACAACAGAGATATGCACATCTGCATCGGCAGAATTACCTAAGCAAGAAAAGATAGCTATGGTAGAAGACTGTTATTCTAAACTAAAGCAATCCACTTTTATATTCTAAACTAAGGAATGCACATACCCGGTACATGCCTGTGCAATATGAAGGAAGTGATCACTCAATGTTTGGGGTCAGGACCCCTTGAAAATGAAGGTACCCTTTTGTCCAGTGGTTTCAACCTAATTACATATACAGGTGGCAGGTAAAAAGGCTATTGGGAGGTGTAACATTTGTGAACTGTGTAGTAAGTAACACACATTTAGTGTGCCTCCCAGGGGGCTCCTAGGAAGAGGTGTGATGTATTCCTATAGGTTCTGTATCGATCCCCCTATTCCTGACCCTATTCTGGTTAACAAGTTAACTAGCAGCCATCCCATGATGCAGAAACCGTTATCTGATTACGCCAGACCACGGCACAGGAGCGCGTTATCTGATTAGGTCATAACGCTTGCCATCTAATTAGGCAAAGCAATATTCCTCCAGCCCCTGATAAGGCATACGGAGTTCTCAAAACAAATCAAACCTATGACAACCTGGGAAAAACCCTGCGGCCATTGTTTTGATTTCACCGAGAACTTCAGCAAAAGAATGTGCTAACGACCAGTTCGTATGACATCCTTAATGACGTATCTATGTCCATCCTTACGTCAATCTCGGCACCTTACAGGTATAAATATTACCGATATTGCCTTAAGCAAACACACGCGGTAGAGACGAGATCGGAGCAGCCAGACTTGCCGAAGCCCAGAGCAGAGCAGACCCCGCTGGCGCAGCCCCGCCTTCCTGACGCGCTGAGAACGAGACGCTGCCTTTCTCCTGCCGAGAAATCCAGCTCCGGCGCTTCCGAGCAGCCCTTGCAGGCAGCCTGGAATATCGAGACCAAAGACGAGAGATACCATCCCTCAACCATCCTAGATTCCAGGTACAGAACTGAATAACCCCTTGCAGAGAATTCTTGAGTCAGTCACTTGGCAAAAACAAACTTAACTTAAACTGCTACTTTCTATCCCCGCCCACGTATTAGGCTTAGGTCAGGTACACTGGGGTAGGCGTAGTTAGAAGCACCAGTTGAGTACGATTAGTCAAATGTTTATATGTATGTATCTATTTTATCCATTTTAAACCACCATATGGCTTAGAAACCATATAAATGTTTTTACAGTATTATTTTATACTTCTGCTTTTATTGTATGCACGTTACTTAACCATAAGTATTGCGATAATATCGATTCATTTCTCTTGTACGAGAAAAGAGACTGATCAATAAATAACATCTTTTATTGAACACGCCCGTCTCTTCCTTTTCTCTACAATCTGGTGAAACTAAGAATGCACGTACTGACTGAGTAAAATAAGTTGTCTTTTGTTTTCACACGACTCTAGAGATACACTCTTGATTAGGGGAGAGCAAAGTTGTCATGTTCTATGGTTGTCAGAAACTAAATCCCTTCTTGTCTACCCAGGGAGGTTCAACTCCTCCTTGCCTATTCGAGAAAGTTTCTAGTGAACTCTGAGCTAGCTGGCAAACCCAAAACTTTAAGTCTAATATCGACAATAGAAGACCTAGTTAACGTCTGGTCTAGGTCTATACTATTGGAGGTATTATTCCAATGCGCAGAGCCTATTGGGATAATAGGAACTACACTACATGGCGCCCAACGTGTTTGGATAGGCGATAAAACTAACGCAAGACTTTAGAGTAACTCAGTCGTGCTCTTTCACTCAGACCCCTTTTTCCCCATAATACTCCAAAGACGTCTGGAGTGGGTGAGAGGTAAAATCCGCCAAACCTCGCAGGAGGGAACTCCTATGTATGGTTCTTGGTTCAATCAACGTTGAAGGATACACTGTTCCAAAATATTGTGCATCTAATCTTTGTTTCCATAAGGAACCTGATCTGCAAACAAACAGAATAACCTTCCTGACAGTAAAATGCCAGAAAGTGATGATGAAAGAGAGAGAGTTAGATTAGCAGCTGAACTAATAGAAGCTGATAATACTATGCAAGAAGCAGACCCGGATATAAAACTCATCCCGGTCAACATAAGAAGATCTATAACGTTAAAACTTATAGACAATGGACTGACACCAAGAGGTGGTACAGTCATATTCGTAATTGAGGCACACGAATATCGGCAGACAGAGGTATTCTATTCATGGATAAACTTTCCAGCAGCAAATGCTGTAACAAAGGAGTTCCACTATTATAAAATAGAGGAACCACCGGATACCTACACTCCTTTCGAGGAAGTGGAAGTACCACTCAAATTCCAAGAGCACCTGCTCTTGTTTAATGGCGCCCTAAAACATAATAATCACATCATCAGGCTCGGTCCATTAGGTAGACCAGGAGCAACATGGCCGGTCCTAGCCGGATAGACACCACATCCAGACATCGAAAGGATGTCTGCAGCAGATGTTTTAGTACAACTAAAACATCTAATTAAAATATATAGACAACTAGTCCAATATGTAATGCGGACTTCAACCATCCAACCTGTAGTTAAAATTCCACAGCTGACCCCACATCAGGGGAACACAAATAAAATTACACCACAGAACATACAGTCCTGCCTAGGTAAAGTACCAGCTAAACGGGAACAAATACCATTCTGGTTAGCACAAAAAATCACCCAAATAGAGGCGGTGTTTCCAGACACCACCCCTGTGGATAAACACAGGATTCTGACTATCTGTCTTCCAATGGGAATCGCACCACACGTGGAGGACTGTGACACTTGGGCTACAGTCTTTGCTTCCATTTACACAAAAACACATGGTGTACCATCCATGTCGGTAATACCAGATGTGCTAAAACAAATTCAAGACGAATACGGTCCAGAACCCGCTTTAACTCTCGGTATGAAATTACTAAAAGACTTCAAGCAGGTCTCGGCAATATTACTAGCCAACATAAAAGGAGAAGCAGCGAATGTGGCGATCCGCCAGAGGTTAAAAGAGACAGATATAGCTGACCAACCAGCTGAAATTGCCAGAATTATAGAAAAATCCTATGAAGAACTAGGTAGAGATAGTTTGGGTGGAATACCAGTAAAGCCCCAACTAATTGAAAGTCCTGAAAAAATATTTATTAAAACTAATCTAAACAGTCAAAAGAAGAACTGGGATGGAAACAAACAATCCAATCCAAAAGAAAAGAGATTCCAGTCCAGAGGAAGGTCTCCTCGGCGGAGAGAAAGATCTCCGGACCAAGGACCCAAGTCTCCCCAAAGGGAGCCCTCTGTGAAAAAATACAACCTTAGAAATAGGGATAACATAAAGAAACCGGATAGATATCAAGATTTTGATACACGTCCCTCTCAATCTTTTCAGACTTCCTCGCAGAAATCGGAAAGAAGAGGACGATCGGAACCCAGGGAAGGGCACGTCAAGTCCAAAGACAAGGAACCTGCTCATCCAAATAAAAAATTACAGTTTCCCAAGAAGAAGGTAGCCAGCATTAAAGTATTCAACAATGCCGAGAATACTGAGGACACAGCTGAAAAACGGAGAGTGGGCTCAGACAATGCTAGACAGCGCAGCAGAAGTGAGCATAGCACGCAAAGTCCTTATGAATCATCTGGAGACAGTGGACACGAATGAATACATTCAAGTGGAAACTGCAGACACCAGAGTTAGCAAACCTCACAAAATATATGAAATAACTTTACGTATAGAAGGGGATAAGACTAGAAAAATAAGGGGCCTTTTTTGGGATAATCTCTCCAAGGGCAATGACATCCTTCTAGCTGAAAAAGATTGGCCACCAGAGTTCGTCAGGGAGTGCCCACATGGCGAAGAAATAATTATGCCTGCCTTCTCAAATCATATTCCAATTCATAAAAAATATACACTTGCAAGAAAGTTGGCAGTAGCTCAAGCTCCTGCTTTATATAAAAATCATGTAGGATGGGATGAGGACTCTCCTCCTCACAAAATCCAGTTAAAATCACAACCTACTGCACAAAGGCAGTATCCAATCAAGCAAGAAGCAAAAAAACAGGTAAAAGAAATTCTAGATCAACTAGAATACCAGGGGGTGATTGAAACTTGCACCTCACAAATGAACAACCCTTTGTTTCCTGTCTCCAAACCAGACAATTCATATCGTCTAGTTTTGGATTACAGACACCTTAACTCATGTTGCAAAACATTTGCAGTGCAAAACTCGCATAGTGCTGCACTAATGAATAACATAGTGCGCAAAAAATACAAAACAACATTAGACATCTCTAATGGATTCTTTTGTCAAAATATAGCACCAGAGAGCAGATATTTGTCCGCGTTCTCAATAAATGGCGCTCAAAAACAATTCTGTCGGTTACCCCAGGGGTACAAGAACAGCCCAGGATTATTCTCAGCGAGAGTAACAGAGTTACTACAAACATATGATGACGTAGCATTATCGTATGTCGAGACATATACCTAACAGACGATGACTTGGATACTCACTTGAAGAGAGTGAACACCATAATACTTGGGTTCGCGGCAGAGGGTTACAAATTCAACTTTAAAAAATCTAGAATTGCCCATCTAACAGTCCTGTTCTTAGGATATGAATTATAAAGTGAAGGCAAAAGCCTGGCTGACAATTTCCTAGAGAAATGTGCCGTACTCCAAGCACCTAGAACACTAAAAAACTTACAGTCAATTCTAGGCTTCCTAAATTTCGGAAGAACATACATTGCAAATTACGCAGAAAGGGTCAAACCCCTTTATGATCTAATAAAACCAGATTTTAAAAGAACCAATTGGACTCAAATACACACAGAAATTCTGAGATCCTTACAAACAGACATGTTAATTAAATCAAAATTAGAAACACGTGATAACACACGCAATCTTGTGATTCGAGTCATCCCAGGAAGATGCGGATTCACATACCTGACCTCTAATGAGGGAGAAAAGGTACCAATTGCATTCAAATCACACTTGTACACAGAAGCTGAAAAGAAGTTCAGCATTAAAGAAAACATTGTTCATGCAGTTCAAACCGCAATAGCTAGAGAAAAAGATAAAGCTGACGGTAGACGTATCACAGTCAGAACAGCAGAATCAGCCTTTGAGGCATTAACAACACCGTGTAATTTACCAACAACAGCATTGAATCCGGAATGGATACAATGGGTGAATTCAATTACAACGGACAGAGTAAAATACTACTTTGATCCAGAATTAAAAGAATTAAAAATCTAGAATATGAAAGAACATTCCCTCTGCCAATCGACATTCTGCCATTACGACAGTACGCGTGTGTAATCTATACAGACGGACATGCTCAACCCTCCGTTTGGGGAGAACAAGCATACCACCCCACATGTGAGATTACAAAAGAGGTGTGGCGCGGAGGTAAACTAAGACCTCTATTAACAAAAACACACTCAGTAGAAACTAATTCAGAACAACAGACTGAAATAATAGCATTGAAAATGGCGCTAGATAATGCAGATCGCGAATTCCCGACACTCATAGTGTCCGATTCGTATTACTGCGTCAAATCATATAACAGCGATTTACAGAAATGGATTCAAAACGGTTACAAAGATGACACAGGTGCAACAATAAAGCAAAAACTGCTTTGGGAACAAATAGTTCTGTTACAAAAAGAACTACCAAAGACTCACGTGACACACTCACTGAGTCATCAGCGTGATGGCGTTCACGTTGCAGGGAATTCATTGGCTGAGACAGCCACAACGGTAGCAACTAAATCGGCTTCCATAGCTAGAAAAAAGCGTACAGTGAAATACATTGACGGTGAAACAGTGCTGGCGGTGAAAACTTCATCAAAAGGCGACTGCTCAGCGCTACCGATCAACTATCCACTCAATTATACATACATAATCGATGCAAACTCCGTCCCTTTTGCTCGAATCCCTGGAGTGGGGGATAGAGTAATTCCAAACATGGACAGGAGAACTTTGTTAATTGTAGACGCACATATAAGTGAGGGTCTTAGTCATCTCAAACTAAAAGATTCTCTGGAAGAACTACAATCAGTGTACTGGTGGCCAGGCATGAGCCTGCAGCATCACATTTTTGTGAAAAAATGCCCGGACTGCAACAGAGATCGCAGCGGCGAGAGAAACGGTGTAATACCATGGCGTTTCACTCAAGAAGGGCTAAACAATAATAAGACCAGTGTGAATAAGGCGTCCTATTAACAAACAAAGACTAGTTTCCACTTATAATGTAGACCCCAGCACTCGGCTGACGTCGGGACGGTTATACAAAGATTTGCGAGTCTAAATGGCATATACGCTAGGAGCATGCTACGTTTGACCAATGTTTTCACTTTAGCCCTCAAGCCTGTGGGGAAACATCGCCAAATGAGCATAGCACAGCGGGATTCTTCTCACTTCCTTCCTGAGGGATACGGGATGGTGTAAAGAAAAAACCAAGGCATAAAGCTATCTATAACGGAAAGGATATTAGGTTCGGGAGCTGGGTGGGTCAAACATCTAATAAGTGTCCAACGTAGTCTAAACAACCTGCCAAGAAATTCTCTGAGGGGATTCAGTCCGTACGAATTACTGTTTGGGACTAGGATGCTAGTCTTAGATCCTGACAGTCAGACTTCAGTGGTGAAGGAAAAAAGCTTTGATATCAAAGATCGTTTGGCTATTTTGCAGGACTTAAACGAAACAAGAAAAGACCTGAGCAACATAAAGTTGAAACAGCAGCCAACAACCACTGAAGAACCACCACCTGTCCCAGCAAGACCTGTCTGGATTCCAAAAGTCGGGGATCTAGTCAGAGAAAAGATCGCGGTAAAGAAGGAATTTGGGCCTTCTTACAGAAAAGCAGTTCCTGTCTTGTCCATCAACGGGACGAGATCAGTTATACTACCGCCACTTGCTGGTAAAAAGGAGAACCGAGTTGTATCCATCGACCTGGTAAAACCACAATCATGTGGCCGATAACAAACAGTAGGCCAAGTGGACTCCCGATAAGTAGTAGAACACCGAGGTTTGCTACAAGTACAGAGGTGCTAACTAAAAGGCTAATCACATTCGAAACGCCTACAGAACAACAACAAGGACTATGCAACAATGCAATGGAACTCACACCTCTGAAAACCCAAATAAAAACATTTAGTAGAGACACACCAACATACAATGAAGTAACAAACGAATATGCAAGAAACAGTAATCCTGAAGCAATTGGAACAATTGACAGAACGGCATCCGGCTACTTCATAAACTTCGATGATTCCTCTGAAGACCTCAGTGAATCAAAGACACAGCCATCAACAAAAACTTCTAAAGATAAAGCTAAGGAACTTTTGAAACAGCTGAAAGAAACGTATCTGATTTCTCCATGGATTGAATTTTGGGTGGCCTTTGGTGCATTTATCCTCATACTTTGGCTCATCATGGTACTATGTTTGGGACGCTTCATTGAGGGAAAATATGCTAAAATGGACACAGCAAGCCAGAAAATCAACTTGATCCTCAAGCCACACACGTCTTCACACGTCAAGAAAAGAGAACTTTCTTCAGTCAATTTCACAGCCAATCCTATACCGGGTGGGGTAGCATGGGACAATACTGACTATGAAATTTATGGTCCGGTCGAAATCCTCAAATATATCCACACCAAATCAAGATCTCGTTGAGTGACTTTGTAAAACCAAGCTCATTTGCTGATGATTGGGATTTTGAAAGTATAAATGATATGATGTCTGACCTAGTGATGTCTGCTAAATTTACCAAACATGATTATTTGCAGGGTTCGTCTAATTATGATAGTATGTACTGTTACAACCACTATGGTAACCATTTTCTACATAAATCTGCACAACCTAGAAATGTTTTAAATTATAATCAATGGGAACATTGTGCAACCCCTCCAAAAGGAAGCTCAAGAACCTTTTATGACAAATATTCATACTTTTCAGGGTTCAACACAAGTAATGCTGAAACATTTTATTTCTAATTGTCAAATAAGATAGGAACAAAAACCATGCTTACAAACACGAAATTGATATATTCGGACTAATTGTTTGCACAAATGAATACATTTGGTTTTGATTATTGGGACAGAAATGTTGAAGTAAAAAGTGTTTGGGGTACAAAAGAATGGCAAGTACAAGGTATAGAATCATTGTTTAGAGCCTGCATGATCCCAGAACAAATTATATTTTTGAATGACACTGTTCAACAAACTACCTGTCTTGGCCTAGCCAAAATGAAAGACTTAAATAAACCGTCTATTCCAAAGCCAACTATGAACAGCAATAGCTCTACAGATGAAGAGATAGACGTAAACTATGTATTAAACCAAAACAGAACACATCCTGATTGGAAACAATGGTTAATCTGGCCCACAGATACTAATAACTGTCAAGACAGATTCCTGAACAAAACACAGGGGTTCACATTGACCAGGCCAGATCCTAGATATTCCCAAAGACAACACCCAGGGATAATAACCACCTACAGTGTGGGCAAACTCTGCCTTCAATGGCTACAAACTTCCACACTGACAGAAATTAAGCAACACCTAACTTTACTTACTGATGGTGCTGACTTGCGTGATTTCATTATGGGACCACGCAAACAGCGTCAAAAACGCTTCATAGCAGCCTCTATATATGCAGCTTACAACGAGGCCTGGAAGATAACTCAAATTGAGACAGCAGAAAATATACGGGAAATTGACCGTATTAATTTGGAAAAATCGCTTTCTGTAGTGGACAATGGGTTAATGACTCTGTCCTCCAGAATCTTTTCATTGGACAGCATTGTGTCATCAGCAATCGACATAATATCGCAAGACTTACTGTTGTTACAACACGGTCAGTCTCAATTGCGTTCTATTATACAGCTTGGCTGGACGTTACAAAACCTGCGTTCAGGCTATGTGCCTTGGCGTTTAATCAACACAACGTCACTATTCAATATCTTTAACCTTACTGATAAACAAATCAGTATGGCACAAAAGGGTGCTGATTATACAATCCTGAGCATTGAGAAACTCGAGAGATTACCATTGACAATGTCAGAACGACCTGTCATTGAATGGATAATACATGGGATAATTAATATTCCGATATCTACTTTCAGGTTTCAATACTGCCAAAAATATATACAGGCTGGCATGTACGAAAAATTGGGAAAAGGGTACATTAAGACAACATGGAACTTGCCCTATTCACATGCATGTGTCAGTAATAAAGGACAGAAAGTGTTTCTTAGTGGCAATAATTGTGCGATGTCACTAAGCGGTACACTTCTGTGTAATGGAATTAGTTTGCATGGAGCCTGTGAAGGGAACTCAAATAACCTTTCATGTCACCAGCTAGGCACACCTGCAACAGAGATAGAACCATTCTTAAAAAGACTCTATAACGGGAGTTACATTCTAATTGTGGATCGCAGATGTTGTAGTTTACTGCCCGGGATTCCTTATCTCATAACTACGACTACGAAGGTCATGTGCTGTGGACGCTTATTGTTCCCCAGCTCCTTTCCAGACAGGGAGGCAAGGGCATGGCCTAACTTGAAAATTACTTCTATTCGAATAGATACTTTAAGCAGAATGAAAACAGTGCTTCTTCAGACGCCGACCAGACTCACGTCATCAAAAGAAACGTATGATCTCCTAGTCGCAAGGACGACTGCAGAGATTCACTCATTGTTATCAACTAATTCCCCCATACATTTCGCAGAAATCCTGAATGAAATCTTAAATATTTCTGATACCAGTGGAGTCTCAAAAGTATTTAAGACAGTATTTTCGATGGCATTAACACCATTCAAAGCCATACTGGGTATTTTTCCAGATTTCGTCCATTCGATTTTTGGCGGACTTCCCCTCATTTTGGGACTAATTGCAGGAATCCTATTCTTGGTCCTTATATTTCGTTATGGCAGACCATGTCACAGACAAAACACCTGCGACAAGGGAAGAAACAATCCGAGCCATTGGATACCGGGACCGGATATCAAAAATCCTGGGACTATCCCGGCTTAGAGACCTGAACATGACTTGGTTTCTTTCATTTCGACCTATGTGGCATCGATGTGTTTTACCTGTATTAAGGTGCTTGCTGTGCGGAGAAGAATGCGTGTTGGACACCTGTCTGACGCTACAATCGGATGCGCCTATGGATGCAGAAACATTGTTGGGTCCGATAACGGCTCATGCATTGTGCTGCCCTCAACGGCTGCCAATCCTGATGACGGCATTCGTGGAAACTTCACCACTACGATTAAGGGGTAGTGAAGTTCAAGATGAAAGCAGCATCGATCAGGTACGACCTTCTGTCAGCAATACTAATCAAAAGGTCAATGGAGACAATCATGCACACGAATGCATGGTTACACCTTTTTCCGAGTTAGTGGAACTTTCACAGGAAGCTGTTGACAGCTTTTTCGACAGTCTCAATGATATGATGTTCTCACCAGAGCAGAAATAACGACTTTTGAGCAAGCTAGCACACGGCGTTCCCAACACCCTGAATTTGGCCTTCAACTTTAATAAATAAATAACATCTTTTATTGAACACGCCCGTCTCTTCCTTTTCTCTACAATCTGGTAAAACTAAGAATGCACGTACTGACTGAGTAAAATAAGTTGTCTTTTGTTTTCACACGACTCTAGAGATACACTCTTGATTAGGGGAGAGCAAAGTTGTCATGTTCTATGGTTGTCAGAAACTAAATCCCTTCTTGTCTACCCAGGGAGGTTCAACTCCTCCTTGCCTATTCGAGAAAGTTTCTAGTGAACTCTGAGCTAGCTGGCAAACCCAAAACTTTAAGTCTAATATCGACAATAGAAGACCTAGTTAACGTCTGGTCTAGGTCTATACTATTGGAGGTATTATTCCAATGCGCAGAGCCTATTGGGATAATAGGAACTACACTACAGAGGGAATGATAAGACCATGACATACAGTGGGTTGCTGTCACAAGCTGTGGGTGGGTCCCTGTCCCACTGCAAATGCCACTCCATCTTTCACTGATGAGATCAATCCACAGTGAGCACTGTGCACTGGAGAGAGTTCATTATCTCTGTAATAAGGTGTATTGCCCTGGTCTATGCTGGGTGCAGCCATTAAAGGACATAGGGGCATCAAGCCTCCAATCTTTAATAGGGTATGTGGTCTTCAGATGTCAATTCAAATCCCAGCTATGTTGATCCACCAACCAGTCCTCCATCAGTATGCCTGAGACCATTTTTAATTCAGAGTGCTGTGGATTTCCTTATCCATTCACCTGTTTTCGATGGCTGAAGGCTTTGGTGTTCTGCTTCTTGCAGTGCAAAATACTATGCATGATTGCCCCACCTGCAAATAATTTCTTTGTTTATCAATGATGGGTTTACCAGTGGACACTGTCATCAGAAAGCTGATTGGACTAAATGACCAGGCCATAGTAAAAGGAATCTAGACATTGTGTTTTGCTCCACACGAGTCCAGCCGCGGTCCGTGCAAATAAAAGCGGTGGGCGGGTGGGGTCGGGTTGGCGGGGGATTCGATAGACAACCACAAGGGAAATTTAAATAAATAATAATTGTTCATTTGTCATTGTCTGTAGAAATCCCCCCCTCAGCCAGCCCCACCGCTCTTACCTGCACAGGCCGCGGCTGCATGAGAGTCTCATGTGTTACGGGAGCCTACCTCCACGAAGGATATCACGAATGCTGCTTCCTGTCTGGGACTTTTGAATAAAAGCTGAATTAATTCTGGGTTTTGTAGACATGTTTTGTTTGAATTGAACGACTGAGACAAACACATCTGAAATCAGTGCTTTTTAGGCGAAAAGGTAAGGAGACAGTGTCTGTAATGATCTGGCGTGAGGTGGTTACAGTGTCTTCAACATTAGATCCATCTCAATAATGTAGTTTACGTTTTTAATATTTGCAAATACAAAATTGACAAATTTGGCTGTAACAAATTCTTCACAATACAATTAATGCTGATACAAATACAAATAGGTCTCTCCTACAGCTTTTATCTGCTGGGTATTGAATATCAATTATGGACAATAACAATATTTACAGTGGGATTTGGGTCAATCCACTGCTTACCATTGGTTGGCTTTCTTGCCAATCTCATTTGCTTGACTCTTAATCAATCTCTGTCCTTCCTCTTCTTGTGTTTATCCCTCCCATCAGTATAGCTTCTTTACCATTCTTTTGATTGGATGACTTGTATCCTTTCACTGCTTATATTCAGGGAACTCCTTTTTTCTTTCCATTTCAGCATAGCTTGCTTACTTGCTCACTCACTTGTGTGCCACTTCCCCACTAAATTCCTCGCCCTTCTGTACTCGCCATGCTGTTTCCCCATGCTTCCTATACCCCTCCTAGTTTTTTTTTTATTATTCTCTCCAAAAACTCTTGTGTTGCCCCATCAAAGCCTTGCTCCAGTATTGACTTCTATGATATGGTGACACAATTGCATGTAAATTTCATCAAGCCGAAGCAGTTTTTAAAAATCTTTAGCTGATGCTTTTCCACATAAAAAAAGCATCTGCGAAGTGAAAGGTCAGGTTACTCCCTTGAAAGGCAACATCTACTTGCCTTGCCAGTACTTGTTTTACTAAGGCGTATGTACTTCTGCGTCTCCCATCTGATGCCAGAATAGCCATTTCCTGTTTCAGCGCCAAGCTATATTTGGTGGTGTGCAAAGTTGCAACCTTTTCACAAACTCTTCCTTTTTCCACTATTTTGTATGCAAAAGCAAATTGCAGCACACTTGCCTAGTAAATGAGTGATAACATGTTTTTGCATTTACCGTTTTTTATGGTCAGAAAATTATGAAGTGAGCACACATGAGCTTTCTTAGAAAATCCAAAGGAAATACTGGCCCTTTGTCAAAGTATCTCCATACAATATTGTGTTGCCTTTTAAGTTCACCCCTGAAAACACAAACCTCATCTCTTGACTTCTTTACATAACACTCTTCTTTGAGGATTCAGCACAAATCAGCTAATACAGTCTGTTCAGTAAACGTGCCTTACTACCAGCTTCTCTGTTGTTGTAACCCATAATGTTGTATGAGTATGATATTTTAGGGCTTATTTACTAGCACCTTGCACCGCCGGTACATCACTTTTTCCCATATTAAAACCCCTGTGGTAACACAATTACCAAGTCACAAACTGTTAACGAATGCTTCATTTAAAAAAAGCCATTCCTATTGGCTTTGCCAATGCTGTATTTTGTATCCATGGGACTTCTGTGTCCTAATTGTTTTGCTAATCTGTGTCATTTCCTCTCTTGAGAGGTAGGGTTTTATAAACTCCTGTTTCTACATCAGGGAAGCCAAGCAGTATTAACATATAAACTGAGTTTTTGCCTACCAGGGATTTAAACATCTGCCATGAATGACAACGCTGATTCATTTTTCCTAGTGTACTTTGCTGAAGTGCTTTATAATTGCAGAAAATAATACTCTTGTTTGTTCTAGGCTATTGCCTGGTTGATTTTGTATGTGATTTGTGCACTTTGCACGACATTTTTCTTGAATTCAATGTTGCGTTGGTCGGGGTGAAATAACTGTGGACAAAGAAACGTTCTGAGATGTAAACCTTGAGAATGGAGGAGATGTGATCTCGAGGCTGAACTGCAGACTTTAAGGCAAGGAACCCTGGTTTCAAATCCAGACTTCCACTGTCATTCCAAAGCTGTGTGACCTATGGCCAGTGGCATAGTGGTGGGGGGAGGAGCCAGAGGGGTGGTTGCATTGGGCGCAAAATTCTTAGGGGCACAAACTTTAAAAAGAAAAGTAGACGGATACTTGCCTACCCAGGGCGCTGGCAACCCATGCTCAGGTGCCGGCAACCCACGCTAACCCACTGCCCGTGGCCACTCCCGATGACTCACTTCTCCTTATTTTCATTAACAGTTGATTTTTCAGTTAATAGAAATACTTATTGCTAGTGTGCACTACTTAATAAAACCATAGTCACATATGATCATTTTATATATGTTATTGGGGATGTTGAAAGAGCAGACCTGGACCTGTGGGCAGTAGAAGACTGTACATAGCAACAGATGAGGTACCTCGCATGCGTGGTTACAGAATACATACGCTGACATTTACATAGCGTGGGGTGGGGAAGGAGCATACTTCTAGTTGATTCATGCGCAGGTGAGAGGAGTTTCACATGGTCGGCGGCAGGAGACTGAATGCGGCTCATCGGAAAGAGTGGTCATCAAAAAAAAGGTGATGAATGGAATGCTGGAATTAATCTCAGCCACTAACAAATGCTCGGGCTGCATCCCAGTTCATCGTATATCACCAACAATGCCACCTCATCTGGGGCCCAGCCATATGCAAATTAGGCTTCACCCTGCTCCAATGGGGACAGTACAGCCCGAATTTTCAGGCCAGATCCTCCCTGAACACAAGCAACCTAGGATCAGTTTGGTACAGTGAGCACAGAACCCACTTCTGGGCATGCCTATCAAACGGTGGCCACTGGAACCAAGTTTTTCCCTGGCTAAGGAACCCTAAAAATGGTCCTAGGCTGCTTGTGATCCTGTTCGGGAGGATCTAGCCTGGCAATTCGGGCTGGACAGTTCCTATTGGAGCAGAGTCAAGATTGAGTTGCATATGGCTGGGTCCAAACTGTGGTGGTATGGTGAGCAAAAAAACGATGGATTGGGATGTGGCCTTGAGTGATTAACAGAGGATGCAATTAATTTAAACATTCCATCCATCACCTTGTTTTTGGTGCTCTCATGGTAATCAGTATCATCAGCAACGCAGTGTTTTTTTTACCCCTGTTCATATCAAGCGCAATTCCAAGGATCTGTACTGCTTTGAGCTTTCCAAATGCTCCATGTCACACTTTTTTTTTACCATTTCTGTATTGCTCCCCCCAAATTGAATGTTCTCTTGGCTCACTTGTGGCAATGCCACTTTTGGCCCAATGCTTTGTGTTCACAGAAAAGTGAATTTATTTACATATTGCACTGTTAGGTGGCACGTGTATTCTAAAGGTACATGCATTTAAAACTACACAGGAAGTTTTACATGACAACTATTTTATTGGTTACCTCAGCTCGTGCTGCTGCTCTAAGGCAAACTAGACCTCTGCTCTGGCTCAGCTTAACACACCCTATGAATTGTTCTGCACATCTCTACCGCCTAAGAAGAAGTTCTAGTCCTGTCCCTGAATGGTATCTTGGGTGGATGTGAAATGCTGGCAGGTGAGGGTTGATGGGTGAACCTCTGTAGTACTGATTTAGGTTGTGCTTTAATAAGTTGAAAATACATGAAAGAAACAAAAACTAAACAACTTTATGTTCATCATGTACCTAATTAAAAGAGTTTATCTTATCAACCGGGGCGGAAAAGGTTTAATATGGTGGCGGTGCCTATCAGACATCGCCAGCCATATTACAATGGGCTTAAACAGATGCCTTTACGTGGCGGCAATGCTGCCACGGAAAGGCATGCGGTCTTCACTTTGGCGGCCCCCTGCGGGCCCCCATGGTGAAGGGGGGTGGGGGTGCACATGGGGGTACCTGTGGTACCCCCCTGCATTTGCATACACAATGCGGCAGGTACCGCGCGGTGCCTGCTGCTTTGTGTATGCAAATGCATACATGCATTTTTAGCATTGTGGTGGGCAGTGCTGAGAGCACCGCCCGCCAGAATGTTAGAAATGCATGATGCGCCCGCCACAGTGGCGGGCGCATCTTAATATGCAGTGCGGGACTGCCGCTCAGCTCGCGGGCGGTCCCGTTTTCCACGAGGGTGGCGGGCGGGCAAAGTCCGCCCGCCATCCTAATGAGCCCCTTAGTGTTGTCTCAACATCTCCAACTCTAACTATGGTCTACTGTTAATGATGATATGTTGCTTTCTGAGATGCCAAATGGGGATCTAGTTGTAAATAGGTAATAAGTTGGACCTTAAAAACCGTTCAATCGACTAGTTTAGACTCTGAATTCGGGGCCTCTACACAATAGATGTGTCTCTATATTATTATGTCCCTGTTTTTTATGTTGTTCTCTGATATACCCTATGAGAACTTAGTAAATTATAGGCAACTATTTGGACCTTGATTTAAGGAATATAACAGCATACAGCTTAATTAATCAGTTTAGATTTTGAATCTAGGGTCTCTAACGAATGTGTTTTTGTATTAGTATATCTTGTTCTTCTTTTCTCTTCTTTATTTGTAAATAATGTTGTTGTGTAACATAATATAGTTTTGTATATATTTATCTGAATAATATGTTTGTTCTCTGCTCAGGATAAAGTGTACATTTATATTGACCATGTATCAAAAGTTGTATATTTTGAGTATGTCTTCAAATTGAGGACATCTAGCCATTCTTGCTAAATATTATGGTAATGTAAAGTATTTCACACTAGGTACATATGTATATAGCACTATTTGTAACCACATTATAATAGTATGTTATGTGTTTTGTACAGTTTCAGTGCAGTGCAGTGCCTAATAAAGGCAGTTATGCCGAAACGCACGTCACTTGCATCTACCGCATTGCCTCCATCAACTCTACATCTATCGTGTATTCACTGTCAATGTTGGAATTAGGCTCTGAATAAGATGAATCATTTTATCTGAATTCTATTTTTTTGTATATGGATTCGTTTATGTCGCCATATATTTTTTTTATATGAATTCTTTAAAAAACGAGAAAATATGTGATTTTCTAAACAAATAATAACAATAATAACAAAATATATATTTTTATAGAAATAATTGTGCATTATTGATGTCTTGATTGATTAAAATAAGTGGTTGCGTCTCTGCTGAGTACCTAGATTATTTTGCCAATTATTGATTATTTATTCAACTTGCTATAGACCTTAACCTACTGTGTTACTTTCCC
This sequence comes from Lissotriton helveticus, assembly GCF_964261635.1. Lineage (NCBI taxonomy): Eukaryota > Metazoa > Chordata > Amphibia > Caudata > Salamandridae > Lissotriton > Lissotriton helveticus. Next base: position 186,478,546 of record NC_136068.1, on the reverse strand, counting down.
TATGTACAGCTTGTTCATTAGGTATATAGGGGTCCCCTTTTTTCAAAAGCGGAGGAGCTGCCACTGTCGCCAACAAATCTCTGAGCTACCCCCGCCCCCCTTAATATACAACAGAATCCTTTAGATTATGTTCTTATTAAAACTCCAAGAGCCACTTCTTTACACAGCTAAAAAGGGTACAATTTCCTACACCATAATTTTGACAATCTCCTACGGCGCTAGATAAGCAGTAAATTACATTTTAAAAAGTCACCAAATTTTCGAAAAAAATCGTATAATTATGTGGATGTTTTGAACTGTGGCTCACCACTTTCTTGCATGAAATTTTCACATAGAAGCCTATGTGTTCTGCAAGTCATGTAATACATAGGCAGGAGCCTGGTCTTCTCTTGTTGACCGAACATGACCCCCCCCACCCCCCCAGAGTGTCTTATTAAACATTTATTTGATGTTATTATTCTTACTCACAGTATCATAGATTCATTCTTTATTAAAGGCTTGAAATTTACCCAACAGCAATTATGTTATGCTAGTTGGATTTTATATCTTACCTCACATCCCTCATGAGGCTTACTGACACTGGGAAGTCAGCTGATGCATAAATGCCTAGAGCAGGCTATTACTGTTTAAGTAAAGGAACATGTTAGGGTAAAAGTGCCAGTGTTTAAGATTTTTCGGAAATAGCCAATGATCTTTGGTTGCTCTCAGCTCCAAAGGTATGCCTCCGTTGACCGCTGGAGCCAGGATTGTTAATGCTCAGCCTCCAGATCTTGTTGTCCTGTGCTGGAGCACAACCACCAAATATTAATATGCAGACCACTGGCTTCTGGATGGAGTGTAGGGTTTGATCCTATCACAATCTGTCTGGTTGATCTGTCTGGAAAGTTCGGTGTCACCTGTATTAAGACACCATTTGTGATCTCTTGTATAGTCTGGTCGGGATTATTCTAGTCTGGACGGGATACCCAATAAAGTAACTCAATTAACCCCATATCTTTCAGTTTTAGTTATGATAACCCAGTTATAAAGGTTTGCACATGCCTTTCAATCTCTCTGTGTAGTCAGTCTCTGTGGATGATGTGTACGAATCATTGGAATACTAAAACTGATATACCCCAAAGGAAGAAAGCAAATCACGGAAACCCAATTTTAAGGTAAGACAATTTTAAGGAAATACAAAAAAATCGAAAATAAAGGAAAGACAATTTTAAGAAAAAGTTCAAAAGTAGGTTAAACTTTGGTGAAGTTCAAACCTACTGTGGGAGCTTTGGGTTCAGAGATGGGTAATGTTTAGGGTGATGAGGGTTTTTTAGGGGTCAGGAATAATTGGAGGTCAGGAAACAAAAGGGGTTTATTAGGGTTCATAGATGAGTGGAATGTCGGTGTGGTGAGGGTTTTCTAGGGTTCATGGATGAATGGTGCTCAGGTCAGTGAGGTGTTTTTAGGTTTCAGGGATGGGTGGAGTGTAAAGGCATTGAGAGGTTTTAAGGTTCATGAATGGGTGAAGTTTAGGGCTGGTAGAGATTTTTATGGTTCAATCATGGATAGTGGCTGGGGTGGTGAAGAAGTTTTAGAGTTCAGGATGGGGTACTGGAGCATAGAGTGGTGAGGGGTTTAAAGGATTCAGGGATGGGTGAAGTTTAGATGTACAAGGGTATTTTGGCTTCAGGGATGAGTAATTTAAGATGATGGGAAGTTCTTCTCAGTCGTGGATGGTTGGTGTTTAAGGTCAGTGAGGGTTTTTTTTGGGGGGGGGGTCAGTGATTGGTGGACTTTGGGCATGCTGAGATGTTTTAAGGGGTATGGTATGGGTGGGTTTTAGATGTAGAAAGAGGTTTTAGATTTCAGGAATTGGTGGAACTAGGGTTAGTGAGTGATTTTAATGTTAAGGTATGATGGATGTTTGGGGTAGAAAGAGCCTTCAGGCTGCAAGGATGAGTGTAGTTTGAGTGTGGTGAGGGGCTTTTTGGGGCCAGGGATTGATGGTGTCTATGGGGCGTGAGGTGTCAGTGATGGATGATGTCTATGTGCGGTGATGGGTCTGTATATTAAAAACATCCAAAGTAATTGTTTGACAATGTATCAGATATATATATGAAATAATCTCCCAAGATGTAAAGCATTGAAATAAATATCTCCAACAAAACTGTTAATAAAAGTAAGACCTGCAACCATTACATTTACCCTCAAAAAATAAGTATTCAAAAGCCAATATCGACCAAAAAGACATTCTATGAATTGGTTTCTTCAAACAGGAAAATGCAACTCATTCTGAAAAACAGATTAGATGAAATAGTTTCTCAGCAATGTCAATCCATGAAATTGTTCTTCTATGAAATCACAAACAACCCTCTGTGGACACTAGAGTCTGTTCAGATGTTCTATAGAATAGGTATTCTTATGGATGCTGACACTCCGAGAAGACCTCTGGGCTGTTCATTCAGACTCTTTGTAGAGTCGAAAAGCTCACGGACCTTGAGGACGATCCCTGATCATCTCAGTACTGAATATAATATTTTACTAGCTTCACATGCTCCCAGCCAATGCTGTTGATTTTGAGGGTCCTGACACTTAATAATATTTTCACATCCATAGTTATTTCACCTGGGCTGAATCCTGGAGCAAAAAAAACGTTGTGTTTTGTAAAACTTTCTGCATCATATAAGCCATGACCTTCCCTACACATCACACATTCATACACAGCACTCGAGGCATAGACACAGTCAAAACATTGCCCATTATCATTTCTTTCCACTACCTAAAAATTTCAGATAGACACCCGCAAACCAATCAAAAGATTGCAATGTGCCTATCACCAGTAGACAGTAATTATACCCAAAAAGTGACTGCATGCTCATTAGATCTCTTCCTTTCATCCATACTCAAGGACAGCTACGCATTTGTTGCAAAATGTTTACAGCACCCCTCTGAAGTTCATGCATGATGCTAAAACTCTTCCTTCTATAAAACCACAGTCTCCCAAATGTGTGCAGCACAGTTGCCTCATTCACCTAAAAGCACCTTGGTGCCTCATTTGAGTGCTACAGAACAAAATGTGTGCTTTTGTGCATCATCAGGAATGTGACTGATTCACCATATAAAGGATGTATGACGTTACAACGCATGCTTTTACCACGCATGCAGTTACAACGCAGTTTTTACTACACATACCATTACAACGCATAGCGCTTTGGGGTGTTGGATAGTGAATAGTTTAATTTACTATTCCAACTCCACTCCCCGTGGACACTAGGGAAGGTGTTGGATAGTAAATTAAATCTATTCCCTATCCTAGAGCGCCCCCCAGCGCAATGCGTTGTAATGGTTTTCGTTGTAAAACCTGCGTTGTAATAGCACTGCATGGTAAAAGTTGCGTTGTAAAGGATGTTTCCCCATATAAATGCTACAGTACAACATGTGTGCAATGACTGAGTTACTGGATAGGCGGATGGCAATATTAGGAGTTTTCCACCCCTATGCAACCCAAGAATGCCTGCAGGAACGTGAAATGTTCTCATGCCCCCAAAGTGAGAACCCAGGGCTTAATTAACTGTTAAGCATAGGGTATCAAGGGGTGGGAGGCACCACAGAAATTTTCCATTGACGGATCAAATCAGTTCTCTCCTTGAATCACCAATTTTGGGTACAAACTTCACCATTGTGGGTGATTTTAATTTTCACTTAGAAAGTTTCTCAGATCCCGATATAGAATGATTAGTAGACACTTTAGCTTGCTTTGGATTACCACAGAGAGCAAGCGTTCCACCCACTGAGAGGGGCATACGCTTGACAGAATTGTTTCAAATACTCCCAATATTTCCAATCCAACATCCATCCTGTTGACTTGGACAGACCACCACGTGGTGGATTGGCACACATAACATTCCAGGAAACACCGCTTTCAGTTCCCCTTAAAAACTGTTTAAATAGAGTCTGGCACAAAATACAAGTTAGTAAACTTAATTCCAAACGTATTACCTCTTTACCTGAACCAGTGGCTATTGTAGAACAGATGGCTGAGGATTACTCCAATTGGATGAGCTCTGCCCTCAATATCATCACAATATCAATATTTTGTGCCTATTTTAGAGGGTAGTGTCTTTCATTCCCAAGGGAAATCTTCTTTAGTTCTTCTTCTAGCCAAAAAAAGCCAATCTCAATAGGATGGATTTGAATAATTATCGCCCTATCTCCCGGCTCCCATAACCTGCAAAGCTAGTGGAGAAAATGATGAACAAGCAACTTGCCGCCTTCATAGACACAAACCATCTTTTGGATGACACACAGTTCAGATTTAGACAAGGCCACAGCACAAAATCTGCACTTGCGGTGGCCACTGAGGATATTAGGGCAAAACAGGATGGGTTGGAAATACATCCCTCATCCTGTTACATTTGACAGTGACCTGTGATACTGGTCAACCATCTACTGCTGGTTGACCATATGCAGGCCCTGGGGATAGATGGCCTAGCAGTCGCTGTATTAGTAATTTTTCTCAGATAGGCAACAAGTGGTAATGGTCAGAGAGTTTACTTTAAGACCCTAGTAACTGCCCTGTGGGTAAACAACCTTTACCACGAAGTTTTTACCACGCGGTACCTTTACCACGCGGCCGTTACAACGCAAGTCGTTACCACGACTTGCACTGGAGGGCGCTGTGGGATAAGGAATTTTATAAATTTATATTCCAACACCTTCCCTACTGTTACGGGGACTGGTGTTGGAATATAAAATTATAAAAATCCTAAATCCGCACCCTCCAACGCAAGTCGTGGTAACGACTTGCGTTGTAGCGGCCGCGTGGTAAAGGTATGCGTTGTTACAACCTGCGTTGTAACAACGTACATCCTCCCTGTGACTACAGGGATCATTGTTGAGCCCGACAATGTTCAATATGTATGTAACTCCACTGGCCACCCTTATAAAAACATTTGGCTTGTCATTGGAATCTTATGCTGAAACATGCAAATTGCTGTTTCATTTGCTAAACATGAGGCCAATTCTGGTGATACATTTAGGAGCTGCATGAGTACAGTAGGTAAATGGATGGACTTTAACTGCTTGAAATAAAACTCATCCAAGCCAGAGGTTATTCTATTCAAGAATAACCCATCCTTCTGGTCCCTGGCCTGGTGGCCTCCCGATTTAGGAGCAATCCCTAACCTCGATGTAGGTAAAATAGCTCAGGTGATGCTGGACACTGACTTTAAATATAAAGAATAAGTAAAGTGGAGAAGTGTGGCTCAATGGTTAGAGCGGCAGACCCTGATGCAGAGGTCTAGCCGGGACCAGGGTTCAATTCCCCGCCTCGGCGGGTCTTGGGCTCAAAATTCCACGGACTGATAATTCTCGCCGCGGTGCCTTTTCCAATCATGGAGTCCCACTCTGCAACTCTGGGCAATAGCTTGCTTAATCTCCACAACGGCCCCCACAACGCTAAGGATGCCTGGCCTCCACCTTGGGGGTGCCCAGGAGTGGACACCTCACAGGGAAAGCCAGGATGGGTTCCACAGCGGTATTCGTACAAGCGCCTTGAGACCCTTGCTGGTGAGTAGTGCGCTATACAAGTATCAATTTACAATTTATAAACAAGGTCACTTCAGTGTGCGGTCATGCTCTTAAAATGATCAAAAAAATTGAGAGATACATACCATTCAATCGTTTTAAAACAGTGGTCATTGCCCTTGTGGTGACCAGACATTGGCTACTGTAACAGCCTCTACTTAGATCTTCCCAGAGGTCCACTGAAGAAACTTCAGACCCTCAAAATCGCTGTTCCGCGATTCCTTTTGAAGATCCCTAAATTCCACTCAACAAACGCAGATATTAGCAAACTACACTGGCTGCCATTTAGGCAATGCATTCTCCTTAAAGCTCTCTGTACTGCCATTAAGACCCTTCATGGGCAAAGCCCCTCTCACTTTAAGAAAAATCTGAGGTGGTACAATCCTGGCAGGACCCTGCACTCCAGTTCTGCTAAAAATCTGTTGGTCCCAGCTTTCAAACGTTTCTCCTAGTGCGGTAGACGTTTTTTTAAGATCCACTGCCCTACTTTGGAACCGCCTTCCTTTTGAACTTAAAGCACCTGCCTCTCTCTCCATTTTTAGAGAGTCTCTGAAAACATGGCTCTTTGTTAAAAAATAGGTTGGTAAGTGCTCTGTATCCCTGGCTCTCATAGCGCCAAGACGCCTCTGGGTATTTGCTCACACTTAACAAATATTTTCAATCATTCATTCATTTACCATGGACCATATGGTGCAAAACTGCAAATGGTGCAGCTGAAACTATAAAGAAACTGGAAGTATACAAAAAAAATAATTCTATGTTACTGTAAGGTTTGTTTCATTTCGAAAATGACAATATTATTTTACAGTTTATTCTTGTTTATATTTTAAATTAGATATTTATGGGGCACCAAAATCTTTTCAATCAATCAGGATTGATAAAATGCGGCTAATCATCCCACAGGGTGTCCAGCAGGGGTGGCTCCACCGGAATGGCGGAGGAGCTTCACCCCACAGCCCGTGCCAGCAGACGACAAATAAAATGATAATAACAAAATGTTATTAGCATTTTATTTTTGCTGTCTGTGTCACATCAGTAAAGTATGGGGTGGGGCCGGGCATGTCAGGGACGAGACAAGTGCACTAATAACTGCACATCGCATGTGTGTTTGGCCAGCTGTCCTAAGCCAGCAAAATACACATGTCCACTTTTGTTCCTCCAACCCGGCTGTGCTACACAGCAGGGTCGAAGAAAAGGCACAGGCTCCAATGCACTGTCTGAGCGGCAAACGAGGCCGCTCAGACCAATCCTGGCACTGCTCTCGTGCGAGAGCAACGTCTGGATTGGGTGTGGAGGCTGTGCCCTGAGGGCCCAGCCCCTTCCAGCCAATGAGAGAACCAGTGAGGACGGCAGAAGCGGAGAGGAGAGGAGCAGCAGGTGAGTCTTTTTAATGTTTTAGTTTATATTTTATTTCTCCCCCACAACCTGCCGCCCTCTCCCCCCACGGCCACCCTGCCACTTATGTAGGCCAGTCAAAGTGGTACAAAAGGGGGTGGTGATGGACGGAGCATCTGAACCAATCAAACGCTCACACCCAGTCAACAGATCTGGGTTTAACCCCATCGATGCTCATGACGAGCTGAGCTCGTCATGAGGCACGGCGCTCCGGTGCTCATGACGAGCTCAGCTCGTCATGAGCCGTGGAACGCTCGCATGCGGGGATAATTCCCCTGCTGTGCTGAGCGTTCCACGGGAGCGGGTCTGCCCATGACGAGCTGAGCTCGTCATGAGCATGCGGGCGCTGCGCGCGTCCCCCCGCCCCCCAGCACAGCGGGGGAATTACCCCCGCATGGAAAGGGTTAATCCATCACCGTTCTTTAGCCCACTCTGCCACCCCAGTTCAGACATGGCCATATGCAAATCAGTCTGACCCTGTGCCTCATGGGAACAGTCCAGCCTGAACTGCCAAGCCATGCCTTCCCTGGACCGGAAACAAGCTTCCGAGGACCGGTTTCTGGCATTTCAGCCGTCTTCAGCCAGGCTTGCTTGAATCCAGTGGCAAAGTGAGAAAGGGACTCATGTCTGAGCATACCCTGCCAACTTATGGCGAACAAAGTGGTACAAAAGGGGGTGGTGATGGACGGAGCATCTGAACCAATCAAACACTCACACCCAGCCACCCCCTTTTGTACCACTTATGTAGGCGGTGGCTGCCACTGGCATCCAGGCGGTTGCAGGCCCCAGTGGCTTATTCAAACAGCCAGGTCTTGAGGGCCAATCGGAATAGAGCATAAGGTCTCATTCGGCCCTGGGGGAACACCAAGGACTTTGCTGTTGATTCAAAGTTAGCAGAATGGGAAAGTACACAGTTCTAGGTCTTGGATCTGGGTTGAGTTCTGGAGTAGGACTATGGCGTAGGCAAGAGATGGCTTACAAATGTTTCCAGATCCGGATATGATGGCGGCCAAGGCTTCTCACCGTGAGCAACTGGCGAGGTTCCATGCTTCAGGAATGCATCCATTATGCGTGTGGAATAGCTCACTAGCGCCCTTCTGCATCTCCACCCAGAGCTTTAAATGGAAATACAGGAGTGCTGAAAGTGAAAATTGCAGGTACTCTCCATTTCGAATTAAAGAAGTGCAGGTACCCAGTACCAGACAGTATCTGTCCATTTAAAGCTCTGACTAACCCCTAATTTCCCACAATTGCGCATGCCTGATAGCTTTAGCAATCAATATGAGACCAAGGCATATCAACGTCTGTCAAATAATCAATCAGTTTAGCATTCAAGGTTCTCTACTCAATGTTCTTTTCCAGACGGAAATGTAAGAACGCGTTGTCTCAGCAATAATAGGAGGGTGTGTGGAGGAAGCTTGGGGTGGGGAGGGGGGCTAGGTTTTATTTCTAACTCGTCCCTTCCTCACGCCAGAAATCACGAACATGATGGGCCCAGACACCTATAAATATGGATAGCTTGGAAACGGGGGGAGCGTCGGCTTTAATTACCAGCAGCTCGTCATCCCCGGGGCCGAGCAGCGCCTCCTGACACTCACAGGATGCGCGCGTGGCGCAGAGTGGAGCTGGCGCCCAGGTGAGCGCTGCGCGCGGGAGAAGAGCAGTGATGAGCAGCTGACAGCGAGATGGACACACCACTTAACTGCAGATCACTCCGCGCGTGCTCTGCGCAGCGCGCGCAGCTCTCTGGGGCTGCGCCGGGATCCTCCAGCCAAAGAGACGTGAGGAATTTAAAAGGTCTCTCAAGTGATCACCGCTCTGCTCTCAATTTTTTCTGCGCGACCTTTTTAGCTCTCTTACGGCGCGTTTCACCCATCTTTTTTTCACGGTATCCCTAAGATAATTTGACCTAAATATGTATTATTTATTTGTATAGCGTTCTTTCAATAATCATGGGGTTTCTTCCTAGAACTGCATGACAGCTGTCCGTAGAGATGTACAAAGTTGAACATTTGAATTCCTCAAGAATAGCACAATTAACTTGGCCGCATCTTCCAAGAAAACTTAATGTTAATGCATACCTTATGGTCAAACGAGAAAGAAAATGTCTCAAGTTAGATTTTCTACCCACTCATATTAACGGCACAAACCACTGCCCAGTAAGAAAATTGTGTGTGAAAGTTTGCATTTGAGAAAACTCGTGAAATTTTACAAAATGCACGTAACACAAAATTAAAGAATTTAGCAAGCATAATAAAAGATGTGCAATGGCCTTTTTATATGGTACTTTTTTTTAATCTCTCCTTCCCTCCGTTTTCCCTGTCCAATCCATTTCGTGTTTCTAGGCTATGCTCGTCTTCTTTATATTCCTTTCACTAACAGTTTTCCGCATTTTCTACCTCACCATCCTTACCTCTGCCACTTTTATGGAATGTTTTCCTATATCCCTCTTTGCCCAAATTGTGTTCTGCAGATATATGTCACTCAACCTAATTCTCACTTACTTTACCTGTAGTCCCCTTTCTACCTAATTCATTTTAAGAACTCCTCAGTGCTTTACGGTGACATTTCATTGGCATAAAGTCAGGGCTTTAAGTGGAATGAAAAAAGTAGGGGGTCTCCTAAAGGGGTGTGGCCGATGTAATTATAGGCGTGGCTTAAAACCACCGACATTGAAATCTATGCTTAGCTTAGTTTGCCGCCCGACTGGCATTTTGCTACTTTTTTCGTTGCATCCAGGTATATAATACATTAGGTAACACAACACTTACAAGCCAGTACTATTTGCTTTGTCAGTGGGTGTTAGTTGCATAACATGGATACGCAACAACCATGACTTTATACTATAGAATATTGAAAATGCTTCAGTTCTGAAAGGTGAAACTATAAGGAGTCCCTTTGACGTTACATCAAAGGCAGTGAAGGGTGGTCCTGCTGCAGAGTTAAAATGTATTTTTTTCATCCTGAGTGTGAGAGCCCGATAGGGACCTATCTCAGTACCTGCTTTTTAGGTTGAGCATTTGAGACCTCTTGTATATACTTTAGTTAATAATTTAGTATATATACTTTAGTATATACTTATATGTGTATGTACTTTGTGGGCTCTGGAGATCAGCCCTAGGACGTGTCTGCTCACCACTGAGGGACTTTTTTTCTGGCAACTGCCTCTATTTAACTTATTTGATATAAAACGACCATCAGAAGTCAGTACAATACCAGAATCACTTTGGCATCCTCTATATTCCATTCCATAGACCATATCCTACACAAGCACCAGTAGACAATAATATTTTTTTTCAATCTTGTATTTTCAGTGATATGACCAATGAAGGCCTTGCTTTTATATTAAAAATATAACTTTGGAATCTACCATTTCCTGCTGAAAGGCAATATTTCTCTCCATGTGTTCCCATACCTGGCGTGTCACGCAGTTTGGTGTTTACTTTCCCTCCATGTTAAAGAACAGTAGATGTTTTAGGACCCAGAGTAACGTGCTGCATAGCTAAATACATATAAGGTTCCAAAGGCAAGACCGATTGCATTGCAAATGCTTGTTAGAACCGCCGGTGCTGGGCACCTGCAAGACCCGGCCCACTTAAAACCTTACATAAAGCACTATACAAATTCCAACATAATGTAACATAGTTATCACACGCCAATCCTTCCTTAGTTCCTTGCATGCTTCTCTAAGCAAACATATCTACTGTGCAAAAAAGGAGAGGGGAGTAGCAGCTAGAGAAAATGAAATAAGGAATGAGAGTGAGAAATGGGTCAGGAAAGGGATGCTGATCCTTTTCCCTCATTTTCTATTTCATTTTCGTTCTCCTTTCCTGAGTACCAATTTTCCAAATTCATGATTGGCATTTCTTGCATCTTGTTCCTTCTATCCCATACCCCTACTAACAGATCTCTTGACTTGCATGTCTGCCTCAGTCTTACCAATCCGTATGTCTTGTATTTCTTTCTCTACTTAATGTAGCCCTCTCTTTCCAGGTATCACTGGTTCTATCCATTTCACATTCCTTTCCTCCCTTTATCCCTCTATTTATCCTATGCTCTCAACTTCCTTTCAACTCTTATTCTGAAAAATCCTTTCACCTTCCTAGTATTCCTCACTTTTAGCAATCCCTTTCCTTATTCTCTAGATTACGTGCTGTACTGATCATTACTTCTTCTCCCCTTGTAACAGGCCAACATATAACAAATGGGTGGTTCGGAAGAGTTTTTCTAACTTGGTATTGATCCTCTTTACCGAGTGATTCAATGCCCTGACGGAATCACCCCCACGCCATTGCAGCCGCGGTATCAGCTGAGACCAAACTACAGTACAGTCAGGGCAAACCCTCCTTACCCAACCCGCTGCTGAGATGATCTCTTCCAGAAGGACCCTTCTACCCAGTCTAGCAAGGTTATTCCCACCCAGGTGAAGAATTACCACCGCCGGCGGTCTAACCTGCTGGGCGACCAATTCTGCCAAAAATTTCCTAAATTTGTTGAGGCAGAGACCACCCCTCCCAAAGAAGGAAATGGACAATCCTTTGTGCTCTAGCTCCCTTCTACCCTTGCCTGTAAAGAATACATGTTTAGCGCGATTCACATAAGAATGACCCACAATCCAAACCCTGCGAGGCCGCGTCCTGTGTTCCTGGTTGTCCACGCCGCGATGATTTGCCGATGAACCCTGGTGATGACCCGAAGCGAGTCCTCCGCCTGCGTCACAGTGCGAAGAAACTGCAAAAACCAGAAAAACAACCAGATGTCAGCAACGCTCAAGGTACTTTACAGCATGTGTACCCGCACATAACGTTTGTAGCAATTGGATGATCATCTCCCAATTCTCTTAACACTGTTCACCTGCAGACCCCTTGTGGTCGCCTCAGTGGCTGCACCTATCCTAAAGGAGTGTGTGCCAAAATCCTTCGGGTCAAGGCCCACCCTGGTAATAGCCAACTCCATGACCCTTCTGAACTGGTATTTAGTTAAAGGGGTGCCATCGGCGTGCAATAAAAGCGGCCCACCCAACAACCCCTCTCGCTGTTTGATGAAAGCCTCCAAATGGCGTACCGGGCAGCAAGGATTGGCACTTGCCCTGTGCAGTACCACAGTTTCCCCTCGCGCCTCTTGATCCGTTTTTGATCTCAAAATTGTCACCCACAATGTGTCTCCCTGTATTGTTGTGTTCAGGAACTGGATACCCCCTTGCCTATCTGCCTTGGAGGCAGCAACCAACTCGCTCAGTCTTAGGGCTCCATAAAAGGCCAACGTGAAGGCCGCTTTAAATAGTAGTACCTCCCAGTCTGAATTACAGACGTCATGCAGTGCAGGCAATAACGTTGTTAACCTCCCCAAACCTATTGGTTTCCTAGTTTCTGCTGTGCTGCCTTGTAGGCGGCGCCAACCCCTCAATCCCTTCCGCACCACAAAGCTATTAGTAGGGTCTTTCACTCCTTTTGCCTGTGCGTAGAAAGAGACCGCCGCCCTATGCCTGTTAGCTGTTGCCACTGAGCGACCCTCCTGGTGCAATTTACCCAGGTAGTCTGAAAAACTGTCCTCCAGATCCCACTTAGCTTCCCTATCACGCCCTAGAAAAGTGCAATATGAACCAAACGCCCCTTCATAGGCAGTTCTTGTCTTGGGGGCTAAGCTAGCGGCCACAAGGTCCTGTAATTTGGGGCACCAATCTGCCAAAGTGTTGACGGAAAGTGGGTCGGTGTAGGTTCTGCCGTCGTAAGATGCTCCCTGAATACCTGCATTTTTTGGCGAGAGAGTGCATCAGCTGCATTATTGAGGACACCCGGCACATGTCTTGCCCTGAATATAATATTCAACTTCAAGCATCTCAACACAATCTCCTTCAAGAGGCGGAGTATGAACCTACAGCGAGCCGCTTGTTAATTAATACACTCCACCACCGTCATGTTGTCAGACCAGAATAATACTGACTTGTTGCGCAGATGTTCAGGCCAAACCATCAATGCCACCCAAATGGGGAACAACTCAAGGAAGCCGATGTTCATTGTCAACTCACTGCGCACCCAGTCCTCTGGCCACTTGTGGGTGACCCACTTGTTGCCAAGGATGGCACCAAACCCCACACTTCCAGCAGCATCAGTCCATAAACCTAACTCTGCAGAACTGGTGGGGGGGCCGGGCCACACAATCCTGCCATTGAAGCCCTCCAGAAATGCCATCCATATTTGCATGTCCTGGCGAACCTCCAGTGACAGTCTAGTGCGGTGGTGTTTTTCTCGCAGACCTCTCATTGCCTGTGCAATTGAGCGAGAAAAGGGGCGGGCCATTGGTATTACTCTTAACGCGAAATTCAATTGGCCCACTGTCTCCTGTAGTTGTTGTAGAGAGACCTTTTCTCTGGACAGGCACGCGCATAGTGCAGCCTTGAATTTTGTTACCTTCTCCTTTGGGAGTCTGGAACAACCCTCCACAGAGTCTATTTCTATGCCCAGAAATTCTATGCACGTGGCTGGCCCCACCGTCTTCCCTGGCGCCAGCGGGACCCCAAGAGCCCGCATGAGCACGCAAAATTCCTGCAGTGCAAACGCACACTCCTGAGACCCAGCCTTGCCCAGGAAGAGAAAATCATCCAAGTAGTGCATGACCTGTTGATGTCCGGTAGCCTGCCTCATTACCCACTCCAAGAAGGAACTGAAGGTCTCAAAATAGGAACAAGAGATAGAACAACCCATAGGCATGCATTTGTCCATGTAATATTTCCCCTCGAACTTGAAACCCAACAGGTGGTGGCCACCCTGATGCACTGGGAGAAGCCGAAATGCCGATTCTATGTCCGATTTGGCCATCAATGCCCCTGGACCCAGGGCCCTAAGCAACTCCACTGCTTGGTCAAAAGAGGCATATTTTACACTGCAGACGTTCTCATCTATAGCATCATTTAAGGATGCACCCCTTGGTGCTGACAGATTATGAATGAGTCTAAACTCTCCTTTCTCTTTTTTGGGGACCACACCAAGTGGGGAACAAACAAAGTTGTGCACCGGTACGCATCATAGGGACCTGCTATCCTGCCCAGGCGTAATTCTTTCTCGATTTTTGCTGCCACTACCCCGGGGTTATGCTTCACTGACAGTTGGCTCCTACACTCACTCTTGCCTGTGTACCCACCTGCAGGTATCCTGAAACCATGTGAAAAACCATCCTGAAGTAATTTAGCCGCTGTGTGATCTGGGTATCTGTTCAACCAAGGGATCATTGCCATAACATCAATGGGAGTGTGTGGTACTAAACCCTCCTCCAATCTATTCAGGTTTCCTTCTCCCCCTGGTCCCCTGGTTGCCACCCTTGAATCTGCATGAAGTCTCGGGGTGTGAGGGGTGCCCACACAAGGCACAGGCATGTTTGAACTTACATGTGCCTGCTGCCCTAGTACAGGACCGTTTGTTGAAATCCCAACATACACCCTTTTTATCCCCCCAACCCTTACCCTTCCCTGGCACCTCACTTCCCTGCGCATGCCGAAAGGGCTGTTGCGGTTTGGACGGATATACTTTCTGTGCACCTGTTGGCCCCATTGCTGCTGATCCCCCAGTTATCTGGCTGTACCATGACAGGGAATCTACCATGTCCCATGTTAAAGAGTTATTGAATTCTTTTGCTTTCCTGAACGCAATGTCATATTCCTTCCACCCATCCCCCACGTGTTTCTCGCTCCACATTGCAATCCTGCTTTGGTAGCAGGCCATCTCTGCGTGTAGATTGGGTGACTTTTCAGCAGTAATGGCACTGAATACGGAAAATGCCCTCATCCAGTTAATGAATGTCTCCTCTACTCTGAACTTAACCAACTCTGTTCTCCATTCACTGGGCAACATCCATTCCTTTTGCGACTTAGCATATTCAAGTTCCCTATTATCAAGTAGCAAAGAGAAAATATTGATATATTTGCCTGCCCATATCATCTCTTTCACAGCCTGGGAAACATGTTGCGCCAGATTCTCCCTCCTAGAGGGTATAGCAGCATCCTCTAGCAACGGCAAAGCCACCTCCTTACCACTGTTACTGACTTGCGGTGCTGCACCATCCTTCTTAGCCGTCTCATCGCTGGAGGTACCTGTATGGGAAGGAATTGGTGCCGCTGGCGCTGCCGCACTAGCCCTGGCCAACTTAATCATTTCGACCAGTCTCACGGCTTCAGCCGAATGATCCTGTGAAGATGGCAAAACCCCCCCCAACTGCAACCAGGGTAGAACGGCGGCTATCTGGGATGCCAGTTCTGCCGGGACCGAGCTGGCCGGTGGTGTTGTTACCCCAGCGGAGATGGGATCAGTGGTCATGGGAATGACAGGGGCAATGACCCCGAGTGGGGCCACCGGGATAGCTGCATTAACTGGAGCTGGGACCGCTGGCGGACCTGGGGGCACTACGGGGGTGTCCATAGGAAAAGGAGTATCAGTAGGTACTACCACTGGCGTTCCCTCTCCCTCAGCAGAGTTCCTCGGCGCTGTGCCTCCCCTTTTTTTGGACTTGCCTCTCTTAGGCGGCGTAACAAAATCACCTCTGGGCAATGGTGGATTAGTAACCCTTCTTGGCCTGACTTGTGGTCCCGTAGGGCCATCCAACCTTTCATTAATTTCTGCCACGCTCCTCCCCAGCTCGTCTATTTTCCCAAGCCGCTTGTCCATAGCGGTCATCTTACGCATCATAGTTTGAAACATCCGCTCCATGTGAGGACCCTTGTTAACTGCACTCTTATTAACTCGTGCGCCTGGCATTATAACACAATACCCCCCGTGCACTCTACTCACTGCCTAACAAGTCTCTGGGTGCACGTGTGCACTTCTACCTGCTTTGTAGTTGGGGGATGTGAAGATGGCCGTAAGCACCATGCGACTGTGACCGCAAACACACCAGCTAGTCTTAGCGTGTGGGCGAGCGCCAACCCCTTGTAGGAAGGTCTCAAGCCCAGCGGCCCTCCAGAAGCAATGAAGTGCAGGCCCGCCTCACTCCCCTTACCGCCGATCTCCTGCGTGTCCCCTGTCTGATGCCGTCCTCAACGCACGGGATCGGATGACTGCACCGGATGAAGCAGCTGAAACAAGAAGCACCACCAAGCTTCGTAGGGGGAAACAAATGTTAGTATACTGCACACATGTTTTAATACCAAACCAGGTTACAAGGGCACTATACAGGCGCAATAAATTCTGTCCCACCCTGCACAATAGTTTAGTATATTTGAGCTTGAAACAATTGGTTACACAATCACTACATGTATTGACACAATTATTTGCCACTAAGCTCTGTAAAACTGGCTTGCAAACTCAATTGATTACACAATCACCACATGTATTGACACAATTATTTGCCACTGAGCTCTGTAAAACTGGATTCAAAACTTGATTAGCCAATCACCACATGTATTTACACATTTATTTACCACCAAGCTCTGTTAAACTGGTTTCTAAGCAGTTAGAATCACAGTCCCTCATACGTCTCCCATCCATTAGCTGCCCTGCCAAATCCTGCTTCGCCCCACATTCAGTTATTTGTCAACCGGGGTAACAACCCCTTCATCTCACAAAGCGATTAAAACGAATATCGCTTCAATTAGACGCTGCACTGCCAGTACAGAGCCCCCTCAGCGCCCAGCACTTGATTACTCAAGATGATCACCAAACTATCCCCCAGCAGCACATGCTCCCAGCTTACCGACTGCTGACTGCTCCAGTTGCCGAATCACCCACCGGCAAACCGAAGGTGCTCCCGCCCCCGAAAATACCTCAGAAATCCAGACTCCACCACGCAAACTCGGCGAATCTCCGCAAACCGCTGCTCTCCAAGCAGCTTGTCCTCACTCCTCCGCCGTCACCACAATGATCCCCGAGTCTCCCCGATCCGTCTCTGGCGCTTACAAAGCCACGAGGCTGCGTCCTGGGGAATACAAAGCAAATAAATTAGAAGCCCCAAGCGTGGGGCAGTGAGGTCTACGGGGAGCGAGTCGGAGGCAAAGAGGGCGCTCCGCTCGCTCCCTGGCCCTCTTATGCACATGCCCTTGCTGGGGGGTCCCCGGCCCTGGTGACCCGCCCCCCAGACTACCCGCCCCCATGCCCCGGAAGCTATCCAGCCGCTTCCGGGTCACGGGGAGGCTTCGGCCTATCGGTGGTGGGGCGCGCCGCGCGCGTCATCGCCAGGCGACACGCCCCACCACCGACAGCCTGGGGGAAGGGGGGGCGCCACACTGCCATGTGGGCGGGGGGGCCGAGCGCCCCCCCCTTTTCATGAGCAGCTGACAGCGAGATGGACACACCACTTAACTGCAGATCACTCCGCGCGTGCTCTGCGCCGCGCGCACAGCTCTCTGGGGCTGCGCCGGGACCCTCCAGCCAAAGAGACGTGAGGAATTTAAAAGGTCTCTCAAGTGATCTCCGCTCTCCATTTTTAATGCTAGTCCCTTTTAGCTCTCTTACGATGCGTTTCACTCACTTTTTTTCCCCGGTATCCCTAAGAAAATATGACCTAAAAATTAATTATTTATTTGTTTCATTAATCTTGTGTTTCCTAGAGCTGTATAACAGCTGTCTGAAGAGGTGTGCAAAGTTGAACCTTTGAATGCCTCAAAAATAGCACAATAATAGTTAATAGTTACTCTATAGTTCTCATAACATGACATATTACGTACTTTCCCTCTATCCCCCCTCCCCTCCTTCATCGTCGTGAATTTTTATTTTCCCCTTGATTGACTGGTATTTTGTTTTTTACTATTGCTTCATGGTAATTTATTAAGAAATTGCATTACTCCATTACTTAAATCTCATTACGCATGTATATACTTTTTGTATTGTCTATCTCTGTTACTTCTTTTTTGAAAATTCAATAAAATTATTCTGAACTGAAAAATAGCACAATTAACTTGGCCGCATCTTCCAGGAACACTGAATGTTAATGCATACCTCACGGTCAAACGAGAAAGAAAATGCCTCAAGTTAGATTTTCTACCCACTCATATTATCTGCACAAACCACTGCCCAGTAAGAAAATTGTGGGTGAAAGTTTGCATTTGAGAAAACTCGTGAATTTTTGTAAAATGCATAACACAAAATTAAAGACTTTGGCAAGCATAATAAAAAATGTGCAACAGCCTGGTTATATGGCACTTTTTTACCACTCCTCCGTTCCTCTCTGTCCAATCTATTTCGTGTTTCTAGGCTCTGTTTGTCTTCTTTATATTCCTTTCACTAGCAGTTTTCCTTAATTTCTACCTTATCATCCTTACATCTGCCACTTTTTTTAGAATGTTTTCCTATATCCCTCTTTGCCAAAATTGTGCTCTCCTTCAGGTATATGTCACTCAAACTAATTCTCACTTACTTTACCTGTAGTCCCCTTTCTACCTAATTCATTGCTAGAACTCCTCAGTGATTTACGGTGACATTTCATTTAATTCATTCAGAGCTTTAAGTGGAATGAAAAAAAGTAGGGGGTTTCTTAAAGGGGTGTGGCCGATGTAATTATAGGCGTGGCTTAAAACCACCGACATTGAAATCTATGCTTAGCTTAGTTTGCCGCCCGACTGGCATTTTGCTACTTTTTTCGTTGCATCCAGGTATATAATACATTAGGTAACACAACACTTACAAGCCAGTACTATTGGCTTTGTCAGTGGGTGTTAGTTGCATAACATGGATACGCAACAACCATGACTTTATACTATAGAATATTGAAAATGCTTCAGTTCTGAATGGTGAAACTATAAGGAGTCCCTTTGACGTTACATCAAAGGCAGTGAAGGGTGGTCCTGCTGCAGAGTTAAAATGTATTTTTTTCATCCTGAGTGTGAGAGCCCGATAGGGACCTATCTCAGTACCTGCTTTTTAGGTTGAGCATTTGAGACCTCTTGTATATACTTTAGTTTATAATTTAGTATATATACTTTAGGATATACTTATATGTGTATGTACTTTGTGGGCTCTGGAGATCAGCCCTAGGACGTGTCTGCTCACCACTGAGGGACTTTTTTTCTGGCAACTGCCTCTATTTAACTTATTTGATATAAAACGACCATCAGAAGTCAGTACAATACCAGAATCACTTTGGCATCCTCTATATTCCATTCCATAGACCATATCCTACACAAGCACCAGTAGACAATAATATTTTTTTTCAATCTTGTATTTTCAGTGATATGACCAATGAAGGCCTTGCTTTTATATTAAAAATTTAACTTTGGAATCTACCATTTCCTGCTGAAAGGCAATATTTCTCTCCATGTGTTCCCCTACCTGGCGTGTCACGCAGTTTGGTGTTTACTTTCCCTCCATGTTAAAGAACAGTAGATGTTTCAGGACCCAGAGTAACGTGCCGCATAGCTAAATACATATAAGGTTCCAAAGGCAAGACCGATTGCATTGCAAATGCTTGTTAGAACCGCCGGTGCTGGGCACCTGCAAGACCCGGCCCACTTAAAACCTTACATAAAGCACTATACAAATTCCAACATAATGTAACATAGTTATCACACGCCAATCCTTCCTTAGTTCCTTGCATGCTTCTCTAAGCAAACATATCTACTGTGCAAAAAAGGAGAGGGGAGTAGCAGCTAGAGAAAATGAAATAAGGAATGAGAGTGAGAAATGGGTCAGGAAAGGGATGCTGATCCTTTTCCCTCATTTTCTATTTCATTTTCGTTCTCCTTTCCGGAGTACCAATTTTCCAAATTCATGATTGGCAGTTCTTGCATCTTGTTCCTTCTATCCCATACCCCTACTAACAGATCTCTTTACTTGCATGTCTGCCTCAGTCTTACCAATCCATATGTCTTGTATTTCTTTCTCTACTTAATGTAGCCCTCTCTTTCCACGTATCACTGGTTCTATCCATTTCAAATTCCTTTCCTCCCTTTATCCCTCTTTTTATCCTATGCTCTCAACTTCCTTTCAACTCTTATTCTGAAAAATCCTTTCACCTTCCTAGTATTCCTCACTCTTACCAATCCCTTTCCTTATTCTCTAGATTCCGTGCTGTACTGATCATTTCCTCCCCTTGGTGAAGGTCAACATATAACCCCTCCACCAAACTACATTAAAGGAGACATACAATTAAATATTAAGAAATACATATATTACTCTTAGTTATCAGTGTCACACCTTATTTCCCAGTCGTAAATTCTTCCATCCTTTTTATTTCGACTTTTTTTGTAAACGGTTCTCTCCATTAGGCAGAACGTCATTTTATGAAGTCTTCAAGGCCTTAAATAGCACGTGACGTCACCCAAGAACAAGAAGTTGATTTCAGCTACCCTGGGCTCAACCAAGGCAGCAATTTAAAAGATTACCTTTTTTCTTTCATTTACCAATTTTGCATACACCGTCATCCTCTCTTCAATCTCACTCTCAGACATACGGGCCGATGCATAAAAGTAAAAAAAAAAATTCTGAAATTTAGTTGTATTTTATTCACACAGGGTTACTCATATGTTCAGCGTAAATTACTGACTTTTTCGGGAATACAGACGAATTCCAGCAGTGCTAACATCTACACCTATTTCTGTATTATCATTGTGATGAAGATGATGATTACGATGATGATGATGGATGATGATGATGATAATTATGTGGATATTTTTGAAGTGCAACACAGGCTCTCTAAGAGCCTCTTGGTGGTTCCTTCCTTTAAACTGACACATATATGTTTTTGCTGTATACTCTCTGCATACTTTATTTGAAAATTCAATAAAAAGATTTAAACCAGACATTAAAATGCACAGAAGGAAGAAAAGGAACTGAGCAGCTGAATTCGGGAGTAACTGATAGGCAGTAGGGCACAGGCAGCTAAGATTGTATTTGTGATATTCATCAACTTTACAAAGGAGGGCTTTACTGCTATGATCACTACTGCTACTGCAGATGTCGCTGCTACTAATGCTATAATACTAGCACTAATGCTCCTATTCCTGTTCTACCTTCTACAAATGATGGTGAGTGTTATAAGAAACCAGGGAACCCAATTAGAATAGTCATGGACCTTGGGTATTATTGAGTCTTAAACACACTGGTCCCGAAGAAGGACAATAGGAGCAGAAAGCGATGAATATAGACTCAGAATCGGTACTATGTTTTAGCTGTCCAGCCGGACAGGATCCATTTAATATTTAAAGTGTTCACAGAGAATAAAGTGGGACACAGTCCTGCATCCAACTAAGCATACATAAAACAAAAACAAAGGCTCAGGCAGAACAGATGCTTGTATGTCATACATGCAATAAAACAAGCATCAAAATGTGCAGACACCGTTACACATGACTAATGACAGGTAAAATAGCATTTACGGTGTACAGAGAGTCAACGACGTTTCGATCCCTTGTGAGCAATTGTGGTATCATCATCAGGAGTCAGGACGTTATATTACATGCCTGAGTAATATTGCCTGTAAAACATTTAGGGGAATAGGAAAAAAGACAATAGATGGGTCATTATAGAAGGGGTTGTAAAGGGGTTATAAAAACGGCGAGTAGACAAATACCATGCTGATGTGGGTGACATGGTGGTTAATCCCAAATGGAGGAACTCTGCAGAGTGAAGAAGTGAGAAGTGACTATGCAGATCTGGAGAAGGTGGTGAAAATGCACGAGCCAATACCAACCCACCTGCTGAAAAGGTAGACAGCCGGAGGAGGGATGGTTAATAAACTAGTGCTTACCATTAGGGGTGCTAATCCTCTCACTAAGGAGTACAGATAAATGAATGATGTATAATGCTGAGGAGCAAAACACACAAGATGATGGACTGAATGTTGCACATTGGCAAAACATTCACCCCCAGTCACAGATCTGGGTTTAATCCATCATTATTTTGCTCACCACGCCACCCCAGTTCAGACATGGCCATATGCAAATCAGGACAGGTGTGCTCAGACGTGAGTCCTGTGCTGGGTTCAAACTGGAATGGCATGGTGAGCAAAAAAAAACCGATGGATTTAGGCCTAGATCCTCGTTCTGGGGTGAATGTATGACATTGTTCTGCATTCTGTCCATCAACTGTTGTTTTTGCATTTGTCACCCCGAGTGGGATGGGTATGCTCAGACGTGAGTCCTGTGCTCTCCATGCCACTGGAATAAAGCTATCCTGGCTGATTAGGGCTGAATGCCCGAAACCGGTCCTAGGATGCTTGTTTCTAGTCCAGGAAGGACTTGGCTTCACAGTTCGGGCTGGACTGTTCCCATGGGGCACAGGGTCAAGACTGATTTGCACATGGCTGGGTTCAAACTGGAATGGCATGGTGAGCAAAAAAACGATGGATTTAGACCCAGATCTCTGTACTGAGGTGAATGTATGACATTGTTCTGCATTCTGTCCATCAAATGTTGTTTTTGCATTTGTCACTCCTAGTGGGACGGGTATGCTCAGACGTGAGTCCCGTGCTCTCCATGCCACTGGAATCAAGCTATCCTGGCTGATGAGGGCTGAAAGCCCAAAACCGGTCCTAGGAATGCTTGTTTCAAGTCCAGGGAGGACCTGGCTTGGCAGTTCGGCTGGACTGTTCCCATGGGGCACAGGGTCAAGACTGATTTGCATATGGCTGGGTTCAAACTGGAATGGCATGGTGAGCAAAAAAAATGATGGATTTAGGCCCAGATCTCTGTACTGGGGTGAATGTATGACATTGTTCTGCATTCTGTCCATCAACTGTAGTTTTTGCATTTGTCACCCCGAATGGGACGGAGTCGCGTGCTCTCCATGCCACTGGAATCAAGCTATCCTGGCTGATGAGGGCAGAAAGCCCAAAAACAGTCCTAGGATGCTTGTTTCTAGTCCAGGGAGGATCTGGCTTGGCATTTCAGGCGGGACTGTTCCCATGGGGCACAGGGTCAAGACTGATTTGCATATGGCTGGGTTCAAACTGGAATGGCATGGATAGCAAAATAACTATGGATTTAGGCCCAGATCTCTGTACTGGGGTGAATGTATGACATTGTTCTGCATTTTGTCCATCAACTGTTGTTTTTGCGTATGATGCTGAGGGCACTTATATTACAAGCACTGATAGTAGTAGAAAAAGGACAACAATTACTGCCTATACTGTTACTGCTAGTGCCAGTACTAACAGTATAACTAAAGCTATCATTGGTCTAATGTCTACTACTACTACTGATATTACAACTCATATCGCTCTGCTACCACTACTACTAGTACGACTACAATCATTATTGATACTGCTGATGTCACTCCTACTAATGCTATAATACTAGTTCTAATGCTACTATCACTGTTCCACCTACCATTAATAATGATGAGGGCCCTTATATTACAAATACTACTAGGCACATCAAGTACTACCTATATTCTTACTGCTAGTGCCACTGTAACTGGTCTACCTAATATGACTAATAAAATTGCGACCAATACTAATTGGGGTAGAAAAGGCACATCAAGTACTGCCTATACTGTTACTGCTAGTACCACTTCGTGTACAACTAAAGCTATCACTGGTCTACCTAATATGACTAATAATATTACAACTAATATTACTCAACTACTGCTACTACTAATGGTACGGCTACAACCACAAATGCTACAGCTTATGTCAATGCTACTAACGCTAAAATACCAGTGCTAACCCTTCTATTACTATTCCACTTACCATTAATAATGGTGAGGGCCCTTTTATTTCAAACACTAATAGTAGTCGAAAAGCCACATCAACTACTGCCCATACTACTACTGCTAGTGCCAGTACTTAAAGTATTACAGCAAACAAATGATGAACGGAATAATGACAATGCAAACATTCTCCCCCAGTCAAAATATCTGGGTTAAATCCATCGTTCTTTTGCCCACTACCCCACACCAGTTTGGTCCCAGAATGCTTGTTTCCGGTCCAAGGAGGACCTGGCCTGGCAGTTCGGTCTGGACTGTTCCCATGCGGCACAGGGTCAAGACTGATTTGCATAGGGCTGGGTCTAAACCGGGGTGGCGTAGTGGGCAAAAGAACAATGGATTTAACCCAGATCTTTTGACTGGTGCAGAATATTTGCATTGTCAGCATTCCGTCCATCATTTGTTTGCTGTAACACTACTAAAAGTATAACAAAAGCTTTCCCTGGTCTACCAACTACTAGTAATAATATTACAACTAATATCACTCTGTTACTACTGCTATGACTACAATCACAAATGCTACTACTTATGTCACTTTTACCAAACCAATAATACTATTGTGAACGCTCCGATAACGGTTCCACCTCCCATTAATGATGGTGAGGGCACTCATATTACAATTACTAATAGTGGTGGAAAAGGCACATTAAGTACTGCCTGTTACTGCTAGTGCCTCTACTAAAAGTATAACTAACCCTATCACTGGTCTACCCACTACTACTTCTAATATTACAACTAATTTTACTCTAGTACAACTACAACAACTACCATCGCTATTGCTACTACTGGTGTCACTGCAACTAATGCTATAATACTAGTGCTAACACACCTGCGACTGCTAGTCCAACTATTAATGGTGTTGAAGGTACTTGCATTACCATTACTACTTGTGGTAGCAAATATGCATCAGGTGCAGCCTATACTACTTATGTTAGTGCTACTGATGCATCAGCTATTGCTACCACATGTCCACTTAATACAACTTATAATAGTTCAACTAATATTACTGCTATTGATACCTCTACTAGTACTGCTTCAATCACTAATGTTACTATTGATGTTACTGCTACTATTGGTATGATACAGTTACTAAGGTCCCGATGTAGGTAATTCCGATTTACCGACTCTTAAATACCGAATCATACCGATTCGGTATTTAAGAGTCGGTAAATCGGAAGCAGGCAGATGTAGGTAATAAATTACCGATTCTGTACGACTCGGTATTTACCGAATCGGTAAATACCGAATCGCTATTTCCCATTGATTCCTATGGGCCTTGAAGCCCATAGGAATCAATGGGAAATACCGAATTGGTAAATACCAATTCCTGCAAGGGTGAACGGGGTGTCACTTTGACACCCTGTAGCACCCCAATTCCAGGCTTGTGTGTCACATGGCACACATACATGCCCTAAGGGCATGTCTGTGTGTCACATGGCACAGGTGTACATGCACAGATGTGCATGTACACCTGAATTCGGTATTTTACTGCCCAATTGTATTGGGTGATAAAATACCGAATTCTGAAGGCCTGTAGCACTGTAAACAGTGCTACCTACATCTGGGATTTACCGAATAGGTAGAATTACCGATTCGGTATTTTACAGAATCGGTAAATTTACCGATTAGGTAAATTTACTGATTCTGTAAAATAATGGCCCCTACATCTCAATCACCAAATACCGGTCGGTAACGGCCGAATTCGGCCGTTATCGACCGATATTTGGTGACCTACATCGGGCCCTAAATCTCCTACTATTAATGATGTGGATAATACGTAAGTAATACGCCAGTCGGTACTAGTGCTACTGTTACTGCTACAACATTGTGTTAATTTTAGTACTATCTGCTAATATTGTCCCTGGTGTAATTCTACTATTTGTCTCTTTCATAGTATCAATCCATTTTTCTTACTGGGACAACCACCAGAAACCTTACTTTTAACAACATACATCCAAAGCTCCCTCTCACAACGGTGACATTTTGCAACTTTTTCACTGTGAAAGTTCACTTATTTTGGAATGTTGTCATAAGTTTCAGGTCACCATTGTGCCATCTCTCGTATGCTACCAAGTATGCCGCCTAGTCAACTAGCAATCTATTTCCTATTTTTGTTATCCCAGGGTGTTGTTAAATTCTCTACCAAACTATGGTACAACCTTTTTCTATTCCAAATTGGGCAAAGCATACCAATTTCCCCTGACTCTTTGTAAAATTCAATTTTATCACCACTAGTTTGACTTTTTGCACTCCACTGTGTGAGTGGTAAGTTAGGTAGATATACGCCTAAGAAACTAAATTGTGGAATGGATTTCCGATACAGTCTTCTGTGCTCTCCATCATAAATGTGTCTATGTGTTGCATGGCTGTAGTGCCATGATCCTTTGCTTGATGGTCACTGGTACATGTGACCATCCTCACCTATTCAAGAAGCACCTTATTATCTTATGACATCCTAACTAGAGGTGAAAGACCTTGCATATGGTGGTTTTCAATGTCTGGCTTTGGAGTTTGAATACACATCTTGCTTTAGCCTAAATGAGCTCTCATGTGACAGTTTCTAGAGAAAAGCCAAAGAGGTAGTCAATGCCCTCATTGGGCTGGCCACCAAGATTTTGAAGGAAGCATCACTGATAAATGATGCTAGACCCTGTTCCTTTCCTCTAAGAACTGAGCAGTAGGTGGGCTAACTGACCCAGTACTCTGTGACGCAGTCATTACTGGCAGCATCATATCTCTTTTTCTTGTTTACCTTCAGTAATGCTGCACAGCAACTGGACTGCTGTAGAAATAAAGAAAACACTGGGAAAGCCAATAGCCCTTGCATAAGAGAGACCTATTGCCTTTGCCAATGCTTGTTATGGTGTACACTGTTCTGCTTTTTCTCATGCTGCTCCCTGTTCTGTCGTTATTCTAGCTCTGCGTTGTTCTGGTTTTGTTCCTGCTCTGGACTCTTGTGTCTCTTTTCTAGCTCTGCTCTGTTCTGCTTCTGTGCTCTTGTTTATGTTCTACAGTATGTGATCAGCGTTTTTATGTTTTTAAAAAGATAGTATCTTTTTTCTCTCAATTGTCACTCAAAATTGTTTTGGTGCAAGCTGTTTAGAAGCCCTGCCTCACTCTGGTGTGTTGGGCACTGTTCATAAGGGGAACAGCCATCACAACGCAACTTCAACAACGCACTACCACTACAACAAAACTTTTACAACGCAACATCCATTACAACGCATGCTATTACAAAGCAAACCATTACATCCCAGATGCTATTACAACGCATGCCATTACAACGTAAGTATGGGTAAGTATTTTAATTAATTAATATTAATATAATTTAATTTTACACAGAAGCTGCGAGGGGGGAAAAGGCATAACCTACCTTCACACCTGCTGCACCAGACGCTCATGGGGCCCTGACGCTGTTGGTCTCCCCTGCCGCCGCTGCCTGCTCGCGCGGCCACAGAGGGGGGAGACTACAGCTCCCAGCCTGCTTTGCGGTACCACGCCGCCCACTTCCTCCTCAGCGCGGCCGGAGGCGCTTAAAGATCGACAGCTCCCTCGGTGGAGCGGGGACACAGAAGCTGCGAGGGGGGCAAAGGCATAACCTACCTTCACACCTGCTGCACCAGACGCTCCTGGGGTCCTGACGCTGTTGGTCTCCCCTGCCGCCGCTGCCTGCTCGCGCGGCCGCAGAGGGGGGAGACTACAGCTCCCAGCCTGCTTTGCGGTACCACGCCGCCCACTTCCTCCTCAGCACGCCCGGAGGCGCTTACTGATCGACAGCTCCCTCGGTGGAGCGGGGACACAGAAGCTGCGAGGGGAGCAAAGGTATAACCTACCTTCACACCTGCTGCACCAGACGCTCCTGGGGCCCTGACGCTGTTGGTCTCCCCTGCCGCCGCTGCCTGCTCGCGCGGCCGCAGAGGGGGGAGACTACAGCTCCCAGCTTGCTTTGCGGTACCACGCCGCCCACTTCCTCCTCAGTGCGCCCGGAGGCGCTTAAAGATCGACAGCTACCTCCGCGTCGCGGACGCGCACGGGCGGCGCCGGGAGAAGCCCGGGACTAGGGCGGGACCGTCTGCGGCCGTCCTAGGCAGGATAAGGCAGGGCAGGGCCATCCCTCTAACGAGTGAAATACAGGACTATCTGAACATCTAAAGGTACTGTGTCAATTCTGACTGGGGCAAGTGCATTGTGATACTGACTGTGGGCTATACAAGATCTAAGGGACACTACTTATAGTGAGTTAGGAGGCTCCGTGGAATACAATGGGCAAGAGAAAGGTGGGGGGAGGAGCCCCAGTAATTACAAAAAAAGGGAAAAAGGCAAAAAAAAATCAACATGCTGCAACTAAATGTGTTTTAACTAGCATTGAATCTATTGTCGAGGATTGTGAGTTAGGAATTCACGATCCCCTTGTAGACAGCCTGTCACTGAAAAGGAACAAAGTGATCCCTGTAATTTTTACCAAAAAACCAAAGAATATACTTCCAGTTGATGAATTGCATTCTATCCTTGCTAATCCCATTGAGGCTAATGTTATTGAGATCACAAGGGGTGGTACCTCTAGTAGTAAGGATGATCTTCCGGTCAATTCAACAGAAAATGTAGATGGCTCTGTGCAGGCGGGATCATGTGAATTGGGTATTAATTGTTCTAGCCGATTTTCTGTGTTGGAAGGGGAATCTAGGGAGTTAAGCGTGGTATTATCAAAGGGTCCGGGGGGGTTGAGGAGGTTAGGAATGCTATAGACGAATGTCCCGGATGTTTGAATGTTAATAGGACAATCATGAAGAAAATGGAAAGTCTGGAAGGGGACATAGCTTTTATTAAAAAACTACTGATTGAATTAGCAAAGCAGGGAGAATCAAATGCGGAAAATAGCCCTCAGGCATTGATAATGTCCAAATTGGCAAAAGCCCCAAACGCAAGAGCAGTACAATCGAACGCTCCCAAAATAGTAGGAGGGCCATTACCTAAGACCCCAGCCCAAACCTTGTTGACTAGTGCGCCAAGAGGGCAGAATTTGACTAGCTCCTATGCTGAGGTAGCAAAACCACGAGGACAACCATCAAAGCCCAAGGATCCACATGGGGGCAAAAAAACATTTAGTGACTCAGCGGAGGCCATTAAAGAGGCAAATACTGGGGAAACCTGGAGTAAGAAATGGACTAATAAATCACCTAGTCCCCCAAACGCCACTGTTTACATGACCGGGGTAACTAAGCTTGGTGCTGCTAATGCCTAGGAGAGCAGCGAATCAATACGCAATAAAACCATTCACTGGCTGTGCCATGTGAGAGGGTGCAGGTCGGTTATTAGGGAGGATATGATTAATGTAAAAAGGTTGTCCCTGTTCAGCTCACTAACAGACTGCATTGAAATACAGTTTGATAATGCATCAATTGCTGAGAATTTATTGGCCCTAGAGTATAGAACATGCCCCCCTAGAGACTCTAACATACAAATTAGACATGCTCCATTATGGTCCAGAGCTAGTCTCAGGGATGACTCGGAGCTAAATAAAATTGATTGACCATCAAAGGATATCCCTTTAAATAGTGTAGCGCAAATGAACAATATGCGTATACCTGAGTACCAGTCTAATCGCACTTTAGGGCAGACAGATGGGGAGATGATGATGTTTAACGCTGAGGTGGCCCCTGACTGTGGAAAAAGTAATAATGATTTAAGTAAAGCTCAATCTCTACTAGGGTCAGTAGTAGAGATAATGGCTCCGGGAATGTCCACTAGACGGTTGGCCACAAATACCAAGATGATCAAGCTGCTTTCATGGAACATTGCGGGTCTCCTTAAAAATATGGAAAACCCAGATTGGAATGATTTTATTGATACTTTTGAGATCTGTATGTTCCAGGAAACTTGGAGTTTGATCCCCCTGTACAAAAGTGGATATTCTACTTATTTTATTCCGGCAACTAATGCGGGGAGAGCCCGCCCATCGGGGGGACTACATATATGGATTAAAGTGGCCCTAAATTGGGCACTCACTGTGCATGATTTACCTACTGGTGACATTTTGCATATCTCCATTAAGGACAGTAATAATGGAAGCTCGATGGAGCTGTTTAATGTGTATGCCAGGGGTACCCCGGGAGGCCAAACTTCTCCCAGTATATCATTACTCGAGGTAGCACTAGCGGGTCTTACCCCCTGGTCTAGTGTTATTGTGGGGGAGATTTTAATTGCACCTATGAACCCCTAAGTGAAGATGATCAATTGGGATGTAGCGAAGAGGATTCGAGACTTTCTAAAACGGGAAACGGGAGGGATGCACCTAAAGGTCCCTTATTGTCTGCAAAGGAGGTTGTTCCATCTAACTGTAATCGTAAACTAAAATGGAACAGGTTGAAGTGCCAAGAAGATAAATTAACTAGTATTAAAGAGCTAGTCGAAGCAGAGACTATAGAACTCTCACCTTTTAACTCTGCCCAGTGCACTGAACAAAGTTCTAAATTCACAGATTCCTATAAGAGCCTAATAGAGAAAATTGGCTTATTCTTTACCATTGGGGATACCAAAGGGCCTAGGAAGAATACTAATACTAAAACGGGGTCACCATGGTATACGGCAGAATGCAGAAAAAAGAGAAAGGCAATATCAAAATGCATTAGAAATAAGGACGCGCCAGCAGCTAGGGTAGCTAGAAAGGAATATAACAACTGTATCAGAAGGGCAAAGAAGGATTGGGAGGAAGAGCATTGGCAACAACACAAGATTGCTGCCTACTCAAAGGATTCTACCCTGTTTTGGAATCTGATTAACAAACTAGATAGAAGAGGAGTAGAGCCCCTCCTTAACCACATAACCGATAAGCAATGGCACTTCCATTTCTCTAAACTATATTGAGATGAGGACGAGACAGGGCAAATTTGTGGCCGTCAAAAGACTTAACTATAGACAGGCATGTTCCTGTAGAACCCTTCGCAACTTGTGAAGTTCATGATGCCATCATAATTATAGTCCCCTCTAAAGCAGCGGGCCCTGATGGGTTACCGGGTGACCTATTTTTACATGATCCCAAGCTATGGACTGACTTCATCGCCCTACTAATGAATTTAATTCTTCGTGGACATTCTGTCCCAGATTCCAGAAAGGGCGCTGAAGTAGTAACCATCTACAAGAAAGGCAATAGGGAGGACCCTGCCAACTACAGGCCGATTAGTTTAATCGATGCTGTTCAGAAAGTAGTTGGCAGGGTCATTGTTAATAGAATAGGAACTTGGCTTGAGGAGGGGAATATACTGACTCACTTTCAGGCGGGCTTCCGACAAAATGTGGGAACGATGGACCAGGTCTTCAGGTTTTGTGCTATATATTGGAAATCTGTGACCATCATGAAGGGGGCCTTATATCTGGCCTTCATAGAGCTGAAGAGCGCTTTCGATCTGGTTCCCCGTGATAAATTGTGGAGGGTGCTGCTGGACATGGGGCTCCCTCAGTATCTCCTGGAGTTTATTGTTAAACTCCATCAGGACAATTATGCCAGAATTAGATGGGGGAGCCAGGGACAATTAACAGAGAGGGTGCCTGTGAACAGAGGGGTGCGCCAGGGCTGCGTGATGGCCCCAACATTGTTCTCCCTCTTTATTAATGGGGTGGTAGACCATCTGAGGGAGGACACTGCTGATGCCCCGGTCCTGGTGGGGGAAAAACACCCACCCTTCTCTTCGCAGATGACACCCTCCTGATGTCCAAAACCCCGTCTGGTCTCCAGAGATTGTTAGATAGATTTGCTCTATTTTGCGACAAACGTGGATTGACAATCAATACCACTAAAACAAACTTGATGGTAATGCCCCCATCTAAAAAAGCAAAGAGAATTTACATCACTCTTAATGGGTCGCCGCTAGAGGTGGTGGAGGAATTTGACTACCTGGGAGTCAGGATTAACAGCAAAATGAAATGGGACTCCCATGTCGCCAAAATGCTCCTAAACCTCAAAAGAGTATCTGGAGTAATTCTGAGGAACCAGCGAATGTCTGTCAGTAGACCTATAGCCCCGGCACTAGCTGTTTACTAAGGAAAGGCACTGGCCTCTGCAGTTTACGGCTCTGAACTATGGGGCAGTGAGAATACAGTTGATTTGGTTAGAGCTGAGAACAAGTTTTTGAGGGACTTAGTTTCCCTCCCTACCTCGACTCCATTGAAGCCCCTCTTCCTTGATATGGGCAAACACTCGGTCTCGGATATAGTTCGCCTCCGCCCTTTGCTGTTCTGGGTGCGCCTGAGAAGGACACCAGAACTGGCAAAATATGCTTTGGTGTTGGACGAACTGATCTCCTTGAATAGTGCTAAGAAGATACAGTGGCTTAATAAATTGAGGCAGCTGGTTTTGAATTTGGGGTTGGCTGAATTTTGGATCTCGCAGACTCCGCCCCCTAAGGGGGCCATTAAGAAAATTTACTGGGAGTGGGTTCATGCTGAGGAACTGAAGAGTCTAAAGTGGGGAGCCCTAACTACCAAATTTTTGGAACGCAAGCCAATGAGGAAGCTTGAACCATTCCTGGATTTTATTCAAGTTCCAAAAGATAGATCTCTTTTTTTTAAATTCAGGTATGGGACACTTCCTCTTAATAAGTTCATGGAGGGCTGGAAAGGAACGCGAGCTCCATATTCTACCTGCCCAAACTGCCCATGTGTGTCTGAATCCTTACCCCACTTCCTGTTTGCCTGCAAAGCATATCAAAGAGCTAGATCGAGATAGTTAAAACCAGTATGCAGGGAGTTGGGAGTTAGTGACTATAGGGTCGCCCTACGCATCCTCTCTTCAGACACAACATCTCTGCTTATTGTATATGGGGTTGCAAAATACTTATCAAGTGCTTGGCTGATACATACTAGGTCGATAAACTTAAACAAAGCTGTGAATTTGCCTGTATAGAAAGCCCATATGTACCTCATTATCTTGCACTTTATTTCTTGTTATTAGGGTTTAAAAAAAAAAAGAGAGAGAAAAAACTGTATATAGATTTTTTTAACGTTTATATTGTCCTTATATTTGAGAATTGGACATACTATTTTACGCGTGTTTTTATGTTTGGAATGTGTGTACTTTTATGTTATGTAATATATCGAATAAAATAATCCAACAACAACATTTGTTTTAATTTTAAATTAAAAAATGTATTTTAATTATTTATAATTAAAAAAAAATGTTTTAATATAAATTATTTTAATTTAGTAATTTTAACCCCTACACTATCCAACACTTACCCTACTATTACACCCCCTGGAGTTAGAATAGTAATTGTAACCCCTAGACTATTCAACACTTACCCTACTATTACACCCCCCTGGAGTTAGAATAGTAATTTAAGCCACTACACTATCCAACACTTACCCTAATATTACACCACCCAGGCGTTAGAATAGAAAATAAAAGTATATTAAATAAAATAATAATTAATTTAAATTAATTTAAAAATAAATAAAATTATATTAAAAATAAATTAATATTAAAAAAATTAAATACTTAACTATACTTACGTTGTAATGGTATGTATTGTAATAGCATCTGGGATGTAATGGCATGCATTGTAAAAGCATGCATTGTAATAGATGTTGCGTTGTAAAAGTTGCGTTGTGATGGTATGCGTTGTGAATGTATGCATTGTAACGTCATACATTCTTCATAAGTGACTATTTAAGAAAGGAAAACTACAAAATGATATGGGAAACCCCCTCCCCATAATGTCTATCATACATACATAAGGAGAACCCGCCTCTCAAATAAATTCCGACTGCCCAAGCATCCTTTCCTCAAATGAGGCTTCATTATTGGTTAGACACTTTCCTGATGTGGGCTCTGCCAATACCCATAACTGGGGTGTGCAAGTCTGATTGCATTAACATACCTGTAAGTTAGTCAGCTCAGCAGGATCATCATAAACCCACTGCAATCGATAAAAAACGTTGAGCATGAGACTGTTATTCTGGAATCAATAAACAATGAAGATCTGAACAGAAAATAACAGATTCTAACACAAATAATCTATTTTTGCAACTTTGAGCGGTTTGACTTAGTAATAAGTTTTAGCCACTATTACAGCTTGGTTTAAGGGACAGGGGCACATGACTAAAGTGCCCATAAGCACTTGCCAAGTGAGCAAAGAAACAATTAAAAACTCAGTATGTATAAACACATTAATCTTATCTGAAAGCACAGAAGTGACTTTAAATGTGGTTCCAGTGATGGTGCAACAATAACGCAGAGCCAGAGGGGAGTGTGGGAGATAGTTTGCAAAAACATATACTCTTATGGAGTGCTTTAACTAATATTTTTTAAAAAAATACCACTGAAAGCGTACAAGCAGTGCAAAGACAATGGATGCTGAAAGGAAGCAGTACTTAGGCTATGCTCCAGGGGAGAGGCATACACACAAAGAGGAAGTGAAGCTGGCACAAGCTGACCAAAAAAGAGCAAGAAAATGAGAGTGCTAAGGAAGCTAACCATTGCTAACCCTTCTGTTAGCGAACAAAATGTCTCGCAAGCAACAGCAGACGCTGTCTCAAGCAAGACCTAAAAAGGAGTAAAAGGGAACAGTGAAGTCGGAACACATTTGAAAATCTACCAAATGCTCTCCAGGGTATTCTGATTGATGCAGTGGCGTCAAATCACGAAATCCAATATTTTATTACATTAAAGAGACCGGATGATCAAAATTAGTGATACGTTAAGAAAGCATATTACAAAACATCTGGTCTGATGGACTCATTTCTCATGGCACTCTTAAAATTCGATATTGGAACATTTATTAAAATGTATGTATTTCATGCACACACAACCGCGTGCGGTTATAAACTTAAGCTGAAGATTTCACACTATTAATTTTGTGATGTGTTGTGCTTTTTACCAGTCAATGGACAGAAATATATTTTTATGCAGCAAAAGCTCAAATAGCAGTAAATATTATGAGTCTTAAACATGCATTTGCTATTAATCTCTAGCTGTCTCTGTATGGTGCCCTAATATTGTGGCCTAAATATCGCCTGGCAAAAATATGGCCCCATTAGAATTCATAATATAGAAACTACACCCAAAGGAGCAATTTTGTTTGTAAATGCTATTTAAACCACAATCTTTATGTAAACAATATTTTTATTATCCATATTGTGACAACCATTGTCACAAGCTCAATAACCCCCAAAAATTCACACTTAGCTTGAGCTCAAATGCTCTTCCACAAAAAAATCAATTGTTCCCATCATTTCCTGTGTGAGCATTGAACACCCACTCCTGTAGTGATATCTGTCATCATGCATCTCTATCCTCTAATAAATGTCTCAGGCCTTTTTTGATGTATATTCTGACGTTGCATGTACTTTGACTCTACTGTTTATTTTTTTTTCCCTCCAACCATCTTAACCCCTTGCAAGCTGATGACGCCCCCGTCCATCATGCAGCACGGTGGGCGTGTGCTGATGATGGCTGGGGGCCATCATGAACCCGCCCACTCTTTAGAAGTGCCGCACAGGGGCAGAATTGCGGCCGCACGCAAGGGGTTAATACCTGGTCCACAATAGCTGATGCAGAGCAGTGCTTAATTTGAGCCAGTGGTTTCCGGCGCTCAGCATCGGCGTGCTTTTCATGAGCACACAAATTTCAAAAAATGGTAATGCGTACATTTCTATGTAATATGAAGTCATTTGTGTTTAACTGTTTTTTACTTGTTCTTCTGACCTCAGATGATGTTGTGCGGGAGTGTTTCTTGTAGCACTCCTTTTCTACTTTATCTAAAAGTAACACATGCCCTCTTATATTATCATTTTTGTGCAAAGAGGGGGTTTGGCCCAAAACGAGTGAAACACTTTAACGACCATGAGGCTTCTTTAAAAGGTGAGCGAGTCACTAGCTTGTTGAGACAGGGTCGTGCACATGCGCTTGTCTGAAATATGCAGGGTTTGTCATTACCGTTAATGCACTGCTTCTGTCCTTTTCAGAACCTGAATTGGAACAGATTTATAAATATAAAAGCCGTGGCTTTCCGCCTGAATTGAAATCGGCCCATGCGTAAGTACAACCAATGCGAATATCTTTCAGCGCTTGGTTAACATGAAGGTCACAAGTGACTGATGGTTATCTTGAACCGCCTTTACCCTTTTAGACTTTAAGAACTCAAGCCCCACGACCTTTAACATTGAACTTGGAGCCAATAAATTATCACGCCTGACAAGAGCACTTTCGAGGTAATTCTTTTTATCTGGTGAACTAAACCACAAGTTGTTGTTAGTTGATCTATAAGACTATTTAGTCTCCTTTATTTTGTTGCAGAGTGGCGAGCACTGCATGAATTTACAACATAAGCCTTTAAACTGAGCCAGTCAACTGCCAGGTATGTTGGCTACCGTTCAGTTAAACACGAATTCAATAATTAGATCTATTGGGAAGCGCATTACAATTCATTTTTTGTTTCTTTATCATAAACAGTTGGCTTTTATGAAAAGACTCATCCAGCCCTGATGAGAGTCCGGCAATACAAAAAAACAGGACTCGAAACGCGTCGGCTACTGCAATAAGTGTAGTTAGATCTTTGGACATTAAGAGTCTTTGTATAATATTTATCATTTCATTTTGGGAACATTATGGGTCGTTTAAACATGTAAATGTGATTTAAAGTCACACATCACAATTGGCTACTGCAATAAGTGTAGTCAGGTCTTTCACAACTGTTTGCTCTTATCTTTTTGTGATTTATTGTCTTTCTATTTGGTTCAGTGTCATTTATGTAAATGCATTTTTTTTAAATGTTTCTCGTATCATTGTATATATTTTTTATGAGATTGTAAAGAATGAGACTGTCTGTCTAGTTGATTATGTGTTCTTTTTTGGAAATCTAATGTAGTATAAAGAATAATTAAAACTAATCAGCCAAAATGATGGGCTAGGATAAACGCATTCATTTTCGTTTATTTCTTCACATTAGTAACATTTTTCTAAAAAATTGGAGGTTAAGGTACACTTGTATTTTTCTCTTATATTATCAAGAATATTGGGCAACACTTTTACAAACTATAGCAGAAAAAAGGAGGGTGTAGCCACTCTTAAGTGATACTTTATAAAATTCCATCTTTATTTGTCACCCCTTTGATATATACAGCATCAGTTTCCGAAGAAAGTTTATTTGTAATTGCTAAATAAAAACAGTTTGAAACCTAGACTGAAATTTTTGCTGCGCAACCACACCTCCCCGTCAGAAAAGTAAACACCACATTATAAGTAAATAGTGCTCCTGGGAAGTATCCCAACTGCAAACTTGATAAAAAGAAGACCGCAAGACACTCTGTTATTTTTTCGCCGTGATTTGTACACCCACAGCAATTATATTAATGGTCCTTAAAATATATAAAAAACAATTTCTACCGTCAAAATCCCTGTCCACCATCTTGTGACCACTGTACAGAGTTAATAGTATTCCTACCCTCCCCTCTACTACTTTGATTCCCCGTACTCCTTTGAAGTGCATCACAAAATGGCTGACAACAGTGAACCGGTCCCACCCAATAAGGAGCAAACTTGTACTCGGAACACTTTAGCCAATAAAATGTCCATGTTGTTCCGCAGAGTAGGAGGGAATGGCTGCCAACACTTCTACATTTAATACTTCACAGCCAATGAACATTAAGCTTGGGAAGGTCCCTCTTGGAACACGTTACCCAATGAGATGTCCCTAATACTCCCCAGAGGGGGAAGAAATTGCTGACAACACTTCTACTTTCAATGGTTTACAGCTAATCAACATTAAGCTTGGGAAAGTCCTCCTTGGAACATGTCAGCCAATCAGATGTCCCTCTAACTCCACGGAGGGGAAGTGAATAGCTGGCAACACTTCTACTTTCAATAGTTCACAACCAATCAACATTAAGCTCTGGATGCTCCTCCTTAGAACATGTCAGCCAATCAGATGTCCCTCCTACTCCGCGGACGAGAAAGGAACAGCTAGCAACACTTCTAATTTCAATGGTTCTCAACCAATGCACATTAAGCTCTAGAAGGTCCTCCTCAGAAAATGTGAGCCAATCAGATGTCCTTGCTACCCTGTGGAGGGGAAGTGAATGGCTGGAAACACTTCTACTTTCAATGTTTCGCAGCGAATGAACATTAAGCTTGTTGTTGGAACACCTCAGCCAATTAAACGTTAATTTTGTTCCACGCACAGATAGAGAACTTGCCCTCTCACATATTATTACATTTCCTGTAACAAAGTGACACTATCCATGATAAAAATAAACACTGCATTATAAGTAAACATTATTCCGCATTATATTAAAGGAAGGCCGCAATACGGCTCATTGTTGTTTTCCTGATGTAATTCCCACAGCCTACTGAACCCCCCTTCCAACATGAGTGAAGCTCCGGGGCTGCGGGGCCCCGGCCCCCGCAGCCCCAGCAAGCCCCCGCTATTATTTTTTTAGAAGTGCCCCACGGGACCTAGCCTACCCAGGTGTCTTATTAAAATAAAACGCAGGAACCCACGCTCCCAGCACGAATTGCATCGAATGTTTTTTTGTTGTTTCTTTTTTTGGCCCTGGGGGTCCTTCTGAGACCCCCTGAGCAGGCCTAGGGTGTCAGGGTGGTTCTACCCTGCCCCTTCCCTTGTTTTATATCTTTTTTTCTCTGTTTTCTAGCGACTCATTTCTACCGAGCCACAAGATGGCTGCCAACACTTTCTGGTTTGGAGGGTTGGCAGCCAATCACAGTGATGCTTGTGCAATGAACTTAGGCTCTGCCCAGATATCGAAACCTTTATTTTTCAAATTTGTCAGCAACTACTGAACCGATTTACACCATTTAAAAATAAGGTCGCTTTCTGATCCAAGCACTACCTTTGTGCCAAATTTGGGGTAATTCCGTTCAGCAGTTTCGGCTGTAGCCTTCCAAAAAGTTTCCTATGGGAAATTGATTTTTTGACTAATTTTTTTTTCATCTCAAAAACTACTGAACGGATTTACACCATTTGAAAAAAGGTCGCTTTCTGGACCAAGCTCTACCTTTCTGCCAAATTTGGGGTAATTCTGTTTAGCAGTTCGGGCTGTAGCTCGTAGCAAAATTTACTATGGAAATTAAAACGGGGAAAACACGTTTTGGGACCCCCTTTTTTTCTCAGCCCCCGCTTGACAAATCACCCCCAAATTTTCAGGATAGGAGCTGACCTAGATAGACATTTTGGGGGGAGAATTTCGCAAAGATTTGTCGACGTCAAAGTTATTAGCAAATCAACAGATGCTTTTCCTATGGAAACTAGGTTGTCACTATAACTACCTGGGGGGATTAATCACTGTTTGGTGTGTGTGTGGGGCTCACCCCAACTATATGGTTGTCGGAAGAGGGAACTCGGAGAGGATGAAGACTGGGTACGAGTGCCAGGAATCGCGGCAGAGGACTTGGTAACGCAAGGTGCCCCTTCCATGAAAAGAACACCGTCTTCTGCAGCGCTGCTGCTAATGGTCTGCCTGCAGCAGGAGGCCAGGCGTATGGTGCCAGGGGAACCTGCCTTACTGCTGTCCCATTTTTATAAATGTTACAGAAAGATTTCTGAGCATTAGCCTTTGCTTGAGGCAGCAGGTTTAGTAAAGGCAAACTCCTGTGAACAGGGACAGAGTGATGAGGACTTCAACAAGCACAGTAGAACCATAATGGTGCGGAAACACAAGAGAACAGAATACCACCAGAACAGATGAACAATAGTGAGAAATGATGAGGGGATCAGTGAGAAAAGAAGCAAAAGAGAGAAGGGGAAGTAAGGGAAAATGGGGAAAAACAGGAAAGGATAAGAATTGTGAAAAAAGAAAGAGAGGAAGAAGCGGGGAGGTAGCAAAGAGGAAAAGAAGGAAAGAAAGTGGAAACATTAGAAACCGAAAGAATCAAAGGAAAGAAAGAAGTGAGGTTGAGGGTTCAGAAAAGGAGAGGAAGGAGATGAGAGAAAAGGGAAAGATAAAATACATTTAAGAGGGAGTTGTGTGCAAGGAAGAGAAGGGTGGAAGAGCAAATGAAGAAACAAGTGGAGATGAAAGAAATGGAAAGACAAGAAAGGGAACATGAAAGGAAAGAAAGGACCAAAGGGGAGGAATTAGAAGAGTAAGAGAAGGTGAGTGAGGAAGATGAAGAGGTAAAAAAATTAATATAAAAGGATAAAATGTTAAGACTGGAGAAGTGGACAGGAAGGGATTAGAAGATAGAGGAAGGAGAGCAGGAGAATATATAGGAAAGTATAGAAAAGAGGGGTTGCAGAAAATAATGTTGAATAAAGGAGGACACATGAAAGGGAATATGTGAATGAAAGGAAGAAAAAGAGCAGAATTAAGGGAATTGGTTAAGTGACAGAGAAGAAACAAGATCAAGCCGAGAGACTCGCGATAAAGAGGACGATGAAGATTGGAATAGGGTGATGGATGAAAATGAAGACATGTCAGACAGGGAGGAATGAAATAAAGCTGAGATATTAGATCATGGAAAATAAATGTGGAGGACATAGACAGGAGAAAAGAATAAAAATCTTATTTGAGATGCTGCCAGTGTTTAGGACAAGGGTGAGATGTGCGTGCAGGTGGTAATGATGGACAAAAGTGGTCGGGAATGCACTGACTGAGTGATTGACCCCTTGAAGATGCAACAAACCCTCTAAGGAACAGGAAGTAATCTTATGCATGTGTCAGTTCAAAAGAGTCACCGAAAGTAGTACTTTTACTGAGCAGTACCTTATGTAGAAAGAAGCAGGTTTTCAGGGAAAAAAATATAAAAATGGCTAAATCCCTGAATTGTTCTATATGTGTAGTTTAAGACCCAATGGAAAGCAAAATGGAGAACAAGCCAGAAGTGAATGGACTGGAATCAAGTGTCTTCTCAGGAAATCTTCTAAAGCTCTCGCGGGAAAAAATCAGGCTTGTCTATCACTTGTTACCATCAATTATGTGTGAGGTCAGTTACTGACAATGCATTCCTTCGATACATAGAGGCATATTACCAACAAGTAGCGATATTTATCACTAAATAGGCTTAGCGACGATTTGTTTATCGCTGAGCATCGCCGAAATTTATCGCTGAGATAACGTGCTATTAGCAACGTTTATCTCCAAAGCGATAAATTTTCCGGCGATAGCAGCGAAATGCGTGAATATCGCTGAGAATACAGCGATATTCACGCATTCGCGACGAAATGCTCTTAGCCATGTTATCCACCTCCCATTGGATAACAAGGCTAAGAACTGGTCTGGGCAGGTGTTAGTATTTGGAGATATTCGCGCTTAGCGCGAATATTTCCATTGCTGCGCCTGCCTTGCTAATAGGCGATAGCGATGTTAGCGACTGTTTTCAGTCGCTAACAGTTTGGGTACGCCCACTTTGCATGTCATTAGCGATAAATATCGCTAACATGCAAAGCGGGCCCCAAACCGCTCGCTATGACCTAAAAGCTGTCGCTTGCTGTAGCTTGCTAATAGGGCGATAGAATTATCGCCGCTTAGCAAACGAAAATGGCCGCTAAAGCTGCGAAAATTCTCTATCGCCACCCTTGGTAATATGCCCCACAGTTATTTAGCTCTGACAAGCTTCTACCATCAGATATATTTAAAACATCACCTCTGCTAAAAGGGGAGTAGTGAGATGGCGTCACATTGCCAGTTAATCTGCTTTGTCCCATCTTTCTTTAGTAGACAGCATGCTTCTTTTACAACTATGAATGTGTTGCCTTACCCCTATGGACCTGCAAGAAAAATTTATGGATTGTGATTAGAGATGGGGTCCCCTGCCTTGCAGACCCCATGGACTTCTTCAGTGGCATATACTTGTTATGTGTTTTAGGAGAGACAAGGAAACGCCGATGATGCTTTGTCAATGAAGAAAACAGTTGGCAATGGTGTTGCCAAGGGTTCTTTGTTCTTTTAGATGCTCCTTAAAAGTCAAGGGCCGGACCTGTTGTCCCTCAGAAAATACAGGGTAAGTGTGGATTTATTTAACCCTGATCAGGGATTCTTGTTTTCCATTGTTCATGTAGAAGGAGTGGTTTAAACTTAGACCATGTGGCCATGTAGCTCCTCCTTACAGGATGATCACATCCTCTTGCTGTGCATGCTCACATTACCATCTCCACTTAAACACGAACCCAGATTGGCAACTAGCTTAAAAAAAATAATTAACATATGCAGCATCTCTTGCAAGCATGAAGGTGAGAATAAACTCCCAACTACAGCAATAAACACATAAGACAGGTAACAACCTTCTGTAATAATAGAGAAGGTACCATAGAGATTTCAGACAGAGACAGACATTCAGGGGCATATGTGCAAGCCCCTATCGTCACCACAACGTCACCTATATTGACGTTGTGGTAGCTATAGGGGCTGTGCCTTATGAACAGGGCAGCGTTAAGCCACTTAACGTGGCTTAACGCTGCCTTGTACATAAGACCCCCTTTCACGCTATGCTTAGCGTAAAAGGGGTGGGCAGTGGGTGTTGTGGTGGGCGTTCCACCGCAACATCCATTCATTTTGACGCTGCCCCCTGTGTACAAGGGTGGTGTACATAGGATGCAGCGCCAAAATGAAGACCAGGTAAATACTGGTCATAAGATGGTGAAAGGAGGAGAAATGCATTATTTCTCCTCGTTTTTGCTTTTTCTATGTGTGCTAGCTTGTGCAGCACACTTGGAAAAAGCAAAATGCCATTTTTTGTTTATGTATAGGAAGGTGTCCCTTCCTGCACATAAACAAACTTTAAAAACAAATATGCCATTTTGTCACTTTCATGTGTGCTGCATGAAGCAGCACACATGAAAGTGACAGGATGGCATTTCTAGGATTATGTGCAGGAAGGGACACTTTCCTACACATAAACAATCCTCCCCTCTACGCAGACACCCTTGCACTGTGGTGCAAGGGTGCCTGCGTTGGCACTAAGTTACTAAACTTAGCTCCATTGCAGGGGGAAATGCAACGCTGCACCACATTCTTGTAAATATAGGGCAGCCTTGCATTTCAAAAGTGGAGGCGAGAGGCGTTAAGCTAGGAAGGCTAACGCCTCTCCCCTCCACTTCCTTGTACATAATCCCCTCAGTTTAGGCTCTTCTTCCATTCTGTATATGAAAGTGCTGGCCAGGAATTAGGGTTTTTGTCTACTAAGTCATCACCAAAGATTAATAGCCTGCCACTCAGCTGTAATAGTAGAGAGATTATCTGCTGTCTGTTGATCTACTGTTCACTTACATATTCTACATTTAAAGAAATGTTTCTGAATAAAAATGCATATAATTACCATTCCTTGCAGCCTGTGTTACAGATTGTGATCTGCATTTTCAGAAAAATTGGTTGCATAAATGTATAAATCTAGTGTGTTTGAAAAGTGCACATTCACCAAGAAGCGCATTTTGACAGGGATTAAATTACGTTTATTGATACCCAACTGAATTCGTTTTCAGGTTGTTTGTTCTCCTCACAACTCTCAGGTTAACACTCTGCGACATGGTATTCCCCAGGGCTCCGCGTTGAGCCCTATTCAATTTAACATTTATATTCAAACATTGGCTGTGGTTGCTGAGGCCCAGGTGATCACGCTGGTATCCTATGCCGATGATACTCAGCTTGTGACCTCATTTTCCAACAAGTCTACACAGAACCTGGCTAAATTCCAAGACGATATGGTAGCTATCGCTGAGTGGATGGGGGCCAATAGCTTACGGTTAAACTTAAGCAAATCGAAAATTCTTCTCCTAGGGAGAGATATCCTCCTATGGTGCAACCACTGGTGGCCTTCCACATTAGGGCCACCCCCCCCAGCCCAAAGCGGTGGTAAAAATCCTGGGTGTCTTGGTCAGTAGTGCCTTAACCTTTGAAGATCAGGTGAAATCGGTGGTAGGTGTATGCTTTGAAATCCTACGAGGGCTAAAACCCATTCTGGGATTTTTGGATTCTCATACTCGCCAGGTAATTATCCAGTCCATTATACTTTGTAGGCTGGACTACTGCAATGCGCTGTATCTAGAACCCAACAAGACAGCGAGCAAAAGAATACAGCTGGCCCAAAATGCTGCGACACAGCTATTATTTGCCCTCCCTAAATTCTGCTCGGTTTCCAGCTTCATCCACATGTTGCACTGGATCCTCGTGGATAAGAGAATTCATCTTAAGGTTCTATGCATTGCTCATAAGATCCTTACCTCTCACGGGCCTTCCAATCTTTCTAATCTGCTCCACCAATATGTCTCGTTGCGGGCTCTGTGCTCAGCCAACCTATATCTGGCTTGTGTCCGTCGTGTCAGAAGAGCAAGAGCAGGAGGGCGCTCTTTCTGTGCCAAAGC
Source organism: Lissotriton helveticus (assembly GCF_964261635.1). Classification (NCBI taxonomy): domain Eukaryota; kingdom Metazoa; phylum Chordata; class Amphibia; order Caudata; family Salamandridae; genus Lissotriton; species Lissotriton helveticus. The sequence goes on along the minus strand of NC_136068.1, from coordinate 186,434,655 downwards.
CCCTGACCTGTGGAATGCATTACCTCTGTCCATCAGGAGCATTCAGAATCACTGAGCCTTCAGAAGAGCCTTGAAGATCTGGCTGTTTTCTGCCTAATCCTCTGTATATTTTCCGATATCTTCTAATCCTCTGTATATATGCCTGTCATCCTTTCTGAGACTGGCGCTGGGATGCCTCGTTCCTGGGGTAGCCATGTGCTTTACAAATATTTTAACATCAACATGTTCTCTCCCTCAAAAGGATGGAAGGCTGGCTGTACTCACCAGGAGTTAAATATGTGAACATGAGGTCAAACGCAGGTCCCTATCAGTGGATGCTTTAGTCCATTGAGCCACTGGACCGGTTTGGTACATGGCCATGGAAAACAACCTTCTAAACAAGATGCAAAGTGTGGACTTGGTCTGTTGTTTTCTAATCTGTCAAACAGTGGTGCTGCTACTGTTCTGTACAGGTATAGAAGGTTAAGGTACTATCCTAATAGTCCTAAAAATATGTGGGTTTTTCTATGTGTCACTGGCTGGGATTATGGTTTGCTTTAATAACATCTATCATGGTCAGGGCCTGAGAGAAGGTCCCATTCACAAAGAAGGGGGCTAGTAAAGTGACTTCCTAAAGGATCACCTTGTGTGAACATTGAAGACAGACTCCATGATCCACAGAAGCCCAAGAGTGAGGAGCCCCAAGTGCAACCTCCAGTCGCTCCAGAACACCGGTTTGTCGTGAGGATATGACAGGCCAAAGATGTCAGCTGCTCTGAGCATCAGGTACATGTGCAGCTAAAACGTGCATAAAGGTCCATGAATCCTTACCTGCCATTTGCTTAATTTGTCTAGACAGCTTGGCCGTAGACCGGGGTTGGGGCATTCACGAATAAGGCCCAGATCTCTATGCACACTCTAATAAAAAGGGTCGAATTTTAAAAGACAGACTAGATCCACTTCCTAATAACTCCTTTAACTAGCATCTTATCCAGCGCTGAATGACTGTAATTTAAAAACAATTGTACAAACAAATCTAATGGCATCTAAATATTCACTTTACAAATTTGAATATACTTCTATGAAGGCAAAGTGTACGCAAGAAGAAAAAAAATACATTCTTTATTTTTATTTAAAGAAGAAAAAAACATTCTTTATTTTTATATCAAAAAAGCTCTAAAAACAGTGATGTTCAATGTCTGTAAAAATACATTACTAGTTCAAAACACAGAAAATCACAGTGAGCAATCCTCTTATCCGAAAATACAGCCACTAATCAAAACAGAATCTTAATGGCCTAAATACAGCAATGATAATCATTTAAAAGCCTTCTGCCAACTGAGAATAGTGGCTTTCAAACAAAGACATGGTCTCTAATGGTCTTTAATGATTATATAAAAGGTCGCACCAGAGGTGGCCAAAAATAAGGAAGGAAAGCATTCAGCAGTTCACATACATCTCTGTATGATGTGAGTTTCCTGCAGTCCACTGCAAAAGATTGATGTCTACTGTGCGTTAGTAGGTTCAGAGTGGTGTCTGGCACTTCTGTGTCCCTTGCTGAGCTCCACAAAGTCAGCCTTCAATGTCCTTAAAGCAGATTTATGAGCCTTTGGTACATTGGATAGAGGATGGTTTTTCGGTTTTGGTTGGCTCCTGGCTGGTGTTTCCTTGGAAAGACATTAGCTCAGTGAGGCTCTGTCTGAAATGTGGTGTGTGAAACCCCTTGTGTTCATTGTGGTTGTGTCACCTTTAATATAGCAGTTCTAGCAAAACCTCTATTTCCATTAAAATGCCAATAAAAGGGGAAAGACTCAGTGCTCTCCTGGAACATTCCTTTAAGTGAAATGGAGATTCTGTGGGAACTTCTTTTATACACAGTCATAGCTTTAGGCAAACATGTTAAACATGGCTGAGGCCAAAATATGGAGAAGGGCTGTGGAGCATTCCCAAACATATGAAAAGCCATTTCATTAGTTATTCTAAAATGAAGTTATACTGTGATGGAGCCTACATCCAGATGAAGGCCAGTGGGTCAAAACCTGCCGAAACAGATCAGCAGAATGTTGCAATGGTATATAGTGCAGTACTGTAACCTCTGTAGGCTAGGTAGCATCAACCACCAAGAACAATATGAACTGCTCATCAGAGGAGTGATGGATAGAAAGCGAACCTTTAAGTCAATTCTCACTTTAATTAATGTGCCTGCCTTTATCAGTGGAACCATGAGAGGTGGGATGGGTGGAGTGGGGATTAGAGAGGCTTATTTAGTCTGATCCTTGCATAGATAGCATGTGACCAACATTGTGTATTTCATTGACAGTGTGAACTACAACACAGGTTAATGGGATGTCGAAATGCCATGAAAAGGGGCTGCAATGAGCAAAACCTGCCAAGACCTTTCGGAAGTTTGTGAACTGTATTTGCAGTGTTCTATCAGGCTCTTTGTGCAATCATGAGGAATGTTTTTGTCCCTCTGGGCCCACAATTATAGTTTTTTTTAAACAGTGTGCAGCCACAACATTAAGATTGACTGGTTTCTTGTAAAATGTTCAAGTAGGCACAGCTTACTTCACCCCTATTTCTTCTAGTTGACTTTGGAATGATTAGGAATTAGATCATCAATTGTGATTTGTTGATCCTCACCCACACACACAAAGCACTCCACAACACCGGACCGGCATACCTCAACAGACGACTCACCTTCTACACCCCTGAACCGCCAGCTCCGCTCCGCCGACCTCGCCCTCACCACCATCCTCTGCATCTGAAGATCGACCACCGGTGACAGATCGTTCTCCCACCTCGCCGCCAAAACCTGGAACACCCTCCCCATCCTCCGACGGCAGACCCCTGACCTAATTACCTTCAGGAGGCTACTCAAGACCTGGTTATTCGAGCAGTAGCAGCACCTCTCCCCCCAGCCCTTTGAGACCCTCACGGGTGAGTAGTGCGCTTTACAAATGTTATGATTGATTAATTGATTGATTGATTGATTGATATACCAGAGCTCTGATCTGACCAGCTTCTGCTACCATAGGAGTGATGCTCTATGCCAAAATCCTAACACACAATAAGCCATTACATGCTACAAACCCTGGTTCTTAAAGATCTACGTGCAAATATCAACACCCGGTGATTCAGGGCAAATAACTTAATCTCCCTGTGCCTAAAAAGGTGTAAAGTCTGGATCTCTTGTAAAGCGCTTTGATGGCCTCCACCAAGATTCAGCTATATAAAAAATGCAAAAAGAAAACAGCAATCGATGCCATTGTAGTACCAGCTTATTAAACCTGAGGAACGCCTTATTTGAGTTATGTTTTGCAAAGTTCTGGAGTGATCGAGATATTGCCACTTAAAAGAATTGGGTAACGTGGTAAGGTGAGAAATTGTGCAGTCAGATATGCCAAAAATAGTCTTCCACTGCAGCCCAAATATCGTACATCTCTCTTTCTCTACCGCAGCCCCAGTGCTTGGTATGTTGAGTTTCTCTTGAACTTATGCTCCTCACAAGAATGCAATCATGTCATGCCACATGCAATCCTCATTTTTTGTGATTGATCCTCCGGTTATGTGATTTTAGTATCTCAGTTCTTTTATAAATGTATTTGCCATTTATTTGATAACTTTTATGAAGTGTACTGTTGCTTAAAAAAGCATGGCATTACATCATGTTTGCTCCCTCTCTCCTCTTCCCTTTCCATTTACCTCCACTCCTAAAGACCCCAAATCAGCTTTCAAGAGCTTTCCTTCTCTTTTACTTCCTTCTTTTTCCTTTTTCCCTTCCACCAGGTCACATTCCCTCCTTGTTCTCCCATTCTCCATGCATCTTCTGTTTCCTCCTCCCGTCTCATCTTTCCTCATTCCCTATCGCCAGCGACCCTGGAATTATGGGGCAGGGGAGCTCCAAATTATGCGGTACGGTTGACTAAAGTATGCTGCAAGAAAAGGTAAATTATGCAGCACAATAGGGCACATCGTTTGATAGTACTACTTCATCGTTTTGTAATTATTACACATGGTAATATGGTCTGTGCAAATATTTCACTTTAATAATACCAGTTTAAAAAACAAATGTATAAATAAGTAACTGAAAAATTACTAGTGAACCTTTGAAGAAGGGCCGTCCACTCTGCGCAAGCATATGTTGCTACGTTCTAAGTACCTTTTGATCCCTCTGAGCTAGAAACAAATTGTTTTGTTAAAATCTAGGGGCATATTATCAAGGGTGGCGATAGGCAATTATCGCCGGTTTAGCGGCTGTTTTTGGCCACTAAGCAGCGATAATTCTATTTCTCTATTAGCAAGCTGTCGCTAACTGATGTTAGCAACAGCTTTTAGGCGATAGCGAGAGGTTTGGGGCCCGCTTTGCATGTCAGCAATATTTATCGCTAATGACATGCACAGTGGGCGTACCCAACCTGTTAGCGACTGAAAGCAGTCACTAACGTCGCTATCGCCTATTGGCAAGGCAGGCGTATCGATGGAAATATTCCCGCTATCGCCAAAAACTAACGCCTGCTCAGACTAGTTCTTAGGCATGTTATCCAATGGGAGGTGGATAACATGTCTAAGAGCATTTTGTCGCTAATGCGTGAATATCGCTGTATTCTCAGCGATATTCACGCATTTCGCCACTATCGCTGGATATTTTAGCACAATGGAGAAAAACGTTGCTAATAGCATGTTTTTTCCGCTAACATATCCAGCGAAAGGCAGCGATAAAAAAATTGTCGCTAAGCCTATTTAGCGATAAATATCGCTACTTGTTGGTAATATGCCCCCTAGAGATTATGCAGCAGATAATGGATTATGTGGCAAATGCGGCAAACCCATAATTATGCGAAAGATAGCTGCTGCAGCAGAATCACATAATTCCAGTGGCCCTATCTGTTGCTCACTGTTTTTAATCAGCCTTTAGTATCAATCCCTCCAACCAGCAAGCAACAAAATAGAGAACCCTTAACTGGGCGCATCATCAATGTGTTTGATAAATTAGATGTTTGCTTGCACTTCATTTCCCCCGTAAACGAAAAGCAATTAGTAAGTATGTAGGAGGAACTTATGTATAATAGGTATGTTTTTAATATGCGCGTTTTATGCAGATAGTAAATATTACCGAAATAAAAATTATTTATTGATTGTTCGGGCTGTCATCACACTTTAAATCAATGAAATAAATGTATTTTGGGCTTGGTAGGGGAATATCTGAATGTGCGATTGTGGCAAGTCCTTCATTGCTGCTTAGCTGTAGGATGAGGACTTATAAAATAAACTGGGGGACAAAGTAACCTTCAGCGCTGGAAAATGTCATGGTGTCACGCAGATTGAGTGACATTTTTTCGCAGTATCTCTTGCCCCCTCACTCCATACAGTCTCGTTATTTTCACCCCCACACCTCTTCTGACACGCACAATAAATATCTCCTGAAGAAAAGACGTGTGCGACTGCATGTTTTTGCATTTTTATGCGATCCGCGACTGGTCCGCCACGTGCGCGGAGTGATCTTGAAAGGGAAAGAAAGGCGCGAGGCAGAGGGCTCTAACAAGATTGAAATGAGGCATAATTTCTCATTGCTCGCTGGTGATAAGAGGGCAGCCGTAAGTGCCCGGCTCCATTCGCGGCGAGAGATTTATACCGGTGCTTCAGACCCCGCTGGTGGGAAGATTGTGTTCAGTGTCAACGCAGAAGTACTGGATGTAAAATAAAAAACAAGATTTGTTATTATTGCTGGTGCGCGAGGCTACCGGGTGACGCAGCCTCGTCAGCAGAGGGGGTTCATAGTTAGAGGGATTGAAGAGATGCTACATTAGAACAAGGGGGTGTAGTGACAGACTGGGGCCTTCGGTGGAGACCTCAAGCTTCATCTGTGGAGGGCTTTCAGTTTCACCTAGAACTTCAGCTCTGACGTAGGCAACAAGATTGGCCACTTATGTGGCTACCATCCTCCCAATGAAAGAAGGTGCATAGTGGCAAAGGTCCATGGGCGTCTCATCCTCTACTTTTCTTCCTTTTACAGAAAAATTATCATAAAATGTTGTCTTGATCAGATGGCCCCTCTTTTGAGGGACCAGCGTCAGCCATGCACTCTACTGCCCCCTTAAGAAATCTCTAGTCTACTACCAGGACAGAAGGTGCATCAAAAGAGCGCTCTACCATCTTTCATCCTTAAAGCACATTTACTGAATAGTAACTGTAAATTGACCATTTGTGAATGGGAGATGGAACCTGCAGCGCGGCCAAGCTCTATTCAACCTACCTATAGAAAAAGCTGGGGTAACCCTTAGTGGTATATGGGGTGGGTGTGTGTGTGCGTGCGTGTGTGCGTGTGTGCGTGTGTGCGTGCGTGTGTGTGTTGCCTCTTTTGCAGGGGCACCAGACCACCGGACATCCCTCAGGATCATGTAGTACCCAGTGTATAGTTCTACCCTGTGCCAATCCTTCACTGCATTTTTCCTGTTGTCTTGTCACTGGCTCGGGAAATAAACAAACCTTTCAGCCTTGGACTCTCAATTGAGAGGGGGCCTTAAAAAGCTTGCCAGCAACAGCTAGCAAAGTCCTTATAAGGTGTCGTTTTTTTCCAGTCTGCCTTAGTTCTGGAATACACATTGAATCCAACCCACCGGCAGAGGCCCTTGCAGCTAAGAATGGTGAGGCGGGGTCGGGGGGATTTTGACAGACAACGATGGGGAAAATGATGTATTAATTTAACTTTCCCTTGTGGTCGTCTGTCGAATCCCCCCAACCCAGCCCCACCACTCTTACCTGCACGCCGGGGCCGCTGCTGCAGCCCACACCAGCTCTTGACGCTCCAAACGAGAGAGAAACCTGTTTCTATATCAATTACTGGCTCCCAAAGCTTTGTACATAGTAAATGATCTGATTACAGTGTGATGCTGCCCAATTGCAAATGTCTGCAAATATAGACTAGCACCACGGCAGCCATAAAGCCCTTCAATGTTTTTGAAAATGTAGTTATTGTTATGAATTGAGACATCTAGAGTTTGATCTTAATATACCCTTATAGCCCGTTGTGGTGGGCTATACCGGCTATTAAAGTCATGCTGCAGCGTTAAAGGCCAAAGCCGAAGGCAAGGGACTTTAACAAGGCAGTGGGACTTTAATAGCCGTATAGCCCTGCTACGAAGGGCTATAATGCTATTAGAACATTCTGCCACTAGAGGGCAGAATGTTCTAACAAATAAAACAGAGCCTTCAGGGAGCGCGAGGGGATTGAAATCCCCTCAGGCTCCCTGAAGCCTTTGTTTACAGCCAGAGCTGTGAACAAAGAAGCATTGGAATGTTGGAGCTCCGGGCTTAAACCAGCCATTATAAGCCCAGAGCACTCCATTGTTTTCAATGGAGCTTCCAACATTCCAATGTTCTAATATAGCCTTATAGCCCGCCATAAAGGGCTATACCGGCTATTAAAGGCCCTCTCCAGCGTAAAGGCCAGAGCCGAAGGCGAGGGCCTTTAACAAGGGAGAGGGACTTTAATAGCCGGTATAGCCCAGCTACAAAGAGCTTTAAGGCTATTAGAACATTCTGCCACTAGATGGCAGAATGTTCTAACAAAAACAAACAAAGCCCTATGGGAGCTTGAGGGGATTGGAATCCCCTCAGGCTCCCTGAAGCCTTTGTTTACAGCCAGAGCTGTGAACAAAGAAACATTGGAATGTTAGAGCTCCAGGCTTATACCAGCCATTATAAGCCCAGAGCACTCCATTGTTTTCGAAGGAACTCCCAACATTCCAATGTTCTAATATTACATTGGTGCTTTACATGCACTCAGGTATATGCATGGAAACTCACCTCCAGCTTACTTCTACCCATGTGGAAAATGATTGGTTCAGCTTAGCCTCAGACTAGCTAGAAAGTTGAACCCCTGCTCCCATTATTACACCCACAGCCCATACTACTTGTTAAAGGCAAAAGCCTGAGGCGGCATTCTGAAGTGGGCTACTATGTTAAAGATACTGGCCCACATGCATCAAGCATTTTTGCAGTCGCAGACGGTGCGATTCCTTAAAATCGGCCGTTTGCGAATGCAAAAGTGCTTGTTGGGATGCATCATGCCATTTTAGAAGTCGCATCTTTTTTACGATTTCTAAAATTGCGTTAGCATTTAAGAAATCGCAATTGTGCGATTTCTTAAATGCTATGCATCATTAAAGAAAAATATGCGTTTATTTAAATTGGAAGTGCAATTTACCACGAAGTTCAACTTCGTGGTAAATTGCGAAATTGATTCAAAATGCACAAAAATGCATTTTTTAAACTGTAAAGTTACACACACACATGTCCTTAGGACATGTGTGTATGTAACTTATGCTGAAAAGTACATTTCAGGGGTGCATGGGGGGGTCCTTTGGACCCCCCCCCTGCACCCATGACATTTTCTAAGTGCCACTCGCAATTTCCATTGACTCCTATGGGCCTTTTGGCCCATAGGAATCAATGGGAATTGCGAAAATTAAGTTAAGAAATCGGTATTTCTTTGGGATTCGGTAAAAAATGCGATTTTTACCGAATCCCACAAGAATACCGAAAATATTGATGCATATCATTTTGCATTTCTTAATTTGCGATTCCTTATTTTTCGCAAATTAAGAAATGCAAAAAGACACAATGATGCATGTGGGCCACTGATCATATACCCATCAGGGAATTACGGCTCAACATACATTGCTCATTTTTTTGTTTAGTTAATTTACATGTGTGTTAGAGATTTTCACAAGCACACCAATGTCCCTTAAATAAACATTTCTAAAAGCAAACATTAGCAAAGCCTTTAGGACTGGTTTCATGGGGAAATGCATGCAGCGTTAGCACAATGTGGTAAGGCACACACTAGTGGGTAAGCTGAAGTGCACAGAGAAGACTACAGTTGTAAAGTAGTGCCACATGCTGTTCAAAGAAAGCACTGGATGGAGTCAGAAGGATACTTCCAAGCATCCAATAGCATTAGGTGGGAGATGAAAACTCAACTGGGCTGAGCCAAGACATGATTTACAAAATCTCAAACCAATGCCTGAAAGAGGTTGTTTGAAGAAAGCCAGTCATTGAAAGGGGCAGATCAAAAACACAATCCATAGCGTAAAAAATAGGTCAGTTTGACAGTTGCTCCATCAAAACGTACACGTAAAATGAGTAAAATTATATTTCATTGCTTTTGATACTTGTATCAGCCGCGGCAGGTAAGAGCGGTGGGGACGGTGGGGAGGGGGGGGGCGTGGGGGGGTGTTTAACAGACGACGACAAGGGGAAATTATTATTTTTTAATTTTCCCTCGTGGTCATCCGTCGAATCCAACCCAACCCCTCCCCCCCCCCCCCAACCCGGCTCCACTGCTCTACCGCTCTTACCTGCACGGGCCGCGGCTGACTTGTATAAAAGTGGGACGGTCTGAGTTTACTCCAAACGTATTTCATCTTTAAAATGTTTTCAAGTGAATGTGAACGAAAATGTGAAATTAACGTAATGCCATTGTAGTCTTTTGGTTATTACTGTTTGATATAGACCCATTGTGCGCAAGCTGCAATCAAATGGCAAATTAATCTGCACCTTTTTTTTTTTTGCACCAGCATGAATTTCTGTAAAACTGCTTCTTGTCAACAAGGGAGCGAAGGGACTGTAGCGCTCACGGGGAGTCATCTGTACTTCCCTTGTTGTTACTGACTGGGAGCATCTGACAATAGGCCTCTGATCCCTTGGAGCAGCAACAGAGCGAATAATTAGTTACATTCAATTAGCTCCCTGGCGCCTTCTGCTCCCACTTCAGGGGACAGTGCACTAATCATCAGACACATGGCAGTTGGAAGTGAGTGCGCAATACTGGGCTTCGTTGGGAGGGGGCGGAGTGAGGCGAGGACAGTGGGGAAAAGAAGGAAGAACTTTTGATGAAAAGGATGAAACAGGCACACTCAAGTGATGAGGGGTAGAGAGAAGAGAAGAACAAGCTTTTACAATGCAATAGGTCTTCATTTGCAAGATGTTAAGCTATTGGCATTATAAATGACAATGCTTTTTATTTATCTGTTTCGATAATTAGCACGTAAATAAAAGGCATTGTCATTTACAATGCCAATAGCCAGGGCCGGACTGAGAACCAAAACCGGCCCTGGCAAAGTGCTAGGCTGGCCCCCTGGAGGTGCGATCGAGCTCTTTGCCGGGCCGGTTTTCGGACGATTTTGTAACGGACCTGTAACAAAAACGGACCACAGGGCCCAAAACCTGCCCCCACCCTTGCGGCGCACCGGGGGATTGCCCGGTGCCCACAACGGCCAGTCCGGGCCTGCCAATAGCTCAAACTCTTGTAAATGCAAGACCTATTTCACTTCAAAGAAGCGGCCGCCATTGTCCCGGGTTGCTTGGAAAGTGAAAGCGTGCATGGCGTGCTGAATGTTGCCGGAAAGCATGTCCTGCCTGCAGTAGGAGAAACTCATTAAAGAAAATAGTATTTACAGATTAAATAAGACATACAGTGTAACAACAGAAGTAAAAGGGCCAGTCCTCATGAGAGGTTCCAAATGAAGACAAGGTGTTACTAAGGACTCACAATCCTATTAACGAATCAGAAGCCAGCATTTACAAAGGACAACAACACAAGCCAATGAAAAATATGGGTGGAGAGTGGGCGGAGTTTCAAGTCCATACTCAAATACAGCATGCCTCGCAGAGCAGTGCATACGCTGCCCAACCTCGACCTAAAAAAGGAAGGAGAGAGAAAATCAAGTGAGACAGAGACAATATAAAGGAACATCAATGTAAATAGGTGTCTGAATGTGCAAGTGACACCAAGCATGTGCACACCTACAGAATCACACGGACGCAATTTTTGTTTTAGAATTTAGAGATGCAAGATTAGATATACCGCACGGTGCAATCATTGAAAATATATATTTTTTTTTTTGTGTGAACGGGCAAAATTAGTTTTTTTACCACATGGTGGGTGGGCAACAGAGGAGTGAGTGGGTGGAACAGATGGGGGAGGAGGGGAAACACAGCAAGGACCACATGGATCAAGGGAAGATGTGCACAATGGAGAGAGCAACATGGGAGCTTGGGAGTGAGAACCAAATGAGAGAGAGAGCAGCACACAAGAGCAAGGCAACATGAAGCCCAGGGGAGGGTATAGGGCAGCGATTGGTGTACATTAAAGCAAGTATAGGAACTGTGATACTAAGTGATATGTAGCTGGGTGAGGGAGCGTGGGGGAGAGATCAAAGGGATGTAAAATACTCTGTAATATTTTGTTCATCTTTACCCATCAGATAGTTGCATATTAAATACCATACACTGGTGCTATGTAAAGCGCTCTGATACCTGATTCGGGTCAAGTTCGCGCTATATAAATCTCTGTAAAATAAAAAAATTAATTAAAAAAATACACCTTAAATAAAATATAAATTCATGTCATTGACAATGTCTGTGGTTGTAGCTGTAGTGACCGGCTGATCCGGTTCTAGTATTTCATAGTAATGTGTTTTCACAAGCCACTCCTAGAGGGCTTGCTTCCACACTCCCTCCACACACATCAATCACAAGTGTCACAGGACATGTGACCCTGCCAATAAAAAGGGCCTAGCGCCCGTGCCCTGGGCCAGTTCTAGAAAGTAACCACTGTGTCTGTGTGGTCCTTCTAGGTGCATGGGGCCCTAGGGCCCGACCCTTTAAATTGGCGACGGGTGCGTGAGTCCCACATGCGAATGTGCAGCTGCACTGAAGTTGGGCAAAGGGGGAGAGTGTAGCCTGCTTATAAGGCATCCGTGCCTGCATGCTGCACCCAGCGGGTGAGACTGATGGTGCCCGCCAGTGAGTGGTTCGACAGCAGTTGTCTGCCGTGAGTTGGGGCAGGAACACCGACGAGTGGGTCTCCCAAGGTATGGTGGGAGACAGGTGCGCAACACCCATTGGGCTCACTGGGCTTCAGCCCCACCCATCGTGTGTGTCAGCCCGGGCTGACACAGCTTCGCGGCTGGCGACGTCTAATTGCAGCCGCATCCGAGTACTTCACAGGTCTTTAAAAGACCGTTTACTTATAAGTGATGCTTTTGTTATGTATTCACCCCTTCTTACAGCCACTCTGGTTACGTCTGGAAGAATTAGCCCCCCCGAAATTTGGCTCTAGTTGCCCGCTTGGTGGGAGAGCTGTCCAGATGTCTTGCGGTGACCTTGGTGAGGTAGCTGTGAAGCAGATGAAGGGCCTGCTGTCTCATTGGGCATGAGGGGAGCCTGAGGGGGTGAACAGGATTGAGTCGGGCTATGTGAAGAGCCCGTGTGGGGAGAGGAGACAGCTACAGAAGCCCGTTATGAGGCGGACCCCCACCCTATCCTTATGAGGGACAGTAAGGAGGTGCAGTGGAGCAGTGGCGTTCCCCTGGTGGAAAAAGGGTGGAGTGCAAGGTCCAGTATGCTGACCATGCATAGGGAGCTGACCGGGAGCTCACCCTGCATGAGAAGTGCCAGCTGTGGAGGAGGACTGGCAAATAATAAAGGGGCTCTGCCCACATCACCCTCCCATACCTGAGCAAGGGACATCAAAAAGATGAAAAAGTAGAAACAATGATACTGAGGGATTAATTACACATTTAATTTGACCCAAGATATAATTAATTATCCTGTTCTGTACAGCTGTGGAGGAGGATCACCGTGAGCCAGCACTCAACGGTGGCAGAAGGAGGTGAGAGAAAGGCTGCAAGGTACAAGCATCTGTCGTAAGGAGCCAGCACCTGTGGGGCTGGACTGGAGGATGGCGTACAGGGAGTGGCATGAGGTCCAAGTAAAGACTGTGCCCACAAAATAAGATACAGCCTGCAGTATGAGGAAAGCTGCAGTGTCCTAGTCAATGTAGCAAGCATGACTGGAGAAGTGATGGCCACCAATTGCACACTGCGGAGAAAGGAGAGGCAGCGGGGTGCAAGGCGTGCAAAAGGCAGAGCGTGCAAATGAGTGCGTTGTGGCCAGCAGAATCTTGAGGCTGATGTGGAGAGGCCTGGTACTCGGCCAGTGATGGTGACGCTGCTGGCGAAGCAAAGGTATGGCTGTTCCTGTGCCCATGAGAGGCAACGTCCTGCATCATAAGTGAAGCTGCAGATGCAGTCCCCGGCACTGCACATGAGATGCCAGCCCAGGCAGCCTTCAATGAAAAGTGCAGAGGAGCAAGGTGGCTGTTGGGTGTATGAGATGGTGTGTAGACGTGCCGCACTGTCTGCTGAGTTGCTGGAGGTAAATGGGTGGGGCCGCAGCAGAGCACAGTGCAGAGCGAGGGCCCCACCCATGGTGAAAGGCGTTGCCCAGAGAGTGGGGCAGCATCCGGTTTCTCCAGCCACAAGAGGCCTGCAAGCAGCAGAATTGAGCCTGTGGGCAAGGAGGAGAGGCGGTCAACTAGTGCCACCTGGAGGTCACACGGGGCACTACATCCTGCAGGGGCAATGAATAGGGCTCAGCTGTGGAGGATGGTAAATGGTGTTGCAGTGTCACCTAATGGCCATAGGTGGTCACTGCAAGGGATCCAAAGAGAGGGATTCCTCTAGTGAGGAAAGTACTGCAGTGAGAAGGGGGAGATGGGGCCATGTACTACAAAGAGGTCAGCACCAAGAGGGCATAAACTGGGAAAGATATTGGGCAAGAGTGTGACCTATGCCGCCCCAAGTGAGGGGACTGTAGTGGGCAGAGAAGAGACTGTGCTTGGAACCATGGGTCCCCAGCAGCGTCTGACAAAGAAGACTGCCAGGCAGTTTGAACAAGGAAGTTCTGTAAATTCCCACAAATACAGCCACAGACTGGTTGCCCTGGAGAAAGCTGGAAGAGTCTAGCTGGAGCAAAGAAGCCCCAGACTAGCAATAGCCTTCAGGAAAGGAAGGTGGCCGATGAGCGCCCCCTGCATTCATATACCACCACAGTGTTCAGGACGAGAGCAATGACTGCACCACCCCAGTGGCGAAAGGATGCCATCACAAGAGGAGGAACAGGACGCTTAAGGTGGCAGCAAAAGAAGCACCCTCAAGTGAAAGACAGCGAGCGAAAAGTCAGAAGTGCGCCGAAGACCACACCCGGGAAGCCGACAGTCTGGGCATGAACTCAGGAGCGAGAGCCCAGTGAGGAAGAGAGCCCATGTTGCCATAGGGTGTGACAGACCCAACAAAGCCTGCCTGAGTGGAGGCAGAAGAGAGTGCCACATTGGCATATCCTTGAGGTGCAAAGAGTGAGTCTTGAAGCAAATAATAGACCTGTGAGAGGTCGAAAAAGAGACGTGTGAGAGGTCGAACAAGAGACGTTTAAGAGGTTGAAGAAGATAAGGCCTAAAAGAGGCTACAGAAGAAGACCTGAGAGAGGTCGTAAAAAGAAGAAGGTCACGACGAGAGGTCTGGTCAGTGGCGAGGAGTAGACTCAGTCTTAGCTGTATGACATGGCCAGGGAGACCCATTCGAAGTGCACCTCACATGGAGAGGCTGGGTCAAAAGAAAGAAGAGTAAGTCAAGATGGCATCAGACCGCGACATGAAGAGAGCAAAGATGAAAGGAAAGAGTATGGCACAAGGCCACAGGACTAGAATCTGAAGAAAGTAGAAGAGAAGGGTGTGTAGTAAACATCTGGCACACTACAAAGAAAAGGATATGACTGTGAGTGTCATCGCAATGAAGGGTATCCCCAAGAACATCTCAGGAGCTTTGGACATCAAGAGTGAAGCACTGCACCCATGAAACACCCAGAGGTCAGTGAGGCATCTTTGGCTCCATGAGATAATGGCCGCCTAAAAATTCTGGGCTAGACCAAGAGAACCTGTAGCCAGCAGAAGAGAACAAGCTGGACCTTATGTACCATCCACCTTTGGGGTTGCATGTGAGGCTGGGTTGTGGTCCTGTATTGACATCCTGAGTGACCTCTGTCTTGGGGCCTAAAAAGAGAATCTGTGCAATCCACACCCGCCTGTGGCAATCCAGGGGCAAGGGCCTCTGGGATTAGCAGTGCGAGAGGAATCACGACATGAGAGATGCATCTGCAGCAGCTCCCCAGCAGGAACCAAGAAGTACGAAGATCTCTGTTGGAGTCTGGTTACCCCAAAGACTGCCCTGTCAATGCCGGTGCACCAGTGTCAGGATGGCAGGAGGAGCATGACCTGGAAATAACTACCTGTGAGGCAGAGCGAGTGACTTGAAGATGGGACTCGTAGCTATTCCTCCATGGGCCTATAGTATGGTGTTGGAACAACATGTCACAGTCCACACAGTCCTGTGGAAGCCCGGTGAAGAGGACCTCAGGGGACTCCTGTGTGAGGGGAATCCTGGTAAGAGAGGGGAAGCCTGGTGAGAGAGGGGAATCCTGGTGAGAGAAGGAAGCCAGAGTTTATTCCACCATTGTGGAGCTGGAAGCACTGCAACGTCTGAGGATGAATTCTCACCAGTAACCAGGATGTCTGCAGTTTGTGGAGGCTTGCTGTCCATGGAGCCAGGGCATCTTTGAAAATGGATCAGCCACAAACTTCACTATTGCTCTACACGCACCCTCACAGCAAGCATTGTATATGGACTTTCATGCAGTGAGACCAGGTGGGACAGGATCCACAGGGCCCAGGTGAACGGAGAATATTTGAACTGGTGAGCGATAAATCCAGAGTTAATCTACGCTGCCATTCATGCCCAGATCAGTCTCGTTAAAATGGTGGAGGCGTGCCATGATGCCTGGTGCTCCCAGCTGCACCTGCCCTGTACCCTATCCTGCCAGCAACCTGAATGGACTCAGTGGAGTTGTTTTGTTATTTTGTTATCTCCCGCAAGTTGGACTTGTCCCATTTTTTATAAAGGTTGGGAGGGATGTAGTGACCAGCTGGTCACGTTTTTGTGTTTCACAGTAATGTGCTGCCACCAGCCACACCTAGAGGGCTGGCTTCAACACTCACCCCACACTCATCCCTCACAAGTGTCACAGGACATGTAACCCTGCCAATAAAAATAAAAAGTAATAAAAGGGGCCTGGCGAACGTGCCCTGGTGCAGGTATAGAAAGTGTATCACTGTGTCTGGTCCTTTTAGGTGCATGGGGGCCTAGGGCCTGACCATTTACAGTTATCCAAGATAGCCACAGAATTTTATCCTGGTCGGTGCCGTGAGGAAGAATGACGAGTATATTTGGTCAACAAGGTCCAAGTCTGTGAAACATACAGGTCATTATTTTATGCTTGCATTACGCACAGCATGCCGCTAAATTAATCATTTAGGTAGCTACAAAATGTGCAAAAAGATTTAGGTTAAAGATAAAAAAAGTGCTTTTAAAATGTCTATTTTAGTGACACACAATCAGACTGTACCTAGCGTGAAAACAGTTTCTAAATGTCCATTAAAAGATATAATTTCACAGCTCAGCTGCTTATCTCTAACAATTCTTACAAATACAATAAATCTTTTTCATCAAGAAGTTTCAAGTGATTCCATCAATTAAAGCCAATACCAGCATCCAAGCAGACTTTACATTTGCAGATTAACCAATTGCATACATTTATATTCCTTTCATGCAGCAGGCACAGTGACAAAAAGTCTTGTTTCTTGCTTAGCTGTCCGCCCCACAATCCTCTTCACAGCACAGGAAACTCCTTCCCTTCAACTTCAGCTGAGACCTCACAATTATTGGTATTACCCATGGAGAGGTTGTCTTTTTAAGAAAAATTAATAGATAAAATAGGGAAGCTTTTTTTGTTACATTTAAAAAGTATGGTAATTTAAAAAATATGGGGTGCGGTGCCCCACATATCCCTGGGTGAGGGAGAGGAGAAACAGATGCACTCTCACAGAGTGGTTACCCAAAAGGAAAAGCAGTTCCCTAAAAGTGATCAGTGGAAGGATACAATAAGCATATCAAAAGGATGGTAAAGAGAGTATTCTCCACAGAAGAGACAAAAGCAAACAAGCATTTGCAATGCGATATGTCTCGCAATTGTGAGACTTTGAAGTATTGGCATTGCCTTTTATTTCTGTGCTTAGATAAATTGCAATAATAAACTACATTGTCATTTATAATACCAATAGGTCAAAGTTTCTAAAATTTGAGGCCTATTGCATTGAAAATGCTTGTTGTTTACAAGCGCCTCATGCTGCGGTTTCACGTTAATCGAGGCCACGCCCCTATCTTTAAATGAGCCGTGTTTAAAGAAAGGTTTGCGGCCGCTATTAAAGTGAAAGTGTGATATGGGACGCTTTTACCAAAAAAAGCATTTGTTTGTCAATTTGACAAACACATGCTTTTTTTGGTAAAAGTAAATGTAAATGTAAAATGTCCGGTATTTGTAAAGCGCGAACAATTTCCCGAAGGTGTCAAGGCGCTGGGGGCTGTCGGGAAGATTAAACGAGCTATTGCCCAGAGTCACATGGTGCTGGGCTTATCTGCCACCTGCAGCGGGGATCGAACTGTGAGCCCCCTGAGTTCTGGAGTCAGTCGCCCTGGCCGCTGCGCCACACCTCTTCCCCGTGAAAGCGTGCATGGCATGCTGAATGTTGCAGGAAAGCATGTGGTGCCTGCAGTAAACAAGCTCATTAAAGAAAATAGCATTTACATACTAAATAATGCGTACCATTTAACAATCAAAGTAAAAGGACGAGACCTTTTGGGAGGGTACAAATTAAGACAAGGCGGTACTAAGGAGGGACTAACAAGCCTATTAATGAATCAGAAGCCAGCAGTTACGAAGGACAATGACACAAGCCAATGAGAAATATGGGCGGAGAAAGGGCGGGGCTTCAAAACCATACTCCAATACAGCATGCCTCGCAGAGCAGCGCATATGCTGCCCAGGCTCGATCTAAAAAACAGGAAGGAAAGCCATTGATTTAAAGCCAACCAATGGTAAGCAGTGCACAGGCTGTAAGCTGACTGTAAATTCACAATAGGTCTTTTGCAACTAGACAGCTCAGAATGTCTGGTAGGTGAGACCTAAAATCATCTGGCTGAGGCCACATTACAAGTGAATACAATGGAACAGAGACAATTGTGAGGCGCTAGCAAGGTGGCAAGATGAGGTCCAGGTAATAATAAATTAGACATATTTGGGCCTTTTTCTGCCTTAAGGTAACATAGGTTGTTCACCTTCCCTAAAACTAGTGATGGGACTCTATCCCGTCTACACTCCTGAATTGAGCACTGCCAAGCCGGCAGCCATTTTATTTTATTAAATCAACGTCTTTAAGTGCGTGCCACGTACTCTACCCCTGGAGGCCCATTGCAGAGCTACTGCAGACCTGCATCAGGCTAGGTAGAATTAAAACTCACCGCACAAAGGTGGCTGTAAGTTCTGAGTAAGAGACCACCCCAACACCTGCAAGCACCCAAAACACACCCTCCCCACTGGCCTCAGGATCAGACATTCCACAGACTGTCTATTTGTTTCTTGAATTTAAAATTTCATCACACAAGTCCAACATGTTTAATTTTCTCTGTAATAAATCGTTTGGGGAGATGGGGAGGGAGCGGTAGGGGGACCTTCTTTTAATAAAACTGCACTGCAAAATTAAACAAGCCGGGATATTGATATAAAAAAAAATGAAAGGACAGCCCGAGGATGCGGGTTAGAGACTGAGAATGTGAAAAATTCAATAGCGGGCTAGCAGCGCACTCGCTGATTGAATGAACAAACTGCTGTGGAAGGCCAGAGAAACCTCAGAGCTGCTGGGGGGTGAGGTGGGGGGGGGGGTGTGGAGCAGTAGACAAACTCGATGTGGAAGGGAGAAGCTGGGAGGTGAAGAGAGGACTGATACCCCAGGAATGTAAAATTGGATAAAAAAGGTATGTGTTCTAGGTGGTGCGAGACACAAAATGAACCTGTGAGGAGAGGCAAACTCCGAGCACGGAGATCGGGAAAGGAAAACTGGGAGTATAGAAACAACAAGCACTGGCAAAGCCAATCGGTCTCGGCAATCTGAGAGCAATTGGCTTTTTGTGTAGCCGAGAGCTATACTTGCATTTTACAACAGCCCACTGCTATTTACAGTGAGCTTTTAACAACACATTGCCCATACATCAAGTTAAGGGAAAGCGTGTGTCTTGATATAGTACACATTCTCACACAAGGATAGGGAAGTACTATTTTTGTGCATAAATAACCTCGCAACATGGCGCCCACTTGAACCACAACCGGGTTTACACGAAGGGGATACAGCAAGTGAACAGAGAACATTGAACCACTGAACTTTAATATACCCACACCATCGTGGTGCAAATATTCATTGAACAACACGAAGAGCCTGAAAATGTCAAGTTACTTTCCCCTCCAAGCCAAGAGCACAAGTCCTGAAAAAAGAAGTGGGGGGACGCTGACGTCACGACAGGAAATGACGTCATGAAAGGTGGCTTGCACCATCAGACTCATTGCCTCCCGTCGCTCACCCCTTAGATGCGATTGCATCAGAGAAGCCTGCGCGTGAGCAGCATTCTGAATGAGCACCGATCTCGCCCCAGAGAGGCCAAAGGGTGAATGTGTGGCTCCATTTGCTGCAGTTATCGAGCTCCTGGTAAAATAAGTTGGGGGACTCCGTCCACCCGCGTGGTACCCCGACTCGAGCCCTACCTCCAACTAAACTAAACTGAAAGCATAGGTACCAAAATGCATTGATTCTTTAAGCTAGGGTATTGACATAAGGCATCTGGGTGATACAAATGCTCCTTTTCAATACTAACAGTAACATGGAGACTTCTGGTAACTCGAGTCATGCATGTTATCAGCAACTTGACACTTGTGATTTCAACAGCAGTTTGAAGGTCAAAAAAATACAATGCCAGAACATGAAGTAGTTTTGGCCATGTGAAGGCAATTCAACAGATTTCCGGTGGCACTCCTAATGCGAAGGAAAGCATGTGCATTCTGGCGGTTGTATGTCAGTACAACGCATGCTTTTACCTCGCATGCCATTACAACGCGGGGATTACAACGCAAGTCGTTACAACGACTTGCGTTGGGGGACGCTGGATAGTGGAATAGTTTAATTTTCTATTCCAACTCCAGTCCCTGTGGATAGTAGGGAAGGTGTTGGATAGAAAATTAAACTATTCCCTATCCAACAGCGCCCTCCAGCGAAAGTCGTTGTAACGACTTTCGTTGTAATCCCCGTGTTGTAATGGTAGTGCGGGGTAATGATTGCGTCGTAAAGAATGTTCCCCATTTTGGCTAAAGGATGTAGTGCCTCTAAAGAAAACAAGAGGTTTGTGCACATTGAAATTTTACCACTCAATGCACAGTAGGTCTGCTATGAAAATGTGTTAATGTGCCCTGAGCAGAAACCCCCATTACCTGGCCTGCTTCGGTTATTACACTGATACATTATACAGGGCGTAACAGTAAGGTACAAACCCGGCACAAACAATTCTTGCACTACTATGCATTCAACCTCACCCCATGCCCATCACCTAGCACCGATCCAGAGAGTCATAGCTAGAGAGAAAATATGTATTTATCCTCTCTACCTCCAGGTATCAGAATGCTTCTTCTCTAGCACTCTGCAGACAACTTTCAGATTTTGTATGTTTTCCAGCGATCTTCCAATCAGAAGCTCATAATGTGCATGAGGTCAGGGTTCAAGGTACAAACTAGCCAACCCTAAAGGTAGTGAGACCCATATGCAAATCAAAACAGACAAAGGCTGAGAGATCTCCACAGAGCATGCTATCACAGAGCACGGAGCAGCGACTGTTGCAAGCCGGGAAATGTAGTCACTAGAAAATTGTTTTTTGGACTTCTGATGCATGTAGGCTCCTATTTCTGCTATTGTAACACGCATCACGCAAACAAGCAGTGCATTGACCAGCTCCAGAAGTGAAAGCTGTAGACATTCTCTCCGATTTCCTCATGGAATTCAAATACTGACAGTGATTGACGGAGTGTATTTAGTAATATACAGCAGGAAACCAAGAACGGTTGTATTTCAAGGCGTGTGAATTTGTCTTACGATTCTTCCTTGCATGGTGTGTGCTCTCTGTAAGGGTGACAACATTTAACTGGCACGCATGCTCGGGCTCATGTCAGAGCCGGTGGGGCGGGTGGATGGAATGCTGTTGGTGACGCTAAATTTGCTCCTTACCTTCCCTACTAAGTTGAGGCAGATGGTCTTTATTGCCTGCTAAAAAGTGTGGAGGGGAGTAAAACAACTCAAGATTTTAATTTCAATTAGACATGCTTTAAAGGACCACAGACTCCGAATTCCAGTTTTGTGACTTTATTATAAGGCCAAAAATAATTGAATATAAACACACCTCATATCAGAGTATATAGGTACATAAAAACCAACACAGAACTGAGTCTACGTACATAATTCATTCGGCATAAGAGGCATAATATGATGCACTCCAAAATCAAAATGCAACAAAGGATAGTAGCTAAGTTCAATTCTCTTTTCCTTTGAGAGAAAAACAAAAGTATCTTTCCCTACTCTGCTCTAAATGAGAGTCCTGCCTATTTACCCATTATCCTATCCCCAAAGGTGTTAGCACTTGTTGACTTCCTAAGAAGTACTCACGTCAAATGGGTCTGATAGCTTAAAACTATGGAGCTTGCTCTAAGATTCTCCTTCTCCTCCGAAATAAGCAGAAGTCTCCCGTAATCTGTCCCTGCGCATCATACAAAAAGACAAAGACAATGTTCAACCCACAATACGTCATATTCATTGACACCATCCTTCAGTAAGTTTCCATAGAAGCCTTTGCTTAAATTGATTCTTTTCCAGTGGCCTTTGTTCCCAGATAGGCCAGACACAAAAGGCGTCCTCCCTTTTTGCCTTCCAGACTTCTTCAAAGACATTCCGAGTATCTCCTTAAATCTAAGAATAACGAGGTCGAATTCCAGCACCTGCAGTAGGATGAGAACATACGTCTTGGAGCACAAAAAGGATTAATTTAATTATAATTCTTGAGCAACCAAGGAAAAAGCTCAACTCGAAACAACCTACTGTTTGGGCCTACAATTCAGTCAACTCAAACTGAATACAAATTACATTACACAAGTATAATTTCATCCTGCACATTACACATACTGGAATTATAAGTTTCTATAATACATACAGACGCCTACTTAAATGTGCAACCTGCATTTCATTGCTAATATAACTCGAATAAATGCATCTTAATAATCATGAAACACCGCAAACGATAAAAATACGTGTGAGTGCGTTTAAACCATGAATATAGTGCACCCATACAATTTAGAATGCTATAATCGCTCTATCTCTGTTGATGGAGGTTTCCATTGAGAAGCAGTGGCTGGAGGCAGCACCGATGAAAAAATTGTCATAGCTCAGTAGCCTCGCGCAGCTTTTCCAGTGGTAGATTGTGTGTTGTACAAATGCTAGTTAGCAATGTGAGTTACACAAAATTACACGTACGCATTTATTATTTACCACAGACACATCTATTATTTAGTGCAACCTAGAAAAATAAATTTTAATCTTTGGAGCAACAGCGTTTGTGACGAGAAAATAACTAGATTTACAGCTCGCTAGGAGAGAGCACTTGTGTGCAGTGCTCAAAATCGATAAAAAAGTAGTTGCAAAAACAGTTTCTTTACTAGAAGCTGTTGGTGGATAGTAGTAATTGGTCCCTGCTCTCAGGGAGGGCTAAACACAGGAAGGGGTATGACACATGCAAGCTGTGGACAAATGGAGAGAAAGAATAGGAGAGCGCCGATGGAGCCAGCAAAAGGGAAGCCTATGTGTGGGGTGAAGCTCACAAAGTATATACAACATGTCTCTTTGAGACCACGCGTGCGCTCTCCAGAACCACAACCTAAAAAATACATCCTATGTTTTTTGTTTTGTTAACCATTTGTAGATACCCGATAGTCTACAAACTACCCTGACCGCAGGCCCATCAGTGAAAGCAGGCAGTGAAGAACTGCACCAGGCAGAGGAGCACAAACGTATGATACTTTTTATCCTCAGGTAATACCCTCAATGACGTGGATGTGGGTCCACTGTGACCCTATTCACGTCATTGAGGGTATTACCTGTGGGCACAGCTTGCATAGTAGTGTGCACCCTCTGGACTGTATGCCTGGGCTTAGCTTTTAGGATCCAGCCATGTCCTCCCAAACCAGGATCCGTTCTTTCAGCCAGGTGCACTAGCTGATGATGATTGTGATTCTTTTTTTTTTGTTGTAACTTTTTTATTACATAAAACAGAAAAAACACATCAAACAAACAATCAAGGCAATATGGCAAAAGTACATCCATTAGGTTCGTGCTCGAAGAGGACGGGAGACACATGAAAACAGGAGAAAAAGTCTTCGAATACATATAAGGGGGGGGGGGGGCCAAAGGCAAAATTGCAAATAAACAGCACAATGTACCACAGCTTAGAAGGAATGCAGGTCAGGGCGATTGAGAAGGACTAGGAATTACTGTGAGTGGGGGCGTACAGATATCTCCCCGATATGAATTCCACTGGTTCCAAATCTTTCCCCATTTTCTGGGTCTGCCTCTTGCTATATACACTGTCTTCTCTCTGAACATGCACCAGTCCACACTCTCTTTCCAAGCAGTTACCGTGGGCGGCCTCGGGGACCCCCACAATTGTGCAATATCTCGTTTGGCAACCATATTGGCAAGCGTCACCCACCGAAGCTGCGACAAGTCATAATCATTCGGACCCCACACATTCAACAAACATTGCCGGGCTTCTGACATCATCACAACACCCGTTACTTCACTCATCACAGCATGTATACGACTCCAAAAACGCACCACCTCAGGGCATTCCCATATAATATGGAGATAGGTGCCAAGGAGACCACAACCACGCCTACACAGGCCATCCGTGGAATAGCCCATATGAATCAGACGGGGGCCGGTGACATAGATTCTGTGAAGGATCTTGAGCTGGACCAGACGGAGGCGGGCCGGGATCGCAACCTCTCTGGGAGAGGAGATCGCGGATTGCCAGTCCTCATCATCCAACTCAATACCATCAGCAATCCATGCTTCACGAAGGCGATCAAGCAAACTCGAACGGTCATTGATCATCTTTTTATAAAACAATGAGATAGTACTATCCGGTACATGACCATCCAATACACGATCTTCGAGGGGGGAGGCTTCCGGAATATCACTGCCCACAGGGAACACAGAAGTCAAGGCATGGCGTACTTGAACATAACGAAAAATTTCCCTGTCACTCAGCTTATATTCCGCTTTTAGGTCCGCGAAGGACTTCACCCCTCCTTTAACCCAGAGATCACGCACTTTATTAATACCGATCGTGTCCCATTTATCAAAGCTCTTCGTCTTCCATAGACAACCCAATTTTGCGGAGGCATAAAGCGGAACGGCGCCGGTTAGCTTATCGCTCCAACCCATAGCCGCAGTCGCGCTATGCCATACCCGCACTGCTATAGCGGTAGGTCCCAAAAGTCGTGAACGGGAGGATCCCGAGTAAAGCGCCCTATAGTAGTCACCACCCGGGAGCAGCAACCTATCCATTTCAAAAGCCGGATTCAGTGCCGGACCATACATCCCATGGTTGATGGCGGCAAGTTGGGAAGCCCAATAATACCTACGAATATCCGGGAGTGCTATGCCGCCATCATACCAGGGAAGTGTTAATTTAGGAAGAGCGATGCGCGAGCGTCCGTCCCATATCAATTGTCTCTGCAATGATTCCACCTCCCGAAAGTATTTCGACGGGATCACATCAAAGCTATTCTGAAGTGCATATAGAAATCGCGGTAAGGACATCATTTTAAAAAGGGCCGCACGTCCCAAGGGAGACAACGGTAATCTAAGCCAGCGCGCCACATCCAAGCGCAGCCTTTGGAGTGGGGGGAGTAAATTACGTTCATAGCGAAGCGCAGAATCTAGCGAGATAAACACACCCAAGTACTTAAAACCATGCCGCGACAACTGGATGGGACAGCCCGCGGTAAATGAGGAACATCACCCGCGAGCACGTAGATATAAGATTTCGACCAGTTGATAACAAGGCCCGAGTTTTTCCCGAAGGAGTTAAGCACATCGAACAATACGTTAAGCGATTTTTGGGGAGATGTGAAGTACAATAAAATATCATCCGCATATAAGGAGATACGATCTTCAAATTCCGGAGTCCAACGTATGCCCCTTATTGAAGGCTCCCACCGCAGCCAAGCGGCAAGCGGCTCCAACGCGAGGGCAAAGAGAAGCAGGGATAACGGACAGCCCTGCCGCGTGCCCCTCCCGAGAGCAAAAGGCATAGAGACACGACCATTAACCACCACCTGCGCCAGTGGCGTTTCATACAGGAGTTTGACCCAACCAATAAAGCCAGCGCCAAATCCAAATTTGGCGAGCGTGGCCCAGAGATACGACCATTCAATTGTGTCAAAGGCCATCATGGCATCCAAGGACGCCAAGATGGCCGGTTCACGCAACGTCGGGGCCCTCGCGAGAACACCATGCAAACGTCGCAAATTTAATGCCGTGTTACGATGAGGGATAAAACCCGATTGATCCGGATGGATCAGGTCGCTGATCACCGCAATCAGACGATTAGCGAGGAGCTTGGCGAGAATCTTAGGCTCTGCATTTAAGAGCGAAATGGGTCTATAAGACGAGCAGCGGCCCCGTGGCTTACCCTCCTTGTGGATCACCACTATGGTCGCAAGACGCTGATCCCTCGGGAGGGAGCCATTTTCTCGCGCGGCCAAAAACATATCTTGGCGATAGGGAGCCAGAGCATCAGGGCGCAATTTGTACAATTCTATAGGAAGGCCATTGGGACCCAGAGTTTTGCCGGAACGAATGGAGCGCAGCGCGAGAGCCACCTCATCCACTGAGGGTGCGGCATCCAGACAATCCCGATCTGAGTCCGATAAACACGGCAGTGCTATATCTTTAAGCAACAACCGGGAATCCTCCTCAGGCCTGTCGGACACCGAGGTATACACCTCTCGGAAATGATCAGCAAAGCACTCAACAATCTCAACAGGGTCCGTTACACGCACACCATCCAATTTCTCAATCACAGGAACCACACGACTCGCTCTCTCCCTTCTGTCCAGCCAGGCAATTAATTTTCCTGCTTTATCGCCCACATCATACAACCGTCCCTGCTGTTCCCTACTCATCATCTTGGCAGCATCAGTAACCAAAGTTTTATATTCCAACTGTTTAAGGTGGAGAACATGCAATGCTTCTCGGGTCACATCTCGCTCCAATGCAGTCTCCAAGTCTGTGATTTCTGTCTCGAGATGAACAATTGCCTCATTCTTACATTTCTTGGCACACCCAATCAAAGACAATGCCTGTCCCCTTATAACAGTTTTGAAAGCTTCCCACAGCAAAACAGGTGAGGACACAGAACCCATGTTTTCAGCAAAATACAGATCAAATGATTTAATCAATTCAGTGCGAGTTTTGGGGTTAAGAAGATACCAGGGGTTAATCGGGGCTATCCTCCCTTCAGCGCCTGCGTTAAGATTAAAGTGAAACCAGATAGGGGAATGGTCTGATATACCCCGAGCCAGGTGTCTAATCTCTCCAATCGAAGGGGACAGGGCAGCCGGTATCAGGATATAATCCAAACTAGAAAGACTACCATGTGCTTCCGAGTGGAAGGTAAACTGAGTCTGTTCCGGATGCATTAGCCTCCAACAATCTACAAGCCCCAATGTCTCCAGAAAATCACCCAACCAGGATTGCGCAGCAGGAAGATCTCTGGGTGGATAGCGATCCGCTCCGCCAGAAACGACGGAGTTGAAATCACCGCCCAATATCAGAATACCCTCCGGGAGACCCAATACCATCCGCCCCAAGTCAGCAAATGTCGTGGATTGCAGGCCAGGAGGAACATACACCGACACCAGCGAAACTGTTTTTCCCTCCCACCGCCCAACAAGTGCAGCATATCGACCCCTGGCATCAAGGACCACATCATCAACCTCGAAAGGGAGGGAAGTCCTAAGCAATATACCCACCCCTCTAGAACTAGATGTAAATCCAGAATGGGCAAGAAGACGATAACCCCGTCTGTTAAGGGCGTGATATGTATTCCCAATCAAGTGTGTCTCTTGTAGCAGAACAACGTCGGGCGAGAGGCGCCGCAAAAGCTGCATAACCACCCCTCTTTTTATCCGATCACCCAACCCATTCACATTCCAGCACAGTACCCTCAACCCCCTACCCCCATCCAAATCCACAACAAACTCCCATCTCAAAACGAGCACCACACCCATGTCAGAAATAGTGAAAGTTCTTTGCCTTGACAGAAAGAAAACGAACAACCCCAACACCTTGCCCTCCCTCCAATGTTCCCAACACAACTCCCCCCCACCCTGCACCCCTGCACAGACTCAGAAGCCACCCCAATTTGCAGTGTGCCTGTCGCCCTAATAGTTACAAATAAACAATTAATCTACACAAAGAAACCCCAGAGGAGGAAAGGGTCCCATCAACCC
The DNA here is from genome assembly GCF_964261635.1 of Lissotriton helveticus. Classification (NCBI taxonomy): domain Eukaryota; kingdom Metazoa; phylum Chordata; class Amphibia; order Caudata; family Salamandridae; genus Lissotriton; species Lissotriton helveticus. Next base: position 186,407,280 of record NC_136068.1, on the reverse strand, counting down.
CGCTACCTCCCAGGATACGAAGGGATGGTCAAAGAAGTCAGTGAGCCTCAACTGTTCACGGTGAATAGCATTCCGGACACAGACGTCGTAGTTATTCTTGGTCCATTAGGCCCCCCTCAGCACCCCCAGTACGGTCCTGGCCAGCACGGAGAGCCGGTAAAGTGTCCAGCCAATCACTCGCTTCCTCAGGCCGGGCAAAAAAGAAAGTTCTATTGCCGTGTTCAACCCGCAGTTGGGCCGGGAACAACATCGCATATTTTAACTCCATGTCTCTAAGCCGCCGTTTAACCCCTTGAAATCCCATTCGTTGCTTCTGGACCGTTTGGGAAAAGTCCGGGTAAAAGTTCACAGCAGCGCTCTCGAACTGCGTAGGACCGCTTGTCCGTGCTGCTTGCAAGATCGCGTCGCGATCTCTGAAGTTGAAGATCCGTGCGATAATCGGGCAGGGGGGAAAACCGGGCTTCGCCTGTCCCCCCGGCACTCTGTGTGCTCGTTCAATGGCGAAGAATTTGCTCAGGCCCTTGGGTGCAAGATAATTGAGGATAAGGTCCTCCACTCGAAGATCAGTGGAGAGCGAACTAGAGTCTTCCGGAACCCCAATAATACGTACGTTGTTTCGTCGTGCACGGCCTTCAAAATCCTCCAGGCGACGAGCGAATAAGTCATTGGCAGTTCTAAGGTTGCGCACTTCTGTTTGCAAGTCCGACATATCTGTTGTGAGGCTAGATGTCTTTAGGTCAAGAGATTTCACCCTCTCGTTCGTCTTGGCCAAATCAGTTCGAATGAGGTTGACATCAATGGCTACCGTGTCCAGCTTCAGAGCCAGCGCTTCATATTGTTGGCCAATAGAGGACTTGATACCAGCAATGGCGCCCATCACGTCCTGTAGCGTTAAGTCCGCCGATACAGTAGGATCTTCGATAGCCTCCTCCCGGGTCTTAGGTGTGCCACCGGGGGATCCTTTAGAAAGTGTGAAACGGTCCATGACATTCGTCTGGGTTGAGCCTCCTCGGAAGGTGGTCTTGACTTTCCGTTTTTCACCCTCGGGCTTGCCCGTCATGGTGAGCCGGGTGCCCCGAAGGGAGGCTTGGGATCTGGTCCAAATGGCTCCTTAGATTCACCCACAAGAATACCAGAGGCAGAGTTGAGTCAATTTGAGTCCACAGCCAGACTGTCGCTAGCTCCAAGCCCAGTGAACTGGCATAGGAGCCAGCCCGATCAGCCGTCACCTCGCAGAGGGGAGACGGTGCGCAGGAGAAACGAAACCGAAAGTGGAGTGAGGCTGTGAAATGATCCCCGCGAGCCGTTGTTGTTGTATTACGACCTGGGTAAAGTTATAACTCAACGCCCAGGCGGTTCCATGGAGAAGGCCACAAACTTCCAGGATGGCGTAACTCGGGGATCTTGCATCCGATTTTGACCCAGAAGCCTGCTAGTACATCAGCCGGGCTTTGTCTCCAATGACCTTCCATCAAATCAGGATAATATCCAGGATAAATGCGGGAGGCAGCGAGGGCCCCCGGGAGCCCTGTGCTCACGCGGCCATCACGGATGCGCGCGAAGCTCCTCTCCCCGATGATTGTGATTCTTGTATGCCAGTGACCCAGGAATGAGCCAGTTGCTTTGCATTGTGGGTTACCCAGCCTGAAGGCAACCTTGGGTACATGACATATGTCATATTCCCGCCCCATTGAGTGGTAGAAAAAAGCTGGGAACTCCAAAGATGGGGTGCCATTTCTACATCTCGCCCAAGAGCAAACCAGTGCCTTCAGCTCTGCGAGAACATTTGCAAAATGGTCCATCTTTCTCTTTTGTTGGTAGCCACAAATTTGGAATATACTCTTGTGCTGACTGGAGCTGTAAATGAGAGAGTCAAACTGAGTGTAAAGGCCAGGAGAGCACTGGCCATGTCTGTCTATTTAACTCCTTCATTGCTATGATCATCAACGAAGCCTCAGACCCTCGCCCTGTTAAGGTTTCAATATCATATACAACTGCTAATAAATTAAAGTGCACAGATATTGGAATATTGTTTTCTTTACATTTTAGACGAAAGGCACCTACATTGGGATATCACACTGCACCCAATATAGTCAAGTCAGTATTCAAATGAAGTTTTGATCAAGTAGCTCAACCATGAGTAATAATCACAGAAGCACGGGAGACAAATTTGTATGTTTGCTTCTATGCTATAATATGTCAGGGATAATAACAATGGTAAATAATGATATTGATTTAAAAAAGAATGCATACATACTGTATGGGATTATTTGGGCTTCTCCCTGCCCTCTTCCATGTTATGTATAATACCGAGGCAGCACCCAGACCAAAATCCCTATTTCATGGTGGGTTGACATATTATAATCCCTCACCGGCTTCCAGTATACACCCCTCCTCCGCTTGTACTATTAACATGCTGTATACCACACCTAGCTTAGGGCAGAGGAGCAAAACATTGATTTCAGAATACTGGTTGCAAATTATAACCTATATTTTGCAGCCAGTGTGGAATTTTGCTTCAGGACCTATGTGCTAATAGGTCGATTCGCAAAATTCCCATTCGCAGTGAGTAACAATCGACCTCCCTCGTGAATAGGAGGGAGGTTACAAAATGTAACTTACTCCGACTGCATATCGTTACAGGGATGGTAGCTTGCTGGGGTAGGCAGACCACCATGTCTGTGATCGCATTTAAATAAAGTCATTTATTTTCTTTAAATGCAGCCCGTTGTCCTTAAAGGAAACCAGGCTGCATTTAAAAACAAAAAATTTACTTTTTAGTAAAATAAGTTTGTTTGAGAGTTAGCAGTGATCCTCTAGACCTCTGCCTACTCCTTAGCAAACTTTTCCTTTAAATACCCAAAGGGGAAGGGGTCCGATATCTACCCCTTCCTTTTTAGAGCAGTGGCATCTCTAGAAGTGATTTTTAAGGAGGCGGGTACGTTTTCCACTTCTAATAGACTTGAATTAGTGCATTAGTTTAAAAAACAGACGCTTGAACCTTTAGGGATATTCAAGTTGTGAGACATTAACCCTCACATTTTACAAGTTCAAATGACTTTGTGAGTTCATATACTTTATGTTCTCTTATAGATCTCCAGGTAGGTAAATGATCCTTAGTCCAGTTTGAGGCAACATTAAGGTGAAGTAAGGGAAAGGTGAGAGAAACCAGGGTGAATATTTATGAGAGGGTTGCATCCTGTTTGAATCAAGCAATGTGGAACATGCATGACGCAAACCTGTAAATCAGATTTTTTAACCCACGCAAAGTCATTTTAGATGCCTCCAAAAATCTGGATTAGCGCAACGCAGCACAAATCACTGTATTGCATTACTCTGCCCTGGGAAGGTGTTCCATGAGTGTTGAGTGAGTGTTTCCAGGCAACTCCCATGGTTTTTGACGCATCCCCAGATATACAAGACCGTGTAAAGCCAGTGGCATGAACCAGACTACACGGGTGACAATAAGCTGTAATCAACCCGCCTGGTTACACTCCCTTTCTTCACTTTGAGAAATGAGGCTCGAAAAGAAACAAGCAAACCAGACAGGAAACACCTAATGTTGTAAGTTCAGGCTGCAGACAAAGTCCATATTGAAATGGGAAACATTACCCAGTTCTTCCTCTATGTTCATGAGGGATGTAAGTCATTTTGAACATGAGCATTTTTTAAGCATCCCTGTGAAGATAGCACTGGATGATTGGCGCAGGTCTCTTTAAGTCAGCACGCAAACTATATCACTGTTCTAACAACATTCCTGGATGGCCATTGTTACATTAGTCTGTGTAACTTTTCATTAATAGTGTTTGCATCACCTGCTTCAAACCTCAACGACAGTAATTTTTTTAAATCACTCCCATTTGTACTTTAACATTTGTTTCCCATTATTTTCCTCAGCCTTTTTGGACCCTGAACCATAGATTTAGTTGTAAGCAATTGTTTTATGTTTACAGGCACATTAAGAATGTGCAAAGGTCACAAGGCCGAGCTTTTTAAGTTTTCTTTTAGCTTGGAAATTATTTATTTAGGTAATTTGTGAACAGGTCACAGTTTTCAACGGTGTAGGAGGCTAGCTATTCAGGTAGTGATGTGTTATTACAGGTCTATCAACTCTTGGCAAGAGATTATTTGTTTTCTCAAATTTGTTTTCCAAATACAGTCCATTATTGCTGCAATGTGCAGCGTGTCTTAATTAGAACCTGGTTTGATGAATAATTAAATTTGGTTCTCCTTTGTCTAGTGTTTTTACAATTTAAAATACCTGATCAACATTGTTCTGAAACACTTATCTAACCTAAATTAATTTTGCTGTGAGTTGCTATAGAGGTTCAGACTGTCTCGTATGTGAAGATCATTGTACAGAAGAACCATTCTCTTCCGCGTGGGTGCGACGACGACCATTGGTACTGTGTTCTCACTCCACTCTCGACTGGACGCTCTTTCCCCAGCCGAAATTCCACAGGAGGGTTTCAAACAACAAGGAAAACTGCTCACCCAAAAGATATAATGTCGGTTCAACTGTAGGGTCGAAATACAACTGTCCACAGATCCCTAGCTAAATGAAAAGTCGTGAAGAATTCCCCTAGGCCCATGGGTTACAGCCAAGATGGAAACCAAGTACGCTGCTAAAGATCCAGGCAGGGTCAAACGCTGCATGGAAGGCGTCAGCCCCAGCCCGTTTAGCACAGACAGACTGGGAACCGAAACCGGCCCTGGCAAACAGCTTGTCTGGCTCCCAGAGAGGGGGCGGGGGACTAGTGGAAAGCACCACTATCGTCTCACTACTGTTGCTTTTGCTTACAGGGGGCCTATATGCTGCAAAACTGTCCCCCAAAGGTTCAAAACCAGCCCCCACCCTGGCGTCCCACCGGGGAAACGCCCTGTGCCCACCATGGCCAGTCCAGCTGGTTCACTCCTGTAGCACTGATGGGGGACCACAGATTGTGGAGAGACGGGACATGATAGCGGATAAGATAAGGATGGTATCTGCACCAGGCTGAGTTGGCACAAACTCGGAACTCTGTTAAATCCACCCATAGGGATCTTTGTCTCAAACTGAGATTATGATTACAAATTCATCAACATTGCATTGACAGGTAAATTCACCCAGAGGGATCATTGTCTCAAACATTCATCAAATTCATTAACATTACATTGACAGTGAAGCAGATTTTGCTCCACAGTAAGGGCTAAGAGGGGTGGATTACAAAACCATAAAGGTTTATTAACAGATATTTAAAGTTACAATCTCCAATCAAATCAATTGGATATTGATAATCACCTGAATACAGCATACATGAATATAATCCAAGCAGTTCAATTAGTAATGCGAGTTTTGCATTGTGAAAAATAGCATATGCAAAAATGTGTTTCCATAAAGGAAACGCCCTAATTTTGAGCTAAGGTTGTGGGTGTGTTGGGAAAATTCAGAAGCAGCAGGTGTCAGAAAAAACAGAATTGTAAGAAGAACCAAATAAAAGTTCCAACTAGAATGAGAAGAAATGTACTTGCTTTTCAAAGTATTTCAATGAACATAAAAATAAGTAGCATTGGTCTCAGGAGAGATGAAAGGACGCCCACCTGCAAAGGTGGCCAGGGGCAATACATCTAGCTAATTGACAAACAACTCACTACGGACGCGTCCTTCCCCCGCAGCACAAAAAGGGGACCCACAGAGATAAGATGGGCCCAACCACAGTGGTCACTACCACGTCGTGCTACTACTCTTAGAAAAAACGGACATCAGCCATTCCTCGAACACATCTCCCATCCGGCCTACCCATCAGGATACCGAATTTGTGAACCTACCTCTGACCGTGGAGACCTAGCTTTTTGACCGATGCCCGGTGGAGCTACTTGATAGCTAAAGAGGAGATGGGCTGTGGACTACCCCTTCAGCCGTCACCTACCCAACCGGCCTTTGGACAGAACTTACTTCGTCTCTCTGTTGTATTCTCCCTCCTACCGCTTCACTCCACCCCCTTTCTCCTTTACGCTCCATTTATCCCTCCTCTTTGCTCTTTAATTGTTTTCCCATTGAGAACTAGCTGTTTGGCTGATGCCCGGTGGACCTGCCCGATAGCTAAAGAGGAGATGGGCTGCAGGCTTCACCCTCGGCCGTCACCTACCCAGCCGGACTTGGGGCAGACTCTCCTTCGTCTCTCCATCCTATCTACCTGTTTACCCCACCCCCTTACCCTTCTAAGCCCCATTTATTTCGTCTTCTACTCTCTTGCAATGTTTTTCTAGTAACTGATGTAACGTGTAACTGATGTAATTTTGTAATTTCTGTGGCACCTTATGTAAAGCGCTTTAATACCACCGGGTCTAGCCAGCGCTATATAAAACTCTCAAAAATAAATACCTATTTCTCACAATAATACAGTCTTCAGGTTCCTGGAGAACAGGAACCAATCAAGATCCAGTATTCATAACATTTGTTTAGACCAGTGTGACCAGACTGTTCTAGGAGAAAGGCAAAGAACAAGATTTCACGTGAAGATCCTCCAGATAGTGATGAAGATTTGGACTCCATGTGAAAAACTCCTACTAGAATGAGATCCATATGGACATAAGATGAAATGTACATGAGGATTGAAAAATTGAACTCTGATAGATACATGATGCAGGAAGTAGCCTGGACATTGAGTTCGCTCCTTCTCTCTTGTTTGACATATATGATAGGTTTTCTTTTTTTACTGAAAGGCATACTTGGTGGTCCTCATTTTCTACTCTTGCAATACTTCACTCTATATGATAAGAAAATATGCTAGGACAGGAGGGGGTGACCTCGTTCTTCTTTTTGACTTTCTGTAGCCCTCTTTTTCCCCCTTTTAGGTCCAGATAGCCAGGGAGCTTGCCCCCCCCAACCAGCAACATCGGTGGGATTGATTATATTTTCCACTTCATTGGCTATGACCATCATGAAGGGAAATGCACATGTTTGATTACTGCTAGTTGCAATGTTACTGTTGACATGTTGTTTATTTTAGTCATTTAGACACCATGTCAAAGGGAAACTGAAAAAAACCAAAGGTAAAAGTGATGTTATTTAGGTAAAATGCTCAGTAACAACGTACATTTTAAACCTAAAAAAACTCGGAAGTTCACTATAGTTATCTCATGTAACTATAACTCATGCCCTAAAGTAACTATAACTCGTGCCCCCACCATGCACAGTTTTCTCATCAGTAATTTAATTGCAAATGTTGCAGTGATTTTCACACTGATTCATCAAAGACCCGTTTTGCGAGTCTTTAATAGCGCTTCATCAGGAATCGCTATTAAGGACTTGCAAAACGGGATTCATGTAGGAATTGCAATAAAGATTGTGATTCCTACATCTTCCTTATTTACGATTAGCAAATTGCTAATCGCAAATAAGGAATAACTCCCCATTCATTCCTATGAGCCTGTAGGCCCATAGGAATGAATGGGGAGTTATTCCTTATTTGCGATTAGCAATTTGCTAATCGCAAATAAGGATGCAATTTAAAGGGTGCCAGGGGTGTCCAAAGGACACCCTGTAGCACCCCTGAAATGCAACATTACACAGGTGTTGCGCACACACATGTCCAAAGGACATGTGTGTGTGTAACATGCAACAGAGAATAATGCACTAAAGTGCTTTTTTCTATTTTTTTCGCTATTTACCACGAAGTCTGACTTCGTGGTAAATAGCAGCCAAATATTGCGAATTCGCAATTTTAAATTGGTTAATGAATTGCATTTAAGGAGTCTCAAATAGAGATTACTTAAATGCAATTCCTCGCTAAAATGCGAATTCTGTAATAGCGATTTTTGCATTTGGGATGATGAATCTCAAATGCAAAAATTGCGCTCGCAAAGGGCCAGATTCTGAGAATCTGACCCTTTGCGAGCCGATTTGCCTTTCATGAATCTAGCTGTTTATCAATTATGTTATAGAAGATGTCATGAGTGATGTAATATGTGGGATAATAAGTGCATGGCAAGGCCGTGAATTTTTGTTACCTTAGGACACGAGTCGTAGTTACTAAAGATCACTAAAGATAACTAAAACTGTTGAATTTCTGTGTTTTTTTGCATTTAAAATGTTGTGTTGTTACTGAATATTTTACCTAACTAAAAACATTACTTTAACCTTTAGTTTTTTCAGTGAATTTCCAGAGTATATTTTACTATAAAGTAATATTTTATCACCATACGTAAATCCAACTCCCCCAACCTCGCAAAGCCTTTGGCCATGGGCATCAGAGGGTTGGCCATGGCCAACACACCTGAAGGCCCTTGGCCATGCACTGCTGCGTGTCGGCAACAGGGCTTGGACTGCTGCCAGGACCCGTGGCCAACCCCCACGCACACACACACACAGCCTTTGGAGTGCGTGGCATAGGGTTGGTCTTTGGGCACTTGAGACGCCTTCCCCTGGGACCAAAACATATATATGCAGGGGAGGGGGCATGCAGGCTCTCTACCTGAACCTTAATTGGCCCCAGGAACTCCATCCCCTGAGGCCAAATTCCAATAAAAAGAGGAGGTGCCCACGTGGTACCACTCCTTAGCCATAAAATGCACCAGAGACCCTTTGACCCTGGGTCAAATACAATTAAACTGGGAATGTAGTGTGCACCGCCCTCAAACCTTCTTGGTCCCTGGGGACTCCATATTCGGGGCTAAATTCTAATGGAAGCCTGCAGAGGACTCTGGGGCTCCCTCACATACAATGAAAAATTGGAGAGGCCAATGCAGCCCTACTCTCCAACACTTATTACACTAGAGGGACCCTATCCCCAGGGCCAAATATAATTTAAAAAGGGATGAGGCAAGGTGGACCAATATCTACCTTCCTGCCAAATTTGCTGCAATTCTGTTCAGCAATTTTTGTGCTGCTTAAAGAAGTCTTGGCCCCCTCTTGATGGATCAACCTGTCATTTTCCAAGAAGGAGCTGAGGTGAAGGAACTTTATTTTACGGAAAGTTTTGTGAACATTCGTCAAACAGCACCAAAGTTATTAGCAAACCAAATAGTACTCTGTCTAAGGAAAAGCAAACCTAACTATAACTACCCAGTAGTACAGCACACTCCAAAAAAGCAGAACCCAGACCTGCACTCCAGGGAACCACATTAATATGGCGGATTTGCAATAAAGTTTAGTTTTATTTCATTCCATGCATAGTCTCACTTTATGTCACTCAAGAGATGAACACCCCAGTAAAGCCTAAGGCTCTTTTACACTAGCTACACACAGAGGAAATAGATTGTGTTCTGCTTTAGGAAACCCACCTTTTGTTCTTGGATGTCAAGCATTCAAAACCTGACACTATCCTACACAGGTACATTCTTCTGCCCTATGTACAGTCAAGAGCACAGCTATATTGATTCCAGTGGCTGTCCCTTGCCAGCTTGTGTCTTCACAAAGAGATAGGGGTGGTAGGGGAGTGGGGCACACTTTTTTGCCACCCATACTCGATAGTCTCAATATGGCCTTAATGATGATAAGGAAAACTTCTATCAAGAGCTTTTCCCTAACCTAGCACTTTTTACAGGAGAGGATTTGGTCATAGGTGGTGACAATAATGTGGTTCTTAATCCAGACATTAACAGGTCTGTTCCCCAGTGGCATGGTGCATCCACCCGCCCAATCCCATATTGTTGGCTGGCACGTCGACATGAATTCAATTGACAATCCACACACCAGGGCAAGAGGGACTACTCTTTTTATTCAAATTTTCACAGGTATTATTCAAGACTTGATTTCTTTATAGTAGTGACAATATTGTTGCACTTCATTTTGACCTCAAACTTAAGGGCAAAGATCATTTCAGACCATGCACCAGTTACTCACTATGAAAGCTGTCCCTAGATGCCCAGCACCATTACAAATCTGGAAACAGTTGCATTGAGAAACCCTGTGCTCAGATTGAACATCAGGGAAGTCTTTTAAAAAAAATATATATATATTTTTGTTTTGCAAAAAACAAGAACCAACGAAAACATAACAAGAATCAGGTACAATCGTACAGAGACAGTCATGTGCAAGCCATATTCCAAACATCCCCACATCAACATCGGGGAAGTCTTGGAGAACTATTTGAAAGAGAATGAGACTGTGGGCATAGCATAGTCAGTGATATGGGATTTATCTAAAGCAGTACTAAGGGAACTGATTGAACATACCTCAACATTTATGAGGTTATTCAAAGTGAGGCTCTTGGAGTTAGAGACTGAAATAATCAGTATAAATCAAGAACACAGGAGAACAGGGTGTAGACAAAATTATAGACAATTTAGATGCAAAAGAAAAGAGTTTCAGCATTGTTGAGGAAAGATGAGGCTCTTAAATTATTAAGCATACAACAATTGTATTATGAAACAGGGGACAAGACCACCAAGCTGTAAGTTATAAACTACACCAGAAATCAGTTAGAAATGGCATTCAAGTCATCAAATCAGTCATGGAGTCCTGAGAATGTCAGATGCGGACATACTAGATGCCTTTAACTATTCATAGAGATTTATGAAGAAGAAACAGTGATCCTTCAGCCCAAGAACAATGGGGCATATTTTCAAGCCCCTTGCGCCGCCGTTGCATCCCTTTTTGTGATGCACCGGCGGCGCAGTGTGATGCTCCATATTTATAAGGACACGTAAAGCCACCCTGCTTGGCTTTTGATGTTCTTGCAAATACAGCCCCTTTCACGCAGCTCTTTGTGTGGAAGGGGCGTTCCATATGGGTTGCTGTGGGTGTTGTAAACAAAAAAACATTTTTAACAAAAAAAGGATACACTGTTCCCCAGAGTGACAAAGGTGGAAGAGCCAAGCAATTGATGGAGGCCCCAATTGTAGGGTGCAAAGGAGGGGAATCTCCCTTTCGGAACTAAAACCCTCACACACCCAACGAGCTAGGTGTCATGCTTCATCATCTGGGTTTTGCTCCTCATCAGACTGGCGGTGCAATATCTAATGGGCACCCATGAAGGGGCTCTTTATCTGAGATCTTTTGTTCCTGCCAGTTGGTGCATATGGGTGTGAGGGCCTTAGGGGAAGTGTAGACGTAGAGGGATAAGTGGTGATTAAAAAAGGTTAGATAATCCACTACGTATTTTTAATGATGTGGTTAGCTACCTTATTAAAAACAGTGTGGTGAGAATACACACTGGTACAATGATCCAGAGAAGTGTGTTCTACCTAATGGTCAACATGTTTCATGCTCATATAGCAATTCATCAGGACCTAAGGGGATAACTGTGCTACACGCTGTGGGAATGGTGAATACTACCTTCCACAGGAAACGTAGGAGCAGGCCGCGAGGTCTTGCCGCATCTTAGCGGGATCCTACTAATAGCAAGTAGTAGCGTCAACGGTCTTCTCCCGAATTAGGCACCCCGTATGTAGGTACCCTGTCTGCCGAACGGAAAATAACCGTAGACCTACCCACACGTAGTTAGGAAGAAGAGAAGCCTTCGTGGCTTTTGATGTTCTTGCAAATACGGCCCCTTTCACGCAGCTCCTTGTGTGAAAGGGGCGTTCCATATGAGTTGCTGTGGGTGTTCCCACAAAAAACCCATGGTTTCTGCCGCAACGAGGAGAAATACTTTTATTTCTCCTCGTTTTTTCCTCTTTCTGTGCATGCTGCATTCTGCAGCTCACATACCTCCTGAGATTGTTTTTGTGCAGGAAGTTGTCCCTTCCTGCACAAAAACAATCATCCCCGCAACACAGGCACCCTTGCTCCATGGTGCAAGGGTGCCTGCATTGGCGCATGGCAGCCAAATGTGCGCCAGTGCAGGGGAGAGCTCAGGAATACGCCGTATTGTTGCCAATATGAGACATCCCTTTGCTTCGTAACTAAAGCAGAGTGGCAAATCCAAAAGGCTTGTCGCACCGTGCTGCGTTGCTTCCTAGTAAATATGGCTCCTATTCTTTAAGGGTGTTAATTTTCCTGAACTCTTCCAAGATTTATTGGACTGTCTACAGGAATCAATTACAGAAGAAGAAAAAGAATGTGCAATTAAATCATTGCCAAATAATAAGGCCACTGTCCCTGATGGATTTTCAAACTATTTTAATGATTTGATAAATTCTGTTTGTTGAATGATTGGTCTCCCTTCTAGCCAAAAGGTTTACTACCTTTGTGGACATGGGTAATATCATTCCTACAATGATGAGATCGCCCTTCACTCATATTTTAAACGCTAGCAAAGATCCTCATAGTTGCGGATCCTATAGGCCCATCACTTTGTTAGACAGCAATTTATTTTTTTACTAGGATTCTCACTACTAATATACAAAACAGTTAGCCACAGAAAATTTCTCCCCAGTGGGCTTTATAAGAGACAGGAGATAATATAAACCGTGTCCTTAATTTGAATGATAAAGCAACTACAGAAAATACCCAGCTAGTTTTCCTCTTGGTTGACGTGAAGAAGGCCATTGACAGGGTCTGACTGGGCATGTGTTAAGAGGACCCTGCCTAGGGCCAGTCTGGAACCCAAATTCCAAAATCTAGTGCTATCCAGGAGCCCTCCACGTGAATATCAGTGCATTTAAAATTTCAGAGATTTAAGCGTTCACAAGTGAACAAAACAGGGTTGACCATTGTCACCATCTATGTTTGGCCTAGCAATTGAACGCCTGATTCAAAGAGTGAATTCTAACCCTGAAAATACGTGAATAAATGTGGTTTGGAAGCAGATTAAGGTTTCTCTTTTCGCAGATGATGTCCTTGCTTTCAGACTAATCCCTCTGTTTTTGGGTAAATTACTGGAAGAAGTGGAAATTTTCAAGCAGTCTCAGAATCCAAGGTCAACTACAAGTCTATGCCCATGGGGATAGGTCAACTACTAGAAGAGAGTGAACAGATAACCAACAGACAAGGTTATAGATACTCTTCAACAGGTATAGACTATGAAACATAGATATAGTGCTGCCCCAGAAACGCTTAATCAGTTAATATCCCCCCCACTCCAAGATACTCCCTTCAAAGATTTACATAGATGGGGAAAGCTTAAAATGTCAGGGGTAAATTTAATCAATGGAGTGAAAATGACCTTTCTGCGTAAACTCTTATAACAGGATGGTCTCTGCCAAGGATATATCCATTGGATACACTTAAGTTCATCAAGAAGGCAGAGTGGAACCTATCAGGAATGATAAAGTCTCTTGTCCTTATTTATGAGGCCTTGCGACAGTTTTGCGCTTCCTTTGCGTCACTTTTTTTGATGCATCGGCGGCATAAAACATGCCTCCTGGTGCACCCTATTTACAAAGTGACGCATCTAAGCAGATGCGTCACTTTGTAATTCCCTGCGCTACATTATACCTGCGTCAGGTATAATGTATGCAGGGTGGACATTCCCACATATGTAAACCTCGTAGAAGTGATGCAGTAAAATCTACGAGATTTCACTGCGCCACTTCTAGGGTGCAAATGCTTCAAAATCTTACGCCTGCTTCACAGCAGGCGTAAGACTGACGCAGGCCCATTCACATGGGGCTTGCCCCTTGTGAAAGGGCACATTGCTGGAGTTGCGTCACTTTTGTGACACACTCCAGCAATGAGTCACTTTTGCGCCTACAGATGCGTCAGAAATACTGACGTATCGGTAACTCCTTGAGACATGATGCGTCATACTGTAAATATGACGCATCAATCATGTCGCAAGGAGTGCGCACTGAGAAGTGACGCATCGCTGCTTTCACGCAGTGATGCTTCACTTCTCATAAATGAGGTCGTCTGAGTGCTGCTCTCAGCACAGGGGAGACAAGTTTTGGATGTCGACTCACGCCTGGTGAAACATCCACTCCCATGTACAGGACTGCAATTAGCTTGAGTTGTTTGACGGTGGGTAGGTTTAGGAGGCAGTCTGCCTGGCCTGACACATCCATGACGTGTATCTATGTTTCCTCAGTTGACCCTTATAGTTGTGAATTTCCCCAGACATTGAAGTGTGTTCTTGGCTATCCATGTGCATACTTGCACTTTGTCTGGGTATAGTTTGGGTTTTGGTTTCATCTTCTCATATTCTGCTGCACAGATGTATTTTAGTGAAGCTCTAGCTCTGTTGTCTAGGATGGAGACTGTGTGTGGTGCAGTGGCAGCTGGTGGAATTTAAAAGTGGTGACAAGTTATTATTTTTTTGCGTGTGAGTGAGTGAAGAGAGTGAGCCTGACATTTCCGCAGTGGCCTTGGGGGTGGGGATTCTCGTTTGAGAACATTTTAAAAAATTGGTGTATGGTGGTGCAATTTTCAGCAAAATTTCTGTGATAAAAGGACCAAAAATACAGTTCTTATTGGCATTTATGAAAGCTGACACAAAGGCTTGACTTAAAGTGCCTCATCAAGGCTGATACAGCACTGAAAGTGAAAACACCAACTCATTTTCGGTAATCAAAGAGAAATGTAAAAATGTAGCTGCATAGAGGCAGTCATAATGATGCAGTAGCAATTATTAAAACTGCATACAAAGACCTAGGTTGGTCTCTTACAAGCCTGGAACATGAGCTTCAACTTATCAAACTCCTGGCCTTCAGGCACAGAAACTAGTAAACAGATTAGTCACAGGACTGTTTTTAACAACCACCTCCTCTGAGAAGTTTTAAAATGAATAAACCAAAACACTTCCTTCATTTCTATGCAGCAGTGTACTGATTTTGTAAACCAACTTGCTCGCTGCAAATCAGTATTGTTCAAAAGATTGCAGGGTACCGTGTGGCATGATCGTGTAGGCCAATAAGCAGTTGCAATATACAAGCTCACATTCCAGTCCTGTTACATTATCTTTTAGGAGCTTGGAGATTAAGGGCCAGATGTCAGTAACGGCCGAAATTACCGAATTTCGGCCGTTACCGACCGGTATTTGGCATTTGGAATGTAGGTGGCATTTTTGTAGGATTCGGTATTTTACCGAATCGGTAACTTAACCCCTTCGCTGCGGCGGCAATTCTGCCGCAGCGCTAAGGGGGTGGGGCGGCCGCACGGCGCTCGCGTACTCGTGATGGAACAGCGCCGTCACGAGACGCAGTTGCGTTGTGCTTATGACGGTGCGGTTCCGTCATGGCCCGTCCGCTCTTAAGAACGTTCAGGGCAGGCGCGGAATCGCTGACACGCAGGCGGTCCGAGCGGGCCGTGACGGAACCGCTCCGTCATCAGCACAGCGCGGCCCTGTCTGATGACGGAGCGGTTCCGTCACCAGCAGGGGAGGGGTTAAGGAATCGGTAAATTACCGATTTCTTAACATACCGATTCGGTAAATTACCGAATCCGTAATGTAGAGGGCACTTGTCGATTCCTCAGTTAAGGATTCGGTATTTACCACCAACTACAAGTTGGTGGTAAATAAAGAAAACCTTTGAAAAAGTAATTTTTTGCTTTTACAACACAGTGATGTGGCAGACATACATACCCTTAGGGCATGTATGTGTGCCACATGTGCAACCATGCACTATTCAAGGGTGCAACAGGGTGTCAATGTGATACCATGCCACCCTTGTATGTGTTCCCCATTTACCGAATCGGTATTTACCGATTCGGTAATTCCCATTCATTCCTATGGGCCCATAGGAATGAATGGGAATTACCGATTCGGTAAATACCGAATTGGTAAATACCGAATTTTACCGATTCGGTGAAATTTACCAGAAAATTACCTAATACTATTCACCTATTCTTAAATACCGAATCGTTAAAATTCGGTATTTAAGAATCGGTAAATAGTATTTACCTACATCTGGCCCTAAGTGATTTGCCCAAGATCACACGAAGTTAAGGCAACGCCGAGACTCGAACCTGTCTCCACTGTTCCAAAGTCTGCAGCTCTGGCCAAAACGCCCATCCTGCCATCAGGCATGGAAAATGTGAACTTTCCCAATTACATCAAAACCGCCGTTCACTATATGTGTGTATTCCCCCATTATTTTGTGGTGGGCTTCTCGTTTTACTTTTTGTCCTTCTTAGGATGTTACAATGTTGGGCTGTTTTTGTTAATTATGCTTTCATAAAGAATTAAAGTCGTTTCTCACACACCTGGCCTTGAGGCACAGAAACTAGAAAACAGTTCAGTGAATCACAAGAATGCCTTAAACAACAAACTCACTGGTAAGTGCTACAAATTAATAAACCAAATTCCACTTTCATTTGCATGCAGTAAGTAGTCTCTACTGATTTTTATAAATCTGCTAGCTGGCTTGAGATCACTTTTGTTTAAAAAAAATGCAAGGTGACAGTATTGTATAGGCAAAGAAGCAGTTACACTACATAAGCTCACATTCCAGTCCTGAGGCTGTAACATTTATTTTTTCCAATTTGGATTTGCCTGGAATCACTGGAAGTGGAGCCGAGGCTGAGACTCGAAACTCGACCCCAAGTTCCCAAGTCTGTCACTCTGACCAAATAATTATGGTTTAATGATGAATTAAGGGGGAAGCATGGAAAGGAAGAGGAGGGCGCATTAGAGACCAAGGGGTGGGCTAGTACAGAAAAAAAGAGAAACAGATGGAAAGGGAAAGATTGAAGGTGGAAGATTTAATTAAAATGAGCCAAAGAAAGGGATACAGAGAGAGGAGAGGTCTTGGGCTCAATTTCCTCGGACCTGATAATTCTCGCCTTGTTGCCTATTCTAATCATGGGTCCCACTCTGCAACTCTGGGCAATAGCTTGGTTAATCTCCACAACGGCACCAACAGCGCTGGGATGCCTGGCTTCACCTTGGGGGTGCCCAGGATGGACATTTCACAGGGAAAAATCAGGAAGGGTTCCACAGCGGTATGCGTTACAGCGCAACACCCATGGGTATTAGTGCGCTTTACAAGTACAAATTACATTTAATTACATTTACTCTGCTCCGTCCCAGTCCTGATTGGAGTCATCCCTTCAACAGATGTTGAGGGTTGGTGTTGCAGACTGGGGCACTGCACACCAATCCAACCTGCTTCCACCAGCCATTGGATTTGACAGCTGCTGATTGCTGGCAACTCTCTGGTAGCTGGATGAAATACTCTAAACAAAAAACACGAGGCGCAGAAGCCTGCACAGTGTATCTGTTCACAGCATGTGACCAGAAGTTATAGGGTCATGAGTGGAGTCTCATGACCCTGTGACATTAGGAGCCCCATAGATTGGATAGCTTCCTGTAACGTCTGCCAGTACCAGTTTGTCATAGGGTTGGGTGTGGTCAGTTTTGCAAGCCGACCACACACCACCTTGTGACGACTTGGGAAAGAGTGGCAGCTTTACAAATAATTGACAAGTAGCCCCAGGAAGTACAGTGCTTCAGTGAATGCCCTTGCCTGCTTCAAAATGTGACGCAGGTTTGTGCCATAAGTTGGCATTCTCTGAGGACCCCCAAGTACTGCAGGCCAGGGCTGGTACCATGTTAGCCTATAGGCTGTGAAAGGGCAGGGCCAATACGTTCTAGACTGTTCTAGAGTCGCACTCTAATGGTTCTTTTTCGCAGCATGAAATTGTAAAGGGGAGATAAATCATTAGGAAGACGATCAATTAGCCAATGACTCCTTTGGATACATAATAACCCACTGACAACTATCTGAGGTGAATTAGTTTATTATAAAGCTAAATAACTGAACATAGAGGCACCCAAACAAAAGTGTATAGCTATAGAGAGGGATCAGCATGGAGCCAAATCAGTGCATCCAGTTTAGACGGGGCAGCATAATCAGCACAATTGGGTCAAGAAGTAGAATATAGAAAATCTGGAGCATAAGTCCAAACTTACCTGCATCGAGGGTTGGTGGGTAAAAAGCATTAAATCTATCACTACTCCAACACTAAGGTGACACACCTAAATAAGCATTTTTCAGGAGGAAGGGTAAAAGTTGTAAGCAGGTGGTGTCTTCCTAAGAAGTTTCCCCACGATCAATGGGTCAAGTAGCATAAAGCTACGAAAGGCGGAGCTCGATCTAGGATGCTCTCTCTCTGAAAAGCAGGAAAGAAGTGGCCCTCTATCCCTAAATCCACCATATAATTATTCTCAGGTGGCACTCCCATGGTGCACTCCATCCACCCTGGGTAAAATCATGAAGGAGATTTTCCACGATGTCCTTGGTTCCCAGGCAATCTCCCGTGCGAAGCACGACAACCTTTCTTTATCGACTCAAACCACACAAGTGTAACTTCTTCTCTCCTTGCCTGACTAGTAAAACAAAGAATTTATTCTAAGTAAGCGCTTCTTCACCTGCAATACAAAATGTGAGAAAGAACAAATTCCAAAGTACACATGAAATTCAAACTGTTAATTCTAAAGCGAGAGTTTTCAGGGAACTTTAGCTAACATAAGAAAACACCATATAAGCTTTAGCAAATTCACATATCATTAATGCAATTTCAACTAATGCATTTACCCATGTATGAAATAAGGTAATCAGTAAGCTCAAGTAATACATGAATAATTGTCACACAACACAAGTTCTTCATGTTAATGTTTCCTGCTAGTTACATTCACCTTCTATGTTAATCCTCCATGTTACTTGTCAACAACCTAAAATACACCATATATTCATGTTAATACATTTAAAAATCCTAACACTTCCCATTAATACAACAAGTGATTATATGGGGATGCGCTCTAAACGTGATTATGATGCCCTCGCTACAATTAAAATGAAATTTCTGCTTGATCAACTGCATAAAATTAATGTACCACACCTGCCAAAATCCTTTTACTAGCACATGCACATCAGCGCATGTGCCTTAGAAAAAGTGCCTAACTGCCTACCTGATGCTTGTATTAGCCAGCATTATATTAGGCAGGCCAAGGTCATGCAGTTGAATGTGAATGCTAATTATTTTTTGCAAATACCATTCACAAGTATCCTATAATTGGAGGGGATAAGCCCATCTGCCCAGCACCAGGAGCCACTGCTGGTGGGGTGACTTGCCATTGTGAGTTGTAGACATGGGCATTTCTTCATGCCTCCATCTTCCTGAGCTACCATGAGTAAGTACTTGTGACTTTCTAAGGAGTTGTCTATTGAGTTGTCTGTTGATCGTTTCTTTCGGGCCATGGTCTTTGATATGTGACAACTTGATGTACTGCTGCTGGTGTTTTTCACTGCACAAGCATAAGCTGTGCTTCATGATCTTTTGAATTGTGTGGTTTCCCTTGAAATTATCACTTGTACATACTTTTAAAGTGATTGTCCTTTCCCGAATTTGTGTCTCTCTTGTCCCATTACAGCACATGTGTAATCATAGGGTATAATTTTTCACAACTATAACAATGGATAGAGGTCTACTGATCCTGTATTTCGTGAGTGATTTCCATTTCTGTGAGTGGTTCTGTTCTATCTTCTCTGCCTTTCCTTCTTTGATCCTCTTCGCTTGCACTTCACTTTGGTGATTCGAGCAAGTCGTTCATCGATGTCTTCAAGTGTATAACTCTTCCAAAGTAATCAGTGCTGGATTGATTATGATTACATCCCTCTAAGATGTATAGTCAAATGGTGTCTTTGTCCATGAACTTTTTGAATTTACAATATTTGACCAGCTGACGCAGTCTAGTGATGAAGTCCCCCATTAGTTCTCCCTTTTCCTGGGATGCAAGATTAAACATGTATTGCTCATAGTACATTATTTTAGGTAGGAACTTTCCATTATGAGCTTCATGTATGTTGAGAAGGTCACTGATTGAGCTGATGCTAGTTTCTGAAAGATTCTGTAGACCTTCTTCGAGGTTCTTCATTGTGGAAAATATTTGCTTTTTATCTTTTTCTACAGAGGCCGCTTTGAAATCACCAAAATCATCTAGCCACTCGCTCCATTTTGGTTCCATTTTATTCCCCGACAAGAGGGGTTGCTGGACGCCGTAGGTTGGAGATATGATGGTGACACTTTGCCTGGTTTTGATTTCTTGTGTTTGCTGCAATTGATCCGTTTTTCGTTTCATTGACTTCGCCTGCCTTTGGCATTGCCTAGTTTATAAATGTCATATTTCTTGTCTTTTGCAGCACTGCCTGAATTTAAAATTACATCTTCACCTGTTTTCATTGGGGGCTTGACCTCAAAATGGCCACCTCATAAGCTTAAATGCTTTTCATGGGATGACTATTTTCAAGATGTATTTATACAAATATGGGCAACCCAATATTCCCTTGTGTGCTTGGGTAGATAGAGTAAGTCAGGAAATGGTGTCTACAATTGATTTATTTTTCACGAAGAAATTTATTTTAATCAATCACTTGCGACATAATTCACCAAGCTAAACAGCCGCAGCAATGGGAAGCGTCAAAAAACAAAGAGATGCATCGGTTTCCGAGACCCTAATTGATGCGATGCAACAGTTCCGCTGCGCAAGGGGAGTGATGTTTTGGGTCCAGAGTGTAGGGGGTAGTGATGCGTTGATTCTGAGACAACTCTGATCCACGGGTAATGCGTTGGGAAAACTTGCCGCACAGGGACAATGCGTGGAAATCCGGGATGCGGCGGCGAACGATGCAGCGGCGTCGAGGGGTGCTGCATCGATTTCTTCAGCCGCGATTCCTTTATGCATCAATTCTTGAAGCGGTGACAGGCGCTGCGTCGGTTTCAGCAGCAGCACAGTGGTGTGGGGAGATTTTTTTCTCGCACCATGGCGATGCATCGGAAAAACTGTTGCAAGAACAGCAATGCATCAATTTTCTTGATGTTGTGTGGCTTTCCAGCTCCCAGCAGCAGAAACAACCTCCAGGGCCACACACACACAGTCACAGGGACTCCTGCAAGGTCAGAACTCCCAGCAAGGAAGTTCAGGGGAGCTGGGGGTGAAATCTTGAGACTTCAAATCAGGAGGCAAGCTCTACTCAAGCCCTTTGAGACTTTCCTCAAGCAGGGGACACATCACACAGCAAAGTCCTTCTCCTTTCCTTGGCAGAAACAGCAACTGCAGGCCAACACCAGACACACAGCAAGGGCAGTTCTTCTCCTCAGTTTCTCCAGCTCTTCTCCTTGGCAAAGGTTCCTCTTTATTCCAGAAGTAGTCTAAAGTGCAGGGATTTTGGGTCTGATACTTTTACCCCAAATGTCTTTGTTCTCTTTTTGCAAGGGGCTTTAAGCCCAGTTCAAACCAATTTTGGGGGCACACTGCAAGTACACAACAACATCCATTGTCAGTGTGAGCCTTGGCTCCACACACACCACAGGGGGGGCGGAGCCAGCATTGTGGAAGGCAGGCACAGCCCTGTTCAGGTACAAGTGCTACTCCACCCACCACTCTAAATGCAGATCAGGCCTGTTCAACCTAGTGCTGAGAATGCACCTCCCCAGCCCCTGTCCCTCCAAAACCAGACTGCCAATACACAAACAGGCAGAGGCACACAGAATGGTTAAACAAGAAAATGCCTACTTTCTAGAAGTACATTTTCTAACACACAATTTAAAAACCATCTTTAGTAAAGGATGTGTTATTAAATTATGAGTTCAGAGAACTAAACTTTATTTTGGATCTTATCCCCATGGGAAGATATGCTTGTAAAATGTTACAAAGCATTCCCCATTGTGTCCTATGGGGCAAGATAGCCTTTCAATAGTGAAAAACGAAATTGGCTGTATTTCACTATCGGGACATGTCACACACACCAGTGCATGTCCTACCTTTTACTTACACTGCACCCTGCCCACAGGGGTACCTTGGGCCTACCTTAGGGGTGACTGACATGGGAGTTGACACCTGCGCACAGACACTGCAGTGGCAGGTCTGAGTTACCGTTTCAGAACTACTCATGTGGGTGGCACAATCAGTGCTGCAGGCCCACTAGTAGTATTTGGTTTACGAGTCCCGGCACACTCAGTGTACTTTACAAGGAACTGACCAGTAAATCAAATATGCCAATAGGGAGAAGCAATCATAATAACAATTTACACAGAGAGCATATGCACTTTAGCACTAATCAACAGTGGTAAAGTGGTAAAGTGCCCAGAGTCCTAAAACCAACCACAACAGGTCAGGAAAAAAGGAGGACGAAGCAAAAAGATTGGGTAAAACCCTGCAAAAAGGGCCACGTCCAACAGGTGGATGAATCTATAACAGTACTGTTCACTCTGGTTGGGAGGGATGAAGTATTCCTCGCTAGATTAAAAGCCAGATCAGAAGATGGATGAGCATATACTTGCTTGTAGAAGATAGTGTCTCTTAGTGGAGTGGTGTGGAGAGGAGTGGATAGTGGAGTGGTGTGGCTCACTGGTTAGAGGCGGCAGACCTGGAAGCAGAGGACGGCCTGGGACCAGGGTTCTATCCCTGACGCGGCAGGGTCGTGGACCAGGGTCAGCGGACTCGATAATTCTCGCCTCGGTGCCTACTCTAACCAGGGATCACACTCGGCAACTCTAGGCATTAGCTTGCCTCATCTCCACAACGGCCCCCCACATACGCCGGGGATGCCTGGTTTCACCTTGGAGATACCCAGTAGGGACCATCTCACAGGGAAAACCAGGACGGGTTCCCCAGCGGTCTACAGCGCAGAGATACTCCTTCGGAAGTCGATTCTAGAGCTTTAGAAACCCACAATTAATTAATTAATTACTAAATGGTTTTGTGGTTGGGGAGGAAAGGGAAGTAGAACTTTTTGTAGTGACTTTCTCTTGCTCTTTCACCTTACCTTGGTGCATATTAAGGTTCGAAAACCTTTTTACCCTCAACCTCCGCTCATCTTTGACCTGTTTTTTCCCCCTTTTTGCAATAAAGAGCAGAGCTTTTTCCTTAGAGGTGAGCAGCTGATCTCTAAATTTAGAAAGTGACATGAGGACCTGAGGTCATCTCAAATGTTCTTATTTGCTGACTGGCTGTTCTGGCACTTGGTACAAAGAGTTATTTTCTCGCGTTGTCACGAGCCTGCTATTGGGCTTTAGTTTAATCATTTCTTGGAGAGATTTTCAATGAAAAAAAACAACTCTAAGTGCGCATGTGTCAAATGACAGAGCACTCTAAAAAGTAGAGCTGCAAGATCAGAAAGAATCCCTACCATGTGTCTTTCCGCCAGCAGGGATATCCTTTAAAATACACTTATTTCATGCTTTCCCGGTTGTTGAATATACCTGCACTTCTCTCTCTTGTCAAGTGCATTCAAACTCGGGTGATCCTTGGATTATTGTGTGCCAACCTCAGTCTGATCACAAAAAGCAAAAAAAACTTACATTTGGCACAGCTTAGGGTCCAACGTCCTACACCATCACTCAACCAGAAGAGGCTGCCGCGTGACCATGTATAAGATTCAGAGCAGCAGTACAAGTGCTACATTTTTCATTGTATTGGCTGCACTCAGCCTTAATAAATTTAGATTACTCAACGTCATCCTTAATATAGAAAAGCCATTTTTTCTAATAAAAATTGGTGTGTGCTGCTTATAACTTTTACAGCTGCCCAAGCATCAGCTGGACTCAAAATAGATTGAACGTTACATTTTAAAATCGGTATAGATGATAATAATATTTCAACCACTTTCTTTAAATATTTGCATAGTGGACAAAAACAAGCCATGCCTATGTCTGAGGCATTAAACCACTGTTTTGCACAAGTACAATATACATAAACAAGAGGCTGCCTATGTTTCCATGTGTGCCTGCTATCGCCCCTCTCCACTTGATTGAATGTAATTGGAAAAAAAAGGAAATCGGTGCCATCAGCTTGCTGAGCTATTAGGAAAATCACCACCAAGCCCACTTGTTACACAACCATTCAATACATATTTTTTATAATTTAAAGACAGAGATAATATCACAAACAACTTTATTGCAATCAAGTCAACATATTTCATGCAAAATGCTTGCTGGGACCCAACTGATCCCTTGCATGACTTTGAAGAGTGTCCATCCTGGCTCTGTGTTGAACCAGGAGGAACGCCTCTCCCTCTTTCTGATTTCGCCTCAATAAACGCAACAATGATGCATGTTCACTATGTTCTACTCCTGACTATTTATGGTAAGAATCATGAGATACAAGAATATTGTGGCCAAAATACTGAAGACAAAATATCGAAAGGTAAGTACACAGAGGAAAGCAGTGGCGTGGCAAGGGGGGCTGGGGAGGCAGCAAGAGTTTTGGTGGCAGCAGCCGGCGGACTCCACCTCACCCCCCTCTTACCTGCAGCCGGCCGCCACGGGACGGCAAGAATCGCCAGCACCCCCCGCTCTTACATTCGTCCACCGTAGGCGACAAACGCAGGGGCCTAATGCCTAGCTTTGCCACCGGAGGTAAGTATTGATGTAGTATTCCTAACTCCACATCTATGTGTACTTTGAAGATATATATCATGAAGGTACACAGATGTGGAGGTAGGTATAGAAAATCTATACTTACCTTTTGATATTTTGGATTCAATGTTTTGTCCTTGATATTTGTATACTGCGATATTCGAGTTTAGATTTTATGGGAACATACCTTCACCGACTGGTCACATGTAAAACCTTACTACTCTAGGGCGTGGCTTTGAGTTCAAGAGAAGCCTTATTTTGATAGTGACTGCTGCACTCACACTGGAGTGAGGGGCACTGGTAGTGTTGGCAGGAATTGATTATTGTCTTAGATTTCTTCTTTTAGTATTTAAGTTACCATTATACCAGGGTTTGGAGATTTTGAAAGGCATGCTTTTTAGCTGCAGGGGTGCCATTGAGTTTGAGATGTTGGCCATGGAGCTATTGTAATGATCTGTAAGTTCACCGACATCAGACATAGCCAGGAAGGGTGGGGGGGCAGGCTGTTATCAATGTGTGAAGTCAGATCATACAGGTTAATGTTTCTAAGACATCTTTGCTTGTGCCTAGTTTTCTTTAGCTGAGATTTATTAAGTCTCACCAATTCTGAGATGGGGAAGGAGATGCAGTGGTGGTCTGTCCAATCACAGGGGACGATAGCTTCAAGTTGGATGGAGTCTATCTTACCAATGACCAGATCTATGGTGCTCCCTTGATGTGGGTAGGGCCAGGGCCGGACTGGCTTCCGGGCAGTTGTGTGTGCTGCCGAGCAGGGGGATGATTTCTCCGTGGTATGTGTGTATTTCGTTGATGGGACCTCGGTGCGCTTTGAAAAAAAAAAAGCTAAACGAATTTCGTTTTGCACACACAGGTCCCCATCAACGAAAGCATCCCCCTGCTCGGCAGCACACACAACTGCCCGGTAGCCAGTCCAGCCCTGGGTAGGGCAAGCGCATATTTGCATGAGGTTGAGGTCTGATAGGAAAGATTTGAAGCTGTTGACTGATGAGTCATCCCTATCATTCCAAAGGAGGTTAAAGTCTCCACGAAAGATCTGGGTGCCATGGCTCACCGCGTTCGATGAGATGATTTCCATGACTTGCGCTATGAAGAGTAGATTTTCCTGTAGAGGGTGGGAGAGCGCGTGGAATTTACAGGCTTGCCTGTTGTTGCATACTACTTCGAAGCACAGGTATTCGCATGGCGGCATGGGATCAGCATGCATTTATTGAACTGATAGAATTTTACGATGTATACAAGCGAAGCCGCCCCCTTGTCCACTGGATCTGTCTAACCTGATGATGTCAAAGTTAGGGGGCACTAGTATGTCTATAATGGGTGCAGAGGAGTTGTTAAGACAGGTTTCAGTCAACACTAGAATGGCTGGCTCATGAGCCAGGATGAGGGCATCGATGTCAGCAGCATGCCGTACTGCAGATCTGCAGTTGAGAAGTATTCATTTAAGCTGTGATTTGGGATCAGCTGAGTGAGGAGTAGTGGTGGGGACAAGAGTAAGGTCGTTCCTATTTCAGGATCTAACATTTAGCGAAGGTTCTTCTAAACAGGTCACAGTGGATTGCTTTAATTAGGTAGAGATTTTCTGTGTTAGCAGCATTAGATAGGTCATACCCTTATTAATTTACAACTAGTATAATGGTATTATGCTAATATTCAATCAATGATTGCTGTACATTGATCTAGAAATCGGTTTGGTGGAGTTTGCTAGGACTTTAAATAGATGGATTGTCTTTGTCGGCATCTACATGGGGTAAGCAATCAAACTCTACCCTTGGTATCCAGTTTTACACTTCCTTTCTTATTTTTGTGCCCCCTGTCTCTCTCTGTCCCTCTCAATATCCAGAGCCACTGAAATTATGCAATCCTGGGGCTGCGACGTTTCCCATACAATAATGGATTTGTTGCATTTGCCACATAATCCATTATCTGCTGCATAATCTGCAGATTTTAACAAAAAGATGTTTCTAGCTCAAACGGATCAAAAGGTTTAGAAACTGCGGTGGCCCATGCTGTTGCGCATTGGAAAGCCCTATGCACAGGCTAACCGGTCATCTTTCAGTTGCTTATTATTGTATTTTGGATATCAAACTGGTATGAATGAGGTGAACTCTTTGCCCAGTCAATGCTAACATGTGAAATTAAAAAACTTAAATTATGAAGTAATACTACCACAAATTGTGCTGCGTTAGGTCACATAATTTGCCTTTTCTCGCTGCACCATAATTTGATCCACTCCTACCACATAATTCCAGTGGCCCTGTCTATAACTTGTAAGCTTTCGCCAAAATGTGGGGGCAGTGCCACAGGCTTCGATGTCACTGCTTCTTTTTCTTCGAATAGATACAGTCACTGTGCTGGAAGCTGCTGCACTCGGGTGAATGCTCGTCAGCTGGGCCTGCCAGAGGCAACGCTGTCAGAGATCCAGGGCATACAGAATGTGCCTAGGGGCTACACGGCCTCTGACAGGTGGCAGACTGCTGCAGAACATGGACTCTTTTGTACTGCTTACTGGGAGGCGGGATTACTCCGCCTGAAACTATATTTGGGAACATAGGGCCATATTATCAAGAAAGGGAGATACATTATCGCCGCTTTTATCGGCAGGAAACTGCCGATAAAGTGGGAATAATGGGCTTGATAATATGCCCTAGAGAATTCCCATAGAACCCCAGGTTCTGGTGTTAACCTGGGCTTCTATGGGAATTCACAAGGGCATATTATGCAAGCCCATTATCTCCGCTTTAGCGGCAGTTTCCTGCCAATAAAAGCGGCGATAATGTATCGTCCTTTCTTGATAATATGGCCCATACATTCCTATTGTTGTTCGTCCTTGCTTTCCATCTTCTTTGAACTGGAGATGTGAGGAATGTGTTGTGCATTTAGCTAAAAGCCTGAGTGTGTGCCAGGCCAGTTATGACTTTAGTTTTCTAGGCCTGGCCAAAATTGTCATCATTTCATTTACAGACCTTGAGCAAAATGCCCCAAAAATCATGCAAAATTATGTTGTTCCAAGAAATGCTTGGTTCTGCATAATTTTTTTAATGTTTTTGCAAAATACACCCTTAACTTTATGTATGCTGCAAGGTATCAATTCATGCTATAATAAAATGGTGTAATCTCAGGTATCTCACATAAAATCATAAGGCAAAATGCTGCAAATCATGTACGATTATACTGGTATACATGAAATTTCTCCCAGGCCTATCATTTTCACAAGAGGCCACAGGGTGCATGCAGACAAAGATATCAATATTGCTCATGGCGAGAATCAGAACCCCTAGGATTTTGCGGGCTTTGGGTGACAAATTTTGTAGCCAAAAAAAGGATCCAAACCTCAAAATTATTGTTATTTTTGTGGTAGCCCAAAAACTTGCCTGTCACACAAAATACTGCAAGGCCTGTGCTCTGTCACTGCGTGCTGGTGGAAGTTCTTTTGGCGTACTGGCGGCTAGACTCTGGAATGCGCTCCCCACTGTTATTCGTAGCATGGAAAAAGGGGAACATCGTTTACAACTAAACTTTTACCACGCACTACCATTACAACGCAGGAATTACAACGAAAGTCGTTACGACTTTCGCTGGAGGGCGCTGTTGGATAGGGAATAGTTTAATTTTCTATCCAACACCTTCCCTACTTTCCATCATAGACTGTTGTGTGTTGTTTTTCTGATTTGCTGTTTTCTGTTCAGCGCTGGGTCGTCCCTTTGCTGGGGCAGCTGTGCGCTATATAAAACCGCTTAACATAACATAACATAGACTGTGCTGTGCACGATCTATAACTTTGCAGTCTCCAGCAGCACAGCGCCTCGAATTGGAGGATGTCTAATGGAGGATGTCTAATGCCAAAGAGAACATATTACAGTATGAAACATGCTCTTTCTGGCAACAGACAACAGACAACCTGCGTTCCTTGCAGTGTGCAGGGCAGCAGCGGGGGCTAGGGGGAGGCATGGGTCAAATTTAAAAAAAGAAGAAAAAAAAGATGAGACATGGGAGAGGTTACAGGTTAATAGGAGACAAGAGGGAGCCCAGGGAGAGGAGTGTGGTGAAGGGTGGGAGGCAGAAAAGCCTTTCAGCGGCCTGCAGCAGAGTTCGCAGGGGGCACACTGAAATGTATGAAGGGGCTGAAGGCTATTGCACAGGAGGGGGCACTGTGCATTTGAAAGGCAGCAACAGAGGAAGTAAACACTTCTGCTGCCTGCTGGCCTGTTGCTCACCCTTCCTTTACCGGCTCAGCGACAGCACAGAGCCAATAAAGAGAGGGTCAACTCCATTTTATTTTTTTTCTAACACAAATTTTTCTGCCACTTTTGCAAAAATCGTGGGATTTTTACAGAAGTGATGATTTTGTGATTTTTTTTGCAAATTGCGAAATTGCAAGAATGGTATGTCTGACCAACCTCTATTAGGCATGCATTAGGAATTCATTGGTCATCAGAGATAGATGTTTGTGGGCAACAATAGGACTGCAGATGGGCTGGGGGGCAGGAAACCCTGAGTGGCTTTTTGAAGCGTGAGTTCTGAGATCTGTGCAACCTGATAGATAGTTTTTCAGTCTCTTTATAAGAACTTGTCGTATAACAATGGTGTAACCAGAGTGAGGTTTGCCATCCATAGCTTGAGCCTGAAAGATGATGCGTGACCCAAAGGATAGCTCTCCATAAGCTTAGGAACAGCTCTGCTGTCATGGGCCACGCCTATATGTTTAATCTAGAGGTAAGCTATGCTCTTGTAGCCCTAAGACAATAAAATATGCATAACAAAGGGGCTGTATGATTTCTTAACCTGATTAATAGTCTTGCTGTCAAAGGTTTGAGCCTTTAATACCAGTGTGACTTGTAAGGTAGTTTATGTTTTCATCTTTCCTGTGGATTTGATACAGCATTCCCACCAATCGTTTTTTTGCTCACCATGCCAGCTCAGTTTGGACCCAGCCATATGCAAATCGCTTTTGACCCTGCTCCATCAACCTGAACCTGTCAGGCCTGGTCCTCCCGTACAGGAACACAAGCAACCCAGGACCGGTATTGTACTAGTTATGGGCTCATCAGCCGGGTATAGCTTGGTTCCAGTGACACAGTAAGCATGGGAACAATGTCTGGCATATCCCTGCCACTTAGGGGGCTACATGAAATACACAAAAGGTGATGGTAAGCTACTTGCAATAGGTCTAACCACTGACAATCGCCTGGGGTAGCACTGTGTTAGATATGGCCCTTTTGACAGGTTTACCCTCAAACTTTTTGCCTTTTGGCTTGAGGAAAATTGAATTTTGCCCTGTCATGTGTCCCTACGTGTTCCCCATCGTATGTTATATGTGCATGATTAATATGCATATTTACCCCCTTGACCGAATAAAGACGCAATTATAGTTGTGTCCAACGTTAGTATGTTAGTTATCAAGTTCCTCCTGAAAGCAACAAGTATTAGGCCTATGTTGCCAACGTCTTTATATTGTGCACGTTAAATCATCGAGTTGTCCCCGTTTCTAGGCCTCACAGGGCCCGGACACCAGATTCGAGCCTCAAGTCTCCTGTAACCACTCCGAGGAGCGATGCAGCCCCTCCCGCATCCCTGACCCTTCACTTACTTTCTGCCAAGCAGCGCGGTGCCCGGCCTGGCCTGCCTGCCTGTCTGCCAAGAATATGTTATGCCTCTAGTTATCAGTTCAGCTCCCCGGCTTCACATTCCTAGCTAACGAACTGCATAAACATCTTCATCTATAGTCTAGTCTTTCTGTCTCCATGCAAGAGAATTACTGAATTAGTATCCATAGAAGATTCATAGCACACGCAATACATTAAGAAATATATGCCTGCACCAGACTTAGTGACAAGTAGCCTTTGCCCTGATGACTTTTAGATTCAAGCAACATGTACTCCAAACACAAGATATCAGATATGCTATAGGTACAGGTCGTTCTGACATACCAGACTTTAGTCTCCTCTTCTAGTACCAGAAGTCAGAGCCCCCAGCTCTCCCCAGTTACACGTCATGGCCCGTTTGCGCGCGCCAGTAGGTTAAAGGTTCCAGCTGCCCAGGTAGCCCCCTCCATGTGTCCACCCATTTATGACACTTCTGTGACGTTTACATCACATGTCTCTGTGCACGCCCTGTGCACGCCTTCTTTTTACGCCCATGTGTTCTTATCTTTCGTTTGTCACTTGTTACGCCTACTGTATTCAATGCAATTGTACTGTTTTACTATATATACTGTATGATGTTAATGAGATGCTGCAGCTGCCATTCCCCTTTTCCTTGTGTCTGTCCCTTCCTGAACCTTTGCAGGTGATGGAACCCGATGGTCCATTGGCTCGAGCCATCTGATTAAAGCCCGTATGACTCAGATACCACGGATTCTGCCTCTTATTTATTGAGCTGTCCTTTCCAGTTAAGGCATAGAAAAATAGTACCGGTAATTATTTATTTATTTACCACATAATGGCGCCCGAACAGGGACGAGCCCCTTCCCCACGCGCCGGCGATGTAACGCAGGCCCCCTGACCCTTCTACAGCCGTGACGGACCCCTACTGTGCACGTGCAGATATTTCTGCTTCAAGTATCCCTCAGGCCCACGGAGGAGACGGAGACTGCAGTCCGGCATCCAGACGAGGCGGTGAGGAAGGCGGATCGTCCCGACCAGAGCCCAAGCCGAGAGAGCAAGGTCCGAGGTATCCGGAGGCCCACCTGTTTCCGAAGCCCGAGGCGCATGCGTAGTGCGTAGCAGTAACCAGACGTCGTAGCTGTCCAGTCCAGTCCGAGGCCTTCAGTTTGCTTCCCGGTGAGTACCGTTGCTGGGACGTATCTAGACGGGTTCATTAATTTGTGCCCGGTCCGACGGGTTTGGGTACACAGATCCGGTCCGACGTGTTCACCTAGGTGGATACGGTATGACGTGTCTCTTTAGGAGACCGGTATGCTCTGTACTGTTTTAGCAGTGCATCCAGTAATTCTAGTAAGTCTGTTCTCGAGAAATTCAAGTATTATGTTTTCAATGTATTAGGTACCTGTTATTTATGTGTTTTTGATGTCGTGGTATGAGTGATTGTTTTGCTATTCATTACTGTGTTCATTGTGTATTGTGTTCAAGTTCAAGTACGGTTCAAATATGCCTTTGTTTTCGAAGTTACGTCAGATAAAAACCAGAAAAGGGTTACTCGAAGAATCAGTTCCTGTCCCTCCCAGGGACAGTCCTGGACATTTCATGTATCATAAACATGGCTTAGATGCCATACTGTATCTAGATTTATGGGTGGACTACACCAAAGATCTTGAAGAGAAATATAGATGGCCTGTTTCAGGAACATGGCATGCCGAGTGCATCATGAGAGTAGAAGAAGCATTATGGAAAAAGAAAGCCAGACAATCCCAGAAAGATGCCATAGAATTATGGCGTAAAGAATCGCATAAAAGAACGGAAAAGGAATTCAGAAAAGCAGAATTAAGTAGGGAATCCTCAGAAAAAGCCCAAGAAAGGGAATTACTAGAAGAAGGTGAACGAGTTAGAGCAGAACAATCAGGCAGACAAAGAAATGCCCTTATTAAAGGTATGTATCCCCTTCTCGCCGAGGGTTTGCCTAAAGCGACCCCGGAAACACTCCATAATTTACCACCATCATTGGTCCCGATTAAGCTACGTCATAAACCGACCGCAGCCGAAATTTTCCTTTCTTCCTATTTAGACGACACTGTCCCAGAATATGCTAATACGAATCCTACTCCGCCTGTTCAAGTTCAACCTCAGCCTCCTGTTAATAACGCAATTACTGTGCCTCCAGTCGTTGGTCCCGGGAATCCTGTTAATGTGCCAGTACCCCAGGACCAACCCACATTACGTACACCTACTCTACCAGTCACGTTACCAGCAGCCGCACATTCAGTATTAATTGACGATTCTAGTTCAGGAGGAGCAGGGGGAGGTACTCCTATCACCCCGCCTCAAACAAAGCGCCTGACGCTGAGAGACGCAGCATTACAGCGTACGCCAAAAGTGGCCACGTACGAAGCCCTCAAGAAGTACCTTACTGATTGTAGATATGACCCAGTGCCAGGTGAAGATCACATGATATTGCATTCCGTACGTTTACGACGAGTTGTAGACTTTTTGATTACCATATCAGATATGAAAGAACATTTAGACAGAATATATCATTTCATCCGAACAGGGGAGAAACCAGAACGTATTCACGAAGCCATGGCACATAGGAAAGTCGAGACTCAAGGCATGATTTTGCAATTTCTAATAAATTGTTTAATAAGAGAACAGGATCGTCCTGATAAAGACAAAGAAGAGATGAAAGTCCTGATAAGATGGAGTGACAATATAGCAGACGGAAAACACAAGACACAAAACAGTATAGAAACCATGTACAGAAAGATTCGTAAAGAAATTATAGGCATACACGAGAGGGAGAAAGCAAGAATAATAGCAGAGAAAGAGAATGACTCTTCAGACGAAGATGTAGACAACGAGAATCCCACCAGAATAGCGTATGTAGGTAGGACAAGACCTTCTGATAGACACACACGCCTAGACTACAAGAAAGCTTCTCCTCCTCCCGTACCAGAACAGTGTTCTCTTGAACAATTATTCCAGGCTACCGATAAAGTTCTGAAATTACGAATAGGTTATAGTGAGCTTAGTACCATGCATGAACAAGAACTAGCCCGATCAGCAGTTCGATGGACTAGTGATTCCACCACGTATTCAGACGAAGTAGTGGCCCAAATGTTTCTGAAACTGCCCCAGCCGAACAGCGACTGGTGGGTATGTACATGATCCAGCACCTCATTACACTGTATGAGGATCAGCATTCTGATCCAGGTCCTTTATATAATGTATTGAACGAGTTACTCCTAAACAGATGGAAAGGTCTAGGTACCGATCTAATTAGCGTCATTTTAGAACAGCGCCACAAATACAGAACGTTCCTGGCTCCGCATTTTGTTCCTGTTTCACCCCCATTCTACATAGATAGACAGAATCCGTTGCGAGAAGTGCATCCTGTTAAGGGAACGGGGGGTGAGCTCGAACGAGTATTTGTTTACACCCCTATAACGAAAATAGAATTACTAGAAATGAAAAAGTTAGTGCCCTGTCACGATAAAGATCCAGCAGGGTTCCACCGTGAATTAAAAGACATGCTCCGTATGGGAGAATACACGTATCCCGATATCATCAAAATGTTAAAGGTCCTGTTGCCTGCGGGCATATATGAAAAACTCAAAGAAAAAGAATGGGAGGTGGGAGAGAAAAAGATTGACTGGACCGCGTTAGAGACCGAAGATAATACACGAGTCCCAGGTACCGGTCTCGGGGAAAAAGCCAAAGCATTGCCCGAGTTGTTAATACAAGGCTTGCCAAGATTATTAAGCACGAAAAGGGAAGACTGGGATGCCATCTCAGCCTGCAAACAGAAACAAGACGAAGACACTAGTGATTTTTATTCCAGATTTGAGAAATGTTTCATTATTAATAGCGGTTTGAAAACAAGTAGTGAGTCGTATCCACATCTCTTTGTTACTAAACTAGTTGAGAATTCTTTACCGCAAGTTAAAAATCGAGTATTAAAAGTCGAGAGTACCTGGCAAGCTAATACCCCGTCCCAAATGCTACAGATGTTACAGTATCACCAGAACCGAATCAGGGAAGAGCAAGAACACGAAAGGAGACGTATGAAAGACACGAAAATGAAAGTACTAGTTGCACAGTCTGTTCCAGCAGATAGTCAGAAGAGGGGTACAAATCAATCTAGTCATTCTGCAGCTCCCGTTAAAGGGACATGCAATTACTGTAAACAGCCAGGTCACTATATAAACGAATGTGCAGTTCTGAAACACAACATAGCTACAGGTAAGACGAAAGAGAGACCGCGTCCTCCTAGACAGGAACATGTTCCGCAAAATTCGCAACCACCGCAGAACGCACACCAAACAGTTACAGTACCGCAGCCTATAGCTGCCACACAACACGTTACACAACAGATGTACCAGTACGCACAGTCAGATTATCCAGAATATCAGCAGTATTCATGAAACAGCCTAGAGAGGGAGGTTAGCTTGCCTCTCATCGAGGTTCCTGTAGATCAAGAGGGTCCCTATGTACACAGTCAAGTATTAGCGAAAGACAGAAAGTTTCTGATTGATACAGGGGCAAGTAGGACTACCATCAGTCATGACGAGGTTCCAGGGGCTCCACTCTCAGGCTCAAGAAATGTTTCCCTGGGATTTTCAGGAAAGCCTATTGTTAATGAAATATCGAAACCAGTTTCCCTAGAAGTTGGTCCATTGTCCCGAACTACAGACTTGTTACTTACGAAATCATGTCCAGATAATTTACTTGGTATTAAAACATTGAAAGAATTAGGACCTGTAATATGCTGTTCTCCGGAAGGAGTGAGATTGTTTTTACGTGATTTTAAAGGTCATTATGTGTTACGAGATTTTGATCCAAGATTACTGAATGTACCACAGCATTTATGGGCGCAAGGTCCAACTGATGTAGGTTGTATGCACATTACACCATATCGTGTTACCCTGAAACAAGGTGTTGTATTACCACGAATCCGACAGTACAAGTTACCCCCTGAGGCTGTAGCAGCCTTATCGAAAATTATTGACGAGCTCATTGCTCAAGGAGTAGTTGTAGAAACTGACTCCAATGTATGTAATTCTCCTATCATTCCGATTCTTAAACGTACTGACCCAAATGCACCTCCTGTTTATCGATTAGTGATTGACCTCCGAGAACTTAATAAATGTATCATACCCCAGTACCCAGTGGTTCCAGATATCTCTTCCCTATTGACTGCCATTGATTCTGAAGCTACGTTCTTTACTGTTATTGATCTCAAGAACGCATTCTTTAGTGTCCCCATTCATCCAGACAGCCAGTTTCTTTTCGGATTCTGTTTAAATGGAAGAAGCTATAAATTCACACGTGCTCCTCAAGGTTTCACGGAAAGTCCTAGTATTTACAGTCAAGCACTTAAACGACAACTAGACAGTATTCACATGCCAACTGACACTGCCCTACTCCAGTATGTCGATGATCTATTGATCACAGCCCGAACAGAACGTGACTGCGAACATGCGTCACTGACAGTCTTGTATTTTCTGGCAGAGATGGGACACAAGGTGTCCCCTTCGAAACTGCAATTCTGTGTCCAGCAAGTGGTATACCTTGGACACTTGCTGTCCAAGAGGGGTAGACAGTTGACACCTGACCGTATCCAGTTAATAGCACATCTTCCACAGCCCAAGACACAGAAGGAGGTACGAGCTTTTATCGGCCTCACTTCTTACTGCAGACAATGGATCCCTCAGTACGCATATCTAGCCAAGCCACTGATACAGTTGACAACACAGGAGGCAGCCACATCGACTGTCCTCCCTTGGACCCAGGAACATACACTTGTTTTTAATGAGTTAAAGAAAGCTTTATGTAATGCACCTGTTTTAGCGACACCGAACTACAGTAAGCCTTTTACACTCTTTGTCACTGAACGTGATGGTACAGCATTATCTGTTCTCACGCAAGATCAAGCAGGACAACACAAGCCTTGTGCTTATTTTTCTAGCACATTAGATCCAGTAGCCCAGGCTTTGCCTGCGTGCCTCAAGTCAGTTGCCGCCACAGCTCTAGCTATCAGACAAAGTGATTCCATAGTGTTAGGACACTCCCTGACAGTACAAGTTCCACACTCTGTGGAAGTTCTTTTAAACCGAACACAGACTCAGCACTTGACAATTGCACGATTAACAGGATATGAACTGACACTGTTTCAGCCACACATAGAAATCAGACGCTGCAACATTTTAAATCCTGCTACACTGTTACCCTCGACTGTTCCAAATCCTGCAATACATGACTGTGTGGAAGTTATTAACACCATGACAAAGCCAAGACAAGACTTGACGGACATTGCATTACCTGATCCAGACCTGACACTTTACGTGGATGGTTCATGTATGAGAACAAGTACAGGAGAATTAGTAGCCGCATATGCAGTGACTACTGAAACTGAAGTCATAGAAACACATTGTATTGATACCCTGTCTGCTCAAGCAGCAGAGCTCATCGCTCTGACCCAAGCCTGCATACGAGCTAAGAACCTGAAAGTAAACATATATACAGATTCACGTTATGCATTCGGAGTCGTTCACGACTTTGGAGTCCTCTGGCAAGAAAGAGGTTTCATGACCTCTCATGGAGCCAAGATTCAGCATGGCCCCCTCATTCAAGCTCTGTTAGAAGCAATACATTTACCTACAGCTATCGCCATTATGAAGTGCAAAGCACATACGAAAGCCACCGACACCATTTCCCAGGGTAACGATCTAGCAGATCGAACAGCCAAGCTTACAGCTCAGACTCCAGACATTCCAGTTAACACGACAAAGACAGATGTTCCAGTTCAGACGACTTGTATGACAGTTAAGGACCCTACACAAGACGTACTAGACATACAGACACATGCTACCCCAGACGAAATCAAGAAATGGTCTGAACAAGGAGGGGTCCAGACAGATCAGGGATGGTTGACGAAGGGAAAAGCCACATGGTTTCTTCCCGACTCTATGGTTCAAGTCATTATTAATACAGCACATAGTCCAGCACATTTAGGAGAAAAAGCCATGTTAGACAGTATCCAGAACCTCTGGTTTAACAAGCATTTACGAGCAGCAGCGAAGCAGAAAGTGCGTACCTGCATGATCTGTTGTCAGTTCAATCCAGGTAAAGGTGTCCCCGTGGAACAAGGTGGATTCCATCCTCCTGACCACCCTTTTGAAGTCCTCCAGATGGATTATATCCAGATGGATCGATGTCGAGGTTTCAAGTATGTCCTCGTAGTTGTATGCGCTTTGTCCAGATGGACAGAAGCATATCCAGTCCCAGATTACACTGCCGCGACCACTGCCAGGCAGTTGGTTCGTGAGTTTTTCCCACGCTATGGTTTGCCCAGGGTCGTGTATTCAGACAACGGACAGCCATTCTCATCCGAACTCATGAAACAAGTATCACTTCTGTTAGGATACCAGTGGAAGTTCCACTGCGTACGACACCCCGAGGCAGCCGGCCTCGTCGAGAGACACAATCAGACTCTGAAAATACGTATTGCGAAGGTATGTGCCGAGAAAGGTGTAGATTGGATGGTAGCTCTGCCGGTTGCCCTTTTCTACATGAGAATGGTCGCTCACTCCCGTTCGGGTCGGTCACCGTATGAAGTTGTATTTGGACGTCCCCCAAACATGTGGGGTACACCTATGCCACGTAAAATTACCGATGTTGACAGTAATATGCTGACAGATTACCTAGCTTCCTTGATGTCTGCACTACTCTCTTGTCGTTCACAGGTCGCGGCTGCCTTTCCAGACAACACCCAGGTGAAACCGCACGAGGTCGTTCCAGGCGACCTCGTCCTCGTTAGGAATTTTGATCGTTCAAGCCCGCTGGAGCCCCGCTGGAAGGAACCGAAACTTGTTCTGATGACCACAAGGACTGCCGTGAAGCTGGAAGGCAGAAAGGGCTGGCTACACTCCAGCCACATCAAGCGTTTCCATGGACTCCGTCCAAAGACTTTTTTCAAGGACTGCCCCGATACTGACTCTAAACTTTCCCTGTTAGAGAAAACTCCGCAGCAGGAGTATAAACTTAAATTAAGGTCTAGCAAGTCAGACAGTTTAATTGTTTAAGTCCCTGTCGGGTGAAGCGGTTAGACAGGTTCCTGACATGTATGAGATAGACCCACATAGTGAGAGAGTTAGACGAAACTCCAAGAAAATACGTTACTGTAAGAATCTGCGAAGCAGATGTGTCGTTACACTATTGTTTATGTTATTTCTGAGTCTTACGATCACATGTATAAGTTATGTTTTACATGTATTTTTTCCTCCTCTTGGTTCATATGTACATCTTTCCTCTAATGATACAGTAGAGCACACATTCAGTGAACTACCCCCTCACGAGTTATCCTACCGACTTGCCATGCGCAACAATACTTTTATACGTATGTTACACTATTCACACCAGACCAGCAATGCCACTAATTGTTGGGTGTATGGTCGACTTCCCCCTTTCCAGACACCGAAGGGAGTTCTGCCACTCTTTCCCTATCCGTTTTCACACAATGGCTCGTGTGGAGCATGGTTTACGTTAACATCATCCTTAGACGATAAGTCCCTTTTGAATAGAACATGTTTCCCAGACAAGGAAGGTCTTTCCCATAGGACAGGGTTAGATCTAGAAAATGAAGTATATGATCTAGGTAATTTTTCCTCCAATTTCATGGTTTTGAATTTTCAGTCCGAGACTACTCCAGATTTGCCTGCTATAACAGTCCTACCAGTGAAAGGCGAGTTATGTGTTAGAAAGAATGGTTCAGTACATCTAGGACACAGTGATTGTAATACTGTGGTCGAGTATAGTGACAGTGGGAAATCTACTTTCAAAGCCTCACGTCATTCATATTTTGTATGTGGTCAGACCGCATATGTACGTCTGCCCCTAGATTGGGATGGAACATGTTACATTGCCTTCCTACTGCCACCAGTTTTCCTAGCCCCATCCGATTATCATAGAAATACACATCTAGTACACATCAGACATAGAAGGGAGATCGAGTCCCCAATTGTCGATCAAACTGAAACTGCATTAGAACAGTATACAGATTTCAACAAAGGTTTCTTTTTCTTTATAGGACCTGTCCAGAATAGTAAATTAATACGTAGGTTAACCCGAACCCTTGAAGCAGTAGTGAATGAGACTACTTCCGCCCTAGGTAACTTAACAGAAGAGCAATCTGCTATGAGATTTGTCGTTCTTCAAAACCGCCTTGTTCTTGACGTCATACTGGCCGATAGGGGCGGAGCTTGTAGAGTCATCGTATCTAGTTGTTGCGTTTTCATTCCTAATAACGCACCGTCTGTGTATTCAGCAATAACAAGACTTCATAAAATAGCCCATCAGCTACACCAGAATCCAGGCACCTGGACATGGTCCGGTTGGCTCTGGAATATAATATCTGCCTGGGGATGGAAAGTACTGTCATTCCTAGGTATAGTAGTAATGATCATATTCAGTTGTTGTCTCTGTTTACAATGTGGCCCTGCGATTTGCGGCTTGTGCGCTACCTCTTGTATTCCAAGTCCTATTCCCAGAAGATAAGAGACGAGCAAATGATGCCGTATGAACAGATAGATGGTATCATGAATATTGATGTTTCCTGAAGGAAACGTAGGGAACAAGGAGGGAATGAGGAAAATTGAATTTTGCCCTG
The DNA here is from genome assembly GCF_964261635.1 of Lissotriton helveticus. Taxonomy (NCBI): domain Eukaryota; kingdom Metazoa; phylum Chordata; class Amphibia; order Caudata; family Salamandridae; genus Lissotriton; species Lissotriton helveticus. The sequence goes on along the minus strand of NC_136068.1, from coordinate 186,367,823 downwards.
TCATGTGTCCCTACGTGTTCCCCATCGTATGTTATATGTGCATGATTAATATGCATATTTACCCCCTTGACCGTATAAAGACCCAATTATAGTTGTGTCCAACGTTAGTATGTTAGTTATCCAGTTCCTCCTGAAAGCAACAAGTATTAGGCCTATGTTGCCAACGTCTTTATATTGTGCACGTTAAATCATCGAGTTGTCCCCGTTTCTAGGCCTCACAGGGCCCGGACACCAGATTCGAGCCTCAAGTCTCCCGTAACCACTCCGAGGAGCGATGCAGCCCCTCCCGCATCCCTGACCCTTCACTTACTTTCTGCCAAGCAGCGCGGTGCCCGGCCTGGCCTGCCTGCCTGTCTGCCAAGAATATGTTATGCCTCTAGTTATCAGTTCAGCTCCCCGGCTTCACATTCCTAGCTAACGAACTGCATAAACATCTTCATCTATAGTCTAGTCTTTCTGTCTCCATGCAAGAGAATTACTGAATTAGTATCCATAGAAGATTCATAGCACACGCAATACATTAAGAAATATATGCCTGCACCAGCCTTAGTGACAAGTAGCCTTTGCCCTGATGACTTTTAGATTCAAGCAACATGTACTCCAAACACAAGATATCAGATATGCTATAGGTACAGGTCGTTCTGACATCCCAGACTTTAGTCTCCTCTTCTAGTACCAGAAGTCAGAGCCCCCAGCTCTCCCCAGTTACACGTCATGGCCCGTTTGCGCGCGCCAGTAGGTTAAAGGTTCCAGCTGCCCAGGTAGCCCCCTCCATGTGTCCACCCATTTATGACACTTCTGTGACGTTTACATCACATGTCTCTGTGCACGCCCTGTGCACGCCTTCTTTTTACGCCCATGTGTTCTTATCTTTCGTTTGTCACTTGTTACGCCTACTGTATTCAATGCAATTGTACTGTTTTACTATCTATACTGTATGATGTTAATGAGATGCTGCAGCTGCCATTCCCCTTTTCCTTGTGTCTGTCCCTTCCTGAACCTTTGCAGGTGATGGAACCCGATGGTCCATTGGCTCGAGCCATCTGATTAAAGCCCGTATGACTCAGATACCACGGATTCTGCCTCTTATTTATTGAGCTGTCCTTTCCAGTTAATGCATAGAAAAATAGTACCGGTAATTATTTATTTATTTACCACAGGCTCCTATTTTTGTGACCCTGTCTTTGTTGGTTATAGGATTCTGGGCACATTACCACTGCTGATCAGTCTAAAGTGCAGGTTATCTTTATAAATTGTGACAATGATTGGTTATCTATGACTGGCATGTTTCATTTACTGATAAGTCCCTAGTAAAGTGCACGGTGTGTGCCAGGGCCTGTACATCAAATGCTACTAGTGGACTGTTGGACTTGGCCCTTTTGCAGGATCATCCCTAAATGTTTTGCTTTCCTCCTGTATGTTTTTCTGACCTGTTGTTGGTGGTTTTATGACTCTGGGCACTTTTTCACTGCTGATCAGTGCTAAAGTACATATGCTCTCTTTTGTAAATTGTTGTAATGGATTAGTGACTCCATTTTTTGTTTGAATATATTTTTATTGTTATTTACCATACAACATAGAGTTCCATCTCTGTACCTTGCACTGCGAGGAAGCATTGGTCTGCGCCACAGTGATTTCGCATCAAGACTTAAACATTACAGTCATATTTTGCGTTTCAACCAATCATGGATTACATTGTAAAGACTATCTGGGCAACCAACAATATGTAAGGTTTAGTATTCCCTCGCAGCACATCATTGCCGGGAGTGTATCCCATCTCCCTAGAGTCCCGGAGCTCGCTCTGGCTCAGGGCGCCCTTTAGGGGCCTCCTACGAGGTTTTGCGCTCTATCCGAGCTCTGCGGTGTAGCTGAACACGCGTATTTTTGGATGCCTTCCAAGCGGGTCAGCCCCTTGTCGTGATGCAGTGCCCGTGTGGCGTCGTGGTGTGGTCGGCTTGCCGCCCCATTTCAGCAGTGTGTGGTGATGAGCTTTCCCCTCTGTCTTGACCTAGATGTGCAACTCTTGTGTCTCGGAACTGTAGCTCTATCAACTAGGGGGAAACCAGTTGTCCAAACTCAACTGTTGAACATGGGGGAAAATTCGGTTAATGGGGAAGTAATGAACCAAACAATAAGCGAAAGAAAAGAAAAAGAAAAAGAAGCTCTGCTCTTCATAATTTGGTCTGTCAGAAACGATGGCCAGGTGTCGCGTCTGTGTGTCTCCGGGGGCAGTTGCTCGTGTGGTCCTTCATTTGTGGCGCGGCGTGTGAGGGGGGGGTGTGGATGTCTCTCTGGTTAGTCTCGCCTCTGTGCCTACTAATTACACAGTCGTTGTACCTATGAACACATCGGCGTGTGGGGGGAGGGAGGGGAGGGGAAGGGGGGGGCGGGGGGCCCAGCGGGCAGACCGGCCTCTCGTCCACTCGCGGCCATTGGTGTCTTTCACTCGGCGTTCCCTACGGGACGCCGCCTGGTGGTTCCCCTTCTCATCCCATGTGTGAGCCTACCTGCTGCGGCCCTGCCGTGTGTGCGCAGTCTGCCTGGCCCGCCATCTACACGTCTACCCTTTCCCGGTACGCCCGGTTAAAAGACCGAAGGATATCGTCCCATGTCTGCGCTATCGGTATGGCCCGCAAGCCCGCCGTCTCCTCTCTATGGAGTATCGTTCCCTCAGCTATTGCCCAGTAGTTGAGTGAGGTGTGCCAGTGCTGCACCTGCGGAGGGTGTTTATCTTTCCAGTGTCTTGTTATGAGCCTTTTCGCAGTCACCAAGCCCAAGTCCCAGAACCTGGCCTGGGGTTTGTTGTGCTTCGTTCTCTTATACAGCCCCAGCACACATGTTTCCCACGTGGACTGCAGCTCCACTCCTGCCCCCTCTGTTAAGAGCGCTGTTATCCCCTGCCAATATGTTTGCAGCCGGGGGCAGGCCCAGAGCATATGTAACAAGTCAGCATTCAGTAATGAGCAGCGCGGGCAGCCAGACGTGTCTAGTGCAAAGTATCTGTTGATTTTTTCCGGGGAAAGGTACGCTCTGTGCACTATGTACAGTTGTATTAATTTGAATCGTGAGTTACGCGGGATGTTGCGCGGTCCTTCTAGGATCCGTTCCCATTCTTTGTCCGACCACTCACTACCCCTATCAGCTGCCCACTTGTCCCTCAGCGGCTGGAGTGTGCAGGTGGTAAGCGACTGTAGAGCCTGTGCTATCCAGTGAATCACGTGGGAGCCATTGCCCATCACGTGGAGGTACTGCAGCAGCAGGTGCGTCTGTGGTTCTTCCGCCATGTCACCCCAGCGTTTCGTGTATTCGCGGACCTAAGACGCATATAGCAGGAACTGCCCTGCCGGTAGGTCGGCATCCGCAGTGAGCCTCTCAAACGGGAGCAGGGCACCATCCTTGTAGAGGTCCGCCATTGTTTCCATTCCCGCCCGTTCCCAGCTCTCCAGTGCCGCTGCAGTGAGAGTGCCGCCTCCGATAGGCATGCCCAGTAATGGGAGCGCGGGGGCATAGGGCTTGAATTCCCGCGTGAGTCTCAGTGCACGGCGGAAACATTTGTACGCTACCATCAGGTGCAGCTGTTTCTGGCAGGCATGCGCGGCTAGAGGGTGGAACAGTGTGAGTGTCTGAGCTTGTGTTAGGGCCACAGTGTCCGAAGTCGTGTCCGCCAGGCCTTTGCCTGCGAGCCAGCCCGCGACCCACTGCAGTTGTGCTGCCAGATAGTAATGTTCTTGATTTGGAACTGCTAGCCCTCCCATTGTCACGGGGGCATATAGCTTCCTCAATGCTACCCTGGGTCTGCCGGCGTTCCAAATGTGCGTCCGGACCATGCTTTCAAGCTCTCTGAAGATCCGGTTGGGGACGTATACTGGTACGTTGGAGTAAAAGTAGAGCAGTCTGGGTAGTACGATCATCTTCGTCAGGGTGATTCGAGCGGGGACATTGAGCGGGAGCGTTTTCCAGAACCCCATTTGGGCCCGTAAGGAGGAGATGGCTCTAACCAGGTTTCCTTCCAGTACGTCCGTTGGAGACCGATAGATGTGGATCCCCAGGTACTTGAAGGTGTCAGCATGCCAGGCTAGGTTGAGGCCCCCCAGGTTCACCTCACCTTCTCGCATATCCGGGTGGAATGGGTACACTCCTGACTTCCCCCAGTTTACTTTTAACCCTGAGTGCGCCGTAAAGGCGTCAAGAGTGTCCATAAGGCCCTGCGGTATCCTGGTGAGATCCCTAATGTATAGTAGCAGGTCATCTGCGTATAGCGAAACCGCATGTGTACCATCGGCTAGGGGGATGCCCCATTCCTCGCCCTGTCCCCTCAGTAGCTCCGCCAATGGCTCCATCGCCAAGGAAAAGAGCAGCGGCGACAGGGGGCAGCCCTGCCTCGTGCCCCTCCTCACTGCAATGGCTGCAGACAACAAACCTCCGGTCCGGACCCTGACGGTGGGCGTTTGGTAGAGTAAGCTGACCATGTCTATGAACGCCTCTCCTAGGTCATTCTTCTGCATCACTGCCCGGAGATATGGCCATTCCACCGAGTCGAAGGCTTTTTCTAGGTCTAACACTATACACCCAGAACGTGGCCATGGCGTTTTCGCATACTCCTGCACCCTGAACAACCGGCGGATATTTTGTGAAGTGCAGCGCGTCGGTACGAATCCATTTTGATCTGCATGGACCAGTGCGAGCGTGTGCGGTGCCAGCCTCTGGGCCAGTGTGGATGCCAATATCTTATAATCAGTGTTTAAAAGGGCAAGCGGCCGGTATGAGCCCAACTGTGCCCCATCTCTACCTGGCTTTAGTAGGGAGACCAAGGTCGCCTCATTGAGGGTGGACGGCAATGAGGAGTCTTCCAACGCTGCCTCGTACATTTTAATGAGTTCTGGGATTAACAGGTCAGGATATGCCTTATAGAACTCTGCCGGAAGTCCGTCAGGACCCGGGGACTTGCCGTTGGACAGCGCCTTAATAACTACTCGGAGCTCCTCCATTGTAAACGGGGCTGCTAACTCGTTTTGTTGGGCGTCTCTCAACACTGGGAGTGGTATCGGTGCTAGATAGTCTGCAGTGTTCGGGGCCGGAATCGGCAAGCAGGAACGGTACAACTTTTCATAGTGATCGACGAATGATTGGTGTATCTCCTGCTGAGTGCGTAGCATGACTCCCCCCCCACCCTGTATCTCCATTACCGGTTTCGTCCTGTCCTCCCTGCCTATGAGCCAGGTAAGCAACTTGCCGGGTTTGTCTCCCCTGTCATGGGTGCGCGCCGAGTGGGCCGCAAAGTTCAGGCAGCGTAGCTTTTCCAGCAGGCTCTCGTGTTCCGCCTGGATGTCCCGCGCCTCTCCCTCTTCGTCACCCGGGGCTCTCTGTTCGTGCCGCAACAACTCCCCCTCCACCTTTGTTAGGTCTTTCTCTACTTGTCGCCTTAGGTTGACTTGCGTTCCCAGGCAGTGCCCTCTCATCACGACTTTGAAAGCGTCCCATTCTATCTGAGGGGTGGACGCTGTGCCCGTGTTTTCCTCAAAGTAGTGCACTATTTGCGCAAATAGCGAGTCGCGGAACAGCGCATCAAGCAGTAGGTTTGGTTGCAACCTCCACGTGGGGACCGGGGGGTGAACGTTTGCCCATGCGAGGACTAACATGTGTGGATTATGGTCGGAGTGTGTTCTGCCCATGTAGTGGGTGTCTGTTGCTAGTGGTAATAAGTCTTCGGTTAGCATATACCTGTCGAGTCGTACATGTAAGTCATGTGCCCCTGAATAGTATGAGTATGTACGAGTGTTTGGGTTACAGTGTCTCCATATGTCCTTAAGTTCCCAGTGTGTCGCCCAGGTCGTGAAAGCTTTCATGGCGCCCACCACTGGCGCGTTTGGCAATGGCGGGAAGGATCGGTCCAACGTTGTGTCCAGTACGCAATTATAGTCCCCACCCAGTACCCAGGGGAGTCCATGTCATGCTGATAGGATTGTCGAGAATCGTGTGAGGAAACCCTGCTGGTCTGCGTTGGGGGCGTATACCGATGCTAGTACTATTGGGCGTCCGTCCAATCGTCCCCTAACTACCACCAGTCTCCCCTCTCCGTCAATGTGTGAATCATCTACCTCGAAAGGGACCCCAGGCCTGACCCATATCAATGCGCCTCGCGCGTATGCAGAGAACCCTGTCGCGTATAATTGCCCCCGCCAGCGCCGGCGCAGTGTATGTGCCTCTGGTGCAGCTATGTGTGTCTCTTGTAAAAGCGCGATTTGGACCTTATGTCTCTTCAGGTATGAGTAAATCTGGTACCTGCGCGAGTGCGTGTGCATCCCCCGTACATTCCATGTGCAAAATTTAATCGTGGCTGCCATTGCCATTGAAAACATACCCGTCCCCCCTCCCCTCAGCGTCGCCAGTCACAACGCCTAGTCCCAGGACACCCATTACAGCGACTCCAACACCTGTGGCTACAACATGCAGAGTAGGAACTGGTGTGTTGTCCGCTCTACAGCGAGAGAAGCAGAGCTTGCAAAAACATAAACAAGAGATAATACCAAAAGGTCGGCTGCTAAACATACAGACGTCCAAACACTCTAACGAGATGATCAACTGTTCAGTTCTGGGGGGTCGCTGTCTAGCGCAGTGGAGAAGGGTATCGCAATTATGAAGTAGAGCGAGGATGTGCATTTCGCCCCGCTCAGGGGGAAAATCGTCTGTCTCAGCTGGTCCTGAAGTGGGCCAGGTGAAAGGGTGCATGAAGGGTCTGGTGTTTATCAGCAAAGTTCACCTGTAAAGCAGGCCCGCCAGGACGGCGGGGCGTAGCAAGTTCCCTGCACAATAAGTATGGGTAGGTCCAGTTACCTGTAGATGCTGTCTCTCACCTGGTCGTTGGTCCTCGCCCAATCTTGGCTTGCTTACAGAACCCTTTGTTGGCAAGGGGCCGGGTCATCGGAGAGAACAAACGTAAGCTGCCGTGTTGCCCGCCCCCGTGGCGCCCGGTAGACCCAGGCTTCAGGGCCTCTCCGGCATATCTCCCATCGCCGCCATTCAGGGCGGGCGGCAAGAGGAAGGGGGAGGGCGGGAACAGAGGTGGGGCCATGGTCGCCTGATCTCTATCCAAACAAGTCCGCAGTCTGCGGTGTAACAACTGGCAATCCTTCTTGGGTCTGCGAATCCGGCAACCCGTAAATTGCCTCATCATCGCTTACCAGTGTCTCGGGACTGTTCGCCGGCAGTGAGTGCCGGGTCGGGGAGTTGTTGATCTCGATTGCCATGCGAAGTGCTTCCTGCTGTTCCCGATGCATCTCCTCCTCGGGAGGGCCTGCGCTTTGTTGCGTTCCCTCTGCAGGCGCTAGTGACGATCTGTTCCTGCGTCTCCGTCTGGAGCTTCTATTTCTCCGGGGTCGATTCAGCTCCACGGGGCGTGTGACCATTTTGTCCGTACCATTATCCAGCCATGCTTCCACTTCTTCAGGGCTGTCGAAGAAGTGCGTCTTTTCATGTGCCACCACTCGGAGCTTCGCCGGGAAGAGGAGGGAGTACGTGAGTCCAAGTTGCCGCAGTCTGCGCTTCACTGCCAGGAAGTTGTGTCTCTGGCGCTGCACTTGAACTGTGTAGTCCGGGAAGAGCATGATGTTGGCATTATCGACCTGGATTTGGTCTAATTTACGGGTTTCCCTCAACACTGAGTCTCGGTCGCGGTAGTTCAGGATACGGATAAGTAGCGGGCGTGGGTTGGAGCCCGTTGAGAGTGGGCGCGACGGGACTCGATGCGCCCGCTCCACCACGAAGTGAGGCGACAGTGACCCTTCAGGCATCATTGTGCGCAACCAGTCCTCCACCTGCGTCTCGGGGCTCCTCCCTTCCCATCTTTCAGGCATTCCCACTATCCGAATGTTGTTCCGTCTTGCCCGTCTTTCCGCATCCTCAGCCCTGTCTTCTAGGAACTCAACCCTGTTAAGAAGATCATTCACCTGCTTGTCCGTTTGCGTGACTCGGGGCTCCAGGTCTGCGACCGTGTGTTCCAGGGCCGTGGTACGGTCAGCGAGTTTTTTGTGGTCCGCCCTCAGGTGAGTCAGGTCGATGGCAACTCCGTCTATTTTCGCCTCCAGTGACGTACGCGTGGATTGGATCGAGTTGTCTAACCGTTCCATGGCTGCCAGCATCGTGTCTAGCCTGGTCACTATGGGGTCTGTCTCGCCATGTTTCAGTGCTTTGTCCATCTTGCCTTTTGGGTTGGCTCCCCCGGTTCCCGTGCGTTTCCCTGCCCCTCCAGACATGAACAGCGCCTTGTGCAGTGGCGGCTCCTCGAGCAATGCAGCTGTCCGTGTTTCTCCCAGATGTCTCTCCGTATCGGATAAGTGCAGGGCGAGGGGCCCTTGCAAGCCAAAACTGGGATGCGGGGCGTCCCCACAGGATTGACTTGTGTTCTCCCGACTCTTGGGCGCAGAGCTGCGTGGATCAGGTTGTGGTGGTGCTCGCGGGCCAGCTGTGGTGTGAGCGTTGATTTGTCCCCTGTCGTGTCTGGAAGGAGGCCAGGCGCTACTGCGTTCTGCATGCACGCTCAGTTCCCGGCGGTCCGGTGGATCCCGCCGCGCCCCTTGGTGGTGCCGTGGGCTGCGCTACATGTGCGAACTCTCCCGTCCGATGCCGACCTCCCACCAGCGATCGTGGTAGCTCAGCTTTCCTATTGCATACAATCCCACAGGCGCCTCACTCCCTGCTGTTCCGTGGCCTGGCACGGGGCTCCTGCGTGTCCGCCGGTCAGCCCTGTCGCGGCTCAGCGAGGCTCGCTCCAGACGCACCTTTGGCCACGTCTCAGCGGTCGAGGGATGGTGTCCTGGTCGCGGCTGCACCACTGGAGGGGGAGAAGAACGCCCCAGGGGCTGTCGCTATGGTGGCTGCGGTCTCCCCTGCCAGTGCCACTTGCAGTGTGTCGCAGGCGTCTTACTCCCGACCCAATGCCAGGGTCACAGGTGCCTTGCGCGCCGGTAGGGTCTGGCGCACCCAAGCCTGGTTTCGCGCCGGTGCGTCCACTCAGTGTTGTAGGCAGTACCACCGTGCTATGTGTGGTCCTGTGAGCTCCCAGTGCTGGTGTGTCTGCGTGCTCCACTAGTCCCCCAGGGGCACCATGCCTGTATCCTTCCTGCCCGCGTGGCGTTGCAGTCGCCTTACCGTGGTCGGGGGCCTGTGGTCCGCCGGCTGCTGTCCGTGATCACTCGCCTCCTGTGCCCTCGCGATCAGGCGTGCCTCACGGGTGCTCGCTGGGGCCTCCCACCATCCTGGGGTCCCTGCCGGGGGCTCCGGTTCCGCCTCCTGCGGGCGGATCAATGGACCTCAGGTCCCTGGGCTTCCTTCAGCTGACTGTGCCCACTACCATCGGTCATCCGCTGCTTGGCATCCGGTCGGCACCTTGCCGGTATTATTGGGGGCCGTCCGCCTCCCCACGCGGTATCTACCGCGCCACCGCTACTTCCCTAGCTGGAGCGGCGCTGCTCTTGGCGGCTCGCCTCCCGGTCGGGAAGCACGTCTTCCGCCCGGGGGCGTCAGCAGGGTGTGTCGGGCCGTCGTGCCCGAGGGTGCCCCAGCGTTGGTGAGTCGGGCGCTGGTCCGGTCGCTTTCCTGCTGGTCACGGCCGGGCCCGGCTTTGCGGCCCGCACTTCCGGTCCAGATCCTCGATGTGCCGTGATTCCCACAGCCGGCGCCCTCTCTCGATTCCCGGCTCACTCACTTGCGAGAGACTCGGAGCGGCTCCAAAGCGGCTGGTGATCCGATTTTCGGACCGAGGGTTGTACGGGTGTGTGCGAGTTTTCCGCCCAGCTTCCCAGCCAGCAGAGATGCTTGTCCACAGGATAATTTACCCCTTTCGCGGAGGTTTGCACTGGAGCTCCGCTAAGGCGCGTCCAGTCTCGTTGTGCGCTTAGCCACGCCCCCATGGATTAGTGACTCCATGATTGGATTAATTGATTTACTTGTCAGACCCTAGTACAGTGCACCATGTGTGTCCAGGGCCTGTAGCTCAAATGCTGCTGGTGGGCTTGCAGCACTGGTTGTGCCACCCGCAGAAGCAGCTTGTAAAATATGGCTTAGGCCTGCCATTGCAGAGCCTGTGTGCAGTCTGGGACTGCCATGTCGACTTGGCAAGTGCACACACTTGCCAGTCCCTAAATCTTCCCTTTTCTACATATTAGTCACCCCTACGGTAGGCCCAAGGTTCCCCCATGGGCAGGGTGCATTGTATGTAAAAGATAGGACATGCCCTGATCTGTGTAGCATGTCCTGATAGTGAATTTCAGCCAATTTCGTTTTTCACTATTGCAAGGCTACTTGTTCACAAAGGCCAGAATGGGCAGTTTGATTATAACATCTTATAATCCTAACAGACCCGGGAAAAAAGGAAGAGATTCAAGTTTAGTATGCTACACTCGCACTGAATGCGGGTTTGGAGTGAGGAAGAGTAAAAAGGTTAATGGTGGCTGCCCCAACCGATGTGGGTTTTCCTGTTGAAAGCAGAGTGGTAAAGCGCACATCTGAATAAAAACCTGCATTACAATAAGAACAGGAGTAATTTAACAGTCAGCAGAGATTATGGGTACAGAAGGGTAGCGGCTGTGCGCACGTAGCTGCGACCAAAAGCTCTCTGCTACCAGACAGTGCCAAGTGGATGTGACGTGGGAGCGGGTTTGAGACATGCAGGCCTCCTCATCGGACTATGTGGGCTGGGGTAAGAGCAGGTGCTTCTGGAGCATGGAGAGGGTGTCTGTGACCTGCTCCTTTCAAACGCCCCTCGCTCTCCTCATCTCACAAGAAAATTTGAAAAGAACACAAGGATAGGCTTCTTGTTTCCCGGCCCTCCTGTTGAGCTGTCATGCCCATGTGAATGACGTCACACCGCCTTCTACCCTTGGCCGCACGTCATGAGCGCGCATGCTTTCAGGAGGATTTTGTCTGGATAAACAAACGGACGTTCGACTGAAAAAGAAACAGGACATCTTGATACTGGAGACTGGCGCCCCCTAGAAACATATTTAATATTACAGTGCAGGTCTAAAAGGAATTCAGTGCTTAATTTGAGCTGGTGGTTTCCAGTGCTCAGTACTTGCACTTAGCCCTTTGGTCGCGGCGGCGCTGGAGGGTGGGAGCGAGGCGGCGCGGCGGCGCCTCCATGCTCATGACGGAACCACGCCGTCATGAGCCACAGGTGCGCTGTGCTCATGACGGCGTGGTTCCGTCACAACACCGCCCACTCACTAATTTGCCCGCACAGGCGGGGAATCAGGGCTGCGTGGGCGGAGCGGCTGCAGCATGACTGAACCACGCCGTCATAAGCACACGGCGCCCGTGGCTCATGACAACGTGGTTCCGTCATGAGCATGGAAGTGGTTAATTGGTTTCCATTGCTCAGCACTTGCTCTTAATTGTCAACACCACACTTGGACAGTCTGCCACATGGTGGCGCTGCTCATCTAATTTAGAGTTGAGCAGCACAATCGTTGCATACAATATACATAACAAAATAAAATCCTAATACATGCCTCCTTTAGTTCTGGGCACCTGAGATCATCTGAATTGCCGCACTTGCAGGCGAGAGTTGGTTAGTAGCTGTTTTGACAGCGATCACAGGGGCAATAGGTGGTGCAATGGTGCAACCTTCAATGGCCTCCTGGTCAGAGGCCTCCTGGTCAGGGCCTGGCACTTATTATTTTACAAATTAAGCACTGTAAATGATAACATGAGGGTTTCAAATGAGAGCCCCCCAAACTTGCCTGCATCTCGGTCCCCAAGAACCCCTTAAATGGCACTGTGGAGAGAGGTCTCCAGAATGGCCTTCTAGAAGCACAGTAGAGCTTCCCTGGATGGTGGCGGCAATGGGAACGGGCTGGACGAACATCTGCAAGGTTCCTGCAATACCTAAAACTTTCATTTAACACCTTGACCGCAGCACGAATCCCGCGGTGCTGGTGATTTATTGAGTGGCCAGGTTCGGACGGCCCCAGCCGTCCTCCGCACACGCCCACTGTGACGTCAGATGGCCTGGGGCCGTTCGACACATGGAAGGGGTTAATAATAGAGGTTGGCAACAACCAAAAATTCTACACAGAACACAGCCAGGGCCGGGAAGCGGATTGAATTGGTCCAAAAAATCAAAACGTAAGCGGAGCAAGATTTGGCATGTACAGCAAGCAAAAAATGTACTGTAAAAATATGATACAATCTCTTCAAAATACGAAAAGGCTAATTTCTTTACCCTTTTTTGAGTGTTTCAATGTAATACAGTATTTATATCAGCGCATCAAGAGGCATTTTTTGAAGTAATTGTTTCGAAAATAACAATAAAAACATTCGAATATCTCTGTGCCCTGATTCATTCAACCAAGCAAGGTATCAGTCTGGCATGTTCACTGTACATACTGCCAATGTTGTCGTTAAAAGTTCAGCAACATTAATGTTCATTAAACTATAGGCAGGGCTACTAGAATTATGTGGCAGAAAGGGCCAAATTATGTGGCAATGTTTACTAAATTATTTGACAAAAAAGACAAATTATAAGGCGTATTGCAGTACATTCTGTGATAGTATTACTACCTTATTTTGTCATTTTTACACAGGTTAACCGTGTCTGGAAAGTTTCACCTCAATAGTACCAGTTTACCAGTGAAATACACAGAAAGTAATAGTATGGGGACCAGTCAACTTTGGAAAGGGCCTTCCACTGCGCTGCAACACGTGTCACTGCATTTTCATCAACTTTTGATCCATTTGAGCAAGTAAAACATTTTTTGTTATGGTTATTGCAGGGCTTTAAGTGGGCCGGGTCTCACCTGGTTGGAGCACCTGCAGTTTTTTTAAGGAGACCTCAAAATGGGTCTCTATCGGGCTCTGTTTTGTGCCCTGGCAAAGGCGGTCCATTTTTTTACAGACTGCAGTGACAGCAGGCACATAATGTGCGGTGCTCACACTGCTCACTTCTCACTAGTGGAGAAGTTACGGCATGGCGACATGCCTGGTGAGCGTTGTAGAGGAAGGGAAATCCTTAAGAGAGTCATTTTCTCTCTGGATTTCCCTTCTCTTTTTGAAACTCATGTGCATCAACATTGTCTTGGTGTCACCAGGGCTTTAAGTGGAAGCTTTTTCAATATTATATACAAGCCATAGGTGCTGCTAATTTATCTTATGCAACTAACAACCACTGACAAAGCCAAAAGTCCTGTCTTGTTGTAGGTATGATGTTACTTGTTGTATCATATATCTGGATGCAATGACAGAAACAGCAAAATATCAGTCGGGAGGCACAGATTTTTAGCTACGTGTTTTTAAGCCATGAACTACATTACATTGGCCACGCCCCTTTGAGAGACCCCTCCCCCCAATTTTTTCATCCCACTTAAAGGCCTGGGTAATTGAATAAGCAAAACAAAGGGGCCTATGAGATCAGGGAATGCTCAGGGTGTTCTCTGGGTTACAGTTCCTTTATGAGCTCTACTTTCAGTTCAAGAGGACAAGCAGACTTTATTTGTGTGCCCAAAGGTCATGTGTTTAACTATGTTTGTGGTTCAAAGACTATAATAGGGAGAGAGCGGGCCACGGCAGCTTTCTCTGACTCCATTTTGGAGCCTGTCCATATGGGACAAGGGCAGAGCAAAACATTTGGCTTGAGCCAGGCTCAAGCAGGTTGTGGCCAAGTGGCACCCACAGAGAAAGATTGCCTCTTGGGAAAAAATACAGAGATAAGAGGACAGGGTGAAACAGCCACATGGTCACCAATTGTATTTTTTCTCTGAAGCGGTTGTTCCTTTTTAAGTGGTACAAAAGGGGGTGGGGATGGACGGAGCATCTGAACCAATCAAACACTCGCACCCAGTCAACAGATCTGGGTTTAATCCATCACCGTTCTTTAGCCCACTCTGCCACCCCAGTTCAGACATAGCCATATGCAAATCAGTCTGACCCTGTGCCTCATGGGAACAGTCCAGCCCGAACTGCCAAGCCATGCCGTCCATCACCACCCCCTTTTGTTCCTTTTTAAGTGGCAGAGGGAGGACTTGTCTCCTGAAATGACTAAAAGATAATAAGAAATTGCAAGACTTAGAAGATTCAAATTCCATATCAGGGTGTGTGTTGGAGTCCCCTCGTGAGCATGTGAAACAGCCAGGATAGAACAGGAAAGCTGATCTGGGCAAGAGAAGGCCAACTTAGGTCCAGAACAGCAAGTTCCAAGACATATTTATTTTTGGGATAAAGAAAAGCTATGTAAATAATGCCCAATTAGGCCCTGATTATGAGTCAGGTGGTGTGTAATTACTTTATGGTTTCCGCTCCACCTGATTACAGTTAGCCTGAAGTTCCTGCACCCGGACTCGATTTTACCTGAAGGTAATTCTGTCCTGTAAAAGCATTTGAGGTTTTGACTGCAACTACATCAAAAATTGTAACCCGCTCCACCATGACTTTCTTCCAGACAGGAGGAGCCTTCAATGCTACTCCCTGTCAAAACTAATCGTATACCTCCTCTTTTACCTTTCTCACCACCATCCCTCCACCATTGCTCCACAATAATGCCCCCAAACATATTTACCACCTTCTCATAACAGGTGGTAAATATGTGCATTACACTCTTCTGAATAGGGAATGCTGTGCAGAATACCACAAGGTATTACCAATTCTACACATGTATTCCCAATTTAAAGGGGTTTATTTCCTGATAGGCAGAATTTTATGTGGGGATACCAGTCAGTATTGGTAATTGTGTTGGGTGGAAATATTCTAATGGAATTCCACCCAATCTTAGTCAAGCCCTTAAAGTCAATATAGGTCCATTTATTGTTACTTCTGTATCCTAAAAATCTGGCTAGGATCCAGCCCTCTTGCTCTTATGTTGGACACCATAATCCTAGGCTCAATGAGCCTAATGCTAAACCGCCTACAAAATCTGGTGGAACAAATGATATGACATACATATTTAAAAAACTGTCACCCCCTGCCTTGGTCCAACCACTTAAACCTAATTTGCTTTAAACTATAAATATGTGTAGTGTAATTATGCAAAACCTAATAAGCTGTCTAGGATTGAATTAGCATTTTTAGTGTTACTGTTAACATATGGTTCCTTTATTTCTGTCTCGTGTTAACCCCACAGCTCAAACCTTTCTATCTACAGCCCCTCAAATTAAAAAAAACTCTAATTCAAACAAAATTCTTTAAAAATAGAATAAAAATCGCTCCAGAATACTTTAAAAACAAAAAATAACGAAATAGTATTTGGAAAATGCTATTCTATTTTGGAAAATATACATTTTGGGACAACTAACTAAAGTATCAATTGTAAGGGTGTCAAATTAAACTTTTGTCAAAAGGGAGACTTCAGTTCCAGGGTCTACCTTAGCAGGTTGCACCTTTGAAGAGGCTGCCCCAGTATCTCGCTGGAGAAGCTATGTAAACCACCTAAGGACTGTAAAAGGTGCAAGGGGGGCACATGCTACTAAGAGATGCTCGGATGCCTCCAAAAGGGAAGAAGCTACCCAGCTCCACCAAGCACAAGGAGGTGGCGGTCCTCTTTAATCTTACAACCATGTATCAGGAAACCACAGGGCATGGATCAGCCATTTTCATTCCAGGTCAATAGAAAATACCCTCTCTGGATCCAGGGGAGCAAGCATTGATGCAGCCAATTGAAGGTGCACCTTTCACAGTAGAAACTGCAAAATAAAAGTTCAAGGGTATCTCAGGTGACTAGAGAAACTTGTTGGCTGCCTGTAGATCCATGCCAAGGATTCACTTCAAGTAAAAGCAGTAGCAAGAGGGTCACATCCAAAGTCCAGTCTTAAAAAGGGCCTGAAGGGTAGCAGTGTTGATGAACACCCAAGCAACTGTCTCCCCATAGACGCCTGTGTGGGTGGCATCCCAGCTAATCACAACACTGCCATTGCAGCATTGTGATTGGCTTAGGGGAGGAGAGGGAGGCTGCCTGCTTCCTGGAACTCGGAGGGACGCGACACGGTACCGGACCGGGCAGGCGAGGTATGTTTAATTTTCTTTTTTTTATTAACTTCTCACGCGACCCCCATCCCTCCCCACCCACGAGTCATGCCGGCTGCGACCGCTGCCTGGCCCTTTTTTCATTGTGAACCTCACCCCAAGAGGAGCAAAAATTGCCGACCCCACTTTATACACTTCACTTCAACCTAATTTGCTTTAACCCCCTGGCTGCGGCCGGAATTCTGCACCAGTGCGGCACATTCCGATCACGGGCGTGGTCATGACGGCTCCCGGCCGTCATCAGCACACGCCCACCGTAACTGATGACGACCGGGAGCCGTCATCAGCACCGAAGGGGTTAAACTATAAATATGTGTAATGTAACTATGTAAAAACTAATAAGTTGTCTAGGATTGAATTAGCCTTTTGAGTGTCACTGTTAACATATGATTCCTTTATTTCTGTCTCGTGTTAACCCCACAGCTCAAACCTTTCTATCTACAGACTCAAATTCAAGAAAAACTCTAATTCAAGCAAAATTCTTTACAAACAGAATAAAAATCCCTCCAGAATACTTCAAAAACAAAAAATAACGAAATAATGTTTGGAAAATGCTATTCTATTTTGGAAAATATACATTTTGGGGCAACTAACTAAAGTATCAATTGTAAGGGTGTCAAATTAAACTTTTGTCAAAAGGGAGACTTCAGTTCCAGGGTCTACCTTAGCAGGTTGCGCCTTGGAAGAGGCTGCCCCAGTATCTCGCTGGAGAAGCTATGTAAACCACCTAAGGACTGTAAAAGGTGCAAGGGGGGCACATGCTACTAAGATGCTCGGATGCCTCCAAAAGGGAAGAAGCTACCCAGCTCCACCAAGCACAAGGAGGTGGCGGTCCTCTTTAATCTTACAACCACGTATCAGGAAACCACAGGGCATGGATCAGCCATTTTCATTCCAGGCCCATAGAAAATACCCTCTCTGGATCAGGGGGAGCAAGCATTGATGCAGCCAATTGAAGGTGCACCTTTCACAGTAGAAACTGCAAAATGAAAGTTCAAGGGTATCTCAGGTGACTAGAGAAATTTGTTGGCTGCCTGTAGATCCATGCCAAGGATTCACTTCAAGTAAAAGCAGTAGCAAGAGGGTCACATCCAAAGCCCAGTCTTAAAAAGGGCCTGAAGGGCAGCAGTGTTGATGAACACCCACATACTTGAACCAGGGTTAGATGGGGGATTCCCTAGGAAGGTAAAAGAAGCACCGATGTTTCAGTGGATCATTTCAGATTCCGCTTTCCTGCTGGGCAGGGGTGGCTCCTCCATGTGGACAGTAGAGCGTCGCCCTACTGCTTTCTCGCAGTGCGAGAAGCAGAAACATAAAATTGGATTATGAATACCATTTTATGTTTCTGCTTCTTGCACTGCGAGAAAGCAAAATGGTTTGGTTGGGGCGGGCGGTCCTGCTGCAAGCCAGGGCAAGAAACTGTCTCCCCATAGACGCCTGTGTGGTTGGCATCCCAGCTAATCACAACACTGCCATTGCAGCATTGTGATTGGCTTAGGGGAGGAGAGGGAGCCTGCCTGCTTCCTGGGACTCGGAGGGATGCGACATGGTACCGGACCGGGCAGGCGAGGTAGGTTTAATTTTCTATTTTTCATTAACTTCTCGCGCGACCCCCATCCCCCCCACCCACGAGTCATGCCGGCTGCGACTGCTGCCTGGCCCTTTTTTCATTGTGAACCTCACCCCAGGAAGAGCAAAAATTGCCGACCCCACTTTATACACTTCTCTTCTTTGACTCATGAGCAAAGAGATACTTGGATTCAGGTGTTGCCTAGAGAATCAAATGCTGGCCCCTACCCTGTCAGGTGTTTGTTTCATATTTTATAATGCAAGTGGCTAATTCACATCAATAACGATGTAACACTTTTTACTCTTTCTCTAAAGAGGCAATCAATGTCATCAAGTCAAAACTAGTTGAAATATTGACGTTTCGGCCAATCAAAGCAATTCATGTAAACAGGTCACCATCAGGATAAAGAACAGCTTGGAATGTTAACACATGCCATTGCATACAGAAAGAATAAATATTGTCACGACTAACAATCTGAATATCACAAAGTAATAGCCAAATCCCTACTAAATGCTGCTCAGACTTTAGAAATGCAGCATATTATGAAGCTCATCTGATCTTTTACCATAACAAATATTTAAACTGAACCATCAGCATTTTAACTAGATTCAGAAAACAATTGTCCCTTTGGAGGAAGAGTAGAATGTGGTATGCCTTTGTGATTTTCGAACGACCATATTGTTTTATCGTACTGCATATATGTGCTATCAAACCTCTGCATATGCTATAATGTATTGTGAATAGAAATAATCATCAGTATTCTCGCTTAAAATTGCTGATGAAACAAATGGTGGAAAAGACATTTTAACAATAATTTGTTATTATGTTTCTGTGACTGCTTATGGAGTTTGCATTAGATGTTGATATATTTTGATAGATACTCCTTATTGTCAATATATGAATTAACTGATTGTTAAAAAAAGATGTACCTGTGGATAGAAACTCTTCTCAATTTCTGTTTAATTATAATCAAGGTCATTGGATGATTCAGGGCTGCCCTTTCCCATTTAAGTACCATCACTTACAAAGGCCATTGTGCAGTGATATCTATCGCATACCAAGGTAACTGTCGAGCTCTAGCGGCTAGATGTATAAACATTAGTAGCAGTGAGAGCGAGCTGGAACTTAGAACGCATTCTCGTAGTAAAGTCGTCAAAGATTTTTCCCCGTTGGACGAATGGTCCTTTGTTGGTTGACATGAAGCACTGTAAGGGAGAAGACATCAATAATACATTTCTAGCTTGTGAAGCCAATGTAACTCCACAATAAGGACCAAGAACTGCCAATTATGGTTAAAGGATTTTATTTTGGATTACCAATCAATCCAGAGTATACGGAAACCAATAATAAGTTCAGTAAGTACAGCAATACAACAGATAAGCTGAAATATTTCAGTAAGTTGAGCCTCAAAAAAGTAAGATCAGAATTGGGACAGCAGCAACAACAAAGAAACAGGTTAAGGCAAACAGGTGTTCCATAAAGAAACTTCCCTTCTCTCTCTTGAACATAAATCAAATATAGGATCACCTATCAAGGGTCTCTAATTAGGGAGCATAGAAGGTGTCAGCATGATCCGCCTTCAGTAGAAGTCTTGGGAAAAGTAAATAAGAGTTTAGCATAAAGCTTCACACTTGCAAAACTAAGGTAAGCTGAAAGCTTTTCTTTCAACTGTGAGAACACCAACGTAGAAGTAACAGGAGATTCAGAAATGTCCTTATCTTCTTTCACACCACCAGCAACCAATCAAAGTGTTGCTTGAGTGCGTCTGCAACATCCTTTCAGTTTCCCTTTGTATCGAACTTTCACTATAGTTCTCAATCTTGAACATCTCTAGGTCCTGGTACATGATGAACAGGAGGCCTCTTTTGACCATTAATTCTCCACATTCGCTGCCAAGTTCTGCCGTCCAAGCCCCACTATCAGCAGTCTAATAGAAACAATAAGCCTTTCTCTAATTAACAAGGACATTATAATGGACCTGCAAAGAAAGAAAGAATATGCTGGCAAGGCAAAATGCATTTCAATTGAGGCCTGTAGTCAGGGTGAGTTTAGCTGAGCATTTATTATGCACTTCGAATACATAGTTATACACACACACACAAGTGTGATGTCAAAAATACATGTAAAACATGATTGAAAGAGTCCATGATTACAGTTTCAACTGAACATTAGTGCACACGTATATAAATCTCGAATCCATACAATGGTTTCAGGCCATTAATACGTTTAAATGTTTCACACACATTAATGAAATTAAGGTACACAATAAATATAATGTCAGTTGTAAGTATATAACTGCATATTTGTGAAGAATGAAGTGGGAGCCTAAATTTCACTCCTCCAATAGCAATTTTTGTGAATCACCATTTGGTAATCGCTATTACTATTGTATTAAAGTGAAATCTGGCCCTGATTTCCAAATTAGCGATTTCTAGTGGGTCGCACATAGATGTACCTCATGAATATAAATGAGGTAGATCGCAATTTGTGACCCATTAGAATTCACTGCCATCATAGGGATGGGGGCTGCTGGGGTCAATAGACCACCATGTCTGAGAACTGCTTTCAAATAAAGCAATCTTCCTGTATTTCATAAAGGAAAATGGGATGTGTTTCTAAAGAAAAACGAAATGCTTCCTTTAAATTTTTAAGAGCAGGCAGTGGATCATGGGACCACTGCCTGCTCTTAAAAAATATATTTTTAAACATTCTCAAAGGGGAAGGCATCCCAAAGGGATCCATTACTATTTGCAAATGGATTACTAACAACGTTTAATAGGCGGTAAAGAGAGAATGTTTTCCAACTGCATTTCAGTCACATAGCATTAGCACATACCATTCAGATTCCCCGTTTGGAAGGGACACCCGGAAAACACTCCTTCCAAATAGCGGTTCTGTTTTTTCTCACAAAGAAAAAACTGGGATTTAGTAACAAGGTACTGAATTGAAATTTGTGGTGTTTGTACATTACAAAAAAACATTGTTGCAGGCGGAAATGGCCTTGGTTCAGAGCAACAGCAAAAATGCTTTGTACATCTAGCCCTTCATCAGCCAGCGGGTCTGAACACATTTCATAAATGGTTAAGGACACTGGGGGCCATTTGGCATCAGTGGGTTAATGGAATGCCCAAAGAGGACGAACTGGATATCAAAATCTGCCCTGCTATAAGTGTTCAAACCAGCTTTGCAGTACAGGAGGCCTTGACCAGAAACGGGTCAATGCTATTTTATAATACAGTCATGGCAGCATATCTAGCGCACTGTTCACTAGAAAAATGCCATTGTGGTTCAATGACCAGTTTGGCCCAGAGCCCAAATCGCTACAGTTGTACTACGCGGATACACTGCACGTTTGTGGTTGCAAACACAGACAGTGAATCCCCCGCCGCAGCCACATCTCCAAACACCTACGAGAACTCCATTGACTCCCAGTCAACAAAAGAGTCACTTTAGAAATCCTCACATGTGCCAACAAAGCCCTCCACAACGCCGGACCAGCATACTTGAAACACTGCCTCTCATTCCACGTTCCCACCAGACACCTCCGCTCAACCCAACTGACCCTTGCCACCGCCCCTCGGATCTGCAAGACCAGGACCGGAGGAAGATCCTTTTTCTACCTCGTCAACAAAACCTGGAACTCTCCAACTCAGGCTTTCTCCGTCGCTGACCCAGTTTAGGAAGGATCTTAAGACCTGGCTCTTTGACTGAGCCTCAGTGCCCAGTCAGGCCTGCAGCCCCCCACCCCAGTGCCTTGAGACCTCACAGGAGAGTAGTCACGCTTAACAAGTACTGATTGATTGATTGATTCATTCATTCATTGAATAGAGTCATGCCGCATACCTGCCACATCTTACTTTTTAAATCAATCCCATCACAGTGTGGGGCTGTGGGTTGCTGTGCCATAAATCAGTGCAAAGAGAAGCCGGTAAGCAGTTTCTATTGAAGCACCACCATTTTAGACTTTAAAAAATGCCAGCGGCTGAAGAACCTTATAAGCTGGTGTGTCAGTGCCCATCAGGAAGAAGGGTGTGCTGGGCAAATTCACGTTTATTAATTCCCTTTTACTGACAGGTTGGGGGATTCTGAGATGAGAGTACTAAGCTATGAAGAATCTTGATGTAATTCCATATGATAGTGCCATATCCTAAATTTGGGCCTATCAGGTGTAGCAATGCAAATGGCTTTCTAAAACATTGGCTGAGGGATTAAAAAATGACATAGGTACTTATGCCACTCACACCTCTGGCTAGACCTTACCCAAAATGTGACTGAAACGTTCCCAGCTCTTCCTGACTTTAAGAGGTCTCAGTCCGTTCAAAATGTCTCATAGGATGAACTTCCGCTCCCTAGGGGAAGTATTCAGTGACTGAGTCCTGTGGTATCCATGAGGACACGTCACTGAATAGCACCCACTCCATGAGGGCTGTCACTCACACCCCCAAACCCACCCATACGTAGGCATCACCACGTCAGGTGACCCTGTCAGTAAAAGCTAGTTGGGTGCACGTGTCTTCACGCAAGTTTACCACACCACTTAACCCCTTGGCTGCTGCCGTCAGCCAACGGTTGTCACGTGCACTACCTTGATAGTGCTGCGAACAGCCGCGGTCGGCAGTAGGAGTTTCTGCAGGGCGGTGACGTGGGGAGGGGGAGGGGCAGGGTGGGGGGTAGTAATGTATGGATTACGGAGTTTAACAGGTATGTAAACATATAAATAAATAAATCGAATTTCGTTGCGTGCACTGCATCACCAAATGCGATGCAGTACGCGCAATGAAATTTGTTTTATTTATTTATATGCTTACTTACCTGTTAAACTCCGTAATCCATACATTACTACCCCCCCACCCTGACCCTCCCCCTCCCCACGTCACCGCCCTGCAGAAACTCCTACTGCCGACCGCGGCTGGCTGCGAACGTCCGTCGGCCGACGGTGCCCCACCCGTTTTTCAAACGTTCAGCACTGGAGCTGAACGTTCGACGTAGGCAAGGTGTTAAGTGCCTTTGTCCTTCGTTTATGTGGAGAAGCCTTAGCAATAGCTGGTACTTCATCCCCTCATCTGTTTGTTAACCGTCTAACTTTTTAATCATCTGTCATGACTTTCTCACCTGTTGCTGACTCTTTCTCACCCCTCCTTTCTATCTTTACTGTGTCTTTCTCACTAACATCCTTATATGACACATTCCCCTTGCTCACCTGACTTTCTCACCCGTTCTATCTCTTTTTCTACTCTATTTCACCTTTCTCCCACCTCTACAACTCCCTTATCTGTCCTTTCTCACCAGTCTATGACACATGATTATTGGTATCTCTTTCATGCCTCTTTGTCTCTCTAAAAAACATTATATCCTGTCTTTGGATTTCTCACCCTTCTCTCTGTAGTGTCATATTCTTTTTGTTATTCTTCCCTCATTTCGCCTCTGAGCCTTTTACCTTTACTACTCTCTCTCTTTCTCTCTCCTTCTCTCCCCTGTATTTCTTTCTTACTCCACACCACTTGCAACAGTAAATGCTTCTTTTCCAAGTTAGCTACTGTCCTCTGTGGCTAGGGGCTCGCAGGCACAGTACTAAGGGTCACAGGAGTCAAGCCAGGAGTCACTACTGTGACCCCAAGTGACCCCTAAATGACGTCCAGGCCGGACCCAGCCTATGGTGCCTAGATTTAGAAGAGAGCATACGTAGCTGACCTCGCAAGTTGCTTTGAACAATGTTTTCATTCCAGAGTACTAGTGTAGTTCGTCATCTCGATTGCCTATAAAATCATGTTTTCTTTACTTTCCTTAGCCTCCCACTGTTTTCATTTCTCCCACTCCCCTTTCTTTCTTCTGCTCATCCTTGCCCCTCCCATGGATTCCCATGGACTCTCTCCCACCCCAACTTGGTAACGACTTGCGTTGTAAAACCAGCGTTGTAATGGTAGTGCGGTGTAAACACCGCGTTGTATTGACATACAAGCGTGGTTCAGGTGAGGGAAAGCGGCTGAAATGTGTGTTCAAAGGCAGGTCAATGCTATGACAAAATCAGCCAGGACCTGCTCTCACTCTGAGCGCAAAAGCACCCCCTGCTAGGATCACCAAAGGAGGGGGTAAAGGCGGGAAGCAATGGGAAGGAGGATTAGGATGGGTGCAAAATTTAGTTTCGCCCAGGGCACTGCATGAGGAAAGGCCGGCCCTGCCTGCACCACTGGTGTGGATCACCCAGTCCTCGCCTGCTGTTGCCTGACCTACCTCACACCCTGAAGACAGGCACACTACATTTAAGGCTCCCTACAAGCAGAGAACCCAATACAGCCTGCTCCCACCCCGGAGAAGGAGAAAGAAGGAGGATGCCCTGCCACACCGCCTCAGGAGAAAAAGCCTGCCTTCTCAGGGACATCTTAAGGATTTTGGGTGCCCGGGGCCAATCGTATTTTGGGGCCCCTGTTTAGAACCGCTTTGAAATTATGGTCCAATTTCATCCATTTCAGGGCCTCTTTGGCCAGGCCACTGATAGTGCTCAGACACAATGGTGCAAATTCTAAATGTGTTTACCTCTAATATTAAATAATAGTGACGTGTGTTTTCAATAAAGTAACACAGCAGCAGCTCACTAATATTAGTGCAAAGAATCTCTGTGACCCCTCTCCCATTTCTCATATATGAGGTCCTGTTTTGATCTAAAAGAAACATTTTTGATGGATGTTGCATGAAACATAAACACATTTTACTGCAAAATGTCAGTAATGTATTCTCACAAATCGCACACCTTAAAGGAAAACGGTATTTAAAAACAACTAGTTTAAAATAATTCAATGTCATCAGGGCAAGAATATATGTAAATGTAAATGTAAATGTAATGGACTTGTAAAGCGCACAGCTGCCCGTAAGCGTCCCGGCGCTTGCTTAGGGAACCCGTCCTGGTATTCCCCTGTGAGAAACCCCGGCAGGGTGTCCACAAGGTGAAAGCCAGGCATCCCGCCGCGAGGGGCCGTAGTGGAGATTAAGCAAGCTATTGCCCAGAGTCGCAGAGTGTGACCCGTGAGTTGAGTAGGCACCAGAGCGAGAATTGTCGAGTCCATGGAATTTTGAGCCCGAGACCTGCCGAGGCAGGGAATCGAACCCTGGTCCACGGTCGATCTCAGCTTCGGGTCTGCCGCCTCTAACCACTGAGCCACACTTCTCCCTCTCACACTATGCCGAACAGAGCTGGCTCCATAAGGGGGCCCCCCTGAGAGGCTGGGGCCCTGGGCCATAGTCCACTTTGCTCATGCCTTAAAACTTCTCCTTGCCTTCTGAAGTGGTACTTCTGGCTCTCTTACTGTCTACCTGGTCCAATGCACATCCTGGAAGACTCCCTGGGCTACACAAGACATCAAATGGCCCAAGTTAAAAGAGAGTGTGCCTGACTGCTCACAAAGATAGCTCTTCAAGCTTCGGGCAAAACACAGATGTATGGGGCGTACGCCCAAAGACCAAGGTGTCAATCTAAGAGACTCCAAGTACCTACGTGTTGTAAGGATACAAACCAAACTATAACTGGCAACAGAAAGGCTCATAGAACCACACCATCGAAGTGCCCCTCGCATACTTGCAATAAGACAAGAGAGAAGATACTAGGGGGCTCGATCATACACTTGTGCACTATTTACGAGAAGCTAACGCAACAGGGTGGCACAAGTCATTTTGCTGCACCACGCTGTGTTAATTTCGAAGCACAGGGATGCATCATATTTACAATATGTCGCATCTTTGTGCTTTTCCCTGCGCTGGTGCAGAAACTGCTGCCAGGTGCCACATGGGGAGATTGTTTTTCCTACAGGAAGGGGCACCTTCCTGTACGAAAAAAATCAATTGAGATGATGTCCATTGCGTGCTTAAAATGCAGCATATATTGAAAGAGGAAAAAAACGAGGAGAAATAAAAAAAAAATCTCCTGTTGCGCCTCGCTACGCCACCGGGTGGCGTAGCATTCTGATGCATTTCCAGTTTGACGATTGCTCATAAATCTGGAAATGCATCAGTAGGCATGGGTATTGCTTGGGAACACCCACAGCAACACCCATGTCATGCCCCTAATAAGCAAAGTGTTGTGTGCAAATGGGTGATATTTACAAGCACGCGTAAAGCCACACATGGTGGCTTTACGTGTGTTTGTAAACATCACGCAGCAGGTTCCAACACCAGTGCGTCACGCAACGTGATGCACTGGCGGCACAAGGGGCTTGTTAATAAGACCCCAAAGGCCCAGCATCATCTTCAACATTTCAAGCCTGACTCAAACTCTGGGCCTGAGCTGCCCCATAGATGTGTAAAGCATAGACTTGAGTGCAGGGACAGTCAGCTGAGGCCCTGCAGAGCTCAAGTGGTAGCAGCACTACATGTACCCCTACTTCCTCATCAAGTTGCCTGTCCATCATCAACTTTAAGCATCAGGCATATCTTACAGTGATTTGAAGGAAAGGATCAAAGAAAACAACTCCACACTCACCTAAACCAGATGCTTACACTGGTGCAGCATGAACCTCAGCACCTTGAATCAATCCCCAATGCTGCTGCATTTTTCCCAGTACTTAGTTGCTGCCCCCACTGCTTAACAACTCTCACAGACCCTCTGATGGAAGGTCCCTTGTGAGGAACAGAATGTGGCCTGATCACACACCAGAATGTCTGTCGCCAGAGAAGGTGGAGGAGGGTTGATGCCTACCTCCACAACCACCAAGAGCCCACCAAAGAAGCCCCGCTGGCCTAGTCAAGAACAAGGCACACTCAAGCAGCAATATGAGTAGGCAGTGACATGCCGGTTGACACAGATGAACTGGAAGTCAACTTCAACACATGCAGAGCAGAATCCTGCCAACCCCTGACACCAAACGACAAAAGAGGGCAACCAGCATTTCACCCCTGTTTCTGCGCGGAAGGAAAAGGAGCCCCGCTGTTGCTGCTCATCAGGGGGTCGTATCATGAAGAGCTGCACCAGTCCAGCGCAGAGCTCAGCGTCTGATCTTGTTTTGCGTTTGAGCTGTCTAAAGTTCAAACATATATTTCGGAATATCTCTAAGCTAATGCATGAAATGCAGTGAGTGCAAGTTGAAAACAGCGATCAGAGGCTTTCTCTGCTATTTCCAATTTGTACTGTCTACAGTTCATTCATTATCTTGGAGAAAGTCCAAATTATATGTTTGAGCTTTAGACACCACACATGCAGGAGCGGCTGGTCTCATATAAACTTTGCAGGCGGGTCAGCGTGAGGGGTGGGGGGGCAGGGTGGACGGACGACCACAGCAGCCCACAAAAAAACCAACGTACCTGCCATTTGCTGCATTGCCGCTCTTCTCCTCCTCTGCAGCACAGGAGAAGGATCCCAGACACCCCTACAGCCAATCCAGACACTGCTCTCTTACTCTGGCAGTGCTCCCAGACACCCCTACGGCCAATCCAGAAATTGATCTCTTACTCCGGCAGCATGACAGAAGTGCTGGTATTTGCATACCATGGGGCAGGGAGCCTGTGCTTGCTGCCTCCAACCCGGCAACCAAGCTCGGGTGGGAGACATCTCAGTGCGCATGCCGGTTTGGCAGTCCCAGGACGGCAGGCCAAATCCACAAGCACACTGAGCAGCAGTGCCCACCACACCTTCTATGCCATCATTACAACCACTCCTCCTACACCCTCATCACAATGGCCCCACTCTCTAGACTTGGCCCTATGAGATAAAATAAAATGATAATAAGCTTGTGTTATTATCATTTTATTTAACACGTTTTGCATCTGTGCTGGCGGGATGGGAGATGGTCCTCTGGCAAAACGGCGGAGGAGCTGCCACTGCTCAAATGCAAAAGCTCAGGTAGTTGGGTCTCATCAGAGCCAGCTAAGCCCTTTTTGAAATGGCCCTAGGTTTGGGGAGAGGTTGTGGTCTGGCGGCTAGATTGCCGACTTTGGTGCTGGAAACCAAGGTTCAAGTCTCGGGTTCGTGTCCACATCCTGTGATTCTGGGCAAATCACATAATCTCCCTGTGCCTGAATGTGTCCTTGTGTAACGTAACCAATGCTCATGTAAAGTGCTCCAATACCTTCGGGTTGAGTTTGTGCTATATAAATCTGCATTAAAAAAAAGGAAAAAAAAGGCCTTCACCAATGACTCGTACGCCAACTGTCAGTGCAACTCATCCACATCAGACAGGCCACCGATGTCCAGTGACAATGACTGAGCGAAGTCGGAGAACTAGTTATAAATCACAAGCACATGAACCTGGATCTCTACCTCTAGCCTCCCACATCAACTCTCCACACACCATCACCGGTTCACTGACAGGCCATGGCATACACACCAAGCAAAATCGCCGACACCTCCAACAGGCTATAGTCGTTTTTTTTATTACCGACCACGGACAGACCCACCAGGTAATGAAGTTCATATTCCTACCATCAAGAAATATCCACTTCAGATGAAAGACTAGACCTAATGCTCCACGGAAGAAGCACCCAAGATCATGGAGAAACCATTGACTGTCAAGAAGTCACAATCATAAAAGTTTACAACAGTTAAATTTCAGTAACTGTACAGGCCTAGGAGTCATCCAGTCAACTGGTCCTATCAACTAGGAACAGAAACATAGGGCATAATTACGATGTCAGTGGGACCGCCACCGGCACACCAGCAGTGCTGGTCCCACCGACATCAGTCCAACCACTGCTTTTGGATGCAGGTGGTTGGACAGCAGAGGTCGGGTGAAAGACTGCAGTCTCTGACAGCATCCAAGACTTTGGGGGCCCCAGGCAGGGCCCTATCCCCCGTGGGCCACTGCTAAGTGGCCCTGGAGGCACATGTAGTTCCCCCCTTCACATCCAATCGCCATGTGCCAGGCACTACAAAGTGCCTGGCACACAGTGCATGGATGTGCACAAAGTGCTTTTTTCTACTGTGGCTTGAGATTCAGCTCTTTTCCTGCGCCGCAGCACAAGCCGCAGTAGAAAAAAGCACTTTCCGACCACTTGCATGGCCACCTGCATGGCGGTATCATCCTAATTGGGCAGATGGGACCGCCAACCAGCTGTGGGGCGGTCTCCTGCCCGTTGTAATGGTGGTCGGCGGTGCGACCGACCGCCATCTTAATTAGAGCCATAGATTGAGGTCGTGTAAGGGTGACTGAACTGGTGACACCACTGTGCCACTTCTGTTAGACGTTCATCACCTAAACCACCTATAGGACTACTCATGAAATGACTGGAGTCAGATCATCAATGCCGCACACCAGTTCCAAAAGCATAAACAACTTTCCAAAACATCATTTGACCATCAAACATTAAAATATGCTGAAGTTGAACTCACTGGTGCCCTGCTGTAGTCTCCAGCACACCTTGACCATCCTCCGCCCACCGCAAAGTGTACCGCAAGTGAATTGTCAGAGACTGTGACCATACGACATGCACATACAGCCCACACGCATTCCCGTGGCGACACGTCCAAGGCACCTCTTCACACAAGAGACGGACTCTGCACTGCTCCACTGAGGCATAGCAAATTTCGGAAAGCCTGGCTGTCACAAACAAGAAGCCGAAGAAAAGTCCCCATACACTGGGAGAAACCTCAGAGCGTGTCAGGGACATTTTTTTTATGTTTTTCAATAATAAACTCCCTCTTGTTTGTTTAAAAAAAAAAAAACTTTGCTGAGCGGACGCATTTAACATTGCACCCGCTCAGCAAAGCTTCAGTGCCATCAGTGGGCAAACGAGCTTCTGAAGGCACAGAGATCTCTTCCAAGCAGCAAGTCATGTATTTACCAGGTCAGCAGAGTACATCTCTCCACTGCCCTGCTACAAATGACGCCCAAAGACATGCAAACACTAGTTTTCCTCCTTGGCCTGCGCTACACCATCTTTGACCAGTACCTCAGCAAAGATGCCACGGGCACAGGTGCAAGCAAGGAAAATGGTCCCTTTGACTGCTGTTGGGGTAGTAAAATACAGCAATTACCAGGGTTCCATGGGCCCAGGTGCCACTCCACCTGCTGCACCAAGGATAGCTACTGGTCCTCGATCCTCCCCTTCTTCCTATATTGGGTGACCAGACGTCCTGGATTTCCCCAGACAGTCCCGGTTTTCAGAGGACTGCCCCGGTGTACCGACACTTTAGTTAATTTCTAATACATGTCCCATTTTTTGAGACAACGGTCAAGTCGTCCTGCAGGAGCAGAATTTATAGGTATGCGCTCTCCTTTCAGGTGCTCCTGAAGTATAAAATAATGTATTTGTTTCTTCCAAGCACCAGAGGAGTAGGTAGCCCTCTGTTCCCAGCAAAGACACAGGGGGTGCAAGGTGGAAGTCCTGAGATCGCACAATAACTACACTCCACGCTGTTACTTGAAGCGTAAAAGGCCATTTTATTAGAACATTGTTGCAATCATTTAACTTTATTAACAGTACATAACTGCAAGAAAATACTTTTCCCATCCCATACCGACACATTCCCTGTTCAGCCTTCTCAAAACCATCTCACCTGTTTGACTCTTCCCCATTCACTCAGTGACCTCCTTCCTCTCCCCATTCTCACCTTAACTTGCCCTCCAAGCATCCTCTGTTGACTTTCCTTCATTGACTCCCGCGCCCCGCTATCAGTCACCCATGTACCATTCTCCCCCCTCGAGGGGTGGATTCGCCCGTATGTGACTCACCACCCCTCCAAAGTACCGTAACGTTGCTACTCTGCAACCTGCCCTAAACTGGCATGCTAAGACCGATCCAATCCCAAGCCCTCCACGTAACCTGTAGGGTGGGTGGGTGGACAAACTTTTTCCCTCTAATCCCCCCGGTGGTGCTAAGGTGTCAGGAAGAGGCCGGATCCTCCACTCCTGACACCTTATATGTGTTCCTAACGCCCGCCCCTTCCCCAATCATCTAAACCCTCCCACACCTTGTCCTGCCGGCCATCGCGCAATAAGCCCCATGGGAAGACTGGTCTGCGACCTTCACTTCCCCCGGGGGCCGTCATCGTGCAATACTGCACTCCACGCTGTTACTTGAGGCATAAAAAGCCATTTTATTAGGACAAGGTGGCAATCATTTAACTTTATTAATAGTACATAACAGCAAGAAAATACTTTTCCCTTCCCATACCGCCACCTTCTCCGTTCAGCCTTCTCAAAACCATCTCACCTGTTTGACTCTTCCCCATTCACTCAGTGACCTCCTTCCTCTCCCCATTCTCACCTTCACTTGCCCTCCAAGCACCTCTGTTGACTTTCCTTCATTGCCTCACGCGCCCCGCTATCAGTCACCAGTGTACCGGTCTCCCTCCCCGAGGGGTGGATCCGCCCGAATGTGACTCACCACCCCTCCAAAGTACCGCCAACCAGGGAACCCCCGTAGGGTGGTTCACTCCCCCACCCCCAGGTCCTGGGCACCTTTCTCCTCCAGTCAGCCGACCCTGCGGCACCCGGTGGACGACCAATACACCACCGAAACATGTGTCCCGTATGAATTCTTATTGTGGGAGCCGTCGTTGACCGCGAAAGTCGCCAAACCTCCGCATGACCACCTGCTTCACCAGGTCTTGTGCACCCAACTCTTCCCCAGTGTGACTCCCGGTGGACGACCATCCACCGCGACAACATGCGTCCTGTGTACCCTGTAATATTTTCGGTCAAAACCTCGTCCGTAAATGTGCCCTCCCCCATCACGATGAACGACCATCCACCGCCTGGACCTCCATCCTGTGTAATAATGAACATTGTCGGACCAATCCTAGTCCATGAAAGGTGCCCCCCCATCGCAGTGAACAACCATCCACTACCTGGGCCTCCGACCTATGCA
The DNA here is from genome assembly GCF_964261635.1 of Lissotriton helveticus. Taxonomy (NCBI): domain Eukaryota; kingdom Metazoa; phylum Chordata; class Amphibia; order Caudata; family Salamandridae; genus Lissotriton; species Lissotriton helveticus. Next base: position 186,336,454 of record NC_136068.1, on the reverse strand, counting down.
AACCAGGAACACCTTTGGGTTAGTCCTCGTCCACGAAAGGTGTCCCCCCTCGCGGTGAACGACCATCCACCACCTGTACCTGCAACCCGTGTAACCATGAACATTGCCAGACCAATCATTGTCCCTGAAAGGTGCCCCCCCATCGCAATGAACGACCATCCACTACCTGGGCCTCCGTCTTATGCAAACCAGTAACACTTTCGGGTTAGTCCTCATCCATGAAAGGTGCCCCCTCTTTGCAGTGAACAACCGTCCACCACCTGTACCTGCAACCCGTGTAACCATGAACCTTGCCGGGCCAATCTTTGTCTGTGAAAGGTGCCCCCCCCCCCCACATCGCAGTGGACGAACATCCACCACCTAAAATCGCATCCTGTATAAATAAAGAACATCTGGGCCATCCCTTGTCCTTAACGCTGTCCTCTTTTTAGACAAACCACCTGCAACTCCGTGGAAGTCTCATCCCCAGCAGGCCATTACCTGGCCTGTCAGTTCAATAGGACCCCGTTCCCTAAGTCTGCAAGGCACCACTCATTCACGCAACCACATTGCTCCACAGTCTATGTCAGCGAACCATACCCCAGTCCATGTCTCAGAATGTAAAGCCAAACCTGACATAACCCAGAATACTCCATTGTCCCACAGGTATCCTCGTATGGTAGCCAATTCTCGTTTCCTGCGGCACCATGACAGCAGTAAAGGCCACAATTCCCCCCCTTTTCCATTCCACTGTTTCACTCATCATTTCACAGCCTAATGACGGCGTTCCCCGCCCGGTGATGTCTGTATACCTGGTAGTTCGCCTCCTCTGCTGTCCAAATGCCCAGTTGACTGGCCACCCAACCAGGCGACCGCCCTGGAGCCTGATCTACACCAATTTCCTGTAGTAGAAAAAGAATGATTAGTCCTGAAGTATTACATCCCCTTTCCCGTAGTCCTCTCCTGGGAAACCTGCTGTCTACGACCCCCTGTTCCACAGCACCCATCCGCTGAGACCAAAGAACAACTCAACCACCCCCAAACCACCCTTGTCCCCATGCACGAACCCCGACCCCACAAACTCCTCAATTGTGCCGATCCTGGACCGCCGTGCCTAAGAAATCCTTGCCCATGTGCTACCTCCAATACACCAGGTGCACCAAATAACCCCTTCATCCCAGCCCGTGACCCTTGTCTACGTTCCGTTCCAACCTTATCGACCCGTCACCCCACGGTCCCTCCCCAAAACATCCCAGCCCAACCTGCCCTCCAGAAGAAATACCACTATCCTTGTTATTTGGAATTTCCTGTGTGCCTCCCCTCCCTGACATCCCCCAACCTTCCTCGTCCATGACCTGCCTACCGATTCCTGTTGCCTATTCACGTAGCCTCTGACAAAACAACCTCCTCCCTTGCAACATTCCAGGCCACCCTTGTTCTCCGTCACGCTGTCCCCACCTCAAACCTTATCACCCCTGGACCAATCCCCCCACTAACTAACCCCAAACTGGGACAAACCGAAATCAAAGAGCCCCAACTCGCTACTTCTCAACCCCCCATCCTGACACTGAAATTGAAAACTACCCAATGCCGATCCTCTTGATCATGTTACCCCAGATACGTAACGCACTCCCCATCGGCCTCAGCTGCAACCACCCTTACCCCTGCTTCAAGACAGACCTGAACATTCCACTCCTCAACCAGTCCTACGCTGGCCCAGGCAACCAACCTAAGCGCCAACACCCAAACCCTCCTTCTCTGGCATCCACAGGGACCTGAAACTTGTGCTCCTCAACCAATAAATTACCAACCAAATCAACCCACCGAGGAGTCGATCATCCCACTGGACACCCCTCGCACTTCGGCCCACAAGGATGATGTTATCAGACTGTGTCAACCCCCGCTTATCACGCCCCTGCACTGTATACATAGGTCCGAAATGGTCGCATATATTATCATGTGTCCCGTGCTGGAGGCAGTTGCTCAATTCCTTGTGCACATATACAGCTCTCTACTACCCACTGTGCTCACAAGTGCTGAATATACAAACCTCATGAATAAAATTAAATAACCACATAAACCACTATGATACCAGATAATGTCACTATTATACCCTCGCTTTGCGGAGAGGCTGAGCATTGAATGCCACTACTGGTTCAAGTAAGTCAGGTCGAAGCCTGGCCCTCCTTAGCCCTGTGGCAAAACCCCCATCTTTCTTGCTACGAAGATGCCTACCATGGCGTATCGGCTAGGCAATCTACCTGGCCTCCCCCTCACACCGTAAGATATGGCCAACAGTGGAGACTGATGTCCTCTTCCAGTTAACGCATCCAGCCTGGCCAACAACCACATGTGATTTATTGGTCAACCCCTCTTAGCATGAGTGTATATCACTGTCCAACTGTCCATCTCGACCCATCCCCACCAAATCGCCAGGCTCCCAATTCCCCCTGCAGGATGCCGCTGCTGCACCTGCCTTATTGCCAAATCCCACACAACCCCACTGACAAGCTGAAGACCACACTTGCCCGTCCTCCCCCAACCCCTGCCCCTCAGCTTTAGTCCTTTACCTTAAAGTCCGTCCGGGACCTCCACGTCCTGAATGGTGCTGATAGAGCGCGCGAGGTCACCCAACCAATAATTTCGCCGCTTCCGGCTTCGGGCCCATATATTTCAATTCACCATATACATTGACCGGGTGACTTCACGGGCTGCTACCAATTTGTGTGAATTCCCTACTGTTATTCCTCAACGTACCCGACTTACCATCCACCGACACGGGTACCTATGACCACAATGGATCAGGGAGCTAGCTGTAAAAGGAAAGGCAGCAAAATACAACTCAAAATGACATTCAATACTTTGGTAAAATGACCACGGACAACTGGAAGTTTTAAAATCTTTATCTAAAGTTCGTTTTCGGAAATCATGAGATTCACAAGAATAAGACAATCGATAATCAAGATAATGAAAAGTACATAACTATAGAGAAATAAAGTCAGGGTAATCATGGAAATGCTAATATGGGATGCAACAGGAAAAGCTATGCATTTAGGGCAAAAGTTCTTTGGACAGTTTAAGTAAGGACGTTCTAGACCATATCAGAAAATGACAAACTGCAATACAAAATATGATTTCTAACAGGTAGGGTAACATGGGAACACGTTATGAAATATGCAAATGACTTTATGATTCAATGGTTGCGGCAAAAGCATGGAAAATTAACATATGCAAAGGTGTGTCTTTATTGAAGCAAAAGACAGAAAAATAGAAAGGTGCAAAGTTTAAAGATTTTAGAGCAATATTTACCTAGACTGGTGTGGAAACCAAACCCTGGCCACGGGTCAGTTAAGGACAGGAAACCCTCAAGGAAGGATACCCCTCAATGAACAGCAGGTGCAGAATGGACACCCAGGACAGGACAGGAAACCCTCAGATTAGGAATCAGGACAGGACCTCAGGACAGGAACCCCTCAGGACAGGACCGCACCCGCAGTTTGGAAGCAACGCCTGCGCTCCACCCTCTCTGCAGCTATCGATCAAGACCCCGATTGGGTCAGCGAACTCCCAGCAAAGTGCTTCGCCAGCACTTTAAGGTTCAGTAAAACCTTAGTCTATGGTCAATTTCGGACAGAGTACTCCGCAGTGCTCTGCATCTTCAGTCACCTATTGAGTGCGTTGGGTCAGTGACAGGTCAGCTAAACCAGACAAGTCGGACAATTTCCCTAGGTGAACCCAGGGTAGATATACAGTTTGGGGACGGTGTACCACCCCCCAATGTTGCAAAGTGTCAGAATCCCTCAATTTGGATTGGTCCTAAGGTAGGATTTGGGTAACACACCAATCAAAACACACTATTTGGATGCCTACTTTGCATCTCTGGGTACCGCCTAGCGAGATTGGGGTTCTCATGAGAAAGTCCAGGGAAATACAATGACATTTTAACATTGTTTCAGAATAGGGACACATGACGCCGTCCTGCTGGGTTCGCAGGTCAGTTTCTCAGGAGCATCTTGCCCATCCCTGCCAGCTGGCTGAGTTCCACCAGCCAAGGTTGACATTTCCCCAGGCGGACGGTCCTGCGCAGAAAGGACCTCCAAGATGGCTTTCGGCTCAGTCAGACCCCCATTTCCCGCGGTAAATGAAAAGTAAGCGAGAACAAATTAATACATAGAAATAACGATATGAAAACACATCATTGGTTTTGTACTTTCAACTTATCACTATAAAAATATACTATGCAGTCTAAATGTTAGCTACATATACACAGGCACAAGAGCAATGGCACGAGCAGTACCACGTTATTGCCAAAGCTATGTATTACGCATGCGCAACTATTTCCCTCCAAACCTGCAAACACGTCAGGACACGTGAGTGTGACTGACGCATGCGCAGAAGCTATTTCAAAGCAGCGGCCATTTTATGGACTCGAATTAATCGTATTAGAAATACACATATGCAAGCTTCATTTACCTCGTTCAAACATGAAATAAAGGTTAGTAAGACATACAAATTATTACTTGGTTACACATGAGCGAGGTTCATGACAAAAGCAAGTCGCAAATGCGAAGCTCTGCTTCATCAATCCCCTCTTTGATGATATTTACTATCATCACAAAATAAATGGAACCAGATGCCAACTTCTCACACTTTATACAGCTCTATCTCTTCCAACAAGCGGTTCAGCTTTTCTTTCTCATTTTTGGTAGGGTGAGAATTTTTCACCCTTTTGTATATCTGATTATTTATTTCCTCCAGTTCAAGCTCATCCACACTTCGTTTCACTCCTCTCGCATTCACTTGATGCTTTCTGGTGTGCTTACGGCATTTGCAACAGACAAATATGAAGAATAGGATAAGACCTATAATTCCAAATGGCATCAGTACCTTGAACAATAAGCTTTTACCTAAGCTAGCAAGCCAATGACCTACATTTGAGAGACCATCTACCAGTCTCTTCCAGGCACTGTCAACCTCGAGTGGTTTGAGTTCCCTTTCCAAATTAGTAATGTTTTTCACGTATCTTTTGAGCTGTACACTTTTGTCCGGAATATAAGTGCAACAATGTTGCGCCTTCAACATCCGGCAGACTCCGACTTCTTTTGCTAATAAGGTGTCAAGAGCAAGTCTGTTCTGCAAAACCATTGATCTGATCGCAACCATTTCGGTATTGACCAGCAGGAATCCATGAGCTGTGTCAGTAGACAACACATCCACTATAGTGGACAATTTGCAAATTCTGTGAGTGTTCAGAACCACTCCCACTCCAGGTATCAGTGCACTGAAAATACTACCCATTATTTCACCTACGCTTTCTCTTTTACTACGCACTAAGCCATTAGTATTTTCACTGCTTCCAGCAACTCCATTCACATGGTATATCTTCGGGAAGACAATGCCAAAATAGCAGCTTCCATACCAGTGATCCGGCAATTTGAAATAAGCCTTGTCCCCACAAATATAATAAATTCCAGGAAACACCGGCTCTGACCCATTTTTGAAACCCCAACCTCCAATTACCTTGTAATTATGTTCGCATTCACTGGAACCAATGAAAATGTTATTATAATAGCTAGTCTTCTCGCGGTGAAGACATAGCTTGCCTTTCTTTTCAAAATCCAGCAACAGAGCAGGACCCGCCCCCCCAGTTGAGGTGCCTTCCATGTTCTCTGCCCATCTTGGCCTTTTCTGTCTTTCGTCATCTGCCTTTCTTTGTATTTTTATTCTCCTTTTCTCTGCCATGTTCAGGAACATCTTTTCCTGCTCACGCAAAGAACAGGTCAAGTTATCTCTGTGTGCGTCACCTATGTCGATATTACCTATAGTCAGAAAGTATTCGCCCATGTAGCGAGTAACGTCACTTTTGGTATGTACAGGATTCAGATTCCCACGAATAGGAAGTTCAGAAAAGATCACGTCATTGTTAGAGTAATAGTACTGTAACGGTCCTCTTTTGTAAAATAAACTTGCTAAAATGCTACAGGAGATTCCATATGTCAGGGGCAGGTGATGGTATGTCACGCCTTCAGCTACAGAGGTAGGTAGCTTCATGCAGACATAGCAATCTTCAATTTCCATAGTCTCTACATAGTGTATTAACAAGTTTGCGAAAACATTTAAATGTGTCCTGTTCTTAACTCCATGATAATGTAGTCCTCCCTCATCTGATGCTTCTAAGTCTTGTTTTGTTTGTTTCAGTGCTCTCTCATGTCTTGCTACACTCTGTGTTGTCAGCTCCTCACTGTCAGTATTTACAATTTCAGTAGGGTAAATATTAGTATTTTTGCTCACTGCAAAGGGAATGAACACTGTTAGGCCTATCCAAACTAATATCAGTATAACTATACTACATACACATACCTTGCAGCATGTTTTGCAACAACTGCGACTAGGTCTACCATTCACGCTTGAATCAGACATTTTGGCTCAGAAGAAGTTTCTCGACCCCTCTTTGTGTCTTTACACAAGTAGCTTACTTTGTGCAAATTCACGGTTGCTCGTCTTCTTCTTCGGCAGAGTACTCAAGGACGGGTTCTCCGTCGCTTTCGTCAGTTATATCAAGATCTTCAAATTCTTCCAAAACAAGCGTCCATTCAGGTGACTTGTACTTTTTGTTTTGTCTCTTTATTCGATCACTCCTTCTTTTGGAGGTACCTTCTTGTTGCTCAGCTATGCGAGCACTTCTCCTTTCTTCTGCACGTTTTTCTTCCACCGTTTTTATCCTTAGCCTCAATTTCTTTACGAAGCCAGGCTCAATGTGCTTTCTTTTCTTAAGTCTTTTAGTTGGCACTTGGACTTCGTTTTCTTCTCTTGCCCTCTTGTTTTCATTAGTCGGTGGCAATTCTGCTTCAGTTTCTCCCTTTTCTATCTGACTAGTTCCAGGGCTAGCATCTATTTCTTCTGCCTGGTTACTAACCTGGCCTGGTTCAGGACAGTTTTGCGTTTGTTTTTCGAATGTCTCTGTTTCTGTTTCCTGAACACGTTCTTCTAATCCTATCTGATCCTGTTCAAGCACTTCGATCTCTGGATTTTCTTCTGCTCAAACTATTACGCTATGTCTAGTCTGTCCCTTCTCGACATCAGGAGTCAGTGGAGGTGTATCAATCACTTGTTCTGTCCCTGTCTGACCTTCTCCTTCCTCCGTTTTGATGTGAATCTCAAGATCCTGAGGTTCTTCGCCTGTGCCTTGCTTTTCCTCTCTAGTCCACTCTCTACCTTCACAAAGTCGCTCTCTTGTTCGAATGGGGTCTTCCGTGAGATCAATCAATGGTATCCACTCCTCTGGCCATATGCTCGGCAGCTCGTCTTCAGCTACTTCTGGCTCAGTTTCTTGGACCCTTTCAGCAGGCTGGACTCTTGGTAGTTCGTCATCAACTACTCCTGGACCACCGTCTGTTGATCCTGCAGCTTGACTGGTACTGGGCTGTACGTCGTCAGCTACTTCGGGTCTGGCTCCTGCAGAGTCCTCTGCTGGACGCCCTTCTTCTTCAGGCTCTTCGTCTGGTAATACCTTCTGGGTGTGGCTGGCGTGTATCCAATGTGGAACCCCTGCACACTTTACTGCTGTGGTTGTTACCAGGATCACCTGACGCTTCTCTCCCCACCTTGGCTCCAGGCAGCTCTTCCGAGTATGCTTCTTTATCTTGACCCAGTCCCCCGGGACCAGTTTGTGGAGAGGAGTCGTTGGATTGAGGATGGCGTCTTCTCCGATCTGGCGAGAGATAGAACGCACTTGGTCACCTAATCTCTTGCAGTATTCAAGCACCAAATCATCAGTAATACTCAACAGTTTGCTTCCTGGTACCCATGCTTGTCTCATCACTCTTCCCATCAGGATTTCATGGGGACTTAGGCCTGTCTTGCGGTCAGGAACACTTCGGAGTCCCATCAGGACCAAGGGCAGGGCCTTCACCCAGGTCATGCCAGATGCATCACACAGTTTTGCTAGTCTGTTTTTGATAGTTCCATTTATTTGTTCCACTATTCCAGAAGCCTCTGGACGGTACGCACAGTGAAGCTTTTGTGTGATTCCAAAGGCCTTACAGAGTTCGTCGATTACATCATTCTGAAAATGTCGGCCTCTATCTGATTCAATAGTGACTGGAACCCCGAACCTAGGTATCAGTTCTTTCAGTAAACACTTAGCTACTGTCAGTGCGTCATTTTGGGGAGTAGGGAAAGCTTCCACCCACTTCGAAAATAGGCAGACCATGACAAGGACATATCGCTTCCCTTCACAACGTGGCATGGTGATGAAATCAACTTGTATTCTCACAAAGGGACCCCCTGACCTCCCAGTTTTTCCCAGTTCCACCGCAGTTCTTTTGCCTGCGTTCATCCTTTGACATGGCAGGCACCTCTGGCAGAGGGACTCTGCTACTTTCCTGAACTTTTTACTGTACCAAGTCTGTTGGAACACTAGAATCATGGCGTCCCTACCAATGTGTGATCCTTCATGTATCAATCTCGCCATTGTGCCAAGTAAGTGTCTAGGTAACACAGGCATACCAGTTGGGCCCAAGATGACACCATCCACACGTCTTGGTCTACACCCGTCTTCCTTCCACTTCTCTCTCTCTTGCCAAGGTGCCACCTGCTGCCACTCTTTCACTTCATCCCATGTAGGCACTTCTTCAAACACTTGAAGTTGGCAGCTGGTTCCGGGCCCCCCTCGTTTTGGATTTATGATATATCGATCTCTGGCGCACCATTGGGCCACTCGATCAGCAAAATCATTTCCCAGTGATACAGTGTCCATGCCCTTCTTATGAGCAACACATTTTACCACTGCCAGTTCCTTTGGTAACTGGATTGCCTCTAAAAGGTCTTGAACAACTTTTCCATTTCGAATAGGGGTACCTGATGAAGTCAGGAACTCCCTCTGTAGCCACAACTGGCCAAAGTCATGCACAACTCCATAACAGTACTGACTGTCAGTATACACTGTTATGCGTATGTTTTTCCCAATTTTGCAAGCTTTTATCATAGCGATCAATTTGGCTACTTGTGCAGACTTTACGTCAAATAGATAACCTGCTTCTTCAATTTTGGTTAAGGAGACTACCGCATAGGCGGCACTCAGGCCTCCTTGCTCATGTCTTAGACATGAACCATCCACAAATAATTCCTTGTCATGCACAGGCAATGGTGTTTATTTAATGTCTGGGCGTGGTTTGGTGCTGAATTCTGTTAAATCAATACAATTATGCTCATCATCCACCCCATCTTTCATATCCATTGGATCGGGGAGCAAAGTGGCGGGGTTCAGAATACTGCACCTGACAATGTTTACATTTGCAGCACCCACAAGAATCCTCTCGTCAGCCGACTAGGGGTGAGATACTGAGTCTTCGTCCTGGTCAGTAAAATTACCACTCCATGTGGAACATACACAGTTACAGGATGTCCCATGACAATGGACTCACTCTGCTCTAAACTTGCGCAGGTAGCAGCTACTGCTTTCAGACATCCTGGTAATCCAGCAGCCACTGGATCCAGGGTGGCAGAGAAATATGCCACAGGCCTCCTGGTTGTGCCATGTTCTTGAGTTAGGACTGACAACGCGCAATTATCGCGAGTGTCACAGAATAGGGCAAATTCCTTGGAATAGTCTGGCATTCCCAACGCAGGGGCTGTACACAGACAATCCCGTAGTTTTGTGAAGGCTGTTAAGCTTTCATCATCCCATTGTACAATATCCGGTGTTCCTCTCTTGGTCATTTTTATCAAGGGCCTAGCTAGGACTGCAAATCCCAGAATCCATTGCCTGCAGTATCCTATCACTCCCAGGAACATTCTGATCTCTTTCTGAGTACGGGGTAACTGCATCTTTTGAATTATTCGCACTCTTTCTGACGTTACCTTTCTGACGCCTTTCTCTATCTGGTGCCCCAGATATTTCACTGAATTTGCACAGAACTGTAATTTCTCTGGGGCCACTTTATGTCCCTTCTCACTCAGGTGATTCAATAGGGCAATGGTGTCAATCACACAATCCCTATGACTTTTAGACGCCAGCAAGAGGTCGTCAATGTATTGCACTAGGACAGAGTTCCCAGGTAAGACCAAAGTTTCCAAACATTTTTTCAAGATCTGATTAAAGATAGAGGGGCTCTCTGTGTACCCTTGGGGGACCCTGTTCCAGACATACACGTGACCATTGAAGGCAAATGAGAAAATAAATTTGCTGTCTGGATGCAAGGGAATGGAAAAGAATGCATGACACAGGTCTATCACAGTGAACCACTCAGCATCCCAGGGAATCTGATACAGAATCACTGCTGGGTTCGGGACAATAGGGCAGCAGGGGACCACTATCTTGTTTACCTTTCTTAGGTCCTGCACTACTCTGTACTTGCCACTAGGCTTCTTGATGCCCATAATCGGTGAGTTACATGGGCTACTCATTACTTCCTGTATGATGTTTCCTTCTAGCAATTTCTGTATTTCCAGGGTAACACCTGCTCTCACTTCTGCATTCATTCTGTAGGGTTTAGTATTGGGGTATACAGCATTGTCCTTTATTGCTATCTGTATGGGGTCCACGTTTTTCATTAACCCTACATCTTTCCCAGTAAAGTCCCATACCTCTGGCTTCACTGCTTCTTGGAGTTCTTTGGGCAAATCCTGCATGGTCATTCGTTTAATTTCTGAGTCAGGTCTGATTAACATTAATTTATAAATGCCATCTTCATCTGGGGTCTGAATTTCAACACCCTTTGGTGTGCAAAAGATGGTACAGTTCATTTTGCACAGCAAATCACGTCCCAGTAAGTTCACTGGACTGGTGTCACAAACGACAAATCTATGCATTTCTTTAAAGTTTCCAATTGATATTTCCATGGGTTTGGTAACAGGAGTACTAATCAATTGATTAGATACACCCACTACTTGGATGGCTTCTCCCGAGAGGGGTAGGTTTGGAACGTCCACTGTTCTCACAGTAGAACGGGTAGCGCCAGTGTCCAACAGAAAAGTGACATCATTTCCGTCAACCTTTCCTTCAATGTATGGTTCGGACTGGTCTACCGGCAAGGAGGCGCCAAGTACGCACTCCTCGTCCTCCCCTCTCAGGCCCCGTCAGTACTGGTCATCTGAAAGGAAGGTATCGTTTAACAAATACTGCGAAGTTGCTGCATTTCTGTTCTCATTGCTTTCCCAGACTTCTACCTCATCACCCTCTGTGGATTTTCCCTTATATACTTGCTTTGGAGCTCGGGGTACCTGAATCGTTTTTACCTGTGGTTGAGTCTTTCTTGGTCTTTCTTTCTGCGTCTGTGGAGTTAAATCAGGTGTTTTGGGGTTATCATCGGGCAGATAAGGACACTCGTTTCGCCTGTGTCCAATTTCTCCGCACTGGTGACAGGGAAATTTCTTCATAGCCTCTTCCCTGCTCATTTTGGGCCGGGGCTTACCTCCTCCCCCACCCCCAGGACCTTGGTTCTGAGTGTTTTTGGCCATATTACTCAACTGTTTTTCCTGCTGTTCTGCGAGCTTCACTTGAGCCCACATAACCTTCTCTTTGAGAGCCTTTTTCTTTTCTGCCATCTCGTCCTCACAGTATTTTGCATACCGTAGGACCTCGTCTATCTTTTTGGACTGCCAACAAATTTTGTTATCTTTTATCCACTGACAAATTTCAGGCCTTAAACCATTTACAAATCTGTAAATAAAATGCGTCATATCCTTCATCTCGATGTTATCTATACCACTGTATGTTTTAAACACCTGCAACAGCCTTTCATAATAGGAGTGCACTGTCTCGTCTCTTTCCTGCGTTGTTCTATCTATCCTGGTCCAATCAGTTTCCTTGGCGGGCACCTTATTTTTCAAATGCTGAATCACTTGTTCATATTTTTTCATCACTTCAATCGATGGTTCCCCTGTGTTAGAGTCCCTCGGGTACTCCTCACTAGGCCAGGCTATGGCTATTTTACACTCGGTCCATAGATCTACCGGGACCACGATATCGAAAAATCCATCTAGGTCTTTCCACAGGCATTTTTGCACCTTTACGAACCTTTCCACCTGCCGGTACCAGTCAACTGGCTTTTCGCGCAATTTCGGGAAATCGTTAGTAAAGGACACAATATCCTGTCTGGACCATGGAACGTGCACATACCTCCCACCTGGTACTTCACGCATGGGACATAACTGCTCAGGTTTGTCTACTTCTCTCAAAGCGAACTCAGGGGTCGCTTGTCTGGATCGAGCCTCATCTTTCTTTCGTGCCCACCTGTTTTTCCATTTTTCCACATCTCCCCATTTCTGCAGAATTGCTAACAACTCTTTAATCTGCAACTTTTTCCCTGACACATTCAGGTTCTCTATATCTTTGTCTGAGAAATCAGCTCTGTAAGGTTTTTGCAAGGGCTTGGACCTTGAAATATCTACCCCCATACTAGCTGCAGTGTCTGTCAGCTTCTCATGGAGCACTCTGGTACTTCTGGTAAGGCTTTTACACATAAACAGCAACTCTTCTTCAGAGTAGGTATTTAATCTGTCTAATCCCACATTTCCTGCCATCAATTCCTCTATTTCTATCCTCAGTTTGTAGAGGTCTAAAGGTTTCGTTTGCGGAGTCTGTTTTTCTAATTCACGACTCCAATTTTCAATTTCTTCCAGAGTTACCAGAGAGACACTCCTAGTATTTGACGTTGATTCTAATTTAATTTATTTCGCATTAAAAGGATTATGCCTCTTCTGCACTCCCTTCCCGGTCTGTTTATTTGGCAGGTCCAAGAACACAACCTCAGACTCGCACTCACTGGACTGGTCATCTACTATCATTGGTTCCTGTCTTGGTGGTGCCATGATTGGGGTAATAACTGGAGGGTTTGGACTTCCCTGATTATTCCCATATAACGGAACCACTGGTCCAATTGTTACCGGGATAGTCAAAGCCTCAGGACTGGTATTTAACTGGGAGATTTTCTGAATTATTTCTGTTCTCTGTTTAGCTAGGGCCTCTTGCTCCCTTTCATCTAGTACCCTTCCTAATTTTTCTGTCAGGTATTATCTGTGGGGTCAGGTGAGGGGTAAAGCTCGGGGCAGTAGGATGCGTTTCACTTGGTCCTCCACCATAATTTGGTTTTGGGAACAAAGTTCCCGTGCCAAATGACCTGCGCTCTTCCTCATATGGAGGCTGTAAAAAGGGCATTCCTGAACTTAATGGTTTTTCTTCGTTTTCATAAAGAGGTCTGGGGAAAAAGACTCTCTTGCTGGAATATTTTTCCTCCGGGCTCGCGGGCACTCTAGGATATATATCTCTTACCTCCGCGGGTCCGGGATTCTCAAAATAGGGCGGTATCTGACAACCTCCCCCCCTACTTAGGGATCTGTCCTCCTCCTTAATAGATGGACGCTGGGGATTTTCTCCTGCACTGGAAGTTCGGGCTCCCTCATTATAAGGGGGCGGGCTTCGCGTAAAAATGTCATCTAATAATTCATCGTCTGACTCCCCAAGAGCCCCCCAATGCTTACATTTTTCTGTCTTTTTCTCTCCCGCAGAAGTGTGACATGCTGGCATCATGGGAAACAGACCCTCAACAATCATGCTCTGTCTCCACTGTTTCATCTTTTTATCCCTGGTCTCTTGTTTCAGCCTTGGGTACCACTTGGTCAGACCTTTGTCCATTCGGGGTTTCTCTCTTTCGAAAGCCTCAATCTCCCATTCCTCTAATGCCTCATACTGCGTTAGTCTCGGTCTGGGATGCAATTCATTCATTCGGGTTCTCAAATTAAATAAAATTCTACCATTGAAGGTACCGTCTAACGGAAAAGCCAATATTCCGTCATCCTTTGTGTACTTTACCCAATTTTCCAACCACACACAGGTATTGTACCCTCGATCAAACATCATGAAAGAGGCGGGAGTATTGGGTGGTGGAACAATAACGCCCTCTCTGGATTTAATCGGTTTGTCCGTTTTGAAGTAATTCTTTACCTTACTTACAAGGGACATTTTTCTCTTAGTTCCGTACATAATATCGTATCTATTGGCTTTCCACTGATCCCTTTCAAACCCTTGGTTTCTCGGATCGGGTCTAGTCTCTGGACAATACGAGTGCCACATACGATTTATATGCTTAACTTTGTTTACAAAGTTACCTCCAATCAGAACGCGTCTTGCAATTCCGTGCGACCAATGGGGTGCACGCGTTCAAATAGTTTCGACCAATGGGTGCGCGGCCCCTTCGTGAGACAGTTCTCACGCTTCGGCGCTCACCCCTCCTTCACAATTCCAGCCCCGCTACCCGCCCGATGTTTCTACCAATCCCAGCGCGGCACGGAGTGACGTCAGAGACGCTTCGCGGCTGACTCCCTCCCTTCACAAGGTAACGGAAACTTTCTTTCTTTCTTTCTAAAAGTGCTCAGTGCTTGGTTATTTTACAACGAATACACATTCGCCACAGTGCTCAAGTGTCTAGACAGAGAAAGAGTTATTTTACTGCAAGTAAACTACTTCCATTTACTTTTCACACGCTGCGGGTAGATCTCTTCCGCCTACCCTTCACTCTAGCATCAGTGAACCTGTTACTTCCCTAAACTCATCCACTTCTCCGGGATATATCCGAGTCTAAGGTTTCCCAGCGGACCCCTCTGCTTTCACCCAAGCTCCGATGAACCTGCTACTCTTCCGATGTGACCCTTACTAGGTTACGCCACTATGGGAATTTTGCCAATGAACCTCGTTACTGACATTTATTCACACATGTATTCAGAAAAAAACCCTAGTTAGTGCTTCCCGGTTGTACCTAACCTGCACCTAACTTTCCTTGAGCCTGCGACCTCAAGGCAATGGATTCTATTCACCACTTGCCTTTTCAATTCCCCGGGGAGTTCGGACAACATTGAACGAGACGGTTTACAAATGCATGGATTAATACATATAACAATATAAGAACAAGAATAACAATGATAAAACAATTCATAAATTTCAAAGCAGCGTATTCTCAAGAGAATGATCAGGTCCCTCGGAACGGCCGCTCATGTAGCAGCATTAATATACTAGCAGCTACCGACTTGACTAGACTAACTAGTCCTACCTAACCTTTAACTAGTCCCTAACCATACCTCTGCTACCAGAAAAACTGATAGAGCGCGCGAGGTCACCCAACCAATAATTTCGCCGCTTCCGGCTTCGGGCCCATATATTTCAATTCACCATATACATTGACCGGGTGACTTCACGGGCTGCTACCAATTTGTGTGAATTCCCTACTGTTATTCCTCAACGTACCCGACTTACCATCCACCGACACGGGTACCTATGACCACAATGGATCAGGGAGCTAGCTGTAAAAGGAAAGGCAGCAAAATACAGCTCAAAATGACATTCAATACTTTGGTAAAATGACCACGGACAACTGGAAGTTTTAAAATCTTTATCTAAAGTTCGTTTTCGGAAATCATGAGATTCACAAGAATAAGACAATCGATAATCAAGATAATGAAAAGTACATAACTATAGAGAAATAAAGTCAGGGTAATCATGGAAATGCTAATATGGGATGCAACAGGAAAAGCTATGCATTTAGGGCAAAAGTTCTTTGGACAGTTTAAGTAAGGACGTTCTAGACCATATCAGAAAATGACAAACTGCAATACAAAATATGATTTCTAACAGGTAGGGTAACATGGGAACACGTTATGAAATATGCAAATGACTTTATGATTCAATGGTTGCGGCAAAAGCATGGAAAATTAACATATGCAAAGGTGTGTCTTTATTGAAGCAAAAGACAGAAAAATAGAAAGGTGCAAAGTTTAAAGATTTTAGAGCAATATTTACCTAGACTGGTGTGGAAACCAAACCCTGGCCACGGGTCAGTTAAGGACAGGAAACCCTCAAGGAAGGATACCCCTCAATGGACAGCAGGTGCAGAATGGACACCCAGGACAGGACAGGAAACCCTCAGATTAGGAATCAGGACAGGACCTCAGGACAGGAACCCCTCAGGACAGGACCGCACCCGCAGTTTGGAAGCAACGCCTGCGCTCCACCCTCTCTGCAGCTATCGATCAAGACCCCGATTGGGTCAGCGAACTCCCAGCAAAGTGCTTCGCCAGCACTTTAAGGTTCAGTAAAACCTTAGTCTATGGTCAATTTCGGACAGAGTACTCCGCAGTGCTCTGCATCTTCAGTCACCTATTGAGTGCGTTGGGTCAGTGACAGGTCAGCTAAACCAGACAAGTCGGACAATTTCCCTAGGTGAACCCAGGGTAGATATACAGTTTGGGGACGGTGTACCACCCCCCAATGTTGCAAAGTGTCAGAATCCCTCAATTTGGATTGGTCCTAAGGTAGGATTTGGGTAACACACCAATCAAAACACACTATTTGGATGCCTACTTTGCATCTCTGGGTACCGCCTAGCGAGATTGGGGTTCTCATGAGAAAGTCCAGGGAAATACAATGACATTTTAACATTGTTTCAGAATAGGGACACATGACGCCGTCCTGCTGGGTTCGCAGGTCAGTTTCTCAGGAGCATCTTGCCCATCCCTGCCAGCTGGCTGAGTTCCACCAGCCAAGGTTGACATTTCCCCAGGCGGACGGTCCTGCGCAGAAAGGACCTCCAAGATGGCTTTCGGCTCAGTCAGACCCCCATTTCCCGCGGTACATGAAAAGTAAGCGAGAACAAATTAATACATAGAAATAACGATATGAAAACACATCATTGGTTTTGTACTTTCAACTTATCACTATAAAAATATACTATGCAGTCTAAATGTTAGCTACATATACACAGACACAAGAGCAATGGCACGAGCAGTACCACGTTATTGCCAAAGCTATGTATTACGCATGCGCAACTATTTCCCTCCAAACCTGCAAACACGTCAGGACACGTGAGTGTGACTGACGCATGCGCAGAAGCTATTTCAAAGCAGCGGCCATTTTATGGACTCGAATTAATCGTATTAGAAATACACATATGCAAGCTTCATTTACCTCGTTCAAACATGAAATAAAGGTTAGTAAGACGTACAAATTATTACTTGGTTACACATGAGCGAGGTTCATGACAAAAGCAAGTCGCAAATGCGAAGCTCTGCTTCATCAGTGCTGCCGCGCCCTACTGCACCACGTCCACTGCTCCATATGGAACTGTACCCACGTCCTGAAAAACTAACAGAGTCTGGTTACCATACATCCCCCCCTTAAAATTCCCCACTCAGCCACATCCATCCTCACACTTTCTCTGTCATCCAACACTCCCATCCCTTCATACAACACCACACTCCCCCAGTCCAGACCCGCTCACCATCCATGTCATCTTGCATTCCTCACGTTGTATTCCATGCTGCGCGAGCCCTTGTTGGAGGGAAGGCCGCCGCAGACCTCCCTACTGCTTCTGGCCCCACTGGCTATGCCCCATTCTGCCGGATCTATTGCCGGTCTTGGTTAACCCCCACCCCCCAGGTCGCTCCAACCTGGAGGGGCCCCAGCACCACCAGGCCTGATGCCGTGCTGCCAGTCCCTCTCCCCTACAATTAACAGCAAAAACCCTATGCAGACAAACAGTCCCTTACCCAAGGGATCGCGTGGCAGCAAACAAACCCCTCCCTCCGAGCGCCAGCCCCACTCCTTACAATTAACGACAAAAACCCCATGCAGTCAAAAAGTCCCTCACCCCTGCTCAAGGAGACCCGGCAGCAAACAAACCCCCCCCTAGACTCAAGCCCTACCCCAAATTCCAAGGGAGGGGGGAGGAGCCTCCCCCACCCTGGCCACAAAATTGACCGACCTGGCCCAGTTGCACCCTCCCCCGCACGACCCGCCCACAGCACCCTCCCCAGCAAAAAACCCTAGGATACAGGCAGCCCGGTCGGGGCCGGCCGCACCTCCAGAAAGCGGAGCCCGCTACCCTACTGACCGCAACGGCTGGGGCTGTGTTAAAGCCCCACAGCCCCCCCTAGCGTCCGCTCCCGAGGTCCACCACTGCCAATCTGATCGAAAAACCCGCCTACGCCCGCTGGACTCAAGGTCCTTGACCCGCACCCTACAAGCGAGCTACGCCTCAAAAAACCCCAGCCTGCAACACTCCCGCCCCCTCGCCCTTGGACACCGCGCCACGCCATGCGCGCGGGCTTCCTGCAATGCTATCTAGAGCCCTGGCCAGCCTCGGCCTGGATCAATCCGGGAAAATACCCAATTTCCCGCGATGGAGGCGGGAGATATAGTTTGCCACAGCCATCAATTGGCGGACAGCCACGAAAAAACGAGGGGTTGCCCCCCCACCCTCCCCCTGCCACAAAAAAACGAGGTGCTGCCCCCCTACTGGGCTCAGCAGACATGTTCACCGCATTGCCAGGCAGGCTCCGACATTCCTCAGGTGGGGGCAGGCAACGCATAGAGCTCCCCGCGCTTGTCCAGTAGACCACAGCTGGCGCCTCTCCCCTTAAACAGGCCCTCGGCTGCCTTTGACACGTGCCAGGCTGATTCCTTGCCACCGTCTAAGAGGGGGTTCCCCCCCGCCCCCACTCGACTCTGACAACCTGCATGCCCCCCCACACACCGCCCCTCCCCTTCGCCCCCAACACAGTGCCGCAATGCAGGCCAAACCCCGCATGTGCTCCAGCCCCCCCCCCCCCCCACTCCCTGAAAACGCCACCCCCGCCATTAACACCTAAAGCGACACGGGAAGCCCATATCACAGAACCGCAACCCCCGGCCCCACGACACCCTCGCGAAACCCGCCCCCAGGTCCCACTAACCTGACAAACTTTTCCCTCTAATCCCCGCTGGTGGTGCTAAGGTGTGAGGAAGAGGCCGGATCCTCCTCTCCTGACACCTTATATGTGTTCCTAACGCCCGCCCCTTCCCCAAACATCTAAACCCTCCCACACCTTGTCCTGCCACTTTTACTTCCCCTGGGGGCCATCATTCCTAAAGCCATGTAAACATAGCCTTGTAAGTTTGTGTGTGTATACAATCATTTACGAGATTTACAGGTCTAGCGCACACACACATATATATATATTTTTTTTAATAAATGATTTTTTTTTGTTAAGTTTATTCTAAAAACGCGACAGGCCAGATATAGAAATAAGAATAAAGACTTTAGTCCTACTTTTATGTCTGACCTGTCCCGTTTTTTGCTACTCAAATTCTGGTCACCCTATCCTATACCGTTCCTCTCGCTCCTTCATACCGCTCCCTCAGTCATACTAGGCACTAGGCCCCACACTCGTTTCCCATGCCGCCCCTCAGCGAATTTCGCAGTCCGCAACACTAAACGAATCTTCCAAGCTTGATAACGGAAACGAGACTCCTGCTTCTAAATCGCACTTGATGTATTCCTAAACACACCGTCAAAACCGACCCATCCACCCTCGACGCCCCAATGCTAACTAAAATCGCAGCTCTCATTCTACTTCCCCTGACAACTATCACTTATCAATAAATGCTTTCAAATCGTAAACATTTCCCTGTGCTTGAGCGGGCTCTAAACACCACCTCAGTCAAACTTACAAGGGGAGGCCGCAGACATGGGCAAACAGCGCCATCTGGTGGACACAGCACGCGGTAATGGAAATGCGACTTTCTTTACATTTCTGTCGCTGAAACTCGGATATAAATATTATCCAGCTCGTTTGACCATACATAGCGCTGTTTTCAACACATTAATTGTATGAAAAGAGCAGATCTAGGTTTCTAAAGAATGAAACCCAGCCCGCACTGAGTGTATCTCTTTTAAAAAATAAATAAATCCGGATTTGGCAAAGTCAACGCTTCAGCACACATTATAGGCTCAGCAGCTGCGGGGTGACTGACTCGCAGGTTTTCGCGTTTCAAAATTCTAGGTGATCAGCAAACGGAAGTAGCTGAACCGCATACCCTTGGCGTGTAGCTTCTTGGAAGTCAGCTTGTGAGCGGGGAGGCTGCAGGCCATCGGAACAAGCAAGGGCAGGTCTACTTGTTAATTAAAAAACGCAGAGTGAAATCAATAGCCACTATTAGACACCAATAACAAAAGAAGTAATTACATTGCAAAACAGCTCTTGTTGGACTCGGCTGGAATTTAAACTAGCGAGGAGGGATAGTCTCTGCGGACAGGCCCTCAGCCGCATTAGTGTCTAATTTCTAAAAATAAAAACAATGCATACTTGCCAACCCTATTGATTTAGGTGATAGGATACCTCTTTCCAAGAAGCCCTACTGACATCGGTTTCATATTGTCTTCTAACGTGTTTTTGTCATTTTTTTTTAAATCATGGGCAGGGAACAACCATTCCTGGCCAGGAGCAGTGAAAAATATAGAAAATAAACCCCAACGAAAGACAAACAGAGCTTAAAATTGAAAAATAGAAGTGCAGGTACCCTGTAACAGAGTACCTGCTAGTTTCTGAGAAGTGCCGGTACTCTCCAATTAAAAGTATCTCATCACTCTTGAGAAGTTCAGGTGCTCTTCCTCTCAAAATAAAAAAGTGCTGGTACTCCATACTGGACAGTACCGGCCCATTTAAAGCACTGAAGGCAACAGATGTGGACTTGTACTTAGTGAAGACTGAGCAGCCAATCAGCTACTTCTTCGAGGCCATTTCAGCCTACGAGAGGCAATAAGGTTGGGCCTCGGAGACAAGTGGGGCTAGACTTCTATCTCTGCGGTCACTATTTGGGTCCAGGTGCTGTGGAGAGCCTTGGTATGGGCCTGAGGAAACAATCATGTTGGAAGTTGGCTCATAGAAGTAGAATCACTGCTGGGGAGAGGTTTGCCACTGAACCCTTATTTCTATGAGGTCACAAGAACATACTTCTTTTTAGGTCAAGCCTCTGAGACAGTGCATGCCCTGTCTGTTGCAAGACGTATTGTGGCTTACCAAGAACATAGAGGGGTCGAGTGGAGGCCCATCCATTGCTTAGCATTTATTGGCCTTCCTTATCACTCTCGTTTTCCTGTTTCTTATTCATTTCCCAGCTTGTCATTTTTTTTGTTTGTTCCTCAAGAGGAGCATTGCCTCTTTACTTTCTCTTTGATTTGAATGGTTCCATTGTTTGCTTTTCAAGCACTACTTGTTTATTTTGTGTGAAGTACTCCATTCGAATGCATAAGTATTCCTTATATCCGTCTCTGACTTCTTCTCCCATCCCTCGCTCTTGTACTTCTCCCACTTCTTGTCCCCCCCGAGCCTTCCGTCTTGGGGCCTAATTATGATGTTGGGCAGACTTAAGTCTCCTGACATCATTTCTGTCATGGGACCGCCCGACCTCCTGTCGGCAGTCCTGACCAACCAATTAGGAGGCAACCGAACAGCGTTCAGTCGCACTCCTATTTTTTACAATGGGAGCATGCATTCCAACCAGAGGCTGTTAAAAACGGACATTGTAAAGAGCCGCCCTTGCGATTACTGAAGTCATGCCGACTGGCCGACGGGTTCTCCAAGCCCATCCGAAGCCAGTCAGATTCCTTTCCAACCGACACCATCGAAATGGGTTGGAAAGGAATCTGACCGACTGATTAAGATGCGTTAGGAAATGGCTCCGACCGACGGTCGGAGCATTTACTAACGCATCGTAATCAGCCGCTACGTTCCCTCTGCAGTGTCACTTTCGCTCCCATCCCCCCTCTTATTTTGTTTGCAGATTTAGATAGCGCAAACTAGACACAAAGGTATTGGAGTGCTTTATATGAGCACCAGTTACGTTACACCCAAGGACAGATTCATTTTTTGGTAGGCCCGGGGAGATTAAGTAGTTTGCCCAGAATTGCAGGAAGCTGAGCTGATGCCGAGGATCAAACGAGGTTCCTCCAGCTCCAAAGTCAGCAGCTCTAGCCGTAAGGCCACAACCTCTCCCTCTCTTGCTCTTGGGTCCTTGCAGACCTCCCCTCTGCTGCTTTTGCATCCCCTCCTATGTTACTTCGACAGTCACCTGCCCTCAACCATGTTGCTTCACTGTTTACCCCCACATACCCCCATGTTGTTTCTCTTTTCCTGCCACTCTCCTCATGTTGCTTCCATTACCATGCTTAAGAAAAATAACACTTTTGCTAATTTTCTTTTTTTTCTAGCAACCTATTCATATCAGATTGCTAACTGCAAAGAATAAAAAGCACCAGTCATTTTATGAGCAAGTGTATTTTTAACTTATGCTATGCTGCAAAGCATCGCAGGTGCTGCGTAGCATGACTAAAAAACAGTGGCAAAGCCAACAGATCACAAAGGCAAGACCTATTGGCTTTCCCAATGCTTGCTTACAATTTTTTGCAGGGCAGGTGGAGTTTAGGTTAGTAAGCTCAGTTAAGGAGCATGCTAGATACAAAACCAAGTTTGATACCAGAGTTAAGGTTCAGAGAGGCCAACCGTACTGCATTTGTCAGACCCGCCCAGGCGACAGGACCGAAATACATCAACACCTTTAGTGGAGGAGTTTCTGAAAATTGAAATTACCTGAGAATGAAGGCCAGGTTCACATTAAAAGTGTAGGGGCTAGTCAGTCCTCAATGAGTGTTGACCCGAGAAAGACTACCTCCTGAATGTGGACTATAGATTTTTTGAAGAATCCCACATAAGTCCCAAATAAATGGAAGACTGAAGTCTAATGTTCAGATGTGAGATTGCATATCCATATATATGCAATAAAGTTAATTGTCTGCGTTCATGATATTTGTAAAAAAATGTGATGTAATGTATGTGTCATTATATATATATATATATATATATATATATATATACATATACATATATATATATATATATATATATATACATATATATATATATATATATATATATATATATATATATATGTCTTTATTTATTTATTTATGAGAATATGTCAATGTGTAAGTATCTTCAGGTATGAGTAGGTAAGGGTACCAGTTATTGAGCATGCCCTTGCTAGTATACAAATGTATTTTTGCAATGCAAATAATTCTGACCAGTGATTAATTGGTGTTTTCACTTTGATAGACTTGATGATTCATTATCAGTACCCACATTATACCATTTGCCTTTTTTCAGTTCTCTTTGCCCAGCTATAATGGGTTAATTTGGGCTAACCCCTACCCTGTTACTCCAGGATATTGCAGCACTGATTTGAAACTTTTGTGGCATAAAGAAGGGAATTTTGTGGCATGTATCTGTATTTATTGCTGCTTTTTTTTGAGTCACATGTAATGATTAGAATGATTCTATTTCTCTGATAAATCACTGAAGAGGCTGACAGTGGCATATTCTATGTGTCCTGTGTTTCATAAGAGACATACAGATTGACTAAGAGGGGACGGTTCAGTTGCAATCCCTGTGTAAACATATGTGTGCACAGTCATTGCAATTAAAAGTAGTTTGATATTTAACACATACGACATTTAAAAAAAATGCAATAAAATTACACTCTTTGTTAAATGTTGGCAGGGCAAACGTGCATAAATCTAACACTGCACATAGCACCCAGACATACCTGTTGCAGACACAACCAGGTGGAATAGACACCACCACTGTATGAATGTAGTACCCACCACTCAGCAACTCCCTGCTGAACACACCATGAGGGAATACATTTCTGCACACACCACTCATATGGAATGAATTCCAGCTGTTGCTCATGTCACACAGATAGATATTAGCTGATGCTCAAACCGTGCAGGTGCTTGCTCACTATGTGCAGCAGATAAGGACTCCCTGTTGCAAATATCACACAGAAATACTCTGCTGCACACACCACCCTGATAGATACTTAATGCTACAAATAACCCTGGGCGTAGTTTGTGTAGTAGCGCTATGCGTAGCTATGCGAAGTGCACTTCGCATTACGCAAGCTACGTGTAGCCACGCGAACTGCGTAGTGTGGTAGGGAAATGCTGTTTGCACTGATTGCACAGTGCCGGATGCTTGTCCGCACTGTGCAATCATTGCAAACGACATCTTGCACAGTACAAGCGGTCGTTTTCTGCCTCTCGAGTAGATTTGCACGCGAGTGGCAGCCTTCTCAACGCGGCCTGGTAGTATCTCATCGCGAGCGGTCGCGCACATACGTGACCAATCGCAATGAGAAACCTGACCTCCCCGCATTGAGAATCTCGCCAGGGGGTTTATTTTACACGCTCGCGATCGGCAACTTGATGTTGCTGATCGCAAACAAGGGAAAAGTATTGCCGGGATGTTGATTTTGCTCGCTCGCGGTCGCCAACTTGACGTTGAGGACCACGAGCAAGCAAAAAATGCCCACTACGCTACATGTTTTTGCACTGTGCTAAGTGCAATTCGCAAAGTGGCACAAACTACACATTCTCCGCGAGCGTAGTCCTACGCCCAGGGTTAGCTACAAACCTTGTGGTGTGAGGTTTTCACATGTAGCAGAGGGACCACAGCAGCACCCACTGCATGGGAGCTACAGCTGCACAAAGCATGAGGGTTTCAGTGCTGTGCACACAATCACCTAAACAATCCCCAATGTCCACAACATACAAGACCCCGTACTTATACACCGCACTTAGACCTGTCTCTGCATACATGTAGGTACTGCAACTGGAAATACCACATTTGAACTAGCTTCTGTGTACACAGTACACAGACCCCTGCTGCACGCACAGACCCAGGCACTTGGTGCAGAACACATGCTGCAAAGACCTCTGTGCAAACCACACACCAGTGAGGGAATCTGCTGCTTCACTCACCACGGACAGATCTTGCACCACACACACTACCCAAGGACCCACTGTTGTGCACTCATGACCCAGAGAACCACTTCTGCACACACCACCTAAAATTCACTGCTCTGCTGAAAACATTGCCAGCCAATCGGTGCTTCACATGCCATGCAAGATCTCGCGGCAGCGCATGGCCCTCAGGAATCCAAGATGTGATCTTCATGCATTGACTCCTTGCTGCACACATCAGAGGGATCCAGTGCTGCACATATCAGCGGGGGACCCCTAACTTTACACCACACACCCCTATTGTTACAGTCACACTAGTGAAACCTGCTGTACGTGTAATCTAGCTGCCATCCTTTTATTACTGATGCCACATTGGGGCCCCTCTGCTGTACAACCCAAAGAGACCATTGTTGTCTTGTACACGTCACACACAGTAGCGGTACATGCAGGTAAGCGCGGTGGGGTGGGCGGAACTGGGGGATACCGACAGACAACTTAATAGGAATTATTTATTCATTTAATTTTCCCTGTTCTGTCAATGACTCTCTCCCCCCCCCCCCCGCCATGCTCCGCCCCACAGTATTTACCTGCATGGACCACCGCTGGTCACACATGCACTTTCTATTGTACACATCAAGAAATGCCTCCCTTCTTCGCACACCAGAAAGGAGTTCCATTGTGCATCCACTCCCCTTGGTCTGATTGCTGCACATAGCTTGAAAAAGACCATGCCACTAAAAACAACCTACCACATGCTGACAACACCAGGGCACAAGTCCTAAAAAAAGAAGTTGGGGGGAGGGACACTGACGTCAAGACAGGAAGTGACGTCACGAAAGGTGGCTTGCACCATCTGACTCATTGCCTCCCCTCACTCACCTCTTAGATGCGATTGCATCAGAGAAGCCAGCGTGTGAGCAGCATTCTGAATGGGCTCCGATCTCGCCCCAGAGAGGCCAAAGTGTGAATTTATTGCTCTATTTGCTCCAGTTATAGCTCCCAGTAAAATAAGTGGAGGGACGCCTTCCACCCGCGTGGTAACCCGACTCGAGCCCTGGACAACACCCAGGAAAACACTGCAGTGCATTCCTCATGTGGACACCCTGCTAAGCACGCCACCCTGGGACACCTTCATGAGCCCACCACCCAAGGTCACCTAGCTGAGCAGGCTACCCATTTACACCTAGCTACACACAGCACCCTGCTGCACACACCATAAATGAAGATCCAGCTAAGCACACCACCCATAAAACCCTATTCTGAGGTCACCACCACCAGGGACACCCTGCAGAGCCCACCACCCAGGGACTTCTGCTGCACACCACCAAGGGATACCTGGCTGAGCATGCCACAGAGGTGCACCCTGCTGCACGCGCCTAAGAAAGACACTGTGTTACCCACCACTCACTCAATGCCATGCTGAGGACACAACAACCCAGGACCTCTCTGCTGAACACACCACCCAAGTAGTGCCTGCTGCATACCCCATGAAGGGACACCCTGCTGCACATACTACTCCTGGGCACTCTGCTCAGCACACCAATCCGGGCACCCTGCTGAGCACATAACATATGGCCTACCAGCTGCACACTCCACCCATAAACACTGAGTAGCGTATGCTGCATTGTAGGAGCACTCATCACCCTCATTCCCCTTGCTGGCTCACAGGATACACATCACCCTGTAGACCATTGTATTTTAGGACACATACCACCCTCAATACCTCAGTGTTGACCCCACCCTGCCCTCCCTTCCGCCAGCAATGAAGAACAAGGAAAAAAAGCTTTGTGACACACTAATCATTGGCAGCATAATAGCACTTTTATTTTAACATTCAAGCCATGCCACACATACAATATGACTAAAAGATCATTGGTAAAGCCAATACATGCATAGTCTAGCCCTGTTGGCTTTACCAATGTTTTTTTCTTTCAAGAACCAACTGTGCTGACAGATTTAAGGCACACGTCCTTGACCTTTGAAACTGTGTAAACAGGTTGCACAGTTCATTTGATCTTAATGCGGCTTGTGTTTATAAAAATAGCGGGGATCAGGCTTCACACCTAATTTTGCAAAACCAAAAATCTAAAAAAAATGGAGGGTCTCATTTGTAGGTTTGTCAAGCAATCAGAGCCTCCTCCCGACTCACTGCCTGCACAAAGACACTACAGTACGCCCATTGTCTCGAATTGTGGTTGCCTGCCAATTTTAACCCCATCAAAGGACAAGCACTTCCTGTTGATTCTGTCCTGAAACTTACCTATACTAGCTCTTTGTCACCTCCACTTAGCCTGGCGGCCTGCTCAGGCTATGCTGCTTGTGTTTTGCAATGCTGCTATAGCAACCCCCGGCTCTTGTAGACTTTATCACAAGGTACTTTTTTTAATCCAGCATTTCAAGTCTAACTCCCGGTTTTTAATAACCCTGGTTTTTTCAGTTTAAGAAATTTTTATTGTATTTTAGCAAAAACACAAACAAAGCCATACAATAATGTAAGTGATTACAATAAGTTAAAACATGAGGCACTAGAGTTAATAAAAACAATTCCAGAAACATCAATGGGGAGAGGAAAGAAAAGTAAAGAAAAGAAGAAGAGAGAAGAAAGGAAAAAGAGAAAAGACCGAGAAGGAAGGAGGAAGGGGAATGAAAGAAGTCAGGTGAAAGTTGGGAATATGCAAGGAGAAGAACAGCATATGAATTCACATGGAATGGGTAGAAGAGAGGTAAGAAACAAAGGGGAGCCATAGAAGATCCGATTTGATTTTTAGAGGGACAGAAGAAGAAGAAGCAACAGAAATCCTATGCTCGTCACATATGAAATTCCACCAAGTTATAACAGAAATTTTGGAATTATCTTTCCAGCAAGATAGAATCACTTTAAATGCAATAGCAATGAACAAATCAAGTAATTGAGCATTAGATGAGATCATATCTATATCATCTGATAAAGAACCTAAAAATACATTTGCTAACGAGAATTGTGTAGAACATTTAAACATACGCATGCATATATCCCAGATAGAGTTCCAAAATGAGAAGACAGAAGGGCAATCAAACAGTTGATGCCTAAGTGTACCTGGTTCGGAAGAACAAGACCAGCATACAGAGGATGAAGCAGGTGAAAACTTGGAAATACTTACAGGCGTAAAAACAACTCTATGATAAATGAAAAAAAGGGATTGAGTAATGCGTGCAGCAATAGAAACCTTAAATAGTTTGGACCATAAGCGATCCCAAACATCAACTGGTAACAAAATATTCAAATCAGCTTTCTAGGCAGTCTCAACAAAGGACTTAGGACGGTCTGAAACATTAGAAACCAATAATCTATATACATGGGCAGCTTTTGGTTGTTGTAAGGAGAACAAAGGATAGAGTGGGGACTTGGGGGAAAAGGAGGGTAAAACATCGGGCGGAGAAAGGAATGCTAAGTGAGAGCGAATAGCATCAGTTATGATGGTATACTCCTGTAAACATGAAATAGGCAGTTGATACATATTTTGCAACTCTTGGAAAGAGAGGAGAGAATTATTGAGAAGGAATTGATGTACAAAAGAAATCCCATTTTCTTTCCAGTATTTGTAATAGAAAGACTTGCCCTTATATTTGAAAAACTTATTATACCACACAGTGGACGATAAGAAACATTGAAGGGGAGATAAGTCTTTGGAAAAAGTGTCAAGCAGCAGTGACGTAGAGTATTTCAGGACTGGGTGTTTGGACAAAAAGGAACAATTGGACATGAAGACAGCATGTTGAAAAGAAAAGTCTTTCAACAAGGAGCGTTCAAACAGCACCCATCTGGGAACAGGTGAAGTCAAAAAATCATATGCTAAAGTGAAGGATTGTTTTATAATAAAAGTAGAGTGATATAATTTGAAGTTGGGGAAACGGACACCACCTTCATTTTTAGGACGGATGAGTGTTTGCAAAGCAATGCAAGGGTGTTTATCATTCCACAAAAATTTGGAACAGATAGAATTCAAACGAGCAAAATATGAGCAAGGGATTGTTATGGGGAGCATAGATACAGTATAAAGAATATGTGGCGTAATCATCATTTTAATAGTATCCAGTCTACCCCACCAGGACAAAAATAAGGGAGACGAACTTTGAAGAAGGGACTGGAGTTTTTTGACAAGGGAATCAAAGGTGAACTTAAGTGTGTTAGCGAGAGAGGAGGAAAACCAAATGCCAAGGTATTTTATTTTGGAAGGGCACCAGGCAAAGTCTGTGGATTGAAACATGTATTGGTAACAAATGGAATTTAGAGGTAGGACTTCTGTTTTGGAGAGATTGAGTTTGTAACCAGAGATGGAAGAATATAAACGAACTTCATCCATGAAATGTGGTAAAGATGAGACTGGGTCAGCCATATAAACAAGGATATCATCTGCATATGCAGATATTTTTGTTTCAATAGATGCTAGTTTGAAACCATGGACATTGGGGTTAGTTCGGATACGTTCCAAAAAAGGTTTGAGACATAGGATAAACAATAATGGGGAAAGGGGACAACCCTGTCTCGTGCCCCTGGACAAAGAGAAAAATCTAGAAAACTGGTTGTTGACAAAAATACTAACACGAGGGGAGGAATAAAGGAGTTTAACTAAGGAAATAAAGAAGGGACCAAAACCAAACCATTGCAAGGACCGAAACATAAATTGCCAGTTGATCCGATCAAAGGCTTTCTCTGCATCCAAGGACAGAGCTGCAAGGAGAGATTTAAATGATTTACTGTGGAAATAATATTAGTGAACATACGGGCAATATCAGAGGCCAACCTACCTTTTACAAAGTCAACCTGATCAGTTTTAATCAAAAGAGGGATGAGGACATCAAATCGAGAAGCAAGAATTTTAGCAAATATTTTACAATCATAATTAATCAGGGAGATTGGGCGAAATTTTTTACTTTGGGAGTGATCTTTGTCTGGTTTGGGAATTATGATAATGAGGGCTTCTAGGAAGGATCCAGAGGCTTTGGCAGATGAAATAAATGAATTAAATAGTTGATGTAATTGGGGTACAAATATGGTATGGAATGCAGAATAAAATTCAATAGGTAATACATCAGGACCCGAGCTTTAGATTTTTTAAGGGAAGAGATGGCCTGGAGAATTTCTTGGAGAGAAATGTCTTTCTCTAATTGGGCAAATTCGTCTGGGAGTGAAGGTGGAGATGGGAGACCCTCAAAGAAAGACGTTAGGTTAGAATCCGAGGGGTGAGTATCATCAGTATAAAGATTGTGATAATAATTATGGAAAACTTCTGCAATATCCTCATCAGAGGAAACTAACTTATTAGTTTGGTCGTTAAGAATAGGACCAATCGTTTTACGTTCAGATTTGATTTTGAGATAGTTTGCCAGCATTTTACCCGCTTTGTTTTGGCCCCATGGTATTTGGATTTAATTTTCAAGAGGGTGTTACAAGCTTCGACCGTAGCAATCTTATTTAACTCAGACTTAGCATTGATTAGATTCTGAAGAGCATCCTTGGATTTTGAGGAAAAATACGAGTGTTCAAGAGATTTAATAGTCTTGAGTTGGTCTTCATATTTGAGTCTATTAGTTTTCTTCTTTTTTGTAACATATGAAATAGTAAATGCTCGGAAAGCAGCTTTGAAAGTGTCCCAATTATTAGGAATAGAGGTGTCAGAAGGGTCATTAAGGAGAAAAAACTCATTAATATAGACCGTAGCTTCCTTAACAAAAGTAGCATCAGACAATAGAAATGTATTGAATTTCCATCGACTGAATTTGGAGGAAGTTAAGGTAAGATCAATGGACGCATGGACAGGGGCATGGTCAGATAGAAAGATAGAGCCAATATCAGACTTTTGGAGTGAGGGAAGGAGTGACTTACTAACCATAATATAGTCTATCCTAGAATGGGTATGATGAACATTAGAAAAAAAGGTATATTCAAGGGTGTCAGGATTACATGTTTTCCATACATCATAGAGGGGACGCGAGGCAATGGCAGATTGAAAACATTTATGAGTCTTATCAGGTTGAAATTTGTGAGATGAGAGCCTATCTGTGAATGGGTCTAGCCATTGATTAAAGTCACCAGCAATTACAATATTTGGACCATCCATATTAGATATAAGGATTTTGATATTGTTCCAAAATTTGGGATCTAGTCGAACTGGACCATAAATAATTAATAGAACCAAAGTCTTATTTTGGATCACAACCTTTGCCATTACCCAGCGTCCTTCGTCATCATTTTGAGAGGATAAAATTTGGACCGACAACCCTTTGTGAAACAAAATCGCAACACCCCCTTTCTTGTTAACTGCAGGAGAAAATACCACTTGACCCACCCACTGACGTTTTAACTTATAAGATTCAACATCTGGACAATGAGTCTCTTGGAGAAAAACTACTTGAGAATTAATTTTAGACAAATGAGACAATACCTTTTGACGCTTGACAGGATGACCAAGACCTCGAACATTCCACGTCACAAAATTACACATGATGTAGGGTAAGGAAAGGGCAGTACACGTGGGGTGGACACAATGCAGGAAAAACATCTACAAGAGAGGATAAAGCAAAAAAGAAAAACACGTTACACCGGGAAAAAATACCCAGTAGATGTAAGGTATGAAAATACAATATGACCAAAATCATTGTCCTAGACAACAAGAACCAAAGAAGCCATAGTACAAAAAACAGAGACTGTCCAAGGAGAAAGAAGTAGGGGAGAGCCCAGGTCGAAGAAAGATCGTAGGAAAAGAGACAGCAAGAAAGAAAGGAAAGAAGAAAGAAAAGAACAACAGGAAAAAGACAAGGAGACAGATCAAGGCAGAAAAGCCAGTTCTGAGAAGAAAGGAAAAGCCAAGACATCGGGGACAAGGAAAACGCCAAAGAGGACACGGGTCCCATTGAGCAACAGAAGAACGAGAACGGGCATAAAAAGGAAGAAACCACAAAACCTCAAGAGAGAGGATGAGACATGCAAAGAGCCAAGGCGGCGACAGAGCAACCAGGTAGCCATAACAAAATCAGGCCTACAAAAGATAAATCAAACATTAGTGTCCATGTTAGATGAGGAAACAGTCTGTAGATAAGCATGGAGCTTCTGAGGATCATTGAAGGATTGTGTACGCCCATTGTGGGTGATTTTGCATGGACAAGGATGCAGAATACCATACTGAATATTTAGTTAACGCAGTTGAGGACGAAGATTCAAAAATTCTTTCCGTCGGGAATTGGTTGCATTGTAAAGGTCTTGTGAAATAAAAATATCATGACCCGACCATATAGACGACGCTTAAGTCTAGCAGATTTGAGGATAGTCATTAGTTCAGTAAACTCAAGAAATAACACAATAATACCACGAGGCTTGGACGCATTGGAATTGAGGTGCCCCAGGCGGTGAGCTCGCTGTATATTAAGAGGATGGGACGCAGGTTGGAGGTCCAGAAGATCATGCAGGAACTTGCGAACAAACGATACCATGTCAGATCCCTCAACATTCTCCGGAACACCATATAGGTGCAGGTTATTTCTGCGATTGCGATTTTCAAGGTCCTCGGTGTGGAGCTTGAGCATCTGAATCTCTTTTTCCAATTGGGGAATTTTATAAGAAGCATCCTGCATATTACTAACACGCTATTCCAGGTTCAGGACTTTACCCTCCATAATGACCCATCTCTCCTCTATTTGCTTAAGCTTTTCATTAGTAACAGACATAAAAGGCTGCAGCCCCCGTACCTCCTCCAAAATGGAATCCAAAATAGGATTAGAGACGTATGAATAGGAGAGGGGGGGTCATTTTTGAGCCTCTTAGGTTTTGTGCCTGTGTTGGTTGCTTTAATGTTACTTGCGTCATGAGACATTGCGACGACTGTTTGGTGCCGTGATATTCAGAAGAAGAATGTGACACAGGAAAAAAAAAAAAAGAAAATAAGGTGAGAAACCTCAAATACACAGGTAGATAATCGCAGAGTCACAGAGTAGACTGTCACCACTGCTAAAAAGTGATATGAAAATGGCAGCTGTAATTCACGTCGAGATTAAAAGCCCAGAATGCACATCAAGATTTATAAATAACTCATGAATGGCAGAATGCTCCAAATCAGTGAATTCGCCTCTTTGCAAGGTAAAAAATGAGAGAAATGAAAACCAGGTGGGCGGCAGACAGGTAAGTAAAGAACAGTCATAGTCACGAATGGCGCAGAATATAATGACTTGTAAATCCAACACTTAAAATGGCCGCCATAACTTGGAAAGTAAATGTTCTAAGGAGGGAAAACACTGAAAACGCTGACTGGAGAATATGCTGTGTGCCATACCTTATATCGGAAAGTAGATAGCAATAAAGGACATTACAGGCACTTTGAGGGAGACTTCGATGACATCAGGAGAGAGCTGAAGAGCAGGTGAGAGGACGCAAAATGGTGGCCGCCCGCGTCCCGAGGATGGTAGAAAACGTCGAAGTGCGCTGCTGAAGAAAAACGGCATATAAATCGCCGAAGCCGCTTTCAGTCTGGACAGGGCATATTCCGCCGTGGAAACCTTGTACTTTCAGGCGTCCGTCGTCGGTGCAGAGGAGGAAATAATAACGCGAAGCCCGCAGCACTGTGGAAAATGACAATGTATATGTACATAAGCGGCGTTCATTTGTGTTCACTCATTACCGACTGCATGTACCCTAAGACTCCGAATTTCGAAGCTGAACGTACGAAAGCTTTGTATGATATCGAAACACGTAATATAATGGGGATGGACATAAATTGACATGCTGGCTAGTTATGTTGAAAAGGGAGGACCGTTAAAAATCTGGATTGTGGCGTAAACATTATCGGCGCCATCTTGTCCTTTTCAGATCCATACATGCACGCACTTACACGACAGCCATTTTAGACACCAAGGCCTCTCTACCCACTCCCGATAGCTAGCGTCTCTCTCTCCCCCTCACTCCCCAGCCTCGCAAACATCCCCGACAGCCCCCGGTCTCTCATGCATAGGCCATAAAACCCTCTCCCACTGCGCGACCCTGCTCTAAAAGTGACACCCCTGTCTGACCGACACCCCCTGCATTCCTCCCAGGAACACCCTTCCCTTCTTCTGATGACCCCCCCCGGCTACACCTGGCCTCCCGACCCAGTCCCAAGTCATAAAACAAAGCCTCATGGATGTACCCCCCTTGGCGCCGCATAGCAAAGCGTGATACACCAACCGAAGTGCCCGATCTTATCGCCTGCCCAACCTTAGATCTGACCACCCCCTCTCGCCCTCGTGTCCTGTTGGAATGTCCGGCTACAAGATTACAATCACATGTTACATTTGGGAGGGGAAACGACATCCAGACGACTGGTATGGGAATAGGCCTGAAGCTGGGATTCCAAACATGCCTTTTCGTACTTCAAAGTGCCTTTATTGCAACAAGGAATGTTTGTACATCATAAACCTGTGTATAAAAGACGAAGCCTCAGAAAAACTTGTTAGAGCACCTCTTGAAGACATTGTGCGTATGTCCGAAATGACAGGCTCTCCTCATGAGAAATAAATTAACTCTGTTCTTGCACTCCCGCTTCCAGCGCCCGTCTCTTTATTTGGTAACTGGTCAAAATGGGAACTAAGAGGCGTCGCGTGCCGGCAGCCTGGGCATCGGTTGTAAACTGGGCTGTTTTTCCTCAATTGGCGCCCAACGTGGGGCCCATCAGCGACATAAGGTCCGGTAAGAGAGGTCCAGACGATGGGGTGAACATCTGAACGATTGGAGTATACCTGCCTTGAGAGGGCCCTCGTCCGGCTGCCGATTGAATGAACTTCACCGATTCCGAACGGACCTCTCTCAGCGACCTACTGCCCTGACTGGGATCCCACAGGAAAGCCGCGGTAAAAACATGGAGTAAGAGAACGATCGGGCACTGGAAAGGGAAGGCGAAGAACTATCCACACGGTCCGGTCCGGGTAAGGTTAAGTAGGACGTCTTTACGTCTGATTGGTAGGATGGCTTTATCCATCTGATTGATTGATTGTTTATATTGGAATCGGTATTTAAATACTGGTATTGTTCATTGATTGGTTCATTTAGCCTTGGGTGCTACTTGAAGTATTGGTTCTCTTTGAGACATTCTCTGTTTGCAAACAGCGACGAATAGGAACGTTCCTCTCTCTTTGCAAATAGTGAAGGATAGGTAATGCGGACTTTTGTCCCCCGTTGTAATCCGTCATGCCTATTTTTCTCCCCACTGATTGATTGGTTGCTTTGTTGCTCTTTGAGACATTCGCTGTCTACAAACGGGGAAGAATAGAAATATTCTGTCTCCCTTTGCAGATAGCGAAGGGTAGGTAATGCAGACTTTTGTCCCCATTGTAATCCGTCATGCCTATCTTTCTCCCCACTGATTGTTTATTATCGATTTTTATCGATTATTGCTCTTTGAGACATTCGCTGTCTACAAACGGGGAAGAATAGAAATATTCTGTCTCCCTTTGCAGATAGCGAAGGGTAGGTAATGCAGACTTTTGTCCCCATTGTAATCCGTCATGCCTATCTTTCTCCCCACTGATTGTTTGTTATCGATTTTTATCGATTATCGCTCTTTTGAGATATTCCCTGTCTACAAACAGAGAAGAATAGGAATATTCGGTCTCCCTTTGCAGATAGCGAAGGATAGGTAATGCGAACTTTTGTCCCCCGTTGTAATCCGTCATGCCTGTTTTTCTCCCCACTGATTGATTGATTGTCTGGACATTTATTGTTCAAGGAATGGTTCTTTTGAGGTATTCTCTGTTTGCAAATAACGTGGAATAGAAATATTCTGTCTAGTCTTTGCAAGTAGTGAAGGGTAGGTAATGCGGACCTTTGTCCCCCGTTGTAATCTGTCATGCCTATCTACTCCCCACTGATTGGTAAACTAGTTCCACCCGGACCATTTATTAGAGGTAGACCATCTGGCTCAACCGGAGGGCGCCCCTAATAAAAAGGACATACGTAAAATACGAAGTGATCACCGCATCCTGTTAACAGAAACTTTAGCACGAAACACACTAGAAAAGGAAGGAAAAAGAAATCGAGCAAAATCAGTAGGCCACTGATGAGTTTGTTTGACTTCGCTAGAAATAAGAAACGCTAGAAATAGCCCGCAATAAGAAACATGAAAGTGGTGAGAGAAGCCAAGCTTGACATCACGGCAACCACGAGGTAGCCAGGCTCCGCCGCCCCTCACTGCTCCAAACATGTCTGTCCCACCGCCCGCCACGCCCAATAACGGTAATATAAGACAATACAAGTCAGCAGATACCTATCCCCATTCCGGAAGCTCCCGAAGTGCAACAGGTCCACGGTCACGCCCATCCGGAAGACGAGGCCTCGACACGTGCAGGGCGGGGCCCGGCTGGCCGCCCTCGGCCGGAGAGGAGACGGGGTGGATGGCCCGGGATGTACTGGTCTTCCCATCCCCTTCTTCTAGCGCCCTTGCAGGCCACGGGGGGGGATGTCTTGCTTATGCCTCCGACCCCCCCCCCCCTCTTTCACCGCCTGGTCCGGCCATCACGAATGCCATCGGCCGGAGAAGTCGTGGAGTGGATGGCCCGGAATGTACTGGTATTCCCATCCTCTTCTTCTGACGCCTTGCAGGCCACGGGGGGGGATGTCTTGCTTATGCCTCCAACCCCCCCCCTCTTTCATCGCCTGGTCCGGCCATCACGAAAGTCAGCGCCGGGAGACGGCGTGGGGTGCACTGGGAGGGAGAGGCGGCGCGGACGAGCCTCTCCCACCTCCCCAAGTGGAGGCCCCTCAGCTGCACCCCCAACGCTCCACTCACCCGACAAGGGTTCGTCCACTCTTGCGGTGCAGCGACGCTCCGCTCACCCGAAAAGGGTTCGTCCACTCTTGCGATCCAGCGACTGCCGGTTGCCGCGGAACTCATAAACTAACGGTCGACTCTTGGGAGATTGGGCCTGGCATGCAAGGATGGCCAGGTCGCTTGCCAGCTAGAAAATGAATACCCCGTCCAGAAGCGTTCTCCTCAGCTTTGAAGACTCTATGAGAGCTGCAGGGGCCCCCGACCCCCCGCGATGGGGAATGACTGCCATGATTGCCCCCGGAACGACCAAGACGTAGCCACGAGACGTCGGCGCTCTCATGCTGGCGCCAGCCTCAGTTTGAATGACCAAAATCCTGCAGACTACCAATTTGATCAGTTCCGGTAGAACACCAGTATGACCCGGTAGGAAAGATTGTTACCTCCCTCCCCCTTTGACTGATGGTTCTTATCGACGGCCCCCTCTGTTGCCCTTTAACGAAACTTTTAGACTGCCGAAAGAGGCTCTGGTCCAACCACGAGTTGGTGGAGACATTTTGACTATACTTGAACCTGCCTGACCTCACCCAAAATGGCGCCGGTACAAATGAAACTCGCAACTCCCTGTTGTGTTCCGGTCGCTCAGCCTTGATATCATGAGATATGTATGCAGTTTTTGAAGCGCATGGCGGGAGGGGATGGGTACCGATTGAACACTTGGACGATGAATTGATAGTAAGTTCTGACGCGTCATTGATTACCGTATTATTGAAAGTTCGAAGTTTCGACACTTATGGTACTTACCCACAATTAATTTTCGATATGATTTTATTGCACTTGTCGCACCTTTATGAAATAAACGGTCACCGACTCCGTTCAAATAAATATCCCCTCATGTACAGTTCCAGTCTGCTCCGTGGCTGGCCCACGTGGTTGTAGACCCGTATTTGTGCGCCAACATTTTTAAATAAAGGTTTTGTGAAAAGCAAACATAGTTGCAGCGCTTAAATTGGTAAGTTTCGAATAAATGGCCACTGTTTCCGATATAAGTAAAATACAGGTGAAATGACGCAACTCGATTACTTAAAGGTTAAAAAGCAAAGTACACAGAAATATCGCAAATGTGAATGGTCCAGGTTTGTTGGGTATATGTTTTTATTATTATTATATTTTTATTTTTGTGCAACGTACTCGCACTACCGGTCCCTCTGGGCTTAAACGCCAAGATGAAAGGGATTGCATCCCGCGGAAATAGGTCGAGTATGTTGTTAGGTAAGAGCATCTTCAGGTTTATGCGCGCTGATGTGTCTTAAAACGCTGCCCCCACCCCCTTCTTTTTCCCTTCTTTCTGCAGGACCCATCGAAACGCCGACCAAAGTATGGAGAAGACCTAAGCAACACGCCATGGTTCCGCACGGAAAAATTGTATATTGTCTATGGGGACTGCCCCTGAGAACGTGACGAATTTGTGTGATATGAATGCACGCGTGTATGCTCTGATGTGTATAGCTCAACTGAATACGCGTTGCACACGTTTGGATTAATAAGAGAAATGTTTTATGTATGACTTAAGTGATGATCGAACGGCCGATGGAATGGGGAAAAGGGGTCTGAACATGGTGCCTATACACGACGAGCAAACAAAGATATAGCTCTCCCTTACTTAGAAACGACTGTCTCTCTCTCTCTGAACCCAGCGACTGGGAGGGTGGCCTGAAGCAGAAATTGGACGGGTTATTGCAGTATGACAAAATATGACTCCAACCGGCATCCCAAATAATGCAACCAAGAATGACGTGCACCCATGAGTAAATTCATACGATAACTGAATGGAGAAAGGTTCAGGAATATCCCGGGGTGAGGTTTACCCGAGTACACTCCTCCTGGTAGACTAGGAAAATTGTCAATGTTTAAGATTTACCACCTCCCTCTTGCACCCTCATAGACATGAAACTCAAAGCTGCCCCATTGTTCTCCCGACTGGCACCCTCCGTTGCCTCAACTTGGATACCCATTCGCTAAAAATGATTCGAAGATCCCACCGTGAGTATTAGCCCGACTAGGTTAGTTCCCGAACAATTGACAAAGGTGTAAGTATTTGCAACCGAAGCCACCAGCAAAGGCAGCCAGATGAATTAAGTAGGATACTAAGGATGCGCAGCATGCAGGAAGAAACTTTTTTTGGCCAAGTACTGTTCTATGTTTTGTCTTGGATTTTTTTGTATATAATACATGTATTATTTCCCCCCGCCTGAATTCATGTGCACGTAATGTATGGATCTACGTCGTCCCTCAGTCTGTGTTTCTATATAACTTGACCCCTGTTGTTCTGTGTTGTCTGCGCACTAAATGGCCTATTATTGTACACGTCTCTCTCTCTCTCTCTCTCTCTCTCTCTCTCTCTTTCTCTCTCTCTCCATGTCGTACGTGTACCGAATAGTTTGTTTAAAATGCGGACGACTCTCTCTCTCTCTCTGAGGGTCCCCCTGTTCTCTCTTCCTTTGTGTGATAACGTTGTGCCCCGCCGGCACAAGCTTAATTGGTTTTTGAACACAAAGGTGTTCGGCAAAATTGACAGCAACTAAAACAATTGTAATTCGCCATATTACTACCTCTCCTTTCTGTAAAATGATGGAACTTGAATTGGCTAAGAAGGAAAGGACAGGTAAGACGACTGATGTCCCCTAATCTGGCCCTTTATAGGGGGACTATATGTCAGTGGCCTTCTGTTCTCAGTCCGTTAGAAACACAATACCCAATGCTCAGACTACCCCACCCCTCTGCACCCAAGTACGGATGTCCAAAACATCCTCGTTTCTCCCGATTGACCCCAGCTCCATATCCCGAAGTATAACTGATGACCCTGATTAACCATTGCTCCCCGAGAAAAGAATGTTTAGCCTCTGTTCCTCTCTCATGATGATAGAAGACTGCCAGGGCTTAGGTTAGAAAGACGAGTCTCTACCGTAGGATCCGATTTCGAGTTTGATGGAATACGCAGTTGATAAGAGTCTGACTTCTCTCCAATATACGTCATGAATGAACGCCAAATAGACTTAGTACAAACTCAGTAGAAATGCCCGCATACATACTCCATAGTGATAACTTCTGACTGTGACCGATGAACGTATCCCCAACTACTTACGATTGGGGGCGGAATTGAAATGTATAAATGTCTTCTCCTGCCAGTTCTCTAAAGCTTGTTTTGTACCCATTCAAAGATACGCAATCACCAGAGGAGAGGGGCCGGACGTGAGGCACAGCCCAGCCACAGATCATGAAGCACATGTGACCTCGACCAAAGGTGGAGCCGCAGAGCAACGAGACGCGGGACGAAGCACCACTCTCAAACATGGAAAATGAAAGGATGGAGGGCTGCCTTGAAGCCCTCTGTTTGCTGACCCACGCGTTCCAGAAATCCCGGCCCCTTTGAGCCCGATTTGATGGGCCTGCCTGCTCGTTACCCTTTGCTCCCTTGGTTTGTCACAAAGATCTGATCTCACTCCGCCCTCTCTTCCCTCGTTATCCGACAATCCCCTTTTCTTTCGCATGGATTTTGACTCTGAGAAGAAGACCAGCATTTAGGTAGACCAGGGTTTGCCACGAAAGGAGAAAGAAATGCAGGTGCCCAGCATGAGGCACCCTTAAAAAGATTAGTTAGGAAACAGGACTGTGGTCTAACAGCAGAGGACAGATCGCACCCTGCAACGTGTAAGGATTGAGCCGAGCTGGACCTATAGCTCCACCGCCGGTGCTCAACAGCGCCAACGGAAGAAAACGAACTACCAGAGCCTACCAGTGATGGCTCGCTGCTAAAAAGACACTGTGGCGAAGACCCCCCCCTTTTTCCGAACTTTCTACCCCCCCCTCTGACTACTTGCTTGTATTGAACTGAATTCCTCCCTCAACCACTTTGTATTGCTTTCAAAATGTTTCATCGGTCACTTTTAACTGTACATTGATACCACCGGAGAGAGAGTCAGAACATGGTTCCATAATGTGCCGGAACATTTCCTTGATTGACCCCGACTGAGTTGTATACCGTTCTCTAGACTCGTATATATATATATATATATATCGACAAATGTAAATTCGTACGTATTGCACCTCGTCTATCGCATTGACTGCACATGGTTATATGCAATCCGCCAGTATTGAGTTTTGACAATGCTATTTCATTGACCACACATGGCTATATGTGCTCCCCGTCAGTTATGATAAACATGGAAATGAACTAACTTATGTTAAAAAGCGGCGACTGTGGAAAATGACAATGTATATGTACATAAGCGGCGTTCATTTGTGTTCACTCATTACCGACTGCATGTACCCTAAGACTCCGAATTTCGAAGCTGAACGTACGAAAGCTTTGTATGATATCGAAACACGTAATATAATGGGGATGGACATAAATTGACATGCTGGCTAGTTATGTTGAAAAGGGAGGACCGTTAAAAATCTGGATTGTGGCGTAAACATTATCGGCGCCATCTTGTCCTTTTCAGATCCATACATGCACGCACTTACACGACAGCCATTTTAGATACCAAGGCCTCTCTACCCACTCCCGATAGCCAGCGTCTCTCTCTCCCCCTCACTCCCCAGCCTCGCAAACATCCCCGACAGCCCCCGGTCTCTCATGCATAGGCCATAAAACCCTCTCCCACTGCGCGACCCTGCTCTAAAAGTGACACCCCTGTCTGACCGACACCCCCTGCATTCCTCCCAGGAACACCCTTCCCTTCTTCTGATGACCCCCCCCGGTTACACCTGGCCTCCCGACCCGGTCCCAAGTCATAAAACAAAGCCTCATGGATGTACCCCCCCTGGCGCCGCATAGCAAAGCGTGATACACCAACCGAAGTGCCCGATCTTATCGCCTGCCCAACCTTAGATCTGACCACCCCCTCTCGCCCTCGTGTCCTGTTGGAATGTCCGGCTACAAGATTACAATCACATGTTACATTTGAGAGGGGAAACGACATCCGGACGACTGGTATGGGAATAGGCCTGAAGCTGGGATTCCAAACATGCCTTTTCGTACTTCAAAGTGCCTTTATTGCAACAAGGAATGTTTGTACATCATAAACCTGTGTATAAAAGACGAAGCCTCAGAGAAACTTGTTAGAGCACCTCTTGAAGACATTGTGCGTATGTCCAAAATGACAGGCTCTCCTCATGAGAAATAAATTAACTCTGTTCTTGCACTCCCGCTTCCAGCGCCCGTCTCTTTATTTGGTAACTGGTCAAAATGGGAACTAAGAGGCGTCGCGTGCCGGCAGCCTGGGCATCGGTTGTAAACTGGGCTGTTTTTCCTCAGCTCGAAGGAGCTCACGGGAGAGCCGTCTGACACAGCGGCGCGTAAGCCACGCCCCCAATATAACCCTGGTTTTAATCTTGCGCTAATTGCAGGATTTTTTTCTGTACAATGCTGTAGATAAAGCACAGACCCTCTACTAATAAGCACAGTCCCAGGTTAGTTATAGAACCTTGTGTTGGCCTTTAAAGCACTTCATGGTACAGGAGCCCCATACATCAGGAAGCGGGTGTCTTTCTATACTCCTAGCAGAAATGTAAGATCTTCTCAACTACATCTCATGATGCTGCCTAGGTTTGTCCGCTCACACAGAGCGGCCGCTCCTTTCAGGTACAAGCGGCCGGTCTCTGGAATGGGCTGCGCTCTACACTCAGACAATTGGATGATTTAGGGCTCTTCAGAAAACTACTTAAAACATGGATATTCCTTGATCAATCTATCTAGAGAGTCTGCCTCGAAATTTGTTTTTTGCACGCTCAGCTCAGCGCCGGGACACTCTATCGAGTAGCTATGCGCTTTATAAATAATTAAATAACATAACATACCACGTGTCACTTTATAAACTGGCCTTGCTTTGCCACACAGCAAACAACAATAACAAAACCTTATGTACTATGAGGTGTTGCAAGGTAGCAGGCATTTGTGCAGGGCCCAACATACATGATCCGACCTGCTGCTTCTTAAACTCTGTTGCACTCGTGTTGCTAAAATATCTGGGTATTTTCTCATATATACGTCTACATTGCCATATTACATCCTATCCGTGACTTGAGGCCAATTATGCATTTATTGTGTAATTCATGGCGTCTTTATGCTTTTTTACGCCAGTCGCTAAAATAGCTTGGCATTCTGTTAGACATTCATTCACATCCTATTTATGGCTCAAACCTATTTATGAATTGAATGTGTCAGTCGTAAAGCCTCTATGCCTTTTCTATGCATGCCGCTAAGACAACTGGGTATTTTGTTAGATATTTGTTTACACTTACCAGGTCACCCTATATCTGGCTTAAAAGCATTTATGTATTGATTGTGTTATTCATTAAGTGTTTATGCCTTTTTATGCATTGAACTCATTTTAATCACTGTTATATTATGCTGCTCATACTTTGATGGACTTGATTGTCTAAATAAAGTATTGTTAAACTTGAAAACTTAACAAGCAACTCTGATTTTTTCAATCCTTTATGACCTGTGAAAGGGGCACCTGTTGGTGATTGGGAAGAAGAAGCTGCAGGACGAGGCGGGGAGGGGGGGGTGTAGGGGTGTCCTGTAAAATACATTTTCAGGAGCACATTCGTCTATTAGATGCACATCCAGCCACCTGTCAATCAACAGCAATGAATGTGGTAATGGACACCATGCTGCGGACCTGTGCTGAGAGTCTGCCATTGATGTTTATTTCTTCCATTAAACCTGTTTCAAAGTTCCACCATATTGTGATATTAGTAGACAGGGGTACAGGAAGAATGTGATTTGCCCAGGACCAAATAGTAAAGTAGTAGTCCAAAGAATGCAGCACTCTGTTGCTTGCTGCAAAGGGTATACATTTTGATGAATATATAATGAGAATGGGCACTTTCTCCCCTCTCCTAGGTAATAGCCAGTTTATTTTTAACTACACATTTATTAGCAGTCGTATACAGTGGTTCTAAATACTTACAAACTTGCCAAAAAGAGAGCAGGGCAATTAGCTAAAAAACTGATTGACTTAAGAGCACACAATTTGGTCCATTCCATGATTAAAAACTGTTTCTACATTTCCATCTAGTAAAATAGAACGCGGCTGGGGTGGAAGAGACTGATGACAAGGCCAAGGAGCGACCCCTACCTGTGAAATGTCACTTTTGTTGTGGGCCCTGTCCTGCTTTAGAAAACCCTCTTTACTTCCAGCATATTTACATGAGGTCAACAAGAGGATATCCTTCAAGCTCCTCATCCACGCTCACAAAGCACTCCACAAGACCGGCCCAACCTACCTCAACAGACGGCTCTCCTTCTACATCTCCAACCGCCAGCTACGCTCCACCGACCTCTCACTCGCCACCGTCCCGCGGATCCGAAGAACAACCACTGGCGGGAGATCCTTCTCCCACCTCGCCACCAAGACATGCAA
The DNA here is from genome assembly GCF_964261635.1 of Lissotriton helveticus. NCBI lineage: Eukaryota > Metazoa > Chordata > Amphibia > Caudata > Salamandridae > Lissotriton > Lissotriton helveticus. The sequence continues at coordinate 186,292,666 of NC_136068.1, read as the reverse complement.
CACCCTCCCACTGAGCCTACGACAGACCCAAGACCTGCTGACCTTCAGGAGGATACTCAAGACCTAGGCTGTTTGATCAGTAGCGCCCCCCCTCCCCAGCGCCTTGAGACCCTCGCGGGTATGTAGTGCGCTTTACAAATGATTAATTGATTGATTGAGGTGATAAGGCTGAGATTAGATGTCTCATATCCTGGTTCCATGGCTAAAATGTGCCATCTGATCAGGGCCTATGGAAGTAGATGGGTGCTGGGCACAATCCATGGTAGATAGTGATGTTTACTATTGGTCTCTAAAAAGTTGCAATAGCGAGAAGTTTAGGCTTACTCAAAGAGGTGGTAAAGGGATTAAAACTGAAATATAGCATGAATAGTAATGAAAAATTGGTCACCTTAGAAAACCGGTGACACCCACAGTAAACAGTGGTTTAATAAAGACAATCAGAAAAAACTAATTTAATTTCCTTTCAGTTTTATGAGAATTGCAAGCGACGTCGAGTTGTTTGGGTGTAAAGCGACGCCCTTCACATAGAAATGGGTATCCATCAGCTTCTGAATGGAAGCACTCAGTACCTGACTAAGCATTCTTTCACCATCAGATAATCCCTCTAATTAATGGCCTGTGAAGGCCATTGGATTTGGAGAGAACATTAGCTTTCATATTTCGAAGATCTAAGCACCCCATCAAGTGCCAAAGTGGAGACATAATGCACCAGGGAACAACGTCATAGCTTGAAGAATTAGATTCATTCATGAGTTCCCTTTTGGAACATCTTGTAAAACCTGAAAGGTTTTCAGTGATACATTTGGAATATGGCACTGTAATAAGCACAGTATGGCATATTTATTGAAATATTATCTTATTGCAAGCCACTCCAAATATACCTTACCCTCCCCTGCGAGGTTCCTGTAAGTGTATTGCACACTGGCCCTCTGCCTCTGACTATGCTCCTAGGTGGGTTCAGCTGCAGCTGCAGTGCTGTCACACCCCTCCCTGTGCTGTGTGTGTGTGTGTGTGGGGGCTCTGACTTGCTTTTTTGTGTCTCTGTGGACCTTGCTTTCAGTAAGTCTAAGCATATGGCCTTTGCCCTGTGTAACCCCTGCAGCCAGTGTACCTATTTTTGGACCATAACTCCTATGTGTTTTTGTGTGGCCCCTGCTGCCTACCTCTGTGTTGCCACCTGGTGGGAAAGGCATTAACAACAAGGGCTGAGCCACATGTGGCAATACAACACAAGTGGAACAGCACTTGCCTTAACCACACATATGCCTTTACCACGCATATGCCTGAACCACACATATTTCTTTACACGGATTTCCATTGTAAAGATGGTAAAGGCATATGTATGTTAAAGGAGTCAGTGGTCTAGCACTGGAGCGAGTGGGTGGGGGCTGGGAGGTGTTAGAGACTTCCTGCGGACAACAGTGGAAGGAACAGTGGCTTGGTGAGTAGTTTTTTTTCTTCAGATATAGGTTTTAAGGCAGGGGTCGAGGTATTTTTAAGGACTGGGTTTTAGGGCTCAGGGTGGGAAGTCGGGTAGTTTCTAGTGCTGGGGTCGGGTAGAGTTTTAGGGCTGGAGGACGGGTTTTAGGGCTCAGGGTGAGAGGCTGGAGTCCGGGTAGTTTATCAATCAATCATTCAAGGGACTTGTAAAGTGTGAATACTCACTGGTAAGGGTCTCAAAGCCCTGGATAGATGGGGGGGGGGGACTCCTGATCTGTTGCAGGCACTGTGGTTCAGTCGAAGAGCCAGGTCTTGAGGTCCTTCCTGAATTGGGGCAGAGACTGCGATTGCTTTAGGTGGAGAGGCCGGGTGGTCCAGGTCTTTGCTGTGAGGCAGGAGAAGGATCTCCACCAGGCCGTTGTCTTGCAGATACGTGGGATGGCAGCCATGGCCAGATGGGCGGAGTGTAAGACTCTGATAGGTGAGTGAAATGCGAGGCGGTGGTTGAGATATGCAGGTCTGTGTCGTGTAGGGCTCTGTAGGCATGTGTGAGAAGCCTGAAGGTGATTCTTTTGGTGACTGGGAGCCAGTGGAGGTCTCTCGGGTGGCTGGTGATGTGGCTGCAGTGGTGATATTGAGGATGAGTCAGGCGTTGGCCTTCTGGATGCTTTGCAGTTCTCAAGGAGTTTCTGGGTGATGCTGGCATAGAGTGCGTTGCCGTAATCGATTCTGCTGCTGGTGAGGGTGTGGGTGACCGTCCAATTGAAGAACTTTCAGAGCAGGCGTTGAACGTGAAAGCGGGATAATGAGACAGTGTTGATCTGACAGTTCATGGTGAGTGAGAAGTCCAAGATAATGCTGAGATTTTGTGTGTAGTCTGCTGGTGTGGGGGGGGGGGTTCCACAAACTGCTAGCCACCAGAAGTCATCCCAGGATGAGGACTTCGGGTTTCTCTGAGTTTAACTTGAGGCAGCTGTCCTTCATCCAGGTGGCCACAGCCTTCATCCCGTCATGGAAGTTGTTCTTGGCAACTGTGGGTTCGTTGGTGAGGGAGAGAATCAGCTGGGTGTCGTCAGTCGGAATAGGAGACAATGTTGAGTCTGTGGTTCCTGACGATGGCAGAGAGCGGGCCATGTAGATGTTGAAGAGCGTGGGGCTCAGGGAGGAGACCTGAGGGACTCTGCAGCTGATTTCTGTGGGTTCAGAATGGAATGGTGGTAGGCTGACTCTCTGTGTTCAGCTGGTGAGGAAGGATCGGATCCATTCCAGTGTTTATTCAAGGATGCCAGTGCAGTGGAGTCTTTTCATAGGATGTGGTGAGAGATGGTGTTGAAGGCGGTCAAGAGGTCCAGGAGGATGAGGGCTGCAGTTTCACCTCAGTTGAGGAGGATGTGGACATCGTCTGTGGCGACGAGGAGGGCAGTCTTGGTACTGTGATTGCTTCTGAAGCCAGATTGGGAGAGGTCCAGGATGTGGTTCACTTCAATGAACTCAGACAGTTGGGCATTGATGGCCTTCTTAATGACCTTGGCTGGAAAGGGGAGCAGAGAGATGGGCCGGAAGTTCTTGAGGTCCTTTGGGTCGGCAGAGGGTTTCTTCAGCAAGTAGTTGATCTCTGGTGTTTCCAGTCTTCCGGGAATGTGGCAGACTTGATGGAACAGTTGATGTTGCAGCAGAGCTCGGGGGCAATAGAGGTGCTGGCTCTGTTGAAGATGTGGTGCGGGCAGGGGCCGCAGGAAGATCCTGAGTGGATGCTCTTCGTGATCTTGAGGGTGTTGTCAGTGGTGAGGGGAGTCCAGCTGATCAGGGTCTGCTGGGGTCCGGTGTTGTTGGGTGCAGTGGTTGCGAGTGGGGTCAGAGGGTCTTGGGTATCGAGGCCATTGAAGCTGTCGTAGATCTCCTTAATCTTGTGGTGGAAGAAGGCACTAAGGTTGTTGCAGAGGTCTTGGGAGGGTGGTATGTCTGCTGTCCCTGTGCTGGGTTTGGCAAATTCTATGACCATGGTGAAAGGTTCTTTGCTATTGTGGGCATTTGTGTTGATCCTTGCTTGTAGGGCCACATTCTTTGTTGTTCTAATGAGGTGGTGATGTGCGGTGACAGCAGTATTGAAAGCTGAGCGGTCTTCCTGGGTCTTGCTGCTCTTCCATCTCTTTTCGAGCAGTCTACAGGTGCATCTGGACTAATGAAGGATGGGAGACAACCAGCTGGCTTATTTGGAGTGTGGCTTGCCTGGTGCTTTACAGATGGAGGCCAGTGTGTTTTTAGGGCTGGGGGCCGGGTTTTAGGGTTCAGGGTGGGGGAGGGGCATTTTTTAGGGCTGGGGTTGGTTTTAGGGCTCATAGCGGGGTTGGATGGGGCCGGGTAGATATTAGGGTTGGGGCCGGTTTTGGGGCTCACATTAAGGAGACGGCAGTTTATATGGCTGGGGCGGGGTGGTTTGCAGGGATGGGGGCAGGGTTTAGGGCTCAAGGCGCGGTGGCTAGGGTGAGGTCTTTACCACACATACACTTTTACCAATCATGCCTTTACAATGAAAGTCATTGTAAAGTCATGCGTGGTTTAGAATGCGTTGATAAGGCATCTGAAATAATCGCATGCGTTGTTCCATCACACAGTCGCACTTGGTTTAATGTGTGGTTCTCTAGGCCCTGGAAGCAACCTATACCCTGTGAGGAAGGACAGTGAGGGAGTAAGTGTTAGTCTATTTTCAGAGCAATAAGAGGAGTGCTGACATCCTTTTTGTTTCAAAATAATATGGTGTTTGCGTGTTTTATTAAATGTTACTTACTGCTAAAGATGGTGGAAGGAATTGTATTTACCAATGAAACCCTGAATCGATAAAATAGAGCTTTGCATTACTTTTTCATATGACTTGATTCTGTATTTGAGCATCAAGTTCAACTTTAATAGATCATCAGTTTTGCTCTCTGTTGTATGAAAAGTAATGCAAAGCTTTATTTTATGTGCGTGACATTATTTGCGTGATGTTATTTCTGTTTACATAAATTGAAAAATTCTCAGAAATATTTATATTAACTATTAATATTATTTAATACAAACTGCCCTCCCCCTATACTTGGGAACTGCCCTTGGTTCCCGGCTTCCTTTTTTTTGCATCAATTAATGTGCCTCTCTAAGTCTGAAAGGACATTTTTTACCATACTTGTTTCTCTCTTATGTCTGCACAAAGCTATTCTTCTCTGACATCCTCTAATAAGAGAGAAGCATGTGTCGGGGATTGCTGTTGGCTTGGGTGGTATTTTACTAATCCAAAGCTGTAATACTGTGCCTTTAATGGTAAAAGGCTTTTGTCATTTTTCAGCTCGTCATGGATGGAACTGTGCTAATCCTATGCTTAAGAACTCTGCTAGAAAAACAGGCATTTGGAGTAAGCAGATATGGAGTGTGGGTGGTATTGTAGAGTGTTACACGTAAAAGAACAGCTCTCCAGCTAAACTTGAGAACTACTCTATGTTCCCCGATTCATGTTTTTCATAGTTTATGGAGCACTCTAAGCCTGAAAGGGCATTGTTTGGCGTATTGCTTTCATGTGTCTCGGTGGAGCTGAGATGGATTAACTTTTTTTTGTGGAAAGTTTAATGAAGATTCATCAAATAACTAATGAGTAACTACACAATAGCAAATGCTACAGTGTAATATGTGATAAATACATATATATCTATATATATGTATAATATATATATATATATATATATATATACTAATTTAACTTTTGTAGTGGGTTAGTATACATGTTTAACACATTTAAACTCGTAAAAACACTTACACTCACTCGATGTCATCAGTGATGTCATTGGAGATGTCATCAGTGATGTCATTAACCATGTTATGAGTGATGTAATATGTGAGGTGAGAAGCAGTGCATTGCGGGGACATAAGTTATAGTTAACTCACGTACATTTAACTACTGAATGTCACTGTTTTTTTTGTGGGTTTTTTTTTGTCCTCATTCGTCGCTCCTCGCCCCTGTTTTCACGATACCGCCCTTGGGCGCTTCATCTCATATAATGGGATTGTTTAGCTCTTAGGAGGTAGTGCACCACCTTGTCCGGTCTACCTCAAGCCTTGTATCCGCCGAGATTTGGAAAGACTTAATCATAGGACTTGTTTTTTTAAACCTTTACCTTTACCTTTACCCCCCATCACCCAAAACATAGCAAAAAAGGAGTCCAAAATATATATCTTTTCTTTTGCCGATCCACCAAATCTAGCCTGGCTATAGTTCTCATTGCTCTCAACCAATTCAGTTCTGAGGGAGGGTCTGCGGACACCTACATCTTACAAATCTCTCTCCGGGCCACCAGTACAGAATAAAACACCAATTTTGCTTTATCATCCAAGCCCTTACCTTGAAGGTCCGATCTTCCAGTCATGACAAGTTCAGGGCTTACCTCAATGCTGTTGACAGGCACTTACTTACAGCGTCCCAGAAGACTTTTAGTCCCGGACATGTAACGAACATGTGTAGACCATCTTCATTTAAGCTGCTACATTTAGGACACGCCACCATTCCGCCGGGTTTAAACTTTGCCAGTTTTCGAGGAGACCAATATGCCCTGTGGAGGGTAAACAAGTGATTTCTCCTTAAATTTGCAGGTTTTACCACCTTGTATAAAATCAACATAGTTACTTGCCATTGATCTTCTGTAGCGATCCTGGGCAAGCACTCTCCCCACAAGGTCTCCGGTAGTGTAAAGGGTCCATCCTCCAGCTCCACTTTTGACCAATACAACTTTGATACTTCTTTCTCATATTGAGTCTCCGTAGCCGGCTGCTCTTCAAACTCATTATACTGACCAATTAAATTTTCCTTCCCGGCCGCACAGCTTTGTATCTGTAAATATTTAAACTTAGAGAATTTACGTCCCCACTTCTGCTCGCAGTATCTCCAAGGTGCTAAGCTACCCTCCATAAAGAGTTCGCCCCACCTCTGGGGAACCTCTGTTTTCAGTGCCAATGCCAAGACATCATTTCAAAAAACAATGGTCCCAAACATCAATCTCAATTTAAAAGCAAAGATACAAGTAGACCAGAATTGGAATCTTTGTTCAATGTCCAGCCGGACATGTTTTAATAATAAATACACTTTGTTGTAGCAAAATATATACCAATTTCTAAGTGGGACACAAGCCTGCGTCCAACTACTACATATACACAACCATAAAAAACAGACAAATACAAAGCAAGAAAAAAGTCTGTCGATTAATCAAAAAATTGAGACAGACAGTTATAAATTAAATACACATTCTGTGATTTACACAATGGAGGAGTATCATCATGTGTACAGTGTCGACGACGTTGCGATCCTAGTCTAATTTAGGACCATCATCAGGACATATCAATACATGCCTTTACTAAATATCTACAAAAATTGCCATGCATAAATACCACCAACACATACATTGAATAAACAATACGATTTGGGAAAAAAGAGGGGGGGTGGGAAAGAGACAAATACACAAATTAATGAATTTCAAGATTTACATTAATAACAATTCATTCAAAAAAATCATCAAAATCACTCTCTGTACAATGAAGTATATACAATTCATGCCATAAAAGATGAACAATGAATGATGAAAAGGCTCAAAACCATAATTGCACTAGCACTGTGAGGTGAAGTTTGTACATATCAGAATTACATGGCTATAAAAGCCCCTATTGGACGAGTATGAATATCAAGGCTCCTGCATTGTGTTTAGGAGAAACTAGGATAGCGGAACGGGGGTTAAATCACTGTGCTTTATATGGTGAATAGGTGCCACGTACCTCTAGTTGTGTTTCGCTCTCCCAAAATTATTTTAGGGGAGCAAGATCAGTGTACACCTAAAAGGCACAAGAGCATGACTGTCAGCACTGGACATTACATGGCCATAGTTGATACAAAGAAAAAACATATCACCAAGAGTAGCTTACCAAACGGGGGCTCATCCGATTTAATAACGGAGTAGTAAGGCGGAGTTGTGGATAAAAAAGCAAACGCTTTATTGCTGCATATCTGCAGAAAAAATTATAATACATAATGCAGGACATGCTAAATATGTACTGCTTCCCAAATTTAGTCAATAGTACAAACCCCACTAAGGAGCCTCTCTTACCAGTCAATTCAGGTAGCGAACCGGAAAATAGGGGGTCTTGTGCGGTTTAAAGATGCAAGAACGAATAAAATGTATAAGGCTCCTACCCTTGGAAATGCTCGATAGGTTTCCGTCAGTTACCTAGAACACAGAAACGGACTACAGGGGTACTCAGTATCGATAGATTATAACCCGTTTGGCACACACCCCTCAGTATAAGGTGAACAGGAAACCGTCTTACCGGTGACATGGAAAGCCGATCCCGTAATAGGGGTCTCTCGCCTCCGTTGAGATGATACTCAATCTAAGCAGCGCGCCAGGTAACGTTGTTAAAGGGACGCCTACTCGCACGTGATCAGTGTCATGTGGTATGCGTGGGAAATAGAAGGAGGGACAAGGAAATAGTATCTGGTAGACCCGATGGGTGCCATCTTAAAAGGTAACAGCACATAAGATTAAAATGTGTGAATACTTCAAAACACGAAAGGCAGGGCATTCGAGCGTGATACTACGCACAATTTTTCGTGCTTTGTATCATCGAGCAACAGTGTGATATTAAGTCCCAGTGTGGACAAAAAAACGGTGAGACGCCGTCTTATGGTATCAAATGGGGGCTAGCACCCGCCTCAGTTTCGAGTAACCGTAGCGCAAACCGGGCCATCTAATGCACAAAATGATTCTATTAACAGCCGTTTCTGGGTGAGAAAGTACAAACACAGAGTTCACGTTCATTTACAGCAGCCATTTTGGAGTGGTGAATATAACGACCTCAACACTACCAAGTGGGCCGTTCAGTGTACAGTTCTACTGCTATTTACAACTATTTACAACAATCACGTTAAATGAACACGAAAAAGCAAAAGAAAGGACTTTGCGAATTAAAGCGTATTATCAAGTACCCTGTGTAGCCAAATAAAATATCAGTCTAAAGTAGACTCATGAATTCAGAAGAAAAAATTCTGAAGGACAATTCCCCTGAATTAACCATTTGACTAGAATCCAGAGGTAACATATTATCAATACGCTTACCAACACCACAAGCCTAGGTGATATTTATACATTGCCCTTGATTGACCATTTCACAAAGGTCCAAAAGTGACATATTTTCAATAAGCTTACCCATACCACACGACTAGGAGATATTTATATATTAACAAGGAATCACAATCACAGTTTGCCATCTCCATATGTTTGAAGTCGCCAGATTACCCAGACCAAATCACGAAACAGACTTAGCCAAGGGCGCATATCAAAATATGAGGATTCGCAGTTCTTTGTCCATTAAAGCAAGGAGGTCCAATCCTCCAAGCGATTCAGGCCAGTGTGGATACTTTTGGTCCTCAAGATCCATTTTAGTTCCTCCTTATTGAGTAGACAGCCAATATCGCCGCCCCTTGGTGGACGTTTTACCACGTCAATAATTGTCCATTTCAATTCAGATTCACTGTGGTTTTTCTCAAGGAAATGATCCACTAGCGGTGCATTAGGTGTTTTACACCGAATCCGGCTCTTGTGTTGACCAATACGGAGGTGGACTTTTTGTGTAGTTTGTCCTATATATATGAAATTACATGGACAAAAAACCGCATAGATAACACTAGAGCTGTTACAATTTGTGAAAGGTTGTCTACGAAAAATTATCTGTTGAAACACAAAATCTTTCCCTTCTATTGTACTGTCACATACAATACATGACCCACACTGTGCATGACCTGTTAGTCGTGGGAGGCCCCATATATCTTCCAGTGTACTCCCAATTTTTTCTAGGGGCAAGGCAGCCCTAACTAAGTGCTCCTTGATATTTTTTGATTTTTTAAAAGCAAATAGTGGGCGTTCCAGATTAAGAGAACCCGCATTAAGTGTATGCCAGTGTCTGCTCACACTCTTTTTCAAAGCATTTGAAATGGGTGAAAAGGTTGTGACACATACGATGCGGTTCTGTGTGGTCTTCTCCTTTGGCTCTAGCAAAGTTTCTCGTGGAGAATACCAAGCCCTTTTGAGTGATTGTCGAATAAGTCTTCTGGGGTACCCTCTCGCTAGCAATTTAGTGGACAGAATCTTAGCTTCTCTAAAGTAATCGTCCTTCAGAAAACAATTCCTTCTCAGCCGGAGAAATTGGGAAAAGGGCAGAGAGTCACGTAAGGCTCTAGGGTGGTTACTTTGGTAACTGAGCAACGTATTGCGCTCAGTGGGCTTTCTGTATAGACTTGTGATCAGTCTTCCTTCCTGATGGAAAATATTTAAGTCCAAGAAAGGTATTTCTTGTTTATTAGTAGACAGGGTAAACTGTAAGCCATTAGAGTTGTTATTTAACCAATGGTGGAATTGAGCTAGAAGCTCCATAGATTTGTCCCAAATCAAGAAAATGTCATCTATATATCTCCTCCACAGTGCAATTGCACTGTGGAAGGGATTCACAGAGGACAAGATCCAATGACATTCTAGATGGTCCATATAAAGAATCGCTAGATTAGGGGCAAAAATTGCTCCCATCGATGTCCCTCTTACTTGGCCATAAAATTGGTCCTCAAACATGAAAAAGTTTTTTGTAAGGCAGATCTCCAGTAACTGCAAGACAAACAGTGTTGGAACTGCATGTGGGCGTTGTCTGGAATCCAACACCTTCTCTATGACCAAAAGGGAGTCTCTTTGTGGAATATTAGTGTATAAAGATTCCACATCTAAGGTACAAAGTACCTCAGATGTGGGATCATAGGGGTGATCTTCGATCAAATTGATCATCCCCATACTGTCTCGTATGTAGCACTGGGTATTCGGAACGAATTCCTTTATAAAAAAGTCCACATAATGACCTAAGGGCTCAAGAACCGAGCCACAACCGGAGACTATAGGCCTTCCGGGAGGGTTTTCGATATTTGTATGGACTTTTGGCAATGTATATATTACCGGTGTCCTTGGAGACTTGGTATTAAGGAACTGGAATTCTTTGTTGGTTAGATACCCACAGTCAAGAGCCTCAGTAGTTACCTTGATTATCATTTCTTGAATCTCTCTTGTAGGGTTATTAGGAAGCCTGCAGTAATGTGCCTGATTGCCTAATTGTCGCAGAATCTCTTCTCGGTATTTATCTTTATCCTGCAGCACAATGCCACCTCCCTTGTCGGCTGGCTTAACAATCAAAAGATTGTTATTTTTAAGATCAGCTAGAGCATGTTTTTCTGCCAGTGAGATGTTGTAAGGCACAAATATTTTACTTGCCTCGATTTTAGCCAGATCCTTTAAGACAAATTTTTCAAAGGTAATAATTTCGCCAGGTATCATACTTCCTGTTGGCGAAAAAATAGATGGTGGCCTGAACGGGGTATTGGAAATTGGAGATGAAGAGGGATTCAGTGAGAAAAAACTCTGCAGTCTAATCTTTCTAAAGAAACGTAAAAGTTCAGTATGTACCTCTAGAAAGTTTGGGCGAATTGTAGGAACAAATGAAAGTCCCTTGTTAAGAATGGACAATTCAGATGGCGTAAGACGATGTTGAGTCAAATTAAAAATAGGCAACAGGCTAGTATCAGAAATATCAACTTCAATATTTGCCATATTGAGAGGAAGAATCTCATTTACCATTGGTAATGCTGCCTGCGGGTGGATCGTTCCCCGGGTGGGTTCGGCCACCGCTGGGGTTGCTTGCCTCTTCCCCTTTTGGGCTGTTCTGCCTGACCCCGCTCTAAAAAAGGTGTTCTATGTGCGGTATTTTGCCCTTCACTATTGTCTGAGTTATCAGAGGATTCCACTGAGCTATCCGAAAAGCCCACGATGTTTCTTTTTTTATTAAAACGACCCCAAGGACGTTGATTCTGGGGGCCAGTATACGATCTATTTATATAGAAATCTTTGGCAAGATAAGGATAGACACGTTCAATTGAAAAATGTTGTATGTCTTTTTTCACTTTGATGGTTTTCTTATTTTGTTCAATTCTGTTGAATTCATCAACAGTCTTCTGGACCTCCTCTAGAAGTTTTTTTATGTCGGTAGGGGGGACTTGTTCTTTTATTTGTTTTTCCAAATCTTGAATCTCTGCAGCAACTTTATTAAGTTCCTCGGTAGCAATATCTATTCCAAGCGCCAGCCAGTGCCTAGAACAGGTAGTGCTGATATAGCTGAACCCAGTAGTGTACTTGGGATTATCCGTGAAAACCCCGGGTATATTACGTACCACTAATCCCTGTGGTATAATTTTTGCCCGTAAATATTCAGTCAACAATTTTATCATGAGTTCTAATCTCACCAATTTCTTTTTACATTTTTCCAATTGTTCACCTAAGGTGCTGTTTGGTGGAGCAACAGTGCCAGTACTCTCGGAAAGGAGCGATGGACCTGCTATGAGCTTCTGAATATAGTCTTCAGAGTACAGGGGTGTGTGATCAGACATACCAAAAAATAAAAAGAGGGGGGGGGAATACAAAACACTAGAAGTAGAGGAATAGGAAGTGAAACCACTCAGAGAGAAGTGGTAGGGGTGCTAGACCCTTGCAACCATGCGATTGCTCAACATACTGTTATATATAACAAGGGAAACCCAAAGTAGCAATAAGTCTGGGACCTTGGGGGGATGCAGTATTTCAAAAAACAATGGTCCCAAACATCAATCTCAATTTAAAAGCAAAGATACAAGTAGACCAGAATTGGAATCTTTGTTCAATGTCCAGCCGGACATGTTTTAATAATAAATACACTTTAATGTAGCAAAATATATACCAATTTCTAAGTGGGACACAAGCCTGCGTCCAACTACTACATATACACAACCATAAATACCCCGTTCAGGCCACCATCTATTTTTTCGCCAACAGGAAGTATGATACCTGGCGAAATTATTACCTTTGAAAAATTAGTCTTAAAGGATCTGGCTAAAATCGAGGCAAGTAAAATATTTGTGCCTTACAACATCTCACTGGCAGAAAAACATGCTCTAGCTGATCTTAAAAATAACAATCTTTTGATTGTTAAGCCAGCCGACAAGGGAGGTGGCATTGTGCTGCAGGATAAAGATAAATACCGAGAAGAGATTCTGCGACAATTAGGCAATCAGGCACATTACTGCAGGCTTCCTAATAACCCTACAAGAGAGATTCAAGAAATGATAATCAAGGTAACTACTGAGGCTCTTGACTGTGGGTATCTAACCAACAAAGAATTCCAGTTCCTTAATACCAAGTCTCCAAGGACACCGGTAATATATACATTGCCAAAAGTCCATAAAAATATCGAAAACCCTCCCGGAAGGCCTATAGTCTCCGGTTGTGGCTCGGTTCTTGAGCCCTTAGGTCATTATGTGGACTTTTTTTATAAAGGAATTCGTTCCGAATACCCAGTGCTACATACGAGACAGTATGGGGATGATCAATTTGATCGAAGATCACCCCTATGATCCCACATCTGAGGGACTTTGTACCTTAGATGTGGAATCTTTATACACTAATATTCCACAAAGAGACTCCCTTTTGGTTATAGAGAAGGTGTTGGATTCCAGACAATGCCCACATGCAGTTCCAACACTGTTTGTCTTGCAGTTACTGGAGATCTGCCTTACAGAAAACTTTTTCATGTTTGAGGACCAATTTTATGGCCAAGTAAGAGGGACATCGATGGGAGCAATTTTTGCCCCTAATCTAGCGATTCTTTATATGGACCATCTAGAATGTCATCGGATCTTGTCCTCTGTGAATCCCTTCCACAGTGCAATTGCACTGTGGAGGAGATATATAGATGACATTTTCTTGATTTGGGACGAATCTATGGAGCTTCTAGCTCAATGCCAGCATTGGTTAGATAACAACTCTAATGGCTTACAGTTTACCCTGTCTACTAATTAAACAAGAAATACCTTTCTTGGACTTAAATATTTTCCATCAGGAAGGAAGACTGATCACAAGTCTATACAGAAAGCCCACTGAGCGCAATACGTTGCTCAGTTACCAAAGTAACCACCCTAGAGCCTTACGTGACTCTCTGCCCTTTCCCCAATTTCTCCGGCTGAGAAGGAATTGTTTTCTGAAGGGCGATTACTTTAGAGAAGCTAAGATTCTGTCCACTAAATTGCTAGCGAGAGGGTACCCCAGAAGACTTATTCGACAATCACTCAAAAGGGCTTGGTATTCTCCACGAGAAACTTTGCTAGAGCCAAAGGAGAAGACCACACAGAACCGCATCGTATGTGTCACAACCTTTTCACCCATTTCAAATGCTTTGAAAAAGAGTGTGAGCAGACACTGGCATACACTTAATGCGGGTTCTCTTAATCTGGAACGCCCACTATTTGCTTTTAAAAAATCAAAAAATATCACGGAGCACTTAGTTAGGGCTGCCTTGCCCCTAGAAAAAATTGGGAGTACACTGGAAGATATATGGGGCCTCCCACGACTAACAGGTCATGCACAGTGTGGGTCATGTATTGTATGTGACAGTACAATAGAAGGGAAAGATTTTGTGTTTCAACAGATAGTTTTTCGTAGACAACATTTCACAAATTGTAACAGCTCTAATGTTATCTATGCGGTTTTTTGTCCATGTAATTTAATATATATAGGACAAACTACACAAAAAGTCCGCCTCCGTATTGGTCAACACAAGAGCCGGATTCGGTGTAAAACACCTAATGCACCGCTAGTGGATCATTTCCTTGAGAAAAACCACAGTGAATCTGAATTGAAATGGACAATTATTGACGTGGTAAAACGTCCACCAAGGGGCGGCGATATTGGCTGTCTACTCAATAAGGAGGAACTAAAATGGATCTTGAGGACCAAAAGTATCCACACTGGCCTGAATCGCTTGGAGGATTGGACCTCCTTGCTTTAATGGACAAAGAACTGTGAATCCTCATATTTTGATATGCGCCCTTGGCTAAGTCTGTTTCGTGATTTGGTCTGGGTAATCTGGCGACTTCAAACATATGGAGATGGCAAACTGTGATTGTGATTCCTTGTTAATATATAAATATCTCCTAGTCGTGTGGTATGGGTAAACTTATTGAAAATATGTCACTTTTGGACCTTTGTGAAATGGTCAATCAAGGGCAATGTATAAATATCACCTGGGCTTGTGGTGTTGGTAAGCGTATTGATAATATGTTACCTCTGGATTCTAGTCAAATGGTTAATTCAGGGGAATTGTCCTTCAGAATTTTTTCTTCTGAATTCATGAGTCTACTTTAGACTGATATTTTATTTGGCTACACAGGGTACTTGATAATACGCTTTAATTCGCAAAGTCCTTTCTTTTGCTTTTTCGTGTTCATTTAACGTGATTGTTGTAAATAGTTGTAAATAGCAGTAGAACTGTACACTGAACGGCCCACTTGGTAGTGTTGAGGTCGTTATATTCACCACTCCAAAATGGCTGCTGTAAATGAACGTGAACTCTGTGTTTGTACTTTCTCACCCAGAAACGGCTGTTAATAGAATCATTTTGTGCATTAGATGGCCCGGTTTGCGCTACGGTTACTCGAAACTGAGGCGGGTGCTAGCCCCCATTTGATACCATAAGCCGGCGTCTCACCGTTTTTTTGTCCACACTGGGACTTAATATCACATTGTTGCTCGATGATACAAAGCACGAAAAATTGTGCGTAGTATCACGCTCGAATGCCCTGCCTTTAGTGTTTTGAAGTATTCACACATTTTAAGCTTATGTGCTGTTACCTTTTAAGATGGCACCCATCGGGTCTACCAGATACTATTTCCTTGTCCCTCCTCCTATTTCCCACACGTACCACATGACACTGATCACGTGCGAGTAGGCGTCCCTTTAACAACGTTACCTGGCGCGCTGCTTAGATTGAGTATCATCTCAACGGAGGCGAGAGACCCCTATTACGGGATCGGCTTTCCATGTCACCGGTAAGACGGTTTCCTGTTCACCTTATACTGAGGGGTGTGTGCCAAACGGGTTATAATCTATTGATACTGAGTACCCCTGTGGTCCGTTTCTGTGTTCTAGGTAACTGACGGAAACCTATCGAGCATTTCCAAGGGTAGGAGCCTTATACATTTTATTCGTTCTTGCATCTTTAAACCGCACAAGACCCCTTATTTTCCGGTTCGCTACCTGAATTGACTGGTAAGAGAGGCTCCTTAGTGGGGTTTGTACTATTGACTAAATTTGGGAAGCAGTACATATTTAGCATGTCCTGCATTATGTATTATAATTTTTTCTGCAGATATGCAACAATAAAGCGTTTGCTTTTTTATCCACAACTCCGCCTTACTACTCCGTTATTAAATCGGATGAGCCCCCGTTTGGTAAGCTACTCTTGGCGATATGTTTTTTCTTTGTATCAACTATGGCCATGTAATGTCCAGTGCTGACAGTCATGCTCTTGTGCCTTTTAGGTGTACACTGATCTTGCTCCCCACTGAGAGTGATTTTGATGATTTTTTTGAATGAATTGTTATTAATGTAAATCTTGAAATGCATTAATTTGTGGATTTGTCTCTTTTCCCACCCCCCCCTCTTTTTTCCCAAATAGTATTGTTTATTCAATGTATGTGTTGGTGGTATTTATGCATGGCAATTTTTGTAGATATTTAGTAAAGGCATGTATTGATATGTCCTGATGATGGTCCTACATTAGACTAGGATCGAAACGTCGTCGACACTGTACACATGATGATTTGTATACTCCTCCATTGTGTAAATCACAGAATGTGTATTTAATTTATAACTGTCTGTCTCAATTTTTTGATTAATCGACAGACTTTTTTCTTGCCTTGTATTTGTCTGTTTTTTATGGTTGTGTATATGTAGTAGTTGGACGCAGGCTTGTGTCCCACTTAGAAATTGGTATATATTTTGCTACATTAAAGTGTATTTCTAGAAACAAAGATAAAGATAATAGATATAGAATAAAGATAAAGATAAAAGATATAGAATAAAGATAATTTCTAGAAACAAAGAGATCTCAATCACCGCTATAGACCCGTGTGATTGGTCTGATCATCACGCTATAACATTCGCGATACCTACAATGAAAAAGGGCAGGAACATGCAACCGCGCAAGGTCAAAAAACTGATACGAGACACAAAAGAAGCTAATATTGAACTATTGGTTGAAAGATGTGAGAAAGACCTGAAGCCTCGTAACAACATGCAGAATGTAAATGAGATGACTGACCACTACTTAACCTCCATCGGTAATATAGTCAATGACACCTTGCCTCGAAAACTGAAAAGAGTCACGGAAAAACCCAAAAATCCCTGGTTTAATGAGGCTTTGAACGAGGACAGGCGAAAACTAAGAATGGCTGAAAGGAAATGGAGGCAACACCCCTCCTCCCCCGAACTGAAGGCCCTCAGAAAAACCAGAAAACAATATAACTTAAAGATAACCAACGCCAAAAAAGAATTTATAAGGGATGAACTGGACAATGCCACAAACAGACCTCGAAAACTCTTCGAGATCCTAAAACAACAGTCAAATAAACTAACCAAAACGGCCCAAGAGAACCCAAAAAATCCCATAAGTTGTGAGAAATTCTCCTTATTCTTCAATGATAAAAGTAAACTGCTAGAAGCTGAGCTCACGAATTCAGCAGCTAACCTCACGACCCTTCCCTCATCAAAAAAGGAGGCGAATACGACAACGGAAGATCTTCTAACAAAAAATAAGGCAAGCTGGGACACATTTGAACTATACAACCAGGAAAAGATCGCCAAAACGCTTGCGAAACTTAGACCCAACAACCACTACCAAGACCCGCTACCGGCAAAATGTGTAAGCGAAATCAGCCACACTCTAGTTCCGATCTGGACTGAGATAATAAATGCTTCATTAGCACAAGGGACCCTCCCTGACTGCCTAAAAACGGGGCAGGTAGTTCCAATCATCAAAAAACCGACAGCGGATACAACAGACCCGAACAACTATCGACCAGTGACCAACATCCCTTTACTGGCCAAACTTATTGAGAAATGTGTGCAAGGCCAACTAAGCCAACACATTGCTAAGTTCTCACTACTAGATGACTGCCAATCAGGTTTCAGAACTGGACACAGTACTGAAACTGCAATATTACATATTGTTGATGACGCCTTACAAGCTCTTGACCAAAATCATGCGTGCCTACTGATTCTGCTAGACCTGTCATCAGCATTTGACACGGTAAATCATGAGATACTGATGACCAGACTACATGACAGGATGGGTTTATCTGGAAACGTACTGAAGTGGTTTAACTCCTTCCTGCAGAACAGGACTCAGCTATTCCTGGTCAATCAAGCAATCTCCTCGCCGTGCCCTAACACAATAGGGGTCCCTCAAGGCTCGACGTTATCCCCTGATTTATTCAACTTGTACGTAGAACCTCTCACAGAGATTCTTCGGAAATCACAGATCTCCTACCACATGTACGCAGATGACACGCAAATATATATGAAGATTGCCTGCAGTGATGACATTGACCTTATGAACGAAACCCTAAAGAGAGCGTTGCATTGGCTAACAGCCAATCACCTGAAACTGAATGCCAATAAAACAGAATTCCTGTTAATCTCACCGACAAGGAGTCACACAGAGGCAAAGGAATGGGTGAAATTGGTGACTGCGCTTAACTGCACTCCGACCCTAGTTAATTCAGCCAAATCACTAGGAATTACACTAGACGAGAACCTAGACATGAAAGAACACGTCAACTCAATGGCCAAGAGCGCCCGCTTTTACTTGAACTATCTAAGAAAACTGAAACCCTTTATCTCAGAAGCAGATCTAAAACTAGCTATCCAATCACTAGTCATCTCGAGGATCGAATATGGATGCACTACGTTAGCTGGCCTACCGAAAACATCCACTGCACCACTAAAAGCCTGTCTCAACGCAGCGGCAAGACTCATCACAGGAACGAGGAAATTCGACCACATTTCTCCCCACCTGAAATCACTAAACTGGTTACCCTATGATGCCAGAATTAAAATGAAGATGGCCTGTATCACACATAAAGCGGTCCACTACAACATGCCGAGATATCTAGCCAAGAAAATTAAGCTATCGGGAGGTAATAGATCAACTAGAAGCGCTAAAGAGTTGCTATTGCGGCCGGCCTTCTTCCAGAAAAAAAAGACCTATGACCGAGCTTTTTCGGGAGCCGCCCCCAGAGTCTGGAATTCACTCCCCCCTTACATCAGGAAGATTCAAAATACTGCAGCTTTTAAAAGGGAACTGAAAAGCCACATGATGAGTAAATACCCTACATAGAGATGCCAACAGACCAATGATATGAACATTTCTGCCAAAGAGGACTGGAGTCAGCATGAACTATTGGAAGACATATAAGACAAATGACCGATTCCAAACAAGACTCGGCTTTACAATCTATTGCTACCTCATTATTAGATGTGTCTGCACTATGTCTCTCACCGAAGATATTACCCCTATCTTAACCTGTTAATATTTATGATCGTTGCATCTAGCTATTTCCATTCTACTCCTATTGCTAACTACTATGATATGGAACTGATAATAATATACAATCCTACCTCATCGAACTTGACTGTTTGACTATGACACAACCTAAACTATATACTAATTGCTCAGGCGTTAGGAATATATTTATCTAATCTCCCTAGATAGCATATTACCTCCTACCTCCATATCTGTTTGCTGCTATAACTGCTACTATAATTTCAATGTTGTTTTTAATCTTCTATGTTAATATGTAATCCTCTATCCTATCACCCTAGATAGCATATCGTCTTCTACCTCCATATATGTTTTGCTGCTATAATTGCTACTATGATTGTCAATCTGTAATCACATATGTTAAGCTCTCTGATACCCACGGGTCTTGTCCGCGCTATATAAAACACTATAAATAAATAAATAAATAAATAAATATTTATTATTAAAACATGTCCGGCTGGACATTGAACAAAGATTCCAATTCCGGTCTACTTGTATCTTTGCTTTTAAATTGAGATTGATGTTTGGGACCATTGTTTTTGGAAATACTGCATCCCCCCAAGGTCCCAGACTTATTGCTACTTTGGGTTTCCCTTGTTATATATAACAGAATGCCAAGACATCCAGCAGTCGATGAGGTGTCTAGATAAGATAACAAAGGAGTTGGGATGGTTTCTGGCTATCTTATAAACAAAGATAAAAACGGAGGTTATGTCCTGGAACTCAAGAAAGACAGAAGATATAGTTTGTAAATCAGAGATTAGATACTTAGGGGTGAGAATAACACAAGACCTAAGAGATGTTACTAAAGTTAATTTTGTTGAAGTTAGGAAAGAAATTTCTCAAGCTTTGAGAGGATGGGCACACCGGCCGCTAACAATATATGGCCGTGTCAACCTAGTGAAAATGATGCTTTTACCCAAGATAACTTTCCTGTTTGACTCCATACCGCTTCTTTTTGAGAAAAAGTTGCAGAGTGAGATAAGGTCATTTATCTGGGCGTCTAAGGGGTCCCGCCTATCATGGAAAAAGATTAGGAGGAAACTTTTGAAGGGAGGATTGGCGGCTCCTGATTTCCAGATCTATTCTTGGGCTTTTTTGTTGAAGAACTGCAGAATGCTTTTAGCCACCCCTGGGAGTTCGGACAATGGCAAAATGTTGTCTGCTCTGCTGAAATTGGAGGGGGTGAAACAAAATGGATTCATGTATAAATTTGCCGACCCAAAGTGCTTTAAAAAAATAAGATCAAAAGTGTTGAAAGATTTAGCGACGGTTTGGTATAGAATCAGGAGGGCAACAAAAATACCATACTTAAGTGATATGGCACCGATATGGGACACACCAGGAGCACCGCCCTGGACTAAGGATGTCTTGGCATTGGCACTGAATGTCACTGGTTTTGTACGATTGATATCAGAGCCTAACTATGATGTCCCTGTAACCTTTGTTTTTTTCAGTGAAGTTCTAAGGTTTTTCTAAATTATATTTCCTAACTATAACGACCCTGCAATCTTTGGTTTTTTAAGTGAAATAACGAGAATGTGAGGCAGCTGGTTCTAACCCCCACAGCCTGCCATGAAGAAGGGAAGAGTGTCTCCTGAAACCCATTGGCAATTCAAGGCTGGGAATAATTTTGCATGTGCCCACCCACTGGACTCGTTGCTGCCGGTTGACAAAATAAAGGTTAAAGTTGAAATCGACATGTGGGCGCTTCACTGTGAGAGCAGACTTGTTTTGATATTAAGTGGCCCGCTCCGGCCACGAAGCAGCCCCCGTGCCGAGGCGGCAGGTCCTGGTGTTCTACTTGTGGAATATCGCTGAAGGAACAACAAGAGAACCTGTCAATGTGGCACAAGGAAAGCACCGCGTGCGGTGAGGTGATGACGTCACATATTACATCACTATGACATGGTCAGTGACATCATTCATGACATCACTGATGACACCATCCAGTGAATGTGTGTCTTTCTGAAAAATAAATATGTGTTATATATGTATATGGAAAAGTTGATGGAAGAATAAATGTTTACATAAGTGTCTAAATGGATGTTTTAAAAAAAAAAATTGATTGGTTAACTGGCTTATTAAGTGTATCTTAGTGAATACATATATTAGTGTCTAATGTTTAAATATTTAAATATATGTATTAGTGTTTCACTTTGTGTATAAGTGGCTGTATGGGTTGATGAGTAGCTGCATGTGTTTGTATATAGGTTATTAGGTGTTTTTTTTAGTATCAGTATGAGTGTCTGTATGGTTTGATGGGAGTATTACTTAGCACATAGATGCATGAATGACTGACTCTCTGTTTGTATGTGTTTTGAAGACAGCATATGTGCAGGACTGTATGGGTGGATGAGTGTGTATATGTGTGTGTTAGTGAGTGAATGACTGTCTCACTAGTGTGTTTATCAGTAACTACATATGTTTTAATCTAGTATATGTGAATATTGATGTATATAAGTGAGTATATGTGAGAGTAAGAGATTGTAAGAGTTCCTGTTTAAATAAGTATGTATTTCTATAAGTGATTGTTTAAGAGAGTAAGTATGTGTAAGTTTCCTTAGAAGTAAGGTGGTAGTGTGTGTATAGCTGTATATGCAAATAAATGGATGTTCAATAGTTTATTTGCATGTGTGAGTATGTGTGTGAGTAACTTTTGGATGACTGTCGGTGTGTAACAGGATGTATAAGTGTATCACTACATATGATGAGTAAGTATATGTATAAGTGACTATATACAACTGTTGGTGAATGAGTGGAAGTGTATATAGATGGTTAGATGGTGGAATTACTGAATTGGTTGTTGTAACTGGTATGGGTATCTCAATTTTTTTTGAAAATTTTAGTTTCTATTTTTGAATATGTGTTTCAAGGGTTACATTACAGTGAAAGGAGGTCTGTCACTTTGTCACAAGGATGGTGTCATCAGTGATGTCATGAGTGATGTCACTGACCATGTCATAGTGATGTAATATGTGACGTCATCAGCAGTGCATTGCACGCGCAAGTTATAGTGAGTCCAACTAACTATAACGTGGGAATTTCAATGGTTTTATGCGAGTAAAATTTCCAGCTAACTATAACTGGTGTGAAACCTATGGTTTTTTCAGTGAATTTAATAGGTTTTTTAAATGCTAATTCCTAACTATAACGGGTGTGAAACCTATGGTTTTTTCAGTGAATTTCAAAGGTTTTTAATAGCAAATCTCTATAGGTATGAAATGTAATATTTTTTGTAATGAATTTTATATTGTATATTTTTGGAATACAATTTTTTTTATGTATATATTTTTTATTTTTTTGCCTTGGTGCGCTGCCGGTGCGCGTACCGATGCGCTCACCGGTAAGCGCAGTCTTGCGGCGCGCCCCGGTGCGCGTACAGGTGAGCGTCCCGAGAGCGCTATTGCCGCGAACGAAAACATCATCATGACGTATCGCGAAGCCGCGTGATGCGTCTTATGACGCACGGCGTAAGCGCATCCGGAAGCGCCCGAGCACATACGACCGCGCTACGTAAGCGCCCCCGGGTGCGCACCCGGGCGCGCAGCCAGGCGCGTCCCGGGGCGCGTAGCGTAAGCGCGTCGGGTCATGTTACCTGAAAATAACACTTTTCATTGGTTCAGAACACTTTTGGTTTCCAAATGATGAAACACCGGGTCATGTGACCTGAAAATAACACTTTTCATTGGTTCAGAACAGTTTTGTTTTGCAAATGATGAAAGCACCCACCTTTTTTCCTCATTCTCACTTTGTTGTTTGAGTGAGGAAGACCTGCTTCTATTGATAGAGAAATGGCTACAGTAGCAGCAGCAGCTGGAGCATCTGCACCACCACCACCACCACCACAAGGACCACCACAACATCACATTGGTGGTCAAGAAGAAGAGGAGGAGGAGGAGGAGGAGGAGGAGGAGGAGAGAAGGCAGTTCCTGCCTGAAGACAATCCCCCATATAAACCTAGGGAGCACTTTATATGGGAGTTTTTTAAAATCCCAAGGGGTGCAAAGAAAGTAAACGCTGCAAAGGTGACCTGTCTCATCTGTGGCGCTGTACTATCCAGGGGGAACCCTGCAAAAAAATATTAATTTGGGAATCACACAATGATTCGCCACATGCAACGATTGCACCCCAATAATTATTCTGCAGCAGAGGTGAGAGAACTGTGCAGAAACCTTCCCCAATCGTCTTCCAGAAGCTCAACTAGTAAAGAACCCACTCCATCGGGTCCAGAGGCAAGGCAGATGGTGCCAAACATACAAACCAAGTTTGGTAGATACACAATCGTTTGTGTATTGTGTGGGAAAACAATTACGTATGGTGAGCAAAGTATCACACTCATCAACCTTGCTGGTGATAACCACAAGTGCCCGCCCTTAATTTTTTCCTGATTTTTTATTGCTCCAGTTGAGCTGTTTACAATTCCCTGTTTTTTGTTTCTCCCCATAAAAAATAAATTTTTTTTAAAAACTGTTCAGAAAAGCCAAAAAAAGTAAAAAATGTTCAAAAAAACAATAAAAAAAATATAAAACAACAAAAAGAATAAAAAAAACAGTTCTTTTTAGAACTACCTCCAATTTATAAAAAAAATGCTACATTTTTAAAAAACTCTGTCATTCTTTTTTCTCCAGGGTACGCTCCCCGGTACGCTCCCCGTTGCGCGTACCGGGCGCTCCCCCCGCGAAAAAAAAAATGTTTTGCCCCGCGAAGCCTTTTTATGGCCCCCACATCAAACCTAGGGGGTCAGGGGGGTCTACCCTGCCCCCTTTTAGTCATTTCCCCCTTTGTTTTTACCACCTCCTGTGTCTCGATCCTACCGAGACACAAGATGGCGGCCGCTCCGGACTGTTTGGAATGTTGACAGACACCCGAGAGCCAATCAGCTTTCCGCTCGCGTACTCGCGTAGCGCGGGCGCGCTTATAGATATATATATTTTTTTTAACCTAAATTACTCAAAATCCACTGGAGCACATATCTTGAGACATAGCAAAGGCACATCGGGCTAACAGTCCCTACAATTTTGCCAAGTTTGGTGGGAATCCATTCAGCCGTTCGGGCTAAAAGTGAGTCCAACCGCCCTATGGAAATTAACATGGGGAAAACACGTTTTGGGACCCCCTTTTATCTCGGCCCCCGCTTGACGAATCCCCCCCAAACTTTCAGGGAAGGAGCGGAGCGGAGCTGGCCATCTAATTTGAGAAATTCGCGAAAATTCGTCCACTGGCGCCAAAGTTATTCCCAATAGAATGTTGCGGATTTCCTATGGAAACTAGGTCCCAACTATAACTACCTACTGGCAACCGCCAGTAGGTAATATATATATATATATATATATATATATATATATATATCCAAAACTATCAGGTCGCCCAACTTCAAGGAAAAGCACAGGAAGATAAGTAAAGTGTCCTTTATTCAATAACCAGACGACTTGCCAGCAGTCACTGCGCCCCCCAACTGACATCTAATCATGCAGGCCAGACACGTTTCAGGATCTTGTATCCTTTCTTCAGTGGCAGGCAGAAAGAGATGAAAGGATACGCTGCGCACGCACCTAATTTCACAACACCTGCCCTGGTAGGCGTGGCTCACCTGGAGCCTCCTGGTGTTTGTAGTCCGTGCGTAAATGTTCCCCGGTGGGTGCGCCTTTCACACTTTCAATGATGCAAAAAATAAAACTCAAGTGAGACGATGCTCGGTCGAAGGGCCGTGGCTGCCCTGCTTTGCAGAAGTTCGTTGCACTTTTTCAAGCTCCCGCCCTGAACGGCAACTTGAACGCCTCCTCCCAATATTTCCGCTTCAGACATGAGGCTGGAAATGGCCCGACTTGCGGTGGGTCTTCCTCACGGCTTAGCAAGCCGTACACATCCAAAACTATCAGGTCGCCCAACTTCAAGGAAAACCACAGGAAGATAAGTAAAGTGTCCTTTATTCAATAACCAGACGACTTGCCAGCAGTCACTGCGCCCCCCAACTGACATCTAATCATGCAGGCCAGATGCGTTTCAGGATCTTTTATCCTTTCTTCAGTGGCAGGCAGAAAGAGATGAAAGGATACGCTGCGCACGCACCTAATTTCACAACACCTGCCCTGCTCACCTGGAGTCTCCTGGTGTTTGTAGTCCCACCGCAAGTCGGGCCCTTTCCAGCCTCATGTCTGAAGCGGAAATATTGGGAGGAAGCGTTCAAGTTGCCGTTCAGGGCGGGAGCTTGAAAAAGTGCAACCGACTTCTGCAAAGCAGGGCAGCCACGGCCCTTCGACCGAGCATCGTCTCACTTGAGTTTTATTTTTGCATCATTATAAGTGTGAAAGGCGCACCCACTGGGGAACATTTACGCACAGACTACAAACACCAGGAGGCTCCAGGTGAGCCACACCTACCAGGGCAGGTGTTGTGAAATTAGGTGCGTGCGCAGCGTATCCTTTCATCTCTTTCTGCCTGCCACTGAAGAAAGGATACAAGATCCTGAAAAGCGTCTGGCTTCCTGGTCTGAAGTCTCAGGGACAAAAATACTTCACCCCCAGTCCCCCTGAACTCCTTTGCTGGGAGTTCTGACCTCCTGAGAGGTGCCTGCCAGTGTTCTGGACGCCTGGAGGTTGTTTTGGGACTGGAAACGGCAAGACCTGTGAAAATTGAAGCATCACCTGTTTCTGACGCATCACAGCGGTGCGATAAGAATTTTCCGACACATCACCACCATGAAGAATCAAAGCAGCGCCTGCTTCTTGGAAAAGAACCGACGCATCTAGGGGACGTGGCTGAAGTAATCGCAGTGCATCCTGGGACTTCACGCACCGCATCATACTGGATTGTAACGTATCGTATCGAAGCATCAAGTCTACCGCATCGTTGGGGGACGCAGTAAGAAACCGATGCATCATCTCCTCACGAAAGTAAGTAACCAACGCATCACCTCCTCTCTGGTAAGGAACTGACGTATCACCTCCCGCCGGAGCAAGGAACTGACTCATCACCTTCCCTGAGTGTAAGGAACCAACGCATCACCTTCCCTGCAACTCTTTTTTCTTGCCTTTTTTTGCTGCATCCCAGGTACTTTATGTAAAAGTGTCGTATCCCACATTTTCTTGAACCAGAACTGATTCTACCATTTGAAAGTCATAGTTTTATTACTGTATTGTGGATGTTTGCTGTTTTGGTCTTGTTTGGTTTAGATAAAGACTACGTATTTTTCTAAACTGGAGTGGTGTCCATTTGTAGAGTTTTCATTGTATTACTGTATGAATGCACAAATGCTGCACACACTGCCTCTGAGATAAGCCTGTCTGCTTGTGCCAAGCTACCAAGGGGGTGAGCAGGGGTTATTTTAGAAGGATCTCCCCCTTACCCTGACTAGGGTGCCTACTTGGACAAAGGTGCAAACCCTTGCCAACTAAAGACCCCATTTCTAACAATATATATGTATATACGCAGCGGACGCGCATTGCATCGTTAAGCTGAGTGTGTGATTTTGTTTGCTGGGGGTGACCTGCATTCTTTTAATCTTCCTACAACTATTTTTAAAAACAAAACATTTGCTTTACTGTTACCTAAATGCACCTTTACCCGCACTGCTTCCCGGTCCACAACGGGTCCTTGTCCCGGTTGCGTGGAGGGAGTACCGGCAACGACCTCATCCAATTCTCCTCTTTCGGGTTGGAGACCGGAGAGGGCGGAGTTTCGCACTCCTACTAAAACTGATGATTTCTCTTCCGCGCAGTGGTGATTTTGTTTTCTGGGGGTGACCTGCATTCTTTTAATCTTGCTACAACTATTTTTAAAAACAAAATATTAGGAGGGCGTGGCCAAGATGGCGGCCTGATCGGACGTGTCTCTGCGAGGCTCTCCGGCCCTGAACCCCCAAGCCCCCTTATACTTGCGTGAGATACCCCCAAACGCGCTATTTCCATAACCGGGGTTGACACAATTGATACCGGTATCTCCCCACTGAAGATTCGGACTGCGCTGCCTCCCGGAGCCTAGCTGCGCCGGCCAGGAGCTCCCGCCGCTAAACATCAGAGAAATGGCGGCCACGGACGCTCGCCGCCCGGAGTGAGCCCGGAGCCCTGTGACCCGGGAAGGAGCGATCAGAGGGGGCAGACGTGGACCCCGCCGAAGCCGCAGGTGAAGAATCGGTGTCCGCTAAGCTGACCTCCAGTCGATACGGGCGGCTGTGGCGCCGGCCTGCGGCGGCACGGATCGCCAGACCACTCGAGCCCCCGGCTTGGGGCCTAGTCCGGAAGGAGTCCGGAGCCGGAGGACTGTTCCCATGCCCCGGGCGCTGGGGGCCCCCCGAGGAATCCTCAGACCACCGGCAAGAAGAGCAGCGCCCCCCCCCCACCACTGAGAGACTGAGCCTACACCGAGGTGAGCAGGGCGTGCGGTGACGAGGGGGCCGGGCCGGGCCGGGCCTCAACCCAGGGAGGCCACGGTCGCACCCGGGAGGACTGAGGCGGGGCAACCCTGCACGCCCCTGGAGACTAGCGGATCTGCCTGCCCCTGGACAGGGAGCTGGAGCCGGCGGACGCCGATTTGGGCCTGCGTTAGGGGGACACCGGCGGCCGGGCTCGAGGCGCCATTTTTGGCCTGGGGAGACTACTAGGCAGACACCTCTAGCCATTTTGGGAGCATCAACGGCCCGCGTCCGCGGACTACGCTGGGGTCCCCTGGAAGGGGTTCGACCAAGGCGGTAGTCCCCCAGAACCTGCACCCACTACTGGGGATCGGCTGCCGGGGTCTCGGACTTGGGGGCGGAGACGCAGCGGGTCCCGGCCAGCTCTCCCGGCCCGCGGCTCCCGCGGTCCGGCGGAGAGGCAGTCCCGTAACTAAAGTGCTCGCCGCCACCGCGCCAAATTAAGGTGCCCTGCTGGTTCTCCCCTTGGACATTGCGCCTGGCACTGACAGTTGGCTCGGACCTGGCTCAACACGGGACGATATCCAAACGCCCCGGCCAAGCAAGACCACGTACCGACCCCAGCACCTACCACACGCCGAGCCCTGAGACTCCATGACAGCTCCACGGCCCGAGCAGGCGCTACTCTCGACATCACCGTAGTGCCACCTTCGCCCTCTTTGGCCCATACACCGGCGACATGGCGCACACGGGACGCAAGGGTTCCCGTAATATCGTGGACCTTCTCCACAAAAGCGCGCCAAAAGGGGAGAAAGCTCAGACAACGGCGTCCCCGAAGACTCCGGCTAGCCCCCAGGGACAGGATGACGAGACCGCTCCCATCACCAAAGCCTTCCTAGCCTCCCTGTTTAACACCCTGAGAGATGACTTCCAAGCCCTGAAACAGGAATTGGCAGGAGAACAACGGGAGCTGCGTCGAGATCTAGACGGCCTGGGCGAGCGAGTGGCGTCGGTGGAGGAGGCAGACCAGTCCCGCAGTATGGAGGTAGAGCGGCTGCAACAGGAGATTCTCCGTCTTCAAGACCAGCAAGTGGACCTGCAGGCACACTCGGAGGACCTTGAGAACCGCTCTCGGCGGAACAACATACGGGTCCGGGGAGTCCCGTTGAAGTCCGAGGGGAACAATATGGTTGGATATCTGCAGGACTTATTCCGGGAGATACTGGGGGAGTCTGAGGAGCTTGAGATACGGATTGACCGCGCACATAGAGTCGGTATGGCACGAAGGGCGCCGGCCCCTCCCCCAGACATACTGGCCTTCCTCCCGGACTTCTCTTTGAAGGAGCCTATATTGAGAGAGGCCCTAGCAAAACAACCAATTCACTTACGGGAAGAACCCATAGCCCTTTTTCAAGACCTCTCTGCCATTACCCTACAGAAACGTAAATCCTTCAGGATTGCGACAAACTTTCTGAGAGACAACGGAATACCATACTCCTGGGGGCACCCGTTTCGTCTGATCTTTAGATGGAAAGGATCGCTGCACCAGCTCAATTCACTCCGCGACACTTGTGCTTTACTAGACATTGACATGCCGAAAGATACAGGGTCTAGGGACGCATCCCCCAGCAGATCACAGGATGGGCCCCTGCGACCACCAGGAGAGATGTGGCAGACAGTGCGGCTGAGGCGATCCCCGAGGTCTTTCCCGAAACCTGACCCTGCCACGGTCGCTCAAGCTAAAGAGGCAGCTGTGCAAGAAGTAGCGGATAACACAGCGACCAAACTGTAAGACAATGTTATCCAGGGGTATAAATTCACACTATAGCTCTGCCTGGGGGGATGGGTCGGGGAGCCGCTGATTTGGCCGCTGCCACGTTACCCTCTACAATGACTTACTACGGACCTGCGCTATACACAAGTAGGCACGAGACTATGAGTAGTTTTCTTCTCAGGGGTTGTTCTGGGGAGGTTGGGGGGGGCAAACAGGAGTGTGGGGGAGGACTTTGTTGGGGTTGGGGAAGTTTTGTGGGGTTGGTTGGGATGGGGGGGGGGTTGGTTCCTGGAAAGGGATGGGTGGGTGAGGGGGTGGGTTGTCCAGTGCTCCGTTCTATACACAATGGTCGTAACCTGACCCTGACGTCACACACTTCGTCAGGCTTGCTAACCAGCCAGTCCGAATCCCATAGTCACCATGCCACCTACCACTCTTAAAATTCTAACCCTGAATGTACGGGGTCTCAACAGTCCTGTCAAAAGGCGTGCCATTCTGTCCCTGCTAGAACACTCACGGGCAGACATCTGCTGTTTGCAAGAAACACATTTGATGACGCGTGATTGCCACCGACTAAGGTCCCGAAAATTCCCCACCCAGTTCTTTTCCTCTGGCCCCAATAAGACCGGTGGAGTGGCGATTTTGGAAGCACAGGCGTTTAAAGGTACAGTCTTACACAAATGTGCAGAACAGAAAGGAAGGCTGTTGGCGTACCGCTTTGCTCTGGGAGGCCTACTATTCACCATCGGGTCCATTTATAGTCCCAACGAGGGCCAAGAACGCTTCCTCCATTCAGTCCTGCCAGACATCACCGTCACCCCAGACAGACACATCATACTGGGGGGTGACTTCAATATGGTGTTTAACACAGTTTTAGATAGGTCCGCGCAACGTTCTCCCAAGGCCGGGACTTTCTCCACCAACTGCACAGACCGACTCACCGAGCTGGACCTCCATGACCTTTGGCGCCGTACTCACCCAAATGACAGGGAATATTCTTATTACTCTAACGCACATAAGACCTACGCCAGATTAGATCCCCTCTTAGCCTCTGGCCCGGTCTGCACACTAGCCACCTCGACGGAGATAGGAGTGCTTTCACTCTCAGACCACGCGCCGGTTACCACCACTCTTACGTTGCCACCTACCACGAATCCGCTCAGGGTGTGGCGACTCCGGGACACTTTACTACATAGAAAAGAGGTAGTGAAACGTATTCAGGACGCAATCCAAGACTACCAGTTGCACAATGCTAATGGAGACACGACGCAGGCGACACAGTGGGCAGCCATGAAAGCAGTGCTCCGCGGAGAAATTATAGCCATCTCCGCAGCAGAGAATAAAGATAGGCAGCTCAAGCGAGACGAACTTACCCACCGGGTGCGGGAGTTAGAACGCATCCACCAACGGACGGGGGCCCCCCGGATTTGGAAACAGCTTAAAACGGCCAGACACCTCCTATCCGCGCTGGATACGGACCGGGCGGAATACGCAGCCTTACGGCTGAGACATGCCTATTACACGGGAGGGGACAGGTGCGGTAGGCTGCTGGCAAGCAGACTCCGTGTCTTACGAAACCAACAGACGGTGAAAGAGCTTTCCCGCTCCGATGGAGCGACGGTCACGGAAGATGTGGAGATAGCGGACACATTCCGAGATTTCTACACCTCTCTCTATGACGGGGATCGTCTCTGCGGGCGAGTATCTGGACTCGGTGGCGCTCCCCTCCTTGGAGCCCTCGCAGGCGGAATATCTCGACAGAGACATCCGCATAGAGGAAGTGATATCGGCCATAGCCAAACTCAACCCCGGAAAGGCCCCAGGGCCTGAAGGTTTCACGGGCCTTTTCTATAAGTCCTTCTGCACTATTTTAGCCCCGATCTCACCCGTCTGTTTAACACCTTCTCAGAACCGGGGGCTATCCCCCAAAACCTCCTAAGGGCGTCTCTCTCAGTCATCCTCAAACCAGGGAAAGACAAATCTAAATGCAGCTCGTACCGCCCCATCTCGCTACTTAACGTCGACCTCAAACTGTACACGAGCATTTTGGCGGCCCGCCTGAGTCCCCACCTGCCAGGCCTCATAGACCCAGACCAGGCAGGATTCATACCGGACTGCCAAACGGTCGACCACACCAAGCGAGTCACTCACCTTATAGAGAAGACCTCCCGAAACCCCGGGGAACGTATGCTACTGGCGGTTGACGCCGAAAAGGCATTCGACCGACTCCACTGGCCGTACCTACAGTTGGTCTTGAAGAAAATGGGCATCGGTGAGAAATTCAGCACCTTCATCTTTAATTGCTACACATTTCCTACAGCTGTGGTCCGCGTTAACGGCTACAGCTCCCGGAGCTTTCCCATCGAGAGGGGCACGAGGCAGGGTTGCCCTCTGTCGCCCCTGCTCTTTGCCCTTTATATGGAGCCACTGGCCCAGAGGATCCGCCAAAACACCGCGGTAACAAGGATAACATTTGGTGGTTACACACATACCATTAGCCTCTACACGGATGACGTCTTGCTCACACTTGACATTCCGCGGACGGCCCTTCCCGCAAGCTTGGTGGAACTGGAGAATTTTGCGGCAGTGGCCGGCTTTAAAATGAATGCGGATAAATCACTGGCCCTTGACCTTTACCTGAAACCCTCCACCAGGTAATACCTGCAGACCGCCCTTCCCCTCCAGTGGGCGTCAGAGGCAGTGCCCTATCTGGGGATCCAGTTGACCTCCACACTCCCTGCAATGACAGCGGTTAATTACACCACGCTCCAGAAGAAGGTTCGCGAGGAGCTGGGCCGATGGAGCAGCCTTCCCCTCTCGTGGCTGGGCAGAATTGCGGCTGTCAAAATGACAATTCTACCTCAAATTCTGTACCTCTTTCGTGCATTGCCGCTTCAGCCGCCCACGGGATGGCTCCAGCGAACGCAGGCAGATCTCACCCTCTTTATCTGGCAGGGCCGGAAGCCGAGGATGCGTAAGGCCTTGTCCATGCTTGCCCCTGAGGAGGGAGGGCTGGGGATTCCGGACCTACGCAAGTATTTCCAGGCGGCGCAATTGCGTTATTTGGGAGAATGGAGCAGGTGGGAGTCCGAGAAGCCCTGATTATTCCAGGATCAAGCGATAGTGGGACGTCCACTTCAGGAAATCCCATTCCTTCATAAAGCAGCCCGACCGGCTAATCTCTACGCATCATACGTCACACGGGTCCCGTTGCAAGCGTGGGACGCCACTAACGTGGTACATGATCTCACCACCTTTCCCTCACCGCTAACACCTCTAGTCGACAACCCAGACTTCACCCCGGGTATGGCGAAGGAGGTCTACACCCACTGGCGGTCAGCGGGATGCCGCTGCCTCTGTCACATTTATGGCCCGGAGGGTGTGCTCCCCTTCCCCCTCTTCCGACAAGAATACAACTGCCCTGAAACAGAACGCATGCGTTACCTTCAGGTGCGCCATTGGGCCCTACAGCCACAGGTTAGGGAGACAGCCGACAGACACTTCCGGCTGTACGAGAGATGGCTACTGACTCGCACCTCGGACACCAAACTCATATCTGATATTTACAAATTCCTCCAACCACAATCAACCCATCTTTACAATCCGGGAAGGGAGCGTTGGGAGAGGGAACTAGGCAGGACCCTGAGCCACAAAGAATGGAGCCAAATATCCTACCGAGCGCGACACTCGGCATACCACTCAGGGCTTACTGAGACACTGACTAAGGTGACCACATACTGGTACTATACGCCGGAACGCATTAGTGAAATGGATCATAGCAAGGACAAGAGCTGCTGGAGGGGTTGCGGACACTTGGGCACATTACTGCACATTCTATGGGACTGCCCCCTGATACAACCATATTGGACACAAGTGATTGATGACGTGGACACACATTTTCACACCGAACTGCCCCGCTTTCCTGCCTACATCATACTTGGGCTCCCTAATTCCTTAACATACCCCCTACGCTCACGAAGAGGACGCCAAATGGCCATCGCCCTAGGCTCGCGATCCAAAACATCCTGATACACTGGTGCACTACCACCATCCCTTCCACTACGGGTTAGCTTCACCGGCTATGGGGGGTGTTGGGGATGGAGAAGATGTCCCTTACACTGGCCGGAGACAAAGATCAATTCGCTGAGCTTTGGCAACCATTCCGCACTCTACTGATCACGGAAGTCAGAGAACTCACATGCCCACGGTATCTCCGCTTGTTACGTCTCACGGAACCGGAGGGCGAGGACTAACACTGGGGGGATAGGGAGGGACTTCGAACTGAGGCCTGATGGGGCGACACAGAGGGAGATTGACTTGAGCACTGAACGGGGAGGGACGGGGAGGGGGTTTGGGGAAGTTGGGGGGAGGGAGAAAGGGTGTTTCCACCTGGTTGGCACGTTGCACTTTTTCCTTACAGTTCAACGCAGCAACAGATCTAATGAGTACTGGACCGTCATCCCCATGCACCATCTGTACCCTTTTCATGTATATTATTGCTGCTGAGGTTGTACTGTTTACCTTGCATGATTTGCCTTCCAGGTGCAGATTTCAAATAAAAAGAGTTAAACCTAAAAACAAAATATTAGCTTTACTGTTACCTACCTGCACCTTGACCCGCACTGCTCCCTGGTCCACCACGGGTCCTTGTCCCGGTTGCGTTCCGGGAGTAACTGCTACGGCCTCATTCAATTCCCCTCTTCCGGGTTGGAGATCGGAGAGGGCGGAGTTTGATGCTTTTATTTATTTATTTATTTATTATTATTATTTATTTATTTTGTGTTTTATAGAGCGCAAACCAGACCTGTGAGGGTATCAGAGCGCTTTACAGTAGTATTGGGTAGGGTAACAGGAAAAAGGGGGGCAAGAGTAGAAAGGATAGGGAACAAATAGAAAGATACAGTACATGGCAAGACAAACAATCATAATATCCGACTACCTATTGGGATAGAAACAAAATTATACAATAAGCTTAAAAAAGCAGTCTCAGCACCCTGGAAGAGCCGGGTGAGTAACAAAAGGAGAGGGGGCCAGGGATAATTCCGTAACGATAGGTAAAGTCAGGTTACGGAGGTGAATGTAACGTGGGCATTAGGAGAGGAATTTGCCCATTAGGAAAGTTTTGGTCTCCTTTTTGAAGTGAGCTAGAGACGGTATTCTTCTGATGGTGGGTAGGAGTGAGTTCCATATTCTGGGTGCGGCCCCGGAGAAAGCCCGATTGTACGTTCTTTTTTTCTTGAAGCGTGCAGGTTAGAGCAAAAGGGCTCTGGCGGACCGGGATTTCTGGCTCCGCCGGATAAAACAAGTTTCTGTGCAAGAAAAGCAGGGTACTTGGAGTAGTGAGCCTTGTGCTGTGATGTATTCCTATAGGTTCTGTATCGATCCCCCTATTCCTGACCCTATTCTGGTTAGCAAACTAACAAGTTAACTAGCAGCCATCCCATGAGGCAGAAAACCCCCATGATGCAGGAACCGTTATCTGATAAAGCCACACTACGGCACAGGAACGTGTTATCTGATTAGGTCATAACGCTTGCCATCTAATTAGACAAGCGATATTCCTCCAGCCCCTGATAAGGCATACGGAGTTCTCAAAACAAATCAAACCTATGACAACCTGGGAAAAACCCTGCGGCCATTGTTTTGATTTCACCGAGAACTTCAGCAAAAGAATGTGCTAACGACCTGGTCGTATGACATCCTTATTGACGTATCTATGTCCATCCTTACGTCAATCTCGGCACCTTAAAGGTATAAATATTACCGATATTGCCCTATGCAAAGACACGCGGTGGTGACGAGGACGGAGCAGCCAGACTTGCCGAAGCCCAGAGCAGAGCAGACCCCGCTGGCGCAGCCCCGCCTTCTTGACGCGCTGAGAACGAGCAGCTGCCCATTTCTCCTGCCGAGAAATCCAGCTCCAGCGCTTCCGGGTAGCCCTCGCAGGCAGCCTGGAATATCGAGACCAGAGACAAGAGATACCATCCCTCATCCATCCTAGATTCAAGGTACAGAACTGAATAACCCCTCGCAGAGAATTCTTTAGTCAGTCACTTGGCAAAAACAAACTTAACTTAAACTGTAACTTTCTATTCCCGCCCACGTATTAGGCTTAGGTCAGGTACACGGGGTAGGCGTAGCTAGAAACACCAGTTGAGTACGATTAGTCAAATGTATACGTGTATGTAATATATTTTATTCATTTTAAAACCTTCATATGGCTTAGAAACCATATCAATGTTTTTACAGTATTATTTTATACTTCTGCTTTTAATGTATGCACTTTACTTAACCATAAGTATTGCAATAATATCGATCCATTTCTCTTGTATGAGAAAAGAGACTGATCAATAAATAACATCTTTTATTGAACACGCCCGTCTCTTCCTTTTCTCTACACTCTGATGAGACTAAGAATGCACGTACTGACTGAGTAAAATAAATTGCCTTTTGTTCACACGACTCTCGAGATACACTCTTGATTAGGGGAGAGCAAAGTTGTCATGTTCTATGGCTGTCAGAAACTAAATCCCTTCTTGTCTATCCAGGGAGGTTCAACTCCTCCTTGCCTATTCGAGAAAGTTTCTAGTGAACTCTGAGCTAGCTGGCAAACCCAAAACTTTAAGTCTAATATCGACAGTAGTAGACCTAGTTAACGTCTGGTCTAGGCCTATACTATTGAAGGTATTATTCCAATGCGCAGAGCCTATTGGGATAATAGGAACTACACTACATGGCGCCCAACTCGTTTGGAAGGGCGATAAAACTAACGTAAGACATTTAGAGTAACTCAGTCGTGCTTTCTTACTCAGACCCCTTTTTCCCATAATACTCCAAAGACGTCTGGAGTGGGTGAAAGGTAATATCCGCCAAACCTCGCAGGAGGAAACCCCTATGTATGGTACTTGGTTTAGTCAACGTTGAAGGATACACCGTTCCAAAATATTGTGCATCTAATCTTTGTTTCCATAAGAAACCTGATCTGCAAACATACAAAATAACCTTCTGGACAGTACAATGTCAGACAGTGAAGGAGAAAGAGAGGCGGTTAGATTAGCAGCTGATATAGCAGCAGCTGATACTGCACTGCAAGAAGCAGACCAGGATATAATACTCATCCCGGTCATCAAAAGGAAATCTATAACTTTAAAACTTATAGAAAATGGACTGACACCTAGAGGTGGTACAGTCATATTCGTAATTGAGGCACACGAATATCGGCAGACAGAGGTATACTATTCATGGATAAATTTTCCAGCAGCAAATGTTGTAACAAAGTACTTCCACTATTACAAAATAGAGGAACCTCCTGAAATGTACACTCCTTTCGAGGAGGTGGAAGTACCACTTAAATTTCAAGAGCATTTGCTCTTATTTAATGGCGCCCTAAAACATAATAATCACATCACCAGGCTCGGTCCTTTAGGTAGACCAGGAGCAACGTGGCCGGTCCTAGCCGGATACACACCACATCCAGACATCAATGGGATGTCTGTAGCAGAGCTGTTAACACAGCTAAAACAATTAATAAAAATACATAGACAATTAGTCCAATATGTGATGCGGACTTCAACAATTCAACCAGCAATTAAAATTCCACAGCTGACCCCTCACCAGGGGATCACAAATAAAATTACTCCACAGAACATACAATCCTGCCTAGGTAAAGTACCGGCTAAACGGGAACAAATACCATTCTGGCTAGCACAGAAAATCACCCAAATAGAGGCGGTGTTTCCTGACACCACCCCGTTAGAAAAACACAGGATTCTTACTATCTGTCTTCCAATGGGAATCGCACCACACATTGAGGACTGTGACACTTGGGGTACAGTCTTTGCTTCCATCTACACAAAAACGCACGGTGTTCCATCCATTTCGGTAATACCAGATGTGCTAAAACAAATTCAAGATGAATATGGTCCAGAACCCGCTTTAACTCTTGGTATGAAATTACTAAAAGACTTCAAGCAGGTCTCGGCTATATTATTAGCCAACATAAAGGGTGAAGCAGCAAACGTGGCGATCCGCCAGAGGTTAAAAGAGACAGATATAGCAGACCAACCAGCTGAAATTGCCAGAATCATAGAAAAATCCTATGAGGAACTAGGTAGAGATAGTTTAGGTGGAATACCAGTAAAACCACAACTGATTGAAAGTCCTGAAAAAATATTTTTTAATAATAATTCAACATCACAGAAAAAGAGCTGGGATGGAAACAAACAATCCAATCCTAAAGAAAAGAAATTCCAGTCCAGAGGAATGTCTCCTAGGCGAAGAGAAAAATCTCCGAACCAAAGACACAGGTCACCCCAGAGTGACCCCTCTGGGAAAAGATATAACCTTAGAAATAGGGATAATATAAAGAAGCCTGATAGATATCAAGACATTGATACACGTCCCTCTCAATCTTTTCAGACTTCCTCGCAGAAATCGGAAAGAAGAGGACGATCAGAACAAAGAGAAGAGCACGCCAAGTCCAAAGACAAGGAACCTGCTCAGCTAAAAAAGAAATTACAATTTCCAAAAAAGAAGGTAGCCAGTATCAAGGTAGTTAACAATGCCGAGAATACTGAGGACACAACTGAAAAACGGAGAATGGGCTCAGACAATGCTAGACAGCGCAGCAGAAGTGAGCATAGCTCGCAAAGTCCTTATGAATCATCTGGAGACAGTGGACACGAATGAATATCTTCAAGTGGAAACTGCAGACACCAGAGTTAGCAAACCTCACAAAATATATGAAATAACTTTACGTATAGAGGGGGATAAGACTAGAAAAATAAGGGGACTATTTTGGGATAATCTCTCCAAGGGCTATGACATCCTTCTAGCTGAAAAAGACTGGCCACCAGAGTTTGTCAGGGACTGCCCTCATGGCGAAGAAATAATTATGCCTGCCTTCTCAAATCAAATCCCAATTCATAAAAAATATACACTTGCTAGAAAGTGGGCAGTAGCTCTAGCTCCTGCTTTATATAAAAATCACGTAGGATGGGATGAGGACTCTCCTCCTCACAAAATCCAGTTAAAATCACAACCTACTGCACAGAGACAGTACCCAATTAAGCAAGAAGCTAAAAAACAGGTAAAAGAAATCCTAGATCAGCTAGAATACCAGGGGGTGATTGAAACTTGCACCTCACAAATGAACAACCCTTTGTTTCCGGTCTCCAAACCAGACAATTCATATCGTCTAGTTTTGGATTACCGACACCTTAACTCATGTTGCAAAACTTTTGCAGTGCAAAACTCGCACAGTGCTGCACTAATGAATAACATAGTGCGCAAAAAATACAAAACAACATTAGACATCTCTAATGGATTCTTTTGTCAAAACATAGCACCAGAGAGCAGATATTTGTCTGCATTCTCAATAAATGGCACTCAAAAACAATTCTGTCGGTTAGCCCAGGGGTACAAGAGTAGCCCGGGAGTATTCTCAGCGAGAGTAACAGAATTACTACAAACATATGATGACGAAGCATTATCGTATGTCGACGACATATACTTAACAGATGATGACTTGGAGACTCACTTGAAGAGAGTGAACACCATAATACTTGGGTTCGCAGCAGAGGGTTACAAATTCAACTTTAAAAAATCCAGAATTGCCCATCTGACAGTCCTGTTCTTAGGATATGAATTATCAAGTGAAGGCAAAAGCCTGGCTGACAATTTTCTAGAGAAATGTGCCGTACTCCAAGCACCTAGAACACTAAAAAAACTTACAGTCAATTCTAGGCTTCCTAAATTTCGGAAGAACATACATTGCAAATTACGCAGAAAGGGTCAAACCCCTTTATGATCTAATAAAACCAGATTTTAAAAGAACCAATTGGACTCAAATACACACAGAAATTTTGAGATCCTTACAAACAGACATGCTAATTAAAACAAAATTAGAAACACATGATAACACACGCAATCTTGTGATTCGAGTCATCCCAGGGAGATGCGGATTCACATACCTGACCTCTAATGAGGGAGAAAAGGTACCAATTGCATTCAAATCACACTTGTACACTAAGGCTGAAATGAAATTTAGCCCAACGGAAAAAATTCTAACTGCGACACAGACAGCTATAGCAAAAGAACGAGCCCTGGCACAAGGTAAACGAATAATAATCGTGACGCCGATACCAGCCTTAGAGGCTGTAACAAAAGCAAGCATTCCAAATGCTAAAGCGCTCCATCCGAGATGGATACAATGGGCTAATTCTCTTGCTGCAACAGACGTGGCGTACGAATTTGATCCTTACTTAAAAACACAAGAATTTCTCCAATATGAATTTGAATGTCCTCCGCCGACCGAAATTCTGCCTCTAGAACACTACGGCTGTATAATATATACAGACGGATCAGCACAACCCGCAGTGGGGGGTAAGCAAGCTTACAGTGCTGCGTGCGCGATTGTTAAAGGTCGCTGGCACGAAGGGAAATTTAAACCAGCTATCACTAAAACACAATCTCTAGGAGATTGTACAGCTCAGCGAGCTGAATTACTGGCGTTCAAGATGGCGCTTGAAAATACCGATCGAGAATTCCCCACACTTATAGTGTGCGATTCGTATTATTGCGTTCAATCTTACAATGAATACTTGCAGATCTGGCTTCAGAATGGTTTTAAGGATGCAAAAGGAGGCACAATCAAGCATAAAATGCTCTGGGAACAAGTAGTTCTATTACAAAAAGAACTACCAAAGACTCACGTGATACATACGCTGAGTCATCAACGTGATGGCGTTCACGTTGCAGGGAATTCATTGGCTGATGAGGCCGCGAAGGCAGCCGTGCAAACGGCTTCCGTAGCTGCCATCACCCGGTCAAAAACAAAAATAGACAGCGAAATATTACAGGCTGTCAGCGCTACAGAAAAGGATTCGATAGAAACACTCCCGAAAGGCTTTCCTGCAAAATACTCATACATAACTGATGCAAACAATGTTCCTTTTGCTCGAATCCCTGGAGTGGGGGATAGGGCAATTCCAAACATGGAACATAGGTTAGGACTGATAATAGCGGCACACGAAGGGCTTGCTTCTATACATGCTGGCGTCTCAGCCACAGTATCATTATTAAAACAGAGATACTGGTCGCCACAAATGAGAAGACAAACAAGAAACTATGTTTTAGAATGTGAAATATGTCAAAAAATTAAAGTATCAACGGTGAGACGTCCAGCGCAGACGCCCCTTCTAATCTCGGATAAACCATTAGCCTGTGTTTACCTAGACCACTGTGGTCCCTTACAAAGGGATGGTAACTATAAATATATCTTGGTTGCAGTGGACTCATGTACGAGATTCATATGGATGTGGCCCCAGCGAACGGCTGACGCCAGAACTGTTATAAAAGATTTGCGAGTCTTTATCGGCACATACGCAATTGGCATGCTGCATTCGGACCATGGTCCTGCTTTTAGCTCTAGAGCTTATAAGGAGGCCATGGTCAGCATGGGCGTTACATTGCGGTACTCTTGTCCATTTCACCCTGAGGGGAACGGAATTGTTGAAAGAAAAAACCGTGACATAAAGCAATCTATAACGGCAAAGGTATTAGGTTCGGGAGCTGGGTGGGTCAAACATCTAATAAGTGTCCAACGTAGTCTAAATAACTTGCCAAGAAATTCTCTGAAGGGATTCAGTCCGTACGAATTATTATTTGGAACTAGGATGTTAATCTCTGACCTTGACAGTCAAACTTCAGTGGTGAAGGAAAAAAGCTTTGATATCAAAGACCGTTTGGCTATTTTGCAGGACTTAAATGAAACAAGAAAAGACCTGAGCAACATAAAGTTGAAACAGCAGCCAACAACCACTGAAGAACCACCACCTGTCCCAGCAAGACCTGTCTGGATTCCAAAAGTCGGGGATCTAGTCAGAGAAAAGATCGCGGTAAAGAAGGAATTTGGGCCTTCTTACAGAAAAGCAGTTCCTGTCTTGTCTGTCAACGGGACAAGATCAGTTGTACTACCGCCGCTTGCTGGTAAAAAGGAGAACCGAGTTGTATCCATCGACCTGGTAAAACCACAATCATGTGGCCGATAACAAATAGTAGGCCAAGTGGACTCCCCATAAGTAGCAGAACACCAAGGTTTGCTACCAGTACAGAGGTCCTAACAAAGAGGCTAATCACATTCGAAACGCCTACAGAAGAACAACAAGGACTATGCAACAATGCAATGGAACTTAGACCTCTGAAAACCCAAATAAAAACATTTAGCAGAGACACACCAATCTACAATGAAGTACCAAATGATAATGCAAGGAACATTAATCCTGAAGCAATTGGAACAATTGACAGAACTGCATCCGGCTACTTCATAAACTTCGATGATTCCTCTGAAGGTTTCAGTGAATCAAAGACACAGCCATCATCAAAAACCTTTAAAGATAAAGCTAAAGAACTTTTGAAACAACTGAAAGTAACATATCTGATTTCTCCATGGATTGAATTTTGGGTGGGTTTTGGTGCATTTATCCTCATACTTTGGCTCATCATGATACTAACATTGGGACACTTCATTGAGGGAAAATATGCTAAAATGGACACAGCAAGTCAGAAAATCAACTTGATCCTCAAACCACACACATCTTCACACGTCGAGAAAAGAGAACTTTCTTCAGTCAACTTCACAGCCAATCCTATACCGGGTGGGGTAGCATGGGACAACACTGACTACGAAATCTATGGTCCGGTTGAAATCCTGAAATATCCACACCAAATTAAGATCTCATTGAGTGACTTTGTAAAACCAAGCTCATTTGCTGATGATTGGGACTTCGAAAGCATTAATAATATGATGTCTGACTTAGTAATGTCTGCTAAATTGACCAAACATGATTATTTGCAGGGTTCTACAAATTATGATAGTATGTATTGCTACAACCACTATGGTAACCATTTTTTACATAGATCTGCACAACCTAGAAATGTTTTAAATTATAATCAATGGGAACATTGTGCAACCCCTCCAAAAGGAAGCTCAAGAACCGTTTACGACAAATATTCATACTTTTCAGGTTTTAACATAAGTAATGATGAAACATTTTATTTCAAATTGTCAAATAAGACAGGGACGAAGACCATGATAACAAACACGAAATTGATATATTCAGACTCATTCTTTGAACAAATGAATACTTTTGGTTTTGGTTATTGGGACAAAAATGTTGAATTGAAAAGTGTTTGGGGCACAAAAGAATGGCAAGTACAGGGTATAGAATCTTTGTTTAGAGCCTGCATGATCCCAGAACAAATTATATTTTTTAATGACACTGTTCAACAAACTACCTGTCTTGGCTTAGCCAAAATCAAAGACTTAAATAAACCGTCTATTCCAAAACCAACAATAAACAGCAATAGCTCTACAGATGAAGAGATAGACGTAAATTATGTATTAAACCAAAACAGAACACATCCAGATTGGAAACAGTGGTTGATCTGGCCCACAGATACTAATAACTGTCAAGACAGATTCCTGAACAAAACACAGGGGTTCAAAATGACCAGGCCAGACCCTAGATATCCTCAAAGACAACACCCAGGGATAATAACCACCTACAGTGTGGGCAAATTATGCCTTCAATGGCTACAAACTTCCACACTGGCAGAAATTAAGCAACACCTAACTTTACTTACTGATGGTGCTGACTTGCGTGATTTCACTATGGGACCACGCAAACAGCGTCAAAAGCATTTCATAGCAGCCTCTGTATATGCAGCATACAATGAGGCCTGGAAGGTTACTCAAATTGAGACAGCAGAGAGAATACGGGAAATTGACCGTATTAATTTGGAAAAATCACTTTCTGTAGTGGACAATGGGTTAATGACTCTGTCCTCCAGAATTTTTTCTTTGGACAGCATTGTGTCTTCAGCAATCGACATATTATCGCAAGACTTACTGTTATTACAACACGGTCAGTCCCAATTGCGTTCTATTGTACAGCTTGGCTGGACGTTACAAAACCTGCGTTCAGGCTATGTGCCTTGGCGTTTAATCAACACAACGTCACTATTCCATATCTTTAACCTTACTGATAGACAAATCAGTATGGCCCAGAAGGGTGCTGATTATACAATCCTGAGCATTGAGAAACTTGAGAGATTACCAGTGACAATGTCAGAACGACCTGTCAGTGAATGGATAATACATGGGATAATTAATATTCCAATATCAACCTTCAGGTTTCAATACTGCCAAAAATATATACAGGCTGGCATGTACGAAAAATTGGGAAAAGGGTACATTAAAACAACATGGTACTTGCCCTATTCACATGCATGTGTCAGTAATAAAGGACAGAAAGTGTTTCTTAGTGGCAATAATTGTGCGATGTCACTAAGCGGTACACTTCTGTGTAACGGAATTAGTTTGCATGGAGCCTGTGAAGGGAACTCGAATAACCTTTCATGTCACCAGCAAGGCGCACCTGCAACAGAGATAGAACCATTCTTTCAAAGACTCTATAATGGGAGTTACATTCTAATTGTAGATCACAGATGTTGCAGTCTTATGCCCGGGACTCCTTATCTCGTAACTACGACTGCGAAGGTCAAGTGCTGTGGACACTCATTGTTCCCCAGCTCCTTTCCAGACATGGAGGCAAGGGCATGGCCCAACTTGAAAATTACTTCTATTCGAATAGATACTTTAAGCAGAATGAAAACAGTGCTTCTTCAGACGCCGACAAGGCTCACGTCATCAAAAGAAACGTATGATCTCCAAGTCGCAAGGACGACTGCAGAGATACATTCATTGTTATCAACTAATTCCCCCATACAT
The DNA here is from genome assembly GCF_964261635.1 of Lissotriton helveticus. Lineage (NCBI taxonomy): Eukaryota > Metazoa > Chordata > Amphibia > Caudata > Salamandridae > Lissotriton > Lissotriton helveticus. The sequence continues at coordinate 186,248,799 of NC_136068.1, read as the reverse complement.
TTCGCAGAAATCCTGAATGAAATCTTAAATATTTCTGATACCAGTGGAGTCTCAAAAGTATTTAAGACAGTATTTTCGATGGCATTAACACCATTCAAAGCCATACTGGGTATTTTTCCAGATTTCGTCCATTCGATTTTTGGCGGACTTCCCCTCATTTTAGGACTGATTGCAGGAATCCTATTCCTAGTCCTTATATTTCGTTATGGCAAACCATGTCACAGACAAAACACCTGCGACAAGGGAAGAAACAATCCTAGCCATTGGATACCGGGACCGGATATCAAAAATCCTGGGACTATCCCGGCTTAGAGACCTGAACATGACTTGGTTTCTATCATTTCGACCAATGTGGCAACGATGTGTTTTACCTGTATTAAGGTGCCTGCTATGCGGAGAAGAATGCGTGTTAGACACCTGTCTGACGCTACAATCGGATGCGCCAATGGATGCAGAAACATTGTTGAGTCCAACAAAGGCTCATGCTTTGTGCTGCCCTCAACGGCTACCAATCCTGATGACGGCATTCGTGGAAGCTTCACCACTACGATTAAGGGGTAGTGAAGTTCAAGATGAAAGCAGCATCGATCAGGTACGACCTTCTGTCAGCAATCCAAATCAGAATGTCAATGGAGACAATCATGCGCACGAATGCATGGTTACACCTATTTCCGAGTTAGTGGAACTCTCCCAGGAAGCTGTTGACAACTTTTTCGAAAGCCTAAATGATATGATGTTCTCACCAGAGCAGAAATAGAGACTTTTGAGCAAGCTCGTACACGGCGTTCCCTGAATTTGGCCTTCAACTTTAATAATAAAGTCACATGAACAATTTTCCCTCCAGTTCACGGACAGCAATTTTTCAGCAGCCCCAAAATATTTTTGCATATTTTTCGGGACACTATCTTCTGCTTAAAGTAAGAACTATTCTTAGAGAACTAAAATTTCTAATTTTAGATAGCTTATAGACATTAGCTGCCCGCTGGTATGTTCATAATTATTTTATGCTGTGATGGAATGGTCTCGAACTTTTTTTCTGTATTAAGAGCCATTTCATGTGTAAATTTTCATATACCAAATAGCAATAATGTATACAAATGCGTGTTTACTTTTGCATTATTCTACAGCTTGAGTGCATACAATACATATGACTGCTTTTTTTTCCGTATATTTGATAAATTCAAAATGCATTTATGTATTTTGGGGTGGTAAGGTATACACGATACTCTATAGCATGTTTTACTATGCATAGATTAGTAAATATGTCCATAGTTAGCGTGGAGTGGGTGTGATGTATTCCTATAGGTTCAGTATCGATCCCCCTATTCCTGACCCTATTCTGGTTAGCAAACTAACAAGTTAACTAGCAGCCATCCCATGAGGCAGAAAACCCCCATGATGCAGAAACCGTTATCTGATAAAGCCACACTACGGCACAGGAACGTGTTATCTGATTAGGTCATAACGCTTGCCATCTAATTAGACAAGCGATATTCCTCCAGCCCCTGATAAGGCATACGGAGTTCTCAAAACAAATCAAACCTATGACAACCTGGGGAAAACCCTGCGGCCATTGTTATGATTTCACCGAGAACTTCAGCAAAAGAATGTGCTAACGACCTGGTCGTATGACATCCTTATTGACGTATCTATGTCCATCCTTACGTCAATCTCGGCACCTTAAAGGTATAAATATTACCGATATTGCCCTATGCAAAGACACGCGGTGGTGACGAGGACGGAGCAGCCAGACTTGCCGAAGCCCAGAGCAGAGCAGACCCCGCTGGCGCAGCCCCGCCTTCTTGACGCGCTGAGAACGAGCAGCTGCCCATTTCTCCTGCCGAGAAATCCAGCTCCAGCGCTTCCGGGTAGCCCTCGCAGGCAGCCTGGAATATCGAGACCAGAGACGAGAGATACCATCCCTCATCCATCCTAGATTCAAGGTACAGAACTGAATAACCCCTCGCAGAGAATTCTTTAGTCAGTCACTTGGCAAAAACAAACTTAACTTAAACTGTAACTTTCTATTCCCGCCCACGTATTAGGCTTAGGTCAGGTACACGGGGTAGGCGTAGCTAGAAACACCAGTTGAGTACGATTAGTCAAATGTATACATGTATGTAATATATTTTATTCATTTTAAAACCTTCATATGGCTTAGAAACCATATCAATGTTTTTACAGTATTATTTTATACTTCTGCTTTTAATGTATGCACTTTACTTAACCATAAGTATTGCAATAATATCGATCCATTTCTCTTGTATGAGAAAAGAGACTGATCAATAAATAACATCTTTTATTGAACACGCCCGTCACTTCCTTTTCTCTACACTCTGATGAGACTAAGAATGCACGTACTGACTGAGTAAAATAAATTGCCTTTTGTTCACACGACTCTCGAGATACACTCTTGATTAGGGGAGAGCAAAGTTGTCATGTTCTATGGTTGTCAGAAACTAAATCCCTTCTTGTCTATCCAGGGAGGTTCAACTCCTCCTTGCCTATTCGAGAAAGTTTCTAGTGAACTCTGAGCTAGCTGGCAAACCCAAAACTTTAAGTCTAATATCGACAGTAGTAGACCTAGTTAACGTCTGGTCTAGGCCTATACTATTGAAGGTATTATTCCAATGCGCAGAGCCTATTGGGATAATAGGAACTACACTACAATGCAAGCCAGCTTAAATTGGATTCTGGCCTCAAGTGGAAGCCAGTTCAGAGCTTTAAGGTGGTGCGAGATATGGTTGAACTTCATAGAGCCAGTTAAAAGTCTGGCAGCGGCTTTGAGGCAGGCTTTCAAGGGTGCCAGAGGGGTCTTAGGTAGGCCTGCGAGGGTGGAGTAACCATATTCTAGCCTGGAGATGACTAGAGCCTGAATTGCTGATTTTAGATCTGGGGGGTCAAGGAAAGGTTTCAGGTTTCTTAGGTAGTTCAAATTAAATCTGGCAGTTTTGGCCATCGTGTTGATATGGCCCGCATGTTCAGGTTGCCGTCTAAGGTAATTCTTAGGGCTTTAGCAGAGTCCACAATGGTAGGAGAGCAGTTTAGCGCTGTGATAACCTTGATCCATACTTAATGTCTGTATTGGCGTTAGGTGGTGAGATTAAGAGGAACTCGTTTTTTTGGGAATTGAGTTTAAGCTGGTTTGATGTGAGCCTGTGTACCGTCAGCGTTAGCGCCTCGGTAAGAGAGCGTATGTCCTCTGGGGAAGAGATTTTGATGTAGAGCTGTGTGTCGTCGGCATACATGTGGTAGGAGATATTGGCAGTACGCAGCACCTCTGAGAGCGGTTCGAGGTAGAGATTGAAGAGGGTAGGGGACAGGGTGAATCCTTGAAGGACTTCAACTGTGATCGGAGAGGAAGCGGATAGGTTGCTGTTGATCAGGACTCTCTGTGAGTGGTTCTGGAGGAAGGACCTAAACCACGCCAGTACGGTGCCATCCAGGCCCATCCTAAGTTTGAGGCGATTCAGGAGAATGTCGTGGTTAACTGTGTCAAAAGCTGAGGATAGGTCAAGGAAGATCAAGAGACAGGTTTTGCCTTGGTCAAGGGCTTGAAGGGCATCATCCACAATGTGGAGGAGTGTGGTTTCCGTGCTGTGCCCAGGTCTGAAACCAGATTGCAAGTCGTCTAGAAGGTGGAAGTTGGTGATGTGTTGGCTCAGCTGTTGTTGTACACATTTTTCAAGCAAGCACTTTAACTATGAGAGGGATGTTTGAGATAGGTCTGTAGTTGTCGGGAGAAGCCGGATCTAGAGTAGGTTTTTATAAGATGGGGACAACCTTGCCGGCTTTGAGAGAGTCAGGAATCAATCCCTGTAGGAAGGAGGAGTTGATTATTATTGTCGTACATGAGGGGATGATAGCCTGAGAGGCAGCTGCAAGGCTGTTTGACTGGAGAGGGTCGTGGAAGTGGTAGTTGGGGCTTAAAGAGGAAAGGATTTTTGAGACCGATTGTTCATCATAGACTTTGAAGTTGGACCATAACGCTTGGTTTTTGAGGGAGGTCTGCGAGGGCAGCGCAGAATAGGTAGCAGACATGAGTTCCTTTCCTAGGGCAGAGATTTTATCGCAGAAGAAGGAGGAGAATTGTTTACATGGGATTGGAGATATAGGGGTTTCTTTGGAAGATTTAACTAGTTTGTTGGATTGGTGTTTGACCAACTTGAATAATTTGCAATGTCTATTCTTAGCGTTATCCAGTTCAGTTCTGAATAATTATTTTATTGAGTTGATGAGATTTTTGTTATAGGTGTATCTAGCTTGCCGGAGAAGTTTAAGATGATCTGTGGATGGGTGCTTTTTCCAGTTCCGTTCTGTTTGCCAGAGGGACCTCCTCTCATTGTTAAGGGATCCATTGAACGAAGGGTTCCTGTCTTTGATCTGTATTCTTTTCAGTTTTAGCGGAGCAAGGTCGTCGATTATATTGGAGATCGTTGTGAAATAGTGTTCAGTGAAGTTGTCGACCGTGGTGATATGGGGGCAGGGGGGAGGGGGAGGTCGGATGCACAGCGGGCAGCCAGTTTCTCGAGGTCAAGGTTCTTGGTGTCTCTGATCCATCTTTTGGGGATCACCGGTTTCTGTGTCCATGTCTTGTGAGTGCCAGGCAGACGGAAGGTGATAGCGTGGTGGTCAGACCAGTCACAAGGATCTATGGAGGTAAGTTTGACCACAGATTCCTTAGAGATGATCCAGTCTAGAATGCACCTTTCGAGTGAGTAGAGAGGGAGCAAGCTTGGGTAAGTGATTGGTCGGCCAAGAAGTCTCTGATGGCGTTGACCTGTGGGTCCTTGGGGTCGTCCCAGTACAAGTTGAAGTCACCAAGAAAAATGTCATTGGAGTTATGGGAGGCCTTGGCTGAGATGATTTCCATCGAGTTATTGCAAAACCTACTCCCTCTCAATATCTGTGCGACTCACTTAATCACTGTTTTATTGAGAAAATTGCTACTATTAAGGCTAGTATTCCTAAACCCATAGACTCCTTGCCTCTTTTATGTTGCGATACCAAATGTCTGAACTGGGGTGGTGGAGTGAGTTAAAGAATGGTGATGGATTAAACCCAGATCAGTTGACGAGGGGTGAGTGTTTGATTTGCTCAAACGCTCCGTCCATCATCCCCTTTGGTATCTTTTATGTTGCGGCACAAACACAGCTTCTTTGGATCACTTTCCCCTTGTTACCAAAGAAGCTTTCTTTGGCCTACTTAAGAAAGTTGGCTCTGGTTCCCCATTGGACAGTTGCCCCCCCCCCCCATATCCTTCGGGAGGTCTTTCTTTCTACGCTGTCCGGAACCTCCTCTATTGCTCATTAACAACTCCCTTGCTCAAGGGATTGTCCCAGATTTATTTAAGATGGCTGAAGTCATCCCTATTCTCACAAAACCCAGCTAAGACCCACTGGTACCTGGCAATTATCACCCCATCTCTTTGCTACCCTGCCTGAGCAAAGTTCTAGAAGCTCATGTTGCCAATAGCCTCAGCTCTTTTGTAGAACAGACTCACTATTTGGACCCTCACCAAGCAGGTTTTAGACCTGAACATTCCACCGAGACCGTCGTCCTGGCAGTCCTGGACGACTTAAGAAGGGGGCGGACCAGGGCACTATCCAGGCCCTGGTGCTCTTTGACTTGTCAGTTGCTTTCGACAAGGTCGATTACCAGCTTTTGGTCGACCGTGCCGGCAGCGCTGGGCTCCAGGGTCCGCCAATGAAATGGATCACCTCCTTTCTAAGTAATCACTCCCAATCTGTTCGCCTTGCTAGTTTCAGGGCAGAACAAAAAAGATTGACCTGAGGGGGGCCACAGGGTTCCTCCCTTTCACCTCTACTTTTTAACTTGTACATTCTACCCTTGATTTTGGCCTTGCGTAAGAGAAAGTTTGTCGTGTTTAATTATGCTGACGACCTCCAGCTAATCTTTACCATCGATTCATCAGCTTTATCTATCACAAACTTTCAATCCACAATGAACTTCATCAGTGATTGGATGAATGCTAATCAACTTAAACTAAACCCAGATAGAACAGAACTGATTCTCACTGGTGGCTTGGTCAATTCTTGGAATTCTAGCTTCAGGCCCCCATCTTTAGGGAGCCCCCCAGTCCCGGCCCCCTCAGTAAAAAGTCTGGGAATCATGATCAGCAATGATCTTACCATGAAGGCCCAGGTCAGCTCAGTGGTCTCAGCATGCTTTTTTCCATCTTCGAAGAATTCGAAAAATTTGCAGATTCCTTTCCACCGAAGCCCTGACCCAAGTGGCTCTTGCCCAGGTTATTTCGCATATTGGCTACGCCAATTCCCTGTACGTTGGTATACCTGCGTACCAATTACATCGCCTGCAACGGGTCCAGAACCAGGCAGCCAAAGAACTCTCATGTGAAACCACTGTTAAAAAGCCTTCATTGGCTTCCCATACCCCAACGGTGTCTGTTTAAGCTGGGCTGTACCATCCACAAAGCCCTGTCAGGACGTGGTCCTACTTTTATTGCTTTAAACATTCAGCGGTATTTTCCCCTTCGTGACCTACGTTCCTCTAACAAAAACTTGCTGGTCTCCCATTGTTTTAAGCGGAAGAAACATGGTGGCCTTAGATACACAACCTTGGCCCCCCCAATTTTGGAACGCCCTTCCTCTCTATTTGCGCATGGCGGACTCCTAAACTCAATTTAGGAAGTTACTCAAAACCTGGCTTTTCTCCCACGTTTACAACTGATTCTCACTCACTGTTTGGTACTGCTACCGTTCTGCTCGCAGCGCCAAGAAACCACCTGGTGAACGCGCGCTTTACAAGTAAATTTTAACATAACATAACATAACACACACCACACACACACATGTATATATCCTAAGTTGAAAGGGGAATTTGTGTTTTTTTACCTCTCTAGGCTTTGCTACTTGCATCTTACTGAGTTCCTCCAGCTATTTGGAATTACAGCCTGTGTGTCTCTGCAAACGCCACTGACGGCATTTCTTTGTGTTCTTCCTCTGTCCTCCGTACACTACATGTGTTCCTCTCAATGCGCACCCTTGGAAGCAGTGATATAGCAGGGGTACCACAAGTCCTAGTTAACTCAAGGAATATGGACCCCTGACTGCTTTTTGGGTGGTAAACTACAAATCTAATCAGTGTTCAGTGAGCCCCTCGAGACTCTGGGCCCCGGTGCCCTTGCTCCAGCTGCATCATTGATACTAACGCCTTTGCCAGTAACATATAATGCATGCCAGTCAATGAGTAACAGACACTGACAGTGTCAATGCTAGCGTGCAGCTACCTACAGCCACTGCAGTTTTTGAAGCAACTAGTCTGGCCAAATATAAGTTAAATAAAAAAACTGCAGCCAGTCTTTCAACAATACCTATAATTTCAATTTGGCACTACCTACATCTCCCCTGACTTAAGCACTTATCTGAATTTGCATTAGCTGCTTCCATTGTTTCATTAAAAGCCCAGAACACACAATCTCAGCCCTGCCATGGAGTACTGTGTACTTCCAGATGCCAGCACACTGCAGTGTTAATTCACAAGCCGGATCCTAGCCCGGTTGAATGGATTTTTAGCTATTTCAGGATGATACGTTTTCGCCTTTCTTTTCCTCAGGATATAATGTCATCAGCGAGTTCCCAATTCAAAATAGAATCAATAAATATATGTATACATATTACAGAGGCAGCATTTACACCTCTGTAGTTAATATACAGAACTCCACTGGGAAAGCCACTTTTGCATCGTTAATAACGATTCCCTCCTTGACCAATATGTAACAAACTTTCCAAAACAAAGAAGAAGAGGATGCTTTTGATGATGCAAAGGTTCGTCAAGGGCGACCAGTGATAAATGGGGGGAGGGGGTACCAATAAAAGGTCTGAATGGTTCCAATTTCAATTCCCTTAGAGAAAAAAATCCACCAACATTTGAAAGGGATGCAGACAGTGACATCAGTAGGTCCCTCTCTCACTTTTGATGAATTTTGTCTCTTCAGTTTTTAAGATAAAATCAATATGTCCAACACACCCATGGTCTCCAGTAGAACATACATGAGGAGCGTGAAAAGAAATGGAGTGAATGCTTGGCGTTGGTGAATTTTCCCAATTCGAATGGAACTTAATCTGATTACTTGGAATCTCTGTGAAAAATATTTAGAGGGCAGCCATCTTGTATCTCTGTCATTTGATCAAGAACATCAAAACGCTCAAAAATCAAACGAAGGAAAAGCCACATAATGAAGTGTTTATCCCTGAACAAACCATACCTTACCACTAACAAACGGTACACATGTTTTAGCGTGTTACATTTATTAAACTGATAAAAACAGATACTACATTTGATCTTAGCCAAAAGGCTGAGAAGCAATTAGCGTGTTACATTTATGAGGTTTTAAAAAAAATTATTCTGATTGACACATGCTGCAAGAGAAATGAAGAAAAACAAAGGAGCACAGCATGAGAGCTGATGTACAATCTCTCACCAGACTTTCATAGGGGCCATGAAGCCATACAAATATGATGGGCCCTTCCCTTAAAGACCCTTTTGCCTGGGCGAGACCATGACAGCAATTAAAAGGGATTCCCTGCCTTTCCAATCACTGGGGCCCAATACAATCTTCCTACTGGTCTTGGCCATTGGTCAGGAGGCTTGAATCAGCCCTGCACCACCACAAAATCTAATCCCTTAGGCATTGCCGAAGGATCAACAAACTTTATGGGGCTCCTATCCACCCCACATCCTTGACCAAGAGCAGAAGAAGGCTTTCTCACCAAAGCTCCACTCATGTCGCCCTACTCTGCCTTGCCTAAAAGTCTTGGTGTACATTGACCATTAATTTCACTCGTCATCGAGAACTCCACTTCTGCCAAATAAGCCCAGGCATTGCCCATGTGCTGGAGTGCGGACCTTAGGTGCCCATGTACCCACCCCTTCACCGTTCAAGCAGTGGCGACTGGCATGGGTCTCGGGTGGTGGGGCAGGCGTGGGTTGGCGCATACATTTTTAAAAAAAAATAATAAAACTTACCTTGCCGCCAGGTCCAGCGTCTCTGCTCCTACTCTCCTTGTCGAACTCAAGGAACAGGAAGAACAGCTAGGCCGCACTGACCAATCACAATGCTGCAATGCAAGAGAGGAGGGTCAACATTCAGTACATGCCTCCTATGGCCATGCCCTGGGACAGGGCGGTGAAGAATTACACAGCACCCACACCTTCAAGTACAGAGGGGTGTGTGTAAAAAAGCTACGTTCCTCCTTAGGAAAGGCAAAGGGGCATGACTGTACATAACCCAAATGCCCCCCTGGCAAGGAGGGAGCAAACAGAGACCTTCACAACCCAATCAAAGATCGAGAGTAAAAAAACATTAGATTAGAAACATTTCTATAAAAACATGTATATTCCCTATATCACTAATACTAAAGAGGAGTTTAGGTTGAAGAGGTAAATAGCGACCACAGCACAAACCTTAAAAGATTGAAATTCACTAGTTAAGTTAATGTCTTAAAATGAACCCCTCCCTTTCTTATGCTCTTTACCTAACTCCTACCTTCACCGTGCTCTCGTGACCTAACCCCTACCTTCACTGCGCTCTCTTGACACAACGCCTACCTTCACCGTGCTCATCTTACCTGACTCCTACCTTCACTGTGCTCAATCTGTCTAACTGCTACCTTCACTGTGCTCACTTTACCTAACTCCTCCCTTCACTGCGCTCTCTTTACCCAACTCTTACCTTCACTGTGCTCTCTTTACCCAACTCTTACCTTCACCATGCTCAATCTGTCTAACTGATACCTTCACCGTGCACACTTTACCTAACTCCTAACTCATACCTTCACTGTGCACACTTTACTTAACTCCTACATTCACCGTGCTCATTTTACCTAACTCCTACCTTCCTCCATGCTCTCTTTACCTAACTCCTACCTTCACAGTGCACACTTTATCTAACTTCTACCTTCACCGTGCACACTTTACCTAACCCCTACCTTCAGTGTGCTCTCTTTACCTAACTCCTACCTTCAACGTGCTCACTTTACCTGACTCCTACCTTCACCATGCACACTTTTTTCCTAACTCCTACCTTCTCTGTGCTCACTTTACCTAACTTCTACCTTCACCGTGCTCACTTTACCTAACTCCTACCTTCACCGTGCTCACTTTGCCTACCTACTACCTTCACTGTGCACACTTAGGCTAACTTCTACCTTCACCGTGCTCTCTTGACCTAACCCCTACCTTCACGGCGCTCATTTTACCTGATTCCTACCTTCACTGTGCTCTCTTTACCTAAATCCTACCTTCACCATGCTCTCTTTACCCATCTCTTACGTTCACCATGCTCAATCTGTCTAAATGATACCTTCACCGTGCTCACTTTACCTAACTCCTACCTTCACTGTGCACACTTTACCTAACTCCTACATTCACCGTGCTCAATTTACGTAACTCCTACCTTTCTCTGTGCTCTCTTTACCTAACTCCTACCTTCACAGTGAACACTTTATCTAACTTCTACCTTCACCGTGCGCACTTTACCTAACCCCTACCTTCAGTGTTGAAGAACCGGGTCTTTCAGAACCGGTGGCGTCAGGGACACGCCCGATGTCTTCGAGTTCTCCTGTCTGGGCAAACAGAGACACGGAATACTTCTAGGTGGCGTCAGAGATCAAATTTATTAGCTGCAGCTAGTAACAGTGAACCAAGCAATACAACACGGTGTACAACTCAGGAGACTGCTCAATCTTCGTAGAGCAAGACATCACTTTATATTCGCAATTTCAACCCATTACAAATGCACACCCATTGCGGCAAATTCTGACCAATAGAAACACATTTCTATACATTATCACATTCCAAAAAGCTCACTTTACATCGTACCAACCCCACAAGTTAATTATTAGGACTGTCCCAAATTCGATTACCAAAAGCCGGACAAACCCTTAATTGAAAGCACTACCCATGTAATGGAAAGACATAAAGAAAAGAGCAATTCAGATGTAGTGTAGGATAAGATATGTGCAAGAAACTAAAAATTAACGATATCCTGACAATTGATTGGCAATTTAAGACAAGATCTGCTAAAGAAACTAACTTCGTGGAAGGGTCAGTTTCAGGTGAAGGGGTCAGCATCTTGCAGTTCACTCGTAAGTCGAAAAGGCCCACGTTAAACCTTAAATGGACAACGAGGCCCATGCAACTTCGTTCGTTCGTTTATCCCTATGGCCTACGTGAAGGCAACACAAAATGGAGTCGCAAACAACGTAAAACAAAATGGAGTCCGGTTCCAAAAACCACGGAACCTCAGTGTGCTCTCTTTACCTAACTCCTACCTTCAACGTGCTCACTTTACCTGACTCCTACCTTCACCATGCACACTTTACCTAACTCCTACCTTCTCTGTGCTCACTTTACCTAGCTTCTACCTTCACCGTGCTCACTTTACCTACCTCCTACCTTCACCGTGCTCACTTTGCCTATCTCCTACCTTCACTGTGCACACTTTAGCTAACTTTTACCTTCACCGTGCTCTCTTGACCTAACCCCTATCTTCACGGTGCTCATTTTACCTGACTCCTACCTTCACTGTGCTCTATTTGCCTAAATCCTACCTTCACCATGCTCTCTTTACCCAACTCTTACCTTTACCATGCTCAATCTGTCTAAATGATACCTTCACCGTGCTCACTTTACCTAACTCCTACCCTCACCGTGCACATTTTACCTAACTCCTACCTTCCTCCGAGCTCTCTTTACCTAAATCCTACCTTCACCGTGCACACTTTACCTAACTTCCACCTTCACTGTGCACGCTTTAACTAACGTCTACCTTCACTGTGCTCTCTTGACCTAACCCCTACCTTCACAGTGCCCTCTTTACCTAACTCCTACCTTCACTGTGCTCACTTTACCTAACTCCTATGTTCACTAAGCTCATTTTACGTGACTCCTACCTTCACCGTGCTCACTTTACCTAACTCCTACCTTCACTGTGCTCACTTTACCTAACTCTTAACTTCATCCTGCACACTTTGCCTAACTTCTACCTACACCGTGCTCTCTTTACCTAACTCCTCCCTAACGTCTGCTAGGCATCCTATGCCAAGATAAGCTCGGAATCTGGGCCTTTGTTTTTTATGGAGTTTGACACAGTATACAATACCAGTGGCGGCTCCTTCGCTAAGGCGGAGAAGCGTCCCCTCACAGCTCTTTGAGACGCTCTTTGAGCAGTGCAAAAAAACAAAATGATAATAACATAATGCTACTATCATTTTATTTTTCAGTGCAGACTGGGAGCCAGGTTAGGGCTCGGCGGGGCTGGGCTGGCCAGAGCAGAAGGAGGAGTAGTTTGCACTCTCTAAGTGCCATGACGGGTTGGCCGACCCTCTTGGCACTGAGCATGCGCACTGGACATGTTCTCCACCCAGGCACTGCCTGGGTGGCCAAACAGGCCATTGAGACCAATCGCAACGCTGCTGTCATGCTGGTGACAGCAAAATTGTGATTGACTGGGGGAGCCTGTGAGACTGTGTGCTTCCGTTCCTGCTGCTGAGATAAGAGGAATGAGAACAGGACGGAGAAGAGGTGGTGGCGGCATTTGGAGTGATGATCGATGTCTGCCTGCACACATTGCTATGTTAGCATAACCGCATTAGCAGTTTAAACGCCATTTTTGCTACTTTGTCGCTTTTGCACACAACACTATATGTATCTGTTGTTGGAAGTTAACTTGCTTGATTTTCTTCACAAGAGAACGGTCTGTGTTCCACATCCCTAGACTACACGGCAGCCTCTGTCTGTACAGCTTGTGCTCACAGCATCAAGGTCAAATAAGAATGTATGCTGTTGATTCAATGTGATTGGCCCACGCTCTAGACATAACATGCATCCAGCTGCAAGAAGCTGAAATTCAAGTCCCTTTAATAATACACAGCAACCATGTTTGCAGGCACTTGGAGAAAAAACTTTCCTTCTACAAGAGAGCTGGCTGATCCTTTGATGTGATTCACCTAAGCTGATCTTGGAGGTATGGGGTTCCCCATTTAAGCCTAGAGACCTTCTATTATTATAAAACCTAGCTTCAAGCAAGGGGACGGTGGTATACAAGGCGCTATATGACCTGTTTCCACTATCAGTATAATATGATTTCTCCCTTTGTGTTTTATGGAATTGTAACAATGCTGATTGTATTATTTCTAATTGTATGCCTGCTTATGTTAGCCAAAATACTGCATCTTAGAACACGTAGTTGAAATAAATATTTTAAACTTTACCGTGTCTCTGATTACTCACGTTGTGGACTTATATAAGAAATACAAACGTAAGGGTGTTCTTGATTTCCACCATTCCTGAGAGTATTCTAAGTTGCTTGTTCTGGTTTGTCTAATCATTGGTAGCTTCGCGGTAGGACGGAGAACGAATGAGACACTGATGCTAGTTAGAAAGGGGTTATGGGTACTGAGGTGAGTTTCTGGTACACCACAAGTTGCTGAGGTCCTGGTTACCTACGCAGATTTCTGTACACGCACAGAATCCCCGCAACACATTCACAGGTAAGTTCTCTCTTTTTTCAAACCACCCAGTTCCACAGCAGCAGCCACTGTACAATAGGTGTACATCTAGGCTGATCTCTCGGCCACTCTGTGAAGTAACCTGTCATAGTGCATTCGCTGATGGCCTGACTGTCCAGGTGTAAATGTTCAACTCTGCTACCATTGATGTCGGACGCTCAGTGGCGTAGCAAGGTCAGGTGGTACCTGGTGCGGAAAATTTCTTGTCATCCTACCCCCCCCCGACCACTTTGAAATTATTAAAATAAGGCAAAAAATGATAGTTACACATATTTTTGCCATTTTGTCACCCCCCCCCCCCCCCCCCCCCGCTCGGCAATGACCCCCAGGCGACCCGCATCCACTGAACCCTCTTCTTACGTCACTGCTAACGCTTACTATGAGACGCACCTCTTTGTAAAAGTCTTTCACCCAGTGTAATTACAGAAAAGACCTGGGTATCTGTCTTGTCTTCTAACAGGAAGAAACAAACGATGCAGTTTTCAACTTAACCGCCACCTTTATTTTTTTCCCTTTAGTCTCCGCTAATGACCCCCACATTGCCCTCCAACCATTCAAATAGAATTCCCCAGACCCCAGACTTCCACATTCTATTTCCCAGGCAGGAATTCCAATACATCTTCCCCCTATATAAGATACATAACAATAGGATATTTACAAGCATAAAAGAAATATTGTACTAACAGATATAAACCAAACACAACGCGAAACACTCTCCGGCAAATAAAAAATATAGAATCGTGACAAAAGACGCCATAGAAAGAAATAAAAAAACAAGTAATACTTAACTTACAAAATAGCTTTTGTACCGAACAGGCATACTGTAGTGTTCTGTGCTGTGCCTCACTGGCACCTGTAGATAGAACTCTCTACCATGAGGATTCTAGGGCTGTTGAGTAGAATGTTAGTATTTTGTCAGTTGAAGCCTGGTGCTCTCTTGTGTCGCTGTGTCACTAAAAGCTGTATTAAACTACAACTTCAACCACTACATTTCCTGTGTTCCTGACAAAATCACTACAAAGTTGTTGGCGACGAACTGCGGACAAGTAACCACGTTATTCACCTCGTACCTGTCAGCAGAATATATCACGGAAGGCGCTGATCGGCTGATCCTCCTCATCGAAGCTGCGGAGATCTGCTTTACTTCGAAGAAATAGGAGCGCCTTTGTGAGATAAGTCTACAGCGCGTAATGCACCGTTTTATTTCCTTGAGCGACTCGTTGTCTGTTCCTGTGTTGCGCATAAAAGAGGAGTTGTCTGCGTGATTGGCATCCCGAGGTCGCGTAAGGTTGTCAACGTTGTCACGCGTCAATTACGTCAAGGTCGGCCATTTTGTGTGTTCTTCGCGTCTTCATCGTTTCCAGTGCACGCATTTGGTTGGCAACGTGTGTCACAGCCTCGCGTCAAGCAATCAATGCTCTCTATGTCATTGTATGCACGCATTGGTTGGCAGCGTGTATTGCAGTTATATTTCAACGCGCAAGGACTGTAATGTAATTGACAACGTTACCATAGTAACACTACACATTCACTGGGAAATCCGTTCTCAGATGGTATTGTCTATCATCAAAATGAACAATTATTTAAGTCAAAAGAAATAAAGGGAAAAAAAAGATAAATAAAACGCATCTTTGGGAAGAGAGTGTATTTCTGTCAAACCAGCGTTCTGTTCTCTGTGCATGCAGGTATAGAGTTTGTGTTCATCCCAAATCTCACTTCAACACAGCGACACAACACGAATAATTTGGGATAAATATTTATGCAAACAAACTCTTTAGTGCACCATGCAGTCGGTTTCTCCTCCTCCACCTTTTCTTGAGACACCGGGTAATCCACCAATTGTTTGGAGGAAGTGGTTTGACGCATTCGAAACCTATTTAGGAGCAATTGGCGCGTCAAGATATCGCGCAGAAAGGAATACATTTTTATTACTACATTCGTTAGGTTTCGAAGGTAGAGAGATTTATAAACATTTACCCCCTCTAGTAAGAAATAACGCAGAAGAAGATGTGGATGAATATGTTGAAGCAAGGATGAGACTAGAATTAAGATTTGACATCAAACCCAGTCTTGTGGTAATTAGACATAAGTTCTTTAAGAGAGAACAACTGCCTGGAGAAGACGTTGAGACCTATGTATCTGGCCTGAGACTGTTGAGTGCAGAATGCGAATTCGAGGGCTTCAGAGAGCAACTAATCAGAGACCAATATATATGCAAATGCACTGACAAGTCGATACAACAAAAACTGCTTACCTTAGGAAATCCTACTCTTGAAGAGACTATCCGAACTGCTAAAAGTATCGAGTTATCTAAGAAAGAAGTTAAGGAACTCGAAAAGAAGAATGATGAAGCAGTTTCTGTGGTTAGAACTAAGGAGAACAGAGACAACAGATCAGTCCCTGGTCAACAACGCTTCGAGAAGAACAATGTTCCCAATTCTCAACGTTTTGAAAGGAGTCCGTTTCCTAGGAGTGACATTTGTTATAGATGTGGTAATCTTTCACACAACAAGAATAACAAATTTTGTCCTGCCAGGAGTTCTGTTTGTCGTAATTGTGGAAAATATGGTCATTTTGCCAAAATTTGTCAGAATCCTAGACAGGGAAATTCTACATTTGTCAGTAAGCCACAGGGTCTAAGCAATGTCAATGGGGTAGGAAATGTTTCAGATATGCAAGATAATACAGGTATGGGTACAAGTCCAGTTAACAGCATCCAAGACGATCTCAGAGATATGGTTGTGGTGGTACATGAAAATTCACATTTGATTGATAATGTCAAAGGTGATGCAAAGGTGATGGTCGTAGCTGTGCGTGAGGATGGAGTCATTGTTGGTGACCCTTCTGATTGTGTTGATCCCTACGAAAATGTTGGTGTGGGTGATAAAGTAGTTTCCCTGCTAGTAGATTCAGGAGCAAGGGTAACCATGATCACCCAAGAATTATTTGAGGAAACATGGCCAGAGAAAAAACTTGAACCTCCTGATAGAGCTCCTGTTTCTTTTGAAGGACGAAGAATAGCTCTGCTTGGCTATTTTGAGGATGTTCTACAGTTCAGGGGCAGGAACATTTTTGGGAAAATATATGTCGCAATTAAAGGGTTGAACATTTTGCGGTGGTTTCATGGAGGTTTGTTCGGATTGATCCTGAGACCAGGGGCAAAAGAGCAAGTTGGCTTAGCTGAACCTGATAACTGTATTGCTAGTCTTGCCGTTGTTGACTCTGATGACTACGTTGAGAGTTTGTCTTGCAAATTTCCCACTGTCTTTGGAAAGGGACTTGGGAGGATCAAGGACTTTAGTCATGAGATCAGGGTTAAAGATGGTGCCATCCCCATCAAACACAAAGTCAGAAGCGTCCCTTTTAGTGTAAGGGATAGTCTAGAGGCCGAACTTATCGAACTATGCAAGAAGGGGATCATTGAACCGATTGAGTCATCCTTGTGGTTGTCTCCTCTTGTTGTCGCCAGAAAAAGGAATGGTGATTTGCGCGTCTGTGTGGATTTGCGCAGCCAAAATAAAAACATCTGGATTGACTCACACCCTTTGCCAAAAATTACAGATTTGTTGTCCCTTACCAGAGGCGCAAAATGGTTCACTAAGTTAGACCTAGCTTCTGCGTACCATCAAGTTGTTTTGAGTGAGTCCTCTAAACATTTGACTGCATTTGTCTCTCCATTTGGCAGTTTCCAGTACTGCAGAATGCCGTTCGGCCTCGTGTCGGCGGCAGCTGTTTTTCAAAGGTTGATGAGTCAAATGTTTAAAGATACCCCTGGAGTAATTGTCTTCCAGGATGATGTTTTGATTTTTGGCGAAAACAAAGAGGATCATAACGGTTCTTTGAATCAGGTTTTGGAAATAATGCAAAACAAGGGCATTGTTCTTAAACGAGAAAAGTGTGTCTTTCTAAAAGAAAAGATGGAATTCCTTGGTCATGTTGTCTCACACAATGGGGTAGAGCCACGTCCAGGGTTGGTAAAAGCAATTGTGGATGCATCTCCTCCAGTCGATAAGGCAGGTTTGAAGTCTTTCATAGGACTCAGTGAGTTCTACTCCAGGTTTATCAAGGATTATGCATCAAAGGTTCATCCACTTACCAATATTTTGAAGAAAAATGTGCCTTTTGTTTGGGATAACAACTGTCAAGAAATCTTCATGTGGATTAAGTCTCAATTGGTGAATGACAGTGTTCTTAAAGCGTTTGATCCTAATAAGGAGTGTGTGGTGACTGTGGATGCAAGTGGATTTGGTCTTGGAGCCGTGCTTACTCAGAAGAGTGGTCAGGTTGACAACACCATTGCGTATGCTTCAAGGGTGTTGCGCGGTGCTGAAGTAAATTTCTCTGTGATAGAGAAAGAGCTTTTAGCCTGCTGGTGGGCTGTGAGGAAATTCAACTCCTTTCTCTGGGGTAGTCACTTTGTTATACGTACTGATCATAATCCCTTAGTTTCTATTTTGTCTGGTGAAAAGATTAAGGAACATACCCCGCGAATTGCTAGGTTGTCGACTAAGCTACTCCAGTACAATTTTGACGTTGTCTATTTGCCTGGTTCGATGAATGTCAGGGCAGACTATTTTTCACGTTTCCCCATTTCTGGTCATGACTCTGATCTTGAAAAGGATGATGATCAAGAAGATTGTTTTGTTGCTGCTTTGGATCTTGAGGGTATGTGTGCTGTCAATGAAGCAGAATGGAGAAGAGAGTTGTTGAAAAATGAGGTACTTGTCCAGGTCCTAAGTTTCTTGAAAAAAGGTTGGCCTAAAGAGACAAATGTCTCAGGACAATTCCAGACTTTTGTTAAAGTTGCTGATGAGCTCACGGTTGAAGATGGCATCCTTATGCGGGGTGGTAGGCTCATTCCCCCCGAGAGTTTAAGGAAACGTCTTGTTGATGGTGCGCATGAAGGCCATTTGGGAAAAACATTCACCAAACGCAGACTACGTGATGTATTTGGTGGCCACTAATGGATGTGTGTGTGGATGCTCTAGTTGATGGTTGTGTTATCTGTAGATCGTCTGACAAGAGCCACAAACCTAGAACACCCCCTTTGGAACCCATTATGCTTCCCGAGAGAGCGTGGGAAAGGATTGGGGTTGATTTAGTTGGTCCTTTTAATCTTTTACCCTCTTCTTCACGTTTTGCCATCGTTGCCATTGATTACTATTCCAAATGGCCAGAGATTCGGTTTATCAGTGAGCCTTCCTCAGCCAATGTCATTTCTTTTCTTAAAGATGTTTTCCTTAGGGAAGGGTTTCCTTCTGTCATTATGACGGATAATTTGTCCAGGGTGGATGTCGAAATGTGTTAAGATGAATGTAATGGACGGGATAGATGGATTTGTAAGGGACAATGTTACGAAGGTTCAAGCAAAACAGAAAGCCTATTTTGATGAAAGAAATAGGGCTGTGCCGCATAGTATTCGTGCTGGAGATGTTGTTCGTATTAAGAGCCCTGTTCACGTCACCAAGGGAAGAAGCAAGTTCTCTGAGTCTTTAGTTGTCGATTAGGTTTGCGGCAATGCTGTACGTGTTAACAACAATCACTGGTGGAATGTCAGTAAAGTTGTGAAAGTCAATGTCAGGGAACCTGATTCTGTTAACCGTGACCTTTTATCTGATTCTCGCCATGATGCCAAGTGCTCTAACTATGTTAACAATGATGGTGGTGGGTTTCCTGGACTTCGCAGGAGTTCGAGAGTTCCTAGAATTCATGCCAGGTTTAGGTAACTACTCAAGTCTCCACTCAGTTCCAGTTTCCTGTTTTTAGTTCTTACTTTACTGTTCCTCACTGTCATTCCTCTCTTCCTTTTCTTCCTTTGCTCTTTTCCTTCTCCACATTCTTTCTTTTCTTTTCTTCTCTGAGTTCTTCCTCTTTTGTTTATAGGAAAGAGGATAATGTAGTGTTCTGTGCTGTGCCTCACTGGCACCTGTAGATAGAACTCTCTACCATGAGGATTCTAGGGCTGTTGAGTAGAATGTTAGTATTTTGTCAGTTGAAGCCTGGTGCTCTCTTGTGTCGCTGTGTCACTAAAAGCTGTATTAAACTACAACTTCAACCACTACGTTTCCTGTGTTCCTGACAAAATCACTACACATACGTCTTTCACTCTATGTACATGTTTCATGTGACTCACTCCCATTCCCTTGCGGGAGAATTACTACAGAAAGTGCACATACAAAATGTACTTTCTCACTGGGAATAACAGCAATTCTGTCTTTATTCCACACTCTTCAGTCCTTGGTATGCATCACACTAGGCTTTACTCGTACAACCTGGACCGGAGCTGAAAATTTAGATTCACCTTTGGCAACATAACAAGGTTTATTTGCCACTTCTAACTCAAAATTGTTGGCGTCAGTAATAACAATACTAACATCCTTGGTCTCAAACAATTTCAAAGGTTTCGCTAATACTATGTCCATAACAAGCATTTGCAATGCAATAGGTCTACTCTTTCCTGAGGATGAGGATTCAGCATTGACTGCTTTGACAGTTGTGATAGTTATCACTGTAGGTCTAGCAAAAGGCTTTCCAAATGCTCCCCAATTCCTCACAACAATCCATATCAACTGAGAACTGCTTATGTGAAAGGACTCTTGCTCACTGCTCTCTGGAATTCTGGGGCAAATATCTTTTTATTAAAGGGCAGAAAGTTCATGGAATAGGAGTCACGGGCCACAGGATTGTGGAGTTCCTAAAGGCCATTGTGACAATACTAATTACAAAATGAGTTGAGCTGGTGTAGGGTGTGAGAGACAACCTATGTGGAGATTTTCTCCAGAGACTGACCTCCTACAGTTATGGATACAAGATGCTGTACTGACCCAGTCACTGCAAGCCTATTTACCGGCCTTTAAGAGAGATGTCTGAGAGGTTGTCTATAGCAACTGACAAAGCATAGTGCGTAACTATACCCACCGATTTACCTAGGGCATTCACAGTGTTTCTGGTCTCCACATGGGAGGAACCTGCCTGGCTCTGGAAAATTTATACCAGGCCAAGCAGAGTTCTATATGGCCCTGATGGAGTGTCTTACTCTGCAGAAATTGGGCATGATGGCCTCAGCACAGTCGAGCAGCAGCGGTGCGTCCATTGGGGCGTAGGGGCGTAGCCCTACCAGCCACATGGACGCGCATCGCGGCCGCCGCCGCAATCCATTCAATAAATTACTCTGTACAAGTACAGAGTAATTTATTGTAAGGATTGCGAGTCAGCC
Organism: Lissotriton helveticus; assembly: GCF_964261635.1. Classification (NCBI taxonomy): domain Eukaryota; kingdom Metazoa; phylum Chordata; class Amphibia; order Caudata; family Salamandridae; genus Lissotriton; species Lissotriton helveticus. The sequence continues at coordinate 186,228,030 of NC_136068.1, read as the reverse complement.
GCCGGGACACACCCGGAGATTTCGGAATCCGCAAGGGGGGTGGTGGCCTGCTGCAGCTTGAGTGACAGTACACTCAGGCTGCAGTAGACAGACCGTAGTGCGCAAGTGCGAGTTGGTTTTCAACTTTCGCAAGCATGCGCACTACAGTACCCCAGTGGGACCCTGCGGGGACTTCTCTGCCTGCTGTAGCCCGGGTTTGTAAGGGGCGACAGGGCGAGCAGCAAATGTGCCCCCCCAGCGCCAGGATTGGCTACACCTGGCTCACGTCACGGTCACGCTGCACCCGGATGCGACGCCTCCATTTCTCCTCGTGGGTCTGCTTTTCTTCAGACTGGCATCCATCAACCCCCAGCGAGGAGGCGGCAGGAGAGCTATGTGAGTGATGGGTTTTTAGGCCCTGAAGTTTTAATGTTTATAACTGGAAACTTAGATGCTGCTCTTTAGACAGTGAATTGCCCGTGTAAACATCAGAGGCAGAGATGATTGAAACAGAAGGACAACAATATAAAGATTACATTGCTTTCTTTTTGCGTGGCCCCTCTGCCCACTGACTGAGGCTTTGTTAGTAAGGTTTATAGTAAGGCAGAAGTCTCCTGAGTCAGCACGAGCATAGTCACGTAAGATACCATTGGCCACAGTGCAGTGTTAGAGAGAAACTAGCACATACATTCTAAAAGGGGATTGGGGTTAAATCATATGCACAAAACGCGCTCATACCGTTAGGATTTCTGGGACAATTACGTGTTTAACGGCTCTCTTTACTTATCTGTATATAAACATCCTATTCTTCGAATGTATAGCACTGGGTGGACCTTTAATTTATTGAATTTTATTCCCTGTTTTTGCATATTTGAGCATCTTAACTCGCACCACTTCCTAAACCAAGCCTTGAATGCTGGACTTTGCATTTGCAACCCCTGGAAAGCTAAGTCCTCAAATGAACTCTACAATCCAGCTGTAGCGCGGTCATGCCATGGTAATGGTGGCTCATGGAACTCATACCTAAAATGAAGTTGACGTCTCTTCACATCGCCGCCTCTGCTTTTGTGGTATTGTGGCATCTCCGAAGTTTAAAATGTCCCAGCTTACTTAATCTATCAGTTTAGTGTCCGACTTCATTATGTGTCATCACACACACGAAATGGTCAACGTACCTGGTTACAAAGCTGCAGCAGAATTTCTCGATCATGCCACTTGCTCCCCTTTAGGTCAGCTACCTGTTTAGTCTGTAGAACCAAAGCCTTGTTACCAAACCCCGCGTGTTGTGTCCAGCTGTGTCTCAATCTAAAAAGCTTCACGAAATTGAAGATTGTTTAAAGTGAGGTTGGGTGCACATTAGCACCGTGCAGGAGTGTGTTCTTGGATTGTAGGCTTAGTAGAAACATCCATCGGTGTGCAGTTTACTTCCTTCCACCTTGAATACCATTGTGTGTTATTCTGGAGGGAAAAAAACACTTGATGATGATGACACCTACTCTGCAGAAACTTTCTCCACAAAACTGACTCTTTTTCCTACTTTACTGGAATCCCTATGACGTCGAGTCCATTCGGAGTATGCCTCCATGTTAAAAAAAACCCTGCAGTATGTTTTTTCCAGGATCATAGAGCCCCTGTTTCCCTTTCACAGGGAGGTCCCTTTTGGGGTGTTTGTGAGGGAATCCTCATGCTGGTTGGTGCTAGCTGTACCACCACAGACTGGCTTCTCCACCTCTGCGCCGTGGCCGGGAGCTCTGCTGTACCCAGAGCAGCCCTTCATACCCACGAGCCGCTCCCCATCCGTGCACCTCAGCAGCCTGTCTAGGGCAGGGACGTCACAAGAGGAGGTCAAAGGGCATTATATGCCCAAGATACCCTGCCATTCCAGGGCCCGCATCCCTAATGCACAGTGAATGTTCAGTCACCCGTATCCCCGCTGCGCGTGTATAAGGCCTTCTCCTCCTAATAATACTTCCGTGTTTGCCCCTTCCTGACACCAGCCATTCGAGGGGTCGCTGGGTGGTATTGAATTTACTCTAGCAAGCCAGGACATCTCGGGTCCTGCTCTGGCTTCATCTCTCTGCACACTGATGTTCAAATTCTCTTACTCGGCAAAAGCGCACGCTGGGGTACTGCGCCCTTCTATCCACCCGGAAATACCCAAAGGACCCCTTTCAGCTGGCTCCATGACTACCGGGTATCCAGGAGTAGTAAAGCAACTGGACACCTTAAGGTCTTCTCAGAAATTGGGCTTCCTATTGAGCCCTCAGTTCCTTGTCCTGGAACCAGAAGCAGTCTGCTAGTACAGGGTGGTAGACCTAACAACATTTGTGTTGCATTTGGACACTTCATATGTCGGGAACAAAGACTCCAAAATGGTTGTATCCTCCCTTCGCGACAGGAGTCACAGAATGAAAGGTTCTGCATGTCCTGTCCAACTTGTCAGGTGTCTGGGAAGTGGGGGGGACATAAAAAGATCCTGTGGTAAACGCAAAAGTGTCTGGAGTTCAGTTTGAGAGTGATGGAATGGATATTGCCGGACCCCAGGAACCACCTACAATTTCTAGGAACAATGATTTACTTGTCATTAAGGACCATTCCACAGTGCACTCAAAGTCTGTGCCATTGAGAAGCATGTTGCCTTACTTGTAGCCCCTTACCTGATGGGATTACTTTCTAAATTGGTGGCCCTCAAGGATGTATTTTCTGACAGTGAAACTGACTTCATGTAGCTTAACAGGACTATAATTTGTGACGCGTGCAGATTTACTTACACCTTCTCCACTTTGCACCATCCTCAGACAATGGGTAAACGGAGTGCTTCAATGTGAGGCTTTAGAACATTAGAACAGCCCATAAGACCGGAGATATTCATTCTTGTCATTTCATTTGTAGGCCATGTTAAAGAAAGAGTGGGATTCAAACCATTGGGACTTCTTTTTCACTCCCTCCTTGAAGTCCATCAAACAAGAAAATATGGACTAAGTCCTAGGCCTCATGAAAATGTAGACCACGCTCATCACAATGGTGAAAGTAGATCTGGGAGAGGTGTGGCACAGCCGTCAGGGCAGCTGACTCCGGAGCTCATGGTTCAATCCCTGGCGCCGGCAGCAGCTCAGCTCAGCACCATGAGACTCTGGGTAATAGCTCACTTAATCCTCCTATCGGCCCCCAGCGCCTTGAGACCCTTATGGGTGAATAGTTTGTGCTTTACAAAAACCGGGTTTAGATCTACAGGCCAGCCAAGAGATCAGCAAGAATGGTCTATGACCAGACCACAATACTAACTGCATACTAAAATGCTGAAGACGGCATGATCATAGAGTTGAATAAGCATAGGGCTTCAGAGGACCTGTGTATTTCATGTGTACTGACTCAAGCTATACCACCATACTGTGGTTGCGCCCTTGTTGCTGCTGATACCAGGAACGGGAGGAAAGTGAGCTTCTCTCTGTCTTCTTCATGGACAGGAAAACACAGATCAGTGGAGAGAATACAACACTTCTTCCTTCACACACATGAGCAGAAGCAACATTATAGAAAATACCTGAGACAATTTTATCTTGTGACACGTTTGTTCCCTGATACTCACTCAAAATACGAGTGTATTTCATGTCTTCCCAATCTAAGAATAAGACTCTCAAACACAAATGGACTAACACATTATAATAAGCTTAAGAGGTACTTTGTTACCTACACTCAAGTCATCCTGACATTGCCTTAATTGAAGAGACACACTTTCAATAAACAAAAATAGACCAATTGAAAAGTGACTGCATGGGAGAATTCTATTTCCCAGTTGGAATCCACCTCGATCAAATGCTGTGGAGTAGTTATATGGTTCCACAAATCTCAACAATTCAACATCTTGAAAATCTGGACTGATCCACTAGGTTGAGGTGCATTTGAGAACATAGTCATGCTTGGGCCCAAATTAATTGTAAGGTCTGATCATGGTCCTGTTACCTTAGAGCAGGAACTGGGACATGCAGCACCATCAAGGACGTGATAGAGGATTAATATTACCAGATTTAGATGCCGAAAATTAAACAGCTGCTCTGAGAAAACATCTGCGGACATTTCTTGACAACAATACCCACTCACAGACCCATACAGCCACTCACACACCAACTCACAGACCCATACACCCACTCACACATCCATACAGCCACTCATACACCCAATCACAGGCCCATATAGCCACTCACAGACAAATACAGCCACTCACAGACCCACATAAACACTTATGCACCAACTCACACACCCATACAGCCACTCACACAGCCATTCCCAGACCCACACAGCCACTCACACAGCCACACTGGCACTCACCCACACACTGCCACTCACACACCGACACATCAACAGAAGCACTGATATACCCACTCACACAACCATGCAGTCTCTCATACCCACTCACACACCTACTCAGAGACCTATACAGCCACTCACTGACCCATAAAGCCATTCACACACCCACCCATACAGTCACTGATATATCCACTCAGAGATTCAGCAAACCACTCGCACATTCAATCACAGACCCATTCAGGCACTCACACACCAAGTCACCACATGCAGACAACCACTCTCACACCTATTTACACACTCATACAGCAAGTCACAAACCCAGTCACACATCCATATAGCCACTCACACACCCAGTAATTGATACATCTTATCAGACACCCAGAGAACCACTCACACACCCCCTCACAGACCCACACAGACATTCATACACCCACTCACAGACATATACAGCCACTCAAACACCCACTCACACTCAGATAACAACGCACCCACATACTCACACACCCATACAGCTACCTATACACCCACTCAGACAACCACTCACCAATACAGTCACTGACACATCCACTCAGAGAACCACTCACACATTTAATCACAGACCCACACAGATTCTCACACACCCATTCAGAGATCACGAAAACCACTCACACACCGATTTACACACTCACACACCCATTCAGCCACTCACACACCCATACAGTCACTTATACATATTCTCAGAGGCCCAGAGAACCACTCACACACCCACACAGGCACTCACACACCCACACAACTACTCACACACTCATACCACCACTCACACACCCATGCACAGACCCATAGAGCTTCTCACTCTCTCTCACATACAGCCACTCACATGCCCACTGTATTAAATGTGTTGTTCTTTTGAGTGAGTTATTTTGGTTGGGAACTGATTCACAGATCTTTCACAAATTTTTTATTTGCTGCTTTGCGTCGAATGTGTGTTTTTGGTTTGGTGGATCCAAGTGAGAATTTTTTTTAAAGGGATTTGAAAACAAAATGAACCAGAGCTTTTCAAAAGGGTTGATTCTGAAATCAGCCTATGTGTTTATATTGTGTAGATGATAATTACACATAGAACCAGATGCATTCCTTCAAGTTGTTGAGGAACACCCTATTGCCTCCGTATGTGAAATGGACTTGGTCTTTTTAATATATTCCGTCCATATTGATGCTCAAGTTGCTGTGGTATATAGAGCCCATGTGGTGGTCTTGGTGGAATGCAGAAACAATTTATTGACATGTTTCTTGGATTTCTCTATCTGTGGTCAGAATTTGGTTGAACACTGCCACTTCTGTCTTTGGCTAATGCTGGAGAACACCAAGACATTAAGTGGAAAAAGAGACATTAATTTACTAAAGGTATACTTCATTAGGATTGCCAGTCTTACCTTAATAATTGTGCCTAGGTCATTGCCAACACGGTGCACATTGTAATTGTATTGTATTGTATTGTAAATGCATTTATATAGCGCTTACTACCCCTGACGAGGCGTCAAAGCGCTTTTTCGGCGGGTAGCACGCTACTCCGGGACCCACAGAGGATTAGTGTTGAATTAGTATAGTGAAACATGCAAGTACATTTTAAGTGGTAGATAGGTTAGTCAGTTATTTGGATTTGGAATGATAGCAGAAGGATAGAGTAGGACAAAGGTTTGTATTTATTTATCGCTCGCTTGTTGACGCATGCTATTCAGGGAGCCTATAGAGGATTAGTGGTGAATTAATATGGTGAAATATGAGGTAATTTCAGTGGTGAATATTATTCTGTTACTTGGAGTGAGAAGGATAGCGGATGGATAAAAGGGTAAGAAAGATTAGCATTCATATAGCACTTGTTACCCCTGTTGGGTGTTGAAGCGCTTTTATGGCGAGTAGCACGCCACTCCGGAACCCATAAAGGATTAGTGTTGAAAATTAGTATAGTATAAATATGAAGTAATTTGAGTAGTAGATATGTTATTCAGTTATTAGTATAGTTGAATATGGAATATGGAATTTGAGAAGTGAACATGTTAGTCTGTTAATTTTGATTGAAAAAGCATAGTGGAGGGATAAAAGAGTGAAGGATTTTTTTTATTTTTTATAAGTCTTAGCAGTAGGAAGAGGCTTTTGGATGAGTAAAAAGGAGTTTTGGAGGGAAGGAGTCAGAGGGCAGCATTTTTGGCCCTAGTCCCGACCAGTCTCAAACAGGCCCAAACAGGCAACTACCCTTGTCCTCTCCACCCTTAGCCTCGACGCCCGGGCAGAGACGCCCTAAGCCTGGCCTTTCTTGTAGCCCTAGTAATCAGGTGACCCCTTTAGCCAATGGGAACCCTAGCCCTAACACTATCCAATCACAACACTAGCCCTAACATCTAGAACCAATAGGAGACCAGGACCTTACAGCCAATCTTAGCCCTAGTCCAAGGACCCATCTTGTGAGTTGCAGCCTACATGTGCCCCAGATTGCAGATTGCAGTGAGCAGAGTCCAGGAAGTGGTAAGGAGACAGACTAGTGCTGTCTCTTCCCAAGACAAAAAGTTGTTTAAAAAACGATTTTCATTTTCTGTGTTTACTGTCTATGCCTGTGGCTGTTACAGTTAAAAATAGTAGTTTTAGCCTGCCTGTAATTGCATATTTTATCACCCGTGTTGTGTTTTAAATGTGTGGTTTTCCCTGCCCATGATTGCTTTCATTTAGTGTGTTGAATTGTGGGATTTGCAGTCCAACCTCTGTAGTTTGTCCCTCTTATTCCTTGGTGACAAATCTGTTTTCCCTCCAAATTTCTCCTATGCTCTGTGCTTAGGCCTGTGTGCTCAAACAGTGCACCCCCAGCCACCATTTTGTGCTCACAAGCCAGTGAGGCCAGCCCCCCCCCCCCCCCCCCAGCAACAGGGATTTTCTACATCAGAGGGTGCTTCTGTGAGCTGCTTCAACTGTATTTACTGGTGCCTGTGCACTTCGTTTTTTGGCCAGCAGGGGGAGTAAAGCTTTATTCAAACAGTATTGTTAGATTTCGAGTTAGTGAATCACAAAAAAACACAATGCTTTCAACCAAAGACGCAGTAGATGCCACTTTAACCCTCTCTGGCCAACCCAAGAAATTACTAAATTAGGTAAACTTGGATCCCTGTCAATGCAACTCTTTCTAGCACTCTCTCTGGCACACAAGCCTATGGCCCACTATCCAGACTCTGATCATTTTGGAGATAAGCGGTAGTATGACTCAGGAAAAGACTGCAGCAGAATGAGGCTGTTTTGTAGATGAAAAGCAGTTAAAGTGGAGGACATCACCTAAAATATAAAAGAACATATTTAATTGGATGGTGGAGATGTGCAGGGAACTAAAATTATGTCTTTGTTTAAGGGAAAAGTAACTAACTCTGTGATTGGCTTTGAAAAAATAAAAAAAAGCTATGTTGTTTGAGATATGCTTGAAATTGCAAACAGTCAACCACACCTGCTACAGTTTAATTTGAAGCTAGTCTGTTGCTCAGAGAAAGCTATTGTGAACTTTTGGCTTACTGGTTGGCAGATGCTATTGAAAAATGGTCACTATGGAAACGGAGCCAAAACAGTGTGTGGGGAGGAAGAAAAGACGCCAGCATGACACTTCAAGGCAGACTGGTGTGCAAAAAGTGGGTAGTAAGGAGTGTATTTATTCAAACTGAGAATATTTAAAAAATGAATCATAAATCAAAAGCATCAAGAGTAAATTGGTGAATTGTTTTCAGGGATTACGTTTGGATCCGACAATCCGTTACAGATTTACACAGGGGTCACACTCAGCGGCGCAATGGATCCGTGGATCTACCCAAAACCATTACCAAATTGGGCTCATTTACAGGAGTCTTAGAAAGAGAAAACAATACTGACCATTTAGAAGGCGTATAACAAAAAAAAGGATGAAAGGAGGCTCATGATTTGGTAAGTATAGTAGTACCAGTGATAGCAAAGAGGGTAGCCATTTGATACTTTTGCACTCAGAGTGGAGGAGCATTGCTATATTTCTGATTTGAGATTTGCACAAAAAAGAGGTATTAAGTGATATCAATAGAAGATTTGGTGAAGAGCAAAGAGATTTCACAGATATGGGACCAGTTTCGGGGTATTACCCCTCATCAGCCAGGTTAACTTGAATCCAGTGGCACAGTGAGAAAGGGGCTATTAATATTACTAAATCAACGGATGATGGAAGTATATTTCCAATCTCATTATCAGGTTTATGATATTTACTATAACAGCCATTCATTGCCTAGTCCTGTCATTCCCTTGTATTGAGCATTTTAATATCTGTGATTTAAAGCTAGACATTTCAATACTATAACAATAGACGTAGAGTTTAGTAATGTCAGAAGCTAAAGATTGGCTTCTCTGCTGTTCATCACCCCATATGTGGAAGCTCTTTTCACACAGTTGTGGTTAAGATGTGAGATAGTGGCTAATAAACTGCAGCTTTGGAAGATGAAAATAAGGTATATCCAGATTATGAAATGGGAGAGTATTATTTATTGAAGAACAAACTGTGTAAAAAATATTATTTACATATTCCCCTCCATTTACAATAACACATTTTATTCACCTAGCATGCCACCAAGCAAAGCCATAAATACATAGCCATAAATTATTCATTATTGTACAATTAGTTAAGTATATACATAGTTTAACATCTTTAAAGATGGGGATGCTGAGAATGGCTAACAGCAATTAGTTGCATAATTGTCTTTAGGTTCTTAAAACGTCAAGGTATTAAAAAATAGGTTCTCCTAATGCCTTAAATAAGGGTGGAAGGATACCGTAACGAGAAGGAAGCCAAGAACACAACACGAGAGAACATGAAGGATTAAAGAAGACAATGGCAGAGAAAAGCGACACAAGATGCAGCTCTCCTCCTGCTTGGAGTGCAGCCGGGGCTGCACCTTTATAACGGGGGTCATCGGTGGGTCAGCAGGCCAGTGAGTGCTGTCAGCAGGGGGATCATGCTGACTTTTTAACAGAAGAAGATCTGAGCAATGGTCAGTAGAAACCTACTGCTCTTTCTGCATTGCAGTTTGTGGTTTTCTCCAGACTGCTGTGAGCAGACGTACAGTGGTGCACACTGAGATTATTGTGCATGCCTAAAAAGGTAGGCTAGGATGCCACTATCCATCCATACATGCTAAACCACAGCCCAGTTTCCAATCTCAGTCTTAGTCTACATCCTCCTCCAGAAGTACCACTGTGTGCAAACCATGTGTTTCTATCTATGGCTTTGGGAGATAAGTGCCACAGAAGAGGTGTCATGCACAACTGAGCCCTAGCAATGCTTTCTAATTCATCCATGCTAGTAGTGCATCATAGCACTGAACTGTTTGTGACTGGTAAATCCTTGGCTTGGTAATGGAAAGAGGGAGAGTTGGTGGACATTTGCAGGCTCTAGCTCTAAATCAGCCATTACAGCCTAGAGGATTGGGCACAGGTGGCCAATGAACCATTCCTTTCATTTGGTTAATGGCCACTATGCCAATGCAAACTTGTGAGAAGATCCACCTAGACGACTCCTTCTATAAGCCTGACTCAATGAAGCCGAGCAGGCACGCAACATTCATATGTTCCTCCTCCTGGGCACTGAGGTGGTGCTCCTCATCAGCATCCAGAGACCTCTTGCTCGGGTAAGTGACTGTCTTTCCCAACTTCCTGCTCTCCACGGCTCTCTTGGACAGGATTCCCATGACGGATGCACATTGTTCTCTCATCTTCCTCCTCCGGTGGCTCTCTATTTAAATCCTGTATTCGGATAAAGAAGGATTATTACAAAGGTTAGATCTCAGCAAAAACTAGGAGGGGAGTGAGCAAAGTTCAACAACTAAATTGGGAAACAACAGAGCAATGGAAAGGAGATTACTGAAAAATGGCATTGCTTCAGAAATTATAAAGCATGGAGTCATAAGATGTGAGAGTAGAATCATAGAAAAAAGTGTTGTTGTGTCACAGGAAACAGCATGGAGTCATAGGAAACGGAGTGTAGAGTCATAAGATAACAGGACAATGCCCATAGCTGAATATGACACAAAAGAAAGTGAGGGAGTGGTTAAATGTTAAGGCAAGGTTTTCAGGGAAAGTGCCATGTAGTTAGCAGCGAAACGGTGCACAGGAAAAAGAGCAAAGTACCACAGGGAAAAAGAACTGCAAAGCCAATGGGTATGGGTTTAATGTACTAATGTTTTAGGCATTGGCACATTAAAGTGAGGCACATGAGAGGGAGCCAACGGAAGTGAAGACAGATGGCTATAGTTGTAAAGTAGTCACACTTGCAGATCAATGCAAACACTTGAGTGGAGGAAAAAAGATACACTCAATGGGGCCAATTCACAGAACTAACTTAAGACAAAATCCTAAACGTACTACTTTTGGTATTCACAGAAGGCATTTAGTAGTAGTAAAATTAGGATTTTGTCTTAAGTTTGACTTAAGACAAACTTAGGACAAACTTAAGACAGACTTAAGACAAACTTAAGGCAAAATCCTAAATTAAGTCTGTCTTAACTCTGTCTTAAGTTTGTCTTAAGTTTGTCTTAAGCCAAACTTAAGACAAAATCCTAGCTTTATTACTACTAAATGCCTTCTGTGAATACCAAAAGTAGTAAGTTTAGGATTTTGTCTCAAGTTAGTTCTGTGAATCGGGCCCCAACATATTAGGTAGGAGAGGAATACTCTACTGACCTCACCCAAGATGTGAATGACAAAGTATCAAGCCAATTGGTGAAAGAGGTTGGTCAAAAAAAGCTAATGGTTCATAGGGGTGGTCAAAGCCCGCTTTAAATAAACAAAAGATCTTGTAGTGTAGTTCCTATATTCCCAATAGGCTATGCGCATTGGAATAATATAAACAGCAGTGTAGACGTAGGACTGAGGTTATCTAGGTCTCTACTGACTATATTAGACTTAAGGGTTGCCAGCTAGCTCAGAGGTCACTAGAAACTTTCTCGAATAAACGAGGAGGAGTTTAACCTCCCTGGATAGACAAGAAGGGATTAGCTTCTGACAACCATAAAACATGACAACTTTGCTCCCTCAGAATAAGAGTGTATCTCTAGAGTCGTGTGAAAACAATAGACTGCTATTTCACTCAGTCAAGTGTGCATACTTAGTTTCACCAGAGTGCAGAGAAAAGATAGACGGGCGTTTTCGATAAAAGGTGTTATTTATTGAGCATTCTTCTTTCTCATGCAAGAGAAATGAATTGCCACAATTGCAATACTTATAGTAAAGTAAAGTGCGTACAGTAAAAGGAGGATTATAAAATAATACTGTAAAAGCATTGCTATGGTTTTTTAGCCATATGATACTTTAAAATAGATAAAATATATACATACATATATACATTGACTAACGTACTCAACTGGTGCTTCTAAATACGCCTACCCCGGTGTACCTGACCTAAGCCTAATACGTGGGAAGGAGTAAGTAAGTAGCAGTTTAAGTTAAGTTGGGTTTGCCAAGAATCTGACTCAAGAATTCTCTTTAAGGGTTTAGTCAGCTCCGTACCTGGGTAATAGAAAGCAGGAGGTCTTGTATCTCTCTCTCAGGACTCGAAATCCCAGTAACCCGCGAAGGTATCTGGAAACACCGGAGCTGGATTTCTCGGCAGGAGAAAAGACAGCGTCTCTCTCAGTGCGTCAAAAGGGAGGGGCAGCGTCCGTGGGCTCTCGCATCAGCTGGGCTCTCGGGCAAGTAGATAGCTGCTCTGCTCCAAAACCACCACCGTGTGTTTGCTTAAGGCAACGTTGGTATATTTATACCTGAAAGGTGCCGGGTTTGACGTAAGGTTGGACATAAGACGTCAATAAAGATGTCACTAAGAACTGGCCGTTCTTACAGTGCTTCACAGGAGTTCTAGGACGGAATCAAAACAAAAGCAAGGGGGATTTCCCAGGTTGCTGGAGGTTTGGTTTGTTTAGAGAACTCGTTGGGCTTTCTAGGAGTCCGGGGAAGTAGCCTTGCTTAATGTGACTGCATGGGCTATGACTAAATATGATATGATTCCTATGCCTTTATAGGGATATTATTGATTATAACCGAACAAGGGCATAAAATAGAAATATCGATTTAGGTTCCTAGATAAAAACACAATAATCTACTTGACAACGGAACTGTCAAAAGCCTGACCTAAACCATCACAAACACATTCACAGGACCAAGGGTAAAATGAACACTAGAAAAAGGGCAGTGCCACGAGAAAAAGGTTTAAGAGACACAAGACAAGATAAAAGGTGACAAAAATAGATCAGCAACATAAAGAAAGAGCATAGAGTCACAGAGGAAAAGGCACAAAGTCAATAGGAAAGGGTATTATCACAGAGGAGAGGGCACAAGGCAAGAGAAAATAGAGCATCCCAGGTAAAGGTGTACAAGCTAAGGAAATAACAGCACAGTGTCACTGAACAAGGGAACCATGTAAAGAGGAACAGCACAGCCAGGAAAAAGAGCACTTGCTCCGGAGGACATAGTACAGTATCACAGCAGAATATGCTCAAGGTCAATGGGAAATAATACAGCATATGGCGCAAGTTCAACAGAGCTAAAAGCAAAAAGGAGAGACTTGGGGTTACAACTTGCAGGGTCAAGGTAACATAAAGAGAAGAGGTAATGGGCTATGAAATAAAGGATATCATATAAATATTTACCTGACGAATCTCCGGCACTGTGTCATTCGGCGTCTCCTGTGTAATATGAAGATAGTCACAGAATTACGAAAGGGCTTGAGTAAGGGATAGAACAGAGGCACTGTTCATGGGTAAACAAGCTGGGTTCACAGGGCAGAAAGCAGTGTGCACAGAAGTTAGGGGGTAGTTAAGAAATCAGAAAGGCCACAGGTTAATGAGAGAAAGCCGAGATCAAACAAGAGTGAGCTGGCTCACAGGATAGAGAGTATGGTAGATATATGGAGCAAGAGAAAGCATGAGCAAAGAAACAGGAAGCTACCAGAGATAAAGTAAAGCTTAAAAAAATAGAAAGCCAGGGGTAAGAGCATGGAATGCAGCGGCTTAAAGGCAGAAATCAAGGGGTCACAGGAACAGAAGCATTGGCAAAGACAGCGTGTTTGTTGTTGTCTGCCGGTATTTTGGCATTGTCAATGCTTGTTTGTTTTTGTCATGGTTTTGCAAAACTATATTGTTGGGGATGCTGCTGATCTAAAAAAAAAAAAAATGCCTAAAAGCTCAAATATTATTTACGTCTCAAAAAATACATATTGCCATAGCAGTCCCAGGCTCTTAAGGGAAATACTTTGTGTGTGGGTGCGCTCCTGGTGAGGGGGCAGAATGCCAACATGCACAGAAAACTTAGCCAATGTCTGAAGTGGGCTGCCCCATACTGTATGTTGTAGTAGGCGGATACAAAAATGTGAATAACACAGTTGCAGACCGGGGGCGTGGCTTGCGCGCCGCTACGAGATGGCGTGCCGCGCTTGAGCTCCAGGGAGACGGAGACGGTCGGGCTGATTTAAGATCCCGGTCGTGAATATTTTCTCCCCAGTTATGGCCATGAAGAGTCGGAAGGTGCCGTGAACGCTCTCCTGTCTCTTGACACAGCGTACGACAGCTGAAACTGCCTTTTTTCTCACTCGTAGTCCTCACTGCCAGCACTTCAGTGAGCGGCCGCCATTTTGTTTTTGCGGTGGCGTCGCTCGTTTTCTGAGAGACAAGACCCTGGAATTCCAGCACAACATGTTCAGGCAGAACATTGAGGTGACATTTATTATATTTTCATTTTGATGGTCCTCTGCAGTCGTTATTTACTACCTGGAGTTATTTCTGCTTACTACCTTCTATGGATTTTTGGCTGCTTTTTTGACCTCACTCCATTCCTCTATGATGGGTCCCTGCCTTTCCTGAGGGTTTTGCGCCTTGTGACCTAATTGCGACGTTGCTTATTATGTGGCGCAATTTGTTTTTGGCGCTCTAGGGTCTCTCTGGCTTCTTTTCTTTATTCCTTTACCTGCTATGGTCCGCCATTTTGTACGCTGATTTTCTGGACTTAATCTACGCCTATGGGGTTTTTTCTTCCTGGCACTTTGTAAACTATTTTTTTTGCTGATTTTTGGTCCTTGCTCAACTATATTTACGTCAAATACCTTTGGTGGGGGTGTTTTTGAGCTGTCTACTGTGGTCTATTCTTATGGCGGACACCATGGGGCCTTCCCCTACTGCTAAAGATTCTAAAGGGACTTTGAAACGTTTGAAGCAACAGTCCCCCTCTCCTGAATCCTCTCAGAAGGATACTAATTCCACTTTGGATGTTATTCTGTCACGTCTCAATGCCGTCCATGATATTGCGCAGTCTACTAAAACAAATACCGACTTATTACAAGTTGAGGTGGCTGCTATCAGGAATGACTTTAAAGCCTTGTCTGTCAGGGTTACGAATGCTGAATCTCGTATCAGTGTGGTAGAAGACTCTTCACACCAGCATTCGAGATCTTTTCTCCAACTAGAACGCTCAATGGCGGCCTTACGCAGAGACCTTACATAGCAGGAGGACCGTAATAGGAGAAGCAACCTGCGTATTTTTGGCCTTTCTGAAGATGCAGAGTAGTCCGCTTCCTCCATGATCGAATTCCTCTTCAAATGGATTCCTGCTACTCTTCAAATCTCCTTTCAAAAAGACTTTGAAATTGAGAGAGCTCATCGGGTGCCTACGTTCAAGCCTAAAAACTCCACTTTGCCCAGAGCAGTTATCCTTAAACCTCTGCGCCATCAGCACTCAGAACAAATTTTGGCCCATATGAGGAAAGTCAAGTCGGTGTCTTGGGAGGGCCATCGGATTAATATTTCCCAGAACTTTGCCAGAGACACTGTAATTCGCAGGAAAGGTTTTCTCAATCTGCGGAAACGTCTGTTAGACATGCAAATTCCTTTTTCCTTTGCTGGTCCATCCAAGTTTCGTATTACTTTTAAGGGCCGCTATCGGATTTTTGATGAACCTGCTGATCTTTCATCTTTTTTGGACAATCAACTTGAATCTCAGATGGATTCTTCTTCAGCTCCTGCCTCTTCTGTGACTTGAGTCTTTTGTCTTTGTTATTTTACGTGGTTTACTGAGTCTTGCTGTGTAGCATATACCTTTGTTTTTTTGCTCCATATGTTGATTGCTGGTTGTTTCTTGCTTTCCGAAGGCTTTGTTTGTCACTTGTCCGTTTTAGCTTAACTTTTATCGGTATTTTTCCAATTTTTCTGCTATTTGTCTGTGGTCATTTTGTGTTTCCTGCTTGTTCTCCTTGTTTGGGAGATTTTTGGCTATTTGTTCTTGTGTCTCATATTTTCCGATATCTGTTTAATATTGTACTTTTTCCCACCATTGATATTTGCCTGGTTCTTTTGGTTTTTGAGTGTTCTTTTGTCTTTCTTGTTTCTCGTGGCTTAGTGCGTCTTGCTGTTCGCCATCTGTCTTTGTTTTTTTGCTTCATACATTGATCGTTGGTTGCTATTTGGTTTCCATGTGGTTTGTCTGTCACTTGTCGGCTTTAGCCTGACTTGATATTGGTCTTTTTCCCACTTTTTCCCGGTATTAGTTTGTGGCCATTTTGTCTTTCATGATTGTTCTCCGTGTTATGGTCGATTTTTAGCTCATTGTTCGTGCGTATCATATTTGCTGACCTTTGTTTCATGTTGTACTTTTCTGGTTCCCCACTTTGGCGGTTCTTTATTCTTTCCTTTTTGGCGTCGGCTTATACGTCTGTTTCTGTCAGGAGTTCGGTCCGTTAGCGTCAACTGTTCTCTTGGTGCTTATTCTCTTAGTTTGTTTTTCTTTATTTACTTATACTGTTACTATTTTATGGTTCCCTTCCTCGTTTTTTTTCTCTTGTCACCAAGTAATGATTTGTTCATACCTTCGCACTATTCTTCAATTTGCGAGCTTTATTCCTACTGTTGTTTCATATTGCTTGGTATTTTTATGCTTAATTCCTTTATTTTTCACATGTATTGTTTTCTTCTCTTTAACTATGCACCATGTATTATTGCCTAGTTGTTTATATATTTGCAAATTCTGACTTTGTACCATTTTCCGCTTTCTTGATATTCTTTTTTTTTTTTTTGCTCTGTGTATGGCATTTATAGTTATCGCCATTCGCTTCTTCTATTCATGAGCTTGTATTTGATATGCCTCCTATTGCATCTCTTGTTGTTTTCTTTTTTCAATTTTTTACCGAGTTGACTGTTCTGTATTTACATATTGTAGTTCTTCTTCCCTCGGTTTCAAGTATATTGTAAGGTCTGCTTTTATTATTCTACTACCCTAGCTTATTGCTTCATTCTCTCTCGTTTGGGATCTTTCGCTATCTTTACTGTGTTTCCTGACGGTCCTCTGTTTCCCTCTCCATGTTCCCCCTGGTATGACTTTGGTCTCTTACAGACCTACCCTAGCGGGTCTTTTTTTCCTTCTTTTTCCATTCTCCTCTTTCTCTTTTTCTCTTTTTCTGTTCTTCTCTTCTCTTCTTGCTTTTTTCTCTTCCCCCTTGGATCTCCTGGTGGTGCTTTTCTTTTTTGTGTCAGATGATTTTGTTCTGTTTTTACGTTCATTCTTATTTCTTAATTTGTTTGTTTTTATGGTCCTTCTATGCCTGGTTTAAATATTGTTTCCCTTAATGTTAAGGGGTTGAATCATCCGGTCAAAGGGCTAAAATGTTAGATTATTGTAAGTCCTTGTCTTCGGATCTGATATTTTTGCAGGAGACGAAACTGTCTCATAAAGGTGCTCTGTGGTTGCGAAAGGACTGGGTGCTGGATGTGGCATGCTCTGATGCTCTTGGTAAACGTAATGGCGTGATCACCCTTGTTTCTAAGAATTCTGGTTTGTCGATACTTTCTTCTGATCATGATTCTGAGGGCCGTTGGGTATTATCAAGAGTATCTGATGGAATTAATGATCTTTATGCTTTGAATATTTATGCTCCCAATAATGATGATCCTCTTTTCTGGCAGAAGATCACTAACTTACTTTTCCACACGCCTCATAAGGGTAACCTAATAGTGAGGGGTGATTTTAATTTGCCGTTGGATCCTCTGTTGGATAGGAGTTCTGCTTTTTCTTTTCGCCCTCCTAGAGCTCACAAGCATTTGTTAAATATGTGCTCCTCTGCTAATCTTCATGATCTGTGGCGTCTCCATAACCCTACTGGCAGTGAATTTTCTTTTTTTTCCTCTCCTCACTCTAGTTTTTCCCGTATTGATTACCTCTTGGTTCATTCGTCTCTGCTACAATCTTCATCCTCACCGTACATTCATCCTATTCTTGCTTCAGACCATGCTGCAGTTTCCTTTTCCCTTTTGGGACTTGCTCCTAAGAAATCCTCCCCTTCGTGGAAATTAAATACGGAGATTCTTTATGATGACGCTGTGGTCAGTGCTTTGCAAGCCGAAATTGAACAGTTTTTTTCTATCAATGAAGGTTCCGTTGAATCCCCAGTGGTTTTATGGGACGCCTTTAAATGCACACTTCGCGGCTACATCATTAAAGTTATGGCGCAGAGGAATGCTGCTATTAAGAAGGAACTTTCTGATTTAGCGGATAGTATTAAACAATCTGAACTTCTTTTTCGCCAAACGAGAGATCCACAGATTTTACAATCTATTAAACACTTAAAATATTCCTATAATGCTCTTGTTACTAAGAGGGCTCATATTGGTGTTCAAGCACAAAAATCTAAACGGTTGCTATTGAAGAATCGTGCTGGTAAGATTTTAGCGGCCACGTTAAAGTTTCAAGATTCCGGTTTTAAGTCATCTCAAATTTCTTCTATCTCTCATAGATCTGGCGCTAAAAAATTTCAAACTAAGGAAATCCTTGAGGTCTTTCGCGATTTTTATGATACTTTGTATACTCCTACTAATCCATCATCTTTTGAGGCTTGCCAAGAGTTCTTGGAAACTATTCCTATTCATTCAGTTTCTGAGGCGGATGGGGAAAAACTAGGTGCCTCAATCACAACTGAAGAAATTACTCTTGCTATCAAGGCTACTCGATCTGGCAAAGCTCCGGGACCCGATGGATTTCCCATTTTGTTCTATAAAACTTTTCTCCCTTTCATGGTCCCTCGGTTGAAACTCCTTTTTGATGTGTTTATTCAGCAAAGTGCAGTTTCGGGTACAGCGGCGGATGCAACTATTGTGGTCATTCCGAAGGAAGGGAAGGATATCACGGATCCTAAAAAATTTCGTCCTATTTCCCTCCTTAATATGGAGGCGAACATTTTTGCCAAGACTCTTGCTTAACGTCTGGAGTCCTATGTCCCTTCTCTAGTTCATCCATCACAGACGGGGTTTGTTAAAGGAAGGCTGGCTAGAGATAACATTCGTACCTTTTGCCATATTTTGGGGGCTGCAAAACGTTCTACGCTTCCTGCTGCAGCTTTAGCCCTTGACGCCGAGAAGGCTTTTGACAAGGTCTCTTGGCCTTTTTTGCATGCCGTTCTTCGTGCTCATAATCTTGGGGATTCCTTTGTCAACATGGTGATGTCCCTTTATGCCCAACCTCGAGCGAATATAAGAGTAAATGGGGCTACTTCTGAGTTTTTTAGTCTCCGTCAAGGCACTCGTCAGGGTTGCCCCCTATCCCCGCTTTTGTTTTTATTAGTGATTGATCCACTCCTTAGGTTAATTGATCTTCATCCAGACATTAAAGGGTTTACGTTTGGTTCACAGTGCATGAAGTTAGCAGCCTACGCGGATGATGTCCTTATTTTTTCTGATGACATTGTCTCAGCTATTCCTGCGATCACAGACACAATTGCTCTTTTTTCTAAGGTCTCTGGGTACACGTTAAACAGAGACAAGACGGAGATGTTTCCCCTTAATGCTTATTGTTTTCCGGCCCATATGGGTTCTGCTGGTTTCAAATGGCAGTCTAAGCAACTCAAACATTTAGGGGTCTAGTTTTGTAGTACTTTGTCTGATACCGTGGCGTACAATGAGGCACAAACCTTAACTAAAGTTTGTCACCTTTTGGATACTTGGTCTCCTAAACACATTTCCTGGTGGGGTCGTGTTCAAACTTTAAAAATGATGATTACTCCTATTATTAACTTTATTTCATCTATGCTTCCGTTGAATTTATCCGCTTCCTTTTTTCGAGAGATTGATTCCATCACCTCTTCGTTTCTCTGGAATGATAAGAGGGCTCGAATCGCATATAAATCCTAAAGGAACCCCTACGATATGGGTGGCTGCAATTTCCCGGATTGGGGGAAGTATCAGGTGGCTTTTTTAGCTTCTCAAGGAGCATTGTGGTTTTCCTCACTTCCTGGTCATACATCTTCTTGGTTGGTCATCGAACAGACCCTCTCTTCTCCTCTTCCGGTTTCTTCATTTTTAACCACATCTTCATTATCTATTCTTTTCTCTCGAGCTATTATTCTGGATACTGGTGCAGCTGTTAAATTGCTTGATCGGAAAATGGCTACTCCGATTCATAAATCCAGGTGGTCGTCTTTGTGGCGTAATCCCCGAATAAAAGTTCTTATTGATCCCCTGCTAATTCAGTATTGGTCTGCCAAAGGTATCACGTTGGTGCATCATCTTTATGACTCAACTGGTGACCCGCTACCCTTTTCTTCTTTAGCTAGACAATTTCCACTCTCCAATCTGGATTTTTACACTTTCTTGAAAATTAAAGTTGCCCTTGCCAAAGTGTGTCTTGTCCCAGACGTCCCTTTGATTTCTTTGCTTTCTTTGTGGCTCAAGACTGGTCATGTTGCTTCTCGCATTTATACATTTTTGACTTCAACATCTTCGGATTCTTGTACCATTGCGCAGCTAAAATGGTCCCGCCATTTTGGTGCCGCGCTAACGGAGCATGTGTCGTCAGATACCTGGCAACTGATAGGTACGTTCTCTCTGCGTAATAAAATTGCTCCCTCTTTATTTCAATCCAAATTCTTCTCTATCAACCTTCTTCATTGGACTCCTAAGCGACTTTGTTCTCTCCACTTAAAGGATGATGATTTATGTTGGAGTTGCTTTTTAAGGAACAAGGGAGACCCAACAGATAGCTAAGTACCAGGGGTATAACAACGTTATAGTGAACAGAACGGTCCTTAGCTCATTTCAAAATCAACAAATCGGTGCTGTATAGAAACACAATGGAAAACTATACGTGTTATAAAATTTCCAAACCCAGCCGGGAAAGGAGTTTATTTTATAAAGAAGCAATGTTCAATCCAGTAATACAATTGTAATCACAAGACACAAGCCTGTGTCGTACATGAAAAGAAGGAAACAGAAAGATAGCATAAGGGTGAAAGGGGTGTCTATCAGGCATAGAGCGAGAGCAAAGACAGGGTACTGTTAATAGGTAAAAAATCAATCACAGTATCGCCTGGAGTGGAATATAAACAATCTTATTAATCAATGTTGTAAATATGAACCCACTCATGGGTGTCGACGTTTCGATCCCTATTGCTCAAAAAGATACATGGGATCATCATCAGGACATTTGTAATGAACAAGACATGCCTGATTGTAAAAGAAGCCTGTTCAGGAGAGACGAAGAGAAAAAGATATTTCAAACAACTTAAGAGTAGTTTGCAGACGTATGCCAACTATGTATCGAAATCGCAGTGTGTGACAAAGTGCATGGTGTATGTGACTTAATCAAACAACAAGTACCAGCATTTTCAAGTTCCTCGGAATCGCAGTGGCGTGCGTGAGTGACTGCGAGAATTAGCGTGACGTGACGTGATTGTGAACCATTCAAATAATGGTCTACTGGGTATGGGGATTGTTACTAGGAAGTGTCAATGGTCGAACAGTAGCGTGGAGTGAGGGCGAGGGTGGCCTATACTTCGAGTGCGGTGGGCGGTGTGATACCCTTAATTGATTTAATCCCGGGGCAAAGCGCTAGGGACAGAATCAAGTTGGAATGCCCAAGTTTTAAAAGTAGCACAAACCATAATTTCTTAATTAATGAGGCTATAAGCGGACAACGTACCACGCAGTGAAAAGACATGGAAGTCTCTTCGGGGGTCCGGACGCAAATGGTAAAGCAGGATCCTTATACCATATTGATCGTTTCCAAACGCGGAGGTGGCGCTGAAAACAGAGAGGCGCATTTAATAACAGGCTACGGGGGAGGCTCTGTGAATAGGAGCAGCGGCGATATCGCTTACCTTGAGGTGCTCAAATTGGCAAGCCAGTCGGAGTTTATTTTTAACAAAAAATAATAAATAACCGTGTAGGTAGCAAGGACCGTACACGTGGGATCCCAACAATGAGGATTTGGACGCTGTAAGGCAAAGAGTAGGGAGTGCATCAGTACCGGCCACCGGGCGGGTCATAACAAAACAATTAGGACGCTCCACAATTACTTACTCAGTCCCGATGAGGACTCGTCTTCCCGTGGCTCCTCGGTCGTTGCCGGATGCAAGTCAGTGGACTGCGAGAGCACGCCGAAATAGTAGCAAGCCGCGCAGGTCACATGACCTTCACTATGGGTGCCAAGCCTTAGAGGCGGGCTGTCTACTGCGGGGGCCATTTTGTAATGGACAAAAACAGGGGAAGGGGTGCCAGTGCAAACAAGTGATAGTGCCAAGGTGACTTTTAGAAACGGTGAATAATTAATAAAAAATTAGTAAAAACACATTACATAACCAGTCGGTAATTTCAATTCCAGGAGATCATATTTATATTTACAGTCCGCCATGTAGCCATGGAGTATTCATTGTGCAGCATTAAACCAGAGGGTTAGTCCATTACTGTCTTATCTCACGGATTCCTTGTTCACTGTTCAATCAGAGCAGCGTAGTCCAGTCCTCACTTCGATTGAGCCCGGTCCGAATAGTATTGAATTGAATGATGGATTTCAATTCCTCACGATTTAGCAACTGCTGTAGGTTACCACCCCTCTGTGGTAGTTTGACGGATTTCAGGACTGTCCATTGGAGGTCATCCGCTGTATGCTTCATACTGGCATAGTGTTCAACAAGGGGTGCATTTGGAGTACCACACCTAATGCGGCTTCGATGCTGACTTATTCTGGTCCTTATTTTTTGAGTAGTTTGGCCCACATACATTCGCGGACAAGGACATAGAATCGCATAAATCAAATTGTGACTATTACAGTTTGTGAAGTCTTTTAAATCAACTGTGATGTTATTGTGACTAAATGTGCAACCCTCAAGTGTCAAATTACAAACAATACAATGCCCACATTTCACATGGCCCCTAATTGGGGGCAGGCCCCAACTAGACTCAATTGTACCTGTCGGGGGTTGCGCAGGTAAGGCTGCTCGTACCAAATGGTCTTTTATATTTCTGCTTTTCTTAAAAGCAAACAGGGGTTTATCAAAGGCCAGCTGCCCTGCATTTAAGGTTGGCCAGTGACGTAGAATTGTTTTGCGAATTTTATCAGAGATAGGGGAAAAAGTTGTGACACAGGCAATCCTGCCTGCACTGGGCCTGATTTTTGGCTGGAGGAAAACCTCTCTGGGACAGTACCATGCACGTTTCGAGGCATTACGTACTAGCCTGCTTGGATACCCTCTTGATTTGAGTTTTGAACACAGGATCGCTGCCTCTTTAAAGTAATCAACTTTAGCAGAGCAATTCCTTCTAATCCGAAGGAACTGTGAGTACGGAAGTGAGTCTTTCAGGGCTTTAGGGTGATTACTATTATACCTGAGTAATGTATTCCGCTCGGTCGGTTTCCTATAGAGTCGAGTGAGTAGCTCCCCTGACTCATGATAAATCAAAAGATCCAAGAATGGTATCTCTGTTTTATGACTTGAGAGAGTAAACTGCAAATTGTCACAATTGTTGTTCAACCAGTGCAAGAATGAGTTAAGACCTTCTCCCTCTGAATTCCAAATCAAAAAAATATCGTCTATGTACCGGCGCCAAATACCAATGTTGGTTCTGAATGGATTTGTGTCGGCTAGGATTGTGCTTGTCTCAAGCGCATCCATGTAAAGAATGGCCAGATGGGGAGCAAAAATCGCTCCCATTGAGCATCCCTTTATCTGTTGGTAGAATGTCCCGTCGAAAATAAAGAAGTTTCTGGTTAGACAGAGTTCTAGCAATTGCAAGACAAACAATGTCGGTACCCTGTGTGGTCTAGGTCTGGAGTCAAGTATCCTTTCTATGACATGTAGAGCCGCTCCCTGAGGGATATTAGTGTAGAGCGACTCTACGTCTAGCGTGCAAAGTGTTTGGTTGTAGGGGTCATAGGGATGGTGTTCCACAAGATTGATCATTTCCATGCTGTCACGGACATAACAGCACGTTTCAGGCACAAAGTCCTTAATAAAGAAGTCCACATAGGACCCTAACGGTTCCAAAATAGAGCCACAGGCCGATACTATCGGTCGGCCTGGTGGATTCACACTGTTTTTATGAACCTTAGGGAGTGTGTAGATGACTGGGAGTCGGGGACACTTAACATTAAGGAAATTGAATTCCTTCTTGCTAAGAAACCCCTCGTCCCTGGCAGCCACTGTGATTTGTTTTATCAGACCTTGAATTTCAGCCGTTGGGTTCCGGCCAAGTCTCAAGTAATGTTCCCTATTACTCAATTGTCGGATGATCTCGTTTTTATAGGCATCAATGTTTTGCAGGACAATGCCACCACCCTTATCAGCGCTCTTAATGATTAAGTTGGTATTACCTTTGAGTGAGTCAATTGCCTCCTTCTCGGTCTTTGAAATGTTGTAGGGGATATATATCCTCTTACTTCCCAAAAACTCAAGCTCTTTGAGAATGAGTTTCTCAAACGTGATGATCTCAGGTGGAATCATACTCGCCGTGGGAAGGAAAGTGGAGGGTGGGGCAAATGGGGTGTTACGGTTTGATTCAGGAGTGGGGTGCAATTGAAAGAATGCTTTCAGCCGTACCAATCTAAAAAAACGTAGTAACTCAGTTTGCAACTCCAAGAAGTTAGGGCGAACAGTGGGGACAAAGGAGAGTCCTTTTTTCAGAACTTCCAATTCTGAGTGCTGTAAAACATGGCTAGATAAATTAAAAATAGGCAATGTTTCAGTCACATTCTGTGTTGTGGGTGTCACCACTGATAAAAATTGTTGCGTGTCCTCCGCTCCCCTGGGGCGTTGAACCATGTTCTGGGTTTCTTGGCCCTCCCCCTCTGAGGGGTTCCTGGTTGGCCTCTGGCTAAAAAATTGCTTTGTGCAACACCACGACCTCTACCTCGGTTGCTCCCTCCCTCACCTGGATCTGAATTATCAGATGAGTCTTCTGAGGTGTCTGAGAACCCAACTATGTTCTGTCTTTTATTGAAACGGCCCCAAGGCCTATTCTGAGGATTGAAATATGGCCTGTTGGTGTAAAACTCTTTGTTCAAGTATGGATAATTAGTCTCAGTGCTATAATTTCTGATATCCTTTTTAACTTTATTAGCTTTTTTGTTCTGTTCAATACGACAGTAATCAGCTATTGTTTTTTCCACTTGTTCCAGCAATTTCTTACATTCAGCTGTGGGGTCAGAATCATTAATTTCTTTAAGTAAATCAGCAATTTCAACCTCAAGGGTTTTCAGCGTTTCTGTCGCAATATCGATGCCCAGCGCCAACCACTGTCTTGAGCATGTGGTACCAATGTGGCTGAAGTTGGTAATGTATTTAGGGTTATCCGTTATGTTGGAGTTGCGGCTTGGAGGTTGGTGATTATCCACATATGTTCTATCATTGCTCTCTTCTCCAACCTTTTTGGGATATTATTCATAAACATCTTATGTTAATCTTTCAAATTAAGTTTCCTCTTTCCTTTCCTATGGTCTTAATGGGACCCTTGGCTTCCCAGAATCCTCTGCCATTAGATACATTAGATATGCAATTGTTGGATCTTTTATTAACTGGCAGTTAAGGTGATTCTTATGGATTGGAAGTCTTTTGCTTCCGTTTCTTATCACACATGGTGGGCATGGGTATCCTTCTTGAGAAGTGCACACTCCTCTGTGGATAGGGCTCATCTCACTCCTTCTATTTCTTCTAATGTGTGGAGAACTTTAGATAACTATATGGATTTGGCCTCAAGGGGGTTGGTCGACCAATACCCCTTTGTGACGTCTGATTAACTGTTGTTTGTAGTGTCTTGTTGCGCCATCAAGAGAGATCCTTCTTCTTTTTCCTCTTTCCTCTTTCTTCTGTCTTCTTCTTTCTTTCCTTTCTTCTGCTCTGTTCCCTTTTCTCTTTCTCCTTCCTTTCTCTATTTTGTATATAATGATGCCGTTTATGAGTTCCTCTGATTCACTAATGCCACTCTGTTGCATGATTTTTATTTTACTTTTAAGAATTATGAGTTGTGGCAATTTCTCTGTTATTCATGATATACTCTGATGCACCTGTGGATTTTTCCTTATTTTTCCTTACGGTATCATTATGAACTGTACCTAACTGCTTTTATCTTTTTAAAATCTTAATAAACATATTGAACTAAACAAAAAACACAGTTGCAGACCGAGGGATGAAGTGGGCTGACTGAAAGAACCTGCAAGTATAATTTACATATACGTTTAATAAAATCAAAAGGTAACACCAGAGCTAAGGCCTAAAAATAAAGGAGAAAAAGAGCATACATGGCAGAAAGAAAAGGACTCATAGGGGAAAAGAACAAGGGCAACAGGAGATGATGCAAGGGTCGGTGATAAGTAAAGTCACTGGGATGACTACAGGAGCATTATATAAAATCAAGCATGGACTTGTGAAAGTATGAGCATGTCTCCAACAGAGAGCTTTAATTACAGCCGGCAGAGGAGGGGTCTAAAGAGAGTGGAGAGTGATGAAAGAGAAAGTTGGGTGGGACAACAGAGAGATCAAACATCATAAGACAGAAAGACAACTAGCTAGTGGGGTCACAGGAGAAAGAACAGTGCTCAGAGTGAAAAATCTGTGTTGCTGGGCAGATCACTTGGTGATGCTTGGCAGACATGTTGTTACTGAGTGGCAGAGTTAAAATTGAATTATGTATAGTGTGCTGTGCTGCAAACCTTTGGCCAGATTTACTAAGCTCTTGCATTGCCCTTGTGCCACCAAAGGCAATTCAAGGGCTTAGGTGAGACTTACTAGGCCACGCAAAGCCACTGTGTGTGCTCTGCATCGCTTAGTAAATCCAAAGTAACAAAAGGTAATGCAAATTGATGCCTTGTGTTACATTGCATTGAAAAGGCGCTCCATTGGTGGATCAAAGGTGTTTCCCTGCATCACTCCATGGATTTAGATGCCATCCCAGTTTTACTAAGGGTACTAAACCTGGGAATGAGGCAAAATGGTATGCCTTCCAACCAGAGGCGTAACAAGGGGAAATATCTTAATTTCTCCTTGTTATTTCCTCTTTCTACATGTGCTGAATTCGGCAGAACTCCCAGAGAGTGGAAATGCCTCCCTTCCTGCACAAAAAACAATCCTGCCTGTAATGCAGGCACCCTTGCACCAGGTGCCTGCGTTGGCGCTAGGCAGCTCTCAGTGCGACAGCGCAGGGAGAAATAAGGAATGCACTATATCCTAGTAGACATTGCACATTCCTGCTCTCTCCCGATCATGCAGAGCAGTGCAAAAAGTTGTCTTGCTGCATTGTGCTGCGTGATAGTTTGACAAATCTGCAACACAATCCCTACCAGATACAGAGGGATAGAGTAATTAATGGAGGAACAGACAACAAATCAGGAAGATCCTGAAGACTGACCTTAAAGCCAGGTAAAGTATGAATGATACGAATAAGTGTCGGCATGTAATTACACTAGTGGAGGCCGAAAGTGTCTGATTCCCCTCTGACGTCTAGATTTCGAGCACACGGATTTCAGGAGATCACAGATCTCTCTTGGGAACACAGACCCTTCTTCGTCTCTCCATTCTATCTAACTCCTACCCCTTTACCCCACCCTTACCCTTCTAAACCCCATTTATTTAATCTTCTACACTCTTGAAATGTTTTTCTAGTAACTGATGTAACGTGTAACTGAAGTAATTTTATAATTTCTGTGGAACCTTATGTAAAGCGCTCTGATACCTCTGGGTCTAGCCAGCGCTATATAAAACTTTTAAAATAAATATAAATAAATAAATACATAATGTCCTCTTCCGAAAATAAGACAAAGTGAGGCCTACCAAGTGTCTTGAACCTGATTCACAATGAGCCGGCTTTGGAAATCAGTAGGCAGAAAAGCTGCTTTTTGTCATCTAGGATTGAGTGATGCTGAACATAGCTGGTGAGGCACAAAGCGAAGTAAATGCCTTAGTTACTGAAGTTTAAAGAGGAGAGGATGTGGTCTCAAGGCTACAGTGGTCGACCTCGAACCTGGGGAACCAGACTTAAGTCTCGGCAGGGACGCTCAACATCCTGTGATTCTGGGCAAATCACTTAATTTCCCCAAAATTAATATGTCCGTCGGTAACGCAACCGGTGCTCATGTAAAGTGCTCCAATACCTTCTGGTTGAGTTTGCGCTATATAAAACTATTTTTTTTAAAGAGGGTACCCATGGTTCTTGCTGCTATTGGTCAGAATAACGATAGGGCAATAAAGAGGAAGAGAATTTAACAATCAGATTGTAAAAGAGATCAAGGCCAAGGATGTACAGCACCTTCATTCACCAAATGGATCTAAGCTGCTTATCATCATCCTGGGATGGTGCAGTGAGCTAAAAAACGGTGATGGATCAAGCCCTGATCTGTTGACTGGGTAGGAGTGTTCTGATTAACTCAGATACTCTGTCCATCACCACCCCCTTTTTGTAATTATTTTGGCCACCTTAAGTGTGGAAGGGTATGCTCAGACATGAGTCCCTTGCTCACTGCACCATCAGGATTCAAGCAAGCCGGGCCGAAGACGGCTGTAATGCCAGAAACCGGTCCCCGGAAGCTTGTTTCCTTTCCAGTGAAGAATTGGCTTGGTAGTTTGGTCTGCCCTGTTCCCATGATGCACTGGGCCAGGGACAGACTAATTTGCATGTAGCCAGGTTCTGAACTGGGATGGTGCAGTGAGCTAAAAAACGGTGATGGATCAAGCCCTGATCTGTTGACTGGGTAGGAGTGTTCTGATTAACTCAGATACTCTGTCCATCACCACCCCCTTTTTGTAATTGCTTATCATCATCCAGCACTAGATGCTGCTGATTGGTGGGATAGGCTGGACTAACATGACATAGGATATTTATTGAAGGGTTCATATTGATGATTGGTAACTTATCGGTTGGCAGAAGACTTTTTGCTGATTGACAGGGTGCATGACAATTTAATATGATTTTGCCACTAATTTTGAAGGGGTGCTTAATATTGATTAGCTTGGGTGGTGCCAATAAATGGTGCAATTAATATTGATTGGCAATTATTGACAGGGGAATATTATTGACTGGCTGAGTGAATGCTTCTGGCCAGTGGATGCTGTTATTGACTTACACTGATCAGACTGATGATTGTAAATAAACCTGTTAATGACTGACAATGTTGAGGGTGAATTTTGGTAGGGGACCTGCTAATGATTGTCACAGCAATTTCTGATTGACAGCACTTGACACTGTCTGAAGTGGAATTGAGGTCTTGATGATTACTGACACTTCTTAAGACCACTTACCGGGTTCCTCCTGAATAACGATTCGCACTTCGATCGGGCTGAAAAAGAAAAATGGCGAAATGTAACCATCAAGAACACTTTGATTATATTCCCTAACAAGGCTTAAATACCACAATTGTGCGATAACATCCTGTAGCCCAGATTCATCAGGGCATGTGGTTTATAGGTAAACTAATTTGCCAATTGGGCTACTGACTTATACAGGGGTAGAAGTAATTAGGAGAGAGTGAGCAAATCAACTGGCTTTGAGGTAATTGATTGTAGTCAGTGATAGACAGCAGTGTAACCATACTTTAATATTGAATCAATTTCCCATTCCCTAATTCACAAAAGATTTGGGTTGGGTTTGCATTACATTTTAACGCACACCGCCACAAAATAGTTTTTGGTATTTACAAAGAAATGCAAGTGCCTATTTGTGTGGGTTTTCTTTTCTTCTTTTTAAGTAACACCAGGCACTGCCTTGACCTGCCTTGAGTAATTTTGTGCCAGGAAGGCATTAAATGGATGCTTCGTGCACCCAACCATGGATTTTGACACAAACCCATATCTACAAAGACTTTCAGACATGTATTTCGGCCAAAATGGTGCGCCTGTTTAAGGTTGTCCTAAGAAGAAGTATCTTTATTTACTGTGTTATTTGCTCCTTGAATGCGTGCTGCATTCTGCAGCACACAAAAAGGAAATCGCTTCAAAGGATATTTTTTGAGGAGAAAGGCATCCCTTCCTTCACAAAAACGACCCAGACCACAACGCTGATACCCCAGCACTCTGGGACAAGGGTGCCTGCGTTGGCGCTAAGCAGCACAAAGTGTGCCAGTGCATGGAGAGTGCAGAGCTGCACCATTTCCTTCAAGATACAGCGCAGTTCTGCTGTCTCAAGGTGATGCAACACAGTGAAGCGCCGCAAATTTGCTTATCTGCCCTGCGTTGCACCACTTATTTGTAAATCTATCCCTAAATCCCGTTTGGCATAGACACACTTGTTGGGTAGGTATTAACCAATCAAATGTGAATCTTTCCACATCAGCATCTAAAACTCCAATTTCTTCTCAAAAGAAATAAATCACATTAGTGCACAATTCTATGCAACCGCATTGTGTTGTATTTTGCTTATCTATGTGAGTGTGAGTGAGCCCCAAAGAAGATCGTATACAGTAATCCAGCCACAACTGTGCCAATGTTGTATCAGGTCACATACCGATTAACGTATGGCTCCTAGTGCTTCGTGTGATCGTTTAACCTTGCTCACGATTCAGTTTTGCAGCACATGCATGTGTAGGTATTTTACTTTCTAATAACGTATGTTTTAATAATTACCACTTTGCTATTGTAAAGTCCAATATTAAAAAAATTGTTTCATGGTAGAATTTACAAACATCTCAATGCTGTCAAGTGCTTATTTTTGTTTTGCCATAACCATGCCCGCCCCCCATCCAACCCCCCCACTCCACCCCCCACCGCACCTCGATAAGCATCCCCATCAAATAAAAATATAAGCCAGGCAGTGCACCCCCTCGTAAATGGAACATGAACATACTTTTGGCATACTAGATATTATACTGTGCACGTTTTGTGTCTCACATTGTCCTTACTTGTGCTGTCATGCTTCTTCTGAGGTACCACAATGCTTTGGGCAGTGTCGCGCCTTAGACGCCTCAAATGAAACACTGGAGTCGGAGCTCGGATTTACACATCCACCTTTATTCCCTGCCAGGATGTGACTGGCTTACACTCTAACGTCAGTTCCTGTTCCTGTTCCTGTTCTTTACTTCCCCTTCCTGCTTGCCTGCTCTGTCCTCAGGCAGAGTCAGGCATGACGACACGACATCTCCCCCTTTTGTACAAAGTCCTGCTGCTTCTTACATTTCTTCAACGAGTCGTCTGGGTCTTCTCACTTGACGCCTGGGGCGAACTTCTCGTTCTGGCGTGTGGCTGCGTCGACCGGGCTCGTTGATGATTCTAGGAGAGTCATGACGACGAGAATCGTTGCTATCACTTTGACTGGCGGGGTCACTCGAGGTTTGACCCGAGTATGCATCTTGCTTGTTTGACGGAGTGTACTTCTTGAAATGCGATATGTTCCTTGTTATCTGCTTGTGATCAGCTTTTGCTGTAATCATCGTGCCTTTCCTATTGTGAACTTGCAATGGAATGTCCAGGTATCGGCTGTCTGCTTTTGTTCTCCGGTCACCTCGTACTATGACCCAGTCTCCTTTCTGGATGTCGACGTCTTTGGCATGTCGACGTTGGTCTGCGTATGTCTTCATTTTCTGTTTCTTTCTTTTGTCAATTTCAACTAGCGTGTTGTGATCAATGGTGATGACCCGTGGTTGGAGCGTCGTGCTTGGTGTAGGTAGCCGTGTCCTGGGCGCTCTTCCCAGCATTAGTGTGGCTGGGCATTGGTTTGTGGTGTTGTGCGGAGTGGTCCGGTAGGCCCTCAGCACTTCGTTCACGGTCTGTTGAATGTCTCTGCGTGTCAGTTCCGCTTGCTGGATTGCTCTTTTTAGCGTCCCCATAAATCGCTCCACCATGCCGTTGGCTTGTGGCCATAGAGGAGTTATTTTCTGGTGCTTGAAGTCGAAGTGTTTCGCGAACTCTGCGAACTCATGGCCGTTGAACGGGGGTCCATTGTCGGACTTTATTCTTGTAGGCACGCCCCATGCTGCGAAGATGTCATCTAGTATGGGGATGACTGCTGTTGCTCTGGTGGATGGTATCATGTGTGCAAACGGAAATCTTGAGTACTCATCCATGACGAGCATGATGTGTTGTCCTGATTGCAGTGGTCCAAAGAAATCAACTGCGACTTGTTGCCACACTCTGTCCGGGAGCTCAGACATTTGAAGTGGAGCAGGGGGTTCCTCGCGACTGACCAGTTGGCAGGTCATGCATTCTTTTAGAGTTGATTCTACCATCAAGTCGAGAGACGGGAACCAGACTCGTTCTCTCAAGGTCTTCTTTGTGGCATTTATGCCTCTGAGTCCTTCGTGAGCCAAGTTGATGATGCCTTGGCGTAATTTGTGTGGTATCACAATTCTCCCCCCTCTTAGGAGAAGTCCATTGTCACTGATGGAGAGTTCATCGTGAATGCGTTGAAAGGCTGTGAGGTCACTGAGGTGTGCGGTCGAGTCTTGAGGTGTGGATTTGACATGGCGCCAGGAGTTTGCACGGATGTGCGTCATGACAGCTTGAATGAGCGGGTCCGAGGCAGTTGCTTCCTGAATGGCTTCTAGGGGAACCGTGGGGGGACACGCTGCATCGATGACAAAGTAGATGTAGTCATCCGCTAGTGATTGGACAGGTGTGGCACAGGGCAGAGGATGCCGAGACATGTAATCGGCAGGATTCTCAGCCTTGCCAGGCTTGTGGATAATCGTGTAGATGTAGTCTTGGAGACGCAACCCCCACCGTTCAATACGCGGCGGCATCTTGGCGTTGGGGTTACCAAAGATGGTTATCAATGCTTGGTGGTCGGTAATGATGGTAAAGTGTTTACCATACACAAACAGGTGGAAGTGTTCACACGCCCATACGACGGCCAAGCTGTCCTTTTCCGGCTGGGAGTAAGCTTTCTCCGTGTCAGTGAGGCTGCGGCTGGCGTACGCGATGATGTGGCGTTGGTCGGAGTGGTCCCGATATTGAGCCAGGATGGCGCCTAAACCCACCGGACTGGCGTCAACTGTGATCTCTGTTCTCTTGTTGGTGTCAAAGTAGGCGAGGTTGATGGCTGAGCCAACTGCTTGTTTGATCTCCGTGAAGGCTCGATCACACGCTTGTGACCACTCGAAAGGCTGACCTTGACGCGTTAGTTCTCGGAGTGGGTAACTGATGGTGGCGTAGTCACGAATGTAGCGTGCGCAGTAGCTCGCCATTCCGAGGAAGGAGCGGAGGTCACTCACGTCTCGGGGTGTCGGGGTGTCAGCGAGCGCTGCTACCTTGTCAGGGTCAGGTGTCATCCCTTCACTGGAGAAAGTATGTCCGTAGAATTTTAGGGTGTTTTTGTGGAACTCACACTTGGAGGCATTCAGTGTCAGGTTTGCTTGCAATAAGGCGTGGCACACCCTGTCCAGTGCGGTGTCGTGTTCAATCTGATCCTTGCCAAATACTAGTAGATCATCACTGTAATTAAAAGAATTTGGAATTCCTTGAATTATTCTCCGGATGGTTTCTTGGAAGATTTCGGCGGCCGATGAAATGCCGAAGTTCAGGCGTTTATAGCGGAATAGGCCTTGGTGAGTGGTAAATGTTGTAATGTACCTTGATTGTTCATGAAGTTCTAACTGGTGATAACCTTTGTTAAGGTCAAGTTTGGAAAATATCGTGGCGCCATTGAGTCTTGTGATCATGTCACTTATGTGTGGTCCCGGGTGGCGTTCTCGCTCGATGGCGGTGTTGGGGGCACGCATGTCCACACATAACCTGACCTTGTTGTCTTGGCCTTTCTTCGGGACTACTACAACTGGGGATACCCAGGGGGTGGGTCCCGAGGTGCGTTCAATAATGTCTGTTTGTAGAAGGTCTTGGAGCTCGTCATCAACAGCTTGTTGTAGGTGAAAAGGCACCTTCCTGTGATGCTGGGCAACAGGTGTCACGCTTTCGTCAATGTGTAGCTTCACTTTGAAATGATTTAGTTTTCCCAGGCCCTTGAAGAGTTTTGGGAATTTTGCCACGATGTCAGGGGCATCTTCAGTCATATATAGCAATTCCACTAGTTTTAGTCTTTCAGCTGTTGGCAAGCTGAGCAGGCAGTCGGCCACATCAGGCCCTTCTACTACATGTACATATGCTTGAATTGTCCTGTTTTTGAATGTTAGTGTGGTGGGAAATCGGCCTAGACATGGTAAGGGCTTCCGAGACATCCATGTGAATATGCGGACTGCCGCTGGTTCAAGTTTTGGTCTGGTCTTCATGTTGTAGTATTCCAGTGCACAAATATAGTTGAGCGACGCTCCTGAGTCCAGGACAAATTTGGCTGGATGGTCCCCAATCATGATGTCTAGCTTGGGATATCGCTTCAAGCGGTCTGGGTCAGCCACCATGCAAATATACTCATCACTGCTTTGCGACACAGTCGTGTGCGACGATAAGTCGCTGGATGAGGATCTGCGCTCTCGACGTGAGCTTGTTGTATGATGGCGGGAATAGCGTGTGCTTGTGGAACGGCTTCGTGGTTGGTATGAGCTTGTTGACTGGTCGCTGGATCTCGAGGAGCTGGAGGATTGTCTTTCTCTTCTCGTTACGCCATGTGCATGATGTCGGGTGCTGGATCGCGGGGCAGGAGACTGGCGTGTTGATTGTCTAGCTTGGCAGGCTATCTCGAAGTGGTTGTCCTTCCCGCATCGATGACATCGTTGGCCTATCGCCGGGCATTGTCCTGAGTGAGGATATTCTTGGCCACATCGGTAACACGCAGGTGTGGATCTGGTGGACTTGGCGTGTCGTGGTTCTCGTCTGGGTGACGGTCTCCGGGAGTTGTGCTGGTGTTTGCTCGCCCTATGTGTGCTCGTCACGTGCCGAGTGGTCTTGCGTGCTTGTACTCGAAGAGCGTGGTCTTTGAGGTCAGGCTTGTGAGTTTCTATTCGCTTGGCATGGTCTTCAGCTTGGTCATTAATTCTCGTTAGTTCTTCTATTTGTTCCAGGGTGTAGGACTTCTTCAGGAGTCGCCTGCGTAGTGATTCAGATCGACAGCCGTCGATGATGCGAAGTCGCAGTGCATCTTCCGTCTTGAAGTTCTCAAAATCACAGTGTCACGTCATTCTTTTGATATGCGTGATGAAATCGCCCATACATTCTCCCTTTTCTTGGGCGGCTAAGTTAAATACATAGCGTTCATAATCAACGTTGCGCTTGTGTAGGAAGCGTCTATCCAGGGCAGCTTTCACTTCATCATATGTGGCGGTTGCTGCGTCGGGCATTTCTTTAATTATTTGTGCTATCTCTTGGCCTGCTAGAATTCGCAGCGCCACCAGTTTGCGTTTTGAATCTTGTACGAGGGAACCCTCCATGTAGTCCTCAAAATCCTCACTCCAAATCTTCCACACAGGTCCCATTGTGTTACCTGGCGTCAGCACCAGCGGTTGAGGTTGTCGCATGAAGGGTGCTCCTACGGACGCTGCTTGATGCATCATGGTTGGATTGGTTTGTGTTGGTAGACTCCCTCCTGTAGAGGAGCTGGGAGGATCTGTGTCAGACATGAGGTATGTATGAGGTTGCTCTGCTTATGGCACTCCTTGCTTCAGGTAATGGTGAGGGTCCATGTTGTTTATGAGGGGTTTCGCTGCTTAGGGCTCTCTTTTCTTCACGTAGTGGTGAGGGTCCGCGTTCCCGCTCTTTTCGAGATGTGAAGTGGTTGCGCCTGACTTCAAGATGGCCGCCGTGGTAGAGACGTGTGTTGTGCAGGACCGGCGCCTGACTTAAAAATGGCCGCCCGGTGGGACACTGTCTTCTCCTCCTCTCTCTACACGCTCATGCAGCAGACACACGTGCTTTATTCCGCTTGACTTCACGCTTGCATTTTAGCAGGACTCACCCGCGCATCTGTTGTCTGCCTTCGCGGGTGAGCGGGATCGTCGCGGCCACCGCAGTGTCACTTGCGCTGGATCTGCGCGTTCTCGGCGATGCTGCTCGGCGGGGCTCCTCTTTACTCAGCGCAGCGCGAGCGCTTCGCTCGCTTTGTATTTAAGGGGCAGAGGCCAGGTTGGAGCTCATGGCAGTCGGTGGTGCCGGGTCTATTTTCGCCGGTTTCGCGCCTTTTTCTCTTCTTCTTAGGCTGCCACCAGGAGGACTGCAGACTCGTCGTCGGGCTGTGCGACTTTGTTTGTGGGGTAGACACATCCCATCCTCGTCGCCATTGTCGCGCCTTAGACGCCTCAAATGAAACACTGGAGTCGGAGCTCGGATTTACACATCCACCTTTATTCCCTGCCAGGATGTGACTGGCTTACACTCTAACGTC
Source organism: Lissotriton helveticus (assembly GCF_964261635.1). Lineage (NCBI taxonomy): Eukaryota > Metazoa > Chordata > Amphibia > Caudata > Salamandridae > Lissotriton > Lissotriton helveticus. The sequence continues at coordinate 186,192,232 of NC_136068.1, read as the reverse complement.
AGTTCCTGTTCCTGTTCTTTACTTCCCCTTCCTGCTTGCCTGCTCTGTCCTCAGGCAGAGTCAGGCATGACGACACGACAGGCAGGTCCATTGTCTGTCAGTCTGTCTCGACATCATGGACACAGTGACTGTCAGAACCTCTGTCTGGGTCTGACCCCTTCAATTACCTGCTGGGAATCCCAATAGACACGAAGCCCTACTTAAGAGTTCGGTAGTAATAGAAAAGTCTCCCTTTTATTGAGCAAACGTTATCTGGAGGAGAATTATCCTTCATCATGACAAAACTTTTGCCTCCCAATTCTGCCCTTCCTCCAGAATCGGAGGACTTTTCGTTAACACCCAACCTTAAGGCTCTCTTTGCAATCAGAAACCTACAGAAATGTTTAAACAATCAGAATTACATTATGTGTGGCCAAAACTGCAGTCCCTCTCCACCCCCAGTCAAATCGTGCCAGGAAAAAAAACTGCCAGAATTTGTGCAGGGGAACTTGCCCCACATTCTGAGTTTTGCAGCGAAGAATGGCGGGAAACACGTGGTATTGCTGTCATAATAAATACTGCACCTAGTGGTATCAGTGCTTACCTGGTGTGGTATTACAAGGGGTGGGCGAAATTTGTATAGTCGCGCTAAGCAACGCTCCGCGAAACGGTAAACAATCTCCACGAGCACACAAAAGTTCCGCAAACACGCAGCATTGCTTGTTCCGCCCGTTCGCGTTGCTTTTTTCCTGTGACAACTGCTGTTTGCGTGTTCGGGGAGAAATATCTTGCGAACATGCATTTTGAAAGCGCAATCAAGCAAAAAATTCCGCGAAGCTGCGGAATTTTTGGCACTTCCACGGAACGCGAAATTACCCAAATTACGCGAGTGGAACGGAATTTACCGCCCAGGCCTAGTTATTACCAGTGCTTTAAATGGGCCGTAATGTGTACATACACTTTTTTATTTTGAAAGCCAGAGTATCTGTACTTCTCAAAGGAGGTGTCATCCTTTTAATTGGAGAGTCCCGGCACTTTTCGGTAACACGCAGGAACACGGTTACAGGATATCTGCAGCTCTATAAGCACTGGCTATTTACCTCTCAAAATTAAAAGCAACTTGTAATCAGAACTTAATTCAGGCCCATGGTATGGCGCAGGTTTTCTCCATTTTCAATTCCTGAATCTCTGGCGCCCCCTGATAGCCCTGTTATCAAGACTGTGTGTGTTTCAACAGGTTTCTCAGCCTCAAACTCTAGTCCCGATTGGTGTTTTTTTTTTTTTTGTTGTTGCTGCAATTGCCTTTCTGCATCCACCACGCAGCAATTACATTTTCAGTCAACTTCCATTTGTTAGCCAGAGATAAACATTTGAAATTAGATTTATTTAGCTTAGGCAAGCACTGTAATTTATCAGGATGCGAGGGAAAGGAAACGCCTGAAGAAAATAATTTGTGCTCAATGACACAATCTTGATGCGCGCACATCATGCTCAACTAAAGGGGGTAACACATGCCGGAGGGTCAAACGCAATCCATATTTGTGAAAAACAACTGCGAAAATTGTTTCGATAAGATTCATAGGAGGGAGGAGGAGGCGGGAAGTGCAGCACGTTCTGTTCAAAAGCATTTTTTTCTGGCTTGTCAGCCTTCTGCATAACTAATACACAAATATTTCCACTTAAGATCATGCTCCCTAAAACAGAATTATTTGATAACGCATCTCTGACTTGATTAAAACTGTAAAGCTGTTTTTAACACGTTTCCACTCTCCAGAAAATATCCTGCATTTACATAGCGGGTGGTGGATTTGCCATTCTGATGTTCTTGTTTTTGCTAACAAAACAAATATGGTTACAGAAGAATACATAGTTTGTTTCCAAAGATATATTGTTTGCAAACTGTTGGACTTGGCCCTTTTTGTAGGGTCATCCCTGAACTTTTTGCCTTCCTCCTAGCCTTTTTTCTGACAAGGTGTTGGTGGTTCTAGGACTCTGGGCACTTTAGCACTGCTGTCCAGTGTAAAGTGCGTGTGGTCTCTGTGGTAAACATGGTAAGATTGGTCTACACCTGTTTGGCATATTTAATTTACATGTCAGTCCCTTGTAAAGTGCTATCTCAGATACCCGGGTCGGTAAATTAAATGCTACTGGTGGGCTTGCAGCGCTGGTTGCGTCACCCACCAAAGTAGCCTTTCAAACCTGTCTCAGGCCTCTGCCACTGCAGGGCCTGTGCGCGCAGTGTTACTGCCGCTGTGACGTGGCACCTAAAGTTTGTGCCATGTCTGTGACCACCTTTTACTGCATGTCAGTCACCCCTAAAGTAGGCCCTAGCTAGCCCTATGGGCAGGGTGCATTGTAGGCGAAAGGTAGGACAAGTACCTTAAGTGTGTGACATGCCCTGGTAGTGACAAACAGCCATTTTGGTTTCTTACTGCTGTGAAGCTCCCCTCCCATAGGAATGCATTGGGGATTCCCTGATAAGTGTTTCAGTGGTAATTCCTGATATGAGAGGAGCAGCATGGTCAGGTTTGGTATGTGTGGAATAGTAATAATAAATGCTACGCAAAGGTGTGCGCAGATTTACTATCACTATTTTTGAAATGCCACTTTTAGAAATTGACATTTCTGTGTGCTATGTGTCTGCCTGCCTGATGTGTATTGCATGTCTGGTTCTGGAGTGACAGGGGCTGGTGAGGTGTGTGTGGCTCCAGGGAGGGCAGGGTGAGTTAGCGCTAGGCTGAATAGGAGATCTACATTTGGAGTAGTGGGAGGAGTAGTCCCTTGACCCTGAATAGGGCTGTGCCTGCCTGGGTGAATGCTGGCTCTGCCCCCCTGTGGTGGTCTGATGACAGAGCCCCCACCTGACAATGGGGAAGAGGAGCCCTGTAAACAGAGTGCTCCAAAAAAAAACAGAACCAGTTCCGGCTGGTTCCCCAAGCCCTGTGCCAAGGGCAGAACAAAGGAAAATGGGGTATATGCAGGGGCTGGGACCCCATGTAAGTGTGCTTCCTTGTGCTTCTGGGGAATTGCTGCTACTGGGCTCCAGGAGGTACCGCCATGAGGGACTATCTCCCTTCTGGAGGGCCCTGTGAGCTGGCCTGCCTGGGCCCAGTCTTGTGCCCCTGAAACGTTGCTCTTTGGAGCTGTGACCCCTAGCGCCTTGTGAAGTCCTGTATCCCGATTCCAGGAAAGGGGGAACGTGGGGCCGTGCAGCACTGTGCTGGGAAGTACCTGAGAGGGAATCCCAGGGTAACGATTCTCCCGTGCTGCTGGTGGGGGAATGGAAGCCCACCCCGCATTTGGTTATGTTCATCCGCATTTGCCAATATTGCAGAGCGGGAGCCCACCCTGCATCTGTGCTTATTTTAACAGCAAGAGCCCATCCCGCAATTGAAGCCGCAAGGAGCGGAAGCCCACCCCGCCTTTGCCAGAGAAGGGAGGAAGCGCCGCAGCCAGACCCGGAAGACAGGCAACTTGCCTGGTTGTCGGCCGTGCCGCAAGAGAGAGATGCCGGCGACCTTCCGGCGGGAGCCCACACTGCCTTCTGGTAGCCAGCAGAAGCGGCCGGTGCAGAAAGGAAGTCAGGCGTGATGATGCCTGACGATAGGCGAAGCTCCTCGTACGGAAGAGGAGAGCCCCGCGTGTCTGCCGTAATCAGGAAGGCAGAGAGAAGCCCCGGTGAGTTGGGCTGGCAGAGGCACCCTGCTAATGCCAGTTGGAGGAGCGACTGGAGCCCCGAGAGGTCCCAACGCAGAGCTTCCCCGCGTTGGACGAGACAGAGCCTGCGCATCCAAAGCCCCGGTGAGTGGGGCACAGTTAGATGCATTGGACGGTGCCGCGAAGGCAGCAGGCGAAGCCCCGGTGAGTGGGCACCTCAGGAGGCACCTTGGTGCCAGCACTGATTTGTCTTTGGGGCAATATTGTTTTAGAGTCCCAGAGTGGGGGCTCAGGAGGCGCGGCAGTGCCAATGGTAATTCCTCAGCTGCACCGCAGGAGTGCGGGCAGCTGCAACAGTGGGGCATTTTTTTTTTGATGATGAGGAGGGTGTGAGTTACACCCCACGCCCCCAGCACATTGCACAGCATCTTCACTGCATTTGAAGCCAGAGGGTTACTTGAGAGACCCTACATTTACGCCCTGACTTTCCGGACAAAGGGCATTTGAGCCCCGGTGAAAGGTCAGTTGGCCTGGGGTCATGTTTGGGTGAAATTGGTAGAGCGCAAGGTTCTACAAAGCTGCATAATGTGTTTATGCTTGTGATTTGTGCATAATGTGTTTAGGCTTGTGATTTATGCACAAAGTGTTCTATGCCTAATGCTAATGTGATATAATGCTGAGGTCATTATTGTGCCAGCAATTACTAGTGGTGTTTTGCATTTGCTACTTGTGCTGAGTGATGGTTCTGACAGTGGCCCGATTTGCCCTGTCATGTATATAATCCCCTGTAGATATTGCCTAGTGCCAGTTGGCAAAGTGTATATGGGTGATTATGATTCTAATGTGTTTTGGATAATACAAAGGCTAATTTTTGTATAACCTGGTGTGGAGTTTCTTCTGTAGTGTGCCTAGTGTGCTGCTGCTGTGTGTGTGTGTTGCGCAAACGCTTTACACATTGCCTCTGGGATAAGCCTGACTGCTTGTGCCAACCTACCAAGGGGGTAAGCAGGGTTTTTCTTCAGCGTGTTACTCCCTTGCCCTGACTAGAGTGGTGATTTCTGCCTGACTTAGGCACAAGCCATAGCCAACCAGAAATCCCATTTCTAACACAAACTAAACCTTCTGATTTGCTGGGTAGATCAGAGCATTCTACTTTCCATGCTAGCTCATTAATTTTGCCTACTGCTGCAGGCTTTACCAAACGTTAGTTACACACTTGTACATTATGGGCCTGATTTCAGTGCTTAATTTGTAAAATATTAAGAGCCAGGTCTCGCATCAGGAGGCCACTGCAGCTAGCACCACACACTGACCCTGCCATGCTGCTAAAGATAGTAACAACAAACTACTAACCCTCACACTCCTACAAGAGTGGCAAGTCTAACTATTTCAGGCCCCCAAAGCTATAAAAATGGCTTGGGTTGCAGGTAATAGTCATTTGTAATGTAAATTAAATTAATAATTAACTGCTGTTGTAGTCTTCTCTAAATTAGCCAGATAGCGCCACCTTATGGCAGACTGCACAAGCGCCGATGTTGACAATTCAGTGCCAGTGCCGAGCACCGGAAACCACCGGCTCAAATTAAGCACTGCCTGATTTGAAGACATGGGGCGCATATCTGGCATTAAAGCTCTCCAGAAATGAGTAATAATGTGGTTTATATATGCCAGGGTACTCCTAAAGATAACACTGATTCTTGTTTACTCTGGCACATAGCATCTAAGTTTTGATAGAGCAGATATTACTCTAAAGGGATTTTATGACAAAGAAAGGATCTATGACACCTTTTCACGAGAAAGTAGCAAATGTGTGCACGTTACACGTTGTGAGAAATGACACAAATAATATGAAACATAGTTACTGCATCGTAAACGCATGCAGAAGAAAGGTAGATTAAACATATATTATTCATTCAAAAAATATAGTGTGATTTTATTGATGAAAATATATAATTTTCTTAACATGTGCTAGTAATATGTAAAATGGTAAATTCTCACGTCACAGAGTTTATCGCTAATCAACTTGATTTTTATATGCAAGTGTGAACATTAATAAGACTAAATTAAAAACAATATGAATTAACTTGTTTTTTATGTGAAAAATGATTGCATGGTGACATTGCATGCAATAACGTGTACACCGAAAATTACAAAAGGAAAAATAGGTGTTGCACAATCATAATTAACCCTGCTATCATGAAACTTCTCTAGAAATGTATTTCAGATGTATAATAATGATTTACATTATAAACAAAAATGTTTAGATTCAATATTAGTTATATGTACACTTTGGTATATTAAAAAAAATTATGAGTACCCTATACTTACATAATTTAATTTCAACCATATTGAAATGAATATGAGTGGATCAATGATATATTTGAACTTCTATGCTTTGATTTTCGTTTAAATGTATGATTCACTATATAATTATATTAGCTTCAAATCATGTAGGCCTCATTCTTAGAGTGAAATTGTTGCCTGGGATAACCAAAGTCTATGGGAACATTCCACACTATTGCCAGTAGTATTGAATTAATAACTGTTTCCCTTGACTTCTCCTGTACAGCACAGAGCACTTGTTACATTTATTGCAACAGTTCAGAATACCTGCCTGGTACAGTGCCCTTTTGAACTTGCTATGTCCTTTCCTCAATGTTAAAAAATATAAGAGAGTTTCCCAGAAACCAGAAAGGACCGGGTGTCAACAGTATAAACAAGAAAAGATTCCTTTCTGTGCTATTAAGCTTTCAATGGGTGACCGAAGGGCCTACGCAAAAATCATGGTTGACTTTTATACCATAATTGTGACACAAGTATTTAATACTACACAACACAAGTATTTACTGTTTGTTTCTCTGATTTTATTTTCTTTAAAAACGTTTTTCTTTTCAAAATTAAAAATTAAAAACATAAACTCATGACACATTCAATCTATATTGTGATAAGGATCCTGTGCTCTGGTACATTTGAAAAAAACTTATCTAACAATTCCAATTTACGGTAACTATCTCAGAGACACTGGTCCAGATGTTTTGCACAAAACTTTACACAAATCACAATTTAGTAGACAATCCAAAAATTACAATCAATTAAAATGTAGTACATGAACAGTCCTTAGTCGACGCGTTTCGGTGCTTTTGTAGTGATATGACACCTTCCTCAGGACAGACGGAATTAAAAACAGGTATAATCTTCTTTTTTAGTTAGTTGACTATTGGTCCTTCTTATCGTTTAGGGCCAGATGAGATTCAATTTAAAACGGGAGCCACTCTTATGGATGCTCTCAGGGTTTTTAAAAACAGGGAGAATCGTGTTTACGGTGTCTATATTGTTGCTACGTCTTTCAATCTGCGCAGAACAACTGATCCTTTTTAGTACACCTGTCACCTATAGGTTGAAAGTATATCGCCTACTCCAGCTGACTTTCTTCTCACATGGAGTCGCTTTTTGTTTGAAGTATCGCTTGTATTCTGTGCGGCCGTGTATACTCGAACGGCGGTCTGTTCGCACCTTCCTTCTCCCTGTACTCGGAACTTTCCTCAATGTGCCATGGTTAAATGTGTTGCATGTTGAATAACTTAAGGAACTGAGTAATCGATCCACCTACTTTCCGGAATCTGTGTCTTCTTTACGGTCACGTCACACTCATCCTATATGAACGGACCAATGGACTAAGTGGTCTGACAAGTTGAAGTGATGCACGGAGGTATCACCTGAGAACTACCGGAGTATTATTGATTATCCTAAGGGAATCTGGAGAGGTGCTGCTTTTTTGAGGAAGGTCCTTTTTGGGGTTTCTTCTGCTGGCTTTTCTGCAACTTTCGGGAGTGGAGCGAGAGCGTTGCGTTGCCTTCCACTCATGCTGCTGTGACCCTTGCTGTTACAGTGGTGGACATAGATATCACTCTGTCTAATTCGATTGGACTGGCTCCTTGAAACTTTCCTGAACTTTCCTGAACAAGTTTTTGCTAAAGCCTAAGCTGAATACCTATCCATACTGACGCACATTGCTGTGTGCGCCAAGGTGTCTATGTTGGCTGAGCGAGACTGCACTTTTCTGAATCTTCTTTCGTTCCTGAAATCCAGAGTTTTGGTATTTGATTAAATCAACTTAATCTGAATACAAAATCTGAATGCTAAATTTCTTAATGCAATTGTTTCCATTTAATCTGGTAAACCAAATTAACACATTTGCCTTGACTCTGCTGTTCTGAATCATTGTCCTTTGTGAATGTGCATTCATTCTGGGTTACCCTATGACTAAAGGGAAATGCAAGAGGGAAGTTTCTGAACATCAAATCCTGATGTTCATACTCTTTATTGCTGTATCAGAACTCCTCGTTTATATAATCCTTGCCCGCCTATGTTTCTTTAGGAGACTTGGGTTTGTAGTGATCAAATTTTATGTCTATGGTATTTTCATAAGATTTATCTATATGAGCTTAATTTCGAGTTTGTAAATGCAGTTATCCTATTCCTGGTTCTCGTTGGGTAACTGCCAGTTTCTCCAACTTTCCAACCCATCTTAGCACAGAGCAAGATCCATCGGAGGACCAATTGAAATTGAAATAATAATAAGTAAAGTAAGGGCCCAGTAAAGGCTGCAGCAGTTTCTAACACCAAACACCTCTTACAGTGCCTGCCCTTGATATCAAGAACAGTCAAAGCAAGCAGCATGGCAATTTACCCATTCACATGACATGGCAAAGCACCAGCGGATTTCACCTAAGCGATAAACTCAACATGGCATGGTTCCAGTTAAACAGAAGAAGGTTTCTTACATTGCCACACAAGTTGGGACCCGATTACTTTCATGCATTGAAATACTAAGAGCCTGGGTGACCAAATGAGGTCTCGGCTGAACGCGCAGAAGGGAGTCTCCGCCGAGAACCTATTGTGGCCGTGTCTCCTTTCAAGGAGACAATCCTGGCCGCGCGCATCGCCTTGGAGGCGATTTCAAACGAGCACGCGAACGTGCTCGCTGCATTCTCTCAGACACACACACAAGCGCCCATGCACGCACGCACGCACATACAGCCTCCCCCACACACATACACACGCGCACGCACACAGGCACACGAGTGCTGCCCCCCCCGCCCCCCCTCGCACACCGACACACATACAAGGTTACCAAGCCCTCCCCAGCCCTTTCTAACTTACCAGGCCAATCTCGGGGGACCCCGCCGCTGCAGCTCTTGCCAGCTCCTTTCACGGGGCTCCCTCTTGGTCAAGGGAGCCCCGCAACACTCGCCTAACCTCCTGCTGGCGGGCTCGGGGCGCTCCACCGCTCACAGGAGCCCCGGGCCGCGATAGCATGCCTCCTCTTCCGGTCCGGACGCGGCCCCGCCCCCGTCACAGGCGACATTGCCTGACTTCCGGTGGGTGCGTAGATTTTTCTATTTTTCCACCTGCCCCTTTCAAAATGTGATAGCTTGCGGCCAGTGTGGGGCGGAAAAATTAATCTCTACTTTGTAGCGAAGCAACTTCTTTGCTGCTGTGTTTTATAGATTAATTATTAATAAAATGTTAATAATAGCAACAAGTTCACACAGACTTGAATGCCATTTATTCGCCTCGCAATTACAATACAAACGCACATTCATGTTTGGAGTGTTTGTCAGTTCTATTTTTATACTAAATGTATCATGGATAAAGCTCACTCTGTCTAGGAGGCAACGTAGCGTTTACATCGCAGAATATTTTTGAGGATGATTACAGCCTACGTTGGTCAGCTGAACTGCAGACCGCCGTGTTCTTACAAACTAAAATATAGAAGAAACTCAGGGTCTCCAGAAATCTCATGATAGTTGTTAGAATTTCGATCGGTTTTTTTCTTATTTCATTTTTCGTTACATTATCTTAAAATGAGAGCACGTATATTGGGGTCGTACACATTCTCCTGGCTGTTTATTGTCTTAAAAAACTTGTTATCTGTATTAAGAGAGAGACTGACTACTGTGCGCGATTTACTTTCCTCTTGTAGACTGTTCACAGAGTAGTGAGTACAGAGTGCAGAGAAGTGGGTGCAGAGTAGTGAGTGCAGAGAAGTGGGTGCAGAGTAGTGAGTGCAGAGTAGTGAGTGCAGAGTAGTGAGTGCAGAGTAGTGAGTGCAGAGTAGTGAGTAGTGAGTGCAGAGTGAGTGTGCAAAGTAGTGAGTGCAGAGTGAGTGTGCAGAGTAGTGAGTGCAGAGTGAGTGTGCAGAGTAGTGAGTAGTGAGTGCAGAGTAGTGAGTGCAGAGTAGTGAGTGCAGAGTAGTGAGTAGAGTAGTGAGTAGTGAGTGCAGAGTAGTGAGTAGAGTAGTGAGTAGTGAGTGCAGAGTAGTGAGTTGAGTAGTGAGTAGAGTAGTGAGTAGAGTAGTGAGTAGTGATGCAGAGTAGTGAGTAGTGAGTAGAGTAGTGAGTGCAGAGTAGTGAGTAGAGTAGTGAGTAGTGAGTAGAGTAGTGAGTAGTGAGTAGAGTAGTGAGTAGTGAGTAGTGAGTGCAGAGTAGTGAGTAGAGTAGTGAGTGCAGAGTAGTGAGTAGTGAGTAGAGTAGTGAGTGCAGGGTAGTGAGTAGAGTAGTGAGTAGTGAGTGCAGAGTAGTGAGTAGTGAGTAGAGTAGTGAGTAGTGAGTGCAGAGTAGTGGGTAGTGAGTAGAGTAGTGAGTAGTGAGCAGTGAGTAGAGTAGTGAGTAGTGAGTGCAGAGTAGTGAGTAGTGAGTAGAGTAGTGAGTAGTGAGTGCAGAGTAGTGAGTAGAGTAGTGAGTAGTGAGTGCAGAGTAGTGAGTAGAGTAGTGAGTAGTGAGTGCAGATTAGTGAGTAGAGTAGTGAGTAGTGAGTGCAGAGTAGTGAGTAGTGAGTAGAGTAGTGAGTAGTGAGTGCAGAGTAGTGAGTAGTGAGTAGAGTAGTGAGTAGTGAGTGCAGAGTAGTGAGTAGTGAGTAGTGAGTGCAGAGTAGTGTGTAGAGTAGTGAATAGTGAGTGCAGAGTAGTGAGTAGAGTAGTGAGTAGTGAGTGCAGAGTAGTGAGTAGTGAGTAGAGTAGTGAGTAGTGAGTGCAGAGTAGTGAGTAGAGTAGTGAGTAGTGAGTGTAGAGTAGTGAGTAGAGTAGTGAGTAGTGAGTGCAGAGTAGTGAGTTGAGTAGTGAGTAGAGTAGTGAGTAGTGAGTAGAGAATGCTGAGTAGTGAGTAGTGGGTAGAGTAGTGAGTAGTGAGTGCAGAGTAGTGAGTAGTGAGTGCAGAGTAGTGAGTAGTGAGTGCAGAGTAGTGAGTAGTGAGTGCAGAGTAGTGAGTGGCTGGCCCTGTTTCTAGCTCAAGCGGCACCGACACCTGTAGTCTAAAGATAATACCTCTGCCTCAAGTGAAGTACTCTGGTACCCAAGGATGACTAGCAAACAATATTATTCACAACGTTGCTTACTATTCAGCAACATTTGACAGTTTGCAAATCATCTTTATAAAACAATTCAGAGTTTGATAACAAATTAATGCAACACATTGTAATATACAATGCCAATAGCTCAAACTTTAATGCTGCGAGACCTATTGCATTGTAAATGCTTGTTCGGTTTTGCCGGCACAGTGCTTGCGCTGTGCTTGTGAAATCTCTTGTATTTAATATATCTTAAAATGGGGGCTCTTATCAGTTCCCATTGCTGAAATACTGTGTTCTTTTACTTTTAACTTCCCCTGGCTGCATGCATTTATGATACTTCTACTAAAGCTGTTCACATTGTCTAAGTCACATTCACTGTCAAGAAAAGATCTCTTCCCACAGAAAAGGCTGACAGCTTCTAACAGTATGCTGGAATGCTTGCTTTTTATTACTTAGTTTTGCCACACAGTTGCTTAAGCCTTACAACATTTGTTGCATTTCCTATTCATGCCTCAGTACCTTTCTTTCCCCTTTGTAGGCATTATCGGATTGATTTTAAAACGTAATAAATTTGGTCATTATGATCAAATTCTATATGGTGTAATAAACATTGTGCATTCAAAATAAAGTTAATATAGAGGAGCTTTGATATATTTTACTACTAAAAAGGCAGCCACAAGTGCAGTTACCTTGCAGACAACAGGGTCATGAATTGAATGGTGCAGCAGGTGCGGTAGCCAGGGCCCAAAAGTTGTCAGAACATCTCTGAACACCTAATATTGCTGTATTTGACTACTAAACAGGCAGTTTCAATTGCAGTTACCTTGCAGTTAAAAGTAACTTGATTTGAATGGTGCAGCAAGTGCGGTGGCACCGGGGCCTAAAGCTCTAGGGACCCCCACTAAATCCAGATTATTGCTAAAATTGTAAACTAAACAGGCAGTTACAAGTGCTGTTACCTTGCAGACAACAGGGTCATGATTTCAATGGTGCAGCAGATGCAGTGGCACCGGGCCCAACAGTTAGAACTCCTCTAAGCACCTAGTACTGCAAACCTTTACTAAAAACAGGCAGTCATAATTGCAGTTATCTTGCAGTTAAAAGGGGCTTGATTTCAATGGAGCAAGGTGAATTGGCACTAGGGTTAAAAGTTGTCATAACTCCTATAAACACCAAATATTGCTATATTTTACTACTACACAGGCTGTCACAAGTGCAGTTATCTTGCAGACAACAGGGTCATTATTTGAATGGTGCATCAGGTGCAGCGGCACCGGGCCCAACATTTATCAGAACTCCTCTAAACACCTAATATTGCCATATTTTACAACTAAAAAGGCTATCGCAAGTGCAGTCATTTTTCAGGCACTAGGGTCATGATTTGAATGGTGCAGCAGGTGCAGTAGCACCTTGCCCAAAAGTTGTCAGAACGAATCTAAATACACAATATTGCCAGATTTGACTACTAAACAGGCAGTCAGAATTGCAGTTACCTTGCAGTTAAATGGGACTTGATTTGAAAGGTGCAGCAGGTGCAGTGGCTCTGAGGCCAACAGCTCTAGGGAACCCACTAAACCCAGATTATTGTTACATTTTTACTACTAAACAAGACAGTCACAAGTGCATTGATCTAGCAGGAAACAGGGTGATGTTTTGAATGGTGCAGCAGGTGCGGTGGCACCAGGAACAAAAGCACCAAGGACCCCACTAAACACCTACTATTGCTATATTTTACTACTAAACTGGCAGTCACAAGTGCAAGTTACCTTGCAGACAACAGGGTCATGATTTGAATGGTGCATCAGGTGCAGTGGCACAGGGCCCAAGAGTAATAACACTTTACCAGAATTTCTGTAACTTATATTGTACAACTACTCAGCAAGCTACTAACTTACAACAAAAAACAACTTATTATTTATCACATAGGCAAAACCTAACGCATTTACCAATGATTGTTCTGTTTGCCTCCACTCCACTTAATTCAAACATTCCGGCATGGACAATGTCTTCTGCACCCCATTCCGAAACCCATTATGGTTCAACACAAAGGAACTCAATGTCCACAATATTCCAGGTCCTTACCATAACTTAAATCACTATATACAGACAGGGCCCGAAGCACTTGTGGCAGAGGTCTCCCAGTCATAGTGGGGGGCGTTCACTCGTGGAGGGGGCCCGCACTCATGTGGAGGTCTCGACACAAATGTGGGCCCCCACCAAGTGTGGGCACCTCCGCCACGAGGTCGGAGGCCTTTGTGAATCAGTCCCACAATGCTTAATTTGTAAAAAAAAAAAAAACATAAGTGCCAGGGCCTAAGATTGTTCTCAGGTAGCACCTGCAACTTCCACCTGCCACTGTCCCTGCCAGCACGGACAAATGCCAGGAACAATGCTTCACATTTACTATCACATTCATATAAATGTGGCAATTTCGACTACTCCTGGCCACCCGCAGCTGTTCAACTGGCTGTATTATTTTTAAATATATAGTGAATTGTTAAAACATTTGCTGATTTTTAAAAGTAGAAAAAGGGCATCACCATGTTGGTGGACTGTCATAAATATGTGCTGGTGGTAAGAAATGAGTGTGGGTGCCATGCACAGCAGACACCAGGACAAATTAAGTACTAAAAACAGAGAACCACCTACATGCCAACATTTTAAAACAGGGAAGTGGGGATTTTGAAAAAAAAAGTGGAATGTATTTTCCAAATGTGTTCATATGGAAGAAGATGTCATTGTACTAGACATCTAAATAAAGCCATTGTGGTGTACAAATCTGTAGTATCCAACCAAAACCAGGTCTATTGGCATGTGTGAGACCTGTAATATCTCTCCCCATCCACCAACTCCTCCTCTTAAACCCACTTTTGAGCCTTTCGGACTTCAAGCCTTTCCTCTGGAAGCCTGGTGCTACTGTTATTGAAGACCTTGTGAATGGCTTCAGGACCTGCTCTGACAGCCTTGTGCCAGAGTCCCCATACTCATGTTTTCTGCACCATCATGACTCAACCCTTTTCTTTTACACCTTCCTCCCCCCTTGTTCCTTCAAAGAGGGATGAGAATTGAATGTCGGGATCTTCCCTCCCAGTCCCCCGCAAGACTTCTCATGCAACCCTTACCTGTTCACATGCTGAATTTGAGTCCATCCTGTTCTAGAATACTACTGCCTGTTTTTGATGAAATCTAATGGCACACTGAGAGGGTTTCCTAACCTATCCTAGTCCATATCCCGGTAGGGATCTAGTCAGGTTTTCCCTAAATGAACTCTGCCAAGACTCTGCACTTGGCACCTCAAACTACTATTATAATCAACCAGGCTCTGAGCCCCTCTGGAGTTTATTTATTTACTTACTTTACAATTTATATGGTGCACCTGGACCGGTTGGTATGAAGGAACCTTACTTTACAGCAAAGGGTAAACACTTTAGGATCACATCAAGATGGGAAGAGAACATACTGAGAAACATGGATGTAGTCAGAATTCACGAGAAAAAAAAATTGCTCTGGCTTTTCTGGGGCACAGAGTTTTCTGCAGAACCAGCCCATAGAATTGCAAATTACGATCAACCAAAACCAGAGGCTCCATGGTCCCTTTTAACTGTAACCCATCACAATGGCATCAATAGTAGCCAATATGTGGTGGCAATTAACTAAATTGGCCTCAATGGTGACCATATTACAGCATATAGCCAGCCACGGCCCGTGCAGATCACAGCGGTGGGGCCACGTGGGGGGGGGGATTTCAACAGACTATGATGAGGGAAAATTATTTATTTAATTTTCACACGTCATCTTCCATCGAAATCCCGCCCTATCGATCTTACCCGCATGGGCCGCGGCTGTATATAGCACAGCACGTACCGAAGATTAAAGATGAATTCGGCTGTTAACAAAACCAAGGCCATATACAAGGATCACACCCCACAGTGTGATGCTTTTAGATAAGAGTAATAGAGATAAATCTCTGTCTCCTATTATGCAGTTCAGCTTAGAAGAGAGAGGTAATAACTTAAATAATTGAGCTATTAATACTTCCTGTTAACAGTACTGAGATGAATATTGTATAGAAATCTCTTGGGCTGACCCAATCCCAGATTAGTGGAAAAAAGCAAGATAAGTATTGGCAAAGCCAGTAGGCCAGGAATCTAGTTGGAGCCATAGTATTTTTTTTTACTGCAAGCATAAGCCACAAAAAGCAAACGTGCCTCTGCCTAAACATGAGAGTAAAAATGTAAATAAAAAATAACCACAGTACATAATTTTAATATAAAGGAATTGGTGCTTCCTAGAAGACAAGTATACTTGGAACAGGCTCAATAAAAAATTTGTTGTAATGCACACCACAGGAAAATATTATAATTATTGTCACAAAGAAAAAAGGAAAAGTACGATTGGTTGTGAATTACTTTAACCTGAGGACACTGGACAACAAACAAGGAAGACATAAAAATTCACATATTGGCAAAGCAAATA
Source organism: Lissotriton helveticus (assembly GCF_964261635.1). NCBI lineage: Eukaryota > Metazoa > Chordata > Amphibia > Caudata > Salamandridae > Lissotriton > Lissotriton helveticus. The sequence continues at coordinate 186,176,770 of NC_136068.1, read as the reverse complement.
AATATGGTGTTGGCTGCCGGCCTTTTGCTTTTGTCGATGCTTGTTTTGTTTTATCAAGGTTATTGCAAAACTTTATTGTTGGTGATGCTGCTCACCCTTTACCATTGAAAAACAAAGCTTAAAGGAAAACAAATTGTTGGTATCAAAAAGCACACATTGCCATGGCAGCCCCTGGCACTAAAGGGGTCAACTTGGTGTCTGGAGGTGTTCTTTGTGAAAAGGCGCAATGGCATCACTCAAAGTGAAATTAGCCAATGGCTTTAGTGGGCTGATTCATTGCCCCATGCTTTATGCTGCGGCGGGTAGAAGAAAAATGTGAATGACACAATAAAAGACCAATGGATAAAGAGGGCAGTCTGAAAGCACCTATAAGTAAAGTTTTAAACATATAACTTAAGTGAAATCAGAAGCTCATAGCTAATGCCAGACCTAATAGACTTGAAAGATAAAAGCATTGGAAATGTAAAGCACTGGCCTGCCAGCCCTGGCACTTTAAGTGCACTTTGCTTTAGGCAGAAGTACACATTTCTTCAGGTCATCACTCACAGTACAAGACAGCCAATGGCTGAAGTAGGCTGACTGTAGTAACTCCAATCACAACAGGAACAGACGAATGAGAGAAGTAGGATAATATAAAGTAGGATGTTTATTCTAAAGATGAAGTATAACATGCAGCTCCAGTAAAGGTACATCAAGAATGATACAAGTTCCACCAGTTACCGTTGCCCAGCACCCAAACATTCCAATTACATATATAACATTCTAATTAAAGGAACATGCCATTACTACACATCCTCCTTCTTAACAAAAAACAAAAAGAACATAAAAAACAAAACAGAAAAAAACCAACATAGAAATCATTAATAAACTTTAACGAATTCTTAATACTCTGAACCCAACAATTTACACACTAAAATTAATTTAGTAAATTCCGCATCTTCCAAAGTGAACAGAACAGAACATGTGAGAACAGAACATGTGAACTCACCCCCAACCATCTCCCCTTTCCAAAATGCAAAATGTAAGAGAGAGAAAAAAAACACCAAATCATCAACAAATACGTCACCAACATTTGATCATTAAAATCAAACCTCAATGTTCCGAACACAATTAACTTGAACATCACTTATCATCTTCATACTGACCATAAGTAACTTTTTTCTTAGAAAACTTCTTATTTTTCCGGTTGCAAACCCTTGAGAAATGACCCACCAATCTGCACTCTATACACTTTGCATGCTTAGCAGGGCATCTCTCAAAAGTAGCGGCATGTGAATAACTTCCACACCTAAAACACACCACATCACTAAATTTCTTTCTTTCACCACCCTCACTAAATTTCTTCCTTTCACTACCCCCCCATTCCTTCCTATCACGAAAATCACCATTACCTCCCTCCAACTTATCTTTATACCATGCTTTCTTCTCAACTACCTTGGCCACTAATTCTTTCTCCACATTGTTATCCTGTGACAAAGTGACTTTTGCACATCGGTCAGACAGTTCCGCCTTTTTAACCAAAGCCACTATATCTTTAAGACACTTGTCTCCCTCTACCCACAATTTATCCTGTAATACCTTATTCTTAGTATACATCACTACCTGGTCACGTATAAAGTCATTATGTAACTGAGCAAACTCACACTTCCTTGCCAACTTTTTCAAGGCCGAAACAAATTCTTCTACCGTCTCATTTTTCCCTTGCTTCCTGTGGAAAAAGGCATGTCTAGTCACTGCAATCGATACTGAGGGAGAGAAATGATCATCCAAATCCATTAAAGCACAGTCAAAAACATCAGAATTACCTTCCACTCTTTTATGTGAGTGCATATCTTGAAAAATACGCAAACCCTCCGGACCAAGCGAATATAACTTCATCCTCTTCTTCCTTTCCGGCGAGAACGTACCATTTACGCCCTCTAAATTCGCTATATAGTTAAAAAAATATGCCTTCCAATCCAACCAAGCAATCAACGGTTCTCCAGGAATAGCTAGAAATTCTTTGGGGGAATTGATTTGTAAATTTGAAGTCAAACGTACACCTGACGAACCCTCGTCCCCAGTACCTGAATTCCCGGCTTCCAAAGACATACTCAAATCAAATACTCAACTAACCACTACGTGAAAGATAAGTTAGTGAATAGAACCAGCAAATATAACCACTTCGTGAATGAAACGTCAGTAAATAAACTAATACCTCAAGAACTTCCTAAACCTCATGAAACCTCTGCTGCATGTATACCCTCTCCCTTTCCAAGTATGATACAATTACAACCCCAAAATCCCCCGAACTAGTCAATTGTGTTTTCGTGAATGTCAACTTAATAAATATACTGTTTACATGACAAACACATTACTTCACTATCAATTGTTACTTCGTGAAATTCCAGCACTTCATGAATTGTTTACAGCATATATACTACAGGCATGAAAAAAAAACACTACTAAAACTGTCTGACCATACATATAGCAAATAGCAAAATTGATACTGCTGCAAGAAATAGACAGGTTTGTTGTTCCAAATACTAGAGTAAAATGGTCACTAACGTGAGCACAACGTATTCGAAAGCTTTCTTTGCACACTCGATATATGGAGAGTACATGACACACGGTGTGCGTGTCACCAGCAAAACGGCATAACGATGTTCATCCAAAAACTTTTAATGTTGCTTGACTTCGTGTATTCCCAAATAAGTTCCTCCCAGCTGCTTACTTTTACCTCCAATAGCCCCGAACGCTGAAAACCGCTCCGTGTTCTGGGAATTTAAAGTCGTCCAAAAGAAATAAAAAAACGAAGAAAATGCTTCCCGAACTGTTCCAGCGAGGTTACCATGGAAATAATCAACAAAGAAGATGGCCGCCAAGCGCGACAAGCAGCGTGATGACGTGATGACGCTACCCAAGATGCAATGCTTCTTCCGTGATGACGTGTAGAGGATGGCTTCCTTTTAGCAGGACTCCACAGAGGAATTATGGACGCGCTGCTCCGAAAGAATGCTCCGGTGCCACAGACGATAAGAATATCACAACGCTCCAGAGAGGAATCACGGGCGCACTGCTCCGTGGAATGTTCCGGTGCCAAACGTTAGTAAGTTCGTATTTGAAAATACACAACGTAATCTTCGGCAATGTAAAACACAATCAATTCGGCCCACAACTGTCCACAAACCCTTCCTCTTCACGGGGCAAATCAAAGAAGTATCCACTGTTTTCTCCGTTCCCAAAATGAAATTTCCTTTCTTTTCTCCGATCTCAGAGTCCTCTCCACTCTCAAGTATCGTAAAAACACTTCTTTTTCCAGTGAAGTGTCGAAATCACAATCGGCCTTCCACAGCTTCCGTCAAAATACGGACTAAGTCACACCTCCGTTTTCTTAGGCACTTCTGTACTTCCCAACAGGTTTTTAAAGACCATCCATGTCGCCAAAATTGTAGTAACTCCAATCACAACAGGAACAGACGAATGAGAGAAGTAGGATAATATAAAGTAGGATGTTTATTCTAAAGATGAAGTATAACATGCAGCTCCAGTAAAGGTACATCAAGAATGATACAAGTTCCACCAGTTACCGTTGCCCAGCACCCAAACATTCCAATTACATATATAACATTCTAATTAAAGGAACATGCCATTACTACACTGACCCACTGCCCCAGGCTGTATGTTGTGGTTGGCGGAAGCAAACTGTGAATGAGTGTTGAAAAGACTAATGAATGAAGAGGATTGACCCAATACCCCTTTATGTATATATGTTTTTCATTTATGTATTTTCAGATTAGATGAAGCTGGTGAGGCGGCAAAAGCTGACTACAGGCCACATCTAACGAAGGAGTGATTAGTACTGGAAAAAGCAACACCTCAGGCTCCAACAAGTGCATGGTCTGGTAGATGTTCAAATGTTGATGATAACTCCCAGATGTCAATGAAGTTATGTGTAAGAGGCCCACATGTCTAAGGGAAATGGGCTGCCATGTTTTCTAATAAGAACAAAATAAAGGAAAAAGCTTTGAACAACTAGATTATATAAATGAGTAGCATACACAAACTATAGAATGTTCAGATGAGACAAACAACTGTCCATGCAGTGGCTAAAGGTTCGTGCATGCTAAATGCGTGTGCTAGCACACCTCATCTCATTATACTATCTAGATATGGTCATGAAAATTACCCATTGGTGATAGCCACAGCTTAAGTAGAAGGGTGTGCCAGTAAATCGAATAAGATAAGGACCAAACCAATTGGAAAGAAAGATACTCTGCATAAGAGGGGACAGAAATACCAGATTAGGCCTTGGTTAACAGGTCAGAATTCCAAGATACAACACCTAGCAGATCATTGTGAAATGATGAAAGTAGTGACAGACTTTGGTATCTTAGCAGCCACATGTTGCAGTGGTACTCAAGGGTATTCAGATAAAACATTGAGTTAAAAATATCAGCATACCAGAATATCGAGTCGAAAATATCGTGATATGGAAATATCAACAGCAAGATTATCGGAGTCATTAATTTCATTTGAAAAATTATAGTTGCTTTAAATATCGTTTTTGAATTATTGTTATGTATTTTAGTATATGTTTTAAATGAATATGATGTAATTTTTTGTATAATTATTGTTTATGTTTTTTAAATATATTTGTTAAATCTTTAGTAGTTATTACATTTAATTAAATTATTTTGTGTTTGTTAGTTCCATTGCGGGTGTGGATTTATAGGGGTAGAGGGTGGGAAGTAATTTATTTATAATACATTTATAATATTTGTTGTTTAATATTATTTAATTTATATTTAATTAAGTTGTGTTTTTGGTCTTTATAGGGGTCAAGGGCACGAAGTAGTTCTTTTTTTGTATTAATTCATTATTAATTATTATTAATTAATTGATTATTCATTATGTTAATTTGAAATTATTTTTTGTGTGGGTTGTGGGGTTATAGGGGTAAAGGGTTGCAAGTAATTCACTTTGAATTCATCATTAATAATTATTTACTTGAAAATGAATTATTTTAACTGTGTAATTAAGTTTCATTTTTTTAGTTTACTTTTAGCTGTGAATTGTGGAGTTTATAGGGGTAAAGGGTGGGAAGTTGATTAATTTTAATTAATATTTAGTTTTTAATAAATAATATTTGTTTAATTGATAATTATGTTAATTAGGCATTCTTTATTTTTTTTATTTATATGTGGACTGTGGGTTTTGTAGGGGTATGGGGTGGGAAGTAAATTCATTTTAAGTCATTAATAATTATTTTTAATTATTAATTTGATAATTAATTATGTTAATTTTGAAAATAATTTTCTGCAAAACGTATGAGTGTATTTTGTATTTTGTGGGGGTATATTGTGTTATGAGAATACTTATAGAGTGCATATCCACCATAAGGTCTCGTGACACTAGAGCTACAGAAGCACTGTCCAGTTATGCACTTTGACAGATCAATCATAAGCCACCCTAAAGAGCTAAGCCCTCACAAGTTTCCCTAATTTGGAAAAGCAAAAAGCAGACCTGATCTCAGAAGGTAGAGTATTCTAGATATGAGGAGCAAGTGCTGAGAAACTGGAGCCACCCAACTACTACTTCTTAAAGGAAGAAATGACAGAAGATTCAAATCTTAGATTCCGACCAGGTACATATTTGGGGAAGCTAGTTGAAATTAAGGCTGGGCTGCAACCCTGTAAGGATTTGAAGACAATGCAGCAGACCTTGAAGACTGGTAGCCAGTGCAACTCCTGCAGCAGGGGCGTAATTTGACACCTGCAGGGTAACTGATACAAGCCTTGCAGCCTGATTTTGAACTAATTGATGCCTGCCAACTAGGCACTTAGGAAGGACCAAGTTGAGTGAATTAGCATAGTCAACTCTAGAAATGACCAATGCGATGATGACTTGTTTTAGAGCCTCAAATGAAAGAAGTTTGCCAATTGTGGGAAGTACATTAATAATATTCCATTAATAATTAATATTTAATTAATGATTGTTGATAAATATTTAAATTAATAGTGTAAAAAAATTTTAATATTACGTTTTAGGTGCAGGTTGAGAGTTTTGTGGGGTTATAGGGTGGGAAGTAGCTAAATAAAATGTATGTAATAAATATTTTATTTTTTATAATTTTTAAATAAAAAAAGTCTATTAGTATGAAAATTATTTTTGTATTTTATTTATAATAATATTTAAAGGGATTTGTGTTATGTATAACATTATCATATTTTTTTTAATATATTTGTATTTATTTACATGTTTTTTTTTTATTTACTTTGTTTTTGAAGTAATTTATTTTGTTCAAGATTTGTTTATTTGTTTTTATTGTTGCACTGATTGGAGTGGGAATAGTAAATTTTACCCCTCCGCAATCAAACACTTTCCCTACTGGTGTATTGACTGGAGTGGGAATAGTAACACCACTCCTTAACAGCGCTAAAGTCCTGGTGCTCTCGCCTCCAAACATGGTTCATCCCCACTTGGCATGCTTAATTTACTTATAAGTCCCTATTAAATTGCACCCTGGGCCTGTATATTAAATGTTACGAGTGGGTCTGCAGCAATGATTGTGCCACCCACATGAGTAGCTCCTTAGCCACGTGTCAGGCCTGCCATTGCAGGGCCTGTGTTTGCAGTTTACTGCTGCTTCGACTTGCCAGTTAAAGCTACTTGCTGAGCCTTAAACTCCTCCTTTATTACAGCTAAGTAACGCCTACGGTAGGCCTTAGTTATCCCTAATGGCAGTGTGCTGTGTAAGAAAAAGGTAGGACATATACTGTTACATTTTACATGTCCTGGTAGTGCCAAACTGCTCAATTCATGTTCACTACTGAGAGGCCTACTCCTCTCATAGGGTAAGATTGGGAATTCCTTAATACACTTTTAAACTGTAATTGCTGATCAGAAAGGAGTATTTGCATTACGTTTTATATCTTAGGAATGGTAATGAAAGGCAAGGTGTGTCTGAGGATCCATTTACATACTTCACATTCTGATGGCTCTTCCTGGGCAGGTAGGGAGGGAAGGTTTGACACTTACACTTCAACAGGTAGTGGCCTGACCCCACACACAGGGTTGACTACCCCTATTGATAGTTTTGAGTGTTTGCTGGGAAGAAAGGACCTGGTGCACTTTAAAGACCCTTCTTTTGAGCCACCCCCATTTCAAAGGCACATTTGGGTATAGGTCCTGAGTCTCGGACCCTACCAATTCAGTACACTTCTGCACCTGTGATCACTATATCAGAAAGAAGTGCTGCTGTGCTGCCGAAAGGACTGTTATGCTGCCTGACCCCTGCTTTGCTGAACTCTGCCTTGCTGTGCTCTTGCCGTGCTAAGCTACCCAGCTGCCTGCTGTTCTACTGACTGTGAGACTGACTGGAATTCCTCACTTGAACCCAGAGTAACTCCAAAGGCTTGCTGGCTTGCCTCCTGTTCCCAAGTCTACGGGATATCAAAGACTTGAAACACTTAGATATGCCCTTGGGCTCTATGCATTGGGAGTATGCCCTGCCAAGTGTTGCCATCCCAGTCTTGGATCCTTGGAATTGAATCCTGAAAGTGCTCGAACTCCTGAACTCACACATCCACATCAGATTCGGCATAGCTCTGCCGCAGTGTAGGTCGGAAAATGCGCCCTCTCGCTATAGCGTGTAGTGGACTCGGTGTCTCATCGCAGCTATGTGGGAGTTCCCTACGCATCTCAACCATAGCATGTTCTATGCAGATTCATAATGACATTGCTCAAATCAAGGTACTTTTTTTGAGTGGATTCAAGGAGTCCTTGTTGCCAGTCCGCACTCCCTTGCGGTTGGCCTGAACTCTTGACTTTGTCCTGGTTCAGTGCAATCCAAAAACTCAATGAAGTGCTTGCCGCTTCCAAGCACACTTTTGAATCCACACAACTTTGCACTTTAACATCAACTGAAAAGATTCGTATCGTCTTTGGTCTGGAGTCATTTATACAAACCCCACAAGTTTATTTTTCTAACACAGTGTGGAGGCTTCTTGTGGTGCTTCATTATGATGTGGTATGAGCCATTGCACAAATACTTCACACTGCCTTCTAAGTTAAGACTGAGTGCTCAGTGCCAAGCTACTGAGGGTGAGTGCAGGATCATTTAGGTGGTGTTATGACTTGCCCTGACTAGAATCGTGGTCCCTACTTGGATAAGGGTGCATACCTCTGCCAACTAGAGACCTGGGCCCCCATTAGGATGGCGGGCGGACTTTTCCCGCCCGCCATCCCATTGTGGAAAGGGACCGCCTGCCATAAGGGCGGGGGTCCCGTGGGGGGAATTAAGATGCGCCCGCCACAGTGGTGGGCGCATCCTGTATTTTTAACATTGGGCGGGCGGTGCTGAATGCATTGCCCGCCGCAATGTTAAAAATACATGTTGTGCATTTCAAAGCACAACGTGACAGGCACCGCGCGGTGCCTGCCACGTTGTCCTTTGAAATGCAGAGGGGTACCATAGGTACCCCCCATGTTTACCCCACCCCCCGGAGTCCTTGGGGGCCCGCAACGGGCCCCCAAAGTAGACTCTGCATGCCTTTCCGTGCCGGCATTGCCGCCACAGAAAGGCATTGGTAAATGCCCATCCAAATATGGCTGGCGGTGTCTGATAGGTCCGCGGCTGACGGAAAGACCGTCTGCGGCGGACGGTCTTTCCGTGCAGCAACAGTGTTCCAGCCCTGTCAATTATGTCTGAGCCCCCCCGGGCCGGTCGGACGTAATTGCCAGGGCTGGTTTGCGTTCCCAGTCCGGCGCTGCCCCCCAGGTCCCATAGGGGAGGGACAGGGGCAAAAGGGGTCCTGCTGGGGGCCCCCAAAGTCACATTCCGACAGCCTTTCCATGTCAGAAAAGCCGACTTGGGAAGGATGTCGGAAACGGACATTGTAATCACGACTGCAGAGCCGAGGCTGGCTCCACCGTCATTCATGGGAATACAATTCCGCTCCTCTTCCGACAGGCTCTTTGAGCCTGCCGGAAGAGGAGCAGTATTCCTCTGCGGGTTTGCCTCCGATCGCCGTAATTGTAATACGGGGTCAGAGGGAAAGCCTTGATGTCGGGCTGTCGGACTGTCAGACTGTGAGAGGCTTTCCGCCGGACATCGAAATCAGGCCCTCAGTGTTTGTACATTGGTGTGGGAGGAGCTCAGACAGTTTCTAAGTGACAAACTTCTTCAGAAAAGCAGCTAGGAAAAATTCCTTTGTTCAAAAGCAAGATCTTTATGTACTTTCACAATGCAAGTGCTCTGGCCCAGATATGCTCTGACTGCTCGGCCGGGCAGTGTTGTACAAAAGGAGTTATTTACCATCTGGACAACAGCATTACACTCATTATAGAATATAATTTTGTTGACCAAGTGTGAGCTTATCATTCTATTTTATTAAATTTTTACACCAAGTATACGTTTCATGTTTAGGCAGAGACACTCCTAACATGATACAATTTTGGGGACCAAGTGTAAGCTTACACTCGGCAGCCAAAATCGTACTATATATTGAGTGTAATGCTTCTGTCCAGATGGTAATTAACTCCTTTTATACAGTATATCTGGGTCAGAGCAGTTGCACTGTGAACGTATTTCTGATCAAGGGTGCAAAGTTTAAGAGTTTAGGCTACAGGGATAAGGAATGGACCTATCAACGTTGACTAAAGTATGGATTTGTTAGGAAGGTCTCCTGTTGCCTCATACACTCCGAGTTTTCCCACTCACACTCACATGTCCTCTAGTTGCCCTCTACTTTGTTCTCCATAATCTTTCTCTTTTAATCTTCTCTTCTAGAAAACATGTTGGGCTGCATTCCAAGTGATGACATTAATATTTTACAAGTGTTTTACAGCTCATCGCATTTGCATGTAGCGACGAGAGAGGATGAGCAGCAGGATAATCAGGTCCGCCCATGGGAATCGACTGAGCAAGCAGAACATCGGCTAAGTACTCAAGTGCAATGCACAGGAGGCCTCTGGGTCCTGTCGTGATTACATGCATGCGTCAACATACTTAAAATCAGGGCATGGCGCACTGATGTTGAACATTCTGATGCATGGTATAAGGCAGTTGAAGGTAAGAGCAGAGTTTTTTCTTAGACAGAGGGTAATATTAGAGAGGCGGGGAGGACTATAGAGAAATTGGTTATTTTTTCCAAAATGGAAGTGGGTATTCCACTTTTATTTAGACTCTGGAATATCATGCTACCAAAATATCGTAGACAAAAGTATCAACAAATTAAGATTGGATAGATAAGGTAAAATTAGATACGCGTTGATTAATTCAACTCCACATATCAGTGCCTTTAGGATATATATATCTTCAAGGTATGTAGATGTGGAGTTAAGAATAATAAATATATTCTTACCTATGTGCCCTTGCCTTCTTGATACTTTGATGCTTGATATTTTGGTCCCAATAGTTTGGTAGTAACATGTTTATGTAGTCAATATTTCGACATACAACCATTCAGGTGCCTCTGACAGTCTAGTAGGGCTGATTCGGAGAGAATGCACATCAGATTTGACCGATGTATGAGGCATACCTTATGCTTCCATGTCCCCGGGTTCCAGATGAATTACTGGTGGTGTAAAATGACTTCTTTTAAATCTAACTTTCTGTTGGTGTGGGACAAATTGCAAGGCTCATGCCTTGGGTTGAAGTCCACAAGAATATATGGGCCAGACTTTGCAAATTGCACTGGAGACAAATAGGATTGAATACGCGGCAAGTCATTTCCCCATTCTTTCAGACAGAGGGGTGATTTTATGAATTTACCAACAAATGTAAAATACCCCTTAAGGCAGTGGTCTTCAAAGTTTTTGATGTCGAGACCCCCTTTTTAGGTGTAAGGACCCCTTCTGCCAAAATTTTCCAGAAACTGGTTCTCCTCATTATCAACATCTATCGATAACTATAAATGTCCCTGTTATACCTGCCATCTTTTGGCCTGTTTCCCCCTGTTTTTTTCCTTTCTGACCTAGTTTTGACTTTGTTTTTGCTGGTTCAGTGTCTCTGTGCACTTTCTCACTGCTGTTCAGAGTTAAAGTGCAAGTGCTCCTTTTGTAAATTGTATTATGGATTGGTGTTTCCATGATTGGCATGTTTGACTTACTAGTAAGTCCCTAGTAAAGTGCACTGATGGTGCAGGGGCCTGTAACTCAAATGCTTCTGGTGGGCCTGCAGGACTGATTGTGCCACTCACCCATGCAGCCCTGAAAAGGGTTATCAGACCTGCCATTGCAGTGTCTGCACGGTTTGTAACTGCCATGTCGACCTGACAAGCCCTAATCTTCACTTTTCTTACATGTAAGTCACCCCTAATGTAGGAACAAGGTACCCCTGTGGGCAGGGTGCCATGTAGATTAAGGGTATGACATGTACTGGTGTGTGTGACATGTCCTGGTAGTGAATTACGGCGTGTTTCATTTTTCACTATGGAAAGGCTCTCTGTCCCATAGGATAGAATGGAAATTTACTTATAACATCTTATGAGCATATCTTCCCATTGAGACAAGATGGAGAAATGAGGTTTAGCATGCCTGAGCCCAGAATATAAAAATGTATCCTTAAGGCTTAAGGTAACATTAAATTAAACTGAATTGAATCTGGCTGGCTTCTTCTTAAACATATAGTTCTAGATATATTGTGTTTGTTAGTAACTGAAATCTAAATTTAGCAATCCGTCATTTTTATCCACTGGTTTTGTGTTTCACCGTGTAAACCTGACATCAGAATACGGAAGTAGACCTTCTCATATGACCACAACCCAGGACCTTTTATAGTTCCATTAAACAATTTCTGGAAGTGTTTTAAATTGCGTCTCAAAAAGTATTTAATCTTCTTTGCAGCTAAAATACTATTTCAACATAACAGCAAGATGGTCTAACCTAGTTTATCTGTGTAACTTTACGTACCTACAATTGCCCATTAATACAGATTTGCAGTTTGCTTTGCTCTGTGCACCTGTAGGGGCGCTGACAGTGTTTACTTTGTAAACACATAAATTCAGGTATCCAGATGTTTTTCTTAGGAATCGCTGCCAGTGCAGTAAAATGCAGGGACTGCCAAATCCCAGGGCTGTCTTGTTTCGTTCCAACCTCATGCCTCCATCATCTTCCCACCTACCATCACTGCACCGATCTACTCTTGTAGGTTCTTTTTCATACCTACTTTCTAGCTGTGACACTAATTTCCTATAATTCTCTTCCTCCTTCAATCTCCCTTTTCTACCTTTAGCTTTATTGCTCATGGTCAAAGTCTGAATTAAAATCCGTTTTTGTTCACAAAAGTGAATGCCCAGCACCTGCAAACACCCTACACAAATTAAGCTCTGGACACATGGCTTTAGCTTGAATGCTATTTTAGATAACAGTGCTTCTAGTACCATGAGGCAGTACTTTAACTACCATTTAGGGTGAGGATATGATAAATATCCGAAGCTTAAAAATGTGAAAGTCATTTCATGTTTGGAAAGCCAAAATGGTTTCCATAGCAAACAACATGGAAGCCGGAGGCGTTCTATCATTTGATAGTCAAATCTGGAAACAAAATGGGGGACAAAGCAGCCAAACAGATTTTTAGGTGTTCTAATCAGAGTAAATGGAAGGGGTCAAAGAGACTTTCAAAGAAACAACGGCCACTCGGCCATCACAGGAGTACTTCTGGCGATTCACAGTTGCAAGTGACACTTTAAATACACTGAAATCTACAGAAGTCTTTTACTTACTACATCCTACTGTGGGTGTTCTTTGGATGGTTCTAGAATAAGACAAATCCTAAAATGTTATAAGTGAAGCATTACACTGGGCTGGTGGGAACACAAAGCTACTCTCCCTCCCACTGAGCACTCTGTCATGTTGCCACAATCCTATCACAGTATTATACCTGCACAATGAACAACTTGATGATGGTAAAACTCTGACGTCAATGCGCATTCTGAAATCTACAAAATGGCAGTCGTTCAGTGCATCTGCCACTGGTCCTCCATCATATTTCAGTGCCCTGCTCACTGTTTACTGCAAACCAAAGAACCTAGACAACAGTTGGATTGTGTCCAGGGCACAAGTCTAAAAAAAAAGTAGGGGGACTAACCTAGATAATCAGTAAGCAAGTGGCATTGCAGCGCGTGGCATCGCGGCGCGTGACATCATGGTATGTGACATCACCGCACGTGACGTCACAGCGCGTGACATCACAGGAACTGGCATCACAAGAAGTGACATCAGATCTTAAGCCCTCACATATATGTTTAGCAGGTGTATCATGAATACATTTGAGCACATTTCGAGTATACAGGGAAACCCTCCTGATTTAGGCAGAAGATTCATTTGTACGCCACACATATAACAATGTTGCCTTTTGTCAGTGTACAGCTTCCTCTACCCATAGTGCTTTAAAAGAAATAGTGATATTTAACTTATTACAACACCTCCTCAGGGGTTGTAAGCGCTATATAAATGCTATTCATTTTGTGTAGATACTGGGAAGATCAACACATCTGACGTTCTTACAGTGCATGCATATCTAATAAAAAGGGAAGTGAACAAAGTGAAAAGCTGCCTCTGTTAAGAATGTGTGAAGTGCTAAAAAGGTGTGAGCCTTTGTTTCCCCACTGCTGCATTTGCATCAGGTATGAGGCTTCTGACTGCTGCCAGCCAGGAGACTCCAACAAAAGGAGGCCTGGTGACCCCCTGAGATTCGGCCTTTTTTATGGGCTCAGCAGGAGTCAGAAATAAGAGAGCCCCGCCACGCCTGCACGTTGTTGCGATCGGAAGCAGATAACAAAGTGCAGGCACTGCTGAAAGTGTCCCAGTGTTTGGAAATTACACTGGGATGAATTCAGCATCTTTTCTAGTGGGGCCCAGCTTCTTGACAGGGTGGACGGGGTCCACACTGTGAAAAAAGTGGGGGGGACGCCGTCCACCCGCGTGTTCCCCCTGACTTGTGCCCTGATTGTGTCACGATGGAGCGGATCACGCAGCTGCCTGCAGGGCTTTAAGTGGGATGAAAAAACTGGGGTGTTTCTCAAAGGGGCGTCACTGATGTAATTAAGGGCGTGGCTTAAAAGCAGGTAAGCCGAACATCTATGCTTAGCTTACTGTGCCACATAACTGGTGTTTTGCAACTTCTGTCATTACATCCAGATATATAATACAGCAAGCAACATTACGCTTAAAACAAACCAGTACTATTGGCTTTGTCCATGGTTGTTAGATGCATAACATAAATAGGCAACAACTATGGCTTCGTTGTAGAGCATATTGAAAATGCTTAAATTCTAAAATGGCAAGACTGTGAAAGAACTATAACGAGTCTCTTTGAAGTTACATCACAGGCGTTGAGGGTGGTATTGCTGCAGAGTTAAGATTTATTTTTCTCATTCCAAGGGTAAGCGTAAGAATGGAGAGACTGATAGGGACCCGTCGCAGCACCTGCTTTTTTGAACTGCCGGTGCTGAGCACCGGCAAGACCTGGCCCACTTAAAGTGCTGCCTGCACGCATGTGGAATTCTAAACACTGCACTAGGCACACACGCGGGGGCCAACTCACAAGAGTGTTTTCATGTATAAATTAGACTTGAGCCACAATATGGTTATAATTGAGGCTTCCAGTTTTTTGTTTTAATGATTTTTTTAGAAAAATAGAGACACAAAATCACCTATTTATCCAACTGTATGTATTTTTAAACAAAGCCGGAAAACAGGTCTTCCTTTGAGTGATCTTTGATGCTCTCAAATGACTGATATGCCAATAACTGTGTAGACTGACAGGCAGGGTAGTTAAAAAAAGGGCAAATGTTCTCATTTAAGCTTTAAACTGTTCTTTATGCTCGTGTACTACAATGGTAATGTAGGAGTGTATTGCATACAAATGACACAATATATTGGCATCTTATAGGACTAAAATGCTTAACCTCTTCCATGCTCATGACGAGCTGAACTCGTCATGAACCACGGCGCTCCGGTGCTCATGATGAGCTCAGCTCGTCATGAGCCCTGGAACGCTCACACGCGGGGATAATTCCCCTGCTGTGCTGAGCGTTCCACGGCAGGTAATGCACCTGTGACGAGCCGAGCTCGTCATGAGCACAGGAGCGCCGTGCCTCATGACGAGCTCAGCTCGTCATGAGCATGCGGGCACCGTGCGTGCCCCCCTCCCCCCCAGCACAGCGGGAAAATACCCCCCCGCGGCGAAGGGGTTAAGGAATCCAACTGCAAATGTTAAATGTGGATTATCAGGTAAGTCTTTTTACAAAACACAAAATAATGACAGATATAAGCAGATAAGACGAGCAAACAATAAATACGGATAGTTACAGATAAAATTTCAAAAAAATAAATACCACAAAACCAGGACCTCCAGTTATAGTGCATGCCTGCACACGGTAAGCGTGATTCGCAACGCACGAAACACGTATAATGGGCACATACAAATGAGATTTACTTGCTTGGTGCACATAAACCCAAGTACAGTGCCGCATACAACTTTGAATTACATTCCTAGGGGAGTGTTACATAAATGCACCTCACATCAGGTGAACACCCACAAAGAATTCTAACTGTGGGTTTCACAGGCACTTTCCAGTGGATGTGACACACATCTGCATATTGCAAAGAGTACAGCCAGGATGTAATGATGCACAAAATGTTCACAAGGTGTCATGTAGAAAGTGGGGACATTTTAATAGGAAAATACTAAAATGAAAAGGTGGGGCAGATCTTCATAACTCTAGTCACCTTTTCCATGTGTATTTTATGCAACTTCTGGTGTCATACAAGCGGTGTTGGAAAATACACTCACGTTTCCAGAACCATGTACATGGGAATCTATGTGAATATCTAAAATAGTTGTAAACAATGACCATACTTCGACACAAATTATGTGTGTTGTGGTTTATACTAAGGGCCTAAAACTATTTAATTTCCTGATTTTTGCCTTTCGCAAAAGTTATAAAGTTTCCAGATATACCTTCATCGAGCAATGTTTTTGCTGCAAGGCATCAAAATTTTTATAGCACAGTGAGATATTGTGTAATTCCAATGGCCCCTTTCAAGCTGGAAAACGAGTGTAGAATATTAATTTACAAATGTGCCTTTTGCAAAGCTATTCTGTATACAACTGAAAACTGTTTTGCAATTTGACTTTTTTCAAAAAATGTTAAACACCAACAGCCAGATTCATCAAGCGAAATGCGCTCGCAAAAGGGCCAGATTCTGAGAATCTGGCCCTTTGCGAGTGCAATTTTTGCATTTGGGATTCATCATCCCAAATGCAAAAATCGCTAATAAAAAATTCGCAAATTTGCAAGGATTAGCATTTAAGGAATCTCTAATAGAGATTCCTTAAATGCTATTCATGAAACATTTAAAAATTGCGAATTCGCAATATAGGACCGCTATTTACCACGAAGTCAAACCTCGTGGTAAATAGCGAAAACTTAGAAAAATGCATTTAAATGCATTTTTCTAAGTTGCATGTTACACACACACGTCCTTTGGACATGTGTGTGCACAATATCAGTGTAAATTCACATTTCAGGGGTGCTACAGGGTGTCCTTTGGACACCCCTGCACCCTTGAAATTGCATCCTTATTTGCGATTAGCAAATTGCTAATCGCAAATAAGGAATAACTCCCCATGCATTCCTATGGGCCTGTAGGCCCATAGGAATGCATGGGGAGTTATTCCTTATTTGCGATTAGCAATTTGCTAATCGCAAATAAGGAACATGTAGGAATCGCAATATTTTTTGCAATTCCTACATGAATCCCGTTTTGCAAGTCCTTAATAGCGATACCTTATGAATCGCTAATAAAGACTCGCAAAACGGGTCTTTGATGAATCTGGCTGCATGTCATTGAGCTGAAAGAAACACTAGCAGTTTTCTGTGATGTATACCTTCTAAAGAACTATTTTGCTAGTGTTAGATAAGTACTCATTGTGAAGTAAATTGTCACAAAAGTCAAGGTTTACATGATAAATTATAAGTTTTTAAACTAAGCCTCTTTTTCAAAGTTTTCCACAGACCTTTAGGAAATTTGCACAAAAAAACCTTCACTTGAACTGTCTAATGTATATATATTGCTCTTTTCCTGGAGTGTGTATGTCCCAAGTTTAAATCTTACCGAGAAAGTGAAACACAGCCCAGACTCATGTTTTGTTCTATCCTCTCCTCTAATGTCTCCCTCCCTTCTCTGTTCCTACCAGGAGTATGATGTCATCAAGGAGTGGTGTTAGGTGCTATACAAGCTCATACATCACCTTCCCTTCAACCATTCCCATCACTTATCTTCTCCTTGGATCTCCTTTCTACTCAACCCCTTCCAGATCAGAGCTGGGCCCCATAGCGCCTTGAAAGTGCATGAAGGTAGAAACCAATTACTTGCCTTTGGAAGCTGAACTACTGAAACTTGCATTTAACTGAGGGCAATACAGAGAAGCCGTTTCAATCGAAGAATGTTCGACATGGGTATATGACCCTCGCCACCTGTCTTTCTGTGTATCCATTCACTCATCTATCAAAACCCTGAAAACACCGAAAAGAGACATGAAGCAATTTACAAAACCTCTTAGGATGTAAATAAATAATCAATTAAATGAGTGGGGCCTTTGTCTTCCTTCCCCCTTCCAACCACGGTGACAACAAAATGACAGTGCATGAAGTGAATCCAATGGCAGAATGTTTCCAGTCTTGCTGAGTGGTTTGTGTTATGGTGTGGTTCTGTGCTATGGTGGTGTAGTGTGATTTTTTTATCTACTTTTAAAAAAAGGCTCAGATACCAATATGTGATGATCAATAATATTCCTATCCCTCAATTGCCTATGGCAGTAAAGGTTTTGGAGAAACATATTAATAGCCAAATTACTACCCTCCTGAGGGCGAAACAGCCCTCTCAACCAGACTTTAGATCTATGCTTAGCACAGAGATAGCTTAGGGCCAGTTGGGTGTTGGATGAAGGTGGCGGTGCAGCTCTTATCCTGTTGGCTCTCTCTGCGGCCTTTGATATCATCTCTCATGATATTCTAGTTATCAGATTATATCACAGTGATACTTGAGGCTCAGATCTGGATTGTATTTAGTCATATTTGAAGGTTAGAAGCCTAGTGGTCAAAATATCATCTTTGCAGTCTCATTTTTAATCAATAAATCAGGGGAATCACGGTGGTCTTCATCAGGCCCACTCTCTTGAACATTTATGTTTCCCCTTTGGCTTGGCTCAGTAGAATCTCTGGATTAACCTTTGTGACTTATGCTGATGATACACATCTAAATCATAAGCCCTAACGCTAGTTGACAAATCCAAAGACACAAAATTCAAGTTTAAAACCTCTTGCATTGAAGTAGGCTCAAGAATGAGCAAAAATTAACGTAACCTCAATACAGAAAATACTAATACTTTGATCTTCGGTGACTCCGTGCTGGATTGGAATAGAACCAGGTGACCTTTGGAGGTGGACACTCCACCTACACCAGTTGCCTCTGTAGATTTTGGTTTAATATTAGATAATTCATTGGAACTCCCAAATGAACACATAGATGTATTCTTCCTTCTATTGCCTTAAACTATTTTAAAACATATCCTTTTTGCCAGTGTGCCACTTGAAGGCTGTTTCTCAGGCCATAATCCTATTGCATTCAGATTATTGTTGTGGGCTGCACCAAAGCTTTCCTATGGGTGATCTCTACAAACTTTAGTTATTGCAGAGCCTGGCAGCTCATTCTCTGCTTGGATTAAACAGGTTTACACAAATGTCCCCAATTTTAACTCAAAGTTTTAACTGATCCACAATGGATCCCAGTTAGTAAACATTACATAACATCAGTGTCACTGTTTTTTTCTGAACATGGGACTGCAGATGATCAGCATAATTGTATGCCCTATCTTCCAACTGAATCTCATTGTTCTGGAGGGGCGTTTTACACCAAGGTCAGTGATTTATACTATCTAGGCTAGACGGTTGATCCTCCTTTGATGTCACTGCCATACAATAGAACCTCTAGCTCTTTCAGTTAGGAACCCTTCATAAGAGAAGCGTGGCTCAGTGGTTAGAGGCGGCAGACCCAAAAGCTGAGATCAGCCGTGGACCAGGGTTCGATTCCCCGCCTCGGCGGGTCTCGGACTCAAAATTCCACGGACTCGACAATTCTCGCTCCGGTGCCTACTCAACTCACGGGGTCACACTCTGCGACTCTGGGCAATAGCTTGCTTAATCTGCACTACGGCCCCTCGCGGCGGGATGCCTGGCTTTCACCTTGTGTATCTCACAGGGGAATACCAGGACGGGTTCCCTAAGCAAGCGCCTTGAGACCTTCGGGTGATTCGTGCGCTATATAAATCAAATACATTTACATTTTTTATTTTATAATCACCTGCCACTTAGAAAAGCATTAAAAAGTTTTCTTTACAATGAATATTTGACAGATTTATATATACCTGGTTAATCATCATTTTATATACCTAACACACGGAGTATCTTGGGGTAATTGCTGTGCTCTATAAAAATGTATGATACAGCATAACAAATTGTGAGAAAGAATAATTGTATAGTAAGTTGTACCTGTATCACAAGACCGAAACCGAAGAGCCAATCCAATTACCATGATCAGGGCAACCAGAAGAACCCCCACCGGAATAAGCACTTTCGCCAAAAGACTGGCCTCTTTGGAGTTGTCTCCTAAAAACAGAAATTATACGTTAGACTAACCTCACCATGGGATCTGCGCAGCACCGCACGCTATGGCCTCACTTGTTGAGGGACGTTTTACAAACCGCAAATAGCCATTTGCCACTTCCAAGTGCAGACAGCCTACCATTAGCCTTCGCCATGGTGCAAGTGCCATCAGTTTCTCATAGATCCAAGTCAGCTGAGAACATGTCTTGCTACAAAGAATCCACAATTTGGTAAGAGTCTTCTGCAGATGTCAACTCACACACTGGACAACACAGTGTAGAACCCGGGCAGTCACACATCAGGAATGACATTAGACCAGCACACATTTTTGAATCGATTACTATTTTCTCAATATTGGATTACATACATCAAAGAGTTTAAAACTAGTGGTAGCAATGGTAGTCAATGGACAATGTTGAAACACATCTAAGCGATGAGGTGTGATGGGTGGCTGAAGAAAAACCCAGGGGTACATGCCGGTTCTCAGTGTGGGAATAAAGGAATTATGGCATAAAACCAGATACGTCACCTGACCAGATTGCAGTGCAGTGCTGGGTCTGCACAGCTATTCACTTGGGGGAGCCATCCAATATAATTAGGGATCCTGATGTTGGGTGTGAACTGCAACTCTTTGCAACTAGTTGCAAGATGCTGGGATGGAGGCCTACAAGGGATGTCTCTCTTCATTCACTTTTGCTATGTGTTTGAATTGTGACACATAATCTTTGAAAGGTCAGGTGATACCATATCAAAATAATGGCACAATCTGAAAGGGTGGAGAGCCGTTCTTTGGACTTGGTAGTATGACTTTACAATGCACGCCTATAGCACGCATCCTTTACCAGCAATGCCCTTACCACGCAACTCCTTTACCAGGAATGCCTTTACAATGCATATGACTTTAGAATGCATACCTTTACCATGCAAGGTAAGTAAACCCATACCTATATATATCCCATCTTTAAAAAAAATTGATTTGAATGTTTTTCTATATTAGGAGAGCGCCCCAATCCCCCTGTTTAATTACTTTAATCACTGATATATTTTCTTGTTTGTTGCAAGGAATGGGTGAATGCCTTATTATTGTCCCTTTTTCCTTGCAACTTGCGAGGAATAAAAATATTGATCTACTAGCAAATGTATTTGTAAAATGCAAAGTCGTTGTTATCGAAGGAAGTTTTGTTTTTTCTTGTATGAAAAAAACCTGCAACTTTATGCAAGTTGGAACATCTATTGTAAGGAAGAGAGTCAAGAGTTGTATAACACAGCTTTCACACCATACGCTTGTTCACTTTTACCCTTAAAGGCAATGGGCCTCATTTATGTGGCCACTGCGGCAATTTCGTGCCACTGGAACGTCACTTTTTTGATCATCCGATGGCGCAATGTGCCACTGCATATTTACAAGGCCATGTAAAGCCACTTTACATGGCTTTTAATGACCTTGTAAATATGTGACCCTTTCATGCAGAACACTGC
This sequence comes from Lissotriton helveticus, assembly GCF_964261635.1. NCBI lineage: Eukaryota > Metazoa > Chordata > Amphibia > Caudata > Salamandridae > Lissotriton > Lissotriton helveticus. The sequence goes on along the minus strand of NC_136068.1, from coordinate 186,155,636 downwards.
ATGAAAGGGGCAGTTCCATGGGTGTTATTGTGGGTGTTCCCAAGCAACACCCACGGAATATGAAGCATTCCCAGATTTATGGGGAATCATAAACCTAGCAATGTGTCAGAATCTAATGGCACCCCAGGGGTGGCATTAGGGAGGGCAATGAGGAGAAATATTTTCACTTCTCCTCGTTTTTCCTTTTTCTATGTGTGCTGCATTGTACAGCGCACATAGAAAGAGGTAATCGCATGAATTAATTAATTTTGTGCAGGAATGTGTCCCTTCCTGCACAAAACCAATAAGCTCCACAACACAGGCACCCTTGCAGCATGGTGCAAGGGTGCCTGTGTTGGCTCATGGCAGCCCATTGTGCACCAGCGCAGGTGAAAAGGGCAGGAATGCGCCATATCTTATAGATACAGATCTCATAGATTCCTTGCGACGCTGCCCTGTGCCAAAACCTTATAAATGAGGCCCTATGTATGCAATTTGTTAGCAATCAATATTATCAGGTTATAATATAAGCCATTGAATTAGTGGAAGAGCCGACCCAGGAGTGTGTGTTTCTCAGTTGTGTTATTAGTGTTATTGGTCTGGCAAATGAGGATTGAGAGTTATTGCAGTAATGTCTGATGACCTGTGTCCCCGCTTTCTTTAGGCGTTCCGGTTGATGTATATTTTACCTCTTACTCTGTCCACGTAATCACAAGAGGTTTTCCTATCATTCTGGCACACCTCCCCTGTGAGGTTTATCTTTTCTTTTCTGAAACTCTTCAAAAGGAGTGCAGTGTTGTGTTTGCATTCTGCACTTCTGCCCTCAAGAGGTGTTTAGAGACCTAAGAGGTACTGAAAAGACCTGACACCAAAAGGGTGGCAACAGAGTATTGTATTAGGTGGACAGAAGTAGGATTTGTGGATTTAACAACTGATGTAATTACTAGATTCTTGGAAGGTTCCATTAAAGTGTTGTTACAGATGAGAGAGTTAAGCTAGTGTCCAGATGAATGCAAATTCCTTTTAGAAGATCTTGTATTGATCATAAGGAGACCACAGTGTGTGGCTTGAAGAGTAATGGTTTGTTGGAGTGTGCAAAAGGGCTATCAGAGGAGGGCATTCAGCTACCTTTGAGAAACTAACTCTGAAGGAGGATGGTGGCGGGTGAAATGGCTGCAGCCTCCATGTCGTCTGCAAATGGAGGTAGATACAGATTTCAATGTAGGAAGGCACGTGGAAGTTTGATTCTGGGTAGTTTGGATCAAAGTAGAGATGACCAATGTGATGAGGACAAGCAAAGTGGATGAAAAGAGGTATCAGCTTTGTAATGACGAAAAGAAGCACACCATTGGTGTACCCAAATGTTGAAGGTTCAGTTTCCATGGCAATCCCCTGGTGGCCGATCTAAGCATTTTGTAACCAAGACAGTTAAAAATGCTAGATCTACTTGTTAAGTGCTAAAGGGTGGTCGGAGGTGGAGTAGTGACTGTGTAAGGAAATTATAGTGGTGTGTTGTGTTGTCACATCATGTCAAGCCATATTCCACTGAGGGTTGGGTGTTTGCAATATCCTTACAGAGTGAGTTGAGGCCCTGCGCCCCTTCTGGCAGTCTCCTCCTCTTTGGCCTACCTCTTGTGTAAAGTCAAAATATTCACCATCTACTGGTTCTCTGGTGTCTGTTCGCTGTGCCATTCCTTCTCTAGTTTTCGGCAGGTATGTGTGAAGGTCTGGAGTTCTGCAATTCTGCAGAGAACCAGCTGGCATGCTTGGTGGTGTGTCTGTTGGAGAGTTTCTTGAACGGGGCGAGAGTGTTGGGGCAGTAGTTGATCCAACGCCTGAGGTTGCTGGTGACGGTGGCGGGGTCGGTGGGGTCAGCGGGTGGGCGTTGGGCGAGGGCGGTGTCTAGCTGGTCTTTGGTGATTTTGCTCCAGCTGCGGCGGGGGGGCCTGTTGGGTGCGGTGGTGTGTGGTGGGTTTCTGGATGGTGAAGTGGATGCAGCGATGGTCGGTCTAGTTGAGTTTGGTGGTGTGGCTGAAGGAGATGTGGGGGCATGCGGAGAAGATGGGGTCAAGTACGTGGCCGGCGGAGTGGGTGGGCACAGTGATGAGCTGTCTGAGTCCGAGGTTGGCGAGGTTGTCGGTCAGGGTGGTGGAGTTGGTGTCGTTGTTGTTCTCGAGGTGGAAGACCATGTCTCCGAGGAGGATGTAGTCCGTGGAGGCGAGGGCGTGCGTGCTGAAAAACAATTTACTTTGTGCACGCTGCAACGTCAACTCGGCGATGCAGCGCTCACAATGTAAATTGTTTTATTTATTTATTTACTTAACTCTGTTAGGCCGTATAGCGGAGTTTACTACCCCAACCTGCCACTCCCACGCCCTGCCTCACCGCCCCGCAGCACTCTCTCGGCGAGCCGCCACTGAATACCGAAGCTTCAGTGATAAATAAGCCTTGCAGAAGGTGAAGCAGAGCACAACAGCAATATCACATACAGTATGACGCAGAGAGTAGGAACCGCGAGATTTGGTGCAGATGGACCCACTAAATGCCACACAATTTAGAGCATGCCCTACTAGAAAGAACTTACCACAGGTAACATCAGAGAACGCCGATCCAGGCACCATCACCACCTGATTCTGCTTCTCACACCTACAAGAAGAAAAGGCAGTTTGAGGGTTGGAACAGAGGGTTAGCGTCTGTGTACAAACCTTATTCATCGTTCATTTCTAGAGGGACAACCAGGCAATACTTTTACCCTCTCCTTTATGAACAGTAAAAGAGGTAAATGTGTAGAAGGAGCTGAAGACCTGCTACACCATGATCAAAAGTGACATTCTTTCCACCATCCTGTGTGTGAGGTCTTTTGGGACAGGGTGAGTCCAAAATGTGGGCATGAGATGGGGAACGCGAGCTTACTATGGCCCACTGGAGTGTCAGCATACCTGGTCCAGGGGCGACAGGGTTCAGTGAGGGATGTCTCGTTGGAGAAGTACTCTGTTGGACACGGCTCACATCTTGTGTCATCCACTTTATTAGCTGTGAAGAAACGAAGCAAAATAATCACATCTGAGCTAGATGGAAAAACAAGGCAGGGGGAGGGAGCAAGAAACAATATAAGAGGTTACAAGGCCTAGAAGGAGAGTCTCTGTGAAGTGGATTTCTTTTAAACATTGTTTTTATTGACATTCATGGATAGTAGTTACATACTCAATACTATGTGTTTTAAACATCTCCAGTGGATTTCTAGGCATAAACTGTCATTGCTGCAAAACAATGGTGGTACCAGCAGTATAAGAACTCAATCTACAGTTTTATCATATATACAAACAATGTCAAACTGTAACCTTTTAAAGTCCTTCCCCCACTCCTTCCCATCTGCCTGATTCACTGGGAATATTGTGTTGCACTCAAACACTGTTGATGCAAGCCATCATTTCCGTAGTTAAGAGATAAGTATGTCGAAGAGCTCCCTCTAGGATCATATACTAGTCTGTTAAATACAAGATGTAACCAAACACACCTATATAGTAGAAAAAGGGATGGGTCAAGTCTATGTATGTATCCCATATTTGCAAAGCACAAACGAATCACCCTTAGGGGTCTCAAGGTGCTGGGGGCCGTCAGGAAGATTAACCCCCAGATTCATCAAAGTCATGTTTTGCGAGTCCTTAATAGCGAATTTTAAGGATTCGCTATTAAAGACTCGCAAAACGGGATGCATGTAGGAATCGCAATGTTATTTGCGATTCCTACTGATTCCTTTTTTGCTAATCGCAAATAAGGAATGGCTTATGAATGGGAATTCATTCCTTATTTGCGATTAGCAAATAGCGAATCGCAAATGTGCCGCAATTTCAAGGGTGCCAGGGTGCCCAAAGGACACCCTGTTGCACCCCTGAAATGGTAATGTTCACTGGTGTTGCGCACACACATGTCCCAAGGACATGTGTGTGCATAATATACAACTTAGAAAAATGCACTAAAGTGCATATTTCTAAGTTTTTTCTATTTACCACGTAGTTTCACTTCGCGGTAAATAGCGGCCCCAGATTGCGAATTCGCAATCTTGGAATGGTTCATGCATTGCATTTAAGGAATCGCAAATTGCGATTCCTTAAATGCAATCGCAATTTGAGAACTCACAATTATTTGCAAATTCTTAAATTGCGAGTGCATGAACCCTTGATGCATCTCAAATGCCATTTTTGCGGGCGCAAACGGACGAATTTGGCGATTCGCACTGTTTGCGCTCACAAAAATGCTTGATGCATCTACCTGTAAGTGAGCTATTGCCCAGAGTTACAAGTTGCTGAGCTGAGCTGCCGCTGGGGATTGAACCGTGAGTGCCATGCTCCGCAGCCAGCCGCTCTGGCCGCTGCACCACATCTCTATGCCTCCAGTCAATGTGGACGTCAGAAGCAGATCACGGCAGATGGATATCGTATTTGGTGATGTACTTAAATTGCTCCAGGAGCATATTCTGTGCCTGGCTGACACAATGATTTCTTCGGCCCACTCGCTCCTCCCTGTGAAGCAATGTGCTCTCCATGAAACTACTGTTCGATACATTGTGATAGACCGTTTAGCCATGAGCAGGGCAAGGTCAAGGAATGTGACTGATGGTCTCTCAAAATAGGGGCAAGAAAAGAGACCCAACAGTGCTCCGCCAGGAGAATTCGATATTAACAGGCCAGTCGAGGTGGTCAATATTTGCAGTGTTCGGGATCTGTAAGGAAGGAGTAAGGAGAAAACCCAGAGCATATGAAGGAGGTCAGCGTTAGGAAGCGAACAGCAGGGGCAGCCCGCAGCAGAGCCTGGGAATATTCTGTTGATCCAGGCTGGTGTGAGATGGGCTCTATTTACAATGTTAAATTTAATATATTTGAAGCAGGACCCCCCTAGACACTTTATGGGAGTGTTCCAGTATTTAAGCCTAGTGCACGCCGTGAAACGGTGTAGCTAGGTCTGTCTCCCAAGCGGCTCTGAGATGTGCCCAGGATTTGTAGATCTGTTGTATGAATGGTCTGTGTGACATAGATAATCAAGGAAACATGGTAAAGAGATGCAAGAAAAAGGGGAGAGAGAGATAACTGGAAAGAGGGTAGGAGAGGAGAAAGGGACTGATAACAGAAGACAGCAAGGAAAGAGAAAGATCAAGGGAGAGGCAGAACACAAGCATTGGCATAGCCAATAGGTCTTGCATTTGGGACCTGATAAGTGTCTAGCCATGTAACAGTTGGTGTTGTTGCACCCGGACATTCTGCTGCATAACTAAATACTTATACTGTCCAAAAAGCGAGACATATTGGCTATGCCAATGCTTGTTTGTTTTTTGTTGCTGTTTTGTTTAAGTTGCCAGATCTACAATAGCTGGACATGGTTTTTGTTAACAGTTCTTTTCATCAAATGAACTTGCATAGCTCTAAATGTTGTTTCCATTCTGGTTGTAGGAAACAGTCATTCCCGGGGTGTGGGGGCTGCCTAGCTGTGCGCATGCGCCGAACTTTGCAAATGAGAAAATGTCTGATGCAGGCGCAATTTACAAGTGTGGAGTGAGTGAGCCCCAGGCAGCGTGACTCACTCACACAGGAGTTCATGCACTGCACCTGCATACTCAGCATGGTTTAAGGAAACTCAACCCACTCCCTCCCAGGCAACAAACACATATTTACCAAGAAACTCTGAGAAGAGCCTGCCTGCTGCACTGACGGCTGGTGGTGTGTGTGCCTGGTGAAAGTGTGCACTGACGGCTGGTGCTGTGTGTGCCTGGTGGAAGCGTGCACTGATGGCTGGTGGTGTATGTGCCTGGTGAAAGTGTGCATTGATGGCTGGTGGTGTGTGTGCCTGTTGGAAGCGTGCACTGACGGATGGTGGTGTGTGTGCCCTGATGGCTGGTGGTGTGTATGCCTGGTGGAAGCGTGCACTGATGGCTGGTGGTGTGTATGCCTGCTGGAAGCTGCACTGACGGCTGGTGGTGTGTATGACTGGTGGAAGCGTGCACTGACGGCTGGTGGTGTGTGTGCCTGGTGGAAGTGTGCACTGATCGCTGGTGGTGTGTATGCCTGGTGGAAGAGTGCACTGACAGCTGGTGGTGTGTGTGCCTGGTGGAAGCGTGCACTGACTGCTGCTGGTGTGTGTGCCTAGTGGAAGTGTGCACTGACAGCTGGTGGTGTGTGTGCCTGGTGGAAGAGTGCACTGACGGCTGGTGGTTTGTGTGCCTGGTGAAAGCGTGCACTGACGGATGGTGGTGCGTGTGCCTGGTAGAAGCGTGCACTAACGGCTGGTGGTGCGTGTGCCTGGTGGAAGCGTGCACTGGCGGCTGGTGGAAGTGTGCACTGATGGCTGGTGGTGTGTATGCCTGGTGGAAGCGTGCACTGATGGCTGGTGGTGTGTGTGCCTGGTGAAAGAGTGCACTGACGGCTGGTGGTGTGTATGCCTGGTGGAAGTGTCCACTGACGGCTGGTGATGTGTGTGCCTGGTGGAAGCGTGCACTGAATGACTTCTAATCATTTATGACTTCTAGCTATGATCCAATGCTTTGGATTTAATGTTTAAGGTTTGCGTTTTTTTAGTAACGTAGTTCATATGTAAAAAAATGTGTGTATGTAAGTACAGGTTTGACAAGCTCAATGCGCGCACTCTATTTCTTTACGAATAAGAAAACGGAACACTTTAATCACAAAAGCATTATTAATTATAAGATGAGAATGGCATGTCACTAAAAAAAGGTGGGGGGAGAGTGAAGCTGCTGGCAGACTCTGACCTTGAAGTCTATAGGTGGGGGCCATAGAAACGAGCAGCCCAGAGTAGAAAGGGAGACAGGGACACTTGTTTTCAAGAAATGAAATGCACTGTTCATACCCTATTGATAAAATTCCATGGCATGAATAGTGGTGAGGCTTGCAAACAGGAGCAGTTTCCCTCCTCCCTGTCCAAAGGGAGGGGTCGAGAGGGGAAAGAGCAGGCTGGAGAAGGTCCGCGCTGGGTTGTTTTTTCAACTTTGGAGATAAAGAGAATAGAATGCAGAGGGAGGAGAGAACAGCCAGGGCCATTGACCCAGAGAGGAAAGCCATATGGCGCCTCTGCTCGCGCGCAGCTGGGCACATGCACGCAAGCTCTAGGCCGCAGTGGTAGCATTTTCTGAAACCCTTACTAAAAGTCTCGCCAGAGCACAGCGCATGCGCTGCTCTATGCTTGACCTAAAAATGAGGGAAACATAGTAAGGAGCAGCTATTAGAAAAGAGACAGGGCATGGAGGAGTGAGAGAAGGAAAGAGAAAAAAAGGAGGGAGTGAAAGAAAGAGAAAGACAAAAGGGACCAAACATTATGCAGAAAGTGAAAGACAAATGCATACATATATGTATATATATATATATATATATATATATATTACCTACTGGCGATAGCCAGTAGGTATATATAGTTAGGATTTTTTTCCTATGGGATTTTTGAAAATTCTATGTCGAATAACTTTGGCGTTTGAGGACAGAATTGGCTGAAATTTTCAGGAAAATGGAACATTTTGTTTCTGAGCAGCCCCCGAAAATTTGGGGGGGTTTCGTCAAGGGGGGGCCGAGAAAAAAGGGGGGTCCCAAAACGTGTTTTTCCCATGCAATTTTCCATAGGGCGGTTGGCCTCACTTTTAGCCTGAACGGCTGAATGGATTTACACCAAACTTGGCAAAATTGTAGGGACTGGTAGCCCGATGTGCCTTTGCTATGTCTCAAGATATAGGCTCCAGTGGTTTTTACGAAAATTAACTTTGAAAAATATATATTGGGCTACATTGGGCTATATATATGTTGGAGCCCAAATGTAGCCCAATGTAGCCCAATGTAGCCCAAAGATGGCCACCAGAGACAAAAAAAACAAATGTAGCCCAAATATCAGCCAGATGTAGCCCAACTATAGCCCAATGACAGAATGTCCCAGAGTGTTCTAAAGAACAACTAGAGTGCTAACAGTCCTACTTATTACAAAGGTATGGCACACCTGAAGCCATCTTCATTGGAATAAAGTGGTAACTCTTAAAACATTTAATTTAAAAAGGAACAAAATGAGGGGGTTCATTTTGCCATAGAAAGTATGATTAGCGAATATATGACGAAATCCCGCATACCATCAGTCCGCAAAAAAAATCCTGCATGTACTATTAGGCCGCAAATTCAAATAACGAAAACTTTTAGAACGAATATGCCTTTAGCATACACTAAACAACTAAACTACCCTAAACCCTAAAACACTACCCCCAGCATGACCCTACACTACACAAACAGTACAACACTACCCTAAACCCTAAAACACTACCCCCAGCATGACCCTACACTACGCAAACACTACAACACTACCCTAAACCCTAAAACACTACCCCCAGCATGACCCTACACTACGCAAACACTACAACACAACCCTAAACCCTAAAACACTACCCCCAGCATGACCCTACACTACGCAAACACTACAACACAACCCTAAACCCTAAAACACTACCCCCAGCATGACCCTACACTATGCAAACACTACAACACTACCCTAAACCGTAAAACACTACCCCCAGCATGACCCTACACTACGCAAACACTACAACACTACCCAAAACCCTAAAACACTACACCCAAGCATGACCGTACACTACGCAAACACTACAACACTACCCTAAACCCTAAAACACTACCCCCAGCATGACCCTACACTACGCAAACACTACAATACTACCCAAAACCCTAAAACACTACGCCCCAGCATGACCCTACACTACGCAAACACTACAACACTACCCTAAACCCTAAAACACTACCCCAGCATGACCCTACACTACGCAAACACTACAACACTACCCTAAACCCTAAAACACTACCCCCAGCATGACCCTACACTACGCAAACACTACAACACTACCCTAAACCCTAAAACACTACCCCCAGCATGACCCTACACTACGCAAACACTACAACACTACCCTAAACCCTAAAACACTACCCCCAGCATGACCCTACACTACGCAAACACTACAACACTACCCAAAACCCTAAAACACTACCCCCAGCATGACCCTACACTACGCAAACACTACAACACTACCCAAAACCCTAAAACACTACCCCCCAGCATGACTCTACACTACGCAAACACTACAACACTACCCAAAACCCTAAAACACTACCCCCAGCATGACACTACACTACGCAAACACTACAACACTACCCAAAACCCTAAAACACTACCCCCAGCATGACCCTACACTACGCAAACAATACAACACTACCCAAAACCCTAAAACACTACACCCCAGCATGACCCTACACTACGCAAACACTACAACACTACCCTAAACCCTAAAACACTACCCCCAGCATGACCCTACACTACGCAAACACTACAACACTACCCTAAACCCTAAAACACTACCCCCAGCATGACCCTACACTACGCAAACACTACAACACTACCCTAAACCCTAAAACACTACCCCCAGCATGACCCTACACTACGCAAACACTACAACACTACCCTAAACCCTAAAACACTACCCCCAGCATGACCCTACACTACGCAAACACTACAACACTACCCAAAACCCTAAAACACTACCACCAGCATGACCCTACACTACGCAAACACTACAACACTACCCAAAACCCTAAAACACTACCCCCCAGCATGACCCTACACTACGCAAACACTACAACACTACCCAAAACCCTAAAACACTACCCCCAGCATGACACTACACTACGCAAACACTACAACACTACCCAAAACCCTAAAACACTACCCCCAGCATGACCCTACACTACGCAAACACTACAACACTACCCAAAACCCTAAAACACTACACCCCAGCATGACCCTACACTACGCAAACACTACAACACTACCCAAAACCCTAAAACACTACACCCCAGCATGACCCTACACTACGCAAACACTACAACACTACCCAAAACCCTAAAACACTACCCCTAGCATGACCCTACACTACGCAAACACTACAACACTACCCAAAACCCTAAAACACTACCCCCAGCATGACCCTACACTACGCAAACTACCCTAAACCCTAAAATACTACACCCCAGCATGACCCTACACTACGCAAACACTACAACACTACCCAAAACCCTAAAACACTACCCCCAGCATGACCCTACACTACGCAAACACTACAACACTATCCTAAACCCTAAAACACTACGCCCAGCATGACCCTACACTACGCAAACACTACAACACTACCCTAAACCCTAAAACACTAGCCCCAGCATGACCCTACACTACGCAAACACTACAACACAACCCTAAACCCTAAAACACTACCCCCAGCATGACCCTACACTACGCAAACACTACAACACTACCCTAAACCCTAAAACACTACCCCCAGCATGACCCTACACTACGCAAACACTACAACACTACCCTAAACCCTAAAACACTACCCCCAGCATGACCCTACACTACGCAAACACTACAACACTACCCAAAACCCTAAAACACTACCCCCAGCATGACCCTACACTACGCAAACACTACAACACTATCCTAAACCCTAAAACACTACACCCCAGCATGACCCTACACTACGCAAACACTACAACACTACCCAAAACCCTAAAACACTACCCCCAGCATGACCCTACACTACGCAAACACTACAACACTACCCTAAACCCTAAAACACTACCCCCAGCATGACCCTACACTACGCAAACACTACAACACTACCCTAAACCCTAAAACACTACCCACAGCATGACCCTACACTACGCAAACACTACAACACTACCCTAAACCCTAAAACACTACCCCCAGCATGACCCTACACTACGCAAACACTACAACACTACCCTAAACCCTAAAACACTACCCCCAGCATGACCCTACACTACGCAAACACTACAACACTACCCAAAACCCTAAAACACTACCCCCAGCATGACCCTACACTACGCAAACACTACAACACTACCCAAAACCCTAAAACACTACCCCCCAGCATGACCCTACACTACGCAAACACTACAACACTACCCAAAACCCTAAAACACTACCCCCAGCATGACACTACACTACGCAAACACTACAACACTACCCAAAACCCTAAAACACTACCCCCAGCATGACCCTACACTACGCAAACAATACAACACTACCCAAAACCCTAAAACACTACACCCCAGCATGACCCTACACTACGCAAACACTACAACACTACCCTAAACCCTAAAACACTACCCCCAGCATGACCCTACACTACGCAAACACTACAACACTACCCTAAACCCTAAAACACTACCCCCAGCATGACCCTACACTACGCAAACACTACAACACTACCCTAAACCCTAAAACACTACCCCCAGCATGACCCTACACTACGCAAACACTACAACACTACCCTAAACCCTAAAACACTACCCCCAGCATGACCCTACACTACGCAAACACTACAACACTACCCAAAACCCTAAAACACTACCCCCAGCATGACCCTACACTACGCAAACACTACAACACTACCCAAAACCCTAAAACACTACCCCCCAGCATGACCCTACACTACGCAAACACTACAACACTACCCAAAACCCTAAAACACTACCCCCAGCATGACACTACACTACGCAAACACTACAACACTACCCAAAACCCTAAAACACTACCCCCAGCATGACCCTACACTACGCAAACACTACAACACTACCCAAAACCCTAAAACACTACACCCCAGCATGACCCTACACTACGCAAACACTACAACACTACCCAAAACCCTAAAACACTACACCCCAGCATGACCCTACACTACGCAAACACTACAACACTACCCAAAACCCTAAAACACTACCCCTAGCATGACCCTACACTACGCAAACACTACAACACTACCCAAAACCCTAAAACACTACCCCCAGCATGACCCTACACTACGCAAACTACCCTAAACCCTAAAATACTACACCCCAGCATGACCCTACACTACGCAAACACTACAACACTACCCAAAACCCTAAAACACTACCCCCAGCATGACCCTACACTACGCAAACACTACAACACTATCCTAAACCCTAAAACACTACGCCCAGCATGACCCTACACTACGCAAACACTACAACACTACCCTAAACCCTAAAACACTAGCCCCAGCATGACCCTACACTACGCAAACACTACAACACAACCATAAACCCTAAAACACTACCCCCAGCATGACCCTACACTACGCAAACACTACAACACTACCCTAAACCCTAAAACACTACCCCCAGCATGACCCTACACTACGCAAACACTACAACACAACCCTAAACCCTAAAACACTACCCCCAGCATGACCCTACACTAAACAACCACCACAACTCTACACTACACTAACACAACACTACACTACACAACACTACACTACACTACACAATCACTAACCCACGAAAAAATTAACACAAACCCACTTACCTCTCTCGTCATCGTGGTTTTCACAACGCAAATGCATTTACCATACATGCCTTTAAAACGTAATTCTTTGTAAAGGCATGCGCGATAAATGCACATGCGTTTTGAAAAAATGCGGGATAATGGTATGCGAGGTCAATGACCTTGCGGAATAATGGTATGCGGACTGAAAGTCTGCGGGATAAAAAATGCGGGAAAATGGCTGCAAACCATGATTAGCAGCAGACTTCCCTGGTGAGCACTAGCTTTACTACAGTGATCTAATGAGCAACTAGAGTGCTAACATTCAGAATTTATGGCAAATGTGTGACACATCTGAATGCCTTCTTGATAGAACCAAAGTAAACAAGCATTGAAAATGCAATAGATCTCGCCCTCGTTTAAGTTAAAGCCATTCTGTTTGTAATGAGGTGGCTTTTTAGCTTTGCTTTTATTAGTGTTTTTAAAACTTTCATGTAAATAACATGCATATGTATGCATATATGTATATGTATGCATGCATTTATATTTATATAGATATGCAGATTATATATGTTTATATATGTATATTACCTACTGGCGATAGCCAGTGGGTATATATAGTTAGGATTTTTTCTCTATTGGATTTCTGAAAATTCTATGTCTAATAACTTTGGCGTTTGTGGACGGAATTGGCTGAAATTATCAGGAAAATGGCACATTTTGTTTCTGAGCAGCCCCTGAAAATTTGGGGGGGTTTCGTCAAGGGGGGGGCCGAGAAAAAAGGGGGGTCCCAAAACGCGTTTTTCCCATTCATTTTTCCATAGGGCGGTTGGACTCACTTTTAGCTCGAACGGCTGAATAGATTTACATGAAACTTGGCAAAATTGTAGATATGGTTTGCCCGACGTGCCTTTGCTATGTCTCAATATATGTGCTCCAGTGGATTTTGAGAAATTAACGTTTAAAAAAATATATATATCTGTGACAGCGCTCCGGTTAGCGCCCCGGTTCGCGTACCTGACGCGTAACGGAACTTCGCGAAGCGAAGCTGATTGGCTCTCCGGTGTCTGTCAACATTCTAAACAGTCCGGAGCGGCCGCCATCTTGTCTCTCGGTACGATCGAGAGACAAGATGTGGTGAAAAACGAAGGGGGAAATGAAGGAAAGGGGGAAAGGTAGACCACTCCTGACCCCCTAGGATTGATGAGGGGGATATTAAAGTGCCCCGCGGGGCAAAAAATAAAAAATAAATTTTTTTGCGATTTTACGCCGTAGAGGCGCGTCCCGGTACGCGAACCGGGCAGCTCACCGGGCAGCTAACCGGGCAGCTAACCGGCAGCGTAGCTGTCAACATTGTAAACAGTCCGGAGCGGCCGCCATCTTGTCTCTCGGTAGGTTCGAGAGACAAGATGTGGTGAAAAAAGAAGGGGGAAATGAAGGAAAGGGGGCAAGGTAAACCCCTCCTGACCCCCTAGGATTGATGAGGGGGATATTAAAGTCCCCCGCGATTTTTCGCGGTAGAGGCGCTTCCCGGTACGCGAACCGGGCAGCTAACCGGCAGCGTAACGGGAGTCCGCCATCTTGTGTTTTTGGAGCGTCCGGTTCGCGTACCGGGTAGCGTCCCGGTAAGCGTAACAAGGGGAAAACCAAGAGAAACAGTAAAAAAAAAATTAAGGGAATAGATTTCCAGCAAACTTGGCAAAATTGTAGGGACTGTTTGTTTGATGTGCCTTTGCAAGGCCTCAAGATATGTGCACGTGTGGATTTTGTCTAATTAAGGTTAAAAAAAATATATATCTGTAAGCGTGCTCCGGCACGCTTACGTTACGGGTTTTGTTTGCGCTGCAGAGCCGATACGTCACGGTTATGCGACGCGTCATGAGGCGTCTCACGTGGCTACGTGATACGTCACGTAATAAAGAATATATTTTACAGCTATAGATATTAGCTTTTAAAAAACCAATGAAATTCACTGAAAAAACCATAGGTTATAGACCATATATAGTTAGGAATTTGCATTTACAAAACCTTGAAAATTCACTGAAAAAACCATAGGTTAGAGACCATATATAGTTAGCTGGACATTTTATTGACATAAAACCAATGAAATTCCATATATAGTTAGTTGCACTAACTATATATCGCGCACCCGCAATCCACTGCTGATGATGTCACATATTACATCATTCATGACATGGTCAGTGACATCACTGATGACATCACTGATGACATCTCAAATGACATCACTGATGACATCTCAAATGACATCACTGATGACATCATGACACACCAATACCAGTTACTACATACGCACTCACTGATTCCTACGTCTACACACACATTCACTCATTCACCCATACAATCACTCATACATACAGTCACTCATTATTACAACACTATCATATGCACTCATACACCTATGCAGACACTCACACACTGCCACTCATCCATGGAGTTACTCACACACCTAGTCAGTCCTGTAAAGAATCAATCACACTTCCATTTCCTCATCTATACAGTTAAACACAGAACACCATACTTCAGTGACATCACTGATGACATCACTGATGACATCTCAAATGACATCACTGATGACATCTCAAATGACATCACTGATGACATCATGACACACCAATACCAGTTACTACATACGCACTCACTGATTCCTACGTCTACACACACATTCACTCATTCACCCATACAATCACTCATACATACAGTCACTCATTATTACAACACTATCATATGCACTCATACACCTAGTCAGTCCTGTGAAGAATCAATCACACTTCGATTTCCTCATCTATACAGTTAAACACAGAACACCATACTTTTCACACATATACTAACACATACTTACTCTCTTATACAATCACTGATACAAGTACACATTGATATGCACAGAGTCACACACCTCCCAGCCAGCCACACACACACTCAGTCTTCCATACATCCACTCATTCTTCAATATGTAAAACATATTTAAACTTTACAAAAACACACAGACACTAGATGATGTCATCAGTGATGTCATTTGAGATGTCATCAGTGATGTCATTTGAGATGTCATCAGTGATGTCATCAGTGATGTCACTGACCATGTCATGAATGATGTAATATGTGACATCATCAGCAGTGGATTGCGGGTAGTTAGTGCAACTAACTATATATGGAATTTCATTGGTTTTATGTCAATAAAATGTCCAGCTAACTATATATGGTCTCTAACCTATGGTTTTTTAAGTGAATTTTCAAGGTTTTGTAAATGCAAATTCCTAACTATATATGGTCTATAACCTATGGTTTTTTCAGTGATATATATATATATATATATATATACACACACACACACACACACACACACATATATATATATACACACACACACACACACATATATATATACACACACATATATATATATTTATATAGAGAGAGGGGAAGAGTGAATGTGTGACAAAGTAGAAGGGGGAGACAATGAAAGAGTTGAAAGAAAGTGAAACAAAAAAGTAAGATTGTGAACTAGAGTCTGTGTGAGACGAAAGGAGAAAAGTCAGGTGAAAAACGGTAGGAATAGTTACTGGATCAAGCAAATAGGTAGGAGGTGGGAAAATAACATACAAAACGTGGTAATCTACACCCCTCTGTTATTTGAAGGTCGGAACACGCTAGCTATTCAGTGTGTTTCTGCAACTGATTACCACACTGGGGAGCAAAAATGACGAGGTAGCTGTGCAACCGTGTTTGTGCTACTGTGGCGCATTTGAAAACTCCTTGTTTTACTATTTGTGTGGCCAGTCAATACCAGCTAAACACTTGACAGGAATTCATGGAAACGAGAAAGAGTGTGATTTTATTTGGGCGCTAGAGGTAAAATGTGTACATGTTTGTTTTAGTATTGTCTACCCCCTTGTAGGTTTCGCCCAGAAGCTGTCTCAAATACACACTTCAGTGGTCTCTATCTACAGGACTATCCTCACACTTCTAAGACTGCAAGGAAACAAAACAAATTAACAACACCCTGCCTACAATATTTTTGCAGGTAAATATTTTGTCACTTGATAATATAACATACATCTCACCTGCTGACAAGACCCTTTGAAAGTTGGAAAGAAAACGAGAAAAATCAAAATATGCATTAACATAAAGTAAGCACACATAGAGAACACTCTAAGGTGTCCTATAGTGATAGAAATGGTAAACAAGACACCTGAAAAAATAGAAAGGGAAAAGAGCGCTCTAGAAAGTAAAGGATAAAAAGACTAACTGAAAGGTTTAAAGACACCTAAAGAAAAGATATACGAGGGGCATACAAAAGAGAAAAGGATGGATGAGAAACCCATAAAAAGAGGAGAGCCATACAGAGTGAAAGAGAGGTTAAAAAGGAATTCAACAGTAAAGGAGAGGTACATTCAGACCAGCAGAAATGAAAAAAAGCAACGACTAGAGAATAAGAGTTTAAAAGAAAGACTGGCTGAAAATAAGACGCACAGAAAAAAGGAGCATAAACACCCACAAAAAAACACAAAAGCACAATCATAAAAGGGAGTAATGTTTACAATACGAGGTAAATGTCATTAGCCCAGCATGAGAAATGTAATGCGTGAAGAAAAACCTCAAATTCCAAGTGTTCCCAAGAAAAATTATATATTAGA
Source organism: Lissotriton helveticus (assembly GCF_964261635.1). Taxonomy (NCBI): domain Eukaryota; kingdom Metazoa; phylum Chordata; class Amphibia; order Caudata; family Salamandridae; genus Lissotriton; species Lissotriton helveticus. Next base: position 186,138,591 of record NC_136068.1, on the reverse strand, counting down.
TGCAGGCAGACTTGGCACATTCTGCATCAAATTCTCCATCTACCGGAATACATCGAGCATTGTTCCCTGGTAAAGAAGTTCTGGGGGTTTGACTTCCTGAAATATACCAGTGGAAATGTTGGGAGAGTCCTGTTCTTGCTCCTCTGGTTATATTTAATCAGCCCCATACTTAAACCCGGGTCAACAAGATGGAAATATGAGGAGGTAAATGACACCAACATAAAATTTCAGATGTGTGAGAGAGAGAAATGGTAAAAAAAAAGAGAATCAAAGGAAAAGTGATTGAAAGAGAGCCACAAGGGAAGACAGTAAAGTTTTACTCAACAAGAAGAAAAATGGAAAGAAATAATTACAAGAAAAGAAAGAAGAAAAGGACCCAGAGCAGAAGTGAAATCCACAGGAAGCAGTGCTGTAGCTATACAAGAAGCAGCGGGTGCAGTGATACCAGGGCACACAGGGGCTTCAGGGGCCAACAGAACCCCAATTATAGTGGTCTTTTTCTATCCAACTAGGATAGTTTGGAGCTAATTCCATCTCTCTACAGGTCCAATGGAACCCTGGTACGCTACTAACAGAAAGGACAAGAAATACCTACAAAATAAAAAAAAGATACACAGATATTAAGAAAAGAGATACAGAGAAAGGGAGAAAAACAATAATGTTATTATCGGTAAAAGAGACAGAGACAGCGAGGTGTTGGAGGAGCACGAGGTAAAAAAGCCACCAAGAAAGGATGATGAACAAAGGGTAAAGGAGACAACCAGAAGGAGAAAGGAGAAATGAGACGCCAAGAAAAATCAATGCCAAATGAGAAAACATGTGGCAAATGAGAGAAAATAACTATGGATTAATTCATTTTCTACTACGCAAATTCGAGAACAAAAGAAATCTGCGGAATGGGCTCAAGATGGCGCCATCATTCCACGAGAAAAAGTGCCAATGCATTTTCAGTTCAAAGCAGTACGATTTAAGTAGGCCGCATCCACCCTCGAGTCACATTTTCATCCTCACCTTTTCTTGTGACCCCATAGCCAGGTTTGCACGCGCTGTCATGCACACACGTCTCGCACTGTTCGCTAGAACAATGTCGCCCCTCTGTGCACTTGCACTCAGCATCCTCCTCCGCCGTGCCTGGACGTGTCTGCTCGAAACCAGCATCTAAGGGTCGAAAAGCAAGTATTCAGCCGCTGGCGCAGGACCTATCGGGTGCCAGAGGTGCTGCAACACCCCAAGATAATATTGAAAGACTTCAGATGGCTAATGACTTCTATATAATAATTTTAAAAACGCTGGCAAGAGTATATTAAGGACCACTGGAATTATATGACAGGGGAGAATCAGATTAAGGGGCAGCATTGACTAAATTATGTGGCCAAAATATGTGGCATAATGTGGCTGATTACTGCATTATGTTGTATTTTTACACATGTTAACACTGTCTGGGTAAAATGTGCAACTCATTCGTTACAGTTTAATACTCAAATACAGCAATTGGCAATTAAAAAGTGAACAATCACCTTTTTCCTTCCCTGTGCGGTAACGTGTTGCTCTGTTTTAGCAACTTTTGTTCCATTTGAGTTAAAAAACAAATTTTGGCCTGGTAAAATCTGCAAATTAAGCAGCAGATGATGGACAATGTGTCAAAATCCATAATTATACGGAAAACGCACAAGTTACAGAATCACATAATCTGAGTGGCCCTGAGAATATTAGAGAAGTTAAAAATAAAGAAAGTGAACATCCACTGGCCGTTCACTTCAATTAGACGTGTTGAACAGGGCAGATTAATAAACAGAGGATTTTACGTTTAGATCACACCTCAAAACAAGCATTTACAATGCAACGGTTTCGCCTCTGCAAAAGTTAGAGCTATTTGCATTGTAAATGACAACATTTGTATTTATGTGTTGGTTTGGAAAACAGATAAATAAAAGGCATTGTCATTTATATTGCCATTAGCTTTATCTCTCGCAAATGAGACCTATTGTACCCTACGGACGAGCTCAGCAGACAGCAATTACTACCACACACACACACCCAGAGCCACAAACACCCAGAGCCAGCCACACACACACACACCCAGAGCCACACACACACACCCAGAGCCACACACACACACACCCAGAGCCACACACACACACACACCCAGAGCCACACACACACACCCAGAGCCACACGCACACACACCCAGAGCCACACGCACACACACCCAGAGCCACACACAAACACACACACCCAGAGCCACACACACACACACCCAGAGCCACACATACACACACACCCAGAGCCACACATACACACACACCCAGAGCCACACATACACACACACACCCAGAGCCACACATACACACATACACCCAGAGCCACACATACCCACACACACCCAGAGCCACACACCCACCCAGAGCCACACACACCCACCCAGAGCCACACACACCCACCCAGAGCCACACACACCCACCCAGAGCCACACAGACACACACCCAGAGCCACACACACACCCAGAGCCACACACACACACACACACCCAGAGCCACACACACACCCACCCACCCACCCAGAGCCACACACACACACACCCAGAGCCACACAAACACCCAGAGCCACACACACACACACACACCCAGAGCCACACACACCTACCCAGAGCCACACACACCTACCCAGAGCCACACACACCTACCCAGAGCCACACACACCCACCCAGAGCCACACACACCCACCCAGAGCCACACACACCCACCCAGAGCCACACACATCCACCCAGAGCCACACACATCCACCCAGAGTCACACACATCCACCCAGAGCCACACACACACTCAGGGGGCAGGGAAGCAAGCACAGCGAGGGGGCAGGGAAGCAAGCACAGCGAGGGGGCAGGGAAGCAAGCACAGCGAGGGGGCAGGGAAGCAAGCACAGCCAGGTGGCAGGGAAGCAAGCACAGCCAGGTGGCAGGGAAGCAAGCACAGCCAGGTTGCAGCGGAGCAAGCACAGCCAGGTTGCAGGGGAGCAAGCACAGCCAGGGGAAGGGGAACCAGGGGGCGGGGGAGCAAGCACAGCCAGGGGCGGGGAAGCAAGCACAGCCAGGGGGCAGGGAAGCGGGCAGGGGGCAGGGAAGCAAGCACAGCCAGGGGGGAAGGAAGCAAGCACAGCCATGTTTCCAGTGCTTGGCTATTCTGAACAAACCATTGGTGGACTCCCAACCGGCAACCATCCTCAGCTATATTTCCAGCGGTCGATAAGGTGGGAGTTAAGTTAGCTCCCCTGCACCATGTGACTCCAGGCATCAACCCACCCAATCTCCTTGCTGGCCCTGGTACCTTGAAACACTAAGAGATGCTATGTCTGTGCTCTACAAATAGGAATTAATAATAAATTACGGTTGTTTTGTGTGCATACCTATAATCGACGAGTGATAGAAGGGGGGGCAGAGCTTAGTGTATTTCCAACTGTCTATGCCTAGGTTACCTCTGTGTCTCTGCCCTATACACCTGGTACCAACGAGCAGTGTCTATGCCAACCGCCGGTGCTCCAGGCACGGTCAGCTGTCCCACTAGAGGAAACATTCTGAAACACATCACCATTACAGATTATGGAAATAAAACTGAACAAAGAGTCTGGGGAAGTGGCAGCTGAGGAGTGTGGGGTGGGGGGGGGGGGGTATCTGAAGGCTGTTCAGCCCAATGGGTGTTGGCCCCTGCCTAACAGAGAGGCTTCAGAGGAAAATGGTGAATGGTAGAATGAGGACAATCAAGGCGCCAAAAAGCCGTAGGAATGTTTAATTCGCAGCATCACATTTTCGGACTTGAAACATTATCACTTCCTTCCCTTTTATTTCACTCGCTCTGCTTCTTTCTTATCCCTGGGATTTTCTGTCACTGTTTTTAGTCTTTCGCGCCCCCCTTCTTTCGCCCTTTTGCGTTTTTTGTCTCTTGTTCTACGTCAAAGTCTGATAAGGGAAAAATAAGAGAACAGGTCCCCAAATCTGAGCACCAGGGGAACCTCACTGTTAAACACGGGCTCAAATTAGGTCCGGATGACAAGGTACTACGAGAAACTCACACTGCCTTCCTCAACCCCAGATGTCTCATTCGTGCCCCTCACAACCACCCTCAACGGGAACTCACCCTGTGACTGAGTTCAGAGCATGTACGAGGCTCATGCTGCGTGAAAGAAATGCAGAAAAACACAGCTTGAAAAAAGTAAATATTCCTAGGAAATGCAAGATAAGATAAAACGTGAAATGCAGCAGGGATTGCATCAGACAGGATTACCTTTCCGCAATAAAGTTTACGACATGACTATAAGCCCGACTTGTAAATAGACTTTTAATCACGGGGTTGAGACCCAGCGTCCCCCCTCCCTCCCCGTGTGAATCAGTGGAGGGGCAGGCGCTGCGAAAGCGCAGACACACCTTGTGCCCCTCCTCACACCAGCTGGACGGACTCCCTGTCTGGAGTTGGTTCCCTCCCTCCCTGGGCAAAGGTAACGGCGCTCCGCCCTTACAGACAGCTCTGAGTGCCAGCCAATGAGGAGAGGGGCCCCCTCCCTGGTGCCTCTATGACCTGCCGAGCCCACTCCGAGCACAGGAGCTGTGCCTCGTACCCTCGCCCGCCGCCATGCGCGCTGCACTCACCTGTAAGTATCAGCCCGCCCTGAGGGGGTTAATACTGTATAATACTCTGGCTCCCACCATGTGTATGTGTAGGTGTGTTTGCACGCGGGATTTGCATCACTTTAGGATGGTTCATGGTTTTAACGACATCTGCCTCTGGCCAAAAGAGGCAAAGATGTGATCTTGGCTCAGCGGAATCCGCTGTTCATCCTTCCGAGGAGGACATCGGCGCATAGGAAGACAGTGACAAAGGGAAAAGAGAGGGATAGAAAGCAGTATCCAGGGAAGAAAGAAGGATGAAGAAAAGGAAAGGAAAACAGTTAACATTGAGAAGCAGGGATGAATAGAAGGCTAGGAATATAATGACAAGGGGGTAGAGAAAGATAAAACAACAGTGAGAAAGATAACAACAACGAGAAAGAGAAGGACAGGAAGGAAGAAGGAAGGGGGAGCAAATGAAAAAAAAATAAAGGTAGAAAAAGGAGGTAGAGAAGGATAGAGAAATTGGGACCAAGAGAGAAAGCAAGGATGAAGAAGCACCTGTAAAAATGGGATAAAAAGACAGGAATTTTGGGTGATGGAAGAACTAGGCACGAGGTGCGCTCAGGATCACACGGCGTTGGTATTTAGCAACTATGGCATTTGTCAGGGCCACCCCTGAGTTGTGTAACCAAGACCTTTTTATATTACTAAAATGATTTGTCTAACATGTTTACTGTTAGGGGTATGCAGCCAGCCCCCTACATGCATTGACCTGCTGTTGTGTCATCCACTTGTTCACACCCACTGCAGCACACAGACAGGAGCATCGGCTCAGCCGATACAGCCATTGGCAAAATTCACTGTGTGACCCGCTCTGCTCTGTCACAAAAATGCTCCTTATGCTGAGCCAGTGATGGCAAACACCGCGTGGGCAATGTCTGAACACCGCACCGCCCATCCCTCGAGAGATGCCTGTGAGCCATGAAGACAAAAAAAAAACAGGTGGTGATCTAACTTGTGAGGCACACAGGGGCATCTGAGCCACAAAACCCAGGAACAAACGAAAAACCAAATATTGCACTGAGGGTTTCCATTGGCACCCTCCCATCAACCTAATATCAGCATCCAGCGCCATAAAACCTCTGTGAGCGCAGGCGCTATAATAAAAGCAACGGTAGATAGTTTACACGGATAAAGACGGATGGATACACAGAATAGACAAAAAGTCTAGAGGTCTTACTGCTATACTGGGCCGCTCGTCTCTTCTCACAAAACCACCACCGAAATCGCCATTGTCGATGATAGTTTCAGCAGAGAGGCCAAGCACTGAATGAGCAGAGTGTAGGTGATTGCGCAGATCTCAGCTGAGGCAGTGATACTAGCTGGACATAGCGGGCACTGCCATAGGGCTTCTGTTTCCAACAGGGCCGAAGGGTGTGCTTTCTCACATTCAGACACATTTTATAGTTGTGCGGTAATGGTGCAAATGCGTGGCACCCTGCTGCCATATATTTTGTTAACAGATTTTGAGCGATGTGGTATGTCTGATTGCAAGGCTGACTTGTAAATCACAGAAATACTCTGACAATTCACCAGTAGCAAATGGCTGGTGGTACCAATGTGATCCTGTAGGTGCCACACAGGTGTACCTCAACAAATGCGACCCACCACACCCTTAAAGGAGACCTCAGATCCTTGGTACACTAAGTTTAAACCAGACAACTCGTACTCAAAAGACAGATGTGTTCAGTGCAGGTGCCTAGAAGCACCAGCGGCATCTTGCTGAACGCAGAGCACAACGTGAGAAAATGACATTTCCCGACGTCCACCGGGATGGTCCCCGCTGCTCACGGGGTCCGTATGTGGCAGTTTCTACTTCCTGGTTGGCAGAAACCACCATTTGCAAAAAAAAAACAGCATGCCTTCAGCGATTTGTAAACACACCTTCGGTCTGTAGTTTATGACAGATTTTGTCGGACTTTGATTTGTAAAGTGCTCGTCAGTGTCTCCTGCTGCTTCACAGAGGCACAGAGGAGCCGTGGGCGCTATTGCTCTGGGGTGCCTCAGTAAACATCACCACCCGTCTATACTTTCCACGAATCCTTCAGAGGAGCTGGCAGTGCTGGGCTTTTCCCATGCTAAAAGAGACGCAAGGGGGCGGCGCCACTATTGTTATTTCTGCAAAAAGCCCGCAGGCCATGCCCAGCGCTGTACCTCACTAGTCCCACTGCTCAAGCTTCACCTCCATGGTACCAATGGCCTGAGTAAGCTTCACCCGCCGAAGCTTGCATGGTTTCACTGTACCAAATCGTGAAATCTTTAGCAAGAATACCATGGTTCTTCATGTGAGGCCTCTCAAGGACTGGTACCAGTGACAATTGTTTTAATTATTCATGAGCCTTGGGTACCTACCACCAGTACCAGCGGGAGGGGGGGGAGCGGGAAAGGAACGGCCAGCGGGAGGGGGGGGGGGAAGGAACGGCCAGCGGGAGGGGGGGTGGGAAAGGAACGGCCAGCGGGAGGGGTGGGCAAGGAACGGCCAGCGGGAGGGGGGGTGGTGGGAAAGGAACGGCCAGCCGGAGGGGGGGGAGCGGGAAAGGAACGGCCAGCGGGAGGGGGGGGGGCGGGAAAGGAACTGACAGCGGGAGGGGGGACAGGAAAGGAAAGGAACCACTCACCTGGACTTCCTCGGCCGGCGGTCGGCCGCCAAATGGCCCAAACAAACCTCGACGAGCCCAAAAAAAAGCCCCGCCCACCGCTGCATGACGTGGCCAAAAGAGAAAAATTCTCGGGAACGCCCCCGAATCGCGTCCGGGATTGACGGACAGAGCCTTCTCCCAATGGCTAGCCTCCATTTATGGAGCTAGCCAATGGGAGGAGGGGGCGAGGAGGGGGCGGATACCCGACCCCACAGAGAAACATGAGGATTTTGCTAGCGCATGCGTACTTCGTACGCATTGGCTAGGCAAAACCTAAAAACAGGAGGCAATGCAAGATAATTCTACACAAAGTTGGAAGCTTATAGTGAATTATTTGGAGCATTAAATAGAGAAAAGTTTTGGATATATAAAAATGGTGCCTCCAAATCTGTGACTTTTAAAATAAGGAAATATGCTCAGTATCTTGATCCAGAAGTTCATCCAGTGCAAACTGCCAGGATTATTCACAGCTGCTACGCGCTCAGCTGCACAGCTATTTCGGCAGGAGTGGGTGGTTTTTGTGTGTTTAGGGTCACTCATGTCGGATTATGGTGATTTCTTTAACTTTTTGCATGTTTAGGGTCTATGCCTGAGGGTTTAGGACACCCTCTGGAGATTAATAGCAATCTCTGGAAGCATAGTGAAATTTCTGTTTAAGGTGATTGATGATGGAGTGTAGTAAATGTTGTGGTTGTGGGCTGGTCTTTATATGGGTTAAACGCTCACAGTTGTTTAAGTCAATCTCTTTAGGCAAAATACACTCTTGTTTTTGAGAACACTCTAACCTTTTCCATGCTGATGATGAGCTCAGCTCTTCATGCAGCACGGTGGCGCTGTGCTGATGACGAGCTGAGCTCGTCATGGCCTCCGCGGAACGCTCACGCGGGGATAATTACACCGCTGTGCTGGGGGTTCCATTGAGCGGGCGTGGCCATGACGAGCTCAGCTCGTCATCAGCACAGCGCCACCGTGCTGCATGACGAGCCGAGCACGTTATCAGCAACGCGGCACCGCGCGCGGGCCCCCTCCCCCCGTGCTGCGGGGGAATTAGCCCCGCGGCGATGAGGCTAAGGGTTAAAGACATTACCTGCAGATCATGGCCATTCACTTGGCCTGGGCAGAGTTTGCAGGGTTCCATGTAGTGACCCAAAAATTCTGCCGGCTCTACGCGGAGTTCTGAAAGCGGTGGAGTGCGTTACGCCGTACCACAGATTTTTAGCGCTGGGTTTTTGTCCCGCACTGTAAAATCAGCGTGAATGGCACCACGCACAGCGCACGAGCAACCTGCTTCTTTCTGCCACTCGAGTAGATGTTGTACTCATGCAGCAGCTTCCTCAACATGAACATACGTTTTCTCGAAGCGAGCGGTAGTGACCATCCGCGACCGCCCCTGTTGAGTAATCTTGCCGGGAGGTGGTTTGGAGTAAGATTTTCCTCGCTCGCGCCCGCCAATTTAATGTTGGTGAGTGAGGAAAAAACTGCAAACTCCACGAGTGGAATTTCACGCTTAGGCCTAGCATTCACTAGGGGCTTAGGGTGATCTCTACACATTTAAGACTATTGCTAGGAGTTTAGGATGATCACTAAAAGTTTAGGGTGAACCCTGGGTTTAAGGCAATTTGAAGGTGAAATGAAATCCTTGATGACTATTACTTATTTGTTGGCGTGACTTGATCTCAGTGGATTTATAGTGCTTACTGAGGGTTAGCACTGATCTCAGGAGCTGTAGGGTGTCTGTAGGATTAGGTAATCCCCTCAGGCTGGTATTAGCAGCTGAAGGGTGGTCTCTGTAGCTGCAGGGTGGTCTATATAGGTGCTCTTCCAAGAGTGTTCTCAGTAGTACTCGGCAGCCCTGTAAGAAGTTCTGCTGAGGTGGAGCACCATTCACCTGGTCCAACACTTTCTGTGGACCCCACGCTTGTGCTGCCACATACTTACGAATAGATTTTATAGCAAAGCTCTAAATAATGAGGCAGGTAACACCGCTAGATTGCACCAGGAGATGGATCTGCCATGTTTTCTTTTTCCCTACAGGGCACATTTTTACATTTTAAGACAGTCCTCATCCTATTAAGGGCCCATTGTCAATTTCGTGGTCAAGACCGCGCAAAAACGTCTGACATGTTGGATATACAGTGGTCTCTGTAGATTATCTCCGTGAGTGGGATGCGAGGTTCTGTAAGGTAGTTATGCAAGTGTAGGGGCGGTCTCTCTAGTTGCAGACAGGTAGGATGTCTCTGTACCAGTATGGTGGCCTCAGTAGAGTTATGGTTGGCTCTTTAACTGGTGGGTGGTTTATGGAGCTCGCTGGAGGTGTTGGATGGTCTCTGTACAGTAGTCTTTGTAGGTGTGTGTTGAACTTTATAGACGACAACAACGTAAGCTAAGATCAGGCTTCTTACTATGATCGCATTGGCTCACGGGCTTGCAGTGCCTCTGCTTATTCCACTGGTCTTGAAACTCGCCGCGTGCACAGTCCTCACACTGTATTGTCGATTCAACTGTACACTCAGATACAAACTTCTGACCTGAAAGAGATTGAGCAGCAATGTTAGAAAAGGAGACTATAGTAAGGACACAGCACATTTATCACGCTCTTCCAGATCATTCACTCCACCAACCCACCAACACAAAGGGCATAAAAGATGGGTGGGAACGGCCTTTACACCACGGACTGAACCACGCATGTCATTTCCTCACAAGCGTAACCACTTTTGCCTGAACCATGCATCTGCCTTAACCACGCACATTTGTGGTTAAGGCAGGAAGCGGTCTAGGGTTCAGGAGGGGCGGGGAGAAGAAGAGGAAGCGTCGGAACAGAAAGTTCTGGACGTGGACAGGTAAGTGGGCTAGGTCCAGGTTTGGGGGGTAGTTTTTCATCGGTGGGGGGGTCGCTTTTAGGGCTCAGGGAAGGGAGAGGGGTTTGGGGTAGTTTTAAGGGCTGAGGCTGGGTTGGGCAAGAGATTTTAGGAGTGGGTGGTTTTAGGGCTCAGGGTGGGGGGGTCAGAGTATTTTATTTTATTTGGGGGCAGGGTTTTAGGCCTCAGGGCAGTGGAAGGGGTTGGGGTCGTTATATGGACAGTGCAGGGATACGTTTTAGGGCTCATGTCGGGGGGGCTGGGGTCGGGGGAGTTTATGGTAGGGGGCAGGGTTTTAGGCCTCAGGGCACCGAAGGGATTGTTTTGTGGGCAGGGCAGGTTTAGGCATCAGGGTGCGGGGATCGAGGTAGGAGGATAGGATTTTAGGGCTTAGGGCGGGGAGGGGGGTTCAGGGTAGTGGTAATCTTTACCACACATATCCCTTTACCAACCATGCCTTTACCAAGAAATTGCATGGTAAAGGTGTGTGAGGTAAAGGCATGCATGGAAAAGGCATGCGTGATTCAAATGCATTCTTGATTAGGGCCGCATAGTAGAGGCACGCGCGGTTAAGCCATGCGTGCCTCTGTCATACAACCAAGATGGGGTTTCAAGCAGTTAGCAGGAAAGGTTTGAGAGCCTTGGGAAACTGCCAGAAATGTAGCAGTAATGCTGGTAGTGATAGGTGTGCTGAATGTGAGAGAGGTGTAGGGGGTTATGGAGGAGGGATAACACAAACATGTACACAAAGGGAGTCACTGTTCCTTGTGGAGAAAGAAGGGGCTGAAACTTTTGTCATGTGCTACTCTGTCTGATGGGGACAGTGTGTCCTCATCATGATGCCCTCACACACCCCGAAGGATGTCATGCTTCATCATTTGGGCTTTGCTCCTCTTCGGGCAGGCGCTACAATGCCCTACGGGTCCCCCAAAGGGTCTCTTAATCAGAGATCTTTTGATGAGAAGCCATTTGGGTGCGTAGTTGTAAGTGGCAGTGAAGTCTGAAGTTGTGTGTTAAAAAATGACTGGAGGGAGTGGGTGGTATTTATTAGGGTGATCCCTCTGTCATTGTTAAAACAAAGTGTGTGGTGCTCTTCTAGGGGATATTATGTCCCTCTGTAGCTGGGTATATGTCCCTAATGAACATATATAAGGGCATTATGATGAGGACACACTGTCCCCAACAAACAGAGTAGCACACGACAAAAGTTTCTTCCCCTTCTTTCTCTACAAGGAACAGTGACTCCCTTTGTGTACTAGTTAATTTTCAGGAGCAAGGGTCACTGGACCGAATAATCAGCCGCTAGTGTCCCCTTCTCGATAAATAGGATAACACAAACATTGCCATCATTTACTAAAAAACATGAGGCAGGCTGGCTCATTCACTTAGCTTGCTTTAGTATCAGTGGCACCATATCTTCACTACAGGTAGGAATACTGATTGTGTGGGTCAGGGAGCTTGGCAGATCATACAAATGATAACTTGTGTTTTTTTAACCTAGCACTTCATATTGCACTCCGGTCACCAAGCACTGCAAATAACCGGTGCTGCCACTGCCGTAATTGGTGCTGAATTTATCAACTTTGGAAAAATAGAAAAGCGAGTTGGCCTTGACGGGATTACAACACATGACCTACAGGTCATATCAGATGTCAATGATGAGCATTTAACTCACTGAGCCATCTTGTCACCTGGAAATGTGGCTCTAGGGAAGTTCTTAAATGACTACAATAGCACACTCAAGTGCAGCTGCATGTATTGAGAAGAAAATCTTGTTTCTCCAAATCACTAGGAGGAGTTTTTTGGGAAGCTGCACAAATGACATAAAATACACCAAAAGTGATGAGAAGAAGGATTGCAGTAAGTATGATCACTGGCAATCGCTCTGGGTACCATCAATCAATCAGGATTTGTAGACCGCAGCTACTTCACCCGTGAGGGTCTCAAGGTGCTGTTGGATAGTGCTGCCTGTTCTCCTATTGGTTGAACCTCTCCTATGGGTTGAACATCCAATACCATTACAACCCATCGTTCTTTTGCTCACTATGCAACCTCAGTTTGGACCCAGCCATTAGATCCTGGGTTGCTTTAGATCCGTTCTGGAGGGGGCTTTGCCACGTGGAGTTGGGTCGGTACTGATTTGCATAAGATGGGTCTTTGTCTAGAGCGGCAGGGTGCGGAAAGACAATGGACTGGAATGCGGGCGGAGCGTTGCCAGTGGCTGAGTTTAATTCAATCATTACATCCATCACCTTGTTGTGGCAAGGATGAAATGAGGCCTTCTCTTGGTGCGCTGTAGGTGTAATTTAAGGGAACCTATAGATGAGATGCAGGAATGATGTAATGAGGGATCTTGGGGCTGTCCGGTTGAATTAAGGCAAATTGAAAGAAGCGAAGGCAGCAACTTAGTTATGATTGACGCAGAAGGTGCAGTAACCCCGGGTTCAGGATAAAAAGAATATATTGTTGCTTTTTTACTATCCAACAATGGGGAGTGGTTCAGCAGGCCTATTCTTCAAGTTTGCATTAGGACCCAGGGCAATCTTGCTACGCCACTGATCTAACGAAACTATGAAAGGCTGATTCTGGGTGAAGCAATGGGGTTAATTTGTGGGCGACCATTGTGGGTGGTGGGGCATTCAGATAACTTAAGGCTGGCTCTGGGGGATGATGTACCACTTGCCAACAGCAAACTACAGGGGCTGTGAAGCTGATGTAAGAATCGCCTGGAAATTATAAAAGTCTGGATCTGGCAAGTGATATAAGCAACAGTAAGCTGGAGAGGGATTGTGGGATTGATTTAAGGCTAGCTCTAGGGGGACGATGCCAGATGGCTGTCAGGAGGCTATGAGGATAATGTGAGGATGGCTGTATTGGAGCCGTGGGCCTGATTGCTTTTTTAAGGAACTATGGGGAGGATGTAAGGATGGGAGAAGAGGAGAAGAAGTAATGCTGGCCTACAGGGAGCTGGAAAGGAACTTCAGGGAGGTGTAAGCCTGGCTCTGTAGGCATGATTTAAATATGATACATCGAGCAGAGGGTTTGAGGCTGATGTGAGTCTGAGGAGTGAAGTAAGGCTGTCTGTCAGATATGAAGGCAATGTTGGGATGATTGGTGGGAGGAGGAGGAGCGGTTGAGAGAGAGGTGTGGTCTTGCGGTAAGACCAGCTCTTGTGGAACAACATGTTGGTATAAGCGTTGTTACACTGCTGTTGGGTAATCTGAGGCTGACTCAGAGGAAGCTGTGTAGGAGCTTTGTGGATGATGTAAAACTGGTTCTAGGGAGCTGTAAAGCTTGTGAAGGAGGATTATCAGGTAGTCAGCTCATGGTTCCTCCTTGGGAGTCCAATGAGGGCAGTCTTTACAAGCGCACGCAAAGACTTCGACGTCAGAGTAGAAATATTGCTGTATACAGGGTCGGATTGGTAAGGCGGGCACTTGGGCAATGCCTGAGGAGCCGGTGTCCAGTTCCAGCTGTGGGCTGCTTTTCTGAGCAGTCTGGGGAGCCGATTTGGGTGGTGTCTGTGTTCGGATGCCACCAGCGGCCCAGCGGGTGCCGGAGTGGCCTTTCTGGAGGCAGATGGGCCTCTATTACTTCCCTTTTATTAACAGGCAGAGGTATCACTGCACTTTCTCTTGCTGGGCCGTCCCTTTAACCTTTTTGCTGCGGCGGCAATTCCGCCGCAGCGCTAGGGGCGGGGGGGCCGCGCCGCTCCGTCACAAGCACAGCCCGCCCGAGGAGCGTGACGGAGCGGTTCCGTCATGGCCCCGCCCACTCAATAGAACGCGCGCAGGCGCGAAATCAGCGCCGCGGGCCGTGACGGAACCGCTCCGTCACCAGCACAGCCCACCCGAGGGGCGTGACGGAGCGGTTCCGTCACAAGCGTGGGAGTGGTTAATGTATGCAGATTGAGTGGGGCAGGGGGCCTGAGCAGAAGTGGCCTCACTTGTTTTCAGGTGTGTTTCACCAGAGTGAACTAATCCGTGCATTTTTTTACCCCCCCCCTTTTTTTTTTATTAAATAAAATTTTGCCGAAGCAGTGCTTTGTGGAAAGGCAATACGCAAATGTGGGACACTATTTTTTAGCGTGCCCGGGACGGTTTTTAATCCCAATCCAACCCTGGCTGTATACCTGGAGGGCACATCTCGCAGCATGACTCACTCTTCTGGAATTCCTTTGGACAGACCCAAGACAGAACCACTCCCACCTGGAAGTAAAAGTAAAAACACAGATAAAGGTCAGTGGCAACTGTGACTTCCCTCAACCAACCGGATAAAATGTAAACATGAAATCTTCCCCTGGTTCCCCCTACACAGGAGCACAGTCCACTTAACCCGATGCAGATGGTTTCTCCTAAGGCAACTGGCTGCCCTCTGTCTTTTGCAATCGCCTGAACTCTCACGTGCAAAAAAGCCTCTTGATTCCAGTACCGTCTGTAGACTGGTTTCTAATGCTTTCTGTTGCTGTGTTCTGTTAAATTGGAGGAATTATCATTGTGTTTTTTTTGTCCTGCTTGCCATGTAACTCAAACCCACAATTCTTTTCAAATGAGACGGTTTGCAACTGGGCAACTGGAATCTGCACCAATGTGCTCCCCCCTGGGAACAACCTGAACTATACGCACCTGCAAACACCTGCTGGAAACAATCTACAAAATACTTATATGAAGAAAACAAGCATTTGCAATGCAATAGGTCTCGCATTTACACAAGTTTGAGCTATTGCAAATTAAAATGCCCTTTATTTTTGTTTTCGTTTTTAAAACATAAATAAAAGGCATTGTCATTTACAATGCCAATAGCTTAATCTTGCGTAAATGTGAGACACATTGCATTGCATTGTAAATGCTTGTTTGTTATGTAAAACCACACATTGCACTAGTAGTCCCTGACACTGAAAGGAACTCCTTACAGTGCGGATGCGTGCATTGTGCAAGAACAGAATGTCATCACTCACAGTTAAGCGGCCAATGGCCAGTGCAGTCTAAGCCTGGGCCAAGCTGTAAGCTTTGATGGGCAGATGTAAAATATGAATGCCGCTACATCACTACAGCACTACAGCAGATGAATGGATGGAGAGAGATAATAGAACTCCATTGTAAGTATGTATCGCGTATATATTTTTGTTAAACAAAAAAAAAAATGACTTGGTTAACGCCAAACGGACAAAAACAGTACATAATAGCCACAACAATTATAACATGCTCAACCAGATGTCAGTCTGAGATGGTAACCCAGAAACAAGTTGACGCTAGAAGGCTGTAGTACAGGCAGAATATGCTTCCCCTCTACCCCTCATCACCTTTGCCCCTCCGCTGTGAAAGCTGCATTATAAATCTTCCCTGTGCCTGTACTTTTGAGCAGTTGCGCTATTTGTCTGGTGAAATCACTGATGTTTTCTGGCCTTCTTTTGTTTAATTTTTTTATGGAAATGCAACTTACACCATTAATTTGAATCCAGCCACTTATTTAACTTTACAATGCTGCCTTTTTGTTTGTTTTATCTTCAATGAGTAGCTCCAAAAGAAATGTTGCACAGAAGTTACACCAAACAGAATAAAGGAATACATAATCAGCGACACTAAGCACAATACAAAACAAGGCTTATAAACGTCGAGCAAACAAAATAAGCAAGCGGAAACATAAAGGAGCCAGCCATAGAAGGAAAATTATGGTTGAAAAGTACTGTCCACTTATAGAAGGGGTACAGTAAAGGGACTTGCATTTGTCTCCCTGCTACGGAGATAGACGCTGTAAACACTGGAGCTCAACCCGTGAAAAAAAAAAAGAATCGCCGCCGCCGCCCGTGTGTGTGTGTGTGTGTGCAAGCGCGCACGGCGGGGGGTTCTCTATGTGTGTGTGTGCATGCGTGTCTGCTTACAAGGAGCCAAGGGAGACAGGAGATTGTGAACGCGCGCGCGACCTGATCCGATTCCGCAAGGTTGCGCGTGCACATCACTGGTCTCCTGTCTCCCTTGACTCCTTGTAAGCAGAAATGATTACAATAGAGTCTTGCAGCGACGATCGCTTCGCGATCAGTTCACAGTGCGAGACCTAAAAACTGACAGCAGCTACCAATTAACAAACACCTACAAGTGTCTTTTGGTAAGAAACTAAACTAATGCACTCCTGAAAAATGCCTGGCGAAGATTGCCACTTAGTTGCACTTTTGCATCCTAAACCATTCCCCCCTAGAGTACTAACCCACCTACCCACACAACCCCACCAATCCACCCCATCATACACCTTACTGTAGCGTGACACGCGTCCTTGTGTCTATTTTGGAGGCCTAAAAAGGCATTAAACAAAAAACGTAAGTGCAGCTAACAGCATTCACGTGCACTCTGGTTGTTCACGTTCTTTCCCCGTGCTCGAGTTACGTAATGCGTGACATTGTGCAATTGGGGAACTTTCGCATAACAAGCCTTTACAGGAAGTTAAACACAATAACGTGCACCTTTCACTACCTCTAGGTAGCACTCTACACAAAAGCACTTCTGCAAGCGTCCCGGGGAGACCTTGCACAGTGTACACATAGAGAGATGGCCGCAATTAAAACTTTGTATAAATTCATACCTACGGACATAGACTTGTTAAAAGCATGGGAAAGGCCCCCACGTGGCCATGAAAAAAAACAGTTTTTTTCTTCTGACCGCAGGACATAACTGCTTGAATGAAATTTAGTGTGCCTGCCCAGCCTTAACCCTTTCACATTCATTTAGGCAGGTGGTGTCATTTACAATTAAAAAATGCAGTTTCGTGGCATTTTTAGGTCTAGCCTGACCCAGCGCATGCGTTGCTTGGAGAGACATTTTGCAAGCGGCTTTTGAAAGTGCCACCACCAGGCTTTTGGTGGCCTCAAGCGTGCGTGCACGCGTGTGTGCATGCGCGCAGCCGCCATCTGTCGCACCATTTGCTTGTTCTTTACCTTTGCTACAATCGCAGCACTGGCGCTTTACCTTTAAGTAAAGCGCCGGTGCCACGATTGTAGCAAGAGTAAAGAAATAGATGTTTTTTTCTATTTCTTTACTCTTGCTATAATCGCAACACCCACGCTTTACTTTTTACTTTTGATGTTAAAAGTAAAGCGCGGGTGCCGCGATTATAGCAAGAGTAAAGAAATAGACGGGGTTTTTTTAACATTAAAACTGTTATATCTCGGATGACTAACGCTGCTATGGTAATTAATTGTTTTATGTAATATTACGATACAAATGTTTTAGGTGGGCATCACAAAACTAGAATACCTGCAAAAAACTATTGAGGAAATGGGTTTGCTGAAACATATCGGATTCAAGGGCATTTTTTTGTGCTGAAGATGACTGGATGTCATTTTGGGACGTTGCCAGGACTTCTATAATAAATACTAGCATGACGACTTAAGCTCAGCAGACTTCCAACAGGCACAATACTGTATAATGTGGAAGTAAAGAATAGCAAGACACGCCGTTATTTAAAAGCAAGGAAAATGGATACTGTAAGGCGAGAAATACTTGGAGTGAATAAATGGAATGATTGAAATATAAAGAAATGCAAAATGAAAATATTCATCAAAATCTCAATTCAGCATGTAGAATTTAAAATATTAAAATGTGTGTTGCCCTCGACTCTTGGGTCTTGCCAAATTAAATAAAATACATAAGTCTGTTATAGTTCTTTATATTACTTGGGGAAATACGGAATAAACCAGGGAGAGAAAGCAAAGTGTGTCAACAAGGGAAGACATCCGGACAAGTCAGTGAAAATCAAAGCATGAGCGATCCTCGGTGTGTGTAAGCAAGCCTATAGTTGGTTTTAATACTCTTTTCTGTCTTTCAAATGAGTTCGTTTTGCACACTTCATAAACACTATCATCATATATCTGTTGTTTCTGCCAATATTACTCAGTTTGGCTAACAGGAAAGAAGTGAGAATGGGGTGCTAAAAAGTGAGGGAGTACATTTTAAATGAATGATATTGTAATATATTTAAGTATATTCTAAATGACAGTATATTTCGGGCATGGAATAGATTACTCACTATATCCAAGCCTTGGAGTGATCATTCCCCTCACTGTGGTGACTACTCCTTGAGTATTTAACAGATGTCTAGAGCCACTGCTTCTTAAAGGCTATTTACAGATGTCTAGAGCCACTGCTTATCAAAGGATATTTACGGATACCTAGAGCCACTGCTTATAAAAGGCTATTTACAGATGTCTAGAGCCACTGCTAACTAAATACTTATAAGGTCCCAAAAGCGAGACCTATTGGCTATGCCAATGCTTGTTTTTTCACCTACCCACACCCCTTTTACTTTACCCCTCTCTTGACATCTCTCGCTATCTTTACATCTCTAGCACCTACACCCTCTCCCTGTCTTGGTTCTCTCGACCTCACCCATGTATACCTCATTTATTTCCCAATACAGCTCTAACATTACCTTTCTTTCATGACCATACCTCTCTCTACCATTCCGTGCTTGCCTCTACAGCTCTACCCCAGCACTCTACTTCATTCCTCACCACTCTCTACCTTTCCCGTCTCTAACTCGCATCTCTCTTACTACCTGATTTCTCTACCTCAGCACTCTCTCTCACACTACTTAATCCCTCAACATACTTCATTGTTTGTTCGGTCCCTTGCCTCTCTCACTCCATTGCTCCTTCTAGCTATGTCTTTTCCTCTTCCTATTTATCTTGACCATTATATGTCCTGTGACTTTTTCTAATCTCTCTCAGCAACTCCTATTCTATTTCAACCCACCCTCAAGTCCATCATGTCTTTCTACCTTTCTCCCTTTATACACCACTTCATCATTTCTGTTTCTACAACTCCAACTTGCCATCTATATATCTACTCTCGAACTCTCAATCTACCTCACCACGCTTTCAATACCTTATCTGTCTCTCTACTCCCTCTTTTTCTCTTTCTATCATTCGCCCTTCTCCCTACCTTTCTCTCTGCCTCACTACTCTCTTTACCTGACATTTTTCTAAACCCTTTAATTTTTGCCTGCACTCTGCCAAACCATTCTCTTTTCACCCTGCATCTCTTGAAAACTATCTCACCACCTCACCTCTCTACCAGTCTACCCCTCTCTCTAACCCTCTTCTCTTTCAACATTTTCTCTCTCTGTACCTCCCCCTCTGGTTCTTCCCTTCCCTATCACTCTCTGTACATTTCCTACTCCCTGTTCCTAGTTGTATGTATGTATATATTTATGTATGTATATAGAATTTCTAGAAGACAACCCTAACTAAAGGGCAGCAGAGCACTGTAAATGGTCAAAGACACGCAGTCAACGAGTTAAGAGGAGATGGAGCTGGGTTGGGGATGTTAATACATTGTGACGCACTGTTCTTCAAAGAGGTGAATCTTCAACTCTTCTCTAAACTGGAGTCGCGTTGGGGTTATCTTGATGGCTGCAGGAACTAGTTCCAGATCCTGGGTGCATAAATAGAAAATGCCTGCTGTCTTGTGTTTTTACTTTCTTCCACTTCTTAGTCTGCAGTCTGATGGTGTCCTGTCCGCAGGTGTGCAGAAATCCACTGAGATGGTGAGCTTGTCTGCAAGATAAGCAGGGGTGCTGGTCGTGATAGCTTTGTAAATTGATGCGACTGGTTCCGACGATGGTACAGGCCATCAAGGGGAGTCAACAAAGGAGATCCATCTAAATGGGGCTAATGAGATCATATTTATTCAGGCCCTGGATGAGACATTTTCAGCATGTAGAATGGTCCAAAGGGGAGCTTGTGTGGCATCTGGGAAGTCATGCAGTAGGGTATTTCCACCACCCAGATGCGAGAATACAGGGGCTTGAAGTTACTTTCTGGAAGATATGGTTTGACTTTCTTTAGAAGACAGAGCTGGTATCAGGCTGCCTTTGTGTTTTTTAGTTTATTATTTAACGGATAGGACACCCACTCATACTTTGATGTCTGTCGTGATTTAGCTATTTAACCTGACAAATATTACATATCAATACATCCACTAAATATTAGCATTAGACCACAAATGTATGACATATGCCATTATTTAAAGAAATTTCAGCCTGTTTTTCAATTTCCCATGCTGTCCATCTGCTCAGCTGTTGGGCTACAATTCATGAAAGCACGGAGAGTCACTTAAAAGAAGCAAACTTTTCTGTATTTATCCACTTTTAAAAATAAACGCAGACAGAAAATACATTGTTTTCTGTCTGTACTTATCTGTAAACATCAGTAAAAACAGAAAACAGGGAGCCTTAGTAATAAGATGTCTATTTCTTGAGTGGAGGAACTTCAGTATTAAGAGGTCCTTAGAAGTTCTTGCTTTCTTCCATTTTCGTTCCTGCCTGTGGATGGATCAATTCTTGTTAGCAAGGTCTTCATAGTACCAAGGTATTGGCTTGCACCTTTGTGTTGTAATTAGTGCGTGGATGTTCACAAAGCTTTCTAAAAATTGGTTGAAGTTTTTTAGAAGTGTGTTGGAATTAGACATGGAGTTGGTAGGCTGCTAGAAGAGTTCTTGAATTACGTTGTCTCTGGAGAAGTTTTTTAAAGATCTGAAGGTTTGGTCTTCTCTTTTGTCTTGACCTTGGTTTATTGGCAGGGTGCTAATTGTGAAGATAGGGTTAGAAAAGTGGTCAGTCCAGAGGTATGAAGGTTTGCATTAGGTTGTTGGTGATGTTAAGAAGACAATGTCGAGGATGTAGTCTTTGGAGTGCGTTGATTGTGCCACTCAATGTGACCCCATTGGCCGCCCCGCTCCCGCCTCCCAGCTGCTCCTCCCTCCCACTTCGCCTCATATGGAGCCCGCGCGTACGCGCAGCGGGCGTGCTGAATGTGCGCCGAAGGCAAGCCCATCTACGCCCGTCCGCGCCTGGACCGCGCCCAGTGCCAGGACCCCTGGTCCTCGACGATGCCAGCACACCCGACGAACTTACGACGCCGCCACCCTCCATGCACTCAACGCCGGCCAGAGCCCCGCCTGCTACCGAGCCACACCGAAACGCACCCACGGACCCTTCACCTGACAAGCCTGCCAATTCACCTGCCTCCGAACCTTCACCGCACCCGCCAAGCCGAGCACCAGCAACAACCACCTCAAGTGCATCCTGCTCAACACCCGCTCCGTCCACAGACACGCCGTCGAACTCTGGAACCTCCTCGACACAACATCACCAGACGTCGCCTTCCTCACAGAAACCTGGATGAACGCCTCCTCAGCCCCGACTTCGCCATAGCCATCCCGGAGGGCTACAAGATCACCCGGAGGGACCGCATCAACCAAACCGGAGGAGGCATCGCCATCGTCCACAGAAACACCATCCGCATCACGACCAACTTCGACGACACCCTCACCACCACCAAGCCCCTTCACTTCCAGATTCACACCGACCCCAAGACCACCCTCATCTACAGACCCCCGAGACCACGCACACAATTCAGCAAAGCCATCGCAGACTTCGTCAGTCCGCACGCCCTCACCTCCACAGACTACATCCTCCTAGGGGACCTAAACTTCCACCTGGAGAACAACAAGGACTGAAACACCGCCACCCTGCTAGACAACATCGCCAACCTTGGACTCAAGCAACTGGTGAACACCCCCACCCACTACGCCGGCCACACGCTTGACCCCGTCTTCTCCTCCAGCAAACACATCTCCTTCAGCCACTCCACCGGACTGCACTGGACAGATCACAGCTGCTTCCACTTCAACTTCAGGAGAATCACGACCCACCACCACCCGCAACAGGATCCCCGCAGAAGCTGGAGCAAGATCACCGCCGACCAGCTCACCACCACCCTAAGCCAGAACCCGCCCACCAACACGACGGACCCCGACGAAGCAGCCCGCAACCTCACACAGTGGCTCACCAACTGCGCCGACGAACACGCACCACTGAAGAACCCTCTCAGCAGACCCGGCAGCAGGAAAGCCTCGTGGTTTACCAACGACATCAAAAACTCCAAGAAAACCTGCCACACCCTCGAGAAAGCCTGGCGCCACGACCAGACAGCAGAACACATGACAGCCCTCAAGAACGCCACCCGCAAACACCACCAGCTGATCCGCACCACCAAGAAGACAGCATTCAAAGAACGAGTGGACAGCAACACCCACAACAGCAAGGAGCTCTTCAGCATCGTTAAAGAGCTCTCCAACCCCAGCGCCTGCAACACCGACATCACTCCCTCGCAAGACCTCTGCGACTCACTCGCCTCGTTCTTCCACCGCAAGATCGCCAACATACACAACAGCTTCGGCGCACTGACCACGCACCCAACCACCGAACCAGCGCCCCCCACCACCACCCTCTGCACCTGGACCCCTGTCAGCACCGAAGACACCACCCGCCTGATGAACACCATCCACTCCGGCTCCCCTACCGACCCCTGCCCACACCACATCTTCAACAAAGCCGACTCCATCATCGCACCCCAACTCCGGAACATCATCAACAGCTCCTTTGCATCCGCCACCTTCCCAAAGAGCGGGAAACATGCCGAGCTGAACGCACTCTTAAAAAAAACGACAGCGGACCCCACGGACCTCAAGAACTTCCGCCCCATCTCGCTCCTCCCCTTTCCAGCCAAAGTCATTGAGAAGACCGTCAACAGACAACTCTCCGCCTTCCTCGAGACCAACGGATCCCTCGAACCCTCACAGTCCGGTTTCCGAGCAAACCACAGCACCGAGACCGCCCTCATCACAGCCACCGACGACATCAGGTCCCTGCTCGACAACGGGGAAACTGCTGCCCTCATCCTCCTGGACCTCTCAGCAGCCTTCGACACCGTATGCCACCGCACCCTGATCCAGCGCCTCATCAACACCGGAATCCAAGGAGCGGCACTGGAGTGGATAATCTCGTTCCTCGCCGGAAGAACCCAGAGAGTCCGCCTCCCTCCGTTCCGATCCGCGGCCACCGAAGTCATCTGCGGCGTTCCGCAAGGATCCTCACTCAGCCCCACCCTCTTCAACGTCTACATGAGCCCTGTTGCAGCCATCGCCCGCCAACACGACCTCAACATCATCTCCTACGCCGACGACACCCAGCTGATCCTCTCCCTCACCAACGACCCCGCCACCGCCAAAGCCAACCTCCAGGAAGGAATGAGAGACGTCGCAGAATGGATGAAGATCAGCCGTCTGAAACTGAACTCAGACAAGACGGAAGTCCTCATCCTCGGACCATCTCCCTCTGCCTGGGACGACTCCTGGTGGCCTCCTGCCCTGGGCATCGCACCCAAACCAACGGACCAGGCACGCAACCTGGGCGTCATCCTGGACTCCTCCCTCACGATGACCAAGCAACTGAACGTCGTCTCGTCATCCTGCTTCAACACCCTGCGCATGCTCCGAAAGATCTTCCGATGGATCCCCACCTAAACCAGGAAGACGGTCACCCAGGCCCTCGTCACCAGCCGTCTGGACTACGAGAACACCCTCTACGCTGGAACCACAGCCAAACTCCAGAAAAGACTCCAGCGCATTCAGAACGCCTCCGCACGACTCATCTTGGACATCCTTCGCCGCAGCCACACCTCTGCCCACCTGAAAGACCTGCACTCGCTCCCCGTCAACAAGAGGATCACGTTCAGACTCCTCACCCACGCACACAAGGCTCTCCACGGCATGGGCCCGAAGTACCTCAACAGCCGCCTCACATTCTACACACCCACCCGCCAGCTCCGATATGCCAGCCTCGCCCTCGCCTCCGTCCCACGATTTCGGAAATCCACCGTCGGAGGAAGATCCTTCTCCTTCCTGGCAGCCAAGACATGGAACTCCCTCCCCACTCACCTATGGCTGACCCTGGACTATCTCCCCTTCAGGAAACAACTCAAGACCTGGCTGTTCGAGCAGTAGCGACCCCCCCCCCTCAGCGCCTTGAGACCCTTACGGGTGAGTAGCGCGCTATACAAATTTTGTTGATTGATTGATTGAATGTCACTCTAAAATATTGTCTGTCACTGTCTTGCTTTCTCTACCTATCTCTTCATCATTCTACCTCTCTTTGGTATTATTCTAACTACCTCACCTTTCTCTTTATCTTATATTTATTTATTTCTCATCTAGCTCTCTACCTCATTTCTTTACTTCCCATTTCCCTCTACTTCACTGCTTTCACTATTCTGTTCTTTTCGCCTCTTTGTTCTTCCCCTATCTCCTGCATCCCCCTCATTCTCTAACTTAGCAGAGTCATATGGAATTGTCTAGCCATAGATGTGCACACATAGAAAGAAGTGAGAAGTGACATAGCAGGTGAAGAGTATCAAGGTGAAATCAGAATTAATTGTACAGAATGGTGAAAATTGTTAAAGCAGTGATTTGACTTTCACTGTTGCAGCAGTAATGTCAGTTGAAGAGGGCAATTAACTTGTGATGACAAATATCTGAAAATTAAGGCTAAGTTTCAAGCACCATTTGCCTACGTTTTAGTTAAACATTATGAACCAGTCTATTAAACATCCACTGAGTAACCCATAGCCTTTTTTTTCTTCTTTTTTTACACATGAAGCACTATTACTGCAAGACAAAAAGCCTACATCTCAATGTTCAATGTTCACACTTTCCTTTGATGCAATCTGGATGGGGACCCCAAGCAGACTGAACTTTCTCTAGTTTTCGCGTGCCCCCACTTCTGAAAGTTTAACAAAAAGTAATTTAATATTGTTTGGCATCACAAAGGCTTGAAACTGCTGAAAATGGTTATAAATTCAAAGTTGCTCAGAGAATTGGCCCCCAAACTAGGAATTTCCCTATGTCTTCATAATCCTGGAAAGCCCCCGACTAAAAAGATCCAGAGGCAACTCCCTCCCTCCACAACTGCCTGCATGAGAAAATGTCCATATACACTTGGATATGTACGGAAATCCTCAAAAAAAATTAGATTTAGAGAAGCTGTACAACTTCTTACCACAAATAACTAAACCAATATGTAACAGAACCGTGCAAGTCAACAAGGCTTGCCAGCTAGATCACTCCTTGTAGCAGAGAAGCCAAGTGGCCCCGAATCCACAAAGTAGCGTTTTTACTGGTGCAAAGATAATTTACTGTATATGTTTCTGCATATAGATTTGTATGGTAAAAATGCTATTTGATAGGGAAGTTTGCAAATACATTATTTTACCCCTTTTTCTGGGTGGGCCAGTATTTTCTCAAAGCTGATTGATTTTTCCATTTGATTTTTTGGCGGCCAATACCTAACAAAATTTGCTCAGGGAAAACAGATGGGAAAGAGGGGGGAAATCCTAATTCCGCGTATGATCCCGCATTCTGAAACGCGGAACTCGACATCAGCTGGTTAAACTTCACAGGACAAAAAAAAGCAAGGAGGGCTAACTTAATTCCCTCAGATGGGTTAACTGCTTTTATTACCAGCCCGGTGGAAATGAGGACATTAGCATGTAAATGCAGAGAATGTGCTGTGCCTTTATGGTTTGCCCAGCGTGTCATTTCGGAGTGGACTGGCAATATGTGTCTATTATGATGGTTGCATCTTGCCTACATATTACCTTTCAGACTGGATTTGAGA
The DNA here is from genome assembly GCF_964261635.1 of Lissotriton helveticus. Classification (NCBI taxonomy): domain Eukaryota; kingdom Metazoa; phylum Chordata; class Amphibia; order Caudata; family Salamandridae; genus Lissotriton; species Lissotriton helveticus. The sequence goes on along the minus strand of NC_136068.1, from coordinate 186,112,928 downwards.
GCGTGTGTGTGTGTTTGTGTGTGTGTGTGTATGTGTTCACGTAGGTACTTGTGTGTGTAGTTGTGTGTGCGGGTGTGTGTTTACGTACGTACTTGTGTGTTTGTGTGTGAGTGTTTATGTGTGTGTTTGTGTGTGTCTGTGTGTGTTTACCTAGGTAGCTGTGTGTGTGTTTAAACTTTACGAAGGTTCTTCGAACTTGCCTTTTCCATAATCGCTTCTTCCTATTTATCTTTCTCTTCTTCTCCTTATTTTCTTCTCTTTTTCTATCTCGTCTCCTATTTTTTTTACTCTTCCCCATCTCTCTCTTTCCTTTTTTATAATAAAAAAATCTTAATATAGTTTTCCTATACACTAGTCGATCCTCTGCTATGTCCTATTTTAATCTTCTTACTGTTCATCTTTCCTTACCATTAGTTGTTTTATTATGACTATTTTGTACGCGTTCATGTAATCTTTTATTCAGTATTATATTATTATCTTTACTGTTTTTCATATGTATTTAATGTTGGGTATTTTATTTTTTGTACTGATTGAACATACTAATTATTTTGTATTTTCTGTGGATGTTTCCTTAATAAAAAATAAATTAACAAAAAAAACTTTACAAAGGTACTTTTGTGTGTGTGTTTACATAGGTACTTGTGTGTGTGTGTGTTTACGTAGAAACTTGTATGTGTGTTTACGTAGGTACTTGTGTGTTTCTGTGCGTGTCTGTTTACTTGTGTGAGTGTTTACGTAGGTATTGGGTGGTTGTGTCTGTTTACGTAGGTACTTGTGTGTGTCTGTTTACGTAGGTACTTATGTGTGTGTGGGGGTTTACGTAAGTACTCGTGTGTGTGTGTCAGTCGCGGCCAGCAGTGGGAGGAAATGCAGGGCGGCGACGTGGGGAGGGGCAGGATGGGGGGTAGTAATGTATGGATTACGGAGTTTTACAGGTAAGTAAACATTTAAATAAATAAAACAAATTTTGTTGCGCGCACTGCATCGCATTTTGGGATGCAGTGTACTCAACGAAATTCGTTTTATTTATTTAAATGTTTACTTACCTGTAAAACTCCGTAATCCATACATTACTACCCCCCACCCTGCCCCTCCCCCTCCCCACGTCACCGCCCTGAATTTCCTCCTACTGCCGGCCGTGGCTGGTGTGTGTGTGTGTCTATACATGAGTCTATCAATGCAAGTACAGGTGCTGATGCCCAGAGTGCCCTACACCTGGAGTGACTGATTAGCCAAGCTAATGATTCAGTCAATCACACCCGACTGCCTCGGTAGAGTGCCCGTGGCCGCCTGCGGAGGCTCTGCGTCTTATCATCTGTCAATCAACTGGAGTGACAGCTCCACTGATAAGCAGCATCTGCCCACCGTGGAGATTTTGAACACCCTCACCGTCACTCTGTCCTCAGGAGCTGCTGAAAGGGGAATTACAACACCACCCCAATCACCGTCACAGTGCAATCATGGTGGCACTTTACACCAAGGGTATCTGTGCTCCACGTCAATTAAAAATAAATGTTTCTTCTTTAAGGCCCTCGTTCAAAGATTCACAATACTGGAGCATGGTAAAATAGTATATGCTTTTTATGCTGCTGTGTAATACACACCCTAATACCATGATATTACAAGTTAAACCCCATGGAATGTGGAAAATCTGCACTGTGTATTTTGTAAAACTGTACTTATTTGCACCTACCACTGTGGCACTTGTTACTCCCCTAGCCCCGGTCCACCGCAAGCGTTAGGCTTGTTTGCGTGGAGGGCGTAGGGAGGCACCTTCTTCCGCCTTCCCGGCAGAGGCAGCCACTGATTGGCCGAGCGCGTTAAGGCGGAGCTGATGAACAGCCCGTCATCTACTTAAGCCTAACGTCCCCTATGACGCGCAGCGAATACGCGCTGCGGCCGCGCCATAGCCGCGCCAAAGACAAGCCTAAGACCAGCCCGTCTGGGCCCGTCCGGGCCAGTTCGGGGCATGGGGCACAGAACTATACTTCTGTTAGGCCAACACACCCAGGTATGAGTTCTGATTTTTTAAAGGACCTACGTCCAATATTGCACAAAAATTGCACTATATTGTCGCCTACACAAAAAATAACTAATTCATGTCGTAATTGCAAATTTACTCTATCAAACCATCAGCCTTACCCTGATTTTAAACCCTGCACCCAGGTGACAAAAAAGTTACCTAAGCAACTATCCCATCTTTTCACATTCTACAGTGTAAACTGCAGATCCCTTCCGCAGCATAAACTCGATATTTTTAATCTCATGGTAGATAATAATCCTAGTGCCATATTTTTAACTGAAACCTGGCTGCATGATAGCGCCGGTCCAGATATAGCTACCGCCCTCCCCCCTAACTACGCCATAGTAAGAAGGGACCGAGAAGGTAAAGTGGGTGGGGGAATTGCTATAATTTTTAAGAGAGAGTTCACATGTACCCTGGAAACTATCAACATTCCAGACTGTGAAGCCACTTTTTTTAAAATTACCCTTAACTCCAACTTTACGGCCTCTGGCATTCTCATATATAGATCGCCTGGGTCTGCTAACACATGGGCCGCAAACCTGGCAAACTTCATCACACCTTTTCATCTCTCCTCAAAAAACTTTTCTCTTTTGGGAGACCTTAATTTGCATTTTGATGATTCAACTAATGTGTCATGCACTAACCTTTTGGATGACCTGGCAGCACTGAACCTAACGTTACTTAACTCCGGGCCCACCCATCAGGCAGGTCACCTGCTGGATCCTATTTTTTCCAACATTCCAGATTTAAAATGGATTAATACGATACCAATAGATTGGTCAGACCACCATCTAGTCCATTTTTGCTTAAATCTGCCTACTCCCTACAAACTGAACAATTCCTGGTCAATCTCGTCCATGAGAAACTGGAAGTTGTTTGATGTCGAAAAATTTAATAAAAATCTAGCCAAAGATCTTCCAGCCCCTGGCTCGGACATTGAAACTATCGCAACGGCCACACACCTATGGCTCGAAAACGCCGTCAATAGCTGTCTTCCCCTTTCTCGGGTAAAAACTAACACCCATCGCCCCCCAGGCCCCTGGTTCACTGAATCTTTGAAAATCATAAAATCTAATTGCAAATCCCTTGAAAGAAAGTGGCGTAAGGACTACTCCTACGACAAGAAAGCGATATACCATAAAGCTAGAAATGAATATCACTCTGCGTGTATTAAAGCTCGTGCCCTTTTTGTGGCAAACTCCATTGAGTCAGCCCCCAACAAGGCTAAAACACTTTTTAACACAGTCAAAGAGCTTGCAGGGGCAAATACGACTGCTACAGCACGCCCTTTAAATAAAAAACAATGTCAAGATCTCGCAGTCTTTTTTAATGATAAGATTGAAAACATCATCTTAGACATCACCAGAGCCACTCCCACTCACGACCCTGGAGAGGAAGTGAGTCCTGGGAAAATCAAAATTAATACCCTCGAGTGTTGGCCCCCTATTACTCTGGAATCACTCGTATCTACCCTCAAAACAATCAAATCTGGTTCTCCTTGTGATCCACTTCCGGCCACCTTTTTTAAACAAATTGAGGCCTCCTCCTTAGACATCATTGCCAAAACTCTAAATTCCTCTCTCCAACTCTCTGCAGTTCCATCTCGCTGGAAACATGCTATGGTCAGCCCACTCCTGAAAAAACCTACAGCTAACCCCGACTTACTCTCAAACTATCGACCCATTTCTCTCCTCCCCATCTTCTCAAAATTACTTGAGAGACACATTCACTCCGCCCTCACTCTCTTCACTGAAGCTAATTCCCTTCTTCACCCGTCACAGTCTGGCTTTAGAGCTGGCTACTCTACTGAGACAGCCCTACTGGGAGTAACCGAAACTATTTGGAAACTCCTTGATAATGGTCAGACAGTCGCACTCATTTTGTTAGACCTGAGTGCGGCTTTTGATACCATCTCTCATACCAAACTTTTGGCTAATCTGGAGAGAAATGGTATCCCTGGTGAAGCACTTAAATGGATTGAGTCTTTTCTGTCACACAGAACATTTCAGATTACATCTTCCATTGCGTCCTCTGAGACGGTTATGGAGTACCACAGGGCTCAATTCTGAGCCCTCTGTTCTTCAATCTCTACCTCAAACCTTTGGCGGACTTAGCTGACCGGTCAGGACTTTCCCTTATGACCTACGCAGATGACTCTCAGCTCATCTTTTCACTCTCAGAGTCAAATCCAATGGCTCCATCTATCCTTAAACAAGGGCTTCAAAACATCTTCAGCTGGATGTCCTCCAACCAGCTAAAACTAAACGGTGACAAAACCGAAGTCCTTGTTCTAGGAAAACATAAAGATCTCTGGAACACCGTCCATTGGCCCTCCGAGCTTGGAACCCTCCCCACCCCTACCACCCACGTAAGAAATCTGGGGGTTACAATCGACGATGCTTTATCGATGAAACAACAAGCAAACAAAGTGGTTGGTATATGTTTCACTATCTTGAAATGGCTGAAAAAAATCTTATGGATGCTGCCTCTCGCTACTCAAAAGACCGTAGTCAATGCATTAGTTACATCTCGGCTTGACTACGGCAACATCTTATACCTGGGTTCAAACCAAGCTGTCATCAAACGGCTCCAGTTGGTTCAGAACTCAGCCGCAAGATTACTTTGCAGAATCCCCAAAACAGCCAGTATATCGAAACATCTGAAGGACCTACATTGGCTCAGGGTTGAAAACCGAATCAGGTTCAAAGCCCTGAGTTACATGTTTAGGATCAAATCTGGCAATGCTCCTAAGTATCTGAAATCCCTAGTGACCTTATACACCCCGGGAAGAATGCTGCGTTCTCGGTCCGCAGCTTACTTTGCAATCCCTCGATTCAAACTAGTGAGAATGGGTGGTAGATCCTTCTCTGTATTGGGGCCTTCTCTGTGGAACTCCCTCCCCCCCCATATTCGCAAAGAAGGAAATTACGTCACATTTAGGAAAAACATAAAGACCTGGCTTTTTCAGAAATAAAATATAATCAAAATCACAATATTTGTGCTGCCCCTCACGTCTGTGCATCTTTAGTCATCGGCGCCGGGAAACCCTTTTTGGGTAGCTGCGCGCCATACAAATGCAAAAAATAAATAATAAATAAATAAATGGAATGGGGAATTACTGTGTAGGAACGATTTTTCGGGTTGTAAAACCGCAGGCAATACCAAATTCTGGTGGGTTTATCACTCACATTAACACCTGCTCTAAGCTGGTGGTAGTCATGTGGGATGTGTGGAAGTGCATGGGTGGAGAAGGGGAGGGAAGAGGAAGGTGTTGTAGGGCCAGGTGAACTTTATGGTTCCCAAAGAAAGATTGGATTAGGCTTGATTGCTGCTGCAGCCAAAGCTTGATGGAATTTTACCATGTGGAGTTACTACATATCATTTATATAATTCCAGCAAATCAGGGATTCACTGAAATATACTAATAGAGTCCCTTGTGGGAAAAAGTTAGACAAGATATGCACCTGCATTCAAAATGAGTTACCCGGCATGACACACTTTCAGGTGCCTCCCAAGATAAAGCAAAGCAAGATATTGTAGTTCTATAAACAAATGCTCGCAAGCTAGCAGCACGACAGTCTCAGAGTATTCAGCCGAACAGGCTGAGAAAAGCAAAGTATGTACATGCACACAAAATCCTCTTGAGCTACTAGTGCACATGTTGTATTGTAATTGTATAGCGCTACTACCCCAGACGAGGCGTCAAAGTGCTTCTCAGCTAGTAGCACGCTACTCCGGAACAGAAAGAGGATTAGTGGTTAATTAGTATAGGGAGATAGGAAATAAATTGGAGCGGAGAGCATGCATGTTTCTTATTTGGGTTGAAAAAGGACATTTGAGGGATAAAAGAGAGAAGGCTTTGCATTTATATAGCACTTGCTAGGCCTGATGGTGTCAATGCGCTTTTTGACAGGTAGCACCCTACTCTGGAACCCAAACAGGATTCATGGGGAATTAGTAGAGGGAAATAAGAAAATACTTTGAGCAGTGGACTTGTGAGTCTGTTAGTTGGAATGAAAAGGATAGAGGAGGTATAGAAGAGGGTCTAGAAAGTGGGTTTTTTGGGATCATAACAGTGGGAGGAGGTATCGGATAAGTAAAGGTGAGGTGGAGGGTCGAAAAGTCAGAGGGAAGGGTTTAGAAAGGCTTGTTTGGGTGATCGGAATTGAAGAGGTATGAGATGATGCAAGGAGGTGTAGAGGAGGAAAGAGTCTAGAAAGGGTTATTTGTGGGATTAGATTGGTAGAATGGGGTTTGCCAACAGACCGGATTCAGGGAGACTCCCTATTTTTAAAACCAGCAATGCTCTATTTGAGCTGCTTCCCGCCAACAAGTGTGCTCGTTTCATTGTTAATCAAAAAGTAAAATTAATTCCTTTGATTTTTTTTTTCACTAACTCCCCCTTTCCTATTACCATATGTTAGCATGTATGCTACTGCTACAGGGTTTCGGAGCACTCCCAAGACAAATGCTTGCAAGTAGATCGCTGCCAATTAAAACTCTCAAGAGAAACCTAGCAAGTGCATAGGTAGGAACATCAGAAAACTCCAGCAAGTGCATAGGTAGGAACATCAGAAAACTCCATGAGCAAGGAGGTAGGACAACAAATGAATACTCAACAAGACAATATACACATTATAAAAACCTTAGTACAGCCCTAAACTCAAGGTCCTCTGGTCTGTCACTGTCTATCCCCAACAGCAAACCACAGAATTAATTTAATTAGCTTAAGTTATGTTTATCGCACCATTACAGTGGCAGATTACCAAATAGGCAAAGTAGGCACCGGCCTATGGGCCCCACTCCTTTTAGGGGCCAGCAACAAATCACAATAAAACTGATTTGATATTGAAAGAAAAAACAATTAAGCTTTCATAAATATTGCTTCCAAAAGATAGAAAAAAAAGAATCAACTCAAAGAAATTAAAACTTTACATTAAAAGCTCCATGGAGAAAATTCAGTATCAATGTAATGTACCCATTAACATCTTAAAGTACATAAACCAGAGGCATCAGATTCACATAACAGTTTGTCTCTTAAAAGCTCATCTTCTGGCAGCTGGCAGTGTGTAAAAATAATCGAGTTCATTAGGTATTATTAGGAGATAATATGAGAGGGGGGGGCCCTGAAATTTCAACTGCCTAGGGGCCTCCACAGGTTTTAATCCGGCACTGCACCTTTTGGGCCTATACTAACTTGGTCCATTACATCTAATGTCATAATCACAATCCAGGGTGCATCGACAAAAGAATCCCCAATGCTACACCAAAACACAATGCAAATAATAAAAAACCTTCCAAAAAAGACACAACAAAACAGAATGGATATGCTAGAAGCAGTATCATTCGCCACCCCTTTCAGGCCTTTGTCCAGGTCCTTGGACTGTCAGTGCTTGCAGAGCAGTTCCCTAGTGAATATCGTGTTTGCCAATAGTGTACCAGGATTTTGTGTACTAATGCACTGTTCACTGAATGTCAAGTATTGCTTTTTGGGTCTTCACTCTCCAAAACAAGCAATGCAATAGGTCTCGCATTTACACGAGTTTGAGCTATTGGCGTTGAAAATAACAATGCATTTTATTTTTATTTTCGTTTTAAAAACATAAATAAAAGACATTGACATTTACAATGCCAATAGCTAAAACTTGTGTAACTGTGAGACCTATTGCATTGCAAAGGTAAACAACCTTTACAACGCAACTTTTACCACACAGTGCCTTTACGACGCAACTTTTACAACGCAAACCATTACAACGCATTGCGCTGGGGGGCGCTCTAGGATAGGGAATAGATTTAATTTACTATCCAACACCTTCCCTACTATCCACGGGGACTGGAGTTGGAATAGTAAATTAAATAATTCACTATCCAACACCCAAAAGCACTATGCGTTGTAATGGTATGCGATGTAGAAACCGCGTTGTAAAGGCATGCGTGGTAAAAGCATGCTTTGTAATGTCATACATCCCATTGCAAATGCTTGTTATAAATTAGCCTTAGCTCACCTGCAAATAAGAACAGTCTGGCATGAACCGCCATGCCACGCTCCCTCTGAACAGGAAAACAAGCACTGTGCACAAGTGCACATACCTGTGCCGCAAGTAGGACTTTCAAGGGGACGGGCCTGGCCGGGTAGCTAAAAAGCGACTTCAAATATTGAGTTATTTTCATGCTCAATATTCATGTCTTTGAGGTTACTGACTAAAGCACTGATCGATTTTACAACGTCTGTAAAAACCCTTACAATATGCCATAGCAACCATGCAATCCTTGTTTTCTGTAGGTTTTTTTATGCGTCATATGACTTTTATATTGTTCATACTTTGGATTGAGTCACCTCCAAGTGAATTGAAGTTTGGTGGGGCGGGGAGGGGGGGGGGGGCGGTTTAGGACAGGCAGCACTTGAGACCTCAAATTGACGTGAAGGCAGTGCGAGTTTCTCAGTGCCTGTCAGTGAGCCATAAAGGTGTGCAGGTTACATGCACATCCAAACCTTGGCCTCTCTGCAGAGCGCCCACTGCGATGGGTTCAGATGTGCCAACTGGGATTGGGGGAAGCTATGCGATATGCACATGGAGGATTTTAATAAGATGGGGAAGAAAATGAGTCTTAGCGGCTAAACTGAGTGAGAGAATGCAAACGAAAGTGGTGTGAAGGTGAGAACAGAAGTGACAGACACTCCAAGGACCACTAACATTCCACAGACATTAGTAGTGTTTAAGTAAGTCTCCTATATTCAGAATATGAAGCTGTTACAATTGCAATAGTTCACTACAAAATTACTGCTGTGATTCATGGATCTGATATTTCTAAGAAGTGTTGGCAATGCAATAGGTCGGGCGTGTTTTAGGCCGGGCATATTGCCTAACAAAAAAAACTAACAAAGCAGAGGTGCCCCCAAATACTGGTCATCTATACTAATATAATAAAGAGAGAGCCCAAACCTTTGAGGCGAGTAATCCCAGGAACCACAGCACCAATCACAACACCCAATACAGCGTTGGAAAGGGAAGTTGCAGCAGAAGGACATAGGCTATGCAGACGCCCACCATATACATTTAAAAGGTAAAAGAACCGTGCCAGCAAAGTAGTCCCTTGGGGGCGTGTCTGCGTTGTGCTGTGGACGTGTGCTGGGGGCGTGACAAACGCTGGGGGCGTGTGGTAGTTCCGCCCTTCATGCCATGTCTCATATCGTGTGCTGTGGGCGTGTGCTGGGGCGTGGGCGTGTGCGGGGCGCGGGATTACGGGAAAAAAAAGCGAGCCTTGTACCCAATATTTCATTGTTTTTTCTTACCAGGTTCTGTACATTCCAGCTCCGGGTGTCCACCCTGCTCCCTTTAAATACCCCTGCACCCCATAATCATAACCCACCCTTACTCCTTAAAATACCCCAACACCCTTAAACACTAACCCATCTTAACCCTATAAATATACCCTGTACCCCAAAACCCAAACCTATCCCTAAACCCTAAAAATACCCCTGTACCTCAAAACCCAAACCTACCCCTGAACCCTAAAAGTACCCCTGTACCCCAAAACCCAAACCTAGCCCTAAACCCTAAAAATACCCCTGTACCCCAAAACCAAACCTACCCCTGAACCCTAAGATACCGGTGTACTACAAAACCCAAACCTAGCCATGAACCCTTAAAATACCCCTCTACCCCAAAACCCAAACCTACCCCTGTACCCTAAAAATACCCCTGTACCCCAAAACCCAAACCTAGCCCTGAACCATAAAAATAACCCTTAACCCCAAAACCCAAACCTACCCCTGAACCCTAAAATACCCCTGCACCCCAAAACCCAAACCTAGCCCTGAACCCTAAAAATACCCCTGTACCCCACAACCCAAACCTAGCCCTGAACACTTAAAATACCCCTGTACCCCAAAACCCAAACCTACCCCGAACCCTAAAAATACCCCATACCCCAAAACCCTAACCTAGCCCTGAACCCTAAAAATACCCTTGTACCCCAAAACCCATACCTATCCCTAAACCCTAAAACTACCCCTGTACCCCATAACCCAAAACTATATCTGAACCCTTAACATACCCAAACTCCCCAAAACATATACCTCAGTACCCCAAAACATATACCCCTATACCCATACTTACCTGATCCAAACATTAAAAAAAACATGCTTTTACCATTCATGCATTTACAACGAATTTCGTTGTAAATGTATGCGTGGTAAAAGCATATAAAATGTAATGCAATGCGTTATAATGGTATTGCGGAGTCATCCTACTTTCGTAATGAAAGTATGCGGAGTGATGGTATGTGGAAAGAAAGTTGCGGAATAATGGGTGTTTACCCTCCCCCGGTAAGTACTTTGGTGGCACGGCGGCCCACACCGCCAGTAACATACTCATATTTTTTCACCGCCGATTTGAAAAATGCACAGGTCTCTCTCATTGATGGCCAGCACGGACATACACTTTTAGACACACCTCTCGCCACAAGTTCTAGACTTGCGAACTTTAGAGCTGGGGAGCTGCGTTTGAATCTCGGCATCAGCTCAACATCCTGTAATTCCAGGCAAATCGCTTTCTCTCCCCGTGCCTACCACAAATGAATGTGTTCTTCTGTAATGTAAATTGTGCTCATGCCATGTTGTCGAGTTTGCGCTATATAATATTGCAAGGAAAAATAAAGTAGGGAAACTCGAGTTCACATACTACTAACCGCGCACTCTTAAGTGCATCAGCAGTGCACTGAGAATCGGAGCGTTTCACAGGCCTGTCACAGATAAGAAATGGTATCAAAATGAAATCCTACAAAACAATATACTACTGGCCGCCAGCAATTCATACCCTGACAACGTCGGCACGGGCTGTTAATGTTACATAAATCCAGATTTTAGTTGACATGTTCAAGGCCACAACCGTACTTATATAGGACATGCCTCCTTGAAAGGATCCTTGTTCCACTTCTTTTCCTCTCATCTTTTAGAGGCATTCACAGTCCCATGTGCACTTTTAAATGCTGCACCCACCCTACGTCTCCCCAAAATCCCCGACGTCGCCCCTCTCCCCAAATCCGATTAGGTGTATCATCTGTTTTATTCGGTTTGCAAAAGTGATTCTGGGAAAATCTAAAACACGCCCAGAGCGCATTCCATTCGTAGACGCCGAAGTGTGCGTTTGAAAAGACTTTTATAAACAAACAGCATAGGCAATACCCAGCAGCACATGATATAAAGGCGCATCACAAAAGCTATGTTGCTGTTGGCACGAGACGCTCACGAGTGTGCGCGAGGTCACTTGGTGGAGACCCACTGAGGGCTGCGTGAAGGCTGCAGCCAGTGCACTGTCAGCACTTTACATGTGAAAGCGAGAGGAAGGGACAAGGGTTGAGTTTTAGCTGGGAGCAGCCCATGGGAGACAACAACATAAGGCCAGGCAAGACGCGTCACGAGGCTGTAAATTATTTCAAAAACGTTTTGTGTGTTTGTCTCCTGCCCGAGACGCTCAGGAGTGTGCGCGAGGTCACGGGGCGGAGGCCCACTGAGGGCGGCGTGAAGGCTGCAGCCGGTGCACCGTCAGCGCTTTACATGTGAAAGCGAGAGGAAGGGACAAGGGTTACGTTTTAGCTGGGAGCAGGCCGTGGGAGACAACAACCTAAGGCCGTCAAGACACGTTGCGAAGCAGTAAATTATTTTTAAAAACGCTTTTGTGTGTCTCCTGTCTGAGCAGGGACGGCGCTTCGGCCTCTGAGCAGCACTGGCACACAATGGAAGAAAGAGGGGCCCGACTGGGGGAGGGAGAGAAAGCAAAAGCACGCCATGCGCGCGTTGTGCTGAAACGCTAGGACCCGTACGCGTGCACATCTCTTGTCCGTACGCATACATATCTCCTGTCCGTACGCGTGTACATATGCTGTCCCCCTTCGGAAGAAAAATCGACGACAATAGATCTCACAAGCGAGCAGCGCATGCGCGGGGCTGAGCCATCAATGCTCACGTCGCCAAGAGATGAGGGACTGAATCCCAAATACAGTAGGACACAAACCAAAAACGTCTAATAAATGTCACTGTCCAATGAAAACTCTATCTCAGAGCAGAGGTCTTTATTTAATACAAGATGTACAATAGTTAATATTATGATATGCATGACGCATAATCAAAGACGACATTGCAAAGTTTACAGATTTCGATCCTGTAAAGGGTTCAACATGCAAGCTTAAACAATATGCTAGTTTAAGGGTAGTCCGAGGGATCGGACTCAGCAATTCTCGGGACTGGCTGGATTAAAATACAATGTCCCACTGGTGAGTTTGGGTAAACAACCATTACGACGCGGTCATAACACCGCAGTAACATTACAACACGGATTTTAGAACGCAAGTCGTTTCCACGACTTGCGCTGGAGGGCGCTCTAGACTAAGGAATAGTGTGATTTACTATTCCAACACCTTCCCTAATGTACGTAGGCTGGAGTTGGAATAGTAAATCATACTATTCCTAAGTCCAGCACCCTACAGCGCAGGTCGTGGTAACGACTTGCGTTGTAAAAGCTGCGTTGTGATGGTACTGCGATGTTATGTACCGCATAGTACCATCATACATCCGTGAGTTTGTGCCAGACGGAATATAACAAAGCATATTTCATGAATATGAAATGTCTGGCCTTTGCCTTAGTTTCTCCACTGCTTTACGTTGGATACTTATTTTAATAGGTATTTAATTATGGCAAGCAAAACAAAACCCACTCGCTAAAAAAATCTGGGAAAATAAACAGGCTAGAAATGGATTGCTGAGTGGGATCAGAAACTGAAAAGAAATCAGTTTACTTGGGTTTGAGGTTAAATGCTGTCCATTCTGTAACCAAATTCGCGCCATCTGCACGCCCCAGCAAGGTTCATGAGGCAAATGGAACATTACAATGGAATAAACCCTAGAGGTTTCCACCCAAGCATGTCCCTTTTAGAGAAATGTATAACAAGAATAGTTGGTTGTGGTCTTTTCAGTGACAGTGGTATTATGGATTCAGACACACCCACAGTGAAAGAGATTGGTTGGCACATACTGTCAACAATGGGCACTCTACATTTGGGTGAGTGTGCCAATGACATTTTAAACCAAGTAAACACCAGAAGACTATGTCACAGGAAGGTAGTTCACTGATTCCGAACACAGCCTCGTCTGCCCTAGTCAAATGAATGAGCAGACTTCTGTTACCACGTGTTTAGGCTTAAAAGAAGAAACACTTTAGTTCCTCTTGGTTGCAGAATGGGTGATACAGGCTCCCACAAAACCATGCAGTGTTTCAAACAAAATTCTTTAAGCCATGCCTAATGAATTGTGGGTCAAGGTGCACGCGAGATGGAAATAGTGCAGGTATAAATGGGCAGGTAAAGTAGCGTAGGTGCACCACACGATGCAGCGGGTCTCCAACCCTTTGAAGATGTAGGTGATTCCTGTGGTTCTCAGGTTCAGCCTAGCGGGGAGGTGCTTCAGAATCGTGTTACTCCTGGGCAGACTCTCTCCCTAACAATTCCCTAGTCTTTCTCTAGAATGGCATTTCTCACAGCATCAAGATCTGGACTACGGTGTCACAGACAAGCACCTACAGCTGGATAGAACCGTCGCTGAGTAGATCTCCAGAGAAAGCAGCCCATGCAACCAAAATGGTTTCAGAGAATGCAGTAATTCAGACAGGTCTCTGAGACAAATATGGATAGCAGCCTAGAAAGCACAGTAGGGTGAAACTCCTATGGAGTACCTGTGGTGCAGGTCTCTGGACTGCTTGATGGATGGGTAAGAGGCGTTAATGTGGCCTCAACTCTGATGACTGACCCATCATCTAATAAATCTGTCAATTTCACCTCGCTTTACTGGGCCTAATTCAGCACAGTCTTTTTATTTACCATACGTAACAATAACTGCGCTACACTCCTTCAGGAGGGAAAGACCCCAGTTATGGTGAACAGATCAAATTTTTACAAGCGGTTTGGTCAGTCTTTCTGGAGGAGTGTAACTAAATATGTCTGTGCCCCTGTGTGCCAATCAGCTGTCACCAACCATCAGTCTGGTAGGTGGGCACTAGTCAGCCTTGACGGGGATGGCCTTGTCAGCCTTGACGGGGATGGCCCATGCCTAATTTAAGCCAGTGATTTCCGGTGCTCAGCAGTAGAAGTTAATTGTCAACACTGGCGCTTGTGACAGTCTCCCACAAGGAGGCACTGTCCGGCTAATTTAGAGATGATCGCAACAACAGTTAATTATTAATTCAATATCCATAAAAAATTTCTATTACTTGCTGCCCAAGCCATTCTTATTGCTTTGGGGGCCTGGAATAGTCTAAATTGTCACACATGTAGGAGTGAGATGGGTAGTAGTTGTGTTGCACCTATCATTGGCAGCACTGGCAGGGACAATGTGTAGTGCAAGCTGCAGTGGGCTCCTGATGAGAGCTCTGGCACTTATTTTTTTTTAACAAATTAAGCACTGGTATGGCCATACTTTGGAAGTACCCTGAATAAAGCAAAGTATGTGAATTTGCAGAAAGAGCAGAAAAAATAGCCAGTAGCACCCTTACTGAACCAGGAAGTTTTGAGACCACTGAGGGGCAGTGTGTAGCACAATTTATAATGCACAAAAAACCAAGTCAGCAGATCACGTTTGACAATCACTGACCTCATATTCAGGTTCAGAGGATATAGACAAGATCTCGGTCAATGTCCTATCCTGTGATGCTGACCAGTGAGCCGAAAACAAAAAAGATGTACATATTAAACACTGACAGAAGTAGCAAGAAGTTTCTTAACCCCTTCGCTGCAGGGTGTTTTCCCCCGCTGTGCGAGGGGAGGGGGGCTGCGCGCGGCGCCGTGTGCTTGTGATGAGCTCGGCTCGTCTTGAGGCACAGTGCAGCTGCGTCACAGCCACACCCGTTTTGGAACGCTCAGCACAGCGGGGAAATTATCCCCGCGTGTGTGAACGTTCCAATGGTCGCAGCTCAACCGTGCCTCATGACGAGCTGAGCTCGTCATGAGCTTAGTAGAGGTTAAGAAGTAAACACCTTTGACTTTGTACCCACTGTAGAAATACTGTGGATGCTCATGGACCAGTGAGCTAGAAGGATGAGATAACTGCCCAACTTACACCTTTGTGATTAAAAAATCTTCCAGAAAACAGAAAAGAGCAGAGGAGAACCTTTCTCACGTTCATTAGTATCAAACACTTTCCATCAACTCTACAAGAAAGTTAACAGAGAATAAAAAGCTGACTATTGGGAAAAGAAAGGAAATCCCTAGGAGAAGAGATAGATGCAATGGGATGCCACCAAGACCAGGCAGTCAAAAGTGAAGGAAAAAAAAGTAGCGTAGAGTCTTTAACCACAACGAGTAGTACAATATGAGAGGCATGTTAGAAACAATGACCATCGTCCCATGGCTAGTGAGAGGAAATCAAGCGCTGCAAAGACATTGCCAAGTAGAGAAGAACTAAACCAAGTGAAACTCATGCAGGTCCCACCAATGCCCCAGTGGGGAAGAAATCGAAAAAAAGATTGAGGTGAGTATTAAAATAGGGGGATAATTGCATAGGCTTGTATTGCAATATTAACATTAACATAGCACTTACTAACCAATGAGGGGGACTGAAGCGCTTAAATACTTGGGTAGCATGTTTTTTTAATTATGAATCTGTATGAGTAATTATGCTAGTACAGTAAATACTATTTACAACTTTCTTTAAGTTTTTTTATAACACTATTCATCCTAGTGTAGCGTCAAAGCGATTTAAATTACACAAACGTATTAGACAAAATGAATCATACAAATGTAGAAATTAATGTACAGGGGATTTTAGATACTGCAATGGTGGTTACATGGTGGAGGATTCACAGATCATCCACTTGGTCTGGAAAAACTCAAAGTAGGGATTTAAAACATAAAGCAGTGGTTGTCTGTGCTAATTTATTACTACCCTAAAGGAACCTTTTTAAGCAACATCGAAATAACAAAAGATTGAGGCAAAAAACGACATTCTATGCCTTGCAGTTTGCATGCAGCTCCTTGAAGCTGGTTCATAGCTCACTGTGCTATATGAGGAAGACTATAACTTATTAACTGCAAATAAAAAAAATCTTTGACAAAAGCAATAACCCACTGAGATCTACATGCAACAGAAATTTGTGATCTGCCGGTTACAAGTTGAACTTTGCAGCCACATTAACCCTCTATGCTACTTTGTGATGAGCCATATCATGACTAGACAAAACATAGACCTCCCGAGCACGCTAATTAATCAACAGAGTTACCTTACTGTTGTTCTTAACTCCTGAAAATAACTGGGCATACAGTGGCTCTTTGGCTCAGCACAGCAGCAGGCTGGTGGGCAGGGCTACTGGCTGTGCCTAACTCTCACATTCCTCAGGCAGGCAAGACCAGGAGGAAGTCATAAACAAGCATTTGCAATGCAATAGGTCTCGCATTTACGAGAGTTTGAGCTATTGGCAATGTAAATGCCTTTTATGTATGTATTTCCTAAAGAGCAGTGTACTTGAACAAAAACCTTTTTCAGTCTTTTTATATTTTCTTGTAATACTTTATTTTCAAATCCAAATGAAATTTCACAAAAAAAGGCAGTCAATGCGTTTCGTTCAATTCGGCAACAAGCCAAGAGAACTTCTTCAGGGCTCTTTGTATCAAACAAACGGACTCAATAGTCTTTAACATCGGACAATTCACAAGTTGGACAAATATGCAACCATTCGCCAGAAGTCTACCTTCAAATCAGCATTGAGTCTGCGCAATGCACCAACAGTCATAAAGATGAACAGAGGGATAAGTGCCCTCAATCCCCAGTGGGATAACCTCTGCCTTAATACGTGGTCGCCTACGCCTCCCAAATAAACACCATCCGAAGGCTGACTTGGGGGAGGGGAGAGTTAAAGGGGGGTACAAACATTTTTCCTTGTCATATTTTTGGCAGTCTAATCTATCTACACAAAATTTGGCAGAGACATAGCATGTTGAGTCTACTCTTGGTTTTCTCAATTTCTTGCAGTCCTGTGAATTTCAAGGGTGGGCGAGGAAAGTAGTGTTAATTTGCTAACACATTTGGCACTGTTTGATGAACTTTGGCAGATATTTAGCAGTTTTAGATTTATGTAGGGTAGATCAATTTTTGAGCAGACTTTTTGGAAGTTGCAAAGATACATTGGAGTGCTTTTCAAGGTTCATTCACTAATAATTTGTGCACAGTGGAGGTTGGTTGGTCACAGCGGGTTGAGCACAGGGCCTGGTCCTTTGGCAGGTTAAGAGCAGGATCTGACCACAGCAGGGATTGAAAATTTTGTCTTTTGTTAAAAAAAAAAAAGTTCATTTAAAAAACAGTAATAAAACAACATATAGGACTGGCTCAAAAACATCATACCACTAAATTCGCCAGTTGTGGCATTCAGTGCACACAAGACAACAATAACTTGCCAACTTGCCCCATCAACCATGCTTAAAACACCATCTTGGACCAAACCAGAACCATGATATGTGACGTGAGTTTTGGTGTGCGTTGTGTACATTACTAACAATAAATGGCAAATTTCAGTAATTTGAGAAGTTTGAGCCAGAACCATAACTCACTTTTTTAACGAAGGTAAATACATATTTGCATACGCATTTGACTGTGCAATATTCTGTTTAGTATCACTGATGGGTGTGAGGAGGAGTCATAACTCACAAGAGGCGAAGCCTCAAGAAGGTCTGTTTCCTTCAACAACTGTAAACAACGCTTTTCTAATGTAAATGTTACTGTAATGTGTTAATAAACTTGATTTTGAAATTTACACTGCAGTACTATATGAGTGAATGTGGGTTTATTAGTGCAGTTGTTCTAAATAACAACTTTTCCTCTGCAAATTAGTTATCACCCCAACTTGGGGTGTAGTAAATCATCAATGTTTGCAATCAGACCTGCAGGCATAAACCCTTGATACATTCTGTTCCAAATCGCAAATAGGAGAGGTACGCTCCATTCATGCACGTGTCTATTCACGATTTAGAAAGAATTAAAAAAACCTTAAACAAGGCAAAAAGAATATTGTGATTTATTAAAGAGATTTTGTACTTTAACCCCTTGCGTGCTGCCGTCGGCCGACGGAAGCACTACCTAGCTAGTGCTGGCCGACGGAGCCCCGCCCACCCTTTAGTACGCCCGCACCACGGCGGAAAAACCGCTGTGGTTAAGGCGTTAAGACAAGCATGTATACATATATACAGGGCTTAAGGTCAGCCGGGTCCTTCCGGTGCTCAGCACCAGCAGTTCTAAACAGCAGGTGCTGAGATGAGTCCCTATCGGGCTCTCCATTTTTGCCCTAAGGCTGGGAAAAAAAAAATCTTAACTCTGCAGCAGTACCACCCTTCACGGCCTTTGAGGTAACTTCAAAGAGACTCGTAGTTCTTTTTCAGTCTCATTTCAGAACTAAAGCATTTTCAATATGCTGCTATACAGCGAAGCCATAGTTGTTGCTTATTTAGCTTACACAACTAACAACCATTGGCAAAGCCAACAATAGCCCTGACTTGTAGGTGTAATGTTACTTGATGCATTGTATAACTGGATGCAATGACAGAAGCAGCAATATACCAATCCAGCGGCACATTATGCTAAGCATAGATTTTTACCTTGCGTATTTTTAAGCTACGCCCTTAATTACATTGGCCACGTCCCTTTGAGAGCCCCCCTTGTTTTTTTCATTCCACTTAAAGCCATATATATATATCAAGACAGACTGGGTCTGTCGAAACGCGTCATGCTGGGGCACTGGCCAGGACTGACTGGATGCTATTAAATAAAAAGCACTAAGAAACTTTATTAGAGTCCCTCGAGTGGTTCGTACCTGTAATTGCTGCGCTGGAGTATGTTGGCGTACTGCAGGATTTCGTGATATATATATATATATATATATATATATATATCTTCAAAAAAAACTTGCCAAGTTTCCCACCCTAGTTTCCACAGCACAGAGGGAGTCCACAACGTTTTTCTCCTTTCTTCAGGTAATGTATTGCATTATTTTACACCGTGTGCAAACAGAACAGGACGGTCGACGCGTTTCGGCTGTTGCCTTCGACTGGACCAATATATATATATAGACACACAAACAGAAGCACGCACACTCTCTGCAAAAGCCCTTTACTGGTGGCCCCGCCAATTTTATGTGCTACCCATTCATTGTATTCCCTCAAAAATTCATTCCTAAGGAATCCATTTGCTCGCCTGCAATGCAAGTGGCAGCATTGTCTTGATGACGTACACAGTCACCTGAAAAAGTGTGCACTTCGATGCCAAAGCAGTTTATTTATTTATTTTCTTCCCAATATTTTTTGCATATATTCACGAAAATAAAGTGCACTCCTTACATTATTTTCTTCCCAATAATTTTTGCATATATTCACGAAAATAAAGTGCACGCCCAGACCTACTCCATAATGCGGGCGGTATTGAATGATTAAAGTGTTTATTTACTATTACCCTCCCCTTCTTCTGCTGTCTTTATACTGCCAGCAGCGTCGTTCAAGGCTTCTCTCTGCTCTCAGGCTTCTACTATCACCCTCCACTTCTCCCGGGACCTGGAGTGAGTCAGCAGGTCTCTGTCGGTGGGTTGTCCTCCTCACGTGCTCCCCAGCTGTCAATCTTCTGGAAAGTCCCCGGCCAGAGCTCCAGGTGCAAGGAAATCCCCCACGCGCGAGAATGAGGAACTAAAACAAACGTCGCAACACAAACACCAGCCCCGCCCCCTGCGCGATAAGCACGTGGTGAGGTCACGGCTGGCCGGGGAGAGACGCCACTACATAACAGATGACGACAGCGGAGACACTGGTGGTAGTAAGGTTCCCACTATCTCCCGCCGCGAGCCGAAAAACACGAAAACACCTGTGTGCGGTTTAAAAGGGAAATATCGCGTGATTCTGAGTAGCAGCTGCCCCAACAATACCTAGTCTAATTTGTTTTATGTAGTAAATATTACTCAGCATGGATGATACTTTGTAAACGCCCCCCAGATCCATAAGTGATGTGTATTTACAGTGCTATGATGTCCTAGCCTGTGACGAAAGCATAATATTCATGAACATGTAAGTCATTAGTTTAAAAAATATATTACACACAGTATAAAACAGGCTGCACACAGTATGATTCATGCTGCTGCAAAATGTACAAAAAGTTTCGGCATTCTTGAGCTTTCACTGTTTCCAAAAGTTACATTCTTAGTAATACGCAAAAATACTGTATCATAGTTCAAACCACCTTTATGGGTTTCCATTAAAAGGACCATTCTAGAACTGGTAACACCCTTACACGTCCTCCCAAAAAGAATGATTCTGGAACCATGATGCATGAAATATTTCTATTAATTAAATCCTATACCTTTAGATTGGCTGATTAACCAACTATTTACGTGTGCACTTCTTGCAGGTAGCAGACACCCTGGAGAGAAGGCTTGTTTCTTCTTCAGCTATCTGTCTATTCTCTTCTTTAACTGTACAGGAGACCACCCCCTTCCCTTTCAACCCAAGGCAACTCAAGGTCGGCAGGAACCCTTGAATTTTTAACAAAAGTAATGGAATTTTCCTTTTGGTACATTTAAAAAAGCGTGGGATTGTGCTTACCAATAGATTCCACCCACTGCAACCTGTACAAGCACTACATAATGTTACTTTATATTTATGCAGTGAACTTAGCTCTCAACTCCTGTATGGCTTCTGGGCACCACAGAGATCACATGTTCATGCAATTCTCCTAAACTGGTAGCACCCAGTTGCAAAAACTAGGGCGAGGCTATTTCGAAAGGCGTTCTCCCTGGGCAAACACTTCTCTCTTGACAAATGCATGTTTTAGTTGAGAACCAGTTTGGAGTGCTATGCTCCTCTGACTGAGCCATGGGGTTCTTTTGAGATATAGTGTGTAAATGTAACCGCTAATAAGCTATTCTGCTTTGCTATAGCACTGTAGGCAGCCCGCAAATACATGGTTGTCAGACCTGGAGCAATGAGGTGCATCTATAGCAACCTCACAGTGATGCATTTCCATTTTAAACAACTTACAGTCTTAAAGTTCCCAGTAGCATGAATTATTTGACCCTCAAGCAAAATTAAAAATTGGATTTTTGGAGTTCAAACTCCCCTTACAACAGGGCCATAGTTCATGCCTTTAATTGCACCAGCTCTGGCCTCTTGTAAAAGCCAGTAATGTGCCAAGTGTCAGTGCTGTTGCCATTTGCAGTGAGGAATATATAGGAACATCTTCAAGGTTTGAAGACAAAAAGATCTACCTCATACATCTTCATTGTGCTACGGTACCATGAAAGGCAGGAATCTATAATTTCACATAGGTTTTTTCCAGTGTGGATACAGCACTCAACCGAATCACTTGTGGACCTCGCTCCCTCCATGTGATCTCCTTCTCCTCACAGGGCCCACTAGTCTTAAGTCCGGCAGACTCTAGCGCTACAGATTCCAGGCTAGTGTTTATGATTCTCCTGGGTGATGTCCCCTCACCCAACATGGCTTACCGACAGACCATTAGTTCCCAGTTATGGTCACAACTTGCATAACTCGTGCTGAGCTTCTCCACGCTGATGTACATCTTCAGTTTGACAATTTGAGAATTTCAACCTCCCCATTTTTAAAAATCTTTTTCCAGGCACAAATGTGATTTAGGGGCCCGATGTAGGTCGGTCGGTAACGGCCGAAAATCGGTATTTTCGGCCGTTACCGACCGGTATTCAGTAAACGGTATGTAGGGCCACATATTTTACAGAATCGGTAAATTTACCGATCGGTAAATTTACCGATTCTGTAAAATACCGAATCGGTATTTATACCTAATCGGTAATTTTGATATGTAGGTGGGACTCTTCTGAGTCCCACAACCCTTACCGAATCTGTATTTTACCATCAAATATATTTGATGGTAAAATACCGATTCCGGTGTGCATGCACATGTGTGCATGCACGCCTGTGCCATATGACAGGCAGACCTGCCCGGTATGCCTGCCACATGGCCCCCGAATCTTTTTTGGGGGTGCTAGAGGGTGTCAAAGTGACACCCCCTGCACCCTTGTCATAATCTGTATTTACCGATTCGGTAAATACCGACCGGTAATGCCCCATTCATTCCTATGGGCTTCAAAGCCCATAGGAATGAATGGGGCATTACCGGTCGGTATTTACCGAATCGGTAAATACAGATATTTACCGATTCGGTAAAAGGAACATCTGGATGTTCCTACATATCCACCCCTTAGATTTACCGATTTTTAATTACCGAATCGGTAAAATTCGGTAATTAAAAATCGGTAAATCTATTTTACCTACATCTGGGCCTTAATGTCTCTGTCTTGAAGTTCTTGTTCTGGGTGTTCTCCACTTTTAAGTGCCCATACCACTGTCTTGCTTTTCCTCCAGAGAGTAGTCAATCACAGCAGAAGTGTCTCCCAAACACAGACCATGGGAGTGCTTAAAGGATCACATCACACCTTGATGTCAGCCTCAATGAGCAGTGCTTAATTTAAGCCAGTGGTTTTGGTGCTCGGCACCGGCATCAAATTGTCAACAACGGCTTGTATAACATTCTGCCACATGGTGGTGCTGTTTGTCTAATTTAAAGACAAGCATAACAGTTGTTTGTTAATGCAATATACCTTAAAAATGACCAATACCTGCCTTCCAAGCCATTCTTATAGCTTAGAGTGGCATTGAATAGTCTGAATTGTCACACTGGTGGAGTGTGGTGATTAGTAGTTGTGTAGGGGCTGTCATTAGCAGTGCTGGCAGGGGCAATAAGAGGTGCAATCTGTAGTGATCTCCTGATGAGGGCCCTTCACTTATTTTTTCACAAATTAAGAACTATTTAAGCACATAAACATAGTGAAATGTTTATCAAAGGGCTGCAAAGTCCCCCCAGCCCTACTCTCTGTGATTCTCTTATCAGCCCCATTTCCTTCCTGAGATGTGCCCAGGCCCCTTTGACCAGAGGTCTCTCTTTAGCATCAAAGATCACATTTTGAACTATACTGAAAAGTCACCTGGCTCTTCCTTCCCCAAGTATGGGTGTCCCATCCAGTTCTCAGGAAAGTACCAATTGACAAACCTGTCTGGGGGTGGGGACTCCTCTACCCCACAAGCTCCACCAGCAAGCCCTGCGTCTCCCAAAATAGAATCCAGAGACTTCCATGTACCGTGCCCTTCAAAGGAACACTGTTGGACTTGGCCCTTTTTCCTGAAATTTTTCGCTTTTCGCTTCCCCTAATTCTGGAGGCCCCCCCTTTGTAATGTAGTTGTATAGGCCCTGTGAGGTTAAAATGCCCTGGGTAATGTCAAAATCAATGCTAAGGTGCAGGTGCCCTCTACCCTCAACATGGCTGCCACTGACCCCTGCTACTGCAGCGTGGTCTTGTCAGGCGCATTCTAGTAGCCAGGAGCTGGCTGGAACCCTTAAACAATGTTGCGATGCCAGCCTGCCCATAGCTAGAATGAGGGAAGCTCCTGGAACCTTCTAGAACAGGGGAGGTGACACCAACTGCCACTGCCAACTGCCAACTGTCGCTATATAAGGAAAGGGAGGGAAACTTTCCAGTCAGTTGGGGCATCACTGACCTGGGGAACCCACGCAGGAGATGTAGGCGGTAGGGCCTAGTCAGGGACTTATGCCACTGGGAGTGACAGGGCTTAGGTGCTGCCTCTTAAGTTGAGTGAGGTACCCTGAACTAACCCACTAATCTGGCCCGGCGGGAGGGGAACCCAGGGACCATCTACAGTGCCCCTGAGAAGTGCTGTCCTTTTTCCACAGAGCGCTACAAATAGAGACTGTGGCTGTGAAACCTGTGTACCTGCGCTGCCCTGCCTGGACTGCTTCTGCGCCCCTCTGGTGCTAGCTAAAGCGCTCTCGCTTAAAATCCCCCACAGCGCTGGCCAGGCGGAGACAGAGTGCCCCAGAGCGCTGCCTCCCCGGAGCCCTGATTGGGGTACTCACCGCAACTGTGAGGGAAACTGCAGAGCCTTCCAGCCCCGACATCACCTGTCCGGCGGCCCCCGGCAGGAAGAGAGGGCCGCCGCTGATATCCCCGTCGTCCGCCCGGATCCCAGGAGGGCCTTCCCGCCACTGCCAACATCGTCGCGGCAGCCCCACGATGTCAGGAGGGGGCCGCCGCAGTGTCGTAGCGGGCCGCGTTAGGCCCTGAAGCAAGAATACCCCCATCACATGACGGGGGACGCCAGCCGTATCATCAGCCGCGCCCTCGTCCATCGCCGTGCAGCCATTGGCTGCCGTTGCCGCGCCCTCAGGAGCGGCTCTGCTATTGGCCGCTAAGGCCAAGTCCCTCCTGTGTTGCCTCCTGATTGGTTCCCGGGCCGTGGAGGCTGTGGAAGGCCCGGGAACAGCTTGTCATCATCGGAGGGCCCTGAGAGAGTGCAAGGCCCCCCCCCACCCACCGGCGGAAGCCCCGAAGGGGCCCAAGGAGATTCCTGAGGCCGTGTGAGGCCCCTGGGAGGGCCGGAGCCCGCCCCTCCCGCCAGAGAGCACCGCAAGGGCCCGAAGGGGCCGAAGATTAAGGTAACTCCCCGGGGAGGCGGGCGGGAGGTCAAGAGGAAGAGCGGGGCCCACCGAAAGAGCCAAGTGGGAACCCCGAGGCCGCCCCTCCCTGGGAGAAACGATAGTTGGGCCTTGTCGGCCCCCCAACCCCCTCTGATAATACCTAAAGTGCTGGATGGGGCCCCGTTGGCCCCATGAGAGACCCGGAACTGGGCCTGAGCCTAATTGAGGTTTACCCCCGTGTTGGGGGAGGAAATGGATGTTCTTCCCTGCCCCTAGGCAGGACCTAAAAGTACTACTGTCATTGGGCTGTTTCGGAGGTCCCAGGGGCCACAGTTTACTTGCCAGATGAAATGTTTTCCTGGCTTTATTAAGTAAATGTCACCTGTGTCCTAAAGGGTTGGGGATACTAGTGCCTTCACTATGAGATGTTTTACTCTTAGCCTTATGCCTGGCTTGTTTTGGATTAAATGAAATACTCCTTATTGCCTGATGAAATGTTGATGCCGGTCTGACTTGCATTGGCCTGTCTATCTTACCTAAAGAAATGTTTTGCTTCTGCTAAGGAAAAGTTTCAGATGCATGAGCCAAGTTTAAATGTTTAAGGAAATGCTCTTCCGGTGTTTCATGTAATGGGTTTCCTATGTACAATGAAATGTTTTATTCCTGCCTAAGGTCAGGATTATTCGGATCTGCTGAGGTGTTCCTTCTGGATGCAATGCTTATTCCCGCATAATGGAGAGGTTGCCTGCTCTACCCTAAAAGGTTTTACTCCGGTGTAAAGAAGTGTCTAAACTCCTGGCTAGTGCAGTGTTTCCTGGAGGCCGTTAGTTGGATGTATGACATCACAACGCATACTTTCACAACGTATGCCTTTACAACGCGGTTTTCACAACGCATGCCTTTACAACGCATAGTGCTTTGGGGCGCTGGATAGTGAATTGTTTAATTTACTATTCCAACTCCAGTCCCCGTGGATAGTAGGGAAGGTGTTGGATAGTAAATTAAACCTATTCCCTATCCTAGAGCGCCCCCCAGCGCAATGCGTTGTAATGGTTTGCGTTGTAAAAGCTGCGTCATAATGGCACTGCTTAGTAAAAGTTGCGTTGTAAAAGTTGTCTCCCCCGTTAGTTACTCAGGGAAATGGTTACTGCAGTGCACTGCAACGTTGTTGCTCTAATGAAATGCTGGAATGAAGATAGAAATGCCTAGTGTATCTATGCTCATTTTACTTCAGGCACTGCTTCTTCTTGCCCTACTGAAGTTCGCCACACATGGTAAATGAAAGGTTTACTGCTGGGCAATGCAGCGTTTAAGTTCCTTGAATGAAATGGTTATGCGTAGTTAATGAGGAAGTGCGGAGCTCTACTCGAAGCGATTGCTGACGCGCTCACTCCTGCTTAAAGACATGGTTCTTCTTGCTCAATGAATTGGGTGTTCCCATTTGATGGAATGTTTATTTCTGCCTCAAGGAAATGCTCATTTACCGTAGGCAGTGTTTATTTTTGCCTTGATGAAATGCTCTGCATATGTTTAATGAACTGTTCTTTTGCCTCATGAGAGGTTGCCTGATTTTCCCTAAAGTGTTTAGGCCTGCAAAGGAAGTTGTTGACTCCAGGTCTACAGTAATCTAAGGTACTGCTTACTACGGGCTAATGAAATGTTTTACATTTAATTAAATGTTTTATTCTTTAATGCACTGCTTATTCCTGCTGAAGGAAATGTTTTACTCGTGCAAAGGAGTTTAATGAAATGTTCACCCTTGCTTGGTGAGAAGCTAATTGATTTGCCTACTGAACAGGTTACTCACCTGAAGTCCTGTGGACTCTTGCTACAGGATTTGCTCATCCTTGCCTGATGAGCTGGGTGTCCATGCTAATTCTCTAATGAAATGTTATTGTAACATGTTAAACTGATTATTGAACTGCTCCCTTTTCTCCCCTCCTATGAAATGCTTTGATGAGTAATTGATACTGTGATTTTCCACTCCTGAACCTAAATCTTATATAAAAGTTATTTGATTTTTAATCAAACTCACTGGAGTGGCGTCAGTCATTGCGTGCCTTTTATTGTCTCAGTGGTTGCATGTGCTGTGTAGTCACTTAACACCTAAGCTTTCGGGTGCCTACCTGCTCGTGCCAGGCTACCCCCGGGGAACCCAGCACTTGCACACAACCTCACCCGCTGACTCTCATGTAAGGTACCCTTTCACAATCATATATACATTTGAGCTCATACATGCAACAGTGTGCGCTGACTGTCATGTACAGTGCCACTTCACATACACACATAAATCCCAGTGCGCACAAAGAACTATGCACACTGATATTTATGTAATGTGCCACTTCACAGTCACACATACATTCTAGTTCCCACACGCAACCATGTGCACTGTCCGTCACTGCATACAACCCAGTGTAGGCCTTGGGTGAGTTAAGCGCATGGCAGTGGACGTTTACATGAGTGAGCTAGAAGGCCCCACTCCAGTGACACAGGTAAAACGGCCAGTTCACTCTACTAATTGTTATTATTGATAACTCTGTATGCTGCAACCACCGCACTTGTGCTATTGCGGCAGCCTTTAACCACTCAAGGGCAGCGCTATAGGCACTCGGAGCACACACATGATCTATGTTAGTCTGTGGCCAAAACGTTGCTAACAAGGATCCAGATATTACTGCATCTGGGACATTTAGGGTTGGGGTACACGTCAATTATGATAAACAGGACTTTTCCATCCCAACCATGGGTGTCACCTACCTTGTTCTAGAATTGCAGGCTCCATTTCTGTAGCATAGTTATTGCTGGTTGGCAGTATATAATAATAAGTACTGTCAAAGCAAATACGTCTTGCCTATGAGACCAATTTGCTTTGCCAATTTTTTTAGCTGATCAGTGTCAAAGTGCAAGTGCTCCTTGTATAAAGTGTTATGGTAATTGGTTGTCCATAATTGGTATGTTTGTCTTACTGGTAAAGTCCCCAGTAAAGTGCACTGTGTGTGCCAGGGCTGGTAATGCTAATGCTATTAGTGGGCCTGCAGCACTAATTGTGCCACCCACACAAGTAGCCCTAAAAAGAGGTCTCAGCCCTGCCACTGCAGTGCCTGCGCGCAGTTTGTTAACTGCCTTGTTCTCCTGACAAGTGCACCCACTTACCAGGCCTTACCTTCCCTTTTTATGCACATCAGACACCCCTATAGTAGGCCCAAGGTACCCTCCTGAACAGGGTGCCGTGTATGTGAAAGGTAGGACATGTACTGGGGTGTGTACCATGTCCAGACAGTGAAATAATGCCAAATTCGTTTTTCACTGTTGCAAGGCTATCTTGCCCATAGGACAGAATGGGGAATGCTGTGTCGCATATTTCCAGTATATCTCCTCATAGGCATGGCAGAAATGGAGTTTAGTGTGCCTGAACTCAGAATTTAATAATACATCTTTTTGTGGAGATGGTTTTTAAATTGTGTGCTTAGAAACCACGCTTTTAGAAGACTTAAAGGCATTTAGGGGTATAAGTGTGAGAGCTGAAATCCCTGAACTCAAGACTGAAATCCAAACTGAAAAAGCATTGAACCTACTTGGTTATCAAGAGGAACCTCTGCCAAAGAAGAACAGCTGAAGAGACTGAAGAGAAGAACTGCCCTTGCTGTGTGTTCTGGGGCTGGCCTGCAGTTTGCTGATTTGACTAAGGAGAGGACAAGGGACTTTGCTGTGTGCTATGTCCACCTGCTTGTGGTGATAATGGCTATCCTGCAATTGTGTTGGTCATACTAGTAGTGTTAGTAATGGAGATGGCGTTTCTCATGATGGGGGTCCTTGTGGTGGCAGTGCTGGTAGTGGTATTAGTGGGGTGATACCTGTGGTACTGGTTCTGGTGGTAGTGGTACTGGTAGTGATCATGGCTTTGGTAATTGTGGTGGTGGTGGTACTGGTATTGGTGGTGGTGGCGGTACTGGTGCCATTGTTTGTAGTTGATGGGGTGGTGGTTAGGTGATGCTAAAGGTGGTGGTGAAACAGGTATGGAGCCAGTCAGGTGTGCTCCATACTGGTGTACAATACAGATTTAGACTGTTTACCCCCCCGCCCCCGCCACATAGGAGGGTCACAGTCAGTGCCTTGCTTCCAGGGTAGTACAGTTAGACTGGGGGGGGGGGGGGGGGGGGTAATACTGGTGCGGATGGCGGGTTCCCTGTTTGGGGGGTCCTGGTGCTGGTGGCATTGTTAGTGGCACTGGTGGTGGGGTTACTGGTGATAGTGGTCATACTTGTGGTGGTACTTGTGGTACTGGCTCTGGTACTGATGGTTATTTTACTGGTACTGATAAGTGTCCCTTGTGATACAGCTGATGGTGATGGTTGTACTAGTAGAGGCGAGGTACTGATGGTTGAGGTTTTGTTGATACAAGACCCACTGATACCGGTGGTGATAGTTAGGGTGATAGTGGTGGTGTTATTGGTGTAATGTTATTGGTGATGGGACTGATGGTGCAGTACTGTGGGGGTCATACTGATGGCGATAGTAATGGTGATACTGTTGGTGGTACACATAATGATAATGGAGGGAGCACTGATGGTAGTGGTGGTGATGGTGCTGTTGAAAGAGTGGTAGAGTGGTACTGTGGTGGTGGTAGTGGTATTATTGGTGCAACCATGCCAAGTCTCCCACGTCCATGCGTGATGTGCTGCTCCGTGCAAGGTTTTTTCTTTGAATTCCTGGACTTGTAGCATTATTAAATAGGACTACAAGTCCCAGAATTCAGTGGAAAAGACCTGGAAAGGGGCAGCATTTCACGCGTGGAACTGGCAAACTGGGCAATTATGGTGGTGGTGGTAGTGGTGCTGATGAGGTAGCTGTGCGACAGGTGGTGGTGGTATTACAGAAATTGAGCCAGGCAGATATACTAAATGATGCCTGTTGGCACTAGGACATCTGACTGGGATACAGAGCTAAGGAGAATGGATATGGATATCTTTCTCTCTCTCACTCAGACACTCCAAAAAAACTAAATTAAAAATGCTCTTTCTTTCTCCATTTTCAAGAAATTCTTTATAAATTACTTATATTTTAACACACACACATATCACGGTTATTAAATGAAAATTTAAAAAAGTACCTGCTCTGTACTGCAATGACAAAAGGGTCTGTGTTCTTGCTCACAGGTGACACCTGACACATGGCCTGATGGCACAGCAGAGGCAAAGGAAAAGTGGACTAACACAGCTTCTGCCCAATAAAAACTGTTATCAAAATATTCAACATGTAGGCGGATTCAAAGACCCTCTCTTAAAGTTATTTTTCTGATTGACACCAAAGGTATGTGTCCTGTGCGCAATCAAACTAGACCTCAACAAGGCAGGGCGGGAACACTTCCCTTCACAGTGGGGGAGTAAGTGTACCACTGGTATACGCTTTTCTTGTCTTTCTATTCACTACAGTATGGGTGAGTTTATATGTGCAAGAAAGTAGGGGATTTAAATAAGAAAAAGAAAAAAACTTTCTGTCCTTAGTGTCTCCGGTCCTCGCTTTCGGCACCTTTTGCTCACACCTCCCTAAGTTAATTCCCAGAGCGCCGTGGCTGGCTGGGGACAAGCCTTTATCTAATGCCAGGCAAACAGAAGTCATTCTCGGGGAAATCTTTGTCCACCTACCTGGAGCACAGACAGGAGGGGCAGCAGAGTGGGCACCGCGTGGGTCCTCATAGCTGGGCAAAGAAGCGCAGATTCAATCCTACAGGAACAGACTGCACGCACGGCAAGTTTTCAGCACGGACTGCCCATCCCCTTGGCATGGGAGCAGCACGTTAAAAGGAAACCACCGGGCACCGCCCACAAAGGGGCTGACTCGCAGCAGCCTCTGCCAATCACCGAGCATTCTGATGACAGAGGGAGGGCGGGAGTTGATACTCCACGCCTTGTACTTTGACACCACCAGCTGTACGTCAAGCCCATCGCTGAAGAGGCAATGCCTGGCAATAGCCGTTCACATCTAATGGTAACTATATTACGGAACCAAATAGGTTGTGTCTGGCAGTACCCCTCCACCAGACAAGACGACGTCTGACAGTGTCAGCAAGGGAGTAACCAGAACAATAAAATACTCCTCATTTTAGTTTGAACTAGTGCTTTAAATGGGCCGGTACTGTCCGGTACAGAGTACCGGCACTTTTTTATTTTGAGAGCGAGAGTACCGGCACTTCTCAAGAGAAATGCTATAATTTTTATTAGAGTACCGGCACTTCTCAGAAACAAGTATGTACTCTGCTAACGAGTACCTGCACTTCTATTTTTCCATTTCAAGCACTGGTTTGAACCATAGGTCGAATAGTAATGAGTGAGCACGTGAGGCGAGGGAGGCCAACACTTACTTAATCGTCTGCAGACAGAACTCCGAAAACAATCTTGCCATATGGTGCCTTTTGCACCTCCGTTCTTAATGAATTTAACCATACTTCCTTCCTTGTCATCCACCTGCCCATCCATCCTTCGCTCCTTCCATACTTCCTTTCTCCATCCATCCATCCATCCTCTCCATCCAACCTTCCTGTCTCCATCTGCTCTTCCATCTCTCTCCGATGAATGCTTCCTCATCTTCCAGCCATCTTTCAAACATTCTTACTTTTCTCTATTGATCCATCCATCACCCTTCCTACTCGCCATCCATCCTTCATCCTATTTTCTGTGTTTCTTTTCATCGGTTTCTTCATCCCTAGCAGGGCTTTAAGTGGGCTGGGTCTCACCGGGTCTGAGCACTGGCACTTTTTTTAACGGGGGCCTCGAAACGGGTCTCTATCTGGCTCTGTTTTGTGCCTGTGCCCTGGCACAAGCGGTCCATTTTATTCCGGGCTGCTGTGACAGATGGCGCATCGATGTGCGCTGCTCACACTGTTCACTTTTCACTAGTGGAGAAGTTACGGCATGACGTCATGCCAGGTGAGCGTTGTAGGGGGAAGATAAATCCTTTAACGAAAGTCATCTTCTCTATGGATTTCCCTTCTCATTTTGAAACTCAGGAGCAGCAACATTGTTGTGGTGTCACCAGGGCTTAAAGTGGAAGATTTTTCAATATTATATACAAGCCATAGGTGCTGCTTATTTATCTTATGCACCTAACAACCACTGACAAAGCCAATAGTTCTGACTTGTTGTAGATATGATGTTACTTGTTGAATCAAATATCCTGATGCAATGACAGAAACAGCAAAATACAAGTCGGGCGGCACACTATGCGAGGCACAGATTTTTAGCTTATGTGTTTTTAAGCCGCGCCCTTAATTACATTAGCCACGCCCCTTTGAGAGATCCTCCAGTTTTTTCACCCCACAGAAATCCCTGATCCCTAGGTCATCCTTTCCATCTTTCGTTTCCTGCTTTTATGCTGCATGCGCTCCCCACTCCACATCTCTACCACTCTATTTTCTTACAACAGTTTTTATATGCCTTTTTTGGAGATCAGTGCAATCAACGTCATGGGTGCAAGAAACAAGTTGTTAAAGGTTTTCTGCTACAAATACTCCCTTGTAGCATCCACCCCGCTTAAGCTGCTCAAGTGGGAAGTTACTGACTCCCTTGAGTGTCAGTGTAAATAACAACAGGGCATGCCAGGCAGTACTAGTTAGGCAGTGTTTGACCCAATCTCTCTAAAACATCTTGGGGACAGCCTACATTGATGCTAGAGGTAAATCCAAGCAGCACCCAGAGTAACCTTACACCCAAGCCAGGCAGTGCCCTGGGTTACCCTAGAGCTCACACAATGTAATGCCCAGGGTTACCCTAGAGCTGAAGACTTGAGTGCCTACTGTGCTCTTAGTGCCATTGCCCGACAGTGCCTATGGAGACCCCTGAGCTCAAACCAAAAAGTGACTAGGGTTACCAAGTGATCCTATGGCAAGAAGATACATGTTTGGTGCCCCAGTACACGTTCTTGAGAAGCTATGAAATCGCCTTGGTTGGTCTGTGGGCCAAACTGGGCAGCCGCGGTTCATGCAGGTAACAGATGTGGTGCTGGGTGGGGGGGTATTTTGAAAGTAGATGCAGAGGGAAAAGGAATTATTTATATATTACTTAATTAATTTTCCCTCTGTATCGTCCCTCGAAATACCCCCAACCCAGCCCCACCTCTGTTACTTGCTCAGACCCCGGCTGAAACTGGGCAGTGCCTATGCTGACTATGTGGCCCAAGCCACAATTTTCCTTGTCCTACCCCAGGCATGGCCGACTTGAGAATAGAAACCATTCCTGGCAATTGACCGTGCCAATGGGGGTGCTACTGAGAAGCTCCGGCCCAGGGAGGGGGATGGAGAGGCGCTACTGTCAAGCACCTCTGCCACTTTTGTTACTGGGGGCTGATATTGCAGCACTACTGCATAACCAGCCACCATGGGTCAAAAACCGGCCTCACCCTACCGACCCACCAGGAAAATGCCCTGTGCCCACTATGGCCAGTCCGGCCTCGACCCCAGGAGTCTAAGACAGGCAGTTCTTAGCTTGATCTTTGAGTCGTGGCTATGCAGTGCCTGTGTTGACCCCTTCAGCTCAGCATTGAAGTGTGTGGGAGTATATTGGGTTCTCTTGCCCTGGAGTGACAAGGCAGGCATTGCTGAGACCCTGGGGTAGTCTGTGGAGCACACTACTGTGTAGGGTAGTCCATGGAATATGGTGAGCCCTGCACACACCATCAGTCTCAAGTTGTCTTATGTCAGAGAG
The DNA here is from genome assembly GCF_964261635.1 of Lissotriton helveticus. NCBI lineage: Eukaryota > Metazoa > Chordata > Amphibia > Caudata > Salamandridae > Lissotriton > Lissotriton helveticus. The sequence goes on along the minus strand of NC_136068.1, from coordinate 186,079,660 downwards.
TTTCGCATCAATCAGATTTTATTTTTGCATTTTTTTTTTGCCTCTCCTATGATAAATGCAGGATTTATAATGCAAGCAAAGCCAGGACTATGTGAATTTGTCAAACCTTGGGTCAAACCTTGGGTAGAGATCCTTGAGGCAAATATGTAATGCTACCTGCAATGCTACCTGACACAACACTAGTTGTAAGAATATCATATACAGAAATCTTATCTGACAAAAATATTGTGCTAAATATGGTTTACAAAAATGTGCCACAATTCGGTTTAGATTTTCTATTATTAACTCAAATTATTTTTATAGACTTATTTAGGACACAAATGTTATGTCCCACAATATTGTAAAAACAATATTCTGGCACAACAAAGGGACCTACACCCAATTAATTGCCCCAAGAACAGTAACTCACGCAGCCTGAAAGCTCGGCCTTCCTTTTCTGCCCCCACACCTTACTTTTAAGAGACCCAGGGTCCGACCCTAGGTGACAGGGAGTGCACAAGAGGCAAAATAGCTCTGGCGCAATCTGCGTATATTTATTTTAGGCCAGGTTGTAGCAGAGTAGCGTGTCTGCAGTGCACAGGCTCTGTGATGTGACGGCCAATTACTTGCAGGCGTTCCGTCGTTTTGAGCTCCCTGTCTGCCGGGGATTGGATCTGACACAGTGACAGTGTTTGTACAGTTTGCCATCCTCGTGATCTCACTGCCCCACCCCCCTCTTTCCATCGCTTCTGTGAAATATCCCTATTGCCCGGAAAACGAAACCAAAACTGCTGCCTGGAAGCATCCCAAAGAAAACAGCGGGGAGTTTCCAACAGAAATTCCAAGCTCGCTTACTTCCCTTTCTAGCGAAACGTCACCGAAGCCAAGGCACTGGCACAATTAATATTCGTGGTGGGTGTTTACGGATTTAAGCCTGCTGGCATTTCCGAACGCACAGCCGCGCCCGGGAAAGAGTTTACTGCTTCTCCCTCCCTCCGCCCTCCGCCCTCCGTTTGGTCTTCTCCCCTCCTCCTACCAATGATCGCGGCCGCTCGTTCTCTTTTCCACCTCCCCTCTGTTTTTCTCTCTCAACTTCCCCGCTCTTCTGCTTTTCTTTCCGCTTAATTCACCTTTCTCTCGCTTTTTGGCACTCAAATGTCGCTCCGCACCGTTTCTTTACCCAGTCTCCAGTGGTTGAAATGTAATTACTGAAGAGTAGGTACTCATTGTTCTTGAATCCCTGTGTACAAGAAAGTGCCGGTACTCTCCCATTAAAAGTACTGAACCCCCGCTGAGAAATAAGTGCTGGTGACCTCACTTTCAATTAAAGAAGTGAAGGTACTGAGTTCCTATTAGTTACTTCCAACCCATTTAAAGCACTTCCCCCTCTATAAATCTACATGCCTCTCCCCTGTCCCTTCTTTACCTCCGTCTCACACAAGCTTTGTTCCTCTCCATTTATTCCCTCAGTTCTTGTCAGTGATCAGTCCCCACTTCTTTATGTTCACCTTCTAAGCTATACTCAGGGCCACGGGAATTTTGCTGCAAAGGAAAACCAAATTATGCGGCAGGATCTACGAAACCGTGCAGCATGAAACGATTTACTGAATTATTTTGTCATTTTTACACGTGTTAAAACCATCTTGACAAAGGTTTCACCTCATTGGTACCAGTTTAACACCCAAATATAAGCAACTGAATAGTGACAACTCAGCCTGTGCAAATGGCATTCAGGGCGGCCTTAGACATGTGCAAGCTGTGCACCTGCACAGGGCCACCAAACCCCAGGGGCCACCACACCAATATATATCCTTAATATAATAATCCTCTGAGGATGGATACATATGTGCGTGGTGGCCCCTGGCACGGATTTGGCAGCCTTCGGCTCTGTTCCACTTCCAAACACCCTGACCCCCCCCCCTCTACACTGGCCTCGGCGCTCCGCCCCACCTGGACCCCCTCTTCCAGGGCCCCTTACCTACGCTCCCTGCCCAGGGCCGCCATGAGCCTAAAGCCGCCCCTGTGGCATTCCACGGCTCGACAAAACAGGTTGCTGCATTTTTAGCTACCTTTAGTCCCTTTGAGCTAGAAACACATTTGTTTTTGTTAATCTTTGCAAAGTATGCAGCAGAAGATGGCATAAATATGTGGAAAATGCTTCAGCCGATGAACCACATATTTCCACTGAGTGTATGGTCATGTGAGCTCGCTCTTTCCTTACCATGTAAACTTCTGTGAAATGGCCTTCTCAACATTGGCACTTGAGACGGCTAACGCCAAAACAGCCAGTACACAATGTGTTAACTCTGGCCACTGACGTAGCTTTCCATGCCAATTCTGGTGCACTTGAAGATTGCGATTCTCAGGGCAGGTTCTGCAACATTTGCATTGAGCTGGGCGCTTATGCCCTCAGAGTTATTGAAGCGGTCAAAAATGAAGCAGCACTTTTGAAACTACGGAGGAAATTCCCCTTTACTAAAGGGATCTAGAACTTGTGCAGAGTACCATTGTGAGGTTTCATTGACTTCAAATGCCATTGGTGGTGAAGGGACATTTCTACATCATTGAAAGCCATTTCTCATACATTGTAAAATAAACGTTTCTGAATTGCTCTTCAACATTGCTTTGCTTACCAAGTGGCAGGCACTCTAACGTGGAACATGTTGCAGTGCCAAAGTCACTAAAGGTGTTGCCCAACCTACTCTCAAGGAGATGTTTCACATCTACACCAATTATGCTGAACACTTGGCAGACAAGGGTTTTTTCAGACTCTAGATTTTTTATTATGTCCACTATAGCAGTTATGTTTTGCTGTAAAAATGTAATAATGCAGTAGAGTGTACTTTTTTCACATCACTATCAATATGCGACCAAAGATCCACACATTTCTTGCCTTTGGCATCATCACTCAGCAAAAATTCTTTAAATGTTTGCCACATGGATAATATAGCATTCATAGACCCTTGGACTGACAACCATCAGCTAAGGGACACAGTTGGGATGATTCTTTCTTTGATGCCACACAAAGCACGAAATGATAAATATTTGTGTTTTAGTTCCTGTGCACCAGAATGGACTAAATAGTCAATAGCATCCCTCATTAACTCTGAAGATTGTAAAGATTGTAAAGATGCTTTCAGCATACCATCTAACAAGTGGCAAGGATCTCCTACAGGGAATCACTATTGCTTGGGTATCAATTTTGACAGGTCATCACACAACTTTTTCATATACGTAGCTGAATCACTGCAAATACAAACAATATCACTCCAATCTTTGTTGAACATAGAAAGAACCTTTTTTGCAGAGCATTCCAAGGGACTCTGCGTTCCATGTTTTCCAAAAGTCTGGTGTCATATTTTCACCGTCATCCCAGATGCTTGGTGATAGCGCTCTTTATACATATACTTGTCACTATACCTTGCATTGAATGTTTAAAGCCTGAGGTGTTGGCAATTCACCTACTATCAATACTGACCCATTAGAAACTGTGGGCTGATGTATTGAGGGTTTTTACCCGTTCTCTGTGGGTAAATGTGATGACACATATTAGGAAAGAATCAAACGCAGTCAAAATATCAAATAAGATTTTTATATTTCCTGATTCTCTACAGTTTATAAAATAATTAAACAAGACCTAAAACATGCCTCTAAACCCTGTATCTTTAGACCAAAGCCCACAAAACTGGAAAAAAGCAAAAGGAAGAAGAAACAATATTTTAGTGGCATCCCTAAACAACAAAACTCACGCAGAATAATGTTAGCCCAGTCTTTCTTACTGCTAGCTTGTATAACAAAGTTACATTGTATTGGCCCCTTCAGGAAGAAAAAAATGACTCTTTCACTCTCTTTTTCCTTTCTTTGAATGGCATTTAGTTTGTGGTTGTGCAGGTGTTTTTTCAGTGTTAATATGTTTTCACTGGTGAGGGCTATTTCTCTTTCAGTGGGGTTTTATAAGTTATTACAGGTTTAAACCTAAAACTCCACAGCCTAATTATAATATGTAGTAGGGCGCGATGGTGCCAAACTCACCATATATGTCGCACTTCTTCTCCCTCGCATGGCACATCTCTCTCCCGCGTCCACGAGCAGGAATGGAAGAACTTCCAACCAATCCTGGAGAGCATCTCCTGACCTGACCCTGGTCTGTGAAGGTCGCTCCACCCGCCGCGAGGCTACCCCTGAGTGCGCCCGGTCTCCCTGCCTGCCCCGCTCAGTCGCCGCTGCCCCTGTGGCATAGGTTTGTTCTTTCCTTGTGACTGTCATTCCCTGTGCTGTTTTTCCTCTGCCTTGTGCCCTGATCTGTGTTCTTCATTGACTTGTCGTTCCCCGTGCTTGTTGTGCTTGGTTTACGCTTCCTTGTGCCCCTGATCTGTGCTCTCCGCTCCTTGCCCTCTCGTGACCGCTTTCCCGCCAGTACCCCCTCCCCGCTCCCTGCCGCTGCTCCCCTGCGGCCCCGCCCCCTTCTTCTTCTGTATCCTGATCCCCGCGCCAGCCCGCTCCCGCCTCCCAGCTGCTCCTCCCTCCCACCCGCTATTTAGGGCTAGCCTGCGCGACGGCGAGCGTGACCTGACCCTGGTCTGTGAAGGTCGCTCCACCCGCCGCGCGGCTCCCCTGAGAGCGCCCTGTCTCCCTGCCTGCCCCACTTGGTCGCCGCTGCCCCTGTGGCATAGGTTTGTTCTTTCCTTGTGACTGTCATTTCCTGTGCTGTTTTTCCTCTGCCTTGCGCCCTGATCTGTGTTCTTCGTTGACTTGTCGTTCCCTGTGCTTGTTGTGCTTGGTTTTCGCTTCCTTGTGCCCCTGATCTGTGCTCTCCGCTCCTTGCCCTCTCGTGACCGCTTTCCCGCCAGTACCCCCTCCCCGCTCCCTGCCGCTGCTCCCCTGCGGCCCGCCCCCTTCTTCTTCTGTATCCCGATCCCCGCGCCACCCCGCTCCCGCCTCCCAGCTGCTCCTCCCTCCCACCGCACCACACATGGCAGAGTCCACGCGTATGCGCAGCGGGCGCGCTGATTGTGCGCCGAAGGCGCGCCAAAGGCAAGCCCGTCTACGCCTGGACCACGCCCAGCGCCAGGACCCCTGGTCCTCGTCGACACCAGCGCACCCGACGAACTTACGACGCCGCAACCCTCCACGCACTCAATGCCGGCCGGAACCCCGCCTGCTACCAAGCCACCCCGAAACGCACCCACGGACCCTTCACCTGCCAAGCCTGCCTATTCACCTGCCTCTGAACCTGCACCGCACCCGCCACGCTGAGCCCCAGCAACAACCACCTCAAGTGCATCCTGCTCAACACCCGCTCCGTCCACAGGCACGCCGTCGAACTCTGGAACCTCCTCGACTCAACATCACCAGAAACATGGATGAACGCCTCCTCAGCCCCCGACATCGCCATAGCCATCCCGGAGGGCTACAAGATCACCCGGAGGGACAGGGTCAACCAAACCGGAGGAGGCATCGCCATCGTCCACAGAAACACCATCCGCATCACGACTAACTCCGACGACACCCTCACCGCCGCCGAGCACCTCCACTTCCAGATACACACCGATCCCAAGACCACCCTCAGAGGCACCCTCATCTACAGACCCCCGGGACCACGCACACAATTCAGCGAAGCCATCGCTGACTTCGTCAGTCCGCACGCCTTCACCTCCACAGACTACATCCTCCTAGGGGACCTCAACTTCCACCTGGAGAACAACAAGGACTGCAACACCGCCGCCCTGCTGGATAACCTCGCCAACCTCGGACGCAAGCAACTGGTGAACACCCCCACCCACTACGCCGGCCACACGCTCGACCCCATCTTCTCCTCCAGCAAGCACATCTCCTTCAGCCACTCAACCGGACTACAGTGGACAGACCACAGCTGCGTCCACTTCAGCTTCAGGAGAACCACGACCCACCACCACCCGTAACAGGTTCCCCGCAGAAGCTGGAGTAAGATCACCGCCGACCAGCTCACCATCGCCCTCAGCCAGAACCCGCCCACCAACACGACGGACCCCAACAAAGCAGCACGCAACCTCACACAGTGGCTCATCAACTGCGCCGATGAATTCGCACCACTGAAGAATCCTCCCAGCAGACCCGGCAGCAGGAAAGCCTCATGGTTTACCAACGAACTCAAAAACTCCAAGAAAACCTGCCGCGCCCTCGAGAAAGCCTGGCGCCACGACCAGACAGCAGAACACATGACCGCCCTCAAGAACGCCACCCGCAAACACTACCAGCTGATCCGCACCACCAAGAAGACAACATTCAAAGAACGCCTGGACAACAACACCCACAACAGCAAGGAACTCTTCAGCATCGTTAAAGAGCTCTCCAACCCCAGCGCCTGCAACAACGACATCACACCCTCGCAAGACCTCTGTGACTCACTCGCCTCGTTCTTCCACCGCAAGATCGCCGACATACACAACAGCTTCGGCGCGCAGACCACGGACCCAACCACCGAACCAACGCCCTCCACCATCACCCTCTGCACCTGGACCCCGGTCAGCACTGAAGACACCACCCGCCTGATGAACACCATCCACTCCGGTTCCCCTACCGACCCTTGCCTACACCACATCTTCAACAAAGCCGACACCATCATCGCACCCCAACTCCGGAACATCATCAACAGCTCCTTCGCATCCGCCACCTTCCCGGAGAGTTGGAAACATGCCAGCTGAGCGCTCTCCTGAAGAAACCCACCGCGGACCCCGCGGACCTCAAGAACCTCCGCCCCATCTCGCTCCTCCCCTTTCCAGCCAAAGTCATCGAGAAGACCGTCAACAGACAACTCTCCGCCTTCCTCGAGACCAACGGATCCCTCGACCCCTCACAGTCCGGGTTCCGAGCAAACCACAGCACCGAGACCGCCCTCATCGCAGCCACCAACGACATCAGGTCCCTGCTCGACAACAGCGATACTGCTGCCCTCATCCTCCTGGACCTCTCAGCAGCCTTCGACACTGTATGCCACCGCACCCTGATACAGCACCTCAGCAACACCGGAATCCAAGGAGTGGCCCTGGAGTAAACTTGTAAACTTGTAAACTTGCAGATTTATAGAGCGCGAATTGTTGCCCGGAGGCGTCCAAGCGCTGAGAAAGCCACAAACCTACTGATAGGCAAATCATCTCGTTCCTCGACGGAAGAACCCAGAGAGTCCGCCTCCCCCCGTTCCGATCCTCGGCCACCGAAGTCATCTGCGGCGTTTCGCAAGGATCCTCACTCAGCCCACTAACGTCTACATGAGCCCTCTCGCAGCCATCGCACGCCAACACAACCTCAACATCATCTCATACGCCGACGACACCCAGCTGATCATCTCCCTCACCAACGACCCCGCCACCGCCAAAGCCAACCTCCAGGAAGGAATGAAAGATGTTGCGGAATGGATGAAGCTCAGCCTTCTGAAACTGAACTCAGACAAGACGGAAGTCCGCAATCCTCGGACCATCTCCCTCCACCTGGGATGACTCCTGGTGGCCCCCTGCTCTGGGCACCGCGCCGAAGCCAACGGACCACGCACGCAACCTGGGCTTCATCCTGGACTCCTCCCTCACGATGACCAAGCAAGTCAACGCCGTCTCGTCATCCTGCTTCAACACCCTGCGCATGCTCCGAAAGATCTTCTGGTGGATCCCCACCGAAACCAGGAAGACGGTCACCCAGGCCCTCGTCACCAGCCGTCTGGACTACGGGAACACCCTCTACGCTGGAACTATAGCCAAACTCCAGAAAAGACTCCAGCACATTCAGAACGCCTCAGCACGACTCATCTTGGACATCCCTCGCCACAGCCACATCTCGGCCCACCTGAAAGACCTGCACTGGCTCCCCGTCAACAAGAGGATCACATTCAGACTCCTCACCCACGCACACAAGGCTCTCCAGGACACGGGCCCGATGTACCTCAACAGCCGACTCACATTCTACACACCGACCCACCAGCTCCGTTCCGCCAGCCTCGCCCTCACCTCCGTCCCACGAATCCGCAAATCCACCGTCGGAGGAAGATCCTTCTCCTACCTGGCAGCCAAGACATGGAACTCCCTCCCCACTCACCTACGGCTGACCCTGGACCATCTCTCCTTCAGGAAACAACTCAAGACCTGGCTGTTCGAGCAGTAGCGACCCCCCCCCCAGCGCCTTGAGACCCTAACTGGCGAGTAGCGCGCTCTACAAATTCTATTGATTGATTGATTGATTGATCTCCAGGATTGGTGGGAGCAGGCTAACCCAGCACTCATTTTGAGGCTGGAGGCCAGTGCTAGCAATCCCCTGCTGTTTCACATTCCGGGAATTGCTACGTATAGAGTGTGCATTTTGGGCTGGCCATAGGTAGCCAGCTGGCCAACCAGACATGCACACTGAAAGGGGCAGCAGTAACCCTGCAATAGCAGGATTCATCCCCACTCCCTGCCTCATGCTCGCGCTGTACACAGCACGAGCTGGGGGCATAATAAAATGGCATTATTATGACATTTTATTTGTTTTTTTGCCTGCTGCACTTGCAGCAGGCAGGGCGACGCTCCTCCACTCTTGAAGAGGAACCAACGCCATATGGCACTCGAAGGGACCCCCATACAAATTGCATGCAGCCTGCCATTTCAGACTGCTTGTCATGGTGCAACCATGAGTGAAAATATGAGTGAAAATATGACATGGCACACTCACTATGTGCCATGCCAAAATCAATGTATGTAATATATGTAAGTCACCCCAACAGCAGGCCAGTGAGGCCATAAGGCAAGGTGCGTTATTATATGTGAGGGCATATTTGCATGAGCAGATATGACCTTTTGCTGTCCAGTTCAATTGCTAGATTGTACAAGTGAACAGGGAAGCCGTCTTAAGTATATGTTTATAATGAGTTCCCCAGCTACAACATAGGCTTTACTGAAACCTATGGTGTTTGGTATCAAATCAAATACACAAGGGGGGACAAAGGGCTAGTTGTCAGTCCGGCACACATGTTCCTAGGTAAGACTGAAAAACAAAAAGGTGTGCAGTTCCTATTAATGATGAGTCGGTAGGGTCCTGAATGGGTCGAGTCCAAGGAATCTGATCCTTCAGGAGCAAGAGCCCTCACACACCCGAGGGGTGTCATGCGTCATCATTGGGCAGCTCCTCGTTTGGGCCGCTGCTGCAATGCCTAACGGGCCCTGCGAGGGGCTCTTTGCCAAGTTCTTTTTAGCTGCCATCTGTAAAGTGTAAATGTGGTGGTGTGGGTATCGTGTGTGAGTAGAGGGCTGGAAGATATTAAAAATAACTCTTAGGGATTCGTCTTTCGGGTTTTTTAAATGTGTTGAACCCTAGGTTATATTGAAAGCAGGTGTTGGCTTGGGTGGGTATAATGGTCTACGTTAGCTCAAGGTATAGGTGATGGTCAACATGTTTCTTGCTGGTAAGGTCTAGAAAGATCAAGGCAATTCGTCAGGACCGTGAGAGAACTATTTAAACGACTCCTAAGGAGACAGTTGCGTGCACATATCTTACTTAGCGCCCTGCTGTCCCATGCACAAAAAAAGATATCTAGTATACCTTAATGGAATCAACAATTATACCGACCTAGAAGGGAGAGAAGAGGGGCAGGAGGACAGGGATAAACAAGCATTTGCAATGCAATAGGTATCGCATTTACGCAAGTTTGAGCTATTGTTATTGTAAATGAAAATGCCTATTATTTATGTTTTGGTTTTTAAAACATAAATAGAAGGCTTTGTCATTTACAATACCAATAGCTCAAACTCGCATAGATGCAAGACCTATTGCATTGTAAACGCTTGTTTTTCTTTGAAATGGAAAAGATTTTAGAATATGCAATTAAAAGGTTGGTTCCTGTTTAGGGGGTTATAATGTTTACTTTTAAAACAAGACTACACAACATTCACAAATGGATCGTCCATAAATTAGGTGACACTACATATGCCTGACTTTTGTAATGGGGCAGCTGATTGGTCACAGGCAAATTCCCCACTTGGATAGTTAGGGAGTCGAGCAGGAGGAGACGTGAGGAGTCAAAAGAAAGTTGAAATGGCGCTGGGACCCAGTACTGGAACGGGTTCCAGTGCTCTTTGTGCAGTCCCCTCCAGTTCGCAGGCTCAGCATATGACACATGCACACCACCAACAACTATAAGCTTGTGTTTAAAGTACAAACTCAGCATTGGCACCTGTTTAAATTGTTGCTGCACTGTGCAGCATGTATTTTCTACATTGAGATTGGGACTCGTGCCACTTTAGGGCGAGTTGAGGCACAGTCTTAGAGTACTACACTCAGTGGCACCGTATTACAAGAAAAATGAAGAACCATATTATTAGTGGATGTAAATGTGGAGTGCTCCAGAGGCAAAATTATGTTAAAATCAGAACATACGAGTTCTTAATTTCCAACCAGCTGTGGGCACTGGCGGAACAAAACTTGAGGCCCCCTGCAATGTACGTGGAGGGCCCCCTCCAAACTTAGGGATTAGGATCGCGGTTTTCCTGCATCCTCTGGGCCGGCGGAAGCCACCGCCGGCCTGGAGGATGCGGGAAAACCGCTGCTGAGCCTCAAAAGACCCACCGCCATATTAGGATGGCGGTGGGTCTTGCAATCTGTCCGCAGCTTTTCCGCCGCGGTCGCCTTCCGACCGCGGCGGAAAAGCTTTAACATGGCTGGCGGTGTCTATCAGACACCGCCAGCCATATTAGGATGGTGTAGAATGTATGCTTTTCCGCGGCGGCTTTTCCGCCGTGGAAAAGCATACGGACCTTCACTTCGGGGGCCCGTTGCGGGCCCCCTGGGTGAAGGGGGGGTGGGGAGTGCACATGGGGGGTACCTATGGTACCCCCCTGCATTTGCGTGCACAAAGCAGCAGGCATCGCACGGTGTCTGCCGCTTTGTGCACGCAAATGCGATGCATGGATTTTTAACATTGCGGCGGGTGCAGCTTGAAGCTGCACCCACCGCAATGTTAAATATAGAGCATGTGACCGCCACCCTGGCGGTCACATCCTAATCTGAACGGAGGGAACGCCGCAGCCCATGCGGACGTTCCCTCCTCCTCTGGGGTCGCGGACGGACTAATAGGAGCTCTCCAGCCAGAGAGTCCGCAGTAGCCACTGTAAGGAGTTTATCGGCTATTTTTTAAACAGAGTAGAAACACTTCATAGAGGTTACATCAACCGCCAGAAATCAAAAATGCTACTTAGTGGGGCGGAGCTCCCCCCCCTATTCTTCACAAAGAGGGAGTTCCTGCTTCCTCATGGAAAAATTGTCCCCTTTGGAGACAGAAAGGAACTGGATGTGATAATCACGAGAGGTGGTCTAACGTTAAATGTCTGGAGTTTGAGTTCGAATCTCATCTACTCCTACCCGACCAAAGTCTGATCTTGGGCAAATCGGTAAATATCACCCCATCTGTACCAAACTAACGGATGCGCTTTTGGCAGAATGAGCTGTACAGACCAAAGGAATCATCTATTTAAGCCACCTCAAACATTCAATAGTACTGACAGGGGAAGGGACATTTGGTTGTGCTATTGTCTGAAATGCATATCGCGGGAGCAGAGGGGTTACTCACCGATGCAGTGCAATTTACACCGCCATCAACCTGGAGCAGGGCCGGACTGAGAACCAAAACCGGCCCTGGCAAAGTGCTCGGCCGGCCCCCTGGGGGTGCGACCGAGCTCTTTGCCGGGGCCGGTTTTCGGCCGATTTTGTTACAGGGCCGATTTTACAGCTATGCTGCAAAAACGGACCTGTAACAAAAACGGCACCTAGGGCCCAAAAACGGCTCCCACCCTTGCGGCGCACCGGAGGATTGCCCGGTGCCCGCAACGGACAGTCCGGGCCTGACCTGGAGGGGGTTGCAGATCCAGAACACATTAAGCAGCGGAGACTAAAGCCCTTTGTGTTCCGGATCTGGGAGTATGTAGTTCGTGGCTTGTGTTTGTGCACACCTCAAATCCCCTAAAGCGTCCATACTGTGCTGTACTAGAAGTGTTTCACACCAAAATATGCAAGTACCGCTTTTGAAGAACCAGGTCTACGAAGATGAGAGCCAGCACTCTTTGTAGACCAGGCAAGATGGCACAGAAGAAGCTGGCAAGGGCACCCAGTGGGCACTGCCGTCGAACCCAAAGCTCCTTGAGGCGCCCTATAGACCTAGGTGGGTGCAATAAAGCTACTAGCCCCCCGCCCCCCAATCACCAACTCCATCAACTCTAAATGATGAGAGAAGGGTGGGCGGTAATAGATAGGAAGGGGGCGTTTGGCTTTTTCCCCAAGTATACATTTTCTAGTGGGGGCAACACAGTTAAATTACTTGGGCCAAAAAATGCCACAACAAAATACTGCAGAGACTAAACAAAATCCGACGCATGCCTCGTCAGGGGTAGGAAGCGCAATATAAACGCAATTACAATACAAAACAATGTGATGCTTAGAGGGAGGTCTTTCCGGGAGTGGGGAGTAACAATCCCAAATTCCCTGCGGTCATGAAAGGCATAAAAAGGGGGCGACACTTTGGAATCTGGCAATAATGGACAGCCCCTCACTGACGCAAGAAAGAGATTTACCCTGGAGAATAACTAATCGAGAGTCCGTGAAGGGGGCGCAGCCAACAGGCTCGTCAACAGTGAACACAGGGAGAGAAGTAAAAATAAAATAAAAAAGTTTGCTAAAACGTCTGGGTGCTTCTGGACGCTGTTACCTTTACAATCTTCTCTATATTAATGCCAAGTAGTTGAAACAGAGCTGCAAGTGGTCTGGTGTTTCAGAAACTCCTGGGGTTTTGTATAGTATAGCCCTCTACATTCATGTAACTATATGTCCATAACACCACATGCAAAAGCAAAACTACATGTCCAAGAAAGCACAGCGTTTCTGGCATTAAACCAGGAATGGCTGCTCAAGCGCGTCACATGGTGAAAGGATACGGACACCTGGCAGCTGTGTGAGAGAAACCAGTGGTAAACATGAATTAATCAGTGTGTTCAGCATGTACAACAGGGCGTTGTTGGTAACTGTTTTGAGACATGTAGATGAACAATATGGGAAAATCCGGGTTTCTTTAGTGCTAAAATAAGTGAGCCCAGAGGATCCAAGGGGTCCAGGGAGGGGTAGAGAGCTGGCTGCATACCAGTAACGGGCCGTTCTTCAGGGTGCTGCGGACAGCGAGAGCCCCATGGCAGGGTGTGGTGGGGAGGGGAGAGCTGGTAGGTCGTGAATAATTCATTAGTATGCGTAAATCACTAGTCAGAAAGGAGTCATCGATCACAAGTCAGTGCAACATTACAATGTAGCGTACCATCATCCACACAAGCATTACTGCGCTGCACTCACAATAATATGGTGTTTTAGCAGCCATTTCATCGGGCATGATCAAAAGTGCTGCGATAGCACAAAGAAGTTCTTCATCAGAGCTGCATCACTAACCAACAGAAACGCACCACGAGTGCAGATGTAGAATGCACAGTGATTCACCATCAACTAACAGAACGCATCGTAATAACAAAGCGGGGCTGTAAATAAAAACAAACATACAGCATCATCACCGTCACTTTAGTGAAACAAGGAGGCACTGCTCGCTCCTGCAGGGAAAACGCCGTGGGATGCGAGGATCGCAGCTGAGGGGGAAGGGGTGGGGGGAGTGCAGCCGAGAGCACACACAGCGATTCCCTTGCGAGAGCAATCCTTGGGCACCATCTCTTTGGCAGTTAATTACAAACAGATGTTGACATAGCTCGCTCCCGGAAGGGGGTGGCACAAAAACCAAATCGATTACTGAAGGTCTCCTATTCAGTGCATGCGTGCTGCATAGGCGAGACCTAAAAAAGCACTACAGTTGTATATACATAATGCAATAACAGTGTCTGTGCTTAACATGGTGTGCATGCCAGGTGATTGCATTTTCATGTACAGTGCCTAGTCTGATCTAGTATTGTGTCCAGATCGTTGTCCAAGGATAACTAGTATCAGAGTGATCGCAGTGGGTGCACGAGGGCTCTTGCTCCTGAAGGATCATATCTCTTGGACTCGATCCATTCAGAACTCTACAGACCCACCATTAGTAGGAACTGCACACCTTTTTGTTTTTCATTCTGGTATCAAATACCATGTCTTAATAAATCTGTAATGTTGCCAGTTCTAGATTTGTTATGGCATGTGCCCAGAGAGAATCTTTAGAGGTGCCCCCTCAAAAATCTACCAGTGTCCGGTGTGTGCTGGCTGACTGATATCATCCCGCCTGCCACCACATAACATTTTCGGACCCCCTGCAGTTCAGAGCCCACGCTCTCTGCGGGGAGAAAAAAATGCCTTTTCTGGAGGAAGGTGTTCACACCTCCTCCAGCAGGATGGGTAATGATTTAGCATATCAAGGCCAGGGGCTTTAAAGCCATGGGATTGTTAAAGCAAATAGTCATTTTTAAATGTACAAAGCCCAAATGGAGATTCTGTAACCTGTTACCGAATTGCAGGTGGAATTGCGAATTGGTATTTGGAATGGGCATTTTTAGGGCTTCCCTTCCTAATACCGTTTCGCATTGGTATGTGCAAATGTTTTGTGACCACAATTCGGTCCCGAAACATTTGCATGTTACCAGCAACTTGAAGTTAGTGGTAAGCCATTTGCAAAAAGGAAGGGGACCCTGTGAATCCCCTTCCCGTTGGAGAATGAAACAGACCACTACCTACTCTTAAAAAATGAAACAAATGTGTTTTTTTTTAAATGCATCCCGTTTTTCGTTTGGGAAAGCGGAGCTGTATTAAAAAAACGCTTTATTTAAAAGCAATCAAATGCATAGTTGTCTGCTGACCCCATAAGGCCACCAACCTTGTGATTTTTTTTAAGAATTCCCAATGTGTTGCAAACTGAGATCTACCTCATTAATTCCTGAGGTGAGTCTATTTGCGACCCACTGGGAATCGTAGAAAGTGTAAACACCCTTTTGTACATTAGTGTTTGCGCTTACCAAATTGCGAATTGCATCTTTGCACATCTGGCCCTTAGTGCCTGGGCTCAAAGTTTTCCTCCGGAGCAGATCACTAGTGCGGCCTAAGGCAGGGCCAGCCATTAGCATGTGCGAGTTCAGCTCTAGCCCAGGACACAGACCCTTAGAGGGCCACAGGAGTTGCCTGCAGCAATCGTCTTCCAATGTGGCTTCAAGAGAAAGTGCATTTAGACACTGTTTCTGTAGGCGGCTGGAGCCAGTGTCTGCATTTCAATGCTTTTCTTCACATACCTCTCATTTACCTTGCTCCCTCATCACCCCCAAACAGTTAAAGAGGATAAATAGGAGGAGGTGCCAAATTTGGTTTCACCCAGGGCACTCTTTAAGCAAAGGCTAGCTCTGGCCAGAGGTTGGGGTTTGCTGAATACCAAGCCTATCTAGTCTTGATACCAACTTATTCCTCTTTCATCCCAGGCAATACTCCCTGCCCTTCATCTCATTCTTCAGGGTTCTTTTCATCCTGCTTTCTATTTTTTATGCTATTTCCTACCTTTCTTTTGATCATTATTCCCCCCTTTTCTCCATTTCTCTCTGCTGCCCAGGGTCAGAATCCAGTTAGTAAAAAAGTTGTGGTCCTGAAAAATGTGGGCAGTGGGCTCTAGCTACAACCACTGTCTCAAATAAAGCATTGCATAGCCCCGTTTTGCAGCTCAATGTCAGACGACAATTCCACTCTCATCTTTAACCTGCAGTGCTTCTGTTTGCTGCCAGCAATCTTGCAAAAAGTCATAGGGATCCTGAAAAAGTCAACCTACAGCTTGTTCTTATGATGCTGCAATGGGGTGGGCCATCAAAGCTTCCTCAAGCATTCATTAGTCTTTACTTGGAAGAGATGTAACTATGACCACTGAAGAAAGCAGTGATTGCGCCATTACTGGTCAAGTCATTGCTTGTTAACATAAGGAGTCTAGAAGCTACCAGCCTATTATAGGTTTCAAAGAAATTGCACTTTTTTGGCACCCCTACTTTTGACAACATTTTATTGCTGGTGTATGGACTCTAAACATTGGGCTTCTGCCGTACAGCACCCAGTGTATGTGCACTAACCCATACAAACATGTAGACTTGGCTAATCCCTGGTTGGCATATTTAGTTTACCACTAAGCCACTAGTATATGGTACTCAGTGTACCCAGGCCTGTAAGTTATATGTCTCTAGTAGACTGCAGCACCTATTGTGCCACCATTAAAGTGACCAAGTAAAGCATGTCTTCAGGCCTGTCCCTGCAACTTTAGTGTGCAGTTTTAAAATTGCAAATATAACCTGGTAAACTAATCATCTTGCCAGGCCAAAACCTTACTTTTTATCAAACCTTATAGATAAACAATGAAACAACAAGAAAATGTACACCTCCCGCCTCCCTTCTCCCCGGCAGCAGTCAGCAGTTATAACATTCATTGTCTTCGTTTACAGGCGAACTGGTATTAATATAGCGCTGGTGTGGAGGAGGCATTCTCGTGGTGTGTGTTAGATGTCAACGTGTCGCGGGTGAGTGATTGTGTAGGTGCAGTGTTATCATGGTCATAAGCTATTGTCGAGGACACTTCTGTCATCATCTGTCCACATTGAGTTAGATCCCTTTCAGCGTTCTACTCTATTCTCACAACCCGTTGGCGACATTCTTGCGCCACACCCCATTCACACATATCAGGAGGCGGCACGTAGAGCTGATGTGCGGCGCGGCACTCCAGCGGCAACACAGGGGCGCGGCGGCCCACAACAGACCGGGAGACACAGCGCGCCACAGGTGGGCGAAGTAGAGTGACGGCAGGGCCCGACCCATGCCCCATGACCAAGAAGGGCGCTCTCGGTGCAACAACGTACACCTCGTGGGTGTGCCAGAAACTGTCCGGGGCCCGGCTTTGGACCTGTTTCTGGAGGAGTTGGTGCAGACGCAGCTATGCCCCCGCAGGCTCTCAAAAATGTTCTCGGTGGGGAGGGCCCATAGAGTCCCGGGAGGGCGACCCAGGCCTGGAGCCCCCCATCGTCCAATCCTGGCATGCATATTCAGTTTTAGGGACAGGGACGCGATCCTGCAGGCGGCCAGAACCGGCCCACCGCTCCGAATAGAAGACAGCGTGGTGACCCTGTATCCAGACTACACGGCAGCCGTATTGGCCCAGCGGCGCACATTCACAGAGGTAAAGCGAGAGCTCCGCACCAGAGAACTTAAATATGCAATGCTCTACCCGGCTAAGCTTAGAGTGGAAGCGGAAGAAAAGGCTTGGTTTTTGAGTCGCCCGGAGCAGCGCGAGACTGGCTAGACGGATGGAGGCCGGCGAAGGGGAGCCGCAGACAAAGACCGGAATGGCGACGGCATCCCTCGCAAGAGACCTTGAGTGGCCGGGACGGCGACACTCCGGCCCACCAGGAAGACACAGGAGCGGTCAGTGAGGTGGAGTGACTCTTAGGGCCGGACTGGACACTCCTGGGTGCTTAGTGACTGGAGACACGAGCAGCAGCATCGTGACCCCAAAGTAGGGCCCACGCTGCGAGGAACACAAAGTCGCAACAGGTTGCACTGAGGACGATGTTTGGGGGCTATGGTGTGGCGGGAACGGACTCTTTCCCCCCCCCCACTTTCACGCAAGTACACAGTTATGGGATTAAAGCGCTCTGCTAAGTTGGGGTGGCGGGTAGTTCTGAATCCGCTGGGCAGGGAGGCAGGGAGGGGGTGGTGGGATGGGTTCTGGTTGTGGGTGTATGGTTTGTTGGGGCCGTAGCCCCCTTTTGTGTAGTTCTCAAGAATATAATTGTGGAGCAAAACATGACAGGCTGCTACAGGGCAGTTCGAAAGAGGCAGCCCACCATAGAACATGCGACCCAATATGAGCCAGGGTGACAGGAACGTAAACTCACTAAACCACAACACAAAGGGACAGACGTCGCAGATGTCTATAATCTCCTGGAATGTTAATGGGCTGGGGGACAAAATAAAACGGGGTCTGGTCCTACAATATTTGAGGCGGAAGAATGTGGCGGTATCGCTGCTGCAGGAGACACACCTGCAGGGATCGACAGTCCAAGCATTAAAAGGGTGGGGATTTAAGATGATGGTACATTCGGACTTCACGTCTGGCTCGAGAGGGGTGGGGGTCCTAGTAAACAAGCGGTTCCCATTCATAGTTGCAAACACATATCAGGATGACCAGGGACGGTTTGCGGCTATCACAGGTCAGTGGGACGGTAAATCTTATAATATAGTGTCGGTATACATTCCGCCGGCACTGCACCAGGAAGCCTTTGTTGACCTGGGTAAATTCCTGTTGAGGCTGCCCTAGCGGGAGCTCATTGTTGAGGGAGACTTCAACGCAGTAATGGACACAACACTGGATAAGCAACCCCCTAGAGACGCTGACGGGCCATCCCGTAGGTTGCAAGACTTTGTAGCGGCGCTAGGACTGATGGACGCATGGCGGACTGTTTCCCCAACGGAAAGGCAGTTTACATTCCACTCTGGGGCCCACAGTAGCCTCTCTAGAATTTACTACATTTTCACATTAGCCACCGGGTTGTTGAGGATGACATCAGTTAGACATATGCCCAGGGGTATTTTGGACCACTTGCCAGTCCTTGTCACATATGCACCCTTCACCCCACAGTCTCGTAGGCTGTTCCCAATCAGGCCAGGGTACTTCCAGGACTGTAGATTACGAAAAGCGCTCCTACAAACCACAAAGCAATACTTTGAGGAGAACCAACACTCCGTGCCCTCACCCACTACACTATGGGAGGCCTATAAGGCAGTGCGGCGAGGTAGCGCCATCTCACTTATAACGGGCAAAAGGAGAGAACATCAAAAACACGTTAACGACCTAGAGTTAGAGGCCGAACGGGCAGCGGAGGCACACGCATGCAATACCACAGAGGAGTCAGCCCACATACTACACATAGCCCAGCAGGCATATAGAGCCTATGTACAGTAGGAGGCCTCTACCAGGCTAACTAGCACACTGCACAGAATATATGGTCAGGGTGATAAAGCAGGCCGACTGCTAGCATGGTTGGGAAAAAAAGAGAGGGTTAGTAATTGGATAACACAAATTCGGACTGGTAATGGAGACATAGTCTCCGCGCCGCAGCAGATCTCAGAAGCGCTGGCACAACACTATGAAACGATATATACACCAGTCGCCGTTGCAACGGTAGAGGAGAATCTGGCCTTTTTGCAGGACATTAGACTGCCCTCTCTAGATGTGGGTGCGGTGAAAACCTTAGAGGAAGACATTACATCTGAAGAGCTTACACAGGCCATAAGAGCGCTTCATACAGGGAAGTCGTTGGGACCCAGCGGGATCCCGATTGAATTTCATAAGCTAGGAGTAAAACACATAGTTCCCCCCTATTGGCGATGTTTAAAGACAGCTGCGCAAGAGGGATCTTACCCGGGGACCAACGTCTCGCCACCATTGTGGCAATTCACAAGGCCGGTAAACCGGCGACTGAGTGCACTTCCTACAGACCAATTTCACTCCTGAATGCAGAAGCGAAAATACTTGCTAAGACTCTGGCCAATAGACTACAGCCGCACTTATCAGACCTGGTGCACGCTGACCAGTCTGGGTTTATGCCACACCGCAACACAGCACTTAACTTGAGACGCCTGTTCGGGGTGATAGAACGGAGGGCAACAGCAGTCCTTTCACTGGATGCAAGAATGGCATTTGATCTGGTGGAATGGCCCTTTCTTTTCGCAGTCCTAGAGCGTATGGGCGTCGGGCCGAAGTTCTGTACGTGGGTCCGACTGTTGTATACGAGCCCGAAGGCCCAGGTGGTCGTGAATGGCTGTATGTCAAAAGAATTTCCACTGGGAAGGGGAACACAGCAGGGGTGCCCACTGTCCCCACTCCTTTTCGCGATAGTGTTGGAGCCGCTGGCGGCGTGGATCAGACAGGACCGCAAAATACAGGGCATAAAATGGGCGGGAGACTGGGAGGATCGTATCTTGCTATACGCGGACGACATTCTTTTATATCTGACGTCCCCACAGAACTCCATTAACCGACTGTTAGAGATTTGCGTAGCATATGGCCGTCAGTCTGGATATACAATCAATTGGGACAAGACAGTGCGCTACGTCCTGCGGGGACCCCCACCGCAGCTACCGCATGGTTGCGAGCTGCAAATGGTCACAACCGGCTTTAAGTATCTGGGGATATTTGTAACGCATGATCACGAGCGGTTCACAGAAACAAACCTGACTCAGCCCTTGTTAAAGTTTAAAAACGATGTAAAACATTGGCGCACGTTGCCGCTGACACTGCTGGGACGTGCAGCACTTTTTAAGATGGTGGCCCTCCCGAGATTTTTATACGCGTTACAGAATACACCATTCCCTATCCCTCCGACATACTTCAGAGCAATCAATGCGGAAATCACGACGCTACTCTGGGACGGTAAAACCCCACGAATAGCGCTCACAAAACTTATCAAGGGCTGGTACGACGGCGGGATTGCACTGCCGGATGTCAAGGCATATTACTGGGCTTCCCAGATGGTCGCGATTAACCACTGGCTGCACGTACCACAGGATGAACCGGCGTTTAGACTCGATAGGCATCTTTTAGAACCGGCAGGAATAATGAGCGCCCTATACAATAGGCGGAGGAAACACAAGATCACTAGTCCGACACTACACACAGTACGAGTATGGTTTGATGCTCAGCGAGCGCTCGGATGGGACGGAGTGGTCATGAAGGCTATGCCACTGTGGGACACTAAAAAACTGGGGATGCTAGGTAACACGAAGGGGTTCCGCAACTGGGATTCAATAGGTATTTCAACGGTGGGCGACCTATGGCGGAGGGGTGGGGTGGTCACCTTCGCTCACTTGCAAGACACATACGGCCTGGCGGAGACTGAGAGATTTAGATACATGCAGGTTACACATGCATTGTGGTCCCTGATACCGCCAGACACGAACCCGGAAGACTCCTCCCCACTGGAGGATAGACTCCTGACTGATCACTTCCAGTAAAAAGCGATATCACTGACATATAAAAAAATAATAAACAACAGAGCAGATCCCACAGAGGCCCTGAAAGCTAAATGGGAGTGTGAGGTGGGAGAGATCGACGAGGCAGAGTGGAGAGAGGCACTGGCCTCCCCTAGAGAGGCTGCTATCCCATCAAGGCTCCGGCTCATACAACTTAAACTATTGCATTGTACGTACTATACAAGGGTACTTCTACACAAAATAGGGCGATCAGATTCGCCACTCTGCCTAAGGGAATGTGGGGACACGCGGTCCTTCTATCACACCATCTGGAGCTGCCCCGTGATTGTGAGATACTGGATGGCGGTTATGCGGACACTCTCCCAGGTTACACCGCTCACTGTACTGCCCAGCCCACGATGCTGCCTCCTTAATATCTGGGACCCAACAGACTTAAACAGGATAACCCAGGACTGGGTGACTCTGGGAATGACGGTGGCAAAGAGGAACATAGCACAACGCTGGGGATCCAGGGACAGCCCCACTCTGGCCCAATGGTGTAGAGATATGGACTTAGCCATGGTGGCAGAGAGATCAGTATATACCCATAGAGACTTCCCCAAAAAATGGGAGAAGGTATGGGGGAAATGGAACACATACAGGGATGGCATTTGTGAGCCCCCACATTCGGACTCTGACTCAGATGGAAGTCTGTGATTATAAAATAGCAGGTGGCTCCCGTAAGATGGTTGCTAGTGGATGGGGAGGTATGAGAGGGAAGGATAGATGTATGGAATTCTATATGTCTGTAGTAGATAAAGAGATCATAATAATGATGTTTATGTTAATATCAACTGTAAAGCTGTCATTGAAATGCTCTGCAATATATCTTAATAAAACTGTTTAAAAAAAAAGTTTTTGGTTAAGGCAATTTCTACCAAATGTAAAATAAATGCGCTTGGTGTTTGGTAAGGCCAGTCCTCGGAAAACAGAATATCCTCAAGCGCCCAAAGGGCCTCTCTCTGGGGGATATTAGTGTATAAGGCCTCGATATCGAGGCCTATGAGAAATTCATTGCACCCTTGTATATCACCACACCCAGTCTTAGGGTAACACTCAATTGGTTGTCACTGTTTTTAGGTCTCGCGACCTATCAATGCGCGCAAGCGCATTGAGCGGAGCGAGAATTCATGTCCTCGAAACGCTCGTGAAACCAAGGGTTTCGTTCGTGCGGTTTTGTTTAAGTTCACGTGAATCACGTGATCAAACAAGCACGCGCATCAGCCTCCCTCCCTCCTAATTGCATTTTTTTTAACGGCCGCCGCACAGCACATCAAAGGGCTTCACCCAGCATGCGCTCTGCGGCTTCTCCTCCCCTAATTAATCATGGGCCGTACTTTCAGTTTCCCGGCCGCTCTTGCGCGCGCACCACTCGCGTCTTTTTTTTTTTTTATTGTTTTCGCGTCCTTGTCTTCAGAGTATTACCTGCCGTCCAGAGTGAGCTTCTACTGTAAGTAGGTTGTTTTACTTTACTTTATTTGGCTCTCAACGTCTGGTTAGTCTTTACACATTTGCTGTTAACCACACTGCTTTAATTAATAGTCAAATCAGCCACTGAGACTTTTCATGCGCAGCACTCTCCTCAATGCGTGACTTCAAAAGAACAGCTCGCAGCTCGCTCCGCTTCCCTTTTCCCTTGCGTGCTGTTCGCTCTGTCCCGTTCCTCTCCAGCGCTTAAGGCACTTGGGGCCAGATGTAGGTGGGAGATTTCGGCCATTTACCGGCCGGTAACGGCCGAATTCGGCCGTTACCGACCGGTAAATGGCCATGGAGATGTAGGGGGATAAAAAACATGCATTTTCGGTAATTTTACCGAATCGGTAATTTTACGGATTCGGTAAAATTACAGAATCGGTAAAATTACCGATTCTGTATATTTTACCGAATCGGTAAATATACCGGTCGGTAAAATTACCGAAAATGCATGTTTGGTATGTAGGTGCCATTTTTAACATTGACACAGGGCTTTGAAAATCGGTATTTTACCATGCAATACAATTGCATGTTAAAATACCGATTCAGGTGTACATGCACATCTGTGCATGTACACCTGTGCCATATGGCACACACACAAGCCTAAAACAGGGGCGCCAGAGGGTGTCAAAGTGACACCCCCTGCACCCTTGCAAAATTCGGTATTTACCGATTCGGTAAATACCGAATCGGTATTTGCTATTGAACCCTTTGGGCTTCAAGGCCCATAGGATTCAATAACAAATACCGATTCGGTATTTACCGAATCGGTAAATACCGAATTTTACCGATTCGGTAAAATTTACCGAATTTGTACCTACATTAGAAATACCTACTCTTAATTACCGAATCGGTAAAATTCGGTAATTAAGAGTCGGTATTTCTGATTTTGCTACATCTGGCCCCAAGTCTTTTCTCACACTGCACTCTCCTTACAGCGTAACATAAAATAACTCCTCACTGCTCACTCTGGCTCGTTATCCACTTGCGCTTGTGACATCGATTTATTTCCTACGCAGCACTCTAGTTTCTTCGTGACAATAAATCAACGGTTCGCTGCTCGCTCTGCATGCCTTTTCCACCGCGCTATGCCACACTTCACCTCAGGGGCAGTTTGTGTGCTCTGCAATTCTGGATTTGGTCTTTCCTCGCCATCTGCTGCTTGCCCATTCACATCCCTGCCCCCCTTCTCTATGTTACTCTTCCAACCAAATGCATTTTTACACCATTTGTTTACATCCCCAACACCCAGCTCCTCTGAGCCTCTTCCCACTGCAAACAAACAAAACAAGCATTGGCATTGCCAATAGGTCTCGCTTGTGGGACCTTATAAGTATTTAGTTTTGCAGCACAATATCTTTGGTGCAACAACATCAACTGTTGCACGGATAAACCTTGTACCTTATAAGTGTTTAGGCATGAAACAGTTGATGTTGTTGCACTAATGATATTGTGCTGCATAACTAAATACTTATAAGGTCCCACAAGCGAGACCTATTGGCAATGCCAATGCTTGTTTCATTTTTGTGTTGTCTTACATTTTGTTTCCCCTTCCCTATGCTCCACCCTGAGCATGGCTACGCCAGGGCGTTTTGTAAGCAGAACCGATGATGAAGCATGTCACACACATTTGTGTGTGAGTGAGGGCAGTTTTTCAAAACACACGATTTGTGTCACTGCTTGTTTGTTTACTTGTGTTGGTTGTTGTACTCTCTACCCCTTCTGTGTGTTCATATGCCATACTAGGGGGTTCGGGGTAGTGGGGATTTGTTTTGACCCTCTCCCCTTTTTTGTGAGTGATGACTGGTGCCAAGATCCCTGAAGTGCCCTTTGAACCCTGACAATGCTGTATTTTACTACACCAACAGCAGTCAAAGGGGCTATATTCCTTGCCTGCACTAGGACCTATAGCATCCTTGCAAGGCTACAGCCTTCTGTGGCCCTCTCTAGTATTACTCTGTGTGCATAACAGCGCCTGAAAGGTCATAACGCAAAAACAAAGATATTTTATTATTTTGAACAAAGACAATTATTTTAAGTCCTGTTACTCTATAATGTACAAGCCAGCCAAAAGGCTCAATTCAAACTGGTATGCAAAATGCAAACTTGTTTATTCATCCATAAACTACAAAAACGCAGTCAGAAAAGCACACATTGGCAAACGTCTTCTTCCTTGTCAAGATTTCACCTGCAACCACAGCCACAGGTGGTATCAAGGTCATGTGCCCACAATGTCCATAGCTTGTATAAATCAATTATTGCCATTCCCCACACACCAAGAGAAACCCTTACACCCTATTCAGAAATGTCACACCTTGTATGTGGAATAAGATTATTGGGTGCACACTAGGGACCACATGTCCCATCATGCCTCATACTGGTATGCACTCTTAATGGAATTATTGCTGTAATTTTGACATATGTAGCTCTGAAAAAGATTCATTTAAACACACTTGCCTCTATACAAGCATGAATGTCTTCATACTAGTACAAATATAGATAAATACTTGTTCTTGGGTCATTAAAATTACAGAATTTAGTTTTTATCCTTTCATTATTCTTTCTAGCGAATATAACACAGTTCACAGGACTGGGCAGACCCAGTCGTTTGCTCGCGTCCTCTGCCTCTCCATGGTTAATGCACATTTTGTATGCATTCGGTTGTGCGCAGTATCCACTTTGTTGCTGTGCTCTCATGTAGTCCTTTCTTACATTCCTGTTTCACTGCACTTAAAATCCACTTGAGTGTCACTTTGCAACGACAGCTGGAGGTTATTATTATTTTTTGAATTTGTAGATCAGCGCACAGCTTCCCAGAAGGGTTTCCCGGCGCTGTACAAGAACAGCAAAGAGTGGAGCAGTCTATTGGCTGAAAAAACATGTTTTCAGGGATCTACGGAATACAAGAAGATTGGGTTGCATGCGGAGAGGCAACGGCAAGCTATTCCAAAGTGTAGGGGCCAAATACGAGAAAGAACGCCCCCCATGCGGGAGAGCCTGATTTTAGGGACTCAAAATTTTTCTTGAGTGGAGGATCTGAGGTTTTGAAGAGGAACATACGGGCAGGCTAAAAGTTGCAAGTAGTGGGGCGATTGTAAATGTTTAATGCAGAACATTTAGGTTACAGTTTTGAATTTGACCCGTTTCTCTACTGGGAGCCAGTGGAGATCAGTCAGCAGCCCAGATGTGGGTGAGAATTTGGGGGCGCGGCAGAGTAATCTAGCAGCGGAGTTTTGAACTCGCTGTAATTTCCATGTAACCTCTTTGTTTGCGCCCAAGTAGAGTATATTCCCGTAGTCCAGCCGAGAGCTGACAAGGGCTTGGACTACGGTGCGCTGGGCATGTAATGGGAGCATCCACACAATCTTTCTCAACCATTTCAGAATGGTGAAACAGGTGGCAGCAACCTTAGTGGCCTGCTGACGCATGGAGAGAGAATCATCCACGATGAAGCCCAGGTTACGCACGTGGGAGGAGGGTTGTGGGAGCGGGCCCATCTCCGGCGGCCAATGTTGTGGGCCCCAGAGGTCTCGGTCTTTACCCAAGATCAGGATCTCAGTCTTATCGCCATTAAGCTTTAAAGAGTTGGCGTTCATCCAGGTCACCACTTTGCAGAGGCAGGATCTAAGAGCAGAGGGCTGGGTGGTATTACCTGCTGAGAGAGAGAAAAGGATCTGGGTATCGTCGGCATAGGAGAAAAGCGACAGACCGGAGTCCTCAACCATTTCTGCCAGCGGCTTAACATACATGTTGAACAGCAAAGGGCTGAGAATCGAGCCCTGGGGGACCCCATGAGGTGAAGCATAAGGCTTTGATTTTAAGGATGTAGAAAAAACCTGAAAGGTGCGACCAGTGAGAAAGGAACTGAGCCAGTTTAGGGCAGCCCCAGCGACACCCGATAATTGAAGGACCTTAATGAGTACGGTGTGGGAGACCGTATCAAAGGCAGCACTAAGGTCAAGTAATATCAAGGCCATGGTTTCGCCAGAGTCAATCTTTTGATGCAGCATTTCAGT
This sequence comes from Lissotriton helveticus, assembly GCF_964261635.1. Lineage (NCBI taxonomy): Eukaryota > Metazoa > Chordata > Amphibia > Caudata > Salamandridae > Lissotriton > Lissotriton helveticus. The sequence goes on along the minus strand of NC_136068.1, from coordinate 186,053,198 downwards.
CACCCCAAGAAGAGTGGAGTCCGTAGAATATCCGGTCCGAAAACTGGACTGGGAAGGGTGCAGAAGCCCATTAGTTTCAATGTACTTAGACAGATGCCCATTGATATGTCTTTCCAGGATCTTTGAGAGGGAAGGCAGAAGTGAACTAGGACAAAAGTTGGAAGGAAGAGAAGGATCAGCATTGGTCTTTTTTAACAATGGAACAACCATAGCATGTTCCCAATCAGGAGGAACAGTCGAATTTGTGAGAGATGAATTGAGCAGTTGAAGAATATAATCAAGGGAGGGAGATTCAATTTGTCGCAGAACTGTAATAGGCAATAGAGCACAGGGAGATCCGGATTTAATTTTACTGAGGTGATGGGTAAGTGATTTCATGTCCAGGAGTGGCCGTGAGTCAAAAGTGAGCGTTGTTTGTGTTTCGACACAGCAGTTATCAGGCGTTGAGGTAGGGCAGATGGAGAGCTCGACAGGAGGAGAGAAGGAGGGGTTGGCAGAGCTGGCCAAATTGGAATAAATGGTTTTAACTTTATTAAGAAAAAATTGAGCCAGATCGTCACATTGTGTAGTGTTGAGGTGGTATCAGGGCGGAAGCGCCCGATAAATCCTTGACCAGATTGAATAAAGTTTTTGCTCACTTATTAGCCTGGGTGATGAACAAGGAAACATAGTTAGCGCATGTGGCCCTGCAGTGGGAATAATAGGATCGCTTAGAAGTAAGATAGGCGGATTTAGCTTTTGGTGAATACATTTTTCGCCATCGACGCTCTGCGTTTTTACATTTAGTTTTCTCCCTTTTGAGTTCATCATTGAACCAGGGGCGGGGGTGGGGGCGGGGGCGGGGGGGTTATAAGAGTGGTGTAGCCAGGGAGCCATGATCAACAATGGAAGCAAGGAAAATGGCTTCCCTCGTCTAGGGGCTGTGTATTCAGGACAGTCTAACTTGGGATGCAGGGACCCTCACAGCCCCGAAGCCACTGCACCTGCTGCCCTAATGAGTGGTGGACCTCTCGGTCATTATTCTTCACCCAAAGTAGGCTAAAGCATCTCTTTCACCTGGTTTGTTGATTTATTACACATATACATCATTGGGAGATGGGGGGAGGTAATGGAGAGATGCAGGAAAGAACCGGGCACCCGCTTCAGTTACTTCACTTGGAAGACAATTTAATACATTTTAGTATTTGTCTTTTATCCGTGAGAGTCATATTATCTCGAGGCCAGGCCTTTGTTAATAACGCTTTGTGTTAATAGTATCAAGGACTAGGAGTGAACACGGTAATAATAATAATACTCCTCGTAAGATTCTGTTATGGAGGGCGTGGCTTTGGCGCCACTCAAGATGGCCGCCAAGCGGAAGAGGTCCGCCGCGCTTTGAACGAGTTTCGGTCTTTCAACGTCGGCTAACGCCATCCCGATGGACCAAAACTGCAGCGTTAGAAGAGGCAGACACCTCAATGATTTGAAAGCACTACATTTTTAATGTACTTGGGTGGGGAATGTATTTCTTTCCCCATCACGGAACTAAAAGAATGTTGTTGTCATTTTATGTAGGAAATCGCTTAACTTTACTTTTATTTCACAGGAGATGGTTGATGCAGGTAGATGGATTATTGTTACCTGTCTTAATAATATACCTCTTACAGTGTTGAATGTTTATGCTCTTACACTTCCCGATCTCAAATTTTGGCCTTGTATTGCTAAGAAATGTGCACAATATCATGATTCTTATTTTATTTTGAGGGGTGATTGTAACCAAATTACTCACCCTTTTTAGATATATGCTCTTCGTCCCAGTTTTTAGCTAACAAAATGCATAAACACTCTCATTCAACTATTGCTCATGGCGCTTTGGTAGATTTTTGGAGGCTCTTTAATCCTACCTGCCCATGATATGGTTATTACTGACTTGGATGTGATTCCTCCTTATCCACCTTCGCATAGATGGAGATTTAATAACTCTCTTTTAAGAGATGTTCAGTTCTCTCATAACTTCATATCCTTCACTTCTGAATTCTTTTTGTTTAATGATAACCGCTCCATTTCTCTTTTTTTGTTATGGGATATATTTAATGCGTCTGCACAGGATTTTATTTTAAGGTTTGTTTCTGTAGCTAAGAGACGTTGTGCTAAAGAAATTATACTTTCTTCAAATAAATCCTTGGAGAAAAAGTTATTTTTTTCTAAATTGCCCCCTGGGCTTCTTGAGTTAATTCAGGTAAAACTAAAGTTCAATACTATTTCTACGAATGAAGCAAATTGTATTCTACTTAAGCAGAATGCTCAGTAGTATGATGGAAGAAAAAGGCTGGTAGATTGTTGGCTAAGTATTTAAAAGTTAGAAAGGAACGGCGTGTTATAGATTCAATTACTAAATCTCATGGAGACGCTGTAACTAAGCATGAGGCTATCTTACAGGGGTTTGTTACATTCTACAAATCCCTGTATACTCCCAAATTACCGGCTCAGTCTTCCACTATTGTGGATTATTTGGACCAAATTTCCCATGATTTTGGACTTTCAATCTCTTCAAAAGGATCTTACCTTGGAAGAAATCTCTGGTGCATTACAGAAGTCGAAATTGGGGAAAAACACCAGGCCCTGATGGATTCACAGTAGAGTTTTATCTCCACTTCCCTAAATGTTCTTCTTCCATATCTATTTATCCTTTTTACTGGTTTTGTAGATTCATTTTCCACGTCTGGAACCTTTCAGGAAGCTATTGTTTGTTTAATTCAGAAGGATGGCAAAGACCTTCAGGATTGTAAGAACTATAGACCCATTTCATTGTTAAATGTGGATTATAAGATCTTCGCTAAGTTGCTCGCTCTTCGTCTGATGTCCTTCCTACCGCATCTTATTGGTAAAGAACAATCGGGAATTATTAAGGGTAAACTTATTTCTGATAATACTTGTCTATTATTTAATGTTATCGGGAAAGCTCCTTTGTTTAGATCCTCGCTTGCGGCTATCACAATTGATGCGGCGATGGCCTTTGATAGGATTAGTTGGGAATTTATGCTTAAATCTCTGTCTTGGCATGGATTTGGACCTAAATGTATTTCTTTATTACCCCTTCTGTGTCATTCCCCTAAAGCTTCTGTTCTAGGTAATGGTAAAGTTTCTGCATATTTCTCTCTTCTCAGAGGAGTAAGGCAGAGATGTCCGCTCTCCCCCCCCCCTGTTATTTGTGTTGCCGCTGGAACCTTTGCTTTCCCTCATTCGTCATAACTTGATTACTGGCTTTTCCTTTGCGGGTCATCATCTGAAGATTCTTTTTTTTTTCCTAGGTACTTTGTCCTATTCTATCCATTCCTCATTTCCTACTGATAAATTACTGGATATCCTATTAGCTATTGCATTCCAACAGATTCTCTTTAATTGGAAATTCTCCGCTAATTTATCACTTAAAGTATGGTGGGACTCCGTCTGTTCCCATCACAAACTGGATACTATGTATATGATAAAATCTTTCTTTTCTCCTAATGTTTAAAAGTTGTGGTTACTTCTTACTATATTTCTTATGCAAAAAGATGTTAATGTGTCCTGTACAGATCCTACATTGTCTGAAAATGTTGATCTTACATGATTATTTATATTTGTATTTGACGGAAATGTTGTAACCTCTAGATGTAATGATATTTTTGTTTGTCCATCGACATGGTAAAAGGGTATATATTTCACATGTTATTATCTTTATATCGAGGAATTTTACTGATTTCCCTCACCCCACCCCATTTTCACCCTCTCTCCCTCCTTACCCAAAATTATAAAGACTTTAGTTTTCTATATATGGTTTAAGGTTGCTATTGGCTTATTATATTTATTCTTTGTTTGTCATTGTTAGTATGTTTTAAAACCTTTAATAAAGTCTTTTGAACACTGAAAAGATTACGTCTCAGCAGTATCATAAAATTGGTGCCAGCATAATAACGTACCAAAATGCTGATTAATTAATACCTGATTGTGACGCTTTTGTTGCTTCTCTTCTAATGCAGTACCAGTGTTAATTTGAGCTGGTGGTCTCCAGTGCTCGGCTCCAGGACTTAATTCTCAACACTGGCACATATGACACTTTACCACACGATGGCGCTGCTTTGCTAATTTTAAGGTGAGCACAACAAAGTGTTTAATATTTTAATCTACATTAAAAATAAATAATAACTGCCGCAATGCCATTCTTATACCTTTGAGTGTTCCGGAGTAGTCTAAATGATCACACCTGGAGGTGTTGTGTTGGTACTGTCATTGACAGCGGTGGCAGGGGCAATGGGTGGTGCAAGCTGCAGTGGCCTCCAGCGGCGGCCGGCACAATTCGGAGGTAGTGTGCCGGAGCGGGAGGGGGGTTGTATGTGGGGGGAAGCGGGTATTAAAAAATTAAAGAACAAACTTTCCTTCTTGCCGCTTTCTCGCCGCATCTTCCCTCCCTCGCTCGGCCTGAACAGGAAGCACACCCAGGCTCCCAGTCAGTCAATCACAACGCTGCCTATACAGCGTTGTAATTGGTCTGAGCACCTTGGTTCGGTGCTCGACACTGACTGGGAGCCTGGGCATGTTCTCCATGCAGGCTGTAATGCGGCCTGCATGGCGAACATGCGCAGTGCGCATGACTGTTTGGACGGCCCGAGAGGGCCTGCCAAACAGTCATTGCGCAATTAGGAGGCTGCTACCACTCCTCTCCTGCTCTGTGAGCAGAGCTGCCCCGCCTCACCCCATAACGCAAAGCTGCCGGGAGTTGGACAAATAAAATGATAATAACACAAGTTATTATCATTTTATTTTCCCTTTATTTCACTGCTAAAAAGCAGTGGGACGACGCTCCTCCGCTTTAGCGGTGGAGCCGACACTGGTGGCCTCCTTTCTTTACAAATTAAGCACTGCCAGGAGTCTGACCAATGCAAGGAGGGGCCCTCTGATGAAACATGCAAACTTTAGTTGCGTGAGGGATTTCGACCTATGAGAATTAGCACCTATAGTGCCATTACTCACGAAGGCTTGAGACTTTCATATTCAGCTCCTTTTGGACCAATCCTCCAAGCACTCTGTTGTTTATAAGAGTTGTTGGTTTATTACTTCAGAAAGGACATTTTATTATCTCCACAGTGCACACATTTTCTCCATTTTGCGTTTTGCGTCTATTTCTGTAGTTTTAGTATGTATTTGCTCATCTGTATGTAATGCACTAAAATGTGTCCCACTGTCTTCCACACTTTGCAGATGTCTGGAAGGCTAATTGTGCAGGTAAATAGATCTAAATGTGATGCCTGCAAGTTTAAATGTAATTCTGGCTTCAGCATGGACCGAGTGTAAATCACAATTGATTTGGGTGGTGATGTTGAATTTCTTTGTTCCAGAAACTAGCCTGGCAGCAGAATTCATCAGGGATTTCAAGGGAACTGAGGTGGACTTGTGGTTGTCATTCAAAATGGAATTTCCACAATTCAATTGTGCAACAACTGTAGTTTGGATAACCAAGAAAAGTCTTAAGGGTAAAGCACTGGTTTTATTGCTTTCATTATATGTGTTATCTGGGCTGGAAAGGCCAGTAGTGAACTTATTGTCCTGTTAGCTATTACATTATATCAGTTATGAGATCAACACAAGTGCATTTCACTTATCTAGACTCTCCTGTCTAAAATTATTTTCCATTGACAAGTTTTCTTGGCCTTGCTATCCAGCTGCTAATTCAATAGACGTGAGCCAAAAAAGCCAGGATGAAAATTTGAAACCTGTGTGGCCGTCGAAAGAAGACATTCATGGTTCTATAGAATTGTATCCTGTTTCTCATTCAAGAATGGAGGATAGTCCCTACAACAAGCCCTGATCACGTGTAGGCTTAGGGAAAGAATCATTATTTGAATCCCACACAGCTAATACAAGGTTCACCATGTTGGCAGTTTGGTGACTGAAACTTGTATGCCAATAAACATGCACCTGTGAGCAGGAAAAGGAAATGCATGACTATTCTACAGATCTGGGAATGGAAAAACCCAGAACAGTATGAGAATTGACTAGATCTCACCAATGATCACTGATTGGATTACTCTTTAAAACACCTTGCTTGACCTACTCCAAGGAGACGCTCTGACTGAATCTGAAGAGGAGAGAAGACTTCTCTGCCTGCTGCACTGAAGGATTCATGTCTATCTGCTAGACACAATTGGAAATGAATATGTGCTACTCCACCTGAACATGTGCTTCCAGAATTTTGGTACAGGATTTGTGGCACCAGTCCATTCTTGATCCACAGGGCTAGAGTGGGTCAAGGTTCAGCCTTTGAAGCCTGCTTGCCCGTGAGAGGCTGAAGGGTGAAAAAGAGCTAAGATTTAGGCATCTGTTGACTTCCTGGAAGAATTACTGTTATCACTTTTGAAATTAAGACTTCTTGTGGCATGAAATCTCATGTGTAAGGAGCCCACGCTGCTTCTGCAACTAAAAGAAGCGGTCTGAAGTATGAATTCAGAAGCAAACCTTGCTGATTTGATGATTAAGTTCAAAGCTGTACTTATATCAGAACCTGTGAAAAACCTAGAATGTTGAAAAAACACACAGATTGAGGACACTATCACCTTTTTCACATTGATTTTATTTCCGTTAGTGTAGGAAAGTGCCCTTTTCGACATGATTACCCATACTTTTTGCCTGGTATATGATGTGATTTTGACTGGAAATGCACAAGGTTTCTGCTAACCAAGCACCCAGTGCTAGATTTCTTTCTCAAAACTGTGCAATTGCTTACCCAATTGGCAATACCTCTGCTATCCTCTGTAAGTCCTTAGTTAATGGAGCCCCAGGTACCTGGGGCCTGAGGTAATGCAGAGGGTCCCCAAAGGCGGCAGCACGAACATTGGCACCCTAAGGGAACTCTAACCAAGCTCATGTAAACTGCTGCTGCAGGCTGCATGTCTTGGTGCAGATTAACGTGAAACCATGACTTGGCACACATCCTGTGTGCTATGCCTGCCGACACTACATGCAATATAAGTAAGTCACCTCTACAGCCGGCCTCACCGCCCTAAGGCAGGGGCCACTGTACTACATGTGAGGGACTAACTGCCGGAGCAGATATGCCCCCCTCCTGCTCAGTTCCATCACTGCCAGAACAAGCGATCAGGCAAGCCATTTTAAAAGCATGTGCTGGACACTGCTGAAAATGTGTTTCCTAGCTTAATGGTGGCTTCACTGAAAATAAGGCTGTTTGGCATCAAACATCTCTTATTAATGAACCCACACAGATGCCAGTGTCGGACTTAGTAGTATATGCACCCAGAGGCACATTAAAGGTGCCCCCCGAAACCCTACCAGCCACTGGTGTGCTGACTGACTGGTTCTCTCCAGCCTGCCACCAGAGATGAGTTGCTGACCCCCAAGGGTGAGGGTCTTTGCTCTCTGGAGGTTTAAACCAAAAGCTCAGAATGGCCTATGTATTAACATTCCGAGGCCACACCGCCTCATAGAGGACCATGGCCTTTGGTATGCCAATCTGGCTTCTCTCATTGGAGAGGAAACTGCCCCCTTTTGCCCAGAACATATTGGCACCAGGACAGGTGGGAAAAATAGCTAGGCAAGGCAGGTGTGTCCACTCTCCGGCGAGCACCACCCCTGAACTGGGCAACCTGAAGTGGATGCAACTTTTCAGAAGTGACCATCTTGGGGATGGCAAATTTAGAATCTCTGCTTCACGTCCACTCCGGCTCCTCAGGATCAGCGTGATGCTTAATGGGGCCCACCTCCTGACTTCCCCACACTCTGACTAATACAGTACACAGAGCATAGAGGTAATCAAGCGAGGGAAGGGAAAGGGTAGGGTCAGCGGTGGAAAGGGATTACCCGAAACAATAAAACATAACATTAATACAGTATGATAATCCTATCTACACTCTGTATGACCTCACTAGTATCCTAACTATACCTTATATGTTTCTCCCCAGAAGCTGTTCCTAAATACTCTCATAAGATACTTCTCTTACGATTAGTGGAACAACACCACCTGAAAGAAATAAGAACCATTCATCAACACCACAGCAAGAAAACCCAGTGGTATACTGCAATTAAACTTCTTTCTCGATCATACTCACATCCCTACCCCATGATTTCCCAGAAACAAAAATAGGACAAAAAACCCTATCCAGTGAAAAAACAAATATCCAAATCCAAAGATTCCAACAGAAACAGACTCCAATCTTAGTTCAGTAAGTACTAGAATATACACAGCTCGGGTAGTTCCTCTCCTTTGAGAAACTTCAAGTAATCCAGAAATCCCAGATCAAAACAGGATAAACAAATTAGTCATTACACTCCCAAGGGGGAGAGAGTCAAGATACTGTAAAGTTTTGCTAGCACAAAAACAATACCTCCTAGGTTCTTGTAGAGGTGAGCCCTCCGCAGCCGCGAGAGGACTAGACCAGGAATGCTCACGCTCAGCCGAGCGGATTCTGGAGCAACAGCCCGCCGCAGCCGCGAGCGGGCGAAGACAAGGTAATGATCTCGCTCAGCCGAGCGGATTCCGGAGCAACAGCCCGCCGCAGCCGCGAGCGGGCAAAGACAAGGTAATGTTCTCGCTCAGCCGAGCGGAACACTGAGAAACCGCCCGCCGCAGCCGTGAGCGGGCTCGAAGGAGTTCCAAGTCGCATCCTCACAGGAAGGCAACGAGAAGATCAGAGGGACTCAGCCGAGCCGACAGAGCCTCCCGCTGGTTCTACCGAGGGTCAGAGGTTCCGGGTAGCGGGATACAAACACCGGACATCCACTCACAAACAGCAAGGCTGTTTGCAACGATAACGGGCAATCCAGAATCACATACAACGCCATCGCGTTGCTACGTGAGATTTGTAGAGTGTGGTCACTTCCTCCCAGAAAGCCTTCTGGGAGATGTAGTCCAGGAAGGACTGTGCAGTGTAGGCGCCTATGAAGATTCAAACCCTGACACTCTGGGACAGGGTTGTGCCCACTTCCCCCAGGAAGTGGTCATATAGGGGGTCTAGAGACCCCAGGGGTAAGTAGCCCATTGACTACTATCCTATACTCCCGTAACACACCTAAATTCAGTATTTAGAGGAGCCCTGGCACGTGGAAATCAGATCCTGCCAACCAAAAGAAGAAAAAGGGCCAAAGAGCAATGAAAGCAAGAACTGTTAAAAAAGCATCTGACTTGGCACCAGCCCTGCAGGCCTGTTCGCCTATTCTCAACAGTTGCTTCAGAGTCATCTTGCCCTGCAAGCTGCTGATCCTCCAAAGCCTAGAAGGACTGCCAACACTTCTCCAAAGACTCAGGAACTCCAGTGGAGCAGTGGAGCTGCTTCCCTGCATCTTGCAGGCACCTCAAAGAAGACTGTGAGACTCCGGAACGTCAAAAACCCAACCCCGCAAAGCACCTCAGCACCTGCACTTTGTAACCTGAGCTGAAGTGGGCCAACGGTGCCAGTGTGATCCCTCAGCCCTCCAGAGATAAAGCCCACCTTGGACTTGCCCCCTGTGGATATCCTGACCCCGCCTGCAGCCTCTGTTTGCAGGCTTCCTCGACTGCAAGTGCTGCCAGTGAGGAAAATGCCACACCTAAAAACACCTCTGCACGGTGAACAGCCATGACAACGCGGGGATTACCCCGCACTGCCATTACAATGCAGGAATTACAACGAAAGTCGTTACAACGACTTTCGCTGGAGGGCGCTCTTGGATAGGGAATAGTTTAATTTTCTATCCAACTCCTTCCCTACTGTCAACATGGGCTGGAGTTGGAATAGAAAATTAAACTATTCCACTATCCAGCGCCCTCCAGTGAAAGTCGTTGTAACAACTTTCGTTGTAATTCCTGCGTTGTAATGGCACGCATGGTAATACCACGCGTTGTCATGTCATACAACCCCTCTGCACCCGTCGCCCCTAGAGAAGAGGACCAAAGGCATCCCCAAGCATTGCAAGTGTTGAGCCCCCTTGCTGTTTCAACCCGACTGGTTCCCTAGTCGGAGCCTGCCGCGTTTTTTCAGATGGACCGAACTCCATGGACTTAAATAGGGCAACCGATACTGTAAGGCACCTCTGTCCCCGGCTGCCCTAATGCTGCCCAAAGTGAACTGTTGGTGCTGCCTTGGACCTTGCCTCATAAGTACACAATATTGGTCTCATAAGTCACTGTTGGGGGCTCAAATGCAATGCAGGTTTTTCCTCAATAGGTTAACGTTACCACAAACTGCTTCAAGTACTATTTAAAGTATCAAAGTCACCCGACACTGAAAAACACACAAAGCCCCAGAGCCTTCAGAGGTGCCCTGCTGGTGATGCCTGGGACCTTGTCCCATACTCATCTTAAGACCGGGGAAGGATCCGGTAAGTCGTTGTTAAGTGAGCATATGCAGCGTATGTTTCCTTCCTAAGTTAACAATGCCACGAAATGCTTCGTGTCCAATTTAAGGTATCAAAAACCTGTTTTCTGCAAACCTGCTATTTTGAAAAGTGCTCACCTGATTTTGATGATTTTGGTGCCTAAAGTTATATAAAGAAGTGTTATTTTCATAAATTAGTGTGGATCTCCTTATTGAGTCGTGTGTATCATTTATTGGCTGTGTGTGTGCAGAGGATGTCTCACACTCCTCTATGACAAGTCTGAAGCTGCTCGACCACACTGCCCCCTAGAAGTGCTTCTTGGGATTGCTAGAATCTGAATTCCACGCCTGAATAGGTGCTTGCGGGTCTAGCCGGACTGAACGATTGTGTTCCTGGGCAGAACCCCCCGGGCGGCCATCAGTTCTAGTTTTTGAAACCTATAAACTCGTGAATGTTTTCCCATGATTTATTGGGGACATTTCCTCCATTGATTTAGAGACATACCCAGCAGAGTACGGATCCTCGTGACCTACATCTAGCTGGGCAACCCAAGGATCTGATTAAGACATGGGTAACCGGTGGATTTGACTGCGACAGTCCTGAAGAAGACCGGGGTGACCTTTCGGGGCACAAATCAATGGTCGAAACATGTTGACTCGAGCAGTGGTAGGAGGGAAGTCTTAAGAAACCTCATTTTCTCATAAGACATTTTCCCATCCTTTCCTCTCTTTTAATCCTGATAAGGGTACCATATTGGTTCTAATAAAGTATTTCGTTCTTTTGGCACCCCTAATCAGGTTTTTAACACACGTCCTTACTGCACTAATCTTTGTCGCACATTTGATCCACGAGGTGTGCCTCTACACACGGTATCACTTATGTATGTTACTCATTGTACGTATTTACGTATCATGTTGTACGTCTTGTAACGTGGAAATGTATTATTTTTTCCCCCCTCCCTAATGCTCCGCCCTGGATGTGGCTACACCAGGGCGTTTGTAGCAGGCCCTATGATGAAGCATGTCACATACTTTGGTATGTGAGTGAGGGCAGTTTTTTCTAAATTGGGAATTTTCCTTTGCTTATGTTGATGAACTCTTTATACCATTTGTATGTGATCATTGCTAGAACAAGCCCATGTCCACTGATAATGGAATACCTGGACTCTATGCACCGCATACCTCTTTTTGGTACACCACATAAAGAGCCGGCTTCCTACAGTTAGGATTACACTGAATGTATTGTTCCTGTACTTTCCTATGAGAGCATTTTGTTTTTCCTCTAACTTTTGTCATGCCGTATAATTTAGTCAACCCTGCCCAATAATTCCGACGACCCAGCAAATAGCAGGTGGTCCTATAATGCCTTGTTTCACGCAACACATAAAACGTTTCTAAGTGATTTAAATGACAAGTGTTATTATTGCCCAGCTTAATGTTACTCACTCTACTACCTGTGGAAGGATGGAAGGCTTGAGTCACTTTGCTGTGATTCTAGCTGTGCCCCGAGGATCACTACGCGTTTTAACAGCGCGCATTCAATTCAATGAGCTATTCTGCCACCTTTCTCTTCGGTAGGACTTGCCGTGGTAAAACATGAAGTCAGTCATGTGACGTGGCCACAGTCCTTGATGGAAGTTCTTTGAATACTATTATTACCCAACCTAACAGAACTTTGTTTTACCTCTAAAGAAGAACAGGCCCTGCCAAGTTTTAAACGTATCTTACTTGAGGCACACATTTGTCAGCATGAAGTGTCTAAGTCACTGAGACATCTCTCTCTCTCTCTCTCTCTCTCTCTCTGCCTCGCTCTCCCTCGCTCTCCCTTGCTCTCCCTCTCTCTCTCTCTCTCTCTCTCTCCCTCCCCCCCACACTAATATTGAGTGTTTTTTATCGACTTGCAATAATAATGTGGATTGGGGAATTTGACGAACCTCTGTACAGTCAAAGTCAGTATACCACCAAGGCAGGTAGAAGTAGAAGTTAAGAATAGTAAATCTAAATTTACCTATTATACTTACTTTCATGATATTCGGTGGTAATGGATATTCCTAACACAATATTATTGCGGATCAATAAAAAAGTACTAGATATTTTAACATCCAGTCACTAACTCTCATGTTAGCCCCAGTGGCGCATCGAACCCTGATGGGGCCCCCTACAAAGTACATGGAGGCCCCCCCACTGGACCCAGCCAAGAGCTCTCAGGTCAGGGGCCCTTACCCTATACAGTGCCGGACGAGGCCCCCTGGAGTTCAGGGGGCCCTGCTCCACAGGGGCTGTGGGGGCTAATATTACACCATTGAGTAGCCAGTGTGTCTCTCTCCTGCCTACTCTAACTGTCCATGGATCAAGGGCCAGACACAGAGACTGCACCCTTGACCCCACCCTCCTAAATACTCACTCACCTCTACACCTCGCACCCTAAACCCTGCCTTACCTGTCCTAACCCGGTTGTTCTGGGTCGTTCCACTTACCTGAAATAGCCACGGAGGAAGATGGGCCAGCAGGCTCATGCTGCCGTCGCCCGTGCGTAACAAACACCCCACAGCCCACGCGGTGCGGGGGGGGGCAGTCTTCAGTAAGTGAAGGGGGCCCCCTCAGCTCTTCCTAGAGAGCTGGGTAGAGAAAGCAGCCTCTAAAGCAGCCTGCACGCGCTGACCCAGGACTGAAGAGAAACAAAGTAATAACTTACATTGTTTCTCTTTAGTCAGAGCCGGGCTGGAACAAGGATGGGGGTGGGGGCCCCAGAGAGAGCATTTGCAGGGTACTGCTCCTATGAGGCAGCACAGAGCTGACTTGTCCCAGGAGAAAGTTTGCAGCTCCAGGCTTCCCTACACTTGAAGGGGTGCCCTCGACCCCCCTCTGACGAGAGTGCTGAAGCACAGGCCTGAGCAATGCACCCCAGTTCTGTTTAGCTTCAGCCTTTCTTTGGGCAGGTAGCAGTGTTCTGAAGATCTTGCACACAAAAAAGAAACAGTTGCAATTTATAGCTTTTGTTTCTTGCTTGTGTACAGAGGCCTGGAAGGGAAGGCACCCCAGGATTTATCTGTGAATCAGAGTGCTGGAGTGCAGAAAGAAACAGTCGACAGAGCAGTGATCAGGAGAAGGTCAAAAGGAAGTTCAAAGGAAGAAGCAATACTGTGAGAGAGAGACAGATGATAGAACTCTGTGTGTGAATGTGTGTGCACGCAAGGAGGCTTAACCCCCCCCCCCCCAGGTGCAGGAGGACCCGGGACCCCTCAGCCATGCAGCTTGCTTGTCTTGATATTCAGCAGAGAGCAACTTGCTCTGTTCTTTGTGCAGAGACAGTGCCATAAGGTGACACTGCTCTGAAGAAATGTAAGTAACACTTTATTGTTACATTTTAGGAAGCAACTGATTCTACAGGAAGCCAGGCCAGGGTTTTTTAGGGCTCCTGCCCTGCGTTGTACAGCGCGAGCCCTTTAGTAGGTGAAAAACGGGGTTTTTTAAGCTGCCCTAGGAATCGCACACGCTTGTGCGTGTGCTTTTCCTTTGTGGGCAGCTATTGGCCTATGCGTGCATCTTTTAATGAAAGACTGCACGCAATAGGCCACAGGCGGGCGCATTGCTCCTTATGCGCTTTGTGCGCGTAATAGACACCAATAGGCCATGTGGTCATGTGTGTCGCAGTGGCGCGTGCGAACGCACCACTCGCAGGCGTGTTAGCAGCAGAGGTGCTGCAACAGACACTGGCTGACACAGCCACGCTCGCTCTTTAACGTAAATATTTTTCCTCTGTATTCAATCGATGTTTTAGATTTTTGGACCTGTATAAGTTTCGTTATGTTTTAACAGTTATTTTTTACTTTACAAGTTTATATTAAATTACATCTCCGGGCTTTGTCGCCTTAAATTCTGTCTGTGTAGGGCTAGGTGAGCAGTATCTTAAGCTGTGCGCAGGTGCAAAGGAGTCAAGTATATTAGTGTGCGCGATTGTCTGAAAGAGTAGTACATCACAGTGTAGCGTCCTCCCTCGTATCACGCTGTGCGCGTGCGATCAGTATTTCATGTTGGGGTTCCTGGGTGATTTTTGCCTTATTCGCTGCTTGCTTATTTGCAGGCAAGTCGCTGAACCATAATTTCCACAGCAAAGCGCCAATCTCCAGAGATGTCAGAGAAGGTGAGTGTTGGCCTGTGGAGTAAATGGTGGTTTATCCGATTGCTTTCAATTTATAAGCGCTTATGAGGGTGAAAGCAGAGGTTTGAGCACCAAAGTTAACTTTTTCACATAAACATGAGAAAGACGAGCTGTTAGTTCAGTTCTTTGGGGTCATTAAGATTAGCAGAGACTCCACTTAAGAACTGTTGTCATGCACCTCTGGAAGTATTGTCGACTGACTTCTATTAGCCCGGAGAAACTTATTGCAGTAACTTACCAAGACAGACTTACTACGGTGGTTGAACCTAGAAAGACCTACAAGGAATGGCAAAGAGAAGTTGTAGAGGCCATGGAGTAGATAGAGCACCCACCCCCATTGATTCCAGACCTAGAAAGAATGAGAAGAAGTTGTGTACTTGTTTGTTCTCAGAAGGTGCAAACATGTCTAATGTTGGGATTCTGAACTTCTAACAAAAATCATCGCAAAGCTTCTTGCTGTGCGCAGAGGTCCTGAGAAGCGAGAAACACCCTTCTTTGGCAGTCTAATTCAACACTGTCCTTTGCTCCTATGTGAACAGTTTTACTGCTAGAAGGTGGTTCTCTTTGCTGTTAGGTTTAGGGCAGCAGAGTACCCTTTTGCAGAAGGCCTGGAAGCATGATTACAGCAAGATTCAGTGTTTTACTGTGGACCCTCGCACATCCAGCCTGCACCCTCAGTAAGAGTCCATTATCAGAGTCAGACTACAGAGGTGGCAAGCAGCAAAGAGCAAAAGGGTCTCATGCGTCCTGCAGCAGCCTTCTCCCCGGCCATGTTGGCATCCTTCAGCTGCTGAAGGGCTGTGATTCCAGGGGATTAAAGAAGTAGTGAGGCTAGCATTGGACTAGCTTGTGTCCCCCAAACAGGTGAGTCCACCAACAGCCCTTTTCTTTCTACCTTGATGTAATAAAGGGAGGCATGGAGTAACTGGCAGGCACTGGGGATATTGGGCCGATACCATAGCATTCATTATGCCTCACCACCTGGTCACACCAGACTTAACAGAATCCCAGAAGCCCCCACTGTGCCCCTGCAAGTACTGAACAAAGGCAACTGTTTTAACAATGCCTGACAGGGGATGGAATCTGGGTTTGAGTGACTCCTTGCATTGCTTGTTCTTGCTTTTCAGAGGTAGGTTCTGCCCCCCCCCCCCCCCCAAAAAAAGTAAAGACTGACCAAGTAAATGCACCTGCATTAGGATTTCCAACCTCAAGCAGAATTACACTTACCGCAGATGTGGATTGCATATGTTGCTCTGGTCTGAGGAGGGAGACGAGAACCAAGTCAGGTTCAGATCCTGGGACTCTGGCATTGGCGATGTCGGCTCAGACTGTCAGGGTCTAGGTATTGTAGCAGGGTCTCCCTATGGCTCAGAGCCCTGGCCTGCATCTCTATCCCAATGATCATCTGAATAGAGGACATTTCTCCTTTTACATGTATGTTTCTCCTCCATAATTATTGAAAGCTGGGTGAGAAATTTGGGACAGCTTTTCTATTTTTCAAACTGCACTAAAATGAGTGCACTGCACTTCCTTAAAATGTATGCTTTTCAAGTTGTAGGAAAGCACTGAAAACTTATATAAAAGCTCTCAGAGCTCTGCTACTCGGAATAAAGCAAACATTTAAAATACCATAGTAACGCTGCATTCAATGTACTTATTCCTAGTGTCTGCCCATCACCTTGCAAATCTCTACGCCCAACACAACAGCCCTCTTTTTTCCTGTTGGTTGCCTCACTTTTTATTCTGTGGGTTACTTGATCTCCGCTATCTCCTAATGTGTAGTTTTCATCCTGCTTTCTTTCCTCCCCTCTCTCTAGCTTCTACTATGATGTACTGTTCTTCTGTGCCTCATTCTTCCATATAGTCCCCTCTAGACAGCATCTGCTCAGTGATGGTCACTCTTGACCCTCCATATCCCCATTTTCTTTCCAGCTCTTTTGTTTCTTTCTCTGTTTTTTTTTCATTTCTTGTTTTCTTCTCTTTCCCATAAATGTCCCTACTTTCTACCCTTACCTCTCTAACCTGTTTCTCTAACTCATTCCTTTATTTCTATCACAACTGTCCTGACTTTCTAAGTAGTCTTTTTCTCTCTTTATTCCTAACTCTTTCACTTAGTCTCTCTCATACACATCCTTTAAGAGTGCTCCTCCATTACTCACTGACTCTCTCTATGCACTTTTGTTATAGACTGTCCTTCTCGATCTCCTTTTCTTTCTCTTTCCTTGAACATTGATTGTTCGTTTGTGTTTCCCCCTCCACTCTATTCCCTTGTATTAGTTCCTTGGCTCATCTGATTGGTGTTTGGAGCGTTGCAGAATAAATTAGTTTGCCAGTGTTCTGTCACTCTGCTGAATGGCAGGGGCATAAGAATAGCACCCGCAGCCCCTACAGGGCGGGAGACCCCAAGCTCCAGGGGGGCCCCCCCCAGCACTGTGCACATGCAGCGGGCCCCTGCCCTGAGACAGGCCCAGACTGGCAGTACCTGGGGTTTCCTGGGACCGGTTTTGTGACAGGGTGATTTTCTTATTGGGGATGTATATTACAACAGGCCACCTGACCCATCAAAGGTATTTGACGCGGCTTAAATACCAGCTTTAGAAGTAGCAGCACTGGGGATAAACTAAACGCCGTTGTCCCTCTTTTATTTCCAAGTCAATCATCACGGAAATAAAAGAAATACAATGACACTCTGCGTTCACTCACGCAATAGCACATGGCACAACCTGTAGTGGAGGGGAGCGCCAGTCTGATCCTGAAAAAGGTAATTGCGCTTGTTGGATTTGCAGGATGAAAGGTGTTTATTAGGCTGCCTCAGTAGAAGTTCTTGAGTCGAGCTTAGTGAATGGGCATTCACAGCAAGGCAGGGGTGAGCACCAGGACGGCCGAGCCCTGTGTCATCATAACAGCAAAAGGTCAGCTGTCCCAATTACTTATATGGAGGAGTTTAGCGCACATCTGCTCTGAGTTAGACCGGGTAAGCATTACAAGGACATTTTTAAGGCCAGGAGAGAACTCAGATGCAGCCTAATCGCCTGCAGTTTCCTCCTTGAAATGTAAATGAAACATGCTAATATGTACATCATTGTTTGTCGGAGGCCACACAAATTCGGCCGGCGTCTTATGTTGTCGCAGCAGTTGGCATGCGCGCTTCTTCCAGTAAGACTTCATGCCTTTCAGGATCATAAAAGGGACTTGCTGCAAAGGGCGGCAGTTTGAAGAAAGTCATCTTAGTATGTTTTACTTTTTGAGTAACATTATTGTGTCATAGGGCATAACATTAAGATGAATACAGATTCAGATGAAACCACTATTCAATGAGTGCAACGTGCACTGTATGAGTTGGATGTATTTGCTATTTCAGCCATTGATGTGTGCCTTTAGTGGTGAGAGCCTGTCTGCTACATCCTTTCACTGCTCTGGCACTGGCTGGATCATCTAACTGTATCTTCTATAGCTAAGGTGGCGGATGAACCTGGGGTAAAGGCCCCTGCTTCCGCACTTCTGCCGCTCTTCTGTACAGTATGAGACCATGAGCCTTAATCCGAGACCCAGCCGCACTATAACCAAGTGCCACGCCAGCGTTGACTGCTCAGTGTTTAGGAGACGACTCCTGTGAGCCAGTCTACCTGTCCATGACCAGTCCCTGCGACACTGCTCTCCTGCCTGTCCACACCACACACCCTCGGCACCTTTGCTAATTGTTATCTGTCTTCGTCAGACTGCCTAGTAGTGCACACACTTCAAATAAAAAACCCAAACAAAAGCAATTTAAACCAGTCTTTACAGTGCAGGAGACCATCTCCTTTCAGCTTGAGAAAACTCAAGGTCGTCATATCAGTACTGGAACAACTCTTTTTTTAACAAAACTTTGGACACTGTTGTGATCAAATAAAAAAATTAAAAACCTTCGGAACGTTGTTCAAGATAGATCTCCGCTCCCCTCTTTGACTCTGAAATGAACAAATATACTTAGATTAAACAAAAAGAGTGTATCTGCAGGCAGAAAAGCACCTCCAGCACTTTCCACTATCTTTTTTGTAGGCTGCCACCTCCACTAATTACTTTTTTATCAGCTTGGGCTGCACTCCCCTGGTGCAGACCGGTTTTTCAAATGTCCAAGCATCTTTTTAGCCTGGGTTATCTGTGCGTCTGTCCATGGTTGGTCGTTTGGCACTGTAGCCGATTTGCTTTTAAAACTGTCAGCTCTAAAATCTACACTTGTTAAAATTCAGAAGCCACTTGAAATACAAAGCTACTCTTGCTACTTTTTCTTTCTGTGTCTCCTCTGAAAGAAATGCAAACGTTGAGTCTCTCAGGGGTGTCCAACATAGGTGTAGGAGAACCGGATCCATGCAAGATATTCAGCTATCCATGCGCTATGTAAACAAATGCAAATTAGAATCATTTTATGTGGATGTCTTCTATTTGGATATCCTAAATATTTGGCAAGGCCCTGGCTCTCCTGGACCTACCTTGTATGCTCCTCTATTTTCTACAGCGCAATGTCTGCCTTTCAGTCATAACACAGTCTTGAAGTGGTCCTTGTCATTGCTAAGGTGCAAAGGATTAAAAAATACACAATGTAGCTATTTTGAGAACAACTGACTAAGGATGCTATGGCTCACTACCAAGTTAGTAATATGTCAGTTCAAATACGCACGCCACCATTGACAGTAATATTTATTAGAAGGAGATACTTTCCCCAACATGTGTGTGTTCTTGATACCACATTGCCAGTGCAGCCCATGCCACTGACAGGAAGTGTGGGTGGGCATATTTATGACATGGTTTTACAGAGGCTGAAAGTATTGATAATGTGGTCATAATAGTAAGAAGCATATTAGTAAGATGAATTTTATTGACATCATACAGCATCTTGAGACCCTCACGGGCAAGTAGCGCGCTTTATAAAAAACCCTCATTGATTGATTGATATTTGATTAAAATAAAATTTTAAAAACATGTGACCATTTTTCAGAAAAGCTGGGGTTTTTTCAAATCCTGACTGTAATGCCCTGGGTTGCATGGGTGAGGCTGCCTTTTGTGTTAGTTTGCTTGGCAGGGCTTTCGGAGGCCTGATTTCTTGGATGACCCTATAAGGGGTAGGACTCCATATTTTAGTGCATGCCTCAGACCAGCCCAGTTTGAGGTTGCTCCATTGTTGTTTTTAACACGAGACAGTGTGGTAGATTGATGAAAGTGCGACTCTAAAGATGATATTGAAAACATTAAAAATCTGTGATCCTGCTGTTTTAAATGAAAGGTTATATTAAACATAAAACTATGAGAGCAACATTGTAAGAATCGGACCACCTTATAAGAGCTGCTATGTCATGTATGTTGGGTTATGGTATAATTAAATTGCAAGAATCGGACCACCTTATAAGAGCTGCTATGTCATGTATGTTGGGTTATGGTATAATTAAATTGCCTAAGTTATGTTGTTCAATAGTATGGTGTGCCAAGTTTTTCAATGTGTTACGTTGTTATGTTTTTATGTTTTTATATTGTGTTATGTTACCAGGCTGTGATACGGCATACCATTGCTGATTTAAAGAGTGCTGAAGGCAGATAGAGGTCTACTTAAGTGCACTAAGACATGAGGGAAGGGGGTGGGCACAAGAAGGTTTATACAGCCACACCCTCGCGACGGTGAAGGGCACCATCCGGCAGTTTTCCAGCTGCATCTCCTCAGTCTTCGTGGGCAGTGTCAGCTCCTCTAAGGCATACTTCCACCTGAGCAGGAAGTGGGCCCAGAACCTCTTTGCATTCTTCCTCTTTGGGGATTCTGTATTTGTCTTCTCAGGGAGAGGTGGTGGGAAAGCGTTGCTTCTATTGGAATGTTTTCAGTGCCTGCCAGCCCCCAGTTGCGCAGGCTGCTTTCCAAATGAGGCTTGATGGGAGGTAGGCTCAGCCTGGCCTGTTTCCTCCCTCCTGATATCATGCTTACAGTTGGCTGATGGGCCTTGACCAGCTCCGACACAGCAGCTAAATCGGACCCTCCGTGCAGATGATCGCTCTGGCTCTTCTTGGTCGGATCCTCAAGACCAAAATCAGCCAGACTTCCGTGTGGCTTTTGTCTGCCACCCACACTCTCCCCTCAGGTGCCAAACATTACAGACAAAGCAGTGACCTTTGATGGAAACCGTGCAAAAGAAAGTCATACAGATTTGGTGGTGCTTCTCTGGTCTATTTTCTATGTTCTCTGTAAGAATGTGGGTATGACTGGTTATCCCAGTGCACTGTAATGTCATAATTTACTATGTTTTAAAAGTTAATACATTTGAATATACAATGAAAACTATGTTGTATAATGCACAGCTTTTGCCATAAAAAAATATTATTGTGGGAGAACGACCACCCGCCGCCCCAAGCCCACTTGCAAGAGTCAGGCTGGCTCGCTACGTACCTTAGTGCATAGAGGGACTGGCCTGAAAAAATATGCTAGAGCTGCTTTGGGTTCCCAGTACGGCCCTGGCCTGAGAGCTCCTGACTGGGTCCAGAGCATGGGGGCCCCCTCCACGTACTTTGCAGGGTTGCCCCCTCAAGTTTCGTTACGCCACTGCTGTCGCCCTCACCCATTTTTATTTTTATTTTCGATATAACGGTATGTTCCTTTTTAGGTACACCCAACGCTGTAAACAAGTCTGTTTCTCTTCCTCTTTTTTGAGGTCTGGCTCAGCTTTACCTCACTGCATTGCAGTCCTCAGGTATCCAAAGATCAATTTCAGTAAGGCTTTTTAAGTCATGTGAAGAAATGAGGAAACAGATGGTTTCTGAAGAGCTTGTGTGGGAGTAAACCATGACCTGCTATCAAGATAGGAGGACTCCATCGAAAGGCAGAGAAAAGCCCCTTAGTGTTTCATTCCATGAGACCTGGGAAACTATGCTGAAATAGGGTATGGGAGGTTATGATGCAGCAGGGTTTGGGTTTTCCAGTTTTTGTTTATGTGGTATTAACAGTGGTGGAAAGTTGGGTGATCATGCCGGGTCCCACTTCCAGCAGATCAGGGATCTGGTGGACACAGGGAAATATGTTGAATCTGTCCTGGTATCATTTTTTAACACCGGGGCAAGATTCAGCAGCTCCTGCATGTTGTCTGCATTCAGAGACGGATTGGTAACGCGGGCACTCGGGCAATGCCCGAGGGGCCGGTATCCGAATTCCAGCTGTGGGCTGTTTTTTTGAGCAACCTGTGGGCCGATTGGGGCGGTTTCTGCCTTGTTCGATGCTGCCAGTGGGGTCCCAAGTGCCCTTTCTGGAGGCAGATGGGCGTCCATTACCTCCCTTTGATCAAGGGGAGAGGTGTTACTCCCTTTCTCTCGCTGGGCAGGTCCATTAGCATATTGAGCGGGGGAAGGGGGCCTGAGCAAAAGGGCCTCCCTTGTTTCAGGTGTGGTTCACCAGTGTAAACTAATACGTGCATTTTTTACACCCCCCCCCCCCTTCCCCCCTTTAAAAAAAACATTTTTTTATTGCCGATGCGGTGGTTTGCCGCAAGGCAATATTCAAATGTGGGCCACTTTTTTTTAGCGTGCCCGGGCCGATTTTTTATCCCAATCCAACTCTGTCTGCATTCCGTCCGGTGCAGCAACCTGCAGGCAGCCAGGAGGTTTTTTTATTTTCACTTCTAGCTGGGCGCAAACAAAGGTCTGATTTAAAGGGCCATCTGCCATTTTTTTCAAGTTTTGTCCAGCTGGAAGCCATCCAAAGCCTAACAACTAAGATGCCAATGCAATTGAAGCAAAGCAAAAGCCCATAGCTTATCACTTCACAAGCACGTTAGAGGAGCCATGACTTGGAGACAGGTTTTTGACTTTGTGGAACACTACAGGAGGAAGAAAGTAGGTCAGATAGAAAAGAGATTCCGCTATCCTTAGTACAGCTGATGCAGTGGCACCGGAGCACAGGGGCATGAGAGTCCCACTGGAACCAATAATGGCTTTTATTACCTAGCAACATGGTACTCGAGTGGTCATTTTCCTTGCTTACGTTATGAGAATGAGAAAAGAGAGAGAGAATAGAGAAAATGTGTCACATAAGGAGACAGACTCTGGCATAGGACATTTTTGGAAAGTGAGGAATATAGAGAGACTGAAGAAGAAGTGGGCAGAAGCAGTGCTTAATTTGTGGAGGTGTTTTCAGGTGCTCAGCAGGCAACTTATTTTTTAACCCCAGCTCTAATTTATGAGAGTACACCACAGGATGGCTCTCTCAGCCTATTTTATCAGCACCGCGTGAGTGCTTAGCAATTCAATGTTTTATGAAATAATAAAACTTGCGGTTCCCTGCCATCCCTACAACTTGGCGCAATAGTCAAAATGGCTCACTTGTTTATGTGTGATGGCTAATAGGAAATGTTGCCACTGGAGTTCGGCAGCAGTGGCAGCAGTTATGGATGGTGCTGGATGCAGTGGAATACCTTGGGCCTTGGCACTTATATTTTTACAGATAAAGCACTGGACAGAAAGATCAAAGAAGAGGACGAGGAAGCGAGCTTCAGATCAGAGAACAAATCTGCGCCCTGAGAATCCAGAGACAATAGCCCTCGAACAGGTCTGTGGCTGTAGATCAGGGGCGTAGCTTCCATTGGTGCAACAGGTGCGGTGGCACCGTGCCCAGAGGCTTGTGGAGCCCACTGAACCCTGGTTATTGCTGTATTCTATAAGACATACAGTAGCCTGGGGGCATTTCCTTCCTTGCACTAGGGTCCATGGCACACTGGTTATGCTCCTGATGTAACTCATCACTTTTCCAAGTTTTGTCCCTTCACTCAGTTTGTGCTCCTTTTTGGGTGTTTTACAGTAGCTAGGAGAGGGGAAGGCCAAAGGCCAGCCGCTAGTGGCTGCTCCGCTGCTAAGGCGGAGGAGCGGCACCCTACTGCTGCAAAGCAGTGAAAGAAAGAGCAAATAAAATGATAATAATTCAAGGGTATTATCATTATATTTGTTCCTGCTGTGCAGCTTTGCGGGGAGGGTGTGGCTGCTCTGCTCTCAGAGCAGGGGTAGGAGTGGTTTACCCACTTCAAGTGCACAATGGCAGGCCGGTCAAACAGTCATGCGTACTTTGCATGTTCTCCATGCAGGCTGCATTACAGCTGTGTGAAGAACATAGCCAGGCCCCAATTCCCTGGCTTAGCGCCGATCCACGGCGCTCAGACCAATCACAAAGCTGCAGGTAAGGGAGCCTGGCTGCTTCTTGCTCTGGCCCCGGAGAGACTGAGAAAACGTGGGAGAGAGTGTGAGAATGGTGAGGAGGTAAGTTTATTTTCCTCTGTATTCTTTTTTAAACCCACCCGGCCAGCCCACCACCCCCGAACTGTGCCGGTCGCTACTGGCAGCAGCCTGGAATAAGATTGACAAAGCAAACTTGCAGGACAAGGGCTGAGTAAGCAGACAGCATTAGAAAACAATCCTTGCAAAAAATATTTTGCAAAAACATAGGCCCAAAATCACAAAGGTTTAGCTTCGGGCTAGCTTTACTTTCGTAATGCTAAGCTGATGATAAACTTTTTGGGCGATTAACAAACCAACGTTAATTGGTATTAGCGTTGGTTTGTATGGAAAAGTCACACAAAGTAGCTCCAAGCGCTGCATCTCATTACTTTGTGTCAAGGGGACGTTACATGGGTGGTACATGGGTGTTCCCATGCACCCACCCATGTTTTATAATGCTAAATCCTATCAACTACATTAGTAGACAGAGTTTAGTGCCAAAAATGAATGCCACTGAAAAGCAGCGTTTTCCGATTTTGCATGTGTGCTGCACTGTATAACACACACAGTAGTAAGAGGTTTTAAACTTGTCTAGCCATAGTATTTTGTGCACATTGGGTACCCTTCCTGTACAAACCCTATGCTAGACTCAGGCACTCAACCTAGCACTATGGAGCTAAGGTGTGTGCCTGGCGCTGGGCAGCTGAAATCAGCCCTGGCTCTAGGGAAGGGGGAGGAGAGCGCCATATCTCTGTGAATATGGCACTCCCCTGCTCCCTCCGTGTCAGGCAAGGCATCCCACATTTATGGCTACTGCGCTACATTCCTTGCCTAATTGAGAATCTGGGCCATAGAATCCAAAATATAGACTACTAAATTCTCAACCTTACAAACATAACTGTGAAAACCTCAACCCGCACCTCACCACAACATCAAGACTTGCCTCAAATATCACTTGCAGTACTAAGAATGAAGATTTTCATAGCCCTTCCGTGCTTATGCAACCTTTTCTTTTTCATTATTTCAATGAAAATTCACACTTCTCATATGGATGTGATACTGCGATTGAGGGCCACGTGGTCGTGTTGTACATGTTAAGAATAGCTGGATGTAAGTAGCGACGGACTGACTTATTTTATGCAGCCTAATTTGAAATTTGAAATTTGAAAAGGAACTTGATTAAGCGCACTGCGGCCAAGCGGCTTCCTGGCGCTGGGGGGTAGAGCCAGACTCATGAGGGGGCACGGGTGGACTAGCAAGGGAAAGCTTGGGAGAACAGGAAGGTTTTGAGAGCCTTACGGAAGTGGGTGTAGATGGGAATAGAGCGAATGAACAGAGGGAGACTATTCCAGATCTGGGGGGCCAGAACCGCAAATCGAGTGCCTCCTGTTTTGGATTTGCGGAAACGAGGGACATGGAGAAGAGAAAGGGAGGAAGAGCGGAGGGTGCACCTGGGGGCGTGAGGAGTGATGAGAGAGCCAATAAAAAGGGGAGCAGAATGGGTGTGCGCGCGAAAGGCCAAGCAGGCCAATTTAAAGATAGATCTGGAATGCACAGGGAGCCAATGAAGAGATTTGAGAACAGGGGTGATGTGGGAGGATTTAGGAAGGTGAAGGATGAGACGGGCAGCCTGGTTTTGAATGGCCTGTAGACGGCGGGTTTCGTAGGCAGGTATGCCCACGTACAGGCCATTCCCAAAGTCGAGGCGGGAGCTGACAAGAGCCATGACTATGGTTTTAAGAGCATCTGCCGTGAAATACCGGGAGATCTTCCGGATGAGGCGAAGGGACAGGAAACAAGAGGACACTACGGAGCTAATTTGGGCATGCATAGTCAGATCGTGACTGACTTTGATACCCAAAGTCCGGACAGAAGAGACCGGTGAGGGAGGGGGACCAAAGGTGGGGGGCCAATGAACCGTGGACCAGGGATTAGAGGGACCACCCGTGAGGACAAGCTCCGTCTTGTCCGGATTGAGCTTCAAATGGTTGGAGCCCATCCATTCAGATATAAAAACTAAGGTGGAGCAGAATTTAGGAAGCGACACAGAGGGGGAAGAGAGATTGAAAACAAGCTGGAGGCCATCCGCATAGTTGTATACAGAGACCCCCAGCTTGAGAAGTGAAGTAATAAGAGGGTAGATAGTCCCTCTGGGCCGGTCACACCACCACGCACCGCGCACACTCCCCGTGGGTGTGCCCAGGCTGCCCCGATCCCGCCGCTGCCCGCAGCTGTGCTCCTGACCACTGGCGTGGTCTCAGCCTCTGTAGCGCAGCGCCGCTTCCTGCTGACTGCTCGACTTTTCTCCCCTGTTGCACGTTTGTATCCTGCCACTGTCATTTCGTTATTGTTTCCCCTGTGTTTGGTGCTGTTTCCCCTGTTGCCCTTCTGTGCCCAGCCTTTTCTCTTTTTTTGTCTAAGTTTCATTGTCTGCTGTTTTTTTACTTGCTGTGCCCCCGCCGCGTTTCCCGCCACCTCCCCGCTCCCCGCCGCTGATCCCCTGCGGCCCCGCCCCCTTCCACCTGGACCCTTCCCATTCGCCGCCCCGCTCCCGCCTCCCAGCTGCCCCTCCCTCGCTCCACCCCCCCCACTCTCCTCATATGGCAGAGTGGCAAACGCGCAGCGTTGACGCGCAGAGGGCGCGCCGATTGAGCGCCGAAGGTGCGCCAAAGGTAAGCCCGTCTGCGCCCGTCCGCGCCTGGACCGCGCCTAGCACCAGGACCCCTGGCCCCCGCAGTCACCAGCCCACCCGGCGGACCTACGACGCCACCGAACTCAACGCACTCAACGCCGGCCGTACCCCGGGTTGCTACCGAGCAACACCGAGACGCACCCACGGACCCTTCTGCTGCCACTCCTGCAAGTTCACCTGCATCCGGACCTGCACTACTCCAGCACCGACCAAGACCAAGACGAGCAACAGCAGCAGCCACCTGAAATGCATCCTGCTCAACACCCGCTCCGTCCACAGACACGCCGTCGAGCTCTGGAACCTGCTCGACACAACTTCACCAGACGTCGCCTTCCTCACGGAAACCTGGATGAACGCCTCTTCAGCGCCCGACATCGCCATCGCCATCCCAGACGGCTACAAGATCATCCGAAGGGACCGTATCAACCAAACCGGAGGAGGCATCGCCATCATCCACAAGAACACCATCCGCATCACGACCAACACCGACGGCACCCTCGCACCCGCCGAGCTCCTGCACTTCCAGGTCCACATCAACCCCAAGACCACCCTCAGAGGCACCCTCATCTACAGACCCCCGGGACCACGCACACAATTCAGCGAAGACATCGCCGACTTCATCAGCCCACACGCCCTCCCCTCCGCTGACTACATCCTCCTCGGGGACCTCAACTTCCACCTGGAGAACAGCAACGACCGCAACACCGCCACCCTGCTGGACATCCTCGCAAACATCGGACTCAAGCAGCTGGTGACCACCCCCACCCACTACGCCGGACACACACTCGACCCCGTCTTCTCATCCAGCAAGGACATCACCTTCAGCCACGCCACCGGACTCCACTGGACGGACCACAGCTGCGTCCACTTCAGCTTCAGAAGGACCACGATCCACCACCACCAGCAACAGGGTGCACGCAGAAGCTGGAACAAGATCACAGCCGACCAGCTCGCGACTTCCCTGAGCAAGAACCCACCCACCAGCGCAACGAACCCCAACCAAGCGGCCACCAACCTCACGAAGTGGATCAGCGACTGGGCAGACGACCTCGCCCCCCTGAGGACCCCGCCTAGCAGACCCGGCAGCAAGAAAGCCCCATGGTTCACCGACGAACTCAAGAGCTCCAAGAAGATCTGCCGAGCCCTCGAGAGAACCTGGCGCAGAGACCCTACACCGGACAACATGACTGCCCTCAAGCTCGCCACCCGAAAACACCACCAACTTATCCACGCCACCAAGAAAACTGCATTCAAGGAACGACTGGACAACAACGCACACAACAGCAAGGAACTCTTCAACATCGTTAAAGAGCTCTCCAACCCCAACGCCGGAAACAACGACATCACCCCTTCGCAAGACCTCTGCAACTCCCTCGCCTCCTACTTCCACAACAAGATCGCGGACATACACAACAGCTTCAGCACGCAACCGACGCACGCCACGACCGAACCACCGCCCCCCAACACCACCCTCTGCGCCTGGACCCCGATCAGCACCGAAGACACCGTCCGCACGATGAACTCCATCCACTCCGGATCTCCGACCGACCCTTGCCCTCACCACGTCTTCAACAAGGCCGACGATGTCATCGCACCCCACCTGCGGGACATCATCAACACCTCCTTCGACACCGCTACCTTCCCGGAAAGCTGGAAGCACGCCGAACTCAGCGCTCTACTAAAGAAGCCATCAGCCGACCCCACCGACCTCAAGAACTACCGCCCCATCTCGCTGCTCCCGTTCCCTGCAAAAGTCATCGAGAAGACCGTCAACAAGCAGCTGGCCACCTTCCTCGAGACGAACGGATCCCTCGACCTCTCGCAGTCTGGCTTCCGGGCCAACCACAGCACCGAGACCGCCCTGATCGCAGCCACCGATGACATCCGAGCCCTGCTTGACAACGGAGAAACAGCAGCCCTCATCCTCCTAGACCTCTCCGCGGCCTTCGACACTGTCTGCCACCGTACACTAGTACAGCGACTCAGCAACGTCGGAATCCAGGAGAAGGCTCTGGAGTGGATCATCTCCTTTCTCGCCGGAAGGACACAGAGAGTCTGCCTCCCCACGTTCAGATCTGAAGCCACCGAAGTCATCTGCGGCGTTCCTCAGGGCTCCTCGCTCAGTCCAACCCTCTTCAACATCTACATGAGCCCCCTCGCAGACATCGCACGCCAGCACAACCTCAACATCATCTCCTACGCCGACGACACCCAGCTGATCCTCTCCCTCACCAACGACCCCGCCACCGCCAGAGCCAACCTTCACGAAGGGATGAAAGAGGTAGCCGAATGGATGAAGAACAGCCGCCTGAAACTGAACTCGGACAAAACAGAAGTCCTCATCCTGGGATCCTCACCCTCCGCCTGGGACGACTCCTGGTGGCTCCCTGCCCTAGGCAACGCACCCAAACCAACAGACCACGCACGCAACCTGGGCTTCATCCTGGACTCTTCCCTCTCCATGACCAGACAAGTCAACGCCGTCTCCTCGTCGTGCTTCAACATCCTGCGCATGCTACGTAAGATCTTCCGGTGGATCCCCACCGAGACCAGGAAGACGGTCACCCAGGCCCTCGTCACCAGCCGTCTGGACTACGGCAACTCCCTCTACGCCGGAACCACCGCCAAACTCCAGAAGAGACTCCAGCGGATCCAGAATGCCTCAGCACGACTCATCCTGGACATCCCCCGTCGCAGCCACATCTCCGGACACCTGAGAGACCTGCACTGGGTCCCGGTCAACAAGAGAATCACCTTCCGTCTCCTCACCCACGCACACAAAGCCCTACACAACCAAGGCCCAGGATACCTCAACAGCCGCCTCAACTTCTACGCCCCCAAACGCCAGCTTCGATCGACCGGCCACGCCCTCGCCGCCGTTCCCCGCATCCGAAGAGCCACCACAGGGGGACGGTCCTTCTCCTACCTCGCCGCCAAAACATGGAACTCCCTCCCGACTCACCTCTGCCTGACCCAGGACCACCTCGCCTTCAGGAAGCAACTCAAGACCTGGCTGTTCGAGCAGTAGCAGACCCCCCTCCCCTAGCGCCTTGAGACCCTCTGGGTGAGTAGTGCGCTATATAAATGCCTTGATTGATTGATTGATTGATTGAGATATACAAGTTGAAAAGGAGGGGAGAAAGTGAGGAGCCTTGGGGGACCCGCAGGTGATCAGGCGGGGGGGGGGGCGAAAAGCCTGATAGGTGGACCGCCTGGGTCCTACCCTGAAGAAAGGACGCAAGCCAGGAAAAGGCGGCGCCCCGAATGCCCGCTGCGCTGACACGGCCAAGAAGGATAGAATGATCGACCGTGTCAAACGCAGCGGACAAATTGAGGAGGACCAAGGCCTGGGGGAGGTTAATGTCTGCTTTCCCTTTAAGTTCGTCCAAGACTGCGATGATCACTGACTCCGTGGAGTGGCCTGGGCGAAAACCTGCCTGATGGGAAGCCAGGAGGAGGTTCTCCTCGATATAGTTGGAGAGGCAAGATGTAATGTGGCTTTCCAGAATTTTTCCCAAATAAGGGAGAAGGGAAATAGGCCTAAAATTAGAGGGAGAAGTGGGATCCAGACCAGTTTTTTAAGGATAGGAAAAACAATAGCAGATTTGAAGGATGAAGGGACAGAGCCCGAAGCCAAAGAATCATTAAAAAGAGCAAGAGGGGGAGCGGGACAGTTGGTGAAAAGGATTTTGAGAATCTGTGCAGGGGCACAGTCCGCCGGAGAGCCAGACTTGACTTTTATAAGTAATTTGAGAAAACAATCCAAGGAGATGGGTGGGAAGTGATCCAAAAAGGAGGGGGGCAAAGGGAGGGGACAGGAAGCGCCAACTTGGGAGACTGTAGGGATATTGGCCTTAATGTTGGTAATCTTATCAATGAAATAATCATTGAGTGAAGAACAGAGAGACTGAGATGGAGCAGGGCTTGCGTTAGTGCGATCGGCGGTAGCTAGGTTGTGGACCAGGGAGAAGATTTCTCGGGATTTGTTGGCAGAAAGCGCAACTTTTTCAGTGAAATATTTTGTTTTGGCCGCGAGAATTGCTCTTTTATAGTTGTTCAGAAGAAGTTTGTATTTGGCACTAAGATTAGGGCAGTCGTTCCATCTCCAGTGGCGCTCCGACCGCCTGAGATCAAGTTTGAGAGCTTTGAGCTCCTTGGTGAACTATTTGTGCGCATCGTGAGGGCGAGCGGATTTGATTTGTTTTAGCGGGGCGACCTGATCGCAAGAAGAGGAAAGCCAGGTGCTGATGGTATCTGCCTTCAGATCCAGAGGGAGGTCGAGAAGATCCGGAGCTGAAGAAGCCAAGGAAAGCGAGAGGGAGTTGAGGTAAGTGTCCTTCCAGCTGCGAGCCAGGATATTTTTGGGTGGGGGCAGCTTATCTACCGAGGCCGTAGAAATAAGAAATTAAATGATAGAATGGTCGGACCAAATACAGGGGAATATAGAAGGGGATGAGATGTCGCAGCCAGACGACCAGATTTGGTCCAGGGTATGGCCCTGGATATGGGTAGGTGCCCTGACGTGGGATGTAAAGTTCAAACTCTGTAGGGTAGCCGAGAAGTCTTTAGAAGACAAATCTTTCCTAGGGTCATCAGGCCAAAAGTTGAAATCACAGAGTAAAATAACCGTGGAGTTGTTGACCACAAGTGTGGCCAGAAGATCCTGTAAGGCCGCTACAAATAAAGGCATAGCTTGGGGGGGCGGTACATAAGGACAATGGTAAGAGGGGTGGGACGATTGAGAGAGCGGGCCACTAAGTAGTCCATATTAGGTATGGGGGGTGAGCAAGAAGTTGGAATTTCAAGGTGGAACGAAAAATCATTGTCACACCACCCCCAGCCTTGCCAGCTGGGCGATCTGCCCGGATGGCGTAGTGGGAATCTGGAAGAATAGCCAGGAGGTCCGGGAGGGAATCAGCGGAAAACCAAGTTTCGGTTAGGAAGAGATAATCTGGAGAGTCGGTATTCAATAGATTAAAAAGTTCCAACTGATGCTTAACTGCAGAGCGGGTATTAAGCAGGTAGGCAGAGGCTGCCTGAGGGGCAGGGGGAGAGCGAAAGGTGGCAGGGGGAGCTATGGGGGGGGAGATGGGGCTGCAGGTAGGAAGTGGTGAACTAGGGGGGCAGGAGGCGAGGATGCCACAAGAATCAAGGCGGCGCAGTAAGGAAGGGGAAAGAGGAGATACAGCGGGGTGTGCAGAGAGTAGGGCTGAGGAATACGCCAAAAAATGGGCAGGGTCTGTGGACCCTGGTCCCGGCCCGCCGCGGACGGGCGCAGACGGGCTGTCCTTAGGCGCCCGTCCACTGCGCGTACGGGGAATGCACATGCTTTAAGGGAAGAGACTGGGCGAGGCCTCGTTCGAGTGGGCGTGGCCAGGGGTGAGGCTTACTGATGGCGGCCAGCGGGGAAGAGCCTGTTTCCGCGGCAGCGTTTAGCTCGGCTGCGCGGGAGACAGGGAGACAAATGAAAGCCCCAAGGAACAGGTAACAAGTGACCAAAGGTTTAAAAGCACACAGTATTACAAATTATTAAAACAATTTAGGGAAGTTCTGCGCTATGCTCCCGGCTGTGCCTCAGGAGTGACTGGTTTAACTGCGAGCTCGTCGTCAGCTCGAGTTAAGTGGAAAGGTGGGCGTGGCGTCGTTCGAGTGGGCGTGGCCAGGGGTGAGGCTTACTGATGGCGGCCAGCGGGGAAGAGCCTGTTTCCGCGGCAGCGTTTAGCTCGGCTGCGCGGGAGACAGGGAGACAAATGAAAGCCCCAAGGAACAGGTAACAAGTGACCAGAGGTTTAAAAGCACACACTATTACAAATTATTAAAACAATTTAGGGAAGTTCTGCGCTATGCTCCCGGCTGTGCCTCAGGAGTGACTGGTTTAACCGCGAGCTCGTCGTCAGCTCGAGTTAAGTGGAAAAATGGGCGTGACCTCGTTCGAGTGGGCGTGGCCAGGGGTGAGGCTTACTGATGGCGGCCAGCGGGGAAGAGCCTGTTTCCGCGGCAGCGTTTAGCTCGGCTGCGCGGGAGACAGGGAGACAAATGAAAGCCCCAAGGAACAGGTAACAAGTGACCAAAGGTTTAAAAGCACACAGTATTACAAATTATTAAAACAATTTAGGGAAGTTCTGCACTATGCTCCCGGCTGTGCCTCAGGAGTGACTGGTTTAACCTCATTCCATAGGCCCCTGTTCCCTCAGTAAACATGAAAGATGGGAGGAGGCAGGATATTATCTTCCTGCTCCTAAACTGTGGAACTCTCTGTTCACAGTGGTCTCCTCCTTTCCTGATTTCTTTCAGCCTCAACTCAAGTCAAATCACATTTGCTTCATAAAACATTTCCTGATTCCTGAAAAGAAATATATGCATGAAGCCTAATTGGTTTGTACATTTGTATTGTACTATTTTACTATTACTAATAATAACCTATGTTTTTATAGCGCTACATCTGCATTTCTGCCGTTTCTAAGTGCTGTAAATAGCATGTTATAATTACCAATTTAGGCTACTCGATTTATCAACCTCGGAAGGATGAAAGAATAGTTTCCCTTGCTGAGACTTAAAATCACATTTGGGGCTTCTGGACTTTCGTAATTCGGTTTGGGATACCTGTTATAGGAAATACAATTAACTACAAAATTAAATCAAGGGTTGGTATCTGTAGTACTCTTAGAATTTGGCATTTGTGGGTATCTAACTTAACAGCCATTTTGCCATCAGACATTCAGAATACATTACAAAATATTGTCCCTACCAGGCAAATATTGTAAATAAGTTGGTGCCTCAGAGCACTTTAGGGTCAGATAAAATGGTTTGCTGGTGGGCCAGCACACCTGACAACTAACAGCATGAATAAGAGATAATAGTCATGAAGTTGACATAAGTCAATGTTATCAATAAAAATGCGAGTGAATTGCACTGGTACGCGATGCCAGCGTCCCTTAAGTATTGTGTGACCCCACAACCCTGAGAAGAACCAATACTTTGATTCGGCTACAAGATTCTCCAAGTGCACCCCCAATGCAGGCCTTCACAGCGCAAACCTCTCGTCGACGACAGCTGTGACCACGATGCAGGTTCTTGGATTGCATCCATGCAGCTCCTCAGAACCAATGCACCGCCTCGGCTGTGCCACGCATGTTCGATGCTGGACTTTACATTGCAAGACCTCCTTGACGGGATCCTAGACGACAATGCAAGACCTCACATTGCAGCTTCACAGCCCCTTGGAACCGACGCGCCTCAGGTGCACGAATCATCCCCGAATGATCCGCTATTGAGACTTCTGGTTCTCTTGTCGAGCAGGCCTAACTCGGTCCCTGTAGCCATCCTGATCTCCATTTCGGTTGGCCTGAACTTGTGACTTTGCCCCGGTCAGGCGCGACCAGATAGCTACAGTTGGCGCTTTGTGCTTGTTGGTGCTATTTTCACTTAAATGTTTCAAATTGCATATCTCCAGGGCCGGACTGGCTACCGGGCAGTTGTGTGTGCTGCCGAGCAGGGGGATGATTTCTCTGTGGTGTGGGCTTATTTCGTTGATGGGGACCTGTGTGTGCTTTAAAATAAAAAAAGCAAAACGAATTTCGTTTTGCACACACAGGTCCCCATCAACGGAATCATCCCCCTGCTCGGCAGCACACACAACTGCCCGGTAGCCAGTCCGGCCCTGCATATCTCCAGTTCTACTGACTGTTTTTTTGTCATTTTGGTCTTGTTTTATTCATTTAAAATACTACATGTTTCTAACCTGAAGTTGGTTCTATTTTTTGTGTGTTTTCACAGTGTTACTGTGTGAAGTGTTGCAAATAGTTTACATTTTGACTCCGAGTTAAGCCTTCCCATTCTCTGCCAGACTACCTGAGGCTTTAGCACATGTTAAATTAAGGTTGCTTGTGACCCTTATAAGGATTGTGGTTGCTGCTTGAGTAGAGTTTCACACCCCCCAACCAGTAACTCAGTTTCCTACACTATTGTTTTAGTTTCTGTGTGAATGTTGAACTATGTACCTTCCTTGGAGAGTTGAATAAGGAGGTTCACACTTATTAGAGGAAGGCGCTGACCCAATTGTATCATCCTGATGCAGATATCCAATTAAAGGTCTTGCAGCAGAGACTTTGTTGTGTAGTAGCTGGATAGAAGACCCAACACAAAAACTGGGTTATCTCTAAATATTCGATTTGTATTGGTTCTGTACAATGTGAATCGTAGAGAGTTGCTTTTCGCTGTAGAAGAAATGCTTTAATTGGGCATTGTTGAGTTAGTTGGATTCAGATGCCCTTTCGACTCTCCTCAGAGGAGACACTTTCTTTGCTCCTGCCCTAAGAGTGAGGGCCATATGTATCAAGGTACCAATTAGCGATTCTGTAATAGCGATTTTTAAGAAACCGCTATTTCAGAATCGCTAATTGGTATCAAGAAAACCGCAATTATTTAGCGATTTCTTGATATTCCTTAATTGCGAATTCGCAATTAAGGAATACTTTCCTATTCATTTCTATGGGCCGGGAGGCCCATAGGAAGGATTGGGAATTTATTCTCAATTTGCGATTCGCAATTTGCGAATCGCAAATTGAGAATAATTTCAAGGGTGCAGGGGTGTCCAAAGGACACCCTTTTGCACCCCTGAAATAAGCATTGGTGCACATGTGGTGCACATACATGCCCTAAGGGCATGTATGTGCGTCACATGGCACTTTAAAAATGCAAAAATGGGCATTTTTCAAGAAATTCGCAAATTACCACCAACTTGAAGTTGGTGGTAATTTACGATTCCTTAGGGACAATTAGAAATTTTTGTTAGCTTCATACATTGCATTTAAGGAATCGCAAAATTTGCGATTCCTTAAATGCAATTGCAAAATAAGGAATCGCAAATTTTGCGATTCCTTATTTTGCACCGGATTTTCATTCAGACATCCCATTTAGCAAATTCGCATTCGCAAAGGCCGAAATTCTGTGAATTTCGGCCTTTGCGAATGCGAATTTGTATGATACATATGGCCTGTAGTCTTTTGGACAAATCCATTCTCACTTACCTGAATGGATCTTTATTTGATTCTGCATTTAGAAACTTCAATTGCTGACACCTTCTATCTGACTTCTCACAAACTTCCAAATTCCTAGCGTGTAGCATATTAGAGAACGTTCCTTCATCGGAAATGAGCCTGCTTTGCTTTGATTTATTGCAACGTTTATGACAACAGTCTCTGTATCTGCAATTATGAGTTGGTATGAATATTACTGACTAATGCACTCATTTATTCATTACTGATTTATAACTAATTGACTGATTTGAGTGTGTAACTTTGTTAATCTGCCAATAAACCTAGTTCATGTTTTGTAAATCTGCCACTCTGTCATCATGGAGATGCCTAATGTGCTGTTTTGTATTTAATGTATTAGATGTGTTGAGACTCGCCTCAGTCCGTGACCAAATGTCCATCTGCTTGAGTGCAGCTTGAACTTGAATTTGCACCAAAGATCTCTACAGTGCAAATCTGCTGCATCAATGTTCATGGTGAGAGCCCCAGTACAATCTCACAAGGTCCAAATGATATCCACAAGAATATATATGTTCTTCCACAGAGGGCTAAAGAGAATTTTTGTTCTCCAAGCCAGAAATTGTGAACCAGGAGTTGCTACACAATTTTGTTAGGTGTAGAGGAGCTAGGGATTGAATGAACTAATGGTTCTCACTGAAGTGATGATTAAAAGTTCCTTGTTGAGAGTAGGTGCTCATGGCCAGTGCACCACACATTGCCTTCCTTACTTTCTGAACTCAAGAGTCAACTGTACTAACAGTCCCCTCTGCTCCAGAGCCCACTTGAGTGCATACATTCCTCACTACTATTCCATAGCTGATGCTATCTGAGTGGAGTCCTTGGACCATTTAATGTTCTCTCTGAGTGCAAGGACACCTTCTTTATAGGATATTGCTCCATATGCTAAATAGGTGGAAGCAGTGCAATCTGTACCTGTCCCAGCAGCAGTAGCTCACTTTTGCAGGATGGAGGACATGGTGGCATGTGGTCCAT
The DNA here is from genome assembly GCF_964261635.1 of Lissotriton helveticus. NCBI lineage: Eukaryota > Metazoa > Chordata > Amphibia > Caudata > Salamandridae > Lissotriton > Lissotriton helveticus. The sequence continues at coordinate 186,016,778 of NC_136068.1, read as the reverse complement.
TCGTTGTCTATAAATCCTAAATCGTATATACTAAGTGCCTCATACGGTGTCGTGTCGCCTTGCCTGACCCTGATGTTGGGACAGGGCAGGCAGAGGCGGAAGGGGCAGGGACAGGAAGGGAGGAAAGAAGGGCGGTCGAGTGATGGCACAGGAGAAATAAAGAAGTGCCGAAATCGAGCTCTGTGGTCGAGTCTTCCTTGGGGGCTAAGGGGGCCATTACATACGGGATCTGGGTACTACAGGAATGGCTTCATCCTCCCCAAATTGAGCACAATGAAGGACAACTTCCCCTAATTTCAGAATGTCTGGGCTAATTGAATAAACACATCCCTCAACAAAGCAATCCTTCCATCCTCACTAAAAACTAGTAGGACCTCTCCACTACTCAATAGATGTTGGATGTTCAACTTGCCCTTTGTCGGGAAAGCCCTTGAGAGAGCTGTTGCTGGTCTGTTAAACATAATAATTGGAAAGGAGAGACTGTTAACCTATTATGAGTCTGGCTTTCAGGGTAGTCTGATCATGGAATCAGCCGAAAAACTATTGATCAATGTTCATTAGATCCAGAAGAGTGGCGACATCTGCATAGCCGTTTTGATTGACTTTCCAGCATCTTTGATACAGCCACATGTGGCTCATTGCAATTCTTTTTTTTTTTTTTTATAAATCTGTTTATTAAATAGTTGTTCAGATTCTATACAAACTTCCTGGTAGCAATGTAAAGGAGGCGCACCTCACATACAAGTGATAGCAGATGGGGTCAAGCAAATATGATGTTTCGTAATTTCAATGAGACTAAGAATAACCATTTGGGGTTGGTGCCACTCAGGATAAATATGCACCCTACTACCTAGATGCTAAAGTTCATAGTAAAGGACAAGCAGTTACTATGAGACACAATATTTAAGTACGGATACCCCGGCACTCTAAAGTGATTTATATTCTGTGTATTTAGTACAAAGCGAAAAAGTTCTGTATATTGACCCAAATACTACTGGCAACAGACAAGTTTTGGTTCTCAAAATCAAATGAGTTTTTAATTCATAAATATTTTTGAGTCATGATGATTCTTAAAACACACAAAGAGTACAGTTTCAAAAAGAGTTCAAATACATAGAACAAAAGAGGGCAAGTGTCCCCTAATTTTGAGAACTAGTCAAAAGACTAAGAATGGTAGTTATGTCCTCTTCATCCTGGTCCACAATGAACAACAGCCGACACGTGTTTCGTCACGTCAAGTGACTTTCTCAAGCCTTTGTCCCAAATTCCAAGGGATATGAGATACGATGGTACAATATGGTTTCGAAAGAGAATCAAGCGGTTGAGGCAGTGAGCAAGAGTTTTGTGATAATATTTCAAGATCCTCCCAATTTTCCAAAAACCGCCTGTATTGCACGATCCGGTACGTTTCACACCAGAAAGTTCTGTTAGTTAGCACATTGGTCACAAAAGGTGAGAAGAACGTAGTAGAGCCAACGATGGGCGCGGACTGTGGAGTCCTCGCTGTTCTCTACGTCAAACGGATTATACGAGGCATATCATAGCCTTCTCTGTCGCTCCACACGCAGAAAAATGTTTTATTAAAAGAATTATTCTCTCCACATCCTTTGGAATAACTAGCTCATAATAGGACTTACAGCGACATACTGAAATACTCTTTGTACTTTGGCTCTACTACGTTCTTCTCACCTTTTGTGACCAATGTGCTAACTAACAGAGCTTTCTGGTGTGAAACGTACCGGATCGTGCAATACAGGCGTTTTTTTTGAAAATTGGGAGGATCTTGAAATATTATCACAAAACTCTTGTTCACTGCCTCAACCGCTTGATTCTCTTTCGAAACCATATTGTACCATCGTATCCAATATCCCTTGGAATTTGGGACAAAGCCTTGAGAAAGTCCGTTGACGTGACGAAACACGTGTCGGCTGTTGCTCATTGTGGACCAGGATGAAGAGGACATAACTACCATTCTTAGTCTTTTGACTAGTTCTCAAAATTAGGGGACACTTGCCCTATTTTGGTCTATGTATTTGAACTCTTTTTGAAACTGTACTCTTTGTGTGTTTTAGGAATCATCATGACTCAAAAATATTTATAAATTAAAAGCTCATTTGATTTTGAGAACCAAAACTTGTCTGTTGCCAGTAGTATTTGGGTCAATATACAGAACTTTTTCGCTTTGTACTACATACACAGAATATGAATCACTTTAGAGTGCCGGGGTATCCGTACTTAAAAGTTGTTCAGATTCACAGCTATTCAAATCAAATGGAGAAAAAATACAGTAGGCCACTCGCAGGAAGCCTGTACATTTCTCACCTTAACAATGGTTAGCTTCAGTCAAATTGCATGCACAGAATGCAGTGTGGGACATATTCGCACTGATGCATCCAACAAGGAGAAACCCTGTGCCCTCCCAACAATATCTCCCACTGTGATCCTTAGGTCTCCCTGTAGTGTATCCAGGTTCCCCAAATATTGTCAACCTTACGGGGGCATCCTCTACCTTGATAGACCTCACGTTCTGGCATCTAGCACAAGTCAAGATTGTTTTCCCATTTCTAGACCATTGGTTGTCTGCTGCCCCCCTCACAATCTGGCTAAATTTTGATTTGTGACCCCTGCGGCCATAATGAGCCATGGGGCAGGGTATTTGGGCCATTTCTCTTCCCCTGTGATGCCCAGAATCAGCCATCTGGCCTCCATCTGTACCAGGAGTCCAGTGAACATGGCCATCACCACTGTGACCTCCCCCCTGAAGTGTTGAATTATTGAGCATTCCGAGATTGTATGGTAGGAGGTACATGTTTTGCCACATCCCCGGGAACATTGGGCCAAGGCACAATGGCCTATCCGGTGCAACCTGAAACGGGAATACAAATATCTATGTACTATGCGGAGCTACACCAGGCAGAAACGGGCCCTTATGGCTATTTCCCTGGGGCTTTGCAGGCCCACCCCCAATATGCATCTTCCATGGGACCCATATCTCCCTTCCGTGCCTCGTGTAGTGGGCGAAGAAGGTCTGGTGAATTGTTCATTATTTTTTTGTAAACTAGGGAAACTGCCTTAGTCGGCATTAGATTGAGGATGGGTGAGTCATCTGGTAGTTGTTCCCTATTGAGCAGGTGGCACCGCAATGCATGTCTTAATTGCAGGTATATAAACCTCTCCCCCTGCTCCAGGGCATATTTTGTCTGGAGTTCAGCGAAGGGAAGCAGTGATCCCCCTAGCCAGACGTCTCTCAGTTTGTCTACCCCTATCAGACTCCATCTTCTGGGGTTTTGCAGTTTCTTCACCTCCCCAAGGCAGTCACTGTCCCACAATGAGGTCTTGGCTGTCAATATATCTCCCCACCTTAGATAATTGTCGGCCGTATGCAAGACCTGCGCTACCGCCCAGGTGTGAAATGGAAGTGCGTCCCCCCTTTCCTTCCCGATTTGGAAAGCTGGATACCCCTGGTCCCCCATGGCCCTATGGTCAACTCTGTCGGCTGGTTCATCCCTTTCACTAAACACCCACTCGTCTACCACCATCAACTGAGAAGCCCAGTAGTAGGCCCAGAGGTCCGGAATCTCAAGGCCTCCATCAAAGACTCCGCCCTGGAGTTTTGCAAGGGATGTTCGCGAACTGCCCCGTCCCCTTATCAGCATCCACAATACACTGTTAACCTTGCTAAATAAACTCTTGGTGACTCTGTAAATGAGGCTTTGAAGTATGTATAGCATGCAGGGGAGGGTCATAATTTTAAAGGGCATGGCTCTACCCATTAGGGAAATCGGTAGTGCCATCCAATGGGTCACATCTGCTCGGAAAGGCTCATGTTGTGAGAATAAACTTTTGCTGTAGGAATTCCTCCCGGCTCTAGTAACGTGGACTCCCAGGTAGCAGAATCCCTGACTCTCCACCAGTGCCGGGCATCTTGGTGGAAGGGCGAGATCTTCCTCAAAGCGTGGGAACATCAGGTACTTATCCCAATTAATTTGGTAGCCCAAATAACTCCTGAATAAGTCAAAAATGTGAAGGATCGCGGGATTGAGAAACGGGGCATCATTACATATATAGTCTGCGTATAAAAAGTTATTTTCCTCCCACTCACTCCCGCTCCTGATCCCCCAGATTAGGGGTCCTGGTGTACCCAAGCCACCAGGGGCTCCAAGGCCAGGGAAAAGATTATTGGTGACAGGGGGGCAACCCTGCTGCGTACCACTGCATAAGGCAAAGGCGCGTGATACCGCACAGCTCACATGTACTCTTGCATAAGATTGTTATGTAATAGGCGTACCCATGAGCAGGATTTAGGGCCAAACCCCTGCCTAGGTAGAACCGCGAAGACATAGGGCCACTCAATGCTATCGAAGGCCATTCTTGCAACTAGGGAGAGCACCGCATCCTCCTCCGTATCTGGTTTCGACGTCATATGTATCACTCCATATAATCGCCGCAGGTTTAGTCGGGTGCCCCGTCTCGGCATAAAGACGGACTGGTACGGGTGGATTCCTGATGCTATGACTTCATCAGTCTGTTTGCGAATGCCTTGGCTAGTACCTTGGGTTCCATATTGAGAAAAGATAAGAGCTGGTACGAACTACAGGCTATTGGGGGCTTGCCCTTCTTGGGAATCACCACGATTGTGGCCATTCTCTGGACTAACAGGCAGACCCCAGCATCCCTCATGGCTAGGAATTTGTTCAGAGGGTGGGGCGCAATCTTGTAGGTTACATATTTGAACAATGCAAGAGGGAGGCCCGATTTGAGTCCTCTAAGTGCCCCTTCAATTTCGTCTACCTCCCTTTCCTCCTCAGAGAGGACTTGTAGTGTCAGGTTCACTAGGAGCTCCTTGCAGTCTTTGCCTGATCTGTGGAACTCGGACGTATACACGTTCTCCTAATATGTTTCAAACGTTTCGGCAATGTCTCCACTCATTGTGTGCACCCAACCCCTGCAATTGTGTATTTCGGTGACCCAGTTTCTGCTTCTGTCCCATTTATCCAATCAGGCAATAAGCTTGGTAGCCTTATCACCCACATTATATAACCTTCTTTGTACCACCTGAGAGTCAGCCTTTGTATCATTCTCTGCAATATCCTTACATTTCTGTTGTCCTAGATGTAGGCAAAATACCCGATCTTTCCCTGAGGCCAACATCTCAGCAAGTTATACTCTAAGGACCGGATCTCCCTTTCTAAGGCCCGACACTGTGCCACTCCCTAATTTTTTCTTTACCCTAACAAGAGCCTGGACATGCCCACTTAGCACTGCCTTGTAGGCGTTCCATAATGGGCATGGCGAATCCACTGATTCATCATTGTGTTGGAAGTAATGTTCGGTGCCCGCCTATATCTGGTCCTGTATCTTCCTATCTTTGAAGTGCCAGGCTGCTATTCGAGGTGGCAGAGCTGTCTCCCTGGCAGGTCCTGTAAGAGAGGTAATTACTGGGGAGTGGTCTGATATACCTCAGGCTAAGTGTTGCATGTCCTGAAAATGGCCCACCCTATCACAGTAAGAAAATATGAAATCCAATTGCGGTAGACTGCCATGTCTAGCTGAAAGATGGGTGTATTGGGGCTAGGTCTTGTGTTGTGACCTCCATAAGTCCACCAGACCCAAGGAGACCGTAAAGGATTTGAGGGGGTCCCACCCGAGTCCCTTCTTGGCCATCTATCCCGTGTCATCACAATATTCATGTCACCACCCAGAATCAGGGAGCCCATTGGCATCTTCAAGAACGAAGAACCAAGTGCAGAGAGTGTGTCACCCTGTATCCAGAGAGCCCATGTTGATAGTGTGTCCCTCCCACAGGCCCATTTGGAATACACACCTACCCAGGGGTCATACCAGGTTTGACCTGGCATATGTGGCGTTGCAGTCCTTAGTAAGATACCGGTTCCCCAGGATCCTGAGGTGTAACCTTCAAGTGCAACCAGGGTGTATCCCCTTCTACCCAGGTCCCTAAAGTGCTGACCCTTCAGGTGAGTTTCCTGTAGGAGGAATAGGTTGGGGGTTGTCGTTTAATATATTACAGCCCCTGCGTGCATTTTATTCTGGAGCCCAGACCATTGACGTTCCAGGACATAACTCCTTATTCAGAGTGATTGCCTATCTTCATATTTTGTTGGTCGGCTTGGTTTCACTGGTGCCCACCATTTCACCTCTCCCTATTGAACGCCTTCCCCCCACCCCGGCCCACACATCCTCCACTGTGTCGCTGAGCTCATTGCAACTGCTAACAAAACAATTCTGAACGTAATTATGCCCTGATCTCCCCCCTCCCTGCCACCCTGCACCGTGGGTCTAAAACTACCCACCTCCCTAATTTGCAGAGCGCCTGTCGCCCTTAAGGGAAGGTTGAATGAGTCGGGAGTCGGCTGCTCAACCCACCTAACCTTGTGAGCCCAGAGCATCCTCAGACCCTCAGCATGGCAGTAAACCTGTTTTCTGATCTCCTCAACACTAGCTGACCTAGGCCCCTGCCCCCCTCCCAAAGACTAAGCCCAGCCTCCAGAGGCGCTTGGGACAAAGGTGGGTAGTCATCAAGTCCTCCGCAAAAAAGTCCACGCTGTGGCCCTCTGCGCCCTCTGGCACCCGCGCTATGCGCACATTATTGCACCACGCCCTCTCCTCCTGGTCCTCAACTCTTGCTACAAGTAGTTTTGGTTGCTTTGTCAATGTGCAAACTTGTTCCTATAGGGACTTGTAGGAGGTCTGGAGTACATTGACGTGGGACTCCGAGGTCCACACTTTGTGTGACATCTTTTGGAAGTCTGCACCCAGGAGCCCCACGTCAATCATGACCACATCTGTTTTTGGCACAAGGTAGGACTTGTGAAGTCCTGCATAGCTGCCTTGAATATCCCAAGAGAGGACTCCGATGACCCTACCGGCTCTCCGGGCTGTCCAGGTCCCTCATTGTGTTGTCTGGGAACCCCATATTTATCCACCCTGTTGGTTTGCTGCAGTACTTGTCCCTTGGTTTCACCATATCTATTTGATCCCGAGTCGGTCTGTTGAGCCAGGTCTGCCACTCCTCCCACCCGTGCTGGGGCAGGCATCCAGATGGTGTTCTTGTGTCCATCCCGGTTGCGTCCCCTCCTACGACTGAGACCTAAAAATGTTGTGACCTCTATAGATGAGGGTTCGCTCCGGCAGCCCCCAGACTGAGGGCCACCCCCCAAGCTCCTCCCCATTTTTAGGCATGGGGTGTCAAAGAGAATCTGTCTCCGGTGGACAGCTGTGGGGACCCGCCAGGTCCGCTCCCTGGCCTGCGCCACCGTGTGGCACCGGGAGACCCCAATTATGCGCGTAGGGGATAGCGGCCCCAATACCATGACCCCCCCACTCAGCAAACCAGTGACCACCAGGGCACTTAAAGTGGCTAGCGTGCAGGCTCCACCAACAGAGAGCCACCTTTGGGTTCCACACCACTTCGGCTGGGGGAGGAGAGACAGGGTCGTCAAATTGTATGGCTCAATCAATTTCTGATGCTCCTCCCAGGGTCTTTGCCTTGCCGCATCGGTGTCGCCGTCCACCCACTCTGGTGGCCCCAGTTGCGTGACCTCCTGTACCAGGGAGACAGGATGCTCCTGGGTTGCACTGCCAGGAAGGCTGGCTCTCAGCCAGGCTGGTCCCACCGCAGCTCTGATTAACCAGGTCTTGTGGCCTCCTATGACTGGGGAGACTGGATGTTCCTGGGTTGTAGTCCCAGGGGAGCCGGCCCCTCGCTGGGTGGCAGCCCACACCACAATTACCGTAACACTGCAGAGAGAGGGGGCAGGCAGCAAGGAGAAGAGAGATTCACCCCTGTCATACCTCCAGGCATAGCTTGGCCACAGTAGCAGCCCGTGGTGGGAGTGCTGCTGTGTGCTTACGTGGGGTGGGGGAGGGGCAGGGTGGGGGTAGTAAACTACGGATTATGGACAATTAGAGGTAACTAAACATATAAATAAATAAAACAAATATTGTTGCGTGCGCTGCATCGCCAAATGCGATGCAGTGCGCGCAACAAAATTTGTACTTCTTAAAAGTCTTGTTGTTGAATGGTTCATTTTTCACTATGAGTCCTAGAGGGGCCGCATTTGCCCTTAGATTGTTCGTCATCAACAAGTCATGTAGTGCTGTCTTTATCTGTGTCCGTCTCAGTGCGTTTCGTTATTCCCACTGTTTTGTCTGTTTTAGGTTCCTAGCTACTCCAACCATCAAAAGGGGAGATCGTGGCTAAAATCCTTTCAACTTCCTCGGTTGAAAAAAGTAAGGCCCGTGATTTCAGTCATGATGATAAGCAGTAGAGTGTGTAATTAAATGAGAAAAAAAAATATCGGAGGGGAGGGCTACCCCTTATTTTGGACTAGTGTATCTCCGACAGCTACACGCTGTCTACAATGCAAATCAAACATAGGGGGGAGAAAGAGTTCAGGTTACAGAGGACACAGCTGCCTTTACTTAATCAAACAACCTAGAAGAGTCCCACTGCGTTAGAATTGTCTATCTTCCCAGTGGCATAGACGTGTGTTTCTCCTTTCCCCACTTTTAATAATACCAGCTATAGGGTTGAATAAATATTTAATTCTCATTTAGCCAGGTATTTGTTAACCCACCAATAAACCCTCCCACTCTTATACCATCATTTACCTTATAGTTTACATCTTACAAAGTGCTCCCACGTCTTAGTCTGTCACAGCATGCCCTGTCCCACAGCAGGGTGGTAAGAACCCGATGATGAAGCATGCCGCAATAGGACATCTTGGTGGGTGAGGGTTATTTTAAGAAAACATACTGTTTTCCTTAAAACTATAAAGGTCACTGGGAAGATAGTCAATTCTCACGCAGTGGGACTCTACTTGGTTGTTTGATTAGGCATATTGTTATTCTGTCACTTATCCTGGAAACAGCATCCATCAAAAAAGGTATGAGAGAGCCCAGGGTACAGACCCACCCACAGTGCGGGTGACCTTATTGTGCAGTTAACATAAACTATCATCTGTCTGGCATCCGTTGCTAGGCAGAATTTAGTCATGACCATTGTGACTGTTATTGTAAATGGTATTTATATAGCACTTACTAACTCTCTCAAGGCATTGGAGCACTTTGCAGCGAGTAGCACGCTAACCCAAGATTAGAGTCTCATATTTAGTAGATAATTAACAGAATCAATTGCACCAGCCTTCTGCAAACATGCAGCCAATGCCTGCCCCCACAGTCCATCAAGTCACATTACATTCAGTGGGGAAGCTGTTATCCTACCTTTAAACGTAAAGCAGCACACTCACAGGCGATTCACCCTAATAAGAGATGATTCTCTGCAGTGACCTAGGGATAGTAATAGTGAGCGTCCACACGTATCCTAGTTCCTTCTGCATTACTTTCCATTTAAGGTACAAGATATACAATCTCTTTTTATTCTCTGCTGATCTGGATTCATCTCCAGTGCATTCAGTCTTCGATAATAATCAGATCAATTTTAGGATTCTTGTTGACCCATCCATTGGCCATTACACCTATTAGGATTTCATCAATATATGGTAAGTAATCTTTAAAATGTTTTTGATATTAGTGTTAACAGGTTTGATTGCTGTCAATTAGCACATTGGCTATCAGTGATGCAAATAAAATGCACACATGTAAGAAACTGGCTCTATATATACTGCACCAAAGTGAGGTACCGTGTGTATAGAGTCCAAGGGTCTCCAGAGGTTTGGCAGAGGTTAAAGTTAGATAGAACCTTACTCTCTAAAGTGGTAGCTTGGTCAAGCAGTAAGGCAGTACCAGAGGACAGTGTAAAGCATGTGATGTACACACTCAGTCAGCAAATGGATTCACACACTCAAGAACTGAACTCTAGGTCAATTGTTTTGTATAAAAAATATATTGTTGTTTTATTTCTAGAACCAAGCAAGCCTGGTACAGGTAAGCATAAACATTATTTACAGTAGTAAATTACTTGTATGAACACAGTTCAAAATTGCAGTGTAACTTGTACTGGTTTGGGTTACAGTTTTAAGTAAGCAGTTTGCAGGGCCGTTTCTAGGTGTTTTGCCACCCTAGGCGAGAATTGAAAAATCCCGCCCCTCCCTTTTTCTACCATCACTCTCTTCCCCCGTCATCCAGGCTAGAAGAATAAATGCATTATTTAACGGCCCTACACCTGGTCATTCCTGATGTACAAGTACACACATACTAATTTAAGAAGACCACAGGCCCACTACTCTGCTGAACGGAACCGTACCTCTGTTCCTAGATTACTGTATCCGTGTCTGATTTGTTGACAGGTATTTGCTATTAATCCAAAACTACTGAGCTTTATTTTTATTTATTTATTTATAAAGTGTTATATAGTGCGAACATGATCCCGAGGGATATCAGAGCTCTTTACAATTGGAGGGAGAGGAGAGGTAACAGTTGATGTACATGTGTCAAATATGATTTACCGACAGAACACAAATCAAATTGGACTGAACAAGAGCGATTACAATGTAAAGGGTCACATAGTTGAAGACGCAGTTGAAATTGAGAAGCATTTCACCTCAACAGCAATTAGGTTAAAATAATTTTGCAGCCAGCCAAATCTGTGAAAATACATCACGAAGAGTGTGTCATAATGGTTAATCCATCCCAGAAAATATGTTTTGAAGTGATATTAGCATAGTTATCTAAAACTCTAGGGCAAGATGGTTTACCTAGTGAATTCTATAAGCCTTTTCAAAAGGATCTGGGGATGAAACCACCTATAACACTATCTTTCAAGGATAGAAAATGTCTAAAACGTTGTGTAAGGGAAACTTAATTTTTCTAAAAAAAAACAGACAAAAAGCCTGCATTCTGCAGCTCATACCAGCCAATAATATTTTTTAAACCCATATTGCAAGATTCCTATTATGATACTGTTGGTATATTTGTATCAATGAAATATGAAATCAATTCAGTTACCCCGACAATATAACATGTACATGCCAACATTACAGATATTCACCAATGGTATCCACACAAACCCTTGCCATGCAGCAAGCTAAATATAATGAAACTGTGACAACAAAGAGAGGCAGGAATAATAAATAAATGATCTGTACTAACACAAGTAAATGAAGGCGTGCACTGCTTGAAAATGTAACCGCCGTTTTTTTCATGACCCCATTGTAAATACCAACCTTTGGTATTTTCACAGAGATTAGAAACACTAACAACGCTTCTAAACTCTGGCTAGCCAAATTTACTGGGGACTGGGAAGGTGGGTTCGTTACCTCGCAACTCTTTCCCTTATCAAAGATGTAGTGTTCTTTTTTCTCAAGGACGTTTATAGGAGAAAAGACAAATAAAAGAATTTTATGTTAACGGTCTTCAACATAGAATCTTCCAGTGCACTGTTTTGTTTATGTTGCAGTGTTAGGGGGAAAACGGCATTTGCACTTCCCAAACATTTCTTAGGGGTGTATAAAATGGCGGATGAGTGCGTGCCTACTTGACAACTTCTATGACACCACTTCTTAGTTGTTTGCCAGTCTCTGGGGCCGTGAGGACAAGCTCGGAGACTCGCAGGCCTCATTTACAATTACAACATTAACAGGCCTTAGTCACAGTGAACATTAATGCATTGCATCCGAAATTAAATATTTATATTTTTTACACCTTCGCTGACTGCGCTGACTCACTGGTGCACTGCTCTCGGGGTGAAAGTCACGTACGGTACTGCTGGAGGCAGTAAAAAAAGAGGGCCGGGAGTCGGGACAAGACTGTGTGGCAACAGTATTAGTAATAATTAATTCACCATCCACGTCCACCAAGGCACCAGAGCAGCTCGCCAGCCGACACACACACAGTCGATCCCCCACGCGCCGAGAGAGAGGGTGGTGCGCGTCACCGTCACTGGCTGCCGAAGCACTGCTCACGGAGTGGCCAAAAATTTTGCCCAGGGCCGTCATTGGTCGCGCTATCCCGCGCTACAAGATTGACGGCCCTGGGGACCCTCACTCACACTGTTAGTGACGTCCCGCTCCACACACACCACTATTCTAGGGTGCGCTGCCACTATGCTAGGTTGCGCTCTAAGCTGCGCTGCGCAGCAGCATTTACAAGCAGCAGGTGCGCTTGCACAGTGCAGTCCACTCGGTGCTGCTGCCAGTATGATTTTTGCCGCCCTCCCCATTTTGCCGCCCTAGGCGGCCGCCTAGTCCTGCCTAATGGCAGAAACGGTCCTGGCAGTTTGCAACACTTTGCAGGTATAGTACATTCGAATGAATGGGCTTTTTAAGTAAAATGCAGTTAATTACTTTTCAGATTAGTTTTGCTAACACAGGACTGGATCCTAGATTCAAGCCGGGACATTTCCTGAAAACAGGTGAGTAAATGTGTTTTGGTTAAAGGGGTACGATTTTTAAAGAATATTATTGCATTTCAAAAGTTGACAGTTAGAAACTTTTTCACATAGGATCACCAATGTTATCCTATGGGAGGAAATTCATTTAGCAGGTAAGTTAGGTTATCAATACTTTTTCTTACTCAGTGCTGGATACTGGATTCAGCACTGGGACATTTCCTGAAAACAGTTGAGAAAATGCGTTTTTGGTATTCGGCTGAGGTTAGACCTGTCAGCCCTCTGGGTGGTCCCTCCTATTTAAGTATTTATTTTTGTTCCCCTTTTTGCTCCTCAATCTTTTATTTTGACGTCCACTGGCATTTTTCAGGTGTTGACCTAGGGGTTAGGTGCTCCTTGCCCCTGTAGTTTTTTTTGTAACCCCCCCTGCCTTAGGTGCCTTTTCTGACTAAAAAGTATGGGATACACAAAATGGTGGCTATTAACTGCCATAACTGTAATTTCAGGAAAAAGGCCCATAGGATAGTATAGGAATGATCTAGAACCTTCTAGCCAATTCTAGTACCCTGAGACCTGCCTATATAAAGGCCAGTGTGAGAGCGGCCATTTTAGAGTGACCGGAGGAGCTTGAGTGGAACCTGGTGAGGAGTAAACTACAGCCCCTCGCGGCGGGATGCCTGGCTTTCACCTTGTGGATACCCTGCCGGGGTATCTCACAGGGGAATACCAGGACGGGTTCCCTAAGCAAGCGCTTAGATACCGTGTCGGTGATTTGCGCTATATAAATACATGTACATTTACATTTACATTTAAAGCGGTAGTGTAGGGAGGAAGGCGCACTGTAAGGGGTTAGATCGTCCCACGGGCCGGCTGCCCTACTGTGTTGGTGGGTCCCTCTACCTATTGACTAAGCCCTATCAACACTTGGTCATCTCTAGCTCTAAACATCGAATTGTGCCCCAGAGAGAAACGTGGCTGGGCTGCTTTGGAAGAGCGGCAGACGACCGGCCTGGGAATTCAACCAGGAGAGCACTCAATTATAAAAGAGACTGGTTTCTGTTTTCCTTCCCCTTTCGGGACCCAGCCTGAACTGTTTCCACAAGGTGAGGGGGGTCGAGTAAAACATTGGCCGTCCTCCAAGGGTCCTATGCGTCCATAAGACTGAGGAAAGTACCTTACCTCGCTGAGGCTGGCGGCCGTTTTCCCTGTCACGGAGCTACTGTCCCTCTTTCCTCAAGCCCGTTAGGGAGATCCAGCGGGAAGGTCCGCTTGGGGTCAGCAGGGCGGTAGTGCCTTCGAGAACACATCGCGGAGGCCAGTGAGGGCAGGCTAGCGACATCCCGGAAGAAGGGGGCGGGGATCAAAGAAGGCCGGCCCGCGTTCGTTCCCTCCCTCTCTGACGCCTGAGGTGAGGGCGGGACGCAGAGCCGACAGCAACGCTGAAAGAGTCGCGGCGTAGCTCCGGTCCCTTCAGCTGCACGGAGCCGACAGCGCCTCGACCGGAGACACCACCGAGCAACAGAAACGTGGTGAGACGAGGGAGAGAGGCTGTGTGACCTGACCGGGACGAGTCTGTCCAACACCCGGTAAGACTGTTCGGTGTAGCGCAGGGCCTGAGGGGGGAAGGCCTCGCTGTTGTCTCGCAGTGCTGGGTGAGGGAAATCTGTTTTCAACCAAGATACCAGCGTGAGATGAAATAAAGAACCATCGGAGGTCAGCAGCCAGCGGGACTGGGGAAAAGCATTAGACTGTCTCCGTAAGGACAAGTGCAAAAGGAATAAGAGACAAGGTTGATGAATTACCAGTAATATTTCACATAAACCCATTTGACATTTTCACCTGCTTAATTCAAATAGCGTGGTACAGAGAGGTTGTGTAAGTTGACCAGAGCCTAGTGATCCTATTAAGTAACTTATAAAAACCAATGGGGATGTAGAGGGAATCAGAACGGTTCTCACAGTAAACAATTAACCTGCTTGTTTTAATTTAAACTCGATAGCTACACAAATCCTTATATCCAAGAGTAAACGCTGTGGAACTGTCTGCTGAATCCATAGGATTCTCTAGTTCAAGAGACAAAGAGGTTTTAAAATGTAAAGTGCCTTTTGTTTACTCCTTAAGGAAGCACTATTATTGCTGTTTATGTAAATTACACAGTGCAGTTGTTGCTGAGTTTTCTTTTTAACTTTCTGGAGAATAATTGAATTGCCGTATGCAGGGTACTGTTGTGAATTTAATTAATGCAAAGAACCAGATGGGGAGTACTTGATGTGTATAGTGACAAAGCAGACTGATGGAATAAAAGAACACAGAAGAATTGTTTTATAAAACGACCCGTATTTTTCTAAACTGGTAGTGTCCTCATTTTTGGAGTGGATGGACGTTATGTTACTGAAGGGTGTGACGCAAACTTAACACATGTACCTTTGGGATAAGCCTACCTACTTTGTGCCAAGCTACAGTATGTAGACTGGTAACCCCAGGTCCAACATAATTGGTGTCCAGCGGTGGGATGAGAACTGTGTTTGCGTCCACTCTATAGTAACCTAGTGTACTCCATAGGCCTACACCTGGAGTTTTCTCCTTGCGGACTCCCTAATTATATTTTTGTTTTTCCAAATTTACTCCTGGTGGTGGGTGGAGGTAGCTTCTAAAGTGTCCTCTGAAGTAATTCCTTCTAAGTGGCTGTCCCCGTCTCTCATTGGCAAAATGGAATTTGCTCTGGAAGAATTGGAGACCTATACTGTGGCCCAGCTTAGGGACTTTTGCCAGAATATGGGAGTGTTCTTTAAGCGTGGTGCTAAGAAGGGGGAACTTCAAACCAGCTTGAGGGCGTGGGTGGCAGCCCACCCAGATGGGAAGGAGGAGGAGGAGACAGACAGGGACACTGTCGTCGGGGTCGATGGATTGTTCCAACCTGAAATGGGGAACCTACTACCGGGTCCTAGGACATCTTCAAGGGAGGGCAGCAGTGTCTCAGCGAGAAGCTTAACTGAAGCCGAACTAGCGGACAGGAGGGAAAAAAGACAACTAAAATGGGAGTTAGCCAGGTTGGAAAAGGAGAAAGAGGAGCAGAGGATGGCTCACGAGTTGAAACTCAGGGAGATAGATCTCAAGGCCCTGCAGATAGGGACCTCCGATTCTCCAAACGGTGGCAGCGAATCAAAGGATTTGACCAGGGAACCCAGACCTTATCTACCTAAGGACGTATTCGCCAGCTACAGTACTGGGGATGACATCGCCAAGTGGCTGGCTGCCTATGAGGTCTCCTTAAGAGCCCATGGGATCTTGGAAAAACACTGGGGGGGTGGCTTGTACAAATACATGCCTCCTGCAGGAAGGGATACACTCTTGGCCCTAGAGCAGGGAGAGCAGACCCACTACCCCACCATGAAAGTGGCGCTAATAAGAAAGTTTGGACTGACCCCAGAGAAGTATCGGCAGAAGTTCAGGGGTAGTCACAAATTAGGCACACAGAATTGGGTGGATTTCTTGGACTACGCAAAGAAGGCATTAGAGGGCTGGGTGCAGGGCAGCGAGGTAGAAGACTATGAGGGGTTGTATGACCTTATACTCAAGGAGCACCTACTCGAGAAATGTTTTCCCGAGCTGCGTCAACACCTGGTGGACAGCAAGCTGACCAACCCCCGGAAGCTGCAGAGGAGGCAGACATCTGGGCAAGTACCCGGGTGTCTTCAAAGGGGACTGGAGGGGATTCCCAAAGGGCCGGACAGGGCGCCCCACAGAAGAAGGAGGGGGGAGATAAAAAGCGGGAGTTCTCAAAAGGCCCCCAAAACAGTTTCCAGGGAAAGGGAACAGGATTCACCCCTAAGGCTAACCCGCCTCGAAACCCTCATCCTGGCCAAAGCCAGCAGCCAAGGGTTGTCCACTGCTTTGAGTGTGGTGGTGTTGGACATTATAAGGGAGATGTCAAGTGCCCAAAAAGACCACCCCCTCCCACCGGAGGAAAAGCCCCGGGAGTCGCTAGTGTAGTGCTCGGGGAGGAGTTGCCCTTAGATAAGGGGGGTGAGTGGGCGGGTGTCACCTTAGTGTCCCTGGGAGATCGGGAGATGGTTCCTAAGATCCAGGTGCCCTCAAATACTGTAAAGTATGGGCAATGGGTCACCATCAATGGCCAAAGAGGGGAGGCTCTGAGAGACACAGGAGCCAGTATGACTATGGTAAGGAGTCAACTGGTGTCTCCAGAGCAGGTGATTCCACATGCACTCCACCCCGCCGCGATGGCTGACGGCAGATTGGGCCACTACCCTGTGGCCGAGGTTCCCTTTGAGTGGGAAGGGGTTGCATATTCACTTCGAGTTGCCGTAAGCCCTGCCGTGCCAGTCGATTGTCTGTTGGGAAATGACATGGAGCACGATGCTTGGAAGGAGGTGGAATACCGGACTCATTCGGAGATGCTGGGTACACCTGACTGGGCCTGTGCAAGCACAAGGTCTGCGACTACCCGGAGAGGGAGTTCGCCTGGGCTGGAGCCTGGAACAATGGCCCAGCCCGCTGCCAAAAAGGGAAAGACCCGAAGACAGGAGAAGCCTGCTTCGGCTTCCACTCCCCATGAGACAGATTGGCCACCTGCGGTGGTGGGCCAGGAGTCTGTGGAGGGGGAAGTAGTCTCCCTGGAGGACTTACCTATCCCTGCTGAGTGGCATGTGGAAGGAGGGCCTACCATGGAGGAGTTGTGTAAGGGCCAGAAGGAGTGCCCTACCCTTGAGGGACTGAGGCGACAGGCCAAAGCCCAGGCAGCAGGGAACGTTGCAGGGCACTACCATATTTACTGGGAGGACGGACTCCTCTACAGTGAACCCAAGGTACCTTTGGCCGGTTCATCACGGGCCTTGGTAGTCCCTCAACGATACCGAGCCTTTCTTCTAGAATTGGCTCATGAAGTTCCCTTGGCCGGACACTTAGGACAGGACAAGACCTTTGCTCGGCTTGTCCCCCACTTTTACTGGCCTCAGATGAAAGTGGCATCCGACACATACTGTCGGACGTGTGTATCCTGTCAAGCCAGTGGGAAGACAGGGGTGAAGCTGAAAGCTCCCCTGGAACCACTTCCTGTCGTTAGCACCCCCTTTGAAAGGGTGGGCATCGACATTGTGGGGCCATTGAATCCACCAACTACAGCTGGTCACAGGTTTATCCTGGTTCTGGTGGATCACGCCACGCGGTACCCAGAGGCAATTCCTCTGAGGACTGTCACTGCACCTGTTGTGGCTAGGGCCCTGATGGGGATCTTTACCCGAGTGGGTTTCTCCAAGGAGGTTGTGTCCGACAGGGGGACCAACTTCATGTCAGCGTACATGCGGGCTATGTGGAAGGAGTGTGGAGTTACCTACCGGTTTACCACTGCTTATCACCCAAAGACCAATGGTCTGGTGGAAAGGTTCAACAAAACCTTGAAAGGCATGATAAGAAGTCTGCCTGAGAGCCTGCGGAGGAAATGGGACGTCCTCCTGCCCTGTTTGCTATTCTCCTACAGGGAAGTGCCGCAGAAGGGAGTGGGCTTCCGCCCCTTTGAGCTACTGTACGGGCACCCTGTGTGTGGACCTCTCAGCCTGGTGAAGGATGGATGGGAAAAGTCTCCCAGAAAGCCTCCCCAGGATGTGGTGAGCTACATGCTGGCCTTCCGGAGCCAAATGGCAAAGTTGTGGAAGCAAGCTTCTGACAACTTGGAAGCCAGCCAAGCAGTGATGAAAGAGTGGTATGACCACAACGCTCACCCTGTGGAGTTGGAGACTGGCCAGAAAGTGTGGGTGATGGAACCTGGAGAGCTAAGTGCCCTCCAGGATCGCTGGACAGGCCCCTTTAAGGTGTTGGAAAAGAAGGGTAAGGCCACCTACCTTGTGGATCTGAAGACCCCTCGACCGCCCCTTACGGGTGCTGCATGCCAATCGCCTCAAACCCCACCATGAGAGGCCCGAGGTCATCTTGATGTTGGTGACAGATGGTGCAGAAGAAGCGGAAAGCGAGCCTCTCCCTGATCTTTTTTCGTCTCAGGAAAAGGATGGGTCGGTGGAGGGAGTGATTCTCTCCCCATCCCTAACTCCTGAGCAACGAGAGGACTGCCGCCAGGTCTTGGAGCAGTACTCCTCGTTGTTCTCCCTTGTCCCGGGAAGGACCCACCTGTGTACCCATGATATGGACGGATCACTGAAATTATATCGACTACCAAAATATCGAGTACCTAAAATATCGAGGAAAAAATATCGAGGGACATAATATCGAGTTCCTATCTTTACAAAGGTAAGTACAAAAATATCGAGTTTAAAATATCGAGTATTAAAAATATAGACTGTCAAAATATAGTTTTTTGTATATGTCTTTAAAATAATTTGAAAAGCATTATAATAATAAATATATTTAATATAAACATTATTAAAATTATTAAAGAAATATAACATTATTAAATATTTAATGTAACTTTAAAAAAATATAAAAAATATAATACATATATATATATATATATAAATACATATTTATATGCCTTTAAATTAAATTACAACTAATATATTAATAAATATATTTAATATAAACATTATTAACATTATTAAATACATGTAACATTATTAAATAATTAATGTAACTTTAAAAAATATATATAAAAAAATGAATACATATATATATAAATACATATTAATTAATATAACATATATAATAAATTTACTGTAGCATAGCAAAAGGTTTAAATTTAATGTAACCACTCCAGTGGGTGCTAAATTAGGGAGATCGTTGGATAGCGTAGGGGTAAAAATTACTATTCCCACTCCAGTGGGTGCAAGAGTAGGGAAAGCGTTGGATAGCGTAGGGGTAAAAATTACTATTCCCACTCCAGTGGGTGCAACAGTAGGGAAAGCGCTGGATAGCGTAGGGGTAAAAATTACTATTCCCACTCCAGTGGGTGCAACAGTAGGGAAAGCGCTGGATAGCGTAGGGGTTAAAATTACTATTCCCACTCCAAAGAGTGCAACAGTAGGGAAAGCACTGGATAGCGTAGGGGTAAAAATTACTATTCCCACTCCAGTGGGTGCAACAGTAGGGAAAGCGCTGGATAGCGTAGGGGTAAAAATTACTATTCCCACTCCAGTGGGTGCAACAGTAGGGAAAGCGCTGGATAGCGTAGGGGTTAAAATTACTATTCCCACTCCAAAGGGTGCAACAGTAGAAAAAGCACTGGATAGCGTAGGGGTAAAAATTACTATTCCCACTCCAGTGGGTGCAACAGTAGGGAAAGCGCTGGATAGCGTAGGGGTAAAAATTACTATTCCCACTCCAGTGGGTGCAACAGTAGGGAAAGCGTTGGATAGCGTAAGGTTAAAAATTACTATTCCCACTCCAGTGGGTGCAACAGTAGGGAAAGTAAATACTTCATATATATATATAATTAATAGAAATATAAATAGCAATTAAAATTAATTACCAATACCAATTAATTTGTATTACCAATTATATTTTATTTAATTAACAATTAATAATTAATTAACAGTTATAATTAATTTACATATTTAATTAATTATAATTAAATTACTTCCCACCCTATTCCCCTAAAAACCCACAACCCACTACAGAAAATTATTTACTAAAAATTAATTTTTTATCAATTATTCAATTATAATTAATTACCAATTATATTTTATTTAATTAGCAATTATTAAATATTTAACAATTATAATTAATTTACATAATTAATTAATTATAATTAAATTACCTCCCACCCTATTCCCCTATAAACCCACAACCCGCTATATAAAACAATGTACTAAAAAACTTTTTTTTATCAATTAATCAATTAAAATTAATGACCAATTATTTTACAATTATTTACAAATTAATACTTAATTAACAATAATTATTATTGTACATATTTAATTAATTATAATGAAATTACTTCCCACCCTATTCCCCTATAAACCCACAACCCGCTATAGGAAATAATGCACTAAAAATTATGTATTTATCAATTATTCTATTATAATTAATTACCAATTAGATTTTAATTAATTAACATTTATTAATTAATTAACAATTACAATTACATTACATGATTAATTAATTATAATTAAATTACTTCCCACCCTATTCCCCTATAAACCCACAACCCGCTACAGATTTATATTACACAATTATTAAAAAATATTAAAAACTTACCTTATTTTCTATCTAGTCGATATTATGTCTAGTCTATATTTTTGATTCGATATTTTGGCTATTATTATCGATATTACTCGATATTTTTATAGTCTATATTATGTCTGGTCGATATTTTGGCTAGTCTATATTTTTTACTCGATATTTTGTCCAAACGATATTTTGGAATCGATATTATGTCTGTTTACCGATGTGGACACAGGACACAGCCCACCAGTGAAGTCTAAGACCTACCGGCTGTCAGACAAGGTGAAGGCTAGCATCCACGGTGAGGTTACCAAGATGCTGGAGCTAGGAGTCATTGAACCTTCCAGTAGCCCCTGGTCCAGTCCGGTGTTTCTAGTACCAAAAGCTGCCCCACCAGGCACCACTCCAGAACTGAGGTTCTGTGTGGATTACCGGGAACTGAACTCAGTAACCAAGACTGATGCACATCCGATCCCTAGGGTGGATGAACTTATTGACCGGCTGGGAGCTGCCCAATATCTGAGTACCTTTGACCTTACTTCAGGGTGCTGGCAGATCTCCCTTACAGATGGAGCAAAGGAAAGGTCAGCCTTCTCCACGCCTGAGGGCCACTACCAGTTTTGTGTGATGCCCTTTGGGCTCAAGAACGCCCCTGCCACTTTTCAGCGACTGGTGAACCAGGTCCTCTCTGGAATAGAGGCTTTCTCCGCTGCTTATCTGGATGACATTGCCGTCTTCAGCAGCAGTTGGGAGGACCATTTGTGTCACTTGCAAGCTGTTCTCCAGGCCCTGAAACAGGCTGGCCTGACAACCAAGGCCAGTAAATGTCAGATCGGGCAGGGGTCGGTTGTGTACCTAGGCCACTTGGTGGGAAGGGGAGCAGTGCAGTCCCTCACTCTCTCCCTGTCTCTTCAGCACAAGCGCCAAGAAACCTTCAGGTGTTAGTAGCGCTCTACAAATTGCTTTAACATAACATAACATAACAGCCCCTTCAGGCAAAGATTGAGGCAATCATGGTCTGGGAGCCCCCCAAGACCCAAACTGAGGTCCGAGCTTTTCTGGGCCTCACAGGTTACTACCGTCGCTTTGTGAAGGGGTATGGCACTATTGTAGCGCCCCTCACAGAGCTCACATCCATGAAACAACCTCGACGGGTAGTCTGGACAGAGGCTTGTCAGCAAGCCTTTGTGAAGTTGAAACAGGCAATGTGTGCAGCACCGGTCCTGAGGGCCCCCGATTTCTCCAAGGAGTTCATCGTCCAGACAGATGCATCAGAGCATGGCATTGGGGCAGTGTTATCGCAACTCAATGAAGAGGGTCTGGATCAACCTGCTGTCTTTCTATCTAGGAGACTGCTTCCCCGGGAACAGAAGTGGAGTGCAATTGAGCGAGAAGCCTTTGCGGTGGTATGGGCTCTGAATAAGTTGCGGCCATACCTGTTTGGTTCGCACTTCCTGGTTCAGACCGACCACCGACCCCTTCGTTGGCTGATGCAAATGAAGGGGGAGAATCCCAAGTTGTTGAGATGGTCCATCTCCCTACAGGGAATGGACTTCCGGGTGGAACATCCGCCTGGAGTGGACCACGCCAATGCAGACGGTCTCTCTAGGTATTTCCGCCTTAGTGATGAGGACTCCCAAGGGGTTGGGTAGCTCTCCCCACTTTCAGCTGGGGGGGACGCGTGTTAGACCTGTCAGCCCTCTGGGTGGTCCCTCCTATTTAAGTATTTATTTTTTTCCCCTTTTTGCTCCTCAATCTTTTATTTTGACGTCCACTGGCATTTTTCAGGTGTTGACCTAGGGGTTAGGTGCTCCTTGTCCCTGTAGTTTTTTTTGTAACCCCCCTGCCTTAGGTGCCTTTTCTGACTAAAAAGTATGGGATACACAAAATGGTGGCTATTAACTGCCAATAACTGTAATTTCAGGAAAAAGGCCCATAGGATAGTATAGGAATGATCTAGAACCTTCTAGCCAGTTCTAGTAGCCTGAGTCCTGCCTATATAAAGGCCAGTGTGAGAGCGGCCATTTTAGAGTGACCGGAGGAGCTTGAGTGGAACCTGGTGAGGAGTAAAGCGGTAGTGTAGGGAGGAAGGCGCACTGTAAGGGGTTAGATCGTCCCACGGGCCGGCTGCCCTACTGTGTTGGTGGGTCCCTCTACCTATTGACTAAGCCCTATCAACACTTGGTCATCTCTAGCTCTAAACATCGAATTGTGCCCCAGAGAGAAACGTGGCTGGGCTGCTTTGGAAGAGCGGCAGACGACCGGCCTGGGAATTCAACCAGGAGAGCACTCAATCATAAAGGAGATTGGTTTCTGTTTTCCTTCACCTTTCGGGACCCAGCCTGAACTGTTTCCACAAGGTGTGGGGGGTCGAGTAAAACATCGGCCGTCCTCCAAGGGTCCTATGCGTCCATAAGACTGAGGAAAGTACCTTACCTCGCTGACGCTGGCGGCCGTTTTCCTTGTCACGGAGCTACTGTCCCTCTTTCCTCAAGCCCGTTAGGGAGATCCAGCGGGAAGGTCCGCTTGGGGTCAGCAGGGCGGTAGTGCCTTCGAGAACACATCGCTGAGGCCAGTGAGGGCAGGCTAGCGACATCCCGGAAGAAGGGGGCGGGGATCAAAGAAGGCCGGCCCGCGTTCGTTCCCTCCCTCTCTGACGCCTGAGGTGAGGGCGGGACGCAGAGCCGACAGCAAAGCTGAAAGAGTCGCGGCGTAGCTCCGGTCCCTTCAGCTGCACGGAGCCGACAGCTCCTCGACCGGAGACACCCCCGAGCAACAGAAACGTGGTGAGAAGAGGGAGAGAGGCTGTGTGACCTGACCGGGACGAGTCTGTCCAACACCCGGTAAGACTGTTCGGTGTAGCGAACGGCCGCAGGGCCTGAGGGGGGAAGGCCTCGCTGTTGTCTCGCAGTGCTGGGTGAGGGAAATCTGTTTCGAACCAAGATACCAGCGTGAGATGAAATAAAGAACCATCGGAGGTCAGCAGCCAGCGGGACTGGGGAAAAGCATTAGACTGTCTCCGTAAGGACGAGTGAAAAAGGAATAAGAGACAAGGTTGATGAATTACCAGTGATATTTCACATAAACCCATTTGACATTTTCACCTACTTAATTCAAATAGCGTGGTACAGAGAGGTTGTGTAAGTTGACCAGAGCCTAGTGGTCCTATTAAGTAACTTATAAAAACCAATGGGGATGTAGAGGGAATCAGAACGGTTCTCACAGTAAACAATTAACCTGCTTGTTTTAATTTAAACTCGATAGCTACACAAATCCTTATATCCAAGAGTAAACGCTGTGGAACTGTCTGCTGAATCCATAGGATTCTCTAGTTCAAGAGACAAAGAGGTTTTAAAATGTAAAGTGCCTTTTGTTTACTCCTTAAGGAAGCACTATTATTGCTGTTTATGTAAATTACACAGTGCAGTTGTTGCTGAGTTTTCTTTTTAACTTTCTGGAGAATAATTGAATTTCTGTATGCAGGGTACTGTTGTGAATTTAATTAATGTAAAGAACCAGATGGGGAGTACTTGATGTGTATAGTGACAAAGCAGACTGATGGAATAAAAGAACACAGAAGAATTGTTTTTTAAAACGACCCGTATTTTTCTAAACTGGTGTAGTGTCCTCATTTTTGGAGTGGATGGACGTTATGTTACTGAAGGGTGTGACGCAAACTTAACACATGTACCTTTGGGATAAGCCTACCTACTTTGTGCCAAGCTACCCTATGTAGACTGATAACCCCAGGTCCAACAGCTGATTTTTAAGAAATATTTGTAGTTTTCAAAAGTCAACACTTGGAAACTTTTTGTGAGAAAAAGTGTCAATGTTATTCTATGAGGAAAAAGAGGTTATCAGTTTCCAGGTAGGTAATCGGTCTTTGGAGTTAGGGTCCTGGGGTTAGACTCAGGGGTCTACCAGGGTCAGAGATGCACTGTTGTTGCACCCTCAGCTGCACTCGGGCGGCCGGGTGCAGAGTGTTGAGACCCAATGTAATCCTATGGAGGAAGTGGGGAACGGTTGGTGGCTGCTGGCAAGCAGGCCACAGGGTTGTGGGAGCAAAGCTCCTAGAGTTAAGCTCAGGGCAAGTTGGGGACCAAGTTAGCGAAAAAGGGGCACTCTCAGCGGCGCTAGGGCAGCCGGGTGCAGGGTGCTGTTTTGAGGTTGGGTGCCGTGTTGATTTCAATAGAGATTCTCTGGGACAAAGAAACACTACAGGCTCAGGACGAGGATCTTCCAGGAGTTACCACCACTTCGAGGGGTAAGTTGGGATGTAGAGGGATGGTTAGGCACCGCTGGGTTGGGCAAACAAGGCCGTGGGGCGTCGGGTGCAGGGGTGCCTTTGGACGTCGGATTTTCTTACCCGGTCTGGTCGAATAAGGGGGTCCTCTGGATTGAGGCTGCAGGCGTCGTCTGGAGGCTTGAGACAGGTCAGGGGTCGCCGGATCTCAGGTCAGGATTGCCACGGGGGACCTCCTTGTGGTGTTTGTTCACTGAAACACGCGCCGGCCTTGGCGGGTGCAGAGTGTGCTGGATTTGCGGTTTCTGGCTGGCACCAGAAGCTGCAGTTTAAACACGTCCGGTGTTCACGGGAGAAACAGCTTGGAAAGTGAATGCAGGCAGGTTGCTGGTCTCTGGACATGCCAGGGTTTCGCAGGAGCAGGTTTGAGGGGAGACAGGCCTGTAGGGCTGGGGCCAAGTCAGTGGGCTTCGTCCTCTTGTTAGCTGAGCACGGCTTCTTGTCCTTCTTTTCTTGTCAATGCTGGATCTGAGGAAGGAAGGTTCAGTGTGCCCCTAAATAATAAATGTAGGGGTGTTACAGATAGGTAAAGGGCAGAGACCAATGGGTTCACTCCATGGGGTGGGTACACCCCCTACTCTGCCCCTCTCCAGTGGGAGGGGGCAAGGACCTGTACCTGGTTGGCTGGGTCCCCCCATCCTCAAGATGGCTGGGACTCGAGGTTGTGCTTCACCTCGCCTCCCCCACCTTAGGGGTAGAGTAGGCAGAGGTGGGCACACCTCTCTTCCTCACTTTGTTTTTCCCGCCAGTTCGCCCGCCCAAAGGGGGGGTAGAACCAGTGGGGACCAGTTGCTGAAAGCAGCAAATGGTCTGGAGAGGCTCACAAAGGCAGCATGCCTTTGAAGCTTCTCCTTCGTGAACCCTGCCCATCCTGGGGAAGGAGGCTTGGCACATCGTCCAAGGATGTGCATTGTTTCAGGCCCCCAAGAGCAGCAAGCTCTCGACCTAGGGGTCCAGAAACATGTCTGGTGGTGGCAGCCTAGTGCAGCCATTATGGTGCTGTGGAGTTCGTAATGACAAACACCCAGCACCATATACTCTGAATAGCAGCACTGCACTTACAGTGTCCAGGAATGGACCTGGGTACTGTAGGGGTACAGGGATCATCCACCTGTACCCTCACCACTGGCATAGGGCACCCAGCTAGAGGGGTGACTGATATATGCCAGGGCATTGTTTTGTGGGCATGGCACACAGGGATGTATGCCATGTCGACTCTTCACTTTGTTTTGCACCAAGACACGCAGCCTGTCAAGGCAGTGTGTGGGTGTCAGGGTACAGGGCCTCTAAGGTCAGCACAATAAGTGCTGCAGCCCTTAGAGGTCTTCCCTGGTCACAGTGCCCTGGGTACCTGTGGTACCATTTACAAGGGGCTGACCTGTGGCCAGAGATGCCAATTGTGTTAGGTTTCCAGGGCCTTTGTTCTTCCCCCAAATCTGATTGGCAGGGACCCAGGACACACCAAGGAAAAGTGCTTCAGTAGTCTGGCAAAAAGTGGGGGGTTACTGCAACAGAAACCCACTTTCCTACGACACTTTTGTGATAATAAGCTTCTGACCTGTGAGAATCAGTGAAATGGTGAATATTTTCTCTATCCTACCTCGCCTAAACTTGGAGGTAGCCAGATGTTGTCAGTATGTTGTCAGTATTGCTGTACTGAGATGGCAGGTGTTTAAAAGCCTTTTGTGCACCGCTGCTCCCTGGTGGTTTAGACCATGCTTAACTAATTTTAAGTTTAAACTACACAACCATGTTTAGGTGAAGCTTTCGAAACCTCTTGTATGTACTTTAGCATATTCTTCATATATTTTAGTATATATTTCTTTGTGGGCTTAGTGCTTTTCATTGGTTTGTTTCAGTGTCCTTTAAAAATCATTGTGTGCTAGTGGTCAATCTTTCCTATTTGTCCCTATTTTTCAATCCACGGAGCAAAACCCTAGTACTTGCACCCTTCTACTTGTCTCATTTTAGCATCTGTTTAGGGACTACTTTCCCCTTTCTCTAAGAGCATTTGACCAGATCGATGTTTCCCTGCTCTTATTACTGTTTGCCTGTGCTACGACTTCTGTTTATGGAAACAGGGCTGTAATTATCGTTATCTCTGTACATTTGCTGTGCATTCAAAGACCAAGATCAAATGGCAGACGCAAGGTAATTTTCTTTCTCTGAAAGTGAGTGGATTTCCTTGTCTCCCAAACCCCTATCGCCTTGCTGCTTGCCTTTGTTTCCTGCTGGTGTTGAATTCCTTCGATTGGCCGGTGCCTGCCCCTTTAACCACATCGCTGCTTGAGTTTTTCTCCTGCTGTGCTGGTCAGCAATAAAAACGGGTGTGGTCATGACGAGCTCAGCTCGTCATAAGCACACGAGCACTGTGCTGCATGACGAGCTGAGCTCGTCATGAGCATGGAAAGGGTTAACAATCCTCGTGCTCCTCTGCACCTCTAACGCTGCCCCCTTTTATTTCAGAAGCCAGAAAAGACCAGTTGATGTGCTCCAATCAGAGATGCTGCGACGGGGGTGCTCTGCTGCTTGGCAAGAGCTTAACATGAGCACTAGTTACATTACACATGTTTATTGTTATAATCCATAAGTATCTATTTACATGTTACAGGTTGTTATATAAGTCCTATCCACAATGTATTCAGATGCTTATTATAGATTGCTAAATTCCTATTATTAAGATTGGGCTATTAGCTGGCCTTACACAGCTTAAGGCATGTGGTTTATACCTGAAGGTTATATTGTACTTGGTATCTTCCCCCACCCCTCCCTTTCCTACCCCTTGGAACGTTCTTACCCCTGGAGGCTACTGTAGAATGTTGACAGTGATGAGACTGTTCTTGAGGAGAGAATGAACTGAAGTGTTCTGTTATTCTGCTGGTGCTGTGGAGGCCGTGAATAAAGAAGAAGTTAATCAGCCTTGTCTGGTATATCTTTTTAACATTTATATTAATCTTTTTCAGCATGAGACATTAAAGTAATTTGCACAGAATTGCACAATGTTGAGCCACCCCCACAATCATACTGACTAGAGCCATTTCATATCTATCTCACGCTTACTCTCTCACTCAGACCACAACTTTTTGCCGTAGTTTTTTCTTTCTCACTGGTTTCCAGCCACTAAATTATGGTAATTTGAGTGCCTGTGGTCACGGTCTGCAAAATGTTACACCACAACGACATCTTGTAGTGAAAAAATAGAAAGCACACAGCTGCATGCATCCCATGCAATTGAACAGTCTAACAAAGCAAACTCTCTGCATACACCTAACAAGGGCTTTAAAGTTCCAACAAAAACTACAACGAGGGCAATGCAGAGCTTAAAGAGCACAGAAGTTAGCTTACACACCCTTGCCTCGTGGCTGTTATTGTTGTGTGACATTTCTGCTCAAACCAGCTCTCCTGAGCGACAATGTATGCAGTCGACATAACTCTGAGGAAAGCAAGCAGCTACACAAGACACTGGTAGTTCAAAAACTGGGATCTATGCGGAAACATGCTTGCTTAGTACAATTTATAAAAATTATGCTTGTGGCTACTATTGTTGCCAGAGAATATGGTGAAATTGTCTTTAATGGCATCTTGTGTCACATAATGAGCTCTTCATTGAAGCATAATAAAGCACTTTGAGCCTCACAAGCAGCAGGAGAGCTCTTTATAAAGAAAATACAATACAGTTAATCAGTAAACACTTCAACATAATCTGGTCCTCCATTACTCTACTGACCGGGTTTATTTATACTACACTGATTGCATGTTTTATTTTAGTACACAACAGTCAGGATAATGTGGAAAAACTTCACAGATTTCTGCAGGGCATGCTAAACCACTCATGTCAGTGAGCCTGAACTCACTTTGTGGACTTCCCCCTGTACTATGCATTATGAAACCATCTCCCATCGTCAATTGCGTGGTGTAAATAATTTACTGGAAGTATCAACAACAATGCTGATGCTGATGATAATAATAAAAGTTACTATTATTCCCATTTGTGTTCTTGTCATTATTATTATTCAATTCAATTACTTGATTTGAATAAAACAATATCCATAAAAGACCAGTTTGAACTATAATACATAATATAAACAAATTTATATTGATCATAAAACCATTGTATAAAACCAATACAGTAAAAATATTATGTATACAGTGCACATCGTGTTACATGCACGAACAGCAGTTTTCAAGAAAGCACCCACGCAAAATACTAATTCATCATCTTCCAAGTTCAAGATAATTCTAAATGCGGCTCCAAAATCAACAAGTGAGTGTTTTTTTAAAAAAAAGGTATTAAAATCAATTTAGTGTACTGTATACAAAACTCGCAAAAAATAAGAAATGTAGTGTAGTTTACCAGGTCTGGCCGTCACATGGGCATGTAAAGAAGGGAAACATACTTTACACCGCGGATGTTTCAACGCAGTGCTGTTACGACGCGTCCTTTACAACGCAAGTCGTAACCACGACTTGCGCTGGAAGGCGCTACAGGATTAAGAATAGTATATTTTCTACTCCAACACCTTCCCTAGTGTCCATGGGGACTGGTGTTAGAATAGTAAATTATACTATTCTCGATCCGCGCCCCCAACGCAAGTCGTTGTCACGACTTGCGTTGTAAAAGACGCGTTGTAACAGCACGCGTTGTGACGGTACGCGTCCTACCGTCATACATCCTGTAAAGAATCACGGTTAGTATGAAAACCAAGGGGGAAACATAATAAATTTCACTGTGCCAGCCCTTAAACGGAAGAGGAGTCCCCGCTCCCAACGTCCCATAGGGTTAGTGAGATAGCTGACCAACTGATAATGAGTGTTCTTAATGAACATAAAAGTGGCTACAGTTGGTTTCCTGGATTCCTTATCAAATCTGTCCTTTCTATGATACGTATAAAGTACCAACCGAAGATCTTTTTTACTTACAGTGTGTATCTCGTATGGGTTTTCAAAAATGTGTTCATAATCAACCCTACTTAAACTAGATCTCACCTCGGCTAGCCATGGAATGTCCATGCCCTTTTCACATTTACGGCAATCTCTTATAATTTCTCGTGTGAGGTACGCCACTGGATTTTTCCAAATGGCTAGCCAAAATAAAGCAGGGCAAGCCTTTATATAGTCTTCAATGTAGTGTAAATTTAATTTGCTATGACAAACATATTGAGACATAGAGATAGGGTCTCCCAGGGGTTTCCGACAAAACCTATTCTCCTCATACTGGATGTTACAGCTCTTTGAGAAGCCCCATTCCTCAGCGCCATAGTTTGCCATAGGTATACACTAAGATTTGAAATTTTTTAAAATAGGTGATATAACCCCGACCTCCTGGGTTGGGGGAGACTAATAAGTGAATTAATTGCTTTGGAAAACGTATTCCTGCAGTATACCGTATGATCAGACTATGAACCATTAGCAGCAAAAACCAGCCCCAAGTAGGGAATAGTGCTAGTGTGTTGTACACATTGATTACCCACAGAGATATTTTTAAAGGGCACTTCCTCGGCCTGCACGACATTATAAAAGATATTTTTTAATTTGTGCATAGGTCTAAAGAGGGCATTCAATTAACAAAACCTACACCAAAATACGCAGGGGTTAGGTGTGTGACCCATTAATACTGCATCGTCAGTGTAAAACAGGGCTGGGAGTGTATGACCGTTAACTCTAGGGACATCTTTAGTAAGCGCTGTAAGGGATGTGTGTAAGTTGTTAATATATAAAATAAAAAATAATGGGGACACAACACATCCCTGCCTGACCCCTCTGCAGGCTCTGAAGTCATTAGAGACCTCCCCACCTGTATTGATCCTGTCCCGAGCTCTCAGAACCCTATGCAGATATGCTAAAAAATTTACTAAAACCTCATCTAACCCTTATTCCAATACAATGGACCACAGTCGGGACCGATTAACATAATCAAAGGCTGAAGTCAAGCCCATACAAGCCACATATGTTGGTGACTGCTAAGCAATTGTATATTTCCCGATTATTGGGTAAAGGTTTAAGCATAATTCAATAGTTCCTACTTCAATCCTAAAACCAAGTTGACAGGGTTGTTAGATAGAAATCTCTTCAGTCCAGATTTTAATCTTATTGTATAGAACCCTCCGTAGGATTTTCAATGTGGTGTCAATCAAGGATATGGGTCTATAACAACCAGGTTGATAACGGTCGCCCTTTTTAAAGATAGGGAAGATAATACTGGTTGACCTGGTACTTGGTAATGGGGCGTTGGTTAAATTATTAAATTTGTTTGACAGAAGCAGGACACAAAAGTCAGGTTTGTGCCTAATGAGGCCAATAGGTAACCCATCAGGGGGTGGAGCATTATTACCCAGGCTCTGATGTATAGCTTCCTTAACTTCGGACTGGGGTATTGCTATTCCTGTAGGGCATGGGTACTCACAAACCTTTTCTCGAGGGCCAAAATTTCAGTCTGGCTTGTGACCGAGGGCCGCCCAGATGGGCCTGCGCAATGGGGGTGGGGGCGCTGGGAGGGGTGTGACACTGGGGCGGGGCTACAGGGGTAAATTAAATCACCGGCTTTTCGAAACATTACTAGACAACGCTGTATTTTGAAATGTGATATATATATGTATGTACCCCGAATAAATACTGTCAATATTTTAATTTTTACTGGGATCTGTGTGTTTCTGACCATAGTTTTCAATTTTTGCCTTCTTTTGAAAAGCACACAATTTCCTGCTCTTAGGCCTGCAATTGCACAGACACTTGAACACACCCTTCATTTGTTGCTCAGAATACACAACTTCAACCCCTATGCCTCCTAAACTCGCTCCAAACAACCCTTAATGGCCCTGTTCAGAGTGTAGAGTTCCAAGCCCCAAGACCATCCAGCAAAACTCAGAAGCATACATGCAAAATGCATTGATAGAGATAGGTTTCCTGTGCTCTGTCCAGCCGCTGTGAACACCCAAGCTCATGAAACTTACCACATGCATGTAACCCTAGGCAATACAAGCATCAGTGACAGCAGGCTGCCATATTCTTAATTGACGTAGAAATTACATGCATATATTGTCCCATGCTGTAATGTGCATGCCTGGTCCCACTCAATACATGCATTCATGTACTCGGGCTGTAATGCACATTTACAATGGCACAATGTCCAGCATGATGGGCAAGAGATCTGCTGCCTTCTCACACTGCCTTCTCCTAGTCAATGAGCTTGTCCAACAATGCAGCAGAGGTATTGTAGTGTCATCTCTAAAATGGCTATCATCTCAAGTAGGTGCATGTCATTTCATAATAATGCATATATCAGGCAGCACGTCTACTGCTAATCTTCCCTGAGCCCTACACTCAATGACTCAGCTCCTAGGGTCCACTGTGATCCTATGCATTCACTTTGACACTGCACTCTAACTCAGACCCTACCTCATGACTGTTTCATACTTGCCATATTCCTCTACTTTACCCCCTCATTCAACCTCCACCCACCACTTTGACATTAATAATTCACTTTTTTCCTCACCCATCCCACAGCCTGACACTCTGTCACAACTTTACTCTTCTCCTATTGTCCTATTGTTTTTTGCTCAATGTGCACCACTCATTATACCTCTCCCCCTACCCTTGGTTCTTTGCTTATCTAATACATGCCTCTAACACTGTCCCTGCCCCCGCTTTCTATTACTATCATCTCAATCTGCTCCCAGTACCTCTTTGTCTGCTCATAAGCTTCCTCTGTCTGACCCTCCAACCTCATTATTCTACCCCTCTTCACTCTGCTTATACTCATTTCCCGGCCCCTCTATTTCACTATGCTCATAGCCTGTCATTTTGGACCTACTCTGGCCTCAGCTTCTTATACTACGTTCACTCTCTCCACACCTTGACTTTTTAATGCTGCTCCTGCTCTCCCTCCATCACACTCTACCCCATCTGGCCACACCTTTTTGGTGCCACACTTCTCTACTTTATTCAGCGTTATTTCTCACACTCTCCTCATACCCTATCAAACTGCCTACCCTCTCATTGTGCCCTGACACCTTATCCTACGTCTAACCTCTCATTGCATGCTAACGCACCATTCTACACCTATCCTCTCGTTGTGCCCTACTGAGTCACCAACGCCTACCCACTCATTGTGCCTTTACACCTTCACTCTACTGAAGGTTTACTCTACTGATGAGCCAGTCCCTTTGTCCTTCCTGCAGTTCTGCTTTATACCTTCACTGCTTTCCTTCACTTTGCTGTTGCTTCCATTACCCTGATGTACCCCACACTATTTCCTTGCCCATGTCCTTGACAATATAGTCCTTACGTGTAAACCACTCCTCATAACCTGCAATATTATTACTCTGCGCTCATATTTGACATTGCTCCTACTCCCTCGCTCTCTTATGTTGTCCCCTCACCTTTCTATACCTCCTCACTGCGCTTCTCATTCTGCTTGTATACTTTACTCATACAAAGTCTGCCAGTACCTCTGTTTTTCCTTTCTCTGTCCCTTCCCTTTACCTCTACCGTCTTATTCTGCCTCTGCCCATTCATTTCTATGTAAACACTGTGCGCTTATCCCCTCAGCTCTGACTCTACCTAATGTGTGCCACAACCAACATCTATTTGCTGTTCAATTCTGCAGCATAAAAGACCTGATGCTACATCTGTGCAACGACTCAGACTGGTAGTGTAGGATGACTAAAAGATAATACACTTTCTAAAGAAATGCACAAAGCAAGCTGAATTGCCTGTAAAAAATGTTGGAAATATTTTCCACAACACAGGCACATAAATGTTTCACTCAGAATCATACAATTTAATAAAGTGGGGAAGCTGGGATTTGTACACAATTATCCTGCTGGGCTGCTTCCGAGGCATATAACTGTGTATAAACTGCATCTCCCCCAATTTCACCTGTAAACTTTCCGTAGCACCACTGTTGTGAACCGAGAGGCTGTAGCATCCCATTTACCTAAAATAAAGCCATGCCATGAAAAAAAAAGGCTAGGCGCAGCCCACGGATCCATGTGAGGACTTTGCTGGATCCTTATTTTATTTATTCTGCTTACACCACATGTCTGCTCTGAGACCATGAGGAAGGAAAGTCCGAGCTCGGCTGAAACCCTAACCAGGGGCCTTAAAAACAAATTTAACTACAGAGACAGCTCTGTTTTAGTGGCACCAATTGAGAGATTAAAGATGTCACACTGTCTGTGAGCAGTACGTACAAGTAGCACAGCCAAGGTACTCAGTGGCAGGGCGAGCAAGTGAAGCCAGAAACGGAGGTGAGGGCTGGTGGCTATGGGTGAGCATGCGAGACACTGTTTGTCATCGCATGCCCCTTTTATGCTTTTCTGGGCAAATGCGGCCCGAGGAATTACAACAGGCAGAAATTGTGCCATTTCCGTGCCTGCTGATTTCCACGGGGGCCGCATGGAATGGCCTGGGGGCCGCAAGTGGCCCGCGCGCCGTTCTTTGAGTACCGCCGCTGTAGGGGATGGGAACTCAGACAAAGCTTTATCATATAAGGGGGCTGTATAAATAATAGAAAAGAAGGCTTCCCAAGCTTCGCTGGTTATACTACAGCCAATCGGTGTTAGTGTTTGTCCAATTGCTCTCATGTCTTTAACGGCGGCCAAAAAGATTTTTCCATTTTTTAAACTAGCGGCACTAGCGAGTGCATCCCATCATTCATTTAATAGTTCTTCCATACTCAGGGGGATAGCTGACTTATACTTCTTTCTTAACAACTGAACTGTGAGATGACACCTCGGTTTTGTGGATCGGGCCTTGCGTAATTGACTATTTATCGCTGAGCACTCCCTATTAAACCATCTGGGCCCATGAGGTGTGACCACAGCGGGTTTCAATAACATGGATTTTAAGGCTTCACAAAGTTTAACAAATGCATTAATTACCTCGGGATTGGGTTCCGGCGCTACAAACAGGTGTCGAAGAGTCTTAGATTTTCCCTGACCACCCTAAGAAACAAGCCTGCACTATTAACGCCTCGCCAAACCAGTTTAGTTTGTCTGTTGAGGGTACCAAGTTCCTAGCACCCCATTCTGTTTTATACACGGCCTAGGGTACAATTTCAACACCACTTTGATTGGGTCATGATCACCGTGGTTTGTAGGAACAAGCTCAGCGTAAGTAAAAGGTCCTCTAGATCAGGAGAGATAAAAATGCCCCTGCGTCTAAATGTCTGTTCGGATAGATTATCATTATTAGTAAGAGCAGCGATGTCCATAACATTACTCAGATCATGGGTTTGCAAATGCTCCCTCAGCTCCACACCCCTGTGGCAGTTTTGACCTCTACTGCTAGGCCTAGGGAGGGCAAAGGCTTCGTAGGACAGCTTAGCATTAAAATCACCCCCCAGGCGGATACCTGCTGTTTTGTCAAAACCATTTGAATCCCTTAGGGTGATGACAAAGTCAAACAAATTAATACAATTTATTTTGGGGGAGCTATGAAAATCAATCCTGCAAAAATTAAATAACTACATAGATACCCCCTTTTGTATTGTAAAACACAACATTTA
The DNA here is from genome assembly GCF_964261635.1 of Lissotriton helveticus. Classification (NCBI taxonomy): domain Eukaryota; kingdom Metazoa; phylum Chordata; class Amphibia; order Caudata; family Salamandridae; genus Lissotriton; species Lissotriton helveticus. The sequence goes on along the minus strand of NC_136068.1, from coordinate 185,981,531 downwards.
TTGCTATGGGTTTGTAAACCCTTAGCATTTCCCTCTGCTGCAATTATCACTCAAATTGAAAGACCACAAGATGGGCGACTAAATTTGGGGGATGGAGCGAGAATGTTGAAACATTCGAACCCTTCACGATATATGTCTTTAGTGGCCCAGTTCTCTTGGAACATGAGAATGTCCTGCTGCCTGATTAGCCTTAACCAGTCTACTAGATCTATTTTAGGTTGTAGGCCAGCGACATTCCAACTAAGTATGGTCATGTCCTGATTATCACAAGCCTTGGGGCCAATTATAACAGCTTGGTCATGTATCTTGATTGCATGTAATGGGCATATAGGTATATGGTCGACCCAACGATCAGAAGGGGCAGCGGTAGTAAGTCCTGGGTATCTAAAATCACACAGTGCAATGAAATTATTCTGAACGGCTAGTGGGGCAGTCATGAGAAGGACATCTGGTGGTTGGCTTATAAAAGCACCCTAGTGGTAGGGGCCAAATTTTAGATAGACTGGTGAGGATCTCCTGCTTTCAGAAGAGCGTCCTTACCATTGACGGTCTACGAAAGTTAATGGCAATGCAATCCCCTTCTATGTTTTTAGGTGAATCACCTACCCACCCAATCCTTTGTACCATGAATATTTCTTTCACATTTAAAACATTAAACTGCTTATTCTTAGACAACTTGTCCACACATTTGTTATATAGCTGATCCCAGGTTTCCCTCTGCTCCTTTTTAAGGAAAGGTACCCCTGCCAACACCAAAACATAAGGACAGGCTGCCGGTGGGAGTTCCAGCACATCTGTGATTGGCCTGAGATGAATCCCACTTGGTAGGTCAGGTGTGATGCTGCTGAATGAACCAGTAGGTCTAAGAATGGGTTTAAGTGTAAGAACAGGGGGAACAAGTGAATCAACTCCAACTGAGGTTTGTGGACCGTCGTTTGTTATGGTGGGCTTTTGTTCTGTATTGGCATTTGGAAGAAGACACTCCCTTAAGTGGATGCATGTTGTACAGGAAGATACAACTAAAGGGCAATCATGTGGGCACTTGGCAGTGTGAGATGAATTATCTATAAGTAAAACTTTAGATGAAAGATTAGACACCCCTCACGGAAGTGTCGGTGTTTGAGATATTGGAATGAACTGTTTCTCCCCGATGACTAAGTCTGTTCATTAAAGTGTCCAAGTGATCAAGATGTTTACATAAGGGAGTGATTTTCATGTCTATCAGGTCTCTTATCCGAGAGCATACAGTGTTAATGAAAGCTTCCCCAAGATTTGGTGCGGCGGATGTAACTTCCGTCTGGGTATAAGAAGGGTGGCTACCCTTGCCACTCGGGGTGTTACCGTAGGACTGGCGCTAGACCATAACTGCATCCTGGAGGACAAACTACTATGGAATGCGCTAATGCGTGGAGGTTGTTTCCTTTTGGTACAAACAGACTTCCCTGCCGTCCTTTTATTTATTTATTTATTTATTAATGAAATTTAGTTAAGCACGAACAATTGCCCGTGGGCGTCTCGGCGCTGCTACTTCTGCAAAAATTCTCCACAATTGAATTTCTAGAAAATCACTGGTTAAACACCCACGTTTTCAATTGTTTTGCGGAATGAAAAGAGGGAGGGGCTGGTCCTAATGGACTGAGGTAATGTGTTCCACAATTTTGGAGCCGCAACCAAAAAGCGTCGATCTCCCCAGGAGACAGTCTTGGTGCGAGGCACCACTAATTCGTTGAGAGTAGAGGATCGAAGTAGTCGTTTGGTGGCCAAGACTGGTGCTGTTGTTGGTGCACCCATTATCGTCTGTGTCTTGGGTGGGTCATGCCCTGGAACACCAAGGGTACTCCCACTAGAGATCAGCTCATTTTTGGTGCCAACCACCAGATGTAAGAGGTTATGAGGTGCGGTGGTAGGGGCAGATACTGGGCGGGATCTGCTGAGACCCCAGTGACAGTCTATGCTCTGTTAGCTCGATCTCATTGGACACGATGTTAACCACCCTCTCCAACATGCTATCAAGAGTAACAGAGGGGTGCATGAGTGGTGGACCGGTATGTTTCCCCATAACTGCTTACTAGGCCAGACTGTTGTTAGACTAGCTCTGTTGTTGCAAGTGAGCACTCACCAGGCAAACCTTGTTCGCGCCTGCAGGCGCAGGAGACATGGCGGAGGCGGCTGCCACAAGAAGTGCTGGTGGCTGTGGTCCGCCCTTCCTTGTAGGTAAGAACAGGCTCCCACGCTGCAGGAATCCAGGCAATCCTTGTTCGCGCCTCTGGGCGTTGGAGACATGACGTGGCGGCAGCGTCTGCCACGAGAAGTGCTAGGGGCTGTGGTAATTATTATTAATGTAATTAGGTTCAGCATATGACATTTCAAAACAGTGACTATTTCTGTGACCATAAGGAGGTCTCTTTTAAGTCCGTGTAACTTTGGCGCAACTTGGAGTATCGCCATCCACTCGAATTATGCAATCTGCTTCTTAAGTGTTTTCCGTATAGATATAGTTTTTCCACATAATTCATTATCTGCTTCTTAATTTGCAGATTTTAACAAAATAAAATGCTTGCTTCTAGCTCCAGCCAGGATCAAACTTTACTAAAATATGACAATGACAACATGTGTTGTCACACAGTGGAAGGCCCTTGGCAAAAGACGGACTGGTCACCATTTAGTTGCTTATTGCTGTATTTGGGTGCCTAACTGTTACGAATGGGGATCAAAACCTTTTCAGAGTGAGTTTGTAATGTGTAAAAGTAACATAATGCATCATGCTGTCGTAAAATGTTCATTTACCACATAATTTGCCTTTTTTCTTGCCACATAATTTGACTCTCCCTTGTCATATATAATCCCAATGGCCCTGTGCATGATGTAAGGTGGAAAATATGTTTCTGTACTATCTGTGTGATGCCATGGCATGTCTGTTGTTCTACAATCTCTGGTATCAAGTTGTAAATCGGGTCCAAAGCAAATTTTTCTCAAATGATTTGTGTAATGTTTCTGGTTTCTGTTTAACTCCAAAGTAAAGAGATGGATGTATGTTTTCAATATAAAACGTAACCTATCAAAGTAGTAATGAGCGTGTTCGGTTGTCAGAATGCTGAGCACATTTTTCTTTCTACTGAAATGTATTGGACTAAACATTTAATGTCACATCAGGAAAATAGCTGTTTTGGATCAAAATAAGTTTAAATCAGTGCCCTTCAATGGAGAGTCTCTATAGAGATATAGGTGTGTACATGTTTTTCATGGGAAATAAATTATTATGTGCTGTGCTATTATTCCAGAAGTAGATAAGGGTCGCCTTCACAAGGTGAGGTAAGCAAGCAGCACAAGGCCTCACAAATACATTTTTCTCATGTCAGCAGCTCTGGCCATATCCTTTTCCGTTCCTTGAGATATATTACTTCACCATCTAATATGTTTCTAAGTGCCCCTGATGCTGATTCTTCAGGCTGTTAAATACTCTAATGATGCAGGCCACACAGAATGTTAGAGTGATGTTGACTTGCATCGAGGCACTTGTCTTTCTGTCTGTTCCTTACAAAAGCCTTGGAATGTGTCCATAAATGTTTCCTGAGGCAAGCATGTATTTCTGAATCAGACTGCATGACCTAGCGAGTGGTAATTTTACAGCTCCTCAATCCCTGGTGGCACAGCACCCAGGATAATGTGCTGCATGTCTAAACACTTATAAGGTCCAAAAGGCGAGGCCTTTTGGCTATGCTGATGCTTGTTTTAGTTCTGCTGTTCAGCAGCCTTCTGACAGAGTGCTAGGTATGTGACAGGTGTTCCCAGACTGAAGACATGTTCTACTGTTTTTTTTAATGAAAGCTAAAAGACTAGACAATACTTATTTTCATAAAATTAAAATAATCAGTGTTTGAAACAATTGTTAAGTTACGCACATTTTCTATTAACTGTATTGTTTCTTATTATGTTCTGATTCGGGGACCGAGCGGCACAAGACCAGTGGCAAAGGTGATTACATCTTTTAAGTCCTACATTTGTGATTGGTCTGATATATTTCACATTATTTCAAAGGTGGCCGTGTTCACATGCACGCCATCTACCTTGTGTGCCTTTTTAATGACATTTAGCAGAGGATCCTAACTCCAAATCTTATTTATTCAGTAATACATTGCATTTTTATTATTTCTTCACTCTTTTCATTCTTTCCCCTACATGCCTAAGTGCTTAGTGTTGTTTCACATTTAGGTTTTCATTGAAGGGCAAACATGTGTATCAAATGTTACATGATTCATGTAGCGTACTATACAGATGCCCCGCATAGGGCTAGTAAGCACAGTACAAATGATACAGTACAATACCTTATGAAACATGCAAAAAACATGTCCTTCTGCACTTTTGCATAATCAGATTGCACAATACCTCAAAAAGACTTCTTTCACTGAGTTACCAAACTCTGCATGAAAATTGACCTTGACTTATAACTATTGATTGTTCTCTCTCCTTTCTTTCTATCGAATGATCCTCTCCTCGCCCGCAATCCTCTGCATGCCTTACTCTCCCTGAAAGTAGCATACCCTATCTCGCCAACCAGTCTGTATCATTCTTTCATATATTCTGTAAATTGCCTACAACTCACCTCTTTGAAAACATATCCCTGCAACTAACAATAAATAATTTCTTATGAACGAAACAGACCATTTGCATGAACTCACACTAATGATCATACCTGACTCCTATAAGTCTTCCATAAAGAAACTGGTGCAAATGCAGTAATGGTTTCGATGAGAACAAAAGACTATATAACAACCAACAAATACAAATAACTACTGGATTAACCACTAACCTCTGTATCCGCAGCAGAAATCTATATGCTGTAAAGCACCTCAACACCTTGTCACGGTCAGTTAGAGCTATATAAAAGCAATTACAGTACAATACATAAACAAAAGGAATTATTGTGCATATACACGTGGAAATCACATTTAGGTGTCATGTTCACCAATTATGAATTGCATGCATGAAAAGGTATAATTTAGCTCAGAAAACAGCCAATGTAAAAACAATTAAATGAACTGGGAATCTACTTTTGTCACATGGTCAGATAGGCCCGGTAAGGAACAACACTATTTACATGCTCATGTTTCTTACGTTGCCTTCTCTTCACACACGATGACTTTTGACATTTGCGTGCATGACAATGCAGGATAGCATTCTCTGGATTAGTATTGCTTACATTCCTACGTCGCAGGCTCTATAACACAACACCTTGAACTTTCAGTACAAGGGAAAAGGTTCACTGCACAAATGTTGCTATTGAAATTGACTGGTAGGCAACAATTTTATCCAGCTAGAATAAACAATTCCAGAGAAACAGGGGTTGCAACATGTCCAAGTGGGTGTTGTCTTTTATATAAACAGAACCACTTTCTTGTTTGGGGAGAGGATCACTCAGCTGACACTGCGCGTTCACTGCATGCAGGGATTCCAGCTCAGCTCAGCGGATTCCTGTTTACCGACATGAGGGATGTCAGGCTCTACACCAAGACATACAGCCTGTTGACACTTACCTGCAGGTAATGGGGAGTTAGTCCACCCGGCAGGGATTTGACAAGACTAGGTTAGGGAGAACTAGGTAGGAGTGCACTATCCACATCACGTTTGTGCCCGTATTTATTCACTGCCTCAGCACAATGGTGGAAGTGTATATCCTTTTCACTGTTTTCATAATGTTAATAACGCTAAACCATTCTACTAATTATCGCAGCACACATATTTTACACACACAAAAATCACCATGCTTCAATAAATATTAAAATGCCTTGCTGAGTATTTCTTATGTATTTCTGTAGGTATGCATGAGAGTCCAAACAAAAAGGTTCTGAATGTGTTACCATGATTTCCTTGGGGGATCAGGGTTGTCATGTTCTATGGTTGCACGCCCATTTGTTACCCTGTAAGGTTAGGGATGGAAATGCTGCACTTTGGGCTAGCAGGACTATAGGCCAATATATCCTGAGGGTGTGCATGGAATCAGTCTGGTACAATCTTGATGTTTCTGTTGTCCAACAAAGCACAGTTTTACCGGTGAGGTACAAGTTGTCCGACATGGCGCCAACAACATTTCAGCTTGGGCTTCTATTTAATGGATCACCTGAGTAGTTTTATTTTGTATACCCAAATACCCTTTTCCTATATTAACAGGAGACATCCTTGCTGTTAGGGAAAAATCCTCCTCAGCTGAGAAGGTTAACCCTATGTATTGACTGTAGGTTATTCAAGCTTGAACCTTTCAAAGGATTATGCCCATAGTGGTACCCTCTCCGAATTCCACATTCTCATCTGGCACATAACATACCTGAAAACTGAAGACATGCAGTTACTTAGAAATTGCTACAACCAGATCTCACACTTATGGGTGGGGACATTACCTTCATGGTTGAGGCTCACAAAGCATTTGGGACAGAGGTATACTATTCATGGGTTACATTCCCAGAATCAGATGACCGTACATAACTGTTCCACAATTACACTGCAGCTGATGTTCCAAATCACTATACAGCTTACAAAACACAAGAAATACCAATAATATACCTAGAACACAGATATTGGTTTGAAGGCGCCCTACCACACACTACAGAAGAAGTCAGACTAGGTCCTCTTAGTAATGAGGAAGCTACATGGCCAGACTTAGGCGGTTACACACCACATTCAAATGTAGCTAATCTAACAGAAGCACAGGTATGAAGACTATATATGGTTATGGTTGAAATATATAGATGCCTGACTCAGTTCGTCATACAATCAATAACAGTCAATCTTATGAGGACTGCTCAAGCTGCACAATGCATTAGTCCACAGACTATAAATGCTGTTACGGGTAAAATTCCCACCAGACGTGAGGAAATTCCATTCTGGACTGCACAAAAAACAAGCCAACTTGAAGCAGTGTTTCCCCATATGGTACCGCAGGATAAACAGAGAATACTTACAATATGCTTGCAAACGGGGAAGTCTCCTCCGAACTGCGCCACATGGGGAAACATCTTTTCTGCAGTATGTACTAGGAGTCATTGTACCCCCTCATTAGCTGTTTTGCCAGTGGTTCCTTAAACAGATTCAGAATGAGTACGGGGCAACTCCTGCCCTGGATTTGGGGATGAAATAGATGGGCAATTTTGCTGCAGTATCCGTCAATATGTTGAGTAACCTTAAGGTCGAAGCAGCAGCATTGGCTATATGCCAGCACCTATGGGATTTGGCTCTGGGAAAGCAGGAGCATGAATTAACTAAAATTATCAAAGAAACATACTAAACAGTTAGTAGAGATAGTTTGGGAGCCAATCTTAGCAAACCACAAATTAAGGGTAAATCTGAAAAGGGTAACTCTAAGCAAGTGCCAGAATCTTCAATGAAGAAGAAGTAGGATAATAAGAAAAATAAAGAAAAGACTAACAGCTTGATTTAGATTTCTGCAGAGGGGAACACTCCATCACAAACGTGATGGAAATCCTGTCCGCCATATTATGATCCCATTATAGCCAACGTAGATCGTAATACAGTGGGTTTGGATATCCATCATGTTTGGGACGGAGTAAACCATCCGCCAAGATCTCAATCGGGCCCTAAGTCAGGGGGTTCTCCTCAACAGGAGGCCACTGAAAAGTACTATAATTTGTGCAACTGTGATAATATTAGAACACTTGACAGGTATCAGGATACTGATACACGCTCATTTCGTTCCTTTCAAGAGTCTTCCAAAAAATTATCAGACAGAGGCAGATGGTCAGAGTGCAGATCAGAGGAGTACGTTAAGCTGAAGAAGGACACACAATGCTCATCTGACTACATAATGAAAATGGAAGACCATTCATATCGTCAAATATTAGATTACACACGTACATTCACTGTGCATAATGCACATAGCGTGGCACTAATGAACAATGTAGTGTGGGAAAAATACAAAACAACAATAGATATTGTAAATGGATTTTTCTGCCAGAATATAGCCCCTGAAAGCAAGTATTTGACTGCATTTAGCGAGCTGGGTTCTCAAAAGCAGTTCTGAAATTTCCCCGAGGATGTAAGAACAGCCCAGGGTTGTTTTCAGCATGGGTCACAGAACTTCTGCAAGAACTTGATGTCCAAGCATTTTCCTATGTCAATTACATATATTTGACGGATGATGACCTTTCTACACACTTGAAAAGAGTAGATTACATAATTCTTGGATTTGCGCATATGGGCTACAAATGTAACTTAAAAAATAGGACACCTCAGTGTCTTATTTTTGGGATATAAGTTGTCAAGCGAAGGCAAAAGCCTTGCAACACACTAAGAGAAATATGCACTCTTACAACCACCAAACACATTGAAAAACTTCAGTCAATATTGGGATTCCTAAATGTGGCCCAATTTACATTCCAGATAACGCAGAACAGGTTAAACCATTCTACGACTTGATACAAGCAGACTTTTTGAGCACACTTAGGACAACTAAACACACACTCATTCATTCATTCGAATCCTTTATTCGGTATTCAAATTTAGAAAACCATAAAAGTACAATTTCTTATTAAACGTTTGCATAAAAACAGTAATTTAAGAAGAATAAAAAAGAATAAAAATGTCCCCTGGGAATATCAACAGCTAAAACTTTGGCTACTTGTCCAGTGAATAAAGTGCAACAGTCCATACTAAATATTAGAAAGCGCATTCTATGAATGTTTATAGGCACAATAGCTTAAATTTTAGCAGATAATGGATAAAGTTTAACAATATGCGCTAGGTATTTTTTGTTTAAAAAAGTCTGCAATTAATTATAAGCGCACAAGAGTAGCAAATGTGCTAGTTGTTAACAGTTCTATACAATTCACAAGCTACCCTAGATCTGCCCTATGTTTAACGCAAAACTTCAGGAACTGTACAATATTTTTCACCAAGAATGGGGCCTCCAAAAATTGTAAAACAAGATAAGCAGGGCGACATCTTCTTAATCCCAGGTGTGTTAGTAACGGAATCAACCAACGGGTCCTCGGCTCTTTATAAAATTTACAAAATGCAACGTTGATTAGGTTGAGACTTCGTCACAAGGGCAAGTCGTTAAGTGCATAGACCAATCGTGTATTTCTGGAAAAGATACCAAGCGGTGGAAGATATTCCACCTAAATCGTGTCAGCAACAATCTTTCGTAACCACTTAGGTCAAAAGTTACATATGGTTGAATGGTCAAAGTGGTTTGTATTGTTAATGCATGTTGAACGGAAGATTTGCTTGCCTCGTTGGCCAACCTGAGTTGCTCTACATGAATCAGACATGTTTTGGGGCAATGATAATATTTTGCCAAACCTAGATCATCAAACATTTTTTTAATATACATGAGCCATTTAATCTTGTGCCCATTTTCAAGAGAAAGACAATCCTCTAAAAGCCCTTGACTAAAAGTGGCAGTGATAGAAGACCAGAGGTAGTACCATAAAAGTATAGGTTGGAGCTTGACTATGTCAGTAATATAAGAGAGGCCAAGCTCCAAATTTTATGTTCAGTACAAAGTGACATGCTAGCTTAAAAAAACATACTCAAACATGTAAAATCAACAAACCTGGTGATCCGAATAATCGCAAGGGCAACTGGGTACACCTACGTTACATTCAATTAACATGACATTGTACCAATTGCACATGAATTGGATTTATAAACCGATGCTGAGATGTGTTTTGCACCAATAGAAAAGATTCTAACGGCGGTACAAACTGCTATGGTGAGGGAGAGAGCATTGGCTCAGGGGAAACAAATAATTATTGTGACCGGTGCCAGCCTTCGACGCCATCATGAAAGCCAGCATTCCAGACTCAAAAGCACTACATCCACAATGGATATAGTGGTCCAAATCTCTCACCACAACAGATGTTTACTACAGATTAGACTCTACACTACCCAAACAAAAGCGCACCTGCATTATGAAAATGAATATCCGCTTGCCTAATGAAGTCATGCCTCTTGATCAGTATGATTACATCAGCTATACTGATGGTTCTGTCCAGCCTGCTATAGGGACAAAGCACCAATACTCTGTAGTGTGTGCCGCCATAAAAGGTTACATTGAGGATGGTGAATTATACCCTGAGAAAACCTACACGCAGTAACTTGGTAGCTGCACAGCGCAGCAGGATGAACTGAGAACTCTAATTCTGGTGCTTGAGAATCCGGATTTTGGATTCTCCACTCTCATATTGTGATTTGTATTATTGCGTCCAGTCTTTCAGTGAGTACAGAGTGGATTCAAGGATTCCAAAGGTTATACTATTAAGCACAGAGCGCACTGGGGACAAGTGCGTAAGCTGAAAGAATGCTTGCCACAAGGCTCATGTAATTCACACCTTGAGTCATCAATGTGTAGGAATACACGTTGCAGGGAATTCGATGGCTGACGAAGCCTCAAAAGCAACAGTGCAAACTGCTGCTGTCACTGCGATTACTTATTCTAGTACAAGGGTAGATAGAAACATCATGGTGGCTGTGAATGCTGCGCGCAACAACACTCACCTGCCAAAATGCTTCCCAGCAAAGTACTCCTACCACTTAAGGGCGCAAAACATAGCAATTGCTCGTATTCCTGGAATGGGGGATAGAGTAATTCCAAATTCAGACGGCAGGTTAAGTTTAATCCTAGCAGCACAAGAGGACCTAGAATCTGCACACTCTAGGGTGACAGCTACAATTTCACTATAGCAGCAATGCTATTGGTGCCTAATGCTTCCTAAATAGACTACGGACTTTGTCCTTAAATGTGACATCTGCCAGCAGATGAAGGTTTCCACCATAGCACGCTGTTGGACTTGCCCTTTTTGCAGGGTCATCCCTGAACTTTTTGCCTTCCTCCTAGTATTTATTCTGACCTGGTGTTGGTGGTTTTAGGACTCTGGGCACTTTATCACTGCTGTCCAGTGTAAAGTGCATGTGCTCTCTATGGTAAAACGTGGTACGATTGGTCTACACCTGTTTGGCTAATTTAACTTACCTACCAGTCTCCAGTAATGTGGTATCTCATATACCCGGGCCAGTAAATTAAATGCTACTGGTGGGCTTGCAGCGCTGATTGCGCCACCCACCAAAGTAGCCTTTCAAACCTGTCTCAGGCCTCTGCCATTGCAGGACCTGTGTGCACAGTTTACTGCCGCTGTGACGTGGCACATAAAATGGGGGCCACGGCTGTGACTCCCCTTCTACTACATATCAGTCACTCCTAAGGTGGGCTTTAGCAAGCCCTATGGGCAGGGTGCATTGTAGATAAAAGGTAGTACATGTGCCTCAACTGTGTGGCATGTCCTGGTAGTGAAAAACAGCCATTTTGATTTCTCACTACTGTGAGGCTGCCCTCTCATAGGAATTCATTGGGGATTCTCTGATATGTGCTTCAGTGGTAATTCCTGATCCGAGGGTAGAGTGGTCAAGTTTGGTATGTTTATAAAAATGGTAATGAATGCTATGCAATGGTGTTCACAGATTTCTTATCACTATTTTAGAAATGCCAATTTTAGAAGTGGGCATTTCTGTGTGCTCTGTGTTTTTGTGCCTGCCTGATGTGTATTGCATGTCTGGCTCTGGAGTGACAGGGGCTGGGTGAGTCAGCACTAGGCTGAATAGGCCCATCTGCATTTGGAGTGGTGGGAGGAGTAGCTCCTAGGACTGAATGGGACTGTGCCTGCCTTCCACAATGCTGGCTCTGCCCCCCTGTGTTGTGTCTGGGGCCAGAGCTTACGCTGACAAAGGAGGTGGTGGTGCCCCTTTGGAGAAAGGTGTGAGTGCCCCCAGAACTTTTTTGGACCAGGCACAGTGCCCTGGGCCTTTGGGAGAACAAAGACATTTGGGGTGTAAGTATTGGGGCTGTAGCCCCATGAAGAGGTGCTGTTGGTGCTTACTTGAAGACTGCTGGGCGCCAGGAGAAACCGCCACAAAGGACTCCCCCCTCTGCTGGAGGGCCCTGTGAGCTGGCTTGCCAGGGTCCAGCTCTGCCTCGTGAGCTTACTTGGGAATTGAAACGCTGCGTGGACTGCAGTGTGCCTTGACTGTGCCTGTGGTGAGCTGACCTCCTGTTGAGAATCTCAGGGATTCAAAAGATTTGTAGTGGGAGGGACCCTTGCTGGATCTAGCGGCGGCGAGCCATCCTCCTTGTTTTTTAACTCCCAGGAGACCGTGTGGACTGCTTGAGGGTGCTTCCCTTGTAATTTCTGCTGCCTAAAGACCAAAAGCGTGGGTGAAGCGCTTCGTGTGCTGCTCAGCGCTTGTGAGCGCTTTCGTGTTATGAGTCCGTGCCGCCCTTTGCTGCTGTAGGATGTGAGGGAAGAGCTGAGGCAGGAGAAGCGCTGTCCCTGGTGGCCGGTGCATGCTCTGGTAGTGACCTGCCATCGGGGCTCTGTACGTGGTGGCCCCGGCCTGCAAAAGATTGTGACTACAAGCCGCCAATACCACAGCAGCCTGAGGAAGCTTCCTTCAACGCCCCATGGGTGACAAAAGAGAACCGCCGGAAGCCGGGCAGTAAAGGACTGTGTGGCCAAGCCTGGTTGTGAGCGTGGCAAATGGGGCCACGTCCCGGGAAGTAAAGGAGAAACTCCCGGCCTGGAGTTCCGGTTGCTGGGGCAACCGACGTCAGGAGGAAGCGGAGCCCAACTGCTGGAGTCTTGCGAGGTCCCACCAGCTGACTCGGGCTGCCCAAGAAGGAAGGAGCAGGATCACGCACCCCAGGAGAATGCCAGAAGTACCCCGGCAGTACCCCATCTGGCCGGTAGGCTCTGGCTGCATGGTACGCAGAACCTGCCCCTGTCCCTCAGCCCCCAGTGCTTGATGAGTAGGGCTGAGCTGTTACGGCCTACTCCGGCAGCTACAGCTGGGGACAGCCTTGCCTACGGCAGGTCCTGCGAGAGAACGAGCAGCTGCATTTTCCTACGTTCAGGCAGGGACCAAATGAGGGCTCCTGCCTCCCTGGAGTGTGTATGCCCCCCCTTTCCCCTTCCTGACATACCAGTAGGGGCTGCCATAGGATCACTTTGGCCGCCCCAGTCCCGAAGGGCACAGATGAAACCCTGGGGTGGCTCATTACCCTAAACCCGGAAACGGCACGCAGGAGTTCCTGTGCCCGGGGTGTTTCTAGGGAAAGTACCCTGGAAAGGGGTTCTAGTTTCATGAAGACTTATGGTGATTCCTGCAGTTACATGTTTGTCTTTCTTAGCCAAACTACGGCAACGTGAGTCCCTAATGTGTTCACAATCTGTTCCCTGCCTTAAGCGTTTTATGTGCATTTTGATGACCATTGTCTCGTGGCACGGTGATCTGTGTAATTGGGGGTCTAATATGTTTGAGTTCCTAGGGCTCAATGAAAGGGATCATCAACACCAATGATCGGTGGTAGCTCCAGGACAGAAGGCGTCATTCCTACACGCCTTGATGGAGAGGCAAGCTCTGGAAAGACACAGCATCCTGGACGGTGAGCTCCGGGACTGCAACGGAATGAGTTTGCCTCATAGGGGAAGGGGAAAAGCGGAGCTACAGTCGAGCAGCGCCTGCCCGGTCACACAGTTGCAGACCTGCTGAGGTCAAAGAAGCGTGCAGGGCTTAACAAGCTGGGTGAAATCTCGACTGAAGGTACCTCTGGTGGGAATGTGGAGGCCATCGACGGATGTGTGGAACTAGGAGAAAATACCGCGCACTGCTTGAAAGTGGAATCCGCGACTACAGGTACACAGCAGCATCTGGAGGCCAGTGGGAGCAGAGGGGTGACAATGGCTGGTTTGAAGGGGACAGAAGCAGTAGAGGGGAAGGTCAATGAAGTAAGGAAGGGGGACTTGATAAACATTGACTCCCCTTAATATAAACCTAAGTCTGATTGCCTACAGCAAGGGAATGGAAAGGAGGAGACCCCGGTGGCACCAGGGAACCCCCTAGAAATGGTACAAGAAAGCTTACAATTCCCGCAGTATGTCTCCGACTCTCTAGTCTAGATGATGCCGGTTTGAAAGTAGCACAATGTAGCAAGGAAAGCCAGGCAAAAAGAAAAGGGAATGACTCAGAAGCTGCAGTCTGCTTTTACTCCTTATCAGATGGTACTTGCTCAGCAGATGAATCTCTATCACTAACAGATTCTAGTGAAAGCTACACTAGTGAGGTGGACTCAGCTGCGACTTTACGCAAGACGCGCCGAAGATCTAACCGGGCAGAGAATGCGGTAAGCAAGAGGAAAGGAGGGCAAGAAGATCTTAAATGGGACTACTCCCCAACTTCGCAGCTGGTGGGCGCTGCAGCAGGGAAGCTAGATTGTGAGTCTCAAGATAGTACAGTCTCGACGTTGGATGTTATCTTACAAACCATTATGTCTCATCGTGAAGAGACGAAGCAAGACAGTAGACGGTTGCAATTGGCTCTTCGAAAAATGCAAGGTACCGTCCGTAAAGTCGCTAAGATCTGCAATAACATCAGTGAGCGTCTAACCGAGCTTGAGACAAGAACCAGAGTCCTTAACGATCACATAGCAGGAGTAAAGACACAAACAGAAGCGCATGAGGCCAGACTAACAGACATCCAATGGAAGCTAGAGGAGCAAGTAAATTGGCAGAGTCGCAATAACCTCTGCTTCCTGGGCATTCCAGAGGGATGGGAAAGTGCCAACATTCTTCTGTACATTTTATATCTACTTGGGAGAGCATTCCCTGACCTGGAAGGCTGGAACTGGCAAAAAGAAGTGCAGCTGACCCATCGAGTTCCCTTCAATATGAGAAATCAAACCGGGCCAGACACGAAACCTAGGGCCATCCTGGTATATTTCTGAAACTTTCTACTACGACAAAATATCTGGGAGATGGCTAAACCTGAAAGCAAATGGAAGGTAGATGATATCGCCTTTTTTGCAAGGCCAGATTTCTGCCATATCACAGTCTAAAGGCAGTGGAGACTGAGGCAGATGATCGCCCCATTTCAAGCCAAGGGTGCCCAGGCATAGTTGATGAACCCTGCCAAGCTGAAGATGATATTGGGCGATTGTACTTACTATTACGCTTCAGAGATTAAAGCGAAGGAAGCTCTGGCAGAACTAAGGGGATAGGGATGGTAAGGACTTGCCGTAAGGCAAGGGGACAGTAAATATAGGAATACGTTCTAAGAAGTTGTAAATTGAACCTGCTGTGCTTTAATAGAGGGTGGCATGGGGGGGGGGTTGAAATTAAGTAATTCACTGACTTTTATGGGTTACAGAATGTTTCATGGCTGAATTTGATATAGGTTTGTTTGTTCTTCTGTATCTGTAACTAAGCTACCACTAGATATCAGCTATCACAAACTTCTTCCCACTATTTGTTCATTTTTCCGTTTTTCTGTTTTCTTTTAGGATAATAACTGGGGTTTCACTGATCATGGTGCTGTACTGGTCCATTGCACACTCAGACCTTCGGTCTGAAAGCTTCCATGGTGGAAGGCGAGCCAGGGGGTTGGTGGGCAGGGGGGAAGGAAGTCAGAGGCCAGGGATGGGAGGGAGGGCATGGGATGGCAGGAAAAAAAAGAAAAAGTCAGGTAGAAATGCTGAAGAAGGAAAAAACGTATTGGGGAAATCTACAAATTAAGGACCTTCATTGATGAACCATACAGATCATTATGGATAGACTTAAGATCTGCTTAGTCAACGTGGGTGGGCTAAATGATAAAAACAAGAGAGACTGAGTTTATAAACTACTAAAAGCTATTAATCCAGATGTAATCTGTGTACAGGAAACGCACATCCCCTGGAACAACAGAAGTGTCTTTGAGATAAGGGGTTACAACTTGGTGGTATGCTGTACCCAGACCTTTATGATCAGAAGAGTAGCTATATACAGTAAGCACTGCAAGGGAATAGTTAAGCGGGCAGCAGCTTATAAGTGGGGGCGCTGGGATAGACTTAAGATCTGCTTAGTCAACGTGGGTGGGCTAAATGATAAAAACAAGAGAGACTGAGTTTATAAACTACTAAAAGCTATTAATCCAGATGTAATCTGTGTACAGGAAACGCACATCCCCTGGAACAACAGAAGTGTCTTTGAGATAAGGGGTTACAACTTGGTGGTATGCTGTACCCAGACCTTTATGATCAGAAGAGTAGCTATATACAGTAAGCACTGCAAGGGAATAGTTAAGCGGGCAGCAGCTTATAAGTGGGGGCGCTGGGCAATTGTGGCACTACCCACGGGGTTGACGGTGGGGACCATATACGGCTCAAACGAACAATTGTTACTTACCTGTAAACAGGTGGTTCTCCAGTATTGGTGTCTTTCATAGATTCACATGCTTGAATATTCCCCGTCGTGGAAGTGGGAGTCCCACGGTACATAAAATAGCAATAAATGCTAAAGAATATATGTATGTGAGAACATAACAGAAGAAGAAATAGAAGTAAATACATAACTGAAAAACCTCTAAAACAATACCTCCATAGGAATGCATGAAGAGAGAGAAAACACTTGTAACATATCACTGTCATTATGTTAGTCCAAACTCCAGCCAATCAGGCGCCAGCACCCTCTAGAACCTTCTCCGCAGAAGCTCAAGCCCTCAGATTTTCGTAGCACCAAAGTGAGCCGGAGTGCATGAGGAGAAGAGAGCCTCTGAGGGGAGGAGGGGGGGTCGCATGTGAATCTATGAAAGACACCAATACTGGAGAACCACCTGTTTACAGGTAAGTAACAATTGTTCTTCTCCAGTATTAGGGGTGTCTTTCATAGATTCACATGCTTGAATAGAGTAGAGAGCAGTAACCTCCGAAGAGCTGAGATTGCTAAGCACAGCATGGAAAAGCTCAAAGATAGTAATAATACAGTCATGGAAGCATTGATAGCAATCACAGAAAAACATAAAGGAGGAGGGAACAGAGGCTCACCTTATTTGAAAAGATGACGAAGCACTGCCTGTCCCACTGCGGTATCCGCCTCGTTGATGGCGTCCAAGCAGTAATGCTTGGTGAAGGTGTGCCTGCTGGACCATGTCGCTGCACGGCAGATCTGATGAAGTGGCACACCAGCAAACAGGGCGGTGGATGAAGACATAGCCCTCGTAGAATGAGCCCTCACCGAAGACTGCAAAGGCTTGCCAGCCTGTTGATGGCAGAAGGCAATGGCCGACGAGATCCAACGGGCAATCGTTGGTTTGGTAACTGGATGCCCCTTACGCAGTCGTCCATAAGCAATGAACAGTTGGTCGGACCTGCGGAAGGAGGCAGTTCTGCTAATGTAAAATTTAAGGCATCGTTTGATGTCCAAAGAATGCATTCGCTGCTCAGCCGGAGACTTTGGCTCAGCAAAGAAAGTTTTCAAGAACACAGGTTCATTTAGATGAAAGTCAGTAGGCACCTTAGGTAGGAAAGATGGGTTGGTGCAAAGCACCACGCCGTCAAGTCTGAATTGAAGATAAGGCGGTTTGGTATTAAAGGCGTGGAGGTCACTCACACGACGAAATGAGGTCAGAGCAAGAAGAAGAACAACCTTCCAGGTGAGGAACTTAATGTCCGCCCTAAGGATGGGCTCAAATGGTGATTTCATAAGTTGCGACAAGACAATATTGAGATGCCACGGTGGAGGAGGGCGCCGAATAGGCGGGAACTTCCGGAAAAGCCCTTTGAAAAACTGGCGGATAATTCTGGACGAGCAGAGGGAGGAAGAGCCATCTTGCCAAAAGCGAGAGATTGCAGCTAGGAAAACTCTCAAGGTAGCATGCGAGAGTCCAGATTGAGCTAGACTCAAAAAGAACGGAAGAAGCTGCTCCGGAGTAGAATGGATTGGATGGACATTTGCTGCCATGCACCAATGACAAAATCTCTTCCACTTGAGTTTGTAAGTTTTGATGGTAGACGGAGCCCTAGCATGAGCGAGGATCTCTCTGCAGTCTTACGAGATATTTAAGTTTGCGAACTCAAGGTACTCAGGTTCCATTCCGACAATGGTAGAGTGGATGGATCCGGATGGTAAACCTGGCCCCTGTCCATCGTCAGGAGGTCTGGACGAGGATGAAGAGGAATGGGCTCGCACTGGGACAGAAGGAGCAACTCCGAGAACCACGCCTGTCTGGGCCATCGAGGAGCGATCAATAGGATGTGGCAGGGCTGCCTCCGCATCTTCCACAGCACCGTGGCACTAACGGGATCGGCGGAAAGGCGTAAGCGAATAGATCGCACCAATCGATCAAAAGGGCAATCCCACACGATCCGGGGTGGGGATGCCAACTTGCGTAGGACGGGCATTTCCGATTCTCTGGTGTCGCAAAGAGGTCTAGAGATGGGCGACCCCATCGGTGAAACACAAGATCCAGAGTCGGTTGATGCAGCCCCCATTCGGATGTCGACGATGTGGACCTGCTGAGGGAGTCCGCCAGGAATGTTTGAAACGCCCGGCAGGTGCACCGCCGTCAAGGTTATCTGATGACGGAGAGCCCAATCCCAAATCGACTGAGCCAGTCGAGACAAGCGGTGAGACTTGGTCCCTCCCTGTTTGTTCACATAGTGCATGCTGGTGGTATTGTCCGTTTGAATAAGCACTGACTCCCCGTGAACTACAGGAAGAAACGACTTTAGTGCCAGAAAAATCGCCATCAACTCTAGCCTGTTGATATGCCAAGTGCTTTGGGGCGGAGACCATTTGCCCTTGATGGAGAGGTCTTTAAGATGAGCACCCCAGCCGTCCAGAGAGGCGTCCATTGTGAGCATGAGATCTGGCGCGTTGATGAGGAAGGATGTTCCATTCGCCAGGTTGGTCGGCTGTGCCCACCAGCACAGACCCTTTCTCATGCGAGCTATAACGGCCACCAGGTCATTGAAAGATCCGGAGACCTGACGCCACTGTTCGTCCTGTTCCTCTTGAATGGGACGGATCCGCAGTCTGCAATGTGGGATCAGTGCAATACAAGATGATGCCATCCCCAGAAATAACTTTAATGTCCGGACAGAAACAGACTGCCTTGATCGAATGAGAGACACCAGGCGGAGGATTTTTTGTTGTCGTTCGTGAGAAACGAACGCCTTTGAAAGCATTGTGTCTAAGATCGCTCCCAAGAAATTCCTGGTTTGCGCTGGTGCAAACTGTGACTTGTCGACAATGATGGCCAAGCCGAGGGATTGAAACACATTTTGACAAAGACGAGTGTCGTGGCTCAGTTGATGGCGTGTTTGAGACTTGAGGAGGCAATCGTCCAAATATGGAAAAATTTGGACGCCTCAGAGGTGTAGGTGAGCCACTACAGGAGCCAACAACTTCGTGAACACACGAGGGGCGGATCAGAGTCCGAAAGGCAACACCTTGAACTGATAATGTGTCTGCCCCACCCTGAAGCGCAGGTACTTTCGATGCTGTTGGAGAATTGGGACATGAAAGTATGCGTCCTGGAGGTCTATGGTGGTCATGAAATTCCAACTGGCCAGAAGACGCAGGATCTCCAGTAGTGTCAGCATTCGGAAAGATTGGCTCTTTAGGTATCTGTTGAGAGCCCTCAAATCCAGAATTGGTCGCCAATCTCCCGTCTTCTTGAGTATGAGGAAGAAACAAGAGTAAAACCCCTCTCCTCTCTGAGACACTGGAACCACTTCGACTGCACCTTTTTGAACAAGAAGAAGGACTTGATGGTAAAGCTCCTTGAGATGGGGAGGAGGCGGGCCAGACGGTGGAGTATAAGGAGGAATCTGGATGAACTCTAAGGTGTGACCTTTGAGCACAATATCCAACACCCAGCGATCCGAGGTGATGGAAGACCACTGAGAATAAAACAGAGAGATTCGACCTCCAACACTTTGGGGATGACAAAAGTCATTGGCGTTTGGGAGTGGATCCCCGATAGGATGACTTTCCCCTGTAGGGCCTTGAGGACTGTTGTCGATGTGGCTGCTGCTGGTTGGAAGAGTAACGTTGGCCGCTCTGATTGTAGGAGCGATATTGAGATTGTACTCCTCGAAAAGTGGAAGAAGTGCAGCGTCCGCGTGCACCTCGAAATGGCTGCTTTAGAAATTGCAAAGTGCCCAGTGATTTAGCCGTATCAGTGTCCTTTTTAATGGACTCTAGAGCTTCGTCAATGTGTGACCCAAACAGCGATTCACCATCGTTTTTCTTTTTTTTGGTAAAACAATTTTTATTGCAGAGTCAGCAATGAACAATCGTTTAAACAGTCCCGCCCATCATCACGTATCGTCGGATGCCAATCATAAACAGCAATATACACAGCCTCGTGGCCCACATCCCGGAGGCAGGGCGGCAACTACCAGGCACCTACATAAAAATCAATTGGCAATACCATAACAACAATAATCACTTGACAGCAACATAGTCGGGCTTCGTGCAAAATATCTGCTTTTCTCCCCTACCTACACAACCCCTAACCCCAACAAATAACTCGCCCTCCCCGGTAACAAGAAGGGGCAGCGAACAGGTCCTAATCCTTCCTCCCCCCTTAGCAGGACCTCGCCAGCAAGCCCCTCCTCCTATCACCAACTCTAGATGCACTCGGTTATTAATGTCAACCTTCGGGTGATGGCTTACTATCCCTCCCCTACCCACCCACCCCTTGGTGTTTCGCTGGTGTGAGTCGAATTCAGGAATTAATCATGTCAATCAGGAGCCCATAGGACTACATGCATACCAACACCATCACCTGGAAGTCCTTATTAGTCCTCTCCCTCCCCATCCTCCCTTCGCGATCTGTAGTCATGCAGGGCCACCACTAGGCCTTCCCACATCCTCGCTGCTTTCAAACCCTTTTCATTCTTCATGCGGGTCGCCTGTCGAAGCCGGACCATGCTTTCACTCCTAGCCCACTTTTCCAACTCCGCTGCCCAGCGCTCGCTGGACGGGCCCCACGGTGACTTCCAGTGCCAGGTGATCTCCCTCTGAGCTAAAATAAGGCCCAGGTCTATGAATTTACTGGTGATCTTCGTCTTCTTCGTGTGCGGGAACCACAGGAGCAGACAAACCACATTATCAAAAGTCAGCTGCCTATCCGTCACTTCTGTCAGGAGTTCTCCTACTTCCATCCAATACGAGCCTAGCCTCGGGCAATCCCACAACATGTGATCCAACTCTGCCCCAGGTACCAGGCACCTAGCGATTCTCCATCATATGGCATATCAAGGATCTTGGATTGAACTTCCTGCCGGAAGGAGGTGGCCTTCAACCAACCCTGGCATCGTAAGGCAGCCGCACTAGCAAGCTGGCGGAAGCCAGTGCCCGCAATATCGACTGCGCAGTCAATCATCTCTTCAGATGCTCTTTGTCCGTCTTGGAGGATTTGCAAAGCGTCCGCTTTGGAAGCGTCAGGGATGAGGTTGACTAGGGCAGATATGTCCGACCACATCTGCCGGTCGTAGCGGCCCAAGATGGCTAAGGCATTTGCCGCCCGTACTGTAGTGGAAGCCATGGTGGAGAATTTCCTTCCAATGGCGTCTAGGCGCCGACCTTCTCTATCTGGAGGTGCGGTGATTGGAGACGCTGGATTACGGGCCCGATGCTGTGCTGCCTGAGTGACAACCGAATCTGGCTTAGGGTGAGAGACGAGGCATGCTGGTGAACCAGTTGGGGCCTTATACTTCTTTTCAAGGCGCGGCAGCTGGGCAGGTAAAGAATTCGGAGCCTGCATGAGCTTAACTCCCTCCTTCCAAATAAAATCGATTATTGGAATTGTGTGGACTTGTTTGAAAGGCTGATTCTTGAAATCATAGAGGAAACAGTCCTCCTCTGTCTGTGTCCTTGGTAATTTAAAGCGCTGAGCCGCTCTATCCATCAACAGATGAAAACTGGCAATATCTACTGGAGGGGAATCCCCAGATTCTCCTGGCGGAGGGGAGGGCGTCTGCATTTGGTAGTCGTCCCACTCTGCCATGCCGGTTGCGGCATCATCATTATCCGTATCATCGTGGACCTCTCCGTCCTCTCGTTCTGGAATTGCCTCATCATCCGCATCCTGTGGATACACAGTTGTGTGAATCTTGACCGACGTTTGAACCTGGGGAGAAGGCGTCGGTGGCAAAGTTGGCGGAACAGAAAGCGGAGCTGTCGCAGTCACATCAGGTGATGGTCGAGGAGTACCTTATGGCGTTGGTGGAAAACGCCGGTTGTAGTCGTCCAGCATATGCTGGAGATTTGAAATCAAAGACAAAGGCAAAGTAGCCATTGGAACTTGGATGCACTGTTCCTCAGCCTGAGACTCCTGTTCGCCGCCGTCGTCGTCACTGCCGGAATCTTGACATTTGATGATTAGATCAGACGGACTGTGGGCCGCCCCAAAAGTGTCATCCACAGCATCACCAGAGTCCGAGTCATGCACAGAGTTAGTGGCAAACATAGGTGAAGGAGGCTGCGGATCTGGAGTGGACAGCTGGTGGTAAGGCTTTTGTTGGCGACGGTGTGAAAGATCGGGGACGACAAATGCAGAGCCTGAAGAAGGTAAAGGCACCAGCGGCAACGAGGCAAAGGAAGATGGTGCCACCGTCGACGGTGCCGTCGATGGTATCGTTGACGGTGCTGAAATGGCCATCGACGAAAATGACTTCGATGAATCCATCGTAGACGGAAGGCTCGTCGACGGAGTCGTCGTCGACGGAAGTATTGTAGTTGGCAAAGCCGCCGACGAAGTCGTCGACGGAGGAGACACCCCTGTCGACGGAGCCCTCGTCGACGAGGCTTTAGTCGACGGAGTCTTCGTCGACGACAAAGACTTCTTGATGGCTTTCGTCGACGATGCTGGTTTCTTCGTTGACGAGGTGATAGGAATCGTGGTCGAGACGGTCTGAAAGGCCAATGAAACTCTCGTCGACGAAAAGGCCGACGACGAGAACGTCGTCGACGAGGTGGAAGCTGACGTCGTCGTCAGTGCCGTCGTAGTCGACGAAGTAGACACTGTAGATTTCGTCGTCGGAACGCTCGTAGACGCTCCCGTCGACGACAAAGCATGTTTATGTGTGGAAACACGCTGAGAGGCAGCAGAAGACGCCTGAGAGCCAGGTCTCATGGGCGCATCAGTAGTAGGAGCTGGTGGGGACACCACAGAGGCCAAAGGCAGGGCCAGTTTCTTCTTTTTTAGAAAAGGAGAAGGAATATCCTGCACACTACCACGCTTAGAGGCTGCAGTGGAGGGTCCAGAGTGAAAACTCTCAGCATCAGACAGAGCTGAATTCTTGTCTTTAAGACGTTGGAGCCAAAGGAGGAGACGGCCTTCTCTGTCCTTTAGAGTCTTGTTAGAAAAGGTTCTACAAAACTTACAGCTGCCAACTTCATGGTCAGGGTCGAGACAATAAATACATTTCTTGTGGGGGTCCTCTTTAAAAAGACGCAACTTCCCACAAGGAGAGCATGGTCGGAATAAAGACTTCTTACTTGACATGATGAAAGTTCAGGAAACAAGAAGCAGTTGAGGCAAAAACTGAGCAGAGCTCAGGGAGACTCCCTTCACACGACGTGCGGTAGAAAATATGAGGGCATGAGCTTCTGAGGAGAAGGTTCTAAAGGGTGCTGGCACCTGATTGGCTGGAGTTTGGACTAACATAATGACAGTGATATGTTAAAAGTGTGTTCTCTCTCCTCATGCATTCCTATGGAGGTATTGTCTTAGAGGTTTTTCAGTTATGTATTTACTTCTATTTCTTCTTCTGTTATGTTCTCACATACATATATTTTTTAGCATTTATTGCTATTTTATGTACCGTGGGACTCCCACTAGACGACGGGGAATATTCAAGCATGTGAATCTATGAAAGACACCCCTAATACTGAAGAACAGGATGACCCTAAGATTTGGGAAGAACTTGAAGTAGAGCTTGCCACCTGGCCAGAGCCGCTGATAGTGTGTGGCGACCTAAACATACATTTAGAGGCTGATAAAACTCAGACCCAGAAATATGAGGTGATGAAACCCCAAGTACTTAGGGCATTGACTGCATTTAGAGCTAGCCATGGTCTGGTTGATGTATGGGAGGAGAAGAATGCAAGCGATTCTGGATATACCTACTACTCTCACCCCTATAGGAAGCATGTGCAATTGGATTATTTTTTAGTCTCAAGTGAAATACTGGATAGGGTCGAGATTAAAAAACTACCACAACTCTTCTCTGACCATAATCCACTTCTGTTTGAGATTATAGCACAGGGGTGTGCCAGGAAACAGAGCGCTTGGTCATTTGACAAAAAATTGCTTGCTAATGAACAGTTTCATGTACACATAAAGCAGTGGACCACAGAATTCTGTGATGCAAATAGATACAGTGCCGCGCGTAGGATAGTATGGGACACTTTTAAGGCTGGTCTGAGGTGAGAAGCTATTAGGTTTGTGGGGCAACGTCGGAAACAACGAAAGGAAGAGGTCGCCTCATTAATAGAAAAATTAGCAGGGTTAGAGGCAAGAGCATGTAGAACTGATCAGGAAGGGAGGGCAGGAAGAGCCAATCAAGGATCACATGGTAAAATTAGCTTTAGTAAAGATGGAAATTAACAGTTACTTCCAGGAAAGGCTGGCCCAAATGTATCAGGCATATCGGGTGAGATGTATGAGTACGGTGAGACCGCAGGAAGGTTACCAGGAATAATACTGCAAAAATTAAGAACTCCAATGGCCAAATTGGTACTGGGCCGGAAAAGATCATAGATGTTTTAGAGAAATTTTATAGCAAGTTGTATCAAGCTAACTCTATAGAAACAAGCCCATTAGATCAAGACTCTATGTGGCCAGAATTAACCAAAATAGATGAATCAACAGCTCAGGAGTTGGAAAAGAATTTACTTTGGAAGAGGTTCAAGAGGTTATAGGATTGCTCTCTGTGGTGAAAGCAGCAGGCCCGATAAAGTTCCGTTTGAGCTATACAAAATACTTGCATATGAGATTACTCCAATTATGCATGATCTATTCCTGGGTGTGCAGTATAGTGGGATCCCGCCCCCATCATGGCAGGGAACGGATGTGGTGATATTTCCCAAAAAAGGCAAACCAACAGCAGTACCAGCCTCTTATTGTCCTATCTCGCATATGAACTCAGACGCCAAGGTATATTCGAAAGTTATAGCCAAGCGACTACAGGGGATCATAGCGGCTTTGGTATCACCTTGGCAGCATGGTATTGTTGCGGGCAGGGGGTCCATAGACCACACCAGGTGGGTCATTGCAATACTTGACATAGCAGAAGTAGAATCTAGCGAGGTGGCTGTTGTCCTCCTGGATGCGGAAAAAACCTTTGACCGGGTGCTGTGGCAGTATCTTTGGGGTGCCCTGGTAGAGAGGGGGTTGGGCCCCAGCTAGTGACGGCCATTCAAGTCATGTACTATAAACAGTATGCCCAACTGCAAATTGTGGGCAATACTTCAAGGAGGATACAGATAGCCAGGGGGATGCCACAAGGGTGCCCCTGTTCTCCCATTCTATTTACCATAGACTTAGATCAATTTATCAACCAAATTATAAAAAATCAAGCAATTAAGCTGGTAACCACCAAAGGATATGAAACCAAGATTTTAGCGTACGCGGACGACATCGCAATAGATACCACATAACCGGACACAGCAATTAGGGTAATAGAAAATATGGCTGAGGAATTTGGAAAGAAATCTGAATAACTCATGAGTAAGGGGGAAACTCAAATTATCTGCTCCTCCCACTGCCATATACAAGATACGTGTAAAAGTGAAGTAGCTACCTACCTAGGGGTAAATATAACAGCCAATTTGGATACTCTGTGGGTGATTAATATTGATCCAGTCCTGGAAAAAATTAATATAGAACTTAGACGTCTAGATAAAATACATCTTACAATAATTGGGAGAACTAATATACTAAAAATGAAAATCTTTCCCAAAATATATCTTCTTTGGGCAATACCACTGGAATTGGCCGAAGTCAAGATAAACAGAATTAATGCTCTGTTCTCCAACTTTATTTGGGGTTACCAGAAGACACGACGAGCACTGAAGTTTATGATGCTCCCTCGCGAGTTGTTTATGTTTTCACTGGGAAATACAGCCTGGCACCGAGTGGAGCTGTAGAAAATGGACAAAAGAAGTATTGAACTACCCGGCACTATAAAACAAGGGATCGACTTGCGAAACATACCTAGAATAAAATATCGATGAAATGGGTAAACAGCAATTTAAAAAATATTTTGTAGAAGTATTATTATTACTATAGTGCCATCTATTGGCCAGTTACGAGGTGGTTTTTATTTCGTTGTTTAGGAAGTTGTTGTAAAACAAGTAGTGGTTTAGCATTGATCGTTGTTTAGCTTTCGTGGTTCAGAAAGTCGTGGTTTAAGCAGTAGTTGTTTAGTCATACATCCATTATACATATGTTTTACTCCTGCACAAAACTCACAACAATCAAAGGAGGTATAAAGGATATTTGGTTACAAACAATTAGTAAGGAAGTCACCATTACCCCAGCCCTGATGCTTCTAGGGTATGACTGTCAGGCAAATCTTGATGCACCACTAAGAGATTTTGTTTTTATAACAGTTGGTATAGCACGATTGCTGATAGCCACAGCTTGGAAAGACATAGAGCCTACATATCAGCTATGGCTTCACCGGCTGTTTAATATTAGCTTGCAAGGAATCTCGCTATTTAATTGCAAAGATCTAAGAGCCAGGAAGAAGGGTATGAAGATATGGGAACCCCTAATGTTATGGCGAAATAACAGAGAAGAGTAGGGGACATTCTGTAAATTTGCTAAGCTGGAAAATGAAATGCTAGGTGTAAAGAATTTTTACTGTGATTTTTATTGTAAGTATAATTATAATGTAACAGTATAACTCTATTTTTCCATGTATATACCTGAATTTTGAATAATAATTAAAAAAAAAAGATTTTGTTTTGCCTATGGTCTTGTAGAAGGTAGGCAGGAGGAATGTGTGACATGTGCCCACTAATAAGGTCTGTTACATGCCATTCTGTTGGTATTGATGCAATCCTGTACGGGGTGATTGCTGCAAGCGTGCCCAACTATAAGTGGGCACTTTAGTATACTGCTGATTAGGGGTTATGCCTAATGTGTGCACTCCGCCAGTGTAATGTACAGCAATAATGTTTATGCCTAAGAGGGGCATGATGTGTTTGGGAATAACGCATTTGCTGACTATGATGTATACCTAATGTGTTACGCTAATTAAAGTGTTTTATGATGTGACAGATGTTGGTATTTTAAAGTATCATGCTTGTGTTGACAGTGTCCTGAGGGTGACGAGATGTACTGCCCACACCTGCCCTGAACTGTGATCCCACATAAGAACACCGTATAACCCATAGAGTGAAGACATCTCCGCTCCCACACAGTGCACCGTGTCAAGTGCTTTGTCACCCCCTGCTCATCTCCTGCTGTGTATACTGCCGAGATGCTTTGCTTGTGATTGTCATGCTTATACATTGATTTTGCGTTATTGTAATAATTGCTTTCTTGTCGATGAATGTTAATAAAAAGATTTCTTTAAAAAAGTACAGTGTTTTACCAGTAGTTACTTGCTTCTTTGCTAAGTGTGCATTCTAATGGTTATGACAGTGACCCGATTGGCCCTGTAATGTGTATGATCCCCTGTAAAGAAATACCTAGTGCCAGGTGGCACAGTGTATATATGTGATTGAATTTGAATGTGTTTTTTAAGTAATACAAAGGCAGCTTTTTATATAACCTTGTGTGAAATTTCTTTGTGGTGTGCCTAGTGTGTCGCTGCTGTGCGAGTGTGTTGTGCAAACGCTTTACACATTGCCTCTGGGATAAGCCTGCCTGCTCGTGTCAAGCTAGCAAGAGTGTGAGTAGGGGTTATCTTCAGAATGTAAATCCCTTGCCCTGACTAGAGTGGTGGTTTCTGCCAGGCTTAGGCGCATGCCCTAGCCAACCAGAAATCCCATTTCTAACACATGCCCACCACAGACACCGCTATTAATACCAATCAAGCCTCTCTCTGGTGTTAACTTGGACCACTTTGGCCCCTTAACATCAGATGGGTGTTGGACTTGGCCCTTTTCCCTAAAATATTTTGCTTTTTGCTTCCCCTAATTCTGGAAGTCCCCCTTTGTAATGTAGTTGTATAGGCCCTGTGAGGTTAAAATGCCCTGGGTAATGTTAAAATCAATGCTAGGTGCAGGTGCCCTCAACCCTCAACATGGCTGCCGTAGGCCCCTGTTACTGCAGCGTGGTCTTATAAGGCGCATTCTAGTTGCCAGGAGCTGGCAGGGACCTCAAACATTGTTGCCATTCCAGCCTGCCTTGCCTGCCCACACTTAGAGTAGGGAAGCTCCTGGCACCTTCTAGAATAGAGGCGGAGCTTAATTTTGCCGCCTTAGAGAGTGGTCACCTTACCTGGGCCTATATAAGCAAGGGAGGGAAAACTTTCCAGTCAGTTGGGGCATCACTGACCTGGGGAACCCACGCAGGAGATTTAGGCGGTAGGGCCTAGTCAGGGACTTATGCCACTGAGAGTGACAGGGCTTAGGTGCTGCCTCTTAAGTTGAGTGAGGTGCCCTGAACTAACCCACTGATCTGGCCCGGCGGGAAGGGAACCCATTTAATTTTTTATTATTTTAGGAGTTTGTTAAGCGCACTACCACCATTGCAGGCATCCTGGCGCTGACTAGATCAGATGAGAAGGAAATGATCACAGGGGCGTGAATTATCAGGTGGTTATCGTGGGAAATAACCAGGTTTTAATCCTTCTCCTAAATGGGAGAAGTTCAGTGGTGTGCCTAATGTCGGCCGGGAGCGTGTTCCAGAGTCTGGCAGCTGCAACCTCGAAGGATCTGCCTCTGGCTCTGACTTTCCTGAATCTGGAAACAACTGCAAGCTTGGCCTCAGAAGAACGAAGTTGCCTAGTCGGGGTATACCAGGCAAATTTCGATTGAAGGGAAGCAGGCCCAATTCCATGAAGAGCCCTAAAGACTATGCAAAGGGCCTTGAATTGTATCCTCTGTCGCACCGGTTACCAGTGTAGTTTGCCCAGAGAGGATGGCCCGTGTGCTCTTCTCGAGAGCCCCAAGGCCAATTTAGCAGCTGCTGACTGGACCCTTTGGAGCCTATCCAGCAGGAACCCAGGGGATCCAAGCAGAAGGGCATTACAATAGTCCAGTCTGCTGAGGATGGTACATCTTACCACTTGGGCACGGGCGTAGGAAGGTAAGAGAGGCAGGACTTTCCTTAGGGAGCGGAGGATGGCAAAACAACAGGCAGTCACCTTTTGTATGTGCGTCTCCATACTGAGCCTGTGATCCAGCATGACCCCCAGATTGCGGACTGATTCCACCGGACGGACTATGGTCCCTGTTTCCGGGGGCCAGAAGTTATCTGGGAGTGGCCGGGGATCTTAGTTCCAGCGCTAACAAGCACCTCCGTCTTCCCTGCATTAAATTGGAGGGAGTTGTCCTTTAGCCAACGAGATATATCACGCAGGCAGTTGTGGAAAACCTCCACAGATGTAGAATCCTCACCTTCCAAGGAGAGGATCATCTGCGTGTCGTCAGCATAATTGACAATCTTAATATTAAAGCTTTTGATAAGTATGATCAAGGGTCGAAGATAAAGGTTAAAAAGGATTGGGCTGATTGCTGAGCCCTGGGGAACCCCATGCGAAATCAGAGTAAAAGCTGACTGAAAAGGGGGGATAGACACCGCCTGCTGCCTATCTTGCAGAAATGAGTGGAACCACTGCAGCGCCGACCCTCTTACTCCCGCCTCAAATAGCCGCTTCAGCAAAATCTTATGGTTCACCGTGTCAAAGGCGGCAGACATATCAAGCAGGATCAGAAACGCTACCTGCTTTCTGTCTGCACGTCTCTGAAGCTCGTCCATAGCGGTGATTAGGGCGGTTTCGGTTCCGTGGGCAGGCCGGAAACCAAATTGATCAACATCAAGAAGTTGATGACGTTCCAGATGGTTGGAAAGGGTGTTACTGACCAGCCGTTCAACAATCTTGCCTGGAAACGGTAGCAGGGAGATGGGTCGGTAGTTTTTAGAACAATCTGGGTCGAGAGAGGGCTTTTTTAACAAAGGAGATACTAACGCCCTCTTCCATTGAGCTGGGACAGTACCAGTCACCAGGGATTGATTACAGATTAGGTGGAGTGAAGGGAAAAGTTCCTTCTCAAATTCCTTCCAAATTTTATGAGGAACAGGGTCTAGGGGGGAACCAGAGGAAATCCCACTGGCTAGTTTACTAAAGGCCTCATACGTAAGAGGAAGGAACTCAAGTAAAAGTTCATCCGGCGCCAATTGTTCCACTAGGGACCCCACTCTAAGGTTAGAGAGAGGGCCGGAAACCGGAGAGACTTCCAGGTCCCTAATAATGTGTTCAATTTTTTCCTTAAAGAATACAGCAAGGTTCTCGCAGAGTTCTTGGGACAGGATGATGGCGTTTTTGGCGCATTCGGGGTTAGTAACACTATTCAGTATATTAAAAATGCTTCTAGAATTGTTGGCGGAGTTACAAATCATAGAGGAATAGTATTCAGCTTTTGATTTCTTAATCAGGTTCTTATATTCACGAACCTTGTTTTCCACATCTCCTTAGAGGTTTCTATGTAATCACGTCTCCACCTTTGCTCGGCTTGTTTACAACCCTGCTTCTAATTTTTTAAGGTATCGTTGAACCAGGGAGCGGAGTCATTACCCTTACAGCTGCGAGTTTTTAGAGGAGCATGTTGCTCCACCTGGAACACTTCACCGAGGGAGTGCAGACGAGTAAGGGCTCTCTAGTCTCTGCAACTAAATTTCCTAGTCAACACAGGCGCTTTATAATGGCCACCGTCCCAGTGTATGAAAAATTTGACAAGTGAGTGGTCTGTCCACTCCATAGGCAAGGTTTCCCCCATCGCCACCAGATGGGGAGCCGCGAACAGCAGGTCTAAAAGGTGTCCCGCCTTATGGGTTGATCCAGTAACCAACTGGGAGAGGCCGAAGCTTTCGCAGGATTGAGATAAATTGCGAAGACCTGAGTCAAGGGCGCCATTGCGCCAAAGATTAAAGTCCCCAAGAATAATCAACTTGTGATGGGAAAGTGCGATGTTAGTCAGAGTAGCCAATAGCGTTTGTTATTGCTGAAGGCTAAACGCACCAGGTGGGCGATAGCAAAGTACCCCGGTAACAATAGTCCCGGAGTGGGCCTTAATTGATAAGCCTAAGAGTTCAATGCCCTCAGTTGGATCTAAAGCAAAAACCTTAATGTTACAGGATGCAATAAAAATCACACCTACCCCCCCACCTCTCCCCCTAGTCCTAGGAGTGTGTAAAAATGTAAACCCAGGAGGGCATGCAAAGCCGGGGTCGACCAGGCAGTCAGGACGAGTCCACGTTTCCGTCATGAATAGGATATCTAATTCATGAGTTTCAATCAGTAGCTGGATCTCAGTGCTGTGCCTAGGCAGGGACCTCACATTCATAAGCCCACATTTTAATAAATCATTGCCCAGAAAATCAGCTCGTGGGAGGGCCATGTGTAGCATGGTGAAAGTGCCTTTATCTGCATGTAGCTTACCGAGTTGTATGAGCATCTCTCTTGAGCAGGGAGGGCCAGAAGGTAGCTGGTTATGAACAGGTAGGTCGAAACAGGCAGCATAGCTGGCACAAGGCGCTACCTTGGCGCGGACGGGCGCAGACGGGCTTGCCTTAGGCGTGCCTTCGCGCGCAAACGGCGCGCCCGCTGCGCTCGTCCGCTGCGCGTCCGAAAGAGGCACATAATTGATGGAAAGAGGACAGGGAAGGGGGGGCGTGGCCTCAGGAAGGGGCGTGGCCTCTGTGACTGCCGGTGATGGCGGCAAGAATTGTTTAGTGCAGCTTCCGCGGCAGCGCTGAAATCGGCTGCGCGGCCTGGTCAGGAGCAAGCAAGTGCCCTGAGAGGTGCAGGAGGAGGAGAGGGGTGAGTTAAAAATACAAACAATAGTGACTCTCAAATATTTAAAAGAGCAAGTCGCGCACCCGGCATTCCGCCTCAGGAGATCAGTCAATCTGACGGCGTTTGTAGTCAATGCCTTTTATGTGGGTTCAGCGGGGGGCGTGGCCTCAGGAAGGGGCGTGGCCTCTGTGACTGCCGGTGATGGTGGCAAGAATTGTTTAGTGCAGCTTCCGCGGCAGCGCTGAAATCGGCTGCGCGGCCTGGTCAGGAGCAAGCAAGTGCCCTGAGAGGTGCAGGAGGAGGAGAGGGGTGAGTTAAAAACACAAACAATAGTGACTCTCAAATATTTAAAATAGCAAGTCGCGCTCCCGGCTTTCTGCCTCAGGAGATCAGTCAATCTGACGGCGTTTGTAGTCAATGCCTTTTATGTGGGTTCAGCGGGGGCGTGGCCTCAGGAAGGGGCGTGGCCTCTGTGACTGCCGGTGATGGCGGCAAGAATTGTTTAGTGCAGCTTCCGCGGCAGCGCTGAAATCGGCTGCGCGGCCTGGTCAGGAGCAAGCAAGTGCCCTGAGAGGTGCAGGAGGAGGAGAGGGGTGAGTTAAAAACACAAACAATAGTGACTCTCAAATATTTAAAATAGCAAGTCGCGCTCCCGGCTTCCGCCTCAGGAGATCAGTCAATCTGACGGCGTTTGTAGTCAACGCCTTTTATGTGGCCAGGGACCATCTACAGTGACCTGCAGAGGAATCCTGCCTGCAGCCCCCAACTCAACCCCCCCTTCAAGAAACAAGAAACTGCTATTTACAAGGGCGCAAAAACCATCAAGCGCCAAGAAAAAGAAGTCTAACTGCTACAGGACTACTGGGGATTCACCAGGTATCGGACTGTGCTGCATCTGCATCTGCCCCCCTGACGTCAACTGGGCCCCTGCGCTGTCCTGCATAGCTCCCCTTGACTAAACTACCTGTCCTGCATAAACCGCTTAAACTGTCTGTTGGCTAAGCGCTCTCTTTCCTTAGCCCTAGCCCCCTGAACTGCCTAATTTTACCTCAGCTTGCTAAACTGGACAAAGCGCTGTGCCCCAGGCGCTATCCCTCTGATCACCTGCTGAAGCGCTGTGCCCCCTTGAGAAGCGCTTATGTTCTGCAGACTATTGGGCCCTGAAGCGCTATACTCTTGAAGCGCCACGAAGTCCCTGTGTGGAGCGCTTTTGCCCCGTTGAGCCCTGTGCCCCCCAAAGCGTCGTGGTGCCCGCGAAGCGCTGCCTGTGTGTGGGTGACTCACCGCCGCAGCCCCGGTCCTGTGGGAGCCCTGAAGTACTGCATTCACGGGAGGGGCCGGCGCTTCCTCCGCCACGGCCCCCGTGTCAGCGCGAGGCCGTCTGGGCCCCGTAGTCCCTGCCGCGGCACAGCGCTTGTCCAGGGAGGCCCCCCGCAGGTGAATATCACTGCGGCGGCCCTCGGTGCCAGGAGAGGGCCGCCGGAGGGCAAAGTAGGCCGCACAGGGCCCGAAGAGGCCCGACGCCGGAGTCCGCTAATTCCTGCTAGGCCTGACAGGCCCTGAAGCTTTTGCCCGCATCACGGGATGGGGGCGTGTCAAGCCACGCCCCCGCCGCGCATTGATTGGCTGCGTGGCCGAGCCCCTGTCAAGCGAGCCTCGGATTGGCTCTGGGGCTCGGCACACGCTATTGCTGCACCGTGATTGGCCTCAACCCCTTCACCGGCCGCGCTGTGATTGGCGGCCGGCGCTGAGTATTGTAGAGCTTCCCCGGACTGGGCTCCACACCGGGGAAAGCTCAGGAACCCCCCCAAGGACCTCGGGAAGCCCGGGATCAGTCCGCCGCCTTGCAGGGGTAGGCCGCGCTGGGCCCCGAAGTCATTCTGCCTGCCTTACATGACGGGGGCGTCGGAAGAGACTCCGCCCCCGCCGCGCTACTATTGGACAGGGTCGCCGCACCCCCGCAGGCCGCGCTGTCATTGGCGGCCGCGGGCGTGCCCTTGATCTGGCTGTTACCCCGTGACGGGGGGGGGGGGGGGTTTGTGTTCAAACCTGCCCCTAGCAGGTCCCAAGGATAACACTGCTGTGGGCATGTGCTAAGTGTGGAGAAGGGAGGGTTTATACCTATTTCCTCCTGACTCTCAATTAAATGTTTAATCCTGCCTAGTGCAATGCCTTTAGGAATGCCCTCAGTTACCTAAGCAAATGTTCCATTCTTGCATACTAAGAGGTTGCCTGATTTTCCAGGAAGTGTGTACTCAGGCATAGGGAAAGGTTGACTCTTGCTTAATGAAATGTTCACCCTGCTTTCTTAATGGGATGCTGAGTGAGTTCTCAGGCACAATAATTATTCCTACCTAATGAAATGTTGACCTACCTAATGAAATGTTTTACCTGCTATGACATGTTTTACTCCTGCTCAGGGAAGTGTTCTCTACTCCTGACACGACAGTGATCTGCCAGTGCCTAGGGAAATGGTCGCCTGGGCCTAATGAGTGGTTGTATTCTGGTAATGAGAGGTTGCCCGAATTCTAAAAGATTGGGGACTGCATGAGGTTCCCTGAGGAAATGTTTTAACCCTGTCTAACGCAGTGTTCCCTGAGCCGTACTCCAGGAAATGTTTAGCGCTGAGTAACCTAGTGTCTATTCTTCTATTGAAAGGAGTAAAGCTGCGTCGTGAAACGTTTAAATGCCTAAGGAGATGTTATCTTTGTAGAAGGAAATGTTTATTCCGGCTCAGAGGGATTACGGAAAGGTTTACTTCTGACTAATTAAATGTTTAATCCTGTTTAGTGCTGCAATCCCTGAAGGCCTACAGGTATCTAGTGAAAGAGTTAACCTTACCTACTGAAAGGGTTTACCTTGGTCAATTAACTGTTCTACATTTAATGAAATGGTTATTCTTCCATAGGAAAATGTGAAGTAATGAGATGTTAATTCTCTCATGAAAAGTTATTGTTAACTAATGAAATGCTAATCCTTCTATGAAATGTTTACTGCAACATGCTATATTGAGTATTGAACTGCCCCCTTTTCTCCCCTCCTATGAAATGTTTTGATGAGTAACTGATACTGTGGTTTTCCACTCCTGAACCTTAATCTTATATAAAAGTTATTTGATTTTTAATCAAACACACTGGAGTGGCGTCAGTCATTGTGTGTGCCCTTTTATTGTCTCAGTGGTTGCGTGTGCTATATAGTCACTTAACACCTAAGCTTTCGGGTGCCTACCTGCTCGTGCCAGGCTACCCCCGGGGAACTTGTGACCCCAGTTCCTACAATGGGGCTTACAAGTACATCTTGGTTATAGAGGATTCCTGCTCTTGATTCCTATGGGATTGTATACAAAGGTCAGCTAATGCCTGAACTGTGATAAATGTTCTGCAAGTTTTCATCGGGACATACGCAGTTTGCACATTCCATTCGGACAAGGGTCTGATGTGCGCCTCCAAGGCTTACAAAGACACCATGGGAAGATTGCGTGCGACTGTACGGTACTCCTCCCGCTACCATCCCAAGGCAAATTCAGTAGTGGAGAGGAAGAACCGGGACTTAAAGCAGTCTTTAATAGCAAAGGTATTAGGCTCAGGTCCCAGTTGGGTCCAGGGTCCAAAGAGCCCTCAACAATCTCCCTAGAAGATTCATTGGTGGTTGAACTACCTATGAGGTCCTGTTTGGGGTTAAGATGTGGGTACCTGACCTCGACAGTCCCAGCACAGTAGCGGCAGTAGCACCCTTTGACAGCAATGAATGTTTGGCTGTTTTACAGGAACTGAATGGCTTCCGGGGCACACAAAGCAAAGTCCAAGTGAAACACACCACCACTGGAGAAGTGAAGGCAGCTCAGCAACTCCTGGTTGGATCCCCAAGATCGGTGAACTGGTGCGGGAGAAAATAGTGGACAAGAATACATTTGGGCCATCTTACCTGTACCTGGCTGTTGAAGGTACCAGAACTGTATCTTTACTGCCTCTTGCTGGTTGCAAAAACAAGAGATGTGCGTAAATAGATCTAATCAAACCACATTAAGTTGACGATTCTACACAGTATGCTATGTGGGATCCTGAGTAGTTACCTGTCTCCTCTCACTACTATACAGGAAGTCCTATTGGAAGCTTTGATCATTGTTGAAGCTTCTACTCCCCAGCTGGGGATAGCTAGCAATGAAGTATCTCTTCTCCCTGCTATATCAGCAACTACTCTACAAACAACTTGTACAGAAACACAGATTTCCATTAGGGAACCTGACCGGATGGTGTTTACGTCACAATACCACAATTCGAGTCAACTCCAAGTTCTGCACAATCTGTAGAGCTGCCACAAATCAATTGAACAGCATCCAGCCTACTTTGATGACTTCTCTTCAGATTCATCTGAGCCACCTCTACTTGATGTACTTTGTTCCTCCATGGCTATACCTGTGGATTACAATTTCGTTACTTTTCCTGGTTCTTTGGATTAGTTTTGTGACCGTTTTTTTCTACTTCTGAACGGACACTATTTGCCAGAACGCTCTGCCACAATTCGGGAACTTTGTTCTAGCACCTCACTCTTCATCACACAAAGTGCTAAAAGACCTTTCCCTGGTGAACATTTCTGCTGTTCTGGTTCCTGATGGAATTGTTTGGCATAGGGTATTGTAGGATATATTTGGTCCAACGGAACTTCTACAAATATCATATATATTGTGCTTTTCTTTAAATTACAGTATCACCCCTAGTACTATCTCTGTTGATTGGGACATAGATACAGTGCATAAAATTCCAGAAGATATAGAGCATTCCACTTTTTTTTTTAACTCTGAGGAAATGTATGATGGTACGACTAATTATGATGAGATGTTTTGTTTTCAACATTATTGTCACCACTTCTTTCATAAAGCAAGTCCTCCATGTACAGTATTTAATTACATACAATGGGAACACTGCCCTACACAACCACGGGGTAGTTCACAAACGTTTACACAAGTTGCATATTTCTCTGGTCACAGTCCAGCTGACCCTGTGTCTTATTATTATAGGCTCACACCATCATCAGCGAAGAAGAATATGCTCACACGATTTTGCCGCGAGGAAGGGAAAGAGGAGACTACCGGTCCCAGGAGCCAGAGGGACACTGAGGGTGTGCTTAGACCTCCCACCGCCACCTGCAGCGCCTGAAAAGCGCCTCGCGCCTCCCGCTCCGTGGGAAACCCTTCGATTTGCCGCGATTTTGCCGCGAGGAAGGGAAAGAGGAGACTACCGGTCCCAGGAGCCAGAGGGACACTGAAGGCGTGCTTAGCCCTCCCACCACCACCTGCCGCGCCTGAAAAGCACCTCGCGCCTCCCGCTCCGCGGGAGACGCTTCGATTTGCCGCGATTTTGCCGTGAGGAAGGGAAAGAGGAGACTACCGGGCCCAGGAGCCAGAGGGACACTGAGGGCGTGCTTAGCCCTCCCACCAACACCTGCAGCGCCTGAAAAGCACCTCGCGCCTCCCGCTCCGCGGGAGACGCTTTGATTTGCTGCGATTTTGCCGCGAGGAAGGGAAAGAGGAGACTACCGGTCCCAGGAGCCAGAGGGACACTGAGGGCGTGCTTAGCCCTCCCACCACCACCTGCAGCGCCTGAAAAGCGCCTCGCGCCTCCCGCTTCGCAGGACGCGCGTGGGCGCGCTCCGGGCAAAGCCCGGGCCAAGGGCGGGCCCGTTTAAGCCCGTTGTAGCCCGGGGGAGACCGGACCAGGCCAACCCCCTAACATCGCCAACACAGACCCCTGAAGGCCATTCCTCCATTCTGTGAGTACTAGCAGCTATTTTAAGACCTGTGGGGTAATGGCTGGGCGAGAAGGGCGGAATAAGAAATCGACAACAGGGGGTTATGTGGCTGGGACTTTAGATAAGTTCATCACAAGGGCCACAAATGTTTTAGAACATGAAATTATCCTCACGGAGCGCCGGATCTCCCAGGATTTAGCTTTTGCTAAAAGATCTTCTCTTGGGGAATTGGCGAGCGCCCGTACACCTGAGCACACGCCACTCACACCAAAAACCATCGGTCCTGAGGGGAGAGTGAATGGAAATTGCACGCAAACAGCTCAGGGAGCGGGATCACTTCCCCCAATTGGCGAGCTCCCGCTGGAGGAAGACATGAGCGATGAATCGGTGTCAATATCTGAAACTAATATAGTGGTGTACTGTGCGGGAGGATCAAACTCAAGACAGTTACGTGGGCGCGTGGAAGGAGCAGTTCCCAAAAGGAAACGTGGTGGTGGAGCCTCGCGCGGGAGGAAGGCCAAGTTCCCGAAGCTCAATAATAATACTGAATCTGCCACCCCTGTTCCCAGTACTCTACTAAGTGGTCAACCCACACAACCGATAGTTATTGCTTCTATTGATCCAACCACTTGCCCTGACTCTTCCCCAAACGAGGATGTTCTTTTGACGAAACTGGGCGATCTCCTGCAGCTGTTACTACAGCCCCTTGAGGGGAGACTATAACAAATTGAGTTGAGGCTGACCAAAATTGAAGGGAACATTGACACCTTAAAGGGCATTAAGGATCAAACAGTAGAACGAAGAGCAATAAACACAGGAGAAGGGCCTGTGTTAAGATCTAATAATTTGTTGCCGACTACTGCCCCTGAAAAAAGGCCAATATCAACACCATGTACCAACCTCTCGAAGGCCACTTTAATGGCAGCTAGCAACGCAAATTTGAAAGACCAAAAACAGTTGGGTCGAAGAGCGCGGAGCGATCCTAGGGGTTTGTAAAACAGGATGTCGGCAGTGGATGGTCCACATTGTACTTTACCATGTATTGATCTTCCTCCGGAAAGCGTACCATATGTGGTTGTTTTGACAGGGGTTCCTAAACTAACTGCTAATGGGACAGAATCATAGCCGAGTTAAAGAACAAATGTATCCACTGGTTGAATCTCTATAGTCCTCTTCCTAGGAATGTGCACTGCCAAATTTTATTTGCTAGGAAAGTGGGATGGGTAGGAAGTAGTGTCAAAAACGTGGAGGGGGATTGTATCGTAATCAATTTTAAAGATAGAAGGGTGGTTGATTACATATGTAGGGGCTCTGCAACACCGGCCCATTCAAAGATTCATCCTGAGAATTTAAGTTACTTTAATCCCCCCCCCAACCAACAGTCCCAATCACCGTCACTGTGGCTCTAACAGGGGATGGGCTGACCATTATGACCCCCAGAATTATGGTGAAGAAATGGGTGGGAACCAGTTCCTGTGGGGTTTCCCTGTAAGTAACAGGTTTAACTCACATGATCAGGTTGATTGACTGCCTCCGCCCCGTTCATCCCCGAGCTCACTACAAACTGTCCAGAGCACTCAAAGCAGCATTGTTGATTTGTACTCGTTGGTCACAGGTCCACTGGAGGGTCCGACCACTGTTGCTGTAACTAGAAGCAGGTCGGAAGGCTGTAGTGGTGCTCTTAGTCTTTTGTCCTGGAATATTGCAGGTATAATAGCCAAGATGGATCTGCCAGACTGGGGAGCTCTTATAGACTCATATGGGATCTGCCTCCTTCAAAAGACATAGGCCCTTAGTCCGACCCATCGGGTGGGCTTCCTGACTTATTCAGAACTTGCCGTAAAGGGACCTAGAGGCAGGACGTCAGGGGGCATGTGTATATGGGTGGGAATTCACCTTGAATGTGAGGTAAAAAGAGTTAACACCCACTCACCAGATATAATTTGTATCCTTTTAACCTTTAAAAGTCGGAAAAAATTGGCCCTCATTAATATTTATTCCCTACCTGTCCAGTAGAGTGGCATCTCTTCGACCTTGGCCCAATTGGATTCTCTCTTGAAATCCCTACCTGGAGATGTGGCCTTTGCTATTGGTGGGGAATTCAATTGCCACTATGAACCTTTCAAGGGAGGCATGGAACCCATCACCGCCGAAGAAGATGCAATATGGTTAATTCCACCCCCAAATACCTATGAGGTAAAGAGATGCACCCCTTTAGTGCTTCAATTGATTTCCCTTACACTGTCCTTTTCCATAAGGGCGTGTAATGGGCGCTTTCAGAATGACAACCCAGGGCTCCCGACTTTTAAAAGACTATCAAGCAACATTGATTGATTATTTCTTAATTAGCATGGAAATATGGCATAAAGTGACAGACTTTAAGGTTGTGGAATGCCAGGAAAGCGACCACAACCCACTCACCATTATGCTAGATTTCCAAACAAGTAAAAAAGTCCAAGGCCTTTTTATTTCGCCCCGACGTGACCTCAGAATAGTAAATGGAGGGAGACGTATTCGCTGGGCAACAATTGCCCAATCCCCAGATTTAGTGGCAAGTATGTACAAAGCCTTATCCCCCTTATGGAAAAGGCAGCAACCGCCCAAGAGACCATCTCCAATAGTAATACCACCTATGATTTAGGAACAATACACCAGGAGATGGTGGCAATATTGGCGGACTTCTTCTATCGTCCCCAGCCAACCAAGCAAAGTCCCGTACTGATAAAAACCTGTGGTTTAACAAGCGTTGCAGGGTTGCTAAATAAACGCTTCTATCATCCCTGAAGGGTGGGGATCCCTTACCTATTAAGGCAGCTAGGGCTGATTTAAAAAAAAGTATTACCATTGCCAAATCCGAATGGGAAACACATAGATGGCTAGACATTAAGATCGCCCTTGAGGAGAAAAATCCAAGGGCTTTCTCGAATTTGGTCCACACAGGGAATTTAGAGGGTAAGACCTGTGTGGAACCAAATATCTCTGAGGAATCAGGGCGTCTATATTTTAAAGACCTCTATACTATATTGCAAAAAGAGCAATATGAGCCACCACCATCTCTCCTGTCAGTCGTTCCTACTTGGATTATTCCACCTTGTACGGTGGCTGAGGTAAAGTTAGCTCTGTGTAAGCTCTGTGTAAGCTCCAAATGAACAAAGCCCCAGGTCTAGATCGGAGCCCTGGAGACTTGTATAAAAGTGAGCAGGTAGTTTGGGTTCCTTACTTACACTCGCTTTTTAATGTAATCTTTCAGGGACCCAGCTAACTATAGGCCAATTAGCCTTATCGATGTATCTCAAAATATTTACGCGAGGGTAATCTTACAATTATTGCAGGATTGGATCAGTGATCACGACATCTTGACACCTTTGCAAGCGGGTTTCAGGGCAAAAACCTCTACGCTAGACCAACTATTCAGGCACCAGCTAATCTACTGGAAGCATGTAGTGTTGGAAGGTGGGAGCCTATTTCTAACCTTCGTTGATTTAAAATCTGCATTCGACACGGTGGACCGCAGCCAGCTGTGGACCATCATGCTGACTATGGAGGTTCCTCCATACTTATGCTACCAACTCAAACAACTTCACGAAGGTACATTTGCAAGAGGTAGGTATGGTAGGAACGGCCAACTGACAGATCCGTTCTCAGTGGAGAAGGGGTGAGGTAGGGTTGCGTGTTGGCACCTACCCTCTTCTCCCTTTCCTTAAATGGATTGATAGATGACCTACTTGCTATCAAGGATATAGACTCCCCTAAATTGTCCCAAACTAGGTTTCCCGCTTTGATGTTTGCGGATGACACTCTACTGTTTTCAAAGTCAGCTCGAGGCATGCAGCGTGTTCTTAACCAATTTGCACAGTTCTGCAACAAAACAAATCTCGTGATCAACATTAAAAAAACTAAATATATGTTTCTTAATGCTAGATCCACTAACTGCCCACAACCCTTGCTAGATGCTGGAACACTTGAAAGGGTCCCCACCTTTGACTATCTTGGTCTCACATTAACTGAAAAAATGGGGTGGGGCCCCCAGATGGTTAAGGCTAACTTAAAACTTACCCAGTCAGTTGGGGGAATTCTAAAAATCCACAAGAGTTGTGTTTTAAAAAACATAAGTCCACCACTGGAAATATACAGGGTCCAAGCTAGATCTGCCTCTCTTTACGGGGCTGAACTGTGGGGACATAAGTCTCATAATGCCCTCATAGTTACTGAAAACAATTTTCTTAGACAACTCTTGACCCTGCCGAAAAGCACCCCGCTTGTCCCGCTCAGGATGGATTTAGATATTGTTCCTGTTGCGGACATCATCTCCACCCGACCACTGTTATACTGGCGGCGGTTGTGGAGCACTCCTGAGCTGGTTAGCTATAAGGAGGAGCTAAAAGTGGTGCTGTCAACACTGGGGGCGGGTAGTATACCCTGGTTTTCTTATGTAAAACACTCTTTTAGGACCATAGGCATGGAAAAACTATGGACCGATCCTGAAACATTCTGCCCAGCAATTTCGAAGAAATCCCTGACGAATGTATTAAAAGAGCATAAATTAACACAGATATTCCATTTAGCTAATCCCCCGAGCCTAAAGCATAGATTTCTTAATTTTAAGTGCCACTATGAATTTGAGAGGTGTCTGGATATCATTCATCCGACCCTAGGAAAGAAACTGTTCCTGCAGTTTATATATGGAACCCTCCCGCTATTCGCAATCACCAACAAGTGGGCAGGAGGTTGTTCCCACCTTTGTCCGGGGTGTCAGACCAAGGACGAAACCTTGATCCATGTTACGCTCTTTTGTGAAGCATATAAATATCCAAGGCGTAAATGGATCATACAACTCTCCAGGAACCTGGGTGCCAGGAACTACATAGACTTCTTTAGGATTCTAAGGACTGATACCGATCCGGTTTATGTGGTCGCAGTATCAAAATTCCTGTTCTCTATGTGGCTAATCCGCAGAAATCTTCTAAAATCGGAACCATCCTTAGCCAATGACAAGGGTGGCAACTATTTACATGCAGAGTATCTGGATACATAATAGACGTATATACATTCATTAGCTGAGGAGGGTTTTCTGGAGGGATCCATACAGGGATCTGACTGATATGAATGGCTCCAGATGGAGTCTTAAAAGTTTTTAGAGTTTTAAATTTGTATGAAATCTGTATTGTAAATTATATTTTTATAATGGATTTTAGAATTATGACTTCCCATAATAACGATTGTATCTAATGGTATCCCTTTTATTTTTCCCAAATGCCATGCTTACTATGAACTGCTTATTCTTGACCTTGGATTGGTAATCAATTGTTTTTATGTGAATGTGCTTTTATGGCTATATCTAGCCGCAATAAAGTTTCAATTAAATTGAATTGAATTATGATGAGATGTTTTGTTTTCAACATTATTGTCACCACTTCTTTCATAAAGCAAGTCCTCCATGTACAGTATTTAATTACATACAATGGGAACACTGCCCTACACAACCACGGGGTAGTTCACAAACGTTTGCACAAGTTGCATATTTCTCTGGTCACAGTCCAGCTGACCCTGTGTCTTATTATTATAGGCTCACACCATCATCAGCGAAGAAGAATATGCTCACTCATACACAGGTGATATATTCTCAATCTTTCCCTTTCCAGTTGTACACACAAGGGTTTGACTATTGAAGGGATACGGTTGATTTGAAATCGATTTGGGGTACTAAAGATTGGCGGGTTCAAGGGAACGAGGCATTATTTAGAGCATGCCAAATACCACATCAAGTGATTTTCCTGAAAAAAACTGTGCAGCAAACATCATGTCTCTGGCTAGGATAAAAGATCTAAATACACAAAACCTTCCCATATTTGCATGTTTTGCAAACTGGAAACGGTTCACAAATTACAGGTAAGAAATATTAAACACCATGCTTCGCGATAGTTCATATAATTCTGCAGGGGCCAAGCTAGACGGATGGTTAGTGTGAACATTTAAATATGCTCTAATAACTGACAGTAAATAAAACGTGCTATGTGCATTGTTAAAGAACATAATGGTTTGGAGTTAATGTTCAAGTATAAGAGAGGAACAGCTTCAGATCACAGTCATGGACTTCATTTAGGGTCACCAGGGGGTGCTGTTGCGACCCTTGGCTTGCCCCTAGCAACCCCTGCCACTGCCTTTGCGACCCCTGGCCTCAAAGGTCTCAATGTTAGTGCCAAGAACACCAGGTAGATTTACTTTCCTACTTGTCTTCCCATTTTTCATTATACTAACACTGATAATATCCTATTTTCATTATTAGTGTAATAAAATATTGACCACACTTAGGACTTTTAATGGCAGCTTTGGTAGGTTAAAATGGTTTTAAATGTGTGTTCCATTCGTGTATGCATGTGAGAGTGTGTTTCAGTGAGAGAGAACATGCATACGCATGAGCAAGTGTGTCTGTATGTATGAGCTTGTGTGTGTGAGTGAAAGTGAATGAGATTGAGTGTGTGAGATTGAGGCCCAGATTTACTATTCTTTAACACAAGACAACACTACACCAAAGTTGCTGCACTGCCATCCATCAATGGGAGAGAGAAAAATGTGCCATATCTAGTCAGAAATAGTGCATTACTTTTTCTCTCCATTAGCCGGCGCACTTTCGGCAGCCATGCCCCAACACACAGAGACTTGTTGCATTCTTGCATGCTCTGAAAAACAGTTTCTTTACTGGAAGGATACAAAGACCATGCTTTAAGGCTTTTCCCACTCTGGATGTTTGTTCTACAATGCAGCATACACAAAAAGTTGAAAAAATGAGTAGAAATGAAAAACAAATTCTTCTTGTTACGACTGCCTGGAGGACCCTTAAGATTTTAGCACAAATTCCTGTCTACTAATGTTTGTAGAAAAGGATTTGAATCAAAACCTAGGAATGCTTGCATGGGAATGACCATGCCCTACCCATGGAATGCACATTTGATATAAAATACAGCAAAGCAGCGTATAGCTCAACTTTGTATTACTTTGGGATACTATCCAATTCAAATCCTCCCTTGGGATGTTAGGGTCATGTAACATGCCTTCTGGAAAAAATAACGGTTAGGGGTAATTTGAAGTCGCTTTCCGTGATATCACTAAGGTCAAAGGGTATGTGATGTCATTTCTACTACC
The DNA here is from genome assembly GCF_964261635.1 of Lissotriton helveticus. Lineage (NCBI taxonomy): Eukaryota > Metazoa > Chordata > Amphibia > Caudata > Salamandridae > Lissotriton > Lissotriton helveticus. Next base: position 185,936,836 of record NC_136068.1, on the reverse strand, counting down.
CCAGATATACTCGTGTATCGATGCCAATGAGCACATCTATGGATGCTTCTGAGTCGGAACATGTAGTTCTCCTAATAACTCATTAATTACATTTACAGGTTATTTCTCAAACACGCGTCAAGGCAATAATGATTCCAGGCAGCTGTGAAAGAAATTCTTGGATAGAAAAGATTGAGCCCCTCTTGGTACCTTCCAAATGTCAGGGTGTGCCAGGTTGTATGGCCAGCTCTGAATGTGAACCCCTAAGGCATCCATCTGCATGTTGGTATCCTAAGAGGAGATATTTCTCTCTGTGCAGCTGTACCCTATAGCTCATAGAAGCCACACTAGAGTACAAAGAATAAAAACCGCTACAGTTAAACATGAAAAAAAGTATGGGGAAAAGTAAAGCTTTTGTACAACACTCATTTGAAGCATCTTCGGATTTTCTGTAATGATCCAGCCTGTGTTTGTTTGAGCAAGCAGATTTGATACATTAGAAAGGGTTGGCTGCTCACCTAAACATATTCATGTATGGTTCTAGGCACTTTCAAAGTAGGTTTCTTTACATCTTTTATGTAGCTATGCGTGCACCATTTATAGCACCAGAAAGGGGGTAACACGGACCCAGGTCCCAGGACGGCAGCACCAAAGGAAACAAGGGGCCTCATTTATGAAAAGTGACGCATCGCTGCGTGAAAACAGCGATGCGTCACTTTTCACTGCGCTCTCCCTGCGACATGATTAATGCGTCATATTTATAATATGACGCATCATGTCGCAAGGAGTTACAGATACGTCAGTATTTCTGACGTATCTGTAGGCACAAAAGTGACGCATTGCTGGAGTGTGTCACAAAAGTGACGCAACTCCAGCAATGCTTCCTTTCACATGGGGAAAGCCCCATGTGAAAGGGCTTGCGTCAGTTTTACGCCTGCTGTGAGGCAGGCGCAAGATTTTGACGCAACAGCGTCCTAAAAGTGACGCAGTGAAATCTCAGAGATTTCACTGCGTCACTATTACGAGGCTTTTTGCGGGTGAACGCCCCCTCTGCATACATTATACCTGACGCAGGTATAATGTAGCGCAGGGGTTTAGAAAGTGACGCATCTGCTTAGATGCGTCACTTTGTAAATAGTGCGCATCAGGAGGCATGTTTTACGCCGCCGATGCGTCACAAAAAGTGACGCATCGGAAGCGAAAAACTGACGCAAGGCCTCATAAATGAGGCCCAAGGTGTGCACTAGCTGCAGGCCAGATCCCATGACGAGCACAACATCCACCTCCAGAGCCACATCTCCTGAAGCACAAGGGACGCCTTGAAGCAGCTGCCAACATGGCGCAGGGTTAGAACAACAGGCCTCCAGAGGAGAGACTCAAGGACTCACCCCTTCTGGTCACTGGATCAAATAATCACGGTTGGAGACTTTTATATAAATCCTCCTTGCTGGATTCCATTGATATTTTCACTTTTTGGAAGGAGTGAGAGGGATTACAGGACAATACTAGAGGGGATGAGCAGTGAAGACAGAAATGTGGATGTGGCCGAGTGAGAATCCTTTATTATATAAATCGAAGGAGCTCTGTGCAGAAATGTAGGGTGGGAACATACTGAATGTATCATTTATTTTAAACAACGCCTGCAATATGAATTCTCGCAATTAATTTGAAAGCGTCCATGCCTTTCCAGCTGCACTAGAAGCTTTAACCTGTTGGCAGAACACTTGTGATGTCACAGACCTTACAATGTGATGTCACGAGGCCCCGGGTACGTGCAGGGGGGAGGTCTCCACTGCAGCAGAGAGAAAAGGAGAGATCACAGTTGGGGAGATATGTCTATTACCATCGGTTTTTCTTTTCAGGGCCCTGACTTGATCATTTTGGTGACTTAATAGATGGATTTCGGTAAGAAATTGGGATCGTACTCACGCTTAACCGGCTTCCCTGGTAACCCGGGCAAAATGGTATCACCCGCAAGGTGGTGATGTGTGATGACGTGTTGAAAAAGATCTCCACTGTGACGTGTACTCAGTATAAAAGCCTGGTAGCCAGGGAGCAGCAGCATTGCACAGAAGGACATCGAACGAAGAGGATCACTGCTGGAGCTGTGGACACCGAGACGCTGGAAGCTGCAGGGGCTGACGGGCTCCAAATAGGAAAAGGGCAGGGGTGAGGGCAGGTGAACAAAGGTGAGTGAAAAAAACAAATGAAAACTGAACTGAAAAACAAATTAAAAACCTAACTGAAAACTGAGTTGAAATCCCGATTTACCTTAACCCTCTATTAACTCTACGTTCTTCCACCCTAATACCTCTAACTCACAACTCCTCCAACCGAACCTTTCACTTTCCAACATTATCCATAACTTTTTTCAAAACCCTAATCGCCTTTCCGATTTATTCTGTTCATTTCTCTTTATACCCCACCCCTCACAGTTCCCCAGTCATCCTTCTTTGCCTTCTTTTCGTCTCCTCTCTCTAACATTTGTTTCATATCTCGTTTCATTATTGCATTCTCTTTGGCTTCACTCCACTTACCTATTTGAAATCTCATCATCTGAAATGCTATCCTTTCCTTTGCTCCCTCCCCTTCTCTGGTCTCTCCCCTACCCTCATCCTACCCTTCCTTCCCAATATCCCTTCCCTAGCCTATACACCTCACTCCCCTTCCATCACCACCCCTTAGTCTTCTTACCCCACTGGCATCTTTTTCCTAAAACTTACTTTCCATTCATTCTATTCCCATTCCCTTAGCTCTCCTAATACTTTCCCTGTTCTACCTTGTTTCCTTCCCTGTCTATTTCATAACAAGCCTGTGAATATTATCTCTTTAAATCCCCATTCCATCCTTTCTCTTCTCTTCTGTTGGGAGTACAGCGCTTACCTAACCTACAGCAGGCATTATTTTTCTTCACCTTCATCCTATCCACTTTTATTCATGTCCCTTTACTTTCCTTCACCCCCTTACAGTGCCCTCCTTTAATGCTCTCTACCTCCTCGACTTATCACTCCTATCTTTTCTTCGTAAAGTTTAATTTATTTCCTACCCTCCTTACCCTTTTCCTACTTGTCTATTTCCTTACCGTCCATACAACACATTTTTCTTCCCTTCCCTTCACCTCTCTTCTCAACTACATTCCCTTTCCTCCTTTATTTCATTCCCTCTTTCCCTTCTATACCATACCAGCTCCATCTCTCCTCTCCTCTTCTCTCTTCCCCTTCCCTCCTCTCCTCTGCTCTCCTCCTTCCCTCCCCTCGCCAATCCCATTCCCTCCTCTCCTCTCCTCTCCCCTCCACTCTCTTCTCTCCTACCCTCCACTCCTCTCCTCTCTCCCCTCTCCTCCATTTTCCCTTCCATGCCCCAGTCTACCCTCTCCTTCTCATCCTTTATTATTCCCTAATTCTCCTTTCTTTTCATTTCCATTCATGCCTTTCCTTTCCATTCCCCAATTCTAGTCTCTTTGCATTCCCTTCCCTTTCCTGTCTTCAATTTCCAACTCCTTTCCTTGTCTTCCCTTCTCAACCCCCTTCCCTTATCGTTCCTGCCAACCACTTTCATTTCCCTTTCCTTTTCTTTCCAACCCCCTTCCTTTCCTTTGTCTTCCCTTTTAAACCTCATTCCTTTCACTTGTCTTCGTTTCCCAACCCCCTTGTCTTCCTTTCTCAACTCTCTTTTCTTCCCTTCCAAACCCCCTCCCTTCCCCAACTACTTTCCTTCCCTTCTTCTCCATTTCTCCTTCCCTTCTCCTCCAGTTATCCTTTTCTTCTCCTTCATTCTCCTTCCATTTCTCCATTTCTTCTTCCTTTCTCTTCCATTTCTACTTCCCTTCTCCATTTGTCCTCCCATTCTCCTCCATTTCTTCTTCCCTTTCCTTCTCCTCAATTTCTTATTCCCTTCTCCATTTCTGCTTGCGTTCCCTTTGCCTCCATTTCTCCTTGCCTTCCCTTCTCTATTTCTCCTTGCCTTCCTTTCTCCTTTCCTTCTCCTCAATTCCTCTTTCCCATCCCTTCTCCTCCATTTCTCCTTGCCTCCCCTTCTCCTCCATTTCTCGTTCCCTTCCCTTCTTGCCTTTTCTCCTTCCCTTCTCCATTTCTCCTTCCCTTCTCCTCTATTTCTCCTTCCCTTCTCCATTTCTCCTTCCCTTCACATCTCCTCAATTTTTCCTTCCCTACTCATCACTTTCTCTTTCCCTTCTCTTCCATTTCTCCTTCCCTTCTCCATTTCTCCTTGCCTTCCCTTATAAACCATTTATCTTTCCCTTCTCTTCCATTTCTCTTTCCCTTATCCATTTCTCCTCCCCTTCCATTCTCTTCCATTTCTCATTCCCTTGTCCTCCATTTCTCCATCCCTTCCTTTCTCCTCCATTTCTCCTTCCATTTTCCTATATTTCTCCTTCCTGTCCCTTCTCCTCCATTTCTCATTCTCTTCTCCTCAATTTCTCCTTTCTCCTCCATTCTTTCTTCCCATCTCTTCCATTTCTTTCCCTTTTCCATTTCTCCTTGCCTTCCCTTCTACACCATTTCTCCTTGCCTTGCTGTCTCCATTTCCTCTTCCCTTCATCTCCATTTCTCCTTGCTTTACCTTCTCCATTTCTCCTTGCCTTGCCTTCTCCTCAATTTCTCATTCCTTTCTTCTCCATTTCTTCTTGCCTCCCCTTCTCCATTTTTCCTTCCCTTCTCTGTTTCTCCTTCCCTTCTCCTTCCATTCACCTCCATTTCTCCTTCCCTTCTCCTCCATTTCTCCATCCCTTCTCCTCCATTTCTTCTCCCCTTCTCCTCCATTTCTTCTTCCCTTCTCCCCCATTTCTTCCCTTCTCCTTCATTTCTCTTTCCCTTCTCTCCTTGTCATGCCATCTCCATTCCATTCCCCTTCCCTTCATCTCCATTTCTCCTTGCCTTGCCTTCTCCTCAATTTCTCCTGCCTTTGTTCTCCATTTCTCCCTGCCTTCTCTTCTCCATTTCTCTTTGCTTTGTCTTCTCCCCCTTTTGCCTTGCCTTCCCTGCTTTACTTGCCTTGCTTTGACTTGACTTCGCTTTGCTTTCCCTTTGCCCTTTCTATGCCCTTTTCCCATCCCTTTCCGCTTCCATTTCCTTTACCACTCCATTTTCCGCTTCCCTCTTCTTTACCCTTGTTTTCCATTTTCCCTTCTTTCCCCTCTCTTTTTAGCATTTTCTCTTTTATCCTTTTCCCTTCTTTTTCCCCTTTTTCTATTCCCTGAACCCTTCCCACCCTTTCTGTTCCAAATCCCCATCCCTTCCCCAATTCTTCTCTCCTCCCCTACTGCTCCCAATCGCCATCCCTTCTGAAATTCTACTCTCCTCTTTTCACTTTTTCTGCTCTCCTCTTCTTTTCCCGACCCACATTCCTACTCCCTGACATCTTCCCTTTCAATCTCTCTTTTTCCATTCCTTCTCCTCTCCTTCCCTTATTCTCCTTTCCTCTCTATTTGTTTGCTCTCTTCTACTTCTCATCCTGGTCCAAACACCTTTTTTTTTTTTCCTTTCTCGTTCCCTCCCTTTCTCTGTCTCTTTTCCTTTTCCCATTTCTTTCTCCTTTTCCCCATTCTTTTCCTTTTTCCCGTTTTACTTCTTTTCTCCTTCCCCTTAGTTTCTCTTCTTTCTTTTCCATTTTCTACACTTTCCTATTTTTCCCTTTTACCTTCCTTTCTCTGGTCTCCCTTTCCCTCTCCTTCTCCCATTATCTTTGCCTTTTGCTCTAATTTTCTCATCCCTTCCCCTTCTCTTTCACTGACCCATTTCCCTTTTGCTTTTCCTTTCCTTTTGCCCCTGCCTTTTCCATTTCCTCTCAGAAAGGAAAATAGCAGGGGAAGGGTCTCCTTCTATTTTTTTTTCTGTTTTCCTTCTGATTTCCCTTCTCCCCATCTTTTTTACCCTTCCTTTCCTATTCCTTTTCCCTATTCTCTTTTCCCTTTTCTCTTCATTTCCATTTCCCGTTTCCCTTATTTTCCCTTTTCCCCTTTTCCTTCCCTATACCCTTCCCATTCCTTCCCTACCTAAAATCTTTCCCTTCAAATCCCCTTCCCAAATTCTACTCTTCACTTTCTCTTTTCTCGTTATTTTCCTTTCTTAACTCACATTCCTGTCCTTGCAATCCCTTTTCTTCCCTTTCCTGCCATCTCCTTCCCTTTTCTAGTTCCACTCGTCTCTTTTTGTTTCTTCTTCCCTTTTCTTTTTTCTTTATTTTTAAAATTTTCTTTATTTTCCAACTTTCTTTCAATTCCCAACCTATTTCCCTTTCAATCCCATTTCTTCCCATCTCATCATTTCTAACCCTTCCCCATTCTCTCCAATTCCCTTCCCCTTACCTTCTTCCTTTCCCTTCTCCCTTTTCCTTTACATTTCACTTTCACTTTACCTCTCAATATCTCCTTTCCTTTCGCTCTCACTTTCATTCTCCCTCCCCTCCCCATTCCCTTTCCCTTCCCCTCTTCCCACTTTGGATTCCCTGTTCCCATCCCTTCCCCCTTCTCTTTCCTTCCCAAATTCGAATATCCTCTTTTTACTTCCTCTCTGTCATGCACGCACCTTCTATGTCTCGGAAGTGTCCTGGATCCACGATGCTAAGCACCCCGATTCCCCCCCGTCACCTCCCGGGCGTCAGGACAGAACACTAACACCCGAAACGTAACCAAGGGGAACAAAGGGGAACAAAACAAGGGTAGGAGGGGGAGGAAAAGACAGACACTCCTCAGTCTTCTTCCACGCAGGGGAATATGGTATCTTCCGCTATGACACTGCAGAAATACATAAGAGATAATAGTGAAAACAATCCCCTCCCTGTGTCTTCCCCTAAATGATATGTGCTGAGTTTATAATGTACCTTGTGGAAGTTCACTGAACCAAGAACCAAAAAGAATACAAGAAGAATAACAGGAACTCTGTAACGTGCTGGAATGGACTGAGTACGAAATGTCTGTACCCTTAAACACAAACAACACCTTTTAAATACTTGTACTCCCAGCTTCACCTACTCTCGCTTTTCGTCGGTAAGTTAAAGTCACTCACCCTGAGCACCGAAGAGGTGCTCCGTAACGATGTCCGGTGCAATCTCCAAGAACTAGAATTTAGTCACAAGACAACCCGGACGTAAATCATAAAGGGAAACCTCCTAATATCCTCGAGGCAAAAAAACGGAACCAACTTAGAATGTCACCGCAATACGCGGTAAACTGAATTCACACTAGGAAACTAAAACATAAGAATGCATCCAGAAGCGAGCCGCTTCATAGACGAATAAATGCACCTCAAAGTACCTGCACGCCAGACTCTCCTAGCTCCTCGGACGCCGAAGTGAACCCGGAACGGAAATACACTAACTGGCTGAACGCGAAGCACTTCCTGGAGTCCAGGGCGGGCTTATCACTCGAACACTAGCCTGTAGCGCATGCGTGGTGCTTACGCATGCGCAAATACATCCATATTACTTTTTGCCAACCATGCCAATCATTAGTAATCGGCCTGAATAGCGGAATGATCTCTAACCCTATGTGCTACCTACACTGCAGGCATGACAGAACACCCCTCCCACAACGCCCCCCACCGGTTTGGGCTTGTGGGGGTACCGTCTGTGAAAGGCTCGCAACAAGCGGGGCGCATGTACGTGAGAGGCGGGTTCCCACGATCTTTCCTCCAGACCGAATCCCTTCCAGTGTATCAAATACTGAAGGCGACTCCTCACTCTCCTAGAGTCCAAAATAGCACCCACTTCATATTCTACATCCGACTCAACTGAAGAGGAGAGAGGAACAACAGGAAGACGAGTATCAGGCAACACCTTTTTCAACAATGAGACGTGAAAAACAGGATGAATTTTCATTGAAGGGGGCAGGCTCAATTTGATGGCCACCGGATTGACGATCTTAAGTACAGAAAAGGGGCCAATATACTTGGGTTTCAATTTACATGCTCCCTTCAATGCCAGGTATTTAGTGGACAACCAAACCTTGTAGTTTTGTTGGTACATGGGTCCTGCATGTCTATGTGCATCAGCAGTCTTCTTATACTCTGTTTTGGCCTTGTCTAGGTTGGTATGTATGGTAGAATGGACCACCTGCAAATGTGATACTAACTCTTGGGCAGCTGGAATGGCACAAGGCCTCAATGGAGGGAAAGGGAGTACCTTAGGATGAAACCCGTATGAAGCATAAAAGGGTGTATATAAGGTGGAAAAGTGGTGGCTGTTATTATATGACAGTTCCGCCAACCAAATCAGTTCATCCCACTCCTTTTGGTCTTGCAATAGTTGACACCTCAAGAATTGTTCAAGACTTTGATCTACACGTTCAGTCTGTCCGTCTGTCTGAGGATGGTGACTAGACGACAGACGTACCTCTATTTGTAGTGATTTACATAACTGTTTCCAGAATTTGGAAATAAACTGGGAGCCTCTGTCAGTAACCAAGACAGACGGAAGACCATGGAGTCGTGCCACATGTTGCAAAAACACACCCGCCAACCCTGCAGAGGTAGGGAGACCTGGTAGCGGGATGAAATGAGCTGCTTTGGTGAACATGTCTACTACTACTAACAGCGCAGTATTGCCCCTGTGTGTTCTCGGCAATTCCACGATGAAATCCATGGAGACTGATTGCCAGGGTGCTACTGGTGTAGGAAGGGGCAGTAACAAACCCACTAACCCTTCATGTGAGGACTTGCCCTGTGCACAGACATGACAGGTTTGTACAAAATGTTGTACATCTTTTGCCATGTGGGACCACCAACAGTATCTCCTAACCAACTCTAGGGTTCTTTTATAGCCTGGATGTCCCGCCACCCCATGAGAATGACACCATTCCATAACTTGCATTTGTAGCGGTGATGTGGGGATAAACAACCCTCCCTGTATGTACTGAAGGTCGTCTTTGACGAGGGCCTGTTGTTGCTGTGCTATGTCTCTAGCGGTGGGTTCGCTTTGTGCATGTTTCACCTGTACGAGAAAATCTTCCTCAGTGTGTAACACTCCAATCAATCTGTGGGGAGCAATAATACAAGGAGGCTTCTCAACTGACGGGACTGGATCGAACCCCAGACGGGACAGGGCATCAGCCTTCCCATTCTGTCTCCCCGCTCTGAAATGTATTTTGAAATCATACTCATTAAAAAACTGAGTCCATCTTAGCTGTCGCATGGACAGAGCTCTGGCCGACTTCAGATACTGGAGGTTACGATGGTCGGTTAGGACAGTGACGGTATGGTTTGTCCCTAGGAGATATTGCCTCCATTCTTCCAATACCTTTTTAATGGCCAAGAGCTCTCTCTCACCAACAGCATAATTCACCTCCGCTGGGGTTAATTTGTGGGAATAATAGGCCACAGGATGCAATTCACCAGTGTAAGCGTCAGCTTGAGAAAGTATCCCTCCCACTGCTACTTGTGATGCATCAACCTCTACAATGTAGGGACTGGTAGGATCGGGGTGTTTGAGAATAGGAGCTTGTGTAAAGGCGGTCTTGAGCATGTTAAAGGCTTTATCCGCAGTCTCTGACCATTGAAACGGCACCCCTTTCCGCAACAACTTTGTGATAGGAGCCACTAGATCTGAAAACTGGTGAATGAAACGTCTATAGAAATTTGAAAACCCAATGAATTGTTGGATTTCCTTCACGTTTTTGGGAGGAGGCCAATTTAGAACAGCACTGACCTTACTCGGATCCATACGCAGACCTGTTGCAGACACTATGAAACCCAAAAAGGCAACCTGATGGCGATGAAAGAAACACTTGTCTAGTTTACAAAAAAGATTGTTTTCCTGTAATAGCTGAAGAACCGACTTCACATGACCTACATGGTCCTCCAAAGATTTGGAATATATCAGTAAATCATCAATATAGGCTATGACGTGCCTGTCAAGATACTCCTTCAGCACTTCGTTGATGAAGTATTGAAATGCTGAAGGAGCATTGCACAGTCCAAAGGGCATCACTAAATATTCATACAGCCCGTATTTGGTGCAGAAGGCTGTCTTCCACCCATCGCCCTCTCTAACTCGAACCAGGTGATAGGCTCCACGTAGATCTAATTTCGTGAACCATTGGGCATCCTTCACCTGGTCGAGCAGAGAGGAGATGAGCGGCAAGGGGTATTTGTTCTTTATAGTGATGTCATTCAATGAGCGATAGTCTATACAACATCGCAAACCCCCTTCCCGTTTAGGGATGAAAAACAAAGCCGAAGAGGCTGGGGATCTAGATGGCCGAATAAACCCTAGTTCCAACATGGTGTCGAGATACTCCCTTAAATAAAGATTCTCTTTTTCCGTAAGGGAGTATACCCTACTGGTAGGTATGCGAGCGCCAGGTTGTAGGTCTATTCGGCAGTCATATGCTCTATGAGGCGGTAAACAGGTAGCTTGTTTTTGATCAAATACGGTTTGGTAATCTTGGTACACAGGAGGCAGAGTTAAATCGGGTTGTTCTCCCTGCTCTGCAGCAGTAAGGAACTCTGACACCACAGATATAGTGCTTTGTATGGGGTTGGCAATCATTTTGCACGAAGAGATATGATCGGGAACACTATCGAAAGGTGTTGGTTGTTAATCTTGCTTCGGGAACGTAATGCTAGTGGTCTTCCAATTTATGTGAGGGTTGTGGAGACGCAACCAAGGAAGACCCAAGACCACTGGGAACTGGGGGGATTCAATCAAATCAAAAGTTAACTGTTCTTTGTGTGAGGGATCAATACACATATCCAATGGGATGCTGGAATGAGTGATGGGTCCAGATTTTAAAGGACTCCCATCTATGGTATATACTTCCTCTGGGAATTTTTTAGGTTCAGTAGGAATGTCATTGGCAATGGCCCACTGATAGTCCATAAAATTGCCCGAAGCCCCAGAATCTATCATTATTGCCTGTGTTACTGACTGCGTCAACCATGCCAGTGTGGACGTGATAAAAAAATGGCCTTTATTGTTCAACAAAGAGGAGACCATTTGAACCAATGGACCCGGTGGTACGGTCTCTGTTACCTTAGGGTCTGCTAACTTTCCGATTTGCGGAACGCTTTGGGTTTGACAGGACATTCTCGTAGGAAGTGACCTGCTTTGCCACAATATAAACACAATCGGTTCACCCTACGTCTTTGTTTTTCTGCCTCACTCAAGGGACCTTTTATGCTCCCTATTTGCATGGGTTCAGGTTCTTCGGTCTTAGTATCAGTCTCTGTTTTCTTTTCTTTGTGGCCGTATCTAGAATAATCATATCTTACTCTGTCTTTTCTCCTTTCACCTAATCTATGATCTAGTTTCACCACTAGATCGATTAATTCAGGACAGGTTGCTGGAGGGTCTACAACATGAGCCAACTCATCTTTGAGCTCATCTCGTAAGCCTTTATAAAAAAGAGCGCTTCTCTTATTAACAGGCCAATCAGCCTCTACCACTAATCTGTTAAAGGTGGTGATGTAGGTGACTAGATCTTTGGACCCTTGTTTCAGATGTAGTAGCTCCGTATCTGCAGCATGAGTGAAGGTATGTTTGTCGAACATTTTACGCAGTTCTCTTCGGAACGCTTCATAATCCAATAGCATGGGATCATCCTTTTCTATCAATGGGATGGTCCAATTAGCTGCTGACCCTCCGAGATATGACAGTACAAAGGCCACCTTGGCTTGATCATTAGGGAAACAGGCAGCTTTGCATAAAAAATTTAACTGACACTGTGTCAGAAAAGCCGCACATTTAGAGGGTTCTCCATAAAACCTTTCAGGCGGAGCCAAAGGGATGGAATGGGGTGTGACCACTTGCACTACTGGGGTTGCGTTGCTGGTCCCTGCTCTGTCCCCATCATGTGCACTCAAGGCCGCCAACCTGTCGGCAATGTTTTGGGTTTCTCTCTGAAGATTACCCACCATGCTAGCTACGTCCTGCAGCGTAAGATCCATGACACCTAGGAGACACTGTACATAAATGCTTCGCGTTCTGTCATGCACGCACCTTCTATGTCTCGGAAGTGTCCTGGATCCACGATGCTAAGCACCCCGATTCCCCCCCGTCACCTCCCGGGCGTCAGGACAGAACACTAACACCCGAAACGTAACCAAGGGGAACACAGGGGAACAAAACAAGGGTAGGAGGGGGAGGAAAAGACAGACACTCCTCAGTCTTCTTCCACGCAGGGGAATATGGTATCTTCCGCTATGACACTGCAGAAATACATAAGAGATAATAGTGAAAACAATCCCCTCCCTGTGTCTTCCCCTAAATGATATGTGCTGAGTTTATAATGTACCTTGTGGAAGTTCACTGAACCAAGAACCAAAAAGAATACAAGAAGAATAACAGGAACTCTGTAACGTGCTGGAATGGACTGAGTACGAAATGTCTGTACCCTTAAACACAAACAACACCTTTTAAATACTTGTACTCCCAGCTTCAACTACTCTCGCTTTTCGTCGGTAAGTTAAAGTCACTCACCCTGAGCACCGAAGAGGTGCTCCGTAACGATGTCCGGTGCAATCTCCAAGAACTAGAATTTAGTCACAAGACAACCCGGACGTAAATCATAAAGGGAAACCTCCTAATATCCTCGAGGCAAAAAACCGGAATCAACTTAGAATGTCACCGCAATACGCGGTAAACTGAATTCACACTAGGAAACTAAAACATAAGAATGCATCCAGAAGCGAGCCGCTTCATAGACGAATAAATGCACCTCAAAGTACCTGCACGCCAGACTCTCCTAGCTCCTCGGACGCCGAAGTGAACCCGGAACGGAAATACACTAACTGGCTGAACGCGAAGCACTTCCTGGAGTCCAGGGCGGGCTTATCACTCAAACACTAGCCTGTAGCGCATGCGTGGTGCTTACGCATGCGCAAATACATCCATATTACTTTTTGCCAACCATGCCAATCATTAGTAATCGGCCTGAATAGCGGAATGATCTCTAACCCTATGTGCTACCTACACTGCAGGCATGACACTCTCTTCCCCTTCCCAACCCACATTTGTTCACTTCTAACCGACCTTCCCTTTTATTCCCTACATTCCCCCCTCATTCCCTTCCCTAATTCAACTGTCCTCTTTTTTGTGTCCCCTCTTTACCTCCCCTTCCCTTCCCAACACACTTCTCTCCATTACACTTCACTTCCCTTTCATTCCTCTCACTTCTATAATTTCTTTGTGTTATAAAGGGGGGTCTCTAGTTGGCAATGGTTTGTACCTTTGTCCAAGCAGGTAGCACAGTGAGAACACTACAGTAGGACACCACACCAGTTTTAGAAAGATAACCAATATTTATCTGTACAAACAAGACCAAAACAACAAAAGACCAACATACAGTAATCAAAAATAGGCACTTTCCAAGTATAACTTAAAAATGTGGTTCCTTGAAGTCAGTAGCTCCGTCCGGTGCTACAGGGGTGCTGAAAACAACATAATCAAACAGTTTCGGCCGACCGCATCGGTGCCGCCCGGCGTTAGTGTCAGCAGACTCATAAACAGTACCTTTGGTTCCAGCCGACTACGTCGGCGCGGGACGGTCATGGCAAACATTGCGGTTGTGGTGTGAAGCGTAGGGGTGCGGCATGCGGTGCCGTCAAGTCGCAGTGCAGGCAACGGCTTAGTGACGGTCGTCCAGCAATGTCGGTGAGACCAGGGCTGCGGTGTAGAGTGAGGCAGTGCCGTAGCGGTCCGGACAGGTCACGGTGTAAGCAACAGTGCCGGTTGATGGGAACTGGCGCCGGTCGGCCTGGACTGCGGTGTTCGATGGGGCGGTGCATCATGTAACTTACAAGCGGTGCCTCAAACACGGTGTGGTCACGGGTGTTGCAGTCAGTGGGTACAGATGGCATCGGTGAGACCAGGGCGGCAGAGCGAAATGAGGCGGTGCAGAGTGCGGTGTCCACAGGTCGCTGTGTTAGCAGCGGCTTGGTGGTGGCTGCGGTCATCGTCGTTGGTGAAACCAGGATTGTGGTGCAAAGTGCAGCAGTACCCTCTGCAGTGCCTTCAGGACGCGGAGTCCGCAGCGGTGTCGGTGACGGTGTGGGCTGCTTTCCCCCTCTGTGGCAACTGAAACCCACAGTTCCAGAGGTGTTACCCAGAGGTAAGTGAAGTCTTTGCCGTCTCTGATAAGTGAAGAAAGTTCAGTCCAGTCATTTCACTGCCCAAGGAAGAAGCAGCTAGTGCAGACCAACCCAACAAAGCAACAGGAGAAGGAGTACTTCTCCTAGAAGGTCTTCCAGCTCTTCTTCCTGGCAGGTTCCTTGATCCAAGCAAGTTCTAAAGTTCTCGGGTCTGGGCCGCAGTATCTATACTGCATTTCTCTTTGTTCTCTTGGGCAGAGAGTGTCTGTGCTTAGTGCAAAGCAGTTTGGTCCTCTCTGGTCCAGCTTCCAGGTAGGATGTGGAGAGAGCATTGTCTATGACAGGCCAGGCCTATTTAGGTGGAAGGAAATCTCCTCCTACTTCTCTAAATGCGCCCCAGGTCTATTCAGTCCAGCCCTGACTCATCCAGGAAAGGCAGGACACACCTCAATCCCCCCAGTGGCTGACTGAAGGGAATGCACATCCCCAGCCCCTGTCACTCCGAAGCCAGACAGTCAATCCACAACCCAGCAGAGGCACACAGGATGGCTAAGCAAGACAATGCCTAGTTTCAAAAAGTTGTATTTTCAAACACAGAAAATAAAAATCATCTTTGCTAAAAGATGCATTTTTCCATTCTGAGTACAGGCATACTAAACTCCATCCCTCCAACTTGTCCCAATGGGAAGATATACTTGTAAAATATTACAGAGTATTCCCCATTCTATCTTGTAGGACAGATGGCTTTCAACAGCAAAAAAGAAATAGACTGTATTTTACTATCAGGACAAGTCACACACACCAGTACATGTCCTACCTTTCAAATACACGGTACCTAAGGCCTACCTTAAGGGTGACTCACATGTAATAAAAGGGAAGGTTAGGGCTTGGCAAGTGGGTGCACTTTCCAAGTCAACATTGCAGTACAAACTGTGCACAGAGGCTGCAGGGGCAGGTCTGAGAACCCTTGGAAAGGCTGCTCGTGTTGGTGGCCCAATCAGTGCTTCAGGTCCACTAGCAGCATTTGATTTACAGGCCCTGGCACTCTCAGTGCACTTTACTACAGACTTACCAGTAAATCAAACATGCCAATCATGGAAACATAAACCATAATACAATTTACAATAGGAGCACTTACACTTTAACACTGGACAGCAGTGAGAAAGCACGCAGAGACATTAACCCAGCAAAAACAAAGTAAAAACCGGGAGATCAGAAAGCAAAAAAGGGGAAACACACCAAAAGATGACAGGTCTAACCTTTGCTATTGTTTTCTTCTCTTCCAACTTTCATTCACATCCCAACCTTTTTGTCTTTCAGCAGCTTTTCTTCCCTCACCAATCCTTCCCATTTCTCCCCCATTTCTTCTCTCTATTTTGTCCCTTCAACCTCACCCTTTCCCTCTTTCTGTGTACCTGGCCCTCTCATTTCCCTTCTCTTTTCCTTCTTTCTTTCGATTTCCCTTTCCCCTTTTTTTTTTTTCCAACGTTCCTTCACTTTTCAACCCCTTTCCCTTTCAATCACTTTTCATCCCATCCTTCCCATCCCTTCCCCGTTCATTTCCTTCATTCTTTCCCTCTCCCCTCTCCCCCTCCCTCTTTTTTCCTCTGACAATGCTGCAGCCTTCTTTTTTCCTTTCTCTTTTAGATTGCATGTCTCTCTCCCTTTTTCTGATGCGTTATGAGAGAGTGGAGTGCAAAGGGGTATGGCCGAAACATAGGCATGTGGAGACGTGGCTCAAGTTTCTGAAGCTTCGTGCCTCTGCAGTCGGCAACAAGGCTAGGCTTCATATAGCCTGTGTCCCACATCCTCCTGGAAGCTCCTGGCAGCTCCTCAAAAGTGGATTTGGCCATTGGAGCAACAAGTATTCACGAGGTGGCAGTAAGTGCATAGGTACTGGGGGGTCCACCCGCAGTGTTGCGGAGGCAGCCAACATTGGGCCTACCTTTACCGCTTCTACTGCCCTTATCATCTCTATGTCCTTTGTATGTAGCCCCCTAATCCTCCATACTGCTTCACACCACTAGCCCTGTTACTAGCTTGATGCCAGATTGACGCCCTAATTACTGCTTGCCAGTTTGACGGTTTGCTCTCCACCCGCACTTATTTTAAGATTTCGGTCTATTGGGTGCAATCAGGTGCCAGCATTGGCCTTTATGCCTTTTTCTGCTAGCGACGTATGAGATAGGCCTAGCCCTGCAGTCCGACAGCCCTACAACACATCAACCTAACTCACTTCCCACTTTTCCCTGCAGCTGCAAAGACATTGTTAGGCCCCTTAAAAGCTAGTCAGAGAGTTTTGCACCCATCTAATATTTGAAGAAGACTTAGGTGGGGGTTCCTAGTGTGCTGTGCCCCTTCCCACGTAAAGCACTAGGGAAGGTGTAGAAGCGATCAATGAAGAGACTCTGCAACACACTCTGCAGTAGAGGACAGTGGAGCCCAGTAGTGTACAGCAAGAAACCTCACTATTTGTGAGACTAGGGCCATAGCAAGGGCTGCCAAATTAAGGATGCACATGGGAGGTGAACACTATATGGAAACATTAATGGATGATCACCTCGGGTGGGGATCCCCCCAATAGGCTTTAATATGGGCACTGTAGGCAGAGCTGCAACAGATTAATCATATGCCAGTATTACGGCGTGTATTACATCAGGTGGGGTGACGAGCAATGGAGGAGAAAAGGCCATGAGGGTCTAGCACTAACCAAACAAGCATTGGCATAACCAATAGGTCTCGGTTTTGGGACCTTCTAAGTATTTAGTTATGCAGCACAATATCCTTGGTGCAACCACATCAACTGTTGCGTGGCTAAACACTTATAAGGTCCCAAAGGCGAGACCTATTGGCTATGCCAATGCTTAGTTTGGTTGTGTGTGTGTGTGGGGTTGTGTGTGGTTGTGTGTGGTTGTGTGTGTGTGGGGGGTTGTGTGTGTTTGTGGTTGTGTGTGTGGTGTGTGTGTGGTGTGTGTGTGGGGTGTGTGATGTGTGTGGTGTGTATGTGGTGTGTGTGTGGTGTGTGGCATGTGTGTGTGGGGATGTGTGTGGGGTTGTGTGTGGGGGGTTGTGTGTGTGTGGTTGTGTGTGTGGGGTTGTGTGTGTGTGGGGTTGTGTGTATGTGTGGGAGGCTGTGTGTGGGGGGCTGTGTGTGTGGGGGTTGTGTGTGTGGTTGTGTGTGTGTGGTGCGTAGTGTGTGTGTGGTTGTGTGTAGGGTTGTGTGTGGGGGGTTGTGTGTGGGGGGTTGTGTGTGTGGGGGGTTGTGTGTGTGGGGGGTTGTGTGTGTGGGGGGTTGTGTGTGTGGGGGGTTGTGTGTGTGTGTGGGGTTGTGTGTGGTGGGTTGTGTGTGTGGGGGGGTTGTGTGGTTGTGTAGTTGTGTGTGTGTGTGGTTGTGTGTGTGTGGTTGTATGTGTGGTTGTATGTGTGGTTGTGTGTGTGGCAAGAGAGCCTCATTGGTTAATAAGGAAAGCGAGGAGTAGGACTATAACTAAGGCCATTATCTGTAAATAATGGACTCATGTGGGCAAAACTAGTCTATGCAGTCTAAATATTCAGTGCAACAAGATTTAAAAGCACCCGCAGCTGGTTTCGGAGAAGAGCTTTGGCCACCGACACTCGTTCTATTACAAATTAAGCACTAGAAATTGTTCCCTTCACTAAAAGCGAGTCCGATCTCAGGCCCCACTGTTAAGATCCCATAAAGGACAAAGGCAACATTTCTTTAGAAACGGTTACTTGTATACCTACAATTTTTCTGATACTTATTACAGTCTCTTGTTATTGTTGCTAAAACTCCCCATATACGCTTTGAGAACGGAATGTTCCGTTTTTATTATCGAACCCGTCGTACGGCGAAATGAGAGTGAACGTATCTGCTTATTAGGAAGCAGAAAACCTTGTTGATCCTATTAAAAGGCCAGAAAGTAATTTGCCAGAAATTTCCTGTCAGCATCAGAAAGTGGAAAAGTGGCTTTTCCTCCTTATGTGTTATTTACTGAAGTCTGGTAATTTGCACAGCAAAGTACATTAGTGTCACGTGACAGCAGGATGCCACAGAAAGATTAACATGACAAAGACTGCAAGCTTTCAAAATGCACAACTCGGGGGAGCTGTCACTGCTTCAAATGCAACAAGCATTGGCCGCGCGGCCGGGACGCGAAATTAAATAAAAAAAAATTAAAAACGCGAGCTGTGTACGCGCAACGGAAAAAAGTGCAGTGCACGTCGCGCGCGTGTTTGTGCGCATGAGGGTACGCTGGTCGCCGCTTTGGAATCGCTTCCAAAAACAGCTTACTAAATGTCTCACTAGAGCAGCGCATGCGCTGGGCTCTAGCGAGACCTAAAAACTTTCCATATTAAGAATAAAAAGTTTCAACTAAAAAGAGAAAGAGAACTCAATTACGCATGGTCTAACTCTACTGTGCATCAGTGTCCGTGATCCAAGAAGTAAGAGTTAACACTTAATAATCATCTCTGTGCTTTGTTTAGAGTTTTTAAGGAAGCCCTGCACTGCTTAAAATGTTTTACCTATTCTTGCCAATTCGAGGGGGACCATTGCGCTAAAAATCCAGTTCATTGCTTGGTTGCATGTTCTTATACCGTGGATTCAGAATAGTGGCTTTAATAAGGTTCGGTGGCAGTCAAGCAACGTCTGACAGCTGCACAGTAGATGTAAAAGAGTTTCTGATTTGTAGCCGCAGAGTCTACACTTAACTACTTTAGAGAGCAGCGGCCAGTTAGGATTAAAATCTTTGATTTGTAATGCCAGCACCCTTACTGCCAAGATTTTAGTCAGGCACGCTTTCGCTATAGTGCAGTTAAGGTAAGGTTGTGCCCTAAGTCCGACTTGACTTTCATTGTTGTATGACGCTGCCAGGGCCCTTAGTGGTGATGTAGTATTAATTTTTTGGAAGTCCGTGGTCTTGGAAAGTAGTTTAGTCTGTTTTTTCATTATACTTTTTATTGCAATGGACGTAAGTGAAGAAGTATTTAGAGTAGTCAAATCGATTTGTAGAGTTTCTACTGCTGTCCTTAAGTAAGTAGACCATGGATTGATCTTATGTTTGAAAATATCTTGCAAAATGAATTTCAGGGTACCCGGCGTTGCCGTGATGCATCTGTGGTAGTACTTTATGAAATACCCCAAACTAGACCATATGATGCCCTCTAGGCCAAATCTAAGTCTCACCAAGGGTCCCCTGGTATAATAGGGCAACTTAAACACTCTTTTATATATTTTTAGATGTAATTTTCCGATGGTGTTGGTGAGTTGACCTGGAAAGGCCTCGCTGCCGTAGATCATTGCAGATGGTAATACTGCCCCGAGCACCTTTCTAATTGGCACTGAGGGTGGTCTTTCAAGGGCTGTATGTAGTTGACACAGTCTTGTAGTTATTAATGATGCCTTGTTCTTTAAGTGATGCTTATGTATTTTTGATGCGCCGTTTGCAGATAACCATGTGCCCAGATAGTTATAGGACTTGGTTCCAGAGATTTTCAAGGGACCCAGGGACCAATTATTATTTCTTTTTTGTAGCGCCCTTCCAAATGATAGAACCTTTGTTTTTGCTTCCTTTACTTTCAGTTTGTTTACACTATTATGTAAGTGGAGGGAATGTATGCTCTCTGGAGTCCTATTTTTAAGTTGTTGAGAAGGACAGTGTCGTCCGCGTATTACAATATTGTAATCTTTGTGTTGCCGACTTTTGGAGAGATTAGATTAGCGTTGGTAAGTGCCCGGGACATGTCCGCTGTATATAAATTAAACAACATTGGACCAAGGACGCGCCCTTGCTTTAGCCCTTGGGTGGTGTTGATCTTCTTAGTTACAGCTTGACCCTCACCCAGGTAGTTGTGTATAGCAATATGATGGCATTGAGGAGGCCGCTGGGAATATCTCACGCCTGCAGTTTTCTCCAAAGGATACCTCTGTCCACCAGATCGAATGCAGATGAATAGTCCACGAAACATGCGCAGAGTGCTGATGTCTTCTGTTTTTTTTGCCTGGTGGACAAGGTAGGATAGGGTGATTATGTTGTCCAGTGTGGAGGAATTGGGTCTAAAGCCAGTTTGGCAGAAAGGAATTATAGCGTTTGTTGTTGCCCAAGCCTCTAGATCTTTTAGGAGTACAGCTGCGTAGATCTTAGCCTCGATATCCAATAAAGCTCAGACGATAATTACAGGATTCTGTCTGTCGCCCTTTTTATAAATTGGGTGCAATATTGAACCTCTCCCGCTGTCAGGCACTTGTTGGAGTTTAGTGCAGGTGTGAACAGTGAGAAAAGTATTGCGGACCATAGTTACAAGTCTTCTTTGAACAGTTAGGCCGGGAGGCCATTCGGACCAGGTGCACCTGAAGATTTTATTTTGCTTAGTACTTTTTTAATACTATTAGTCGTAAATATGGGGGCACAGTCCTCTGAGTCATTAGAAAGATCTGAGTATTCAAGCTGAGAGACTCCTGATTGATCAACTACATAGAGGTTATTTACATGCAAAGACCACATTGCTTCGGTGATGGAGTTGCTCCTTATAAGTTCTTGGCTTGTTTTTTTCTTTTTTTTTTGTATTTCTTTTTATTGAAACTTTTAACAACATAAACAACAAAAAATAATCAAGGCAATCAATCGAATGGCGAAGCGGCTTGCGGGGAGGAAAGCATAAGAACATAATAAAATCAGTGACATTGCAGGATGGGAGGACTGAGGGAGACAGCGAGTCGGGAGACAATCAAAGCAACATGATAGCAGGAATGTCGGGTCAAGGGGAAGGAGGATCTACCACCAAGTGTATGAGGGGAGGAGTACATACATCTCCCCGGTAGGAGTTCCACTGACCCCAAATCTTACCCCTCTTGCGGGGCCTGCCACGGGCCACATACACCGTCTTCTCCCTGAACATACACCAGTCCATATTTTCCTTCCATGCCAGAACTGTGGGTGATCTCTGTGAGCCCCATAACTGGGCGATATCCCTCTTAGCAATCATATTGCCACGGGTCACCCACTGAGTCTGCGACAAGTCATAGTCATTCGGTTCCCAAACATTAAACAAGCATTGTCTAGCTTCAGGCAACAACGCGACACCCGTGACCTCTTCCATTACTGCATGCACTCGATTCCAGAAGCAAACAACCACCGGGCACTCCCAGAGTATATGAAGAAAAGTGCCCGGAAGGCCACAACCACGCCTGCACAGCCCATCAGAGGCATAACCCATACGGACCAAGCGCGGACCGGTAACATAGATCCTGTGGAGAATCTTAAGCTGCACAAACCTAAGGCGGGCCGGAATTGCAACCTCTTTCGGCGAGAATATGGCCACCTGCCAGTCCTCGTCATCTAACACCAATCCATCGCCAGTCCAGGCTTCCCTAAGTCGCTGCAAAAGGTCGGTCCTATCGTTAATCAGCTTTTTATAGATAAGCGAAATCGTACTGTCGGGAACGTGCCCATCCAGCACCCGATCTTCAAGCGGTTACGCCTCCGGAACCACAGTACCCGGAGGGAAAACCGCCAGCAGCGCGTGTCGGATCTGAGCGTATCTAAAAAACTCCCTGTCACTCAGGTCATACTCCAATCTCAACTCGTCGAAGGTTTTAACTCTACCCTTAGTCCACACATCATTCACCCTGCATATACCAATCACGTCCCATCTATCAAAGCCTTTCGTCTTCCACAGGGAGCCCAGAATTTCTCGGAAGCATAAAGCGGAGTAGCGCGTGTAAGCCTATCCTTCCATCCCATGGCATCATTCGCACGGTGCCATACTTGCACTGCTATCTTGGTGGGGCCAGTGAGCAGCCTCCCTGCGGATTTCGTATAGAGCCCCCTGTTGTAGTCTCCACCAGGCAGCAACCATCTATCCATTTCGAACGCGGGGTTCGAAGCAGGATCATACGTGCCGTGATTAATCGCCCCCAGTTGGGAGGCCCAGTAGTAGCGCTTAATATCCGGGAGAGCAATTCCACCGTCATACCAAGGAAGTGTCAACTTGGCAAGTGCTATACGGGACCTTCCACCCCATATCAGTTGTCGCTGCAAGCTTTCAATCTCCCGAAAATAGCTGGCCGGGATGGTGTCGCAAGTATTCTGTAGGGCATATAAAAATCGGGGCAGTGACATCATCTTAAATAGAGCCGCACGTCCGAGCGGGGACAACGGAAGTCTACGCCATGCCACAACGTCGGCTCGTAAGCGCTGATGCGGGGGCAGCAGGTTACGTTCATAGCAAACCAAAGGATCTAAGGTGATAAACACCCCCAAGTACTTGAAACCCGCGTGTGCCACCTGTATTGGGCACCCACACGGCAAGAGAGGAGAGTCTCCCGAGGGAACGTACACGCAGGACTTGGACCAATTGATTACAAGGCCAGAATTTTTACCAAAGGAAGTCAAGACATCGAACAGTACCACTAGCGACTTCCGAGGCGACGTGAGATATAACAGGATGTCGTCAGCGTAAAGCGATATCCGGTCCTCGAAATCAGGGGTCCAGCGTATACCCTTCATTGACGGCTCCCAGCGCAGCCAAGCCGCCAAAGGTTCCAAAGCAAGAGCGAAAAGGAGCGGAGACAATGGGCACCCCTGGCGAGTACCTCTCCCGAGAAAAAATGAGCCAGAAACACGACCGTTGACAACCACCTGGGCCAAGGGGTCTTGATATAGTAGTTTCACCCAACTGATGAAAACAGGGCCAAAACCAAACTTGGCGAGGACAGCCCAGAGATATGGCCATTCCAGCGTATCAAACGCCATTGTGGCGTCCAAAGAAGCCAAAATGGCCGATTCACTCAGCGAGGACGCTCTCGCAAGGGCGCCATGTAGACGCCGGAGGTTCAGCGCCGTTTTCCGGTGCGGGATAAATACGGACTGATCCGGATGGATCAGGTCGCAGACAACAGAGATTAAACGGTTGGCAAGCACTATGTCGAGGATCTTAGGCTCAGCGTTTAGAAGCGAGATGGGCCTGTAAGACGCGCAGCAGTCCCGCGGCTTCCCTTCCTTGTGAATCACTACGATAGACGCGAGTCTTTGGTCGGATGGAAGGGTACCCGTGTCTAGCGATTCTAAAAACATCGAGCGAAGATGTGGAGCTATTTTGTCTGGGCGCAGCTTATAAAGTTCGATGGGAAGTCCGTTCGGACCCGTGGCCTTTCCCGATCACACAGAGCGGATTGCGGTCGCGACCTCCTCAACCGAGAGTGTCGCGTCCATCAGTTCCCTATCCAGATCCGACAAGCAGGGCAAAGCAATGTCTCTCAGAAGCAGATGTGAATCCTGTTCTGGTCTGTCCGATACAGGGGAGTATACGGTTTGAAAGTACTCAGAAAAACACTCCACAATCTCAACCGGGTCAGTCACTCTCACTCCATCCGCCCTCTCAATCAAGGGAACCACACGACTAGCCCTCTCCTTGTCCAACCAGGCTATCAACTTTCCGGCCTTATCACCCACATCATACAAACGGCCCTGCTGCTCTCTACTCATCACCTTGGCGGCATCAGTGACCAACGCTCTATAGTCAGTTTGTTTGAGGCTGAGAAGGTGCAACCTGTCCTGGGTAACATCAGATTCCAGCTCCCTTTCTATGTCTGATATCTCAGTTTCAAGTCGGACCACTGCCTTGCACTTACGTTTCTTAGCGTTGTTAATTAATGATAAGGCGTGGCCGCGGATGACCGCCTTATAGGCTTCCCATAGTGAGACAGACGATGACACAGACGCCACATTCTCCACAAAATAATGGTCGACTGATTTGATCAGTTCCGTACGGATCTTAGGGTCACGGAGATACCAAGGGTTAATCGGGGCTACCCGGCCCTCAGTTCCCGGTCCCGCCTCCATGACGAGCCACAGGGGGGGAGTGATCTGAAATACCCCTAGCCAAATGTCTGATCTCCTTAACAAGTGTGGCCTGTGTTGCGGGCATCAGGATATAGTCAAGTCTTGAGAGACTACCGTGTGCACCAGAGTGGAAGGTGTATTGTAATTGTCCAGGGTGTAGCAACCTCCAGCAATCTATTAGTCCCAGAGTGTCAAGGAAGCCACCCAGCCTGGATTGGGACCTCCCAAGATCCCTGGGTGGGTAGCGATCGACATGTCCGGAGACCACAGAGTTAAAATCGCCACCCACCACAAGGATGCCCTCCGGGAGCCCCAGTATCACCCTCCCCAGGTCAGCAAAGGTCGTAGTTTGGAGGCCAGGCAGGACATAAATGGAGAGCAAAGTGACGACCTTCCCCTCCCACCGTCCCGTAATGGCGGCATATCTCCCCCTATCGTCAAGGATGACAGCATCAATCTCAAGGGGGAGGGAAACTCTGACCAAGATACCCACCCCCCTAGAGCCAGTGGTAAAGCCGGAGTGTGCCAGTAGATAGTAGCCCCTACGGTTCATAGCCTGGCATGTGTTGCCCATCAGATGTGTTTCCTGCAACAGCACAACATCAGGGGAAAGACGTCTCAAGAGTTGTAACACCAAGCCACGTTTTATCCTGTCCCCCAACCCGTTAACATTCCAACACAGCAATTTTAGCCCCCTACCCCCCATCCCAAACGTAGTCGCAGCATCCACCCCACATTAGTCGCAGCGGCCAAGTCCAAATGTCCATCAATATAGTGCCTTGAAGGGAACAAAACAAGAACAACTTCCCCCCTCCCCAAAAGCTATCCAGGAAACAAAACCCCCCACCCTGCACCCCTGCGTTAGACTCAAAGGCCCCCCCAACTTGCAGTGTGCCTGTCGCCCTAGCAAAAAACTAATCTACGAAAAGAAACCCCAGAGGAGGAAGAGACTCACTCCCCCCGCCACCCCTGGAGGACCGCATCAATTAAAGCAAGTTAAAGGATCCGCAAACCATGCCGAATGATCTAGGTGCAGTCCAGCGAACCAAGTCACATTATTATTCCTGGTCCATCCGTCCACCCTCAGCTCCACCAGAATGTTCAGGGTGTTTCCGCTGCCTGGGCAGTGTGTCGAGCCAGTCACTTGCAGCCTCAGGGCGATCGAAGAAGAACGTCTGATCTCCATGTTCCACACGTAGTCGGGCTGGAAATAGCATTGCGTATTTCATGTCCCTGTCACTCAATCGTCTCTTCACTCTCTGAAACCCCATTCTTTGCTTCTGCACCAACTGAGTGAAGTCGGGATAGAAACTCACCGTCGTGCTCTCAAATTTCGTGGGGCCACCCAAACGCGATGCCTGCAGGATAGCATCCCGATCACGGAAATGAAATATCCTGGCGATGATGGGCCGCGGGGTAGCACCCAGCTTAGGTTTACCACCCGGCACTCTGTGGGCCCGCTCCACTGCAAAGAATTTACTCAGGCCTTTGGGTGCAAGATGGTTGACGATGAGGTCCTCTACAATAAGATCGACATTTAAGTTGTCAGAATTCTCAGGGACACCCACAATACGGACGTTGTTCCGCCTAGAACGACTTTCAAAATCTTCTAAGCGACGGGAGAAGGAGTCATTAGAAGACTGTAGATCGCGGACCTCCGTTTGTAGATCGGAGACATCTGTCGTGAGGCTAGAAGTCTTCAAGTCCAGGGATTTAACTTTTTCGTTCGTTTTAGCCAAATCCGCCCTGATCAAGGTGACATCGATCGCCACTGTATCCAGTTTTTGCGCCAGGGTTTCATACTGCACGCCGATTGAGGCCTGCATACTCGCAATGGCACCCATGATATCGTGCAGAGTCGGGTCTTTGTCCGCCGTAAGGTCATCTCCCTTGTCCGCTGGAGGCTTGCCAGTTCCACTGGGGGATCCCTTGGGATGGGCATATCGGTCCATGATATTAGATTGCATGGAGCCCCCACGGTGAACAGCCTTGGTCTTCCGCTTTTCAACCTCGGGCTTGCCGGCCATTTTGGACGCTGCGCCCCCGAGGGGCCCCCGAGATCTGGTGAAAATGGCTACGTCAAAATCACGGCACACACCGAGCGGTGATATACAGTCCCGGTCCTAGAGTGGGACCGGGAAGTGAAGCAATCCGTGGGCGGCGGGGCCAAATCTGCTGCGTAGAAGGGTCCGGGCCAAAAGCGAAACCGAAATCCAAGTCCAGGGTCGAAAGTGGTATCAGGGAAGCCGCTGTTGTTCAATTACCGTCCAGGCAGTTCATCAACTCGAGCCCGGGGCAGGTCCGTGGAGCAGGCCAGGAAAGTTCAGATCACCATAAAATCGGTTCTCTTGGACCAAATCAAATTTTGAAAGCAGCTATCATATCAGCTGGGTTTCAACTGCGATGGTCCGTAGTCATATCCAGGATTATAGTCAGGATAAGTACCGGAGGTGGCGAAGGTCCGGGAGCCCTGTGCTCACGCGACCATCTCGGCTGCGCGCGAAGCTCCTCCGGCTTGTTTTGTTTTTGATGTATCTCCATAGGTCTGCCTGATTATGTTTGCTCATGATTGAGTGAACCGATTGCTTTTGGATATGTTGTTATGCCAGGGTACTAATATCGGACAGATTTCTACATTACTGAACAATATGGCGGTTGATGATCTTGATCATCTGGGAGTAAAGTTGGCAGAGAAATTAAGGATTCAGAGCATAGATATTTGGACCACAATAGAGATAGGGACGGTCTGTGCTGTTGACTGCAAAACTGAAAACACAACATTAAAAAACAATTTTTAGGGTATATTATACACCATTCAAATGGTTCAGATAGGGCAAAGGGTCTGACGACAAATGCTCTCGGTATGGGAATGGGCCTGCTGATGTGGAACATATGTTTTATGATTGTGTGAAGTTAACTCCACTAAGGGGGGGTAGTGACGATTGTTGGAATAGGATTTATAGAGTGATGGTACATCTAAATCCATCTTTGATGTTATGGGTAGTTGACTCCTCCTCTTTTGTGGGGGATGTGGGGTAGCTTTATTTACGTTTATCTCCACCGGCTTGGCACGTCTTCTAATTGCAACTGCATGGTAGGACAATGAACCACCTATGGTACAACAATGGTTTTCTTGGTTAATAAGTATGTACTGTCCCGGGGTGTCCGGGGGCACGAGAGGTAGACTATCCTCTACTGGACTAACCGGCACCTCAAGGGAAGGAGAGGAAGAGAACTTAAATATGCTCCTCAAAGAAGGTTTTATTTGTGTGTAAGTCTTTCTCCTTCGGCTGGTGATGCGTTCTCTGGCGAACGCCGCAGGGTCATAGGCCGGAGGGCGAGGTTGATCCAGGGTGACTCTCGAGTAGGTTCCACACGTCCTCCAAACCCGGGGTCTCCGTATGCAAGAGAAGAAGACAGAGGAGTATCAGGACCAGGTATGCCACTACACGGTGAGGGACCGGGAGTGAGGGAGACCCGTGCAACGTGGTATATACAGAACGCATGTGGAGAGGAAGTGCTCGTGAGAGGGGGGGTCAAAGGCTGCACACGTCACTCGATAACAGGAGGGACTCGACTTCCCATCCACCCTGCCATACGACCCCGTACCTGTTGTAGCCACGATCCTCCCGTGGGACCGTGGCGGGGCGGCTTGCAGATCCGGTGGCCTCCTGGCTTCTCCGTCTCCTCCGCTTTCCTCGGGCTAACGTCCTCCGCCTCCTCACCACGACTGCTCACACGCTCCTCGGCTCGCTTCTCGGGAAACGCTGTCCGCCACCTGCTTAAAGGTATAGGTGTCGTCCACGTCCGCGGTTGGCCACCAGTATCCGGGGTCGCCGATCCTCCAGTCCGAGTCGGGGTCAGGCGGCTGTGGAGAGGGAACGGAGTCAGGTGAAACCATTCTGTCGTCAGACCCCCCTCTAGGGGCCCCCGGAGACCCACCCCGTCACACTACACAATAGAGAAAGCATTGTAAAATGTTAAGGGGCAGAGTGCCAGAAAACAGGGGGAGGACAGACTTGGTCTCCTCTGACAACATGGGTTAAAGAGTGCTCTGGGTATAGTGATTGGTTGAACCATGAGCCTGCGAATTTGAGCTAGGCAGATACTTTTGATATTCTTTGCCCTTAAGGGTGCAACATGGAAATTTGATTGGATTTCTTGTAGTCTTTAATTAAAATAAGAAAGAGGACACAAAACGGTGGTATCTGTACTTAAACTGGTTGCTTGCCTGCGATTGGGGATTGTAATATGTGATATACAGGGGGCCCATGCGTAATGCAGCTTTATTTTGAAGTGATTGGCTGCTGAAATATGGTATTGTAGAGAGTGGGTTTCTTGTTATTAATGAATACAATACAAATGAATACACCTTTAAAAAGAATGTTGGTTACTTGTATTCTGTGTTCTAAAATGTTATATGTGCATCTTTTCATTTTCTACCTGATAATTGACAGGATTAGTCGTGGGTCCATTGTAAGGAAATAAATCTACTTTTGTGAAAGTTAACTTTGGAGTTGCTTCCTGATTTATCTCTCAAAAGAACTTCCTACATTTAATGGCGATGATCTACTCAAGACCCACCGACCCAAGATTTTACTGAAAACTCAATATTTACTCTAAAGCTGGAAATATATTTTCTTCAAATAATTTTCAAAGTACAACGTTTATTTAAAACCTCTACATCGATCAAACAATTAATTTGCTGTGAGGTGGATTGCAGAGAAGATTCACACCAATTGATTTAATCTGAAATCCAAAAGAAAAGATACTGTGCTTTTTATTTGTATTTTTCTCTTAAAATACTTTCATACACTCCAACACACGCTCTACGATTTTGGTTCATGCGTGCTCGTGTGTGAAATTGAGTGCTACATATTCTATTTGTAAACTTCATTCAAGAGTTTACCTTTAAAAAATTCACCGTTAGCGCTTGCTGTTGAATCCTCCTTCAAGCTTACTTTCGAATCCTGCTTCTTCGAGCCTTGACGTCTGGTGCCTGCGCGTCAGATGGAATTCCTGTGACGCTACCTCAAACGTCACGCTGCGACCACGCCAAAACGTCTGCATCATCATGCCGTGAGACGCTACTTTCTCACGTTAAGGCGGCCATCTTATTTTCATCGGATCTTTCTCAAAATTTATCGTATTGATGAACATCGTGAAAACTGCATTTTGGTGAAGTTCAAGTCAACGGTTTAAACAAACAATATTTCTGTCACCAGCGTTTTCCAGTTTTCTTCAATTTACCTTCATTTGTGCTTTTCTCTGTGACAAGCACACACTATGAGATTTTGATGCTGGATGCACTCGCAGTGGTATTGGACACTTAAAACTGTGAATTTTTTTCTTTTCTTAATCATATTTCATTGCAGCACAGTTAATATTTATTTATTACTCAGTGACTCTATTTATTGATATCCAGTTACTATACTATTTCTATTTACTTATCAGCTTTCTGGTATTCTATTGTATTTTACAATATGTCTTCCTCTTCAAACAATGGAGTGCAGCCTCCTCCTTTCTTGCAAAACCCAGGTAAGCTTATAGTTCCTTGGCACAAGTGGTACAGAGTTTTTGATAATTATTTAGAAGCTATCGAAGCTACTGAATATTCTGCTTCTAGAAAAAAAGCACTTCTATTCAATCATTTAGGTAGTGCTGGCCAAGATGTGTTCGATAATTTACCTATGGTTTCAGCGCCAGCTAGTGATGAAACATGGAATGTATATTCTGAGGCTTTAGCTGGACTTGGTAAAAAGTATGTTGATGAACCATCTATCATGGTGGAAAGGCATGTTTTCTTTAAGAGGAAACAAACACAAGATGAATCAATCGAAGAATATTTAGCTGTTTTGCGTGTATTAGCGGCTAAATGTCATTTTGGTTCGTACTTGGACACAGCTTTGCGAGATCAATTAGTTTTTAATTGCTTTAATAGGAAAATACAAGAACGTATCTTAACTTGCAAAAATCCTTCACTTGATGAAGTGATGGATATTGCTAGAAGCATTGAACGATCTGTTATCGCTTCAAAAATGTTAAGCC
Organism: Lissotriton helveticus; assembly: GCF_964261635.1. NCBI lineage: Eukaryota > Metazoa > Chordata > Amphibia > Caudata > Salamandridae > Lissotriton > Lissotriton helveticus. The sequence goes on along the minus strand of NC_136068.1, from coordinate 185,906,922 downwards.
AAGATTCTGCAAACCCTGCACCTTAGAAACTTCTTCAAATACTAAAAGTATTGAACCAGTAGTGAATGTGGTATCCACTAAACCCAAAAATACCAATTTTCAAAGAGATAACAAAAATGCTTGTTATAGATGTGGTTCCAAGTACCACATGGGTAACAATTTAAGTTGTCCTGCGCTCCGTAAAAGATGCAATATTTGTAAAAAAAAATTGGGCATTTCAATACTGTATGTAGATCTGCAAAATATAAAAACAAGGTCAATGCCCTAGAGGTTGATGAGGACGGACTATGCCAAGCTATGAGTAACACGTTATCTACGATTGAAATTAATACTTTGAATGGAGATACTAAAAAATGTAACGGTCCTTTATGCAACATGTTAATTGGTGTTATTGACATCAGCGTTATGGCTGATTTGGGATCTCCAATCACCATTTTGGATGTCAAAACCTTCAAAAAATGTTGGTCAAATGTTTTACTTAAACCCACTGATGTCAATCCTAAGGCATTTGGGGAATTCAATATTACTATGTGTGGTTACTTTTCTGATTCCATCAACTCTAAAGGGAGAGTGATTTATACTAAAATCTATGTGGCTGTAAATGGTCGAGATATATTGGGCTGGCAAGATTAAGCGAAGTCAGGGATCGTTTTAAAACCTGGACATCCGGAACCAGTTGCTTTGGGGGAATTGCCAATACTATCTGTATTAGATGACACAATCCAAACTCCTGACGATCCAATTCTGTTGAATTTATTTATTAAATATGTCTAAGTATTTTGTGACAAAATTGGTTTAGTAAAGAATTTCCAACATAACATTATTCTAAAAAGAGAATGCAGTCCCAGTTGTTCAAAAATGCAGACCCATTTCGTTGTCTGCCAGATAGGATTTAAAGAAAATGCTGAATGATTTATGTGCACAAGATATAACACCTGTGGAATCCTCTGAGTGGGTTTCCGCTAGTGTCGTGGCTCTCAAAAGCTCTGGCGAGATTCGCCTATGTGCGGATTTGAGAGCCCTGAACCGCAATATTCTCGTTGACTGTCACCCCTTACCCAGAATCCAAGAAATGTTAGCCAATCTGGGAGGTAGTAAGTATTTTACAACAATAAAATCTGGCTACCATCAGATTCCTCTCTCAAAAGAATCCCAACCCTTGACCACATTTGTTACTCCTTTTGGGGTTTATATGTATTTACCTTTTGGACTAGCGTCCGAGGCTAGCGTTTTTCAACGTCTCATGGACCAATTATTCTCACACATACACGGCATTCAAGCGTTCCAAGATGACATTTTAATTCACTCTGCGACTTTGGAATCACACTACAATCTTCTTGAAACTGTTTTACAAAAGTTAGAAAGTGTAGGTATGACTATTAATAAAAAACAAATGCATATTTATCACCCAGGATGTAAATTATTTAGGTCACAATATTTCTGTAAATGGCATAAAACCTAAGTTATATTTAATTAATGCCATCAAGGACGCTCCAAGACCCCAAGATAAAAATGCTTTACGAGTATTTTTAGGTCTTAGCGAGTACTATTTTCTTTTTGATTAAAGCTATGCTATAATTGTTCAACCTCTCAGAAATTTACAAAAAAAAATGCAAAAATACATATGGTCTGAGGAAACTCATGTGTCTTTTGAATCAGTTAAAAAATTAATTTTAGAAGCACCAGTTTTTAGAGCATTTTCTCATGGACAATTTACCATTGTAACAGTAGATGCGAGCTCAAAAGGTTTAGGAGCTGTATTGAGCCAAGTAATCGATGGTCAAGAGTATACTATAGCGTTTGCTTCAAGAGTGCTAAGTGGTGCAGAATCTAACTATATCTCGATTGAAAGGGAGGCTTTGGAGTGTTGCTGGGCCGTTGAAAAGTTCTGCATGTATATTTGGGGTTCTAGATTCCAGCTATTTACAGATTACAAACCTTTCGATATACATGCTTGGGGATAGCTGCTCTAACATGGCTTCTTCTAGATTGGTCAGACTTTTGGCTAGGTTACAAGAATTTAATTTCGAAATTAAATATATACCAGGTGGTAAAAATGTCAGAGCTCACTGTCTGTCACGTATTCCTTTGGATAACAATTACTTGGATTTGGTCGTCAAGGAGAATGATTTTGATGTGGTTTTCACCATCAGTGATTTGACACAGTGTAGGAAACTATCTGAGGAAGAGTGGATTTCTTGTGATAAAAATGATCTGTCTTGAAAGAATAAAAAAATGTGTAATCCAAGGTTGGCCTTGCGACAGGAGCTTATCTATGCAGGACAAATGCTACTCCCAGGTGGCTGCAGAATTACCCATTGTGAATGATGTTTTAGTCAGAGGACAAGGTGGTGCCACCTGAAGGTATGAGGACAAAAATCATTTACCTTGCTCATGATGGACACTTAGTAACATCTAGTAGTTAGGAAGATTAAGGAAATGTATTGGTGGCCAGGTATCGATGGTCAAGTTAAGAATTTCGTAGATAAGTGTCCTGAATGTTTATGTTCAGATAAGCATTGGCGCTTATCCACTTCTCCTTTGTGCCCTATAGAGTGGCCTAAAGGTCCTTGGCAAAGGTTAGGAATGGATTTTTCTGGTCCGTTCAATCTGCTTGGTGGAGATAATAGATTTTTGATTGTGATAATTGATTATTTTTCTAAGTGGCTATATTTCTCATTTGTAAAGAGAACTGATTCTAAATCTGTGGTTACATTTTTACAACGTTTATTCATGATTGAAGGTCTTCCTGCTGAAATTGTGACCGATAACGGAACAAATTTTGTATCTAATGAGTTTGAAAGTTTTCTGAGTGAAGTTTCTGTGAAGCATGTTTTAGCTTCTCTATATAGTCCAGCTTCTAATGGCCTCGTGGAAAGAGCCAACAGATTATTGAAAGAATAAGTGCAAACAGCTGTGGCTAACAACCTTGATGTTTGTAAGTATCTGTGTGATAAGGTCTGGAGCTACAACATAACACCACACTCAACCACTGATGTTTCTCCTTATTTGTTACTAGGAGGTAGTGTTAGAACTGGGGGTCTCTAGATGGCAGAGGTAGGTACCACTGTCCAAATAGGGACCCTTGCTTCTAGTCAGGGTAAGGAGGAAACACTCTTTAGATAACCTCTGCTCACCCCCTTGGTAGCTTGGCACAAGCAGTCAGGCTTATCCAAAAGCAATGTGTAAAATATTTGTACCAACACTCACAGTAACACAGTGAAAACACCACAAACTGACTCCACAACAGTTTAGAAAAATAAAGGTATTTAATCTAAACTACACAAGACCAAAACGACAAAAATAAAACGTACACAGTTCAAGAATATAGTTGCAAAAGAGTTGTTAAGGTTGCGATAAAATAATCCACAGTTGCGTGAAAAGTTCACAGTTGCGTCACGTTTAGCCAACAGTACCTTTTAAATGCGGCAAAGTTCCAAAGCAGAAGCTGGTGTGGTGGAAAACGAGCGATGCGTTGCTCCTGAGACCCTGGGGAGGTGATGCGACAACCCCGCTGCAGCATTCCGGTGCGTAGGTTCCGTAGGAAGTTTTCTCTCGCAAAGGCACGATGCGATGATCTTTGGAGTTGCGACGATCTCCGGGGCGACGATGTGCGTACCAGCGGTGATCCTCCTCCTCCTCGATGGCTTCTGCGATGACACTCGCAGTGACGTGATGCGGTCCGCAAGCAAGCGGTGCGGCAATCTCACCCAGTGACGACAGGCTCTGCGACGACACTCGCAGCAATGGTAATCTTCCCTCACCGGTCTGGTGCGTCCCGCAAACGAAGGATGTGACGGCTCTGGCAGCGGCAACAGGCGCCGCGACGATCTCAGCCTTCATAGCGGCGGGAATTTCCTCGCACTGTCGGGGATGCGCTCCGCAAGCGAGCAATGCAACAAAACTTACAGGAAGTCTTTAAAAGCTTGGTTTCCAGCTCCCCAACACAGGTACAACTTCCAGAGGCACCACACATGGGCCACGCACTCCAGGAAGGACAGAACTCTCTCAGTAGAGTTCAGGGAAGCTGGGGGTGAAGTTCTTTTGTTCATGGGCCTTCAAAAACAGGGAGCCAGCTCTTCTCAGGCCCTTGGAGATTCCTTCAAGCAAGGGGACATAGCACAAAGCAAAGTCCTTCCCCCCTCCTTGGCAGCAAAGCAACAGCAGGACAGTCTTCCTTATACAGTTTCAGCTTTCTCCTTGGCAGAGGTTCCTTCTTGATTCCAGGATGATCTAATTTTCTGTTGTCAGGGTCGTCAGCCGCCCAGCAGGAGGTGGAGCCAGCATTGTGGAAGGCAGGCACAGTCCTATTCAGGCCCAGGTGCCATCTCCTCCCACCACTCAAGTTGCAAATGCAGTCTTTCAGCCTAGGGCTGACTCAGCCAGCCTCCTGGGGAATCCCCTGCCCATCACTCTCAAACCAGACAGTCAATTCACAAACAGGCCAAGGCACACAGAAAGGTCAGACAAGAGAACAGCAACTTTCTAAAAGTGCTGTTCTCAAACACAGGATTTAAAAACAACCTTTCCTAAAAGATGTGTTATTAAATTCTGAGTTCAGGGATACCAGACTTTTATGTCCTATCTGTAGGAGAGTAGGGGTCTGCTTTCCTATGGTCACCCCACTTTTTGCTTTTTGCTTCACTGGATTTCGACTTTAATGTGGCTGTGGGCCTGCTAATCAGACCCACAGCCATGCTGTTCTCTTACTGAATTCATACCATGTACTTTAGGTACATCACCAATTGGGAAATGGGTCACTCTTGTGAGTCCCTGTACATTGTACCATAGGTACCCAGGGCATAGGTGCACCCAAGGCCTACCAGGGGCTGCAGTATATCTTTTGCCACTCCTGGCTGGCCATCCTGTGATGTATTCCTATAGGTACTGTATCGATTCCCCTATTCCTGACCCTGGTTTGGTTAATAATTAACTAGCAGCCATCCAACGGTGCAAAAACCGTTATCTGATTAAGCCACACCACGGCACAGAAGCGCGTTATCTGATTAGGTCATAACGCATGCCATCTAATTAGACAAGCGATATTCCTCCAGCCCCTGATAAGGCATACGGAGTTCTCAAAACAAATCAAACCTACAGCGACCTGGGAAATTCCCATAACCATTGTTTTGATTTCACCGTTGTTCAACGTGTACATGGCCCCACTGGAGGAACTGGTGTCACCCTTTGGAATCTCTATAGTTAGCTATGCCGACGACACACAGCTGGTGGTTACGCTCTCCCACCCCAAGCTAGAGCCCTCCAACCTCCACGACTGCCTACCCAATGTACATCAGTGGATGAGTGACTCTGCCTTGAAATTAAACAGCTCTAAAACGGAGATCCTTCTACTAGGACATAACGCCACGAATCTCCCCCCTAATATCTGGCCCGCCTGCATGGGTGAACCCCCCACCCCTAAGACAGAGGTCAAGAGCCTTGGAGTATGGCTGGAGACTGATCTCACCTTCAGGACACAGGCAAGAAAGACTGCCGGCATTTGCTACGGACTACTGAGATCTTGCAGGAAGGTACTCCCTCTACTGCCTTTTCAATCGCGTCTCCTGCTGATCCAAGGCCTAATTCTATCCAGGCTGGATTACAGCAACGCCATTTACCTAGGGTCTCCAGAATCCACTCTCCAAACTCTTCAAAAAGCCCAAAATGCCGCAGCCCGACTCCTAACGAATACCCCGGCCAGATCATCAGCCAAGCCCGCACTGAGGACGCTGCATTGGCTCCCCATTAGGGAAAGAGTAACGTTCAAGGCCCTCTGCCTGGCCCACAAGGTGCTGCACAAGACTGGCCCCCCAATCCTTGGGAATTGGATTACACCGTACAGACCCACGAGAGCGCTCCGTTCCGAACATGGAAACTTCATCACGATCCCCAAGGTGAAGAAAGCCCGGATAGGTGGCCGTCGCTTCTCGGTCAATACGGGAAAAAAATGGAACGCACTCCCCCTGAACCTTAGAACAGAACCAAACCTCCTACGGTTCAGGAAGTCCCTCAAAACCCTACTCTTCCCCTGAGTCATTTCTCGCTCTCGACTTTCTACCCTTGGTGAGTAATAGGTTCAGCGCTGGGATACCCTTTGGGTGACTACGCGCTTTAGAAATCCTTTAAATAAATAAATAATAAATAAATAAACCGAGAACTTCAGCAAAAGAATGTGCGAACGAGCCCGTTCATATGACATCCTTATTGACGTATATATGTCCATCCTTACGTCAATCTCGGCACCTTTCAGGTATAAATATTACCGACATTGCCTTAAGCAAACACATGCGGTGGTGACGAGATCGGAGCAGCGAGACGTGCTGAGGAGCCCAGCAGAGAGCGAAGCCCACAGACGCTGCCCCGCCTTCCTGACGCGCTGAGAACGAGACGCTGCCTTTCTCCTGCCGAGAAATCCAGCTCCGGCGCTTCCAAGCAGCCCTCGCAGGCAGCTGGAATATCAAGACCTGGGATAAGAGATACCAGCCCTCCATCATTCTAGATCTCAGGTACAGAACTGAATAACCCCTTGCAGAGAATTCTCGAATCAGTCCCTTGGCAAAACAAACTTAACTTAAACTGCTACTTATCTACTCCCGCCCACGTATTAGGCTTGGGTCAGGTACATTGGGGTAGGCGTGGTTAGAAGCACCAGTTGAGTACGATTAGTCAAATGTATATATGTATGTATCTATTTTATCCATTTTAAAGTATCAAATGGCTCAGAAACCATATCAATGCTTTTACAGTATTATTTTATAATTCTGTCTCTACTGTATGCACTTTACTTAACTACAAGTATTGCAATAATAGCGATTCATTTCTCTTGTATGAGAAAAGAGACTGATCAATAAATAACATCTTTTATTGAACCACGCCCATCTCTTATTTCTCTACAAACTGGTGAAACTAAGAATGCACGTACTGACTGAGTAAAATAAGTTGTCTATTGTTTTCACACGACTCTAGAGATACACTCTTGATTAGGGGAGAGCAAAGTTGTCATGTTCTATGGTTGTCAGAAACTAAATCCCTTCTTGTCTATCCAGGGAGGTTAAAATCCTCCTTGCCTATTCGAGAAAGTTTCTAGTGAACTCTGAGCTAGCTGGCAAACACAAAACTTTAAGTCTAATATCGTCGGTAGAGAAAAAAGCTCGCGAGCGAAATGGTCGCCTTGTAGCTCGGCTCCGTCAGCCCTCCGGCCTGACTCGCATATCCTGCTACCTATCCTGCCCAGAGACGATACATTTTCGAAGAAAGAGAAACGCAACACTTCGCTCCCACTCACCGTCTGACCTGGAGGCTCCGACTTGCGGTGGATCCGGAGTTGTGCCCTCTCGCGGAAACCGGGGCCTTTTGTGAAGCTGAGACCGGGGCTTCGCCTATTGGATCCGGCCTGGCGTTGTGGTGACTGTTGGCCCCGGCCGAGAGACTGCACCACGAGAGAGAGCCACTGTGAGAAATCCCCGGTGATCCTGAACCGGGCCTGCCTTGACGGCCGTGAGGCTGGTGCGGGGCGCGGTGCTCCATGGACTAACCGTGTAAAGGGGTTTCCCCGCCGCTGCTCCGTCCATCGACCCTGGACCCTCGCGCTCGAGCTATACTTTTGAGGAGCGCCGGCTCGAACATAGGCGACCTTCCGCTTGGTGGGGCTCTCTTTTCTGCACCGCGGTGGTCATTGCCGGGACCCCCCCAGACATCTGTAAAGGCCTACGTCTGTGGACTGTTCCGGGGGTGGCGGAGAGTGAAGAAGGGGTTGAATTTACAAAATGGCTGCCGCAGCTTGGAGCTGTGGATTTCCTCCTGGTGGCGATCTCCGGTTGCTAGATTGCGCGGAAATATGGCCATGTGGACGTGAGCCTACGATCGGCGACGTTCTTGCTGCTTTGAGATCTTTACACGCGACCTTGGCCCCCGGTGCTCCTGAGGACTTGTCCCGATCCACCGCCATCTTGGGTGAACGCTCCTTCAAGGTCCCCTCTTGCCTCGGTGATACCATTGCCTCACCCCCCTCGATGGCTCCGAAATATGGTGCTGCTATCCACCAACGGATTTGTACATCGGCGGCTTCAGAACCTCCTGTTCGATGTTCGGAAACTGGAGACTTAGACACTGTGCGAGGGCCCGGTCATCCCCGGGTGCCTGAGAAAGATGGCGGACTGTTGCTTGTTTTTACCTTGATGAGGTCTTGTTTCTATTTTGCCAGTATACTCCCGCCTTTTCGAACGACGAGACTGCACTCCTGTTTTTTATTGCCCCTGTTGCTGTTGCTGATATATTTGGACTGCTTATTTGAATTTTTATTCACTTGCTTTTTCATTGACCTTTCTGACCAGCATCTGTATCATATTCTTTTTCATTTGTGTGCTTGCCTCGCATCGTATTGCACGCTTCAGGCTGTTATTTGGTGGGTGGTAAATGCAGTGAAGAAGGGATTGGGGTGAGATGCATGGCCCCCGAAAGATTATTGGTGTACGAATTCATGGCGGAGTTGCCCATATTTATAGTGTTCTGAGAAACCTCTCTGAAAGTTTTGTCGTGCTCGAGTATATATCGTTCTGGTACACATGTATTGTAGTGTATGGTTGGGTGGAGGGCTGTAGCCGACCGTATATATTACTGATCTCATGCTCCTCCCTCCTATTTACTATTTTGTTTCCGTATCTTTTTTTGTCTTCTGTTTCTTTTCTCTCTTATCTCCACTATATTTCGGGTTCTGGTTTAGGGCGACAGGCGCTCTGTTTGGAGGATAGGCCGTAGCCTTCTGCAGGGGTGCTGGGTGGGATGGATGGGTTGGGTCTTTTTTGTTGTTTTATTTTCTTCAGTTCTATGGCCCTTTTGTATATCTTTATGGGGGTGCCGCGTCTATCCTTTGCCTCCCGTGGTATGATTGGGTGGGATATGTGACGTCGCTGTTCCTCTTCTTAAAGTTCTGTTGCTTCCGATGCAACTCCCATGCCCTCATCGTTGCAATTCCCCTGTTCCTATGTGTGTTCCTTGCTATGGGGAGCTTGTTTCGACGCGGCATTCCTCTTCTTTTAATCTGTGTTTTCTTTCCTTCTTTTCTTTCCTTTTCCCTCTTCCTCCCCTCCCCTTTTCCTTTTCTCCCCAGGTCAGTATGGCGGGCTAGTTTTAATGACATTACTATTCCGGCCCCCCTGTTCTGTATCCAAGTGCTATTGGGTGGTGGGTACGCCAAGTTATTATTGATTGCATATTGATTTGTGCTTCCTACGTCTGTCCTTCTACCGATGTGTATGGTACTGCCATTTCTACATTGCTGCCCTTCATCCTTTGGCTATTAATGATTTGTGCGGGGTATCCGGATATTGTTTTGTTCTCGCTGAGCCTGCCATACGCCCTATCGTTATATTATAAAATTAACCTATATTACTCCTGATTGCTGGCCGTATAGATCCTCATATTTCCCCCACTCTTTTAGCGACTATATTGAATGTACAATTTTACTCTGATTCTGTGACTATTATTTTGGAATTTTTGACTGCTTTAACATGTCGTGGCCGGCCAGATCGGTTGTAGGCCCAGCCTTGTCTATCCTTTCTGTACAAATAAAGGTTTAAAAAAATAAAATATATATATATATATATATATCGTCGGTAGAAGACCTAGTTAACCTCTGCCCTAGGTCTATACTATTGAAGATATTATTCCAATGCGCAGAGCCTATTGGGATAATAGGAACTACACTACATGGCGCCCAACGTTTGGATAGGCGATAAAACTAACGCAAGACATTAGAGTAACTCAGTCGTGCTTTTTCACACAGAACCCCTTTTTTCCCATAATACTCCAAAGACGTCTGGAGTGGGTGAAAGGTCATATCCGCCAAACCTCGCAGGAGGAGACTCCTATGTATGGTTCTTGGTTTATTCAACGTTGAAGGATACACTGTTCCAAAATATTGTGCATCTAATCTTTATATTCCGTGGAAACTTGATCTGCAAACAAACAGAATAACCTTCATGTCAGTAAAATGTCAGACACTGAAGAAGAAAGAGAGACAGCTAGACTAGCAGCTGAACTAATAGCAGCTGATAATACTCTGCTACAAAATGACCCGGATATAATACTCATCCCGGTCAACATAAGAAAATCTATAACTTTAAAGCTTATAGAAAATGGACTGACACCAAGAGGTGGTACAGTCATATTCGTAATTGAGGCACACGAATATCGGCAGACAGAGGTATTCTATTCATGGATAAACTTTCCAGCAGCAAACGCTGTAACAAAGGACTTCCACTATTACAAAATAGAGGAACCTCCTAATGAGTACACTCCTTTCGAGGAGGTGGAAATACCACTCAAATTCCAAGAGCATCTGCTCTTGTTCAATGGCGCCCTAAAACATAATAATCACATCACCAGGCTCGGTCCACTAGGTAGACCAGGAGCAACGTGGCCGGTCCTAGCCGGATACACACCACATCCAGACATTGAAGAAATGCCTGCACCAGAACTTTTAGCACAGCTAAAACAATTAATAAAAATACATAGACAATTAGTCCAATATGTAATGCGGACTTCAACAATCCAACCAGCAATTAAAATGCCACAGCCGACCAGTCATCAGGGGAACACAAATAAAATTACACCACAGAACATACAGTCCTGTCTAGGTAAGGTACCCGCAAAACGGGAACAAATTCCTTTCTGGCTAGCACAAAAAATAACTCCAATAGAGGCGGTGTTTCCAGATACCACCCCTGTTGAGAAACATAGGATTCTGACTATCTGTCTTCCAATGGGAATCGCACCACATGTGGAGGATTGTGACACTTGGGGAACAGTCTTTGCTTCCATTTACATCAGTAATACCAGATGTGCTAAAACAGATTCAAGATGAATACGGTCCAGAACCCGCTTTAACTCTCGGTATGAAACTACTGAAAGACTTCAAGCAGGTCTCTGCAATATTATTAGCCAACATAAAGGGAGAAGCAGCAAATGTGGCGATTCGCCAGAGGTTAAAAGAGACAAATATAGCAGACCAACCATCGGAAATTGCCAGAATCATAGAAAAATCCTATGAAGAACTAGGAAGAGATAGTTTGGGTGGAATACCAGTGAAACCCCAACTAGTTGAAAGTCCTGAAAAGGTATTTATAAAAAATAATTTAAACACTCAAAAAAAGAGCTGGGATGGAAATAAACAATCCAATCCTAAAGAAAAAAGATTCCAGTCCAGAGGAAGGTCTCCTTGGCGAAGAGAAAGATCTCCCGACCAAGGACGCAAGTCTCCCCAAAGGGAGCCCTCTGTGAAAAAATACAACCTTAGAAATAGGGATAATGTAAAGAAACCTGATAGATATCAAGATATTGATACACGTTCCTCTCAATCTTTTCAGACTTCCTCGCAGAAATCGGAAAGAAGAGGACGATCAGAACAAAGGGAAGAGCACGTCAAGTCCAAAGACAAAGAACCTGCTCATCTGAATAAAAAATTACAATTTCCAAAAAAGAAGGTAGCCAGTATTAAAGTAATCAACAATGCCGAGAATACTGAGGACACAGCTGAAAAACGGAGAATGGGCTCAGACAATGCTAGACAGCGCAGCAGAAGTGAGCATAGCTCGCAAAGTCCTTATGAATCATCTGGAGACAGTGGACACAAATGAATACATTCAGGTGGAAACTGCAGATACCAGAGTTAGCAAACCTCATAAAATATATGAAATAACATTGCGTATAGAGGGGGATAAGACTAGAAAAATAAGGGGACTATTTTGGGATAATCTGTCCAAGGGCTATGACATCCTTCTAGCTGAACGAGACTGGCCTCCAGAGTTTGTCAGGGAGTGCCCACATGGCGAAGAAATAATTATGCCTGCCTTCTCAAACCATATTCCAATTCATAAAAAATATACACTTGCAAGAAAGTGGGCAGTAGCTCAAGCCCCTGCCTTATATAAAAATCATGTGGGATGGGATGAGGACTCTCCTCCTCACAAAATCCAGTTAAAATCACAACCTACAGCACAGAGGCAGTACCCGATTAAGCAAGAAGCTAAAAAACAGGTAAAAGAGATCCTAGATCAACTTGAATACCAGGGGGTGATTTAAACCTGCACCTCACAAATGATCAACCCTTTGTTTCCTGTCTCCAAGCCAGAAAATTCATATCGTCTTGTTTTGGACTGCAGACACCTTAACTCATGTTGCAAAACATTTGCAGTACAAAACTCGCACAGTGCTGCACTAATGAATAACATAGTGCGCAAAAAATACAAAACAACCTTAGACATTTCTAATGGTTTCTTTTGTCAAAATATAGCACCAGAGAGCAGATGTTTGACGGCGTTCTCAATAAATGGCACGCAAAAAATATTCTGTCGTTTGCCCCAGGGGTTCAAGAACAGCCCAGGATTATTCTCAGCGAGAGTAACAGAATTACTACAAACATATGATGACGAGGCATTATCTAATGTCGACGACATCTATCTAACAGATGATGACTTGGATACTCACTTGAAAAGAGTGAACACCATAATACTTGGGTTCGCAGCAGAGGGTTACAAATCTAACTTTAAAAAGTCAAGAATTGCCCATCTAACAGTCCTGTTTTTAGGATATGAACTATCAAGTGAAGGCAAAAGCCTGGCTGACAATTTCCTAGAGAAATGTGCTGTAATCCAAGCACCTAGAACACTAAAAAACTTACAATCAATTCTAGGCTTCCTAAATTTCGGAAGAACTTACATTATAAATTATGCAGAGAGAATTAAACCTCTCTATGATCTAATAAAACCAGATTTTAAAAGAATCAATTGGACTCAAAAACACACAGAAATTTTGAGATCTTTACAAACGGATATGTTAGTTAAAACAAAATTACAAACACGTGACAACAGCCAACAACCACTGAAGAGAAACCACCTGTCCCAGCAAGGCCTGTCTGGATTCCAAAAGTCAGGGATCTAGTCAGAGAAAAGATCGCGGTAAAGAAGGAATTTGGGCCTTCTTACAGAAAAGCAGTTCCTGTCTTGTCTATCAACGGGACAAGATCAGTAGTACTACCGCCCCTTGCTGGTAAAAAGGATAACCGAGTCATATCCATCGACCTGGTAAAACCACAATCATGTGGCCGATAACAAACAGTAGGCCAAGTGGACTCCTGAGAAATAGCAGAACACCAATGTTTGCTACAAATACAGAGGCTCAAACTGGAAGACTGATCACATTTGGAAAATCTACAGAGAATCAACAAGGACTATGCAACAAAGCAATGGAACTTGAACCTCTTAAAACCCAAATTAAAACTTTTCATCAAGAAACAACAACCTATGATGATGTAACTGCAGACTTTGCTAATGAAACAAAGCAAAATCCAAAAGCAATTGGAACAATTGACAGAACAGCATCCGGCTACTTCATCAACTTCGATGATTCATCTGAAGCCCTGAGTGAAGCAAAGAAACAGCCATCAACAAAAACTTTTAAAGACAAAGCTAAGGAACTTTTTCAACAGCTGAAAGAAACCTATCTGATCTCTCCATGGATTGAATTTTGGGTGGCCTTCGGTGCATTTATCCTCATTCTTTGGCTCATCTTAGTACTATGTTTGGGACATTTCATTGAAGGGAAATATGCTAAAATGGACACAGCAAGCCAGAAAATCAACTTGGTCCTTAAACCACACACATCTTCACACATCGAGAAAAGAGAACTTTCTTCAGTAAACTTCACAGCCAATCCTATACCAGGCGGTGTAGCATGGGACAAAACTGATTATGAAATCTATGGTCCGGTTGAAATCCTGAAGTATCCACACCAATTCAAGATCTCATTGAGTGACTTTGTAAAACCAAGCTCATTTGCGGATGATTGGGACTTTGAAAGTATTAATGATATGATGTCTGATCTTGTGATGTCTGCTAAATTTACAGAACATGATTATTTGCAGGGTTCGTCTAATTATGATCAGATGTTCTGCTACAACCATTATGGTAACCATTATCTACATAAATCTGCTCAACCTAGAAATGTTTTAAATTATAACCAATGGGAATATTGTGCTACTCCTCCAAAAGATAGCTCGAAAACATTTTATGATAAATATTCATACTTTTCAGGGTTTAACACAAGTAATGCAGAAACATTTTATTTCAAATTGTCAAATAAGACAGGTATGAAGACCATGCTTACAAACACACAATTGATATATTCCGATTCATTCTTTGAACAAATGAATACATTTGGGTTTGATTTCTGGAACAATAATATTGAAACAAAAACTGTTTGGGGTACAAGAGATTGGCAAGTACAAGGTATAGAATCATTGTTTAGAGCCTGCATGATCCCAGAACAAATTATATTTTTGAACGACACTATTCAACAAACTACCTGTCTTGGCTTAGCCAAAATCAAAGATTTGAACAAACCGTCTATTCCAAAGCCAACAGTGAACAGTAATAGCTCTATAGATGTTGAGATAGACGTAAACCATATATTAAACAAAAACAGAACACATCCTGAATGGAAAAAATGGTTGATCTGGCCCACAGATACAAATAACTGTCAAGACAGATTCCTGAACAAAGTACAGGGGTTCACATTGACTAGGCCAGACCCTAGATATTCCCAAAGACAACATCCAGGGATAGTAACCACCTACAGCGTGGGCAAGCTCTGCCTTCAATGGCTACAAACGTCCACACTGGCTGAAATTAAGCAACACCTAACTTTACTTACAGAAGGTGCTGACTTGCGTGATTTCATATTGGGACCACGCAAACAGCGTCAAAAACGTTTCATAGTGGCCTCTATATATGCAGCTTATAACGAAGTCTGGAAAGTAACTCAAATTGAGACAGCAGAAAAAATACGGGAAATTGACTGTATTAATTTGGAAAAATCACTTTCTGTGGTGGACAATGGGTTAATGACTCTGTCCTCCAGAATATATTCTCTGGACAGCATTGTGTCTTCAGCAATCGATATAATATCGCAAGACTTACTGATGTTACAACACGGTCAGTCCCAATTGCGTTCTATTGTACAGCTTGGCTGGACGTTACAAAATGTGCGTTCTGGCTATGTGCCTTGGCGTTTAATCAACACAACGTCATTATTTAATATCTTTAACCTCACTGATAAACAAATCAGTTTGGCACAGAAGGGTGCTGACTATACAATTCTGAGCATTGAAAAACTTGAGAGATTACCATTGACAATGTCAGAACGACCTGTCATTGAATGGATAATACATGGAATAATAAATATTCCGATAACTACTTTCCAGTTTCAATTCTGCCAAAAATATATACAGGCAGGCCAGTATGAAAGGTTGGGTAAAGGATACATTAAGTCAATATGGGACTTGCCCTATACACACGAATGTGTCAGCAATAAAGGCCAGAAAGTGTTTCTCAGTGGCGATAATTGTGCAAGATCACTGAGCGGTACACTTCTGTGTCAGGGTATTAGTTTGCACGGAGCCTGTGAAGGGACTTCAAATAACCTTTCATGTTACCAGCTAGGCACACCTGCAACACGAATAGAACCATTCTTTAGGAGACTCTCGAACGGGAGTTACATTCTAATAGTAGATCGCAGATGTTGTAGTTTGCTGCCCGGAAAACCTTATCTCATAACTGTGACTAGGAAGGTCATGTGCTGTGAACATGTATTGTTCCCCAGCAATTCTCCAGACAGGGAGGCAAGGTTATGGCCCGATTTGAAAATTGCTTCTATTCGAATAGATACTTTAAGCAGAATGAAGACTGTGCTCCTACAGACGCCGACCAGGCTCACGTCATCAAAAGAAACGTATGATCTCCAAGTTGCAAGGACAACAGAAGAGATTCATTCATTATTATCAACTAATTCCCCCATACATTTCGCAGAAATACTGAACGAAATCTTAAATATTTCTGATACCACTGGTATCTCCAGTGTATTTAAAGCAGTGTTTTCGGGTGCTTTAACTCCATTCAAAGCCATCCTGGGTATTTTTCCACACTTTGTCCATTCCATTTTTGGCGGACTTCCTCTCCTTTTAGGACTAGTAGCGGGTATTCTATTTTTGATCCTGTTATTTCGCTATGGCAAACCATGTCACAGACAAAACACCTGCGACAAGGGAAGAAATGATCCTAGCCATTGGCTACCGGGACCGGGTAACTAAAATCCTTGGACTATCCCGGCTTAGAGACCTGAACATGACTTGGTTTCTTTCATTTAGACCAATGTGGCAAAGTTGTGTTATGCCTGTATTAAGGTGCTTGCTATGCGGCGAAGAATGCGTGTTGGACACCTGTCTGGCACTACAATCGGATGTGCCAATGGACGCAGATACCTTGTTGGGTCCGGTAACGGCTCATGCATTGTGCTGTCCCCAGCGGCTACCAATCCTGATGACGGCATTCGTGGAGTCTTCACCACTACGATTGAGGGGTAGTGAAGTACAAGATGAAAGCAGCATCGATCAGGTACGACCTTCAGTCAGCTATGCTGATCCAAACATCAATGGAGGCAATCATGCTCAGGCTCATGAATGCATGGTAACAACCTTTTCCGAATTAGTGGAACTTACGCAAGAAGCTGTTGACAGTTTTTTCAACAGTCTAAATGATATGATGTTTTCACCAGAGCAGCAGGAATAACTTTGAGAAAACTAGCACTCGGAGTTCCCTACATGCTGAATTTGGCCTTCAACTTTTTAAAGAAAAGCAATATGAAAAAATGTTCTCATAATTTTTTTCAGACTGCAAGAACTTTTTCCCCAATTCCAAAATATTTACGATTTTTGGGACACTTATCTTCTGCTTAAAGTAGACGTTATTCTTAGAGAACTAAATTTCTATTTTTAGGTAGTCACAAGACATTCGCTATGCTAGCACTGTTATACATAAATTTATGATTGTGATGAAATGGTCTCGCACTTTTTTTCTGTATTAAGAGCCATTTCATGTGTGGTTTTCGCATTTAGATTATACTGAATTTTTAACATATGAGTAGCATTATTAGACTGCTTGTGCATATAGTATACATGACAGTACATGTGATTGTGTTTCGTATATTTTATATAATCCAATTTTCGTAATGCATATAAATGTATTTTGGGGTGGTACGGTATACACAAACGCTAATGATATTCACTATGCCTAGATTTGTAAATATGGACATAGTCTACGTGGAGTGGGTGTGATGTATTCCTATAGGTACTGTATCGATTCCCCTATTCCTGACCCTGGTTTGGTTAATAATTAACTAGCAGCCATCCAACGGTGCAAAAACCGTTATCTGATTAAGCCACACCACGGCACAGAAGCGCGTTATCTGATTAGGTCATAACGCATGCCATCTAATTAGACAAGCGATATTCCTCCAGCCCCTGATAAGGCATACGGAGTTCTCAAAACAAATCAAACCTACAGCGACCTGGGAAATTCCCATAACCATTGTTTTGATTTCACCGAGAACTTCAGCAAAAGAATGTGCGAACAAGCCCGTTCATATGACATCCTTATTGACGTATATATGTCCATCCTTACGTCAATCTCGGCACCTTTCAGGTATAAATATTACCGACATTGCCTTAAGCAAACACATGCGGTGGTGACGAGATCGGAGCAGCGAGACGTGCTGAGGAGCCCAGCAGAGAGCTAAGCCCACAGACGCTGACGCGCTGAGAACGAGACGCTGCCTTTCTCCTGCCGAGAAATCCAGCTCCGGCGCTTCCAAGCAGCCCTCGCAGGCAAGCTGGAATATCAAGACCTGGGATCAGAGATACCAGCCCTCCATCATTCTAGATCTCAGGTACAGAACTGAATAACCCCTTGCAGAGAATTCTCGAATCAGTCCCTTGGCAAAACAAACTTAACTTAAACTGCTACTTATCTACTCCCGCCAACGTATTAGGCTTAGGTCAGGTACATTGGGGTAGGCGTGGTTAGAAGCACCAGTTGAGTACGATTGGTCAAATGTATATATGTATGTATCTATTTTATCCATTTTAAAGTATTATATGGCTCAGAAACCATATCAATGCTTTTACAGTATTATTTTATAATTCTGTCTCTACTGTATGAACTTTACTTAACTACAAGTATTGCAATAATAGCGATTCATTTCTCTTGTATGAGAAAAGAGACTGATCAATAAATAACATCTTTTATTGAACCACGCCCATCTCTTATTTCTCTACAAACTGGTGAAACTAAGAATGCACGTACTGACTGAGTAAAATAAGTTGTCTATTGTTTTCACACGACTCTAGAGATACACTCTTGATTAGGGGAGAGCTAAGTTGTCATGTTCTATGGTTGTCAGAAACTAAATCCCTTCTTGTCTATCCAGGGAGGTTAAAATCCTCCTTGCCTATTCGAGAAAGTTTCTAGTGAACTCTGAGCTAGCTGGCAAACACAAAACTTTAAGTCTAATATCGTCGGTAGAAGACCTAGTTAACCTCTGCCCTAGGTCTATACTATTGAAGATATTATTCCAATGCGCAGAGCCTATTGGGATAATAGGAACTACACTACAATCCAAACTGACACAACTGGCTGATCACCACCTGGGGCAAGGTCGTGTAATCACCCCTTGCTTAGGTATAGTATTCCTATACCTGCCATTATACATAGACACATATGCACCTATAAGTCACTTCCATGGCAGGCCTTAACAATCCTGAAGGCAGAGTGCTTGGTTTTATGTGAGATGGTGCTCTAGCATGAGCTGAGCCTGTCTGCAGCTTTCGGAACCATGTCCTTATAGCTGTTCTATGATATAGCCATACCATATACTCTTAAGTGCATTATAATCCTCGCGGTTATTGCTAACTTTGGTTTGGCTTTATCAAAACATGTTGTGTAAGGTGTTATATACGCTTTGGAATACTACCCCCTCACCAGTTCTGGCGACGGGGATAGCATTCCACCCTTCTAGAGGGAGAAGACATGTTGTTCCTGTTAATCCCGGTTAAAATTAACCAGAGCCTCAGCATCACAAAATGGATGCTGCTGCCACAGACACAAGTCTGACCTCCTGCTGCTGGGAGTCCTTCCAGCGAGGGAGGCTTGGACAATAGGTTTCCTGTCTTGGGAGGTGCTAGCACCATCCCAGACAGGCCATAGTGTATTGGGGCAGGGAGGGCTGAATGAAACGAGACACTGCCTGGGGCACACAAGGTGTCCCATGCATAGCCCGGTTCAGACCAGTTGCTGGGGCACTCCAGCCCAAGCTCTGGCGTGAAACTGGACAAAGGGAAAGGGGTGTAACCACCCCCTTCCCTGGTCCCACCCATAGGAGGGACCTAGCAGGTAATCCAGCCCACCAGATTAGTATATAGGTAGGAGCGGAGTCTAGAGACTTACATTAATCCTGAACTGAAACTTGTAACGAAACTCTGGACCTTCGACATTCTACTGCAACTAGAAGACTGAAGAATCTCCCTTGTGGTCAAGGAGTGACCACCCTGTGCAAACAGGCGCCATCCAGCGATCTGCGGTTTACTTTGTCGACGCTCCTGCCGGAGCCCGAGCACAGAGTCCGACAAGAGCCAGACTTCCAGACTTCTTTGACCCCGATCCACAGTCCCTGCAAAGCTGAGACCCGTGGAGGCGACGAGAGACCGGCCATCTTGAAAAACCTGCTCCTTGCTACTTGTGCAGCTTCTGAGGCACCCTCGAAGTTGTGCATTGGGGATTGAGAAGCCCCAGCCCCGAGCATCATCTACACTGAAGATCAGCCCTCCACACTCCCTGAGTTCTGCGTGGGGCCCTTCTGCATTTTCCTGCTTGACGCGTCTGTCCGGTTGCTTGCCCGTTGGCTAGTAGCCTCTGTGACGACAAACCTTTGATTTTGAACTGCCTGCCTGGTTGCTCTAGGTTGGCCCCTGCTTCCCTACAAAGGAGAAGCCGCCCAGACCTTGCTGGTCTGAACAGAAGCCCATCTTTGATTCCTGCGTGGGTTGCATTTGCCAAGGCCTGTTGACTCCAATCCGGAAGCCGACGCCGCCAATAGCGAGATCCTTTGTGGGACAGTCGACGCCTCCTGGTCCACGTGGCTGCAGAGACCAGCTTTGCATCTTTACCTGACTGCACCCGACATCGCCTGGTTCCTTCCTGGTCACTGGCTAGTGACCCAGACTCTGTCCCCTCTGCTTTCAGGTACTCTTCATCCTCGATCCGCCCTTGGATCCAACGGGACACTTTTCTCCTGGTCGCCTGCAGCATCTTTTTACAGGTCTCCATAGGAATCAGCGACGAAACCCGACACAACTCGACACCTATGCACCCGACTCCTGTGGGTGAGGTAACGCGGGCACTCCGGTGCTCCTGTAGGTATTGACTATCCTAGTGTCCTAGTTTTCAGTGGCTTTCTCCTAGTACATCCGGAGGTGTCCTAAAAGAGCTAGTTTCTAACTCTTACGTTCCCATTGTTTCCCTGTGGTAACTCGCGTGTGTGAATAGACACTGCACACGCATCCCGTGGGCCTCCTGCTCCCTAACTCTTGTTAGTACAGCGTAGTCCCAGCGATTCCCTTGGCCCTAGGCCTATTCCTTGTCTGTGACGTGGTTCCTATACCACTATTTTAGTATATGGTTTTACGTGCCCCTAGGGCTCTACCATATATTGTGCAACTTATTGTATGCTAATTAAGTAACTTGTTCTGTGCTTTGTCTTCTGACTTCATAAAGAGTTCAGAGAGGTTGTGTTTCTAATAAATACATATATATTTTATATATAACCTGTGTGGTGTCCTTTCATGTGGTATTAAAGGGGTTACATATGGTAAAACAGCTTGCTTCACATGCTCTCTGAAGTTTTAGCCTAAGACTGCTTTGTCCATGCTACCACTAGGATAGCTGATCTATAAGGATGACTTTACAACCATCACCATAAGGGTTGTTTGGACAGGTGCAAGGTGCTCACTAGAATAGTGAACATCATATACCAGGCCAACTTCTCACATTGGTTTGCAGCGGTTGGGATAAGAGCTTGCTGTTGTTTTACCAATTGTAATCTTGAGATATCATTTGAAAGATCACATTAGGTCCCTATAGGTACATATAAAACAAGACTTATAATACTTAAGTTCTACTGAACTTAGTTGTTGTAGACCAAAGGGCCTAGCACACCCTGACTACAACTCCTAGAGAGGTTTAGTAGGAAACACTTAGTGTAGGTAGGTGCACACACCACACCTCACTAGATCATGTCTCTGAGAGCAGAACCAAGTGGATCTCTCCCAGTGGAGGTAGATCCTTTAAGGATACCTTCTAGATATGATACCCTAACCTTCTAAGAACTAAGGCACTTGTGCACTGGTAGAAGATTAAAACAGGGTTCTCACCCTACCCTCAGACACCTGATTGAGCTCATGGAGGACATGATGCTCTTAAGGCCTCTAAAGGTCTGTCAGTTAATGGAGATGAGGTCCTACCCTCAACAGAAGATGCCCCGGACCCTACTGTCATAGGTGAAGATGAGGTTGAGGAAGAGGAAGATTCTAGGGAAGAGGTAGACAGCCAGGTTCAAGTTATGAGACTTAGTCAGGCTAACCTAAGCCTATTTGGGGCTGAGAATGGGACAGCCCCATTCAGGCCTACAAGTGGACTTAGCCAGAGGTATAGGAGGGAAAGATCCCACTCCAGGGAATCTCTCCACTCCAAGGCTTCAAGGGGTTCTCAGAGGGGAATGACTTCACCTCAGAGGAAAGAACACCAGGCTAGGATGAGGGACGTCAAAATCAGGATTGAGAGGGAAGAACTTGCCCTAGCCCAAGCAAAACTTGCTCTTGCAAGAGAGCAAAAGTTAAGTGGACTAGAGTCCACTGGTGGCAGCAATATCCCTAAGGATAAAGACAGGTCCTATGACAATAGACACCTGAGTAAGATTGTGCCCCCCTACAAAGTTGGGGATGATATCCACAAATGGATAACTGCTTTGGAGAGGGCCTGCAAAGTACAGCAGGTACCCCAAAGTCAGTGGGCAGCAATCTTGTGCCTCTCCTTTTCAGAAAAAGAAAGAGACGAGCTCCTCACAGTTAGTGATGATGCTAACAATTACCTTGTCCTGAAGAGTGCTCTGATTGATGGGTTTGGCCTAACCACTGAACAGTACAGGTTGATGTTCAAAGATACCCAGAAGACTTAGACTCAGGACTGGACTGATTTTGTTGATTGTGCCACTAAGGCTCTGGAAGGCTGGTTGCTGGGAAGTAAAGTTAAGGACTATACAGGATTGTATAATTTGATCATGAGAGAACAAATACTTAACAATTGTCAGAACCAGTTGTTGCACCAACACCTGATTGACTCAGATCCGACCTCTCCCCAAGAATTGGGAAAGAAGGCAGACAAGTGGGTCAGAACCAGGGTAAAGCAGAAAACCCAGAACCAAGGTAGTGATCAGAAAAAGGCAGACCAAAAAGGTGGGGATCAGAAACAAAAAGACCAGAAGTTTTCTTCAGGCCCCCAACAAACTTCTAATGAGGGGTGGTCCCAAAATTCCAAGAAAAAGAAGAAAGATGGCCAAAAGAAACCTTGGTGTAACTTTTGTAAATCTGCCTCTCACTGGTTCAGTGAGTGCACCAAGAAAGGGACAGCCCCTACCACTGTAGCCCCTAAGGCACCTGCACCACCTAGTACAGTTAACAGTGGTAGTTCCCAAACCAAGGCTATAGTGGGGTTAACCATGGGTACTGAGGTGGATTCTGGCCTAGTCAGGATTCCAACTCAGGCTGTTCTTGTCTGTAATGTGGACATAGCTATGTCCTCTACTGTGAGTCCCAGTACTCTGGGCAAGTACAGGCAAACACCTTTGATTAATGACAAAGTGGCTCAGGCCTAGACGCTTTTCTTCTTTCCATGAATCAGCTATACAAAAACCCTCTAGGACCCAAGAATTAATTGATGTACCTATTGGTTTATTGCAATTATAGTTGACCTTGTTAAAGAACCGTGTGATTTGACATCAATGTATGTTAGTTTTTAAATGTATATCAATTCTGCACAAAGTCTATGCAGTGTATATGTCTTATATGTTTTTGTTGGACAGCAAAATTAATGTTTTTAACATGATTCAGATATGATGGAAATATATGACTAAAACTTCATTTCCCTCTTGTGGTTAGTGTGCTGTTTGTGTTTTGATACCACTATCCTGGTACCCGTGCAGGGACGGATTCTTTTAAGTAACGCAATAAGAAATACTATATCATTGTGTATTTCGTTCCTACAGAACCATTACTAATAGTTTCATTACCCACCCAGGTTCTGAGGGTTACCCCATTACATGTAATGGTACAGGGACACATGTGCCAGTGTCACTATGGTGACACCTAACTTTGTGGACCCTGGACAAATTGTACTGGGTGATAATTACCTGGTGACCAATGCAAGCAATGTCACTACTACACATAGTGTGGCAGTTGTTAACTTCTCCTGGGGAGGGGTAACTGGCCTCAAAAGAGTTGTGGTAAGTGCAGATCTCCCTGTGGAGTGTTTGTTGGGCAATGATCTTGAATCCTCAGTATGGTCAGAAGTGGAGTATAGGACTCATGCAGAGATGTTAGGCATATCAGCTCATGTCCTTGCTGTGACCAGGTCACAGGCCAAAAAGTGCCAAACTGAACAGGTCTTGGATCCTGTAACTATGGACCAAGTGCCACCCAAGAGAAAGAGCAGTAGGGTTAAGGCAGTGCCTCCCCCCTGCCCTCAGGTGAAGATCAGCCTTCTCAGGAAGCTGATTGTGAGACCCCTGAAGGAACTGTCCTAGAAGAACTTGAACCTGACCAGGTTGAGTTTCTTGGGACAGGGGGACCTTCAAAGGCAGACTTGAGGCAGGCACAGTTAGACTGCCCCTCTCTTGAACCCTTCAGACCGCAAGCTGCTTCTGAGGCTGCTGGGAATGCTACAGGTACCCACAGAATTTACTGGGATGAAGGACTTCTTTATTCAGAGGCTAGAGACCCCAAGCCTGGTGCTTCCAGGAGGTTGGTCATACCTCTGACATTTAGGGGTTTCCTTCTTACCTTAGCCCATGATATTCCCTTAGCAGGACATCTAGGCCAGAACACGACTTGGGACAGGCTTGTCCCTCACTTTCAATGGCCCCATATGTCAGAAGATACCAAGGAGTTTTGTCGCACCTGTGTGACCTGCCAAGCCAGTGGCAAATCAAGGCCCCCCTTATATCACTACCTGTGGTGGGGGTACCCTTTCGAAGAGTAGGGATTGACATTGTTGGACCAATGGATCCCCAAACAGCCTCTGGGCACAGATTTATACTGGTGGTAGTGGATCATGCCACCAGGTATCCAGAAGCTATTCCCCTAAGGACCACAACAGCACCTGTTGTGGCAAGAGCCCTCCTATGAGTTTTCTTAAGAGTGGGCTTCCAAAGGAGGTTGTCTCAGATAGAGGTGCAAACTTCATGTCTGGGTATCTAACTGCAATGTGGAAGGAGTGTGGTGTAAATTACAAATTCACTACACCCTACCATCCACAGTGCAATAGCCTTATTGAAAGATTTAACAAGACCTTGAAGGGTATGATCAAGGGTTTATCTGAAACGCTTAGGCAAAGATGGGACATCCTTCTACCCTGCCTTCTGTTTGCTTACAGAGAGGTCCCACAAAAGGGGGTTGGCTACAGCCCTTTTGAACTTTTGTTTGGGCATCCTGTAAGGGGACCCCTATGTCTGGTGAAGGAAGGATGGGAGTTACCTCTCAAAAAGCCTAAACAAGACATAGTGGACTATGTACTTGGTCTCCGCTCCAGGATGGCTGAGTATATGAAGAAGGCTTCTAAAAACCTTGAGGCTAGCCAAGGTCAAAAAGCTTGGCATGACCAAAAGGCTGTGCTGACTGTGTACCAGCCAGGACAGAAGGTGTGGGTGTTGGAGCCAGTGGCCCCAGCAGCACTCCAGGACAAATGGTCTGGACCACACATAATTGTTGAGCAAAAGGGAGAGGTCACCTACCTGGTGGACCTTGGAACTCACAGGAGCCCCCACAGGGTGCTCCAGGTGAACAGACTCAAAGCATATGTTGACAGGGCAGACATGGGCTTCCTCATGGCTACAGATGAGGGTCAGGAGGAAGAGAGTGACCCTCTCCCAGACCTGTTGACTCAGAACCCTGATGATGGTTCAGTTGATGGTGTGGCCTTAGCTGGCAGCCTCACTGGCCAGCAGCAACAGGACTGCAGACAAGTTCAACAGTCCTTCAGACATATGTTTACCTTGACACCTAGCCAGAATAACTGGTGCACCCATGAGGTGGACACTGGTGATAGTCTGCCTGTGAAGAGTAAGATCTACAGGCAACCTGACCATGTCAGGGACTGTATAAAGACTGAGGTATAGAAAATGTTGGAGCTGGGAGTAATTGAGCCCTCAGAGAGCCCCTGGGCCAGCCAAGTAGTCCTTGTGCCAAAACCTCACACCCAAGATGGTAAGACAGAGAGGAGGTTCTGTGTGGACTACAGAGGTCTCAATGCTGTCACTAGGACAGATGCTCACCCAATTCCAAGAGCAGATGAGCTCATTGATAGATTGGCTTCTGCCAAATTTCTGAGCACATTTGACCTGGCAGCTGGCTATTGGCAAATCAGGTTAGCTGAGGATGCCAAGGCCAAAACTGCTTTCTCAACCCCAGGAGGTCATTACCAATTTGTGGTGATGCCCTTTGGCTTGAGGAATGCACCTGACACTTTCCAAAGGTTGGTGAAGCAAGTCCTCACTGGGTTGGATGACTTTTGTGCAGCTTATCTAGATGATATTGCTGTCTTCAGCTCCACCTGGGAGGATCACCTGATCCACCTGAAGAAGGTTTTAGAGGCCATGCAGAAGGCAGGCCTAACAATCAAGGCCACAAAGTGCCAGATAGGGCAGCGTAAGGTTGTGTACCTGGGCCACCTTGTAGGTGGGGGTCAGGTTCAACCACTGGAGAGTAAGATCCAGACCATCAAGGACTGAGCTCCTCCAACCACCCAGACACAGGTCAGAGCCTTCTTGGGTCTGTCTGGTTACTACAGAAAGTTTGTTAAGAATTATGGGTCCATTGTGACACCACTTAATGACTTGACTTCAAAGAAGATGCCAAAGAAAGTTCAGTGGACAGTAAGCTGTCAAAAGGCATTTGATGACCTGAAGAAGGCCATGTGCTACGCACCTATTCTGTAGAGTCCTGATTAGACCAAAGAGTTCATTGTCCAAACAGATGCTTCTGAGTTGGGGGTGGGAGCTGTAATTTCACAACTGAATGTAGATGGTCAAGACCAGACAATTACTTTTATTAGAAGAAGGCTGACCCCTAGAGAGAAACGTTGGTCAGCTATTGAGAGGGAGGCCTTTGCTGTGGTTTGGGCCCTGAAGAAGCTGAGGCCATACTTGTTTGGCACTCACTTCAAAATTCAGACAGACCATAAGCCCCTCTTGTGGCTAAATCAGATGAAGGGTGAAAATCCCAAACTGCTCAGGTGGTCCATTTCCCTACAGGGGATGGACTTTACAGTGGAGAACAGAACATGGACTGACCATGGCAATGCAGATGGTCTCTCCAGGTACTTCCACTTAGAACATGAAGACACAACTGGTTAAGGTTAGTCTAATGTCCCTGCGTTTGGGGGGGGGGGTTATGTAGGAGAGTAGGGTCTGCTTTCCTATGGTCACCCCACTTTTTGCTTCACTGGTTTTCGACTTTAATGTGGCTGTGGGCCTGCTAATCAGACCCACAGCCCTGCTGTTCTCTCTCTAAATTCATACCATGTACTTTAGGTACATCACCAATTGGGAAATGGGTCACTCTTGTGAGTCCCTGTACAGTGTACCATTGGTACCCAGGGCATAGGTGCACCCAAGGCCTACCAGGGGATGCAGCATATCTTTTGCCACCCCTGGCTGGCCATCCAAACTGACACAACTGGCTGATCACTCAGCTGGGGCAAGGCTGTGTAATCACCCCTTGCTTAGGTATAGTATTCCTATACCTGCTGTTATATATAGACACATATGCACCTATAAGTCACTCCTATGGCAGGCCTTAACAATCCTGAAGGCAGAGTGCTTGGTTTTATGTGAGATGGTGCTCTATCATGAGCTGAGCCTGTCTGCAGCTTTCGGAACCCTGTCCTTATAGCTGTTCTATGATACAGCCATACCATATACTCTTAAGTGCATTATAATCCTCGCGGTTATTGCTAACTTTGGTTTGGCTTTATCAAAACATGTCATGTAAGGTGTCATACGCTTTGGAATACTACCCCCTCGCCAGTTCTGGCGACGGGGGTAGCATTCCACCCTTCTAGAGGGAGAAGACATGTTGTTCCTGTTAATCCCGGTTAAAGTTAACCAGAGCCTCAGCATCACAAAATGGATACTGCTGCAACAGACACAAGTCTGACCTCCTGCTGCTGGGAGTCCTTCCAGTGAGGGAGGCTTGGACAATAGGTTTCCTTTCTTGGGAGGTGCTAGCACCACCCCAGACAGGCCATAGTGTATTGGGGCAAAGAGGGCTGAATGAAATGAGACACTGCCTGGGGCACACAAGGTGTCCCATGCATAGCCCGGTTCAAACCAGTTGCTGGGGCACTCCAGCCCCAGCTCTGGGGAGAAACTGGACAAAGGGAAAGGGGTGTAACCACCCCCTTCCCTGGTCCCACCCATAGGAGGGACCTAGCAGGTAATCCAGGCCACCAGATTACTATATAGGAGCTAAGCCTAGAGACTTTAGATTTATCCCGAACTGAAACTTCTAACGAAACTCTGGACCTTCGACATTCTACTGCAACTAGAAGACTGAAGAATCTCCCTTGTGGTCAAGGAGTGACCCCCCTGTGCAAACAGGCACCATCCAGCGATCTGTGGTTTACTTTGTCGACGCTCCTGCCGGAGCCCGAGCACAGAGTCCGACAAGAGCCAGACTTCCAGACATCTTTGGCCCCGATCCACAGTCCCTGCAAAGCTGAGACCCGTGGAGGCGACGAGAGACGTGGGACCGGCCATCTTGAAAAACCTGCTCCTTGCTACTTGTGCAGCTTCTGAGGCACCCTCGAAGTTGTGCATTGGGGATTAAGAAGCCCCAGCCCCGAGCATCATCTGCACTGAAGATCAGCCCTCCACGAGTTCTGCGTGGAGCCCTTCTGTATTTTCCTGCTCGACGAGTCTGTCTGGTTGCTTGCCCGTTGGCTAGTAGCCTCTGTGACGACGAACCTATGATTTTGAATTGCCTGCCTGGTTGCTCTAGGTTAGCCCCTGCTTCCCTACAAAGGAGAAGCCGCCCAGACCTTGCTGGTCTGAACAGAAGCCCATCTTTGATTCCTGCGTGGGTTGCATTTGCCAAGGCCTGTTGACTCCAATCCGGAAGCCGACGCCGCCAACAGCGAGATCCTTTGTGGGACAGTCCATATCCAGCTCCTGGTTGTCGTCGACGCCTCCTGGTCCATGTGGCTGCAGAGACAAGCTTCGCATCTTTACTTGACTGCACCCGACATCACCTGGTTCCTTCCTGGTCACTGGCTAGTGACCCAGACTCTGTCCCCGCTGCTTTCATGTACTCTTCATCCTCGATCCGCCCTTGGATCCAACGGGACACTTCTCTCCTGGTCGCCTGCAGCATCTCTTTACAGGTCTCCATAGGAATCAGCGCCGAAACCCGACACAACTCGACACCTATGCACCCGACTCCTGTGGGTGAGGTAACGCGGGCACTGCCGGTGCTCCTGTAGGTATTGACTATCCTAGTGTCCTAGTTTTCAGTGGCTTTCTCCTAGTACATCCGGAAGTGTCCTAAAAGAACTAGTTTCTAACTCTTACGTTCCCATTGTTTCCCTATGGTAACTCGCGTGTGTGAATAGACACTACACACGCATCCCGTGGGCCTCCTGCTCCCTAACTCTTGTTAGTACAGCGTAGTCCCAGCGATTCCCCTGGCCCTAGGCCTATTCCTTGTCTGTGACGTGGTTCCTATACCACTATTTTAGTATATGGTTTTACGTGCCCCTAGGGCTCTACCGTATATTGTGCAACTTATTGTATGATAATTAATTAACTTGTTCTGTGCTTTGTCCTCTGACCTCATAAAGAGTTCAGAGGGGTTGTGTTTATAATAAATACATATATATTTTATATATAACCTGTGTGGTGTCCTTTCATGTGGTATTCAAGGGGTTACATATGGTAAAACAGCTTGCTTCACATGCTCTCTGAAGTTTTAGCCTAAGACTGCTTTGTCCATGCTACCACTAGGATAGCTGGTCTATAATGTTGACTTTACAACCATCACCATAAGGGTTGTTTTGACTGGTGCAAAGTGCTCACTAGAATAGTGAAACATCATATACCTGGCCAACTTCTCACACTATCTTGTTCTATGAGAAGATATGCTGGTAGCCACTGTAGCCAGCATCCCCTGTGATAGCTTATGGAGCAAGATAGCCTTGCAGCAGTGAAAATCGAAAATGGCTGTAATTCACTACCAGAGCATGTCACCTGCACAAGTACATGCTCTACCTTTCGCATACACTGCACCTTGCCCTGGGGGTACCTTGGGCCTTCCACAGGGGTGACCAATGTGCACAAAAAGGGAAGGGTTAGGCCTGGTCAGTGGGGACACTGACCAGGACGACGTGGCAGTTCACAGACTGCACACAGGCACTGCGGTGGCAGGCCTGAGACACCATTTTAGGGCTACTCGTGTGGGTGGCACAATCAGTGCTGCAGGCCCACTAGTAGCATTTGAATCCCCAGCCCTGGCACACTCAGTGCACTTTACTAGGGACTCCTTGGTAACACAAATATGCCAATCAGGGATAACCAATTACAATAACAATTTACACAGAGAGCATATGCACTTTAGCACTGATCAGCAGTGGTAAAGTGCGCAGAGTCCTATTGCCAACAGCCACAGGTCAGGAAAAATAAGGGAGGAAGAAGCACAAAGTTTGGGGATAACCCTGCAAGAAGGGCCAGTTCCAACAGGCAGAAAACCTAGTTCTATGATTAGTCCATCGTGTTTGAGAAGTAGATTAAAAGACATCGATACTAACATTGATTTAAGCAAGGTCAGGGAACATGTTAAACAAAAACAAACAACATACAAAATAAATTTTGATTTGAGGAAACATGTAAAAGTGACATCTTTGTCTCCTCCTGACTGGGTGCTTATAAAGAAACCTATTAAAGTAAGTAAATGAGAATCAAGATTTTCAGAACCTGCAAAAATTGTCAGGTTTCAAAGATGGCAGTAATGTTACAATATTGTGGATGGTGGAATAGAAATGCTGTGGTTAAAATTACTCAGGAACAAGCGAAGATGATTTGTGGGAGATTTAAAACTCAAACTGATGCTAGTTAGTTGGTTTGATTTTGGTGACCTTGTTCATAAGGATGACAGTAATAATCACACTTCACATTCTTGTGAGAGTGTTGGGAATGGTGATTCTGAAAATGTTGTTCCCAGGGTTCAAAATTCTATGGAAAATGTCCGAAATAATGACTGTGGATCGGGTGATAATGCACCAATCAGGTGTAGTTCTCGCATCAGAACTCCCTTTCGTTCTGATGATTTTGTATATTATTGTTTTTTTGGGTTATAGGAAGGGGGGGTGTAGAGAGTGGGTTTCTAGTTATTAATAATTACAATGGAATACACCTTTAAAAGAATGTTGGTTACTTGGTATTCTGTGTTCTAGAATGTTATATGTGCATCTTTTCATTTTCTACCTGATAATTGACTGGATTAGTCGTGGGTCCATTCTAAGGAAATAAATCTACTTTTGTGAAATTCAACTTTGGAGTTGCTTCCTAATTTATCTCTCAAAAGAACTTCCTACAGGTATTAAAGAAAAGAGTAGCATAAGCCTCGCCTCTATGTCCTTAGTGGAATTGTAAATTCTTGACGCGTAAGGTTTAACATTTTTCATCCCTCACAGAAAAAGGAGAAGCGGAGCCAATTAACTTACAGGCTGCTGGAGCAGCAAAAAAAGAGGGGCGTAGATAGAGATAATGGAATATAACTGTTGACAATTACTGTTATTGGTTGATTTTTTTTTTCTGTTTTATCACTGTTGTTCAAGAGAGTTGCTTGTTGATGAAAACAGCTGGTTTAATAAAAGTGGAGAAAGTGAAGTATAATCCTCGCCTCCGGTCCGGACATAGCATTGTGTATGGGAACCCTTTGTTTAGGGAGTGGGACAGAGATTTTCCTGAACATCTTTACGCTAAGGATGCTGCCTGTTTCTTTTATAATTTTTGCTGATCATTTGGGGCTTAAACTATTTTGGATTTGTATTATGTACTCTCCATTTAAACCTAGAATTTAACCTTTACTTCTGTACCTCTTGATTTTCTGATAAAAACTTGTCCCAGATCTAGAACTAAGGTACTGAGAGGACCCAGTTACTTATTAGCTACCCAGCAAAATGTAGGTTGGGTCTGGTGTTGAGGAGGGTGCCTTTTATCAAAAGATCAACCCCGAAGCTGAAACACCAGAGGTACATTTGGCGCATTTTAGATGTCCTTAATTTTGGAGTTTGGGCTTCCCCTAACACAGTTGCTCATTTATCAAACCTGTCTCTTTTAAGGTATCAATAGAAACTCTTAGTACCAAATCCCTCAATCCCAAACAAGCAGAGAGAGGATATGGAGTAATGGCCATAGCTGCTATCTTTGAAACTGGGAAACCAGGTTTGAATCTCAGTGTTGCGTTAACATGCTGTGATTCTGGGCAAATCAATTAATTTCCCTGTACCTACAAAAAATGAATGTGTCCTTTGTAATGTAACTTGGGTTCCCATATTTGTGAAAGAAAAATACCAGCCATTTGCAATCGTTCTAAGAGTTTGCAAAGGCCTAGGCATGATACAAAATAGACCTGTAAACAAAATGTATTTAATAATTTGTATAATCACTTTTCTGTATTTGTTTACTTTAAATATTAGACACGGATCCTTAAAGCAGCTCTAGAAAACAATTAAAATTGCCATTTATATTTCCAGATGCAAGTATGTAAAGATGAAGATAAAAAATATCCGTCTTTTTAAGTGATTTTGCTTAACATTGTAGGGCTAGGACATCAAAATACCGGTTGGTGCAGGTATAAAACCAGTCAGGTGGCAACCGTAAAACTTACGGGGTAAACGAAACAGAGGCTCGTGTAATTTATATAGAGCGGATCGAGTCCGCTCTATATAAACAAAACTGCAACAACAAAAATCTGATGTCTCCACGCAAAGTGACACGTAAGGCTAACCCTTAATCTCCAATGCTTTAGAACGATTAGCAATATTTGTAAGAAACGTCAACATGACGTTCACCAATTGTTCTTGAAAGAAGGTGATTTTTGAGATAGGGAAAGCGCAAAATAACGTCTTCAATTTGACTAGTTACCCAGTATATCCGCAATGCTTAATTTCGTTAAAAATGAAGGAAGACGGTGACCTCTGACGTTCGTATCTGCGTGCTCCTCAATTAAGCGAGAAAACGTAAAGCAAAGCTTCCACCATGTTATAGCACCTCCTGTTTAGATAGGTTCTTGTTTTATTGCAACAAACGTCCTAAAATGGCGGCGGGGGCGGAGCTACGGCGCAGTTTTTTGCTGCGTTTCCAACCGCCACTCAGGGTCCACGATAGAGAGCTGCAGAAGTCTACGTTTCGGTGTCGTAAAGAGCGTCCTCTGGGAGGGTCGTGAAAGTGTCGCCAAGCGGCCGGAACGAGGATCTGGCGTCATTGTGCTCGTCGGCAGCCATCACCCGCCATTCGCAGCAAAAGCTTGCGCGCCCGCGGACAGGGACGGGGAGTTAGAAGCTGCCGTTAAGCCCGTATCCGGAATTCTAATCTGCCCCGTAATTGGTAAGCCCTCCGTTTTCTTCGTTTGTGTGCCTGAAATAGGAGAAAGGCAGGCTGTGTCCATGATGTATTGCAGCGGGCCTGCTTATCTTGTACTGGGCCTGCCCTCTTTTCAGCCGGCTTTATAATGCATACGCACTGCGCAGCGTTGTGGAGACCTACTTCTGCAGAGCGACGGATCTCTGCTGATGGGGTTTTCGGGGTTATTACAGGGATAGTCTCTGAGGACAAGATTTCATAACGTCCAGGCAGGTCTTCTTTTCTGGCGGCTGTAGGTTGCTGGCTCTCCGTATGTTTAAGGTACCCTTTGCCTCCTAACTGTTAAGCGCACAAAGGCAATAATCAACGGTCCCCAACTAGGCTTTTGTCCTATTGATCGCCCATGACCACGAACAGACCTTCGCTGCCTTATGGTTAGGTTAGTGTTCGACATCCATTTTACACGTGGGGTGGGGTACAATTAGGCTTCTCCGGTTTAACTCTGTATTGATCTGGCTACTTAAATGCGCATTATATTGGAAACCCCGATTGTAGCTGGATAGGATATAAAAACTCTTACACGAGGGCTTGGGCCTTCCCACTAAGGCATTTTGAGGAATTTCGTAGAGAATCGTGCAAAGAATAGCAGATGTTTTGAGATACTGATGATTGGTTAGACATTAACACTTAATGCTATGGTGTTATAGATATTTTCAAGAAAAGTTAAAGCAAAAGGGGGTTTAAGGATCCACCTCATAGGATCTTTAGTTACAATTTGGCTTGACAATGGCTATTTGAATGCATAATGGTACTCCTTACTGTTAAAGTATTATTGGTTAAAGGTGTTGACGTTTAACAACGTAACATTTTGGTGTTGAGAGTATAGTACCTTTTGATTTAAATGTCATTCGCGTTGGCATTTGTCTTGTTTAAGACTTTAATAGCATACACATTCCTCCTGTGGTTTTTTTCGAGCCTAGCTATCAAGGGGCAAGATTAGCCCACTTTAGCAACTGTGCCCGTTTGGAGAAGGACACTGCTGTCGTCTTGCTTGCAGTATATTTGCACCATCCCTTTTTGTCGCTATATTGAATGCTTTATTTTACAATTTATTTATTGCGGGCAGTAAAGGACACAAAACTGCGTTTGACTTTTATTGATATTGGACCCATTCCAAAGTCCAAGCACATGCACCAGAGTGGGGTGACGGCAATGCCAATGCATGCCCATGTACCTGCAAACTCCTTCCTATGTACTGAAGCTAGTCAGCCCCCTTTGGTCGGCATAATTGCCCTTTATCCATGAAAATCATTAATTCACCACATCTGCAACAAAAGGAGAGCGATACGCTATAAAAAAAAAAGCAGAAGTCAGTCTCAACTTACGCACACTTCGAGTCTAGTCTTGTAATACTAATTTTGGCTAACTTCCATCACTAATACAATATGAACAATAGAAAAAGCTTCCTGCTTTTCCGTTATGTCCCACCCAGAATTTATACATTTTCTGCAGCTTTTCCCTGTGTTTGACTTTTCACACCACACTTGCAGACTACAATTAAAACATTCTTGCTGCTCCAAATATCCTGTTACATATTCAAGATAAGTTTCTCAGCAAGCATACAACTGGAAGAAAAAACACTTAAGGCAGACTGCTTTTAGACCTTTTTTGAAAGTTGGCTGTAGGTTATTTCTATATACAAATGTGCAACTTAATATGTACGTTTAACACATTTAAACAACATTATAGTGTTTTTCTTTTTTTACATAATAGTTCAGTTTGTGGGCAAGTGACCGGTAACAGAATAATTAGGGCCTAAATCAGGGATTTGATTCTATCACACGCGTTCCTGGAGTCGTCGCCGCAAGCACGACACAACTCCAGCAATGCATGGAGAGGTCTATCCTCGCGTGCTGCGTTATAAGTTTTTGACACACTGGCGTCCTAGAAGTGGCGCAGTGAAATCTTGTAGCTTTCTTTTTTTTTTTTTGCGTGGGAACGCCCACCCTGCATACATTATACCTGACACAGGTATAATGTGACGCAAGGCTTTACAATGTGACACATCTCCCTAGGTGCGTCACATTATAAATGGGCTGCATTTTTTGCGCTGCTGCTGTGTCACAAAAAGTGGCGCAGCCACAACACTAAAATTATGCATGGTGCTTGTAAACCTGCCTGCGTGTTTTAACTTTTCTCACTTTAGTTGCTAGTATGTTGTAATGTGTCCAAAAGCCCGGTCTGGAAGGGTCCCATTCCAATAGTCATTGTTCAGTTGATATGTAGGAACTTCAGTTTTGAGGCTTTTCCTGTAGAACGTGCTGTGAATTTGTGGCTCGTATCATTCAACAGCGTTTAGCCCTGAGCCCTTGGCGTGGCTTTCTCAAGATGCTGTTTGGATGATCAGGATTATAGTAGCTTAGCATAGTTTCTTCAATTCAGACCCTTTGTCTCAGTTGGCCTATTGTGTGAACAAAGTATTCCTGGAGCCATTGGAGCATTTTATATTCT
Organism: Lissotriton helveticus; assembly: GCF_964261635.1. Classification (NCBI taxonomy): domain Eukaryota; kingdom Metazoa; phylum Chordata; class Amphibia; order Caudata; family Salamandridae; genus Lissotriton; species Lissotriton helveticus. Next base: position 185,871,618 of record NC_136068.1, on the reverse strand, counting down.
CATGCTTGTGCAGATTATGTAAACCAGTTTCCCTATTTTGGAGCCTTTGTAGTCTTATTGATTTTGAGATTTATTGGGAGGTCTGTTAAGTAAATGTTCCAGTAAACTGTCTGCCGTAACCAAGGCTCTTGGCTCCACTCGATAGTTTTTTATTTTTATTTTGAGAAACAAACATTACTCGCAATTCCTAACAATTAACATAGTTTACAATTTGCCTTGGTCTAAAATGTGTCCCACTCTCGGCCGTTACGTTTCTAGATGCTGCTGGGCTGATCCACAACTCCTCCAGCGCAAAGAGTGCTTCATGTCCCCTCACCTCTGGGAAGACTGGCTGTTAGGCAGGCACCATCCCTTTTAGTACACTAGTCCTTTTGAGTAGTCTGCGGAGCACTCCCATCTCCGATCATAAAGGGTTTTGAACTGGAACAAAGTGGGGTGGTTTTAGTCCAACTTTTTATGCACTGTTTTTAGATGTTGCTCTACTGTCTCAAACTGTGAAACCGGATGGTTCTTTCAAGTTGGCTGCCAGCCCAACAGAAAGAGTAATCATTGACCTGAAAAAAGAGCCAGCCTCCTAGAAACTGACTAGTCTCTCTCGACCAAGACTGTAATTCACGCCTCACTCCCTACCATCAACCAAATGCCACTGGTCCCAAAGACCAATGAGCCGATTCTCTCTCTAACGGCCTTGTGGAATTTCTAAAGGTATCTGTCTTGCTCCTCACTTTGTCTGTCTCTTCTCCCGCTAGCTACTAGAATGCAGGTGATACAAGAACACCGTGTCCTCCAATACTTGGGGACACACACACCTACTTCATGATCTTGTTAAACTACACATGTGCACACCTGTGACATACACCTGGAATGTCATTGCAAGGTACTGGGCAGATACATAATAGCAGAAATTTACTTAGGCGGGCTATTATGTTTGCTCCTTATAAGAGATGTAACAAGCATTGCAATAGGTCTCGTCTTAGGGACCATATAAGTGTTTAGCCATGCAACAGTTGATGTTGTTGCACCAAGGATATTGCGCTGCGTAACTAAATACATATAAGGTCCCAAAAGCAAGACCTATTGGCTATGCCAGTGCTTGCATTTGCAATGCAACGGTCTCGCATTACTGAAGGTTTGAGCTAATGGCGTTGCAAATAATGTTTGTTGGTTATTTTTCCGTTTTTTCCCAAATAGCCTAGCAGTTGCGTAAGGGTGCAGAACCTTGTGACCAACAGAGGTCCCTATTCACCTCCACAGGGACACTTCTTAACAGCCTGTGGTGTGGCATCCTCTTCTTGCTTCGTGGATTTTATTTTATTATTTAGGCTACTGCTGGAATATATATATATATATTTTTTTAAAGGAAAAGGAACTAAGAATTGTAAGTAACAAAAGGATAGCTCTGTCAAAGGCAGTAATCCACTGGAGGTACTTGCAGTATAAAAATAAGGGGGATTATCCCGTGTAAAGTGCCCACAACACCACAAAGTCGAGTTTGCAGTGAAAGTTTACTTTTAAAAGCAGGGCTGCTTTTAAAATGACCTCAGGCTCTCAGTATTGCACACATGCAAGTGCAACAAAGGCAGCTGGTCTCTTAACTGCCTGTCCCTATCATACTAGGATCTTGTAGGTAGTCTTTATCCCCTTGCCCTATTATCTACCATGGACTTGTAGGGTAGGTCATGCCAGTTAAGTGTACCTCAATGTGTGTTTTTGTGTGGAACATGGCACTGGGCCTGACTAACATTGCCCAGGACACAGTCAGCTACCACCGGTTCCATTCAGCATGAACAAGCATTGGCATAGCCAATGGGTCTCGTCTTTGGGACCATATAAGTGTATAGCCATGCAACGGTTGCTGTTGCACCAAGGATATTGTGCTGCATAACTAAATACTGATAAGAACACAAAAGCGAGACCTGTTGGCTATGCCAATGCATGTTTTAGAGTGAGTAGCAGGCATGTGTGTTTTGCTTCTGTGTGTAGGTGTAATACTCCGTATAACTGTGTGCCTGTGTAGTGGCATGTGCTTGGTTAAGCTGTGTCCTAGTGTGTTTTTATGTGTTTGTGTTGTAAGTATTGTAGGCCTGCGTGTGTTGCATCTGACGGTGGGTGCCACGTCACTGCCTTCCAGTGCGTTTATTTGTGTAGTATGCTTGGTGAGTCTCTTTCCTTTGCCTTGTGTGGTGCGTTTGTGCCAGTCGATGTATTTGTGGCTGAGTCAGTCTGGTGTTATGTTTCCGGCTTATGAGAGGTGCAGCTTCCGGTCAGTGGCGCTTGTAGTCGGAGGGGCATGGGCAGCAGGTACAATGAGTAAAACAGAGTAGAAAAACAGGGCACAACGTGTGCACACAACTAATGTGCTGCAACACACACCGCCAGCCTGATTCAGGGGCAGTATTGGGGGTGTGCTAAATCTTCCACCAGTAGGCAGAGTGGAGATGCAGGGGCTCTTAGAAGGGGTGAAAAAACTATGCCTCATTAACATGCAAATGGTATTTCAAAGATCTGTAAAGTACTGGGGTGCGGCTGTGTGTGTGTGTGTGCGCCCGGGAAGCTGTCTCAGCCCGCGGTGACACACACTGGGGGGTTGAAGCGACTGGCTACTTGTGCCCTGCTTCAATAGGGTGCACTCCAAAAATACCCCACAAAGTTTACACAAGGGCGAATGTTAACCCCGCTCCCCCGATATCAAATCGGGCTCCTGAACTACAGAGGCGGTGACAAAGGCTTGCAGTTTTAGAGCTACGGGCTGGTTTACATACACCCCTAACGGTGTTGCCCGAAAGTAATTAAATAACTAAACATGCGCGTTAGAGACGGACCGTGCAGAAAATGAAAGAACACTGCTATAGTTCTGCGAAAACGCTACGTTTTGCTCCGCGTGGCAAATTAATTAAGTGCGTCCGAGGCGGATCTGCAGTTAACCAACTGCAGCACATATGAACAAGCTCTCAGCATTGCGTAAAGGCTGCTTTTTAGGGCTCGGCTGAACGCGCGGCAGCGCGTCTCCGCCGAAGCTCTTTTGTCGGCATGTGTGCTTCACAGGAGACAATCCTGGCCGCGCGCATCGCCTTTGAGGCGATTTGAAACTGGCACGCGCCGTGCTCGGCCAGGCTGTCTCCTGGGAAGCACAAACATACCCAGGCACACCTCCCCCTGCACGCATGCGGCCACACACACACAAGCGCAGACAGACACTCCCCCCAGTGTCTGCCCCTACCGTTCTCAGTCCTCGACTCCGATCAAGGGGCCCGCTGGGTATGGCCGCTTCCCAATCCAGGCGGCAACCGTTGTTACCTGTAGCCGTGAGTTGGAGCTACAGTTCGTGATGAGGGCGAGGATCCTCGGCAGCGGCGTCAGGTTAATCGGTGCCGCATCAGTCTGCGGACCACCGGGGGTGCGACAATGTCCCATGCCTCCCAGTGCTGCAGCGGAGGAGCACCTCCGATGCTGGTCCTCTCAGGCGCAGGAGACGTGGTCTGCTGGCGAGGTGTTGGTGCGCTGCCCGCTCGTCACCCGGGCCGCGTAGCGCGGGCCTTCCCAGTTGTAGCCAGCCTTGACGACCTCGAGCCGGGGCCGCCCTTTACGTGAGGCCGCTGCCGCAGCGCGGCGCACGACTGGCAGGCCGCGCCCTCCACTGTCCGTCGCCCCCCGGGCAATCCGCAATTCTCTGCCACCAGAGTGTGAGCATGCAAATTCAGGAGCTCCTCGAAGCCATGAGGTGTCGGTCAGGCCCCCGTGGAAGCTAGCTGCGGCTGTGTTTGGTGCACGGCGACGAGGAGCCCGGATCTAAGTGTCCCTCCTCGCCTCCATCTTGGCCACGCCCCCTTGTGTCTTTTTAAAGGTTGAGAATGCATGTGATAGTTTGGATCTGTCGGGTTTCCACACAAACAACAAATAATTCTGCCTTGATGGAAGATAAACGGTACACAGTATGTCTCTTGAAGATGTCCCACCTTTCCAAATGCTTCATGGGGATAACCTGTATTTGGAAAGCTTTTCATAGCCTCCAGGGAAGGTCAAAGTAGTCTTTTTGGAAACAGTGCCAATCTTAGTATGAAATGACATCCGCACTGGTGGTGTTAATTCTAATGTGTGTCTGCTACCTCCGGCTTCGCTGGGCAGCCCCGAACTCCTCGTTGCTGCTTGATCTGGGAGTCCTTGGGGCCGCCCCGACCCCCTGTTGGTCCTGAGTTCTCTGCCGCGCTCCGGGCTCCTCTCTGCGGCTGCAGCCCTCTGCTCTCTGCCACTGACCTCGGCCTCCCTCGGCTCGCACACTCCCCGATCCCTCTCTCAGACCCCGGAGGTCTCCGCTCCTCCTCCTTCTCCCGGCCCGCACTTCCCTCCTCCACAACTCATCCCCCTCCCCTGATTTGGACGTCCTTTTCCAGGACACCCCTCCTCTGCACCTCCTCCTCCTTCTCTCGGTCTCACCACCCCACCGGCGTGGCTAGGGGGGCGGTCCGCCCCAGGTGGCACTATATTGAGGGTGGCGGCTGCTTCCCTGCAGTGGCACACACTTGGCAAAGAGCTGCTGGCACGCAGTATTCATAACTGGACCTGACCCTCCACTGCCCACACCAGAGACTGTGTGTTTGTTATGGGGTGAGTGAGGAAGAATCATGCAGCTGCAGCATGGGCAATATTAATGAATGGTTCCCTCTGCAGTCGTGCAAGTGTACCTCATGCACAAAGAACATGTACAGTATCAGTGCCCGCCTCCGTCAGCATTAGTGCAAAATAATGCCGAGACCATTGCATTGTAGATGCTTGTTTATAATTGCATCGCGCTTTCACTTTAAGTGAGAGCGAATGGCAAAAATACGCAACTGCATTTGTTAGTTGAGGGCTCGTTGGCGTGGCCCCTCCTGGCTCGGTGTCACGGGTGCATTTGCACTGCGCAGCACACACGCACATTACAAACACTTACCCAAAGCCCTCCAGTTATAATGTATTTGTGGCTGAGTCAAACTGGTGTTATGATGTTTCCGGTGTATTAGAGGCATGGAGAACTGAAAGTCAAGGCAGTCTCTAATGTCGGCCGACTCCAAGACAAACCAGCGCGGCCCATGCTCACAATGCGTGATATTTATAATGGCTTCATCGATTTGCACGCAGGGACTGGATGCTTTACTGACGGCGAGAAAGAAAAGTCCCCAGTGTCATGCCGCGAGTAAAGCATCCAGTCCGTGCGTGCACATCTTTGTCCCTCTGCGTGCACTCTGGAATTGTATCGATTTCTAGGTCCTTCCCATGGCTAGAGCAGCGCATGCGCGCTGCCAACACCAGGCGAGACCTAAAATGGGGGCGAACAGACCAAAAAGGTTAACTTTCTAACAGTGACAATTACCACACTCTGTACCATTTCCAATTAAAAGGGTGCTCACTCCCAGCACCAACCGTCCAAAATGCCCCAATAATTGCACAAGACTAACACAAAAGAGAAGCTCTCCTATAGACACATTAGGAAAAAGATAGTCCAGTAGAGACTTACATTTGAACATGAAATGCCAAGTCAGAAATCAGTTACATCAAATTCAAATCTCTATATGTAGACCTCACAATAAAAGTATGTTTTGAAGATGGTAGTTTTGTATTTCTTTGCTTCAGCTTTAATAGTTACGGTTAAGGACACTAACCTGTTTCGTCCCGAAAAATTGCGTCTGTATTCAGTTGTATTTACTTTGCATATTAAATAAGATATCACTGTTTTTTATGATTTTGGTGCCTACTGATTTTTATCTTGCACACAGTTTTATGTTTGTATTAATGTTTGCTTGCACCACAATGTCTTCTTTAGAAAGCTTTCAGAAATTGAAATGTGGAAACTAGTGATTTATATTGGAATGTTTGGTATGTGGGTGTTTTTAACCATGTTTCTGTATGTGTTGGTCTAATGTGTACATAATGTTTGATTTTGTATTGTATGTGCTCCTACATTTTGCGTTTTTAACAGCCCTGAAGAAGTTCTAATCTTTCGGAACGAAACGTGTTGGCTGTGCCCTTCTCCTTTACTTTTAACGTTGAAGCAAATAAAGAACTGTTGTCTTCAAAAGGTGCTTGTATTATGATGTCTACATATATTGATTTGAATTTGATGCAACTTTGACTTCTGACTCTTACTTGGGATGTCATGTTCTAATTTTAAGTCTCTAAAGATGTTCTTTTTCCTAATGTGTTTATAAGAGTGCTTTTCTCTTTGTTTTGCATTTGTATATATGTTGTTTTATAAGTAGGCAGTTGTTTCCAACAAGTTTCCCTGCTTATTATCCAACGGGCATTATTGAGCTTTGTATGTCTTTTACATACATTCACAATACGAGTGCAACGGTGTCAATTGCAGCAGGGGCATGCAGCTTTAGGCTATATGGCTACCTATTTGAAAGGGAAAGCCTGTACAATCAGCTGTAGATAACGGACACCGTTTGGGAATTTTGGCACTTGTGCATAGAATGATCTGTGGTGTTGGTATCAATATCTGAAATTATTTTAATACATTTTAGGATTTTGAGAACTTATGGTCTGTGATAGAATAAAGCCAATACAACATCAGTTGATAATTGAGGGAATACATGGACATCTTTAATAGGAAACACATTAGTATGGGGAAATTGGGATGGAAAGAAGTGTTGACCAAGCGGTTAAAGTTAGGTATTGATGCCCATCGTATAATTAAAGGCACATGATTCAATACGCTATTCCACCACTTGTGCACCAGTCTCAAGTGCCTCCAAAATGGTGTTTGAGTGAAACCTAACGCGTTGAGCTTCTTCCTTTCTAAATGTTGTTCGCAGTTTTGTTTTACTTTGGAGCTGGGTGCCTTTTGCCATTTTCTACAGTAAAACTGATTGTGTGAAACGTGCAAAACTAAATTAGTCCGATAATGCGGCTGCACGTTATTACACCACTTGTAATAAAATGTGCATCTCATTTATTCTGCTCGTTAGTCAAGTTCTAAATCTGCATTCAGTTTTGAAATTGTGCCTTCACTAAATAACGCCTCTGGAACTGTCTCAGTCCAACTTGGATAACCTAGAATACATCCTTCTTGCCACCATAATTAAATTACTTGGAAGGTGTTTAATGTTTTTGATTTCCAGCTGCAGATAGGCTACCTTACAGCCTAGGAACTGGTGGTTATTATTGCACAATCAAATTTGTGACGCATTTAAATACCTCCAGTCATTCTGTCAGCAGTAAAAGGCTGGTAAGATAACATTTTCTGTCTGTTGTGGCGTTGCTCCGTGACTTACAACTGCACCAGAAAATATGTTTTGGTTAATACAAGTTATGGAGTTAGAATGGGGTGTATGACAGGTGCTGCAAATTCATATTATTTAAGAAAAATCTCCGGTTGGAAACAATCAATGTTTCCACTGGCCTGGTTTGAGGTTATATCATTGATTGCCAGGTAAGTTGTGTTTGTTATTTTTAGATCCTCTGTGTAAGAGGACTGGCAACGGAAATGTACCACATTGAGTTTGCAACTAGTTTACAGCTTGTGTTGTATATACATATGCTTTGCATCCTACCCCTTCCATTGATGGGTTGACCATTCTGAAGTTTCTTTTCCTTCAAAGTCTTTGTTTCTGTCTCAGTCAAGACCATGAAATGGAGAAAGCAGTTGAAGCATAGCTATATTCTTGCAATGGCTTGCAATCTTTTCCCGGCCAAGGCTCCAGGTGGTTAGAGAGGTTTGCGAAGCATTGAACGTGGGGAAACAACCCGTTTAAGTATTTACTAAATTGATAACCACCACACTGTCTTTAATTAATTTAGCGGGATAAGGGCGCTCACCTTTCGGGGTATTGCTCCAAGAGAAGAACCAAAGTCCCTCTGCATAATCAAGCTCCAAAGCACTAACGCAAGTCCAACCAAACTACTTTTGTTCAGGGTTTCCAACAATGCAAATAGGACGTAAGGCTGATTAGGGTTCACATTAAATGAGAAGTAATTCGTAAAATTGCAAACTCGTCAAACATGCAAACACAAACACCTTTTACTCGATCGTCACAATTGCATCCCAAAAGAAAATTAAGATTTTGTTTGGAGCAACTGTCAACAATTTAAATCCCCCCCTCAATTTCTGTCCCTTCCTCCTACATAATTAATAAAAAGATGAAAATTCAGCAGGAGGATCAAACGAGTTGCAGTGCAAAGTGATGTGTTTAAAAAATAAGGTGCATGACTGAGGAATTATTTGAGCAGCCCACAAAGGCATAGCCTCTAGCTTAAACACGTTCCCATCAGGCAGCGTTCCGAGGACAGCAATCTATCATCGCCTTAACCTGCAAGTGGACGTAGAGCGAGCGAATTTACTGAAGGCACCAACTACCTAGTACTGAAGTCTTTTTTTTCTGTGCATGCATGCAAGTTAAAACATTTCATGACTGATTGAAAATGAAAAAACTGTCTAAACCAGATAAATTGGTCTGAGAATTTAGTGAAATTAAAAGGCTTCACCACAGGATTCTATTTTGAGAGAGAGTTCATGCCCAACTCGTGCGAGATTTCACTGTAGACTGAATAGCTGGTGCCACAATTATTTCATGAATTGACAATTCACAGGTATTAATTTTCTGTTGGGCATCAGTGGCATAAATGGAGGAGATTACGTAATATGTTCCTCAAACATTCAACCGCTCCGAAGTTTGAGGAACTCAAAACTGTTGTCCATGCCCGAATGCTCTGTACTCTAGTCTAGATTGACCCCAGTACTGATGGAGAAAATACCAATTGAATTCCGTTTTAGTAGACCAGCAGTTCAACATGATCTTGTAAGTATTTATTTTGTTGAAACCATCTTTTCAGCCTGGAGGTGTTTGAGATGCTGAAACAAAAGAAGATAAACTGTAAAATAAGTGACTCCAAATTCAACTTTGCCGGTAGTATAATAGAACATGCTTATGTCACAGGCTAAAGATAACGGCACCAGTCGTGCCAACTAGCTGGCAACAGCAATTTAGACCAGCTCTGCAGGTAACGGGAACATTTTCGGGGACATGTTAGATCCAGAGCAAGAGGCTCCTAAAGTAGTGGGCCCACACCCTTGTTATTCTAAACCACATATCCTCAAATGCCTGTAGCTTTTTCCACAAGTGTGGGGAGATCTACTCTGATCAGTGGGTTTTCTTTAAATAATCGGCTAGTGTTACTGAAGAAGTTTAACAGTTATTCCATTACTGCAGCTCCCATAACCATCCAATAAGGGGAATAATCCTCCTCCTTCCCAAACGTGTAAAAACAAAAAAAAAAATGCAACGTCTGACAGCAAGCGCTTTCTAAGCAGTAAAGTGGACATTTTGCAAACTATTGTAATCGTTATCCTACTTGATTTACAAGCTTCGGTTTAAGACTGACATTAAGTATCCTTCTATGCGTTACACAAGCCCAATATTGATAGTAAGTTGAATTGACAGCCAAATCTATCTGCTTAATGAAGAATGGTCAACATGCATCTATTTTATGATGAGGACTATAAAGGTATTCATTGAAGTTCTTAGAATTATCCCACCAAAATGCAACCAGTACCATATTAGAACTTCAGAACATCTTTCGAACTATTGCACTCGTGCATACTCCAGAAGTTGATATGGAAAGTGATATTAAGTGGTTGTAACATCACTGCGCATAGTCGGTAAGATATTGGCTTTCGGTGGAAGAACAATACTTAATAGCTTAAAGATGGGTTTTTTCCATTTAAAAAAAAAAAACGCTTTTTGTTGCCCTTGCACAACCCAATTGAGCCAACGCAGTGTAAAGATTGTATTTCTGAGGTTAGATGCGTTCAGGTTTGGTTTTCAAGGATGAAGGTAACACTTTTAAGAATACGCCATGTCCGTAGTTCTCTGCCAGGGGGAGCAACAGTGCTGCACTTGAGGAATATACCATTTGCTGACTCTCATCCACAAGTAGCCCACGTCCGGCAGACGGTTAAAAAAAACTTCATATTTAGCTCCTTTCTGTTATCCACTTTAAAATATATAATTTAGAGATCACGCACACTTTAGGGTTATTTGTTTTTAACAGTTCGTCCTCGGCTTGTGTTGTAGAATCACATGTGACCCGTCCTGGGCAAGAACAATAGAACAACTTGCACATTGAGGTCACAACACAGACCACTATTCCAATGGGGGAAAATACATGTAGCTATTCAGGGAACGTGTTCCAGGGTCACTCAAATGCTTATCCGAAAAGAAACAAAGATAAACCATTTGCAATATTCTGAACCCAAAACCTGGTGGCTGTAGTCTATTTCGTGTATCTAATGCATCACAAGATGTAATCTGAATTTTACAGGTGAGTAAAGTTTTTCTTTAAAAACATTCGTTTGAAACTTTAAATATTGGAGTAATCTACAACGGAGTAACTCCCGATAAAACGTTAAATCGGCATTTCTGTTCACGTGAGAGATCTCCTGAGATAAAGGGGGTGACTTGCAGAAGGTAAAGTTGTACTGCAATGCATTAATGTTAAAGTGTTCGCTTTGCCTCAACGGTTTTTTTTTTTTGGGGGGGGGGGGGGGGGGAAGAGGGTGTTTACTGTGATAACTTTTTTTTTTTTAAGGATCTTGTATCTTTTTCCTCCGGATTTCGCGTGGGAATCTTTCACTAAGATTTCTACGAACATACGGATAATTGTCTTATTTACAATGCGCTGTTTTACAAAAAAATATTTAGCACTACTGTGTGGTATTAATTGCTCAATGGTTCAGGTACGTTTAGGAACTAGTTTGTGCTTTTTCAAAGCAATTTTTCAATAGGAAAACAATTTTCCTGGTGCGTCCTTTTCACTTGGCTAAAGTCATCCTATGGCTTGAGCCCAACAAGTGCATAATATTACGGGTTCCACTGTTTGCTCAAACGTCTCGTTTACTCCTTGATTCCTTATGCAGATACGACTTGCGCATGCGCATCAGTAACGCTGGGCTGATTGCTCTCTGGCGCTCAAAATCCGTGTTAATTGAGCCTGCAGTTGCGTTAACTTTCACTTAAATTTACCTGCGTTTCTTTATGCACATGAAATGATATACTTGGCCGTTTTTCTTTTTTGCGAAGTTACGTTTGGACCGGAACAGCATCATGGCTGCTGCAAGAAGCAAGGGGGCAGGTGGCCAGGACAAACTAATCAGCAATAAACCCAAGGATTTAGAAAGGAGGATTTTTGTCGGCAATTTGCCCACATTCCAAATGACTCCCACAGAGTTGGAAGAAATGTTTTCCAAATATGGCAAGATCGTTGGTTAGTATTTTAATTTTATGTCTTTTATGAGCAAGAAGCAATATAATTGTTCTGCTTATGGATTGATCTTGTAAAGTTTGTTTTGCGTCACTTCAAATGAGGCACCTTGGGGTCACTCACACTTTTGACTGAATATGTAATGCATTTATCTTCCTTTTCCCTCATCTGCACTCTTACTTAAATGCATGGGTAATTAACCACATTCCTCAGGGCATTACAAAATTGATTTGAAAGTCTTCTTCACAGTTTTCTGGATCAGTTTACTACCACTAGGTCTGTGCGTTTTGACTCCGTCTATATTGATGGGTGTTTTTTTTTTTTTGTGGCAAGCAAATCAGTTTCCAGCTGGTCCACCCAAACGTCTCCACATACCTTTTCTTCCGTAGACACCCTGCGGTGGCCCAAATTCACTAGAGGAAATATGTTAATTACTGTTTTCTTATTCACTTTTATTATGGATTAAAAAGGTAAATTCACATGGTGCCTCATTTGTAGCAAAGTGACTGAAAGACACCAAGAACTGCTTAAAAAAGACGCTAGCCTCTAACATCAAAATAAGAATAAATTTCTCTTTATTGACCCAAAACAATTCTGATATTAAAACATTGTGTGCCAGAACTAGCAAATCACCTCTGTTTCTTCTATGTAGAGTTCGTTTTGCAAATTTCTCACCAGATACGTTTTAGTATTAACACACGCTACATACAACACACGCTACAACGCACCCGCTCTCACAATGCATTGACTGGCTTTTTCTTCTGACCTTGGCTATAGACCAAATCCATGGTACACTACTGTTAAGTAGTGGATCACGCAGCTGTTTAAAGTGAGCTGCTTGTATGCTCACTTTAATTCGGGACAGTTGTGATGAGCATAGTAGTTCTCTGAGGGCCATTTTAGATTGTGACATGCCGGGTGGACAGTGCTGTCCTGGAGATATAACTGTTCTTGCCCTGCTGTTACTTTTCCAGCACACAACATGCTCCGTGGCTTTGGTTTCGTGCAGTTTGAACGTCCTGAAGATGCCCAGGCTGCCGCGGACGGTGAGAATGGTCGTCTGTTAAAAGGGCATAAATTAGGTAAGGTTAACTTGTACACACCCCCGACTTGTGGCGCTGAAAAAATACAGCAGTCTGCGTACGCATGTAATACTACCGTATGGATAGTTGGTGGCCTTGTCCCACTTAGTGCAAGCTGATTGCACTTGTGCGGTGCGCTTTTAACGGTTGGCACATCTCGGTGGGATTTTCTTGTTTATTTTCCAAAAAGAATTTTACAACTTTGGGTGGGTTTTTTGTTGCAACGCTTTGCTTTTAGCATCATTTTTGCACATATTGGATGTTGTCTTTGCTTGATAAACAACTAACACGTCTGCTAATGGACGTTTGTGCCCTACCTGTGTCAATTTTTTTTTTTACTCGTGCTCACGGTTTTTCTTCTGTACTAAAGCGAATACGTAAAATCTCAAACTGTACCATCTCCTCTTATCAGTATCACAAATTTTGTAGCCCCCCTGAACATGAAATAAATTGCTACATTATGTTTCTACATCTCGGATACCCATATTTGCACATTTTCACATATCATGAAATCCATACCGATTTTTTTTTAAAGGAAATTCTTTTGTATACAAATGAAACTACCACTTACAATAACTATCCTCCAGTAGGGTGACCGAGGTAGTTTGTACATTACTTAATTGTGCACTCTATTTGCCGTCTGCCATTGTGCCCACTGCCAATACACCATGTAGAATTCAATGCAGGTATGCCTTCCTGTCCTCTTAACTGCTACTGTCTCATGGCTGCATTGATGCTTGTTGTGGGTCCTTGGTGACCGTTACCCTTTTTGCAATGCCTGCAGACAGAGCAGGTCTCTAGAAAGGTACTGAAAATCCCTGCTAAAAAAAAAATAGCTGGGGCCCGGATTAATACGTTTTTATCGGCTTTTTCTAGGCTGACGACTTGAGGCTTCCCTCTGTTTTCTGCTGACTTATGTAACTAGATCCAATTCGGATCACCCCCTCCACCTTTTTATTATATATTTTTCTCTACAAAGCTTTTTGTCAGTTACACTCGTCGCAAGGGGTGTCCAATACAAGTTTCTGCTTTTGGGTATCATGCCTGTTGCATTCCGTGGCTTTAAAGCTTAGAAGAACAGGCTCGTTGCATGTGTTGGAACCCGTGGGTGAAACTTCCTCCACCCGGATACTACATTTAGGATTGTGGTTTTTGAATGGTGGTTCTTTTACCGCCTTGTGCATTGCTCTGTGACCTGCCACCCCCTCCTCACAAAAAAGAGCTATTGTGGAAGGATGTCTGCCTGCTGTGATTTCCGAAAACGGAATGAATCTTCTGAAGAAACATGTCTAAGGATGTTTTTATTTTCTTAGTAGAATTAAAACTATAAGTCAGCCATGCGTGAGTGTGTTTATTTGCCTCTTGCGTTTTATTTGTTCATTCTTTAAAGTCTGTTTTCCCAATGATGTTTTTACAATCTTGTTTTATTTCCGTAGCATTGAATTGGATGGGTTGATTGTTCTTTTCAGATGTTAATATGGCAGCAGAAAGAAGAAATACGAATAAGACTCCTGCCAGGTCCAGCCCACCGCGAAGGTAAAGTACCGTGAAGCATTGAGTCGCCGCCGGACATTGGCATACCAGCTAGCCATGACTGCAGAACGTTTTCCACGTCCCCAACCCACCTGACAGTAGCTATTGGGATTCCTAGAGGGCAGAAAACATTTACAGACGGATGGTTGGTTAAAATCTCCTGACTAAAACACCATGTTCAGATGTTACTCCTTTTTCCTCGTCTGTTTATATCCCTGTTAAGCAGCCAGTATCGGCAAAATATTGACGGAGAAACGCTGAAAGATTATCACTTCAGGCTTTGGATTCTAACCGCCTTGTCAATTGCATCTCCAGTAGGGAGCTGAATTATTTCCGCATTTTGAAAAATCTTCCCTGCATTTGTGTTTATCCACAGTGCGAATCACTTTTCCCCTCGTGTTAACTTCGACATGCACCTACTAGATTTTAATAACCTTCGTCGTCTTTTAAATGCTGTCATCATTTGAACATTAATTTCAGAGGTTGACTTACCTTTACAAAAAAATGGTGTCAGTAATGACTTTGCAAGATTCTCCGTTTACATAGGAAACCTGTATGTATCTGAACATTGTTTTTAGCTGTACCTTTTTGTTTTTACCAGCATCCTTCTATGCCACATGCCTGGTCCCACATGGATGCAGTTTGCCAAAGCTGATGTTCTTACACAATAAGCAATTTCTCAGGATATCCCCACATTGCGCGAACCACCCACGTTTCCTCCCGTCATTTTTAATCTTCTCCTTTTGGAATTGTAACTCCGCCCAAAAGAGCATTTGGGTGCTATTTATTTCTGAATTTGGATGCATCTAGTGGACTACAACGCTCGACTGCTGTCCTGTATCAATTTACATGCTTCTTTTGTGTCGTACCGAACGGACCTTTTTTTTTAAAATTTATTATTAAAGCTAAAAAACGAACATCTTAAATTATGAACACAGTACTTAAACCATCTTGTGGCGTTGGTCACGATCAAACTACATTTAAACCATTAGGTACCACGAGATATCGCCGTATCGCTCACATTTTTTTTCTCTCCATATTTTCAGTCTACATCAAACTATGTGACTTAGTCAGATGTCCTTTATGGAATCTTGGCTGCATACTGCAATTCATTGGATAATCTGTTCTGGTTTAGGCTGCATAATGTCTACTTTTGTAGATCTATAGTATAGGAACAATTTACAATTGTCGCGCTATATAAAACTCCGTAAAATAAAAAAATTACATGGCGTACATATTAGGTCAAACTATAGACCTAATTGACTGACCGTTTAGAAATGGCATGCTATACTTTAGTGAGTACATTCCACTAACTTTCCCACCTGTAATTTAAGGTCTACTATGTACTTGTGCGAGTGTACTGCAGTGCATAGCGTTTAAAGGTGACCTGCAGTTCGTTTTTTTTATATCCGAGGATGTTTTAGGAATGACGAGCTGCGCTTACCAGCTATGAATGTACATTAACTTCTGCATGCCCCTAGGTCAATCCACTGCGTAGGACCTTTGAGTTGTAGAAAAAAATGATGCGCTGAGATATTCTGCATCGATTCTTTAACTTGTCAGGCCTGGGATAGGATCGCAGCGTGCAGTAATCCTCTGCGTCGGGCCTCATTTAAACATTACAATGCTCGGTTTCAGTTAGGTCAGTGATTGCTGTAGTGGTACATGTGGCAAGTTGCGCTTTTAATTTCCCAGCTGCACGCCTCTGATAGCAGACGTGAGTTTAAGGTAAGGGCTTAATGTTCCCGTCTTTTAGTGTAATATAGATGTTTTTATAGTTGCATGACTCCATACTAGAGGTTATTGTGGAGTTGTGATTTAAAAGTTCAAGACTTAAAACCTGATGCAATGCGTTTATTTTTTTAAGTGACTATCTGCAGTCCTCCCACAATCGTTGATATGATTTTAGAAACAATGATCACATGCCCCATGGCTTTTTTTCCCCACATGACCTACTTTCTTTGTCCGATTGTAGATATCGGTTACAAAGAGGGCCTTGTGTCATCACAGAACTGTGATCGAGAAATAAGTCTCGGTTGCTGCATTTACCTCCCATTACCATGTTATTAGAGACATGACCAAAAGCAGTCGAACCTTCGACGTGTCCTCTTTTTGGGATCCCGGCGATTTAGGGTGAGGGCCTGTTCCAATGTTCTGGACCCGTGGTTTGCTGATAGGATTAATGTACTGAAATGATAACCAAACCACGTTTTATGGCGACAGTTAAAATGAGTTCAGTCTTCAGGTTGAAGTCTAGATCTGATATTCTGGGCAAGCTAATTACTCTTGTGTGCCTACACCTACACATCTTGATGTGCGTGTCGGGTCTTGGTCATGTGTGAACATGCAGCATGAGTTACCATGGGCAGGTCTGTCATTGACTATTGGGTGTACAATTGCTCCACTGATTTTCAAAACTGTTAATGTCGTGAATCATACATTCTTGCTCTTGTAGACTGGGTATTCTGTGAACCCAGCACAGTTAATCGGCTTCGACATGTTGAGTGCCCTGAAATTAATGTTCTCCTGGCTTGTGCATTCACTATTTTTGTGTGGCTTTGGGAGTACTTTGGCTTTTATCCACTCTTTATTTACGCTCTGACTTGTAAGCACTGAATGGATCAAGACCTCATTCTAACAATACATTTGAACCACATAATTGACACATGTGGCCATAGAATATCTAAAGTTTGTTTCGTTGCAAAGTCCGTAGAAATCCACTATCTTGACTGTCCCGATTTTATATACACTTGATTTTTCCTGTTTTATTTTTCTTTATGAACGACACTTAAGTTTTCTAATGGCCGTTAAGAGTTGTATGTTAGGCCATCGTTTCAGCTATTTGGTATGTTCCTGCTGTTTCAAACCTTTTGTCTGGCAGGAAAGGTAGGTTTCACTTTGATGTCTGTGCCAGTAAAAGTAGAAATTGTCTTCCCGTATTTAATGTTTTTTTTCTCTTCTTTTTTTGGGTGCTTTCTCAGAGCTCCAAATGCGTTTGGAGATGGCCGTGATGATAGACGGGATCGATCACCTCTTCGTACCAGCCCAAGAAGAGACGCTAGGGATATTCGTGGTGCTAGAGAGATGCGAGACCTCCATGATCCTAGAGATGGCAGAGACCTTCGGGATCCCAGAGACCTAATTGACCATAGAGATATAAGAGACATGAGGAGTCTGCAAAGTCTTCGGAACCCTCTTGATATGCGTGACCTACGTGGCCCTCAAGATCTGAGAGACCCACTTTTTGATAGATTTCGTGATCTGAGAGCGGCACACGACCCCCTCTACAGGTATGGTTGATAGACTGCGTTTGTGGGAGCTGCATTGAAACCCAATCATCCCTATCGTTGTGCGACTGAGCATATTGTGCACTTACATTTCACTCCTAGCTTCTTTGCTGAAATGTTATGGTCTACAGTTTTGTGATGTGTTGTAGAAGGACAATTTGCTGAAATTAATTTCAACTTTGTTTAGTATTTGCTGTATTTAAAAGCTTGCATATGTTGTGACGGGGTCGCACACAACTGTAAAAATCAAATGGTGACGAATGTTATACCAAAGTTCGACACTTTGTAAATCAGAAGTACCATAGATATTGTATTCTCTCATTACTTTTCCAATCTCCTATTGGTACAGCGATATTTTTGCACATGGCCACTGTAATGTATTTTGTGAGCAGTGCTGGGTGTTTGAGCCATAATGTAGACTGACAACTGTGTTATTGAATGTACAAATTGGCTCGTTTTTGGTGTTTGGTATCTTCAAAGGCATATTTTATTTTTTTCTAGATCTGTTATGCACATTTCAATTTATCTGTAGGTTGAGTACACAATGTGACAAGTATATATTAAGAAGAAAAAAAATCCTAATTTAGTTTTAACCCCTACTAAACGCAAAAGCTACTGAGGGCTGTGGGGCTAGATAGACAGCAACGTCAAACTGAAAGGACAATGCATCTTATTATGGTAGTTTGCATTCTTGTCCTGGATTGGCTCATACAGTTAGTTTCTTTTGAAAACCTCCCAGTGAAATTCCCTTACTAATGAGCAACTATCTAGGACTTGTTAAAAGTTTAGAAAGGATCTCAAACCAGATTAATGTCCGTAAACGCATCATCTTGTGACAATCACAATCTCACAGCCTTGTCCAGTAGTTGGATATATTACTTGGCCCTTGAAACCTACAATGGGCACTCTCCTACTGTTTTCTGTACAGTCTTTTAACAGTGTTTCGAAGTGAAGTCCTGTTGAGTAAGATTCCACGTTTCTGACACTCCACTGACACATTTTCTTGACCCAGCTGCTGTGAACTAATTTTCCAGTGCTTCTGGCTCAATTTGTTCTACCCCTCTAGGAGGAAAGCAGGAGTAGGGACTGTACTGAGTGGGTTCAGAAAAAAATGTTTTCTAAGAGTAGTAGGGTAAGACAAGGCGGGTTATATTTTATCATCTTCTTTCATCGAATCTCCTCCCACTCTTAAAGAAATCTACTCTAGGCCTTATTACTTATGCAGTCACCGACCCATCACTTACCAACTCTTCCTTGCAGTTTCCCTCACATGTTTTCCTCCTTCCTTTCCAGCCAAAACCAATTTGTCCCCATAGGCCCATCCAGATCCCTATCATCTTCAGAGTCCCACAGGGTTCTGTATTGTTCTCTGTAATCTTCACCCTCTATTGAAAGCCTTGGGGTTCTACTCACAGATAACAGCTTCAAAACTCACCAATAGCCAAAAAGAAACCACTTTACTTCAAAGTCTTCTGCTCCAATACACGGAACACCTCAAACACTGTCTCGCCTCCTCTAGACCTGAAAGTCAAACACGAGCAGGAAAGAAAATGAACCTGGCTCATGAACTTTAATTTCTTGCAACCCCTTATTTTATTTAATTACATGACCCTTTAATTTCCACTGCACACCAGTCTCACCCTCAAACATATTGCCAAAGGAAAAAAAACTAAAAACATAGCTTCATTCTTGTTCATTATTTTTTAAAACATTTTTTAAGAAGGTGAAGTAGTTTATTTCTGAAAGCAACTTCATAACTGAAGTTAAGCTGTCTTCCTTGCACCTGTATTGTGGTAATGCCCTGCTCTATGGCCCCCCAGACTCCTCATAGATCCTCCTCAAGAAAATCCTACTCGCTGATGCTCTGTACATCTTGGGCTCGAAGAGATGTTCACATCATGCCCCTTCATTGACTCCCTTTACCATCCTGCAGCATCTTCAAAACTAGCCAAGTCATTTGCAAGGTCATCACGACCTACAACCCTGCTGATCTTGCAGACCAGCTCACAACTTATGGTGGATTGCTCTGCACACGTTTAGTCAGGATACCATCCGACTGGACACTTAAGTAGTGTAAACATGAATAGTTGAGCTCCCTTTTGTGGTAGGCACTACGGTAGCCTTTACATCATGGCATATATCCCAGCGAAAGCACAAGCAGACCTCTATAAGGCCGTTAATGCCTATTATGCGGTTGGGATTATTAGTTTGATAAGATTAAAACTGGTCACTAAATTGCTTTGGCATCAGTAGCTCTGGAAATGAAGCAGTTAAAATCAAACGGAAACGATGGTGGTGGCTTTGCTTTTGTTTTAACAGGTATTTGTCAATGCAATAAATTCAGAAATGTTAAAAGCCATTGTGGCTAATATACAGGACTGGACAAAATACAAATAATAGTGGAGGGTCAGAAGATATGGAATTCACAAGAGACTTACAGCCAGAGGGACGCTGGAAGTACCGACGGACAGAGCGGTGCTTCAATTACCTGAGCTGTTTGCCAGGTGAGGTGAGGCAGTACTCTCCTGCGTAATATGCTGGGAGAATGATCCTTCACTAATACCCAGGTGATACCTTTTCCTTTTTTATATTTCTTACACAACACTAGCAGTAGCGACACAGGTCCTGAGGAATGCAGTGGATACCTGTGTGATCCGGAATCCTGCTGAAACATGTCGACCAACCTGTTGGTAGCTATTAGTTGAAACTACCAATTTCGCTCTTTTTAATTCTTAGAAACTCTGAGGTCTGCAATAAATAATTTTTCCCCAGAGCTATCTAATTTTACATACCACTACCTTGCACTTTTTGCACTTTTTCACACCCCCTCGCACTGCTTTTCAGTAGCCCCCTGCGACCCAGATATATCATCACTGGTCCTTATGCTGTCAGTTTTGACCAAACTAATATACCATCCTTCATGGTTAGAAGGAACCCACATGATGAAAAGGGCGCCTAGGAAGAGCTACTGATGGGTATTTTTCAAAAACCACGAATGATGTACCCTGTCTAGTGGACTATTGCTACTAGTTCTATCACATAGTCGTCTCTTGTGAATTCCATATCTTCTGACCCTCCACTATTATTTGTATTTTGTCCAGTTACCTTCGGGGAGTGTAGTGCTGAGTGGTCATTAAAAATAATCCCTGAGACCCAAATCTACTCTTATTTATTTGATAATATACAGGACTTACATATTTTTTCTACGATCTTTGTGAAAGAACATACCCCCAGATGCATCAACAACCCATTTTGTGAGTCCTTAATAGCGAAAAATACCGATTCGCTATTAAGGAATAGCAAAATGGAATGCATCAAGAAATCACTAAAAAAAAATAGCGATTTCTTAGAATTCCTTAATTGCGACTCGCAAATTGCGAGTCGAAAGGAATACCTTCCCATTCATTTCTATGGGCCTAGAGGCCCATAGGAATGAATGGGAAGACCATCTCAATTTGCAAATCGCAATTAGCGAATCGCAAATTGAGATTGTGATTTCAAGGGTGTAGGGGTGTCCAAAGGACAATCTGTTGCACCCCTGAAATTGATCTGTGAACATATGTTGTGCATGTGTGTGCGCAACATGAAACTTTGAAAAATGCACTTTAGTTTATTTTAGTTTTTGCAAATTACCATGAAGTTGTACTTCATGGTAATTTGCGTGCCCTATTAGCGAATTCTCTATTTTTAAAACTTTTATGCATTGCATTTAAGGAATCTCAATTTGAGATTGCATATTCCTTAAATGCAAATAATCGCAATTTAGCGATTTCTCAATTTGCGATTTTTGCATTTGGGATGATGCATCCCAAATGCAAAAATACCGGTCGCAAAGGGGCAGATTCTGAGAATCTGCCCTTTTGCGAGCGTATTTTTGTTTGATGCATATAGCTGATAGAACCTTTGTTCAGGGAAGAGGTGTGGCGCAGCGGCCAGGGCGACTGACAATGGACGCTGGGGATCACGGTTCAATCCGCGGCAGCAGTGGTCTGCCCAGCACCATATGACTCTGGGCAATAGCTTGCTTAATCTTCCCCATGCCCCCCAGCGCCTTGACACCTTCGGGTAATTGTTTGCGCTTTACAAATGGACACTTACATTTTGAGGTCGGACCTTATTGCTTAGTTACGATCAGTTTATCTTTCACTTTGAAAACAATGGGGAAAAAACAAAATTTGCAAAAGTCTATGAACGGGTTAATGGTTATTTCTAAAGCGTTGTTTAGGCATATTTGCTGCAAGTTTACCCCCTCGAAAGGAGTACTGTTTTAGTTTTGCATTAAACATTTGCAGCGACCTACTTCAGTGGTGGCTGTCTGACACTTAATAAACATGTTGCTTTGCAAAAAACAAAGCCTGGAAACAAATTTGTCGTTACGGATCTATTGACATTTTTTGTAGTTTACTTCTTTTAGATAAACAGTTGAAAAGCCAATTTGTACTCGTTGGTGGAAACCGAACAAATGTCAACTGCCTAATTTGTGTTTCTACACACTGCTGCGTAAGATTGAAATGTGGTTTAAAAACCGGTGATTAACAAAGTTGGTTGAAGTTGCTATTAATATATTTATATTTTTTTTTGCACAGTGAGGAGTTTGCCTAACCTGTGATTTTTGACTTCCCAAGTCCATCAGTATTTCCATATTTTGTTTTCCAGGCGTGATGAGGTTTTGGATAGATTGATGCGTTATGAAGATTTGTATCGGAGGAAAGAAGATCTCTTGGACCGATTTCGAGATCTACCACTAAGTGCAGAAGGTTGGTATCCTCTTGTAAGAATAGTCTTTGGTGTAATGTTCGGAACAGATATCGACAGAACTTCCAAGCATGGTGTAGTGTGAAGCTATTGTTTTGTCAAGAGCACTTCCAAGGGGTACGAATGCTAAACCGCTACGTTTGAGAAATAAAAACATGGAATTCACACTACTTTTTTCCCTTTTCATAACCCCGTTTTCATTTGGCTGCCTAATGCTTACTTTTGGGATGTATCCTTTGTGTCCTTGTTCTTGTGAGAGGGATTTACAGTTGGTTCTTACAAATATTTCTGCCATGCATGAGATTGGCGGTTTGGCATTCTGAAATATTAGCAAATCCAGTCGTTAAGACATCCCTTTCCTCATTCCCTCACAATACCCCTCATGCCTTACTACAGTAGGCCTTTTGGCCTTAACTTGATTTATGGTGCTCTTATAATATTTAACGGTCTCATCCGTTGCCCTGATTATTTTTTTCATGTTCTGTTTTCGGGCCTGATTTTAATGATGCAAATACAATTAGAAGGCAGACATTTACACAAAGACAAGCTGGGTCAGATGGAGCCTTAGATGCATGCATGGTTGAAGTCCTGCTCTGGTCGTTCTGGGCTCTAGTTTTCTAAATTTTCTGACTTCACCAGTCTTACAAACTTGAATTATCCAGCTGTTGGATTGGGAAATCATTGGTGAACACATATTTCCTTTCTTGGGAAGGAAAAATACCCTATGTAAGTTCTTTTCTGAACAGGCTATATTGTTAATAGACATGCACATCCCAACTGTAGTCTGAATGCAGCTTGCCAGTCGGAAAATGATAATGTCATGCTTGCAAAGTCAGTCAGTTGCCTCTTGTGTCTCTGCCAAGAGATGCTTTTACAACCTCGGCCCCTGCCTTTTGAACTAGAGACTGGGCTACCATGCCCAAAGAAAAAGGGTAAGGAGGAATAACAGACATGATTGTGGTAATAGTTTGGAGATTAAAGATTCACTAGGGAGGAACCCACTCCAGGTATGTCCATGGTGGAGCATCTCCAGGGAAGCGCAAGTGGAAGGACCACTTAGTCAAAACGAAGTCTGTTCCTGAAGATTACCAAAGGAAGAATCCACTGGCTCAGGGATTACATTACTATTACTTTCACTTTTTTTCCCTCCAGAATTATTTTTTTGGTCTGGCAATGCAGATTTGTCAGATCCTTTTTCTCAACCACCTATTGAAGGCGAGCACTTGGCAGATGTAAATCCAGCTACTATATGGGCTTCTAGCTCGAGTGGAGAAAAATTAGCCCTCGGAAGAACAGTCCATCCTGGATTGCCAGGTGTGATCCCCTACCGCACGGAAACTAAGCATCCTCTAGCCCGGATTTCTCCTATTTAGATCTCTGCAGTAGGGTGTAGCTTGAGTCCTATGGCAATTGCGTATTTTATGATCTGTGTTCCTGATTTCTATATCC
The DNA here is from genome assembly GCF_964261635.1 of Lissotriton helveticus. Classification (NCBI taxonomy): domain Eukaryota; kingdom Metazoa; phylum Chordata; class Amphibia; order Caudata; family Salamandridae; genus Lissotriton; species Lissotriton helveticus. Next base: position 185,848,274 of record NC_136068.1, on the reverse strand, counting down.
AGGGGATGTGACGCTTGCCAAATGTCCTGCATTAGGTTGAGGTACAGGGAGGGTATCTACCGCCGCCCCCCCATGTGGAGGTCAGGGAGCACTCCGCTGCAATTTAAATTTTTTGGTAGAAGTGATCTCTTCTCCCTGAAGGGACCCAGTCTCAAACTCCTCTAGGCGACCTCTGGTTCTTGACATCACTGCTGCTCTTCCTCAGTTTGCCTTGATGCATCTCGTTCCAGGTACTATGCACCCGCCTCCACCCCCACCCCTGTACTGGTCCTTTGAAAATTGACTCTTTTAGACTTTGTTGGTAGCCAAGACCACCATCCAAGACATCTAGTCAGATGACCTCCTATAAAGGGTAAGTCCTGTGGACCCACCAGAGTTCTCGGCTTGAGGCACTTGTGCCAATCCTGTCATGCTTTGGCCACTGCACTGCCATTCCTCTTGATAAGACTGACAACACCATCTGTCTGTGCAAGGTAAGCAATTGAACATTAGATTTTGACATTCCAGATTTTTTTTTTTTTTAAAGCCTTCGGACGATTCAGATTGTGAAGCCTATTCACCCCTCCGCCTGTCAGTACACGGTCACATGGAACATGTAAGGAACGCATTCCTTACAGCAATTTATCTTTCTATGCTATCAGAAGTTGATGTTGTTGGGGGAGCTCAATGCCATTCAAGGCTAAATTAGTTTAGAAAAAAATCTCACCGGTATTCTCTTGATGCTGCTTTTAAGGCAAAATACAGCGGTCTAGTGTCCTCATTCTGTAGTGGAAATAAAAATAGTTCTGAAAGAAGAAATTGTCATCTGATAATGAACCGTGAACTTATTTTTTTTTTTTTAGCACTTCACTTGACATGTACTTTTTTTTTTTTTTTTTGATCAGGCTATCCACCTGCCTAACCACACCAGGCATTGTGCCTAATTCCTGGCAGGCAGCTAACCTTCAGTGGGGGTTTCAATGTCTCACGTTCTTTCCTATGGTTTAAATTGTGCATATGTTTCTTAGTGATCTGAGGAAAACGTCCTCTTTCTGTATGATCTAAGATGTGAAATGAGTTTATATTGATATTGTTACTTTTAAAACCTTTTAGAACGCCTGAAGCGTGAAGAAAGACGCAGAGAAGAGCTGTATCGCAAGTACTTTGAAGAAATTCAGAGGCGTTTTGAATCGGAGAGACCAGTTGACTGCTCAGTTGTTGTTGTTGTAAACAAGCAGGCCAAGTAGGTGCCACATGCATATCTTCAGTAAAGCATAAAGCTCAAAATGCACATTACCATCTTTGGTGTAGCAGTTGAACAGTGGTTGTGTAGGAAATATGCAGGATCTACCTAACAATGTAAGGGGCGAGGTTAAATAGATTGATCGAAAGCCATCAGTGCTCCTGATTTTGATGCACGGTCAGGGCAAGGAAGATTGAGAAACAGCCAGGGATGTGTACGTGCTAGAAATTAGTTAATGTTCTTTCTCAAATGTATTCCAACATTTTTGCGAACCCAAAGTTCAAAATCTTTTAAAAGTAGTCCCAGAGGTGTTGGAAACAAGCACCAGGTGCTATTTAACATGCAAAGAATGCTCTAAATTGTGTACTGTAGGAGGATTTTTTTGGGGGGGGCGGGGCCGAGATCGTAATCTCCATCCCTGGCTCTACCAATGTTGGAATATAATATTAGACTGTCAGCTTTTGTTAGCTGAGTATATATTCAGTTCCTGAGAGCAGTTGATCTCTGAATGCCCGGACACCGTCTAGCTCTTTGAGGGTGAATTGTATGGCAGAAAATGCTGAAGCATATAAGGGTAAAACACCGAATTGCCTTTTTATTTTTCAGTTCGCAAGAATCCTTGATTTGGGGATAATACATATCAATAAATGATTATGCCTAGTTATAGTCCTTTGCCTTAATAGTTATGAATTAAAGCAACCTCACCTCGGAAAACACCACGGCTATATTTGTATCCCCCCAAATATAGTAATTAATGCAGCGTCCCGCCCCTCGATTTTGCTTCTTTTGCGATCTAGCAAGCTAGAAAGACCGCTGTAGTTGAAAGCTCAAAACCAGAAGATTTTGCTTCCTAGAGCAGAGCTCTTGTGTCCTAGGTCTCGTTCCTGTGGACAAATAAAGATGTCTAAAGAACTATAAAAACATGAATTCCCGCATTTATCCCCCACACACATCATTTTAATGGCTTGGAAACAACATAAAGTACCTAAACTTGCTCAGTAGTTTAGAAAAAAAAATTCTAGATGCACTTGTTTTCTGTAAATTTTATTTTGAGTGCAAATTAGTCTTGTGGTCAAGCTTCTGCAAGTATATGCATCTAATCAGAACATTGTAAGTAGTCTTAAAACTAACTTTGCGAACATGTACACATTTTATGCTGGAAACAGTGAGTGCAAGCCGTGCTCCTGGTACTTCCTTAAAGATCTCAACCTAATAAAGGCATTGCTTTATTGAAGCATAATTGCACACTTGAACAGCATGGACATATGGATACAAACCGAACATTAGCTCCAGACTATATATCACAGATGAATATTGTGGAAACTGTATATTGGGAGCCAAAAAGATTGTGCTGCAGGGGGTTGGGCTGACTTGTCCTAAAGACCAAATAAACATGAAAAATTATCCTTGACCCCAAACAAGATGTCCTGGGCATCCATTGATAGGAATTCTACAAGCCTGGAAGCTCATTTGATCCTTTGTTTAGGACAACCTTCCAAAGGGCTGATCGGTTGTTTAGGACAACCTTCCAAAGGGCTGATCGGTGATCATAAAGCTCCTAGGTTCGAGGCATGTGGGCTGCTAAATTCATATCTTAGCATTAGATCGCCGCCTAGTGTTGGGCTCGGATGATTGCACATTGTTGTCCTGGAAGAGTCTTCGAAGTATCCTGAGATAGGTGGCTCCTCCCCTGGACTACAGTGCGCATGGGCATCGGCTCCATCCCCAGATTGTTTTTTTCCGCCATTGGGTTCGGATGTGGTTTCGACGTCTTACTGTCGGAACCAAGTAAAACTATCTTTTACCGGCCAAAAGGCCTCGATTTTCTTGCGTCGGTATTGTCTGCGCTCGGTCTCGAGTCTTCCGTCTCTTGAAGCCGGAATAAGCGGAGTTTTCTTCGCTTTCTAAACTTTGAGGCCTTCTCATCGCGACACGACAGCAAGCCTTTACGGACATGGAGCGGAGCCCGTTCAAGTACTGCCCGCTCTGTGGGTCTAAGTACCCACACATCGATCTACACCCTGTGTGTAACAAGTGCCTTTCACCGGACCACGACGACGGCAAGTGCAAGGCCTGTGCACAGTTCCGCTCCAAGAAAACTCTCAAGCTTCGGCGCGCGGTGCGCTTGGAAGCTAGGCAAGCGGCCCCGGATCCGGAGAACATCTTCGGCGACCCGGAAGAAGAGGTCCAGGGTCACCTTCTACAAATCTCCCCCTCACAGTCGGAGGTCGAGGCGGATCCGGGTGACGACGACGGAGTCGCGGGTCCGGTCCTCGAGTACGTCGAAGAGGTAGGAGACGACGATGAAATTTATGGGGCCGCGGCGGACAGCTCTGCGGACGAGCTCTGCCCCGAAAGTTTCGAGGACGACCGGGACACGGGATCGCCTGTCGGCCTTACCCTGGACCCGTTGCCGCAAGCCACAGCCCCGCCTTCAGGCCCGGCTTCGGACTCACTTGCTGGGCACGATGTTTCGAAACCGAAACTGAAACCGTCGGGGTCGTCAACACCTAAAATGGCCGACCCGAAATCGAAACTGAAACCAAAGGACTCGAGTGTTCCTAAGATGGCTGCCGTGCCTGTGAAGAAGTCGGTGCCCGTCACCCCGTCGGCTCCGTCGACCTCCGGTCCGCAGAAGCCGAGGAAGTCGGTCGATTCCGACGCTCCGAAATCGAAGCCGACGCCCGATGAAGGGGCCCCCAAGAAAGATAGTCGGCTCGGATCAACGGCTCCGGCGCCGTCCAAGCCCGCCAAGGTCGGCTCCAAAGAGGCTACGCCCAAGAAGTCTGCGCCCCGGCCTCAAGATTCGGAGGACCCGAAGAAGGTTTCCGCGCCCAAACCGCACAAGGCCCGCGAGGGCGTCGGATCCGAGGGACCGCTCAAAGCATCCTTGTCGGCGACAAAACCAACTGGCAGTGTACCGTCCCCTATTGCGGAGTCACTGCAGAGAATCAGGGAGAAGGCCCTTGCTCCATCGGCTCCGATGCCATCACCGCAGCCGCAAAAGGACGCTCCGGCTAAGCCTTCGGGGAAACTCCTTTTTCTCTTGCCACCTAAGGAGGCGCCGAAAGCGTTTTCGACGAAATCGGCTCCGAAGCAGGTTTCCTCACTGCCAGACCCTCTTCCACGTCGTGTACTCGAATCGGTGGACGATTCAGAGCATTTCATCGATGCTGCCACCGGCAAGCTGACCCTCTATAAACGGAAGATCACTTCGGAGCCGGTGGACCCCTACGTCATCCCGTTGAAGAAGAAGAGGGTGCCCCTTGACGCCGTAGGCCTCACGGAGCCGATTCAGCCTCCTCCAAGACGGAGCCCTACTCCCTCCCCAGAACACTCTGTGGGTGAGGAAGATGATGAGGATGAACAGTACAATTTCCCCATCGATGACCCTGATGTACAACCAGATTCATACGACGACTCTGGTGACCAAAACACCCAGGGGGCGGGCCAAGACCCGCAGACCTTTAATGCACGTGCATCCCCGACTGAGGACTCAGCAGGATTTCATGCACTAATTGAACGGGCGGCGGCCAATCATGATGTGGACATGCATGCCGACCCGGTTGAGGAAGACTTCCTTTTTGACACCTTTGCCATATCTGAGAGGACAGTAAAAACACTTCCTATGCTGAAAGGTGTTCTCAAACATGCTGGAGACATTTTTAAGGAGCCTACGAGGGCTAGAGTGGTCAACCCTCGCATTGAAAAGAAGTACAGGCCTGCTCCTGCGGACCCCGTCTACATCCGGGGACAGTTGCCACTGGACTCTCTTGTGGTTGCCAATGCCAGGAAACGTGCCAACTCCCAGACAACGGGTGAAGCTCCTCCCCCGGACAAGGAGTCCAAAGTGCTTGAGGCAGGAGGCAAAAGAGTGGCTGCACAGGCGGCAAACTTTTGGCGCATCGCAAATACACAGGCGCTCCTGGCGCGTTATGATAGGGCGCACTACGACACCCTAGAACAAATTATACAACACCTGCCCCCACAGTTCCAAGAAGGCACCAAGATGCTTATTGAGGAAGGGAAACTAATATCAAACGCAGCCATCAAGTGTGCACTTGACGCTGCGGACACAGCTGCTAGGGCTATCAACACTAGCGTTATGCTGAGAAGACAAGCCTGGCTCCGCATCTCAGGGTTCAAGCAGGATATTCAGACGACAATCCTGAATCAGCCGGTCAATCCTGATAGTCTGTTTGGTCCGGATGTTGACACCACCTTAGAGAAGATAAAGAAGGACACGGAAACTGCTAAATCTATGGGGGCTCTGCAGTCCCAACAGTTTCGTGGCGGCAATTTTCGTCGCTCAGGTGCACGTGGAGTCACCAGAGGACAGATGGGTCAACAATCCCAGTTCTCCAAAGGTGGGGCGCAAGCCTCGTTCACTAAGCAGACCAAGGGAGGTTATAGGAACAACAGCAACAGAGGTCGCGGCAGAGGAAACAACAGCTCCCGCACCTCTACTCCGAGCAAACAGTGACTCTCTGTCACTGCCCCCCGACCACCTAACACCTGTCGGGGGGAGACTGCAGCAGTTCCTGCCCGTCTGGAGAAACATCACCACAGACAGGTGGGTGCGACAATTAGTTCAGTATGGTTATTGCCTAGAGTTGAAGTCCACTCCACCCAACATCCCACCAAGGCAAAGGCCTATGTCCGCAGAGCACTTGCACTTATTGCAGCAGGAAGTAGTGGCGATGCTGCAAAAAGGCGCAATCGAGCTCGTGCCGGTGGGGGAAGAAGGCACAGGGGTATATTCCCTGTACTTCCTTATTCCAAAGAAGGACGGTTCTCTCAGGCCCATTCTCGATCTACGTCCCCTCAACCTGTACATACTATCGGAACATTTCCACATGCTTACACTGCAGCAGATTCTTCCCTTGCTAAACCAGGGAGACTTCTTAGCAACCTTAGATCTCAAGGATGCTTATTTCCATATTCCACTACACCCGTCACACAGGAAATATCTCAGGTTCACTATTCAAGGCAGGCACTACCAGTTCAAAGTCCTACCCTTCGGAGTCACAACAGCCCCGAGGGTGTTCACCAAGTGTCTAGCGACAGTGGCGGCGCACCTCAGGAGGCAGAATATCCATGTCTACCCCTACCTAGACGACTGGCTCGTACAAGCCAAGTCGGAGCAACAGTGCGCCGCAGACATGTCGACTACAATTCGCCTGCTTCACGATCTGGGTTTCTCCCTGAACTACCCAAAATCGCATCTCCAGCCGGCACATGTCCGGCAGTTCCTGGGTGCTACGATCAACACCCTGACAGCCATGGCTCAGCCAAACCAAGTCAGAATCGACAGCATTCAGTCGCTGATCCAACGATTCAGACCACAACACTCCCTGCCAGCGAGAGTGTTCATGCAGTTGATAGGCATGATGGCCTCCTGCATCTTCATAGTCCCTCACGCACGGTTGCATATGCGCCCGCTCCAGGAGTGCTTAGCGAATCAGTGGACACAGGCTCGTGGGCAATTGACAGACCTAGTGTTGGTTACCAGTCGGGCATACGACTCTCTGCATTGGTGGACTCCACACAACCTTTGCAAGGGCCGACTGTTCCAAGAGCCTGTGCCGCAGATTATCCTGACAACGGACGCATCTCTCCAGGGATGGGGAGCTCATGTGCTCACTTACACAGTGCAGGGACTATGGACGACGCAGCAACAGAAGATGCACATCAACTATCTGGAACTGATGGCAATCTTCATGGCGCTCAAGTCCTTCATTGTACATCTGAGCAACAAGGTCGTGCTAGTCCGGACGGACAACATGACCGCGATGTACTACATTCAAAAGCAGGGAGGCACCCACTCGCCACAGCTGTCTCATCTGGCTCAGAGCATGTGGAAGTGGGCCATTCAGAGGAACATCTTCCTCATGGCAGAACACCTCCCGGGCAAGGACAACCCGTTCTTCCAAAAGTGGGGTCATCCGGAGATAGACCTGTTCGCAACAAAGGAGAACGCAAAATGCCGACTCTTTGCCGCCAGGTTCCCTCACCCACAGTCGCAGGGGAATGCGATATGGATGAACTGGTCAGGCAAATTTGCATACGCTTTTCCGCCAGCCCCTCTAATACCGCTGGTCGCACGAAAGCTAAGGCAGCACTCCATGACTCTCGTCCTGGTTGCTCCAACGTGGGCGCGCCAAGCTTGGTACACCACGTTCCTCGAACTCTCGGTGGTGCCGCATCAAAGACTGCGCCTCACACCCAGTCTTTTGACGCAGAACCATGGAGACATTCAGCATCCAGATCCACGACAGCTCAACCTGGCGATCTGGCTCCTGAAGTCCTAGAGTTTGGATACCTTAACCTACCTCCAGAATGCATGAGTATCATCAAGGAGGCGAGGAAACCTACTACTAGAGCATGCTATGCTGCTAAGTGGAAGCGTTTTGTCATCTACTGTACGTCCAATGACATCAACCCGCTAGATGCATCTATTCCCAACATCATCTGTTATCTGTTACATCTCTACAAGTGCAATCTGGCGTACACTTCCATTAGGATACATCTCTCAGCCATAGCGGCTTATCTTCAGAACAGGCAGCACCTCTCTGTCTTCAGGGTGCCCGCCATTAAAGCCTTCCTTGAAGGTCTGAAGAGAGTCATTCCCCCAAGAACTCCACCAGCTCCGGTGTGGAACCTCAACGTCGTTCTCACCAGACTGATGGGGCCACCATTTGAGCCACTGCACTCGTGTGAGCTCCAATTCCTTACGTGGAAAGTGGCCTTTCTGATAGCTATTACGTCTCTGAGGCGTGTCAGTGAGCTGCAAGCGCTCACCATACAAGAGCCGTTCATTCAAATTCACCCAAATAGGGTGGTGCTACGCACTAACCCTAAATTCCTTCCTAAGGTGGTGTCACAGTTTCATCTTAATCAAACTATTGACTTGCCAGCATTCTTTCAAAACCCGCAAACGGTGGCGGAAAGAATGCTCCATACCTTAGATGTACGGAGGGCGTTGATGTACTACATAGACAGAACACAACCCTTTAGAAAGACAAAACAACTCTTTGTTGCCTTCGCACCACAACACAAAGGCAACCCAATTTCTAAAGCAGGGATAGCCAGGTGGATTGTTAAGTGCATCCAGATATGTTATCAGAAAGCCAAGCGCACTTTAACAATACCCCCCAGAGCGCACTCCACACGCAAACTGGGGGCATCCATGGCTTTCCTAGGGAACATTCCTTTAGAGGATATTTGCAGAGCAGCCACGTGGGTCACACCACATACCTTCACAAAACACTACTGTGTTGATGTGCATTCCAAGCAGCAAGCAGCTGTAGGACAGGCTGTTCTCAAGACACTTTTTCAGGTTTCTGCAGCTGGCACGGGCAACCGCCGCTGATGGAGGGACTGCTATGTATTCTATGCTAAGATATGAATTTAGCAGCCCACATGCCTCGAACTGAATATGCTACTTACCAGTATGCATCTGTTCTTGGCATGTAGGGCTGCTAACATTCATATCGCCCGCCCTCCTCCCCGGTGCCTGTCGCAGCTGCAGATATACTATTGTATTTATTCATTAGCATGGACATCCTTTACACTTTCACTCCATCTCCTGCCACAATGGCGAAAAACAATCTGGGGATGGAGCCGATGCCCATGCGCACTGTAGTCCAGGGGAGGAGCCACCTATCTCAGGATACTTCGAAGACTCTTCCAGGACAACAATGTGCAATCATCCGAGCCCAACACTAGGCGGCGATCTAATGCTAAGATATGAATGTTAGCAGCCCTACATGCCAAGAACAGATGCATACTGGTAAGTAGCATATTCATTCTCTTTGCAGGGGCCTTTTTTATGCACATTACCAAAATGACTCCAACTTTTCATATCTGTGGAACAGCTAAATATATTAATAAACAGATTCTTATGCAGCACTCATTCCACGTGCTCTATATCCCTGCATTTAATGTATTGATTGTATTAAACGTGCTCTATATCCCTGCATTTAATGTATTGATTGTATTAAACTAATCTGCATTTATGGAAACCGTAACCCTAATTGTTTTTCCCTTATCCTTTCATTCTCTCCCCTCCTACCACCCACTTTTACTCTTCCTAGTCCTGGTGTGGTTCGTGAATATGCAGAGGTTGTGGGTCGGAAAGTGCGTGACTTGGGAATGGTGGTGGACCTGATCTTCTTGAACACTGAAGCATCATTGACCCAGGCTTTAGAGGATGTTAGCAGAGCAGGGTCACCCTTTGCCATTGTAATAACTCAGCAGCATGAAGTTCACCGTTCCTGTACAGTCAACATCTTATTTGGTACACCACAAGGTAAGTTTGCAGGAATCTGAAAAAAGATTTGTTTGGGGCTGTACTGCATTGATCAAACCACTAATCAAGCCAAATTGAATTAAAATGTTGCTACAAAAGCTTCAGTGTGCTAAAGCACAAGTTGCAGACAAGACGTAGTTTTTGAAATTTGCTACCCAGTTGTAGGCTCCCAAATTAACATTTGCATGTGCTCTTTATAAGACAACGGTTCACTTGGCTGAACGATCTGCCCTCGTTTGTTGGGAGGTAGCGTAAACAAATGTTTTTCCTAACCTGTAATAATCCTGTTTGGGCTGAGCTACGCAAGATTAGTTTGATTCACATTCTCTGAGATTTCTCAGCATACGGAGAGATATTCTAGTGAAATAATAGAGCTGTGAGCCGGACATTAATTAAAAAGGGATGAGTATTTCAAGATGCCCTCAAATGTGGTAATACTTGGAAAGGCGACACCGGGAAATGAGGTAATTGCACAGGATCACCTAATTTTGTCAAGCTGGGAATTAAAATTTAACCCAGGTTTTGTGATTGTGTGATTCAGCCACCGAATGTTTCCCTCCCATTTTTATCAAAGGTTAAAATCCATGATTCTTTGAGGAGCTAAATCAGTACACTTAAAACCAGTGCAATAGGTAGGGAAGAAAATGAAAGTGACCCGGCCGCGGGAAGAAAATGAAAGTGAGCGGACGCGAAAGTGTTCGCGCTCTGTGAGTGGGCTTTAAAAAGCCCGACCACAGCTTTTTTTGGGTGCCGCGAGCTATGCGATGTGCGCGCACCATGACGAGAGGAAAGCCAGATGGCACCTCTGCTCGTGAGTGTGCGCTTAACCGCACGCTCTATGCCACCCAAAAAGCTGTGGTCCAAGCCCACTCACTAAATGTCTCGCCTGAGCCAGCGCCCCACATTCTTTTTGGTGCTGCTGTTGCGGGCAGTCTCATGTGCCGGTCAGTCTTTTTCCCAATGCCCGAGAACTGCGGACCACAGCATTTCCTCCACATCAATAGCCTGACATGCGTGCCTTGCTGAGCCCATCCGCGGCAGGGCAACAGGGGTAAGAGTGGTGGCGATGGTTTGAACTAAGCTTTGCCTCTTAATAACCGGGGTTCCGAAGCAGTGAAGGAAGTGAACCTTTCATCCAAGTCCCTCCCACTTGAACATTGCATTTATGAGTCTACCCCACGCCCCTCCGGCATACTCTGTATCCTTCTTTGAGAAGAAGGCTAGCACGTTTAATTGTCATAAGTTATCAGATGTGACTCTTTACCTCTTCTAAACCTTACTATTTCTAATGTAAGTTAGCGGGTAAATAGAAAGTTCCCTCTTTCTGCTACAAAAGTGCCCAGAAATGTTGTCAAGTGGTGTGGGCTTCTGAAGCATCTCTAACACTCATACTTGCAGCTCCAGGATTTCCCCCACAATTTCTATTTATTTTGTATTTATTTAATGCAGTTTTATATAGCTCAAACTTTACCCAAAGGTGTCAGTGCTTTACTAAAGAACCAGGTAACTTACAAAAGTTACACAAGATAGACTAAATACGCTAACAAGTTTATATATATATATATATATATATATATATATATATATATATATATATATATATATATATATATTCAACGTTAACAAGTTGCATATATACATTGTAAAAAATAAAAGGTGCCAGCGTTAGGTTAAACAAGCATTGACATAGTCAATAGGTCTCGCCTTCTGGATCTTATAAGGGTTTAGCCATGCAACAGTTGATGCTGTTGCACCAAGGATAGTGTGCTTCATAGCTAAATACTTATAAGGTCCCAAGGATATTGTGCTGCATAGCTAAATACTTATAAGGTCCCAAAAGCGAGACCTATTGGCTATGCCAATGCTTGTCAGACTAGTTTGCTATACTTTTCAGTCAGAAATGCCAGCCTTCAACAAAAGTCCTTCATGTGGGGAAAATCTGATACACACTGTGTGCATTGTGTTTACCAACTAGACCAGTGTTATTACGGTCAACAATTTTTCTGAAGGCCCCTGCATAACCGGGAAAGAATAAAGCTGTGTGCCATACTGGAGAGAGGAAAGGTGAGATCTGCAAGTGGCCTTGAATGGTCTCCGCAACCTTTCAAAGAGCCCTCCTCAAGTGCAGTCTGAGAATAGGGACACAAAGGAAAAAAGATGCAGCTCTGCCCCCCCCCCCCCCCACCTACCCACCTGTCGACTGCTCACCTTCAGGGTCACGATCGTCAAATGCATGTGGCGACATCTAAGGAAAAATCGTCTGAGTCATTCTGCACCTCACCAGTCCACGTCTAAACTGCTTATGCTAGTGTCAAGGACTGAAGACCAAAGATAGTCATCGCAGATGGTCCCAAGTAAGCTGACATCTAACATCTCTGCCGCTCCACCGGAGTCTGAACAGACGTTACACTTCATGCCTCGCTACCGTGCGGTAGACGTCAAACCCTGCCAACGCTGGGGGGGGCCTCGCTGCCAACCAGGCACAGACGTCAAGACTGAGGTGCTCAGAGTCTAGAAAAACTGCCAAAGAAAGATGGGCATGATTTCAAGGAGGTTCTCCATGAGGATGGATTAGTGGAGAATCAGGTGATCAGCCCACAGCTCGTGCTTCGTGCCCAGCAGCCCATGGATACTCAAATGGTATCTGCTCTAGTTGCTACGGCACATGCTCAGGATTCTGAACCTGCCCTTAAGTGGAACCTCACTGTTGGGCACACATGCCTATGATGAAATCTGAGCTCAACATCTTGAAGGCAGTGGGTCTGGAGAAACAAAGAACTTCAGGTGCAGACACTGCCCCCACTACTCTCGCCAATATCCACAGATGGTGTTATTTTATTTATTTATTTTATTTTTAGAGTTTTCTATAGCGCGAACTTGAACCGATAAGGTTATCAGAGCGCTTTACATAGCACCAGTTCCGTTACATATTGTCACAGCAGTTTACATAGAATCAGTTACATTGCACATTTCAGGCTCTTGACCCGTTTATGTTATCAGAGCGGTTTACATAAGACAGCATTCGATGTCCAGTGCCCTCCTCCGCCGTGTAGCGGGGGACCTCATCCAGCCCTCCGAAAGTCGTCGAGCTGTCGGGACTAGGCTCCAGGAATTTCAGCTGACCTAGGATCACACGCGTTACAAAAGGTGCAGATGGAAAAGAAAAAAATTGCAAATGTACAAGAGATAGAATCACAAGAGACATAAGACAGCATTCGATGTCCAGTGCCCTCCTCCGCCGTGTAGCGGGGGACCTCATCCAGCCCTCCGAAAGTCGTCGAGCTGTCGGGACTAGGCTCCAGGAATTTCAGCTGACCTAGGATCACACGCGTTACAAAAGGTGCAGATGGAAAAGAAAAAAATTGCAAATGTACAAGAGATAGAATCACAAGAGGAGGAGATACAAATGGATATACTCTAGGCCCATACGAAAGGTGCAGATAGAAAGAGAAAAATTGCAAATGTACAAGCGGTAGAATCACAAGAGGGGGAGATACAAATGGATATACTCTAGGCCTGTACTGGTCAGAGGCAATAAGAGAGACAGTAGGAAAGTCAGAAGGACAGTGAGAGGTCACTAAAATGGTGGACGAAAAACGTTGGTAGAAGAGGCACGTCCTATAGAGATAATGGCGGGGGAGCGTGAGGGTCCGAGTCCGAAGGTTCAGAGAGAGGGCTAGCATAGCCAGCAGGTCCAGGGGGGGGAGACACCCCTCACTGGGCTTCACAATATCACCAGTCCATGTCCCACTACCATCCGGACCATAAGCAGCCAACAACACCTGTATGCATGTTGTAGGGTACTTTAACGTTTTTAAACCTACATATTAGTATGTATTTTGTATATGCTCCGGGGGTCCCCGCACGTGGGCAGGACTAGTCAGTGCTTAGAACTTACAGTATACCCCTGGAAGAGAACTAGAACTACAAGTAAGTAACTTATCGTTGTTCGCTTTACACTTCACTCTCCAGGTGTGGCGAAGTTTAAACCTAATTGTAGGCAGGTGAAAGTATCAGACACAGCATGTAGTGCTTACAGGCACATTCAAGGTCCAGTCAGTGCCCTGTTCCTAAATATCTATTGACTGGCAGTAAAAATAATTTGTAATGATAAAAAAACAAAAGATTCTTTACGCCTACTTCTGCCAAGGTACATCCCCAAACCTTTTCTTTTTCTTAAAGCATAAAGGCTCTATTGCTAATGTTGTTGTTTGATGGGATTGTGCTCGACTCTCTAAACAAAGTAAAACGAGAGTTCTGCAGTATCAAGTTCTTCCCAGTGAGACTTGCGCAGACCGAAATGAAACCATGTTGCACACTTTCTATAGATCTGACCCTCTGATGCAGTGGTTGTGGGTGCAGTAGGATCCAAAGTCCCATGAACTTTAGTTTCCAGTCTCCAATGTTTAAAAAAAATACAGCAGATATTCTACTCTTTATGATTGTGGAAGATCCATTGTGTTTTTCAGTATTATTGCCAGACTAAGCTTAGCATTGCAGTGAAAGCTAATATTGTAATGTTACTTCTGTTTGTTGCAGAACATCGTAATATGCCTCTGGCAGATGCTGTGGTTCTGGTGGCAAGAAGCTATGAGCGTTGCAAATTGGAGATAAGAGAAAAGGAACGAGAAGATATTGCCAGGCAAGCTGCGAAGATGGCTGATGAGATCATTCTTCAGGAGCGGGATCGCTTAGCTGATGCAGGGCGAGGTTCCCATCCTCCAGGAATCCAGTCTCTTATTAGTCTTTTAGTTGAAAACCGGTATCTGACGACTGATGAACTTGATAAACTTATAAATTACTTGATGGAGAAGAAGGAAAGGATCCGCGGACCCTCTGATCCCCTACAGTGTAAGTTTAAATGTTAATTTGACTTGGAATGCATAGTTGAACGTTTCTGTTGCATTTAGGAGTGTTGAGTGTTTTGTATGGGATAGGCCTGTTTATTTTGGGATGGATATGAGATTTTCATTGCGGCATGTCGATGGTGGGGCTGTATATTTCATGTGGTGGCATTGTGCACGTTACGGTGGGTCAAAACTGCCTTTCAAGACGAGAGTTGAGACTTGTTCACTTTCAGGTATATAGTTTCCCATTCAGCTTTACGTCCTCTTTCCTGTATGTTATGGTTGCTAATGGTATTATACCTTGCAGTATTTTGAACCCTTAAACCTACTGGATTACACACTACACCTTCATCCACTTTTGTAAACTCCCTTTTTTGTTAATGCTTACTTAGTCTGATTCCTGTTCTCTTACTTAGTGCCATTTCTGCTCGTTTTGTTCTCACTGCAGCACATTTTGGCAGCAAAAATGTAAGGCTTTGCGGCTATGCTTCACTAGTATTTTGTCAATGGTTGTCTGCACAGTTTTTATAACCCTACATACTCAAATGTTTTTATGCTTTATATCGATCACGTTTAGGCTGTATTTGGGTTGGTGTCCGAACCTTCAGTTATGATGTGGTTATGGTGGTTTGTACGGAGGGTCGGAGGAAGGTACTTTAATGTAACTCGAATAATTGTTCGTGAGCATGCATGCATTGTATTGCAATGTTCTGGTTTATATTCAAATTTAATCAAAACTGTTAAGACTGGCATTTGATGGACATGGCCACCTAATAGGTTGGTTACTTGCATTCTCCGCTTTAACAATGTATAACAGAGCCCAACTTTGTCTCCACAGCTCAACTCTCTAGACCATCTCTTGGAGCACCTGCAATCCGTCCCCTCGACAGCCAGTCTAGTCTTGCATCCTCTCAGCCACTCCAGAGCTCACAGCCTATGTCTCAAGCTATGGCTCATGCAATGTCTCAAGTTTTGGCTAATCCCCCTCCCGCTAATCCGCCTCAGAGTAATCCACAACAGGAGCTTCAGGCAAAGATTCTCAGCCTTTTCAATAGTGGGGCTGGGTCTGCAGCTGCCAAAGGCACGCCTAACTTGGCAACTGGTTCCTCAGTTAATACCGAAAATCAAAATTATGGTAGCGGAAACCAGGCACGCTCTGGCCCAATCAATGCAACAGGCCTTGGACAGGCCCAGCAGATAATGCAAGCTCCTAGTAATCAACTTTCGGGTCTTGCGGGTCAGGGAGGTCTTAGGGGTGCTGGACCCAGACCAGGAGTTCCATCCCAGTCAACATCCCAGAATCCGCCACAGTACGGGCAGCTACAAAATCGCACCTCCAGTAATCAACAGTCGTCTGCATCTTCCGGTATCAACTTTGACAACCCCAGTGTGCAGAAAGCACTGGACACACTTATCCAAAGCGGACCTGCACTCTCCCACCTGGTCAACCAGACAACCACACAAGTGGGACGTGCAGGGCCTCCTATGGGTCAACAGTCGATGGGTGGGTACCAGCGAAACTTCTAACTTAATTTTTCATTTTTCTCTTTCCCATAGTACTGGTTAATACATAGTCTTTGTCTACCCAACCACCCACCCTCACTGAATATCCACCCCGCCCAATAATTTTGTTATGCAGCAGTTTTCCTGATTCATGTGTATACCCTACTTTGATTCAATGAGCAGATCCCATGCTCATATTTAAGAGGGTTTACTAGCGATTGGGTTATTCTACTGAATTTTGGATTAATGATCTCTGCATGACCAAACTATTGGGTATTTGCCAGTCTTCTTATGTAGAACTAGCCTGCCACTGAAAAATGTGGCTATAAGCATTTGCTTCAATGCAAGTAGCTAACCGTGACCTTGCAGTGATTGCTTTGCTATCAAAAATTTGGGAACACCTCTGTTTTGTGACTGTTCACCATACATGCTGGCAGTTAGACTTTTCTTAACTCACTATTGTTACCCACCTGTTAAAGTTGTGAATGTTTGCAACTGTTGCGCATCAGCTGTGTAATATTTGTTCATAGGAAAGGGGCTTGAACTAGCGAGTTTGCATGCTGTAAGTGGTAACTAAAATAAGCTTCTCTTCCTGCACCACTACCTTTTGGATTTGGGGGTATGAAGAGATGCAAACATAAGATCTTTGCTTTTGTAAAGGGCATTTTTGGCTACAGTTAATTTAATTTATGGGGTAACTCACTTGCCCTGATTACTTTATAACCTGGGGGAGGCATTATCTGCCCACCGATTCTTGTTGGAATGCATAGGTGGATTCCATGAGTCTTCAGACTGGTCTTAGAATGAAGCCTTCAAAGCAAGACTACAAGTTGTCCAAGCAAAGAACTCCTTTTTATATTTTTTAAATTTGTTTGATTTGATTCCAAAATTTGTGTTGTATAGTGTTTCCCAATGTGGGGCTTTGTATTCTGGAAATACTATTGTTACCATGAAGGCACAGTAATTTTAATTAAAAAAAGAACAAACTGTCAAGCTTGTAGTGTTTACTTTTGTAACAAAATTGTGACATTTGTATTCGATTAACCCTGAAGGCAAGCAGCCTCTCCAAATCTTTAACCAGATATCCTGTCAGGAAATTAAGATGCAAGCTGAATCAATTTTGCTACATGAGTTTGGTATGGTGTGGATTTGTGATGATTACTCTTTTTCTGTCCCAACAATTGATTCTCAAGTGGTTTCTAAAGACAGCTGCAAACTTGTACCAGTACTGCTTGCTGAGACAACCGTTCTATTTACCTTTTTGTGGATGACCTAAAACAGGTCACTTCAATAAAGACTTAGCCATGTTTCCCATCTAAGGGTAGAAAATAGTGCACCATAAGGGCCCTCCCTTCCACCCAACATGTGCAAGAGGACCTACTGTTTGTTTATGTTTTGAGAACCTCTGTAGTGTCTGACTATGTTCTTGGCAAAGTCTAGGTTTGTACTCCTTTAAACCGGAATCTGTTAAACAGCGCTTTTTTGTTAATCAAAATGCTTTCCCCATTTTGTACAACCATCTGATAAATAAACGAAGGCAATATTGTGGATGGTTGACTGGTTGACCATACAGATACATGTGAGATCGGTTTCTTCCCCAGGAGGAGAACTACTTAAAGTATAGCTTTTTGTGAAGAAATGCACCTTATTGATTGTGAACTTGAAAATGTTTATGGTTTCATGGCCGTTTTAATCAAAAAAATATAAAGATTTTGAAAGCTTTTTCCAAGGAAAGGAAAAAAAGGCAAGGTACTATGCACTAGGATTTCAACAAACTTTCAGGAGAAGACAGTCAACATGACTGCTCTGTATTATATTAAGGAACAAGGGAATACTTACTCATCAGGTGTCAGCCACTGTGCTATTTGTGATAAATGGCTTATGCGGGGCATCTGCTGGCCAAGTACTTTGCAGACCTATTAAACGGAACGCAAATGGGAAATGATTACATATGTGCTTTGCAAATATTTCCATAGACCAGAGGTCTTCAAACTTTTGGATGCCGAGACCCCCCTATCTGTCAACATTTTCAAGCGTAAGGACCCCCTCCTGACAAATTTCTAAACCTCTAGGTTATGAGGAAGGTGAGGACCAAATTATGCGACAGGCTTGACTAAATTGTGTGAGTAGAAAATGTAAATCATGTTCTGTGATGCTGCGTATTTTGGGGTAGCATTGCTTTATTATTTAGAATTTGTTTAAACACCGTAATACTGAGGAAAGATTTCATCCCATCAGTATCAGTTTATAACCAAAATACAGCAATTAACATCAGAAAGATGTCTAGTCAACTCTGTGAAGGGCCTCCCAACCCGCCGGAATACGCGCTGCCACATTAGAAGCTCACCTGGCCATGGCCGGGAGCAGCAAGGGTGCATTCAAACCGTGTCGGTCTTGTGCAGAGTTAAGCAGTTTACCCATGCCCCTTTCCTCTCACCCCCTTACTTCCATCCCTTTCTTCTCTCCTCTCCCAACCCCGGATCCCTCTCACATTGCAGGCAGATGGTTATTAGTCCCAGGACACCTTTTGGTAACCGTAGCGCACTACAAATGTGAATAATAGGCAGAAGCAGGGGATCCACTAGACCCGAACTTCGGGAGGGGGGGGGGGGGTGGTAACAGTCCCAGCCAGGGCTCGTCCAAGCACTGGTCGCACACGGTGCAACAGTCCTTCCACCTTCTCCATGAATTACCTCACTACCACTCACCAACAATACACCTCATCTCTAAAGCACCTGTCTGACAAACATTTCATTTTTTTATAGCGCTACTCATAGTTTACTCACACTCAGTTCTGTGATGTGCATGGTACAGCTTCTTTGTACCAGGCGCTTTAACCTTCTGCACTGTGTGGGTGACGAGTGCCCATGTGACTGCACGGTGAGCAATGCAACAGTGTGAGAGTACGGTAAAAGGAGTGACTGCAGGGTGAGTGAGGTGATCATATGAATTTTGGTTCGGCTATAAGTGCAGAGTGGGACGAATTAGTGCATGGTTAGTGATGGCCTTGTTTGAGTGAGCTACAGATTGAGCAGTAAGGGGAGGGGGGGGACAGATGAGTGAAGTGTCACATGAGTGCAGGGTGAGAAGTGTGCTCATGTGACTGCAGGGTGAAGTACAGAGTGAACAATGCAAGCACATTTTTAGTGCGGGGTGATCACTGTGGGAGTGCGGGGTGATCACTGTGGGAGTGCGGGGTGATCACTGTGGGAGTGCGGGGTGATCACTGTGGGAGTGCGGGGTGATCACTGTGGGAGTGCGGGGTGGCCGTGAAGTCGAGAATGAGAAGTGAGTAGTCTGAAAGCAGGGTGCATTCCCAGAAACTTGAAGCGTAGGGTTTCAGATATAAGTTAAACTATTGCTATAATGGCATTAATCAGGGTTTCGAGGGTGGAGGAAATAAATAATGTGCTGATCCTGCACCAAACTTCCAGTCTAATGATTAGGGTTACCAGCTCATTATTTTGATGGCCCAGAAATAAACCGTCACCTCCAGCTGTATTTTTTGCACTTATCTGTGAATACTTAGAACAGCAAATATAAATAGAAAGCACTTTTATTTGTGTTCTAGGGATGCCTCCATGATCCATGACTAATAATTAAAGAGAATAAAGACAAAAGTCGCATAACTAATAAATACTTTTTTTATTTATAACTCAATTTAGTGTCAAGAGCAGGTCTCTGCAGGATCTTTAAACGACACATAGCAGGCATGTTTCTTTTGGCAACCCAACTCTATATTTCTTTTCGTTAAATGCATTCTCACACTACAGCAGTAAGTGTAAAAATACAAATGTAAGGAATAGGCAGAGTGGGGGCCCAGGGGGTACTGGAACCATAAAAAAAACGAAGCTTTGGTAATCAGTTAACAAAGGCATGTAAATATGCTAATTGTCTTTAAAGACCTGTGAAACTCGGGCTGGAGATAAGACACCAGGCACTGCCCAGCCGAGGCCCCAGGAGCGTGAGCTGCACTGCAGCAGCCTGGGCTGAGACACAGGATGGGGGAGGAGGGGGGCTGGAGGCCAGGGCAGAAGTGACACTGAAGGTGCGACCCCCTTTGCATCGCTCCATGGCCCCCCTGGGGGTCGCGCCCCACAGTTTGAAGACCCCCTGCCATAGACTGAGTGCCTGCAGCTGGTCTGTTTGCCTGCAAAAAATTGTACACAGCTAAACTTCACATCCCGATACCCACAGTCCTTGGGCAATGCACTAAGGAGGAGATGCTCATGGATATATGCTTATGATTTATCTCCTCTCCCTTTGCTTCCATATGTGGTTAAGTAGCGCAGAAAAAGATGGGTGACTCACTCGAATTGCACCAATGTGGACATGGCAACCCTTGTTTTTTTTTTTTTTTGTTTAGCACTCCAGAAGTGACAGTCCACGTACATGAGCACATAGTAGGTGCTGTAAGTCCGAGGCAAGAGAGACTTCCAAAGCTCAAGGAATGGAACCTTACAATTTGACATCTGAGGTCATAGTTTGAGTATTGTGAACTTCATGAGTGGAGTAGGCCAATCCCCGCGAGGGGTTTGCAAGCTTATCACGTGTGCCTGTTAGACAGCAAGGTGTAAACATTTTCTCCACTATTGCTTCATCAAGAATACAGCCAGTCTAAAGGCTTTGGTGCTAGATATTAGCTAAATGTTGTTTTTGCATCGTGAATCTTTCTGGATTCACTATGCTGTGCATATTCCGCAATCTGGTGGTTGGGTCTGGAATCGTAGTCTTTTTTTTCCGCCGTTGGTTCTGGATCGTCGCGTGAAGCTCCAGAAGTTTTGGAGGAGGAAAGATGAAAATACAGCAAATATTCACAGGTGAAGACCTGAGAACATCGACAGAAGAGGACCTTTAGAGAGGAGACGACGAAGAAAGGAGAGAGCTTCGAAATCTTCGACGTCCTTGAAGGAATGCGCACACGGGGCCCCCTGAGCGCAGGGATGTACAAGACGCCCTTTAAATTCTGCAAGAACTGCCGCCACAAGTTCGCACAGAAGGACCAGCACCCAGTCTGCAACCTCTGCCTGCCAATCGACCACGAGAGCAGAGACTGCAACGCCTGCTCCGTCTTCAAGCCGAAGACACTCCGAGTTCGAGAGACAGAGGACGGCTCACCACACGATGCAGGGCAAGGTCCAAGCCCCGACGCTTTATGAACCTGGCCTCTCCACCGACGACGAGGACATCGCCGAAGGCCCAGATGACTTCACGGTCGTTGAGACCGATAAGAAAACACCTGATAAGGTAGGAGAGTCTATGACCCCGAACTCCCACAGGGTCTCAAACCTGAGGCAGACTCTCAAGTTTGAGCACAGAGCCTCGAAAGGAGCACCGGCACCGAACAAATCGACGACCGAAGCTGCATCCTCCGAAAAAGAGCCCAGCGGATCCTCCGAGAAGGACTCCCGGAGGCAGGAGGCCAGCGAAAAGCAAAGGCCATCGAAGCGAGCCCCCGAAAAAGGGCCTTCGACTTCGACGAAAGAAAAGGAGCCGAAGAAAGCTTCGATGCCGCCGCTGAAAAGAGCGTCCGAAACGCTCGACGACGAACAGGCCGCAGAAATGCAGAGGAAAAGAAGGCTCGAGGCCGAAATGGAGAACATCCTTCAGAGGAGGAAAGACTTCGATGAAAAGATGAGAAGTTACAAGATCCCCCTCGAAGCCGGCACCGACCGTCGCTGAGGTACAGGAGCTGGAGGAGTTCGACGCTGAAGAGCTGCCGAAAACTCCGGAACCTTCGGAGCACGAGGAGGAGGAAGACCTCTACTACACTGAAGGGGATTACGAAACTACGGCTCAGGTTCCTCGACGGTCCAAGACCAGGAATGGCAGGACATAGAGGGCGAAAACCCAGAGGAGGCAGTGGAAACATACCCCTCGAGGCCTTCTCCACCTGATGACATTGGGGCATACAATGAGGTGGTAAGAAAGGCAGCAGCAGCTTATGGAGTTAAGCTGGAAGAGGAGAAGCCAAAAGCAGATTTCCTGCTCGAGACATTACTCCCCATACACACAAGAAGCCAGTTCCTGCCCATGCTCAAAAGTATCACAGACCAGGGGAAGGAGGCCTTCAAGGACCCGGCTACATGCAGATCTGTAACGCCGAGGACAGAGAAGAAATACAAATTCTCCTCAACACCCAGCTTACATCAAGGGATCCGTCACAGCAGATCCTATAATCGCTGCAACGGCCAGGAAAAGGGCAAACGTCCCAACAACGTCTGGACCCCCACCTGACAAAGCAAGCAGGAGGATGGATCTAACTGGCAGGAAGATTGAGAGGAACACCGCAACGCACTGGCGGATGGCGAATTCCAACGCCCTCCTGAATAGGCATCAATACCAACATTGGGATGAGATGGGACAGTTGCTCAAGCACCTCCCGGAACAATACCGTGAGGGCATCACACCTTGTGGAAGAAGGGAAGAGCATCGCCAACTCGTGCCTGAAGACAGACTTGGATGGAGCAGAAACATCCAGCAGACTGATGGCTATAGGCATCACTGAAAGAAGGCAAGCCTGGCGCAGGATCTCAGGATTCAAGGCTGAGGTTCAGAATAACATCCTGAACACACCCTTCAACGGTGAAACACTGTTCGGAGCCCCAGTTGATGATAAGCTCACCCAACTGAAGGACAACGAGACGGCAGAGGTGGAAATCAGCGAGGATATTCTCACCAGAGTTTCCACCAGGGTCAGCAGAGTGACAACCAAGGCCACCAGAGCCAGCAGAGGCAAAGCTGGAACTACCAAAGCAGGGGCCAGTCCTTTCGGTCAAGAGGAAATGGACGGGGCCAGAGAAGGAGAGGCGGTGAGCATCCCCCCTCTAAGTGACTTCAGACGAGAGAAGGTGCTCCACCACCCAAACCCTCCGAGGGAGGAGCACGGAAAAACAAAGAGGAGAGGGCTACACGGACAAGACACAAAGGAACATGTAACGCCGGTAGGAGGAAGATTAAGACTTTTTCTCCAGGAGTGGAGAAAAATAACAGACGAGTGGATGCTCAATATTATGCAGTTCGGATACTGCATAGAGTTGGAAAGGAGGCCACCAAACAGAAAACCAAAGAAAAGACAGCACTCTGGAAGAGAGCTGCAATTACTGCAAGAGGAAGCCCAAGAACTGCTCCTCAAAGCGGCCATCGAACGAGTGCCTTTCAAAGAACGGAACAAGGGAGTGTACTCCAACTACTTCCTAGTGCCAAAAGTGGACGAAAGTCTAAGACCCATCCTGGACCTACGGTTCCTGAACAAATACGTCAAAACTCAAAAATTCAAAATGACGTCCCTACAAGAGGTCATCCCACAGATAAAAGCCGGAGACTTCTTGTCTACCATAGACCTCAAGGATGCGTACCTGCACATCCCCATGAACAGGCAGCACAAGCACATGCTAAGGTTCACAGTAAACGAGGATCACTACCAGTTCACGACCCTGGCTTTCGGCCTAAAGTCTGCACCAAGGGTGTTCACCAAATGCCTTGCGGCAGTGGCTGCACACCTAAGAAGAAAGGGGATACACGTGTACCCCTACCTCGACGACTGGCTGGTAAAGGCAAGGTGTTACAGGACATGCAAAGAGCATGCAGAACAGGTGACAAGAACGCTAGCAAACCTGGGGTTCTCCATACACTGGGGAAAATGCTCAATGGAACCAGAGCAAGTGAGGATCTTCCTGGGAGCCCAGATCGACACCGTCCAATGCAGAGTCTTACCGAGCGAGAGGAGAACGCTCAGCCTGTTGAGGGAGAAACGTCACTACCAGAAGAGGCGAGCTCTGACAGTGAGGACTGTGAGCAAGATCTTGGGGATGATGGCATCATGTATACACTTGGTCCCCAATGTACGCCTACAAATGAGACCACTCCAAGAGTGGCTGCAACAATGGTCACAAGCTACAGGAAGTTGGGAGGATCTAGTGGTTGTAACGCACAGGGTGCAGGAAGAGATAAGGTGGTGGACCAAGGAGAGAATAACAGAAGGGAAACCTCTAATACCACCGGACCAAACAGTGACCATCACCACAGACGCATCCCAGAAGGGGTGGGGCGCACACATGAACAGGCTCAGAGTGAGGGGTCTGTGGAGCCCTACAGACGCAGTCAGGCACATCAACTACCTGGAACTGAAAACTGTGTTGCTAGCCCTCAAGGCCTTTCAGAAGCACCTGTACAACAGGAAGGTGCTAATTCAAACCGACAACACTACAACGATGTTTTACATAAACGGGGGGAACCCAATCTTTCCCGCTGTCAAGCTTGGCACAGGAGATATGAAAATGGGCTATACCACTAAAGATAGACTTGCTAGCCATGCACCTGCCAGGGAAGGACAATGTAGAAGCAGATTGGCTCAGCAGGCAGACTTCAGCGTCCCACGAGTGGGAACTCAACAGTCGGGAAACAGAGTCTATTCAGGAAATGGGGCACCCCAACAATAGACCTGTTTGCAACACACCGGAATGCAAAATGCCAATACTTTGCAACCAGAGGCACTGTCCCAGGGAATGCCCTATGGATAAGCTGGTCAAAAACATTTGCCTACGCTTTCCCCCCCCCCCCCCCCCCCCCCCCCGATACCACTGATCCCCAGGGTTCTCAACAAAATGCATGAAGAGCAACATGACGCTCATCCTTGTGGCACCACAATGGGCCAGACAGACCTGGTTCTCTCAGATAATGGAGATGGCGCAGGGGCCACCCCACAAGTTCTCAAAAGAAGAGACCTACTCTCCATGGAAAACTGAGAAATTCTACACCCAGAGAGCCTCAACCTCTCAGCCTGGCTCCTGAGGACTTAGAATTCGCACACCTAAAACTACCAGAGAGCACCCTGCGGGTGCTGCGAGAGGCATGAAGGCCAGCGCACGCAAGTGCTATGGGAAAAAGGGAAAAGATTCACTCAATGGTGTTGCAAGAAACCGCTCCAAAGGAAACTGACCAAGGAATCCACGGTGCTAAGGTACCTTACGCACCTAATTAAGGCTAAGCTTAGCTCATCCTCGCTGAGGGTGCACCTGGCAGTGATTGTGGCATACACAAGAGGAGAAACAGTGAGAAGCTTCTTCACATCCCAAGTCGTAAAAAGATTCCTGGAAGGAGCTAAAAGAATAGCGCCGCCAAAAAGAATGCCGCCACCGGCCTGCAACTTAAATGTAGTACTGACGGAGCTCATGAAAGCACCTTTCGAACCCATCCATAAAGCATCACTGCAAATGTTGACAATGAAGACGGCCTTTCTGGTAGCAATCACCTCGCTACGGAGGGTGAGCGAGCTGCAGGCACTCGCACTGCAGGAACCCTACATCCAGATACAGTGACAGGGTCGTGATGAGAACTGACCCTCACTTCATGCCAAAGGTGGTGTCAAGGTTCCACATGAATCGGAGTATTCAGATCCCTAGCTTCTTCCAAAATCCCACCACAAGCGCTGAGAGGTCACGCCACACCCTAGACGCAAGAAGGGCTGTGATGCACTACATTGAAAGAACGAAGGAGCACAGGAAGACAAAACAGTTCTTCGTGTCCTTCGCAAACAGTTACATGGGCAAACCAGTAAATAAAAACACCATAGCTCGATGGATCGCACAGACAATTCAATTCTGCCACAAACAAGCTGGCCAGGAGCTGACAGGAGGGGCACAGGCCCACTCCACCAGGAAGAAAGGAGCAACAATTGCCTTTCTGGCCAACACACCAATACAGGACATATGCCTGGCGGCAACATGGGCTTCAGTGCACACTTTCACTAAGCACTATTGTGTGGATGTACAGATGAACAAAGAAGCACAAGTAGGGCAAAAAGTGCTTCAACATATTTTCAACAACCAACGCTCATCTTCCACCCAACCGCCACAAAAGTAACGAAAACCGCTACAAAATCTATGCACAGCATAGTGAATCCAGAAAAATTCACGCTGCAAAACGAATAGTTTCTTACCTGTCGGTGTAGTTTTGCAGCTTGAAGATCTTTCTGGATTCACTAGCGAACCAAACCGCCTCCGCCAGAAAGATGAAGCTGGAAAAGAGGGTGGAAAAACATGGAAAAGAAAGCAAGTTGGAACAAATACAAGATACGTGGAAAGACTAACGTTGAGAAAACGATTAACATACATAGCCATGGATTCACTACAAAGACAAAAAAGAAAGACAGAAAAAAGAATCCGAAGATGGCGCCCAAGGATGGTAGCTTCCGCTGGAAGCACGCCGACGTCACCGAAGGTACACCAAATGGTGGGACGTCGACTCCCACCTGGGCTACGACAAAAAAAAGAGAAAAAAGACTATGATTCCGGACCCAACCACCAGATTGCGGAATATGCACAGCATAGTGAATCCAGACAGATCTTCAAGCTGCAAAACTACACCGACCGGTAAGAAACTATTCGACATTCAGTAGGCAGGGCTATTGTATACACCATTTCAATTACATCTAGCAGCTATTGCTGCTAACATGAAAAACATGGAACACTCATTATCCTGTCGAAGAATTTAATGAGTGTTTAAAGAGTGACCACTCAAAGATTACCACCGTTCCCTGCATGGAAACTTAATGGTCTATATATTTGAGACCCTTCCTTTTAATGACACAAAATACCTTTCTTGTAAAGGGCATTTTCTGGTCCCAATCACCCTCCTAAGAAGTCAGTGTGTTACAGGCTCTTCCTTTAAGAATATTTTAGTAAATTACAGGGATAGTAGTCTTGAGGACTAACCTCCTAATTTTTCTAAAATTGGATTATTTCTTTCATGTGGATCAAAGTATATAGCAACCAAGCGCTTATTTCTGTATCCAAAGTCAGGCGTGCAGCACTACACATTTTAGACTAAAGGGTGCTAATGTTTTTAATAGTCAAAACTAAGTCTGTCGGTAAGAATTATCTCATTAAACATCACGTGGGGAACCCCATTTCAAATCAGCAAGGTGGATAGTCAAATGTATGCCGATCTGCTCAGTGAAGGTAAGACTAATTTTGTATTTGCTGAAGGCACAGTCAGCCAGAAAAAAAGTGCCTATAGTGGCTTTCTTGGGTAATTTTAACTGTTCTGCAAAGCAGCTGCTTTTTCAGCACTACACATCTGCACTTAACATTGCATCGACATTCAAGTTTGCTATGAGCCATTGGTTCACTCAGCTATCTCCTCTCTATCCACTGCTTTCTTGTAGTTCACTGCATTTTAGCCTATGCTGAACATGTCATCCAGATTAGTACTTGCTGAAACTGAAAATTGTTTATTCTTTAACTATGGGTTTAAAGCTTGTAGTGGTGTAGATTAACTTTTGCAGCGTGAATCTTTCTGGATTCACTATGCTCTGCATTATTCCGCGGTCTTGTGGTTGGGTCCTGATTCGTAGTCTTTTCTTTGTTTTTTTTTTTTTTTTTTCGTAGCCCAGGTGGACGTCGGCGTCACACCTCCTTGGGTGCATTTCCGGTGACGTCGGCATGCTTCCTGCGGAAGCTCCCACTCTTGGGCGCCATCTTCAGATTGTTTTTTTTCCGCGGTCGGGTCTGGATCGTTCCCGTTTGGGCTCCAGACATTTTTGGAGAAAGAAGAAGGAAAATACAGAAATTAGAAAGAAAAGTCATCTGACGACTCCAGGAGACTTCATCGACGAAGAGTCAGCGAAGGAGAATTCATCGAGATCTTCGGCGAACACGCGACCAGGGAGGCCCTGAGCGCTCGATGATGGACAACACGCCGTTCAAGTTCTGCCGTAACTGCCACCACAAGTACGCGCAGAAGGACCAGCACCCGGTTTGCAACCTTTGCCTACCGGTAAATCACGAAAGCGAGGACTGCTCCGCCTTCGCCCCGAAGACCCTTCGTGTGAGAGAGAGACACCGAGGGTAGCGCACGCCGCCCTGCAGGGGAAGGCCCCGACTCCATCCCTCTACGATCTGGGGATGTCCTCCGAGGAAGAGGACAACGCTGCCGCCGAAGACGACAGCTACACGGTCGTAGAGACCGATTACACGAAGACTTCTGATAAGGTAGGAGACTCTCCGGCCCCCAAGAACCCGAGAGACTCTGAGTCTCAAAAAAACGAGGGCAAGGCCCCTTAAGCGCTGGCGCCCGCGAGTACTCACAGGCCCAGCGGATCCTCTGAGGAGTCCCTGGCGCCGAGAGCTGTTGAACAGCAGAAGTCGTCGAAAATCGTCCCCGAAAAGGATCGATCGAGGGAGAAGGACCCTAAACCACCGACACCGACCAGAGACGCAAAATCCGGTTCGACGTCGAAACCTACGGCACCGAAAAGCACGGCGCCGAGCCAACCGCCGAAAAGAGCGGCCAAACCATCCGACGTGGAACACGCAGCCGAGATGGGGAAAAAGAGAAGGCGCCTCGAGGCCGAAATGGAAAACATCTTGCAGCGGAAGAAAGAATTTGACGCAAAGATGAAAACCTTCACGATTCCACACAAGACCAAGCCACCAGTGGGGGAGGTGGTCGATGAGGAAGACTAGGTCGCCGAGGAACAAGACCCGGACGTCGAGGTGGTCGACTACCAGGAAGAGGAAGAGTCCCACTATAGTTACAACTATGGGGAGGAAGAGGACAGCAGGACGGACGCAGTCGGCCCCCTCTGTCTTACCAGAGGTGGATTACCTAGATGTTGACACAGACAGCCCGGAGGAGGCGGTCGACACATCCCTCGAGGCCCTCGCCGCCGGACGACATCGGGGCCTACAACTCGGTGATAAAGTCTGCCGCAGCAGCATTCAAACTCAAGCTCGACAAAGAGTAGCAGAAAACACACTTCCTTCTAGAGACATTGCTCCCCACACAAACAAGGAGCCAGTACCTACCAATGCTCGACAGCGTCTTGGCTCAGGGGAAGGAAGCATTCAGGGAACCCGCAACATGCAAGGCAGTAACTCCCAGAACAGAGAAGAAATGCAAACATTCCTCAAAAGACCCACCCTACATTCAGGGCACGGTCTCCGCAGACTCCATTATCACGGCCACAGCAAGGAAGAGGGCTAACGTGCCCACTATTTCTGGACCACCACCACCGGATAAGGAGAGCAAGAGGATGGATCTGGTGGGCAGAAGGATCGAACCGAATGCTGCGACCCACTGGCACATGGCTAATGCCAACGCCCTGATAAACAGGCACATGTACCAGATCATGGAGGAGCTGGGGCAGTTGGTGAAGGACCTGCCCCAGTATGCCAGGCAGAAGGCCGAAAAACTGGTTGAAGAAGGGAAGAACGCGGCAAATTCTTGCCTTAAGACGGCCCTGGATGGAGCAGACATCTCCAGCAGGCTCATGATGATGGGTGTCACTGAAAGAAGACACGCCTGGCTCAGGATCTCTGGTTTCAAACCGGAGGTGCAACACAGCATCCTGAACACAACGTTCAACGGCGACACGCTTTTCGGAACAACAGTTGATGAGAAGCTCAGTCAACTAAAAAAGGATAACGAAACAGCAAGGTCCATGGGAGCATTGCAGTTCAGAGGCAACAAAAGGGGCACCCCGTCACTGAGGCCCGGCGGGAGAGGTGGAAACCAGCCAGGTACATCACACCAGGCTTTCTAACAAGCGCACCAGGCAGACTTGCAGGGTCAGCAGAAGCAGTCCTGGCAGTACCAACCAAGAGGCCAGTCCTTTCGAGGGAAAGGAAATGGACGTGGACAGAATAGAAGAGGGGGACAGCAGCCCGCCTCTAAGTGACTTCAAAAACTCAGTGTGCCCGCCCACAGAAAAGATCCCAGGGGGCAGCACGTACAAAGGGGTCAAGACAAACTAGACATCTACGACCACATAACACCAGTGGGAGGAAGATTAAGATTTTACCTCCAGGAATGGAGAGAAATCACATCAGACAAATGGATCCTCAACATCATCCAATTCGGATACTGCATAGAGTTGGAGGGGAGGCCAACAAGCAGAAAACCAAAAAGAAAACCACTAGCAAGCAAACAGCTAGAGCGTCTTCAGGAAGAAGCAAAGGAACTCCTGCGGAAGCAGGCCATAGAACGGGTACCCTTCAGGGAAAGAAACAAAGGATTATACTCCACGTACTTCCTGGTACCAAAAGTAGACGAGACAATGAGACCCATTCTGGACCTAAGGTTCCTGAACAAATTCATAAGAACGCAAAAATTCAAGATGACCTCCCTGCAAGAGGTGCTCCCGCAATTGCAGATTGGGAACTTTATGGTCACAATAGACCTCAAGGACGCCTACCTGCACATCCCAATGAACAGAAAGCACACGCATATGCTCAGGTTCACCATCGGAGAAAGCCACTACCAATTCACGACGCTAGCCTTCAGGCTAAAATCAGCACCAAGGGTCTTCACAAAGTGCCTCGCAGCAGTCGCAGCACACCTACGAAGGCAAGGAATACACGTATACCCTTACCTGGACGATTGGCTGGTGAAAGCAAACTCATACCAGAAATGCAAGCAGCACGCACATGCAGTGACGAGCACGCTCATAAGCCTGAGGTTCTCCATTCATTGGAAGAAATCATCAATGGAGCAGGAACAAGTGAAGATCTTCCTGGGAGCACAGATCAACACCTTACAGGGCAAGGTGTTCCCCAGCGACAAGAGGGCGCTGGTGAAGGAAACTCACCTCTACCAGAAGGGACAAGCTCGGACAGTGAGGACTGCGAGCAAGATCATGGGCATGATGGCATCATGCATCCACCTGGTACCAAATGTACGACTCCACATGAGACCCATTCAAGAATGGCTACAGGAGCAATGGTCACATACTACAGGCAGTTGTAACGCATGCAGTGCAGAAGGAGATGACATGGTGGACCATGGAGAACATAACCAGGGGAAAGCCTCTAACGCCAACAGTGACCATCACCACAGACTCATCCCTGAAGGGATGGGGAGCTCAATTGGAGGAGCTCAAGGTGAGGGGACCGTGGACGCCAACAGATGCGACAAAGCACATCAATTACCTAGAATTGAAGACAATCTTCCTTGCACTGAAATCTTTCCAAACAAGACTGTACAAACACAAGGTGCTACTACAAACAGACAACACCCGCGATGTTCTACATCAACAAGCAGGGTGGGACACAGTCGGCCACGCTTTCAACGCTGGCGCAGGAGATATGGAGATGGGCCATCCCTCTCAAGATAGACCTGCTAGCCATACACCTACCAGGGAAGGACAACATACAGGCAGTCTGGCTCAGAAGACAGACATTGGCATCCCACGAGTGGGAGCTCAATGCTCAAGAGACAAGTTGGCTGTTCGACAGATGGGGAACGCCATCAGTGGACCTGTTTGCCACACGCCGGAATGCAAAATGCCAAAGCTTCGCATCCCGGCAGCCTGAGGAGGGGTCCCTGGGGAATGCCCTATGGATAGATTGGTCAAGGACATTTGCTTACGCCTTTTCCCCGATACCACTGATGTACAGAGTGCTGAGCAAGTGCAGAGCGAGCAACATGACCCTGATACTGGTCGCGCCACAGTGGGACAGGCAGACATGGTACTCACAGATCATGGCGATGAGACAGTGTGCACCCCAAAGATTCGGCAAGAGGAAAGACCTACTACCCATGCAGAACTGAGAGGTGCTACACCCAGAGCCAGAGAGCCTGAGCCTAGTAGCGTGGCTCCTGAGGACATAGAGTTCGCACATTTGAGACTGCCAGAAAGCACCCTGAGGGTCCTTCGGGAGGCACGGAGGCCCAGCACTCGGAAGTGCTATGTTGCAAAATGGAAAAGAATCACAATGTGGTGCAGAAAAGAAAGACTTCACAATAAAATGAAGAAGGACTCCACAGTGCTAAAGTACCTGACGCACTTGCTGGAGAAGAACCTTAGCTCATCCTCGTTAAGAGTTCACTTGGCAGCGATAGTCGCCTACACGAGGAGAAACGTGCTGGAGTTTCTTCACATCACAGGTGGTGAAGAGATTCGTAAAAGGATCGCACCACCCAAACGGGTGCCGCCACCTGCATGGAACTTGAACATAGTCCTAACGGAACTCATGAAAGAGCCCTTTCAACCACTTCACAAGGCCTCCCTAACGATGCTAACTATGAAAACCGCTTTCCTGGTTGCAATAACGTCCTTACGCAGAGTAAGCGAGCTACAGGCGCTGACGCTACAAGAACCCTACATACAAATACACAATGATAGGGTTGTGATGAGGACTGACCCACACTTCATGCTGAAGGTGGTATCCAAATTCCACATGAACCAGTCTATACAGATACTGAGTATTTTCCAAAAACCAACAACTAGCGCAGAGCGAGCTCTGCACACCCTGGACGCCAGAAGGGCAGTCATGCACTACATTGAGAGGACAAAGGGACACAGGAAAACAAAACAGTTCTTTGTGTCATTCGCCAACAGTTTCATGGGAAAGGCAGTAACCAAAGAGACTATTGCACGATGGATCGCACAGACAATTCAACTCTGCCACAAACGTGCAGGACAAGAGCTAGCAGAGGGTCACGTGCCCACTCCACTAGGAAAAAGGGTGCTACAATAGCTTTCCTGGCTAACACACCCATACAAGACATATGCCTGGCGGCAACATGGGCTTCGGTGCACATGTTCACGAAGCACTACTGTGTGGATATACAGATGAACAAGGAAGCACAAGTCGGACAAAAGGTGCTCCAGCACATATTCAATAACCAACGCTCATATTCCACCCAGCCGCCACAGAGATGAGAAACCGCTACAAAATCTATGCACAGCATAGTGAATCCAGAAAGATTCACGCTGCAAAACGAATAGTTTTCTTACCTGTCGGTGTAGTTTTGCAGCTTGAAGATCTTTCTGGATTCACTAGCGAACCCACCCACCTCCGCCAGAAAGATGAGGCTGGAGAGAGAAGAGGTGGATAAAAAAAAAAAAAATTTAAAGTACAAAGCGGTAAAATATCACCTAAATAGAACATTGCCATTACTTCGGAGACGAAAGAAACACGGAAAAAAGAACCCGAAGATGGCGCCCAAGAGTGGGAGCTTCCGCAGGAAGCATGCCGACGTCACCGGAAATGCACCCAAGGAGGTGTGATGCCGACGCCCACCTGGGCTACGGGAAAAAAAAAGAAAAGACTACGAATCCGGACCCAACCACAAGACCGCGGAATAATGCACAGCATAGTGAATCCAGAAAGATCTTCAACTGCAAAACTACACCGACAGGTAAGAAAACTATTCGTTACTCCAGTATTGGACCTTTTGTAGATTCACATGCCTGAATCATTCCGTTGTCGAGATGGGAGTCTCTGGTATATAAAACAGCAATGCTTAGATAAGTACAAAACTGCAAAGAGGCCTAGGTCCATTTCCTTTTTGCAACCCATAACTCTTGTTATGTAAAAGAGACCAAAATTGTCCCTGAACCAATCAGAACCTCTCACCCACTAGAACACTCCTGAGAGAACATTTTGCCCCTCAGAGTTTCTAGCACTTGTTCCCCAGATATTCTTTGTGCCAAGAATCCAAAGGTGAGCCTCTCAGTGGAGGAGGGTGGGTCGCATGTAAATCTATGAAAGCTTCCAATACTGGAAAACTACAGTTAAGGGTAAGTAACTTGTTTTCTTACTCCAGTTTTGTAGCTTTCATAGATTCACATGCCTGAATCAGAATAGCGAGCAGTAAAACACATTTTATTGTGCATATATCGGAACTCAGGCAGCATATGGACCGGAAACTGCACTTTACATACATATATACTTGCAGATATCACACAGTATTGAACTTTCGGTATCAAGATAATGAAACATAACACTCTTAACATATGACATCATAATGCATAACAATGTGAATATTTAACCAATAAAGGAAGGAGGCATTAGAATGAGGACTCGCTGTCACTGGAAAAAGGTTTCTCAGCACTGCTTGTCCCACTGCTGCGCCCTTATCCGTGGCTGCATCCAGGCAGTAATGTCTGGTAGAGGTGTGCATAGGCTTCCAGGTAGCCGCCCTGCAGATATCCTGGACAGGCCCACCAGCAAACAAAGCAATGTAAGTGGACACTGCTCTCGTAAAATGAGATCACACTTGTGCATTTAACGGCTTCCCAACCGCCTGATGACAATATTGTATTGCACTGGAATCCATTGGGCAATTCCCCCTTTGGATAGTGGAAACACATTTCGAGGTGCACTAAGAGATACAAAAAGTTGAAGATTTGCGGAAAGGTTTTGTTTTTTGTAAATAGAACTTGAGACTGTGCTGGACATCTAGTGAGTGGCGAGCTCTTCCCCCCTGTAGTCTGTGAATTAAAAAATCTTTTAAGCATGAACGGTTCATTCAAATGAAAGTCTGATGGCACCATGGGAAGTTCCGAGTACAATCCGGTCCGCCTTAAACTGTAAAACGTTCATGTATAGTGAGAGCCTGTATCTCCCCACCTTTTCTGGCCGAAGTGAGTGCTATAAAGAGCTACCTTCCTCGATAGGAATTTGAGATCCACACTATGAATGGGCTTGAAGGGCTGCTTCATTAATTGAGAATACAATGTTTAGCTGCCAGAGAGGTGGTGGAGGCTTTACTGGAGGGTAAGTTCATAATAACCCCTTCATGAATTGTTTGATTTCTTGCAAACCACAACGATGGTCCCGAGGAAGTTCTTCTGTAACGTGATATAGCAGCTAGATGCACTTTAATAGAAGCATGAGCCAAATCAGAATTTGCCAAGAGCAGAATATATGGGATAATCTCATGAGCTGGCGACCGGAGGATGAATATTAGCTTCCTGGCACTATAGATGGAACATTTTCCATTTCATCCTGTATATTTTGTTTGTACTCTCTGCTCTGGCAATATATCTCTGCATTCCGATGTAATATTTAAATGTTGAAATTCAGTGTTCAGGATCCAAGCCGCTAAACGTAGTGATTTCGGATCTGGATGAAATACTTGTACCTGGGACATCGTCAAGAGCGAAGGTATTGGTTTAAGGCAAATTAGATGAGCCTCCAACAGCAGAAGAAGCTACGTGAACCTGTGTTTTCTGGGCCACCATGGGGTAATCAGGATCATTCTGCACAGTTCTCTTGATCTTTGGCAGGAGGAGAATTGAAGGAAAGGCGTAGGCAAAGACGCCTGACCATGCCATCAAAAACTCATTCCCCCGTTGGTGAAGCCAGCTTGCGAAGAACCGGCATTTTTTTGTTGCCAGTGGTCGAGAAGAGATCCACTGTTTGTTTCCTCCACCTTTGGAAGACCTCTTCTAGAATTTCCTGATTGATCTCCCACTCGTGGCAGGTTGATTTGAGCCTGCTTAGTGTGTCCGCCTTGACATTCTGATGTCCTGGAAGATGTTCCACTTTGAGGGATATTCCATTTTGAACTGCCCACTACCATATTTTCTGTTCTGATTCGTACAGCCGATCCTTGTATTCTGGCAGGAAAGCCAACCATGCTAATCCACTGCCCTGTGTTCTAGTAGATTGATGTGAAGTTGCTGTTCCTGTAACTTCCAACGAGCACTGACCTGGAGGTCTTGAAGAAAAGCTCCCCAACCTTCCAGGAATGCATTGGTGGTAATAACCAGCGGAGCTGTTTCGGGAAGGAAGGAAAGGCCGACTAATGTTTCGTGGTTTGGTCCACCTCGCTACTGCTTGAACCATGGCCATATGATCTTTACAATGTTGAAGGATCCCACTGCTTGAAGCCATTGCCGATCCAGTTGTTCCTGCAACAGACACATTCTCCTTCGGCTGAAAGGAACGAGAGGGATGCAAGAGTACATCGTTCCAAGTAGTGACTTGTAACGGCATACTGAAAGAAACTTCCTTTTTGCAAATTCCTGGGATAGAGAGATTAGCCTTTGTTGTCTCTTGATGGAAGGGAACGCCTGGTTTACTGTGGTGTCCAGAATTGCTTCCAAGAACGTGATGTTCCTCGCAGGATGGAGGGATGACTTTTGTGTTCAGTCGGGCTCAGCTCGGCAAACAATTCTACAGACGCCACTATTTACGTCTGAGCAGACGCACATGAAAGCGCTTTGATTAGCCAGTCGTCCAGGTAAGAAACACCTGGTGGCTTTGTTTCTTAAATAATGAGTTTTATGGGTTGCAAAATGGGCCTAGGCCTCTTCAGTTTTGTACTTATCTAAGCATTGCTTTTTTTATATACCGGGGACTCCCATCTCGACGACTGTGAAGGATTCAGTCGCTTGCACTATAACCCTGTATACCATAACTTCCTGTTTGGGGGTGGAGCATCGGGGTCGCACTCTGAGGGTAGAATCTTGGTGCATTCTGGTTCAAGTAGGAGTAATGAGAGGTGCTTAAGGACCTTTTGCACAAAGATTCTGAAACGTCCACTGAATACAAGCGGGTTGGATTGTGAAGAGCATATGAATCTACAGCATCACAAGCTGATTGTTACAGGGTAAGTAACTATTTACTTTTTTAATCCTTATGACTGGAGATTTCTTTATGCACTTTTATTGGTTTAGAACTGGTTATTTGAAAGCTTTTTTTTTTTTTAGACTCTTGCCTTTGTGGTTGAATCAAATCTTATTTCAAACCTGTGCTGGAAATAGGTTCTATACAAATATTACCCCTGATAAAGCTCTTTTTGGTAGGTCGTGCCTAAAAAGATTCCTTTTAATGTTAATCAGGCATCAGACTGGATCTGGCAACCTTTTAGGAGTACCCTTGTGCTTGTATGTAGTGTTGTGTGGCTCTACACCAGTGTCATTTCAATCCGGAATGGACTTATGGAACCGTATGTAGGCGCCAATTGCATGCACCTACGTCAGTTGCTTTCTAAGCTGACCGTACCTGCAGGCACAAAGCTCCGCAGCAAATTGGCATTGATCAGTGTTGAGAGGTAGAAAGGCCCAATTCTCAAAACGAGGAGTATGGTAGGGTTGGTGAGGAATCTGGTTGAATAAAGTGTCTACTAGAAAGTTATCAAAAGGAATAACTTGTTCTTCTGATAGATACTTCTGAATACAGATTCCTCTTAATTGGATAATAAAGCAGTAACCCCCAGGTGATAGGTCAAACCACAAAGTACTGCTGGACAGAGCTGACAAAATGCCTATCTTGACGGACCTGGCTGTCCAGGCAGTGCTTTGTGAATGTATGGAGTGATGCCCATGTAGCAGCATGGGAAATGTCCAAAATAGGCACTTCGAATTCTAACACAGTGGTAGTAGCCTTTTCTCGGGTGGAATCCATGTGCAAATCTTCGAGGGGCTCTTTGATGAAGCATAGCAGATTTTAATGTATAGCACATTCCACCCGAGGCAGTCTTTTTTGCATTTCCTTGTCCTTGCGGCAATTCCCAAATTTCTCCCGATATTATTTTTTTTTCTTTTTCCTTTTTATTTATTATTCTTGTGGTATGTTCGAGAGACAAATATCACAGCACATCTGTATACATGCAGACAAAAGATAAAGTAGTAAACGGGTCGAGTTGTAGTACACAGCCATTCAGTCCACAACCCTGAGGTCGGACGGAATTTTTGTATGACAAAATAATATTAAAAGCAAATTATTACCCGCATAAGATACAGATAAGGTAGTTGCACCACATGTTTTGTTATGAACAGTAACAATTAACCAAATAAATAAATCCAGCAGAGAAAATCAAAATAGCATCCAGTCCAACCCAAGTGTCCAGTTCTGACTAGCAGTGTTGCATTGTCCAAGGCACCTGTTGGTGTAAAACATATTCATAGGAACAACACATACTTCGCAAAAATCCTATGCAGGTCACCGCAGAGGCAAGTCCAATCCCCCTAAGCTCATAGATCCCTCCCCGGATTTCTACGGGCCAGTGCCGCCGTCGGGGAATCACACAGTTCGCCACGGTATGAATTCCAGTGGCCCCATTTCCTGTCCCAAACCTTAGGGCAGCCCCTTATTTTATTCACTGTCTTCTCCGCTATCGTGCATTGGTCCATTGCTGCCACCCATCTTATTACCAAAGGTCTGTATGGGGAGCCCCAACCCAGAGCCACGGATCGTTTGATCAACAAACTCCAGCGCCGCCCATTGTAACTCTGGGGCGGTTAGGTCGTTCGGCCCCCACATGTTGAGGACACATTCCCTAAGTGATGCGGGAAGACGTTTCTCCAAGGAGCTGCTCATTTTACGTATCGCTGCTGTCAAACTGTTGTATCACTGGGCAATCCCATAGTATGTGGTAGAAGGTCCCGGGGAGGCCAAATCCACGTAAGCACTGAGCATCAGGCCGTCGACCAATCCTGGCCAGGGTAAGGGCGGACATATATGCTCTGTGCAGCACTTTTCGTTGGATTAATCTAAACCTATGGCCGATTCCCTCGGAGACATTAGCGCCAACCGCCAGTCCTCTTCATCTAAGGGACCCAAGTCAGACATCTTTGCCACTGGATTCAAGCAAGCTGGGCTGAAGACGGCTGTAATGCCAGAAACCGGTCCTCAGAGGCTTGTTTCCGGTCCAGGGAAGACATGGCTTGGCAGTTGGGGCTGGCCTGTTCCCATGAGGTACAGGGTCAGACTGATTTGCATATAGCCATGTCTGAACTGGGGTGGCAGAGTGGGCTAAAGAACAGTGATGGATTAAACCCAGATCTTTTGACTGGGTGTGAGTGTTTGATTGGTTCAGATGCTCCGTCCATCACCACCCCCTTTTTGTACCACTCCGGCACCGCTTTGGCATCTCTCGGCGCCACTGAGGTCTTCAACGCTGATTCCTTCGTCACCGGTTCCTGTTTGACCTCGAGCACAGTGACCTGGTCCTTCTGCTCCGAGCTAGACGCCGGCTCCGGCGGAGTCTATTGCGGATCCGCTGACTCCGTTCGCGAAGGAGAGGTCGAGACGCGAGGCTCAGCGACTTCTAGAGGAACAGAGGTACAGAGAAGTGGAGATGGAAGAAGGTGAGCTGCAGGAATCGGAAGATTTCTTTGATGACCTAAGGGAGGCTTCTGGATTGGAACTGTCTGCATTGGGAGTTATCCTCGGTCCCAGATACCCCTTCAAAAGATGTGGCGCCAGATCATGTGGTCATCAAGAAGGCAGCAGAACTGTTGATTTTAAATCTGCCTATTGCGGAGTACAAGTCAAATATATTAACCGAAGTCCTCCACTTTATCTTCAGTGGTAGAGCCTATGCTTCCTTTTAATGAAGCATTGACCGAGCCAATCTTGGAAGTGTGGCGTAGGCCTCTTACGGCTCCAGCAGTTTCGAAAGCTGTCACAAGAAGATATAGGGTGGCTCCTGGAGACCCAGACTTTTTATCTTCTCATCCTTTACCAGAGAGCTTGGTGGTACAGGGAGCCTGCTCCAAAAAATCTGCAGGTGCTTTCCCTCTGGGGCCTGGAGACAGACTCTTAAAAAAAACTAGACCAATCCGCAAAGAAAGTTCTTTTTCTTCAGCGAGCATGGATCTCAAAGCAACGAACGCCACATGCCTCTTAGGGCGTTAAATCCATGCACTGATGGATTCTGTTAAACAGTTGGCCCCTAAAATTCTAGAGGAGGACAGGCAGAACTTTAATGAGGTGCTTGTTGATTTACAAGCTGCTGCTCGACCAGTCATCCAGAGTGGTTTGGACACAGCTGACTCTGTGGCGAGAGTCATGGGGTCTTCAATTGCCACCAGAAGAGCAGCTTGGCTGAAGACTTCCGAATGAATTCTCTGCTGATATCCAGGCTGCCTTAGTGGATCTGCCTTTTGATGGCTCTGGCCTTTTTGGGAAAAAGGCTGATGCTGTGTTGGAAAGATTCAAAGATAGCAGAGCAACAGCCAGGTCTTTGGGTCTACAGTCCAGAGGAACTGTGAGTAAAAGGTATAGGGGATTTGGAAGGTCCTCCTTTCGAGCCTACAAGCAGCCGCAACAGCAAAATCCGCTATACAAATAGTACAGGGGCAGACTAAATGCTCGTCCTAAAGGACGTCAAGCTTCCTCCTCCTCTTCCCACCCCCCTCCATCCTCAGCAAAGCAGCCCTAGAGCCGCCATTCTGGATCATGCGGGTCCTGTGGGGGACGGGGGTGGGGGTGGTCGGCTTACCTATTTTCTAAGAGAATGGGAATCTGTCACATCGGACCTTTGGGTTCTCAATCTTGTGGAGATTGGATATGCTCTTCACTTTCGGGAATTCCCTCCAATTTACCCTCCTTGCCAAGGGTTTTGCTCAGTCGACCACCTGCTACTTCTGCAGGAGGAAGTCCTGGCGTTACTAAGAAAAGGTGCGATAGAGGTGGTTTTGGAGCAGGAAAGGGGTCAGGGATGCTACTCCCGGTATTTCCTGATACCCAAGAAGGATGGCAGACTTCGTCCAATCCTGGACCTCAGGATCTTGAACCTCTTTCTGAAGCAGGAGAAGTTCAAGATGCTCACCCTTGCGCAGGTTCTCCAAGTGCTGCTGGAAGAAGACTGGATGGTGTCGATCGACTTGCAGGATGCATATTTTCACATCCCCATCCTGAAGTCGCACAGGAAGTATCTCCGTTTCACGGTGGGTTCGCAGCATTACTAGTTTGCGGTCCTTCCATTTGGTCTTACTTCTGCACCTCAAGTCTTCACCAAGGTGATGGCAGCACATCTCAGAAGGTCAGGGATACCAGTATTCCCTTATCTGGACGATTGGCTGATCTAAGCAGAATATCCAGAGAAAGTGCTCGATCATCTGCAAGTCACAACTCCGTTGTTGAACAGATTGGGATTTTCGATAAATGTACCCAATTCTCATCTGGTGCCCTCCCAGCGCAACCTGTTCATAGGTGCTGTACTGGATACAACTGTGTGTCTGCATTCCCTCAAATGATTCGCGACATTCAGGAAATGATTCCTTTATTTTACAATGGAGCGGTCGTTCCAGTCCTGAAGGTTCTTAGTCTGCTTGGTCTGATGGCTTCCTGCATTCTGCTGGTCAGCCATGCACGCTGGCACATGAGGGCACTCCAGTGGTGCCTCTGCAGGCAGTGGTATCAACACAACGGAGATCTCAGGGAGTCTGTGAGGATCTCGAGAGAAGCTGCAGCGGATCTGACTTGGTGGGGCGTGGAAGGCAATCTGTCTGAAGGAAAGCCTTTTCAACTGCCTCCGTTGGTGGCAACAGTGATAACGTATGCATCCACCCTAGGGTGAGGTGCTCATCTGGGGGATCTGGATTTCAAGGGTCTTTGGTCTCCAGAGGAAAGGTTACTCCACATCAACCTTCTGGAATTGCGGGCGATTCGTTTGGCGCTCAAGGCCTTCCTCCCTTCGCCGTTAGTCGGTTCAGGTCCTGACGGACAACACGACCGCGATGTGGTATGTCAACAAGCAGGGAGGAGTGGGATCGCAGTGTCTCTGCAGAGAGGCTCTGCGTCTTTGGTCCTGGGTTCATCTGATGGCAAATCTGGCCGGAGTTCTGAACGTACGTGCAGACAGTCTCAGTCGGCAGTTCTCAGCCGATCACTAGTGGAGGCTTCACCCGCAGGTGGTTTGTCACATCTTTCGGACATGGGGGAACTCCTCGGGTGGACCTGCTTGCCATTCACGAGAATGCTCACTGCCTATCATTCTGCAGTCTCCAGTATCCGGAGCAGGGAGCTTTGGGGGGACGCGTTTCAGTTGAGTTGGGACTCAAGACTCCTATACGTGTTTCCTCCCATACCCTCGATTCCTTGGGTTCTGAGGAAGATACGTCAAGATTATTATTATTATTATTATTATGCGTTCTTATATAGCGCTCGATTACCCGTAGGCATCTCGGCGCTTGCCTTGGGAACCCGTCCTGGCTTTATCCCTGTGAGATACCCATACTGGGCATCCCCAAGGTGAAAGCCAGGCATCCTGCCGCGGGGGGGCCGTAGTGGAGATTAAGCAGGCTAATGCCCAGAGCTGCAGAGTGTGAACCCGTGATTCGAGTAGGTACCGAAACGAGAATTATCGAGTCCGTGGATATTTGGGCTCAAGACCCTGCCGCGTCGGGAATTGAACCCTGGTCCCGGGTCTGACCTCTGCTTCAGGGTCTACCTCCTCTAACCAGTGAGCCACACTTCTCCTGGGAAGACCGGGCTCAAGTCATATTGATCGCCCCAGATAGGCCAAAAAGGGTGTGGTACACTGGTCTTCTCCACCTCTCCTTGTGCCCGCTGCTCCGTCTCCCTCTAAGGGCAGATCTCTCTCAGATGGAGGGGCAAGTTCTACACCCCCACCTCCAGACCTTACACCTTCATGCCTGGAGATTGAACTGGGCAACCTGACTTCTTTTTCTCTCCCACATGACGTAGTGGATGTCATTTTATCGACCAGGCGTGATTCCACCAAGTCTATCTACTCTTATGGATGGTTTAAGTTTGTCTCTTGTTGTGGGGAGAAGTCCATTGACCCATTGAAGGCTCGATTGTCTGACCTACTTCAGTTTGTTCTCTCTTTGGCTCTCAAGGGTTTGCTGTAGCCACAGTCAAAGGTTATCTTTCTGCCTTGTCAGCATTTCTCTGTCTGCTGGATCAGCCGTCCTTATTTAAATCTCCTATCGTTTTAAGGTTTTTAAAGGGCCTTACAAATACATTTCCTCCTACTCGCTTTGTTGTGCCTCAATGGGACTTTAATCTTGTGCTCACTTTCTTGATGGGTTCACCTTTTGAACCTTTGCACAAGTGTCCCTTGAGACTGTTGTCTTTTAAAATGGTCTTCCTGATTGCAATTACCTCGGCAAGGAGGTTATGTGAGCTTCAAGCTCTTAGTTCAAAGCCCCTGTTCTTGACCATTCATGTTGAACGAATGGTACTCAGGACCTTGGCTGCTTTTCTGCGTTCGGTGGTAACTCTCTTCTATCTAGGGCAGTCCGTTACCCTTCCTACCTTCTATCCTCCCCCCTCACCCTTCCAAGGAGGAGGAGAGACTTCACTGCTCGGACCCAAGAGGGCGGTGAGCTTCTACCTGGACAGAACCAGAGCGTTCAGAGTGTATGACCAGCTCTTTGTGGGTTTTGTTGGAGCCAGAAGAGGCATGGCCGTGCACAAGCGCACGATGTCAAGATGGATTGTCTTGTGTATCAAGATATGCTACTCTCTGGCGTGTAAGGAACCTCCTGAAGGTTTAAGAGCACATTCTACTAGAACAAGGTCTTCTACATCTACTTTGTCTAGGGGTGTGTTTGTAGAGGACATTTGTAGAGCGGCAACTTGATCCTCTCTCCACACTTTTGCGAAGCATTACTGCTTAGATTCCGAAGTGAGGAGGGACGGCCACTTTGCGCATTCTGTCCTTCAGGATTTTCTGGTATAGGAGAGTGGACACCCTCCAGGAGTGGGGACTGCTGTGGGACTCTATTCACAAGGTGAGGAATCCACTGGCAAATGTATCCCATCAGAAGAACAAGCTACTTCCCTTCGGTAACGCTTTTTATGGTTGATACAGTATCTGCCTGTGGATTCCTCACTGGCCCACCCGCCTCCCCGTTGTCCACTCTTCTATACCTGTATTAGTGTCGTTGTTTTTATGTAAATATTTTATTGTCAAAGGATATGTTATAATTGCTTTCCTGCATTGACTACACACTGTGTTATTTTGATTATTTGGTACTGTGTACATTGTGTGTATATCTACTGTTGTCGGTCTGTGTGTGTGCCTCGAAGGCACGGAAAAAAGGGCGGAACTGATGTCATCACGCCGACGGAGTCCTATTATGGAGTCCGTGACGTCGGTGGAGCTGCGTGTTCTGTGACGTCGGCGTGAAGTTACAAAAGAATTTCCGAATTTTGCTGAAGCAGAGGAATATTTACAAGGTGAGGAATC
The DNA here is from genome assembly GCF_964261635.1 of Lissotriton helveticus. Classification (NCBI taxonomy): domain Eukaryota; kingdom Metazoa; phylum Chordata; class Amphibia; order Caudata; family Salamandridae; genus Lissotriton; species Lissotriton helveticus. The sequence goes on along the minus strand of NC_136068.1, from coordinate 185,804,707 downwards.
CACAGGCAGATACTGTATCCACCAGAAAAAGCGTTACCGAAGGTAAGTAACTTGTTCTTTAGTATCTAGCTTATGGAGCCACTCCTTGTCCATAAAGGGGTGAGGTGAAGTATGCCGATTGGGTGATGTTTTGTCCGGCCTGAAAAGAGCTTTCTAAAAAATAATATGAAGCTCTGGTTCTCAGAACCAGCTTATCTGTGAAAGAAAGTGTATGGCTGGTTGGATGGAAATAACTTGCAGCTCACTCACCTGCTGGTATTATGATGGTCTTTGCCTTTAATGTGAGAAGCTGTATAGTAGTTCAGGAGTACAAGCAAGATAAAGTGAAGGTGGATAGAAATGTGGTAATCCTTTCAAAAGAATGCAACACAAAAGTTCATTTTAACGAAAGCTGATCTGGCAACGACATAAGTCTGAAAGAGCTGACAGGTACCCTTTACAGAGTACAGATTTCCCCCTCTAGGGGGTTGAGTTTAGTGTGAGGGATACCTTTATATCTAATGTGCACAATTGCCGACCGTGCATTTTCCAGATTTGTGAGAAGAGATGACCAAGGATCTCCTCATTTGCAGATGAGACTTTGCACCATTCCTGGATGCAACTGCATTTGTGATCTGCTAGGCGTAAGCTTTTAAAGATCCTGCCAGTTGGTTTACCACAAGGTAAATCATCCTGTGCTCTACCTATATCTAGAAATGTCTTCAGGCACATGGCCTATATTTTTGCAATATCTAATTGCGTGATGTTGTCTGTGAGCACCAGCTTCCTTTTGATGGATCTTAAGAAGGTCTTAATGGCCTGCAGCTCCAAAACGTTGATGTTGAGCCGGGCTCTGCGGGAGACCACATGCCTCTGCTCTCCACCTTTCAAGTGGCTGCCCCAACCAAAAAGTGACCGATTGGTCACCACTGTTCGCTCTGGGTTGGGTGAGAGAGGGGATTGCTGTTGACCAAGTTGTGGTCCAGTCTTTACAACTACAGGTGTTAAGCGGTCTTCTCTGAAATCTGGACTTGATTGGAGAAATCCTATAATACTGGGACTTCAGATCCCATTGCAGAGCTTGCATGTGCCACCTGGCGTGCTTAACCAACTGGATGCAGGAGGCAATCATTCCCAACAGCCTAAAGTAATCCTCAGTGAGGTCCAGAATGGAGGGTAAAATATCAGAATCCTAGTCTGAATGTCTTGGACACTCAGTTTTCAAAACTGCACCATGTCCAGAATGACTGATGACTAGTCAGGTGTGACTTTGTCATGTTTTTAGTGAATGCCAATGAATAGAGCAGGTTCGCTGCAATCAGGTTTTGACTGCCTGGGGCAAGCCCTCCTTCAGCAGCCAGGTCGATGAGGATTGGAACCTCTGACTTTTTTTTTTCTTCAAAACAAATTTTTATTAGGTTTTGGCAGTTGACAGCACAATAGAAATATTCCACCGCTCCCCTATTATCAGAGAGGCAGTGGGCATAGCAAAAACAGCATATTCAAATACAGCCAGCTAAGATTCCCCCCGTACCCACCCACCATTAACCCACCCCGAACCCTCCCTCCCGCACGGTGTCTGTATTGTCCATCTAGAGGAGCTTAGCAATCGTAAACGCTGCATGTGAGCCACGTCACCCTAAGCCAGTTCAGACGCGATCTGCGTCGGCGACCCGAGGCTCCGGGGGGGTCCAGCAGAAGGCCTCTAGTCAGCCCATTTCTTCCAGATCTTATAATGTTTTGCAGGACACCCCCTGGCCTCAAATATCGGACGCTCTAGTCCCATGTTAAAGTCCAAACCTCGTTTCCACACCTCCAGCAGTGGGGCTCTAGTAGCCTTCCATGCCCTAGCTATGTCCCTCTTGGCCACTACGAGGCCCAATAGGAGCAAGTGCCGCTTGTACAAATTCCCCCCACCTGTTCCATGACATGAAGAAGGCCTAACTTCGGCGAGCGGGGGAGCTCCCAGCCCAGCACCTCTTCCATGCACTCCCACACTCCTGACCAAAATCTCCACAGTCTCACACACTCCCACACCGTATGAAGAAAGGATCCCACAGCACTGCCGCACCTCAGACATTCCGGGGAGGCTATCAATCCCGCTTTCCACAGTCGTTCCCTCGTATAATATGCCCTATGGAGGTACTTAAATTGGATGAAGCGCAGGCGCACCGCAATCGCTGCTCCCCTAGGGGCCTCCAGGGCCTCCCTCCAATCCTCCTCTTCCAAACTCCCCAACTCTCCTTCCCACACCAACCGCAGTTTGTCTAGGGAGGGGGAACAATGAGTGACGAGTGTCTGGTATATACTAGAGATTTTTTTTGTATCCAATTCCCCATGAACAATTTAGCCTCAAGAGGACTGAATTCTGGCAATGAAGTCAAGTTCGCTAAGGAAGGGGTCAGGGCATGTCGGAGCTGCAAGTATCGAAAGAATTGGGATTGGGGCATATCATACTCCTCTCGCAGAGCCTGAAACGACTTTAGGACCGGGCCCTTCATAACATGACCCAGCGCCGAGATGCCGATCGCGTCCCAGCCATCAAAGCCCCGCAGGGAAGCCAAAGCCGGCAGCCTCCCATTGTGCCACAGCGGGGTTTCCCCCGTCAGTCTGTTCCACCATCCCATACGGCGGAGCGGGTCGCGCCACACCGGAACACCGTCTGTGCGACTGCTGGGAGTCTTTTGCGGAGTGCCACCGAGTATAATATCGTATGTAGCGTGTGCGGGTCCATAAGGTATCTCTCCAGGGCGTAAGTCGGGTCGCCGCGATCCCCATACCACCACTCATTGAGGACCAGCAGGTGTGATGCTTGATAATACGACAGAATGTCGGAGGCCGCCAAACCCCCACAGTACGTCGAGAGGAAACATGTGCGGAGCGCCACCCTCACTGCCCCTCCCGTCCATAAGAACCGGCCCAACGCTGAATCCACCTGCCGAAACCACTGCCGCGATATCGGGTATGGATAATTTTGAAGCTGATAAAGGAGGCGAGGTAGGGCCACCATCTTAAAGATGGCCGAGCGTCCATATACATTCAGTGGCATCCTGGACCATATTTGCATGTCCGAACGTATTCTATCCCACACGGGTAGAACCTTGCGGGACCACGACACTCCTGGCACGTCCGTCAAAAAGACACCTAGATATTTAAGGCCTCCCTCCGCCTCCTGCAGGGCCGAAGCCCAAGGACCCAAGGCACCACTATCTCCCAGGACCCACAATTTGAACTCCTGTACGTTCAGTGTGAGGCCGGACACGTCGCCGAAGATACGCATGATGTCTAAGACTCTGGGACCGGATCTGTTCAGGTCCGTAAGAAAGAAAAGCACATCATCGCCATAAAGCGCGATCCTGTCAGTCGGTCCACCCACCCATTCCACTCCACGCAACTGTGCATCCATCCTCACCCAGGCCGCCAGTGGCTCCATCGCTAATGCAAACAGGTAGGGCGAGAGGGGGCACCCCTGCCGCGTGCCCGGCCTATCAGAAAGGAACCGGACACCGCACCCGCAACCCGCACCGCCGCCGTCAAGTCAGTATAGAGTAAGTGAATATAGGACAGAAAACGGGGGCCTAGGTTGAGAGGTAGAAGCAGCGCCCGAAGATATGGCCAGCTCAGGGAATCAAACGCCCTATCAATATCTGCCAGTAATGGGGCCGCCGGGATATCGCCGCTCGCGCCGCTTCCACCACCAATTGCGCCCTGTGAATATTATGTCTAGTCGCCCTGTGGGGCATAAAGCCGGCCTGGTCTGGATGGACCAGGTCCGATATGTAGGGACAAAGGCGTTTCGCCAAGGCTTTTGCTAAAATTTTCGCTTCGAAGTTCAGCAAGGAAATTGGACGATATGACTCAGGGCGATCCGGCGGCCACCCAGGTTTGCAAAAAACGACCACCTCTGCATGTCGCCAGTCCGCCGGAAGGCATCCGCATTCCCGAGCCGCCTCTAGTGCCTTCCTATAGCGCCTTCCTATAGCGCATCCCCAGTTGAAGATGAAACAATTTCATAAATTAGCAGGGGAAACCATTAGGCCCAGGGGCCTTTCCAGCGTTCAGTTCACCCAGAGCCTCTCCCAGTTCCTCCGCAGACAAGGGGTGGTCCAGTCGGGCTCGGCCCTCATCCGAAAGCGCCTGAGGCGGGAGATCAGCCAGGAATTTGTCAATGTCCTCCGCCGCTAAAGACTCCCTGGGCGCGTATTGCGTCTCATAGTAGCGAGCAAAGGTCTCAGCCAGGACCTCCGGGTCAGTGATAGGGCTTCCCGCGTCGTCCCGGAGTCCAGGCAAGGGCTGGGCTTGAAAGGTACCCTGGCACAACCTGTAGAGCATCGAGCCGGACTTATCCCCCCATTGACAAATTCTACTCTGCATAGCCAGCCAGGTGTGGCGGGCTTCATCGAACAGTAAGGAATGATACATTTGTTGGAGATAAAGCAGTTGCCCCACCGCCGCGCCATTCTCTCCTGACGTGCAGTCGGCCTCCTGGTTACTAACCCGAGTCGCCGCCTCCGCTATGGCCCGCCCGCGGGTCCTACGATTTGCCGCGCACCACGCTATATCTACGCCTCTGAGCACCGGCTTTAGAGCCTCCCACAAGGTCATGGCGTCCGTATCAGGACCGTAGTTTTCGGTCAGGAAGTGCGCTATGGCCTCCCTCATGTGCGATCGGTAATCATTGCGCTGTAAGTGCCACGTAGCAAGGCGCCAACGGAATGGCTGTCTCTTCGTGCTTAAAAGTAGTGTCAATGAAACCGGGGAGTGATCCGACAGACCCCTAGGGAGTATTGCGGTAGAGCCCACTCGTCCTATCCAGGGCTGGGGGACAAAAAGGTAGTCAAGACGAGAGAAGGATTTGTGAACAGCCGACACATACGTGTATTCACGCTCACATGCATGCTGATAACGCCAAGCATCCACCCAACCCAGCCCCCGCACCAATCTGCTCAGTTTTGTCGAAGCCTCAGGCAACTGATCACCCCCGGGCCTACAGCGATCCAGCCTCCCATTCATCACGTCATTCCAGTCACCTCCCACGATTGTTAACACATGCGGGATTTCGGCCCATACATCAAACAGCCGCTCCAAAAGGGCATCCTGCAGCGGGGGCGGCGCATAGACACTGCCAAACACCACAGGCTCCTCCCCCACCTTTCCTTTGACCAAGGCAAACCTGCCATGCGCATCCAGCCACTGCGTTTCATGCGAATAGTTCACACGACGGTGTATCAATATCGCAACTCCTCTAGAGCCCCTCGTAAACCCTGCATGGAACACCTGATCATAACCATATCTACGTAAGCTAAGGGTTTTTGTGCCCATGAGATGGGTTTCCTGGAGGAGCAGAACGTCCGGCTTTTCCTTCTTCCCCATACGCAAAACTGCTCCCCTCTTAATTCTGTCAAGCACCCCTCATACATTCCAGCTCAAAATGCGCAATGAAGCTCATGGGGGTTTCGCCCCCTGTCCGTCAGTCGCCATTAGGGGGCCAAAACTTTGGTTCGTTGGGCAACCGAGGCCACATACAGACTCTTATCATCCTCCAGACACTCACATACACCGTGCTCACCCCAGGCCCACCCACTCCCATAACTACCCCCCAACCCCCTACCCGTCCCCCCGCCAACCCCCCCGGACCCCAAACTATACCAACAACCCCCCCCCTCCAGCCCCCCACCCCATATCGCAGCAACATTGAAGTACCTGTCGCGGTGCAGGCGATCCCAGACCCCCAACGGGAGGTCGGAGATCCACAACACCAATGGATCCCTCCCAACTACCCACTAAGTGTCCAACTACCCTCCACCCAACGTGGGAACGAACTCCGGGAGAAGACCGCTCTTTCTCGAGCGCCTCCCGACTCATGATCCACCCACGGATCACTAAGTATTACGCAGTAGTCCTGATGGCTAGTCCGATGTCCGGATCCGTCTGACCTGCACCTCTATGCACCTTCACGGCTCCATGAGCCGGAAACATCTATTAGGGCCAGTACGTCAGAGGGACTCAAGACTTCAAGGGGGAAGAATCCGTCGCCTCAGTGTCCTCCACAGTCTTCTCCCGGGAAGGCGGGCGCTTCTTGGAGCGCGCTCTCCAGTTACTCCTGCTGCGTGACCTGCGGGGCACCTTCTTGGGTTCCGACGTGGAGGACGAATCCGAGCCCCTCCTCGGAGGGGTGTGCACCTTGACCCGCACCGTCTCGTCCGTCCATTCAAATACATCCTCCGGAGAGTTGAAGAATTGAGTGCGAGATTGAAACACCACCCGCAAGCGGGCTGGGTAGAGCAGGGCATGTGGGATTTTTAACTCACGAAGGCGTGCTTTCGCTGCCGTGAAGGATTGTCGTTGTTGTTGGACCAGTCTGGTGTAGTCCGGGAAACTCAGGATTTTGTGGTTTTCAAACATGAGGGGGTCCTGAGCGCGGGCCTGACGTAGGATGGTGTCCCTGTCGTGATAGTTGAGCAGTTTGGCTATCACAGCCCGGGGGTGAGCCCCAGTGGGCGGCTTCGGAATCAAGGCCCGGTGGGCCCGCTCGATGATGAAGCAGCGCGAAAGGGATTCCGGCGGAAGCCACCCCTCCAGCCACTGAGTAAAAAAGGCCTCCATATTCCCCTTCTCGCAGTCCTCCGGAAAGCCCACAAAGCGCAAGTTATTTCTTCTGGCCCGTCCTTCCGCGTCCTCCACTCGCATCGCCAGGCCCTTTTGGATTCCCTCCATGGCAGCTACCTTTTTCTTGAGGATCACTACGTCGTCCTCTACCTCCGTAATCCTGGTCTCGGTTTCTGTGATGCGGGCAGCAGCGTTGCGCAAATCCTGTCGCAGCAGGGTAACATCCGACCGCACCGATCTTCGCGTCCAGCATATCTCTAGATTGCGTGATGGCCGTCATTAGCGCCGCATTATCCGGTCCCGAGCTCTGCTGTCCTCCTGTGGCCCACGCACCCCCTCTCGGCCCCGCAAATTTATCCATCGGGCCCTGCTTGGAAGAGCCACCGCTGTTGTTCCCTCTAGTCATAGTTCTCGTGGGGCTCACGCCCGTTTACCGGGAATGACGGGGTACAGAGACAGCCCCAACCGAACTCGTAGCGTCCAATGAGTAGCACCCCAAGCAGGCCCAGCGCACTGTTCCACCGGAGGTGTCCCACGCCACCGCACAACCAAGAGTCAAGCCACTTTAGGAGGGCCCCGTGGCGGAGGCAGGATATCTGAGAGTGGCTGTGCCCACCAACACAGGAGATGCCGAAGCCAGCCCCTGCCCCTTTTCGTGGCACCCGGCAAAGACGGCCGTCAGCAATCCACTAGCGCCCAAGAGTGCTGTCGTATTAGGCCAAAGTCCCCCACCGCGGTTCGGCCCGACCGCCGAATAATTGGCAGTGCCCCGCTGGTGCCCCTGGCACAGAGGGCTGGAGCAGGATCGATTGGAGGTGATTGGGGGGGGGGGGGGTGCAGGGTTGTTGGTGCTACAATGGGGAGTAGCGAGAGAACGGGTGACTGCCGTCTCTTAACGCTCCGAGGGCCACAAACCCCGCGGTCCGACTCGGCCGCCGAACGGGCCAGGCACCTCCGCAAGAGCGTCCCCTCCCCCACCAGGCCGCGCACCACGCGGCTCCCCCTTACCGCACCGTAGGAGTCTGGTCGCTGGTCACACCGCCGGAAGGTCGCCGACACTGCTCTCTCCACGCCAGGTGTGCTTTGCCGCGGCTCCACAGGTCGCGCGGGCGGGGCGGCTCCCCACACCCCAGCCGGTCCGGCGTTGCCTCACTTCCGGGCGGGGCACCCACAAATCCAGGCCCCGGCTCCGGTGCCCGATGTAGGCTGCACCGCGGTCTCTGTTCTGCGCTGCCGGGGGCGGCAGAGATCACGCCTCCGGGGCCCCAAAATCGCCGTCTAGCCGTCTCCCCCAGTTCCCTCGGACAGCCGCTCACTGCAGGGTGGACAGAGGTCGGGGCGACGCAGGATATTTGGAAGGATCACTGGCGGCGGGACGGAGCTCGCTCAAGCTACGTCCGCCATGCTCGCCGTCTTGGCCACGCCCCGAACCTCTGACTTTTTAATGTGCTAAAACCACTGCTATAACTTTGGTGAACACCTGAGAGGTTTTATGAGACCAAAGTGGAGCTCCCACCATTAACTACTTATTGTTCCTGTGGGCCTGCAGTAATGGAAGTGTTTGAGTATGCCACTACCATTCCATCTCCAGGGTCTAGGGCAGCCTGGACTTGGGTCAGTAGGATGACATTGAGAGGGTGAACAGCTGAAATAGATCAAAGGTCTGTGCCAATAGAAAGCAGTGGGAGTAACAACAAAAGCTGCCTTCTGATGCTGACACCCTCTGGCTTCTTTGGGCCGAAGGGTGTCCACTTCCTGCTATAAGAAGGACAGGTGGTCCTCCAGTCATTGTGAGGAAGGAAGTGTGACAAATGGTAGGGCGGAATTCCCCCTGGGAATCTGTAGTACCTGCTTGTCCAAAGTTCTCGCCTTTCACTCTGGCTGAAATTATTAGACTGGGTGTGCGGGCCTTGAAGGGCACACTATGGGTTTGAAGCTGTGGCAGAGGAGGGTTGAAGTCTATGCTGCTCTTGCCCATGTTGTATTTGTGTCTGCCACAAAAAGCCAGAAGGGTTTGTTTGGAAGGCTGAACTTGGATCGACTACTGCGCCAACACCTTTGCCCCAATCAAGAAACCCCCAACAGGTGCACAGACACGAGAGCCATCTGGTTCAACGCCGACCTCCATTCTTCCAAACAAACCTGCTGAAGAATCGAGAAGCTGTGGCACCAAGACCAGACAACCACACAGCCTTCAAGAACGCCAGATGCAAGCACCACCAACTCATCCGATATGCCAAAAGGACCTCCTTCAAGGAACGCATTGACAAAAACGCACACAACAGCAAAGAGCTATTCAGCATTGTGAAAGAACTCTCCTCCCCCAGCTCCAATACAAATGACATCCCACCGTCGCAAGAACTCTGTGACTCCCTGGCCACCTTTTTCCACCGCAAGATCGCAGACATCCATGACGGCTTCGACACCCATACACCGACAGACGCTGACATCCCTGACCCAACACCCACCGACATCCCTGACCCAACACCCACCGACCTCCTGGAACCACATCAATGACGAAGACACCATCCAAATCATGAACCCCATCCACTCCGGCTCTCCTTCCGACACCTGCCCCTAACACATCTTCAACAAAGCAAGCGATATCATCGCATTCCAACTCTGAAAGATCATCATCAACACCTCCTTCGAGACCGCCAACTTTCCGGAGAGCTGGAAACACGCTTAGATCAATGCCCTGCTCAAGAAACCTAAGGCGGACCTCAAGAACTTTAGACCCATCTCCTTGCTCCCGTTCATGGCGAAAGTCATTGAGAAGACCGCCAACAGACAACTAACCCACTTCCTCGAGAACACCATTGTGTACTCCACCAAATCTGGCTTCTGCAGCAACCACAGCACCGAAACTGCCTTCATCGCTGCCACCGACATCCGGACCCTACTGGACAACCGCAAAACAGTGGCCCTCATCCTCCTGGACCTCTTGTCTACCTTCGACACAGTCTGCCACCACACCCTACGCACACGCTTCCACAGCGCAGGGATCCGTTACCAAACCCTGAACTGGATCACCTCCTTTCTCACAGGCAGAACTCAGTCAGTCTCCCCCCATTCAGATCTGAAGCCACCATGATCACCTGCGGCCTACCCCAAGGATCATCCCTCAGCCCGACCCTTTTCATTCTCTACATGACACTGCTCGCCAACATTGTCCGAGCACACCTCCTCAACATCATCTCGTACTCCGACGACACCCAGCTAATCCTCTCCCTCACCAAGGAGCCAGCCACTGCCAAATCCAACCTCCGCGAGGGAAAGCAGGCCATCTCAGAGTGGATGAAGACCAGCTGTCTGCAACTGAAGACTGAAGTCCTCATCCTCTGCTCCATCCCCTCCACATTTTATTTATTTATTGAAGTTTTGTATAGCGCTAGCTGGACCCAAGGGTATCAGACCGCTTCACAACAAATACAAATGGGCATCAGAAGGACAGAGGACGGAAAACAGGGCAGGGAGCACATGGGCGAAGTAAAAGTCTGTACAACCTGCACGCGTACCACTGCTTTTGCCAGCTTTTTAAATTGAATCCTAATTTTATTTCACCATAGCTTGGCTCTCGCTCCTGTTCGTGCTCGTGCTGTAACCTGCGCAGTTGAGCCTGCATTTTTGGGGGGGGGGGGTGTGAATAGGGAGTCTTACCTGCACTATAAAAATTGGAAACTCACCCGCATTGTGGGATCTAGTGAGTAGGGCTACCAGGGAGGCTTACATCGCGGCGTCAGCCGCCATCTTGTGTGAGTGGTTGGGAAAACGGGCCGATCAGTAGGCGCCATCTTGGTTGGCGGGCTAGACGATCGCATAGGCGGTCTCCCGCGCTCTACGGTGATAAATAGTAATGGAGGGCCCAGCGCGCAGTGTTGGTGCGCAGCGGGCGTGTAGTTGGCGCGCCAGAGGTAAGCCCGTTTGCGCCCGTTCGCGCACAGGCCGCCCTGGCGGCTGGAACTGATGCCCCCGTCTCCCTTATGCGCTTAACCTACACGAAAGAAGATCTTCTTGCCCTGAAACCTGATGTTTCGGTACAACACCAGTCTTCTACTATTGCTAAAAGCCACAATTCCTTGGCCTGTGGTCTACTAAATGTGAGATCCTTGTGCAGGCATCACACAGAGATAGCGCTACTCATAGAACAACATGAGTTAGGCGCCTTATTCATGACGGAAACATGGACGAGGATAGATAGTGGAGTAGAATTGGGGCAAGCCTGCCCCCCAGGATATAAGATTAGACATAATTCTCGTGTTGGAGCTAGAGGAGGAGGTGTAGGGTTGATTTATAGGGAATCGCTGGATTTTTCCCAGCTAGAAATTAAGAGAATCAAGGAGTACGAACTGATGGGTTTTTCCCTGAAGGGACAGGGGGGGTGCTATTCACTGGTCTCCTGTGTTATAGACCCCCGGCTGGCGTTACTTCTGCCGTGTCTGACCTTACTGACTTGATCTACGATCTATCAAACTCCCATGCCAGACTGATGGTACTGGGGGACTTCAATCTGTGGCCAGATGGGCCAACAGACTCAGCCTTCACATACCTTACCCAGGCATGTTGTAACATTAATCTGGAGAAGTTGGTTCTTTCTAAGACTCACCAGAGGGGACATGTTTTGGACTTGATCTTTGCTGACTCTAGTCAGGTGAGGGTTGGAAACATCCTACCGCAATGCTGGATGGACCACACCCTAGTTCTTTTCTCCGCAGCTCTCCCGGTAGGCTACTCTAAGAACAGTAGCACGGGAACTGCTAAGACTGGGAGACAAAGGTCAAGGCTCTTGAGAGGCGCAACCCTACCAAATCTGCTCTCTGAAGTTTTTCAGCTGGGAAACAATGCGGATGAAAGTTATAACGCCCTTATCCAGCGAATCATGGCCTCTCTGGACAATCTGGCTCTGCTAAGAAAAACGCGAGACAGAACAAAAACTGCCATGCCATGGTTTTCGAGCGAGCTCCTCCAACTTAAACATCAGTGTAAACGTGCAGAGCGGAGATGGAGGAAACACTGTCTGGCATCGGATAAAGTCCTTTTTAAGCAGGAGCTGGCAGCTTATAAGTCACAGATTAAGTGTGCAAAAGCGAGGTTCCTAGAGGAGACTTTGACGGCCTCAAATAGAGCTCAGGCTTTGTTTAAAATCGTTAACGAGTTGTCACGACCGGCCTGTGCTACTACAGCTATCCCAACCTCTCAGTTACTATGCGACTCGCTGACCAAGGCCTTCGAAGATAAGATCGCAACCATCTTGAGTAACTTGAGTCCCATGACACCAGGGGCTGCTCTCTCATTTACATTAGAGATGGAGGTGGGGAAAGCAAGGTTGGATAGTTTTCCTCTTCCCTCCTTTACAGAATTCGGCGCTTTAGCGGATAGTGTGTCCTCAGGCTCCCCCCTTGATGTACTTCCGCACAAACTCTGGAAAGTGTTTAGGGAAGAGTTGTTTTCTCCTCTCCACGCAATCTGCTGCCAGTCTCCGGGTTCCGCCCAGGTCCCGGACAGCTGGAAGCTTGCGGTAGTTTCTCCGCTGCTAAAGAAAGAATCACTGGACCCTTTATGCCCCGCTAATTACAGACCCATTTCATTACTCCCTTTCCCGATTAAGATCCTGGAGAAACTGGTCACGAAACACCTGTCCAGTTTTTTGGAAGTCAATGACTGTCTGGATGCGGCGCAGTTTGGGTTCAGGCCAGCGCATGGAACCGAATCAACTTTGGTGACTGTTTTGAGTGACCTTCGTTAGCGTGCCGACTATGGACGAGCAGCCTTTTTAGTGCTGCTTGACATGTCGGCAGCATTCGATACGGTCAGTCATGCCATCTTGACCAGGAGATTGGAGGAGGCTGGTGTGATGGGTCTGGCCCGGGATTGGCTTGTCTCATACCTGGCCAATAGACATCAGGTGGTTGCCCTGCCTCCCTTCAAGTCTACCATCGGAAGGGTTGGTCAGGGCGTACCCCAGGGATCGGCCATTAGCCCCATTCTTTTTAATCTCTACCTCCGCCCTCTGGTCAAGCTAATTAAATCTTTTGGCATTGCAGTCACCAACTATGCTGACGACACCAATCAATCAAGCATTTATATAGCGCACTACTCACCTGGAGGGTCTCAAGGCGCTAGGGGAGGGGGGGTGGGTCCGCTACTGCTCGAACAGCCAGGTCTTGAGCTGCTTCCTGAAGGCAAGGTGGTCCTGGGTCAGGCGGAGGTGGGTCGGGAGGGAGTTCCAAGTCTTGGCGGCCAGGTAGGAGAAGGACCTTCCTCCTGTGGTGGCTCTTCGGATGTGGGGGACGGAGGCGAGGGTGTGGCCGGTCGATCGAAGCTGGCGTGTGGGGGCGTAGAAGTTGAGGCGGCTGTTGAGGTATCATGGGCCTTGGTTGTGTAGGGCTTTGTGTGCGCGGGTGAGGAGACGGAAGGTGATTCTCTTGTTGACCGGGAGCCAGTGCAGATCTCTCAGGTGTCCGGAGATGTGGCTACGTCGGGGGATGTCCAGGATGATTCGTGCAGAGGCGTTCTGAATCCGCTGGAGTCTCTTCTGGAGTTTGGCGGTGGTTCCGGCGTAGAGGGAGTTGCCGTAGTCCAGACGGCTGGTGACGAGGGCCTCGGTGAACCCAACTCATCTTCTCTTTTGAGGGGGAGAATGCGGTGTCACAGGAGACCTTCCACCATTGTATGGTCACCACGGCAACATGGCTGAGTAACAACTCGCTGCAATTCAACAGCTCCAAGACGGAGGTGCTGCATTGCTCAGCGTACCGTGTCCCACGACCTCTACCGCAGGACTTCTGGCCCCCTTCCTTTCAGGGCACGGTAGCAGTGGCAGACTCGGTTAGAAACCTGGGTGTGACAATGGAACCTAATCTTCAACTGGATGGTTTCATTGATAAAACAGTGTCTAACTGCATGGGGCTGATGCGTACCCTGCGGAAGATTCTTTCTTTGCTTCCCGCCCATGCCAGACCAGAAGTAGTGCGCAGTATCCTCTTGAGCAGACTCGACTACTGCAATGCACTGCTTCTGGGGGCACCTGTCACTGCATTAGGCAAACTACAATGGGTACAGAATTTCGCTGCCAAATTAGCACTTTCCCGTCGACGTCTTGACTCGTCATCTGCAGCACTTAAAGACTTGCACTGGCTGCCGATTTCTCAGCGGGTTGAGTTTAAAGCTTTATGCTTGGTCTTCCGGGCCCTTCATGGCTTGGGACCGCTGCCCCTACAGGAGATGTTCTCTTGGTACATCCCTATTAGATCTCTCCGCTCTGCCTCAGCCTACTTGGTATTTGTCCCCAAGATCCGGAGAAAGCGGATGGGTGGCCGCTCCTTTGGCTTTACGGCATCCAAGTTGTGGAATGATTTACCACTGCCGCTCAGATGTCTAGGAGACCTTCTCTCCTTTAAAAAAGAACTAAAAACTCACCTGTTCTCTAGGATAGTGTAGTTTGCTGATCTAGTATTGACTGTGCTTCAGGATCTGTTAGATCACAGCGCCAGGATGCCTGTTGGGTGACAGGAGCGCTTTATAAATGTGTTATACATACATACATACAACAACATGAGCACAAAACAGGGCGGAGATCGATAGCAAGTCATCCGGCTCTGGGATCATAAAGATCATGGTCTTTCAAAGTCAAATGTGGAGTTCTTGTTACGATCCAGAACGCTCAAGGAAGAGGGCTTTGAGTAGCATCTTGAATTTCGGGAAGGAGGCGGTCATACTGATATGGGGGGGGGGGGGTGGAGTTCCATATCTTGGGAGCATTACCTGCAAAGGATTTACTAGATGTTTTGTGTTTCTGGGATTTCAGAGGAATGAGTAGGAGCGTGTTGGAGCTTCTGAGGTTCCTAGACTGACCGGCCCTTTTGAGCTTGTTGGCCAGATATTCTGGTTTGCCTGTATGCAGGGCTTTGTGGGTGAGGCAGGCTGTACGGAAGCTGGCTCGTTGGTCAATAGGGAGCCACTTCAGATCCTTAAGAGCCGGGGAGATGTGATTGTATTTCTTAGTTCCCGTGACCATTCTTGCTGCGGCGTTTAGGGTAGAGGTCCGAGATCCCAGGTGTGATTTGGCTGTTCCAGTCAGAGTAGCAATGCCATAGTCAATTTTGGAGAGTACCAGAGTCTGGGTGGCCTGTTTCAGGTCTTTCGTGGGGAGGAAGGGTTTCAGTTTGTAGAGAAGTTTCAGGTTAAGGAAAGCACTTTTGGCAGTTATTGAGATGTGATCTTTCATGTCCAGTTTGGGGTCAAGGGTGATCCCTAGGGATTTTACGGAGTTTGTAGGAACAAGAGGCACATTAAGGGCGTTTAAGGCTTTGAGCCATTTTAGTATTTGGGGGTTTTCATCTTTATTCGAGATGAGGAGCACTTCTGTTTTTTCTTCATTGAGTTTGAGGTGGTTGAATGAGAGCCAATGTTGAACCTCGGTGAGTGTGCCGTTCAGTCTGTGAATGTCTGCGATCAAAGTGGTTTCCAGATAGAGTTGTGTGTCGTCCGCGTAGAGGTGGAAGGGGATGTTGGACTTCCTTAGAATTGAATTGAGGGGCTCCATGTAGATGTTGAAAAGTTGTGGCGAGAGTACTGACCCTTGTGGGACTCCTCTACTAATGGGGAGGGGGTCCGATTCAAAGCTTTTAATTTTGATTCTTTGTGTGCGGTTGTTGAGAAAGGAGGAGAACCATTTTAGAACAGTCTTTTTCCAGACCAGCTCTCTCCTGGAGGACATTGAGTAGCAGGGTATGATCAACTGTGTCAAACACAGCCGAGAGCTCTAAGAGGATGAGAAGGCTACATTGGTTGGAGTCGAGCGACGTGTAGATCATCCAGGACATTTGGATTGCGGGTTCTGTACTGCAGCCTTTTCTGAACCCTGATTGGTGTGGGTCGAGAAGATTTGTGTTCTCTAGGTGATGGGTTAGCTGAGACAGCGCACATCTTTCCAAAATTTTCGATAAGAGCGGAAGGTTCGAAACTGGATGACTCTTGGTGGCCGGCCGCATTGGGAGCTGCCCCGACACCCACCAACCACGCATGCAACCTGGGTTTCATCCTGGACGCAACGCTCTCCATGACCCAGCATGTCAACACTGTCTCCTCCTGCTTCAACACCCTCCCCATCCACCTGCGACAGACCCAGGACCTGCTGAACTTCAGGAGACTCCTCAAGACCTGGCTGTTCGATCAGTAGCTGCTCAACTCCCCCCCCCCCCCCCCCCATGATTTGAGACCCTCATGGGTGAGTAGCATGCTCTATAAATGTTTTGATTGATTGTACTTGATGGCAATATTGAAAGCCCCTGCAGGAGCAATGGAGTGAGCGACACTGTTGGTGCGTCTGCCGTGATGGGGCTGTCTGACTCTGGTTGAGTGTGCCCTGTCCCTACTATCCTTAAAGTGCTCAACGGCTGAGTCGCCCTTCTCGACAAAAAGGAGAGAGCCTTTGAAAGGCATGTTCATTAAAATGGATTTGACATCACTGGAGAACCCTTGAATGAAATCCGTGTCTATTTGTCCAGACTGAAGCAGCTCCGTGAGGATATTAGTCTTGTGGGTAACTGGAGGTCTCGAATTTCGGTTGCCTTTCTTGTAACCATGGCGAAGGAGATACTCTCTTCCTTGGCAGGGCCTGAAGGTGAAATTCGCCTAATTTCTGTCAAGGCGCCCATGCCACTGGCTTCCTGAAGAGCCATGAAACCAGTTTGCCATCAGTGTATAGTTCGGCAGCTTCATCCCCAGTGTAGTTTACATCAAGTCTTTAAGCTTTTATTTTGCTGTGCCTAAGGAAAATGTTTTGAAGTCAGACCCCCGCCCTACAACATTTTGCCAAGACTTGGCCTGAGTGGTAAGGTTGAACACAGGGGGCTCGGGGTATGAGCTAATTTCAGGGGTACTTCTCTAGCTCAAATTCTGCTTAAAATGTGAGCAGAATAAAAGACTTCACACACTCCAGGGCTGCAATGGTAACTGATGCAGTAATGACATGCTTGCTGCTGCCCTGAGTAGCAGGCTGCCTCTCTGCCTTTCCTCCCATATCTGGCCCTAACTCCATTCCTGTAACCGACTTTGCCTTTCAGAAAAAAATGAACCCCCACTTTGCAGGAACAGTGTCCTTAGCTTTAATGCTTGTGAAGCTCTGTGCCTCTTGGAGAGTAAGAGTGTCATGATTCTCATGCAAGCTGCTTGGTGTGGTTCAAACAGCACTATTGTTCCATGTAACGTAATTGTATTTATATAGCACTTACTACCCCTGACAAGGTGTCAAGGAGCTTTTCGGTGAGTAGCATACCACTCTGGAACCCAAACAGGATTTGTGGTGGATTAGTATAGAACTGTGGGCATGTGTTAGATTGAAATGGATAGTGGGGGCATAGAAGGGGGAAGAGTCTGGAAACTGTTTATTGGGAGATTACAATAGTAACATGAGGATTTGGGAGGTATTGGGTGAAATGTAGGGTAGTGCATTGGAGAGGTTTTTTGAAAGTAGTAGTAGTAAAGTAATATATAGATACATAGGCTTTTGTCGTGTATTTCTATAGGTTCTGAATCGATCCCCCTATTCCTGACCCTATTCTGGTTAAACTAACTATCAAGTTAACTAACAGTCAGCCCATGAGGCAAGAAATCCCCCATGATGCAGATACCGTTATCTGACGCAGTCACACTACGGCACAGGAACGTGTTATCTGATTAGGTCATAACGCTTGAGATCTAATTAGACAAGCGACATTCCTCCAGCCCCTGATAAGGCATACGACGTTCTCATAACAAATCAAACCTATGACAACCTGGATAATCCGTGCGGCCATTGTTTTGATTTCACAGAGAACTTTAGTAAAGAATGTGCTAACGAGCAAGTCGTATGACATCTTTATTGACGTACCTATGTCCATCCTTACGTCAATCTCGGCACCTTTAAGGTATAAATATTGCCGACCTTGCCCTATGCAAACACACGCGTGGTGACAAGACGGAGCAGCCATACTTGCCGAAGCCGAGAGCAGAAGCAGACCCCGCTGGCAGCAGCCCCGCCTTCCTGACGCGCTGAGAGACGCGCTGCTATCTCAAGCCGAGAGACCCAGCACCGGCGCTTCCGGGTAGCCCTCGCAGGCAGCCTGGAATATCGAGAGCAGAGAAAGAGATACCATTCCTCATCCATCCTAAATTCCAGGTACAGAACTGAATAACCCCTCACAGAGAATTCTTTAGTTATTCACTTGGCAAAAACAAACTTAACTTAAACTGTAACTTTCTATTCCCGCCCACGCATTAGACTTAGGTCAGGTACACGGGTAGGCGTATTTAGAAACACCAGTTGAGTACGTTTAGTCAAATGTATATGTGTATGTAAATATATTTTAATCATTTTAAACATCATATGGCTCAGAAACCATATCAATGTTTTTACAGTATTATTTTATACTATTGCTTCTAATGTATGCACTTTACTTAACTATAAGTATTGCAATAATATCGATCCATTTCTCTTGTACGAGAAAAGAGACTGATCAATAAATAACATCTTTTATTGAACACGCCCGTCTCTTCCTTTTCTCTACATTCTGATGAGACTAAGAATGCACGTACTGACTGAGTAAAATAATTGCCTTGTGCTCACACGACTCTCGAGATTGACTCTTGATTAGGGGAGAGCAAAGTTGTCATGTTCTATGGTTGTCAGAAACTAAATCCCTTCTTGTCTAATCAGGGGAGTTAATCCCTTCCTTGAACATTCGAGAAAGTTTCTAGCGAACTCTGAGCTTAGCTGGCAAACCCAAAAATTAAGTCTAGTATCGACAGTAGTAGACCTAGTTAACGTCTGGCCTAGGCCTTTACTGCTGTAGGTACTATTCCAATGCGCAGAGCCTATTGGGAAGATAGGAACTACACTACATGGCGCCCAACGCGTTTGGAAAGGGCGATAAAACTAACGTAAGACATTTAGAGTAACTCAGTCGTGCTTTCTCACTCAGACCCCTTTTTCCCGAATACTCCAAAGACGTCTGGAGTGGGTGAAAGGTTATATCCTCCAAAACCTCGCAGGAGGGAACTCCTATGTATGGTTCTTGGTCTAGTCAACGTTGAAGGATAAAAACAGTTCCATAATATTGTGCATCTAATCTCTGTTTCCATAAAGAAACCTGATCTGCAAATAAATATAATACCATTCTGTCAGTAAAATGGACAGCGATGAAGAAAGAGAGGCTACTAGATTAGCAGCTGAAATGGCAGCAGCTGATACTACAGCACTCGAGGCAGACCCGGATATAATACTCATCCAGGTCGCCAAAAGAAGATCTATAACTCTAAAACTTATAGAAAATGGACTGACACCTAGAGGTGGCACAGTCATATTCGTAATTGAGGCACACGAATATCGGCAGACAGAGGTATACTATTCATGGATACATTTTCCAGCAGCTAATGCTGTAACAAAGTACTTCCACTATTACAAAGTAGAGGAACCTCCTGAAATGTACACTCCTTTCGAGGAGGTGGAAGTACCACTCAAATTCCAAGAGCATTTGCTCTTATTTGATGGCGCCCTAATACATAACAATCACATTACAAGGCTCGGTCCTTTAGGTAGACCAGGAGCAACGTGGCCGGTCTTAGCCGGATACACACCACATCCAGACATCGAAAGAATGCCTGCAGCAGAGCTATTAATACAGCTAAAACAACTACTAAAAATTCATAGACAATTAGTTCAGTATGTAATGCGGACTTCAACAATTCAGCCAGCGATTAAACTTCCACAGCTGACCCCTCACCAGGGGAACACAAATAAAATTACACCACAGAACATCCAATCCTGCCTAGGTAAAGTTCCAGCTAAACGGGAACAGATACCATTCTGGTTGGCACAGAAAATCACCCAAATAGAGGCGGTGTTTCCTGACACCACCCCATTAGAAAAACACAGGATTCTGACTATATGTCTCCCAATGGGAATCGCACCACATATTGAGGACTGTGACACTTGGGGTACAGTCTTTGCTTCCATCTACACAAAAACGCACGGTGTCCCATCCATTTCGGTGATACCAGATGTGCTAAAACAAATTCAAGATGAATACGGTCCAGAACCTGCTTTAACTCTTGGTATGAAATTACTGAAAGACTTCAAGCAGGTCTCGGCTATATTACTAGCCAACATAAAAGGTGAAGCAGCAAACGTGGCGATCCGCCAGAGGTTAAAAGAGACAGATATAGCAGACCAACCAGCTGAAATTGCCAGAATCATAGAAAAATCCTATGAAGAACTAGGCAGAGATAGTCTAGGTGGAATACCAGTAAAACCGCAACTGACTACAAGTCCAGAAAAAATAATTTTTAATAATAATTCACCAAAAAAGAACTGGGATGGAAACAAACAATCCAATCCTAAAGAAAAGAAATTCCAGTCCAGAGGAAGGTCTCCGGGGCGAAGAGAGAAATCTCCAAACCTAAGACAGAGGTCACCGCAGAGTGACCCCTCTGGGAATAGATATAACCTTAGAAATAGGGATAATATTAAAAAACCTGATAGATATCAAGACATTGATACACGTCCCTCTCAATCTTTTCAGAATTCTTCGCAGAAATCGGAAAGAAGAGGACGATCAGAAGAGCACGCCAAGTCCAAAGACAAGGAACCTGCTCAACTGAAAAAGAAATTACAATTTCCAAAAAAGAAGGTAGCCAGTATCAAGGTAGTTAACAATGCCGAGAATACTGAGGACACAACTGAAAAACGGAGAATGGGCTCAGACAATGCTAGACAGCGCAGCAGAGGTGAGCATAGCTCGCAAAGTCCTTATGAATCATCTGGAGACAGTGGACACGAATGAATACCTTCAAGTGGAAACTGCAGATACCAGAGTTAGCAAGCCCCACAAGATATACGAGATAACATTACGTATAGAGGGAGATAAGACTAGGAAAATAAGGGGACTATTTTGGGATAACCTCTCCAAAGGCTATGACATCCTTCTAGCTGAAAAAGACTGGCCACCAGAGTTTGTCAGGGAGTGCCCTCATGGCGAAGAAGTAATTATGCCTGCCTTCTCGAATCAAATCCCGATTCATAAAAAATATACACTTGCTAGAAAGTGGGCAGTGGCCTTAGCACCTGCTTTATATAAAAATCATGTAGGATGGGATGAGGATTCTCCTCCTCACAAAATCCAGTTAAAATCACAACCAACTGCACAAAGGCAGTACCCAATTAAGCAAGAAGCTAAAAAACAAGTAAATGAAATACTAGATCAGCTAGAATACCAGGGGGTGATTGAAACTTGCACCTCACAAATGAACAATCCTTTGTTTCCGGTCTCCAAACCAGACAATTCGTACCGTCTAGTTTTGGATTACCGACACCTTAACACATGTTGCAAAACCTTTGCAGTGCAAAACTCACACAGTGCTGCACTAATGAATAACATAGTGCGCAAAAAATACAAAACTACCTTGGACATCTCCAATGGATTCTTTTGTCAAAACATAGCACCGGAGAGCAGATATTTAACTGCATTCTCAGTAAATGGCACTCAAAAACAATTCTGTCGGTTAGCCCAGGGGTACAAGAACAGCCCGGGAGTATTCTCAGCGAGAGTAACAGAATTACTACAACTATATGATGATGAAGCATTATCTTATGTTGATGACATTTACTTAACAGATGATGACTTGGAGACTCACTTGAAAAGAGTGAACACCATAATACTTGGGTTCGCTGCAGAGGGTTACAAATTCAACTTCAAAAAGTCCAGAATTGCCCATCTAAAAATTCTATACGAAGGATATGAATTATCAAGTATAGCCTGGTTGACAATTTTTTAAGAACTAGAAGAATTAAAAAATCTAAAATATGAAAAAACGTATCCTCTGCCAATCGACATTCTGCCTCTACGACATTACGCCTGTGTAATATATACAGACGGATCAGCACAACCCGCAGTAGGGGGTAAACAAGCTTACAGTGCTGCGTGCGCGATTGTTAAAGGTCGTTGGCACGAAGGGAAATTTAAACCAACCCTCACTAAAACCCAATCTCTAGGAGATTGCACAGCTCAGCGAGCTGAATTACTAGCATTCAAGATGGCGCTTGAAAATACCGATCGAGAATTCCCCACACTCATAGTGTGCGATTCGTATTATTGCGTTCAATCTTATAATGAATACTTGCAGATCTGGCTTCAAAACGGTTTCAAGGATGCAAAAGGTGGCACAATCAAGCATAAAATGCTATGGGAACAAGTAGCTCTTTTACAAAAAGAACTACCAAAGACTCACGTGATACATACACTGAGTCATCAACGTGATGGCGTTCACGTTGCAGGGAATTCATTGGCTGATGAGGCCGCGAAGGCAGCTGTGCAAACGGCTTCCGTAGCTGCCGTCACCCGGTCAAAGACAAAAATAGACAGCGAAATATTACAAGCTGTCAGCGCTTCAGAAAAGGATTCGATAGAACCACTCCCTAAAGGCTTTCCAGTAAAATATTCATACATAACTGATGAAAACAATGTTCCTTTTGCTCAAATCCCTGGAGTGGGGGATAGGGCAATTCCAAACATGGAACATAGATTAGGACTAATAATAGCGGCACACGAAGGGCTTGCTTCTACCCATGCTGGCGTCTCAGCCACTGTATCATTATTAAAACAGAGATACTGGTGGCCACAAATGAGAAGACAAACAAGGAACTATGTTCTAGCATGTGAAATATGTCAAAAAATGAAAGTATCAACTGTGAGACGTCCAGCACAGACGCCCCTTCTAATCTCGGATAAACCATTAGCCTGTGTTTATCTAGACCACTGCGGTCCCTTACAAAGGGATGGTAACTATAAATATATCTTGGTCGCAGTGGACTCATGCACGAGATTCATATGGATGTGGCCCCAGCGAACGGCTGACGCCAGAACTGTTATAAAAGATTTGCGGGTCTTTATCGGCACATACGCAATTGGCATTCTGCATTCGGACAATGGTCCTGCTTTTAGCTCTCGGGCTTATAAGGAGGCCATGGTCAGCATGGGCGTGCAATTGCGGTACTCTTGTCCATTTCACCCTGAGGGGAACGGAATTGTTGAAAGAAAAAACCGTGACATAAAGCAATCTATAACGGCAAAGGTATTAGGTTCGGGAGCTGGGTGGGTCAAACATCTAATAAGTGTCCAACGTAGTCTAAATAACTTGCCAAGAAATTCTCTGAAGGGATTCAGTCCGTATGAATTATTATTCGGAACTAGGATGTTGATCTCTGACCTTGATAGTCAGACTTCAGTGGTAATAGAAAAAACCTTTGATGTCAAAGACCGTTTGGCTATTTTGCAGGACTTAAACAAAACAAGAAAAGACCTGAGCAACATACAGTTGAAACAACAGCCAACGACCACTGAAGAATCACCACCTGTCCCAGCAAGACCTGTCTGGATTCCAAAAGTCGGGGATCTAGTCAGGGAGAAGATCGCGGTAAAGAAGGAATTTGGGCCTTCTTACAGAAAAGCAGTTCCTGTCTTGTCTGTCAACGGGACAAGATCAGTTGTACTACCGCCACTTGCTGGAAAAAAGGAGAACCGAGTTGTATCCATCGACCTGGTAAAACCACAACATGTGGCCGATAACAAACGGTAGGCCAAGTGGACTCCCAATAAGTAGCAGAACACCAAGGTTTGCTACCAGTACAGAGGTCCTAACAAAGAGGCTCATCACATTCGAAACGCCTACAGAAGAACAACAAGGACTATGCAACAATGCAATAGAACTCAGACCTCTGAAAACCCAAATAAAAACATTTAGCAGAGACACACCAATCTATACTGAAGTACAAAGTGAAAATGCAAGAAACAAAAATCCTGAACCAATTGGAACAATTGACAGAACTGCATCTGGTTACTTCATCAACTTCGATGATTCCTCTGAAGGCTTCAGTGAATCAAAGACACAGCCATCATCAAAATCCTTTAAAGACAAAGCTAAGGAACTTTTGAAACAACTGAAAGAAACATATCTGGTTTCTCCATGGATTGAATTTTGGGTGGGTTTTGGCGCATTTATCCTCATACTTTGGCTCATCATGGTATTTACTTTGGGACGCTTCATTGAGGGAAAATATGCTAAAATGGACACAGCAAGTCAGAACATCAACTTGATCCTCAAACCACACACGTCGAGAAAAGAGAACTTTCTTCAGAACCTTCTTCAGCCAACTTCACAGCAATTCCGATACCTGGTGGGGTAGCCTGGGACAACACTGACTATGAAATTTATAGTCCGGTCGAGATCCTGAAATATCCACACCAAATCAAGATCTCTTTGAGTGACTTTACAAAACCAAACTCATTTGCTGATGATTGGGACTTCGAAAGTATCAACAATATGATGTCTGACTTAGTAATGTCTGCTAAATTTACAAAACATGATTATTTGCAAGGTTCTACAAATTATGATAGTATGTATTGCTATAACCATTATGGTAACCATTTTTTGCATAAATCTGCACAACCTAGAAATGTTTTAAATTATAATCAATGGGAACATTGTGCTACACCTCCAAAAGGGAGCTCTAGAACCGTGTATGACAAATATTCATATTTTTCAGGTTTTAACATAACTAATGCTGAAACATTTTATTACAAATTGTCAAACAAGACAGGGATGAAAACCATGATAACCAACACAAAATTGATATATTCAGATTCATTCTTTGAAAAAATGAATACTTTTGGATTTGATTATTGGGACAAAAATGTTGATTTGAAAAGTGTTTGGGGTACAAAAGAATGGCAAGTACAGGGTTTAGAAGCTTTGTTTAGAGCCTGCATGATCCCAGAACAAATGATATTTTTAAATGACACTGTTCAACAAACCACCTGTCTTGGCTTAGCCAAAATCAAAGATTTAAATAACCTGTCTATTCCAAAGCCAACAATGTTTAGCAATAACTCTGATACAGATGAAGAAATAGACATAAACCATATACTTAACCAAAACAGAACACATCCTGATTGGAAACAATGGTTGATCTGGCCCACAGATACAAATAACTGTCAAGATAGATTCCTGAATAAAACACAGGGTTTCAAAATGACCAGGCCAGACCCTAGATATCCTCAAAGACATCACCCAGGGATAATAACAACCTACAGTGTGGGCAAATTATGCCTTCAATCGCTACAAACTTCCACACTGCCTGAAATTAAGCAACACCTAACTTTACTTACTGATGGTGCTGACTTGCGTGATTTCATAATGGGACCACGCAAACAGCGTCAAAAGCGTTTCATAGCAGCCTCTGTATATGCAGCATACAATGAGGCCTGGAAGGTTACTCAAATTGAAACAGCAGAAAGAATACGGGAAATTGACCGTATTAATTTGGAAAAATCACTTTCTGTAGTGGACAATGGGTTAATGACTCTGTCCTCCAGAATTTTTTCATTGGACAGCATTGTGTCTTCAGCAATCGATATATTATCGCAAGACTTACTGTTATTACAACATGGTCAGTCACAATTGCGTTCCATTGTACAGCTTGGCTGGACGTTACAAAATCTGCGTTCAGGCTATGTGCCTTGGCGTTTAATCAACACAACGTCACTATTCCAAATCTTTAACCTTACTGATAGACAAATCGGTATGGCGCAGAAGGGTGCTGATTATACAATCTTGAGCATTGAAAAACTAGAAAGATTACCAATGACAATGTCAGAACGACCTGTCAGTGAATGGATAATCCACGGAATCATAAATATTCCAATCTCAACCTTCAGGTTTCAATACTGCCAAAAATATATACAGGCTGGCATGTACGAGAAATTGGGAAAGGGGTACCTTAAAACAACTTGGAACCTGCCCTATTCACATGCATGTGTCAGTAATAAAGGACAGAAAGTGTTTCTTAGGGGCAACAATTGTGCTATGTCACTAAGCGGCACGCTTCTGTGTAACGGAATTAGTTTGCACGGAGCCTGTGAAGGGAATTCATACAACCTTTCATGTCACCAGCAAGGCGCACCTGCAACTGAAATAGAACCATTCTTTCAAAGACTCTATAATGGGAGTTACATTCTTATTGTAGACCGCAGATGTTGCAGTCTTATGCCCGGGACTCCTTATCTAGTAACTACAACGGCGAAGGTCAAGTGCTGTGGACGTTCTTTGTTCCCCAGCTCCTTTCCAGACAGGGAGGCGAGGGCATGGCCCAGTTTGAAAATTACTTCTATTCGAATAGACACTTTAAGCAGAATGAAAACAGTGCTTCTTCAGACGCCTACAAGGCTCACGTCATCAAAAGAAACGTATGATCTACAAGTCGCAAGGACGACTGCAGAGATACATACATTATTATCAACCAATTCCCCCGTACATTTCGCGGAAATCCTGAGCGAAATCTTAAATATTTCTGATACCACAGGGGTCTCAAAGGTATTTAAGACAGTATTTTCGATGGCATTAACACCATTCAAAGCCATACTGGGTATTTTTCCAGATTTCGTCCATTCGATTTTTGGCGGACTTCCCCTGATCCTGGGACTAATTGCAGGAATCCTATTCCTAGTCCTTATTTTTCGTTATGGCAACCCATGTCACAGATCAAACTCTCGCGACAATGGAAGATACGATCCTAGCCATTGGATACCGGGACCGGATATCAAAAATCCTGGGACTCTCCCGGCTTAGAGACCTAAACATGACTTGGTTTCTATCATTTCGACCAATGTGGCAAAGGTGTGTTTTACCTGTACTAAGGTGTCTGCTATGCGGAGAAGAATGCGTGTTAGACACCTGTCTGACGCTACAATCGGATGCGCCGGTGGATGCAGATACACTGTTGGTTCCTACCAAGGTTCACGCTTTGTGCTGCCCTCAAAGGCTGCCAATCCTGATGACGGCATTCCTGGAATCTTCACCACTACGATTGAAGGGTAGTGAAGTTCAAGATGAAAGCAACATCGAACAGGTACGACCTTCTGTCAGCAATGCAAATCAGAATGTCAATGGAGACGATCATGCGCATGAATGCATGGTTACCCCTATTTCCGACTTAGTGGAACTTTCCCATGAAGCTGTTGACAGTTTTTTCGAAAGCCTGAATGATATGATGTTCTCTCCAGAACAGAAATAGAGACTTTTGAGTAAACTCGCACACGGCGTTCCCTGAATTCGGCCTTCAACTTTAAAAATAAAGTCACATGAACAATTACCATCCAGTTCACGGACAGCAATTTTTTCAGCATGCCCCTTAAAATATTTTTCTACATATTTTTTCCCGGGACACTGATCTTCTGCTTAAAGTAAGAAACTATTCCTAGAGAACTAAGATTTCTATTTTTAGATACTTTATATAAACTTTAGCTGCCCGCTGGTAGGTTCACAAATATTTTATTATGTGATGAAATGGTCTCGAACTTCCTTTCTGTATAGCCATATTAAGAGCCATTTCATGTGTATTTCTCATATACCAAAAAGCAATAATGCATAACAATGCGTGTTTACTTTTGCATTTAATTCATAGCTTAAGTGCATACAATATATATGACTGCAATTTTTCAGTAAATTTGAAAATTTCAAAATGCATTTATGTATTTTGGGGTGGTAAGGTATACACTATACTCTCTAGTATGTTGTACTATGTTATACTATGCATAGATTAGTAGATATGACCATAGTTAGCGTGGAGTGGGTGTCGTGTATTTCTATAGGTTCTGAATCAATCCCCCCTATTCCTGACCCTATTCTGGTTAAACTAACTATCAAGTTAACTAACAGTCAGCCCATGAGGCAAGAAATCCCCCATGATGCAGATACCGTTATCTGACGCAGTCACACTACGGCACAGGAACGTGTTATCTGATTAGGTCATAACGCTTGAGATCTAATTAGACAAGCGACATTCCTCCAGCCCCTGATAAGGCATACGACGTTCTCATAACAAATCAAACCTATGACAACCTGGATAATCCGTGCGGCCATTGTTTTGATTTCACAGAGAACTTTAGTAAAGAATGTGCTAACGAGCAAGTCGTATGACATCTTTATTGACGTACCTATGTCCATCCTTACGTCAATCTCGGCACCTTTAAGGTATAAATATTGCCGACCTTGCCCTATGCAAACACACGCGTGGTGACAAGACGGAGCAGCCATACTTGCCGAAGCCGAGAGCAGAAGCAGACCCCGCTGGCAGCAGCCCCGCCTTCCTGACGCGCTGAGAGACGCGCTGCTATCTCAAGCCGAGAGACCCAGCACCGGCGCTTCCGGGTAGCCCTCGCAGGCAGCCTGGAATATCGAGAGCAGAGAAAGAGATACCATTCCTCATCCATCCTAAATTCCAGGTACAGAACTGAATAACCCCTCACAGAGAATTCTTTAGTTATTCACTTGGCAAAACAAACTTAACTTAAACTGTAACTTTCTATTCCCGCCCACGCATTAGACTTAGGTCAGGTACACGGGGTAGGCGTATTTAGAAACACCAGTTGAGTACGTTTAGTCAAATGTATATGTGTATGTAAATATATTTTAATCATTTTAAACATCATATGGCTCAGAAACCATATCAATGTTTTTACAGTATTATTTTATACTATTGCTTCTAATGTATGCACTTTACTTAACTATAAGTATTGCAATAATATCGATCCATTTCTCTTGTACGAGAAAAGAGACTGATCAATAAATAACATCTTTTATTGAACACGCCCGTCTCTTCCTTTTCTCTACATTCTGATGAGACTAAGAATGCACGTACTGACTGAGTAAAATAATTGCCTTGTGCTCACACGACTCTCGAGATTGACTCTTGATTAGGGGAGAGCAAAGTTGTCATGTTCTATGGTTGTCAGAAACTAAATCCCTTCTTGTCTAATCAGGGGAGTTAATCCCTTCCTTGAACATTCGAGAAAGTTTCTAGCGAACTCTGAGCTTAGCTGGCAAACCCAAAAATTAAGTCTAGTATCGACAGTAGTAGACCTAGTTAACGTCTGGCCTAGGCCTTTACTGCTGTAGGTACTATTCCAATGCGCAGAGCCTATTGGGAAGATAGGAACTACACTACACTTTGCAGTGTGAATCCTTTTTTGGATTCACATGCTGTGCATTATTCTGCCATCTATTGGTTGGATCTGGAATTGTCTTTCTTTTGTCTTGTTTTGCTCGCTGTTGACCACCATTTGGTGTCAGGTATGTCCCCTGATTGACGTCAGACTGTATCCTGGAGGTCGATGTGTGTGGTGGCCATCTTCAGATACTTTTTTCCGCCATTGGGTCTGTGAACCAAGACGAGACACCCTGAAAAAACGTTATTTTTTCCTGGAAAAGATTTAAAAGAAGACTAGCATCGAAGGTTCATGGAAGAGAAACCAAACTATTGCCGCCGCCCCCGAAGACAGGAGCAGGGTGTCCATTTAAACACCAATGGGCCAATCCTGTCCACAAATGGTGAGGTAGGGATCATGGAGAATACCCCTTTCAAATTCTGCCCCTGGTGC
This sequence comes from Lissotriton helveticus, assembly GCF_964261635.1. Lineage (NCBI taxonomy): Eukaryota > Metazoa > Chordata > Amphibia > Caudata > Salamandridae > Lissotriton > Lissotriton helveticus. The sequence goes on along the minus strand of NC_136068.1, from coordinate 185,775,647 downwards.
CATGAGTATGCACAGCGCAACCCACACGACATGTGCAATCTGTGCCTGCTGAAGGACCATCAAGACGAGGATTGCGAGGCCTGCGCAGCTTTCCATCCGAAAACGCTCAGGACACATCAAAACCAAAGACAGACCCACTATGCCACAATGTCTCCGCTGTCGAAGAAACCTTCCATGAGGGACATGGGTTTCTCCAGCGATGAAGAGGAGCATGGGGCTCAAGCAGAATTGACATATGAAGGATCAGGTGTTGAAATACTGGAAAAGGACTCTGAAAAAATTCTAGCCAAAAAGAAGGCGAAGGAGTCGAAGACACAAAGATCCGTCCGAACCGAAGGGCCACGAACATCAAATGCCCAAGGCAGCGCCGACACAGAGCAAGAAGGTGATCACGGGTCAGCCCTAGATGCAGCAGACACTGCAAGCAGACTGATGTGCATTGGAACAATCCTCAGACATCATGCCTGGCTCCGAATATCTGGCTTTAAACAAGAGGTCCAAACCACAACAGACCTTTTAATGGAGAAGCTCTGTTTGGGAAGGAAGTAGACGAATCCCTACAACAAATTAACAAGCATTTACGATGCAATAGGTCTTCCATTTATGAGAGGTTGAGCTATTGTAAATGACACTGCCTTTTATTTATGGTTTTAAAACCTAAATAAAAGGCAATGTCATTTATAATGCCAATAGCTTAAACGTTAGCAAATGCGTGCTAAAAAAAAAATTTCAAAAGCCTTAGGAGTGAGCGTGTACTGCCTGCAACAGTAGGCAGGATAAAGCTATTTGAGAAAATAGTACTTGCAGGCTGTAATTAAAGCCTACTGAGCATCAAAACATGTAACGCGGGGTGTCTCCATGGGAGGTTACAAAATGAGACAAGGCTGTACTAAGGAGGGACTACGAAGAAAGTCCATTTCATTGGACTTTCCAGTTCATTGATAAAAAGGCTTCGGAGGAACTACTAAGCCTTTTTACCAATGAACAGCCACAGTTAACAGTGGACAATGACACAAGTCCATGAAAAATGTGGGTTGAGCGTCAAGTCCCTACCTCAATACATCATGTCTCACAGAGCAGCGAATGCGCTGCCCAGGCTCGAACTAAAAATAAAACTTTGTCGAGATTTCTCGACCTCGCGCGCAGGCTTCAGTGTCTTTGGTGCTCATTCGGGCCAAGAAATAGATATTTTACTTTTAACTCACACTGGCCATCATAATTACCATTTTTTCCATGTCGCTCATTTAGTGCTGAATCCAAAACTCAGGTGTTAGGAGCTGCGTGACTCAAATCCGTGGCCCATGCAGCATGAATGTGAATTAACGGAGGCTCTCTGGTTTTGAGACCCCACTCAGGGGCATACCATAAATACCTGTAGCTGCAGCGGCGCAGAGGAACCCACCTGTGAGGAGGGGCCTAACTTGACTATGGGCCTTTTGTGTATTGTTAAGGAGGCCAGGCTAAGTGAAATAGAGGCCCCTCATGGGATTCAATCATCTAGATTTATGCCACCAGGCACCAGGCACAGGAAACATTCAATAGATATGTTTTCTAGGGATCACTGAAATAATATCGAGGGACAGAATATCGACCATCAAAAATATCGTTGACAAAATATCGACAGTCAAAATATCGAGTTTCTATCTACAAACAGGTAAGTACAAAATATCGAGTTAAAAATATCGTTTACAAAAATATAGTTGTAAAAAATATCGTATTTACTAAAAACAGTGTTAAATTAAATTAATATTAATAATTAATTACTAAAATATACTTAAAATAACTTCTAATAATTAAATAATTAATGAAAGTTAAATAAATATTTTTTTATTTTATATTTATTAAAACATATATATATATAGTAACAAAATATAATAAAATAATACCCAAAAACTGAAAACTGACCCTGAACCCTAAAATTACCCCTTTACCCAAAAACCCAAAACTGACCCTGAACCCTAAAAATACCCCTTTACCCAAAAACTGACCCTGAACCCTAAAAATACCCCTTTACCCAAAAACTGAAAACTGACCCTGAACCCTAAAAATACCCCTTTACCCAAAAACTGAAAACTGACCCTGAACCCTAAAAATACCCCTTTACCCAAAAACCCAAAACTGACCCTGAACCCTAAAAATAAAAACGAATTTTTTTACTATCTATATTATATACTTACATATTTTCACTTTCTATATTATTTACAGTCGATATTACTTCACTTACCTTAAAAACGATATTTTGGCTGTCGATATTCTGTCCTGTCGATATTTTGTCCAAACGATATTTTTGACTCGATATTCTGTCCAAACGATATTTTGGAGTCGATATTATGTCTGTGCACCGTTTTCTAGGTCTATTTAGAAGTTTTCTATAGCGCTAACAAGACCCGAAGGTAGCAGAGCGCTTTACAGTAAAAGGAATGACAGGGTGAACAAAAAGACATGTAACAAATAAAGGCAGTCCTCGAAAGACAATATTGGAGGAGGAGAAGTTCGTAACAGTAGGACTTTTGGTAGAAGGATACAGAGATAACACATAGTTCAGTGGGAGATCCTGGTTATCTAGGACCTAGGGAACGGATGAGGAACAAGGATTTGAGTTGGTTCTTGAATTCCGCATAGGACAGTAGAGTTCTGATATGCGGGGGGATAGAGTTCCATATTTTGGGGGCATTTCCAGTGAAGGAGCAGTTCGCAGTTTTCTTCTTTCTGGTTTTTGGTAGGATGAGCAACAGGGAGTTGGAGCTTCTCAAATATCTGCTTTGGCCTGCTTTTTTGAGCTTGTTTGCCAAGTATTCTGGTTTACCGGTGTGGAGGGCCTTGTGGGTTAGGCAGGCCGTTCTGAAGGTGCTACGCATTTCCACCGGGAGCCATTCAAGTTCTTTGAGTGCTGGGGAGATGTGGTCAAATGTTTTGCATCCTGTGATCATTCTTGCTGCCGCATGTAGTGTTGTTTTTAATGGAGCCAAGTGCGATTTGGGGATACCTGTAAGGATTGAATTCCCATAGTCCAGTCTAGATAGAACTAGAGATTGTGTGGCTAGTTTAAGGTCCTTGTTTGGATTGAAAGGTTTGATTTTATTCAGCAGTCTGAGGTTGAAGAAAGCACTTTTTGCCGAGTTCTTAATGTGGTTTGTCAAGGTTAGTTTGGGGTCTAGGGTGAAACCCAGAGATTTAACGGAATCAGTTGGCGTGAGAGAACCTTTAAGAGCATCGATCGACTTTAGCCACTCAGTGATTTGAGGATTGTCTTCTGTGTTTGAGATGAGAAGAGTTTCGGTCTTGTCGGGATTGAGTTTCAGGTGGTTTTTTGTCAGCCAATCTTGAACATCTTTTAAGACGGCATTTAGTCTGTGGATGTCGTTAGGTGAAGAGGTTTCCAGGTAGATCTGCGTGTCATCCGCGTAGAGGTGGAAGAGGATATTGGCATTCCTGAGTAGTTTGGCGAGCGGTTCCATATAGATGTTGAAGAGCTGAGGAGAAAGTACTGATCCTTGGGGGACACCCTTGTTGACTTGCTGTGTTTCAGAGGTGAAGTTCTTCAGTTTTATTATTTGCGAGCGGTTGTGGAGAAAGGAAGAAAACCAATCAAGAACTACCTCGCCGAGGCCAGCTCTTGCTTGCAGAGTTTTGATGAGGAGCTTATGGTCTACCGTGTCGAAAGCTGCGGATAGATCAAGGAGTATGAGAAGGCAGCACTTGTCAGCGTCAAGAGAACCGTGAATGTTGTCTATGATGTTCAGCATCACGGTTTCTGTGCTGCAGCCTTGTCTGAAGCCAGATTGGAGGGGGTCCAGGAGATTGATGTTATCCAGATGATGAGTCAATTGCAGGAGAACGCAGCGTTCCAGTGTTTTGGCGAGTAGAGGGAGGTTAGATATCGGTCTGAAATTGTTCAAGTCAGTAGAGTCAAGACCGGGTTTTTTCAGCAAAGGGGTGACTTGTCCCATTTTTAGACAGTCCGGGACCACTCCGCTTTGTAGGGAGCTGTTAATGATTTTGCCCCAGATAGGTGCTAAGGTGAGCTTCATTTTTCTGATTAGTGAGGGAGGAATGGGGTCTGAGATGTGAGCTGATGGCTTGGAGGTCGAGATCAGCGAGATTATCTCAGTTTCCTGCACGTGGCGAAAGCTTAGCCAAGGGAGGGGAGAGGGGCCAGAAGGGAGGGCCTGAGGGATGGACGCATTGCTGATGTCTAGAGATAGTTCGATTTTTAAGATCTTGTCGTTGAAGAAGCTGGCGAAGTTGTCGCATAGTTCTTTGGACGCCTGCAGGGGTGAGGGCAGAGGCTTGGATGTTTGATGTCTGATTATGTTGTAGACCTCCTTCGGTCTGTTTTTGGAGTTGGCTAGTGCCTCTCGGAAGAAGCTGGATTTCTTGTTTTTGATATGGTTGTTCTACTTCTTGCGGGCTGTTTTTAGTTGTAGGCGGAGGATGACTGTTGGGTTGTTTCTCCACTTTCTTTCTTTGACTCGCAATGTTCTCCAGTATTTGGGGTGTCTTTCATAGATTCACATGCCTGAATCATTCCCCGTCGTCGGAGTAGGAGTCCCACGGTATATAAAAAAGCAGTAATAAGCCATTTGTACATAGCAAATAACAGTTACAATAAACCAGGAAGTGAAGTAGCCTCAGCTACCAATGAAAAAACTTCCACATTAGTGACCATCCAAGTCATTATGTTAGACCAAACTGCAGCCAATAAGGCCACAGCTCCCACCTAGGTATTCTCCCCAGAGACCCAGGCTGTCAGATTTTTTACCGCACGTCGTGTGATAGGGAGTCTCTCTGAGCTCTGCTCAGTTTTTTCTTCTTCAACTTTGAAATTTTGAAAGTTTCTTCTTTCCAACATGTCCACATCTAAGTCCCTTTTCAGGGCTTGTGACTCTTGTGGCAAGGCAAGGCTCTTCAAGGAAGACCCTCATTCTCTCTGCATTTACTGCTTGTATCCAGACCATCAGGCTAAGGAATGCAAGATTTGTCGCACTTTTCCAACTAAAACCCTCAAGGACAGAGAGGGTCGCCTCCTACTATGGATACAACGGAATAAGGACAAGGACTTGCCACTCTCTGAGGTAGGAAGTTTGGCCTCTATGTCCTCTATGGGATCAAGGAAGAGAATAGCTGAGGGTACAGTAACTACCCCTAAGGCTAAGGTGGCGAAACAGGCCCAGCACGCTGCTGAGGAACCTTCAACTTCTAAGGTGAAGAAAGCCTGTCAAAAATCTGTCAAACAGCCTGTCATTAAAAAGGCTGTCCCTTTATTGTCACCTCAGAGGCCTACAACCAAGGCAGCACCTTCTCTGCCGGTTTCCTGTCAGACTGCCACTACAGTGACTTCTACTGTGACCTACTCCTCACCAAAACCCTCTTTGGTGGTGTCCTCAGTGTCCTCACCTACTTATGTGCATGTTCAAATTCGTCCCATCTCGTCGACGAAGAAAATTCCTACCGTCGACGAGCCTCCGTCGACGAAGCCCTCTCCAGCGTCGAAAAATCCCATCCCGTCGACGATGACACTACCGTCGACGAAGAAAGCCTTGCCGTCGACGGCTTCACCGTCGCCGAAGCACCCGTCGACGGACTCATCGTCGACGAGGAAGACTCCGTCGACGATCCAACCGTCGACGAAGAAGACACCGTCGACGGCCCCGTCGACGAAGTCGTCGTCGACGACGGCCTCGTCGACGAAGAAGACGACGCCGTCGACGGCCCCGTCGACGGCCCCGTCGACGGCCCCGTCGACGGCCCCGTCGACGAAGAAAATTGTCCCGTCGACGACGAAAGTTGTTCCGTCGACGACGACGTCGACGACATCGAAAAATGGATCGTCGACGAGGCCTCTCCAGCCACAGTCGTCGACGACGGCGAGTTCGTCCCTCAAAGCAAAGTCTATGCCACAGGACTTCTCGGTGGCCCAAGGGAATCCAATGACGCCAAAACTGTCAACTTGCACAGATCTTCAAGTATGGTCGGCAAAGAGCAGCACCATATCGTTGCCTTCTCCAGCAACCACTGCTGCGATTTTACAACGCCCATTACAGTCTGCAGGGATGTCACCACTCACGATGCCAGACAGGCTTTTGGATTCCGACGAGGACTCTGATGGAGACTTGTTTCCGGCAGCTACAAGTCCATCTGACTTACTCATACACGTAAAGGAACAAGAGGAGGAGGAGCAGGTGACGCAACACACAGAGTTGGATCCTGCACCCCCGTCAGGGACACAAATGCCCATGGAATTATTCAGAAATTTGATGTCCATGTTGGATGATTATTATCAACGATTTCCGCCCTCGGAATCGGGCGAATCACACATCACTTCCCCCCCGCCTAGAGGTACTCCGCATTCAGTCCCTCCTACCAGGGAAGAATCGGTACATGCCCCATCCATACCGGTACCATCTACTCAACCGGTGGACGACGTCTCTGAAGAGGAGGCTCATGAAGAGGGAGAATTGGATGACTCGGATTCGTCGGAGTATGAAGATTATCAGGCTGACTCCCCTGCTCCAGATGAACAGCCGAAGGCTGAATCACCACCGGTGGATATTGCAAATTTCCATAGAATTATGGATAACGCTACCAAACGATTTCTCATTACTATGGAGACAAAACAGGATGATTGTTTCCTGTATGATTTCAAAAATCTCTCCCAAAGACAGAGCTGGTCGATACCGATCATAGAGTTTATTTGGAAAGAAGGTCTGAAGATCATGGCCACTCCAAACTCTTTACCTCCAGTTTTGCCACGAGTGGATAAAAAATACAGAGCGCCTGCTTCTTCACCGGCTTGCCTGATTGGACAGGCCAAGACAGACTCAGTCATTGCACAAGCAGCTCAAAAAAGGGCGAAAAACCCATCATCTCAAATCTCCACGCCTACAGATAGAGACGGAAGACGACTCGATACCATTGGCAAAAAAGTCTCCACTATGGCAGCAACCACAGTCAGGGTTGCTAATTCTATGGCGATTCTTGGCCGATACGATAGGCAAATGTGGTCTGACATTTCGCCTTATATTAACAAACTGCCTGAACCGGACCGGTCTGAGGCGATCAAAATTCTACAAGAAGGGGAGTGTGCGTCTTCAGAGATCATTGACGCCGCAGTGGATGTAGCAGCTACAGGCTTCAGACAATTGGCAGGAGCCGCAGTCCTTCGGAGAGAAGGATGGTTAAAATCTACATCTTTTAGACATGAAGTACAGTCCAAGGTCTTAAACATGCCTTATGATGGCGAGTTCCTATTCGGCTCGCACGTGGATGAAGCTTTGCAGGCCATCAAAAAGGATACTGAAACTGCACGATCTTTGGGCACTCTGCAGTTTCGTAAATCTTCCTTTCGTGGCACAAGAGGAAGGGGAAATTTCTCCAATAGGGGAGGATATTACCAACAGCGTAACTACACCACTTCTCAAAACACACAGAGGTACCAGCCATACAAGCAACAGCCTTATGGCCAAAGACGTAACTCTTACACACAGCCCCGAGGAAAACCAACATATCGTGGAAGAGATAACACCAACAAGAAGTGAGGTTCACTTCCTGCCGCCAAAGTGTCCCCGCCAAAAACAAATTGGAGGAAGAATATCCCAACATTACTCAAAATGGTCCAAGATTACTACAGACAAATGGGTGCTGGATGTGGTATCCAAAGGACACATTTTAGAATTTGTAAAAACCCCTCCAAATTCTCCTCCAAAAGGGCCGCCCCCAGCACATCTCAAGGAACTCTTCATCCAAATCAATTCCATGATTCGAAAAGGGGCAATCGAGAGAGTACCTCGACACCAGAGAGGGACAGGTTTCTACTCTCGTTTTTTCTTGATACGCGAAAAATCAGGGGAATGGCGCCCAATCCTCGATTTGCGTGCCCTAAACAAATTCATCAAAAAATTAACGTTCAGAATGTTAACACTCCAGGAGATCCTACAGTTTTTGGCAGAAGGGGACCACTTGGCAACACTCGACCTTCAGGATGCCTACTTCCACGTCCCTATCTTCCCCAGACACAGGAAGTTCCTAAGGTTCAGAGTGGCTGGCAGGGATTTCCAATTCAAGGTGCTTCCCTTTGGGCTACGTTCAGCCCCGAGAGTATTCACGAAAATGCTAGCACCCGTAGCGGCGCACCTACGATTGCAGGGAATTCAAATATACCCTTATCTGGACGATTGCCTTATCAAGGCCAATTCCTACGCCACAGCAAACGACCATGTCCAAAAATGCCTTTGCCTCTTTCAAAGCCTGGGGTTTTCAGTGAACTTCGAGAAGTCAGATCTAATTCCATCTCAAAGAAAGTCCTTCTTAGGAGCAACACTGGATTCCAAGCTCGCCCAGGTCTTCATTTCAAACGAAAGGCAGCAAAAGATCAGGACGATGGCCACCACACTCCTCAGAAAAGAGTACGTTTCTGTCCGGAGATTCAAATCTTTCCTAGGGATGATCTCTTCGTGCATCCCTCTCACTCCAAACTGTCGTCTGAGGATGAGACCATTACAAGAGGAGCTCAGTCACCAATGGGTGCAGGTATCGGGGTCCTTCGAGGATCTCATTACACTGACGCCTCGAATGAAGGACACAATCCGGTGGTGGAGTCAGGCACGCAACCTACAAATCGGCTGTGCCTTCCTCGCAGAGGTCCCAAGATTCATCTTGACCACGGATGCCTCCCTAGAAGGTTGGGGCGCTCACCTTCAAGGGATGACGGTCAGCGGCAAATGGGACGCTCAACAGAAGAAATGGCACATCAATCTGCTGGAGTTACGAGCCATTTTCCTCGCCCTAAAATCCTTTCTGGCAATCCTACAAGGCTCCACAGTGTTGATTCGAACAGACAACACAACGAGCATGCATTACCTGAACAAGCAGGGGGGCACAAGATCAGCCCGGTTGTCTCAACAGGCTCAAGAGATCTGGACTTGGGCTCTGGATCACGACATCAACTTGTCAGCGGTGCATGTTCCGGGAGTAGCCAATGTATTGGCAGATTCGCTGAGCAGATCCAAGAACAGCACTCACGAATGGGAACTGCATCAGCCGGCGCTGGATCGGATCTTCCAGAGATGGGGTCTCCCCGATCTGGACCTGTTTGCAACTTCTCAGAACAAGAAATGTACTCACTTTGCGAGCTGGATTCCCCACAGGGACTCTTGCGGGGACGCTCTCTCACTCAATTGGGAACGGATCTTTGCCTACGCCTTCCCGCCAATTCCACTCATACCCAAGGTCATCAAGAAAATGAGAAAGCAACCGTGTCGAATTATCCTGATTGCTCCACGGTGGCCACGACAATATTGGTTCACGCAGCTTCTCCTTCTATCAGAATGCGAGCCAATCCAACTGCCCAGAATTCCACACCTTCTAACAATCCAAGAAGGCAAGGTGTTTCATCCAGACCCTCAATCTCTGAAATTATCGGCTTGGCTCCTCAACACCACGAATTTGCGCACTTGAACATTCCACAAGACTGTCAGGAAGTCCTGGCCAATGCTAGGGCGCCTTCCACAAACAAAACTTACAAACTAAAGTGGAAACGTTTCTGTGTTTGGTGCCAAACTATGAATTTGCATCCAATGACTGCGAAGCCAGAAGAGATATTACCCTTCTTTCTGCAGCTCGCTAAATCAGGTTTGGCGCACTCAACACTCAAAGTGTTCTTAGCCGCCATATCACGATACCGTCAGGACGGTAAGACTTCTCTATACTCCTCAAGGATAATACAACAATTCTTTAAAGGCTTATTTCGTATGTTTCCACCTGTACGCCGGCCACCTCCATCTTGGCATTTAAATATAGTCCTAGCACAGCTTCTTCGCCATCCCTTTGAGCCTATTCATAAGGTCGATCTCAAGTTCATCACTTGGAAGGTTGCATTGCTGCTGGCACTAACATCAGCCAGACGAGTGAGTGACATGCAAGCATTCACCATTAAGCCACCATTCTTACAATTCACACCTGACTCTGTGGTACTACGCACCAACCCGAAGTACATGCCCAAAGTACCATCGGATTTCCATCTCAATGAGCCTGTGATACTTAAGACATTTTTTCCCAATCCGCAGTCACCAGCTGAGCGGACTTTACACACATTAGACATTAAGAGATGCCTTAAATTTTATCTTTCAAGAACAGCTGCCATCAGGAAGACGGATCAGCTATTCGTGGCATATGGCAGACCAAGACAAGGGTGTGCTGTTTCAAAACAGACTATCGCCAGGTGGGTCTCATCCACGATAGGGTTATGCCATCAACAAGCAGGTAAACCCTTACAGACCTTACCTAGAGCCCATTCTACAAGAGCAGTCTCCTCTTCAACTGCGCTATTTGCTGGTGTGCCTCTCCCGCATATTTGCAGAGCAGCAACATGGTCCAGCAGGCACACATTCACGAGGCATTACTGTCTGGATTCTTCAAGCGACACCGATGCCTCGGTGGGGAGAGCAGTCCTGCGAAATCTGTTTCAGTAAGGTGAGCCTCTGGTGTTCTCTCCCACCTCCTTTCCACTCTTTACGCTTTCTTATGATGTTGCATTGCTTTCTGTTTATGCATGATAACTATGTTTTGGCGTATAAGAGCGACATATTGTGTTACTGCTAACTACTCGGATTCAGGCATGTGAATCTATGAAAGACACCCCAAATACTGGAGAAGAACAATAGTTACTTACCTGTAATCTGTGGTTCTCCAGTATTGGTGTCTTTCATAGATTCACATGCACCCACCCACCTCCCCTCAGAGTCTCACCCAGACTGTTATGATATAGCTCTATATACTCTGGTACACTCCAGTGCTACAAAAATCTGACAGCCTGGGTCTCTGGGGAGAATACCTAGGTGGGAGCTGTGGCCTTATTGGCTGCAGTTTGGTCTAACATAATGACTTGGATGGTCACTAATGTGGAAGTTTTTTCATTGGTAGCTGAGGCTACTTCACTTCCTGGTTTATTGTAACTGTTATTTGCTATGTACAAATGGCTTATTACTGCTTTTTTATATACCGTGGGACTCCTACTCCGACGACGGGGAATGATTCAGGCATGTGAATCTATGAAAGACACCAATACTGGAGAACCACAGATTACAGGTAAGTAACTATTGTTCTTCTTCTTTCTGCGTTGAGGTCCGCATTGAACCAGGTTCTAGACGGGGTGGCACGGCTTCTTTTGAGCTTTGGAGGAGCTAGATTATCGAGAATGGAGACTAGCTCAGAGTTGTAGTGGTCAGTGAGATCGTTGGTCGAAAGGTGTGGAGAGTTGTCTGGAAGAAGTGAGCTTAGCTGCCCTTCTAGAATGTCTAGGGGGACTTGGGAGAGGTTTCATGACCATTTGGGTGGGTCTTGGGGAGGTTTAAGTGGGATGATGGGGTGATTAATGTGAAATAGGATCATATGATGATCTGACCAGTATGTGGTTGATCATGATTGAATTCTTTTGTGCAATGATGGGGTCCAGTGTGGCTCCTTTGTAGTGTGTCTCCTCAGTGCAATGTTGAGTGAGGTTGTTATCGGCGAGGAGGTTGGATAGCGATCTAATTAGAGGATTATGGGTTTCATTCCATCGGAGATTCAGGTCACCAAGAATTAGGTTTTTGGAATCGCCGAGAGCGTCTTGAGCGATCAGGTTGGATAGTTGGTCTCCAAACTCATTGTTTCTGCCCGGGGGGTGATAGAGTAGATGGCAGAGTAGAGAGTCGTTGTCTTTGGTTTTGATGGAAGCGGATAGACATTCAAATGAGTTGTATTCAAAGGGGGAGGTTTCTGTGATGTTCCAGCTGTCCTTGTGGATGATAGCAACTCCACCTCCTCGTTGTTCTATCCTGTCTTTGGAGATGAGGGAGAATCCCGGTGGAACCAGCATGTCTAGGCAGGGGGGAGATGACTTATTTAGCCAGGTCTCAGTGAGGAACGCAACGTCTATGTCGTGTGTGAGGATGGCTTCAGCTATGTCCGTTGCATGTAATGAGGCCGATCTGCAGTTGATTAGGAGGCAGTTGGTGATTCTCTCCTGAATGCTGGTGGTTTTGTCTTTAGCTTCTCTGGGTATGGCGGTGAGGACTGGTAATCTTTGTCGTTTGAGGGTGAGTTGATCTTTCCGGTAACCAGTGATTACTTGGATTTTAGATGTAGGTGAGACTGAGATGGGAGAGTCGTAGGTCGTGGCTAGTAATGCTGCTTCTCTGTCTGACATAGGCGCTTCTGATCTGAGCGGTCTGGTGGTCAGGTGTTTTGAGCCTGCTAGGGTGTGAGATGAGATAGTGGTCAGGGGCCTGGTCCATGGGGCTCTGGAGAGTTCAGATTTTTGGGGACTGGAAGCCAGGACCTTGGGATAGGGATCGATCGGGTGAGCATTGAGGGCTACTGAGGGCCCCTGGGTGATGATGGCGTTGGCGAGGAGGGGCGTTCGGGGAGGGGTATTGGGAGGTTTGGGGGGATTATATTGAGCATTGAGGGGTACTGTGGGTCCCTGGGTGATGTTGGCGTTGGCGAGGAAGGGCGTTCGGGGAGGGGGTTTAGGGGGAATACAGGCTATACCGAGGTTGAGGAGGGTTTCTATTAGGCCTTGGGTGATGGAGTCGACCTGTTTTTCCAAGGCTGTGAGCCGCTTAGTTATGGAATCAATGGGGGGGGTTGTGGGCAACTGCAGTGGGGCCGAGCGTGTTGTAGTTCGGGAGAGTGGGTTGGGAGATGGGGATCGGGGTAGAGGGAGGGGTGGTGTGGGAAGAGGGCTGGGTGGGAGATTGGACATGGGAGGGAAGGGGAGAGGGTCGGGAGGAGGATAGGACGGGGGAGAGCACACAAACAAGCCAGCAAATAGTGCAAACAGTGCACACTTGGTTCAAGAAGGCTATTTGGCATGCGTAGGTGACATCTTGCATTCGCTGGCAGGTCGAGCTCAGGATGATTAGCATTTGCAGTGCTGTCATCACTTGGTTGGCTGCGTCGACGGGCGAATTATGACTTGTGAATCATTCACCATATTTCAGCCGCAAGCCTTTAAAGTCACGAACCACAGTGCCCGTTTAAATGGATTATTATTAATAAAGCAGGGCACAAGTCCTAAAAAAAGAAGTGGGGGGGGGACTAACCTAATTATTCCGGATGCAATTGGCATCACGGCTTGGAAGTCAGCGCGTGACATCAGAGGAAGTGGCATCACAAGAAGTGACCTCCGATCTTACGCCCTCACATTTATGAGTAGCAGGACTATCATGAGTTCATTTGAGCACATTTTGAGCATACATGTAAACCCTCCTTATTTAGGCAGAAGATTCACACTTTTGTAAGCTTCACATACACCAATGTTTCCTTTTGTCAGCGTAAAGCTTCCTCTACCCATTGTGCTTCAAAAGAAAAAATATTGTTATTTAAATTATTACACACCTCCTCGGGTATTAAGCTCTAGATAAATGCTATTTATTTTGTGCAAATACTGGGAAAGGTCAACACATCTGACATTCTTACAGTGAATGCATATCTCCTGAACAAAGGGAAAAGCTGCCTCAAGTATGTGTGTAGTGCTAACAAGTTGTGAGCCTTTGTTTCTCCTCTGCTGCATTTGCTTCTAGGTGTGAGGATCCTGACTGATACCAGCAAGAGACTCGAACAAAAGCAGGCTGATGGCCCTTCAGATTCAGCCCTTGTAATGGGCCCAGCAGGAGTCAGAAATAAGAGAGCCCATCCCGCCTGCACGTTGTTGCAGTTCGAATGCAGATAGTGTGCAGGCGCTGCCGAAAGTGTCCCGGTGTTCAGAAATGCAGGAGGCGGTGAAATGCTCCCCTGTAGGTCTGGGCACGGGCCTATGCCCGCAGCTGCTGATGAAATCTCTCCGGCAGGCCTGTGCGCCCATGGTAGGAAGCTGAGCCGTGTCTAGGGATGCTGAGTCATGGGAGGGCTTGCAGCCCTGATACAGGCAGCCAGTGGGGGGTCTGGAGAGGGGGAACCATTGCAGGGATATCTGCAGAGAGGCATGTACACAGCATGCTACAGCCATCGGCGCCGGCCTCCGTGTGGCGTTCATCCATTGCTCTGAGCTATCAAGTACTGAGCGCCTCTCCCAAGTCCAAAACGTGCCTGCTACTTCAGACCCAAATGAACAGTGGTTATTTATATTAGCCAGAAAGACCCATTTAGTATTTTTTCCCTGAAGTTTAGACTCTGGACTTCTGGTACTTTTTTTTAAAATTAGATGTGTTTGCGTACAGTCATATGTTTCAGTAATAAAGCATAATTTGAGGCATGTCCCCCGTTAAAATCCCCACTGCGGCTGTTGTGATATGCTTTGTACTGAACTCCGTTGAGAAGTTATTAGTGAATGCAGGTAATACGTAGATTTTCACATAAATGTGTTATCTTCGTTGTTTAGTATTCCTCCAGCTGTTAAAATCAACCGCTGCCTCTGATTGTTTTGTATGTTTTCACCCGCCCCATATCTCTTAAACCACTGAAGCAGACAGTGGGACCTAGAACCCACCCTTATCTACTTAGACACCATTTTGATTCTCAAGCAGTGAGATACTGCTAGATATAAATGAGATGTAAAAGTAACGCAAAAAACAGTATACCCATTGTCCCTAAGAGCTATAGACCCACCTCTGCTTCCGGAATCGAGCGCTGAAAGACCAGCGCGGTCCGCAGCCGCGAAAGTTAGAGTACTCATGCATGCAGAGCGTTTGACTTGCGGGAGCGAGCAGCAAGGTGCGATAATTGCAAACAGATGCCGCCGCTGCTCGCTCCCGCAAGGCAAAAGCCCTGCGTGCACGAGTACTAATTGGAAACAGTGCAACACATGCACAAGTTTCCCAAAAAGTACGGAGCGATGGCAAGAGGTCCCTCTTAAGCAGCGATTGCGCGCTGTGTAGGTGAGACCCTAAAAAGGACAATGAAACCACAAGGGCAATGAGGGCCCTACAACAAAGAGGTTCCGCTAAAAGAGGAGGCTTCTCTTAACAGGAAAACCACAGGCAGAGGGGCCTTTGGTAAAGGACAACAAATGCCAAAGCAATCGCAAGGACAAAAACAGCAGTTGGTACAACAGTCTAGCTACCAAGGGTGGCAGCAACACCAGCCCTTTCAAGGGAGAGGGAATGGCAGGTACGCATACCAACACAGGATCTGCGGTTACAAAAGCAACTTTTGTAAGATGGATAGTAGAAGCTATCCAGGTATGTTATAGCAAGGCCAAAAAGGAACTAACAATGTTACCAACAGTGCACTCCACTAGAAAGAAGGGAGATACTCTAGCATTTATGGCCAATGTACCCATTGATTCTGTCTGCGCAACATGGACATCACCACACACCTTCACAAAGCATTACTGTGTGGACATATAAATGAATAAGGAAGCTCAAATCGGAAAGAGGGTGCTTCAACACCTGTTTGCAAACTCTTTCTTTCACCACAGCCTCTCAAAGACTGGAGAAACGGCTACATAATCCAATGCAGAGCATGTGAATCCAGAAAAGGATTCACGCTGCAAAACTAAATGGTTACTTGCCAGTAGGAGTAGATTTGTAGCTTAAAGAATTTTCTGGATACACATGCGACCCACCCGGCCTCCCCTACAAGGATAACAAACAGGTGGGAAAGTAAAGGACTACATCACTGCTCATTAAACCGTCTCAAGGATTACAAACCAAAGAAAGAAACAGAAAAAGGAATCCGATGATGGCCACCATGCACGTCGACCTCCAGGATACCAACTGACGTCACTCAGGGGATGTACCTGGCACCAAATGGTGGTCGACCACGACCAAAACAAGAAAAAAAGACCAAGATTATTCCGGACCCAACCACTATATAGTGGATTAATGCACAGCATGTGAATCCAGAAAATACTTCAAGCTGTAAAACTATTCCTACTGGTAAGTAACCATTTCATACATGTTTATATCAAGAAATATACGTCTAGGGGGCGTGGCCGACAGCCGGCGGGGATGGTCGCTAGCTAGAGCGACTCCCGGCCCGTGTCCGACGATCCGGGGTACCGATCCGCTCACAGACCGAGATTTCCTCTCCTGCCGGGGGGAGTCCCACAACATATCGATTGCGCCCGTTGTGGCGGAGTGCTGGCCCGATCGGGGCTCATCAGAGTCTGTCTGTGCCGGAGGAAGGGTGCTCCCCCTGGGCCCGCAAGATGGCGGCCCTCTCCTAGCCTCGGCCGCTTTTGTAGGCTGCACCCGCCGAGAGCTACTGGACCTGGCCGGCGCTAGACACCAGTCCTGCTCTGGTGTCGATCACAGGACCTGCCCGGGGCCTTCCGGGACGTGGCGAACCCCTGCGGGGACTCCGGTGCGGCCTCCGACACTCGGGGGGAGAAGCGGTGTGGGCGAATCTACGCGACTCCCCGGCTTCGAGGCCTGTTGCCGACGGAGCTCCATTCCCTTGGCTTCCCTTACGGATGAGGCAGCGAATCTAAACGCCGTGGGCATTTGCTGTGGTCCTGCGTGGGGGTGACCGATGGTGCCGGCTGCTTACCGGGACACACTACCGGCGATGCCCCGGCCTCGCTCCACTCTTTGACTCTGGGGGTCCTGGTAAAGACCTGTGGTGATGAGCAGCCACTCAACTGGCGGAAGACTGACGGCACCTGCATGAGGCAGCGGGGGGCGTGCCCCAGGGCCCCTGGTGGCTTTCTGCTCTTGCTGGCCCTGCTCCGACACTGTGGAGTCCCCCAGAGGCTTGGCGGGTGAGTTGCTGCCCCGGGGTGTATTGATGTCGGCTGCCATCCCTGCCACGCCTAATTTCACCGCCTGGCCCTGTTCTGCAGGGGCAGTGTAGCTCCTGGCGGCTTTGCCCACCAACGACTCGACGCCTGGCACCTGCGGTTGATGTTTGGGGGCAGACCCACCCCTCCAGGGTCCACCATCAGCGGGCCACTACGTGGCCGTCAGTTACGCACGATATCACCGCGCCCTGGAGGAACCTGGCCTCTACTGGAATCGCCCGCAGTACCCCGCTAGGCTTCCTGGGTTGCCTCGAGGGTAGTACCTGGTTCCTTTGCCATGGGGGTAGCCTGAGACTGTTGTTCCACGCGTGGCGGACCCGACTGCTGCAGCAGTGATTTGTCCAGACGGTGCTCTATGGTGTGCTCTTGATTTGTTCCGTCGCCGCAGAGGAGTGCTGACCTTCATCCTAAACTTTGACTTTGTCTTCTCCTCCTGGTCTCGAGGCCCCACTACCCGGGATAGATGGCATCCGGCAAGGGGTCGCGGCCCCCAATTCAGAGGCAGATCACCAAGAATTCCCGGGGCGCCAGGAGCGACAACAGTGATGCAGCCCCCTCGACTGACCCGAAGCTCGCTTCCCCTACCCAGGGGACAAAGACACTTACCCTGGAAGATGTAATGGAGGCTATCGCCGGGGTTCGCTCTTCTCTTGAAACTCGTATCGACTCCGTAAACATCGAGGTGACCCTCCTGCACGCTGACTTGCGTAAGATAGTCACTAAAGTTAAAGATGTAGAAGTCAAGACTGCTGCCCTAATTGACGACACCTCTACTCTTCAACAGCAAGTCGCACAGCTTCAGAAACAGCAGAAACAGATGAGCGAACAGCTGGACGACTACGAAGGGCGGGCAAGACGGAACAACATCCGCATCCTGGGAGTCCCGGAGAGAATGGAGGCGCCCTCAGCCGACTTGTTCGTGGAGTCCTTGGTCACAACTCACCTTAAACCGAAAAACCTTTCTAATTACTTCTCCATTGAAAGGGCGCACAGGGTCCCGGGGGGCACGCCTAAGCCGGGAGCCTCCCCTCGCCCCATCATCACGAGGGTTTTTAACTTCAGAGACCGGGCTGCTATCCTGCAGGCTGCCCGGTCCGGACCGCCTCTTCTCCTGGAAAAAACACTTGCATCTCCATGTTTCCGTACTTCACGGTTAAGGTGCAGGCAAGGCGGCGCAGCTTTCTGGAGGTCAAGAAGGCACTGCGAGATAAGGGCGTCAAATACTCCATGCAATGCCCGGCGAAACTACGTGTTGAACGCAACGGAAAAACCTGGTTCTTTCTCTAGCCGGAGGAGGTGTGGGACTGGTTGGAGGGCTGGAGCAGAGTCGGGGGTTCTCCATGGAACCGTTCTGTATCGGACGACCCCTTGGGGGTGGACCGCCCGCCTGAGAGTCAGGACCTCTTCACAGGAACTCTTGATGACGTGGAATGACACGCCTATGCCACGATGGACCTGAATAAACGCTGCTCTGGCCCTTAACACAAGGTTGTCCCGGGAACTCCTAGATTGCCCGGAGGGGCTAGCTTCCTCTTTCTGTACTGCCTCCGTATCCGGACACTTCTCCTTCCGGCCGGGATCGGGCTGCACCAGCCACCTAACAAGTAACTTTCTACTATGTGAATGTAGTGTAAATCGTATGATGTGCTCTAACTAGTGTATTACATTTATATTGCTTCTTAGTCGGGCGAGTGGCAATGCCGGCTTACTTGCTACCCCCAGTAATGAGTGGGAGGGCGACAGGCACTCTGCCTAGTTGGGGTGTGGATAGTTCGGAATCCGCAGGCAGGGAAGCAGGGTGGGGGGTTGAGTGGGGGGTAGGGGGGATTGTCTGGGTTTTGTTGTTGTTATATTGTTTACCTTTGTATTCCGCAGAGCTCCCGATGGCCATCTAACTTGGGTCACTTCTCCTTTTGCCTCCAGCAGAGTGGTCCTTAGTCTCATTCCTTTGCTTACCCGAGGCCCTGTGCCGCCGGGCTACACCCCTGGGCTGCCACCCGACCCCTGAGGTACTCATGTTTTACCTAGCCTCCAGCCTGAGAGGGTCCCGAGGCCCGGTCGCTACGAGAGGTCCCTTTCTAGACGACCCACTCATTTGACTCTCCACCCTTACAACCATGACTCACCTACTCTCTAGCTCCCTTTCAGTCCTCAGCTGGGACGTCAACGGATTGGGCCACAAAATAAAACTGAGTGTGGTCCTCCAGTTCCTTCGACGCCATTCCCCCGACATAGTCCTGTTACAGGAGACCCACCTGATTGGCAATACCTGCCAGGCAATGCAGAGGGGGGATACAGGCTTTTGATCCATGCAGGCTTTACTACTGGGTCCCGGGGCACTGGGATTTTAGTTTGGAAATCTCTTGCACTCACTCACTCACGTTGCTGGGCCGACCCTCTTGGCCGCTTTGCAGTGGTGGAGGCCACCTGGGAAGGGCGCCCCTTGAATATCATCTCAGTATACCTCCCGCCGACCCTAGTCCGTGACTCTCTTAAAGAACTGGGTACTCAACTGTTAGGTCTCTCCCCGGGTACCCTAATAACAGGAGGGGACTTCAATACCACAATGTGCGACAATCTGGACCGTAGGCCCAAGTGGGGTTCACACCGTCAGACTTCTGACTTGGCTGACTTCACTCACGCCTTGGGACTGACGGATATCTGGCGCTTTCATTTTCCGGACACACCATCCTTCACTCACTACTCTAACGCACACAACAGCATGTCGAGAATCGATTATTTCTTATGCCCTGACGCCGACATCGGCCGCTTTGTTCGCCCGCGAAGCCTTCCTCGCGGTATATCCGACCACTCCCCATTGATGGTGGACTTAACCTATAATCGCCAGGTGGTGCGGGGACCCATCGTTATCAACCCCTGGCTCTTCCAGATTCCCGATATCAGAGAGGCGTTGCGAGAACGTACTGAACTTTACTTTGAGGAAAACGTTGGCTCGGTGGACTCCGCGGTCACACTCTGGGAAGCCTACATTGCGGTGGTGAAGGGGGAAGCACTAGCCCTAAAAACTAGCCATTTGCGTAAACAGGCCGACCTCATCGCACGGGCGGAAACTGACCTCATTAACCTCGAGGTGTCCCATAATGCCGCGCCCACAGACTCCACCGCTGCGTGTCTCCGTACCCAACAACTGATTTATAGAGCATTGGCCCAGGAACGGGCACAGGCGCGTTTACTTCATACGCGCCACCGGGACTATGAATTCGGAGACAGTGCAGGCAAGATGCTAGCATGGTTGGAACGTCGCGATCATGGAATGATATGGGTGCCGTCTATAGCCAGGCCGGATGGGTCGGTGGTAGTGGATCCTCAGGACATTGCCGAGGTGTTTGCCGGACATTTTGAAAGGGTATACACCGCCAGCAATGTTTATTCCTCTGCTGACTCCAGACAATTGCTGGAAGAGATGCGTCTCCCTGTCATTTCGGACTCGGATAGGCTCGCTCTGGATGCAGACCTCTCTGCCGATGAGCTCAACTCGGCGCTCTTTGCAGTAAACTCCGGAAAGGCTATGGACCCGGACGGATTCCCGGTTGAGTTCTTGAAAGGAATGGTCCCTGACATCATCCCCCACCTCCTGAACATGTTCACGGAAAGCCTAGAGCTTGGGGTGCTCCCCCTCGATCAAAGGCTGGCCTCGATAGCGGTCATCCTAAAACCTGCCAAGCCTCCCACCGCCTGTAGCTCCTATCGGCCGATCTCCTTGATCAGCACGGGGGCCAAGGTTCTGGCTAAACTGCTAGCGACCAGACTTCTTTTGGTACTCCCCTCGCTGATTCACGATGACCAGTCCGGCTTTTTGCCGGGCCAAAACACGGCGTTGAATCTTCGTAGGGTCCAGAACGTGCTGAGCCGGCAACCCACCCTGTCTCAAGATGCTGCTATATTAGCCCTCGATGCGGCAATGGCATTCGACTTGATAGAATGGTCTTATATGTTCGAGGTTCTTCGCCGATTTGGCTTTGGACCCACCTTCATCGCTTGGGTGCGCCTCTTATATACGGACCTCTTCGGCCAGGTCCGGGTCAACAATTTCACGTCCAGAAGATTTCCTCTTCATCGGGGCACCAGGCAGGGCTGCCCCTTCTCCCCCTTGCTGTTCACCCTCACATTGGAGCCGCTGGCTCACTGGGTCCGCCCTGACGCCTCAATTTGGGGCCTAAGTTGAAACGAGGAGACCGTGGATAAAATCTCTCTATACGCCGACGACATCCTGATTTACGTATCGTCCCCGCAGTCCTCCATTAATAGTCTGGTCCATGTCCTTACTAACTTTGGTAAATACTCTGGATACGTCATAAATTGGTCCAAATCGGTGCTGTACATGCTACATGGCCCACCGTCTCGCTTACCTCGGGGGTTTTCGATTACGTTGGCCTCTGACGGCTTTACCTACCTTGGTATTTTAATTACTCCAGACTCCACACAATTCTACGACCGTAACCTGATGGGCCCATTGCGTAGGCTGCGTAGCGACATCGCTCACTGGCGATCACTCCCGCTCTCTCTCCTGGGTAGGGCGGCGCTTTTCAAAATGCTAGCACTTCCACGCTTCCTGTATGTCTTACAGAACTGCCCCTTCCCCGTTCCGGATTCGTACTTCAGGTCGGTGGAAAGCGAGCTCCGAGGGCTGCTCTGGGACGGGGGTGCCGCCCGGATCGCTCTCTGCAAGTTGTTTCAGGGCTGGTACGACGGGGGTATCGCCCTCCCTAACCTCCGTCTTTACTATTGGGCCTCCCAGCTTGTGGTGCTCAACCACTGGATACATGGTTCACCTCTGAACCCGGCCTTCCTGTTGGACAGAGCACAAACGGGTCGTGAGGGGTACCTGGGAGCTCTGTATAGTAAACCCACAAAAAAGAGATACATTGGACCAATGGATCATACAGTGGGGGTTTGGCACACTGCCAACAGAAAGCTGGGATGGGCTGACAAACTTACTAAGGCCTCGCCCCTGTGGTCCGCTCAGCGTCTGGGTTCCCTATGCTTCTCCCAGGGCTTTGATAGATGGGATGCTATCGGGATTTCCGAGGTCGGAGACCTTGTACACAAAGATAGATTGCTGACCTTTGCCGACCTACAAGCCCTGGCGTCTACGCAGTTCTTTAGGTACTTGCAAATCACACACGCTCTGCCTGAGGCATTCCCGGACTTCGCTTCCATACCAGATACCTCCCCTTTGGAAGATAGGCTTTTGTCGGAACCTCTCCCTGAAAAGGCAATCTCCCTAACTTATCGTAAACTCTGCAATAACCTTCCCGATTCCTTCCTGCCGTTGAGGGCCAAGTGGGAGGCAGACCTGGGTCCCCTAGAGGATGAGGATTGGAGATCGGCACTGATGTCTCCGAGGGAATCAGCTATATGTCATAGGTTCCGACTGATCCAACTAAAAACTTTACACAGAGCATACATGTCAGCCCTTACACTGGCCAGGATAGGTCGGCGACCAGACGCCCTATGCCTCTGTGGTTGCAGACTCCCTGGAACCTTCTACCATATCCTGTGGGAGTGCCCTGTGATACAGCGGTTCTGGGCAGCCGCGCTGAGTAAAATGAGCCGCTCCCTGGGTAAGCCCCTATCTGCGTCGCCTAAAGAATGTGTCCTCAACATATGGGGGCCCAACGACCTTACTGCTCCGGAGCTACAATGGGCGGCCCTGGGGTTATTGCTGGTTAAACGCTCCATAGCGAGGAGTTGGGGTTCCCCGGATAGATCGTTGGTGATAGGCTGGGTGGCCGCAGTAGACCAATGCATGATAGCGGAGAAGACTGTATATAAAACAAGGGGTTGCCTCAAGGTGGGGGACAAGAAATGGGGACACTGGAACACCTACCGGGGTGAATTGTGTGACTCTCCAACGGTGGAACTGGCGATGTCCCGGGGAGGCTCCTGAGACGAGTGCCTAGAATGGGGGGTTTGAGACTTGTCCTTACTGGGACCCGCCAATGTCTATTCCTTGAAAAGGGATTTTCTCTTTAATTGTGTGGCCTACTGCTGGGCATGGCATGCAACACCACGACCGGATAATGCTTGACCCTTAAGCTGGACTAATGCCTTTCCTGATAGGCTCTGCTGGATTTCTTTGTTTTTTGAACTGTTCTGTTCTATACAAAAATCAGTGGTGTGACTATCCTATCTGTGTCCGATGAGGATATTGACAAGCTCCATAGACTATTTTGTAAAACTGAGATGCCGTCCGACCCCAGGGTTGTGGACCGACAGGCTGTGTATGTTACCTTGAACTGGCTTTTATTCCTCATCTTTGCTTGCATTGTTCACAGATGTGATTGTATTCTGTATATCTCCACGTAATGCCACAATAAAAAAATTAATAAAAAAGAAATATACGTCTAGTAAATGTGTTGGTTCCTTCAGAAAGATATAAAATAACTTATTCTTTCTCACGTTCCTTCATTTGAATGACAGTTTAGTGTTTGTAGGTTTTTCTATGTTTATACTGACATGGTCAGTGTCCTCTAAAGTGGGGTTTCATCAGTTATAATAGGTTTAAACCTAAAACAGGATAGTCTACAGATTCCCAGGTAGTACACTATAGCTGGAGATTTTTTTCAGCAATGACTCATTTGTAGTGCCAAGTTGTGCAGTGTTGCTTCGTGGCAATTTCGCACCGACCAGGTACATACTTCGACGTCTTTAATTTTTTGAAGTAAGGTTCTGTCTTTTTTTGACGGTTTTGGGCATTTTTTCCTCTCAAAATGCCATCTCTTTTTGACCCCTGCCCTTCTTGTGGAAAAAAGAAGGCCAGGTCAGGTCTGTATTCTTTGTTTGCCTAAGGACCATGTCCCCAAGACTTGTCCTCATTGCCAGTCCCTATCCAAAAGGACTTTAAAAGACAGAGAAAGGATCTGTCTTTATGGGCAGGCGGAAAAAGAATCTTCCAGAGGCAGGTCACCGGTGAGGAAGGGCTCCAAGAGGGTGAGATCTTCATCCAGGAGCAAGGTCCCTCGCTCTTCTGCTTCAGCATCGGGCTCGGCGCTGAAAAATCTTCCACCCGTGGGTCATTTGTCCAAGAAAAGACCATCGACGGCGGGCTCGCCGTCGAGAAGACATAGTCATGCAGGTACGTCGTCGACATCGAAAAATCATGATCCTCTGCCGTCGTCAACCTGGCGACAATCGGCGTCGAGGAGCAGAAGTCCTCCGCCATCGCCTACTCGGCGGCGATCGGCGTCGAGGAGTTACAGCCCTCTGCCGTCGTCAAACCGGCGATGATCGGCGTCAAGGAGCAGAAGTCCCCCGCCATCGTCAGCTCGGCGTTTGGCGTCAAGGGCGAGTACTTCTCTGTCGTCGTCAGTCCATCGGCGATCGACATCGAGGGTCAGGAGTCCTCCGCTGTTGTCAATCCGGCGACGGTCGGCGTCGAGGATCGGAAGCCCTCCGCTGTCGTCTCGACGACGATCAGCGTTGAGGATTGGCAGCCCTCCGCCGTCATCTTGACCATGTTTGGCGTCGAGGAAGAAGAGCCCTCCGCCGTCGTCAACACGGCGACGATTGGCGCCGAGGAGCAGAGGCCCTTCGTCTTTATCAGCACGGCGACATTCGGCATCGTGGAGCAGAACCCCTCCGCCGTCGTCGGCTCATCGACGTTCGATCTCGAGACAAAGGGATCCTCTGGCGTCGTCTGCAAGGCACTCGACGTCGAGGAGCAGAGAGTCGATGTCGAGACCGGTTCCAACACCAGGCCGGACATCGAAGTCAAGAAGGAGGTCCAGGTCAGTGTCGAGAATGGCTCAGTCAGAGCAGGTCACACACCCAACGTCAAGACCCACATCAGTGAGGTCTGGAGAAGGATCGGTGGTTCTAGTGACAGAATCAGCGTCACAGCACTCATCTTCTCACTCGTCAACACATCATTCAGCAGTACATTCACCATCTGCCTCACCAAAAAGGCATTCAGACAGACCAAGTCCTAGATCTCCTTTGCAGCACAGGGAGGCTTCCCCCGCTGTTTATTTGTCCCCGAGATGGCTCCGTCCCCTACATCACTGGAGTAAAGCTGCAGGAGCATCCCGACGGATGCAAGAATACGCAGTCTTCTTCATAGATCACCTCTGCAAAGATTGGTGCAGGAAGTGGATAGATCGTCCTAGCCCAGACGTGGAGAACGTGCGGGCAGGTCTCGGGAGCGCAGACATAGTTCCCATCGCAAAAGAAGGTCACCTGCTTGGTCTTCCTCTTCCACTCGATCCGCAAAGAGGGACTATTCTCCCACTCTATCGGATAGCCCTTTGTCAAGAGTATCACCTATAGATGACATTAACACATATCATGATGTGCTTCAGAGAGGGGCTCAGAAGCTGAACATTGAAATGTCTACTCAGGTGGCAACGACAGTTATTTTTGAGACTCCACATCAGAGAGCAGCTTCTCGTCCGTTGCTACCTCTGGTTCCCGGTCTTCTGGAACCGGTGATGGACATTTTCCTCACGCCAGCTACGATTAAGGCTGCACCGGCGAGGATTCAAAAAGAATACAAGCCGGCAGCAATAGACCCTATGTTCTTGAAATCAGATCCGCCGGCGGACTGTTATAACTGCGGCAGCGAGGAAAACTCATGCAGTAGCTGCTACTTCGTCAGTCCCGCCGGATAAAGAAAGTAGGTCCCAGGACTCTTGGGGACGAAAGGTTTGTGGGTCTGCAGCATCATCGCTCAAAGTCTCTAGTGCAGCAGCCTTATTAGGTCACTATGACGGAGCCTTATGGGACTCCTTGGCCACTTCAAGGAAAAATTGCCAAAGGAAGATCAAAAGGATTTTGAGGAGGTCATCAAGGAAGTGTCGCTTGTTGCCAACCAAGTGATTAGCACAGCAGCAGATGGTGCTACACTGTCGGCGCACTCATACGCGCATGGAATTTGCGCCAGGAGATCCTCCTGGTTGAGACTAACAGCTCTCAAGCCAGATGCTCAACAGAGGATCTTAAATCTCCCTTTTTCCAGCTTCTCCCTGTTTGGCACCCATACAGATGAGGAAATGAGTAGGATGAAAGCCAAGATCGATACCCTCAAAGCAGTTGGATTGGAGAAGAAAAAAGAGTTTAAACGACGGTACAGACCCAGCCAATGCAAGGGCTACCAAAAGAGGGTTCAAACCCCTCAATGGTCCCAGAACAAAAACCAAGGCAAATCGCAGTATCAAGGCCGTAAGTCCAACAGAGGTAGAGGAGGTCATCAGCAACAGTCCTCTAACACGGCCAGATCGGCAGGGAAGCAATGAGCAGGAGCTTCCTCTAGCGCCGTTTCCCAATCCATTGGGAGGAAGTGCTTCACATCATCTGGAAGAGTGGTGCAGCATAACAAAAGATCGTTGGGTGCTCAGTATACTTCCGCAATGGATACGCACTACGTTTTCAAGTGCCTCCAAAGGACATTCTGCCGAAAAGATCTCGTCCTCACCAGTTAAAGTTGCTTTGGCAGGAAGTGATAACCCTTCTGTAAAAAAAGGCCATAGAAGAGGTTCTTTCCGCGCAGCAAGGGAAGGGAGTTTACTCCAGGTACTTTCTTGTGCCCAAAAGAGATCAGGAGCACAAATTCAGACCTATCCTGGACCTTCAGTTGCTAAACAAAGTCATCGTGAAGGAAAAGTTTTGCATGTTGGCTCTTCATCAAATATGTCCACATCTACAAGCAGGAGATTGGATGTGTTCGGTGGACCGCCAAGATGCGTACTTCCATATACCTATCATTCCACGTCATCGCAAATACCTTCGATTCATGTTCGTCAGCAAGCACTATCAGTTCTAAGTCTTACCCTTCGGACTGAAATCTGTCCCACAAGTCTTTACCAAGTGCATGGCAGTGGTGGCGGCGGCCCGACACAGAAAAGGTCTGTCTACCCTTACTTAGAAGATTTGCTCCTCAAAGGGCCATCTCTTCAAAGTAAGGAACGATTTTCAAGTCTGTCTGAATCTGCTCCGCAGACTAAGGCTTCATGTGAACATGGAGAAGTCAGTTCAACGGCCCACCCAGACAATCCATTATTTGGGCTCGACTCTGGATTCAAACAAAAGAAGGGCGTTTCCTTCGGAGGAGAGACTTTCTTCAATGCAGCAGAAGTGTAAAGCTCTGCTCCAGACAGATCGCCCAACAGTACGGCAAGTGGCATCTCTGCTGGGATCAAACGCCTCTTGCATATTTCTCATTCCCAACACCAGGTTGAGAATGAGACAGTTGCAGCAAGATCTAGAGGACAAGTGTGACCAAGCAACGGGTCGCTGGGAGGACCGAATTGTGCTCTCTCAAGCAGCAAAATCGTCCATCATGTGGTGGACTCAGCTGCAGAACCTATTGGTGGGAGTCCCTTTCCATCAACCAGTTCCAGTGCATCGTTGATAACGGATGAATCTCTGCAAGGATGGGGGGGCACACATGGGGTGCCTTCAGATGCAGGACCGGTGGTCCACAAAAGAGAAGTCCTACCATATTGAAGCTACGAGCAGTCCATCTTGCTGTGAAAGCTTTTTGGCCATCGATCACGTCCAACTCGATCCTGATCCAAACAGACAACACGACCACCAGGTATTATCTAAACAAACCGGGGGGTACGTGCTCTCGCCCTCTCTCCCTGGAGGCTCAAGCAATCTGGCACTGGCTTCTGGCTCGGAACCTCTCCATAGTGGCAGTGCAGCTTCCGGAGGAGCAAAACGTGCGAGCAGACGCGGTCAGTCGGCACTTCGAAGATCAGCCAGACTGGGTGCTACACAACGAGGTGGTTTCAGATATTTTCCAACGGTGGGTCCATCCGTCAATAGATTTGTTTGCATACAACAAAAACAAAAAATGCCACACCTTCGCATCCAGATTCCACCGTCCAGGGACAAGGGGGAATGCGCTTTTGATGGATTGGTCAGAGACATTTACATACGCCTTTCCTCCTCTGCCTCTGATCCCGAAGGTGGTGTCCAAGCTCATCAGATCCAACATGAAGATGATTCTGATAGCTCCAGACTGGCTGCTTCAGTGGTGGTACCTGGACCTTCTGCAGTTGTCGGTACTCCCCCCACAGGAAACTGCCTTACAGAGCGGACCTGCTAACCAAAATGGAAGGGAGGATTCTCCATCCCAGCCTTCCTTCACTGAACTTGGCAGCATGGCTTCTGAGGTCCTACAATAGGGACACTTGAATCTGCCGCAGGACTGTATGCACATTCTGAAAGAGGCTAAGAGACCTTCCACCAGAGCGTCATACGTTTATAAGTGGAAGAGATTCTACATAATCATTTTGATCCTACAAAGGGGCAGGAGGAGGTCATTCTTCCTTACCTCCTTTATTTAACCAAAGCGGGTTTGAAATATTCCTCGATCAGGGTTCACTTGTCAGCCATTACGTCATACAGAAAATCCCCCAACCAACCTTCTTTTTTTCCAGTTGCAG
The DNA here is from genome assembly GCF_964261635.1 of Lissotriton helveticus. Lineage (NCBI taxonomy): Eukaryota > Metazoa > Chordata > Amphibia > Caudata > Salamandridae > Lissotriton > Lissotriton helveticus. The sequence continues at coordinate 185,747,513 of NC_136068.1, read as the reverse complement.
GTGGTTAAGGATTTCCTACAGGGGTTGAAGAAAGTGTATCCCCCGGTTCCAACTCCTTCTCCTCCTTGGGAATTGAATCTGGTGCTGTCTAGATTGATGGGTCCTTTTTTTGAGCCCATTCATAAAGCCACATTGCAGCATCTGACATGGAAGACCGCTTTCCTGGTGGCAATAACGTCAGTGCGCAGAGTAAGTGAGATCCAAGCGCTGTGTGCTAAAGAGCCATATACTGTGTTTCACCATAACAGGGTAGTGTTAGGGGCTCACCCTGCTTTTTTGCCAAAGGTTATATCTGACTTCCATATTAATCAGTCAATCTCCCTACCGTCCTTTTTCCCCAATCCCGCAACTCCTGCGGAGAGGTCTCTCCATTCCTTAGACTTTAAGAGAGTGCTCAAATTCTATTTGGAGGGTACGAAGGGTATAAGGAAATCGGATCAATTGCTTTTTAATTATGCTGCCATGAGAACAGGCTTTCCAGCCTCCAAGAGATCCATTTCAAGATGGATAGTGTCCTGTATAAAATTGGCCTACCAGTTGGCAAATAAACCCCTTTTGTTGTCTCCTAAAGCACATTCCACTAGGGGAAAGACGGCCACAGTAGCTTTCTTGCATGATATTCCAATGGCGGAGATTTGCAAGGCAGCAACCTGGAGATCGCTTAACACTTTCACAAGGCATTATTGTCTAGAATCAGATTCCAGAGCGAATACTCCAGTAAGCCAGGCCTCCTTGAGGAATCTATTCGGATAGTAAGATTTCTATCCAAGCTTAGTTATCTGAGCTGGTTGGTTAATTTACCGTTCTGTTTCCTTTGTCCGCAGGGGGATGAGGTGAGGCTCGCTATTCTATTCTAGTGCTTGTGACTATCGATGAGTGTCTAGTTTCATAGAAATTACAACACCCCCCCATTAACAAAAGTGCCTATTGAAAAAAAAAAAGTTTTCTTTTATAAAAGGACCCTCACTCACCACTAGTTGGTGACATGCTTCATCATTGGGTCCCCGCTGGGGTGGCCGAATGCCTCCCCAGCGTGCTACAACGCCTGTATTACAGCGGAGCTGGATGTGTTGAGTGCAACAGTGCTCAAAATGAATTGTGGTTTTAACTGTGAGTGCAAATTAAAAAATACAAGGTTGAAACCCAAAAAGACTTTAATGTAGGCCAACCCGTATTATTAAAAACAGTGAAAGCGGACCAACAAGGTTCTAATTTAGGAAAACCTGTGTCCTTTGGTCAGTGGTCAACATGTTTCTGCTGTTCTATATGCGTATTCGCTCAGCATTCGTCAGGACCTAAAAGTGATAAGTAAGGCCACCGGTGGTGTGTGCTCACTAAGGCGCACCCTCCCGTGAGGCTCTGTATGTGAAAAATTAGAACAATTCTTTGTTAACTCACGGTTTTTATCCGTGGCAGCTCACTGAGTTTCACAGGAGCGAAAAAATCTGTGGAGAAATGGGAGGGCAAAACACCATCACATATAATGACATACATACACATATAAACATTGATTATACTTGTATTGCATTATGCTTGTTGCCAAAAGTTTGGTGTTTAGTAACATAGACACTCCAATGCTTTTGGAGAGGTAAGTAATATCTCTTATTGATATATTCAGGGGTAAACCAGCACAATATTATCTGGTTCCAGTGATGTTACATTGAACACAGGCAGTATATCAGTCATGATTAATTTGTACTGAACTGCCTCTTCTAAAAACAAGTAGAGCTATGAAATTTAAGAAAAACCATCTATAATTGGACTACCAGTAGCGTATCAAAAACCAGAGGTCCATGATCCTTAAAACGATATAAGCAGGCACACTCACGTAATGACCGGGAGATAATTACTCCATGGAAACTGACGGCGCGGGAAAACCTTCACGCGATGTCAGATCTGCACCAGGAAAAAATTATTATTATTGCCATTAGTTTCTCACCTTATCAGAGTATCTTAGGAACCGCTCGGTTTGATCAAACGGCAGGCATTTACTTACTCAGATCAACGCGACTCCCCGCCTTGCACCTACACTCACGGCTGCCGTCAGTCCGGAAGTGATTTGCCAATGGCTGGGGTCGCGTATTTCTGTCGGCTGGAGCCCCGATCACGTGCTCTTCATTCTACCAGAATTTAAAGGGGCAGTGACTCAATAACTACCCTAATGTCAGGGTTCGAATCCCCAGCGGGGATCCAAATCGTTTATTGGAGTTTAACAATTTTAATTTTAGCAATGTAGTTTTATAGGTCATGTACTGCTTAGATCAATTCTTAAGGGTTGAAAATTAAAGTTAAAGTTAAATCCTTAAGAAGTGATCCCGTGCTCCTCGTTCTACCAAAAGTTTTTAAAGGGCAGTGGCTCATTAACTACCATGAGGTGAGGGTTCGAATCCCCTACCGGGACCAAAATCCAGCCGACAGAAATACTCGACCCCAGCCATGGGCAAATCACTTCCAGACTGACGGCAGCCATGAGTGTAGGTGCAAGGCGGGGAGTCGCGTTGATCTGAGTAAGTAAATGCCTGCCGTTTGGTCAAACCGAGCGGTTCCTAAGATACTCTGATAAGGTGAGAAACTAATGGCAATAATAATAATTTTTTCCTGGTGCAGATCTGACATCGCGTGAAGGTTTTCCCGCGTCATCAGTTTCCATGGAGTAATTATCTCCCGGTCATTTCGTGAGTGTGTCTGCTTATATCGTTTTAACGATCATGGACCTCTGGTTTTTGATACTTTACTGGTAGTCCAATTATATATGTTTTTTCTTAAATTTCATAGCTCTACTTGTTTTTAGAAGAGGCAGTTCAGTACAAATTAATCATGACTGATATACTGCCTGTGTTCAATGTAACATCACTGGAACCAGATAATATTGTGCTGGTTTACCCCTGAATATATCAATAAGAGATATTACTTACCTCTCCAAAAGCATTGGAGTGTCTATGTTACTAAACACCAAACTTTCGGCAACAAGCATAATGCAATACAAGTATAATCAATGTTTATATGTGTATGTATGTCATTATATGTGATGGTGTTTTGCCCTCCCATTTCTCTACAGATTTTTTCGCTCCTGTAAAACTCAGTGAGCTGCCACGGATAAAAACCGTGAGTTAACAAAGAATTGTTCTAATTTTTCACATACAGAGCCTCACGGGAGGGTGCGCCTTAGTGAGCACACACCACCGGTGGCCTTACTTATCACTTTTAGGTCCTGACGAATGCTGAGCGAATACGCATATAGAACAGCAGAAACATGTTGACCACTGACCAAAGGACACAGGTTTTCCTAAATTAGAACCTTGTTGGTCCGCTTTCACTGTTTTTAATACGGGTTGTCCTACATTAAAGTCTTTTTGGGTTTCAACCTTGTATTTTTTAATTTGCACTCACAGTTAAAACCACAATTTATTTTGAGCACTGTTGCACTCAACACATCCAGCTCCGCTGTAATACAGGCGTTGTAGCACACTGGGGAGGCATTCGGCCACCCCAGCAGGGACCCAATGATGAAGCATGTCACCAACTAGTGGTGAATGAGGGTCCTTTTATAAAAGAAAACTTTTTTCTTTCAATAGGCACTTTTGGTTAATGGGGGGTGTTGTAATTTCTATGAAACTAGAGACTAGCTCAGTTACATTAGTATTTTCTAAGCCACTCCTTAGTTGTTTAAAAAAATAAGTTACGGGGTATAGGAGTGTCTACTCGAACCCTTCCTCTCTTGTTGGTTTTTGGATTATTGATGAGTATCCCCTGAAGGAGCAGGATCAGTTACTTACCTGTAATCCTAGTTATCTTCCAGGGGTATCCTCATCAAAGTCATAAGCAACCCTCCCGGGCAAAGGATCATTGTGTTTTTAAAGGTAATGTCAACTCTTTGTGTTATGGCTTTTGAGTCACCGCAAAGAACAATTGACCTAACTGTCACCCCTGAGGCATGATGGGAAGCTGGGGGTCATGACTGCCTTAAAGGCACAGTGCCAGTTTATCTCTATGTTGCAATGAGTTAGCTTTACAGCCTTTTTAGGCTATGTTTTCTGCAATGCAGCCTGGGAGCTGTCAATGCTTTCAGGTATTATCTGAGAGTTTGTGCTAAGTGCTTAGCATTAAACCAGTTTTTAAACATGTTCTACTGTTGTTTTTTTTCCCTGTTTCTAAAGTATTCTTTATGATATAATGGGAAGTCCTTACAGCATTATTCAGCTCTGGTGTGTGTAAGGCTGCATTTTCTTTTTTCTTATATTTATATATATATATATATATATATATATATATATATATATATGCTGCTATGTGACCTTGTGCTTTGCTTTGAATATGATATTTATTATTATCAGTAGAGAGGATGCTGAAATATATATCCCGATTCGTATCAGACCACAAATGTAAATATTGATGAAATATTCTTTTTTTCTCGTTTGCTATCACATGTAAATAGGTATAAATACACAGTATTTATAAAAAAAATTGGGTTTCTGTTTCCTGTAGGAGGATAAGTGTACATTGGTCTGAGTAGTTTAGGGGTGAAATAGAGATATTTCACGGCACAAACTAACTGACCGCTGTAGATATTGATTGAGGGGTATCACGTTTTAAGTCACTTATTATTATCTACACAGGTCAAATAAGGTCCACAGTTTCAATGTAATCAATATGATAATTATAGTTACAGTGAGGTATTCATTGATGAGAAAAGCGGTAGAGAAGTCGTTATGCAGAGACGACATACAACTTTGTACTTTATGCAGTACAACACTGATCTTGTGACATTTAAGAAATCTACGGGTGATCAAATGTTGTTTAGTAGTATATCATGCATTCATGCCGTAAATTGTATATAGACTGTAAAATATGTGTAATATATATTTTTAAATCCATTTTTCACAATAATTCAAGATCGCGTACATACAATGTCACATATCTGCAGTAGTAATATCACAGTATGTTTATATGTCGCTCAGTACAAATGGATCATGCATTCATGCAGTGAGTATTGTAAATCGACAACTCTCCGCTTTACGAATTGTCTAAAGACAATTCATGTCTTTGTTGTATATGCATTGTTTATTAATTCTTTTAATTTCGAAAAAATATGGGGATAGAGAGAAATACAATGTATCAAATGCGACTACGTAGCTGGTATAGGACCTATGTAAATGTTAGTATGTTTTCTATGTTTATGATTGACCATGTGACACACTAAGGAGGTGGAACACCTGAGCAACACCAAAAAAAGTATTTAAAACATAGAGCTGACTGGGTGCACGGTGTGTGAACAAGAGCACGTGGATGCTCGAAACGCGTAACCCGTTGAAAGGTTGAAATAAATCTTACCTTGCTGAAGCCGTGGGCCCGTCTCTTCATTTCGCCGCAGCAGTGGAGGTTGTGAGGAGTGCCATTATATATATATAGGAGTGCCATTTTATATTTATATATATATATATATATATATATATGAGAGAGAGATACATACATGTGGGGCACATATATGATTGTGTTTCCGGGGTCCCGGGCATGGGCGGGAATATTCTAGTGCTTATGACTTTGATGAGGATACCCCTGGAAGAGAACTAGGATTACAGATAAGTAATCCTTCTGTCGTGAGACCCACTTCTTTATATATTATGCTCTAAAGTCAGCTGCTCTGGCCACTGCACCACACCTCTCAAATGATGGCAGGTCTAAAAAGTGAACTCAAACCAAAATGTCATGCAGGACCAAGTAGGTGAAATGGTCCTCATGCCACACTTGGGGCCCAATTCACAGAACTAACTTAAGACAAAATCCTAAACTTACAACAATTTTGGTATTCACAGAAGGTACTTACTCATTTTGGGATTCACAGAAGGCACTTACTCATTGATCAGCAAGTGCCTTATGTGAATACCAAAATGAGTAACTTACTCCTTCTGTTATTCACAGAAGGCGCTTACTCATTGATGAGTAAGTGCCTTCTGTGAATACCAAAATGAGTAACTTACTCCTTCTGTTATTCACAGAAGGCGCTTACTCATTGATGAGTAAGTGCCTTCTGTGAATACCAAAACGAGTTAGTTTTTGAGGCAGTAGTGCTTGGTAAATGTAAGCACATGCCTCCTTTTGTATGGTCACACCCAATTTTGTTTCTACTGATACTACTGTTTTTTCGACTGAGTGCACTCAGGCCTGCTAATCAGACCTTAGTGCCAGCACGAGCACTCTAAAGTGCATGTCAAATTGGAGGCATCCATTTGGAAATGTGTAACTTTTCTGTAAGTCTCTAGTATATGGTATCCTAGTATCCTGGGTGTGCATGTTAGAGGGGTACACCATGGCTTGAAGCACCCTGAGCTCCCCCAAGTAAAACAAATTCTCCAGTCCGTCTCTGCAGAGCAGTCATGTAATACTAGCCTGACTTTGCCATTAAAAGCAATGGCAAAGTCATTACTTCTGTACATCTATGTCACTCCTCTGGCAATGCTACCAAGTCCCAAGACATGATGTAATATATGACAGGGCCAGGGCATATTTTACATGTCCTGACAGTAAACATGCAAAACAACTGTTTTTACTGTGAAAAGACTTGGTCCCCCAATTGGTGAGTATAGGATTACACACTGAATGTTCTGCTGTGCTAACTCCTGAACGGTGGGAGCAAAGTGGGCTCCCTGAGATATCAAACAACTCATTATATTAATCCCAACTTGTATCTCAAGTCGAAATTAATGTAACCTGTTGCAGTGTGCAGTATTTACAAAGCTGCCACTTTTTTGCCTGTAAAACTCCTGCGCCTTTCCTGGCACACTTTGAGCCAGTTCTGTGAGGGCTTTCTGCCCTCTTGGATAGACGTGCCCACTTCTATCAGGAAGGAGAAAAAATAAGAATTACAGACCAGGGAGGTGTTACCTTCCTCCTGCAGGAATCCACTTGGGTGTATTCTGCTCGAAGTGAAGGAGAAAGGACGTCTTTGGTAAGAATACCCACACTCTCAACTACTAGTGTCAAGGCAGCAACTGCCAGATTCATCAAAGACCCGTTTTGCGAGTCTTTAATAGCGATTCATAAGGAATCGCTATTAAGGACTTGCAAAACGGGATTCAAGTAGGAATTGCAAAAAATATTGCGATTTCTACATGTTCCTTATTTGCGATTAGCAAATTGCTAATCGCAAATAAGGAATAACTCCCCATGCATTCCTATGGGCCTACAGGCCCATAGGAATGCATGGGAAGTTATTCCTTATTTGCGATTAGCAATTTGCTAATTGCGATTTCAAGGGTGCCAGGGGTGTCCAAAGGACACCCTGTAGCACCCCTGAAATGTAATCTACATTGGTCTTGCGCACACACACATGTCCAAAGGACATGTGTGTGTGTAACATGCAAATTAGAAAAATGCATTTAAAGGCATTTTTCTAAGTTTTCGCTATTTACCACGAGGTTTGACCTCGCGGTAAATAGCGGCCCAAAATTGCGATTTTGCAATTTTAAAATGGTTCATGAATTGCATTTAAGGAATCTCAAATAGAGATTCCTTAAATGCAATTCATCGCAAATGTGCATATTCTTTATTAGCGAATTTTGCATTTGGGATGATGAATCCCAAATGCAAAAATTGCACTCGCAAAGGGCCAGATTCTCAGAATCTGGCCCTTTGCGAGCGCAATTAAGCTTGATGAATCTGGCCGCAAATGCCTTTGCGATAGTCTGACACACAGACAAATGTTGGTGGATTTGGATCTCTATCTAGCCTTGCTACTAGAAAACATGCTGCAAGCAGCAAGTATCATTCTACAGGAGTGTGAAAAGACCACCGTGGCTATGAGAGACCGTTTCATAGGTGCAGGTTCTACGTGGTTTTCTTAGATGTTTTTTGTTAGATGGTTTTTGTAGCAGTCCAAATATGAGATGGTTTACTGTGATCCACTAAATCTGGACAAAGTACAGCATGGCATTGCATCGGGACTATCCCATCAGAACAATTTTCTGGTAGCTGCAATATAGAAGAGAACCTAGTTGTAGCAGTGCTAATGGTATAGTTCATTTTTTTCCCGCCTAAGATGGTGGTCTTTAACCACAGATTTTATCTGCAGCAGCTGCCTAGTTTCACCTGTCCTGTTACCCACCGCTTCAGCAGTGTGCCTTCAAATAACAGTCCTCCAGGAACAGTGTTGAACCAACTAATCTGGAGAGGCCATTATGATTACTGTCAGGAAAGCTGTATTATGTGGTGTGGTTCTGAGGCTTCAATGTGTAGTAAAGACACTAATCCATCTTGGGTCCAGTGGGGTCGGTTTAAAACTAGTTAAACACCTGAGTAGCTGAGGCTTTGAGTATTCAGGCTAAAACAAAGGAAAACTAGTGCAAAATATTTAGAAGTACCAAATCAGTCGAATAAGAGACCGGCAACACAAAGGAAATCCAACAACAATTTTATAAAAATTGACCTTATTTTTATGATTTGTTAGACACCAAAACAAACAAAATCCACCAGAGGTTTCGGGAGATATAAATAAGGCAATTCGTAAATCAGTGCTTTTCACTTAAAATGCAAACTAGCATTGGAAATTCCTGCGGTACTTTGAATACTTTTATAAAGTTGTGTTTGGGTATTCTGCTCTGCCCTACAAACTCCAGCAGGAAGCAAGTCACAGGGGTCAATAAGGATTAGTAGAATGTTTACCTTGCAGTGAAAACAGTTTCCAGTTCAGTTCCAAGCTTTATGGACAAACTGCCATAGACCTTAATGGAGCTGTCCTGATTCAAGGGGTACAGGATGCTGAAGAAGGCTGTGAATGGCAATGGTCTGGGGTGGCGGAGGGTATGGAAGGTGTCTTCTTATGGCCACATCACAGTCCACAAAACAAACACTGGCAACTTTGGACACAGAGGTTGTGCCCTTTGAAGTTAAGCTAATAACTAAATGCCACAGCGGTTTATTTTAACTAGGGCTGGTGTCCGTATTGGATGACCAAACTGCACTCTCACTCTCCCGGGTCCAGCAGACTCCGGTGCAACTTTTGAGGTTCAGATCATGGTCTCCCAGGCTGCGCTTCAATGGTCAGTGACAATGTGATTACGGCTACCAACATGCCAAGGCAGCTGCCTTCAGCTTTTGTCACCCTGGAGCTGTTAAAGTCAGCCAATTGAGTTTTCCTCTTCTCACTGGGTCTCTGGTGCGACCGTTCCCCGAGAAGGGGACCACAGACAGTCCGCTCTTTGCTAACCCATGAGCAGCAGGTGCACTCAAGTGTTTCATGCAGCCTCTCTTTACCAGTTCCAGGGAACAGCAAGACAGTCCTTCAGTCCTCTCTCATACAGATCTCATTTGAGGTCTGAGTGCCACTATTATGCCCACAGCATGCACTTGGGGTATGCGGTGACTACTAGCCAATGGGCTACCAGGTCCCCTCCAGCCCGAGGATGAATTTTGCAGTGTGGCAGCTAGATATCCCGGAGTGCAATATTCTGCCCACTCCTTAGATGGCATAACCCTTCTGTGGGTGTGTGGAATGAGGTAGCTCACTTTAGAGGTGTGACTACATGAGTGTTACATGCCCGTGTGAAAACCAGCTTGGCAACTGTTTCCCCCTCGGTCTCCCGACTCCAACCTGTCTTCCAGAACAAAAGAGCAGCCCCTCTTGTGTGTCTACTGTTTGCCCTTCAAAGGAGGCTTCCCTTTTGAAGCTCTTCTTTTGGGCTCACATCCTGTTTGGGTTTCCTGCCATGGTGAGTAACACCTCTTCCACCGACAGGCTCCAATTGTATCCTTTCTAGTAATCATTCACAGAACTCCACAGGAGGGCAGAATGCTTTCTCCTGGTTAGTAACTGGCCACTGGCATACTTGGGCTACATAGTGGCAACTTTCTAAAGTTTCAGTTTGCTCGCAAGATAAATTTGACTTGGGTATTAAGCTGGGTTTAATGAAACAATTCTCTTGAATTACCATCTTTAGTAGTGCCATTCAGAAGTTAGTGCAGTTGAGTTGTCTGTGTGTAACTGTACTTGCAAATGGGGCTACTACCCTTTATAGTAAAAAACACAATTTAGGGTAGTTACTGTGAAAACATATATAAACGCATGTCCTACTTTTTAATATACAGCACCCTGCCTTAGGGCTCAAGTGGCCTGCTTTCAAAGTGACTGACAAGTTACCCACCTTGGTAACCCCTTATCTGGTAGAGACCTGATCGAACTGCAGATTCCTCACCTTTGAACTTGTAGGCGTCAGGCTGGATCTGGTAACTTTTTCTTAGCAATACCCCTGCACGCCGGTAGGTGACGTCTGTCGACTCCATGTGCCGTCGTCTGAATCATGACGTCCATGTCATCAATATAACTGAGACTCCGACGTCCGTACTTTTCTCGACTTTCCACACCAGAAACACGGAGCTATGAAGTGACATATGTACTTGTTTAACATACTATGGTCAAAGGCCCTGAAGGGGAATAGTCCTGACAGTAAAAACGATTCCGCAGTGCGGGAAGGATGGGTGGGTCGGTAAAGAATCTGCAGCTAGATCATGTCCCTACCAGAAAAGGCATTACAGAAGATAAGGAACTTGTCCATCTGATAGAGACGTCTAGCAGCAGATTACTTACCTTTGAACAGATACCCAAGCAATGCCATCCCTGGAGAATGGACTGTGGAATAGATAGACCAGGAAGTCCTGCAAAACAGAGCGACCAAATAGGCCTTCCTGCTAATCTGAAACTCCAGGAAGTAGTGTCTAGCAAACGTGTGCAGTGATGTCCACGTGGCTGCTTGGCAGATATCAGAAACTGGGACACCATGCTGGAGATCTATGGTAGATGCTTATGAACTGATTGAATGGGCGCCCTGGAGGAGGCTTTCTTCTCCAAGGCGTAGCAGATTTTGTTACAGAGGATAACCCTGTGGGAGATAGTCCTCTTTTGGATAACACGCCCTTTCTTTGTACCCACGTACTCTATAAAGAGTTGGTCACCTGGAACTCTTTGGTTCGAACGAGAGAACGATAATGCTCTTTTTGGGTCCAGACAAGGGAGATGCTCCTCTCCCTTGGAAGGGTGGGGAGGTGCATAGAAGGTAGTTAGATAACCGACTGCCCCATATGAAAGGGAGTAACCATCTTAGGAAGAAAAGATGCCATTGTGTGGAGCAACACTTTATCTGGGAAGACAGTGTCTGCAGTTTGCTCACAACTCCTGGCAAAGGTTATTTCTACTAAGAAGGCTGTTTTGATGGTGAGCAGCCATAGAGGGCAGTTGTGAGGCATCTCGAACGGTGCAATAATTGAAAAGTGACTGGGTAAACAAGTGTGTTAACCCCTTCAAGAAACTCTGCACCCGAGGAGATTTGAAAAAAGAAGGCTGATGAGGCAGCCTGAAAAAAAGAGGAAAGTGCCGTAAGATAGCCCTTCAAGTTGCTCAGAGAAGAGCCCTACTGGGCCAAGAAAAGTATGAACAGGAGGCCATCTGATAAAGATGCCAAGACGCCCTTGGGCATACGGTGCACTTTACAAGATGTAAAATCAAATCAAAATCTAATCAAAGATGCAGGTAGGTCAATAGACCAGTCTGTAAAATATTTTTAAAATTGTTCCATCGGTAGGCGTGTTGCGAATTTGTGGAGGGATGCCTGGCTGCCAGAATAACTTTAGACTTCGGGAAGGAGGTCAAAAGTTGTCAACTCTCGCTGCTCAATCTCCATGCAGAAGGCAGAGAGTGGACTGGTTCGGGCGGATGACCCTCCACTGCTGCTGCCACAGAAGATCCTACCAAAGGGGTAACCTGATCAGAGGATCGATGCTCATGTCTAGTGATGCCACTCGTGATCCGCTAGGCACCTTTGGTTAAGCTTGTCTGCCCTGTGTTCAGGTGTTGAACCACCAAGATAGAGGCTGAAACATTGTTATCATAGCCTGAATATCCTGGACACTGTTCGGGAGGATAGGCCCGAAACTGCACCATGCCCAGAAACGCTCCAATGAAAGGGAGCATCTGAGAGGGGCGTCAGGTGTGACTTTGGCACATTGATACGCACCACCATGGCGAATGATTCCCCTCCTCCTTAGACAGGTTAGGTGGAGATAGCATGCCAGACTTTGGAGAGGTGTCCAAACCACTAGCATCACCCAGTTCCTTGTACCAGTCATGTCTTGTGGTTGCTGGATTTCTAAGGGATCCTGCTTCCCCTCCCAATCCATCCCTAATCCTTCAGAATAGGGCAGGTTGAATGATATGTAGCTGTTTGGTGTTGGTCTCGGTGCTGAAAGACCGCCCGCCTGGCTCTGCATGAGGATTGGGGAGGCATCTGTGCTGGTGACGCCCACGGCGCTGGACTCTGCCCCGAGCATGGTCGCTGCAGGGGTGTGACCGGCGTCAGTGGCGCAGTAGCCGTAGGTGCGGAACCCACAGGAACTCCTCCATCATCTGTGCCGTGGGGCCTGAAGGCATGCCAGCAGGGTCAGGCAACCCAAATATGGCTCACATGGTATCATAGAACTCTTTAGAACTCTTTAGGCTGGACGGGGGCTGCTCCGGGGCCCGGAAAGACTGCGAAACGCACAGCGGGGCCTTTAACTCCGAGGTTCCTCTGCCGCATCGTCAATCGGGCAGGGTGAAGTTGAAGCCCTCTTTGACTTTAGGTAGTGCCTCATACCGGACTATGACGACTTCGGAGAGGCTTTCAATTCACTGGAGCAGTGCTTGGACCTTCCTCTCCACCGAGACCTGGACTGGGGTCATGACTGATGAGGCAACCTCCGCGGTGCTGGATGCCTTGAGGAGCTTTATTGAGCTCTCCCTCAAAGCCCTTCTTTCCATGGCCTGGCATTCTGAGCACGACTTTGAGTCGTGGTCAAGCTCAAGGCACCAAAGACACACTAAGTTGGGGTCCGTGACCGACATGGCACAGTGACAGGCACCACCCGGCTTGAACCCCGAGGTCTTCTTACCTGATATTCCTACACACCAAAAGAAGTTAAAAAATAGTCTGTCAAAAATTGAAAAGAAAACAGCTGATGTCCGTACGACGAAGTGGCGGTTATATTGATGACATGGATGTCAGGCCAACGACTAACACAACGCCGACAACATCACGCAGGGGCAACCGATACCACCTACCGGCATGCAGGGGTATTGCTTAGAAAAATCTTCTGGATCCATTCTAACACTTGGAAGTTCAAAAGTAAGGAATCTGTGGCTAGATGTCTATCAGATATATATTAAAGAAAAGGAAGGTTTGGGCTTTGCTCTTGCTTTAAATGGAAAGGTTGAGTCAGCAGTTTAAAACCGCTGTACCATTCTGCAGCAGCAGACTGGGAGACGTGCTTTTACTATGTTACACTTGTGGTGCCATAATATGTGCTGCAGTCCATGAGGGGCATTTTACTCCATCCATCCTAGACTCCTCCCAGTCTAGATTCCGCAGCAACCACAGCACCGAGACCGCTCTCCTTGCCGCCACTGATGACATCTGCATGCTACTCAACCAGGGACACACCGCAGCTCTCATTCTTCTAGACCAGTGGTTCCCAAACTTTTGACTCCTGAGGACCCCCATTGAGTCACCACTGGAAGCCGGGGACCCCCAAGCAATTTGTATGAGTTAAATTTCAAATATGAAAACAGTAATTAGAAAAAAATACACACGTGTGCACACAAAACAAATACTCAAAGTATTTAGGGGCAGATTTACAATAACTGACGCATCCATGCATATCAGCTGGGATGCGCCACTTATTGTGCGCCATGCCTCCGCCACCATTGATGCGCCGCATTTACAATGCTGCGCCTCATGGGGCAAAAAAGCACAGATGCATGACGCATCTGTGCCGTAAAGGTGGCGCTTTGCTGGAGTTGCGTCGCAAGCGCGACACAGCTCCAGCAATGCTCTGAGGGGCCGAATCTTGTTAAAGCTGCGTCAATCCTCACGCCTGCTTCAAGCAGGCGCAGGGTTTTGACGCAGCATGGGCCCCAAAGTGACTTAGTGAAATCTTGTAGATTTCACTCAGCCACTTTCAGGAGGCGTTCCTGCGCCGGAACGCCTCCTTCTGGCACAGGGCTTTACAACGTGGCGCATCTCTCAGATGTGTCACGTTGTAAATACCCTGCACCATGGCGCATCTTTTGCATCGCCGCTGCATCACAAAAGTGACGCAACTGTGGCATAAAAGAGGAGCAAGGGGCTTGTAAATCTGCCCCTAAGGATTTTGGGGCCAGATGTACGACCATTTCATTTAGCGCCTCGCAATTGGCGACACATTGCAAGTGGCAAATTGCGAGTCGCTAAATGAAATGTACAACAGTGTGTTTAACTCTGTTTCGGATTCCCAATGGGGTCGCAAATTGCGAGGTTCATTAATATTAATGAGCCTCTCGCAATTTGCGAGCCTATTGGGAATGCCAGCCCTCCTAGGTATGGTGCCTGCTGGGCTCTGCAGGCCACCATGTCTGGGACTGCTTTTAAATAAAGCAGTTTAAAAAAAAATGCAGCCCATTTACCAAGCATTTAAAAAAAAAAAAAAAAGGAAACGTTTTCGTTTCATTTTCTAAGGGCCGGCAGAGATCCCTGGGACCACTGCCTGCCCTTAAAAAATAATTTTTCATGCATTTGCAAAGGGGAAGGGGTCCCCTGGGGACCCCTTCCCATTTGCAAATGCATTACCATGTACTTGAAGTAAGTGGTGATTACGAGGGGTTTGCGACCGCAAAACATTTGTACATGGTTTTAAGACTCGCTATTTGGAAGGGAATGCCCCTTCCAAATAGCAAGTTGCAAAGCCTATTTAGCGAGTCGCAAACAAATTGCGATTCGCGAAATAGGCAATGTACATGGCCCAATACTTTTTTGCGAGTGAAAGCGGGTTCACGAACCCGTTCACGCATATAAAAACGGATGTTACATCTTGCCCTTAGTATTTTATAGTGAAGTAATAGCCCCTCTGTCACATGTATTTCATTTGTTTTATAGCATCTCTCATACCATTGTAGGATGTCTTTACATCACACACATATAGAGACATTGAATTTTACATGTAAAACAGTGTGTATATAAAATGTTTAAAGAGTGTTTGGTCTGGAAAAGCACAAACTCAGGATTCAGAACATAACACATTGGCTAGCACTGACTTTAACATTAAAAATGTATTTCCACCCAAATAAACCTTTTTAGCAGCATCAGGATAATTAATAACTGGGAAAAAACAAAAGTTACTAACTGGTACCATGCAGTTTGCAAGCTGCTCTTTGATGACAGTTTATAGGTCCCTCTGCTACATTACGATTGTCACTTATGAAGTGCACAGTAACAAAAGAATCTCTGTGACAAAAGCAGTAACCACGAACCTATGCACATAAAATGCTGCGTTTTAAAATGCATGTTGCACCTTCTTTGCAGTAGGCACATTAACCCTCTGTGCTACATTAGTTAAGTCAAAGCTGCCACTAAACAAAACTCTCCTCACGCTCCAGCAGGTACATTAATCACTAGCTTTATCTTGACACTTTTATTGCTGCTGGAAAGCTGCTATTTATACAAGAAACTTTTCTGTGCTTTTAAAACTGTTGCCTGCGGACCCCCTGGGAATGTGTCACGGACCCCTGGGGGTCCGCGGACCACAGTTTGGGAAACATTGTTCTAGACCTCTCCGCAGCCTTCAACACCATTTCTCATTGCACTCTTGCAACCAGACTTCACGACGCAGGGATTCAAGGAGCTGCCCGCGACTGGATCCGATTCTTTCTCTCCAACAGAACCCAGAGGATCAGACTCCCCCCCCCCCTTTTCACTCCGAACCCACCGATATCAACTGCCACGAAGACACCAGACTCTGCTTCCAGGAAGGAATTAAGAATGTAGCAGCCTGGATGAAAGACAGCTGTTTGAAGATCAACTCAGAGAAAACCGAGGTCCTCATCCTTAGACCCTGCAACTCTGCCTGGGACAATACCTAGTGGCTCTCCGCCCTCTGGAACCATCCCACTCCTACTGACCACGCATGAAACCTCGGCATCATCTTCGACTCCTCCCTCTCCATGAACCGCCAGGTCAACGACGTCGCCTCTGCCAGCTTCAACTGCCGTTGCATCCTCCGCAAGACCATCAAATGGATTCCCCACGACTGCAGAAAGACCGTCACCCACGCGCTCGTAACCAGCAGACTGGACTACGGCTACGCCCTATACGTCGGAATCAACAGACCTCTGCTACACAGACTCCACTGCCAGACTCGTCCTCGGGACCCCACGTCACAAACACATGACCCAACACCTACGAGACCTCCACTGGTGCCCCGTCGAGAAGAGGGTCACCTTCAAACTCCTCACCCATGCCTACAAATCCCTCAACAACATCGGACCCAAATACCTCAACCAGAGAGTATCCTTCCACGTACCCAAGAGTAACCTCTGCTCCGCTGACCTCCGCCTGGCAGAGCTGCCCTGCATCCGCAGAAACAGAACAGGCTGGAGAGACTTCAATATCGTGGCCAAGACCTGGAACGAGCTCCCCGTGAACATCAGATGCTCCCCAACCCTGCACACCTTCAGGAAGAACCTCAAGACCTGGCACTTTGACTGTTCTGGAGCTGCCGTAGCCCCACCCTTGGCGCCTTGAGACCCTCACGGGTGACTAGTGCGCTATATAAACCTCTGATTGATTGATTGATTGATTGAACTTGAAGGCCCTGGGTACCATTTCCCAGGGCCCTATTAGAAAGTTATCTTATGCCCGTCGAATACAAGCCAATTAAGCATACACTTTTAAGGGTCAGTGCACATGCCAATGGTCTCTTTAGCAAGCTTCTGTGCACTCAGTCATTCCACTGAGCATGAAGTAAAAAAGTGGAATAAATCCATTAAAAAACATTTCCTCACAATGACATTGTCATGCATTGCCTGACTACTTCATCTCCAGTTCACTCCACAAGCCCAGTGCGGAGGTGGGAGGGTATCGAGTATTTCCAAGTTTACAAACTGGCTCTGGCTGTTGTTGCTAAAGGAGCTCTGAATTCTACCTTCAGAGAAATTGTAACGAGTGGTGCCTCCATTTTTGTTGTTGTTGTTGATCAAGTCTGCCTAACCAGTGCCTGTAAAAAACATCTTTCATTTCTAATAGCTGTGATTTGGGTTAGCCTGGAGTCAAGTTCTCCCCTTTGGTCTCAAGTTGACACCAATAATGTTCCCATATAGTGTGGCCAAACTAATGATGTTCCTAAGGAGACAAGAATGCCAAGTCGTTCCCCATTATTGGGAATTGTTAATCAAAGAGAGAACTCTTCATGTTGCCAAATTTTCAACAAAATGTTTGCTGCCTCCAGCTTCTGGGTCTATTCCTTAATGTCACTAAATCCTAGCAAGAGCTCTCCAATCTCATCTAGGATTTGAGGGACCATTATAAACAGTGGTTGATTAAGTTTTTCCATTGCATGAAAGTATTCAGAAATGGACATTGAAAACCCATATTGGAAGTCTGTCAACCTGCGTCTACAAGTCAATTTTGTGTGCAATCTCATCCCGAATGGCATACTCCAGCTTGAACATAGCCTCCTTTTGTGTAGTAGTTGAATGTGATAGTTTCAGGTACCTAAATCAGTGGTTGTTAACCTTTTGATGCCTGTGGACCCCCACTTAATCATTGCTGTAATGCAGGTCCCCCACCCGATTTGTTATTGGAATCCTGGGAACTCAGCCTAACCAAATATGATGTTATGAACTGAAAATGAATACACACAAATATGGAAACCGGTCTTAATCAAAATCAATCAGGGTTCTTGTACAGTGCGACTAATCACCCTAAGCGTCTCAAGGTGAGGGGGGATTCTCTGCAGTTAAGTTGAAGAGCAAGGTCTTGTGATCTTTCCCGAATTGAGGCAGTGACTGTGATTGCCTGATATGCGAAGGTAGGGAGTTCTAGGTCTTTGCAGTGAGGTAGAAGTATCTTCCACCTACCGAGGTCTTGGGAATCTGTGGGATAGTGAGGCCAGGGCCAGAATGGAGGAGCCAAGATGTCTGATCGGTGTGTAGGAGGAGAGGCTGTTGTTCAGGGCTTTGTAGGTGTGTGTTTGAGGAGCTTGAAGGTGATTTGTTGACCGAAAACCAGTGGAGTTCTCTCAGGTGACCGGAGATGTGGCTTTGGTGGGGGATGTCCATGTTGAGTTTGACTCGGGCATCCTGAATGCGTTGAAATTTGTGGGGGTGAGGGGGTGGTTTGGGTCGTGCTGGGATAGTGTATTGCCAAATTCAAGCCTCCTGCTGGCGAACACCTGGGTGACAGTTCTCCTGGACTTAGTAGGGATCCATTTTAAGATCTTTTTAGAGCAGGCGAAGCGTGTGTAAGCAGGAGGATGATAAGCTGGTGATTTGTAATCACCGCAATTTAAAAAAAATACCTGGTCCGTGTTTTAAATTTATTTCTCGCTGCTAAAATTGCTACTTGCTGCTAAAATTGCTAGTTTGCACTGCCTTACCTCGTGGTGGACCGGAGTGGTCTCCTGAGGCTCTTGGGTGCCTTCCCCTTGTCGGGTCCATCCGTGCGAGCGGACCCGCCATCTTGGGGGTAGTTGGGCCACGTTCTAGTGGTCGGGGCTGCACGCTCTGGGCTCCATAAAAAGAACACTGGAGCGAAAGCGCGCAGCGGGCGCGCTTGCGGCGCGCCCGTCTGCGCCCGTCCGCGCCAAGGATGCGCCCAGTGCCAGTAATGCTGCCCGTTTTGATCACATGGAGGAACAGCGACAACTATCCGGCCCGTTATACCCTAGAGAGATCCTCCTAGATATCGGTAATCTTTATGCAAACAGGGGGACACTTAGGCTGTTGCATTCAGCCCATCCACGGGCTGATTTTCTCGCTAACGATCTTTTGATGTGTGGGCTTTTGAATGTGAGGTCCCTGCCAAGGCACAGCGTGGAGATCCAGCTGATGATAGAGACACACGAGCTTGATGTCCTGTTTATGACGGAAACATGGACTCGCTCTGATTGTTTGGTTGATCCCCGCTGAGCGTGCCCTTCTGGTTTTAAATTTCTACATCTCCCCAGGTCTAATGGGAGGGGTGGGGGGTAGGGGTCATTTATAAAGCAACTTGTAAGATTGGAACTATTGACTTGGACCCGGCTGATGGAACGGAACTGCTGGGCCTATCCATTCAGAGCTGTTCCGGGAATATTTTTACTGGGATTTTATGCTTTAGACCTCCAGGGGCTTTTAGCGTTCTGCAGCAACAATCACTACTAGCCACCCTTACTAATATGGCTGCTTTCCACCACAGGCTGATAATTTTAGGGGATTTTAACCTCTGGTTCAATGGCTCCCTAAACGCAGGTCTATTAAATTTGCTTCATTCTTGCGAAAGCTTTGGCCTTTATCAGCAAGCCACAGAAGCTACTCATAAGGCGGGGGGCACCTCTTTGATTTGGTGTTCACGGTTCCTGACCTGTTGGTTATGGGGGAAATCCTGCCTATGGATTGGACAGACCATTCCCTCGTTAAATTTTATGTCAATATTAAGGGTTCTCTGATAAAGACTCCACAGGCTACTAAGGAGTTTGTGTGCAGAGATTGGAAGGCTCTTGTTCGATTGAAGCCCTCCGGCATGGTGTTTAAAGTAGGAGAGTGTTTTGCTTTGGATAAGCAAGTTGAGGAGAACTATGCCTCACTTTGCACAGGGATTACGGGGGTGCTGGATTCTCATGCCCCCCTTAAAGTACGCAGTTGCAAGGAGAAAATCTCTGCGCCTTGGTTTAATGACACGCTGAAAAACTTGAAGCGGGGTTGTAAACAAGCGGAGAGAAGTTGGAGGCGTACTTATGAGGAATCTAACAGGGTGCAGTGGAAGCGCAAAATCGTGGAATATAAGAGTCTGATAAGGAAATCTAAGGCTGACTATTATTCCTCCTTGATTTGTAATGCTTCCAATAGCTCCAGGAGTATTTTTAACATACTAAATAGTCTTACTAGCCCTGAGTGCTCTAAGAACTCCATTGTCCCATCTCAGGAACTTTGTGAGAATCTTGCCAAATTCTTCAAGGAGAAAATAGAGTTAATTATTGAGGACTTGCAGGATTCCCCGGAGATCGGTTGCCCTGCGGCCTCCGGACATGGGTTTCCGGTAGATAAGATTAACAATCTAGTTTGGTCGCTTGGTGATCCTTTACTATAGTTTCCACCTCTTATGGAAGACGCCTTTAGTGGTCTGGCAAGGGGGATTTCTTCCGGTTCTCTTTTGGACCCCGTGTCACACAAGATTTGGAAGGAGTTTGAGGAGGAACTATTTCCGACTCTCTGCTTGATTTGTAACCAATCTCTTGCCTCGTTTATTGTTCCTGCCCAGTGGAAGCAGGCTGTGATATCTCCCCTGTTGAAGAAGCCTTCTTTAGACCCGGAATGCTCCAAGAATTACAGACCTATCTCTTTGCTGCCTTTCCCAGCCAAAATTGTCGAGTGTTTGGTCAGTTTAACCCTCTCCAAACATCTGGAACAGCATCTCTTATTAGAGGAAAATCAATTTGGTTTCCGGCCGGCTCATGGGACCGAAACTGCATTGGTCACCGCCGTGGACAAGCTTCAAAGGCGTGCAGACAGGGGACAGGCAGCGGTTCTGATTCTGTTAGACATGTCTGCCGCATTTGATACGGTTAACCATGAGATCTTGCTGGGCCGTTTAAGTGATGCTGGGGTGAGAGGTAGCGCTCTGATGTGGATTCAGTCATTTTTGCAGGATAGACAGCAGGCAGTGTCCCTGCCCCCCTTCCAATCGGCGTTTTCTCACGTTCAACACAGGGTGCCACAGGGATCAGCAATTAGCCCCATTCTTTTCAACCTGTATTTAAGACCTCTGATCTCGCTTATTAAAGCCTATAAAATCAAGATTATAAATTACGCTGATGATACGCAGATGATCCTTGAAGTACTGAAATCTTCATTCTCAGGGAATACTTACTAATAAAAAAGAACTTGGCACAGAAGCTGAAAATATAAAAAGACATCTTTATTAAATTTAATAAGTGAGGCCACGTCACACAGAAGCCGTAGCAACTGAATGAGGTAGTCTGAGGAATACAGAGAACAGAGGCCTTTTATATGCTAGGGTTACAAACTTCAGCATACAAGTAAGGGGCAGTCCTAGCTTTTGCAAGCATGCAAAATGCCTAACATTCCTTCTTACACAAGCCGGAGAAACCCATAATAAAAGGACCACAACCCACATCATAAACAGACCATAAAAGAAGGCACAGAAAACAGATAAGAAGCAGTATATGGGGTGTGTGTGTGCATACCAAACTCTACAATGTCCTGTGCTTTCATCCTCAATCTTGATCAGCTAAAGGGCAGGAACTGATTTAACAAGGTCAGCTTCAGGCAACAGGGTCAGTTCACTCAGGTCAAACAGGAGTCAGCATGAACTCGAGCTAAGGTCTACATGTCCTTAAAAGACTGGTTTCAGCCACAATCATGGCCTATGTGAGGGCAACCACAAAATGGCTGCCATACACAAAATGGAACCCACGGGTTCAGAATTCACAGAACCTCAGACCCTCCTTTTGCCCTTACATAGGCAATCACTCAGTCTGTATCTGAATCGATGTCAATATTATCCGTTATTCCCTTCACTAAGGCATTATTATTCGAATTATCTTTCATGGAACGCAAGGGATAGACTTCGTTGGCATAAATAAACATCGTCTGATATGCCCATACAGACCCATTGTAACTAAATGACAGAACCAAATAGGGAATACCTCTATCTGTAGTATGTGGCATAAAACCACACACCCAACAATTTGTGGTGTTCATTACTAACTGGTGTTGATGCAGAAGCTGTACAAAGGAATTATTAGTAAACTCTGACCTCCTAACCAGTTCATGTTCAGGTAAAGTATGGAAAGAATGCAAAGAAGTAGTAGTAGGAAGAGACATAGGTTGGGAGGTGGGTACAGATGTCAGCTGGGTAGCAAAACAATCCCTCCCATCAGAGACAACATCATGTTTAAAACACTAGAAAGCACGTTTTTAAGAACATATAGACAACAGGAGAAAGTAATGACCACTATTACAAACAAAATGTATCGTTTTTTACAACTCTAAGCAGAAAGCAAACCCTAAAATTATCTAGTAACATTTTTTTATGGCTCCTATGCATTTCAGAAACTTATTATATGTTCAGGTGAAACAAAGGTGATCCTCATCAATGCTCTGAGGTGAAAAGGGATACTCTTCCACAAAGAATGGATTTTATTCTGCTTTTACTAAACCGAATACTACTTTAAAACAATGCCAGTAAAACAATAATGATCAGTCTCCTCAAACCCATTTTATGCAATCACACGGAAACCACTTGTGAAACCAACTATGCCCAGAGTTCCTTCGAAAGCCTCTCTGGCAGGCTTCTATTGTCCATCAAATCTTCTTTTGTTGTTGTCTTCCGCATGGGCCTCTTCATTCAAGCCTTTCATGTAAATGGTGCTTCTCAGTATCCGTTGGAGTGCCCTCCTGGCAAACACTCATAGCTCATTCGAAAGTCTCAATGTCTCAAGGCAGTGCACCAGTATCTCTCCTCTGCGGCAGACACTACAGATAGCATGATCTTCATTGATCATGAGCACAAATCATCTCGTGCAGACCCGGGACCATTCTCAGACTCCAACATTCATCATTCAGTGTCAGAGGACGCTCAGGCTGCTCTTTCATGGGCAACAGAATGGAGTGCCTTTTGCCAATCTTGGATCCTCCAGTGCACTGCACTTCCGTTGGAGCAAAGGAAAAGGGGTTGTGTGGCCAAAACCCAGGCCAAGGGGCTTCAAGGGACTGCACACTCTCAGAGGTTGCCAGCACATGACAGGTGGGTGGAAAACTGAAGCCTCAAACAACAAGAATCCTTCTCTTTCGCTCTTTGCACTGAAATTATTGTTCTGTGATGTCCAATGCCGTCTGATGGAGCAAGTGCGATGCTTTAAACAGTTCATTGTATAACAAGGGGACTGCAAGCAGGTGGCCTGCAATCTTCAAAGGAGTGGCCATATGCCATGGGACAATTCTGGTCTAGAATACACTGTCATTTCTCAAAGGCAATACAAAGACAAAGGCAGTAGGCAAAACAGTGCCTCTAGGCTCTTCAATTGGGTTTCCGTGTGAGAGCATATCCTCCACCATCTAAGGGTAGATAGCGACATGATTAAGTCTAGGTATTCCTAAATTCCTTATCTAGAACATCTCAAAAGAAACATTGCATAATATAGATTATCAGGGACATGTAGACACCTCCCTTTTAATAACTGTGCACCAAGTGCACTACGCAATACACAGGCTAATAATCAAAATGTGGAAACTTGTCTTATAATAGCATTGAGTCAGTTAACCAGTCCATCACTACCATGACGGTTAGACTGGAAAACATCGAGTTAGGCCTAAAGAAAGTTCTTTAAAAAAGTCTAGTCATACAAAAGGGAATTATACATAATATAGGGGTTCCTAGTACATTACTGCAATCTGGAAGTGTGAACCTAAACAATACACCTACAATAATAAAAGGGCTGACTGGTGAAAGGAATATGGAAAAGGGAAATGGAACTAGGACACAGCTAAAATCCCCAATTACTAGGGACTATGCAACATCAATCAGGGGAGAAGTGACGAAAGAAAAATCTATAGGAAGAACAAGAAATTACTTGGGTGATAGTCAGGCATGTGACACAACACCAAGAGTGGGGGTGATACATAAAAAATCAAAATAGTTCATGATAGTCAGCTCTACCGCTGGCCTCTACACCATATACGGTAATCTTAGCTAATGTTCCAGTTCCTTTTTCAGGGAAAAAAAATTAACCTTGTTTCCTTTATGGTACAAGGCCATACACTATTCAGGAAGCAGAACAAAACTGACTAATGTAATATAAAGAATTAGGTCACCATGCACAAAAGTCACAGATCTATAATTTATCCTTGCGTCCAATTCAGGATACATAATTTTAGGGCTGCCTGTTCCTTAAGGGGAGGGGCAGTACGTGACTAACAGCATGTGACACACTTTGATTCTGTATATCTCTTTTTTATTTTCCTTCAAAACCATTAAAGCCAAATTTGACATACACTGATGAAGTGTTGTCTGTTTTTCTGTGAAATTTAGTGTCAAAGCAAATCTACCCAACTGTTTGCAGGATACACATCGTCATGTATATCACTTCACAACGCAGGTAAACTTGTAATAGTATCATAAGCAGCAACATAAAACAAAAACATGCAAAAAAAACGCACAAAACGGACATGTCAAGCCATCAGATATACTCGCTGTATATCAAGCACAAAAAGCATAGAGAAAACAATAGCATATATAAATGAGCGGTGACGCACAACACCAGGTCATGTACTAACAATATTCGGGCCTGCTTAATTTGTCAGGTTTAAAGTCCTCACCCTCCTTTTGACAGCAGATCACCAGGTAGTAGAGATTTGGCTGTCAAATGCAACTTACTGTGTGTCACTTCTGACACACAGGACCAGCAGGAACAATTCATAAAAGGATAAAATGCAAGAATATGTAAAATGCACAAACATTTCTTTTCAAAGAAATTACGCAAAAACACATCTCTTTTCAACCAACCAAACTCACGTGTCTTGTCAGCCTTAAAATCACCCAGAACAATCCATGAATGATCTGTGAGCAAAAGCAAAAAGAAAAAATACACAACACACAAAAGAAAGACATTTCTCATGACAAACAGGCATCAATTATAACTTTTAATCAGAAGACAAAACATAATACACATTAACAGACACAAAAATAAATTTCCATTACTTAACTGTTACCATCTTGTCAGGCAGCTTGCAACATGAAGCCCTTTTAACTTTCAAAAAGTAAAATTCTTTCACTGACACTCTGCATGTCCCGTACGCCAACACCCTTTGAGGTCCTGCTTTCCCAAGCAATCATTTCTCCATCTGTTTACACTTACTCCTAACTCCCACCTTACTGACCTTAAGGTCAAAATCTGCCTTGCGGGCTACTCAGCCCTCTGTCTCTTCCTCACTCTTAAAGCTGAAAAAAGACAAAAAAACCTTCCCAACTCTTTCTAACCTGCAATAACCAACCCTATTTAAAACACATGATGTATATATATTACTCCTGTTAGGGGCTACAATTTATTTCTATACTTCGATTATTAAAACAGTTACTGTGACTAATTCGCAAAACATAATAACATAACATACCATCTTTAGAACAGATGTTTGCTATTACCCTATGCAATGGTACTCATTTCAGCAACATTAAATGAATCTCACTGGGCCATTTAAAAGCAAACCCCAAATGGGGACAGTCTGCAAATTTGTATTACACCTAAATGTATGCATTTACTGAAGCCTAAAGCACTTTAAAGCTATCATAAATGGCAAGAATGCTGTTTTAAATGGTCTATTTTACCCAAATTCGACTTTGATGTTTGGGGCACTTAAAAATAAATATCCTATACTTGTAATACATATTAATCATCCTCAGAATGTTCTTTACAAATTACAGAGATTTTTAATCAGACATATCCCATGTAAATCTTCGGAAAAATGAGTTTTGTACGCCTGCGCTAAGTGAAATTCCATATGCCAATGTTCTTCATTATGCAGTATAGCACAGCTTAAATTAATTTTTAATGCTAGGATGTCATAGTATGAGCATTAAGCTTCATGAATAGTAAAAAACGAATTTTGTAGCACTTATTTTTAATAATTATTTTTCATAATTTATAATTTTTTTAATAAACCCAATTATTTTGTATAATTCCACATATAAGAGCAAGCTTCATCCCTTGCCTATCATTTTTAGACGCATTCATTTATAAGCCCAAGCACAGACGCCTAACTTGAAACATGACAAAATGTTTGCGCCATTTTTTTTCTTTCTAAAAAGGACATTTTTATTTAGCAACAGACCCAAGAATATGCTTACAAAATGTTGCTTAATAGACTGAAAACATCAAGAAAAACCACGAACAGACATTGTGCTCATTTCAGACATAAACAGAAAGGGGTGAAACACTCAGGACACACAATACGGCGCGCTTTTAGCCATGCATTTCATGAATTGCGCCAACGCTATTCACTTACAGAAATTGCACTAATGGGAAAACCACATAGACATTTAAACACACATTTAACCCACAAACCAATACTCAGAACAAAAACCAAGGACAGCCCACAGACTGTACTTAAACCAAACCATTTGTAAATACTAGTTGTAAGTCATATTTACAAGAAACGCTTTTCAATTGTGTTTCAAAAGACTGCAAAAACAGCCCAACAGACTGATGTATGTCCAAGAAGCGAAAATACACTCAATTCACTAGCTTTGGCTAGCAGAATACCAAACAAAATCGTTCTGCATATCTTCATTCATAAAACTGCGCAGAACAAAGGATCCTTGTTTTGCATTATGTCATATTTTAATTCCCTGGGGATACAAAATCACCAAGGAAGAAATATGTTTGTAAATCTAAACCTATTTAGATATTCCCTTTAGGGGGGGCCGGCTAATTTACTTCACATCACACTATGGTACCTTCCAAAAAAGCAACACATGTTTCCATGTGAGCTTACAAACAGGCATGCCAAAAAATACTGCGGAAAACGTATTATAATCAAAGTGGTGCTTAAGGTACTTCTCGTACGTGCACCGTTCAACTAAACCAAATGGAGAAATATCTCCTCATTGCCTGCCTACACAAATTGCAATTCGCATATACAAACCTATACAAATCCAAAGTTGGCCAACACAAATTCCAAAGTTCCAAAGCTACATTCCCAAATTTGCTAAGACCAGGCATCTTATAGTTCACTAATCTAGCTTCAAACTTCAAGGGGTTATCTCTACCAATACACTCGCAAATATACAAGCCCCTCTGCTTTGGTAATTTGCAATAACCAAATCAAAAACCAGGAAACCAAACCCCTCGGCTTTGGTAATTGCAATAACCAAATCAAAGACCCAAAGAACAAAAACTAATGACTCAAAGAACCAAAAACTAAGGACTCAAAGAACCAAAAACAAAGGACTCAAAGAACCAAAGAACCAAAGAACAAAGGACTGGGAGCGACCCACTTATACTTAACTCTTACTTTTACTAATCAAAAGGTTATCCAAATTCTAACTGTCAAGTTCTACATGACCTAACGGTCTTTTTAGAATACTCACGCCAAAAGGTTCTCAGTCAGGAGTGACATCATGTGGAGGATCAAAATCAGGAAGATCAGAAATATACTGGGCTGCAGAATCAAAGAATCTCCAGAATCCCTGTGCACAGAGTACCTCCTTAGTAGAATCCTGTTCTGTCCTCCTCCGTAGATTTCAGTCTCCTGAAAAGATCACTCCCACAGAAAGACACTTCTCTGATGAAACCCCACATTGGGCGCCATTTGAAGAACTGAAATCTTCATTCTCAGGGAATACTTACTAATAAGAAAGAACTTGGCACAGAAGCTGAAAATATAAAAAGACATCTTTATTAAATTTAATAAGTGAGGCCACGTCACACAGAAGCCGTAGCAACTGAATGAGGTAGTCTGAGGAATACAGAGAACAGAGGCCTTTTATATGCTAGGGTTACAAACTTCAGCATACAAGTAAGGGGCAGTCCTAGCTTTTGCAAGCATGCAAAATGCCTAACATTCCTTCTTACACAAGCCGGACAAACCCATAATAAAAGGACCACAACCCACATCATAAACAGACCATAAAAGAAGGAACAGAAAGCAGATAAGAAGCAGTATAAGGGGTGTGTGTGTGTGCATACCAAACTCTACAATGTCCTGTGCTTTGATCCTCAATCTTGATCAGCTAAAGGGCAGGAACTGGTTTAACAAGGTCAGCTTCAGCCAACAGGGTCAGTTCACTCAGGTAAAACACGAGTCAGCATGAACTCGAGCTAAGGTCTACATGTCCTTAAAAGACTGGTTTCAGCCACAATCATGGCCTATGTGAGGGCAACCACAAAATGGCTGCCATACACAAAATGGAACCCACGGGTTCAGAATTCACAGAACCTCTTCCTCTCCTTTGAGGGAGAAGAATCGACACCTGTGGAGGTATTCCACAACTGTCTGCGGGATACGTCACGTTGGCTAAAGAACAATTCCCTTCAGTTCAATGCTGGAAAGATGGAGGTGCTTTTTAGTGCTGGGAATAAGATCTCCCGTCCAGTTCCAGAGAATTTTTGGCCTCCTGAGACAGCGACTAAAGTGCGGCCAGTGGAATCAGTCCGTAACTTAGGGGTTATGCTTGATCAGAAGCTCAGCATGGAGACTCATGCAAAAAAAACGACCGCCTGCTGCTTGGCTATTCTGCGGTCTTTGCGGAAGATCCTGCAACTACTGCCATTTCAGGCTTGCGCCCAAGTGGACAGGTGTACGATCCTTAGTAGGTTGGATTATTGTAATGCTCTACTGCTGGAGTCCTCTGGCTTCTTGCTGGATAGGCTCCAAAGAATGCAAGCAGCGGCCGCCAGGTTGGTTCTGGGGCTTCCTAGGAGAGCACATGCGCCGGTAGCCCTGGCTAAACTGCATTGGCTCTCGTTGAGACAGAGGGTACAATTCAAGGCCTTATGCCTCATTTTCAAGGCCCTCCATGGAACAGGCTCTCTACCTCTGCAATCCAAATTCACTTGGTACACCCCAACCAGGCTGCTTCGATCTTCGGCAGCTAGGCTGGTGAGAGTGCCTAAATTTAGGAAGACTAGATCAGGGGGCAGATCCTTTGAGGTGGCCGCGGCCAAGCTGTAGAACTTGCTCCCGTGTGAGATCAGGCATACCAGGGAGCTCCTTCTTTTCAGAAAAAAGATTAAAACTTGGCTGTTTCCTAAGTAAATGCATTCTGTCCGTTCTGTCCTGTCCCGTCTGACACTCGTCCGTCCTTTTGAGCCATCAGCGCCAGGATGCCTGCAAGGTGATAGTGCGCTTTATAAGATAAATAAATAAATAAATAATAAATAAATAAGCCTGTATACATTGCACTAACCTTATGGTAAACCAGCCACAAACCATCATCCTACCCACCTGTGTATACCTATGCATAAACATTGTGAGCAACAACAGTACCCCATGTAAATTACACCTGATCTACTGCCCTCCAGGTAACAACCACGCACCCATCGAACAAATCATGGAAGTCATCTCCTCAAATGCTGGACAACATTGCTCCCACGTTTTCCTCAGACTTCAACCTTCACTGGAACAACCACAACAACCCCACTGTTAATAGACTAAAAACCATCCTTACTGACCTCAACGTGGTCCAAATCTGCTACAGCCTGACGTACAACCATGGGGCAACTCTGGATCTGGTCATTGCTAGATCAAACTCCAATCGATCGTCCCATCTGATTGGACAGACCATCACTACATCACTTTCTTTATTACCAAACCAACTAAGACACATAAAACCCCAAATTAATAAACCCAAACAATGGAGAAAGAACACTCACTACATTAAACTCAGCGATCTAACAACCCTCAGCAACAATGTACTAGGGCCACAAGTGGACATGACAGAGGTCCATGGCCTCACAAACCACTACACCAACTCGATGACTAGTATTCTTTTTGTTCTTGTTACTGGTTTATTTATTGATAAGAACGTTCTAAATATCGCATGTGTAAATCGAGGATGACTAGCATTCTTGATGCAGTTGCGCCCTTTCAACTAAAACGAACGTCCTCTAAAGACTCCAAACCATGTCACAATGGGAGCCTAAATGAACAAAGACGCAACCGGAGACTAGTTGAATGGACATGGAGATCCTCACCTTCGCTAGAACACCTTTAGCAAGCAAATGTGATCAATGACAAGCACCTACAACAAACACATCAGCATCTCTAAAGCAATTTTCCTCAAAGTTTAGCTAAACAATGCCAGAAATCGCCCAAGGAAATGGTTTGAGATTATAAAGCAACAATCTGCCCAACAAGTCAGCACCTCCACATTAGGTCCTAATTCACAACCAAACTGCAACATATTCGCCTCTCACTTCCTTGAAAAATCTAAAAAGATAGAAAATGAACTCCAAACGGCAAATGAACACATCAAAAAGATATCCCCAATTGCCGCACCCTAAACCAAACCAAACTCACCCTCAAAAACAAAGAGTCCTGGAACGCTTTCAAAACTTTCCACAAAAATGACATCCTCAAGATCCTACTCTGTTGTTGTTTGACCTGCACTTCGTGTGTACTCAACAGTTATAAAACAATAATCAAAATTCTTTTTGGTAAGGGAGTGCCCTGCTTTGGGTCGTCCCCACAACCCTGTCTGAAAACTGCTCTGTCTAGGCCTGGAAGACTCCTGGTCTGCAGGGTTCTCCACCTTAGTCCCTGAGGGTTTCTTTCTTATTATACTAGTATATTCAAAAATCAATTCCAAAGTTTACCAAAAAGTAACCAAGTAAACAAAATTGTATTCATGCAAATTTATGTATTCGTATTCTGACTTACGATAGTACAATTAATTCACAAATATTAAATTGCATCAAAAATCAATCAAGTAAAATACCACAGACTGTGGTTTAAAAAATCAGCACAAACAATTCAAAATTAAAATTCCAAATGCATTTCGGGTTTCTCTGAACCCTTCTTCATGGTTTTTTTTGTTAAGAATTAAATCAGAAAGATCCGTAATTTGAGGTCCCAAGGCGAGATTCTGAAATTGAGAAAATAATACAACACAATGTAACAATATGTTTTTTGTATCCTCTGGTGTTAACATGCTTCACTATTTAGAATTCACACATCCAACTCTTCATGTCTAAAGGGGAAGCTTATATTTGTTGGACAGGTTGAAAAAAGAATAAAAACTATGTGTCTAATAAGTGGTGCTCGTGAAGAAATTGTTCCAATGCACCCCCCACTGAGCATAACATTGTGCTAATGTGAGTGCTGTAAACTAACTGCTCAGTCTCAGTAACGTTACATGGTATACTTACTGGTAGAATAATGATTGGCATGAGGTCAGAAACCCACGTCAAGTCAGACTTCCCTATGCGCTTTCTGAAAAAAGGTCAGTGTTGTAACACTGGGCAGCCGTGCATCTAAACGTGAAATGTGCCTCCCCAGGTAATATATATTTAAATCTTACCATGCCATTTGGTGTTTCTCACGTGTCTGACTCCTCCAAAACCTTACTCAAATGCACGCCAAGGAAGATTGATCAATGGCTCATATATCAAACGAGTTGATTGCCGGAAAGTTTTCTAAAAATGTATGCATATCTTAATTAACATCCTCGAATCTCGCATCCCAAAACAGGTCAAAACATCAAGCTGAAACACAATGCAGACTGTAACACCATGGGAGTAATTTATTCCATCCGTTGTCCATGTGACCTGGTATACGTAGGCAGAACATCCAGAAAAATTAAAACAAGGACTATAGAACACAAAAGCACGATACGCAATCATCAGATGTCATCCAGTTTAGCAAACATTAGATACAACAGTCACATAACATTCCGCAGATTCGTTTCACAGTGTTAGAAAAGGTCGAGCTCACAACAGGCAAGGAGTTTCACACCCTTTTAGCCAGAAGAGAAACATTTTGGATAAAATCACTAGGCACTATGAGTCCGGGAGGACTCAATGATCAATATGAGCTAATGTGTTTCCTATAATGACTAATTTAAAGTCATCCAGTCGTTTCACAGTATGTAAACAAGGGCATGGCTACGATTTTGAAAAGTATATGGCACGTCTATCATGTATAACCACGACACCTCATGATCAAATGTTATAAATTAATTGTAAAGACATGGTTATGGCAATCTAGAGTACCAGATGAATAATGTACGAGTTGATATTTGTTATTAAAGTAGTATCATATCAGACCATAGGGTCACAAACTATTGTAAAGGATTGGCACATACAAATCCGACTCCCATTAATTTCTAATTTTTATTTCCAGCACTATTGGTAATTCACGCACATAAACACTATGCACTTGTGGTCGAATTTTTCACTTTCAAATTTCTTGCTTATGATCAATAAAGTTCTTAGGATCTCATGATCACACACACCTTTAACAATGTAAGGACACTCAAATAAATGCACGTCGTTACACACGTCTGTTCCGATATCATTACTATTACTATGCTTGAAAAGTTAGCAGGCCACATAATATGTTATTCTATTCACCATCTCAGATTCTGAGAAGCAGGCTATAATAAACGTATCATGCGAGCATGTTTTCCACCGGAACAGTTAATAAAGTTTTCTTCAACACTCCGGCCCTTTAAATACCAGGAGAGGCTACACCGGATGTTTACAGCGGAAGCCAATTAGGTCGGGATTTCGCGTCTTTGAATACAAATGGGAGGTAGGCACGTAAAGCCATTAGCACGCTCGATATGCTTTTAACAGTGTGAAAAACCATGCGCTAAACTCAGCTACCTGAATTTCAGGTTTGGAACAATACCTTCCAATATGCACGTTGTAAGCCCCTGAACACCGTGATCAGAGAAACCCGAAATGCATTTGGAATTTTAATTTTGAATTGTTTGTACTGATTTTTTAAACCACAGTCTGTGGTATTTCACTTGATTGATTTTTGATGTAATTTAATATTTGTGTATTAATTGTACTATCGTAAGTCAGAATACGAATACATAAATTTGCATGAATACAATTTTGTTTACTTGGTTACTTTTTGGTAAACTTTGGAATAGATTTTTGAATATACTAGTATAATTAGAAAGAAACCCTCAGGATCCTCAAGATCCTAACATCTCTTAAACCATCAAATCACTTCTGCGACCCTCTTCCAGCCAACATCTTCAGTGAGATCAAAACTTCTCTAATTCCCCTCTGGACAAAGATTGTGAACGCCTCCCTACTGCAAGGAACCCTCCCGAGTTGCCTAAAATCAGGCCAGGTAACCACCATTCTAAAAATAACCCACAGCTGACCACACAATTCCAGATAACTACTGCCCAAAATCCACTATTCCTACTCTAGCAAAACTACTGGAGAAATGCGTACATTCCCAACTATGCGGCCACATAGCTCAATTCGACCTCATGACCAGTTCCAACCAGGCTACCGTCAGGACCATAACACGGAAACAGCCATGACAGACATTGTTGATGAGACACTCAGAATACTAGACAATAATGAATCCTGCCTCCTAATCCTCCTAGGCCTATCCTCCGCCTTCGATACGGTCAAACATGACAGTCTTCTGGACTTCATTGAACACAGAATGGGATTATCTGGGACTGTCCTAAAATGGGTTCACCTCTTTCTTAGACAGCGGAACGCAAAGAATCAAGATCAACCAATCTCCATCCAGCACCACGGGGTTACCCTAGGTGTCCCTCAAGGTTCCGACCTATCACCTACTCTCTTCAATCTATTCATGGAGCCCTTAACCGAAATTCTGAAACTCTCCAATGTTCACTACCACATATATGCGGACGATACCCAACTATGCCTAAAAGAATCATCTCCAGATGATGTACGGTAACTTAATACAACTCTGCCAACAACTCACAACTGGCTGGCCAGAAACCACCTCATACTTCATGCACTCAAAACCGAATTCCTCCTAATTACCCCTCGCCGAGGACACGTCGACATTGAAGATTGGATGAAACACTTAACAGTCTTCAACTTCAAACCTCACATCATAGATTCCGCAAAATATTTGGGAATAACAATCAACAAAAATCTCAGCATGCAAGAACACATCAGTACAGCCACCAGAGGAGCAAACTTACATATGAATATTATTAGAAAACTTAAACCCTCCCTCCCCGCCGACGACCTCAAATCAGCAGTACAAGCTCTAGTGATACCCACAATAGTCTATGGGAACACAACCTTATATGGTCTGTCGAGATCCAGACTGGCTCCACTGAGGGCCTCTCTCAACGCGGCAGCAAGACTTGTCACCGGCTCCAAAAAGAAAAACCACATCATCCCTGATCTAAAGGCACTGAACTGGCTCCCTTTTGAGGCACGAACACGGAAAAAATTGCCTGCATGACACACAAAGCCCTGCACTTCAACACAACAAGAACTTTCAGGGGGTGGCAGAAGGTAAAAGCTCCAGCACCTGGCTATTGAAACCACAAAGATTTCAGAAAAAGAAAACCTACAACCGTACTTTCTCCGGAATAGCACCTAGAATCTAGAATGCCCTGCCACCGGAAATCAAAATGAACCCCTCTAGCACATCATTCAAGAATGAAGTCAAACTGCTTCTAATGAATAAACTCCAACCCAACCCCAACTCTTTCTCTGCTATCAACTCTCATTTTTATTAACTTTTCTTTTGTACCTAGTGTTTCAAACTACTCATTTTTTTTTAAACTGTATTTTTATTGCAGCATTAGAAAATACACAAACAGTTGTACCAGCTGCCTTGCCAGTTACAAACATTCTACAAACGCCATGAAGTAAGCATCACACAGCCGTTTAGCCCACATCCCGGAGGTCGGGCGGCGATAGCTATAAAATGCTAGATACAGATCTTCAACTATTATACAAGGACAGCATCTAGGCAGGATGAACTAGGGCCAGATGTAGGTAGGATTGATTTACCGATTCTTAATTACCGAATTTTACCGATTCGGTAATTAAGAATCGGTAAATCAGAGGGGTTGGTATGTAGGTATTCCAGATGTGCTGGAATACCGAATCGGAGAAATTCGGTATTTACCGATTCGGTAAATACCGATTGGTAATGCCGATTCATTCCTATGGGCTTTGAAGCCCATAGGAATGAATGGGCATTACCGATTCGGTATTTACCGAATCGGTAAATATCGAATTTCACAAGGGTGCAGGGGGTGTCACTTTGACACCCTCTGGCACCCCCAAAACAGGCTCGGGTGCCATGTGGCAGGCATACATGCCCCAAGGGCAGGTCTGCCTGTCATATGGCAGAGGTGTGCATGCACACATGTGCATGCACACCGGAATCGGTATTTTACCATCAAATTGGATTTGATGGTAAAATACCGATTCGGTAAGGCTTGTGGGACTCAGAGTCCCACCTACATCTCAGATTTACCGAATCGGTAAAAATACTGATTCGGTATTTTACAGAATCTGTAAATTTATCGATCGGTAAATTTACCGATTCTGTAAAATTAAGGGCCCTACATACCATTTCTGAAATACCGGTCGGTAATGGCCGAAAATACTGATTTTCGGCCGTTACCGACCGACCTACATCTGGCCCCTAGTCTCCGCTTTTTATTTGGAAACCAACTCTCCCCCCCAATCCCAACAAAACCCAATTTGTTTCAAACTACTCATGTGATGTTATTTTGTAAAGCACTATGATACCCTACCAAGGTCTAGTTCGCTCTATATAAAACTTTTTAAATAAAAGTAAAAAAAATATATATTTTATTTAATTCACAAACTAATATTAAAAAAATCAAAAGTTTGAATGGGAAGGTTAATACTTTTTCTATGTTCAATTTATGCCACTGATTGTCC
This sequence comes from Lissotriton helveticus, assembly GCF_964261635.1. Lineage (NCBI taxonomy): Eukaryota > Metazoa > Chordata > Amphibia > Caudata > Salamandridae > Lissotriton > Lissotriton helveticus. Next base: position 185,712,083 of record NC_136068.1, on the reverse strand, counting down.
ATACTATATTCTGTTTGACACAGTGTCCCTGCTCCGATCAATCGGAGATTACCAATATAAGGTCAACCTATAATTTCAAATTCACATTTACAGAAAGTTTTAAAATATTTACCTTTTGATTCTCTATATCTGGCTTATTATTCGGTTAATATTATTTAATTTTCTAAGCAGTCTCAGACCCCCTGACTAGGGATTGTGGTCCCTGGACAACAGGTTACGATCCGATGATCTAGATCATTTGATGATCGCATGCTAGTCCCTCCAAGAATAAAGCAAGCGCTGGCCTGGTGGAAAGCAAAGCTCAATACAAAGGCAAGTTTGCATTTACAACCTCATTTCATTCACGTGGAATTAACTACACTCATCCCGAGATGCAGGGGTGGCAATCTACTGAACTTGAATGCATGGGGACTGTTAGTATCAGACCGAAAAGCAACTTCAATTAATAGCTTCAAACTGAAATCAGTCAGAAAGGGCTACAGTCATTCCATCCAAGACTGACCAACTCTTCCGTGCCACTTCAAACAGATAAAACAATTGTTTTTAAAAAACTTGGGGCACAAACATGGTTTTGCAGTGGGAATCTTTCTGGGTTCACATATAGTGCATTATACTGCCATCTAATGGTTGGGTCTGACATACTACTTTAGTTACTTTTAGGGTTCCGGGTCACATAGGAATTCACTGAATAGCAAACACGCTTTCGACGCACACGCTAAGATACCTGTAGAAGGGGTGCGGTTTTGGATATTTGACCTAGAATTTTGAACTCGACTGATAACCTACATTGGTTTGAATACCCCAAAGGCATCACACATAGTTTTTAATCGAAGAATTTGAGGAAAACTGGTGAACCTTTGAAAGGCCGGGACGGAAGTACAACCGTGGAGAGAACTTGAGCACGGAATTGTTTAGCCTTACAGCCCTGAGGAAGTCGAAGGGTACTCCACTACGACGAAACACGTGTTTGCTGGGCATTTCGGAATAAAAGAAGACAAAAACATCAACTACATGGATCATAGTCAAATCTTTATTTACCTTGTCTTATGAATCTGTATTGAACATACTCTATAATGAAAATTAAATAATACCCCCATGTGCAGAGGATTGTGTATACAATTTAGTTACTTTTAGGTTGAACCTATGCAGTGCTTGCCCTGTTGCTTAGTGACCTGTAGTAATTGCTTTGTGGAGTTCCAACTCCACCCATTGCTTGCTTTTTGTTTTTCATTTGTCTATGTCAGTGGTCTTCAAAAATCCATGCTTACCAGTGGTCAGTCCTTCCTCCCATGCAGCAGGGACTAAGTACTGTTTTATCATGCTACAGTACTATCAGCCAGATTCATGATTGTCCCGTTTTGCGAGTCCTTAATAGCGATTATTAAGGAATCGCTATTAAGGACTTGCGATTCCTACATCTTCCTAATTTGCAAATAAGGATGCGATTTCAAGGGTGCCAGGGGTGTCCAAAGCACCCCTGAAATGAAAATGTAGACTGATGTTGCGCACACACATGTCCAAAGGACATGTGTGTGTGTAACATACAACTTAGAAAAATGCACTAAAGTGCATTTTTTTAATTTTTCGCTATTTACCACGAAGTCAGACTTCGCGGTAAATAGCGGCCAAAAATTGCGAATTCACAATTTAAAAATGGTTAATGAATTGCATTTAAGGAATCTCAAACAGAGATTCCTTAAATGCAATTCCTCGCAATTTTGCGATTTGGCTATTAGCGATTTTTGCATTTGGGATGATGAATCCCAAATGCAAAAATTGCGCTCGCGAAGGGCCAGATTTTCAGAATCTGGCCCTTTGCGAGCCGATTTTACAATGATGAATCTAGCTGTTAATCTCTTCTTGGGAGCACTATTTTTTTCTTGGTTTCCTGCTCTGTTTCTTTTTGCCTGTCTTTAGTTTCGGCACCATAGATGATTACATTCAAATATAGTTTTCCTCAATCACACCTCCTTTTAATTCTACAGTTTTATAAGGGGTACGGCTTCCTACTTCTTTGGTTATGTTTTTGAGGCTTTGAGCTATTTTCGATTTCAACTGTCATTTGGGCTTTTTTTAGTGGGATGTCTGTTTGATTTTGGGCTTTCTTTTTAGTTAGCCTGTCTCTGATCCTGCTAAATGTTTTGTTTACTTCTTATAAACTTTCTCAGACTAATTATTTTTCAGCTTGCCTATGACTCATCTCCCCGATCTTCCATGCAGTGCCCAACACCATCTCACCCCTCCCACTTGCCCACCCCTCCCTCGGAGGTCGCTGCATTCAGAGACCTCTTTTGGCAGTGTATTGACTTCCCTCCTCCCCTTTTGCAGTTTATGCAAAGTGATCTCGACCCATAGGTATTGGAGTGCTTTACACAAGCACCGGTTTTATTACACACTGTGTTAGAACTGGGGGTCTCTAGTTGGCTGAGGTAGGTACCTTAGCCCAAATAGAGACCCTTGCTTCTAAGTCAGGGAAAGGAAGGACTCATACTCAGATAGCCCCTGCTCACCCCCTCTGTAGCTTGGCATGAGCAGCCAGGCTTATCTCCAAGGCAAATGTGTAAAGTATTTGCAACCACGCTCTCAGTAACCCAGTGATAACTTCACAAATGGACTCCACACGAGTTTAATAAAAAAAACAATTATATGTTTATAATAAAAGATATTTGATGAGACACACGATAAAAAATCCAACATATGCGTATTTGTAATATTTCACCTTGCCGATTATTAGGCCAGCAAGCCCTTGTAGGTTCTTGCAGTATTAATGAGCAATTCTCGATGATCCAATGCATTCCTAATGCAATACTATGCAGTTCGCAATGCAAGAATAAGGCACTTCGGGGGCGCTAGGTGGCACGCACGCAAATTGGCCGCACACCTGTGAGGCTCCTGCAGCCTGGTGAATAAATCCGGCATTTATCCTTGCTCAAAGGCTCTGCTCCTGTAATCTCATTACGGCCGACTGCCGCTGAGGACTCGCTGCAGCTCCGGTGTGAGTTTCTGCTGAATCGAGACTAACCTGTGACTGCTGTGACCCAAAGAAACCTCTGCCGGGAAAAGGTGGGACACTACTGTGGAGACTGGAGGTGACACTGTTCACAACGCCAGCCCGGGGCCTGCCACGAGGTGCGCAGGCCCGGCAGCTCAACCTGGCGGTCTACACTGGAGGAGAGAGATCCGACTTGCGGTGCTGCTGATACCCCAAGTGAGCGCAAACTGAGAGCGCTGTGACTGACGGCTGCCAACCGGGAAAGATAACCGTAAGCCTGGTGCTGAGACTGGCCTAAACTGACTGACACCGCTAGCTGCATATTCCTCCACTGGCCGCCCTGATAAGTGAGTAACCGACCGCAGCCCACGCGCAGTAACAGTGCCAAGTGAACAATCGCAGATCTGCAACGGGATACCCCCTCACTGCCCCGACATAACATATCGTCTTGGCAGCACTTGGGTGCCACTGCGCCCAAATCAGCGGCTCGGAGGTTGCCTTGAACTAGGACATTTGCTTTGGGAATGTTCTGGTGGAGGCACGCTACTGGGGGGTCGGAGGTTTACACATTCTTTGGCCACTGGACACTGTGCTCCGACAATAGGAGGCTAGTGACTGCTGCTGCGACTGTAATTTAGACATTATCCCTATCTTGTGTGTGGAGAAGCAGTGTAAGGAGGGAGTGGACTGCTCGACGATACGCGGACACTGCCCTACGACATCACTGGGGCACCGAACAGCGTGTGCCGGCAGAGAAGACCGGACAAAGCACACCACCCAGCACATACTAGAAAGGGAGAAGAAAGCGCCCCCTGAACCGAAGTACCGGGACCTACCAGGGAAGTGCATGCACAGCTGAGTGCACAGTGGCGGAATTCATTGATTAGTAGAGGTATGCATACTTTGATTTAGACTGCACCGATCAATGCCACGGGTCCAGGCTGGTAGACGACCCCATTGCCAGGTGTGCATGAGTGCATGAGTGTGCTGCCCTGCGCCACTACTGCACCTGCCTTCCTATATACATTGTCCTGAGTGAGTTGCCGTGCCCAAGCACGGTAGGAACACAACAGGGCTGCGAACGAGGGAGCCGAGTGGGCCACAAGACCGCCATGGGCAAGACGGACACTAGACAGTCTTAATTGAACTTTGAGGCGCTGAGGCGGAGCGCTAGAGACCTGCAAGAAGAGCAGGACCTTGACAGGAGAGATGAGGCACAGGGGGATGCGGTAGTGCAGACGGCGGATGTGCAGAGTATACTACAAGAGGTTCGCCAGGGATTCGCCACCCTCGTGGACAAGGTAGATAGAATGTCATCACGGATGGACGCTATGGCTCACAATCTGGAGGGACACGAAGACAGAATAAAGGAGGCGGAGGGGCGCATATCAGACACCGAGGATACGGCGGACAGAGCCACGTCGCAAATTGCACACATGGACAAACTCCTGAAACGTATCGCTGCTAAGAACGAGGATTTAGAAGAGCGCTTGAGGCGCATTAACATTCACAGTATAGGTATTCCCAAATCGACCAACAAAGGCAAAATGGAGGAGTATGTGGAACAGCTGCTGTTGTCTGGATCGTAGCGGAGTCACTGTCCAATCAATTCATAGTGGAGAGGGCCCATCGCTCCCTGTGACCGTGCCCTCCGCCTGGTAGAGCTCCACGGCACCTAATAGCACAACTTTTGAACTATAGGGATAGAGATGTGACACTGCGCTTGACACGGAGTAAACAACAGCTTACATATGAAGGCAATAAGGTCTCAATCTACCCGGATTTTACCCCTACGGTTCAGGAGGAAAGACGCAAATTTATAGATGTAAAAAACAAGTTGAGACTTGCCCAAATCGATTACGCACTGTTATATCTTGCACGCCTCAGGGTAACCCATCAGGGGGAGCAGCGTTTCTTCACCAAACCGCAACAGGTAGAAGAATTCCTCAAACAAGTGAAACATGCAAATCGCAACAATGGGAATCACACGGCATTGCAGCAGTCATCGTCAACGGGAGCGGAAGAAGACTCACAATGAAAGATTTCTTGACACTTACAGGTGATTGGAGCAGACAGCAGGATCTGATAACCAAGTGGCAGTTGGACACATTCCATGGGACGTATCACTGGCTCAGCTAGTGAACCCTAATGAGCTGACTTCATGTACACGAGGCACCCTCTGCCCCATAGAGCACAGATACACCACCTGACGTGGACTCTGGGGGCGAGAGGTAACTGTGCTGTCACCTAGGGCTGGCCCCCAATGGGTACTCCCCCACTATTGATCACTGCGGGGAACTCGCGGAAATGGTTTGCTGTTTACCGTCTCAGTTGGGGTTAAGGGAGGGAGGGAGATCATTTCTGGCAAGTTGGGGTTGCTTCAGTGGGAGGGACGTTTTCCTTTAAGTATGTCTTTAGCACGCAGTTTTGTTTCTTTTCCCAGGTTAACAGAGACGACATGTAAGCTTGGCGTTGAGCACTCGACGTGTAGTATGACTGTATGTAATCTCCACACAGGGGAGGGAGGTGGAGCACATCAGCCGCGAGGACCAATTCTGTCAGAGAAGCGTGTACATGGCTGACACTAGCACTACAAAATTGAATAATATTACATGGAACATCAGGGGATTGGGGGACCTGAGGAAAAAGCGGCATATAGTGGCTTACTTGGACACACATCAGGCACACATAGTTATTGGTTGCTGTCGAGGGGACTGGTCCAGCCATTCATAAAGTACAGCATCTAGCTAGGACATACTTGGATCTCGCACCGATAAAACTCACATTGTCGTTGTCAGACTTTAGCCCACCGCGTAGCGCTTAGAAGCTAAATGCCTCTATTTTATTAGATATAGTCTTCCAGGAGGAATTGCGGGAGGAGATTCAGGACTTCTTTGCATGGAATAAAGGCATGGTACAGGACGTAGAGACCATTTGGGAGGCATTTAAGGTCACAATCCGGTAGCTCTGCATATCAAAAGGGGCTGGGGTATTGAGAGACATCACCAACAGGCTACGTCGGCTGGAATCGGAACTCAAGCAACTAGAAATGACACTAGCACAAGGGCCGGATGGGCTGGCGCAGCAAAAGTTCAGGGAGACACTAACACAGTATATAAACACAGCACAAAGGGAAACGCGATTTAGGAGTAAACACTGGATAGCTCGCCGCTACGGAGAGGGGGAAAGGCCCGGCAAGGCACTTGCTGATACAATCAGGAAACCGTGTTATTCCAATTATGTTTTGGAACTGGAGGGCCCAGGTGAGATAATATACCGTGACACCGCACACATACTTGATGCTTTTACGCACCACTACACTATCCTGTACACCACGACCAGGGAGGATAAACTGGACCTGGAGGCATACCTGGGAGATGTATCGCTAGGGTGGCTGAGAGATGTGCACCAAGAGTTTCTATGTGCCCCGTTTGAATTAGACAAAGTTAGGGAAGCCAACATGCATATGCAATCTGGGAAGGCCACCGGGACGGATGGCATTCCTATAGAATTTTACAAAACATACATAGATCTGATGGCCCCTATTCTGCGTGAGGTCTATGAGGAATCACTGGAAGTAGGCCGCCTCCTGCCCTCTATGAGAGAAGCTCTCATCGTCTCCCTTTTAAAACCGGAGAAATCACCCCAGCAGTGTGGATCCTATAGGCCACTGTCCTTGCTTAATTGCGATGCAAAGATCTTGGCAAAGATCATCGCTACCCGAATTAGCCTGCTACTAGACCATCTGATCCTACCTGACAAGTCAGGGTTTGTGCCAGGACGAGCCACTTCCCATAATCTAAGAACTCTTTTCACCATTTTAAATAATGTCTCTCTGGACCTGCCCCTAGCGGCTATATTTTTGGATGCCACCAAGGCTTTTGACTCCATTGAGTGTGACTTTATTTTTGGGGTAATGCTGCGAATGGGGTTTCCACCACTTTTTTTTATCATGGATCCAACTGCTGTATCACCAGCCGGTTGCTAGAGTGCTCATAAATGGGCACACATCCCAGGCATTCCCGATCACCAGAGGCACTTGGCAGGGGTGCCCACTGTCCCCATTGTTGTTTGCCTTAGCAGTGGAGCCACTGGCGGCGAAATTGAGGCAACACCACAATGATAAAGCCCTGCGATGCAACATGAGGCAGATTCTAATTTCGCTGTATGCCGATGATATTACGCTATATGTTCGAGACCTACAACAACATTTAAACCCATCCTCAGGGAATTCATAGTCTTTGGGAGAGTATCGAGGGTTCAAATTAATTGGGGGAAGTCTTGTCTTTTCCCTCTGACAACATCAACAACGCGCTTCCCCTTGGACTACCCCTTAGAGTGGTGTGAAGACGAACTGCGAAATCTGGGCATCCGCATCGCCAGAGATAGAGAAGAATTAATGCGCCTTAATTATAGTACTGCATTGAACCGCATAACAGACACTGTAGGTCGCTGGATCACTCTACCACTTTCTATGGCGGGGCGGGCATCCCTAATTAAAATGATAGTCCTTCCCCAATTGCTTTACCTCTTTTTAAATACACCTTATTAACCGGGAAGACACTTCTTTAATTCCCTTAAAACGGAGTTGATACGTTTGGTATGGGGAGGCAAGCAACCGAGGCTGCAGTGGAATGTGCTTATACGGCCATACTCGCAGGGAGGGTTCGGGATACCAGACTTTGAGCTATACTATGTTAGCGCACAAGCCCATTACGTGTACTTTTGGGTTAACCAGCCGAGATTTATGCCAAAGGTAGCGGCATAACACTGGCTCGCGCACCCTTTACCGATTGATGGTGCCATGTACGATTTACCCAGTGCTCGAGAGCGAACGCATACCACTGTTAATGCCACAATTACAGCGTGGCCACGTATCAGTAACCTGCTGAATGCTCCCATGCTTTATTCTCCTCTTCTACCACTCACGTTCCATCCGAGCATGCCCCTTCTCCAGGAAACACTATTTTATAACTTTAGGGCATGAATGAAAATTCACACCTGAGGAGACTTATACCATAATTGGAAATTCTGCCACGCAGAGCATCTCTTTCAGGGCATACAGCATACTCGGCTTGATTTTTTTATATATATATGGCCTAGACAGGGGATTCGGTCACTAATACCGGAGTTCCCAGCTGAACCCCAGACACTTGCTCCACTGCAAATACTTCTGAAAAGGGGGGGCCCTCGGCCCCCCCGCACGCATGGCGGCGCGGCGACCGTCGCCCCCACTGTCTCCTTGGTTGCCACTCGGCGGTGGGGGCGTGCCCTGGGGGGCGCGGCCCACCGCCGATTGGCTGGCGGCCCCCTTGACCCGGATCCTGGGAAATGGGTCCGGGTCAGGGGGGGCGGGCTAGAGGAGGGGCCACCTGGCCCCTCAGGAATAAAGAGATAGGGAGCGCCCAGGAGACCCCCTTGTCCCTGGACGCTCCCTCGCCGAAACGGTGTGCCCCGCGCTCGGGGCTTCTTTGTTTTCCCACCCACCATCCCTTGGAACAAAAAGTTTGGTAGCAGTTCTTATCTCTGGTTGAAGGGTAAGTTCTGGATGTACGGTCCACGGGTCTCACAGGGTAATAGAGATGAACGGTTGGTGTATTTTGTTGATGCTTTTGTCTAGGAATTTTTCCCCCTTTTAGCAAGTCATGTGTGAAGTGAACTGTATTTAATGCTATGTGTCTTTAGGCCTTTTTTCCCTTTGTAGCTATACGTTGATACTGTTTGAAGTGAACTGTATTTAATGCTATGTGTCTTTAGGCCTTTTTTCCCTTTGTAGCTATACGTTGATACTGTTGGAAGTGAACTGTATTTAATGCTATGTGTCTTTAGGCCTTTTTTCCCTTTGTAGCTATACGTTGATACTATTTGAAGTGTACTGTATTTATTGCTATATGTCTTTAGGCCTTTTTTCCCTTTGTAGCTATACGTTGATACTGTTTTATTAGCCAGTGTAGCTGTCCTTTAGAATTTTTTCCCATAGGTCGTCGTATTTATTAGGTATGGGGCATGCGGTAAGGTCATTATCGGTGAGCACATATTTTGAGGTCTGAGGGGGCGGGCATCATCCTATGGAGGTTCCCGCCCAGGGGGAGGAGCCTGCGGGCCACTCCCACAACTCCAGGGGCAAGGTAATAGATGCTGCAAAGCAAAGGAGCGCGGGTAGGAGTAGTTCACGCTTTCCTTAGGCTGGTAGCCACCCCGCGCGCGTGGACTCATGACGCCACCGGCGCAGAGTAAGGGCCCTCCTTTAGTGGGTAAATGGAGTTCAGGGCGTAGACCGGGCAATTCCCGGGGTAACACTGCGCATGCGCACATCCAGAGGGGAGGCGCAGCTTGTAGGACCTGACACCGGTAGTGACCCTGCCATATGGCCAGAAATGTACAAAAATTCTAGATGAGGATGTTTAGTATAAGTTAGGAATAACATGTATTAGAGTTTTGTTAAAGTCAGGCTCTCAAACTTGTTGCTAAGAGTATGTACCTAAATGTCCTGCTGAATTTTTGTATAAATTGTTGATTATGCAATTAAAACCTTTTTTTAATTTCATACTTTAATAAATACGGCCGGGCGACTAGCGCCCGCCTTCCAAAAAGTAAAGACGTCTCGTGTCCACGTTCCTGGGTATTGGGTGCCGGATTGGGGGGGAGGCGGCAGCTAGTCGCTGACCATGTACAAAATACGACAGCCAAACGCCTTGTCTCCCTGTTATACCGCATGGTGCACACACAACGAGAGATCATGGCTACACTGTCCCGGACACGCTGGGGTGAAGAACTGGGTTTTGCCCTAACGGAAGATCACTGGGAATACTGCTGCTCAGCAGTCGGTTACGAATAATACACAATAACTACCTGCATAAATTGTATTATACGCCAGTCAGGATGCATAGATATCACTTACGGGATACGGACAGATGTGACCGATGTCAGGCTCCTGGGGCAGACTTTCTGCAACTGGCATGGGAGTGCCCGGGAGTGAGTGCATTCTGGAGGCATGTTTTTGAGGCCCTGGATCTGATGACGAACACACACATTGAGCCCACACCACTGATGGCCCTGTTGGGTTATGTTAAACATGTACAGGTGACACATCGAAAATATGTTGCCCTTGCACTACTCATGGCTAAGAGACGGGTGCAGAGTGAGAGCGCCTAAATTTAAGACCTCGTATCGATATGATTTACTGTCAGGAACAGCTTGGCACTTATGCTGAACTATTACCTAGCTCCTCCAGGCCCAGGGATATTTGGGCACCACTGACATGCTACCTACTGACACTTTTGAGTGTGCACTCAACAGCTGAGCCACAGGGATCTGTGCAGTAGAATGCCCCAGATATGTGCGCAGCTGTCATGCCGTTACTACTATAGAGTTGCGACTAACTATCTTGAGTAATTTGTAATATGTACTGATGTAGAAGAATTCACTACCGCGCATATGGACAGACATCACTGATGATTTTTTTAAATCAACGAACATCATTGTGTGATGGGCTGTATCCTGACTTCGTAGGGTGGAATCCGCCCCTTTGACGTTTCTGTGGATGAGATGTACACACTGGCTATGCACTGTGAAAAGATAAGGACGGTACACATGCATGGTCTTGCTGCTCAAATACTATGTTGAGTGCTGTGAATATCGATGCTACTCTGTCTTGTTTGTAAAAAAAAATAATAAACCAAAAAAGAAAGTTTAAAAAAAAAAAGAATCAGGCACTTCATAATGTAAAAATAATACAATTCGTAATTCAACAATCAGGCAGTTCGTAATGCGAAAATAATGCAATTCGTAATGCATCAATCAGGCAGTTCGAGATGCGATAATAATGCAATTCATAATGCAACAACCAGGCAGTTCGTAATGCAAAAATAACGCAATGCGTAATGCAACAATCATGCAGTTCATAATGCAAAAATAATGCAATGCGTAATGCAACAATCAGGCAGTTCGTAAGGCAAAAATAATGCAACGCGTAATGCAACAATCAGGCAGTTTGCAATGCAAAAATAATGCAAAAATAATGCAACAATCGCGTAGTTCATAATGCCAAAATAATGTACTCCGGCACCGATCGCGGTGCTCTGGACGGTCTTGACCCTGGGCACAGGGTCAAGACTGATTTGCATGTGGCTGGGTCCAAACTGGAATGGCATGGTGAGCAAAAAAAACATGGATTTAGGGCCAGATGTCTGTACTAGGGTGAATGCATGACATTGTTCTGCATTCTGTCCATTAATTGTTCTTTTTGCATTTGTCACCTCGAGTGGGAGCGGTATGCCCAGAACTGGATCCTGTGCTCTCTCCATGCCACTGGAGTCAAGCTATCCTGGCTGATGAGGGCTGAAAGCCGGAAACCGGTCCTATGATTCTTGTTTCCAGTCCAGGGAGGACCTGGCCTGGCAGTTCGGGCTGGACTGTTCCCATTGGGTGCAGGGTCAAGACTGATTTGCATATTGCTGGGTCCAAACTGGAATGGTATAGTGACCAAAAGAAACATGAACTTAGGACCAGATCTCTATACTGAGATGAATGTATGACATTGTTACCTTCTGTCCATCAATTGTACTTTTTGCCACTGGACGGTCTCTATGCCACTCTTACTGACTCATGGTCAGTTACTGCCAAAATATGCCCCAAACACGAGTATGATGGAAGACAAAGTGCAGCTCCACACTCCGGCCCCGGTACTGCCACTCCTCTGCAAGTACAGGCCGCGATACGAGCTTGAGTGGAGACTCGTGCTGCAAAGATGGGAAAGGCCGAGAGCGTTTCCTCTCGTAGCCCGCACCCTGCCCCAAGCGGCGACACACAAACGCACGCTGGCTGAGCCTTACCTGGGGGGGTGGGGGTAGGATCTCACTTTCCTCTCTTCGCAACTTGGGCCTCCGATGCGACTTCGTTGTTCTTGGGCAGTGGAACTCGGGCTCCCGACGGTGATGGTTTGAGGTCTCTCCTTGGCAAAGACAGGCTTGGGCCGGCGAGCTGTGAGTTCTCACAGCTCCTCTGGGCATGCCGGTCCTGGCTGATGGCAAAGACGATCGCAGCGCTTCTGGTCACGCTGTCAATTGAAGCGGAAAACAAGACTGCTCTGTGACACACAGTCATGGGGCAATTTCCCATAATGGTCTCAGGCTGCAACAGGGCACACAATGTTGCTGAGACTGACTTGCGTTCCAGATGCACACAATCACAGGGCAATCCTCACGAAGGTCTCAGGCTGCATGAAGCCCACGCACACAGCATCGCTGAGACTCACTTGGACTCAGGGTGCACACGTTCACGGGGCAGTTCTTACGAAGGTCTCAGGCTGCAAAAAGCACACGCACACTGCGTCGCTGAGACACACTTGGAAACTTTTATGTTCCTGAGTTTCCACAACAGAAAGCCAGCTCTCCTCGGGCCCTTGGGGACAAGTTACTTTAGGAAACAGCACACAGCAAAGTCCTTTCAAGCAGAGGGACACAGTACACAGCAAAGTCCCTTAGCCTCTACTTGGTTTAATCCGAAAACTGCAGGCCAGCCCTAGAACACAAGGGTCATTCCTTTCCTTCAGTCTCATCAGCTGTTTCTTCCTTGGCAGAGGTTCCTCTTGACCATGAAGTAGTCCAACGTTCCGGGGTTTCAGCTCTCATAGTTATACGCCTAAATATCTTTGAAGTCTTTGTGTTCTGGGGGGGCACTGACCCTTGTCCAAACCAATTCTGGGTGTCGCCCTGCCAGTGACACCTTCTTCCTTTGATAGTGGGGATCTGGATCCTCAATCTGTCAGCAGGAGATGGAGCCATTGTTTTATGGCAGCAGCCCAGGCCTCTTCACCTCCAGGGGCTACTCCTCCCCATTACACTCCAGATGCAGGTCAGTCTGTTGCTGTCTCACCTCCTTCCCTGGGTCAAGACATTTCTCAGATCCTATCACATTCAAATCCAGACAGTCAATCCACAACCAGGCAGAGGCACACAGACTTATTAGAACAAAAAAAAATAGCCACTTCTAAAAGCACGGTTTCTAATCACACAATGCAAAAACCACCTTCACAAAAAGATGTGTAATTAAATTGGGAGTTCAGGCACACTCAACTTCACCTCTCCATCTTAAGCATATAGGAAGATAGGCTGGAAACATATAACACAGCCTTCCCTCTTCTGTCTTATGGGCAAGATGGCTTTGCAACAGTGAAAAACTAAATGGAAAGTATTTCACCGTCAGGACATGTTACACACCTCAGTACATGTCCTACCTTTCACATACACTGCACCCTGCCCAGGGGGGTACCTTGGACCTACCATTAGGGTGTCTGATGTGCATAAAAAGGGAAGGGTGAGGCCTGGCATATGGGTGCACTTGTCAGGATCAGGCAGTTTAACAAACTGCGCGCTGGCACGGCAGTGGCAGCCTGAGTTCTCTCTTTAGGGCTAATTGGGTGTGGGTGACACAATTAGTGCTGCAGGCCCAATAGTAGCATTTGTATTACCAGCCCTGACACACATAGTGCACTTTACTAGGGACTTTACTAGTAAGACAAACATACCAATCATGGACAACCAAATACCATTACACTTTACACAGGGAGCACTTGCACTTTGACACCAATCAGCAGCGGCAAAGTGCCCAACACCATGGCAACACCATGTTGAGGTACTGGGTTTTTAAGAACCGGTAAAGAACCGGTAACCCAGCGGTGGCAGGGAATCAACACCCAGAGACCTCGGGTTCTCCTGATCCAGACCTACAGAAACTCGGAGTCTTCTAGGTGAAGTCAAAGATTAGTTTATTGGCTGCAACCAAGGTAACAGGTGTCCTAGAAGTACAATACGGGTATGTTCTCAGGAGACTGCACACTTTCATGAAGTCAGGCTTCTCTTCTTATACACAGTTTTGGGCCCTAGGCAAAACATTCTTGGTTGTAAAGTAAATAGTTAACATATTCTGGTTCAAAGGAAAAGCAGAGTCATGATGACATGTCCATATTTCAATTTGTGCTGCCTACAACAAATCATTTGGCAAGGCCCAACACTTCACCAGATAACACTGGACCCCTAATTAAAACGGGCACCTCCCCACCATAAAGTAAGTGAAGCAAAGGAGTGGAAAAAGATGTGAGCGAGATATGGCAGGTGTGCGCGCTGAAATGGTTTTATGGCTGGTTGAGCCTAGATGCTATCTTGCTCGGCCACTGGGAGGGAACTGACCTAACGAGCTTGGCCTGGGGCAATGGTTCCAACTTGTACTGAGGTCAGGGAAAAGTCGATTAAGGAGTACGTGTCCTTGTGGAATCAAATTCGACTGGATTAAGGCCTATGTAAAGGGCAACATATAAATGGGAGCTAAGGGTTCAGAATGTAAATGACGATTTCGAGGTGAAATCGTTACTTGAATATGCTGAAAATACATGTACATGATGTACTCGTCATTCTCGGTCTTTTGATACCAAATTCGTCATGTTTCGACGAAGTTTTATTTCTCGAGTCCCGAACTATTATATGCATCCAGATTTTCAGAACCACAAACCCTCCTTTTGCCCTTACATAGGCAATTAATCTATCCTCATGTTAGTCTGAGTCCAGATCTATATTCCTAAAGTCATTGAGATGTTGCTGTAACATCATTCTAGTACTTAGTTCATCCCTGGACATAGGCTTCCTTACACATGATGTGACGCAGAGGCCACATATTGCAGGAGCACACTGTATGCACAGACAGAACAGGAAAAGAATGGCTAAGACCATCCCAATGACTATCAGAATTTTCTATCCCCAGGCAGATATCAGTTCCCAGAACCATCCCATTAACGACCAATCTCCTTTTCCCACATGAATAGATTCGGAAATCTTATGCAGTTTGGAGATGGCCCTGTACACTGTTGGAGCATTATCTGGGATAAAAATGCAACAACTAGACTGGATCAATTTGCATACTCCACCTCGGTCCGCAAGTATTACATCCAAAGCGACCCGGTTCTGAAGGGTCATAAGTCGATCCGACTGGAGCTCAGCAGTCAGGTTGCCAAGGGCACCAGCAGTTTCAATCACAGTGGATTCAACTACCCTTGTTAATTGCCTTATGTTTCTACTGTTAGCCATGGATCCCCAGAATGGCAGAAAACCCTTTGCAAAGTCCCCAAATTCTTGACCTGCAGTGTCTTCTTTACTCAAAACACCTCTAACTACCCTTGTCCGATGGTAATCCGCCGTTGCTGTGTAGGTGGGAGGTAACAGGAATGAAACGAAACATGAGCCCGAGAAGTCAGGGGGCAACCATGTATAGGCTCTATCATGGCAGATGAAATAAGTACCCTTAGCGGCTAAAAACGCAGGGGAAGTCTGAGATCCCAAAACATATGTTTCTGCACAGACACTCTTCCCTAGCTGAGCTCTGGGATTCTTGCCAATACCTTGCAGACACAGGTGACCTTGATGGGGTATGATCCAGATAGGGGACGATCTTTTGGCTTGCTGTTTCTCACTTAGTGTAGTGCCATATCCGGTCACGTTCCAACCTACATATGCAAGTATCTCATCATCCGGAGTATCTTCATAGGAAGTTACTTCCTTGATCATGTCAACTATACCTTTGACTAGGGCGCTAGTCTTGAGGTTGTCTTTTACAGAACGTAGGGGTTGGATTTCTCGTGCATATATGAACATTGTCCTATATGCCCATACTGAACCATTGTGACTAAATGGCAGGACCAAATAGGGGATACCTTTATCCGTTGTGTGAGGCATGAGACCACACACCCAACAGTTAGTTGTGTTCATTACAAGTTGGTGTTGGTGTAATAACTGGACGAAGGAGTTATTAATGAATTCTAACCTTCTATTGGATTCGTGGTCAGGCAGAGGGTGGAAAGAATGAGAGGAAACAGTAGGAGGAGGTATGGGTGGTGCAGTGGGCGCAAATGTTACATGGAAAGAGAATAAAACATAACTTATCAAAAAGATCGTTACGCTGGATAGCATAAAATACACAATATTAGAAAACTTTTCTTTGTCATCGTGTTACATAGTCTCTGCTTAAAGTTCATTGGTTTGGCAGGTCTCTCCACATCAGGAAACTCCATCCTCTCTAAAGTGCTGCCCGCGACGAGGAGGTTGTTTCTGCTAAGGAGTGCTTCTGTCAGTCTAGGGCAACTCCCTTGGACCGACCAGAACCACCGACCTAACGTCGTTGGCTGCACTTCCGAAGACTTTAACCAATCGCGGCCCTAGCAGCGGAACCCGGATGGCGGTTCAAAAAACAAAAATAAGCAAGTTACCTAGATGGGAGATCTGCACTTTCAAAAATAGTACTTGGGAGGGAAAAAAATACTTTCGCTTGTCCATAGGTCTTGGTCTCATATCATAAAAGGAATCACTTTATTAGTCTGTTTTTCTCGGTCCTAGATTGTAGCGTCTTCTTCCTGGTACTGTCTGGTCCTGAAACAGCAGTTCAGGCTCAAAAGAGTTCAATTGTTCTGGTGGTGGCACAGTTTCTTGAAAAATGTTCTCGCTTTCACAATCAGGGTTAGTTTCTTTTACACGGTCATCAGTTGAGAGCTCTGAGTCAGTGCCACCTTTCTGGACCCATTGGTCATAGGACAGAGGGAAGGGTACTTTTTTACAATGGATCCCGTGGACCCAGTTGGCATTCCCCTCCACACGGACAGCTGACCTTGTGGACAGAAGGACGAGGTGAGGCCCGTCCACCTGGGCTGGTCGTTTCTTGTTCTTTGAAAGTTGCGGACGAGGACCCAGGAACCGGGGTCAATGGCGTGACCCGGAGTCTCAGAGACCGGAGGCAAGGTGTTGTGGACCTGTTGATGTAAAACACGCAATTTAGCCGTCAATTCATACAAGTAATCAAGCAAAATAGGGTGTTGCAGCTCGCTAAACTTCGTGGGCCTAGGCACTCCCCATATGTTGGCTGGCCGGCCAAAGACGATTTCGTAGGGGCTGAGTTTCACTCGCGAATGCACAGTCATTCTGGTGGATAGGAGTGCTAACGGTAGAGCGTCAGGCCATTTGAGACCTGTGCTCGCTTGGATTTTGGCCAATTTAAGTTTTAGCGTGCCATCGTAACATTCTACTAATCCAGCTGATTGGGGGTGATTTGCAGCGTGGAACTTTTGCCTAATGCCTAGCCCTTCACACACTCTTTTCATCACACGACCCACAAATTCACTTCCGTTGTCAGACCAGACCATTCTAGGCATTCCGAACCTGGGGAAGTACTCTTTTACAAGGGCTTTGGCTGTGGACAAGGCAGTATTGTCTTTTAGGGGATAGGCTTCTACCCATCTCGAGAAGGCACAAACAACAACGAGCACGTATTTTAAGTTGTTGCACCTCTCCATGTGTATGAAATCTAGCTGCAAAACCTCAAACGGATACGTAGGAGGTGCAAAATGACCAGCTGGAGTTGGGGTTCCCCTACCAGGATTGTGCTTCAGACATACCATGCAATTCTTGACAACATTCTCTGCACACTTGGGAATCCCTGAATTCTTCCACACTGGGGCCAACAACTCGCAAATCCCTTTCACGCTGATATGAGCCATTCCATGAGCCATTGTAACCACTGCAAGCACATATGCATCGGCTAACAACCATCTCTGATGCTCTGTCAATTCAACCCAACAACCATCTGCATCCATTCTTCCTGTACTCTCTCTCCACGTGCTTAACTCCTTCTCTGTGGCCTCAGCTTGGATGGACTTCACACTTTCTATCGTGTCCTCACATATTCCAACCTCACCAGTCCATCTTTCAGGGCCTGCAACATACATCCGGCTCATCACATTCTTTGCCGTTTCTTTAGCGGTCTCATCAGCGAATGCATTTCCACGACCAACATCATCAGTCACCTTCTTGTGAGCACTACATTTCACAATCGCCATTTGCAGGGGCAAGGTCAGTGATTCAAGAAGCTCATTCACCAACTGACCATGCTGAATCTTAGTTCCATGCGAAGTCAGGAACCCACGTTCTCTCCACAATCGTCCAAAACTGTGAGCCACTCCAAACGCATACTGACTATCAGTGTAGACAGTCACTCTCATTCCTTTAGACAACACACATGCTCTCGTAAGTGCGACTAGTTCTGCGGCTTGAGCTGAACCATGTGGTATTCGCGCAGTTTCAACGACTGTGTGTAAAGTTGTGACAGCATATGCTGCAGTCACATTCCCATTTGGGAGTTTAAGGCATGAACCATCCACCCATAATGTACCATCACTTTCAGCAAGAGGAGTGTCAAATAAATCCACTCTCCCTTGTGCACATGGCTCGCTAGCAGCGTCAATTCGTAACTGGTCAGTCGAGCACTAGTTAAGTGCTGTGTCTTGGTCCTATTTAACAATGTGTCTACTGCATGCGGGACCATCACGATTAGTGTATTATTCATTACTAGACCAGCAGACTGTCGAATAGAAACAGCTGCTGCTGCTGTGGCCCTTAAACAACTCGGCAATGCTCGTGCTACCGGATCCAAAGTGGATGAAAAATAGGCGCATGACCTCTGTCTATCTCCGAATAACTGAGTCAGCACAGACAATGCACAGCCCTCCCTCTCATGGACATACAATGTGAAAGGCTTACTGTAGTTGGGGGTACCTAACACAGGAGCCGAACATAATGCTGTGCGTAATTCGAAAAAACTTTTCTGACACTCTTCAGACCAGGGAATGGGATTGGGTGTGTTTTTACACATTAATGCCACCAAGGGTTTGGCCAATAACGAAAAATTTGGAATCCACTGTCTACAGTACGATGTGATGCCTAAGAAAGCACGCACTTCTCTCTGTGTTCTTGGCACACTCAATTTCGCTATTGCCTGAATTCTTTCTAGGGTTAGTTTCCTTCCCTCCTTCGATAAGAGGTGACCTAAGTAGGTCACTTCTTGTCGGCAATATTGAAGCTTGGAAAGTGACACCTTGTGATACAGATCACACAGATGACGCAATAATGTCAATGTGGCCTTTTTTACAAATTTTCTCAGTATCTGCAGCAATGAGCAAATCATCCACATACTGTACAAGAGTGGCACCTTTTGGCAAAACAATCGTGTCAAGCTGTGTTTTCAGAGCTTGACTGTATATTGAGGGGCTTTCACAGTAGCCTTGAGGAGCGCGTTTAAAGCGGAAGCTTCGACCTCGTAAACTAAAGGAAAAAATGTCCCTGCTCTCCTCAGCAATTGGGATGCTGAAGAAAGCATTCTTTAGGTCAATTACTGAAAACCACGAAGCAGAAGCTGGAATCATAGTCAATAATGTGGTAATGTCGGGGACAACTGGGAATTGTGGCACAACTATCTTATTTACTTCTCGAAGATTAATCACGAATCTGTACACAGGTGGCTGAGAAGGGTCAGTTCGTTTTAAAACAGGCAGAACAGGACTATTGCAAACATTGCCTCGCGTTTCCTCAATCACATTCTTTTCAATCAATTCGTAAACAATCGCTAGCAAAGCTTTTTCACCCTCATTAGATATTCTGTATTGGGGAATTCGTGGCATTCTGACATTCGACTTCAATGTTACAACATAGGGTGGAATTTCTAAAAGACCTACATCATTCGGACCAGTGGCCCAAAGAATATCTGGGAGAAGTGCTAATTCTGCTGGCAGTGCATCTCTCGACAAATACATGGGAGAAACCACTTTCTTTCCTAAAGTGAGTTGTACTCCTGAAGGAGAACAATACAAAGTCGCATACAATCTTTTTAGCAAACCTAATCCTAGCAAATTTTCACCACAACCTGTTGTCAGAATAAGGGGTGCTTCGAATTCACAAGGACCAACAGAAAGAGATAAAGGGTCAGAAATCGGATTCCTAACTGGGGCGCCAGAACAACCTACAGAAACGTTCATTTCACCAGACAAAGGTGCGCCAGGGAGTTTGGAGTGCATAATAGAACTCTTTGTAGCACCAGTATCCAACAGAAAAGGTTCTGACACACCTGATGTAATCACCTCAACGTAAGGTCCACTCTGATCTACTGGAACTGAAACAACTCCCTCTCTTTGTCTATGGCTGTCCTAGCAGTCATCATTCTCCCACTGCTCATTTTCTGTGTAATAATCTTCAACATAGTACTGAGCTGTCCTGTCAGATACGTTATTTTGCTGATCAAACATGTTCATAGAGTTTTGTGGTGGAAGGGGACGTGTGTCCTGAGGGGCGTTTCCACGCCCTCTACCGCTAGGTGCTTGCTGACTGCCACGACCTCTAACACCAGAAACACCATTTGCACGTTGTGACAGGGCAGGACAATTATACTTGTAGTGACCCTCTTGTTTGCAATATAAACACTGGTTGGGACCTACACGGGGTTGAGTGTAATCAAATCTTTGCGAGTTTCTCTGATACTGTTGAGGTTGCTGAAAAGTATTTTGGTACTGATTCTGACAATTATTATTTTGATTACCACCACCACGTGGCGGATAGGCTTGCTGTAGCAAAACCTTCGTTTTTAGTTCTCTAGTTTTCTTGTCTACTTTATCTTTCTCATCTTTGTCTCTATTTTCGTAATATTGGGCAGTAGCCAATATCTGGGCGGAAGATGAGACTGCCCAAGAACTTTCTGAATCTTTTAATTTTTTTACACAATTCTGGAAGCAGATTGTGCACGAATTTATCGACAAACAATCTCTGACCACCTTCTGTGGTCATATCTTGACCGCTGTGGTCAACAAATGTTTCTTCAAATCTGGTGAAGAAATCTGAAACAGCTTCTTCTTTCTTTTGCTTGCATGCAGACAACTTATCCAAATTTACGCGTATTGCAGGCATTATCGTTTTCATGTAATCTACTATTTTACCAGGGAGTTCTGCTATCAAAGGCTCAGGCTTGGCACCACCAACTTGGCGGGCATCTGTAGCAGTAATATTAGCCCACGTGTCACCTAATTCCTGGTCATGATCTACATGACGAATTTTACCCCATAAAGGCTGTGGAACAACATTCCCAAATAACATGTCGATATCGGCTAAATTCATTATACATGACCCAGCAGTTTGTGACAATTCTTTATAGTACCCTGCAGGATTTTTACGCGGATCTGGTAATGTTTGCTTGAGTGCTAAAACTTCAGCTCGCTTCCATGGGACATGAACCCATACACGCTGAAAGTGTGGCAGAACAGGTGGGACAGCAGTCGCGTCACCCTCTCTCCACTGTGGGGGAACTTCTCTCATAGGGTATTGTCGTGCCTTTTTCCTACTGGATGTATTACATTCAGATGGTGACCCAGAACTGTTTCCCTTACTCCGATATGATAATAACATTTCAACTGCTTTTTCCACATCTGGACCTACAATCATACCCTCTCCGAACTTAAACCGTACACGACACATCTCTTGTGGGATGCATTCTTGATCATTATCTTCTAAATCCTCGCCAAGAAAAACACACATCTGTTCGAAAACATATCTCTGTGTTGCTGCTTCCCATTGATGGAAGACTTCCATGACAGACTGTACGTCATATTTTGCAGTGTCCATAACCCATTTCCGAGCTAAACTATTCAAGGAATCTCTCTCTTGATAATCAGGCAGTTGGCTTCGCAACTGTCTTCTTCCTATGTTAGGGGTCGTAGCAGGCGACCCGAAGAGAGATAAAAGAAGATTAGTAACAGGGCTGGCCATTTTCTGCCGAATGGAAGGTGAAACTGAAGGACAAACAGATGGAAAAACGGGGTGAGATAAGGCGAGGGTAGAGATAGCAGAAGAGGTATCAGAGACAATAGAGGGGGCACTAGGCAAAATCGTAGAGGGAGCATTAGGAGACGTAAAAAGTACAGTAGGCAAAACCGTAGAAAACACAGGTGAAACAGAAGTGGTCGGTGGGCCTGGAGGAGGCTGCACCGAAGAAGTAGGAGCCAGCTGAAGAACAGCTGGTGGATGCTGTGGAGGAGCAGGAGGCGCAGCTTGTGCAACTAAGGGTTGCGGGGGTGCTGTGGCATTCTGCGCATAGGGGGGTGGTGAATTTAGCAAATGTGACATTAATGGGTCTTTTTCACGCTGTTTTGCTGCCTCTTGCTGAAGAGACGGCAAAACTGGATAACACTTATCTATTGCCATTTTACGTTGCCTGTGCAACTGCTCATTCATCTGCTCTTCCTCATTATCTTTAAACTGCACAGCAGCTTGCATTACTGAAAGTCCCCCTTCTCTCTTATTTTTCTTAGCTAATTTAATTTCTTTTTGTTTGGCTTCTTTGCGCCATAAGCGGAAAGAGTCAAACATTGCCGGCCGGGCTTTCTTTTTGAAGAGTTTAACTTCAAGGTTGTCTAAGATTTCAGAATCAAAACTACCATATTGGGGCCATTTTAAAACACCATCTTTCCTGGTGTATTTAATCCATACTTCGTTGTCGGTGATGGGGCCTACCCCATGTTTTACATACAGTTCGTAAGTCGGAGTTCCAACTGGAGGAACCGGACATGAGTCCTCCAATCGGGAGTCCCTATTATTACCAAGACAAAACAAATTCCCAAGTCTAAGACTAGGCATCCTCGCTCTCTAGTCTTGTTCCAAACTTCAAAGGATTTATCGATTACGATATTTCTCGTGAATACACGAGTCCTTCGGTTATGGTGCTTGCAAGTACCAATACAAAACCTTTTGTATCCCAAAGATACCACAAAGTAAGTCCAACTAAGGACTGGGAGACGCTCCACTTATACTTAACTGAAATATATCGATGACGTCACCAGAAGACTCGTCTCAGTGTTTCGCTCTACCAAAAACTTCAAGGGTCCAAATCAGGGCGATAGCCAGGGCAGCAGTCCTTGTAGCCGTCGGGAAGCGGGGAACCTCGCAGCAAAGACCTTCGGACCACGTCGACATGCAGGGGTCGATGAGGTGGTTGGCCGTCCTCCGGAACTTCCACACGAAGCTCCTCACGATCTTCAGGCTGACTGGTACCACTGGAATCGCCCCAAACGTTGGGCGCCAACTGAGGTACTGGGTTTTTAAGAACCGGTAACCCAGCGGTGCCAGGGAATCAACACCCAGAGACCTCGGGTTCTCCTGATCCAGACCTACAGAAACTCGGAGTCTTCTAGGTGAAGTCAAAGATTAGTTTATTGGCTGCAACCAAGGTAACAGGTGTCCTAGAAGTACAATACGGGTATGTTCTCAGGAGACTGCACACTTTCATGAAGTCTGGCTTCTCTTCTTATACACAGTTTTGGGCCCTAGGCAAAACATTCTTGGTTGTAAAGTAAATAGTTAACATATTCTGGTTCAAAGGAAAAGCAGAGTCATGATGACATGTCCATATTTAAATTCGTGCTGCCTACAACAAATCATTTGGCAAGGCCCAACACTTCATCAGATAACACTGGACCCCTAATTAAAACGGGCACCTCCCCACCATAAAGTAAGTGAAGCAAAGGAGTGGAAAAAGATGTGAGCGAGATATGGCAGGTGTGCGCGCTGAAATGGTTTTATGGCTGGTTGAGCCTAGATGCTATCTTGCTCGGCCACTGGGAGGGAACTGACCTAACGAGCTTGGCCTGGGGCAATGGTTCCAACTTGTACTGAGGTCAGGGAAAATTCGATTAAGGAGTACGTGTCCTTGTGGAATCAAATTCGACTGGATTAAGGCCTATGTAAAGGGCAACATATAAATGGGAGCTAAGGGTTCAGAATGTAAATGACGATTTCGAGGTGAAATCGTTACTTGAATATGCTGAAAATACATGTACACGATGTACTCGTCATTCTCGGTCTTTTGATACCAAATTCGTCATGTTTCGACGAAGTTTTATTTCTCGAGTCCCGAACTATTATATGCATCCAGATTTTCAGAACCACAATGTCAGAAAAAAGGTCTGGGGGGAGGCAAAAAGTTTAGGGAACTTTAGATAAAAAGGGCCAAGTCCAACACACTCACAACATTAATTTTTGGTAGAGGCTCTGGGAGATTAAGTGATTGCCCAGAATCACAGAATGTTAACGCAGAGACGTGAACCTGCTTCCCTAGCTCCTGAGTCGGCAGCTCTGGCCATTACCCATATTCTCTACCCTTCGTATCTGTTTCTTCCCCACTCCCATGACAAAAGTGGTATTTTGATTATTTACGAACTAGCGCTCATTTAAGTTTTTTCCTCTCTCCTTTGATGTTTATTTTCTTCATCATTTTAACAGCTCTGCCTAAAACAGTTCTTCACGAAACTTTCTCCAACATATCCACAGCACACCAATCCGAAGGTGTGAACGGCTGACCAATTACAGAAGGATAGTCATCTTTGCCTCTCATACCCAATTACAAAGTAGCTTTCCTGTCGTCCATCCAATCACAGCTCCAAAGCCCTCCTTCTCTGCGTTGGGTAGGAGGCCATCATTACTATTGCTGTGGTAGTTGGATGGCCTGACTGGCAATGGGAACCATGGTGGCGGATGTTGTAAATGTCTCCTCATTTACATCTTTCTTGAAGTTTTTTCGGCCACACAGAGGGAACTAGCTGTCTCCTGTGTCCGCAAGGCGTTCTGCTGGAATATCTTTATCAGTTGATACATTACAGGGCCGGTATCGTCGTGTGTGCTGGCTTATATTGAAAATCAATGTTTAATGGGTGGGAGCGTTTCTTGAGGTTGGAGTGTAGGTGTGCTGGCAAACGCCACTGTCTCAAGCTTTCTGTGGCTCTGCGTCATCTACTTAATAAGTTGCACTGGATGTTCCACACTTAAACAACTTTGTCATACTCTGCTTTTCGTCTAATTAGGCTCTTTCTCATCAAGCTCACGTCATATCTTGTACTCTAATTGAATTCCTCTGGAAAATCTCACAGCTGTACTAACCACCACAATAAATTTCCCGAAACTCATATTCCAGGGCACAAATCGTAAAAAAAGAAGTGGGGGGGACGCTGTCACCGGAAGTGACGTCACAACAGGAAGTGACATCACGAAAGGTGCCGGGCTCCTCGTCCCAGAGAGGCCAAAGAGTGAAGTCCAGCTGTTTGGCAGGGGGGACGGCGTCCTCCCGGTCTCCCGGTAAAATAAGTGGGGGGATGCCGTCCACCCGCATGGTACCCCGACTCGAGCCCTGTCATATTCACACTTAACCCTATAATGTGCTGCTGGTCATGCATGAATAGCTGGCCTATTGCAAAAATTCCCTCCCTCACCATTTTAACTAGCCTTTTGTTATTTTAGGCATGAATGATTAAAAGGGCTCTTGTGAACAGAGCGCAGCTTTCTTTAACCGCGGCGGGATTTCTGCCGGGGTGCGGCGGTTTTAATGAGTGGGCTGTTCGCGTCAACCAATGTATGTGCGCAGCACTACGGAGGTAGTGCTCGCGACTGCCGTTGGCCAACAGGTGCCCTTACGGGGTTAATGAAGGTAAAACAGCTGGGGAAATTAACTGATAAAGTAAAATGGCACTTTCAAAAAGAAAGATTCAATTTTAGCATAATTTTTGCACTGCAGTTTTCTTATCTGTGTTGAACTCCAGTTATAGTTAATCTGTACCAACTAAAATTTGGATTTGTTCTTCTGGCTGTGATATTTTGCAGTATAGAGCTGTTCTATCAGCAGAGGCTCAAATTCAAAGCTATCCGTATTATGT
The DNA here is from genome assembly GCF_964261635.1 of Lissotriton helveticus. Lineage (NCBI taxonomy): Eukaryota > Metazoa > Chordata > Amphibia > Caudata > Salamandridae > Lissotriton > Lissotriton helveticus. The sequence goes on along the minus strand of NC_136068.1, from coordinate 185,686,536 downwards.
CTCTTCAGTTTCAGCTAGGTGCATACCCAATTTAACCTGTGTTAAACGGAGAACATCATACCTCTATTTATCCAGTATTATGGGTGTCTTTCATAGATTCACATGCCTGAATCATTCCCCGTCGTCGAGATGGGAGCCCCGGTAATAGAAAAGTAATGTCCTATAGACATACATAGAGAAAAGTAGGCCTAAAGGCCTTGCCTTAGTAGCCTATCTGTGTCCTTTTGTAAAAAGGACCAAAATCCTGAAGGTAGCCAATCAGCTACCACCTCCCTCTAGAACCTTCCTGCCAGGAGCCTCAGTCGCTCAGATTTTCTACCGCACGTTGTGCTAGGGAGTCCCCACCTGAGCTCTCCTCAGGTTTCTTGTATTTCTCACTTTTTCAACAGAAAACTTGGATTATTTACTTCTACTATGGCTGAACAACAGAAGAAAGGACTATTTAGAGCCTGTTCCTCTTGTGGCAAGAAGAGACTGCACATTGATGACAAGCATGAGACTTGTCTCTACTGTCTTTATCCGGATCATTCTGCCAAGGAATGTAGGATTTGCAGAACATTCTCTACTAAAACTCTCAAAGATAGAGAAGGAAGACTGCTCCTCTGGTTAAACAGACTCAAGACCAGAGATGATGATGTGCTGTCCTCGGAGGGCAGTGAAATGGCTTCAGTTTCTTCGAAACTGTCCCTGAAACGGCCAAGGGAGGCTTCCCCTAGCCATTCAGACGTCCCTCACAAAAAGACTACTACCAAGTCTTCTGAGGTAAGATCAGACACGTCTGTGAAGGAGCCGACAACCTTCAAAAAGCCATCGCAGTCTTCGTCGACGACCGCGTCGATGTTTTCTTCACGAAAAACCACATATGTCTCCACGTCGACGACGACGGTTTCGACGACGATGGCGTCGTCCGCCTTTGCTTCAACGACGACGACCACTCAATCGTCGACGATGGGTAAGCCACTGTCGTCAATTGTACTGATTAAAAAGCAACAGTCATTTGTTAAAGCTTCGTCGACGTCACCATCGACGACGACGACATCGACGACGACGATAAAACAAAAGACGACGACGCCTTCACCGTCGACGAAGATTCCGTCGACATCAGGTATGTCGTCGACGAAAGCACCGTCGACGCCAAAGTCGCCACCGACGACGAAAGCACCGTCGACGACTAAAACATCATCGTCGACGAGAACATCTTCGACGGCGAAAATACCGTCGACGACCGCATCGACGACGGCGAAGATTGCGCTGACGCCCACACCGTCGACGATCACATCGCCGACGACAGCGACGACGACGAGAGAACCGTCGACGCCCGATAAAAGATCGTCATCATTACCGTCGACGACACCGTCGACGATCTCATCGTCGACGACGACATCGTCGACGCCATGGAAAAAAGCAGAGTTGATTCCATCAAAAATGATCACCAAACTCCCTATTACACCAGAATTAACATCACCCAGTAAGGTTCAGAAACTACCTCCAGCTTGCTTATTGCAAACTGATGAATCTGATGACGACCACTTCGAACAGGCTACCAGTCCATCGGATCTCAATGTCAAATGCCAGAGTACAAACGATGACGGAGATGATGTCATCATTACGGAAGAAACTACGCTGATACAAGAGCATACTCGAGTTACTCCGATGATATGCCTGCCGGCTGAAATAGTCTCTGACTTGCAATTCTTAATCACAGACTACAAAAAACAATTCCCAGAATCACCAGCGGCCTCTTCCAAAGAAAAGCCTCATGATTCATCCAGACCGCATCAATCCCCAAGGTCACGACCACCACCTTTGGTTATGCCGCAGGACAGTGAAGCGGTTCATAACATTCAATCTTCTGAGGAAGAAGAAGATGTTCCTGAGGAAGGAGAGGTTCGAGACGACCTTTCACATAACAGAGGCGACGAGGATTACGTCGCTCATTCTCCAGCCACGCCGGAACCCAACACTTCTGACTCTCCACCAGTGGACATCGGTGGTTTCCACAATTTGATTGAGAGAGCGGCCATTAGATTCCACATGACCATGGAATCAAAGGAAACAGATTGTTTTCTCTATGATTTTAAAGATCCTATAAAGAAATCGGCGAGGTCAATTCCCATAATAGACTACATCTGGAAACAAGGTCAACAACTCATGCAAATGCCTGCTTCTGTTTCAATAGTGGTGCCTCGACTAGATAAAAAGTATAAGGCACCAACATCTGCACCTATTTGCCTTAATACACATCCCAAGCCGGATTCAGTTGTCACCCAAGCCGCTCAAAAGAATTCCAGGAATCCATCTTCGCCACTGTCAGCACCACCAGACAAAGAGGGCAGAAAATTAGATGGCATCGGCAAACGCTTCTCCACAACGTCAGCCATGACGGTAAAGGTGGCCAACGCCATTGCTCTGCTAGGCAGATACAATAGACAATTATGGGAAGATATCGTTCCATATCTAGCGGATGTACCCGAAGACTTGAAGGATGAAGTCCAATCACTCCTTAAAGAAGGACAGATGTCCGCATCGGAGATCATTGATTCGGCTGTGGATGTCGCCATGACAGGCTTTAGACAGCTAGCAGGCGCAGCTGTTTTGCGCAGACAAGGATGGCTCAAAGCGACGTCCTTCCGTCAAGAAGTACAAACCAAAGTTTTGGACATGCCCTATGACGGACAACATCTATTTGGGGCAAAAATAGATGAAGCCTTGCAGACGATCAAGAAAGACACTGACACTGCAAGAGCTCTCGGGACTTTACAATTCAAAACTCAGTCCTTTCGAGGGAACAGAGGACGAGGTCAGCCCACATACAGAGGTTCATATCAGGGAAGATCCTCCTGAATGAATGAATGAATGAATGAATGAATGAATGAATGAAAATATTTGTAAAGCGCGCGATGGCCAAACGGCTTCCTGGCGCTGAGAGCTCTAAAGAACCGGACAGACAGGGCCAGGAGGTTAGCGGGGGTAGGCCAGGGCAAAGAGGAAAGTTTTTAGCGCTTTACGGAAATGAGAAAAAATAGGAATCGAACGCATAGAGAGAGGAGGGAGTTCCAGAACCGGGGAGCAAGAACAGAAAAACGGGTTCCACCAGTGCGAGATTTACGAAAGCGGGGAACAGTGAGAAGGGCAGAAGACGATGAACGAAGAGTGCGGGCAGGGGTGTGAAGGGAGATCAGAGAATTGATGAAAGCCGGTCCAGAGTGGTCAAGGGCCCGGTAAACGAGGCACCCCAATTTAAACAGGGATCTCTGCAAGATGGGCAACCAGTGAAGGGATTTAAGGACGGGGGTGATGTGATGGGTTTTGGGCAAGTGAAAAATAAGAAGGGCAGCCTGATTCTGGATAGCTTGTAGGCGGCGGGTTTCATAGGCAGGAATGCCAGCGAACAAGCTATTACCATAATCGAGGCGGGAAGTGATGAGGGCAGAAATAATAATCTTAAGGGAGTCAAGAGAGAAAAAGCGAGAGATTTTCCGGATCATCCGGAGGGAGAGAAAACAGGAGGACACCACGGCACTGACCTGGCCATGCATGGACAGGTCCTGTCTGACCTTGATGCCCAGAGTTTTAACAGAGGGAACGGGGGTGGGGGGAGGGCCAAGAATGGGAGGCCAGAAAGCAGAGGACCAGGGGCTGGATGAGCCGCCAATCAGAACAAGCTCAGTCTTATCTGGATTAAGCTTGAGGTGGTTGGCGCTCATCCACCCAGAAATAAAAGCCATGGTGGAGTGAAAAAAGGATAGAGCGTGAGAAGAGGAGGAAAGGTCAAAAACGAGCTGGAGGTCATCAGCGTAGTTATACACAGAGACCCCCAGCTCAAGAAGGGAGGAAATAAGAGGGTGAATGTAGAGATTGAAAAGAAGGGGAGAGAGGGAAGACCCTTGGGGGACTCCACAGGGCACCGGGAGGGGGGAAGCAGAAAAGCCGGGAAGATGGACAGCTTGAGAGCGACCCGTCAGAAAGGAGGTAATCCAAGAGAGGACAGTACCTCGTATGCCCGCTGCGCTGACACGGTCCAAAAGAATATTATGGTCGACCGTGTCAAACGCAGCGGACAAATCGAGGAGGATTAAAGCCTGGGGAGAATTGACGTCGGCCCTGGCTTTAAGCTCGTCAAGGACGGCTAACACCACGGTTTCGGTCGAGTGACCTGCGCGGAAACCAGCTTGGTGGGATGCCAGAAGCTGGTTCCGTTCAACAAAAGCAGAAAGACAAGAGGTAACATGAGATTCAAGAATTTTAGCGAGATAGGGGAGCAGAGAGATAGGTCTGAAGTTAGAAGGAAGAGAGGAGTCGAGACCAGGTTTTTTAAGAATTGGAGAAACAATAGCAGATTTAAAAGAAGAAGGGACCAATCCGGTGGAAAGAGAGGCATTGAGAAGAGAGAGAGGGGTGTCAGGGCAAGAGGAAAAAAGGGTTTTGAGGATGCGGGCAGGAGCACAATCAGTGGGGGAGCCAGACTTAATTTTAGAAAGCAAAGTTAAGAAGGTGTCCAAAGAGAGGGGAGGAAAAGAAGAAAAAAAAGATTTAGGCGCAGAGAGGACAGAGTGAAGAGGGGTAAAAGGAGTGACCAGGATGTTAGATTTAATATTAACAATCTTCTCAATAAAGAAATCGTTAAGAGAAGAGCAGAGGGCCTGAGAAGGAATGAAGTGAGGGCAGGCCCGATCAGAGGTGGCCAAGTTCTTAACCAAGGAAAAAATTTCTTTGGATTTGTTAGCCGCGAGCGCCACTTGTTCGGAGAAGTATTTTGTCTTGGCGGTCAAGATGGCCTTCTTATACTCTCTATGAAGTAGTTTGTATTTGGCCTTATCGTCCGGGCCAAATACTACGTCCGGGCAGTAGCCACGGCGCCAAAGGCGCTCTGAGCGTCTAAGCTCTAATTTGAGAATCTTAAGCTCCGGGCTAAACCAACGATGAGCCTCATGAGGGCGTAAGGACTTGACTAACTTGAGGGGGGCTACTAGGTCACATGCGGAGGAAAGCCAGTTGTCAACTGCAACAGCCTGAGAGTCAGGGGAGATGTCAGTTAGATCTGGGGAGGAAGAAGCAAGGGAGTAAGAGAGGGAGGCCAAGTCAACATGGTTCCAGCTACGGGTGAAGACGTTCTTGGGACGACGGGGCTGGTGAGGGGGACCGGTAGTGATAGAAAAGGAGATGAGGGAGTGATCAGACCATGGGCATGGGAGGATGCTGGGAGAGGAAACTATGTCCTGAGATGACCAGACTTGGTCCAGGGTGTGGCCAAGATTGTGGGTAGGGACCAAAACATGTGACTTCAGATTGAGGCAAAGGAGAGTGGCAGTGAAGTCCTTGGATGCTGAGTCCTCCCTGGGGTCGCCAGGCCAGTAGTTAAAATCCCCCAGCAGGAGTACACTCCTACAACCAAAATCGCTTACAATATCAGCAGCGCCAGCCACAACAAAGTCGTCAGACCTCCTACGGGAGATCGAACTTCAGGGGAAAATCCCAGAAGAAAACGACCGGCGGACGACAATGACCTATTCCCGCAGACACTCCCCACACCGTCGTGTCCTCTCAAGATTGGAGGAAAATTTACACATTTCCTCCACAACTGGAGATCGATAACGACGGATCGGTGGGTTCTCCAATTAATCCAGCACGGTCACACATTGGAATTCGACTCACTCCCACCGTTAACTCCTCCTCGCAAACTTCCACACAGACACCTTCGTTTGCTTCTACAAGAAATCTCTTCAATGCTGAAGAAGGGAGCAATAGAACGAGTTCCATCCACCCAGAAAGGGAAGGGATTTTATTCCTGCTTCTTTTTAATTCAGCAGAAAAAGAAGAAATGGAGGCCCATTCTCGATCCCAGGGCACTCAATGCCTTCCTAAAGAGCCAATTGTTTCGAATGGTGACGATCCAGGAAATCTTAGGATCCCTAGAGGAAGGAGACTATATGACGTCTTTGGACCTGCAAGACGCATATTACCATATCCCAATACACAATCGGCACAAAAAATTTCTTCGCTTCGAAGTGGCAGGTCAACACTACCAATTCTGTGTCCTACCATTTGGCCTCAAATCAGCGCCACGCATTTTTACGAAATGCCTGGCTCCAGTGGCAGCTTTTCTGAGACAGCAGAATCACCAGGTCTTCCCCTACCTAGACGACTGGCTGGTGAAAGCACCATCTCTCACAGACGCACAGCTGTCTTCAACCGCCTGTCTCAATATTTTCCAGCACCTAGGTTTAACTCTCAACTACGAGAAATCAACCTTGCAACCCACCAGAATTATAACATTCCTGGGGGCGACTCTAAACACCATTTCTTCCAAAGCCTTCCCATCTCAAGAACGAAAGCACAAACTGATGGCTCTGGCTACCGCAGTGTCTTCAAAAAGGTCCATCAAAGTCCAAACTTTCAAATCCCTTCTAGGGATGATGTATTCTTGCATACTTCTCATCCCTCACTGTCGCCTCAGAATGCGCCCACTTCAGGAGGCTCTGAACAAACAGTGGACCCAATGTACAGATTCTTTCGAGGATCACATAGTCATCACTCGACAAATAACAGAGGCTTTGCTGTGGTGGACGACGAACAAGAACTTATCCAAAGGTCTAACGTTCTTGATACCAGCAACTCCACACGTCATAACGACAGACGCTTCTCTGGAAGGTTGGGGTGCAGTCCTTCAGGATCTGCAAATCAGTGGCAAATGGACGGACAGAGAGAGGACTCTACATATCAACCTCCTAGAACTAAGAGCAGTTCTTCACTCTCTACAGGCATTCCTCCCTCGCATCAAAAACTCAGCAGTGCTTGTGCGAACGGACAACACAACCACAATGCACTACTTGAACAAGCAGGGAGGGACACGTTCACTGACACTGTCTCGCGAATCGCAAAAATTCTGGAACTGGCTACTGCTCAACAACATCACATTGACAGCAGAGTATGTTCCAGGAAAAGACAACGTAATAGCGGACGCTCTCAGCAGACAGAGGTCACTGTCCCACGAATGGGAACAGGACCAACAAGTTCTCAACAACATCTTCTCGGCATGGGGGAACCGCACATAGACCTCTTCGCCACCAGGGAGAACGCCAAATGCCACAGCTTCGCAAGCTGGCATCCCCAACCGAGGTCACTAGGAAATGCATTTTCCATCGCATGGCGCAACGTGTTTGCGTACGCATTTCCGCCATTTCCCCTGATAACCAGAGTCATTCGGAAAATGAAAATGGAACACTGCACCTTGATTCTCATTGCCCCATACTGGCTGAGACAGCATTGGTTCACGGACCTCCGTCGCCTTTCTGTTCGACCATCAATCCAACTACATCAACATCCAACTCTTCTCTCAATGTCCAAAGGCCAAGTACTCCACCCGAATCTGAAATCTCTCAGATATCGGCATGGCTCCTGAGTACAGAGAATTCTGTCACCTAAACATCCCGCAGGAGTGCAAGGATGTCCTAGCTAAAGCAAGAGCTGTCAGTACAAACAAAACTTATTCCTTGAAATGGAAACGCTTTTGTGTTTGGTGTTCAGACAACAATATCCATCCTTTCAGAATCACTCCGGAGCAAATACTGCCTTATTTACTACATCTGGCACAAACAGGGCTTGCACATGCCTCCATTAGAGTACATCTGGCAGCAATCTCATGCTTTACAAGGACTTCAAGAGGTCCCTCACTATGGTCCAACAGGCTGATAAAGCAATTCCTTAAAGGACTCTATAGATCTTTTCCAAGGCCAAGACGTATACCGCCAACGTGGCACCTTAATATAGTGCTCAACCAATTGATGAAGCATCCATTTGAGCCCATACATAGGGCTGATCTCAAATACCTCTCATGGAAAACTGCACTTCTTTTGGCCTTAACATCAGCAAGAAGGGTCAGTGAGTTACAAGCGCTTTCAATACAAGATCCTTTCATGCAATTCAGAGAGGACAGAGTAATTTTAAGAACCAATCCTCGCTAGGAGAAGCGTGGCTCAGTGGTTAGAGGCGGCAGACCCGGAAGCTGAGATCGGTCGTGGACCAGGGTTCGATTCCCTGCCTCGGCGGGTCTCGGGCTCAAAAAATTCCACGGACTCGACAATTCTCGCTCCGGTGCCTACTCGACTCACGGGGTCACACTCTGCGACTCTGGGCAATAGCTTGCTTAATCTCCACTACGGCCCCTCGCGGCGGGATGCCTGGCTTTCACCTTGTGGATACCCTGCCGGGGTATCTCACAGGGGAATACCAGGACGGGTTCCCTAAGCAAGCGCCTTGATACCTTCGGGTGATACGTGCGCTATATAAGTCGCAATACATTTACATTCATTCCTAAAGTCCCCTCGGACTTCCATCTCAATGAACCACTTGTACTTCGCTCATTCTTCCCGAACCCCAGTACTGTGGCTGAAAGATCTCTACATTCTTTGGACCTCAAGAGATGTCTAAAATTTTATCTGGACAAAACGAAACATTTCAGAAAAACAAATCAACTTTTCATTGCCTTCAGCAGACCTAGAAAAGGCATGCCACTCTCTAAGCAGAGCATTTCCCGATGGATATCAGCAGCAATTGCCTTTTGCCATGACAAAGCCGGACGTCCATTACATTCCACAGTCCGAGCGCATTCCACAAGGGCAGTGTCCACATCGGCAGCACTATTCGCTGGAGTACCGATTCTGGACATTTGCAGAGCAGCGACCTGGAAATCGCCGCATACATTTACCAGGCACTACTGCCTGGATACGGAACTGATGCAGGATGCAGCTGTGGGCCAGGCTGTACTTCGACATCTATTCCAGTGAGATGAGCCTTCCTTCTTCCCACCGTCCTGCAATGGTATGCACATTTATTTACTTTATTTCTTGTATTACTGATGGTATATAGTCGCATGATATGTTTTATCTCAGACTAATTCTAATGTTCCATCGCAAATGTGCATAATGTATTGCTTGCTATTCTGATTCAGGCATGTGAATCTATGAAAGACACCCATAATACTGGATAAGGAATGCGTTACTTACCTGTAACAGCAGTTATCCAGTATTGGTGTCTTTCATAGATTCACATGCAACCCTCCCACCTTCCCAGGAAGTACTCATCTCTCACTCCAGAACATACATTACGTCTACCTAGCTTGGTGCGGTAGAAAATCCGAGAGACTGAGGCTCCTGGCAGGAAGGTTCTAGAGGGAGGTGGTAGCTGATTGGCTACCTTCAGGATTTTGGTCCTTTTTACAAAAGGACACAGATAGGCTACTGAGGCAGGCCTTTAGGCCTACTTTTCTCTATGTATGTCTATAGGACATTACTTTTCTATTACCGGGGCTCCCATCTCGACGACGGGGAATGATTCAGGCATGTGAATCTATGAAAGACACCAATACTGGATAACTGCTGTTACAGGTAAGTAACGCATTCCTTCTTCACATGCATATAACATTATTATGTTGTTCCCTGGCTCTTTCATGCCATATTGTACCCCAGCCCTGTAACCACCCTGATTAAGGTAATGTGTAATCTAATGAGGCGAAAGACAGATTTTCTTATCACTACTTGGCCTTCACAATCACACAGTCGACGGTTCGGCCTTCAAATCTTTCAGCTCCCACAAAGAAGAATAGAATTTCCTCAAGGGTAGTATCTCATCTATGTAGTTGCAGAAATCTGGTAACTGCTCTGGCTACATTTTAGAAACAATATTGTTCTACGTTTTAGGTCTGGCTCAGAGACAGTTTTGTCTGTGGGACCTTCATGTAATGAAGAAAATAATAAAGAAATATATATATATAATATGGACTGTCTGCTAGCTTATCACATCCAGAGGTCTGTTAAAGTGAGTTTCACATTTTGATTGTGTAGTCCTTAGCTTACAGCATGAGGCAATACACCCTCAGCCCACTTTAGCCATTGCCTATCTTGCACTATAAATGATGGCAATTTACCTTTTCTCATGCTCACTGTAAGAAATCAAGTGAAATGCAGTGCAGCAGCTTGGCTACCTAGGCTAGCGGATGAGGGCTTTATTTGTGTTACTTTTTTTCTTGAAGTATTTAGTGCTTTATCTTGTGTCTTTGCTTTTTTTTTGATTGCCTGACAGCTTCCCACAATGTGCTTCTTGGCTACTCACTTGCTAGGCTGCAACTTGCAGTGCGCCATGCCCAGAGCAGCTACTTCTTCACAAGCAGGCAACCATCTATGAATAATAATCGACATACTTAATGGTGGTTTTATCATTTCAAGATGGCCAACTGAGTGCTTCTAAATATGGAAGATATGTGGTGGATAAACCTAGAACAATGGCTTCAGAACACCATTCTGAGTTGACTTCCAGCTGCAGTAGTTCTTTTTCAACTTATTTTACTTTGCAAACATATGCATGCCACCATAAAAGACCACTTTTTAAAATGTGTTAATTTCTAATGCGCATGCCTGGAAAAAGAATAACAATTACTTTCTTGCCGAAATCAAATCTATTGCCTTTGTCATATTTATTTTCACATTCGTTGGATATTCCTCTGCTCAATGATATGGCAGCTTGAAATCATGAGAATGGTCTCTTGGTGGTTAAGGCAAGGCATGTTTACGCTTATGTTGACTTAAATTTAACACTCAGGGCCCGATGTAGGTCGCCAATTACCGGTATTTGGGAATTGACATGTAGGTGGCATTTAATTTACAGAATCAGTATATTTACCGATTCAGTAAATTTACCGATTCTGTAAAATACCGAATTGGTAAATACAGATGTAGGTGGCACTGAAAACAGTGCCACAGGCCATTACCGATTCGTTATTTACCATGTAATACTATTACATGGTAAATAACGAATTCCAGTGTACATGCACATCTGTGCATGTACATCTGTGCCATGTGGCACACAGACATGCCCTAAGGGCATGTATGTGTGTCACATGGCACACAAGCCAGTAACAGGGGTGCAACAGGGTGTCAAAGTGACACCCTGTCCCCCTTGTAAAATCGGTAATTTTGTAGATTCGGTAATTACCGAATCAGTATTTGCTATTGAATCCTATGGGCTTCAAGGCCCATAGGAATCAATGGCAAATACCGATTCGGTAATTTCAAATACCGATTCGGTAATTTCCAAATCGGTAAATACCGAATCATACCGATTCGGTATATTTTACCGAATTTCTACCTACATTTGATTTACCGATTCATGAATACCGAATCGGTAAAATTCGGTATTTATGAATCGGTAAATCACATTTACCTACATCTAGGCCTCAGTGTTCAACTTCTTATTTAATAAAACATCTGGAGGGGCTTTATTTAACATGCCTGCAGACACCTGTCCACCCTCGCTCATAACTCAGATATTTAGCTTAAACCCTTTTTGGAAAATACTGGATTGAACTTCAATCTAACTAAACTAGCAGCTGGATACCTTTGCTATATTATATAGAATATGAATGAGTTTTTTTGATTAAAAAAACGCAGTAGCAAAAGTAAGGGTGCAGTAGCTTATGTGGCTATTGAGGAACTGCACTTTTTTCTTGCTTCATGGATTTTATTACTTATGCAACTGCTGGGATCTTTTTTTAACAACAAAATAATAATCATTTGCAATGGCAATAGCTCAAACTTACAGAAATGCGAGACCTATTGCATTGCAAATACTTGTTTTTGGTTGGTGTCCTCTGCTCTGATTGGTGGTATGTCTGGCCTCTTGTGACATCAGATGTGTGCCCTGTTGAAAAAAAACCCGAAGGATTTCGACTGATTAAGTGAAATTGCAGAGACCATAGCCCACATAGAACAACTGTAGAGGATGGAGCCAAACAAAAACCATGAAGATAACCGAACAAGTAGATGGACCGATCATGTGGTTGGAGAATACACAGTGGGGGAGCTAGAATAGTCAAGTTTGATGGAGAATATGCTTTTTAAGTTTGGCCTGAAGTTTCATGATGAATTCCCCTAGAGAGACAACCTCTTCTTGCAAGAGACCCAACATAACATTGAGGGCTGCGAAGTATGTGCTTACCCAAGCCTTTAAGAACCAGAAAGCGACATAAGTAGGCATGTTGCGCTGCTCTGCAGACACAAGAGGAGGACTCCTCATGGCTGAAGGGACTCTGGGGCATATTACCAAGGGGGGCGATAGACAATTATCGCCGATTTAGCGTCCGTTTTCGGCCGCTAAGCGGCGATAATTCTATCGTCCCATTAGCAAGCTGTCGCTAACTGATGTTAGCGACAGCTTATAGGCAATAGCGAGCGGTTTGGGACCCGCTTTGCATGTCAGCGGTGTTTATCGCTAATGACATGCAATGTGGCCGTACCCAACCCGTTAGCGACTGAAAGCAGTCGATAACGTCGCTATCGCCTTTTAACAAGGCAAGAGTAGCGTTGGAAATATTCACGCTAAGCGCGAATATCTCCAAAAACTAACGCCTGCTCAGACCAGTTCTTAGCCATGTTATCCAATGGGAGGTGTATAACATGGCTAAGAACATTTTGTCGCTAATGCGTGAATATCGCTGTAGAAGAAATGTTTGTTGCCAGCTACTACCAAAATAGCTCCCCAAACCCCTGAAAAAAACTTAACTCGCCCTTGCAAGACACTACGCAAGTGTATCAGTAGCCCAAACCTGCCTCAGTGATTGTTTCAACAGCTAGAATAAAGCATGTATCAACCCCTTGACATGGTTGGTACTCACACTGCTGCTGGATGGAATGTGTGTGGCATTCATCAGCAGCCTTTACAATTGCTAGCACAACAGGTCTTTTGGGAGGTATGATATAGTTCTGTAGGAGACAATGAACAATTCTTCATAGAACCCCACAAGAACTCAGACAGGACTTTAAAGGGGTTGTTCAGGAAGTGTGGCTGGTATCTAACCAGACTTGAACAATGGCCCGCTCCGTGCTGGTCATAAACGAGTTGCACAGCCGTATACACATAGTGTTCCAAATTATTCACTTTAGCCATAGTTTTTCCATATTTAATCCATTTATTGCCAATTTTTATCCAAACTTCGTTGGCTGTCTTGTAATTATTGTGTGGGCAGTGGATTCAAACAACAATGTTGAAATATGCTGATAGTATAACTTAAACAGTAATGGAAACATGTGAATTTTTAATTGTAGATACCCCTGACGAAGCGTAGAGCGAAATGCATTGGGTGTGATGTAATTTTTGTATAATTTGGAGGACTCGAGATTCAGTACATGCTCATGTTTAAGCTTGGATAGGCATTCATGAAGTATTCATACGCAGAAGTTTCAATGAATTTCGTATCCTTGGCGTGACAACGAAGTTTGGATAAAAATTGGCAATAAATGGATTAAATATGGAAAAACTATGGCTAAAGTGAATAATTTGGAACACTATGTGTATACGGCTGTGCAACTCGTTTATGACCAGCACGGAGCGAGCCATTGTTCAAGTACGGATAGTATTAGTGTGCAAATGGAGCGGAGCACACTCGAGTGTATGCACGCCAAACCAGACAAAGAGCTACAGAAAATCATATAAAAGAGAAAAGAGGGAGTGCTTCAGAATTAAGTTTGATGTGGTATCTAACCAGGCCATCAATGCCTTTATTAAGACTGCGGCTCCAAGAATCTTAGAAGTCTGCCATGGAATGTATATGAGACCCTCTTCCTTCTAACATCAGTGAAAGCTGAGGAAATGCACCACATGACAAATGATGCTGAAATGCTCAGGTTATAAGCCTGGAAGAGAAGGAAGTTATTCAGTCCTAAGCTGCCATTCAACACAGACTGTTTAATCCTCCCAACGGTCTTAAAAGCATCTTTGTTGTGGCCAACAAGATCAACCTCCTTACCAGAGAAGATCTGCAGTCTCATATGTCCTCTATTTGCCACTTCAGTGGGAGAGAAAGCATCAAACCATCGAACTAGGTGGCTAAAGAGCACAAGAAGACAATGGGGTTTACAAATTACATAACACCAATATATATTTCCCATTTCAAATCATCTCTGACGTCGTTCCATCTAGACTCCAGTTGCATTAGTTTCATTAGGAAGTTTTAATGTTACTGCAGAAGCATGCAAATGGGCCTGATCCTGCATCTGAGATGGGAAAAGTGTCTATTGTAGATATTTTTTTGTTTTAGAAAAAAGGCCATTGGGAATAAATCTGATTGGTTTTCAAAATGAGTGGCTATAGTTGCAGCTTATCTTTGTGGACAAGATCTTCATCTACCAGTACCCAGATGAATGTTGATAGGAGCTCACCCTGCAGAAAGTCCTTCAGGATTCCAAACCCATTGTTGCTCAATTTCTTCCCCAACTCACTCAATTTGCCGTTGTCCCATCTACTAAATGTCACCTATCAAGGAGCACATAGAATGCAGATTGCGCAGTGTATTCTTCGGAAGAGTATCTTCCATTTGTCAGAAATTTGACCAAATTCCTAAAAAAAATTCTCCAACAGCTTGTCAAATATGTTACATTTTTTAATCGTTGGCTTCATGCATTTTCATTGTGCCAAATGCAAGGTGACACACAAGACATCTCCAATATTTAATGTTTGGTGGATCATCGGTTTCAGTTAAAATTCAACTGGGAAGACAAACTACTTCTGTCTCTGCCAAGTCAGCCCCTTAACTGGCATTGCAAAAGGTCAAATCGTCGGAAAAGAGTCACATTCATCAAGTTCTGTTAAATACGACTCATGATGATGTTTCCTTGATGGTGGGTTGCTATTGCACTGTTATACCTGTGTACATATATATTTAGTTACTTTAACTCGCACAGTTTAGAGCTATACTTTAATTATTCTTGCTGTTATCCATTTGGAAGGCCAGGCCAGCTTAGTTGTCTGCAAAAACAACAATTGATGGACAAAATGTAGAACAATGTCATACATTCTCCCCAGTACAAAGATCTGGGCCTAAATCCATTGTTTTTTTGCTCACCATGCCATTCCATTTTGACCCAGCCATATGGAAATCAGTCTTGACGCGGGTCCTGTGCTCTCTGGAGTCAAGCGATCCTGGCTGATGAGGGGTGAAACCCCGAAACTGGTCCTAGGATGCTTGTTACAGGTCCAAGGAGGACCTGGCTTGGCAGTTCGGGCTGGACTGCTCCCATGAGGCACAGGGTCAAGACTAATTTGCATAAGGCCAGGTCTTAACTGGGGAGGCATGATGAGCAAAAGAATGATGGATTTAACCCAGATCTCGTGACTGGGGCTGAATGGTTTTATTTGTTCTTCATTCCATCCATCAATTGTGTGTCTTTTGCTTCCAAGTGCGCCGGGTATGCCCAGACGTGGGTTCCGGGCTCACTATGCCACTGGATTCAAGCTATCCTGGCTGATGAGGGGTGAAACCCCGAAACCGGTCCTAGGATGCTTGTTTGCGGTCTAGGGAAGACCTGGCTGGGCAGTTCGGACTGGACTGTTCCCATGAGGCACAGGGTCAAGACACTGATTTGCATATGGACAGGCCTAAACTGGGGTGGTGTGATGAGCAAAAGAATTATGGATTTAACCCAGATCTCTAGACTGGGGGTGAATGTTTTGATTTCTTCTCATTCCTTCCATCAATTGTGTGTCTTCAGCTTAGTTGTCTGGCGGGATTCTGTCATCAAGAACTTTATTAAATAATAAAAAAACACCAGGGGGTTTTGAATCAGCCAGCTTCAGCCATTGGTCTTGTAGGAGTGTCATTTATGATCTGCTTCTTTCAGGGATGACATTCGGCATGTAGTTATAAATCAGCCCACTTCAGCAATTGTCTCTTGACTTTTGGGATGACATTTTGCTGATCATCCATGCACATCCGCCTGAAATAGAGTGTGCTTTAGTGTCAAAGTTGTCGGGCCAGTCTTTGTTTTCCCTTTTCTCCTTAATAGATCTTCTTTCATTTATTTTCTTCTCCACATTTTTAGTTTATTTTTTTAAGCATAATACAGCTTGCCAGATAATGCCTATTGGCTGGTTGCTTGACTTGTATTTCATACTCAGTGTACTGCATTCCATGTGGCCACTGTCTCTAAACCAGGAAGCCATCATTGAATAGTACTATCCGTAGTATATAAGTGTTTTACCATTTCAAGATGGCCAACACATTGATTCTAGATTCAGTAGTTGTGCTGGTTTTCATAATTCATCTTGCATATGTTGTTCAGTTTGAGTGTGTTTTTAAAATTGTATTAGATGGTGAATGCAGGAACATATCAGTGGGTGAAAGGGTAAAAGAGTTTGTGTGATGACTAATTGAATGCCAACACCCATTAATTACTGAAGTGGCACTTTTATGTATAAGCCATATCCATGCTTGTTTCTTCTCCTTACATTTAGTTTACCAGGCTACCTTCTTCTTTCATATGCTTTCTTTTACACAGAGGTTTATCTCGTAACCATGGTGGGCTTCATGCTGCAATGCTGGCTTAGGTTATAGTGACTTTGGTGAATTTGGAATAACTTTGCCTTTTAAGGCTGTGGAGGATCTGCATATATTTATGAAATGCAGCTTTTAGATATGAAGTGTTCTGGAAACCTGAGAGGTATATACTACGAGTATCCTCCTCGGCCACTGCACCGAAATGGCGTTCACACACATTGTGGAGGATGTGCTAAAAATGTTGGACCAGAACGAATCCTACCTTCTTATCCTTCTTGACCTCTCTTCAGCCTTCAATACTATCAAACATGGCAGCCTCATAGACCTACTTAAATGTAGGATGAGTAAATTGGGGACCGTCCTTAACTGGTTTGCTTCTTTTCTACAGAATAGAACTCAAAGAATCAAGATCAATATGTCCATATCCAACCCCACACAGGTCATATTAGGGGTCCATCAGGGGCTGACGCTCTCACCCAACCCACTCTCTTTAACTTATTCATGGAGCCCCTAACAGAATTGTTGAACTTATCTACCATCCACTGTCAAATGTATGCAGATGGCACCCAATTGTACTTAAAAATCTCTTCTTCTGAAGATACTAGGCCACTAAACTCAACACAACAAAAACACAAAACTGGCTGGCTGGTAACCACCTCAAACCAAAAGCTCTCAAAACAGAATTCCACCTAATTGCCCCACCCAAACACTCAACAGACATTGCAGTATGGATGAAACAACTTACAGCGCTGAATTGTGTTCCTCACATCATAGTCAACCAGATCTCTGGGAATAATGCTGGACAAGAATCTGAACATGCAGGATCAGCTCTGCCACCAAAGGAACAAACGTCCACATGAGCATCTTAAAAAAAATAAAACCCTTCCTTCCTCTGGATTACCTGAAATCTTCTGTTCAAGCTCTACTGATTCCCGTGTATGACTATGGGAGTGCAACCCTAAGCGGCCTACCCAGAGCTAAGCTGGCGCCAGTAAGGGGCTCTCTCATCTGTGCTGGTAGGCTCATTACACGTTCAAAGAGAAACAATCACATCATTCCTGACCTGAAATCTCTTAACTGATTTCCTTATGAGGCAAGGATTCATTAGAAAATTTCCTGCATGACCTATAAAGTCCTCCACTTCAATACTCCAAGACACCTTGCACAAACACTAGAGCTGTCTGCTGGTGGCAGAGCATCTAAAGGCTCTAGCTCCTTTCTGCTGAAACCACCGACATTTTATAGGAAGAAAACCTATAACCAAACCTTCTCTGACGTGGCCCAGAGAATCTGAAATCAGAATGAATTCCTCAACTACTTAATTCAAGAAAGTAGTTAGAAGGATTTTGATGAACACATTTATACCATAGATTGCATGAACTTTTCTTTGGGACATGATTTATCAAGTAGCCTATATGCATGCTTATCTCGCTCAGGCTTTGCTTGTATGCTGTTCTGTGGGTTGTTGTCTGCCTGGAGCCAGTTGTTTTCTCTCCAGGGGATTCTCCCATAGCCTGTCCCTTATTGCTGTGGTTGTTATTTTTTATAAATGTCGCCTTGATTATTGTAAAGCGCTGTGATACCCACAAGAGTCATGTTCGCGCTATATAAAACTTTATAAATACATACATAAATAATCCTAAGTATTGGAACTAAACCACAAAAGGAATGTCTTTCACAAACATTTGTAGTTGAAAAATTAGTTCTCAACATTAAGGCACAAATTATGATCAGGTTGAAAAAGAAAGACACTGAAAGGATACATTGAAACAGCTATGGCCAAAGCACCACAAAGGATGGTGTAAGTTAGGTAGACCTTGAAAAGATTTCAGTGCTAAAAACACTCAACATCGAAATACCTGCTAAGATTCTCTGAACCTCAAAACATAGAATTTTGTGAAGTAGAAATAAGTCTTGCTACAATACTTTAGAATCTTGCCGTCCCCCAAAACATTAGATGAGAAATATGGAAGAGTCGGAGAACTAGTAAAGAAATTGAAACAGATCTCCATTCTTTTTTAACATGTCATTCTCCATTCAGTGTGTGAGCAGAGCTTTTTGAGGAGCCTGTGGATGTCGAGCAAAGGCTAGAATTAAATTGAGAGAAAAATATTTGAGAGAACATTACAGCATGTTTCATATACTGATCATGAAATAGATTTGTCCAACACAGCTACCCTAACCTCCAAATGATATCTCAGCACACACATTACACAATTTATTTCTGATAATGCTGACCAGTAACATGCAACAAGGCAAGGGGACACCAAGTGCTGAAATATTGTGATGCCTGTCCTATCAATGAGAAAAATGTTACCTCGTAGGTGTAGCATGTCATACATCCATTCATCAAAAGCATGGTAATTTTGAACAAGACATTGTACCAGAGACTGGCTATGTGCAAGTAACATTGCACACCAAAACGCTGGGCATATGTTCAGTCTAAAATAATGATTTAATATGTATACAGATTTATTTAGATGCGTATTTATGCAGCTTTCATGCAGCGCAGGAAGCTGCCTTGCTGCGCTGCGTGGTGTGAAAGGGAAAGGGCAGGAATGTGCTGTATTTAACATAATACAAACCTATCATTGCACTGGCATCCTTTAGGCTGCCTAGCGCCAACGCAGGCACCCTTTCAAGATGGTGGAAGGGTGCTTGTGCTTTAAGCCGGATTGTTTTTGTGCGGGAAGGGACACTTTCTTGTACAAAAACATTCCTAAGAGGCTTTTTCCTCTTTCTATGTGTGCTGCAGAATGCAGCACACAGAAAGAGGAAGTAACAAGGAGAAATAAAGATATTTTCCCTCCTTACCCCCAGGGAGGGGTAGCATTTTGATGCATTACCAGATTTACCAGTGTTGGTAAATCTGAGAATGCGCCGAAATCCACGGGTGGTAACACTCATGCTCCAACCATGGAACGCTTCCCCAGGGCAGAGTAATGCAATGCAGCGTCTTGCACGGCATTGGGTTACTCTGGATTTATCAAGCCATACAGGGCCATGCAAAGCGGCCTTGCATGGCTTGATAAACCCAACATATGTTTTGAGTCGTCCTTGGACCCCCTTGTGTGGCGCAAGGGTGACACAAAACCTTCATAAATATGCCCCTTAATGTGTATGCCCAGTGGTAATTCTAGGCAATATCTAATATATCTGATGTACCAAATGACAAAAAAAACATTAAACAAATTATTGTCATTATTAAACGAAATAAAATAAAGAACAGAAATGAAGATACTTAGGGACCCATTAGGATGGCGGGCGGATTGCCCCCGCTGGGCCGGCGGTGGTCACCACCGGCCCGGCGGGGGCAATCCGCCCGCTATACCTGTAGGAAAGAACCCCACCATATTATTATGGCTGGGGGGTCCGCGGCTGACGGAAAGACCGTCCGCCGCATTTCCGGCCCGGTCGACTTGCGACCGGGCGGAAAAGGCTGCAATATGGTGGCGGTGTCTGTTTGACACCGCCAGCCATATTACAATGTGCATTTAGGAATGCCTTTCCGTGGCGGCATTGCCGCTACGGAAAGGCATGTGGAGTCTGCTAGGGGGGCCCGTTGCCGGCACCCAGGGACTCAGGGGGTTGGGGGGTGCACATGGGGTTACCTATGGTACCCCCCATCAGTTCCATGCACAACATGGCAGGCACCGCGCGGTGCCTGCCATGTTGTGCATAGAAGTGCACAACATGCCTCCCTAACATTGTGGCGGGCGTTGCTGAATGCACCGCCCGCCACAATTTTAGGGATGCAGGATGCACCCACCACTGTGGCGGGCGCATCCTAATAGCACCCACGGGACCCCCGCCCTTATGGGGGGCGGTTCATTTACACGATGGGATGGCGGGCGGACAAAGTCCGCCGCCCATCCTAATTGGCCCCTAAATGTCACATTGACTTGATGCAAAAACCTTTCAATGATTGGTTTTATCAAAAGACACAAACACCCTATCCTAACTCGATCCTGTATAGTTTAGGGTTAGTAATATTATTAACCCAAGGCAGAAAGTACTAAGTGACCTGTATACACATACCTTAGAAATTGCAGGTGTACAGGTACGCCCTACAGAAATCTCATTCTAGATTTTTCACATCTCATAAGAGAACCAGTGTTGCTCTGCTGAGATGTGCTGTCATGTCTGTGGCATAGTGAGCAGCATTCAGGCAGGCTATAAGATGCACGTTTGGGCTGCATACTTCTACATATTCTCTTAGCACTAGTCTAGCAGCATATCAGGTCAGAGCCCAGTTCAGGCCGGAAAACATGACCCGCGAGTTACCTTCTCTGTTCCAGTGTTTGAACAGTAACTGCACCTTGAACGCGCAATATATTTTGCAGTACATTTTGTAGCCCTCATGGTACACGTAATTGTCAACATTCACACTTGGATTTGCTTCAGGAAATGTTGCATATGACCAAAGATCCTTAAACAGTCTATCAATAACCAAAGTGTCTCAGTCACTAGTTTAAGGCATGGAGATATATCGTCTATTCTAATCTTGAATGTATGTATAATTTCAACAGTCTATGGTTCCCATGATCGGATATGGGAAACGTGCCCAGTAGACACCATTTTGAAGAGGAAATGCCGTCAAGTTGAATGTAAACATTTTATGATGTGATGAATAGTACAGTTGCACTTCAAAAAAGATTTATTTCAGTTTATCCAAGTCGAAAAAGGCAGAGTGCATGGGCTATTACATAACAGACTGCCCATGTAAATCCACATTGTGAATACCTTCACAAGCAACCTCACCCATGTGTACCGCCAATGTAGTTGAGTGTACACACAAAGCAATGTCTTTGATGCTTATCATACTGTTCCAAAATACTATCTTATTGGTTGGTTTCTCTCTTTGTGCCTCTTCAGCAGAGGAGGCATAATTGCTTTGCAATTCTAGCTTCCTGTCTCTGGTATGTGCAATGCATTGTTCAGGGCTTGTTGCTAATGCTACTAAAAGTTGAAGATGTTCACCTGGTTAAACATCAACATTCATATCCAATTCTTTTGCCATCAATTGATCCAGAAAATTTTGAAAGTTGGATAGACCGACTGCTACTACTTTGCCCTGAAGAAGCTCTCAGCTAGAGAGCGAAACGCGTTGGCTGATATTGTTCTTTGCATGTTTTTTAAGAACAGAACAATTGTTTTACAATAAAGAAGTGACTTTTCAATACTGTTGCAACTCTTTGGACTTTGTGATTCGTGCACCCCCAACATTATTCATCGATCCAGAGAAGTAGCCTGCTCTCAGATGGTGTATCAGTCCTTGAGCTGTCATGCGGAGTTGCTGTTGCAGTGGTTGGTGCTATCCTATCAAGGGGTAGCCTTACCGCAGTGGCAGAGCTGGCCAAATGGTAAGGTTTCCCTTTGTTAACAGAAACTAATTGTTTTCTTCTTGCCATGTAGAGGAGGTGGGGCTACAGTTCTTATACCTTTGTGGTGATGGCTGGTTTCAGTTCTCTGTATGACAGACAAAATACCTATTTATCTGTAGTCTTATCACAGACTTGGTCACCAGCTTTTAAAAACCCTTACAGCAATCTCACTTAAGTCTAGCAAGGTAGGAGTGATTTTGTTTTTTTCACATGATTCGTGCAAGTCCTGCAGACAAAGTGTGTTGGTTAAAAGAAATCTCTGAGTTCTGGACTCTATGGAATAGAATCTTCAAAAGGTGTATGGTTAACTAGTACTCACTCTGGTAGCCTCTTCTTAGCTCACTGTCCACTATATAGGTTGTTAAGCCAGTAGGTGCCATTGCTAAAGACGCTTAAATCAAGTTTGCGTAAGAGTACTGTTGTTCCTTTCAGTCACGTCATTGCCTACAGGAGGGCAGGGGATGGGTGGCAAAAATTTAGTTGAATTCACACTGCAGATAAGGCAGTAGGGAACACTTTTGAGGTGAATGCCAGACTTTGAGCTCTCTGAAAGTTCTAACTCCCATAACAACCAGACATAACAAATCTTTTGCATCATGTTTTGGCCATAGCCACATAAGGGCGGGCAGATATCTACAGTTGTTTATATTGATTGACAGCTGCCAAAGGGCCAGTACAATCCACATTAATTAACAAGTGATTGTGTTGCCTTCATCAAAGGAACTGGAGGTGGCCTTACTATTGTAGGTGGTTTAGTCAGTTGACCGATCTATACTGAAGCACATACTCTTGAACCATCTTAGGGAGATATGGCCACCAGTAGCGATCTCTCAACACCTGTCGGGTCACAGAGACTCCTGTGTGTGCAAATCCAATTCCTTTGGAGCTGCTTTGATTAAATCTAATCTACATGCTTCATTTTGAAACGTACAATCATCAATCACCGTAACATTTACTGCGGGTATTCCATCAGTCCCCAGTGAATTGTAATATTTCACTGGGAAACCCATAGGAAATGTTTTACTCTGTTCAGAAGCTGATGATCCTATTGACAGTGTTGTGTCTACTTTAGTCTCAGACATGGTTATGGCTGCAGCTTTACACCTTAAAATTGTATTGTCAGCAACTTCATCTGTGTCCGAATTACCTCTCATGTGAGTCTATTCACTGAGTTGTACCGTTGAATGTTGTACATCTAGCAGTGGAATCTGACTTTGCAAAACATCTACCTGTTCCCAAAGCAGTTTGGATTTTATATATTTACCTCTTGAATCTCTAAATTCATTGGATCTCCATTTGTCAGTCAGTATGGTAATCCTGAACAAAGAAAGATCAATCTCACATTACTGTGTAAGAACCTTACAGACCTGCTTTATTGAGTCCAACAACAATGCATTTATTTCAGCCATTTCAGCAAAGGGCTTGGTGTATGTTTAAAGGATTTCAAAGTCACCATTTTTCCAGACACCTTGGGCCTCATTTATGAGAAATGACTCATCACTGCGTGAAAGCAGCGATGCGTCACTTCTCAGTGCGCACTCCTTGCGTCATGATTGATGCGTCATATTTATAATATAACGCATCATGTCGCAAGGAGTTACAGATACGTCAGTATTTCTGACGCATCTGTAGGCGCAAAAGTGACGCATTGCTGGAGTGTGTCACAAAAGTGACGCAACTTCAGCAATGTGTACTTTCACATGGGCAAGTCCCATGTTGTTAGTGCCTGCGTCAGTCTTACGCCTGCCATGATGCAGGCGTAAGATTTTGATGCATTAGCGGCCAAGAAATGGCACTGCGTCACTTCCATGACCCTTTCTTGCGTCAAAACGCCCCCCTTGCATACATTATACCTGGCGCAGGCATAATGTGGCGCAGGGGTTTACAAAGTGACGCATCTACCTAGATGCGTCACTTTGTAAATATGGCGCAACAAGGCGCATTTGTTACGCCAGTGGTGCATCACAAAAAGTGATGCACCGGCAGCGTAAAAGTGACGCACAGCCTCATAAATGAGGCCCCTTGTACTTCTGTATGGGCAGTATACCTTTGTCACATATCTATAGCAGGTATCCCAGGACCATCAGCTTAGAACCCATCACTTGATTTGTAGAGCGCTTCTTGTCACCCATGAGGGTATCCAGGCTCTAGTAGGGTCCAATTGATTAGCTGAATAGTCAGGTCTTCAGAGACTTTTGGAACTCTGGTAGAGATGGGGAGGTCCGGAGATGAAATGGTTGGTCTTTCCGTGTCTTCACTGCTGAGTAGGAGAAGGAGCAACCTCCGCATCTGCTACATCTGATGCAGGGGTGAGGGTTAGAGAAAGGGATGCGGAGCAGAGGTGTGATGGGCTGATGGAAGTTCAGACAGTGGTTCAAGTAGGCCGGTCTGCAGTTATGTAGGGCCTTGCATTCAGGGGTCAGGAATTTGAACTGGCATCTTTTCTGTAAAGGGAGCCAGTGGAGTTTCCTGAGGTAGGGGGTGTTGTGTTTGTTTCTTCAGAGATGCAGGACGAGTCTTGCTGCTGCGTTCTGTATGGTCTGTAGTCATCGGAGGAGGTAAGCTGAACCCTGCATAGAGAGCGTTGCCATAGTTGAGTCAGCTGGAGATGACGGCCAGGGTTTTGGTGTGTCTTGAGCTTTGAGTAGGCATTTGAATATCTTACATAGGACGCAGAGGATGAAGAAGCAGGAGGTTGAGACGTAGTTGACCTGAGTCCTCATGGTTAGTTTGTTGTCCAGAATGATGCCTCGGTTCCTAGCGTGGTCATTGTGGGCAGGGTTAGGTCGGAGTTCTGAGGGACATCAGGATGAATTCCGTTGGGAACTTTTGTTTCTGAATATCAGTATCTCTAACTTGTCCATCTGAGAACAGGTCCTTGGATGCCTATGTTGTGCAGCCTTGTGATGAGTGTGTGTGTAGAAACAGTATCAAAGTCTGCTGAGAGGTCTAGGAAGATCAAAGCCGAAGTCTCTACTCAGTCAAGTAGGGCTCAGATGTCATCAGTATCCGCAATGAGGGCTGTCTTGGTGCTATGGTTTCTGCTGCATCTGTATTGGGAGGAGTCCAGTACCAGTTCCAGATGAAAGAGGAGTTGTTCATTGATGGCTCCTTCTAATACTTTGGCTGGGACCAGCAGCAGGGACATCAGTCTGTAGTTGAGTTTGCTGGGGTTTGCTGATGGCTTCCTTAGTAGGGTGTTGACTTCTGCATTTTTTTCAGTGCTCAAGGAAGGTGGCTTTGTCAGTTGAGGTGTTGAACAAGGTGGTGAGTACGTGGCTGATTCTGGATTTGCCTAGGTTGAAGATTTGGTGAGAAAATAGGTTGGTTGGGACCCCTGAGTGGACCGAGTTCATGATGGAAGGGGTGTCCTGGTGGTCGAGCTGGCTCCATTCCGGAAGTCTTTGGTGATACTGGTAGCAGGGTCATAGTATTTCTTGAAGAAGTAGGTGGCCTTGGGATGGGGTTTGACATTTATGTAGATGATCTTTGCAGTTATAAGAGCTTGATTCGATGCGTGAGGCTAAGGTATTTTTCTTCGATTCTTTCAACTGTCTGTTGTAGAGGTTGAGGGCTGTCTTGAAGGTGGTCTTGTTGGTCAAGCCCTTGCTGGTGTTCCATCTGCATTCCAGTTGTTTATAATGCTCTCTAGCAGTTTTGAGATCTTCAGTGTACCAGCTAGCCTGCTTGGTGGAACTTCTATGGGTATTGTTGCTAATGGGAGCTCTGCTGTCAGTGCAGTTGGTGGTCCAATTGTTGACGTTTCTGACATTTTGGTCTAGGTTGTTCGAGGAGATGGGTGGGTAGTGTTGAGGGCATTGATCCATGTATCCTTTTAGACTTTGCTCCAGCTGCGGTGGGGGTGTTAGGAAGACTGTGGGGCAGAGGTCTGTGAGCTTGTGATGTTGAAGTGAACAATGGAGTGGTTGATCCTGGTGACTTCCCTGGTGTGGCTGCACCTGATGTGGTTGGTGGAGGTGAAGATGGGGGTCTAGCATGTGGCCTGCAGTGTTCTTGTGATTGTGGACGAGTTGGGTGAGCCCGATGTTCATGTTGTCAAGGAGGTTGGTAGTATTGATGTCATTGTGGCCATTAAGATGGAAGTTGAGGTTGCAAAGGAAAATGCAGTTGTTGGGAGTCTATGGCGAGCAAGGCGATGAAGTTGCATACCGCTAGACATCATTCTGGAGGACTGTAAGCGAGGGTACCACTGATGGTGGTTTTGCAGTCTGTTTGGAGTTGGAAGTTGAGGTCTTCCATTGCTGGGGTGATGTTGTCATTTGTGTTGGTGCATTGGATGGATTCAAATATGTAAGATGGTGATCCCCCTGCCAGGCTTGTTGATGCGGTAGGAGTGGGGAATCTTGTATCCTTTGGGTATTGTGGTGGAGATGTCGAGCTCAAGAGTGGGGTTTACTCCGGTCTCAGTGAGGAAGAGGACATTGTGTGTGAGTGTGTAGATGAGGTAGTGAGTTTGTGTTGAGAGAGGCACATGGGAGTTGGTGTTTTTATTCAGATGGTGCTTTTGGTGTGTTTAAGGTAGGACTGGTTGGAGGGCTGATGTGTGTGCTGCGACAGGGGAAGTGGCAGCTGGTGCAGGTGAAAGGTCCTACCGTGGAGCATGGGTCAGCACAAGAGCAGGGGGTTGGGGACGCAGGGGCAGCAGCGGCGAAAGGAACAGGCAGGCACGAAAAAATAAAAACAGTGGTGGAACTAGAGTAAGACGCAGATGGGCACAATAACAGTGGCACAACAGGGAAAAAAATTAAGAAAATAAAACGGCTGAGAAAGGTTACAGTGGTTGCAGGCAGTCTGGTCCCAGTTGGAAAAGACAGCAGGCGCAGGAGCGGGCAGCAGCCTCGAACCTCCCAAGGATGAGGCCGGGTTCTGGAGGCAAGAGACGGCACAGCGGGGCAGCTGGGTGAGAGTGGACCTAGACCGAGGGTCGGATGTCTTACTTCTGTAGCCATGGTAAGATGCCTGCACTGGTGGTGTTTGCAGGTGCAATCTGTTTAGGGATGAGGAGAGAGCCAACTCCTGCAGCAGCTGCAGAGACAACTAAATAAAACAGTCTGACTTCCTGGGTGCATTAGTGGTGGCTTAGTAGAGGGAACTATAGATTGTTACTGGGAGTGTTGGCCATGTGAGTCAGTTACTTGCATGCGTAGGATAAAGGACGAACAGATGAGGGAAGTGATTAAAATAATCTTTTGGGAGTTCACAGTAGTAAAGAGATTCATGATCAATCAGAGTGACGGTAGAGGATATTTAGAAAGAACAGGATGAGTCAGAGTGGCGGTAGCCTCCCCTGAGAACGCTTATCTTTTTGACTCATTTACAGGCCAGTCACTTTCTGTAAATCTAGGAAGGCGTCCAAAACCATGTAAGTTGCGTGTGAATACCCACGCAATGCACAGGCAATGCATTTCTAGGGCAGAGTAATGCAACGTAGCTTATTTATTCTGTGTTGTGTTACTCAAGTAGTTTTTTGAAGACACTCCGGGCCATGCAGGATGGCCTTGCATGGCTTCATAAATCGCATTTTGGGCTTGCGCTGCGCTTGTACCATGTTGCGTGGGGGGAACAGCATTTACAACGCAACTTTTACAACGAAGTACCTTTACGACGCAACCATTACAAGGCAACTTTTACAACGACTTGCGCTGGGGGGCGCTCTAGGATAGGGAATAGTTTTAACTTACTATCCAACACCTTCCCTACTATCCACGGGGACTGGAGTTGGAATAGTAAATTAAATTATTCACTATCCAGTGCCCCCCAACGCAAGTCGTTGTAAAACTTGCGTCGTAAAGGCATGCGTTGTAAAAGCATGCGTTGTAACGGCGTACATCCGTTGCGTAGTGCAAGCGCAATGTAGCTCCTTTCATAAATATGACCCATAGCTCTTTCAGCATTGTGGACAGATATGGCTGCCCAAAGTTTAGAAAGGCTTTAAAAAGCCTGAAGCAGAGAAAATGTCGTGCACATTTTCTGGGCTATGCAAAGGGAAATTTCTTCCCGAATTGCCAGGCTGTTATAGTGTGAGGGTTAATGCTTCTATTAGCAGATGTATGCAGAATAGACAAAACTGTAGTGCTTTCAATATGCAAAACATTCTCTCATCTGTCTGTATTAGTTGATCTGCTCGGTAAGCATAAGCCTAATAAGATTCACACTCTGCCTAGGTCGCTGAGTGTGGGAAGTAAATGTAACTACTACAGGCCACGTATGTCTCTCTAACGATAACTGACTTATTCGCACAGCTGTTACTGAATGCACAAGCCTACTATTAATATAATTTTTCATGCTCAGTTTATGCGAGAGGAAACTCATTCTGATTGTACGCACTATACACAGCAGGTGTGTCTACCTAGTTATACTTTGTGAAATACCTGGGGCCTCATTTATGAGGCTGTGCGTCACTTTTACGCCGCTGGTGCGTCACTTTTTGTGACGCACCAGTGGCGTAAAAAATGCGCCTTGTTGCGCCATATTTACAAAGTGACGCATCTAGGTAGATGCGTCACTTTGTAAACCCCTGCGCCACATTATACCTGTGCCAGGTATAATGTATGCAAGGGGGCGTATTGACGCAAGAAAGAGTCGTAGAAGTGACGCAGTGAAATCTATGTGATTTCACTGCGCCACTTCTAGGACACAAATGCGTCAATTTCTTACGCCTGCCTCATAGCAGGCGCAAGACTGACGCAGGCCCTTTCACATGGGGCTTGCACAATGAAGCGTCATACTGTAAATATGACGCATCATTGGTGGTGCAAGGAGGGCGCAGGGAAAAGTGATGCATCGCTGTTTTCACGCAGCGATGCGTCACTTTTCATAAATGAGGCCCCAAGTGTCAACTATGCTTAACTCAACCCAAGAGTAAAATACCTTAATAGTCTAAAGTAATGTGGCATCTATTAGAAATGTTTCTGTAGGCCGCACATTCTAAGGTATTTCAGTTTAGTCGGCCATGCAGAGATTCAAGTAGATGTTTAAGGGAATTCATTTCCTACCCTGAGGAGGATATATCACCAATTAAACCTATGGATGTCTCATATTAGGTATCCCGGTTGACGCGTTCAGGGCACTTTAGTGTCTTTAATTTCCAAAACTGAGTGCCATAAAATATTGTGAGCTTTTACGGACCCTAAATAACCCTACTAGGAGAAAAGGCACACCACACCTGGGTTTCCCAGCGTAAGCAAATAGCAAGTCATTGACATTTTACCTAATCCTAAGGACAGTAAACCCCACAAGTTTTACCTTTAAGACATTAATTTATCCAAAGCATGTACATTTTGAACAAGACATTTTACTTGTCAAAGACTCTCAGATTTTTATGCGATGAACCTTCGATACCACAACTCTGAACATAGGTTCGCAGACTAACAATGGTTTATATATAAAAATATCTATTTACTGTCCATCCCTCATAGTAATTCCAAGTCATATCTGTAGCATCATATGATGTTATCAAAATAAACATATACATGTGTACAGAATATTGCCAATATTGAACAAAACAAAAGGAAAATGTATATGAAGACCTATTTATCATGAATTAGTTTCCAAAACCGTTCAATGGTTGCTTTTATCACAATTCACAAAAACTCTCTTTTAACAAGAATGTGTCTCAAATCCAAGATGTCTGCTCTCCTATGTGTAAGAGCTCATGAGCGATACCTAAACCCTCCCCTTAATTAAGAATGGACATCTCTAGGCATCTCATTGGGTCACATCCATTTTTAAAGATCTCACCTTCGCATCAGAACTAATCAGAGCAAGGCTACGTCAAACCTTGCAGTTACACATCTTTCAGCTAGATTCATCATTATCCAGTTTTGCGAGTCCTTAATAGCGATTCATAAGGAATCGCTATTAAGGACTTGCAAAACGGGATTCATGTAGGAATTGCAAAAAATATTGCGATTCCTACATCTTCCTTATTTGCGATTAGCAAATTGCTAATCGCAAATAAGGAATAACTCCCCATTCAATCCTATGGGCCTAAGGAATGAATGGGGAGTTATTCCTTATTTCCAATTAGCAATTTGCTAATCGCAAATAAGGATGCGATTTCAAGGGTGCCAGGGGTGTCTAAAGGACACCCTGTAGCACCCCTGAAAAGCAAATGTAGCCAGATGTTGCGCACACACATGTCCAAAGGACATGTGTGTGTGTAACATACCACTCAGAAAAATGCACTAAAGTGCATTTTTCTGAGTTTTCGCTATTTACCACGAAGTCTGACTTCGTGGTAAATAGCGGCCTGAAATTGCGAATTCGCAAATTGAAAATGGTTGATGAATTGCATTTAAGGAATCTCAAATAGAGATTCCTTAAATGCAATTCCTCCCAAATATGCGACTTCGCAATTAGCGATTTTTGCATTTGGGATGATGAATCCCAAATGCAAAAAGTGCACTCGCAAAGGGCCAGATTCTCAGAATCTGGCCCTTTGCGAGCCGTTTTCGGCTTGATGAATCTAGCTGCTTATCTCTTTGCCCAATAGAGAGTAATTCAAACCCAGGTAATTGTCCAGTTCAGACCAGAAAATATGACCTACCATCACCTTGCCTGTTTAGATGTTTGAACTGTAACTGCACCTCGCACTCGCATTACCTCAACACTTGGAGCACATCCCAGAGACACAAAAAGCTCTTTGTCCTGAAGGATGCTTTCTGTGCATGGTCCAGAAACATTCTCAGAGCGTGTTCTACTTGAAAACATTGTCTGAAGTCCCAGGACGTCCATGGCTCTGGTTACCTTGGAAGACCGCCAACGCCTCTGAGGGAGCACAAAACACATCGACTTCTGAATTACTTTCCATTCTGACAATGAAAGCCATTACTATTTAGTCACACATTAGCATGTCGGTAAAATAAACCTACCGTACATGGTTGATTAGCAAGTAGTAATACTTTATGCATAATGTTAAGTGTTTATAGTTAATTCTATTTTATTTTCACCATGCCCTTAAGGGAATTTCAAATCAACCTGAAAAATGCCCTATATTGGAACCGGGTTCACTCAAAATGTGAGTGCAGTGAGTGTTCACTAAGCCTTGCTCTGGCATGTGGGCTGCCGCCTACTTGAGAAACCACATGATATTTAAGGCTGTAGAAATCTTCAGCCACAGAGTTTTTTATATCTAATTCAACAGCACAACTCAATCAATGTGCACAGTGAAGTGGGTACTGGGAGAATCTTGTGGCTTCCAACTTGAAGGTGGTAAAGGATTCTGCTGGTGGAATACAAATTCAAAGCTGACCAAAAAGATGGGGAGTATGTAATGTGAGGATTCAGTGAAATCTAACCAACTAGCACACCAGTGTATTAGAAGGGAACATTAGTGCAGGTTCCCACAGACAATACAATAGCAATGTTTTACCTGAGTTAGTATGGGTGCACAAGATCAGATGCACTGGAGACAAGCACACGCAATATGAAATGGGGCAGTTCATCATTGCAGACCTGTTGACATTTCATCACTGAAGAGAAAGCCATGTTCTGACAAACAGTTTAAGCAAAAAGATGTGTTATTATAAGTGGGTGTTGTGTCAACATATAGGTGCTCAGATGAAATTCCTATGGATGGCAATGGACAAGGTGTGCTGCCTTGTTCTTGTATGATTGTGGACAGCCCTGTATGTTTCTCCTCTTTTGAGGTCTTCTAAAACTCGAATCCACTAGATGGTCTCTGTTTAATATATATATGCTCAGGTACTCTAAACACGTAACTAATTGGGTATTGGTGTCACTATTTCCCTCTTAAACATAGCAGTGTGTTTAAAGTACAGAACACAAACATTTGTATCTGTACCCCTGCGGGGGTAGACTACCCACCATCTTCTCTTGTGCCGGGCAGTGAGATCTGTGATGTTCTTGAATGAAGCTCGTCAACTTGACCAGTGTGAAGTTTGTTTTTTTTACAGGCTCCTGGATTGGTGAGTGCTGGAGTCCATTGTATCCCACGTGTGCTGCACGAGATGACCATTTCCTTTTCGCTGTGATAGCAGTGCCAATGTCCAGTCTATATATACACACAGAAACACTTATCACCTTCCCTGAAACTGGTGTAACTGTTGGGTGGGAAAGGTAAGCAGCAAATTCCTTTTGGATTTAGTACATGTTTTCCTTACACTTTGAAACCCTGTGCTCTGGTTCTTGTGTTGTGGCCACCTCCCTTGAAAACAGTCAGCCTGAGCTGACATTAACTGGTCTCAGTTGTAATTTTCGCCAGTACCTTCTGCCCAGAGAGAGTTAATCGGGACAGCCAGCCTCATTCCCCGCGGACCCCGGAGCCTGGCTGTGTCCCCCTCCTGCCGCCGCAGCTGACATCAGGAGCGGCCGCCCAGTGGAGGGGGCCTCCGGACTACGTTTCCCGCCCTGCACAGCGGCGGGAGACGCAAGAAACATCGCGCCAGGCGGCGCATAAAGCGCGCGTCACCCCGGTGGAGCGGGTGACGCTGTAATTTTCGCCAGTACATTCTGCCCAGAGAGAGTTAATCGGGACTGCCAGCCTCGTTCCCCGCGGACCCCGGAGCATGGCTGTGTCCCCCTCCCGCCGCCGCAGCTGACATCAGGAGCGGCCGCCGAGTGGAGGGGGCCTCCGGACTACGTTTCCCGCCCTGCACAGCGGCGGGAGACGCAAGAAACATTGCGCCAGGCAGCGCATAAAGCGCGCGTTACCCCCGTGTCGCGGGAGCGCGCGGAAGCACCCGGGGCTAAGCCCGGGCAAAGGGCGGGCCCTCTGTGGCCCTCAGAGGCCCAAGGAGGACAGGACGGGCCACCCCCTTTTGATCCTGTCCCGTAAATATCTGCATATGGTGACAGGCTCTTAAAAACACCTATATTTGACTTCCTGGCCATTTGATCAGTGTCACAACCTTCATTTTCTGATATCTATGACACAGAGCTGAGGGAATTGTAACGCCTTGCTACAGATTTTCTCAATACCTAAGGAGATAACAGCATATCATGATGAAAGTCAAAAAAACTCCCATTGCTACCAGATCTTCTACAAGGAACAAAGTGGTCCCCACTACTCATCTCCCTACCTTTACTGCAATAGACAAAATGCTGCCGAAAACTATAGGCGTTGTGGCAGACGCAATTCAAAATACCGAGCGACGCCTTTCTTTAACCCCTAACTTGTGCTTTCCCGACCTTTCATTACATACTACTGCTGCTACCAACACGCTCGACACTACAATAAACTCGCAGGACTCACTTTTAATGCAATCTTTTACAGGACTGCCAAACACCCAATTCAGAGAAACTTCACACTTAGATACAAGTATACCAATAACTTGTAACAGTGGGGAAAGTAGTCAGCAATTGACCTGCAACTCACAGGTACATTTAGTGATTTCTCCCTCTTTTATAGCCACGCCTACAACCTCATTGAGCGAGGCACACTTGGGGGGACCAGTACCATTAAATACCGCCGAGGGTGAAAAAGGAAAAGATAGTTTGCCAATTAAATCAAAAAGGCGGTATAGGAAAAAGTTAAAACCAAACAGGAGGTTAATTTCCCGACCAATCTGTAAACACAAGCTTTCAGCGAAGGATATTTGGTCTACATTTAGATTGACCAAACAAACAGGTAAGACACCTAATCATCAGAGTCTATCACTGCCTAGCCTGACGGTATCCCAACAGCTAGATACTATATCAGGCAGCACAGATCGGTTGTGTCAGACTGAACTATTAACCCCAAGTGATAACACACTTCTGACACAACTAGATCACCTAATAAGGTCTCTCTTGTTGCCCTTACGAGAAAGAATCATCAAATTGGAAGCAATTATTTAGAAATTTGAGGTTACACAAAACAAGAATACAGCATTAGTGCTAGAATCACTTAGACCAATGCCAATAAAAGAGACGGCAGTCAAATGTCCATCAAAATTGACCTATAATAAAAACGTATACCCTAAAAAAACGCCTCAAAAACAGTCATCATCTTCTTTATCGACAGGTCTAGCCTCAAACGCCTCTAACAAAAACCTTAATGCACCTAATGCATCTAATAATACCGCATTTGCAGCAGTCTTAGACCCAAATGCTGACTTTGAGTCCCCTCTAGTCGAAACTGATGAGAGTGAATGGGCGGCAGAGGGCCTATGTATGGACAAACACGTTGTCCAGCATGGATCCTTAAGGCCCATAGTGTCACAAAATATACCCACAAATGACCTCCCTGAAAAATCAAATCTGAAACCCGCACAAAAGCCAATTTATACCAACCTTTCCCCCCGAGTCTCACCCATACACAATAGTTATGATAGGCGTTCCAAAATTGGGTGAGGGGAAAACAGAAACACACGGGGAATAAAAAAACAAGGTGAGTCACTGGCTAACTACATATAGACCGCTCCCCCCACACCTTGACGGTCGTATAGCCCATGTCAGGAGGGTAGACTGGGTGGGACACAGATTTAAGTCTACTGAAGGTGATTGTATCATCGTAACATTCAAAGGCACCCGTGTGGCAAGTTACATCACCAGATGGAGGGATAGCTCCATAAACAGTCTGATCCGCACAATGGACCTTAGATATTTCTATCCTTCAAATGGCCCCGGGTCAAATAATAGGTTCCCATATCCCCTAGGGGACCAGAGAGGGTCCTATACCCACATTAATCAACATCAAAACTGGGACACTATAGGCAATTATAACCATCATAATATAGAAGATCTATTATATCCAGGCCGGGTCACTTCTAGGGACTACAGAAGCCTGAACCACTTTGAAATGTACCCAGAGAGGAGGGAAGGTATACAACAGGCCCCTCAACAGGAATACTCCTATTCCACATACATGAATAATCAGTATAATGTCCCTATTACAAATAGATTTAATGCCTTCTATGAGCAGTGCGACTTGGAGGCGGTTGATTGACTATTCGAACCACGAATCCCCTCCGCATATAAAGATAATGCCAAACATGAGATAACATCTGATAAAAGTGATGGTATAAAGGACCCAAATGAACTTAACAGCATAAAGAGTCTATCGTTGATCGAGAAGATGGGCCCAGACACAAGAACTTTATCAGTGAGCCTACTTCCACAAACTAGACCACAAATACCCGCAGACCATCTAGAGGTTTTTAGCCGTGAACCAGCCAATACAGAATATAATTATAACATCATTGAAGAACACGTAGCCAAACAAACAGAGTCTATCCATCTGAAAGCCGCTACCTCTCTTAACATGGTCATAGAGACTGAAGCAGACACTAGTTCCTCTTGTAGTGCAAGTCTGGTTTCCTGGAACACGGCAGGTCTGGCCGATAAAGTTTGCGACCCTACCTGGCTGTCCTTTGTTAAACAACACGCAGTGATATGCCTGCAAGAAACATGGCTGGTAAATAACAATATCGCTCACATCGAGGGATACCAAAGCTTTTTCATCTCAGCTGAACCCTCTAGTAGTGGAAGACCAAGAGGGGGTCTGGTAATCTATATAAGTTTGGCTCTCACCTATCATAAAAACATCCGCCATACAGGCAATAGGAACATTCAAGTTCTTGATTTGAAAAGGGGTAAACATACCTTAACCTTGATCAATTTTTATAATGCAGTAAACCAGTCTGGAGAATGCAACTTGCTGCAGCTGAGTGACTTTTTGACAGATAATAAGAGGTCCTTGTCTAGTAAACTGTTGATTGCTGGTGACTTTAATACCCATCCCTGTGGGAACCCAGGAGAGACGCCCATGGGTCAACTAGGGTGCAACAGCTTAAATGGTTTTCACTTTGACCACTCTAAGCGCGGAACTCAGCTCAACAACTTGATGGACAAAAACAATTTAACTACAGCTATGTCCGTGACGGCGAAGCATACACTTTTTCAAGTTCCCACATATAAAGGCAGTACAAATGGTTCATATATAGACCGTATTCTATTATCTATGGACCTTGTTAACTTTGCCACGGATTTTTCCATTCAACTAAATGCCCACAGTGATCATAACCCGATTTCCATTGTCTTGGGTGGTGACATTTTTGACCTGCGAAAACGCAGCAAAGGCAGTGGAACTATGAGGTGCATAAATGGAAAACGCCGACTAAAATGGACAATGGCGGACTGTGATAATTTATATAACTCGATAAATAACCTTTGCAGTTCTGATCTTTTAATCTGTGTGTCACCTACATCATCTCCTGGTCAAACTCTGTCTGCCTTTGAGGGGATTGCAGATAAAGTAGGGTCTTTGCTGATGGTACCAGCAAATGGGCATGCTGGAAAGAACCCAAAATGGTTCGATCCCTCTTGCACCAAAGCTAATAGAGATCTTAAGATGGCCCTAAAAGCTAGGCCCAGAGACCCGACCTGTATTAAGGCTATGAGAGTACAATATAAAAAAGTTATTGCATTACGGAAAAAAGAGGTAAAGGTAAGCACCTGGGAGTCCCTTTTAGATCCCAATACCCTGGGTAATAGCGCAAGGTTTTGGGAAATCATCCATAAACCCTTGTTTGATGACCCAAGTAATATGGCCCTTGGCACAAATATTCCAGAGGAAGAATGGGTCACTCATTTTAGCACTATTTTTAAAAGTGATGAGCCACAGGCAGTGTATAACTCTATTACTCCTATGGAGAACCTCTGGCATTTTTCAGTAAATGAGGTGGAAAAAGGCATTCAAGGCCTAACCTGCAATAAGGCCCCCGGGCCTGACGGCTTCCCCCCAGATCTCTTTAAGTCATGTCCAACACTATGGGCCCCAGTCCTTACGGCAGTAATTAACGCTGCGGCAGTCTCTGGCTGCCCCAAATCGTGGGGAACTTCTACTATAGTTCCCGTATTTAAAAAAGGAGACCGTAATAGCCCACTTTGCTACAGGCCTATATCTTAAATTAATTCTGTAGCTAAAGTAGTAGGGGGTGTAATTTTAAACAGATTAATAGCTTGGGCAGACGAAAATAACGTAATTTCCCCAATTCAATACGGATTCAGGCCTGGCCATTCAACAATTACCCAGTGTCTGAACCGGTACATGATTATGGGGAAATATACCATGGCCAGGGAAGGTACAATTCACATGGCATTCATGGATCTATCGTCGGCCTTCGACTGTGTGGACCGAGGTAGACTATGGGATGTCCTGGCCAAAATGGGTATAGAACAAAATTTAATTAACCTCTTAGCTGACATGCACTCCGATACAAGAGCAAATGTCAGATATACACAAGATCTAAAAGTAACAAAGGACTTTGGAATACACCGGGGTGTTCGCCAAGGGTGTATTTAAGCCCCATTCCTTTTTAATCTGTACATTAATGATCTAGAGGAGTGTCTCTTGGGCACGGGAGTTGACTACCCATATGTCGGGCGGAAAGGACTGCCGGTACTGCTTTATGCGGATGATGCAGTCTTGATATCCAGGACTGCAACAGGCCTACAAACTCTGTTAAAAGCATTCCATGACTTTATGAAGTCACGGGATTTGAGCATTAACAACTCAAAATCCTATGTCATGAAGGTAGGCTTGGGGAATAAAAAGTCAAACTCCTTCTATGTTAACGGGGACAAAATCCCCGTGGCTAAGACATTCTCTTATTTGGGTGTCCTCTTTGACCATCAGCTGAATTGGGGTCCCGCAGTACAGAGGAAAACGGGCGAGGCAATCAGGGCCAATGCAGTAATACATGACTTCGCAAGAAAAATGGGCAATAGCCCGGTGGCTGCACTGCTCCAACTTTACCAAGCAAAAAGCTTATCTATTGCATGTTATGGAAGTGAGCTATGGGGGTTTACCTCCCCTAGAGGGCTTGAGGTTGCAGAAAACAGTTTTTTAAAAAGGGTTTTGAGGGTACCAAGGGGCACAGGTAACTTCTCTGTTCATGACGAACTAGGCATGCCCTATTTGAGCGACAGAATAGCCGTAAATCCCATACTTTGTTGGCTGAACTGTTGGATAAATACGGAAATACCCATTACTCAACAAATCCTGAAAGAAGCACTATCATGGGAAAATGGCCTCAAAGTTCCATGGCTCAGATATATCAGTAAATGTTTATCTGAACTAGGACGTCTCGATCTTTTTGCAACCCCAGAGCTTATAAGCAAATCTGATGTTATTTTTGTGAAGAAGACCTTCATAGCTTCTAGGTCTTTAGCCCGGGAGGAGGCCGAACTAAAAAAAAGACAGCGTCCGGAAACATGTGTTATTAAAAACCTGTTTACAAATGGAACCGTATCTATCATGGCCGCTGTCTGGCTACGATCGCTTTTTGCTTTCGAGGTTCCGTTTTGATCTATTCCACCTTTTACTGGCCAATCCGAGGGGGGCCCATCGAGGCCAAGTGTTGCCACCTTGCGGCTGCGACGAAAAGTCTCCGCAAGACCTGGCACACTTTTTATTTATCTGCCCATTTTACCTTGTACCAAGGAAATTATATTTAAAACCAATCCTCAAACAATTGAATTTTGCACAAATCTGCCCAGCTCTTTATTACCTTCAATTACTAAGCCGAGATTGCATTTTATTTGTATGTACCTTTTTAAAACTTGCAATCAAATTTAGGGCAAGTATGGAGGGGTAATTGCGTTGTGTCGAGAGAATTACTTTTATACCAATCATATATATTTATAAATTTTTACTGTATATTCTGCCTGTGATCTTTTCACTTTAAGTGATTCTTAGTAATATATGAATTTTATGTGTTAATTGTAAATTTACTGGAATGTACTTTTATGTATGTTACTATGAACATTCGAATACAATTCTTTTGACTTGAAAAAAACTGGTCTCAGTGTCCACAGTGTGCAGGAAATGTGCTATAATAGTGGGATAAAAGTGGCCCAGATTCAAGGTGTCTTGGGTCTTTTGAAAACTCAGCTCCTCTAATTGGATCTAGCAATATGCATTTGGTGATAGTTGGAGGAAATCTACAGCCCCTTTCTATTGGTTGAATGGTCACAGGGGAATCTTGCACACCAGTGAAAGAGGAAAAGAAGGACCAACCATGGAACCTCAACATTGTTTTTAGCTCGAAGCCTACCAGACATTACAGCTGTCTGGTTTGCTAACGACATTTTGGGGACATTCGTAAAGCTTCCCTGGAAATGCATCCTACCCATTGGTTACCATCGGCTTTGTGGTTTGTTAGTCACATTTGCTTGCTTTCTATTTGCTGGCTTTATTTGTTTTAGCCTGTACAGCTTGCATTCACCCCTTCCTTAGGCCAAACCCTATTTACTGTAGTCTTCCATCAGTACTGAATTTATTAAACAGGCCTTTAAATCTTGGTCTTGTCACATTTGCCTTGCATTCAAAGACAAAGGCCAAAAACATCAGGCTTTGTCTTCCAATTAGCTTGGAGTTTATCTTTCTCTGACTTCAATGTAAGAGTACATATGACAATCATGCTGGCTGCTCCGGAGTGTGCTGTACAATGTTATTTTTTTTCTAGAAAAAAGCAAACTGTAAATGTCTGTATATAAACTGTGCAGATATTTCAGAATATGAGAAGCACAAAAGAAGCACCTTTTTGGTAATTCTGAAGTGTAGTGGAAACAAATACTTGAAGATGTGCAGTTTGTAAAGGCAGTGCGCTACCACATCATGCTCACTCCAAATAGTCCCGCACCACTCCACACCACAAAAGTGAGGCAACGGCAGCGCAAAAGTGTCGCAAGGGCCTTGTAAATCTGCCCCACTGGTCGTTTTTTTTGTGCTTCTTCGGCTACATCCTAGAAGCTTGAATCCAAATATTATGCGTTTGTGCAGTTCTTTATACCATAAAGTCTAAGATGGCTCAGTCCATTTTTTTTATGAAAAAGGGATGTCGTCAAGTGAAAGAGGACCCGAGATTTGCAAATGAGTGGCGTAGATGTCCAAATGACAGCACATTTAGTTCAATTTATGAATGCAGCGTTGAGCCATTTTGAAAGCAGAGTGAACAGGAACATCTGGTACAGACATAGTGTCTGGATTTTTAATGACCTGAAAACTGTGTTCTTCAGATTTCATTAATGAATTGGTTTTAGTTGGAATATTATAGTATGATTTTATTTAATCCACAATAAATATAATAATAATAAAAATAATAGACTCTTCCAGCCTGAAGACTAGAAATGATGACGTAAATGAGGGAATCTATAAGAGATACCAAAGCTCGAGAACTATGGTGGCGATTGCTTTTGTAGCGCCACACCACTACTCACTGAGTACTACTCACTCACTCCCTCTGCGATCCCTTTGGTAGCTGCGCTATGCCGAGGGTGAGCTGTGCGATGCAACTCCGTGGCTTAGACAGCCCGTCATGCAATAAACCACTCCACGCTGTTCTTGAAGCGTAAAAGGCCATTTATTAGGTCATGGCTGTATAAACAGAATCATTAACCCCAACATTAATTAACCATAAACAATCCCCAACAATAACTTTTCATTCACTCAGACCATTTCATCCCGCTCCAAATGTCTCTTCCCATTCCACTCCATGACCCCTTTCAATTCTCCATTCACTTCTTCACTTATCTTCGAACATCCTCTCCTGTATCTCCTTCCATCGCACTCATGGATCCCGCACCCCCATCATTCACCCTTCTCCCCTCTGAGGGATGGGTTTGCCTGTCAGTGACTTCCCCACACCTCCAAGGTATCGCCAACCAGGGAACCTCCTTTTAGGGTCGTTACCTGCCCCCGTCAGTCCTGTGTACCTTTCGTTCTCACTCCCTCACCTCCATGAAACGCCAGATCGACTCATTCCACAATTTGCTTATCATATCTCGCATTTCCATCATATAATATGTGTTCCCAAGCTGTGAAAGGTTCACCCCATCGTCTCTGAACAACAAAGGCTCCTCCAACTGGAGCCCAAAATGTGAGATCACTTTAATGCCCTTTGTAGCACAAAAAACCCTCATCGCCCTGTTTAGTTTCCTGTGGGCCTTTTCCAATTGCTGGTTTCACTACCCCTCTCCACTGTTTCGTGGCTCAAATTCCAACCACACAATGCATGTCCCTGCCATGTTCCTCTTCATGACTTCCAAGTCTCTTTACATCAGCTGTAGGAGCGCCAACCCCGACAGGCGGATCAAGTAATTTTGCCCCAAATGGCGGACCAACATATCCGGACAACCTCTCTGCGACAACATTTTCGTCAGCCAGGGCAAAAGAGCCCCCCAATGCATCCCACCTTTTCCCCCCCAATGCACATTGGGATGACTGCTCCTCAGACCCAGGTTACGGCCGTATACCTGCTGATCTGCATATTTGGCTGCCCAGTGAATGAATGAATGTCCAACGATCCAGGTGACCTTCTTGGTCCGCGGGCCTCCCACAAAACATCCAGCAAGAAAAATATGATAGTGCACCAAATACTTCCTTCACCCTTCTCCTGTCCCCCAACCCCAAAAACCCTGCCTATTTGCGCCCATACCGCTCACAATATCTAGACCTCCACCTCCCAATCTGACGAGTCCTCTCCCATGACCAACCCAGTTGAGCCACCGCCGTGGCCGCCCCAATATGAAAGGAATGCGTGTAGTACTTTGCCAGGTCTCTACCCAGGCGCCCCAATGCCATCCACAAGACCGCCAACAACTGAAACGCTGTCATCCGCACCCCCTACGCATGACAAAATATCGCCCGACCGTCTGCCAGACATACGCAGGAAACCACGCCATTCAGTCACAGGACACCCCCCCTCAAAACTGCTCTCGTTAAACCACATCCATTTCCCCCTTCCCGACTGATCCGTCTTAGAATGTCCCAACCAAATCCCCAAACGATCTCCCTCCAGTCGTGTGTCATCACACGCTCTCCCTTCTCGCCCCCTCGGTCCCAACAACTCCAAAACCCGAAACGCCCCAAAAAACATTAACACCATACATAAACAAAAAACCGAGGCCTCATAACTGTCTGAACAACAAGCGGGCAACACCCGTAGCAAACTTTGGAGCAACTCAAAAGTAATTGTCTCTCTTGTCTCCACCCCCCCACACCTCCCCTCATTTGCGCCCCCAACCTTTCAGCATCCTGCCGAGGATCTCCCCCCTCGCCGGATCAAACCCCATGTACAACTTACAGTAAAAGGAGATCCCTGCCAGTGTCCCCCTTATCGTTATCTGTGACTTGCATCTATCAATGAAATTCAAAACAAAACCTATCACTCCCTGTTCAGTATCCTGTTGTGAAATGTTCTGGGTGTCCATTGTCCATCCCATAAAGGGTCCAAATTCCACCCAAGCCAGCCTGTAGCTATGCCTCCTGGATTCGGCTATAGATTTTTCAACCAGGCCTATCACTCTTATTCCCGCCAGGCCCAGATGCGGTTGGCTAGCTCGGTTTTACATGCCTCTGCTCCAGGTGCCAGTCGCCGGAATCGCCGCCACTGCGAATGAGACAGAGCGCCCACAATGTCAATATTCGCACCTGGAACATGCTTTGCCTAAAAAACCACATTCAATTGCAAACATTTCATCATGAAACTACGCAGCAGCCCCAACACCCTCAAGTCCCTTGTTCTCTGTTTATTTACCAGCTCCACTACCGTCATGTTGTCAACATGGAACAGCACTGACCTGTTCTGAAACTCTGAACCCCAAACCACCAATGCCACCAGCAATGGAAAGAACTCAAGGAATGCGATGCTCCTCCCTTGTTTCACCAAATGTGCTGGCCGCTCTTCCGCGCACCATCGGCCATCCCAAAAGATG
Organism: Lissotriton helveticus; assembly: GCF_964261635.1. Lineage (NCBI taxonomy): Eukaryota > Metazoa > Chordata > Amphibia > Caudata > Salamandridae > Lissotriton > Lissotriton helveticus. The sequence continues at coordinate 185,644,146 of NC_136068.1, read as the reverse complement.
CCAAAACCAGATGCTCCTGCCGCGTCTGAGAAAATTTGCACCTGCCAGATCTTCCTGTTGTCATCACAGTCCAATGATACCCCATTGAAGTCAGTCAAAAAGGTCTGCCACACCCTCAAATCCGCCCTGACCCCCAAAGAGATTCTGACCCTGTGATGTGGCAGCACCGCCCCTGACATGGCCATGCCGAGGCAGCGGCAAAAAGTCCTCCCAGCTCGCACCACCAGGCAAGCAAAGTTTAGGAAGCCCATGAGCTGCTGTACTACCCGCAGATCAATCCTCTTTTCTCCAATCACCCACAGTAGAAAGGCCGGAATGTCCGTCACCTTTGTTGCCGGCAACCGGGCCATCCACTGTACTGAGTCCAACTCGATGCCCAGAAAAGTCAACCTACAACTGGGCCCAGCTGTTTCCTCTGGCGCCAGGGGAACTCCAAATCTGCGCAGCATGTCCAGAAACAGTTTCAATGCTGCCCCACACTCCCCGGAACCTTCCCTGCCGATAAACAAGAAATCATCCAGATAGTGAGATACTGCCCGATGACCACTGATCCTCAAGAACGCCCATTGCAGAAATGTGCTGAACATCTCAAAGAATGCACATGAGCTTGCAAAGCCCGTAGGCAAGACCTTGTCCACAAAAATGCCCCCCCAAACTGCATCCCCAGCAACGAGAAATCACGGGGTGTATAGGCAGCAGACGAAAGGCAGATTTCACATCACATTTCGCCAGTTCTGAGCCCTGCCCGCACACCTGCACTAGGCGGATCGCGTCATCCACTGAAGCATACAGCACCCACGAGTCCTCCTCCGCAATGAAGTCGTTAAACGACTTCCCTTTTGGCCAGGATAAGCGGTGTATAATCCTGTGTCCGCAGTATATCCTCAAAGACTGTTTTTTGGCTTTTCCCAGCCCCATACTGGCTCTAATGAATGAGTCTCTCTCTGAGGGGAAAGTCCCCCTGGCCTTTAAGAAGGCTATAGTCGTTCCCCTTTTGAAGAAACTCGGGGCAGACCCCACATTGTTATCCAATTATCGCCCGATTTCTTTGCTGCCTTTTGTTGCAAAGCTACTGGAAACTCATGTAGCAAACTGTCTATCTGACTTTCTAGAGGAGTCTGGCTATTTTGACCCCCACCAGGCAGGCTTCCGGCCAGCTGATTTGACGGAAGCGGTCATAGTGGCGGTGTTGGATACTCTCAGAGAACACGTGGATGGGGGCTCCCCACGGGCACTGGTACTATTAGATCTCTCAGCCGCTTTCGACACGGTCAACCATGAAATTCTGGTGGACCGTGTCGAACTGGCTGGTGTCCGGGGGGCGGCCGCCTGTTGGCTGTCGTCTTTCTTGAATGACAGGTCTCAGGCTGTCCGCCAAGGGCCCTACATTGCCCCCCCCCCCCCCCCATAAAACCATATGTGGGGTTCCTCAGGGCTCAGCACTGTCACCTCACTTATTTAACATCTATATCTCCCCTTTGATTCGATCACTGAAGATGAGAAACATGACAGTTTTCAACAATGCAGATGATCTGCAGCTGGTCCTTGAGATTGATGGCTCCGAACGTTCAGTGGCGGACCTCCATGAAACACTGCTGTTTATACAACCGTGGATGGACGGTAACCACCTGAAACTGAACCCGGGCAAGACAGAGCTTGTCTTGACCGGGGACAGTGGTAAATTCTGGGGTCCTCACTACTGGCCCATGGAGCTAGGTCCTTCCCCCTCCCCTGCCAGCTCGGCAAAAACACTAGGAGTTTCCCTTGACAATGAACTAACACTGAAATCTCAGGTGGGCAGTGTGATCTCAAAGTGCTTATTTCAGATGCGCAAGATCCGGAAAATCCACCGCTTTTTCACTCAGGACGCTCTGGTCCGGATTATAATGGCCACTGTCATATACCATTTGGACTATGCGAACTCTGTATACCTGGGGTTGCCACTTTATTTATCTAAGCGATTGCAGTTAGTCCAAAATCAGGCTGCTCGGTTGGTTATGCATCAACCCAGATGGCAACCAATCAGCCCAGCGCTTCAGAAACTTCACTGGCTCCCCATCTCTCAGCGCTGTGTTTTCAAAACTGGCTGCATGGTGTTTAAGGCCTTGCATGCCAAAAGCCCCGCTTTTATCACTAACCTGTTACCCAGATATGTGCCCAACCAGACCCTTCGCTCGGCCCATCTTTCTCTGCTTTCTGTACCCAAGTTTAAACGTGTGCGTCAGGGGGGCCGCCGTTTTGCGGTCTTGGCGCCTAAACTTTGGAATTCGTTTCCTCTGGAGATTCGGTCTTGTAACGACATCATGCAGATTAGGAGGCTCCTTAAGACCTGGTTGATTCGGCTCGCTTATAAACTGGGATAATTGACAGCTGTAGTCTGTTCAGTCCGCCTTCAGTACTTTTTTGCTCTCTGGTCAGCGCCATGAAGCCACCCGGTGTTAGTGCGCTCAATAAATTCCCATTAACATTAACATGTATTCGCCCAGCAGTGAGATAATCAAATCATTGACAGGCCAATCGACCAACGGGCCTGCTATTCTGTCTTCCTCGACCACTTTCCTCAATTTGGCTGCCACCACCTCCGGCAATTCTTCAGCTGACTTCAAGTTTTCTGCCCATCTCCTTTTCCGCAGACCCTTATACCCCACCCGAAAACCTTCTGTGAAACTCCATTGAATTTTCAGCGCAGCCTCTCTATCAGAGTATTTCGGGAGCCACGGACCCATGGCCTTGATTTTAACCGGGGTAGGAGCCCTTTTCCCCAGACTGTCCTCTGACCTTAGTGGCCCACCGCTATTCCGATGGTGAAGCACTGAGTGAGCGCATGTCGTACTCCACATTTCGAGCATTCATGCTTGAATTTGAAAGGATATCGGGAACAGAAACCTTTGTTGTAGTTCCAACAGGCTCCTGTGTTACCCCACGCTTCGGTGGTGGCCCTGCATTACTTGCGGTATTTCCTCCCTCCCCAGCCTGGGACGCGTTGGCTACAGGCCAATATGTCATGGGTAGGCCGCTAGATGTGTGAGTTGAGGCATATGACTGCATGGATGACATCCACTGCATCCATAGTTCCTGATCCACCTCCCCCGAAGACTTGTCCAGGTTGACACTAATATGAGCCCTGAACTCTTCATCATAACTTAACCATGCAAACCCCCCAAAGTGCATCTGGGCTTTCCTGATAATGTCCATGTACTTCAACAAAGCTACAGTACTGTCGAGATGCTTATGCAATATATGCGAGCATAAATCAAACAGGTAGAAGTCCAATTTTCCATGTTAAGTGGAACCCTAGGTCTCTTAGTTAGTTCCCATTCTTCCTCTTTCAACCCCTCCTTCGCCTGGATCTCTCTTTGTAGGAGTTTGAACATGTCTACGTATTCGTGTCGCCAAATCCTGCTTCTCATTTTCTCCGACAAGTGGGACCCTAACGGCATGGCAAGCCCCAAGTAAGGCAATTTTTTGTGATATTTGTCGTCCCCTTTGTCCTCTTTCCCCTCCATCCCTACCGTCTTCTCGGTCTGAACACTGGCCACTACATATTCTTGGGCCCATCATCCTTCCCCTCTGCCGCTGGCGCTGCTGCCATGCCTGGTAGCACCCCCAGGTCTCTCACGAACCCCTCTCCCACACCCACCGACGAGCAGGCTTTTTTCCTCCCTCCTTTCGGACTGCGCCGTCCCAAGCAGCCCACCAAGCACCCTCACCTGTCAGATTTGCTTGTGTCTCTCCGTCCTGCTTCTGCACAACTGTCTTCTTCGGATTGGCCGACTTTATTTTTCCTGGCACCGCACTAGGCTCCTGCAAAACACCAATGTGTCTGGTTGCCTTCACTCCCCCGCCCACTGCTCGACCCGTCACATCCTCATCCTCATGCAACTCATCCTCTTCCAGCTCCTCACTCTCTGCACCATAATCCAAGAGCAACTCAGTTTCAAACTCAGCAGGTGCCCACGACAACTCCCGTACTGCTCTCTTCACACCTTTTCCTTTTGTGACATGCACACTACCACCCTCCACCACACACGCCGCCGATACCCGCTCCCACGACGGAGGAAAGGCCGCCACGGACCGCCCCTGCTGCTTCCGGCAAGTGTCTCTGAGCTGATTTGCGCCCGCTGCCCCCCGCCCTCTTGACAACTACCACTGACTTGGACCCCCCCCCAACCTGCTCCAACCTGGGTGGACCCCAGCACCAACAGGTCTCACCGCCGTCATCCTCATCTACTCAAACCCACCTCCTGCTCTGCCCACGCCTCCTCCTCCGATGTGGGTGTGGGGGGCCCCTCCACCCCAACCTCATTGCTCGACCCTTCCCTGGCCGAGTATAGCTCTTCCCACCTAGCCTCGGTTTCTTAGATGATCCGATGGTGGTCCCTTATTTTTTCCTCCAGGGACATGCCCTCTCACCTGGGCAAAATAGGGTGGGGCAGTGGCCCCCCACCTTCACAGGCCGAGCTCCATCCTCACCCTTGGCCCCCCAACCCCACCCCCTCGCCTAACCCTATCTGACGCTTGGGAGTCCCACTCCCCCGACCTGCAGCACCTGCAGTTCCAGTGCCCTCCACAAAAGATCCAGAGGGCGTACTCCCACTGCCCCTCATCTGCTCCTAGAGTAGGATGCCTAGATAAATGAATTGCCTGCAGGCCGCCAAAATGTTTCCCCCCAGCCCCGCCCTCCAGGAGCAACATGCCTGCCCCCTTGCCGGTACCATATTCCAGCCCAGCCAGCAACAAAAGGCCCACCCCCTCCCAGTGCTCCCCGCTGTAACCTGAGGCCGACTTTCCATCTGGCGCTGCCGATGCTGCAAGCCCCCCGGTCCCCCGCCTCCCCAGGCAGCACCTCAGGTGCCACCAGCCTCAGATAATCGCGCAGGCAGGCTCTGACGCCTGCCCCCACGTTTTGCTCCCTCCTGCTTGACCAGGCCCTGCCCCCACCCAGACGTACCTTCGGCTACCAGTGGTGGCTCGTACAAACATGCCACCACCGCTGCAGCCACGCCAGCCAACGTGGACCGGGGTGTCCGCACCATCCCGACCCAGGCCTGATCCAACACCCCAGTGTAGAGAGCAACCCGGACTCTCTACAACAATATTGCGATTCACCCACACATCCACGCACCCCTCGGGGCAGGCTCGCCCCTACGGTATAAATAAATTAGCTGAAGACCGCTCGGGGTCTACCGGCTGAGAGCATAAGTGTTGCCTCCTGTGTGTTCCTTCATAGCGCTGCTGTGGCCCACGTGACCTGGGCCCCGCCATGCTACATTGGTGACGAGGCCGGTCGCACCCCACGCGTGCCCGCTACCCTCTGTGCTCCAGTCAAGACACACGCGGTGCCCGCCCACGTTGCCCCTCTCACGCTGTGGCCGACTGCGGAGCCCACCCGCATCGCTCTGAGAGCGTGGTGTCCACCCGCGTCGCCCCCACGCTGTGGCTGACTCTGCTGCTGGGAGGTGACCGACTGCGGAGCCCACCCACATCGCGCCACGAGCTGCGGAGAATTCCACTGCTGCGGTGTGCCTGCCATTGACAGTGAAGCCGGCTCTAGCCCGCCCACGCGCCTCCCGTGCTACCGGGGAGCGTGTTCAGCTGGCGGAGCTCGCCGGCGCTGTGTCAGAGGAGAAGGGGGGTAAGTGCTTCCTACCCCGCCCGCTTTCGTCTCCTCACCTGTGGTGGCCCCCGCGGCCGGTGATTCTGCAGTGCCGGCTCTTCGCAGGGCCTGCTGCCGAAGACTCTGTTTCATCGGCCTGCCCCCAGCAGCGAGGCCCTAGATCAGGGCTGCCCCTTCCGCTGCCTGCTTTCAACGGCTGCGCAGGAGGCTCTTGGAGGCTCTCATATTGTACTCTGGAAAGAGAGCCCCTTGTAACGCCTCGGGAAGTAGGAAGTTTTCCCAGTGCCCCATGGACCTCTCCCATTAAACAAGCATTGGCAAATTCAGTAAAAAAAAAGAAGAAAAGGAAAACACCACAGGAAAGACACCTTTGGCCAGGGAACCAATCCACTGAACGTCAACCCTGAGAGGGGACCAAGTCTGATCATACTCCTGGAGCACAAACATAGAGGTGCGCTGAGCGACACATTACGCCACCTGCAGGCGCAAGAGGACACTACAGCGCCCAGGGGTCAAGGACACGTGTTGAGAGTCGCACACCGTAGTTGCACGTCAGCAAGCCCCGCCCCTGCGCCGCACACTCGTGCCCAGCCGCAATGAGCAACACCGCGCCGGCGGCAGGGACTGCCGCCCAGCAAGACGAAGCGCACAACCCGGTGGTCGCTGCCAATCCCCCACCACCAGTGCACACCCACACGGCGGTCGCACCACTGCCCCCCTTCAGTGAGGCCGCGGACCCTGCAATGGCGGCGCCAAGATGGAAGGCCTGGGTCGGGCGGCTCAACCACTACTTCAAGGGGACCCGCGAAACCGCTGGGACTGTCAAGCGGTCACTCCTCATATACTATGGCGGGGAGGAGATTTATGATCTGTTCGAGACGCTCCCCAATACCCGAACCGACGATGACTATGAGGCGGCGGTCGCCGCGCGCAACAAACACTTCGACCCACAGCTCAATCATGACTTTGAGAAATTCAAGTTCAAGAGGGCGTGGCAAACCGAGACTGAATCCGTGGACATGTTCTATGCGCGACTGCGCCGGCTGGCCAGCACGTGCCCCTAAACGGACCCGAGGGATCTCATCGACACTGGGGCCTCCGTCAATGTGATGGACTCCGGCCAATATGATCGCCTAGCACCGCGACCCCCCCCTCACACCATCCACTGCAAGGATCTACACGTAAGGAGGGACAGACCCGCTCCCTCTCCGGGGCGTCATCCAGACCACGATCGTGAGCAGAAGCTACTCCACTGAAGCAAAATTCTGCATCACGGACGGGAAGAAGGGGCCTTTGCTCAGCTGTCACACAGCCGAAGACCTCGGGCTTGTCTTCTTTGCTAATTCACGAGTCCCATGGGGAGGCAAGTTTGAAGGAATTTCCGGCGCTCTTCAAAGGCCTAGGGAAACTAACGGCAAGAGATACAAGCGCCACATTGACCCTTCCGTGCAGCCTGTGGCCCTTCGGCACCGTTGGGTGCCCTTCAACTTACGCCCCCAAGTGGAAGAGGAGCTAAGGAAGCCCAAAAAGTTAGGGGTCATCAAGAAGGTGTCAGGGCCTACGCCATGGGTGTCCCCACTGGTCGTGGCACCCAAACCCAAGCAACCAGGAGCCATTCAACTCTGTGTTGATATGAGACTACCGAATACAGCGGTGAAGAGAGAACGCCACATCACCCCCATGATGGACGACATCATAGCCGACCTAAATGGAGCAGAGTGGTTCTCCAAATTAGACCTCAACGCCGGCTACCACCAGCTGGAACTGGAGCTGGAAAGCCGGTACATTACCACTTTTTCGACGCATGTGGGCCTACGCAGGTACAGGAGACTCAGCTTCGGAGTGTCATCAGCGGCCGAAGTCTTCCAAAATGCCATCCGGGAAGCATTGTTGGGGCTTTAGGGAGTGATCAACCTCAGCGATGATACCCTTGTGTACTCTGCCACGCTCGAGGAACATCACTTACACCTCAGGGCCACGCTGAAACAGCTAGTGGACTGCGGGCCCTCTCTGCATAAATCCAAGTGCTTGTTCTATCAGGAGAGCATTGACTTCTTTGGCTATACGTTCACCCGCGAGGGACTCCTGGTGGATCCGAAGAAGGCCGAAGCCATCCGAGCAGCCAGCACCCCTCGCAACCCCACCGAGGTGAGAAGCTTCCTCTGAATGGCCACATACTGTGGACGGTTTATTCCCAATCTGACAGCCATGTCTGAGCCACTGCGGGCGCTCACGCGTCAAGACCATAAGTGGGAATGGACACTAGCGGCCAACAAGGCTTTCCAGGACATCGATGCAGGCCTGCTCGACAAGACCGTGATGGCCTACTTCCATCCACAACGCAGAACGGAACTGGTCATTGACGCCAGCCCGGTGGGCCTTGGGGCGGTCCTTCTTCAAGAACATTGTCCGGAAGTATGGAAGCCTGTTGCCTATGCCAGCAAAGCCCTAACCGACACTGAAACCAGATATGCACAAATCGAGAGAGAGGCGTTGGCGATCAAGTGGGCGTGCAAGCACTTTCATTTGTATCTCTGCGGCCAAAAATTCAGCATTGTGACCGACCACAAACCGCTGCTCCCGCTGTTTGCCGGCTCATCCCGATTAGCACCCCCGAGGATCGAGCAATGGGACGTGCAGCTACAGGATACAACTTAAAGGTGATCTTTCGCCCCGGGGCGCACAACCCTGCCGACTACCTGTCTCGACACCCGGAATCTCCGGCACCGGTTGGTCCGTCTGCAGATGCCTGCAGCACGGAGGCGTTTGTCCACATGGTGTCGCAAGGAGCGTGTCCCAAGGCTATGATGCTCGAAGAAATCGGCCAAGCCACCCAGGAAGACATCACTCTGTCCCGAGTTCGTGGAGCCTTGAAGAATAACAGTTGGGCCCATTTCATGGACGGTGCCCGCGCCCTCCAGCCGGAGGTTAGCCATGCCCGTCAACAATTGTGGCAAGTTCAAAATGAACTCAGTGTGGGGGAAGGAGGGGTCATCCTGAGAGGACATCTCATCGTGGTCCCAGAAAACCTACAGAGGAGGATCCTCGCGTTGGCCCACATCGGGCATCAGGGAATGGCCAAGACCAAGGCACGGTTGAGGGACAAGGTTTGGTTCCAGACCATGGACTCCATAGTAGAGGAGATGGTGCGGCAGTGCCATGCCTGCACGATCACCGTGGGAGACACAGCGCCAGCACCGGTGATCACGGAAGAACCATGCAGTACTCCATAGACACATCTCAGTGTGAACTTTGGGAGCTTTCCGGATGGTCGTCACATGCTGGTCATGGTTGACTCGTTCTCGAAGTTTCCCATCATTGAAGTCATAGCGTCAACAGCCTTCCAACAAGTGAAGAGAGTCCTGGATCGAGACTTTGCAATGATGGGGCTGCCGGAAGAAGTCAAGGCCGACAACGGACCACCCTTCCAGGGGCGGGAGTTCCAGGATTATCTCGAGAACCTAGCGGTGCGACACAGGAAGATCACCCCGCTATGGCCACAAGCGAAGTGGAAAGGTTGATGAGGACGATCAACCACGCTTTACGAATCACAGTGGACAACGGGGAAGATCCAGAAGTGGCCCTCGACCAGTTCCTTGGCACGTACCGTCAGACTCCTCATAGTACCACTAAGTGTGCTCTTGCTCATCTCCTATTCAAGCGAGCACCACGAGACAGTATCCCGGCTGACCCGATGTGGATGCCCGCGGAGCGTGATGATGCTGTCGTCCAGTCGAGGAGGGAGACGATGAACCGGAAGGCTAGTGAGGCCCGTAGAGCTCAAGAACCGCAGCTCAGAGTGGGAGACCGGGTGGTGATCAAAGACCGACACCCCGGGTGGAAGTTCCGGACGCCCTACGAACCGAAGGCATGGGTTGTCGTGCGTGTCCAAGGGACCATGGTGACCGACCAAAAGGGACAACAATCTGTCACCAGGAACGTGTCCAGTTTCGAGAAGATACTGGAGGTGGAAGTAAACCCGGAGGTCTCTGAATATCAGGACTCTTTGCCGAGCCCATCTACCCCTGGCTCGCCGCCTGGGCGGAATGCTTTGCCGGCGTCGCCGAGACAAGCTAGCCAAGGAAATGACCGTGGTGCCCGGTTGACCGGCCATAACGCCGCTGACGATTCGGCTTAAAGAACCCCGGCTGGGGTTACCACATCTCCCTGTGTCCGGAGCCAGAAGTATGGTCTCCGGCCAAATCCGGGGCCGAGTCAACGGCTCAGAGACTTTGTATGTGCCTCACCCTGAACTAAGAAAAGTTTATGATCAAGAACTAAAAGAAAGGAGGGATGTAGAGAGCCACCCGGACTCTCTACAACAATGTTGCGATTCACCCACGCATCCACGCACCCCTTGGGGCGGGCTCACCCCGAGGGTATAAATAAATGAGCTGAAGACGGCTCTGGGTCTTCCGGCTGAGAGCATAAGTGTTGCCTCCTGTGGGCCACGTGACCTGGGCCCCGCAGCGCTACAGCCGGGTCGGAGCAGATCCTCTCGGCCTGCACACCCAAGAATGCACAGAGCCTCACGCACGGCCTCCGCGTCAGGTCCCGACATCAATGCACTCGCCGCAGAAGCTGCAACACTGCCCCACCAATCGTCCGGCTGGTTCTGCTAAGACTCCATGGGCCTCCTTTACCATTATAGGTAACCGCCAAATTACAATTTTGCGACCCTCCCTGATGGTGCTAGGATAGAGGACGAGGAGGAGCCTTCTTCCCCTGCACCCTTAGACCCCTCTCCAACTCCACCCCTTGACCTCTCAGCTTGTCCCTCCTGCGCGAAAAACCCCGGCGGAAGACTGGTCTGCGACCTTACTTCCTCCGGGGGCCATCATTATAGAGAGGACTCCAGCCGGGCTGAGCTGCGCAGAGTGGCGAGGTGAGTGGTGTGGATTTCACGGCTCTGACCGCGACCCCCAGGCCATGGTCCTGTTTTTAGAGTCCATTTACAGAGCAGTATAAGTCGACCTGCAGTGAGGGATCCTTAACTCCACGCCAGATAATGGTCGTAACCATCTTCCTTTAGGGTCTGGCCAGTGGCAGGTTTTCAAGCGCTGAACAGCGACGAAGTGCGGTTGGAAATGGCAGACGTTGAGCAATATAATAACACGACAGGCGCGCAACACCCATTGAACTCACCGGGCTTCAGCCCCCCCGTCGTGTGTGACAGCCCGGGAAGAGACAGATCCCGGGCACACACAGAGCCGCACCCGAACGTTTCACAGGTCTTTAAAAGACCATTTGAATGTTAATTAGGCCTTGCTGTTGTTTCACCCCTTGTTGGAGCCGCTGCAGCTCCACTCTGTCTACTGATTAAATGTTCAGCCCCCCCCCCCGAAATTTTTTCTTAGACACCCCCCCCCCCCCGAAATTTGGCTCTAGTTGCGCCTCTGTAACACAATAATATAACCTAAAACTGTTTGTGTTCCTTCCCTGGTTTAAGTGACGCCATATTCTCTTTCATTTCAACACATTTTCGGTATTTTTGACGGTTAATTTCCTCTTATGTGTTTCTACGTAAATCAGTTATTATATTTGTATTAACCAACAGAGCCCTCTTGTGGCCACTACTGGGAAATTGCTCCACGAATAACTGCATCAGCCACTTTCTTACTCTGAAAACTTCAAAATCTTAGCTAGTTAAGTAAGCTTGATGGCAGTGGCACTATGATTATTTAGTTGCTGTTGGATTTCAGAGCAGAAGAGCAGTGATCGGTATATTTGTTACCATACAATTTAAGACACAAAGCTGGCTTTAGAGTGCCTATATTAAAGTACTAACACTGTTTGCCACCGATTGCAAGTTGTGTATTTAATTCCACAGTACAGAATCTACATTTATTCTACATATGTACAACTTTAACATCTTCCATCAGGGAACACAAGGATTTATGGTTGAAAACTGTTTTTGATGTGCAGAAGGCAAAGAGAAATCGAATAACAAAAACACGTTTGTCAAGAAGTTCCCACTGCTCATCTTGGGCCAGATTTACAATAAAATAATGCAGCGCAGTGCAGCAAGTCCTTTAGCTACACTGTGCTGCATTCTTTGGAAGCACAGGGATGCAACACATTTACAACAATATGTTGCATCACCGTGCTTACCCCTGCGCTAGCGCACAAACTGCTGCCATTCACCGACACAGGTACCTTGCACCACGGTGCAAGGATGCCTGTGTCGCGGGGATGATTGAACTTGAAAAACGGCATTGTTTTAAAGGATTGTTTATGTAAAAGAAGGGACACCTTCCTGCACATAAACAATCATTAGAGGTAATTTCCTCCTTCTATGTGTGCTGCAGAATGCAAGAAGTAATGAATACATTTCTCCTTGTTGCGCCTCTCTACGTCTCCCCTGAGGCGGCGTAGCATTCAGACACATTTCCAGATTTACGATTTCTTGTAAATCTGGAAATGTGTCTGGTTCCATGGGTGTTGCGTGGGAACACCCACAGCAACAACTATGGAACGCCCCTTTCACACAAAGTGCTGCGTGTAAAGGGGCCGAATTTACAAGGACAGGAAAAGCCAGGCAGGGTGTCTTTCCCTGTCCTTGCAAATATGGGGCAGAGAAATGCGCTTCTGGTGCATCAAAAAAAGTGACGCATTGGCAGCGCAAGGAGCTTGTAAATCTGACCCCTTATTTCTTCCCTTCCAATGCCACATCTCTGCATAAAAAACATCAATACATTATCCGCTAATGACAGCCGCTCTCTGGCATGAGCTCAAGAAGCCTACCAACTTGATGTTGGTGTAAGAAGGTGTATACTTTTGCTCCAATTGTCAGAAAACTGCATGCTCTTAAATTCGTAATACCAGAAACTAGGATGGTGTTGCACCTTGTCACCACCACATGCATCAATGCTCCATAATGAAAAGATTTGAGAATTTCCAGATACAACCAAGTGTTGCTTTTTCTGTGACCATATGTTGTGCTACCAGGTGACCACGCAGGTAGAATCTGAGTGTGACCATCTGTCTTTCGATAATTTAATCCTGACTGATTCTTGTCAACAGGACATAATCCAGGTAAACAGACCAAAACACAGTTACTCTCTAAAGCTATGCTACACATCACAATAGTTTGCACCTAAATGAGAAGTTTCCCTACCGAACTTATGTGTCTGGCCGCTGTTCATTGAGGACTAGATTGTGGCTCAACCATTGTTTCACAAAGAGTTTGCACCTACAGCTTCACACTCAGTCATAGTACACACTGCCATTTTCCTGACCAGCACCCTACCTTACCTTGGTCAAAACTAGACTACTTACAAAAAAGCTCTGTCTGTTAGAGTCAAAATTATCTTTATTCGGCCAATGCATATGACCATAAAAGCACAGATGTAAAAAAAAGTTCAGATTAAAATTAAAACATGTATTTTATATCATTTTAAAAACCAGATGACATCATGATAATAAGCTATCTCAAAAGACTATTCAAATGCATTATTGTTCCTGAATTTAATAGCAGCAAGAATAAAGCTCATACAGCAGTGCAAATTTCAGGTGCAGCTAGACTTTGTAGGTGTAGTAATCATTCTTTATGGGAAGTAAAGTGCTTATGCAGAATTATTGGGCATAAAAGGCACATTCTAAAGGTATGGTACAGGGTTCAAAAGAGCATAAAGTGCATTGTGGATTGGGCAGAGATAGCGTCACAAGGGCAACGCGCGAAAGAGACGTACCAGGTGCCTTCTAGAGGAAAGGCCACAGAAAAGTGGGTCATATTCAGTCTCTGCCTGGGTTGGCAATCCAGGATAGGTTATGTTCCATGCCTATGGTGGTGGTGGAAATTTGCATGTACCTGATGACTGAACACGTATCAAGTGATCTTTCAGGCCTGAGTTCCTCTCTGCAATTCAAAACTTTGACTATTTCTTTAGATTCGGAAGTAATATTTTCAGGCGAGTCAAAAAGATGGCTGTGTCCCAGAGTATAAAACGTATTTTTAACATTAGCCAACAGTGGGATAGTAGACATGTTATCTAAACTAAGGCAGTCCGCCAGCACCTGCACTGAAAGCTCTGCCATAAGACTATACCATTGCTTTAACCACAATATTTAAAGGAACCATATGAACTTAGTCCTCCACAGAACCCATGCGCAGTTCCAGATGGGAGATAAAACTTGATGTGGCTTTCGGAATGGCTAAAAGCCTACATAAAATCTGTTTTTGGCTACCTGTAATAGCCCCAGACTCCAGCTCCATATGTGCTGAAAAATCTTTGTGAAAAGGACCAGAGGCAATTTTCTCAGAGGGGTAAACCTACAGGTGATTGGTTGAGTCCAAGGCATTAGGCCTCTAAACAGAAACATTGCCATGAACTGTCCAGCCGTATAGAAAAGACATGGGTCCCAATAAGCCCCATCTGACATCTTTTTTCAATACACTAGGAGGAAGATTTACCAGCCTCTTGCGCCACCGGTGTGGCATTGGCGGTGCATTTTACAGCGTGGCTTTTCCTGTCCTTGTAAATATGGCCCCTTTACACGCAGCACTTTGCATGAAAGGGGAGTTCCATGGGTGTTGTGGTGGGTGTTCCCACGTAACATCCATGGAACCTGACACATTTCCAAATTTACTAGAAATCATAAACCTTTAAATGCGTCTGAGTGCTACGTCTCCCCAGGGGAGGCGAAGGTAGGTGCAACGAGGAGAAATGTATTCATTTCTCCTCGTTTATTCCCTCTTACTATGCGTGCTGCATTCTGCAGCACACATAGAATTAGGAAATCACCTCTGCTAATTGTTTATGTACAGGAAGTTCTCCCTTTCTGCACATAAAAAAATCATTAAAAAAATTAAGTTTTGCAAGTTCTGTGTGTGCTAATGCAGCACACATAGAAGATGTAAAACGCCACTTCAGAATGTCTATGCGCAGGAAGGGAACCTTTCCTGCACATAAACAATCATCCCTGTGATGCAGGCATCCTTGCACTATGGTGCAAGGGTGCCTGCGTCGGGGCATGGCAGCCCATTGTGTGCCAGCACAGGGGAGAGCTTAGGAATGCAATATATTATTGTAAAAATGTGATATCCCTGTGCTCTGAAAGTGCAGCAGCGTGGGGCAGCCAAAGGGTTTGCGGTGCCGCTCTGCAGCACTTTGTTGTAAATGAGGCCATAGGTTCTGTAGGTTCAGAGATGGCACCCATCCCAATACAGTGAATAATAATCTGCCAAATATTGCATTTCTTAAGGGCATCGCTCATTATAGACATTTATAGGCACAGGGTTGATTGGAGGGCCATCCCCATGCATTAGTAACTGCTCAACCCCAAGTGGTAGCCATCGAGTCATCTTGGTCCAAAGTAACTGGACATGCTATTGCCTTTGAACTTGCTTCTAGGGTCAGGAATGATCCCTGTTTGAAATGGTCAGTCTTGGAAAGAGCGATCTTAAAAACCATCATGTCCTCATTGACCCAGTAAGACACCCTCCATACTAGGCTAGCATCTCCATTTCTCCTGTGCACACCCACCATGCTCACCTTTAAAATAGCAAAGAAACTGGAATGATTGTAACTCAGTTGGGGACTTGACGGCATGGACAACCCCCCACCATGGACTGCAGCACTGAAATTGTATCCCTCTTATCAAGCAACAACCTCATATACCCTCACCATAGCATACCATTATTTTCTAGAAGTGAGGTCTCTCACAATTGCCTGTGGAAAATATACTAACTTCACTACAGCCCATCTATTTTCTCCTTAACTGGTATCATAGATGTGTTTCCTCCAGAAACCAGCAGTGCGTGCAGCCATAAACATCCTAAACCAACCACCATAGTAACCTCTAACTACCTCATGGTGTACCGACTAAATATTGGCTCAAAAACATCGTTTAACCATAATATCATGATCAAAATAATATGATTACAAAAATATTGAAGACAAAAACATTCAGTGTTATTGTATCATTTTAACATTTTTTCCAAAAATGTTGATGCTTTAAATATATATTACTAAAATAGATTTTCTATTACATTGTTTTAATGTATTGTATTATGTTTTCATTTTATATTTATGTCATTGTGAAATTTAATTTCAATTATTTTTAAATATAGTAATGTATATTTTTCTATTTTGGTTGTTGTGTTCATTGGGGTATTGGTGGGCAAACTTTTTTAAATTATACATCGATAAGTTTTAATTGAGTAATTTGTTTATTTTATATTTTATTTATTTACATGTTTAATACAGTTTTAAACTGTTTATTAAGTCTTTTGTGCTGTGGGGTTTAGTAAGGGTTTTAGTGCATAGTGTTTTTTTAAATTATACATTAGTTATTTTTCACTGATTAATATGATTTGTTTTTAGTTATTTATTTGTTTACAGATTTAAAAAGCTTTACATTATTTGATGAGTTTTAACCAACATTTTTGTGTCTTATTGTGTAATTGTGTAAGTAATTCTTAAATAAAATATACCTAAACTGATAATAATTTATTAATTATGCATATTTTGTATTTTTTCTATATGTTGAATTTCGTTTACTTTATTAGAATATTGTTTATATTTTTAAATTTACATATTTTTATGGATAGTGTTATGGTGCTTGGGTTGCTATTGCTATTTTTAAAGAGTATATTAATTATTGTTACTTGTTAGATGTGTTGAATTGTTATTTTTTGGATTTTCTACTAATTGTCTTATTTTGTGAATTAGAGTATGCTGCGGAAAACATTTAAATTATAATTAGGTCAGAATTAACTTTTTTTTATTATAACCTAATATATTACTTTTCTTTTTTGTTAGTGTGTGATGTTGGGATGAAATTGAGGGATATTTTGTATTTTAATGAATATTTATTTAGTAAAGTAAAACAGAATTTTTCGCACTTTTGCTATATTTGATATTTGTTGTGATTTCATTAAAAAAATTAAATTGACAAAGTTTTTGTTTCTATATATGAAATCATTTTTATGTTTATTGGTATTATTTGTGTTGCATTTGAATCCCTAAATGTACACACTTTCCCCAGTGTTTGTTAGGCTGGATGTAGAGTACAATTAAACCCTTGCCTCCAACTGCTATATCCACTTTTGCCAATCTTTGTTAGACTGGAATTAGAATAGTAAATCTGACACCCTCTCTCCCATATATGCATTTTCCCCAATGCATGCTAGACTGAAGTAAGAAATAGTAAGTCTGTTCCTTTCTCCATCCTCCTCAAATATATGCAATTTTAGCAATCTTTGTTAGAATGGAGTTAGAATAGTAAATCTGCCTTCCCCAATTCATACACTCTCCCAAACATTTGTTAGTCTGGAGTTAGAATATTAAATCTCACCATTCCTATGTATATACTTTACCCAATATTTGTTAGTATGGTTATAGAATCGTAAATCTGACCCCACACTATGCACTTTCCCCAAAGTATATTATTCTAGAGTTAGAAGAGTACATCTGACCAACATCCTCCAATGTATGCACTTTCACCAATCTTTGTTAGACCAGAGTTAGAATAACAATTCTGATGTCCCCAATGTATCCATTTTCCCACATGTTTATTTGGACTGTAGGTAAAGTAATAAGTATGACTCTACCCCACTCTCAATATAGGCACTTTTCCTTAGTGTCAGGAGTTAGAATAGTACATCTGCTCTCCTCTTCCCCAATATATAGATTAACATCTTTGTCCCCCTTTGAAACACAATGAATTCATTTTTCTTGATATTTTTAGGATTAGAACAGTCTAATTATCTTCTTTTTAATTTGTTTAGCAATTGTGGATTAGAGTTAGATTACTACATGTTAATTTATTTCAGACATTTTCAAGATATTTTGAATATATTTAATTTGAAAAATATATAATTTTAAATAGTTTAATTTCTTTTAATTTGCTATTTCTTTAGGTTAAAAATAATTACAAATGTGTTTTAGATTTTGAACTATTATTTTCTTCAAGATTTTAAAATAATATTTATATTGGGTGAATACATTTAAAATATGTTTTTATATTTTATGTAAAAATTGTATTCTAATTATATTTGTATGTTGTGTTATATTATGTATTATCAATTGGTGCCACAGGGAATGGCATCCACGTCCACTGCTCCCGATACCTGAGGAAAAGGAATTGTTGTTTCAGGCGTAGGATACTAAAACACGTGTTGAGGTCTGCATCTGGCGGTAAGCAAAGGCCAGCAAGATGCTGGTGGAAGCGAGGACAGGGGTGGCACACTCCGGGGGGCTGCGTTAGGTTTCCCGCTCTGAGGGCAGTGAGTGTTTGGGGGTCGACGGAAGCGGCTCGCCTAGGAGCAAGTATGTCTTGTCGCAGCCCATACAATCCTGTATCCTTCAAACAAGATTAGTAAAGTTTAGCCTGAATCCTGTGCTGTTTTGGGGGGCCAGCAATGACCGAAAAAGGAGCGGTTCTGCCAGTGCTGTCAGGCACCAGGGAAATAGATACTATAAGAGAAAGACGAGTATGCCCCCCAGAGCAGAGACCCAGGTTGGAGGAGAAGGCAAGCCAGTAGTGACCCTTCCACCGTACACAGCAGGCTTCCCATAGGTTGGTAAAAAATAGGACCCTGCCTGGCTGTCAGCGCCTGGACTCCAGCCTCTCTCCCACTCCCTACAAAACGTTTCCCCGCTGTGAGAGAGTCCGCTGGACTTGTGGCTGGCCTCCCCATATTGTGTGCAGCAGCTTGGGCCTTCTAACTCTCGACACTTCATTGACTTTTTTTTGTTTTGAGAGTTCTGTCAGGTCCCCTAAACGCAGTTGCATTCCAGGTTCTTTATCTGTCAGAAGTCCTTCCTCCTGCCATTGACTTAGGTCAACATATACGCTGGGAAAGAGGAAAGTCATGGGGGGAGCTCCTCCAATTTCTCTTTCTCCCAAGACTACATCCATAGATAGGATGTTGCAGAGAGCTATGGGAGATATCGCCACAGGAATAGAACTCACAGAGAGGAGACTGTCTTTGAGCTCTGGACATTTGCAAGCTTTAATACCAGTTGTGTGCTCTACTTCTCCTTCCACTTGTAATACTCCAGCAGCTGATCTTTTGACTGCACCTTTGGAAAATTTTGGAGGAGGGGTTCCCCTCCTTGATTTATCACAAAACCTTTGTGTGATCGAGGTTCCTCTGGACGCAAGCCCCCATCCATCGTTGAGCGGCAAGCAATCTAGGTGGCAGGTCAGAATCTTCATCTAGGCAGCCTCCTAGAAGTTGGAAACCTGTTCTATTCCAGGACCCACGTGCTCCAAGGGCACCTAAAACCTTCCAAAAACTCTTCCATAGTCAGTGGGCCAGACTCCACTTCCACTTGGGTTGTCCAACTAGAGGAAGACTGCATCACTGAGTTGAAAATGTACTTCCTGTTGCACTTTCACCACTTTTAAACCGATTGGTGGTGATGGAACAAGGGCTCAGTGGTTTCATGCCAAGTCAGCCCTATGCTCCTCAGACCTCAAGTCCTGCCCCTAGAGACATAACCAAGCCTGGCCATTCTTCCTCCATAACGGCTTCCACCCTGTCAGATAGGGCGGCAGTAAATAGCCCTATACCTGCTCAGCCTTCTACACATGGTTCACAGTCCATAATCCACTCTCTACCCAAGTGGGAACTTGGGCCGTCATAAAGCTAATATGAGCCGCAACACTAGGGTACTTAGATCTAGACCACCCTTGGCAGAAGGCCATGTCCCATTTCAGAGTCACCTGTGATTAATCTACCTCCAGCCTCCTGCCCCTATGTTGGAATATCTGAAGGAGTCACACAGTTGCGCGAGGGGTAGAGAGAGACCCCGGGTGAGCTCACTAATAAAATATTGGATTGGTTGGTGCAAAATGAAAATGTTGCCCTTTCCCAACCAAATAAGATCTTACTAACTCATAGGGCTGGGTGGTTAGACCCTGCCAAAGCAGATGGATCTGGAGACTGTGTGGGCATTCATTTTTAGGTCTCCTCATTTGTTGGAACACATACTGTTGGGCCACCTTAGTAGACAGCTGGGCATTTCAGGGATTGATTTGAAGCCATTGGGCTATTTTTACAAAACCATCTATTTTTATAGAACAGCAACCCTCCAACAGTCTCAAAGTGATCAGTTGAACTCTGCCCTGTTGCATGCACCTACTGTCCCCTGTTGTGTACCAGGCATATTTGGTTTTCCATTTCTGATCACTTTGATGTCCTTGCTGATGTTGATTGACATACTGCCCAAGCAGGCTCACACAGATATGTACTTCTGAGATAATGCACATTGGGAGTTGGTCCCCGGATGGCACCACGACTGGGCAACCTAAGCTGGTTGAATAGGGTACCAATTATGAGCCATCTGGGGATAATAAGAAATTTAAGGCAGTGAGCCTTGTCTGAGACAGAATCAATCATAGAGCCAACTACACCCATAGGGAACCCTACTAATTCCTCTTTCATAGCGAGCATGACACTCCAAAAAATAACAAGCTGGTTCCCCTTGCTAGTGCATCTCCATGTCTCAGTTTCTGCAGAGGAAGGAGAGGGATGGCAGCCTCTGACCTTACAAATGCATCAGCAGTACCTAGTTCAACGCACCATTTGCAACGACTCTCCTGGAATATGCTGGGCTTGTTTCCAAGCTTGATTGCCCTGATTGTGCTCAGTTCATTGATTTATATGACTTCTGTTTATTCCAATAGACCTGGGGCCTTATTTATGAGGCTCTTATGCCGCTGTTGCGTCACTTTTTGTGAAGCTAAGACGGCGTAAAAGATGCTCCACTCTGAGCCTTATTTACAAAGTGACACATCTAGGCAGAAGTGTCACTTTGTAAACCCTGCGCTAAATTATACCTATGGCAGGTATATTGTATGCATGGTGGGCATTCCGGCGCAGAAAAAACAAGTTTTGCTGTGATATCTAAAAGATTTCACTGCGACATTTCTAGGGCCTCCCTGATTCAAATCCTTACGCCTGCTTGAGGCAGGCGTAAAGGGTTTTGCAGGCATTTGCCCCATGTGAAATTGCATATTGCTGGAGTTTCAGCTGTTTCCAGACATACTCCAGCAATGCGCCATTTTTGCACAAACAGATACGTTGGGATTCCCAACGTAATGTCAATCCGTGCGATATGGAGTGCCGTACACTAAATATGGCGCATCCACAGTGTCTCAAGGAGGGCGGACTGAAGAGCGTTGCATTGCTGTTTTACCGCAGTGATGCAACACTTTTCATAAATGAAGCCCATGGTGTACAAAGGTGATATGCTGGATTGGATATGTAAACTTTAGCAAGGCTGCTTTATCCCTTGGCAAGGGGAGACCATCGGGGGGGATCTAATTATCTAGGTGTGTGCAGCCCTATCCTGCAAGATGGAGGAACTTTTCATTCCTTCCTCAGATATTCTATGTATCTCCCTGGTTTTCACGCATTTTGCTATGTATATTTACAATGTGTATCTCAGACCTGGGGTGAAAAATAGAGTTTCCGAGTTCCTACAGCTGTTAAGTACACATTTGGCATCAGCCCTGGCTGGAGTTTGGAAAAAAGTGGGAGGTGATTTTAATTGTCAATTTGAACCCCTAGAGGCTAATTTAGTCGCTTTGACACAGGAAGAAGACACGGTATGGTCCATTCCCAAGTTGGTAATTCCTCCAATTAAAAAATGGTCTCCTTTAGCTCTCCAAATTTTTGCTGTGGCTTTGAACCAAGGCCTACGAGCCCGTAATGGCAGAACTGCATCTGATAGAGATGGTGAACATACTTTTAATCTCCCTTCTAGCACCAGCCTTATCAATTATATTTTGGTGGATGTACGGGCCTGGCCTTATTTAATCGATATGGTGGTCCTTCCGAGACATGACAGGGATTACAATGCACTCTCCAGTGTCAAAGCTCTTCCAATCTGTGGCATGCTAGCTTGCTCTCCTGATCCTTTTGAGAGTAGATTGAGGCCAACCAACAACATGAGCAGAGCGAAATGGCGTTGTATGGCTCACTCTGACGAACGGGTGGGGGCAGTCTATAGAATAGTAGTAGAACATCCGGAAGGCCCACTACTTCAGTCTGGGCGGGCAGACTCTGGAGATAAACTTGAGAAGATCAGTGCAGGACATAGTTAATTGTGTGGAGATCTTTAGCGACTCTTCTTTATGGAAGCCAAAAAGGCGGCAGGGAGGCAATCCCCTCTAACATCTGTCATGCAAGCGTGCCAGGGCAGCCTTGATGCAAGTCATCAAGCAGCAAGATAGGTTGGAGATCCAAACCAAAAGGGTGGTTTACAAAAAAGACCATATGCCAAGCCAAAAGGAAGTGGGAGTAGGAGGTAGCGAAGTGGGAAGGGCTTTTAGAGGTGCGCAAAAGGGGGATCAGCTGTTATGTTATATGTTATGTTATGTTATAGAAGTCTCTTCTATAGCGCACGGCTACCCCATGGAGTGTCCCGGCGCTTTGGCAAAGAGAACTGCAAAGAAAAATGCACAACACAGCTCCGGCCACAGGCCGACAAAGAATTACTGGGAGAAAAGCCAGGTCTTCAGTTCCTTTCTAAAAGAAAGCAAACTATTGGCTGTTCTCTAGGAAAAGGGAAGCTCGTTCCAGCTTCGTGGTGCCAGGTACCGGAAGGAGCGACCTCCAGTGCGTGCACGTCTGATGGTAGGAACAACGGCTTTAGCCAGTAAAGTGGACCTTAAAGTCCTCCTGGGGGCGTAGAAGGCCATACGCTTCCCGAGGTATTTTGGGCCAATCGAGTGGAGAGCTTTAAAGGCCAGAGTCAAGACCTTAAAAGTGATTCTCTTAGAAACCGGGAGCCAATGCAGTCTCTCGAGTAGCTCCGAAGCTCGTGCCCTTCGCTGTAGTCCAAAGATGGCTCTAGCAGCCGAATTCTGCACGACCTGCAAATGCGCCAACAAATATTTGGGAAGGCCAAGGTATAAAGCATTCGCGTAATCCAGACGTGAGCCTACCAAGGCTTGGACAGTAATTTTTTTATGTTGCAGGGATAGTAGAGGGAGAAACTTCCGAAGCATTTTCAGGATGCCAAAACATTTCCCTGTCAGTCCCAAAATCTGGGGTCTAAAAGAAAGATCCTCATCACACAGAACACCCAGATTTTTGGCTTTTGACGAGGTAGCATCCGGCGGAAACATATCGCGGGGCCACCATGTCTTCCAACAGGGATCAGGCGGGCATCCAAAGAAGAGCAGCTCCGACTTGTCGGAATTGCACTTCAGACTGTGCCTCTGAAACCAATCAAATACCGCACCCAAGCATTCCTTAATCCGGCCGCCGTCAAAGTCCTCACCCTTGCTACACGTAAAGAGAAGCTGGGTGTCGTCAGCATAGGATATGATCCGGGCACCAAAAGATTCCGCCACCGCCGTTAGAGGGTAGAGGGGCCATATAGATATTAAAAAGGGTGGGGCTCAGAATGGACCCTTGAGGAACCCCAACCTTTAGCGGCGGCATTTCATCGGAAAATGGGGGTGCCCAGACCACTTGTCGGCGGTTGGTCAAAAAAAACTTAAACCAGTTTTCACACCGTCCCACGGAAGCCGATCTCCCAGAGTCTTAAAAGGAGACCGTCGTGGGGGACGGTGTCGAAAGCCGCCGACAAATCCAACATGACCAAGATGGCTTTACCCCCGTCATCCAAGATCTCTCTTATGGCATCGGTGATCTCAAGAAGAGCTGTCTCGGTGCTAAAATTTGCACGGAAGCCCGATTGAGAGTCATGCAAGATGTTATTACTCTCTATAAAGCTGGAAATAGAGAGATGCACATGCTTCTCAATCACCTTAGCCAGAGAGGGAAGGAGGGAGATTGGTCTGTAATTGGCGTGAGCAAGGGGATCTAAAGATGGTTTTTTAAGCAGCGGCAGAATCAAGGCATGCTTCCAAGCCGTAGGGACCTCTCCCGCTGTCAGGGAAGAGTTGAGCAGTGGATTGAGCAAGTCATTAACTGCTGGCGCCACTCTCCCTAAGCATTTAGCTGGGCAAGGATCAAGCGGCGAACCCGATTGGAGCCGAGACAAAAGGTCGAGAGAAGAAGCAAGAGAAATAGACGGAAAAACCGAAAGAAAAGGGCCACTCTCCTTTATAGATGGTGACACAGTTATCGGATGACAGGCCGTTGGACCATGGCCCACAACAGGAAAAGAACTCTGAATAGTTTTGATTTTATTAATAAAAAACTCTCTGAGCTGGCTAATCCAGACTCCAGTATGGGAGAGGATGGGTGTGCTCGAGGGAGGGGAGATAAACTCTTTTACAATTCTAAAAATTTCTTCTTCAGCTGTACTTTAGAAATTTGGTATCATTAGGTTCAGCAGAAGGATTCCCTATTGCGGAGACTAAAGTCCCTGTTGCTGATTGGGTCACACATTTTTCTAGTTTATAATCTGTGATTGGAGAGGCTAGTTCCTCTGTGGCAGGTTCTAGTTGTGACATCTTAGTGGGCTTCAGAAATATGCATGACAGAGAGGAGCCGCCTAGTATCACGCTGCAAGAAGTCAGATCTGTGATCCTTAAGATAAGTCCCAATAAGGCACCAGGCCCTGATAAAAATCTGGGTGATCTTTATCGCAGTGAGATGGGCATTGGAGTCCTTATTTTTCTGTTGTTTTTAACATCATACTGAATGGGGCCTCTATTCTGCCCTCCTGGTAGGGGTCAGAAATTGTTCCCTTGTACAAAAAAGGCTGTCCATTACTTCCGTCTAATTATAGGCCTATAAGTCTTATTGATTGTTCACTGAAGTCATTCAGTAGAATCCCTCTAAGAAGGCTTCAAGATTGGTTCCCCGCTGAGGAAGTGCTCACCCCCTCCAGGCTGGCTTTAAGAAAAGCAAAAGCACACTGGACCAGGTATTATGCCTACAAAAGCTTTTTTGGAAGATAGTGGTCCTGTCCTGGGAGGCAGGAGGTTGTATGTAGTATTTGTAGGCCTTCAGTAAGCATTTGACCTGGACCAGAGGCCCAAGCTCACCTGCTGCGTTATGCTGCGACTTCTCACGCCACGACAGGCACTGTGACTCACTTCTTCGGCGGTGCGGCGGCAACAGCAGCGGCGGCGACACGCTTCCTCGGTGATGTGGCGGCGACGCGCTTCTTCCTCGTTGCTTCGACTTTCCAGCTCCCAGCGAAAAACAGTCTCTAAAGGTCCTAAAGAGCAGCAGGCACCTCTCTGCAGGATAGGATTTCCAGCAAGGAAATTCAGGGGAGCTGGTGGTGAAGTCTTTGTGTCCCTGAGACTGCAGGACAGGAGGCAAGCTCAGTCACAAGCCCTTGGAAATCTTCCTCAAGATGAGCAATCAAACACAGCAAAGTTCTTTTCTCCTTTCCTTGGCAGTGAAGTAGCCACTGCAGGCCAACCCCAACAGCAAACAGCACAGGGACAGTAATCTTCCTTCAGCTTCTCCGGCTCTTCTCCTTGGCAAAGGTTCTTCTTGATTTCCCAGAAGTGATCTAAAGTTCTGGGGTCTGGGCCCCTCTTTTTAAACGCATAGTTTCATTGTTCTCTATAGGTTGAGAATGTCTGTACCCAGCCAAAACCAGTTCTGTCCTCACTAGTGCAGCTTCCTGACAGGAGGTGGAGACAGCATTGTTGAAAGCAGACCTGCCCCAGACAGGTGAAGGGAAATCTCCCCCCCCCTACTCTAAATTTAACCCAGGTCCCATTCAGCCCAGCCCTGACCCATCAGACTGCCGGACTGCTGCCCTCTCCCAGCTCCTATCACTCACAAGCCAGACATGCAATCCACAAATCTAGCAGGGGCACACTGGATGGTTAGGCAAGAAAATACCTACTTTCTATAAGTGGTATTTTCAAACACAGAATGTAAAAATCACCTACACCAAAAGATGCACTTTAACACTCGGAGTTCAGGCATACTAAACTTTATTTTCCTATCTTGTTCCCCGGGTCAGTTATGTTTATAAGAGGTTATAATCCAACGGCCCATTCTGGTCTATAGGAACAGATAGCCTTGCAATAGTGAAAAACGAAATTTTCTGTAATTCACTGTCAAGGCATGCCACACACATCAGGGCATGTCCTACCTTTCCCATAAAATGCACCCTGCCCACAGGGGTATATTGGGCCTACCCTAGGGGTGACTAACATGTAGAAAATGGAAGGTTTAGGGACTGGCAAGTGTGTGCACTTGCCAAGTCGACATGGCAGTCCCAGGCTGCACACAGGCTCTGCAATGGCAGGCCTGAGCCACTTTTTACAAGCTGCTTCTGTGGGTGGCACAATCAGTGCTTCAAGCCCACCAGCAACATTTGATTTACAGACCCTGGGCACACATGGTGCACTGTTCTAGGGTCTGCAAGTAAATCAAATAATCCAATCATGGAGTCACTAATCCATTACAACAATTTACAATAGGGAGCAGTTGCACTTTGGCACTGAACATCAGTGGCAAAGTGCCCAAAGCATCTAGACCAGCAAAAACATAGCAAAAACACAGGAGGCAACAGCAAAAAATGGAAGGGAGACCCACGCCAATGGTGCCAGGTGTAATAGTGACTCTGTTCCCCCGCTTTATTAGTAGCCCGAGACGATGTGGCCCAATACTGTACTTGGCCATAAAGAAAGCTTAGGGTCTTTTGGAGGCTTTTTTTTTTTTACTTCTACGCACTAGCACTTTGGGAATCCATGGATTAAGATGTATCTGTTTACACCAAGAAAGATTGGGGTCCCCTAAGAGTCTTCGTTTCCCTCTTGCTCTCACTTTTTGTGAACACATGGACCAAGATTGTATTTGTAAAACTCTGTGATCTTCTTATTGAGCTTATGAAATGTTTTAGCCGTACGAATGTTAATTTATATTCTTTTATGATATTTTTTAATAGGTTTTATTGTCTTTCTTGGTACATGGTAGCATAATTTCAGTTTTTTTTATATCATGATTTTTTGTAATTTTATCGTTTGTAGACAAACTAAAGATTTGAAAGAAGAAAGAATTTACAAAGATATATCATTTTAAATGGTTTAATTTCTTTTATTTTGCTATTTGTTTAGTTTGAAAAATGTACATTTTAAATTTGTTTTAGAGTTTGGAAATATTTTCTTCGAAATTTTAAAATATATATATTGGGTGAATATATTTAAAATATATTTTCATATTTCATTTAAAAAATGTACACTAATTATATTTTTATTTTGTTATATTATTCATTCTCAATTGGTGATGTATGTATTTTTATGCAATTGTTCTAAATATAAATCATTTATTGTGATTTAAAATGTAATATGAAAATACTTTTTAGCAATCATAGGGGCATATTATCAAGGAGGTTTATCTCCGCTTTTTTGGCTTTAAAAGCCAAGAAAGCGGAGATAAAATTATCTCCCTATTACCAAGCTGTCGCTAACACCAGTTAGCGACAGCTAATAGGAGATAGCGACCATCTTGGGACCCGCTTTGCATGTCAGTGATATTTATCACTAATGACATGCAAAGTGGGCGTGCCAAGATGTTAGCGACTGGAAACAGTCGCTAACATCGCTATCTCCTATTACCAACTTTTGGAGATATTCGCGCTAAGAGCGAATATCTCCAAAAGCTAACACCTGCCCTGAGCAGTTCTTAGCCATGTTAACCAATGGGAGGTGGATAACATGGCTAAGAGCATTTTCTCGATAATGCATGAATATCGCTGACTTTTCAGCGATATTCATGCATTGCGGCCGTTTTTTATCGCATTTGCGATAAACCTTGCTAATAGCAAGGTTTATCTGCGATAAAAATCGCCGATGTGCGGCGATAATTTTTGTCTCTAAACAAGTTAGAGACAAAAATTATCTCTATTGGTTGGTAATATGCCCCATAATTTTTAAAGTTGCATGTATTTGTAAATGTTTTAGGTTAATAAATTAATATTTTGTATTATCCATGTCATATTCATATATTTTTGTTAAATGTATTAATTTTGAAAAATAATGTAACATTTCATTAATAATATTTATAATACAAATTATTATTTATACTTACTGTTATAACATCAATATTTTAGCCCAACATATTTTTTTACTTTAAATTAGACGTATGCTAACTCTATATTTTTGTAGTTGATGTTCTTATAAAAATTTTATACCACAATATTTTTGTGGTCGGTATTTCGTAATACACCCACCTCATACCTCCCCAAGTGTCCATTGAGAGAAGAAGGACAAGGCTGAAAAGCTGTATTGTGTGTTATATTATGTAGTTCAGATACAGTCATGAACTGAGTAGTCCTGAGTTTTTGCAAAGTAATTTTTATTCCTTATATTTGGATGAAGTTCCAAGTTGTGACCAACAGTGTTTAAAGGATGGCTGACACATGTTTCACCCCAACCCAGCGTGCGGCACAGGACAGCTTTCTAACTCTGTATTCTCGTACTGCACTTGATTAACACAACCTGTCTAGAGAGAACTGTGTGATTACCTGTTGACCCCATTTGAGATACAGGACACTGCTGAGACCGCTTTGTTACTGTGAACCTAATTCTGATAGCTCGTCGGAGGCTTACCAATCGGCATCGTAGGTTTACAGTCCGAATGCGGAATTATAATCCCGGTGGTCAGAGTGTAAACTGGCTGGTCAAACTGACTGGGTTCTGACAGGCTGAAGGAGCCCATTGGCCAGTCGAAAGCCGCACATAATCCCTAACAGACTGCATTTTTGGTGTCGGCATTATGATGTTGGTTTGCGACAAACTTCCCATGCGACCTTCCCGTATTGGAAAGGCTGTCGGAGAGCAATTCTGGGGGCCCCAAGCAGGGCCCCTTTCTCCCCTGGCATTACGGTTAAGGCCTTGGGGGGCACCTCTGGTGCCTCCATTCACATCACTGCACTGTGACGCTGACTGACACATGGTGCAGGGATGTGCAAAAACGTCCATTTCACAATGGGAGCTTGTGCTGCAGGTGGTTTCGGACTGCCGCACAAGCTCCCATTGTGAAATTGAAGTTTGCGACTGCATCATATGCAGTTGCATCCTAATTGCAGTTTTGGGACTGTCAATCGGAGTTCGGTTGGTTCCGCATCCATGGCGATGTCGGTCGAAGGGAACTCCAACCGACATCGTTATAAGTCCTTCTGTTTCTTAGTACCGCATTTGATTAACATGACCCGACTAGAGAACTTTGTGAATACCTGTTGGCTACCATTGATTTTCTCCATTTCATTGTTAAATCTCCACCTTGAGAAAGCCCCAGGCCTGCGCGCCTGGAAGGGGCAAAACACGTATTGACTGTCCTTTACACATTGTGGTTATTGTTTTGGAACTCCATTCAAACATAAAGAGTAAAAATCACTTTGCACAAACTCAGGACTACTGAGTCCATGAATGTATCTGAACTACAAAAAATAACGCACAATATAGCTACTCAGCTTTGTCTTTCATCTTTCTATGGACTACATTTTAAAAGGTAAGGGGGGTCCCATTCCTAAGAACAACCGAGCACCCTGACTCTACGCATTCTCCAAGGATGGGCAACCTCTGGGACATCCACCCCTTATTTTCCCACTCCCCAAGTGTTGCCTAGTGAGGGAGTTCAAAAGGAAATAGCTCAGCCTGGATTCCACTTATTCGGAAGTGCTGTGGAAAAAAATATGTCACTTATTTTTCTTCTGCTTTAAGGGCCAGCATCCTTAAAGTATTCAGTCTGAACAAGAGAGAGCAAGTTCTTTCTACCTTGTACAAGACAAGCACAGAGTGTACTGCTCAGCTTCAAGCGGTAGAAGATCAGGGTCCTCAGCAAATGCACTGTGAATGGGCAGAAAGCTGTGTGTCTCTTTGGTATTTTTAATATGGAGCTACTGTCGAACCACAGTGAAATACTGCTGTTTGCAAGTTTTATGCCTAGATCAACACTGGTACTTGAACTTCAAAGAGTTCTAAAAAGTTGATATTAATGGCCTTACACCATTCCCGAGAACTAGATCAGTCACTTTCAGAGCTACAGCATTTTGAATCACTGCAGCCAAATTCATTAATTCCACCCACTCGGCCTTTAGTATGGAAAAGATCCTTAAACTTTAGACGGCAGTTAGAAATATACCCCCAGTTGCATCAAGCATCCATTTTGCGATTCCTTATTAGCGAACAATAAGGATTCACTAATAAGGAATAGCAAAATGCTATGCATGAAGAAATCGCAAAAAAAATGGCGATTTCTTAATATTCCTTAATTGCGATTCGCAAACTGCGAGTCGCAATTATGGAATACCTCCCCATTCATTCCTATGGGCCTAGAAGCCCATAGGTATGAATGGGAAGACATTCTCAATTTGCGATTCGCAATTAGCGAACTGCAAATTGAGAATGCAATTTCAAGGGTGCAGGGGTGTCCAAAGGACACCCTGTTGCACCCCTGAAAATAATCTGTGCACATATGTTGCGCACACACATGCCCTAAGGGCATGTGTGTGCGCAACATGAAACTTTGAAAAATGCACAAAAGTGCATTTTCCAAAGTTTTTGCAAATTACCATGAAGTTCAACTTCATGGTAATTTGCTCCCCCTATTAGCAAAATCGCAATTTTTTTTACTTTGTTGCATTGCATTTAAGGAATCTCAATTTGGGATTTCTTAAATGCAATCGCAATTTAAGGAATCTCAATTTAGAGATTCCTTAAATTGCGATTTCTGCATTTGGGATGATGCATCCCAAATGCAAGAATACCGGTCTGAGAATCTGCCCCTTTGCGACCAGATTTTTCTTTCATGCATCTGGGCCATAGCATTTTAACATACATTTGGAACATTTTGACTATAACTTCATTTCTGTGATCAAACTCTTTTTTCTGTGTTCTCTCCTTCCTGGATATTTTGTAAATTACTTCAACGGCCAACAAGCTTTTGCATAATTACAATACAATACACCATTCAGACCATCTCACAAATACCACTGTTTGCCCATAGTTTCCTCACAGCAGCTGTCTCAGTAAGCATCTACTAGAAAAACTGTCTGGATACCTTCTCATCACTCTTCAAGGACTCTCTGATAAAGTAGATTATCCTCATCTTGCAATCAGCTCACATCTGTAAAGTCTGAGGCACGACCAGCGGTAGTGCAAATACCTACAGAGGCGTAGTGAGGGAATCTGACATGCTTTGTGTGGAATGATGCTTTACACCACAGTGGCCATCTACCCTTGGGAATGAGACAAATATATTTCAAGTCACCTTAAAATTCTGTGACCGTATGAAAAAGCACTTGCCTTCTCTATGAAAATACAGACATTAAACTCCTTGGTAACTTGGAATATTTTTGTAAAATGAAAAAGAGGGTGTTTTATTCCATATATCATTGACAAGGGTATTCCATTGTTTTTGTTCAAACCAAATACATATTGTTCTATTTTGGTATCTGAATTTGTGTTCTCACTTAATTCTAGAAACAAGCCAGAGGAGACAATGGTGCACCAGGCCAATGTGATCTTTTTATATAATGGTTTCTCTCTGATTCTTAGCAGTTTCATAGACTTTTTAATATAACGTGAAGCATGCACCATTTAGATCATGAAAACAATTCTGTTCAGATTTAGGAAAAAGTATTTTTATTACTTTTGTATATTTATTTTTTGCAAGAACCTTTGCACCCCTTCTTCTGTAGAAGAAACCAGTCTGAAATGCAAATAACTTTCAACTTTGGTAAATTACTGAGAGGTGAATTTAAAAATGGTAAAATGGTGTATCTTTAATTTTGAGGCTTCAGTGTTACAGAGCCAGACTGCCTTCACTAAAAACACAACAGTAAAATAAATAAATTGAATTGCACAAAATGCAGCAGTATAAAAACCTATATTTCAAAAGTAACCGTGAAGTATGACAAATATTTCATGCCTCTCTGTGAAATATGGATTTCATCATCATAATCACCATCCCCCAAACCATCGTGCAGAGCTTTTCCACTGTCAGGGCTACTGGATGTATGTTGTTACTACGCATGCATTTACAATGCATGCCTTTACGACGCAACTTTTACAACGCAAGTCGTTACATGACTTGCGTTGGGGGGCGCTGGATAGTGAATAGTTTAATTTACTATTCCAACTCCAGTCCCCGTGGATAGTAGGGAAGGAGTTGGATAGTAAATTAAACTATTCCCTATTCTGGAGCGCCCCCCAGCGCAAGTCGTTGTAACGACTTGCATTGTAAAAGTTGCGTCGTAAAGGCACAGCGTTGTAAAAGTTGCGTAGTAAACGCTGTTCCCCGGGCTACTAGGATTATGTGGCATGGAGGAGAGAATTATGCAGCAAAGTTATCTAAATTAGCTGGAAAAAAAGGCAAATCATAAAGCACGTTCTCTCGCAGTAGTATTTTCATCCGTCTGAGATAAAAACAACATTTTTGTGGACTTTCCAAATAATCTGGCAAACATGGTGGTAAATGTAAACATCTATGATAATGCAGCAAATGTTGAAGTAATAAAAGTCCACTGCTCATGTCTATTATCCATTATTATATCAGAAAGGTTTTCTTGTATGGCAAACAAAACATAAATATTCTAATTCCAGTCAGTGCCCTTTGTTAGCTGTACTTTGAATAAAACCGTTTTTTCAAGGTAACTATCCAAGAAAAAACATGTAATTTAAAATACATAACATGTTACATGTCTTATATGATCCCATATTGCCATGTTGGTTTTATGGTGACATTTACAACCAATTTGGTCTCAGGCCTTGTGGTTTAAGGAGTCATCAACACCCTCACTGGCAATATTAGATCATATTACACAGTTAAGTGTTATGTACCCTAAATGCATAAAATAAATGTGACCCAATAACACGTAATTTGGAGCCACTACACGAACAAAAAGATAATCATACATTTATCACTACAGTGTAAAGGTGAGATTGGAGTTTATTTCTGCAGTACAGAAAAATTAAAACAAGATAAACACTTTTTACTGCCTCCCAGATAGCATGCAATAAATATTTTACACGGGGAAGCAACTCTCCCAATAGTCACAATATCCCTTCAGTGTGTATGTGTGTTGTTGCACACATTTAACCCCTTGCATCTCTTGGTTACATACCTTTTGTTAAAAGAAATACACATGGAAAAATGCCATGACATAATTTATTTATTTATTTACAGGTTTATAAAGCGCTATGAATAAACTCCCGTAGGAGTATCTCCGCGCTGCAGACAACCGGTACAGAAACTGAAAAAAGAAGCAAAGAATTAAAAATGCTGTACAGCTCCTAAAGCCTACAGAAGTACTAGTTAGAGTAAACCAAACAGAAAAGTTTTCAGATATTTTCTGAATTGAAGATGGTCATTGCATTGCCTCAATGAGAGCGGGAGTGAATTCCACAGGTTGGGACCTACAACAGACAGAGCCCTGCCACCTAGCCTAGATTTGGTTATCTTAGGGACACTTAATAACAACTGGTCGCTGGATCTAAGAGCACGGGTGGGAACATAAGGAACAAATTTGTTCGCCAAATACTCTGGTCCTAATTGATTGAGGCCTTTATGGATAATGCAGCAGGTCTTAAACTTCACTCGTTGGCGTATTGGTAACCAGTGAAGTTTATGAAGTAACGGTTTGGAGGGGGATCTGGGGGGTGCATTTAGCACCAACCTGGCTGCTGTATTCTGCACCACCTGTAGACGATCCAGAACTTCCTCACTTGCACCTGCCAGGAGACCATTACAATAATCAAGCCGGCTGATAACCAGAGCCTGAACTAAGGTTTTCCTATGGGAGTCAGGGAGGAAAGGGAAGATTTTACGGAGGAGACCAATCACATGGAAGCAAGATCCCACAGTAGTATTGACGTTTTGCTTCATGGTCAGCTCCGGCTCCAATCTAACTCCCAAGTTCTTGACTATTGTTTTAGGCTCAGGAGCTGGGCCCAAATCAGGAGGCCACCAATCAGGGGACCATTGGATCCTGGCTTCACCAAAGAGCATCACCTCTGTCTTTCCAACATTACATTGAAGAAGGTTGGAAGACATCCACCTTGCAACTGCCTTCATCCCATCGGAAAAAGATTGTAAAATTTCCGGGGTAAGATGTTTAAAAGGGAAGAGCAGCTGCGTATCGTCAGCGTAGGACACTGGGCAGAATCCAAAAGCTCTAGTAACATCTGCCAAGGGAGCCACATAGGTGTTAAATAAGGTTGGGCTCAGACAGGAACCCTGCGGGACCCCCTTGGTAATGCTAACTTCCTCCGACTTGAACTCACCCATGGTGACAGATTGGGTGCGGTTGGAAAGAAAGCTTTTGATCCAGTCCAGTGCCCTACCGCCGATTCCACTCACAGACAGTCGTTCGATCAGGATGGTATGGGAAATCGTATCGAACGCTGCCGATAAATCCAGCAGCACCAGGACAACAGAGTAACCCCTGTCCTGGTACAGCCGTAGATCGTCTGTTATCGACAGTAAGGCTGTTTCAGTGCTGAATTTAGGCCTAAAACCTGACTGCGAGGGTTCGAGGCTACCAGATTGTTCTAGGTAGGTGGATAGGTGCTTGTTGGTGTGCTTTTCGATGATTTTCCCTAGAAATGGTAAAAGGGACATAGGCCTCAGGTTAGACATGTTGGACCAAGGAATAGATGTATTCTTCCTAATGGGTCTAACTAGGGCTTTTTTCCAGCACAAAGGAACAACTCCAGATGTAAGTGATAAGTTCACCATTCTTTGAACTTCAGGACCTAGTATACTCCCCAGCGGACCCATGAGTCTGGCTGGGAGCAGGTCTGCTGGGCTTCCACTTTTGATATCAGAAAACAGTTTCTGAACCTCTATCAACGATATTTCGGGAAATTCATTAAAAGAGCAGATATTAATAGGTGCTGTCTGTATCAAAGTGTGGTTATCTAGGCTAATTATATCAGGGCCAAGTGCCTTTATTTTGTTATAGATGGCATCAATTTTTTCTGAGAAGAAACAGGAAATACTATCACAGAGATGTTGTGACGCCATGTCAGCACTTTCACAAGCTGTTGGTTTCAGAAATGTGTTGACAATCTGATATAAAACTTTTGAATCATTGCCAGCTGCTTCTAACTGAGCAGTGACATGATTGTTCCGTGCTGATCGTATGGCTTTATGATAGATGTTAAGATTAATTCTGTAGTAGTTTTTGTCTTCCTCCCTGGAGGATTTTCTCCATGTCTTTTCAGACTTTCTAGCCAGGCGTTTGAGACTGCGTAATTCCTCTGAATACCAGACCTCTTGTTTCCTAGCAAGGCTAGTTTTAAAAGTCTTTATCGGGGCAATGTGCTGTACTGCAGCATCAACTGCAAAATCCCAATTTGAAAGAGCAATGTTAATATCATCTGTACAAACAGTTGGGGGAGGGAGGTATTTTTGTGCAAAATTAACATTGGTTATTTTGTGCCACTGCCTACGTTTGGATTGAATTTGAATGTGGGGAATAGGTCGGGGGTCATTCATTGGCATGGAGAACTCAAGCACAAAATGGTCCGTCCAAGGATATTGTTTGGGAGCGCAGCATTTTATCCCAGGGAAGTTAGATATTATCATATCCAAGGTATGTCCTGCTTGGTGTGTTGATCCACTATTACATTGTTTTAGTCCTAGAAGGGATATATCAGTTAAGAAGGACTGTGTCTCACTGTTAGTCTTCTCCTCACTATGAATATAACCATATATGCGGATGCACAGGGTATAATATGCTATATATTGCTATTGCTGAGGCAGGGGAGGGGCATTATGACTCATTCAATTTTCCCCTCTCACGAGTCATGGCTTTTCCACACACTCAACAATGGTAATGAGTAACATATTACAGTCTGTGCGCATGTGTGTGTTTATGCACATTTTCAAATGCACATTTAAAAAAAAAAAAAAAGAACTGAAATTCACCAGTTATAGTTAACTGAAGTAACTATAACTAGAGCCCTTTTCCATGCACATGGTCGTTATCAATTATGTCAATTCACATGTCAGTAGTGATGCTAAAATGTATGTAGGTGATCTCTGAGGTATTGCTGCACATATATCCCTAAAACATGTGCACGTGGAACTTGTTTTTCACAGTCCTGCTGCAAAAGGCCGTCACAAACAAATGCACACTTGTTTACAATGGCATCGTTTTCCATAGGCAGTCTCAAACAAAAATGTTTTATAACTACTGAAAGATGTTTTTTTGAGTAAATGTTTTGTATTAACACAATAATAATGCATAGACACACTAAAGTTATTTGTAGAGAGCATTTACGTTTAGATTGACTATAGCTAATGTAGGCCTAAATATTTAAAATTGCTCGTTTTATATTTTTTGTGATTATTATTTTTTTTTTTAAATGAATAGCACATTCAAGATAAAGCATTCAGCGTACAGGCTGGTCCCTGTATCTTATCCTTTTACAGAAAGTAGAAGTTTGAAGGATGCTGAGAGTAGCTTGTATGTGAGAAGTTCTGAGACCATAACAAAAATATATTTGTACCTTCTTTCTTTACCCGACTGGATAGTCTTATAAGAACCGTATGTGAGTGGGTAAAATGTTAGAAAGTGCGTTTCTTTTGTTAGTGCACTGTAGGTGCAGTTCGGTTCAATGCAGCATAGAATGCTCAGAGAAAGAGATTCAGTGTACTTTCTCTCTCAGAGAGAACTGAGTTTTGAGTCAGCCCCATGCTGGTTGATCCTCCGAATTATAAAACTTTTACTATATTTGAACTTCATATTATTTGATGTATTCGTATTTTGATTATTAATCAATACTATTTGTAAACTATTAACCTATATTAGAACATTGGAATGTTGGAAGCTCCATTGAAAAAAAATGGAGTAGCTCCGGGCATATAATGGCTACTATAAGCCTGGAGCTACAACATTCCAATGCTTTTTTGTTCACTGCTCTGGCTGTGGACAAAGGCTTCAGGGAGCCTGAGGGAATTTCAATCCCCTCACGCTTCCTAAAGCCTTTGTTTAATTTGTTGGAGCATTCTGCCCTCTAGTGGCAGAATGTTCTAATAGCCTTATAGCCCTTCGTAGCTGGGCTATACCAGCTATTAACCGCTTGGACGCTCATGACGAGCTGAGCTCGTCATGAGCCACGGTGCTCCGGTGCTCATGACGAGCTCAGCTCGTCATGGCCCGTGGAACGCTCAGGTGCGGGGAGAATTCCCCTGCTGTGCTGAGCGTTCCACGGGAGTCAATACACCTGTGACGAGCTGAGCTCGTCATGAGCACAGGAGCGCCGTAGCTCATGACGAGCTCAGCTCGTCATGAGCATGGGGGCGCTGTGCGCGCCCCCCAGCACAGCGGGGGAATAACCCCCGCAGCGAAGGGGTTAAAGTCTTACTGCCTTGTTAAAGACCCTTGCCTTCTGCTTGGGCCTTTAACGCTGCAGCGGGCCTTTAATATCCGGTATACCCCGCTACAGCGGGCTATAAGGCTATAATAAATATTCATTGTTTAAAACTAAAATACTGTCTGTCTTCCTTGTGGAGTCTAACGTGCATCATATTTAATGAATGTATTGATTTGTTAATCAGTCTTCCTTTGAACACCAAACTCTGTAGTGGATTAACACCGCAACCAGTCCATTGGGAGAAGTGCTTTACGGTCCCCGAATTAGCACAAAGAAAAGCGTTAACACTATTTTTTCCTTATCAATTTTCTTACTGTTTTTGTGGTAGGGAGATGCTAAAAGTTTACTTTGTTTAAGTATATTTTTTCCTTATTTTCTTTGTTCGGTGCCCACATGAACAACAAAGAGGCATAAATTGTTTGGAGGACGACAGGAGATAGTGGACAAAAGGAACACTTTGATTTATCTGTTAAGAGCGGGAGAGGAGAAAGGATTGAGATAGTAGAAGGCTTCTGGAAAAAGAAGCTGGAAGTAAGCCCTTAATAGCATGTCATGTTAAGGGTTCTTTTATCACTGCCCACTTTCGAGATGTCCTGAGTCCAATGCCTGCGATGATCACAGGAGAGGAACAGGGCTCAGAACCAGACACCATCTGTTAAGGAGAGGTTTACACTCATTCCCATGGGACAACGTCTTGGTAGATATTAGGAGCTGTGTACACTGGCTTATGGGTCCTGCCATTTTGAAACTTTTACAGATCAGGGTTTTCTGTGATAGATTAAGCTAAAATACTACTTCTACTATTGAAAGTGAAAATACTACTTGAAAGTGATTGATGTCGTAGATTTCATGCATTATGGGGTAACAGCCTTTATAAGAAAGAGCCCCACAGCCAGCCCTTCAGAACACATAAAGACTTGGACAAGAACAGAGGAAGAAAGACTTGCCAGGATGAAGTCTGATGGTGGACTCCTTCAAACGTGTATTCAAGGGTGGTAGATGATAGTCAAATGTTCTGACAAGCTGACTTCCAGGGGTTCCCAAGTATAAAGCTCTAGAAGGAGGGCATTTCTGTGGAAGGACCAGCGAGTTTATCCGTCGACACTAGAAACTGGACACTTATCTGGAGTAACTGGTTGAGCCTATTTCCCATGTCTACCTCTACTCTGGTGCCCAGAGGATCTTCCTTTGAAGTCTGAAGACTCTAGGAGTCACAAGATGGAAGATACTCAGCAGCAGCAAAAGCAGGGACCGGACTACTGTTCCCGACCCAAAAACTAACGGGTATAATAATCTGTGTCTTCACAGAAATGAACAGCCTAGCGTTTGCCCCCAGAAAAAAAGATCTGGGAAGCTTGGGGAACTGGATAGTTTAGGCTATAATAGGACAGACTCTGTTATTTTATTCCAGCTTGTATGAGGGCCCAAGCATGTGTACTGGTAACTTTATTTTGTTCTGAAGTAAGAGTGACCCCTGGTGGCTGTCTGTATGTACTGCACTGAAACAGCCATAGGCTTTGACAGCTCAATTGTGATTAAGTGAGTTTTTATACATTTTCTTCAAAATATCCTGATTGCTTTACCCAACTGATATCATTTTGTCATGTCTTAGTCATTACATTCTGCTCTGTTTTACTAAATTGGTTAGAGAATTTTACTGATCGACTGTCTGAATTTAGTGTTGGTTTTTCATGCTTCTTGAACCTTAACTCTCATTCCGCAGTGGAAAAATCGTGTCTATCAAAGGTGAGCCCAGGTTTTCTCATTGAAACCGTATTTACCTGATGTGTGCTGGTTTGTTGATCCAGCTGGATGAGACTATCCACCCTTGTGAAGTTGCAGTGTTGTCGACAAAAATAGCACTATCTACAGACGATATATTTCCTATATACTTCGAACCCAGAGTTCTCTGGGGCATATTACCAAGGGGGGCGATAGGCAATTATCGCCGCTTTAGCGGCCGTTTTCGGCCGCTAAGCGGCGATCATTCTATCGCCCTATTAGCAAGCTGTCGCTAACTGATGTTAGCGACAGCTTTTAGGCGATAGCGAGCGGTTTGGGGCCCGCTTTGCATGTCAGAGATGTTTATCGCTATTGACATGCAAAGTAGGCATACCCAACCAGTTAGCGACTGAAAGCAGTCGCTAATGTCGCTATCGCCTATTAGCAAGGCAGGCGTAGCGATGGAAATATTCGCTCTAAGCGCGAATATCTCCAAATACTAACACCTGCCCCTGAGCAGTTCTTAGCCATGTTATCCAATGGGAGGTGGATAACATGGCTAAGAGCATTTTGTCGCTAATGCGTGAATATCACTGTATTCTCAGCGATATTCACACATTTCGCTGCTATCGCTGGATATTTTAGCACAATTGAGAAAAACGTTGTTAATAGCATGTTTTCTCTGCTAACATATCCAGCGATAGGCAGCAATAAAAAAAAATGCGCTAGGCGCATTTTGCGATATATGCCCCTCTGTTCCTAGGCTTAAGCAGCATTCTGATGACTTTGGGAAATTATCAGGGTATTTAATCAACAAGGGAAAGATGGAGATCATGACTTGGGCTATTGAGAAGCTGAGGTTTCAGGTTGAAAACCAAATCACATAGCTAGAGATCTTGGTAACTCAGATACATTTTCACCTGGTATTTTCTCTGAATTCTGAGGTATGTCGCAACATAGAAGCCCTGCTCAGAAGGTGGGATACCTTGCCACTTTGCATCAATGAGAGGATAAATATTATTAAAATGTTAGTTCTCCCTCTGATTACTTTTTTGTTTAATACGATACAGCTCTCTTTTCCTAAAAAACACATACAGAGACTGCAAGGGAGGTCAGTAGTTTTATAAGGGCATCCAAGGGGACCAGGATTTCCTGGAAAAGATTACAGAGGGAGTTGCAGCAAAGAGCGGTGGCCTTTTGGATTTTCAAGCCTATTGATATGCTTTTCAGTTCAAAAACTTCCAGCTTTTGGCCAGAGAGCCTGCCAATTCTTATATGGGTCAATTGTCCAATGTCATGCTGAAGCAGATAGGGCCTGATATGTTTTTGTTTAAGTTTGGGGACCCAAACTTTTTTAAGCAAGTTAGACTGAAGGTACTTTCAGCTGCCCTGAACTTCTCATAGAATTCAACCGGATGGTGAATTACACTTCCTTAACATTTCCAAGTGGTACACCACACCCCTTCTACTGACTGTCCTCCCCTCATCCTGAAGAAGACCCACTGTGACTCCGTTCCATTCATGCACAACCCTGAGTCGAAACATCAACGTATCCTGATAATCCATACCCTACGTTCTCCATTCCACTTAAAATAACAGAATGTACAAGGGATGGATTGGAGATTCATATGTTTGGGGACGGATGTTCATTGATTTCAACATTGTACATATTGTTTTGTATAGCACTGTACATAGTATCTTCACTCAAAGCACCTTTTCACTTCTAGATCACCTTTTTCTCATTGTAGCCAAAAATGTTGTGGAAAATTATGTAAAAAAAGTTTTGAAAAAAATCAAAAGATTACAATATATTAACTTTGATTGACTTCATCAATGTGTGTATCCTTTTTTTGTACATTTATTGTTGGAATTGTAAAGAAATTGTTTACCTGACAGAACCAGTTGTAGTATAGTTCTAGATGCCCAGGTTCTGAGGGATACTGGTTCACCCCATTATATTTCATGCCCTGAATGTTTGGTTTTTTTTTAGGACCATTCTTGGGAAACATTATTATGTGACCTGCCATCAATCTGGAACTCCCATGGAACTCCTGAGTGGCTCAAAGATCAATTTAGTTATCCTTTTTGGTATGAAATATTGGGAGAGATGTAATAAATGGGCAATGTTCCCATTACATGGCAACCGTTCTCTTGTCTTTCAAAGGGGGGAGTCTTGAAATTAAATATCTGCAGCTATGTTCTTCGCAGGGCTCCTTCCCCCAATTTTAAAGGAAAAGGAGCCCAAGCAATATCTGGGGGGCTCCAGTAATGGACAAAGCCCATCTATCTGCCAAATCATTGGCCGTCTCAATTAAAGACTTTATAGCAAAGCATGTCAAGTCCCCTCTGTATTAGCAGAGGGTATAAACATGGGACAAGCGGCTTCATTGGGGGTAGTCTTCAGGAGATAATGACTGCACATGAGGAGGAATTTCAGGACCTATTTGGGCTCTTAGGGGTGATCCATCCCTGGCTTTTCTCTTTCCCATGTTGATTTCGGCCCTCAGAGATGAGTTTGACGTGCTCTGGATAAGGGACAGGGGCAGAGGTCGCTATGGAAGATCCATCAGTGGATGGTCACTCAAGGAGGATGTACGACGTTACAACGCGTACTTTTACAACGCGTGCCGTTACTACGCAACTTTTACAACGCAAGTCGTTACAACGACTTGTGTTGGGGGGGCTGGATAGTAAATATTTTAATTTACTATTCCAACTCCAGTCCCCATGGATAGTAGGGAAGGAGTTGGATAGTAAATTAAACTATTTACTATCCTGGAGCGCCCCCAGCGCAAGTCGTCGTAACGACTTGCGTTGTAAAAGTTGCGTGGTAACAGTACCGCATTGTAAAACCTTCGCTGTAAAGGTTGTTCCCCCTCAAGGAGCATGCTACCAGGAGGTCCCAAGTTAGCTGGAGGGGGATCCCCCAGTGGCATCCATGTGACATTGGTGAACTCTGCTGCACATTTTGACTCTCTGCTGTCAGGTCAAATCCAGATGTTGGACTTCCTCCTGCTGATGCAGAGAACACTACAACGGCTATTTGAAGCATTGCTAGCAGCAAATGAGTCATTGGGAATGGAGGCCGAAGTGTTAAATTTGATCTTGCTAGAACTAAAAGAAATTAACTCTTGTATGCCCTCATTTGTAAGACCAGTAATACCTCAACCGGTGTCAAATGAGGTGCCGCTAGATCAAGAGGAACATGAACATGCCACAGTTTATGTGTCAAAAAAGCTAATGTTGGTGAGGAGAAGGAAAAATGGGCGGGCCATGAGTTGGAGTTTGGATAAATGAAAACGAAGAAAAAGGAGTCGGGCTTAAAAGCAAGGCCACCAGCCCAAAAACGCAGGATGGATCAAGCCCATGTTCAAGCCGCACCACTTAAATCGAGAAAGAGGTGGCATGTTAAGAGGGGCGGGTCCTGAGAAGAGGGGAGTATTAAAAGAGAATAAAGGCAAGGGCTTAGTTGGTACTGTCAACCTACCAGACGGTACTAGACTAATGAGAAGAGCCCACTCCAGTAAAAGCCCCAAGGGAAAGATGCCCTCTCAGCAGAGTGTTAGGAGCTTTAAGAACTCTGAGGCCCTTCAAGATCTAGGAAAAGATGTAGCTTCAGAGCAGGCATATACCATGCATTCACCATCACGAGTAAATTATGTGTACTTGGAGGTGACCTGGAGGGGGTAAAAAGCGAACAAGTGGAAGCCTTTAAATAGGTCAAGTATTCTGAAAATATTCTCATACTGCAAGGTACTGGAGGAGGTTGTGTCAAAAGATATTGAGTACATAGCCTTCATCCATTCCAAAGCATGTAGAGAAGTAATGAAAGTCTACTTTACTTCTCCAGTGTGTGTTGACTTGGTATTAGAGGCAAGTGATGAGTTAAATAAATCAGGACTAAGAGTGTGCAGGTAGATGAGGTGGAAACTCCCAGCTTAAAGCCTCCCATGTTGGTAAACCATGCGAGTTTAAGTCAGGAACAGCTAAAATTGTTGATTGTGAGACAAGTAAATCCTTCCGGGTGGTGGGGTTGAATTGCGGAACCCTAAAGGCAACTATCCCGTCCCAGCAAAGGGAGAGATTGACAAAACGGATCCCTCTACGCAATAGACCTGTGCGTCTAAGCGTTGATAGGGAGAGTATACATTCATGGGGGGGACCGATAGATTAGGGAATCGCCGCACCTGCTGGCTTAGGGGTTGTTTCCTGGAATGTACATGGGTTGAGAGATCTAATAAGAACAACAGTTCTTTCACACTTATGGGAGGGAAATGAGATCATTTTCTTCCACTTAATTCTGTCCCTCAGAGACAGGAAGGTGACGGTCTTCAACTATGCAGACGACCTACAACTGCTCTTCACGATCAATAACACCGAGAGCTCAATTACCAGCTTTCCGTCTACCATGAGGTTCATCCAATCTTGGATGGACCAAAACCATCATAAACTAAACCCTGGCAAGACTGAGCTGGTACGCACAGGGGACAGTCCTAAACACTAGGGCCCACATTATTGGCCTTAAGAGATGGGCTCACCACCTTCTCCCTCACCATCGGCAAAAACAGTCGAAGTCACACTAAATAGCGACCTCTCATTGAAATCACAAGTGGGTCGTGTGGTCTCCAAATGTTTTTTCCAACTCAGGAAAATAAGAAAGGTACGTCGCCTCCTTACATCAGAGGCCCTTATCCAGGTGGTGATAGCCACTGTCCTATCTCACCTGGACTACGCCAATTCTCTATACCTCGGCATGCCTCTCTACCTACTGAAGCGACTGCAGATGGTCCAGAACTACGCAGCCAGATTGATCCTAAGCCAACCCAGATGGCAA
Source organism: Lissotriton helveticus (assembly GCF_964261635.1). Taxonomy (NCBI): domain Eukaryota; kingdom Metazoa; phylum Chordata; class Amphibia; order Caudata; family Salamandridae; genus Lissotriton; species Lissotriton helveticus. The sequence continues at coordinate 185,600,743 of NC_136068.1, read as the reverse complement.
CCTGCCACCCCACTACTTAGGAAATTACACTGGCTCCCCATGCTCCAACGCTGCACCTTCAAAACAGGTTGCATGATCTTCAAATCTTTGCACTGCAAAAGCCCCAAATTATTGATAGTCAGGCACACCCCTACCCGCAACTTACGCTCAGCTCACCTCTCACTTCTCCATACCCCCTCCTTCAGACGGAAGCGCACAGGAGGCTGCCTGATTTGCCACACTCGCTCCTCGTCTCTGAAACTCCTTCCCCCTCGATATCCGAGCCTGCCTGGACCTCATGAAATTCAGAAGAGCACTTAAAACCTGGCTCAATAAGCAAGCTTACAAATAAGTTCCTCTCGAGCTTCGCACTCTGCCTTTTTCTACAGCGCCATGAAACCAATCGGTGTAAGTGCGCTCTACAAATAATTTTTAACATTAACATTGACATTAACATTAACATTGGTTGGTGGGTGCGAAGTACCACCAGAATGGTTTTATGCATTTTATAAAAGATGGAACCAAATCAGGTGCTGGGCGGGTGAAAGGTGGATTATTGACATTGGTATCTACCAAATGCAGTAGGGCAAAAAGTATTGAAACAAGTAGCCATTTGGCTATTAGCTTGTCGCTGGATCTCTACGAGGGTTGTCTGTGGCAATATAAGTTGATAGTTGTGAATGTTTAAATGAAGAGTACTCCTGGAAGGAGATGTGGGAGATGTTTCAGAGGGATCTTGCAGAGCAAACAGAGCTCCCAGGGGGACCCCCTATTCTCCTCCTAGAGGACTTTAACATACGCTTAGATCCAGGGTAGGTTGATTCTGAGGTTTTAGATATGTTAAGGTATCCCCAATTCAAATTTCCCAAAATGTAAACAGTCCAAGTCTGAAAGGAAAATGGCAAGTTTGCTCGCTGAGTTAGTGTTTGTATGCCTAAATAGCTGTTTTAAAGAAGATGATTAGGCTGTCCTGTTTTCAGTTTCTATTTTTGGTAAATTCTGGTGGGGTTTTTTCAGTGTTTTCAATATCTTAAAAAACTGTTGTTATCAGTGGTTACACATTTTCATGCCACTAAAAACAACAGAAAAAGTGTTTTTCCGGTGTTTATGGAACGTTTTGCTTTTATCATTGCTTGCTTTCTGCACGGAAAGAACATGGTATATAGACAGTGTAGGTATAGTGTAGATGAGGTCCAAAGAGATTTTGGCAAATTAATCTTATTGTAGTACACCATACAATACTTCTTCAGGGAGTCTTTGGTCATGTGCGCTTGCGCTTTCCTTCCCATGTAAACTTCTGTGAAAAGGCCCTCTCAGCATTCATAGCCCCTTGGGCTGAGAACCATCAGCTAAGGGGCACAGTTTGGATGACTCTTTCTTTGATGGCATATAAAGCACGAAATGATAAATAGTTGCGTTTTAGTTATTGGGCATAAGAAAACAGTGCACCAGAATGGACTAAAAAGTCAATAGCATCCCTCATTAACTCTGAAGATTGTAAAGATGCTTTCAGCATACCTTCTAACAAGTGGCAAGGATCTCCTAAAGGTAATCACTTCAGCTCAGGTATCAATTTTGATAGGTCATCACACACATTTTTATATACGTAGCTGAATCACTACAAATACAAACTATATCACTCCAATCTTTGTTGAACTTGGAAAGAAAGAACCTTTTTTGCAGAGCATAACAAGTGACACTGCGTTCCATGTTTTCCAACAGTCTGGTGTCATGTTTTCACCACTATCCCAGATACTTGGAGATATATATATACTTGTCATTATACCTTAGATTTAATGTTTAAAGCCTGAGGTTATGGCAATTCACCTACTATCAATACTGACCCACTAGAAACTATGGTCTGATGTATTAAGTGTTTTTACCTATTCCCTGTGGGCAAATGTGATGACACATATTAGGAAAGAGTTTTATGAAACTAGCCATTTTACCTATCAGTGAAAGAATCAAATGCAGCCAAAATATCAAATGTGAGTTTGATATGTCCTGATTCTCTACAGTTTATAAAATAATTAAACTAAACCTAAGACTGGAAACTAAACCCTGCATCTTTAGACCAAAGTACATAAAACGGAAAAAAGTAAAAGGAAGAAGAAACAATATTTTAGTGGCATCCCAAAGAACAAAACTCAAGCAGAATAATGTTAGCCAGTCTTTCTTACTGCTAGCTTGTATAACAAAGTTCCATTTTATTGACCCCTTCAGTAAGAACAAAATGATTCTTTCACTTTCTTTTTCCTTTCTTTGAATGACCTTTAGTTTGTAGTTGTGCAGGTGTTTTTTCAGTGTTTATATGTTTTCACCGGTGAGGGCTATTTTTCTTTCAGTGGGGTTTTATCAGTTATTATAGGTTTAAACCTAAAACCCCACAGCCTAAAGATGATCCAGCAGCCCAAATGTTTCTACATGGGAAACAGCAGTGCCCTATTGATTATATCTTTATTCAAGCATGGTTCTTTGATCTCTGTATAGATTTCAAGGTGGTAAGATTAAAGGGAAGTGATCATTCGGGCTAAAATTGGCCCTAGAGGCAGCACCAATATTGAGGGACCGATTTATCCCAATGGAAGTAGATTTCCCAAAACGCTTAACAACAAGAATAATTGGAAAATATATTGACCAATTGAGGCAGTATCAAATCCTTCATGAGATGGATCAGAATGGTCGTAGGAGAGCCAAATGCAGTATGGTATTCAAATACCATTGCAGAGGTTGTAAATCGACTGATACCAGTAGTAAGGGTATGCAAAAAGAAAGTAAAAAAGGATCTGCCATGCCAGTATTCTAGTGGCACAACGATGGATTTACCCAGATCTCTTGACTGGAGGAGAATGTCTGAATCATTCAGCATTCCGTCCATCATTTGTTGCAGTTACACAATACCAGCATTCAACGCAGCAGTGGTTTGATAAAGAGTGTGTACTACCTAGGAAAGAGTTAAGGAAGGCAGGAAGGGCAAGGCGATCAGTAGGCCCCATAAAGGCGAGTGAGATCTATTGCTGTAAGAAAAGGGAGTATGACGCTCTTGTTGGGAGAAAGAGGCAGGCTTTCTTCCAGTCAAATTGGGTCTTATGATTAGGACACTGCAAGGAAAGGTCATGAGGAAGTTCTGGAAGTTTGTCCAGAGGGGAAGCTGTATTGCATACCCACTGGCAAGATGCATGGTGCCAGAAACTGATTATGTAGCTTATCTAACTAATATTTACAAGCCTAGTGAGATAATGGTGAGAAAGTGCTGGCCAGCCTTGGGGGAGTAAGCTTTGGAGTTGTTCCCCATCCAATCTATTGATAAGTTGATAATCTCCCTAAATGTAACTAAAGCAGCAGCAAAAGACAATTTGCCAGCATTTGTAATTAAGTCAAAGCCTTTGTGGTGGGCAGGATTCTTTTAAAAAGTTTTTATATCCATAACCAAGGCTGGTATAATTCCTCCTGGTTGGAAGGGCGCAATAATCAAACTTATACACAAAAAAGGCGCTATGAATGTTCCAGGTAATTATCTTCTGATAAGTCTGTTGGATGTAGGCGCAAAAGTGTACTCTACAGTTATATTAAGGACTTTAGAGAATAGAATTTTGGGAAACTGAATTATCCCTATGGAGTAGGGGGGCTTTAAAGCCGGGCACTCAGCAATAGACGAGTGTTTCAGTCTAAGGCTTTTGGGGCAGAGGTGAAGGAAACAACTGGGAGTTTATTCTGCTGTTTTTGTAGATTTTATTTCACCTTTCGATTTACTCGACTGTAGTATACTCTGGGCAAAATTAAGACAACAGGGTATTCCAAATAGCTTAATAGCAGGAATTGTCTACCGGGAACTGTGCAGAAGTGGATCTTGATTTAGATGGGGCCCTTTTGGGGAGAATCCCCTTGGGAAATGGGTCCAGGCAGGGTTGTGTCCTGGCCCCTACACTGTTTCCCTGTTCCTTGCAGACCTTCAGGGAAAGTTGTCAGTGACTCATTCTTTTCCCCCGAAAATAGGGGGTAGACATGTGTCGTGCCTACTCTATGCAGATGACCTGGCAGTTTTGGACGTGACTCAAGTAGGCCTGCAGAGGAAGTTGACCAAATTCAATAATTATTGTGCAGCTCATAAATTGAAGGTGAACCTGGAAAAACAAAATAATCCTGTTTGGGGGGAAAAAGTAAATTGTGTGTCTGTTAAATAATAGTAGAGTTGAGGTTGAGTCGTCATAACATTTTTTGGGTCTTGCATAATGAACTGGTGGAGATTAGGGCAGGAGCAAAAATAGGGGCCCTTGTTCGCCCTAAGAATACTTTTGGTGGCACTTCCTGGTCTCCCCTTTTGTTAGCTTATAATGCAATGGTCCCCACTCAATGCCTCCACGGGCCAAGTTACTAGCCTTAAGTATGGAGGGAAGCTGGGAGAGATGTGAAAGTAAGTGTTTGAAAAAATTGTTGGCTCTCCCTAAAGATGTAATGACCCAGGCATTCAGATTAGAAGGAAATTAGCAGGCTTGTAACTTTTAGCCTATAAAGCAACCATGTGATTTTGGGATAAACTTTGTGTCTCAAAGGTACAGAAGATATCAGTCTTATGTGCTGCTAAAATAGGGAAGCATGTACTAAAGTGGGTGAGAAAAAGGGTAGAAGCCATCACAGGAACCTTACAAATTGGCCTGTTAAAAAGAGTCCAGGTTGGCTGACATGGAGTATGTAATGAACAGACCCAATGCAAAGTATATGGTAGATTCTTGGGAAAATAGAAATGCATTTTAGCACTTCCTGACGCCCATTACGTTTAGCACTATTACAATTTCGGGTAGCATTAAATGTACAATATATAACAGCTGAAAACATGTGATGTTTTCCTAGATTCAGAGAATAATTACACATGTGGATTGCATTTTCTAAATTTTAGTGTCCATGTATTTATTGATTGCCCTCATTTTAATAGGCTTTGTCCTTTGATTTTAAATCTGCTTTTGATGCACTTACACTTTTGTTAAATATGGAATTTTTGATGTGGCATGCGCATAGGCATTTCTTTTCAAATATGTCTGGATTAGTGAAGCAAGGGGCTCAGTTGTCAGGGGAATGGAGATTGTATGCACTAAATAACGGTGGATTCGGTCTTTACCTGGTTTTCAAATAAGGGGGGGTGAACATTACTTTTCTTTTCTTCTTCCCCTTTTAAAAACAAGATCCTATCTGGTTTTAAAATGTATGTTTTAAAGACAGTGTCTAAACATTATTAAAGTATGAACTAAACTCCTGTAGAACATATGGAGCTGCAAACACTCCACCTTGCCAATGGCAGCTTCCACAGGGCCCAGGCAGTTCCCTTCCTCCTGGCTTCAGCAGACCACCCTCCATTGCAATTTACCACCTGCTCCAAGCAGGTGTTAATTTGAGCAGAAAAGGAAATGAGCTGGTAATTGTCCTGAAAACAGGAATATCTGCAGAAAAGGACCCAGTAAAACCGTTGTGCAATCTATTTCCCATTCCAGGCCCATTATCTCATAGTGGGTGGATACCAGCATTAACCGGAGAATCTGGTGCCCGGTTCCTCTGTATTCCAACAAAGGACTATTGTATCTAAGAGGATTCTTCAGTCAAATACATGTATGTCAATTAGGAACAGTGGTTCTTATCTCTTGCTTTACCTTGTCACCCCTTGTCTCATGGCTAATTACAGCAGCTTCTGGAGAAGAAAGTAAAGAGGGTCCATGTTTCTATTCATTGCCCTCCCCTACCCACAGCAGCAGAACAAAAAGTGTGTTAAACCCTTTGCCGCAGCGCGAATTTTGCCGCGGCGTGAGGGTGTGAGCACAGCGCTGCTGTGCTAGTAATGGCGTGGTTCCATCACGGCCCGCCCGCTCATTAATTCACCCGCACAGGTGGGGAATTAATGCCGCGTTGGCGGAGCGGCAGCCGCATGACGGAACCACACCGTCATGAACACACGCCGCCTGTGGCTCATGACGGCGTGGTTCCGGCATGCACACGCAAGGGGTTAAGGGACTAAGGGTTGGCCAAGGGGTCAACTTAGTGACGTTATCAGTTGTCACAGGCCAAGCTATACCACTTCTACCCGTGGCATTTTGGTACATTGATGTCAAAATGTGGTCATAAGAGGTAGCAGCAGCAACCCAGAAGTACTGACAGGACAGACCAGCAGTCTCCAAATCTTCATTACTCAGCATATTTTACAAATCAGGCCCTGCCTTGGTTTGTTTTGCATACAGGGTTCCACCCATTTGCCAGTGCAGTATAACATATCACAAGCCATATGTGCAAGTCCATGCCAGTAGTACCAGCACCCTCATTTCTTCCTTCTTGGGAGAGTTGGGTAGGAATACGTTTTGTTCTTTTTTTGAGTAAAGTAGGCTTATTGCCCACAGCATTCTTTTCACATGCTCTCCCACTTATCCCATAGTATGATGTAAACTCTTCTTTACTGCCAACTTACCGCATACATGTGGTGTGATACATGTTCAGTGAAGAGTAACTACGGAGAAAGAAGCAGTGACAGGTGTAATAAAATCCTTTTATTGCATTTTGTGCAGACAGGAGTCTAAAAAAATGGAGACAGAAAGCTATAAAGCGTAAAAGAGCATTCACCACCAAAAACCCTACAGTAAGCACTAAGCACAGTATAACACAAGAGAAATACAGACTCTTACTGAAGAAACACACATGTACACAAAGGAAAAACAGCCCAGGGCTAACTATTTTGGTTTCCAACCTTTTTTTGTTGTTTTCTGTACAAAGTTTTAACGTATTGGCATTGCTATACATAGACTTGAACACAAAGCGTACTAATACTACAAATCTATGGGGGTATTGCACTCAGAATAAAAGTCACTTGAAAATACATAAAACACCTATAGCTACAGTGATTTCAAAGATCTCCCTTCATTGAGCTCATATTTTGTGGAAACATTCATAACAATGTATTGCACATGTAGCAGGGAAAGTGAATTGTAATCCCCAGGAGACCAAGCAGAGGGGGTTAATCATCTATGGAGGCTTGATCCTTCCATTTAGTGTCTTGCCTCTTGTAGTGCAACAGGGAATATTTTCACCTTTCGCCACCTCCTACCTAAAGTGAAACGACCCAGGACATATCGAAAATAAGCTGCCATTTTGCCACAAATACTTGTGCGCTGCATGGGCGTGGCATCTGTTGTGACTGACAGGTAAGGTATGGTTGACCCATCAGTTGCATGGAGGTGTATGGTAATAATAGATTTCACCTGTGATTTCTGAGTTTCATCCTTGGTGGTGCTGGGGCACCCAGGGTGGTTTTTAGTGCATGCTTCCCAGCTTTGACATTTCTAGTGACCTGGAGCTTCCTGTTTAGTCACATAGGATACTTAAAAAAAAACTAGAAGGGTGAATATATGTACTACTCTGTCATTTTCAAGAAGCTTTTCAGCAGGCACATAGGGCCCGATTCACAGAACTAACTTAAGACAAAATCCTAAACTTACTACTTTCGGTATTCACAGTAGTTAGGATTTTGTCTTAAGTTTGTCTTAAGACAAACTTAAGACAGACTTAAGACAGACTTAAGACAAAATCCTAACTTAAGTCTGTCTTAAGTTTGTCTTAAGACAATCTTAAGACAAAATCCTAACTTCTGTGAATACCAAAAGTAGTAAGTTTAGGATTTTGTCTTGAGTTAGTTCTGTGAATCGGGCCCAAAGAGTCTTACAATGATCCTCCTCCTTCGGAGTGTAGGCCACACAGGTACATATAGGTGTTAATACCAGAAGTAGTAATGGGCTTGCTTCCCAAGAATGTAAATGGATTGGAAATGGGGAAAAAATGGGATCCCATTATCTTCAATGAGATATTTAGAATACTAGGCTGAGAGGATTTTCGACAAAGACCACAATCTAGAAACGGAGCACGGAAGGCCTTAGGATTCACACTTTCTTTGTATAAAATGTGTTTGATAGTGCAGATAGAACTTTAGTAATTAAAAAAGCAAGTAACCCTGCATTCTCTAAACAGTGCCATCCTGATCTGAATCTTATATCAAATCGGGTGAACCAAAAGATTGTTCTGCTAGCATTAGGTAGTACATGTGAGTGTCAGTCATTATCCTTACTTGCACTTTGTTCATTTTCATTCTGTTGACCATCAAAGATATAAAGCCTGTGTCTATTTCAGATATGTTGACAGTCTGCAGTAATTTTAGTTCCTCTCACTTATCTTCTTCTGTCCATTTGTGGTTCATCTTTTTCTTGCAAGCTTGAACTCTTTTAGTATTTGCTTCCCCAAAAGACGCACTTCAATTATACTATTTTCTTGATTTCACACATATACTTGCTTTGATCATGGTTTCCAACATTTATCTAGCAAGGTATCCAAAGTGAAGTACCTAGTTTTCAGCCATGTTCTACACAACTCATATCTGCTCCTCTTGACAAGATAAATTTCAGTCGAAGTGAAACCAGTTTTGAGTTGAGTCCGAACTCTAGTCGATGGTTTGTAAGGTTTGTAAATTCACTTGAACAAGGCTAACCTTCCAGAGTTTGCTGATGACTTTACCATTAAAGGTTCTCTTGTGGTACCAAAGAACAAAGATGGATCTTTATTCCATACCACATGACAGCAGACCTGTGTTCTACAATCCTTCCAGTTAATTCTAAGAGTCTTCTCCCTCATCTCGGAAGAACAGCTCCAAACAATAACGTTTTTTTAAAATACCAAATTTACTTTTGCAAAGTTCTGAAAAGAACCTCTGGACTGAAGTGAAGTTCTGATACCAGCACATTAACTTTTTAAGATCCAGTTCTCTGGTGATTGTATTGCATTTTTTTCAACAGGCTACTCTGAGCTATTTTGTGACATATAACATTTGAGTCCAGGTTTGTTTGGCCTTATGTGTACCTAATCATTCTTCAACACATTCTGTCTCCCGCAGTGAATAGTTGGGGAGGCCCTGTAGTGTTGAGAAAGTGCACCTAGACAGTTCAATGTCCCTTCATCCAGATATGTCTTAAATGAGTTAAGATCTTTATAAAGCATACTCTTTAGAGTCTTACGTGAGTGACCCATCTCAAGGCCCTGCTCAAAGATTAGACCCTGCTCAAATCACTCTGATACAGAAACTGTCTTGAGAGACTACCTCAAACAGCAGAAGTGCAGATGAATGCCTGGTATAAACTGTAATAGGTAGGAAAGGCAATTACAATGAACTTCAGTCCCTACTGATGAGTTAAACCAAGGCAGTACAAACATCCACTGCTGATTTGATCTATTTTAGGTAGATTGAATTAAAAACTGCTAGGATTTCTGTATCCCTGTTGCTTTATAACTTGCTACACTTTGTGATAGTTAGTTCATCCTTACATACCTGAGCTGTATTATGCAGGTCATTTATTCTTCCTCGGACTAAGTCACTGTCACCATAACAAAACATTATGTCCATACCTTTACCTGCTCGGTAAGATTTTGTCACAGTGTATGTGCAAGAGAAGTAGCTTCACGATTCCAAGGCTTCAACTACTCTTATTTTTAGTGTGTTCCTACAGACATCCTTAGATGTATTCTTCCAGACACGAATGAGTACATTAAAGTACAGGGCCTGGTATATTGTGGAAAAATACATACCATCACTTCCCATAATGTTATCAGTGATAAGGCTCAGAAATTTTCATCTCCAACCATGTATTCACTGCTGGTAGTACATGCATGCAAGCCAGACACTTTATATGTCAGTGCTTGTTCTTTGGACAGCACTTGGTTGCCCAATTAAGTGATTGTAAAACCTTTGTGGTTCTCTGTTCTTCCTTTCAAAAAGCTCTATTGTATTTGAGAGACATTGTATCTCACAAATCCCTCTAGGGCCTCTGTCCTGGTATGTGAGGAAACAGAAGCTTTTGCAAAAGCAGTGATCCATCAAGAAGAAAAATAAAGGCATGGATTAATACTTAGTGTGTTTCCTAAAGGTTTATCCATGTCCATCATCGGATATTGAGGTTTTCAAAATTGAAGAACAATCTGGCACCACGAACATGAACTCTGAAGTGCCCTTTGTCTGAAGAAGTTGAACAAAAATACTTAAAACTAACAACTTTGGCAAAATAGCAACCATTTTCTTAGTCAGTAATACAGTAAAATGTGGTGTGCCCCAACAAAGTACTAAAAAATTCCACTTACAGCAGGGAATAGCAAATTATAAATGCATAATGAAAATATAATGGAGTTGTCATGATTTGTGTATTGCACAGGAGCAATGCAGGATCATAGAAATGTTCAAACCTATTTATATGTTCTCACTGTAAATGATTGCTAGTAGTTCTAAAACATGGTTAAATGCCACATATTTTCAGTGCCAGGTGTGCAAATCAGCGTTACTGTTGTGATCACCATGTAAGACAGGACTGTGCACTTTTCTTGCATTAACTACATACTACTCTGCAGTCAGTGCATGTTCTCGCATGTGTAAATGTCAATATCTTGTTGCCCTCGGTAGCTTTTCTGGTCAAGTTCAGAATCATGAAATATGAAAGTGGCCTAGCCCCTATTGGCTGCTTGGACTCTGGCATGTTCAGAATCAGACAGTATTGCTCTTTCCCACAGCAGACATATTTCCCAATGCCCATAACAGGTTCCTACAGGACCAGGCGTCTTACAGGGATTTATTCCATGGAAAGATAAACTCTTCTGCTAGACCAAAGAACATCGCTACCACAGGGCTTCCTTCCTCAAAGATTGATATCTCTCCCACAATGGCTCCTAGCCATTGGTTCATTTTAGATTCGATTCTATGCTTGAGGTCTCTGGCCTTTCCTTTTTCTTTTGTGCATTGGAGTGTGGTGCTTCTTCTCTGTAAGTAAAATAGTCCAATTGGTTTGAGCATATTTCTGATTCAGTTCCAGGATATGCTTGATAACAGGGCATTAGGCAATATAATTTAGAGTCTGCTTTTGGCATATCCATTGATTTTCTTTTACTCACTGCATTTGCTAGTTCTTGACTTCTATCTTAATTTTCCAATTGTATCGCCTCCTTCAACCAAGGTATCGTGATTCTATCAGAATTTGGAAACGATTGGTTAATAGCAGCTCAGTCATTAGCAGATGTTGCAGGGATCTCCTTTCTGAATTGTTCAGTTGTGTTCTGGATTTTTTAAGCACGTTCCCACTGGCAATTATTTCTTCAGGGGCAGATTTACAAGAAAGTGACGCATCTGTGAAGATGCGTCACTTTCCCTGCGCCCCTGTGAGAAACCCTTGCGCCACTATGAATGCGCTGTATTTACAATACCACGCACCATGGCGCAAGGATTGACAGATGTGTCAGAAATTCCGACGCATCTGTAGACGCAAAAGTCACGCATTGCTGCAGTTGTGTCGCAAGCATGACACAACTCCAGCAATGCAGGGAGATGCCTTATCTCATTGTACTGCATCACTCCAGAATTTGACGCAGTGGCATCCAAGAAGTGGTGCATGCGTCACTTCTACGAGGCTTTTTTGCATTGGAACGCCCACCCTGCATACATTATACATGACGCAGGTATAATGTGACGCAGGGCTTTACAACGTGACGCATCTCGCTAGATGCTTCATGTTGTAAATGGGCCACATTTTTACGCTGCTGCTGCATCACAAAAAGTGACGCAACTGCAGCGCAAAAATGACGCAAGGGGCTAGTAAATCTGCCCCTTCTTGTCTAGTTTCAATGTTTCATCATGAAGATAGATTGAACTAAATAATTCAGAGCTAGTTTCGATCGAGTACCTAGCAGCTTGTCTGGTTTGTTTGGTTGGTAGTTTTTACCTTTAAGATTTGGGAGGCGGCTTGGTCTGCGGGCCAACAATTTATTATAATTGTTGCCAGTGAGGACAGCTAGCCTCCCTTATTCATTTTTCTTTACACTCTGGCCTTTTATGTGAAGGTTTGGGTGCTAGCTTTGTGATAATACTGCATTTTCTTAGTTGGGGGTTTTCCCCTCTTGTACAGCAGTCATTCAGACCATACCTTGCACAACAATTACTATGCTTATGACCTCACAATACTCATACTAATAAATGAAAATGCCTACAAGCAAAATATAAAGAACATTACATACGCAAACCAATAAATAATACTACATACATAGTTGCCTCTTTCATAGCGTTAAGGCCAATATGATATGCAATCCTATTCTTAAAATTATTTTTTGTAATTGCAACTGTCACAACAAGGAGGAGGTCAAGAGCATCGTGTCTGGTGTGCAAGTTATGGTTTGCATGTCTGTTGTGTGAATTATGGTTTATGGTCGTAACCATAACTTGAAAATGCCAGTGTTTTTTGAGTTGTAAATTTGCAACCATAACGGCACTTTAACAGTTTTTAGGTGAGTTTCAGTTTTTTTTAACATACATTTAGGTATTATAGTCAACCTTCATCATAACTTTAATTTAATCTTTGGTTTTTCAATGAATATATATATGTATATATATATATTTATTTAGATATGGATATAGCTATATAGATACATTTTATTTATTTCTTTGTTACGCCCAGTGCCCTGGCAGAGGCGTATTCTACAAAGCATAGCATAGCAGATTTATATATATATTCCTCAACAACCTGTTCCTCAATAGAAAACAGGACCGACACAGCTATATTATATACCATACTATATATATGACCACAGCAACAGTATAGTGCTCTCTCAGGAAGGTTGCGTAATTGTGGTTTATTGAGACATAAACTAATAACACGTTTCGGCCCTCCAGCCTTGATCATATGTAAGTAATCGGGGGGGGGCAAATGCATCTTGCTTTTCTGAGTGAGCACCATATTGTTGTTGGGGTCATATATATAGTATAGCAACCTGCATTAAAAAAAAATACGCAATGGGATTTCCGAGCTGTGTCGGTCCTGTTTTGTATTGAGGAACAGGTTGTTGAGGAATATATATGTATACTCCCTCCTTCCTATATGCAATAATTTCTTTATTGTGTTTCTACCATAAACAAATATGGAGACTGGAGAAGTTAAACAAATACATTTAACAGTTCCTGTAAAGGAGATGCTAGAGACTAAAATAAAGTAAGTGCACACAAAGATTTACTCCTCTAAGAAGGACCAAGTTTGCACAGGCCTGAGCTCAATAAAGCATGCCCTCAGGAAAAAGAAAGATTTTGTTCACACATCTTTTGACAGACGAAATGCAATATTTAGCCAGCTGCATTGTTTTGAAGTTTTAACCCCATTTCTTTCTTTCTCTGTACCCTAAATCAATTCACTTCAATTTGACCGGTATAATTTCTGTTGCTTTCCCTTTTGCCCGTGGAGATTCCGATGTTCAGTTTTCCTGTTAGGAGAACTTCGACAAACTGGCCCCTAGTCCCTCTTCTTGAGAACAACTTCGACAAACTGTCAGAAAATGTAATATTTAGTACCAATATTCAAATGTTGATTAGGCATAGAATTTAGCCTAGATTTTAGCAGCTCTGGATTCTCAGATATGCAAAGGATAAAAGTTGCTACCAGTTCTGCTTGAATATATTTTACTTTGGGATACCAATCCTGCAGAGCATGGGGCCAAACATATTTTTCAAAGTTTTACTGTTGATGCCAAATGTGGGAGCAACATGACGGCACACTGCTAGCAGTTTTGCAGTGGCGTCCACACCACATAAAGGATCAGTTTGCAGGATATATTTATACAGTAAAATTCTTGTAACATCAGAAAGCTTTTTGCAGTCACCTCTCCGGATGCAAATAACTGTTTATTGTTTGTAATTATGATTAAGACATTGCCTTCTGCGTTCTTTTTCCTGTAAATGGACCTTGCAAGTTAGTACGAAACTAGAATCCTAAATTCACTCCCTTCTTTATGTACAAAGGTGCACTGATCTTACATCTTTCTGGCTTCCTCCTAACAGATCCCTCATTGGAGAGGCAGACGTCTATTTCTCTTCTAGTGCCCGATTGATGCATGTCATTACGACCAGGTGTTTACACCGCGCTGCCATTACAACACAGTTATCATAACGCAAGTCGTTACAACGACTTGCGTTGGAGGGCGCTGGATTGTGGATTATTTTAATTTTCTATCCCAACTCCAGCCCACCTAACTGTAGGGAAGGTGTTGGAATAGAAAATTAAACTATTCCTTGAGCAAGAGCGCCATCCAGTGCAAGTCGTAGTAACGACTTGCGTTGTGATGGCTGCGTCGTAAAGGCCCCGCTGTGTAAACACCGCATTGAAAAGGATGTTTCCCGTGCCGGATACAATCTCTCGACCGGTCAGAAGTAAACATCTTTCTTTCAGGGTCTGTAAGGTAGACTGACAGAAAAATTTACTGAGCAAGAAAAACGATATTACTGTGTCTTGATGGTTGTACGTCAGAACATCGAGAACAGAAGTATCATCCTACAAAAAATCTGTGACCTCAATATCGAGAACAAAAATATTGCGATAGTAGGTATATTGGTAAGTCGAGTAAAGAATAATAAACCAATATATAATTGGCTTCATGCTTTTTAGGGAGTCAATGTTTTAGCAAAAAATATTCCAGTAGTTTAGCATTTGTATGCCCAATGACCTCATCAGCATGCAAGAGTTCTGAATATGGGATCAAAGCTGGTATGTACATACCACAAGATCTGTGAAACTTCTAAGTTCAGCCAAAATCTTGCTCAGTTGTAAAGTGCAAAATCTCTTGGTCCATCTACCATGGCTGACTGTGCAAGATCTCTGGAGCCTGAAGGAAACCAGACTGCTCAAGATGTGTGACATCTGCAACAGTTTCAGTGTGCAAGATCTCCAAAACCGGTTAAATATTAGTCTTTGCAACAGTTGTTAACTCTATATCCATACTATTCTCTTCAAGATCTTTGAAGTCGAAAGCCAGATTATGCTGTTGAAGATCTCTAAAGGGTACAACAATATAAAAATATGTAAAATCTCAGAAGACCTTTGAAATGCCAAGTTCTGTAAGCTCTCTTAAGCCTGAGATCTGGCCAACCACATCAGGCTGCCCAGGATGTCTGACGCCTAAAAGAGGGTAATACAATACAAGATTTATAAATTCAAAATTACTCTGGCCAGGTAGGACTGTGAGACGTCTGCCTCAACAGTAGGCCTTGTTAGATTTATGCTAAGATAAGAAGAGTTTGCCATGGAGGTCTACAACAAAGTAAAGCCTTACAAGACTCATCTGAAGTCTGTAGTATCAACATACTGTACACTGGTTTGGGGAAATATGCAACAACACGAGATCATGTACCCCTATACAAACCTGCAACAAGCTCTAGTGTGACCCTTTGGAGCCTCCATCAACATAAGTGTGGGATGTCCATGCCAGACGTCTGGGAATGCCAATCACCAGGCTTTGCAAGAACTCTAGACTGCTTGGAGTGATACATGACCTTTGAGAAATCTACACAACTATGAGTCATTGCAAGTATGTGAAATCTGGGAAGCTTGCAGAGGGACCATACAGAACCAAATTTCCAGAATGTGCAAAAACTGTCTTCAAAAGCCTTTAATTAGTAAGAAAAGATAAGATTAAGGAAATACTAGGGCAGGATGGCCAACGGTGGTTCATTAGGGGTGGATACATACCAAGCTTTCAGGAGAGGCACTGAGTTTTCTTTTAAATTATTCCCATTTAAATTAATAATATGTAAATTTCTGCAAGGTGTGTATGTCCTCAAACTATAGCATTAATTCAGACCTTAATGATTAACACTGGACACCCCTCTCCTAAAGGAATATTCACCAATGCAACATAACTTCATCACCATTTGATACGCAGCGCAGCACAGCACAGGGACCTTGCAGCAATGTCAAGTGGGGCAGATCCCCAAAGAGGCATATGGCATCCTATAACTCACTTAAATATATTTATATATATATATATAAACACAAATAAATAAACCTGCACTTCGAATTCAGCTGGTGCAAATATGGCACCCAACTAGTAGCAGGAGATTTTAAAGCTAAATTTAAGATAAAAATAAATAAATAGAAATCTTTTTGTCCAAACATAAATTTCTATCACAACATGATCAGCTCTGTCTGAGACTTTTAGCATAACAAGGGGAAGGGGAAATGGAAAAGCTCACATCAGAGCTTTCCAATAATAAGACACTCATCTCTCCTCATCCAAATCATACAAAGGAGCACACAGGAGATTAAGGAGCTGCCCTCAATGGAATATAGAAAGACTTCTGAGCATCACAGTGAAGCTAAACTGAGGTGATAGGAGAGCAGCCAGGATCAAACACTGGTCACTCATGCATGACACCAAAACGCTTCACACATAGGCTCACAACCAAGACAACATTTCTAACCATCCACTCCTGCACACGTAGCTTGCTTCAAGTCCATACATTTGTTTCGGTGCCCCACATCGGGGTATGAAGTGCGATATAAATACGATCAATGAATCAAGGGAACAGCGTGGGCATCGCTATTGAGCCAAACTAGAGAAATAAGGGAGCGGCCACGGGAACACAAGCAAATCTACTTAAGAGGATTTGGGAAGAGCCCACATCAAAGACTTTCAGCCAATGAGACCTCATCATCAGAGCAACACCTGCAAATCAGTGGGAGAGGCATGGGAGCAACCTTCATTTTCAGACATGTCATGCCACTGGTTTTCCTGCAGGGAAATATTTTGACGGGTAAAAATTCCATATGGTAGTGAAGCTGTTGGTCTCCTGTGTGAGTGTGGCCCCTTCCTGACAATCAGAGTCAGAGTTCCTTCTTTGGGAGCTTACATGATGGATTATGCAAAGGGAGGGGATGTTTTGAATCACATATCAAAGTCATCATTTAGAATTTTCTATCTTCTATATATACTTATATATATATATATATTTGTTTTCTTTTTTTTTGCATCCGATCATTATTGCATTGAGCTCCCCTGGCATCATGGTTGGACAGGATTCTGAAAGCAATGACAGCCCTTGCTTGGCTCCCGGCCATGTTCCAGCAACTCCTCGGCATTGCTCCATCGCCTCCAGTGCAGCTGCTATCCCGAGACACCTTGAAAGTACTTATCGCTTTCCTTTTACACACCTAGGAGTTGTCCACTTCAGGGAGTCATGCACACGGACACATCTTGCCACAGATCATGCACGAAGGAGTTTGGCGGAGGTAGGCTGAGGGGAGCACGTGGAAATGATCCTATTCGGCAAAGTAGGGAGCAGTACTAAAATATGGACGAATAACACTGGCGACTGCTTCCCCGTCGGTATCTTCTCACCAAGTCCTCACACATCAACCCATACTGGCTGAAACCAAAAAGGAAGAACATAGAGACGACGGAGCCTAGAGCTGAAGACCTGGGAGCAGAGGCAGGGGACTTGCAGAGAGAGAGAAACATTTAGAGAGGTAAGCATGCTGGTGGCTCTCTCTCTCCTTTTCATCCTTAGGTCCTAATGTTCCCACACAAGGAAACAAGTCACACACAATGAGTCATGAGGGTCCCAAATGGAGACTTAAAAGTGTAAGGGTTAAGATACAGTTCCAGCCAAGTTCAACAAATACATAGTGGGAGCAAAGGAACAGAAGGAACAGCAAAGAGGTGGTGGGATCACACCAATACTTTACGCTCCAGTCAAGGTGTCCACTGGTTGAGCGGAGAGAGGCAAACGATGGGACCAGTGGTGGCGGGTTCCTATTCGTGAGGCTCAGTTTAAGTGATGGATATATCGACTGTAATTATATTTATATATAAACAATGACAGCAGTGCTGTGATATAGACAGGGGTAAGAGTTGCTCTTTGTGCTGGAATGCTCATGGAAGATCTAGTGCTGCAGTTCAAGATGGAGGAAAGGTACGGGAGGATGGCTGAAGCCGGGTGAAGTTTCTGAGCACGCAACACGAACAGAAGACCCTTTCCACTTCAGGAGCTCTGAAAGCAGGAGGTCGGGCTCTCGCGGAGGGTGCCGAAAAACTTCCGACAAGTGTTCACATTTCAAGAGTAGATAGTAATGACTTCTCGTCCTCCGCCGCGGACAAGCATAACTCTGTCCAAATGTTCAGTCAGAACTTCCAGGAACTCCATGTCTGCAGGAAGAGGCAGGTTAAGGAAAAAAAGCCAAAACACATTCAAACAATTTACACTGTCCACAGAGCAAAGGCTGGCAGTAAACCTAATAACAAGGGAGATAGTTCTCAATTTGAATACAAACACACAGACCTATGTCTACTATTGACATTGATTCACAGATTTTTAGGAATGCAGAGCAAAGGCTGGCAGTAAACCTAATAACAAGGGAGATAGTTCTCAATTTGAATACAAACACACAGACCTATGTCTACTATTGACATTGATTCACAGATTTTTAGGAATGCAGAGCAAAGGCTGGCAGTAAACCTAATAACAAGGGAGATAGTTCTCAATTTGAATACAAACACACAGACCTATGTCTACTATTGACGTTCATTCACAGATTTTTAGGAATGCTCTGTCTTAACAAACAAATATCTGAGTAAACAATGACTTTTACAGTTTACCTGGTGTATGCCTTCCACACAACCCCATGACAGTGCGGAAATTCTACAGGTGTGCATTAGCTTAAATATTAACCGTGCACTTATTTTTTTGTACCTATTTTTTACTTATGTATTTTCCTCTTCATAGGAAAAACATATTTCCGTGGGACCGTTATAATACTCATCGCACCACATACCACTACTTGAAGTAGGCATATGTTTGAGAAGAACAAGGAGTGTGGGGAACAAGCATTTACAATGTTGTGAATCCCCACATAGTGCTGACTGCGTGGGTGTTCTCCATCAAAAATGCTTCCTCCTTTTCAGCATTTCAAGGGACAATATTGTGATTCTCATCATAGACTCCACCTAAGGTAAGATCTTAGGCTGTATCCAATGAAGCTCAGCCATTTTAGTACTTGACAATCCAAAATGGATCACATCCTTGTAAATAGGAACAAATGGTAAGACACCTAAACAGGGCAGGAGGCTACAAAAATCCCTTTAACAGAAATTAACCCCTTGCATGCTTATGACGAGCTCAGCTCGTTATAACTGCCGCAGCCGGCCCACGCGGGAGTAATTCCCTGCCTATGCGGGCATTCTACAGGAGTGGGCGGAGTCGAGACGAGCACAGCTCCATAGTGCAGCATGACGAGCCGGGCTCGTCACGAGCGGCCCCTCCACCCCGCACCGCGGGGGAATTAGCCCCATGTGGAAGGGGTTAAAAGAATTAGTTTTACACCATGGGCCAGATTTATAAAGGTTTCATGCAACACAACGCAGCAAGACAACCTGCTGTGCTGCACTGCGTGAAAGGGTAGGGATGTGCCATATTTACCAATATATGGAGAATACGTGCTCTCTGCTTGTTCTGGCCCACACTCTGCTGCCTAGCACCAACACAGGCACCCTTGTGCAGCAGTGCAAGGGTGCCTTCGCTGCAGGCAGGATTGATTTTTTGCAAACAATCCTTAGAGGTGTTTTCCTCTTTATAAATGTGCTGCAGAAGGTAGCACACTTAGAAAGAGGAAACAACGAGGAGAAATAAAGATATTTCTTGTTATTGCCCCTCCTGTGGGAAGGCATAGCATTATGATGCATTCCCAGGTTTACCAGTCTTGCTAAATCTGGAAATGTGCCAAAATCCATGGGATGTTGTGTGGAACACCCATGCACTACTCCATTCATGGAACGCCTTCCCAGGGGAAGAGTAACACAAGGCAGTGACTTGCGATGCCTCTTGTTAAACCAGATTAACCGGGCAATGGAGAGCCACTCAAGGTAGCCTTGAGCTGCTTGGTAAATCTGACTTAAGCATCATATGCTAACGGGTGGCAAATTTCTAGAGTGCTGAGGTAGCTTTTTGAGGTTTTTCTGTCTTAGAATAGGAGGTTTCTAAGGAAGTCATATTCAAGAGGATACTGACATGGATAAAACATAGGGGCATATTACCAAGCAGGGCCATAGGCAATTATCGCCGCTAAGTGGCGATAATTCTATCGCTCTATTAGCAAGCTGTCGCTAACAGCAGTTAGCGACAGCTTTAGGCGATAGCGAGCGGTTTGGGTCCTGCTTTGCATGTCAGCGATATTTATCGCTAATGACATGCAAAGTGGGCGTACCCAACCTGTTAGTGACTGAAAGCAGTCGCTAACGTCGCTATCGCCTATTAGCAAGGCAGGTGTAGCGCTGGAAATATTCCCACTATCGCCAAAAACCAACACCTGCTCTGACCAGTTCTTAGCCATGTTATCCAATGGGAGGTGGATAACATGGCTAAGAGCATTTTGTCGCTAATGCGTGAATATCGCTGTATTCTCAGCGATATTTTCCGGCGATGCTTAGCGATAAAAAAATCGTTGCTAAGCCTAGTTAGCGATAAATATCGCTAATCGTTGGTAATATGCCCCATAGTTCTATGTGGCCAACCACCTTCTCCTAAGGCAGCATAGATCTCCGACTATAAATGGCATGGCTCTTTAGGAAGCACTTTTGGAGAGTATCTCACTCTGGTATTTGCAAGACTGCAGCATGGAGGTATTTAATCATTACTGTTGGGAATCCAATTTAATGGATGATATCCAGGTTATTCAAACTGCACTCAAATGCCCTGTTTGGGTGAATTGCAGTCTTTTGTATTATGCTCTTCATAGAAATATTACCGATTGCTGTGCAATACAACTGCAGGGTCCTCTAAAGAATGAGGAAGGGAAAGTCACATGCTTGTATAAACCTTCTCCCTTATCTCTTTTGAATTAAGGCTCATTATACGTGTTCATGCTCCGGATGTAATCTAGAATGCTAAGAGGGGCCACAGATATCTCTTTTGCATATTGGTTGTGGAGCTCTGGAAATGGTCCCTGGATTCAATGGTCCGCCTGTCGCATTCTCTATCGCAAGAGCAAAGAACGTGAAGTCTGGCAGATTGAATTGTCTGCTCTGATACTGGAAATGAACAATGCAATGTGTCAGTGCACTTTATATCCTCGAGGATAGTGCCAGATCTACTAACTTCCTACAAGATACAGCATGATATGTCCATAAGAAGCAGGAGCTGGGGCTTTCAAGAGGCTGTTGTACTCCTGGTTACAGTTTTTGTCTGCCTTTCCTCTTCTATCTGCGTACCCCAAATTTAGAGGAAAAGGTGCTTTTTCGCATTCCCCAGAATTTGCTAGCTAGTACTGGAACTGAGATATTAATATATTAACTTGTGTTCCTAGAGAGTAACAGAAACCTAAGTCTTATTCAGAAACTTTATCTCCTGGCTGGCTCAGGTGGGTGGTGGTTGGTAGAAATTCCAACTTTGTGATCCATGAGTGGCGTGGCAGCTTGGATCCCGACAAGCAAATGTTGGAAATCTGAACATATATATTCACAATACAGAAATTAGTTCTCAAAGCACAAATGCAGGACTAAATAAAAGTGGGTCATACTTTACATAGGACCAAGGAGGAAAAGTAATGCATCCATTTTGTCTGCTGACAACATTATAGACATTTAGTTGTGCTTTACCATAAAGAGACAGTCAAGTTGGCTCCTCTATTCGTTTTTTGGAGAACTGAGACTTGCACTAATTTAAAAGATAATGTATGTCAAGTCCAGTCACGAGAAAGTATTTTGATGGCACACATCCCCCTAATATGGAAAGGAAACATATCTACCTCAATAGGAAGCAGCAGTGTTTCAGATCTGTTGGTGACAGATGTTTTCCAGAACTATTGGAGGAGGATGGTTTCTAGAACTAGCTCCAAATAGTTCTGGACAATCTTTTGATAAGATGAGAACATTCCTTCCTGAGACACTGCACTACTTAAATTCCTTGCATAAGCTGATTAACCCACTACTCTTTTGTTAACCTTGTGCCTAGTCTACATTTTCTGATCTGGTGCTCTTTCAATAACATAAAGAGAGTGAGTGTATGCAAAGGCACAACTAGGCAAGGTATTCATTCAGGCATTAAATCAAGACATCCAAGACAAGAGATCTAGATGTACCCTATGGTCCTCACTCTAAGGTACCAAAAGAAAGGGGTGTTATTTAATGCACCATATGAAATAAGAAACCATATGAGTTGGAATTAATAGGGTCTGATAAGTACCACCAATTACAAAATTTATGCCCAATAATGCACATTATAATGCAGGTTCTGGTGCTTACCACATCAACATCCACATGTCCTGATAAATACCAGGCGTTTTCTAACAGTTACATTCTTGTAGCTTTGACCTGTCCAAATATACCGGTCATGTTAACATTATCAGTAATTTCAGGGTGCAATAAATTGCTCATCACTTGCAATTCCCATTCCTGCACAAATAGGGGTTTGCGCAAGGATTGGAATCATCTAGGCCACTCATTATTGGAAAAACTTTAATTGTTTCTTTCCATTTGAAAATGCTGCAATAAATTTTAAGGTTGTGTAAAAAGATTCTACGCTGTGTTTTTTAGACCTGAATAAAAACCTGTATCCGACTCATGTAAAGGGTGCAAATTTGCTCCGCCAAAAGGATGCCCACCCAAGTTCCCAAGTTGGTGTTTAGTGTAAGGCCATTGAATCACATCAGCAGGAATACTTTTCATATCTTATGTTCAAGTGGCATTTCTAAATAGGGGTGCACCTTATTGATTATGTCCAGTTTCCCTACTCTTTTTCATACCAAGAATATTTCAGACAGTGGCCCGATCCAGGAGAAAGCTCACTCGCGGCACTATATACGACAAAGCTTTCTTTAGCTGGTTAAAAGAACAGTTCATTAAACAATTCAGAGATAGGCTGCAGAGCTGCATTGCAGATGCAAGATTGTTATGGATGAAAAAGTGTGTCTATTTTGTCTTAAAGCTCTTGAAAGAAATCTTCTATGGGTTGTAACAATCGATAACTCAATTAAATCACTCTGGCTAAAGCCAGGATTAAGGAACGCGACAAACTCGGTGGCAGCCATTTAGCCATGACTGGGATAGAGGAGATTCCCCATAACCTATGCAAGATTCTCCCCTCCATTTTAGTTAAAAAAGACAACAATCTATAGGGTATATATGTGATTTCATATAGTAGTATAGCTGGGATTTTAACAAATCCTCGAATCTTCAGTGTATTAGTTGTTCTCTTAGCCTTATGTGTGAATTTATAAATAGGTTGTTTGAACTATTTTTTACAGCTAAGGGACAAACCGGTGGGGTTCAGTGTAGAGTGTCTAGGTTGATAGATGGATACATGAATTTTGGGTTTGATAGGTACATTTCTCTGGAAGTCTTTTCTTCTTTTATAAAGCAGTATTTCCAGGATCCTTTATTTATATACCTTTTCAAATAATTGTTGAAAGCCCAAGGGGCAACTTTTTTGTTGTTGATATACTGGTTACTCCAGCCCATTGTTGATAATTGCTAAAGGGTATTCCCAAAAGCTGTTACTTTGGCGAAAAGACAACAGGCACACATGCATGTAAACAGGCACAATGTCACAGACTGATATAAGGTCAACTGATCCATCCATGTCAGCATTCATTCCTTTCATATAATATCCCCTTATCCCTAAGGCAACAGATGAAATAAGCTCGCCTTTTTTCTTTGACAAAATAAAAGGTCAAAAGAAGCAAAATACTAATAAATGCTTATCAAGATGACACTCTCCACCCTAAAACAGCAGCCACATAGAACACGTTTTTGCTGATCACACCAGATGAGCTATCAATACTGATGAAGCATCTGAAGGCACTGACTATTTTCACGACATCATTCCAGGACACATCATAACATCCACCTTCTGTCTTTTTTAGGAGACCAAGCTCTTGCTAATCAATGCATTTCTTTCACAAGTAGACGTATCCTACTCCCTAAAATTAGTCCAACTCAATCTCATCGTATAAAAAGCAAAAGTATACACAAGTAACTTGGCCAACTACAGGCTGATCACTAACCTATTTTGTCTATGTAAAACCATTGAACGGTGTAAAACCATTGAATGGTGTGTTGTCAACCATGTAAATATATTTGACAGTGATCATCAACTAATTAATGTCCAGAAATCATGATTGAAGGTTCAACACTGAGACGGCTAAGCTGAAGGAGTTGATGACTTCTAGTGTATCATCAGTAAAGAAGATCTCTACTTCTAGTACTACTGCATCTCTCTGCAGCATTTGACGCTAGTGGTCACCACAAGCTGTAAAAAGTACTTTAGCACCTGATGGGCGCCAGTAACCAGGTGCTGAATTGGTTTTGTTGTATCTCTGAAACAATCTGGTAAAAATCGAAATCCCATGTCCACTAAATTCAGCATGAGCAAGTGGTAAGTGAGTCCCAGAAGGCTCTATATTGGCACAGTTGGATGTTTAACCTCTACCATAAACCCTGTTTGGAAAATTTAAAGAGACTGGAATCATCATATACTAATACACCAATTAAATGCAGCTCTCTGCAAAGGCTCAGGGCCTGACATCATTATCATCCTGAAGTTATGTTTCAGCAGAATATAGCAATGAATGTCGCACAACATCCTACTCTTTCTAAACCTCCCAAAACAGAGTTCGGTCTCATCACCCTAAGGCATAAAAATATTCTGGACCTGTCTCTACTGAACAAACTCTCTTTCAATGACTTTTAGTCAACTCTCCTCCTCTGTGAAATCCCCTGTTTTCACAATTGACACAACTCTGACTCTAGAACCACACACCATACGTTGGCCATATCTGGGAATTTCTTTCTCTGTGCTCAGAATAAAAGTAAGCATCTTGTGAGTCCCAACCAGTTGAGAACTTCATTCATGTGTGAATTATCTCATGTTGGGACTACACAGACTTGCAGGGATCCAATAGTATCCCCTCTCCCCTTTCCATGCTACGGTTAGGATGATTTCTTCAGAAAGGAAATTTGATGACATTTGGCTTGAACAGAAAGAACTTCATTGGCTTCCCATCCAAGCCAAAATATGGTTTCAAAAATGCTACCACACTCACAAAGCTCTACACGGAGGTCCCCAGGATTATCCGGTCTATCCAGATGTCAAAGCGGTCTTTGGAGTAAAGTCTCTGCCTACAAACCCCTATTCGCATGTAAGTAAATAAATATTCAGTTATAATCATAACCATAAAAGGATGTAATATCATAATACATACATCTTAAGAATAAAAACAGCCTGGTAAACCTTGGTAGGAGTACTAGGGGTTCTAGGCCCCAACCTCTGAGCAAAACTAGCCACAGCAGCATTAGCCTTGATAAGCTCCACTTTCTTAATATCAATCGGGGGCTTCCAGTTTTTCTGCGACTCAAACAAGACCCATAGAAATTAGAAAAACTAAACTTTGGCCAAGGTATGGTTACCCACCGTAAATGTTTTTGTTCTGGTGGACTATAGGCCCAGTTCCATCACATATCACTAAGTAATGTTAACCATGAGGTCCAGCCTGACCATGAAGTCTACAAATATATCTAGTAATAACTACAAACCAACATAAGTCCTCGCCATGAAGACCACATCGTACACTCGCACAGGAAGCGGTCTCGTCCCCACCTT
This sequence comes from Lissotriton helveticus, assembly GCF_964261635.1. Lineage (NCBI taxonomy): Eukaryota > Metazoa > Chordata > Amphibia > Caudata > Salamandridae > Lissotriton > Lissotriton helveticus. The sequence continues at coordinate 185,575,305 of NC_136068.1, read as the reverse complement.
GGACAGTTGTACTTAACCGAGACAATCCATTAATGTAAAGAGTAAACAAGAAGGGTGAAAGAATGCACTGCTGACAACCCTCCCCCTTTCTGCTCCTAAAAGGTTGGGAACAAGTCAAGCCTTGGGGAACCACACAGAGGCTGAGGTGTGGGCATGTAGGTTGCTTTAAAAAAGCACATTATCCAGGTCCACCACAACACCAGAAGCAGGCACGACAACTTCTCGTGATTGACCCTTTCAAAGATGAACGTTAGGTCCATGAACACCAGGTGAATTGATTCTGACCAAGCAATGGTATACCTACATATGATTAAATATAAATTGAAACATTGGTCAGTGGATTATCTACCTGGCCTAAAGCCATATTGTATGTCGGAGATTATGATGTTTTCACCTGCCCTCCACATCGGCCTGTTTAATAGTATCCTCCCCAGGCCCTTTATGGCACAGTCAATCAGGGATACAAACCCCCAATCTACATCACTGGCCTCAAATGAGTCCTCCTGGAGCCACTCCCACATATTGGAATACCCTAACACCTTCCTTCAGGCCACCACCAAATCTTTTAGCTTCGGGAAATGTCATATTATTGTCTCCTGAAGGGAAAGAGGCAGGCTGATCTTACTTCAATTAATTCCACCAAATATTCACTGCTGTATTATAGCCGGTGGTTGGATTAGGTATGTTCTGCAATTCATTGTACAGCACATTCAGTCTATTATCAAATGTGGGTGTTTAGATTTTCAAGGCAAATACCTAGACCTAAGAGGCCAAATCTATACCATTCCTTGACATTAGTTTGATAATAGGGGGATATATTTACCATATACCTTATGATGCACTGTTTCAAAAAAACATTGCATTTCTTTTTTTTTACCACCCTAGGACAATATACCTATATTTCTCACAATGGAGAAAGTTTGGTCAGCGTTTAGGGGTCCCGGGGTCCTACGAAAGGCCACGGACTTATTTTGGGCACCTAGTAGTGCCTGAAACATGTTGACGAAACAAACGTAGGGATCCCCACATTTTCTACAATCGTCACTTTTGTGCTTTTAATCTTGCAACTGAAATAATGGTGAATTAGGATGACCTCGCTTTTTTTAAAGCACAGATCGGATCCCACCTAATCTTGGAAAAATAATTTTTCCCTCTTCTTTGGACTCATAAATATATAAAGTCATGTAAGTGAGATATCTGCTCCAAACGAGGAGGGAACCCAATGATAAAGCATGCCACCATTAGGGCGGTGAGGGTTCCAGGACTTTCGGAAAAACTGTGTGACAATTGCTATATTCTTCTATGCTTCATGGTATTTAGACTGTACAGTCAAGTTGAACATTATTTGTACAATGGCCTTGTCTCTCAAAGGCAAGCCACTATACCAATTCCTAAGGCATGAATGAACGTAAAAGGAAATAAGAGGGCAAGAGAGGAACGACGGAAGGAGAGAACATGTACAGGTCATTGTTCTGTTTTTTTTACTGTGTACACCTTATTCCAACTTTCAAATAATCTTGTGTCCAATGATGTAGGTCTGGGCATGCATTCTCTTGGACTAAATTGGTTCAAAGGTGTCAATCCGTTTCTAAGGCTTTTGTCATATTACCAGGTCTCTGCTTCATGTGCTTGTTTTGGGTGTGGATGTGGCTTTGCTGATTCACTGAGATTTATTGCAGTGTCTTTTACTAAGCTCTGTTATGCCTCTTTAGAACATTGACTCTTCATTTACCATTGGTGTAGCGCTGTTGTGTGATTTTCGAGTGGAGTTAGCATCTTTCCTGTGTAATGCTTGTTCTCAGCTGGTGTACACTGTTTGCTTTGCCAATACAGAGTACCACTGGTGAGAACATTTGCTTACTCTTGATTGTTGGTGCACACTTACCTCGTCTTCATCACAGAGGTGTAATACATAGGCAGCCTGAGAATCAAAGTGGTGTAATGCTAGTACATTGGTGAGTAATGTTTGTTCAAGTGCTTGTATTCCTCCTGATGCACAGGCCCGTTACATGCTGTTGTAAATCTGTGTAAACTCAACAGACTTCCTCGATTACTAGCACAAGCATTGATTTCTGAAAGGATACAGTTCTCATCTCCTTTTCTGTTCCTGGGCGGCCCAGGCATATTTAACAGAACCAGTTTAGCTTCTTGCGACTTCTTCACAATCGCTTCGTTGAGCTTCACTGCTGTGTGCATCCGCCGCACGTTTGTCTGGTTCCTAGGGATGGAGAGAAGACAATATTGTCAAGTAACCATTAGTAAGAGGGAGAGCTAACTCACATGTGTAAAATCTGCCTTGATGCTGAATTCTAGATTATGTCAGGGATCATTGTTAAGCATTGGCACTTATCAAGAACATCTGCTCTGAATTTGAATTGTACTTTATGTTGGAGTCATTGTTAAGTATTGACATTGATTAAGAAAATCTGTTCTGATTTTGAATTGTACTTTATGTTGGAGTCATTGTTAAGTATTGACACTGACTAAGAACATCTGCTCTGATTTTGAATTGTACTTTATGTCGGAGTCATTGTTAAGCATTGCCACTGATTAAGAAGACCTGTTCTGATTTTGAATTGTACTTTATGTCGGAGTCATTGTTAAGTATTGACACTGACTAAGAACATCTGCTCTGATTTTGAATTGTACTTTATGTCGTAGTTATTGTTAAGTATTGACGCTGACTAAGAACATCTGCTCTGATTTTGAATTGTACTTTATGTCGTAGTTATTGTTAAGTATTGACGCTGACTAAGAACATCTGCTCTGATTTTGAATTGTACTTTATGTCGGAGTCATTGTTAAGCATTGCCACTGATTAAGAAGACCTGTTCTGATTTTGAATTGTACTTTATGTCGGAGTTATTGTTAAGCATTGCCACTGATTAAGAAGACCTGTTCTGTATTTGAATTGTACTTTATGTCGGAGTCATTGTCAAGCATTGCCACTGATTAAGAAGACCTGTTCTGATTTTGAATTGTACTTTATGTCGGAGTTATTGTTAAGCATTGCCACTGATTAAGAAGACCTGTTCTGTATTTGAATTGTACTTTATGTCGGAGTCATTGTTAAGCATTGCCACTGATTAAGAAGACCTGTTCTGATTTTGAATTGTACTTTATGTCGGAGTCATTGTCAAGCATTGCCACTGACTGAGAACATCTGCTCTGATTTTGAATTGTACTTTATGTCGGAGTCATTGTTAAGCATTGCCACTGATTAAGAAGACCTGTTCTGATTATGAATTGTACTTTATGTCGGAGTTATTGTTAAGCATTGCCACTGACTAAGAAGACCTGTTCTGATTTTGAATTGTACTTTATGTCGGAGTCATTATTAAGCTTTGACAATGATTAAGAAGACCTGTTCTGAATTGTACTTTATGTTGGAGTCATTGTTAAGTCTTGACACTGACTAAGAACATCTGCTCTGATTTTGAATTGTACTTTATGTCAGGGTCATTTTTAAGCATTGACACTGACTAAGAAGGTCTGTTCTGATTTTGAAGTGTACTTTATGTCGGGTCATTGTTAAGCATTGACACTAAGAATATCTGCTCTGATTTTGAATTGTACTTTATGTCGGAGTCATTGTTAAGCATTGCCACTGATTAAGAAGACCTGTTCTGATTTTGAATTGTACTTTATGTCGGAGTCATTGTTAAGTATTGACACTGACTAAGAACATCTGCTCTGATTTTGAATTGTACTTTATGTCGGAGTTATTGTTAAGCATTGCCACTGATTAAGAAGACCTGTTCTGATTTTGAATTGTACTTTATGTCGGAGTCATTGTTAAGCTTTGACAATGATTAAGAAGACCTGTTCTGAATTGTACTTTATGTTGGAGTCATTGTTAAGTCTTGACACTGACTAAGAACATTTGCTCTGATTTTGAATTGTACTTTATGTCAGGGTCATTTTTAAGCATTGATATTGACTAAGAGGATCTGCTCTGATTCAGAAAATTTAACAATATGTCATTGTTAAGGATTTACAATGAATAATACCTTTACCTTTGTCTGGGTTAGATTTGGGTTCAAGCAAAACATGCCATGCAAGAGGAGGTAAATTGTTGTGCGCTGTGTTGCATTGTGAAAAATAATGGACATATCCCCTTATAGCCTTGCCTCTTTTACTTTCAAACTATTACTTCAACACATTTACTCACCGTCATCCCTACATTGGCAATCTTACTTTTCCACACCTTAACATTAGGGAACATTGGCATAACATAAAATGGTGGGGATTCCCGCAGAAGGTGGTGAGGAGTCTCCGGTACTCCCACATATCGCAACTATCCATTGGATTTAAACTAAATGAGGGCGCCCTGTGCCACCGGGGCCTGTGTTACCCGCATGCTCAGGTAGACTTTTACTTCACCTTCCCCTTAATTCAATAAGTGTCCCCAAGTTAGCGAGAGCTGGAGTAAGGATTTTAGACCAGCCAAGTTGTAGTAAATGTCAGAGAAAGAAACAAATGTAATTCACTGCAACTTGACATTTATGTTTCTACTTAGACTCTCTACTCCAATACATAGTGTACACTGCCTCTCCTTGGCTCTTGACAGAATGTGTACCATGAGAACCATTCCCAAACCTACATTCAACCAGTAGGATTCGACCCCCACACACATGCCTCTCCAACACGTGCAACCAGGATTGAAGAACCATAAACACTTACAAGTTCTCCCACTCCCTTCACGCGGCGTAAGAGAGGAAAAACAGAAGACAGGTTTCAATAGTCATACTAAACAGAGCCACATGAGATGGCTGTGAGACACACTTTTTGACATTGCCATCACGCCTTTTATAGTGGAAGGAAACAGAGGTGACAAGATGACAAGGACCTGCGTTGTCTAGAACGGCATCACTTCGCTTAGGCTATGAAAAATTTACAAAGTGCCATTTCTAAAAAAAAAATTGTGCTTATACTTTCTTCACAGGTTCGCGCGATAGTGGGTTGTCAATAAAGATGTCAAATTATGTTAAAATGAAACAAGTAGAAAAAGAAAGAAAGACAAACATTACAAATCTGGAAAAGAAGGTCTACACAAGCCCTATTGGCCCTAACACACTTCATAATCTTTAGTTGAGCTCTCAACATTCCAATAGTGTAATTGCCTTTAACTCTTGTTAGCATCATAGCCACTGAGGCGGCATAAGTAGTATTTCAGAAACTGGTATATAGTCAATAGAAGGATACATAGGTAACATTGAATATACACTTGGTGCAGCAGAAGGAAATCAAGTACTGGATTTTTCTGGATTCCTTGCATCACCTGTTCTTGTCCAAAGGTTTTATAATTCTCCCATGCAACGTCAGATTTACAGCAACAACCAAACCCTTTCTGGTGAGGCAAGGTTGCACCAGCTCAGCCCTAGCTCAATAGAGGGAAACAAAATCCCTCTGCTGCGCTCTGGGATGTTACTCCCAATGGGCTGTGGTGACGTGTGCCAGAGCACTCCTCTCTGACCCTCCTCATGGTTAAAATCTTTCTTGGATATTTGTTAGTCTCCTAATAAGGTTCTCTCTCTCTCTCTCTCTCCCTCTCTCTCTCTCTCTCTCTCTCTCTCTCTCTCCCCAACACACAAAGACAACCCCCCGCAATGAATAAACTTTCGTTGAATTCTGCCTCTACCTGATGGGATTTTCCTTGCATCAGTCACTCATCCTGCTGACATCCTCAGCTATAGCCCAATCAACAGGTATGTTGCCTCATGCAGTATAAGCAATCATCTCTTAAGTAGACAAGTATCAATCATTGGCCTATCACACATTGATTCTTCTCAGAATTTTCGTTAAATCAATATTCGTTCGGGTGACAAATCAACTCAAGTAATCCATATGCTCTCCATGGTCCTTGGAGAAATCATTCCTCCTCAGAGTGTATGCCTCCATTTTAATCTGCCCTACTGTGGAGAAGTGTGGCTCAGGGGTTAGAGGCAGCAGACCCGGAAGCTGAGATCGGTCCTGGACCAGGGTTCAATTCCCCGCCTCGGCGGGGTCTTGGGCTAAAAATTCCACGGACTCGATAATTCTCGCCCCGGTGCCTCCTCGACTCACGGGTTCACACTCTGCGACTCTGGGCAATAGCTTGCTTAATCTCCACAACGGCCCCTCGCGGCGGGATGCCTGACTTTCACCTTGTGGATACCCTGCTATCTCACAGGGGAATACCAGGAAGGGTTCCCTAAGCAAGCGCCGGGAAACCCACTGCGGGTAGCTGTGCGCTATATAAGCTCAACTACATTTACATTACATTTACATTACAGCGTAAACTCCTTGAGACCGAGGGTGTCAGGAGGCTTCGTTGATCTGCAGGCTGATGCTCAAGTGTCCATAGCTACAACCTCACTGATGATCTGTCCTGTCACACAATTTAAATGTATGCTAAAGTAATTTACTAAAACTTCAGACAGTGAAGATTGCTGGAAACAGACATTTCAAATAAATTGATTGGCATGAGTTAAAGAGTAAGAAGCTGTGTTAGGCAGAGAGGGTATTCTGCTGGAATATCGAATTTGTAAAGATGGGTTTGCAAAAATATCATTACCAGAATATCAACAGACATCAATATTGTGATGGTACGTAGAAGTACATTTACTGTACTTAACTCCTTATATATGCACCTTGATGCTATCTATTGCTTCAATGCACAGATAAGTGGAGATAAGATTGGCAAACCTACACTTACCTACAGATACTTAACCTCTTGATATTATGGTAGTTGCTATTCTGGATATGATATATCTGTAGGATGATATTTTGCTAATGGATATTGTGACATGCAACCACATAGTGCAATGCATGTAGAATACCACTCACCACCCACCACCCACCACCACCAGGATGACAGACTCTTTACTACTATGGCATGGTCGTGCAAAACATACCAGCAAAGCTACTTAGTTCTCACCAGCCAGGCCTCATTGGGACCCCTAAATTCCCCATGAATGAATTCTTACTAACAAATGATTTGGGGGAAAACAAATAGTAAGTTAAGCTATAAATTCTGACATAAAAAGTAAAGGTGCATTTGAGAATGAATACACTGTGGCTTTAGGGATTGATTTTAGTTTATGGTGATATACCACTTATTAGTCTCACTTCTTTCTGAATGCTATTTAATAACATGTGTTAAAAATTCCAAACAATGGGCTGATAATAACTTTCAGAAGATGAAATGCAGAGATCTTTCACAGATGTTCAAACTTGCAAAAGAAGGTTATTCCCATGGACATGAATTACATTGTTCTTCTTACTTTTTAAACTAAAACATAATTTACACCCAGCCCTTCTAACAATCATTCAGTATACTCTTCCGGTTGCAGTTTTGGCACTAAGATGAAAGTGGTCCTTTCCCATAGGTTCTTCTGAGTGACTTTAATCCTAATGTTTTCTAACTCTTTCTCCCCTACTGCTGCTCTTTCCTATCACGTTCGACCATTTAATTCATTCAGCCCTATCACCTTGGCCAGTTCTCTGTAACATTAGCCACTTTTCCTGTTCCTATTTAATCTTCCTGTGTACTCCCTAATGACTTTGATGCAATTTTCACCTCAAAACAGTGACAGATTCTCTACTTCCTTCCTTTGCTCTCGAACTCTTGTAATGAACGGTGCACTCCCTGATGTCATCATCTCTTGGCACTCACGCTCCCCTGCTCCCAAAACAATCTGTTTTTTTGTTCTACTTATTAAAGTGAAGGTCTGTCTTGGATGTCAATTCCCTTTTTCCTACTTGTCAATCTGAGCTTCTGTCAATCAGCCCTTAATAATATATAATATAGGTAGATCAAGCGGTGGCTTTCCTTACTGTTGACCACACACCGTTCTGTCTCTCGCTTCTTTCCTGGGATCTCAGCCATTTCCTGGTGTGATTTCTGATAACACCTAACGTCATAACCTAAACAATTGCTAATAATCATTCCACCTCCTCTTCAGTATCCTTCGTCTATGCCACAAGAATCCTTAGGGTGGTTTCATTGGTGCGTTCCTTTTACTGACAGGATTTCTCCCCGCCTCTATCATCTCTCTTGGCCCACAATCCCATCTGTAGGCTGAAGGATTCCTCCTTCCATTTCTTCATTACCTTCAGTTATTTCTTCTCTTGTAATTGGTTCTTTCATTCTCATTGCCTTTAACGTATGCATGAAATGTAACTATGCGACACAAGACTCTTAAAAACTGATTTCTTTGATGTCTTACTATCTTACTTCCTCTTCTCACATTCATCCTGTTTCTCACTTTTTGACACAGTGGATGGCCTTGTTCTCTTCTAGGACTGTTTGAGTTTTCAGATCATAAGAATGAATCCTTAGAAACAACTGTTGTTTCTGAATCATTTACTTTTGTAAAATTGATCTCGTTCCTTCTATTCTTTCCACTAAACATTTTCAGCTTATAGTCATCTCTGTAGTTGATTTATGTTTTCCCTTGAACTCACATAAATCATTCTGTACTCAGATGTCTCTCTGATTGGCCACTAGTCTTAATGCTCCACTCCCACCTTTTCCTAAACTTGACTCACTTTTTAGTTGTTCTCATTTTTAACAATTTTCCTAAAATGGCTTTTGTGTTCTTCTTACGCTGTCGTCCCTATTCCCAGATAAACTTGTCTACAGTGAATTCCATGCAATCCGTTCGCTCCTGGTCCTCCTTGATTCATTTTGTCTTGTTTTTCAATATGCTTAGAACCCTCTAACATCTGTTATACATCTTTCTGCTGTCTGTTGTCCACAACTTGCTAAGATCTCATCTTCTCTCACTAGATTTTCAAACTCATGAACTAAATGCTTAAATTGTCTATATCTGAAAGTGGTTTAACAAGGAGATCAGTACCCCTTCAGAGAGGAGGAGAGAGTTTGCAGTACCCGTCAGAGATGGACACACAAACACACATACATGCACACACATGTGCACACACATACACACACACTCTCTCTCTCTCACACATACCAGGCCATAATATATGACTGAAACTAACAGTCATACTATGATTGTGAGTTTCACAGGCAACTGGGATGTATGACGTTACAACGCATACTTTTACAACGCCTACCTTTACATCGCAAGTTTTACAACGCATACCATTACAACGCATAATGCTTTTGGGCGCTGGATAGTGAATAGTTTAATTTACTATTCCAACTCCAGTCCCCGTGGACACTAGGGAAGGTTATTGGATAGTAGATTAACCTATTCCCTATCCTAGAGCGCCCCCAAGCGCTATGCGTTGTAATAGTTTGCGTTGTAAAAGTTGCGTCGTAATGGTAGTGCGTTGTAAAAGTTTCGTTGTAAAGGATGTTTCCCGGCAACTGCAATGCAGCTTCCTTCACATACAGGAAGTCAGCACTGAGACTGTATGGGCAGCAACAGGGCAAGCTTCATTCACACGCTGATCTGTACGAGTAGTCTCAATGGCAATGTACCTGGCATACAACTGGTACGTGGCTGGCAGTACAAGTTTTCAAACACATAACTAATAGAGCACTGGCAGGAGCAATGCATGCTTTCCTCACACTTATCAAAAGTACAAGGATATGACTTGGGCTTGTGTCTCTCACTAAAAAGGAACATGTGACAACATTACAGCACAAACCTTCCTTCCCCTCACACACACACACACACACACACAGAAGAACCAGCATAGAAATCAATGTAGTTTGACCCTACAGACACAGAGTTAACACAGTATAGACAGCAGCACTGCTAGCATGCCTCAGACTCAGTGGCGGCCCTCCGCTATGGCGGAAGAGCACCCCCCCGCCAGCAGCCGAAAAATAAATAAATAAATAAAACAATAATAAACGCTTGTTTACTATTGTTTTATTTTGGCTGCCGGAGCTGAGGCTTGGGGGCAGGGCCAGAGATGTCAAGCTGGTGGAGGAGTGTTTTGCACTGTTATCAGTGCGCATGATGGTTTGGGCGGCAGTCTCAGGACGGCCAAACTGTCATGCGCACTGAAGCTCTCTCCAACCCCAGCTGCGCTTGCTGGGTTGGCAAGAGCAGGCACAGGCTCCCAGTCTACCTGGGAGCGAACATCCATGGTGCTCAGGCCAATCCTGATGCTGCTTTTATGAGCATTGGCTTGCACTACTCAAGTAAAGTTCCCGTCACACATCACGTACATGGGCAGGCTATGTGTCTCTCTCGCACAGAGAATGTCCACCATTGGCAATAGCTTAGCTAGCATTTCTCGCACACTGAAAAGGGACAGACCAGGTAGCAGCAGATCAAGCTTGTCTGAGATCCAGAACAAGTGCAGCACAGAGATGATGAGGATATGCATCCTTTGCACCTAGAATAGGTACAACACTGAAAGCAACAGCACAAGTGTTTCCCACACACAGAACTTGCAAATGAAGATAATACCCACTAACATGATTTGCAATGTTCTTCTTACTTTTTAAACTATATTAAAAAAGTCTACACCCAGCCCATTCTAACAATCCTTCAGTATAATCTTTCGGACACAGCTTTGCCACTAAGTTGAAAGTGGTCCTTCCCCATAGCTTTTTCTGAGTTCAGAAGCAGCAGTGCAGACCTCTTTCATATACACAGTAAGACCACAAAGGGCCTCAACTGTGCACTCTTCCCTCCCTTGGAGAGTAGGCACAGTAAGACAGCAGCAAGAGTGCAAGCTTCCCAAACTTCTCGGGCCAGGCAAGTCTTAACCAGGGCCAGCTTTAGGGAGGTGCAACTGGTGCGGCTGCATTGGGCGTTGACTGTGGAGGGGGCGCTGACCTCAGGGGTGGGTCGCCTTGTTTAGCAATAACTTAGGATTGGAGAGTTGAGGGGCACTTTTGCCCGGTGGTAGTGAGAGAATCCAAAGAGGCGGTCATGGGTTGTGGGGGTGCCAAAAATGATTGTCGCACTGGGCGCCACCAGCACTTAAGCCAGCCCTGAGTCCTACCTCTCATTTTACTAAATCAATGAGCTCTGTGGTAAGCTAGGAAGAGGCAGACCCCTTACTTATGGAGTAACAAATGCCAGCTTCTTCACCCCACTGCCAGTGTGGAGACTGGTACCGAGTGAAGGTGGGGCGGCAGGTGAAGCTGCCCTCCCCGTACTTTACTTACGGTTTCATGTTGAAGAAGTCTTTGATCCCCTCGGGCGTCACTGGACCCTTGCCCTTGTTTTTGTCGGCCAGGAATTTCTCCCTTGTCCATGTGAGATGGACTTTTTCTGGCGCGGAGTCCACGTCGTCGGTGGGAGACAGTAAGCTACCTGAGAAAGTAGTTGCATTTTTATTGTGTATTAACTGGACCTGAAGGGAGGAGAGGAGAGAGCAAGAACAAGAGCAAAAGAGCGTAAGGCAGAGAAAAACCCAAGGACAGAGAGAAAAGAAGAAAAAAGGTTCAGCAAGGCAGAAACTTCAAAAACGAGAAAGAACAAGAGAAAAAGAAGAAGTGGAGTCCAGGCTGAGAAATACACTAGGTACAAAAGGGCAAACAGAGATGTGAAGATCCATAGGATGAAGGATGTACAATGAGCAAGGAATCTGGAGACAACAAGAAATCAAAAATGCTAGGAGAAAAAGTTAGAAGAGGTGGTGCAGATACAGAGATAGTAGAAGTAAGGAAGGGTGAGACAAAACGAGCAGACACATGGAATATTTTGAAGGGAAAAGGGTGGCTGTAGGTTCTAAAAGGGCATGAATGGAGTTTTGGCATGGAGGGAAAACAATATATAAGATAGAAAAGGGAGAATATATAAGTAGAAAAGAGTGGAAAAGACATGGCAAGTAAAAGCAACTGTTATGTTATATGGGTATTTATTACGCGCACGACTACTCTTGAGTACTGTAAAGGCTTAGGATAGAAAAATACATTTGGAAGGGAGAAACAAAGTATGAATATATAAATAATTAAATATGCATCAGAAGGATCAATTTATAGACGGTAATGTATGACAGGAGTAACTTATCATGTGCTTGCTTGCATATTCTTTTGTCTCTGTTAGAAAGTGTGATGCTTTAGACACCGCCGAACTGTTAGCATCTTGTCTGCCTCCCATCTAGGCTGAAGTATCTTTGTTGTTTATATTATGGTCGCTGCCATAACAATGAAGATGCATACAGTGAAGGCTGCCATTTCTCAATTATTTTAGCTATAATGGCTAAAATAGCTATATTTAAATCGAGTTGACCCATTTATCAACACACTTTTTTTGTCTTGTTGTGGGATTGGTGTCTCCAAACGTATAAGCATAAGGTAAAATTGGAGATCAGATACTATAAAAACCCAGGTAAATGACCATTAACCCCTTGGCCGCAGCGGTAATTCCGCCGCTGCGCTGGGGGTTTTGGTGGGGGAGAGCGCAGCGCCGCGATGCTCGTGACGGAACCACGCCGTCATGAGTCACGGGAGAGCTGGACTCATGAAGGCGTGGTTCCGTTCGACTCCGCCCACTCACTAATTCGCCCGCACAGGCGGGGAATCAGTGCCGCGTGGGCAGAGCGGCAGCAGCATGACGGAACAACGCCGTCATGAGCACATGCTGCCCATGGCTTATGACGGCGTGGTTCCGTCATAAGCAGGGAAGGGGTTAAATGGAGAGGATTTGCAACAGAACAATCAAGCCAGAGGACACACCAGTTTGCAGCGACAACTGGCCTGGGTTGGGGACTGCTCCGAGAGAGGTGCAGAGAAGTGACTTTTATCCCGGCACTGCTTATCATTCCCGGGCAAGGGCTGTGAGAGAAAGTAGATAAACAGCTATTTTGTTACCAAGAAGGCATGCAGTGTGATACATCTTAAGACCTTTAATTTATATGCTTGCTATTTTCGACTTCTGCTACAATTTAGCATAGAGCTTGAATTAGGAATAGCGTGTTGGGATGCTAAGAACATGCAAACCATGTTTGGAATGTTTATATTGTTTTCACTGGCCATGTCATGCACCACTACATTTATTTTTTCATTCTGTGTCGTTAACATTCATTATTTTATGCACTAGACTCTGGTCTAGAAATAAACAGTTTAAAGTTCAACCTTTGTTTCCTAATGCTTTTTTGAGAGGTTTTGGAGTTCTGCTGTGTACCTGAACTCATCTAGAGGGATTAATCGTGCCCAGAAAACACCACCCAAACAGTACTGCATGGTGGGTTGAGTATGGGTCGCAGTGCAACTGGATTTCTAATTTGTGTTGGTGCATTAAACTGAGTCCTCGCACAAGGGGATAAGAAATCCAACCCCTGCAGCTCTGGGTGCGGGAAAGGCCCAGATTATGACAGTATGGTTGAAGGGCTTGTGTATGAAGCAGTTCAGAAATGTATGAATGAAGAGTGGTGTATGAAGCTGTGCAGCGATGAATCAGCGAAGAACTGATCAATGAAATGGTGATGTACGAGTGAAGGGCCAGCTGTATGAAGTGGTGCGTAGATGTACAGTAACACAGTGCGGTGATGTATAAGAGATGTACCACTATATGAAGCAGTTCAGGAATATGTGAGTGAAGGGTTGCTGTGTAAAACAGTGCAGCAGTTTAGCCCGCTAATGGAAGTCTCCAATCCCCACCTCCATGGCGAGGTGACAGAGAGCGGTGGACTGGTCTGCTCAACAGGAGCAGCCCATAATCAAGGCTCAGGCGGCCAACAAAAGCATGAGAAGATATGGTTCAAGTGGTGGACCTACCATGGAGTGGATGCAGGGACAGACTAAGGGGAGCATTAGGATCACGGGCGGATCGCCAACGCCCGCATGGCGGTGGCGATCCGCCCGTGATCCGACCCCGCCCGGCACCCATTCCCCCCTGCCATATTACTATGGCGAGGGGACCACGGCGGACGGAAAGACCGTCCGCGGCTTTTCCGCCCGGTCAACGAGTTAGACACCGCCAGCCATATTAACATGGGTGCGGAAAGATGCCTTTCCGAAAGGCATGCAGGAATTGACCGCGGGGGCCCGTTGTGGGCCCCCAGGTACTCCGGGGGGTGTGGGGTGCACATGGGGCGTACCTATGGTCCCCCCAGCAGTTCCATGCACAACATGGCAGGCACCACACGGTGCCTGCCATGTTGTGCATGGAAGTGCACAACATGCCTTCCTGGCATTGTGGGGGGCGGTGCTGAGTGCACCGCCCGCCACAATGCCAGGAATGCAGGATACGCCCGCTACTGTGGCAGGCGCATACTAATTGCCCCCCACGGGACCCAAGCCCTTATGGCGGGCGGTCCCTTTTACCGTGAGGATGGCGGGCGGGCGGACTTTCCTAATGATGCCCTAAGTTTCAAATATGCTTTGTACCGTAATGTTCAATGAATTAGTGAGCTGTGGTATTGGCTGTTTTTTGTTGTCAGTGTGTGCAAAACTCAATAGAATATGGTTATAAAAAAACAAGGCAATGATGTATGAGTGATCAGCCGCTGTATGAAGTGGTGCTGTGATGCATGAGCTAAGAGCTGGTCCTTGAAGTGGTGATGGAAAAACTAAAGGGCTCTCTGAAAAGCAGTGCAGAGTGATGTACAGCGGTGCAGTTGTGTATGAGTGAAAGGCTATTTTATGAAGTGGCACAAACAACACAGTGACATGTGAATGAAGGGCTGCTCTATGAAGCAGTGCAGAGATGTAGAGTATTGTGGTGCAGCAGTGATGTTTGAGATAAGGGCCCCTCTTTGAAATAGTTCAGAAAAGTGTGAGTGAACATCCTCGGCTAAGGAATGTCATAACATGCAAAGATTAAGAATGGGAGAGTCATTACATTTTTGTGAAAGTCTAAGAGGGTCACTTAAATCCTGGAGGGTGGTCCTCTGGCCTGCCAGGCCAGCAAAGGCTATGGCCTCCACTCCCTGCATAGGTAGGAATGCCTGACTGCCAGGTGGAAATCTCTAAAGCCTTCCTTACAACCAATGATGCGGTGAATGCAGCCATGACTGTGAACTTTGCCGAGTGGATGTCATGTTGTTTTGGTTGTGCTCAGCAGTTCTCCACCAAAGTTGGGATTTGTTACAGGAAAACAACTAATGGGGCTGATGCACGGAAGTCAAATGTAGTGACGCTTGTTCTTCTATAAATATGCCTGACGTCCAGTGGTGGGAAGGCCACTATGTCAATGGTTTGCACACGTCAGTCAATCAATCAATAAATCAATCAGGGATTTAAAAAGCACGGCTACTCACCCATGAGGGTCTCAAGGCATGTGAAACCAGCTGAGGGTTTGTTGAAGCCAACAAGATGCTGCTTCCCCACCTCTATGTAATAGTTTGGCTGGGGAACCGCAGGACCAATGCTATTTTACAGAGATTCTCCTGCTTCAACAAATCCTTATTTGATACCCAAATTGCTTCCAAGCTTAGAAGGTACAGGCTTAATAACTCCCATTTTATAGAAAATGAATGTCAAATGGACCATTCATGTCTTGGTTTTATACATTTGAGAACAAAGCAAAAGACAAAGAAGTTGATTGGTAAATGTAGGTTCTGGAAATGTATGGTGGTGCCCTACTCAAGGTGATGTTAAGGAATATGGCTTAGTCTCCATGAATGGAGGTGTGATGTTTAACATGCTACTATTCACTGGATCTATCAAACCCTCGAACCTAATTTCGGGTTTTCTAAGAAACTCTTTTTTGGATTTCAAAATGCCAGCAACACCTGGATTTAGGAATGTAAGTGAGTTTGTGTTTTGTTCTCCACCAAATGTTGCGTTTATTGATTTGATTTGATTTGATTATGGGATTTATAGAGCGCGCGAATGCCCTGGGGCGTCTTGGCGCTACGTCTGATGTTTGACTATAGGCTGCGGAGGAACATTTACTGAGCTGTGAAAAGCCATGTCTTTAATGCTTTCCGGAACATTAGCTGCGATGAAGCAATGCTTTATTGGCTGAATGAGCCTTCAATCAGGGAATTGGTTAACCAATAAAGAAAGGAAGCAGTTTAATAGAATTAGAGCTAATTCATGAAATAATAGGCATGATGTGTGATGGAAGAAAATAGTAATAACGCATGAGGAGAAGGAGGGTGATGTACAATATAAGTAATGTATAAAGGTGAGGAGCTCTGTCCCCGCGAAACAATGGACAGCGGTATCATCATTCAGATGTAGTACCTCTTCCTCCGGCTTCTCTTCCGTGTCCCCAACATGCTCTTCTGGGACACTCAAGTGCAGCCTGGGATTGGCTGGGTTCTTACGTCTAATGGAGCCACGTGACTCATCTGTGATGCTCTGAATCTGTAGGAGAGAATCAAAGTTTAGTGTGAAGTGTGTAGATGTCTCAGGGCACAGGCCTTGCCACCAAAAACAGGCTGGTTTAAAAATTACAGATTTGGGAAGCTTCAGAACTGTCTTCTGCAGATCAGCCATCAACTTGGAAAATCCCCTGGCCATTCTTCAACTCCTTCAGAAACTCAAAGTGAACTGAAGTCTGGGTTATTCTTGTTTGGAGACCTTATCTTCGGAGCATACCAAAAATCCCTTACCTCACACTCTCGTTCATTTTTCGTCAAGTGCATCTGCTTGAGAATCTGCGATCTCTGCTCCATCACCAGTGTCTTCTCGTAGGTGTACGCCGAGATATCACTCTCGTGCTGAGGGCAGAAAAGGCAAGATTAACTCACTCAGCAACTAAATCTGGGCAGACTGCAGACCTCCAGAAATACTTTGAGTATGACTGACCAAATAAACATCCAACAATAACAAATAACATGCTAGAACACACCCACACACACATATACAAGAACCCAAGAAAAAATGAATGACCATATATAATGTCCACATTCTAACACACGCTGAAAAGAACAATAAAAAAATGAATAAAAAGTTCCATGTAGAAAAATACTGAAAGGGGCACATGATACAGTCAACCACCAATGGATCATACATTAGCAAGTGAGGTTCTTGTTCGGCCAGCAGTTGACGGGTCCATTAGTCCTGCTTCAAGCAACCACAAGACCTAAATCTGCTGCCCATTCAGTCTGAATCGCTGTAGCACAGGCAGACATTAGGAAGTACTAGATTGTTGTCTTTGTTATCTGCCTTGTAGCAGGATGTCAGCTTTTTGCCATCAGATTCTGCTCTTTGCAGGCAGTACCAGTGTGGTTTCAGATGTGATACTGCCTGTTGTTCCTACTGGTCCTGGATTTGGATACTAAGGCTGCAGTACTTAGTCTAGAATACTTTGGGCCAGATGGACGACCCTTCAAATTTGCGAGTCGCTAATTGCACTGTTTTGTGATTCGCAATTTGTGACTCGCAAAATGGAATTTACAACAGTATCTCGGAAACTGTTTCGGATTCCCAATGGGGTCGCAAACGACCTGCCTCCTTAATATTCATGAGGTAGGTCACTATTTGTGACCCCATTGGGAAAGGCCAGCACTCACAGGGATGGTGGCCTGCTGGGGTCAGCAGACCACCATGTCTGTGACTGCTTTTTAAATAAATAATAGGCATCGAAACGTCGTCGACCAAAAAACCCCCGTATGCAATATGACATGTGAAATATTGTGAAATGCAAAGGTGTGGTTATAACAATTTTTGTTTGTAACACTGACTACAAGTACACAGACATATTTGTGCTTTGCTCTTTTTTCACCATTCTGTTCGTTGTTTTGTCTTGAATGTTGTGGGTCACGGCTGTGCCCACTTGTTATTAATGTGTTCATACTGTTTTATCAATTAAAATGTTAAAATAAATTCCTTGTCCAGCTGGACAAAAGACATAACACTTATTAGGTGTATGATTATTGGTTCAGTACACCATTGTGTCCACTAGTAGGGACCACTGTTTTGTGTAATATAATACTGCCCAAGGTCCCTATGGTATACCTTTTGGGTTCCCTTGTTTTTTGTAAACATGCTTTTTAAATAAAGCAGGTTTTTTTTAAAAAATGCAGCCCGTTTCGCTTAAAGGAAAATGGGATGCATTTTAAAAAGAAAAATTAAACGTTTCTGTTTCATTTTTTAAGAGTAGGAAGTGGTGTCTGGGACCACTGCCTGCTCCTAATAAAATATGTTTGCTGCCAGTTACAAAGGGGAAGGTGTCCCCTGGGGACCCCTTCCTGTTTGTGAGTGGCTTGCCACCTTTTTTAAATGGGTAGTACACTGTGAGTGTTTTGCAACTGCAATTTCGGTCGCAAAACAATCGTACATTGAAATGCGACTTGCTATTAGAAAGGAACGCCCTTCCAAATTGCGAGTCGTAAACCCTATAATAGGTTACCGAGTAGCAAAATAGGATTTGTACATAGGGCAGACCTGTTTTGCGGACGCAAATAGGCCGATTTCCCATTTGCGACTGCAAAAAACAGTCGTACATCTGGCCCTAAGTCTAGATTTTTTTTGTTTCCTTGACTGTCCAGTGGTAGCCCTTGAGAGGTGGCATGAAAGTCATTACCAGACACAATGTATCATGCTTATCAACACAATCATTAAATGTTAAAGTCCAGTCAGATGTATTCTTTTTATACAGAGCGATTCATACCTACACAGCGAAGACAAAGTAGTGAATGGCCTTAAAAGTAGCACCGAATGACATTTTGTTTACCCCTTGAGCAACCTTATCTAATATCTAGCATTTCATGGTACATCTTTAAATTGAAATGCCCAAGTTTTGACCATTGCACCACATTGTGTACAAGAGATGTCTTTCAGGTAAAAATCATTTTGTGGAAACTTAGGCGCCGAACAGAACGTAAGCAGCTGTTGTTCTTGCCCAGTGCAATTCTGAGCAATTCTATTTTTTTTTGCATAAAATGCATTCTCACATCCAAAATGAATTTGAGGATGCATTCAGCAGTAATAGGCACTAGACCAGCACACTGCGTACTTTGCATATTTTGGTGGGTCTTTTGTGTAATTTCCTTAGTCGAAATTACCCAGATTTCACCCAGCTCTACTCATTGAAGGGTGAACGTGCTTCAAATGGATGCCTCTGTTGGCATTGTTAGGCCCAGTGTTGTACGTGGCCTGAAAGGTTTCCACAAGGGACAGTGGTTAGAATAAATGACAGCCTGGGTAAGAGCTGTTTGCTTGTGTGTAAAGAAACAGTGGGGGATATGTACTAGGAGGTGGCGGAGCGTGTCGTTAGCCTCCATGGCTTAACGACACGCTCCACCACTTCTGAAAGGCTGCACCATATTTACAAGAATGTGTACAGCCTTGGTTTTCCCCTGCGATGGGAGCACACATGAAAGTTACAAAATTGAAATATTTTAAAGGTTTGTTTAAGTACAGGAAGGGACACCTTCCTGTACATAAACAAACAATGGCGTTTTGATTTTTCCATGAGTGCTGCACAAGACAGCACACATGGAGAAACCAAAAACGAGGAGAAACAATGCATTTGCCAACTCAAGACCAGGATTTTCCTGATCTTAATTTTGGCGCTGCCTCCTATGTACGCCACCCTTGTACATAGGGGGCAGCATCAAATACAATGGGTGTTGTGGTGGAACTCACACCACAACACCAACTGCGCGCCCCTTTCATGCTAACCATAGCATGAAAGGGTGCCTTATGTACAAGGCAGCATTAAGCCACGTTACATAAGGCGCAGCCCCTATCGACACAACAACGTACGTAAAAGTGACTTTGTAGTGGCGATAGAGACTTGTACATATTCCCCAGTGTGTTTTTAGCCATGTGGATGGCTGAGTGCTCCTGGAGTCTACCTGAGTCAGAGTTCTCTGGTAGAGTGAGAGAATTTGATCCTACAATGAGACCTTGAGGGATGTGAACCCATCAGGGTCATGCTTTGTGGGGGGAAGGGCACTTCAGAATTCAGGTAGGACCGGGAGGAGTAGGACAGGTGGGCAGCAGGCCTCTATGGAGTTACTGGTACGTATTCTCCCGGAGAATTCTGGTACTCCGCCACTGGAAGGATGGAGTGTCCCTGCCCAAGGGACAACACTGCACTTGTGACACAGAGAGGTGCAGTAAGTGGGCGAGGATGAGCGGTCACCACTAGAGGGTTCCCCCTCATTTGGGTCGGTCTAGGCAATGGGCTGTTCCATAATGCCCACACCCCAGTATGGGGGTTCACCACTAGTTCTGACAGCATGTTAGGTCTAGACCGGAACTCAAGAGAGGTGTCTTGGGAGTCACGTTTCTGTTGTCATTTTCCTAGTGATGAAAAGCGTTGTGTGCCGTAAACTAGACCTAAAGACCCCACACTGGACATTCCATGAAGATGTTCTTCATTTCCCTTTAATGAGGAAATAGTTTTTCTGCCTAGTGATGCCTCTGGAATGGACTTTATTTTGGGGTAGCCAGGAGCAAGGGCCACTAATCCTGACTTATCCATTGTAATTGCTGGCACAGCCATACTAAAGGGCCACATTAAGGTATGACAAAGAACCTATTCTGTATATTTCTCAGAATAGCAAAATCATATATAAGGGAAAACGAGAAGCAAAACATGATTTGAGCAGAAACGTCTCACCCACTCTTTGTGGCATGCTTCATTATCGGCCAGTCCGTCCCACCATGTTAAGATGGTACTAACATGGCTGTCATACAAGGGGTCCATATTCAATAAAAAAAGTTGTCTTATCTCCACATTTTCCCTTTATTTTGGGGTATGCAGGGCTGGATTAAAAATATTGGAAGATGATAATGAAACTCTAAGTCTAGAACATCCTTTCTATGTCTCTTTTGCCAACAAGTTTCAGGCATGGAAAGATCCCTTGAAAGAGGGTCTGGGGCCTTAGTCAGGGCAGTCAAAGGTACCGCTGTTTGTGCCCTTTGTAACTACATCGAGCATGCAGGTAAGAATAGGTCTTACCTCACCACCCAACTGTCATTCACCCTACTACTGTTGGGTTCAAAGCTAGTATTCAACACCGGGAGTTGGACCCCTCCTGTAGTCACACATTCATCATGGCTCGGGTCCCCTCTGTAAAATTAGTTATGGGCATTGGTATCTTGACAAGGAGCACACCAGCGGCCAAGGTGTGCCACGTCTATAGTATATTAAGAATTTTTTTGTTAGGTTTGGTAAACCAGAATTTTTCACAACTCCAGAACACTTAATTAGCTTCAATAAGGCACAAAAAAAGATGTTCAGGAATCTGCTAGAGGAACAATGGTTTGATAGGGAATTTGGAAAGTCCAGTGTGATATTCAACCAATTGCTGTTATTCATGAGTGCCTCCAACCCTGTATAGAACATGTTCACAACCCAAAGTACAGATTTGCCCGAAATTAGATTTAGGCGCAAAACTGTTCATCGAATTGTTACCTTTCCTAGGATTAATGACTGATTTGTCGCACTGACGAAATGTCTGTGTGAAGATTATTCAAAACAACGCCCTTCACACTTTGTTCTTTTGCACCGAGGAAGCAAATTATTTACCTATCTTAAGGGGAATTAATTTTCGGCAATGTAGGCCAGCTCTTATTTTTCTCCAGCTACTTTGTACATTACTGATTTGTTGTGCAATAGCAACTTATGTATGACAGGCAGTTACTATTCTGAAAACTATGGATGTTGTGCGTTTTTAAGTCATGTATATTTTAAGTATTGTAAATATTATGCTGATGAATTGTTTGGGATTATTTTATTGCTGAGCTATGTTTTTTATTTCAGCAGAATAAGGATTAATTAATTGATTGGATTGATTGACCAACACCATCACTACCTTGTTCAACCTCAACAAAGAGGATTGAAATATAATTCCAGGATTTTTCATTGCTCGGTAGTGATTTGGGGATAGTTTGCTTTCAGGCGTAGTGACAAAAAAGTAGGCGGACAGAAAGACAAGCTCCATTCTACCTCAGATAAATAGAAAGTGAACATACACTTCCCACTTACCATGTACCCCACCCAGAGGATTTTCAACACTTGTGCTTCTCTCAAGGACAACCCTACATGGCAGCAGTGTACATCAGAGGGAGCCGAAAGTTAGGACTGCAGGGAGATGCTTTGATCATGAGCATGTCCAGGAAGTGAGGCAGATGACAGCTTGCCATGCCTTCCCATACTCAGTCCCTCATTGGCTGCACTAAAATTGTCCCTGTGCCAAGGGTAGAGTCCCTGACCTTTCAGATGGGACTCCAGCTTCTCATACACAAGCTTGTCATGATTCTCAATATAGTCCCAATAGTTTGAAGCAACACATATGTTATCTGATTCCAGTCTTTCTTCTTCAGAACTGCCCTACTGATGTTAGTTACTTTTTCTTCACATGTGTCATACATGCATTAGGAATGATGCTTGGAATATACAATGACACTATGACAGTATATTCCATGAATCATGGCAGCAAAGTGTGACAAACAGTATTAGTACATGAGCAGTACAATGACCACAATTCATTGGGACTTGAGGCTGTGGGCTCTTTAGTTGAGGACTTGATGCAAAAGTGAAGTATCAGATCAACCGCAAAATAAACTACAAGGTGCTCCACTCTGTGGGTGACCAGAGAGAGAGGAGAAGCAAGAATCTGAGAAATATCCTGAACAGTTGTTAAGGATAGTTTTATGAAGTGTACTCAATTCATGTGTCCCATATTCTTAAAGGAGTCTACAATAAAACATAACATTGTTGTCAGCAACTCTGTCTGACCTCTGCCTTGTGTCTTTTTAGAAATTTGACTTACAAGAAGATAGCCTTTCATGTGACCAGCATCAGAACCCAATGAAGCTTTAAGCATTATTGATTGTCTGCCTCAGAAGCATACACCCATCACAGACGACTGTCGCTTCTCCATCTATCATTCTTCATATCATGTCAGATTTCCATATCAACCATGAGACCTCGCTTCTTGTCTTATTTGATAGGACTCATGCTTCTGGAGCTAACGTTGCACTATGTAATGTGGATCAGTCTCTGAGATTTGCGTTAACTCGAAAGAGGAGTCCAGCGGCACTCCTAGGCTCTTCATCTACTGAGGGGGAATTGCACCTGGCACGATGTCCCTCAGGGCTTCTATCCCTAACTCAATTGCATCTTGCTTCTCTGGTTATTATAGTACCGAAAGCGCTTCGATTCCGGGGGCTGCTCATCCCTAGCTCAGATGAACAATGGCCGGCTCCTGTTTCTGGGATCTGTAGGGCAGCCCTGTGGCTAGTCCGCTTGCATACTCGAAGCATTATTCGGTAGATGCCATCTGCACGGCAGATGGCCAGTTTGGGCCGGCGGCCCTTCATAAGCTGCTATGCTCAAACCACCTTCTGTTTGTCATAAAGAAGATATTAACTCTCCCTCCCTTTAGTACAAGCCGTTTGGAGAGCAAATTCTGAGTCGGGCACCGCAAATTGCGTATTCCAGAGGATTGTGCTTGGTCAATTTTCAATAAGGGTGTGATTTTCTATTCTCAAAATTCAACTTTTTGTTACAAAACTATTCTCACTCTACAACAAGGTGTCCAGTGTAGTTGCAGAAGGTCTGATCCATGTCAGACTTTCTTTATAATCAGAGACTAAGTAAACAGTTCCATTTTTGATTAATTTGTCTGTAAATGGAAATCACGCGAATATCTCAAAATACCTTTCCTGACATAGGACATACCGAAATCAATATAAAGAGTTTAGTCAACACATGCAGTGGTTTCAAGGTAAGTGTTATGTCTGTTACAGCATTTGATCACAGTTTATAAATTAATCTATCTGATAACTTACCACAGCATGAAACACAATTTAAACAGTTTGCCACAAAACTTCACCACCTGTACGTCCTGACGGAATCAGCCAATAGGTTTCTGCAGGCATAAACCTCGAATTGCCACATTGCCCACCCTGAGTTTGTAAGGGAACCTACCTGTGGCATACCTGCTCTATATTTCAGTGGAATATATTTGTGATATACATGCAGCACACTGTATCCGACATCCGATGGCTCCTGCATCGACAATGTTAGCTTTTCTCTCTAGAGCTGTGAGCATGGTGGGCCCGTTGGTCGCATTGTGGGAGCTAATTCTCTTTTGCGTCGAAAACAGGATTACTACCTGTCCATGATTCACAGCAGGGGAAATCTGGCACAGACTGCAGTTTCAAACTGTGCAAAAGTATAACATGCGCTATTTGCTAATTAATTCCTATTCTAGCGCGTTTTTTAAAATTTCAGTTCTATACAGCGTGAGCTCAACCCGAATGTATAAGAGCGCTTTACATGAACAACTGTTGCGTTACGTACGGACACGTTAATATTTAGATACGGCGGGCAGATTTACAATGAAAGTGACTCAGCGCGTGCTGCAAGCCATTTGGATGAGCCGCACTGAGTCGCTTTCAAAGCACAGGGAGGCCTCATATTCCCAATGATATGTTGCATCTCTGTACTTCCCCCTGCGTTGGCGCACAGACTGCTGCCATGCGCCGGTGCAAGCCCCCTTGCACCATGGTGCAAGGATGCCTGCGTTGTGGGGAGATTGTTTTAGTGCAAGAAGGGCGTAGCATTCACACGCATTTCCAGATTTACGATTTTTTGTAAATCTGGAAATGTGTCTCGTTCCATGGGTGTTGCGTAGGAGCGCCCACTGCAACACCCATGGAACGCCCCTTCCACGCAAAGTGCCGCGTGTAAAGGGGCTGTATTTACAAGAACAGGAAAAGCCACGCAGGGTGGCTTTTCCTATCCTTGTAAATATGGAGCAGTGAGAACTGCCACCAGTAAGTCACAAAAAGTGACGTACTGGTGGCGCAACGGGCTTGTAAATCTGCCCGAGGAGATTAAGCGAATTTCACAGAATCACAGGATGTTTGAGCCTCCTGCCAGACTCGAAACTGGCTCCCCAGCTTCAAAGTCGGCAGCTCTCGCCGTTAAGCCGCATCCTCAAAGTGGGCTCAAACTGCCCAACTACCTGTTTGTCAACACTGCGCTATCACACATATGTGGTGGAGCAAAATGCGCCTCACTCGTGAATGATCCCGAGCTGCCGTGTTCAAAGAGCAGCCCCATTTCCCGACTTCCAGAGACCCCCACCTTACGCCACCTGGCGCCATGCTACCGACTTGAAAGTGACATGCAATTTAATGAAGAACGCACAGCAGAAAGAGCATGATGTAGACACACTGAAACACTGTTTGAGTACTGGATTTATAAGACCACCAAAGCGCGTCCGTATCCTCATTAGCTACCAGACCCCAGGCAGACACGATTCACGCTCTTTGAACAGCTTCGCTCTCAGTAGTCGGGCATATTAATGCCAGCTTGTGACGCTGTACAAAACAGCCAAGGGCAGCGGATCACCCACGAGCCACGTGAGACCGTCACGAGCTAAATGTGCATGGCACGTGCGCGCTCCTGATGAAAGGATGGGCCCCTTGAGCGTAGCTCGAGCCGTCGCAGGGTGCAGTGCAATTTTGGTGTGAAATCTTCTGGCACATGCATCAAGGTAGGATTTAGCGAATCCTTAATTGCGATAATTAAGGAATCAAAATTAAGAACTCGCAAAAGCCTATGCATGTAGGAATCGCTGTAAAAATAGCGATTCCCACACATTGTTGCGAGTCGCAAATAAGGAATGGCTTCACATTCATTCCTATGGGCCTACATGCCCATATGAATGGGTAATTGCATGCGCAATTTGCGAGTACCAATAGGTCCTTGCAAATTGTGCATGCATTTTCAGGATGCAAAGGACACCCTGTTTCACCCCTAAAATTGATCTGTGCACATATGTTGCGCACACACGTGCCCTAAGGGCATGTGTGTGAACAACATGAAACTTTGAAAAATGCACAAAAGTGAATTTCTCAACCTTTTTGCAAATTACCATGAAGTTCAACTTCATGGTAATTTGTGCCCCCTATTAGCGAAATCGCTAATTTATTTACTTTAATGCATTGCATTTAAGGAATCTCCATTTGCGATTCCTTAAATGCAATCACAATTTAAGTAATCGCAATTTAGAGATTACTTAAATTGCGATTTTTGCATTTGGGATGATGCATCCCAAATGCAAAAATACTGGTCGCAAAGGGGTTTATGACCGGTTTTTCTTTTGATGCATGTGCCTGCTTGTCTTTTCCATCTACACATCCAGGCCCATAATTATCATTTTTTCACGCAGCACAACGCAGCAAGCCACCTTACTGCACTGTGTGAAAGGGCAGGAATGCGCTGTATTTAACATTATATGGTGCATTCCAGTCGCATTCCAGTCCTTTCCTAGCACTGGCACACTTTCAGCTGCCTAGCGCCAACGCATGCACCCTTGCACCATGGGGCAAGAGTGCCTGCGTTGGAGGCAGGATTGTTTTTGTGCCGGAAGGGACACCTTCCTCAGAAGCATTTTGCTCTTTCAGGTGCAGAATGCATCACACATAGAAAGAGTTAAAAACGAGGAGAAATAAAGGCATTTCTCCTCATTATGCCTCATCTGGGGAGGAGTAGCATTTATTTTGATGCATTCCCAGTTCTACCAATAATGGTAAATCTGGGAATGTGCCAAAATCAATGGGTGCATGCGTGAGAACACCCACGCTCCACCCATGGAACGCCTTCTCGGGGCAGAGTAACGCAATGCAGCGATTTGCGATGCCTTGCATTACTTCAAATTTATTAAGCCGTGCAGGGTCACGCAAGGTGGCCTAGTGTGGCTTAATAAATCTCACGTACGTTTTGCGTCACCTTTGCGTTCCCGCAAAACCTTGATGAATCTGTCCCCCAGGAACTAGAATCACATTCCCATCAAAGCCAATCTAGCTCCTACCCATCGGCAGTTTTGATGGGAATGGAAGACCCACTTCTTCAAAGAGCTCTACTTCTCTGAAAATTACAAACCTAGGGGCATATTAACAAGGGCTTTATCTCCGCTTTTTTTGCTTTAAAAGCCAAAGAAGCGAAGATAAAAATATCGCCCTACCAACAACAGGGTGCTAACATGCAAAATCGCATGTTAGCACCCTTTTTCACTACGCTTCCCTTTGCATCTCTAATGAGATGCAAAGGGGGCGTTCCAGAGCAAAATAATAGGAGAAATGTCGCTAAGCGACATTTCTCCTATTATCAAGCTTCACGCTAACCCTGTTAGAAACAAAAAAAGCAACGCTAACCAGGGTTAATGCTGCTTTTTTATGTCTGCTAATTTTCAGACTTACATAAACAAAATGGAATCCACTCTGGTAGTGGTAGTGATCCCTACAATGGTGGGGAGCACACAGTGTTGTTTTGAATACCCCTCACACACCAACAGGCCCCTTGGTGTCATGCTTCATCATTGGGGTCTTCGCACCCCTCTACGGGATGCGGCGTGCTGCGACTCACGACTACGTAGGAGCACTGAAAATGAACTATGTGTTGGTGTGTGAGAGAGGAGAAGAGTGTGAGTGGTGAGGTGGTGGAAAGTGATGGTTAAAAGATACCTTGCTCATAGGAGAAAAAATAAAAAGTTTTTATTAGGCCCTCGGCTGGTATCATTAAAAAGGTGCAGGGTGAGGTTGTCTGTTACATATTAGGGTACGTCAACCTCAAAAGTGCGTCGACATGTTTCGGAGTATTGGAACTCCTTCTTCAGGATGGGGATATGCACAACTATCCTCACCTTACTCACATGGGATGTAGATGTAAAAGTGTACTCTACAAAAAAATAAAAGGTGAAATGTACCTATTAGTGTTATTATCGAATAAAGTCTGTTGCGCCCAACTGGCGTTATTAGTACAGAACTTCTGGACAAAGGCTAGATGGCCTCATGAGCCAAAGCGTAGTATTGGGGGTTCTTTCTTCCCGCTCAATGTGGCAACGGAACCGCAAGACCTGGTGGGCTGCCTTCCCCTCAACGCAGCTTTGGCTCATGAGGCCATCTAGCCTTTGTCCAGAAGTTCTGTACTAATAACGCCAATTGGGCGCAACAGACTCTATTCGATAATAACACTAATAGGTAAATTTCACCTTTTATTTTTTTGTAGAGTACACTTTTACATCTACATCCCATGTGAGTAAAGTGAGGATAGTTGTGCATATCCCCGTCCTGAAGAAGGAGTTCCAATACTCCGAAACATGTCGACACACTTTTGAGGTTGACGTACCCTAATATGTAACAGACAACCTCACCCTGCACCTTTTTAATGATACCAGCCGAGGGCCTAACAAAAACTTTTTTTTTCTCCTACGAGCCAGGTATCTTTTAACCATCACTTTCCACCACCTCACCACTCACACTCTTCTCCTCTCACATACACCAACACATAGTTCACTTTCAGTGCTCCTATGTAGTCGTGAGTCGCAGCACGCCGCATCCCGTAGAGGGGTGCGAAGACCCCAATGATGAAGCATGACACCAAGGGGCCTGTTGGTGTGTGAGGGGTATTCAAAACAACACTGTGTGCTCCCCACCATTGTAGGGATCACTACCACTACCAGAGTGGATTCCATTTTGTTTATGTAAATTGCCTGGGGAGACCGAATCCACTTCCTCCTCTCCCTCCCTCCTCCTGTTATATATATATATATTTTTTTTAATTTTCAGACTTAGCCTTGTAATCCAATGGGAGGTGGATTACATGGCTAAATCCACCATGGGCTATCAACTAGTATATCCCTATCCTTGTAGTTTTATCGCTGCATTACCAGCGATAACCTCCCAAAATGCCGCTAGGGCTGTATTTTTAATCGCCAAGGCGGTTAGCCTGTTAATAATGCAATAACCAGGCGATATTTTCCAGCGATAGCGGGCATTAAAAAAATTAACGCTAAGCACCCTTAGCGTTAATTTTCCCTGTTCCTTGTTAATATGCCCCTCGTTATCCATTGTTTCTTGCAAACAATTGGATCGTATTCTAGGGCTCATGCCTGCTTTTTAGCTCTCGTTTACGCTTCACCTTGGTTCATGCTTTACAGATAATATTACCTATATATGTGCGTAGATTTCATTTTATTATCAAACCCCAATTGGACCTTCCCTCTGCAAATAAGGCCTGAGCATCTTTTTCCACCAGATATTCCAACTCTGTTTCAGCCATATAAGGACATGATACAGGCTTTTTTATCATGTGATCTCCATCACCGACCTAAGTAACCGAATATAAGAATGTTTCAACTTATTGAAAGTTGCAAAGTTCCATTTGCGTTATGGTCATGAATGAGCCGAATAAAGTAACTAAACTGAGGCTTGGGAGGGTGATGTGTAGGGGTGAAAGACCTGAGAGCATCATCTCTTTGACATCAGCATGCCCAAGCACTCTTACCATCTCCACCACCTCCACCTCTGCAGTGATCCTCAAGTGGTACAAGAATGTCGTCAGGTCCTTCTTCATCTGGATGCTGTTGTCGTCCATCTGGGCCACGGAGAAGATGCGCATCTTGCACTTCCTCCAGACCTGCAGGACAACGGCGATGCCAGAGTTAGAGAGGAAGCGGGCAGGAGCACCAAGATTGAGGGAGGAAAGGAGAATGGCTACAAACATTTAAGACAGTCATTTCAATTATAGGGGAGAGGGAGTGGAGAGAGGTGATGCCTAGGGAGGAGAATATTGAGCTTGGTGGAGGTTGGGCACTGGGAGAGAGAATGGGAATTAAGTTGTAGGATGGGGTTTGGGCGGGAGAAAGTGTAGTGATTGAAGGAAGGAGCTTGGAGGTAGGATACGGAGTGAGGTGGGGATAGGCGGTGGGGTGGGGATAAGGAGTGAGATGGAGAATGGGGAATGGGATGGATTACCTGATTGGAAACAAGCAGATAGAGGGATAAGAAATAGGGAGAAAGGATAGAGGAAAGAGAGTGGCTTGGAGGATGAGCAGTGAGTGAAAGAAGATCATAGGGTGGGGTGCAGGACGCAGGACCGATAGTTGATAGAGAGTAGATTATGGAATAGATTGTGAACAATAAATGAAGCAAGGACATGCAGCTTAGGGAGTAGGTTGGGAATTGGGGGCTAAGGTGACAATAGGAAGAGGATAAAGGACAGGGAGTTGGATGGAGGATATATAGTCCTTTATTACCCTGAAATTCATTAATGTTGCTATTACATGCCCTGTCCCCCAGGATATAATCCTTCATTTCTTGAGCCTGCCGCCCCAGGATGTGTGTTCATTCACTGTTTTGGCCATAAGTTTCTGGACACCCTGCAATCTGTGTTCATCTATCTTGACCAGCTGCCCCAGAGCAGGTGGCACCCTATTACACCTTTGCTTTTGTTGGAGCTATCAATCTCCCTGTGCACCCCAGCTTTTGCCTTACCCTCTTCAGGGCCCTGAAACAATGTTTGACAACTTTACAGGTATCTGATATGACACACCTGGATCTCATTCCTAGCTGTGACTTGTTTGACTACACTGACTGACATGCTCTACGACTTCATTGTCCAACCTGCATAACGTCCCACTGGGGTGTACTGAATCTTACTGGACAAGCCTACCTAACATTTTTCCACTCCTTCGAGCAGATATTCAAATCATCTGCAGATTGTCAAATTTGTACCTGCTAGATTATCAATCATGTTACTTATCAATGCATTGAACAGCACAGAACTATAGACTATTCCTTACGGCAGAGGAATTGATACCTCCTCATTCACAGCATAAACTGTACTTACCTAAAACACTGCTCCCTGTCATAGAGACAGACCCTAATTCAGGTAATAAACCTGGAATCCAATCTAAGCCTCTTAAGTTTGTTTAGAAGTCTTCTTGGCAGAAGCTTAAGTGAATAGGACAGGGTGTGAGAGATTCAAAAGTTGCACTTGGCATTTTCCTAAAACCTCCACCGAATATCTATGAACTGCATAAGCAGCACTGTGCATTCTGCTAAAACCTGTAGCAAAGAGCACAAGAGCTGCATGGACTCCGCTATGTATACGACTAACACCTGCAGCAAAGAGTGTACATGATACATATCATGCACATATTAAACTATGTATTCTGATAACACCCACAGCAAAGACTCTAAGCATTGCATTAGCCATCCCATAACACTGCAAAGCCTGCTACCTCTGTGCACTGTGTGGGAACCCCACCTCATTGATACCAAAATAACTTATATCCAGACCACCGACATCAGAGGCTCCGTCGTTGTCGTACCCACCAATCTGTCGTCTCCCTGGAGATCACCTGAGCTACCGTCTAACTCCATCCGTAACCCCTTCACAGCAACAAGCAAAAACTTTTCTCCCCGCCCGGCCAAAGCCCTCAATTCAACGTTCACATAGGGTTTTATACCAGAACATATCAAGCAGGCCTTGGACACTCCTGTTAGAAGCACCAGTCAACAGCAAGAAGCTTTCAAATTACAGGTACATTTTGAATATACTATATTTAAGCACAATTCGATAAAGCAAAGTCAAAGAAAACTCCAAAAGCAAAGGGAACCACAGAAAGGGTTCTACAGCCAGCAGTCTATGTCTAAACTGTCAAGAAAGGTAAACATAACATGGGCCAGGTATCAGTTTTTGACAAGGGATTGCTCTTGTTTGATCATCTGTGACCTCCCACAAGTATTACACAGTCTGATTGTGAAATTCCCTCAAAACATCTGCACATTTGTGGTTAGGTTTCTGACATGGCCTTAGAATAGAGCTCACTCCTTCTTTCAGTTGCACCCAGCACATATGTGTGGGTTACACTGTCTGGTCAACCAAAACTGCGCCATACAGGGTACCTCATAGTTCAGCGCTGCCGCCAAGACGTTTTACTGACAATACGACAGGCCAGATCAGGGTAATTATTCTCTAGCATCTTCAATAGGAAAACGTCCCAGGAACTTCCCTGATCTTTTTCTGCCTGAGGAATGTCTCTGGACCTTGTGGCAACATAGAAAACATATTAGAATGTTGATAGCCCACTTCCAATTGCATAAAAGACATATCCCTCAGCCTGATTGGATCTAAAACAGAGTCAATCATTGTAAGCCAAACAAACAAAAGACATTCCTACTTACGTGACATCAGTTTCTATGTGAGGGATTGACACATGTTGAGGAAGTGAGAAACCTTGCTATCCTGTTTGACTTTGATCACACTTTTCACCACAGTTAAAAACTAGGGTCAGGGTGGCCTTCTTCCAGATCTTGGCATTGTGCGAAGTGTTCTCATTGTTGCACTCAGAAGACCAATAGAATTAATAAGTCTCTGGTTCTATCAAAGCTGCATTTCTGTTTACATTGACCTTTCCAAGAACCAATGTCAACACCAGTAGGAAATCCAGAAGTTTGCAAACAGAGCTTGGTTAGGCTTGAGCAACAATGACCACATCACTCCTAGGCTGAGGATACTAGAAAAGTTCTCAGCAGAACACAGGATCAATGTCAAACTTCTGTGCACATATTTATCATTTGTAACTCCACTTCTGCTTATCTATAGTTACCTTGCGATGCAGGGTTAAGTTGATGTAGTGGATGCTGTATTTCTGTCATACAAGATATTGCATGCACTGGAGTGATGGTATGACTTCTAATCAACCATGAAATGGAACTTCCTATTAATAAGGTAATGGGCCACATATTAAAGAACCCTTACTACTAAAAAGTTGAGCTGCCTCCAGTCAGAGTCTGGGACTCCATGCTGAAGTGTTCATCCATCAAGTATAATCTGCCCACATGAGAGTAAAACAAATGAAATGCCTGTGCCAGTCTTAGTGTAAATGGAACCAGCTACTGCCATGTTTTCTTGCTCATACTACCAATGCCCAGAACAAATGCCTGTGTCTGACATTGAGATGCTCTGGGCCATATTATCAAGAACTGGCGCTAAAATTATCGCCACTTTATCGGCAGGAAACTGCCGCTAAAGCGGCGATAATGGGCTTGATAATATGTCCTTTTTGAATTCCCATAGCTGCCCAGGTTCTGGTGTTAACCTGGGCTGCTATGGGAATTCACAAGGGCATATTATCAAGCCCATTATCGCTGCTTTAGCGGCAGTTTCCTGCCGATAAAGCAGCGATAATTTTATCGCCTGTTCTTGATAATATGCCCATCTGTGTTTGGGCTCTCTGGACAAGAAGATTGTGAGTTAGTTTGCTTGACTGAAACATTCATTACCTGTGAAAGCCACTCTTGGGTACTCATGACCCCATCAGAGGCACTTGCTGAAATTCTTGGTAGGAATTCTGGCCCGCATTATATTTCTGCAGTCGGGCCATTCCACCAAAGCAGCAGAGTAAATTCCTCTGTCGCCATGGCGGAGGTCCCGGCAGCCAGATTTATAGATAACCACCAAGCTGGAACTCATTTATACAGATTGGCAGGAACTGACGTCACAGTGGTTCTTGTCAATGTATTTCACTGTTTGGAGGAGGGCTCCTTCAACATGATAGAGCCTTGCACCAAACAGTTTTCCTTTTTTATATTTTCAGGAAGAAAATACCGAAAAGGCATCTTCTTTTTGAAAATAAAAAAAAGAAACTAACCCTCCTGGTCATGGGAGTCATCTCTCACTGCGAGAGGGGGCGTTGTTTCTTTTTTACTGTCCCTCAATCTTGATGATGACATTCAGTAAAAAAGGCTATATGTCCACCCAACCTAATTGCGTGGATGGAAATATAGCCAATTCTCCGATGGCCCTTACTCTATCGGGCTATCGGAGAAGGCTGACCACAGCGGACACAGAGTAGTTTATACCATGTCCTAACTTAAGGCCCACATGCATTTAAATTGGGCAGGCAGAGCACTGTGTTGGCAGAGAAGGGACTCCTTGCGACAAAGTTCCCCCTCCGCCAACATATAAATCAGGCCCTCTGTCATGTTATCAATACTAGAAACATGTGTGTTTTAGTGTATAATTTTGGGGTTCGTCTTCCTTCGGGGAACTTGTGTCCAATTACATTTTTAAGGGAATTCCTTGGTGAATGGCTTTGTAATTAACAGATTAATCATGTTATTTCTCTCTAAAACACTTTCAGACCACAAACATGAGAAAAAAATGTCTTTGACATGAGTCATTGGTGAAAAACTTCTGAAAATGTCAACTTTAAGGTATCAACTTCTAGAATGCCTCCTGGATAGGTGGCCTCCACTAATGCTCTGAAGCGGATATGAAGTGCATGTTCTGTACTACATGTTGTTTCCATCCATTGAAAAGTGGATATAAAGTGTATGTTCTGTACTACATGTTGTTTCCAGTGGAAGCACATTTGTGGCTAATCCCTTCAAATTCACCCCTAATAAGTGATACCATTCGTTTTTATTGAAGGGGCCATTGGTGGGAGCAACCAATCTTAGTAGCATTAGGTTAGTGACAAATAAGTCCTTTATGGTTGCCCAGTTCAGAACATTCCCTGCTGCTTATTCAGGGTTAGTGAAAAAAAAAACCTCTGTTGGGTTAACCCAGATCTCCAGGACATTCTCTTATGCTGGTTCAATGTTACTGATAACAAACCCTCTGGTGAGGTAACCCAGATCCCCAGGATATTCTCTAATACTCGTTCAAGGTTAGTGATTATGACCCCTCTGCTAAGGTAGCCCAGATCTTCAGTACATTTCCCAGAGCTCATTCAAGGTTGGTGACAACGACCGCTCTTCTGACACAATTCTGATCATCAGGACATTCTCCGCTGCTCATGCAAGGTTAGCGATAACATTATTTTCTTCAGATCAGGATGTCCTTTCAATGTTTTTTTTTTGTTTTCTAACTGCCTTCTCCCCAGGCTTTATGTGACCTACTTCCAGGCTCCAGCTGCCTTTATAAATACAAAGCTGACATGCTCCCCAGTCCCATGCTGTTCTTTTTATTTCAACAATGATTCTTTTAAAGGTCGTTTAATATAGTGTAGCATCTGAACAGAGGTACATTTCTCGCCCTGCTTTCCTCCCTCTAGTTTCAAATGCTCTTCTTTTCTTTGCTTCCTGTTCAGCTGGGCTTATTCTTCCCCCTCTCCATATATCCTATCCTCACTTCTGCTGCAATCTCTCCATGACCACTGGTGCCACCCTAGTAATTACTTTTACTTTACATTGCTTGTTGTCAACCTTTATTCCACCTAGACAGGGTCTACAGACTGCTCCTGTCCTCCTCACCGGTTGCTTGCCACTATATAGACAACAACTACCCCGAGATACCACTACAATGAAGCTACAACATCAAAATTACCCCTTCTATGAACAACAATGCCTTGAAGAAGGTAAGTATACTATACCTAAAACTGAGTCTAGCCCTAAACCGAAGAGCAACCAACTCCCAAACATAAATCTAACTCTTAACAATACTAGATACTCTAATACTGCTCCTGACCTTAATAGTTAACTTTGTGCTTACCTTATCGGATGACATGATATGATAAGTAGTGGTATTCTGAATAGTGGTAAATTTGATGTAGTGACCTGAAGTCACTGAACACTGAAGCACCGGATTCTCAGCATTGCGAATGTACCCTTTCACCTGCATTGGGCCATCCATGTTACCCCACCATGCCCTCACCTTGTGGTGCTTCAGAAGGAATGGAAGAAGCATCAGCATTCCACCATCATGGACAATCCACCACACATCGATGAAGCCCTCTGAAAACTTCTCTTGATTGCCAGGGAACATGGCAACGTTCTTGGCGACAATCAATGCCAGATGAGCAGCCGTCGTCTCCCGCACCAGTTCTGTAGGATAACAGAGAGGAAATGTGTAAAGCTGTGGGTCTGTGTGCTGTAGTGGGATAAGTGACTAAATTGAGAGCATCCTGAGTTACCACACTTAGGGGCCGATTCACAGAACTCATCTGAGACAAAATCCTAAAGGTACTACTTTTGGTATTCACAGAAGGCATTTAGTAGTAGTAAAGTTAGGATTTTGTCTTAAAACCAAAACTTAAGACAAACTTAACTCCTTATGTGCTCATGACGGCTCCCAGCCGTCATGAGTCACAGTAGGCGTGTGCTCATGACGGCCGGGAGCCGTCAGAACGTTGCCGCTCCGCCCATGCGCTGTTAATTCCCCGCCTGTGCAGGAGAATTAATCAGTGGGCGGAGTTCTGATGGCTCCTGGCCGTCATGAGCACATGCCCACTGTGATTCATGACGGCCGGGAGTACCAGAGCGCCACACCCAACCCCCCCTCCCCCTCGCACGGCGGCGACATTCGCACCGCAGCAAAGGGGTTAAGTTTAACTTACGACAACATCCTAACTTAAGACAAAATCCTAACTTTACTACTACTACTAAATGCCTTCTGTAAATACCAAAAGTAGTAAGTTTAGAACTTTGTCTCAGATTAGTTCTGTGAATCGGCCCCTTAGTATCTGTGGCCCTACCACTGGCGTTGAAAGTGGCTTATCCTTATGGCTTATGTCCACTTTAGTAAGATTATTAGTGGCAGGAGAGGTGGCCCCAAAGAGCAGCTGCCTATGTGATGAAAAAATCCAACCACATGTTGCAACAACTCAGTAAATCATTCAAGGAGTTCTGTTAACATTTTGAGGAATAGGTTCTAGGGTTGCGTTAACTCCTCTACAAGCTCAAAGAACTTCTAGGTGTCATGCAGTATCCTTTTCATATATGGAGTGGTGATGTGGTTCTTTGTCCCTACAATATTGGTACACTTTCAACTTCTCATTTCTTCAATCCTATGTGACACATTCCTTATAATGTGAGAGGTTTTAAGAGTGCAGATCTTTAATATAAATAGCAGATTAAATACTGGGTGATTGAAACAGGAATCACACAATACCTGGAATGTGTGGCAAGCAAATACTTGAGCAAACAACAAAGTAATTGAAGGAATGTTAGAAATAATCTCATCAGCAACAGGCATGTGCTTGGGGTTCTAGGATCTGATCTGGGGTTGATTGTGATCTCATATGGAGAGGGACTGGCAATTAAGTCCAGACTTTTCCTACTGGAGTGGGACCAAGACTGATTTGCATATGGCTGGTCTCTGTCTAGAGTGGCATAGTGAATAAAAATACTATGGACTGGAATGCTTTCAAGAGTGACAGAGCCGCTGGGATTAATTCTACATTTCCTTCCATCACTTTGTTGTGTGTTGAAGCAAATTTTGAAAATAGTCAATGTAGTTCTTCTTTTAAGCCCAGTTGCCAGATGTAAAATGTTTCAGACGTCATTCAGGACCCTTACTCCTAACTGAATGCTAGAAGCAATGCATTATACAAATAAAGGAGGTGGATCATTAGCTATTTCTTTATTAGGAAATCCCATAACTGTAAGAGAAGGTTCAAAATAGTGGAATTGGACGAGAAAAACAAGCCAACTTCATGTCAAGTGTACAAGCATTTTTACTATTGTAAACACTCTGATTTGGAGTTAGTTTGTGACTGCAAAGATGCTTTCTCTAATGTACAAAATCCAAATTAGGAGTTGGTAAACTTTTTCCGACTCACAAAACGGGATTGTAACAGTATAGCAATTCAGTATTTGAAAAGGAGTGTTGTTGGTATGTGATGTATTAATGTTTTGAAGCAGCAAAACAGCCAAAAAACTTTGAAAAGTTAGAGTTTCCCGAGTTAGGGTAATATATTCCAAAATAGAAGTGGTCACTTTGGAATCCCTTCTCTCTTGTGAAAGTAAATAAGGGGTTGTTGGATCAGAGACATGGTGGGCTGCTGATCGTACCAGGCCACCATCTCTGTGATGGCCACCAATCAGAGTAAATTGCTGTTTGTGATCTAGCTTATTATAGTTCTTGAGGTAGGTTTGAATATGGCCCACTCGGAATCAGAATTTTAAGACCCAACCAATTAGTACATTTGCTTTGTACAATTCTCTACTGGTCTAAAAAATGCAGACCGCAAATTGCAGCCAGTTGTTTTGCAACCAGTGTTTAATACATCTGGCCTTCAGTTCTTTCAGGGGTTAAACGTGTATTGCTGTTGTTCCAAAGGAAATGATTCCAACAATCTAAGCAGTATGACTTCAGACAAAGAGTGCAACTAAACGTTACTGCCCCTGGTTCAATACGTTAAAAACTTAAAGTTGCACACCAAGCAATTATAGGACAAAGGCGAGCAGCAGGGGTTCCTCCACTAAGGCGGAGCGTCGCCCCACTGCTTTGAAGCAGTGCAATGGAAAATAAAATGATAATAACTGAAGTTATTATCATTTTATTTTTTGCATTCCCATTGCCGGGGCGGGGCTGGGCACCTTGACCCAGAGGGAGGAGGAGTGGGTATCGCTGCACCTAAAGTGTTCTTGACTGTCTCCAGCACATGCCCAGGCCCCCAGCCTCTGTCTGAGCGCCGAACCAGGTTGCTAAGACCAATCACGATGCAGCTATCTGGAAGCCTGTGTGCTTCCTGTTTCTGCGGCGGAGAGGCGGCGGTGATGATCAGGTAAGTTTTCTTTTAAATTTCGTAACCCCCCTCCTTCCCTATCACTGTCCTCTACCAGCCGCCACTGACGGCGAGGACATATAAGGTTGGGAAACAGCAATGAACTGATAACATATCATACAGATGATATTCTAATGTCGACCTTCAACATAGATGACACTAATCAGATGACTATCAAGAATGAGTTACACAACGAATATGTCATCTGTATGGTTTGTTAAGAGAAAAACACCTACTACTGTGGAATTCTGGAAAAGCAGAGAGGCCACTGATATTTTGTCTTGAAAGAACAGTCTCACAATCGATTACCTTTTCCTACTAATATAAAATTGTCTTAAGTTCAGCCAGGTATACATGCTTGTATACGTGTGTCATTGCCAGTGCAACATCAGACCAGGGACTGCACGTACCTATGAAGTTCCTCCACGTTTGGTGGTCTTCCTTTTGCCTCCAGTTCCGGGGCCATCCCACCAGCACTGTGTTGTGCTGTAGACCCCCGAGACCGCTGGACTGGATGAGGTGTGAAATCCCATCTCGTATATTGGAGGAGATGACAACCTGGCAAAATCCTTTCGTCTTCTCAGTTTCCATGAGCCGCCGGATAGACTGTGTGGATAGGATTGGGAGGCAAGAGGGAGATCAGATATTGTCGGAATAATACATTAAAAATAGTACGTTATAGACACATAAATAAATCCAATCAAACATTTAACACTGCAAACTTTAGACAGAAAGTGTTAATTGCATAATATTATAATATAATCATCTTCACTACTAACAACAGCAAACAGATATCCATACTCCATATTGGAATTCTTTGTCAGCCAACATTTGATCTCACTTGATCAATCATTCACTGCCCCTACAATGACCATCCCAAGTATTTTGACTTCATCATGGGATTAAAGTAACCTCACAATCCCTGTACCATGGAGGCTCAGAGGCTGCTAGGTCACTGGTTCATGATATCACAATAAGGGCTGGAAGCCTAATATCTCCATCACACTTAGGCCCTCGTTATCTATATCATGGAATTTGGTACTGGGTGCTGGGGTCTATGATTCCAGCTGGCACCCTCTCACCAAATTCTAGTGATTATGAGCTTTTTCCCTCGGATGGGAAATAACTACATAGACCTGGTACTACTGGGTCCTTGTAAGGAAAGTTTTCTCTGATTCCGGCGGGAAACACAGTTACATTTTCTGCCTGCTCTGAACATATGGAAAGTGTCACTGGGAGGGATGGTGGGGATGTACGTCGTTACAACGCATGCTTTTACAACGCATGCCTTTACGACGCAACTTTTACAACGCAAACCATTACAACGCATAGTGCTTAGGGGTGCTGGATAGTGAATAGTTTAATTTACTATTCCAACGCCAGTCCCCGTGGACACTAGGGAAGGTGTTGGATAGTAAATTAAATCTATTCCCTATCCTAGAGCGCCCCCCTGCGCAATGCGTTGTAATGGTTTTCGTTGTAATAGTTGCGTCGTAAAGGCACTGCGTTGTAAAAGTTGCGTTGTAAAGGATGTTTCCCGGATGGTGGTAGTTGGAGGCGGGCCTCATGAAGGGTAGGTGTACACTGCTAATTTGTACATGGACAGGAGGAGCATTGTGTGCCCCTATCCACTGTATTGCTGCAGGGATCAGGCGTGGCCGTGCTATGAAGCTGCCAACACCCACTGCCCCTGCAATAGTATAGACAATACTAGTGTCTCTGGGCCCAGAATTATAGGGTATGGAGTTTGTGGACCTGATAAGTCTGGGCCCGAAGAGACTCAGAATGGCAAGAAGCAAAATTGAACTCAGAGTTACGGCTCCAGATGAAATACCACAATGTGTAATGAGGGCCTTAGGGGTGTAGACTGGAATATTGTGAAAGGAATATCGAGTGACCATTATATCATGACCAAAATATTGAAAACAAAGGTTTTGAGGCGTTAAGTACACAGAAGGAGGTACAGATTTACTAATACTGACTTCACACCTACGTTCCTTGAGGATATACATATCATTAAGAAATGTGGAATTATAAATAGAGAATCCCTACATAATTTCATGTCGATATTTTGGTCATCAATATTCTGGTCACGATACTGTTAAGACCAACCAATATTTGTTCTGTGACACTCCAGATCCACGCTGTGATTTAGGCTTCCTTTTCCGTGTCACAGCACTTACTAATGAGTTGCCACCTAATAGACAGGAACATCAGGTTATTTAATGCTGAGAAGCTGGTCCTACCCTCTTTGAAGGTGCTTTCAGGTTGGTAGGTCACACAACAAATACTGAGGAATTATGTCATCCCTGACAAGAGACCCCAAGAAGTAAGAAAGACTGTATGACTGGGTAAGAACTGGTATCTATCCAAGAAGGTCTGAGCTACCTAATGTTCCTTACTCTACCACCATCATTCTTCAAGATAAGGGCTCAACACCTTTAATCTGCATCTCATAAACCTTTCAAAACATGAACGAATATTGGTTTGGAAACTGGAAAAAGACGCAAATGTAACACTTTTAAAGACTGATTATCTGCAAAGCAGCTTTCTCAAATCCTTAAACATCTAGGAGATGTGATAACGACCAAAAAGTTCTATGAATTGGCAAACATCAGATGCAGAGTCTTCAAAACCTTGAAGCGATGGTTTGGAAGATTTTCAGCACCAAGGAGGAACCCTTCAGAGGTGAAAGATGTTCGAATCATGAACTGTCTATTGAGAACCATGTAGAAACTACATACCAACGCTACTTCTAACCATAGTCCAAGCATATGCTATGATATCGAATTAGATGGAAAGTTGGGTGCTGTGAGATCTGGGTGATTGTCTTAGCAGGAATACTAAAACCTCAGAGATAGAGAAAGGGGCACCATGATCTTGTCTAATGTCTTAGAGACAAACCATACTTTTATATGACTGGAAAGTGCAAGTCTCTCTAGGGTATTGGAAGTTAAATGGACCATAGATTTTCAACTCTTTTGGTACAGTCCCAGCCTGTCAACTATCAGGCCAACATGATACTACGTTGGAGTCAGCTGCAGAAGAAATAGACCCTTGGGTTTTATCCAACGGTACCAATGGATAACCTCTTT
Source organism: Lissotriton helveticus (assembly GCF_964261635.1). Lineage (NCBI taxonomy): Eukaryota > Metazoa > Chordata > Amphibia > Caudata > Salamandridae > Lissotriton > Lissotriton helveticus. The sequence goes on along the minus strand of NC_136068.1, from coordinate 185,534,122 downwards.
GCGGGGGTGAATCAGGGTCTATAAATATGAACTGAAACATTCGCCATCCCTGCCAGTGACTCATTCTTTCTTCTTGTCAATCGAGACTGAATTAAATGAAAGCAGAAATGCAAAGTTGAGAGTGTTTAAAACTATACCACAGCCAAGGCATTCACTCACCTACTCACAATACATGGGTCTCAAAAGTAAGAATGGAGCTTGAAGATCTGTGTCTTTTGGAGTCGTTTGGAGCATAGTGGTCTGGTCAGAATGTCTGCCTCTGTGACACTGGAGTCGAAACCACTTGTAAATGAGCCCATGTTTGTGTGAAGAATGAAAATATGTCTGAGTCTGCCCACCTGCCATTCAGCCTATGCCCTAATATGAATGATTGAAAAGCACATAAGGACCGCCTGTCTGTACAGAGGAACTCTAAGTCCCATAATCACCCGCAGGCCTGCCTTGTTATGTAAAAGGTGGTTCCCAAGGGGGAAGTGTAGCCCTTAACTCCCACGGCGATAGAGGCAGAATCGAGGTAAATAAACCCCTTTAAAGGAGTACGTTTGCAATTATGCGTTTAGTGCATTTATATTCGCATAACCTCAGTCATGAAAATATATATTGATACATAGCAATCAATTATTATGTATTACTTATATCTTAAGGAAAATGTGCTTCTAGAAAGTGACGGCGCAGTGAGAGTGATTATTGGTGAAAAAAGTGCATACGTGGTATGTACAGAGATATATATATGCATGCGGCTGATAGGGATACTGGGTTGCCCCATTTGCTCTAAAAACTATGCCTTAAAGAGGAGGCATTGCCAGAATCGGCATTCCCGCCGTGATGTGCTATAAACCGCCGTGATGTGCTATAAAGGGCGTAATCTACTCCTGCGGTGCAGGAAATACATGAGCACCTCAAGAATTCAACCCACAGCCCCAACCCTCCTGCAACCAGCCCTGTCTAAGTCGTCCCCATGATTGCTGTCTCTAAGTGGCAGTCCTGACTGGAGTACATCCTCTTTGCCCTTCTGAGGAAGAATCAACCTTGCACCTCAAAAACAAAATCTGCCATTGGCTGGCCCGGCATACTGACTTTGGCATTTCTGAATACGGTGATATTCTGTTCGCGAGGAGAGTTGGTTGGGTTGGCCCTTCGAAAAAGCATATAGGAGGTGTCTGCATTGTTATAAATTGCAAATATACAGGTCTGGCCCATCGTTTAATACTTCCTGGAACAATGGCTGATTTGATGGGACCATCTGTCAACATTGTCCCCCTTGGCTTTTTCTACAAGCCTGCACCGCCCATCCCGAAGGGTGGCTTTCAGTTCCTTCCGTCTTGGTATGACTTATTCGGGGACCCCTCTGTCTCCACCACAAATAGATACCTCCCTCTATGAAGTCCAGACTGCAATGATTGATCCCTACCTCCATGGCTGATGATAGGGTACCTGATATTGAAGGTGCTGCAAATCCTCGACACTTCACCTGATGGTTCCACCTCAATTCCATGTGAACACCTTAGATTTTCATCTTCCAGTGATGTCACGGCTACCTCTACTCCCACCACAAAACAAGTCTCCTGGAATCTTGCTGGAATGGCGTCTAAACTGTCTTACCCTGGCTGATGCCAATTTATAGATATATACAACACTTATATACATAAGATATTTGTCTTTTTCAGGAAACCTGGGCTTTGTCTACACAGTTTTGTTCTGGATTTATCAGTTTTAATCAGGCTGCAACATCCTCAAGAAAAGGGTGGCCATCTGGGGACTAGCAACCTGGATAAAAACTACTTTGCTGTGTGTGACTAAATACATTGATTTGGGTTCCCAAGACGCCCTGTTTGTCTCTTTGCAGTTCCCTTCTAGCGCTTACTTGTGTATATATCATTTTTATTGTAGGCATGGTGATGGCAGAGATGAAATATCCATTATTTATTTGATCAATGCTCACCTGTTGATAGACAATATTCTGTTAGATATCAGGTTGTGGCCCATGACGATTTACATGTTTGTGATTCCCGATATGATGCAGACCATAACGCTTTGGATCTCACTTTGAGGTAATTCAGTCCCAGTATTCCTTGTTCTCTTACGGAACCCTTTGATAGGAGACTCACTCCCACTAGCAATTGCCATATATTGAAATGGAGTTCCGGGGCTGACTCCCCAGCTGCACTGAGGCAGGTCTATAAAGTGGTTGCCATTGGCTAAGAAGCGGTGCAGGTTGAGGGTACACATGTTGCATCCCGAGTCCCTAAAGAGAATTAGTGGCATCCACAACACCATGTTTTCCTCCCTTAGGAACCTGTTTTTGGTGGAGTGTAGGACTCTTCCGAAGAGGTTAAAAAAGGTCCCTTGGTAATCCAAATCATGCAGAGTTGCAAGGCCATCCCCGTCTATGGCCATTAAAGATGGGAAGAGAAATCTGATTAAATAAGTCAGATCCTCTTATAAAGCTGCTGCATCAAGTGCTAAGAAAGATTGAGTGTTTGAACACTCGTAAGCCATGTTAGCTGATATCAAAAGAAAAGACCACTGTTCTTTTTGGCATATTCTTGCAAATAGCAGCTCTGATTCCATTTCACTTACATCTCTGCAGTTGCCTGAGTCGACCATTTTTCTAAGCTGTACTCCCATGACACAGGTGTGGATCCCTCTGAGAGCGACAGTCACAGATTATTTGCTGGTGGGGACAGCGCTATTATCAGTGCTTCCTCAGGAGCTTTCAACTCTGGGCATGATGCCCAAGAAGCCTGGCCCTTTTCCATCGATTAAATCAATAAAGCAATTGATTGGCTCACTCCCAACAAAGCACCTGGGCTAGACAATATCCCTGAGGACCTCTTTAAGGTTGAAAAGGACATTTGGAGCCCTGTTGTGCTCTTTCCTTTAACTCCATAATGGGCGGTTCCCCCATGCCTCCTTCATGAACTGGGGATGAGATAATCAAAAAAATTTTAAAGGGCTCAAGTTCTCTTCCATCCAATAATAGGCCTTTTAGTCTGATTGATAGCTCACAGAAACAATTTTGCTGGGTTATTATGGAAAAATTGCAGGACTGGATTGCAGATGTGGGGCTGTTGACTCCATTGCAAGCCGGCTTTAGGGTTGGTATTAGCAGCATTGATCAGGTGTTTCACCTTTAGCTAATTTATTGGAAATATGTTACTCTGGGGAGGTTGCATATATGTGATTTTTTGTGGAAATCTGGTCCGTTTTTAACCTTGTACCCAGGGAATCCACGTGGAAGGTCATGGAGGAATTAGGGGGCTGATTCACAGAACTAATCTGAGACAAAATCCTAAACCTACTACTTTTGGTATTCACAGAAGGCATTTAGTAGTAGTAAAGTTAGGACTACTAACTTTACTACTACTAACTTGAGACAAAATCCTAAACTTACTACTTTTGGTATTCACATAAGGCATTTAGTAGTGGTAAAGTTAGGACTACTAACTTTACTACTACTAACTTGAGACAAAATCCTAAACATACTACATTTGGTATTCACAGAAGGCATTTAGTTGGAGTAAACAGAGAGGTCTGGAGATTAATCTCAGCAAGACTAAGCACATGGTCTTCAACCCCTGTTTGACGGCTTGTTTCATACCAACCTTATATGGTGTCTCCCTGGAGAAAGTCCACATATTTGACTACTTGGGGGTCATGATTGCAGAGCAGTGTGACTGAGCCCCACACATTCAAGTGCAGACTTAAGATGGAGCAATACGCATTGGGCACGGTAAGGTCACAAAGAGGCTCTCCTTTTCATCCAGTATCCCCAACACTCCAAATCTATAATCTTCTAACCCTTGGGGCAACTTTTTATGGAGGGGCACTCTGGGGTCACAACGATGTAAGTAGATTGGTGAAAGTGAAAAAAGGTTTTTCGCAAATTCTCACTAATCTTCCTGTTAGAACCCCGCTTACTCCCTTACGGCTTGACTTGGGCCTTAGAGCATTTTCTGCATGTAAACAAGCAATGGTGCTTTGCTGTTTCTATGTGTGCTGCACAACACAGCACACATGGGAACAGTAAAAACGAGGAGAAATTAAACATTTCTCTTCGTTGCGCCATGTTTTCCTTGGTCTTAATTTTGGCACTGCCCAATATTTAGGCTACCCTTGTAAAAATGGGGCAGCGTCAAAATTAATGGCTGTTGGGGTGGAACACCCATTGCCCGCCCCTTTCATGCTGAGTGAAGCGTGAAAGAGAGCCTTATCTACAAGGCGCTAAGGCACGTTAAGTGGTTTAAAACTACCTTGTAAATAAGGCAAAGCCTCTATCTTCACCATAACGTCGTGAAAAGTAATGTATTGCATTATAAATGCATTTATATAGTGCTTACTACTCCTGATGAGGCGTCAAAGTGCTTTTTTTCGGCGAGTAGCACGCTACTCCGAAACCCATAAATGATTAATGTTGAATTAGTATAGTGAAATATGAAAGTAATTTGAGTGGTGGATAGGTAAGTCATTTATTTGGATTCAGAAGGATAGTGGAGGGATAGAAGAGGGAAAAAGGTTTGCATTTATATATCGCTTGTTACCCCTGATGGGGTGTTAAAGCGCTTTTTTGGCAAGTAGCACACTACTCCAGAACCCATAAAGGATTAGTGTTGATTAGTATAAATAAATATGAAAGTATGAAAGTAATTTGAGAGGTGGATATGTTGCTCAGTTATTTGGCTAGAGAAAGGTAGCGGAGGGATAGAAGAGAGAAAAAAGGTTTGCATTTATATAGTGATTTCTACCCTTGATCAGGTGTTGAAGCACTTTTTCAGCGAGTAGCACAAATGCTTTCTGAGACAATAAGAAGTAATCAAGAGCAATGTAAAGAACCTTACACATAGACACACACACAGCTCACTTTAAGACAAGGCGCAGAGACAAAACTTTGCAAGCAAACAAGATAGAAACAGGCAAAGCTAACTACAGAGAAGGATACTGGATTAGCCAAGGCAAGGTACCTATCTGGTGCAAATTACATGCAATTGCATGGCTTCAGTAATCACATACACGTGGTTTTGCTGTTACAGTGCATTACTGTAATGACAGGGGACAGTGAAGATAGATTGGTCTAATGTAGCAGGGCAGGTTATGGGGAGGGGTAGAATTTGGTCTATTGGGAACCCTGTACAGAGACAGTGGGTGGAGGTGGTAGACGTGCAATTGAGGAAATGATAGGCGTATCAATAGATATAAAGCTTGATGTAAATTAGGTAGAGAAAGAGAGACACACAAAACAGAAATAGGACTTTATAAAGTGGGTTTTACTGAGATATTTGGATGAACTACCCTCTGCTCTACATTATAAGGATTGTGCAAGTCCTGTTCCATGACCATATTGAGGAGCAACATCAAAGGCCGAGTTCTTTTTCTTTACAAAAGTAGATTCCCTAGGTGACTTGAAATAGTTTTTAACAAACAACAGAGGGTATTTTATTCCTTATAAACCATGGTCACGTCATTGCCTTTCCTTCAGAAAGCTCAAATCTTTGATCCCTTCATATGAATTAGCATTGCTGTACATGCAGTGTGAAATGAAATGCACCAATATAGAATGTATGACGGTACAACGCGTACCGGTACAATGCGTCCCTTTACGACGCAGTTTTAACAACGCAAGTCGTTACAACGACTGCGTTGGGGGGGGGCGCTGATAGTGAATAGTTTAATTTACTATTCCAACACCAGTCCCCATGGATAGTAGGGAAGGTGTTGGATAGTAAATTAAACTATCCCCTATCCTAGAGCGCCCTCCAGCGAAAGTCGCTGTAATGACTCTTGTTGTTAAAACTGCGTCGTAACGGTACCGCGTTGTAACGGTTCCGTTGTAAAGGATGTTTCCCACCAATATACAGCTAGTTGTTAGTTACAAAACATGTTATATGCAGTAGAGAGATTCCTGGGTTAGTGGGATAAACTACAGTCACACCAAAAAATGAACAAACTGCTATAAATGGCTCCTTTCAGATACATATTTTTAGCCCCTGACAATGAAGGGAATTACTTTTTGTGTAAATGTGCTCCTTTTGAAAGAGCAGAATGGGATCACTCACAATCAAGTTAGCCCATGGCTGAAGCGGGATGACTGCTTGCCCCATGCCATATCATGTAGCTGATGGAAGAAAAATCTGAATTACATAACAACAGACTAATGGGAGAAAAGTGCTGTTTAATAGCCCATATTAGTAAGTGCATTATTAATATAATTTTAGTAAAATTAAAAGGTCTTGGCTAACATCCGACCTAAACAAGCATTGGCAAAGCCAACAGGTCTAACTTACAAGAGCTATTGGCTAGGATTTGTAGCCATGCTGTACTGCAACGCCCTCATTGTGCATAGTGGCTAAAACGAATTTCAAAAACGAAACACTATGATGTGGCCAGTGCTAATATTTTATTTTTTGTGTGCGAGGGGCTGGGACAAGCGCACAAATGATAGAGGGTGGGTGGAACGGTCGGCTATCACACAGACAAATGAGGGACGGGTGGTAATGGGAGAGGAGCACTTATAAAGGAGAAGTACATGAGGGAGACAGCTGGATTATACACAGTCTCATAGAATTGCTAAAACAAAACGAACAAGCATTTACAATGCAATGGTTTCGCCTTTGGAAAAGTTAGAGTTATTGGCATTGTAAATGACAAAATTTGTATTTATGTGTTGGTTTTGAAAACAGATAAATAAATGGCATTGTCATTTACATTGCCATTAGCTTAATCTCTGCAGTCACTCTGCACTCTCTAGCACTCCCTACTCACTCTGCACTCCCTAGCACTCCCTACTCACTCTGCACTCCCTAGCACTCAGCAGTCACTCTGCACTCCCTAGCACTCTGCAGTCACTCTGCACTCCCTAGCACTCTGCAGTCACTCTGCACTCCCTAGCACTCTGCAGTCACTCTACACTCTCTAGCACTCTGCAGTCACTCTACACTCCCTAGCACTCTGCAGTCACTCTACACTCCCTAGCACTCTGCAGTCACTTTACACTCCCTAGCACTCTGCAGTTATACCATTTAAGTGTATTGCTTATGGATAACCATCTGGGCAACAAGTCATGCCAGACCTCCTAAAATCAAACAATATTGACAACTTATGAGGAAAATCAAGACCATCTGGTCTCTCACCATAATCATGAGCATTTCAACCATGAATCGCCACTCGTAGGCCTTACACAATTATGCTACAGAGTCTCAACCACAACACCTGCTGGAAGGAGATTCCATCTACCCCTTTCTGCACACAGTTGGCACTACCAAGCTTTCTCCATTACACCCCTGCCTCCCACACAACCCACCATGGCACAATACTCATTAGGTTTTTGCATTATAAAAATTGATCAGGACCAGGGTTACTATAGCCTAAAATGCATTCCTAAAGGCCAGGGAGAAGCCCATGTGCAAAATCCAAGCCTCAACAGGAGAGCCACAATTTCTCCTTTCCACAAATTTCACCTACGAGGTAGCTTTTTCGAGGCTTTAAAGGCAGAATTGCGTTTTTCAAAAGACATGAAGTTATGAGGCAGCTTAACATTGCAGAGCCCCTAAAAACCTGGCTTCGCACTGCGACCACTTCATAAATTAACCAGTGCTGCACGGACCACCTCGATTCCCATGTGAGATATTGCACGCTTCTACCATCCTCAGATTTAACAACGCAGCAACACAAAGGACTGATTTTCCAGAACACAGCCATGCAATATTCTCACAGCGTGCCAGTCCACGTTTGTTGCACTTAAATGATGGTCAAAACAGCTCAAGTACACAATCTTTTGGCACACAATAAGCCATGCCACATTGACAGCTGCCCATTATATAAATGGAAATAACTGGTTTAATTTCTTCCTTATTTTCTAGGATGCATCAGAGGCATTCTAAGACATTCTTAGGGACGAATATGAAATTACGAGTTTCGCGTGTTGTTCGTAGGTTATAAAGAGCCTCAGGGACATGTGTGGCGCAATGTCAGGCAGATTACCTCTCCCAGGTCCCACGTATAATTGCTTTGGATCCTTGGCATTTACTGAACATGTCAACGCACTGGAGCGGCATGGTTTTTAATCCAAGCTTAACTCGATACAGGTTGCAATAAATATATTTGTTGTAACCAGATCTTTAATTGCAGTTCAAACAGCGGAAACCACATCACACACTCAGTCGCTTCCTCCCAACACTCTCCACTGCTACTCAATTTTGTGACTCAGCAGTGACTCCAGGAACGAGGACTACGCCCGGGTAAACAGGTGTCGTTTTGCTATTCTATTGCAACCACGTGGATTGAGTAATCCTGCGTACCTTTTACCACTTTCTCGAAAAACTGACAGTACCTATATGCCGAGAGGTTTACTAGAAAACCAACACTTTTAAACGCCGCGAAATTGTGTTAGTTCGCTGCATGTGAAAACACGACGAAAATCGGCGATTAACTTAACAGCTGATCTTGTAAATCCATATAATTGTGTAGTCCTAAAGCCAGTAAACAAAACTCCAGGGTGGCTACAACACAGCGAAGAGGGTTATCCAGCTGCCGATCGTGGTGCAAACAGATACTTCACGAGCTTATGGCCCACTACTTTCCATATAGGGCGAAGCAATATTAGGAGGCGGCAAACTAGCGCTGCAAGCATACCACTTTGGTCTTGTTTCCATAAAAAGAAGGCATGTCACTTCACGCCGCACGGTTTCCCCAACTCGGTAATTATGCTAGCATCTTCCCTGCTTTGGGGCTAGGAACATTCCGAGGGGGGCATCCGAGGTCACAATATAGCCATCACCGGGTGCAGAAGCTGCAAAACATCCACTACCTCTAGAGGGCGATCCAGACCCGACACAATTATCATGCGAATCGGGTCTAGTGATTTGAATGCAGTTCTCATTACAAAACTGGGTGACTCGCCCAAGATCACACACGCCCTGCGCCACTGTTTCCTTGGGAACGCTTATAAATAGACTAGGCCATGCATCAAACACTACTGGTTAACGGGTCGCACCACGGTTGCGTCTGAATGCGCGACTCTAACGTAATGCAGGAAGCTTTAAATTATATCATTCGTCGTACAGAGCATAGAAAAAATGGTAGATGGACGGGAGTCTGGGTGGCGCTTTCATGTCAAGATGGCTTTGGGTCTATCCTAAAATCGCCGAGAAGACACGCAGTTTTCTAGCAGAAATACGGTGTACTGCTGCGAAAAAGTAACGTGCCACCCAATTACATCACGATTGAGACCTCTAGCATAGGTCATGTCTCTTCTATATAAAACAATGCTTTTAATTAGGAAACATTCAGAAAACTACCACAAAAACTACGGCCACACAAAATAAACGATTCGAAGGAAGAGTATGTACAAACCAACCGATGGGATCGGGTAGCCTGGTGCAACGAACCAGTAATTATACGAGCCCACCCTTTTCAACAGGGACACATGGGAATCACCTATAACCCGTTAATTCAAAAGACGCCTACATTATTTTATTTAAGAAAAACACATAAGAAAGAAAGCAGACAGGTGGTTTACAATTTAAACATCAACCAGAGGTGTGCATTCTGAAGGAGGCAGATGGGAAACATCACCATTTGAAGCGAACACAAAGCAAGCCCATTTAGAAATATGTAATTGAACACAAATTCCAGTCGCCCAAAATATGTGTGTGTGTGTGTATATATATATATATATATATGTTCCTCCAAGTCAGTTCCTTTGCGGGAGATAATGCAGCGCTCACTCATGTGCGGTATCCTGCGGCAGAACCAAGCCGCTATTATCCTCAAAACTTTCTCCCAGCTGGGAAAAACGGGTCGCACAGCCAACTTTGGGATTTAAACAGCAATCCTTTTTATTTTCATTTCCAAGGGCAACAGGCACAGAGATCTACGCGTTTCGGTGTCACTCCACCTTGCTCACGATCACTGGGTTTGCCCCACCCACAAACATTTAACCACAAACATTTTTTTCATTTTTTCAAAAAACCGTGTTTCCTGTCACATGGTATGCTAAGAATTGTGGTTCTTGTAGTTTTTACTAGCTTTTGACAAAAAGACTATTTTTGAAAGGGTGCATCTAAATTAATAAATAATAGAAATACCCAAAATTAAATGCATTTTAGTCATTTGCCTTCCAATAGGCCAAATACCGTTCTTTGTAATGCCTTCCAATAGGCTGGCTCATGCTTATTATTAAGACATATTCTTGCACAAATTAATTTTATAACAGTTCAAAGGTGCACATATAACTCCTCCGATTGATTCAACCCATTCGGGTGCAGGGTCCTCAGGTTAATGATGAATTTAGATTCAACTTGTCTCAGTTTTTTCTCTCGATCACCCCCCCGCTCACTTTTGAAGATAGTTTGAATGCCATAAAATTTCAGTTTTTGCCAATCACCCTGGTGTGCAATTTCCATGTGTTTGGCTATGGCATTAGAGCGGTCCTTGTGAATTGTAGCCCTCATATGTTGTAAGATTCGGTTCTTCAATTCAACAGTTGTACTTCCAACATATTGCATTGGGCAGGGGCACTCCACCACATATACAGTGAACGGTGTTTTGCACGTGATACACTGACTGATTTTCCATTTCTTTTTGTTGGCCAGAATTATTTCTTTTGTTGGCTTGGCTATCTGGCACATTTTACACCCATGGCATTTCATAAATCCTTTGGTTTTCAGCCAATCATCCTGTCTCTTTTTCTGGAAGTGGCTGTGTATCAGATGGTCCTTTAGATTTTTAGCACGCCTGTAGGTTATTGTTGGATGTGTTCCCACAATCTCTTTGACAGTGTTGTCTAATTGTAACAATTTCCAATTTCTGCGAAGAATTTTGCCAATTTTTTCACTCTCTTGTGAGTAGTCTGTTATTAGACGAATCTTATTTTCCTCGGGATCTGCTCCTTTGTTTTTTCTCTTCAAACAATCCTCGCGTGTTTTTGTACAGCTTTTTGCGAGGCAATCTTTTACTGTTTGTAGTGGGTATTTCCTTTGAATGAATCTTTCCATTGTACGTTTGCTGTTCCTTTTCCATTCGTCTTCTTCACTACATATCCTCCGGACTCTCAGAAATTCACCGTAAGGAATGCTGTTTAATAGTGGCTTTTGGTGGAAACTGGTGGCTTCTAGCGTGGCATTAGTAGATGTTGCTTTGCGATGGAGAGTTGTGTGAATTTGCTGATTTTTTATATAAATTTCTGTGTCCAAGAAAATTATTCTCTCCTTGCTCATATTGTATGTGAATTTAAGATTTTTCACGCTTGTGTTCATGGTCTGAAAGTATTCTTGGAATTCTGTTTCCGTTCCATCCCAGATTATGAATAAATCATCAATGAATCGCTTCCAACTCACCACTTTATTCACCGACCATTCATTTTTTGAGTTCCACGCAACTTCCTGTTCCCACCACCCCATAGTGAGGCATGCGTACGATGGACTGAAGGAAAAACCCATAGCCGTCCCGCTCCGTTGTTTGTAGATTTCACCTGCAAAAGTGAAGATGTTTTGTTCCAGGCAAATTGTTAACATTTCTTCCAACATTTTATTGTGATTGTTGAATTCCAGGGTTCTTTCTTTCAAAAAGGAATTACAAGCCTTTACACCCATGTCGTTGTCAATATTGGTATACAAACCAATTACATCCATTGAGATAAGCCAGTAAGATTCCTGCCATGGTGTATCTACCAAGTTCCTCAATAGGTCGCTTGTATCCTGTATGTAGGAGTTCAATTTTGATACTAAGGGTTTTAGGAAGTGATCGACATATTCCGCCATTGGCTCCAATAATGAACCTTTCGCGGAAATGATTGGCCTTCCAGGTGGGTTTTTTTGGTCCTTATGTATTTTCGGCAAAAAATAAATAGTTGCCAAAATCGGGTGAGCCACAGTAAGGAATTTCAATTCCATTTCATCAAGTAATCCATTTTCCTTCCAACAGTTTAGTTTTGCATCAATTGTCTTTTTTAGTTCCATTGTTGGATTGGTTTTCAATTTTTCGTAGTGCGTTGGGTTCCTCAGTTTTCGAAGCGCTTCCTTTTCATATGCGCTGCGATCCTGGATTATCACGTTGCCGCCTTTATCGGCAACTTTAATTTCAATTTTGTCATCCTCCATTAACTGCTTGAGAGCCAATCGTTCTTCTTTCGATAAATTGTCTGGGCCATAATTTAATTTCATTTTGTATAAATCCTGTATAACTGCTTCTTGGAACAAATCCACTTTGTTCCCAGGACTTAATTGTGGGTAGAACTTTGATTTCGGTTTTTTACCACTTAATCCTGCTCCACATTGGGTTATGGCCTGTGATATGGTGACTTCCTGCATTGGATCTTGCGTGATGTTCATTAGAGTCAAAAAACCTTCAACATCAGTTAGTGGTACATTTTGCTCCTTAGTTCTTTCTGCAATAGTGTCTCTTTCTTTCAATGTTTTTTCCCGAAATGCTTTTGCAAGTTTAATTTTTCTTATGTACAGGTATAAATCAATTCGCACCTGTGCCAAGTTCATATGGCTTTTTGGACAAAAGTTTATCCCCCTCTTTAATAACGATATTTCAGTTGTGGTCAGTGATCTTTCAGATAAGTTTATTACTTGTAGTTCATCTGCTATTTTTTCCTCTGCCTCATCGTTCTCGTCTCCACGCCAGTCCTCTCTGCTCCGCCACTTGCTCCTTTTACCTCTTCTGTGGCATTTTTTCCGGGCCATTGTCTGCCCCTTCCCCTTCCTCGCCGTGACTGGAATTGAGGTGCAGGGCGGTTCCGTTCCCAATATCTTTGTTGCAATATGAGGCGCATGTCCCCTAAAAAAGGCATCCTTTTGGCGTTCTCATTTTCGTCTCTGGATAATTGTTCCGTGGACACTGTGGAAGACGCTAAACTGGACATACTCGACCAAGCCATTTGTTCCTTCAAACCATCAAATTTCCTTGCAAACGAGAAAATGCGCCCATCTGCATAATCATTAGTATCTCTGATGAATTTAGAGTGTTTTCTGTCCATTACTATTTCCTCATGTTTGTCGATTTCTGCTTCAAGATCCTCTTTGAATTTAGTCATTTCAGATGTTAGTTTTAAAGCATTAATTTCTTTCTCCACTTCCTGCAACTCATCTTTCAGCTTCTCCAAAGCTATCTTGATATGTTTTATCAAAATGATAATTAGTCCCAAAGATGACCCTAGGACATGTTCGCCCCATTCTTCTAATAATTCATTGGATGCATCATTGTTGTTGGGCATCAATAATATTCTCAAACCCCTGGGTACCATTTTTGCTTCCAAATATTTCTCTAATGTAATAATTTCCCAGGATTTGTTAATCTCCTTGCGGCTCAGTTTCTCCCAATTCTTCAATTTGCTTCTCACATCCGTTTTCCCTGATGTTGAACCTGCACCCGTTTTTTCTCTTGGGGTGGTCTTGTCAAAAAGTTCATTGACTTTCGTTGCGCGTTTTGCTTCGCGCTTTTCCATGTTTGTACCTGTATTTTCGTTTCCCTCCAATAGTACTGATAATTTTACAGGCGGATTGACTGTTTATACCCAATTGCTGGTCGGTACTTTACTAGTGACCAATAGTAGTATGCTGAATCCGCTGACTCTCAGTGGAACAATTGCGGTTTCAAACTAGGTCACTCGATTTTCCGATGAAAAGCCAAATGCCGGTTTTTTACATGCAGACGCTTCACTCGCATACATTCAGGAACACACGCTTACCGTTTCTTCCTAGCGCGTGTTCATTCTCTTTGCTTTTTTAGCGTTCTGCACAGCTGGTATCAGCGCTGTGAATGTTCATTTGTAACAGGCTTCCTCTTGTGTTACACAGCATCGGCGGTCGCTGCCTCCCTCGTTAATGTTCCTCCAAGTCAGTTCCTTTGCGGGAGATAATGCAGCGCTCACTCATGTGCGGTATCCTGCGGCAGAACCAAGCCGCTATTATCCTCAAAACTTTCTCCCAGCTGGGAAAAACGGGTCGCACAGCCAACTTTGGGATTTAAACAGCAATCCTTTTTATTTTCATTTCCAAGGGCAACAGGCACAGAGATCTACGCGTTTCGGTGTCACTCCACCTTGCTCACGATCACTGGGTTTGCCCCACCCACAAACATTTAACCACAAACATTTTTTTCATTTTTTCAAAAAACCGTGTTTCCTGTCACATGGTATGCTAAGAATTGTGGTTCTTGTAGTTTTTACTAGCTTTTGACAAAAAGACTATTTTTGAAAGGGTGCATCTAAATTAATAAATAATAGAAATACCCAAAATTAAATGCATTTTAGTCATTTGCCTTCCAATAGGCCAAATACCGTTCTTTGTAATGCCTTCCAATAGGCTGGCTCATGCTTATTATTAAGACATATTCTTGCACAAATTAATTTTATAACAGTTCAAAGGTGCACATATAACTCCTCCGATTGATTCAACCCATTCGGGTGCAGGGTCCTCAGGTTAATGATGAATTTAGATTCAACTTGTCTCAGTTTTTTCTCTCGATCACCCCCCCCGCTCACTTTTGAAGATAGTTTGAATGCCATAAAATTTCAGTTTTTGCCAATCACCCTGGTGTGCAATATCCATGTGTTTGGCTATGGCATTAGAGCGGTCCTTGTGAATTGTAGCCCTCATATGTTGTAAGATTCGGTTCTTCAATTCAACAGTTGTACTTCCAACATATTGCATTGGGCAGGGGCACTCCACCACATATACAGTGAACGGTGTTTTGCACGTGATACACTGACTGATTTTCCATTTCTTTTTGTTGGCCAGAATTATTTCTTTTGTTGGCTTGGCTATCTGGCACATTTTACACCCATGGCATTTCATAAATCCTTTGGTTTTCAGCCAATCATCCTGTCTCTTTTTCTGGAAGTGGCTGTGTATCAGATGGTCCTTTAGATTTTTAGCACGCCTGTAGGTTATTGTTGGATGTGTTCCCACAATCTCTTTGACAGTGTTGTCTAATTGTAACAATTTCCAATTTCTGCGAAGAATTTTGCCAATTTTTTCACTCTCTTGTGAGTAGTCTGTTATTAGACGAATCTTATTTTCCTCGGGATCTGCTCCTTTGTTTTTTCTCTTCAAACAATCCTCGCGTGTTTTTGTACAGCTTTTTGCGAGGCAATCTTTTACTGTTTGTAGTGGGTATTTCCTTTGAATGAATCTTTCCATTGTACGTTTGCTGTTCCTTTTCCATTCGTCTTCTTCACTACATATCCTCCGGACTCTCAGAAATTCACCGTAAGGAATGCTGTTTAATAGTGGCTTTTGGTGGAAACTGGTGGCTTCTAGCGTGGCATTAGTAGATGTTGCTTTGCGATGGAGAGTTGTGTGAATTTGCTGATTTTTTATATAAATTTCTGTGTCCAAGAAAATTATTCTCTCCTTGCTCATATTGTATGTGAATTTAAGATTTTTCACGCTTGTGTTCATGGTCTGAAAGTATTCTTGGAATTCTGTTTCCGTTCCATCCCAGATTATGAATAAATCATCAATGAATCGCTTCCAACTCACCACTTTATTCACCGACCATTCATTTTTTGAGTTCCACGCAACTTCCTGTTCCCACCACCCCATAGTGAGGCATGCGTACGATGGACTGAAGGAAAAACCCATAGCCGTCCCGCTCCGTTGTTTGTAGATTTCACCTGCAAAAGTGAAGATGTTTTGTTCCAGGCAAATTGTTAACATTTCTTCCAACATTTTATTGTGATTGTTGAATTCCAGGGTTCTTTCTTTCAAAAAGGAATTACAAGCCTTTACACCCATGTCGTTGTCAATATTGGTATACAAACCAATTACATCCATTGAGATAAGCCAGTAAGATTCCTGCTATGGTGTATCTACCAAGTTCCTCAATAGGTCGCTTGTATCCTGTATGTAGGAGTTCAATTTTGATACTGAGGGTTTTAGGAAGTGATCGACATATTCCGCCATTGGCTCCAATAATGAACCTTTCGCGGAAATGATTGGTCTTCCAGGTGGGTTTTTTTGGTCCTTATGTATTTTCGGCAAAAAATAAATAGTTGCCAAAATCGGGTGAGCCACAGTAAGGAATTTCAATTCCATTTCATCAAGTAATCCATTTTCCTTCCAACAGTTTAGTTTTGCATCAATTGTCTTTTTTAGTTCCATTGTTGGATTGGTTTTCAATTTTTCGTAGTGCGTTGGGTTCCTCAGTTGTCGAAGCGCTTCCTTTTCATATGCGCTGCGATCCTGGATTATCACGTTGCCGCCTTTATCGGCAACTTTAATTTCAATTTTGTCATCCTCCATTAACTGCTTGAGAGCCAATCGTTCTTCTTTCGATAAATTGTCTGGGCCATAATTTAATTTCATTTTGTATAAATCCTGTATAACTGCTTCTTGGAACAAATCCACTTTGTTCCCAGGACTTAATTGTGGGTAGAACTTTGATTTCGGTTTTTTACCACTTAATCCTGCTCCACATTGGGTTATGGCCTGTGATATGGTGACTTCCTGCATTGGATCTTGCGTGATGTTCATTAGAGTCAAAAAACCTTCAACATCAGTTAGTGGTACATTTTGCTCCTTAGTTCTTTCTGCAATAGTGTCTCTTTCTTTCAATGTTTTTTCCCGAAATGCTTTTGCAAGTTTAATTTTTCTTATGTACAGGTATAAATCAATTCGCACCTGTGCCAAGTTCATATGGCTTTTTGGACAAAAGTTTATCCCCCTCTTTAATAACGATATTTCAGTTGTGGTCAGTGATCTTTCAGATAAGTTTATTACTTGTAGTTCATCTGCTATTTTTTCCTCTGCCTCATCGTTCTCGTCTCCACGCCAGTCCTCTCTGCTCCGCCACCGGTATTTGGCCTATTGGAAGGCAAATGACTAAAATGCATTTAATTTTGGGTATTTCTATTATTTATTAATTTAGATGCACCCTTTCAAAAATAGTCTTTTTGTCAAAAGCTAGTAAAAACTACAAGAACCACAATTCTTAGCATACCATGTGACAGGAAACACGGTTTTTTGAAAAAATGAAAAAAATGTTTGTGGTTAAATGTTTGTGGGTGGGGCAAACCCAGTGATCGTGAGCAAGGTGGAGTGACACCGAAACGCGTAGATCTCTGTGCCTGTTGCCCTTGGAAATGAAAATAAAAAGGATTGCTGTTTAAATCCCAAAGTTGGCTGTGCGACCCGTTTTTCCCAGCTGGGAGAAAGTTTTGAGGATATATATATATATATATATATATATATATATATATATATATATATATATATATATATACACACACACACATACACACACCACTACAAAATGCGTTACATCCAGGACAGACATCCGCAGGCCATCAATTCGTATGGAATGTTGACAAATGCAACAGTTTTCGACACTCAGCAGAAAATGCAGTGGTTTCTTCGTCACCTAAGAACACACATTCAGTGCTGTTTATTCATAAGCGTTACATTCGTATGTCATACGCAAACTAAAACCTGAAGGATCGTAGAAGCCAACAACTATTCGATGCTTCGGGGAAGGTCGGATTTTTCTCAATTTGCAAGATACTTGTTATGTGGTCGTTCGAAAGGGAATCCATCCTCACCACAGACACACGAAGTCCGACCTCAAACGACTTGAGACGGTTTTGCACAAGCACTGCTCCACAGGTTAAATAAAGGTAACAGGGTCGCATGCGCAAAGGAACCCTGCATCAGAGGATCAATGCACACAGTTTACCTACCATTTTGGTTGCGAAGGGGTTGTGTGGGTTGTCGTTGAACAGATGTAACCTGGCCCTTAGAGAAAAGGTTTAGAGTAATCAGGCCTGGCAGCAGCGCAGACGGATCGCATTCGGATTTACAGGCAGGGAGGGGGCGCCGTCCAAGCACTTCATTTAAGGGAATGGCTCTTTGCGTGCAGACAAAGGGCCGCTTGTAAAAACAGCGGGATCAAACCTTGACACTGTCCCTAGAAACAAGTCAGGTCCCGGGCCGGCCAGCCAATCACAGCGCGGCCCGGGAATGACGTCACGGGGGTGTCCCGGGCCGGCAGCCAATCGCAGCGCGGCCCGGGACAAAGGGGCGGGGCTTAAAAAAAGCACCAGAAACGCCCCCGAATCGCGTTTTCAAGAGAAAGCGCGATTGACAGCCTCTGTCTCCCAATGGCTAGCCTCCATTTATGGAGCTAGCCAATGATAGACAGAGGCGGGTCATCACCCGACATAGAACTCAAGAGGTTTTGCTAGCGCATGCGTACTTCGTACGCATTGCTAGGCAAAACCTAAAAAGTGCCTGGAAAATCGAGCAGTGGAGGAACAGTGATGTTGTGGTGGCGATAGGGGCTTGTAAATATGCCTCAACATTTTTTATAATTTAGCGTATGATTCTGTACAGTGTGGCATGATGCAGGCTTGAATAAGCAGGAAATGCACAAAAAATTGGAAGTTGTTCCAAACATGGGCATCTAAAACCCGTCCTGCCCAGGGGCCTCAATCGTCTTGTGATGACACTGAAGACTAAGCCGATATGAGAAGCGCTGAAAGATTTGTGTACACCGCTGAATTACCATATATCAAGGAAAAACAGATGCACACTCTGTGTTACAAGCCCTAAATCCTGTTAGGGTAATGAGCCATGGTGCACCACTGCGCAAAAACATTTTAGCTTTCTCTCCGCATTTTCTGCCTATATTTCCCATCTCCCTTTCACGCGATTTTCTCGCTCAGAGATTTCTCTTCCCCTTTACCTCTTTTTCTCCACTTTTCATATCTTTCTCTCACACTCCTTCTCCACCTTTCTCCCAAGTCTCGATCTTTGGCTCTCTGATTGCGTTTCACTCAAATTACTTTCATATTTTCACCATACAAATTCACCACTAATCCTTTTTGGGTTCTGGAGTAGTGTGCTACTTGCCGAACATGCGCTTCAACGCCTCATCAGGGGTAGTAAGCGCTATATAAATGCAATTACAATTTCATATCGTTTGCCTGAGTCTCTCCTTCGCTTTTTTATGTATGGTCTTTTCTTCCTTTGTTCTTGTCGTCTCTCTCTCATTCACTCTTTCTTCTCCTCTATACTTGAATCATTCTATCTTATGTCTCTCTTGCTGCTCTTCCTCTTCATCATTTTGCTGCAGATCCCCTCCTCTTCTCGCTAATCTTACTTCCTCTCTGTCTTTTTCTACCATTCTGTCTTCTTTTACGCTTGTCTTTTCCAACCCACCTTCTGTCTTCCATCCATCCATTTAACTCTGTTGACCCGTCTCATTCTCATTCTCTCATTCTATTTCACTTGTTTCCTCCCCAATCTTAAGCCTTTCACTCTTTTTCCCTGCTCTTTCCTTATTCCTGTCGCCTCATCTTCCTCCCAGCGCTGTAACTCTCTTCCTGTTTTTTATTTTATTTTTAAGCTCTGTCACTGCGCATCCATTTCTCCTGCTCAAACCTCGCGTGAAAACCAGTCACGTGGAAAGCTACTGCTGTCGGCTCCCATTTACTGCACGTGCCATGTTCCCATCTCGTGTTCGCACACACATTCTCAACCTTTCTGCTGCTAGAATTTTAACTGTGCCTCCCCTAACTGGCTTTCCTTTCCTATTTTTCTAGGGCAGATTTGTATAACATTTCTCATGTTGCATAATCGAAAGTCGGTCGTTTGAGTGAAAGTACATCCTCTGTCCAACCCTTCTCCTCAGAGTTGAATGAGAAAGGTTTGAAAGAGAGAAGTGGGAACAGAACAAGGTAGAAACACTAATGCTTTACTTATTTATAGTACTTAAAACAATATTTCTACTGTTTCGAGGCACTGTAAATTACAGGTGTTACTATTACACAGTTCATGGTACTCAAAATCCCGCCTTGTGGTAGGTAGGAAGACAGAATCACTCTTGACAAGATTTAAACCTTTGATCTGCAGATCACCACCTGTATCATCTGTGAGCTTTCAAGACACTGAGCCATCTAGCCGGATAAAGAAAAAATAACTCAAGCCGAATCTATGCTTCTACCATGGTCTCCACTTGATCGCTTTGAATATCGGCATTTATTCCATTGACACATATAATGAAGCTCTTCCAGGTAGAGACTTATTGAGAGGTGAGAAAAGATTCTAATATCCAGAGTGATTTTAGGAGTTACCTTGCATTCGCCTGCCAATACTTACTTGTCGGCTGTAGTTTGCGTAAGGGGGTCAAGTCATTGTTTTCCTTAAATGATTTCCAATGCTGTGTCACTATCCGCCTAATAATGGCTGGGATAGAGTTCATGCGTATAGATTGTGTTCGGTCTTTGGGGGCAATACTGATAACCAATACTGCAAACTCCAGACCTCTCCAAGAAGTTATAGGAAAGAAATAATTCTTAAAACCTGCTATTTGATGGCATTCACTGCACATGCAAAGCAATTTCCCGCTCACTCCCAGATCCTATTGCATGTAGGAGGTGCTGAAAAAAGCGAGTTGCATAAATGAAGAGTGTTCCAATATATTTACTACAATCTTTTGACGGGGATAGGATTTGAGCGAATTCCAAAATACCACTCTTTTATTAAGATATTCTGGAGAAATAACTAAATACATATGGGTTTCCAATTTAGCTTTGAGCACTTGAAGTAAGACTCTCTTCCAAGAGGTTCAACAATTCTGTAAGTCTAAAACAAATAAATTGTTGAGGAATTGGTCCAATGAAGTATCTATGTTAACAAAGGTGATACATTCCTTATGTTCTGGAGAAAGCACAACAAAGTCCAATATTCTTAATCCATTCAGTGGTCAAATAACCTCAATGAGGGAGTTTATTTTAAATTTCTGATTGAGACAAATACGATTTGTGAGTGACAGGCAACTATCTTTTAACATTGATATGGAGCTGCCTAAGGCCTCCTCAAACAGAATACCAAACGAGTCATTTAGGCCGACAACATCGATTGCTGAAAGTATTTGAACTCTATCACAGATAAAAACATTGTTTCTCTAATTTGAACATTGAGTTTTTGAACTACTTTGGGGGTTATCGCTCTTTGGGGCACCTGCACTTCCAGATCCACACGGACCCCAAAACCACCCTCAGAGGCACCCTGATCTACCGACCCCCGGGACCACGCACACAGTTCAGCGAGGACATCGCCGACCTCATCAGCCCGCATGCCCTCCCCTCCGCCGACTACATCCTCCTGGGGGACTTCAACTTCCACCTGGAGAACAACAACGACCGCAACACCATCACCCTGCTGGACAACCTCGCTAACCTTGGACTCAAGCAGCTGGTGACCACCCCCACCCACCTCGCCGGACACACACTCGACGCCGTCTTCTCATCCAGCAAAGACATCGCCTTCAGCCACGCCACCGGACTCCACTGGACGGACCACAGCTGTGTCCACTTCACCTTCAAAAGAACGACGATCCACCACCACCAGCAACAGGTTGCTCGAAGAAGCTGGAGAAAGATCACAGCCGACCAGCTCATCGCTTCCCTGAGCCAGCACCCTCCCGCCAGCTCAGCGAACCCCAGCCAGGCCGCCGACAACCTCAACCCCAGCAGACCCGGCAGCAAGAAGGCCCCATGGTTCACCGACGAACTCAAGAGCTCCAAGAAGAACTGCCGAACCCTCGAGAAAGCCTGGAGAAGGGAACCAACACCGAACAACATGACCACCCTCAAGCTTGCCACCCGGAAGCACCACCAACTGATCCGCGCCACCAAGAAAACTGCATTCAAGGACCGGCTGGACAACAACGCACACAACTGCAAGGAACTCTTCAACATCGTGAAAGAGCTCTCCAACCCCAAAGCCGGAAACAACGACATCACCCCATCGCAAGACCTCTGCAACTCCCTCGCCTCCTACTTCCACAACAAGATCGCGGACATACACAACAGCTTCAGCACTCAACCGACGCACGCCACGAACGATCCACCGCCCCCCACCACCACCCTCCGCGCCTGGACGCCGATCAGCACCGAAGACACCGTCCGCATGATGAACTCCATCCACTCCGGATCTCCCACCGACCCCTGCCCTCACCACGTCTTCAACAAGGCCGACGCTGTCATCGCACCCCACCTGCGGGACATCATCAACACCTCCTTCAACACCACCACCTTCCCGGAGAGCTGGAAGCACGCCGAACTCAGCCCCCTTCTCAAGAAACCCACAGCGGACCCCACCAAACTCAAGAATTACCGCCCCATCTCGCTCCTCCCGTTTCCAGCCAAAGTCATCGAGAAGACCGTCAACAAACAGCTGGCCGCCTTCCTCGAGACGAATGAATCCCTCGACCACTCACAGTCTGGCTTCGGAGCCAACCACAGCACCGAGACCGCCCTCATCGCTGCCACCGATGACATCCGAGCCCTGATGGACAACGGGGAAACAGCGGCCCTCATCCTCCTTGACCTCTCAGCAGCTTTCGACACTGTCTGCCACCGCACCCTAGTGCAGCGCCTCAGCAACGTCGGAATCCAGGAAAAGGCACTGGAATGGATCATCTCCTTCCTCGACGGAAGAACACAGAGAGTCCGTCTACCACCGTACAAGTCAGAAGCCACCGAAGTCATCTGCGGCATCCCTCAAGGATCCTCGCTGAGCCCCACCCTCTTTAACGTCTACATGAGCCCCCTCGCGGCCATCGCTCGCCAACACAACCTCAACATCATCTCCTACGCTGACGACACCCAGCTGATCCTCTCCCTGACCAACGACCCCGCCGCCGCCAGAGCCGACCTTCACGAAGGGATGAAAAACGTAGCCGAGTGGATGACGACCAGCCGCCTGAAACTGAACTCAGACAAGACGGAGGTCCTCATTCTGGGCTCCTCGCCCTCCGCCTGGGATGACTCCTGGTGGCCCCCCGCCCTGGGCCCCGCACCCAAACCGACAGACCACGCACGCAACCTGGGCTTCATCCTGGACTCCTCCCTCTCCATGGCCAGACAAGTCAACGCCGTCTCCTCGTCGTGCTTCAACATCCTGCGCATGCTACGGAAGATCTTCCGTTGGATCCCCACCGAAACCAGGAAGACGGTCACCCAGGCCCTCGTCAGCAGCCGACTGGACTACGGCAACGCCCTCTACGCCGGAACCACCGCCAAGCTCCAGAAGAGACTCCAGCGGATCCAGAACACCTCAGCCAGACTCATCCTCGACATCCCACGACACAGCCACATCTCCGGACATCTGAGAAACCTGCATTGGCTCCCCGTCAACAAAAGAATTACCTTCCGTCTCCTCACCCACGCACACAAAGCCCTACACGATCAAGGCCCGAGCTACCTCAACAACCGCATCAACTTCTACGCTCCCAAGCGCCATCTCCGATCAGCCAGGCACGCCCTCGCCGCCGTCCCCCGCATCCGAAGAACGACAACAGGAGGAAGGTCCTTCTCCTACCTGGCCGCCAAGACCTGGAACTCCCTCCCGACCGACCTGCGCCTGACCCAAGACCACCTCTCCTTCAGGAAGAAGCTCAAGACCTGGCTGTTCGAGCAGTAGCAGCACCCCCCCCAAGCGCCTTGAGACCCTCCGGGTAAGTAGTGCGCTCTACAAATGCCTTGATTGATTGATTGATGCATCATTCATAGGTTTTGCAATTCTTAATTTGCGAAAATTACCGAATCGCAAATTAAGAATTGCAAAATGCTATGCATCATTTTTTTCACTATTTATTTGAGAATCGGTAAAAATCGCAATTTTTACCGAATCTCAAATAAATAGCGAATTCCAAAGTGCATTTTCGCAATTCCCATTGATTCCTATGGGCCGAAAGGCCCATAGGAGTCAATGGGAAGGCATTTAAGAATTCGCAATTTGTTGATGCAAACAAATTGCACCCCTGAAATGTATTTGAAAGTGCATGTTTCACACACACATGTCCTAAGGACATGTGTGTCTGTAACATGACAGTTTAAAAAATTCATTTTTTTCATTTTTGAAAGATTTTCGCAAATTAACACGAGGGTCAACCTCGTGTTAATTTGCACTTCCAATTTCATAATTCGCATTTTTTTTTTAAATTGATGCATTGCATTTAAGGAATCGCACAAATGCGATTCCTTAAATGCATACGCATTTTTTAGAAATGCAAAAAAATGCGAATTAAGAAAAAAAGTTTGATGCATTCCAAAAACGTATTTAGGAAGTGCAAACGGCCGAATTTACCGATTCGCACCGTTTGCACTTCCTAAATAGGTTGATGCATGTGCCCCTTTAACCTTTGCATTAGGAATTCTAATGACATCTGCAGTAACGACATGCAAGACTAGATGAAAAAACATTCAGGGCCATATTATCAAGAACGGCGATAACATTATTGCCACTTTAGCGGCAGGAAACTGCCGCTAAAGAGGCGATAAGGGGCTTGATAATATGCCCAGAGAATTTCCATAGAAGCCCAGGTGTGATGTCCTTCACACCAGGACTTGGGCTTCTATGGGAATTTTCAAGGGCATATTATCAAGTCCCTTATCGCCTCTTTAGCAGCAGTTTCCTGCCGCTAAAGCAGCGATAATGTTATCGCCGTTCTTGATAATATGGCCCTCATTGTCTTGGGGCGTATAAAAGGACTTTCTAGTGGTATGGTAAATAAACAGATATCTGTGGTTGCAAGACCATCATAAAACTGAATATCCATTCAATGAGGTAAAGGATGGTTTCTTTACATATTTTTAGATATTTTTAATGACTTTCAAACTTCCTTGAGTTTTTGGTTATGGCTGGGTAGTATGAACTACAGATATATTTCATGGAAGGGATTATTCAGAGATATCTTTTAGAGGTTGATTATATTTTTGCATTTGCACACTGATCTATGAGTGGAAGGAGCTTGGTTTTACCCCACTTAATTTTGGGTTCTACAAAAATGCCATACCTGGAGATCTTTTGTAGGAGTTCTGTTAGGTACATCATTACTTTGCTGTAGCTTTTCTCAAGTGGGATAATGTGTATTTATGGAAGTCAAAAATGAATAAATCAGGTAGAAGGAACCTGGAAGATACCTGCTAGTTTACTTTTCTATGATGAAATGTTTAGATTTGACAGCTAGAATGGAGACCATAGCCACTTCAAATTTAGATAGAACTCACAAATAGTTAACCAACTCTTGAAAAAAAATCTTTCATTGCTGCAGATAGTGAGGATCATTGCTTTTTTCGCTTTCTGTTGATACACAGAGTAACAATTAACATTTTGAATAAAGTTTAGTGGAATTATGCATCCACTGCAGACATCTATACATGACTTCAATGTAATTTATCTGGATGCCTGCAGATCCAATCTGCCTTTCATTTTTCCGAGGTCAATAAAATCATTGCCATGTTGTATATGATGCCTGCTGTTAATGACTAACAGGAGTCACCTTGTAGAGTGTATCATTGCTCATCAGTATTTTTCTTTAGTTCGATTAGATGAATAATCCCTTTTAGATGTATAGTCTTTCTTACAGGATCTCAGAAAGTTTTTGTGATGTACTCTTACACAACCTAGGTGTATCATTGAGTTGTATTGTATCTCATCTTCACGTTTGATGTGAATTGTGCTTACTATATAACATTTAAGCAATTAGGGACGCAGTAAATGCTATAAAAGGCCCATTTCTCATTATGGAACGTAGGGGCCGTGAAGAGAAGTTCATGAAAATGCTTGATAACGTCTTACTCTCAGATTTCAAAGAAGGCTATGTAAATTGTATCCTCTAAAATAGTTATGTGCTGTGACCTACGCCAGTGGCAAAGATAATGCATGTAAACTTTCTGCAGCATAGATACATTGGTCAAAGCTTACGATTACATTTGGGGAACGGTGTGGGATGTTGGTAGGTCAAAACAAAACAACATTCAGGTTCTCTTTCTCGCTCACTTGTGTGCTTCTTCTAGCTTCATCTCGGATTGTCACTTGTCATGAAACAAGGCACCAATGGGGAGCCATGCAGACCAATGATGATGTAGAGAGCTATCAAATTCCATCATGGGTTAAACAATGCTCTGCATCAGGACAGTTCCACTAGTCATCTTGACAGGGAGCAGCAGCAAAGATGGCCCATCCTCTGGGTTTCAAAGTTACCTTGCAAGTCTTCTGTCTCCTTTCCCAAAGTTCTTTGAAGGTATGTAGAGTTGACTATGTGCCTTCTGTTACCTACCTTTTGTTCTCCCCCACCCCCTTTGGCTGCGCTATTTTTGTGCAGGAGGTGAAGTGCAGGACACCACTGGACTGCTGCCATGCCTGTGTTCACTCAGGACTGCCTTCATCTCTGTGCTGACGGCTCTACCAGTGCGGTTTAAATGGAAATCGCTTTCTTTTTGTTGTACTTTGGGTATTGTGCAGCACTATTACATAATTCAGGGCACCTACCCTCTAATGCTCTTAGTAGGTCATATTTCAATCACAGGCCTCATCATCGCTCATGTGACTTGCCTCTCCGCTTAATGTGTCTGCTGCTTCTTAACCTCTCCTCCTCTCTTCCCGGTGCATCCAGATACAAGGTGGAAAGCTCATGGGTGTCATCCTGCAGCGACTGCCCTGTAAGAGCTATAGTTCTTTGGGTCAGACCCCTTGCCATTACACCTCGGCCACTTTCCTTTCATCTTCTCCCTCACCTCCCTTTTTGCTTATCATAACACCTTCATCTTATGGGTATCCTTAGCCTGACTTGCTACCAATTGTGGGGTCCTTTAACTGTCAATTTACACTTTCCTGGTTTCTCTCACTGATCTTGAGCGGATGTTATACTGTCTAACTAACATATCTAGACTGAACTTCGCCTGCCTATTTTGCCCTGATATTGTTCATTGCCTGCCTCAGAGTTGACCTGACATACCAACGGGTGGGTGGTATTTTAACAAATGTTACCAATGACTTAACAGAGATTCTTGATATATGTCTTCTGTACCTCCTGGTGGCTTCCATATTTTATTTACTATTGGCTTCACAATGCCTCCAGGAGTCGAGCTTCTATCTCTCCTTCTTCCTAAAGCCCTGCAAGCTCAGAAAACATGTTCCCAAAGGGGATACAGATGATCAACAGGCATCTTGAATTCAGAAACACAATAAAGAATGGCTTTTCCCAAACCAGGACTTAGGTGGTATTCAGACAACAAATCAGACTGGTTTCTGTACGCAGTCTCTGAAGCTAACTCTTCATTGTCTTCACATACTTCTCCATGTGTAGGGGGATGAAACATGCTTCTACACCAAGTCTCAAGCACATCTCTGAGCCTCACGCACCACACCAAATCGCTCTACTCACTGGTGACCGCTCAATCAATACCCTTCAATGGCCGTGCACAACAAGCAGCAGAGCTTTTTACTTGACCATCCAGAAAGTGCTTGGGGCATCATGAGTGGCAGAAACATGCAACAGAAATATTACAATGCCCTATATTAATCATGTTGCTGTACTTTTGGACTGTGCCTTATTAATGAGAAAGGGCCTCAAAATATTCTGCCACACAAAGCACCTTCAGCTGAGATGGTCTGATCATTGACGTTCTATTGGCTGTTACTCACTATAGTTTTGCTTGAGCGTTTCCTTTGAAGACTAGAGGAAATTTTGATGATGAAGGTAAAGGCACCTAAAGCCATCTCAGGGGTATTTAGTCAACTCAATTCTACATGGGCAAAGCAACCCCCCTGAAGTATGTAACATGATTCTCTGTCTTGGTCATAGCACATGATTTGTATCCTTTGTGTGGTGATCCCAGGTAGTAATTAGATATCACAGGGAGAAACCCTAATAAGCAAGGATTGGGATAACAATACCCATATGCGATATGTCTGCTTAGAAGAGGGATATCCGTGGGACTGAGGTGTATTTAATCATCTTCTCTATACACCTCTAGCCTCTGACAGTGGAAGTTTTTTTCAGTTTCTCCAGCTAAGAAACAAGTCACATTGAGAGCAAATGTGTCCAATTTCCAGTGTAAAACATGATTTGAATTAATGATGCTTGAGCCCAAACAAAGGGCTTGAGTATCAGACCATAACTCTTGCTGTATCACTGATACTCAAACCCATACGGTTGTATGACAGTACAACGTGGGCTATTAACACGCGAGCCATTACAACGCTGTTTTTACAATGCAAGTCGTTACAACGAATTGCGCTGTAAGCGCTGGATAGTGGAATAGTTTAATTTTCTATTCCAACTCCAGCCCACTTTACAGTAGGGAAGGTGTTGGAATAGAAAATTAAACTATTCCTTGTCCAACAGCGCCCTCCAGCGCAAGTCGTTGAAACGACCTGCATTGTAAAAGCAGTGTAGTAATGGCAGCGCGTGGTAATGCCCGCGTTGTAAAGGCTGTTCCCCAACCCGTACGCCTTTTTGCTGTGGTCCCCCCTTAGCGGTTGATCTTAGACGCACATCTGTAGACATACATACACATTTATGAAATGATACTTTTTTTGTTATTACATAGAATAATTATTTCTCATACCTCTTCCGCCCGTTGTGACTGTGGGTGATTAAGAAGATAGGTCCCTTCCAGAACGGATCCAACAATGGTGAGTCCCTTGCCTGCTTTCAGCTGGGTTGTAAGCGAGAGCAGCTGCGGATGAACCACATTCTGATCTTGATCCACTCTGACTAAAACCAGAAGCTGAGGCCTACAAGACCAAACAGACGTGTTTAAATACCAGTCGGTGGGGTGCTATGTTACTTTTTCAACATTACCTTTTCACGAAACTCTTCTTCCATTCATCTCGAACAACAATCTGTCTCCAGTGATCTTTAAAGTTGAATCTTCCATTGATTCTCCTATCTTTCCGGTGATTGGATTCTCCGTCTTTGTGACTAGTATTCATTACTCAATCCCACTTTATTAATCTTGCTAATGTACCCTCTCTTTAACTTCTATGTAATAATCAATCACTCGCCCATCCTTTAATAATACTTCACAGTCTTTCCCAGTTCCCATCAATGCTCTATCCTTCACCATTAGCAGTCCTACATAAACTATTTCTTTATCCTACCTTTCATGTTCCACTAGCTCTTCTTTGTCATCAAATCTCTCTCCACCTTTAGCTCTAATGTACATTACACATTCATGGTACAGGCAGTAAAGATGACAAATCTCCAGACATCAAACTAACATGAAAAGACCGGCACCGCCTACAG
The DNA here is from genome assembly GCF_964261635.1 of Lissotriton helveticus. Classification (NCBI taxonomy): domain Eukaryota; kingdom Metazoa; phylum Chordata; class Amphibia; order Caudata; family Salamandridae; genus Lissotriton; species Lissotriton helveticus. The sequence goes on along the minus strand of NC_136068.1, from coordinate 185,505,079 downwards.
GCTTTCACCTCTTCAATACATGACATTTGACATCCTCACAAGCATACAGCCCAAATGCATTCATGCACCCTAAACTTATATACTCGTCCTATACTTTCAAGTCACATCCCCATTCCTTCAGTATACAGAGCAATATTTTTCAATCTGCAATACATAAAACGGATGTATGACATTACAACGCATGCTTTTACCACGCATGCCTTTACAACGCTGTTTTTACAACGCATGCCTTTACAACGCATAGTGCTTTGGGGCGCTGGATAGTGAATAGTTTAATTTACTATTCCAACTCCAGTTCCCGTGGATAGTAGGGAAGGTGTTGGATAGTAAATTAAACCTATTCCCTATCCTAGAGCGCCCCCTAGCGCAATGCGTTGTAATGGTTTGCGTAATAAAAATTGCATCGTAAAGGCACTGCGTGGTAAAAGTTGCGTTGTAAAGGATGTTTACCACATAAAACTAGCATTCACATTCCTTCCAACACACCAGTGCTTTAAATGGGCCGGTACTGTCCAGTACTGAGTACCAGCACTTTTTTATTTTGAGAGGGAGGGTACCTGCACTCCTCAAGAAAAACGTAATACTTTTAATTCTAGAGTACCGGCACTTCTCAGAAACAAGCAGGTACTCTGGTACAGAGTACCTGCACTTCTATTTTTCCATTTCAAGCACTGCAACACACCTTCTAAAGTCCACAACTATCCAAGGCAATGAAGAAGGGTACGCACGCCGCCAATTACAAACGCCTCGCCCAGTCCAATCCCCTGAGTAGTCATGCATCATTCATACATCAGGCTGGCATCCGCGTGACCTTTAAAATATTCAGCAAGCAGCCACATCCCTCTCTAAAAGAGTTCATTAAGGTTCATCCGTCTCCCAATGTAATCAAGTGCCACACTCAACACAGCCCCCCAATACAGTGTACTGACATTCATCACTGCAATACAGCCAACTCGAATTCACTATTTCTTTAATACAGTCAAGAAAAACGTGCAACCCTCTAATTCAGTGAAAGAGAATTCACCTCTCCTAAAATACTAACTAGCGTTCAAATTGCTTATCATGCAGTCAACAGAGAGTGACTTCCTCTATGCAACCAGCAAGCATTCAAACACCATCAACTACACCTGCTGGGTAATCAAACACCTTCTGATAGAGCTAGCAAGCAGCAATCACCCTAATAAAATCAACTAAGATTCACATTCTCTCTAATGCAGCCATTTAGCATTCAATCCATATGTAACACAGCAAGTGGGAATCCACTCAATATTCAATACAGCCATCTAGAGATCAATCCCATTAAGTTACCAGAACAAGGATTCACCCCATCCAATATAGTCATGTAGGATCCGCACCCTCGTTGATGCAGACAACTGTGCATGCCCAGTCAACCAACAACAACTGTGCATGTCCAGTCAACAAACAACAACTGTGCATGCACAGTCAACTAACGTACACTGCTACCTAATGCAGCCAATTAACGTACCCCCTTTTAATACAGCTAGTTAGAAAATATGCCACGTCCAGTGTAGCAGCTAGGAGTCTTGCCCTATCTAATGCAGGTGGCTTGCATTCACACCGCATTCTACTCACATTCACACACTAAAACACTTCTACAACCGACAGGAACGAATACACACTCAAATTCACGCAACCGTCTTTTATGCAACCAACTAGGATAACCTCTCTCAAATACAGCTTCAATAGCACAGGGTAGCTTAACCCATTTAATAAAGCCAACTGGAATTCACCAACTCACCTGCCAATAACCATGATATTTCCATCCAAAGATTCAACAAGCATTCACACAGCTCATTCATTCAGCAAGTGTCCCCTTGCTCTTTTGCCTTTATATATATAACTGGGACAATGACTCATGCACATTTACTGCTTTTCCTAAAGAATAAATATTGGTTACAACTCTACCTATTTTTCACTGTACCACCTAGAATATTATGAAGCCTTGTGATACCCTCCATTGTTCAATATAATGTACTTATTATCATCCCACATACAATGTATGGAACCTACTTTGATATTATTCATACCACGAACACCTCAATGAGTCTAGAGGTCACACGTCCTATATTGATGTATGAATTATCCTGTTCATCTACTCTACCTCATGCATCAATATCACTCAACCCTCCTCCACAGCCTGCATGGATTACCTTTCCCCATGCATATGATGTATGGATTATTCCTTTCCCATCTTGTCCGAGATAGATGGATCATCTGTCACCCATTGTTACATAATGTAATGATTATCAGCTGATTTTTTTAAATTACAAAATATTCCGTCCAGAGAAAGAAGTTTTGAAATATCTTTGCAAAGAGAAGTATTAGAAGATTTGTTTTTACATCAAACCTCTCTTTTCCTTAAGACTGCACTTACGACGTCCCTTACTCACACACTCACCCTCATGCATTAGCACATAAATATATAGATCATCTTTGAGTGACCATATTTATATATATATATATATAAAAAGAATATATATGTATATATATACATACACACACACATATATATATGTGTGTGTGTGTGTGTATTATATATATATATATATATATGTGTGTGTATATATATATATATATATATATATATATATATATATATATATATATATATATATATGATTTATCGCTCATTCAGTCCATTGTCTACATTATATATATACATTTTGTATGGATTGTTGCTCAATTACCTCGTTTTTATTTTTTCTCTTTTGTATTGTCATTCCTATCAGATCTGTGTAAAGTGTGGACTGTTACCATCCAGAGTCTTTAGTTTTTACCTCTGTCTGTCTGCTTAATCCCTGAATTTGGTTCTGCCCGTTTTTGCAGAATTCTCCTGAAGTGAGGAGAGAATGCATTGTTCTGCATTTGATTCGTGTTTTTAATAGTTCCAGACATCTGGGGCCATATTACACATAGTACACTGATGGCAAAAAGCTGTAAAGGACAATTGTGACCAGTTGTGTGTCCCTGGGGCACTGTGATGTTGATATTTCTACCGCAGTGAGCGCAAAAACGTTAAGTAGCTTACCTCCAGTTCTTGGTGTGGGGAGGTCCTTCCTCCAGGCGCAGGAGTGCATACCGGGCTGCACTCAGGGACAGCCCTCGGATCCCATCTCCCCACTCCTTTTCAGCTCTGTTTGAATGAGAAGAGGTGACCGAAACGTATTGATAAAACCCTTGTCAGGTCTTCGTTCTCAGGTCTTCGTTCAACCTAAGGGACATTTTCACTGTACAAGTCCGCATCTAAACCAACCTTCACTATATGCATTATTCTCATCTCTTTATGTACGTGTATACCTACAGGAGTGTATAACATACCTGTAAAGTAAAAGGTTCATGTACTCCCTACCTGTGAGGCTAAGATCAGATGTGAGGGTGCCCTTCTTGTTTAAAAGAGCAATGCACAAAATAGTTGCAAAATACATAATGCAGTATTGTGAACATAGGTGAATAGGTATACTTCTTTATAATCAAAATATGCTTAGCAAAAATATCGAGTCAATGAAAAACTTCTACTAAAGAAGACTTTTCGAAGAGAAAGGAACCTTGATAGTCCCAGGCCAGTAGTTCTGAGAATAATTTATTACTGGAGAATTTGGGGATATGGATAAGGTACTGGGAAGGTAGAGGTGTCCCCATGACTACAGGACACCATGATTCCAGTCCCATCTTTATTTATTTATAAAGTTTTATATAACACAAACATGACCCTTGTGGGTATCAGAGCATTTTACAAATGGTCAGGAAGGAAACAGGTTCAGTAAACAACAACATAATCGAGGACGGACCAAGATGTTGCAGCTTTCAAGGTGAAAGAAGGTCCACAACAAACAATGCATTCATAATTTGTAATCTTGGTTCTCTCCCTCTGATGCTACTGGATTAAGTTGGAAATTAAAGATTTTCTAAAGAAAAGCCCACTAATACAGATGTTTCGCTCATGGACTGGCTCTGTGGTCTAGAAATGAGATATAGTAAAGTACATACATGAGGGTCTGAATAACCATTAAGATATGATTTGGGAAACATTTAATAGACAGTGTCAATAGATCAGTTACATGTGCCACTACCTTTTTTCTTTCTTTCTCCCGTGGGGTGCATTTTCCCCTTTTCTGAGTTTGAGCACCAAAATTTGAATCATTGATTTGGGCTACTACTTCGAAATTATGATTTTAGTACTTTTTGGGTTTAAATATTGTATTTACTGTTTATACATTTCCTGCATTTTTGTGCCTTGAACATATGGTCATTGTTAAGGTACATCTACATGGAGTTAAGTATAGTAAACCTATACCAACCTATATATTCTTTTCTTGCTTGTAGGTTTTCAATAGTTTTGCCATGATATTTTGGCAGCAAACTCGATAGCCTGGAACCATACACCCACATAGAAGTACACTAGGCTGAGACCCTCAGTAAGGGTTTCCATTTCTCAGGATAAAAGAACAAAACAGAGATCTTTAAATGAGCTGGGGAGGAAATGTAATCAATGTTGCACTCCACCCACAATTAACATTACAGACCAGAGGCAAGAGCGGCTCGGGCGGATCTAACAAGTGCTAAGAAAAATTATTTCTTATACTGTTTGCATCGATCAATGATGGCTAATTATATACCCTAATTAACGTTGTCATTGATGTCCAATATTGGCCATCTGGACGGACCGATGAAAGAAAGGAGGGAAGGACAAATAGATCTGCTTGGATCTCTGGGGTGGGGTATACTCTACAATAGAATATATTTTTTTCATTTACTTAAACCGGAATATTTGTCATTTATTTTCTATTTCTATTTTCTACGTGTTTTTGCTCTGCTTGCAAGTACCTGTTCGTTTTAGGGTGCACTGGCATGTGCCTAATTTGTATACAAAAATATATATAAGTGCAGGGACACAAATTGTTTCTTATGAACACTGACTTTTCAAATGCCAGGACTTGAGAATACCAAGGCGGTCTAGACTTGGTTCCAACTCTGTCAGCCACCGCCGAACCCTTCCCGTTTCTTTATCTCACTCGTGCAGGTTCTTTTTCATCCTTGATTTTTCCTTTGTTAATATTTCCTATTTTTTCGTCTTTCAGCTTTTCTCCTGCTCTTGGGCAAAGTCTGATGATGATATATCCGGGTTCCAATTATTAACTGTCCATCAGGTCTATCCCGAACCTGTCCCTATTCAGGAAGAACCTAAAAACGTGGGTGTTCCCTAAGTAATTTTACTGCACTTGTCGGTCCCCCTCCCCTTGTGACACCTCCGCCATGACACCTTCGGGTATTTGTTTGCGCTCTATAAATCATATAACATAACATTAAATGCCCATGCCAACCACCGGGTACCACTGGCACAAATTAACACTAGCATTGGCTAAACTCTGTCTGTCTGAGATATATGGATTATCTGTATGTGCTTGCAGTAACTCTGGCAGTAACAGAACCAGTTTTTGTTTTCCGGTGTGGTAACGGAATACAAATTTGACCTCAATCCACCAGTGGACTTACCCTCTGTACTCAATGTACTTGTAGATGAGTCCTGCAACCAGCATAGCAACCAGAGCGTAGTACCAGGAACAGATAAACATCAGGGAGAGACACAGGCTCATCCCTAGGAAAGACAGAGACCTGAGAAGGAGAACGACAAGACACAGCAGTGATCAACCATGTTTATCATCGCCCTACTGTATCAAACCCCTCCAATCCCCTCTGTCTGAGGGGGTGTCTCGTCAATGGGCAGAGTGTCAGGTCTAGTGGTGTCTTGCCTATAGGTTTTAGCAAATTGGGTGGGATAAGCATGGGGAATAACCCCGTATATAGCGCTGGTGTTCGAGCTTGTGGGCGCATTGTAAAACTCGAACACCTTTATTTCTAAGAAATGTCCTTGTTTTTGGGGTGACACTTGTTTCATCATCATCCAAAGGTATTGCTAACAACTGGAATTGCAAAAATTGGCAATTGCAAGAATTGGCTCCTTCAAAACCAAAATGCTTCCTACCAAAAAGCTCCCGCTTCCAGGGCACAGTGGTATTTCTTTGGTTCTCAGGTGATTACAGATACATAAGTTCATTTTAGGCAAATAAGCGAAGGAGTGCCATTGCAATACTAGTGTATTCTAGGCAAAACTGTAACTACACATCACCCTTTAGATGTAACAGTTCCAAACTCACATTGCTGTTAATATTGAAAAGGTTGATGTCAATATGAATAATGATACATTCATGTATAAAAACGAAATTGCATCTTTATTGACAAATTCACCCGTTGTAAACTCCATGTGAAACGCGACTCGTAGTGAGAGAGGTTCTAAGACCCAGGCCTAAGGTCACTGATTGACAGGTCACGCGTGGGGTGGCGCGTAGCTGGCAGACAAACACAGAAACAGGAAATCCCAGATCAAACCCACAGATAGGTGCATCAACAACATAATGGTCCAGAGAGATTGTCCCCAATAAAGCACACATGGTCAGAAGGGTGTGCGCGATCCCAAAACACGATAAAGTCAGATGCCACATGAAGATAGGAACACATAGCCAATCAAGACACAGCACACAGTGCACGCAGTGATCATGCACTCCACATGCCGGACATCTGGACATGTTACCCACTGACTGCATTGTATCCACACACGGTTGAGGCCCACCTGAACTCCTCATCCAATACATTCATTTATGTCTCCAAAGACAGAGGTTCACATTTCTTACCAAACAAGGAGCGCCAAAACTATTTTACTACATTTAATGCACTGTATAAAAACCCTGGTTAGACCGATTGTAAATTAAGACGGTCCTCAGACCTTATGCCAATAAGTGTTCTCCCGGCCGCACTGTTAAATTAAATGAACTGTTCCTGTTTTGTCAAACGCCTCGTCTCGTTTTTTCAAGGTAACATTGCATTTGACAAGAAAAATAACTCTATCAATGATTTGAGGTGTTATGCATACTGGATGCCCAAGTACTGTAGAAGCCTACACATGACCTATATGTAAAATAACTGCACACGTCATATACCTTATTTGTCATCAGCACGCCTCTAAGGGCCAATCGTGTGCCTCAAAGAGTGGAAAGTCTCATACCTGGGCCAGCTGCCCAGGTGCAGATGACTCAAGGATAAGGAGGCACTGAAAGCCCTGAAAATATATTCTTCATTCAGAAAAATAGATGAATGAGACATAAATGATATATTATTGTGGAAAGAATGAGCTTCAAGAATAGAAAAGGTGCCTACACGGTAAGTTATGGTCATGAGATTGAGGCGATGAGCTACATTGAACATGAAGGGCATCATCTACAAGAAAATGAGGCAAGACTGCACTGCAAGCCATTCAGCTGAACCGTGCTGCGTCATTTTCAAAGGACCGGGATTCATCGTATTAACAACAATAGGATGCATCCCTTGCTTTCCCCTGCACTGGCGCACAATTGACTGCCATGAGACATCGCAGGCACCCTTGCGTCATTTTGCAACGGTGCCTGCACTGCGCGGATTGTTTTGGTGCAGGAAGGGACACCTTACTACAAAAAACAATGACTAATGGCATTTTCCTCTTTTTATGCGTGCTGCAGAATGCAGCATGCATAGAAAGAGGAGAAAAAGAAGAGAAAAAAAAGTATTTCACCTGTTTGCGCCATTCCTACTCCTCCCCTGGGAAGGCATCAGATTCGGACGCATTCCCAGTTTTTCAAAATTTTATAAATCTGGGAATACGTCAAGTGGATGCTGCATGGGAATAGAAACACCTATGGAACGCCCCTTTCACGCAGAGTAATGCAAACTTTGCCGTCTTTGTGGCCAAATATTTCTTTTAGCAAGGAGAGAAAATGGCACTGGAAGGAGAAACTGGACATGGCAGAGAGAAAGAGAGTCTAGAGGCGTAAAGAGTAAAAAGAAAGCTTGAAAAAGATGTTGGGGTACTCACCAGTGGTAGTATTTGAAACGAGGTCTCCAGTTGGGGGTTCTCAGTAGAGTTTGCACCGCACAGGCCAGGTTTACGAACATGTAGCACATCAGGAAAAACCTAGAAGTAGAAAAATGAGAGGTAATGGGAACCCAGGCGGATGCAACACAGAGGAAAAGGAGAGCAGGGAGGATTGAAAGTTAAAGAAAAAGAAAATAAACAAGGGGCCATGAAGTATGCAAATGAGGATATTTAAGGATGAGGTAAAAAGAAAATAGGGAGAAAGAAAAAGTAAAGGATAAAATATGAGAAAGAGGAGTGACAATGTTTATACATTCCTGCTTTATGTATGTGTGTAATCATAGTAGTGGGGGGATTGATATTTTTATTTTCAGCCTAAAATAAAGAAATTAGGCATTCACAAAGGTCTCTATCTATCTATCTATCGATCGATCTATCTATCTATCAGTTTGTGTCTTTTCCTCTGCTTCTCTGACTTTGTGCATTATTATCCCTCTGACAATTCTGAACTTTCTTCTGACACTTCTCGCATGATTTCCGGTACCTTAGTTTCTGCATCTTTACACTTCCTGTATGATTTCCAGCGCCTTACATCCCACCTCTGTACACTTCCTCTGATATTTCCAGCACTTTACATCCTACTTCTGCACTTCCTGTCATGGAACTTGTCTTCTTCCTTGACACTTGCAGGACAAATTAGACTAACACTCCTGAAATTAATAATTTATATGTGAAAAATTCAGAACTGCAAACAGTGTTCATAAAGACATGGAATGAGATGGTCACCTTAGTGACAACCTATTGTTCTTCCTGAAGAAAGGTTGATGTATTTGGGAGATATGCTGACAGCAAGTGGGGCATACATCAGATGGTGTGAACTAGAAGCATTGGTTAATGCTGTTAACCACATCACCTTTCAGAGTACATTAATGTGTCCAAAGAGACAGTCACTGTTTGGGAAAAATGTATATCAGTAGGCACTATACACTGAAAGAAAGACCTTTCAACTCTAGTATGTGCGCTATTACAGAGGGGGGCAGCAGTGGTACAGACTAGAACCGCACAAGAACCTCCCTATAATTATGGACAGCAGAGGACAGAAATATGCAAATAGTGCTGCCACAGACAGCTCCCCTGCTGCTAGGAGGTGCTAATGAGCCAATTGGAAAGGCAAATGACTACTGCAGCATATTGCTAATGTCTGAAGCACAGAGACATGTGAAAAAGTGTAGTCATTAACAGTATAGAGCTGAAAGAATAAATGTATTCATAATGTCAGTAAAAACCACTAATATCTGAAAATGCCACAATTGTATTTCAATCTTTAACATTTAATAACACATAATGGTCATGGGCCTTCAATGTTGCTAATTATCCACAAGATGTCGCCAAAATTGACAGTAATGGAAAATTCACGGACCACCCCCTTGATAAGTGGAATCCCCGTGGCAAGTCTGTTGGGAACGCCAAAGTTCGCGTATACTCCATGTGTCGCCGAGCGTTTTACTTACTGCCCATTTTGGTGACATTCTTTACCTTGGGTTGTTTGCGCTTCATCCGACTTTAGTGGTTTCACCACTCAGCAACTTACTTTTTCAGCATTAACATACTTTTTTACTTATCCACATTTACCTTTCATGCACTAGTGGGATACCCTATAGTCTGGACTGATCTCATTTACAATATCTGTGTTTTCAGAAAATTTCCTATTTTATACATGTACAGCTCCTACATTGACATAACATTCCTTGAGTTAACTTTGTTGCTACACACCAACGGCCCTGAGGATGTCTTTTTAGACTAAACATGTGTTGGCTATGCTGCTCTCATCCAAAATGTATTATTCCATCTACACTGATTACATCATGTGGATAAATGGCAACCTTGAAGGCCCATGTTCATTATGCAATATTGAATGTTAAATCTTCAAATACAATTGTGGCATTGTCAGACATGAATGTGTTTTACTAACATTATGAATACATGTATTATTTGAGCTCTGGACTGTTGATGACTACATTTTGTACACATGTCTCTGTGCTCCAGAGATAAGTAATAAAACCCTAGTATGTGTGGTGTGAGGTGGCTTCATCCTGATTGGGCATGGCATGATGTAAAAAAAACTATAAATGGGTGGGCACAATGCACCAGGATCAGGGCCTGAGTAAGCATTGACTGCACAAAATAGGCCCAAGAATGAAACCTGAAAGGTCAGGAGTGGCTCCTTGGTGCCTGTAGGGACATGGCTTAGCAAAGCACAACTATCTTCAAATTAAAGAGACAGACAGAACTGGAGCACGCTGCATATACACCTACATGGAGAGGATGGGAGCAACGTCATCCAGGGAAGCGATGAGGATGCCAATCTCGCAAATGCAGGCGGTGAGAAGCAGGGCCCACGTTGGCTCACCATTGGCCTTGCCGTGGCCAAAGACCTTGGGAAGAGAGAGAAAGAGAACAAGAGTTAAAGAAAGGGGCAAATTAGTCAAACCAGGTGTGGTACAGGCATTCAGCATTTTCCGTCCTAAAGTAGACCACTTCAACATCACAATATTGGTTCCTGTTAGTACTTAGAAAAGGTAACTAGGATGCAGTCTTTCTTCTGTTCTCTTTGGATGAGGCTATCGCTACCGCCATGTAAATCCTGCAAGATGACCCTGCAGCTTTTATTCCTATAGGGTGCATGTATGTTTGGTAAAATGTAGTTTCCTGAGCTCTTTAGTATCAGAAATGAGTGTGTGTGACTGTGTTCTCGCAAGTTTATGCTAACAAAGAATTCTATGGTGCTACAATGTCATTAGTAGGGCCTCAATGCCTAGAAACATTTAAGAGCCCCCAACTCTATCTGCCTCTGAAGACAATGCCATTAGTGAACCAAGAGCAAGTCAACTGTTAAGTGGGCCTTACATATGGCCAATATATTTTAGAGATCAAGCAACATTACAGCCTACCAAACCATATATACTGAACTGATGTATTTCAGTGTGCTCTTAGATGTGATGATCATGGAAAAGGAGGTACAGTGAAGTAAAATAGTTGTTCAAGGGTCACAGGATTTGGTTATGAGGGGAAACAGGGATTGATCCCAAGTTCCATGGTTCCTTGGTGTGCAGTTCAGCCACTAGATGGATATCACCTCCCCTTTGCTGTTTAACATCAAAGAACAGTGCTGTGTGTTTAAGTCTTGGAGGAGATATATTAGCACACAGATGTAGTATCATACCGTAAATCAAGCTAGAGAAGTCTTTCTAGAAAAAAAAGCTAAATGATAAGTTAAGAGAAAGCAAGACATTCTGTTTTTACACTACTATCTCAGCTTCCCCAGACTTTACAACAAGACCAACTTCAAGAGAGGCAAGAGCCTCAACACATCAGTAAAAACAATAGAAGTATTCGCTCTTAAAGGTCTTCACAGAGACAACACAGAAGTGCAAAACTGGGATGCACGCAGATTTTTAAAAATAGTTCATATGTTTCACAGTGGCCTTTATTATTTTTGCATTTTTTATTTCCCTCTGGGGAGCAGGGTGTGGTTCCGATGGACTGGTGGTCAGCCTAACTGACCCTTCAGGGGCTAACTATTAATGTATCTCTCCTACACTCTTACTTCCCTCCTAGCTTTATCTCTCTCCTCACATCTGAACATTTCCCCTCTCTCCTCTAACTCTTTTCGTTTCACTTTTAGAATACTGTCAGCTGCAAAAGACCTATTGTGGTACAAAAGGGGGTGGTGATGGACGGAGCATCTGAACCAATCAAACACTCACACCCAGTCAACAGATCTGGGTTTAATCCATCACCGTTCTGTAGCCCACTCTGCCACCCCAGTTCAGACATGGCCATATACAAATCAGTCTGACCCTGTGCCTCATGGGAACAGTCCAGCCCGAACTGCCAAGCCATGCCTTCCCTGGACCGGAACCAAACTTCCGAGGACCTATTGTGGGCTTACCAAGAACTTACAGGAGCCTAAATACCACCCATGTGATGACATTGGGTAGATTTGTGTCACTTTTATTTGCTACTTCTTAATCATAGGCTTTCCTTGTCCCATCTTGTCCATCTTGTGTTTGTCCCTCCCCCTAGAGCATAGCCTCTTTACCATCTCTCTGACTGGCTGTCCTTCCACTTCTTGGTTTTTAGGAACTTTGTTTTCATTTTGGTTAAGCACTCTATGAATGAGTTTTTCCAGCTCTCTCCTTCTGCCCCCATGTGATCCCCACAAATGCCCACCCCTCGCTCTCCGTGTTCCTCTCTAGTATACTTTTCCTCCCCTCCCCTCCCCTTATGCTCCATGCTTTTTTTGCACTCATGCGCTCCTCCTTTGCTCCCCGAGTTGTTGTCACTTTTGTGTGCTTCTCGCTCTAGCCTGCTTCTCCCTCTCGCCCCCGGGCACCACGCCAATCCTCCCATGCTTTGTGTTCTTCTCTCCAGGTGTGCCCAACCCCAGCCCATTTTTTTTTGCTCTCTCCCTACAGCAAGGCTTTTACCCTTCATTCCCACTAGATCCCTCATTTGAGCCTCTATTAACCCCCATCCTCATGGTCCATCTTTTCACATTTGAACTTTAGCGCTTTATTTGTTTTTTTTATTTTTATTTTTTATTACCCGATCCAAGTGATGTCTGCCATCTTGGAGCAGTAAATACAAAATTTAAAGCTAACGTGTTACGTCATCAGGCATGTGTGTGCCAGTGGAATGATGTTACCTGCCAGGAGTGGTAATATCATTGTTTCTTCCTTTCTTTTTTGTATTTTTTGACAATGCTGCACAGCCTCAGGAAAAAGTCTGAAGCTGTAGAGTATTGCCAAAAGGCAGTGGGAAAGCCAATAGCTCGCAACGGTGAGGCCCACTGATTTTACCAATACGTTTTTCTCTCTACTTCCATCTCCCTCCTCGCTTTGTGTATCCTCTGTTCCACTTTCTCCAATCTCCCTCCATAGTTTTTCTTTCCTCTTGCTCCCTTTCGTCATCCTTGTGCATCTCCCTCTTGCACTCATAGGCCCAGATATACGAAGCCATATAGCATTTATAAATGAGCTGAACTGCTATCCTTGGCCCTTTAAGAAATGCTAAATGGCCTTTTCAGATGTACAAAGGGACAGAAAGGTTTGCATTTTGAGATCTCTAGCCAGTAGAAATCACAAAGTGCGATCGCAATATTGGGAAACGCAAATAGGGATGATCTATTTACGATTCCTAAAGCACATGTACGTAGAATTTCCTAAATGCAAATCAGACATTAAGGCAATGCTATTACCATCGACTTGAAGTTGATGGTAACCACGTGCAAAATTAAAAAATGCATTTCTTAGTGTGACATGAAGTGCACATATGCTCCTAGGGCATATGTGCACTTACATGTGAGATTGGACATTCGGGTGCCTCCAGAGGGCCTTAAGCCTAGAGGCATCCTTGGAACTCTATTTCTTAAATTGCAATTTCCTATTAGGAAATCACAATTTAGGAAATGAAAACCATTTCCTATTTTGACCATAGGCGGGACTGAAATGGGATTTCTTATTGGTGATTCCATAATAGCGATTCCTACTTTGGAATCGCAAATTTAGTATATATCCTTTTGCATTTCCTAAACAGCGATTCCTCCGGAGTCGCTATTTAAGAATTGCAAACAGGAAGCTTTGTTCATTTGGGCCAAAATGTTTTATCTTATTTTTTTTCTCTCTCTCTCTCTCTCTCTTGCTCTTTCTCTCACTCCCATCTTCCCTCTGTCCATCTCTTGGACTCCTGTACATATTTTCTGCTCCTATGCTGTACCTCATCCAGCCCTGTTACGGTGAGTGGCGTGAACAAGAGAGAATTTTGAGAGGCTTAAGAGAAATAGTCTGCTGCAGCATCAAAGTCCGAAAGAAGGGAATAGTCTGATTTTCCAGCAGCTTTTTTCCCTTTGAGCCATGTGTGGAAAAAAAGCAAAGTGACTCACTGACCTGTTCTTCTCAGATACATGGCTAGGGCAAATTCGTTCTGACTGCAAGTTTTTCTATGTGTGTTTGCAGTCATGGGCTTAGGCCAAATATATTTTGAGTGCAGGCAGCATTTTCTGTGCATTTTCTAAAGTCATCTTGGGCTAAATCACAAATCCTTTTTGATTTACGTTATTCCATGTCTTGGGGTAAGTAAGACTGTGCTTGCTCCAAATACCTTTTACAACTGTATTATGAAAACATAATGATTCTGCAGGTGGTACCACACAACAAGAATATTTGTTGTGTGGCACTTTGTGTAGGTGGTGCCGTGTTCTGTTTTTTACTGTATATGTGCACACCGTTATTAGAATGTGATTCTGTGGTTTTGTACTGCTGTTGGTGTATTGCATTCTGTCTTGATTTGTTGTGGGGATTTTAACTGTGTTGTTATGTTGCTTTGTGTAGACCATTCTGGCATGTTTTTACTTTAGATATGTCACCAAATGGTGCTATATTTTCAGCCAAATACTGCACAGGCCTTGGAGGCTCATGTGACAAGCAACATTTACCACGGTCTAAGGTGGTAAAATAGCGCTGCTCCAGTTCTTCAACTACGTAGACACCAGACAGCCCAAAACGGTTGCAGAGAGAATGTCTTCACTTAGCGCTCCCAGTGCTCACTTTATTTGATCTGGTCAATTCCCTTTAATTGAACCGCTTAACGGGGGTGAGCCAGAAGATGAGACAAGGAGACACAGCACAGACAAGAGCCACCCGGGCCTTGGGGACTCTGCCGGTGTGCACCAGCCTGGAGCTGCCTTAGCCACACTGCCACTATAAGGTGTGCCAGTGTGAGGGCTGGTGGGAGGAGATGAGGCCATGAAGTAGTGTGCAACATGCTGCCTTTGTTTGGAAGCAAGTTCTCAGAGATGGCAGCAATATGCCAGTAACCATTTGTCTGGTTAGGCGTTTTGGGGGATTTTGGTGTTGCAGGTTGAGGTGATAGCGGATAGAAGCTAAATGAAGACTCAGCTACTTTTTGATTCAAGATTCCAAGAAGACCTAGGGCTGAGCCAAAGTCAGACACCTGGCACTAGCCAGGCTCAAGCCTTGAGTGGCTCTCCCATCTCTAGTTAGGTTACAATGCCTGCATGCTTGGTTAGAAATATTCCATTACTGAGCGATGTCTTTTTCAGTTTCAGTAGGATCTTTATTAGTGTGAGTGAGATTAACCATGAGTGTACATCTTTGGTTGTAAGCGCGCTGCAATTGTTAGTGGTGCTGGTGTCAAGGTGTGTGTGTATATACATGTTTGAAAGAGTTTCCATGCGAATGCGACTTTGTATATGATCATTCTCACCTTTTCAGGGATGACCTCATAGTTCTTGTGCCTTGTACCCAATTTCAATTCAATTTTTATTTTTATTATGAATTGGAATTCCAAAGAATTCCACATAAATATACATCTTAAGAACAACCTCACACTCCCTAAACATTACCAGTACTAAATTTGTCATAACATATCATCTAAAAGCACAAATAAGCATATCGATAGCAGCCAATGTATGTATTTTCGAATGCCAAGAGGGTTGGACCATAAAAAATAAATGTTACCATAGATGAATACTCGCGGACTTGTACAACAGGTATAATCTAATATTATCATAAAACTTTCAGAATTAAAACCTTATTATAAAATGCGAGAATTTGACAATTCGCTATACAGTACTAGATAACGAGCAAAGTAGCCATATGAAAAAAAACGATAATTTATATATTCACTAAACAGTACAGGATAATCCGCAGCATAATAGCAGTAAATGATTTAAATAAGTTAAAGGGCCATTTACGACATGAAATGCACGATAATTAGCAGCAACTCAAGGATTTACTAAAGTGCAAGCGATCACACAGGACACGTAACTAGTAGCAAAAAAGTTTGTAAAAGAGCACGTGCTCAGTTGTGTACGTAATAAATCAGCCTCTTTTGTTCCTTAACCTTAAGGCTGAAAGGTAAAAAAGTGCAAGTGCTCAGGACATACATATTTAATCAATCAATTCTGCTCTAATATATATTTTAAAATTGTTTTTAAAAAACTAAAATTTTTAAAACACATTAGTTCAGATGGGGGTGAGAGCAGACAGTTTCAGGCCTCTTCTGCTGTGGCGATATTGTACTTTAAAAAACAATTCCTTAGGTATTTGTGACGTATTGAATGTAATGCGGGACAGACGAATAGTACATAAAAGGCATGTTGCGCAGTTTTCTGCCTCAGATTTGGAATCAGTGTCCAGGTCCACCTAAAACTACTACTGTCAAATAGCGGGAGTCTTGGGATCCAATTTTGTCCACAACTTTAAAACCCAGCATATACCTTGATCAGAAGTGAAACTTTGCCTGGCTCCCCCCAAACGTGTACACAGAATGAACTACTTTGTCCATTACAGTTATAAGATATTGACCTCAACTTGGTGCTCAATAGGTTGTTGAACTGAATGCCGTTTATCTCCAGCTGAAAATAAGGTGGGCTGAAGATCTCCCTGGAGAACTGTCACAAAAAATCCCTGTGTTATGTAGCAGCCTTAAATTACTGAGGGAAACTATCCCTAAGGGGTTTCTACAAAAATATATTAAGGGGCGAACTCAACAATAAACCAATGACAGTAAGCAACAAAATTTAACTGTGATTAAGTAATGAGCATATACAAACGAATAGAAATCAATTTGTGATTTATTTGAACCTCCCAACTGGGTTACAATCTAAAATAAATTAAAAACAACTAAAAAAACCTTTTGTGAAAAGGTCAGAAATTCAATCTATTTACACTATAAAAATATTATCAAGACAAATCAATGTACAAAACAAGTCGACGCGGCGTTTCGGTGTCTTTCAATCTTTACACCTTCATCAGGACAAACAAATGTATTTTGGAGTATCTGCAATGTGGTTACAGACTCAAGTTTAGTCAATATCGTCAGTTCTTTTCTCTTGGCGTGGTCTGGCTTGTGATGATTGAGCCACGATTGGAAGCTTTTGATTATGCCTCAGCGTTTTCACATTGCACGGAGGAACCACCGTATATCAGTGAGAAAGGATCTCTCAAGTCTGGATATATGTTTGATGTCCAACCCAACATTGGTTAGATTTGCCGGTGTGCTCTTTGAATTATGCACCTCCACTTGGTAATTTCATTATCAGGTCAACGATGTCTGTGGTTTTTTAGCCGGCCTCCCTGTTCCTCCATGCGTTCGCCTTCGTGTAGACCCTTTGAATCTACACGAAGGCGAACGTACGGAGGAACAGGGAGGCCGGCTAAAAAACCACAGACATCGTTGACCTGATAATGAAATTACCAAGTGGAGGTGCATAATTCAAAGAGCACACCGGCAAATCTAACCAATGTTGGGTTGGACATCAAACATAATTCCAGACTTGAGAGATCCTTTCTCACTGATATACGGTGGTTCCTCCGTGCAATGTGAAAACGCTGAGGCATAATCAAAAGCTTCCAATCGTGGCTCAATCATCACAAGCCAGATCACGCCAAGAGAAAAGAACTGACGATATTGACTAAACTTGAGTCTGTAACCACATTGCAGATACTCCAAAATACATATGTTTGTCCTGATGAAGGTGTAAAGATTGAAAGACACCGAAACGCCGCGTCGACTTGTTTTGTACATTGATTTGTCTTGATAATATTTTTATAGTGTAAATAGATTGAATTTCTGACCTTTTCACAAAAGGTTTTTTTAGTTGTTTTTAATTTATTTTAGATTGTAACCCAGTTGGGAGGTTCAAATAAATCACAAATTGATTTCTATTCGTTTGTATATGCTCATTACTTAATCACAGTTAAATTTTGTTGCTTACTGTCATTGGTTTATTGTTGAGTTCGCCCCTTAATATATTTTTGTAGAAACCCCTTTGGGTTAGTTTCCCTCAGTAATTTAAGGCTGCTACATAACACAGGGATTTTTTGTGACATTTCTAATTCCCCCTCCCTGACATCCGTCATTAGGGTATCCTCCATTGTTTTGAGTCTCCCTGGAAAACTGCCTGCCTGTCCACTGAAGACCTGTCCAGAGTCAATTATGAGATTCCAGCCAGGGACAGTGAAGGGTCAAGAACGGTTTGCCTGTAAAGACCTAGAGAACATGGACAGTGCCTAAGTGTGGAACCGGTGACAGTAGAAGAAATAGTCTAGTCATTAGCAAGATCCTCACAACAAAAGTGCAGAGGTGTCAATCTTGGATGCGTGACTCTACCTGCCTGGCTGGCTTCTACTTTACTGAAGAAAGAACTTTTCTCCACAGGTGAGCCCAACACCAAGTATAGTCCTGGACTACTTAATGCAGAGGTCTTCAAACTTTTTGATGCCGAGACCTCCTTGTCAAATTCTTTTAGGTGGCAGGACCCCCTAGAACCTAGTACTCCTCATCATCAACAACTATCAACAAACATAAACGCCCCCAATTCCCACAGCAAATAATTTTTACGGTGGGGAAATATTATTAAACAGTGTTTAGAAAACCAAAGGTCAGTGAGTGTGGGGGCATGGTCAAAGGTGGGGCTAAAAACAAAGGGCCTCATTTATGAGGAATTGGCATAGGGCACCAACGCATGTCTTCTTGCTGAGCTGCCCTGCGCCACTGTGAAAGTATAAAATACGGTGCAATCCTGTCCTTTTCCCTTGTGTTAGTGCACGAATTGCTGCCTAGTACCAACATAGGCAGGATTTCTTTTGTGCAAGAAGGGCCACCTTCCTTCACAAAAACTATCCCAAGAGGTGTTTTCATCTTTCTATGTCAGCTGCAGAATGCAGCACACATGGAAAGTTGAACAAAAGAGGAGAAATGAAAACATTTCTTCTCGTCATGCCTCTGCTGGGGAGGTGTAAAGTTTTGGTGCTGCCCCAGGTTTACGTGATTTTGTAAATCTGGGGCACCATCCAAATCCATGGGTGTTGCCTGGGAACCCCCAGCCAACACCCATCAATAGCCTCCTTGATGCGGAGTAAGACAATGCAGTGAATTGCGCTGCTGTGTCTTACTCCATATCTATGAGGCTATGCAAAGCCATGCAGGGTGACTTTGTGCCACCTCATAGGTATGGTTGAGACGCTTGCACCACTGGAGCGTCAAAAAAAGTGATGCTCTGGCAGCGCAAGCCTCTCATAAATAAGCCCCAAAATATTCTGTACATTTTTTAGGTCTTTCACCATCAGGTAGCTACATATAAAATAATGGGTGGCTTAAATGAAAAACAAATTTAAAAAGTTGTTACTCAGTGGAAAATGCACTGTAGTAATTTATGGAACCTCTATTAGTTGACGCACTGCAGAGGTCTGTGTGTAACCAGACAGCCACAGAATTAAATCTTGGTTGGTGCAGAGGAGAATAGTGGCTTGTGTAGACCTCTAGTGTACTATTGAGACCTCAAGTGGCTCTCCTATAGACCCGAAGGTTGGTGAATCCTCTATTACAACATTGAATACAGAGCAGGTCTCCCCTTTGTGTGTTCTCCCCTATTGATCCTGTTGTCAGTAATCAGGAGGAAAAAGGACATGCAAAAGTTCACTTGATGAACATCTTCGTGACAGGCATTAGTTACTATCGGCCCCTCTACATTTTTTTTGGAGCACCTGGGCTTGTAATGCCCCCTGCTTCTTGTAGTAGTCCCTTAGCAACAAAGTCCGGATCTTTGTTGATAAGGGACTGCTACAAGAAACTGATGCCTGTCGTGAAGATGTTCCTCAAGTGAACTTTTGCCTGTCCTTTTTCCTCCTGATTACTGAACACAAGATCAATAGGGGAGAACAAACAAAAGGGAGACCTGCTCTGTATTCAATGGTGTGAAAGAGGGATTCACCAACCTTCGGGTCTATAGGAGAGCCACTTGAGGTCTCAATAGTACACTAGAGGGCTTCTCTTGCAATTATATAAATGTATCGTACACAGGACTTCCCACAAGTAGGATTAGTGCCCTGAAGAAGTCGCATGGAACAGGGACGAAACGGGTACGCTGTTTCCAACGTGCATTTGTCTTTTTGTATTACTATATAATTTGAGAAAATAAAGGATAAAGAAGATGAAAAGCAATCTGACAATTGGAGTTTTATGAAAGTAGTATAAGTTTTCCTGCTGTCATTTAATTGAGCTAAAGTAAGGCATTTGCTGTCATTTTGCTTGAACATAAGCGGAATATAACCATTGATTTATTTGGATTAATTTTGGACTCTTTGTGCAAGAAAGAAATATAGAGTGCTCCTCAAAATTGTGGAATTGTATGAAGAGATTTGGGTTTTTCGGTTGACCCAGAAGAGTGAGCATTTTTCTGAAAAATAGTAGGGACAAGCGGTGTGCAGGCAAACTTTGTATCCAAAACCGTTGTTCTGTTGTATTAAGTTTGTACAGTGCACTGTGTGTGCCCGGGGCCTGTTGCTCAAATGCTACTAGTGGACCCGAAGCACTGTTTGTGTCACCCACAAGAGTAGCCCTGCAAACATGTCTCAGGCCTGCCACTGCAATGTATGTGCTTGCAGTTTCATACTGCCATTTCGACCTGGCATGTGCACCCACTTGCCAGGCCTAAACCTTCCCTTTCATTACATGTAAGGCACCCCTAAGGTAGGCCCAAGATAGCCACTTTGCTGTTTTCTTTGCTGTGTTGGCCTGGTGCTTTGCTGATTCCGCCCTGTGAGTGAAAAGATTGGATTTGGCTTTTTACATCCTGCTTCCAATGTTCGCCAAGTGCTTGAGTAGAGCCAGCCTTTTGTTAAGAAGTCTCAGGGCCATCAAGGACTTCACCTGCCAGTACCTGGGCTCTTCTGCTGAGAGCCCTGACTTACCAAGTGGTGCCAAATCCAGTTCCTGGACCATTGGAAGCAAATTCTGGTGATTTCAAGGAGAAAATCCATGCATTAACTTGCAACACCATTCTGAACCGACGCATTAGCGCAAAACTCAATGCATCGCCACTGCCAGGCCTGGGGCGTGGTCCCAGCTTGGCGCAATGACCACTGCTTATAATGCAGGCTCCAGCTTTCTGTTGCAGCACATCGGGAGAACCGTTGCTGTGTGAGTTTCGAGTACTGCATCACCAAAATCCGTGAAGCACCGCTCTGACTCTGATGCAGCGCCTCCTTCATTGATGTGGAACCGATGCAGCATGACTGGATGTTCAATACATGGCCCCTGCATGACGATTTCTTCATCGACCCGGCACAGCAGTAAGGAACCAATGCATTCTGCCCACAAATGACACCTCGCCTCCCCAGCAACAGTAAGGAATTAATGCATCACCTCCCCTGCCTAGCAGTAAGGAACTGATGCCTCACCTTCCCTGTAGCAGTACAGAAGTGATGCCTCACCTGTTTTTTCAACGCTTCATCTCCCCTGTGCCTCGCATCGTCTTTGATTTTTGAAGCATTCCCAAGTACTGTGCCCTAAACAAGCACATCCATTGATTTCTATGGCCTAAATTTGATTAACCTTTTAAAAGTGATATTTTGACTTGTGTATATTGGATTTCTGTCATTTTGGTCTTGCTTTATTCAGATAAAATTGACTATTTTTCTAAACTGGTGTGGACTCCTTTTGTATTGTTTTCACTGTGTTACTGCGTGTGTGTGTGTGTGTGTGTGTGTGGGTGTGTGTGTGTGTGTGTGTGTGTACACATACTTTACACATTGCCTCTGGAATGAGCCTGACTGCTCTGTGTCAAGCTACCAATGGAGTGAGCTGGGTTTATCTTAGCTGTGTGAGACCCTTACCCTGACGAGAGTGAGGGTTTTTACTTGGATAGGGTGCAAACCACTGCAAACTAGAGATCCCATTTTTAACAATGGCCCATCAGCTCAGCCTCTGCATTAAATGTGAAGTATGAGAGTCATCACGGACTTCACTCTGTCCTTTATTCCTAGAATTAAGAACATGGGGAACAGTATTGTTTAGCCCTTGCCGTTGCTCAGCGCAGCTTACCCTGCTCCACTGCATTGCTCCTTTTTTCTCTGCGACAACATCTAACCTCAATTTCTGCAACTTCATCAACATGGTTGATTGACAAATTCTCTTGTAAACTGCAAAGTGCTCAAAATCATCCTGAATGTGTGCAAATTGACGCACATCACACCATTACTGTGTACTGAAGAAAGTGCAAACAGTTAAATTGGTGTGGATTATGCATTGTCTAAGAAACCCTGCATAGGAGAGGACAAAGAATCCACACCAAAATTTTCTATAAATATATACAGAACAAATTAAGGTTAGCAACTCTGAATTTGCCGGCCTTGCACCCTGCCAAATTCAACTGTTTCAAGGAAGACCCATTCTCAGCAAAGCTCCATATCTAGAACTCAACCACTTTCAAATGTAAACAATGTATTTTATCCTCAAGGCATTCTGGCAAAGCACACGCTGATGGGCTTAAGACTGGACTGCAGGCCTGGTTTAAAGTTTGATGGATGGGTACTTTGCATCAAATGTGCCTTATTACAAGTGCATTATATCCTACTGTACTAGGAATAAGGCAGGCAGAATATCTGTCACATTTGTGATGGAACACCTGTCCACCAAACTCTAAACCAGACCTTCAGTTTTTACCCACATTACTTGATTACCCTTGACACGAATATACCCAGAGTCTCTGTTCATCACGTTGTTCTTCTCTTCTCTGTCCTTTCCTTGTTTAGAAATTTTAAATGGCTGCAATTTGGCAGTGATATCACCCCCCTGGATAAATAAATACATAAACCCATCAATAAGGGTACCCAGTTCCAGTACAAACCAATTAGTAAAATACATTACCGACTATGGTCGCTGGTTCGCTGGTTCCTTAGCCATTAGGGGCCAGATGTAGGAGACCAAATACCGGTCGGTAACAGCCGATTTCGGCCGTTACCGACCGGTATTTGGGTTTTGTAATGTAGGGGGCCTTTGATTTACAGAATCGGTAAATTTACCGATTTGGTAATTTTACAGAATCGGTAAAATACCGAATCTGTAAATTTACCGATTCTGTAAATCAATATGTAGGTGGCACAGTAAACAGTGCCACAGGCCCCTAAGAATTCGTTATTTACCATGTAATAGTATTGCATGGTAAATAACGAATTCCTTTGTACATGCACATCTGTGCATATACACCTGTGCCATGTGGCACACAGACATGCCCTAAGGGCATGTCTGTGTGTCACATGGCACACAAGCCAGAAACAGGGGTGCAACAGGGTGTCAAAGTGACACCCTGTCCCCCTTGGCAATTCGGTAATTTTACCGATTCGGTAATTACCGAATCGATATTTGCCATTGATTCCTATGGGCTTCAAGGCCCATAGGAATCAATGGCAAATACCGATTCTGTAATTACCGAATCGGTAAATACCGAATCCTACCGATTCGGTATTTATTACCGAATAATTACCTACATCAGATTTACCGATTCATGAATACCGAATCGGTAAAATTCGGTATTTATGAATCAGTAAATCTGATTTACCTACATCTAGCCCCAAGAGTTTGGAAGTTCCTTGATAGGGGTTCCCTTGTGCAACCAGCCTTCTGAGAATCTTAGTACCACTGATGCATCAATGTACTGAACAGTGACTTACAGGCACAAACAGTCAATAAAAATCCAAGTACTCCTGGGGTCTTCTGAAAAGGTCGATCATGACTGCTGAGATCAAATTTAGCAGCTCCTTTCTTTTCCATGGTATCTGCAACCATTTGGTAAAAAAGGTTGCTTTAGAGCACTAAGAAACCTTTGTACTATTTTGCTAAATAAATTACAGAGGGCTACATTTGAGGTTTTGCGGTCAGTATACTATGTCAGAAATGCAACAGAGTACCCTGTCGGCTACACTGTCAGTTTGTCTGCTTTATTTAGAGTCAGGCAGACCATCAGCTTTCTATCATTGGTGCCCAATTATCACTTCATTGGAAAGTTTTCGCTGATGGCCTGACAAAGTAGGGTCCATTGCAGTGCTTAATTTGGGCCGTGGTTTCCAGTGTCCGGCACCAGCACTCAAATGTCAGCACCAGCACCTATGACATGTTTGTATAATTTAGAGGTGAGCACAGCAACCGTCATTAATTGTAATGACTTATACCTGCCGCCCAAACTATTCTTATAGCTTTGGGGGCCTAGAACGTTGGGAATTGTCACCATTGTAGGAGTATGATGGTTAGTACTTGTACTGGTTCTGTCACTGGCAGTGCTGGCAGGGGTAATATGTGTGCAAGCTGCAGAGGACTCCTGACCAGGGACCTGGCACTTATGTTTATACAAATTAAACACTGCTCCACTGGAGAAAGAACATTATTTAGGGTTAATGATGTGATGTCCCTTTTTCTGTCTGTCACTGCCAGGTAAAACCACGTGGCGGGCAAAAGAAAAAAAAGTAATGACCACCATACTCAGGAAAAAATCTTCCCGGTTGTCCGTTTTCCATAACAATCAAAAACGTATGCAAAGTTTGGTGAATGTCCATCAAAATTGACAGTAGATGTCCACCAAACATTTTGCACCACGACAGGAGCCACTAAGACAGTGGATCCTATCAATACTGGGCCTGCGGCTATCTCTAAATTTTGTGGGTTGTAGTTTGTCAGTGTGACGGGCCCAATGTCCTCTGCCACCCTGAAGAACTGTACTCCGCCCACTATACTATTAATCTGGTCCAGAGTCACAAACGCAGTTAGGTGACCTTACTATACTTTTTAGCACATGCTTAACTCTATGAGCCAGACCTTCTGAAGCAATCTGAGCCTCAAGTTAGTCAATGCCACTACAGTTTATCACTACCTTAGCTGTGCCTGACAACCTAAGCACAGTAGTTAGCCCAACCACTCGAGCCCTTGGGAGGTGGGGTTCTATATCAACACCCTAAGTGCTAGGCACATCGGGTCATCACCTGTTAAGCTGCTCTTCTCTTTCTGCTGGGTTATGATAAAGGGATTCATTTTCAAAGAAACGCCTTTGATATCTATTGTGCAACAGGGCAAATAGCCAACATCTCCTCAAGTAAGATTACACGGGGGAGGGTTTGTACCAACCTCTGCCAAAACAGGAGTTTGCACCAAGATCAAAATTCTGAGTTGTGTGATAACTATCATATCTCTGTTTTCCACTTTCAGATTTCCACAAGTCTACCCTGCCAAAATATATCAGGCGGGGGGAGGTAAGGTGAAGAGGTAAGCTGAGATATTCAGGGGCATAATTATGAAAGAGTTGCGTCGAACTTGCGCCATGCAATGGGCCTTGCAATGGGGCGCAAGAACGACACAACTCTTAAGTTAGATTTATCAAGCCACACAAGGCCACCTTGCATGGTCCTGTGTTGTTAAATCTAGAGTAATGTAACGCAGCAAAAATTGCTGCGTTGTGTTACTTTGCCTCACAAAGGTGTTCCATGGGTGGCGCGTGGGTGTTCCAACGCATTCACCCATGGATTGTGGCACATTTCCAGATTTACCATTACTGGCAGACCTGGGAATGCATCAAAATGATACACATCCTCAGGGGAGGCATAACCAGGACAACTATCTTTATTTCTCCTCGTTATTTCCTCTTTCTATAGATGCTGTATTGTGCGCCAGCGCAGGGAAAATACAGGAATGCGCTGTATAATTTTAAATACGGTGCTTTCTTGTCCTTTCCCTATGACGCAGCACAGCTCAGAAAGGTGGTTTTCTGCACTGCAATATTATTTTTATAAATGTGTCCCTGAGTACCTTAAATTCCGATTCTTGATGTTAAGCCGCATTTCCAAGTGACAACCTGGAATAGGAGCTACTTACCACACCATGTAAACACCTCACTCAGGCAATGATATTCACCGGTTGCAGTAAATACAGCAAACTTTTCCGACCTCCTCGGAAATGGGGCTTGATGAGTTTATCAGGTAAAACCTGGAGAAATGTATCGGGCGGAGGCAGGCAAAAGTAAAAAGACAAATCGAGCAGGTATCGATACGATAAATACTGAATCTACATGTTATCAGTGGCGGCTCGCCGAGGGAGTGCTGCGGGTGGTGAGGCGTATCGGGGCAGGGCAGGGGAATGGCAGGGTGGGGGGGTAGTGGAGTCCAACATACGACGGACAGAAGTAAGGTAAGTAATGAAATACATAAAACTATTTACCTCGCGATGCTGCGAGCACACGGTAAATAGTTTAATTTATTTATTTACTTACCTTACTCCTGTTCGTCGTATGTCGAACTCCACTAAACCCCACCCTGCCCCTCCCCCGCCCACTTCACCGCCCCGCAGCACTCCCTCGGCAAGCCGCCACTGCATGTTATGCCTATCTTCAGGGCACAAAATTAAGAAAAATGTATTATTTTACTGCACCTGGAAGTCCTTCAGACCTCGGCTCGGGATAGTGATATTTAGTGTCTGCTATAAAAATCTCACAATATCCATCCACCTTGTACTGTGCGGCATCGACCATAGTTACCCCTGGGATGTAAAAGACATCATGAGATTTGGGTAACCCTGACTTTTATCCTGGACCCTGGGGCAGTAAAGAGAAATGACCGCTCTCCTCAGCAGGGAAACTGCACAGCGTTCACCACAGCACTGGGATTTGAAGAAAGGCCTGGCAACCTATCTCCTTAGTTGCTGATGTACGTATGCCCCTGCCAGGGTTGGATTGGGATTGAAAATCGGCCCGGGCACGCAAAAAAAAATAAAAAATCGTCCCACATTTGCATAATCACTCCTCAAATCACTGGTGTAATCTTATAAAAAAACTTTAGGAGGGGGTAAAAGAAATGAATGCGTTAGTTTACACTGGTGAAACAAGTGAGGCCACTTCTACTCAGGCCCCCTGCCCCCGCTCAGTATGTACACACATTAATGGGCCGACCCGCGAGACAAAGGGAGTGACACCTCTGATAAACGGAGGTAATGAGCGCCCATCCGCCTTTAGAAAGGCCACTCAGACACCCACTGGGCCGCTGGCTGCTTTCAAACAATAGAGACAGCGCCCAAATATCTCCCCAGACTACTCAAAAAAGCAGCCCACAGCAGAACTCGGACACCGGCCCTTCGGGCATTGCCCGAATGCCCGCGTTACCAATCCAACGCTGGCCCCTGCCAGGCGCGTAACACATGCCCCTGCAACCCCTGTGGTGAATGGGGGCCCCAATACTTCAGAGGCTCCCCCTTCAGCACAAAGCCTATGAATATTTGTGGGATACTGGAGACTAAGGGGGGTGTTATCACATTCTGGGGCTGGAGGGGGTGTCATTTTGCACTTCGCCATTGGACTCCCCCATCTCCGCGACTCCTGTCGCTGCAGCCCGCATTACTGCCTCCCTGCCCACATCAGTTATATCCCTCACGAGCTACGCTTCCCCCTCCCCCATCCAACCCACGCTCTCTCCGCCCCTCGCCGAGCTCTCATCTTCCCCACGCTGAGCCAATTTCACTTTGATTGTGGAATCACATTATATTGTAAAATACACATGTAATAAATGGAAATGTTCATTAAAATGCAATTTTCTTCTAATAGTCTTTCGCCGCCTGAGACACATTCAGTTGTGTGCGCTGGGTAATAGATGTTTGCAGAACCGTAAGTAAGTGCGCCCACCTGCGTGCAGTCTGCGCTTGGGGTCCCGTCTGCACCCCAAAATTACTGAGTGCACCAGGACTATGCCAGAATGTGTATGGTCATCTGCACAAGGTAAATGGCCAGTCTTATATAGCACTCAGTGTTGGAGACCTGATAGTTCCCAAGAGCTGTCAAATGTTGCATACTAGTGTACTGAAGCACGGGGATTAAGGATTTGCCCAGGATCACACAATTTGTTCAAGTAGAAAATCCAAGAATAGAAATTGAGGGGCATATTACTAAGGGTGGCGATAGGCAATTATCGCCGGTTTAGCGGCCGAAGCGGCGATAATTCTATCGCTCTATTAGCAAGCTGTCGCTAACTAATGTTAGCGACAGCTTTTAGGCGATAGCGAGCGGTTTGGGGTCTGCTTTGCATGTCAGCGATATTTATCGCTAATGACATGCAAAGTGGGTATACCCAACCTGTTAGCGACTGAAAGCAGTCGCTAACGTCGCTATCGGCTATTAGCAGGCAGGCGTAGCGATGGAAATATTCCCGCTATCGCCAAAAACCAACGCCTGCTCAGACCAGTTCTTAGCCATGTTATCCAATGGGAGGTGGATAACATGGCTAAGAGCATTTCGTCGCTAATGCGTGTATATCGCTGTATTCTCAGCGATATTCACGCATTTCGCCGCTATCGCTGGATATTTTAGCACAATGGAGAAAAATGTTGCTAATAGCATGTTTTCTCCGCTAACATATCCAGCGATAGGCAGTGATAAAAAAAATCGTTGCTAAGCCTATTTAGCGATAATTATTGCTACTTGTTGGTAATATGCCCCTGAGTTTTAGCCCATGGTCGATAATTTAGGCCAAATCATTTAATATTGTGGATGTGGATTACTCATGCATGCACTGGGCTATGGAACATTGGTCACTACAACCAAGGCAGCCATCCTGTGCGAGTGCAATGCGGAAACACTTGACCGTTTGTCTTTTATGTCCTCTTCGGCCTGTGACAGTAGTGTAACCTTAATGCGCCCTTTCCCCCGCAGAATGCGAAAAGGAGTCCCTAGGCATACCTGCCAACATTTTGACACTAGAAAGAGGCAGATTTTGAAAAACATTATCGGGGGGAATTATTTTTCCCATTTACGTACATTGAGGCAAAGGGAACTTTAGGAAGAACACAGTGAAACTAGAGCAATTTTGGCTATAAAAATCGAGAGTCTCCTTCATGAATAGCACGTATGCCCATTTAGGGACGGTTCTAAGATTTGAGGGGTCCTGGACTAAAAGGGAATGTGCGAGGCCCCTCTAAATTTAGATAAGTGGCCCTTTGCAAGGAAACCATTCAGAGACACTGCGGGACGCCAATGTCCAGCATTTTCGCGCCCCCACAGTTTTAACTTTCAGCCCACAAGCAATTCTCACACCTTCATTCCGATAGGTATGAAAATTGCTTGTGGGCTAAAATGTAAAACTGTGGGGTCGCTAAAATGCTGAACAAAGGGGCGTCCCGCAGTGTCTCTGAATGGGTCTCCCTGCAATTGGGACAAGAGGAAGCATCTCCCTGCCCTAGGCCTCAACACACCATCCCTGAGAGGCCTGGGGCGGGGAGGGGGGGGCTCCCATGGACCCTAATTGCAAGCAAACACCTTTCTTTAAAATGGACTGCCAGGGAAACAAAAGGACACAGCACCATGCGGGGCCCCATGCTGGTGTGCTGAGTGTGAGGCCCTGGGCAGCTGCCAACACTGCCCATGCCTAGCTCCGGCCCTGTGCTCGTTACCTAAACCTCATTGTCTCAGAGGAATTAATTGGCCTTTTAGTGAATTGAGGGTTCCTGAAGGCTTGAGGGCCCCCCTGTTCCGCAAGAGTTGCAGG
This sequence comes from Lissotriton helveticus, assembly GCF_964261635.1. Classification (NCBI taxonomy): domain Eukaryota; kingdom Metazoa; phylum Chordata; class Amphibia; order Caudata; family Salamandridae; genus Lissotriton; species Lissotriton helveticus. The sequence goes on along the minus strand of NC_136068.1, from coordinate 185,475,778 downwards.
GGCCTGCATTACACCCCTTGCCTGTGACTCTTCCACTCCGCAAACACCTTTCACTGCAGGGACATCAGAAAACCACATCATACCTCTACAATGCTCATAGAAGAGTAGGTTAACCCAGCCTCTGCATTCCTTCCAACAAATATCACAGAATGAATTCATGGACCTGGTCGAAGCAGGCAAGCCTGTCGGCAGCCCTTCTAACCCTTGTCCACCACAAACCTTCAAGAGCATTCTTCCAACTACCTCTGCTGCCACACCAGTAAGAATCATCAACAATTCCTTAACCCCTTCAGTGCTCCCGTCGGCCAGCGGCTGACGGGAGCACTCCCTCCCTGGTGCTGCGAACGACCGTTTGCCGTTGCAGCCCCGCCCACCCTTTAGAACGCCCGCACCGTGGCGGAATTGCAGCAGCTGTTAAGGCGTTAACTACAAGAATATTTCCAGAAGACTTAAAAAAGGCATACATACACCCATTACTAAAGAAAACAAACCTGGACACTCTTAACCTGACAACTACAGACCAATTACAAATGAAACTTTCCTGAGCAAACTGACAGAAAGAGCAGCAGTCCCCCAGATGTCACACTTCATTGAAGATAATTCCATACTTTCAGACTTCCAAACAGGATTCTGCCTAGGAAGAGGCACAGAACCTGTCCTCATTGCCACCTGGGATGAACTTAATAAGAACTGGGTAGTTTCACTACTTCTCTTGGACCTTTCATCCTGCCTTTGACAACGTTGACCATGCACTCTGATACAAAGACTCTATGAAACCGGCACAGAGGGGGCTGTTTTTGACTGGATCACATCTTACCATCAAAACAGAACAAATGTCGTAGATCGTGTATGGGGGAAATCGAACATACACAGAAGCAATATTTGTGCTTCTCCTTCAGTTCCGCAGGAGGGACCACCGTGGTTAAAAAATCTCACAGATACAGTTGATGATGAATATGGACGTGGGGGTGAAATTGTTGTGTAACCAATTGGAACGAAATGCATTGCTGTTTTATTTGATTTGAGCTGTAGTGATTCACGGATGGACGTTGTTATGAATACTTTATTAAAAAGAATAATAAAAAAAATAGAACAAATGTCATCCATACCCCACCTATCTCATCCAAACCGTACTACACAAAAGTAGGGGTCCCTCAAGGCTCTATCATCTCACCCATGCTTTTCAACAACTACATGAAGTCATTACTGGCGCTGATCAAAGATTTACATCTCACCTGCTATAACTATTCAGATGACACACAAATACTCCTTAAACTAAAAAGCCCTAAGGACATTGGAAACTCCCAAATTTTCAGTTGCCTCTGAGCCATGAATCAGTGGATGACATGGAGTTATCTCAAACTGAATGCTTCCAAAACAGAAATACTCAAATGTGGTGATTGGAAAAATTATGACCCACTCGCCGCCTGGCCTGATGACGAGTAACACTACCTAAAGTATCTAAGGATGTAAGAAACCTCAAAATTACAATGGACTCCAAACTATCAAAGAATCCCCCCAAGTGGATAAACGAGCAAGATAAACCTTCATTACTATAAAAACTCTGCGACGTATCTTCCCACACCTGGGATTTCCAAACAAGGTCCAGGCTACTCTTTTGTACTGTCTAAACTCGACTACGCCAATAGCCTCTACCACTGATCTTCTTTAACAACAATGAAGAGACTGCAGCAGATTCAGAACTCTGTTGCCAGACTACTCCTACATGTAGAGACACAATCACACATCTCCCCTGCCTAGAGGGCCTACATTGGTTACCAGTTGCCAGAAGATCCACTTTCAAGCTGCTTTGTATCACTCACAAAGCGATACTTGGAACAGGCCTGCTCTTCATTAGGTATAAAATCACCAAACACATTCAACAAAGAAACCTATGCTCTAGATTGGCACTTGCCTCAAAATCTCACCTTACAAGAAAAAAAACATAGTTGGCACATCTTTCTCTGTTCAAGCAGCCAAACTATGGAACTCTTTACCCCCAAGACCTCTCAAGAGTTGGCTCTTCCCCACATAACCACCATACTAAAACATAAATGTACAGCAAATCCCAGTGTAATAAGTATTTATATGGATTATATGTATGTATCTAGATTTCTCTATTCCTTTGCATAAATGTGCCTAATAATTATGTTTATAAATAAATATTTGTTAGATCTGCTTAACAAATGTGCATATTAATACGGTTATATTATTCTATGTTTAACATGTATATAGGTCACTCCATGAATAAGTAATTGTTATCACAACTATTTATCTACAATTGCTTCACTATTGAATTATTAAAAGGAAAACAACATTTTCAAAAAAATAGCTTAACGTTTAGCAGCACATGAAAGTCTGAGTTTATTAAATACAACTTAAATCTAGATATATTACCTTCCTTATACATATATACCTTCCCTGTACTTATTTATCTTTGTATTTATTACTTTACTCCTAATTCAGCATCTCCAAAGCACTACCCTATATCTCACCTGATACGTCTCTCAATATAGCCTCTACCTCCACTCTCTGACTCATCCCAAACCTCATTCTTCTACTCTCTCCAATGCTCTACCCTATTTCTCACCCTATACATCTCTCAATATATGCTCTACCTACACTCTCTGACCCATTCCAAATCCCATTCTACTACTATGATCTCCCAAATATCCTTTCTAGACGCTTCCTCCTCTACCCCTCTTTGCTTCATCTCAAACATAATTTACAATTCAGATCTCCCAAACAAGCCTTTCTAAACCCTTCCTTCATGTATCCCTCCTAGACTCATGCGATACCTCATCTTTCTCCCTAATCCACTTCTGCAGACTTTTCCCTTCTCCTTCTCTCCATTACTCATCCCAAACCTCCTCCTATTGCTATGATCTCTAAATAATCACTTTCTAGACCCTTCCCTTCTCTATCCCTCCACTATCCTTGCCAATCCAACTAACTGACTCACATGTCCACCGCTCAAATTAATTTCCTATTTCCCTATACTAATTCACCATTAATACTTTTGAGTTACGGAGTAATAGCGTGCTACTCACTGAAAAGCGCGTTGACGCCGCATCAGGGGTAGTAACCGCTATATAAAAGCAATTACAAGTACAATTACAATAGAAGACTCTATCACAATGCTTCCGGGGACTACGTCACTGTTTTGAGCTCTATTGCGGAGATTAACCAAGCCAAGTCGCATGAACAGAAAAGGCTAGTTAGTGGCTAATTGAGGTATTTATCATTATCGATAAAGATATGGATTGGTGCAGAGGAGTTGCACCACCCCATTCGTCCACAACCCGTCGAATGGTCTCAAATAACAACCTATTTACACTGCACTCACTAAAAACAATGACTAGCAGAACTAAAAGCCAGGGGCGAGCCAATATCTGAGGAAATGAGCAGAGAGGAATTAAGTGATCTGCCCAAGACCACACAGTTTGGTAAAGTGCGGAACCAAGGATTTAAAAACAGGTCTCTTGTATCATTACCATCAATTCAGCTCATTGACTGCTCTTCTCTGAGCTGACTTTTTGCTCATGCTGTCAGCTTGTAGGTGCTACAAACAACAGGTGCCCGTCTTATTGCTGTCCTCCCTAAGCAGGCTGCACAAAAATCTCAACAGTTAGGCATAGATGCATCAAGCAAAAAACCGGTCGCAAACGGGCAGATTCTCAGAATCTGCCCCTTTGCGACTTTTTTTTTGCATTTGGGATGCATCATCCCAAATGCAAAAATTGCAGTTTAACAAATCGTGAATATTGCGATTACTTGAATTGCGATTGCATTTAAGGAATCTCAAATTGAGATTCCTTAAATGCTATGTATTAAAGTAAAAAAATTAATTAGCGATTTCGCTAATAGGGGGAGCAAATTACCATGAAGTTGAACTGCATTTTTCAAAGTTCCAATTTACACACAAACATGCCCTTAGGGCATGTGTGTGCAAGATGTCCCCATATGCAGATTTCAGGGGTGCAACAGGGTGTCCGTTTGACACCCTGGTACCCTTGAAATTGCAATCTCAATTTGCGATTGTCTAATTGAGAATCGCAAATTGAGAAAGTCTTCCCATGCATTCCGATGGGCCTCTAGGCCCATATGATTGAATGGGGAGGTATTCCTTAATTGTGACTCGCAATTTGCGGGTCGCAATTAAGGAATTTTAATAAATCGCTATTTTTTTAGTGAGTTCTTCATGCATAACCTTTTGCTATTCCTTATTAGCGAATCCTTATTTTTCGCTAATAAGGAATCGTAAAATGGATGCTTGATGAATCTATAGGTTAGTGCCTTAAGCCTGCGAAATATTTGATCAATTTTGCATCGTTATACATCACTGTCCTTTAGTGGCTGCTAACAAATTTTGCCTGAGATCATAAGAGTGTACATAAGGAGACAGGTCATTCATGTCTAGCATTTATTTCGTTCACATACCGTGAACTGGAACAAAGGAAATTAGTATTGGAAATCATTAAAAAGGTGCAGTCATTATATTACATAGTAATATAGCCAGGGTCATTGGAATTGTGCAACTATGCGGTTGCTTCGTCTTCAGCATAATTATGGATTTGTCACATAATGCATCGTCTGGTGCATAACCTACAGATTTTCACAAAAAAATATTTGTAGCTTAAACACAGCGACGGGTTGTTGCGTATAGGTTGACTTTCTGTTGCTTATGGTATATCTGCGTGTTAAACTGGTGCTAGTGAGCTGAAACATTTGTCTAGGCAATGCCAATAAGTGTACACATGACACAATAATAGAAGGCTACTCTGTTGGTTCTGCTTGGTTGGTCGATTGTAGGTTTATTGAGTATCATAACAGCCGTTTATTTAGCGCCCATGTTCACCCCTCATAAAGTCTCTAGGCGCTATTGACAGATAATCAATCTTTATTATTACACAACTCACTTTTACTTATTACATCGAGCTAAGAAGAGTAACCAAGTAAAGTTTGATATCCAAGATACCCGGGGCCTGATTTATGAAAAGTGACGCATTGCTGTGTGAAAACGGGGCTTCGTCACTTTTCTTTGCACCTTCCTTGCGACATGCGGGATGCGTCATATTTACAGTATGACGCATCATGTACGCAAGGAGTTACAGATACGTCAGTATCTGTAGGTGCAAAAATGACGCATATCTGGAGTGTGTCACGAAAGTGATGCAACTCCATCAATGGGTGATTTCACATGGGCAAGTACCACTTCCAATGTGCCTGTGTTAGTCTTACGCCTGCTGTGAGGCAGGCGTAAGATATTGATATATTTGCATCCTAGAAGTGACGTGAAATCTCATAGATTTCACTGCGTCACTTCAACAAGGCTTACTTGCGTGGGAACGCTCCCCCCCCTTGCATACATTATACCTGGCGCAGGCATAATGAGGCGCAGGGGTTTACAAACTGACGCATCTACCCAGATGCATCACTTTATAAATATGACGCAACATGGTGCACTTTTTACCCTGCTGGTGCATCACAAAACGTGACGCACCAGCAGCGCAAAAGTGACGTAATGGCTCATAAATAAGCCCCTCGAACTTCAATTCCAAATGTTAAGCGGTATAAAGACTTCTCAACGGTCTAGAAACAGATATACTCAGGGGGAGCATTGGAACTGGGCAGCAGGGGAGCACCAAATTATGCGGCAGGATTGACAAAGGGCGCGCTAAGGGTCCTTGGTGGACAAGTACTCCAAAGGCTGAGCTTACAAGCGCGCGGCTACTCCAAGGAGTGTCCCGGCGCTTGGTTGGAAGGGTGTGGATTTGTAGCTTGGCATTTTGGGAACTGAACTGAACCAGTAGGTTGCCGATTAAAACAGCAGAAAAGCAAAGTGTAACACAAACCATGCACAGACAATGATGGGTTTTTGTAAGGCATGCTGCCGCAGAACTGCAGCTTCGTAGCACTTTTAAACAATAGGCGGCATCGGCTGGCACTAGACATTTTCCAAACAAGACAAGGTTTAATAAAGTTGGTTTCCAGAAATTTGCTGTTGCCTGGAAAGAGTTGACTGTCTAGTCAGGAGAGGTAACTACGTGCATAATGCAATTTAAAGCACAATGATCATTGTTGCCCGTCTTTCTTCTTTAGCTCCCCCAAGAGTTTGTCTCGTTTCACTTAGAAACGGCAAAATAGATAGACAGACAGACCTACCGATACACACATACAAATATATATATATATATATATATATATATATATATATATATATATATATATATATATGTATATATATATATATATATATATATATATATATATATTTAGTAATCTTGAATTTTTCTCTAATCCTTACAAAAATGTCATACTTTTTAATTGCTCGGCACGATGCTGAAATATTTTAATTGATTCATGCAATACCATAACTTATGCCTAGAGTATTTATATACAATTCTCGCTCATGTTTCGAAGGCCGAGATTCTCTCAGATGGTATTATTTTAGAACGGAACCTTTCATTTAATAATTTTTAATACTCATGTAGGTATCATATGCTATGGTATGCTTATGGGATAAAGGTATAAACCTATGTACTTGGATATGCTGCATTGGTAAGGTTTCACTTTGGCACTGAGGTGTCTTTGGTGTGCAGTGTGGGGGGGGGAGTGTCAGTCAAATTGGTAAGGCCTGTACTATATTAAGGCCACTGTGAGTAGCTGCCTTACAGCCTCATTACAATAGGCCACAAGATGGCGCTAGATGACAATATAAGACCAATATAAGACCTCAAAGTTTCCCTTGTCAGAAAAAGGGAGTGCCCAAATCTCAAAACTGACATTTTGATTGATTTTCTATAAATTCTTATACAGGAGCTGCTTGTCAGATTGAGCAAGGAGGATATGCAAAGGTCTAATATCACAACCATAGGCCTAACCCATAGAAACAATCAAATTTCACGCTTTGCAATTTGCAGCGATGAAAAGTAGCCTTCCACATATATCACGTGCCCACAGTAAACGGACTGTCTTGAGGTTTGTGGTAAGCGCTTCCTGCAGGAGGTTCGTGTGCAGATCGCTGGCGATCTGGATCACTGATCCGTCTTTAGCAGATGTAAGCTTCGGCTTAGGGGTAACCCCGCTGCTGTAAGTGGAGCGGGAACCTGACCTGCACAGGGTGTTGGGCCCAGGAATCGTGGGAGATTAAATAAACGAGAGAGCTGTCATGAAGCCGCACGGGCTCCATAATCATCTGACTGATGTACACTTATGAAGCCACATATGGAACATCTAGGGCTTATATATTCAACCGAGGATTATAGCATTAGCCGCTCTGTGATTCCTCCAGGCACTCATTAAGCACAGCATCAGGGCCTGGCCTCAGGGCTCAGCACAGCTTCTGGCTGCAAACTGGGAACCAGAAAACAAGGGAAGGAGGATAGAGAATAGGAACCTATACCTTCCTCTACAGTAAACACACATGTTGCCACCCACGTGGAAGGCACAGATTGCAAAAAAAATAGAAAACAGCAGCATAGTGCAGCGACTCAGAAAACGTGCACGCGCTTTCTTCGTTGGTATAACACTGCCCTTGGCTCATGCACTCTGTGGCTGTGTAGACTACTAGGGTACATGTGTCCACCAAATTTAGAGATACTGACTATAATACACACCGTATACAAGAGCAATATTCCACTTGACGTTATGCAGGCATCAACTTAATTTTCCAGGATTCTGAAACTTAGGCTAAGATCAAAACTGGGGTGGCAGAGTGGGCTAAAGAACGGTGATGGATTAAACCCAGATCTTTTGACTGGGTGTGAGTGTTTGATTGATTCAGATGCTCCGTCCATCACCACCCCCTTTTGTACCGAAGATCAAACCTAAGCAGGCCCATGAGTGGAGGCGGGTCTCCCTCTCTTAGGTTTGGAACTTTGGGAGGCTCCAACTGGGCTCCTATGTGTGTGGCGGTCAAGGCGATGCTTAGTGTAGTTCGCCATATTATCTTTGAACTTCAAATAGCTGTGAATGAAGCTGTAATATGTTTGGTATGATCCATCACCTCCATTCATTCCTGGTGTGACTTGAAATTATTGAGACAACCTGGACGCAGTGATATGGATTCTTGGCAAATTTAGAACCCATCCAGAGAGAACCAAGGCAGAGGAAGTGCAGCAGAGAGTTACAAAAGATCTTACGCAAGTTGAACAGGATCTCGTATGCAATGGTTGAGATCTCACATGAGTTGACATGGAAGATATCTGGCAAGAATAGATCACCATGTTCCAAGAGTTGGCCACAACTTTGCCTAGATTAGGAGGAGTGTTCCCTTAATATTGAGACAAATGTCAAAATGCCTTTCTGGCAAAAGGAGCCTCACACGAGAGAAATCAAACTGTGACAGGCTGAGGAGGACTCATGACTTCCGCCTGGACCAGATGGTATAGCCTCACAAGAGAGGAGTCAAACTGTGAGAGATTGAAAAGGACTCACAGCAACTGCTCAGACCAGATGGTACAGACTGAGATTGCGCAGAAGGACTGAGACAGATGATTCTTAAAGAACGCAATCATCATTGGAGGGTTCATGAGGAAATAGAAGGTTAGACCACACCCTCACAGACAGCGACTGGATAACACCGGTCCTAGAGTTGGAAGAAAGATGACATCACCCATAAGGAGATAAAGAATGTGCAAGTGTTAACATCATCATGATTCTGACATGAGTTCTGGACCAGTCAAATGTCTGAGACAAAATGGAAAATGGAACTGGACGGCAAGGACATGATGTATGTTTAGGTGGGTTGTCCAATGAGCCTTAACTTTAAAGTGCTTGAGAATCCCTAATCACTTTCAATCTTTTTGGAGTGGTACAACTCTGAGCGCAAAGGGGCAAATTTACAAGCCCCCTGTGCCACCAGTACGTCACTTTTTGTGACGTACTGGTGGCATATTTCACTGCTCCATATTTACAAGGACAGAAAAAGCCACCCTGTGTGGCTTTGCCTGTCCTTGTAAATATGGCCCCTTTACACGCACTTTGCATGAAAAGAGTGTTCCATGGGTGTTGCTGTGGAACACCCATGAAACCAGACACATTTCCAGATTTACGAGGAATCGTAAATCTGGAAATGGGTGTGAATGCTATGCCACCCTAGGGGTGGTGTAGGGAGGCGCAACAAGGAGAAATTTTTTAATTTCTCATTTTTTCCTCTTTTAATGCATGCTGCATTCTACAGCACACATTGACAGAGGAAAATGCCTATAGTGATTATTTTCATGCAGGAAGGTGCCCCTTCCTGCACGAAAACAATCTCCCCATTACGCAGGCATCCTTGCATCATGGTGCAAGAGTACCTGCACCTGCGCATGGCAGCAGTTTGTGCGTTACTGCAGGGACAGCACAGGAATATGACATATCATTGTAAATATGCCGCACTCCTGTGCTCTGAAAGTGACTCAGTGCGGGGCAGCCAAATAGCTTGCGGAATGCACTGAGTCACTTTCTCGTAAACCTGCCTCAAAATGTTTAATGTGAGGTTCCCTTCCCCCATCTGGACAGATAAAAAACAACAAAAAACAGGACTTCCAATTGGATGGATCTGAGTATGGTCTGTGTATCTCAAGTATCTTCCTTTACTAAAGAACAAATGCCACATTGTTCATGTCCGCTTAACAATGTTATAAGGGGGTTACTTATAATTAAGATCCCCATCTGTAATAACCCAATGCTGCTCTCTGTTTGCCAATAAATACCATGAGCATAAATTTATAGTACAAAGATATCACCAATCAATACAAGGGTCTATGTCCCGGAGGTGTGCACCCTGGAACATAGCAGGCCGCACGCACCCCCACCATTGAATGCATGACTGGGCCCTGGGGGATACAGCTCCATGGGCTGAAATCGCCCTGGGAAGTGCATTGCCTGCCCATGTCCCACTTTATATTAAAGCTTGGTCCTAGGGTATGGGGTCCCGAGGTCAAAATAATCTAGAAGGGGGGCCGCGCGCCCCCCTCCCACTTAGTCTGTAAGGCCAGGCCCCCGGGGATGGGGTCCTGGTCGAAATCGGCTCTTGTAGGGGGCCCCCTGCCGCAATGTTTATGAATCAACTCTTCACCTCCCTCCCCAACCCCACAACCCCCCCACCCCCGAGATCTGGCCCACCCGAGGGGCATAAAAAAACCAAGAATGGGAGCCTTCACTTATTTTTATTTTATTTTACTGTGGATCCTCTGCAAATTCACAGTAAAATAAAAATTAAAAAAAAACATTTTTGGGCCCCAAGCCTCCAAAAGGTTTAAGGGGACAAGGTATTCCTACCCTGACCCCTACTGTTTTTTTAGCATTTTTGGGGGGGACATGAGCCCAAGTCTCAAGATGGCTGCCACCACTTCCTGGATGGCGAGATGGCAGCCAATCAGATGTTGGATCTGCGGTGGCGCCAAGTCCCTAGATATACATAAATCTTTTTTTTTAAATAACTCCAAAACTACTGAACAGATTTAAACCAAATTACAAAAAGAGATTTTTCTGGACCAAGAGCTCGCTTTCTGCCAAATTTGGAGTAATTTCGTGTAGAGGTTTGTGCTGTAGTGGTGTTCAAAATCCCCATGGGAAATTGCATGGGGGTAAGGTGTTTTGGGATCCCCCCTTTTTCTGGGACCCCGCTTGATGATTCACCCCAAAACTTTCCAAACAGCAGCTAGAGTGAGCGGCAAACTCGTCTTGAAAATTACATTAACTTTTGTCAAACAGTGCCAAAGTTATTGGCAAAACAACAAATGCTTTTCCTACAGAGACTAGGTCCTAACTATAACTACCTATAGCAACGTATATATGTCTTTAAAGTACATAGATGTGGAGTTAAGAATAGTAAATTCTTACCTACCTCTGTACACTTACCTTTCCACATTTCGTCCCTAAATTTTGTTGTCATGACATTCTCTCATGTCGATATTCGGGATTCAATATTTCCTACTACAATCCATTAAACAGTAGCTTAATAGCAACAATGCCATAACAGCGAGTTAAGAGTGGAGCTGGAAGAGAGTCTCCAGTTGTGCATGGCGGAGACAATGAGTCTGACAGGTGAGCCTGGTGGCCATTTCTGCACTCACTTTCCATGAATCCACAAATGTGTGATTAAAAATGCCAGACTGAGCTATAGGGCCCCTCTGGGAGAAGTGCTTCTAAGGTCAGTTCCATATTTCCTGTATATTACAAGGTTGCAGATGTAAATGTAAATGTAAATGTAGTATACAGCTGGGGTCGCAGGGAATCACACACCACACAGAATCCACCAGAGAGGCAGGCTCACAACACAAACAGACATGCTCAGTGACGCCTGAGCACCATACTTAGAATGGAAAAGTGATTTACACAGATCATGCTACTTTACATGGACAGCTTTGCAGGTATATCCCATGGGACGTGTAGACAATTTCTGCTGTCAGTCATCTGTGTAGGGTGTGATGTTCATCCTTCATCGCCCTCCGCCTTCTCCTACTGACTCTTGCTTTCTGCCAGCCGTGATTCTCTGGCTCCCTAACTGTGCCATGTTTACCAGCGGCGGCTCCTCCGCAATGGCAGATGAGCGTTGCCCCACTGTCTGGCTTAGAGCCAGCAAATGTAAAATAAAATGATGTTCTTGCATTGTTTTATTTTACATTTGCAAGCTCTAGCCAGTGCTGTAGGTAGGGGCGGGGCCTATGCATGGGAGGGGGGTGGAGGAGTGCTACGTCCACTCCCTAAATGCTCATGTGTGTTTGGCCAGCTGTCTCAGGCGACCCAACACACACAAGCGCACTTGTTTCTCCAGTGAATGAATGAATTGGCACTTGTAGAGTGCATGGCTACCAGAAGGCCTCCCAGCGCTTAGGAACAGAACCTTCACAACGAACATTAAACAATAGGGAACAAAAAGGTTTTTAGCTGTCTACGGAAGGACAGATAATCCTCTTCAAGGCGGATATAATTGGGAAGTTGGTTCCAACGTTTGAATGCGTTGTAGGAGAAAAGTCGTCCCCCGCTCCTAGACCTATATATCCTTGGGACTGCTGCCAGGTTTTTCTTCCCAGAGCACAAGGATCTAATCGGATGGTAAGAAGAGATGATGGATCACAGAATTGTTGGCCCTTTGAGGATAGAGTCTGGTGTACGATGCATAGAGCCTTAAACTGATGATCGCGAAGATTCCCTATTGGGGGTCTGTAGAAGGAGACGAGCTTCACAGTTTTGAACAGTCTGTAGCTTCCTAATCATTCAGCACAGGGAGCCTAAATAGAGAGCGTCGGTGTACTCAAGGCGTGAGAGAATCAGAGCTTGAACCAACAGTCTCCTGGCATTGAAGTCAACAGGGGAGTATATTCCTAATCATCTTCAGTATTCCATAGCAGGTCCCTGCTACCTACCGAGATTGCGCCTTCATGTTTAGATTGTGGTCCAGCCAAACGCCAAGGCTTTTGATTTGCTCTTTTGGAGGAGGCATGATATCCAAACACTTGGGCCAAAAAGAGCTGAAGTCCAGGGGGGAGGGTTTGCCCAAGAACATCAGCTCAATTCAGTTTTAGATATGAGCCATCCATCCATGCGGAAACTTTTTCCAGACAGCCGGCAGATTAGTTGTCCCATTCTCCGATTGGTTTAAGGAGACCATCAATTGGGTGTCATACGCATAGGTAACAATCTTGTATGTCAAAGGGCTTGATGACCTCGGCCTGGGGGCTCATATAAATATTAAAACGCTTGGGATGAGCCCTGAGGGACCCCGCAACTCAGCTGTATACTTTTGGAGATAGAGTTATCCTCAAAGACTTAAAATGATCGGACATCTAAGAAGGACTCCAACCACTTGAGTGCAATTCCAGACACTCCTACCTCTCTGAGTCTAGAAATCAGCAATTGGTGATTGACCGTGTCAAATGCTGCACCTAGGTCGAGGAGGACAATTGCTGCAGAGCCACTAATATATAGAATTTTTCTGGCTTCCTCAACTACTACCAGCAGGGCAGTCTCCTTGCCCTGCTGGGGTAAAAAATTGGTTTACGAGGGATGAAAGCTGTCATTTTTCTCCAAGAAGGTGGAAAGAATGGAATTGACATGTTTATCTGCAACTTTTGGGATCCCTGGTAAAAGCGAGATCGGATGGTCATTCGCAAATATTTCTGGGTCCAAGCCCGGTTTTTTAAGAAGTGCTCTGACCATGGCAAGTTTCCACAGAGAGAGTACGAACCCCGAGGCCAGTCTGGCTGCATTGGAAAGCCGGGCTGGAGAAACGCCCAGCAGACTCCCTGCTCTGAGCAGGCCGTCTTACTAGCCCCCTCAGGCAAATCCCCGTGCTGCTTGGCAGCATGGGGATTGGATTGGAGTCTGTTCCAGGGGCTGCTGGGACCCAGGAAGAGGAGAGGCGGCGGGCAGGATGCTTGAGGTGGCCGGCGGCTAAAGGTAAGTTTTTTTATATCTATTATTTCAAACACCCCAGCGTGACCTCCACCGCCACCCCGCGCTCCCTCCACCCACCCTAACACCCTTTATTTGTGACAGCCACCACTGATGTTTACCATGAAGTTATGAGGCAGAGGTGTGGAGATAAATAATCTAATTTACTTCACATTGTAAGGTTATAGTAGGGGTGCCAGGGGTGGCATTGCTCAATGCTTTTGTGCATAGGGACCTTGAGTATTTTTATAGCGCTCACATTGCTTTCATTTACACTCGCTTGTTCTAGTGTGTTCTTTCATTTTAATTTCCATTCAGTCTCTCACTTTCTTTTTCATTCATTCTCTCATGTACCTGCCCTACCTTTATTTCTGTCCTATTTTTTCCTTCTCTTGCTTTCCTTCTACTCTCAGTTCCATACCCATTCATCTTCTGAAGGAAGTCAAATCCTATGGTCAGGTCCCTGTCCATTTGCACCTTCGCTTCATGCTTCATTCACACTCTCACTTTCCTTTCTAGTCACACAGTCAGGGGCATATTACCAACAACTAGCAATAATTATCGCTATGTTGGTTTAGCGGCGATATTTTTATCGCCGAGCTGCGGCGATTTTTATCGCTTAGGAACCTTGCTACTATCAAGGTTTATCTCCTAAGCGATAAAAATCGGCCGAAATGCGTGAATATCGCTGAAAAGTCCGCGATATTCATGCATTACCGAGCTAATGTTCTTAGCCATGTTATCCACCTACCATTGGATAACATGGCTAAGAACTGCTCAGGGCAGGTGTTAGCTTTTGGAGATATTCGCGCTTAGCAGGAATATCTCCAAAAGTTGGTAATAGGAGATAGCGATGTTAGCGACTGTTTCCAGTCGCTAACATCTTGGCACCACCACTTTGCATGTCATTAGTGATAAATATCACTGACATGCAAAACGGGGCCCAAGATGGTCGCTATCTCCTACTAGCTGTCGCTAACTGGTGTTAGCGACAGCTAGGTAATTGGGAGATAATTTTATCTCCGCTTTCTTGGCTTTTAAAGCCAAAAAAGTGGAGATAAACCACCTTGATAATATGCCCCTCGGTTCTTTGTTCATGCATACTCCCACTTCTCAATCTGTTCTTACTCTCAACATCCTGTCCTGTTATATATACTCTTTTTCCTTGTCCATTCCTAGTCTTATTTTCCTTGCCAGTCATACTGCCTCATTATGCCTCATTCCTGTCCAATCATAACCCACTCCCAACCTCGTTTCCCTGAACATTCATACTCTTGATTTCATGACATTCATTCCCTTTCATTCCCTCCCTTCCTTTTTACATTCATGTTACTACATCACTATCAATTCGTTCTCTTCCTTTCCCTGTCCACCTATCAATTCATATTGGGCCCGATTCACAGAACTAATTTAAGACAAAATCCTAAACTTACTACCATTTTGGTATTCACAGAAGGCACTTACTCATTTTGGTATTCACAGAAGGCACTTACTCATTTCGGTATTCACAGAAGTTAGGAGTCCTAACTTTAGGACTCTTAAATGCCTTCTGTGAATACCGAAAGTCTTAAAGTTAGGATTTTTCTCAATTTAGTAGTAGTAAAGTTAGGACTCTTAACTTTAGGACTCCTAAATGCCTTCTGTGAATACCGAAAGTCTTAAAATGAGGATTTTTCTCAATTTAGTAGTAGTAAAGTTAGGACTCCTAACTTTTGGACTCCTAAAAGTCTTAAAATTAGGATTTTTCTCAACTTTACTACTACTAAACTGAGAAAAATCCTAATTTTAAGACTTTCGGTATTCACAGAAGGCATTTAGGGGTCCTAAAGTTAGGAGTCCTAACTTTACTACTACTAAATTGAGAAAAATCCTAATTTTAAGACTTTCGGTATTCACAGAAGGCATTTAGGAGTCCTAAAGTTAGGAGTCCTAAGTTTACTACTACTAAACTGAGAAAAATCCTAACTTTAGGACTTTCGGTATTCACAGAAGGCATTTAGGAGTCCTAAAGTTAGGACTCCTAACTTCTGTGAATACCGAAATGAGTAAGTGTCTTCTGTGAATACCAAAATGAGTAAGTGCCTTCTGTGAATACAAAATTGGTAGTAGGTTTAGGATTTTGTCTTAAGTTAGTTCTGTGAATCGGGCCCATTCTCTCTTCCTAGTCCAATCACACTTTTACTTCCCTGTCATAGTATTCTCTCACTTCTCTGTCGTGTTGTACTACTACATTCTTTATACACTCATAATTTCAATTACGGGTCCAATTAAACTCCCATAACCCTGTCCATTCATACTCTCCCCATCTCTCAAGTCATATTCTTGCCTGCTTGTCTATTTAGGCTCTTTCTTCCATTACCATTCATAATCTCAAGTCCTTATCCAATTATACCTCACTTCCCTGCCCATTCACACTTCTGTGTCCTTGACCACTCCTACTCTTGTCCCCATGCCCAGTGATATCTCACACCCCAGTGTATTCACAGGCTTGCTTCTTGTTAATTCAACTAATTTCTCTGCCCGCTCAATCTCCTTTCCATGGCCAGCCATCAGCTTGCTTCACTGTCAAATCATCCCTCACTGCCCTTTCTAGTCACATGAGTTCTTGTTCATTCATACTCTCACATCCCTGTACATTCACAAACTCGCTTCCCTGCCCCTAGGCAGTTGAAATTTCGCCCCACCCCTGCAAATCATCTCCTAATATCCAATGCACCTGATTTTTTTACAAACTGACAGCTGCCAGAAGATGTGCTTTTGAGAGACAAACTGTTATGTGAATCTGATGTCTCTGGTTTATGTACTTTAAGTTGTTAATGGGCACATTACATTAATTCAGTAGTTTCTCTATGGAGTCTTTAATGTAAATTTTTGTTTCTGTGAGTTGATTAATTTTTTTCTATCTTTTGGAAACAATATTTAAGAAAGCTTGATTGTAATTTTAATTTAAGATCAATTGAATACTATTTTGTCCGCTGTCAGGGGGGGCCGAAAAGGAGTGGGGCTCATAGGTCAGTGCCTACTTATTAGGTACTCCAGAACTTTTCCCTGTCATTTCACAAACTCGCCTCCCTGTCCAGTCATATTGTCGCTTCCTAGCCCACTCATCCTTTCCCTTCCTTCTACAGTCACACTCTCACTTACCTGCCCATTCATAGTCTCTCTTCTCTGCCCATTGACACTCTGCCGTCCCTGCCTAGTCCTATTTCACTTTCATCTCCTTTCACATCCACATTAGCACTAATCAGGCTGGATTACCCACTGGTAGATTTGATGGGAATTGAGGTCAACAAATCCTGCCCCTGGCGGCCTTAACGACCCCACGTGACTGAGACATCTCTCGAGGTCATGGGGTCACGCCTTTGGAATGAGATGGACCTCAAAGAATTCAGCTTGCATTTACATTTAGAAACGATTTAAAACCCTTCCTCTTTAACAGTGTGTTCATGCCTTCATGTCTGTTTCATAGTTGCTACTACATCAGTGCTTTGAATTGGCTAGATAACGTTTTTGCGGTTTCTAAGTATTTTTTTTATATATAAAGAACATTAATCATCTTTTCCTTGGCATTCATACTCTTAAATGCCGATGCAACCACAGTATCACGTGTCTGCATATACTCACTTCCTTCTCCCAACTCTCATATCCTTGTCCAAACAAATGCTCACTTTCTTATCCTTCTGTAGTTCCAGCCTCTGTCCATTTACTCTTTCATTTGCTGGTCCATGCGGATGACAGAGCCAGGGGATGGACATGCGAGTTAAAAAAGAGGTTAAGGAGGGACACAGACAGCTTTGAGGTCAGAGGAAAGGAAGAACCGCAATGAAGATGGATAACTCAGGTAAACTGAAAGAAGAAGTGAGGTCATATAGTAATTTAAATATGAGCGGAGGGATGTACTCGGTTCCACCTGGGCGCGGAGGGATACACTCTGCTGCCCTAGCTGACTACAGCCAGCCGTATTTAGAGAACTCTGCCTGTCTGACGGGGATCTCTGTTCCCTCAAGGTGGTTCCTCTGAGTGCACTGTAGCTTTTCTGAGTGGCTGTCATGGTTAATGAGGCCACTCGGCTACGTTTTTTAATGTTTTTTTAAACAAACTCCCAAAGTGGCAACTTTGTATATCATAAGTGCTGGTGCTGCCAAGTGCTGACCAACGAAAACCACCGGCTCAAATTAAGCACTCCCGACATCTGTGTCCCTCTGTGCCCTGCCACGTTCGAACCACTGTTCATCTTCCTCTGCTCTGCATCACTTCCTGTCCCCTACCATGTCTTGTCCTCTACAATCTCTCTCCTTACACTTCTTTTTTTTAATCTCAAAGTATTTTATTAGTTTTATTATACAAACAAATACAATAGCATTCTGTCACGGGGTTAGCCAAAATAGTCTGTATACAATGGTCAAATGTACTTTACGGTAAGATATCTGTTTTAGCTAAACCCCTCTTACATGGACTTGCTGGCAAAGGTTGATAGAAAGAGAGAAACAGGAAAGAAAGAGGTGAGACTAAACCATGCCACGTGCCGCAGAAGTCACTGCCTCACATCTTGGCCCATTTGTTTCACTCATGGACACTAGAGAACCTCAGTATGACCCAGAGCCTGTCATTTAGTCAGTGCTTAATTGGTAAATGAATGAATGCCGGTGCCGAAAGATCTGCTCTAAAACAATGCTGCTCCGATTAAATATGGGCGCGTGGAATACCAAGGCTGTGTAGTCCTAAATCCACCTCATGCCTCTTTAATCGACTACCAGCAGTGCTCGAGCCGGGGTACCGCGCGGGTGGACCGCGTCCCCCCACTTAAATTACCGGGAGCTCTATAACTGGAGCAAATGGAGCCACACATTCACTCTTTGGCCTCTTTGGGGCGAGATCGGAGCTCATTCAGAACGCTGCTCATGCGCTGGCTTCTGTGATGCAATCGCATCTAAGGGGTGAGCGAGGGGAGGCAATGAGTCTGATGTTGCAAGCCACCTTTCGTGACGTCACTTCCTGTCGTGACGTCAGTGTCCCCCCACTTCTTTTTTAAGGACTTGTGCCCTGACTACCAGGCATTCCTTGCCCCTTTATTTCACTCTTACAAGCTCCTGCTTTCTCCCTTTGTGGCATTTGTTTGGTCTTTCTCTTCCTTCATTTTTCCACTTACTTTGTTTATTCTTTCAGCTCTTGCTCTCAGTAAATGTCTGATGCCAGAAGTGCTGGACCCCAAAAATACAAGTTATTCCCGCTCCTACCCCACCCCGCCGCCAGCAACCACCAGCTCAAATTAAGCACTGTATCTGGTTCGAGCCAGGCTGGAGCCTTCTGTAGTTCTCCTTTTCCATAGTCTTTAGTTCGAGTATTAATGTGCTTCCTTCACCTCTTTAATCTTGCTTCTTCTTTCCACTCATTGCCCCCACACTCCCACTCCCTTCCCATCTCCTTTAGCTGTTGCTTCCTAGAGACCACATTCTCACTTATATCCACTTTATGTCTAAAGCCTGGCCTTTTGCCTATTCTGATGCATCCATTGGATCTCCGTGGCCTCATCAGTGCACATTCCCATGATGATTAGACAATAATGGGGTAACCCTGTGTCCCTCAGAACCTGGGTATTCCCATAATGGACATTAGATCTGCCCCTAGTCACCTTCAGACCCTGGACATAAGGCTCATAGTCTGTGTCTATGGGGATAGATCACCCCTAGCATGCATGTGCTCACAAGCAAATATGTATCTGCAAAGGCTTGTAGGACACACAAGCAGCACCAAAGATAAACTTCAGTAAGGCGGAGCCACGGCTAGCAGCCATCACATGAGGTTTGGGCTTTGGTACCCCCGATGTTGATCCCTAGTATTGGCGACATTAGGGGCCAGATGTAGGTATACAAATACCAGTCGGTAACAGCCGAAAATACAGATTTTCGGCCGTTACCGACCGGTATTTGGATACTGAGATGTAGGGCCACCTAAAATACAGATTCGGTAATTTTACAGAATCGGTAATTTTCCAGATTCGGTAAAATTACCGATTCTGTAAAATTACTGAATCTGTATTATGAGATGTAGGTAGCACTGTAATCAGTGCTACAGGGCTTTAAGGATTTGTTATTTACCACCAATTAGAAGTTGGTGGTAAATAATAAAAGCCTTGAAAAAGCTTTTTTTTTTGCTTTTCAAACACTGCCATGTTGCAGACATACATGCCCTTAAGGCATGTATGTCTGCAACATGTGCACCCATACACGATTGAGGGGTGCAACAGGGTGTCAAAGTGACACCCTGCCACCCTTCAATGTTTCTCCCAATTACCGAATCGGTATTTACCGATTTGGTAATTGACATTCATTCCTATGGGCCTCCAGGCCCATAGGAATCAATGGCAATTACAGAATCGGTAAATACCGAATCGGTAACTACCGAATCTTACCGATTCGGTAATTTAAAAAGAGAAATTACCTACATCCCATTTACCTACTCTTAAATACCGAATCGGTATGATTCGGTATTTAAGAGTAGGTAAATCGAGATTACCTACATCTGGCCCTAGATCAGCAGAAGGATCTAAACTAGGTCCTAAGAACCATGTTTACTTCCTGTGGTTTCCACTTCTTGATTTTCTCCCATTCGCTCAGCGACATAGATCAGTCTGTTGATGAGCTACAGGTGGGACAAAGGTGGCCAACCCCATGAGGTCATCAGGGATCAAATGAAAAAATTGGTTCAAAGAATTTTGGCGAACCAAAATCTGTGTTCCACAGGTCACCTCCAGCTTTGACTTGTTGCCCGAAAGGCCTTTGATGTGAAAGGGCTCAGCAGGTGGGCAGGCTTAGCTGGAAGCCATTTTAGAAAGCTCCTGGGTTCCTCAACGAGAGCATCCTCCCTCTGTCAGTCTCTGCTAAATATAGGGCCCTCAATTGAATATTTTCAGCTGTCAAGCAAAGGCTGGCGATAAGGAACATCTTTATTCATGAACTCCTTTGCAGAAGCTTCCTGTAGAATCCCTGCACACCTGCCAGCTCTGCTGGAAGAGAGGGTCATGCATAATTCACCACCCCTTGTAATTACCCAGAGAAAGAGGAAGACAAGCGAGAGGGAGGGGGGGAGGAAGCCGAACAGAGGAAGTCACTCAACGGCAGGCTTTGACGTGGCACCAAAGCGCGTGCCTTCAGCGGAGCCCTTGGCTATCAGGTGGGCACACGGCGTGCACTGGCAGCAGAGCCTTCAAAGGAGGGATGCTGGTTTATTATTTTCCCAAAGGGAGGTGGTCTCTGTTGTATGTGGGTTAGAATGGCAAATGCTCTGCTTGATGTTCTTTGAGGAGGGAAATCCCTATTACATGCTTCGTACGCCGCGGCTCTCTATCTTTAGCCGTTCCTGGGAAGGAGGACCTCATGCTACATGCACGAAGGCACGTGGGGCTCTGTTTGCCATGTCTGTTTCTACAGAGTCATAACCACATGTTCTCTAAAGCAGAACCTCTCATTTGTGCATTTCCTTAGTGTTTGTCTAATACATGTTCTTTGTAGTTGAGCTGCTTTTTTAATATTTTATAGTACCAAAAAATCTAAATGTTGGCTTCTCAGGTAGGACCTTCAGCTTTGGGTTGATAAGAGCAGTAAAACCCACAGTGCTTCCCAGGATTGAAGCAACATCTACTATAGGTTTGCCATGGTGAGTCCCTCTCTTGGTGTGTTTCCAGTTTTAAGATTCTAAATTGATTGTTACATGCAGTGGGGGAGGGGGCAGATTAAGTTTGTCTCCACAGGATGTAAAGGACCCTTGGTTACTTTTTTTTTAGAGTCCAAGGCTTTTCCTGCATGTTTCCCAGAAAGGGAGAGCATTTTAGGGAGACAATTTCCTAAGGTCTTCTTAAGAGGGCATCTTTCGTGGCCAATAGAAACTAGGAATGGCCATGTGACAGGCGGTCACTGTGCTTTTTGAGTCTGTAAGTTTGGAGGCTCGTCCATGCACCTTTAAGAATGCTATGTAATGTTTGTGTTATGAGGGGATGGAGTACATTCGGTTTTCCCGAATGGTCTGGGTGGGCGATGGTGCTCGTTGTGTTTTCCGCGAGAGATGCAGCATCTGTTTCACAATCTTAGAAAACAGTACGCTCTCACCACACTAGTGTTCCATGGTGTACTAAGCAGTAGCGGCTGGCATCTACGGGGCAAGGGGATGGGTGCCCAAATAATATTTTTTTTTTTAACTGCATGCGCAAATTATATATTTAAAAAAACACTTCCCTTACACAACCATGGCGTCCTCCGGTCTGGACCTCTTCTTTTACAGGATCTGGAACTGGATGCAGCAACTCCCTTGGCCAATCCTGGTGCTGTTCTCATTAGCATGAGAGCAGCAATAGGATTGGAGGGAGCGACCTCACCTAGCGCTCCACAGCGCTCTGGAGGCTTTGGCTTGCTCTACCCCAGCTGTCTTGGAGATGTTTTAAAGTGCGCGTGTTGCTGGCTGTCCCAAGGCGGCCTGCCAAAGAGACATGCCCACTTTAAACAGTGTACAGCCAGCCCACCCTCCTCCCTGCTGCTGTCACTCAGCAGCAGCCCCTTCGCCGACCTGATGCTCTGTTCAGGACGGGGCATGAAAAATAAAACAGTAATAAATTATCATTTTATTTTTCATCTCTGGGGCTTTTGCCCCTGGTACCTAAGTATTTGTGAGTGCAGTAACAGGGAAAATTTTAATGTATGTTGTCAATAGTTGGTATACTAAATTCTACGTTTGCAAAATATTGAAATAACTGCTTTCAATTTTATCGTTATGTACATTTTTCCTTAAGAAGTGTATCCCAATATTGAGATGTGTCCCAACATTGCAAAATTACTTTTTATGTAAGCAATTGTATGCAAAACTCTTTCATGCCATACTTGGATTTCCCTTGCATCCATCATCTTGAAATACTCTCCTGTATTAGTGGTTGGTCCCAGGTGCACATCTACTTTAAATGGTGTATTATGTAACAAATCAACATCTTTATAGGAGGGCCGGCTGTTTTGGACCATTGCACCACCGGGGTTAGCTGTAGCTCTAATATCTGCCAATTAAGTCGTTTTTGAGGGCGACTTCTATCTGCTAAAAGAGACCTACAAGTATACCTTATTCGGAGTTTCAGATCTTTGTGTTTTTTCCTGGAGGGACTTGAGCATGGGTTATTTCTTACAAGAAATAATGCTTTTATGTGACAGATACACGTTGTTCCTGTCAAATCGGTTAGATGATTGTTTGACCATTTTTGCAAGGTTCAAAGCAGAGTCTTGCCTTACTACAAAAGAGAGCGCTGTACTTTCACTTTTTTCACACAATGTCTTTGATTTTTTTTTTATCTCCAGCCTATATCATCTGGTAGATCAGTCCTTAAATACTCTAGTTGGTGTAGGAGCATTGCATTATTATCAGGGCCACTGGAATTATGCAGCAGGAAATGACCAAATTATGAAGCAGGGTTGAGTAAATTAAGCAGGCAAGAAAAGGCAAATTATGCAGTATAATGAGGTACGTTTTGTAATAGAATTACTTCATTTATTTGTCATTTTTAAACTTGGTAAACCTGTCTGGGCATTGATTGGACCTTATAGGTATCAATTTAACATCCAGATTTAGCAATAAGCATCAGAAAGGTGTCCAGTCCAGCTTTACCAAGGGCCTTCCACCACGCGACAACATGTGCCTCTGCATTTTTAGTAACCTTTGAACCGTTTGCGCTAGAAACGGTTTTTATGTTAAAATCTGCAGATTATGCTACAGATGATTAATTAAGTGGCAAATGTGCAAATCTATAATTATGCAAAAATCGCCACGGCCGCACAATCGCATAATTCCAGTGGTCCTGATTATTATTTGGATCCTATGCATGTTTTGATACTCAGTAGAATGTCACGATGTTCGACTCTCTGGTTGTCACTAAACATGATCCGCTAACCTTTATTTAACTATGACGCAAAATGATGACCAGGGCCTAAAATATGGATCAGCCATTCTCACCGGTCTCCCCAACATGGAGAGACCATCTCAGAGCTGCTCGGCATGCTGCACCCCCATGAATTCTAATGTATGTTGTCAATGGTTGGTATCCTCAATTTTATGTTTGCAAAAGAATGAAATAACTGCTTTCAATTTTATCGTTATGTACATTTTTCCTTAGGAATTGTATCCCAATATTGAGATGTGTCCCAAAATTGCAAAATGACTTTTTATGTAAGCAACTGTATGCAAAACTCTTTCTTGCCATACTTGGATTTCCCTTGCATTCATCATCTTGGAATACTCTCCTGTATTAGTGGTTGGTCCCAGGTACAGATCTACTTTAAATGGTGTATTATGTAACAAATCAACATCTCACCGGTCTCCCCAACATGGAGAGACCCTATCAGAGCTGCTCGGCATGCTGCACCCCCATGACTGTCCCTTACTGACACAAGGACGTTTGACCATATCACGACACCACTTGAAAATAAGACACAAAGGACCATATTATCAAGACCTGCAATAACATTTTCGCAGTTTTAGCGGCAGGAAACTGTAGCTCAAACGGCGATAATGGGCTTGATAATATGCCCTTGGGAATTACTATAGAAGCCCAGGTTTGCTGTCCTCCACACCAGAATCTGGGCTTCTATTGGAATTCTCAAGGGCATATTACCAAGCCCCTTTATTGCCGCTTTAGCAGCAGTTTCCTGCCACTAAAACGGGGATAATGTTATCGCCGTTCTTGATAATATGGCCCGAAGTCTTCCCACTCCAAAACCACTACCTTCAGACCTGGCTGCATTATATTCAAAGCTCTGAAACTGAGCAGCCTCTGTTGTGTGACAACCAAACTCATTCTCTCAGGGAGATGGAGACACTTCTGCATCTGGAAAGACATACATTGCAACAAATCTTCTGCCATTTGGACTTTGCAATGAAGATCTGCAATGAATTCCGGTTGAGCATCAGGTGTTACCTGTATTTTCACATGTTTCAAAACACAACAAAATCACACTTCCTGTCGAACCATCTGCCCATTTCCTGATAGATCCTTGTTAGCTTTTTCAAGCCGAACCACAGCTGCCCGCCTTGACTCGGCACTATGCACGATATTTTTAAAAGAATATACATTAAGATCAGTGCACATTTAGTATGCACATGTGTTTGTATTAAACTGAGGAGGTGGACATTTAGATGTGCCAGATGGCAATACAATTGTTCCCAAACAAGGGAGACCATTCCTCATTGACTACTTCCTGGACACTTGTCTGCTGCTTGATAATTCCTGTTATGGTCATGTGGTGGGTTGTCTGTAATATTTGTACTGCATAATGGAAGGCTTTTGTGGGTTCTTCCACCACCTTCTCTGCTTCCACTTCTGGGAATGAGAGATTTACACCTCTTGGCAGAATCTTATGGTAATAATGTCGGAAAACCATTTTGTAGGCTCGATTTAAAAATGTCCTAAAAAAGGGTGTGTGGCCAAGCAGAGTAATGGAGTACAATGTGTTCTCCCAGTGCTCTTATCCTCCTCTACTTTTCCGTGAAGGCCAAAGCCCTTTAACTACTGCTGCACCCCTGGCAGACCTCTCCGGCTCATCTACGAGGCACGCTGGGGATCGGGGAAGCCACCAACCACAATTTCCCTGGTAACTGCCTTACCAAGCTCCCACAACTGCCCAAAGCACAGGGTACCACAGCACCTAAGCAGATCCTTCTAGGCCTGAAGGCATGGGGAGCACCCCGGGCAAGGCCCTCCCCATAACTGAACAATACCGAGGGTGGTGGGGAGGACCGGCGACCACGATCTTACCTGAGCCTTCCCTGGATAAGAAAGTGACACGACCACTATCTTGGATATTGCACCGCCAGGAGCCCTGTTTGAGCCCTGGATTTCGGAACACTGACAAACCTTGGTAATCCCCTCAATGGCAGGAGTAGTGAACCCATCCCCTATAGCGAAGTACCTTCCCCGCGGCCTCCATGTGTTCCTTACTCAAACTGCCCCCCCTCATGTTTGCCCTAGTGGGAGAACCCATAGATGTTAAAATCAGGCAAACACAAGTAATAACAGGAATTCCATTCGGGGGTTGACGGCATCAAATGAACTAATCCACAGATGGCATCCTTCTAACACTAGCCAACCCCACGGGCTCCCTACCGCACTAACCTCCATGCTCAACCAGTTTGAACTTGTATTTGGCTACAAAATAAATAAAGATAAGTCATACTACCGCAACCTCACAGTACACCAACAGGACATACCATCCTTACAAACATGAACTCCTTTCAAGTGAGCAACTCCCGTACTTCCGGACTACCATAAAGCTATCCTGGAAGACCTTTGGAGATAGCGCACACTAAATCTATCATGACTGGGGAGTATCAACGTCATCAAGACGAATAGCCTCCCCAGTCTCCTTTACCTTTTTCATTCCCTACTCAAAGGCAAGCCTATCCCCACAGCAGACATCTGACAACTCCAAATGCCCATATGCTTGTTCATATGGAATGGGAAACAACCCTCTATTTCGGATAAACTTTTAATACTTCCCAGAGATAAAGGGGGATTAGCCTGCTCAAACCTGCTCAATTACTAATGGGCAGCCCACCTACGCTATATCTTAGAACGGGCGGGAAAGTGAGAAACACTGGTTTCGTGTAGATCGTGTGGTTGCCTGCCACTCGCTATGGAACCTCGTGTGGCTCCTGGGGCAGTCTAGACCTAAAAGTGCCTACATAGCCAAACCCACAACAACAACCTTTGAAACATGGGATCACATAGCCCTAAAGGGGGGGCTCACATCCTTACCCCCATTGAACACTTCAATAGCTAATAATCCTGCCTTCACTCCAGCCCTGGCACCCAAGTCTTTCCCCGCTTCGACGTAAGGAGATTGCAGGACCCTAAAAGGCCTGAGTTAATGAGACTCTGTTAACCTTTTGAGCAAGGCAAACACAACTTTCACAATGTGGAAAATTCCCAACTCCAATAATGCCAACTGCGACACTGGGCATTACACCCTCCCAACCCTCCGGCAGACACAAAAACTCTCACACCCTTCGAGAACCTACTGTCTACGTTCTCTGGCATGAAAAGTTTAATATCTTGGACATACCGGGATCTACAAAACTCCTGACTCATACCCTCACTTACTTATCAATTCCCTACAGACTGCCCTCTGTGCTGGCATGGCAGGTCAAAAGCAGGACATTCCTGGATGTATTGTGGACATTTGCAATAATCGAGACATTCTGGAAGGAGATACTGGCAACAACAAAGAAACCCTGGAGTACCTCATCCCAGCCGATCCGTTCATAGTACTCTTAGGGATGGCACCACTCAGTCATGAAGGGCAGAACAGGATCTGATAGGATACTCATCCGGCACAAAACAGGAGCCGCTAAACAGCTCATAGCCCTCTTCGGCAAGAAGAAGGCTCCCCCCGCAACACTCTAGTTCCATAAGATGTGGCACAAACTCAACATGGAATGATTCACGCATGCTATAACACAATCCGAACATAAATTCTCCCACACCTCACAACCCCTGCTAGATTACATGTCCAGGCTAGAATACCACTACTGTAGTCCTCAACGCCTCCACGCCCTACGTCTATTTGAATGTCCTGCGCTTCCTGGAACTCCTGACAGACACTCACAAAAACTCAGTGGTGGCTTCTTCGCTGAGGCAGAGGAGCATCGTCCCACAGGAAAAATAAAACGATGATAACTTTGTTATTACCATTTTATTTTTCTCTAGTGGCTCTGAAGGTGTGGGCGAGGCTGCACTGTGCAAAGCAGGGGTAGGATTGGCCGGCTGTCCTGGGCAGGCCAAACAGTCATGCGCACTTTCCATGTTCTTCACCGGGCTGTAATACACAACATGGATGGAGAACATGCACAGGCTCCCAGTCCCCATCTAAGCGCTAAACCAAGGCGCTCAGACGTGATGACAGCAGCATTGTGATTGGCTAGGGGAGTCTGGGAGCCTGTGTGCTGCCAGTTTTCTGTGACTGAAGAGGACAGAAGAGAGGCTGTCGCAGGGAAGGTAAATGTAATGCCTTTTTACCCTTTTTTTTACCCCGCCTCACCACTAGTGTCCCGTAGTACCCGATACAGCAAAAACTCTCCACATGCCCCCGTGTCAGCTTGTACCGAGCCATGGGCACATAGAAAAAAATCCCTTCACTCTCTGGGGCCCTCCAAACTCTGTATTCAGTTAACTCCCTCAGGTCCTCACCACGCTCCCCGTCCTGGGATCTCACCACCCACCCGTGCACACCCCACAAGTCACTGCGCACCCACTACCCAGCCTAAGACCTGCTCAGCCGCATTCATAATTTGTTCAGGGATTCACAGGCCAACCCCCTTTTTTCTCGGTTGCTTACCTATTCCCTCCCCAGCCTTCCCCTATTTTGCATCACTTCTTTACCCCTTGGCCATAAGGGCGACAAGACCATATCCTTGCCATTGTTTTAATCCTGTTAATGCAGCTACCTGGTCTGTGTATGCTCCTGGATGTGCTTGGAGTTATGTTTTGGAAAGCAATAAAAAGATTTCATACAAAAAATGCCCCAAATACATTTTTTTGAAAAACAACATGGAGTGGCCACTACTGCTTATTAAAGGTTGACATGCTCAGAATTCTTCTACTAATGAGGTACACAAGTCTTTGTCAATCTACAGCGGATGTCTCGAATGGACAGTCAGTGCTTGCGTTCAGTAGCTTCTTTTCTAATGCTTTTTGACACTTTTTATTTTGGTTGGAACTTTTTGTTTTTGTAGTGACAAGGTGAATTTGCTGTGGCTTTGTAGTTTGCTTTAATATTCAAACATGTTCATTGTTGTAAGTATTGAGGTGCTTGCTCAACCCAGAACACGACAAAGGCAGTATTTATAAATTATGTATTGAATGTATTTAATTTATTTGATATGATCATACAAATTATAAATTCATATTGTACAGAAGTATATGCAAAACAACAAATTAAATGTAGCAGTCAAGTAAAACATTTCAGGGAAAGTGTAAGGTTAGCAGGAAACACTTCAAAAGGAAGCTTATTTTCCAAGAAGATAAAAAAGGACTGAACGAGAGATAAAAAAACACACTGCTGGCAGAGGAGAGTTCACATTTTGAAGTCGAACGAAAAATGATTTGAAGGAAGAAGATGCACAGTGTCACCGAGGCTGCATGAGACAGATGTGAGAATATAAAACAAAAAGACTGTCAAGGGACATAGAGCTAGTTATGGGAATCACAGCAGGTGAAGACAAAGAAAGCTAATGAGGAGATGAAATGGAAGCCAGCAAAGAGAAATCATGTATTGTGACACATGTGAGGAACAGGAAAGGTTGAAGAGCATTAAAATAGAAGAATTGAATACATTTTTGAGGGGGGCAGAAATAAAGGCAGGAAGACCAAGCAGCAGAGAAGAAAAATAATCCTGCTGGGATAAAATTATGGCGAGAAGTAAAGTTTTAATGGCCTTATAGGTGGTTGATTGAGCATAGTTTACGGATATTGTATCGCGTGGATACAACAAGGACAAGAAGCCACAGAAAGGTGCATAAGTCTGATTAGATGATGAGTAAAATCAGGAAAGCACAGAGCTACAAATTGAAAATCACAATAACAGGCTGACTTCAAGTCTTTCAAGGAAAAACACTCTGCCAAGACTCTGAAAGAGCTACTTGATCATAGAAATGTTAGACTGTGCTATGGAAACATTGATTATGTAACATAAAAGATGCAAGGAGAAGATCATGAGCCAATGTTTGAAAAGCAGCTGGGAGATCAGGAAACAGCAGAAGAGAAAACTGATTGACAAACCACACATAGTGGCAATTGATTTTGACAGCTATCCAGACATAGGGCCCGGAGACCCCATTGAAAGTCTTTTCCGTGTTCAATGGGATCATCCTAGCCGAACTACTTTTATCAG
Source organism: Lissotriton helveticus (assembly GCF_964261635.1). NCBI lineage: Eukaryota > Metazoa > Chordata > Amphibia > Caudata > Salamandridae > Lissotriton > Lissotriton helveticus. The sequence goes on along the minus strand of NC_136068.1, from coordinate 185,446,478 downwards.
CTGTGATATCAAAAATGAATGTGGCAGTATTCATTTTAGTTGGAGCAGTTGTACCCTTTTCCATTTGTAAAACAAAGTTGCCTAGGTGGGACAAGTGAAATAATCACTCTGGCCATTTGTTGCCACATATCTGGCCAACTGTTTTAGCTGAGTTCGCTGGACGAGAACCTGATTGAAGAGACGGAATGATGGAATGAGACAGTAGGCATGGTCCCTGGAATTATGCAATTTTGTGGCTACAGCATTTTCTGAACATTTATGGGTTTACCACATTTGCAAATAATTTTTAACAAAGGAGGGATGGAGAGGGAATAGTGGATTCTGTCTCCCCTGGCAACTATCATAAACAAAAGGAATCCACTAGGTGGACGGCGGTTGTTACCACAATGGTGGGGAGCAACCAGTGTTGTTAAAATACCCCTCACACACCAACAGGCCCCTTGGTGTCATGCTTCATCATCGGGGTCTTCGCAAACCTCTACGGAATGCGGCGTGCTACGACTTCACGACTACGCAGGAGCACTTTATGAGTGAACTATGTGTTTGGTGTGTGAAGGTACCAAGATGTGAGTGGTGAGGTGAAAAGTGAGGGATTAAAAAATACCTGGCACGTGAGTGCTGAAAAAATTTTATTTAGTCTCCGGCTGGTATTGTTAAAAAGAGTGCTAGAGTGGTTGTGGTTTACTAATTAGGGTAACCCAACCAAATTAGTGCGTCGACATGTTTCGGAGTAATGGAACTCCTTCTTCAGGACGGGAATATGCACTACTTATCCCCACCTTACTCATGTGTGTAGATATTAAAAATTGTGCTCTACAAAAATAGATATGGTGAATAATGTACCTATCTATGTTGGATGTACGGTCCGTTGCGCCCAGTTGGCGGTTCAGGATACCTGTAAACAGAAAAGTTATGTAAAACAAGATGGCACATATTGTTGTGTCCATACTGTGCTAAAAAACACAGAAGGGTCATAAGAAACAAAAGTGAAGGTCCAGGAACCCTAAAAAAAATTTTTTACTACTAAGCAAGATAATACATATTCTTATGTTAATACTGTGTAAATACACAGAAGGGTAACAAGGAACAAAAGTGAAGGTCCAGGAACCCTAAAAAGAGAGAAAAAAACGAACTACATATAGATTGAGACACATACACATTCAAAATATCAGATAGGTCTTAGAGGGTATGGTTTGTGACCCAAATGCGTAGCTTACTTATTAATAGAGGTCCAATGGCCTCATGAGCCACAGCGTGTTGGGGGGTGGTCCGTTCTACCCGATATGGCAACCTGTGAGGTATTTAAGGGAATGGATCAAAAGGTAGTAATACCTCGGTAATAATAGATCACACACCTTTAGGCTTGTTCATACATCCATACACACTCACGGTTTTACACAGGGCTGTCTGGCTTGTTCCCCCTCCACGCGGCTCCGACGAGTGAGGTGGTGAACTAAGGAGCGAGTTTAAATAGTCTCAAGAGACCTCAATTAGCCCCTAATGGAAAACGGAAAAGCCCATACTTGGTCCGGTCCCCTGGTTTGCTATCCGCATTTGCGCGCACCGGGAAGGGTGTTCCCGTGTGAATGCGCATGTGCGGAGGAGCAGTGTTGCGCATGCGCCCATGCTCTTTCGGTTAGTGGCAGCACTGAGTCGCTTCGCGCATGCGCGAAACCTGGATCCAGTGTCTGCTACCACGCGCATGCGCAGAGACGGTGTTGTGGCCTATAATCGACTTGATTTATCTGAGAAACTCCATGTATTACCAAGGGGCGAGCTGAGATCCCTAAGGTGACAGCGAAAGGCGCCATGTATAAGCCGCCTACACAAGGGGGTCCTGATAAAATTATGACCATATGCATTTGGGGTAAAACAACAGATATTTAAGAAAGGTTTACAAGCCTCGAGGTAGGCAAGATTTTCAAAGCAAAGATTAATAGGCAACACCTATCCCTGAACCCCTATGAGCCAAATAGAAACATTAGGGTTTAACCTGGATGTCCTCCAGTGAAGTGAATAAATGGTATGGGGAACTGATTAAAGGGCAAGATGGTTTACAGATCTAAGGGTGCTGGTTTTATTAAACGCAGTTGGCTTCATGCAATGGAGTTGATGGTTGAAAGGTCTCTGATTGTTTGAGCAGAAAAAGGGGGTTATTATTTAGCGTAATTGGCTCCATGGAATGGAGTCATTCAACCCGGTCACATCTGAGCCCAGACGGAACACCCATCTTTGTTCCTTCTCAAACAAACCTCTTTCAGATTTTAATTGCTCAATAACAGTCCAATGTATATCATTCACACAGTGCTGTGCCTCTAGGAAGTGAGATGCCATTTTCGTTGTCTGTTTTTTGCATCTCACATTGCTCTTGTGTTCATTAATTCTGGTTTTGACTGCACGTGTGGTCATTCCTACATACTCCTTCCCGCAAGGGCATGTGATAAGATACACCACATTGCGGCTGTTGCAATTCGTGACAGCGCGTTGTTCCCATTTCTCGCCATTACTGAATTCAAGAGACAGGCTTTTCTTAGTCAGGTGGCAACTATTACAATTCCCACATGGGTGATGCCCATGCAGTCCTTTTAGCCTCGTCTGCTGTGTTACATTGGTTTGAGGTCTTGTATGGACCAGAATATCCTTCAAGTTTCTCCCTCTCCTATGTGCAAAAATCGTTTTTTCCAGATCTAGATTCACACTCGTAAGGATGCGCCAGTGTTTGTTTACCAGCTTGGTCACTTGGTTTGACACGGGGCTGAAGGTTGTGACACAGACTGGTCTGACAGATTCCTCTTTTCGTGGGTTGTCATCTAAAAGAGCTTCCCGGTTATTGTTCCGTGCTCTTTTCATTGCCTGGTTAATGATCTTATCTGGGTATTTTCTCTGTTGTAATTTTTTGCTCAGATCCAGTGCTTGGATTTTGTATTTGCCCACATCGCTGCAGTTCCGACGTAGACGGAGGAACTGTCCATATGGTAAGTTCTCCCTCAGGTGACGTGGATGGAAACTGTCGAACCTGAGGAGGCAGTTCCTTGCGGTCGGTTTAAAATGTGTCTCTGTCTTTAAATGACCAACCTCGTGATAAATGTTAAGGTCTAAAAAGACCATGGACTCATTGGACATTTGGTGAGTAAATTTCAGGAATTCGTTCTGGCTGTTGATCCATTGCATGAAATCCATGACAGATTGGTTGTTGCCTTCCCAGATGACCAAGACGTCATCTATATAACGTTTCCATGACAGGATTTTGCTCCTGAACGGATTGTTCTGGTGAAGGATTTTGGTAGTCTCCAGGTGGTGGACATAGAGACCTGCCAGGCTTGGAGCAAAGGTGCTCCCCATGCTAGTCCCATGGCGTTGTAAGTAGAGGGTACCTTCATACTCGAAAAAGTTTTTGGTGAGGGCCATTGAGATGCATTCCATTACCACACCTCGTGGAGTGTGGTAACGCCACTGCTTACTATACAAGACTTCCTCAATAATGTTCAGGGTTTCATCGTGTGGGAGACTGGTGTACAAGCTCTCCACATCGAGGCTCAGTAAGATTTGTGAGGTTGGGTTGAAAGGGTGGTCTTTCAGTAACTGAAGGACAGCTTTTGTATCCTTAAGATACGTATCGGTGGCCTGTACCAAAGGTCTCAGGAAGGCATCCGCGAACTTGGAAAGAGGTTCCAAAACAGAAGCGATGCCCGACACGATGGGGCGACCTGGAGGGTTCTCGAGGTTCTTGTGAACCTTGGGTATCGTATAGAAATATGGTACCCGTGGATTTTTCTGTGTCAGAAACAAGGCTTCTTTCTTCGTGAGCCAGTCATGGCTGAGAGCTTCTTCAGTCATTGCTCCCACTTGGATTCGTATGGACTCTGTGGGGTCCTCATCCAGAACCTGATAGTTCCTCCTGTCTGCGAGGAGTCTCCTGCATTCTTGATCATATGCCGTCGTTGTTTGGATCACAACGGCCCCGCCCTTGTCTGCGGGTTTTATGATAATCAATTTGTTTCTTGACAATACCCTCACGGCCTCGTTCTCTAGTCTGCTCATGTTTTGAAAGACCCTGGAGTCTGTATCCAATTTGCCTAACTCAGTCATAACTGCTTTTTCAAAAGCTAAGACTTCCACTGGAAGTTGGTTATCCTGTGGTGTGAAGGAAGACTTTGGTTTCAAACCTGTGTCTGATGTCTCGACATTGGGTTCTTGGTTATAGAAAAATGCCTTCAGCTTGATGGTCCTGATAAAATCCTGGACCTCTCTGTGTAGAAGAAAAATGTCTGGTTTGTTCGTTGGTACATAACCTAGACCTTTGTTCAGGACTTTCTGCTGTATCTCAGTTAATGGCCATGGGGATATATTAATAACTAGGTCCCTCTCTTGCTGGTTGAGGCTTGACCCGCCGTCATGCTCCTGGTGTGCATTCTGGGGTCTGTTTCTGTCACCGGTTGCCAAGTGACGTTGTTCCCTCTCTTGTTCCTTCCCCTGTTGGATCCTGGGCCCCACGATAAAAAAGGTTGTTGGTTTTGTTGTGGTACGGTGGACTGATCATCCCCCCACTGTGGGTACATCGGTCCCATTTGTGGTGGACCATATTGGTACTGTGGGAACTGGAAAGGGCCCTGAAAAGGATTGAACAAGGGTGGTCCTTGGAAACCCCGCCAACCCCTTTGGCGTGGGTGGCGTTACCACACTCCACGAGGTGTGGTAATGGAATGCATCTCAATGGCCCTCACCAAAAACTTTTTCGAGTATGAAGGTACCCTCTACTTACAATGCCATGGGACTAGCATGGGGAGCACCTTTGCTCCAAGCCTGGCAGGTCTCTATGTCCACCACCTGGAGACTACCAAAATCCTTCACCAGAACAATCCGTTCAGGAGCAAAATCCTGTCATGGAAACGTTATATAGATGACGTCTTGGTCATCTGGGAAGGCAACAACCAATCTGTCATGGATTTCATGCAATGGATCAACAGCCAGAACGAATTCCTGAAATTTACTCACCAAATGTCCAATGAGTCCATGGTCTTTTTAGACCTTAACATTTATCACGAGGTTGGTCATTTAAAGACAGAGACACATTTTAAACCGACCGCAAGGAACTGCCTCCTCAGGTTCGACAGTTTCCATCCACGTCACCTGAGGGAGAACTTACCATATGGACAGTTCCTCCGTCTACGTCGGAACTGCAGCGATGTGGGCAAATACAAAATCCAAGCACTGGATCTGAGCAAAAAATTACAACAGAGAAAATACCCAGATAAGATCATTAACCAGGCAATGAAAAGAGCACGGAACAATAACCGGGAAGCTCTTTTAGATGACAACCCACGAAAAGAGGAATCTGTCAGACCAGTCTGTGTCACAACCTTCAGCCCCGTGTCAAACCAAGTGACCAAGCTGGTAAACAAACACTGGCGCATCCTTACGAGTGTGAATCTAGATCTGGAAAAACCGATTTTTGCACATAGGAGAGGGAGAAACTTGAAGGATATTCTGGTCCATACAAGACCTCAAACCAATGTAACACAGCAGACGAGGCTAAAAGGACTGCATGGGCATCACCCATGTGGGAATTGTAATAGTTGCCACCTGACTAAGAAAAGCCTGTCTCTTGAATTCAGTAATGGCGAGAAATGGGAACAACGCGCTGTCACGAATTGCAACAGCCGCAATGTGGTGTATCTTATCACATGCCCTTGCGGGAAGGAGTATGTAGGAATGACCACACGTGCAGTCAAAACCAGAATTAATGAACACAAGAGCAATGTGAGATGCAAAAAACAGACAACGAAAATGGCATCTCACTTCCTAGAGGCACAGCACTGTGTGAATGATATACATTGGACTGTTATTGAGCAATTAAAATCTGAAAGAGGTTTGTTTGAGAAGGAACAAAGATGGGTGTTCCGTCTGGGCTCAGATGTGACCGGGTTGAATGACTCCATTCCATGGAGCCAATTACGCTAAATAATAACCCCCTTTTTCTGCTCAAACAATCAGAGACCTTTCAACCATCAACTCCATTGCATGAAGCCAACTGCGTTTAATAAAACCAGCACCCTTAGATCTGTAAACCATCTTGCCCTTTAATCAGTTCCCCATACCATTTATTCACTCCACTGGAGGACATCCAGGTTAAACCCTAATGTTTCTATTTGGCTCATAGGGGTTCAGGGATAGGTGTTGCCTATTAATCTTTGCTTTGAAAATCTTGCCTACCTCGAGGCTTGTAAACCTTTCTTAAATATCTGTTGTTTTACCCCAAATGCATATGGTCATAATTTTATCAGGACCCCCTTGTGTAGGCGGCTTATACATGGCGCCTTTCGCTGTCACCTTAGGGATCTCAGCTCGCCCCTTGGTAATACATGGAGTTTCTCAGATAAATCAAGTCGATTATAGGCCACAACACCGTCTCTGCGCATGCGCGTGGTAGCAGACACTGGATCCAGGTTTCGCGCATGCGCGAAGCGACTCAGTGCTGCCACTAACCGAAAGAGCATGGGCGCATGCGCAACACTGCTCCTCCGCACATGCGCATTCACACGGGAACACCCTTCCCGGTGCGCGCAAATGCGGATAGCAAACCAGGGGACCGGACCAAGTATGGGCTTTTCCGTTTTCCATTAGGGGCTAATTGAGGTCTCTTGAGACTATTTAAACTCGCTCCTTAGTTCACCACCTCACTCGTCGGAGCCGCGTGGAGGGGGAACAAGCCAGACAGCCCTGTGTAAAACCGTGAGTGTGTATGGATGTATGAACAAGCCTAAAGGTGTGTGATCTATTATTACCGAGGTATTACTACCTTTTGATCCATTCCCTTAAATACCTCACAGGTTGCCATATCGGGTAGAACGGACCACCCCCCAACACGCTGTGGCTCATGAGGCCATTGGACCTCTATTAATAAGTAAGCTACGCATTTGGGTCACAAACCATACCCTCTAAGACCTATCTGATATTTTGAATGTGTATGTGTCTCAATCTATATGTAGTTCGTTTTTTTCTCTCTTTTTAGGGTTCCTGGACCTTCACTTTTGTTCCTTGTTACCCTTCTGTGTATTTACACAGTATTAACATAAGAATATGTATTATCTTGCTTAGTAGTAAAAAATTTTTTTTAGGGTTCCTGGACCTTCACTTTTGTTCCTTATGACCCTTCTGTGTTTTTTAGCACAGTATGGACACAACAATATGTGCCATCTTGTTTTACATAACTTTTCTGTTTACAGGTATCCTGAACCGCCAACTGGGCGCAACGGACCGTACATCCAACATAGATAGGTACATTATTCACCATATCTATTTTTGTAGAGCACAATTTTTAATATCTACACACATGTGAGTAAGGTGGGGATAAGTAGTGCATATTCCCGTCCTGAAGAAGGAGTTCCATTACTCCGAAACATGTCGACGCACTAATTTGGTTGGGTTACCCTAATTAGTAAACCACAACCACTCTAGCACTCTTTTTAACAATACCAGCCGGAGACTAAATAAAATTTTTTCAGCACTCACGTGCCAGGTATTTTTTAATCCCTCACTTTTCACCTCACCACTCACATCTTGGTACCTTCACACACCAAACACATAGTTCACTCATAAAGTGCTCCTGCGTAGTCGTGAAGTCGTAGCACGCCGCATTCCGTAGAGGTTTGCGAAGACCCCGATGATGAAGCATGACACCAAGGGGCCTGTTGGTGTGTGAGGGGTATTTTAACAACACTGGTTGCTCCCCACCATTGTGGTAACAACCGCCGTCCACCTAGTGGATTCCTTTTGTTTATGATATTTACCACATTTGCCACATAATCCATCATCTGCTGCATAATCTGTAAATTTTAATTTAAAAAAATTTCTGGCTCCAATGGATCAAATTTTCTAAAAATTCAGCAACTTGCGTTGCTGAGCAGTGGAAGGCCCTTCACAAAGTTTGACTGATCACCTTTCTATTGCGCTAATTGTGTTTGTGTGTTAAATTGGTATTAACGAGATGAAACATTTCCCCAGACAGTGTCAACATGTGTAAAATGACAAAATAAAGGATTAATACTATCACAAAATTTGTCGCATTATGCGACACAATTTGCCTTTTCTTGTCACAATATTTAGTTAGTCCCGCTGCATAGTTTGGTTCTCCCCTGCCGCATAATTCCAGTGTCTCTGACAATACAATATGTGGTTTTGAGAAGTGTGGAAGTACATAAAAGAGATGAAAATTTAATGAGACAGAAGAATCCATTGAGGGTCGGAGGAAGAGAGATATAACTACATTCTTAATCAGTGAAAGAACAAGTGAGAAGAGGAAAATGTAAGAGAATACTATGATTAAGGCTCCCTGTTTTCCGTTTTTACTGATTTTTACAGATAAATGCGGACAGAAAACCATTCTTTTCTTGCCTGTATTTATTTTTAAATGTGGATAAAAACGGAAATTGGGTGCTTTTGAGCTATTCTAAATACACTTTGCATGACTTTCAAGCCAATTACTGTTTGGATTGATAGGTAAAGGGGTTAAAAAAGAAAGGAATTATGGTGAAGAGGTTTAAGCAGCAGTAGATATGCACAAGGCTGATTCTGAAATGTGCATATTTTCGTATAAGGGCATTGATTTATCTTCTGTGGTTCTCATATCACTGATACCTGGCGGGTATTCAACCACAACTGCATATTTATTGGTTAAATAAATGTGGAAATATACCAGTTTCAGGTTTATTTTTTCACAAAACCCATAATAAATATAGATAAATACAGATAAAGTTGACAAAAAATAAATATGGATAAATACAGACGGAAAGATCAACGGGAGCCCTAAATATGATACAGAAGAAGAGGGGGGAAGCACTATGGAATCAGAGATACAGTCAAAGGGTCCCAGGAAGCTGTGGAAGGATAAACTACTTTAAAAACTAAAGAACTCAACGTTAGATATTACTGAGAGATTATGAAAGGGGGCACAAGGCGGAGGAGGAGATAGTGTCCAGGAGGGATGAGGAAAAGCAGAATTTAGTAGCTCAGGTCTTGAAGTAAAATAAATAGCTCAGTCAGATGCAGGAAGATGTAAGGGAACAGAAAAATCCGTGGGTGGAGGGGGTGTTCAGAGGCTGATTGAAAGGAGTAAAGAGAAGCCGTGGGTGGAAAGAGAGAGCAACTATCAAATATTTAAAGTAAAATTCCGCAGCGTGTCAAAGAACAGAATCATGCATGGTACAGACAGCAGAAAGTAATGGCAAGTAAGAAGGGAAGAAAGACTTCCTCCAATGTTCATCTATCTTGTGTAGGTGGTGATGAGTGGTGCAAATTAAAGGCGTATGTAAAGTTCAAGGGGCTGGCAGGAGGATTTACATGTTACTTTGGAGGAGAAGGGTGATCAAAATGAGAATGGAGTCTAATTAAAAAAAGGCTTAGGGCCTGATTTGGGTTTGGTGGACGGAGTAAAAGCAGACATGGGGACGAAGGATGTTATGTCAGCCAACCTGCCTTTGTTCTGCCCGCAAAATGTAAAGCTGTCCATCGTTCCCGTGGACATCTCTAAACGTTGGCTGGAACCACTACTGTAGAGATTCCTGTCAATGTATAAATCTTTTGATGGACAGCTTGGTCAAACATAATGACTGTCCATCAAACTTTCCCCCTAAGTTTTTTTTTCAAAAGTAAAATCCCAGAGTATCCGATTGGCCTCTCTAAAAAGGGCCATCACTCATTCGGTCCATGAGAGGAAGGTTTATGCTGATGGAGAACCCTCTTCGCCAAACTCTTAAGCAGCCCCTTCCTTAAAGGTGTTTGGAGGAGCTGAGAAAGTGGGTAATAGCACAAGGAAGGGAGAGGGGTGACGGGGCATGTTTGGACTTTCTCATTTAGGAGAGCATAAACTTCTTAGTGTGTTCATCTCTAGTCCATGTCCCTAAATAGGGGACCTCGAAAGGCGTGTACCCTACGGTGGGTCACTGTAGCAGATTATAAAGAGAGGTACCAACTACTTTAATCCTTAAATTAATCTGATGGCCACATTCATTAACCCCTTGGGCACGGCCGCGAATCTGCACCTGTGCGGCCGTTTTAATGAGTTGGTGGGTTCATGACGGCCCCCAGCCGTCATCAGCACACGCCCATCGTGATGCATGACGGACGGGGGCCGTCATCAGCATGGAAGGGGTTAAACAACTACATGTGCAATTGGCTTGGTTTGAAATTGTAGACACTAGGAGAAAGACACAGCTTCTTCCTTCTTATGATCTATGAAACAAAGGTCTCTCTTGCGTATTCCCTGCAGTGTGAAGCCGCACATTGTGTCTTCTAATAATGAGGGTCTCAATTACACGCTCCCTGCAGTGTGACACCCCTCAGTTAATGTATTATTCGAACAGTGGTGTCAATTACATGTATCCTGTTGTGTATAGTTCTAAAACGTGTTCTGTTAGAACCGGGGTCTCGCGTTAAATTTCCACCGCAATGAACCCCAATACTAAGTGCGATTACAATAGGGTGTTAATTGTAAGTTCCCTGCCCTCTGAACCTTTGGGCTGCATGCTGTCAGAAGATGGGTCCTAATTTGATGTGTGAACCCTTACACGGGGCCCTGTTCAACGGGAGTCTCAGTTAAATCAGTGCTGTTAAAAAAGGTATCTACTTAATACCTGACACCTGGCACCTTTCTTCTAATGAGCACTTCTCACTCACACCAACTTCTATCTCCGGCTCACTGGTACAGCCTTACTTTTAGTGCTTAATTTGAGCCGGTGGTTTCCAGTGCTCAGCACTAGCACCTAATTGCCAGCAATGGGGCTCATGACAGTCTGCCACATGTTGACACTATCTGGCTAACTTAGGTATAAGCACAACAGCAGCTGTTTATTAGTTCAATTTACATTTACAGTGACTAGTACCTGCCTCCCAAGCCATTCTATAAGAATTGGGGGCCTGGAATAGTCCGAATTGTCACACTTTTAGGAGTGTGATGGTTAGCATCAATGTTTGTACTGTCATTGGCAGCTGCCAGGGGCAATGTGTGGTGCAAGCTGCAGTGGCCTACCGACGAGAGCCCTGGCACTTAATTTTTTTACTAATTAAGCACTGCTTACTTTAAAACAGAAAAAACGATATACTACAAATGATAAGAATGTAAGTGTAGTCATGATTACTCTGTGGACTCTAAACAAAACCTAAGAGGAACCCTGGGCTCTTACAAAGCCATGGTTTTAAAACCTAAAACAAACTATTTCACTTCCAGGATCCTTAAGTCTTGCAAAGTCCACTGAAGACTTATTTAACATCTTTAACTCCATAAAGCCATTGGACTATCTATCTGTCCATCGCAAGTATTCTCACCTACAGGCTAAATCCATTCCATAAGCGTGGCCTTCCCTTCATTGACCTATGCTAGCACTCGCAACATTTACTGTACTAATTTTTTAGCCAGTCATCCTAAGGAACAACTTTGCCTTCATGTGTTCAACTGTATTTCAACAAATGAGCTTACCAGTTTCTATCATCTTTTAAATCTGGCTTCCAATAGATCCCAGTCCACCAAAGGCTTCTCAGTCCAATCCACCAATCCTCTCTCATCACCTTCTTAATCTTTCTAATCTGTTCATCAAAAAAGCAACTGTCCCTCTAGCCGGAAAAAGGCTTCAGTCATTCCTCTACGGAAAAACCTTTTCGACACTTTACTTTTACCCTACCCGATAAACATTTTGAAGAGAGTTATCCTTGAGCGACATACACTTTTTGATGAAGCTCGATCTGACTTTCATCCTACAAGCAGCACCGATACAGCTGTGATCTCAGTTTTTGATGACCTTTGAGTGCTGGCAGAACAAGGCAAATCTTCTGTCTCTGCTTTTCTCTACCTTTCAGCGGCATTCGCCCTGGTCTTCCATACGAGTTTGCTTACACGCCTGAGCAAGTACCCCGTTCAAGCCTGGGTGAAGTTTTACCTCATCGAATATTCCCAAGCATTATTTCTGTCACCATAACTACCCTAATTCAATTTTCTGTCCCATTGGCTTCCTCAGGGTTCTTCCCTCAACACCATCCTTTTTAATACCTTTCTAAAACCGTCCTCTGATACAACCCATCCACTCACTGAGATTACAGCCTTTGCCTTATGCAAATGATACATAAATTCTGTTGTCTCTTGATGACCATGTAAAGTAGATCTCCCACAATATTAGCATGACTCAGCTTGCAGTGTGAATGTCACACGATACAATAAATCTTAATAAGAACAAGAGAAGGATAATGTTTATTTCCACTCACAACTCCCCTAATCTCCTGTGACCTACTCTTTAGTCCTCCATTTTTGGCCCTACCCCTGCCCTTGCATTCTCTGTATGAAATCTTCACTTTCGATCAAGGCCTTTCCTTTTCTGTGCAGGTCAATATAATGGTAGCCACCTGCTTCCTCCTGTCCGATTACTGTGGAAAACCTATCTTCCTCACCTATCGCAATTGGTTGTATGACACAACCACACTTTCCTTTCCCACACATTCCTTAACAATGCAGGTGGGACAATGCATGCACCTGAACCAGGCAATCCACTTACAACGCAAGTTGTTACAATGACTTGCCTTAGGCGGCACTGGACTTCGGAATAGTATACTTTACTATTCCAACTCCAGTACTGGCAACAGTAGACTTTAAAGTCCAACATCGCTTTACCTAACGCAAGTCGTTGTAACGACTTGCGTCGTAAATGGAATGCATGGTTCAGACGCATTTGTTGTTTCGCCGCCAAGGCAACGCATTGTTCAGCGATCATGGTATTTGCTGTTTCCTACCGCAGTCAGCAGTGGTCAACTCTCCAACTTTCTGTTGATAGGTCCTTGTAGTTATGCAATCAAACTTGTGCAGCGCTTACAGAATGACGCAGCACGACTAGCTCTTGAACTTCCATCTCAACCTTCCGCCACTATGCCATTGCAAACTTTATATTGGCTAAATATATCAAAGAAAATTGCATTTAAATCCCTCCGTAAAACGTTCAAAGCCATTGACACCCAGGCCCCTTGTTACCTCTGAAAGAAGTTCAAGTTTTATATTCCCCCACGAGCCCTCAGGTCCTTTATGGCCACACCACTGGTGGTTCCCAGATTTCGAGACATCAGCCTGGGAGGATGGACTTTCTCTGTCACCTCAGCCAAACTCTGGACTCTCTCCATCACTACTTAATGGCAGAAACTCAATGTCTCCCCTTCTGTAAGAAACGTAAAACCTTGCTATTTCCAAAAGTCTAATGTCTACTACTTCTGTTCTGATCTGATTTGCTCTATTCATCCCAGTACCTAGCACCAGGACACCTTAAATGTGACCAGGCGCTTTAAAAAACCTCAATAAAGCATACTATTAATGGGGAACAGTGTTTACAACGCAACTTTTACCACGCAGTACCTTTACCATGCAACTTTTACAACGCAAGTCGTTACAACAACTTGCGCTGGGGGGCGCTGTAGGATAGGGAATAGTTTAATTTACTATCCAAAACCTTCCCTACTATCCACTGGGACTGGAGTTGGAATAGTAAATTAAACTATTCACTATCCAGCGCCCCCCAACGCAAGTCGTTGTAACGACTTGCGTTGTAAAACCTGCGTGGTAAAGGCATGCGGTGTAAAAGCATGCAGAGTAACGACATATATCCACTATTAATACACATCACGTCCCTGTAGCATATGACTTCCCATTGTAAAGGGGTTACTCTTATATTCTTCCTGTTCTGTAAATATCACATTCAATCTTTGATTTGGCCCAGTGGATGGAGAAGGGGCCCACCTGCCCATACTTTTGAGGACCAGCGCTTATTTTTCCTCATCAGATTTTGAGTCAGATCAAAAGATAGGAAAACATACAAGGGGACAGAAGGAGGAAAAGAGCAACGGAAAGCAGTGACAAAGGAGGAAAATGAACCTGAACGAGTGAGAAGAAGAGGCAGGGAGAGAATGTCTGGTGGCACCCCCAATATTCATGGCCCCGGCTACAGACTTCTTGGATTGGGCACTGGCATTTAATCTTTTTACATATTAATCACCGATTATTAGGTCTGGTGGCTTAGTGGACTAATGTGTTCACTCTATGGGCCTGTGTTTGACCTCATGGTAACAGGTTCAAATCCTAGCAGGACCACTCAGCCTTTCATCCTTCTGAGCAGTAGCGGCTCGTAGTGGGAGTGCTGTGGGGTGATGAGGCAGGGCGGGGGCAGGGCGGGGGTAGTACACTCCGGCATACGGCCGACTGGAGGTAAGTACATTAATAAATAAATAAAACAAATGACATTGCACGTGCGTGCGCAATGTAATTTGTTTTATCTATTTACTTATGTACTTACCTGCGGTCGGTCGTATGCCAGAGTTTACTTCCGCCCGCCCGCCCCGCAGCACTCCCACTACTGCTTCTGAGGTTGATAAATTGAGTACCATTGAGTTGGTTAACAATAAACATCTGTTATTCAGTGCCAAGATACCCGTGTGATGAAATTGAACTTACTAATGTGCATGTTGTGATGTTGGAATCTGATATATTGGCAGTGCAGACAGCTATTAAAATTAGGGCCTTTTCCTTTTGCCCCCTGAATTTTGGAACACTGTACTGTCTTGCCTTGGGCAGGGCCGGACTGGGAACCAAAACCGGCCCTGGCAAAGTGCTCGGCTGGCCCCCTCCTCCCCCCGGGCTTTGTGGGTGCCGCCGAGCTCTTTGCCGGGGCCGGTTTTCGTTCGATTTTGGTACAGGGCTATGCTGCAAAAACGGCCCTGTAACAAAATCGTCTCCCAGGGCCCCCAAACCGGCCCCCCAACCCATGCAGCTCAACGGGGGATTGCCCGGTGCCGGCTACGGCCAGTCCGGCCCTGGCCTTGTGCACAACCCCTCTGTTCGTCCTGCCCGGTAGTGTGACTCTCTCCAGAGGACAGGGGTATAGCTACCATTGGTGCAGCAGGTGCTGTAGCACCTGAGCCCAGAGGGGGCGCATTGAACACTGATAATTGCTGTACTTTACTACCCGAGCAGCAGTCAAAGGGGCCATTTTCCTTGCTTGCACCAGGGCCCAGAGCATCCTTGCTACGCTACTGCCACGGGGCGTCATCCGCAGTGGACTGCCCGGGCAGCGAGAGGGTTAACGCGGCGCTGGCCGCGCAGAGCCTTGGAGCTCGATTATGGATGCAGAGCACACCTCGGCCATTTATGAAGCTCATAAATTTAACCTGCACCTCTTACGGCTGCTGGGAAGGGAAGGAAAAATAAGGAAGAGAGAGCGAGGAACACAAAGAAGGGAGGGAGAGAGAAAGGAACGCTGTGGGAGGAAAGAATGGAGGCCACAATGGAGGGAGACAGGGTATGACAGGAAGGGGGCGACACAACACTGAAAGGTAAAGGCAGGCGAAGAAATAAATGAATAAGGGAAAGACGCTGGGGCAGGGAGGAGCGACACAGCACAGAAAAGTAAAGGCATGCCAGAAAATGACTAGATGGAATAGAGACTCACGAAGAGAGGGAAGGAAGACGTGACTTGGCACAAGGGGGAAAGGGCACATGATGAAATAACGAAATGGAGGAAAGAGACTAAGGGCTAGATGTAGGTAATTTCATTTTACCACTTCTTAAATACCGAATTTTACCGATTTGGTATTTAAGAAGTGGTAAAATGGAGGGGGGGTGATGTAGGTAACACAGAATCGGTAAATACCGAATCATTAAGATTCGGTATTTACCGATTCTGTAAATACCGATTCGGTAATGCCCATTGATTCCTATGGGCATTGAAGCCCATAGGAATCAATGGGCATTACCGAATCGGTATTTACCGATTCGGTAAATACCGATTTCAGCAAGGGTGCAGGGGGTGTCACTTTGACACCCTCTAGCACCCCAAAAACAGGCATGTGCGCCATGTGGCACACAGACATGCCCTAAGGGCATGTCTGTCTGTCACATGGCATAGGTGTGCATGCACAGATGTGCATGCACACCTGAATTCGGTATTTTACCACACAATAGGATTGTGTGGTAAAATACCGAATTCTGAAGGCCTGTAGCACTGTAAACAGTGCTACCTACATCTTGGATTTACCGAATCGGTAAAATTACCGATTCGGTATTTTAAAGATTCGGTAAATTTACCGAATCTGTAAAATGATGCCCCTACATCCCAAAAACCCATTTACCGGTCGGTAACGGCCGAAATCGGCCGTTACCGGCCGGTAAATGGCCACCTACATCTGGCCCTTAGAAAGTAATAGATGGACGGTGCAAGACAGAGAGAGAGGTAAAGCATACGAGGACATAGCTAGGAAGGGAGACTCCAGAAGAAAACCAAAGAAGGAAAAAACATGGGAGGAAAAAAAGGCATGAGAGATAATTGATAGCGGGGAAAGAAACTCGGGGGGAGGGGGTTTGACATCACATAGAGCTAAAGTCATGTTGGGAAAATTGTTGGAGGGAAGCAAAAGAAAGGGAAGAAGGACACAAACATCAGAGAGAAAGACGATGGTAAAGCACACAATGAAATAACGAGATGAAGGGAGGAAACTTGGGAAGGAAAGGGATGATGGGACAACACATCTCCAAAGTGGAAAGACAGATGATGACATAGCGAGATGGAGGAAAGAAACACAGGAAGAAAAGAAAGGAAGTGATGAAATGAGGGTGAATAACGCTGTGCATGAAATAACTGGGTGAAAAAAATTGGGAAAGTATTACACAACACTTAGGGGGCAAAGGCATGTGAAAAAATAACTGGATGGAGGAAAGAGAAGCCAGAAAGGCAAGGAAGGGACCCCCCCCCAACACAGAGAGGTAAATGGCAGCAAGGTAATAAATAACTGGGTGAAAAACAAGGCTGAGGAAGAAAGGGAAGGAATGTACGAAACAAAAATTAGAGGAAAGGCATGTGAAAAACTAACTACACGGAGGAAAGAGTGACGGGTGCTCTTATCTCTGAAAATTGAAGGACCAGGAAAAACACAAGGACTGGAAAGGATCAAGGGGTACAACAAGAGAATAACTCAGGCCAAGGGGCAAAAATTGTCCTAGAATAACTGATTCCTGTATTTTCCGGCAGACCCTCTACACGCTAACTATCGACCAACCCACCCTCTTCCCACCCATACGTACTCCTCAGTCCTTTACTCTCTCTTTCCTAGTTCCAGTCACCTACATAGCTAAAGCAACTCTAGCCAGTTCATCCTCTATCAGCCCTAAAACTTCATTTTGTGAAATCTACCTCCTACCCAAGACCACTCTTGCTCTGATATTTTTTCCTGGTCTCTTTTGCATTTTCTAACCTCACATACTCCTCCCGACTTCTCTAGTCCTATTTCCATTCCTATTATCTGCCTTATTCTTACCTATTCCACCAGGTACCTCTTCATTTCTCTCTCTTATTTCTCCATTTCTCCAACTCAACTCTCTAAATGCTTGCTTTCCCCTAGATCTCACCTGTTCCAGAATCCCCTTTTCAAATTAATCTCTAACTCATCCACTCAGCCTCCCCCAAGCCAGTTCTCTGCCACTTGAGTTCCTTCCTAGTCCCATTTTCATCTCTATTTGCTTTCTGAGTGACAGTCGGCCTTCGGAGCTCCGCTCACTCAACTTTGGAACGGGTTATTGAGTTCCCTTGTTTGATTGTAAACCCTGGAGCTTTTTGCAGCAAGTTGATGGCTCAATTGTTTTGTTGGTCTTTTTCTTGTTATGCTTCGTTTTCTTCATATTGACTTTATGCCTGCAGGGGGTTAGTTACCACTGGAGCAGCAGGTGCAGTGGCACCAGAGCCTAAGGGGCCCATTACGATGTTGGGCGGATTGCCCCCGCCAGGCTGGCGTTAGCCACCGCCAGCCTGGCGGGGGCAATCCGCCCGACATCGTTGCACTAAAGACCCCCCACCATATTAGGATGGCGGGGGGACCTCGGCGGACGGAAAGACCGACCGCCGCTTTTCCGCCCCGGTCGCCTTGCGGCCGGGGCGGAAAAGGAATAATATGGTGGCGGTCATATTAGGATGCCCTTCCTGACATGCTTTTCCGTGGTGGCAATGCCGCCATGGAAAGGCATGCGGAGACTCCCTGCGGGGGCCCGTTGCGGGCCCCACTGGGAGTCCGGGGGGTGCACATGGCAGGCACTGTGCGGTGCCTGTCATGTTGTGCTTTGAAATGCACAACGTGCATTTTTACCATTGCGGCGGGCGGCGCTTTCTGCACCGCCCGCCGCAATGGTAAAAATACAGGATGCGGCGCATCCTAATGCTCAAGGCGGGACCGCCGCTCCTATGGCGGGCGGTCCCATTTTGCACGAGGATGGCGGGCGGGCAAAGTCCGCCCGCCATCCTAATGACCCCCTAAGGGTGTAAAGGGCCTTCTGCAACCCCAATTATAGCGATATATTTATCGGATGCCATAGGGGCCCATTTTCTATGCTTGCATTTGGAGCTTTGGCACTCGCATTGAACCATTGGCTACCCGTTGATAAACACTGCACTGACAAGATCCTCATTTGCTTCTTTTTATCCCTCCCTCCAAGAACTCGCCCTTTCTTTTTTTTGAGACACCTCGAAATCTGCACTTACAGTCCAGCAGCCCCAAGCCCACCATTAATGACTCTTTGTATAAGCACCTTGGCAGTGGCGTGGCAAGGGCAGGTGGTACCCAGTGCAGAAAATTTCTTGTTACCCATGGCTTGAAAAAATGGCAAAAATATGTGTTTAAAACACATATTTTTGCCATTTTGTCACGCCGCGGGCGACAAGTGTCATCACTGAATGGGGTGACAAAATGGCAAAAATATGTGTTTAAAACACATAATTTTTGCCATTTTGCCAAGACGGGGGTGACAAGTCTCATCACTATATGGGGTGACAAAATAACAAAAATGTGTTTAAAACACATATTTTTGCCATTTTTTGACCCCCCTCAGGGATGACACCCGCGTCAGGCTGCACCCACCGCACCCCCCTTCCTACACCCCTGCACCTTGGGCCCACACACCTGCCCAAGCGCTTGGATACCCTCTCTAGTGTGATTATTGTACTATACAAATCAACATAACATAGTGCATCAGGTGCAGTGTCACCCCGACCCAGGGGTATGAGGGCCCATTTCACTCCAAATATGGCTGTTTTTGTCCCTACACACCTGGGGTACGGGGCCCATTTTCCCAGGGCACAAGTCCCATAAAAAGATGTGGGGGGGACGCTGATGTAATGGCAGGAAAGGTGGCTTGCACCATTAGACTCATTTCCTCCCCACCTCACCCCTTAGATGCGATTGCATCAGAGAAGCCAGCGCGTGAGCAGCGTTCTGAATGAGCTCTGATTTCGCCCCAGAGAGGCCAAAGAGTGAATGTGTGGCTCCATTTGCTCCAGTTATCGAGCTCTCGGTAAAATAAGTGGGGGGATGCCGCCCACCCGCGTGGTACCCCGACTCGAGCCCTGCATTTTCCTCACTTGGCTCAGGGCTCACATGCCGCCCAACCCACCCGCCCTCAGACAGCGGTGTGGTGCAGCGCCACCTCCACACACGTATAGTGAGACATATATACTGACTTCCGCCTGACCACTGGCGAATGGTTTCAGGCGGGGAGGTGGGCTGTTTGTGCGGGGGAAGGTGGAACGCAGGGTTTAAATTTAGCACGCAGAGCCCCCCCAGGCCTTGTTGTCGGTTTGCATTTTGAGATGCGAAGTTCTTCTAAACCCCGCTCAGAGAAGAGATAAAATATTAACGGCAGAATCCATCTCAGGTCTCGGCGGTGCGATCCGACCTTTGCAGCGAGCCGCTCTCCGGCGATCAGCCGCGTCCACATTCATTCAGCATCGCCTCTCTCACGGGGCTGCGGGCGGGGGCGGCGGAGCCGAGGCTTTCCCGCCTAATGTGAAGGGGCAGCAGGCGGAGGCGCGTGGAGGGGGCACGCCTGTGACGAATGGCTGATACACCTGCAGCCTCCGGGCCTGGAGACCGGGAGGGGCGCCCCCGAGCCCCACCACCTGACGCACTGCAGTGCACCCCCCCCCCCTCACACCGGAGGGCCCTCCAGCCTTGTTGTGGTACAGCAGCGCCTGTATAGTGCCTATCAGGGGTGCAGGTGGGACCCTGCATCCCCTGTATGATGCTGATGGTGGAGAGAGGCCATTAGAGGGGGCCCTATCAGTGCTTAATTTGAGCCGGGGTTGCAGGTGAGGCCCACCGGCACTCACTTTTGGGGACCGGCACTTATGTTTTTTTTCAACAGATTTTGATCCAGAGCAAAAGATGGATAAACACAAGCACATAAAAGAAGAAAGGAGAAAAAAAAATTATAACAAAGGAAGAATGCAGAGAAGAAAAAGAAACTGCGAGAGTGAGGTAAAGAGGTGTAAATAATCAAGACTTCGATTGCTGGCTTCTGGCCTCTGAGAAAAAATTTGGGGCAGATTTACAAGCCCCTTGCGCCTCTTTGCGCCGCCATTGTATCACTTTTTTGGACGCAATGGCGGCACCAACAATGCACCCTATTTACAACGTGATGCATCTAGGGAGATGCATCACGTTGTAAAGCCCTGCGTCGCTTTATACCTGCGTCAGGTATAACGTGTGCAGGGGGCCTTCCCACGCAGGAAAGCCTCGTAAAAGTGACGCAGTGAAATCTACAAGATTTCACTGCGTAACTTTTAGGACGCCACTGCGTCAAAACCTTACACCTGCTTTAAGCAGGCGTAAGGAGTGACACAGTGTAGTGGGAATAGGCCGCAAAATGCATTGCTGGAGGTGCGTCATGCTTGTGACATGACTCAAGCAATGTGTGACTTTTGCCCCAAAAGATGTGTCAGAATTTCTGACGCATCTGTCAATCCTTCCGCCATGGTGCGCCGTGGCGCAAGCCTTTTTTAGGTTGGCGCAAGGAAAGTGACGCATCTCCAAAGATGCGTCACTGTCTTGTGAATCTGCCCATTTGTGCCCAGGCACTTAGGGGCTTATTTATGAGCCCTTGCTGCACTTTTGCGCTGCCGGTACGTCACTTTTTGTGACGCAGCAGCGGCGTAAGAAGATGCGCCTTGTTGCGTCATATTTACAAAGTGACACTTCTAGATAGATGTGTCACTTTGTAAACCTCTGTGCCACATTATACCTGCGCCAGGTATAATGTATGCAGGGGGGGGCGTTCTGACGCAAGTAAGCCTCGTAGAAGTGACGCAGTGAAATCTATGAGATTTCACTGCGCCACTTCTAGGACGCAAATGCGTCAATCTCTAACGCCTGCCTCACAGCAGGCATAAGGATGACGCTGGCCCTTTCACATGGGGCTTGCCCATGTGAAAGGACACATTGCTGGGGTTGCATCACTACTGTGACATACTCCAGCAATGCGTCATTTTTGCGCCTACAGATACGTCAGAAATACTGACGTATCTGTAACTCCTTGCGACATGATGCGTCATACTGTAAATATGACTCATCATTGGTGTCGCAAGGATGGCGCAATGAAAAGTGACGCATCGTTTTTTTACGCAGCGATGCGTCACTTTTCATAAATGAGGCCCATAGTCTTTTATAAATTAAGCACTGGAGCCACGTCCTTCTTTTATCTGGGGAATTACATTAGTGCTGTCGGCAGGAATTTCGGGGTCCCCAGTTTTGTAAGGAAATTCTGCCATTTTGCAACACAACATTTTGCCTCTTCAGTTCCCACGTCTGCATGCACGAACTGCTGCAGCTGGTTGTATGGCAGAATTAAAGGCGTCCACCTACAGTGTACCCAAAACTAGGCGGGAGATTATCTGTAGGGTCAGGAGATGGAAACACAACTCCCCACAGTGTGCCTGAGAGGACGTAAATTATTATTATTGTTTTAACTTTGCTGCCCTTATGTAAAGCGCTCAGATACCTACGGGTCTAGCCAGCGCTATATAAAACTCTTTAAATACAATAAAATAAAATGTATTGGTGAGTAACAGCACTTTTCAGTACTAGTGTAATACATCTATAAGCAGAGTACCAGCACTTCTCAGCACCAGTACAATACTTGTATTGGTAGAGGACCAGCACTTCTCAGTATCAGTACAATACTTGTTTTGTTAGAGGACCAGCACTTCTCAGCACTAGTCAAATACATGTATTGGTAGAGGACCAGCACTTCTCAGCACTAACACAATACTAGTACATGTGAAGTACTAGCACTTCTCAGCACCGGTACAACACTAGTATAGGTAGAGTACCAGCACTTCTCAGCACACGCACAATACTTGTATTGGTAGAGTAGCAGCACATCTAAGTACCAGTACAATACCTGTACTGATAGAGTACCAGCACTTCTAAGCACTTGTGCAATACTTGTATTGGGAGATTAGCCAAACTTCTCAACTCAGCACCAGTACAACACTTGTATTGGTAGAGAACCAGCACTTGTCAGCACTGGTGCAATACTTGTATTGGTAGAGTGTCAGCACTTCTCAGCACTAGTGCAATCTTTGTATTGGTAGAGGACCAGCACTTCTAAGCACAAGTACAATACTTGTATTGGTAGAGGAACAGCACTTCTCAGCACCAATACAATACTTGTGTTGGTAGAGAACAAGCACTTCTCAGCACTTGTGCAATATTTGTATTGGTAGAATACCAGCACTTCTCAGCACTGGTTCAATATTTGTATTGGTAGAGTGTCAGCACTTCTCAGCACAGGTGTATTACTTTTATAGGTAGAGAATCAGAACTTCTCAGCACCAGTACAATACTTGTATTGGTAGAGGACCAGCACTTCTCAGAACTGGTGCAATATTTGTATCGGTAAAATAGCAGCACTTCCCAGCACCAGTACATTTCTTGTGTTGGTAGAGGACCAGCACTTCTCATAACTGGTGCAATACCTGTAGTGTTAGTGTTCCAATAATTCTCAGTAGTAAATGGGCACTAATCTTGGATAGCGAGCATCTGCACTTCTTTATGTCTATTTAAGGCTCTGTTTAAGTGACCTCCTACTGTAAGGTGTGCTTACACCCACTAGTGGTAGTCTGCACTGTAGCACTGTAGCAGGGTTGGACTGGGACAAAAAATAGGCCCGGGCACCAGCATAAAAGTGGTCCCGGTAGTGAACCTATGTTTGCAAATTAGGCCAGCATTGAACTTGTAAAGACACAATGTATGAGTATTTTGAAAGGTATGGGAGACTGCATCCTTCTGTGTTTGTGCAGGCAATGTTTGTGGCAATATCAGAGAAATCAACTGTAAAAACCAGCCCACCTGGCCATAAAACAGGCCCACAAAATGCTAAGAAACCGGCCCACACACCAATGGAGACCAGACCATCAGGCACTGCCTCATTACCCTATAGGCTAGCCCGACCAAGCCCCCTAGGCGAAATGTACATCAGTACGGCACTTCCAAATGTGAACAAATATGCATTTGTCCAATATAGGCCCAGATGAGTGCTTGACCAACAAGGATATAAAAAAATGCTGAGAGTTGATGCCAAAGCAATCACTCTTGAAATGATGCAGGGACCTAGGAAAAAGTTAGATCTGTGGATCGATCCAGGTAAGATCGACCCAGATTTTAAACTTTGGTTATTTGGTCTATGCACAATAAAGAATTTTAACCACCCCTGATTTCAAACCTGGGTCATCTGCCATTGTGCACAATGAAGAATTTTAACGGCCTTGATTTCGAACCTTGGTTTATACACATAAAAGAATGTACCCTTCCCTGATTGCATACCTTGGTCATCTGGTCTACGAAAAATGAAGAAATATAACAGTTCCTGATTTCAAACATGGGTCGCCAATGAATATATTTTCCCCCAGGATCAGTGTATCTCACAGAGAAAATTTAATTTGTGCACAACATGGTGGTTTGAAAAATGATACACAACATCATTGCCTTTTCTACAAAATCCTATCATTTTACAGGAGAGACTTGATACACGTGTGTGTAAAAGAGCTGAGTGCTGTGTTGTCTGTGGTTTCAGATGGAAGTAAAGCTGAGATTAACTTGAGGCGGTCTGAAGTCCGACTCTGTATGTCACAGCACCAAGACAGCCTTGATCACCGCAACAGATGACATCCGCACCCTACTCGACAGAGGTGAAAGACATACCCAGAGGAATGGTACGATCGCGGGCAACTCACAACGACCACCACCAAGAAGAGAAGCATGATCGAAGACTACTCGACTCGACTAGCCATCACTTATCAGAACAATAGTGTTCTTGAAGACCTCTCACACAAAACATATAGTTAGAGAAATGGCATGACCAAAGACGACTCACATCAGCCACTTACCAAGATGAATGGTGTGTTAAAAAATGATGACTTAGAACAACCACTTAACCTAGGAATGGTGTAAGCAAAGATGGCACACTTGAATAGATCACCTGGAAGATTGGCATGATTGTAGATTAGTCATTAACAACTTACTTGGAGAAATGGCAGAATTCAGGAGGGCTCACTAATTCAACTAACAAACCCAGAGAAATGGATCAATCCTGGAGGAAATACCTTAGTCAGTGAAATACTAGCGGAATGATGTGATCTCAAAAGATGGATCTATATGACCGACTCACCCTGAGAATGGAGCTACACCAAAGGTCCCATCTACGTAAATGACTTACCCGGAGGAATGGTACAATCCCATCACGGGCTATGGCCTGCAGCAGACGAGGTGCTCCGGTGAGACTCTGCAGACCGGCTCCACAGGTGGAGAAGAAAGACCCAAACACGATCACCCATGGGGAAGGCCAGGCCAAGGTGCCCACCACAAGATTCCCATTCACGGCCTCTCCGAACCTGCAGTCAAAGAGAAATATCATTTAAGGGAGAAACAGCATTTATGGGCAAAGCAATAGTCTTAGGCAGAACATGGCAATGTTGGGTTTCGAACATTCATGTTAACTAATAAATAAGAAACAGAACAGATATAATTCCCCCCAGACATTATGCTTTATTTTTTTGGTAGCAATGATATAAAAAAATGCCTTTCTTTATTTTTCAAACAGGAAGTGAAATCCATTAGGGCCACCTTCAAGTCACTAATCAACCTGTTTCTTGCATCTTTCGAAACCCAGTTTTAATTGAAGCCTGTCATTAAAGTTTGCTGTCCTACTGAGGTAAAGAGCCTTATAAAACCATTGCTTCGGCTATTCCAGATGCTCCAGACACAACTGCAGGAGAACATCTTTGACAAAGCAGAGGTCCTTTTATTGCTAGTATAGACCGCAGCAGACGATCTATAATGCTATTGGAACCTTCCAACCACTCAGGCTAGAATGTAAATTAAATGTTGTGAAACAGGAAGAACATTGGAATGTTGAAGCAGAAGGTCTATTCCAGCTCTTATTGGTCCTTGACACTCAATTGTCTTCAATGGAGCTCTCAACATAACAATGTTAAAATATAGAACTATAGGCTGATTCTGGGGTCTATACCATCTGTTAATGTCCCTCTACATGAAGTATGGAACTAGAATAGCATAATCAAAATATACTTTGATAGAATTATCACATCCTAAATACAGTTTGCTAAAATATTGTAATGGTGGAGCTAATAATACAACATCGGTACATAATAAGGCAATATTTGTTCAAGAAATATTTAGGACATGATATTTCTGTCAGACACTAATGATGTTTTGATGTACACCCTTCCTGAGTTATTGGATTAAGCCGCAGGTGAGGCCCTATACCGAGGGCGCGAGTCTACAGCCCCAAGCAAGAGTATGATGCTATTGTACCTTTCCACCCACTGAGGGCAGAATTTTCAAAATGAAAATGGAGAAACACAAAGACAAACGTAGAACTGTTGAAACATAAGGCCTATATCAGTCAATATTAGCCCTAAGCCACTAAATTGTCTTCAATGGAGCTCTCAACATTCCAATGTTTCAATTGTGCTTAATGCCATTCTGTAATGTACAATGAATTTTGAGTAACTTGTATTACAATGTTAAGTTTTACTTTCAATCAGATTTGCTCTTCCATTTATTTTTTACTGATAACATCACTATTTACTTTAGTAATTTGATTATAAAAAGTGGGATTCTGCAGTGCACGTACATAAGCCTGCCTCTACGTTCTTTATAATTGTCGACTTCTGGTGCTCCCAATTACAGATTCTAAATGAAAGACGTCAGAAGTCAACTGTAATCACTTATTACAGCTGAGTTCTGATGTCACAATGCCTGATGTCAGAGGCAGCAATGGAGGTGGAAGGCAAGCCAGGACATGGAGCAGCTGTTTAAAGCGAATGCACGACGGTATTCTGCATGTGTTTAGAATGCATGCCTTCGAAAAGCTGTCATTAGAACGAATGCGTCTTTACCACAAATTCATTCAACACGCAAGTCGTTTTAGCCACTTGCCTTGGGGGGGTGGGGCGCTGGATTTTGGAATAGTTTAATTTACTATTCCAACTCCAGTCTGAGCAACAGTAGGGAAGGTGTTGGACTTTAATCCACTACCATTCCACCAATGCGCCCCCCCCCTAGAGAAAGTCGTTGTTTGTTTATGCTTGTTTATGTTTATAGGCTTATATAGCGCGTCAGTCACCCCCAGCAGGGTATCTCGGCGCTAGCGGATTTGCAGAAGAAGTTGAGACGATATGCTATGCTAAAAAAGGACGGTTTTCAGAGCCTTCTGAATTTCAAGTAATCAGGACATTGTCGTAGGGTCAAAGGGAGCTGATTCCATATTAAAGGTGCCTGGTACGAATAGGCTTTACCTCCTGTTCGTGTCTTTTGGATCCTTGGGATTTTGAGCAGGGATTTCGACCAAGATCGCAGGTCCCATGGGGGGATGTATTGATGACGCCTTTCCATCAGATAGGAGGGTCTGTTTCCCCATATTGCCTTATGTGTCAGGCAGCAAATCTTAAACTTCACCCGTTTCCATACAGATAACCAGTTTAGCTGTTGTAGGAGGGGGAGTGAGGCTGACCTGTAGGGTGCGTTTGTAAATAGGCGTGCTGCAGTGTTTTGTACCGATTCAAAGCAGATTTGTTAGCTGCGATCAGTAAAAACGTTGCAATAATCTAGTTTACTCAGTACCAGGGCTTGTATAAGAGTCTTTCGTAGGGAGTCCGAGAGATAGGGGAAAGCTCTTCTCATCATGCCCAGCACATGAAAGCATGCACCAACCGCATGGGCAACATGTTCTTTCATTGTTAGAGTCTGGTCGAGACGAACCCCTAGATTTTTTGCTGCGTTTTTTTGGACAGGAAGAGTACCCAACTTTTTGGGCCACCAGTTTGGTGCCCATAGAAGCAAAGCTTCTCCGAAAAGCATGATTTCCGTCTTGCCGGCGTTAAGTTGTAGAAGTTGTTGCTCATCCATTGTGAGATGGCCAGCATGCCGGAAGAAAATGAGGCTTGAGATGTCTGGGATGTTTTATTAAAGGAGAAGGTGATTTGTTACGACTTGCATGCTAAAGGAATGCATGCTAAAGATGTGTTTGTTATATTGCCGGCACTGTGAAGGTACAGCGTGATTCAGGCTACGCCCTAAAGGATGTTTACTGTTTAAAGCAACGAAAATGAAAGGTTGCTTTTCATTCTTCTGCTCTGTTTCTTTTTTAACTCTACGTGCCACACAGAAAGTAGAAATTTAGGGCAACATGTTTATTTTTTGCACTCCTTGGGAAAAACAGAAAAGTGAGGATCCTACTGCATGTTTCTGCTTTGCCTTTTTTTAATGACTTCTATTCAACTGCTTCTAATTTATTTTTCAACAACTCGCTAACAACTTTTTTTGATGTGTTTAATTTTTCAATAGTGATTCTATTTTTACTCATGTTTGCAAACATGTTCTCTTATTCATATGAAAGAGCTATGCATCAAGGATTTAAGTGGTTTATAGGAAAGGTGATTAAATGACCATGCACTTTAATGACTAAAATACACCCTGCATACATCATAAGGATATTGCAAGTCACCTCGGAGATCCATAACCTTATAAAGGAAATCGGCCTTTGATCTCGTTCCTTTATGTGGCCATGGAGAACTCCTTGTGGACTTGCAATATCCTTAAAATGTACGGCAGAGGATACTTTATCCCATATATAGCAACAAGAATATTGCAAATCTTATAGTTTGGCACCCACTACTGTACCTAGTTGTCAGTGATCGAAGGAGTAAAAGGAATATATTCGAGCATCCCTCCACAGAGTTAACCCTCATTCTGATTAGTGAGGAAATCCTAATTTGTGAGCAAATAGGAGTTTGTGTTGAATCCAGATTCCAATTCTTTAGACAGATGCTACACACTCACAATGTTTAACTTGCACATTCTGTCTAGTTAAATATTGTGCTATCAGAATATAATGGACAAAATATGGAAGACCAACATATGAACATGGTAAGTATATATAGGCATGCATAGGCATATTTTAATTAACTACGGCAACCAGCCGCTGTGAGGCGGACCCGCGGCGGCAGAAAACTCTGACGGCGATACCGGGACAGAAACTTTCAACAGTGAGTGTTGTGTATTGGCCAGCCACTGCAGCACTCTTGGCTGATATGAACCCACAAAGGGATTTGGATTCAAAACTTTAATCATGAACTGAGCAACAAAAAGCCCACTGGGGAAGTTATTTTAAGGACTGCAAATACCATTTTTTTTTTTTTGGTAGAGTTTTATATAGCACGAACTAGACCCGAACCGAATCAGGTATCAGAGCGCTTTACATAGCACAAGTTACGTTTTTACATGAGAACACACACTTTCATTTATTTTTTTTATTTTTTTTAGGCACGGGGAGATTAAGTGATTTGCCCAGAATCACAGGAGGTTTTGGCGTCGTTACCGAGACTCGAACCCAGATCCCCAGGTCCGAGGTCGAGCGCCTTAGCCGTTAGGCCAACTCCTCTCCTCTAGCACACGCCCATTGAGGCGCAAGAACACGCCCACTAGGGCAGGATAATAAATGCAGTTGAAACAATGAGTTGCTGATGTCAGTTCTATGTTTGGCTTGTGAACAAGAATATTGCATTTGAAACGCGCTAAGCCGCAGATACATTTGATGAAGCGGGATGCTGTGATGGCTGCAGACCTCACTTGAAGAAAACAGAGGACGTTCTCAAGTTGTGCAAACTTGTGGATGGATATATATATATATATATATATATATATATATATTCACTGAAAAAAACATAGGTTTCAGACATGTTATAGTTAGGAATTAGCATTTAAAAAACCTTAGAAATTCACTGAAAAAAACATATGTTTTAGGGGTGTTAAAGTTAGTTGGACATTTCACTCGTACAAAACCATTGAAATTCCCTCGTTATAGTTAGTCACTCTAACTATAACTCGAGCGCCGCAATCCACTGCTGATGATGTCACATATTACATCATTCATGACATGGTCAGTGACATCACTGATGACATCTCAAATGACATCACTGATGACATCATCCAGTGAATTTGTTTTGGTACGATATTTAAACAAGTATTATATATATATAGCAATCTGCATTGAAGACTGAGTGGATGTCTAAGTGTCTGAATGGAGGATTTAGTAGCAATGTGATTGACTGTCTAAGTGACGATTTTAAAGTGTCTCACTAAATATATGGGATAGTGGTTAAACTGTGTGAATACCTGTATCACTCTTTCTCAATGATACATGTCCAACAAACTAGAAATACAAAAGGCAGTGTATGTGACAGTTGTTGTATATAAATAAGTATACATAAGACTCAGTGATTGTATGAGTGACATATGGATAACTGTATACTTGTAATAGTGATTTTATAACACACTAAGTATGAGTTACTATGTTTGTGTAAGTGTGTAGCTTAGTAAATATAAGTATGATCAATTGTTTGCATAAGTGAGTAGGATGACTGCATAAGTGAATAGGATGTGTGCTGGTGTGTAATGTTGATGTAGGTGTATAAGTATATTTAATAGTGTTCTATTGATCTTTGTTAGCATGTATGAGTGAATCTATAGGTAAGTGTTTAGATGTGTGCATAGATGTAGGAATCACTGAGTGGGGTTTTAGAAACTTGTATTGGTGTGTCAATGGTTTCAAATATGGTACTTCATATTTTATAATGAGTGTTGAAAAGTTATACTAGTGTATGATAAGATGTATCAGATTGTCATGTGGATGAGGTCATCAGTGATGTCATTTGAGATGTCATCAGTGATGTCACTGACCATGCCATGAATGATGTAATATGTGACATCATCAGTAGTGGATTGTGGGCGCGCGAGTTAAAGTTAGTACAAGTAACTATAATGGGGGAATTTCAATGGTTTTGTACGAGTGAAATGTCCAACTAACTATAACACCCCTAAAACCTATGTTTTTTTCAGTGAATTTCTAAGGTTTTTTAAATGCTAATTCTTACCTATAACATGTCTGAAACCTATGGTTTTTTCAGTGAATTTCAAAGGTTTTTTAAATGCTAATTCCTAACTATAACATGTCTGAAACCTATTGTTTTTTCAGTGAATTTCAAAGGTTTTGTAAATGACAATTTTGAAATGTAATAATTCTTATACTTATTTTTTTGATACTGATTTACAATTTTTTTTTTAACTATTTATTTTTAGATATTTTATGTTTTAAATTACATTATAATTACATTATACATTACATTCCAAAATATACTTTCTCAGAATGAATTACTTTAGTTTAAATACTTTGCAAATAGGCAATAGAGTTTTAAGTACAGTTGTTACAATGGGCAACACAATTTCAAACCCAATGCAACATTGAGCTGAATGGGAATTTCTAGTTAAATGCAATTAGTTACTTTATGGATTACTTTTCTAACCACAGGACTGGATCCTAGATTCAGTCCTGGGACATATCATGTAAACAGTTGAGTGAAAGCAATGATTTTTAAGGAATATTATTGTATTTTAAAAGATGACAGACACTTTTTCACATAGAATCACCAATGTTATCCTATGGGTGAAAATTCACTTAGCAAATAAGTAGTGTTATCATTACTTTTTTTACTCAGTGGTGGATCCTGGATCCTGGATCCAGCACTGGTGCATCTCCTGTAAACAGTTGAAAGAATGCGTTTAAGTCATACAGGCGATTTTTTAGGAATATTTGTAGTTTGTGAAAATAGAAAGAAACTTTTCTGGTGAAAACCAGACAATCGATTCCTTTGGAAGGAAATACAAGTTACTTGTAAATATGGTTAGAATTACTTTCCAGGGTCAGTGCTGGGCTAAAAGATGCAGCACTGAGTTCTCTCCTGATAACAGGTGAGTAAATCGGAATTCGTTGTTCGGATGATTTTAGGTGAATATTTAAAAGTTCCAAAACTCCCCACTTAGAAGAATTTCCAAGTGAAACCAGTCAATGTTAGCCTATGGAAGGAAATTCAAGTTACTGGTAAGTATGGTTAGAATTACCTTTCAGGATCAGTACTGGCCTCAAAGATGCTGCACTGAGGTCTCTCCTGATAACAGGTGAGTAAATCGGAATTCGTAGTACATCCAGTAAGCGCCACAGAGCTGCGTAGCAGAAAGATGTAAAAAGGGGCACGGCCTGCACCACCTCTCTGCAACACAGCGCTGTGGCGCTTCCTGGAAGCACTTGGCCCCCATTGTCCCTCAAGTTTGAAATGGAATTTTTTCCCCAACTTAAAATGCGCCACAGGGTGTGTTTGCACACATCACGTCAGGCCCCTCCCCTCACTTCACCACTGTGTAAACGCGCCCTGTCACCGTTCTAAGTTGAAAGATTAAGTCCCCTTCAATCCTAAGGGTCCCTAGGGTCAAACTAGCCCACTAGGTACCTCCAGTAAGTGCCACAGAGCTGCGTTGCAACAAGGTGTAAAGAGGAGCGTGGCCTCTGAACACCTGTCTGCAATGCAGCTCCCTGGCGCATACTGGACATACCTGTTGAGCTATTTGGCCCTCAGGGACCCTCAGTATTGAAAGAGAATTAATTCCCCAACTTAAAACGCGCCACAGGGCGCATTTACACAGTCGTGAAGGAAGGAGGCGTGGCCTAAGGTGATATGTCTGCAAGCACACCCTGCGGCACGTTTTAAGTTAGAGAATGAATTCCTCCTCAAACTTGTGGGTCCCTGGGGGCCAACTAGCCCACCAGGTCCCTCCAGTATGCGCCAGGAGGCTGCGTTGCAGAGAGGTGTTAAGAGGCCACGCCCCTTTTTACAACAATCTGCAACGCAGTTCTGTGGCGCTTACTAGAGGTACCTGGTGGGCTAGTTGGCCCCCAGGGACCCTCAGTATTGACAAGGAATTAATTCCCCAACTTAAACTGCGCCACAGGGCGTGTTTGCGCACCTGTGAACTCAGGCCCCGCCCTCTCCCTTCACCACTCTGCAAACGCGCCTCGTGGCGCGTTTTAAGTAAGGGAATTACGTCCCTTTGAATCCTGGGGGTCCCTGGGGTCCAACTAGCCCACCAGCTACCTCCAGTAAGCGCCACAGAGCTGCGTTGCAGAGAGGTGTAAAAAGGGGCATGGCATCAGAACACCTCTCTGCAACGGAGCTCCTTGGGGCATACTGGAGGTACCTGGTGGGCTAGTTGGCCCCCAGGGACCCCCAGTATTCAAGGTGAATTTGTTCCCCCTCTGCAAACGCGCCAGGGGGTGCGTTTGCAGAGTGGTGCAATGAGGGGGCGAGGCCTTCAGCGGCGATCCCGTTAAATTATTATTTTTTTTAAGTAGGGGGCTGTGTAGCCCCCCTTCTTTTTCAATTTTTTTATCCCTGGCAACCCCATCCCCTAGGGCATGCCCCCAATTTTTAATTTAAATTATAAAAAAATCGGGAAGGGGGCCGCGTGGCCCCCCTCCCAAGGCCATAATTTGCCTCAGGGACCCCATCCTCCGGGGCATGGTCCATTAAAAAAAAAAATTATTATTTTGGAGGGGGGCTACCTTGCCCCACTCCTGTGGCCAGTTATGGCCCTGGGTACCCCATCCCCCGGGCCGTTAATTGTTTTAAAAATACATCTTTTTTTTGGAGGGGGCCCTGTGGCCCCCCTCCCGGGCCACTGGTAGCCCCAGGGACCCCATCCCCCGGGGCTGGCCCTCACCGTTGGGGACCGTGGGGGGTCCCCAATCGCCCCACGGGCCCAGCCGGCTCCCCGCATCCTGCGGGAGCCGGCATTGCTTTTCCATATGGGGAGCAGCTAACATGCTGCTCCCCATATGGAAAAGCAGTCTGCTTTCCTATTTGGAAGAGAGAGCAGGAAACCTGCTCTCTCTTCCAAATAGGAAAGCAGTTTGCAATGACAGGGTGGGAGCCGCGAGGCTCCCGCCCTGTCATTGCAAACGGCAGTGTCCCGGGTGTGGGCATCCCGGGACACTGCTGGAGCCGGCCCTGGGGGGGGGTGGCGGTCCCCAGGGCCCCCGAGAGCTCCCATCAATTAAAAAGCCCCGGGGGTGGTGGTCCCCGGGGCTTGGGGGTCCATGACGGACCCCCAAATTAAAAATGTAGTGCCCCGGGGAGGTGGCGGTCTCCAGGGCGTGTGTGGCGGGGGCTCAAGGCCTCCCCAAACAGTTTTTTTTATTTTAAATAAAGCCCCGGGGGTGGCGGTCCCTGGGACTGGGGGGCCTCAGAGCCCCCCCACCCATTTCAAAAAAGCACAGGGAGTGGCGTCCCTGGGGCTGCGGGGGGGCCCCGTGAGCCCCGCATACATTTAATTAGAGCCCCGGGGTGGCAGTCCCCGGGGCTTCGGGGGACCCGTGAGCCCCGTATACATTTAATTAGAGCCCCAGGGGGGGTGGCGGTCCCCGGGGTTGGGGAGGCCTCAGAGCCCCCACTCATTTCAAAAAAGCCCTGGTGAGTGGCGGTTCCAGGGGCTGCGGGGTGCCCCGTGAGCCCCCCGCATATATTGACTAAGAGCCCTGGCGGTGGCGGTCCCCAGGGCAGTGTGGGGGGATTGGGACCCCCTCACACTTTTTTCTTAATAATGCCCACGGGATTTGGCCCCCCGGGGGAAAATTACCATATTTACAGGAGACTGTGTTTCTTTTTTTATCTATTGCTAGGATGCGCGGATCCTACTCGCATTCCGCAATTTTTACCCTTTTCGCGTTTTGCGGCGTTTGTTTTTGGTTTCTTGTGCCTCGGTTCTACCGAGGCACAAGATGGCTGCCAACACTTCCTGACAGTTGTCAGCCAATTAGCATTCAGCTTGTGCACGCCAGGGTGCTTGTAGGCTGCGCGTAGGGTACGCGGATAGATACGCGGATCCACTGCGCCCATAGATATATATGTGACTTTAATTGTCATTTTCTCAGGAACTACTGAACACATTTACACCAAATAAGCAAAAGGCACGAGCCTGAACTGAGGACTACCTCTTTGCCACATTTGGTGTAATTCCATTCAGCCGTTCAGGCTGTAGCCGTGGCTAAAGGTCCTATGGGAAATTGCATAGGGAAAACACGTTTTGAGATCCCCCTTTTTTCTCCGCCCCAGCTTGACCAATCACCCCCAAACTTTCAGGGAAGGAGCAGTACTGAGCTGGCCAAAAGTTTCGGAAATTTCACGCACATTCATCAACCGGTGCCAAAGTTATTCCAAATATAATGTTGCGGATTTCCTATGGATAATCGGTCCTGACTATACCTACTTACTGGCGACCGCCAGTGGGTTATATATATATATATATATATATTTATATATATATATATATATATATATATATATATATATATATATATATATATATATATATGTGTGTGTATTGTATACTTGTGTTTATGTATATATATATATATATATATATATATATATACACATATAAACAAGTATACTATATATATATATATATATCATCAAGGAACATACATGTGGAGTTAAGCATAGTAAATGTAAATTTACGTATACAAACTTACTTTTTATATATTTTGTTCCTTGATATTCTGTCCACAATATTCTGGCAACACAGTCTTTCTGTAGTCCATAGTTCCACATACACCCACCTACTGCACCCTGGAAATACCACCATCCTGTCATATTAGTATTACCTCTGAATTACCCCATACATGTGAACATACATGTGAATAACCCTGAGACGACTACAACGACTACAACGAATCCAGAACACCTCGGCACGACTGATCCTCGACGTCCCCCGACGCAGCCACATCGCACCCCATCTGAGAAGTCTACACTGGCTCCCCGTCAACAAGAGGATCACCTTCAAACTCCTCATCCACGCACACAAAGCGCTACACAACATCGGACCTACATACCTCAACGACCGACTCAGCTTCCTTACCCCCACCCGCAGCCTCCCCTCTGCCAGCCTCGCCCTCGCCTCAGTTCCTCGTATCCGGAAAACCACCGCCGGCGGCAGATCCTTCTCCTACCTTGCCGCCAAGACCTGGAACGCTCTACCTACCAGCCTACGACAGACCCAGGACCTGCTGGCATTCAGAAGACTTCTCAAGACCTGGCTCTTCGATCAGTAGCAGCATCCCCCTCCCCCCCCACCACCAACGCCTTGAGACACTCATGGGTATGTAGCGCGCTTTAGAAATGCAGTGATTGATTGATCGAATAAGGCCCCTAGGGTCTTTGAAATTACATTTCCACCAATTATTCGCAAGATGCAGAAAACAAATCTAAACAGATTGAACGTATCAGAGAATACTAGGAAACAAACAAACATTTGTAAAATCCCAGATTGGTCAAATTTCTCTCTAATTTTCATTTTTTTGGGGGCTCCCTTCTAGAGCCAACTGTTCTGTTGGAACATGTGTCCCAACCTTTTTCTCCTGGGTTCCACTCAGGTTCTGAAGTTGATGCTGAAATCGATGCAGTTGTACATTTATTTACCGTAGGTGGTCGGGGAAAAAGCCAGATTAAAGCAGATTTCAATATCCTTTGATTCTACCCAAATAATCTGCAGCCAGCACTTCTATTTATGCCTGGGCCAATGTCCAAAGATGATGTAGAAGTAATTGTTAATGTTGTGAATAACTTTACCATACACAACTCCAGTAAAGCCACTTCACTTGGCTTCGCCCAATGTTCTTCCCCATTTCTTACACCGCGTTTCCAACAAGCAAAAAATGCAAATTAAGATATATTGCAATGATCTGGAACCAAATCTGAATGAATAGTTGCTAGGGCCAAGATAGTGTCACAATCTAAATAAAGCCTCTTCCTCCCTGCATGTGCCCAGCGAGGTCTTGTTCTTTCTTACTAGTATTTTTCCTCAATTCTCGTCATCAACCTTTTCTTGCCTATTTGTGCCCCTGTATCTGTCCAAGGTTCTGCTCCTGCTCTCCAATTTTTTTGTATACTCCTTGGCTCTCAGGGGCTTATTTATGAAAACTGTTGCATCGCTGCGTGAAAACTGCATGTGACAGTTTTCACTGCGCCCTCCTAGCGACACGATCTATGTATTTACTGTACTGTGCTCCATGCCGCAAGGAGCGACAGATGCAACAGGAAGCCTGACGTATCTGTTGCCGCAAAAGTCATGCATTGCTGGAGTTGTCTCACAATCATGACGCAACACCAGCAATGCACGAGGCAGACCCACACATTTAGCCCTGTGCAGCCTTCTGCCTGCTATGAGGCAAGCGTAAGATTTCGACACAGTGGCGTCCTAGAAGTAGCGCAGTGAAATCTGATAGATTTCACTGCACCACTCGTATGCGAGGCTTTGCTGCGTGGGAACGCCCACCCTGCATACATTATACCAGACGCGGGTATAATGTGATGCAGGGCTTTACAAGGTGACGCATTTGCCTCGGTGTGTCACCTTGTAAATATGGTGCAATGTGGTGCACTGTTTACATCGCTGCTGCTTCACAAAAAGTGTGGGAACTGCGGCGCAAAAGTGTTGCAAGTGGCTCATAAATTAGATCCCTGTTTCTTGTTTTCGTCCTTTCACCCTCTTTTTTTCCTCCTCTCCTTATCCACATCCATCTCACTTTCTGTCTCCATCTAACTTCCCCTCCTCATTAAACTACTCTCTTCTGCTCCTCCTCCTCTTCACTAACTCTCTTTCCTATCTCTCTCTTCCACCCCTTCCTTTGCCTCCCTCCACCTTACTATCCTTATTCCTAACCTCATGTAGCAGCATCCTGTTTATCCATCTGTTATGTGATATTTTCACCACATTGCAGATTTCCATATGTTAGCCCAAAGCCAGGGCTTTCACAGCCCACATTACACTGCTTGAAATAGAAAACGATTGTTCACTATACGTGCAGCTTACAAAATGATAAATATGCTTAATTGAGTTGCCCCTTATTTTAAAATATAAAAAATGACACTACTTTAGCAGCAAAACTATTAACCCCTTTTTCTGTTTCGCGAGTTGCGAATATATTATAAAGCAAAATAATTTTGCACATTTTTTGCGAAACAGCACACAATGTGGCGCCTAGTGCCTTACGTCTTTTCCTTCCCTCATCCTTCACCCCACGGCATCCATTACGCTCATGAACACTACTTTCAAGGCATCAGCACGCGCCAAGCTTAGACAAATGGAAAGCGAGTGCAGAGCACATGGAGGGGGGTAAAGATGGATGGACGGGGCGAGTGCTGAGGAGGACTTGCTCGCTAGCAATGCGCATATATGAGAATGATATTTCTGAGATTGATCGCCCTATAATGGCGCAGGCTTGTAGTAACAGCGGGTCAGGCGCCGTTGCCGTAGCTACTGCTAACTAGATGTATGACATCTTGGAGTATGCAAGCGGAGAAAAGCAAGAACGTCCCTAGGCTGAACAACAGAATCCCAAACCAGGGCAATTTGAAAAGAGCTTCTTGCACATTGCCTCCACGGGGAAAAGATTTTAAAAATAGGGTCCGTCTCCATTAGCGGGCAGACACCACCATTGCTCTCGCCGGCAGATGGAGGAGCCATGCGGGCAAAGCAGAAACATTAGGCGGATTTGTGGCAGATTGAGACCTCCTTTCGAAGCCTATTTAAAGCTTTCTGCCATTTCAGTTGAGTTTAGGTCAAATCTGTTCTTCTGCATCTGGCATTATTGGGGTCAAATCAGCATCTGCCTCCAGATTTGTGCCACCCAAGAGCCCTCGTCTCCTCCCTTCCACCTGCTTGCGTGCAGGGAAGGTACAGTTGAATAAAGGAACACATGCAATGTTTGGTTGTTTAGAGTAGTTCAGGGGAAGGCGAGAGGAAATGGCAATGGAAGGGTTGGGTTTCTTGAAACTGACAGTGGAAGAGGTGGGTGGAGACAATATGGGAAGATGTGCATTGATGGAAAAGTTGACTTGGAGGAATGGTAGATTCCAAAGAGATACAATTTATTGTTTTGAGTAGAATGAGTTAAATAGTCATTGGAAGATCTTTGTTGAAGGAATGTGGTACCCAATTGAGTTTGGTTTAACAAGAACCCATTGAGAGTGATCAATGGACCAGCAAAAATGTCAGCATGGGAAACGGATTGGCTAAAAATATCATGCACTTACAAATGGTGTGATGGTGATTTCTAATATATTATGTACTCTACAAAGTGAAAGGTCTCGGTGTGCAATGAGCTGGCTGTAAGGTCACTCTTTGGATTGACTGTGGTGGAACAGAGAAGGCATTGGAGAGGCCAGGCCAGAACAGATGGATCCAATCAAGGCAACACTGAATGAGATGGAGTTGTTGGTGGCGTTGGATGCCTTCGGTTGCAAGAGACATTAATTATTTCATTGGATGGTTACAGAATGCGGGTTGCTTCATTTAACAGAATTATTGGCTGAGGTAGACCAGTTAAGCTGATTGTTTGGCAACATTGATGGCCGAATGGATGGAAAAGTCTAAATGGAATGATCAGAGAGTTGGATGAGCTGGCTGTTGACTGCACCGATAGTCTGCTCAAATAGAACAATGAAATCATGTATTGGCTTGAATATTGCAATGCATTGTTGCTTTTGGTCGTTTATCATAAATGTTACTTGGCTTCAATGGCTGAGTCGGATAGAGCTGAAAAGTATAAACCTCGTTTGTTTCTTTATTCATTTTATATATCATAACGTGGCAACAAAACAAGTTTCCATGCACTGTTATTAAATCATAAGACATTCTAGTAGAGTACATACAACTTAGAAAAGACATACAAAAAAAGGCAAAAGGAAGTACAAAACAATACAGAAACAGATATGTTGCAATGGAAAGTCCTATCTGGCTCCAAATATAGACTTTCAAACTTGATTTATATACTGGAAGTAATGGACACTATTGGAGAAAGAGTGGTAATGTACTTCACAGGGTGCCCCCTGCTATCTAAAGCATTTTTCCTCCAATTTTTGTGGGGTTCCATTTTGAAATAATTTGTTTGGGACCCAGGCTCTTTGAAAGGTAAGCAATCTAATTCATATTTTAGGGGCAGCATTATGGATCGCCTTCCACACAGTAAACAAAACTCTATACTAGACCACTTATTTAATTGGTAGCCGCCCCAAAGAGCTTCCCTAGGCTGTCAGATGATCTGACCAATTTAATCAGCACACTAACCCAATGGTAAGATTCTGAATATACTTAAATTTATTTAGATTATATTGGGTTATATTTAAATAAATGGTTGAACAAGAAAGTGGTCCTGAAAAAGGCTATCACATGAATGACAAGATGAGAAAGGTAGTTAGCAGCACTAGTGCAGTACTGGATAATTATACAGATGACAATGAGCAGTTTTAACTACAGCTGAGACTTGAATGTCGAATGCAAGGCTTGTATTATCTGATACCCAGTCTTTTGACTGACTGAACTGGCTGAAGGTTATCTCTGAAATCAATCGGCCTAAACTTTGTGGACAAAAAGTTGGGAAATGATAGAAAAATCTCTGTTTTAGTAGCATTGAGAGTGACAGAGGTGGCGGAGAGTCATCCCTGCTGTACGTACTATATACAGATTACCTCTGTGGAACAATTAGTGGAGCCAGCAAGCAGATCCACTAAGAACTGAGGGGAAGGTTTACTTAGAATTCACGAAACGCAGTGCGGTCAAGGGACAGCTTCCTGCACAAAAGCAATCCTTAGAGGCATATTGCTCTTTCTATTTGTGCTGCCGAATGAAGCACACATAGAAAAAGGAAATAACAAAGAGAAATAAAGATATTTCTCGTCATTACAGGAAAAGGGACGCAACCCAGATGCAAAATCATAGTGCATTTGCCCATGAGTATCATCTACAAAAATCTGGTACCTAAGTTGTAATCAAATGTGCAAGGGAGATATTAAATAATAATAGCAAACGGCAGAGCCTCGGGCTTTTGAATGAGCTTATTGGGTTGTATTTCGTAATCTGTTTTTCATTTTATTATAGGAATGCTCAATGGTTGTTGTAAAATGGCATTGAACCGTATGAAGATGTATTGCTTTATTATATTTATCCTAAAGGTCTGTTTATTGACATTTTTATAATGCAATACATAAACAATGGTAATCATAGTAATTGAAACCAAAACCTGCATCCAGTGGAAGTGCCTTTTACAGTTGCTACAGTATCACTTGAGCAATCTCATCAAATGTAGAATAAGTATGCACACATTCTTTCCCTCTTTAAACTAAATCTGTGCATCAGTGTCCCAAATCCAAGATGCATTGGTATATTCAATAGTTTAGCGGGTAATGTTAAATGGCATGCTTTGGTTGGTTGAACTAAATATTAAGATCATTTATTAAGGCTTTGTTGGGACCTAAAAAATCTTTGGGCCTAATTACAATGGCGGTCAGTCATCACAACAGGAATGAGACCGCAAGACAAGGAGTCGGGGGTCTCACATGCCATATTTCGATAAGACCGCCATGTAGGAGGCACAAAACTGCCATTTTTTACTGCAGTTTGTGCTGTGGCCCAAAAAAGGGCAGCAGCACAAGCCGCGGTAGAAAAAGACATTTTGACACATCCATGCACCGTGTGCCAGGCACGTGCATGAATGTGTGGGAGCGGCACCACATGTGCCCCCCTGGCCACTTAATATTGCCCAATGGTGAACGGGAGCCCACCTTGTGGCCCCCAATGTCCCTTTCCCAATGCCTTTCAATGGCGGTGGGACCACCATGAAAAGGCTATCTGAAAGGGACATCCTAATCCCTACGGCGGATAGGAGTCCGACCGCAACCACGACAGGCTCCTTAAGCTTGTCGGAGGTGGAGGTCTCTTCCCCCTCCCGGCATCATCACCCCGACTGCCGGTATTGTATGGATGTCGGGCGGACCACCACTGACAACCTGTTGGTGGCGGCTCCCCTAACATCAAAATGAGGGCCGTTTTCTGTTAAATTTAATTAAGTGATTGATGTGTCAATTGAGAAGAATCATATTTATCATGCACATCATTGGGTGGTTCTACTAAATAGTGTGATTATTAGTTTGCTTCCACTGGAAGATTC
This sequence comes from Lissotriton helveticus, assembly GCF_964261635.1. Taxonomy (NCBI): domain Eukaryota; kingdom Metazoa; phylum Chordata; class Amphibia; order Caudata; family Salamandridae; genus Lissotriton; species Lissotriton helveticus. Next base: position 185,405,224 of record NC_136068.1, on the reverse strand, counting down.
AATACTGTTGGATTGTGTTCAATGGTGTCATTATTCATTGGCCTACCATTAATGAAGTGATCAGATGCTGGGTTGCTTGAACATTGTGATCTCTGGGTAGATTGTGAGGGGTGGCGTGATTTCTCAATAATTTTTCATGAGTAATGTGATGATGGGATGAGTCTTCTGAATGTCTCGATTACTGAGTGGGCTTCATGAATGACATGAGTTGGGGAAGGTTGTTCAAAATCATGTGAACAATGGGAGGTTTTGCTGAATAAAATGTTGGATGAAGAGTGACTGGTTTTTTTAATGAAGCGTAGGCAACACGCTACCTCAGCCTTGTTGCCATGGTCCCCATTCACGATTCACTCCATGTGTTTCTTGAATCTCGTGAGTATTAAACGACGCCCTCCATGCATAGACTACACTTATTTGTACCTTTTGTCCATCAGCATTGATGTCTTCCAAACCTTGCCAGGCATTTTCAATTTGGGATGCGAATCCTATAGGTCATTCAGAAAAGTCTTTGTTGGCCATATTTACCTTAGACCCTTTGACCTGAAGATGGTCTCTCTTATTAGCTAAACCAGAGACCGAAATGTCAATGTGTGTTCCACTTCTTGTTGTTTTTCGGAGCATCAAGAGTTTAATCACTATAACCATCCAACCAAAGGAATGAATGACTGACAAAGTAAAGATCTTACAGGAGAGTGGATTAGCACATACATGATTTATACTAATGGACACATATCTGCGGCAGCGTATCGCGGGTTGCCAGCGCCCGGGGCAAGGCAACCAACCTTCCACTTTTCTTTTTAAATTTTGCGCCCCTAAAAATGCCCCAAAGACATTTGCACCCAGGGCAACCGCCCATTTGCTCCCCGCCCCAGAATACGCCACCACATATGTGCTATATGCTAGAATATGTACCCCTTCCTGAAGAAAAATACAGAATTTTTTGATCATTAGTAAATCTTGCCTTTTTTTCAAATAAAATGATCTTCGTATGTATGTCATCTCTCAACTGGATTTCTTTCCTGATGCATCATTCATTAATTGCTTAGATGAATGTGTGGCTGACAGCGTTCACATTTTTATTGCATCACAATTAATCACAATTATTTCAGTGAAATGATCCCCTTGGTTGCACTTACTGTGTTACTGTTTATACCCAAGCTTGCAGGGGATTATTTGTTTTCCTTGCTTTATAAGCACAAAATATCAAGTGCCGACTGTCTCCTAGCTCCTAACCCATTGAAAACAAGTGCTCAAGTGTCAGCCACAGCTCGGCTAGAATTACATCACTCCACATCAAGGCCACAATTCACTCAATTGCAAAACTAACATCCTCCACAGGAAATGTAACCTTATTCGTGAAGGAAGGACTTATTTTGATTACTCTTATAGCTGCTAGACCACATTCAAATTCGGAAAGATGTCCACCTGAATAATTCACCTTGTTTAGCCAGACGTATGTTTTTTGAGCAGGAAACAGCTGGGGGCTTATTTATAAGCCCCTTGCGCCACTGGTACGTCGCGTTTTGTGACACTCCAGTGGTGCAGGAGCCTGCTCCATATTTGCCAGGCAGCACACAGCCACTTTGTTTGGCTTAATGCTGCCTTGTAAATATTGTTCCCTTTAACACAGTTTTCTGCATTAAGGGGGGGGGGGGCAATAGGTGTTGCTGGAGGAGCTTCCAGCAACATCCATGGCTTGGTTTTACTGCCCCAGATTCACGAGAAATCGTAACTCTGAGTCAACGCCAAAAAATTACACCTCCCCAGGGGAGGCCTAAGGGAGGCATATCTTTATTTCTCCTCTTTTTTTCTTTTTTCATGTGTGCTGCATTCTACAGCACACATAGAAAGGGGAAGAAGCCTCTTGTGATTGTTTTTGTGAAGGCAGGCATCCCTTCCTGCACAAAAACAATAATCCCAGCAACGCAATCACCCGTGCACCATGGTGCAATGGTGCCTGCGGTAGCGCACAGCAGCCCATTTTGCGCCAGTGCAAGGGAAAAAGACAGGAATGTGCTGTATCTGATAGATACGGTGCATTCCTGCCTTTTTCTTTTGCCGTAGGGCAGCGCGGCAGGGGGCCTGAAGTGCTGTCCTACGGCAAAAACTCATAAATGAGGACCCTGGCATTTAGAAGAACTCTAATCCACTTCTTAAAAATGTAATGAGCTGAAACCTTCAGATTCAAGTTGATAAGGTGTGCTATCGCCGTCTTTTCTTTTCAGCAGTGACTTACGATTGGCAAGTTTTTCTGACATGGTATAGAACTCTATGTGCATTTTTCTGGACCACTGACCGGATACTGAGGACAAAAACATCGCATGGACAGAAAATCGTGTCAAAAATGTGAGAATCAAAATACTGAGAAGGTAAGTATATATTTACTATTCTTAACTCCACATCTACGTATCTAGAAGATAGATCATCAAGGTCATATATGTGGAGTTAAGTATAGAAAAGCCTTTCATACCCATAGAAACTTACCTTCAGATATTCTTGTACACAATATTCTTGACACAATATTTTGTCCATGTGATATTTTGGGCTTAATATTTTGTTCAAACACCCATTTTTCCTTTATGTTGTGTGATGTGTTTTACCATAAATCACTTAAACATGATGAATACATAAATATATGTATGTACATAATACTAGCCTCTTGTTTTTAGCTGCTTGATGGTACTTTCACAACAATCCATACAAACAAATGTTTTATTTCACTGTCTTTTATATTTGCAATGCAATATGATAGATACAATTCTCCGGATCCAGTCTGACGAGTGGGGTAATTCACAAGGTAAGGAATCTATAACTAATTGTCTCTTTCAGATAACTTTGATCAATGCATTTGTATGTACCAACCAGCAGCCTTGAGAAAGCTGTGAGCTGTCAAGTGAAATAGGGTGAAACACGTGTTGGGTAAATTTCCTATGAGGAGTAATTTAACGTCCAGATATGAATTTCCCTTTAGAAATAATAGACTAATAAACGAAGGTGCATATGGACTGCAAGATTTGCCTTTCTTGGATGTAAGTAATGAGCAAAACAGAAGCTGCATATCTTAGCCAGTTGCGTTTACTGATCCACAAACATACACACTGACTATATAAACTGGTAATTTGGGAATATTCCTGCACAAGCAGGCACAACACATACTAGAGGCATTCAGACCAGAGAGAACACAGCAATAATTGAAGGGGAGAACCTAGCTCCTTCTTGCATTATTACCAGGGCCGGCTTTAGCGCTAGTGGCGCCCAGTGTGACAATCATTTTTGACTCCCCTACACTTTATGACCCCCCCCTCAGATTCTCTCACTACCACCGGGCAAAAGTGCCCCTCATCTCTTCAATCATAAGGTAAGCAAAACACAGCGCCCCCCAGAGGTAAGCGCCCAGTGCAGCCACACCGGTCGCAGTACCCTAAAGCCGTCTCTGATTATTACCATGTTCAGTGGACAACGTGGGTTCCAGTGTAAGAATTCACTCAAGTTGGAACTAGAGAGATTCAACACTTCTCAAGCATTAAACTAGATATTGAGAGGCGTAGCAGCAACTCGCTGTACATGCCTGTCTGCCCAACTCAGAGCTGATCTAGAGTTTGGTGCACAGAGTACAGTCAGTCAGGTTGACGGAGGGCGTTACATCCTGATTGGACTAACGCCCAAGCCTAGGGATAACCTCTTTACCTTGATAGGGCCTGCCATCCTAGAGGTTCCTGCCAATGTACACATATTTTTTTGACGAGCCTTCACTAAACTTGACCATAGTTTTGGGTTTCCAAAAAGAAACTCCCAAAGTGTTATTGAAAAATAATAAAAAATAAATAGCTAATGCCCATCCCCCACAGGGAGGTTTTTCAGTGGGTGTGGGGTAATTATTTGTCCCTCCCCACCAGGTTTTACCAGAAAGAAAGAACAAAAAGGATATCACACAGTCCAACCTAAATAGCCACCTAACCTGTCAGGCTGTCAGAGGAATCTTCCGGTTGATGGAGCAAGCTGGAGCTCCATTGACAGGGTTTGTGATGGAGTACCATGTCTGCCAAACTTTAAATCTACCCCTAAGATGTTTTAATGATATGACTTACAGCAGTGAATCAATGGAATGTACAGTGTAACTAATACTCCTCTACAGGTTTATTTCACTCTTTTGTTATATGTAACTGCTCTAATACCACCTACTCTGTTGTTGGTATTAGAGTTTTAAATTGTGACTTAGATGTTTGGCTTATTTTTATTCGTAAAGTTCACTAGAATCCAAGTATGGTGCATAAGTGCTAGAGCAACTGTTAAATCAAATAAAAGATCAAATAAAAGATGATTATTGGATGCATTGTGTTTAATGGTGTGAACAGTTTGAGAGGTGAGCGCAATAACTTGGTGTGTTGTGTTGAAGGATATGGACTTGAATGGTGTGATTATCATATGGAATCACTTTGCACAGGTGCTCGCTAGTGTCAGCATTTATAGTCTTTCGAGGAGCAATAGCTACCCCCATGGGGGATGCTACTATTCTTCCCTTTTTAAATTACATCCAGTAACCATGTGGCAAATGTCCCTAGCGTCGGCTCCTCTGTTAAGGTGGAGGAGCGCCGCCCCACTGCTCTTTGAGCAGTGCACAAAGGAAAAATACAATGATAATAACACAATGTTATTATCATTTTATTTTTCCTCACAGGGTGGGGCTGGGCTGTCGTCATAGCCAGCAAGGAGAGGAGTGGTTGGTGCACTTAAATGCGCATGGCAGTCTTGCTGGTCGTCTTGGGCCGGCCAAACAGACATGCACACTTAGCATTTCTCCACAAAGCTGTACTAAACAGCCAGGTGGAGGACATGCACAGGCTGAGTGCCGAACTAGGCTGCTCAAGCCAATCACAATGCTGCTGTCATGCTGGTGACAGCAGCATCGTGATTGGATTAGGGGACTCTGGATGTGCCCGTGCGTCAACAGAAGAGGATGGAGGAGAGGCGGTGGCCAGCAGCCAGGTAGGTGAAATGTTATTCTTTTTCTACCCCTCCGACTCACCCATACTACTCGTTGCCAGCTCTTTTGTGAAGAGAAGACACAAGGCTTCCGAACAGAGCAGGTGCCTGGCCACTTTAACTGCATGGTGTCGCGTAGGCACATGTTCCACAGTGCAATCTGGGTGGAGAGCTAGGGATGCCCAGTTGCAGAGAAATCTGTTCCAACATGGTTGGTTGTGATTTGCAACTTGTGAGATCTATTCCAGGGAGTGACAGGCATGATCACTCCTGCACCAGGAACCCTCTTAGGTACATCTTGGCCAGGGTTACAAGTTGGAAGCAAGGCTGCTGTATGTCCGTTAGAGAACAACCTTCTTGAGTTTGGGATGGTGGAAGATGACTTGGTGCATATGTCTTTGAGGTACTAATAAAATGTTGTGTGCTGATTAAAACTGGCATTTCCCATGAGCTAGGCCAGTGGTTCATGAACTCATCACGTCTCAGGTAGATTATGTCAATAGTCTGCACCTGGGTCTGCCTGATTATATGATCAGGAAACTACAGACTATACAAAATGCGGCTGCCAGGCTCATTAGTAATATCCCTATATGGCATCACATATCCCCCCACTTACGGAGTCTACACTAGCTGCTGGTAAAAAGGAGGGTGGAATTCAAAGCACTCATTTTGCCTACAGGGCAATTAAAGAAACAGGCCCCCACTACCTGAGAAAAAGACACCGCAAATACCATCAGACAAGGACCCTGAGATCTAATCACCAAGTACTTCTGGTTATCCCGTACTTTAAAAAAGCCAGAGTAGGTGGCCAATCCTTTACGGTAAGAACGGCCCACCTATGGAATTCCCTACCCGAGACCATAAGGAATGCCAACTCGGAATTTGCCTTTCGCAAACTACTAAAAGCCTGTTTTTTTAACCTGCCTTAGCCCGGAAACTTTTTGGCAGTTCGCTTCCTCTTCCTGTACTCCGCAATTAGCGCCGGGACACCTCCGTTGGAGGTAGCTGTGCGTTCTACAAACTACAAAATAAAGAAATAAATAAAAATGCCTGCTTGTCTACAGCTTCCTGGAGGCACAATAGGCTTGGGAAGCGAGTCTTCCATTGCTGATCAAGTCCTCAATGCCCTAGTTAGTGTGGAACGCCAGCAATCTAATCTTTAATATTGCTACAAGGTCTCAATGACCCCAGGGTTTGGGGAACATGCCTGGCAAATGGGGTGGTCTTTAACTAGAGGCTTCAGAAGAGTGTGGCCACTAGTTGGCGCTTACTGATTGAAATGATCCGTGGTGGGTTGCATACATTTTTCAATAACTGGATGGGTTGTATTTAGTGGTGTGATTATTGGCTGCAGTTTTTTTAACCCCTTCCCTGCTGCACGGATCCCGCCACGGTGCAGGGAGTAAATTAGGGGGCGTAACCCCTTGCGTACTCAGGACGGCCCCCGGCCGTCCTACGTCACGGTAGGCGTATGCGGAGGACAGCCAGGGGCTTTCCGAAATCCGCCCACTATTTAATTCTTCCGCACAGGCGGGGAATTTGGCCGCACTGGGGAATCGGCGGCGTTCGGACGGCCCCCGACTGGCCTGAGCACACGCCCACTGTGACGTAGGAGGACACAAGAGGTTAAAGGGGTGAGCATTGGTTGAATATGACTTGTTACTACGCAAGTCATTACATCGCGTGGCATTACAATGCGGTAGTTCCAACGACCGCATTGTTACCACGCAATGCCATTACTACGCAAGTCATTACATGGACTTGCAGTAGATGGTGCGCTAACATTAGAAATGTATAATTTACTATTCCAACTCCAGCCTACGCAACCGTAGGGAAGGTGTTGGAATAGTAAACTATACTATTCCTTACGTTAGAGCGCCATCTACTGCAAGTCGATGTAATGACTTGCGTAGTAATGGCATTGCGTGGCGCCAACGCAGTTGTTGTAACAACCTCGTTGTAATGGCATCGCGGTGTAATCACCGCGATGTAAAGGTTGTTTCCCGCATTGGTTGCAATCGAAAGAAGAGTATCAGTATTGAATAAGTTGGTCTCGATTTTGCAATTGCTGTGTAGTTCAGAAATTTGGATGGGTTCTATTAAACGGAGAAATTAGATGGGGTTTGCTAAATTATGTGATTGCTGGCTGTGGTGTGCTGAATAATGTGAATATTGGCTGGGCTGATAACCACAGTGCAATCAATTGGGTGAATGATAAAATCCTTCGGTACGTGGTTCTCAATGGTGAGGCTAATGGGAGACCGGTTTGTGGATTAGTTGTGCTGAAAGGCGCATCTATTTTCTGCATCCCATTCTATAGAAATGAAAATAATACTGAACTGGATTGTGGAAAAATGAAGCACAAGCAGAAAATCGTGCTTCAAAATGAAAAGTACTGTAAAATCCGCGGTTCTGAGCTCATGAAAAGAAGATTAATCCGAGACAATGCAAATATGCAAGATTGGAACTAAAAATACAGCAGGCTGGTAATATACCAATGAAAAGTAGAGCAGAAGTTCAATTTGGCAGCTGAACAAACATAAACATGAACATAAAAGTCCAGAGCACAAAAGAAAAATGATCATTATCTGCCTTACTGCTTTTGGGACATTCATTTGACAACAATATGAACTTCAAAGTCTTAACAAAAATTGGCACTTGCCCCACAAAATTTGAATAAAAGCAACGACTATGCAGGAAACACAATTTCCTACGCGGGCAATGACTTCACCATAGTTTCTTGCTAGCATTGTAGCACATAAATGGTACTTACTTGTCGCGGAGCACAACACCTTCGATGCAGGCACCAAAAAGGACAACGGTGGTCATATCTGGAGAGCGGTGAAGGAGAAAACCTTAGAGCAGAGAACAGTTTCAGAGACTGAGAAGACAAAGAAAAAAACCTTAGGGCCTGATTTCGATCTCGGTGGACGAGTTACTCCATCGCAACAGTGACGGATATCCCGTCCACCGAAATATAAATCCAAACAGGATATAATGGAATTGATATTTCGGCGGACGGGATATCCATCACTGCTGTGACCGAGTAACTCGTCCACTGAGTTCTAAATCAGGTCCTTAATCTTACAAAAACACCTCAAAAGAGATACCAAATATTATTCCATGTCTCCAAAGTTGAGAATACAGAAGGATTCACCAGACAAATCATAAAATGTAAGACATGAGAAGGAAGAAACAACTGGTGCAAAGCAGACTCCTACCCCTACTTCTTTCTAATTCTTGGGTAATGTATTTTTTCCAGAGTTTTATATAGCGCGAACTTGACCCAAGTTGGGTATCAGAGCACTTTACATAGCACCAGTTATGTTACATGAGGTCACACATTCATTTTTGGTAGGCACGGGGAGATTAAGTGATTTGCCCAGAATCACAGGATGTTCAGCGTCATTGCCGAGACTCGAACCCAGTTCCCCAAATTCGAGGTCGACCGCCCTAGCCGATAGGCCAACTCCTCCCCCCACGCATAATGCATGTACCACAAAAGCCATAGATGCCCCGTTTGCTCATGCTGCATGTGGATCTGTATGAAATATCCCTTATGTATTCCAGACATCATATTGTATATGAGTAGGAGGGTGGTAGAACCCAATTAGCCAATCTGGGAATAGTTCATTATGCCTCAGTTCTCTGGCAGAAGAGTCATGAAAAGAATGTGGTCGGTGACCTGGTTTGGCAGAGTCGCAAGGCTGGACTCTATGGTTTACAATAAAACCCCATTGAGACAAAGGTCTCTAAAAGGATACAGACAAAAGATGTTGTAGCGATGGCCATTATGGTCCCTGTTGGGATGGACCGCTGAGCATCTCTCAGATCGCCAGACCTGTTCGACCCAGCCATGATTCCTGTGAGAGAGAGAACACGAGCGTTATTAAGATTTGCACCAAGATGCTCATGGGATAAAACGGTTACGCCAACACGATATCTTACAACACTCCACCACGACTGCTTCACCCATGCACAGGGATGCAACCGTGCAAGACTGTATGGCAAATATCTCTCATACACTCTGTGAAATGATAACTAAAACAATCAGGTTTGTAAAAACCTGAATAGGAGAAAAATTACACACATATCATAGGGCAGGGCCTTTACAAACAGTGAAAATGAGGACAGCTCTGACTACCCTTGCACCCAAAAATACACATAATAATTTGGATAAGATGACAATTAAATTTTAAAGCAACACACACAGGTATGGCACTCTGCAAACACCGACCAACATGGCACTCCATAAATACCTACGGACATGGCACTCTTAAAGGACCCAGGGACATGGCACTCTACAAAAACCCATGCACATGGCACTCCTCAAAACCCAACAGACATGGCACTCCACAAACGCACATGGACATGGAATTCCTCTAACCCCAGCGATATGGCATCCCTCAAACACCCCGGACATGGCAACGCAATATAACTAGCTGAAACAGCACTTCTCAAGCACCCACAGACATGGCACTCCTCGAAAACCCACTGTACATGGCATTCTACTTACACCAACAGACAAGGCATGCCTCAAACACCCACGGATATGGCATGCCTCAAACACTAACTGACTTAGCAATCTACAATCACCCCCGCTCACGGCTCTCCTCAAACACTCAAGGACTTGGCATGCCTCAAACACCCACTGACATAGCACTCTACAAACCCCCCGCTCACGGCTCTCCTCAAACACTCACGAACTTGGCATGCCTCAAACACCCACTGACATAGCACTCTACAAACACCCCCGTTCAGGGCTGTCCTCAAACACCCTCAGACATGGCACTCCGCAAAAAACCACAGACACCGACATGGCACTCTACAAGCAAAAAGGACATGCCTCAATTACCCAGGGAGATGGCAGCCCACAAGCACCCACGGACATTGCACTATATAAACAACTATGGACATGGCACTCCTCAAACCCCACGGACATGGCACTCCTCAAACACCCGGACATGGCACTATATAAACACCGACACACACAGCATTCCTCAAACACCCACAGACCTGGCACTCCTCAAACACCAATGAATATGACTCTCTACAAATATCCATGGACATGGCACTCCTCAAACACCAACAGGCATGGCACTCCACAAACACCTAGGGATATGGCACTCGTCAAACACACATCCCGCAAGCACCCATGGACATTGCTCCTCAAACCCCAAGGACATGGCACTCCTCAAGCACCCGGATATGGCACTATACAAACATCCATGGACATGGCCCTCCTCAAACAGCCACTGACCTGGCACTCCACAAATATCGACAAATGTGGCACCTCACAAATACCCAAGTACATGGCACTCTTCAACCACCCATGAACATGTGGCTCCACAAACACCCAGGAACATGGCACTCTACAAAGGACATGCCACTACTCAAACACCAACAGACACGGCACTCCACACACACCCAGGGACACAGTACTCTTCAAATACCCAGGGACATGGCAGCCTGCAAGCACCCATGGACATTGCACTATATAAACAGCCACAGACGCGGCACTCCTCAAACCTCAGGGACATGGCACTCCTCAAGCACCTGTACATGGCACTATATAAACAATAACAAACACAGCACTCCTCAAACACCCACGGACCTGGCACTCCTCAAACACCAATGAATATGACTCTCTACAAACACCCACGGACATGGCACTCCTCAAACACCTGAATTGTGTTAGGTTCTGCACTCCAATGTGAATAAAGTATAGGTCCTTTCTTTATATTCTGTTAATGTCGTTGGTGCATAAGATGGTAATCTTGCTGGGCTGCCAAGATTAAAACGTAAATGAATAGAGATATGAATCCTGTATCACAAGACACATTCCATCCATGCACTCCTTTCCACTTTTCATGAAATTTTCAAGAAATCGTTGTTCATTGATTGATAATTTGTTTATTGATAGCGAAGTGTTTCAAGATTTCCATATTTTCCAAGAATATTATTCAATCATATTCCAAAATGAATGTATTGCCCAATGCATTTCAAGCATATAGCCCTTCTTCAGGGGACTTCCATTATATCTAGAAACAGTAATATGTCGTCATTGGACCTGTGATACTTCAAACGTGGTCTACATGTTAAGATGTCCATGCGGCCTCTCATATGTAGGCAAAACGCAGAGAAAAATAAAAACAAGAATAATAGAACATAAAAGCAACATCCGCTTGAAGAATGATAAATCTACAATAGCTGTACACTTCAATGATGCAAGACATAATGTGAGCCAATTAAAATTTAGTATCTTGGAAAAAGTGGCAATACTTCCTGGCAGAGATAATAACAGTCACCTATTACGAAGAGAAGTCTTTTGGATCAATTATCTTTGTACCTTACAACCAAAAGGGCTCAATGAAAGGATAGATTTACATTGCTATTTATAAACAACCAATGTGAACTATATCTATGGAAATCAGTCCCATTATGTACTTTGACATTTTTGTCCAGCTCTAATGACTTGTGAAAACATTCACACATACTCAGTCCCACGGACACAAATTTTACGAGTCAATTTGATATGTATTACTTATAATTTTGTAGACATTTCTGTGTATCAGTTTACTAGATTCATACCTTGTAGGTACAGTAAATTACCGGTATTACGGCATAAGTAACCCTTACACATCTATCCCCTACACGAGAAACCTGACCGTTGCCATGGTCACGTTTATACATTTTCCGCCGACACACATTTCAGCCGTCATTTATGTCCATTACGCTTTTACGTCACGCGAACATTCACCCGTACCACGTGATCACGGACCTCATCCATAGAGTTTAGAACGATAGAGCAGCGCCGGTCAGAGCGTCGCACGCCGAGGATAGCGAGGAGAGAGTTACCGATGTAACCATTTACTCGGTAAGACACGATTTATTCCAACAGGTACCACTCGCATAAGACTCTTATTATTGTCGATTTACGAGACATTTATACATGTATTTATTTTTACAGCACATCTGTTACGCTGTATTCTACCAACCGAGGTTAGTACATATTTCCGTGACCCTTATTTCTCACGACCCACGTCTCTTAGCACAATCTCACACGGGGATATAAAGGGTAACCACCCACACCAGAACTTCGCTCCACGCTAAAACAATAATTGAAATGCCATCCATCATAGCAGAATGTTACATGCAAGATGTTTTGTTTTGTTTACATTATGATACCAATGACGACATATTACTGTTTCTAGATATAATGGAAGTCCCCTGAAGAAGGGCTATATGCCTGAAATGCATTGGGCAATACATTTATTTTGGAATATGATTGAATAATATTCTTGAAAAATATGGAAATCTTGAAAAACTTCGCTATCAATAAACAAATTATCAATCAATGAACAACGATTTCTTGAAAATTTCATGAAAAGTGGAAAGGAGTGCATGGATGGAATGTGTCTTGTGATACAGGATTCATATCTCTACTCCTCAAACACCAACAGGCATGGCACTCCACAAACACCTAGGGATATGGCACTCCTCAAACACACAGCCAGCAAGCACCCATGGACATCGCACTATAAAAACAGCCATGGACGCTGCACTTCTCAAACCTCAGGGACATGGCACTCCTCAAACACCCGTACATGGCACTATATAAATAATAACAAACACAGCACTCCTCAAACACCCACGGACCTGGCACTCCTCAAACACCAATGAATATGACTCTCTACAAACACCCACGGACATGGCACTCCTCAAACACCAATGAATATGACTCTCTACAAACACCCACGGACATGGCACTCCTCAAACACCAACAGGCATGGCACTCCACAAACACCTAGGGATATGGCACTCCTCAAACACACAGCCAGCAAGCACCCATGGACATCGCACTATATAAACAGCCAAGGACGTGGCACTCCTCAAACCACAGGGACATGGCACTCCTCAAGCAGTCGGACATGGCACTATATATATATATAACCACTGCCAGACACAGCACTCCTCAAACACCCACATACCTGCCACTCCTCAGACACCAACGAATATGACTCTATATAAACATTCAGTGAAATGGCACTCCCCAAACACCAACTAATATGACCCTATACAAATACCCACGGACATGGCATGCCTCAAACACCCACAGACATGGCATGCCTCTAACAGGCACTGAATTGTCATAGCATGAACACCCGGGCTCATGGCTTTCCTCAGACACCCTTGTATATGGCACTTGGCCAACAACCACAGACACAGGCATGGCAGTCTGCAAGCACCAAGAACATGGCTTGACTCAAACATCCTCTTACATGGCACTCCACACACAATGACAGACATGATACTCCTCAAACACCCCCAGACATGGCACTTCCCAACCCCCAAAGACACATGTGAGGCGGATAATCTTGAACTGTTGGGCTCTCACTTTACCATCATTATTTTATTGATCACTAGTCTGATCCCCACAGTTTATTAATGTTTTCATCCATACCTTGATCCCTAGAGACTAGACATGATAACAATTCTGGGTTTGTGCCACAGAAACACTTACCTATTCCTATCTAGAGGTGTTATTCGTACCCTATGTCAAGCGAGTATCTGTTAGCGAACTGACTGAGGTGCCCACATGGTTGGCGACAAAAATAACATCTGCGTCTGATACAAGAGTCGAGAGTACCTCAAGGTGATCCCTATAGCGCGCACAGCCTGTTCCACAACAAAGGGTGTACGAGGGAACGAAACTGGGTAAACGGGACCCCATTCATAGGTGCATGTTTGTAAGACTGGCTACTTGCCTGATGACAATCAGAGTATGTTTGTTACATTAGTGATGTGCTGGATACGCCACAGAGTCTACCTATGATTCCAAGGGACGTGAGATGTCAAGTCAACCATGGGTATCACCTCGCCATTACTACTTGCCTCGAGCCACAATTCTGGGAAACTGGACCTTCTACAAAGATGTCTGTGTGTCGCCAGTCCCTTGACTTCTTCTTCCTCACAAAGAATACAACTGGGTACCATTCACTCTGCACGAAGTGACTTAGAATCCTATAGTATTTCTGTAGTTGTTAGGGGAATACACAAAACATCCCAGCAAGGATGTGTGTCCCTTCTGTCACTATTAGATTTGAATATGATGTGCACTTGGTTATGAGAGGGCACAGATTTTAATGAGAAGAATGAAGGTCAGGGGTGAGGTTTTGTAGGATCCCTGTGTATCATGGGGTCAAAAGCTACTGCTCTAAGCAACACATGGAAACCACAAATATCACTGTGGACATGTCAGAGTGGGAACAAGTTGTTCTTCATTTTCCCTTGCCAGCCAAACCAGCTGTCGCCCATGCCCTTGTCACTGCTAGAGTCTGACTGTGCATGCTTGACTGATCAATCGGAGCTTGTGCCTCCACAGATCCCAGAAGTCCATCAGTCGGAGCTCAAGTGGAACGACTGTACACTCGAACATCGAGTACAAGCATATCGTGCCATGTTAATATGGTGGACAAAATATCAAGGGACAACATATCAAAAGGTAAGAGCACAGAAGGTAGAATAGATTTACTGTTCCCTACTCCACATCTACGACTCGCCTTGAATACATATATCGTCATGGTACATATATGTGGAGTTAGGTATAGAAAATCTATCATACTTACTGTTAGACCTGACATCATTGGCATGAGTCTCTCCTCCATTTTTTCTGTTTGCCTCCTCTGTTTACGATGTTTTTGCTGGTATATGCTTTGGGCACTGTGCCACTGCTGATCAGTGCCACAGTGCAAGTGCTCCCTATGTGAAATTGCTGTATTGATTGACTTCCATGTTTGGCTTATTTGGTTTACTGTCAGTCCCTAGTAGAGTGCACCAGGAGTGCCAGGGCTTGTAAATACAAATGCTGCTAGTGGGCTTGCAGCACGTGTTGTGCCACCCACAAGAGCGGCCTAGTAAAAGTATGTCTGAAGGTCTACCATTGCTAGACCACGTGCAGTCTGACTGTCACGAGGACTGCGCAAGTACACCTACTTGCCAGTCCCTAAACCTTCCCTTAACTTCATGTTAGTCACCCCTATGGTAGGCCCAAGGGCAGGGTGCATTGTAAGCATAAGGTAGGACAAGCCTGACAAGGTTGGCATGTCCTAATAGTGAATTACAGCCATATTCGTTTTTCACTATTGTAAGGTAACCTGCTCTCCATCAGTTAGAATGGGCTGCCAGGATTATTAATGCTATAATCCTAGCGGGCTCGGGGAGCATGGTGCAATGTCGAGTTTTGTATCACTGAACTCAGGGTTTAATAACGCATCCGTTTGTGTGGATGGTTTTTGGACTCTGTGTTTGAAAATAGCACTTTTAGAAAGTAGCTATTTTCTTGTCTAACTGTCTACCGGTCTCTTCTGGTTCTGGTGTGCGTGTGACAGGAGCTGGGTGGCTCCAGAGGTCTGAATGAGTCAGTGTGGGATGAGTGGGGCATTTGCATTGAGAGTAGGGGAAGAGTAGCTCCTGATAGCCTGCCCTGCCTGATACAATGCTGGCTCCGCCCCCCTGCCAGGCGACTGATGACTCTGTGCCTGCCAGGGACTTTCCTGGCCCCACCTCCTGCCAGGCAACTGATGGCCCTGCCCCTGCCAGTAACAATGCTGGCTCCGCTCCTGCTGGGTGGCTGAGGACTCTGCCCTGCACAGTGAATAGGCCAGGTGCCTAGGCCTGGCAACACCCACAACAAACCCAAGATGGGGGGAAATTCCCCTGCATGGACAAAGGGATCAAAGCCAAAAAGGGGTATAAGAGAAGGACCCCTGAACCAAGAATTTAGATCACTTCTGACAAGGAAACCTGAACCAAGGACAAGAAGCCTGCTGATCCAAGGACTGTCTACCCCTTCAGCCAGAGTGCTGTTTGTTGGGGGAATCCTGCAGTTGCTTCTTTATTTTTGCCAAGGAACCAGGAGAGAGGAACTGAGTGTGTACTCTCAAACTTGCTAAGAAAATCTCCAAGGGCTGGAAGAAGTGCCAGCCTCCTGTTGAAGTCACAGGGTCAAAGGACTTCATTTATTTGCTGAAAGTGCTTGTTGCTGGAACTTGAAATCCAGCCCCTCTGAAGAATCCAGCAATCTCGACGCCGACGGACGTCGCCGAATCCAGCTCGACATCGTGAGTAACGGCTCCAGTGTCCCGCACCTTCGACGCCGGTCGCCGGGCCCGATCGACGCCAGTAGCGACGCCAGTGAGTAGCGAGTTCGGCTCCAGCTCCAAGTGACCCTGTGTCGACGCCGCCGCTGATCGCATCGACTTCGAGCCCTATCGACGCCGTGAGCGCTGCTCACTCTTGCAACATCGACATCGACGACGCCGTATCCTGCTTCATCCCGTGAGCGCTGCTCCCGCCTGACTTCGGTCGACGCCGCTGCAGATCGCCCCGACTTCGAGGCCCGATCGACGCCGAAGACGCGACGCCGGACATCTCGACGCCGCTGATCATCGAGTGCTTCACTATTCCAAGGTACTGTGTTGTTGGGGTCTGTGCGACTCCGGGCTCGACGTAGCGCTCCTCGCGGTCGATGCCGAACCTTTGGATTAACTTTGCCTCGACGTCGTGTGACTCCCGCGTGGGTTACATTGTTGCCAAGAACTGTGTTTTAAAGAAGAAGAGTTGCTTTTGTTACTAAAGACTTTGTGCTAAGAAGAAACCGTGCTTGAACTATTATTTTTCCTTCCAAGAGTATTTATTAAGATTGTGGTACATTTTTGTCGTTATTTGGTCTTGTGCTAAGCCTTATATAAAAATACTTATGTTTATAATACTACTGTGTCGTGTCCATTTGTAGTGTATTCACTTTATTACTGTATGTGGTCATAAATGCTTAACGCACTGCCTCTGAGATAAGCCTGTCTGCTTTGCCAAGCTACCAAGGGGGTGAGCAGGGGTTATCTAAGTGTGTGATCCCCTTGCCCTGACTAGAAAAGGTGTGTCCCTATTTGTCAGAAGTGTATACCTCTGCCAACTAGAGACAGCCGCTTCTAACACTTACCTTCTGACATTTGGGCCTTACTTACAACAAAGTAACTCAGTGCGGTGCCACAAGCCATTTTGCTGAGCCACTTACAAAACAGAGGGATGCGTCATATCTACAAGGATATGAGGGATCCCTGTGCTCCTCCTGCGCTGGCGCACAATTGAATGCAGATGCAGGCACCCTTGCACCATGGTGCAAGGGTGCCTGCATTGCGGGGAGATTGTTTTTGGGAGGGAAGGGACACCTTCTTGCACAACAATCACGAGAGGTGATTTCCTCTTTCTATGCGTGCTGCAGAAAACAAGTAGAAATTAAAACATTTCTCCTCCTTGTGCCTGCCTACGACTCCCCTGGGGAGGCATAGCATTCTGACGCATTCCCAGGTTTATGATTTCTCGTAAATCTGGGAATGTCTCAGGTTCCATGGGTGTTATGTGGGAATACTTACAACAACACCCATGGAACACCCCTTTCACGCAAAGTGCTGCGAGTAAAGGGGATGTAATTACATGGAAACGAAAAGCCTGGCAGGTCGGCTTTTCTGGTCCTT
The DNA here is from genome assembly GCF_964261635.1 of Lissotriton helveticus. Taxonomy (NCBI): domain Eukaryota; kingdom Metazoa; phylum Chordata; class Amphibia; order Caudata; family Salamandridae; genus Lissotriton; species Lissotriton helveticus. The sequence goes on along the minus strand of NC_136068.1, from coordinate 185,387,705 downwards.
GTAAATAAAGGTCAGCAAAATTTGCTGCTATGCATCACAAAAAGTATTGTGCCGGCTGCGCAAGGGGCTTGAAAATAAGCCCCATTGTACCTCTATATTCAGTCGCGATTTTAGAACCCCACAATATCCTGGTCGATATATTCCGGAGCCACACAAAAGTGGAAGGTTTCCTTGGCTCCTCAAAGCACCTTCCTCCAGTGTGTGAGTACGGGCCCATCAAACATTTGGCGCCTGCACCCTGCCTTTTGGCGCTGCATCCTCCTATTTGCAACAACTAGGGCACGTCCTAAAAAAAGAAGTGGGGGGACGCTGACGACACGACAGGAAGTGACGTCACGAAAGGTGTCTTGCACTCAGTTTTACTTGAGCTCCCAGTAAAACAAGTGGGGGGTCGCCGTCCACCCGCGTGGTACCCCGACTCGAGCCCTGGCAACAACCCTGTGTTTGCAAAGAGCCAATAGGGCCCTAGTGTCCAAGATATGGGAGGGTGTATTCATTTTTCATGACCCTACGGTGCCCTACTGCCCCAGGAGTCTGTCTGGCCGGATATAACTGACTGGGACGTACTTTTATATTGTGAGGCACAAAATGGCGGCCACGGTCACATTCTGTGAGAAACAGTTGCGGCCTCCAGAATCCCAACTGCAGCAGTCGCTCATGCAATGCCAGTAACACACGTCCCTCCATTGTTTGCCTGTAATTTCGAACCACCAAAAGCTCTCTTCCGTGTCCCATCACCGTCCTCCTTCTCTCGGATCACTCGACGTTTATCTTCTGCTTTCTATGTGTGACCTTGTCCTTTCCCCTCCCCACGGCCCCTTCTCCTCTCCATTCCACCTGCCAATCTCCTCCTCCCTTGTGCTCTCGCCCCTTCCCCTGCCCCCCTCCCCACCCCCCTCTCCCTGGTGGTTTCACAGTCTCTCCTAATATTGCGGCAAAGCAGATCATTATGCCCGGGAAGTGTGAATGTGGGAGCTCTCATCACCTCCTAATTGCCTCAAACAGTGTAAAGTAATTAAAAAATAATTACAGAGAGGTGTTATGATAACACGGGAGAATTACAAATGCACTGGCGGGGCCGAGGTTCGGCGGCAGTGATGCGGCGGCGCGTGAGCGCAAGGTGTCGACTTGCATTTCCAGGTATACGCAGCACGTGCGTGGCGTCTACGTCGCCATGTTGTCGCCGAGACGTGCCTCTCCTGGGTGCGCCTGCCTGTCAGTTTCGCACCGACCGACAGGTGTTCCCCGAGGTGCGCGTGCCAGGTTTCGCACGCGGTACAGACAGCACCTGTCCGTTCCGTCATCCACCGACACTAAGGTCTGTCTACATGCGTGGGAAGGGAACACATTCCATGACAGCATTTTTTGCTAGGAGGATGGGTTTGGTAGAACAGAAAGGGTTGGGCGTATGGGACTGGATGAGACGGGAAGTACTGGGATACAGAAGGAAGTGACGTCACGGGGTCGTGGTGCATAAAGTTAGGTACCTACGAGGTCACCGAACGGAAATAATTGATGTATGTTTAATGGTATTAATGGTCCTAAAAGTTACACCCAAGAGGGTTATTGTACAGAAATGACTGGTGTATGGGTGGAGGTGGCACAGCAGAGTGAGGTGTTACTGATCAGAAAGGAGTGATATAGTATGGGGGATGGTAGAGATGGTTAGGCATAATGGGGGCTATTGTACAGAAATGATCTATACGTTTGGTGGTGGTACACCAATGTTACATGTTACGAGGGGATATTATGCAAGATGGACTGATATATAGAGATGGTAGGACAGAAGGTTAGGTGGCAAGGAGGTCACTGTATAGAAGGAAGTGCAATTTAGGATAAGATGACAGCTGCCATGAACATTGTCTGATAGAATAAAATAATGTCTGCATGGATCAACTAGATCATGACGAAGACAAGTGATGAGTATAAGGAAGATGGGAAGAGGCAGCCGAAGGGAAGACAGAAAGGCAGCAGGACGCTCTCTCCAGCACCTAGATCAGTGCCTGCCTCTTGCCTCCAGACCACTAAAAAATGGAGGACGCAATGTGTCCATCTTCGGCCATGAATATGAGCCATTAAGCCATCATGTTTAACCGCGTAAAGGCCTTCAAGGACAGAGGTAATCAGATGACCATGTAAAGGCCTTCAATAATACAGAAAATTGGGTGACTGTGGTCTGGAGTTACCAACAAAACCCTATTCCTCACCACCACGCTCATGCTTCCCCTATCAGGGCTGAACATCGCCACAGTGAAACATAGGCCTAACCCTCAACTTTAACGCATCCCCATCACACTAGGCAGTCATGAACATTCAATCCCACAAAACATTGATCTTTATGGCCTGCGTTGGCTCCCTTAAACCTCTCTAATCTGGACACACTGCAGCGATTTAAAAGCAGTCATGAGAGTTGTGATTAAAATTGCTAGAGCTTACTGTGAGAAAGCTTTACCGCATTCCAACACTTACAATACATGAAAAGACATTGCTGCTTCAAGGTGATGGCTGACCAATGAAGGACGCATAAGTATTACGCCACTCCACACACATTCGAACTCTCCCATCGAAGCACGCCTGAGTCGCGCAAGACTAGATGGCCCATCTGGCCAATCGCTCCTCTAATCAGACTTGCAGAACAGGGTGTATGGACATTAAGTGAGAGAAGGTTGCACAGTCAATTGACTCTGAGAGCACATAATGGAGGCTGTGCCTACATTACTATTCATTATGCGAGAGGAGTTCACTGTAACCAGAGGCAAAGGATTCCGAGAGGGGAAGGAGGTGGTAACAAAAGTCCTCCTCTTCCGCTAGTGCGCAGAGCATAGCCCTCGCTCCCTGCCATCCATTCTGCAAAATAATGCGTGGACCGTGAATGGAAAAGTGATGTGTGTGGGAAGCTGTTGCTGGTGCATACGTACACCTAGAAGAGTAAAGCAGCAAATTTCTAGATTCACTGAATGTTGACTCAATCCTGTTCAATTTACAAGGACGCGTCTTTACCGCATGAACCGACAGATCGGCTTACCATGCGTGAAAAAGAAATTTATGATTCAACCAGAATTTATTGCTATGCCTGCATGTATGTGGTCTGAATCTTAATCTCTTCTCCATGTCGCTGGGCTTATCAGATTATTACTAAAGGAGGAGAGGGTAGTTGTGGGGGACCTGACTGGCATTGTTGTCCTAATGTAGAAACAGGTGCAGTTTATGGCTAATCTGCATTCTGATGTCCTGAAATCTATGTCGAAGGGTTGGCCGCGTCTGTCGCAGCTCGATGCCAAGTCTGTTTAGAAGACTCAAAGGCGGGTCCAGCAAGCAAGGACCACCTGCTCAAAGTGCTCTTCCTGGATTCTAAATGTTTATTGTCCAACTGGGTACAATACGTCAAAAGGCAGCTAAAGAGAGCAAGCATCCCCTTCCTTTACCTCATCCTTCGGGGATCCAACTACAGCCAAGAGGGTTCTGACACAGACAGCCTGGTTACTTTCTCTGATGTATTCAGCTCACAGATGGTCAGTAAATATCCAGTTTCCATATTCTCAATTTTCTATGGCCAAAAGGAGGTTAATGGCGACTATGGACAAGTGCAAAATAAATGTATCTGCAAGTGGCCCAGTTACATCAAACATTTTTGCAAGCGTCACCAGTTAAGGACTATTCTTATAAGGGCCCTGCAAGTGGTTAACCAAGTTATGCTAGGTAGGGACCATGCAGATTTCTACAAACTAAGAAGACTCTTTCCATCCACTTACTACCAGCTGTTCAAAATGGCTGATCTTTTGCAAAAACTTACATTTACCCCATTCAGATGAGTCAGTTTGTTGCCTCTATCGGCACAGGAGTTTCCATTGCACACATTTATAGCCCTAAAACGACTCAGGATTTATGCTCAGTGCTGGATCATTACATCCTCAATCATTGTTGGCGGTACTGTTTCTTATTATGGAGATGTAGGCAGATGTGCGGTCTAGGTGTCATACCCATGTGGAGTCCTTTCTACGACTATCTCAATGATGCTAGCTTCTTACCCCATTTAAACATGTGTGTTCTTTGACGCGGGAAATATCCGCTCAGTACCCTGAGTGTTTGGCACATCGTTTGCCACTTTGACAACATCTCCACATGGACATGAGGTGCTGTAATCTCCATAATTGACGGATTCATGCATTTTAAGCCGCCAAAGAAGATCAAAGCTTGGTTCGCATGAACACTATCATTGACCCTTGAAGTAGCATAGAGGGGTTCATAACTAGGTGGATCTCTGTGGTTTAGGGATGCTCTAGACCAGCTGACATGTCATTGGGTCCTTGTCTTGAGCTGCGAAGGTTGGGTACTGCCAGGGCAGAGTTTATAGCTGTGGTTTCAATCCGGTGTAATCTCACAGCACAGTTCAGAATCAGTCCATTCTTGGTTGTGTGCCCAAGGAAACACAGCATGGATCCCTAGGGAGAATGGAATCTAGACTTTGTCATATCCTTGATCACTCGGATCCGGCATCAAATCGTTTTGGCTGGTCTTCCTCGCCCATGATTATTTCCTGCCTCAGGCATTAATGATGGTGATAGTACCCTGTACCTCAAGGCCGCTGTGGTGCCAGCTATTGACAGCGTGGATCAGTGGGTTGCCTGCGTGGTACCCTTAACAACGCAACGGTAGTGTGGTGGAATAACCAACCCTTCACAACAGTAGAGGTCATAATTCCCCTAGTGAGGTTTTGCACAACATTATAAGCCGCCACTTCAATTCAGAGGTCACCCTGTTGGAATTAATATGTACATCGGTTCCTCCTTTTCCATTAGCCTCACAGGCGAGTGAGTTGAAGGAAGAGTGAGTTACCACAGTCACTCCCTTTGGCCCTATCTAAACAGACCTAAGCAGTTGGATGCTCCTTTTGTTTTGTCATCTGCTTTCAGAGTCCATCACCCATTAATTCGCTGCAGCTATCACATCAGAAGCGAAATGGCAAAGCAGAAGAAATTTGTGTCCTCAATGTAGGTTGACGGACATCCCTAAAGGCATACTAGTATTAGGGCAAAATATTGTCATCTTTGTAAATGTCAGAGGTTTGGAGGGAGGTAAGATTCTAAATAGGCAGACAAGAGAGAGAAAGAGAATAGTACTGATTAAGGAAAACAGGCAATAAGGTGAAAAAAATACTCAATGAAGCCAGTGAGTAGAAATGGTCAGAAATTACTACTGGGATAATACAGTATTAATATGCAGAAAGGGGTATTCTGCCTCATTCAAGCAAGTTATACTGCAATGTCAGACTGAGTTAGCTCAAGGAAAGCAGCACTGGGAGCAGACATCTGTGCCTTCACTCTAAGGCGAAAGACACACAATTGATGGACGGAATGCTGAACAAATCAAAACAATTACCCCCAGTCAAGAGATCTGGCTTACATCCATCATTCTTTTGCTCACCATGCCACCCCAGTTTAGACCTAGCCATATGCAAATCAGCCTTGACCCTATGCCTCATGGGAACAGTCCAGCCCGAACTGCCAAGCCAGGTCCTCCCTGGACCGGAAACAAGCATCCTAGGACAAATTTTGGGCTTTCAGCCCTCATCAGCCAGGATAGCTTGATTCCAGTGGAACAGTGAGCCCGGGACCCAGGTCTGGGCATACCCGGCGCATGCAAGGGGAGAAAGCAAAAGACACACAATTGATGGACGGAATGCTGTACAAATCAAAACAATCACCCCAGTCAAGAGATCTGGGTTAAATCCATCATTCTTTTGCTCACCATGCCCCCCAGTTTAGACCTGGCCATATACAAATCAGTCTTGACCCTGTGCCTCATGGGAACAGTCCAGCCCGAACTGCCAAGCCAGGTCCTCCCTGGACAGGAAACAAGCATCCTAGGACCGATTTCAGGCTTTCAGCCCTCATCAGCCAGGATAGCTATATTCCAGTGGCACAGTGAGCTTGGCAGTTCGGGCTGGACTGTTCCCATGAGGCACAGGGTCCGACTGATTTTCATATAGCCACGTCTGAACTGGGGTGGCAGAATGAGCTAGAGAATGATGATGGATTAAACCGAGATCAGTTGACTGGGGGTGAGTGCTTGCAATGTTCTACACTCCGTCCATCATCCCCTTGGTTTTGCTTTGTTCACCCTCATTTGGCGGCGTATGCCCAGACGTGGGTCCTTTGCTCACTTTGCCACTGGATTCAAGCTATACTGGCTGATGAGGGCTGTGAGCCCGAAACCCGTCCCAGGATGCTTGTTTCCGGTCCAGGGAATACATGGCTTTGGCAGTTCAGGCTGGACTGTTCCCTTGAGGCACAGGGTCAGACTGATTTGCATATAGCCATGTCTGAACTGGGGTGGCAGTGTGAGCTAAAGAAGGATGATGAATTAAACCCAGATCAATTGACTGGGGGTGAGTGCTTGCAATGTTCAACACTCAGTCCATCACCCCCTTGGTTTTGCTTTGTTCACTCTAAGGCGAATACAAGAAACCAGTGGTCAAAAGCACCAGTCTGAGATGGTCCTGCAGGGATAGAACAGTAACGGTTTTCTTAAGAGTAGCCACTACACAGATTGCAAAAGGGGCAACAGAGGACAATAAGATGGGTCGGGACAAAAAGTTCAGAAGATTCCTCCTGTTGATATATCTCAAGAGCAGGATCCTAGGGGAAAGGGCAGAAGCCCTGAAAACAGAAGCAAACACTGAAGAAAGCATAAGACAGATATGCCTTGCAATAAAAAATGCTTCAATAGCAAAATTGCAATGAAACCCATTCAACGAAGAGTTAAGATGTCTTGAATCCTGCTGCTTAAGGACATTCCCATAAAAAGGAAACATGAAGGTGCAAACAGGCAAGATGTTGCATCTGGGGACCCCGCCACATCCAATAATAATCTTCGGCCACCCACCCTTGTAAGTGAAATGGTAGGAGGCAGCCCTCAAATCTCTGGGAATTGTAGTTCACAATATTCAAGGTACAGTGCACTAGTTTATCAGAATTATTAGGAAGTGTAAGGTGGTCTGTACCATCCATGCAGTCAGTACAGAGCCAGTACAGAATTTCTACAAGAGCCTCTGAAATCACATAGAGGTGAGTAAAGTGCATCGGATTCAGCCAGGTCACTTTTTAAAAGTTCCAGCTGGTGTCCATGTGAGGACCACTGGTGACCAAGTGGCTGAGTTGTGACAACAGAATATTTCTCACTTGGATTGCCAATAGTTATTTTTTGGGATCTGGGTGCTCCACTGCAATTTTACTTTATTTCCTAAAATAGTAATTTCCTTTGGATTAACTAGATTGATTATCATCCTTATTTTAACTGAGCATGCTCTGCAGAACACCTGTGGATGGTGGTCAAAAAAGGATCCATGATTTGTACATCTACCTTGGTGATCCTCTATTCGGCTCCCTGCTACTCTACAATAAGGACCCAATTTACAAAAGTATTTATGAGCACAGGTAGTACTACTACTAGAGGAGTAGGTTTTGTCCACCTTTGTGTGCTTTGTGAATTCACCCCCAAATCATCCAACTGCCTATAGATAAAAGTGCAAAGAATGCACAATCATTCCTATTTGCACGAATTGTAGGCGGATATTACCGAAATAGATATTGTCTTGAGACTGCCTCTTAGTGTTTCAGAATTGAGAATTACATGTGTGTTTATGAATTGTTGAGAGACGATAGGGTATGTCTATCCTAAAAGAGATAGAGTGATTGTCAGATGACTGGCGAGATGCGAAGGGCCTGATTTTGAGTTCGGATGGGTTACTCCGTCACCAAAGGGACAGATATCCTGTCTGCCAAATTCTCACTCTGGCCCTACATTTGGAGATTTTAAGGACTTGGGATAGCACTGTGTTTACACAGTGGCCCTTAGTGTGATATGGGGCCCCGGCAGCAACCCCAGGCAGAGGCTACGACAGGAAAGATTGACCTTCGAGCTAGATGGTGAACTCCTCTGTGACCAGGGGGTGACTGGGTGCCAAGATAATTCTTCCAAGAAACTGTGGGCTAGACTAGGTGGGAGATAGCAGTAAAGGTTTTGAGTGCTTGTTTGGGTGTAGGGTGGAAAGGTATACCAAAGATCCAAAGATTTTGCTGGTGTGGATGGTCAACCTAGTGATGGAGTGCACCCTTGCGTAGAGTGGCTTTGCCTCCACCTCTCCCTTGAGGTCCCCTAGTGTGCGGGGTGTTTGAAGGCAGGATGGGAAGACTCAGAGACTCATGTTTCTGAGATTAGAATACTGCCAAAAACGTGGTATAGTATTAGGTTGTGGAGGTCATGGGTGTGGTTAGAAGTGGACCTTGGATTAATGAGACAACAGTTGACACCAACAGCGTTTTGTTTCACCTTTAACCCATGCAGGGTGAGTACACGTATAAACACAGTCAGAGAAGGGATTGAGAATACAAATTCTTTGTATGAAGTTAGTCAGGGGTTTGTTGGCAGCACGGGTGGCACTACACAGCAAATATTAAGTTATTTGAGTGAGTAGTGAATGAAAGGAAGTGTCTTACTCTCATATAGTTGTAGATAAGAGGTTCTGCTTGAAGCATTCTGGTTCTTGAAGGGAAGAGTCGAGGGCCCCTGCTGGGCTCCATTCTTAAGGACCTTCCTGGCACCAATAGGAAAAACTCTTATCAACTTTGCCCATTATTATGACATTGTATGTGTGATGCTACATCATTCTTATGATATTTCTGCATCCATACCCTATGCATGTGTGCGAATATGTGTGAAAGTCCAGGAGATAGACTGACTGAAACTGCCTGTGCCGTCTGCAGCCCATCTTGGTTGTCCAGTGTAGCACATGTTCAGACTTCATCCCCTCAGGTTACTAGCATGATTCATAAACTAGACTGGCTGAGCCATAGGTGCTGGAATTAGGGCTGCCGGGGGTGCCACAGCAACCCAAAAAACATACCCATGCTGAAATTCAGAAGATGAAGGAGCAATAAAGATGTCTTTACATTTTGTTTTTATCTTGACACATTTGCTTTATATTCAAAGACATAGGTCAAATGTCAGGCCGCCTTCTGACACATTTCTACTTATTCTTGTAACATGGAGATTGGTGTTTACTTTTCTTTCTCTGACTGCAAATTTAGAGCATTTTCTAAGTGAACTATTTGACAACCTTGCTCAGGTTCAGTGAGTGTGAAAGGGAAGGCTGTAGGATATCGGTGTTTTTTCAAACAACAACATGTATATGCCTTTAAATAAACTGTGCACATATTTCAAAATACAGGAGCAGCAACAGAAACACAAATGAAGCATATTTGTCATAATTCTGAAGTGTGATAGAAACAAAGATTTTAATAGGATCAAAACAAATCAAGACACTTTACCTGGTGATGTGCAAATGATATGTAAATGATAAATATTTGCTGAAAGCAGATTCTCACACATTATCATTCAAATATAATTTTATCAGTAAAATGACATGGTGCTAATTGTGTGGCCCTTTTATTCGACAATGTGCTGTTTGCAAATGAAAATGAGCTAACCCACCATACTTTAATAATATTTTTTCGTCGCTATGCTCTAAAATGCACCAGAAGCTTGGAATAAGAAAAGCGCTAAAATAACATGGAGGGAGGGAAGCACTCGAGGAGCGTGGAGATTGAAGCGACACAAAGCAGCAACCCAGTGCAAGTTGGGCACTGTTCTAGCTTGGACAGTCAGAATCACTGCAGGAATCTGCAAGGATGAAGCTGTTGCAGCAACCTGTAGGGAAGGAATTGCTGCAGGATCCTAGAAGCAGGGCAGGGCAGGAGCCTGGTGAAAGGGAAGGGCTGCAAGATCATGGTGAGGGAAGCTCTACAGTACCCTGGTGGGAGGAAAGGTCCCCAGGACCCTGGTCACAGGAGCACTGCAGGACCCTGATAAGAGGGAAGAATTACAGGATCAAGACGAGAGGGAAGTGCCGCAGGAGCTTGATGAGAGGGAAGATCTCCAGAAATTCCTTGAGAGAGAAGTTTGACAGGACCCTGGTGTCAGAAGCTCTATAGGACCCTGGTCAGTTAAGCTCTACAGGAGCCCGAGGGCCCTGGCAGGAGGAAAGCTCTGTAGAAACTTGACGTGAGGTAAGTGCTGCAGGAGTATGGTCAAAGAAGCACTTTAGGAACCTGACGAAAGAGAAGAGCTGCAGGAGCCTGGTGAGAAAAGCTCTTACAGGACCCTGGTGGGTGAAGTTCTACAGGACCTTAGTAGGTGAAGCTCTACAGGACCCTAGTGAGTGAATCACTACAGAACCTTGGTGAGTGAAGCACTACATAAACCTAGTGAGTGAAGTACTACAGAACCCTGGTGGGTGAAGCTACAGGACCATGGTGGGTGGAGCTTTACAGTACCTTAGTGGGTGAAGCTCCCTAAGACCGTAGTAGGTCAAGCTCTACAGGACCCTGGTGGGTGAATTTCTACAGACCCTGGTGAGTGAAGCACTAAAGAACTCTGGTGGGTGAAGCTCTACAGGACCTGGGAGGGTGAAGCTCTACAGGACCCTAGTGAGTGAAGCACTACTTGCGCCCTTTTACCCTAAACATCTTTGCAGGCGCATGACAATTGTGATACCAGAACATTAAATAATAATGTAACAGCCTTACGCTTACTGCCAGTCGGGAGCAGGCACTGTAATATTTCCCCCACTAGCAGGCTCAGCCTGACCCCACAAAGAGTGCACCCTGCTCATTATAGGCCATTAACTGCCCTGGTCCTATTCTGAATTTCTCCACCATATCTTGAAATTAGCTCAGTTTATCCAGCTCATACATGTCCCCTACATAGAGGGCTCCTACATCAGCCCATGGTGTCCTATCAAATTTCATGGTGACCGCTCTAAATTCCGGCAGCACCCACAGGGGCAATTGTGCAGCAGAAGGGCGTGGTCCAAACTTGGCTGCACATATCTGCCCCAAAAAGCCTTGAAAATCCTGTGTTATCTGTTCATCCTTAGTAACAGGCGCTGTGCGAGAACAACCACTCAAAGGCCCAGCCATGCCCTAAAGCACTCACCAATTCCACCTTTCCGGGCCTTTCCCAGGGTCCTGTAGAGCTCCACCCACCAGGGTCCTCTAGAGCTCCACCCACCAGGGTCCTGTTGAGCTCCACCCACCAGGGTCCTGTGGAGCTCCACCCACCAGGGTCCTCTAGAGCTCCACCCATCAGGGTCCTGTTGCGCTCCACCCACCAGGGTCCTGTTGAGCTCCACCCACCAGGGTCCTGTGGAGCTCCATCCACCAGGGTCCTGTAGAGCTCCACCCACCAGGATCCTGTTGAGCTCCACCCACCAGGGTCCTGTGGAGCTCCACCCACCTATGGTCCTATGGAGCCTCACCCACCAGGGTCCTGTGGAGCTCCACCCACCAGGGTCCTGTAGAGCTCCAACGACCAGGGTCCTGTTGAGCTCCACCCACCAGGGTCCTGTGGAGCCCCACCCACCAGGGTCCTGTTGAGCTCCACCCACCAGGGTCCTGTGGAGCTCCACCCACCAGGGTCCTGTGGAGCTCCACCCACCAGGGTCCTGTAGAGCTCCAACGACCAGGGTCCTGTTGAGCTCCACCCACCAGGGTCCTGTGGAGCCCCACCCACCAGGGTCCTGTTAAGCTCCACCCACCAGGGTCCTGTGGAGCTCCACCCACCAGGGTCCTGTGGAGCTCCACCCACCAGGGTCCTGTGGAACTCCACCCACCAGGGTCCTGTAGAGCTCCACCCACCAGGGTCCTGTGGAGCTCCACCCACCAGGGTCCTGTGGAGCCCCACCCACCAGGGTCCTGAAGAGGTCCACCCACCAGGGTCCTGTAGTGCTTCACCCACCAGGGTCCTGTACTATTTCAACCACCAGGGTCTTTTAGAGCTTCACACACCAGTGTTCTGTAGAGTTTCTGTTACCAGGTTCCTGTAAAGCTTCACCTGCCATTATCCTATAGAGCGTCTGTCACCAGGGTCCTGCAGAGCGTCCCTCACCAGGGTCCTGTAGAGCTCCATACACCAGGGTCCTGTAGAGCTCGACCCACCAGTGTCCTGTGGAACTCAACCCACCAGGGTCCTGTAGAGCTCCATAAATCAGGGACCTGTAGAGTTTCACCCACCAGTGTCCTGTAGAGCTCCACCCACCAAGGTCCTGTAGAGTTCCACCCACCAGGGTCCTGTGGAGCTCCACCCACCAGGGCCCTGTAGAGTTCCACCCACCAGGGCCCTGTAGAGTTCCACCCACCAGGGCCCTGTAGAGTTCCACCCACCAGGGTCCTGTAGGTCTTCACTCACCTGGGTCCCTTAGAGCTCCACCCACCAGGGTCCTCTAGAGCGCCACCCACCAAGGTCCTGTAGAGTTCCAACCACCATGGTCCTGTAGGGCTTCACTCACCTGGGTCCTGTAGAGCTCCACCCACCAGGGTCCTCTAGAGCGCCACCCACCAGGGTCCTGTAGAGTTCCACCCACCAGTGTCCTGTAGGGCGTCACTCACCTGGGTCCTGTAGAGCTTAACCCACCAGGGCCCTGTAGAGTTCCACCCACCAGGGTCCTGTAGAGTTCCACCCACCAGTGTCCTGTAGGGCGTCACTCACCTGGGTCCTGTAGAGCTTAACCCACCAGGGCCCTGTAGAGTTCCACCCACCAGGGTCCTGTAGGGCTTCACTCACCTGGGTCCTGTAGAGCTCCACCCACCATGGTCCTGTAGAGTTCCACCCACCAGGGTCCTGTAGGCCTTCACTCACCTGGGTCATGTAGAGCTCCACCCACCAGGGTCCTGTAGAGCTCCATACACCAGGGTCCTGTAGAGCTCTATACACCAGGGTCCTGTAGAGCTTCACCTACCAGGGACCTGTAAGGCTTCACCCATCAAGGTCCTCTAGAGCACCACCCACCAGGGTCCTGTGGAGCTCAACCCACCAGGGTCCTGTAGAGCTCCATACACCAGGGTCCTGTAGAGCTCCATACACCAGGGTTCTGTAGAGTTCCACCCACCGGGGTCCGGTAGGGCTTCACTCACCTGGGTCCTGTAGAGCTCCACCCACCAGGGTCCTGTAGAGCTCCATACACCAGGGAACATGTCAGTAGTGGTAATGGGGTACGGGCAGGGGTAGACATACTAGAGTAAAGGCAGCGGTAGAGGTACTGCGAGTTGGGATGGGGTAGATGTACTATAGTATAGGTTGTAGAGAGACTAATGTATAGGCAGGAGTAAAGTTGCTATGGGATAGGTTAAGATTTATTTTCTACAGTATAGGTAAGCAGTGGTTTTTCAGTAAACAAGTGGTAGAGGTACTGTGCTATAGGTCCAGGGACATGCAGCCACGTGTAGGTACAAGGGCAGATGATAGGGTATAGCCACTGGGAGAGGTACTAAGGGTAAGGAAACTAGGGTGCAAGGAGTGGTCAAGGTAATAGTGTATAAGCAGGGACAGAGGGACTAAGCTACAGGCAGATTGTAGGCATACTAGAGTACAGAAATAGGTGGACCTAATTGGTTATAGGTATGATTAGATGACAAAACTAGACAAAATGAGCACTGGCAAAGCCAATAGGTCCTACTTGCATTTTGAGTCCCAAAAAAACAACAACAAATATTGTTATCTGTATACAAGGCATCTATGAGATAGCAAGTTTAATATGTGAGGATTCAGTGACCTTTTGTGGTGTAAAATCGCCCCTTATGCATTGAATTACTGTCTCTCTACAGGAAGACTGATTGATACACCAAACAGCCAATAGCAGAAGATAAGAAAGAGCATTTTGTCTTGAAAAAGCCTAAGTCAAACCTTCCAAAACATGGCTCATGGAGAAGAGGGGTGACCCAACACTGGTATGGGAAGAGGGACAAAAAGAGAAGAAAAGACATAACGTGGGTAGAACGAGAGGTGGAAAAAGTGGTTTGGGGAACTTTTCTCCCAAAGAAGCGAGGCAACAAATCTATGTCATCCTATAAATAAAAGAAATGCAGGGATTTGTTTCTACATGATGGACATTAACATGATGGATTCAACATTTAGTCATGTGAAACATTTGAAGATCTAATATGTGGAGAAAGGTTTCAGTAAGTATTTTTTCATTTGTAAGTACACACAAACAGCGTACCACAATATTCCTATTTACGCAGACGGACGTCGTAAACATCCCCACATTTGGTCAGAAGAGGAAGGGGTCAACTAGCCTGGACTGGCCTTACAGACCATAAGGCACTCCCCTGGTAGGCTAGTGAACATGAAGCTTGCTCACTGGCAACCTAAGCCTGAAAAGAGCACCAAGGGAGTGATGCACAACTTTTATAGCCACATACTTGACTTTCTGCTTTGATGAAATAATGCTCCAGGGAAATAGACTGTAGCAAAGTCTGAAATCCTGACATCGCCGTAACTGCCTCTAAAATGTATGGGGTTTTATACCAGAAAGAGTTGGAAAATTGTGTCCTAGATTGAATCACCTGGCCCCATTAAAAAAATTCCCCCAAACCCCTTTCAAAAGCATCATTATGCAGCAGGGTAGGGTCAAATTTGTTTAGTAAATTATGCGGAAAGATAAGGCAGATTATGCGCTGTAATACAGCACATTTTGTGATATTATTGTTGAATTATTATGACATTTTAACACTTGTTAACACTGTCTGGGCATTCGCTGCACGTAATTAGTACCAGTTTCACACCCAAATATAGCAATAAGCAATGGAAAGGTGATTAGTCAACCTTTGCCAAAGGGCCTTCCCATGCGAAGAAACACTTTTCGCTGCATTTTTAGTAACTTTTGAATCGCTTAATCTAGAAACAAATAACTTTTTGTTAAAATCTGCAGATTATGCAGCAGACGATAGATGGTGTGGCAAATGCGGCAAATCTATAATTGAGTAAAAAACAACGTCGCCGCACAATCGCATAATTCCAGTGGCCTTGATTATACACCGTGACTAATATTAAAATACTTTTCTGAGCGGTCTCTCGCTCGCAGTCCAGCAGCAGGAACCGTTGTTAGTAGTGGTCTTTGAGATTTAGCAGCTGAACATGACTGCCTGCCCAATAATGATAGTAAGGCCGCTAGGTTTTTATTTCCCAATGGTAAGGAACAATACCGTATTTTTTCAAAAATTGCGGAACCTAAAATTCAGGCGGGACTGGATTTCTAAATAAAATAAATCCAAAGCAATGTATCATAACTAGAACACTCTGAAGTAGAAATATTGATATAAACTAGCAGCCGCGAAGAACAGGTAGTCTATAGCAATGAAAGAAATGGAGAGATGGTGTTCAAAATTGTGTTCGGAAAAAAGTTCTCCCCAACCTCTGCTACATGGAGTGGTCAGGAAAGTCTGGATTAGCCAGAGACAAGGATATTTCAGTGCAAAACTATCTAGGTATGAAAATCACTGGAACCAAGCTGCACCTGGATAAGAGCCCATAACTAAAGTGAAACCAGTCATGGGTTGCTTGTGTTTCGGTCCAGAGAGGCCTGGGAGGTTGGGTTGGACTGTTCCCATTTGGAGCAGGGCCTAGACTGGTTTGCATATGGCTGGGTCCAAACTGAGGGGCATGGTGAGCAAAAGAAGGATGGGTTGGCATGCTACCCGAGCGATTGCCAGTGGTTATACTTATTGTAAGCAGCCTCCCATCACCTTTTGTGTGTTTCATACACCTATAAAATGCCTTATGCGTTATAGAAGGAGTTTTGAACTATGCATAGGTTTACATTGATTTTATGATACGTGGGATTCTGTAATCCCTGTATAAATGCCAGTCTCTGATTTCTTTATAATTGGTGACTTGTGATGCACCCAGTTGCCAATTATTAAAGACGTCAGAACTCAACTATTTATAAGTTACTACAGTCGAGTTCTGATGTCAGAATGCCTGGTGCCAGCAGCCAAGGTGAAAGGCAGGTCAGGTCATGGAGCATAACTGAAGCAGCTGTTTAAAGCAAGGAAAACAGAGCCTTGCTTATCTTTCTTCTGCTCCATTTTCTAGCTTACAATGACAAGCAGAAAGAATGTGTATTTATTGCACTCCTTAGAAAGAGAAAAGCTAGAATTGTTCTGCCTTTTTCGACACATTCCAAGCTACTGCAGCTTTTCTTTTTTTTTTAAAGCAAAACTGACTTTTAATAAATTGGTTCTAAAGTCTGTTGGCAACAAATCCCTCATAGGTTTTTGGTGTGTTCGATTTTGCGCTAGAGGTATTGTCTTGCTTAGCCATCCTGTGTGCCTCTGCTGGTTTGTAGATTGACTGGCTTTGGAGTGACAGGGACTGGGGGTATGCATTCACTGTAGACAGCCACTGTGGGGGGCTGAGGTGTGTCCTGCCTTTCCTGGATGAGCTACGGCTGGGCTGAATGGACCTGGGCTGCATTTAGAGTAGTGGAAGGAGATTTCTTTGCTCCTGAATGGGCCTTGTCTGCCTAACACAATATTGTCCCCACCTCCTACAGAGAAGCTGGACCAGGGAGGACAGAACTGGTTTGGACTGAGAACAGAGCCTCTCTGCCACAAGAGAACAAACAGAAATTGTGTATAGATATTGGGGCCCATACCCCAGAACTTTAGATTACTTCAGGACTCAAGAGGAACCTCTGCCAAGGAGTAGAGCTGGGAAAGCTGAAGGAGAAGTACTGCCTTTTGCTGTGTGCTGTGTGGGGTTGGCATGCAGTGGCTGTTTCTGCCAAGGAGAGGACCAAGACTTTGCTGTGTGCTGTGTATCCTGTTTGAAGAAGATCTCCAAGGGATTGGTGTAGAGCTTGCCTCCTGTCTTGAAGTCTTAGAGACACAAAGACTTCATTTCCTCTATCCTCCTACACCTGAAACTGCTGTTTCAGCTGCCACAGAGGGAAATATCAACACCGACGTCACGCAGCGACACCGTGACCTGTAACGAAGCTCTTTGCACCGCTCGTGAAGTGCACGACACACCGCCCTGACTTGCACCGCAGCCCGATGCCACACCGTGTCAACTCTGACTCCGTCACCGAGGCTGCTGCCTGCAACAGAGCCCAGGGCACCACTAGTTATGCTCACGACTCACCGCCCGACTCGCACAGCAGCCCTGGCCTCACTGATGCCGGTACTTCTTTATTGCCGAGCCGTTACCTGATGTAGGTGACCTCCTGAATCCATCAAACCTGTATCGTCGTAAGGAACCAACGCCTCAACGCCACCGCAACATTACCTCCACAGCAACACTAAGGAACCGACGTCTCCCCTACCCTGCATCGCAGTAAGGAATCGACACCTCAACTCCCCTGTGGTCATAAGGAACCGACGCTGCCCGGCGGCAACAAATCATCTTCTACAGACGCCCTACACTTTATTTTCATCGTTTGCCAAGGGATGAGGGGATCGTTTGGAGTCCATGTGACTCCAGGCCCGCTGCCGCGCATCCCACGGTCGGCGTGGTACTTTGGGATTTCAATTTTTCACAACCTCGTAATAGCCCCAGGTGGAGCTATTTGTTACTACAAGCTTTATTTTTTTGACTAACCTATTTTTGGTGATATCTTGAGATATTTATGATGGATTTTTGTTGTTTTGGTCTTGTTGTGTTTAGATAAAGATTTCCTATTTTTCTAAACTGGTGTGGTATCCATTTGTAGTGTTTTCACTGTATTATTCTATGTGTGCACAAATGCTTTACATACTGCCTCCGAGATAAGCCTGTCTGCTCCTGCCAAGCTACAAAGGGTGTGAGCAGGGGTTGTCTAAGGGTATAGCTCCCTTACCCTGACTAGAAGTAAGAGGAGGGACTGGACAAAGGTGTCAACCATTGCCAACTAGAGAGCCCCATTTCTAACACTTATAAAGTAACTCAACCTTTTTCCTCTCTATGGGTATGGAACTCCTTGGTGACTTCCAATATCTTTAATAAGTCTGTCATGGGGTAGTTTATCCCTTATATCCCAATGACAGAAGAGTGGTTATAGTATTTTCCAATTTCATTTTGTAATTTAACCATTGTAATTAATAAGATTAAAAAAAAAAAACAGTACAACACACTTCAAAATCTGTTTTTGTGTACAGTGTTCACCAAATCGATTTTTAAAACGGAACTTTTAGATAGAAGGTACATTTCCTTTAATACATGGCACAAGGCCAAACATTCTTTCCCATGCAAACTAGGAAGAATTTATGTGGCAAATTTTAGGAACCTGAGGGTGATTCTTTTATAACCTTGAATAGAATTTGCCTCTGTCAAATTGTTATAAATTCAAATTGGACCCTTTAGCATGCCTAGGCCTTGTTCATTTACACACATTTCCTCCCGCATACATTTTCCCGCGTTGAAACACACAAACTTTGAATCCTTGCTCTGCACGAGTAATGAGGCTGCTACCTGTATGTTCAAAGCTCTTTTTCTTCCAGAATCCTTTGCGGGTCTGGCTGGTACATCAAGGGCATGTCTTCAATACCGGCTCTGGCGCTCCTGCTATTCTCATATCTCAACAACAAAGCCAACGATCAGTTCTAAGACAGCTCCAGCTCCTGTGACCTCAGGAGTCGAGAACAGGCTTCACAATCAAGGGGCTAATGATGAAGGGGAGTTTTGCTAGAATAAAACTGAGTATATGGTGCTCAAAATACAATAAGGAGAGCTGCTTAAAAACTGGCCGAATACATAACCGACAATAGCCACAGAGGTAATGATATAGAATGGATTTGCCAAAAGCAGCTATTGCTATAGAAGGAATTGGAATTAATTAATAGGTATATGGGGACAACCATCTTTCCCTAAACCATGCCCTTCCACTAGGCCTGGGCGGAGTTCCGAATGGTGTGCGTTACGTCACACCGTTCACTCAAATTTTAATACCGGGTGTTTGTCCCGGGCAGGAAATTCAACACGAGCGGCACCATGTGCAGTGCAAGACGGCGCTGCTTTTTTCTGCCGCTCAAGTAGATATTCTACTCGAGCTGCAGCTTCCACAATGCGAACGGATGATTTTGCAACTCGAGCGATCATGACTATTTACGACTGCCCACGCTGAAAAACCTAGCTGGGAGGTGGTCTAGCGTTGGATTTTCCTCGCTCGCGCTCGTCTACTTAACGTTTGCAAGCGCGAGTGACGAAAAAAATCAGAGCGGACTTTTTCAGAACTCCACGTGCTCCACAGAGTGCAGAAAACTCTGCAAATGGAGCAGAGTTCACAGCCAAGACCTATCTTCTACTTAACCCAATGTTTCCTCACTATTATTACATACCTTAGGCACCTAAAACTGGTTTATTCCCTTCTACTCCACTGAGAATTTGTTGCCTCTCTCATGCCTAAATTTAGAATTAAAACGTATGCGATATTAATGCCACATGCGGTTTCCTAAATCGATCTTTAAATCGTAATACCCTCACAGAAAGAATGATCAGTGCAATGAGATGAAATCTCACTGCACAAATGGGCCAAAGGCATGTTAAAACAGGCCTTACCCTACTTGCATTTTCAATTCATTTCCCTTGACAAATCAGTACCTGCCAGTGGTTGAAGGGCATTGAAAAAGTATGGGAACTGTGATGCTGCGTGTAAGGGGGCGGGCGAGTGAGGGTATAAGCAGGGCCGGACTGGGAACCAAAACCACCCCCTGGCAAAGTGCTCGGCCCCACCCGGGGGGTTGTGGGTGCCGCTGAGCTCTTTGCCAGGGCTGGTTTTCGGCTGATTTTGTTACAGGGCTGCTGCAAAAACAGCCTTGTAACAAAAACGGCCCCCAGTGGCCCCAAACCGGCCCCCCACCCGTGCAGCGCACCGGGGTATTGCCCGGTGCCCGCTGCGGCCAGTCCGGCGTTGGGTGTAAGTGGGGCTAAAAAACATAATCTTCCGTGCGTTTTTTCAGTCATTTTCCTTCTGGTAACTACATATAAAATAACACAAGGCTCAAATGAAAATGAATATGTTAATCAGTGAGAAATATACTTTTGTACATTATGTGAAACCTCTATTAGTTAATTCACTGAAGCAAAGAGCCACAGATTTGAATCCTGGTTGATGTATTGGAGAATAGTGACTTGCGTATGTTTAGTGCTACAAGGTCCTGGTCTGTGACAGAAAGCACTGTGAACATGCAAGTCATCATTTTAAACTATTATTATACACAGTATAAGATAGGCTGCTACAGAATGCGCAAAAAGTTTTAAGATAAAGAGTGTTTTTCAAAATATAGATTTTTTGCAGGCTGTGCATAGTGCAGTTTTTTGTAAATAACTGTCATTTAAATGCACACACTTCACAGCTTACTTACAATACCCTTCAAAATGAATAAAAGTGTGTCATCAAGAAGCAATTTTTTTAGGTAACTGTCATTTAAAAGAACACACTTCACACCTTAGTGGGTAGCTCCCTTACAATACCTCTCAAAATGAATATGTGTGTGACACGAGGAAGCTTCAAGAGATTCCATCAGTTAAAGCCAAAACCGGCTTCCAGGCGCCCTTTACATTTTCAGATTGAAATGTGTCCACATTTACACTTCTTTCAGGTAAGCAGGCATCCTGGGACGAAGGCTTGTTTAGTTGTCTGCCCCTCCCTCTGATTCACAGCTCAGGAGGCTCCCTGAATGACACTTCAGCTAAAAAATTCCAACTCCCAGAATTAACTGTTCTGGGACTGTTGACTTTTGACAAAAAGAAAGGAAACTGTTTTTCTATAATTAAAAAAAGTACAGACACGCCGTGCCCCTCAGATCCCCCCACTTCGACCACTGGTACCTGCATATAGCCATTTTTCCACAGTGCTTAATTTGAGCCGGTGGTTTTCGGTATTCAGCCCCCGCACTTAATCAACACTGGCCTATAGTTTCATGAGCATCAGTTACAGTGAAGGACACACTCATTTTTTATAAGCACCGGGACATTGTGATTTGCCCCGATTCACAGGATGTTGAGCCGAAGCTGAGACTCAAACCTGGTTCCCCAGCTCCATGGTCAGCAGCTCTGGCCATTAGGCCACTTTCTCACCCCACTTTTTGTTTAGTAGTTGGCTCTGTTTTAGGCGGCATTACAGAAGAAATGGACGGGTGCAAGCTGCCTCCTGACGAGAGCCCAGGCACTTATTGTTTTACAAATTAACCACTGTTCTCCAATTTCCTCTTCTACTTAATTTCCTAGTGACATTCCACTTTTTCCAGATTCATTACTTTTCCTCGTGCTCGAGACCCTTGCTCTTCCATCTCCAAGACCCCCCTCTTCTGTTTTTTAATTAACTTGAGTTTTCCTTCACTTTTCCCATTTTCCTTATCTTCTCTTGCTCTACTCACTGACCCACACTTGGCTCCTCTTCCATTGTCTTTCTTAATTTCTCTGTCATCTTTCCCTTAGTCCCTTTTCTCCCCCACTTTCCTCTACATTTTGCTTCAGTGTCCCTGCCTTTCCTTAGTCACTTTCCTCAGTCTCTTTACTAATCGCTAGTCATTTCCTCTTTCCTTACCACCCCCACTAATCTGTGGTGCCCTTCACCTTCCCTAAGACTCCTCACCTTTTCTTCCCGCAGTAAATTAGTAGCCCCTGCCATCTTCCTTCACTATCCTTTATCACATATTCATCTCCTATTTCACTCAAATTCATTCCCATCCCATTGGCTCCTCCTAAGTACAGCCTTCAGCTCCCTACCATTCCATTACCTACTTTCTATCCACTCAGATTTCTTCCAGTCTTGTGCAACTCATATTTCCAATCTCATTTAGCTTTCTCTGCTCCTTCAGCCGCCATTTCCAGGAAAGAGTTGAAGACTCACCTCTTTAAAGAACACTACATCACAATGCATTACCGATCCTCAACCCAGTACCTCCTTGTCTTACTCATCGACTTTATGCTTGTCTTTGACTATTTCCTGTTCTCCGCTGCCTCTTGGCTAGGTTAGTGATCCAGAAATATCATATATATACACACATACATACATACAAATTCTCTGTTGGCAGAGTACGCTTCCTGCTCATGCACACAGGTGAGTGCCACTCCAGCAGAAGCCTCCCTAGCAGGGTGGGTGCCCCCGAATGACCAGTTCCTACCTGTCACGGAGGGAAAGTAGATTCCAACGAGCAGTGTGAAGTAAGATGTCATGTCACTGAAGACATAAGGCTGTTCCAGGTTGATGCCATCAGTTGTAGGCACTGAGGGCACTCCGAGCTTCTCCACAATTACACCTTTGGGTAAGTAATTCCCCCACAGGTTTTCTGAAACAGTAGAAGAAGAAAAATCAAAGGAGGCCCTCCATCGAATTGTGGTACCCTTCTTAAAGTGCACCTCGTTACACAATGAAAATTCTCTAACATCACTGTAACCCACACTAGAGAATGCCATCCCAAACTGAGTAGAGGAGAGATAAATTCTTTTGAATGGGACACTTTCTCAAGCTTGGTGCCTACCTGCCAGATTATCTTGAGCTTAATTCTGTTATTGATGAAATGATACTCTCCGGCAAGCCCTGGTTTCTGTTGTCTCCATTCTCTATAATGATAAGCACATTGTGCCGCACTCTCACCCGGATCAAAGAGTGCCTTGCATGTGTTTGCATCTCAGTCGATAGGTCCATTCAGCTACCATCCCCCTCCCTCTAAGCAGTGGACATCCCATGCCACATTCTCATTGTCAAGAAACCAACCCACCCGAGATGGCGGTGGTTGATCCCTCTGCTGCTCTCACTTTGTGGACAGAGTCATTCCTGCCCACACCTGCCCACCTGGCTGGATGCCCCAGGCTACTCTTTTACTGTTGAAAGGCTGATAGTTGCCAACATATGCCCATATGACAGGGGTCAACCCATGTCTCCCTGTGTAGGTAGGCCTGTTCCTCCACACTCTTACCCAGATGGCAGTAATAACCCAAGTGTTAGTCTCCCACTGTCAATAGGACATTCCCTGCTTACATTGAAGTACACATCTCTATGCAACTCCCTTTCACACAGGGCGTAGCTTCAAGGGGGGGTGGGGTGTTTGAGGTGTTACAACCCCTAATAAATGTATTTTCAGATAAATAGTTGGGTACAGAGGCTTTCAGTCCGGTATTGTCAGATGTCAGCCGGATTTCACCAGGGATGTTTACATACACTCGAACAAAAATGCACACACACTGTTTTGAAAGTCCTCAAAATATTGGTTATTTTACAAAATATTGTGTTTTCTCTCTTAGTACTCCCAACAATCCGCATTCATCTTCCTTTTCAATTGTCCCTTAGGCCCCTCTCATGCACCCTGCTTGTCGTATAATGTGTAACCTGGGGCGTAGGACTACGCATCGCTTGCGGAACATGCGTAGTTTGTGCTACTATGCGCTACACGAATTGCATGTAGCACTGTGCAAGAACGCATAGTGGGCATTTTTTGCTTGCTCGCGGTCCTCAACATCAAGTTGGCGACTGCAAGCTAGCAAAATCAACATCCCGGCGAGACTTTTTCCTCGTTCGCGATCAGCAACATCAAGTTGCCGATCGCGAGCGAGGAAAATATACCTCCAGGAGAGATTCTCAACGCGGGGAGGTCAGGTTTCTCATTGCGAATGGACACGTATGCTCGTGAATGCTCGCGATGAGAAACTACCAGTCCTCGTTGAGAAAGCTGCAGCTCGAGTACAAATCTACTCGAGCAGCAGAAAAGGACCTCTTGCACTGTGCAAGATGCCGTTTGCAATGATTGAACAGTCTGGACAAGCATCCGGCACTGTGCAATCAGTGCGAACAGCATTTTCCCTACCGCACTACGCAGTTTGCGTAGCTACGAGTAGCTTGCGTAGTGAGAAGTGCACTTCGCGTAGTGCTACTACTCAAACTACGTCCAGGGTTAATAATGTGTTGAAACATTATACACAAGCCTGATTGTTGGAAAATCTGAAGCTCACACCCCTCCAACCTTACTGACGAAGCTACGCCACTGCTTTCACTGTTTAAGCAACCATATCTGACCATCCCTCCGAAGAAGTCAGTAGGTTCTCGTGTGCCCAGCACTTTTATTAGTGATGATAACTCTGCTGCCCTTTTAGCAATCAGTTGATCACCACCACTCACCGTTGATGAGTCCGCTGGCCACCCCGGGGATTCCTTGGATCTCGGTGATGTTATTCCTCATGAAGTAGTCATCACAGGTGGCATTCAGGAAGCGAGAGCTGCAGAAGAGCTCCCACAGCTGGGTTGTCACCGTCTCATTTCCTTCCATGACCACCTTGGCACAAATGTCGAACCCTCGGCGAGACAGAGTCCGGTTACCCAAGATGCAGATCCTACGGTGGGTGAGAGAGAAAGTAGAATCAGAGTAAAGAGAAGAGAGAAAGGACATTGCAGAAAGCTAGGAGAGGGGGAGTGGATGAAGGACCAGTGAAAATACAAAATACTTAACTAGAAGCAGCCACCACCCACAAATGAGTACTTGAGGAAGCTGGGTGGGGGGATCCCAGGTGCGCCTTAGTATGTAAAGCACTAATGTTAATCATAGTTCATAGGTGTCCATCAAAGGACCAGATCCATGTCAGGTTTTCAAGATAACCACTGAATATGTACATGACTTACAGTAAAGTTCATTGTCTGAAACTTTATTGTCTGTGGACATCATGAATATCTGGCAGAGATCTGGTCCTCCTGGGCCTGCTTTGGATTTTCCTCATGTTGCACTAGTGGCTGCTAGGCCATCTTGAGGCTTTCTGGTGCTGCAAAAACAACTATCAACTACTTGATGGAACTTTTTCGTTAGACGGTATGAGGATGAAAAGTTGAGCCTGCCCAACCACTATCTTGACCAGTTAACCAGAAGTGTCACACAAATTTCTAGAGGAGGGGAATCAACCAAATGATCAATAGCACCATGAAAATATTTCCAATCCAGTTTCAAATTGGACACCAATGCCCAACATTAAGAGGCCGCCACAGTTACAGAACATTCGACCACTTACCACATATAGGGCTAAGTTGGCATGAAACAAGATCCTTCTCAATGGGGTTATTAAATAAATGCCCCAAAGAAGGTGCATGTGGACTAAAGGGCTTGTAGGAATGGACCAAATTTGTCTCTGATTGTTAAGAAAGAAAAAATGAGATTGCCTATAACAACATTTCATAATATAGCTAGTCTAGTCTTGGAAGAAAGACTAAAGATAAATCAACTGTCGATTTGAAAACACTTTCATGGTGCTTTTTATTGACATAATCATATTTAATTATTTGATAAGATAATAATAGTTAGAAATTATTAAATTATTTCTACTGTGCTTATAATACCTTTTTTTATATTATATGTGATTGTGATAGACATCTTGAAACATAAACATTTTAAATCGTTTTGGCTTAATACATTGATATACTTCTTTTCTGTACTCCCTATTTCTGTCTCTTCTCCCCTGTATGTTCTATTTACATCTGCTCAAGCTTTATTGCATTCTAACTTATTTGTTTAATATAATTGAATATACAATATTATGATTTTATTCAATAGTTCTAAAGTGTAATCCATTAATGATTATACATCATACCATGTAATCATTATATGGGCCATATTTATTTCTGGGAACCATCTCAATAAAACTTTTAGAACTAAAAAAGAATGGACCAGCTCCATGCCAAATACCAGAATGTTTTCAGTGGTGGCCATCTTTGTCCACGACGGCTGTATCTGTGCTAAATTTTCAGGATATCCACGTAAAATGAATCTACATAGAACACACATAAATGGAACTTATTTATTTACGTAGTCAATGGTAGACACGTAACTTAAGCAGGGATTCGGTCTTCCTGGATCTATTACAAGCCCCTTGCGCCGCAAGCCTGTGCGGCACTTTTAATATGGGAAAAAGTGATGAACGGGCAGCGCAAGAGGCTTGTAAATAACCCCCCTCTGAGTATCAGAAAATGGTGTCCTTCAGAATTCCATTCCAACCACACACTGCCATAATTAAACTTTTGCCTGAATCCACCATTGGGAGAATGGTTTAAATGAAGCCCCCAGTCAGGGCTCTGTCGTCAGTGTCACCCTCAAGGGACGATCGCGTTAATTTTCTCTCCAATGAGCAAACTGAGAATCTGTACAAACGCTGTGCTTCATTTGTAAAAAAAAAAAAACATCAGTTCGGTGGCCCAAGGTTTCTCTTGGAAGCCCACCAATATACGCTAGGGTTGCCAAATACGAAAACTTCCTAGTTTATTTCGACCTTTTGCCTCTTCTTCCACAGCTTTGCTTCATCCTGTCTCTTAATCTCACACATATATCCTAAAATCTACAGAAAGGCTAGTAAGTCTATTTTCAATGATTTAGTGACGTCATCAAAAGGTTCTAATTCAATCATAAGATTTGCAAACCATCTGAGAAGAGCAGAAAATATGTGTTTGGCCACTGTTTTCGGCTTATCATAGTGTGTACTAAGTATTTCTCAGTCAAATGAGTACTCTTTGTGGCCCTCAGCAGCGATGCAGCCATACACAGGGCACCGTGTGGGCAATGCCACTAGGCCTCACCTTTTGGCAACCAATATACACCTATTGTCTTTGCCAATGCTTTTTGCCTATGGTGTTCAGCATCGTCAAAAAGAGAGAAAAAATGCTGATGCTGTGAAGTATAGGCAAAAAAATAAGAAAAAAGTGCAATGAGGTGTATGCACACATGTAGGTGCATGAGCCATAAAGCTGTGATGGCCCACTGTGAAGCGCATTAATGCGCCACCACAAATATGCACCACTTTTTATTTACCCTGCCAGGATGGCAGACCCCAATCTTGGAGCATTGAAATAGAAACAACAAACGTAGATGTGTGCAAAAGTGCATTTCGAAGAAGGAGGTGGCAGACTGCAATTGCAGCTCCCGGGCCTTCCAAATTTTATTTTTACTAATAATTCTTTAAAAGAACCTGAAGATTGTGGGGGAGGTGTTGGAGAGCATTGAAGAAGTGGGTGGGAGAAGTAAATGCAGGTGTGTGAGCAAGGAGAAGTGTGGGAAAGGGGCTGGGGGAGCAATGGAGGAGCTTGGGGCATGGACAGAGGAAAGAGATTTTTTTTGAAAGTTAAAAAAAAGCCAGTGAGGGAGAGATGAGTGAGCAATGAAAAAGCAGGCAAATGGATGAAGAAGCAACACAGAAGACAAATGAGAAGCTGAGACCAGAAGCAGCAAATGATGGAAAGCGCAAGAAACATATCCACTGATCCCCATGGAGAGCAGAAAGAAAACAAAAAGTACTTATCTGAATGTGAACAGTGGAAAGATAGATGTCATTTAATTGAAAGGATTGAACTGAATTGAAATTACTCCCGCTCCGAGCACTTACAAACAAATGGAAGGGAGCTATTAAACTAGATTTCCCAGGGTGTAATTTGACCGAAGAAACAGAACTCCATGTCTGTGGGATTGTGAGCGGTCTAGTAGTTGGGTGGGCGGAGTTAGTGTGCTGGGGGAAGAGGAGGATCCAGGGGATGGGCTAGTTAGTTAGAGTAGGGACGGGGACCTGAGAGCATCTGTTGAATAAAGCTCTTAGATAAATGAAGAAGTAGTCTGTCGTTATTACAAGGAAGACACAACAACTGGCGACGAGGGTGGGATGCACAGCTTGCTGTCCCTGAACCCACAAATGACATTCGGTCCCGTCCCTAGAAATTGGGAAGGAAGTCGCTGTTGCGACGCAAGTGCCCCAAGAATAATTGCCGCCCAGAGAAGAGAGGCCAGCAGTTCGTATCGGTTCCGTGATCGGGAGATCGCGTAGAGCCCCAGCGGAGAGGCGCAGTCGAGCATTGGTGAAGTTTTGAATTTGCCGCCAGTTCGCGCCTGAAGCGGTGAGAAGATAAGAGGCCTGGCATGGTGTGAGGCCTACTGACAAGCTCTGAAGTCACCCAGTACCACCGTGCTACGAAATCGTAAGAAGTGTGAGATCAGGATGAATGCGTGGAAAAGTATTGCACAGATGAGATAGCCCGCCACGAGAGAACCTCACCCCAGAAGCGTGCGAAGTGGCATGCGTGCGAAAAGCCGAAGGTTGAATTGAGGCCCAAGCGTACCTGGTGAAGTGGAGTGGCCGGCGGGAGACAAGCAGACGAGTGGAGAGGTTGTTGTGCCAGCAGTGTGGTAGCGGCCGGTGAGTCCCTGTTGCAACGCATCGTGCGAGTGAAGAGTGCATGTCGTCGGACATTGCAGAGTGAAAGCTGCCAGCCAAGCGGCCATTTTGAAGTCAGGCAAGACGGGAAGGACTTCCCTGGTCAATAGTGAAGCGGCCATCTTGGAGTCAGGCATCAGTGCGCGCCATTCAGTTAAAGAAATTCGAGCACAATAACGATCGAATAACGGACTGCACCAGGAGCACATCACCCCAAGAGGCAAGAAAAAAAGCGTTGGTAGTGTTGCACAGAATTGCAGACATAAAGTATCACGAAGACAGTGTACCGACGAGTCACATGAATGAGGTGACCCTGTTGCATGAAGACAGGCCTGAGACATTCCAAGCCACACGGCAATGAACTGATGAAAACCTGAATAACATGAGATGATTGCTCAGTGTGAATAAGGGCATCACTTGAAACTGTGAACAGTGAATCACACAACTGCCCAGGGGCAGCGACAGAGTTCTTGAACAAGCACAAGCTGATCCAAAGGACCACACGTGGTCAAGAGAGATAGAGCGTCACAGGAAACAGGAACATTAGATAAATCATTCATTATGTCAACGCACAACTCACCAAAAAGAGAAGCCAAGCCAATCCTGGTGGGCATGACCCACCTGAGGCCCCAGAGCCATTGACTCTGATAGCTGGTGGAAGTATGGGTCCACGGTGGCAGGAGTGGGTTGAAGACTTCGAGGACTACATCAAAGGGTCCAAGGTGACGGTGGATGAAGACCAGTTGATTGCATTGCGTAATTTAGTTGGAAAAGACATTAGCAAAGTGATAAAAGAACTGCCCCCGGCTAAAACCGGGACCTATGCCAAAGTTCGCGAAGCCTTAAACAAAAAGTTTCTGCACAAGCGTAATGTTGATTACGAGAGATACATGTTTCACCAGGCTCGACAGGACAAGGAAGAGCTGATGAGCACGTACTTAACACGACTGCGTCGACTATCACAATATTGCGATTTTGACACATTCTCCACTGAAGATGCCATACGGCTTCGATTCATGGATGGGTGTCAATCCGAAACACTGAGAAGGAAGCTGTTAAAGAAAAGTTACAAACTTGATGAAATTGAGGAGATGACAAGGGTGCACGATCAGGCCGAGGAGCACGCCAAGAAGATGGAGTCAGGGCGTGCAGAGAAAAGAGAGCAGGCCAACAGAGACCAGAACATCAGATCTCGCTAGCGCTCCAGAGAAAGGCCCAGAAGAAACAGGTCATCTGCCTGGCACCAGCAAGCCGGACACCGGCGCCCTGAAACCCGCTGGCTAGACAAAATGGCCGATCGTAACAAGAAATGCTATCGTTGTGGTTATGAGCTCCCATATACAGATGCCCGTCCTGCGATGGACCAGCAGTGTCGGAAGTGCAAGCATAAGGACCGTTTGGAAGATATGCGTGGAGATCATCGAGGTGAAATGAAGAATGAGGCAGCTCGAACGTCCAGGCTGGGCGCTCGGCGGCCCCACGTGCGAACCTCACAAGATCACACTCAATCATTGCCTGAGTCCCCAAACTCTAGTAGAGAGTCGAGATGATCTCAGTGGGTCCGCAGATCGTAGTCCCGAGAATTTCGGTCAGCATCGTGGGAACCTAAATACACCAATGAATACGTAAGCATGGTAGCTAACCCGGACGAGCTGAAAAAGTACCCCCGACTCGATATCCTCGTAGGAAACCACAGCACTAAGTTTGTACTAGACCGCGGAGTATCGCTAAACTATCTCTCAGTGACTGAGTATAGAAAGATTAAACCAATGCCCACCTTGAACCCAGCACATGTCCGAGTGTACACATGGATGGCCAAAGAGCCACTTACCTGTCTTGGGCAATTCTCCACGACCCTTAAATATAAGACGAAGTCCATATCAGCTGTCATACATGTCATTGAGGGTCCAGAGGCGGACTGCCTTCTCAGCTTGCCGACCGCTGAACGCCTTCGCCTAGTAGAAATTCTGTATCAAGTCAACAATGAGCCGGATATAATTAATAAATTTCCAAAGTTGTTCTCCGGTCTGGGGAAAATGAATAAGTGTCAGATTAAGCTTCACATAAACAAACAAGTCCGTCCTGTTGCTCAACATCTTCGCAGGGTGCCATTTCATCTCCAGCAGGCCGTCGAAGATGAACTGCAAGAGTTACTGAAAGCTGACATCATTGAACGTACGCATGGTCCCACGCCCTGGGTGTCACCGGTTGTGATAGTTCCCAAGAAAGGGACGCCCAAGAGAGTGCGCTTGTGCGTGGACATGCGAGTGCCTAACATGGCCATAGAACGAGAGCGCCATCCAGGGCCCCATCTGAGTGACATGATTTCTGCCTTAAACGGCGCAAAAGTGTTCTCCAAACTTGACCTAAATAAAGGTTATCACCAGTTAGAATTGCATGACAAGTCGCGATATATCACGACCTTTGTCACACACCTGGGGTTATTTTGCTACAAGCGATTGAGTTTTGGCATATCCTCAGCAGCGGAAATATTTCAGGAGGCCATTCGTCAAACCATTCACCATATACCCAACGCCTTGAACTACAGTGATGATATACTGGTGTATGGGTCTACCACTCAAGAACATGACAAGGCACTAGATCGAGTTTGCCATGCATTGTTGGATGCCAACCTGACCTTGAATCGTGAGAAATGTGAGTTTCACCGGTCCACACTCAAGTTCTTTGGGCACACAGCAGCTGGGATGAGGCCTGACCCTGACAAAGTAGCTGCCATGAATGATGCCAAGAGTCCTCAGGACGTTGGAGACATTAGGTCATTCCTGGGCATGGCCAGTTATTGTGCCAGGTATATCAAAGACTATGCTACCATCAGTCATCCCCTTAGAACGCTCACCAAGCAGGGTCAGCCATTTGAATGGACCCCCCAATGTGAGAGAGCCTTCTGTGAGATCAAGAAGGCAGTAGAGTCTGCCTCCGACCTAGCATATTTTGACCCCAGGCGCAAGACAGAAATCACTGTGGATGCCAGTCCGGTGGGACTAGGTGCCATACTTGCACAATACGATAACGACACTGATCCAAGACACATTGTGGCTTATGCGAGTCGCAGTTGGACAGACCCAGAAAAGGCATACTCACAACCAGAGAAAGAAAGCCTGGCGGTTGTGTGGGCGTGCGAACATTTTCACGTTTTCATATATGGCAAACATTTCACGATGGTGACTGATCACCAGGCCCTTGTGACGATATTTGGAAACCCTCGAGCGAAGATGCCGCCTCGCATTGAACGGTGGGGTTTGAGACTACAAGACTACATCTATACCATTGTGCATAAGCCTGGGAAGTCAGCCAATCCTGCTGACTATATGTCACGCCATCCGCAGCTGTCTCAGATCACTGGGCCATCCATGGCTGAGGAGTATCTTTATTTTGTGGTGGATCAGGCCAGACCACCGGCAGTTCCCCTTGAGGTCATTCAGAATGCCATCAGAGATGATGCAGTGCTGCAAAAAGTCATGTGCTGTTTGCGAAACAACCGGTGGAGGGACATTGATAAGGAAGGGGAGAGTGAGCCACAGCTTCGGCAAGAACTGCAGGCATTTCAGCACATCAAAGAAGAATTGTCCTCCACCTCCGAGGGACTCCTGTTAAAGAATCAGAGAATCGTCATTCCCAAGAAACTACGCCAGGGAGTCATCAATCTGGCGCATGAGGGTCACCGTGGCATTGTAGCAACTAAAAGGGAGCTGAGAGAAAGAGTCTGGTTCCCTCTATTAGATCACATGGTCGAACTCATATTAAGGGATTGCCCTCAATGTCAATTGGTCAAGTCTGGAGATCTGCCGCCGCCACTGCAAATGACTAAATTGCCTCAAGGAGCGTGGCAGGAACTGGCCATGGACTTTTATGGCCCGCTGCAATCTGGCAAATATGTCCTTGTAGTGATTGACGAATATTCACGATTCCCAATTGCTTAATTTGTATCGTCTACCAGTGCGTCCAGCACAATTGCAATGCTGGATGAGGTGTTTGCTGTCTGGGGTGTTCCTAAAGAACTGAAAACAGACAATGGTCCCCCATTCACTAGTCAGGAGTTCGAGGACTTCGCAAAGTACTTAAATTTCCACCACCGTAAAGTCACCCCGCTATGGCCACAGGCTAACGGCACTGTGGAACGATTCATGGCCACTCTCAAGAAGACTTTTCAACAAGCAACTTTGAACAAGCGAGATCTCCAAGTGGCTCTCAATGAAGTGCTGAGGGCCTATAGAACCACCCCACATGCCACCACGGGCAAGTGCCCAGCAACATTAATGCTGGGTCGACCTATCCGGACCAGAATTCCCACATGGGAAGGTGCGCTGAGGCCTATGTCCCCTACCCGCATTGATTCCGAAGTCCGAGATGCCGATGGTGCGAACAAAGAGATCATGAAATCATATGCTGATCGACGCCGGCGAGCCAGACCCTCCTCCCTGCAGGAAGGAGATACTGTTGTGGTCAAACAAGAGCAACAAAGGAAGACGGACTGTCGATTCCGAGATGACCCTCTGACCATTACGCGCCAGAAGGGCACCATGGTGACTGCAGAATCGGATAACCGGAGAATCACCAGGAATATATCCCATTTCCAAAGATGTACTCCAGCTCTGAGAGATGCTCTCACTAGAACAGTTGAACCAACCAGTGGTGAATGCAGTGAGAGTCGTGACCAAGTCACTCAGCCTGAAAGTGTGACTGCCTATGATGGAGGCTCCCAACGGCCTCGACGAAATGTTCAACGGCCCAAACGACTCATTGAGGAACTATGAACTAACTGGTTATTCCATTTTGTTAAGAAAGGGGGAGATGTGGGATTGTGAGTGGTCTAGTAGTTGGGTGGGCAAAGTTAGTGTGCTGGGGGAAGAGGAGGATCCAGGGGATGGGCTAGTTAGTTAGAGTAGGGACGGGGACCTGAGAGCATTTGTTGAATAAATCTCTTAGATAAATGAAGAAGTAGTCTGTCGTTATTACAAGCAAGACACGACGATGTCCTTCTTTTTTGTCCCGCCTATAGAAGGCCAAGGTCCAAGTAAATGTAAACTGTAAATTGATACTTGTATAGCGCACTACTCACCCGCAAGGGTCTCAAGGTGCTTGTACGAATACCGCTGTGGAACCCATCCTGGCTTTCCCTGTGAGGTGTCCACTCCTGGGCACCCCCAAGGTGGAGGCCAGGCATCCTTAGCGTTGTGGGGGCCGTTGTGGAGATTAAGCAAGCTATTGCCCAGAGTTGCAGAGTGGGACTCCATGATTGGAATAGGCACTGAGGCAAGAATTATCAGGTCCGTGGAATTTTTGGGCCCAAGACCCGCCGAGGCGGGGAATTGAACCCTGGTCCCGGGCTAGACCTCTGCATCAGGGTCTGCCGCTCTAACCATTGAGCCACACTTCTCCACAAGTGGGTGCTCTAGCTTTGCAGAAATGTGGGGATTAGGCACCACACTGAGGCCTTCAGGCTATTAAAATATGAGACACACCCACTATTTATATTTGCCATTTCCAGGTTTTTATTCACGATGTGGTGCATACTTAGGGGCATTATAAGGAAAAAAGAGCTTGGAAATAATCTAACTTTGCTCACCCATTAATTATGCTGCTAAGCTATATTTGCACAACTCTTTAGCTGACAGAGTCATGGAGACACAGTCGCCCTCATCCTCCTCGACCTCTCTGCAGCCTTCGACACAGTCTGCCACAGCACCCTTTTACAACGCCTCAGTAACATCGGAATACAAGGAAAAGCACTTGAATGGATCACCTCGTTCCTCACCGGAAGAACCCAGAGAGTCCGCCTTCCACCATTCAAGTCCGAGGCCACTGAAGTCATCTGTGGCGTACCACAAGGATCCTCACTCAGCCCCACCCTCTTCAACGTATACATGAGCCCCCTCGCGGCCATCGCCCGCCAACACAACCTCAACATCATCTCTTACGCGGATGACACTCAACTAATCCTTTCTCTCACCAATGACCCCAGCACCGCCAAAACTAACCTACATGAAGGAATGAAAGAAGTTGCCGAATGGATGAAACACAGCCGTCTGAAACTGAACTCTGATAAAACAGAAGTCCTCATCCTAGGTACATCCCCCTCTGCATGGGATGACTCTTGGTGGCCGGAAGCCCTTGGAAAAGCTCCCATCCCGACAGACCACGCACGGAACCTAGGCGTCATCCTGGATTCCTCACTCTCAATGAATAGACAAGTCAGCGCCGTATCCTCATCCTGCTTCAACATTCTTCGCATGCTCAAAAAAACATTTCGCTGGATCCCCACCGAAACCAGGAAAACTGTAACCCATGCTCTGGTCACGAGCCGACTGGACTACGGAAACACCCTCTACGCAGGCACCACCGCTAAACTCCAGAAGAAACTCCAACGAATCCAAAACGCCTCAGCCAGGATCATATTAGACATCCCACGCAACGAACACATCTCTGGTCACCTGAAAGACCTCCACTGGCTACCCGTCAATAAGAGAATCACCTTCCGACTGCTAACCCACGCACACAAATCACTCTACGACATCGGACCAGAATGTCTCAACTCACGACTGTCCTTCTACACCCCCTCCCGCCAACTACGTTCTTCCAGCCAAGCCCTCGCCACTGTACC
Organism: Lissotriton helveticus; assembly: GCF_964261635.1. Taxonomy (NCBI): domain Eukaryota; kingdom Metazoa; phylum Chordata; class Amphibia; order Caudata; family Salamandridae; genus Lissotriton; species Lissotriton helveticus. Next base: position 185,353,096 of record NC_136068.1, on the reverse strand, counting down.
TCGCATCAACAAGACCACCATGGGAGGCAGATCCTTCTCATACCTGGCTGCTAGAACATGGAACTCACTCCCCACTTACCTTCGCCTTACCCAGAACCACCTAGCATTCAGAAAGCAACTTAAAACATGGATATTTGACAAGTAATCCTCCTCCCCTTCCTAAGCGCCTTGAGACCCTCTGGGTATGTAGTGCGCTATATAAATTCTTTGACTTGACTGACTTGACTAGCTAGAAAAACTGTTTCGAAACCTTCCTTTTTTTTAGCAATTTTATTGTTTTATTCTTTTTTTAAATGTATATATTGCAATTGTTCTAAAATGTTTTTAAAATCATGCTCATAGATTACCTGGCAAAGATTGATATGTAAGGTTGTTAATAACAGGGCGATCAGTAGTAGTGGAGTCAGAAAACATTGTAAAACTTGTATTATACTACCTACTTCGGTTCTAAGATATTTTGTTTTTTTATGCATAATTTTTCTGTATTATATGTTTTTATAATATATCTAACGGTATAATTATGTGTTTTTATGGCTGTATAGCCTAAATAACGTTTTTTTGACTGACTGACTGAAATTGCATTTATATAGTGTTTACTATACCTGACTATGCGTTGAAGCAAGTAGCACACAATTAAGCAACCCAAAGAAGTTAGCAGGTAATTCAGTGGTTATTTGGATTAGTCTTTACTACAGTTTCCTTGTGGTACATTAACGAGTAAGGTGTGATTATTAGTGGCAGCTCTGAGAGAAAAAAATTGGTTGATGGTTTGAATAGACATTGTTAGGTTGCAGGGATAAGGCTTCAAAAAAAGACTATAGAACACTGCAGCCAGACTCATCCCGGACCTCCCCAAACGAACCCACATTACTACCCACCGAACCCACATCACTACCCACCTGAGAGACCTCCACTGGCTCCCCATCTAGAAAAGACGCTATTTCAAGTTCTTCACGCTCGCCTACAAGGCCCTCCATGACCTAAGACCTGCTTACCTCAACCATCGACTGAACTTCCACCAACCCGCTAGACACCTGCGCTCCTGTTCGCTCGCCCTCACACACACCCCGCGCTTCCGTCACAGCCGCAGCAGTGGCTGTTCCTTCTGCGATATTGCTGCCAAACCCTGGAACGAGCTCCCCCTCCAGCTTCGCACAACCCCCTCGCTGGCACTCTTTAGAAAGAGACTCAAGACCTGGCTCTTCGACTGAGACACAGCGCTCAGATACCCAGAGGGATGACAGTGCTGTGCTTTACAAATGCTGAGTGATTGATAGTAAAGAAGCTATGTTCCAGGGCAGGGACAGACACAAGAAGAGGAAGTAAAGCCATTGAATAAAAAGCAAGCAAATGAGATCGATAAAAACGCCAACCAATGGTAAGCAATAGGCTGCACCAAAGCATTGATATTGTCTGATATAGGGCTTTGACAACAGACAGCTAAAAGCCGTCTGTAGGTAAGACGTAAAAAGAGCCAATGCCCACTCCACCCCAGGCTCTATATAATCGAGGGTGGGTCTTGAGTGGGCGGCATGCACCGTAAGAAGCGGGCCATTCTCCGCGCGCCCTAGGGTGGCTGCATTCCTTCAGGAAGCTGTCAATCATTGTCAAAAAACACAGTTGATGGACAGAATGTAGAACAATGTCATACATTCACCCCAGTACAAGGATCTGGGCCTAATCCATCGTTTTTTAGCACTCCACACCACCCTGGGTTAGACACTGGCTATATGCAAATCAGCTCTGACCCTGTGCCTCATGGGAACAGTCCAGTCCAAACTACCAAGCCATGTCTTTCCCAGACCGGAATCAAGCATCCAAGGACCGGTTTCTGGCTATCAGCCTTCATCAGCCTGGATAGCTTGACTCCAGTGGTGTGGAGAGCCTGGGACACACGTCTGAGCATCCCCAGCCCACTCGGGGTGAAATTGCAAAAAACACAGTTGATGGACAGAATGTAGAACAATGTCATACATTCACCCCAGTACAAGGATCTGGGCCTAAATCCATCGTTTTTTTGCACTCCACACCACCCTGGGTTAGACACTGGCTATATGCAAATCAGCTCTGACCCTGTGCCTCATGGGAACAGTCCAGTCCGAACTACCAAGCCATGTCTTTCCCAGACCGGAATCAAGCATCCAAGGACCGGTTTCTGGCTATCAGCCTTCATCAGCCTGGATAGCTTGACTCCAGTGGTGTGGAGAGCCTGGGACTCACGTCTGAGCATCCCCAGCCCACTCGGGGTGAAATTGCAAAAAACACAGTTGATGGACAGAATGTAGAACAATGTCATACATTCACCCCAGTACAAGATAAAAGCACTGTTGCATGATCCAACCTCGCTGGATGCCTCGACACCCCCACTTTCAAAGCATGGAGTTCGCATTCTCCTCGTCTTTTGAGGCTGTGTGCGTCAATACGAAGTAGAAGAACCCACCCACCACCCCCTTTTAATATGTCAACGCAGCATTATTCATCAGTTGCAACCACGTTGAGGACAACAGAGAAAGATACGCATGGGTTATTTAAGAAGCTCCAGCCCTAATATAGGGCATATTGCAGGCCCCTGTAGCTCAGTAGGGGGCCACAACCCTTCAGGGACCCCATAGTCCTTCAGGGAGGCCCCATTCCACTCATGTCAATGAATATCTGTGAGATATGGGAGTCTCAGGGCCCCCTTTTCATACTCTTCAGGGTGGGGCATCATTTTATGTCACGCCATTGCCATTAGTTACAGGTTGGTGTAAGAATGTAGCCAGTCTCTCATATATATCAGGGAGGCCAATCAGGTGGGAAAGACCAGTAGGCGGGGCTTACAGCCTAATGGCGTTGAAGTTCACCATCTGCCAGTAACCTTGCACCACTGTGCCCTTCACTAAACCTATAAATGCTTCCTAGTGTGGCATGGTGGGTTGTCCGGGGGCATACTCCCTTCTGTCAGCACGCCAAAATATCTCAGTTGAAACATTGCCCTCCAAAAAATAATCATTCACAATATGAACTACCTGTATATCGTCAAGATAAGTATGTGCAGGGCAGTATAGAGTTAGTATTCTTAACGCCATACCCACATACCTTGGCTATCTAGCGGTAATCCGTATTTGGAAATACGATGGGGCTTATTTATGAACCCCTGCGTCACTTTTGCGCCACTTTTTGTGATGCACCAGTGGCGTAAAATATGTGCCATGTTGTGCCCTATTTACGAATTGAAGCATCTAGGCAGATGCGTCACTTCGTAAACCCCTGCGCTACATTATACCTGCACCAGGTATAATGTATGCGGGGTGGGCGTTTACCCGCAAGAAAGGGTCGGAGGAGTGGCGCAGCGAAATCTATGAGATTCCGCTGCACCACTTCTAGGACGCCAATGCGCCCAAACCATACGTCTGCCAATAGGCAGTCGTAAGAGTGACACAGGCCCTTTCACATGGTGCTTGCCCCATGTGAAAGGAACATTGCTGGAGTTGCGTCAGGCTTCCGACACAACTCCAGCAATGCATCTCTTTTTGCCCCTACAGATAGGTCAGTTATACTGACGTATCTGTCACTCCTTGCGACATGATGCATCATACTGTAAACACGACGCATCATTGGTGTCGCAAGGAGGGCGCACTGAGAAGTGGCGCGTCGCTGCTTTCACACAGTGTTGCGCCACTTCTCGTAAATGAGGCCCAATATTTTTTCACGTTAATACTTTGACGGCGACATTTTTTACCATTGCCCCGCCCCCTTTGCCTTGATCTGTCTATCAAACCACAAAATGGCGCTGCTCGTCATTTCCTTTAAACATATAAAAGAAGGATGTGCTGCCCCGATGAATCTCTCCAGCTGTTGAAGGTTGGCAGGTTTGCACATCTGGCGAGGCGGCGGCCCTGCTCATGTCATTCCTTTTCACCGCCTGCCCGGCCTCTCTCCGTCCTGCTCCCGCCTTCCCTTCAAGGACAGGTGAAGTGGAGAGACCCAGCTCGGTCCTCATTGGTCGGCTCGTAGTAAAATATTTTACTGCCGATCAGCAGACAGATTGTTCTCGGAGCAGCGCGAGGGCGCCGCCTCCGGCGCACACCCGACCGCGCGCCAGCTATTGATTATTGTAACAAGAATGTATATATATATCTGCTCTGGAAATTGATTACCGCTGTAACAGTTGATTATGGAAAAAGGCCTTCTTGTCTTCAGTAAAAAGCTGCATTATACGAGAGGTGGGAGGAAGTGGGGGGGTGGAGGAGGGAGCGAGAGAGAGAGAGGAGGCGTTTGGCGAACGAAAGACATATCTAAAGAAAGAGAGAGGGAGAAAATGAGAAATAGAAAGTGTAAGTGGAGGGAAGGGCAGGCAGAGGGACCTATAGGCAGGTGAAACTGAGGGAATGAAAGGCACTCAGAAAGGGAAGCAGGAAGAGGGTAGAGGCAGAGAGTGACTTGGAGAGAGAGAACTAAAGGCATGTGGACATAGGGACCCGCAAGAAACAGCAAGAGAGAGAAACAGAAGGGGAAAGGGAGGCCCCTTCACTGAGCAAACAGAGACAGATCTATAGAGGAAATTAAACAGGAGTGAAAGACACAGAGGGAGACAGGGACATCTAGGAAGAAAGAGAGGGAGGAAGAGAGCAAAACGAAGAGAGAGAGAAAAAAGATAAATACACAGCTAGATATGATGACAGACAGAAGAACGATAGGAGGAGATAGAAGGAAAAAGGGAAAGAAAGAAAAAAAAGGAGACAAAGAAAGAAAGGAGGAGAGAAAGAAAGCAGAGAACGGAAGAAAGAAAGGAGAGGAAGGAAGGAAAAGGAAGGAGTAAGAAAGGAAGGAAGGAAGGGAGGGAGGGGAGGGAGGTTACAGCAATCATAGAAAGCCAATGCATCACCTGCGAGAGAGGGCAACTAGAGGGGAACACCATGCAGAGATATCATAAAAACTCTGCACAGGAATCGCAGCCCAACAGGCCTGACCTCTGTTGGGATTACCCAACACAGACAAATGTTACCGAACACAGAATCAATGGCTGCAAACTGAAGATTGAAGCAGGTAATTAGGACTGGCAACCTAGAGAGATCATTTTCTGTGGCCAGTGTAACTGCAGGAGAAACACATACTTCAGTATGGTCCAATCTACAGAGGTATGTTAGATTTACCCTTCTGAAGCTGTCTGAGAGGGAAAAAGAATGTCCAAGAATTACAAAAGATTGGAAACCTTGGCCTAGAATTAGACATTATATAAGCCACTCAAAGGCTTCCTTTTTCCATCGTATCCTCCCTTGCCAGTAGCATAGTTTAGAACTGTATTGAAAGCTTAAACCAAAATTCACCTAAATGCCAAGGGTTTCGCAGAAGATATCACCAACCCCTTGAATCATATATATTACAGGGTCGATGCCTTGTTTCTTCATAGCATCATATTTTTGGAAAGTAAACTGCTTAGCATGATGAGGCCAGGGGTAACCAGGGTTGTGCCATCGGGCATCGACAGCTACCCTAACTGACTTCCTGGCTGGAAGGTTTAGGGAACTCTAGACTAATCTTGGATGACGCAGCAAGAATTTTCTGACCGGCTGTTCATGGAGGAGGCTTATCGCGGCCTTAGCTGATAATGTCAAACTAGGAAGGAATAGATACCGTGGAGCAGTGGATACTGTGGGAAACTACTTACGCAGACTGAATATTTATGTGTATATATTAGGAGTCTTTGGACTTGAATACCAAGGTAGCTGGAATAGAGTATAATCTAATTGTTCATCATTTAGACTTAATTGAATGGAGTACAAGAAGAAACCAACTGAATAATTATTAAGACTGAAATCTATCAATACTGGTTTTAATATTTGAATAAAGAACCCTAATGACGTCCGGTATTGGACGAAACACGTAGGCTGAAAAGCCTTCATGAAAATGTGACATATTGATTCATCTGCAACAATTTTGGAATAAAAATTGGAATATTTTATTGGAACTTGGCCAGCCGACTGTTTGCTGAAGAAATACAATAATAAACTGTTGATATGGACATTACTATAAGACGTTCCTTTACATTTTTTTGATTTAATTTTGAGGATTTTGGCCAGGAGCGGTGGGCTACGGAGAGTTGAGCGTCTTCTTTGGAACCTTTGAAGAAAAGTACTGAACAGTAACTATAGTGCCTTGCTTTTGGTACGATAATCTTGGATGATGTCAGTCAGTCTTCACTTGTGTCTTTGACCCCCATCCAGGGTGGTACTCCATGCGACAGCCAGTCTTGTGATTGAGGCCTGGACCAACAACAGGTGCCCCCGCAATCCACCAAGTACACTCAAGCTCCCTCCTGAGCTCAGGGTGAAACTGAATGACTCTTTGACTTTTAAAAACCACATTTGATAAACCATCCAACCAGGTACAGAAGCTGAATTCATCAGATGGTTTGTGATCAAGTGAGAGTAGCTTTACTTCCCGACTACAAAATGTAAAAGGAGTACAACATTGAAAACATCTTCACTTTGGTGGCCAGGTAGACCTTAAATGCTTTACCAATGTCTATCTGCATTCTTGATTCATTTATTGCATATTTGGTAAGGATTAAAACATGATTGTTTACTTCATACTTAAGGAAGATGCCTGGAATTTTTTGTATCGAGAAGCTGGACTACATTTTAATTCAACATTTGGCTTGTCCTTTCTGTAGATATGAATTATTACACAATAAATAATAAAACGACAGTAATACAACAATAAAATAACGAATGCAAAGTAATAAAATAATATGATGAAATGATACGATCACAAAATAACAAAATCATAAAAGAGTACAAAGATAATATTTCTAATAAAATGGTATAATGGAAAACGATTTCAATATAAAAAGTTAAGTAAATGATACAAATCTAAAATAATATAATGTGCGTTAAAGGAAGTCAGAAGCCAGACATGTCGGGAAAGCGGAGGTGTCCAAAGTAGATTTAAGGAGATCTTAAAATCAATGGACACCCGCTCTCTATCTGATAAGACATAAAAAGCTTAATGCTTCGGAGGGATTAGTTATTGATCTGGATGGCGGTAACACGTGCCACTGCATTTATAGCAATGTTTCAACCATTAGAGCTAGACCCAATTTTTATTATGCAGTAGATGATGGATTATGTGGCAAATCTATAATTATGCGAAATTCACAGCACAATTGCATAATTCCAGAAGCCCTGGCTATGAGATCACTTGGTCACATTGGAAATTATGTGTAACCTAGACAATCTTCACAAGAGTGAGGTTTGTTAATTTCCATAAAATCATATACATTTGGTATTCTTAGACCAAGCAGTGCAAAATTCAGCAGATGCCAACATACAGTAGATTCCTGAATATCACTAAAAAGTGAGGGGCATATCAACTGCGGAATTACATCAAATTGCATACTTGTGACTAATTGTGCAAATATTGGTGCAAGCGTGAAACAATACAGGTGTACCAGATGCCATATGCCGATATAGGGCATCCTCATTGCCAGTGTTAGGTCTTCTTCCTCCAGAGGTGGGTTTCCTTCAGTTTATTCAGCAAGTACTACAACCAATCAATGCAGGGTAGCTTCTCCATACTACTGTCACTCATGCAATTCTACACCAAGATTCCTGGGTGACATCCATAACCTTCTAGCAAGCAAATGACATACAGAACATTTCGCGAAGCCTTAACTTTAACACAATACTAACACTACAAAACACACTGCCTCATTTGACCAGAAATGCCATTATTGTTGTAGAGGAAACAGAAGAATTAAATGATTTATGGTGCCCTAGGCAAAAAAGCATTTTGTCTTAGGAGTCCATTATTTACGATAAAAGGGTATTGTTTTGCCTTTAGCAGTACTTGTTACTGGTGGCACCTTAGACAGCAGCCTTTCCTTGCCTTCTGGAATTGCCAGTGGAACGGCTTCAGAGTTGCCGATGAGAAGCTGGCAGCAGCTAGTGGGTCCAAAAATACCTTCATGGAAACTTTCCAAGTGAGACCTGAAATCCCATTAGCAAGGCAGAGGGGACTGTCAAAATCCAGAGCGACAATCCTGCATAATTGCAACGGGCTACAATTGCCAAAGAGCTGGAGGCGTTCTACAAAACACGCCACATCTGCCACTTGACGGGCAATTCAAGGAGAGAAAATGGAAGCACATCTTTTCTCCTTCCAGTAATGAGCAAGCTGGGGAAATGGGTGGGATCAACCTGATGGTACTGATGAACAAGGCCAACAGCTGCAGAAAGGCATATGTATCAAAGATTGTTGATTACAACACTCGATACTCAGAGGCCATAGCCTTCAAGGTGATCAGTCAGATGCCTTCTACAGATCAACCTTTGGTTAAGATCTGTATCATACACAATTCCAGTGAAGCACACGTTTTATCGTCATTGGCCAATTGTGGTTTTGATGGCTTCTTCATGGCAAAATATGGATGTTAATTTTTTCAATATGGCTGCCATGGTTTTTACGGTTCGTCCATGGTCAATCGGGGTTGTCCATTGTTTTTCCATGGTCAAACATGCTTGTTCATGGTGTGCATGGTTTTCTAAATGGTTTTCTCTATGATTAAATATGGATCTCCATTATTTCTTCATGGTCAGCTATGGTTGGTTATTGTTTCTCCATGCATAACCATGATGTTGCACCACTTTTCCATTATTTGTCCAATGTCTGTCCATGGTAAACCAGGATTAGTTATGGTTTCTACATGGTCAACCACAACTGGTCATGCTCTCTCTAAGATCCAACTTTGGCTGTTTATGATTTTTCCACTGTTCACCATGACCATCTGTTGTTTTTCATGGTCATTTAGGGAAGTCCATGGCTTAACTCAATGTTTGACTATGCTTTTGACAGAAGGACAGTCCCAAAAGTATTTTTATAGATCTAAACGACCAATATCAGCGGAAAGTGTTTTATCAACATTAGGTCCTGCGACCACTATATAAACCTATAAAATATGTAAATGAAGTAAGAACAAGATTTCCTTTGACCTAGTTAAGCTACATCCTTAGAGGCAAGATAATGTTGTGCCATATTTCATATTCCTTTTAATATACATTGTGTCATGTTGCTACAGATTACATTGAAATTATATTTGGCTTTAATGAAGAGAATGTATTTTTCTATAAATCCAAAGTGTGCACACGTTTTGTGGTGTGACACACAGTAATGGTTTTTACCCAGAATGGGCAGTGAGATTGTAGGGCCTCGCCAAAAAGAGCCAGGACAATGCAATCCGGTCTTTAGTGAAGATAAGGGACGAATTTATCAAAGGGTGATAAGCGAACAAAATGGCGGCAGAAGAAGACAGAGGCAGCGAAACAGAGAGACAGTGGCACACTTCCTACTACAAAAGACTGAGGCCAATCAAAGTAAGGCACATGTTGTTTGGCTGGTAGTTTTAAAGATGATTCTTGTGTCAATAATGGGTGTTTGTAGACTGTCTTCTGAGATGCACCTTCATGCTTTAATCAGTACTCAGAGATTGGGATTTAGTGACCCTTTAATAGTAAGCGACCCCCTAATGCTCTAATTCCTGGTGGATGTATTTCCTCTGTGTGGATACCACATACTACCCATCATCTTCGAGTATTAAGCCCCACCACGCCCACCAGTCCCACTCTAATACTTACGGGAAGTCTGGTGGTTCAAATGCTGATTTGATGACGCCAGCGTAGATCGCCAGGATGGAGAGGATGACGCAACCCAAGAAGACCAGGGCAAACTTATTGACGTACTTCACGCCCACAAACACCACGAGAGCCATGAAGCTGAGCACACAGGTGCCGTAAACACGCATGTTGTTCAGGAGGGCTGCTGGCTCCCCGGCTGCATCTTCGGACTTGAAGATCGCCATTGCTGGAAAGAGGTAAGTCTGCAACGAGATGACACATGGGACATGTTAGTCATTGACCCCGTACTTGACCATCCGGCATATCTCCTCTGCCTTCCTCTCTTTTCCTTCATCTGTATTTTACTGATGCCCCTTCCGTCCATCAACTGACTTGCTTCTCTTAGAACAAACACCTACTTCACTTCTATTTATACAATGAATGCTACAGTCGGAACTTCTCTTGGTACTTAACAATAGTTGTTAATATTATAAAATACAATTTATTTATTCTGATGAGAGGCTGAGTCGACCACATCAGGACCACACTTCTGGGTAACATAGATCTCTCCAAAAAGTGCATTACCCCACTGGGCTATCTCACACTTCTTTTTCGTTGCCAAGCAATTCCTCTCTATTCACTTTATGTCTCTGCTCTCTCTAGTGCTCCTGTTTTTGCCTCATCAAGCTATTTTGTCTGCCCGTCCCCTAACCTCTCCACACACTGCCCTCTATACCATATCTCACTCTTACCTTTTTAACTGTTGTTTTTTTGATGCTTCAGAGCCACAACGGATAAACAAATGGAGTGTATTTTTTTATGAACTACAGGGCAGTGCTATCTTAACACATGGGCACGCTGGGCAGTTGCCCAGTGGCCCCAGGAACATAGGAGCCCCATGTAGGCCAGAATTAAGTACTAATTTTCCATTAAACATTTGTGTTCCTGTGAGTTGTTGTATAGGCAGGGCCCAGTGCATTGCTTTGCCCAGGGGCCTGTAATGCTGTTAAGACGGCCCTGCTACTGGGCAGGAAGTAGCTGCATGCATCACATGTCTTTGCATTACCAAAGGAAAGCTGCCATTGCAAGGCATAGACAGTGAAGCCTCCATTTGGTGCAACGGATGCACAATGTGCATTGATCCACTGTATGCAAGCTGCTCCTACGCCATCTTGCATTGGGCAGTCGTCAAACACTGTAAATGCGGAGATGCTGTGGCATTACGCGATGCCAATGTCACACAAGGAGAGCGGCACAGTCCAGAACCTTGATGGCACAGTGTGCCCACAGCCCCCGTCCCACCCGCCTCCAAGGTGCTTACCACGTGTCATGTCATGATGCCCTGCTGCTTGTGAACCACCTCTGCCAGGTCTCATTGGCACTCACCGCCTGTCCACCCTCCCTGATGCTGGGGCCTGCTTAGCACGTCATGCGTCACTCCAAGAGTGAGGGAATGGGAGAGCACGAGGGCCCAGCTGCTGTGCTCCTTACACGCGCCCTTGAAAGAGAGGAAGGACTTACTGAGGACATGTCTGCTGTTTCCCTCTCCCCATTTCAGTGACAGGGAAGCAGCTGGCTGCAAGAGAGGCGCAGAGTGAGTCTGAGTCTCTGCATCCAGCGGCCGCCATGTCACTGTGCGCCTGGCTCTGCGTCTTGCAGACTTTTCTGTCACCTTCCCACACTCCGGTCTAGTGGCTCCAGAGACAGGCACATCCTTTTATACAGCTGCACAGTGAAGAAGCAGGCTGCAAGATAGGCGCGGCGGCCCTCTGTTTCTGCGGCCTACTGCCTTCAAGTCAGTGTGCACCTGTCTCGGCGGCCTGTCACTGCACTCGTTTCCAGTTCAGTGACAAGGAAGTGACAGCCAAGTAGCAGGTAAGTGGCAAGCTGAAGAAACAGGAGCGAGGCAAGGGACAGGGAAGCCGCAGCTGCGGAGACAGGCACGCAGTTTGTCGCCGTCTCTGCAGTCTGTCACTTCCCTGTCACTGAATGGTATTCTAGACTAGGGCAGAAATGGTGAGCTGATGTGGAAGGCCTATGCTGTGCAGCAGCTTGGAATTAGGCCCGGGAGAAATTTACATTACATCGGTGTAATAAATTTAATTTAGGAAATTTCACATTATTTTTGTAATGAAAAATTCATCAAGGGCCAGATGTATCAAAGGGTTTTTCCCATTCTGTGTCTATGGGGAAATGTGTTGATACATATGGCCGGAAATCATGTCATTACAACACCTTATGCAATCATTCATGGCAAAATTACAAGGTCTGGTGGCAATTTCCGAGTCTGGTGGATTAGGGGACTAATGTGCCCACTGTAGGTGCCTGTGTTTTACCTCATGGTCACACTTTCAAATCCCAGCGGGTCCACTCAGCCTTTCATCCTTCTGATATCGATGAAATGGGTACCATTGAGTTGGCTAACAATAGACATCTGTTATTCAGCGCCCTTTACTCATACACATGTTATGTTCATGGCAATTGTGTTTCACACATTTTTAGGACGGAATACAACCTCATGTCAAACATTTACACAAGGATGCATTTCACTTTAAAATGTATCACTAAAGGATGGATTTGCATTTTGCGCAACCACGTCTAAGTTTGCATCATTTCCCCGAAATTTTATATGATTATTTGAAAGCAAATTACCCGAATTTTGCACAACCCTACTTGTAAAATGTGGGTTTTGGGAATGAGGGCGGTTAGTAGGAGTGGAAACACTTCACCACCACACATCTGAAAGTTTTACTTCAAGTTCATCCTTCTCTGGGAGTTGTGTCTTGCCTGCGGTCACAGGCAGCAAGACCAGACACTAGTTGTGACAGCCCAACTAGTGGAAGAAAGTCACCCTTAGCACGTCACCTCCGAATGTACACAGAGGTAAACCAGTGAAGTTTGCTCTCTTTGGTTTAACGTAACTATCTCTCAGCTGTGGCCCGTGCAGGTAAGAGCGGTGGGGGAGGGGGGCGGGGGGGGGGGGATTTCGACGTACGATGATGAGGGAAAATGAAATAAATAATTAATTTTCCCTTGTCATCGCCCGTCGAAATACCCCCACCCCCCGACCGGGCCCACCACCTCAGCGCTCAGACCACAGAGAAGCAATCAGAGATACCAATAGCCTGAGAAATGTTGGTTGAATCAAATAACCAACTTTGATCCATCTCGTGCCGGAGACAGGAGACTGCGAAAGTCTAAGAAATCAACAAATACATCATCCAGAATGTATCCTGCAACTCACAGTCATGAAGGTACTCTGTAAGAAAAGCCTTGAGATAGCTCTAAAACCATAATGTGTCTACAGAGAGTGAAACATGAGCAGCAAAAATGTAAAAAAAACAACCTGAAAATGGAGTGTTAACCTGCAAGGATGAAACAAGAGTCCATACAGATACGTGAGTTGAAGAATTTGAAATTCTCCTATCAATTGTGTGATTACTAATTCCTCAAAGGAAAGAAAACAACCATTGGGGTTTGACTCCATCAATGATTAATCTGCATCTTATAAAATGTTCTAGAGTTGCCTCTGCCTGACATGGGTTCAAACAAGACACCCCTTTCATAGAGTGCCTGATTGGCCTCCATATCTAAAACGGCATGCCGCCCTCGAGTATAAACGCTAGAATATTGAGGTTTACAAATATCGGGGACAAAAAATCTAAACCAGAATATCGAAAGGTAAGTAAGCATACATTTTCTATACCTAACTCCGCACACACCTACCTTGACGATATATATCTTCAATGTCAGTAGATGTGGAGTTAGAAATAGTAAGCCTATACTTCCCCTTTATGCACATACATTTTGATATTTTGGTCATCGATATTTTGCGCATGATATTCTTGTACCTTGATATACTTGAGAGTCAGTAGTACAATTGTCTAAAACACATAACCAGGCGTGGCCGGTACATGTAGGAGGGGTGGGGCCGGGACGTTGACATACGACAGGACAGGGATAATAAAATAACATTTGAAAGTTTTCTAACCCAGCTGTCTTAGACAGCAGGGTTAGAAAAAAGCACAGACCTCCAATGCTCTTAAGAGCGCCGAGAGAGGCCACTCTATCCAATCCTGGCACTGTTTTCATGCTGTAAAAGCAGCACCAGGATTGGGTAGTGCAGTTTCCTGCTTCTGGGGCTTCCTGAAGACGCCAGAGGGAGAAGGGCCTGTGGGGCGAGGAAAGGAAGGTAAGTTTCTTTTTTTTCTTTTTCGTAGTGCCCTTAGCCCTTCCACCCTCGGTATATGCCAGCCGCCACTGATGGACTCATGGTTCCTATCTGCCCTCAATAGCAATTATTCTTTGTAGTTCCTACTCTCTTGGGTCCCACTTGCACCCAGCCTCCATTTATGTCTCCCAAACTCCAACGAGCACTCACTTACCAGCAGAATTTCGATGGTCCCGAGAATATACATGGCGCCTGCGAAGGTGGTGCCAAGGTAGAAGCAGAGCCCAACTGCTCCTCCAAATTCTGGGCCCAGAGACCGCGAGATCATGTAGTAGGAACCCCCAGCTGCAGAAAAAGGAAAAAAAAACTTGTGGTTACTAGCAGTTAACAACCAAAACTACCAATGCATAGCCCAAATCTAGCAGAAGAGAGCAGAGTTATAACAGCAGCCCAGCAACAGCAGGGGGCGGGCACACGCGATGAGGGGATCTGATGGTTGGCCAGTTCACATGGGCACCAGGGTGAAGCGGGCGATGACTGTAGGTGCAACACATGAAAACCTGGAGTGGAGAGCTATCAAGAGATACGAGGCAACGATCCAGGGAGCAATGCTCGCCTTGTTGGGAGCCCTCTATGTGTATGCACTTGGAAACCATGACAGCAGGAGATATGTGAATAAGGCTACTGCCAGTGATACCACAGGCCACACACACCTTGGAATGTTGTGGGTTGTCTTCTCTAGATGGACTCGTTCTACCAATAGGTACATTTGTCTGGTTTGTGGGAGGTGGGGTGCAAAAGAGCAGGTGGCGCGATTACCAGATTGCACGCAATTCCAGGAAGGGGTGCACCCATTCGAAGGTTATCAATGATACTAGAAAGGGTTAAACACCCTTGGTCCGATTCACAGAACTAACAAAATCCTAAACTTACTACCATTTTGGTATTCACAGAAGGCACTTAACTCATTTTGGAATTCACAGAAGGCACTTACTCATTTCGATATTCACAGAAGTTAGGACTCCTAACTTTAGGACTCCTAAATGCCTTCTGTGTATACCAAAAGTCTTAAAGTTAGGATTTTTCTCAGTTTAGGAGTCCTAAAGTTAAGAGTCCTAAATGTACTACTCCTAAACTGAGAAAAATCCTAAGACTTTTGGTATTCATAGAAGGCATTTAAGAGTCCTAAAGTTAGGAGTCCTAACTTCTGTGAATACCGAAATGTGTAAGTGCCTTCTGTGAATACCAAAATGGTAGTAAGTTTAGGATTTTGTTTTAAGTTAGTCTGTGAATCGGGCGTAGCAATTTGGGGCTCAGACATGTGAAATCCGTGCTCGGATGGATGAATTCATACCTGAGAGACGGCACTGGCAGGAGAGCCCTCGCCAGGGCTTGGAAAGCTGGCAACACCAGCATAACCCCTTCGAAGCGGGGGTAATTCCCCCGCTGTGCTGGGGGGCGCACACATCGCCCCCGTGCTCATGTGCTCATGACGAGCTGAGCTCGTCAGGACCACACACCCGTTTCCGTGGAACGTTCAGCACAGCAGGGGAATTATCCCCGCGTGTGAGCGTTCCACGACTCATGACGAGCTCAGCTCATCATGAGCACACGAGCACCGTGCCTCATGACGAGACGAGCTGAGCTTGTCATGAGCATAGAGGGTGTTAAGGAGGCAACATTGACAACAGGAGGACTAACAGAAGATGGCATCTCACCAGGCTGGGACAGTCTCATCAGGTGAGGGGTACCTTAATGAGAGAGAGTGCTCCATGCTGCCAAATTACTAATGTAGGGGCATATTTACAAGGACAAAGTTAAAATTATCGCTGCTTTAGCGGCAGCAAACTGCCGCTAAAGCGGCGATAATGGGCTTGATAATAGGCTCTTGAGAATTCCAGAGAATTCCAATTGGAGCCCATGTTCTGGTGTAAACTTGAGCTTCTATTGGAATTCTCAAGAGCCTATTATCAAGCCCATTATCGCCGCTTAACTTCTGCTAAAGTGGCGATAATTTTAACTCCGTTCTTGTAAATATGCCCCTTTGAAACTACAGACCCCCCACTCTAGTGACTTGCTCAACACAGCATAACCATCACTTGGGCGGGAGTCAAAAAATTGTCAAATTCTGAACTAGCAAAGCATCAAGCACTAAACCCTTGGATAGGAACACCTGAGAGCAACTGAGAATTGACCTATCGACCTATCGCTTCTGACCTATCAGGAAGCGGGAGTCTAGTAAACTGGGAGGCCTTGCTAACAGGGGCGGGTTCTGTCTGTGGTACCCAGTCCAGTGCTTTACTCCTGATACGTTTGCATTTAAGACCATGCTGAGGAATTGTCTGTAGAATAGTTTTAGGAAATGACTTACAGGTACATGCATCATTGTTGCCGTTTGCTATTCCTTAATTGCAAAAATTAAGGAATCGCAATTAAGGAATCGCAAACGGCAATGCATCAAAAAATCGCATTTTTTTTAGCGATTCCTTATTTTTCCTTAATTGCGATTCACAATTTGTGAATCGCAATTAAGGAATCCCTTCCCATTGATTCCTATGGGCCAAAAGGCCCATAGGAATGAATGGGAAGACAATCTCAATTTGCGATTCGCAATTAGCTAATCGCAAATTGAGATTGGGATTTCAAGGGTGCAGGGGTGTCCAAAGGACACCCTGTTGCACCCCTGAAATCAATCTATGCACATATGTCGTGCACACACATGCCCTAAGGGCATGTGTGTGCACAACATGACAGTTTGAAAAATGCACAAAATTGCATTTTTCAGATTTTTCGCAAATTACCATGAGGTCCAACCTCATGGTAATTTTTTCCTCCTAATTGCGAATTCACCATTTTTTTATGTGTCATGCATTGCATTTAAGGAATCGCAAATTGCGATTCCTTAAATGCAATTGCATTTTCAGAAATCGCAAAAAATAGCGATCGCTTGTAGTTTTTGATTGATGCATCCCAAATAGTGATTTAGGAATCGCAAACGGCCGAATATTGCGATTCGCACCGTTTGCGATTCCTTAATCACTTGATGGATGTGGCTGTTAGAGATCAGAAAAAGATTTAGGAATATCTATTCCCATGTGGAAAGAAATCTTGAGCCCGCACACGTAAAATTCGTAATCCCTATAGACACATTCTTGTTTATATCACAGTAGTTGTTGTTACATTTTTCCAAGTAACAAGCAGCAGCACGAGAAAAATATGGATAGTTTCTCGATATAAAAACAATACAGCTAACATTCAGTCCATTAAATATCTAATAGTTTTAGAACCTAACCACAATGTATCCCTCCATCATCTTTACCAACTCCTTTCTTCCAATTCGCAGATAATGATGAGTTTTAGATATAAGCCATTTAGGCTTCGCGCCCAACATATATAAATGATGACATTTAAAATACAGCAGAAAGAAAAGTTGGAGGGCAAGACATTCTGTACTGAATGCAGCCCGAGAAAAAAACACAACTGGTGAAAAAACAGGATAGGCAAGGAGCAAGAAAATGAAAAGATGACCTTACCCTGAGAGAGCAGAAGAAGAAAATGACGAGGTTACCTAAGGATTGTGAGCCCTGTCCAACATTCTGCCTTCCTAGCAACCATTGTTCGCTCATAATGACCAGAGCTGTGGCAATTAAAGAGATATGCGAATAATATGCTCCTGTGGCCTTTAGTAAAATCCTCATTTACCAGTCTGTGTAAGTTAGAAAAGTTCTTATTATAGATAGTATTTCCTACCTCACTAGAATCTCTGTGTATCCCACCTGCTGTTTTAGGGCCATTATGCAGCAGGGGAGGATGAAATTAGATATAATAGTTTATATGGCAAGAAAAGGCAATTTATGTGGCATAAAGCGACACGTTATGAAAGATTATTTCATTAATTTGTTAATTTTAAACATGTTAACACTGCATGATCAAAGGGTTCACCTCATTGGTACCTATTTAACACCCAAAAACATCAATAAGCAACTAAAAGTTGGCCAGTCAACCTTTGTGAAGGGACTTCCACTGCGCAGCAACAAGCATTGCTGCAGTTTTAGTAACTTTTGATCCATTCACGGTAGATTTCTTTTGTTAAAATCTCCAGATTATCCAGCAGATGATGGAATATGTGGCAAATGGGGCACATTCATTATTATGGGCAAAATGCTGCAGGTGCAGAAATGCATAATTCCAGTGGCTTTGAGTATACAACTCCTGCTCCATCATAGCTAGCGGCACCAAATTTTCTATAGGATCACTTACCCTGTCTATTGAGTTGCAGCCTCCTATCAGGGGGGCAGCTGTGCCACCTAGGCCCTATACCATCTACCCCATCAATGTCCAGTGATGCCAGATTGGCAGCATTAGCACCCCATTTCTCAACTCCAGGTACACTTTGTGGGGACATCCTGTGCCTCATAGGCTCCAATTATGGACCCTTTTTTGTGTTTCCTCAATATCTCTGTCAAAATCTTTAAGTCCCTTAAAGGACGTAAATGCCATTTTCTTCAGTTTCACTGGAAGAACAGTGTTACTCAATGTCAACACAGCTAAGTAACCATAGTGTAATACACCATCCTGTGGTTCAATATGGTTTTCTCAATCTATGCCTTGTTTTTTTCTTTTTTTTTTTAACTGGATGACACTCTTTTAGATTTTTGGTAATTATTAGAGAGCATGTGCTTGAAAACTTTACTTTAACAGTCTCGGACAGTTCTGAGTTTTAGATACTATTTTAATTTCGGATATTAGTACCTTGCTGTTTGCTAACCTTTAGTGTTTTTATAAGGCTCAGTTTTAAGCCATTCAAAGTTGTAATTTTAAGCAAATCTAATGATGTTTCTTGGTTCTCAAGCGAGGTATCCTTGCGCCTCAGTGTTTTCAGGCTGATTAAAGCTTCATCTATTCCCATTAGCCTAAACTCTTCTTACAGTAATGATCTATTGACCATGTCGAATCTATTCTTGAAATATATGACCACAAAATAAGCATGACTTTGTATGTATGTAATTAAGGGGTTAAAGTGTTACCTTAATTTCAGAGCATGATGGGAACACTGAACATGAGCAAGATCCCTGAGATAAGATTCAGGGTCTTTTTCGAGGAAACCGATCATTCGTTGGTGGTGATCCCTATTGTGCACAGAGGTAATATTCTCTGAAGAGGTGGCAGTTCTGTTGCTAATGGGGATTGTACTGTTGGTGGCGATTTATATAGCGTTTCCTCACTTGTCGAAGCCCCATAAGTACTTTCCAGTTGGGTAACTACAACATCTGCAGTGCAGGAATGGGTGACGGGTGTTTGTAGTAGTGTTGGCTTTTGGTGTTGTGTCTGAGGCATGAAGAGTGGGCTCTAGACATGGTGCAGCAGCAGGAACACACCATTTACACCAGTGGTTGTAAGAAAGGAGTGTGTGACTAGAATCACAAGCATCAGATACAAACCACTCGATGGGTGCGGCACAAATTGTGTTGGGCTCTGCATTTGGGTCCATGCCTATATTTTTTACCTGATTTCCGTATGGTCGTTGATGATTCTTATCCACTTTGGGAGTGTATTCTAGAGCTTGCAGGTGTGCAATGAGAAGACCCCCACTTAGGTGTTGTTGTTTTTGTTTTTAATAAAAAGGTGGTATTAGGCGAGGGTCCAAACTTGACCTAAGTGTTTTCCATGGTTGTATGACCTGAGTTTGGATGGTAAAAAGGTTATTTCTGCCTTTTGGTTTCCATGTGTATAGTGCAGGGGGCTTTGAAGGATATTCTTCTTGGCACTAGTAGCCAGAAAGTGATATGAGAGCAGAAGTAATGCAGGCCTGTCTGTTTAAGTTAAGACATTATCGCGCCACTCCATTCTGGATTCATTGTAGTTTTATAATTCTTTTTTACCGAATCCAATATATATAATATAGAGACCATTTGTAGGGTGCAGACAGGATATCATCAATAGAGGGTGCCTTTTTATTAAATATATGAATGGAGCACAAGCGTAGAATACAAATAGGTTCTTAATAAAGCCCTCACTCACCAACCTGGTTGGTGACATGCTTCATTATCGGGTCCGACCAGGAGAGGCCGAATGCCACCCTGGTGTGCTTCAATGCAAGAATTACGGCAGAGCTGTTTTTTTTGTGTGTGTTCGGTGGAAGTGAAAGTGAGTTTAAAAATGTCTTAATTGTGTCAAAAAACAAACGTTATTAATAGCCAATCAGACATATATAAATACAGAGTGTGGGTTATAATATCTGAATAGATTATTCAGCAATATCCACTAGTGTTTGGTCAACATGTTTCTGCCTATGTGTAATCATTAATGAGACATTCGTCAGGACCTAAAAGAGGTGAACCTTGGCGGTGTGGGCACGCTAAGGGAAGCCAAAATAAATTCCCTAGTGCACCTAGACAACTCGCCGATAAAGCTTTATGCTGCCTCGTCAGGGGTAGTAAGCACTATATAAATGCAATTACAATACAATACAATACAATACATGGAGGTGAAAGGTTATGGTGGTGGAAAGCCGGCAGAACCTGTTAACCAGGGAAGGCTGGGGCGTAGTGAATGAGACGGGTAAAGAGCTGCACTTCACTAGAAGCTTCAGTGACATCATCTCCGGTGCCTGAAAGTATGGCAAACAAGGACAACAGGTACTCTCTCAAAGAGGGGGGGGCAGTGTGGGTGTCCCTCAGCCCCAAAAGCCATGCAGTGGGGTCTGAAGCCAATTAATGTAGTGGGTCCTTAAGGGGCACACACGAATGTCCTGCTCACTAAGAGGGGGAATCAAAACCTACAGTGACGTCACAGGAGATGAGCTTGGACCAACGACGCGTGTTCTCCAGAGCAACATGGGCGCTCCAGAGCTGTGCAGGAGGCATGGCAGGGGTATTAGTGCCTCACAAGACAACTAAAAGAGGGACGATGGAAGGGGATAGAAGCGGTGCCAGCCACAGAAGGACAGGAGAAGTATCGGTGTGCAGGGGAGACAGAAGGGCTGGGGTAGAGAAGGGCGCTGAGAGGAGGGTGTTTTGATGCACAAGAGTAAAAGAGGCCCGGCCAAATAGGAAAAGAGGAAGGCGGAGGGAGGAATTAGAGAGACGAAGGAGAGACATCTGGAGAACAGGTAGAAGCTACAAAGGAGGTGGCTCGGGGTCTTGGAGCAAGAGAAGGAAAATGCACAAACAAAAGAGAATGCGAGAAAGCGAGAGAGACAGGATGGCATAGGAGAATCAGTGAGTGAGTGCTGAGTGTCGAGAAGAGACACAAGGAGGATGCAAGCAAGATTAAAGAGGAGGAAGAGAGAAGTGAGGGAGTGAGTGCATGAGAGAGAAAGCACAAGCAAAGAAGCAGGTGCATGAGAAAGGAAAGAGTGCACAAGGAAGAATGAGACAAAATAGACATCTTAAATGGAGGCAGGGTCAAGGGGGGGAGAGAAGAGACACACCCATGTGATAAGAATGTAGGGAAGGGGAGCAGGGATTCACAGAGAAAGAAGACACAGAGGTGACATGGGGATACTAAAGAGCAGGCAGCTGAAGGAGACAGGAGGATGAATGTGTGAGTGAGGTGAGGGAGACAGAAGGAGAATAATGCAAAGATATAGAAACAATGTGGACTAGCCCACTATGTGTGTGCGTATATTCTTAGTCACTTGTATTAGTGGCCTAGAGACTGGACCCATTGGGTGTTGTTAACCCCTTCAGTGCTAATGACAAGGGTAACTCGTCATGGAGTTTCCATTGATTTCAATGGAAAGTCAATGGAAGTGCATCAGGTGCCTTAGCAGCCAAGTGGTTAAAGATCCCTCACACACCAACCTGGCTGGTGTCATGCTTCATCATCGGGGTCCCAACCAGGCGGCCAAATGCCACCTGGTTGTGCTTTGACGCCTGACTAAAGCGGAGCTGGTGTCGGGCAACAGTGTGATGTGAGTGAAGGTGAGCTAAAAAACACCTCCGGGAATCCTTACCTAATGATTTATTCATGGCGGCCCTGTCATGTATTCCTATCGGTTCTGAATCGATCCCCCTATTCCTGACCCTATTCTAGTTAAACAAACCAACAAGTTAACTAGCAGTCAGCCCATGAGGCAGAAATTCCCCATGATGCAGATACCGTTATCTGACGCAGTCACACTACGGCACAGGAACGTGTTATCTGATTAGGTCATAACGCTTGCGATCTAATTAGACAAGCGATATTCCTCCAGCCCCTGATAAGGCATACGGAGTTCTCATAACAAATCAAACCTATGACAACCTGGGCAAAACCCTGCGGCCATTGTTTTGATTTCACCGAGAACTTTAGTAAAAGAATGTGCTAACGAGCAAATCGTATGACATCTTTATTGACGTATCTATGTCCATCCTTACGTCAATCTCGGCACCTTAAAGGTATAAATATTACCGATCTTGCCATATGCAAACACACGCGTGGTGACGAGACGGAGCAGCCATACTTGCCGAAGCCGAGAGCAGAGCAGACCCCGCTGGCAGCAGCCCCGCCTTCCTGACGCGCTGAGAGACGCGCTGCTTTCTCCTGCCGAGAATCCAGCACCGGCGTTTCTGGGCAGCCCTCGCAGGCAGCCTGGAATATCAAGACCAGAGAAAGAGATACCATTCCTCATTCATCCTAACTTCCAGGTACAGAACTGAATAACCCCTCACAGAGAATTCTTTAGTTATTCACTTGGCAAAAACAAACTTAACTTAAACTGTAACTTTCTATTCCCGCCCACGTATTAGGCTTAGGTCAGGTACACGGGGTAGGCGTATTTAGAAACACCAGTTGAGTACGTTTAGTCAAATGTATATGTGTATGTAAATATATTTTATTCATTTTAAACATCATATGGCTTAGAAACCATATCAATGTTTTTACAGTATTACTTTATACTATTGCTTTTAATGTATGCACTTTACTTAACTATAAGTATTGCAATAATATCGATCCATTTCTCTTGTATGAGAAAAGAGACTGATCAATAAATAACACCTTTTTATTGAACACGCCAGTCTCTTCCTTTTCTCTACATTCTGATGAGACTAAGAATGCACGTACTGACTGAGTAAAATAATTTGCCTTTTGTTCACACGACTCTCGAGATTGACTCTTGATTAGGGGAGAGCAAAGTTGTCATGTTCTATGGTTGTCAGAAACTAAATCCCTTCTTGTCTAATCAGGGAAGTTAATTCCTCCTTGAACATTCGAGAAAGTTTCTAGCGAACTCTGAGCTACGCTGGCAAACCCAAAACTTAAGTCTAGTATCGACAGTAGTAGACCTAGTTAACGTCTGGCCTAGGCCTTTACTGCTGTAGGTATTATTCCAATGCGCAGAGCCTATTGGGAAGATAGGAACTACACTACATGGCGCCCAACGCGTTTGGAAAGGGCGATAAAACTAACGTAAGACATTTAGAGTAACTCAGTCATGCTTTCTCACTCAGACCCCTTTTCCCATAATACTCCAAAGACGTCTGGAGTGGGTGAAAGGTAATATCCTCCAAAACCTCGCAGGAGGGAACTCCTATGTATGGTTCTTGGTATAGTCAACGTTGAAGGATAAACGGTTCCAAAATATTGTGCATCTAATCTCTGTTTCGATAAGAAACCTGATCTGCAAACAAACAAAATAAGCTTCCTGTCGGTAAAATGGCAGAGAGTGATGATGAAAGAGAGGCAGTTAGATTAGCAACTGAACTCGCAGATGCTGATGCTACCATGCAAGCAGCAGACGCGGATATAATACTCATTCCGGTCATCAAAAGGAGATCTATAACTCTAAAACTTATAGAAAATGGACTGACACCTAGAGGTGGCACAGTCATATTCGTAATTGAGGCACACGAATATCGGCAGACAGAGGTATATTATTCATGGATACATTTTCCAGCAGCTAATGCTGTAACAAAGTACTTCCACTATTACAAAATAGAGGAACCTCCTAATGAGTACACTCCTTTCGAGGAGGTGGAAGTACCACTCAAATTCCAAGAGCATTTGCTCTTATTTGATGGCGCCCTAAAACATAATAATCACATCACCAGGCTCGGTCCTTTAGGTAGACCAGGAGCAACGTGGCCGGTACTAGCCGGATACACACCACATCCAGACTTCGAAAGAATGCCTGCAGCAGATCTTTTAGTACAACTAAAACAATTAATAAAAATTCATAGACAATTAGTTCAGTATGTGATGCGGACATCAACAATTCAGCCAGCGATTAAACTTCCACAGCTGACCCCTCACCAGGGGAACACAAATAAAATTACACCACAGAACATCCAGTCTTGCCTAGGTAAAGTACCGGCTAAACGGGAACAAATAACATTCTGGTTGGCACAGAAAATTACCCAAATAGAGGCGGTGTTTCCTGACACCACCCCATTAGAAAAACACAGGATTCTGACTATCTGTCTCCCAATGGGAATCGCACCACACATTGAGGACTGTGACACTTGGGGTACAGTCTTTGCTTCCATCTACACAAAAACGCACGGTGTTCCATCCATTTCGGTAATACCAGATGTGCTAAAACAAATTCAAGACGAATATGGTCCAGAACCTGCTTTAACTCTTGGTATGAAATTACTAAAAGACTTCAAGCAGGTCTCGGCTATACTATTAGCCAACATAAAAGGTGAAGCAGCAAACGTGGCGATCCGCCAGAGGTTAAAAGAGACAGATATAGCAGACCAACCAGCTGAAATTGCCAGAATCATAGAAAAATCCTATGAGGAACTAGGTAGAGATAGCTTAGGTGGAATACCAGTAAGACCACAACTGACTGAAAGTCCAGAAAAAATATTTTTTAATAATAATTCACCGAAAAAGAACTGGGATGGAAACAAACAATCCAATCCTAAAGAAAAGAAATTCCAGTCCAGAGGAAGGTCTCCTAGGCGAAGGGAGAAATCTCCGAACCAGAGACACAGGTCACCCCAGAGTGACCCCTCTGGGAAAAGATATAACCTTAGAAATAGGGATAATATAAAAAAAGCCTGATAGATATCAAGACATTGATACACGTCCCTCTCAATCTTTTCAGAATTCCTCGCAGAAATCGGAAAGAAGAGGACGATCAGAACAAAGAGAAGAGCACGCCAAGTCCAAAGACAAGGAACCTGCTCAGCTAAAAAAGAAATTACAATTTCCAAAAAAGAAGGTAGCCAGTATCAAGGTAGTTAACAATGCCGAGAATACTGAGGACACAACTGAAAAACGGAGAATGGGCTCAGACAATGCTAGACAGCGCAGCAGAAGTGAGCATAGCTCGCAAAGTCCTTATGAATCATCTGGAGACAGTGGACACGAATGAATATCTTCAAGTGGAAACTGCAGACACCAGGGATAGCAAACCTCACAAGATATACGAGATAACATTACGTATAGAGGGAGATAAGACTAGGAAAATAAGGGGACTATTTTGGGATAATCTCTCCAAGGGCTATGATATCCTTCTAGCTGAAAAAGACTGGCCACCAGAGTTTTCCAGGGAGTGCCCTCATGGCGAAGAAGTAATTATGCCTGCCTTCTCGAATCATATACCAATTCATAAAAAATACACACTTGCTAGAAAGTGGGCAGTGGCTCTAGCACCTGCTTTATATAAAAATCATGTAGGATGGGATGAGGACTCTCCTCCTCACAAAATCCAGTTAAAATCACAACCTACTGCACAAAGGCAGTACCCAATTAAGCAAGAAGCTAAAAAACAGGTAAATGAAATACTAGATCAGCTAGAATACCAGGGGGTGATTGAAACTTGCACCTCACCAATGAACAATCCTTTGTTTCCGGTCTCCAAACCAGACAATTCATATCGTCTAGTTTTGGATTACCGACACCTTAACACATGTTGCAAAACATTTGCAGTGCAAAACTCACACAGTGCTGCACTGATGAATAACATAGTCCGCAAAAAATACAAAACAACCTTGGACATCTCCAATGGATTCTTTTGTCAAAACATAGCACCAGAGAGCAGATATTTAACTGCATTCTCAGTAAATGGCACTCAAAAACAATTCTGTCGGTTAGCCCAGGGGTACAAGAACAGCCCGGGAGTATTCTCAGCGAGAGTAACAGAATTACTACAACTATATGATGATGAAGCATTATCTTATGTCGATGACATTTACTTAACAGATGATGACTTGGAGACTCACTTGAAAAGAGTGAACACCATAATACTTGGGTTCGCAGCAGAGGGTTACAAATTCAACTTTAAAAAGTCCAGAATTGCCCATCTGACAGTCCTGTTCTTAGGATATGAGTTATCAAGTGAAGGCAAAAGCCTGGCTGACAATTTCCTAGAGAAATGTGCCGTGCTCCAAGCACCTAGAACACTAAAAAACTTACAGTCAATTCTAGGCTTCCTAAATTTCGGAAGAACATACATTGCAAATTACGCAGAAAGGGTCAAACCCCTTTATGATCTAATTAAACCAGATTTTAAAAGATCCAATTGGACTCAAATACACACAGAAATTTTGAGATCCTTACAAACAGACATGCTAATTAAAACAAAATTAGAAACACGTGATAACACACGCAATCTTGTGATTCGAGTCATCCCAGGGAGATGCGGATTCACATACCTGACCTCTAATGAGGGAGAAAAGGTACCAATTGCATTCAAATCACACTTGTACACAGAAGCTGAACAGAAATTCGGCAACAAAGAAAAAATTGTTCATGCAGTTCAAACCGCAATAGCTAGAGAAAAAGACATAGCTGACGGTAGACATATCACAGTCAGAACAGCTGAATCAGCCTTTGAGGCATTAACAACACCGTGTAATTTACCAACAACAACATTGGATCCAGAATGGTTACAATGGGTAAATTCAATCACAACGGACAAAGTATACTACTACTTTGATCCAGAACTAGAAGAATTGAAAAATCTAGCATATGAAGAAACATATCCTCTGCCAATCGACATTCTGCCTTTACGACATTACGCCTGTGTAATCTATACAGACGGACATGCTCAACCGTCCGTTTGGGGAGAACAAGCATACAACCCCACATGTGAGATTACAAAAGAAGTGTGGCGCGGAGGTAAACTAAGACCTCTATTAACAAAGACACACTCAGTGGAAAGTAATTCAGAACAACAAACTGAAATATTAGCTTTAAAAATGGCGCTAGATAATGCGGATCGCGAATTCCCGACACTTATAGTGTCAGATTCATATTACTGCGTCAAATCATATAACAGCGATTTGCAGACATGGATTCAAAACGGTTACAAAGATGACACAGATGCACCAATAAAGCAGAAACTGCTCTGGGAACAAATAGCTCTTTTACAAAAAGAACTACCAAAGACTCACGTGACTCACTCACTGAGTCATCAGCGTGATGGCGTTCACATTGTAGGGAATTAATTGGCTGAGACAGCCACAGCGGCAGCCACTAAATCGGCTCCCGTAGATCGAAAAAAGCGTACATTAAAATACGTTGACGGTGATACAGTGCTGGCAGTGAAAACGTCAACAAAAGGCGACTGCTCAGCGTTACCGATCAACTATCCACTCAATTACACATACATAATCGATGCAAACTCCGTCCCTTTTGCTCGAATCCCTGGAGTGGGGGATAGAGTGATTCCAAACATGGACAGGAGAAACTTGTTAATCGCAGACGCACACATGGGCGAGGGTCTCAGACACCTTAAATTAAAAGATTCTCTGGAAGAATTACAATCACGGTACTGGTGGCCAGGCATGAGCCTGCGTCATACCATGTTTGTAAAAAACTGCCCAAACTGTAACAGAGATCGCAGTGGGGAGAGAAACAGTTTAATACCTCGTCGTTCTACTCCAAGAAAAATCAGGAGTAATAAGGAAGGGTTGCGATTAACATATACAGGCTAGTTCCACTTATAATGTAGATCACCAGCACTCGGCTGACGTCCGGACTGTTATACAAAGATTTGCGAGTCTAAATGGCATATACGCTAAGAGCATGCTACGTTCGACCATTGTTTTCACTCAGGCCCACCAGCCTGGGGGGAAACATGGGCGAATGAGCACAGTCCAGCGGGAATCTTCTCACTTCCTTCCTGAGGGTACGGGACGGTGTAAAGAAAAAACCAAGGCATAAAGCAATCTATAGCGGAAAGGATATTAGGTTCGGGAGCTGGGTGGGTCAAACATCTAATAAGTGTCCAACGTAGTCTCAATAACTTGCCAAGAAATTCTCTGAGGGGATTCAGTGCGTACGAATTATTATTTGGAACTAGGATGATGATCTCTGACATTGATAGTCAGACTTCAGTTGTGAAAGAAAAAAGCTTTGATATCAAAGACCGTTTGGCTATTTTGCAGGACTTAAACAAAACAAGAAAAGACCTGAGCAACATAAAGTTGAAACAACATCCGACAACCACTGAAGAACCACCACCTGTCCCAGCAAGACCTGTCTGGATTCCAAAAGTCGGGGATCTAGTCAGGGAGAAGATCGCGGAAAAAAGGAATTTGGGCCTTCTTACAGAAAAGCAGTTCCTGTCTTGTCTGTCAACGGGACAAGATCAGTTGTACTACCGCCACTTGCTGGTAAAAAGGAGAACCGAGTTGTATCCATCGACCTGGTAAAACCACAACATGTGGCCGATAACAAACAGTAGGCCAAGTGGACTCCCAATAAGTAGCAGAACACCAAGGTTTGCTACCAGTACAGAGGTCCTAACGAAGAGGCTCATCACATTCGAAACGCCTACAGAAGAACAACAAGGACTATGCAACAATGCAATAGAACTGAGACCTCTGAAAACCCAAATAAAAACATTTAGCAGAGACACACCAATCTATAATGAAGTACCAAGTGACAATGCAAGAAACAAAAATCCTGAACCAATTGGAACAATTGACAGAACTGCATCCGGCTACTTCATAAACTTCGATGATTCCTCTGAAGGCTTCAGTGAATCAAAGACACAGCCATCATCAAAATCCTTTAAAGACAAAGCTAAGGAACTTTTGAAACAACTGAAAGAAACATATCTGATTTCTCCATGGATTGAATTTTGGGTGGGTTTTGGTACATTTATCCTCATACTTTGGCTCATCATGGTACTTACTTTGGAACGCTTCATTGAGGGAAAATATGCTAAAATGGACACAGCAAGTCAGAACATCAACTTGATCCTCAAACCACACACATCTTCACACGTCGAGAAAAGAGAACTTTCTTCAGCCAACTTCACAGCCAATCCGATACCTGGTGGGGTAGCCTGGGACAACACTGACTATGAAATTTATGGTACGGTCGAGATCCTGAAATATCCACACCAAATTAAGATCTCATTGAGTGACTTTGCAAAACCAAACTCATTTGCTGATGATTGGGACTTCGAAAGCATTAATAACATGATGTCTGACTTAGTAATGTCTGCTAAATTTACCGAACATGATTATTTGCAGGGTTCTACAAATTATGACAGTATGTATTGCTATAACCACTATGGTAACCACTTTTTACATAGATCTGCACAACCTAGAAATGTTTTAAATTATAATCAATGGGAACATTGTGCAACACCTCCAAAAGGGAGCTCAAGAACCGTTTACGACAAATATTCATATTTTTCAGGTTTTAACACAAGTAATGCTGAAGCATTTTATTTTAAATTATCAAACAAGACAGGAACCAAGACCATGATAACCAACACAAAATTGTTATATTCAGACTCATTCTTTGAAAAAATGAATACTTTTGGATTTGATTATTGGGACAAAAATGTTGAATTGAAAAGTGTTTGGGGTACAAAAGAATGGCAAGTACAGGGTATAGAAGCTTTGTTTAGAGCCTGCATGATCCCAGAACAAATGATATTTTTAAATGACACTGTTCAACAAACCACCTGTCTTGGCTTAGCCAAAATCAAAGATTTAATTAAACCGTCTATTCCAAAGCCAACAATGTTTAGCAATAACTCTGATACAGATGAAGAGATAGACGTAAACCATATATTAAACCAAAACAGAACACATCCAAATTGGAAACAGTGGTTGATCTGGCCCACAGATACTAATAACTGTCAAGACAGATTCCTGAACAAAACACAGAGTTTCAAAATGAACAGGCCAGACCCTAGATATCCTCAAAGACATCACCCAGGGATAATAACCACCTACAGTGTGGGCAAATTATGCCTTCAGTGGCTACAAACTTCCACACTGGCAGAAATTAAGCAACACCTAACTTTACTTACTGATGGTGCTGACTTGCGTGATTTCACTTTGGGACCACGCAAACAGCGTCAAAAACGTTTCATAGCAGCCTCTGTATATGCAGCATACAATGAGGCCTGGAAGGTTACTCAAATTGAAACAGCAGAGAGAATACGGGAAATTGACCGTATTAATTTGGAAAAATCACTTTCTGTAGTGGACAATGGGTTAATGACTCTGTCCTCCAGAATTTTTTCTTTGGACAGCATTGTGTCGTCAGCAATCGATATATTATCGCAAGACTTACTGTTATTACAACATGGTCAGTCACAATTGCGTTCTATTGTACAGCTTGGCTGGACGTTACAAAATCTGCGTTCAGGCTATGTGCCTTGGCGTTTAATCAACACAACGTCACTATTCCAAATCTTTAACCTTACTGATAGACAAATCGGTATGGCGCAAAAGGGTGCTGATTATACAATCTTGAGCATTGAAAAACTAGAAAGATTACCAATGACAATGTCAGAACGACCTGTCAGTGAATGGATAATACACGGAATCATAAATATTCCAATCTCAACCTTCAGGTTTCAATACTGCCAAAAATATATACAGGCTGGCATGTACGAGAAATTAGGAAAGGGGTACCTTAAAACAACTTGGAACCTGCCCTATTCACATGCATGTGTCAGTAATAAAGGACAGAAAGTGTTTCTTAGTGGCAACAATTGTGCGATGTCACTAAGCGGCACGCTTCTGTGTAACGGAATTAGTTTGCATGGAGCCTGTGAAGGGAATTCATACAACCTTTCATGTCACCAGCAAGGCGCACCTGCAACAGAAATAGAACCATTCTTTCAAAGACTCTATAATGGGAGTTACATTCTTATTGTAGACCGCAGATGTTGTAGTCTTATGCCCGGGACTCCTTATCTAGTTACTACGACTGCAAAGGTCAAATGCTGTGGACGCTCATTGTTCCCCAGCTCCTTCCCAGACAGGGAGGCAAGGGCATGGCCCGATTTGAAAATTACTTCTATTCGAATAGATACTTTAAGCAGAATGAAAACAGTCCTTCTTCAGACGCCTACCAGGCTCTCGTCATCAAAAGAAACGTATGATCTACAAGTCGCAAGGACGACTGCAGAGATACATACATTATTATCAACTAATTCCCCCGTACATTTCGCGGAAATCCTGAATGAAATCTTAAATATTTCTGATACCACTGGGGTCTCAAAGGTATTTAAGACAGTATTTTCGATGGCATTAACACCATTCAAAGCCATACTGGGTATTTTTCCAGATTTCGTCCATTCGATTTTTGGCGGACTTCCCCTGATCCTGGGACTAATTGCAGAATCCTATTCTTAGCCCTTATTTTTCGTTATGGCAACCCATGTCACAGACAAAACTCTTGCGACAAGGGAAGAAACAATCCTAGCCATTGGATACCGGGACCGGATATCAAAAATCCTGGGACTCTCCCGGCTTAGAGACCTGAACATGACTTGGTTTCTATCATTTCGACCAATGTGGCAAAGATGTGTTTTACCTGTATTGAGGTGTCTGCTATGCGGAGAAGAATGCGTGTTAGACACCTGTCTGACGCTACAATCGGATGCGCCGATGGATGCAGAAACATTGTTGAGCCCGATCAAGGTTCATGCTTTGTGCTGCCCTCAAAGGCTACCAATCCTGATGACGGCATTCGTGGAAGCTTCACCACTACGATTGATGGGTAGTGAAGTTCAAGATGAAAGCAGCATCGAACAGGTACGACCTTCTGTCAGTAATGCAAATCAGAATGTCAATGGAGACACCTATTTCCGAGTTAGTAGAACTTTCCCAGGAAGCTGTTGACAGTTTTTTCGAAAGCCTAAATGATATGATGTTCTCACCCGAACAGAAATAGAGACTTTTGAGCAAGCTCGCACACGGCGTTCCCTGAATTCGGCCTTCAACTTTAAAAATAAAGTCACATGAACATTTTCGCTCCAGTTCACGGACAGCAGTTTTTCCAGCAGCCCCAAAATATTTTTGCATATTTTTCTGGACACTATCTTCTGCTTAAAGTAAGAACTATTCTTAAAGAACTAAGGTTTCTAAAAAAAAAAAAAAAAAAAAAAATAAAAAAAATTTTAAGATAGCTTAGAGACATTAGCTGCCCGCTGGCATGTTCATAAAGATATTTTATTCTGTGATGGAATGGTCTCGAAACTTTTTTCTGTCAGAAATCATTTCATGTGTAATTCTCATATACCAAATAAGCAATAATGTATACAAATGCAATTACTTTGGCATTTTTCTACAGCTTGAGTGCATACTATATATATATGTATGCAATTTTTCCGTATATTTGAAAATTTCAAAATGCATTTATGTATTTTGGGGTGGTAAGGTATACACACTACTCTATAGTATGTTGTACTATGTTATACTATGCCTAGATTAGTAAATATGTCCATAGTTATCGTGGAGTGGGTGTCATGTATTCCTATCGGTTCTGAATCGATCCCCCTATTCCTGACCCTATTCTAGTTAAACAAACCAACAAGTTAACTAGCAGTCAGCCCATGAGGCAGAAATTCCCCATGATGCAGATACCGTTATCTGACGCAGTCACACTACGGCACAGGAACGTGTTATCTGATTAGGTCATAACGCTTGCGATCTAATTAGACAAGCGATATTCCTCCAGCCCCTGATAAGGCATACGGAGTTCTCATAACAAATCAAACCTATGACAACCTGGGCAAAACCCTGCGGCCATTGTTTTGATTTCACCGAGAACTTTAGTAAAAGAATGTGCTAACGAGCAAATCGTATGACATCTTTATTGACGTATCTATGTCCATCCTTACGTCAATCTCGGCACCTTAAAGGTATAAATATTACCGATCTTGCCATATGCAAACACACGCGTGGTGACGAGACGGAGCAGCCATACTTGCCGAAGCCGAGAGCAGAGCAGACCCCGCTGGCAGCAGCCCCGCCTTCCTGACGCGCTGAGAGGCGCGCTGCTTTCTCCTGCCGAGAATCCAGCACCGGCGTTTCTGGGCAGCCCTCGCAGGCA
Organism: Lissotriton helveticus; assembly: GCF_964261635.1. Lineage (NCBI taxonomy): Eukaryota > Metazoa > Chordata > Amphibia > Caudata > Salamandridae > Lissotriton > Lissotriton helveticus. The sequence continues at coordinate 185,320,084 of NC_136068.1, read as the reverse complement.
GCCTGGAATATCGAGACCAGAGAAAGAGATACCATTCCTCATTCATCCTAACTTCCAGGTACAGAACTGAATAACCCCTCACAGAGAATTCTTTAGTTATTCACTTGGCCAAAACAAACTTAACTTAAACTGTAACTTTCTATTCCCGCCCACGTATTAGGCTTAGGTCAGGTACACGGGGTAGGCGTATTTAGAAACACCAGTTGAGTACGTTTAGTCAAATGTATATGTGTATGTAAATATATTTTATTCATTTTAAACATCATATGGCTTAGAAACCATATCAATGTTTTTACAGTATTACTTTATACTATTGCTTTTAATGTATGCACTTTACTTAACTATAAGTATTGCAATAATATCGATCCATTTCTCTTGTATGAGAAAAGAGACTGATCAATAAATAACACCTTTTTATTGAACACGCCCGTCTCTTCCTTTTCTCTACATTCTGATGAGACTAAGAATGCACGTACTGACTGAGTAAAATAATTTGCCTTTTGTTCACACGACTCTCGAGATTGACTCTTGATTAGGGGAGAGCAAAGTTGTCATGTTCTATGGTTGTCAGAAACTAAATCCCTTCTTGTCTAATCAGGGAAGTTAATTCCTCCTTGAACATTCGAGAAAGTTTCTAGCGAACTCTGAGCTACGCTGGCAAACCCAAAACTTAAGTCTAGTATCGACAGTAGTAGACCTAGTTAACGTCTGGCCTAGGCCTTTACTGCTGTAGGTATTATTCCAATGCGCAGAGCCTATTGGGAAGATAGGAACTACACTACAGCCCAGGGTATTGTTTAAAATTATGTGAGATGCAACTACAACTGGAACTCTTTTCCTATGTGTTGACTTATGTGTGTCAGCTCGCACAGAGGCCGGGTATCCAGCGATGAAAAGAAGTGATTAAATTAAGCGCACAGAAGCCAGTGCTTCCCGGCACCGTCATTGATGTAACCTGATTATAGCAAACAGAGACAGAGCATCTACCAGCGAAAATTAATATGGTTAAATATAGCGCGTTGGGGCTTTGATCCAATTGATTTAATGTGATCGAACCTCACAGAAGCTGGCTTGTCAAGGTGCTTCAAAGAATGTGATCTTATGGATCGCACAGATTTCGAAGGTAAAAAACAGTGAAAATAATGCAAGGTAATATTGCATGCAGAGGTGAAGGCTCTTAGGCACTGAACTTACGCATAGAGGCCGGCACCGTGAGGCACTGAAAGGGAGCTGATCTTAGAGAGCACAGAGCGTACACGTGCACATTGCCAGACCAGGCGCGTGCACATCTCCTGTCCCCCTTCAGAAGCTAAATCGATAACAATAGATCTCGCCAAAGCGAAAACAGCATGCGCTGCATTGCTAGGCAGGACCTAAAAAACCTAAACACAGGGAGTGGAGGTTCCGGTAACAGTTTGAGTTTCTCCATTCTTCCTGGTCAAAATACAAGAGTATAGCCATACTTACGCATGCGCACTAACACACACGCATGCACACATGCACACACACACGCTGACAGCGGACAACTGAATTCATTAACTCATTCATTAATCTCTCCACCGGCTAGGGCACGGAGAGATAAGCTGAAAGTACAGGCACAGGTGAAAGTGGGGTAATTCGCCCCACTGCGGGAAGCTGCAGGCGGCACGTGCAGCTGCCCCTGGGAGGTAGGTCCTGGCCTTGCAGCTGATGGGAGGCGCGCGCAAGCAGCTGCCAGGCTCCTGCACAGGCATTCATATTGTTCCCGTCCCAGGGGGCAGCGCGCGGGTCCTTGCCTTCCTCTGGTGGATCCCCAAAGCCAGGCGGAGATCAATAAGCATCGCTCGCCCTGACACCGTGATAAATAACATTAATTACACATGCCCTCCCCCTCCTTCTGCGCTGGCTTAGAGGCACTGAGTGCTGGAGGAGGAAGGGGGCTTATGGAGCAGTAGATTGTTCCTTCACTCCCTCTCTCTTCGTCTATATCCCTCAGTATCACATCCTTCGTTGCACTACTCCTTCCCTCTCCCAGTCTCTTTCTACCTCAAATATTGCAGACCTCGTTCCCTGTAGTTTCCTTCTGCTCAATTCAATCTCTCATACTTTTGACTTCCTCTTTCCTCTTCTTACAGCTTTTCTGTCCCTCTTTCCTTGCACTTTAGCATATTTTCTTTCTGTCTTTTCTCCTTTTTCATGTTTTCTTTCTTTCTCGCATTTTGTCTTTCCTTCCTTCCTCTCTCCATCATTTCTCCTTCCCTATCTTTCTTCCCCCTTTATCCCTCCCTCCCCTCTGTCTCCGCCTCTCTCCTCATACTTTCTTCGACAATCCTTCTAATCTCACCTTCCATTCTACTACCTTCCATTCTCACAATTCTCTCCGACCCTTCCTGCCTCTGACACTTCACTTTTTGTTCTCCTTTCTCTTCTCACATTTCCATCTTCCAATCTCTACTCTTCATCTTGCTTCAAATGTACATTGTAACTTGATTGTATTACTTCTGAAGATTTTTTGGGGGGTTAGGCTTAGTGGCGAGTAGGTCGCAGAAGTGCCTCACAGTAAAATTTGATTTTAATGTGGCGGCCTGCTGTACAAAAAGGACTGTATGAAGTACTATCGAGAGTGAGTCATTGGCCCTGCCCACATGTTGATCCGATTTTCTCCAGGATTTGATTGGGCAGAAGGTGTGTGCTTCTGCTGAAAATGAGTGCTTGCACTTAGCAAATTGTGCTTAATATAGTAGGTCTCAGTTAGTTATAGTTAAAATATAAGTAATAAACAGTCCTGATTAGCTCTGTAAACTATAACTGGTGACTTGCAGTGTTTATTTGAGTCAGCAACATTAAAAAAAGTAAAAATAAGTTTCCTGGATCATTGAATCCATAACACCAGAAGAGCTAGTCGTAATTGTTTAAGGACACCTAGCTGGAGCTCTATGCTCTTCATGTGGTTGTTTTGTATTGTGTGGGCTGAAATTGTTTTTAAAAGGTTCAAATACCTTGTTTTAAAAAAATAAAACTTCAATTAAACATTGTATAGTACTAAAAAGAACAACGGTAAGGGCAAAGAGCACTGTAGCACAGAAAACAACCAAATTTATAAATGAAATCCACACTGAATTGTCTTTTCTTGGTCTGTTGTCCACTCAAAACCTCAAATGGATCCACCGTCCAAAGATCCACAAACTGTCCAATGTAACTCAAATGATTTGAGGGAGCGGATTCCACTTAATATAAATATCATAGGGTCAAAGTTTGTTGATTCCCAAGTTTTCACTTTATTCAAGTATCAGTCACAAAATGACGACAGCTTCCAAAGTCAATTTCAATATTTCAAGTAAATCCAGATTAAACAAAAACATCAGACAGCCGACGCGTTTCGTCCGATGACGGACATCATCAGAGCTTTCAATAGCTATTTACAGATACACTTTTCTTTCCCAGTGCATATCAAACCAATTAGCGACAATACTCTGAATCATTCGTGACGCACGGAGGCCAGAGGACATGCCCGTCGCCGCTGACTGAGACTTCCCGCATCGAATATTTGAAGATATTTGATTCAGAACCTGATTGGAAGAGTTGAATGTGTTGAGATCAGATACAGAAACAATGAGTAACATTTGAGTTACCCTGAGAAACGTTAACCCTTGATTGGAACTTTGGATAGTTTGAGTGAGAACATAATAAGATTCATTGAAGAAGGGAAGGGAAGTTGAGGTTCTACCGCTGACTGAATTAATAATATAGATCTCGAGTATTGTCGCTATTTGGTTTGATATGCACTGGGAAAGAAAAGTGTATCTGTAAATAGCTATTGAAAGCCCTGATGATGTCCGTCATCGGACGAAACGCGTCGGCTGTCTGATGTTTTTGATTAATCTGGATTTACTTGAAATATTGAAATTGACTTTGGAAGCTGTCGTCATTTTGTGACTGATACTTGAATAAAGTGAAAACTTGGGAATCAACAAACTTTGACCCTGTGATATTTATATTAAGTGGAATCCGCTCCCTCAAATCATTTGAGTTACATTAAACATTGTATAGTGTGAATTAATTAAATTAATATAGCTATTGATTATTTTTTGACAAAGATGATCGGTCTGCTTTATATGTGTTGATATGCTGACCCTTTGATAAAGCCAATAGGCTCACTTTTTATATTTTAGTGTTATGACCCTTTGACAAAGTCGATCTTAAAATAATAATCTTTATATTGTAAGACAACACATAAGCCCATGATGTCTGAAATTGTATCCATGTCTTATCATTCTACAGCATTTCCTAAGCCAGGAGAGATCAACAAATGTCGTAGTGCACCAGATCCATGTCAACTTTCCAAATTAATCAGTGACTGCATAAATTATTTAATTAATATACATTTTGTATATATTGATCTAGTGTCAAAATCAAGAAACTCTGGAATGGATCCAAGTTGGAATTTAAAGAAAAGGATGACACAATAGAATCAACTTTTGATTTCCACCTGTCCATGGATATACAGGTAAATACAACGTGTTGCCTTCAAATGATCAAATAGAGAAACAAACTATCTACTGGAGGAAAAAGATCGTTCTAAGATTGCCACAGTCGTTACTGGTTCCAAAATGGATTACCGTAATTTTCTTCAAGTTGGTATCTCAAAAGCGAATGTGCGTAAAGTGCACGTCCTCGTAAATTCCACAGCAAGGGCTGTAACCATTTTAGCAAACAAAGAACAGGGTTACCATTTAAAGCTCTATCCCTGGTACTTAGCAAAGGGTACAGTGGTGCACTGAGCTACTTGAAAGACCGACTTCACATTTGCCACCCTATGCAGTTTTTAAGAACCGATGATAAAAATTTGCAGTTGATGCTCTAGATTAGAGAAAGAGGGCTCTGGGTCGTTCTATCCTGCCACTAGCATGTACCATTTGGAATGGTTTGCCCCAAAATATAAGATTTATCAAGAAATTGCTGTCATCCAAAATATGACAGATTTTTGGTAATTGAGACTAATGACCCTAGCCACTAGAAGCTTTCTGGATTTTGCCATCCTGGAGTTAAACTAGGCACCCCAGTCCTAATCCTAGGCAGTGACCCTCTCCACCCCACCTCTTCTTTCCAGCCTTTCTAATCTCCCCTCAATGTTGATTAATTATCTGGCCACTTCTCCGGGTCCTATGTGCCTGGCATGGTCCTCTGAAATAAGGTAGTTCTTCTCCATCCTACACCATGTTTACATTCAGCTGTACCTTTTCTGCTTTATGATATGAGCAGTCTCTTCCATACATGCTCAATAGCAAAGCGATTACGACATAGGTCACACCACACTCATACACGGCCTATCCATCCATACACTAATATCGAATGCTGAAGCATGTGTCTCCCATTCCTTTTGACTTCCAGCCATTCCAAGGGACACCGACCAAAAGAACATACATTAGGTCTACAAGCATGACATCAAAACACTACTGGCATAGAGCACGCGATGGACACAGACTCTTGCGTCTAAGAGCTCCCACATACCATGCTACCCATCCATAGCGTTTTATCAGGTGTATGAAGCAATATATACATGAAATTAGAATGACACTGGAGTGATTCCAGGTTGTGAAATTGGAAGCATGGCTGGGCAGCTCACAGTGCTTGCATGTGGAAACACAGGCGTAGCACACAGGCATAGCAATAGCTACCTATAGCTGTGATGCTGCTAAACTCAGTGGCTTGCACTGGATGATCTCAGATGTTTCTTTCAGGGAGAGAGCTCTCCCACTCACCAGGGAAACAGGAAGTTCAAATGCCCCTTCTCGCTTATAGGGGACATTAAAGTAGTAATTAACTCAATGGCAATGCTAATTACCATGTTGCTAATTACTACCCCCTGAAAACAATCACCGCCAACCATAATGAGATTAGTATAGAGGAGTCAACATTCAGAGCAAACCCTTCGAAATAAAGTTAAGACTCCATAACACCAGATAATAGAGGGGAAAGAGGAGGAAAGAGACCAATGAGAGAAGGTGCAGAGAAGTGGGGGCGAGTACTGGGTGCAGTGACCAACAGTACATGAAAGAGATCCAAAAAGGGAGAAATGGTGAACAGCACAAGCCAGAGAGAGCAAAGCATGAGAAGCAAACCACGAAGGAGAGTAACTAGGAAAAGGGAGTAAGGGATAGTGAAAGAGAGAGAGGGTGAGGGGGAGAAAGAGCACTATCATAAGATGCACTAAACAATTTTTAGGTTGCAAATCCTGTGACGCACAACATCACTGGGTTTGCAACCTCATAACGGTGCTTGCCCATATACTACCTCACTTTTTGTCAGTCAGAAAACCCCTCTATGACTTGTAAAAGGGGTTTTGCAAGGGATGTGAATGGGGCATTCTCTTCCTAATTGCGATTTGCAGTGGTATGTGCCAACGGTTTGCAACTGCAGTTGTGGCAAACCACCATTGCAAATTTACCAATCTAGGGGCATATTATCAAGGGCTGGCAATAACATTATCGCCGCTTTAGCGTCCGTTTTCGGGCGAAAAGCAGCAATAATGTTATCGCTTTATTAACAAGGACACGCTAGCGCGTGTTCCCTTGCCTTAGCGCCCAGTTTCCTATCACCTCGCATCGCTAGTGAGATGCAAGGTAGGCATGCCCCTTACAGCTACATTATAAAATACCGCTAACAATACTTCGCTGTATTTACAACGAAGCCCCGTCCGGTTTAGCTCTTATTTTTTTCACGCTAACTGGGCCTTATGCTGGAATTTAACATCTGTTAAATTCCAAACTAAGGCATGCCTGACATGGGGGTGGATTGCGTGGCTAAGCCCACCGGCCCTATCATCAAGGATATCAATGTTTTCATTGGAACATCGCTGGAAAACCAGCGATGTTCCTTGGAAAACGGCGATAGCCCCGCTGTCGCTGAAATTTTTATCACCTCGGTGATATGCGTTGTTAATAACGCGCTAACCGGGCGATAAATTCCAGCGATAGACGGCGATAAATAAAAAAGTGCTAAGCACGCTTTGCAATATTTATCGCCGTCTATTGATAATATGCCCCCTGGTTCCTATCTTGTTCACACAGAAGAATCTGTTCTCCTGAAAGGACTTCTCCTTTGGCAATCAAGTAGTGCGACCTTAGCGGAGGCGAGATAGGCAGTTGTCTAGGGTACCACTACCTACTCCACCCGATGTCTTACCTAATGCGAAATATTGTTTTTAAAGCAGCCCCCTTCCGTTAATGGGCATTGGCTAATTAAAAAGAAAAAATCTGTTTGGAAAAGTCAAATCCAAGAATGGTGGACTGCTGTCCCTTGTGAGCCACCATCCTTGTATTTACAGCCATTCGAAGAGGTCATACATTGAAACATCTGAAAAAGGGGAGAGATTTCCCTATCAAACCCAGAAAGGACCGGGAAATAAATCAATCAAAAAAAGGAAACTTCCTTTCTGAGTATTACAACATTACAGTTGACTTGAATGTTCATTTAGGTTTCTCCACAACAACAGTTACCCCAGAAATTCTAGTTCAACCAAAACTAACAAATGTATGTATCAAAATATAATTTTTATTTTGATTTTATCAAGGCAAAGAAAATACATTCATAAAATTGCTAAACACATTAAAATCCTAATGTAATGATCATAGTTACATAGAATCATAAAAATCCTTTTGTACACAAAAACACATTTTATACAGACACATTCAGTTTATAAAAAAGAACCATAATTTTCAAGTGTACAGAAAAGACCAATTAATAATACATGTTCAATAAAAGTTTGTCGACGCGTTTCGGTGGTATATTCTTTAGAACACCTTCTTCAGGACTTTCTAAAGGATCTTCTTAATCTAAAAATAGATACATAACAATATGTTACAAGTTAAACTATCGGGGGAGTTGTGCCACATCACTGTTGACCGTGCCCTAATATTTCTTACATTTAAAAGTGGTCCTTTTATACATTGCCACATCAGGGTACTGGAGTATTGTGAATTGGTTATAATTTTATCCCTCGCGTTGCATCAGGGAATCTGTACATGGGAGATACAAGTTTTTTAAAAAAACTTAAGTACACACTTATAGCACCTGCCCACAGTATTGCTAGAAATTAATGCGGATAATGACTAGTTCACCTACTTTTTATTGCATCAGCAAGTCGGCTAGTACACACAGTTTATCCAGCTCACGTTATGATCCTTGTATCTCTTTGCATTGATACTCGAGTGGCTTGAAATTCTACACTCCGTGGATCAATCAGCTTGGCGTGTGCACCTCTTTTTATATTTAAGATGCTCTCACCAACAGCCTGGATAAATAACATATATATTCTTTAGTGTCTCAGATGTTTGTATAGGTTATTCATTATACACACTATTATTGCTGGAGTAAACTCCCAATCACCACACTTATTTCATTAATAGTGTGGATGCATCTATGCTTAGAAAACTCTGCATTTTATGCTTGAACGACTCTACATTTTATTATTGGAGATTTTGGACGAGACTCATGTCCAAAATCATCTACGCTCCATGTAAATAAACAGGTATGTATAACTCACGCACTACTCTGCTACTCTGGCACTGTTTAGGCAATATAGTAGCATTCTGTGTCGGATATTACTTTTCCTTTAATGCTAAGTGGATGGCTATATACGTACGCCCATCTTCTCCACCTACTCTTAACCTAGCTCCGCGTTCTGGCGAGCAGTTCAAGCAGGAATCCTAATGTAACCTGGATTCCCTTACATCTGGCGCTGAGTCGGCGGCTTGGAACTCCCGCCCCTACCCACCGCGCCCTCTTACTATAGCCCCTCGGTCTATCGAGCTAAATCAAAGCCCGGACCTACTTAACATGGTAACGGTCCCTCTTACCTCCTATCTGTCATCCGATCGTCTTGACCCTTCCGTGTGGTATACGTGCATGCAACTGATCAAGGGGTTTATATACATGCACTCGCCCGGCGCTTCAGATGTAATAGAAAGCACCTGAGGTTCAGTCATTCCGGATTTCGCGGCCATGATAGTAGTTTATTGCCGAACCATGGAAACGTACACATTCGACGACCGACCAATCAATCGAAAACACTACCGACCTATTCATAGTGTTCTCAATCGCACACCGCGATATTTATAAAGAACACACGCTAGTGTGCATACGCTGTTACTGGTGCACATTATTATAAACATTTTAGCGATTCAGTGTTTCTTGTTGTTATTTTGAGCTTTTCATAATGTTCTCGATCGCACACCGCGCTATTTATAAAGAGCACACGCTAATGTGCATACGCTGTTACTGGTGCACATTATTATAAACATTTTGGCGATTCAGTATTGCTTGTTGTTGTTTTGAGCTTGGTATTGTCGGCCATTTTAGTAGTTTATTATAAGGATTGCGTCTCTCGACACAGGAAACCCCATGCATTATATTGATCAATGCGTATATATGGCATATTGTCATGTGTAGATTTTACAATTTCCATAAATTTTATATTGTATACATTGCGCTCAACAGCTGACAACATGAGCATTAAACTACAAGATTTAAAAATGTCTTATAATCCTATTGACACAAGATGTTTACAAATTGCCCCTATTAGGGTCTGCACGTGTTCACTCTGCACTAGGGGGTAATGCTTATTAAGCTATTCGCACAGGGTCCCTCCGCTACCCATGTTGTGTTCAATAGGGAAAGCCCATTATATTAACTCTTGGTGGGTTATACAGGCAGAGTGAAGGCGTCCGTCCCCTTTACAATCCAGACTCGTATTTTTTATTTCACATCAATCTAAATTGTATAAGCCTAATTACACATTTCGACCGGATTTGCAGTGAGGATTTACCACAAATGAAGCAAGGAAACTGAACTCAGTATTACCAACACCAGCATATATCTCTACTATAGCCGTATATACTTCACTTCATTTGAGTATACAGTTGACTACTATTTACATGATACTGAACTACCTCACTATTCTCTCCCATTCTTCTCTATTGTTCAGCCCTTCTGTATAAGATTTAAATTTAGACATAAAGAACTGCTCTCTTTGTTTGCGTCTTTTATCAGTATTGCCACCCCTCATTGATGTTTTAATTTTTTCCAGTATGAACCAACGTAGTTCATCTTCTCTGTGATTCATGGTGATCCAGTGTTCAACTAAGGGGGCGTTTTTCTTTCTATTTTTCAGGGCTGATCTATGTTCAGACAGGCGTAAGCGCATTTCTCTGCCTGTCTCACCAATATAGCATTTCTGGCAAGGGCACATAAGGAGATATACAACATTAGATGTCCTACAGTTGACATGTTCGTTCATCCAGTGTGTTATACCCCTAAGGTCAACTTTGTCAGATTTTATTATGGTTTTGCAGTGGGAACAAGTCCGTCGTCGAATGTGTACGTTTCCATGGTTCGGCAATAAACTACTATCATGGCCGCGAAATCCGGAATGACTGAACCTCAGGTGCTTTCTATTACATCTGAAGCGCCGGGCGAGTGCATGTATATAAACCCCTTGATCAGTTGCATGCACGTATACCACACGGAAGGGTCAAGACGATCGGATGACAGATAGGAGGTAAGAGGGACCGTTACCATGTTAAGTAGGTCCGGGCTTTGATTTAGCTCGATAGACCGAGGGGCTATAGTAAGAGGGCGCGGTGGGTAGGGGCGGGAGTTCCAAGCCGCCGACTCAGCGCCAGATGTAAGGGAATCCAGGTTACATTAGGATTCCTGCTTGAACTGCTCGCCAGAACGCGGAGCTAGGTTAAGAGTAGGTGGAGAAGATGGGCGTACGTATATAGCCATCCACTTAGCATTAAAGGAAAAGTAATATCCGACACAGAATGCTACTATATTGCCTAAACAGTGCCAGAGTAGCAGAGTAGTGCGTGAGTTATACATACCTGTTTATTTACATGGAGCGTAGATGATTTTGGACATGAGTCTCGTCCAAAATCTCCAATAATAAAATGTAGAGTCGTTCAAGCATAAAATGCAGAGTTTTCTAAGCATAGATGCATCCACACTATTAATGAAATAAGTGTGGTGATTGGGAGTTTACTCCAGCAATAATAGTGTGTATAATGAATAACCTATACAAACATCTGAGACACTAAAGAATATATATGTTATTTATCCAGGCTGTTGGTGAGAGCATCTTAAATATAAAAAGAGGTGCACACGCCAAGCTGATTGATCCACGGAGTGTAGAATTTCAAGCCACTCGAGTATCAATGCAAAGAGATACAAGGATCATAACGTGAGCTGGATAAACTGTGTGTACTAGCCGACTTGCTGATGCAATAAAAAGTAGGTGAACTAGTCATTATCCGCATTAATTTCTAGCAATACTGTGGGCAGGTGCTATAAGTGTGTACTTAAGTTTTTTAAAAAAACTTGTATCTCCCATGTACAGATTCCCTGATGCAACGCGAGGGATAAAATTATAACCAATTCACAATACTCCAGTACCCTGATGTGGCAATGTATAAAAGGACCACTTTTAAATGTAAGAAATATTAGGGCACGGTCAACAGTGATGTGGCACAACTCCCCCGATAGTTTAACTTCTAACATATTGTTATGTATCTATTTTTAGATTAAGAAGATCCTTTAGAAAGTCCTGAAGAAGGTGTTCTAAAGAATATACCACCGAAACGCGTCGACAAACTTTTATTGAACATGTATTATTAATTGGTCTTTTCTGTACACTTGAAAATTATGGTTCTTTTTTATAAACTGAATGTGTCTGTATAAAATGTGTTTTTGTGTACAAAAGGATTTTTATGATTCTATGTAACTATGATCATTACATTAGGATTTTAATGTGTTTAGCAATTTTATGAATGTATTTTCTTTGCCTTGATAAAATCAAAATAAAAATTATATTTTGATACATACATTTGTTAGTTTTGGTTGAACTAGAATTTCTGGGGTAACTGTTGTTGTGGAGAAACCTAAATGAACATTCAAGTCAACTGTAATGTTGTAATACTCAGAAAGGAAGTTTCCTTTTTTTGATTCATGCATTGAAACATGCCTATTTTATATTCCATAAGCAGGTGATTTTGCGACTCCTCTGAATACGCAATTTTCGATGCAACTCACTTGTTTATAGGTAACATTGAAAATTGCATGGCCATTCACAAACCAGGTGGCGTGCCTGATGTGCAAGTGGATCGCAGTACATAAGGCCCTACGTATATGTAAGAGTGCGAAAGATAGGAGAAAGATACACAACAAAGTAAACACAAAAGGGAGCAAATTAAAAAGAAGCAACAAAATGTGTACATGAGGAACCCAGGAAATGGTATCTTTAATATATTTGAAATTCAACCTTAGTGGCAATTTCAATCCTTAAAATACAAAGACAGATTTTTTAAAACTAATAAAAGATTAAAATATAGAAAAAGGCGAATAAAAGGGAGACTACGCAGAATACACTGAAGGAAAAAAGGCACAAGAGAGAATATATAAAAGGGAGAACACGAGACGCATTTTAGCTTGCACAAGGGTGAGAAAGAGCGGGGACAAGAGACACAGCAACACAAATATGAGATGAAATAAAGGCAAAATGATGCAACACAAACTAGAAGGAAGAGAGAGAGAAAGAAAGATACAAAAAGGTGTTTGTAGAAGGGTGAAATAAAGAGACACAACAAGAGGTCCAATTTACAAGGACTTTAGGAGTATGCCTAGTAGTACTCCTGTACTTCACTTACTTTTAAATGCAATTCACAAATATACAGGAATTTAGCTATAAGCATAAGTCTGTCCGATGTCATATGTGCCAAGCTTCTATGTTTTAAGTGTAAATGTGGGAGTGGCAAGGAGTGACAGGGAAATGGTAACTATCTACTACAAAGTGGGAGGAGGAAAGGGAAAATTAAGGAGGAGCATGGACAGAGATGTACTAATACATAGCACACCAGCTATGGTATACGTCACTTGTAATTCATCAAAGTTACATCCACATCTATTCCAGTATTACTACTGCCTGAACAGGCTAACATCTACTCCTGCCAAACCGTGGAGTATGTCACTCACCACACATGGCCATTCACAGGTACCGCAAAGGAATCACATACACGCCAAGGGGCTCAGGGAATAACACTACAAGGTAAAGCACAACACCTTAAAAAATGAAAAAACTAACATAATTTAGATGTACACTTGTATACATCGCATCACGCCAATAGTAAAAAAAAAAAGAATACAAAGTCGCATTGTAAATAGTCCCTTTATACATTAAAGAAACTAATACAAATAATATTATAAAACGGTTAACAAATACAAAATACGATAAATTTAAAAATTACATACTTGCAAACACTGCAGACACATACACAAATCAGTGAAGCACCTTCAAGTAGAGCAATGCTTTAGAGACCCAACAATTCATATGCACATACACAAAAGTAAGAAAGAGAGATTCAATAAAGTATATATAAAAAAGAAAGCAACCCAATAAGTCATGTATGGGAGAAGTGACAAGGAAAGAGAGAGAGGGAGAGGGAGAGAAAGTAAGAGAGGGACTTAGTAGAGAATATTTGAGAAGAAGTAGAAAGAGGGGGTGGTGCTGCAAAATATATTCCGGGGATAGGGGCAAGATACCCAACAAAGAATATATAAGAGAGAGGAATAGAAAGATCCTACAAAGCGTGCACAACAGAGAGGATGCGCAACACAGCCTATGTAAGAAGGACACTACAAGAGAAACCAAAAAAGCATAAATAGGAGAGAGAAGGAAATCAAAAAGTGACCAATGTAATTAGAGGTCTTGTGCATCAAAAATAATGTGCCTTTTTGATTCTACCTCGGTCCCATGCTAGCTTCTCAGTCAGTTTCGTACATTAAACTTTCTTATTTTCCGAAATTGGGGATTAAACCCATCTAGAACTGAAGGATATTATTTGGCACCGCCTCAAAGTGCTGTTCGGTTACAGATCTATCGACCACTCAAATCAGAGACGAACAATTAACCTCGCTCATGGATTCCGATTCACCAAAATGTCAAGCGATATTGAGGTGATATCAGATACCCACTGACCATTGATGATATCACAGGATAGGCTTCTTGTCCCACCCTTAGCCTATCAATATCAAATTATTTGCTCCTGATGGTCTGAGTGAGGAGCTCAGACAGCCCCCAAAGTCCCTGAGACCAGGGGTTACAAGAATAGAGCTTGGTCTACCCATAATGTTAAGTAAGGGATAGCAAATTCTAACCCTGGCTACCCAAAATTGACATTCCTGTAAACTCTTCAAACTCTTTTTCATATGGAAAAGCTAGCATCAATTTAATTTAAATACTTCCACAGGATATACTACACCCCAGTAAGGTTGTGGAGAATGGGACGGGGTTGCGTCCCGAATGATACCCCTATGGTAATGCTAATGGCACTCAAATCAAGGTGGTGTGGGAATGTCGAGTGATTCAGAGATACTGGGATTCAATATTCCGCGCACAGGAAGCAGTGATTGGAATCCCAATAGACCGTGACATGAAACTGGGAACACTGGGAGAGTCTCCAGAGTGGCACGGGAATCGGGATAAATAACTACTGATTGGGATAGAGTGCACGCTGGCCAAGGATGACGTTGCAAGCTATTAGAGATTCAGTGAGGTCCTCCGTTGGCGAAATAGTTAAGAGGAAGGGATTACTGCTCATTGGCAGAAGAGGCGGTATACAAGTTGGCCCATAAAATACAACAAAATCTGGGAGCAATGGAGGGAGCAGTAAGGCATACTGCGACTGATGCATGGGGAGCGCCATCCAACAGGAGGCCACTTGAGGCGGGGCAAGGGAGGTCAATGGTGGTTGCTCACTAAGCTCTGCAACGCGGTTTGAAGTAAATGGGGGAAGTTGGAACACCCGGGGAGAATGGCTAAGAACTGGTAATGTAATATTATGGTAAAGTATTAATTTAATATTCTTGAATTTGAAAAGCACAATAAAGAGAAGTTTTAAAAAAAAGAGAAATGCTAGCATATTTTTACCTATCCCATTTAATACAGTTTGTTCAATCAACGGTGTGTAGTTATCTGTCAATTGTAGTTATATAGTTGCTAAAGGTGTGACATTATGTACCAGAGCTTTAGTCATTGCATTATTTATCTAGAGGATGAGGCATACATGATATTGTAATAGAGTGAATAGGCTCAGCATTGCCCCAGCTTTACAGGAATGCAATGTGGATTTTTTTTTCAGACCTTCAAGAAAAGGTGACATCTGCTTTCAGTTCTACATCGTCCATATTTCCTGCAAGGTGCGCAATATCACCATAATCAGGGCCACTGGAAAATAAGTTGATCACTGGACCGCTATATTTTTGGTGTAATAAGGGATTTGCTGCACTTTCCACATTTTCACCCTCGGTGGCATGATTTGATGATTTAAAAAAAGAAATATTTGTATTGAAAATGGATTAAAAAAAACTACAAAAAATCTGGGCACCACGTACGGTGCAGTTCAGTGGCCAATATTTTACAAAGAATAAACGGCAAAACTAGTGTTGAATTCAACATTCCGGTCTTAAGCTGTTACTAATGAGAGAAACCTTTGCGCAGACATTATTAATGTCCCAAATAGTTAGAATAGGGAATTACTTTTGTCTGAAGCATTAAAAAACACATTCTGACACCTATAAATGTATTTCAAACTCAGTTGATTGCTTTTGCGTGTCGTAAATATATTTAGCTTTATTTTTCTTGCAAATTCATGTTATACACTTACACTGTTTTCAAAATAGCAGCTATTTCAAGAGGATACAGTACAGAAAAATCTCAAATGTTTTACTTCTCTTTTGAGGACTGAAGTCTTAAATCATACAGAACGTAACTTATGGTTGAACAAGCTTGCTTTGTAATGGACAGCTGTGTTTTCAGGTATAACCAAAGCTGAAGACCAGTTCTAAAACATTAACTGAAATGCAGAGAATAAAACCTCACCCCATGTATTGAAACAAGAGAGCAAACATAGGCTTGTTGTCTGTTGAGTGAAACCCTGTATGTATTCACTCTAAATATTATAAGGAACAATGGGGCATATTACCAAGCATTAGCGAAAAATATCGCTAAGCTTGTTTAGCGGCTATATTTATATCGCCGTGCTTCGCCTATTTTTATCGCTTAGGAGCCTTGATATTATCAAGGTTTATCTCCTAAGCGATAAAAATCGGCCGAAATGCATGAATATCGCTGAAAAGTCAGCGATATCCATGCATTACCGAGCAAATGCTCTTAGCCATGTAATCCACCTACCATTGGGTAACATGGCTAAGAACTGCTCTGGGCAGGCGTTAGCTTTTGGAGATAAACGCGCTTAGCGCGATTATTTCCAAAAGTTGGTAATAGGAGTTAGCGATGTTAGCGACTGTTTCCAGTCGCTAACATCTTGGCACGCCCATTTTACATGTCATTAGCGATATATATCGCTGACATGCAAAGTGGGCCCCCAGAAGCTCGCTATCTCCTACTAGCTGTCGCTAACTGATGTTAGCGACAGCTAGGTAATAGGGCGATTAAATTATCGCCGCTTTAGCGGGAAAAATTCCCGCTAAAGCGGCGATAAGGCCCTTGGTAATATGCCCCAATGTGCTCCTGTGCTTACATTCACAACAAAATAATCTGTAGGTTACAGAATTGCCAGTCGCGGGCCGTGCAGGTAAGTGGGTGGGCAGCGGGGCCAGGTGGGGGAGATTTATAGAGACGGCAACGAGGGAAAATTAGTTATTTAATTTTCCCTTGTGGTTGTCTGTCGAATCCCCCCCAACCCGGCGCCACCGGTCCACCGCTCTTACCTGCAAGGGCCGCGGCTGATTATTCCCCCATAGTACAATGCTTGACCCTACTAAAAACATACTAGAAGTGGAAAAAGCCTCTTACCTGGCACAACTCCATTGGTAGCTATGGCACTCATTGAGATGGCAGTCAGCATGGTCTAGAGAGAAGAAACAGGTGTTAGATTGCAAACCATGGTGCACAGACCTACAAAGGCTACGGCTGATCCGCACTCTGAATTGGTGACGCAGAGAGGGAATACGGCAGTGAGCAGTGACTATCAGCAGATATGAGTGACAGATGATAATGGACTGGTTACCGATTTCCAGGCAATATCACAGTGCAAAGGGTCATTCGCGGTTATAATCAGTACGCAGGATCTTGTTCTAGAATGGTCTTTGGCCATGATCAAGTGGGATTCGATACTTTGAGTATGGCACTTTTGCAGTCCAATGTTTAAAATCCCATGAGATGTACAAAGCATTTTTAAGGTCACAAAAACGCCAATGTGGAATTTGCGGCTGAAAAAGTGTTTTTTCTAATGTATGAATCCCATTTTAGGAGGCAGAAATTTTTTAACAACTCCTAAAATTGTATTGCAGCCTCGTATTGATTTGACATTTGAAAGGAGCATGTTGTAAGCATTTTGTGAAAATACCGATTTGGTATGACATGCATCAATGTTTTGTGACTGAAATCCAGTTGCAAAACGTTGAAGAATTACTGACTTCCAATTTGGGGTAGCAATAGATTTCTGAAAGTGAAAGGGTCCCCAGAGACCTCTTTCCCTTTATGAAAGTTAAAAAAAAGTTTGTTTAATAGTTGGATCACTGCCTATTCTCTAACAAACTATTTTTTTTTTAAAAAGTCAACATTCTTTTTAAAACACAGCACTTGTTCCTTTAACCCGTAGACCGCAGCACGAATTCCGCCACGGTGCTGGCGAAAAAATGAGTGGGCGTGGTTCGGACGTCCTCCGCACACGCCCACTGTGACGTCGGATGGCCGGGGGCCGTCCTACGCATGCAAAGGGTTAAGGAAAAAAATACTGCTTTTGAAAAACAATACTTTTTTGAAAGGCACAGACTTGCTGTTTGCCAACCCAAGCTGGTTACCACCCTGGTAATGGCAACCAATCAAAGTGAGTCGCTTTTTGTGTCCTACCTCATCAATATTCATGAAGTAGGCAGGGGCGGCTCCTCCGCTAAGGTGGAGGAGCGTCGCCCCACTGCTCTGCGAGCATTGTAAAAAGGAAAACTAAAACGAAGTGTAAATATTGCACTGACCACAGAAACAAAAAGAGTTAAAAAAATCTGCAAAGAAGCAATAATGTCTATCAACGGATCAGGTGTAGCCCTTTTGTGCCCCACCAAGACCCAAAATGATCATGGCATGACAAGTGCTTGAGCATTAGAAATATTTGTTATCAAGACAAAGAGAGGAGTTTGAAGAGTAGCAAAGAGGTGAATACTGGTGGGGCGGACCTGAACAAATATGATTCCCATTCATTTAAGTTTTTTTTATTTTGTTGGAGTTCTTTGCAAAGTGCTTCTTACTGCGTAGCAGGCAGGGCCAGTGCCGGGCGTTATACTGGGGCGGTGACGTCAGGCAGGGGAGGGTCAGGGTGGGGGGTTGTAAAATGCGGGATATGGACCATTAGAGGTAAGTACCGATAAAAATAAATAAAACAAATTTCGTTGCCCATGCTGCATCACCAAATGTGATGCAGCGTGGGCAACGAAATTCGTTTTATTTATTTTTATCGGTATTTACCTCTAATGGTCCATATCCCTCATTTTACAACCCCCCACCCTGACCCTCCCCTGCCTGACGTCACCGCCCCAGTATAACGCCTGGCACGGGCCGTGCCTGCCGCGTAGCATTGGTCTGAGGGCCTTTTGAGGCACAGGAGTCTGATTGGCGATTGGCAGAGAGATGGTAAGTGGTGATCAGACGTTTTCCATGGTGCATCCACAAACCAGGTCTAAGATGGACATAGTGTAAGTGGGCATGACATATGTATTGTGTAAATGTCTAAAAACTGGTGTGGGTGTAAAAACACACATGGGAGGGAAAGTGTCTCGCAGCTAGAACTGCCGACTTTGGAAGCTGGGGAGTTCAAATCCTGGCTCCAGTGCTTGATGCAAAATTAAATCTTCTGGCCAAATCACTTCATGGGGAGAGGATGTGGCATAACAGTCAGAATCGCCAACTTTGGATCGGGGAACCAGGTTTGAGTCTTGAAGTCGGCTCAGCCTCCTGTGATTCTAGGCAATTTACTTAATCTCCCTGTGCCTACAAAATCCCACCAAAAAATGTATTTGTCCTTGTGTAATGTAACTTGTGTAACATACCTTCGGGTAGAGTTTGTGCTATATAAAAAACTGCAGAAAAAAAAAATCTTCCTGTGCCTAGACACGTGAATTGTATTTGTGTCATTTGCACTTCATGTACAAGATCAAGATCTATTCCATTCCCAAAGTAATGGACAGCTCTCCATTGCTTCTGAGCAAGGCTAATGCCAAGTTTGGACTGGGACAGAAAATAGACTTGGGCACCAAAATAAAAGTGTTCCCCGTTTGTGAATTATAAAGCTGGAAAAGTGGCTCAGGCTTGCAAATTAGGAAGATTTGTACTTGTAAAGATACACTGTATAAGGTTTGGGAGAGTGCATGCATTTCAGCTTGCTGCAGGCAATGTTTGTTCAAATATCAGATAAATCAACTGGAAAAACCAGTCTACCAGACCATAAAAACAGGCCCACAGACAGCCAAAAAGCTGGCCCACGCACTGACCTGTCAGACCTGCCCTTTGGACACTGGCTGATTGCCCAATAGGTCTGTTTGACACTCAGCCACAGCCCGTGCAGGTAAGAGCGGTGAGGATGGGTGGGGGGAGGGGGAGGGATTTAGACCGACTACGACGAGGGAAAATTAATTATTTATTTAATTTTGCTTTGTGGTCGTCTGTCGAATCCAGCCCACCGCCCACCGCTCTTACCTGCATGGTCCGCGGCTGCTGCCCCTTGCTCATGCTATATAAAAACAGATACATACATACAGACTTGAAGTTTGGGCCTATGACTGTCCTCTCTGCAAGTGGTTGGTGCGCATACAGTTAAAAAATAGGTGGGGCAGCTGGCTTGTTCCTTTTAGGAAGTAGGGGTGTGTTGGTCTAGGAGAGAGGGAAAGTGGTGGGCCCACTTGGTGGATTTGGGGCCCAGAAACTAGTACCAGATGCACTTTTGTTACATCTTAAGGAAAAACAGGTTAGATGACACATCAAGCTGATTAAAAAGCATTGAAACACCATGGAAGGTGGCGCTTGGTTGGTGCAGTTATGAACAGAGGTGCTGATTTGTAGTGAATGGAAGGGAGCAAAAAATGTGCCTGTTAATTTGCGAGAGAAGAGGAATAAGAAAATGTATTCAAAGTACTCTCATCTGTGCCTGGGGGATGGGTGTCTCTGCCATATTTGATAACAGGCATATTAAATGGTGCAGAGCAGGAATATCGACGGAGAAATATTGTGGGACCTAAATATCGCCGCACAAATATCGTGGGGAAGAAATATAGACAACAAAAATATAGTTGACAAGAATATCGACTGACGGGTAAGTAATATTGTTTACAAAAATATCTTTGTAATAAATATCGTTTACAAAAATATAGTTTACAAAAATATCGATTTAATAATATTGTTATGTATTTTAGTGTTTTAATGAGAATTGTTTGTCATTTTATTATATGTTTTAGAATTTTACTAGTTATTAATGTATTTAAAATTTATTTCTGCGTTTTTATAAATTAGAATATTGCAGTTTTTAGTTCTGTAGCGGATTGTGGGTTTATAGGGGAATAGGGTGGGAAGTAATTTAATGTTATAATATTTATTGAATAATTAATGTGTTAATTGATTAATTAATAATAGTTTAATAATTAGTTGTTAATTAATCTCAATTGGTCAATTATTAATTAATTATGTTAATTGTTTAATTAATTTTTGGTATGTGTTGTGGTGTTTATATGTGTAAATAGTGTGAAGGGTGGTAAGTAATTAAATATTAATAGATTAAATATTAAATATTTATTAATTAATTACCATTCATTAATTAGTAATTAGTAATTGCAATTGTGTAATTAATTTTAGGTGTGTGTTGTGGTGTTTATATGTGTAAATGGTGTGAAAGGTGATAAGTAACACATTTTTTATTGATTCATTAATAAATAATAATACTTTTTTTATTAATTAGTTTGCAGTTATTAAATTTAGTTGTGTAATTAATTTTAGGTGTGTGTTGTGGATATTATAGTGTTAGATAATGTGGAATTAATTATGTTTTATTATCTTTGTTAATAATAATATATTTACATTTATATATTAATTTATTTTATACATTTTACCCCTCCGCTAACCATCGCTTTCCCTACTGTTGCACTCATTGGAGTGGGAATAGTAAATGTTACCCCTCCGCTATCCAGCGCTTTCCCCACTGTTGCACTCATTGCAGTCGGAATAGTAATTTGTAACCCTCCGCTATCCAGAGCTTTCCCTACTGTTGCACTCACGGGAGTGGGAATAGTACATTTTACCCCTCCACTATCCAGCGCTTTCCCTACTGTTGCACTCATTGCAGTGGGAATAGTAATTTTTACCCCTACGCTATCCAGCGCTTTCCCTACTGTTGCACTCACTGGAGTGGGAATAGTAAATGTTACCCTTCCGCTATCCAGCGCTTTCCCTATTGTTGGACTCATTGGAGTCAGCTGCAGCCCGTGGAGGGAGTTCCGTGGGGCAGATAGGCGGGGCGGGGAAGGGGCTGGGTGGGGGATGGTAAACACCGGAATATGGATGATTGCAGGTAAGTAAGCAATTAAATTAATAAAATGAATTTTGTAGCGTGCCCTGCATCGCATTTTGCAATGCAGGGCACGCAACGAAATATGTTTATTTAATTTAATTGTTTACTTACCTGCAATCATCCATATTCCGGTGTTTACCACCCCCCACCCTGCCCCTCCCTACCCCGCCTGTCTACCCCACGGAACTCCCTCCAGGGGCCGTGGCTGACTGGAGTGGGAACAGTAATTTTTACCCCCTCGCTATCCAATGTTTTAACTACTAATGTTTTTATTTTCTTATTGAATGTATGTATTATTTTTTTTAAATAGTTTAATGTGTTAATTAAATATAGAATATTTAATTATTTTAAATTATTTATGTATGTGTTTATTTTACTTTTTATGTAATTAAAGTTTATAAAATAAATAAAGATAATAGTTAATCAAATGTATTTTAGTAAATATATGTATATGCACTTTTTTGTGTTTATATTTATTAAATTAAGTTTATTTGTTATATTTAATTAAAATATATATTACACTTAATTAATTTTGTTACTAATATTAATATCATTTAATTAATCTAATTTAAGTTATGTTATTTTTTAAAGTCGATATTTGTTACATCTATATTTTTTACATCAATATTTTTGAGTTTAAATATAGGGAGTCGATATTTTTGTAATCAATATTTTTACATCAATATTTTTTTCATCTATATTTTTTGAATCGATATTTAAACATGGAACCGTATTAAATGACGGGGGGGGGGAGGAAATGTTGAGAAAGTTTAAGAAAAAAAGAAGTACATTGCAGGGGCATAAACAGCATCATACTCTGGGGGTGTGGGATATCTCGCCATCAGAATAAAAGTTGTTAACATTTTGTTCAGTATTAATTGTATCTGGAGGACAAGTCTGTCCTGGGAGATGCGAAGGTAGGGCAGCAAGGACGTACCAAGGAAAATGGGCCTTTCTCTCCCTAGTTGGGTAGTAACTGACACCAGAAATTGAGTTCAGGTGCCCCTCATTCCTCGGTGCCACTTCACCTGTTGCACTATTGGTAGTTGCGCCCGTTAAGGTCAGGACAACAAATGGAGTGAAAATACTTGGTAGAGGGCAGACAGGCAGGAAGGGGGTGGCGGGCCTAATGGGGGAGAGTTACACCCCTGCCAATACCAGGCCTAAAGCGTTCAAGGGATTGAGGAGGAAAACCTACCACATGCATTTTTTGTCTATTAGGACTCTACAATATTATTTTGCGATGGATCCGGGGTGTAGCCTTGCGGGAAATTTCACCAGCCACAACAATAAATCAGTTTCATCAACTCTAACTTCTTTTCTGAGAGCCCCTCGTAACAGTTTCCAACGGTGTTTGCAGCATGCGCAGTAACCCCCTGAGCTATCTTAGAAGCTGCGTACGGTTCCGGGGCGTGGCCTCACTTTGAGCACAGTGGCGGAGTTTCATCCTCTCTATCAGAGAGAAGCGAATGCAACAGCACAGCGCAGGACCCCGGAAGACATAAATCACGAGGCAGGTAGGAACCGTGAGCAGAGATTACTGTACCGTCCCCGAGCATATGCGGCCTGCAGCTGACGAGATTAATGGCGGATATCCGAGGCGCCTGTGCGATGCAAAGAGACAGGTGTCTGGAGCCCGACCGGCCCGCTCGAAGACCAGGGTTGTGTGCCCCTACTGGCTGGTGCCTCTGTGAGGGACCATAGTCTTATAGTGTGACTGACTCTGCCCCAGCCCAGTCATAAACAGTCAATTATTCTTTATGGGTTATATGATATCTATCTCAGCTTTAATTGTAAAATAGAGGTGGGTAGGGAGCACACTGCCTCTCATCCCAGCACAGTTCACCCCATTGCATCCTGGTAAATGCAGTATGCTTACTTTCAAAGTTGCTGTAGTCTTTCACCAAAGTTAATGTAGGTAGTGTAAAACAGGCAAGCAGGTAGTGTGAAACAGGCACGCTTCACTGAAAGTGAGGGAATGGAAAGGACTGAGGCATTACTTCTTGTGGTATTGATCCATGTGACGTCATAGTACGCTGATTATCAGTAGCGCCCCGTGGTGGGAGTGCTGCTGGGCGCTGACGTGGGGAAGGGCAGGGTGGGGGGGTAGTAAACTACGGATTATGGCCGATTAGAGGTAAGTAAACATATAAGTAAATAAAACGAATTTCGTTGCTCTCGCTGCATCGCATTTGGCGATACAGCACTCCCACCACGGCCGCTACTGATGATTATACCAACGAGTTCCGTCACTATCTGTAACGTAACCTCGGGTTCCTTCCAGCAGGTGCCTCTGAAAGGCACCCTAGGCTTGTTGTGCGAGTGACCCCGCCTACGCCCTCTGTATAGGTAGAAGAGGTGTGGTGCAGCAGCCAGGGTGCCTGACTCAGGACCACGGGGTTCGAGGTTCGATCACCGCTGGCAGGTTAGCCCAGCACTATGTGACTCTGGGCAATAGCTCGCTTAATCTTCCCGACGACCCCCAGCGCCAGGACACCTTTCCGGAGGTAGCTGTGCGCTTTACAAATGCTGGTATTTCATTTCATAGTACGCAATGACCTTCATCAAGCTATCCCAGTTGGGATCAGGGAGATGTTCCATTAGTGCATTCTACGCAGAAATCTCCGCTCAGCTCATCTTAATCTGTGGCTCTACCCAGAGCCCTGAAGAAGAGATGGGGTGGTAGAGCTTTCTCAGTGGCGGCAGCCAGACTCTGGAACTCGCTTTCCCATTCCCTGAATTAGAAAGACCTGGGGCCTTATTTTTGGCATAAGGCAGTGTAGCAGGGTGATGAAGCAAAGCTTCGCATATTTTGCGGCTTGCCGAAGTCAAGAACCTCGTTTATGTGTAATAAGGTAACAAATGTATGTTTTACTAACGTTTATGTTAAGTTTGAACATAGATAGTGAAGCTTGCACATGTGTTTTACTAAAATAATTTACCCAAGTCACCTAAAATGGCCGCCGCTTGTATTTAGTTACTGCGCATGCGTCAGCCACACTCACGTGTCCTGACGCGTCTGCAGAAGTGGAGGGAAAGTTATGCGCATGCGTAATTCATAGCTGTGCTTATCATGTGGTACTGCTCGTGCCACTGCTCTTGTGACTGTGTCAATGTAGCTAACATTTTAATGCAATAGTTTTATTTCTTGATGATGAGTCAAAAGTATAAATCCTGTGATGTATTTTCATAATGACATTATTATGTATTAATTTGTTTTTCGCTTACTTTTAATGTACCGCGGGGAATGGGGTTTGTCTGTGCCGAGAACCATTTTGGAGGTCCTTCTGCGTCTGCGCGACCTGCCAAGGCGGAACAGACCTTGAATGATGGAACTCAGCCAGTTGGCAGTGATGAGCAAGATGCTCCTGAGAACGACCCGAAAAACTCGGCTGAACCAATCACATGTGCTCACAGAGCAACAATGTTAAAGTTGCCATTGTATTTCTGCACCAGTTCTCATGAGAACCCCAATCTAGTTAGGCGGTACCCTATTATGCAAATGAAGGCTTGAGACTCTATGTCGTGATTGGTGTGCTACCCAAATCCTACCTTAGGACCAATCCAAATTGAAGGATTCTGACACTTTGCAACATTGGGGGGTGGTACACTGACCCCAAACTGTATATCTACCCTGGGTTCACCTAGTGAACCGTCCGACTTGTCTGGTTTAGCTGACCTGTCACTGACCCAACGCACTCAATAGGTGACTGAAGATACAGAGCGCTGCGAAGCACTCTGTCCGAATTTGACCATAGACTGAGGTTCTACTGAGCCTTAAAGTGCTGGCAAGCACTTAGCTGGGAGTTCGCTGACCCAATCGGGGTCTTGATCGATAGCTGCAGAGCGGGTGGAGCGCAGGCGTTGCTTCCGAACTGTGGGTTCCGGTCCTGTCCTGAAGAGGGTCCTGTCCTGAGGGTTTGCTGTCCTGTCCTGAGGGTCCTGTCCTGATTCCTATTCCGAGGGTATCCTGTCCTATCCTGGGTGTCCATTCTGCACCTGCTGTCCTTTGAGGGGTATCCTTCCTTGAGGGTTTCCTGTCCTTAACTGACCCGTGGCCAGGGTTTGGTTTCCACACCTTTCTAGGTAAATATTGCTCTGGAAAACTCTTTTAAATCTTGCACCTTCTGAATTTCTGACTTTTGCTTTAATAAAGTTCATCATTGCATATGTTATATTTTCCATGCCTTTCCGCAACTATTGAAAGTCAATTACATATTTTTCCATAAGGTTTTGTTCCTATGTCTTCTCACTGGTTAGAAATTATATTTTGCATTGCAGTCTGTAATTTTATGATATGGTCTAGAACTTCATTGCCTAGATTGTTCAAAGGCCCATTCACCTTAAGTGAAGCGTGTTACTCTTTATAGGCCCTCCCATAGTTATTCATGCATAAACTGTCCATGCTTAAACATTTCTGAGATTTTATAGTATTTTCCATCTACATTTCATATTACATTTGAATGATTACCCTGTCATTATTTCTTTATGCCTATATAATTTACGTTATCTTGGTTATTGATTGCCTTATTTTACTGTACCTCCTGCAAGAAAATATTGAATTTAGATAAACATTTAAAACTTCCAGTTGTCCGTGGTCATTTAAACAGTATTTGAATGTTATTGTTTGGGTTTGCATTTTGCTGCCTTTCCTTTACAGCTAGCTCCCTGATTCATTGTGGTCATTAGATACCCGCATCGGTGGATGGTAAGTCGGGTGCACTGAAAATTATTAGCAGGGAACACACACACATCAACCTGGTAGAGCTCGTGAAGTCACCCGATCGATGTATATGGTTGATTTGAAAGTATATGGGCCCTGAAGCCGGAAACGGCGAAAACTATTGGTCGGGTGGCCTCGCGCGCTCTATCAGTTTTCTGGTAGCTAGAGGATGGTTAGGGACTAGTTGAGAGTAAGGCAGGGATTAGTTGGACTAGTTGAGTCGGAAGCTGCTATTATACTGATGCTGCTAGAAGAGCGGCTGTTCTAAGAGATCTGATCATTCTCTTGTGAATACGCTGCTGAAACTCATGAATTTTTGCATTTTTATTATTCTTGTTCTTATATTGTTATATGTACTAATCCATGCATTTGTCAATCGTTTAGTTTCATGTTGTCCGAACTCCCCGGGGAATTGAAAGGGCAAGTGGTGAATAGAATCCATTGTCCTGAGGTCACAGGTTCGAGGAAAGTTAGGTGCAGGTTAGGATAACCGGGAAGCACTAACTAGGGTTTTCTGAATACATGTGTGAATAAATGACAGTAACGGGGTTCATTGGCAAAATTCCCATAGTGGCGTAACCTAGTAAGGGTCACATCGGAAGAGTAGCAGGTTCCTCGGAGCTAGCGTGAAAGCAGAGGGGTCCGCTGAGAAACCTTAAAACTCGGAATATATCCCGGAAAGAAGTGGATGAGTTTAGGGGAATAACAGGTTCACCGATGCTAGAGTGAAGGGTAGGCGGAAGAGATCTGCCCGCAGCGAGTGAAAAGTAAATGGAAGTAGTTTACTTGCAGTAAAACAATTCTTTCTCTGTCTAGACACTTGAGCACTGTGGCGAATGTGTATTTGTTGTAAAATAACCAAGCACTGAGCACTTTAAAAGAAAGAAAGTTTCCGTTACCTTGTGAAGGGAGGGAGTCAGTCGCGAAGCGCCTCTGACGTCACTCTGTGCCGCGCTGGGATTGGTAGAAGCAGCGGGCGGGTAGCGGAGCTGGAATTGTAAAGGAGGGGTGAGCGCCGGAGCGTGGGAACTGTCTCACGAAGGGGCCGCGCACCCATTGGCGGAGCTTATTTAGTGTCGCGCACCCATTGGTTGCACGAATTTCTGAAGCGTGTTCTGATTGGAGGTAGTTTGTAAACAAAGTTTAGCGCAGAAGTCGTATGTGGCACTCGCAGACTACAGGAACTCGACCTGATCCAAGGCACCTAGGGTTTGAAAGGGATCAGTGGAAGACTAATAGATACGATATTATGTACGGAACAAAGAGAAAAATGTCCCTTATAAGTAAGGTGAAAAATTATTTTAAAACGGACAAACCGATTAAATCTAGGGAAGGTGTTCTTGTCCCATCGCCTAATACTCCTGCCTCATTCATGATGTTTGACAGAGGGTACAATACCTGTGTGTGGTTGGAGAATTGGGTGAAATACACAAAAGATGACGGAGTATTGGCTTTCCCGTTAGATGGTACTTTCAATGGTAGGATCCTATTTAATTTAAGGACTCGGATGAACGAATTGCATCCCAGACCGAGACTAACGCAGTATGAGGCATTAGAGGAATGGGAGATTGAGGCTTTTGAAAGAGAAAGACCCCGAATGGACAAGGGTTTAACCAAGTGGTACCCCAGGCAGAAACAGGAGTCCAGGGACAAAAGGATGAAACAGTGGAGGCAGAGCATGATTGTTGAGGGTCTGTTTCCCATGATGCCGGCATGTCATAACATTGGAGCGGGTGAGAAAAGTACTGAAAAATGTAAGCATTGGGGGGCCCTGGGGGAATCAGATGATGAACTAATAGATGACATCTGTACCAGAAGTCCGCCACCTTACAATGAGGGAACCCGACCTTCCAGTGTAGGAGATGTTCCCCGACGCCACTTCCTAAAGGAAGAAGACAGGTCCCTGGGACTGGGAGGGGGTGGTCAAGTATTGCCCTATCCTGAAAAACCCGAACCGACGGAAACAAGGGATATATATCCCAAAGTGCCCGCGAGCCAGGAAGAAAAATATTCACGTACGAAAATCTTTTTTCCCAAACCCTTGTATGAAAGCGAAGAGAAACCATCGAATTCAGGACTGCCTTTTGTTCAACCTCCATATGGGGAAGAGCGCAGGTCCTTTAATACTGGAACTTTATTCCCGAAACCAAATTATGGGGGAGGACCAAGTGAAACGCATCCTACTGCCCCGAGTTTTACTCCTCCGTTGACCCCACAGATATTACATGACACAACTTTAAGAAGGGTACTAGTGGAAAGGGAGCAAGAGGCTCTAGCTAGACAAAGGACAGAAATAATTCAGAAAATTTCCCAGTTAAATACCAGTCCTGAGGCATTGACTATTCCAGTAACTATTGGACCGGTGGTCCCGTTATACGGAAATGGTCAGGGAAATCCGATTACTCCAGTTATGACCCCAGTCATGGCAACCCCGAGACAGGAACCGATCATCATAGATGATCAGTCCAGTGAGTGCGAGTCTGAAGTTGCGTTCTTGGAATTGCCCAACAAACAGACTGGAAAGGGAATACAGCAGAGGCATAACCCTTTTAATACAAAAGAAATTAAATTAGAGACAGCAACAGGTACTAGGAATGTCTCTCTGGTAACTCCGGATGAAATTGAGAGTTGGAGTCGTGAATTAGAGAAACAGACTCCGCAAACAAAACCTTTAGACCTCTACAAGCTGAGGGTCGAAATAGAAGAATTAATGGCAGGAAATGTGGGGTTGGATCGATTGAATACCTACTCTGAAGAAGAGTTGTCGTTCATATGTAAAAGCTTTACAAGGAACACCAGAGTGCTCCACGAAAAACTGACCGAAACAGCAGTTAGTATGGGGGTAGATATCTCAAAATCCAAGCCCTTACAGAAACCGTACAGAGCAGACTTCTCAGACAAGGATATAGAACACCTGAATGTGGCAGGGAAGAAGTTGCAGATTAAAGAATTAATGGGGGTACTGCAGAAATGGGGAGATGTGGAAAGATGGAGAAGCAGGTGGGCGAAAAAGAGGGAAGAGGTTCGCTCCCGACAAGTGACTCCTGAGTTTGCTTTAAGGGAGGTAGAAAAACCTGAGCAGTTATGCCCCATGCGCGAAGTTCCAGGAGGGAAATATGTGCATGTCCCCTGGTCTAGGCAGGATATTGTGTCCTTCACGAACGATTTTCCAAAATTACGAGAGAAACCAGTTGACTGGTACAGGCAGGTGGAGAGGTTCGTGAAGGTACAGAAATGTCTGTGGAAAGACCTGGATGGGTTTTTCGACATTGTGGTTCCAGTAGATTTATGGACCCAGTGTAAAATAGCCATAGACTGGCCCAGTGAGGAGTACCCCAGAAACAAGGAAACTGGGGAGCCATCAAAGGATGTCATGCGAAAATATGAGCAGGTAATTCAGCATTTGAAAGAAAAGGTGCCCGCAAAAGAAACTGATTGGACAAAAATAGATAGAACAACTCAGGAAAGGGACGAGACAGTGCACTCCTTCTATGAGAGGTTATTGCAGGTATTTAAAACATACAGTGGTATTGATAACATCGATTTGAAGGACATGACGCACTTTATTTACAGGTTTGTAAATGGTTTAAGACCTGAAATTTGTCAGTGGATAAAAGATAATAAAATCTGTTGGCATACTAAGAAAATGGATGAGGTCCTGCGGTACGCTAAGTACTGCGAGGACGAGATGGCAGAGAAGAAAAAGGCCCTTAAGGAAAAGGTGATGTGGGCTCAGGTGAAGCTCGCAGAACAGCAGGAAAAACAATTGAGTAACATGGTTAAGAATGCTGAGAACAAAAGTCCTGGGGGAGGGGGTGGAGGAAAGCCCCGGCCCAAATTTAGCAGGGAAGAGGCTATGAAGAAATTTCCCTGCCATCAGTGCGGCGAAATTGGACACTGGCGAAACGAGTGTCCCCAATTAGTAGATGCTAATGAAAAAACTCCTGATTTAACTCCACAGACGCAGAAAGAAAGACCAAGAAAGACTCAACCCCAGGTAAAAACAGTCCAGGTGCCTCGAGCACCCAAGCAGGTATACAGGGGAAGACAGGCAGAAGATGAAGAGATAGAGGTTTGGGAAAGCGGGGAGAACAGAAATACAGCAACTTCGCAGTATCTGCTAAATGATACCTTCCTTTGTAATGATCAGGACTGACGGGGCCTGAGAGGGGAGGACGAGGAGTGCGTACTTGGCGCTTCCTTGCCGGTAGACCAGTCTGGACCATATATTGAAGGAAAGGTTGACGGAAATGATGTCACCTTTCTGTTGGACACTGGCGCTACCCGTTCTACTGTAAGAACAGTGGACGTTCCAAACCTACCCCTCTCGGGAGAAAATATCCAAGTAGTGGGCGTATCTAATCAATTGATTAGTACTCCTGTTACCGAACCAATGGAGATTTCAATTGGAAATTTTAAACAGATGCATAGATTTGTCGTCTGTGACACCAGTCCAGTGAATCTACTGGGTCGTGATTTGCTGTGCAAAATGAACTGTACCATCTTTTTTTTTTTTTTTTTATTTTTTTTTTTAAAAACCTTTATTTGAGTATGCAATAAAATACAAGGATGGGCCTACAACCACACGGGCCAGCCGCTAAAGAGGAGAAAATACACAATATACACTTCCGTAGCGGTAACGATCAATCGTCAATGCAATACTCCATATAATAGACAGAACAAAAACAGATTTTGTTTTATAAAAAGAACAGACACACAAAAAAGGCGAAAGTGTATTACTGAAGGTCAGCCCAAAGGACGGGAGGGGACAGCAACAAAAATGGAATCAAAGCTATAAGCTCCAAAGAGCCCGGATGGGGGGGGGGGACGGGGCACGAAGGAGAAAAAGAAGGGGGGGGGGGAGCCGGAAAACCAGCACAACCCCTATATGCAAGGTTCCAAGAACGCTCGCCTAAGGAGACCGGGAAAGCTCAATGTCATCCACAAGGGGAGGAGTACAGATGGCACCACGATATTCATTCCATTGACCCCACACCCTAGTCCATGCCCTGGGTCTGCCCCTAGCCACGTAGACAGTCTTCTCACGGAACATAGACCAATCCATGTCGTCCTCCCATTTCGATAGTTCAGGGGGCTTGGAGGCCCCCCAAAGTTGAGCAATATCTCGCTTCGCAACCATATAACCCAGGGTGGCCCACCTAGTCTGGGCCACCGAGCAGTCAGTGGGCTCCCAAACATTCAAAAGACAACGACGAGGTTCCGGACACAAGGACACCCCTGTCACCACAGCCATAACCTCAAGCACAGCCGTCCAGTAAGCAACCACCATCGGGCATTCCCAAAGAATATGTAGGAAAGTCGCACTCAAACCACATCCACGCTTACACAACCCATCAGAAGAAAAACCCATCACAAGCAAACGAGGTCCCGTAACATACACTCGATGAAGGATCTTCAATTGGACCAAACGGAGACGAGCCGGGATAGCCACCTCTTTAGGAGAAGAGAGGGCCGACTGCCAATCCTCGTCATCAAGCTCCAAACCATCACGAACCCATGCCTCCCGGAGTCGAACCAACAGATCAGTCCGATTATTAATCAGTTTCTTGTAAATCAGGGAGATAGTGCTGTCAGGAAGATGTCCGTCAAGGACACGGTCTTCAAGGGGGGAAGAATCAGGCGGAATCTCACCAGGAGCAAATACAGCGGTCAAGGCGTGCCTAACCTGTAGGTATCGAAAGAATTCCCGACCACTCAAGCCATATTCAGCCTGGAGGGCCTGAAATGTTCGCACAGAGCCCTTGGAATACACATCTCCCACTTTAGAAATTCCAATCATGTCCCAGCGATCGAAACCCTTGGTAGACCAAAGACCGCCCAGGCGTTCGGAAGCATAAAGCGGCGTGGCTAACGTCAAGCGATCCTCCCAGCCCAGGCTCCGAGTCGCGGCCCGCCACACCGCCAAAGCAATCGACGTAGGACCCACAAGATGGCGCCCAGCAGGGCGAGAGTAAAGCACTCTGTTAAAGTCACCTCCCGGGAGCTGAAGTCTATCCATCTCAAACGCCGGATTACTACCCGGCGAGAACATGATGTGGTTGATAGCGGACAAGTGTGAGGCCCAATAATACCTCTTAATATCGGGGAGTGCAATGCCACCGTCATACCAAGGAATGGAAAGCTTAGCAAGAGCAATACGCGGGCGTCCATCCCAGACAAGTTGTCTCTGAAGGGTCTCAATCTCCCGAAAATAGGACTGAGGGACAGGATCATAATAATTCTGGAGAGCGTAAAGAAACCTCGGTAACGACATCATCTTAAACAGGGCTGCCCGACCAAGGGGAGACAAGGGAAGCCTGCGCCAACGAGCAACGTCCAAACGCAGTCGAAGCAACGGAGGAAGGAGATTACGATCAAAGCGAAGAGACGAGTCCAGAGTAACGAAAACTCCCAGGTATTTGAAACCATCCCGGGCCACCTGAAGAGGGAGCCTGCTCGGTAATGGAGGCAAGACACCAGACAAAACATACACACAGGACTTGGTCCAATTGATTACGAGGCCCGAGTTAGCACCAAAGGACACAAGAACGTCAAATAAAACAGATAAAGACTTACGAGGGGAGGTAAGATACAAGAGGATATCGTCCGCATAGAGCGAGACTCGGTCCTCGAAGTCCGGGGCCCAGCGGATCCCCTTAAGGGACGGTTCCCAGCGGAGCCAGGCCGCCAACGGCTCAAGGGCGAGCGCAAACAGTAGCGGGGACAAGGGGCAACCTTGGCGGGTGCCCCTGCCCAGGGGGAAGGGAGCAGACACCCTACCATTCACAACAACCTGCGCCAAAGGTTCCGCGTACAATAACTTAATCCAGCTAATAAACTCACACCCGAAACCGAATTTCTCAAGAGCCGCCCATAAATAAGGCCACTCCACAGTATCAAAGGCCATGGAGGCATCCAAGGACGCCAAAATGGCCGGTTCAGTCAGTAGCCCCGCCCTCGCTATCACGCCGTGAAGACGACGTAGATTCAAAGCAGTGTTGCGATGCGGGATAAAACCAGATTGATCCGGATGAACTAAGTCCCCAAGAACCGATAGGAGTCGGGTCGCCAAAAGTTTCGCCAGAACCTTGGGTTCAACATTTAACAGGGAGATGGGTCTATATGAGGAACAAAGGTCGCGAGGTTTACCGTCCTTAGGGATGACGACTATCGTCGCCAAACGCTGATCATAGGGAAGGAGGTTACGTTCACGCGATTCCAAAAACATATCGCGGAGATATGGCGCCATTTTATCGGGTCGCAACTTGTACAACTCAATAGGCAAACCATTTGGACCCAACGCCTTGCCCGAACGGAGCGAACGAATGGCAGTAGCTATTTCATCAACCGTAAAGGGGGAGTCCAAAGCGATACGGTCCAAATCAGAGACACAGGGCAATGCAATATCACGCAAAAGGAGGCGAGAGTCAGCCACATCCCTCACAGACACAGGAGCATACACAATACGGAAATGTTCCGCAAAACGATCTACAATGGCGATCGGATCAATCACATTTTCACCACTCGCAGACTGAATCACAGGCACGACACGATTAGCTCTTTCTTTCTTGTCCAACCACGCCAGGAGTTTACCCGCCTTATCACCAACATCATACAATCTGCCTTGTTGCTCACGAAACATCACTTTTGCAGCGTCAGTAACTAGGGATTTATATGCAAACTGTTTTAGACCCAGGGCATGAAGTTTCTCAGGCGTGACACCAGATCCCAGCTCGTCCTCCAAGGCAGAAATTTCCCCCTCGAGGTCCACTACCTCCCTCTTCCCGGCTTTCTTAGCTTCAACAATCAAAGAAAGGGCCTGTCCACGAATCACAGTTTTGAAGGCTTCCCACAGGGACACCGCCGAAGGGACCGACCCCTCGTTTTCCAGGAAATAAGCATCTATGGACTTGAGCAAGAGGGCACGAGTCTCAGGGGAGGAGAGATACCATGGGTTAATGGGAGCCACTCGGCCCACTGCCTCTATCCCAACCTCAAAACGAAGCCAGAGCGGCGAGTGGTCAGAGATGCCCCTTGGCAAATGTATAATCTCACGGATCGCCGACGACTGGGCAGCGGGCATCAGGAAATAATCTAGCCGAGATAGGCTACCATGGGCACCAGAGTGAAAAGTGTATTGAAGCTGAGTAGGGTGTAACAATCGCCAGCAGTCCACAAGGCCAAAAGAATCCAAAAACCCACCCAACCAACGCTGGGCATGCGGGGTATCCCTGGGGGGATGGCGATCGTGAAGGCCAGAAAGCACTGAATTAAAGTCACCGGCAAGAAAGAGTACACTATCAGGAAGGCCCAACAAGACACGGCCTAAATCAGTGAAAGTAGCAGTTTGCAAGCCTGGGGGGACATAAACATTAAAGAGGGACAGGGTGCGGCCCTCATATCTACCCACCAGAACAATATATCTCCCACGGTCATCCCGAATCACCTCATCTATCGCCAGAGGGAGGGAGTTACGAACAAGGATACCCACACCCCTGGATCCTGAAGTAAACCCCGAGTGTGCCACAAGGCTGTAGCCCCATCTATTCATTGCATTACATACATTCCCAATCAAATGGGTCTCTTGCAGGAAAACAATGTCCGGTGACAAACGTCTTATATATTTCAACACCACACTGCGCTTGATGCGATCTCCCAGGCCATTAACGTTCCAGGAAACAAATTTCAACCCCCTACCCCCCATCCCACCCACCCGAGCCAGGACCCCCCATCCAAGAGCTAGACATCAGAAACATCAGTAAAGACAGAAGCAATTCGCCTTGAAAACAACACACAAAAAAATAAGAACTTCCCATCCCCCTCCCCCAAGCTGAAAGGAAACACCCCCCACCCTGCACCCCTGCAAAAAGCTAAAGAGCCACCCCAACCTGCAGTGTGCCTGTCGCCCCATAACCCCTAGTCCACACAAAGACCCCGGAGGAGGAAAGGTCTCCGTTCCACCCGCCCCCAGACTACAGTAAGAGCAAGAAACAACACACAAAAAATAAATAATCACATTGCAGAGGTACGCTGGCCACCACTCCTGGGAACGTATTCAAAACGAGACATCAGAGTCAAACAATCAGATCTCCACACCACCTTCGGCACCACCAGGGTGAGCGGCAGATTCAGTCTCAGGAGGACGGTCAGGCAAGGAGTCCAGCCAGTCATTAACAGCATCCGGTCTATCAAAGAACAGAGTACGCTCATTATACTCGACACGAAGTCTGGTGGGGAAAAGCATAGCATAGCGTAGACCCCGATCTCGAAGACGTTTCTTAGCACCACGAAACTCCATCCGTTGTCTTTGAACCTGTTGGGAGAAGTCCGGGTAGAAGTTCACTGTGGCATTCTCGAAGGCCACCGGGCCCTTCACCCGTGAGGCCTGCAGGATAGCGTCCCGATCCCTATAATGAAACAGTTTAGCCACAATAGGCCTTGGCGGAGCACCCGGTTTAACTTTGCCCCCCGGGACACGATGTGCACGTTCAACCGTGAAAAATTTGGTAAGCCCGGAGGGGGCAAGATGGTTTAAAATCAGACCCTCAACCAGGAGATCAACAGAGTGGGGTTCAGGGTTTTCCGGTACACCAACCAGGCGAACATTGCAGCGACGTGCCCTGTTTTCAAAATCCTCCAGGCGCCGGGTCATGAAGTCGTTCACCCGACGAAGATTCCCAACCTCCGTCTGGAGCTCCGAGACGTCCTTCGTGAGGCTAGACGATTTAATATCCAATGACTGCACCCTCTCATTCGTCTTGCCGAGATCAGCACGAATCAGGTTCACCTCGATGGCCACGGTGTCAAGTTTGTGGGCCAAGGCCTCATACTGAAGGCCGGTGGATTCCCTCACTCCCGAGATGGCGCCCATGATATCCTGTAGGGAAGGCTCCGCCGACTCTTCCAAAATTCGTTCAGACGCCGTACTGTGGCCAGGTAGGGCAGCTCCGGGGGACCCCTTAGATTGAGTATAACGGTCCATGACGTTCGTCTGAACCGGCGCTCCGCGCAGAGGTGTTTTCGTCTTGCGCGTTTCTCTGTCCCCTCTGCCCGCCATTTTGAAGATGCGTCACGGGACAAGCCACCAGGGTCGACGGGCCAAACACCCAAAACTCAGGATCAAAAGTACACCCAAAAGAAGGGCTCAACTCGGGAGGAGGCCACCAAACCAGCAAATAGACAAGAGGAAAGCCCCGTGTCCGAACTGTCTCCAAGTCTCAGCCAAGCGCGATACGCACACTCGTGGCACAGGTCGAGACAGAATCGAAACCGAAACTCAGGAAGGGGGTCTCACAAGGCCAGATCTCCTGCCGTTGTTGTTCAATTCCAGGACGGCCACAGATCCGCACCCCGTCCCGGGCGCACCTCAAGGGCGGAGCCCAAAAGTTCAGACCACCGTAGCTCAGGAGTACGAGATCCAAAGCAAATTCCGAAAAGTGCCAGGGTAATCAGCCAAACGTCCTCTACTTGAATTCTTACAAGAAATCAGGATCTAGTCAGGATAAATCGCCGGGAGCGGCGAGGGTCCGGAGAGCGCTGTGCTCAAGCGGCCATCACGGATGCCCGCCAAGCTCCTCCCCCCTGTACCATCTTTTGCACACCAAAAGGTGTTGAAATACAGACCCCAGATGAAGATGGCATTTATAAATTATTGTTACTTAGACCTGACTCAGAAATTAAAAGATTGACCCTGCAGGACTTGCCCCAAGAACTCCAGGAAGCCGTAAAGCCAGAGGTGTGGGATTTCACTGGAAAAGATGTGGGGTTGATGAAAGATGTGGACCCCATACAGATAGCCATCAAGGACAATGCAGTATATCCTAACACTAGGCCCTACCGAATGAATGCTGAAGTGAAAGCAGGTGTCACTCTGGAAATACAAAAATTATTAGAAGGAGACATCATACAGGAAGTGATGAGCAGCCCATGCAACTCACCGATTATGGGCATCAAAAAGCCTAGTGGCAAGTATAGGGTAGTGCAGGACCTGAGAAAGGTTAACAAAATTGTAGTTCCTTGCTGCCCTATTGTCCCGAACCCTGCAGTGATATTGTACCAGATTCCTTGGGATGCTGAATGGTTCACTGTGATTGATTTATGTCATGCATTCTTTTCGATACCCCTGCACCCCGACAGCAAATTTCTTTTCTCATTTGCCTTCGAAGGTCACGTGTATTGTTGGAACCGGGTCCCTCAAGGGTATACAGAGAGCCCCTCTATCTTTAATCAGATCTTGAAAAAATGTCTAGAGACTTTGCTCTTACCTGGGAACTCTGTGTTAGTGCAGTACATAGACGACCTTCTACTGGCGTCTAAAAGTCATAGGGACTGTGTAGTTGACACCATTGCCCTCTTAAATCATCTGTGTGAGAAAGGGCATAAAGTGGCCCCTGACAAACTACAGTTCTGTGCGAAATCAGTGAAATATCTGGGACACCAAATAGAAAAGGGTGTCAGAAAAGTCACATCAGAAAGAGTGAGAATAATTCAAAAGATGCAGTTGCCCCGTACTCAAAAAGATGTCAGAATGTTCCTGGGTGTATTAGGGTACTGCAGGCAGTGGATTCTGGGATTTGCAGCATTAGCCAGGCCCTTGATAAAAATGACCACGAGAGGAATGCCAGATGTTGTAGAGTGGGACGATGAAAGCCTAATGGCTTTCACAAGACTGAAAAACTGTCTGTGTACAGCCCCTGCGTTGGGAATGCCAGATTATTCCAAAGAGTTTGCCCTATTCTGTGACACTCGCGATAATTGTGCATTGTCAGTCCTGACTCAAGAACATGGCACGACCAGAAGGCCTGTGGCCTATTTCTCTGCCACTTTGGACCCAGTAGCTGCTGGGTTACCAGGCTGTCTGAAAGCAGTAGCTGCTACCTGTGCAAGTTTGGAACAGAGTGAGTCCATTGTCATGGGACATCCTGTGACCGTGTATGTTTCACATGGAGTGGTAATTCTATTGACCAGAACTAAAACACAGTATCTCACCCCTAGTCGGCTGACTAAATACGAGAGGATTCTTGTGGGTGCAGCAAATGTAAGCATTGTTAGGTGCGGTATTCTGAACCCTGCCACTTTACTCCCCGACCCCTTGGAAATAGAAGGTGGGGATGATGATGAACATGATTGTATTGACCTGACAGAGTTCAGTACTAAACCACGCCCAGACATAAAAGAAGTGCCATTGCCTGAACATGATAAAGAACTATTTGTGGATGGTTCCTGTCTAAGACATGAACTCGGAGGCTTGAGTGCTGCTTATGCAGTAGTCTCTTTCACAAAAATTGAAGAAGCAGGTTACCTATATAACATCAAGTCTGCCCAAGTAGCCGAATTAATAGCTATGATAAAAGCTTGCAAAATTGGGAAGGACTTACGCATAACAGTGTATACTGACAGTCAGTACTGTTATGGAGTTGTGCATGACTTTGGCCAATTGTGGCTGCAGAGGGAATTCATGACTTCCTCAGGTACTCCCATTCGGAATGCAAAGGTTGTTCATGACCTGTTAGAGGCAATCCAGTTGCCCAAAGAACTGGCAGTGGTAAAATGTGCTGCTCATAAAAAGAACATGGACAAAGTATCACTGGGAAACGATTATGCTGATCGAGTGGCCCAATGGTGTGCCAAAGATCGGTATATTGTAAATCCAAAACGAGGGGGGCCAGGAACCAGCTGCCAGCTTCAGGTGTTTGAAGAAGTGCCTACATGGGATGAAGTGAGAGAGTGGCAGGAATCGGCTCCTTGGCAAGAAAGAGAGAAATGGAAGGAGGATGGGTGTAGACCGAGGCGTGTGGATGGTGTGATTTTGGGCCCAACTGGTATGCCTGTGTTACCCCGACACTTGCTTGGCGCAATGGCAAGATTAATACACGAAGGATCACACATTGGTAGGGATGCCATGATTCTGGTATTTCAACAGACTTGGTACAGTAAAAAGTTCAGGAAGGTAGCAGAGTCCCTCTGCCAGAGGTGCCTGTCATGTCAACAGATGAACCCAGGCAAGAGGACAATGGTTGAACTGAGCAAGATTGGGAGATCAGGGGGTCCCTTTATAAAAATACAGATTGATTTCATCACCATGCCCCGTTGTGAAGGAAAGCGATATGTCCTTGTCATTGTTTGTGTATTTTCAAAATGGGTAGAAGCTTACCCTACTCCCAAAAGTGACGCTCTGACAGTAGCGAAGTGTTTACTAAAAGAACTGATACCTAGATTCGGCATACCATACATTATTGAATCAGATAAGGGTGGACATTTCCAGAATGAGATACTGGCTGAATTATGTAAGGCCTTCGGAATAAGGCAAAAATTGCATTGTGCATACCACCCAGAGGCTTCTGGAATAGTGGAACAAGTAAATGGAACTATCAAAAACAGACTAGCAAAGCTGACAAATGCTACTGGCATGACCTGGGTGAAGGCCCTGCCCCTGGTCCTAATGGGACTGAGAAGTGTTCCTGACCGCAAGACAGGCCTAAGTCCCCATGAAATCATTATGGGAAGAGTGATGAGACAAGCATGGGTGCCAGGAAGCAAACTGTTGAATATTACTGATGATTTGGTGCTTGAATACTGCAGAAGATTGGGTGATCAAGTGCGTTCTATCTCTCGCCAGATTGGAGACGACGGCATCCTCAATCCAACGACTCCTCTCCACAGCTTGGTTCCAGGAGATTGGGTCAAAATAAAGAAGCACACTCGATCAAGCTGTCTGGCACCAAGGTGGGGAAAGAAACGCCAAGTAATCCTGGTAACAACCACTGCAGTGAAGGTCGCAGGTGTTCCCCAGTGGATCCACGCTGGACACACCCAGAAGGTATTACCAGACAGAGGATTTGAAGAAGAAGGGCAACCAGCAGAGGACCCTGAAGGAGCCAGACCAGAAGCAACTGACAACGAGCAGCCCAGCACCAGTCAGGTTGCAGGAACAGCAGACGTTGGCCCAGGAGTAGTTGACTATGAACTGCCAAGAATCCAGCCTGCTGAAGAGGTCCAGGAAACTGAGCCAGGAGTAGCTGAAGACGAGCTGCCAAGCATATGGCCAGAAGAATGGATACCGATGATTGATCTGACCGAAGATCCTATCAGAACAAGAGAGCGACTTAGTGAAGGTAGAGAGTGGACTAGTCAGGAAAAGCAAGGCACAGGCGAAGAACCTCAGCCGCTTGAGATTCACATCAAAACTGAGGAAGGAGAAGGTCAGACAGGGACAGAGCAGGTGTTCGATACACCACCGCTAACACCTGATGCAGATAAAGGAGAGACTAGAAATGGAGTGATAGTTCGTGCAGAAGAAAATCAAGAGATCGAAGTGCTTGAACAGGATCAGAGAGGGTTAGAAGAACGGGTTCAGGAAACAGAAACAGAAACAAAGACAATCGAAAGCCAAAAACAAAATATTCCTGAACAAGGCCAGATTAGCAACCAGGCAGAAGAATTTGATGCTAGCCCTGGAACTAGCCAGATAGGGGAAGTAGAAGAAGAAAGTGGAGAAGAATTACCACAAGATAAAGAGAACAAGAGAATAAGAGAAGAAAGTGAAGTCCAAGTACCGACTAAGAGACTAAAGAAAAGAAACAACCTTGAGCCTAGGTTTGTAAAAAGATTGAGACTAAGGATAAAGACAGTGGAAGAAAAACGTGCAGAAGCAAGAAGAAGTGCTCGGATAGCAGAGCAAGAAGAAGACTCTTCCAAAAGAAGGAGTGAACGAATAAAAAGACAAAACAAAAAGTACAAGTCTCCTGAATGGACACTGGTTTTGGAAGAACTTGAAGATCTTGATATAACTGACGTGAGCGACGGAGAGCCCGTCCCTGAGTACTCAGCTGAAGAAGAAGACGAACCACCGTGAATTTGCACAAAGTAAGCTAATTGTGTAAAGCCAAAAAGAGGGGTTCGAGAAACTCCTTCTGAGCCAAAATGTCTGATTCAACAGTGAATGGTAGACCTAGTTGCAGCCGTTTTAAGACGTGTTGCAAGGTGGGTATATGTAGTGTAGTAGTACTGATAGTTATCTGGATAGGATTAACAATTTTCATTCCCTTTGCTGTAAGTAAAGATACTAACATTGTCCCTACTGAAGTTGTAAATACTGACAGTGAGGAGCTAACAACACAGAGTGAGGCACGACATGAAAGAGCCCTGAGACAAACAAAACAGAACTTAGAAGCATCAGATGAGGGAGGACTACATTATCATGGAGTTAAGAACAAGACACACTTAAATGTTTTCGCAAACTTATTAATACACTATGTAGAGACTATGGAAATTGAAGATTGCTATGTCTGCATGAAGCTACCTACTTCTGTGGCTGAAGGCGTGACATACCATCACCTGCCATTGACATATGGAATCTCCTGTAGCATTTTAGCTAGTTTATTTTACAAAAGGGGACCGTTACAGTATTATTACTCTAACAATGACGTGATCTTTTCTGAACTTCCTATACGTGGGAACTTGAATCCGGTACATACCAAAAGTGACACCATAAGATATATGGGAGACTACTTTCTGACTATAGGTAACATTGACATAGCAGACGCACACAGAGATAACTTGACTTGTTCTTTGCGTGAGCAGGAAAAAATGTTCCTGAACATGGCAGAGAAAAGAAGAATTAAAATTCAAAAGAAGGCTAATGACGAAAGTCAGAAAAAGCCAAAGTGGGCAGAGAACATGGAAGGCACCTCATCTGGTGGAGCGGGTCCTGCTCTGTTGCTGGATTTTGAAAAGAAAGGCAAGCTATGTCTTCACCGCGAGAAGACTAGCTATTATAATAATGTTTTCATTGGTTCCAGTGAATGCGAACATAATTACAAGGTAATTGGAGGTTGGGGTTTCAAAAATGGTTCAGAGCCTGTGTTTCCTGGAATTTATTATATTTGTGGGGACAAGGCTTATTTCAAATTGCCGGATCACTGGTATGGAAGCTGCTACTTTGGCATTGTCTTCCCGAAAATATACCATGTGAATGGGAAAGCTGGAAGCAATGAAGATACTAATGGCTTAGTGCGTAGTAAAAGAGAAAGTATAGGTGAAATTA
The DNA here is from genome assembly GCF_964261635.1 of Lissotriton helveticus. Taxonomy (NCBI): domain Eukaryota; kingdom Metazoa; phylum Chordata; class Amphibia; order Caudata; family Salamandridae; genus Lissotriton; species Lissotriton helveticus. The sequence continues at coordinate 185,277,711 of NC_136068.1, read as the reverse complement.
TGGGTAGTATTTTCAGTGCACTGATACCTGGAGTGGGAGTGGTTCTGAACACTCACAGAATTTGCAAATTGTCTACTATAGTAGATGTGCTGTCTACTGAAACAGCTCATGGATTTCTGCTGGTCAATACTGAAATGGTTGCGATCAGATCAATGGTTTTGCAGAATCGACTTGCTCTTGACACCTTATTAGCGAAAGAGGGCGGAGTTTGCCGGATGTTGAAGGCGCAACATTGTTGCACTTATATTCCGGATAAAAGTGTACAGATCAAAAGGTATGTGAAAAACATTACTAATTTGGCAAAGGAACTCAAACCACTCGAGGTTGATAGTGCCTGGAAGAGACTGGTAGATGGTCTCTCAAATGTAGGTCATTGGCTTGCTAGCATAGGAAAAAGCTTATTGTTCAAAATTCTGATGCCAATTGGTATTATAGGTCTCATTATACTTTCCATTTTCTTATGCTGTAAATACCGCAAGCGCACCAAAAAGCACGAGGTAAATGCAAGAGGAGTGAAACGAAGTGTGGATGAGATTGAATTAGAGGAAGTGAATGATCAGATATACAAAAAGGTGAAGACTTCTCACCCTGCTAAGACTGAGAGAGAAAAGTTAGAACGGTTGCTGGAAGAAATAGAACTTTATAAAGTGTGAGAGAAAGTTGGCATCTGGTTCCATTATAATTTGTGATGATAGTAAATATCATCAAAGAGGGGATTGATGAAGCAAAGCTTTGCATATTTTGCGGCTTGCCGAAGTCAAGAACCTCGTTTATGTGTAATAAGGTAACAAATGTATGTTTTACTAACGTTTATGTTAAGTTTGAACATAGATAGTGAAGCTTGCACATGTGTTTTACTAAAATAATTTACCCAAGTCACCTAAAATGGCCGCCGCTTGTATTTAGTTACTGCGCATGCGTCAGCCACACTCACGTGTCCTGACGCGTCTGCAGAAGTGGAGGGAAAGTTATGCGCATGCGTAATTCATAGCTGTGCTTATCATGTGGTACTGCTCGTGCCACTGCTCTTGTGACTGTGTCAATGTAGCTAACATTTTAATGCAATAGTTTTATTTCTTGATGATGAGTCAAAAGTACAAATCCTGTGATGTATTTTCATAATGACATTATTATGTATTAATTTGTTTTTCGCTTACTTTTTATGTACCGCGGGGAATGGGGTTTGTCTGTGCCGAGAACCATTTTGGAGGTCCTTCTGCGCCTGCGCGACCTGCCAAGGCGGAACAGACCTTGAATGATGGAACTCAGCCAGTTGGCAGTGATGAGCAAGATGCTCCTGAGAACGACCCGAAAAACTCGGCTGAACCAATCACATGTGCTCACAGAGCAACAATGTTAAAGTTGCCATTGTATTTCTGCACCAGTTCTCATGAGAACCCCAATCTAGTTAGGCGGTACCCTATTATGCAAATGAAGGCTTGAGACTCTATGTCGTGATTGGTGTGCTACCCAAATCCTACCTTAGGACCAATCCAAATTGAAGGATTCTGACACTTTGCAACATTGGGGGGTGGTACACTGACCCCAAACTGTATATCTACCCTGGGTTCACCTAGTGAACCGTCCGACTTGTCTGGTTTAGCTGACCTGTCACTGACCCAACGCACTCAATAGGTGACTGAAGATACAGAGCGCTGCGAAGCACTCTGTCCGAATTTGACCATAGACTGAGGTTCTACTGAGCCTTAAAGTGCTGGCAAGCACTTAGCTGGGAGTTCGCTGACCCAATCGGGGTCTTGATCGATAGCTGCAGAGCGGGTGGAGCGCAGGCGTTGCTTCCGAACTGTGGGTTCCGGTCCTGTCCTGAAGAGGGTCCTGTCCTGAGGGTTTGCTGTCCTGTCCTGAGGGTCCTGTCCTGATTCCTATTCCGAGGGTATCCTGTCCTATCCTGGGTGTCCATTCTGCACCTGCTGTCCTTTGAGGGGTATCCTTCCTTGAGGGTTTCCTGTCCTTAACTGACCCGTGGCCAGGGTTTGGTTTCCACACCTTTCTAGGTAAATATTGCTCTGGAAAACTCTTTTAAATCTTGCACCTTCTGAATTTCTGACTTTTGCTTTAATAAAGTTCATCATTGCATATGTTATATTTTCCATGCCTTTCCGCAACTATTGAAAGTCAATTACATATTTTTCCATAAGGTTTTGTTCCTATGTCTTCTCACTGGTTAGAAATTATATTTTGCATTGCAGTCTGTAATTTTATGATATGGTCTAGAACTTCATTGCCTAGATTGTTCAAAGGCCCATTCACCTTAAGTGAAGCGTGTTACTCTTTATAGGCCCTCCCATAGTTATTCATGCATAAACTGTCCATGCTTAAACATTTCTGAGATTTTATAGTATTTTCCATCTTTATTTTCTTATTGAATGTATGTATTATTTTTTTTAAATAGTTTAATGTGTTAATTAAATATAGAATATTTAATTATTTTAAATTATTTATGTATGTGTTTATTTTACTTTTTATGTAATTAAAGTTTATAAAATAAATAAAGATAATAGTTAATCAAATGTATTTTAGTAAATATATGTATATGCACTTTTTTGTGTTTATATTTATTAAATTAAGTTTATTTGTTATATTTAATTAAAATATATATTACACTTAATTAATTTTGTTACTAATATTAATATCATTTAATTAATCTAATTTAAGTTATGTTATTTTTTAAAGTCGATATTTGTTACATCTATATTTTTTACATCAATATTTTTGAGTTTAAATATAGGGAGTCGATATTTTTGTAATCAATATTTTTACATCAATATTTTTTTCATCTATATTTTTTGAATCGATATTTAAACATGGAACCGTATTAAATGACGGGGGGGGGGAGGAAATGTTGAGAAAGTTTAAGAAAAAAAGAAGTACATTGCAGGGGCATAAACAGCATCATACTCTGGGGGTGTGGGATATCTCGCCATCAGAATAAAAGTTGTTAACATTTTGTTCAGTATTAATTGTATCTGGAGGACAAGTCTGTCCTGGGAGATGCGAAGGTAGGGCAGCAAGGACGTACCAAGGAAAATGGGCCTTTCTCTCCCTAGTTGGGTAGTAACTGACACCAGAAATTGAGTTCAGGTGCCCCTCATTCCTCGGTGCCACTTCACCTGTTGCACTATTGGTAGTTGCGCCCGTTAAGGTCAGGACAACAAATGGAGTGAAAATACTTGGTAAGGGCAGACAGGCAGGAAGGGGGTGGCGGGCCTAATGGGGGAGAGTTACACCCCTGCCAATACCAGGCCTAAAGCGTTCAAGGGATTGAGGAGGAAAACCTACCACATGCATTTTTTGTCTATTAGGACTCTACAATATTATTTTGCGATGGATCCGGGGTGTAGCCTTGCGGGAAATTTCACCAGCCACAACAATAAATCAGTTTCATCAACTCTAACTTCTTTTCTGAGAGCCCCTCGTAACAGTTTCCAACGGTGTTTGCAGCATGCGCAGTAACCCCCTGAGCTATTTTACAAGCTGTGCACGGTTCCGGGGCGTGTCCTCACTTTGAGCACAGTGGCGGAGTTTGATCCTCTCTATCAGAGAGAAGCGAATGCAACAGCACAGCGCAGGACCCCGGAAGACATCAATCACGAGGCAGGTAGGAACCGTGAGCAGAGATTACTGTACCGTCCCCGAGCATATGCGGCCTGCAGTTGACGAGATTAATGGCGGATATCCGAGGCGCCTGTGTGATGCAAAGAGACAGGTGTCTGGAGCCCGACCGGCCCGCTCGAAGACCAGGGTTGTGTGTCCCTACTGGCTGGTGCCTCTGTGAGGGACCATAGTCTTATAGTGTGACTGACTCTGCCCCAGCCCAGTCATAAACAGTCAATTATTCTTTATGGGTTATATGATATCTATCTCAGCTTTAATTGTAAAATAGAGGTGGGTAGGGAGCACACTGCCTCTCATCCCAGCACAGTTCACCCCATTGCATCCTGGTAAATGCAGTATGCTTACTTTCAAAGTTGCTGTAGTCTTTCACCAAAGTTAATGTAGGTAGTGTAAAACAGGCACGCAGGTAGTGTGAAACAGGCACGCTTCACTGAAAGTGAGGGAATGGAAAGGACTGAGGCATTACTTCTTGTGGTATTGATCCATGTGACGTCATAGTACGCTGATTATCAGTAGCGCCCCGTGGTGGGAGTGCTGCTGGGCGCTGACGTGGGGAAGGGCAGGGTGGGGGGGTAGTAAACTACGGATTATGGCCGATTAGAGGTAAGTAAACATATAAGTAAATAAAACGAATTTCGTTGCTCTCGCTGCATCGCATTTGGCGATACAGCACTCCCACCACGGCCGCTACTGATGATTATACCAACGAGTTCCGTCACTATCTGTAACGTAACCTCGGGTTCCTTCCAGCAGGTGCCTCTGAAAGGCACCCTAGGCTTGTTGTGCGAGTGACCCCGCCTACGCCCTCTGTATAGGTAGAAGAGGTGTGGTGCAGCAGCCAGGGTGCCTGACTCAGGACCACGGGGTTCGAGGTTCGATCACCGCTGGCAGGTTAGCCCAGCACTATGTGACTCTGGGCAATAGCTCGCTTAATCTTCCCGACGACCCCCAGCGCCAGGACACCTTTCCGGAGGTAGCTGTGCGCTTTACAAATGCTGGTATTTCATTTCATAGTACGCAATGACCTTCATCAAGCTATCCCAGTTGGGATCAGGGAGATGTTCCATTAGTGCATTCTACGCAGAAATCTCCGCTCAGCTCATCTTAATCTGTGGCTCTACCCAGAGCCCTGAAGAAGAGATGGGGTGGTAGAGCTTTCTCAGTGGCGGCAGCCAGACTCTGGAACTCGCTTTCCCATTCCCTGAATTAGAAAGACCTGGGGCCTTATTTTTGGCATAAGGCAGTGTAGCAGGGCACCTTGCTGTATTACCCAGCGCCAAAGTGAACGGGCAGGAATGCACCGTATTTAAGCAATACGGTGCATTCCTGTCCTTTCTGCCTGCACTGGCGTGGTGTTGGCAGCGTAGCGCCAATGTAGGCACCCTTGCACCATGGTGCACCCATTCAAGAATGCTTTTGTTCAGGAAAGGGCACCCTCCTGCACAAAAACAATCCTACACGGCGTTTTCCTCTTTCTATGTGTGCGACAGAATGCAGCACACGTGGAAAGAGGATAAAACAAGGAGAAATAAACATATTTCTCCTCATTACGCATACGGATTTGACACTTTCCCAGGTTTATATCACTTTGTAAATCTGGGGCAGCATCAAATTCCACAGGTGTTGCGTGGGAAGACTCACCGCAACACCCATGGAACGCCTCCCGGGCGCAAAGTAAGGCGACACAGTAATTATCACTGTGTCGCCTGACTCATGAATCATGATTTATGAGGACACTCAAAGCCACGCAGGTGGCTTAGCGTGGCTTCATAAATCCTTATGGGAGCCCAGCGTCACGCATATACCACTTTACGTGATGCGAAAGCGACGCAGGGCGCTCATAAATACGTCCCCTGGTTGTTTCCTTTATAGTGTGCCCACCTAAGTATTCTTGTACTATGTCGAAGCCGCTTATGGCCTGAATCGGAGCTCCCTTAACCCCCTGACTGCGGCCGGAATTCTGCGCCTGTGCGGCACATTCCGATCGCGGGCGTGGTCATGACGGCTCCCGGCAGTCAGCAGCACACACCCACCGTAACTGATGACGACCGGGAGCCTTCATCAGCACCGAAGGGGTTAATACAGCGTCTTGACGCCTTTGTTCATTTGTGGCACTCAATCAGTCCTATCACATTTTTAAAAGAACAGATCAGTGGCATTCAAAAATACTAATGACCCCCCTGCAGAATGTTTAAAGAGGCCCCGGACATATATTTGTTGACTTTTGATTGAATTAACAGCAGTCCTTAAGTAGTCACGCATTAGTTTGGGGCACTGTGTGTTTACGGTTGAGTTCATGAAAGCACTTAACTAGTGGCATGCAAGTTTGAATCAATGTAAACGTTTGATTGAATTAATGACAGTACTTTACTAGTCACACATTAGTTAAGGGCAATCTAAGCTTATGATTGAACTCACAGAAGCACGTACCTAGTGGCATGCTAGTTTGAATCGTTGAAAACTTTTGATAGAATTAATGACAGTACTTGACTAGTCACATATTACTTTGGGGCACTATGTCCCTATGATTGAACTCATGGTAGCACTTAAATAGTGGCATTCTAGTTTGAATCACTGTACACTTTTGATAGAATTAATGACAGCACTTAACTAGTCACATATTACTCTGGGGCACAATGTGCTTATGATTAAACTTGTGGTAGCACATAACAAGTGGCATGCTAGTTTGAATCACTGTACTCTTTTGATGGGACTAATAGCAGTACTTAACTAGTTACACATTACTCTGGGGCACAATGTGCTTATGATTAAACTCATGGTAGCACATAACTAATGGCGTGCTAGTTTGAATCGTTGAAACCTTTTGATTGAATAAATGGCAATATTTTACTAGTCACACATTAATTTGAGGCATTTATTTTAATGATTGAATTTATATCCGAATTCAACTTGTCACATCCCTGATGATGATGAGATAGCTTCATTACTTTGTATAAACATGTAAAATAATATCATGTTGTTAAGAGAAAAAATAATAAATAAATAAAAATCATCTTTGGTCTACATGTACATACTTCCATTGTGCATCTATGTACCTTCCATGTACTTGGATCTGTGTGTCTGTTACTTTTCTCCTGAAAAAGCATATCCAATGCACTACCCTATTTCTCATCCTGTGCCTCTATCAATATCTATAATCTACAAATACTTACCTCCTTTATGTATCTATATACTTTCAATGTACTTATGGATCTATATATTTATCACTTTCTTCTAATTTAGCATTTCCAATGCACTACCCTATTTCTCAGCCTATACTTCACTCAATATATCTTCTAGCCCAACCTTTCTGACTCATCTCAAACTTCTTTCTACTACTCCTTCTAATGCACTACCCTATCTCTCATCCTATACATCGATCAATACATCCTCTACATCCACTCTCTCATAATCCCAAATCCCATACCACTACTATGATCGCCAAAATAACCCTTTCTAGACTCTCTCCTACTCTACCCCTCCTTGCATCATCTGACACCTCTTTTTACTATACCGATCCCCTAAAACAAACCTTTCTAAACTCTTTCCTCTGACTCCTCCCCTTTAAAACTCATTTTTACTCATCCAAAAGCAGCCTCCTACTGATAAGACCTAAAAACAAAATCCTTCACTCTTTTATCCCTCCACTATCCTTTTCAATCAAAATTAACAGACTAACACGTTCACTTCTCAAATTCCATATTCAACTATACTAATATACTACCCAAATAACTGAATAACATATCTACTACTCAAATTACTTCATATATACTATACTAATTTTCAACACTAATCCTTTATGGGTTCCGGAGTGGCGTGCTACTCGCCAGAAAAGCGCTTCAACGCCCATCAGGGGTAACAAGTGCTATATGAATGCAAATCTTTCTTCCCCTTTTATCCATCCGCTATCCTTCTCACTCCAAGTAACAGACTCATATCCACCACTGAAATTACTTCATATTTCACCATATTAATTCACCACTTATCCTTTATAGGCTTCCTGAATAGCGTGCGTCAACAAGCGCTATATAAATACAAACCTTTGTCCTCCTCTATCCTTCCGCTATCATTCCAAATCCAAATAACTGACTAACCTATCCACCACTTAAAATGTACTTGCATGTTTCACTACACTAATTCAACACTAATCCTCTATGGGTCTCGGAGTAGCGTGCTACTCGCCGAAAAAGCGCGTTGACGCCTCGTCAGGGGTAGTAAGCGCTATATAAATGCAATTACAATACAATACAGCACCAATGTTACTCTAGCAAAGGTTTCCTGGCGCTATCAGACTGATACAACAGCCCCCTTTCTGATATAACCAACTTTTCAAACTTTTTTCGAAAATGTAGATGATGAGTTTCACCCCGTTACTGAAGGGGGAGAGAATGCCACAGTTTGAGAGCTAGAAAAGAAAAGGCCCTACCGCCTTTTCAACCAAACTTATTTGGGGGACAGCGAACAAAAAAGCATTCACCAACCATATAAACATTTCTGAACACTATGGGGTCTATTAGGATGTAGGGCGGATCGCCACCGCCATGCGGGCGGTGGCGATCCGCCCTACATCATACCCCGCCTGCCACCCATTTCCCCCGCCATATTAGCATGGCGGGGGGATCCCGGCAGACGGAAAGACCGCCCCCCCGGTTTTCCGCCTGTTGACCAGTTGACCAGTCGACCGGGCTGAAAAGGGGCTAGATATGGTGGTGTTGTGTGCTAGACACCACCATCCATATTAGCATGGGCAGCGGTGCATGGCTTCCATGACGGAGACCCCACCAAGGAAAGCCATGGGGAGTCTGCTTTTGGAGACCCATTGCAGGCCCCCAGGGTATTGGGGGGGTGCAAATGGGGGGTACCTATGGTACCCCCCACATTGTCATGGACAAGGTGGCAGGCACCGCGCGGTGCCTGTCACCTTGTGCATTCCTAGCATTGTGGCAGGTGGTGCAGTGAGCACCGCACGCCACAATGCTGGGAAGAGAGGATGCCACTGCCACGGTGGCAGTGCCATCCTAATCGCCGGTGCAGGACTGCAGCACCACTGGCAGCCGGTCTACCCGCCCGCCATCCTAATAGGCCCCCAAATATTCATGACTGTATTTGCGGCAGAACTTAAATAATCATAAATACGTTTAAATCACTGTATGGTCATGATTGTGTTCATGGCAGGAATTAACTAGACTTTATTTACTTTGGGTTACTCTATGATCACGACTGAATTATTTGCAGAATTTAGTAAGTCATACATTGGTGTGATCCCTGTACCTGAATGATAGCAAAGCTAAGAACAACTCACTGGTCAAAGTTCACGCCTGTCAGGGATAGCTTAGTGTGGCTACCAGAACCCATAAATACTACCACTGTGGGCAGCTCTTTGGGGACACCAGGTTCAAGAAGACGCGGTGCAGGGTTCAGACAGACAACCACAATGGGCATCTACGTGGGGGTACAGGGTTCAAGAAAAACTTCCATAGTGGATACATCTGTGGGGGCTCGGGTACAAAGGGATTTCCACAGTGACACCAGGTTGAAGAAGACTACCGCAATGGGAACATTTGGAGCACCTTTGAGGGGGCCCTGGGGTCAAGGAGTCTCCCACGTGGGGCACTTCTGTAGGGACACCAGGTTCAGGAACACCCAGATCCAGGTTCAAGCAGACCACCACAACGGGAAGCTCAAAAAATGCACAGGGTTCAAGGATACTTCCACCGTGGACACATTTGTACGGGTCCTTGGTCCATTGAGGCTTCTCCGGTGGGCACTTTTGTGCGGGCCCTTGGTCCAAGGAGACTTCCAGGGTAGGCACTTTTGTGCGGCCCTTGGTCCAATGAGGCTTCCGGGTTGGGAACTTTTGTGCGGGCCCTTGGTCCAAGGAGACTTCCAGGGTAGGCACTTTTGTGCGGGCCCTTGGTCCAATGAGGCTTCCAGGGTAGGCACTTTTGTGCGGGCCCTTGGTCCAATGAGGCTTCCGGGGTGGGCACTTTTATGCGGGCCCTTGGTCCAAGGAGACTTCCAGGGTAGGCACTTTTGTGCTGGCCCTAGATCCAATGAGACTTCCAGGGTAGGCACTTTTGAGCGGGCCCTTGGTCCAATGAGACTTCCCGGGTAGGCACTTTTGTGCGGGCCCTAGGTCCAATGAGACTTCCAGGGTAGGCACTTTTGTGCGGGCCCTTGGTCCGATGAGACTTCCAGGGTAGGCACTTTTGTGCGGGCCCTAGGCCCAATGAGACTTTCAGGGTAGGCACTTTCGTGCGGGCCCTTGGTCCAATGAGACTTCCAAGGTAGGCACTTTTGTGCGGGCCCTAGGTCCAATGAGACTTCCAGGGTAGGCACTTTTGTGCGGGCCCTAGGTCCAAGGAGACTTCCAGGGTAGGCACTTTTGTGCGGGCCCTAGGTCCAAGGAGACTTCCAGGGTAGGCACTTTTGTGCGGGCCCTTGGTCCAATGAGGCTTCCGGGGTGGACACTTTTGTGCGGGCCCTTGGTCCAAGGAGACTTCCAGGGTAGGCACATTTGTGCGGGCCCTTGGTCCAATGAGGCTTCCGGGGTGGGCACTTTTGTGCGGGCCCTAGGTCTAATGAGACTTCCAGGGTAGGCACTTTTGTGCGGGCTCTTGGTCCAATGAGGCCTCCGGGGTGGGCACTTTTGTGCGGGCCCTTGGTCCAATGAGGCTTCCGGGGTGGACACTTTTGTGCGGGCCCTTGGTCCAAGGAGACTTCCAGGGTAGGCACATTTGTGCGGGCCCTTGGTCCAATGAGGCTTCCGGGGTGGGCACTTTTGTGCGGGCCCTAGGTCTAATGAGACTTCCAGGGTAGGCACTTGGTCCAATGAGGCTTCCGGGGTGGGCACTTTTGTGCGGGCCCTTGATCAAATGAGGCTTCTGGGGTGGGCACTTTTGTGCGGACCCTAGGTCTAATGAGACTTCCAGGGTAGGCACTTTTGTGCGGGCTCTTGGTCCAATGAGGCTTCCAGGGTAGGCACTTTTGTGCGGGCCCTAGGTCCAAGGAGACTTCCAGGGTAGGCACTTTTGTTCGGGCCCTAGGTCCAATGAGACTTCAAGGGTAGGCACTTTTGTGCGGGCCCTAGATCCAATGAGACTTTCAGGGTAGGCACTTTTGTGCGGGCCCTAGGTCCAATGAGACTTTCAGGGTAGGCACTTTTGTGCGGGCCCTAGGTCCAATGAGACTTTCAGGGTAGGCACTTTTGTGCGGGCCCTAGGTCCAATGAGACTTTCAGGGTAGGCACTTTTGTACGGGCCCTAGGTCCAATGAGACTTTCAGGGTAGGCACTTTTGCGCGGGCCCTAGGTCCAATGAGACTTTCAGGGTAGGCACTTTTGTGCGGGCTCTTGGTCCAATGAGGCTTCCAGGGTAGGCACTTTTGTGCGGGCCCTAGGTCCAAGGAGACTTCCAGGGTAGGCACTTTTGTGCGGGCCCTAGATCCAATGAGACTTCAAGGGTAGGCACTTTTGTGCGGGCCCTAGATCCAATGAGACTTCAAGGGTAGGCACTTTTGTGCGGGCCCTAGATCTAATGAGACTTTCAGGGTAGGCACTTTTGTGCTGGCCCTAGATCCAATGAGACTATCAGGGTAGGCACTTTTGCGCGGGCCCTAGGTCCAATTAGACTTTCAGGGTAGGCACTTTTGCGCGGGCCCTAGGTCCAATGAGACTTTCAGGGTAGGCACTTTTGTGCGGGCTCTTGGTCCAATGACGCTTCCAGGGTAGGCACTTTTGTGCGGGCCCTAGGTCCAAGGAGACTTCCAGGGTAGGCACTTTTGTGCGGGCCCTAGATCCAATGAGACTTCAAGGGTAGGCACTTTTGTGCGGGCCCTAGATCCAATGAGACTTTAAGGGTAGGCACTTTTGTGCGGGCCCTAGATCTAATGAGACTTTCAGGGTAGGCACTTTTGTGCTGGCCCTAGATCCAATGAGACTTTCAGGGTAGGCACTTTTGTGCGGGCCCTAGATCTAATGAGACTTTCAGGGTAGGCACTTTTGTGCTGGCCCTAGATCCAATGAGACTTTCAGGGTAGGCACTTTTGTGCGGGCCCTAGATCTAATGAGACTTTCAGGGTAGGCACTTTTGTGCTGGCCCTAGATCCAATGAGACTTTCAGGGTAGGCACTTTTGTGCGGGCCCTAGATCCAATGAGACTTTCAGGGTAGGCACTTTTGTGCTGGCCCTGGATCAAGCAGGCTACCACAGTGTGCAACTTTTTAGTGGCACAGGGTTGCACTGGGTTCAAGAAGGCCTCTGCAGGAGTGAAGGGGGCAGCTTCGAGGGGGCACTGGGTTTAAAAAGACCTATTCAGGACAGCTTTGTTGAGACCCTGAGTTCAAGGAGGCATTGGCCCAGGGTTCAAGGAGAGCTCCGCCATGAGCAGTTTTGTTATACAGTAGCTCATTAGCACCACCACTGTAATCGGTACACAACAGTCTCGGGAGAATATCATTAAACACACTCTCTTCTGGGAACACTTAGCACTGTGGAGGAAGGGGGGGGGGGGAGCCAGTGGACCGTGAACCCCTTCTGTCTCCATGATATGCATTAGGATGACAGGCTCGCCTTGTTGTCATGGCGTTCATTAATTAAAAGCCCCGGGGGAGCTGCTCCCCTTTCTCCTCAGGATCCCCCGCCACTTAGCCAGGTGTGTCTTTAAATAAGCCCAGGAAAGAGCTCGAAAAAGGTAATTCTGAGGCGGCCGTTAATTAAACCCTGGCTCCGCGCCGAGCGCTCGAGCGCGCACATCTGAGGTTAAGCTCACTTCAAAGTTTCGTGCACCGGGCCTTTAATGGCGGACTCAGGGTGGGTGGAGATGTCCTCAGACTGACTTCCTGCGGCTTTCACTCGCACGCTCTCCTCCTGTCAGCTAAGAAGCGGCAAAAGCTTTAATGGCCCCAATCTGAGTGTCTCCCGGCTCAAAAACGATCACAATTGACGCAAATATACCACCGTTCAAAGAGATGCACGACCCCAGGGCTGGTGGACGGCGTCCCCCCACTTATTTTACCGGGTGGACGCCGTCCCCCCTGCCAAACAGCTGGACGCCACTCTTTGGCCTCCCTGGGTCAAAGACCGCTGCACACGCTCTGGCTTCTCAAGGGTGAGCGAGGGGAGGCAATGAGCCCGATGGTGCAAGCCACCTTTCGTGACGTCACTTGCTGTCGTGACGTCACTTCCGGTTTCAGCATCCCCCACTTCTTTTTTTAGGACTTGTGCCCTGCACGACCCTACGCACAAACCTACCGCATTGTCTACACCACCTTGCGTACAAATCTACCAACCACCCTGTACATAGATTTACCATCCATACAACTATACCAGCCTACACAAAATTCTATCACGCTGCACAAATCTACCACCACAAAATATGCACCACTCTCTACACACACATCTACCACCTCACATGCATTTAACACCCAAGTCTACCACAGTGCACACAGATATGCCACCCTGTACACAAATCAACCTCTCTCTACAAATATCTGCCACACTGCAAAAGATCTAGCACCCAATACACAACTCTATCACCCACAAACAAATCTAGCAAACTGCACATGGTATGTCGCCTTAAACACACGTCTACCCCCCTGCACAAAGGCATGCCACCATACACAGAAATCAACTTTGATATGAACCAATTTTCTACCCTCCTAATACCTGTATCACCCTACAGTTATAGCCCAAAAATAATTATCACCCCATAGACAAATCTGTCACCATGTACAGAGATCTACTGCCCTAAACAATATATATCACCATATCCACAAATCTACCATCTGGAACAAATTCTGCCTCCCCACACACACAGCTATGGTAACCTGCCACAGAGATGTACCAATTACGTTCAAATCATTAGCTGCATATGGAACTATACCGCCCCACACAAATCCACCTCTATTACCCACACACACATATACCACCCTGTACATATTTCCATCTCTACACGTATGATTTTTTAAGATCCAGGAGCAACCACTACTGTCAGACCCTGTTTCAATTCCTTTGGTAAACCCCACTGCTTAGTAGGATTCCAAGTTCAGGAAAGGGTACCTGCTGAGACGGCAATCTGACAATACCCAGAGCCATGCAGTCTGTTGAGAATTCTGTTGGCATGGATGATCAGCGGGAGAGATTGCGATGCTTGTGGTGCATGAAGACAAGTGTTGGACAGGCCACATGAAGGGCCGCTCTCCCCCGGCCCAACCAGGCCCGAACCAGCCACGCAAGTACCACACACCACCATTGCACGTCCACCGTCCCCGCAGGGACCCCTACACTCGAACCTGTTGACCCCGTAGGCCGACCCACTACCGGCCTGCGCGCCCATCCTGGGCGCCATCTTGGACACTCCACCACGAGGCCGCCTGGCCCCCGATCGACCTCAACCCTGGGCCTGGCCAGGCCTCAGACATTCCGGCACCAACATCCACCCAGGAGGTGAGCGGGCTACTTGGTCAGTCAATGGGAGCAGGAGGTGTCGATGGCTGTCACCCGCCAAGTGCCGCTCGCCCATCGCCTCCCCGGACGCTGGCTCCACCCCCCTGCTGGGTGTCTGAACCCCCTCATCCCGGACCTCCCGACCTCCAAGTGCGAGGGTCCGGACATCAAAGCACACCAGCCCTATAACTGGGGCAGCTCCAGAGCAGGACGGGAGTTGTATCTTGGAGTCGAGAGACGCAAAGAAGAACTCATCCTTGACGGCCTACTGGCGCTGCCGTAGCTCTGTCTTGTGCACCCTCGTCTTGCCTGCTGGCGCTGCCGCGGCTTTGGGAACCACCCTATCCTTCATCATCGTCGGGACCTGCTGGCGTAGCCGCGGACCGTTTGTAACCACCACCTTCATCGGGACCTGCTGGCTCTGCCGCGGACCGTCGTCTGCCTTCATCCATCTCGGGACCTGCTGGCTCCGCCGCGGCCCGTTCATCTACACCACCGAGCTCGAGGATTGAGAGCTATTTTCCATCGTTTTGGTAACAAGACTGTCCCGCTACCCTCTTCCCGAACAGAGACCAGAATAGAGGGGACCCCTGAGTCCAGACCTCCTTGTACCATTCTACCGTACTTGAAGAATTGTCTATAAAGTATCGTTGAACTTTATCATTGTGTGGTGTCCGTCTGTGGGGGGGAAGTTACTTGTCTGTACGATTCACTGGAGACGGCTCTCCCCGGAGACCTCTCCCCGTATCCTCGGCCAACCCTCCCGGTCCGTCTAACATTGGTGGCCAGCGACGGGATCCGAATCACCGCATAAACCGTACAGAGAGTAGCTCACCCCACGGCGAATCACGATGTCAACTAAAGAAAGCGGATCAACGGAGAAATTCCAGATGGAGAAATTGGGCGAGTACAGCCATCGTGAACTTAAACAGTTCTGTATCGAATTAGGTATCGCTACCACCGGACTAAATACCAAAGATGACTTTAAGCAGGCCCTGGAATCTTGGGCAGAAACCGGAGCTGCCGGAACCCCCGATCAAGACATCACAGCACAAACCCCCATGGGCCCTGAAGAGCGAAGAACGGGTCTCTCGCCAGGCGAGATCCAGGAACGAGAAAGAACCCGACTACACGAGCTGGAAATGGCCCGGCTCAAAATGGACGTTGAACTAAAGTTGGCCGAACAGAAAATCAACTTAGAGCACCTGCGTCTCCGAGAAGAAAGAGAGGAGAAACAGAGACAAAGGGAGCTCGAGGAAAAGAAACTGGCATATGAACATGAACGGAAATTAGCTGAAATCGACCTACGCAAACAGAATAAAGAAACAGGGGTGCCCGAGCAACCCCACACTCCAGGGGCAACAGAGAAGAAGGTACACATCCCCAAGGATGTCGTTCGAGAATACTTCCGAGAGGACGACATCCAGCAATGGTTTAAGGCCTATGAAATCGCTATGACTGCACACCGGATCGATAGAAGCGATTGGGGGGCCGGTCTGTGGGGGAGATTCCTCAATGAGGGCCGCGACGCCCTGCTGCAACTCCCGGACCAGCAGATGACCTCCTATGACCATATGAAAGCGGCACTCCTCACCCGCTATGGCCTCACACCCGAGATGTACCGTCAGAGGTTCCGAGACTGCACCCGCATCCCAGGTACAACTTGGGTGGACTATGTCAATTACTTTAGCCGAGCCTTCGAGGGCTGGATCAAAGGAAGCAAGGTCACAACCTACGAACAACTGTTCAATCTTATGGTATGGGAGCATCTGTCGAACAATTGCTTCATTGAACTTCGCCAGCACCTCCTCGACAGCAAGTTAACGGATCCCCGGCAGCTCGCAGCCGAAGCTGACCGGTGGGAGATCACCAGAGTGAGTCGAAATGGGTCCTCCGAACAGAACCGGAACAACAATGGTCAGCACCGTCCCCGAGGAGGTGGAGGCCAAGGACGCGGAAGAAGCAACGCTCCGGTCACCCCCACTATCAGCCCCACCCCCCCGTCCAACCGGGGCAGCACCCAGCGCGACCGGGACCTCGAGCCAATGTTACCTGCCATCGATGTCAACGAGTCGGACACTATGCAAACGACCCAAACTGCCCCCAGTACCAGAGCCCAAGACCCCGCCAAGTAGCCGCTGCTGCTCTGGGGGAGGAACGGATCTCAGAGGAACAAGAAGAATATGAACAGGAACACCCAGAATGGGAGCCAGCCGCCATGGCTCTCGCCTGCCTAGGGGGGAGAGACATGGTCTCGCGGGTCCCCCTACCCGCTAATACCCAGAAGTACAGCCAATGGGTGGGCATCAATGGACGCCGGGCGGAAGCCCTTCGTGACACTGGGGCCAGTGTAACAGCCGTCCGCTGTCACCTGGTGACCACCGAACAATACTTACCAAACGTTCTCTGCCCTGTACGTTCAGCCGATAACTCAGAAAGTCTGTGTCGGATGGCCTGCGTCCCCTTCGAATGGGGAGGGGTCTCCGGCATGTTGAAGGTGACGGTCCGAGATGATGCCCCCGTAGACTGCCTCCTGGGTAATGACCTGGAAAGCTCTCCATGGGCAGCAGTCGAACGAAAAGAGCACCTGGGGATGCTGGGCGTCCCGGACTGGGCGTGGGTCACCACCCGGTCCATGACCGCCCGTGCCAACACCCGCCCAGAGGAACTCGAATGGCCGGCGCCACCGCCTCCGGTCGCCCCCGCCGAAACCACCGACCGTGACGTCCCCCCCGAACCAGCTCAACCTCCAGACCTCGCTAACCTCGACCAGTGGCCTCAAGAGGGGGGGCCCACGCAAGAACAATTTCGCCAAGAACAAAGGACCTGTCAGTCCCTCGAGGGACTCCGCCAGCAAGCGCTAGCCCAAAGCGCAGGGGATACCTCCGGAACTCACTGGGTCTACTGGGACAATGATCTGCTGTACAGTGAGCAAAGAATCGCGGAGCTGGGGGCCAGCCGAGTCCTAGTGGTACCCCTCCGTTTTAGAGACTTTCTGCTAAACCTGGCCCACGATGTCCCCCTGGCAGGACACTTGGGTCAAGACAAAACCTATAGCCGCCTGGTGACCCACTTCTTCTGGCCCAAAATGAGGGACAATGTACACCAGCATTGCCGATCTTGCCCCACGTGCCAAGCCAGTGGGAAGAGCGGCCGCAAACTGAAAGCCCCCCTGCAACCTTTTCCCGTGGTCACCACCCCGTTCGAGAGGGTCGGAATCGATATCGTAGGGCCCCTGGACCCGCGCACAAAACAAGGCCATCGATTCATCCTGGTGCTAGTGGACCACGCCACCCGCTACCCGGAGGCTGTTCCCCTGCGGACTGTGACAGCCCCGGTAGTCGGCCGGGCTCTGATGGGGATCTTCTCCCGGGTGGGCTTCCCCCGGGAGGTCGTCAGTGACAGGGGCACGAACTTTATTTCGAAATACATGAAATCTCTCTGGCAACAGTGCGGGGTTACCTACCGGTTCACGACCCCCTATCACCCTCAAGGAAACGGACTCGTTGAGCGGTTCAACCGCACGCTCAAAGGGATGATCGGGGGGTTGGAAGAGCCCCTCCGTCGCCAGTGGGATGTACTGTTGCCGTGCCTTCTCTTCGCATATCGAGAGGTTCCCCAGAAGTCCCTGGGCTTCAGCCCATTTGAACTGCTGTATGGACACCCCGTGCGCGGGCCGCTCAGCCTAGTTAAGGAAGGCTGGGAGATGCCCCCTCTAAAGAACCCACCAGATGTGTTCCGCTACCTCCTAACACTCCGCAACCAGACCCGGCGATTCCGAGAACTAGCAAAAGCCAACCTAGAGGCCAGTCAGGAGGACATGAAAAGGTGGTATGACCGGAATGCCTCCTCCATCGAGTTTGAACCTGGGCAACAGGTATGGGTGATGTCCCCCACCGAACCCTGCGCCCTACAAGACAAGTGGACAGGGCCCTTCAAGGTGGTCGAGCGCAAGGGTCCGGCTACCTATCTCATCGACTTGGAATCTTCCCGGAACCCCCTCCGGGTCCTCCACGCTAACAGACTGAAACCGCACTTTGTACGGACAGAACTCAGCCTCCTGATGGCCACAGACAATGGGGCTGAAGAGGACTCCGAGCCCCTCCCGGACCTCCTACGAACGCGGGAGAAAGACGGTTCCGTAGATGGGGTCCGACTCTCAGAGACCCTCACCCGAGAGCAACACCAGGAGTGCCAAGTTCTCCTATCACAATTCGCCAGCCTGTTCTCCCTCACCCCAGGTGTCACTTCCTGGTGTACGCACGATGTGGACACGGGGGACAGCCCCCCTATCCGCCACCGGGCCTACCGCGTGCCAGATCGGGTACGGGCCTGCATCCAGGAGGAAGTAGCCAAAATGCTCACGCTCGGGGTCATCGAGCCCTCAGACAGCCCCTGGGCCAGCCCTGTAGTACTGGTCCCCAAGGCAGCTGCCCCCGGCACCACACCAGAACTCCGGTTCTGCGTCGACTACCGGGGCTTGAATGCGGTCACCAGGACAGACGCACATCCCATCCCCCGGGCAGATGAACTAATCGACCGCATGGGAGCTGCCCGCTACCTCAGTATCTTCGACCTGACGGCGGGCTACTGGCAAATCGGCCTCACACCCCGGGCACAAGAACGTTCTGCCTTTTCCACGCCCGATGGCCATTACCATTTCACAGTCATGCCCTTCGGCATGAAGAATGCCCCAGCAACATTCCAACGGCTCGTCAATCAGGTCCTGGCGGGGCTCGAAGGCTTCAGCGCCGCCTACTTAGACGACATCGCTGTATACAGCAACCAGTGGTCCGAGCACCTCCACCACCTCCGAGCAGTACTGCACGCCCTTCAGCAAGCTGGCCTCACGATCAAGGCCAGCAAATGTCAAATTGGGCAAGGGTCTGTAACCTACCTCGGGCACCAGGTGGGAAGCGGCCTGGTGGCCCCTCTGCAGCTAAAAATTGCCGCCATCCAGTCCTGGCAGCCCCCCACTACCCAGACCGAGGTACGAGCCTTCCTGGGCCTCACGGGCTATTACCGAAGGTTCGTGAAAGACTATGGTACTATCGTGAGGCCCCTCACAGAGCTCACGTCAAAAAATCAGCCCCAGAAAGTCAACTGGACCCCAGAGTGTCAAGCTGCATTTGAACAATTGAAAGCCGCCATGTGCTCCGCCCCTGTGCTCCAGGCCCCCGACTACAGCCGGGAGTTCATCGTCCAGACGGATGCCTCCGACCATGGCATTGGGGCAGTCCTGTCCCAAGTGAACACCGAAGGCCATGACCAGCCGGTGGCCTTCATCAGCCGGCGACTCCTACCACGGGAACAACGCTGGAGCACCATAGAGAGGGAGGCCTTCGCGGTGGTATGGGCCCTCAAGAAGCTCCGGCCCTACCTTTTTGGCACACCCTTTCGGGTACAGACCGACCACCGACCCCTGCAGTGGCTGATGCAGATGCGGGGGGAAAACCCGAAGTTACTACGCTGGTCCATCTCCCTACAAGGGATGGACTTCACAGTTGAACATCGGCCTGGGCCCGATCACGCCAACGCAGATGGCCTGTCCCGGTTCTTCCGCCTCGACGCGAAGAGTCCCCAAGAGAACGGGTAACTCTCCCCGCCTTCAGCTGGGGGGGACGCATGTTGGACAGGCCACATGAAGGGCCGCTCTCCCCCGGCCCAACCAGGCCCGAACCAGCCACGCAAGTACCACACACCACCATTGCACGTCCACCGTCCCCGCAGGGACCCCTACACTCGAACCTGTTGACCCCGTAGGCCGACCCACTACCGGCCTGCGCGCCCATCCTGGGCGCCATCTTGGACACTCCACCACGAGGCCGCCTGGCCCCCGATCGACCTCAACCCTGGGCCTGGCCAGGCCTCAGACATTCCGGCACCAACATCCACCCAGGAGGTGAGCGGGCTACTTGGTCAGTCAATGGGAGCAGGAGGTGTCGATGGCTCTCACCCGCCAAGTGCCGCTCGCCCATCGCCTCCCCGGACGCTGGCTCCACCCCCCTGCTGGGTGTCTGAACCCCCTCATCCCGGACCTCCCGACCTCCAAGTGCGAGGGTCCGGACATCAAAGCACACCAGCCCTATAACTGGGGCAGCTCCAGAGCAGGACGGGAGTTGTATCTTGGAGTCGAGAGACGCAAAGAAGAACTCATCCTTGACGGCCTACTGGCGCTGCCGTAGCTCTGTCTTGTGCACCCTCGTCTTGCCTGCTGGCGCTGCCGCGGCTTTGGGAACCACCCTATCCTTCATCATCGTCGGGACCTGCTGGCGTAGCCGCGGACCGTTTGTAACCACCACCTTCATCGGGACCTGCTGGCTCTGCCGCGGACCGTCGTCTGCCTTCATCCATCTCGGGACCTGCTGGCTCCGCCGCGGCCCGTTCATCTACACCACCGAGCTCGAGGATTGAGAGCTATTTTCCATCGTTTTGGTAACAAGACTGTCCCGCTACCCTCTTCCCGAACAGAGACCAGAATAGAGGGGACCCCTGAGTCCAGACCTCCTTGTACCATTCTACCGTACTTGAAGAATTGTCTATAAAGTATCGTTGAACTTTATCATTGTGTGGTGTCCGTCTGTGGGGGGGAAGTTACTTGTCTGTACGATTCACTGGAGACGGCTCTCCCCGGAGACCTCTCCCCGTATCCTCGGCCGACCCTCCCGGTCCGTCTAACAACAAGTCTTCAAGATGTCAATGGTTTTGGATTGCCTACTATTTTCCAGAAAGTCATGGCTAGCTTTGGCCGCTAACCACATCTTCATGGTTGTTATCCTCCGGCCTGATTTGTTCCTAGAAGTGCCAACCTGGGTAAAGGTACAGAAGAGCCAGAAGCTTCATGGTGGCACTGCCCTAGTGGGCTGAGGTCTGCTCACCCACGTCCTAAACAGAAGACACAGCTTGCGCTCTGTCTTCCAGGCTGAGAAAGCCTGTGTGCACCCGCCTGTTTGGAAGATATCTGTGGGATCCGCAATGTAAATGTAGTGCATTTATATAGCGCTTCGAATCACCCCCGAAGGGGTCTCTCAGGCGCTGTGCACATACCGCTGTGGAACCCTTCCTGGCCTTTCCCTGTGAAGTGCCCACTCCTGGGCACCCCCAAGGTGAAGCCAGGCATCCTAGCGCTGTTGGGGCCGTTGTGGAGATTAAGCAAGCTATTGCCCAGAGTTGCAGAGTGGGACACATGATTAGAATAGGCACCAAGGCGAGAATTATCGGATCCGGGGAAATTGAGCCTAAGAGCCGCCAAGGCAGGAATTGAACCCTGGTCCGGGCCAGACCTCTGCATCAGGGTCTGCCGCTCTAACCATTCAGCCACACTTCTCCACAATAAAAAACAGCCTGATGCCCACTGTGAAGCCACAGTGTCCCAGACATTAGGTGATGCCACCTAATGTCTGGGACACTGAGGCTTCCACCATCTCTGATCAGGGAGGCTGGCGCATCTGTGAAAGATGACCATGTAAGGCTCTGATTCCGCGCCCCTCCAAAAAAATGAGGAGGTACCCAGCCATGCAGCATCTTATCTTCCCTGACTAAGCTGAACATGTCTGCAAATGATGATTGAGTTTAGGGATCCTACCTCAAGAAGGGCTCTAGCTAAAGATTTCTGGCTTTCTGCTATGTTCCTTATTGGTTTCTTAATTGCATGTCACCGTTTTATGGATTAAATGAAATGTTTGTTTAAAAAATAAAAAATAAAAAACGAAATCCGGTTGAAATTGTTAATAACGTATTATACATGGTCTGGTCGCTCCTTACTCTTCTTCCAATGGAGTTTGGGAATTTATCACTAATAAAAAACTTGGTTTAGGAATAATCTGTTACAGAGACAAATTTGCTAGAACAAAAATCTTTTTATATTACTACAATGCAAAAGACGCTTTTATACATATTTACTTTGAATTTGTTTGAAAACAGGCATTGAATTAAAAGTTCAAGTTGCTTAAAAGAAATCAGATATTGGTTATTCTATAGGATACGGTTTGATGTTATTTTACTTTAGGAGTCTTCCCAAAGTCAATTCAAAATCTTTCTGTGGGATTTCTCTGTTGAGGGTACCCTGTAAAGGTATTCCTTGGATTGATAAATATCCACCAAATACCCACGAGATATTGAGGCACTAATTTGACAGTGACAGAGATTTATTTATGTTATACTAATTAGCTTGTGTTGACTGCACACTTAACCAGTGCTTAATAAGGGCCTGTGGTTGCATGTGGTGAGCACTGACACTCATGTTTAGATTGAAGCCTACAAAACAGGGAAGCTGTCTGATTTGCTAAAGACATCTTGGGGACATTCAGAAAGCCGACCTAGGAATGCATTCTGCCAGTTGCTTATCATTGGTCTTGTGAATTGTAACTTCCTTTTTCTGGCTTTCTATTAGCTGGCTTTATTTGCTTTAGGCTGTCCAGCCTGTGTTTGTCCCTCCCGTTGCCCATACCTTGTTTACTGTATTCTTTCACGAACTTGCTTTCTATAAACAGGCCTTCAAATCTTGTTCTTATCTTGTCACATTTTCTGTGCATTCAGAGACAGGTCAAATGAAGGAGCTTGGGGCCAGATGTAGGTAGCCAAATACCGGTCGGTAACGGCCGAATTCGGCCGTTACCGACCGGTATTTGGCATTTGAGATGTAGGTGGGTAGTTATTTACAGAATCGGTATATTTACCGATTCGGTAAATTTACCACTTCGGTATTTTACCGAATCAGTAATCATACCGATTCTGTAAATCCATATGTAGGTGACACTCCTAAGAGTGCCACAGGCCCTTAAGAGTCTGTATTTTACCACCCAATCCTATTGGGTGGTAAAATACCGAATTCAGGTGTGCATCCACATCTGTGCATGCACACCTGTGCAATGTGACACACAGACATGCCCTTAGGGCATGTATGTGTGCCACATGTCACACTAGCCTGTACTTGGGGTGCTAGGGGGTGTCAAAGTGACACCCCCTGCACCCTTGCAGGATTCGGTATTTACTGATTCTGTAAATACCGATTCTGTATTTCCCATTGATTCCTATGGGCTTCAAGGCCCATAGGAATCAATGGGAAATACAGAATCTGTATTTACAGAATCGGTAAATACCGACTCTTACAGATTCGGTAATTTTTTACCTACATCTGCCTCCTTCCAATTTACTGACTCTTAAATACCGATTCGGTATGAGTCGGTATTTAAGAGTCGGTAAATCGGAATTACCTACATCTAGCCCTAGGTGTTTACTTTCTTTCTCTGACTTCACTCTACTCCACTCCACTCCATTCCAATTTACCCCACTCCGCTACAAACTCCTCTCCAATCTATCCAACTTCTCTTCACGCCAATCTACCCCACTGCACTCCAATCTACCCCACTCCACCACAATCTACCCCACTCCACTCCAATCCACTCCAATCCACCCACTATACCCAACTCCACTCCACTCTACCACACTCCACTTCACTCTGCCCAAATCTACCCCACTCCACTTTACTTGAATCTACCACACTCCACTCAAATCTACCCTACTCCAATACAATCTATCTAACCCACTCCAATCTACCTCATTGCTTTTTACCTCAATGTATCCTACTCCGTACTACTGTTCCCCATTTATCCCACTCCAATGCAACCCACTCCACTCCAATCTACCACATTCCACTACATTCTACTCCACTCCTCTCTAATCTACCCCACACTATCCCAATTTACCCCACTCCACTGCAATCTACCCCACCCTACCCCACCTAAATCCAATCCAACACATTCCACTCCAGTCTTTTCCCTGCCAATCATCTCTCTTTAATTTACGACACTCCATTTTCTCCCCCTCTCCAGTCTACCCCACTCCATTCCAATTCACCCTACTGTTATCCACCCAATCAACCTCACTCCACTCCACCCTAATCCACTCCAATCTATCCAACTTCATCCCTACTCCACTCCAATCTACCCCACTACACTCTACCCCAATCTACCTCACTCCAATCTACCCACTCCAATCCACATAATCTACCACACTCCATTCCATTGTAACCAATCTATCCCACTCCACTTCACTACAATCTACTGCATGCCACCCAAATCTACTCCACTCCAGTTCAATCCAACTCACTCCACACCAATCCACCCCATTTCATCCCACTCCAATATATCCTATCCCCTCCACACCAAATTACCCTACTCCAGTCTACCCCATCCAATCCGCCTCACTCCAATTCACCTCAATCCACTCCACTCCAGTCTATCACACACTAACCCAATCCACCCCACCCAACTCCATCCCAATCTACCCAATTCCCCTCTACTCAACTCCATTACAATCCACTGCCTTCCAAACTAACCCACTCCACTCCAAACTACCCCACTCCAAGCTACCCCACTCCTCTCACTCTCCAATCTACCCCACTCCTCTCAAATCCACCCACTTCACTTCAGACTACCCTACCATAATCAACCTAATATATTCCACTCCAATCTACCTCACTCCACCTCACTCTAACTTAGTCTACTCTACTCCACTAAACTCCTATCTACGCCACTTCATACCAATATAACTCTTTCCAATCGATCCCACTCCATTCTTCCCCACTCAACTCCAATCTACCTAGATTCGCTGATCTCCACTCTTCCCCAATTTTTCCCACCCCACTTTAATCCACCTCAATAAATACCACTCCACTTTACCCTCATTCAGGCCTCTCCCCCTCCCCAATCTCCCATCTTCAATCTACCTCACTCTACTCCTCCCCACTCCAATCTATCCCAATCCATTCCAATCTAATTTACTCTAATCCAGCCAATCTAAACCACTCCACTCCACCCCACTCAACCCCAATCTACCCCACTCCACCCCACTTTAATCTATCCATTCCAATCCACCCACTCTACTCCATTCTACCTTACGCCATTCCACTCTACCCAATCTACCCCACTCCACTTCTCTCCAGTCTACCACATGGCAGTCCAATCTGGCCCACTCCATCCCCCTCCAATCTACCCTACCCTACCCACCCCACCATAAACTGCTGCACTCCAGTTGACCCAATTCAATCTGCCCCACTCCAATCTATCCCACTGTACCCAATCTACCTCACTCCAATCTACCCCATGACAATCCACCCCACACCAATCTACCCCATACCACTCTATTCAACGCCTGTCCAATCTACTCCACTCAAATATACCCCAAGCAATCCACTCTAAACCACCTCACTCTTATCTATCTCACTCCAATCTATCCCACTCCACTGCAATCTGTCCGATTTCACTCCATTCTACCCTACTATAATCCACCCAAACTATCCCACTCCAATCTACCCTACTCCACCCTAATCTACCCCACTCCACTCCAATGTATTCCTCTCTACTCCTATCTACCCCACTCCAATATATCCCACTCCAATCTACCCCAATTCACGCGCTCCACTCTACCCCGATCAACCCCATTCCAGTCTACCCCACTCCACTCTACCCCACTCCACTCCAGTGTACTCAACTTCACCCCTCTCCAATTTACCCAAATCCAATCTACCCCAATCTAATCCATTCCACTCCACTTCCCGACTCTACCACAATCTACCCCAATCTACCACACTCCACCCCACTCCAGTCTAGCTCACACCTCTCCAATCTGCCCCACTCCCCCAATCTACCCCACTCTACTCCACCCCAATAAACCGCACTCCACACTACCCCAAAATACCCCCACTCCATTCCATTCTACCCTACTATAATCCACCTAATCTATCCAACTCTGATCTGCCCCACTCTACTCTACTCAACTCCACTCCAGTCTACCCCACTCCAATCTACCCCACTTCACCCCACTCCACTCCAATCTACCCAATTCCACTTCAGTCTACACCACTCCACTCCATTCTACCCCAATCTACCCCAATCTACCCCAATCCTATCCACTCTACTCTTCCCCCACTCCACTCCAATCTACCCCAATATATCCCACTCTACTGGACCCCAATCTACCCCGATCTATCCTACTCATATCTACAACAATCCAATCTACTCCACTCTAATCTACCCCAATCTACTCCACCCCAATCATTCCACTTCACTCTATCCCACTCCACCCAAATCTACCCAACTCCACCCCAGTCTACCCCAATGTAATCTACCCCACTCCAATCTACCATGCTTATCTGTCCAACTCCCCACTCCAACCTACCCAACACCAATTTACCCAATCTACCTCAAACCACCAAACCCTATTCTACGCTACTCTACCCCACTCCACTCTGCGCCCGTCTATCCCAATCCACTCTACCCCTATCTACCCCATTCACTTGACCCTAATCTACCCCATTCCAACCTACCCTACTCCACACCACACCACTATCTTTTAGCCATGCTGAACAGCAGCCACACTGATGTACATAATGGCTAAAACACATTGCCAAAGCCAATACCTCTCACATAGACAAGACCTATTGGCTTTGCCAGTGCTTGTTGATGACTTAGACTTTTTTTTCATCACCAGACTTTGAGCAAGAAAGAGACAGGCAGAAAGGGAAGAAAAAGAAGAAGGAAGACAAAGGAAGACAAATGAAAGCAGAGAGAAGGGGAGAAAATAAGGATGAAAAAGTAGTTGCTTGAGTGAGATAAATAGACCGTAAGTGGAGGGTGGAGGAAGAGGTGTGATGTGGAATCAAGATAGACATCCACATTATTCAGCACCCCCAGCAATCTATAACATCGTCAGCGAGCTACTACTTAAAACTTTGGGCACACCCACACTAGTTTCATGGTGCTGGATGCTTCATATGTCAAGATTACAACACCATGAAACCCAGTTTTACTCTTCTGCATCTCCATGATAGCCCCACCTTCTTTTCTTTTTCCCCGACATATTTCTTACTTTGCATAAACCCTCCCTTTCACAGATGAATATCACAGTGGACAGTAATCAAACCCACTAAATGCAATCTTTGATGCATTTCTGGGCCTGATTTGAAGTACAGGACCACCTTCTGGAAACCTTTGACCTTGGCCAATCTCCAAGCAACTAAAGAGATAGAAGGAACTTTACAAAACAGTTCAATGTATTTAAGTTAATCTTATAAGAAGGACTGAAAGTCTGCACCTCGGACATATATTTGACATCCCTGCTTAAGGAATTTGATTAGAACCAGACAGGAGCTGGCGAAAAGTACTTAATGCCTCACAGTTGTGTGGTAGTTAGAATAAAGCACTGATAGCAGAGAAAATAACATAAATATAGGGCACATATCTGCTGGTCTTGGTAGGCTAAAGAGGAAGTCAGTGGTACAGGCCTTTTTCTGTTTGTTGGTGTGAAAAGATCAACTTAGATGTCCCTGATGAATCCCTAATTAAACAGAAGGACAGATCCTAGAAGCTAAACAGTGTTAAATTTGGGCGCAGAGTAGTAATATCGACGTAGAAATATCGTCTGACATTAATATCTCCGCAGAAATATCGAGTGGAACAAATATCGACAACAAAAATATAGTTTGACCAGAATATCGACTGACAGGTAAGTAATATCGATAACAATAATATAGTTGTAATAAATATCGTTTACAAAAATATAGTTTACAAAAATATCGATATGGTTATGTATTTTAGTGTTTCAAATGTGAATTGTTTCTTATTTTATTATATGTTTTGGAATTGTATTAGTTATTAATGTTTTTTATGTTTAATTTTGTGTTATAACTTCCGTAGCGGGTTGTGGGTTTATAGGGGAATAGGGTGGGAAGTAATTTAATTATATAAAATTAATTGATTAATTAATGTGTTAATTAATTAATAATAGTTTAATAATTAGTTGTTAATTAATTTCAATTAGTCAATTAATAATTAATTATGTTAATTGTTTGATTAATTTTAGGTGTGTTTGGGGGTTCATACGTGTAAATGGTGTGAAGGGTGGTAATTAATTAATTTATTATTGATTAATTAATAAATAATTTTTAAAGTAATTACTATTAATTAATTAGTAATTATTAATTGTAAATGTGTAATTAATTTTAGGTGTGTGTTGTGTTTTTTTTAAGTGTATATGGTGTGAAAGCTGGTAATTAATTAATTAATTAATTAATTAGAAAAAAACATTAATTTTCATTAATTAATTAGTAAATATTAAATTTAATTGTGTAATTAATTTTAGGTGTGTGGTGGATATTATAGTTTTAAATAATGTGTAATTAATAAATGTTTATTATCTTTGTTAATAATAATATATTTAAATGTATATATTAATTATGTTTATATTGGAAATTAAATGTTTAAAAAAAATTGATAGTTAGTTTTTTTATTGTTTTGTGTTCCAGCGCTTTCCTTACTATTGTACTCACTGGAGTGTGAATAGTCCTTTTTACCCCTACGCTATCCAACGCTTTCCCTACTGTTGCACTCTCTGGAGTGGGAATAGTAATTTTTACCCCTACGCTATCCAACGCTTTCCCTACTGTTGCACTCTCTGGAGTTGAAATAGTAATTTTCACCCCTACGCTATCCAACGTTTTCCCTACTGTTGCACTCTCTGGAGTGGGAATAGTAATTTTTACCCCTACGCTATCCAGCGCTTTCCCTACTGTTGTACTCTCTGGAGTGGGAATAGTAATTTTTACCCCTACGCTATCCAACGCTTTCCCTACTGTTGCACTCTCTGGAGTGGGAATAGTAATTTGTACCCCTACGCTATCCAATGTTTTCCCTACTGTTGCACTCTCTGGAGTGGGAATAGTATTTTTTACCACTACGCTATCCAACGCTTTCCCTACTGTTGCACTCTCTGGAGTGGGAATAGTAATTTGTACTCCTACGCTATCCAACGCTTTCCCTACTGTTGCACTCACTGGAGTGGGAATAGTAATTTTTACCCCTACGCTATCCAACACTTTCTCTACTGTTGCACCCTTTGGAGTGGGAATAGTAATTTTTACCCCTACGCTATCCAGCGCTTTCCCTACTGTTGCACTGTCTGGAGTGGGAATAGTCATTTTTACCGCTACGCTATCCAGCGCTTTCCCTACTGTTGCACCCTTTGGAGTGGGAATAGTAATTTTTACCCCTACGCTATCCAATGCTTTCCCTACTGTGTTGCACCCTATGGAGTGGGAATAGTAATTTTTACCCCTACGCTATCCAACGCTTTCCCTACTGTTGCACTCTTCGGAGTGGGAATAGTAATTTTTACCCCTACGCTATCCAACGTTTTCCCTACTGTTGCACTCTCTGGAGTGGGAATAGTAATTTTTACTCCTACGCTATCCAACGCTTTCCCTACTGTTGCACTCACTGGAGTGGGAATAGTAATTTTTACCCCCACGCTATCCAACATTTTCCCTACTGTTGCACTCTCTGGAGTGGGAATAGTAATTTTAACTCCTACGCTATCCAACGCTTTCCCTACTGTTGCACTTACTGGAGTGGGAATAATAATTTTTACCCCTTCGCTATCAAATGTTTTCACTACTAATGTTTGTATTTTGTTATTAAATGTATGTATTATTATTTTTTAATACTTTAATGGGTTAATTAAATATAGAATATTATTTTTCATTCAAAAGGTTTATACATGTGTTTATTTTATTTTTATATAATTATTAAAGTTTATAAATGAAATAAAGATAATAATAAAATGTAATTAAGAAAATATATGTATATGTACACATTTATTGTGTTTATATTCATTAAATTAAGTTTATTTGTTATAATTAGTTAAAATATAAATGTAATTTAATTTATTTTGTTAATAATATGAATATTATTTAATTAATTATTTAAGTTATATTATTTTTTAAAGTCGATATTTTTTACATCTATATTTTTGAGTCAATATTGTTGTACTTACCTGTTTAAGTATAGGGATTCGATATTTTTGTAGTCAATATTTTTACATCTATATTTTTGTTAACTATATTTTTGTTATCGATATTTAAACATGGAACCTTAAATTTGTACCCGTGGTGACAGGTGGTGGGCACCGGCACTCGTTTTGGGCAACAGTGACTTATTTTTCACCCTTATACTTTGGCCAAGATAGAACGATAGAAAAGGGAGAAAGTAGGTGCACGAGAAAGATATAAAAACAGTGATAAAAGGAGAGAGCAGGGATGAAAAATAACTTGCTGAAGGGAGATAAGGAGACAGGATCGTAGAGTGATGGAAGAAAGAGGCATACGATTTTATCATGACAAGAAGTGCTTGTTATTCAGCAACCCCAACATTTGGTAATGTCAGCAGAAAGTTCTAAACAAAAAAACTTTGGACTGCTGTACTTTTACAAATAAGACAATGGAGTTGGGGCTCAATTTGTAAGGCTACCAGGTACTATTATAGCATAGTCTATTGAGAAGAGTAGCACTCGTTATAATGCATGTGTTTTCTACGCATGCCATTACAACGCAAGTCGTTACAACACTATGGGGTCGATTCTGATCCGGTAAAATCCCCGTCCGTACGAATCGTATCCGGAGCCGTTTCCGTACGACTCGTACGTACGCCGTACGACCGGACGATTCCGATCCCGATCGGCCGACCGGGACGCGATTCGTACGGTACACGTCGATTCGTACGGAGAAGTGCACGATCACCTACACACCGTACGGCGCGTACCCCCCATGATCGCAGGGGTACGCGCCGTACCCCTGTGATCATGCGGGGTACGTGCCGTACACCCAGCGTACATGGGGGGTACGTGCCGTACACCCAGCGTACATGGGGTACGGCACGTACCCCATGTACGCTGGGTGTACGGCACGTACCCTCATGATCGCAGGGGTACGCCACGTACCCCTGTGATCATGGGGGGTACGCGCCGTACCCGGGGGGCCGTTCCGTACCTGTTTCGGGGCGAACTCTGACTGTACGACAGTTTCCAGCTCCCGTAGAAAAAGGGTCGTATGGAGCGTACACAACACGGATCGTACTTGCCGGGTCGTAAAAAGCAGCCGCGAAACGTATGAACGTCGCGTACAGCGACTTCCGAGGGCGATTCGTACGGGAATTTCATTCGTATGGTCCCTGGTACGATTCGTACGGATAGCTGCATCGGGTGTGGATCGTACTACGTCGTTCGTACGGAGACGGTTACGGGTACGATTCGTACGGAAAAAAATGCTCCATACGACGATTCGGAGCGCTTTTTACCGGATCGGAATCGACCCCTGTGTTGTTAAATCGCATGCCATTACAATGCAAGTCGTTACAAAAACTTGCTGTAGAGGGGGGCGCTGGAGTTTGGAATAGTATAATTTACTATTCCAACTCCAGTGTGTGCCATCAGTAGGGAAGGTGTTGGATTGGAAATTCGACAAATCCAACACCTTCTACCCCCTAAAGCAAGTTGTTGTAATGACTTGCATTGTAATGGCATGCGATATAACAATGCGTCATTGTAACAACTTGCGTTGTAATGGCATGCTATGTATCACGTGTTTTAAATGATGTTTCCCATCGAGAAGAGTCAGGGTTGTGGTACCCATGCATGGAACAATGTATCGGGCACCCAAAACAACTAGCCTGTATGGTGATGGAATGTCAGATGGCAGAATGATTGACATATAATTTGACTGTGCAAAGGTCTATCCTAGAATACTAGAATAATACAGTTTTTTGGTGTAGGAAGAATACAGGCTTTTGAACTCTGATTCAGAGCCCTTTCTCTATGGGGTTGTATGTCAGAATATCATTGGCAAAAATATTATATGACAGAACTATTTTCCAATTGGGTGCAGATTTCCTATTTCTATCTCCAATGGGGCGATATGTTTTTTAAACAATATTTTTAAGACAAAATATTTCTCTCAAACAATAGTTTGGTTATGATATTCTGATTCCATACAGCGTATGCACATTTTGTCATTGTACATATCACAGATTGGCCATAATTATTTGTAACTGTGAAGAAAGGGGGACGAGGAGAACACACTTCTTCAATATATGCCCCTTCCTTGGCACCACAGTACTAGGATCCATCTCCACCCTTCGAAACATCACAATAGAGAAAACCCTCATCTTATAATCACATCACCCACACTTACCCTGTCCAGGAAAGTGCCTAATTTGAGCTGGTGGTTTCCAGTGCTAGGCACCGGCACGTAGTAATTGTAAACACTTGCACTTATGACAGTCTGCCACATGGTGGTGCAGTTTGTCTGATTTCGAGTGAGCCCAGCAAAACACTTGTTTACTATTTCAATATACATTAAAAATGACATATACCTTCCGTTCAAGATATTCTTATACCTTTGGGGTCCTGGAAATGTATGAATTGTCACACTTGTAGAAATGTGAAGGTTAGTAGTTGTGTTGTTGCTTCCATTGGCAGTGCTGGCAAGGGCAATGGGTAGTGCAAGCTGCAGTGGCCTCCGAACAAGTTCCCTGGAATTTTTGTTTTTTTACAAAATAAGCACTGGAAGCTTGAAATGTCCTCTCTCACTACCCACAGCACGGAAAAACCTTTGTTGGATAATCCAACACCCGCAGAGTTATCTCTGCCCAGCAGAACATAATGCGCCCAGCCGTTGGCAATCAATGTGCTGTATAAATCACTTGAGCATTTTAAGAAGTCCATATACTCTTAAAAAGTGAGACCCAGAATAGCAAAATTACAACAATCCAAGGGTTGAGAGATTATGAGGAAACAGTTGCCACAAACAAATCACCAGGGAGGCAATAAGCCTCCTCTTTTGTTCTTCGGACCAGGCTACTCATTGGATCTCTTGACACCTCGTGAACAGGGACTGTGTCCATGTTGCCCTCACATTATACAGCAGTAGCTTTCTGAGACGATAACGGGGTTACCTGAGACATTTTCCTATTTTTCTGGTTTGTCTTATTTATGGGTTAATGATTTCCTGAGCAGTGTGATGGCTGGAGGTGGAACTGACATTCTGGTTGTCCTGGACTTTTATGCCCATCCCTTGGTTGACTGGGGTTACTTATTGAATGAGCTTTCCTTGGAGGCTGGACAGACCACTAGTCCCCAGGCAGAGATTGCTCATTAGGTGGTTTCCTGGTGATGTGTGTTTTAGCGTTTTAATGATATTTCATGCATTCCATCACATCACACGCCTACTTAACCTGTGAAGCCTGTATACAAGTTGACAGTGTTATTTGCTGATGACCTCGTGGCTGTGGGAGATAAACAGTTGGCATCATGTCCTGCCCCTGCAGGGGTTGTAAATAGGACATGTTCTGTCTGCAATGCTACCATTGCCAGGTGCATACAAAGTGGAGAATCTTGAGCTGTTTTACCACTACAGGTTCATTGAATCATTGCTGTATGTGTCTACCTTGCAAGGTTGAAAACTGTTGCATGCTGTGGAATTTTCTGTAGTGCCTTCATACTGATTGTGTATGTAGCTGCCTTACTAATCTTTGATCGTTTATTTGATTAAATAGCTAAGTCTTGGTTTGACCATTGGAGCCAGACTTTCTCACTTGCTGATGCTTCTGAACATGTGGCGGGGACTTACAGGCTGTAGTATGATTAGGGGTCTCTGTTTTATGTTTTTTTTGTTTCAACATTTCCGTCTGTGTTTATCCATATTCATTTGCTACCATCTTATTCATATTTTTCCATATTTATTTTGTTTTGAGAATACATAGAGACGTAAAATTGTATATTTACGCATTTATTTGACTGATAAACATGCACTCATACTTTGATACCTTTCACATTTTAGCTAATTAAGCGGCCAAACGTAACAAAACACTACACCCACAGGTAAATATTAGCATTATATACAGATATTTGTTAACATATGATGTGATATGATAGTCTATCTATATTGCACGCAGCTACTCCAAGGAGTGTCCGGCGCAGGACTGGCAGAAAAGTCGACAGTGAAGAGTTAGGCGTGCACAAAGAACCAGGGGGCATATTAGCAAGGGCAGTATCGCCGCTTTAGAAGGACTTTTTCCCGCTAAAGTGGCGATATTTTTATCGCCCTATCAGCAAGCTGTCGCTAACTGCAGTTAGCGACAGCTTTTAGGCGATAGCGACTGGTTTGGGGCCCGCTTTGAATGTCAGCGCTATTTATCGCTAATGACATGCAAAGTGGGCGTACCCAACCTGTTAACGACTGAAAGCAGTCGCTAACACAGCTATCGTCTATTAGCAATACCCGCGACGCAATAAAAAAACGCGTGCTAACCGCGATTAGCGCCAGGATTTTATACCTGGTAAAAACCTGACTTAGCCATATTAGTCAATAGGAGGTGGATTCTACGGCTAAGTCCCCACCTGCCTATTAGAGAGATTTTCCTTAGCGATAGAATTTTTATTGCTGGAAATCTCATGTTTAACATGGGTTTCGCCACTATCGCTGGATTTTATATCGCATTGGAGATAAACATTGGTAATACTGCGTTATCTCCGCGATAAAATCCAGCGATAGGAGGCTATAAAAAAATTCATGCTAAGCGAGGTTTGCGATCATTATCGCAAGTTGTTGCTAATAGGCCCCCAGGTTTTCAGTTCCTTTTTAAATAACAATGGATTACTCATGGTCCGTAGCTCCAACAAGAGCTGATTCCATGCTGACGAGCCAAGAAAAGCAAGCAGTCTACCTCCGGTTCTCTGTCGATGAATCCTTGGGATGCTTGCCAGAAATGTACTGGTGGATCTTAGCTGTCTTGTAGGGTTGTAGAAGCTGAATCTGGTTGTAAGGTAATTGGGCCTGTATGATACAAAGCATCGTGTACCAATACCAGGGCTTTTAATTTAACCCTCTGATGGGCAACCAATGGAGTCCCCGCAGATGTATCCTGATATGAGTACTCCTCGCAACATTTAGCAAAAGTCGGTCGTCGCATTCTGGATCACCTGAAGTTTATCCATTAGGTGCTCCGGAAGGCCCAAATACAGGAAATGTAATCCTGTTTTTTTTTTTAACTCTCCACTATGTCTATCTGCTCAGTTGTTGGCCTAAAATTCATGGAGGACAACATGAAGAATCACTCACAAGAAGCACAATTTTCTGTATTTTTTTGCTTTTATAAATAAATACAGACAGGAAACACATTGTTTTCTGTCTGTATTTCGTTTGAAAAAATCTGTTAAAAAAAAAGGGAAACTGGGAGCCTTATTTATCATTTGTGTGCGTCAGTGACTTCTACGCTGTGAGCGCACTATGTCCCAGTGCACAGAAGTGGCGTAACATATGCCACCGCAGTCCCTGCGGTGCGGGGGGGGGCCCCGAGCTTCAGGGGAGCCCCTCAGCACAGTATGCTGGCCTGCGAGCTCCTAGTTGAGGGTGGGGGCGCTCCATGTATAGGGCAGGACTGGGAACCACAACCGTCCCTGGCAAATTGCACGGTCGCCCCGCCTCCCCACTCAGGGGGGGGGGGGGGGGTTGTGGGGGTGTTGGAGGTGCCGCCGAGCTCTTTGCTAGGGCCGGTTTTCGGCCGATTTTAGCCCAGGGCTGATTTTAAAACGGTCCTGTAACAGAAACGGCCCCCAGGGGCCCAAAACCGGCTGCCACCCGTGCAGCGCCCCGGGGGATTGCCCGGTGCCCGCTATGGCCAGTCCGGCCCTGTCCATGTACCTTGCAGGGGGCTCCCTCAAGTGTCATTACGCCAGTGACGCACAGAGCTGTATGCACTCAGAGATGCACAAATAATGCAAAGGGTCGGATGCTCCAGAGTATTACGAGATGCACAGATTATGGCCCGGATCCAAAACTCTTCAGAGCTACAAGTCACCAAGAGAGGCACGCGGATAAAGGCCCATGGCGCCAACGAATGCACCAATCACGTGCCAGCATTAAGAGCGCCACATCACTGAAGGGGAAACTACATAGCAACATTAGAAGCACAAATCAGAGGTAAGGCTGGAACGCCGGGCATTCAGAAGAGTACAAAAACAATTTGAAGTAGCCATATTAAAGGAAAATGAACCCAATTAAAAAGCCGTTCCGGCTGCCTAATGAGACCAGAAATTGAAAGGCTGTGTGAGGGGGATACACGTGACAAAAAGAAAGAAGTTGGGGGTAGAGAGACAGAGAGGAAAGAATGGCTGTAGGGGAAAGTGGAAAAGACGAGAAATGAAAGGCGAAGCAGAGTGGAGGGGGGCATGCGGCACGTTTATGGCATTTAGCACCCGGGCGCAGGGACAATTTATTTCTGAAATGAGGCCCCGGGGCGAGGGGGAGAGGTGGAAGGAGTTTCACAGATGGATAAAGGGGGTAAATGTGTGAGGAAGAGGGAGAAAGGCGAAGGACCCAGGAAGTAAATATAGATCAGATACACTTCTGAAAGGCACTGAAGTGAGATGAGAGGGGAGACTGTAAAGGATTGAGAAGTCAGTGTGAGGGAAGAAGAGGGCGGTGTGCAAGTAAAAGGGAAAGATGTAAAAAGGGAATTGTTTGAAAGCAAGAGAGGGACTGGAGTGAGAATGGAAGTAAAAGATGTAAAAAGGGAATTGTTTGAAAGCAAGAGGGGAATGGAGTGAGAATGGAAGTAAAAGATACAGATATAAAAAAGGGAATTATTCGAAAGCAAGAGAGGGGCTTCAGTGAGAATGAACTATGAAAATGAACGAAGGTGAGGTGATATTGAGGAGGGATTTAAGAGGGATAGAGAAGAGAGTTGGGAATATGTGAGGGTTGGCGAGAAAGACAGAAGAAGGTGAAAAAAAATAAGAAAGCAATATGGAGAGGAGAATTTGAGGCAGGGAGGGGAAACAATTTAGATTAAGGGATCCCAGGACCCCAGGATATTGTTGGTAACAGAGGGCCAGATGTAGGTCGCCCAATACCGGTCGGTAACGGACGAAATTACCGAATTTCGTCTGTTACCGACCGGTATTTGGCATTTGGAATGAGGGTGGCATGATTGTAGGATTCGGTATTTTACCGAATCGGTAACTTAAGGAATCGGTAAATTACTGAATTCTTAGCATACCGATTCGGTAAATTACCGAATCCTTAATGTAGGAAGCACATTTAAGGATTCTTTATTTATCACCAACTACAAGTTGGTGGTAAATAACGAAAACCGTTAAAAAAGCAATTTTGTGCTTTTTTAACAGTCCCATGTGGCAGACATGCATTTATGTGTGCCACATGTGCCACATGTGCACCCATGCACTATTCAGGTGTGCAACAGGGTGTCAATGTGACACTTTGACACCCTTGTAAATCTACCCCCTATTACCGATTCCGTATTTACCGAATCGGTAATTCTCATTCATTCCTATGGGCCTCCAGGCCCATAGGAATGAATGGGGAATACTGAATCGGTAAGTACCGAATCGGTATTTACCAAATTTTACCGATTCGGTAAAATTTACCGAATCATTAGCTACATACCATTTACCGATTCTAAAATGCCGAATCGCTAAAATTCGGTATTTTACAATCTGTAAATGATATTTACCTACATCTGGCCCTAAGTGTTACCATTTTAGAGGTAAACCGCTTAGGGGTGGTTGTAATTTACTGCATGGATTCGTAACATGTAATGTTTTTTTTTTTTTTAAACGTGCACAGTGCATGTCATAATGTTTTGAGAGTCGAAATTGATTGTTATATATGTTTATATTTGTAGTGAAACCCCTGAAGAAGAGCACATTAGTGCTTGAAATGCATTGGGGACTATAAGATCCACTTCTGAAGATGTTTTGTTTGTGTTTTGTGGCGTGCCCAGAAAAAGGATTGGAGTAGCATATCAGTGGCATGACAAGCAATGTAAAACACGTTGTCTAACGTGCGATGAAATATCTGAAAATAAAAGAAGCCATTCAAAAGATTTTGGAGTACATGGATTATTTGTTTAATATTTGAAAATCCTCATCAAATTAAAACAAATGCTGTGCGCCCGGGTAAGGAACGCGAACCCGGTCCTATTTTTCAAGTTGTCATTTCAAACGTGAACCAGGGCGGATCACGTGCTCAGGCTGCACGCTCAGCAGGTGAAAATGTATTATGATCCACGAAGTAAAAACAAACACAGGTGTGCACAGTAACTCTTTTGAGGGAGGGGAAACGAGCCACATGGAGGAGAGCTGACTGCAAAAAAGAGGGAAGTGGAGAAAGTGAAGTCAGTGGCTGGAGTGATGGAGAGTGGATCAGGAAGGGGGAGGGCAGAGCAGTTGAGGAAAGGACTGCCTGTGTGGGGAAGTGGTGGGGAGTGGGGATGATGAAAGGAGAGAGTGATAGTGAGTGAGGGAGAGTGAAGATAGGGAAAGAGGGAACAGAAAGGTGTGAGGTAGAATGAAGAAAAAGAAAGTGGTAAGAAAGGGGTGAAGGGTGCAGATAAGGAAAGGAGGGCAGGAGGGGGTGAAAGATGCAGATAAGGAAAGGGGGGCAGAAGGGGTGAAGGATGCAGATAAGGAAAGGAGGGCACAGGGGGTGAAGGATGCATATAATGAAAGGAGGGCAGAAGGAGTGAAAGGTGCAGATAAGGGAAGGAGGGCAGAAGGGGTGAAAGGATGCAGATAAGGAAAGGAGGGCAGGGGAGGGTGAAGGGTGCTGATAAGGAATGGGCAGAAGTGGGTGAGGTTGAGTGCAGATATGGAAAGGAGGGCAGAAGGGGGTGAAGGATGCATATAAGGAAAGGGGGGCAGAAGGGGGTGAAGGATGCAGATAAGGAAAGGAGGGCAGAAGGAGTTGAGGTAGAGTGCAGATAAGGAAAGGGGGCAGAAGGGGGTGCAGTATGTAGATAAGGAAAGTAGGGCAGAAGGGGATGAAGGATGCAGATAAGGAGAGGGGCAGAAGAGGGCGAAGTGTACAGATAAGGAAAGGGGCCGAAGGGGGTGAAGGATGCAGATAAGGAAGAGAGGACAGAAGGGGTGAATGATGCAGATAAGGAAAGGAGGGCAGAAGGGGTGAAGGATGCAGATAAGGAAAGGAGGGCAGAAGGGGTGAAGGATGCAGATAAGGAAAGGAGGGCAGGAGGGGGTGAAAGATGCAGATAAGGAAAGGGGCAGAAGAGGGCGAAGTGTACAGATAAGGAAAGGGGCCGAAGGGGGTGAAGGATGCAGATAAGGAAGAGAGGACAGAAGGGGTGAATGATGCAGATAAGGAAAGGAGGGCAGAAGGGGTGAAGGATGCAGATAAGGAAAGGAGGGCAGAAGGGGTGAAGGATGCAGATAAGGAAAGGAGGGCAGAAGGGGTGAAGGATGCAGATAAGGAAAGGAGGGCACAGGGGGTGAAGGATGCAGATAATGAAAGGAGGGCAGAAGGAGTGAAAGGTGCAGATAAGGGAAGGAGGGCAGAAGGGGTGAAAGGATGCAGATAAGGAAAGGAGGGCAGGAGAGGGTGAAGGGTGCTGATAAGGAATGGGCAGAAGTGGGTGAGGTTGAGTGCAGATATGGAAAGGAGGGCAGTAGGGGTTGAAGGGTGAAGATGAGGAAGGGGGCAGAAGGGGGTGAATGATGCAAATAAGGAAAGGGGGCATAGGGTGCAGATAAGGAATGGAGGTCAGAAAAGGGTGAAGGATGCCGATGAGGAAAGGATGGCAGAAGGGGGTGAAAGATGCAGATAAGGAAAGGGGGGCAGAAGGAGGTGAATTGTGCAGATAAGGAAAGGGGGCAGAAGGGGTGAAGGATGCAGATAAGGAAAGTAGGCCAGAAGGGGTGAAGGGTGGAGATAAGGAAAGGAGGGCAGAAGGGGTGAAGGATGCAGATAAGGAAAGGGGAGAAGGGGGTGAAGGATGCAGATGAAGAAAGGAGGGCAGAAGGGGTTGAGGTAGAGTGCAGATAAGGAAAGGGGGCAGAAGGGGGTGAACTATGCAGATAAGGAAAGTAGGGCAGAAGGGGATGAAGGATGCAGATAAGGAGAGGGGCAGAAGAGGGCGAAGTGTACAGATAAGGAAAGGGGCAAAAGGGGTGAAGGATGCAGATAAGGAAAGGGGGCAGAAGGGGGTGAAGGATGCAGATAAGGAAAGGAGGGAAGAAGGGGTTGAGGTAGAGTGCAGATAAGGAAAGGGGGCAGAAGGGGTGAAGGATGCAGATAAGGAAAGGAGGGCAGAAGGGGGTGAAGGATGCAGATAAGGAGAGGGGCAGAAGAGGGCGAAGTGTACAGATAAGGAAAGGGGCAAAAGGGGTGAAGGATGCAGATAAGGAAAGGGGGCAGAAGGGGGTGAAGGATGCAGATAAGGAAAGGAGGGAAGAAGGGGTTGAGGTAGAGTGCAGATAAGGAAAGGGGGCAGAAGGGGGTGAAGGATGCATATGAGGAAAGGAGGGCAGAAGGGGGTGAATTGTGCAGATAAGCAAAGGAGGGCAGAAAGGGTGAAGGGTGCAGATGAGGAAAGGAGGGCAGAAGGGGGTGAAGGATGCAGATAATGAAAGGGGGGAAGAAGGGGGGAAGGGTGCAGATAAGGAAAGGAGGGCAGAAGGCGGTGAAGGATGCAGATAATGAAAGTAGGAAGAAGGGGTGAATTGTGCAGATAAGGAAAGGAGGGCAGAAGGCGGTGATGGATGCAGATAATGAAAGGGGGAAGAGGGGGTGAATTGTGCAGATAAGGAAAGGAGGGCAGAAGGGGTGAAGGATGCAGATAAGGAAAGGAGGGCAGAAGGGGGTGAAGGATGCCCAAAAGGGAGCGAGGGGTGAAGCGGTGAATTGTGCAGATAAGGAAGGAGGGCAGAAGGGGATGCATTTTGCAGGTATGGAAAAGAGGGCAGAAGGGGGTGAATTGTGCAGATAAGGAAAGGGGCAGAAGGGGTGAAGAATGCAGATAAGGAAAGGAGGGCAGAAGGGATGAAGGATGCAGACAAGGAAAGGAGGGTAGAAGGGGCTGAAGGATGCAGATAAGGAAAAGAGGTCAGAAGGGGATGATTTGTGAAGACAAGGAAAGGGGTCAGAAGGGGTGGGCAGAAGGAGGGCAGAAGGGGCTGAAGGATGCAGCTAAGGAAAGGAGGGGTGAATGGGGTGAATTGTGCAGATAAGGAAAGGAGGGCAGAAGGGGTGAATGGTGCAGATAAGGAAAGGGGGCAGAAGGGGGTGAAGGATGCAGATAAGAAAAGGGGTGCAGAAGGGGTGAAGGATGCAGATAAGGAAAAAAGGGCAGGAGGGGGTGAATTGTGCAGATAAGGAAAGGAGGGCAGAAGGGGGTGAAGGGTGCAGATAAGGAAAGGAGGGCAGAAGGGTGTGAATTGTGCAGATAAGGAAAGGGGGCAGAAGGGGGTGAAGGATGCAGATAAGAAAAGGAGTGCAGAAGGGGTAAAGGATGCAGATAAGGAAAGGGTGCAGAAGGGGGTGAAGGGTGCAGATAAGGAAAGGAGGGCAGAAGGGGGTGAAGGGTGCAGATAATGAAAGGGGGAAGAAGGGGTGAATTGTGCAGATAAGGAAAGGAGGGCAGAAGGGGTGAAGGATGCAGATAAAGAAAGGAGGGCAGAAGGGGGTGAAGGATGCATATGAGGAAAGGAGGGCAGAAAGGGGTGAATTGTGCAGACAAGGAAAGGAGGGCAGAAGGGGTGAAGGGTGCTGATGAGGAAAGGAGGGCAGAAGGGGGTGAAGGAAGCAGATAATGAAAGGGGGAATAAGGGGGAAGGGTGCAGATAAGGAAAGGAGGGCAGAAGTGGGTGAATTGTGCAGATAAGGAAAGGAGGGCAGAAGGCGGTGAAGGATGCAGATAAGGAAAGGAGGGCAGAAGGGGGTGAAGAATGCATATGAGGAAAGGAGGGCAGAAGGGTGAATTGTGCAGATAAGGAAAGGAGGGCAGAAGGGGTGAAGGGTGCAGATGAGGAAAGGAGGGCAGAAGGGGGTGAAGGATGCAGATAATGAAAGGGGGAAGAAGGAGGAAGGGTGCAGATAAGGAAAGGAGGGCAGAAGTGGGTAAATTGTGCAGATAAGGAAAGGAGGGCAGAAGGCGGTTAAGGATGCAGAAAATGAAAGGGGGGGCAGAAGGAGTGAAAGGTGCAGATAAGGGAAGGAGGGCAGAAGGGGTGAAAGGATGCAGATAAGGAAAGGAGGACAGGAGAGGGTGAAGGGTGCTGATAAGGAATGGGCAGAAGTGGGTGAGGTTGAGTGCAGATATGGAAAGGAGGGCAGTAGGGGTGAATTGTGCAGACAAGGAAAGGAGGGCAGAAGGGGTGAAGGGTGCTGATGAGGAAAGGAGGGCAGAAGGGGGTGAAGGAAGCAGATAATGAAAGGGGGAATAAGGGGGAAGGGTGCAGATAAGGAAAGGAGGGCAGAAGTGGGTGAATTGTGCAGATAAGGAAAGGAGGGCAGAAGGGGTGAAGGATGCAGATAAAGAAAGGAGGGCAGAAGGGGGTGAAGGATGCATATGAGGAAAGGAGGGCAGAAAGGGGTGAATTGTGCAGACAAGGAAAGGAGGGCAGAAGGGGTGAAGGGTGCTGATGAGGAAAGGAGGGCAGAAGGGGGTGAAGGAAGCAGATAATGAAAGGGGGAATAAGGGGGAAGGGTGCAGATAAGGAAAGGAGGGCAGAAGTGGGTGAATTGTGCAGATAAGGAAAGGAGGGCAGAAGGCGGTGAAGGATGCAGATAAGGAAAGGAGGGCAGAAGGGGGTGAAGAATGCATATGAGGAAAGGAGGGCAGAAGGGTGAATTGTGCAGATAAGGAAAGGAGGGCAGAAGGGGTGAAGGGTGCAGATGAGGAAAGGAGGGCAGAAGGGGGTGAAGGATGCAGATAATGAAAGGAGGAAGAAGGGGGAAGGGTGCAGATAAGGAAAGGAGGGCAGAAGTGGGTAAATTGTGCAGATAAGGAAAGGAGGGCAGAAGGCGGTTAAGGATGCAGAAAATGAAAGGGGGAAGAAGGGGTGAATTGTGCAGATAAGGAAAGGAGGGCAGAAGGGGTGAAGATTGCAGATACAGAAAGGAGGGCAGAAGGGGGTGAAGGATGCCCAAAAGGGAGCGAGGGGTGAAGGGGTGAATTGTGCAGATAAGGAAAGGAGGGCAGAACGGGATGCATTTTGCAGATATGGAAAGGAGGGCAGAAGGGGTAAAGGGTGCAGATAGGGAAAGGAGGGCAGAAGGGGGTGAATTGTGCAGATAAGGAAAGGGGCAGAAGGGGTGAAGGATGCAGATAAGGAAAGGAGGGCAGAAGGGATGAAGGATGCAGACAAGGAAAGGAGGGTAGAAGGGGCTGAAGGATGCAGATAAGGAAAAGAGGTCAGAAGGGGATGAATTGTGAAGACAAGGAAAGGGGTCAGAAGGGATGGGCAGAAGGAGGGCAGAAGGGGCTGAAGGATGCAGCTAAGGAAAGGGGGGGTGAATGGGGTGAATTGTGCAGATAAGGAAAGGAGGGCAGAAGGGATGAATGGTGCAGATAAGGAAAGGGGGCAGAAGGGGATGAAGGAGGCAGATAGGAAAAGGAGTGCAGAAGGGGTGAAGGATGCAGATAAGGAAAGGAGGGCAGGAGGGGGTGAATTGTGCAGATAAGGAAATGAGGGCAGAAGGGGTGAAGGGTGCAGATAAGGAAAGGAGGGCAGAAGGGGGTGAATTGTGCAGATAAGGAAAGGGTGCAGAAGGGGGTGAAGTATGCAGATAAGAAAAGGAGTGCAGAAGGGGTGAAGTATGCAGATAAGGAAAGGAGGGCAGAAGGGGGTGAAGGGTGCAGATAAGGAAAGGAGGGCAGAAGGGGGTGAAGGGTGCAGATAAGGAAAGGAGGGCAGAAGGGGCTGAATTGTGCAGATAAGGAAAGGTGGGCAGAAGGGGTGAAGGGTGCAGATAAGGAAAGGAGGACAGAAGGGTGAAGGATGCAGATAATGAAAGGAGGAGAGAAGGGGGTGAAGGATGTAGATAAGAAAATGGGAGCAGAAGGGGCGAAGGGTGCAGATAATGAAAGGAGGGCAGAAGGGGGTGAAGGATGCAGATAATGAAAGGAGGGCAGAAGGGGTGAAGGATGCAGATAATGAAAGGAGGAGAGAAGGGGGTGAAGGATACAGATAAGGGAAGGGGGGAGAAGGGGTGAAGGGTCCAGATAAAGAAAGGAGGGCAGAAGGGGTGAAGGATGCAGATAAGGAAAGGAGGTCAGAGGGGGTGAAGGACAGTGCCGGACTGATAATACTGGGCACCGGGCAATCCCCAGAAGGCCGGAAGGGGTGGAGGCCGGTTTCTTTACAGGGGGCCGGTTTTGTTACTGGGGCCGATTCTTTAAAAATCGGCCCCAGTAACTAA
Source organism: Lissotriton helveticus (assembly GCF_964261635.1). Taxonomy (NCBI): domain Eukaryota; kingdom Metazoa; phylum Chordata; class Amphibia; order Caudata; family Salamandridae; genus Lissotriton; species Lissotriton helveticus. The sequence goes on along the minus strand of NC_136068.1, from coordinate 185,233,564 downwards.
ATCAGATGGCAATCCTGCTTCCAGGCCTGTGTCCGGCATCTCTGCTGCTCTGCACAGTCAGGCTGGGACCCGCGGGGGTCGGTGGTGTGTGCATTGCAGCAGTCTGCTGGCAGGCCCAGAGGAATACAGGATTAAGGGCCAGTCTGGGTTGCGCACGGGTGGGAGAACCCCATATTTGTTTCAAGACCTTAAAACGAAATAGATGGCTCTTCTCTCTCGGCCTGTAGGAAGAGTATGCATTCTATGTAACCCCAAAAACTCAGAGAACTGGTACGCCGAATTCCATGCAGTAAAGGGGCACCATCCTGGGGGCGGGGCCATTGTAACCCCTGCACCCAAGTTCGAGCTGATGTGTCCTTGAAAATATTTGTTACATAAGTGGCTTCGCCACTGACGTAACAAAACTTGAGGGTCCCCTCTGCAAGGTACGTGCATGAGCCCCCACCGGACTCAATCGAATCAGGGGCTGTCCGGCCAGAGTACTGTGCTGAGGGGGGCCCCTGGAGTTTGCCCCCCCCCTCTGCACTGCAGGGATTGGTGGGCCTGTGTTCCGCCACTGGGCTTTGCTTCAAAAACACAATTTTCTTACCAAGCCTGATCTCCAGGAGCCTGCAAGAATAACCTGACTGGCCAGAACATTTAAAATTTAAATAATGTTCCATTTCTATTGAAAAATCCTTAAAGAATACTTTGCAAAGCATGTAGTCATTCAAAGGCCAATCCATCTGGAAACTTACTGTCCTCATTAACTGCAGAAGAAAATCCAGGCTTATGGCAAAATTATTCAAGGAAAACACACAAGATGATGGACGGAATGCTGCACAATGCCAAAACATTCACCCCCAGTCACAGATCTGGGTTTAATCCATCGTTATTTTGCTCACCAAGCCACCCCAGTTCAGACATGGCCTTATGCAAATCAGTCTTGGCCCTGTGCCTCATGGGAACAGTCCAGCCCGAACTGCCAAGCCATGTCTTCCCTGGACCGGAATCAAGCATCCTAGGACCGGTTTCAAGGCTCATTAAATCATACAAGTGCAAAACGTGTAAAAGCAAAGCGTGACGGTGACACAGGCTTATTGCGCAAAGAAGCAGCCTTTGCAGACACCTCCTAAGCCAACTGACGTCCGTTCGTCAGCAACAATAGTGACCTACCAGAGGTGTGGCCACTGCACACTCCACTGTTTTTCAAATGTGCACGAGAAAATGGCCATAATAGGAAGACAAAACATTTGGGAATCAGGTAAGACTATTCGCAGGAGTCTTAATAAATGGTTATTTGAACAGCGTTCATTTATAATTAATGTTACTTCGCTGTGGGGTATGGAGAATTCTGCAGCAGGGACATTGACGGGTATTTAGTCAGATGAACTTACCTAAGCACATGACACAAGACGAATGTAATTTAATCATCCCCTCCAGTCATTGTTTCAGCACTAAAGAAAGATCTCATTTGATTAATGTTTTAAGTTGGTTCAGATACCTACCGTAGGGTTTTATGTGGCGGGAGATAGTTGGTCCTGATGTCCTTGGCATGGCACCCCTCCCCCATTTTTTTGCCTTCAATCTTCCTGTGTTTTCTGACCTTACTTTTAGGACTCTGTGCACTTTACCACTGCTAAACAGTGGTAAAGTGCTTGTCCTCTCTCCTTAAAACATGCTAACATTCGCCTGCACCCAATTATCACATTTAATTTACTTGTAAGTCCCTAGAAAACTGGTACTACATGTACCCATGGCTTGTAAATAAAATGCCACTAGATGTCCTGGTAGTGAAAAGCTCTTATATTTGTTTTTCAATTCTGAAAGGACTATCTTTCCCTAAGGATGGCATTGGGTTAAGTTGTACATTTAATAAATGATAACTTTCAATTAGGAGCAAGAAGGAATGTTGAGTTTGGTGTCTAAAGAATTGGAATTTAAAACCCTCTTTAGTGGCTTTAATGGTACAATGTCAAACATTCACCCCGGTACAGAGATCTAGGCCTAAATCCATTGTTGTTTGCTCCTCATGCCATACCAGTGTGGACCCAGCCGTATGCAAAACAGTCTTCACCCTGCACCCAATGGGAACAGTCCAGCCCAGAATTCCAGGCCAGTTTCTCCCTGGACTGGAAACAAGTATCCTAGGACTGGTTTCGGGGTTTCATCCCTCATCAGCCAGAATAGCTTGACTCCAGTGGCTTGGAGAGCACAGGACCCACGTCTGGGCATACATGTCCCACTTGGGGAGACAAATGCAAAAAGAACAATTGATTGACAGAATGCAGAACAATGTCATACATTCACCACAGTTCAGAGATATGGGCCTAAATCCATTGTTTGTTGCTACCCATGCCATTCCAATTTGAACCCAGCCACATGCAAATCAGTCTTCACCCTTTACCCAATGGGAACAGTCCAGCCTGAGCTGCCAGGCCAGGTTCTCCTTGGACTGGAAGCAAGCATCCTAGGACCGGTTTCGGGGTTTCACCCCTCATCAGCCAGGATATCTTGACTCCAGATCCTATGACTTGGGGTGAATGTATGGTTTATTCAGCATTCCATCCATCATTTGTTTGCGTATCACTTTTGGAAAGTTGGCATTTTCTCTTGTCCTAACCATTTGGTGCCTGCAGCCTGCAGGCTGTTTCCTGGATCTCATGACTAGGAGTAGCTGGCAGATGGTCTTTGTATATTGCTCCCAGGAAGTGAGACAAAGTAGCATAGGTGTTAGCAGGATGACCATCTCTGACTTGATGAGGGGTAGGAGTTGACTTGTCACCTACCACACTTGCACATCACAAAGGCTCTGCTGAGCACACTCACAAAGGGTTTGACACTAGTCTATTGTGAACCCAGACAATCTGGGGCCAAGGCAGGGGGTGGAAACCTCCAGAGCCTTCTCCTACTTCAAAGTGGGCACCGGATATAAATACTGGACCCTCAGACCTAACTCTTCCATACACCTCTGGACTTGTGGAAGACTCTGAAAGACTGCTGTGCTGTTCTGCAAGAAGTACTGCTAGTCTATTCCCTGCTGACATGCATCTTGAATCTAGGACCACCAAAGGTGCTCCAAGGGCGAGTTGGCTGGCCTCCTGATCAGAGTCTCAGGGACAGAAACGGCTCCAACCACCTTGAAACCAACACCTTGACTCTGCCTGCTGTGAGTCCTACTCCCCAAGTCACGCCCTCCCAGTTGTGGACCCTTGGAAGTGGGCCTGAAGATGCTCTGCCAGCCAGTCATGGTCATGTGAGCAGAACTGACACAGCGCAATGCATCTCTTCACATCCGCTACGGTACTGCAGCAGCATGACACATACAGATGGCGAACCTTGCATCGCAGCCCGTAGTTTCCTCAGAACTACTGCTGCACTATGCAGCCTCGACACAGGCCTTCACATCGCAAATTGATCATAGACTGCATCCTCAACAACGGCTCAGGATTCCGCATTGCAGTACTGCATCTTCCTCTGAACCGCAGCTGTGTGACGCATCTGTGATGTAGGACTATGCATCTCAAGTCCCTGGCTGACGGCATCCTCAACGATTATGTAGGGTTCTGCATTGCAGCCTTGCAGCTCCTCAGAACCCAAACTGTGCAATGCAAACTTAATGCAAGATCTTGCAATGCTCCGCAAACCAGGATTTAAGGTACTTTTTTCAGCGGGCCTAACTGGGTCCCTGTATCCAGCCCGTGCAGTATCGTGGTTGGCCTGAACTTGTGACTTTGTCCCAGTCTGCCCCAATCAGATAACCATAGTTGGCATTTTGTGCTTCTAGGCACTATTTTTACTTAAAGCTTTGAAATTACACATCTCCAGTTCTATTGATTGGATTTTTGTCATTTTGGTCTCAAAATATTTACTGTATTTTTCCAAATGGGTGTAGGATTTTTCTTGTGTTGTTTGGTTTCACATTATCACTGTTTGAAGTGCTGCATAAATAATGCATTACACCTAAGTTAAGCCTGATTGCATTTGTGTCAAGATACCAGAGGATTAAGCACAGGTTAGTTTGGGGTTTTCTTGTGTTTCACCTTGAAAGAGATTATGGATCTTGCTTGAGTAAGGTTGCACCCCCCTCAACCAGTACCCCAATTTACAATGTTGGTGTTCAGCAGTGAGATTTGGACTTGTGTTTGTGTAGCCCATACAGCAATTTTGTGTTAGATCATAGATAAATAAATTGTAACAATTTGAGATTCTTTTAAATTCGCCTGGATTGGTCTTTTTGATTTTTCCAAATTCCCTCTAATTCTAGATGGCTGTTGTGCCTGGAACCACACCTGCAAGGATGGAGTTTGAACCTGCCAAATAGATACCTTAACTGTGGCTGAGATCAAGGAGTTTTGTAAAGAGAGGGGATTTCCAGCGGAGTACAACACCAGAAATCTGGAGCTCCAGACGGGGCTGAGGGCCTGGGTGGAAGTCCACCAGTCTCTGGTTACAGCAACAGAAGGGGATGATGATGTGGAAAGGCAGGGAGGGGACCTGGATACCAGTTCTGAGATGCAGCATTCAGCTGAGGGGGATGACTGGACTCCTGCTAGAGCAGAGAGCAGTGTACCTTCCCAAGGTCCATCCCCAGAGCAGCTGGTGGACAGGAAGGCTGACAGGGAGCTTAGGCTGCAGATGACCAAGCTTAAGATGGAAGAAAAGAAACAGGCTATTGAGGCTGAGAGAGCCTTGGCAAAGAAGAAAGCTGATGCTGAGAGGGTCTTTGCAAGGGAAAAGGTTGGGGCTGAGAGATATTTGGAAGAAATGAGACTAAACATGGAGGAGAGGAGAATGGCTCAGGGAGCTGGACATCAGAGCTAAACTGGTGGCATCCAATAATTCTGGTAGCAGCATACATGCAGTGCCCTTAGGAGATGAGAGGGTGCACAAAGGATCTGGTGCCTAACTTTGCTGTGGGGGATGCCATTGACAACTAGTGTGAAGCCTATGTGGTTGCTTTGGAGATGAATAGGGTTCCTGAGGAGGATTGGGAGGCAAGTCTCTGGAGCCACATACCTATTATAGGAAGTGATGCCCTACTGACCCTAAAGAAGGGGTACAGTATGAGGTATCACCCCCATGATGGACACCTTTGTCAGGAAGTATAACTTCACCCCAGAAAAATAGACGTAGAAGTTTAGGGAGATTAAAAAGCTGCCCAATCAGTCTTGGGTGGATTATGTTGATTCCTTTTGCAAGGCACTGAATGGATGGGTGTAGTGGCAGTGTAGTGAAAGATTACCAAGGGCTGTAAAATTTGATAGCAAGGGAGCATATGTTCAGACTTTGTTTTGCAAACCTGCATCAACACCTGATTGATAGGCAGTTTACTGACCCCAGAGAGATTGCCAAAGAGGTGAGCCGTTGGCTAAGCACCAGGGCCCACAAGAAGGTATCTGGGAGGGGGGTCATCACAAGGGTGGGCAGAGTCCCCACCAGAAGAAAAAGGGGGTGAGAGAAAAAAAAAAACAAGGGGTTCTTGAAAGAGTCCCATGACAATTCCCCAGGGCAGGATTTCCAATTCCCACCTGAACAGAAAAAGAGTAAGTTCCCTGACATAGGTACTCAGGGAAGTTCACGCCCAAGTGCTATGAGTGCCAATAGGTTTGGCACTTCAAGGGTGATGTCAAGTGTCCCAAGCGGGCTAAGCACCCCACTGGTGGGCAGACACTGTGGCTTAGTGTAGTGCTAACTAACCCCCCCAGTTAGTATTGGGGTACTGCAGTAGCTACCCTGGTGCCCCTGGGTGATGGAAAGATGCTGCCAAGGGCCTTTATGCCTAGCAATACTAAAAAGTAGAGGCAGTGGGTCACCATCAATGGGAAGAATGTGGATGCTCTGAGGGACACAGGAGCCAGCATGACAACTGTCAGCTGTCAACTAGTGTCCTCAGAGCGGGCAGTCTCTAATGTAGTCCTCCAGGTTGTAGTAGCTGACAACCACCATACAGTAGCTCTGGTTCACTTTAAATGGGGGGCTCTCAGGTTTCTTGAGGATAGCTGTGAGTCCATCCATGTCTGTGGATTGGCAGCTCGGTAATGACCTGGAGAACACCATCTGGATAGAGGTGGAGCTTTGGTCCTATCTTGAGATGCTGAGGTTACCTGAGTGGGTGTGCCTGAAGACACGGTCCATGGCCACCTGAGAGTGTAGTTAGGACGACCTGTAGCCAGGAAGTATGGCCCAGGTACCTGCTAAGAAGAGAAAGGGCAAGTGACACAGGAAACCTGCTCCTGAAGCTCCCATGGTTCAGGAGGAGGCGGGCCCAAGGTAGAAGTCCTGAAACCTACAAGGGAGGGCATTGCCACCCTGGGAAACCTGGCTGACTGACCAATTTGCAGAAGGAAGGAGGTCCCTCCAGGGGGAGTTCTGCAGATCACAGAAGGAATGCCCTACTCTGGAGGGCCTATGGCAGCAGGCCAAGGCCCAGGCAGCTGGTGACACCTCTGGTGATCATCTGATTTACTGGGAGAATGATCTCCTTAATAGTGAGCCTAGGATTCATGAGCGTGTTCCAACCCTGTGTTGGTGGTCCCCCAGTGCTACAGGGCCTTCCTACTGGAGCTGGTTTATGATGTTCCCCTGGCAGGTCATCTGCGCAGGACAAGACCTTTGGCAGACTTGTCCCCCACTTCTATTGGTCGCGGATGAAGATGGCAGCAGATGCACTCTGCAGGTCATATGACACCTGCCAGGAAAGTGAGAAATCAGAAGGAAAGCGCAAGGCTCCCCTCCCGGTTGGTACCCTCTTTGAGAGTATAGGCATCTAAATAGTTGGGCCTCTGGACCCCAACACAGCCATGGGCAAAAGGTTCATCCTGGTCTTTGTGGACCATATCATTCAGTACCCGGTAGCCTTTCCTCGGTGGCCAGGGCACTGATAGGGATATTTACCTGTGTGGAATTAAGGTCTTCCATTGGAACTGTATTTTTTGATCTCCTAATTACTTGACGATGTCTGACGGATCTGCATGATGGTGTGTTGACAGAATATTGAGATAGAAGAAAAGTCTGTACATCCTCTAGATGCACATAGCTTTTGATATTTTCTCTGTCGCTATTCTGTTCACAGTATTCTGATACCACCATATTGCTATGCTCAATGTTTCGTAATAAAATCTGCATGACATTTAACAGATGTTTGACGTTGCTGGCTTACATGCTTCATTTCAAATATTTTGTAGCTTAATCAAGAGTGGCTACATTTATTTGGGGTGCTCTAAAAGTAGCATTTTCCATTTTAAATTCACAAGGAATATTTGCTCCAGTTACTTAAAAAATTGTTAAACCAGAAATTGTGAATCACAATGACACCAAACGTGGCTTCAAGATAAGACCTTATTCAGAGCAGATGCTTTTTGGTGTTTGTTGGTTCTGTTATGTAGTTGCTGACATATTTTCTGTTTAATAAAGTGTAATAGGTTTCAAATGTTTAATATTTTGTACATTTTAACATTTAGGTTTGAGAGCCAAAATAAAAAGAATGACTTCAATATGAGAACCGATTTTAAATTATAAACAAATATTATTGGCTAAGCTTCTGGTTTTTGCTGTATGAATTTAGTTCTGTAAGCTTCTCACCAAGTTCTAGAACCAGTGAAAACCCCTTCAGGAATTGCTACCTGTCACCAATTGAAAATATTGTTCTTGATGCCACTTCAGTATGTAAGCAGTTAAGATGTAAATTAACTTTTTTTACTGAAAAGAGACAGTAGTATTTATTATAAAAAAAATGTAATCCCCCAGGATTTATAAATTACTTAGATTTGCCAGTTATTGTAAGCAATGCAGCCTAACTGCCACTAGACACTGCCCATGACGCCACACATTATGTCCCACTTTATGTGTAAGGTTACCCTTTTAGGTCTGTGAATCCACCTTGAGAACACTGAATAAAAAAAAATGAAAATGAAAAAAAAAAGCCCAGGGAGCTAAAATTAACACATAGGACAGAAATCTGTGTTCAGTGCCACCGCCACGTCGCGGGAGTTTGAAGCACGCAAGCTTGTTCTGGAGTCTCTTTGAAGTGAACTCAACACTATCCAATCCTATTGTATCTGCAGAATGTAAGTCTCTGTGTATCATAGGTAGGGCTCCCATTTTTTTGTGTTTTTTTTGGCCATTTCCATCTGTATTTATCCATATTTATTTTTTGGCCATTTTATCTGTATTTATTCATATTCATTTTGTGTTTTGCGTATAAATGAAGTTGCAAAACTGTACATTTCCATATCTATTTAACTGATAGACGCGCTTTCATACTTTGATGTCTGTCGTGTTTTAGCTATTTAAGCTGCCAAATATTACACAACAATACATCCACTGGTAAATGCTAGCATTATGCCATAAATGTATGTTGATATAAGAAATTGCATTCTCTTTCTCAATTTCCTATGCTGTCCATCTGCTCAGCTGCCGGCCTATAATTCATGTAAAACAGCATGGAGAGTCACTTAAAAGAAGCACAATTTTCTGTATTTATCCACTTTTAAAAATAAATGCAGACAGAAAAACATTGTTTTTTGTCTGTATTTATTTTTTTTAATCCGTAAAAATGGAAAACAGGGAGCCTTAATCATAGGTGAGACAATTTTCACTCTCATGTACTGTTACACTCTAAGCTGTCTCACGTGGGCACACACTGGTTCGGTCTGGACGAGCACTCATCCTTTAGTTCCTTTCAGGGACATTGCAAATACTTACACAGGAGCAACACATGAAGACCATGCAGAAGGACTCCATGACGCCACCGATACCCACCACCCAGGTGAGCCTGAGGAAGAGGATGACCCCGAAGATGTTCTGAAGGCAGGGCAGGTAGACGCCCATGAAGGTGCCCATGCGCGGCGCCTGTAGGAAGAAGAACGCACAGACTGTTACTATCAGTGAAATCATAAACACTAGTCATATGAGCACTCTCACCATAAGACCATCAGTAGACCATGGGCTCTAGTGAGAGCTTCAACCACGCGGACAGTGGATGACTAAAAAAATCATAACAGTCAGGGAGAACAGAGTGACTTATGTACAAATTTTCTTCTCAACATTCAGAAAAAATGCTTGGTTCTTCACACTCTACTTGTGAGCAATTGTAGGCCTAACTGGAAAGAGCTTTATGACTCTTATATTGAGATCAGTCAATTTGTAAAACATGTTTACACATTTACAAGTTCCAACTGGAAACCATGACTTTTGAGAAATAGCTAGGTGACTTATTGACAAATTTCAAGCAGGCAGGTTTAATTTCAGCCTTTACTTAAGTTTCTTGATTCCTTCTACAAATGCATTTTCCTCATAGCAGCCATGAAAAAATAGTGATATATGTCGCAGTCAGTTTTTGTGGGACATATTACAGGCTTTTCCCACTTGATGAGTGTTGGACACGGCCCTTCCTGGGGGATTTCCCTAAAACATTTAGCTTTTTTTCCACTTCATTTTTGTGGATTCTCTTTTTGTGGCCTTAAGACTTTGGATGTTTTCTCACTGTAATCCAGTGTGAAAGCGAGCATGCCCTTTCTACGCATGCTTGGAAATGGTGCTTACTTGATTGTTTTAGGTGTTATACCTGTGAGTGCCCCGTAAAGAGGTACACCACATACCCAGGGCAGGTACTGCACTGGTAAATAGTGGGACACAGCACTGATTGTGCCACCCGCCCAAGTAGCCTTTAAACATGTATCAAGCCTGCCATTGCAGGCCTGTGGGTGCACAGTTGGGCTTATGCTCAGGTTGGCATTTCTAGGTCATTAGCCATCCCTGGGTTGGCCTTCCACTACCACTGGAGCATCCCTAGGGGAAGCCCTGAGGGGCGGAGCAAGTGGTAGGTGGGAGGCAGGGCAGGCACGCATGGGTGTTTCATGCCCAGGTAGTGAAGAACCCCATATGGGTTTTCCCTACTTTTGAGGTCGGCTCTTCGAATGGGACAACACCGGGGTTTGCTGATCCTCTTTTAGGGGCCTTAGGGCGATGGGCACTTTCCCACTGCAGTGTGAAAGTGCTTGCGCCCTTCTTACACACATTAGGAAGTGATGCTTTTGATGTTTTCAAACATGTCCCAAGCCTGCCACTGCAGGTCGCAGTGTGCATTCTTGCTGTATGTTTTTAGAACATGTGTGCGCACTTGTACCTATGATGGTTTTAAACATGTGTCAAGCCTGAAATTGGAGGGCTCTGGGTGTGCAATTGTGCTTATGCTCAGGCTGGCCTTTCTAATCGACTGGCCAATCTTGAGAGGCCCGTTCACTACCCCTAGAACACCCCAAGGGTAAGTTTTAAGGGGAGAAGCGAGTGGTGATGAAAGGCAGGGCAGATACACATGTGTGTTCCCTGCCCAGACAGGGAAGAATACCCATGTGACTTATCACTACCAATGAAGTTTGTTCTTACCATACGCTAACATGGGGAAATGATTGAAATTAATTCAGGCTGCAATATTGGTTTGCAGTGGCACAGTCTCATAATGTTTCCTAACACTGGATTCACAATGAAAACCTCTCTCCTGTGGTAAAGGTGGTTTTGTCATTAATAGCTTAGAAATGCAACTTCTAGAAAGTGAGCATTTCTCTGGTCTAATGTTTTTTGTGTGCCTTATAGTTTGACTCCAGTCTACAGTGGAGGCTGGGTGAGCACATCTGTGCATTCCCCAGCAACAGCTATAAACATTGGGCAAGCAAATGGAATGACAGACCTCTGGCATTTGAGAGCTGGCTGGATAGAGTGGATGGAGAGGTTTTGACACTTGGCCTGGGGAACCAGATCATGGCCCCACTAAAGATTAAGATTTGTATTCCATGGCCCCATGGCAGACAGGACTGACATTTAAGGGAGACAAACAAAGCAAAACCAAAGGGGACGACTGACGGAGTGTTGAATATTGCAAGCACTCACCCCCAATCATTTGATCTGGGTTTAATCCATCATCATTCTTTAGCTCACTCTGCCACCCCACTTCAGACATGGCCATATGCAAATCAGTCTGACCATGTGCCTCATGGGAACAGTCCAGCCTGTGCTTGCAATGTTCAATACTCCGCCCTTGCTTTGTTCGCCCTAAGCTGGCAGGGTATGCCCAAACGTGGGTCCCTTGCTCACTTTGCCACTGGATTCAAGCTAGCCTCGCTGATGATGGCTGATTAGCCAGAAACCGGTCCCAAAATGCTTGTTTCCGGTCAAGCGAAGACATGGCTTGGCAGTTCAGGCTGGACTGTTCCCATGAGGCACAGGGTCAGACTGCTTTGCAAATGGTCATGTCTGAACTGGGGTGGCAGAGTGAGCTAAAGAATGATGATGGATGAAACCCAGATCAGTTGACTGGGGTGAGTGCTTGCAATGTTCAACACTCCATCCATCATCCCCTTTGGTTTTGCTTTGTTCATACTACTGATGTCATTTTAACACAGTTAGGCCTAGTACTGCTAGTATTATTTCCAAATGTGATTTATGCCGGGAATTACATGATGTTGATGTTGTGTTAATTAGTGTGTGTGCTGAATACAAACTTTATTTACATACACAATGTGTGAATTATCTTTTGTGACACTTAGTGTGTTTACCGTCTGCTGTGCCAATGCTTTACACATTGCCTCTGTGATAAGCCTGACTGCTCAGTGCCAAGCTACTCAAGGGTGAGCGCAGGTTATACAGTGAGTGTAATCACCCAAACCTCATGAGTGGTAGGTTCTGCCTGGCTAGGGCGCCATCTCAGCCAAGCAAAAAAGGCCGGTTACAACAACGAGCAAGAAGAATAATCATAAATTATGGCTTGGGGTTTCCTACTGAGCATCAGACATGATGTCTGGGTCCAGCAACAGTAGGTGGATATTCTAGCACAATATTGCATCCAAAATATCACCATATAGACATATTGTGTGCCAATATTGACCGCAAAATTTCATCACGACTCAGTTAATAATAGTAAATCTACCTTTATCGTAACAATATTTGGTAATTGATAATAGGGTCACAACATATCTAGAGGGATGTCCCCCCCAAATATCGTGAACACAATCTCAAAGGACAATCTATCAAAAGGTAAGTAGATTTTCTATACTTAATTCCACATATAGGAACCTCGACAATATATATCTTCAAAGTGCACAGAGGTGGAGTTAAGAATAGTAGATCCATTCTTCCTCCATATGCACTTAACTTTTGATATTTTGTCCTTCAGTATTTTGTCCATGATATTAGTGTACCATGATATTTCTAACCCCGATCTTCTGCAATACAATCATCTGGAAGTCAATATTTCAACCTGTGGCAGCTCCTCCACCAAGGCGGAGGAGCGTCTCCCCACTGCTCTTTGAGCAGTGCAAAATAAAAAATGATAATAAAATGACATTATTATCATATTATTTGTCACTGCTGACTAAACAGTCATGCGCACTTTCATGTTCCCCAAAAGGCAGTAATGCACGGCCTGGCGCCGAACCACAGTGCTCAGACCAATCACAATGCTGCTGTAAAGCAGCATCGTGATTGGCTGGGAGAGTCTGGGAGCCTGGGTGCTTCCGTTGTGCCAGTGCACTGCAGAGAGAAGAGGACGGAGGAGAGGTGGAGACGTTCCCAGGTACGTTTATTCTATTTTATTTTTCCAGCTCACCACCCCTATTCTGAGGTGGTTGTCACTGATTACAACATAGTACTGTGGCATACAATTCACTTTGTTAAAGAGTGGGTATTGAAGTAGGTGGAAAAGAGATCACAGCTTGCAAATCAACATCTTTAACAGTGGTGCATAAATGTGAGCATACAAAATCTTCCTTTATTCACTTTCAAATAGTGTAAACATAACCCGAATAAAATAACACCTAGACACTCTGTACACAGGATGAAGTAAATACGTGCTTTACTGTCTACATGCATTGCATTAAACAGTTACAGCACTAGAGTCTTTGAATCAAACCCCAATGTATCTGCATATGCCCTGAAATAACTCCTAGCCAGTAAAAACAGCGACCACATGAATCACTACTGGAAAAGTACATGTGGAGACTGGCTGAATCACTTTCATGCATAAAAAGCCAAGATGAAATAATTCCACACTTTATAAATGGACTGCAAATTTGCAAACGCTACATAAACATGCTGCCAGAATACAAGTGTGTACAAAGATACATCATGATATTCGAAAATACACATGAATTTCCATCAGACTGTTTTCCATACACACATAAAATATCTATTAAAAAAGGGGCCGAAGCAGCACCCGCCGCAAGGTAAAAATGCATGTTTTGCAGTTACATGCACAAAGCGGCAGGCACCGCGCGGTGCCTGCCGCTTTGTGTATGCAACTGCAGGGGGGTACCATAGGTACCCCCCATGTGCACCCCCACCCCCCTTTCACTCTGGGGGCCCCTGCGGGCCCCCAGATGCAAAGGACCACATGCTTTTCCACGGCGGAAAAACCGCTGCGGAAAAGCATCCTAATATGGCTGGCGGTGTCTGATAGACCCCGCCACCATATTAGAGCTTTTCCGCCACGGTCGGAAGGCGACCGCGGCGGAAAAGCGGCGGACGGTCTTCCCATCCGCCGATGACCCCCCCCAGCCATCCTAATCTGGCGGGGGGTCTTTGAAGGCACCGCAGCGGTGAATCCGCATCCTCCGGGCCGGCGGTGGCTTCCGCCGGCCCGGAGGATGCGGATTCACCGCAATCCTAATTGGCCCCATAGTTTGCAAAATCAATATAAAAACAAGATAGCAAAATGACATAAAATATAACATTCAACTAGTTATTATCAATTACATCAGATTTCAAATGTATACACGTATGTAAGTTTGAGGGCCTTCTTTGGTAATCTGGCGGCTATTGAATTTGGACAATAAGATGTATGCCTTTCCCCCATGCAGTCAGAATGTAGATTGCTACATGAAGGGATATTAATATTTCTGTGCTTTGGAGAGGCTTTGTGATGATCATTAGTCCTTTATCCTATGACAAATTGTCATTTCTCTTTTTAAATCTGCCATTAGTCAAGACCTTTAGAATTTACTCACATTGTAATACACTTACCCATAGCGGCTTTCAGCCAAGCCTCTTCGTTCATTGATCTGCGATTGTGTCATTTACATTTTTCTTCCTCCTGTTACTACAGCATACATCATTTGCTGTGAGTCAACCTATTTCTGCCTTTGTCTGAGTTCACTGTAACCTCATTCTTCCCTTTCACAAGGCCACATCCACCCACGGTACTTCCCTCAAAGAGCACAGATGACTATCGCAATGTGTGGTTTTTGAGACCGAAAACAAATTCTGCTTTCAGGTAAATTTTTGTTAGAAGTTTTTTTTTGTAGATTGGTGAAGGCCCTCTAGCTTCCTTGAAAATAAAGTATTGCAAAATAAGCATTGGCAAAGCCAAATTTGCGGTGTCAATGTCTGTTTCCAGTTTGTGGCGAATAAAGGACATACGATTAGGAAATGAATCTCATCTTTGACCCTATAGTGTGAATAGTCAGTGTCTTGAAGCATTTTGATGTCATTTACCTGTGAAGTTTTGTAGAAGTAATATGACTACATGGGAGCTTGTATCTAAGATCTTTGTCAGGATGATGTCATTCTGAGTAAAACTCTCTGACAGGCAGAGATTTTAAATCCAGGTATCTTGCAACACGCATAGTTATCAGGATAAAATTCACAATTTCATTTTTGACTTCCTCTCATTATCTTGCCTTTAATTTTTTTTTTTAGTCCTCATACGCCAAAAGATATTCTCGAAGTACATTCAATTGCTTCCATCCGCTACGCAGCAGATGTACCCCGGTCTGTGTTATGAGCTCCGAAGATCTTATTGGAGGCACTTTTTGCAGAAACCCTAATAAAAGAAAAGTCAATTCAGTTGTTCTAACTAGCCAGCCATGGGACTGATCTTAGGGTATTTTATTCTGCAAAAAAGGCATAATCATTGGACTTTGTTTTTTAAAGCTTATCCAACCAAGCAATGCACAGACTCCAAAAATTATTTTTCCTTTTCCAATTAGTCCTGTCTAGGTTCAATGTATATTTAATTGCATTGATCCAGTCTAGATAAGTGGGTGCGGTATCTTTTAACCAAGATTTACAAATTGGCATGCTCAACCAAAGTGATGGATAAGGCTAAAGTTTATTGATAGATCTCATCATTTCATACGCACAAATCTTAGCTCAAAATAAAAAAGGTTTTAATTTTGAGACCTTAGGCAAGATGTGAACTCCCATTTTCATTGTCAAGAAATTAATTGGGGTGGAATTCGGCAAACTACAACATTTTTCATTAAAAAAAATATGAGCTTTTAGCCAACAGGGAAACCATTATATACCCCCACATAGTGCGCGTTATACAGTTCTAGTGGAGTGGACACAGGACCTTTTGCTAACTTTCCTTAAAATGCCGTAGTTACAAAGCCTGCCTGAGACTCTCAGGGTGTATACACAACTGAATGAAGTAGCTGCTGGATAGTTAGTACACAGAGTTCCTGAAACTCCCTGATTGTGCTTACGCGTCCTAGAATTATCCAAAATTAAATTTACGTAGTTAATCACTAACAGTGTGTGTGCAGAGTGCCTGAAATGCCTCCACAACAGAACAGCTGCTTGAAATCATTCAACAGTGTGTGTGCAGCTGCATGACGTCACTACTGGGGAGTGCACGTGCGGTCTGCCTGAAATCACTCAACAGTGTATGTACAGCTTTAATGAAGTCATTACTGGGGAGTGCACATGTGGTCTGCCTGACATCACTCATGGACAGTGTATGTACAGCCGGCATGACGTCATTTCTCAATCAATCAGTCGTTTGTTAAGCATGACTACTCACCCGTAAGGGTCTCAAGGTGCTTGTGGGGGAGGGTGGGGGTTAGCAGGCTCCAATCCATCAAGGGGGGGGGAGGTCTGTCAAAGAGCTAGGTTTTGAGGCTTCTTGCAAAGATGGGGAGTGATGTTGTCTGTCTGAGGTGGAGCGGCAGGGCGTTCCAGGCTCGGACCGTGTGGAAGTAGAAGGAGCAGCCTCCTGATCTGGTCTTTCTGATGCGGGGGACCACAGCGTAGGGGAGCTGGGCAGATCGTAGGGTTCTCTGGGGTGTGTGGAATTTGAGTCGGCTGTTCAGGTATGCTGGTCCGGTGTCGTGGAGGGCCTTGTGGGCGTAGGTGAGCATCTTGAAGGTGACTCTAGCTTTGACGGGAGCCAGTGGAGTGTGCGCAGGTGCTGGGAGATGTGGCAGTGTCTTGGCAGGTCAAGGACCAGTCTTGTGGAGGCGTTCTGTATGTTCTGTAGCTTGCAGGTGAGGAGTTTGTTTATTCCGCCGTAAAGTGTGTTGCCGTAGTCAAGTCTGCTGGTGATCAGGGCGTGAGTGACGGTCTTTCTGTGTTCGAGGGAGATCCATTTCAAGGTCTTACATAGGAGGCGGAGGTTGTGGAAGCAGGAGGACAAGACAGAGTTGATCTGGCGGTCCATTTTGAGCTCGGAGTCCAGGATGATTCCCAGGTTGCGTGCGTGGTCCGTGGGGGTAGGCGGGCTGCCGAGGACGGGGGGGCCACCAGGTGTCGTTCCATGCGTCGGGGTTTGGGCCCATGATGAGTACTTCTGTTTTGTTGGTGTTTAGTTGTAGGCAGCTGTTTTTCATCCATCTGGCGACGGCTTCCATGCCTTCTCAAAAAGTGTGGCTGGCGGGATTGGGTTCGTTGGATAAGGAGAGGATGAGTTGGGTGTCGTCTGCGTATGACACAAAGTTGAGTCTGTAGGTTCTGACGATGGAGGCGAATTGAGCCATGTACATGGGGAGTGCAGTCTGCCTGAAATTAATCAACAGTGTATGTGCAGCTGCATGAAAGTCATTACTTGGGAGTGCACACGTGATCTACCTGCAATCATTCATCAACACTGTATGTACAGCCGGCATGAAGTCATTACTGGGGAGTGCACACGTGGTCTGCATGACATCACTCAACAGTGTAGGTACAGCCTTCATGAAGGAATTACCAGGGAGTGCACATGTGATCTGCCTGAAATCATTCAACAATGCATGTACAACTGTATGACGTCACTACTGGGGAGTGCACACGCAGTCTGCCTGACATCACTCATCGAGAGTGTATGTACAGCTTTATTAAATCAATACTGGGGCGTGCATGTGCGGTCTGCCTGACATCACTCATCGACAGTGTATGTACAGCCGGCATGACATCATTACTGGGGAGTGAGTGCACATGCGGTCTGTCTGACATCACTCAACAGTGTATGTACAGCCTTCATGAAGTCATTACCAGGGAGTGCACACGCGGTCTGCCTGACATCACTCATCAACAGTGCATGTACTTGTTTAATGAAGTCAGTACTGATGAGAGCACATGCAGTCTGTCTGAAATCACTCAACAGTGTATGTACAGCTGCATGACGTCACTACTGGGGAGTGCACGTGCGGTCTGCTGAAATCACTCAATGGTGTATGTACAGCAGGCTTTAAGTCATTACTGGGAAGTGCACATGCGATCCGCCTGACATCAGTCATCGACAGTGTATGTACTGCTGGTAGGAAGCCACTATTAGGGAGTGCACATGCGGTCTACCTGACACCACTCGTCAACATTGTATGTAAAACCTTCATAAAGTCATTACTGGGGATGGCACACGTGATCTGCCTGCAATCATTCATCAACACTGTATGTACAGCTGCATGTTGTCATTACTAGGGCGTGCACATGCAGTTCTGCCTGATTTTCAGCCTGCATGAAGCCTTTTCAAGGCAATGTACATGCAGACTGCCTGAAATCTCTCCTTAACAGTGTATTTACAGCATGCATGAAGTTATTTCCAGTCCATGTAGATACAGTCTGCCTGAAAACCCTCATTAACAACGCATGTACAGACTGCCTGAGGTCATTTCCGGCTACTGTACATAGAAGCTGCCTGTACCTCTCCTCAACAGTGTATCTACAACATGCAGGAAGTCGCTAGCGTGAAGCGTACATGCAGGTTGTCTGAAATCTGGCAACTTTTCTATTTCCATCATCACTAAGGCCCAACAATGCTAAAGCCAGTAACAGGCAGAGCAATGCTGCAGCTTATACCCAGTTGGTGCCCAAACATCAGTGTGGAGAAGTGTGGCTCAATGGTTAGAGCGGCAGGCCCTGATGCAGAGGTCTGGCCCGGGACCAGGGTTCAATTCCCGCCTCGGCGGGTCTTGGGCTCAATTTCCTCGGACCTGATATTTCTCGCCTCGGTGCCTATTCTAATCATGGGTCCCACTCTGCAACTCTGGGCAATAGCTTGCTTAATCTCCACAACGGCCCCAACAGCGCTGGGATGCCTGGCTTCACCTTGGGGGTGCCCAGGAGTGGACATTTCACAGGGAAAAGCCAGGAAGGGTTCCACAGCGGTATGTGTTACAGCGCCAGGACACCCATGGGTATTAGTGCGCTTTACAAGTACAAATTACATTTACATCAAGCTTCACTTTGTTATACAAATTTGTCCTCCATATGACAGACCTTTCTGTGGAGTTCATGTCCATCTCTCAAGGTGAGCCTAAAGGAAGCCTGCCGCTTCCAACCACTCCCACCGCAGGGGCGGTGCTGCCGGTCTTGAGAGCTCAGTATGAGATACCGGAGTCATAAACCTCTTTACAGTACCACAGAGGTATTAGCTTTCTAATAATCAGATTCTCCTCCGCTGCCTACTCAGCTCTAACTCAATCCCAGGCAGGCTGATCTAATGTGCTGGCTCATCAGCAGACTATTTTCACACAGCCTTGAGCTGAGGATCCCCTGAGTATTTTTCATCACTGCTTCCCGTTGACCGCAATATCTATCCTCTACCTGCTCGCTGCGGAAGGTGGATCCCGACCAAGCAATCACTAAGCGAGCTCTACAAACACCGAATAAGGGAAGATTGACAGATTCCACATATTGGAGGGGGTCACATCTAGGTAGGGGTTTTTGACAGTCGGTGGCATGCGATTTACATTTCACATTATCTATTCTCAGTGGCCACCTTGTGCTAAATGCAGACTTCACCAAATGATCATCAAGCGAGCAGACGTTAATAAGAGTATTTTGCCAGATCTTAGAAATTGGAAAGGCCAGATTTGTTGAAAGAGTTTTCAAATTGTGAGATTTAATTTAATTTCACAATATCAATTCTCTGTACCTGCTCGCTCCGGAAGGTGGAACCCCATTAAGCGATCACTAAGCGAGCTCTGCAACACAAATAAGGGAAGTTTGACAGATTCCACATATTGGAGAGGGTCACATTAATGTAAGGGTTTTTGACAGTTGGTGGAATGTGATTTACATTTCACAATATCTATTCTCAGTGGCCACCTTGCGCTGAAGGCAGACTTCACCAAACGATCATCAAGCGAGCAGACACTAATAAGAGTATTTTGCCAGATCTTAGATATTGGAGAGGTCAGATTTGTTGAAAGAGTTTTCAAATTGAGAGATTTGATTTAATTTCACAATATCAATTCTCAGTACCTGCTCTCTGCACAAGGTGGAATCCCACCAAGTGATCACTAAGCGAGCTCTACAAACACCAAATAAGAGAAGATTGACAGATTCTAGAAGATATTGGAGGGGTCACATCTGTGTAAGGGGTTTTGACAGTCAGTGGAATGTGATTTACATTTCAAAATATCTATTCTCAGTGGCCACCTTGCGCTGAAGGCAGATTTCACCAAATGATCATGAATCGAACAGACACTAATAAGAGTATTTTGCCAGACCTTAGATATTGGAGAGGTCAGATTGTTTGAAAGAGTTTGCAAATTGTAAGACTTGATTTAATTTCACATTATCGATTCTCAGTAGCTGCTCGCTGCGGAAGGTGGAACCCCACCAAGCGATTACTAAGCGAGCTCTACAAACACCAAATAAGAAAAGATTGCCAGATTCTAGATATTAGATGGGTCACATCTACGTAAGGGTTTTTGACAGTCGATGGGATATGATTTACATTTCACAATATCTATCCTCAATGGCCACCTTGTGCTGAAAGCAGACTTCACCAAATGATCATCATGCCAGCAGACACTAATAAGAGTATTTTGCCAGACCTTAGATATTGGAGAGGTCAGATGTGTTTAAAGATTTTTCAAATTGTGAGATTTGATTTAATTTCCTAGTATCAATTCTCAGTACCTGCTGACTGCTAGAGGTGGAACCCGACACACTCGATGACAGAGCGGGCTCGAAATAGGAGCAGATTGACAGATTCTAAATATTGGCGGACCAACATCTGTGAAAGAAATTTAAAATCAGTGGAAATCTGAATACCTATTCGTTGCTAAAGTAGAACCCCACCAATGGATCACCAAGCAAGAGTTTTCATACAATGAATAAGAGTTGATTTTCAGATCCTTGGGGCCTCATTTATGAGGCCTTGCGTCAGTTTTGCGCTTCCGATGCGTCACTTTTTGTGACGCATCGGCGGCGTAAAACATGCCTCCTGTTGCGTACTATTTCCAAAGTGACGCATCTAAGCAGATGCGTCACTTTGTAAACCCCTGCGCTACATTATACCTGCGTCAGGTATAATGTATGCAGGGGGGGTGTTCCCCGGAAAAAGCCTCGTAATAGTGACGCAGTGAATTCTATGAGATTTCACTGCGTCACTTTTAGGACGCTGTTGCGTCAAAATCTTGCGCCTGCCTCGCAGCAGGCGTAAGACTGACGCAGGCCCTTTCACATGGGGCTTTCCCCATGTGAATGGACGCATTGCTGGAGTTGCGTCACTTTTGTGACACATTCCAGCAATGCGTCACTTTTGCGCTTACAGATACGTCAGAAATACTGACGTATCTGTAACTCCTTGCGACATGATGCGTCATATTAAATATGACCCATCAATCATGTCGCAAGGAGGGCGCACTGAGAAGTCACGCATCGCTGCTTTCACGCAGCGATGCGTCACTTCTTATAAATGAGGCCCTAGATATCTGAGCGGCCACCTATTTCATGAAATTTGAAGTTGGTTGAATGCAGTTTCACATCTAAGTAATATCTATTCTGAAAACCAAGCTTGGTATGGTACCAGAGTGCCATTGCCTAAATATAACCTAACAAAGATAATGTGTCCTAAATGCCATTTAGAAAAATATTGCTATATTTGAGTTAATGATAGAAAATTGAAAAGGGCATACCTTTTAGCTCTTGGCTAGATAGACAAATAGTCAAGTGGGATAGAAACAGGAAGTGAGAGGGTAGAGAGTGCATTTTTAAAACCCAGTTCAGAATGTGTTGAGAAGTATGATGGCAGCCAATGAACCTTAAGGAGCCGAGAAGTGACAGTTCACCTTAACACTGGAGCAGAAACACAAGAGTGCTTAATGCGCATTGGAGCCAAGTCAGGTCTGTAACTGCGCTGAGCTGTGACATGCACAAGGGAAATGCTTATTCATTGAGTTACAGAATGTCTGAGCATAGGTTACTGCACATAGAATGACAGTCCACTGTCCAGACTTATGCAGCCTCCTTCTCATTTCCATCTACCCTTCCTTCTCAGCCTGGACTCCATATTTTTTTGCCAGAGTTTTATATAGCGCAAACTTGACCCGAAGGTATCGGGTATCAGAGCGCTTTACATTAGCGCCAGTCGCGTTACACAAGGACACATTCATTTTATGTTGTTAGTCATTGGGAGATTACGTGATTTGCCCAGTATAACAGGATGTTGAGCGTCATTGCCGAGACTCGAACCCGGTTCCCCAGAGTTGAGGTCAACGGCCCTAGCCATTAGACCACATCCTCTCCCCACTTGCAGGCAGCTTGAGAGACCACAGGGCCTCATGCATCACATGGTACCATTATTAGTACAATGTTGTTATCATCAGTGATGTCATCTGACATGTGATCGGTGTTGAGTGAGGTCCTGAACAGAACATAGCAGGGCATAAGCTCTAGTTTGCACAGCTTACTGTAACAATTGCATTTAAGCGGTGTTTCACTACACTTGGAATGCCAATTTAACTATTATTTTTTCTTGGAACGTCAAATGTTAACTTAATATAAGTGCAGGTAAGTGTAACTAACCCTGTACAAAGTTTTTTGAGTCATTTTAAAAATAATATACTGCAAACATTGTGTATCCCATAGAACCAGGCAGTGCATTGCATTTGGGCATGTGCAATGGGCTCTGGGAGCAGGGCTTGGCCTGTGGGCAAGCCTTACACTCTGGATCCTACCAACGGAACCAGCTGTGCACAGCTTTTAGCACAAACCGGGCACAGGGCCTGGTGGCCCATCAATCTGCTCAAAACCCTTTGTAGAATAAATTGGCTTCTAGACTACGATTCTTTAAAAGCAGTCCTAGAGGGCTGGATCTGTGCCAGAATTTTAAGATAACTACATTTATCTAAATGGGGATATGCATAAAATCTGGCATGGACCCGTCCCGCCAGGACGGACTTTGTAGAACTCCGTTCTAGGCACAAGTCCTGGTCTGAGGCTAGGCCTTGCACCTATGCCCCATCCCACCAAGTCTTTGGCTTTGCACAAAAGGTCGTTGATACAAGACCCGCCCATGTGCGCGAGCTGCATCCTTTGACTTTGGTCGTGCTCAGTCTCACTCTCAATATGCTTATCTATTTTACAGGATCTGGGGACCCGGGTCCATCGCTCCACTACAAAACATCCGCTTAGGGAAAAACAACAACAAAAACATGCCTTTTTAAAACTTTGTGGGGGCAGTATGTGCTTCACTCTCTCCTCTAACACTCCCCCATTTTTTTCAGGACACAAGCTACAGTGCCTTGCATCCAATAATGGCTGCTGCAAACTAAAATTTCTGCCGCGCCTTACTAATGAGATCCCTTGGGCCTGCCAACTGAAAATAGGTCTGAGAACCAGCACTGCACCATGGGAAAACTGTTCCCTGACCCTTCAGCTTCTTTGATGCTTACATTTTTGATGGACAGATATTTCAGTTCCAATATTTAAATATATCTATAAATGATTTTGACCTCATTTGTTCATTAATGTGTGGCTTTTTTGTAAGAACCACTATATGGATTTTCACCAAAAGTTCACAAATTGGACCAACAATTTCTTCTGCTCCAAGTTTGGTGAAAATCCAACCAGTGGGTAAATTTACTTGGCTGGGACTGATGTCAACATTGAGCAGCCTCTTGGTGGATGTTGCCAATCAGGCAAACATGGAAACAGCACACAGCACCAAGGCTTTAAAAAATGCCATTCTTAATGGAGGTGAAATGTGACTCTATAGAGTCACTTAATCCGTCTGTGTGATATATATTTGTTTTTAATGTTGTATTATATAACTATAATTTGAAATGAATCATCTATACAGTAAGTTCCAAGTAGCTGACAAATTTCAAGTAGATTAGTCAAACGCTGCAGAAACAATTACATAAAAAATCCCATTTTCTATAGAAATCTCAGCTCATTTATGAATACATATCATTAACTCGTCAGCATGTTATTTGTTTATCCATCTTTCTTCTTTGTTAAGCATGGTGTGTTTCCTTGACCTCTTCTAGTTCTTTGCCAGGCAGTGTTTATCTCGCCACCTATGAAATACAACTATTCTGAAAAGAATGCACTTATCCCAATAGGATGTAAGGGAAGACAAAAAGGTGAAATTCACTGCAATTCAGTGCAAAGCTCTCAGGGCCTCATTTATGGGGCTTTGGCAATGTCCTGTGCAGCAAGGCCCCTTGCTGTGCTGCCCTACATCAAAGCAAAAGGGCAGGAATGCACCGTATTTATCCAGTACGGCGTATTCCTGTCCTATCCCCTGCATGGCGCCATTTCGGCAGGCTAGCGTCGACGTAGGCACCCTTGCACCATAGTGCAAGGGTGCATTTGTTGTCTGCAGGATTGTTTTTGTGAAAGAAGGGGCAACTTACTGCACAAAAAACAATCTTGGAAGACTTTTTCCCTCTTCCGATGTATGCTGCAGAATGCAGCACAATGGAACGAGGAGAAAACGAGGAGAAATAAAATTATTTCTCATTGTTGCGCCGCCCCTGGGGAGGTGTAAAGTTTTAGCAAATCCCCAAGTTTACGTGGTTTTGTAAATCTGGAGAAGCGTTAAAATCCATGGGTAATGCATTGGACCACCCATCGCAACGCCCATGGAATGCGTCCTTAGCGCAGAGTACAGCAACGCCTTGCTTTACTCCATATTTATGAGGCCATTCAAAGCCACGCAAAGCGGCTTTGCGTGACCTCATAGATATGATTTTGTAGTTTGTGTCGCCGGAACATCACAAAAAGTGATGCTCTCTGGCGCAAGGGGCTCATGAATATACCACAATGTAGCGTCCCCTGAAAGGTTCCGTCCCCCCTACCACCACAAGAGCCTCATGATCCTGGGGTTGTTCTGTGTTCAAGTTATCAACAAAAATAAGACAGAACATGTTTCTGTGTGATTAGTGATATTTATTCGTTATCAGCCACCTTCAAATTTTGTTCATCATATTGATTTCGGCAGTGATATGGAAATCTGATCATACAATTGGATACTATCATCAATCCCTTCACGAATAAATATCGCCTAATCACACAAAAACATTTTTCTGTCTTATTTTTTTTTTATTTCAGTAATTTTTTATTGAAAAGAAAGTTTATATATACAAGGTACAGTATACAGGGGTACATTCAAAGGAAAAGCAGGAGTGTCCTGGGGGGGGGGGTGAAGGGGGGAAGGGGGGAGGACCTAGCGAGAGGTTGCAATGACAATCCGGGCCGGTGAGGTTAGATACTGTTCGTATAGTTGGTGATTGTTCTTGTCCTGGCCTTGGCAGTCTCCCCCGCCTCTACTGGTCCGGTTGGGTGGCATATTGTTCGTATGGCCGGTGCTTGTTCATGTCTACAGCCCTTGTCCGTCTGTGTCCCCTGGTGTCCCCCGGTGACGAGAAAGGAAGGAAGGAAAGTAGAGGAGGAGAAATGTGTGGCTGTGATGTTAGATGGAGACAGTGCTTGTGTTCGATTGAGACTGGTCAGGATCTTTACTCGAGCGGCTTCTGTCTTATTTTTGTTGATAACTTGAACACAGAACAACCTCAGGATCATGGGGCCCTTGCGGTGCTAGGGGGGACGGACCCTATCAGGGGGCTACATTGTGATGGAATGCCACACTCTTCAATCAGAGAGTGAAACCCCTTGAGCACACAACAAATTAAATACGAGGACAACTATAGATGAAAAGTTGTGCGTGTTCTCCTTGTTACCTATTTGCTCATAAATATGCCCCATAAATAAGTCCCTTAGCGTCACACAGCATGTGCAAACAGCTCTCAGCTCAAATTGTTATGGGCATTTGATAGTTGTATATTTCTTAATATATCCATACCACCTAATACCTGTCCAATCAATATAACTGGAGAGCCACGAGTTCCAGGAGCCCGCAAGCGTAACTTGCCCGAACAACGCATTTACCTAAACCACACATGTACATGGTTAAGGCAAATGCGCACTAGTTTTCCGGTTGGACGGGGACTCCAAACAGGAACAGGAGCCTCGGAACGGGAAGCGGACACAGACAGGTAAGTGGGGCTGGGGCCGGGTCTGGGGGTCACTTTCGGGAATGGGGGGAGGATCAGTGGCAGGTTTTTAGGGCTCGGGTCGGTGGCAAGTTTTAATGGCTCAAGGAGGGGAGGGGGTCAGGGTACTTTTAAGGAAGGGGCAGGTTTTTAGGGCTCAGGGAGGGGGGTCGGGGTACTTTTAAAGAGGGGGCAAGTTTTTAGGGCTCGGGGAGAGGGAGGGGATCAGGGTACTTTTAGGAGGGGGCACTTTTTTATGGCTCAGGGCAGAAGAGGGGGGTTGGAGTAGCTTGGTTGGAGAGTATTTAAGGAATGGGGCATTTGTAGGGCTCAGGGTGGGGCAGGTAGGGGGTTTGTAATTTAGGGATTAGGGCATGGGCAGGTAGGGGGTTTGAAATTTAGGGATTAGGGCAGAGGCAGGTAGGGGGTTTGAAGTTGAGAAATTGGGGCAGGGAGGGGGTTTGTAATATAGGGATTAGTTGGGGGAGGGGTAGGTCGGAGTAGTGGCAAACTTAGCAGCACATACACCCTCGATTCATGCCTGTGCCACAAAATTGCATGGTAAAGGCGTGTGTGGTAAGGGAATGCGTGGTTAAGTCGCATTCATGGTTCGGGCTGCGTGGTAGGGGCACACGTGGTTGAGCCTTGCATGCCTCTATCATACACCCATTTTATGGTGGTCACCCACAAGCATGGGGCACCAGCCCGTCACTGTGACTTGAATTATCCTTTATTGCTTTAACCCTGTCTATCCTTTGCTACACCGGCCCAATCATAGTCAATTTTAAAAGTTTAGATTTATTGTAAGTAGCAGATATCAGCTTTGCACAAAAATGACTAACACTCTGCAAAAGACAATATAATTCACGAACATTCGGTTTAATAAGAGTTGTCTCTCATTTTACCTAGCACCTCAAAATTGTTTGGTCAGTCAATCAGTATTATCTAGCTCTAATTCCATCCTTTTCATCTACAGATTACCTTCTATCATTGAATTATACCTTATAACAACATTTCAGTATAATAAGTGATTATATCCCAAAGTTTTCTTTATTTCTGATGAATACCAAATCTTCTCTGGACTGTCCTATCTAAGCAGGAACTCCTGAAAGAAGGTACCTTCTTTTATTGTTAACTGGAAAACTGTCAATCTATGGACTAATCCCATCTATAATCCTCTTGCCCGAGAGCAAAACATTTCCTTTATGAAAACCCAATAGTGAAGACCTTTCTTGAAAGTTGTCAAAGTCACCTCTGGACACACCTTAAAATAATCCAATAGCTTGATTTTAATTATTGATAATATCAGAAAATAAACACACATTCATTTTTTGATTGATGGTGAAAATGAATTATATTTCAACAAAGATAAAATGAATATGTCTAACTTTTGTTCTCTCTGTGTGCTCATGAGGTCTCTAAGTTCCTCTGCCCTTTGTCGCCTCAGTCTGGACAAATTTCAGCTACAAAGGTACGTCAGTAAGAGGCTTGGTACGAAAGGGAAAGATTGGCCAGCCCCCATGTCTCCCGTCACAGGCATTTAACTTTAGTTCCAGTCATGAGTAGGACATTAAATTGTGATATGTGGTAACTCCTGTTACTGTTTTGGACCTCATAGGTCCAGAGAGGCCTGGTCCACTTCCAGTTTTTAAAACCCATAGCCATACTATAACTATATCCAATCACAAAATATAACTAGTTTCAATGCCAGACTCGCTTTCCTAAGCCTGAGGCCCAAGCCAAAGGCCCCTTGACCCACCCTCTATAGTGTCTAGATTATACTGTAGACATTGTAGTTCATGCGTTGATCATGTCTCAGCTTGACTACGCAAACAGTCTGTATTTGGGTCTGCCAGCATACCTGTTCAGGAAATTGCAAACTGTGAAGAACGCAGCAGCCAGGCTTATCAGAAACATCCCGATGAGGCATCACATTTCCCCTCATCTAAATAGCCTCCATTGGCTGCCTGTCAGAAGGAGAACTGAATTCAAGCCACTGACTCTGGCCTATAGGGCACTCAACAATATCGGCCCTCAATACCTAAGGAAGAAAGTCCGTAAATACCATCAGTCTAGAACCCTAAGATCAAACCATCTTGAACGCCTTGTCACCCAGAGTTTCTCAAGGCCCAGAATAGGAGGAAGGTCCTTCTCCATCAATACCGCGACCTTGTGGAACTCCATGCCTGAACACACCAGAAAGGCCAAATCGAAATCCATCTTCCGGAAGGCTTTGGAGACCTGGCTCTTCAGCC
Organism: Lissotriton helveticus; assembly: GCF_964261635.1. NCBI lineage: Eukaryota > Metazoa > Chordata > Amphibia > Caudata > Salamandridae > Lissotriton > Lissotriton helveticus. The sequence goes on along the minus strand of NC_136068.1, from coordinate 185,205,852 downwards.
TCCCTTAGCACCCTGTGGCTCGATAACTGTAACTCGCCCTCACCTTCTTCTGACTCCGCTAGCGCCGGGAAACTTCCATTGGGGGTAGCTGCTCGCATTAGAAGCCTAAGTACATACATACATACATTGGCAAACCCAGACCAAAGTGATCACATATTAATGGAGTAAACCTAGCCTTAGCAATGTTGATGCATGCTACTGGGGCACTCAATGTGTCATGGCGGTGGGTATTTTCAGCACCCCACATGTCTATCTTGAATCTCATTTAAAGAATAGACAACAAGTGGTATGGCTGCCTCCCTATACTTCTGCTAGGCTAGATGTAGCTTGTGGAGTCCCACGAGGATCTGCATTATCTCCACATGGTTGTAATATTTACCTTAGGTCCCTATAAAAGGACTGTGAAAGAGAGGCTGCCGAATGTACAACTATGTGGACGATTCTAAAATACTACTTTTCTTAAAAGACAAAGCACCACCGCATCGCAACTATTAGGACACCATACAATGTATCTGCATTTGCATGAGGCAGAGCCCCATGAAACTGAGCGCTGCTAAAATAAAACATAGGGGCAGATTTACAATAACTGGTGCATTCCTGCATATCAGCAGGGATGCGTTGTGTTTTTGCGTCACGGCAGACACCTCTTGTGCCACCATGGATGCGCCGCATTTATAATGCGGCGCACCATGGCGCAAGAATAGACAGATAGACAGATAGACAGATTGTAGATTTCACTCAGCCACTTTTCCGAGACGTTCCTGTGCCGGAACGCCCACCCTGCGCCGGAACGCCCACATGAAACCTAACGCAGGTTTCATGTGGCGCAGGGCTTTACAACGTGACACATCTCCCTAGATGCGTCACGTTGTAAATACCCCGCAGCATGGCGCTGGCTTTGCGCTGCCGATGCGCCACAAAAGTGACACAACGTCGGCGCAAAAGTGGCATACGGGGGCTTCTAAATCTGCTCCTGAGTAATGAGTATACAAAAAAAAGCGCATTCGTGATTTTGATAAAGAGATTATTGTGTAACCCACAGGACACAAGTTAAAATGACACTAAAATAACTATCTGTGTTACGCACCAGGGGCTGACAGGCCTCTGTTTACGTCGAGGCTGCACACAGGCAACAGCCAAAGGAGTAGAAGAGAAATCAGGCCCCCTAATACTTGGACACCATCATTCAATAATAGGACGTATGCCGCCATAGTCCTGAAACCGTGCCTGGAAACATAGCGCCTCAGATCTAGGGACTCCCACCACCAACGAAAAACAAAAGGGCGCATAATTGAAAAAAAAGATTTTCAAGCCAAGAATGGCTTAAATGTAGCTGTCTCCCACCTGAAGTTGCCTTTACTTCAATAGGGAAAATTAAGTCCCCCGATTTTTTTTCTTCAAAATATCACTCCTGCTTTTTTTTCATAAAGTTGGCACGTACGGTGGCATCTTTCGTACAGGTGGGCGAGCCAGAGAATCCATACCATGAGCCGCGCCATGATTCAGCTTGGCTCTGAGAGCCAAAAGTATGAGCTGATCCCTTCAAATATGGCCATGTCAACCTAATTTAGTGTATGTCATGAATTTCTTTAACACACTACCTTACTTCTGATGCAGACTGTGGTAGATGCCAAATGCATCTTTAGGTAAATCCTGAGTAAGGATAGTGAACCGGGTCTAGCCTATTACACACAATTTAAACCAATCCAACTAGTAAACAGCTGAACAATGCACTCTAAAGTAGACTACAATAAAGGATGTGTGCAAGGATTTGAATTCCTTTCATAATGACATAGTCAAACTGCAAGTCCCAGAATGCAATTAGTTAAAAGGTGTCGCTCATGACATGTATCCATTTGGATGCTGTGGCACATTGGCCATTATTCTTTCTTGTCAGGCCTAGCTCTGCCCTTTTAAGAAGTTTCAATTCACTGCTGTGAATTGGAAATAAAAGGTTAATATTCAGCCCCAAATGTCCCACCCCTTTCTATGGCATCACTCATACCTGCTGACATTTTAGAAGAGGATTCAGAAAAGGGGGTGGTGATGAACAGAGTGTCTGAATTAAGCAGACCACTCTTACCCAGTCCAAAGATCAGGGCTTGATCCATCACCGTTATTTAGCTCACTGCCCCATCCCAGCTCAGAACCTGGCTATATGCAAATTAGTCTGTCCCTGGCCCAGTGCATCATGGGAACAGGGCAGACCAAACTACCAAGCCAATTCTTCACCAGAAAGGAGACAAGCTACCGGGGACCGGTTTCTGGCATTTCAGCCTCGTCGGCCCGGCTTGCTTGAATCCTGATGGAGCAGTGAGCAAGGGACTCATGTCTGAGTATACCCAGCCACACCTATAGTGGCCAAAAACGATTCAGAAAAGGGGGTGGTGATGAACAGAGTGTCTGAATTAAGCAGACCACTCTTACCCAGTCCAAAGATCAGGGCTTGATCCATCACCGTTATTTAGCTCACTGCCCCATCCCAGCTCAGAACCTGGCTATATGCAAATTAGTCTGTCCCTGGCCCAGTGCATCATGGGAACAGGGCAGACCAAACTACCAAGCCAATTTTTCACCAGAAAGGAGACAAGCTACCGGGGACCGGTTTCTGGCATTTCAGCCTCGTCGGCCCGGCTTGCTTGAATCCTGATGGAGCAGTGAGCAAGGGACTCATGTCTGAGTATACCCTGCCACACCTATAGTGGCCAAAAACGATTCAGAAAAGGGGGTGGTGATGAACAGAGTGTCTGAATTAAGCAGACCACTCTTACCCAGTCCAAAGATCAGGGCTTGATCCATCACCGTTATTTAGCTCACTGCCCCATCCCAGCTCAGAACCTGGCTATATGCAAATTAGTCTGTCCCTGGCCCAGTGCATCATGGGAGCAGGGCAGACCAAACTACCAAGCCAATTCTTCACCAGAAAGGAGACAAGCTACCGGGGACCGGTTTCTGGCATTTCAGCCTCGTCGGCCCGGCTTGCTTGAATCCTGATGGAGCAGTGATCAAGGGACTCATGTCTGAGTATACCCTGCCACACCTATAGTGGCCAAAAACGATTCAGAAAAGGGGGTGGTGATGAACAGAGTGTCTGAATTAAGCAGACCACTCTTACCCAGTCCAAAGATCAGGGCTTGATCCATCACCGTTATTTAGCTCACTGCCCCATCCCAGCTCAGAACCTGGCTATATGCAAATTAGTCTGTCCCTGGCCCAGTGCATCATGGGAACAGGGCAGACCAAACTACCAAGCCAATTCTTCACCAGAAAGGAGACAAGCTACCGGGGACCGGTTTCTGGCATTTCAGCCTCGTCGGCCCGGCTTGCTTGAATCCTGATGGAGCAGTGAGCAAGGGACTCATGTCTGAGTATACCCTGCCACACCTATAGTGGCCAAAAACGATTCAGAAAAGGGGGTGGTGATGAACAGCGTGTCTGAATTAAGCAGACCACTCTTACCCAGTCCAAAGATCAGGGCTTGATCCATCACCATTATTTAGCTCACTGCCCCATCCCAGCTCAGAACCTGGCTATATGCAAATTAGTCTGTCCCTGGCCCAGTGCATCATGGGAACAGGGCAGACCAAACTACCAAGCCAATTCTTCACCAGAAAGGAGACAAGCTACCGGGGACCGGTTTCTGGCATTTCAGCCTCGTCGGCCCGGCTTGCTTGAATCCTGTTGGAGCAGTGAGCAAGGGACTCATGTCTGAGTATACCCTGCCACACCTATAGTGGCCAAAAACGATTCAGAAAAGGGGGTGGTGATGAACAGAGTGTCTGAATTAAGCAGACCACTCTTACCCAGTCAAAAGATCAGGGCTTGATCCATCACCGTTATTTAGCTCACTACCCCATCCCAGCTCAGAACCTGGCTATATGCAAATTAGTCTGTCCCTGGCCCAGTGCATCATGGGAACAGGGCAGACCAAACTACCAAGCGAATTCTTCACCAGAAAGGAGACAAGCTACCGGGGACCGGTTTCTGGCATTTCAGCCTCGTCGGCCCGGCTTGCTTGAATCCTGATGGAGCAGTGAGCAAGGGACTCATGTCTGAGTATACCCTGCCACACCTATAGTGGCCAAAAACGATTCAGAAAAGGGGGTGGTGATGAACAGAGTGTCTGAATTAAGCAGACCACTCTTACCCAGTCCAAAGATCAGGGCTTGATCCATCACCGTTATTTAGCTCACTGCCCCATCCCAGCTCAGAACCTGGCTATATGCAAATTAGTTTGTCCCTGGCCCAGTGCATCATGGGAACAGGGCAGACCAAACTACCAAGCCAATTCTTCACCAGAAAGGAGACAAGCTACCGGGGACCGGTTTCTGGCATTTCAGCCACGTCGGCCCGGCTTGCTTGAATCCTGATGGAGCAGTGAGCAAGGGACTCATGTCTGAGTATACCCTGCCACACCTATAGTGGCCAAAAATGATTCAGAAAAGGGGGTGGTAATGAACAGAGTGTCTGAATTAAGCAGACCACTCTTACCCAGTCCAAAGATCAGGGCTTGATCCATCACCGTTATTTAGCTCACTGCCCCATCCCAGCTCAGAACCTGGCTATATGCAAATTAGTCTGTCCCTGGCAAAGTGCATCATGGGAACAGGGCAGACCAAACTACCAAGCCAATTCTTCACCAGAAAGGAGACAAGCTACCGGGGACCGGTTTCTGGCATTTCAGCCTCGTCGGCCCGGCTTGCTTGAATCCTGATGGAGCAGTGAGCAAGGGACTCATGTCTGAGTATACCCTGCCACACCTATAGTGGCCAAAAACGATTCAGAAAAGGGGGTGGTGATGAACAGAGTGTCTGAATTAAGCAGACCACTCTTACCCAGTCCAAAGATCAGGGCTTGATCCATCACCGTTATTTAGCTCACTGCCCCATCCCAGCTCAGAACCTGGCTATATGCAAATTAGTCTGTCCCTGGCCCAGTGCATCATGGGAACAGGGCAGACCAAACTACCAAGCCAATTCCTCACCAGAAAGGAGACAAGCTACCGGGGACCGGTTTCTGGCATTTCAGCCTCGTCGGCCCGGCTTGCTTGAATCCTGATGGAGCAGTGAGCAAGGGACTCATGTCTGAGTATACCCTGCCACACCTATAGTGGCCAAAAACGATTCAGAAAAGGGGGTGGTGATGAACAGAGTGTCTGAATTAAGCAGACCACTCTTACCCAGTCCAAAGATCAGGGCTTGATCCATCACCGTTATTTAGCTCACTGCCCCATCCCAGCTCAGAACCTGGCTATATGCAAATTAGTCTGTCCCTGGCCCAGTGCATCATGGGAACAGGGCAGACCAAACTACCAAGCCAATTCTTCACCAGAAAGGAGACAAGCTACCGGGGACCGGTTTCTGGCATTTCAGTCTCGTCGGCCCGGCTTGCTTGAATCCTGATGGAGCAGTGAGCAAGGGACTCATGTCTGAGTATACCCTGCCACACCTATAGTGGCCAAAAACGATTCAGAAAAGGGGGTGGTGATGAACAGAGTGTCTGAATTAAGCAGACCACTCTTACCCAGTCCAAAGATCAGGGCTTGATCCATCACCGTTATTTAGCTCACTGCCCCATCCCAGCTCAGAACCTGGCTATATGCAAATTAGTTTGTCCCTGGCCCAGTGCATCATGGGAACAGGGCAGACCAAACTACCAAGCCAATTCTTCACCAGAAAGGAGACAAGCTACCGGGGACCGGTTTCTGGCATTTCAGCCTCGTCGGCCCGGCTTGCTTGAATCCTGATGGAGCAGTGAGCAAGGGACTCATGTCTGAGTATACCCTGCCACACCTATAGTGGCCAAAAATGATTCAGAAAAGGGGGTGGTAATGAACAGAGTGTCTGAATTAAGCAGACCACTCTTACCCAGTCCAAAGATCAGGGCTTGATCCATCACCGTTATTTAGCTCACTGCCCCATCCCAGCTCAGAACCTGGCTATATGCAAATTAGTCTGTCCCTGGCAAAGTGCATCATGGGAACAGGGCAGACCAAACTACCAAGCCAATTCTTCACCAGAAAGGAGACAAGCTACCGGGGACCGGTTTCTGGCATTTCAGCCTCGTCGGCCCGGCTTGCTTGAATCCTGATGGAGCAGTGAGCAAGGGACTCATGTCTGAGTATACCCTGCCACACCTATAGTGGCCAAAAACGATTCAGAAAAGGGGGTGGTGATGAACAGAGTGTCTGAATTAAGCAGACCACTCTTACCCAGTCCAAAGATCAGGGCTTGATCCATCACCGTTATTTAGCTCACTGCCCCATCCCAGCTCAGAACCTGGCTATATGCAAATTAGTCTGTCCCTGGCCCAGTGCATCATGGGAACAGGGCAGACCAAACTACCAAGCCAATTCCTCACCAGAAAGGAGACAAGCTACCGGGGACCGGTTTCTGGCATTTCAGCCTCGTCGGCCCGGCTTGCTTGAATCCTGATGGAGCAGTGAGCAAGGGACTCATGTCTGAGTATACCCTGCCACACCTATAGTGGCCAAAAACGATTCAGAAAAGGGGGTGGTGATGAACAGAGTGTCTGAATTAAGCAGACCACTCTTACCCAGTCCAAAGATCAGGGCTTGATCCATCACCGTTATTTAGCTCACTGCCCCATCCCAGCTCAGAACCTGGCTATATGCAAATTAGTCTGTCCCTGGCCCAGTGCATCATGGGAACAGGGCAGACCAAACTACCAAGCCAATTCTTCACCAGAAAGGAGACAAGCTACCGGGGACCGGTTTCTGGCATTTTAGTCTCGTCGGCCCGGCTTGCTTGAATCCTGATGGAGCAGTGAGCAAGGGACTCATGTCTGAGTATACCCTGCCACACCTATAGTGGCCAAAAACGATTCAGAAAAGGGGGTGGTGATGAACAGAGTGTCTGAATTAAGCAGACCACTCTTACCCAGTCCAAAGATCAGGGCTTGATCCATCACCGTTATTTAGCTCACTGCCCCATCCCAGCTCAGAACCTGGCTATATGCAAATTAGTCTGTCCCTGGCCCAGTGCATCATGGGAACAGGGCAGACCAAACTACCAAGCCAATTCTTCACCAGAAAGGAGACAAGCTACCGGGGACCGGTTTCTGGCATTTCAGCCTCGTCGGCCCGGCTTGCTTGAATCCTGATGGAGCAGTGAGCAAGGGACTCATGTCTGAGTATACCCTGCCACACCTATAGTGGCCAAAAACGATTCAGAAAAGGGGGTGGTGATGAACAGAGTGTCTGAATTAAGCAGACCACTCTTACCCAGTCCAAAGATCAGGGCTTGATCCATCACCGTTATTTAGCTCACTGCCCCATCCCAGCTCAGAACCTGGCTATATGCAAATTAGTCTGTCCCTGGCCCAGTGCATCATGGGAACAGGGCGGACCAAACTACCAAGCCAATTCTTCACCAGAAAGGAGACAAGCTACCGGGGACCGGTTTCTGGCATTTCAGCCTCGTCGGCCCGGCTTGCTTGAATCCTGATGGAGCAGTGAGCAAGGGACTCATGTCTGAGTATACCCTGCCACACCTATAGTGGCCAAAAACGATTCAGAAAAGGGGGTGGTGATGAACAGAGTGTCTGAATTAAGCAGACCACTCTTACCCAGTCCAAAGATCAGGGCTTGATCCATCACCGTTATTTAGCTCACTGCCCCATCCCAGCTCAGAACCTGGCTATATGCAAATTAGTCTGTCCCTGGCCCAGTGCATCATGGGAACAGGGCAGACCAAACTACCAAGCCAATTCTTCACCAGAAAGGAGACAAGCTACCGGGGACCGGTTTCTGGCATTTCAGCCTCGTCGGCCCGTCTTGCTTGAATCCTGTTGGAGCAGTGAGCAAGGGACTCATGTCTGAGTATACCCTGCCACACCTATAGTGGCCAAAAACGATTCAGAAAAGGGGGTGGTGATGAACAGAGTGTCTGAATTAAGCAGACCACTCTTACCCAGTCCAAAGATCAGGGCTTGATCCATCACCGTTATTTAGCTCACTACCCCATCCCAGCTCAGAACCTGGCTATATGCAAATTAGTCTGTCCCTGGCCCAGTGCATCATGGGAACAGGGCAGACCAAACTACCAAGCAAATTCTTCACCAGAAAGGAGACAAGCTACCGGGGACCGGTTTCTGGCATTTCAGCCTCGTCGGCCCGGCTTGCTTGAATCCTGATGGAGCAGTGAGCAAGGGACTCATGTCTGAGTATACCCTGCCACACCTATAGTGGCCAAAAACGATTCAGAAAAGAGGGTGGTGATGAACAGAGTGTCTGAATTAAGCAGACCACTCTTACCCAGTCCAAAGATCAGGGCTTGATCCATCACCGTTATTTAGCTCACTGCCCCATCCCAGCTCAGAACCTGGCTATATGCAAATTAGTTTGTCCCTGGCCCAGTGCATCATGGGAACAGGGCAGACCAAACTACCAAGCCAATTCTTCACCAGAAAGGAGACAAGCTACCGGGGACCGGTTTCTGGCATTTCAGCCTCGTCGGCCCGGCTTGCTTGAATCCTGATGGAGCAGTGAGCAAGGGACTCATGTCTGAGTATACCCTGCCACACCTATAGTGGCCAAAAATGATTCAGAAAAGGGGGTGGTAATGAACAGAGTGTCTGAATTAAGCAGACCACTCTTACCCAGTCCAAAGATCAGGGCTTGATCCATCACCGTTATTTAGCTCACTGCCCCATCCCAGCTCAGAACCTGGCTATATGCAAATTAGTCTGTCCCTGGCCCAGTGCATCATGGGAACAGGGCAGACCAAACTACCAAGCCAATTCTTCACCAGAAAGGAGACAAGCTACCGGGGACCGGTTTCTGGCATTTCAGCCTCGTCGGCCCGGCTTGCTTGAATCCTGATGGAGCAGTGAGCAAGGGACTCATGTCTGAGTATACCCTGCCACACCTATAGTGGCCAAAAACTATTCAGAAAAGGGGGTGGTGATGAACAGAGTGTCTGAATTAAGCAGACCACTCTTACCCAGTCCAAAGATCAGGGCTTGATCCATCACCGTTATTTAGCTCACTGCCCCATCCCAGCTCAGAACCTGGCTATATGCAAATTAGTCTGTCCCTGGCCCAGTGCATCATGGGAACAGGGCAGACCAAACTACCAAGCCAATTCTTCACCAGAAAGGAGACAAGCTACCGGGGACCGGTTTCTGGCATTTCAGCCTCGTCGGCCCGGCTTGCTTGAATCCTGATGAAGCAGTGAGCAAGGGACTCATGTCTGAGTATACCCTGCCACACCTATAGTGGCCAAAAACGATTCAGAAAAGGGGGTGGTGATGAACAGAGTGTCTGAATTAAGCAGACCACTCTTACCCAGTCCAAAGATCAGGGCTTGATCCATCACCGTTATTTAGCTCACTGCCCCATCCCAGCTCAGAACCTGGCTATATGCAAATTAGTCTGTCCCTGGCCCAGTGCATCATGGGAACAGGGCAGACCAAACTACCAAGCCAATTCTTCACCAGAAAGGAGACAAGCTACCGGGGACCGGTTTCTGGCATTTCAGTCTCGTCGGCCCGGCTTGCTTGAATCCTGATGGAGCAGTGAGCAAGGGACTCATGTCTGAGTATACCCTGCCACACCTATAGTGGCCAAAAACGATTCAGAAAAGGGGGTGGTGATGAACAGAGTGTCTGAATTAAGCAGACCACTCTTACCCAGTCCAAAGATCAGGGCTTGATCCATCACCGTTATTTAGCTCACTGCCCCATCCCAGCTCAGAACCTGGCTATATGCAAATTAGTCTGTCCCTGGCCCAGTGCATCATGGGAACAGGGCAGACCAAACTACCAAGCCAATTCTTCACCAGAAAGGAGACAAGCTACCGGGGACCGGTTTCTGGCATTTCAGCCTCGTCGGCCCGGCTTGCTTGAATCCTGATGGAGCAGTGAGCAAGGGACTCATGTCTGAGTATACCCTGCCACACCTATAGTGGCCAAAAACGATTCAGAAAAGGGGGTGGTGATGAACAGAGTGTCTGAATTAAGCAGACCACTCTTACCCAGTCCAAAGATCAGGGCTTGATCCATCACCGTTATTTAGCTCACTGCCCCATCCCAGCTCAGAACCTGGCTATATGCAAATTAGTCTGTCCCTGGCCCAGTGCATCATGGGAACAGGGCAGACCAAACTACCAAGCCAATTCTTCACCAGAAAGGAGACAAGCTACCGAGGACCGGTTTCTGGCATTTCAGCCTCGTCGGCCCGGCTTGCTTGAATCCTGATGGAGCAGTGAGCAAGGGACTCATGTCTGAGTATACCCTGCCACACCTATAGTGGCCAAAAACGATTCAGAAAAGGGGGTGGTGATGAACAGAGTGTCTGAATTAAGCAGACCACTCTTACCCAGTCCAAAGATCAGGACTTGATCCATCACCGTTATTTAGCTCACTGCCCCATCCCAGCTCAGAACCTGTCTATATGCAAATTAGTCTGTCCCTGGCCCAGTGCATCATGGGAACAGGGCAGACCAAACTACCAAGCCAATTCTTCACCAGAAAGGAGACTGGGACAGGAACAGACTAATTTGCATATAGCCAAGTTCTGAGCTGGGATGGTGCAGTGAGCTAAAAAACGGTGATGGATCAAGCCCTGATCTTTGGACTGGGTAAGAGTGGTCTGCTTAATTCAGGCACTCTGTTCATCACCACCCCCTTTTCTGAATCATTTTGTCCACCATAAGCGTGGAAGGGTATACTCAGATGTGAGTCCCTTGCTCATTGCACCATCAGGATTCAAGCAAGCCGGGCCGACAACGCCTGAAATGGCAGAAACCGGTCCCCGGAAGCTTGTTTCCTTCCCAGTATAAGAATTGGCTTGGTAGTTTGGTTTGCCCTGTTCCCATCATGCACTGGGACAGGAACAGACTAATTTGCATATAGCCAAGTTCTGAGCTGGGATGGTGCAGTGAGCTAAAAAACGGTGATGGATCAAGCCCTGATCTTTGGACTGGGTAAGAGTGGTCTGCTTAATTCAGGCACTCTGTTCATCACCACCCCCTTTTCTGACATTTTAGAAGAGGCAGGTGGGAGAATTTAAAATAGATCATTGGGAGATTGTATTTGCCCCCACTGAAGCACAGTGGTGTAGCTAGACGCCTTGCTGCCCGTGGCGGCCCCTGCTTTTGCCGCCCGGCAGCCGCGGGTTGGGGGAGGGGGGGTGCTGGTGATTCCTGCACTCCTTTGCTGCCCCGTGACGGCCGCAGGTAAGAGCGGGGGGGGAGGGGGCAGTAGCGGTCGGTGGTGGGAGTGCTGCCGGGCGGTGACTTGGGGAGGGGGAGGGGGCAGGGTGGGGGGTAGTTAACTATGGATTACAGCAAAATACAGGTAAGTAAACATAAAAATAAATAAAACTAATTTTGTTGCGCGCAATGCATCACCAAATGCAATGTAGTGCGCGCAACAAAGTTAGTTTTATTTATTTATTTATATGTTTATTTACCTGTAATCGGCCGTAAGCCATAGTTTACTACCCCTACCCTGCCCCTCCCCCTCCCCACGGCATCGCCCGGCAGCACTCCCACCACCGACGGCTACTGAGAGGGGGGCGCTGCCCCAAAAACACTGCCACCTGTGGCGGACCGCACCCCTGCCCCCCACCCCACCCCCTTGCTACACCACTGGGGAGACAGCCAAAATAAATCAATTTTTGGCTTCTGAAATCATGGGATTCCTGCTTGAATCTGGTCTACTGGCATCAGCTATCGTGATAGGGCAAGAGTAAAACAGCTAAGTCACAGGGAGTGACACACGACTCTCATGTCTCCATTTCTGGGTAGGCTTCCCCCTTCAAACAAAAGTGTTCCAGGTCACACTCCCCCTTACCACCCCAACTTGGTAGGAGGAAAACTGCTGCCTTTGTTTACTGTTCATTAGGCAAGTTTAACTTGTTAAGCTTGCAAGTTGTTCATTGCCTTTAGCTCAAGAAGTCCCCTGATGCCAAGACATCCCATTTCTTTGAAGTACACCCCCCTGCAGCTGGCCACGATTTTGATTGCGATTGCTGGTTATACAGTTTATATGTCTAAAAAATGACTACAACACCCCGGAGACACACTTATGAAAGAGAAATGTGCTTGAGCACAGCACAAAGTGTTATATTTAGAGGGCTGTGCTTAGTTAACCATCTAGTGCATTCTGGGTTGTTTTTAAGTGTCTCCCTTCGCAGGCACCGTGTACCGGCATGGTGTTAATCTATGTTCGCAGAGTGGGGCGAGGTGTCAGGGGGCTGCAGGGGCGGCCTTAGGCATGTGCAAGCTGTGCACCCTGACCCCCCCTCTTCACTGCCTCTGCGCTCTGCCCCGCCCGGACCCCCTCTTCCGGGGCCTCCTACCTACGCTCCCTGCCCAGGGCCGCCTTGAACCTAGAGCCACCCCTGGGGGCTGGTGTGAAAGCTGCTAGTTTTGCTGACAACTGAGATGATTGTGTAGAATAAAAGATGCTGACCTATTGTTGCATGCGGTGGTGGGCAGAAATAAAATGTGAATGATATTTGAGCAGACCGAAGAGTAAGTATATATACATATGTTGTAAGTATATGGTGTGTGTATAATATATATATATATATATATATATATATATATATATATATATATATATATATATATATATATGTATAGACACACACACACACACATTCACATATTGGTCATTCATGGAAGACAAAACATTCCAGGCACCTTTGATTGAGCATTGCCAGGAGAAAGGACATACAGAAAATGATCTAAAGTGGCTTCCTCTAAGAATAGGTCAAAGTGAAACCAGGACTCATGACTGCACATACATGTAAAGAGAGAGAGAGAGACACATACTGGATATTTATTCTGAATACGGTTAAGGATGGCCTGAATGATTAAATAATATGGCGAGTCACCTGACCTTACTCATCATAGCAGGAGGGGCCTTGTTCTCTCCTGTCTCTTCCACTTAGTTTTGGCAGATCATCTGTGCATCATTCTGTAAGTGACAGCCATTTTGATGGTCCCCTACTCAAGCATGCAGCATAGCCGGCTATATTTAGTATACGTTCATCAGGAAACCCTCGGAGGCATGGTGGAACTCTGTCTCCAATTTTAGCCTCTGTTCAATCTTTTCTCCTATTTTTTGATTCTACGCTTGTCTTTTATAGTTCTATTTTTCTATTCCTGAGTACATTTTATTCACCAATCAGATGTAGTTGGTGCTCGAAATATATAGGATAGTGTAACATCAGGGCATGAAGCAACCTGCCATTGAGTATGGCGTCAACACCTTTTCCTCCATCCCAGTCTATCCTCACAACTAAATTTGAGGGAATCTTTAGGTCCCACTTAGCGGTGGTATTCTGGAGGATGGCTATCTTGGTCGAGGTTTTTTGCCCCGCTTCAGCCTTGCACAGGATAAGTAAGAATCCATTGATTAGTCATTCTTTGATGGTGCCCGCGGGGACCTGACACGTCCAGTATTTCGTGTCTTTTCATCAATCTTTATTGTGGGAAGTTGAGCAAGGCATAGCGAGTCATGCCCAACAATACGCATGATTGCTTTTGAAACCGCGTAGCGTGGTTGCATGTCAGCTTCCACTTATTCAGAGCCGCTCACAAAATACGTTTAGACGCAAGGCACAGTACCGTAATATAAGGGTAAATTCCCACAGCTAACAGGAGGCTACTTTTGCTTTGATTATTGATTTTCTCATGTTTATATGTAGCAGAGTCTTCATCAGGCTCTTTCTTCCATCTCCTGATGCAATGCTAAGCTTCTTCAGGCACTAGATTGTTATGCGACGTTGACCTCAGGTTTATCAGTTAACCTTGTAGATATCAGCACTTGGTCGGCAATATACAGGAGTTATGCTGATTTATTCCCAATGTTGGCTACATGGTACTATTTTTAATTTTGACAAACAGATACATGTAAAAGCCTCTGGAAAAAGAGTTGTTGAGTCAAGAAATAAAGTACTGCCTGTACAAGTGTACTCTTAGCAGTTAATATCTTAGCGTTAAAATCTTTTAGAGTGCACAGCCTTGTGTTTGAGCGCAATAAGGACATTGGAGTTAGTTTTGAGCATTAGGTGAACTGATTGATATGTGCCTAGAAGGTCCCGTTTCAAATTAGAGAGAGACCCCCTTACAACCAGGGGAATAGGGTACTTTAAGCAGTGAAAAAAGATTTTCCCTTGGCAAACCGTTTTGCACAGAACAACCCAAATTGGTTGTCAAGTCCAACCCCCCTTAGGCCTACTAGATGCCTTAACTATCTAATACACTTATACAACAGTAATGTAGTTCATTGTTTATTCTTAAAAATATTCGTACAAATACAATTATATATTAAAAACAACTCGTTACACCTATATTAAAATCTCATAAGCAATTTCGAAAATTATACAATTACTAATGTACATAAATAAAAACACTAATAATACAACACAATCAATTAACTTTTGTCATTTGTTAACCTAAGAGATACAGAAAAAGGAGAGACATACAACGCCCCTCTGCACGATCAAGGGATCTAAAACCTAGCCTGTAGACAAAAAATTATAGATATCCAGGACTGTGTTTATGTCAAAATCTCAAAAACTTGCAAAATTTATTGACAAGTCTGATGTCTTTGTATGTCTCTCCTTTTTCTGTATCTCTTAGGTTAACAAACGACAAAAGTTAATTGATTGTGTTGTATTATTAGTGTTTTTATTTATGTACATTAGTAATTGTATAATTTTCGAAATTGCTTATGAGATTTTAATATAGGTGTGTAACGAGTTGTTTTTAATATATATTTGTATTTGTACGAATATTTTTAAGAATAAACAATTCAAACTTAGTGATGCTCAAATGTACTTTTTCGTATTTTCTCTTAAGGCAACCCGCCTAAGGTGTGAGCACAACGAAGACAGGTGAGCGTTAGACACCTCTAGACTTACCACGCATTGTAATTGGTCTAGTTTAAAGTTGGTAAACAACTCTTTTCACTCTTATTTCTTACAGACACGTATCTAATAATTCAGATTCAGGTATGGGAACCTAAAATTCGGCAGCCCCGTTTTTCTTTACAGTCACAGCTTTTTCTATAGCCAAAGTTTATTAAAAAAAGTTTATCTCCCATTTTAGACCGATTGTAGAGAAACTGCAGATCGCGTATCTCTAGATTGATTGAAACACCTCATATTTGAGGTAAGACAGGCTGTACATACTATTCAATTACGATTATTGTGAAGCATAGAATCCTCTAAAAACAACAAAAGTAACCAATGTTTCCTTTCTTCTTTCACTTTTCTTTTGTCAACAGACCCCTGACGAAGGGGCTTAAGCCCCGAAATGCATTGGGTTTTAACAAGAATTGTGTTGAAAAATGTTATGTTTTGATCGAATTTTATTTATGTTTTGAGAACATGAAATCTTAATGATTTGTTTCGCAAATAATCATTGATATGTATACGTAGGATTATAAAATGACGATGACTTGAATTTCAAATTAAATGCATTGATAAGATTGCATCAAATTGTTTAAACGCACTAAATTGAATTTTTTGTAGTGCATGTTGGAGTCCTGGTCGCTTGTAAGGGCCAGGCCTAATACAATTGTTTTATCGTAGTGTAGCAGGCACTAATCCAACATTGCACACATACCGTACAAAAGGTTCATATAGCAGGAGAATAGAGTGCAATACCCGCACACATTCATTACTATGTATTATTTGGCAAATAAGGACTCAATTAAAGTGGGTATGAAATGGAAATAGGTTAAAAAAAAATACTTCTTGCTGTTGGTGCCTGCCAATGGGTTTGATTAAAACAAAACATAACTACACATATCAGATTGTGCTGACGTCTTGAAAAAAATCCCAAACCTGGATACTTTGTGTCCCTATGACATGGAGCCTTATGGTAAATTAATGACCATTTAAGGTCGACGGTGGCTATTCCCTCAAGAAACCTGATAGATTTGCTGCGGGAAATGAAGCACGTTAAAGCTCATTGTACCAGTAAAACTGGTGTGGCTTAAAGAGCACTTTACGGAAGTCAAAGTCAGAACCTTTTGAATGGAAATGTGGCTGGCTGTTGCAATGCATAAATCAAATAATGTTGTCTTCCGTAAGGTGACTATGGTTTATTTACAGCTTTGTATGCTTAATTAAAAAAAGAATCATGTTCTTGGCATGAGATGTGCTACCTTTTATTAGGAACAAGTTCAAAATGTACAAAAACGTTGCCAAATGTGTCACATGCAGCTACTTCACACTGTAGGCATCCAGGCATCAACACTCATGATGGTTAACGTCAACCGAATATAGGCGGAGATCACCCACGTAACTAAGAAACGTCAACCCGCATAGTGTCCGGAGTGAGTAACTCATCCAGCCACGTTGTTTTGTTTGCATTCTGGTACTTACAGTCCTGGATTTACAATGGGAAAACTAAGATTATCAAAATGCAAAGATCACAGAAGACTCAAGACAGGATGAGCTATTCATACCTTATATGGGGCACTGCACTTCACACTAGCTAGGAAATTCAATGTATGAAGCTTGCTCATCTGGTATAGTCAGTTGTGGATTCTTGCACCACTTTAGGAAATATCCTTGAATTTATTACTAGTGACACCATCAGACTAAGGGGCTCATTAGGATCGCGGATTTCCCGCATCCTCGGGCCGGCGGAAGCCACCGCCGGCCCGGAGGATGCGGGAAAACCGCTGCGGATGCTTTAAAGACCCACCGCCAAATTAGGATGGCTGGTGGGTCTTAGAATCTGTCCGCCGCTTTTCCGCCGTGGTCGCATTCCGAACGCGGAGGAAAAGCATTTACATGGCTGGCGGTGTCTATCAGACACCGCCAGCCATATTATGATGGAGTAAAAAGTATGCTTTTCCACGGCGGCTTTTCCGCCGTGGAAAAGCATACGGACCTTCACTTCGTTTCGGGCCCCCTGGGTGAAGGGGGGTGGGGGGTGCACATAGGGGGTACCTATGGTACCCCCCTGCATTTGCGTGAACAAAGCGGCAGGCACCACGCGGTGCCTGCCGCTTTGTGCACGCAAATGCCGTGCATGCATTTTTAACATTGCGGCGGGTGCAGCTTGAAGCTGCACCCGTCGCAATGTTAAAAATAGAGGATGTGACCGCCACCCTGGCGGTCACATCCTAATCTGTATGGAGGGACCGCCGCTGCCCCTGCGGACGGTCCCTCCTACTCTATGGTGGCGGACTGACTCAGGTCCGTCCGCCATCATAATCGGCCCCTAAGTCTTGACTAAAGCCAAAAGCCACGTCGTGGAAAACGCCAGGCTTGTACCCAAGGGAAGGCTCAGGAGGACATTGCATTGAGGCTCGAATGGTACCTTGACACACAAATATTGTGGACACACTGTTCCTCCATCATATTGCCAACATTGAATGCTGATTCTTGAGAGCATGTTATGGGTCAGGCTATTGGTACACTTCCCTTCATAGAGCTCATATGATCCTTAATGTTGTATTTTATTGGTACCCAGCATGGTCAGTTCTCATCACAACATTTTTTGTTTGTTTTTGCTGGCCCCCTGCCAGCTCATTTCCTTGCTCCAGCTTGGGACGCCAAGTTTAATGAAGCTCCCACCTGACATCAAAGAGTTATTTATAGTATGTTTATGTATATTAATGAGTCTCTCTCAGGAGCCCAGGTACGGGCTGGGAACCCAAAGCAGGCCTGGCAATTTTGTCGGGCCAGCAAGTGTGAAGCACTGCTGCTTTTGTTACTGGGAGCCGTAAAGTCCAACGGTCTTCCTTTATAAAAAAGGCAGTTTGCCAGACTGAACTATGTCGATCTACAGAGCTGAGTACCTGCACCACAAGGCTCCAAAATACCCATGCGGGTGGTGTGAAGATGACCGATTCCATTCAGCAGTGCAGGCAAGGAGATGTGGACAGATGGCAGCCCTGGACCGGAAACAAGCTTCCTAGGACCGGTTTCTGGCATTGCAGCCGTCTTCAGCCAGGCTTGCTTGAATCCATTGGCAAAGTGAGCAAGGGACTCACGTCTGAGCATACCCTGCCAACTTATGGCGAACAAAGCGGTACAAAAGGGGGTGGTGATGGAAATGCCAGAAACCGGTCCTCGGAAGCTTGTTTACGGTCCAGGGAAGGCATGGCTTGGCAGTTCGGGCTGGACTGTTCCCATGAGGCACAGGGTCAGACTGATTTGCATATGGCCATGTCTGAACTGGGGTGGCAGAGCGGGCTAAAGAACGGTGATGGATTAAACCCAGATCTGTTGACTGGGTGTTTGATTGGTTCAGATGCTCCGTCCATCACCACCTCCTTTTGTACCACTTAGATCAGGGGATGGCACATTGATCACCCTCATGACTAGACCGAGTGCCAAAATACCCAGGTATGGAGGCACACTTGCCTCTTTGAGCACCAAGATCACAGTTCCATACAAAAGTCATGTAACATAAGTTATGCCGAATGCCACATCACAGTACTGTATATCTTTGGTTTGTCATGTTATGTTATCTAGGTTGTGTAGATTTGTAGAGCATGCTATCACCCGAGATGGTATCCTGGCACTGAGAAGATGTGAGTCAAGCCAAACACAGAGCCTTGTAGGACTAATTGAGAAGCCAGGTCTTCAGCTACTTGCGCATTTCAAGAAGTGTGGAGGAGACTCTTACGTGTAGTGTCTAGTTGTTCCACGCTGTTCTATCCTCTCGACCAGGAACAGTGTAATTCTGCCTGGTGCCAGAGGTTTATCACGGGCCCTTGCAGCCATGCAGAGCATGGGCACCCCACACCATTAGGAGTCCTGGTTCAGCCTAAAGCCTATAGAAAGTGGTGACATGTGGGAACCTTGGTAGCCCTTCATCTCCTTCTGCAGAGAAGCCCCATCATGTTGTGTTACCCCATTTCCTGGTGGCACACCAGAGCTTGCACCTGGGTGGTGAACAAGCAATAATAAGTCACAGAGCAGTACAGCACTTAAATGTAATCACAATACATTGCACAAACAGTGGCACTAGCATCTCCTGCCCACATTTTGTATACATCATGTCTTGGACAAATATACCAAGCAGGATATATTAGGATGCTAGAAAATATTGATTTAATGTGCAACAAAAGGACTTCCTACTGAGCAATACAATCACCATTTCTCTATCTACCATTGACCCTCAATTTCCTTCACCTATCCCCTCTATTTAGCAGCACCTCTTCCAGCAGTCCAACCTCTCCCTATATCTGTATCCATTGAAATCTAACAGTTTCTCTTTTTCTTGCTCTGCTCTTTGCTTTATATGCCCCCCCCCCCCACACACACACAACTGACACTAACAGGCATTGAGCCGCAGAGGTGGCACTGTGCTCTATTCAGGCCCTGTGGTTGGTGCAGCAGCTGAAGCCCTCTCTGTGAACTTCCACCTGCTGGGTCTTTCTCTCTCCAGCTCCATTAGCTCAATGGCTGTTCCCTGCATCCTGCTCAGGTGGGTAGGAATAACAATGGCCTCTCCCCATTGCCTTCTCACTGTGTCCTTTCTCTTTGTCTGCTTGTCATGCTATGAGTTGCTTAACCTATTCAAAACCATTTTTAGCCACTTTTTAGGTCTAGCCATAGTAATTTTTAGTTGTTTGGAATACATCATGCCATCAACTCTAATAATAGATGTACAGAGCGAGAGAGTGGACTTTTAGTCAGCCTTTAGCAGCCATTTATTTTCTTGGGCTGTTCATGGTTTATCGTTGTTTGAATAGGCTGTCCATCAAGACCATGGCATTTTGTGGATGATTGTAATGCCCCTTTTTATGGTTCCATTACATTTTAGTGATGGGACTCATGCATTCTATTAGAGCCCGGAATTAATGTGTTCTCTTTGATATTTATGCTTTGCTGACAAAAATAAAATTGTAATTTCTGGTTGGTGGCTCTTTTGTATAGAAAATGTCTTCTGTTTGGATATCTGAGCCCATTATTAATCGATCTGGGGAGAAAACCAATTGCAGCTGTATCTAAACTCCGACCCCTCCTTTATTGGAGGAGACTCTGGACTACCCCAGAGCTTGCAGCCTATGCGAAAGGTTTAATAGAAATAATAAGGGCTGACGCTCTACATCGTATTAAATGGCTATGGGTGGTTAGGGACCTCTGTCAAACCTAGGTATGTCCTCTATATGGTTGGATCCCGAAAACTCAAACTTTCCCACAAAGGAGGTCCGGAAAGTCAAATATTGGGAATGGTTCCAGTATAAAAATATTAGAGAAAGTGAGCCATCTTCCCTATCAAGCCATTTTTTGGAACACAAAGCCATGCCGAAGTTGGAGACATATTGGGACCTAATCATGAAACCGTTAGATCGCAAACTGTATTTCCAGTTTAGGGTAGGCCCTTTGCCAGTGAGAGTGTTTACTGCTAAATGGAATACTCAGGCAGGTGACTTATGCCCTGGATGTATGTCTAGCAAAGAATCATTGGCTCATCTTCTCTTTGTTTGTGCTGCCTATGCGGCCCCGCGCTGTGCTTGGTTGATCCCAATTTGTAAACTCCTGGGCATCAGACGGGCTAGTGAAGCCGAACGTATCCTGCAAAATTCTTAGGGTGGACATGGGTATTAAGGGGTCGCTTAATAAGTCTGAACGAGGTTACATTATGATATGTTCCAAAACAGTCAGCTTCTCATTAAGTGATATAGGATATAATAGTGAGTATTATTCATTAAGACCCAAATGAATTTTGTACGTAGAAGGCGTTTGATAACAAATGTTAATCTATATAAGATTTTGATGTGTATCTATACTAATATAATAAAGAGAGAGCCCAAACCTTTGAGGCGGGTAATCTCAGAAACCACAGCACCAATCACAACACCCAATACAGCGTTGGAAAGGGCAGTTGCAGCAGAAGGACATAGGCTATGCAGACACCCACCATATACATTTAAAAGGTAAAAGAACAGTGCCAGCAAAGTAGTCCCTTGTGGGTGTGTCTGCATTGTGCTGTGGGCGTGTGCTGGGGGCGTGACAAACGCTGGGGGCGTGTGGTACGTTCCGCCCTTCATGCCATGTCTCATATCGTGTGCTAATCCCACCCTGCTCCCTTTAAATACCCCTGCATCCCATAATCATAACCCACCCTTACTCCTTAAAATACCCCCACACCCTTAAACACTAACCCATCTTAACCCTATAAATATACCCTGTACCCCAAAACCCAAACCTATCCCTAAACCCTAAAAGTACCCCTATACCCCAAAACCCAAACCTAGCCCTGAACCCTATAAATACCCCTGTACCTCAAAACCCAAACCTACCCCTGAACCCTAAAAATACCCCTGTACCCCAAAACCCAAACCTAGCCCTGAACCCTAAAAATACCACTGTACCCCAAAACCCAACCTACCCCTGAACCCTAAAATACCCCTGCACCCCTGTACCCCAAAACCCAAACCTAGCCCTGAACCCTTAAAATACCCCTGTACCCCAAAATCCAAACCTACCCCTGAACCCTAAAAATACCCCTGTACCCCAAAACCCAAACCTAGCCCTGAACCCTAAAAATAACCCTGTACCCCAAAACCCAAACCTACCCCTGAACCCTAAAATACCCCTGTACCCCAAAAACCCAAACCTATCCCTGAACCCTAAAAACACCCCTGTACCCCAAAACCCAAACCTACCCCTGAACCCTAAAAATACCCCTGTACCCCAAAACCCAAACCTAGCCCTGAACCCTAAAAATACCACTGTACCCCAAAACCCAAACCTACCCCTGAACCCTAAAATACCCCTGCACCCCTCTACCCCAAAACCCAAACCTAGCCCTGAACCCTTAAAAAACCCCTGTACCCCAAAACCCAAACCTACCCTTGAACCCTAAAAATACCCCTGCACCCCAAAACCCAAACCTAGCCCTGAACCCTAAAAATACCCCTATACCCCAAAACCCAAACCTAGCCCAGAACCCTAAAAATACCCCTGTACCCCAAAACCCATACCTATCCATAAACCCTAAAACTACCCCAGTACCCCATAACCCAAAACTATATCTGAATCCTTAAAATACCCAAACACCCCAAAACATATACCTCAGTACCCCAAAACATATACCCCTATACCCATACTTACCTTATCCAAACATAAAAAAAACATGTTATTACCATTCATGCATTTACAACGAATTTCGTTGTAAATGTATGCGTGGTAAAAGCATATAAAATGTAATGCCATGCGTTATAATGGCATTGCGGAGTCATGGTACTTTCGTAATGAAAGTATGCGGAGTGATGGTATGCGGAAAGAAAGTTGCGGAATAATGGGTGTTTACCCTCCCCCGGTAAGTACATTGGTGGCACTGCGGCCCACATCTCCAGCAACATACTCATATTTTTTCACCACCCATTTGAAAAATGCACAGGTCTCTCTCATTGATGGCCAGCACCGACATACACTTTTAGACACACCTCCCGCGACAAGTTCTTGAATTGCAAACTTTAGAGCTGAGGAGCTACGTTCGAATCTCGGCATCAGCTCAACATCCTGTGAATCCAGACAAATCGCTTTGTCTCCCCGTGCCTACCACAAATGAATGTGTTCTTCTGTAATGTAAATTGTGCTCATGCCATGTTGTCGAGTTCGCACTATATAATATTGCAAGGAAAAAGTAAAGTAGGGAAACTCGAGTTCACACACTACTGAACGCGCACTCTTAAGTGCATCAGCAGTGCATCGGAGCGTTTCACAGGCCTGTCACAGATAAGAAATGCTATCAAAACAAAATCCTACAAAACAATATACTACTGGCCGGCAGCAATTCATACCCGGACAACGTCGGGACGGGCTGCTAGTTGTATATATTTTAAAAGTTTTTATAACACTTTTTAGGACTTTTTATTAAGCTTGATGATAAGTGCACCCATCTCATTTTTAAGAGGACAGGTCTAGCATGTATTACCACTTAGTCCTATGACTATGAGTTCAAGATCGGTCTTAACCAGGGCGCGCATTCCTATTGGAAGAAATGTAACTCCCTTTTTTTTAATCAATAATTGAATGTTTTTCCCATTAGACAGCTGTTTTATTCAATTAACCCTATTCGTATTTTTGTAATTGCTTTTATGACTCAAACTTGTTGAATAAAGCTGCTGAAATGGAAATGGATATCTTAGCATGTTATAAAGAGAAAGTGTTATTCACTAATCCCTGTGGCACCTTGAGTTGTTTCACTTTTCTGTCATAAGAAAATGAATTTGGATTTTCGTTTTTTTCTGTTAAAAAAATCAAAGAAGAGTGTACACAAAATAATTCTTAAAGAAGAAATGATAAGAGTGGCCCTTTATCAAAAGTATTTAATATGCAGTATTTTTCTGTAATTGCCTGTTAAGTTCAGCACTTAGAATGGAAACTTCATCGCTTGGCACTTTTATGTAACACTCTGCTTTGAGGGTACAACGACTATCTGGTAATCCATTTTTGATCAGGAACGGGGTTATATTGTTGCTACCCGTGTAGTTGCTTTATTATGGGCTTTTATTTCTTGGACAGCTTAAGCGCTGCACACAAGTAACTCAATTATTACCAAATACTACCTCTAAAAAGAGCCTGTGCTATTGGATTTGCCAATGCTTGTTTTCCTTTTCTGATCCCAACCTGTCTACACCTCTCTCGTTTCTTGTCTTGTGACTTCTTCTCAGTATCTACTCGATTTCTATTTCTTCCATCTCTCTGAATGCCTTTTTCTGTCTTCTCCTCTGCCCTCCGTGTAGGGAGAAGCAGCAGGCGTCTGCTGACTGCTCTCTTGTGCTGCTGCCTGTTTCCCCATGTCCCATGTGGATGTGATGACAGATGCGTCAACCAAGGTCACTAGGCTTGTGTCCCTGTGGCCACATCATCGAAGGGAGCACCGTGGCATGAAAGTCCCTTAAAGGCACTGTACATGCATGTCTATAGAAAAGACTAATTGATATTCATAGTCTGCAATCAGACATTTCTGTTCCTTGCCTCAGATGTGTCTGCTCAGTACTACCAGCAGCAGAGAGGCACACAGGCACAGATTTCACAGCCTCTGTCTGGGAATGACGGATATAACCAAATAGCTGCCTATGAGACTCCCAACAGTCTCAGTGCTTAATTTGTTTAAAAAAAAAAAGGGCTAGGGCCCTAGTCGGGAGGCCACTGCAGATTGCACCACATATTGCCCCTTCCAGCGCTGCCAGTGACAGAACAAGCACAAGGGGAGAGGAGTCCTAATGGCTAGGGCGGTTGACTTCGAATCTGGGGAACTGGGTTCGAGTCTCGGCAACGACGCTGAACATCCTGTGATTCTGGGCAAATCACATAATCTCCTCGTGCCAAACAAAAAAACAAAAAAAAACTAAACGTGTCCTCATGTAACATAACTGGTGCTATGTAAAGCGATCTGATACCCGATACCTTCGGGTCAAGTTTGCGCTATATAAAACTCCGTAAAATAAGTTAAAAAAATAAGTACTAACAGTCACACTCCTACAGCGTTACAATTCAGCCTATTCCAGAGCTATAAGAATGGCTTGGGCGGCAGTCAATAATAATTTTTTACCCTTTGCGTGCATTTGTTGGCCAACGGCCATCGCGACCACAACCTCCGTAGTGCTGCAAACATCCGTTGACCGACACAGCCCCGCCCACTCTGCTAAACCGCCGCACTGCGGCTGAATTGAGGCCGCGTTTAAGCAGTTAACATATATTGAACTAATAAACAACAGTTTTTGTGCTCATCTTTAAATTAGACAGACAGCGCCACCATGGGGCAGACTGTTGAAAGCCCCAGTGTTAACAAATAGGTGCCGGTGCTGAGTACTGGAAACCACCAGCTCAAATTAAGCACTGTCCCTAACAGACAAGTTGCTCAAGGAGAAGATGCACGTACTTAATGCAGTTTGCAAACATATAGACACATCTGCCTTGTGAATCCACAAAAATGCACAGTGGGCCGTGTCGGCAGAATCACTTTTTGTGAAAATGAGTTACCACTGCTGTGGCAGGGAAGTTGCTAGAGTTGATTGTTGCAGGCTGAGCGGAAGTAGGACCTGCACTGCCCACATAGCTGGGTTATCTTCCAGCGGAACAAAAATATACATAGGTCTCTCTTCACAAACTGCACTTTGTAATACATGTAGTATTGCTACAATAGCACTAAAACATTTTTTTCACTAACTTACTGCATAGAGAGCCGTTGTAGTCATGTTTATGTTTGGTTGTCCATAGGACATTTATAATTTGTTTTTGCTGGTAGTTTTGACATAGGTTGATGAATCTGCAAAACAATTCCCCCAAAAATTAAATTCATTTTTGTTTCATTTTGGAAATCGTCACAGTAATTAGTGAAGGGTGGGGCTGGAGGGGATTGTAGATTTAGGATTTTTTTTTAAGTCTGGCAGGGAAGTTTTAGCCGATCCCATAAAAAAAAACAGGGAAGGACGCCAAGCTTTTTCAAAAGGCAAAGGCCACTGTCTTATGCATAATTTCTATAATGTAGTGACAATCTGTGAATGGTTTTTGAGAAAGTTGTCATGAAGTGAGGTATGATATATAATTTGAACCAGGAAACGTGACTGATGGTGAACAGATCACTTTGCTTTCTCTGTCATTGTCTGTAGTTCATAAACCTCTACAAAGTTCACAGACACTGTCGTGAAATAAACTTCAGTGAGGGCAGGAGTCACTCCCAGATCTGTGCGACGTATACTTGTATACAAGAAAATGGTTATATTTGGCCTTTTGTCTGCAAACACAACTTGGATCTGCAAACCATGATGCACGTGTTTTTATTTTAGGTATAAATGGGTGTGAGATGACACCTTAAAATTCTAGGTTTACAGCCAGGGACAGCTTAAGGATGCTAGGGGCCCTGGGCCAAATGTATTTTGGGGGCCCCTGTTCAGAACATATTTTAGTTTATGATCACGTTTCGGCTCTTTCGTGCATTCTTTATGTGTGTTTATATCTACTATTCAGAGATAGTGATGTGTGTTTTCAATATTGCAACACAGCAGTAGCTCATTAATACTACATCAAATAATCTATGTGACACCCCCCCCTCCATTGGTGAAATGTAAGGTCCTGTTTTTTATCTAAAAGAAATGTTTTATGGATGTTGCATGAAACATAAACACATTTATCTGCAAAGTGTCTGTAATCGACTCTCACACATTAGCCACATCAAAAAAATAATTGAAAGAAAAACAACATTTTGCTTACGAATTATTCAAGGGCATCAGGGTAAGACCCTCTGCAGTACAGAGCTGACTCTTTTACCCCCCCCCCTGAAAGTCTGAGGCCCTGGGCCAGAGCCCACTTTGCCCATGCCTGAACATATCTCTGTTTACAACCTGGAAGCAGCATTTTGAATACTCAAGGGGAAAATCAGTTGTTGGGAGAAAAGTGGTGGGTGTAGGGGGGAGTTGAAATTCTCACTCCAGTTCTTTGAAAGTAAGAAATCAAAAGGCGCTGCTGAATGTCTGTGCTTAGTGTGTAGCACGAGTAGGGGAAACGAGCAGAGATTGCAGCTGAAAGCAATATCCCTCTGCCCGTCAGGCACCGGGTATGGAGAGTGGGCACAGGGCACATCCACGATGTGATCCCCATGGATTCTGGGCAGAGCTGTTTGACCTGGGGGAACAAAGAAATCTGTATAGTTGAAAGCCAGGTTATTTCCAAAGCGCACTCTAGCCAAAGTCAGTGCCCGGGGCACTGTGGGCGGGGCAGTGGCACATGGCATAGCTTATGGTGCCCAATGCCACTATAGAACAACTAGAGAGGGAGGGAAGAGACAGGACACTCTCAATCCCCCGAATAATTATGTCAAACAACAGAAGAGTGTCGTCAGGAAAGGATATGGTTAAGCACAATTTTTTGAGAAAGATTAAATCAACCTAAAAGTTCACAGTGGAGGTCAATTAGGGATTTTTCTAGAAGCCCTCACTCACCACCCTGGGTGGTGACGTGCTTCATCATCGGGCCCACCAGGAGAATAAAGGTCTTTGTATGGTACAGCTCGTTGGCATTTTTTAATTCACTTATATTTTTTCACACCATTGTCACGAAAAACCAGCTCCGCAGTAACCTGGCGTTGTAGCACACCAGGGAAGCATTCGGCTTCTCCTGGTGGGCCCGATGATGAAGCACGTCACCACCCAGGGTGGTGAGTGAGGGCTTCTAGAAAAATCGCTAATTGACCTCCACTGTGAACTTGTAGGTTGATTTCACCTGCCCAATGCCACTAGCCATGGCGAACTGGGCATGGAACCTGAACACAGACATATTACATGCCATTTTCAGGTCAGTCACAGCTGTAGGAGGAGTCCAGTGAGTACTGAGTCAAGGTAGAGTGGTTATAGGACCCGGCTAAATCCAAACTCTTACCAATGCTTGTTGGACTTGACTACAGATCACAGCCAGGGTGTACTAATTGTACTGTATAGATGGCAGGGCTGAAGCCCGTGCACTGTGCCAGTACATGATGGACACAGTTTTGGCCACATCAAGTAGGCAGGGGGGCATTGATATGGAAATTCTGGATTCATGATAAGCTACTCAATTATAACTCACTCCCGTGCACTGCTCATCACTTCATAAGCTATTGCACGACCAGAGTCCAAGAACATTGCACTCTATGGAGGCTTTACCGACAGTAGAGCCCAAGACAAAGACGAAAGGATGGCGGGATTCTTCCTTCTCTGCTATGGGTACCAGAGGCGGGAATTCTTTGCCCTTGTCTCTTAGAGCCAATCCAGAGTCTATTACACATCAGTTGAAAACGTGCCTGTTTATTGAAGTGTTTTAACTCTAACTTGTAGATCCTTTCGCCTTATAGCCTGTTAGCGTAAGGACCCTCTATCGAGTAGCCGTGTGCTTTAGAAATGTTTTTGATTTGATTTGAGGCGATGTCATAGATGATCTCACAAATTACATCAGAAATTAGCTCTTTGGTGTAATCACAAACCACATCACCATTGACATCCTCATTAACATTGCTAAAGCCACAAAATATTCTCTTTTCCACAACTGTTTTGCCTACAGGAGAAACACATCCCTGTTCCTACATGTATCTGTTGGAGATGTCCCAGCACAAAGGGCACCAGCTGACTCCTATTTGTTATTTAGGAGTATCAGCATGCCATTTTCTAGTGTGCATTTATTGAATGCAACAGCCTGTATTATCTAGAGGCACATACACCCTTACACATTGTGCAATCAGTGACTGTTGTTATTTGAAGCAACATTGCTGAAGGCGTAGAAGATTGTTCTTTTCCACATTGGTTTATTGACAGTGAAAATGCAACCCTGTTCCAATATGTATCCATTGCAGGGCTGTTTAGATGTTCAAAATACCGCTATCGCCGTCCAACCACATTTAATATTGTCGGAAATTCCAGGTTCGGCCAGTGTCGGGCTGGCCTTTAAGGATTTATGGTACTGCCAGATGGGCCAGCTTGAAAAGTCCAGTGTGTGGGCAGAAAAACCAGCCAACAAATGTTGCCCTTTTAAAGTACTCCCATCTGGCAGTACCAGACTCCCTGAAAAGCCAGTTCAATACTGACAGGCTCAATGTGTCGGCGCCCCATCCAAGTCCTCGATGTTCAGCCACGATTTTAACCCGATGCACATTTATGCCAGATAAAACTTGAATAAATGTTGCAAAGTGGGAAAATGGATTGGCTTTGTTACGAAGACTCCGATTCTACCGACAGAGGAACATTGAGAACTGAGTGGTAAGTTGCCCCCAAGGAAAACCTGCAAGCTGCGCTAACTAATTTTTCCTTGTCTCAACGGAGTAGATAGTAGTCACAGGATATGGACTTCACCAGTGCCCTACTGTAGTCTTCATTCACCAAGCTAAAAGGGCATAGCCCTCCTCAGTGCCCCCTTAGCTCTGAACAAACAACCTGGCCTGTAACACAACTTTTACTCAACCATCACCCCACCCCTACATAATGTCTTTAAATACGATTCCAATATTACTACGTAAAATGTTTTGTTTTGATGGTTGGCGACCCTTTGAGACACACAAGACCTGGATCCTGGGCTGTAACTGTCCGGCATGTGGGAAGTCAGCAAACCTGCCCCCCAAGATTTTGAAAAAAATTGAGTCAAATGGCCCATCTTGCAGCATACGTTCTAAAGAAATTGGCTAAGTTCAGAAAGGATATGTCATCCAATGTTGTATAGTTTGGGGAGTCCTCACAAGACAATTTAGAAAAACGGGGCTAAACAGTTTGTTTTAAGGCATACTTTGCTAATGAGAATGTCTTAAAATTGACAGGTTTTACAGGCAGGTCAAATAACCCAAATTTGCCTATTCACAATGCTGAGAAATCCTAACAATAGCTTCCATCATGTTTACTTTCTGCAGTCTTCCAATTTCAATGCTTGACTACCATGCGAGCAATACAGCAGAGGATCACCACTTAAAAGACAGGAAATGGTAAATCATAGTCTTTGAGGGTTAACACCTCTGAGGCATCTTTCAATATATCAAGACTCAGGGAGCCCAGCTATTACTATGGCTACCTTCATCTTACAGGTCCCAGGGCCAGATGTAGGAGCCCTAATACCGGTCGGAAACGGCCGATTTCGGCCGTTTCCGACCGGTAGATGTAGGGGCATGTTATTTTAAGAATCGGTAATTTTACCGATTCGGTAAATATACCGATTCAGTAAAATACCGAATCGGTATATTTACCGAATCGATAAATCCATATGTAGCTGACACTCCTAAGAGTGCCACAGGCCCTTAAGAGTCGGTATTTTACCACACAATCCTATTGTGTGGTAAAATACCGAATTCAGGTGTGCATGCACATCTGTGCATGCACACCTGTGCCATGTGACACACAGACATGCCCTTAGGGCATGTATGTGTGCCACATGTCACACAAGAGTAATAGAAAAACAGTGAGCAACCCAATAAACCCTTGAGGGCTTGGGTAATTGAATAGAAGGGTAAATATGCCGTCAAGGGAATTTGTTTGAGTAGTGTTTAGTGATTTAAAACTGACTTAATAGGATTAACTAATAAATCCAATGTGAACTTAATTCATCGACATTAATTGAACCAACAAAGAATATAACACATGAAACATGAAAGACAAACACAAAGGTGTATTGAAAAAGGAGAATTTATCAAGTTCAATGGTCAGAGCTTTAGTATACAGGTGAAATTCATTCAGAAATATTTAGGTTTTGTAGGTACAAAAACAAATTAATTGAGAAAAGACTCAACAGAACCTAAATACACCTATCTAAAATCAATATGAAATAAAACAAGAAATAGATGAGGTGAAAGTCGACGTTTCGGTCTCTTAGATGATACTTTGTGAGACCATCTTCAGGACAGAAGTCATATGTGTACTGTATAAAAGACCAGCGTAATCTTAATCAATTTGATGAACGCCTTATATGCATAGAATAGCGCCTTTTGAAAGGGGGCGATTGGATCTTTACCGCTCCTATTCTCTTACGTGGAAAGAGCTCCTCGGTACATCCGGTAAATATGTAAATTTGAATTCGTCCGCAAGTCCTGAAAATCAGGACGGACGCCCAGGAGTCTAGCGTATCGATGCAGAGAGCAGTCCAATGAATTTTCAATATGATTTCCAACAGGCGTTATGGCGATCCAGTAATCCTATTTTTAAAAAAGGGGAAAAATCTCGCCAATATCCCAGTGTGAATCACGGACACGAGGAATCAGAGAAGTATTCACTCTTGTGTCTCTATGCACATCGGTCATAGAACGGGAAGTAGAATACAGCAGTTGGCTGGGATATTGGCGAGATTTTTCCCCTTTTTTAAAAATAAGATTACTGGATCGCCATAACGTCTGTTGGAAATCATATTGAAAATTCATTGGACTGCTCTCTGCATCGATACGCTAGACTCCTGGGCGTCCGTCCTGATTTTCAGGACTTGCGGACGAATTCAAATTTACATATTTACCGGATGTGCCGAGGAGCTCTTTCCACGTAAGAGAATAGGAGCGGTAAAGATCCAATCGCCCCCTTTCAAAAGGCGCTATTCTATGCATATAAGGCGTTCATCAAATTGATTAAGATTACGCTGGTCTTTTATACAGTACACATATGACTTCTGTCCTGAAGATGGTCTCACAAAGTATCATCTAAGAGACCGAAACGTCGACTTTCACCTCATCTATTTCTTGTTTTATTTCATATTGATTTTAGATAGGTGTATTTAGGTTCTGTTGAGTCTTTTCTCAATTAATTTGTTTTTGTACCTACAAAACCTAAATATTTCTGAATGAATTTCACCTGTATACTAAAGCTCTGACCATTGAACTTGATAAATTCTCCTTTTTCAATACACCTTTGTGTTTGTCTTTCATGTTTCATGTGTTATATTCTTTGTTGGTTCAATTAATGTCGATGAATTAAGTTCACATTGGAATTATTAGTTAATCCTATTAAGTCAGTTTTAAATCACTAAACACTACTCAAACAAATTCCCTTGACGGCATATTTACCCTTCTCTACATGTCACACAAGCCTGTACTTGGGGTGCTAGAGGGTGTCAAATTGACACCCCCTGCACCCTTGCAGGATTCGGTATTTCAAGGCCCATAGGAATCAATGGGCAATACCGATTTGGTATTTACCGAATCGGTAAATACCAAATCTTACAGATTCGGTATTCCTGAATTTGGAATTACCTAAATCTGCCCCCTTCCCATTTACAGACTCTTAAATACTGAATCGGTAAAATTCGGTATTACGGAGTCTGTAAATGGGAATTACCTACATCTAGGCCCAAGTGTTAAACAGTACCGGCTCACACTAATATTAATGCCAGGAAATGGCAATACATGGCGAGATGAGTATCTTTACTGTTCTCATCAATGCCATAACAAAAGTAAAAAACCACAATTGAGTAAAAAGTTGAAAACAACCTTTTAGGCCATATGAGCTCATTACAGACAAAAAATCACTTTCTAATAAAAGTAGATATAAAATTC
The DNA here is from genome assembly GCF_964261635.1 of Lissotriton helveticus. Lineage (NCBI taxonomy): Eukaryota > Metazoa > Chordata > Amphibia > Caudata > Salamandridae > Lissotriton > Lissotriton helveticus. The sequence continues at coordinate 185,173,903 of NC_136068.1, read as the reverse complement.
CACGAATAAAATCCCCCTCCATGGTTGAATACTCTAGTTCTTATATATACGAGACTTGTCAATCTAAAATACACACACAATCTCACATTACTTCAATTACGAGAAGCAAATGTACATAATACGAGCAGTCATCATTCTATGGGGGCTGTCAATTTGAAATATTGAGCGTAGAATATCAAGCGGCCACAATATTGAGGTCAAAATATGGAAGGGTAAGTATGAATAGATTTTCGACACTTATCTCCACATCTATGTATTTTGAAATCATATCTATCTATCTATCTATCTAGCTATCGAGCTATCTAGCTAGCTATAGCTAGATAGCTAGCTATATTGATAGATAGATAGATAGATAGATAGCTAGATAGATAGATAGATAGATAGATAGATAGATAGATAGATAGATAGATAGATAGATAGATAGATAGATAGATAGATAGATAGACAGATGGATAGATACACAGATAGAAATATCATTAAGGTATGTTGAAATGGAGTTAAGAATAGTAAATCTGTACTTATTTATATGCACTGTGTTCCTCAATATGTTGTTTTTCGATATTTGGTCATGATATTGTGGACATTTAATATACTAGACTCAATATTACGAGCTACAACCACTGCAGGGCTGCCATTTTTAAGCTTCAGTTTCAATTACTGCCCGCCACCCATCCAGTAAGCTACTATGCCTGCCGAATATATGAAGCCGTGGAAAAATAAATTCATCATATTAAAAGGCGCCAGTGCACATCAGAATGTGTAATGCCCGGGTACTCGAATAATGGGTACTCGCATATGCTACGTTGGCTGTTTGGGGATAAAGAGCCTCAAATGAAAAGTGGGTTCCACACTTCTTGCATTACAATCATAAAACCCACTATTGTGTTTTATCTGATCCCATTTGACCTTCTATATTCTAGGAGGAAGGATGCCAAGCTTGAATTTGAGGAACATGGTATGGTATGCATTTGGTTACATCCAATCTCAATAGAATTCAATGTCAGAATCTCTCACACAGGATAAATAGTCCCAGGTAAGAGGCATTGTCAGATTCAAAAACACCTTTCTTGTACCAAGAAAGCCAATAGCCTTCCTTAATGAAGTCAACAGAGTCTGTGTTAATGAGCAAGGGATTTACACATCTACAACCAAATCCTAATTTCAAAAGAGTGATCATGACATGTGCCATCCACCAACTGCTTCATTATAAGATGCTAGAACTTGTATTGGTGTTTGGTAGAAGCCCACCTCCTGTGGATCCCCATGTAACCAACAGAATATAGGGCAGAGCGCAATAAAGTTGGGCAACGATTTGATACGAAGCTCAAACAAGAGGGATACCAGCGGACAATGAGATACCAACCGCAGGAGTGCTCTTGAGATGTTCTCTGGCAGCAACGTGGCCTCACCGTTCTGCCCCATAGATGGCTGATGCTATATGCCACAGATGGGCACTGTAAGCCAGCTGTGCCCACTAAAGACCAAGCTGGTCCTCTTTTGCCAAAGATGGCCACTTTAACTACCTTATAGCAGGATGGTCATGATAGGTGGTGAATGGCCATTGTATTCCACGGTTGCCTATATATGGCCTGAAAATGTTGATGTATGCCGAGGTGGTCTCTCAAGGTAGGTTCACAGATATCAGGGGAAGCATCGGAGGTCACCAAATAATATAGTTGGCCACAAGATGCCAGGACGGGCCAAAATGATAATTGCCAAGGATGGTCTTTAAAAGACAGAAAGGGACACTAGGCATTCTCACACATATAGGCACACATATCCAGAGACACACAAAGATACACATAACAACACACCTAAGCTCAAAACCCAACTTCAGCCTCAATGTCTCACTTAACTCCTGATGTAACTCCCCAGCATTCCAGCGCCAAAGAGACAACTTTGAGACACGTTTTTGATGGTTCACATGAATCACCACATTAGACCTTCTACCTACGATTATGTGGAAGTCCCATGACTTTACACACATCGTACGAGAGAACAGGGCTTGCAACATGCATGGCAATTTACCTTATAGGGTCAAAACCACATTGGCAGTCATGCTGTATCTGTGGTTGCAGAGCCTGGCCAGCCCAGAGACAAATTATTAAGATATTAAAGAGATTTCTTGTTCTAACTTCAGAAACATTGGTGGTAACTCTGGAGAATATATGTAAGAGCTAGGGCCAAAGACATGTTGACTCCTGTCTCTGATTTTGAAAGACACCGGAGAATAGGCTGATATAGGATATGAGACAGACAAAGAGTAACTTATCAGAGTGGGAAAGAACCATAGGCCAATGGCCAGTACTGGCTTTATCAATGGTAGCTCCCAGTGCAACATTTGTGACGCCGCCAAACCCATCACCTTCTCCTCAGATTCTCTCACTACCACAGGACAAAAATGCCCCTCATCTCTCCAATAATAAGTTATTGCTAAGCAAAGCACCCCCCTGAGGTCAGCGCCCCCTCCACAGGTCAGAACCCAGTGCGGCTACCCCAGTTGCCCTAAAGCCAGCCATGCCAATGGCAAACAGCGAATAAGTAAGGACAGTGTAACAATCAAAACTAAGTCATCTTTAGGTACATCCTGGTTGAACAGAAATGTACAATGTATGTACATAGTATTTAGTACTGATGGTTATCCTTTTTCTAACAATTCATAATCCTGGCACTTAAGGTAAGTGAGTCATGGAAAGAAAGTGGTTTATTCAGGATCTCAGACCTCAGTATTTAAAGTGTTAGACTGATACTAATGAGGCAAAACCTTTGCCCAATCAGGGTAAACATGTATGAAAATGAATAAATAGCCGATACAGGCACAACATTTCTGAATTATGCTACATAATGTTCCTTTTATTGTCTGCCACTTACTTTGGACCTTCCCTGCCTCATAATTCCAGTGGCATTGCTTACAATACCTTTGCGGTATTGCAGGACCCCTGGCTTGTCACTGTGTGAAGTTATCTCCTCATTCTTCTCATTATCTATAGCCATGCCAGTTGGCACTGTGATACAGTTCTAAATACCAGAAAAAATAGTTAAAAAATGAAGCCATAAGGTGTGCTTCATTTTGTGTATGATTTCTGTGTCCAGGAGCGTCTCACTCATTAAAATGATCCTTCTCCTAAAATTCTTGTATGTTTTCCAAAATGTCTCTGTCAGTCCGCCCAGCTCAGTTCATCAAAAAAAGAAATAGCTTTCTTTCTGAGCTAATTTGGGCACACTAGGTTAATTTTTCATTGATATGTAGAGGAAGAGCTGTCAGGCCCTGCATCTGACATATGTTGAAAGCAGCCCTGTTGGCAGACATGGATCTGTGGCACATTTCCAGATTAAAGGCTCACATGGTCCAATGAGATGTTTCCCTCTGATGTTGGTTATGTTGCTCATTTGAAGCTGGAAAGCCACCATCAACTTGTCCACTGATGCCACTAGCAAGGGCACCTTGATCAATGAGTATGGTCATATACCTGGGTGCCCCCCTAGAGGCAAAAGAGGACAGGCTACCCAATGCCAGAGATTGAAACAGTCTGCTAATGTGCCATCATGTGCTGGATTTGCCTAATAGTTGTAAATAGTAGCCGCAGTATACCAAGGTAGGCCACATTCTATCAGAAAAGGCCCCAGAATTTCATGGATAGCCACCATATGGCAAGGACAACAGTGTATGCCAGGAAGACCCATTAGATCATCTATGCCAAGGGTGGCCACCAGAGGCCGAGAGTCCCTGTATGGCAGGGATGGCACAAGAAACCAGAAGAGGTCAGCATGTGCCAGAGGTGACCAATAGATATCAGTGGTGTCTTTTAGATCCCAGTGATGACCAGTAAATGCCAAGGAAAATTATAGTAAGGCTGTTATAGGCAGGAGGTGGCATCTTTACACCAGGTCAGAAGACAGAATAGCAGTGGTTGCCACTGTATGCCAGAAAGGGCTACCCTATGTGAAGGGTGTCCATCAAAAGGCAAGGAGTAGGAATAACCACAAGACTACAGTAGTGGTCACCAGATGCCATGGTCAGCCACTATATGCTACAAAGGACCACTACATTCAAGAAGGGCCACTGGGTGCCTTAGCGAGCCACTTAGAGACCATCAAGAGTCTCGATATACGAGAAATGGCCACCGGTTGCTGCGATGGTCAACATATGCTGGGAGAGGCTAATATATTTGCAAGAAAGGATCGGCTTATGTCACAAAGAGTCATTGTATTCCAGAAAGAACCATTTCATGCCTTTAAAAGAGGTTCCATTAATGCCAGGGGTGCCAAGAGGGTTGAGAAGTGACTACAAGACTTCATGATTGGCCACAAGATGCCAGTAAGGTCCTGCCCACCTTATGCTATGGTGTTGCATCGTACTCTAGGGAAGGACAACAATCATTCTTAAACACAGTCACACCTCTGTACGAATATACAGATGTGCATACAAACCCACTTACATATACATACAAAGGACTAAAAACTTGGTTGTTCCAGAACTAGACGTCTGAGCAGGTCTACTATGTCCTCAGCGCCAAGACATCTCCGGGTATTCGTGCGCTCTATAAATCCCAGTAACATTAACATTAACAAGTGCATACAAATATTTGGGCACGTATACGTATTTGCACATATACACATGTTCACCCGCACATCTTTCACCTAACCACCCATGGGCTAAGTCCTCCCCTACAACTCCCTGCCACTGCCTCTCCAGCATTCCAGTGCACCTCTGCATGTAGACCGCTAAAACGATAGCTCATCAGTCCCTGCACCCCAGCCTAGTATCTTAATGGCACCTTGAAATGACAACTGCAGCTTAACAATCTTGATCTGTTGGCCATTTAACCTTCTGGTGGCCCCAAACATCAGCCAAGCATTAATAAAGGTTCTGAAGCTCCGAGTCATATTGACCCTTTCTTGGGTTTCCCCTAAAAGCCCCAGTTCACCCATTAAGTTTGCTATTCCAAACTGATAATCTTTACTGCATATGTTTGATCAGAGCTTTAATGCAGGAGTCATGCTGCTATGTTATCTTGAACCTTACTAGACTGCTGTGACAGGCTTGGTGGGCAGCTAGTGAGGTGTAGTACTCATTCTCTGTGCATCTTGCAAACAAATAGTGTAAACACTGAAGCCCCAGGCTTCCGTAATGTTTGCAATCTTGTCCTCAATGGCTTATACTGCTGTGTGTTTTGTTCCCAAGGGATGACAGTATGCATTGTCTTGAGTCATATGTATCTCTCCAACCAACCATAAGTTCAAGGCACTCTGGGATTTCACTGTAGAATTTTGTTTTAACCACTGCATTTTCTATTGGTCTATTAATTCTTAAAGAAACACTACACATCAGTGTTCATTGAGTGTGATTACTCTTGTATGTTATTGTATCTGAGTACAAACGTCGATCAACCTCCTGGAGTAAGCCTTGATTGCTCGGCCACAACTACCACTGGAGAGTCAAGGACGCGAAAGAAGACTTGGCCAACCAGTGTGAGCATTGAGCAACAATATCTAATATCCTGCGACAGTGAGGAGGAACAGGAGTAAAAACTTCAGTGGCCTATTTATGTGTGCGTGCCATATTGTACATCAGTCTATCTATGTAAGATGTATAATAAAGACCTGCATACCTTAACTACCGCCTCTCATTCCACACACACGCCAGAGACCTCTGCTCCCCCCAACTGGCCCAGGCTATCGTCCCACGTATCCTCATGACCACGGCCAGAGAATATCCATCTCCTACCGCGCAACAAAGACCTAGAACACCCTACCTCTCCACCTCAGGCAATCACAGTCACTGACTCAATTCAAGAAGGACCTCAAAACCTGGCTCTTCAACTGAACCACAGCACCTTCGGCGGACCATTTGTTCCTCCCTCACCCCCAGCACCTTGAGACCCTTATGGGTGAGTAGTCCCGCTTTACAAGTCACCTGATTGATTGATTGATTGAATAAAGGTGGGTGAGGAATGCTGACCATGTGAAATGGTGCCCACCAACTGAGCCATCAGACTATAGAATGTTTTATTATGTTTTGGTTTTATAGAGCATATGAGCATAATAGATGTGGCATTTTGGTGTTAACATACTGCCGACAATAGAAAAATACACATATGCAAAAGACTAGTTACGGCAAAGAAACATTCTTGTCTGTTGTCCTCAAAGCAAAAATGTAGCTGATTTTCTTTAGAAAAAAGACATATCGTTCTACAAAGAATATTGAGGCCAAAATATTCACTACCAAAATAATGTAGAGGCAAGTATAGATTTGCTATTCTTGGCTACACAAAACCTTTATTTACCTACAAATACTTAACTTGGAGGTATTTTTGTAGTTGATATTTTCTTATGATATATTTATAGCGTAATATTTTTTTCACAATATTCTGGTACTACCCTTCATGGTTAGGAATGACATTCCATGACTTGGTACTATGCACAACAAGGCCCAATAACTTAATTTGCAACCTTTTTTCCATCTTAAAATTTCACAAGTCGGTGGATCTTAGACTTCTTTCTGGCTGCTAGTGCTCTAAAAGCTTAGAGATGTGTTATTTTCAAAGACCTGGGTAAGGTCGAATATGTATGTGTTGAGGCTTTTGTCGAAAAGAATCGCTGATGAACCGGTAACCAAGGAAGATGTCCAAGCAGTGTCTGCTGGCACGGATTGGGGGTGGCAGGGCAGAGGGCGGTGGTAAAGAAAAAAAATTAACTTACCTCTTCACCATGTCTCTCCTCCGTCTCCCCTCTGCATCTCTCCTGGCTGGGACAGGAAGCACCCAGGCTCCCCAAAGCCAATCATAATGCTCCAATGCAGCATTGTCATTGGTTTGAGTGCTCAGACAGGGACTGGGAGCCTTGGGCATATTCTCCACCCAGGATGTAGTGCAGCCTGGGTGGAGAACATGGAAAGTGCGCATGACTGTTTGGCCGGCCCCAGACAGCCGACCATTCATGCGCACTTACAGAGTGCCACTACCCCGCCCTCTGCTCTGAGAGCAGAGAAGCCCCGCCCCGCAAATCTGCAGCGGCAGGAAAAAATAAAATATAATCTCATCAAACTAATGCTTTTACAAATAATAAATTCCTAATATACAAACATACGTCTTTGATCTTTCTTCTTCTTCTCATTCCCTATCTTTTTTTCGCTCCACTATGGTTTTCATTTCTGGGTGGATGAGCGCCAGTCACCTCAAGCTCAACCCAGACAAGACTGAGCTTGTCCTGACTGGCGGCTCATCCAGCCCTTGGTCTTCCGCTTTTTGGCCCCCTATTCTTGGTCCCACTCCCACCCCTGTTCCCTCCGTTAAAACGTTGGGCATTAAGGTCAGCCAGGACCTGTCTATGCATGGCCAGGTCAGTGCTGTAGTGTCCTCTTGTTTTCTTTCCCTCCGGTTGATCCGAAAAATCTCCCGTTTCTTCTCTCTTGACTCTCTTAAAATTATCATTTCTGCCCTCATCACTTCCCGCCTTGATTATGGTAATAGCTTGTTCGTCGGTATCCCTGCCTACGAAACTCGCCGTCTTCAAGCAATCCAAAATCAGGCTGCCCGCCTCATTTTCCACTTTCCCAAAACTCACCATATCACTCCTGTCCTCAAATCTCTCCACTGGTTACCTATCCTGCAGAGATCCTTGTTCAAATTAGGGTGCCTTGTCTTTCGGGCTGTTGACCGCTCTGCTCCGGCGTTTATCAACTCTCTGATCTCCACTCACACCCCTGTTCGCACCCTCCGATTATCTTTCTCTGCCCTCCTCACTGTTCCCCGTTTCCGTAAAACTCGCACTGGTGGAACCCGATTCTCTGTCCTTGCGCCCCGGTTTTGGAACTCCCTCCCTCTTTCTATGCGCTCTATTCCCATCTTCTCACACTTCCGTAAAGCGCTTAAAACATTCTTGTTTGCCCAGGCCTACCCCTGCTAACTCCTGGCCCTGTCTGTTCTGTTCACTAGAGCTCTCAGCGCCAGGAAGCCGTTTGGCCACCGTGCGCTCTATAAATACTTTCATTCATTCATTCATTCATTCATTCAACATAGAGGGTTTTTTTGTTCATCCATTGGTCTGTTAAACAGTCCATTATGTCGTGCGTCCACCCACCATAACATATAGCATGGGAAACGGTTAAGGTCACTTTACCCGCTGATCCTCTCTGCTTTGAGTGACTGCACAAAGCCTGTGCACATTTTTCCCATCCGCCTAAAATAGTTCCTCCTCTTCAGTGAAATTGCTGGTTACCCCTCCCATGCTCGTGGCGGAACCGCTCCATCACGAGCATCGGGTGGGCTGTGCTGGTGACGGAGCAGTTCCGTCACGGCCCGCTCGGCGCGCCTGTGCGGTGCTGATTACGTGCCTGCGCGGCACGTTCTATTGAACGGGCGAGGACGTGACGGAACCGCTCCATCACAAGCACAGCCTACCCGAGACTCATGACGGAGCGGTTCCGTCACGAGCATGTGAGCGCTGCGCGGCCCCCCCTCCCCCCTAGCGCTGTGGCGGAATTGCCGCCGCAGCGAAGGGGTTAAAAGTGTGCTTTTTTAAAACATTAAATACCAGCTAATTATTCCTCCTGCACTTCGGCTGCCCAGTTACATGGGGATATATTTTCCAGCTTTTTTTGTAAGTTGCTGTTATACCTTCTTTAAGTCACATTGTAGGTGACTTCAGTTGGAGAATTTGGATAGGTTGTGATTTATTCTTGTCTATGTCACAAACAACAACATAACTAATAGCCACATGTTAGACATTTTTTTAAATGTAATATTTGTATTACAGGATATTTATTTTTCTTTGGCATATGCTTGCAATAAAGTTACTTAAAAAGTACATCAAAAGTTGTACCTGTTGCCAAGGCCTGGTGGGAAACATACGCAGGCCCCCAGTCCCCATCTAAGCGCCGATACACGGCCCACAGCATTGCAGCGTTGCGATTGGCATGGGGGAGCCAATTTAAATGCTGCATTGCAGCATTGTGATTGGCTATGGGGAGCCTGGGTGCTTTCTGGTTCCGGGACTCACCAGAAGCGGAGAAGAGACGCAGCCAGCGGAAGAGGATAGTGGATTTTCTTTTTAATTTGCATGTTTGTTTAACCTTTTTTTTATCTTAAGCCCTTCACTGCGGGGTGTTTTCCCCCCGCTGGGCGGGAGGGAGGGGGGCCGCGCGCGGTGCTGCTGTGCTTATGACGAGCTCAGCTCGTCATGAGGCACAGTGGAGCTGCACTCATGACGAGCTCAGCTCGTCACAGCCACACCCGCTTTGGAACGTTCAGCACAGCGGGGAAATTATCCCCGCGTGCGAACGTTCCAACGGCCGTGACAAGCTCAGCTCATCATGAGTGTAGCTCAACCGTGCCTCATGACGAGCTGAGCTCATCATAACCACTCAACGGGTTAAAATGTCATAAGTCAGTCGATCGCAGACTTCTTCCTGGCTGCTAGTGCTCTAAAAGCTTTGAGTTGAGTTAATTTGAAAACCCTGGGTAAGTCTTGTTTCGGTACTCTTTCTAGGGGTTCTACATCGTTTGCGTGTGAAAAAGACACAGGTCCTCCTGCTTGTGTAAGGTAAGGTAGGTTCAACACTTGTGCACATTATGCTAGTTCCCATGCCTGTGCAGTGAAAATAAATTAGATTGCTTAATTACATGTTTGAGCGACAGTTGCAACCTCCATTTCTGAGTTAGATAGTATACATTACACTGCAGATCTAGGAATGCCATCACAACTATCAGAAGCTCTATTTTGGATGGTTTTGATTATGCACTAGGCTTGAGAGCCTCCATGTTTTTTTGAAGCATAATTGGTTTATTTCTGATGCACTTCCTGTTTGGTGGGTCATGTGTGTTGCAAGAGGTGATAGATTTATTGTTTGAGGGTGTCATAGTTTTATGTCTGTGCTATGTTTGTGCCAGCTGTGGAAGCCTCTATATTTGACTGGTGTATCATACCTTTACGTCACTGCTCAAAGTGGGAGCCTCAACGTTTGATTGGCATATGATAGCCATATGTCACGGTTAGTAGCAGAATCCACTTTGTTTGAACGGCATGCGATAGCTTTACATTACTGCTAGTAGATGGGTCCTCAATGTCTGGTTGGCATATGCTGGCTTTAGATAAATGCTAGTAGTGGGAGCCTCCGTGTTTGTTCGGTGTATGATATCTCTTTGTCAGTGCTAATTCTGATAACCTCAATGTCTGATTGGGGTTTGATAGCTGCATGTCGGTGCTAGCAGTGGAAGCCTCCACATATTATTGGGATATAATAGCTACATGTCTATGCTAGTGATAGGAGTCTCCATTTTTGATTGGGGTATGATACCTCTTTGTCTATGCTAGCAGTAGGGGTCTCCATGTTTGATTGGGGTATGACAGCTCTATGTCTATGCTAGTGGTAGGAATCTCCATGTTTGATTGGGGTATGACAACTCAGTCTTTGCTTGTAGTAGGAGCCTCCATGTATGATTGGGGTGTGATAGCTCTATGTCTATGTTAGTAGTAGGAGCCTCCATGTTTGATTGTGGTGTGATAGCTCCATGGCTATCCTAGAAGTAGGAGTCTCCATGTTTGATTGGGGTATGATAGCTCTATGTCTATGCTAGTAGTACGGGTCTTCATTTTTGTTTGGGGTATGACAGCTCTATGTCTATGCTTGTAGTAAGAGTCTCCATGTTCGATTGGGGTGTGATAGCTCTATGTCTATGCCAGTAGAAGGAGTCTCCATGTTTGATTGGGGTTTGATAGCTCTAAGGCCCACATGCATCATTGTTGGTATTTGCGATTCCTAAATTGCGAAAATTAAGGAATCGCAATTTAGAAATCGCAAATACCTATGCATTAAAAATTCGCAATATTTTTTGCGTTTTCTTATTTTTCCTTATATGCGATTCGCAATTTTGCGAATCGCAAATAAGGAATCCCTCTAGGCCCATAGGAATCAATGGGAAGGCATTCTCATTTTGCGAATTCGCAATTAAGGAATCGCAAAATGAGAATGCAATTTCAAGGGTGCAGGGGGGTCCAAAGGATCCCCCCCTGCACCCCTGAAATGTCACGTAAGTACATTTTACTCACACACATGTCCCAAGGGCATATGTGTGTGTAAAATATAAGTTTCAAAAATGCACTTTTGTGTATTTTTGAAACTTTTCGCAAATTACCATGAAGGTTTACTTCATGGTAATTTTTCCCTTCATAATTGCGAATTCGCAATTTAAAAAAATCATGCATAGCATTTAGGAAATCGCAAAATTTGTGATTTCTTAAATGCTATCGCAATTCCAGAAATCGCAAAAAATGCGATTTCTTAAATTGCGAAAAATGAAAAAAAAATGATGCATCCCAAAAAAAGTTTTTGCATTCGCAAACGGCCGAATTTTGCGATTCGCACCGTTTGCGAATGCAAAAACGCTTGATGCATGTGGCCCTATGTCTTTGGTAGAGGGAGAACCTATAATGCTTTGAGTTATATGTCACCAGTGCTCAAGTTTGGGGTACACGCAGGTATACCTGGCATCCCCCACTCTTTTCACAGTGTCGACACCGTCCCCCCTGACAAGAACTTGGGCCCACAGAAATATGCTGAACTTGTCCTGGTGTAATTTTCAGGCACTGGGACACGTTCAGCAGCACCTGCACGAATAGAGCGCAGAGGTTTAAAATGTACATTTAGCTCTATTTTATTTCTTTTATAGCGCTACGTCGTGACGTCATGGGGTCATTTGCATATTGTCTCACTTGCTCAGTCCCCCCACTTCTTTTTAGAGGACTTGTGCCCTGTATGTCACGTTTTCACTGTTGACCCCGATGACTATATGGAGCACCTAGCAGTGTCAACGGTGAAACTTCAAATTCTACCTACGGAAGCAGAATATTGAATATGAAATATGAAATCACTGAACAAGGCACCACATTTTATCACCAGTGATGGCTGTAGGCAAGCAAGAGTTAACATGTGTGAGGTGGTGTGAAGAATGTTACCAAACACAGGGTACCACAAATCATCAGACCTTATAAACCGTCAAAGTTCAGACAGAAATACTATTTTTCCAGTGTATATTATACACATAGATTTAAAACAGAAAAAAACAAAATGAGGCTCTGTGTTTTAAAAAAATAGATCTCTAGTCTTTATGGCTCGCGAGCAGGAGCGGCTCTAGGCTCATGGCGGCCCTGGGCAGAGAGCGTAGGTAGGGGGCCCCGGAAGAGGGGGTCCGGGAGAGGGTGTTTGGAAGTGGAACAGAGACGGAGGCCGCCAAATCCCTGCCAGGGGCCGCCACGCAAATATGTATCCATCCTCAGAGGATTACTATATTAAGGATATATATTGGTTTGGTGGCCCTGTGCAGGTGCACAGCTTACACATGCCTAAGGCCGCCCCTGTCGCGAGATATGGCCTCACGTCACTGCTTTTTTTCCAATGAGTGGGGCTATGTTAACCTACCGACTTTGCGACGTCTGGGAAATGCTAAAGTCCTCAGTCTCTGCAATGCACTCGGCGCCCCCTCTTTGTGGACAGTCAGTGCGCCAGTGCTACAGCGAGCGAATACAAAGCAGCGTGAGGTGATTCCTGAATGTAACAGTAGGCGATAGGCAGTCGCTGCACGTGCGGCACCACGTGACCAGAAGCCTTTCCAAGCCGTAGCACTGGCTCAATTCCAGCTCCCTTGAAGTCTACGGGGTGAGGCAGCGTTGACTGATGGCTTTTGCTGATGCCATAACAATTTGGGCAAGAAATCAGAGTTTCTGAATTGAAATGTGTTTTGCTGTTTCCTGGATGTTTTCTGGGTCGCTGCTTTAGCTTCCTGGGATAACCGTGCACTGGAATCTCTTGCACTTCCCGGTTAGGGTTCGAAGCTGTTGGGGGTCTAGGGGGATAAACAGGGGGGATCCTGATCTGGGTTTGGATCACAGTGGAAGAAATAAATCAGGGGGAGTAGCATAGAGATTCACTCACTGGATGTCCTTCCAATCACCAATGTGCAAGATATGGATGGTTGATTTGAGTGATGGGTGCCTATGGTACGAGTAACAATGGTAGTCTGATCCTGGAAACAACTCAGTGGCCCCAGGGAGAGGGTATTGTTTCCAGGAAAAGACCTTAGTAAAAGGGGTTTCCTGTGAAAAAGAACCTCCTGTTCGGAAGGGTTTTGTCCACTGATGTTATTCCACAATCAGTCCTTGCCTGGCAATGCTAGGTCTCTGGTTGCAGTAGTCATTCATCGGGAAATGTTTTTAGGTTGACTCCTGCCATTTCTAATTGCATTTATCGAACAAACGCGTGTTGGTTGGCCTTGATGCTGAAGAACCTAACTGTTGGCCATAGGTTCACGTTGACTGTGGTGCAAACAAGGGTGAGAGCCTCCATGTTGGATTGGGCACAAGAGCTCTATGTCTATGCTTGAAGTCTCCTTGTTTGATTGGCGTGTAATAGCTCTATGGCTGCACCGGAAGAGCGGTTCAACCATATTCTGTTGCGGAGAGTTCTTTGGCTACAGCAGAGGCAAGAACCTCTGTGTGCGATTAGAATACCTCTATGACTGTGCTAGCGTTGAAACCCTCATGAATGTCTGGGGCACAATAGATCTACGACTGAACTAGAGTTGGGAGCGTCCCTGGTTGATTGGGGTACGGTAGCTCTCTATTTGTGCTTGAGACGACAACCTCCATGTTTGATGTTGGGCACAATCGCTCTATCTCTGATCTAGAGGGCGGAGCTTCCATTTTTAACTGAGATTTGGCAGCTCTGGATCTGTGCTAGAGAACAGAGACTTCTTCATTTATTTAGGATGGTCATTTACAGGTCCTGTTACGAGTTGGGCAGAACAGAACTCCAGTGCTGATTAACCCTCCGCCCATTCACGACTGGCCTAGTGTTCCCTAGGGTTTTCCTTTGTGTGGAAACACAGACCCTATTTTGTTGGATACAAATTCTAGATCCTAAAATTGCAGCAGCCAGGCCTCTGCCCAACCCCTTCCAATCTCTTTCTAGTGCAAGGTAGGGAGCATGAAATGCCCCCCGAGTGGGGAAAGATTCTTCCACATTTTATTGGAGCACAATAGCTCAATTTCGGCACTAGAGCAATGAGCATCCATGTGCTTTTGGGACGTGATATCTCCATGTCTGTGCTAGCGGTGAGAGGCCACAAGTATGAATGGGGAGGGTATGAAATGTTATCAGAGATTTGTACAACTCTGTACTGCCATTTATGTGACAACAATTCGTCGGTAGCAGAAAAAAAAGATACTCTGGTCCTTATTTGTGAAGGCCTTACGCTGCATCTGCATCACTTTTCAGTGATGCTGCCAGGCGCGCAACACCCATTGGCCTAAAAGAGCTTCAGCCCCCCCGTTGTGTGTGGCAGCCCGGGATGAGACACTTCCCGCGCTCACAGCCGCACCCGAGCACTTCACAGGTCTTTAAAAGACCTTGTGCATGTTAATGGGGCTTTGTTGTTGTTTCACCCCTTCTAAGAGCCCCTGCAACGCGACTCTGCCGATTGCCTAAAGATTTAACTCCCCCCTACATTTTTTCTTAGCCCCCCCCGAAATTTGACTCTAGTGCGCCTCTGGATGCTGTGGTGGCGTAATAAAAGCACCATACTGTGCCCTATTTGCTAAGTGAAGCGTCTAGGCAGATGAGTCACTTTTTAAATGCCTGCGCTACATTATATCTGTGTCAGGTATAAAGTATGCAGGGTGGGCGCTCCCACGTAAAAAAGGCTCGTATAAGTGGAGCAGTGAAATCTATGAAATTTCACTGTACCACTTCTATGACTTGACTAGGTCAAATCGTTACGTCTGCTCCAAGCAGTAAGGAGTGACGCATGGCCTTTCACATGAGACTCGTCCCATGCGTAATGACAGATTGCGGGAGTTGCTTCAGATTACTGACACACTTCAGCAATGCGTGATTACTTCGCCACCAGATACATCAGGATTCCTGATGTATCTGGTAAATCCTTGCGACATGGAGAGTCATAGTTTGAATACGGCGCCCATGGTGTCACAAGGAGGGCGCAATGAAAATTTCCCCAGTTCTGCAACACATTTCATAAATGAGGCCCTCTATATCTACATATCCGTGTAAAAGCAGAGGGCCTCCATGACTGCCTGGGGCACCATGGTTCTTTTTGGATTCTATAAGTGAGGGGCTCCATTTGCATTGGGGGATGATAGTGCTATACTTCACCGGAGCGAATAAATCGATCTTTTATTGAGACACAATAGCTCTGTTATTGTGTTACTACATCAACCGTTTTCGTGGCGGGACTGCTCTATGGTTGTCGCAGAAGTAGGCGCCTCCATAAATGAGCGGGCTACAGCTGCACAGGAAGGAGAGACTCCTCCATCTTTTATTTGGCTAAGATACCCCTTTTTTCTGCCCTAATGGCAAAGACCTCCATGTTGGAATGGGACAGGAAGGCTCCACAGCCACAAGGGAAGGGGAGACTCCTCCATCTTTCATTGGGGACGATAACTGAAGGCCGGTGCAAGCGGCAAGAGCCTCCTTACGTCATCACGTTATCGTTGTCTCCTTGTGTGAGTCAGAAATCACGGCTTTGAATTCTATAGGATATTTCTATCCTGGAGTACAAGACTCCAGTTTCTCTTAGAGGGAAGGAAGGATTATCTCAGTGGGCTGTTTAGTACCCCACCCCCCTTCACACGCGGATGGGCCGCCGCCTCCAGTGTGCCGCATTGATTTCCTGTTAGCTCTCTGATTGGTAATTTCCTGCTCCTGTGCAAAGCATGATCACTTTCTTTATGGGGGTAGGTGGTCGGGGACTTGCATTCTTACGACTTCCCCGCCTAAGCTGGGAGGGAGTCCTGCTCGCTGAGAGGAACTGTTCTGCCCCATCAATAGGCTGATTTCCATGTAAATTGAAAGCGGTGGAGGCGCGTGGGGGCTCGCGGGAAGATTCCAGCGTACCGTGGCATAGGCGTCATGACAGGGGAACATGAAAGCGCTTTGTCAGTTCGTCTCAGCAGAGAGAGGTCCATGTTCACTCACGACACGCCTAATAACATCTGATTGGGAGTGACTAACTCATCCATGTCCCCACAGACCCCCCACCGGCGAGAAGTGCTCAGCTGCCTTCCAATTCTACACCTGAGCTGTTCAGACCCTGATAAACCAGCAGCGGGAAAGCAGACAGTGCCAAGAACAATAATAGGTGAACCCTAAAAACATAAAATAATGAATGCAAAGCGAGCAGCAGGAAGCCCGCAGTGAGGAACCCATTTTAAAAGAGCTCCTGCAAACCCCTCAGTGCTAAACTCCATCATAAAGAGTCTAAAATTAACCCCTCAGGGATATAGGCCCAGATGCATGAAGCTAAAAACCGCTCGCAAAGGGGCAGATCTCAGAATCTGCCTGCCCCTTTGCGACCAGTATTTTTGCATTTGGGATGCATCATCCCAAATGCAAAAATCGCAAATTGAGAATTTGCTAAATTGCGATTACTTGCATTTAAGGAATCTCAAATTGAGATTCCTTAAATGCAATGCATTAAAATTTTAAAAATAGCGATTTCGCTAATAGAGCTCGCAAATTAGCATGAAGTACAACTTCATGGTAATTTGCAAAAACTTAGAAAAATGCACTAAAGTGCATTTTTCAAAGTTTCATGTTTCAAGTTTCATGTTTCAAGTTTCATGTTGCGCACACACCTGCCCTGAGGGCATGTGTGTGCGCAACATATGTGCACAGATCAATTTCAGGGGGTGCAACAGGGTGTCCTTTGGACACCCCTGCACCCTTGAAATCGGATTCTCATTTTGCGATTCGCAAATTGAAAATTCTTCCCATTCATTCCTATGGGCCTCTAGGCCCATAGGAATGAATGGGGAGGTATTCCTTAATTCTGACTCGCAATTTGCGAATCGCAATTAAAGAATTTTAAGAAATCGCTATTTATAAAGTGATTTCTTCTTGCATACCATTTTGCTATTCCTTATTAGCAATTCCTTATTTTTCGCTAATAAGGAATCGCAAAATGGATGCTTGATGCATCTGGGGGATATCCAGTATCATGGAAACTCTCAGTAATAAACTACAATGAACCAATGCCAAGGAACTCGTAAGGTCCTTATTATGAGTGCCCTGTTGTTTGGTACAATATTTATCTAATAAAGTTGCATTCTGCAGGAATCTGATTGTACTGGATGGGATAAATAGCTCCTATACCACGTTTTGGGGGATTTACATGAAGATTTCTGTGCTTGCTGCACAAAAATCCCCATCCATTCCGGTAATTAGTCTGCATTTTTCACTTAGTGAATTTCACACATTGTTTGATCTGCCTGTATTCACCTTGGAAAACTGTTGCGTTGAGGTGCTTGCTAAAAAACGTATAATTCATATATGTGCGGTGACAAGTGTTACTGCATTAAAAAAAATATATAAGGGGCACCTATAATGAGGGCCTTAGTGTTGATCTACAGTATATACAAATATATGAGAAAGCCTCAATGTGTAACTACTATACAGACAAATGACATCCTTCAGTGGTGAACTAGAACAGCAACACATTTCAGGCTAATAACAGGTAATAAACTGTGGCATAAACCACATATCATGGGAAAGCCTCAGAGTTGAACAAGAGTTCAGACCAATGCCTGAATAAGCCTCAGTAATGAAGTATAGCATAAACCAACATGAGAGAAAAACTGGCCGGTGAACTAAAAACAGACCAAAATCTGGGCAACCCTTGATGATGAACTGCAATATAAGCCGATACCATGGAAAGCTGTGTTAGGCCTTTCACCTTGAACTAATACAGAACACCAGAGAAATCCTGACTGTGATAAACCACATCTTAAATCAGCTCCTAAAAACCCAAACTGCAGAGCTAGACACCCCCATTAGGGAGCACAAAACCCCTCAGTGGTCGACCCCTTCTTCAATCAACTCCTAAAATACCTTCATGACGACGTCACCATACCGAAGGACAATAGAAGCCCTCAGTGATAAACCCCATCATAAATCATCTCCCAAAACAACCTAATGATAATACCCCACCACAAAGAACAGAAACCCTCAGTGATAAACCCCATCATAAATCATCTCCCAAAACAACCTAATGATAATACCCCACCACAAAGAACAGAAACCCTCAGTGATAAACCCCATCATAAATCATCTCCCAAAATACCCTCATGATAATACCTCACCACAAAGAAAGAAGACAGAAACCCTCAGTGATGAACCCCATCTTAAATCATCTCCCAAAATAACCTCATGATAATCCCTCACCACAAAGAAAGAGGACAGAAACCCTCAGTGATAAACCCTGTGATAAATCAACTCCCAAAATACCCTCAGTGCTAGACACTACCACAGACAAGGAGCACAGAAACCCACAGTGATAAACCCCATCTTAAATCATCTCCCAAAATAACCTCCCGATAATACCCCACCACAAAGAAGGAGAACAGAAGCCCTCAGTGATAAACCCTGTCGTAAATCAACTCCCAAAATGCCCTCAGTGCTAGACACTACCACAGACAAGGAGCACAGAAACCATCAGTGATAAACCACATCTTAAACCAGCTCTGAAAATACTCTCATGGTTTTCCCCTCCATAAAAAGGAGAACAGAAACCCTCAGTGATAGCCCACATCCTAAATCAACTCACAAAACCCCCCAGGGCTAGACACCACCAGAAAGAAGGAGCACAGGAACAATCAGTGTAAATCCCAGCGCAAATCAGCTCACAAAACACCCTCGTGGTTACACCCCACCATACAAAGGAGAACAGAAGCCCTCAGTGGTAGACCTCATCTTTAATCAACTCACAACAACTCTCAATGCAAGGCACCACCAGAAAGAAGGAGCACAGAAACCCTCAGTGAAAGCCCACATCTCAAATTAGTACCCCAAAAAACCCTCATTGATGGACACCAGCATAACAGGTGACCATAGAAGTACTCAGTGATAGTCCCCATTTTACATCAGGTCCCTAAAAACCATCAGAGCTAGACACCACCATAACAAAGGAGCACAGAAATCATCAGTGATATACCCCAGTTTAAATCAGCTCACAAAATACACTCAGGGCTAGACACCACCATAAAGAAGGAGCACAGAAACCATTAGTGATATACCCACCCCAGTTTAAATCAGCTCACAAAATCCCCTCGTGGTTATACCCAATCCTAAAATGGAGAACAGAAACCATCAGTGATAGACCTCATCTTAAATAAACTCACCATCACCCTCAGAGCTAGACACCACACCGCCATAAAGAACCACAGAAATCATCAGTGATAAACCCAGTTGAAATCAGCTCCCAAAAACCCTCATAAATAGACCCCAGCGTAAAGGTCGCCCATCGAAACACTCAGTGATAAAACCCAACTTAAAGCAGCTCCCACAAATCCTCAGTGATAGACAACTCCATGAAGAAGGAGCAAAGAAAACCTTTGTAATATACCCCATCTCAAACCAGCTCACAAAAAACCTCTACTGCTAGACACCACCACAAAGAGGCAGCACAGAAAGGAAGGCACTGTACCCATGTTGCAGAGTCTGCGTGAGCGCTTTCTCTGTTCTCACAGTTTCACCCACGTATTTTAACACAACAATTGCGCTTTAATTCAGTTTTATTTGGATTCCATTATTTAACAGCTTTGTGTAGGTGGACGGTTACCTGACAGATTTATCTATCAAGGCTATAAAAGAATGATGACAAAAATTGTTCTTTTTTTTGCTTTAAAAATATGGTATTTCTGGTACAAAGTTCTGAAGTGGGTTCACTGTATAAAAGACAGTATTCTCAATCATACTTTTTAGTTTATCTCAAATTCAAAACTTTTGAGAAAAAAATAAACTTTTCTACAACCTATAATTCTGGGTGACAGTTTTGAAGGGTAGGGGGTTCTAAGGAGTCAGAACTTGGATTTTGTGAATGGCAGTTTTATCCCAAGTCTCAATCCACTGTTGGTCAGTTTGAAGGTGCCTAAATGAGAGAGCAAAGATGGTGAGTGAATTCCAAGCACACACCCATTGATCAAACTCTAAAGAGTGGTAAATCTGTTAGACATCTGAAGTCATATGACAGGAGCTTTCCACCCGTGCAAAAAGAGTGATAATGCATTGCAACACTTCTGCTGCTTGTCTAATACGGACTGGTGAAAAAGGTATTTGCACCAGGGCAAAAAATTGCGCCAATTAATTTCACACTATAGGGTTTATTCCGTGTTCCCTAGAACATGAATCAATTTGTGAGCAATGGAGAATTACTGATATGTCAGGGTTCTATTTTACATGGTTCAGTCTGACAAATTCCTTCTAAGTTCTGCAGGACATATCAGGGTATAACGTGGAATACAATTTTTTTCCTCGTTACATGCTACAAAATGTGGAATATTGTGGGATTTCCCCTTGAAAATGTTTGGCCGGGATTTATCTGTCGAAGTTTGTAAAGGGAAGCCCACTGAGTCTGTATGGTAATTTTGCACAAGCTATAATCCCGATTTTGGCACAAACTCCTGTTGGAATAAAGATCATGCTTATTTACTGTTTGTACAATAAGAGATGTATACAATGCATTTACTGAAACATGGAACATGGCACTCCGTTTGAGGAAAAATTAGCTTCTTCCATTTTTGGTTACATTCGTTGGAAAAATGTATCAAAAAGAGTTTGCTTCTGTACGGCTATTGAAGGATTAGAATTTCTTGCTGCACATCTATATAAGTCACAAAGATTTATAAAATTACATGTTTTGCATAGGCCTTGACATTCACTTTTTGGAATTTTTGCCATGGTGCTAATTTTCTTTGATAGGGAAGGGTACAGCATTACTTTGTTCCATTTTTATGTCGCACATTCAGTAAAAATGGTGTAATTATATGCCACTTATTTTTGCACCATTGTCAAGTTTCTGTGATGATCCATCGAATCAGACTTTCACTATATAGGAAGTGAACTGCTATTCCACAACCCAATGGAGAGAGGAATTTTTGAATAATTATGAAATACCAGGACTTGTGAATGAGATTAGAGATGAGTGTTGTCAAGTGGTCCTCTGTTGCTTGAGCCACAACAGGTGATTAGGTCCTACTATCATTTTTCTGAAGAGGATGCAAGCTATATTGAGAAGACTTTCATACTCTATAAGTATTGTATTTATTGTAGAATTCATATGGCATTACATATCGATGGCAAGGCTCCAACGTGTTCCGACAGAATAAATGACGTTACAACGAATTCCGTTGCAACGCATGCCTTTACCACGCATGCGTTACAACGGAATTCGTTTACCACGCATTACATTTACCACAATTACTAGCGTGGTGACGTCATACGCTGTTAAGAGAAAGCGGAAGTTTATTTTCCGTTTTCTCTTAAACGACGCTGATACCCGACGTGACTTCAGGTGAGTTTCTTTTTTGGGGGGAGACCCCCCCAAGCCCCCCTTTTTTTACTTTTTACCTTTACCACATATACCTTTACTACAAACCTCGTAGTAAAGGTATGCGTGGTAAAGGCTTTCGTGTTAACCACGCATGCGTTGTACTGCATGCGTGGTTAACGATTTCGTTGTAAAGGTTTCGTTGTAATGGCCGTTTCCCGTTCCGACACAAATAAAGTGTGCCCATTGATGGTGCCCACGGTTGGTTTGCATGGTCTGTGGGATCAATAAATACCTTATAAACTAATTTCAAGAATTAGCCATTCTGCTTGGTGTATTAATGCATCATCATACAACACAAGCTACTAATGATCAACACTGAGAGGCGATCGTGTTTCCGCGAGTCGGTAAGGAAAGAAACAGTACCAATGTACATGTGATACCATGCAATGTGTTTTTCATGAGAAAATGTTAATACAAATATTTGGCAAAAAAAAAAATCATACAGCACAAGATACCTAAGGGCTCAAGAAAACAAGATGGATGCTGGAGGCGGAGTTCATCTCGAATACATAAGAGAGGTCAGTGGTTTGAGTGTTCATTAGAGGGATCTTTGGGGAAGTCAAAGATTTGAAATCTGCTCAGGGCAAATTCACATTGTCCTCCTTCTGTACTTGCTAATTATAAAAAATTAAGTTGAGCAACAATAGAATTGATTAATAAAAGCTAAGAAATAGATACATTCGTGGTCCCCACATAAGAGGTGCTCAATACGATGATAATATGTCATCACTCACAAGTACTTGAGTAGAACCTAATAAATTTTACAATTCTTCAAAAGGTTGTGAAGAGGAAGTGAATAAAGGAGTGAGGTGATGTTTGAGTTAGGATTAAAGTCTCTGAATGAATGTAATTATTTCTATCTGAGGTTAACAACAGGGATATTGTGGGGCACAAGACATGCATCATAATGGCCTAAAGGGTGAGGAAGGTGAGAGGCAACAGATCAAGAACACCATTTGTATTAAATATTTTCAGTTTCACCCAACTATAAGCAAAAACTAAGGACTTGATTACTGTAAGCTCCCATCTGATACATAACATATATTTGTTAAGTGCACATTCGTTCACCTGTAGGAATCTTGACGCTGAATAATAGATGTTTATTGTTACCCAACAGTACTCATTTTATTGAGCTCATAAAGAGACCCAGGAGGATTTGAACCTGTGACCATGAATTTAAGCACATTCCCCTACAATGGATGCATTAGTCCACTAGGCCACCAGACCCGACACCAAGATGCTTGGATTTAACAGGTGCATTAATTAGCACCTATTTTAACTTTTTGGAGAATAAAATGCTGATTCTGTGCTTACTGCACCAAAATACTCATGTCCCTGTAAATTCTGGGCCTACTCCTCTTGCTAAATTACAGCAGGTATGACCCGATGAAATGCAATGAAGGGTGCAATCTTTATAACAACTAATGTAATTATAATGGGTATGATCAACATCACACGTCTTGTAATTGCGATGTCTGCGCAGAGATGGCAATTTGAGGGCCCGTGTGTTACTATGCCCTTAGGAGTGAAGCTGTTACCAACGCACTCTTTCAAACTATTGTTTGCCCTAAAGCATTACCTTTAAATTGCGCTTCATTTATTCTGCCTGAATGTATAATCAATGCCCGTGGGACAGAACCAGGTCCCGCAGCACAAATACAAAGCATATATACACAATTTTTAGCACAGGCACGGAGATGGAAAACACCTCCAGGCTGGCAAAGGAATAAGATTTATGGTTTTTCATATTCATAAAGCTGACTGCATTAAACAGAGAAGGAAAAAAACAACCATATTCCAAATGTTAGGACAACATCTATCACTATGAGAAACACAAAATGATTTGCTTTTGCTAGTGCATGTTTTTTCTCTCCTTTGGGGACTGAAGCCTTTAAGTTTGCTTCAACCCCTAATGCTTTTCTATTAAGAGACAGTTTCTCACCTCTGCAGTGTGGACCCTTGGTCAGACGCGGCCCCTGCTGGTAAGAGCGGTAAGGCCGTGCGGGGGGTGGGGGGATTTCGACGGACGATGAAGAGAGAAAAATAAATAAATAATTAATTTTCCCTCGTCATCATCCATCAAAACCCCCCCCACCAGGCTCCACTGCCGCACCGCTCTTACCTGCACCATCCGCGGTTTCCCTTGGTTAAAGAGTGTGGCCTGATTCCAGTTAGATGACCTACTGGTCTGTGGCTGGGGAGATTGATTTAATTAAATGTGCACCTATTGTGTTTCTGGCAAATAGGCTCACTGGTTATGCCAGGGTGGGGTCACTTAAAAAAGCAAATGGAGTAGAAATATCATTGCTTCGACCTTGAGGAATAGCACATATGTCTGCTTGTGTGCTGAGCTTCAGGCACATATGCAACTGTTGAGGCATAAAAGCCCTGCATCTACTACTTTTGATGAAAAGCCTGCTTCTGAAATTAATTTGGCAAGTTATTGCTTCTAAAGCATCAAAATGTTGCTTCATTCTAGTTTGAATATACAAAGCCATGTCTAGGTTTGACATGAATGGAGGTATCCTTTTGTTATTGAACACTTCGGTTAATGACCACTATAAATTCTTACCTGAGCCATTTCTTTGCCGAGCAGTGATTCTATTAGTCTCAAGGGGACCAAAGAACCTTTGCCAGCTCAAATTGCGTACTGATAGGCTCATCTCTCTATTTCTAGCAACATCCAGTGTGAAGAAGAGGCGGGGGCGAAGCTCAATACAAGCAGAGCCTCTTCTCACAAGTAGAGACTTCTTTCCCTTTGGAGGCTAAGAAACCTTTGAGATTTGGTCTACATGAAACCAACTCTTTAAATATGTTTTGAAGTCATGGTTTAGAAGCAATGTGTAGATCAACTTCGAGAAGACTTATAATTGGTCAACATTAGGCTTCAGATTAGGGGATAACCCCTTCCCCGCGGGGCTAATTCCCCCGTGGGGAGGGTGGGAGGGGGGCCGCGCGCGGCGCCGCGGTGCTTGTGATGAGCTGAGGTTGTCACAACTCCGCCCACTCAATGGAACGCCCCGCACAGGAGGGGAATTATCCCTTCGTGGGTGTTCCGCGGCGGTTATGACGAGCTCAGCTCGTCACGAGCACAGCTCCACTGTGCCTCATGATTAGCTGACCTCGTCATGAGCGTCCAATGGGTTAAGGCCTTTCTATGTTTGTTGACACAGTGAGCACACTTACTTTATTAACATGCAGCCGCGGCCGTGCAGGTAAGAACGGTGGAGCCGAGTGGGGGGGATTTCGACAGATGATGGTGAGGAAAAATTATTTATTTATTTAATTTTCCCTCGTGGTTGTCTGTCGAGTCCTGAGGTTCCGTGAGAATCGTTATGATGTTCTGGGCATGAACGAATATGGGCAAGTTTGGTATCTATGAACCGTAAATGACGAGTTTAGTGAGTGTACGCGTTTTCGCTACACTACTTGGCAGGGTTCGCCTTATTTACGTGTTTCTACATCCGAACCCTCGGGTTCCATTTTAGATACGGCATCCATTTTGTTTCTTGCCCTCACGTAGTCAGCGGACAGGCAAATGTCCGCATCATGACCCTTAGTTCCCAAGCTTTACGGAAGACGCATTTTCCCTTCTTTGCATCTTTTATGATCAGGGGAATGACACTGCAAAGGCAGATGGCTCCGCTTGAGGGTAATCTTGCCGTGCCGGTCTATTGTTTCAGCCGTGCATATGCTAGGATCGAATCCTTTGATCCTGTGATCATGCTTCCGATATTACCCTCACACTCTTTTTCTCTACTGTTGTCTGTCTTCCTTGCAGCTGTTCTTGTCTCTTTCTCTTGCTCGTTTACAACTAGAGTGGAATGCGCCTAATGGTGAGAAGATGTGCGTTTACAGTTGGGAACCGGCAAATGTTACTATAATTATGTTCCGGGTTTCAGAAAGCCCTTTTTGAAGTTTATTATGGGAACTAAATTGTAACTGTTTGTTCGTATGCTGTACAAAGACGAACCAGTGTATAAAAAGGAGCGATCCACATTTACAATTCGAAGCAGACTCTCAGAACCTACACTCTGTTGTACTTCTTGTGACTTTTGCCTCCCTGCAGTAATAAACGCTGATCTTTGATGCCGAAGGAAGTCTCCCGTGTCTCTGTCTTTAGTGCGCCAGAACAGGTAACCCACGAAGGTTTTAGGTGTTGTCCCCTGGCACCGCTGGGCCTTAAATAGTCCAGTCCTTCAGTTGGCGCCCAACGTGGGGCGACGTCATCGGTACCGGTCCAAAGCCTGACGATTGTGAGGAACTTCGTGTGAAATCTCCGAGGAAAAGGTGCACCCCGCTTCATCGATCCTGTTGTCGAAATAAGTGGTCAGAAGATTTTTTCCCGCGAAGATTCCCGCCTCCTGACGGCTGCGACGGACCGATGCCCTGACTGTCGACCTGTTTTCGGCGCCTGGCGAAGTCCTTTCGTACGGCGAGACGATAGACGGGCCTTCCTGGTGACGCCATTGTGCTCTCAGTTAAGTATTTGTGGGTCGCTCCCAGTCCTTAGTTGTTGGTGCTTAGTTGTTTGCATGGTTCCATTGCATTTGTGGTTCTTAGTTGTTGGTTCTTAGTTGTTATTTGACAGTTGCAATTGCCAAAAACCGAGGGTTTTGTTTTCACGAAGATTTAGCACTTCGGTAACCCTTGAAGTTTGATACTAGGTTAGTGTGCACGATGCCTAGCCATAGTGGTTTTCTTGGTTTCTTCAAATGTTGCAATATGGATTCCCGGTTGGAGGACTCGTGTCCGATACCTCCAGTTGGAACTCCGATATATGAGCTCTATAGTCGACATGGTGTGGGCCCTATTATATATAATGAATATTGGGTCCGTTATACGAAAAAAGATGGTGTCCTTAGTTGGCCACCACATGGAAGTTTTGACCTTACGATTTTGGATAATCTTGAAGCTAAATTGTTTAAAAAGAAAGCTAGGCCAGCTATGTTTGATTCCTTTCGGTTGTGGCGTAAAGAGGCCAAGCAGAAAGAAATCAAACAGCTTAAAAAGAATCGAAGAGAAGGTATCGTCCCGATAATGCAAGTTGTACAACAGTGTCAGCGAGATAAAGAAGAAAAAGAAATAGAAGTTTCTACTAGACTACATCACATGAGGATAGACAAATGTTATCCGGTTTTACCAACGAGTCTTGATAAGAAAGAAGAGGATTCAAAGGAGGATCCCCTGTTAGCGTATTTGATGAAATCGCCACCTCCGTATGCACAGGATGCTACGCCCCCTGTAGTTCCTCCTGTAGTTCCTCCTGTTCTCCCTCCTGTTGTTCCGGCGGCTGCTGGTCAGCCTGTTGTTGGTCCTGTATTTGTCCCTCCAACTGCTCCCTTGCCTGTACCTCCTCAGCCTCTTGTCCTTGCTACCCCGACTATCTTGCCTGCTTCTGCTGTGCCTACCTTCACTTCTAATGTTGTTGCTCCTGTTCTTCTTTCTTCTTCTCCTTCTGTTCGTAATCGTATCCCTAACGCTGTTGCTACCCTTTATTCACCGCTTTCTGGACAGTTATTTCCATCCGATGTTTCTGAAACTCCTCAAAGACGGAGTCAGATCCCTAGTGGAAGGGAAAAAGAGACGTTAGTGATTATGGCACATAGGTGGATAAGACACCCTGCTAACTACACTCCACGCATGGTTTTCGATACGTTTTCTCAGTTTAATGAGCCTACGCAGAGATTCGTGTTTGAAGAAATGTGTAACTTTTTGAGGGAAGAATGGTATAATGCTGATTTAGATAATGTACCGTCCGACATGACTGAACTTCAGAGTCAATTTTCGAGCGGTATGATTGTAGGTGGAGATGTACGACGTGCACTAGAGCGATTGTTAGCCTTTAGATCCACAGTGCCTTCTCGTGTGTCATTTCATAATGACACTGACAAACCGGAAACGAACTCTGGTCAGTATCCTATGAGAGAGGTTCCGCCAGTATGGATGCCAGGTGCTCCTGCTGCTAATCCTCCGATTCTTCCACATTTCCAACGTGTTTGGATACACCTCCCATGGAAGCGATCAGAAGTCTTGCAGGTGAAACAATCTTTGCCTGATCCGCGTAAGAATCCGGCAGGTTATTATAAGGAGTTATCCCAATTGGTGGAGGCTTCTATTATGAACCTTGCTGACATCGACATGCTGTTTGGTAATGTCGTACCGCAACCAATTTGGGCGAAAATTCGCCTAGCGAATCATGCGAATGAGTTAGGTGGTGACTGGGCTGCACTGATAGCGGCTGATGGGCTACAAGTTGGTGGAGCTAAGCCTGAGCAGTTAATTTTGGATCTACCTCAGAAAATCATTACAATTATGAAAACTCTCATGCAAGCGATGAGGGTGAACTGGGATAAATTATCGGCCTGTAAGCAAAAGAAAGACGAGAGTGTCTCGGATTTCTTTACTAGGTTTGAGGAAGCGTTTGTCGACCATAGTGGTCAGGATATGAGCACTGAGGGAGGTCAGCGGTTATTTGTTGATAAGTTCGTGCTGAATTTGTTGCCTGAACTATGCAACAAATTGAAGAATTCAGAAAGTGCATGGGCTGTTTCAACCACTGCACAGATATTAGCGACGGCTCAATATTATGAGAATAGGGAAAAGGAAGAAAGTGATCGTGCAGATAAGAAAACGAAGGAGCTCAAAACGAAGGTTTTGTTGCAGCAAGCGTATCCTCCACGTTCAAATCAAAATGATTCACAACAGCAGTATCGACCACGAGCCCAGTCCACTAGGATGCAGTCGCGCTCTGACTCCTCTGACTTTAGATCTACGATTGGGTACAATCAGTGTGCATATTGTAGAAGAGAGGGCCATATCAAATTCGATTGCCCCGCTTTACGTGATCGTTCTAATAATGTTTCGGCTCGGGGAGGTCGTGGTGGTCCTCAACAGGCCTCTCGAGGTAGAGGTCGAGGTTTCGTTCAAAATCATGAGCGCTCTACTGTTTCATCGAACGCGAATAATTGTTTTGACCAGCCAAATGCGAGGTCCGATAGATCAGCACAGTACTATGTGGACGACTATTACACTGAACATGAGATCGTGGCAGACGACCGTTACTAGGATAGCCATCGACAAAGAGAGGGAGTAGTGTCAGTTCCGGTTGACCAGAGAGGGCCTTACGTCGCAGTTGCCACATCTGGCGTAGTTGAGCCTTTTCTGTTGGACACTGGTGCAGCGAAAAGTTCCATCATGCATTCAAAACTCCCTGGCGCACCTTTGTCTGGCTTAACGAATGTTTCCGTTGGATTCTCTGGCGCCCCTGTTTGCAATCCTGTTTCTAGCCCTTTGCCCCTTGCCATTGGTCCTTGTGAGCTGAAGGCTCCATTGATTTTATCTACTGGTTGTGGTGAGAATCTTTTGGGTCTAGATTTGTTAAAACGGTTATATGCGACTTTGTATTGCTCTCCTGAAGGAGTGGAGCTTACATTAGGTCGGAGAGTAATCTCTCCTATGTATTTATCGATCGATAAATTCCCACCGGAATTGAGCTCCCTTCCTGCGTCTCTATGGGCCACAGGTCCCAATGATGTGGGTCTATTGGACATCCCACCTTATGTGATCAAACTGAAACCAAATGTGCGATTACCACGTATACCTCAGTATCGTATCTCTCTTGATGGTGAGCGAGCGCTATTAGCGATCATTTACGACCTGATTCAAAAGGATGTCATTGAAGAAACTCGGGGAAATGTGTGTAATAGTCCTGTGTTACCCATTTTAAAACGAACTGATCCATCTAAACCTCCTGTGTACCGTTTTATAATCGATTTGAGAGAAGTGAATAAAATCGTGATTCCACAGTTTCCCGTGGTCCCTGATATCACGGCCTTGTTGACCCTGATTCCAGCTTCTGCCTCCTGGTTCACGGTGATCGATCTAAAGAATGCTTTCTTTAGTATCCCGATCACTGAGGAAAGCAGAGACCTATTCGGATTCACATTAGGTGGTCGCAGTTTTAGATTGAAACGCGCACCACAGGGCTATTGTGAGAGTCCGTCGATCTACAGTCAAGCCCTTAAAAGTCAGCTTGATGCATTTGTGTTACCGACAGGTGCGGCTTTGATTCAGTACGTTGATGACCTATTAGTAGCTGCTGATACCGAGATTATTTGCAGAACTGCTACCGTTTCATTGTTACACCATTTGTGTGACTTACATCATAAAGTGTCACCTTCTAAGCTGCAATATTGTTGTCAAGAAGCAACCTACTTAGGTCACTTATTGTCAAAAGAAGGGAGAAGGTTGACCCCAGAAAGAATAGCAGCGATTGCTCGAATGACTGTGCCAAAAACTCAGAGAGATGTACGTGCCTTTCTAGGTATTACATCATACTGCAGACAATGGATTCCGAATTTTTCATTATTGGCGAAACCATTGTTAGCTCTTACGTGCAAGGATGTTCCGACTCCTTTGCCGTGGACTGAAGAGTGTCAGAAAGGTTTTTCTGAATTACGTGATGCGTTGTGTTCGGCTCCTGTGTTAGGTACTCCTGACTACAGTAAGCCGTTTACACTATACGTTCACGAGAGGGATGGTTGTGCGTTGAGTGTCTTGACGCAACAATTTGGCGACAAACAACGTCCATGTGCATATTTCTCTTCGACCTTAGACCCAGTGGCTAGAGCATTGCCAAGTTGTTTAAGAGCAACAGCAGCAGCTGCGGTGTCTATTCGACAGTCCGCAGGTCTAGTCATGGATAATATGCTTACGGTGATGGTCCCACATGCAGTCGACACTCTTTTGAACCGGACAAAAACTCAGCACCTGACGAGTGCAAGGTTGTCTGGCTATGAGCTGACGCTCTTGGCAAGTCATATACGGATAAAACGTTGCAATGTGTTGAACCCAGCAACATTGTTGCCGATCAGCATGGAATCAGGTGATATAGCACCACATGATTGCTACTTAAGAACTGAAGAAGAGACGAAAGGTCGTATTGACCTGAAAAACACTCCATTGGTAGATCCCGATGGTACTTTGTATGTGGATGGTTCATGCTTTAAGTTACCGAATGGTGATGTAACGACTGCGTATGCTGTAGTGACATTGAGTACGGTTGTGGAAACTGCGAGATTGAATCAGAATTCGGCCCAAGCGGCCGAGTTAATTGCGTTGACGAGAGCGTGTGTGTTATCTAGAGGAAAGCGGGTGAATGTGTTTACCGACAGCCAGTATGCATTTGGAGTAGCGCATAGTTTTGGTCGATTGTGGAGAGAAAGAGGATTCTTTACGTCGCATGGTACGAAGATTCAGCATGGACAGCTTGTGAATGACCTTTTGGATGCACTTACATTGCCTAAGCAGGTGGCAATAATTAAATGCAGTGCGCATCGGAGAGTGACAGATGATGTTGGTCGTGGTAATGCGTTTGCAGATGAGACTGCTAAGGAGACAGCTAGAGATCTGACAAATCGAATGTATGTTGCGAGTTCAGTAAGATGGACGGCAGAAACTAGTATTTATGAGGACACAGTTGAGAGTGTGAAGGAGATACAGAATGAGGCTACTGAGATGGAAAAGATTCAGTGGAAAGAAAGCACTGGGAAGTTAGACGAGAATGGATGTTGGGTTGATTTGTCAGAAAAGCAGAGATGGATGTTACCGGATGCATATGTGCTTGCCGTTGTTACAATGGCCCATGGCACAGCACATATTAGCTCGAAAGGCATATGCAAGTTGTTGTCTCCTGTATGGAAGAATGATGGGATTACTAAGTGTGCGGAGAGAGTGGTTAAGAATTGTATGGTGTGTTTGATGTATAATCCTGGTAAGGGCACTCCCACTCCACCTGGTCACTTTGCTCCCCCTACATGTCCCTTTGAAGTTATTCAATTGGACTTCATCCACATGGAGAGATGCAATAATCTGAAATATGTTTTAGTTGTGGTTTGCGCGTTCTCCAGATGGATTGAAGCCTACCCTCTTAAGGATAATACTGCCCTGTCCACAGCAAAAGTTCTGCTCAAAGAGTATTTCCCTAGGTATGGAATGCCTCGGGTCGTATGGTCAGACAACGGAAGTGAGTTTGTGGGAAGTGTGATGAAGATTGTTTGTCGTGGTCTTGGGATATGTCAGAAATTTCACAGTGCTAATCATCCACAATCAGCGGGTTTGGTGGAAGGATACAATGGTACCCTGAAACTAAAACTTGCCAAAATTCAGGCAACAACTGGTTTATCATGGCCTGACGCTTTGCCTCTAGCTCTTTTATCGACTTCGGGCGACTGTGCACTCTCGAGTAGGGCTTAGCCCATATGAAATTGTGTTCGGCCGTCCTGCTAATATTTGGGGGGTTCCGAAGCCTAAAGAGTTTGATAAAATTGAATATCCAATGTTGATTGACTATCTTTACGATCTGACTGCTAAATTGAGTTTGATTCATCAACAGGTCTTTGAGGCACTACCGGCACAAACAGAGGGTCCTGGTCATCGGCTCCAACCAGGTGACTGGGTACTTACCCGCAATTTCGGACGGAAACGAAATCTTGAGCCGTGGTTCGTGGGCCACCATCAGGTGCTACTAGCGACGAGGACAGCAGTTCGGCTGGAAGGCAGGAAGCATTGGGTGCATGCCACCCACACCAAGAAGATTCCGCTTCCCTTGCCAGCTGATACATGGGTGAAGAAAGGAAATGCCTCGTCTCAGACTGATGTTCCTCTGCGGTTTGTGCCATTTAGCGATGCTCAATTTATGAAGAACAAATCAGTGCAATCAGACAGTCCTGTTAAATTATCAGAAACTTTGTCCTCGTCATCAGCATTGGAGAAGTCAAGCTCTGAACTGTTACCCGAGCACTCGAACACTGCTTTGCCATCAGAACAATTGTTTGAAGAGCAGACTCAACCTGGGAGAAGTCGATATTTTCTTCGACCGCGCGATAAACATTAATAAAAAAGTCCTGTTTTTATTTCCCTTCGAATTTACAGTACCCCTTACTGTTGCCATGAACATTGTGGACATTTTATATTGTGTGTACCCTTTTTCTTTTCGTGCAGCTAAAAGACATATATTAAATTGAATACTCAATTCATTTAAAACCTATCATCTGGGTTGGCCGTAGGGCCGTGCGGGTACTTCCTTCTGTTTAGCAGTTATTGACACTAGGTCGATTTCTTTTGTCGATTTCTGGGAACTCCTGGGAATTGATAATCGCTACTCAGAACAAAGTGCGTCAAGAACGTCACGGACGGTCTTTAGAGGATGGATTTTTCAAAGCTGTCGGAAAGAGAGGAAATGTCGGCGCAAAGATCAAAGGTGTTTCGCACAAAATGTTTTTTATTTCAGATTTTTATGTTGTTCCTAACTGTTTCTATGCTACTGGTGGGTGGAGTGTACTTTGGGATTCAAATATTATTGCCTTCCATTCCACCTACTCCTCCTTCCCATAGTCTGAATTTCGCCTCCACTGTTTCTCCACATTCCTTTCATCTTTTGCCCCAACATGAACTAGTCAGACGTGCGGAATTTAGGAACAATTCCTTCGTTCAACTTCTGCATCAGCATCAGTTGGTGGTAAATACTACCAATTGTTGGGTGTGTGGGTTAATGCCACATACCATGGATAGGGGTATGCCATATTTGGTTCTTCCTTACAGCTCCCAAGGGTCAGCACGAGCATTCCAAACCATGTTCCGTAGTGCACTAGATTCCTACCCCCATCGAGAGCCACGCTCAGCAAGCTTTGGTCCTGGCCCGTACCACAAGTCTCTGGCGACAGCGATTGCTGATTTAGATAGAGACATTTTTGATGCATCGCTTATCCCAGAGGAGGAAGTGCAAGCCTACAAATACCTTAGTGAGGCTGAGTATAGTGTATCAGTGGGTGATAGACAGCTTAAGAGCTCATCTCCAATCTGGATCGTACCTCACCTAGGCCGCTTTTGTCTGTAAGGTCGTGGCCAAAATCCGAGAGCTCAGCTCGGGAAGAGCGCTTGTGTTGATACTTACGTTCTACCAATGCTCTCTTCCCCTGTCTTCCTGACTGCCAAGGGTACCTATTTTGTGTGTTATGATCGCGCATATACTTGGTTACCTCATGACTTTTCGGGTACATGTTATATCACAAATTTTTTACGTCCGACTTTTACTGTTGCCTCAGATTATCACAAGACTAGAGTTGTGAGAGGCGTTATTAGTAAAGAAGATACTTCCGGTCAAGAAGCAGGAGACTTCTTTAAGGGTTTCCTCCCGTTTTGGGGCCCTATGGTTAATAGCAGGAATTTGAGACAGTTAACTCGCGTGGTAGAGTCGACTGCCAACATAACTGCAAGTGCCCTTGGTAACGTGACAGCAGAGCTTCAAGCGGATAGGCTTATGACGCTACAGAACCGTATGGTTCTAGACGTTGTACTAGCAGATAGAGGTGGTGTGTGTAAGGTCATCCATTCGAGTTGTTGCATTTTTATATCAGATAATGCTCCAACTGTCAATCAAGACATCTCAAAGTTGCATAAAATCTCAGAGTCCATACACGTGGACGAGGGAGATTGGACGCTTCTAGGATGGTTTTGGGGCCTGATGTCGACCTGGGGTTGGAAGATTCTGATGATTATAGGGATTGTTGTGATGTTTCTGTTCACGTGTTGTCTTTGTGTGCAGTGTGGTCTTGCCTTATGTGGCCTTTGTGCTACTACGTGTATAAGAAGGCCATCTGTTACCAAAGAGGCATTGATGGATAAGATAATGTTCCAGCAACACCTGAATGATCTGATGAATATTGAGATCGATTCTGATTTCGACTAGTGCTTGCCTACATGAGGGCAAAAGGAGCGTCTGAGGTTCCGTGAGAATCGTTATGATGTTCTGGGCATGAACGAATATGGGCAAGTTTGGTATCTATGAACCGTAAATGACGAGTTTAGTGAGTGTACGCGTTTTCGCTACACTACTTGGCAGGGTTCGCCTTATTTACGTGTTTCTACATCCGAACCCTCGGGTTCCATTTTAGATACGGCATCCATTTTGTTTCTTGCCCTCACGTAGTCAGCGGACAGGCAAATGTCCGCATCATGACCCTTAGTTCCCAAGCTTTACGGAAGACGCACTTTCCCTTCTTTGCATCTTTTATGATCAGGGGAATGACACTGCAAAGGCAGATGGCTCCGCTTGAGGGTAATCTTGCCGTGCCGGTCTATTGTTTCAGCCGTGCATATGCTAGGATCGAATCCTTTGATCCTGTGATCATGCTTCCGATATTACCCTCACACTCTTTTTCTCTACTGTTGTCTGTCTTCCTTGCAGCTGTTCTTGTCTCTTTCTCTTGCTCGTTTACAACTAGAGTGGAATGCGCCTAATGGTGAGAAGATGTGCGTTTACAGTTGGGAACCGGCAAATGTTACTATAATTATGTTCCGGGTTTCAGAAAGCCCTTTTTGAAGTTTATTATGGGAACTAAATTGTAACCGTTTGTTCGTATGCTGTACAAAGACGAACCAGTGTATAAAAAGGAGCGATCCACATTTGCAATTCGAAGCAGACTCTCAGAACCTACACTCTGTTGTACTTCTTGTGACTTTTGCCTCCCTGCAGTAACAAACGCTGATCTTTGACGCCGAAGGAAGTCTTCCGTGTCTCTGTCTTTAGTGCGCCAGAACAGGTAACCCACGAAGGTTTTAGGTGTTGTCCCCTGGCACCGCTGGGCCTTAAATAGTCCAGTCCTTCAGTCCCTACAACCCCGCCTCACCGCTCTTACCTGCACGGGCCGCTCC
Source organism: Lissotriton helveticus (assembly GCF_964261635.1). Taxonomy (NCBI): domain Eukaryota; kingdom Metazoa; phylum Chordata; class Amphibia; order Caudata; family Salamandridae; genus Lissotriton; species Lissotriton helveticus. The sequence continues at coordinate 185,138,789 of NC_136068.1, read as the reverse complement.
TGATAACAGCGGATGTATTGATGCCCCCATTAAGAATACACAAAGGTATTTTTTCACGTAATCAGATGATCTGAAGACTTGATACCAGGACTCTATCAACCAGTTTCCTGATAGACTCCCAGCTCCAATGGAGAGCAGGGCCTCCTGTGCCATACCTTCTGCTGTTCAGAGCCTTGCACCTGCAGTGTTGAGTGACGTCCTGGCAGCCAAGCGGCTCTGAAGACAGAAGAGCCAGCTCATGCAAGAGCTCTTGCAGCAAAGAGCTGAGTTTGTTACATGGACAACTGGAAGCCATTACAAAATGCTGTACTAGACAGTCCTGAAAATTTCTCTAACATTGTCTTAGTGGTACTGCTAGTACTGTTACTGTAGATCAAGTTTAATTTTTTTTTTATTCTTCTACGTATTCATACCACCAGGTATGCTGGGTGCACTTTCTCACATTTAGCCCCCCAGAACTGGAATCTGCTTCCATTGCATCTGTGTTATGTTATGTTATGTTATAAATGGATTTGTATCGCGCACTGTTACTCAAGAGTGTCCTGGCGCGTGGAGAGAACAATGACAGATTAAGCAGGGGGTCTAGACCACTTGTTGAAACAGATGTGTTTTCAGGAGTTTTTTAAAAGTGGTCAGGTCAGTTGTATGCCTCAGAGGGTCTGGCAAGGCATTCCACATATTGGCAGCTCTTACCGCCAGGGACTGACCACCCAGGCGTGTTTTTCTGAACCTAGGGATAACCAGTCGTCTATGAGCAGCCGAGCGTAGGTGGCGTGTCAGCTGGTAGAACGAAAATCTGGCACTCAAGTAAGATGGGCAAGGACCATGTAAGGCTTTGTGAGTCTGTGTGCATGTACTGACTTTAAACAGATTAAGAAACCCCTTAAGACCTGCCTTTTTTTTTCTGTCTGACACCTTCCACTCTGGCTCTTGTAAATCTTTGGAGTTGCTATAGCACCGGATGACCCCAGCTAAGCAAACCTAACATGACATAACATAAATGAGAAAAAACACATGGTACATATTCGGAAAGTCACTGTATAATCGTGGATGCCTAAGTTGCCCCTCGAAGAAAGGCACCACTTCAAGAACACAAAGATCTTGGAGCTTTATATTGCACAGTCCCAGTTTGAGCCCACAGAGCCATGTTCAGATGCACCTAAATGGGAATATCCATTGTACCAGACCCAGCTCCAAACAATCCCCGAAAGAAGAACTCCGCAAGAGGATTCATGCTAGCCGGTGTCGTTGCATTAAGTATTGGCCGATAGGTTCCTTCTTCAGTCTTGAGCGTTCGCTTTCAAGTTCTTTTTTTTCAGGATCTTTCAAAAACATTAAAAGTTATGGATGCCAATTTGGATGTTGATGCAAAATTTGGTGTTGCTTGCTTGCTACTCACACCGGACAGACGTTTGCTCTATAATAGTCTAGTCTGAAGGTAAAAATAGAAAAGAACACCAGCATCTCCCTTGGCCTCACATGGTCGCTGTGCCTCACCTAAGCCTTAGCTCATTCGACAATTCCAAAATTGGAAATTAACAATGATTAAGGGCTTGGCGGACATCCCACCAAGCTTCTGGTTTTCCAAAGGAAACATCACAACAACACACCTAGTGGACGGTCGCCCCGGTTCTGAATTTGCTGCCACTTTTTGTTTATGCCTGTCGTATGTCCCTCTCTGTGGGAACCGCAATGGGTGAAAATCTAGCAACTACGCCCAGCAGGGGACTCTCCCCTTGAAATGTCCCCATTAGGACCTAGTCTTAGTGACTCTTGACCTTAACTCCACCCCTCGCGATCAAACTCCTCTGAACTGTCCCTGTTAAGCTGCCACCCTATCCCACCCCAGTGTCAAGGTGGCCACTGAAACAGTACCCTGTAAGCATGGGTAGATGAGAGTGTCACTGACATGCTGGAAGATTTCTCATAACAGACCTGGGACAAAATGATCTGCAATGGTCTACCTAGCTGTCTAAAGAATAGGCACTGTTGACAATGGATGTAGACCAGCAATGCTTAAAAAAGTGCCCTATCTGCATCAGACCCCCTACCCACACACATGGCATTTCAGAGGGCAGAGCCACCTACATTTGCTGGTTTTTGGGCCCCCATTCAATTTAATTACCTTTTACTCAGCTCTCAGAACATTTTCCCCATAGACTAACATCGCTTCAATCGACTCCCACGTTAAGAGTTGACACTAATAACTATCATCACGATTGACTGATTTCATTTTGTATACTTTGATCTCTTTATTTCCATAATTTAAAAAAAAACTGATATATTTGCCTCTTAACATTTATAAATATTCATTGCATATTTTTTCCATAACTTCACAATATGTTATCACGAATAAAATATGTTTATATAGGTACACCATGCATAACATTAAAAAATATAAAGCACCTCTTTCATAAAAAAAACAGGAATGTTCCCTCACTACATTAAAAATACTGCACTCATTTCTGACAATGCAAAATAAATATTCCGCATGTATTACAAAGCGAATTGGTTGCACCCAATTAGCACATCAGACGTGATCTTCACAGGGTTCTGGCAGTTGTTTACACATTCAGGCCTTGGCTCACCCATATTAGCATTGAGATTCCTCCATTCAGGCACAAGGAACCTGGCTATCAGAGAAAGGCTTTTATCACTAAGACATTCTTTCAAAATATTCAGAGGCAATTCCTATTACAGAAGAGGCCTGTGGAATAGCACTTAGAGTTAAAGGGCTGTTAAAAGTAAAAGTCAGGGCCACTGGAATTATGCAGTAATGAAGAACTAAGGGGCATATTAGCAAGAACCTCAGTAAAATTATCGCCGTTTTAGCGGCAGGAAACTGCACATCTAACCTTTGCTTCTATTGGAATTCTATAACGCATATTAGCAAGCCCATTATTGCCATTTTAGCGGCAGTTTCCTGCCGCTAAAACTGCGATAATGTTACCGAGATTTTTGCTAATATGCCCCTAAGTTATGCAGTCATAGAAAAAAAAATAATGCAACAAGAAAAGGCATGTTATCTGTCCTTCTGTCATATAATTATCTGACTAGTTTCACGTTTACACATAACACTGCATGTGCAAAAGGTTCGCTTTATGAGTGTCAGTATTGCACCTGACTATAGCAATCAGCAACTGAAAGGCGCCCAGTTCCAGTGCTGGCCCTAAAGTTTTTTTCAGAAGCCGACGGCCGCCACTGAGTGCCAGATAGCACAGCTGTTTTGTCTTAATTCCAACTGATGTCTCTTTAGCCCACTATCTGCCTCTCAATTTTCCACATCTGTTTTTTTTTATCTCGGCTTTCTCCAGTTTTCACTGTTTTCCTGTTGATTTCTTTCTCCGTCTGGCTTTAATGGCAGATTTACAAGCCCCGTACGCCACATTTGCGCCGCCGTTGCGTCACTTTTGTGACGCAGCGGCGGCGCAAAGCTAGTGCTATGCTGCAGGGTATTTTCAAAGTGACGCATCTAGGGAGATGCGTCATGCTGTAAAGCCCTGCGCCACATGTGGGCGTTCCGGCACGGGGGGGGGGGCGGCGTTCCGGCGCAGAAACACCACCTAAAAGTGGCTGAATGAAATTTACAAGATTTCACTCAGTCACTTTTGTGGCCATGCTGCGTCAAAACCTTGCGCCTGTTTGAAGCAGGCGTAAGGATTGACGCAGCATGTTAGGCATAGGGGCACCCCGAGCCTTGCTGGAGCTACCTTTACGGCATCAGATGCGTCACGCATCTGTCTATTCTTGCCCCATGGTGCTCCGTATTGTAAATGCGATGCATCCATGGTGGCGCAAGAGGTGTCTGCCGTGATGCAAAATAACTGCCACATCCCTGCTGATATGCAGGGATGCGCCCGTTATTGTAAATCTGCCCCCTGGTGTTTTTCTCCGTCTTGCTCTGGGTCACAATTTGTTGAGGAAAAATAAGTGCCAGTCTCGTAAAAAAATGAGTGCAGCTGGACCCTACCTGCAATCACCGAATACAATTAAGCACTAGTTTTCTTTGCAAAGGCCCCCAACCCTACTGAGTGGCACCGCATATGGCCCTTTTCTTGGCAAATTATGGAGTATATAGCGGATTATGTAGCTACTACAATACATCCACAGTTATGTGGAAAAAGCTACTGTTGCAGACTTGCTTGATTCCATTCGACTCTGACAATAGTCACCTTCGAAACACCCTAAAATGCTACTACAGATGAAGATAAGATATGTATAGGTATAAAATGGCATCCTGTCCTCGTAAACAGATATTCCTTAAATAAAATGAATAAGAGCACAATGATAAATGGCATTTTTATTTTATAAAATGACAGCACAACCATTATATAAATATGTACAAGATCAAAATATAAAGCTCTATTGAGAGCAGATCAAACTAATGAAAAAAAAGCAAAAAGCAACCCCTTAGACCAAACGGTACCTGAAAACACCCTCACACTAAAAAGTAGAAATAGTTTTTTGTGACAGTGACAAAGATGCCAATTGTGGCTAAGTGCTTGTGAGGAAGGACATCCCAATACTGGGAACCAAGACTCAGTCACTGATTGAACTTAAGAAAAATTCTTGTAAGATTCTCACTAGTAGGAGAGAGGCGGAAGGGTGACATGTTGCTTAAGTAAAGGTCCTAGCTGAACTTCAACTACATCCTGGCTAAACTGTTACAACGATGCAAACCAATGAGCTCCTTAACGTATGCTTGTTTCAATCTTTTAACCCGTTCCATGCTTATGACGGAACCACACCGTCATGAGCCATGGGCGGCGTGTGCTCATGACAGCGTGGTTCCATCATGCGGCTGCCGCTCTGCCCACACGGCATTAATTCCCTGCCTTAATTAATGAGTGGGCGGGCCATTATGGAACCACGCTGTCATGAGCACACACCGCCCGTGACTCATGACGGCGTTGTTCTGTCACGAGCACGGAGCACCGCGCTCACCCGTAGCCCCGCCCCCTGCGCGTGGCTCTGCAAAATTCATGCCGCAGCGAAGGGGTTAAAGCATGAGCCAAGCTCACAACTTGTTCTGCAAAACGTATAGGGAGCTGCAAGAGTTAACAACTTCAATAAGCAATAAAGTTAAAACAATCAGTTTGAAACTAAACTTATACAAGAGAACATATATTAACTAACTACCACAAACTATTTGGTGAACAATGATGAAGATAAACGAGAAAGTCATATTAAACAATTCCAACTGAAGTTTATGCAAATTATGGTCTTGTAGGAAACAGTGGAAAAAGTAGTGTCGTTATTGTTCTTTTTAAGTTATTTTTAGAGGAACTGGGTCAAAGTTAGGCCAACCTGTGTCTACATGCAGTTGAGCTTCTTTTTTTGGGGGGCAATTGTACAAAGTTTTTTTTTTACAAATTAGGGAGACATTTAGAGTTTAGTTGAAAAACTGGTCCATAAAACTTGCTGTTCGTATACCCTTTTTAAGGGTGGGTGAAGAGCCAGATTTCCATCAATGGACCCTTGTAAAGAAATTGCATTGTTGGTTGACTTGGGTGTGAGCAGTCCATCTTCCTGGCAGAGTATACCCAGGTCCAGAAGTGTACTGAAGAATTGGTGTCTGAGGTCCAATATTTATACCCAGTTGTGCCTTTGAAAAGGGTAAAGGCTACTAGAGGCATTCCTTTGGAGTACACAGGTGTCCTGCCCTTCCTGCTCTTGCGCCAGACTAACTACAGGTAGTATTTAGCCCTTTGTGTGGAGGAAGGACACAGCCTATCCAAGTGTAAGTGGGGCTGCCTGTCAGACCGCTTTTGATGCCCTGAAATCTGCCATGTGCTTGGCTCCCGTGCTCAAAGCATCCAACTTCTCACAGGAATTCATTGTGCAAACAGATGCTTCAGAGCATGGTGTAGGGCAGTTCTCTCACAACTAAACAATGAGGGCCTAGACCAACCTATAGTCTTCATTAGTAGGAGATTACTTCCCCCCGCACAGAGGTGGATTGTGATTGAGCATGGTGCTTTTGCTGTGGCCTGGGGGCTGAAGAAGCTGAGGCCCTACTTGTTGGAACTCACTTCCGGGTTTAGACCGACCACAGGCCCCTCAGGTGGTTGATGCAGATGAGGATGAGAACCTAAAGCTATTGAGGTGGTCCATTTTCCTACAGGGGATGGAATTTATTGCAGAGCACCACCCTGGTACAGAACACAACAATGCTGATGATCTGTTAAGATTCTTCTGCCTTAGTGATGAGAACTCCCAGGGGGGTGGGTAGTTCTCCCCACTTTTCACCTGGAGGGAACACATGTTAGACCTGGCATCCTTGTCGTGGTTTCCCCAGTCTTTTTTTCTCTGCCTCGTGTAATTTTGCTGTGTGCTGAATTTCGTTTTTTGCTGGTCTAAATGCTTTGGGCCCTTTGACACTGCTGATCAGTGCCAAAGTGCAAGTGTTCACTATGTAAATTGTGTTTATGGATTGGTGTTTCCATGATTGACTTATATGATTTACTAGTCAGTCCCTAGTGCAGGGCACCTTGGATGCCCAGGGCCTGTCAATCAAATGCTGCTAATGGGCCTGCAGTACTGATTGTGCCTCAAACACAAGCAACCTTTCATAGGTGTTTCAGACCTGCCACTGCAGGGTTTGCGTGCTGCCAAGTCGACATGGCAAGTGCACACACTTGTCAGGCCCTTCCTTAACTTTTCTTACATGTTTGTCACCCATAAGGTAGGCCCAAGGTACTCCTTGGGCCGGGTGCACTGTATGTGAAAGGTAGAACCAGCCGTGGCCCATGCAGGTAAGAGCGGAGGGGCGATGTCACCCGGTGGGGGGGGATTTCAACAGACGACAAGGGAAAATTTATTATTTATTTCATTTCCCATCATGGTCGTCTGTCGAATCCCCCTCCAACCCGGCCCCACCGCCACACTACTCTTACCTGCATGGGCAGCGGCTGGGTGGGATATGTCCTGGTGTGTGTGACATGTCATGATAGTGAAATACCATGTATTTCGTTTTTCACTATTGCAAGGCAATCTGTCCTATAGGATAGCATGGGAGATACTTGTAACATCTTACAAGTATAACTTCCCACGCGGACAAGATAGTAAGATGGAGTTTAGATTCTCTGAACTCAGCATTTAATATCACATATTTTAGTAAAGATGGTTTTAAATTGTGGTTTTGAAAATGCCACTTTTAGAAAGCACTACACACCTGGCCTGGCAGTTCGGGCTGGACTGTTACCATTGGGCGCAGGGTCAAGGCTGATTTGCATATGGCTGGGTCCAAACTGGAATGGCATGGTGAGCAAAAAAACTATGGATTCAGGCCCAGATCTCTGTACTGGGGTGAATGTATGACATTGTACTGCATTCTGTCCATCAATTGTTCTTTTTTGCACATTAAGAGAGTAGGCATTTTCTTGCCTAGCCTCTGCTGAGTTGTGGATTGACTGTCTGATTTTGGAGTGACAGGCGCTGGGGATGTGCATTCCCTGCAGACAGCCACTGTGGGGGGGGGGGGTTGAGGTGTGTCCTGCCTTCCCTGGATGGCTCAGAGCTGAGTTAAATAGACCTGGGCTGCATTTAGAGTGGTGGGAGAAGATTTCCTTGCACCTGAATGGGACCTGTCGCCTGTGCACAATGCTGTTTCCAACTCCTGCCAGGAAGCTGGATCAGAGAGGACTGAGCTGAGGAACTCTCTGCAACAAGAGAATGAAGACAAATGTGGTATAAATATTGGGGCCCGGACCCCAGAACTTTAGATTACAGCTGGACTCAAGAGGAGGTTCTGCCAAGGAGAAAAACTGGGAAAGCTGAAGGAGAAGTACTGCTCCTGTGCTGTGTAGGGTTGGTATACACCCGTTACAACGCATTTTTTACAACGCACTACCATTACAACGGAACTTTTACAACGCAAATACTATTACAACGCATTTATTTACAACGCATGTTTTTACAACGCAGGTACCTTTACAACGCATACCATTACAACGTAAGTATTGGTAAGTATATAATTATATTTAAAATGTTATATGTTAGGTTTTTTTTAAAGGGGTATTTTTAGGGTTCAGGGTCAGTTTTGGGTTTTTGGGTAAAGGGGTATTTTTAGGGTTCAGGGTCAGTTTTGGGTTTTTGGGTAAAGGGGTATTTTTAGGGTTCAGGGTCAGTTTTGGGTTTTTGGGTAAAGGGGTATTTTTAGGGTTCAGGGTCAGTTTTGGGTTTTTGGGTAAAGGGGTATTTTTAGAGTTCAAGGTCAGTTTTGGGTTTTTGGGTAAAAGGGTATTTTTAGGGTTCAGGGTCAGTTTTGGGTTTTTGGGTAAAGGGGTATTTTTAGGGTTTAGGGTCAGTTTTCAGTTTTTGGGTAAAGGGGTATTTTTTGGGTTCAGGGTCAGTTTTGGGTTTTTGGGTAAAGGGGTATTTTTAGGGTTCAGGGTCAGTTTTCAGTTTTTGGGTAAAGGGGTATTTTTAGGGTTTAGGGTCAGTTTTCAGTTTTTGGGTACAGGGGTATTTTTTGGGTTCAGGGTCAGTTTTGGGTTTTTGGGGTACAAGGGTACAGGGTAAAAATAAAATAAAATTAAATTTAAATTAAATTAATTAAATGAAATTAAATTAAATTAAATACAATTACATTAAATTATATTAATTTTAAATAATTTACAATTTAAAAAATTATATATACTTACCAATACTTACGTTGTAATGGTATGCGTTGTAAAGGTACCTGCGTTGTAAAAACATGCGTTGTAAATACATGCGTTGTAATAGTATTTGCGTTGTAAAAGTCTCGTTGTAACGGTATGCGTTGTAAAAGTATGCGTTTTAACGTCATACATTCGTGTAGGGTTGGCCTACAGTGGCTGCTTCTGCCACGGAGAGGACAAAGACTGAACTCGCTGTGTATCCTGCTTGAAGAAGATCTCCAATGGCTTGGTGTAGAGCTTGCCTCCTGTTCTGAAGTCTTAGGGACACAAATACTTAATTTCCTTTGTCCCCCTGCATCTGGAACTGCTGTTTCAGCTGCCACAGAGGGAAATAGCAACACTGATGTCGGCGAGTGGCGAGTAGCGCCATGGCCTGCAATGAAGCCTACCCGATGATGTGCACCTTCTTTGTCTTCATCGTTTGCCACAGGACTGTTCTTTGGGGTCAGTGTGACTCCAGGCCCGACGCCGCGCACCTTGCGGTCGGTGCCGTACTTTGGGATTTCCATTTGTAACGATGTCGTAATAGCCACAAGTGGAGCTATTTGTTGCTACAAGCTTTATTTTTGTGAATAACCTATTTTTTGTGATATCTTGATATATGTATGGTGGAGTTTTGTCGTGTTGGTCTTGTTTTGTTCAGATATATATTTCCTATTTTTCTAAAATGGTGTGGTGTCCATTTGTGGTTTTTCACTGTGTTACTGTATGTGTGCACAAATGCTTTACACACTGCCTCTGAGATAAGCCTGTCTGCTTGTGCCAAGCTACCAAGGGAGTGAGCAGGTGTTGTCTAAGGGCGTAACTCCCTTACCCTGACTAGAAGCAAAGCTCCCTACTTTGCTAAAGGTGCAAAACATTGCCGAGAGACCCCCATTTCTAACAGTCGCCCACCTTACCTCCCTCAAATCCAACTTGGCTAGATGTCTGTTCACTGGGAAAACTCCCTCGTCTTTCTTTTCTTGTCCATGCCTTCTACTTCAAATTGAAGGCCATCTCTAGGTCAGGAAAAGGGACTCCCACGTGTAGGCCTTTCAGGAAGGAGTCAACTACAGGCCTTACATTTTTCCTAACTATCATTCTTTTATTTTTCCTGAGCTGGCTGAAGACTAGGATTCAAAGCCGTATTTCCCATGCAGTCTCATTGACATTTTAATAACCCTATTTGGGTCAATTGGTCAGTATGTCTAACTTGATTTAACTAGTTAATTTTTACTTCAGACTAAAGTATAATTGAAAAAAACCAAAATGTGACCAAATGATTCTGAGAACCATAAGGCTCATACAAAATTCCATGCATCTTTGTATCTTCTTGTATATTGAGGTTACGACTCAAGAGTTATACATTTATACTTTTACTCATATAACAGAGATTAGGGAAACAACAGTGGCAGACGTCTAGGTGCCACATTTGTATGTGGTCAAAATGGCAGAACGAAAGACATGGCGAGAGGTTAGCATTCCAATTCACAGTACCTACAAGCGTCACAGTGTGCTGCAAGGGCTTCAACCCGAATAAAGGCAAAGATTTGATCAAATGGCATTCTTGCCTACAGTCCATTTCTGAGAACTATTTATAGTATGGAAGTTCTGGCAAAGCACTTTATCTACTGGTATCTCTAATTGTATATATGTAGAGTGCAAGGTAGAAGGTGTAAATTCTGGGCGCGGGTAAGAAATAAATATTGGCCCAGGAATTGTCCCAATGACAGGCGCTGCTCAACACATCATTCCCTAGTCTCTATTATCGGGCTGCAACCAAAGTCTCACACACACACACACACACACACACAATACTGCTCTATGTACAACTTCTTGATTTTAAGATGCTCCTGCCACAATAAAAAAAATCTCTAATGAGTGTGTTGCTACCTACTTTTTAGAAAGGTTTGCAGTACAGTAAAACATACAAAATAAAATATACTGAATACTTGCTATGCTGCACTTTTACTAAAAATATTATTCCCCACGTGCAGTCCAACTAAACCTGAATAGATGAGAATGTCTCAAGATACAGAGTTGGTACATTTAACAGAAGCACATGTGGAATAAATCAAAGAGTACAGACCTCTGTCACCAGTGGAGTAAAAAGCACAGACCAGAAAAGGCTGGATACTAGGTGGGGTGCTCCTTTCACCAAGCATTGGCAATATTACTAAAGCTCTCTCTTGCTGTAAATTAATCAAAATTAACACACAGGTGGAGCTAAGTTTAATGATAAAGAATAGCAACTTAGATTATAGGAAGTTAGATTTTGATTTTATCCCCAACATATCAAATCAGTAAAAAGGTTTTTGTTTCTGCCCTAACATATCAAACTAATGAGATGCTTAAAACATGTGGTACGAATCAGTCAGTGACTAAAATATATAGTTACAAGTAGACGAAATCCAGCCTGAGATAAATTATTCTTAACCAGACTGTAGGTTAGGATTTATTGTTTCCTTTTTCCTTTGTCAAGAGCTGGAATAGGGAATAAACATGGGTATTAATTTGAAATATGCAATAATTATTGTATTGGGAATTCTTGTCATCCCTTTTCCTTCCTACCTACCTTTATTTGTACCCATTCATATGCTGAGACGGTCTGATAACAGTATAAACATCATCATATAAAGTATGAAAGCACCTCAGATCAACTAAAGGGCTGTGTGAGCATTGGAAGGACCCTACACTAAAACATGCCACCTTTAAAGCAATCTCTGGTTTAATGGAATATGATGAATCAGGTTTCTCCAACGAGTAGATAGTGAGCTACGGGTAGGGCTCCAGTTGCCTGTTAGAAGCTCTCCTGTGAGCTTATGAATTAGAAGTGTTTGCTTGGTTCAATTAATGTAGATATACCAAAATTGAAAAATGTGTTTTCGAGATGAAAATGTGTGTATTTTCAGGATTCACATTCTGATGTTTGGAGGGAAAAGATTGAATATTGAATTTACCCATTGCAATCGTTGACCTGGGTTACAATAGACATTGCTATTTCAGCTCCAAGATACCCATCAGGATGAGTGTGTACCTTACAAATACATGTTATGATACCTTATATTTAAAACTGATCTTTGAGTGATGAATCATTCTGTGTTGCAGAGACTTATTACAAACTTGGTGCACTTGTGTAACAAACTTGAACCCCCCCTGCAACGTGCATGGAGTGCCCCCCCCCCCCCCAGCTCCTGACCCTGCCAGGAGCTCTCCGACCCGCCCGTGCATAGTGCCGGAGGAGGCCCCCCCCTTGAGCTCAAGGCCCGCACCGCAGGGGCTAATGTTACGCCACTGACTTGGTGAACTACAGCTATTGCTAAAGCCTTGTTTAAATTACTACTGTCGATGCTATCTGATGCACTGGGGCGATGACCGATAATAATCTTGTATGAGTGGCCATTAATGTAATCTTGCGTTATGTGGTCACTAGAACAACACTTATTATATTAGTAGCTCGCAATGATTTTCACTGAACATGAGAAGCTCTTATTACAAAAAAGGTTGGATAAACCTGTGATAAATCAATTAGAGCAACAGGGCAGTCTTTTGAAATGAGCACACACAAAAATACAAAGAGGTTTCTGTAAGATTTATACCAATAAATGTTAATAAATGTTATACATCAAAAAGATAAAAGTCTTTGAAAGATGTTCTTGGAAGTGGGGATTATATAGATTTCTCTCTTGAAAGTATAACTAGAAGGGTATTTTTAATTATATTTTGAGACCATCCTCATGGGTGAATACATCTCATCCACTAAAAATGTTGGACATTAGATGCCGCAGCTCCCCCACCTCGATCCCAGACTGCGAAAGTCTTTCTTTTGTCATCGACTTTTCCCCCACCAGTAGCTTTTCGGGGACGCTAATATACCGTCCACCGGGAACCCTGAAACAATTCTACAATGCCCTGCCCCCCATCATAGCTGATCTAGCATGTAGCCCGTCCAATTATACTCTGTTAGGGGATCTCAATATCCATTTTGATGATAACTCACACCATACGGCCCTGGAACTGATTACAAATCTTTCTGCACTACAATTGAAACTACTTGTGCTCACACCAACCCACATCAAAGGTCATCTTTTAGACCCCGTCTTCAGTAATTGCGAAGACCTCACCGTGGGCTCCCCTTCCCCCCTTCCGTGGACTGACCATTTTCTGATCCCCGTCGTTTGGAGTAGCCAAGCCTGCCCCCCCAACATAACCGCACGTCAGGTATGCAATTGGTCAAAACTTCCCCAAGAGAACTGGCTAACAGCTATAGAAACTTCCAGACCCCCAAAAATCAAGATCCCTCCCTAGCCAACGAAAATTACAATAGCTGGATCTCCAAATCACTTGACTCTATATTTCCTGTAAGCTGCACCAAGCCCAAGTGCAATCTAAAAACCTCCCCTTGGTATTCCCCCGGACTACGGGAGATGAAACGCCAATGTAAAAAACTTGAAAGGAAGTTGCGTCTAGACTACTCCCCTTCAAGGAAAACCACCTACAGGGAAGCGATAAGGTCCTAAAAAAACGAAATTAAAACCACACAATCAAATTTCCTTGCAGAAAAAATTATCGCAGCTGCCTCCAAGCCAAAAGAAATATATCATATTGCAAAAACCCTTCTCAAGCTTCCTGAAAAAACCCCTCCCTCTCACAACACGCAAACCTGTTGCAACGATTTGGCAGAGTTCTTCTTCCCAAAAATTCAAAGTATTTACATCTCCTTTCCCCTCACTCACATTGACCCCCCGCTCACGCTACCACTGGAATCTGGGCAGCACCCCCCAATCACTCTTGAAGTCCTTCCTCCTCTCGACCCAAAGATGCTCGACTCCATTATGCATCAGGTAAAGTCCGGCTCCCCAAACGACCCGGCACCTCCACGCATCTTGCTCTCTGCTATTACCAATATCCTCCCCACCATTTTGGACCTGCTCAACACCTCCCTTTCCACAGGCATCGTCCCACCTCCCTGGAAGCTAGCCATGGTCAAAGCTCTTCTCAAAAAACCAAATCTGGTCCCAGATAACCCAAGCAACTATCGCCCGATCTCCCTGCTACCCTGGGTGAGCAAAATCTTAGAGAAACATGTAAATAAGGTCCTGACAGATTTCCTCAAGACCAACCACCTACTCGATCTCTCCCAAACGGGTTTCCGTCCCATGCACGGGACCGAAACCGCTCTGGTTGCAGTGACGGAGGAGGCCACGAAGATCTTGGACCGAGGAGAATCGGTGGCAATCATCCTCCTCGACCTAAGTGCAGCCTTCGACACTGTGAACCACAAAATTCTACTGCACCGACTAACCAGCATAGGAGTCTCAGGGACAGCAATTGCCTGGTTTGAATCTTTTCTAAAAGACCATTCATTCCAGGTCTTCGAGGGCGACAACACCTCCCCCAGCAAGCCCCTTGGCTGTGGGGTGCCGCAGGGCTCCTCTTTGAGCCCTACGCTATTCAATATTTACATGAGCCCACTAGCTGAGATAGTCCGCCCGTTCGGGATAAAAATCATCACATATGCTGACGACACTCAGCTAGTGGTGGCCCGCAATCAGGCAGGCACACACAAAGCACAGGACAATCTCAGGGTCAGCTTAGAAGAAGTCAGCAAATGGATGACTTCCTCATGTCTTAAATTAAATGGAGACAAAACGGAGCTAATGCTCCTAGGCAATCCCCCTTCCCCCACGATCAACGTACTCTGGCCCTCTTGCCTTGGCTCCCCTCCCATACCCAAGGACACAATAAAGAGCCTCGGCATCTGGCTGGACAAATCCCTCAGCTTCAACTGCCAGGCAGCCAAACTATCAGCCATTTGTTTCGGGCTTCTCAGGCTACTTCGGAAGATTCTTCTTCTCCTGCCCTTTTGGGCAAGGCAGATCATAGTCCAAGGTCTAATGCTGTCCCGTCTTGATTTTGGAAACGCCCTCTACCTAGGAGCCCCTCAAACCACCCTACGGAAGCTGCAGATTTTACAAAACTGTGCTGCTCGAACACTTCTTCAGATCCCTCGTCGCCTTACAGCCAAGCCTGGTCTAATAAGCCTTCATTGGCTCCCAGTCTGGGAGAGAATCGACTTCAAGACTCTCTGTATCTCCCACCGAGCATTTTGGAAAACGGGGGCTGCCATCAATCACTCCTTAATCACCCCCTAACACCCGAACAAACAGCTACGATCAGCCTTCTCCTTCCTCGCCACAGTCCCTAGGATTAAGAGATCCAGAAGCGGAGGCCGATCATTCTCGTATAACGCAGCCAAACTCTGGAACTCCCTCCCCCTCCATTTGAGATGCGAGCCCAACCTTCTCCTGTTCAGCAAACATCTAAAAACCTTTTTTTTTTTTTTAAATCCGAATAAAATCTTTTTAGCTGTCTCACCTGCTAGTGTTGTTCATTTAGCGCTAGGACGCCCGAGGGTAGCTATTGCGCTTTATAAATCCTCTTTTCATTTAATTTAATTTCATAACCCATTTTTTCAATTCCATTGAGTTTTTTACCTGACATTTTGTATTAATAATTATCCTTATTTTATTTATCTCTTACCCTTACCTAAGTCCTTATTTATTGACTTATAATGTAGTAGGATTGATGTCCAAAAAAACACAAAAACTCATCTGTTAGGGCTACAGGTAGGATACAGGAAGACAAAGTGTTGGTGTGGAACACTAGGCTGTTTTTTTGTTGATGGTAGGAATGCCAAAGGAGAAGCCTTCCTATCTTTTAAAACCTTCCTCTTCGATACTTTGTAACCATATAAGGTATGCCTCCCCACTCTCTGAAAGAAAATGGAGATAATTTAGGGCTTGCTGTGCTCTCTCCTTTAGCAAACTAACTAGGAGAAATGCAAATTCCACATGACTGGTTCGCGAACCGGATGTAATTTGTGATGCAACATGTGTACTAATAGACGGCATCACAAATTGATCATTCACGGGGATCATTAAACAACCTGCCTAATTAAGTTTAAGTACATAGGTTTCATTTTGCAACCCTCTGGAGATTAGCTGCAAATGAAGTGGTGATGACTCGCGATGGAAGCAGACCATCATCCTTAAATTTGTTTTCCCGAAAGGGAAAATGTTTTTTTCCAAAAGTAGCCCGTGTTCATTGAAGGGACGTGCTGCTTCCTGCTTTAAAAATCTTTCCCATTTAAGAACATATTGGGGGATCATGCACCGATGTCCTGGACCAATGCTTGCTGCTTCCTCGAGGCCATTCAACGCAAGTCTCAAATATTACCCCAACTTGATCGGTGGTGTTTTTTCTACTGTTTGCAACTGCAGTTTTGGTCAAAAACATGGGTACTTCTTTTTTGTTTTGTGGAGTTTTAACCCCTTCCATGCTGATGACGGCCCCCGTCCGTCATGCATCACGGTGGGCGTGTGCTGATGTCGGCTGGGGGCCGTCATGATCCCGCCCACTCTTTAAAACGGCCGCACAGCGCGAAAATTCGCAGCGCATGCAAGGGGTTAAATAGCGTGAACTCGACCGAAGGGATCATACAGCCTGATTCATCAAGCTAAATTGCACTTGCAAAGGGCAAGATTCTCAGAATCTTGCCTTTTGCAAGTGCAATTTTTGCATTTGGGATTCATCATCCCAAATGCAAAATTCGCTATTAAAGAATTCGCACATTTGCGAAGATTTGCAATCTCTATTTGAGATTCCTTAAATGCAATTCATGAATCATTTTAAAATTGCGAAATTGCAATTTTGGGCCGCTATTTACCAAGAGGTCATTTAAATGCATTTTTCTAAGTTGCATGTTACACACACACATGTCCTTTGGACATGTGTGTGCGCAACACCAATGTAGATTACATTTCAGGGGTGCTACAGGGTGTCCTTTGGACACCCCTTCACCCTTGAAATCGCATCTTAATTTGCGATTAGCTAATTGCTAATCGCAAATAAGGAATAACTCCCCATGCATTCCTATGGGCCTACAGGCCCATAGGAATGAATGGGGAGTTATTCCTTATTTGCGATTAGCAATTTGCTAATCGCAAATAAGGAACATGTAAGAATCGCAATATTTTTTGCTATTCCTACATGAATCCCGTTTTGCAAGTCCTTAATAGCGATTCCTTAGGGGCTCGCAAAACGGGAGATTGATGAATCAGGCTGTAAGTCTATATATGAACACCAGTTATGTTACAAGTCGACATATTAATTTTGTTAGGCACAGGGAGATTAAGTGATTTGCTCAGAATCACAGGATGTTCAGCGTCATTGCTGAGACTCGAACCCAGTTCCCAAGCTTCGAGGTCAACCGCTCTAGCCGTTAGGCCACATCCTCTCCCCATTGCAACTCAAAAAGAGGAGTGGAATGCCTCTTTCATGTTCCCTTCTGTGTGTGATTTGGAAAAGGTTTGACAACCACTTTTTACAATTTGAATACAATTTTTCGGCTTGGAAAAGGAATTTTGTACATTTTGAAAAGGAGTTTTGTTGTTACAAAAGAAAATTCACATGTTTTTAGACCACACAAATGTTAGTACATTAAGATCCTTCTCCCTTAATGTTTGCATGTCTTTGAACACGAAATATACAAGCTGCAGTTGCCAAGCAAACATACCGACAGGGACATAATATCCCCAATCTGTATCTAAAAACAGTTGGTGAGGAAGGGCGTTCAGGAACAAATGTAGAAATTAAGTAGAAACCTGGACATGATTATAGACCCTGTTTCTGTCTGTGCTAATCCGCACGACTTTAACACCACGTTATTAATGTATAAAGTCTGCTACTTGAGCAATTTCTTTTTGAGAAGCTCAGAACTTTTTTTGACAGTGGCGAAAATCGATATTTCTATTTTGACTCCCCAGTATGTATTGATTTTCTGCTCACACCAAAAATTAAAAAATGTAATTTTACCAACGTCCTTCCAAATTGCATTTATGATGATAAAAAAGTGCATCAGTTTGCATTTGTGCCCTCCTGGGTCACCTCGTAAGTATTAAGTAAGGATTCACTAAGGTCAATGGTGCTTAAGTGATGAATACAGCACCTGCCACGTGGCGAACTCATGTCGTATAGGGTAGAAAGCACCTGAGCCTCATCAGGAGGACGAGGCAAGGACAGCCCCACTGGCGTTCCACTTTAACCCTTTCTATGCTGATGACGGAACCGCTCCGTCATCAGCTGCGGTGGCGCTGTGCTGATGACGGAGCGGTTCCGTCATGGCCCGGCAGCCACGCCTGCGCAGCGCGGATTCCGCGCCTGCGCTGGGCGTTCTATTGAGCAGGCGGGGCCATGTCGGAACCGCTCCGTCATGAGCACAGCCCAACCGCGGCTGATGACGGAGCGGTTCCGTCACCAGCATGCGGGCGGCGGCCGCCCGCCCCCCTTAGCGCTGCAGCAAAATAGCTGCCGCAGCGATGCGGTTAACAGCTACCTTTGCTCTTCTGCCCCCTGGGTGTCATGACCTTGCAGTTTATGGTTTTAGGCAGGTATGTTTTTTTTCACTGCTGCAACATTTTAAAACGACGGCCATCATGCCCGGAGGCTTGACTATCATTACTGTCTGATTCTTTGCAGTGCACACACTGCAGGCTGTGTTGCCTCTGGCCCATCCCTCGAGGGACACACTCAATATATAAACATGTTAGTGTTGCAAGATAGTCCCCCCGGGGTACTTAGGAGTCCATTCAATGGCACTTCCTCACCACGCGAACACAGATGACAGGATGTTATTCACTTTCAGTTGTAATTGCTGTCCATCATATGTTCACTCCATTCTTTTTTTTTACCTTTGTGCAAGAAATCTACATCTGATCCTATTTTTCATTCATCAATAGTTTCTGCTAAGACCCCTGTAAACGTTATGTTTTTTTCATTATTTTTAATTTTTATAGTTCACACAGCTCAAAAAAACCTGGGAAGGGTAGAGTAGAGCAGGAGAACAGAACATGTTCTGTCCGTATACATGAATGTCTTCTTAACCCTCTCCTTACCATATGGTAAAGGTTGCATTGAAATAGGGTCGCTGGAGGTAATAGACAATGGAGGACCAAGCTAAGCAGAAGAGTTGAATAACTTATGCGACAAAAGGGTAAATTATGCGGCATAGTGCAGCACATTCTATGGCAGTATTATTACCCTAGTTTACCTTTGCCCCACAAAATAATACTGTATCGGAAAATGTTTCACCTCTTTAATGCCAGTTTAATACCTAAATGCAGCAATCAATGACTGAGATGTAACCTTTATAAAGGGTCTGTTACTGTGCAGCGCCATATGTGGCAGGTTTTGTTCAAGAACTGTGTGATCCATTTGAGCTAGAAGCAACGCTTTGTGTTGTACATGGAAATTATGCAGTAGACTGTGGACTATGTGGTTAGTGATTTTAATCCTTAACTATGAAGTAAACACAGTGGCCATTGCACCATATAATTCCAGCAGCCCTGCCTTTAAGCTATGATAAGGCTTTTCTCCAGTCTCTCGGCTCAAAAGTGTGCATAAGAATGTTCTACTCTGTTACATCGAGCTCAAGCAGGGCCGGACTGGGAACCACAACCGGCCCTGACAAAGTGCTCGGCCAGTCCCCCCCTCCCCACTTGGCTCTTTGCCGGGGCCGGTTTTCGGCCGATTTTGGTACAGGGCCGATGTTGCAGCTATGTTGCAAAAACGGCCGCAAAAACGGCCCCCAGGGGCCCAAAACCGCCCCCCACCTGTGCGGTGCACCGGGGGATTGCCCGGTGCCCGCAATGGCCAATCCGGCCCTGAGCTCAAGGGGTCTTTAGTTTACTCTTCAGACCCAGAGACTGCAGCAGCTGTGGTCTGTGATGAACTCTCACATCTATCAGATCCTCATGCTCTAGGCTGGTAGCCAGGCAGGCAGTCAATGTGTCCTCATTGTATGCCGGCCTTATTACTTATGATTCATAAGATCACCTGCTCATAACTTCAAAGTGACTCTATATCATATGTAAGACCGTCAGCTTGTCTTTATTTCTTGACTTACTTTGCATGCTGGGATGTTTGGGCACAATATGTAATTTAGCCCCTAGTGACCGTGCAATCTATGGCACAACGTGAGCTCCCTCTCCTTAAAAAAAATCTTAATGTGGTGCACCCTCTAGTATCAAACAGTAGTGGGGTTCCCGTTGCAAACAAATTCAAGTGCACTGATTGCGCTGAACCTCAAATGATTAGACATCACTTATGCCCTGGTTACTTACCGGTAATCTTCATTACTCTGAGTATTGTCTTCCTCGCCACATGAATTATGTAGTAAGTTTGAGCTCACTACGTAACTCGGGTGGCGAGGAAGACTTTTGAGGATGTAATGCCCCGGTTAGTTACTGGTAATCTACATTACTCTGAGTATTGTCTTCCTCGCCACATGAGTTCCCATCCCTCCCTCCCTGTTTGGCTATCGGCTTCATGTGGTTCTTGGGGCATGGTGGTTCGACAGGAAGTGGGGTGGGTCAACCCTCCCTTATACTGGGTCAGGGGTGACAGTGGTCGGCCATGTTGGGGAGGGATGGGAGGCATGAGATGCTAATTTGCTTTGGAGGGTTCTGGTGTGGAGCTAAAGCTCACTACGTAACTCTGGTGGGGAGGAAGACTTATGAGGATGGAATGCCCCTACCTGGTGCTTTTGGGTTCCACTCTACACCACTTTCGCCTTAACCACTTTACACAAGCATCAAATGCATTTAGACAAAACTCCTTTATTGGGGAAGTGAGTGAGCGAGTATTGCTTGCGCTCCCGTAGGCAGACAATAAAAGGGGATTACTGGGGGCGGGGGTTAAGTCCACCCAGAACTTCAGAAACTGGCCCAGGGACCACCACGAGTCCAACCACGCGGGGCAACTTTGCTCTGGCTTTTCTGGTTCTTAGACCTATATGACGCTGGTGAAATGAACATTATCTTTTAGCGGGTAATACAGGGTGCGCTGCAGTCTGTTTACTATGTTTATTGTTAAAAGACTACTGTCTTCTACTATAAACAGCCGAAACAGCAGCTTATTTTCCATGACAAAATGAAACAACCTGCAGGGCAGGGATGCAGACTGGTAATTCAAAAGAAAGAAACAGTAGGTGCATTTGTTTTACCTAGAAATCTGTTCAAGAAAAAAGTTGCTCCTACCGTGCCTTCGCTCTGAATTACAAGCCCGCTGGGTAACGCTGCATGTAATTCATTTTCTAACGCACTTTACTTTTTTATTGCAAAGATGATAGACGGTTCACAATGAACATGGTCAATAGACTGCAATGTCGCCATGCTAGACTGCAATTTTGACCAAAACCAAGCTAAATACAGCTTTGTTTGGATTACAAAATAGCAATGTTGCTCTCTGAAGTCCTATTCTGTCCATCAGGGTATACAATTCAACATGAAAAAGACATAGACAAAAGACTGGGGCCCCTTCTACAGGACCCACTTTTTAAAATACTTACACTGCAAGGAAGGTAATATTCAGCAGCTTGGGGTAATTCTGCTGATTTTGTCGTGGGATTCTTACACCTCAATTAATCTACAAAAACGAGCAGATTCCTTACTAATTCACAGGCAAACCTGTAAAACCTGCAAAAATTATCGAGTCAAGACCTGAGGAATATGCAAGTATCTAGTTCTAAGAAGTAGCTCGCTGCTCATTTCTTCGGTTGGAAAAACTGCTTCTCCCTGCACCTTTCTTAAACTTCTAAACATTATCTTTGCTTATTTCTTCCCTCTCTGCCAGAGGTAATATTGTATTCTATTGTACTACAGATAATGGCGTCATATGGCTACATACAATGGGCACCATCTTTCAGTCCACCTTTCCTTTTTGCAACCCATTGAATTTTGACACACCATATACCCTCTTATGTTCTGAACCAAGACTACAACTCCCAGAAAGCAACAGTGTGTTAAATGAAAGCTCAGTAACCAGAAGCATGGTGTTGTAGAGACGAGGAGCCACATGGTCACCCTAACTGTTACTGACTTCTCCCTGACTGAGAAAGTGATTTAGATGATAAAAAAAAGTAATAGCAATGCTTCACTAATATGCAAGGGGGAAACACTTTATGTAGATTACGCCGTCAACAGACAACTCACAAAAGAGAGGAACATTTTACAGCTCTGTTGTCTCCACATACCTGTACGGGCTTTTTCTTGGCACCTTCATTGTTTTCTGCTTCCTCGTGTTCCCGCACCCCTTGGGTCAAGTTGGTATAGTTCGCCAGGCCGCCAATGAGCGAAGAGACCATGGGGCTGGTGTCCATCTCTTCCTGAACATTGGAGAAAGCACAGAGATCCATGGTTGGCCACTTTCTATGGAGAACCAAAGGACTTTCAGAACATGAATATTACACAGAATTACTGATCTTTCAGAAGCCCACAATTGAATAATGCCCACTGTCTCCAAATCTGTTGTTTCCTTCTGTACAACATTCATAACATCTGATAACTTCTTCTTTTCTTCTCTTTGAGTTTCTCTTTCAAACTCTTGTTCCACCTCTCTAAATTAATAATATTCTCTTTCTGTTTATCGTTCCAAATTTATCACTGATCAACTTCTAATTATTCGGGACTCCTGGATTTGGCTTTAATTTCCCCTTGTGCATCATGCCCACATCTCTCTGTGCCCTGTCCAAACTGGTTGTCTCCCCATGCTTCTTTAATTGAGGTTTCACTCTCTTTGCCTGATCTTTAAATGTGCCCTCTTCCTCGGTCACTTAGGTTTTCTTGTTTCACTATGTAACCCCTAATTCTTTTGGCCTCACTCTTTTGTGGGTTCCAAGACCCCCAAAGTCACTCCCCTTCCTTCCGTGTGTTTACTCCTTCCAACGCCTAAACTGTGGAATGAACTTCCTGTCCACACTAGGAACAGATGTAGCGTATCAAGGTGCAAAGCACTGCAGAAAGGACATGAACTTGAATGACCTAACCAACCTTGACCCGGGTTGTAAGCTGTTTTTCTTGTCATGACATCTCTGTATTTTGATCATGCTTTCCTCTTCTCTACAGCATTTTCGTAAAAAAGTGCCATAATAAATAAATACAGATACACACTTTTTATTCCAAAAGCATAGCCTCAAATCTGGCTCTGCCATCAAAACCCTCCTTCTCTGAAATGCTTTTTCCAAAGTGACCTTTCTCTTCGCACATAATAGATCCTCAATGTTTACATTAGATTCGTCCACAAAACTCAGCACCACTGTCTTGTTTCACCTCCATTACTTCGACCAGCCGTCTTTATTGCCAAACCTTTTAAGTTTCCAAACCACACCCATTCCTGTATTTGCATATTTTGCAGCACCCTCATCTCAGTGTCTTTCTTTACTCACTGCCAATCTCTACTCGCAACCCATATTCTACCCACTCACCTCTTTGGTATCTTCATCAAACATTATTTAGCAGTGTCTACCTTAATTTCCACCTTAAGCTGAATCCTGATCTGTCCTTCACATCATCTAATGGGCAACGATGCCCATGTTGCCACCCTCAGTTTAATCTCCTTGCGGTTGAACTGTTACAATTAATTCCTGCAAGGTTGACACAGACTTTATTCGCAGCCGCGGCTGCTGCAGGAATGAGAGGTGGGGCCGGCTGGGGGGGATTTCGAGAGACGACCACGAGGGAAAATTCATTATTTATTTAATTTTCTCTTGTGGTCGTCTCTCGAAATCCCCTCCGAGCCGGTCCCACCGCTCTTACATGCAGCGGCCGCGGCTGTTTATTCATGCCATTTGGCTTTTCCTGTGGGTTGTCTTCTCGATTCCACAAACAACACCTTATTTCCACCACCTTCTCTTTCACCATCAACCTCTAATAGTCTTTTCAGAACTATCAGCAAGCTATCCTGGCTGATGAGGGCTGAAAGCCCAAAACCGGCCCTAGGATTCTTGTTTCCAGTCCAGGGAGGACCTGGCCTGGCAGTCTGGGCTGGACTGTTTCAATTGGGCGCAGGGTCAAGACTGATTTGCATATGGCTGGGCCAAACTGGAATGGCATGGGGAGCAAAAAAACTATGGAATTAGGCCCCGATATCTGTACTAGGGTGAACGTATGACATTGTTCTGCATTCTGTCCATCAATTGTTCTTTTTGCATTTGTCACCCGAGTGGGACGGGTATGCCCTGATGTGGGTCCTGTGCTTTCCATGCCACTGGAGTCAAGCTATCCTGGCTGGTCAGGGCTGAAAGCCCGAAACCGGTCCTAGGATGCCTGTTTCCAGTCCAGGGAGGACCTGGCCTGGCAGTTCCGACTGGACTGTTCCCATTGGGAGTAGGATCATGACTGATTTGCATATGGCTGGGTCCAAACTGGAATGGCATGGGGAGCAAAAAAAGCGATGGATTTAGGCCCAGATCCCTGTACTCGGGTGAATGTATGACATTGCTCTGCATTCTGTCCATCAATTGTTCTTTTTGCATTTGTCACCCCGAGTGGACGGGTATGCCCAGACGTGGGTCCTGTGCTTTCCATGCCACTGGAGTCAAGCTATCCTGGCTGATGAGGGCTGAAAGCCCGAATCCGGTCCTAGGATGCTTACTTCCAGTCCAGGGAGGACCTGGCCTGGCAATTCGGGCTGGACTGTTCCCATTGGGCGCATGGTCAAGACTGATTTGCATATGGCTGGGTCCAAACTGGAATGGCATGGGGAGCAAAAAAACAATGGTTTAGGCCCAGATCTCTGTCCTGGGGTGAATGTAGGACATTGTTCTGCATTCTGTCCATAAATTGTTCTTTTTACAATATTCTTGGTGTCAATGTTTAGCAGTACAACCTTCATGGAGTGTCTCCTCCCCCAACTCAGCTGAATCCATTTCTTCAACAATATTTCCAATTTATGACCTCACTACTTTTAGTAATAGTCTTATGCTACAATGATTCACATAGGTATTACATAAAAAGGATAATACATTAAAAAGAGGACAAAAGAAGTTTTACAGAGACAATGACCAACATCTGCCAGGCCCAAATAGAATCTGGCACATTTATATAACAGAAATCAAACAAAAACACAACAGACACCACTGTAAAACAAAAAGAATATTTATGAAAGCTTATATATGCAGCAGTACAATCACAACCATCCGGTCATGAGGACTGGCCTGTACCCTGAACTACCAATTACGAATATTGTCATAGGAAAAAAATATTATTAAATAGAGTGTGCACAGTGTGACCCCAGTGCCCTGGCACAAAAAAAAATAATGCACATTACCACATTACAATAAATAATAAACAAAAAGGGCTTTTGTTAAGTAACAGACAACTACTGAGAAATTATTGCTATGTCTTGTAGAGAGAATGGACAGAGTCAACAAACATTCTTTGTGTTGCGCTGATCTGTCGATGGCATTTCGACCCCATGAAGGGTGAGGGGATCTCATCAGGACTTATAATTGCAGGGACATCCTAAATAAAAAGGAAAAAACAATGAGGGGGATGTGGAGGTGGACCATTGTGGGAATAACCATAGTAATAAGACCAGTGGTACCTAAATGGTAATGGTCGTGACATGCAGGAGTGATCATGCACACTGAGTAATTAAAAAAATACCTCTGCAAGGTGGTAAAAATAAATGAGTGAGCATTACAAAGGGCCACACTATACTGTAATAGCTGGGTGGGATACACACAGCATGTCAAACACCTTAGAGAAGGTAAACTGGCTTCCCATGGGTAGAGTAGTGCTTCAGAAGCCTCTGAGGAACTGGCAGAGAGCCTTAAGGAGAGTAGTGCTGAGGAGGAGACCTTGCTATAATAATTTCAGAGCATCAGCAGTTCGGTGTATACTCATGCGGCATACCAACTTGATTCAAGAAATGCGGAGCAAGGATCCTCTCTCATGTAGGTGCCGATCTGTCTAACACGCGCTCAGGCCTAGCGCGTGATTGAAATAGAAACTGAATGGGGATGGGACGAAGCCTTGGGCTAAAGCGAGGCTTGAATCAAGGAGTGTTCCAACCCTCTAGAGGGTGAGTGTCCACCCTGAGACGAAGGTGGGCGGGGCCTTAAGATGGAAACGATGCAAGCAACCAATGCGATCCATGCTTGATGTGCGGGGGCAAGCCACAAATTAGAGCAAGACTTCCAAGGAGACAAGGATAATACAGACGTAGCATTGAAAATCAATATGACATAGCTCAAGGAATAACGAGTTAAAGCAGGTTGTTATAAATAGATGTGCACATATAGAACATTTACACAAATATTTCCCTGATTCTTCAAAGACTAGAATGCAGATGGATCAGTGTGTGTAATTCCACTGCAGAAGGATTGAACTCTATGGAAGAGTGGAGGGACTTTGTTTCACCAATCAATAAGATTTTTCCTTCACTGCTGAAGAGTTATGAAGAACATATTGCATTCAACTGGCAAATATTGACTTTAGGTTTAACAGATAACTGGTCTAGCCCGCCTGTGCACAGCACAGCCATCTCAGGAATTGAAAATCTACATCATGCCATACCTAAACAACTGACTCCTGAAGGCAAATTGCAGTTGTCTAAGATCTTTGGACAACTTTAAAAAAAACTTCAAAAATGTGGGTTTTAGATTAAAAAAAGCTTGAAATTAAATTGTGTCCTGGCACAGAGATTAAAATCTGTGATATTTGCCACCAAGATGGTTGGGACAGACTGTATCTATGAGAAACAGGGTCAGTATTTATTTTCATAAAGCAGGCCTTTGTCTAGAGTGGCATGGTGGGTGACAAACGATGGACAGAAGTGTGGCTCGGACAGTTGCCAATGCCTTTCATTTATTTTGGCATTCCATCCATCTCCTTGTTATTGTTGTATTTGGCACCCTAAGTACGACAGGTATGCCCAGACATGGATCCCGCGCTCCTGTGCCATAGGACCAAAGTTACACTCTACCGAGAAACCCTAAGTGGGGCAAAACTGGTCTGGTGTTGCTTGTAGTACCTTCTAGTGGAGATCCTCACCTTGCAGTTTAGGGCAGGCAGTTCCCATGAGGAGCAGGGTCAGCACTGATTTGCATCAGGTGGGACTTTGTCTAGAGAAAATTGGTGAGCAAAACATAGCGGACTGGATTGCAGCCTCTAGTGATTGCCAGGGGAAGGGTTTGATTCCAGCACTCTTTCCATCAGCTTGGTATTGCAGCTGATGTCCTAAATGCGACATTTATGCCCAGACGTGGGTCACATGCTCACTGTGCCATTGGACTCACAGTACACTCTACTGAAAAACCCGAAGTAGGACAAAATTGATCTGGGGTTGCTTATGGTCCCTTCTGGTGGGGCCTCGTCTGGAATTTACAGGACTGGACTGTCCCGCCAAGGAAAAGTGTCTGTACTGATTTGCATACGGCAGGCTTTTGTCTAGGGTGGATTGGAGGGCAAAAGAACATGGACTGCAATGCACCGAGTGATTGCCGTGACTGAGACTAATTAGTGAATTCATCCATCACCATGTACATGTTGCTATTGAGAACAACGGAAGGAAGGATGTTTCCTACTGCATAAAGGCTGTTTTCTATCAGGCAGATGTGTCTTCTGCCTCAATCCGAGTCTCGATCGACAGCCCAAGAGATCTGACTCATTTGGGTTCAACGTTGCCCTGCATTTCATTGTACCGCATGTGCGGCTGTTAATGAAACCTCTGCAGGAATGTTCTGAATATCTATGGTATCAGAAGGGGTGAGACTGGGAGGACAAGCTAGTCTTAACACCAATAGCTTATCAAAACCTTATAAGGCGGTGTTGGGTCAAAATGTGCAAATTATGCTTCTGGGAGAGCCCTGAAGAATTAAATGTCATACTATCAGTAGTGAAGAATGCCTTCCCGGTAAAGTGAGGAGCACAGATGGACCATCTTGATTAGAAAAGGGGATGATGTACATGTTCAATATGATGTAGTTCAGGGTAGTCCATTTTACCGACAAATTATCTATTGCTTCAATAACATTAAACTGCGCTAGTGCAGATGGACAACATAGCCACGGTGTACTATCTCAAAAAGAGGAAAAAGATACAGAAAACTCAAAAAAGAAGCCTCATGCAATCTGGCTTTGGCTCCTCGACCAATATCTATAGTTTATAGAAATCCAGTTTCCAAGTGGTGGAATGTGAAAGCAGAACCCTTATGAAGATCTCTTCAAAAGATCGGACATTGGTTGTCAACAATGAAATACTAGGATGAAATGTTCGCCTGTGGGGAACCGCACAATAAATTCTCTTTTCAATGAAAAAAATTGAATATATGCCTACACCTCATTTTCAAATATCCTACACAGAATTAGATTGTGAGGCCAGAGAGAATATCATCAATTGATTTAATTGAAAGAGATCATACATATGGAACTTGACCAAGACTGCTGATACAGAACATGCCAGTAAGGGACAGTACTGCCCAACCAAACGTGTCCTACAAACCCACTTCATTAGGTTTCCCTAGAAGTTAGTACAGTATATCAGAAATGCTCTCCTCAAACATTATTCACCATTCTAGTGCCTACTGGCTTTTTACAGATTCTAAAGACATTTCCTATTTAAAGATTCTTCTCAAGGGAATTTAATATAATCATTTCCAAATGTATGGTTCCCCTATTGCGAACCATGTACATATGAGACCACAACACCTGTCTTGACCTCCATAAACTTGCAGAATCCATTTTCTATGCATAGCTACTTGAAGTCCTTTTTAATTTTTCCCCTTTTTTTCTTTATAAAGATGGGGCTCAGAAGAAGATAATGGCAGTACAGTAGTCCTGTTAAAGTAAAGTTTAGCTAAAAGATGCTGTTTAAAAAAGACAAACCTAGAAAAGCATTGTTATTTAGTTTGTCAAAAGAAAAAGTTATTTTTGTTAAATGTTTCCAGATCCCTTGCACAGGCAGATATATTTTATGTCTGTGAATTTAATGAGGATACTCATTACAGAGAACTAGAATTACAAACAGGGCTAAATTTGATGTGCCTATAGGCAAATTTGTGCAGTGAGATGTTGTCTGAGTTTAACCACTTGTGTTCAGGGTTTGCTACTTGGAGCCTGTCCTGTAGCACATTATGCAACTGCAACTCGCAGGGAAAATATTTTCTTCACTTGGACGCCAATGGAAAAAAATAAATGTTTTCTTCTACATGCCACCACACTCCTTGTTCCATTTATTCCTCATCATCTGTCGCTCATTATTACCGCCTCGCAGGTGTCTTCTTATTTGAATCTGTATCCTTACATTATCTTTTTCTTCTCTCGTGTCCACTTCCTCAATGTTTCTCTTCTTAACCATCCCCTTCCTGACTATTATTACATTTTCCTCACCGCAGAGCTTTTCCACACACTAACTCGCCCTTCTCAATAGCCTCCAATCATCATTTTATTCTTTTACCACCATCCTCCTCGTCAACCCAACATCCTCATAAAAAACACCTTCAAATAACCATCATTCTTCATTTCTGAACAACACTTTTTCTCACCACATCATCCTCTTCTTTCACCATAACTAGATTCTCGTTACATCATTCTACACTCCTTACCACTATGTTCTATTGCTCCAACGCCAACTTTTCACCTCCCTAGCCTTTCTCACTGTGAAGATCTGCTCTTCTCCCGCCGGACCGTCTCAACTCTTTAGAACCACCATCGCTATTCAATTCAATTCCTTAGAACCACTCATTCACATTCACTTTGACTCATTGCCATCCAATGTGATTAAACTTCTTCCTCAGCTCAAAATAATTGTCTCCTCATACCATTTTTCTCTATGTCAAAATCCTTTTCATACCACTACCACACTTTTCCTCCTATGTCCTTCTTGTTTACATTACGAGCCTTTCACACCATCACCATTCTCTTTGACACATGACTGTATTAAAAGAACACCACTGTTTGCTCAAAACTACCTTTTTCTACCCCACAATCCTATTTTACGTGCAAGCATTTTCTATTTTCAGCACCATCTTAGCAAGCGCTATATAAATGCAAACCTTTTTCCCTCTTCTATCCCTCCACTATCCTTTCCTAATCCAAATAACTGACTAACATATCCACCACTTTAATATTTCACTATACTAATTCACCACTAATCCTTTATGGGTTCTTGAGTAGCATGCTACTCACTGAAAATGCGCTTTGACGCCTCATCAGGGGTAGTAAGCGCTATATAAATACAATTACAATCCAATACAATACAATCTTCTTTTTCCCAGCATCAGTTTTAAAGCACAATGTTCACACATCTCTCTTTTATCCAAATTATCCCAGAATCCGTTTATCCCTAAAGTCATCTTCAGCAAACACATGTAGTCTTGCTATCTTCACCATCATCTCCACACAACAGCTCTTCTTATCAACCATAATACTCTTCCACCACATCCACCTTTTTCCGCAACCTTTTTCCCACCTTTGTCGTTTTATTAAAAAATCATCTTCGCACCAAAATGTTTATTTTCCCATTTTCTTTCTTTAATATCATCTCCTTCACACTCTTTCCCCACCACTCTTTCCCTAACACACTCTACCCTCTTTCTTCATTATTTTCCCCTTCACCAACCTGCTCTATTCAATACCACACCGCTCTCTCACTGCCAACCTTCTCCACCCTTGTTCCCCTAACTAAGCTTTTTGACATGACCAACTCTTTCACCACTACCATTTGTTTGGCCCATCATCATTCCCTTATCCCTAAAAGCTACACTGACCCATGTCTCCCAATCACTCTTTATTTCATAACATTTCCATAAAGTTATGTTGTATTTGCATTCTCTTCTCAGAATTGATCCCAGAGTATTTAAGGAAAACCATATTCCAATCTATGGTGGTTTCCTGCTGTAACTATGGTAATTCCTTACATTTGGGTTCTCCGAAATACATTATAAAATTACTTCAAATAGTACAGAAAATGGGGGCTAGGCTTCTGTGCAAAATCCCTAGCCATGAATCAGTAAGAGAGCATCTGAAACAGCTTCATTGGCTTCCGATTAATGCGAGGATCAAGTTTAAGGCTCTGTGCTTGACACATGAAGCATTAAACAACAGAGATCCACCTAAAATCAGAGGCCTGGTGGAGCCTCAGGTCCCCAAGAGAAGTCTAAGATCATCCCAAGAACACCTTCTCAGAACTACTAGAATTAAGAGAGCAAGATGGAGTGGCAGATCCTTTTCACACCTGGTACCTAAGCTTTGGGATGCCTTACCCACGAATGAAGACTGCTGGAAGTGGAATCCAGATTCAGGAAAAAGTTGAAGACTTGGCTTTTTCCTTAGTCACTTTCCAAATATATTCCCTCTCTGCAGCTAGATTTCTTAGCACTGGGAAGCCCTCAGGCAGCCATGCGCTCTATAAAACTTTTTAACATTAACATCTCTCCACCTTTCTACCTTGCTAGAAGCATCATTTTTCATTAAAATCCACCCTTGTACCCAAGGTCAACACAGTAATAGAAAATATTCTGCAGTCAATATTGGTGCAAGTCGATAATAATGACCCAGATAGTCTGACATACAACATCTGCTACACTCGATGTTTCTAGTTCCCTTTTTATATGCATTTTAAATCTTCACATCTGTGCACTCTATTCATTTATTGTTGCTTAGCTTTCCAGTCCTAATGAAGATTTCGCCTCTACGTCCCTCACTTTCACACTCTCGCCACTGCCATTACAATTGCCTCCCACCTGAGCCTTACCTCGAAGAGGGCCATGTTCTTGCCATCATATTCCTTCCCTGTCTCCACGTCGGTGCTGTTAATAAATGGGCTGCTTTCTTTGGGGTTTCCATCGCCTGAAAAACACAATCAGAAGAAAATGTGTCAGTGAATGGCAATAATGGTTCGATTAGTGCAAACGTGTGTTATCATCACTCTTTCCTATTAGTAATCATTATAATATAATGCAATACAATATAATATAATATAATATAATATGATATAATATAATATAATATAATATAATATAATATAATATAATATAATATATTATAACCTCAGATTAGGTTTTGTATCAGAGTGCACCCGAGTATTGATCAGCAGAGAGTCCAATAGGTAGCTTCTGAACCGGACGGCTGGTAAACACTTAGGGGCCGATTCCGATCTCGGTCGGAAGGGCTCCGAATCGGGTTTGGCATTAGCGGACCCGATTCGGAGGCTGAATTACTGTCCGGTTCGTACACGGGTCCGGACGTCGACGTACGATGCAAACAAGCGTGAAATCTCTCTCCGTCCGAATCGTTTCCGGATCCGAACCGCTCCGTACAACTCGGTCGTAAGCAAACCGTGGCATGCAATGGAGACGTTTCACTTCGGAGCTAGTATGATGGTCAATTCGGACAGCCTGATTGAGTTGGAGCTTCCGGGTCGCAATAGCTTCCGGAGATGGACTTTGGTGGTCCGCATCGGACTCCCTGTTACCCGCAGCCTTACGATTCGGACACAAGGGGAGACCCATGGGTCTCCCCAACACAGGCATGTACGCTGCGGATGGCACCGGTGCGTACCCACTGTAGGGGGCGCACTTGTCCGCAACGTACACATTCAGTCAATGGGAGCCCATGTAAGCGCCGTACGCCCGGCTCCCATTGACTTCTATGGGAGTCTGACCAAACCAAGTCCGACAGCATACGGCCGCATCGTATTCGCTCGGTCGGACTGCAGGAGTCCGGATCAGTCGGAAAACACCCCGGATCCGGCTCGGTCAGAGTGATTTTCGACCCAGATCTGAATCGGCCCCTTAGAGGTAAAATTGAGGTGTAGCCTCCTTCTATCACCTTTGATGAGCACTTAGGGTAAGTAAGGGTCTAGAGGTGAGAATGGACCAGGGATTACAGTCTAATGCTTGCGGAACCCTGCCCAGTAAGCAAGCCTCATGGAATATTACCCTGTGCTTACAGAACATCGTCCAGTGAGCATGCACCAGGGAATTCTACCCTTTGCTTACAGACCACTGCCCAGTGAGCATCCACCAGGGGATTCTGCCTAATGCTTTCCGAACCCTGCCCAGTAAGCATGATTTATGGAATTCTACCCAATGCTTACAGAACTCTACCCAGTATGCATGCTTCATGGAATTCTACCCAATGCTTACAGAACCCCGTCCAGTAAGCATGCACCAGGGAATTCTGCCTAATGCTTGCAGAACCCTGCCCAGTAAGTATGCATCATGGAATGTTACCCTGTGCTTACAGAACACCGCCCAGTGAGCATGCACCAGGGAATTCTGCCTAATGCTTGCAGAACCACCATGCCCAGTAAGCATGCATCATGGAATTCTATTCCAATGCTTACAGAACACTGCCCAGTAAGCAAGCTTCATGGAATTCTACCCAATGCTTACAGAACTCTACCCAGTATGCATGCTTCATGGAATTCTACCCAATGCTTACAGAACCCCGTCCAGTAAGCACGCACCAGGGAATTCTGCCTAATGCTTGCAGAACCCTGCCCAGTAAGTATGCATCATGGAATGTTACCCTGTGCTTACAGAACACCCCCCAGTGAGCATGCACCAGGGAATTCTGCCTAATGCTTGCAGAACCATGCCCAGTAAGCATGCTTCATGGTATTCTACCGAGTGCTTACAGAACACTGCCCAGTAAGCAAGCTTCATGGAATGTTAACCTGTGCTTACAGAACACCGTCCAGTGAGTATGC
The DNA here is from genome assembly GCF_964261635.1 of Lissotriton helveticus. NCBI lineage: Eukaryota > Metazoa > Chordata > Amphibia > Caudata > Salamandridae > Lissotriton > Lissotriton helveticus. The sequence continues at coordinate 185,105,593 of NC_136068.1, read as the reverse complement.
ACTAGGGAATTCTGCCTAATGCTTGCGGAACCCTGCGCAGTAAGCAAACATCATGGAATGTTGCCCCATGCTTACAGGACACTGCCCAGTGAGTAAGCACTGTGGAATTTTGCCTGACGCTTGCAGAACCCTGTCACTTAGTATGCATCGAAGAATTCTGTCTGATGCTTGCAGTCCTTTCCCACTGTGCATGCATCAACAAATTCTGCCTAAAGCTGCAGAACCCTGCCCAGTAAGCACGTTTCCTGGGGTTCTAACCCTGCTTACTGATCTCTATCCAGTGAGCAGACACCAAGTAATCCCACCCAGTGCTTGAAAAAAATAACAACTAATTCTTCCAATCAAAAACACAACGGTGCGCGCAAAATCCGAAACAAGCTCTGGCAAAGCCATTAGGTCTTGCCGTGTGCGTGGTCAGCTGGTAGGATGGTTATTTTTTTTTTCATATTTTATTGCAAGGATATGCCTCGAAAAGAAGAGGAAAACATGCCATACCTACGTGTGGCCATATTATGCTTGCTATAAAATGTTATATATATATGACTGTTTTACTAGTGATGCTTTTTATTCAAATAACTACCCTTTCCCTTGTTCCATGCATTTGTTTGTGAAGGATACCAAAATAAATTGCCACCTATCCCAGCACTAAAATTGCAGGCAGCTACAATGTTGCATTGTCAGCTAAAGACTTTATAACAACAACTTTGAAAAGGAATTAGCAAGTAAATTACTATTTAAATTGGCACCTGAAAATAAGTCGTTTGCATTTAAAGTTAATATAAGCGCTCTGATACCTTCATGTCTAGTTCGCGCTATAAAAAATCACAAATAAATAAATACAAAAATAAATTAAAAAGCATATGCTTATACACCTTTGTCCCTTAGGGGAAAGGATCTATTTTTAGGTGTATCTGATCAATGTGCGCATGGTTTGTGCTGTCATACAGAGTGAAGAGAGCCAATGGGAAAACTGGGTTAAGCCATTTTCCAATTCTGTATGCTGTGGTGGGTGGAAGAAAAATTTGAGTGACAGTTTAACAAACCAATGGATGAAGCCTGCTAACCCAAAGCCCCTCTGAATGAATACTATGGGTGAATTTTTTGGACTTTATGTATTAGATGTTTGGAAAACAATAGTCTGGTTTGACAGCTAAAGCTACATTAAATGGCAGACCTAAAAAGACACTGGGCGCCTGGATCTCCCATCTAAAGAAGATGAGAAGAAAGACACAACCCTCTTAGTGAACACATGCAACAAAATGGAGTGCCACAGATTACTAGACTAAGGCAGCACACAGAGAAATCCCAACCACAGACACACATTGACACACAGAATCAGTGACTATAGGCAGGGCTACTGAAAATATGCATTTGTGTGTCTGTGACTTTTTGTCGTGTGATTATGAATTTAAATATTTGACAGATATTACACACTATGTTGCATAAATGCACAGTTCAACAAAAAGGTATATAGCTTAAACAAATCCCAGTTAATAATACAGGTGTGTACCACAAGTGATGCAGCACAATGGTAATAACTTGGCAACAGTTTAACTGGTCACATTTCAGTTTGGGTTGCTGGATTCAGGTAGTAAACTGGTTCTCATGAGATGAAACATTTGCCCATAGAGTTTTAAGGGGATGTACAGTGCAATTAACAACACAAGTGTCTAAATATATTGGCTAGAAGTCTTACATGGCAGCACAGAACTGATGAAATAATGCAATATGGGCTCTGACTGTGCAGGAGTCCACCAGGCTACCAATGCCAGTGTGCACTTTGCCACAATATATAAAAAACAAATTGTCATGGCAGTTTCCATGGTGCCCCATTGGGCAAAACATACATTTCAACAGCCTCTTACACAGTTCCATGACATGCAAAGACTGTCAGGCCAATTTTCAAAGTTACTGAGGATGTAAATCACCCTTTCAATGCCAATACATATATACCCTGGTGTCCTACTTTCGAAACTTCTGCATTGGCATTTTCCAAATTGCTCATCAGTATATAAAACCAACATCACCATTAATCCATTTGCATTGCCCCAGTATGAAATTTATAATTTGCTTGCTCATATTCATTTTCCTATTCAGTATGTAAAACCATCATGCAAGCATCTACATGGAATCAGGCTGAAATGCATACATTGCATGGTCAGGTTCACATTCTCCTTCAATACCTTAAGTCCCCACTGCCAAGCATTTATAGAATAAATGCAGGGCAGTGCCAGTATTCTCATTGCTCATCAAATTGTAAAGCTGCCATTGCCACCATGCCAGTGTTCACATGTATCCCATAGATCACACTTGCTGGCTTGGTTTGATTTAGCTATGTCTGTGTTATTGATGATATCTTCTGATATATGATTTTTTACTTTATTTTGGAAGACCTTGGGGCATATTACCAACAACTAGCGATAATTATCGCTATGTTGGCTTAGCGGCAATATTTTTATCGCCGAGCTGAGGCGATTTTTATCGCTTAGGAACCTTGCAATTATCAAGGTTTATCTCCTAAGCGATAAAAATCGGCCGAAATGCATGAATATCGCTGAAAAGTCAGCGATATTCATGCATTACCGAGCTAATGCTCTTAGCCATGTTATCCACCTACCATTGGATAACATGGCTAAGAACTGCTCAGGGGCAGGTGTTAGTTTTTGGAGATAATCGCGCTTAGCGCGATTATCTCCAAAAGTTGGTAACAGGAGATAGCGATGTTAGCGACTGTTTCCAGTCGCTAACATCTTGGCACGCCCACTTTGCATGTCATTAGTGATAAATTTCACTGACATGCAAAGCGGGGCCCAAGATGGTCTCTATCTCCTACTAGCTGTCGCTAACTGGACTTTGCATGTCATTAGTGATAAATTTCACTGACATGCAAAGCGGGGCCCAAGATGGTCTCTATCTCCTACTAGCTGTCGCTAACTGGTGTTAGCGACAGCTAGGTAATAGGGAGATAATTTTATCTTCGCTTTCTTGGCTTTTAAAGCCAAAAAAGCAGAGATAAACCCCCTTGATAATATGCCCCCTTGTTTTTTTTTCTGAGATTGTCTTGCCCGGCCCTTGTTTTTAGCAGGGGTTGGCACAGGTAAGCATGGTGTGCGGTGGAGCGGGCTTTGGGGAAGTCGACAGAGGACCGAAGGTGTAATTAAATAAATAAATAATACCTATTCTGCTGTCTGCTGACTCATCCCCCACCGCGCCCCGGTCAATAGCACTTACCTGTGCCTGCCGCCGCAGCTTGTTTCTCAAGAAGCCTCTTGCAGACCCAGTTCTATTGGGGTCCTTAATTCTGGAGAGAGAATACCCAAATAGTCAACATGTTTATCTGTTTCATGCTAAAGGAGCCTTGAGATGGGGGTAGGGTTGTCGCCTGGCTGTTGACGCTGGTACGACCAGTAATTCAATATATCAGCCAGTACAAAAATTAGGATAACTAGCAGTATTCTCCCCCCTTATGAATACATAATTGAAAGGGTAAATATAAGCACTTTAAAATGTGTTCTAAATCTGCCATAATGATCCCTGGTGGGTAATTAAAGTAAACAAAGTCAGAAAGGCCATGTTATACATGAGTACAGATGCTTTTATACATAGTTCTATTTAAATACTGCGATCTAGGCTTTGCAGGAGTTTAAAATGTGAACAAATGACTGGTATTTTCTCTGGGAAAGGTGGCACCCTAGATCATTAGAAGGCAGGGTAGATCATTATTCTAGGCACAACAAACAAAGGTGGGCTGTGGCTGAACCACCACCTTACCTTACACTTCTGCTTGACAGGATTTGCACCTTAGAGAAGATAGCCGATTGCTTTGATATTATGGTGCCCCGGGCCTTTTGACTTATTCATGTCTACTGATGGTTGTATAACAGACCCATGTGTCACATAGTCAGGAACTTTTTTAAAATTTTATAGCAGACATCATTTTCACTTTTGGTATTTTAGACTTATTTATTTATCATTGAATATGTCATCAGTGGCTCACTGTTTAGAGAGTAGACCAATCACACTATTCTTCCAATTAGAGTTGGTGGCCAAGATGTGCATTTTTCTTATATCCAGTTTAGAATAGGGACTCTGCCGGTTCATGCATTCATCAACAAATAATCAAAAGCTCCTTCCCTTGGGTGTCCTGCTTGCAATAGCCCTGACGAGTCCGACATTCATGTTCTTTTTTCTTTTGCCCTGGCTCTAAAATAGCCAGAATGCGTTGGCTCATACCACTTTGTAGAAATCTGGGCTGCAGGCGGTACTCGGAGGCGTATAGAATACTGAGATCTGACACTCACCCCCCCCACACAGTTTTTGCCATGTCCCGATTCCTCAGTTCTGTGTGGCATAGGGTAGGGTCTTGTTAAATTCACCACAGCAACCATAAATATTTCTCTCTGTACTTTGTCTCATTTTAACATTTTTAACTTTTTAAAATTTTTAACTTTTTTAACATTGTTTTAACTTGCTTTTAATTATCTTTATTCTCAATTGTTGTATGACACTAGATTAACTAAAAGTGCATTGTGGCTATCATTTATAATCTGTTGTTGATGAATTTTTAACATTGCTCAAATGTAGCTATGTATGTATTTGTATCATCTACTTTTTATGGTCCACAATGACCGAAATAAAGTTTGTTGAATGGAATGGCATTTTTCTTTCACAGGTGCAGCCGCAGAAGAGTCTGCTTAACTACTGCTGACACATACCACCCTAAATTTAATCAAACTTAACTTACTGCTGACACAGACCACCCTATAGTTAATTTGCGTTTAGGTATTGTGGACAAAATACAGACCAACAAAGATATCATTACCTAAATGGTGCCTACCAACATTTTGTGAAGGCAAGTAGTTGCACCTACAGGTACATATATAGGTTTACTATACATACCGCTTCATATATGGACCTTGAAAATAAATAGATTTGAAATATGTTGAAGTTTGGTGCAGAATAGTAAGCATATGTTTAGCTACAGATACCTACTTTCACAATATATTCAATGTCAATATTTTTCCCACAATTTTTTTGTAGGTAGGTATTTATGTTTTTTTAGTTTTTTTTAATTGAAGAATCAAAGCAATAACTCAGAACATAAGCCAACACATCATATAATCAACAACATAGTAGGAAGTGAACAATATATCAAATAAAAGAGAAATAAAAAAGTAGGATAATATTTCTGTCCTAGTCTCCTGACGGAAAACATCCTTTACAACGCAACTTTTACTCCGCACTACCATTACAGCGCAGCTATTACAACGCAAATTGTTACAACGACTTGCGCTGGAGGGCGCTGTAGGATAGGGAATAGTTTAATTTTCTAACCAACACCTTCCCTACTATCCACGGGGACTGGAGTTGGAATAGAAAATTAAACTATTCCACTATCCAGCGCCCCCCAACGCAAGTCGTTGTAACGACTTGCGTTGTAAAAACTGCGTTGTAATGGCATCCGGAGTAAAAGCATGCGTTGTGATGTCATACATCCCTCCTGACATACAAATGTAGGGAACGTGGCAGAAGAACATGCTTTCACTACTGGTGCCACAGATCACTATGTAGCTACTCCAGATTAGGACATATACATTTTTTGCATGATTAAAGTGATTCTATTTCCTGCCATGTCTCAGGGGGTGGTGCAGAGACCATTGAATCAGATTAAAGAGTTTCATTAAGCCTGGCTGAATCTGAGTGGCTGTGTTTTAGCATCTCGTTCATCATACTGTCAGCTCCACAGACTTTCCTCCTGGTTTTTATTTAGTAATTGCAGGGTACCGTTGACTTTGGCCAAGAAGTGTCTGATAATCCTTAATGATAGTCTACATTAAGTTTAATTTATTACAAAAGAAATATGTAATTTATGACTTTTTTACTATTAAAGTCTTCATTCAAATTCTCTAAGTGGTCTGTTCAGAGTTTATCTTTGTGAGCTTTTACTGAAAGTTTGTGTGGATTCAAGATTAGTTTTTTTATCCAAAGGCAAGAAGTTGATTATCTAACTATGTAACCATCTCGATTCCAAATAGTTTTACATTCATATAGTTTATTCAGTTTTTTCTCTTTTCATTGGGGACTTGTATTCTTTAATCAAGTGTTTATAGTTGTGCCGGAAATAATTGCTGGATGACCCTTTGGTTTTGAGTGGTTAGTTGTGTCCCTTCTTAGGGCTGGCTTGGCTGCTTGCTCTCTACCACAGCTCATTTCAGCACAACATACAATGTCACATACTGAGAGGGAGTTGCATCCTTCTACTTCAGCCGTTGCCTGTTATTAAGGGTCTTGCCTTGATAATCAAACCATCATTTTGTTTTCTTGTTTTAGTTATTCTTCTGGCTCACTTGGATATCATACCTTTGGCTTCTTGGTGAAGTGTGGGATTAAGGCCTATCACTGCCTGGTTTATGTTCAGGAAATCCAGGCTCAAAAATTGAATGCAGGTGTTTTTGTATAATGTTTTCTTATTTCTTTCTATGTAATTTTTCTGCAGTGCAATATGGAAACTAAAGGGATTGTGTGGCATTCTGGTGATGGATGGGTTGTCTGTCATTAGTGGGTGGCTGTGACATCAGTTTATGAGAGGGTGGTCGGATAGATGCAATTGGTTTCAACCTACAAAAGCACCTGTTTAGTTATGGCACAAGTCAATTATTGTGCAGTCAATTAACCAATCAATTACGTGGCTTGTAAAGTGCTACTACTCACACATAAGGGTCTCAAGGCACTCACTTATGATATGAATGTAAATCTCGCTAGCATGTCTCCTTACGTTCTGCCTTCGAGGAGGTTGGGTCCAGTTCACGAAGGTTTATTCTACGAGTATTTTACTCGTAGTCTGGAGCAAATAAAAAACAAGCAGCATCCACGCACCGACAAATCTTTGTGAATCCACCACATAGTGCCCAAGACTTGTACCTGTATTGACAATCTCTTTGGACTGATAATACCAATTTTGGATTCTTTGTGTTTATTTACTTATTTCTTTCACTGAGAATCCCGTTCGACTGTCATGCTAAAATGGCAGCCATGCTCACGTGTCATCAATTACTACATAGGTTTAGTGTGTTCTAAACCTTGGCATGACTGTTCCCCCTCCACCTCCCTTTTACTCATCCCAAGCCTCCTCCTACTGCTATGAGCTCCAAAACAAAAAACCAAAAACAAGTTTTAAATCCTTCCCTTTTATCTCTCCACTATCCTTTTCAATCCAAATAACAGACTAACATGTCCACCACTCAAGTTAATTTAATATTTTACTATACTAACTCACCACTAATCCTTTATGGCTTCCGGAGTAGTGTGTTACCCTCCCAATAAGCACTTCAACACCTTATCAGGGGTAGCAAGCTCTATACAAAGGCAAACCATTTGCCCTCTTCTATCCCTCCACTATCCTTCTCAATCCAAATAACAGACTAACATACCCACCACTCAAATTACTTTCATACTTCACTATATTAATTCAGCACTAATCCTTTGTGGGTTCCGGAGTAGAGTGCTACTCGCCGAAAAAGCACTTCAACACCCCATCAGGGGTAGCAACGCTATATAAATGCAATTATATAACAAAACAATGCATATCTTCTGAGCCCTAGTGGGTGGAGCAGGACATGGGCATACAATGAGCATAAAGAACATGAAGGAAATCTTTTGATATGTGTAGCTATTATTGCAGGAGCCTTTCTTACAGGGGTGAGACTTTTAACAAGGGACTCTTTTTTGAGTGTGAACCAGCCTAACATTCTGTCAGATGTTCTGATGCTTAATCTAAGAAATTGTTCGTTCTTTATAGCAACCAGGAATTTCCAGTTCAATTTCATTTTCTGTGTGTCTCAATGTCTTCTTTTCTACTCTCTTAGTGCTTCCTTTCTCCTTATGCACTTTTTATTATCTCAGTTTCTCAATGTCCTTTTTTCATTTCTTTCCTACCCACTACTTCCCTGTCGTTCACTTGTTCTCACCGCACAGCTCACCTCTGTTCCACCTCATTTAGAGTTGTTTATTCTCGGTTGCCATGAGAGGCAAAAGGTGACGTCTCTTGTTTCTAATTGTTTTCCAATTAACCTTTCTAACCTCACTCTTCCCGCCTGAGCTCACACGACATATTTCTGAAATGTTACTCTGCTGTCAAAAGGAACATTTCTCCAGCATTTGCAAACCTTATGGGCTCTGACATCTTGCTTTTCTCCTCCCAGGCCTACCCATCAGGCATTGCGTCGCATCACACTTAATTCCACATTGATGATTATGGAAATAGAAGGGAATGCTGAGCCTGTCTGTCACAAGAAGCCTTCATTCCATCCGTCTGTCATTTATCTTTATCCCACTGTAGACTCCTTTACGATATACACATAAACCTTGTCTCTTGCACACCTATTTTATGTTTTACTGTCTCTGTGTTCTCCCATTTGCCTCACTTTTTTTGCTAAAAGTCTTACAGGCACATGCATCAAAGCATTTTGCGATCGCAAACAGTGCGAATCGCAAAAATCGCTTTTGGAATGCATGAAACAAGTAGCCCCTCGCAATTTAAGAAATCGTTGCGATTTCTTAAATTGCGATTGCATTTAAGGAATCGCAATTTACGATTCCTTAAATGCAATGCAAGAAAGTAAAAAGATTTGCGATTTAGCAATTAAGAATCGCAATTTACCATCACATGTAAGGTGATGGTAAATTGCGATTGTTTTTAAAAAAGCATCAAAGTGCATTTTTTAAAGTCCCATGTTAAGCACACACATGCCACTGGGACATGTGTGTGCGTAACATGAGTGCACATATCAATTTCAGGGGTGCAACAGGGTGTTCTTTGGACACCCCTGCACCCTTGAATTCGCATTCTCCGTTTGCGAATCGCTAATTGCGAATCACAGAATGAAAATTTCTTCCCATTCATTCCTATGGGCCTCTAGGCCCATAGGAATGAATGGGGAGGGATTCCTTAATTGCGACTCGCAATTTGCAAGTCGCAATTAAGGAATGTTTAGAAAGCGCACATTTTTCTGCGATTTCTACATGCATAGGCATTTGCGAATTCTTAATTGCGATTCCTTAAAAATCGCAATTAAGAAATCGCAAATGACTACAATGATGCATGTACCTGCCAATCTCTGTTTGTCTCACTTACATAGTTCCCCTTTCTTTATCTCCAAACACATTTCCCTTCTGCTTCTTTATCTCTCTCTGTCACTCTCTATGTCTCTCTAACTCATCCGTCTCTCTGTCTGTCTCAGTCTCTCTCAACACTCTGTCTGTCTCTCTCTACAACCTACAATAGAGATTAGCATATGTGTTGGCTAATGATTTGTGGCATTGCTCAGTGGTCAAATTCATTCATCTATTCACCCACTTCTACTCATTAATTTAAAGCAAATTATTGCAACTAGCGCCCAGCCCAAAAGAGGGAATGCACAGAAAGGCATCATTTCCAACTGTATTAGGACTACTGAGAAGTAAGAGTCAGGCTTAAACGCCAATGTTGAGGGAAGAAGGGATAAGGTTTTGAGGGGATTGGGATTTTTAGGGACAAGGAGCGAGTATGCATTTGTGGGTGTCCCAGCCTATCATTTATATAATCAGTGTCCACAAAGGGTTCTCTGGTTACTAATAAATAGAGCTCCCGGTTTTATGGTATTTTTTTTAACATTTCCGGCTGTATTTATCCATATTTATTGTGTGGCCATTTTATCTATATTTAGCCATATATATTTTGTGTTGTGCGTATAAATGAAGTTGAAAAACGGAACATTTCCATATTTATTTAACTAATAGAGCACTCATACGTTGATATGTTGTGTTTTAGCTATTTAGGATGTCATATATTCTATAACTATATATCCAGTGGTAAATTCTAGCATTATACCATACATGTATGTTGACATATGCTGTTATTTAAATACATTTCATCCTGTTTTTTAATTTCCCATGCTGTCCATATGCTCGCTCAGCTGCTTGTCAATAATTCATCAAAGATAGCATGGAGAGTCACTTAAAAGGAGCACACTTTTCTGTATGTATCCACTTTTAAAAATAAATGCAGACAGAAAACACATTGTTTCCTGTCTGTATTTATCTGTAAAAATCTTTAAAAACGGAAAACAGGGAGCCCTACTAATAAACAAATATATCAAAGGGGACCTCATTTTAAAGAACCGCCAGAGTGAAAATTCCGGGGTCCCAACCAAAGCTCTAGGCTGCTCCCACCTCTAGGGGTTTGCACGGAGAGTTCCCGAGACCACCCTCTCTGTGTCCAAATGGATGTCGTTGGATGGCCACCTACATGTGGAGCACAATCAGTGAGCCTCATAACTTCTACTTTGCCCTTTCACCCTTGTCTGTAATATGGAGCAGAAGCACAAAGGGAAAGGGTTATTTTTATGGGGCCAGGCTCTCACACAAATGAGGATATGCCTCCTTTTGATTGTGATGATGCACATATTGGAGCCGGCATGACCCACAGACCCATATAACAGAAATGCCATAAAAGTGGGTTTGGCCCTTTGGCATATTTACAATAACTGGCGCATCCTTGCAAATCAGCAGGGATGCGCCAGTTATTGTGCGCCACAGCTCCGCCATCATGGATGTGCTGCATTTACAATGCGGCGCACCATGGTGCAAAAACGGCACAGACGCATCTGTGCCGTAAAAGTGACGCATTGCTGGAGTTGCATCGCAGGCGCCACGCAGCTCCAGCATTGCTCTGGGGGCCCTATCTAGTTAATGCTGCGTCAATCCTTACGCCTGCTTCAAGCAGGCGCAGGGTTTTGACGCAGCATGGGCCTAAAAGTGACAGAGTGAAATCTTGTAGATTTCACTCAGCCACTTTTAGGAGGCTTTCCTGCGCCGGAACTCCCCCCCCCCCCCCCCCTGCACAGGAACGCCGAAATGTGGCGCAGGGCATTACAACGTGACGCATCTCCCAGATGCGTCACGTTGTAAGTACCCCTGCACCATGGAGCAGGATTTGCGCCGCCGCTGTGTCACAAAAGTGATGCAATGGCGGCGTAAATGAGGCGCAAGGGGCTTGTAAATCTGCCCCTAGGTGCCCAGGGTACCAAACAAGGGGCGCTCGTCTGAAGCACCCTCTGGGCCCATTCAGCCTCCCGTGCCGCTTCCATTTTCTTCCTCTTCACTAATTGGGTGGAAACCACAAATCTTCCAACTCTGGAAGAATTGCTGAAAAGAAGACCAGAAGCAGTACCAGAGGCATCATGCACATCGAGCTGGTAGAAAAGTACTCTCTGTTGTGACTCTGCAAAGCAAGTGTTTTCTTCCTAGGGCGGGTGAAACCCTGAGAAGATGCAACCAGTGTGTCCGGCTGATGCACAATTCTTTTTTAGCAGGGAAAGCAGTGTACTTTACAGTGCCCAACTGTGATGAGCTGAATATACAAGCACTCCATCCCACCGATAGGTGTAGATACACCTGAATAAGACCCTGGAGGGTACCAAGGCCTGTCCTGCACCCCAGTGACAAGTTGAACCTTTCAACACCCATCCCATGCCCCCCTCCTCCACTTGACATCCCCTTGTCACATGGACTCTGACTAGAATGGCCTTCTCATGACTCTTCACCAGCCATAGGTGGCATCTATTTGCCAGAAGAATGTCCCATAGCCGCACCTGGGGCCCTCAAGCCCTGGCCAAGTTAGGCAGAGATCAAAGGTTCGGATGATCCCCTGCATCCTGAGTCCAAAGTTTTCAAATGTAGCCCCCAAAGGCGTGTGTGAAATATCAACTCTTCTGAGCTGGGATTACAAACTGCATCTTTCTAGCTGGAGATATATATATATTCCAGACTGAGACGGGGAGTCTCCATACAGCACAAAAACATTGAAAGTGTCTGACTGTGACCAGTGCTTAAAAACAATCAGTATTTTAAGTGTTTGGGTACATTTCTTAATATGACATTTCTCCAGTGTCCTATCATTCCAGGGGTACTGGAAATGCTTGATTGTGTTTAGTAGCTACTAGGATATATGTTTTAGTTGTATTCTGGTGACCTTTAGCCTCAAACAGGAGGCTCTAAGAGTCCTGAGGAGAGTCCATAACACTTTGATCATGTCCGACAGGAACTAGGATAACTGAGTATGTATCTAACTTTGGTTAACCTTGAATTGGCTTGATTCAGATGTTCATGTATTCCTCAAAATAAGCCAGTATTATTACTTGAGATATCCTGGAGAGGGTCAGTAGTGAGTCCCTTTCAGCGTAAACTTAAACTACTTGTGTCTCTTGTCTGGTATAGAAGGAACACTTCCATAGACATACATATTAAAGACATTGATTCCTCTATACTGCTCCAAAGCCAGTGGAGCAACATTTGCCCCCGCAGCTCCTGCGGTGGGCCCTGTTATCCAGTGGGCCCCCTCCAGCACTGTGCATGAGCAGCGGGCCCCTGTCGTAAGAGCTCCTGACTGGATCCAGAGCATTGGAGGCCCCTTCATAGACTTTGCATTTCCCCCCCTCTAGTTTTGTTACGGCACTGTCCATGGTGCTGGACAATCCTGTTACAACGGTATCCCTCTAGTTCCTAGGAAAGCCATTCAGTGGTACTAAAAAGATGAGCTGTAATCTGAACGGATTCACAAACTGTGTATACTGCCCAATCCTAAAAATACATTCTAAAATATCTCAGAAATAGTCAGTATTAAGAACTAAATATAATTATGCCTCATATTTTGAGTTTTATAACGTGCTAAGTATAACCTTCCAATTATTTCAGAGCATAGATGAGATTGAAGCCATCTACATTCTGAAGAAAAAGCAGTATGTATGTATATGTATAAACCGTTTTGTAACGCGCTCTGTTACTTGGGAGTATCCTGGCGCGATTGGGAAAAAGCAGAGAAAGACAGACGAAAAACAACTTATGTCACACTCCTGAACAGGTGGGTTTTCAAATTTTTCTTAAACTGGGCTACACATTGCATGGAGCGCAGGTGGAAAGGAAGAGCATTCCAGGCACGGGCAGCAACTACAGCAATAGACTGGCCCCCTAGTCTAGTTCGCTTAAAGCGAGGAAGAGTCACTTTGAACAAAGTGGATGAGCTGAGAGCTCGTGTGGGGGCATAAAAGGTGAATCTCTTCTTCAAATAGGCAGGTCCTTGATTGTGGGTTGCTCTAAACGAGAGCACTAAGGATTTAAACAGGATACGTTGTGATACTGGCAGCCAGTGGAGATTACACCTATGGGAGCGAACACTCTTCCATCTCGTATATAGGAGCAAATACATCTGGTCAGGTAGGGTAGGCATCGATAAAAGTGTTGGCAATGATGGCCCCTGAGAATCTGTAACGTTTATTAGAAAACCCACTCTTCTTCTTTAATAGGACAATATTGTAAAATACAACTTTTTTTTAATTAAAGGGGTTTTAAAGGGTTATTTCTGTATAAGCAGTTACCCTGACTGGACATTCAGATGTATGTATATGTGATTTCACGCCACTACCCATGAGTAAGGTACTGTCTGCTCAGTCACAGCTATCACTGAAGAGTCAATCGTCATTTGCAGGCCTAACCTTCCTTCTCAGACCAAAAACCCAGGTGAAGAGGAAACAGCTGAAGTTTCTCCTTTAATTCTTTTAGTTGGTCACTGCAACTTCAGACTCCAAGGAAAATCAGCGTGCTGCTATTAAAGCATTTTTTTCTATTTAATCACTTTTTATGGTATTGAGAATAAACATTACAATAAATAAAACAACTTTAATGGCAATCCTATAAAATAAAATACATCTACCAACATGCCCTTGAAAATTATTAGTAAGATACTGTAAAATTCAGATCTGAAATATGTGAACCAATGGAGAGCCTAAAAATATGAACACAAAAAAAGGAATAAAAAGCAGGAAAAAGAAGGAAATAGTGAATGGATGTCAGTGAGAAATATTGAGTATCATAATAATATTAGAATAGCAATGTAATGGTCAAAATATCAAATATTTTCTTATTTTCTGAATGCAGACTACATAAACTATCACCATCTTCAAGGAGTTTTAACAATGTCGTCATTTGCAATTGTACATGAGTCAGAAGACAGAAATGTTATTATTATATATTCTGCCAAAAGTAACCACTATTTGCTATTTTTATGAACATCTGGGTCACAGAACAACTAAGAGAATTCATTTTATGCACATAACATATTCCATTCCACCATGCCTTATAAGAAAGTGTAGAACAATCTTTCCACTTCAATGAGACTTCCCTGACATTTGTTGTAACACAATTGCAATAAATACGTTGAATAATGTATCTCTACTTTTGAGAGATTGAAAATCATCAGCTATGCCACGAAAAATATTTTGCAAAGATAGGAGAGTATTAGTTTTGAATATAATATCAAACTTTTCCAAGGTTGCCAAAATTGCTAAACTAAACGCCATAAAAAATGGATAAAAGTACTAGGAGAGAATGAACATGCCCAACAAGAAGTGAGTATTAGAGAATTAAAAGTATTAATACTAACTGGAGTTAAAACAAAAGCTTGATTATAAATCAAATACAAAGTTTGGGTGGCAGCACATAAGGTTGACATCATTTTTGTCCAAATGTGTTCCTAATTAAAGGTGAAAAATATTTTAAGGTACATTTCCCATTCAGCTTCTTTTTGGATTTAACATCAACTCATTTAGCATCATTTAAATAATTAATATATTGTTGAAACTTTAGGAGGTAAATTAAAATTGCATGAATTAAAAACATGCTGCAAAGGACTACAAGATGTTGACATAGCTACTATTATGAAATCCCACATGGAACATGTGTGCTAGCACGTGCTAATGTGGCATGATATTTTAGGTGTGCAAAGTACAAGGTGAATGGTTTCACAATACCGTGCTCTGGATTCCTGCACACCATCCTACTTGGAGGGAATAGAAGTGTAAATACCTTGTACTGATTGCATGGCATGCTTGAACACACACATTCACTACTACAGGGCTCAAGTCTGGGGTACACGCGGGTGGACGGCGCCCCCCCACTCTTTTCAAAGGGTGGACGCCGTCCCCCTGCCAAGAAGCTGGGCCCCACAGAAATAAGCTGAACGTGTCCCTGTGTAATTTTCAGACACGAGGACACATTGAGCACATGACGTCATGAGGTCATTTGCATATTGTCAATCCCCCCACTTCTTTTTATAGGACTTGTGCCCTGCACTACTAAAACACTAAGAAGTGCGGGAATCAAAAATGAACGTCCTCATATATAGGTAAGCCCGCGTGTAGATCAATGATCAGAATTTCCATGTGAACAAGATTTGTGCCTCGACTACTAAGTGAATGTCATGAGGAGAATGACTGAATGAGTATAACTAGCGGGAAGAATATAGGGCCTTCACGTGACGCTCCGGATCCCTGTTCTAGGCAAATACAAATCAATAACCTTTAGCCATGATTATGAGTGTCCTGGGGGTGTTGGGATGTTCATCACAGCCTGAAAAATCTGGTATCTCAAGATTTGCAATTCATCAGATGCAACAACGAGCACCTATTCCATTCTCCTCAAAAATGGTGCGTGACATGCAGCAGCGACCGGCATCACTACATTATGGTGGGGCGCCATGCCCAAAACACTCCCCATAGATGCTGGCTGCAGGGTCTGAATGCGGTCTCCGTCTTGGCACTCTCCTCCTCGGTGCTGCCGTGGCAGAAAGGGAGGGACTTTCTCCCTTGTACAACCCGAAACCAATCAATCCTGGAGCTGCACAGCAGCTCCAAGATTGGTTGGAGCAGGCTCACCCAGCGCTCATTTTGAGGCTGGGGCCTGCGGCTGCAATCCTTCAGCTGTTTCTCCGCCCTGGTATTGCAGGCTCTGAAGTGCGCAGGTCAGATTGGTCGGCTGTAGGAAGCCGGCAAATCTGACATGCAAACTGGCAGGGGGCTGCATTAATAGTGCAATTGCACTAATCACCCCCACCCCCTGACCTCATGCTGTAACGGCGCGAGCCTGGGACACATTAATTAAATTGTAATTATTACCATTTTATTAATGTGTGTGCCTGATTCACTCGCAGCAGGTAGGGCGACAATCCGCCGCCACAAAGGAGGAGCCGCCACTGGTGACTTGAAAATGTTGGTATATTCCACACCAAAATTCACGCGTTTCGGTATTTATTCGGTCTGGTTCCCCCAGTAAATGTGAACAGGTATCCCGATTGAAGACTTAGGGGCAGATTTACAAGCCCCTTATGCCACTTTTGCGTCACTTTTCCCTTGTTAAAAGTGACGCAAAAGTGGCGCAAGGGGCTTGTAAATCAGCCCCTGAGGGTCTTATTTAAAGCCCCTTGCGCCGCCGGTACGTCGCTTTTTCCCATGTTAAAAGTGAAGCACCAGCGGCGCAAGCGGCTTGCAAATAAGTCACTTTATATGCATTAAGTTCCATTTCTAATTACGATCGATATACAAACAGGTGTATGCGTAAAGAGCGTCAAAAAACCGATGCATTGGGAATCGAGGCCTTTGTTATTTGTATTAATCTAACATTGCGCATAGTTTCCCCTATAGTTCTTTCTGCCTCACACAAGCATCAGGATTGCATGCACCTGCACAAATGCACTCAGCACACAAACACATAAATATTTATTCCCATACAGTGAGAGGCCCTTAATGTCCTCTATCTCCATCTCCGTCCCCCCAGGCTTACCTGGGACGCTAAGTGTGAAATTAAAAAAGAACTGATTGATGCATCAGTTATTAATAGAACTTCCCATTGGCTCCAGGGTATAGAACGTTGCGCGGCGGAGGCAGGTGGCGCGAGATTGATGGGGAGGTGCACACAGGAAGTGAGGGGTGGCGGGGGACGGCCGGCACTTCCTCTCATCCTGCCCCTGTCAGAGTTGTGAGCATGCGGGGTGCCCCAGATGGCAGCTGTCTGAGGCAGGGGCGACTGTCACCAAAAGACACTTTCATTAGCGCCGGAAGCTGTAATCCGCGCGCACCGGCGCGGAGGTGCCGTCCCAGAACAAAGCGCTTATCTTATCTCCCTCACAGTGCACGTCTCTGCAGCAGGGTTAATCAATCCTGTTACTGACTGCGAGCCCATCTCGGCGAGTTCTCTCCTGCCCTATCGCTCTCGTGCCTCCTTCACCCTCCCCTCTAATTGACACTTCATAATCCCCTTTCTCTTCTCCTCCCGACTCCCCCTCTCCACACCTCATGCCGCCACTTCCTTTTCTTGTCTGTTTCACACTCATCCCCCCCCCCCCTCCACTTCTCTTTGGCCAGCCTCTCTCTGCCCTCCTCGAGGTCTCTAGTTTGTGGAGTGCCTTCTCTGTTGTTTTTTTGTATTGCCTGGCTTCACCACTCCAGCCCCCAAATATTCCCTCTCTTTCTGTCTCAACCCTCTCGCCTCTCTCTTCTTCGCTTTCAATCGAGTCTGACTCCTTCATCTCAGTCTCTCTCCACTTACATTTTCCACACCCTCTTCTACTCTCTTGAAACCTTGATAAGAGGTCTTCAAAATGGGGGGCATGCACCCTGGAGGAGTGGTGGGGGGGGGGGGGTTATCTGAAGGTGGGGGGTTTGAAGAGCACCAGACACTGGCCAAGTGGAGCATCGTGCTGAAAAGGATACTGTACTATTAGTAAAAAAAAAAAAAAAAAACACAAAAAACAACATCAAGTGGCAGTGAGCCACTATGTAATGGGTCATTACTAATACATTTTGTCACTCATGTTCTTTCTGGGTGTAGGAGTCAACAGTGGAGGGGGGCTCCATGTAAGCCTCAAAGTCCCTCCTTTTCTAATAAAAGATCATACTGTGGATGTCTTTAGCCTGGAGAGACAGGGCAGTCCAGAGCTTGCTGTCAACAAGATATTTAATTACATTTTTAAAAGGGATAACTGAACAGAACTGCAATGTCTGAATTGTTAAATATGTTAAGAGCTGGCAATTGTGTAGCATAACAGTGAAGAAAATGTTGGCCGTTTTGGGGAGACCTGATTATTATTATTATTTTTTTTACACAAATTGTCGGTGGCATTAAAATGTTTGAAGACCACTGCCCTAGATTGTTCACAAACAATTATTTCCTTCCTTTCTGACACTACTTTTCTCCTTTTTTAAACCTCCCACTCTTTCCCCCCCCCACCGGGACAAGATTTATCATAGTATTGCGTTGCACTTGCATCACGCAATCCTTGCGTGGCCCTGCGATGCTTGGTAAATCTGGAGTTGCTGTTTTTAGGTTACTCTATGCCAGGAAGGCGTTACATGGGTGGGAAGTGGATGTTCTCACACTTCCACCCATGTATTTTGGCGCATTCCTACATTTACCAAGCCAAGTAAACATAGGAATGCGTCAAAATGATACACCTTCCAGCAGGGCCGGACTGGGAACAAAAACCGGCCCTGGCAAAGTGCTCGGCCGCCCCCCCTTCCCCGGGGGCGAGGGGCCCATTGGGGGTGCGGCCGAGCTCTTTGCTGGGGCTGGTTTTCAGCCGATTTTGTTACAGGGCCGATTTTGCAGCAATCGGCCCTGTGTCAAAAATGGCCCACAGGGGCCCAAAACCGCCCCCCACCGTTGCGGCGCACCGGGGGATTGCAGGTGCCCGCAACGGCCAGTCCGGGCCTGCCTTCCAGATAAATGTGGAGAAATATCTTTATTTTTCCTTGTTTTTTCCTCTTTCTAACTGTGCTGCAGCGTGGAGCATACTTAGTAAGACGATAACATCTCAATATGTTTTTTTTTTAGTAGCATGGTGTCTCCTCCTGCACAATAATAATCCTGCCTGCAACGCAGGCACTCTTGCACCATGACGCAAGGGTGGCTGCTTTGGCGCTGGGCGGCACTGAGTGCATCAGCCCAATGAGGGAGCAGGAATGGCCCATATGTTGATAGATATGACGCATTCCTGCCCTCTCCATTTGACGCAGCACAGCAAGTTGTCTTGCTGTGCTGCACGGCGTCAAATTTTGATAAATCTGAGCCTCAGTGCAGGTCTTCTACAAACTCCGCTTCTGTTTTTGCGCCCTCTGCAGTTGCGCTACTGTCTCCGTCTCCTGCTGTCTCCCTTGTTATTCGCTACTCTCACACAGGTTTTATTTACTTCTGGCTTATTTATGAGGCCCTGCGTCACTTTTACGCCACCGGTGCGTCACTTTTTGTGACGCACCAGCAACGTAAAAAATGTGCCTTGTTGCACCATATTTACAAAGTGACGCATCTAGGTAGATGCGTCACTTTGTAAACCCCTGCGCAACATTATACCTGCACCAGGTATATTGTGTGCAGGGGGGGCGTTCTGGCGCAAGAAAGGGTCATAGAAGTGACGCAGTGAAATCTATAGGATTTCACTGCGCCACTTCTAGGACTCAAATGCGTCAATATCTTACGCCTGCCTCACAGCACGCGTAAGACTGATGCAGGCCCTTTCACATGGGGCTTGCTCCATGTGAAAGGACACATTGCTGGAGTTGCGTCACTTTTGTGACACACAGATACATCAGAAATACTGACGTATCTGTAACTCCTTGCGACATGATGCATCATACAGTAAATATGACGCATCATTGGTGTCGCAAGGAGGGCGCACTGAGAAGTGGCGCATCACTGCTTTCACGCAGCGATGCGTCACTTCTCATAAATGAGGCCCTTAGTTTGTTAGGTAGTTAGCAGCTGTAGAATTTCAATCAGAATGGGGGGAGGAGGAGTCTGAGTGGGGCTCTGCTATTGGTTGAGAACCAACCAACCTAGAGAGGGGGAGATGGGCTCTGGCGGGAGCAGAGTACAAAGTTTGTGAAGTCGATCATCTTATCAAAGGGACAGTAGCCATGCTTCTCACTGCTCACTGCTCTCTTCCTGTCTGACGTCATCACCACTTTCTCTTCTCCGTCCTCTTGTATGGGCCCTGCTACTCCTCCCATATGTACTTCTGTTCAGTCTGTATACCCCCTCTCTCTCCTTTACACTGATTTTCTCCATGTGCTTCTCTTACACAGGAATTTCAATGGCCCTACGTTTTTATTCATCTTTCCTTAAGTTTATTCTCCCCTCTCCCCCTTTTACGCTCACCTCCACTCTGCCCTTTCACAACCCCCAATCTTTTGAACATTCTTTTTCCGATCTAACCTCCTTTCATCCTCCACTCTCCATTTGGCCACTCGTCTCTTCCATCTTTCCCACCCTGTCACCAATTTTTCGTATAATGTTTTCACTTTCTTTCACTCCCCCTATGTTATTGACCTTTTTTTCCTATTTCTCCTCAATCCCTTCTAAGTTCTTCCTACTCTGTCTTCACTTCCCCCACTCTCTCTTGCTTCCTTTCCCCACCTTTCCTCCCTAACATTCCATATTGTGCTGTTTATGTTATGTTGTTATATTATACAACGTTATGTAATTTTGTGACACACTTGTATGTAATGTTGATTTGTGCAGCGCTGCCAGTATTTCTGCTCCTACACAATGTTTGCTCCTGTTCCCTCTCTCACCTTCTGCTCAATCACCCCTCCCTCTTTTCCAATACGTCCTCTGCCTCCTTTCTTTAACCTCTCCGTTCTCTCCCTTGCACTTTTATTTTCAGTCCGCCACTCTCTCCTTTCATTCCCTCCTCATTCTTTCCTCCTTATTCATTTATTTTCGTCTTCCCCCAGTGGTCGAAGTGGGAAAACAAAAGTAGGGGAACTGTGGGTGGAGAATCAGGGGGCGGGAATAACCGAAGATTGAATCAGTGGGCGGAGTCAGGGGTGTGGCTAGAAATAGCAAAACATACCAATTTTTAGTACGTTTAGCATTTCACTGACCAGTTACAGCTTATAACATTATTTAATTAAAAGAATGGATATGTTTATTTGAGGTTTAATTCAGGAAAAAGCAAACACGCATAGGGAATACAGGTTTATGTAAAGCATGTGAAATATAAGCAGGAACAACATGTAGCCTTAATGCTTTTACTCTCATTGTTCAGAAATCCATGATTATTTTTTGTCTCAAACATTGAGGACATGAATACAGGGCATCTCCTGTACACATGTGTTAAGCAGGGTGTTCAGAAGAGAAAGGGACTCTTCAGGAGAATCTAGACTCAATGAAACCCACAAAGGCTCCTTCATATTCATGCCAGCCAGCTAGCTGCTCAATCATAATATAGCAAAAAGAACAACTGGTGGACAGAATCCAGAACAATATCATACATTCACCCCAGTACAGAGATCTGGGCCTAAATCCATTGTTTCTTTGCTCACCATGCCATTCCAGTTTGGACCCAGCCATATGCAAATCAGTCTTGATACTGCACCCAATGAAAACAGTCCAGCCCGAACTGCCAGGCCAGGTCCTCCCTGGACCGGAATCAAGCATCCTAGGACCGGTTTCGGGCTTTCAGCCCTCATCAGCCAAGATAGCTTGATTCCAGTGGCATGGAGAGCACAGGACTATTGTCTGAGCATACCTGTCCCACTCGGGGTGACAAATGCAAAAAGAACAATTGATGGACAGAAGGCAGAACAATGTCATACATTCACCCCAGTTCAGAGATCTGGGCTTAAACCCATCGTTTTGTGCTCACCATGCCATTCCAGTTTGGACCGAGCCATATGCAAATCAGTCTTGATCCTGCGCCCAATGTGAACAGTCCAGCCCGAACTGCCAGGCCATATGTATTCAAGTGTCCTTTCATTCGGGAAGTGAACACAAAGCAGTACCCACTGAACTATGCACATAACATATTGCTCTTTGATATGCATGGTACATGTTCTTTGCAGCAAGCATATTACCACTCTGCACTACCATAGATGAGTAAAACAGCCACTAGACAACACATGCTCCCATCTCTCTCCAGCAGGTACATTGATCACCAAAGTTATCTTGGCACTTGCATTGTTGACCGAAACCTGCTGAATATACAAAGAACTTTGCAGTGTTTTTAAAACTCCTGCACTTGTACAAAACCGGTCCCCCCAAACTAAACTGGCCCCCTACCCTTCCAGTCGCCCTGGGAAACGCCTGCTCCTGCCCTTTCACTGCTCCTGTCCAGTCAGTACTCCTGCTCATGTTTGATCAACACTCCTGCTTCGTCAATTCCCCTGCCCCCTCCCTTCTCCTGGCCCCTCCCTACTCCTGGACCGTCACTTCTCCTGGCCCGTCACTTCTCCTGGCCCGTCACTTCTACTGGCCTGTTCCCTTCTGCTGCCCTGTTCCATTCTCCTGCCCTGTTCACCGCTCCTGCCCTGTTCACCGCTCCTGCCCTGTTCACCGCTCCTGCTTTGTTCACCGCTCCTGTCCTGTTCCCTGCTCCTGCCCCGTTCACCGCTTCTGTCCTTTCACCGCTTCTGTCCTTTCACCGCTTCTGTCCTTTCACCCCTTCTGTCCTTTCACCGCTCCTGTCCTTTCACCGCTCCTGTCCTTTCACCGCTCACGCCCGGTTACTGCTCTAGCTCATGCCCCGTCACTTCTCCTGCCCGTCACTTCTCCTGCCCCATCACTTCTCCTGCCCCATCACCTCTCCTGCCCGTCACCTCTCCTGCCCAGTCACCTCTTCTGCCCAGTCACCTCTCCTGCCCCGTCACCTCTCCTGCCCCGTCACCTCTCCTGCCCCGTCACCTCTCCTGCCCCGTCACTTCTCCTGCCCAGTCACTGCTCCTGCCCAGTCACTGCTCCTGCCCCAGTCACTGCTCCTGCCCCGTTCACTGCTCCTGCCCCGTTCACTGCTCCTGCCCCGTTCACTGCTCCTGCCCCGTTCACTGCTCCTGCCCCGTTCACTGCTCCTGCCCCGTTCCCTGCTCCTGTCCCGTTCCCTGCTCCTGTCCCGTTCCCTGCTCCTGTCCCGTTCCCTGCTCCTGTACTGTTCCCTGCTCCTGTACTGTTCCCTGCTCCTGTCCTGTTCCCTGCTCCTGTCCTGTTCTCTGCTCCTGTCCTGTTTACTGCTCCTGCCCCGTTCACCGCTTCTGTCCTTTCACCGCTCCTGGTCCTTTCACCGCTCCTGGTCCTTTCACCGCTCCTGTCCTTTCACCGCTCCTGTCCTTTCACCACTCACACCCGGTTACTGCTCTAGCTCATGCCCCATCACCTCCCCTGCCCCGTCACCTCCCCTGCCCCGTCACCTCCCCTGCCCCATCACCTCTCCTGCCCCGTCACCTCTCCTGCCCCGTCACTTCCCCTGCCCCGTCACCTCCCCTGCCCGTCACCTCCCCTGCCCCGTCACCTCTCCTGCCCTGTCAATTCTCCTGCCCCGACACCTCCCCTGCCCCGTCACCTCTCCTGCCCCGTCATCTCCCCTGCCCCGTCACCTCTCCTGCCCCGTCACCTCTCGTGCCCGTCACCTCCCCTGCCCCGTCACCTCCCCTGCCCCGTCACCTCCCCTGCCCCGTCACCTCCCCTGCCCCATCATCTCCCCTGCCCCGTCACCTCTC
The DNA here is from genome assembly GCF_964261635.1 of Lissotriton helveticus. NCBI lineage: Eukaryota > Metazoa > Chordata > Amphibia > Caudata > Salamandridae > Lissotriton > Lissotriton helveticus. The sequence continues at coordinate 185,082,239 of NC_136068.1, read as the reverse complement.
CTGCCCGTCACCTCTCCTGCCCGTCACCTCCCCTGCCCCGTCACCTCCCCTGCCCCGTCACCTCCCCTGCCCCGTCACCTCTCCTGCCCGTCACCTCTCCTGCCCCGTCACCTCCCCTGCCCCGTCACCTCCCCTGCCCCGTCACCTCTCCTGCCCCGTTACCTCTCGTGCCTGTCACCTCCCCTGCCCCGTCACCTCTCCTGCCCCGTCACCTCTCCTGCCCCGTCACCTCTCCTGCCCCGTCACCTCTCCTGCCCCATCACTTCCCCTGCCCCGTCACCTCCCCTGCCCGTCACCTCCCCTGCCCCGTCACCTCTCCTGCCCTGTCAATTTTCCTGCCCCGTCACCTCCCCTGCCCCGTCACCTCTCCTGCCCCGTCACCTCTCCTGCCCCGTCACCTCTCCTGCCCCGTCACCTCTCCTGCCCGTCACCTCCCCTGCCCCGTCACCTCCCCTGCCCCGTCACCTCTCCTGCCCCGTCATCTCCCCTGCCCCGTCACCTCTCCTGCCCCGTCACCTCTCGTGCCCGTCACCTCCCCTGCCCCGTCACCTCCCCTGCCCCATCACCTCCCCTGCCCCGTCACCTCCCCTGCCCCGTCACCTCTCCTGCCCCGTCACCTCTCCTGCCCCGTCACCTCTCCTGCCCCGTCAACTCTCCTGCCCCGTCACCTCCCCTGCCCCGTCACCTCCCCTGCCCCGTCACCTCTCCTGCCCTGTCCATTCTCCTGCCCCGACACCTCCCCTGCCCCGTCACCTCTCCTGCCCCGTCACCTCTCGTGCCCGTCACCTCCCCTGCCCCGTCACCTCCCCTGCCCCGTCACCTCCCCTGCCCGTCACCTCTCCTGCCCCGTCACCTCTCGTGCCCCGTCACCTCTCCTGCCCCGTCACCTCTCCTGCCCGTCACCTCCCCTGCCCCGTCACCTCTCCTGCCCCGTCACCTCTCCTGCCCCGTCACCTCTTCTGCCCCGTCACCTCTCCTGCCCCGTCACCTCTCCTGCCCCGTCAATTCTCCTGCCCGACACCTCACCTGCCCTAGTACCTCTCCTTTCCTGTCGCCTCTTCTGTTTGGTCACTCCGTGTACAACATTGACAAAGGTGTCAAGTTCCCCACAGTCCTCTGCTTGGGGAAAGCTCCTCTCTAATCACCAACTCCGATCTCAGGGGCACTTGATATGTTAAAGGCAGAGGGCGGCCGCATTGTCATTCTAAAGGGGCTAATCTGCCTCAATTGGAATGACAATGGCCTCCCCTCGGTCTGTGCGAGCTCAGGGGGGTGCGGGGGCTGCTGCAGCCTCTGGAGTACAACAGAGAAGTGCGAGCAGCCCCTGGAAGCGGAAAGAAAAAATCATTTTAAAGTTGGACTATTCTTGCCGTCCGGGACGCTTTTTTGAAAGCAGAAGTAGGGGAACGGACTGAACAATTTTTTAGAAGTAGGGGCACGCCGTGCCCTTCCGTCCCCGCCCACTTCTATCACTGTCTTCCCCACACACTACTCGACTCTCCTTTCCCACCCAACTGTGCAGTTCCTCTCTGTTTATTTCCTCGGCGCTCTGATCCTGCAGTCCTTCTTTGCTGTCGTTCCTTTCGTTGACTAGCCACCTAGCCTCTCCTTGCTTTCCCTCCTCTCTTCCTCCAATGCTTCTCTGCTGTCTTCCTTTCTCTCCCCACCTGTTTTGTCTGCCCCTGCCCTCTGTCTTTTGTTCACTCCTTTCTCTCTCCTAGTAATGTTACCTCTCTCTGCCTTTTCTCCTCTGCGATCCCTCAGTTCTTCCCTGCTGCCTCCTCCCCCCTTCTCTTCTACAGGTATGTCTCTCCCTTTTCTCTTCCCTATGGTGCTGCAGTTCTTGTCCGTCCACCCCTTCTGTCTCCTACAGGACTGCCCTCTCCCAGCTCTGGGTCCTGGCGGTACTCCATTCCTTCTCTGCAGTCTTTCTTCTCTCTACCGCCCACCTTGTTTCTCCTCCCCCTCTTTCCGGTGTGCTTCACTCTGTCATCCCTTCTCTCTCCTACTTATCTGTTCTCTTCCAGCTCTGTTCTTCGAGGTGATTTTACTCCCTCCCTGTTGTCTACCTGTTTCTATCTCCCATTTATTGTATTTGCCTGCTCTCTTACCTCTGTTGTGCTATGCACCTTCTCCAGGGCCGGACTGGGAACCACAACCGGCCCTGGCAAAGCGCTCGGCCGGCCCCCCCACTCCCCACTGGGGGGGGGGGGGGGTTGGTGGTGCCGCCTAGCTCTTTGGCCGATTTTGGTACAGGGCCGATTTTGCACACCCATCCATGTGGCGCACCGGGGGATTGCCTGGTGCCCGCTATGGCCAGTCCGGCCCTGACCTTTTCTGTTGTCTTTCCTTCTCTTTATCCTCTTAAGCCTGTCTCTCTGAACGTGCTCTCCTTCTTCAGTGCTGTCTCGCCTTTTTTTTCAGGTTTTGCCTACAGCGAGCATGCGCTGCCAGCTAAAACTGTTATCCTAAAAAGAGGGAGTTTGAGCCTGCCCATTACTTACCTTTATTTACCTTTGGTAGACCCCCACGTCATTCTTGCTTCATTTGCGTACCATTTGTCAGCTTCTCCTCCTGGCAGCCGGCTTCCTCTTGGGTCACAGAGTCTTTGGGGTCTTCGTCCATGCCGGGAAGCAGTGACCAAGTACTGCTTCATATGGCCAGTGTCCTTTCACCGGTCAGCAGGTACTCCATTTTTGTTTTTTACTTATCGGCGCACGCTCAGTGGATGCTCTGCTCTACCCCTTATGTTCTCCCCTTTTTCCCTGCTGCCTTCCCTCCTCTCTCACCTACCAATTTTGTCTCCCCCGCTCTCCTTACCTTCTCCTCCTCTCTTACTTGTCTGTCACCTCTTCTCTCTTATGCTCATCTACTCTCTCCTGTCTCTCTTTCCCCAGCTATCCTCCCGTCTTTCTGTGCAGCCTTCCCTTCTCTCACCTCTACCCATCTGCAGTGGACTGGAAGGAGCTGGGAAGAAATGAATAAGGTGAGGAGAAGAGATTCTGAAAAAAAGAAACCAATGGATTGTAAAAGTGATCGAGAGAAGGAGATAGAAGTGGGTATAGACAAAGGATGAGATCGCTCGCTTAAGACAGAGAAAGAGAAAAACAGAGAAATATGGTCATGAATTTGTATGTTTCCAAAATTCGAATTTTTTTGTCACCTGGATTCCTGATTTTTGCCATGTGTTCCTATTCGCATGACTCTGAGGTCTGCTGAACACTCCAAAGAGACATGTGCCTTTTTCAAAACAGTGGCATCTCTGCCAGCCAGTTGAGCCCCATTAACACAGGACTTACCCACCTTGTTTTAACAGGTCAGGAGGCTAACATGGAAATGTGACAGACCCTCATAAGTGGACTCTTGTACAATCACTGTATACAGGCAGGCAGTGTGGTTTTGGCACTAAGATATACATTAAGTGGATGTTGTCTCCTTTACAGAACAGTTGCACATAATCAGACTTCTGTTTCCAGCTCAAACTGCAGCCATTCCTCATAAAGATGTATTGAACTGATGCCTGTGTGCTGCTGGAGGTGAGTAAGAGTCATCTTGCAGTGCACCCCTACAGGCAGGCCTTCATCAGGACAACGACAGTACAGCAGAAGTTTGATATCTCCTTCAATTCAAGAGATATGAGCAAACCTTATTTTTCAGTTCAGAGTTGATTAAAGCAAGGACACATTTCTGTTTAGGAGAGGGAACTTAATTAAATAATGCAATTGCTCCAAGTGGGCATTTGACCTCTACCAGGACGATCCATTGAGGTTAATGATCTGTCAAGGGATAGCAGTGACGGCCTAGTATGAGGTCAATTTGCTGCATACATTAGCTTCAGGTCGGTTGCCTTCTCTATTCCTACTGAGGGGCTGAGGCAGCCTTTGGTGGTCAATTTACACAGCACTGGTCCTGTCAGTAGATGTCATGACAATCCAGAGATCTCTGTCATTGTGTAGTGGGCTTGGATCAGGAAAGTAGAGGAAAGCGGGTAGCTTGGAAGGAGCTTGGACCCACAGAGGCTTTTATCCACCATCTTGGATTTGATCAGCAAAAAGGTGTTTGGAAACTTAAGAATCGAGGTATACTCCAAGGGCGGGAAGTACACAGTTTTGCAGCAAAGGAGGATATCTTGTAGTTTAGGGATTTTAGAGTCACTGGATGTTAGAGTTTCACCTGTCACAGTGGTGTGGGCCCTTCAAATACCTCTGCTAGGGCCACTGTTCCTCAGAACCTCCATGGAACTTAGAAGAGAAACTGGGAAGATCTTAGCCCAAGGACTGGCTCTCAAGATTGTAATAGTCAATCTCATGAGTCTGATTATCTGGGCCATGGGAGTCTGCCTCCGATTGGAAGCTGGGTCACATGCTAGAGGTGCCCACTTCTTCCAAGAAGCATCTGAGAGCTTTGGAGTGGACTTGTATGTGCAAGTGAGGCTGCACCTACCCTTTGGGGCTTATCTCCTACTGATGTGGTGTTACAGGGAGGTCCATACAAATGCCGGCTCATGGCCAGCGCTCTGTGGATACGGACCAAGGACTGGAAGAGACTGAAAACCCAAAGTTTGACTTTCAATTCCCAGAAATCACTGCAGGATCCAATAGTTTATTTGATCCATCAACCCTTGACAGCTGTCAACTTCCAGCTTGTACTGCTGACTTCAACACTAGCAATTAGCTGAATGTGACTACAGGTCTAATGCTCAAGCTCAGATCATCAAACTGAAGTCTTCTTCACCAGCATGAGGACCCATGGGTGTCAATGGGGACTCAAACTGCCTGCATCTGAAGTGGATGTATGACGTTACAACGCATACTTTACAACGCATACCTTTACAACGCATTTTTTACAACGCAACATCCATTACAATGCATTCCATTACAACGCATGCCATTACAACGAATTTTTAAAAACTGCCTTTACAACGCATTCCATTACAATGGATACTACCTTTACAACGCATACCATTACAACGCATAACATTACATTGCATGTATGGTAAGTATTGGATAGGGTAGGGGCAAAAATTACTATTCTAACTCCAGGGGGGTGCAACAGTAGGGTAAGTGTTGGAAAGTGTAGGGGTAAAAATTACTATTCTAACTCCAGGGGGTGCAACAGTAGGGTAAGTGTTGGATAGTGTAAGGGTACTATGCGTTGTAATGTTATGCGTTGTAATGGTATGCGTTGTAGTGACATGCATTGTAGTGGTATGCGTTGTAGTGTCATGCGTTGTAATGGTTGCGTTGTAATGGCATGCGATGTAATGGATGTTGCGTTGTAAAAGTTTCGTTGTAATGGTAGTGCGTTGTAAAAGTTACGTTGTAGAGGTTGTTTGCCTCTGACATCAGCGCAGTCCAGCAGCTCCCGATGGAGATTGAAATGGTCTGCTTCACCTTGACATTCCAGGAACTTCCACACTTCACTGCTAGAAGCTTGGTTTTTCATTGATCCGCTTAACCATAGTTCACCAGCACAGCTACCATGATCTGCTTAACCACAGTTCACCAGCACAGCTACCACTTTGAACGCAGGATTCAAGTGGGCTCTCTCTGTTGTTTTTCATCATGTTACCTTCTCCCTTTTAACAACATAGACCAGGGCCACTAAAATTATGTGATCACGCAGATGTGAATTTTTCCGCATAACCACACTTGCCACATCAACCACCATCTGCAGCATGACTTTCACGTTTGAATAAAAATAAAATTGTAGTTCAACCGAATAAAAGTTACTAAAAAGTTGGTGCCATAAAGTGCAGATCCTTTGCTAAGGTCAGCTGGTTTCCTTTCAGTTGCTGATTACTGTATTCAAGGGTTAAACAGGCACTAATGAGGTGAAACATTTGGTAAGATAGAATTAATGTGTGTTAAAAATGACCAAATTAGCAAAACAATAGTGCAACATTAACCCACATACGTTGGCCCTCCTTCGCTGCTGCATAATTTTGGTGGCCCTAAATATGGCGAGCTGCGCATTTTATTTTTATGACAACTTATTTTTAATGATTAATAACTCTTGATCCGTCGATGCAAATGTAATCAAGGCTGCTCCTCCATTTTTATTATGTTTATGCATTTTTATCTAAATTTGCTTTAGATCTAGAAGTTCATTTCTTTGCATTGCACTGTCATAAAGTGTGACTCATCTGCTATATGAGCTTTCCTCCCAGAGTTTAGACTTGCTGCTCACACCATGCTACCAAAGGTAAGCCATGGACATCTTTATGAGTTGGACTGTAGAACACATACCAAAAAACAGGTTCTAGATGCTCAGAAATACAGAGAGGGAAGTCAGAAGGATGAAAGTAGATAAGGTAGCTGGAGAGGGGTGGAGACAAAAATGAAATTAGGGAACAGGGAGAGAGGGAGTTGGAGAAAGAAGAATGGAGCAAGGTGTAAAAAAGAGAGAGTTGGGGTTCGGATCGGCAAGCCTATGAGATATAAACTAGACGGCGGCGTAGTAAGAACGAAGCAAGAGACCTGGAACAGGAGAAGGTGGTTGGTGATAACCAAAAATTGCAAAATAACAGTTATAACGTTTTTTCTAAATAATTACTATGAGATAGAAAGTTTGGTTTGTGAGGCGACTTTGGTTTATTTCCAGGAAAATCCCTACTAAACCTCAGCATGTTATAAACATAGGCATTGGTGCCTTAAACTCAGCATGGGTGTTTCCAGTGCATGCTATGCAGACACCCCTCTTCCCTTTATCCCCTCTCAATACATATAACTGAGCTAAAAATAAAAAAATGACTCCCTACCAGCTCAATTGACCTCCTTGCGACTCCCCACAGCGAGAAATAGGCCGACTCCGTATCTGAAGACCAGGGGGCAGAGTAGCGAGGGATAGATTAGAAAAAAAGGCTTGAGTCTTGGACAGGTGTCACTCACGGATCATTACGCTGGACAACCTGAGCTCAATCCACCACTCAATGCAGGCAGAACTCTGAAAGTGATGGTCCATCTCCATGGCAACCGCACAGGAACATGTCTCAGACTTCCATTCTGCAATCCTCAGCAGTTCAACATCTAGAGCGGGTCATCATCAAGCGCAAGTAATCCGGGAAAGCATCATGAAAGAGCAGGAGACATATACGGCTAGGCAGGCTGAGACCACCAGTATTCCATAGGGGTCATGATAACTCTCAAACTATAGCCAGTTGGTTTATTGCCAATTTCTGGACGGGTGTGCACACTAAATATCAAAGTCAGAATATCAATAGTTCTAAATATCGAGGACAAAATACTTTAGAAAAAAATTAACACATAAATCTAGATATTTTTTACCTAACTCCACATTTATGTACCTATGCTTTACATATTTCTTCAAGGTATGTAGATGTGGAGTTTGGAATAGTAAATTTACACCTTCCTACATGCACTTCCCTTTCAATATTTTGTCCCTCGGTATTCTTGTATGTCGATATTCAGTAGTACAATCCCCTCGGGGCACCACAAATCACCAATTATTGCCGCAGCAGACAATAACAACCCCAATAGTCTGAAAAAAAGACACCAAGGACTGCTGACACTTCTCAGAGAGCAGACACCACAGATAACTGACAGCCTCATAGGATGCTGTCAAAACTCGTCCGGGGGGTCCTGGGGCACTCAGGGGTTTCTGAGCCTCAACCGTGGCAGTTTGGATCCTTGTACCACTTCTGTCCCACGGCCTTGCCTACCAGGGCCACCTAAAACTGAGCACCATGTACACCTTTTTAACAGTTGACTCTCAGATAGCGAGGCGAACAGTGCAAGGTTTACCCAGGAGGTGGTGTGGAGTATGAAACTCAGAACTCACCAATCAACACATTTGTTTTTGATAGGAAATATCCTGCTCAGTGCCGTAACGTATATAAAAAAAGCATTTTTCTGTAAAATGATGCAATATGACATAAAAATAGGTGCAAGGAACACTGGGTATAATTATGAAGCTATGCAATAGGTATTTAAATGTATGCATAAAGGCAAATAAATACACACAGACTCACAACAGATAATGTTAGCAGATTGCTGTAGTTGCCATATACCTTAAGCAATCTCTAAGGGTCACACAAGTGCCACAGAGAGGCTTTAGGATACCAAAAGGCCATAGGACCTCCAGAGTGGACAACAAACCCCACTGAAAACCAAACAGGTTATCATACATTGGCAAACTTGGGGTTAACTTAGTCCCACGTATGCCATCTGGGATCCCAAAAGACCATGGTATCTCAAAGCACACACCAAACACCACGGATAAGGTTGTGGGTACCACAGACCAAAGATAATCTCTGGGGTAGCTCTAGTGCCACTGACAACCTTAGAACCCAAAAGACCACAGCCCCTTTAGCGCAAGCTTCAAAGAGCAATACCAACCTCACAGTTACCACAGAGGGTTGGCAATCTCTGGGGTCACCCTGGCGTCAATGACAACCACTAGATCTCAAAAGACCACAGAATCCTCGGAGTAGAGACCCATTACGACCATGGACAACTTCACAGTTATCAAACACCTATGCAATCTCTAGAGTCACTGTGATGCCAGCGACAAACACTGGGAACCCAAGAGACCACAGACTCTCCAGAGTAGACGCCCGCTATAACCACTGACAACCGCATAGTTACCATACACCACAGGCAATCTCTGGGGTGGCCGAGGTGTTATCAACAAACACTTGGATCCCAAATCCCCAAAGAATCATCAGGGAAGACACTCATTACAATTACTGACAGCTTCATAGCTACCCTAGTCCATTGTGTGAGTGACAATTTGTGAAATCCCGAAAGATGACAGAATATCTAGAACAAACACAAACACAATTGATAACCACATAGGTTGATATATAAATCACTGGAAATCCTGGGTGACATCCTTGAGCTGCTGAAATTCTTTGGGATCCAAAAGATCTTAGAATGTCCTTAATGGATACCAGAGATCAAGGATGGCATCAGGTGTTACCATAGAGCACGGTCAATCGCCGGGTTACCCTAATACCATCAGGACCTGTTGTTACACATCCGAGCCCCCCACACGCCTTCAATTCCGCAAGAAACGGAATGACCTGGCTTACCGGATAATCACATTAAGCCTTAGGCTTGGCTAGATTCACAACTGCTCAGCGCCAGGATACCTTTTCGAGTGAGAATGCGATTTAACCTCTTCGTTGCTGCGCAAATTCGGCCGCGGCGCGGGCGTGGCTAGGGGGCGGGCGTGGTGCTCCCTTACTCATAACGGCTCCACGCCGTCATGAGTCACGGGCGGCGTGTGCTCATGACGGTGTGGAGCCGTCATGACCCTGCCCACTCACGAATTCGCCAACACAGGTGGGGAATTAGTGCCACGCAGGCGGAGAGTGGGCGGAGCGGCAGTTGATGACGGCTCCACACCATCATGAGCACACGCCGCCAGTGGCTCATGGCGGCGTGGAGCCGTCATGAGCATGGAAAGAGTTAAAAATCTACATAACTCCTATGTTTCAAAGGAACACAAAATCCCTTTAGCAGACACCAAAGAACACTGACAGCTTTCTGGGTAATTTTCAAAAGTCTCTGATCACCCATAGCATTTTCAAAGCAAAATAATTTGGTTATGAGTCAGCTTCATTGCAAGGTCTCAAGTTAGTCAGAGAACCAGGGGAAAAAAACTGGCATGGGGCATAGGTAAAAGTCTTCAGACGCTCTGTACAAAGAGTCTGCAAGTCTGCTTTCTGCCAGCAATCATGTTTAGTGGCTATGATTTCAACGTTATTGTCTGTGCTTCTTTCTGTAACCCTCACACTCAGTTGCTATGGATTCATCATTCCTCAAAAGGACGTTTTTAAATTCCCTGCTCAATATTAATAGCTGGAGGTGCCGGAGGGTGGCTATATAAATAAAGCTGCATCAGCCAAGCCGCAGTGTGGGTGTTAATTCATTGAAAGCAGCCTTTAATTGCATGTGTCTTATCACAGCTCTGTTTGGATTTACTTTAGGACAACCAAGCAGACTTGGCACCGGAGCGGAGTAACCACAATCAATCAGAAATAGAACAACAGAGCTCCAGAGAAATGAAAAAGGGACTGGCAATGCACATTCGCATGCGCGCTTCCAGCTACTCAGGTCCGACGTTGTCGGGGTTCGTCTTTACACGCGGACCTTGCAAGTTCTCTATGGGCCGCATTACAGATATGCCCCCGGGGCGCAACGGGTGTTTAAACCCGCTTTGCGCGCATTTGGGCAAACTTTAGTATTACAGAAGGCGCCGCTGAAGCTTGTGCGTCCTCAAGTGGGTGTTGCCTCATTTGCATGGGGGCGTGGCCCAAGCAATTGAGGCCGTATTACAGATGCGGGCACAGAGGCAAAGAAGCTGTCAGGAGGCGCACTGACAGTGCGCCACAACTGTCTGTGCGCCCCCTGATTGCAGCCCACCGGCAGTGGATAGGGGGTCTCATGGACCCCCTGACATCTCTGCAGGCGGGTGCAGTCATTCACTTCACCTGCCTGCAAGGGGATCTCTAATCCCGTTCAAAAGTGCAGGCAGTTTGCTGCCTGCACAGTTTTTTTTTGTTGCATATTTATATAGCGCGAACTCGACTTGAAGGTATTAGAGCGCTTTACATGAGCACCAGTTACTTACACATTCAGGCACGGGGAGATTAAGTGATTTGCCTAGAATCACAGGATGTGGACGCGACCCCGAGGCTCGAACCGTGGATTCCAGCACCAAAGTCGGCAGTGTAGCCGACGGACCACATCCTCTCCCAAAAGCAGCCGTTCTGTTTTTCACAAGAATGCGCTGCCCCAGGGTCAACGCGAGTTCGCGGCTGACATGGGGGCAGCACATTCACCATAATGCGGTGCATTTTCCTTGATTGTGTCGGGCGTACCTTTTAATAGGTGCGCCCAGCGCAATAAAGGAAAATGCTCCGTATGTATAAGATGGCCCCAGCATGGCTACTGCACAGACAGTAATACAGCACTGACCTTTCAATAAAAAAGTTCCTCAGATGCGTGAGGCATGTAATAAAAATGTAATCCATATTTAACTATAGTTGGGGCCGCAGAAATTGTGCGATTTTGCAACCGTTGAGTTTTTTTTGCAATATCATGTGTTTATCACACTTGTCAAATAATCCCCCATCTGCTGCACAATGTGAAGATTAAAAACATATATATATATTTAAAGCTGAGATTACAAGTTATAAAAAAAAAAAAAAAAAATTAAAGCACCATACATGGTGTTGGGCAGTGGCAGACCCTTTGAAAGAGGTTCAGTGAGCACTTTACAGTTGCTCATTGCGATACTCAAGGCGTAAGTTGGTAGTAAGGAGGTGAACCTTTTGCCTACACGTTATTGAGTTAAAATGCAGGAATAATGAAATAATAATGACACACAATGTGCCACATTATGCTGCATAAAATGCATTTTCTTGCCGCTGAATAATTTCACCCTCCATTGCCTCATATTTCTAGTGATCTTGACAGCCGTGCTTCTTGCTGCACTGTTGTAACTTTGTCGCGTTTTTAAATAACTGCTTTGATGAACATATTTACAAGGAGATATGGCCACCAGAACGTTACTTTCAGCGAAGTTCTGGTAGCGATATGGCCTTGTCAATACTTAGAAAGCGGCGTTAAGCCACTTTTTGTCGCTTAACGCTGCCGCTTTGTAAATAAGGCCCCATTACATGCATCATTTAGCGTGAAAGGGGCTTGCAATGGGTGTTGCTGTGGGCGTTCCATCGCAACACCCATTACTTTTGACGCTGTCCCAGATTTACAGGGCGTTGTAAATCTGAGGCAACGCCAAAAACTAACGCCATGTAAGAGCAGGCATTAGAATGGCTTTTTTCTATGAGTGCAATTACCATTATTGAATGTTTATGTGAAGGAAGAGAACTATAGAAAAAACGAACAATTGGCACCGGGTTTTGTGCATATATTTCAAGAACGGACTTAGACGTTGTGCAAAGAAACTAATTGCCACCATATATATTCCTGATATATATATCTGTTTTATTATTTAACAATGTTGTATTCAAATATTATTTTATCTTTTTCTCTTTTTTTCTTTTTTCACATTTAGAAACAGTGATTATTCATACAGGTGTAATTATAAAAGACAATGATACAAACAAAATACAAAAGTTATATACAACAATACATAAAATACAGAACCAAAATTCCATTCAACGCGTTTCGGCGTGTGCCTTCCTCAGGAATTCTGTATTTCTTTCATAATAGCAGTTACTGAACTGGAGTCCGGTTGGACTAACTTTGCTATATGGATATTTGTCAAATTTATGGTTCCCGCAGTCTTGTATGTGTCGAGCTCCCAGAGGATGAGTACACGGTGAGGATTTTTCAAGAGGCTTTTCTTTATGTCCTTCCAGATGAAGATTAAATGAATTAGAATGGTCACTATTGAGAATGTTCTTTGGCCGCTGATACCAAAAAAAGAGAGGACACTGTGTTTAATTAATGTTGCGTCGTGATTTGTGCAAGGAGTACGTCTAAAACTCTGTGTTCTCGAACATTCTCCATGAGCTGATATATCTTCATATATATAGGTCTGGAGCATACACGGGGCGTCTGCAAACTGATCACTCATGTCATGCAGGAAGAGCACATAAACAATCATTTACTGCAACGCAGGCAACCTTGTGGTGCGTTAGCGCTAGGCAGCCATGTTTAGCGCTAGGGAAAACACAGGGGTGTGCCGTATTCTTGTGCTCTGACATTTTCTTATATATATGCCCCTCAGTGTCATCAAACTCATTTGGTTCTCATTTTTTTATTTTTAGAAAAATATAAGGCTGCTGTTTTGAACCCGAATGGATTTAAATCAGTGGCCTTCAGTTTGCGCACATATTTTTTTGCAGCAATTGCTTTAACCCACTGAGATAACTTCCAACTACAGGCGCTCCTCTGGGGGCCAGCCCTGCAGTGGTGAATTACATGTACAGATTTTGCTGAAGGCCTCCCAATGCTTTCTAAGAAAAAAAATGTTTTATGTTACTCAGTATGTTCTTCTGCGGGAGGAAACCCTGACCCCTCGCCTCCGAGCGTTCCTCTGCTGAAAAGTGCTTCCCGAATGCACTTGAAATGTCTCTCCGATATTTTTATTGTGAGTGATGGCAAGCCATGATTAAACTCCGCGGAGACTCGAGCCGGCGCGTAAAATGCCCTGCGATGCCGGAGTCTGGAATAAATGGTGCCCCCGAGATCCACGCAGACCCCGCCTGTCGAACAAGCCAAGGCCCCTTCTCAGGTGCTTAACGCTGCTGGACCAGGCCTGTCCCCAAGCACGCTGGGAGAAACAGGCGGCAAGAGGAGCCGGTGACGACATGGCGTCCAGGGCCGGACTGAGAACCAAAGCCGGCCCTGGCAAAGCGCTCGGCCGGCCTCCTGGGGGTGCGACCGAGCTCTTTGCCGGGGCCGGTTTTCGGTCGATTTTGTTACAGGGCCGATTTTGCAGCTATGCTGCAAAAATGGACCAACAAAAACGGCCCCCAGGGCCCAAAACCGGCCCCCACCCTTGCGGCGCACCGGGGGATTGCCCGGTGGCCGCAACGCCAGTCCCGACCTGATGGCGTCCATTCACCAGAAAGAACGGAAGTGACAGCACAATCTACTATTTGTATATATATGTATATAGAGATAACTCTAACCACTAGTATATGTAGTAGAACTTTGTACTCTCTACCATTCCTATGTGACTCTTAGGGGCCCATTAGGATGGCGGCGGATTGCCCCCGCCAGGCTGGCGGTAGCCATCGCCGACCTGGCCGGGGCAATCCGACCACCATCGTCACATAAATGACCCCCCGCCATATTAGTATGGCGGGGGGGGCCGAGGCGGAAGGAAAGACCGTCCGCCGCTTTTCCGCCCAGGTCACCTTGCGGCCGGGGCGGAAAAGGTTTAATATGGTGGCGTTGTCTATTAGACACCGCCAGCCATATTACCATGGGCTTAGTTAGATGCATGCGGTCTTCAATCTGGGGGTCCCCTGCGGGCCCCCAGAGTGAAGGAGAGGTGGGGGGAGCACACTGGGGGTACCTGTGGTACCCCCCTGCATTTGCATTAACAAAGCAGCAGGCACCGCGCGGTGCCTGCCGCTTTGTTAATGCAAATGCATTTGTGCCACAATGCTAAAAATGCAGTGGCAGGCGCATCCTAATATCCCCCGCGAGACCCCCGCACTTATGGCGGGCAGTCCCAATACCCAATAGGATGGCGGGCGGACTAAGTCCGCCCGCCATCCTAAGTCCACCCGCCATCCTAAGTCCGCCCGCCATCCTAATGACCCCCATAGAGTTTATCCATTTGTATCTCTACAACTTGTACATTTGCAATTTTTTTCTGTTTGTATATCTTCCATGTGTGACTCTACAAGTTGTACATTTGCAATTTTTTTTGTTTGTATCTTTTAAGTAACTCATGTAATCCTAAATCCTTATGTATCACAACTGGTTCTTATGTAAAGCGCTCTGACACCTTCGGGTAATGTTCACGCTATATAAAATCGCATAAAATAAAATAAAAGTAAATTAAAAAAACATGCAACCTTTGGCCTGTGTGTGATATCACAGGCTGACACCCCACCAACCCTTTGACCTGTCAACTGTTGCTTATTTGCTGCTAAGCTGCTAGAGCAGGGGTCTTCAAACTGGGGGCTCTCAAGTGATGGGGGGTGGTGGTTGGGATGGCAGGCTCTGTCCAAAAGAAGCATTGGGCTGATAGCAGTGCTTTGTTTTCAGCAGAAACAAATGGTGGCAGTAAGCTGACCTGCAATGAGCCATCACTAACATATTTTGTCATTTATGTCCTGGCTGGGACAAGGTGTCAAAAGGGAAGGGACTCCAAATATTCTTCAGAACCCCAAGCTCCATTTCTAATAATCACACTGTGGATACTTTGTTTGCCAATCATGTATTTGATTGCATTTTTAAAAAGATAACAGAACTTAACTGTAATGTTTAAATAAGTCTAGACGTATTTAAACTTTAGTTTAATATTGAAACATTTTCAGGGGGGTGTACATTTTTACTAGGGGGGGTGCGGCGTTAAAAAGTTTGAAGACCACTGCGCTAGAGGAAGTGAGTGTAGTGTATACTTTATAAAGGGACTTATATATTTATGTTATAAGGATTTATGTAGTGGTATATTGCCGTTACTAAGGCCTTGTAGATGCTGGGTTTCGTCTACTTTCATCCCTTGTCTCGAGGATTCCATTACACCCTGGAGTCTGTTTTATGACTTAATTTGAGAAACACTATTGCTGGTGCGGTAATATGCTGGTTTTCTGTCTATATGTAGTCGCATGAGTGTTATTATTTTTTATAGAGTTTTATATAGTGCAAACTTGACCCGAAGGTACCGGGTATCAGAGTGCTTTACACAAGCACCAGTTGCGTTACATGAGGACACACGTTCATTTTTCTTAGGCACTGGGAGATTAAGTGATTTGCCCAGAATCACAGGATGTTCAGCGTCGTTGCCCAGACTCGAACCTGGTTCCCCAGATTCGAGGTTGACTGCCCTAGCTGGTAGGGCAACTCCTCTCCCCAATTATGATTAGTTTTTAGTTGGAGGCCATTACTAACTTGGGTGCCTGCCACAAGGGAGGTGAGGCATGTGGATTGCCTAGCAAGACGTTTTTGTCTAAGGTGAGAGAGAGCAAGGCTTCTTCTTGGTGTCCACAGTATCCCTTTAAACCAGACTAGCTGTTGGGTGTTGTAATTGCTGGTTTAGGGATTGAACTAGAGTTTGGTGGAAGGACTTTTGTCCAGATTGGCGGAGGACATAACATCTTGTGTGCTAATGGACTACTGCACCCTGGCAGACTACCGTCTGCCAAATGTAGAGATCACCGCCAACTCAGAGGTGATCCCATTAACTTGGTGAAATATGCCTCCTCGAGAACCGACTGCTCCACAGTATATGACTGACTGGAAGATTTATATTAAACGGATGTATGACATTACAACGCATGCTTTCACTCCGCATGCCATTACGACGCAACTTTTACAACGCAAGTCATTACAACAAATTGCGTTGGGGGCGCTGGATAGCGAATAGTTTAATTTACTATTCCAACTCCAGTCCCCGTGGATAGTAGGGAAGGTGTTGGATAGTAATTAAACTATTCCCTATCCTAGAGCTCCCTCCAGCGCAAGTCGTTGTAATGACTTGCGTTGTAATAGTTGCGTCGTAATGGTAGTGCGGAGTAAAAGTTGCGTTGTAAAGGATGTTTCCCATATTAAACATGTATGCCCTTCTCTTCTGTGCTACATTTATATAGACACACACACAAGCACTTAGATGCCGTGGAAGTACAGCTGTGTGAATACGCCACACATAAGCTGAGCTAAACCTTTGCATTGACACCATACGCACAGGCTCTATCATATATACATGACACCAAAACACTTCCCACATAACCATATGCCATTCACACACTTTCACTCCAGGACTACACCCACATCTATCTGTTTAAATGTCCCATCTCTCTTGACTGTTGAAGATCATATACAGAAATATTATCTGACATAAGTGTCATGTCCTATTCACAAACAAATCCACAATCTGGCAACAATATTCTGATCCCACGCCATATCCAAAAAGTGCCGAAACAGCCCACATGATAGACTTGCACCCTTCCATCCATGCACTTCCGTTGGGTAGCACGGTACCCATCTGCAAATGGGCATTGGCACATCCTTAGATGTATGCCGCGCTGTATAAATGTAGCTCCAGTGATTACACAGGCGAGTCTACTGCCCAGCCCTGCCAGGCCATACCAGGGGTGTAACGGAACCCCCCACAACCCTTGCGGAGCGCCCCAAGTCTCCCATGTATGCAGGGGGCACCGTTGGCCTGTCTGTGTGCTATAAATACATGTCCTTTTCAAGGCATGCCTTGAGCGGGTACTGTGCTTACCCAGTACTGTAGAGAAACAAAATATCTTGTTTCTTTACCAGTCACAGCCAAGATGTTCCACACAACACACTTAGGGGCTTATTTATGAGCCCTTGCGTCACTTTTGCGCCACTGGTGCGTCACTTTTTGTGACGCACCAGCGGCGTGAAAAATTAGCCATGTTGCGCCATTTTTACAAAGAGACGCATTTAGGTAGACACGTTACATAGTAAACCCCTACGCCACATTATACCTGCACCAGATATAATGTATGCAGGGGGGCGTTCCGACGCAGGAAAGGATCGTAGAAGTGACGTTGTGAAATCTATGAGATTTCACTGCGCCACTTCTAGGACGCAAATGCGTCAATATCTTACGCTTGCCTCAAGGCCGGCGTAAAAATGACACAGGTACATTTAACATGGGTCTTGACCATGTGTAAATGACCCATGATTGCTGAAGTTACGTGACTTTTGTGACGCACTCGAGCAATGTGTAATTTTTGCACCTACAGATACGTCAGAAATACTGACGTATCTGTAACTCCTTGCAACATGATGCGTCATGCTGTAAATATGACACATCATTGCCATCGCAAGGAGGGCGCAATGAAAAGTGACGCATCGCTGTTTTCACGCAGTGATGCCTTACTTTTCATAAATGAGGGCCTTAATGTTTTGTTTTATTTTATTATTTTTTGCACCTTTGAGTAGGGAGGCAACAAAATCCCCCACGCCCCTTGTTATAATTTACATGGTTGGTACTTTCCTCTTTCCCCTCTGTCCTGACCCAGTTGGAATGTGCCCAAAGCATTGTCACCTGAAGGTTCTACAGCTGACTCCAGCTGACTGGAACCTGGGACAAGGAAATGGGTGTCATAAAAAGTTTAACTGAAATGCTGATTTAGATTAAGTCCACACGGAAAATTCGGTGTCACTACAATTCTTTTCTTTAACCCTTTCGCTGCGGTGGCAATTCCGCCGCAGTGCTAAGGGGCGGGGGGGGCCGCGTGGCGCTCCGACACTGGTGACGGAACCGCTCCTCCGTCACGCCCCTCGGGTGGGCTGTGCTTGTGACGGAGCGGTTCCGTCACGGTCCCGCCCGCTCAATAGAACGCGCCACGCAGGTGCGGCGAGCGGGCTGTGACGGAACCGCTCCGTCACCAGCACAGCCCACCGAGGGGCGTGACGGAGCGGTTCCGTCACCAGCGTGGGAGGGGTTAAATGAGTTGCATGTGAATGCTTGTTCCAAGGTCACTTGATACCCATGTTCACATGGATATTAGGGTTGCTCTTGCTTTTGTTGAATTATTCCAGCAATTTTCTGGCAATTATATAAATGTAAAAAAAAAAAGGATGTTATAAAAAAGGTGATTAATCAAGCTGCTGGAGAAAGATGAAGTTTTGTCTAGTGGAAGTTTTGACTCATCATAATGTAGCGCAGAGGGTTTATGCAGCAAAGCACGTGTTCCATGCAGATCACAACCTACATATAATGTAAATATTTCAGTGGGTACTGTTTTTGTCAGAGCAATCCTTTAGTTACTTGCAGTTTATAAGTTAAAATTATAATATAGAACAGTGAGCTATTAACAGTCATCTAAGAGCTGCATGCTGAAATGCACGTGAGAGGTCGTGGTTATGGAGACTTGAGGGGCACTATTAAAGGGTCGTAGTGAGGGAATCCGTGGAGAAAGAGGTCATTGGGATCACCAACAAGCATTGTCACACAGCACTAAAGCCGGCCCTGGTGATATCTGAATATAAGACAAACTCTGTCCACATATAACATGCTGATATTTACGAACCAAACTTGTATTTTCGGAAAAAAGCTAATCCTTATCTGATTTTTTCTTTAAAAAAGTTAATGATATCTATCAGGCTTTTTCTTCAAACACGGACACTACTCCGCTATCCTTGTCTTCCACCTCACGGGATAACACACTGACCCGTTTTGTCGATCTTACTATGGATCAGACAAGGAGCATTATCTTAAGGATTAAATCAGGTTCAGCTCTGGATCCGTGACCGCTTAAAGTTCTTATGCCAGTTATGGACACGCTGATACCGGTTATAACTCATGTTTGCAATACCATGTTTAGCTCCGGAATTTTCCCGGCGTCTTTGAAACATACGTTGGTCAAACCTCTTCTAAAGAAAGTCAACTTGAATAAAGATGACCTGAAAAACTATCGTCCGATAGCCAGTCTTCCTTTTCTGGCTAAGGTAACAGAAAAAGCCATGAATCAGCAACTGTCGGAATTTGTGGAGCAGCACCAGTTGCTCGACAACACCCAGTTCGGATTCCGCAAATGTCATGGCACGGAAACTGCTCTCCTAAAGGCTGCGGACGATATTAGAGCCATACGAGACCAGGGGGGGACAGCAGTCTTGGTACTGCTGGATCTTTCGGCGGCCTTCGACACGGTCGACCATAAGATCTTAGTCGACCGTGTCGAACGACTGGGGGTCCAGAAAACTGCGTTGGACCTGCTCGCATCGTTCTTGGCCAACAGATCACAGGCAGTATCTCTAGGACCCTACCAATCATCGAAGGTGTCTCTGCCGTGTGGGGTCCCTCAAGGCTCATCCCTGAGTCCGACACTATTCAATATCTACGTGTCGGACCTTGCTAGTGTCATCAAAGCATTCGGGATGATCCTGACCTCCTACGCTGATGACACCCAACTGGTACTGGCTATCAAAGGGGACGGTGAGGAAGTGGCCAATCGATTCACGACTGGAATGATGGCAATAGGTGACTGGATGGCCACGAACTGTCTGAAACTTAATTCAGATAAAACTGAAGTGGTCATCTTTGGTCACCTTTCCCCGGGCTGGTCACCTGTCTGGTGGCCACCATCTTTCGGTCCTTTGCCTAGTCCAGCCAGCAAAGTGAGAAATCTAGGCGTCACTTTTGATGTTGGCCTCAACTTCATGGCACATGCTAACAAAACTGCGGCCACAGCTCATATGAAATTGAGATTGATTAGGAAAATATTACCTTTCTTACCGAACACTGCCGGGAAAACACTGGTCAGCTCACTAGTCCTGTCCTCCATGGACTATTGCAACGCCTTATTACTAAAGGCCCAAGTCCGAGTGATAAATAGGATGCAGTCAATCCAAAATGCTGCCGCACGAATGTTGGCTGGGATCCCCAAGTTTGCACCAGTCGCAAATACCATTAGGGATCTCCATTGGCTCCCGATGCGCAGTCGTATTAAATTTAAATCGCTGTGTATCGTCTACAAGTCACTCAATAATCAGGGTCCCCATTTTCTCAAACAGAATCTTCTTCATTATGTCCCAACCCGATCCCTTCGGTCCTCTAATCAGAACCTTTTGACTGTGCCTCGCACTAGAACAGTCACATGGGGCGACAGGCGTTTCCTTGTCGCCGCCCCAAAACTTTGGAACACCCTTCCTGCACACATCCGGGCAAGTCCCTCCTTGTTCACATTTCGCAAACAGCTAAAGACGTGGTTATTTGACCAATAGCCTTTTTATCTTCAGTACCCCAGTTTGCTGATCTATGCCCTTAATTAGCGCCGAGACGCCCACGGGTATTCGCCGCGCTGTATAAATGTTAATAAATAAATAAATAAATAAATAAATTTCACATGAAAGTTGTTTTTTTCATGAAAATGGCATTCTTATTATGTATGGGTTTATGAATCTAAATAAAAAGTTGTACTTGATAGCCAGTTATGTATACTTCCAAAAACTGCTAAGCTGATGTTTGGAGAGGAAATGAATGCAATTCATGCTGAGAATGGGAGATTTCTTGTTTTTTCCTTTGTGCCAGAGGGTGCTTCCTGCTTTGGCTTTCATTTTTCATTTAATCACTGGAGGTATTTCATCAACAGCATTTATTAAGTATTTGATGACAACATAGCAGCTTCCCTTCGAGGTCTGTAAGAATTGCAGCAGTATATCAGCTGTTTGAGCAGTACGATATGTCTATATATAGCCTGAGAAGTAAGGGGCATATTATCTAGGATGGCGTTAAAATTATCGCCAGGTTTAGCGGCAGAAAACTGCTGCTAAACCGCCAATAATGGGCATGATAATATGCCCTGGAGAATTCCAATAGAAACCCATGTTCACACCAGAACATGGACTTCTATTGGAATTCTCAAGGGCATATTATCAAGCCCATTATCGCCGATAATTTTTAACACCGTCCTTGATAATATGCCCCTAAATTCTGTAGAACTTTTATTTATTCCAAGTAGTTTGTCAGTTATAAAGACCGACAATTTACTTCAAAAGGGGAGGATGGAAAAATGAAGGCACAATTAATAAAAAGGATAAATGCATTTTATTCGCATGTAGGCCAGGTGAAATTGCATTCCCCTTTTTTTGAACTGCCAATAACTCTCATGCCTAATTTAGCCATTTTTAATAAAAGTATGCTGAAAAATGCACAGTTTTGGCAATGAGGGACAAAGTTTCTGTATAGCTCAGGTTCACCAATTTTCTGGGCACATGGGGCTGTAGGAAGTTGCTTTTTTTGTTGTCCAGTGGAAGGGGCTCTGTATGAGCATCAGGTGTTCAGACAGTCTGCTTTGCCAGTATAATTTAGATTGGTTGGTTTGTGGGAAGTGGACAGCTCCAACTGAGGGTCTTCCGAAGGTGTACGTGTGGACGGCTGGCCCCTCCTAGTACCCATACCCTTGAGTCATCCACCACCCTGTAAAAGTGCATCTCCACTCCCACCTGTGCCCACATGGCATCAACAGGACTTCCCATGATACACTTAGCGCCAAAGAGAAAACAAAGACTCTCTCTAAATCCCCCTCCCTCCCCCCAGAGGCGCAACTAGAGCCAAATTTCGGGGGGGGAGGGGCTAAGAAAACATTTCCCGGGGGGGGGGGGGGGGGGGGCGGAAACTTTAAGCAACATGCAGAGTAGAGCTGCAAGGGCTCTTAGAAGGGGTGAAACAACAGCAAGCCCTCATTAACATACACATGGTCTTTTAAAGACCTGTGAAGTGCTCGGGTGCGGCTGAGTGTGTGTCCGGGAAGCTGTCTCTGCCCGGGCTGCCACACAAAACAGGGGGGGATGAAGCCCGGTGAGTCCAATGGGTGTTGCGCGCCTGCCTGCCCCAGCAAGCCCACCGCTCTTACCTGCAGCAGCCGCGGCTGGGAGGGACCCCTCTCCATTTCTTGCATGGGGGCTAAGGTTTTGTTAAGCTACTAGGCCATACATCACAAGATGTGCCAAGACACAGTAAAAGTACATATCACCCAGAGAGTTAGAACACACAGTGAAAAAGACACACAGCTAGGGGAGCTAGTGATAGGTGGCTATGCGGGAGCAATCACAAGGCCGGGTAATACTGGCCGATATCAGGGACTGATATTCAACATAGTATAACATGGAAAAATCCTTCAATTTACAAACAAATTACTTTTTCCGTAAGGGAACCTTTACGGAGACACCAAATTTCACTTATCTGGGTGCACGCCTCTTCACCCACCCTAACAAGGGCAAACTTCTGAAACCGCCACGCATATAAACCTGCGGGCACACCTTACCAATGGTGTAGCGCCTTGCACCATCCTCCATACCTTTGACAATACCTGCACTCTCACGGACACAGCCTGCAGTTATTGCAGGAAGCCAGAACAGACTCATCTCACCAATGACAGGGCCACCCGTGCACCCAGAGCACCCCTTTACACACAGACGCAGTGAGGGTAGTATGGGGTTTGAGGACACGGCTCTGCGGGAGTATTACAGCAGCATTTGCACCGATTGACTGTGCAAAAGGGACGTTTTGTGTGGGCTGCTCAGTGTAAATGATGGTGCAGAATCAATGCCTCTCAGATCAATCTGCGCAGTCTGAATCTTTGAGGTTTACAGCTGTGTGAAACAAAATAAGGGGCATATTATCAAGCCCATTTTCGCCACTTTAGCGGCCAATTTCGCCCAAAAAGCGGCGATTTAAATATCGGACTATTATCAAGGACACGCTAAAGCGATTTTCCTTGATTTAGTAGCTGGTTTTTGTTCATTTTGCATGTCAGCGATTATTATCGCTTATGACATGCAAGGTGGGCGTTCCTCACAATGTCTGCATGATCAACGTGGCAAACACAACTTCGCACTATTAACAATCTTGCCCCAGCGATTAAAAAAAACTCTCTAACCGCGGTTATCGCATGAAGTTAACGTCTGCTTTTTCTTTTACTTAGCTATGCTGATAATGGGAGGTGGATCGCCATATTAAGACCACACTCCCCTATCAGCAAGCATCGCATAATCATCGCTGGATTTCAGGCGATATTTCGGTTTCTCGCCGTCTATCGCTGGAATTACATCGCCTGTTCGCAAAGCATTGATAATATGCGGCTAACACGGCGATGTAATTCAGTGATAGACGGCGATAAACAGAAACGCCGCTAACACGGCGATGTAATTCAGCGATAGACGGCAATAAACAGAAACGCGCTAAGTGTACTTAGCGAAGTTTATCACTCTTTTTTGATAATATATCCCTAAATTAGTAATGAACTGGAGGTGTGTGTGTGGGTGTGCGCGTGTGTGCGTGTGTGCGTGTGTGTGTGTTCCGGTCGTGCGTGAGCCTGCATTGTTTGCATACTCTGCTGTGTCTGTGAGCATAAAGCATGCCTCGGTGCATTCTGAGTGTCCTGCATGTGTTTGAATCTGTATAGTGTGCAAAGTTTGTGCAAATGTGTGTCCGTGGGTTTGTAACAAGCTGTATATTGACGTGGCAGTGTGTCTGTGTGCATGTGTGTCATGTATCTCATTCATATGTATGTAGGACAGGTGAGTGGAGTTATATAGTGTATTTGTGACTGTACTGTTTGTGTTCTGCATTGCGTGAGGGTTTGTGAGCATTGTGCATTTGTTTATGTGTTTTGTGTATATCTATTTATGTACACTGTGCTCGTGACTGTGTGAGCACAATGCAGTGGCGTAGCAAGGGTCTTATGGGCCACCATGCAAACCTTCGAAGTGGGCCCACCCAGGGCCGGACTGGGAACCAAAACCGGCCCTGGCAAAGTGCTCGGCCGCTCTCCCCCTGCCCCCTCCTCAGGGGTTCGGGGTGCCGCCGAGCTCTTTGCCAGGGCCGGTTTTCGGACGATTTTGTTACAGGGCCGCAGGGGCCCAAAACGGGCCCCACCCGAGCGGCGCAACGGGGATTGCCCGGTGCCCGCTAGGGCCAGTTCGGCCCTGGGCCCACCCCTCTGCCCTCTTACTGGGCAGTAAAAAAACATTCAACACTGGTATGAGGGGGCCCCTTCACAGCCCTATGCCCCGCTGCACCATCGATACCTCGGCCCCTGGCGCAAGTGCGCATGTCCTGGCGCGAGGGGACGGGAAGTCGAGGTGTGCGCGCGCGCGCCCGCAGTTTCACTTTCAGCACAGAGAGCCCAGGCGGGTGACATAGTCAGTCATTAATATTTACAATGGCCCGCTCCATCAGGGCTGTTGACACACCAGCCTGGAATTAACATTTAAAGAGGGAATCGACAGCGCGAAGGCGGAGGCCTGGTCGGCTCGGGCTCCCGCCATAATTAGAGTGTAAGAGGGTATTGATTAGTGGGGGAGGCAGAACGGGAGCTTGACGGTCAGTGGTCAGGCACGGCGAAGGGAGTGGGGCCGGTCTATTTGTGGTGTGATTTGTAAGCTCCGCACCTCCGTGAGAGAACGCTTAAGATACATGTCCCCCCTGAGACACCGTAGCCCAACAGGCAATAACGCTGATTGAGACTGGTGTCTAGAGAGCAGAGATCCGGCACGCGGTGCAGTTCAGAAGAATGTACCACCACACCACCCCAGTAGGGTAGCAAGGATGCCATGGGCCCGCTGCTAGCAAGGAAAATCCTCTTGACCTTTGTTGCGATAGTAAACACAGCAATATTCATAGTTGAATTGGCCCCTCAGGGCTCTGATCCCCGGTGCCACTGAACCTTCTGCGCCAATGATAGCTATGCCCCATGTCGCTAAAGAGAAAGGTGCAATAACGAACAGGAGAAGAGTACACAAGAGCGGTGGCGGCTCCCACAGCTAACGCTGTGGGTCGGTGAGGCATGGCTAGGTGGGGGGGGGGGGGTAGTGGAGTTGACATATGATGGGAAAGTCGAGAGTAAGTTATTAAAAAATAAAAGAAAAACCCTTACTGCCCTAACTTTGCTAACCGTTTCCCCAATGCACTGGAGCACGCTGGGCAAAACACTTGATATCTGGGATGGACTGGCCATAGCGGGCCGTGGGCATTTCCCCGGTGGGCCGCCAGGGTGGGGTCCGGTTCAGGGCCCCTGTGGGGCCGTTTTTGTTACCGGGGCCGACAATATTGGACACGTGTAACAAAATCGGACAAAACCGGCCCTAGTAAACCGTTAGGCCGCACCCTCCCTCCCCATCCGGGGGCCAGCCGAGGAGTTTGCCAGGGCAGGTTCTGTTCCCAGTCCGGCCCTGACTGCCATCAACAAACCACTCACAGTGTTCACAGACGCTTCAGTAGCGGCATTCTCTGGTCCACTGCACAAGCAGGAAATCCATTGACAGTGTCATTTCCTCTCTGACCGTCTCAGGGTCCCCATGATGCCCCTTTCTTAAAGGCCCTGCTCAGTACCCCACCATTACTGACCACTCACTGGTAATTTGTCACCTCTTTGTACAACCATGTTGCTGTGGTCTAGTGGTCTAATGAATATTGGTTGAAAGCAATGGACTGTATCTTTATGTTCATGGTAATTACAACACATTTAACATCTCTTGTAAACTACAGTGATTAGGCATAATGTCATTAGTGATCAGCTATTTGTTCTCATATACTTAATTATGTCCCTTTATTTTTTCAATGTTCAAATAGTGCCTAATACAAAACCCTTCAATCACTTTGAACAAAGATTTCAATTCGCTAATCTTAAGATAAATTCATTTTCAATTCCTTTTGGATATAAGTTATTCGATTAAACATGTGGCAAAGTATGCTTATTTATTTAGCTTCTACAACCCCTGATGAGGCACACAATTTGAAACATCGAATCTGTTCTGATGAAGGCATGCTTTTCATCAGTACTGAAACATGTAAACCTACTCACTCACTGTCTGTTAGTCATTCCAACTAGTGACATCTTCAACAATTATTTTACTGTTACTAAGACTAGTAACATCACCACGCCTGTGTAGACTTACTCTCATGCTTTTATTTCTCTTTTTTTTCACAGGCACTTTCCACATTATCAGTCACTTATTTTGTGAAAACCCTGGTATCATTCATGTATCAAAATGGAAATGTAACTGAAGAATACTACCTGTTTTTGTTCTTATCTTGCTGTAATTGCTAATGTCTAAAGTTGATAAAATCCAATAAAAATTGTTTAACAATCAGTCACTTATTTGGTCTGTGTATTGGAGACTTTGTCGGCCCTTATTGGAGACTTTATCTGCAGTACTTGCATCAGAGATGTTTTCTGGTTCTACAACTAACTACATATTCTTTGTCAGGTGTCTGAGCTCTGCAATGCCATTTCCACATGATTTTCTGCATATCTAAATATGTCTTCACTTCCAAGGGATTGTCAGAACATCGATACATATATGAGGTATATTACAAGTAGCACAAGTAGACATCAATACACAATCAATATGCACAAATAATTTACAATCGACTTTTAAACATTAGATGAAATGTAATGATACATGCAATATGCCTTTCTGCACGATGATAGAATGAAAAGCTATATTTGATTACCGTACCCTGCTACCAGTGGCGGCTGGCACAGTTAAGAGCGGTAAGACAGGGTCGGACGGGGAAGTCAACAGGAGACGGGGTAGGTAAAATTAAAAAAAACATTAATAAAACCACTTACCTTGCACTCACCGCATCACCAACTTGTCGATGCGGTGAGCACAAGGTAAGAGGTTTTATTTATTTTTGTATTTAATTTTACCTACCACGTCTCCTGTCGACTTCCCCGTCCGACCCTGTCTTACTGCTCTTATCTGTGCCGGCCGCCACTGCCTGCTAATAATGTATGTAAGGGGCTATGAGAAATTTGCAGAAGCATCTGTACAAGGGAAAAAATATGCCTAAAACACAGAACCTAAGTGTAAGTCCTCTGGCCAGCAGCGTCTATTTATTATTTGGGGTGTGCTAAGTATGGAAATTTGGGAAAAATTGCCCAAACCGACTTAATTACATTAAATGCAAACCCATCATTTTATGCCATATTTTAGTGTATCCATGCTTCTCTTTTTCATTTCACGTTGCAAAATAGCACAAAAATACAAAACTGCAGCAAAAAGCTGCAGCTCGCATTATTGTCATTCGCGTTGTTTCTTGTCGCTCACACGAAATTTTTGTTGCAACTGGTGCTTAATTACGCAAGGTGGCATAACACTGTAATTTCTGAAATTTCGTGTAATTTGAAATTACCAAAATTACATGAGATCACGCCAGTTTAAAGGAAATTTCGCCTGGGCGTATTTTGTTTATGTATTAGCATTGGGACCTCTGACAGGGATATTTTAAAAATCATTTTTAGACACTTAAATTATTCAGTTTGAAATCCATCACATAAAAATATCATTTATTCTCTTTTTTTGTTACCCCTGGAATTGAGTTGTTAATGTTTAGCTGCTTAACCAGGAAAGGCCTTGCATCTGAGTTGCACTAGTCAATGATCCATTAGTTCTGATCCCAATAAAGAATGGAATCCCCAGGGATCTTTTCATTCCCATCGCTCCTTCAACATTCCTCTCTCGTGCCCTACTTGGGTAACAAGAGTAATGGTACTGACACTGCGGTGCCTGTAAAATAGGATGAATCAGCTTCTTTTCCAGGGATATTCATTGCCGACACACTTTATTTTAGCACCTTTCATGAAAATGTTCTCAGATGCGAGTTCTAAAAGATGTTCTTAGAGTTTGTCTTTGCCTATCTATGGTATAAGATAAATCCTTTCATTTTTTCTAAAAATGTTCTTTAGTTGAAATTCCAAAAGTGATTTCCATAACTAACATTGGCAAAGCAATAAGTCTGGCATAGGCTTACAGGGGAAACATCCTTTACAACGCAACTATAACAACGCACTACCATTAGAACAAAACTATTACAACGCAGGATCCATTACACCGCATGCCATTACAACGCATGTCATTACAACGCAGCTGCTATTACAACGCATGCCATTAGAACGTAAGTATGGGTAAGTATTTAATTTAATTTTAACCCCTACACCATCCAACACTTACCCTGCAATTACGCCCCCCTGTAGTTAGAATAGTAATTTTAACCCCTACACTATCCAACACTTACCTTACTATTATGCCCCCCTGGAGTTATAATAGTAATTTTAACCCCTACACTATCCAACACTTACACTACTATTACATTCCCATGAATTAAAAAATACTTACCCATACTTACGTTGTAATGGTATGCGTTGTAATAGCAGCTACGTTGTAATGGCATGCATTGTAATGGCATGCGTTGCAATGGATCCTGCGTTGTAAAAGTTTTGTTGTAATGGTATGCGTTGTGAAAGTATGCGTTGTAACGTCATACATCCGCTTCCAGGCTTTTGGCTTTGCCAATGATTGTTTTTTCTTGTCATTGTTGTAGCAACACTATTGTTGGGGAAGCTGCTGGCCCATCATCAATTGGGAAAAAAACATTTGCTAAAACCAAAAATATATTTTAGTTCTGAAAAAGCGCACCTTGTCTTAGTAGGGAACTACTTTGTGTGTGAATGCACTCCTTGTGAAATGGCAGAATGATGTCACTTAGAGTAAAGCAAATGGTTGAAGTGGTCTGACCCACTGCATGCTGTAGTGGGCGGGAGAAAAATGTGACTGACACAGTAACAGGCCAAAGGATGAAGAGCCTGGCTGAATATTACATGTATAATTTAAGTAAAATCAAAAGGCATTGGCTAATGCAGGCCCTAAAATGTGACAAATGGAACCAGAAACTCTGTCTAACTCATTGAAAAAAGACTAATAACATTTGAAGAAAAAGCTTCTTTAATCGCCTCTTCTTTTAAAAATAATCTCCTTTCTTCTCCTGTTGAAATGAATGACAGTCTAGGCGCGTGAGCGCACAGGACCAAGATGGCTGGTGCGATGTCTGCTCCATTCTGCCCTGCTTAAATGACAACATTTTAATGCTGAAATAATGTGATTTGGCTCTTTTAAGGCGTTTTCAGCAACATTAAAGCCTTTTCCTGGATTTGCTGGTGTTTTCCTGGTTTTGACCCGGCGGAGTTTTATCCGCTACAGCTCCTGTCAGGTGACTGTGTGAGAGGAAGGCTAGCCTAAGGAGGAGATGCAGGCTTTACCACTTCTTTAGTTTTCGTAAAAGTGCTGCCTTTTCATGCTTTGTAATTCTTAAAGGCATGCTGTGATAATTATTTCACTGGCAAGCAAGATACGGCTCTCTCTTTCATTGATACTTTAAGTCAGTTGAAGTTTCTTTAAAGCGATACCTATTATTACTCTATTTCATTCACAACTCTCAAAGGTATTCCAAAATATAAAATCCCCAAAGGACAATTAATACTGAAATTCTGCAATCTGATGCAAACCATAACGACAAGTTATTATCTGCTATTTCTGAATACTTATAAAATAATCTATTAGAGAACACGGATAATGTTACTCATTGGGATGCTTTTAAGGCTTATTTCAGGGGTGTTATGATCTCTATCATGGAACATGAAAATAAAATATTTAACTTTAATCTTAATTGTTTAGAACAGAAAATTGAATTGCCAAACAGCAGCTAAGCAACTAGAAGCCCCTCTCGAACGAAGAACCCATCACCCTGATGAATACAATCTACTCAGGAGTCCCATCAGACCCATGCCCCCACTTCATATACAACCTTGGAAAAACCATCATCTCCCGTGCGCTCACCACTAGCATCAACACCTGCATAACCATCACCACCTTCCCATCTTGCAGGAAAATTGCAGAAGTCAACAACCCTATTGAAGAAACCAACAGTGGACTCAAACTATTTTAAAAGCTACAGACCCATCTTGCTCCTGACTTTTCCAGCTAAACTGATTGAGAAAACCTTCAATACCCAACTTACAGACCGCCTAGAACTCCATCAGCTCTTAGACAGCTCTCAATCAGACTTTTGCACCAACCACAGTACAGAGACTGCCCTTAATGCGGTTAACGATGACACCAGAAGCATCCCCGATCGAGGAGAAATGTTTGCACTCATCCTCCTCAACCTCTCCGCAGCTTTCGATAACCCACAAGTCACTCATCACAAAGCTTCTGTACTTGAGTATCTATGGACCTGCCGTAAAGTTGATATCCTCTTCCCTCATGGACAGAAATCAACGAGTTAGACACCCCCTACACCTCAGAATGTAAAAAACTCATCTGTGGTGTTCCTCAAGTATTGTTTCTCAGCCCAACATCTATATGAGGCCTCTTGTGGACATCGTCCGAGCTCACGGCATCAACTTAGCAACCTATGCCAATGACACACAGCTCTTCCTCTCCGTTACCAACTCAACCAGCACCACCAAAGCAAACTTGGCTAACTGCATGAGAAACATAGCTGCTTGGATTACAAACAACTGGCCCCAGCTCAACACAGACAACACTTAAGTCCTAGTCTTCTGCAACAACTACTCTCCCTGGGACACCTCTTGGCGGCTTTCTGAACCTGTCCGCCCACCAACCCCTTTGGACATGCCAAGAACCTCAGGATCATCCTGGACAACAACCTCTCCATGACCAGACAGATCAATACTGTCTCTTCATCATGCTTCAAGATCCTGTGAATGCTAAACAAGCTTTTCAAGTGGATCTCACTGAACACCTGATGAACCATCACCCAGGCTCTTATCACAAGCTCTTTTCACAAGTAGACTCGATAATGAAAACACCCTCTACATTGGAATCCCAGTTCATGTCCTACTCTGACTCCAAGCCACCCAGAATGCCTCCGCCAGACTCATCCTCAACATCCAGTAAAATAACCACATCTCTCCACATCTTAACAATCTCCACTGGCTCCCTGTCCAGAATACATGTAAGTTCAAGCTACTCTCCCATGCCTACAAAGCTCTCCACAACACAGGTCCAGCTTACCTCAACCAATGCCTCAACTTCTACCAACCCACCAGACACCTTTGATCCAGGTCCAAGGCAACAGCACACCTCCCTCGCATCAAGAAAACCAGAATGGAGGATGCTCCTTCTCACACCTTGCAGCTACGACCTGCAACGACCTCCCGAAACAACTCAGAACCTCCTCTTCCCTCATGAACTTCCGAAGGAACCTCAAGACATGGTTTTTCCAGATGAAGCAGGCAGAATCTCGTCCTCCCCACTCAAGCCTGCCCTGCTCTGCGCCTGATTACCCCCACGGGTAATTGGCCACACATAACATTCAGATATTCAAGTCAAAACACAATTGCAACATTTATGATATCAATATAATACTTTACTTAGTAAAAGAAGATGTCTTTTTATTTGTAAAAAGTGATTTTCTAATAGAATGCAAATTATTCTGGCTGCACTTTTGCTAATTACTTGCAAGAAGGATAGAAACCAGATACATGCTATACGAAATCTAGAAGGACAATTACTTCCCTCTGAATTCTCTTTTATAAGTATAAGAAGCCACTTTCTATTACCGCTTTCATTTGGAAGACTTTGGATGTTTTTCTTGATATTAACTAATTTATTACAAACTATATGATTGTTTTAGATAATATAATATAGGTAGTCCTATATATTATTTTAATATTAATGTGAAATGCTAATATAGGTAAGCACTTTCTGCTTCATATTTTATCAGATATGTCTTTAGATGAAGTACTATTTTGCTGTTATTTTTGTTTATCTTCTTGTTCTTAATTTTGAAATGCAATAAAATACATTGACCAGCCAAGAAGATGACAATCGTTTTATGTCTGTTTTGTTTTGTTTGCATTTTCTGTGGGTTTTTGTGCGTTCCAACCATGTCCTGCCATCAATCGATGTCAGTAGGCTCGAATGGGTAAGGGCTATGAGGACAATAATCCTGGCAAATGAGTTTCCACAATGCAAAATTTGAAACACCATTTTTAAAAACAATGTTATCTGAAATGGAAAAGCTTTAAACTTTATGATGATATGAAGTTATTTTCTTTTTGTGGCTTTTTAAGAGCTTTGCTTGTTTGTGTTCAACTAATTCTCAAATAGTGTGCTCCCTTTTTCTGGAGAGAGGGTAAATCCTCTGAGGCATTTTTGTTATATCTCCTTTACTTGAAGGTTTTTATGAAAGTTTCAAGGAATCTGCATTTTCTGAATTCATGTATATATGAGTAGAGTGGTATCCACAGGTTCCTCCCAGCTATACCACCCTAGACTAAATGTAACCACTTAGAACTATTTGAGACAAAGGTGGTGGAATGATACGTGATATAAATGAACAGGAGGTGATGCACTGGCCACACACAGGCATGGTAGGCAAGCTGGGGAACAGGCATCAAATGATAAATTTGGTGTGAACTGTAGGTGATGCAAAGTTACTGGCATATAGTGGAGTTGACTTGTGAGATGGAGACGAATTGTGGACAAATCTATGGAGCATGACATGAGGTATTGTTGTAGCTGAGGATGGTAAAAGTGGATTTGTGACTCATAGAGGTTTGCACATCAAGTGGTCTAAGGCGTGGTGCTTCGCTGAGGTCTACAGATGAGCATTTTCCTAGGTAAAACTGTGTGTGTGTTTTTAGGGTAATGAAAGTGATGTGTGGGCAGTAACAGAGGCTGACTGGTATGGCCAACAGGACATTAAAAATAATGATAGCTTTTTGCAAGGTGAGTTAAGTTCATAACTGAGGATGACAGTTACAGTAGGAAAGGAGGGTGTTTCATAATATGGCGAATACTTTGAAATGAGGTAGGGTCTATTGATAGGGATGACCACCATAGAATAGTAGTGAGAAGAAATGGGATATAAATTAGGAGTTGTTAATTTGAAAAGCTAACCCAGAAGTCTCATGGGTAGCTAAATGTTAGGTCAGCCACATAGACCGCATATGAGGTTTCGGAGAGATGCAGAGCTGTCGGGGTGGATCAAGGGAGGTGAAGCGTGGTGAACAGCTAATGGTAATAGATTGACAATAGGTGTAGTTACATGTTAAGAAGCGTCTATCTGTGCAGTTGTTAGATTGCATGATGGATAGTAAACTGCTAAGTGACCGCTGTGAAATTTGGGTAGAGTTTGAATAAGGGAGAATGGTGAGGCAGGGGGATGAGGTCAGGAGGATTAACTAGAGAAGTGTGAAATGAGGCAGATCATTTTCCAAGAGGAGTTAGGATCAGGATAAGGCACAGAAAAGAGAGACTTCCAGAGTGAGGTTTCAGGTTTAGGTGGATGCTAATTTGAGTGGCTTAGGGGGAAGTGTGATGGGGGGAAGGTAACACATGAGATAAAAAGTAGGGAAGTGAAGGAGAGAGTGAGGGTAGTGAGAGTTGTCAGGAGCTGTTTGTTTTTCTAACTCCTTTTACCAGGATCTGTGCTATGAAAAAGTGGTAAATCCTGGCTGCAATTGTTATGAGTGACATGTCAGAGCTGCAAGCCCAGCTGTAATTCCTTTACTTCCCGCCTCTGCTGCCTGCTACACGCTCTCTCAGTCCCCCTGCTCCCCAGGGGTACAGGGGAGGTAGAAATGCAGTACACGGATTCTGCCCAGGCTGCAAACCGAGCTCATTCCATAGGAAAAGTAAAAGCCCAAGGACAGACATTAAGCCCTTGCTCACCCTGACAATCAACAATCAGATGGAAATGTGTGCGCTTAACCCCCGACGGCAAATCTACCTCGCTGGTGCTGCCTTCGGCCAATGGCCGACGTGGCCCCGCCCGTATTGCGGAAGTGCCGCACTTCCGCAAAATCGCGGGCGCAGTGGAGGGGTTAAGGGAGTGAAACATAAATAGAGAGAGAGAAATATTGACAGAGAAAACAAAGACAACCAGAAAAAGCGACTGAAAGAAATAGAAATATAGAGAAATATCTAAATATTTTTGATGGTGGCAGATCCAGGATTTTGCAAATTCACCCAACCTTACTTAAGAGCTGTGTTGGTGAGCCAATCTGCAGTTGCAAGAATAGAAACTGACTTATGAAGTAACCTGCAACACTTTTCATCCAATTACAAATGGACAAGCCACAGCAGAGCTCAAAATGAGCAAAGCCTCAGCAGTAGGGAGATAGGAAGTCAACGGGAACTCTTCCATCAATTACAAAGCTAATACAGTCAAAATCCGTGGGGATTCAACATGCGTCAAAGCCATCGCCAATGTTTTTTGAAAAGGCGGCCAACTCTTCATTAACAGCGGCGGAGATGCACAGGAGAAGGAACAAATAGCCACAGAACACTCGCTTTAACTCTGATTGCAATGTTATCCCTGGTGAACTGAGGGAATTATTGAATCAAAGGCACAGGGACTGTGATGAGAAGGCTTTAAGAGCTGATTACAATGTTCAAGACAGGGACAGGAAAGAAAAACAAACCTCTGGGTCACAGAAAGCTATTACAATTTGATGAATACATTCAATCTACCACCTTCTGAAAAAGATTGAGACATGTGGTCCAAAAGATGGGGCAATCGATTGGGATTTACAGTCAGAAACTTGAGAAAACAACCTTTCTCAAATCTTGATAATACCAGGAAAGACAGGCAATGTAAGCAAGGCCATATGGGTATTTTAAGTAGACTTTACAGAGGCTGCAGACTTTTGGAACCCCTTGAATGCCACAGTGAACAAGCATTTGCAAAGCCAATAGGTCTGACTTTAAAGGAATGTTGCATGGCAGTGTGAAGCATGATAAGTAAATAGCATGGAAATATATATGTTGTTCTGAGGAAGCAAAGAACTGTAGAATAATATTGGTGTGGGTTAAAAGGTCAGGTGATAGTTTCACTGTCTAGCCAGACCTAAAATCCATGTAGGGTAAAGACTGCCCTCCTCCTGTCTGTGCTGCTGCATGAGAAAAACAACATACCTTATCTAGTTATCTAAGACCCTTCAATAGCATCCCAATGTCATGTGTCTGACCCTGTAAGTTCAAGCTTAGGTAGCTGGATACATAAATAATATAATCATAGCTGCAGAGAGAGCACACACTTTTTTTGTGGAAGCACACAACCTCAGCCCAATCAAAACACGTACTCCTGCCTCCCAACATATAGGCTGAGCCAAAGCCCCCATCTAATGATGAAAATATTTGTCTGGCAACAGCTGCACTGTGAAGTCAGACCATAAAAATCATATACAGGAGAATCTGGAACCTTAACATGACCCTGATATGGCAGTATAAGTAATAACAAGGTGGAATACAGAAATTTTAAATTGCATGCAGTAAAAGGTGAAGGTGTTTACTATAGAAATCAGAAGTCTTCATTTTCTGATATATTAAAAAGAATAGGCTGCCTGGTGCCCCACTAGATATATAGAAATTTGGGTAAACAGAAGTGGGGGCAAACTTGTCTTCTGTTCCCAGTATAGCAGATTCAAGACATACATTAAGGATACCGAAATCCTATTGTAAATAAACAGATATTGACCTTCAATTTTAGAGCAACCAACCAAATATGCACCATACCCACATGTTAGTATGTGTATGTGTCTCAAAGTCAAAAATAAAAATATGTGCATTCTTTCCTTTATTATAAAAATACTTATGGAAATTATATGGCACACAGGACTTACCAAACTGCACCAGATTTGCATATGGTATAAGGTGAACTATGCCACCAAAGGAAAGTGTTCCAATTCAGGATGAACGGTGAAAATAAACAACAGAAGACGCGTTCTTCAAAGCGGACCAAGGAGGGAGATAGACAACGATTCGACTTCAAACCACTTCTTCACACCAGGCACATCAAATGCCAAGCAGAGTCCTATGGGGAATGTTTGATTCATGGCAGGGATTTAGCTTCAGGGGGTGTTTGGGTTGTTACATCCCCCTAATAAATGTCTTCTCTGGTAAATAGTTGGGTATAGTTTCCTACACCCCTGCCATTGGTCAAAGATTCCCCGTAGGACTCTGTTTGGAATATGATGCAATATTTCTATTTTCTGGTAAATAGTTAGGTATAGGTGCTTTCAGTTGGGCATGGTGAGGTGCCTGTTGGATTTTACCCGGAATTTTTACATACACACAGACAAAATTGTTTTTTCTATCTCTTAGTACACTTACCAATCCGCATTCGTCTTGCTTTCCACCTCCCATTTGGTCCCTCTGATGCACCTTGCTTGTCGTATAATGCATTTTAACATTACATTTGAGCGTGATTGTTGGAAAACCTGAAGTTCACCCCCACCAGTCTTAGTGACCAAGATAGGCCCCTGACCATGGATCAATGCTGTGAGGTCCAAGTTTGCTTTCTGTTCTGCACAAACTAGCCCTCTTACCAGGTACCTGATTGTAAGAACGACTAAACATACTAGAAAACTACCGTAAACAATGATGTACATTACACCCTCACCTAGAATTCTAGAACCCGATTGGAGTTCACAATAGAAAATCTACACCCAATGGAGCAATATTTCTGTAAACAATATTTAGACCACAAATATTTTTGTCATAATTTGGCATGCACCATGTACTACTTAATATAGAAATAGAGCATAAGGTGGTGGATACATCTTGGGAAAAGCAGCAGGTGAACTTAGTTGAATGCACTGCAAACAGCCACACAATCGATACATATTTCTTTGCACCAAAGCTCAGGCTAGATCTTCCCAGATAAATAAAAGCCCTCAAAATACATAATGGCTGAAGAGGTTATCGAAGGAGAAAAAGTGAAGGTGTGCAACCTCCTGGGAAACTCGATAGTGACACAAAACGAAATGAAATGCTACAGACTGCCAGCCAGGATCTATCCAAGCTGAATATCTGCTCACACCAGACACTGTAAAAATAATAACCACCTACTGTTAGAAATCCATCTGTGGAATCCCCAGCTGTGCCAGGCAACAGCGAGGAAGAACTCAGTATCATCACTTTGTTGCCTTTTAGAATGAGGCAGATACACAGAGCCAAACACTGTTATCAACTTGATTATTGGATAAGAGAAGGTACTGGGTGACTACTGTTGGACGTGGGGTCCACATTTGTCAGGAGAGAGGAATCTGAGGTGTCTGCAGAGACCCCCAGTACCAAAAGAGGCCTTTCGGGCACATGCATCATTGTAGGAATTTGCATTTCCTAAATTGCGAAAATTAAGGAATCGCAATTTAGGAATTGCAAAATCCTATGCATCAAGAAATCCAATTTTTTTTTAGGATTTCTTAATTTTCGGAATTTGCGATTCCTTAATTGCGAATCGCAATTAAGGAATGGCATTACATTGATTCCTATGGGCCTATAGGCCCATAGGAATCAATGCCGTTTTGCATTTCTTTTTTTTGGTATTCGCAATTTGTTGATGCATTGCAAGGGTGCAGAGGGGGGTCCAAAGGAACCCCCCCTGCACCCCTGAAATGTTTTTTAAATTGCATGTTTCACACACACATGTCCTAAGGACATGTGTGTCTGTAACATGACACTTTCCAAAATGCATTTTTGTGCTTTTTAAAATATTTTCGCAAATTAACACGAGGGTCAACCTCGTGTTCATTTGCACTTCCTATTTCAAAAGTCGCATTTTTTTAAAAATTAATGCATTGCATTTAAGGAATCGCACAAATGTGATTCCTTAAATGCATTCGCATTTTTAGGAAATGCAAAAAAAAGCGAATTTTGAAAAATTGTTTCATGCATCCCAAAAACGTATTTAGGAAGCGCAAACGGCCGAATTTACCGATTCGCACCGTTTGCACTTCCTAAATAGGTTGATGCATGTGCCCCATTGTGTCCCAAAACCAGTTGAGAAACATATTGGGCCTGGACCGGATATTGTGGCTCCATCTGTGGGGCAATGTGAAGAAGGGCACAAGGAAAGCCTTGAATGGGTCATCCAGAAAAGCATCCATAATACTATTTTAATTCTTTGACCCCTAGATGCATCAAGAAACCATTTTGCGATTCCTTATTAGCGAAAAATAAGGATTCGCTAATAAGGAATAGCAAAACGCTATGCATGAAGAAATCGCAAAAAAAATAGCGATTTCTTAAAATTCCTTAATTGCGACTCGCAAATTGCGAGTCGCAATTAAGGAATACCTCCCCTAGAGGCCCATAGGAATGAATGGGAAGACATTCTCAGTTTGCGATTAGCAATTAGCGAATCGCAAATAGAGAATGCAATTTCAAGGGTGCAGGACCCTGTTGCACCCCTGAAATTAATCTGTGCACATATGTTGCGCACACACATGCCCAAGGGCATGTGTGTGCGCAACATGAAACTTTGAAAAATACACAAAAGTGCATTTTTCAAAGTTTTTGCAAAATACCATGAAGTTCAACTTCATGGTAATTTGTTCCCCCTATCAGCGAAATCGCTAATTTTTTTACTTTGTTGCATTGCATTTAAGGAATCTCAATTTGGGATTCCTTAAATGCAATCGCAATTTAAGGAATCTCATTTTAGAGATTCCTTAAATTGCGGTTTTTGCATTTGGGATGATGCATCCCAAATGCAAAAATACCGCTCGCAAATAGGCAGATTCTGAGAATCTGCCCCTTTGCAACCAGATTTTCCTTTCATGCATCTGGGCCTAAACTCCCCCAGGGTTTCCTCAACTTATCCTGTTCCAGGGGGGTGAATGCTATCTGATAAGACAATTTACTTTGTCAAAATGGGATCTCACACATTCTGTTCATTCACCTGACCTAACCCTGAACTCTGGGCGAGGTGTTGTTGATACTGTTTTTACCTAAGCCATTGCTTGTTTTGGACCCAATTTTGCCCCCATGAAATTAGCCTATCTATGAGAATTCAAAGAAGATGAGAACATGTAGCTACAGCACCCTTCATTGTCTCCCAGAAGGCACCAGAAGCAGATCCTTCATCCCATGCTATTGCCCGTTTGTCTCTTCTCCCGAATGGGCATGACTTTCTCCATGGTATGGAGTTAAGAAGAGTGTCCGTGAGACTGAGGCTCCTGAAAGCAGAGAAACAACATGGTCGTTTGGAAGCTACCTTCTGGGGGCTAGATTGAGTGGATAGAGAAGAAAACTGTCAGAAACTTTGGAGAAATAAGTTGCTCTGTTTCTCTTGGGGTCCACTGCTGATCTTAGGGTGGGAGGGGTAAAGGGGAATAGGACTTCCCTTGTGTCAATATTTTTGTCAACTTGGTGGTGTACCTAAAACAAAACAGATCTTGTGTGTGCATTGCAGAAATTATGCAGAAACCCAGCGCCCGATTCACAAAACTAACTTAAGACAAATCCTAAACTTATTACCATTTTGGTATTCACAGAAGGCACTTACTCATTTTGGTATTCGCAGAAGGCACTTACTCATTTAGGTATTCACAGAAGGCACTTACTCATTTTGGTATTCACAGAAGGCACTTACTCATTGACGAGTAAGTGCCTTCTGTGAATACCAAAATGAGTAACTTACTCATTTTAAGTAAGTTACTCATTTTGAGTAACTTACTCATTTTGGTATTCACAGAAGGCACTTACTGACGAGTAAGTGCCTTCTGTGAATGCCAAAATGAGTAACTTATTCATTTTGAGTAACTTACTAATTTTGAGTAACCTACTCATTTTGGTATTCACAGAAGGCACTCCTCAATGAGTAAGTGCCTTCTGTGAATACCAACTTGAGTAAGTGCCTTCTGTGAATACCAAAATGGTAGTAAGTTTAGGATTTTGTCTTAAGTTAGGTCTGTGAATTGGGCCCACTAAACGTGGACTCTATCATCATCAGGCGACCTTTCCTGCATAAAGAGACCGTTTGCAAGAATCAAACATTTCAGAGGGAGTGGTCAAATACTGTGACTGTGTTGGATGTACTGGATCTCAGCTGGGATACATAAATACCATCATGGGATCGTCTCCTTGGGAACCCACGCTCTCCATCTGGACAGATGTCCCACTAAACTGCCAAGGGGGAGTTGGGGCTACAGAAGGCATCGGACTATTCAGTGACTTTGGGACTGCATTGCTTTTTTAAATAATATCATAACAACCTATAATAACATATTCTCGGTAGGATATTTTGGTAGCACGGTATTTAAAACTCAATATTATGTCAAGTGCATCGCTTTGCTGGTGTAAGTGTGTCATTGCACAATATTCCAGAAGAGGTGCCTTGTACTCCATCTCCTAACAATAGTTAGGTAACCCAGGGCTTAATTTGAGCCGGTGGTTTCGTGTGCTCAGCACCGGCACTTGATCATCAACATCGGCGCTTTTAATGAGCTCCAGATAAGGACACGTTCATTTATGGTAGGAATGGGGACATTAAGGGCCATATGTATCAAGCACATTAGCATTAGCAAAGGCCGAAATTCGCAGATTTTCGGCCTTTGCGAATGCTAATTTGCTAAATGGTATGTATGAAACATTTTTGCAGCAAAATAAGGAATGGCAAAATTTGCCATTCCTTTTTTTGCGATTGCATTTAAGGAATCGCAAATTTGCAATTCCTTAAATGCAATGTATCAAACAAAAATTAATGCAAAAATGCCCATAAGGATTCGCAAATTAACACCAACTTCTAGTTGGTGGTAAGTTGCGAATTCTTTTAAAAAAGCAATTTATTTAAAATCCAAAGGTGCCATATGACGCTCATACATGCCCTTAGGGCATGTATGTGCGCCATATGCCCACACATGTCATTTGCAGGGGTGCAGCAGGGTGTTCTTGTGACACCCCTGCACCCTTGAAAATATTCCTAAATTGCGATTAGCAAATTGCGAATCGCAAATTTCCCCTTCATTCCTATGGGCCTCCTGGCCCATAGAAACGAATGGGAAATTTGCGATTAGCAATTTGCTAATCGCAATTTAGGAATATTAAGGAATCACTAAAAATTTGCGATTTCCTACATACATACCATTTTGCGATTTCTAAATAGCGATTCCTTAAAAATCGCTATTTAGAAATCGCAAATGATGATGATGATACATATGGCCCTTAGTGATTTGCCTAAAATCACTGGATGTTGAGCCGGCGCAGACACTCATATCTGGTTCCACAGATCTGAAGTATTCAGCTCTGGCCATTATGCCACATCCTCTCCCCACTTTCTTGGTTAGAAGTTGGCTCTGTTTCAGGCGGCTCTAATAGGAGAAATGGGCTGGTGCAAGCTGCCTCCTGACGGGAGCCCCAGCACTTAATTATTTTACAAGTTTACCGCTGGAGTAACCGCCCCTTTAATTGCCATACCTATGACACACACACACATCACCACAACACACATAACACTCAGGGCTTGGAAGTCTGGGTCTGTCAGTGATGTGAATTTTTTGCCTTGTTGAAAATGAGAACCTGTTCTTCATATTGTGTCCCACATATTTAGAACTACACAGCCTTCACCTTGGCAAATTTTCCAGCTGGAGCACAACCTTCACAAAGTTGTGTATTCGTGGTGTCCAACATGGTTCTGGAAGGGAATGATTTATGTGGTCAGTGATTATCCTGAAAATCTGGTATGAATCGAGCGAAAATCTCAGTGGAAATGTTTTGCAAAGGCCCTCATTCCATTGGCTAGTAATCCCTGAGCCATGAGGACATGTAATTACAATGAGCGCGAAAATAGATCACTTTGTACCCCATACAAATGTCACCAATGCCTCTGGGTGGAATTAAGGAGGAAGAAAAACATAACATTCCTGATTTTTGGGCACAAAAAGTGAAAAAGTATGTGTTAATACCAAACGAACCCCATTCTGAGGTGCAGGACGTGGAAAGCAGAGCTAATACCACGCCTAGTAAATATTGCACCCCATTCTTTCTGTATGTACAAGGAGAGATATTACTTCCCAAAACAGCAACCTAATCGTAATGATTCCCATTTTGGTTATTCAGAAATTCAGGTACAGATCCAGCCCTCCTGGAACTATGTTGGTCACCCCAACTGTAGATGAACCAATGACCCACATTCATGTGGGGCACCCGGAGATCTAGAAAGAGCAGCACAAGGCTTTTCAGCTCTGATAATTCCTTTAAATCCGTAAGTCATATAAAAAAAAATAATATGATATGTGTAAGAATATATAGACTGAAAAAGTGATTGTGTGAAAGAGGCAGAGGAAAAAAGAGCAAGATCACAAAGGAATGGAGGGGAAGCAAAGGGACAGAGATGTGCACAGGTTATTGTGCTTTAAAATTGTTAGCATTCAAAGATGCACACAAAAAATAAACACATCATGGAAATAAAGGACAAGTAAAAGGAATTTAAATTGACAGATGATAAATGAAGTATAAAGCCGTCCTCTCCAGTTTCACATTTTCCATGATTTGCACACCCCCTGCCTTCAGAGCTTTCCAAAACATTTAGCATCAGATAGACAAGAGGGAGAGAGGAGGACGGAGGAGGGGAGGGCGCTGGGGTGAAGAGGGGCGATGAGTGGCGTGCCAAGGACAGTGTAAGGGAGAGGAGAGATGATAAAGGGCCGTGAAGGTGCAAGCGAGGTGACAAAGCTAGATAGGAGGGAGAGAAAAGAGATTGGTAAATGCGCTTCAGATCCTAGATCAGAACGGAGCTTGCCTTCTCATCTTGCTAGACCTATCCTCAGCCTTTGATACGGTTAAACATGAAAACCTGATAGATATCCTAAAACATAGAATGGGGCTCTCTGGATCTATACTAAACTGGTTCACCTCCTTCCTCCATAACCGAACGCAAAAATTCAAGGTCAACAGCACTCTCTCTAACCCAGTACCAGTCACATAAGGAGTCCCTCAAGGCTCCTCTCTATCTCCGACATTGTTCAATCTCTTCCTGGAACCCCTCACGGAATTGCTTCATGCATATAACGTCCAATTTCACATGTATGCGGACGACACACAACTCTATCTCAAGATTCATTCCTTAGAAGACATTACAATGCTTAACACAACGCTCAGGAACACCCAGATTTGGTTGGCAGAAAACCATCTCAAATTGAACGCCCAAAAAACTGAATTCCTCCTTATTGCACCACCCGCCAAAGTCCC
Organism: Lissotriton helveticus; assembly: GCF_964261635.1. Taxonomy (NCBI): domain Eukaryota; kingdom Metazoa; phylum Chordata; class Amphibia; order Caudata; family Salamandridae; genus Lissotriton; species Lissotriton helveticus. The sequence continues at coordinate 185,039,292 of NC_136068.1, read as the reverse complement.
CATGATGCAAGACCTGGTCAAACATATTACTGCATTCAACGTCCAACCTAACATTGTAGACTCAGCTAAATCCTTGGGAATAACTCTTGACAGCAACCTTACCATGCAGAAACACATTAGTAATGCAATAAAAGAAGCAAACTTCCAGATAAACACGTTGAGGAAGCTGAAACCATTTTTTGCCAGCTAACAATTTTAAACTGGCAGTTCAAGCGCTTGTTATCCCGAGGGTGGAGTACGTAAGTGTTTCCTTGTGTGGCCTCCCTAAAGCGACAACAGCACCCCTAAAAGCCTCTATAAATGCAGCAGCGAGACTCATCAATGGTTCAAAGAGAAGCTCTCATATTTCCCCAGATTTAAAAGCCTTGAACTGGCTACCGTTTGAAGACAGAATTCACCTAAAAATAGCATGCATGACTCATAAGGCCCTACACCACAAAGCACCCAGTTACCTCGCACAGAAGTTGACGATCTCGGGTGGGACAAGAGCTTCAAGAAATGCTGAAAACCTGCTACTGAAACCCCAAAGATGCAACAGGAAGAAAACATATAAACGAACCTTCTCTGGGATGGCGCCCAGGATTTGGAACTCACTGCCCCCATAAACCAGACTAAGGGCCCGATGTAGGTAGCCAAATACCGGTCGGTAACGGCCGATTCCGGACGTTACCGACCGGTATTTGAAGATGGAGATGTAGGGGCATGTTAAAATACAGAATCTGTAATTATACCGATTCTGTAAAATACCGAATTGGTAAAATTACAGATTCTGTATTTTGACATGTAGGTAGCACTTAAATCAGTGCTACAGTGGTTTAAGAAGTCTTTATTTACCACCAACTAGAAGTTGGTGGTAAATAATGAAAACCCTTTCAAAAGCATTTTTTTTGCTTTTAAAACGGTGCCATGTTGCAGACATACATGCCCTAAGGCCATGTATGTGTGCAACATGTGCACCCATGCACAATTGAGGGGTGCAACAGGGTGTCAAAGTGACACCCAGCCACCCTTCAATATTTCCCCGAATTACCGAATCGGTATTTACCGATTCGGTAATTGCCATTGATTCCAATGGGCCTCAAGGCACATAGGAATCAGTGGCAATTACCGAATCGGTAAATACCGATTCAGTAATTACCGATTTTTACCGATTCGGTAATTGAATCGGTAAAAATACCTACATCCCGATTGCCAGTTCTTAAATACCGAATCGGTATGATTCGGTATTTAAGAATCGTAATCTGGGATTACCTACATCGGGCCCAATATGCTTCTACCGTTTCATTCAAAAAGGAAGTGAAAGAGTTCCTCATGGCGAAACTCACCTACCCATAGTCAAACCTAACTCAACGTTCTCATGTTGTACCCTAATGCCTCACTTTTGTACTATGTGCTTTGTATTCTTGATGTACCTACATTTACGCGTTTGTATACCCAGCCTAACTGATTGTAAAGCGCTCTGATATCTGCAAGGATCTTGTTCGCGCTATATAAGACCTCCAAAATAAAAAATAAAATAAAAATAAGTGAAGAGATATCGCGAGAGATGGTGAGACAGCGAGAGGCAGAGGTAGAACACAAGATATGAGATGGACAAGCTTTGAGAGGGTGAGAACCCTGAATATTGAACCTACAATATACGTGGGACAGGTTATCAAGGGCAAAATATATTTTTTAAATATTTCCGACAGATAAGTAAGTCTAGGTTTTCTATGTCTACATATCTAGCATATCATAACATGTGTATTTGTAAAGCGCATGTTCACCCCAACAAGGTCTCTTGGCGCTGTATAACAGATGATTATTGTTACCCAACTCAATGGTACTAATTTTCTCGACCTCAGATGGATGAAAGGCTGAGTGAACCCGCTGGGATTTGAACCTGTGACCATGATGTCAAACACAGGCCCCTGCAGTGGATGCATTAGTCCACTGAGCCACCAGACCCTGCAGGGTACATCTATATGTACCTACGCGGTGCATATATCTTCAAGGTGGATAGATGTGGAGTTAGGTATAGTAAATCTATGTTTCCTCTATAGGCATCTGCCTTTGAATATTCTGCCCGTGATATTGTTGGTGTCGATATCCAGTAGTACAACCCTTTGATGAAGTGAGGTAGAATAAAAAAGATAGTGAGAACAAGGAAGAAGACTGGATTATGAGTAGAGGGTATGAGTGACAGCTCGGAGAGGTGTCAGAAAGTATTGAGAAGGGTCAATAAGGTGCAGGGTACGGGGCAGTGATGCTATTTGGTGCTATCTTTACCCCTCACAGGGAAGAAGGCTGTCAGGCTTCCTCTGGAGGGCTTACAACTGTAGGGCAGTGCTTAATTTGAACCGGTGGTTCACGGTGCACGGCACCAACACTTAATTGTCAACACCAGCACTTATGACAGCCTGCCACATGGTGGTGCTCTTTGTCTCATTGAGAGACGAGCATAACGACAGTTGTTTATTATTTCAATGCGCTTTAAAAATGACTAATACCTGCCGCCAAAGCCATTCTTATAGCTATGGGTGTCTGGAATAGTCAGAACTGTCACACTTATTGGTGTCTGATGGTTAGTAGTTGTGTTTTTCCTGTTATTGGCAGCGCTGACAGCAGCAATGGGTGGTGTAAGCAGAAGTGGCCTCCTGAAGAGGACCCTGGCACTTTTATTTTTACAAATTAAGCACTGCTAAGTGGCTGCCACACACTTGAAAAGTAAAAATGTAAGGGTTCCCTGCCACCAAGGCTCCAGATACCCCCTCCATCTTTCAAGGGATGTTGGCCTCTTCTAGTTTCCTTGACTTCCTGGATGGACATAAATGATCAGTTGAGGACGGTCTCACCTGGTGCAGGGGAAGTGCCAGTAAAAGTTATTATAGTTTCAGGTTGTGGGTACACAACACTTTAATAACTTAAGATATTTACTATAGAAATGTTAAGTCAAAGCTAGAAAGTGCAGCACACGATATGCAATGAAAGAATGGTGTAACACAATGAGGCAGTGAACTAGTGGCCTGCACACTATACGTAATGTAAGAATGGTGTAATACAAAGTGGCAGTGAACTAGTGGCCGGCACAAGATACGTAATGTAAGAATGGTGTAATACAAAGTGGCAGTGAACTAGTGGCCGGCACAAGATACGTAATGTAAGAATGGTGTAATATAACGTTGCAGTGAACTAGTGGCTGGTACGTGATACTAAATGAAAGAGTGGTGTAATACAACGTGGCAGTGAACTAGTGGCCGGCACACTATACGCAATGAAAGAGTGGTGTAATACAACGTGACAGTGAACTAGTGGCCGGCACACGATACGCAATGAAAGAATGGTGTAATACAACGTGGCAGTGAACTAGTGGCCGGCACATGATACGCAATGAAAGAATGGTGTAATACAACGTGGCAGTGTGAACTAGTGGCCGGCACACTATACGCAATGAAAGAGTGGTGTAATACAATGTGGCAGTGAACTAGTGGCCAGCACGCGATATGCAATGAAAGAATGGTGTAAGCCAACGTGGAAGTGAACTAGGGGCCGGCACACGATACGCAATGAAAGAATGGTGTAATACAATGTGGCAGTGAACTAGTGGCCGGCACGCGATATGCAATGAAAGAATTGTGTAATAGAATGTGGCAGTGAACTAGTGGCCGGCATGCAATATGCAATGAAAGAATGGTGTAATGCAACGTGGCAGTGAACTAGTGGCCGGCACACGATACGCAATGAAAGAATGGTGTAATACAACGTGGCAGTGAACTAGTGGCCGGCACACGATACGCAATTAAAGAATGGTGTAATACAACGTGGCAGTGAACTAGGGGTCGGCACACCATATGCAATGAAAAAATGGTGTAATACAACATGGCAGTGAACTAGTGGCTGGCACATGATACACAATGAAAGGATGGTGTAATGCAAAGTGGCGGTGAACTAGCAGCCCATGGCTTCGAATTCAGGGCCATATTATCAAGAAAGGGCGATACATTCTCGCTTCTTTTATCGGCAGGAAACTGCCGCTAAAGCGGCGATAATGGGCTTGATAATAGGCCCTTGTGAATTCCCATAGAAGCCCAGATTAACACCAGAACCCGGGCTTCAATGGGAATTCACAAAGGCATATTATCAAGCCCATTATCGCCGCTTTAGCGGCAGTTTCCTGCCGATAAAAGCGGCGATATTGTATCGCCCTTTCTTGATAATATGGCCCCCAGTGTCCTGTTTACTGTCACTAGATAATCGCGAACTGAAGCAAAATCTTGCAACAAAAAGAAAAGTACCAGAAAGAGTGGAGATTTAAAGAAGTGGTAATGTTAAAGAAAACACACACCACAGATGATGATTTACACTGGGCGACCATGACCAGAACACTTCATATGGAGGATTCGCAATACCACCCAAAATTATTACATTTGTTACAGGTCTAACATTCTACGATTCCCGACCCTAATATCCACTAGCAACTAAAAGAGTGCAGGAACAAAGCAAAAGCAAGGGCAAACATAAAAGAGTACGTGGTAACCTTCAAAAGAAGGGGAAAGCATCCTCAAGGTCAAAGAGGACAGCATCCTCAAGGTCAAAGAGGACAGCATCCTCAAGTTCAAAGAGGACAGCATCCTCAAGGTCAAAGAGGACAGCATCCTCAAGTTCAAAGAGGACAGCATCCTCAAGGTCAAAGTGGACAGCATCCTCAAGTTCAAAGAGTGCATTTATTGGCTTAAGGGAGTCAGTCGGCTTTGTCCCTACCTCACTTCCTGTGAGTTTGGCACCGAAAAACCTTCAAAAACCTTCAAATCTCCCAGAAGCCCTGGGTCAGGCCCATAGGAATGAATGGTACAGCATTCCTTAATTGCGACTAGCAATTTGCGAGTAGCAATTAAGGAATGTTTAGGAATCGCTATTTTAATAGCTATTCCTACATGCATAGGCTTTTGCTATTCCTAAACAGCGATTCCTTAAAAATCGCTATTTAGGAATAGCAAAAGGCTACGTTGATGCATCTGCCAGTAAATGTACACATTCTTTAACCACCACCAAAGATCATGCTTCACTCCTCCTGCACCACCCTGTACTGCCTGTCTTCACACATTCTGTTTTTCACTACTCCTTGAATCCATATCTGAGAAACCTAAATTAATCTTCAGGAATAAGCACATTTCCCGGCCGATGTCGCGGTCATGTGGGTAGCCATATTTCTCGCTGTACGAAAGAAGCACTCGATAAAAATGGCACTCAGCAGCCAGCTTTGAAGTTTTCCAGCTACGGTAGGCAGAAAGGGCCAAACCTTCCTTTTGCCTCTTGAGCCTTCAAAGGGACCATCAGGAGTGCTCATCCGGGCTTCTCTTGAGTGTCTCTCTGCGGCCTCCATCACAAAGGGTGCAGCTGCTACTCAACAACCGCATTCTTTGAGATGGTATTGAATAGGTTCTGTGAAATAAGATTTCGGCCTGTGGAGAGGACACAATGTTTCTGATCTGGTGTTTCTGTTGGGTGCTCGCCTCTCTCACCAGTCTGTGTAGATAGTAATATGGCTGAATTCATTGGGTGAGGTCGCACTGACCTACATCGATCTTTGCTGACCGCCTGTGCAAACACTGGAGAGAAGCACACAGGTGAGAGCAACATGGAAGGAACATGTGACAGAGCAACATGGAGTACAGCGGGAGAGAATTACATGGAGACAGCTCGAAAACACATGAACTCTCATGGAGTGTTTAATACAAAAGTAAAAAAGAAGTCCTTGGAAAGTGTTGGACTTGGTCCTTCTGGCAGGTTCACCCCTAGACTTTTTGCTTTTAATGGTGACCTGGTGATGGTGATTTTTGGGTTCTGCGCACTTTCACTGTGTCCCAGTGGAAAGTGCGTGCGCACTCTGAGTGCGTGGAGTAAGGTTGGCCTGCCCTCCCATAGGAATGCATGGGGAATGTATGTGTCCCTGGTAGTTCCTGATGCGTGGGGTGTACAGTCTGGTATGTGTGGACTCGTGTGATTGCATGCTGCGAAATGATGTATGCGGCATGAATGTGTCTAGTGTGGAAGTGCCACTTCAGGGCTGTACGTGTGCTGTGAGGGTGCTGGCGTGTGATTGGCTGGAGCTGGCTGGGATGCCAGGCTCCATGAGTCATGATGGGTCTGCCCGGTGGTGAGTGTGGAGATTAGCATGCTGATGTGAGGGGAGGGCTGCACTTGATTCCTGAATGGGGCTGGGCTTTCCCTACACAATGCTGGCTCCGCCCCCTGTGGTGCGTCTAATGACCCTAGCCTCCCTAGTGAATGAAAGGGGTGGTTGAGCCATCAAGGGTGCTCCAAAACCAGCTGCAACTGGTTTCTCCCCCACCCTGCACCTTTAGACAAAGGAATGTTGAGTATAAGAAGGGGCTGTGTCCCCTAACAAAATGCTTTGTTCCAGGATCCTGTCTGAGGGGGGCTGTTGCTGTGCTGGGCGCCAGAGGACCGCCACTTGGACTGTCTCCCTGCCTGGAGACCCAGTGAGCTGGCTCTGGGCCCAGCCTTGCCCCCCTGCCTACCTAAGGACTTTGCTGGAACTCTGCCCTGCTGAGAGCACCTGGGAGCGCTGTGCTTGTGCTCCCAGCGCCTGGGAGCGCTTTGGACTTTCCCTGTAGCGCCTGGAAGCGCTTGATTTTCCCTGTAGCGCTGAGGGAGCGCTTTATTTGCATCTAGCGCTGAGAGAGCACTTTATTATCCTTTTAGCGCAGGGAGTGCTTTATTTGGGCCCACAGCGCTTAATAGCGCTTTACCCTGCTTATAGCGCCTGGAGCGCTTTATCGATCTTTAAAGCCAGTGACCACCTGGCATTGCCCCGCTCATTGCCGCATTTTGTTATCTGGGCAGGATCAACAATCGCTGCCCGGCCTGCGACCAGGAAGTCAGGCAGGCCGGGGGCGGTTCTCCGGGATGACCGGAACCGGACGTAGGAGGGCGGGAGCCTACCCCGCCTCCCACGGAAGAGCCACGACTGTTCTGAGCACCGGAGTAGGCAGGAGCCTACCCTGTGCCCCGGTGCACTCGCCCTGAGAAGGAGGGAGGAAGAGTCCTGCTGCCGGCACCTTCCACGGGGCTCCCAGGAGCGAGGGAGAGCCCCGTGGTAACCGGCATAGAGGAGCCCTGCAGCTGCCAATGAGAGGAGAGCCGCCGCACCAAGGAAGCCGGTGAGTGGGGCTTCGCCTTGGTGGCTCTCAGGGGGCATTCTCTTGCTGTCTCGAGTCCGGGAGGGACTCCAAGGAAGGCGCCATTTGTTCAAGAGCCCGGAGAGGCTCCAGAGACGGCCGCTCTTTGTGTTTGCACCTGAAAGGCTCAAGGGGGCATTTTGATTTACTGAGAGCCCACGAGGGGCTCAGGCACCACAAGTATCTTTAAGAGCCCAGCGAGGCTCACAGGGGCTATTCATTTGTTTAGAGCCATGAGAAAGGCTCACAGCCCACTTTGGTTACGAGCCCTGAGAGGCTCTTGGGTGACATTGTATTTGTTCGAGAGCCTGGGAGGCTCCAACGTTGTCCCCACCATTGTCTTCACAGCTGCCCAGCACTTCGTGGGCAGCTGCCACGTTTAGGCCCCTGACACTGGGACACAGGGCGTCCTAGCCCTAGGGAGGCCAGTTGGCCTAGGGACTGCCACAGGTTGTGGCTAATGTGATTTTTGCGTAAATGTGTTCTTTGATACACCTCTGAATGTTTTTAGGCATCATGTGTTTTCCTTCCCTGCACCTCTGAATGTGTTGTTAATGCATCATGTGCCTTGTTCCTTACACCTCTGAATGTATGTTATGCATCATGTGTTATATGCTTACACCCCTACAGGTATTGTGATACTTAGGTGGTTTTTCTCCTAGTGCAGGTGGTGCTAGTGAGGTCCTGGTTACCAGTGATTACTGGTTGTGTACTTTATGTTCTAATTTGTGCTACAGTGATTTATATTCCATGTTCTGAGTGCTAATTCTACCTAGTGCTAAGTTCTAAAAGTGCTGATTCCTGACAGTGGTCCAGGTGGCCCTGTCTTGTACATATCCCCTGTATATTCTGCCCGTGCCTGTTGGCACATTGTAAAGTGTGTGTTTTTATCTAATGTGTTTTGGTGTAATACAAAGGCTAATTTTATATAACCTTGTGTGGAGTTTCCTTTGTGGTGGGCCTTGGGTGTTGTTGCTGGGGTGCGTGCGCAAATACTTAACTCACATCGCCTCCGAGTTTAGCCTTGCTGCTCGCACCATGTTACCTAGAGGGTGAGCAGGGGTTATCTTGGCGTGTAACTCCCTTGCCCTGACTTAGGAGTGGTGGTCTCTGACTGACTTTTCTAACAGAAAGCAAGCAGTGGAAGCCTCATAGGCAACAAAAGATGTAAAATGGTAATGCTCCATGGTAGGAACAAACACACGATTGACAAGCTGGGACACAAATAAGAAGCAGGCAAATGAGAGTGACAAGGAAAGCCAACCAATGGTAAGCAGTGGGTGGGCGCAAGCCCATGCAGGTTCTCGATAAGCCACAATATGTCTTGCAACAGACAGTGCATGCAGTGGCGAGTAGACTTTGACCAAAAGGTTGGTGTAAAAGAATCTTGCACAAGGCAGATATAAAACAGATTTTTGTGAGGTTCATTGTGGTACCAACTCTATGCTTGTCCATGAAAAATGTGTCCATGGAAAAGGAATACACACAACAACATGGTTTGTTACACAAGTCTAAGGTCAGATTGTCCAGTCCTCTGCAAAAATGGACTCCTCCATTGATTTTTCTTTTATATAAGATCCTTATGTTTGTTGACGCATAGTCATACTGTGACCACACATGGCACTACTTCAAGACACATACCTTTTCCGATCATGTGCTCCTATTCCACTAGCCCTAGAACTAAGGACCTCATAACAGTCATAAATGTCATCAATGGTGTCACTCATTACGTCATCTGTAAGGTCATGAGGACTCCATGGGGCATGAATTCAAGATGGCTTGGTTTCATAACCTGAGAATAATCGAGGAATTAAAGATGTTTTTCATATTTTTACGTTCATCCACCTACATTGTTTCATGGACTTTGCAAGGTCCTTCTGCTGCCTGGTGAGAACCAAACACATCATTTGTGGAGCAGAGAGTACAAGGCAGGGCAGATGCTATCTTTAAATATCTTTCAGCTAAATACAAAAAAGTGCCATTGATGTATCAGCATGGGCCCTGCTTTGCGGTAAAGATAAAATAGGCCATTGAATTGAACTATATTGTATTACATAATCATTCAAGTCTTTTTAAATGTCTGTAGATTTTTCTTTTTTACATTTCAAGGCTGGTGGAAATTATTGTGTTTCTGGGTTCTAGCTTATCATATAAACAGAACCACTCACTGGCATCCTAGGCACTTCGGGCTGAACTGTTTCTATTGGAGCAGGTCAAGACTGATTTGCATAGGGCTGAGTCCAAACTGAGGGGGCACGGTGTGCAAAATAATTATACTAGAATGTGGCCCGAGTGGGAAAGATTGATTGAAGCATTCCATCCATCACCCTTAGCATCCCAGGAGCAGGACACATGGTTACTAATTATAGGATCTTTATGTTTCCTAAGACATGACACTATTGTCCCACAGAGTAGCTATATAGAGTATGTAGTCTTTGACTATACTGATACAAGCATGTGTCTGTAATATTACCCTACCTGTGAATATCCTTCTTCAGTGGACTAATCCATAAAATACAGTAATAAAGGGGGCACGTGCACAGAAACGAGGTCTCAAAAAAAAAAAATATATATATATATATATATATACATATATATATATATATATATATATCCCAAGCATCACTGCATTCCGCGATCCTCAGCCTCGCAACGCTGGTGCCGTGGATGGCTGCAGTTGCCACACTATATTCTTTTCGCAGTTCCCCAATCACCTCTATATATATATATATGTAGATTTATATAGCACGGCTTATCACCCTTGAGGGTATCCAGGCGCAGTCCATTGGCACAGGGAGATGAAGTGATTTGCCCAGAACCACAGAATGTTGAGCCGAGACTCGAACCCGGATGCCCAGCTCCAGCCGTTCTGGCCACTGCACCAAATCCTCCCCGCTGCCCCTGAATCAGTGCACTATTCCGAAGAAACACACAAGCACGCGGACGAAAGCTGCACACCGCCACCCTCCACCCAGTAATCCAAGGTGTAGCCATGCACAGCCGGCTAAGAGCCAGAAATCCCTCCAACATATGAATTGTGCTGTTCCACTGTGTGAGCACATCTTGTTCAAATTGCAGCATTGTTGAATTGCTCCACGTCTGCATCTTTATTTTTTAAGGTCAAACGTGTCTTAACTGAAGGCTCAAAATAGCTCCACGCTTTGCAAGCTGCTGCTGCCATATCCTCTATGGTGGTGTACACTTAAGAGAAGTACGCACCAAATTGTTAAAAGAAAGGCGCGAAAAGCGACATAAGACATCATTGAGCAAAGCAACTTGAGGGACAGCCATCTGAACAAAGACCAACAAACTCATACGGATAGCTTTATGCTTTTGTCCTTATTGAAAAGTTACCTTAACTTACATTTTACCTAATTGTATTTTTGCAGGGTATTGTTTTGGAAAGAGAATGGAAAAGATGGAGTATGACAATGACTGGGGCCCAATGTGCTGTCATCTGGATCTTAAAAACTCCTTTAAATGCCTCTTATTAAGCACACATTATTTTTTTAAGGCCCATGACAGAGAACCTGGGTCATCATCGCTGAAAGATGGAGGTAAGTGAGGAGGTCTGCAGAAGCCGCAGTATTTTGTCGCACGTGACCCCTCCTTTTATTATGTCCATGGGGATGTGACTCCTATGGCCACTAACAATGTTAGAAGTGTTATCTCCAGATTTCATCCACAAACATGAACTACCTAAGAAAACTGAACGCTTGAGTTCAAACTTGCTACCTGTTCAAGATGGCTGTACAAGTGCACACCTTCATTGTGATGTCACAATGGATATATCTTATTATAATTAATTACACAGGTCAGAGATAGCTTTGGAAGTAGTCTGACTAGCTCACAATGCTGGGACACCTGTCACCTAACCATAATGGACAGATCTGTGCATATCCCCTAACTACCGACCCAAAATGGTGGTATATATTCACATTACCTAAACAACATGGCAGTATCTTTCTACATAGCTACCTACCCAAGATGGAGGATGATGGTTCGTTTGTTCTTCGCTTCTTTGTCTAAACGGGCAGTCATGGAATACTTTAGGATATGAAGTGCACTTGGTAAAACAGATTGACAGCGGCTATTACTGCCATTTTTGCCTGGGATCATATGTTCATTTCTTTTTTTTATGTCTTCTGCTTAATATTTTTCTTATTCGCTTCTGATCTGGTATCCTTAGTACATCAGCTCGGTCTTTTTACTGGCTGGGTGTTTATTTGCAGCTACCCAACCCAGCTTACCTCAACCTCTGGACTTGCTCTCTCTGCCTTTGCTCTCGCATTATCTTTACTCGCGCATTCGCTCACTCTTGTGGCACTTCGCTTAACTGTTTACGGAATACAAATTCTCCAATTATTGTTTACAGTGATCTAACTGTAGATTGACACCTTTTTTGGGATATGATATTTGGAATCTGACCTTGAAGAATTTTTCTGAAAAAGCCTATAGGAGTGATGCACACTATCAGGCACATGCATCAAAGGATTTTGCGATCGCAAACAGTGCGAATCGCAAAAATCGGCCGTTTGCGATCGCAAAATCTGCTTTTGGAATGCATGAAGGCCCTCGCAATTTGAGAATTCGCAAATATTTGAGAATTCTCAAATTGCGATTGCATTTAAGGAATCGCATTTTGCGATTCCTTAAATGCAATGCATGAAACTTTAAAAAAATTGTGATTTCGCAATTAGGGGGAGCAAATTACCATGAGGTTGAACCTCATGGTAATTGGCGAAAACTTTAAAAAATTCACTTTTGTGCATTTTTCAAAGTTTCATGTTGTGCACACACATGCCCTTAGGGCACGTGTGTGCACAATATATGTGCACAGATTGATTTCAGGGGTGCAACAGGGTGTCCTTTGGACACCCCTGCACCCTTGAAATCGCATTCTCAATTTACGATTCGCTAATTGCTAATCACAAATTGAGAATGTCTTCCCATTCATTCCTATGGGCCTCTAGGCCCATAGGAATGAATGGGGAGGTATTCCTTAATTGCAACTCGCAATTAGCGAGTCGCAATTAAAGAATATTAAGAAATCGCAATTTATTTAGCGATTTCTTGATGCATTGCATTTTGCAATTCCTTAATTGCGATTCCTTATTTTTCGCAATTAAGGAAACGCAAAAAGCAATATTGATGCATGTGCCTGTATATTCGATATTTGAAGACATCTGACCTAAGAATTGGGATTAGAAATGTAAACTTAATTTTCGGACCAGTGGCCCTGACGGCCATGGAAATGAGGCTGCCCTGCCTTCTAGAAAAACAAAGTGAAAATGCCAGTACTGATGCAAAAGAATAATTAACAAATGTTTAAACACAGAACCTGAAGGAGTAATTCAAGACTGGGAGCTGATTAGTAGCTTTTATTATTTTGTTCAAAAGAACAGCTATATTTTAGAAAAACTTGTTCAAAAAGGTAGACAATATTACATGCTAAGTACAAAAATAAGAGGGTATTACTAGAAAATTATATATACGAAAAGTACATTCCTTAAACTGAATTTGTTTAAGGAATGTACTTTTCGTATATATAATTTTCTAGTAATACCCTCCAAAATACTTTGCAGACCGTGGCCTTCTCCAGCATTCTTGTGCCTGTTCGTTCACTGTAAATATTGGTCACTGTAATATATTGCACATGTTATAATTTCCTGTTGTTCCTGAATGGTTGAATGTCGTATGCTTGTGACATGTTTGATATGATGAAAGATTCCCTTATCTCTTATTTTTGTACTTAGCATGTAATATTGTCTACCTTTTTGAACAAGTTTTTCTAAAATATAGCTGTTCTTTTGAACAAAATAATAAAAGCTACTAATCAGCTCCCAGTCTTGAATTACTCCTTCAGGTTCTGTGTTTAAACATTTGTTAATTATTCTTTTGCATCAGTACTGGCATTTTCACTTTGTTTTTCTGGATATTGGCTCAGCCATACTGATTAGAGCCCCCCCTTTGTAGTTTTTTGGCCCTGCCTTCTAGGCACTCGCCTCACCATCTCTCATATTTTGCAAAGAGGCTCTATATGGAAGGCTCTTAGGCAAACTAATGCACATTCATAGCTAGACAAGGCTCACTTGTATCTATAAAATTGCAACTTGTGCTCTTACATGTTCTACAACAAGGACCACCATAACAAGTCCAAGTCCGCCTCTCTAAATTTAGATCTTTGCATGAACTTGTGAACTGCTTTCAATCAACACATCCATCGATATGTATGTGAGAGAAAAGAAACTAACATAGCGTACAATAGTGATTGCAGCCATTTCCAGGAGCTGGAGTCTCGGAAAGTGTGAACACAAGGCGAGAAGCCGGTGACGCAAGTGCTTTATTTATTTTCATGTCACCTGAAAAATGGAACAGCGAAGGAACACCATTTGTTGGACTAGTTCTTGTCATTATTGGCTCTTTCGCTTTGTTTCATTTTAGCGGTGACACAAAGAGACAGATGGGCAGAGATCTATAGTGAAACATGCTGAGACTGGTCTGTCATTCATTGCGCATCTGCGGAGGATGCTGGAAGCGAGTTTTGCAACGTGGCCAAGAATTTGTCAAGGATAGTGACATGGGACCTTCTGATGGGAGTGAAGAACCTTGCCCGAATTGGGTTTAATAAGGAAAGCACAGATCACGCGTAAGATATATTCTTTGTGCACTTTGTTTGCATACGCCAATGAGAAACAACGCAGTGGGCAGTTAGCCGGATGTGAACGCATGTGGCTCTATAAAGTGATTACGTTAACTGCAGTGATTTCCCCTGCGGTACTGAGGGCAACACAGAGAGGGGTGGGTGGACAGAATGTTGTTCACTAGATGTAAAGGAGTAAGCCACTATTGGAGGAGGCAGCTGGGTGTACAAGAGGATCTCTTCCCTCGTCAGGACACTTCCTGTTCTTCTTTTCCTTTTTCTTCTCTTTCTTCTCTTTTCCTATGCTCTTCTTTCACGAGCATTTCGGGACTAAAAATATCACAGTTCACATGTATATAACATTGCATTCACAATTGAACTCTAATTTTGTATATAATGTATATAATGTATAATATTACATCCCTGAAGAAGCCCATGTCTGGGCGAAACGTGTTGGCTGTCAATTAATGAAAATTCAGCACTTGCGTAATAAAGACACACCAAGGCTACAAACTACAATGTGGACTCAATGTTTTTGAAACTTAAACCCTGTAATTACTGTATTTACATGTTGCCTCTCACACCCCTTGCAATAAAGGAGTAAGGCTCTTAGATTTTTCTGATTGGTACTGAGATGTGCTGTCTGTCTGATGTGGCAGGTTAGCTAGTATGAAGTGGTTGGTGCTTGGAAGTGATGGGGAGCATTCTAGGCAGTTTTTATCAGATCAGGATTTAAGTAGACCATGTAAGAGAGAAGATCTTCAGTGTGAGGACTCTGCTTTCTGAAGATGCCTCAGTATTGCTTGTGCCTTGCTTCCCCAACCACTGTAAATGCTCAAATCTGACAACAATGTGGAGATCAAAATGGTATGTGTGGGTAGAGGCGTCCCAATTCTAGCGATGGTTGTGCAGGTGAAGGGATAATTGTCTCTACCGACATGCCAAGCCCATATGGTTGTTCGCTAAGATGAAGATATGAAAAATATGATAAGTCAAGGAGAGTTTGTGTTTTAGGATTAGCAAGAATATTTGTCATGTTCCTGTGCAAGAAAAGAGAATTCCTTTGTTGTTTCCCGACCAGACATGTAAAAAGAGAGGTACATAAGAGAATGGTGAAGTACCTACCTTGTTTGAGCCTTCCTCATACATCTATCCAGGTGAGACAGCAGGCTGGCAGCGATGTGTCTTATACCTAGGGCTTTTGCCACAAATATATTAATCTCTTCTAGATTGGTCTGTAGAATGGGTTACAGTTGAAGGGCAACCCACAGCACCTGTAACCCCCATTTGCCTTGTTCATAAGCTGAACCATAAATTGTAAAGATAAGTGTCTGGGGCATAAACGTAACAATGCTGACAGCACGTCAGTCGATTTCCCTATACACATCTGTATCATGGGATCACATCTGTAAAATACATTGTTTGATGGCCATATACCCAATAACAACTGAATATATATGTGAAACAATGCGGATGATTTAAAGATGAGCCCTGAAGAAGTTCGTGTAGAACGAAACGTGTTGGCTGATTTTGACTGCAATCAATTCAAGTTAATGAACACTAAATAAAGATTTGGATACAACTCTTATAGCAGACCATTCCTGAATACATTGGCGATGAATGAATGTGAACAATTGTACAACATGGAGTCATTTTACATATGAAAATATAGGACATTGGACATTAAGACTACAAACATATTCAGTATGCTGAATAACGTTATTTCATAAGCTGACGATACCTATATCATTCATTTCCATAAGGCAAGCTGGTGACTTGTTAATGATCATATTACCATTAAGACCTGTTATGCCTACCTTAAAACTTTGAGACTAAAACAATCTGGTTCTTTTAGACTAAATTATTGCACTGCCATCATATGTTGCTGACTGACCAGTCCATGAAATCTTTTTTTGATGGAATTAGAGCTACTTTGTCAGGCTTGTATAGCTGCTGCTGTAGATGGCCCTACAGTCTTCATCAGCTCACATTTATCCTACTCAGCACACAAAAACTGCAGCCAGAATTCTTCTGTTGGCTGTCCCCAACATGCATACATTTACAATCCATGACCTGAAGGTGCAAGAACAGTCATTTGAGACATTCCAAGGTGGTAGTTACACCAGTGAGGCAGCAGGTCACAAACATGCGACCACTTGATATTTCCAGAAACAGGCACCACGAATGGCATTTAATAGAGTAACATGGTTGGTGTTAGAGGAGCAATAGCATAAAGCGTAATGTGTGATTTCCCAACAGGCCCACCCGTCTGGCAGGCTCTGAGTACCTGAGAAGAGTCAGCCGCATGTTACACTGTCTCGACAGGGTTGGCCGATCATGGACCTAGTGCGGAATCTCATCTTGTGTATTGAGATTCACTCTTTGGCACATAAAATCTTTGTCAATCAGTTCCCATCCTTGTACAGATTCTGTTAGAAAGTATATAGTGAGGGTGTAAGTGTGTTAGTATGATTGGTGTGAGAGTGGTGTGCATCCAGGGGTGTTTTACACATTTGTGATAATGTTTTTTCTGATGAATTGTGATTTTTGATAAATATTCTTATTTTTTTGTACATTTTCTGATGATTCTTTACTTGTCAATTACGTAATGATGGACTTATGTCAAGAAAATTAATATCACTCTGTTGACACTCTATTTGAAATCAAATGAATTGTTCAGGAGAAAAAGAATGAAATATATAAAATGTTCTTAAAAAAAGAAAAAAGTATTTGACAAATAGTAAATTATAATATGAATCAATTGTGATTGTCACTTGTGTACTTCTGAGATGGATTGCAAAAAAGAAAAGGAGGTATCTCATTGTTGAATTATTATGGTCTGAGAGGGAAATATTTTTTGTTTATGTTTTTTCATTCCCCTCCTTCCCTGACCTAACTTAAACTTGAGGGGGTCCCTTCAATTTTGCTTTTTGCTGATCACGGATAGCTCCTTGGTGGAACTTTGGATGTTAATGCCAGGAGCACCTGCATCTGTAGTAGGTATTGTGTTTCACAAGTAACAGTTGTATCATCAACCTACGCAACATCAACTATTATGCTAGTAACTCCTCTTTGTATATGGAGTCCAAAACATGTAATAGCTTGTTATATTCACTTATAAATTTAAAATTAGTGAGTTTCACTCTGTCATCAAAGCTTTACAGTACAGTGGGTCTGAATGCAACGCATCAGTGATGCTCACCAGCATCCTTACATCTTGCGGTGGTACCCATGTTCTGGAACCAGTCGCCGGAGGCTGTACAGTTTCTTTGAGTATTAAACTCTCATGTTCAATCCACTGTTCAAAGGCTCATAACTAAGCAAAAAAATTCAACTAATTTGCATGAAATTTCATACCACGGCTATTTGTGTAATTGACTTCAAACTTTTCGAGTTTAATGAATATTACTTACACGGTTTCAAAGTAAAGCTCAGCACAAAAGGTGCAATATTCTACAGAAGTCCCATGCACATGCTGTGCTTATTTGTAGCATCCAATGGCAATCCCATTCCCAATCATTGGGGGCCAAATGTGCACCCAGTAAAATGTTTGGGCTATTTGGGGAGGGGGTGATGACAAAAGTACTGCTATCTCTAATTAAAAATAAATGTATATTTAACTTTTTTGTTTTGGTAATACGCTGCAGAGTTTTGCATTATTATTTTTTCCCTATTCCTCTAAAATACATCAATTTTCTCCTGTAGTTCTATTGTTCACTCTTCAGAAACAGAATATACAAAATGCTATCATCGAGGAACTGCAATGCACAACATGAGATGTTATATTAAATATATATCTCGTAATCTCTCCGAAATTAAAAATATTGATTTTCACAACTCATTTGACTTCATGCCTGATCGGATGTATGACGTTACAACGCGATCAAAATGATCGCGGTACAGCACAACGCATCTTTTACAACGCAAGTCGTTACCACGACTTGCGCTGTAGGGTGCTGGACTTAGGAATAGTAAGATTTACTATTCCAACTCCAGCCTACGTATTGTAGGGAAGGTGTTGGAATAGTAAATCTACTATTCCTTAGTCTAGAGCGCCCTCCAGCGCAAGTCGTGGTAACGACTTGCGTTGTAAAAGACACGTCGTAATGGCACCACGGTGTTTTGACCGTGTTGTGAAGGATGTTTACCTGCCTGATCACTAGAAGTAAGGCACATAAAATTACATGTTGACAAAACATTGTTTTTTTAATTTAATTAAACTCACTTTATCTACTCCGTTTCACCATGTTGCGGTGGGGGACGGTTTTGCTTGGCGAAGGCAGCCTATATGTCGCGTTTGTTGACTTGCGGGCTGCCTTCGACCTGGTCCCAGGAAGTAAACTTTGGTCAGTCTTGAGTAGAATGGGGGTACCACCCGAGTTGCTCACCTTGATTATGAGGCTGCACGAGTGTAACTTTGCCAGGGTTCAGTGGGGTGTGAATGGGGAGTCCACTGCCAACTTCCCTGTCGAGCGGGGAGTACGACAGGGGTGTGCAATGGCACCCTTGCTCTTCTCCCTATTTATTAACGGAATCGTGGGTAGGATGTTGGATGCATCTGTGGATGCTCCTTCGTTAGCGGGCCTCAGGGTTCCGATCCTGATGTTCGCGGACGATACCTTAATCTTGTCCAAAACTCCGGTTGGTCTTCAGCGGGCTCTTAACATATTTGATGTTTTCTGCCAGGAGCACGGCCTTGAAGTCAACGTTAGCAAGACCAAGCTGATGGCTTTTACCCCAAGGTGTAGACCTCGCCCAAGGATCTTCCTAAACAACAGTGAGCTTGAGGTAGTTAGTGTTTTCACCTATCTTGGGGTTGAGATATCAAGTAAGCCAGGTTGGTCTCAGCATATAGGCAAGGCGGTTCTGAGACATCAGCAGATTTCGGGGGCACTACGGGTGGAGCACACAAAATCTAAAACTAAGCCTACAAAGCCAGTTCTCCTGGTATATGATGCCAAAGCCATAGGGTCAGCCCTGTATGGGGCAGAAGTATGGGGATTTGAACAGCTTCTCCCCATGCAAATATCCGAGAACAGGTTTTTAAAGGGAATCACGGGGCTCCCACAGAGTGCGCCATTAATCCCGCTTGGTCTTGACCTAGGGAGGAGATCAGTCAGTGACCGTGCTCGATTAAGGCCTATTCTCTACTGGAGACGCCTTTGGACCACCCCTGAGATTCGGCATTATGCCGACGGGTTCCTAGCCTTAATAAAAGCAGATACCTCCCATAAAATACCTTGGTTAAAGAAACTCAGGGTTGCTCTGGGTGAACTTGGCCTCCCTAAACTCTGGGGTAATCCATCTGAGGAAGTATTTCCAAGCAAAAACAATATTAAGTCCCTGTATTGGGACTACATAGATGGTAGGCTCTGGAGAAATACAAAACCTGATACAATGGGGGGTAGATTTCTGGAATTTAAAATGACTCCTGTGTTAGAACAATACTGGGATAATATTACCGTCCCTATGGATAGAAAGTTATTTTTTCAGTTAAGGTCTGGATCCCTTCCCCTGAGATCCTTGACGGGCAGATGGCGGAGCTCCAACATTTCATCCTGCCCAATGTGCGGTGCAAACAATGAAAGTATTGCTCACTTTTTATTTTTGTGCACGGCATATGCCAATCCAAGGAGAGTATGGTTGGCCCCAGTTTGCCGAAATCTCGGGGTATCCAGTGGTGTTGAAGGGCTAAGAATCATCTGTACATCTACCCACATGCCAATCGTTCTGGGAACAGCAAAATATCTAGGGTGGGCATGGTCCATTAGGCGTAGGGTTATATCTCTTCATGTAACTTGATATTGTTTTAAAAATTTTATCAATTCCCCTATTTGATGAAGCTGCACAACTGTTTTTAAAGTGTATGAAATAATGTTTTTAAAGTTTCAAGTATTTGTTTGTGCTTTTATGAGTATACATATCTCGAATAAAGCTTTATCAAATCAAATCAAAATGTATCTACTCTCAAGGCTCATCTCGGGTGTCACTGCAAGCTGAAGTTTGGCTCAAATTAAAGGATGAGTTTTAAAGAATGAATGGATGCAGCCAAGACTGATGGTTAGTATTGACTGTATGGGTCAGTCACAATATAATGGGAGAGTGAGTAAGAGGATAGAGAAATAGACAGTGGTAGAGAGAATGTGAGAAAGAAATAAAAGAGAGAGTGAGAAAGGAAAAAGAGAGAGGGAAAAGAAGAGAGACAGTGAAAGTGAAATAGAGAGTGATTTAGAGAAATAAATCGTGTTACAAACTAGATAAATGAAAATCCACAATCAGTGCTTAAGGAACGATAGCCAGTAAATTAAAGTAACACACTTAAAAAACTTCAGACATGCATGTTACAATTTTTATTGACGGTGGGGGTGACCCAACCTTTTATCCTTTCAGAGCCCCATGCTCTATTGTTCTAATGCCCCAGGCTCTGTTTCATCCCACAGCTAGCCCAATTGCACTATATAATAAAAAGGTTCTTTGTGATAGAGAAGGTGGTGGAATTATGTTATAATATTACAACAGCTAATACTAATTAAAGTACCATTTGGTTCCAGATGTACGAATATCTGGTTGCAAAATACTGGTTGCAAATTGCAACCAGTATTTTTATGACCAGTAAAGATTTTTAAGAACCGACCTATGTGCTAATAGGTTGATTCCTAAAAATCGGAATTATAGTGGATTGCAATCCAACTGACCGTATGAATATTATTGAGGTAGGTTGTAAATTGTGGCTCAAAACCATTGGACCTCATTCCGGGCATGTTGACCTGCTGGAACTTCACATTTGTGACTCCTTTTCAATAAAGAATGTTTTTTAAATGCAGCCCATTTTCCTTAAAACTAACGGGGTTTTATTTACAAAAAAGTTTTCTTTTTTTCTGAAAGTTAGTTCAAGAGATGGTAGCGGTCCTCTGAACCACTTTCAACTCTTGAACAATTTTCTTACATTTCCAAAGTGAAAGGGTTCCAAAGGGAGTCCTTGCCTTTTGCAAATGCATTAATACCTCCTTTGGGGTGTTGCAAATGTGCGATGTTTCGCGACTGGATTTTGGTAGCAAAGCAATGATATATAAGATACTAATTCATTGTTTGGAAGGGACGCCTGCAACATACCCCTGAGAGTTACTGGATCAGTATCCATTAGGAATCTCATTTTAGGAACTAAAAAAAGTGCTGACTCCTAAAATGGGATTAGTACATAGATAAAAGCATTTTAAAAATCCCAAATGCTGAATTGGAGTGTTTGTGACCGTTAAAATTGTTAGTAAATCTGACTCTTAGTTCAAATCCTAATCAATAACTAGTTTCTGTTCAATTGCCCCATGGCCTATAATATATAAAGCTCCTCAACACTTCCGTGGCTGTGATAGGCTTGACAATGAAAGATATTTTCTAATTCATCAAACCTAAAATAATGATTGTGTCATAATTTGGCTGCCGTCAATATAGGATCTGGATACAGATAAAGGCATAATATGTGCTAATAGCCCTTTGTTTATTCCCCCAAGACCAGGGCTATCAAAATATTTTCAGATATGTGTTCCCACTAAGGGGTCGATTCTGATGTCGTTTGGAATGACTCTGAATAGGATTCTGGTTTGCCGAATCCGATCCGGAACCCTTGTTTCCGACTGATTCGTTCACACTTCCCAACAACAGATTACACTGCCTGGAAACCGTTAGGGCTGTCCGAATTGGTTCTGAAAGGCATTCGGACAGGTTACGTCTTTCGGAGACGAATCGTACAGCTCTATGGACTAGGTTTCCGAGCAAGCGGGTACAATGACCGATTTGGACAGCCGTTCAGAATCGATTTCTCCGGGACAAACCGGCTGCCAGAATCTGTATTTGGGGGCGCATAGCAGGCCCCCTTCACCCGGTGCCTTCTGAATCGGGCCAGTGGGAGTTCCCGTGGGTCCCTTCTTCCCAACCATGCACAGTGTGGCAGTCACCATGGGGTGCCCATCACAGGGTGCGTGGTTTTCCACAGCCTCCTCTTTTTTCAATGGGAGCTTGTGTTCTCGTTCGGAACACCGGCTCTCATTGAAGTCAATGGGAGTCCAACCGAATTGTATCTGGAAGTATCCGGAGGCAACCAAATCGCTTGGTCGGATTCCCCCAATCCGAGTAATTCGGAAAGCATTCTGGAGCCGAGTCAGTAGGTAGGCTTTCCGAGCAACATCGGAATTGACCCCAAATTAAGAACAATCTCATCTCAAGATCGAGAAAGATCTGCAGGATGTAGGCGTCTGGAGTGGCTAATTTAAACATTTTAAGTCCCAAGACGTACAAAATCTTGTCATATAAATCAAAAGCATGCCTGGAAAAGAGAAAATAATCTAGATATCTTGTGTGAAGTTCTGTTTGTCTGACTGTTTAATTAAGGTTTTGGTGGCTAAAAGATCAAGATGATGAGAAAGACAGTTTAGGGCACTCAGTGATAGATACAAAAACATCCTTAGCGATTAGATAAAGTTAACAATAGACTAACAGTATTGGATCTCTGAAATCACTACTCTTTTAATGAACTTGATGTAGTTTTTCAAATCAAGGTCCAATATATGCAAGAAATTAATAAAGGATACTGGCAATCGGTCGGACTGCTTTGAATTTGATCAAAACTGTATTGCTATTTACATACAATTATTTATCTAGCTAAAAAAAATTGCACATTTCCCTGTAATATTTATCCTTCAAGATTTTGCTATGTTGAGATTGATCAAAATGCTATGAGATTTTGCATCATAAATGAATATCAGCATAAACAGATGTTCATTATCCTTATGAGATCTCTATGTGCAGCGTCTCATAGCTTCCTAAGTATGCTTGTGATATGTGCGCGACAAATACAGATATATACATATGCATTGACATTAAGCACCCTCCATAGCGTAGTTAACTCAATAATGGGTTTGACGTTTCAGGCTTGATGTAGTAGATACCCAGGTCACAGAGTCTGAAAGGTCATTGAATCAGAAATGGAAACCCATCTTGAAGTTGTTGGATAAAGATAGGATATCAAATCTAGGGAGGGTTGTATTTGCAACACCCCCGATCATAAATCTAAAGCAAAGATCTGTTGCAGAATTGATGGTTGTGAATATCATCTGTGTGTCTCCAAATATAGAGCATGATGGTTGAATACTCAGATGACTTGAAAACAAATATGGGGAGTGTCATGCTAATTTTTGTGACTGTTGTAAACAATTCTCAATGGATCTGCTGTTAAAAAAATGTGTAATAATAACAAAAATGGTTCTACGATCAATGGAATAATGACCACTTACTATTGTACTAATAGCAGCAATTTTTCAAGGATAAAGGGACAGTTCCATCTGTTGCATGCTCAATATAAATAGTTGCTGTATTTTTTCTAATCATTGTACACATAGTCACAGAACTTTGTAGGCTTCAATTCTCCTCTGACTGAGTTAAGTCGCATTAGCCGCTTCCACTGCGCTTGACGCGCCGCGGGCCCAGATTCCTGATCCTTGCTTTCTACATGTATTTTGGAATGTCTGGATTTCTGCTTGCCAGATTTGTCCGCCGCTGATGAACCTGCTAAAAGCTATTTTGGTCTCCCTTTTATTGCACAGCACAGAGCAGCCACTGCATTATCACTGCGCCCTCATTAGAACGGACCGCGCGGAGAACAGCAAATTAAGACTGCAGGATGGCGGGCTCTGAATCGCTGCGTTTTTGGTTGGGTGACATGAGGATAAAGACATGAAAGGGCTGCACAATTTGCACACAGCGATGTGTGTTATTGGATTATCCGCTAAACCGCCAATCGGAGCCGCTGACAGCGTTGTACAGAGAATGTCGCTTATTTTAGAATTGCATCCTGAATGTCTGCACTTTGGAATTGAAAAGACACCCTACTCGTTGCCTTTGGGCTTCAAACAAAATGTCCTTTTGATGTTCCAATGAATGCAGTCTTTGCATGCCGATACACGATAAACCTTTCAAGATATCCAAGCCGTCTAGCAGCTGGCCCATTTCGACCTGAACAACAGATCCATGTCACCATTATTGGTCGATGTCTGTGATCCTCTGGAATATGTTCCATATCTTCCTTAAGAACCCTTGGTCAGTGATATTGTTATTAGTTTAGGTCTATGATCCTTATGGACAGCCGTGGCCCGTGCAGGTAAGAACGGTGTGGTCGTGGGGCCAGGTGGCGGGGATTTCGACAGACGACGAGGAGGGGAAATTAATCACTTATTTAATTTTCCAACATCGTCTGTCGAAATACCCCCTACCCGGCCCAACCACCCACCCGCGTAGCTAGGGGGGGCGAGGGGGGCGGACCGCCCCAGGCGGCACTGTTTTGGGGGTGGCAACAGCGCGACACTGGTGTGCCCCGTTGCGGTGGCCTTTTTATTGTACAGTGCTCTGACACCTTCGGGTAAAGTCCGCGCTTTAATGCATTAAATAAAATCCTGACATTAAGGCAGTGCAATGACGCATCCATTAGTCTGGCACGGTGGGCGGACGTCACGTCACGTCACGTCCTGCTTCCAAAGGCGGGGAAGTTGGTTTTTGGAGCAGGAAGCGGCTCGGCCTGGCTCTGCGGGCGCCACCTCTATTATGGAGCTTGAAGCACCTGCCTCCTGCTCACAGCTGCAAGGCCGCCGTCGTGTGCTGTCTCATTACCGAGGCGAGCTGAGCTCACATTATGGAGTCGGTGACCGGCGGTTCCAGCAGCGGACACCAGGACAGTCGAGACTCTGAGCACAGACAGCCCTGGACCAAGAAAGCGGGTGGCAAACTGACTTGAAGTAAGTTCCAGCCACCCGACTTTCTATTAACACCATGCTGCTGCAGAAATACACGATTTTTAAAACGGTGCCGTCTGCAGAGGCACACGCTCTTTGGGGGATAAAATAATGAATACTACCTTTACTACCTCATGTATTTCACAGTTTTTACTACCTCATGTATTTTGTTTGCTCACAATTGTCACTATTACCTTGTGTAAGTAACGCATGTTTTTGCAATCTGTTCTTTTATAATGTTTCTCATTATGTTTCATCTCTGTTCCTAATGTGAAGCGCTCTGACGCCTTCGGGTAAAGTCCGCGCTATATAAAAATGCATAAATAAATAAATAAATAAAAAAGAACAGAAGACTGGTGACTGGCAAGATGGGATGTACCAAAGAGGGCTCTAAATAGAAAAAGAAAGTAAAGAAATAGGCGGCCTTCAGGGAGAGGATGCTGCGAGCAGAAGGAAGAGAGGGGGCACAAGAGATGATAAGTCATGGAAGAGGGAAAGAAAGCACCAGCAGCAACAAGGAAGATGATGGGGGAGTGAGATAATTGAAGAGGGTGAAACATAATGGCATGGAGAGCGTGAAATGGAGATCGGAATAAGACACAGGTTTGGGACAGTGGTGAGTGGAAGGTTGGTGATGTAAGAAGTTGGGAAATGAAAGGTAGGGGAGAAAATGAAAAGTAAAGCAGGAGGGGCTGATTGGGGTAAAAGAAAATGACAAAAATAATGTAAGGGGAGAGCAATGGAATGAAGAGGGAAGGAAAGGAGAGTGTAAAGGAGACAAGGGGAGTCTTCCTGGTCCGGGGGACATGATGACTGCAGACAGAAGTGTGAGAAAACGAGAGTAATAAAGAGAGAAGGAGGCGAGAAGGGAAGGACTGAGG
This sequence comes from Lissotriton helveticus, assembly GCF_964261635.1. NCBI lineage: Eukaryota > Metazoa > Chordata > Amphibia > Caudata > Salamandridae > Lissotriton > Lissotriton helveticus. The sequence continues at coordinate 185,013,809 of NC_136068.1, read as the reverse complement.
ACGTGAGAGAGGGAAGGGTAGGGTGGAGATACAGGGAAAGAATTAGGAAAGAAGTGAGAAAAGAATGACCGTGTGAGTGGGAGGGAAACAGAAGAGGAGGCAAGAGGGGGAAGATTTGGTGAGAAATAAGCAAGGAACTGGAAAATAGAAGGAGAGAGGGGAGGAAGGGTTAGAGAAAAGGGATAGGGGCCGAGAGGGGCGGAGGCTGTCCTATCATGGAGAGGGGGTCTGTGTAAATAAGGGAACCAGGCAAGAGGAATAGGGGAGGGGTAAGGGTCGAAGAGGGAAAGAAGGGGTGTAAATAAAAGTACGAAGCAAATGTAGGAATCCAGGAGGGGCAGAAGGAGAAAAGATTGTGAGAGACCCGGTCCACTTAAAGCCCTGCCTGAGGCTTTCATGCACCCCCATACTCTATTGTGTCTGTGTTAAATGCTTAGACTAGCAATACAAGTTCAGCCTCAGGTTGTGAATAAATAACGGTCGGCACCGCACACCTTGCTGTTATCTGCTAATTCATTTTTATCAAATTTCTCAGTGTGTCTTTTTGAGATAAATTACAGTCTGCAGAGGGGTTGTGACCTCTAAGGTACGCGTGTACCCTTCCATTTCCAGTGCTTTGCAGTCGTTTAACAATCTTCTTACAGTTTCTCGTTGCTCAAATGGGTGTAATTTCAGATATTTATGTTTCCGTTGTTTTTATTGCTTGATTTTAGTTGCGAAAAAAGTGTCACTCATAGTTGTTGAAATGTCACTCATAGTTACGCTGACATTATCAAAATGTCACACTTAGCAATCTGAAACCTTGGCAGCTATGCTTCCTTTATGTCCGGCCTGCTGTTGTTAGCTGTACTTCCAGTGCCAGCTGCGCCCCTCCACGTGCACAAACCATGAGCTGAACATTGCAGGCATTGCCCTGCAACTGCAGAAACGTAGACATTGCCGTCTGTTGTATAGTGGGGTGTCGGAGAACATTCCATAACGTATAGAACCCAGTGAATGCTGGTAATTTCTAACTTGCACAGACATACATTTTTACAGATAAAACTAATATAGCGCACAAACGATGTGTGGAAATCAGGTGTCAATTCATCAAACAAAAAGGATTTGCATAGCGCTACATATCACCTGTGAGGTTATCTAGGCACTGTGGGGTGGGGGCAATGCTTCTGCTTAGGGACGTTAATCGAATAACCATGTTTTTAGGCCCTTTCTGAAATCCTGCAGAGTGGCAGTCTGTGTGCTCTCCTTTGTACTGCCGGTCACCGGTGTATTTAACTGTGTAGCCTTGGACCGTGTCATGTATGTGCATGTAACTCGCATGATCGAGGTAACTATTAGCAGCAATACTACGTGTCTCTCTGACATCTTTCAAAAGTGCTCACCGTCCTTTTTCCCAAGCACCCCCTATCCTCCCCCCCCCGTTCCCCCTTCCCCCTAAGGGGCGGCAATCTGAGGGATAGCCCCGGGCGCCACAAGCTCTAGCTACGCCCCTGCAACCACCCTACCGCTCTTACCTGCACGACTGCAGCTGCCTATGGATAGGCCTCTCTCACACCTACCAACTAAACCAAGTCATCCTTAACAACCCCTGTACTCTGTATTACTCTCTGTCACCCAAGTGCTTCTCCCCCCCTACCAATGTTGCATTCTCCTTCAATGGTTCTTTCCCCACTTCCTGCACCTCCCACCCTCCCATTGTTGCTTTGGCTCTTACCCACCTTTGTTGGTTTTACTGCCCCTGCCCGCCCCTGCGTCGCTCTTGATTCCCGCTTTTTTCTGTTTTGCTTTGTCTGCCCTCTCCCCTTTGCTTCTATTCCAACCTACTGCTTTAATTAATTGTTTTAAGTTTAATAAGCTGTATTGAAATTAATGGCATTCACAAAACATAAGCCACGAACTTAACAAATTAGGTATGAATTTAACACATGGACAAAGATAGGCAAAAAAACAGAGCAGAAAGCTGTTTACATTTTAAAAATATCATAGGGATAAAAAGGGGGAGGGGAAAAAGGGAAAAATAGGATGTACTTTGCAACTGAAGTTCAAGTCAAAATAAATACTTAGAACCTACTTTAATTTAAAATAAAATTAAAATGGTACGTGCATTTTATTTTCTCTTTTTTTTGGTATTGATATCACTAAAAAGAAAAAAAAGCGCCTCCGCCATTTTGTTGGCGTGTGCCTGTCTGGTTTTTGAGCCTACAAAGCAAGCGTCGGCAGCTTTTTTTCATTTTTAAACTTTAGCCGCACTGCACAGCATTGATGATGCTGTAAAGCATGATAAAAACCATTGGCAAAGCCACAAGAGCTACTGACTTTGGAGCTAGGGAACCAGTTTCAAGTAAATTCTCGGCATGGTCTCAACATCCTGTGATTCTGGGCAAATCACCTAATCTCCCAGCGCCTACCAAAAAAATTAATGCGTCAATGTGTAATGCAACTGGTGCTCCTGTAAAGCGCTCCAATAGCTTTGGGTGGAGTTCGTGTTATATAAAACTGCAAAAAAAAAAAAAAAAAAAAAGGAAACAACCTATTGGCTTTGCCAGTGCTGTTTTTTTGAAGGTCTGAGGAAGCTTGAATCCGGTCCAGGGAAGGCATGGCTTGGCAGTTCGGGCTGGACTGTTCCCATGAGGCACAGGGTCAAGAATGATTTGCATATAGCCATGTCTGAACTGGAGTGGCAGAGTGGGCTAAAGAACGGTGATGGATTAAACCCAGATCTGTTGACTGGGTGTGAGTGTTTGATTGGTTCAGATGCTCCGTCCATCACCACCCCCTTTTGTGCCGTTTTTTGAAGGTTGGCAGGTCTGGCTAAGAGACTGCACTAAGCTGTTGGAGAGGGTGCAGCGAGGGGCAGAGGCTTTCTAAAATCTGTGTAGGGGGCTGACAGGCGTGCCCTGGGATGTGGCGAGGGAGCTCAGAGCCTGTCGGAGGGGCACAGAGGGCGGGAAGGTCAGGTCTGCCACGGGAGCGCGCGAGGGAGCCCAGGCCTCCGTCCCCCGGGACCGCCGAGGCCGCACAGCTCCATCCGCGCGCGGAGCATCGAACGGGGGTAATCTCGACATTTGTCTTAATTGAATTGTCTGTTGATGTGAGCGGGCTGGTGATGGATGCTCTCAATCGGTCCGTCCCAAAGGAGGGCGGCGGGAGGAGCGGGGGCCAGGATCGGACTGGGAGAAGCAGCGGCGTCGCAGCAGAGGGGCAGCGCAGAGCAGGGGCATGGCAGAGCTGCAGGACGAGCGGGGGCCAGGATCGGACTGGGAGAAGCAACGGCATCGCAGCAGAGGGGCCAGGGCGGAGCAGGGGCAGGGTGGACGGTGCAGCATCGCAGCACCAGGGCAGAACTGCAGGAGACAGAGTACATCATATATTGCAGCCAGAGGCAGCAGCATCGCAGCAGAGCGGCCAGGGCAGAGCTGCAGGGGGGGTGATGTGCTGCTGGGCCCAGTGCACCGCTGCGGGGGTGGATGATGCAGCATTGCAGCACAGGGGTGGGTGATGTACTGCAGCCGGAGGCAGCAGCATCGCAGCAGAGGGGCCAGGGCAGAGCTGCAGGGGTGGATGGTGCAGCATTGCAGCACAGGGGCCAGGCCACAGGGGTGGATAATGTGCTGCATCCGGCGGCAGCAGCATCGCAGCAGAGGGGCCAGGGCAGAGCTGCAGGGGTGGATGATGCAGCATTGCAGCACAGGGGTCAGGCCACAGGGGTGGATGATGCAGCATCGCAGCAGAGGGGCCAGGGCAGAGCTGCAGGGGTGGATGATGCAGCATTGCAGCACAGGGGTCAGGCCACAGGGGTGGATGATGCAGCATCGCAGCAGAGGGGCCAGGGCAGAGCTGCAGGGGTGGATGATGCAGCATTGCAGCACAGGGGTCAGGCCACAGGGGTGGATGATGTGCTGCATCCGGCGGTAGCAGCATCGCAGCAGAGGGGCCAGGGCAGAGCTGCAGGGGTGGATGGTGCAGCATTGCAGCACAGGGGCCAGGCCACAGGGGTGGATGATGTGCTGCATCCGGAGGCAGCAGCATCGCAGCAGAGCGGCCAGGGCAGAGCTGCAGGGGGGGTGATGTGCTGCTGGGCCCAGTGCACCGCTGCAGGGGGGGATGATGCAGCATCGCAGCAGAGGGGCCAGGTCAGAGCTGCAGGGGGGATGATGTCCTGCAGGGGCAGGGGTGGATGATGTACTGCAGCCAGAGGTAGCATACTTGCAGCACAGGGGTAGAGGGGTAGTCAGGGGGTACACGATGTGGATGCTGTGCTGCGGGTAGAGACAGCAGCATTGCAGCACATTAAGAGCTGCACATACGTTCTTTACTTCCAAGCAACTTAAACATCTAACCATCACCTTTTTCCGCACTTGGTTCAAGCTCCTGCTCCACATGGTTCAGCTCTACCATATGTTCTGTACGCGTTCTAAAGGTTTACGTGAAGTGCTCACTGCCCGAATAAATAAATAATAAATACCACAAATGATATATTGGAAGAAATAAGTAATTCAGGCAATGGATCGGATTGGCCGCCTCACGGTTTTTGATGTGGAGGCCTAGACAGTAAAGTAAAGTAAAGTCCACATTTGTAAAGCGCACAATCACCCGTAAGGGTCTCTAGGCGCTGGGGGCCGTCGGGAAGATTAAGCGAGCTATTGCCCAGAGTCACATGGTGCTGGGCTAACCTGCCGCTGGAGCCGGGGATCGAACCGTGGTCCCCAGATTCCAGCGTCAGTCGCCCTGGCCGCGGCGCTACAGACAGAAAAGGAGGCCTAGCCGATGGATTTGGTTTTATGATCTAATGCTGCTACTTTAAAATTCAAAATTGCAACAATAGCCTGCTGTTGTTTTAAATTGTACAAAAACAGTTTTTTATAATATGCAATGTGTATGAACGTTTTTATGAATTGATACTTGTACAAATGATTTCAATGTTTCATTTCATTTTTATGTACTGTGTTTTAACATGTTCTTTCATGGCCATTGTCCCGAAATAAAGAATATGATAATGATGATGAGCAATTTCTTGGTGCCCATTGTTCTGCTACGTCAGTATTCTAAAGACATTTTATGTCACCCCCAAAAAATGCTAAGATTTGTAGGTCTAGAGATATGGACCACTTTTAGGTACCTGGTGCCCATAACTCCAAGTAATATGTGTTTAAATCAATGGCACTCCTGGGGCACTGGAAAACAAGACCCACAATTTCTGCATCTCACTCACAACTTTCACAGAAACATACTCTTTTCAAAGGACCATTGTTGGAACCATTGGTACATGTCAAGGAACGTTTGTGCCACCTCTTTCCACACCAACATTCACTTACTTCTTTAAGACAACCTCAGAAGTGGAACTGGTTTTCCATAAAAGCCTGGAGCAGCCTGCTTTGCAAAGACTGCGACTCCATAGGTTAACATAACCCATTTGGAATCCCTGATATATTGTAAGTGCCATCTTTGCTATGTCACAGTATTTTACAGTAAAACAGTTTGTGGGTCTTCTCGGGTGAACTGTGTAGACCTGAGACTTCTGGTTTTCACCTCTACATAACTCAACACTCACTCTATCACTTTCAAACTTTGAGCCAAATTACCACAAAGTGTCACAAAGACTTTGGAAACTCAACTTCCGTCTAAGACCAAGTACCTAGAATCTTGGTAAGCAGAGAACATGTAAGACTGACCTTTGATTGAGCTAAGTGGTCTCTGAAACTTTATTTAAAATATAATGATAGTAACTGACCACGTAATGATCATTATGGATTGGGATAACTTTGTGTTACATTGAATTTTAATGTGAACCACCGGCAATGAGTAGGGCTTGACTGTTTGACTGCACCCTGACTGGACAGTAAAGAAAACTAAGGAAGTCTTGCTTAACTAGTGCTGTGTGAGACTCAAAAACTGTGGTCTAGAGGGGATAACCAGCAATTTCACCGGCACACTGGGATAGCTTAATAGAGAATAAAGAGGGAGAAAGAAAGGAAATGTAGAAAGCCATTGGAGGTTGCGCACGAATGAGGGATGATCAAACATGAGGGGAAGAGAGTACATTAAACAAGCAGGAAAGAATGGTGTAATATAAGGAAGGAATGGAAAAGATAGGAGGTACTGAGCAGTGTCGCGGCTGCGATGCAAAGTATTGATGCACTGCTCCCTACAGTCGACAAGATCTGGAGTAAAGACTTTTGATGTTGATGTGTAATTGATAGAAAAATCTCATAATCCCCTTTCTTCCATAAATTTTTCTTTCAATCCTAATCTGAACCATTATTATTTTCTCTGTAGAACTCTTGTGTCAAACCTGATATGGGGCATTCAGTGATTTCTTGCTTTTGCTAAACCACTGTCTTCTTTATCTTGGGTTAAACCAATCTGTGTCTTTCAATTCCTAGTTTTGACCAACGTCCTCTGACTCCATACACTTCTCTTCACCTGTCTCGCCCAAATTTCCCACCACCTTCTCTTGCAGAAAACTAATCGAAGTCTTAAATCCACCCAAATTCAGGACTGAAAACAATCTACACTCTCTAAATGAAACCTTGTTAAACATGCTAAAATTCAGGTTCTGGACTTCTAGGATCACTACAAATCCTGGACAATTCTTGCGGGCCTACAGCTCTTCAATAGGGTTGATGATATTTGATTAACACTTATATTGACCTCATTAACACTACAGAGGAGACTTTTTGGATCTTGTACAACATCCAGGTGGTGCGCAAAACGATTGAACGTGGGCCCTTGGAAAGCATATTTCCTTTGGGGACAAGTCCATGTCGGGCTCAGTCGTTTTTGTCCGACTGATGCTTTTTTTAATGATATTGGGTCCATCTAATTTTGACTAAGTCCTCCCTCTTGGCATCCCAAAAGACTTTCTTTGTTCAACACGAATGCATGTGTAGGATCGTGAAAGGATGAATCTCCTGGGCGGGAAGTCCCAGAAAGATTTATGTTGTTTGGAGATCATGGTGGATCGCAAATAAAGGCTCAGGATCCTAGTGGATCGCCAAATAAAGGCGCAGGATCCTAGACCCGGTAATATTTAGGAACTGCTCAATACATGGCCTCCTACGAAGGTTCTCCATGTTTTTTACAACTTTGAGATGTGTATTTTATCTTACTTCTCTGGAAAATAATCTCCACAGTGTCCTCATTATAATTTTGATGTTTGGTGGTACTTGTAGTTGCATTGTTTTAGTGTTAAATTTTGCTAATGTGGACAAACTTGCAATTTCAGGAAACCTGGTTTAAATAGAAATTAATGTAGCTTTTAATCAAGGCAGGTTTCCCCTTTCTAGGATGAAAGGGTAAATATTTTACGAATTTCCTGGGAATTAAAGGAAACGCTGACCTTGTGTGATTGGCCTGGTTTGGGAGTCCATCTCTTTAAAAAAGATTCTCTGCAATACAACATTCTCGCCTTTTGTGTGCCAGGCTCACTGCTAAATTCAACAGCTTGCCTGCACACCCTCACCAACAGTTTATTTATTTTCCTGTTTCAGTGTTTTCGCTGAGGGGATTAAAAAAACACAAAATAACATAATGGCATTCCAAACGCATGACACAAATAAATACATATTAAAGCATATTACAATAACACATTATGCATTCACAGATAGAAATGAATTCTGTTTAGTAATTTGCAACTCAGAATATTTGTATAACATCATAAATTGACCTTGTTTCATTCACACTGAACACCAAGGAATATTGTGGCATACCACAGTCCATTTTAAACTCTGACCTCTAAAGCACATTATAAAGGTCGAATGTCGATGGTTCTGTAACAATTCTTGGTACCATTGATCAGCATTTTTTAAATTCTACCACTACAATCCCAGCAATATCAATATTTAAATAGAAAAAAGGTTTCAACAGATTTTTTTGGACTGAAAAATATAAGTCATGAAGATGGGTGTATTGTCACTAAATAGATTTCAAATTTTTTCTATAAAGTTCTATACTTTCATTCAAGATATATGATTTGTTGAACAAGTATCTTGCATGTGGGGTAGACCAGTACCCTGAAGGTTATATTTTGAACATTTATTTCACAATCAAACACCTTCACCGCCCCCACCTCAGCTGTCTCATTCTTGAACAATGCAGCCTCTTCTCCCAAACTCTGGGGCATTTCATAGTCTTCATTTGATAAATCTTAATCTGGCCTTATATCGTGATACGAGGGGCCCTGAACCCGAGTTATAGACCTTATAATGAGGAAGAGGGCCTTTAACGACCGGATAGCCAGAGACAGAAGGGCTATAAGGCTATGATAACATTTCATCCACAAAGGTAAGAATGTTCTGAATTAAAAAGGGAGAAACATCAAGACAAACATTGGAATGTTGAAGCAAAAGGCCTAGAGCAGCCATTATAAACCCAAAGCTACTCCATTGTCTTCAATGGTGCTCTCAACATTCCAATGTTTTAATATAGCCATAAAGCCCATGGCCTATACCAATTGTTAAAGGCGCTGAACCTGAGTTATAGGCCCAAGCCGCTGGCCAGGGCCTATAACAAGGGAGAAGGACTTTAACAACCGGTATAGCCCGAGTCAGAAGAGCTATAAGGCTATTAGAACATTCCAGCCACTAAGGGTAGAATCTTCTAAATTAAATGGGGAGAAACATGAAGGCAAACATTGGAATGTTGGAACTCTGGGTTTATCCCGGCCTTTATTAGGCAGTTGCTACTTCAATGGAGCTCTCAATGTTCTAATGTGTGAAAATGCCTCCTCCTCAATTGTTGCTCTAAATCTTAGTCGTTTTTGAGTGCTAGCTGGAGATGAAGACATGCAAAATGTTTTTAAAAAATGACAGACCTTCTATATCTGCAAGATCCCAGGAATGCCTTAACCCTGCTCAAATATAAAAAAACAGCTGAAGTCACACTTTTGTAGAGAACACTACATCCTGATGCAATAAGAGTATAATCCCCCACTCCAGAATATTGGCTACCACTTCATTGTTATGGTATGTACATTTATGCAAGTAGTAAGAAGGAATACGCCTACTTGTGAATCATAAAACCGGTTAAAGCAAACATGGCGGTTCTCTATGAAAGAGCCAAATTATTTGCCTTTAGGTGTGATGTCGGATGATACATTGCCCTTTAAGAAGACCTTGAAGTTGGACACACATGTCTCTTTCTCTTGGTGATCTGCTGATCTCCAGTCCATTGGGCCAGTAACTAGTGGTCAGGCTTGGCACTACCCACCCAATGCCCCTTGGTTGAATGTTGTGATCAATGGTTTATCTTCTGTGGCTTAATACCAATTTAACGCCTCCACACAGTACGCACAGCTGAAGAGGAAGGTCCCTCCTAGCTCTGCAGAAAGAAAGCCTGCTACATCCTCCAGCTGGTGGAAGTATCCCATCATCATCTCTGGCACATGGACCACAAGTGCAGGTACAAATCTGCACCCAAAGTGTGTTGTCATTAACGCTTTCTGTTATCACTTTGCGCTGGGGTGTAATGGTGACTAAATCTGGAGTACGCATCTTCCACATTTCTGATTGACCCACTACTGCCAAACCGATCACTGATTGATCCTCTCACTCGTGTTGTGTTCAGTTGTCATGATCAGTTGTGAGCTACCTTGTGTTGATTCATACTAGGATTTACTACATTGTATTGGTTTGCTCTCTGGTTAGATATATTAAGTTGTATTACTATGTTTTATATTCAAGTATGTTGCATTGAATTGTATATTTATAAGCTGTGTAATTTGACACTGTGTTAAGATAAAGACATCTTTTGTGTCCACACTTCAGTTTCCTGAGTTACATTACATGACATGTTGTTGTGTTCTGTTATGTTGTGTCTGTGTGCTATTGGACAGTGGCACACAGCTGGATCTGGTGGTGCAGTGGACCATGGAATTGATGCTTGACCTCTTGGTCAGATTCAATTCCAGTGGGTCCACTCATCCATATTCCCTTTGGAGGTTGATAAATGAGTTCCATTGAGTTGGGTAACAATAAACATCCGTTATCTGTCAAGAATGCCAAGTGACTGCCAGGGGAGAATATGGCTCTACAAATAGGTCTATTAAGTTATATGTGAAGATCCTGTGGCCAGGACTCTCAAGGTCTTACATCTGGGTGTATGAATATTCCGTCAGAGGAAAACAACTTTTGCGGCAAATATTGAGGACGCATCCAAGCATGCTATACCAAATGTATATACTGAACTCTACCACTTGCACAGTCTTTAAGTGCAGATAACATGTGTTAATTATTACCCAACTGTATGGTAATCCTTCTATCACACCAACAGTGCCTAGAGACCATCAGGCACATGCATCAATATTGCTTTTTGCGATTCCTTAATTGCGAAAAATAAGGAATCGCAATTAAGGAATCGCAAAATGCAATGCATCAAGGAATCGCTGAAAAAATTGCGATTTCTTTATATTCCTTAATTGCGACTCGCAAATTGCGAGTCGCAATTAAGGAATACCTCCCCATTCATTCCTATGGGCCTAGAGGCCCATAGGAATGAATGGGAAGACATTCTCAATTTGCGATTAGCAATTAGCGAATCGCAAATTTAGAATGCGATTTATAGGGTGCAGGGGTGTCCAAAGGACACCCTGTTGCACCCCTGAAATCAATCTGTGCACATATGTTGTGCGCATGAAACTTTGAAAACTGTACAAAAGTGCATTTTTCAAAGTTTTCGCAAATTACCATGAGGTTCAACCTCATGGAAATTTGCTCCCCCTAATTGTGAAATGGCAATTTTTTTAAGTTTCATGCATTGCATTTAAGGAATCGCAATATGCGATTCCTTAAATGCAATCGCAATTTGAGAATTCGCAAATATTTGCAAATTCTCAAATTGCGAGGGCCTTCGCCCTTCATGCATTCCAAAAACAGATTTTGCGATCGCAAACGGCCGATTTTTGCGATTCGCACCGTTTGCGATCGCAAAATCCTTTGATGCATGTGCCTGCATGTGTCTAGTCTCCAGGGGCTGATGACAAGTGTTAGCTATTACCCAAATTAAAGGTCCTCATTTTGTCAACACTGGACCGATGAAAGCCTAAGCAAACTCTCAGGGGATTGGAGAAATGACCTTCAGGTTGCACACAAACCTCTACGATGGGTCCATTAATCCACGCAGCCCATTTTTCCCGCTTCCTTGCAAGTAATTACTACAGGCGTGAATCATGCTGGTGAAGTAGGATAATATAATAATCCATGCACCTTTGGCCAGAAACTAGCACAGGCCACTCAAGCAGGGTCATAGCTCCCATTTGATCAACTCAGAGCTCAAAGTGTGACATTAGCTTTCCCCTACCTCGCTCAAATCCAGCGAACTAACACGCACATGCAGAAACATGCAGACGCATCAATGCAATCCATATCCCACTGTTAGTCCCACCATATGCAAATAACATCAAAAGAGACAGATGGAATTCCCGACTTTATCTCCGTGGAGGGTTATCCCTTTGGTTGCATTACATTCTATCATGTTTTAGCTCATGCAAGTTCACAGAGGGATCAACCATATGCATGTCAGTCTTGGCCAGGCTTACAAGGGACCAACCCACCCAAGCTTGGCCATGTATCCTCTTATTGAGAACACAAGTATCCAGGGGTTATGATTAATTAAAGCTTTCCAGTAGTCATTCCCCATAATTGACACATACATTCCCTACACACTACTTTCTCTTGTCATACACACTCAACATGTATTCTTCATGTACAGAGAGGTTCCCACCCTGCTTATTCTATCGCATTGTAGCCCGTTGCCAAATAATGTACTGCTTTTTAAATGCTTTGAACCTAAGTTATGACAAGGGAGGGGGACTTTAACACTGCATAGCCCAAGAAAGAAAGGCTTTCAATCTAGTAGAAGATTTTACCTGCTGAGGGCAGACATTTTTAACAAATTATAGCTTTTTCAGATAAGTATAACTATAACGGCTGAATGTCTATGGGTTTGTGTGTGTAAAATGTGAACCTAACTATAACTTCTCTGCAACCTTTGTTTTTTTTAGTGAATTTCTTAGGTTTTTTAAAAATCTATTTCCTAACTATAACGTCCCAGTAACCGTTTTTTTCCCAGTGAATTTCTATGTCTTTATCAACATACAGCAATATTTAATTACCATACGTTAATCCATCCGCGGTCCTGCATGGTGGGGGGTTGGCAGCAACCCCCCACATACAGCTAACACCACACTGCACACAGCCATAGGCCAGGCCCTGTGCCCAACTCCACAAAGGCAGTCAACCTGGGAGGGGGGGACACAGCCATCCTCCCCGGGCCAATTTTGGCCCCAGGCCCCACTATATTTTTAATGGGGAGGGGGTATGTGCCCCCTCCACAGGACAAATTTGGCCGCAGGGACCCCATGTCTCAGGGCCCTTTGCTTAATTAATGGGGTAGGGGGATGCCAAATTACGTGCGTGGCATGGGGTCGGCTGCATGTATTTTTTTGTGTGAATATATATATATATATATATATATATATATATATATATATATATATATATATATATATATATATATATATATATATATATTCAGCTCAGCCTCAGAAATGATATATTCCAAAGAACCGCACTCGTGGAACCAAACAGCTTAGCAGTGCTCACGCCAAAGTTTAATCACAGTTCGTTAACAGACGCGTTTCAGCATTACGCCTTCCTCAGTGTCAACTACACTGTGAGGACCCGCCTCGGATATAGCGGCAAAACAGTCATAGACATGGTAGACGGACTCCCTTAGATTAACGGGCGCGCCATCTTGGAACATGTTAATACAGTTCACCATTAGGTGCTCATTGCCCTTATGTGGAAACAAAACAAATCTCGCCGTGGATCGGCATAGTACCCCGTGTATACACATCCGGGGTAAATGCAAAAGAACTGGCATATTTTGGGGACAGACCCAATAATCAAAGATGACATCCCAACCAAACCCCTGATCACGTACCGGAAAGCAAGGTCATTGCGAGATTCCTTGGTGAGAAGCCATCTCAAAAGTGTGACACCGAGAACAGGCAAAATTGCAGAGATGGGGGGGGTTCTTCCCATGTGGGAAATGCAAGGCCTGCGTGGGATGCAAGAGAGTACGCAAATATGACATCCCAGGAGCAGGCATTATCAAACCCATCAAGAAATTCTTAACCTGCAGTACGAACTATGCAGTGTATTGCTTAATTTGTCCTTGTGGACTTAAATATATCGGAAGTACGATTCACCAACTTAAGATCAGGGTACTCGAACATCAAAGGGCTATAGAGAAAGCGGATCCCGCATATCCAGTTGCGAGACATTTTGACCTGGTCCACCAAAGGGACAGGACCAAATTACAGTACTTTGGCTTGGATTTTGTACCTGAGAATCCCAGAGGAGGAGATAGGTTAAGGACATTGAGACGCTTGGAGTCAAGGTACATAATCGACCTTATGACCAAGGCCCCCAGGGGATTGAACCATGGGGAGGAACTGGCGGTTCATTTGGGAAGTAAACAACAAGAGACTGAATCTGGCACTTTCCCCAGTATATATACACTAGAGACTTTGTAAATACAGCAGTATGATGTTTGGCTTTTTTCTTATCATTTATTGATCTATTGATGGGTAAGGATGATTGGGGACACTGTATATATTGTGCACTGGAGCATTACTAGAACATAGGATTTGCCAATTCATGGTGGGATGGACTCCGGAAACTTTGATTTGGGGCTTTAATTTTTGAGCACCACACATTTACCCCGGATGTGTATACACGGGGTACTATGCCGATCCACGGCGAGATTTGTTTTGTTTCCACATAAGGGCAATGAGCACCTAATGGTGAACTGTATTAACATGTTCCAAGATGGCGCGCCCGTTAATCTAAGGGAGTCCGTCTACCATGTCTATGACTGTTTTGCCGCTATATCCGAGGCGGGTCCTCACAGTGTAGTTGACACTGAGGAAGGCGTAATGCTGAAACGCGTCTGTTAACGAACTGTGATTAAACTTTGGCGTGAGCACTGCTAAGCTGTTTGGTTCCACGAGTGCGGTTCTTTGGAATATATCATTTCTGAGGCTGAGCTGAATGTGAATGCGGGTACCCATTACCGCAAACTGCACCCGCCCGCGAGTGCCCTGACTTTACAGTGGGACAGGGAGCGCCATATATATATATATATATATATATATATGGATGTTAAAGAGGCAAATATATATACATCCTCCTCTTTTACATCCACCCTAGATTTCTCTCTGTCTGCATCCTTGTTCATACCATCTCTGCCTATGGCGTCCTCTATTACTCATCTCTGCCGCTCCCTGTCTTTCCCCGCTGCTCTCAAAATGTAGCATCACACACATATCATCTGCCACAACCGGTCATTCATCTTTGCATCACCTGTGAACAGTAGAATTGTAAATTAGTCTTGGGAGAAAAATGCATCTGCTTGGAAGCTAAATAAATTTTTTCCCACAGGGAGGTTGTTATTGGTTTTTACATAGCGCATCATTCACCAATTCTCAGGACCCCTGCTGTTGTTGGATTTATCAGTATCCACACTTTTGTGAGCTGGTTGCAGGGATTCTGCATGGAGGGCTCTAGGAGGGATGTGAGGGCTTGCATCTTTATGCTACCTGTACTGTCACAGACGCGCCACTCTCCCTTGTTAGGAGGTTGAATATTTGACTTTGAGAGTCATACCGCAAAAGGGTATGCAAATATCCTAAGTCCAGAGGGGCAAGATCATGACGTGAATGTCTTTCAAGGTGATCTGATGGAAATTGATGAGTACTCAAAGACTCTGCGAGGCTTAGCTGGTTTTCATTCGTGAATAGGGTTTCGGGTTGGGCCTTCACTTAACTGTGTTCCTTTGCTTCTTTCTATTTTTATCACAATTTGCATGCTTGAGGGCTTCAAATTATCCAAAGCCAAATTTACTAACGGCCTGTCCAAAACCTGCACTTCAAAGAAGGGATTTCAATATCTAAAAAAAATAGACATTTTACCAGCTGGAGCACTCCCCATGCACTTAAAAAGGCAATTGTTAGGCATTTAGCAGGAATTTGGTACGGTTATTACGTGATGACCTGAGTTTGCTGCCTTACTGCATCAAATTGAAGTACTGCCTTGAACAGGTTCATTGTTGTGAAGTGAATTATCTCCATTAGGGGGCATGAGCAGTTTCAAATTGGTGGAGGCTTATTACTTGTCAATGGAAAAACAGCAACCTAGCTCCTGAACAAAAATGGTATGCCTACTTCACCGAGTTTGCTGGGACTTGCTCCTCTATCCCAGGAATAAGCCAGGAGTGCAGCCGGGTTACTTATACAATTTAGGAGCAAATCAGGAGAACTACAGGAACAAGTCACAATAACTCAGGGAAAAAACATTTGTGAATTTGGCCCTGTGTCTTTTTCATTTACATATGGTACAATCCGCACACTTTACAAAAGACAAGCGTAAAATGGACTTGCAAAATGTACAAAATAAGTTATTGCCTGAGTTTTCAGTACAAAAATGCAATAGTCATATTTCTTTTTCCTTGGGGACTTCAACCTGCACTGGAACGACCCCAAGGATCCTCATGTCAATGCCATCAAAGATCTCCTGGCCAATCAAGCCCTATCCCAGGCCTGCACACTCCCTACACACTCAAAAGGCGCCACTCTTGACCGGATCATCGCTAAAGAACCAATAGTCAAGCTTATCGCTATTGACCCCTGTGACTGGTCGGGCCACCACGCTATCTCCTTCTTATTACCTGGCTCCCACAAAACAAGGACACCGCAACAGGTGGTTCCCAAACGCTGGGTCTGAGACACCAAGAACCTAGATCCCAGGGAACTGGTAGTTCGCTGTAAGTCTGCCCTCCCCATATCACATTAGTCAGTGACCTCAATGATCATTACTCTGTGACTATAACTAACATTCTTGATGACCTCGCCCCGCTAAAACTAAAAAGAACCCAAACCAAAGACAGAAACCCTTGGTTCAACGGTCCCTGAACAGCGAGAGGAAAGCCCTCCGGCAGTCAGAAATAATTTGGAGACAACACCCCTCAGCCGCACATTTAAAACTTCTCAGCCAGGCAAGAAATGCCTACAACAGGAACATCCTCAACTCAAAAAAGGAATTCTTCAGATCAGAACTGGGGAACGCCAAGAACAGACCACGCACGCTCTTCGAATTGGTCAAACACCAATCTAACAAACTGGAGAAAACATTGAAAGAAACCCCAAAGCCACTAATATCATCCGAGGAATTCTCCTCTTTTTTCTCAGACTAAATCACAGCCTTAGGAAATTAACTTAGTTCCGCAACCCACTCTCAACCTCTTCCAGATCTGCCTCCCTTCGAGCCACCTCCACAGGCTATACCCAAAAACCAAGCGCACTGGACCAACTTCAAAATCTATGACGAATACTCTGTCTCTAAAATCCTTTCCAACTTAAATCTGAACAATCACTTTAATGACCCACTCCCCTCCAACTGCCTAGCTGCCGCCGCCATCATTCCTAGCTGGACAGCAATAATTAACAAACTCAAAGGGGATGATGGAAGGAGTGTTGAACATTGCAAGCACTCACCCCCAGTCAACTGATCTGGGTTTAATCCATCATCATTCTTTAGCTCACTCTGCCACCCCAGTTCAGACATGGCCATATGCAAATCAGTTTGACCCTGTGCCTCATGGGAACAGTCCAGCCCGAACTGCCAAGCCATGTCTTCCCTGGACCTGAATCAAGAATCAATAATTAACACCTCTCTTCTTCAGGGATCGATACCTGACTCTCTGAAAGCCGGTTAAGTCCTACCTATCCTGAAAAAGCCAGAGCTTAACCCTGCCTCCCCGGACAACTTTAGACATATCTCTAACATCCCACTCCTAGGCAAAGTTCTGGAGAAGTGTGTGCAACAGCAGCTGAGCCAACACATCACCAACTTCCACCTACTAGATGACTTCCAATCCGGTTTCAGGCCAGGGAACAGCAGGGAAACCACCATTCTCCACATCATGGATAATTCCCTCCATGCCCTGGATCAAGGCAAAACCTGCCTCCTAATCCTCCTAGATCTTTCCTGGGCTTCGACATGGTCAACTATGAAAAACTACTCGACCGCCTCAAACTCAGGATGGGATTGGATGGCTCTATCTTGAATGGTTTAGGTCCTTCCGCCACAACCACTCTCAGAGATTCCTAATAAACGTCAACCTGTCTACTCCCTCTCTGGTCACGGTTGGAGTCCCCCAAGGATCAACCCTGTCCCCTACCCTCGTCAACCTTTACCTCTAACCGCTTGCCGAAGTACTACACGCTGCAAATATCTCCTACCACATGTATGCTGACGATATCCAGGTCTACATCAAAATCTCCTCTCTCAAGGATATTCTTTCTCTGAATGAAGCACTGAAATTGACTGTCCAATGGCTTTCCTCCAATGAACTCAAACTCAACACAAAGAAGACAGAATTTCTACTAATTTTCCCTCTCAAAACCAATCCTGAGACTCAGGTATGGATTAAGGCCATCACAGCCTTAAACTGTCCTCCGACCATTGTGGACTCAGCCAAATCCCTCGGAATATTCTTTGACTGTAACTTGACCATGAGGGACTACATCAACGTGATAGCCAAATCAGCCTGATTCTACCTGAACTACCCAAGAAACTCAAATCATTCCTTGATACTCCTGACCTAAAATTGGCAGTCCAGTCACTTGTCATCTGTAGACTTTAATATGGCAGCTCTACCCTCTCCCATCTACCCAAGATCTCCCTTGCACCTCTAAACGCCTTCCTCAATGCGACTGCTAGACTACTAAGAGGCTCAAGGAAATTCGACCACCTCTCACCACATCTGAAAGCTCTGAGATGGCTTCCGCTACAGGCCAGAATCCAGCTCAAATTGGCATGTTTCATGTACAAAGCTCTATACTCAAACTCCCCTGCATATCTGGCCCAGAAACGTGTGATATCCGTGGAATCAGAAACTACCGGTCCACCAGAGACATCTTGCTTCAACCTGCACGTTTTTGGAAGAAGAAAACTTACAATCTGGCCTTCTCCGGGGCCGCACCAAGAACATGGAACTCACTCCTGCCCACCACTAGAAGAATCCCTTCTCTAGCTCGCTTAAAAAAAGATGCCAAAACCTTCCTAATGGGTAAATTCCTTGCCTAAAACTCTGCCTTCTAATCACCCAGTGACCTTTCTCCACTTCCATCTAATACATTCCCCTGGAGTACCCAGACACCATCCACCCGGCACCTCCGGGCATCCCACCATGGACCTTGGGACCTTGCTTCTTGTATATTGTAAATGTAAAATGTAATTACTTGTCTTTTTATCCCCATTTGTATCCAGCAACCCGGCCCCACCCACCCCCCGTCCCAAGTTTTTGTCTACTACTGCGGATTCCTGTAAAGCGCTCTGATACCCTAACAGGTCAATTTCGCGCTCTATAAAAACTCTAAAATAAAAAATAAATAAAATAGTCAGGACTCAAATGTAAAATAAAGCTATAAAAACTAAAATGTACCTGGAAATGTTATTCATTCCGGATTATTTATTCTCTCTGGGTCGATCCGCAGTGTAAAAAGTAACAGTGAGTTCTTCTTGAATCTACAATTTTCAATTTTTTACGAAGTCACTCTTTCCTTGATATTAACAAAAATCCAAACCCATCACATACAAATGATTACAAATCATAGATTTTCATGTCTACACTTAGCTCTAAAATGGAATATGTTCCGCCAAAGGAAAGTCCACCACTTTACATTTGGCATTAAGGTGCATTTGAACCCTACCTTTGATTTTCTTTTTTCCTTCCATTTAGAAAATATCTTTACAGGTTAAAAAAAATCCTTTTTATTAAACCCTGAGGAAATATGGGGGTCCCATCGTCTTACAACGCATACTACCTTTACAACGCATACCATTACAACGCATAACATTACATTGCATGTATGGTAAGTATTGGATAGTGTAGGGGTGAAACTTACTATTCCAACTCCAGGGGGGTGCAACAGTAGGGTAAGTGTTGGATAGTGTAGGGGTACAAATTACTATTCTAACTCCAGGGGGGTGCAACAGTAGGGTAAGTGTTGGATAGTGTAGGGGTAAAAATTACTATTCCAACTCCAGGGGGTGCACCAGTAGGGAAAGTGTTGGATAGTGTAAGGGTACTATGCGTTGTAATGTTATGCGTTGTAATGGTATGCGTTGTAATGACATGCGTTGTAGTGGTATGCGTTGTAGTGTCATGCGTTGTAATGGTTGCGTTGTAATGGCATGCGATGTAATGGATGTTGCGTTGTAAAAGTTTAGTTGTAATGGTAGTGCGTTGTAAAAGTTGCGTTGTAAAGGTTGTTTCCCCTGTTTCCACAGCCCTGGGAACCCTATGTTCTTCTCATAAATTTACTACAGCATAAAATAGTATGAAGTTCCATCTCGGGGTACTCAAACGGCCATGGTCTGAGTGGTGTCATAGTGAGTGTCAAAACCCAAGCAGACATCATCAGACAATGGAATATTTTTGAATGCCTCGTGCTGGTGATTGTTAGGGATGCTTGCAGATGGCATGTTTTGCTAACCTAAACCCAACTTCGGTGGGCTAAAAATATTGTTACCTGGACCTAAATTATTTACATATAATCTATAAAATCACGTGCCACGTGTGGCCACTTCAAGGTGAAGATCTACAGTTTATAAACTTTGCAAAACAAATAACGGATGGCCATATAGAATGGGCCTTTATTGCCACGTAGGGATTCAGGTGACACAACAATAAACCACGTGACCCAGTTTGAGGGATTTGTGTGTGGGGTGTGTGTGGTGTGTGTGTGCGGGGTGAGTGTGTTGTGTGTGTGGTGTGTGGTGTTTGGCGTGTGTGTGTGGTGTGTTTGGCATGTATGTCGTGTGGTGTGGTGCGCGTGTGGTGTGTGTGTGTGTGTGGCGTGTGTGTGATGTGTGGGTGACATTTAAAAGGAAAATTGTATAAGCTGGTCCAGTATTGACGTTGAGTGGTTATGGCGACATCATAAGCCAAGAAGGCGATTGCTAAGTGTTTTGTGTATGTCATCAGAACCCCAAAAAAGAAATATAGGAACACATTACCTCTTACCTTTTATATTAAATGTTTCTTTTGGGCTAACTTGAAAAGACTGTGTTCTTCAAAGTGAAGCTAGCAGGAGGCCCTGGTGCAGTTACATTGTTTACTTTTTGTTTACCATTCATGAGGACAATGAAGAAAAACCAATGAGACAATGGTGAGGGCCAGTGTGTTTATGCAATTCTGTTGCTACAGTATTTACCACATAATTATGGATTTACAGCATGTACCACATAATTTGGAGATTTTCAAAAAATAGTTCTAGCTCAAGTAGATTAAAATAACAATGCTAGAGAAAGTGGTCCATAATTTGTCATTTTTGCAGCATAATTTAGATAATTTGATCTCAGTAAAGTGGCTTGGAGAATGTCATGAATAATGAATTCCGTATTTTACTTGGAACTGGGAAATCTTTTCCATATTTCATGGTTCCTGTGAAATGAGAGAGAGAGAGAGAGAGAGAGAGAGAGAGAGAGAGAGAGAGAGAGAGAGGTTTTTTTGGGGGGTGGGGGGGATAAAGTAATGTATTTTTGTTGCACCTTTATTAAACTCTTGTTACAAGTTCATCCACCCCCTAAGCTATTTTACAGACCACAGTATTGGCATAGCATGGTTGCATTCGACGTGCTTAACAAAAACACATGTAAATATGTTCCTTATTACAGACTAGTTGTGGCATATATAATTGAATTTCGGACGAAAATATCACCACTGCTGAACTGTAATAAGTTATTGCAGTTATTGAGATCAGACTGCTCCACAGCCCCCTGGGCACAACCCTACCCACCACTTAAACACTTAATTAAAGAGATTAATCTTTGCAGATCCCTTCGATGTCAATGCCCTTTCTCACAGTTCACTCATCGGCGGTTAAGGACACATTTATGGCTCTCTTTTCATTTACCGCACTGTTGGGAGTTAGCAAATTGAGATCTGGAATCTAGCTACATAGTACAGCACTTTTAAAAATAGACTTGGAAATCGACCGACATTAGAGTGCTAAAAAAAAAAATCTTTCTCAACCACAAATTATATGCTGCATACGCTGCTATACTTCTACAGTGTTATGCACGTTCTTCATATCTGCCTCCGGCTGGTCTATTGAATCAGAAGAATAGCACAACAAAGTTAATGGCTGCGGTTAGGAATCAAACGTCTGAATGTATTACTTATAGGTCCCTTGTAAAGTGGTATGCCACATACCAAGGGCCTGTAATCTAAATGTTACTAGTGGGACTGCATCACTGGCTGTGCCCCTCACCCTAGTATCCTTGCAAACGTGTTTCGAGCCTCTGCCATTGCAGGGACTGTGTGTGGAGTTTACTGCCACAATTTAGCATTTAAAACAATTTGCCAAGCCTTAAAACTCCTTTTTTTGATTACACATAAGTCACTCCTAAGGTAGGCCCTAAGTGACCCTAAGGCTAGGATGCTGTGTAGTGAAATGGCAGGACATGTATTTGTAAGTTTTATTTGTCCTGGCAGTGACAAACAGCTACATTTGTTTCTCACTGTTGTGAGGCCTACTCCTTCCATAGGCCAGCATTGGGAATTCCCATATATACTTTAAAATGGTAATTCCTGATCAGAAAGGAGTAGACGTGTCATGTTTGGTATGGTTGGAATAGTAATGATAAATCCTCTTCATTGAAAAAGTTTGATTTAAAACTACTATTTTAGAAATGCCACTTTAAGTGGACATTTCTCTGTTCTTTACTCATCCCTGTGTGCCTGCAGCCTGTCTCCAACCCATGTCTTTCCAGGGTGACAGCTACACTTTTGTGCTTTTGTGTCTCTAGACAGCCACAGCACAGTAAAGACTGGGTGTGCCAGGGTATACATATGCATTCCTCTACATACTGATGGCATTCTTGGGCTGACATGGGAGAGGTGGTTCACATTACATCTGAATAGGCTGTGTCCTGCTCTCACACACCAAGTGCCAAGAGACCTACCCGGTGATCGTGTGCTCTATAAATAGCCAATAACATAACATAACTTAACACAAAGGGCTGATTTACCCGCTACTGGTAGTCTGGAGCCAGGGATGGGTTGAAAGGGACCCTTGTGCACTTCTGAAGGCTCTTTTGAAGTCACAACTACATAAAAGACATTTTGAGGTATAAGTATGAGGGCTTTGCCCCTATCAAGTTGGTAAACTACTGGACCTGGAATAAACTACGCTGGAGTAAAGGCTGCTGTGCTGGAGGATTGCCATCTTGCTGAGCTTGACTGTCACAAGGGAGCAGCCCTTCCGCCTGCTGACCTCTGCCCTGATGCAAGGACTAAGAACACTCCCAGAGTGACTCCAAGACCTTTGCAAGGCTTACCCCCGTTCTTCCCATGGTCTCAGGGATATTGGAGACCTCACCTCAACAGTATCTACATCTTTGACCTAGGATTACACAGTGCGCTGTGCATTCACCCATCTAAGACCTCATGGACTCAGCCCTCGTCATCCTTCTACGGAGGCAAGAATCACTCCATTGAGCAGAGCCAATTAAATTACCCCCAAGGTGCTGGAAACCTGGACTGTAGCACTTCATTCCCCCAGCAGCGCAGCCCATGCCATGCTGTGCTCATGACCAGAGTAGAACCAAGGTCGTGGAACGGTGGATGCACTGACACACTGCCGGTCAGATTATCCAAATAATAGGGAGTGCACAGTGATACCACACCACCCTAACATGTTGGATTGCTGCTGCCTGCTTGGGGATTAGCAGGCTGACTCTTTTTTGAAAGATGCAGGCCCAGTAACTGAGGCCCGCCAACACAGCCCGCAACTACTTCTGCCTGCCTCGGATTACTGTCGGCTGAGAGCCTTGCAGCACTACCTCCCATTACTCTGCCAGATGCAGGCCCCGTAACCGAGGCCCATCAACACCGCCTGGAACTCATCCTGCTCCTTTCGCATTGCTGGGTGTGTTATTTTGCTTTACTACACAAATTTAACTGCATGCATCCTTGTTTTGGTTCAATCAATCAATCAGGCAGATCTTGTAAAGAGCCCCTTGTTACAGTGGGGGATCTCCAGGTGCTGGGTCTTAACGTCCTGGAAAAAATAGCTATGTCTTGAGCCTTTCCCTGAATCCTTCAAACGACGGGCAGGTCCGCAGGTAGAGAGGGAGGTCGTTTCAGGAATTGGTGGTGAGGTAGGAGAAGGAACACCCGCTGCATCCGCTGTGGTGGATGCCTGGAGTGTGCGCCAGGGCAAGTGGAAGACCGGAGCTCCCTGGTGGGTCGATGGAATGTCAGGTGGTGATTGATGTAGGCAGGTCCAGAGTCATGGAAGGCTTTCTAGGCGTGAGTCAGGAGCTTGAAGAGGCATCTTTTTTGTACGGTGAGCCAGTGGAGGGCTCTGAGGTTGAGGGTGAGTCTTGCTACAGTGTGCTGAATGGTCTGGAGGAGGTTGAGTAGTTGCTTGGTGGTACCGGCGTAGAGTGTGTTGGGGTAGTTGAGGTAGCTGGTGATGTCGGCTTGGGTGACTGTTTTTCTGGTGGAGGTGGGGATCCATTCGGAAGATCTTGCAGAGCATGCAGAGGGTGTGGATGCAGGAGGAGGAGATGGGTTGACTTGGTTCTTCATGGTTCGGTGGCTGTCTAGGACGATTCTGAGGTTGCGAGCATGGTTGGTGGGAGCAGGAGCGGAGGCGATTGTGGTGGGCCACCAGGAGTTGACTCAAGGGGGGAGTTGTTTTTGAAGATGAATACCTCCATCTTCTTCGAGTTGAGTTTAAGGCACTTGGCCTTCATCCAGTTGGCAATGTTGGACATTGTGTTCTGGAAGTGTGCTCTGGTCTTGTCGATGTCATCCGTGAGGGATAGGATGAGCTGAGTGTCATCGGCGTATGAGATGATAGTGAGTCTGTGGATGTGGGTGATGTTTGCAAGAGGTGTCATTTAGGTATTGAAGAGGGTGTGGCTGAGGGAGGAGTCCTGAGGTATGCTGCAAATTATGTTCTTCGGTTTGGAGGAGAAAGGGGGTAGATGGATCCTCTGCGTTCGGCCGGAGTAGAAGGAGGCGATCCAGTTGAGAGCGTTGTGTTGGATGACTAAATGATGGAGTCTGGTGATAGGGGTTTATCCGTAGTAGCAATCAGGGTGGTCTCTGTGCTGTGGTTAGCTCATAAGCCCGATTGGGAGGTGTCAAGAAGGTTGTTCTGTGCTAGGTCTTCGGTGAGCTGGAGGTTGATAGCTTTCTCCAAGACCTTGGTTGGGAAGGGAAGTAGCAAGATGGGTCATTAATTCTTGAGTTTGCAGGGGTCAGTGGAGGGTAAGTTCAGGAGAGGCTTGACATCTGTATGTTACCATGCGGCAGGGATGGTGCCTGTTGTGATGGACGTGTTGAGGATGTCCATAAAGATTTTGCTGTTTTCTTCTCTCCCTAGGTTGTAGATGTGGTGCGAGCAGGGGTCCGTGGGTGCACCAGAGTGGATTGAGTTCATGATGGTGACGGTGTCTTGGATTGAGAATTATTTCCAGTGGGAGAGTCGGTGGGTGTTGGTGGCGTCATGAGGTTGAGGAGGTGGGTGAAGTTGGTGAGTTGGGGTTCGAAGTTGCTGTAGATGTCTGCAAATATTTGTCAGCTAGAGTGTCGCAGAGAGCTTGGAAGGGATGAGTTGTGTTTTCAGTGGCAGCTGGGCAGGAGAACTCCCTGATAATGGTGAAGAGCTCTTTGGGTGGTTTGCGCTTGCATCGATGTGGCTGATGGTTAAATGCCTTTTGTTAAAAAAATGCACATAAAATATACCTCGTCATGAACCATATGTGTAGATTTTTAAAGTAGAATATGCTATTTATTATGTGACCAGAAAGGAGAGGGTAACAAATACCTATCAGTGACAACATATATTGGCCCCAGGGATCACATCCCCTGGGTCCTTCATTTTAAATAGTTGTGTGCCCCAGTACCCACCCGGGGCACCCATCAAGCACAACATTGGGGTAGCGAGGGGACACCAGGGCCCCGCGGCTCCAACCGGCTGCCAACATGGTGCGGGAGCAGGCATTGTTCCCACCCAGAGGGAGCACCTATGCATGATGCTACCACCAGGCGGGAGCAATATGTTGCTCTGTTTCCCTGCCCACGTCAGTGCAGACAAGGAAACAGATCACAAGCCTGCTCCCAGCTGGCAGGAGCATTGTTAAAGCTCCCACCAGCTGGGAGCAGACTTAACTCTCTATTTTTAAACTGTGCTCCCGTGAGACTGTAGCAAGCCTTTTGCAGACTCAACCATCCAGATATATAATATTTTTAAACCTTAGTTTCTGAAAAACTACAGAATGGATTTACACCAAATCACAAAAGCATAATCTTGGACCACAATTTAGCTTCCTGATAAATTTGGTGTTATCCTGTACAGCGTTTTTTTGCAGCAGCACTGCCTAAATAAGTGTATGGAAAATACAAGGGGATTCAGGGTTTTGGGACCCTCCTTTTTTCCCGGTCCCCGCTTGATGGATCACTGCAAAACTTTTCAGGGACGATTTAAAGCGAAAGTTTTGTGATGATTCATCAAATGGTGCCAAAGTTATTAGCAAACCAAAAAAACACCATGGCCTTAAAAAAGAGCAATCCTAACTATAACTACCCAGTGGCGACTGCTACTGAACACTACTAATAGCAAGGAGGCCCAAGAACTAGATAACAAACGTAAAGTTTATGGTTTACTTCATGAACAAATTAAAGGCCCATTTATGGTAACATGCTATTGGAAACTGGAAACTTCTAAACAAATACACAACAATTGGAATACATCTTTATCTACATAAGATTTCTTTGCATTGCTGTCTGGCTCAGAAAATAAAACTGGGCCCAACAAGCCAAACAAAAACCATATGCAACAAAATGCAGAATTGACCATGCAATTAGCTACACATACTACTGTATGGAGTACTTGGAGCACTAGGGAAAAAAATCTTAATTTTTAAAACAACAATGATTGGCTTTTATTCACTTTGGGCTTCGTATGTAGCACACTCCTACTAAAAGTAGCAAGCATGCCCAAAAAATGAACCTAGATTGCATATGCAAAGTTTAAGAATTACTACATAAACAACTAAAATACACATTCATGGTCATAGGTTTATATAAACCAATAAACAAATACATAAATAAAATAGATAAAAAGAAAGAAATGACATTAAATCTGATTGCCACTCTGTAGTTATTGTTAGTATCCCCTAAGATAGGAATTCCTTGAATATTAGATCCCTGATAACTTCCACCCGTTTGAATAATATCACCACAAACCTTTCTAGACCCATACCATTTCATACATTTTGGGATGATGTAGACTTTTGTGGTGAATCGGTAAGGGGTCCCAAAACGTGTTTTTCCAACAATGCATTTTCCATAAACTATAAGATTTGACCTAGCGCAAAAACGGCTGACTAGATTCATATGAAATGTGGTAGGGTTATACATTATGGTGCACAGCTAATGCTTTTTGGATTCTGCAGATAAGTATGGTAAGTATTTTTAAGATATAAGGTATTTCAACTCAGTGATATCTGTAACCACAGTTTCGCTGACTTTCATAAAATGTGGTAAAACTACTTCAGTACATGGCAGTAAATGTATTCAAAAATACATAAATAGATTTCCATACCTATTACCACTTTAATAAAGTGGTAATAGGTAGGGACCTCCTGCTTACCTATATGTAAGTCCCTAACACTGAACACAGCTAAAGTGTAGTCAATACAATACACTGCCTTTTCATTCTTTAAAAACAGCCAGTACCCAAATATTTGTCAGCTAGAGTGCCGCAGAGAGCTTGGAAGGGATGAATTGTGTTTTCAGTGGCAGCTGGGCAGGAGAACTCCCTGATAATGGTGAAGAGCTCTTTGGGTGGTTGGCGCTTGCATCGATGCGGCTGATGGTTAAATGCCTTTTGTTAAAAAAATGCACACGAAATATACCTCGTCATAAACCAAATATGTCGATTTTTAAAGTAGAATATTCTATTTATTATGTGTCCAGAAAGGAGAGGGTAACAAATATCTATCAGTGACAACATATATTGGCCCCAGGGATCACATCCCCCCCGAGTCCTCCATTTTAAATAGTTGTGTGCCCCAGTACCCACCCGGGGCACCCATCAAGCACAACATTGGGGGTAGTGGGGGGACACCAGGGCCCCGCGGCTCCAACCGGCTCCCAGCATGGTGCAGGAGCAGGCATTGTTCCCACCCGGAGGGAGCACCTATGCATGATGCTACCTCCAGGCTGGAGCAATATGTTGCTCTGTTTCCCTGCCCACATCAGTGCAGACAATTTTTCATTAGATTGGAAAAGCATGGATGAGGAAGGAGCGGACGGCAGTGCAGCGGAAGAAGGATATACCAGTGTGAAGGACGTCATCTGGTGCAGTCGTGGAGCAGTTGGTAACTTGGCGTGGACATGTGCCATGGACAACAACGCGTTTTTGATGACAATACAGGAAATGACCAGAAAAGGAGAGAAGTGCCTTGCCAAACACCCTGAGGCCCTTAGTAAAGTTTTGGGTACGTTGCCAGTGGTTGCTGATATGGTCGTTATGCGAGGAGACAAGATTGTACAGCCCAATATGTTCAAAAGGGGTTGTTTGAAACAGCTCATATGGGGCTTCTAGGGCAAACAGTTACAAAGAAAAGGTTGAGAATGGCGTTTTGGTGGCTGGGGATGGACAATGATGCAGTGTTATGTGTCAAGAGGTGTGTTGAGTGCAAGGAATGTGAGAAGAGGTTGGAAGTTGGCTCCTAAGCTCAGTTAGGCTGCATTCTGTACCCAGGTCAGGTGTGGCATAGTGTGTGTCTTGATTTTATCAGTCCAGTGTCAGATGTTGACAGTGCTAAGAGAGCTGTCATTGTGTTGCTAGATGTCAATTCAAGATGGTTGAATGTGAGATACCTACTCTTACGTGAGGTTTTCAGGGAGGGTTCTTCTGCTGTTCTTATTACTGACAATGAAACCCAATTGACATCTCAGGAGATTAAAGAATTTTTGTGTGTCTGTCATATTAGGCATTTGCACACCGCGCTATAAAATCCCTAGCCTAACGGAATGGTTGAGAGGGCAAACTGCATGGTTAAAAGTACATTGGAATTAGTTTTAACAAATCATTTGGATGTTGAGGAGGTGGTCTCAGACTTTATCTGGGCATACCGCACCACAGAGAATAATGCCACCAAGCTGCTTCCCTATTGTGAAATGAGAGTGAGCTCTTTCCACATTGGATAAGTAATTTGATTGAAAGGAAGGGGTTGGCAGTGAGTTGTGAAGTTCCCAGAAAGCAAAGAGTTAGGGAGGATTATTCCAGGAGATTTGGTCAAAGTGTGTTCGGGGTGCATCAAGATGGGCTTGAGGAAGTTCCGTGGACCCTTTCAGGTTAAAGATGTGCATCAGTGGCATTTAGTTCTAATCAATGATGATAAATAGAACCTCTGTAGAGAAGCAAAATATTGTTCTTCAGAAAGTGAAGAAGGTAAACGAAGGGAGAAGGAAAGTATTGATGGGGATGATGAGTGCAGTGGGTATATATTGGTGCAAGACCGCTAAATAGTGGGTAGTGCGAGATTGTGTGACAAACTGCATACTGCTGAGCCAAGGGGGTACACCTTGGGTGGTACTTGAGTTTTTGTTGATGGCGATGATGTGATGATGTGATGGGAACTCACAAAACTCAGAGACCCCCAAGAATCCAGAGACCCCTGAGTTATTTGCATGGTCTGTACGATGATTATGACTTTACATTTTACCTCTCATTATGTGCAAAGATGTTCTTCTTAGTTAAAATTTCCAAGTTATTCTAAAAGTATGTTTTGCTGTTAGCAACATTACTTTACTTCTAAATTTCTTGCTTTTAAGCTTCAAAAAGGAAACATGTATTTCAGGTTTAGTAATTTTTTCGGGGCTTATGTATTATTTAGCAATTGGCATATGGTACTATATGCCACTCCAGTCTATTCTTCTTCACTGTATGCCACTGCACTGTTCGATACTCCATTATACGCTACTCCAGTCCACGACACTCTACTGTACACCACTCCACTCTACGCCATTGCACTGTATGCCACTCCACTATACTCTACTCCACTCTACGCCACTCCAGTGTACACCACTCCACTCTATGCCACCCCATTCTACGCGATCCCATTGGATGGTACGCCACTCCACTATATGCCATTTCACTCTAGCCCATTTCACTGTACACCACTCCACTGTATGCTATGCTACTCTACGCTATTCTACTCTATGTCACTCCACTGTACTCCACTCTATGCTATACCACTGTACGCCACTCCAACTACCATATTACACTGTACGTATCTTCAATCTTCTACTGTATGGTATTCCACTCTACCCCACTCCACTGTATGCCAATCCACTGTATGTTTTTACACTCTACCCCACCCCACAATACAGCACTTGAGCCTACACCACTTACTGTAACTGTATGCTACTACACTACATGCTATTATACGTGAATCCACTCCAATGTACACTACTATACTATTGGCCATTGCACTCTAGGCCACTCCAGTGTACACCACCCCAGTCCACGCAACTCCACTCTAAACTATTCCACTTTATGCCACTCCACTGTATGCTAGTCCACTCTACGCCACTCCAGTGTACTCTCCTTCACTCTACAAAACTCAGACTCTATGCCAATTTACACAATTCTATTCCCCTCTATCCTTATACACTCCACTGTACAAATATGCACTTAACTCAATGCCTGTACACTCTATTGTACATCACCCTACTCCACTCTACAACAGTTTCCAACACTGTACGACACAGCACTCCACTCTAATGTATGAGACTCCATTTCAGTTTATAACACTTTCTTCCACTCTATGCTACACCACTTCAATGTATGTCATCCCACTCTATGCCAATCTACTGTATCCTACTCCACTAAATGCCACTCCACTGTACACTACTCCAGTCTATGCGTTTCCACTTTATGCCACTTCACTTTTCCAAACTCCACTGTACAATATTCTACTGCACGCGATTCCACTGTATGCTACTTCACATTATAGTAATCCACCCTATGCCACTACTGTGTAGGCTACTCCACTCTATGCCGCTCAATCGTTTCAAATTCTCCTCCATCTATATAACTCCTCTCTATAAAAGTCTACCACACTTCATGTCACTCTACAACATTCTACTCCAATCTATCCCTGTACACTCCACTGTCCAACTCTATACTCCCGCTATGCACGTACACTCCAATGTACAACACTCTATTCTACTATCAACACTTTTCTAGATGACACATACTTCCACTCTACTGTATGAGACCTCACTCCATTTTATGACAATGTACTACCTACGCTACACCAGTACACTACACTCAATGCCACTCTATTCCATGACACACAAACACACTCTATTGTACTTTACTCCACACTATGTTACCACTCCAATCTACTCCACTCTACAAGACTTTACCTCACTCTATGGTACTATACAACAATCCACTCTACGCAGCTTCACTGTTTCACACACTTCTGTACTCAATGGCATTCCACTCTCCTACACTGTATGCCACTGTCCGACACTTTACTCCTGTCTATATCCCTTCAGTCTACTGTACAACACTGTACTGCCACTGTACAACATTCCACCGTACTCTCCAATACTCTAGTCCACTATACTGTACACAACTTTTTGTATGCCACTGCACCCCACTGTAACCAACTCTACTCGGCACAGTATCCCTCTGTACTCCACTGTACACCACTCCACTCTATGCCAGTCTAAGGCATTGTAATCTATGACACTGTATGCCAATCCACTTAACCACACTCTACAACACTGTACTGTACTATACACCACTCCACTCTATAACACAAAGCCACTATGCCTCACCTACAAGAGATGTATTGGCTTTGTCAATGTCTTTCAGCCATGTTGTACAGCTCAGCTGAAATGCAGCCTGCCTGAAGGTAAACAAAAATGCTATGACACAACCAACGCTGGCTGGGTCATAAAAAGTTTTTGTTATTGCTGGCTGGATAGGTGGCAATACAGAGGGAGGGAGGGCACGCGGGGGTAACATGGGCAACAGAAAAAGAACTATGACATGGGAGGCAACGCAAAGAGGGAGCAGAAGGCAACATGGAGGGAGGGAGAGTGAGTCAGGGGCTGGGAGCAAGCACTCGATCAACGGAGGGTGGTGGGGGATGCAGAAGGACAACAGAAGGTGGGAGGGACTTCGGGCAAGCAACAACACGGACAACAGGGAATTTTACCCAGCAGCTGCTAAAAAAAATGTATATAAACTTTTAGGACATGTTATAGAGTTTTCATCAAAATTTGCAGGAGCACATGATTCCATATTTCCTACATAAACTACAAACAGTAATTGATTGTGAAATTTTCCCCAAACAGTGGTTAGAGATTTCATGCTTTGGGTATAAACATTTGAGAGCTGCCAACTTCAAAAGAATGGAGTTTATCGCCGGATAAATGTTGTATTATAGCAAAGTCACTCGAATTATGTGGCAGAAGAGCACCAAATTATTTCTATTTTCTATTTCTAGATTTGGTGAAGCGCAACAGCTACCCCGGCAAAGGGGTGTCCCGGCGCTAAGAGACAGGCGCGCAAACAGAGGAAAAAGGGGGGGAGGGGGAGGAGACTAGGAAGTGGGGAATAGGTGAGTCTTAATTGCCTTACGGAAGGCTGGGAGGGAGTCTATGGAACGAATGCTAAAGGGGAGATCATTCCATAGTTTAGGGCCAAGGACGCTAAAGGAGCGGCCTCCAGATCGACAGAGTCGAATCCTGGGGATTGTGAGAAGGAGTTGATTGGTAGAGCGCAAAGCACGACCAGGAACGTAAGGTTGGACAAGGCTACGAAGTAGAGGGGGGTTTCCTTGTTTGACGATTTTAAAGATTGTGACTAAGGCCTTGAATTTAACTCGGTGTTCCACCGGCAGCCAATGGAGCTTACGGATGGTAGCTCTGGCTGAGCATCTGCGTGGGAGTCCAACCAGCGTTCTCGCTGCCGCATTTTGAATGCGTTGGAACCTTGCTGTTTCCGCTTTGTTGGCTCCTAGAAGGAGAACGTTGGCATAGTCCAGGCGCGATAAAATGGTGGCCTGGATGATAAGCTGGCGGGCCTTAGAATCGAAGAGCCCAAGTATGGGTCTGAGGTTTCTTAAAAGGCCTATACAGGTGGCTGCCACCTTTTTAGTGTGGGATTGGAAGCCCAGGTTGGCATCCACCCAGACTCCCAGGTTTTTGACACAGTTTTTGGGGAGTGGAGTGGCGCCTAGGGATGACGGCCACCAGTGCTCGTTCCAGAGGCTGTTGTTCCGGCCTAGGAGGAGAACCTCGGTTTTTCCGGCATTGAGTTGGAGGTGGTTGTCCGTCATCCAGCGGGCCACTGCAGTCATACCCTCTTTAAACCTGGATGCTGCGAGAGACGGGCTTTCCGAGAGGGTGACCACCAGCTGGGTGTCATCAGCGTAAGAGACCAGCGTGAGTCCCCACTCTCTAGCCACGTCCGTGAGTGGCTGGACGTATAGATTAAAGAGTGAGGGGCTCAACGCTGATCCCTGGGGGA
This sequence comes from Lissotriton helveticus, assembly GCF_964261635.1. NCBI lineage: Eukaryota > Metazoa > Chordata > Amphibia > Caudata > Salamandridae > Lissotriton > Lissotriton helveticus. Next base: position 184,981,165 of record NC_136068.1, on the reverse strand, counting down.
CACCTTGAGCGATGGGATGGGGTTTAGAGAGAAAAGGAGGAGCCGAGACCTTGAAGGATCTATCCTTAAGGAAGGATTGGAACCATGCAAGAGCGAGGCCAGTCACACCGGTTGTCTCCAGACGTTTCAGAAGGATGTCGTGGGATACCGTGTCAAAGGCTGCGCTGAGGTCAAGAAGAATCAGCGCAGCACTATGACCGGCATCTAGAATCGCCCGGAGATGCTCCGTAGTGGCTAGCAGGGCAGACTCCGTACTATGACCTGCACGGAAGCCATTTTGGGAGGGGTCCAAGATTCCATGACTTTCCACATGTTTCGATAGGATGTTATTAACATGTGTTTCAGCTATTTTGGAGACCCAGGGAAGAAGGGATATAGGCCGGAAGTTTTCTGGTTTAGAGGGGTCGAGGGAAGGTTTCTTAATTATCGGTGAAACCCATGCTTGTTTCCAGGCTATGGGCACAAGTCCTGTAGAGAAGGAAAGGTTGAGAATTTCCAGCAAGGGGGATAGAAAAAAGTCCATCGAGTCCAGGAAATGAGAAGGACTCATGGGGTCAGCTGGGGAGCCGGACTTCACTTTCTTTCCTAGTCTGAGCAGGTCTGCTGCAGTGATGGCAGAAATTTGGGACAGAGGTAAGATGTGAGGGGCTGTGGTCTTAGGGACTTCATAGAGAGGAGCGGTCTGTGGGAAGGTCGCATAAATTTTCTGGACTTTTTCAATGAAATATACAGCGAGCTGCTCACATTGCTCATGAGAAGAGATTTTTGGTGGGGGTGCCCTAGGGTTTTGAAGCTCTTTCACTAATTTGAATATGATTTTAGAAGGGTTCGCGTTGGAGTTTATTTTGTTGGAGTAAAAAGAAGCACGGGATGATCTAATAGCTTTATGGTAGGTTTTAAGGGTGGATAGATAATTTGTCTTATCCTGGTTGTCATAGTGTTTCCTCCATCGGCGTTCGGCTTTTTTACACTCCTTGCGCATAGCCCTAAGGGTGTCGTCGTACCACGGGTTAGAGGGTGTGTTGCGCCCTTTAGTCAGTTTAGCCGGAATGAGAGTGTCGAGGCCATTACTGATCCAGTTGGTAAACGAGGTATAGGTCGCGTCTATATTCTGGTTAGCATCGTATTGGAATTCTCCCAGAGTTTCATGTAAGGCGAGGGGGGAGAGTTTGTGCCAGGGTCTTTTTAGACGCTGTGAGGATTCAGGTTTAATCTGACGTTGAGGTGCCGGAACTCTCAGTGTAATAAGATGGTGATCCGTCCATCCCATAGGGGTGGGAGCTTCTGTCACTACCTCTTGTAGATTGGAAAAGATCGGGTCTAGGGTGTGTCCAGCTATATGAGTGGGAGCATGGACAAGGGGGTTCAGTTGCAGTGCCGAGAGGTCTGCAAGAAGATTAGTAATGGTGTGATCGCCAGCAGCATCAAAGTGCAGGTTTAGATCACCTAGGATGGTGAAATTAGCGGATTTAGTGGTGAGCACAGTGGCAGTTTCGAGAAGGGCGTTAATAAATCTAGTGGCCTGGCCTGGAGGGCGATAAATATATAGGCCGGAAAGCGTAAATTGGGGGGTCACGCTGATTTTAAATTGGGCGCATTCGCAGTCTTGGAGGGGTTCCTTAATGAACGAGCAAGTCAGGAGTTTTTTGTAGATAATTGCGATGCCGCCGCCGCGAGATTCGCGGTTAATGGTGACCAGGTGGTATTCATCTGGGAGCGATAGGTTAGGGATGGTAGTAATGCCGTCTCGGAGCCATGTTTCACAGAGGAACAGTACGTCAGGATTTTCCTCCTGGAGAAGCGTATTCACCTCTGGGTGATGTTTAACGAGGGATCTACAATTGAGTTGGAGTATCGTGAGTGGCGGATTAGTGGTATTAAGGGGGTTACTCCGCACCCTAGTAGGGGTGTTGGTAGAGAAGTGGCAGCGGTTGCAGTGGAGATGCGTGAGACCAAGACTGCCCATAGTGTTGGAACATTTTTGGTGCTGGTTTAGATGTAAGAGTTCCTTACCGTCGTAACGTATGCGTTGACAAGGCCTAGACGGACCAGGGGAACTGGCGAGAGGCGATGGTCTGGCGATGACGGGCGCAGACGGGCTTGCCTTAGGCGCGCCTTCGGCGCGCAAACGGCGCTCCCGCTGCGCTCGTCCGCTGCGCTTCCGGTGGTAGCACATAATATAGGGGAAAGGGGGGGCGTGGCCTTCAGGGGGCGTGGCCTCGGTCCTCGCCGAGAATGGCGATTTTGCTGGTGGTTGTACAACGAGTCAGCGCTGGTTCCGCTGCTCGCTCTCTGTGAGGGTAAGTGCCCTGGCGCTTCGCTGGCGCGTTCGTTAGTGCGTGTTTTTAAAAAAACAACAACAAGAAAATAGTGACAGGTTTACAAGTTAAAAAGTCTCCCGGCTTCCGCCTCAGGAGTGCGCGATGTCTCTGATTAGGCGCTAGAACTCAGCGCTTATATACAGCGACAGGGGGGGGCGTGGCCTTCAGGGGGCGTGGCCTCGGTCCTCGCCGAGAATGGCGATTTTGCTGGTGGTTGTACAACGAGTCAGCGCTGGTTCCGCTGCTCGCTCTCTGTGAGGGTAAGTGCCCTGGCGCTTCGCTGGCGCGTTCGTTAGTGCGTGTTTTTAAAAAAACAACAACAAGAAAATAGTGACAGGTTTACAAGTTAAAAAGTCTCCCGGCTTCCGCCTCAGGAGTGCGCGATGTCTCTGCCTTATGTGGCAAGGTTGACTAAATGATGTGGCAAGACAAGGCAAATAATGCGTTATAACGTTGCACTTTTTTTCACTGTATTACTTCATTATTTTGTAATTTTTACACATGGTAATACAGTCACAGCAAAGATTTTGCCTCATTAAAACCAGTTTAGCAGCCAGATACATAAATAAGCAACTGAAAGATGACCAGCTAACCTTTGCAAAGAGCCTTCCAATGTTCTCGAACACATTTTGCCATGTTTTAGTAATTCTTGATCCGTTTGAGCTAGAAACCTTCAATAAAATCCACAGATTATGCAGCAGATGATGGATTATGAAAATGCGGCAAATACCTAATTATGCGAAAAAAGCTACAGCCGCAGAATCGCATAATTCCAGTGGCCCTGATTATATGCTCCAATTTTTATATAAATGCTTCCCTGTGTCTCAAATCAATGTTTTAGGTGTAGTACAATGGCACTAATGGACTGGGATCATATATTTCATGCTTACCCGTCATAAGAGATTTTTTGGGTTGTATATTTGATTTTATTATCCAACAGCTTGGTAAAACGGTGGAACCTAATCCATGAAAGTGTTTTTTTGTCTTTCAGCTACAAATAAGATACTATTAAATTGTGAGCAAAAGTTGATTATTATATCAGTTTCAATTGCAAGATCACTGATTTTACAACATTGGAAAGCAGCAAGATGCCCTTTGTTCAGTCAATAGCAGCCTAAAATGTAAAGGGTAAGGAAGTTTGAATATCTATCTGCAAGTAAAAACAAGCAATTGAGGAAATTTGAGCAGCTTTGGCATTTCCCTGATTAATAAAGTGATGTAATTTTATATGGAAATTGATGCATACATCACTTAAATTAGTATTTTGCACTATTTATGAATGATCTGCACTTTTCGTGCTAGATGCAATTATCTTTTTTAATCAGCCATATTTATATTTTTTTTATTTTTACGCATATATTTAAATCTTGTGCAATAAGTGTAAGAAGTAAAATTTGATAAGCTTAAATTTTTTTATGCGCGATACTACCATAATAAATAAAGATTTTAAAAAAAAATAGACAACTAGTGAAGGAGGAATAACAAGTGGGAGCAAGCAACAACACGGAAAACAACAGAGGGGGATAGGGAGGGCATTTGGGGGCAATAAACCTGGACAAGAGAGGGGGAGAAGGGGAGAGGAACAGGGAGTAGGGGAGAAGTACACAAGAAAGCCAGCTGAAAACTTAGACACATAAATAAAAAGTAGCACCTAAAAAAATTGAGCAATGTGAGGACACTAGTATTACATCCGTGTTCCTTGGGTGGGACAACCATACAAAGAGGAAGGAAGCCTAGGCCAGGTGACCATTAGAAATCAAGCAAATGAGAGTGACAAAGAAGCTAGCCAATGGGAAGCAATGGTGGCCTCTAAGCACAGAGACATTGTACCTGAAAATTACACCACAAGTCAAATCAGTCTGTAACGGAAATGTCAGAAAAGTTACACAGGGCAACCGGAAAGACACACAACGAGCTACTGATGGTAGATGATGCACAATATAATTGAAAAATAACAAAAACAACAATAGAGTATAATATTTGACGAGGCAAGCAATAATACCATATGAAATTGTAGACTTTTAGGTGTTTCCAGGCAACAGAAAGGGCCGGTCTATCGTGGTTATGATTACAGAACCCCTGGAGTGGAAAAGTGACAGGATATGGCAGGGTTTCCAGTGTATTATTAACTACGGGGTAGATGTACAACTTCTGGTGCATCTCTGCTAATCAGCAGGGATGCGCCAGAACAGTTGCGACACTCCAAACCACCCGTGCGCCACCACTGATGTGCCGCATTTACAATGCAGCGCACCGTGGCACACGGATGGGCAGATGCGTGTCGCATCCCTCGGCTGAAGGGCGGCGCATTGCTGGAGTCGCGTCGCAAGCGAGATGCAGCTCCAGCAAGGCTCGGGTGCCCCTATGCCTAACATGCTGCGTCAATCCTTATGCCTTACGTGACTGAGTGCACTCAGCCACTTTTCCGAGGCGCCGGAACGCCCCCCGTGCTGGAACGCACACATGTGACGCAGGGCTTTACAACATCTCCCAGATGCGTCACGTTGTAAATACCCTACAGAAAAGTGACGCACCCGTGGCACAAATGTGGCGTACGGGGCTTGTAAATCTGTCCATGTCTATACACACATACCACACACCTGTGCGTGTAGGCTTATTAGTTATTGCACAAGAGGCTGGTGGCGGGAAATTACTGACCCTGAGGAAAGGTAATACCGCCTGACAAAAATGATATCGCTCGCTAGGAGACAATATTGCATTCTCACAATGATTTCCCCAAAGAGCCAAAGCTGAAATCCTCATTTGATTTATGGCACACTTCAAGATTAAAAACAGGGCCATACATCACTACCGCGTTCCGGAAATAAAACCCCATTGTATTCAATGGGAACAGAACAATTGTTTCAAACTCAGGTTGTTCTTTCAGAGCGCGAGCGTTGAGTGACGTCTCCGTGAGAGAAAAGCATTATCGGCCAAGTCCAAATAGAATTTAATTTGTAGGAAGCTAGGGGAGGAGCTAAGAGCTCACGTGACTTCAATCTCCACGCTGCTGGTCGCACTTGATTGGGTTGTGTAGCGCTCCAAGGGGATTCAGGGAGTGTGGTCATATCGCGCTAGCTTCGACAGGTTTTCGATTTTGTAGCACTTCAAACAGCAGTTGTTAACCAATTTCAGCAGTACACGTTTTCATTAAAGGATCAACCGCTTTATTAATTTACCCGGAAGTTAAACCTATGTTCTGCAGGGGGTCGCACTCATATTTCTGCAACAGCTACATGAACCCACTGAGCTACCTGCAGCTGGGCCCTAACTAAGAAAAGAGGAAGCTTTCGTTTCAAGTATAATTTGTCCTAACGTTTGTCAACGCTTTTTTAATATGTATTTAGGAGGCATATTTCTTCGTAGAAAGATTAAAACAGTAAAAAGATTAGTAAACTGCTGGGAATGTGTTCAATTGACACACACACACAGATACACTTGACACAAAAAGACGGTCTGTTCCTTGCACAGACAAGAAGAACATTTGCTAAGGTTATGACGTCACCGCGACTTGTCCCAAAATTCGTTTGTGTTTCATCGGGTGACCTCTGTGGTACAAGGGCAAGCGTAGAATACTCAAAGTGTTCATGAAAGGGACAGGTATGGAAAATCAGGCACGTGTCTTGTGACGTGAGGCAGTTCTGACGTTTTACTCAAGTGCGCATTGCATTCTGGTACTTGTAGTTCTTCTTTTGCAATTCACGCAGCTTCCTAGGAGTGTGACAGAGGTCAAATGGGTGCACTGTTCTGCCTTGAATATGCTGTACTTTATGTATGATAAAAATGATTAATTTTACTTTGCTCGCCATATTTTTGGGACTTTTTTCTAAGACTGCCTTTTGCACTGTTAGCGGATACAAACATACTTTGGATCACGGTTGTTTTATGTGGAATAAGACACGACATACCATATGCTAGAAGGACATTGGAAGTAGCCCTTTGTATTGTAATTGCATTTACATACGCTTTCTGCCCCTTACTAGGCACTGAAATGCTGTATGGCGGGTAGCATCTGGAACCCAAGCTTAGTGATAATTCCAGTGATTATTAGTTAAAGATGGTTATTGGGGTCCCAGGAAATTGTTTTGTGCCTTTTCAACAGATTCTCCGAGTTAGATGAAGTGGATTGGAGTGTGGTCAGATCCTTGGTGTGAGCTTGTGCAAAAGGAAGGTTGGAAAGCAGATAGGCTAGATTGTGTCAGATATTGATAGATTGAGAGCACTGGCTGCACATGAGGAGAATTTGTGATTCATGAGGAGAGGTGTGGCCAGTTTGCAGAAATGTAGCAGAGTAGACAGGCATGCAAATGAGTGCACTACCAGTGGCGGCTCATCCGCTAAGGCGGAGGAGCGCCGGCCTACTGCTCTATGAGCGGTGCAAAAAGGAAAAATAAAACGATAATAGCGCAATGTTATTATGATTTTATTTTTACGTACTGGCTTAAGTGTAGGGCTGGAAAAACATAAACCTGGGCACACATATACATATCAACAGGATATACAGTAATAGGTAGTAAATGTTGTCGACACCGGAGATTTTCTGTGAAGGTATTTTTATGCGAAGATGTTCATAGAAAAGACAAACGCCAGCCGACACGTGTTTCGTCAACAGGTCAATGCCTGTGACTCTTCAGGGCTTAGGAGGCGTGGTGCAGGTATCGATGGTCCGGTGATAATTCCAACCCGGAGTGCGATTAAAATAGTAATGGTGATTTCGTCACGTAAGGGGTAGTCAGGCGAGGGGGTGCGTCCGTGACAATGGAAGAGCCTGTATAAGCAGAACTCCCCTCGGGCTCGGCTCGTCGGAAAGAGTGAATCCAAGGTTAAGTGTAATGCCCCGGTTACTTACCGGTAATCTTCATTACTCCGAGTCCATGTCTTCCTCGCCACAGTAATATACATATGAGCCTCCGGCTCCACACAGAACTCCAAGTAAAATAAAAGAGCAGCGCTCTAGTCTCCCCTCCCTCCTCCAATATGGCCCCAGAGGCTTCCTCCAATCACATAAAAGGACACATAACAAGCAGCCCAGCCTGAAAAACCAAGCCGCAGACATGAAGCCACCACCAGGGCCGGGAGGGAAGGGAAACTATACTGTGGCGAGGAAGACATGGACTCGGAGTAATGAAGATTACCGGTAAGTAACCGGGGCATTACCTCCTCGTCCTGTCTTCCTCGCCACAGTAATATACATATGAGCCGATACCAAAGCATTCAGCTTCATGTAAGGAAACAGACCACACCAACAGTGCAGCGAAACATACTTTAATATACAGAGGCACAACAACCCAAAAAATGGACAACCTCTTAAGGCACCCCAGCAGTCAAAACAGAAGAGGCAAACGAAACAGAACCCCCACCCCCAAACTGGAGGCGGTAACGGGACATGAAGGTATGCGGAGAAGACCACGTAGCAGCCCTGCAAATATCCTCCATATACACCCCTTTGAAAGAAGCCCAGGATACAGCAACAGACCTGGTGGAACGACCCTGAACAGGAAGAGATGGAACCACAGAGACCGAAGCAGAAGCCAAAAGAATGGCTTCCATAATCCACCGACTGATCGTGGATAGGGAGGGCTACATACCCTGACGCGACAAACCATAATCCACAAACAAGCAGTCAACCTTACAAAAGGAAGTAGTGCGAGATAAGTAAAGCAGCAAGGCACGCCGAACATCTAAGAGGTGCAAAAGGGACTCATCAGCCGAGGAGGGATCAGGACACAGAACCGGAAGAACCACCTCGGCAGACCGGTGAAAAAAAGAATCCACTTTAGGAACAAAAGTGGGATGAGGGCGCAAGACCACGCGGTCCGCCAAAACCAACAAAAACGGGGCAGAACGAAGGAAAGCACCCAACTCACCCATACGCCTGGCAGAGGCAATCGCCACCAGAAACACCACCTTGAGAGTCAAAAACTTCAAGTCCACAGACTCCAAAGGTTCGAAAGGAGCCAACTGCAAGGAACGCAAAACCAAAGGCAGGTCCCAAGGAGGAGGACACATGAAAGGACGGGGGCGCTGGAAAGAAAGAGACTCAAAAAGTCGAGCAACCAACGGAGAAATGGAAACCAAAGGCAGGACATGAAATGCCCGAATGGCGGCCCAATGAGCCCGAGAGTGGAAACGGCGAAGCCCAAAAGGAAACCATGAAGTAGAATCACAGAGTCCGACCAGGTACCAAGGAAGCCAACGACAGCCAGCGACACACACCTCAAGAGGCAAAGAAATCCCAATGCTTAGCGTAGGACCTCAGAGTAGAAGGCCTCTGATATTGCCGAATGACGCCAGCCACAGACCTAGAACAACCACCATGCCGCAGAGAATCCCACACAAGAGCCAGGCCCGCAGACCCATGGAACGTAACACAGGTAGAGGAAGAAGAGGACCCAACAGAGGGCAAGGCACGAATGGGAAGGCCCACCCCGGAGACACAGCCAAACCCAACAGTAGGGGATATCAAGTGCGACGGATCCAATCCGGAGCAAGTAGAAGTATAAAGGATCCCTTCCTCTAGATCTTTTGCAAGACCGCCGGAAACAGGGGGAACAGGGGGAAAGGCATACAACAGGCCCGTGGCCGAAGGAACGACAGAGCGTCCCCCAACCAAGCATCCTCGCAAGGCATAATCATGCAAAAAGCAGCGGATTCAGGCAACAGCCCGGGAAGCAAAGAGGTCCACAAGCGGAGACCCAAACAACCTCCGCCACCCCATGAACATCAAATGTGTGAGGGACAAAGACTCCACGGAAGGCAACACCAGGTTCAGAAAATCCGTCACAGTGGTCGCCGGATCCGGCAGGCAAATGGCAGATAGGGACGCCAGGTTCACCTCCGCCCAACAACAAAACAGACGGCTGAGGCAACTGAGGGAAAGAACCCTGCATCCCCCTCGACGGTCCACATAAGACCTCACCACCGGACTGTCCGTCCGGACAAGCACATGGATACCCCGAAGAAGATCCGAGAACCCAGCAGACCAAAAAAGACGGCCCTCAGCACCACGCATATGGAGGAACACGACAACACCGACAGAGGCCAAACCCCCAGAGTCGCCGAATCCCCCAGATCAGCACCCCAACCCAGCAGGCGGGCATCGGTAGTGACCACGCGGGTGGGAATAACCAGAAAGGGGTGGCCCCCGGACAGATGACCCTCGTCCAACCACCAACTCAGGACCACCCGAACAACCACCGACATGTGAACCAAAACACCCAAAACGAGGGAACAGGGGACCTGACGCGACCAAATGTGGGAACACCACCGGGTACAGGTGGAGGCGAACCCAAGGCACCGCTAACAAAGAGGCCGATATCACACCTTGAATCCCCAACCACAGGTGTACAGGACGAGAATGCCCCCAACAACAGGGGATCAACAGCAGACATCAGGGACAGAACCCGGGGAGGGATTTGGAACACCAACCCCAAATGAGTCTTGAACAGAACCCCAACAAAAACCAATCCCCGTGTAGGAACCAGGAAGGACACCGACACATTCACGAGGAAACCGAGATGCCCCAGGACATGGAACACACCCTGGACATGAAACTCTGCCACAGAAAAGAAGAAGCAGAAATGAAAGTGTCGTCCAGAGAAGGAATATACACAAATGCCAACCCCCCCCCCCTGCAAGAGTCCAACAAGAGGAGCCAGACCCATAGTAAAGGACCCGGGAGAAGAGCAGAAACCAAAAGGCAATACCAGGAACCGGTAATGACGACCCAGGACGCAAACCGGAGAAACCGCTGAGAGACGGGAAGAAACAGGCACATGTATACAAGCATCTCTCAAGACCAAAGACTCCAGGAAACACCCTGAGACACCAGAGGAAGGATCAACCGCAGTGAAACCATAACTAAATACAGGCGCGGGACGAAAGCCCCGACCTACAACAGGCCCAACACAGGATGAAGATACCCGGTGCGTTTGTACACAATAATATAGTAAGGAATACACGCCCAAACCGAACAGATCGCAGGGCACAGGAATCACCGCACGACTGGTCATCAGGGAAACAAATGCCTTCCAAAGCATTAACCGCCTTAGAGGGGCTCAGGGACAAGGCGCGGACCTGAAACAGCCCGGGGGAGTCCGGGTAAACCCAAGAAGTACACCCCCTGAAACCACTTGAAGAACCCATAGGACTGACACAGCAAATGCCAAGAGCCCACGAATCAAGTGAGGCGACCCCCAACCGGACCAACACCAGGATCGATCCAGACATGACCTGTAAGCCCAGCACGTCCCCTCCTAGAACGACCAAAAGCATGCCGGGAAACAAAGGCACGGAAGTAACCAGTACGCTCAGGAGCAATGAGCTTACGGCCCAACACAGTAGTAATCACCATGACATTCAAAGGAAGACCAAGCAAAAGAACACCCGAAAAAGGGATCATCACCAGGAGACACCACTGCGCAGCGTCAGCCTTCCAGGAACGAGTCTACAACTGACGCCTGGTAGCGACAGATGACCCAGCAGCCGAAACCTCCCGCCCCCAATGAATCAAAGGGAACATCAGACATCAGGCGTACATGCCGCTCCAGCATTTCCAGATCAGAAGAAGCATCCTCCCCCTGATCCAACATACAGCCACAGATTGAAAATCCATTAGCAAAGACTGGAACGTGCAAGATGAACAGGCAGCAGCCCTGACAGAAAAATGCATAGCCTCATCGCACTATCCACTGTACGGGTAACCGGGACAGCAGAAGAAACCACTGAAACAACAGTCCCTTGAGAAGACATGCTGACCATCAAGGAATCAACCCCCAACGAGGAGGGGTAGTACACAGCAAATCCTGCAGGGGTTTCCTTAACACAAAAAACACGGAAAGGAACCAAGTACACAACCAACCAAACAAACTCCAGAACCCTCAAAACTGAAGAATGTAGGGGCAATGATCCAGGCTCAGGGCGCTGACACGGAAAGAATAAAACATCAGCAAGAGGTGACACAGATACAGGAAAACACCAAATGCTCGTGAAAGTGCTCAAGGACCAACGCAAGAACGGCCCCATGCACAAAGCGTCATCAACACAGGCCCACTGCACCGCAGGAACCGGCCCCTGACACCGTAAAGCAGCAGCCACAGCAATTGCAAACATGCGCTGCAACAACCCCATAAAGGGAAACGCCAGCCCAGAAGGAGAACCCACTGAGAAGGAGCCAGGATCAGGTACGGCAGAAGCATCACGCCCCATGTCCACTCGAACAAACACAGGAAAAAGTGAAAACTACACGCACGGTAAAAAAGGACCCTAGGTCACTAGGCAACCGTCCCAATCACCATAACACACGCCCCCAATAGAATAAGAGCGCATGCAAACCGTCGCGCTCCGCCTAATTATAGGTTTTTAGCCAAAACACACATCTGAGCACATCCCGTCCATCGACAAGCAACAACACACAGACGTGTCATAAGGAAAGCGGAGGGGAAGAGGAACCGTCACCGCACCCGGCCGCGCCAAGTTAGCTCAGCATGACGCGCGGCCGGGAAAGAGCAGTCCCGAAAACGGTCCCGCTCAGCAGGACCACAGGAGCCCCTACCAAGCGCGAGGTCCAAAGCGACCGAGCACAAACAAACAAACGCCCCCAAGGTCCGCTACAGCAGGACACGGAGCGCGGAGGCAAACGAATGGGGAATAAAAGCATGTAAAAATCACAAAATGAAACATAGCGATTCAGAAACAATAAAAACGATATCACATCCCCCACCGAAATACCCAAGGCCAAAAAGGGGCTGCTCAAGCAAGACCCCAGCCTTCAAAAACAACCACAAACACTCACCTGACCAGCAGGGAACACAGCACTCGGAGAAGTGCAGAAAAAAAGAACAGGCTGGGCTGCTTGTTATGTGTCCTTTTATGTGATTGGAGGAAGCCTCTGGGGCCATATTGGAGGAGGGAGGGGAGACTAGAGCGCTGCTCTTTTATTTTACTTGGAGTTCTGTGTGGAGCCGGAGGCTCATATGTATATTACTGTGGCGAGGAAGACAGGACGAGGAGGTAATGCTGGGCTGGACTGGCCAGAGTAGGGGCCAGGGGGAGGAGTGGTGGGCTCTCTCTAAGTGTGCATGATGGTTTGGCTGGCCAAACAGTCAGATGAACTTAGCATGTTTTCCACCTGGGTGCATTGGACAGCCTGGGTGGAGAACATGCTCAGGCTCCCAGTCCCTGTCTGAGTACCGCACCACGGCACTCAGACCAATCACGATGCTGCAGTCATGCTGGTGACAGCAGCATCGTGATTGGCTAAGGAAGCATGTGCACTTCCTGCTTCTTGCGTCGACAACTGAAGAGGACTGAGAGGCGGCAGCCGGACTGCAGGTAATTGGATTTTTTTTCTTCATGACCCGCCACCCACATTAAGCAGCAGCCGCCACTGTACGCTACACTCATAGGTCATAAGTCATGCAGAGGATGGAGGGAAGAGGGATAAAGGAGGGGATAGAACAGTCAATAGTTCAAGGTCGCTTTTCAATCAGGATTTCAGGAATATAGTGGGAGGAGCAGAATTTTGTAGAGCCTGCAATCTGAGGACTTGGAAGTGAAGAAAGAAGGTTGATGGTTGTAGGCAGGTGCCACACGTTGTCGCCTCTTTGTACGTTCTCACTGGCTCTTGATGGTATTGAACAGTTTGTCTTTTGTAGAGTTACGCTAACAGAAGAACATTTTGATTTTTTTCATCTTCATATGTGGCTCTTCCTAATGTAAGATACTGTGTTATGTCCACATATCTGGTTCTTTAGGTTTGTCGGGTAAAATACGGAGGAGTGGACCATCTCTGCGATTTATTTAATTAGTAAGGGTTGGACTGATTTGGTTCTGCCTTGATTTTGAGGGTTCTCCAAAGGCATCTGTACACAGACACAGAGATGCAAAAATGTGTGATGGCTCTCATGTTTGTGGAAGAGGTGTGGCGCAGCGGACAAGGTCCATGACTCCGGACCACGGGGTTCACGGTTCAATCACCGGCAGCAGGTTAGGCCAGCACCATGTGACTCTGGGCAATAGCTTGCTTAATCTTCCGAGGGCCCCCAGCACTGGGACACCTCTTTTTGAAAATATGTGGAGAGCATGGGTTTTATGGGTAGCCAACTGGCTGATAGCTTTCACCAGATCTTCAAATTCGAAGGCTGTAATTTTGTGGAGGGTAGGCAATAATAGATATTTTTCTGCTGTGATAACTTGTAGCTTTATATTAGAGCAAGTTTTTCTCTTGAATGTTAGGTAAGAATCCAGTGTGTCTGTTTTGGTTAAATGTCATGTTGCTAGTTCATTGCAGAAACCTAGTAAAGATGGGGGGAGGGTTAAGGAGATTTAAGGAGCAGCTTGGCTGGTCGTTTGGCATTACTGACCCTACTTGTGTGGGGGGGTTATTTTGCCATCTTTATGTAGGAGTTGTACATTCTTTTGTGTCTGTGTAGATGCATTTGCTCTTAGGAGTAATTTGATTTGAGACATCTAGGTTAAAGAGAAGATATTTGTCTGTGTATCTTTCTTCAAATCTTCATTCATCCAAGGTGATTTCTTTTTTGTTTTGAGTCTTCAAGGAGGAACACTGCTGACAGATGAGCAGTAAATAAGTTTACAGATCTCTGAAGTCATTTCTGATATATTTTTTACAAGAAGCAGGGACAGTATTCTGTTTTTTCTGACAGCCCTCATTCCAATCCCTCAGAATGTAATAGTTGCCCTCCAACACATTTCAGAAGCAAGAGATAGTCCAACTGCAACATACAAAAATGTCCACTAAGCAAAAATAGGAAGAGAAATGTTCTGATCGGTTGAATTTAGGTCACATACCCGAAAATGTATTTATATGTATAATGGCGAAGCCAGCTGCTATTTATAAAACTATTGAGAGGGCTAAAGGTGGAGGAGAAACATTTGTCTCCTTCTCCACCTGCAGAGAACTCCCAGTAACTCTGCATCATAAAAATATGAAGTGGCAAATTTCACAGTTGGGCCTTTTCTATAACAACATTTTACCTCAAGGCCCATACTACACACAGAGCACAGAGAGAGTATGAGCAGAGCAGTGCAAGCATCCCTTGCATGCACAGAGCAGGCACAGCATGCAGGAGCAGTGCGAGCATCCCTCAAACAAACAGAACAGGGGCAGGATGGGAGGCAGCAGCAATGCAGGCATCTCTCATATGCACAGACCCAGTACAGCAGGATGGCAGGTGCAGTGCAAGCATCCCTCATACATAAAGAACAGGTAAGCATGGGAGGCAGCAGCAATGCAGGCATCCATCGTGTACACATAATAGGTACAGTACGGGAGGCAGGAGCAGTGCAAGCCGCCCTCACACATACAGAACAGGTGCAGTGTGGGACACAGCACCAGTGCAAGCATCCCTCATACATACAGAACAGATAAGCATGGGAGGCAGCACCCCCTCATACATACAGAACAGGTGCAGTATGGGACGCAGCACCAGTGCAAGCATCCCTCATGCAAACAGAACGATAAGCATGGCAGGCAGCAGCAATGCAGGCATCTCTCATATGCACAGACCCAGTACAGCAGGATAGCAGGAGCAGTGTAAGCATCCCTCATACATACAGAACAGGTAAGCATGGGAGGCAGGAGAAGTGTAAGCATCCCTCATACATACAAATCAGGTAAGCATGGGAGGCAGGAGAAGTGTAAGCATCCCTCATACATACAGAGCATGTAAGCATGCAAGGCAGCACCAGTGTAAGCATCCCTCATACATACAGAACAGGTAAGCATGGGAGGCAGGAGAAGTGTAAGCATCCCTCATACATACAGAGCATGTAAGCATGCGAGGCATCACCAGTGTAAGCATCCCTCATACATACAGTACAGGTAAGCATGGGAGGCAGCAGCAGTGTAAGCATCCCTCATACATACAGAACAGGTAAGCATGGGAGGCAGCAGCCATGCAGGCATCTCTCATATGCACAGACCCTGAACCGCAGGAGAGAAGGAGCAGTGCAATCATCCCTCATACATACAGAACAGGTAAGCATGGGAGGCAGGAGAAGTGTAAGCATCCCTCATACATACAGAGCATGTAAGCATAGGAGGCAGCACCAGTGTAAGCATCCCTCATACATACAGAACAGGTAAGCATGGGAGGCAGGAGAAGTGTAAGCATCCCTCATACATACAGAGCATGTAAGCATGGGAGGCAGCACCAGTGTAAGCATCCCTCATACATACAGAACAGGTAAGCATGGGAGGCAGCAGCAGTGTAAGCATCCCTCATACATACAGAACAAGTAAGCATGGGAGGCAGTACCAGTGTAAGCATCCCTCATACATACAGAACAGGTAAGCATGGGAGGCAGCAGCAGTGTAAGCATCCCTCAGCATGGGAGGCAGCAGCAGTGTAAGCATCCCTCATACATACAGAACAGGTAAGCATGGGAGGCAGCAGCAGTGTAAGCATCCCTCGGCATGGGAGGCAGCAGCAGTGTAAGCATCCCTCAGCATGGGAGGCAGCAGCAGTGTAAGCATCCCTCAGCATGGGAGGCAGCAGCAGTGTAAGCATCCCTCATACATACAGAACAGGTAAGCATGGGAGGCAGCACCAGTGTAAGCATCCCTCATACATACAGAACAGGTAGGCATGGGAGGCAGCAGAAGTGTAAGCATCCCTCATACATACAGAACAGGTAAGCATGGGAGGCAGCACCAGTGTAAGCATCCCTCATACATACTGAACAGGCTAGCATGGGAGACAGTAGCAATGCAGGCATCCATCGTATACACAGACAAGGTACAGCATGGGAGGTAGCACTTGTGCAGGCATCTTCCATACATGTAGATCAGGAACAGCAGGAGCAGCTCGGGCATCCCTCTTTTACCCATAACTGGTACGTAAGTGCTAGGGAAGCAGTGCAGGTTACCCGCATACAGCAGCTGCAATATAAACATCTGCTCCACACAAAACTGCACAGCATAGAAGAAGCATCAGAAACTTCCTTATGCATGTACTGATCAAGGTACAGCGCAGTCATTACCCATGTAAGCTTCCATTACAGGCACAGAACAGAATCAGTACAGACAGTAGCAGCAAAGAAATATTCCTTCACACAGTAAAAGATACACCACTGACAGAAGCAGTGGGATCTTTACTTACAAACAATTTAATTTATCACAACAGGATTAAATGTGCATGGAATGGTTTCCTTGAGAACACAAGGCTAATCCAAATAACTGCCAATAACCAACAATGATCAATAACCACTGGAGTAACCACTAACCTTGGGTTTCGGAGTAGCATGATACCTGCCGGAAACCACTTCAACACCTCGTATGCCGTAATTTGCGTCAACGTACTGAAAGGCCCTGCAGAACCACGTCACATTAATACCTATTTTGATGTGGCGCTACTCTATAGTGGTGGAAAGGTGCCTTCACATGTGGTGGATGGCGCCTACTAACTCACAAGTATATGGATCTGTTGGTAGGAATGCTTTCACCCCAGACAGTTTCAAAACTCTGTTCATGTGTACAAATAGATTTCTTGATTTAGTATTGTCATGTATACAGTCCACACTTATTTCATATGAAAATAATTTATTGCTTTTTTCTTCTAATGTTTTCCTTTTCCACCATAAATAGCATTATTGAGAACATCTTTGAAGCCACAAATGATTGCTCTTTTATTGATTTGTTACCTGGCAGCGTACATTCTGGCTTGCTTATGTCTGTGCATTGCAAAGATATCTATATTTTGAAAGATGCAGGAGTAATTAGGACTCTTAGATGTCGCTATAGCTTTTATCCATCTCGTATCCTCCAGGACATGGGTACTCGCAAACATTTCGCCGGGGGCCGCAAAGTACTGTCTGTGGTATGCCTGAGGCCTGCACCGATGCCAGCGATGCGAGGATCAGGGTGATAAAAGATGGGCGAAGAGGACACGAAGCATATGCATGGTGTAGACAACAAACGGAACCTTCACTTGACTTCTGTCTGCCACTAACGCTCTATTGTCATGCACCGAGAACTAAAGTTTAACCATTAACTTTTAATCTAAAATGTGAATGGGAAAGAGATATCCATCTGGTGGCTGAATTGAAAAATGTGAAACCAGAAAACCTGGAATTAATCCTGGCTTCCCTACTTGGCGAAATTGTGTGATCCTAGGCAATTGCTCAATTTCACTTTGCCTCCTATTTCTTCATTACCACACATGCGAGCTCCTTAAACTATATGAGGTGAGGATGTGTGCTGTACAAAGCCTTCTCTTGTGTTTCATTTGATAAACTATAATGTTGTGCCAATTATATACCAACCAAGTCTACAAACAAAGTGTACCTGCCAAATGGCTGCCTCTTGGTTCATAAATGCCTTTGTTTTCAGAATGGGTGGGGAATGAAAGTTTCCAAGATCATGTTCGAAAACTATCACTACTAATAAATACCTCTCAATGCAGTGATACAATCTATTCTGCTATGGTAGAGTAATAATAAAATAGACTTTTTTAACTCGTTACCTGCGGGGGTAATTCCCCCGCTGTGTGGGGGCGGGGGGCGCGCACAGCGCCCCGGTGCTCTGATGAGCTCTGCTCGTCATGAGCCACGGTGGCCGTGTGCTCATGACGAGCTGAGCTCGTCGCGGCCACACCTGTTTCTTCAGAACGTTCAGTACAGCGGGGGAATTAGCCCCGCGTGCGAGCGTTCTGACCGTTATGACGAGCTCAGCGCGTCATGAGCACTCGGCCACCGTGGCTCATGACGAGCAGAGCTCGTCATGAGCATGGGAGGGGTTATAGTTTGCAGAGAGTTGATCATGTTTTTACATGTGTAGTGCGAGACGTCTTTAAAACTAAAGGTGCTCCTAAAGATAAGTTGTCTAGAACACCTTCTTTACCGTTACTTTAGTTAATGTGTAAATAAAGTATGCCTGTTTGTTTCACAGCTTTCTGAATGTTCCTGCTCTGTTAAGTGAACAGCAGCCCAGTGCTGCTGTTCACCAGGGGGCCGCAATTAAAGGTCAGGAGGGTCGCATGCGGTTCCCGGGCCGTACTTTGAGTATCAGTGCTCCAGAACATAATAGAGGCAGTTCTCGACTGAAGATTACAGAGATTTTAGCTTTTATAATTCTGGACCCCAACCCCCATTCTGTATCCATATGTGCACCCTTTAGCCCCATAGGTGAGCCAGCAAACCACTAGAAAGATTATCTGGTGAGTAAGGAGGACCGATGATGACGCATGACAGCCAGGGGTTGTGTGATTCCATACCTTTCAATTTTCTCATTAACTTTCGGAGCACAATAAAAATATTGAAATACTATGGGTTGTCTCTTAACAAATAAAAGAAAGTTATATTTTTGTCTTCAGAAATAAGGAGAATATCCTGCTATTGGCCTTGGTGTGTCTCAGTTGCCTTGTGTTGTTTGTAGATCATAAGAGGGGGGATGCAAATGTAGACAGCCCATAATTTTCCTCTCGTTCCCCCAACCCCTTATGAAAGCATGGTGTCACATTTTGTGGGTTTCCATTGTTCAACAAGGGCAGTGGAGTTGTCCCGAGTCTGCTGTGTATACAGGTCACACAAAGCTAGCTGTGGGGGAGGGATGCTGAGCTCAGCCCATGCCAAAGGGCAAGCCCTGCTCCCAAAGTCAGATGAGCCAAGTGAAAGGTCAAGCTCTGTGTAGTAAGGCGAGCTGAGCCAAAGGCCAGGCCCTATGCACTGCTGACCATTAGGACACACTGCTGTATGCCTGATCTTAAAACCTCAGAGGATGCTCGACATAGTGAAAGGTCGAGCCCTGTCTCCTCTGGGGTAAAGAGGTACTGAGCGCGGTAAACGACGTTTACCACGAAACTTTCTTCCCGCAGGGAATCACAACGCGGTTGGTACAACGATCGCGTTGTGAATCCGCATACCATTACACCGCAAGTTGGAACAACGACTTCGGGAGGGGAGGGTGTGGTATTGGATTTAAAATCCAACACCTTCCCTAGTGTCCGCACAGACTGGAGTTGGAATAGTAAATTATACTATTCCAACATCCAGCGCCCCCGTACGACTTGCGGAGTAATGGTATGCGGAATCACAACGCGGTCGTTGTAACAACCACATTGTGATTCCCTGCGGAAAGAAAGACTGCGGGGTAAACGTACCTATTCATTGAGCGCAGCCTGGTTGAGGTCCAGACCCCAACTACATAGTGTCATTACACATCCTCATGCCATGTCCAGCATGCTCTTGTGATAGAAGGGATTAGGACAGAACCGGGATAAAGACCAGCTCAGGGCTTGCTGGGTACAGCCAAAGTCCACACTTTCCACTGAAATGGGAGTGGGCACAGGGCTTCTGTAAGCGGGTAACTAGGGGAACTGGGCAGTGGCAGTGGAAACTTCAGGGTGCCTTTACAAATCCACAATCATTTGAAGATTCATTTTGAAATAGATTGTCATCATATTAAGATGGCTGCCAAAGTCCTTGAATAGGGCTACAGGATTTTAATTTTTATTTTGGAGCCTGAGGCTAGCCTATATATAGCCGTTCCACTCCGCAGCCTACGTCCTCACTTGTTCAGACTCCGTTTCTTTCTTGCTAAAGTTCAACTTATTACTCTCTTTTTCTTAGACTCTTTCTTAAGACGTGAACTCTCTCTGACTGGCTCCTTTGTAGGTCTAAGCCTACCAGAAACCACAGCTCTCTGGTTTGCTTACGGCTTCTTGTGGGCATTCTGAAAGCTTCCCTGGGAATGCATTTCACCCATTGCTTACTATTGGCTTAGTGGTTTGTAAGTCATACTTGTTGGCTTTCTATTTGCTGGCTTTATTTGCTTTAGCTATCCAGCTTGAGTGTGTCCCTCCTGTGAGCATTCCTTGTTTGCTATATCCTTCTGGGTACTCCCTTTCTGTATCCAGGCCTTTAAATCTCACACTTATCTTGTCACATTTGCTGTGCAGGCAGGATCTGTCTTCTGAGGGAGCTTGGTGTTTACTTTCTTTCTCTGACTTCAAATTGAGAGAGCTTATGTGACAATCCTGCTGAGTATCCATGCCAGAGGACAGGGTATACAATGTCATTTTTTCTAGCACACAACAAAAATAAACTGTGCTGATATTTCACAATATATCAGAATTATGAAAGTAAAAATAAAGCACTTTTTTTTTAATTCTTAAGTGTGGTGGAAACAAATATTTGAATACAATCAGAACACATCAATACACTAGGTGATGACATTTTCACACATTATCATTTGTGTGAACAAAAACGGTATTTTGGTGCAAATGTCATGGTAATTTCAATTGCAAATGTGTTGTCAGTAATGGCAGTGTGTCTGCACACAATGCATACTCCACACTACACCACTACACATTACACCACTCCACACTACAACACTCTACTCCGCTCCATGCCTTTCCACTCTACGCCATGCCACTCCATTCGACGACACTCCACTCCACACTACGACATTCCTCTCCACGCTAGACCCCTCCTCCCTAAGACACTCTATGACACGCCCCTTTACTCGACTCCATGCAAATCCACTCTACTCCACACCACTCCACTCTGTCACTCACCCAGGGCATTGCATGTCACTCTACTCTATGGCACTTTACTCTACATCCCTCCAATCTATGCCCCTCCACTCCACAGCAATAAACCCCATTCCACTACAATCTACCTCACTCCACTCCAATCTTCCTCAATCTGTCCCACTCCACTCCAATCTACCCACCTCCACTTCACTACAATCTACCCCCATTTTACTCCACTGCAATCTACCCCAGTCAATTCCACCCAATCTCCCCCACTCCAATCCATCCCACTTCAAGCTACCTTACTCCACTCCAATCTACCATACTTCAATGTACCCCACCACAATCTACCCCACTCCACTTCATTCTACCCCAATCTATTCCATTCCACTCCATACTACCCAGCCTACCCCAATCCACTCCAATCTACCCCAATCTATGCCACTACACTCCACTCCAATCTACCCCACTCAAATCTACCCCAATCCAATTTCCCCCACTCCAATCTATTCCAATCTATCCGACTTCCACTTCACTCCAGCCTACCCCACTCCCATATACCACACTCCATTCACACCACTTCAATCTATCCCAACCCATCCCACTCCAATCTACCCACTCCGCTCCAATCTACCCAACTCCACCCCAATTGACCCCACTCCAATCTGCCCCAGTTCAATCTACCCCACACCATTCCAATTCACCCACTCCAGTCTCCACTCCACTATAATCTATTCCACTCCACTCTACCCCACCACAATCTACCTAAATCTACCCCACTCCACTTCAAGCTATGCCACTCCAATCTTCACTCTTATCTATCCAACTTTATTCAACTCCAATCTTCCCCACTCCACTCTACCACAATCTAACCCACTCCAATCTACCACAATGTACCCCACTCCAGTTCAATCTTCCCCACTCCAATTCATCCAATGTAACTCACTCCACACCAATCTACACCACCACACCCCAATCTACCCCACCCCAAACAACCACATTCCACGCAAATTTAACCCACACCAATCCAATCCACCCCACCCCACTCAACCTCAACCTTCCCCACCCCAACCTACCCCACCCTACTTCACTCCATTCTACTCCACTCTAATCTACCCTAGTCTAACCCAATCTACCCCACTCTACTCCACCCCCTCTACCCCAACCCAGTCTACCCCACTCCACTCCAATCTAACCCACTCCACACCAATCTATCCCACTCAAAATGATTATATTTCAATCTATTCCACTTCAATCTACCCCAATCCACTCAAATCTACCCCACTCCACTCTATTCCAATCTATACGACTGCCACTTCACTCCAACCTACCCCACTCTCATATACCACACTCCATTCAAACCACTTCAATCTATCCCAACCCACCCCACTCCAATCTACCCACTCCGCTCCAATCTACCCAACTCCATCCCAATTGAACCCACTCCAATCTGCCCCAGTTCAATCTACCCCACACCATTCCAATTCACCCACTCCAGTCTCCACTCCACTATAATCTATACCACTCCATTCCACTCCACTCTACCCCACCACAATCTACCTAAATCTACCCCACTCCGCTTCAATCTATGCCACTCCAATCTCCACTCTTATCTATCCAACTTTACTCAACTCCAATCTTCCCCACTCCACTCTACCACAATCTAACCCACTCCAATCTACCACAATGTACCCCACTCCAGTTCAATCTTCCCCACTCCAATCCACCCAATGTAACTCACTCCACACCAATCTACACCCCAATCTACCCCACCCCAAACAACCACATTCCACTCAAATGTAACCCACACCACTCCAATCCACCCCACCCCACTCAACCTCAACCACCCCAATCTACCCCACCCTACTTCACTCCATTCTACTCCACTTTAATCTACCCTAGTCTAACCCAATCTACCCAAATCTACTCCACCCCCCTCTACCCCATCCCAGTCTACCCCACTCCAATCTAACCCACTCCACACCAATCTATCCAACTCAAAATGATCCTATTTCAATCTATTCCACTTCAATCTACCCCAATCCACTCAAATCTACCCCACTCCAGTCTACCCTATTTGAGTCCACCCAATATACCCACTCCAATCTACCCCACTCCACTCATCCCCAACCTACCCCACTAAAATCTACCTCACTCCTATTTTCCCCATTCCAGTCTACCCAAATCTACCCCACTCCACTCAAATTCAATCTACCCCACTCCTCTCCAATCTACCCCACTCCACCCCATTCTACTCCAATCTACCGAAATTCAAGTTACCCCACTCCAATCTATCAGGCCAATCTACCCCACTTCACTCTACCCCACTCCACCCCAGTCTTCCCCAATATGCCCCAATTCAATCTACCACACTTCAATCTACCCCACTCCAGACAACTACACTCAAATCCACTCCAATCTACCCCACTTTACTCCACTACAATCTACCCCTCTCCAATATACCTCACTCTACTCCAGTCTAACCCAATCCACTATATCTCAATCTACCCCAATGCAACCTACCCTAATATACTCTACTCCAATCTACCCCATTCCACTCTAAAGCAATCTAACTCACTCCAATTTTCACCACCCTACACCACTAACTTTTAACGATGCTGAATGGCAGCCACACTGGTGTACAACATGGCTAAAACACATTGCCAAAGCTAATATTTCTCTCGTAGGCAAGAACTATTGGCATTGCCAGTGCTTGTTAAACTTGTCTTGTTTCTTTTCAAGCTTCTTCCTTTTGCCCTCAGTCCCCTTCTTGTGTAGAGGGGGCCTCTTTCTTCCTCAGGCTCACTCTCTTTCAACCTCTCTTGTTTACACTTTTGCCAAGGCTCTGTACCTCTCTCACTGAAAGTGTGTCACTCTCTTGTTCAAACTCATTCTCTCTCTCTTTCTCGTACCCTCACTGTAGCTCCTTCGTATGCGTGTCTCTATTGGACTCGGTCTCTCTCCTGCTCAGGCTCTGTCTCTACCTGGATCAGGCTCTTTCTCTCGCTGTCTCTCTCTGTGACTCTCTAATCACTCTTTCTTGTTTAGAAACTTTCGTTATCTCTATCTTTCTCCCTCGCCCTAGTTCTCTGTGTCTTGCCTCTTCCACTCCTTACTTTTCTTGGCCTGTTACCCATGCTCCACCCTCCTCTTGCTCAGTTTCTGCCTCACTCTCGCCACTGTCTCTCTCATATGCTGTCTCTCCTTGTGCATGCTCTAATCCTTTAGGGCTCTGTCTCCCTTATGTTCTGACTCATTTTTTTTATCAGAATCTAATGTTTGTCACTCTGTGTCTCTCTTGCTCAGGAGCGGTCTCTTTACAGATATTTCTGTCTTGTACAATCTGTCGCCCTCTTCTCTCCTTTCCTACCATTTTATGACTGTCTGGGCTGTCTGTCTCTCGAGCTCGGCCTCTCTCAGATTCGATCTCTGTCACATGTTCTCTCTCAATCTCTGTTTGCTCTGTCTCTTTCTGACAGAGTTTCTGCCCTCTCTTTGTCTCTGCCTCCCTCACCTTTACATGCTCTGTCTCCATCGGACTCTCACACGCTCTCTCTTTTCTGATTCTTTAATCATTTGCATTCTGTCTCTGTCGAGGTTGGTCTGTCGAGGTCTTTCGCAGGCCTGGTTTCTCCCCGATATTGTTGTCTCTGGAACTATAGGCCCAGATGCATCAAGCTTAAATCCACTCGCAAAGGGGCAGATTCCAGGAATCTGCCCCTTTGCGGCCGGTATTTTTGCATTTGGGATGCATCATCCCAAATTTAAAAATCGCAATTTAAGAAATTGCAAAATTGTGATTTTTTTAAATTGCTATTGCGTTTAAGGAATCCCAAATTGATATTCCTTAAATGCAATGCATCAAAGTAAAAAAATTATCGATTTTGCTAATAGGGGGCACAAATTACCATGAAGTTGAACTTCATGGTAATTTGAAACTGCAAAGTTTCATGTTGCGCACACACATGCCCCGCAACATATGTGCACCGAACAATTTCAGGGGTGCAACAGGGTGTCCTTTGGACACCCCTGCACCCTTGAAATCGCAATCTCAATTTGCGAGTCGCAATTAAGGAATTTTAAGAAATTGCTATTTTTTAAGTAATTTCTTCTTGCATAGCATTTTGCTATTCCTTATTAGTGATTCCTTATTTTTCGCTAATAAGGAATCGCAAAATGGATGCTTGATGCATCTGGGGGTATGTCTCTCTTAGGCTCGGTCTCTCTCTCTCAGACTCTCGCCGTCGGTCTCGTTCACACTGTATTTCACGCGTGTTCTCTCTGAGTCTCCCTCGATCTCGGATGCTGTCTTCTCTTGGACTCTGTCACTCTCACTGTTGGTCACCATCGATCTCTCAGGCCTGTCTCTTTAAACCGGTATGTCCTGTCTAGTACTCTCTCTCTCTGACTCGCTCCCTCTACGACTTGCTCTTCATTATGCTCTCTGTGTCTCAGGTCGGGTCTCTCTCGGTCTTGGATAAGCTCTCTCTGTCTCACGCTGGGTCTCGCTCGGTCTTGGATAAGCTCTCTCTGTCTCACGCTGGGTCTCTCTCGGTCTTGGATAAGCTCTCTCTGTCTCACACTGGGTCTCTCTCTAGGTCTTGGTTAAGCTCTCTCTGTCTCACGCTAAGTCTCTCTCAGTCTCGGTTAAGCTCTCTCTGTCTCACGTTGGGTCTCTCTCGGTCTCGGTTAAGCTCTCTCTGTCTCACGCTGGGTCTCTCTCGGTCTCGGTTAAGCTCTCTCTGTCTCACGCTGGGTCTCTCTCGGTCTTGGATAAGCTCTCTCTGTCTCACGTTGGGTCTCTCTCGGTCTCGGTTAAGCTCTCTCTGTCTCACGTTGGGTCTCTCTCGGTCTCGGTTAAGCTCTCTCTGTCTCACGTTGGGTCTCTCTCGGTCTCGGTTAAGCTCTCTCTGTCTCACGTTGGGTCTCTCTCGGTCTCAGTTAAGCTCTCTCTGTCTCACGCTGGGTCTCTCTCGGTCTTGGATAAGCTCTCTCTGTCTCACGCTGGGTCTCTCTCTGTCTCACGCTGGGTCTCTCTCTAGGTCTCGGTTAACCTCTCTCTGTCTCACGTTGGGTCTCTCTCAGTCTCAGTTAAGCTCTCTCTGTCTCACGTTGGGTCTCTCTCGGTCTCGGTTAAGCTCTCTCTGTCTCACGTTGGGTCTCTCTCGGTCTCGGTTAACCTCTCTCTGTCTCACGCTGGGTCTCTCTCGGTCTTGGATAAGCTCTCTCTGTCTCACGTTGGGTCTCTCTCGCTCTCGGTTAAGCTCTCTCTGTCTCACGTTGGGTCTCTCTCAGTCTCGGTTAAGCTCTCTCTGTCTCACGCTGGGTCTCTCTCGGTCTTGGATAAGCTCTCTCTGTCTCACGCTGGGTCTCTGTCGGTCTTGGCTAAGCTCTCTGTCTCACACCGAGTCTCTCTCGGTCTCGGTTAACCTCTCTCTGTCTCACACTCAGTCTCTCTCGGTCTCGGATAAGCTCTCTCTGTCTCACGCTGGGTCTCTCTCTAGGTCTTGGTTAAGCTCTCTCTGTCTCACGCTAAGTCTCTCTCAGTCTCGGTTAACCTCTCTCTGTCTCACGTTGGGTCTCTCTCAGTCTCGGTTAAGCTCTCTCTGTCTCACGTTGGGTCTCTCTCGGTCTCGGTTAAGCTCTCTCTGTCTCACGTTGGGTCTCTCTCGGTCTCGGTTAAGCTCTCTCTGTCTCACGCTGGGTCTCTCTCGGTCTTGGTTAAGCTCTCTCTGTCTCACGCTGGGTCTCTCTCGGTCTTGGATAAGCTCTCTCTGTCTCACGCTGGGTCTCTCTCTGTCTCACGCTGGGTCTCTCTCTAGGTCTCGGTTAACCTCTATCTGTCTCACGCTGGGTCTCTCTCGGTCTTGGATAAGCTCTCTCTGTCTCACGCTGGGTCTCTCTCGGTCTCGGTTAACCTCTCTCTGTCTCACGCTGGGTCTCTCTCGGTCTTGGATAAGCTCTCTCTGTCTCACGTTGGGTCTCTCTCAGTCTCGGTTAAGCTCTCTCTGTCTCACGCTGGGTCTCTCTCGGTCTTCCTTATACTCTTACTCGTGCCGGGTCTCACTGGCTCTCTACCAAGCTCTCTCTGTCCCTTGTAGAGTCTCTCTCGGTCGCGGTTAAGGTCTCTCTGGCTCTCGATTAAGCTCTCGTCTCTCGCAGGGTCTCTCTCGGTTTCGGTTAAGCTGACTCTGTCTCACTACGGGTCTCTCAAGATTTTCATAAAGCTCTCTCTGCCCCACGTTAAGCTCTCTCTGTCTCGCAAGGTCTCTCTCGCTCATCATTAAGCTCTCCCTGTGTCTCGCGCTGGGTCTCTCTAGGTCTTGGTTAAGCTCTCTCTGTCTCACGCTGGGTCTCTCTCGGTCTTGGATAAGCTCTCTCTGTCTCACGCTGGGTCTCTCTCTGTCTCACGCTGGGTCTCTCTCTAGGTCTCGGTTAACCTCTCTCTGTCTCACGCTGGGTCTCTCTCGGTCTCGGTTAAGCTCTCTCTGTCTCACGCTGGGTCTCTCTCTGTCTCACGCTGGGTCTCTCTCTAGGTCTCGGTTAACCTCTCTTTGTCTCACACCGAGTCTCTCTCGGTCTCGGTTAAGCTCTCTCTGTCTCACGCTGGGTCTCTCTCTAGGTCTTGGTTAAGCTCTCTCTGTCTCACGCTAAGTCTCTCTCAGTCTCGGTTAACCTCTCTCTGTCTCACGTTGGGTCTCTCTCAGTCTCGGTTAAGCTCTCTCTGTCTCACGTTGGGTCTCTCTCGGTCTCCTTTAAGCTCTCTCTGTCTCACGTTGGGTCTCTCTCGGTCTCGGTTAAGCTCTCTCTGTCTCACGCTGGGTCTCTCTCGGTCTCGGTTAAGCTCTCTCTGTCTCACGCTGGGTCTCTCTCGGTCTTGGATAAGCTCTCTCTGTCTCACGCTGGGTCTCTCTCTGTCTCACGCTGGGTCTCTCTCGGTCTCGGTTAACCTCTCTCTGTCTCACGCTGGGTCTCTCTCAGTCTCGGTTAAGCTCTCTCTGTCTCACGCTGGGTCTCTCTCGGTCTTCCTTATACTCTTACTCGTGCCGGGTCTCACTGGCTCTCTACCAAGCTCTCTCTGTCCCTTGTAGAGTCTCTCTCGGTCGCGGTTAAGGTCTCTCTGGCTCTCGGTTAAGCTCTCGTCTCTCGCAGGGTCTCTCTCGGTTTCGGTTAAGCTGACTCTGTCTCACTACCGGTCTCTGTCGGTCTTGGCTAAGCTCTCTGTCTCACACCGAGTCTCTCTTGGTCTCGGTTAACCTCTCTCTGTCTCACACTCAGTCTCTCTCGGTCTCGGATAAGCTCTCTCTGTCTCACGCTGGGTCTCTCTCAGTCTCGGTTCAGCTCTCTCTGTCTCACGCTGGGTCTCTCTCTGTCTCACGCTGGGTCTCTCTCAGTCTCGGTTAACCTCTCTCTGTCTCACGCTGGGTCTCTCTCTGTCTCACGCTGGTTCTCTCTCTAGGTCTCGGTTAACCTCTCTCTGTCTCACGCTGGGTCTCTCTCTAGGTCTCGGTTAAGCTCTCTCTGTCTCACGCTGGGTCTCTCTCGGTCTCGGTTAACCTCTCTCTGTCTCACGCTGGGTCTCTCTCGGTCTCGGTTAACCTCTCTCTGTCTCACGCTGGGTCTCTCTCGGTCTTGGATAAGCTCTCTCTGTCTCACGCTGGGTCTCTCTCGGTCTCGGTTAACCTCTCTCTCTCTCACGCTGGGTCTCTCTCTGTCTCACGCTGGGTCTCTCTCTAGGTCTCGGTTAACCTCTCTCTGTCTCACGCTGGGTCTCTCTCGGTCTCGGTTAAGCTCTCTCGGTCTCGCAAGGTCTCTCTCGGTCTTGGATAAGCTCTCTCTGTCTCACGCTGGGTCTCTCTCGGTCTCGGTTAAGCTCTCTCTGTCTCACGCTGGGTCTCTCTCGGTCTTGGTTAAGCTCCCTGTGTCTCGCGCTGGGTCTCTCTCGGTCTCGGTTAAGCTCTCTCTGTCTCACGCTGGGTCTCTCTCGGTCTCGGTTAAGCTCTCTCTGTCTCACTACAGGTCTCTCAAGGTTTTCATAAAGCTGTCTCTGCCGCACGCTGGCGCTCTCATGGTCTTCGTTAGGCTCTCTCTGTCTCGCAAGGTCTCTCTCGCTCGTCATTAAGCTCTCCCTGTCTCACGCAGGGTCTCTCTCGGTCTTGGTTCAGCTCTCTCTGTCTCACGCTGGCGCTCTCTCGCTCTTCATTAAACTCTGTCTGTCTCTCCCTGTCTCGCGGGGTCTCTCTTAGGCCCGGTCTCCACTCTCCACCCCACTTCGCTCTCTCGCTCCGTCTCGAGGGAGCGCTTACTAGAATCCAGCTTTTAATTTGTTGTGATGGGTGGACGGGCTGACGCTCGGATTACTGGCAGCAAAACCACAACCGCAGTGTGGGCTCGAGGAACGCAGGGCGGGGGTGACAGCAGGGGGGCAGGTAGGGGGGGGAGGGGGCGGTGGGTATCGGAGGGGTGACAGCAGGGGGAAAGGTACTGGGGGTGCAGGAGTGACAGCAGGGGGTATGTAGGGGGGATGAGGGAAGCGGGGGTACCAGCGGGGGGGGGGGGGGGCAGGTACGGGGCAGAGGGACGCGGAGGTGACAGCAGGGGGCCAGGTACGGGGGGGGGGGGCAGAGGGACACCAGAGTGACAGCGGCGGGCAGGTAGGGAGGACTGGGGGTGACGGGGGCGGCAGAGGGACGCTGGAGTGACAGCAGGGGGGGCAGGTACTGGGATTTGGGTGTGACAGCAGGGGGGGGCAGGTACTGGGGGGGGCGGGAGTGACAGCACGGGGCCAGGTAGGGGGTGCAGAGCGACGGTGACCACAGAGAGTGCACACACCTGAGAATGCCGAGACGGGGAGGTGCACTCAGGCGGACCAGTGGCGAGACTGGGGGGGAGGAGGGGGGCTTAGAGACCGGCGGTGTTTAGAGACGGTGAGCGCAGAGGAGGCGGGGGTGGGGGGGGCAATGCAGAGAGATCGGGGCACTGCAGGCAGACGAGGGCGACAGCGACAGGGGGCGGAGAGGGCACGTGCGGCGTTGGTGGAAGCCGAGGGGGAATGCAGACATAGACATCTGAAGTCCCTGCAGTGCAGGGGGCCACATCCGTCAGGGGTGCCGAGAGAGCGGGCAGTGCAGGAAGAGGGTAGTGCAGAGCGAGCTGCCAGGTGCAGAGAGAGCGGGCAGTGCAGAGAGGAAGGGGAACCACACAGAGACAGGGGTAACGTCAGCGGAAAGGGCAGGTTAAAGAGAGAGAGGGAGGGGGGAGGGGGGCTGTCAGACAAACTGGGGGAGTGATTGCGTGAGGGGCATGTAGGATGCAGAGAGACGGGGAGTGCAGAGCGAGTGGGAGAGTGCAGTGAGGCAGTGCAGAGAGGGCAGGAGGGTGCAGAAAGAATGGGGCAGTACAGAGAGAGTAGGAAATCACAGAGAGGGGGCAGTGCAGAGATAGCGGGAAGGTGCAGAGAGGGTGGGAGGGTGCAGAGGACGGGGGTGGTGCAAAGAGAGTGGGGCAGTGCTGAGAGGATGGACAATCACAGAGAGAAGGCAGTGCAGAGAGGGTGGGGCAGTGCAGAGAGGACAGGAGTGCAGAGCGAGTGGGGCAGTGCAGAGATAGTGGGGCAGTGCAGAGAGGATGGGGAACCACAGGGAGAGTGCAGAGGGGGTGGAAGGGTGCAAAGAGAGCGAGGCAGTGCAGAGAGAGTGGGCGGTGCAGAGAGAGTGGGGCAGTGCAGAGAGGATGGGGAATCACAGAGAGAGGGCAGTGCAGCGAGGGTTGGGCAGTCCAGAGAGAGTGGGGCAGTGCAGAGAATATACGGAACCACAGGGAGAGTGCAGAGGGGGTGGAAGGGTGCAGAGGGAGCGAGGCAGTGCAGAGAGAGTGGGCGGTGCAGAGAGAGTGGGGCAGTGCAGTGAGACATCTGAAGTGCAAGAGATAGCAGGTGCAAAGAGAGAGCGCGAGAGGAGAGCAGAGGAAAGACGTGCAGAGAGACAAGGGGTGCAGAGAGATATCAGGTGCAAAGAGAGAGCGAGAGGGAGTGCAGATGAGAGACGTGCAGAGAGATAAGGGGTGCAAAGTGACATCTTGGTGCAAAGAGATATCAGGTGCAAATGGACCCCATTCCATTACATATACACCCCATTCCTCTGCATATAGACCCCATTTCTATGCATATAGACCCATTCCTATGCATATAGACTCAATTCCTATGCATATGGACCCCATTCCATTACATATACACCCCATTCCTCTGCATATAGACCCCATTTCTATGCATATAGACCCCATTCCTATGCATATAGACCCATTCCTATGCATATAGACTCCATTCCTATGCATATGGACCCCATTCCTATGCATATAGACCACATTCCTATGCATATGGACCCCATTCCGTTACATATACACCCCATTCCTATGCATATAGACCCATTCCTATTCATAAGGACCCCATTTCTATGCCTATAGACCCATTCCTATGTATATAGGCTCCATTCCTATGCATATAGACTACATTCTTTCACCTACAGACTCTCTCACTCTCATTTCCAGATTGTCCATAACAGCTTTCCTGCCCCCTCAGGTCCCCCTGTACATAGGAGCACTTCTTGTTCCCACGTGCTCCCATCCTGTTTCTAAAGGCTCGCTTATTTTCCTTATGCCTTTCTCGATTACAAGTCCCCTTTCAACGGATGCCGTGTTATTGTACAGCAGCTTCCTGTTAATTTTCATGACCTGTTCCTGTGAACAGCTTCTTGTTCTTGCAAACAACCGACCTCGAGCTGTAGAAGCCCTACCGGGTCATAGAATCTCTGGTAATGTTCCTGTGCATTCATTGCAGGGTTTTATAAAGTCGGGCTCCTATAATGACTCTACATGTCTCTGTAAATGTATATTCTGTTCCTATAGAAACGTATTATGTTTCTATTAACAAAGAGTCCTTTCCTTCCTCTATTGACTCACTGTATGTTGCTATAAACCTACATCTCGTTCTGATAGACTTCTTTCATGTTCTCATAATCATGCTTCTAGTTTCTATGGGCTCACTTCCTGTTCCTTTAGATTACTTTCTTGTTCTTACATACTCATTTATTCTTCTTTACATTTTCTTCAGGTCATATAGGCACCCTTCCTGTGTCTCTAAACTTGTTTTCCATTTCCAAAGTTTTTTTTGTACGTCTAATTCTCTTTATGTTCACATCACAATGGTCACACCCTTCGAGCTGCCTTCTTTCCTCATTCCAGAGAAGTTGCTCCAGCTGGGTCTACTGTCACCCACTTGGGACCCACTGTTTCAGACCCCCCACACTCTCACTCTCCCTGTCATATTTGCAAAGTTCAAGAGGTACCACTTCCTAAAAATGCTCTTTTTACAGTGTTTTCCTAAATCAGACTCTTCATCTAGCTCACAGAACTGAAAATCAGAAAAAAAGAGAACCTTTCAGTCACGGTACCTTATAATAACAAGCATTTGCAATGCAATAGGTCTCGCATATGTGAGAGTTTAAGCTATTGGCGCTGTAAATGACAATGCCTTTTATTTATCTGTTTTGATAATTAACACATTAATAAAAGGCATTGTCATTTACAATATCAATAGCTCAAACTCGTGAAAAATGTGAAACTTATTTTATTTCAAAGAAGCAGCTGCCGTTGTCCCAGGCTGCTTGGAAAGTGAAAGCACGCATGGCGCTGAATGATGCAGGAAAGCATGTCCTGCCTGCAGTAGGAGAAACTCAATAAAGAAAATAGTGCTTACAGAATAAATAAGACATCTGTGCAACAACAGAAGTAAAAGAGCCAGTCCTCTTAGGAGGTTACAAATTAAGACAAGGTGGTACTAAGAAGGGACTAACAATCCGATTAATGAATCAGAAGGCAGCATTTAGGAAGGACAATGACACAAGCCAATGACAAATATGGGCGGAGAATGAGCGGGACTTCAAGTCTATACCCGAATACGGCATAGCTCGCAGCTCAGTGCATGTACTGCCCAGGCTCCACCTAAAAAAGCACGCTGGGACCGATTCACAAAGGTACTTATGTGAAGCGCAGTTACGAGTACAGAGTCTCTACACTAGGGTGGAATCTCCACACTCGGGGCAGAATCACTACACTAAGAACTGAAGTGCAGAGATTCTGTCCCAAGTGCGGAAACTGCCACGAGTGCGGAGACTCCGCACTCGTAACTTTACTACACGTAAGTACCTTTGTAAATTGGGCCCAATGTTTGATTAAAAATGATGCTTCTATTTTTTTATTTTTTTCAAACAAAGCTTCAGGTGAGGACATTCCATATGAAGCATCAGGTCAGGTCAAGGGATTCCTAAAAGATTAAAATACCCCTACTTTGAAACCAAGCTCCGATGGCACCAAGCAAGAAAGGCAAGAGAGATTGAACCTTCCTAAGAAAAGCTCCCATGTCTGTTCCATTCAAGAATCAAACTATTCATACTTCGCCCTTCCATTCACCCACGGATATCCACCAATTCACCTATACAATCTCTCAATTATTCTTTCATCCATCATTCAATCTTTTATTATTCCATCCTTCAGTTGGTCATTCCATCCATTATCCATCCAGACAGGCATCAGCTATGCTTTCACCCATTCTATACATCCATACAGCAGCCGTGGCTTTCATACACCCCTTATTCAGTGGTTACATTCAGATTGATGGAGTAGTATCAGGTTGTTATTAAGAGAGGTAGGGACCCCCTCTATGAGGCGTATTAAAGGTCAGGGAAAAGAGGGGAAAAAACCAGCGAACACACTATAAGAGCTCCCTCATGACCTATATTTCTTTTGTCTGATTCACATAGAGTTCAACATAGGCTGTAAACTACATTTACATTATAACATACTTTAGGTACATCATTGTAATTTCTAAATTTATTTATTCATTTTCTTACTTTCTGTTATCAAAATCACTTTTCTAACAATTGTTATAATTCATTGAACATATAGAATAAATATTCTAAGCATTTCTACATATGAACAACTTTTCACATCTCAGCATCATGTAATCCCCAGGTAAAAACCACAACAAGAGAAAAAAACTATAACACACTCTCTCATACATTCATACCTCTTCAGCAGCATTCATACTTCATTCACAAACACAAAACTCTGGAAAGTTGGCAATATAAGTATGGTATCAATCTCCTTTGACCAATAAGGCAACTGCAATAGACAAGATCTAAATAGCAATGGTTGACGCGTTTCGGTGGTACAGGAAGAAGATGAACACCACCTTCACCAGGACCCGCTAAATAACCAACCAAAGTTACAACACCCAGGAGTACCTAAAAAAGATATAAAAAATGTAGTCAGTTAACAGCCCCCCCAAAAAATGTTTTTTTTAATATAGTGTCAGGTTGTGACCAGCCGCGGCCCGTGGAGGGAGTTTGGTGGGGCAGGGAGGCAGTGCAGGGGACGGGCAAGGTGGACAGTGGTAAACACCGAAATATGTACAATTGCAGGTAAGTAGACAATTAAAAAAATAAAATGAATTTCGTAGCGCGCGCTGCATCGCATTTTGCGATGCATGGTGCGCTACGAAATTTGTTTTATTTATTAAATTGTTTACTTACCTGCAATTATCCATATTCCGTTGTTTCCCACTGTCCACCCTGCCCCTCCCCCGCACCGCCTCCCTGCCCCACCGAACTCCCTCCACGGGCCGCGGCTGGTTGTGACAATCCTGTTGCTCACCCTGTGGTGAGCAGTAAATATTACTGCCCGAGAGGTAAAGGTGTGTCCTCTCCCATCACATGTCAGTAATAATATTGCCATCTTTGAATGGTTTCTGACTAGGGGACTCCCTTCTGGGCCTAGATCAGTGGTAATATTCCTGCTCATGCGGTATCCTCAGATTAGGACCCTTCCTCCAAACTCCCTCCCAGTCAGTAGTAAGTAAACACCTGTTCATGAACCATCCTACAATAAAGGCTGTGGAGTTATATACTTGTCCAGGAAATAGTATCGAATCTGGACATGTATGTTCACTAAGTAGCTGTACATGGGGACATTCTTGTTCACAAACTGCCTCAAATTGGAAATTTCCTAACCAGGAAGTAGGCACAGACTAGGGCAATACACGACTAACCATACTTCAGGGGTAGTAATCCTGCCTGGTGGTTAGCCTCGGATTGGAGCACCCCCCCCATGTCTCCCCCTTGGAAGAGAGGCAATAGACCGGTTCATGAAAAAGATCAGAGTAGGACGTACCTGGCTAGGTCAGTTTTACGACTCCCGTTCATAAATTAGCCTCCGATGAGTTCCCTGCTTGAGGATTCACACAAGAGGTGAGGTTATATTCCTGTCCATGATATCGCTACAAATCAAGACATTCCTGTCCATGACGTAGTCTCTGATCAGAGGTAGTAATGCCCATATCAAGTGGATTCAGATTTGATTGTTCTGTTCATGAGGTAGCCATAGACTTGGATGCACTATAATGCATTCATGAGGTAGCCATGGATATGGTCACTCCAGTGCACAAAGTAGCATCACACAGGGATACACTATAATGGGTTCATGAGGTAGCCACAGATGAGGCTGTTACAGTTCATGGAGAAGCATCAGACTAGGATAGACTATGATGGGTTGATGAGGTAGCCACAGATGAGGCTGTTCCAGTTCATGGAGAAGCAGCAGACCGGGATACACTAAAATGGATTCATGAGGTAGCCACAGATGAGGCTGTTCCAGTTCATGGAGAAGCATCATACTAGGTTAGACTATAATGGGTTGATGAGGTAGCCACAGATGAGGTAGTTCCAGTTCACAAAATAGCAATAAACTAGGATACACTGTAATGGATTGATGAGGTAGTCATAGATAAGGTCGTTCCAGTTCCTGAGGTAGCCATACATGAGGCCGTTCCAGTTCACGGAGACGCATCAGACTAGGATACCCTATTATAAGTACAGGGCATTAGGTATCCCTATATTAGGCTGTTCTAGTTCATGGAGAGGCATCAGACTAGGATACATTATTACGGGTTCATGAGGTATCCATGTATGAGGCTGTTCCAGTTCATGAAGAAGCATCAGACTGGGACACACTATAGTGGGTTTCTGAGGTAGCCACAGATGAGGCTGTTCCAATTCACAAAAAAGCAACAGACCGGGATACACTAAAATGGATTCATGAGGTAGCCATAGATGAGGCCGTTCCAGTTCACGTAGACACATCAGACTAGGATACACTATAATGGGTTGATGAGGTAGCCACAGATTAGATTGTTCCAAATCACGGAGACGCATCAGACTAGGATACACTATTATCAGTACACAGCATTAGGTATCCATATAGGAGGCCATTCCACTTCATGGAGAGGCATCAGACTAGGATACACTATTACGGGTTCATGAGGTAGCCATAGTTGAGGCCGTTCCAGTTCACGAAGAAGCATCAGACTAGGATACATTATAATGGATCGCTGCATGCTCCAGGGAATGCTCTGGTTCACTAAGTAACCTCAGGTGAGGACCTTCCATTGGATGATGTAGCATTGAAGTAGGACTCTTGCTAAAGGCTCACCCTACATCAGAGCTAATACTCCTCTTCATAAAGGAGCCCCAGGTGAGGACTTTGAAATTCATCACATAAGGTCATTCCCTCCTGGACCAAGCCATACCACATGTTCTACTCCTGTTCTTGAAATATCTTCAGACTAGGGCCATACACAATGTGGCTGAAGTGCAGAGAGAACAATCCAGCTCCTTGAGTGGCTTCAGATTTGAGCATTGTTTTACGGTATTAATTATAATAATGTGCCTAAATTGATCTCGGATTAGTAAATTATGGTTCATGAAGTAACACTAGATTAGGACACTCCCTAATTGCTAACCCTGCACCACAGGTCATGCTCCTCTCCATGAAGTAATCTCAGCCTGGAACATTCCCGTTCATGGAATAGCCTCAGATTAGAACACACCTGTCCATGTAGCAGGTGCAGAGTATAACATTCTTGACCCGATAGTACGTTCAGATTATAACATTCCAGATCATGGAATAGCCTCAGATTAGGAGATTCCAGCCCTTGTAATAGGCTGAGATTAGAACATTCATTACTGTCTATCTAGTAAACTCAGATTAGAACATTACTGTTCAACGGTGTAGCCGCAAATTCGAGCTTTCATGCCCTTGTAATCGGCTCATATTAGATTATACTTGTCCATATAGAAAGTTCAGATTAGAACATTCCTGCCTGTTTAGTAAATTCAGATTAGAACTTTTCTGTCCATATAGTAGGTTCAGATTAAAACTTTCCTGCCCTTTTTCGTAGGCTCAGATTAGAACACTCTCGTCCATGTTGTAGGCTCAGATTAGAACACGCTCGTCCATGTTGTAGGCTCAGATTAGAACACTCCTGTACATGTTGTAGTCACAGATTAGAACATTCCCATTCAGGGAGTAGGCTCAGATTATAACATTACTGTATATGGAGTTGGTCCAGTTTATAATATTCCTGCCCTTTTTGTGAACTCAGATTAGAACACTCCTGCCATGTTTTAGCCTCAGATTAGAACATTCCTGTCAATGTTGTAGCATCAAATTAGAACATTCCTGTCAATGTTGTAGCATCAGATTAGAACATTCCTGCCCATGTTTTAGCATCAGATTAGAACATTTCTGTCTTTATAGTAGGCTCAGATTAGAACATTCACATTGAGGGAGTTTTTTTTTTTTTTTTTTTTTGTATGTTCTTATATAGCGCTCGACTCACCCGGAGGCATCTCGGCGCTTGCCTTGGGAACCCGTCCTGGCTTTTCCCTGTGAGATAGCCCCTACAGGGCATCCCCAAGGTGAAAGCCAGGCATCCCGCCGCAGGGGGGCTGTTGTGGAGATTAAGCAAGCTTAATGCCCAGAGTTGCAGAGTGAGAACCCATGATTAGGGCAGGCACCGGAGCGAGAATTATCGAGTCCGTGGACATTTGAGCTCAAGACCCTGCCGCGTCGGGAATTGAACCCTGGTCCCGGGTCTGACCTCTGCTCCAGGGTCTGCCTGCTCTAACCAGTGAGCCACACTTCTCCACAGTAGTAGGCTCGGATTAGAACACTCCTGTCCATGTTGTAGTCACAGATTAGAACATTCCCATTCATGGAGTAGGCTCAGATTATAACATTACTGTATATGCAGTAGGTCCAGTTTATAATATTCCCGCCCTTTTTGTAGACTCGGATTAGAACACTCCTGTCCATTTTGTAGCCGAAGATTAGAACATTCCTGTCAATGTTGTAGCATCAGATTAGAACTTTCCTGTCAATGTTGTAGCATCAGATTAGAACATTCCTGTCAATGCTGTAGCATCAGATTAGAACATTCCTGCCCATGTTTTAGCCTCAGATTAGAACATTCCTGTTTTTGTAGTAGGCTCAGATTAGAACATTCTCACTGAGGGAGTAGGCTCAGATTAGAACACTCCTGCCCATGTTGTAGCATCAGATTAGAACATTCCTGTCTTTGTAGTAGGCTCAGATTAGAACATTCACATTGAGGGAGTAGGCTCAGATTAGAACACTCATGTCCATGCAGTAGGTTCAGATTATAACATCCCTACCGTTTTTGTAGACTCAGATTAGAACACTCCTGCCCAGGTTGTAGCCTCAGCATAGAACATTCCTTTTCACTCAGTAGCCTCAGATCAAACTACTCCTGGTGGCCCATCCCCTAGAAGAGGTAAAGCATTGGCATCTAGATATGATTTAGTCCATGGTTAGGACACTCCTTGTTAACTAGGACACTTGCTAATGGCTCACCTCACATCAGAGCTAAAACTCCTCTTCATGAAGTAGCCTCAGATGAGGACATTGGAGTTCATCAAATTTGGCCACTCCCTCCTGGACCAACCCATACCACATGTTCTACTCCTGTTCTTGAAATATCTTCAGATTAGGGTCATACACGATGGGCCTGAAGTTCAGAAAGAACAATCCAGCTCCCTGAGTGGCTTCAGATTTGAGCATTGTTTTACGTCTTTATATATAATAATATGCCTAAATTGATCTCAGATTAGTAAATTATGGTTCGTGAAGTAACACTAGATTAGTACACTCCCTAATAGCTAACCCTGCACCACAAGGTATGCTCCTCTTCGTGAAGTTGTCTCAGCCTGGAACATTCCCATTCATTGAATAGCCTCAGATTAGGAGATTCCTGCCCGTTTAATAGGTTGATATTAAAACATTCATGTCCATATAGTAAACTCAGATTAGACCATTCCTGTTCAATGGTGTAGCTTCGAATTAGATCATTACTGCCCTTGTAATATAGGCTATTATTAGAACATTCCTGTCCATGCTGAAAGTTCAGATAAGAACATTCCTGTCCGCTTTGTAAATTAAAATTAGAACATATCTGTCCATATAGTAGATTCAGATTAGAACTTTCCTGCCCTTTTTTGTAGGCTCAAATTAGAACACACTTGCACATGTTGTAGGCTCAGATTAGAACACTCCTGTCCATGTTGTAGTGGCAGATTAGAACATTCCCATTCAGGGAGTAGACTCAGATTATAACATTACTGTCCATGCAGTAGGTTCAGACTATACAATTTCTGCCCTTTTTGTAGACTCAGATTATAACACTCCTGTCCGTGTTGTAGTCTCAGATTAGAACATTACTGTCAATGTTGTAGCATCAGATTAGAACATTCCTTTCCATGTTGTTGCCTCAGATTAGAACCTTCCTGCCCATATTGTGGCATCAGATTAGGACATTCCTTTCCATGTTGTAGCCTCAGATTAGAATATTCCTTTCCATGTAGTAGCCTCAGATTAGAACCTTCCTTTCCATATTATGGCATCAGATTAGAACATTCCTTTCCATGTTGTAGCCTCAGATTAGAAAACTAGGCTCAGATTAGAACATTCACGTTCATGTACTAAATAGGCTCAGATTAGAACATTTCTGTCCATGTAGTAAAATCAGATTACAACATTTCCATTCATAGAGTAGGCTTGGATTAGAACATCCCTGCCCATGTTGTAGGCTCAGATTATAACACTAGGCTCAGATTAGAACATTCACGTTCATGTAGTAGGCTCAGATTAGAACATTTCTGTCCATGTAGTAAAATCAGATTACAACATTCCCATTCATAGAGTAGGCTCGGATTAGAACATTCCTGCCCATGTTGTAGGCTCAGATTAGAACATTCCTGCCCTTGGTGTAGGCTCAGATTAGAGCATTTCTGTCTTTTTTGTAAACTCAGATTAGAACAGCCCCATCCATGTTGCAGCTGCAGATTAGAACATTCCTGTTCATGTAGTAGGCTCATATTACAACATTCCCACTGATGGAGGAGGCTCAGATTAGAACATTCCTGTTCAAGCCAGGTCCAGATTAGAACATTTCTGCCCATTTTGTAGACTCAGATTATAACACTCCTGTCCATGTTGAGGCATCAGATTAGAACGTTCCTTTCCACACAGCCTCAGATTAGAACATTCCTGCCCATGTTGTAGGCTCAGATTAGAACAGTCCCATCCATGTTGCAGTCACAGATTAGAACATTCCTGTTCATGTAGTAGGCTCATATTACAACATTCCCACTGATGGAGGAGGCTCGGGTTAGAACATTCCTTTCCATGCAGTAGGTGCAGATTAGAACATTCCTGTCCATTGTGTAGCCTCAGATTAGAACATTCCTGTCCATTTTGTAGCCTCAGATTAGAACATTCCTGTCCATTTTGTAGCCTCAGATTAGTACATTCCGTTTCACTCAGTAGTTTAAGATTAGACTTGGTGGCCCACCCCTACAAGAGGTCCAGATTAGAACATTCCCACCCATTTTGTAGATTTAGATTATAACACTTCTTTCCATGTTGTAGCATCAGATTAGAACGTTCCTTTCCACATAGCCTCAGATTAGAACATTCCTATTTTTTGTAGGCTCATATTAGAGCACTCCCATCCATGTTGCAGTCACAGATTAGAACATTCCTCTCCATGTAGTAGGCTCATATTACAACATTCCCACTGATGGAGTAGGCTCAGATTAGAACATTCCTTTTCATGCAGTAGGTCCAGATTAGAACATTCCCGCCCATTTTGTAGATTTAGATTATAACACTCCTTTCCATGTTGTAGCATCAGATTAGAATGTTCCTTTCCACATAGCCTCAGATTAGAACATTCCTATTTTTGTAGGCTCATATTAGAGCACTCCCATCCATGTTGCAGTCACAGATTAGAACATTCCTGTCCATGTAGTAGGCTCATATTACAACATTCCCACTGATGGAGTAGGCTCAGATGAGAACATTCCTTTCCATGCAGTAGGTCCAGATTAGAACATTCCTGTCCATTTTGTAGGCTCGGATTAGAACATTCCTGTCCACATAGTAACCTCCGATTAGAACATTCCTTTTCACTCAGTAGCCTCAGATTAGACTTGGTGGCTCACCCCTAAAAGAGGTAGTGGACATGGTTTAGACCATGGTTAGTGGTGCACTCCTTGTTAACTCACTGCAGGTGAGAGGCAGCGCGCCTCCCCTGAAGGAATACCTGAAGCCGGCCTTTCCCCGCCTTCTTGCGACATTTTGCAATCTTGTTCCCCGCGCGCGGACACCGTTTTGTACAACAGTCCACGCCACCTTCTTTCGCTCTAACACCCCGCCTGGGAATAAATAAAGCGGCGTCCACGCGCCTGCTGCTCCCCGCCTGTGATTGGCCCGCCTCCACTGGCAGATGCTGCGAACCGGCTGATGGATGGTCCTGCAGGTAGAGATGACATTAGCAGCGCAGGGGATCTCGCGCCTCCCCCCCATTGGCTGCTGCAAAATTGACCTTTAAGTGAAACTGGAATTTGGAAGCAGGGAATGAGCGCTGTGACCTAGAGAAGGACGCGTCTGAGCGCTGGGGAAGCAGAACAGTCTCGGGTCTGGAGAGGGGGGGGATGAGGGAACCGTGGCCCGGGGCAGAGCGCTAACACGACAACGTGTGGGTACCCCCCTCAGACAGGGCACAAGTTCTAAAAAAAAGAAGTGAGGGGGCGCTGACGTCACGACAGGAAGTGACGTCACGAAAGGTGGCTTGTACCATCAGACTCATTGCCTCCCCTCACTCACCCCTTAGAAGCGATTGCATCAGAGAAGCCAGCGCGTGAGCAGCGTTCTGAATGGGTTCCGATCTCGCCCCAGAGAGGCCAAAGAGTGAATGTGTGTCTCCATTTGTTCCGGTTATGGAGCTCCCGTAAAATAATTGGGGGGACGCCGTCCACCCGCGTGTTACCCTGACTCGAACCCCCCCCCCCCCCCCCCCTGTACATGAAGCTAACTGGTATGTAGAGTAGTGTTAATGGACAGTGATGTGATAACAGCAACATAGCGCCTAGAGATTGCCACGGCGGAGACTAGGTGCTGTACAAGAACACCGCAATCGGAAAGGTGTCCTGGATGTGCATGTGTGTGAAAGCATTGCCAGCCTTCTCTCTAAAAACCCACAAACAGCCACAGCAGTCGATACAGAACCCATGTCAGAACCGTTCAGAGATACAAGCAAGACCAACGACTGACCCTACCCCAGCCACACGAGCCTCTCAAAGTCAGAGGTGAAAATGAAACGAGACGGGTTCTACCACTATACACTAGGGTTAGGTCATCATATACATGCCCGGCTTGAGACAGACTCAATGGGAAACACAGCATGTAACTGACTTGCTCCAGGCCCACCACTCTTTCAAAGGGAGGAGGGTTTTCAGTGCCCAATCCAACATCTCTTTCCCCCTCCCCACCCCCTATATTCCCATACATGCTAAAGTGTGTGATGTGTTTCATAGCTCCATGAAACACCCTAACAGATGCATGCACGTTATACTTGAAAACCCAGGTGTCGCTGCAGTCACTGATCATTATTTTTCGGAGCCAGCAGATATGAAATGCACTGTGCCTTTTCTGTCACTGTGCGCTTGCGTGGAGGCGCGCGCTGTATGCGGAAGCACCTCATAGAGATAAGACTGGTTGAACAAAAGTTATGCATGATTGCTTCAAATGCAAAAATAACAGTTGATGGACAGAATGCAGAGCAATGTCATACATTCACCCCAGTACAGAGATCTGGGCCTAAATCTATTGTTTTTTTGCTCACCATGCCATTCCAGTTTGAACCCAGCCATATGCAAATCAGTCTTGACCCTGTGCTCCATGGGAACAGTCCAGCCCGAACTGCCAAGCCAGGTCCTCCCTGGACTGGAATCGAACATCCTAGGACCGGTTTCTGGCTTTCAGCCCTCATCAGCCAGGATAGCTTGATTCCAGTGGCATGGAGAGCACGGGACTCACGTCTGAGCATACCTGTCTCACTCGGGGTGCCAAATTAAAAAACAACAGTTGATGGACAGAATGCAGAACAATGTCATACATTCACCCAAAGCCTCATTCAAAACAACCTGAAGAAGGGCTTTTTTTATGATGAAAGCTTGCAAAACAGGGATTTTCTTTGCAAATAAGTGTTTTTGTTTGCAAAAAAATGATTTTGTTAACCATATGAAGGTTCATCTTTATTACTGTCTACTGATAACTGCTATTAAGAAACCTTTTAGTCTTTCTTTTTTGGAAGACTGTCAGCTCCCCCAGGAAAGTGTGATTTATAGACTGGAGAAGATACGGCTTGACACTTTACCTGCAGGTCACAAAGACTGTGGCAGATTCCAGGTGGATGACAGAGGCCGCCATCTTGCAATGGGCTTATACGTGCAGGTGCCGCACGTCACCCCAGGGTAACTAGACCGCTCACCCAAGGACAAGTCTTTGCTTCCTCTCCCCCTGTTGCCTGATTCCTTCTACACAAGGGAACTGTGCTACTGGGGAGAGGATACAGAGCCCAATCATGTCTTGGCTATCATTTCTCAGCGAAGAAAGATGAGGTGCTATTTAGGATTCCTCTGGTAGTAGAGGGAATGTATACAGCAACCTGCTAAGGTCTTACGTCTCTCTTTATATGCTCTAGGAGTGAATATGATATGCACTTGATCATTGCACTTGAGAAGTTTGATGATGACCAGTGGAAGGCTATGGATAAGAATACATTGGTGAGATTAAGATCCAGAATTTAAACACAAAAGCCCTGAAGAGTTTGTGAGCTGCTAGGTGTTGGTTCACTCACTAGAAGGAACATCTGGCATTGTATCCCTCTGGATTGCTGGACTATAAGATCCTTCTTACCCCTGATAACTACTTTGCTGATGATTTTCAAAGAAGGGTAAAGGAAGGGATAGCTTGCCAGCCACACTCAGAGATGTTGACTGTGCGTGCTGCGTTCAGCCTGACTAGCGCATTGTGGGCCATGGCAAGCCTCAAATGAAAGATTCCACCATTTTGCCATATGAATAACGGAGCAATGGGAATCACCAATCACCTTTAATGGTGAAACACTCAGGGCGGCGACGTTGGCCACCTTCATGAACACAAAACAGAGTAGAGTGTTGATCCTACATTTTGGAGTCACTCTCCTACGGTGTCTGAAGACAGGCCAGTTACCATCTTGAGGAAACTTGTACCAGCTAAGTATTGACTCATCCTCCAGCTAAGTACAAACTCCTTTCTTATTTGACGGTCACCATAAAATTAAGAATATAGGGTCTACAACCGTGAGGGATAATCCCGTCTGCTGAAATATAAATCCCA
This sequence comes from Lissotriton helveticus, assembly GCF_964261635.1. Taxonomy (NCBI): domain Eukaryota; kingdom Metazoa; phylum Chordata; class Amphibia; order Caudata; family Salamandridae; genus Lissotriton; species Lissotriton helveticus. The sequence continues at coordinate 184,936,719 of NC_136068.1, read as the reverse complement.
TTATATCCTATGAGATTGATATTTCGGCAGATGGGATATCCATCACCGTTGTGACGGAGTAACCCATCTGCCGACATCTAAATCAGGCCCTCAGTTGCTAGACATAAGATTAAAGGAACATTATGAGCAAATACTACGATTGTGTCCACTTATGTGGCAAGGTCCTCCAATATACTTACCGAAGACTACTTCTCGGTAGAAATCGGAAACACAAAACCATACCCTCTTCTTTGAGCGTATCCATATAACCTGGACAAACCCATTGTGATCGCCTATGTCAGGGGCACCAGCTCTTGAGCCCTCCCAAGGCTATAGGACTTGTGATCGTCTAACAGCAACCTCCACTTTAAAAGAAACTAGAAGAGAACTCAAGACTTTGGACGCCGACTTTACTGTCCACAGTGATTAACTAAACTGTCAGAAACGTACATTCCTCATCGACTAACATGGACCGATCGCCGCAACACTGGCCCTTTTGTCTTCTTTGGTCGTTGTTTTCCACGCCTTGGTAAGAAGCCTGTTTTAGGCGGCAAGACTGACTTTCGAATACTTAGGGCAAGAGACATCAATTCTCACTTGAATACCTCTCCTTCGGTGGATTTTTTTTATCTTATGGACTAAACAAAATACTAATATTTTAAGAAAAAAGCCTCAACTGGATCTTAACATGTTTGGACAGTGGCACATTAAGGGCTTTTGTTGATTTTCCAGGGGTTTTGCCTGCTAGGGATGAGCTTTAATGTCAATCCAACAAATTGCTAGGGACGGCGGAAATGACATCACAGCGCAATTTGACCACTGCTGACATAGAAGGCTAGGGTGCTTTCCCCACTCCTCGCCCTTTAACAGTGTCATATTCATAGTTCAGGTTGTCTCTCTTTGATAGCGTTGAAACTGCAAAAAGTAGAAATGGACTGTAATGATGTGTTTACATTGTGTTCTTGATGATTCCATCATGGCGCTGGAGACCAGGCACTGCAAGGGCAGTGCCAGGAGCACCAAAGGGCAAAACAGGGTAAGAGCTACCAATCCTGGCTCTCTCTGATTGATGAAGACGGTGATGACACCCCAGGTTCCTGCAAAGGGGCAGCATTTTGGAACGGAGACAGCTTCTCTGGCTCCAGGGATGTTGGCTGCCAGTTGTGATGGTCTGTCTGGCCCTGAAGGATGCACTTACCTCTTGTAAAGATCCGGCTCTACAGGTGGTACAGGTCGGCATTACATTTCCAGTCAAGAGATGGACCCCTCAAAAGTACAGATGAGCAAAGGAAGATGTTTTTGATTCTCTCTGGCTTTGCAGTTTGTAAAGTTTTTCCTCCAGCTGCAGCACCCACATGGGCTGCTTCCATTCACGGGATGTCCCACCCTTGAAGGAGGTCAGGAGTCAGGGAGAGTTAAGTGGTTCTGTTTAACCGCTGGAGATGGAGGGAGGGGTTCGGGGGATAAAGCCAGAAGGGAAGTGCAGGCGAGGGCGATAGAGAAGTAGAGAGTTAGAACTAGAGAGGGAAGAGAGACACAGCAGACAGATGAAGAGGGAGAAGAAGGAAAAAGAGGTGGAGAGAAAAATAGAGATACAGCGAGAAAGAGCCAGCGAGAGAGAGAGAGCGAACAAAAGAGGGGTAGAAAGAAAGAGAGAGAGACCGAGAGGAGGAGATAGGGGAGTGAGAGGGAGAGAGATGAAGAGAAAGCAAGAGAGAGAGGTAGCACGTGCAAGGGAGTGAGGCAGAAAGAAATATAGTGGTAAATATGGCCAGAGAGAGGAGAAGAAAGGAAAAAAGAGATGAAAAAAAGAGAAGTTTTGAGAGAGAGACACTAAGAGTTGGTGAAGAGAGAGAGAGAGTGAGAGAAAGAAAGTGAGAGAGAGGTAGTGTGTGCAAGGGAGAGGGGAAAAGAGAAGTGGAGATAGACAGAGAGAGAGGAAGACAAAGGGAGGAAGAAAAACATCAAGAGAAAGACAAGGGGAGAGAATAGGAGACACTAAGAGAAAGAAATGGAGAAAAAAATGCCGAGAAATTGAGGGAGGATGCGAGAGAGAGAGCGAGAGATAGGGAGAGAGAGAGAGAGAGAAGAGAACAGAGAGTGAATCAAATAAAGGGAGGGAAAGACAGACAGACAGAGAAAAAGTCAGAGAGGGTGGTAAAGGATAGAGAATTAGAGACAAAGAGAGAGGAAGGCAGAGAAAGAGGAAGTGAGAGAGAGAAAGAGTGAGATAGAGAATGACTGAGAGTGACGTAGAGAGGTAGGGATAGAGAAAGAGAGAGATGTGATGAGACACAGAGAATGGAAGAGAACGAGTGAGGGAGAGTGAAATAAGGAGTGAGAAATAGACAGCGATATAGAGTGGGAGAGACTGAGGGAGAGAGAGAGAGAAAGAAAGATGGTGAGAGAAAGCGAGAAAGAGGGGAGGACTGAAGGGGCCTCAAAGAAGAGGTAGTTAGAGGAGTAAATCCCTGTCGCTCTTACTCCCACACCTGCCATTGCTTTCTGCCCCCCTCTGCCTGATTCCAGGCCCACTATTTCGTTTTTCCAGTTCCTTCTCCCTGATTCTGGCCCTAGATCAGAGCCCCTGCCTGTCCGCCTGCTGACCTGGCAGGCTTGCGTAGGAGGACTGGCAGCTGTTGTTGACATGTGTGGGAGTGCTGCCCACCTACGTCATGGCTGCCCGCGCTACAACACTTGCCGTTGGGTCTCGAGCCAGGTACCTTTCCCCAGTGCTCCATACACTGCCACACCTGCCCGTGGCGGCCTCATCTGCCACAGAGCTCCATGCCCCCGGGGTCCCTGCCGGTGCCTTCTCTGGGTGCCCACCACCGCTGACATCGTCCAGCTGTACCAGCCCGGGTGCGCACGGCCAGTCGGATACAGAAATGGGTTCCCACAGAACTGAGTGTTGGAATGCACAGGAAGGTAATTAGGAATACCATGCTACGGTGTGTTAGTGAATGTTTAAGAGCGGCAAACGACCTTTATAACGTGGTCATTACACTGCTGTATGTTTACATCGCTGTCATTACAACACAAGTCATTAGAACGAGTTGCGCTGGGTGGCGCTATACACTAAGAAATAGTATGATCTACTATTCCAACACCTTCCCTCCTGTTACGTAGGCTAGAGTTGGAATAGTAAATCATATTATTCCTATGTCCAGCGCCCTCCAGCGCAAGTCGTTGTAATGAATTGCATTGTAATAACTGTAATGTAACGTACCGCGGTATAACAACCACTTTGTAACATCACATATTCTTTCAGAGCACATTACTTTATCCGATTCTGCGTTCTTGTCGCTAGTGAATCCGATGAGTGATTGAGGGACTCCAATGCAATTCAAAGGCAGGAGTAAATACATATTTTGACGGATTACAACACACAACATGACTGGCTGCGCTGTAATACAGGCCTCCTATTGGTTTCTTACTGAGTTTCTGTATTTATAGTAGTCTTTTTTCCAGATCTATTATTACTGGTATCAGTGTGTGAAAGTGAGATGTTGGCCTTCTCGCAGCTTTGAATAGATGTTTGTAACTAAAAAGGCACTTTTATTAGTCCATTCGGTAGTGAGAAACTGCTCCTGCTGCCACTCAGGTCACTGAGTGCATTGTTATGTTATTTTGTTATGTTATGTAATGTAAGGTGGATTTGTAGAGTGCTGCTTGTCTCCCGTGAGGGTATCCAGGCGCTGAGTGTATTTGTAAAGCACACTATCATCCGCAAGGGTATCCTGGCGCTGAGGGTTACCACCGCTCGGCAAGTGTGCCCCGTTCTCTGCTCGAAGCCCCCAAAATGTACAATGTTTCCTAAGCAGACATTGAGACCCATCAGTTCTTGCAATGCCCAATTCTACATTCTGTTTTACTTTTCAGAGTCCTTCTCCCAAAGGCCGCCTGCCCAGAGCTTGAGCCCCCATCCACACCAGAGCACCATCTTGTGCTCCTAGGCCTTGTTTCATCCTCTGCTGCAGCTCCAGCTGCAGAAATGCCAATCGTCCTCCCAAACAACAGCAAAAGTCCCAATATTCAATATGAGGACATGTAGTGTTGCCTGCCGGGGCGCGGGCTACTTTTATTCCTTTGGGAAGTCCGAACCCCTATCCCGACCCAGCCCTCCATAGTGTTCCCATTTATCGTTTTAACCCCTTCACTGTGGGGCCGATTCCCCCGCTGTGCTGGGGGGGAGGCGCGCACAGCGCCCTCATGCTCATGAAGAGCTCAGCTCGTCATAACCACGCCTGTTCCTTAGAACGCTCAGCACAGCGGGGGAATTAGCCCCGCGTGTGAGCGTTCTAACGGTCATGACGAGCTCAGCTCGTCATGAGCACACGAGAACCGTGGCTCATGACGAGCTCAGCTCGTCATGAGCCTGGGAGGGGTTAAGCCACAGGATGTCCCACCCTCCATGGGCGAAACATCCATGGCTGGGAGCTATCAGCACAGGTGGAACAGGAGGTTAACCCTCCCTTGTGTATAGACCAGAGAGGCTTGGTCCACCTTCACGAAGGGTGATGTTGCTCAACTTTGTCCTACTTTATTTTAAAATGTTAACACTACAAAGATGTTATTTTAAGAGCCTATAAGTGCGAAAATACCTAAAGGGTGTCCTACCACGGAAATTATAATGACAACTCCCCATACATACACTAGACCCATTACAAAAATGTAAACTAAGCTGTTACACTGTCCTGGATAAAAGACATAAGAAAATTCAGAAATCATGGTTCTGGGAAGGACTAATACTAGAGAGAAAGAGAGAGAAAAGAAGAACGATGTTTCGGTGTAAAAACACAGTTGTACCAACTCACAGGATTGTGGTGCCACTCACCTTCCATGGTGCCCCTAGGTTGAAGACTTAGGGACATGGGATTGGTAGTATGTCCAGTTGAGCAGGCCATGCCACTGCACATAGTCTATTACTCAAAAGGCACCTGCAGATGAGAAAATGACTTCATGGTGTCACCTGCAGAGGTGAAAACTCAGCCAGAAAGAGTCAATCGTTATGGATGTGATGATGCACAGGGTTGTAAGTCGCAGACAGGTCTTAGAGTGTAAGCGCGCTGACTCCTTTGTTATTAACATTGTGTCTCCAAAATGGCGGACTGTGCTCTGCGTGGACTGCCCTAAACTCTGAGCCTCATTTTACAACAAATATTTATTTTATTTCTACAGGTAGAGTTGGATCATTATTTCTTTTAATTTGACTACTTGGGGAGGAGATTCAAGTGGTCCCTAATTTGAAAGATAGCTTGGATTGGCTGGTTGTTTCCCATTAACAGGAAGAACCACCCCTCGCTTTAAATTGTGGTGGAATGGTCTCAGTTGGCAGAGAGTTGCTGATACAACTGGCACATACCATGTCTCTGTTTGGGGTGGGAATTGTGCATGATGATGGGCAGCGATGTGTGCATGTTACTGTGCAGATATGTACGCCAGGGCTGTGCAGTGATGTGTGCAAACGAGCTTTGCTGTGTTGTGTGCTTAGATACGTAACAGGTGCGGCGTTGCCTCGTGCCCAGCTCTGGCAGAGGCGGCCGCGCTGCCCGCGCGCCAGCTCTCTGTCCCCACTGCGCCCCGTGTCATGGCCCCAGAAGGCCCCTGACGCCCTCCCTTGGCCTCTCAGGCCTGATCTGAGCCGGACTCATTAATGCAGAGGCCGGGGGGAGGCTGCGTGACTCGTGCTCCGGCGGAGCCCTGCTGCTGCCCGTGTGTGGGAGATCAAGCTTCGCGGGAGGGGGCTGCGGCAGGGGCCGGGGAGGGGCGGAGGAGGATGGGAGCAGCATGCTGCTTCCATGACGGCGCCCGCGGATACCAGGCAGCTGCTCCCCGTGCTCCCCTGCAGCGCGACGGCTGCAGCAGGGATCACGCGGGGCAGCGTGGGAGGGGCTGGGAGTGGGGAACCCAGCAGAGCCGCTTACATTCCAGCACTGCCCATGTGCAACAGATGCCAGGCCCGGCGCCCCGCCCCCCGCCACCCCGGCGCGTGCTAGTCCTGCTTTAATGAGGAAAGCCCAGACCTGTACATTTCGCCTCATGCTTCCTAGGCACTGGCAGGGATGCGCTGTGTATGAGGGGAGCTTCCACTATTTCTGCCAGTACAGCGCGTCTTGTGTATGAGGGCACTTTGCACTACTGTTGTCCTTACAGTGCACGTGGATGACAGAAGCTAGCGCTACTTCTGTCACTGCAGCACATGCCTTGTGTGTGAGGGGAGGAAATCTTGCACTACTGATGTGGGCACTGTACTTGTCTTGTGTATGAGGGAAGTTTACACTACTGTTGTGGGCACTGTACTTGTATTGTGTATGAGGGAAGTTTGCACTACTGGTGTGGGCACTGTACTTGTCTTGTGTATGAGGGAAGTTTACACTACTGTTGTGGGCACTGTACTTGTATTGTGTATGAGGGAAGTTTGCACTACTGGTGTGGGCACTGTACTTGTCTTGTGTATGAGGGAAGTTTGCACTACTGCTGTAGTTACAGTGCACGTAGATGACAGAAGCTAGCGCTACTTCTGCCACTGCAGCACATGCCTCGTGTATGAGGGCAGGGAATCTTGCACTACTGTTGTGGGCACTGTACTTGTCTTGTGTATGAGGGAAGTTTGCACTACTGATGTCGTTACAGTGTACGTGGATGACAGAGCTAGCGCTACTTCTGCCACTGCAGTACATGCCTTGTGTATGAGGGGAGGGAAGCTTGCACTACTGTTGTGGGCACTGTACTTGTCTTGTGTATGAGGGAAGTTTGCACTACTGGGGAGGGAAGCTTGCACTACTGTTGTGGGCACTGTACTTGTCTTGCGTATGAGGGAAGTTTGCACTACTGCTGTAGTTACAGTGCACGTAGATGACAGAAGCTAGCGCTACTTCTGCCACTGCAGCACATGCCTCGTGTATGAGGGCAGGGAATCTTGCACTACTGTTGTGGGCACTGTACTTGTCTTGTGTATGAGGGAAGTTTGCACTACTGGGGAGGGAAGCTTGCACTACTGTTGTGGGCACTGTACTTGTCTTGTGTATGAGGGAAGTTTGCACTACTGGGGAGGGAAGCTTGCACTACTGTTGTGGGCACTGTACTTGTCTTGCGTAGGAGGGAAGTTTGCACTACTGCTGTAGTTACAGTGCACGTAGATGACAGAAGCTAGCGCTACTTCTGCCACTGCCGATTCAGAAAAGGGGGTGGTGGTGATGAACAGAGTGTCTGAATTAAGCAGACCACTCTTACCCAGTCCAAAGATCAGGGCTTGATCCATCACCGTTATTTATCTCACTGCCCCATCCCAGCTCAGAACCTGGCTATATGCAAATTAGTCTGTCCCTGGCCCAGTGCATCATGGGAACAGGGCAGACCAAACTACCAGCACATGCCTCGTGTATGAGGGCAGGGAATCTTGCACTACTGTTGTGGGCACTGTACTTGTCTTGTGTATGAGGGAAGTTTGCACTACTGGGGAGGGAAGCTTGCACTACTGTTGTGGGCACTGTACTTGTCTTGCGTATGAGGGAAGTTTGCACTACTGATGTCCTTACAGTGCACGTGGATGACAAAAGCTATCACTACTTCTGCCAACTACAGTACATATCATGTGTAAGAGGGATACTACTGCGGGTACTGTACTTGTCTTGTGTATGAGGGAAATTTGCATTACTGCCTTCGTTACAGTACCTGGTTATGACCGAAGCTTGCACTATTGCTGCCAGTACTGTACAAGTGTATGAGGGAATCTCACATTAATACTCGCAGGAATGTACTTGTCCTGTGTATGAGGAAAGTTTCCACTACTGCTGTCATTACAGTACGTCTTGTGTAAGGGGGAAGCAGCTGCCGGTACACTATATGTGTTGTGTATGATGTACCTCTTCTCAATTTGAGGAAGCTTTCACTTGTGCTGCTCGTCTTGTACCTCTCCTCACTGTGAGGGAAGCTTGCACTTCTGCCACTTGTCTTGTACCTCTCCTCTGTGTGAGGAAGCTTTCACTTCTGTTGCTCATCTGGTACCTCTTTTCAGTGTGAGGAATCGTTCACTTCTACTGATCGTCTTTTACCTCTTCTCAGTGTGAGGGAAGCTTGCACTGCTGCTCATCTTGTCACTCTTCTCAGTGTGCGTAATCTTTCAATTCTGCTGCTCTCTTGCATCTCTTTTCAGTGTGAGAGAAGCTTGCATTACTGCTGCTTGTCTTGTACCTCTTCTCAGTGTGAGGGACGCTTTCAATTCTGCTGCTTTTCTTGTACCTTTTTCGGTGTGAGGAAGCTTGCACTTCTGTTGCTCATCTTGCACTTCTCAGTGAGAGGTAAGCTTGCACCTCTGCTCCTCTTGAACTCTTCTCAATGTGAGGGAAGCTTACACTTCTGCGGCTCCTCTTGTACCTCTCCTCGACGTGAGGGAAGCCTGCGCTGCTGCTGCTTGAGCTTGACCTGCCCTGAGCTGCTGCATGCTTGGACCTGTTTCAGGAACTCCCTGAACGACTTTGCATTCATTGTAACACATTTCTGAGAATCCCTTTTTCATAAGGACGGAAGAAGGAGAAATACGTCGCCAATATACATTCACATCAGAATGAAAGAGATTCAATCGCCAATAAAGAGTTGCAGAAATGAAAAGACTGCATTTGCCTAACCAGATGCAATCAAGCGTATTATCATTCAATAGCAGATATAATGTTCTCGGTGCCTGACATTATCATCACTCAAAGCACATAATTGCCCCCGAGGCATTGTGGGGTCGCCTGACCTCAGCAAGGGCATTCCCATTTAAATAAGGTTGATTAAAGGCACGCGGAGCCTCACGAATTTGTTCAGCAGCGCCCTAGTGCTTGGCTGCAATATTCGTACTCAATAATATTGATACTAATGTAGGACTTAATCTATATTTCTTCACACCCCAAGTGTTCAGACAGACTCCAAGGGAGAAAAAAACAGTTGAAGGCGGTTTAGCTGCTGCGGAGAGAATGGCGCCTTTTCAAGTATTGGAGGGGACATTTAGGAATGTCAGCGAGCAGTCAACCACAGATGCAAAGCAACTCCGCCCAAGCCTACATTTATTTAAACTACAAGTCCCACAAAGCAAAGTTAAAAAAAATCAGACTGGCTGAAAGTGCTACGAGTGAAATGCTGAAAATGGGGCCAGTGCAGGGTCGATTCGGTACACCACTGCGGGGGAAGAACGAGTTACTAGTAATGGGGCGCAAAGGACACGTTCAGAAGGATCCGCAGCAGTGGTGGCAGGGGAATTAATTACTGTCGGACCAGCACCATGGAAAGAGAAACGCGGACATGCTCACGCCGGGGAAGACAAGTGTGTCAAGGGCCTGTACAGCACCACAGACGCAGCGGATGAGCCCACACAGAGAGAACCGATGTGCGAACAGGGACTGGTCGGAGATCTGGACAGAGTGTTTGATGTGAAAAATCTAAGAGCGCACCCCTCCCCTCCCCCAGGCCACGACGTGTTTATCAAGAGCAAAGGACAGAGCTTACCTGTTCAGCACCGCGGACAGCGCTGTGTGACATCTATAAAGACGGACCATACTGTATATACATAGCGGGGGGAGGGACAGAAACTGTTCAGAACCACGGACAGAGCACGGTGTGGCTATCAGTAGATGGTTAATGGCAGAGACGAACTTTTCAGCACCATGGCCAGGGCTCTATATGGCTTCTCTTTTTTTATTTCAAAGTATTTTATTAGATTTTTTATACATACAGTTGTCATCGCTTTACCATTACAGGGTAAAAGCCCAAACTGGCTGTCCTTGTCAAGGATACAGGTAAGTGGTATATATTGTTGGCTGTCCCCTTTTCCACTGACTTGGTAGAAATAAAAATGGTTGAGAAGAGGAAAGATGGAGAAGGACAGAAGTTGGGTCCGGCGGCCTAGTGGACTGGTGTGTCCGCTGTAGGGGCCTGTGTTTGACCTCATGGTCACAGGTGCAAAAACCGGGTGGGTTCACTCAGCCTTTCATCCTCCTCAGGTCGATTAAAATGAGTACCATTAAGTTGAGAAACAATAAACATCTGCTATCCAGCGCCACGGGAGAACGTGATCTTTACAAATACACCTAATGTTTATGTTAACTGTTCAACACTATGCACGGCAAAGTGTATATCTGTGGCGGGGACAAGGACTGAAGATTTTCAGCACCATAGACAGAGCACAGCAGATACGCCCACAACGAGGGACAGATACGAACTGTTCAGCACCATGGAGAGCGCTCGGCGTGTCCATCAATAGCGAGGCAAGGGAGCGGCAACATTTTCAGCACCGTGGACAGAGCTCTGTGTGACATCGATGGCGAGAGACCGGACTGATCAACACTGTACGCAGGGCAAGGTCGGTGTATATCTACGGCGAGGACAAGCGTAGAAGCCGTTCAGTACCATGGACAGCGCACGGCGTGTCCAGCAATGGAGAGGCTGAGACAAAATGTTCAGCACCGCGGAGAGAGTACTGGTGCACATCAACAGAGAGGGGAGATACGGACACGACCCGTGCAGCCAGGGATGCAGACGAAATGTTCAGCAGCGCGGACAGAGCGCAGTGTGTTCATAATAGCAGTGTGTTCATCTACACTGAGGCTAGGAACAGGGATTAATGTTGTCACCGTGGATAGAGCTCTGGGTGCACCTTTGCGGCTGAGATGCTGATAAACAGGCACACGCCGGCTAGGGCCGGTTGAGACTAAGGCCTGACTCTTTCTTGCACCTCTGCTATTCTTCGCCTAGACCTGTCTCCCACCTTCACCGAAAAACACAGCAACACACCTGGATGGCCCTCAAACGCATCTTTCATTTACCTTCGATTGCTCTCAGAAGAAGCGTAGCCAGACATTTGGGCCAGACTGCTCCTTTTTGGGTGGTGGGGAGGGGGTGAGACATCTTTATTTGTAAATGCTTTCATTCAGTAATGGCCCAGGCGACCTAAAAATGATGGTAATGGCTGTACTGGGGCACTGGCAGTATTTCATTGACGTCTGTTTTAAAAAGAGAAAGGAGGGGGGGGGGGCGGGGGCTTCGAAAAAACACCATACATTGCAAAGGTTCGTAAGGGGTTGTAAGAGCTACATAAATTAAATTTCAATACCACACATAGGACATACACATGGTTTATGTGCAGGCACTCAGCTAACACTGTGAGGTGTACAGTATGTGGATGAGACAGGATGACATGATGATAGGAATCCTTTTTACGTTTTTACATCAGGGGCTCTCTGTGTATTTATGGTGCTGGTATAGAAGGGGAAGAGATAGATCTTGCCTCTCCTACTCCTCATTGTTACTGAGAAGAGCACTGCATCACCTGAATGCAGGTAAGGAGAAGGGGGAACAGCATTTACAATGTGGGTGGAACCAAGCGTTGTTACCCCGCAAGCATCACCATGCTTGCCTTTACCACACATAAGCGTGGTAAAGGCAGACATCGCTCTAGATTCAGAGTGGATGGAAGGGGAGATTGCAGGGCTTTAAGTGGAATGAAAAAACTGGGGGGGGGGGGGTCTCAAAGGGGCGTGGTCAATGGAATTAAGGGCGTGGCTTAAAAAGACGTAAACTAAAAATCTGTGTTTAGCACAGTGTGCCGCCCGACTTGAATTTTGCTGTTCCTGTCATTGCGTCCAGATATATGATACAACAAGTCACATCATACCTACAAATAGGTACTATTGGCTTTGTCAATGGTTGCTAGTTGCATAAGATAAACAAGCAGCAACTATGGCTTGCATATAATATTGAAAAAACTTCCACTTGAAGCCCTGGTGCCACCACGACAATGTTGCAGCTCCTGAGTTTCAAAAAGAGAAGGGAAATCCAGAGAGAAAATGACTATAAAGGATTTCCATGCACATCGATGTGCCTGCTGTCACGTCCGGAAAAGAAAAACTGGACCGCCTGTGCCAGGGCATAAAACAGAGCCCAATAGGGACCCGTTTCGAGGCGCCCTCAAAAAAACTGCTGGTGCCCAGACTTGGTGAGACCCGGCCCACTTATAGCCCTGGGAGATTGGAAGGAACAGGAAAGATTGGGACGTGGCTTGGTAAGTAGGACTGGGGGCTTGGTTTTAGGGCTAGGGGAAAGGGTAGTTTATAGGGCTGGAGGCCGTTTTAGGGTTCAGGCCAGGGGACTGGGGTTGGGGTTGGGGTAGTTTTTTGGGCTGGTTTTTACGGATCAGAGCAGGTGTGCCGGGCAGTTTTTAGGACTGGGGCCGGTTTTAGGGCTCAGGGCAGCCGGCCTGGGATCAGTCTAGTTTTCAAGGCTGGAGCTGATTGATTTTCCTCCTTCTTTCCCTCTTTGTTTCTTTTCTCTCTCTTGCTTTGGGTCAAAGTCTGATGATTTAAATGAGTGACAGTCTCTTAAAAAGAGAGCCTATGGGCCCCACCTGTAACCTCCGGCTCAAAAAAATCCCTTTGTATAAAATAAAGGTGGCTTTAGGGGGTGACTGTGAAATTCTGACTGGATCAAAGAGAATATGTACGGCAAAGTTAATAACTTTGTCAAGGAAAGAGAAGAAGTTTAGTGGTTGATGCACTAGAAGACTTTTCACAATAGTCAAGTTTGCTGCATGACAACGATGTTGGTTAGGCCCAAGCAACATGCTTAAGTCCTCAGAATTTGAAAAAGTTGCAAATTTCACGTTATGCAACATTTGCGTAAACCTTGCAAATCTTACACTTGCAAAATAGCACACAGTATTTTCCAGGCAGGACATGTTAGGGTCGAAAATATCTTAAAGGAGGCCTTTCTTTTTCAAATTAGTCCCCTTGACAGTATCTCTGATGACTGCTGAGCATCTCCGCTTTCAATTTTTCTCTGAGATACCGCAAAGTGAATTTCATATAAGCTTACATAATTTTGCTTAATAATTTTCATCAAATTTGGCAAACAGGTTTTTTTGGCATCTTCACACATTTCAATGTTTTGTTAAAGGTTATGGCAACTTGAAGTGAGATGGTAGAATGCTTTACTGAAGTTACTCAGCTGGAATCTCATTGTCGAGGCCTCGATGGAGATTAAGGACACCAAACACATGACCAAAGGTGAAGGGGTCCATCCTCAAGGAGAAACATGACGCTGGGGGTGCCTAGGGTTATGGTGGAATGCAGTGACATGTTTTGTTTCAGTTTAAGTAATTTAACATTAGAGAACTTTGCACTCTTCTGTGTTAATTGCTGCTATACCGAGAGAGATTCAGGACCTACTATAGATGTAAATGAAGAACGGAGAAGAACACACGTGTTTCCCCAACACAGAGTTCGTAAGAGAAACTTAAAGAGGAAATCATTTTGTCAAGAGATATAGGTGACACTAACTTTTATAAGCATGATGGAAGAATGGAAGATCTGCGAAGAAATGCAACGAGGAAGGGTAATTTGAGTAGTAGGAAGATACCCTCTCAAATGCTGTGCTGGCAATGCCAACTGGTTGATCACAGGGTTGTATGATTGACTGTGACAAAAGCTGCAGGGAGGTCAAGCAATATATGTATTGAGGAAAAATGGCAGGGATGGCCAGGCCTGATGAAGTCAGATGTGTGGGAGAGAGCAGTTTCGGCAGAGTGGAAAAGCCAGATTGAAAAATGCTATATAGGCTTTGGGACGAGAGTAATGGGTTAACCAGTTAAACAACAATTACTCAAGTATTTTTTTAAAGAGTGGAGTTGGGGGACTAAGCTGTGGTTAGAAAAGCAATTGGTTGTAGGCTTCTACATTGTGGTTTAACCACTACAGAGATTGAACATGTTGTGTGGGTGCTAAAAGGAACAAGACTTTCATTGGCCAAGAGATACAGTTTAAAGTCCCCTAGAGAACAGAGACTGAGCTTTCACAATTAGAGTGCAGATGTGATTGGAATCAATACATGAATATTTGCAGATTTCAGAATAAAGGATAATCTTGTGGACTGTAAACTTGAAAGACAACAGATTATTTGGAGTGAGTAGGTGTAAAACGTGTGTTAAGTATTTCGGATTGTGCTGAATTGTGTAAAAAATGTAAAAAAGTGAATTAATCTGCCAAGAGGCACAACTGGGTTACTGTGGCGCAGACATAGCACCTAGGATGTTAATTGTGTAAGGCATCCGTTGGTGTGAGGCCGGAGTAAGATATTGTGTCCTTGATAGCCCACCGATTTTGCCTCATCAAGGGCAGATGTAAGGTAATGAAAGTCTTTCTTGCAGTAATCGGATTTTGGGGAAATTAGTCTTTCAACCATATGTGCAAAGGGCAATTTAGAGACATTTGCTTAGACATTTTCCTCACCTGTTTTGCTTTTGCTCTCTGCTAATGAAAGCGAATGTCACTCATTTGCATTGGGTAACCTTGGGGTATCACTTCATGTTCCTTCGTGTATCTCTCCATGTGAAGCTTCATTTTCTGATGATGTTGAAGACTTGTCAGTTAGACTATACACCAGTGCCCCTTCCATGAACACACCACCTCTCATCGATTCAATGTTCAATCTGTAGTGTGGCAATTATCGCTTATAGAACTAGGCACAATGGGGCATATTAGCAAGGAATAGCGATATCTATCGCAAAATGCGATTAGCACGATTTTTTTTAATCGCTTTGCCTGCCTTGCTAATAGGCGATAGCTGTGTTAGCGACTGCTTTCAGTCGCTAACAGTTTGGGTACACCAACTTTGCATGTCATTAGCGATAAATATCGCTGACATGCAAAGCGGGGCCCAAACCCGTCGCTATCGCCTAAAAGCTGTCGCTAACTGCTGTTAGCGACAGCTTGCTGATAGGGCGATAAAAATATTGTCGCTTTAGCGGCAAAAAGTGCCGCTAAAGAGGCGATATGCCCATGCCAATATGCCCCTTTGAAGACCACTCAGCGACGTTGATCACCGTGATTTCTTTGTTTCTCTTTCGAATAATTGATTGAAGAGCTGCGCACTGCATGTACTCTTATATTCTGAGTAAGTTAGAAATTTATGGCACTAGAAATCATCCACAAAGCTGAAGGCAGAGACAATAACAGGATGTTACTGCAACGCGAAAATCATTGGATTTACAAACTGAATTCGATTAAGCCTTTTGGGCTCAATGAACGGGTGGAATTTGCCTGTTATTTATGAGACAATGCACTATCCTAGTGCTTATCTGTTCGCTAATTCTGCTTGTTGCATACGCATGTAATTTATTATGTGTAATATTTATTTCATTTTTAAATTTTATTTTTTTGCTTCGTATTCATGTATAATTTGGCTATCAGATTTGACTATTGCATATTCATTTCATTTCATTATTGAGTATAGTTTTCAGATCCGTGCGCACACATGGAGTCTGCCTTCTAGCTCCATAGGTGTCTGGACACCACAGTCCTTCTTCTAATACTAGGATATCACCCAGCCTAACCCGGCTGTAGTTTTACAACCGCCGGAATACTTCCGGTTGAATTTGGTCGAGCCGCGACATTGGAATTCCATGAAACACGGAGATATGTAAGTTAAACATGCAGCATCGTTTTTTAACGCGCAGGCTTAACATTGTTAGCGGCCAGGAATTTAACTTCAGTCCTTTAGGGTGACTTCAACTGCGAATATGTTATATCGTTTATTTTATATCTGCTAATGAATGTACGTCACACAGTCAAGTTAAATTGTTTTATTTTTAAATGGTTTATATTTGCGTGATTTAGATGACTCTATTGTTGTTCAACTTCCGAGTTACACATGAATATTACAATAGCGTTATCATTGTTTTTTATCATAGATGCTCCCCGATGAAGGGCCATAGCCCGAAATGCATTGGAGCTAAGTCTTCGAACATTTGAAATAGAAATATACCTCTGACCAGGAATGGTTTTGTCAGAAATGAATTATAACGATATGAATGAAATATTCGTCTTGATTTAGTAAATCATACTAATTTGACAAACAATCAACGTATGAAAATAAATACATTTTGAATGTCCAAATATCAATTTCTCATTTGAATTTTTGGAGGAAAAACACCAGATTGAGTGCCTTGGGGATGTTATCAATGGTCCATTGATCACACGCATTTTTCTAAGTTTGTTTCTCTTTCCACATGGCGGGACCTCCACCCATCACAGGACCTCAACTCCCAGTTCCTAATGCCATGGTACGCAAGACCTACTCATCTATGATTCAAGTATCCCTTCAAATCCCTCTATCCACCAACTAGCACTGCGTCCATCGCTCTTCGTGCACACAAATTATTTAATGCCATGGGCTGGCTGCCCACGTTGACCTACTCTAAATACATCTGGTGGGTCGAGTGGGCTCGCAGACATGAGTGCTTAAAGGTCGAACATCTGATTTTCCTTCAAGTTCTCGTCTCTGGGCTATTTTTAGAAAAATGCAAATTGAGGGGAAATCCGCATTTCCCCTGAGCTCGTGCTCTGCACTGTGTGTATAATTTACTTAAGAAGTGGGGCCTTGATTGGGAAGCCCAGGGCTGACAGACCTCGCAGCTTTCAGTAGCTTTTCCTAGTCTACAAAGTGAAGGGAGGTAGAGGGTATAATGGAGTGGCACACTAGAAATCATTTTTTTTCTCTGACCCCGCCCCTTTCAAGTGACCCGATTAAGCATCATGCTTCCAGCTACAACATCCAGACCTGGCAACTTACCCAATGGCTTTAGATTTACAAGTCTGCCAATAAAGAGCAGAGGGCTTTTCCCCCAAATAACGACAAAACGCTATTTTTTCGTCGTATAACAAGCTCCATATATTCTGTTAACATAACATACTAATTTCATAACAATTGGGTCTATAACAACAATTTCGACGCGTTTTACATCAGTGTATTGGGAGACTAAACAGGGCTTTCATTGAATTCATTGATGGGGACACTTTGACAAACCTGCCTTGCTGTTTGGTTCGCCCGTGGATTCTTTGCATCTCCACCAACGCCTCGCGGAACCCGCTGCGCGGGTCCCGCTTCGCAGAGGGGCGCTCTCCTTCGTGGGCTGTTAGCTGCTGCTGGGGTAAGACAGGGGCTGAGGGCTGCGAGCAAGAGGGCTGGGACTACATTTCCAAGGAGTCCCAGTAACCCCGCCCGTTCCACCTGGGCTGCTCTCCCTCCCCGCCCCCAACGACCGGGTGATTTAATACCGGCTTGGACTGCACTTCGTGGGACACTTTGACAAACCTGCCTTGCTGTTTGGTGCGCCCGTGGATTCTTTGCATCTCCACCAACGCCTCGCGGAGGGGCGCTCTCCTTCGTGGGCTGTTAGCTGCTGCTGGGGTAAGACAGGGGCTGAGGGCTGCGAGCAAGAGGGCTGGGACTACATTTCCCAGGAGTCCCAGTAACCCCGCCCGTTCCACCTGGGCTGCTCTCCCTCCCCGCCCCCAACGACCGGGTGATTTAATACCGGCTTGGACTGCACTTCGTGGGACACTTTGACAAACCTGCCTTGCTGCTTGGTTCGCCCGTGGATTCTTTGCATCTCCACCAACGCCTCGCGGAACCCGCTGCGCGGGTCCCGCTTCGCAGAGGGGCGCTCTCCTTCGTGGGCTGTTAGCTGCTGCTGGGGTAAGACAGGGGCTGAGGGCTGCGAGCAAGAGGGCTGGGACTACATTTCCCAGGAGTCCCAGTAACCCCGCCCGTTCCACCTGGGCTGCTCTCCCTCCCCGCCCCCAACGACCGGGTGATCATCGTAATAGCTATATTTTAACGTGTGAATACCGCTGCGCGGGAGCGCGCGGGAGTTCGCCGGGAGAAGCCCGGGACAAGGGCGGGACCATCTGGGGCCGAAGGAGGCCGGGCTGGGCCGCCCCCCTTGGTTCACGCACTTGACCCAAGGTACCTGTTTGCTACAATCTGCGGCGAAATATATCTTTGCACTTGAATGATGCCGTCTCCGGCCAAGGAGAGCACACCGTTGAAGCCGGGAGGAGCTAAAAGCAGGACCTTAGAGAATTATTTCTCACGGGCCGGGGGGGAGGGGGACAAAGAGTGTAACCTGTCTCGGCTAAGAGCAGAAAGGAGACGCTCAATAGACAATCTGAAAAATACCCCTCTCGGAGAACAATCTACTACGCCCAGGGAGGAGTTGTCTTTTATAGATGATGTCCCACTTCTGTTGAGGGATCACATGAATACTACACCAGCAGAAGCTATGATCATAGCCCCAGTTACTAGTCCTAGTCCCACCAGAGTGACCATAGACCTAGTCTCCCAACCACTGCGGGACCCCAAGGCCAACACAAACCCACCCATATCAGTAAGCGTGCAAAGTTCTCATGGCCCCCCCCTAACAAACGTAGAAGGAAGTCGAAGGGCGTACAGGGAAGGAACAAATCTAAAAATTCCCGTCTGGACTTTGGGAAGTCTGCTGTCAAACCGCCTGTAGTAGTGGCAAAGTCACAGGCTGATTCTCACTCTAAACCTGTTGACCAGGATAACCCAGCCCCCGCCCCGACAATAAAGGTGGGAACTAATATTGCTAACCTCCCCCTATCTGTTGTTCCCCTGGGGAATCTGGAATTCTTGTTAAGGTCTCTATTATTACCAATCACCGAGAGTTTAAAAAAGATTGAGACTAGACTAACCGCACTGGAGACCGCAGTAGGTAGTCTGAAAATCCCGGCTGAGCACCAGGAAAGGAATTTAGCACCCACCTCTATTAACGTAGCCACCGAACAGCCTGTACATAGAGCCTTAAATACACTCCCGTTACATGCAGTAAATACGGTGGGTTCACAACAGCCCGCAAAGAATAACTCCGTACCAACCAGGCCTTCTAACTTTAACATCCCTATTCCCCCGTCTGGCCCGGTCAACTTGGTACAGCAGGCAGACAGTACCACACTGATCCCCCTAATGAAGCTTCCCCCAAGACCACGTAGGCCCAATCTACCCCCCGAGACCAATGATTTTACTGTTGTCTTGGCAGGAGTTCCCCCACTTGAAGCAGGGGAAACTGAGGACTTCTGTGCCTTGAAAAGTAGGGTCATTAAGTGGCTAAACATAAATAGACCTCTCCCGTTACACCTTAATAATGAAATCATAATGGTAAGAAGGGTGCCATGGGTGGGGAGAACCCAGAAATCTATTGTTGGGGATTGCATACTGACAAGTTTTAGGGATACAGATACAGTGACCTATATTTGCCAAGGGGAAAACAGATCTAGGGAATCCACTATTCATACCCTTCGGGTGTCTTTCTTTTTTCCTATTAGCCCAGCCCCACTGCAGTCGCAACAAAAGCAAAACAACTGGGAGAGGGTTGGCAGGAGGGGGAGACACCAGGACTCTAATCATAGATCATCACTTGGCCGTCAGGAACCTCCTTTTCACACCTATAATCGGTTCAATGGTCTGAATGATTTAGAGGGGGTTGATTGACAGATGGATAATGCCCCTCAGGGTCATATGGAAGAGAGTGCCCAGGTAGAGGTGGTGGGTGAACGGAGCCCTAACGTTCAACTAATTGTAATGTCTGACGTAGGAAATCCAGGGTATGATGAACCGAATGTTACATTAATAGAATGTTCAGGAGGGGGGTACGGGCTGGCCACGCAAGGTCCGACACAGGAGACTCTATTACACCAACAGGAGGGTTTAAAAGTGCGAGGGGAAGGTATGAGACTGATTTCCTGGAATGTTGCGGGGATAGCGGGCAAATTCTCCAACAAGGATTGGGTCGATTACATTAGAAACTTTCATGTTATATGTCTCCAGGAGACATGGGCGTTGGCAAGTGATCACCACCTACAGGGTTATAAGTGTTTTTTTGTTTCCGCCCGAAAATCTAGATCGGGGAGAGCAATGGGTGGGTTGTCCATCTACGTAGATTTAGACCTCCCAGGCACCTGGTCTTCTCCAGATTGGAGTCTACATGGGATCCAGGTAGCTCGGTTTTTTGGGAAGGGGCTAAGATTCTCTGTCTTTAACATCTATAACTCAGAGTCAGTAAATAATTGTATCCCCCTACTAGCGGATTTAGACCAGAGGCTGGAATCAGAAACAATATCCCAAAACAAGGGGCAGCCCTGCGGGTTATTATTAATGGGAGATTTTAATTGTCATCTCTGCCCAGCACTGGTCAAGGCAAACTCAGACTGGTCACAATGCCCATTGAAAAAGGGGCCGCACTTCTCTCACACACCCACTGGATCGGCTCTGGACCTCCTACTGCTTAAGTATGACTTAGAACATACTATTAATATGATTGACCCTCAGTCAGATGGCACACTCCCCCCAACTTTTAAGGGTAGGGGCTGCGCGTCCTTTATAGATTATATTTTGGTCTCGAGATCCCTGATAAATAAAATAACCAAGGTAGGGATAGAATGGAGCAGTTTTAGCGATCACAACCCGCTTGTATTGGTGCTCTCGTATAGGGTGGGGGCCGGCACTAACCCCCGTGGTACAATCGAGGAGAAGGCAACGGACCAAGGCAGGCGGCTGAAATGGTCCAAAATAGATGGGGCAAAGTTTTTTAAAACCCTGGGTGACAAGGGTTTACATGCCATTAACGATTGCCTAGATTTAGAAGTTCAGGGAGCAACGTTACTGGATGCATTTGAGCAGATTGCCAATTTGATTGATGGCCTACTTAAGTCCGGTGCACCCTCACGTATCCTGGTCAACCCACGGTGGTTTGACAAAGACTGCTCCAAGGCACTAAGGGAGCTGAAATGCTGCCTGAAGCAAAAACCGAGGGACTCCCAAAAAGTTAGGGCGTGCAGAGTGAATTATAATAATGAAATTAAAAGGAGGAAACTTGCACTGCAGGCTGAAGCGTGGGCAGATTTAAGAGAAGCAGGGGAAAGAAAGGATCTCGCTGGTTTCTGGAGAATTATTAATAACCCGACCTTTCAAGAGAAGGATTCCCCAGATATTGGGGCTAACATCCTCCCTGAACAGTGGACAACACATTTTAGAGGCTTATATAATTATGAGTCTGGTACCTCTGCAGAACCATCGGTAACTATAAGTCAGATTTCCCCGGTGGTATTTTCCCTCAAAGAGATCATAGTAGGGATGGAGGGTTTGACTAAGAATAAAGCTCCGGGTCCGGATGTGATCCCCCCTGACCTATTCCTCAGTAACATAGACTTATGGGCCCCTTTAATGACCAGGGTCATAAATACTGCCATCTCTTGTGACCTTCCGCCATCGTGGTCAAAAGCAATTATTGTGCCAATTTTTAAAAAGGGCAATAGGGACGACCCTAAGTGTTACCGGCCAATCTCCCTTATTGACGTATCGGCCAAACTTCTGGGTAGGGCAATCCTGAATAGATTGTCGGAGTGGACCGACGAGAATAACATCTTCTCGGATACCCAATACGGGTTCAGGACAGGGAGGTCCACTAGCGATCAATGCCTGAACCTTTACATGCTGACTGCCAAATACACTCTGGCCAGTGAAGAACCTATCTATATGGGTTTCATGGACTTGGCAGCAGCATTTGACCATGTCAACAGAGGGAAGTTATGGGACCTGATGTCAAGCATGGGGATTGAGAGTGGTTTAATCGCCATATTAAGGGAACTACACAGTGACACCACGGCCAGGGTCCGATTTAACAGGGAGGGAGGTCTGACTGACTCCTTTCCATGTAAGAGTGGAGTCAGACAAGGCTGTATCCTCGCCCCTTTTTTGTTTTCCCTTTATATTAATAATTTGGAGCAGTTTCTTTTGGGTTTAAAAGCTGATTGCCCTAGGGTTGACCAGAGACATATTCCTGTCCTGCTTTACGCGGACGACGCGGTTTTGATCGCGCGCACTCCGCGAAGTCTACAAATTCTGATAGACGGGTTCGTCAAGTTCATGAGCACCTTGGACTTATTTGTCAACCTGAGTAAATCTTATGTGCTCCTGGCCGGTAAAAAACCGTCCTCTAAGTTCACCTATACAATTGGTACTCATATTATAGAGGAGGTTAAAACGTTCTCCTACCTGGGAGTGACTTTTGATGGTGCTTTGCAGTTTAACTCCCTGGTGACAGAACGCTGTAGTAAAATGATTGCCTCTAACGGGGCAATAGCAGGCTATGGCAGCAGATTAGGTCGTTGGAGCCCGGAACAGGTAGTGAATTTGTACCGCTCCGTAACATGCTCAAAAGTAATTTACGGGGCAGAAGTATGGGGATTTGTGAACACTACCAGAATCCAACAGGAAGAAAATAAATACTTGAAATCTGTTCTGAGGGTACCATCCAGCACTGCTGGATTTATAGCACATAGGGAGCTTGGGAGGCCTTATCTGGAGGACCTGTTAAAACTCAGGCCAATTGTGGCCTGGTTAAAAATATGGGCTAACCCAGAAGCGCACTTAAGTAGAGAAATCTTACTGGATTGCTTAGACAGGACCAATTGTATGCGCATCCCCTGGCTCAAATACGTGAAAAAATCCCTAGAAGATTTAGGCTTCGGAAACCTCTTCACGAACCCAACAACAATCTTAGCCCAGCATAAAAAACAAATAGGGGAATTTTTTCTAGAGCGGAAAACCCGAGAAAGAGCTGAGGCAGAAATACTTAAAAAGACTGTGAGGGCACATAACCTGGTGAAGAGTGTGGAGGGTATGGAGCCTTACCTGTACCTAATGCATAACGCACAGGACAGATTCCTTATGTGTCGTTTTAGATTAAATTTATTGTCTTTTGTGTTGGCTTCACCAGCAGGCTTTTCTATGTCAATTGAGCAGAAGGGACCCTGCGGCTGCGACAACAGGTCTCCGCAGGACTCGCTTCATTTTGTTTTGCTCTGTCCATACTACTCTATGCCCAGGCGCAGTTTCCTTGTAAATATTTTAAAAAATGCCCATCAGGAACATGCTAGGGATGCACTAGTCTTCTTGCAAAAAGCCTCCGATCCACTTACCTTGTGTTGTGTAATGAATTTTATTAAGGTTGCGGTCCGATTAAGGATGACCAGGGGCTAGTTATGAAAGTTTTTTACCATTAAATGTATGTTTATGTACTTGTATACAGATATTTTTATCTATGTTAACTTTGTACAAGGATCTTGTTCAATGTTTAATAATTTTTTAAACAATGTATATATGCTTGTGCTTTTATGGTGTTTTTTAACCACCGAATAAAGATTCTTGAAATGAAAAAAATGAAATGAATTCATTGATGTATTTCCATGAGGCAATGGCGCCAAAGCAGAACATTTGGAACAAAGGAGCCTGGACTTGCAGGAGCAGGGCTGAAGGCAGCAGAGGAAGGGTCCGAATTACATGTTTAGGCATCACTGTTCGTCTGTACATCTATATCATATTACACATCCATGTCCACATGTTCTGTATAGTACACAGTACCAGTACGATCCCATTCCTAAGGCTGAGAGATATGGATGCCGTGGTACAAAAGAAAAGAACCAAAATTTCCAAGATCACGCAGCTTAGCTAACTGAATATGCACCAATAGAATTAGTAAACCACATATTCATATTTTAGATCCAAATGTGCACATCTCTCACCTTGCTGCCCGGCACATAGCTTCAACCCAAGAGAAGAGCAAACATCTCCTCTTCCATACATGTCTAGGCTAATATCTCCCACCCTAGTGTTTTAGGCTTAAATCTCCAACTCTAAGCCAGGTTCACACATCTCACTGTAATAATCTTATCCGAACATTAGACCTGCATCTCCCACCTTCATGGTACTTCCATGTCTCATGCTAATGTTTACCTGTCCCATCCTACTGTTCCTCTCACATTCCCAGCCCACTATTCACAGTCTCCATCCTAATGCTCAAATCACAGACTTTTAGCGCACACTGCACCTCTCGCTCTTACATTCACCTCGCCTACCCATATGCTTGGCATTTGTCTCTCACCCTAGTGCTCACATCTCCCACCCTAATGCTCAGTTCACAGACTCTTAACATGATCTCATGTTTATCTCCTTTATATTGACCTCTTCTACCCAAATGTTAGCCTTTTATCTGTTACGTTTTGTGTATTTGTAAAGTGCACAATCACCCGTGAGGATATCCTGGCGCTGAGCAGGTTTGTGTGTCTAGCCCTGCCTAAGGTAGATTGGTTAATTGAAAAACCAGGTCTTTGGCTTTTACGGGATTTAAGAAGAGAGGAGTCCTGCGGAGTGGAGGTGTCTGGGAGGTTGGTGGAAGGAGGTGCAACTGTTCAGGTAGGTACAGCCTAAGTTGTGTATTGCTTTGAATGTGTCTGATGAGTTTGAAATGAGCACGTTTATGTATCTGGAGCCTGGGGAGCTCCCTGACGTGAGGTGTTACAGGAGTTCTGTGTAGGAAGTGGAGGATGAGTCTGGCTGCCAAGTTCTGGATGGTCTATAGTCTTCTGGTGAGTTGACTGGTGAGCCCTGCATAGAGGGTGACCCCGTAGAAACAACCTGCTGGTGACTGGGGCATAATTGACCATTTTCTGGTGTTTCTTGGGAGTCATTTGAAGATCTTCCCCAGCATCTTCAAGGTGTGGAATCAGGATGCAGTGATGATGTTGACTTGTACGGTCATGTCCAGTTTGTAGTTAATGATGATTCTGAGGTTCCTGGAGTGGGTACTGGGTGTGGGTCCAAGTTTCGTCGGCCACCAGTTGGAGTCACATTGCGAAGTGTTCTTGCCAAAGAACACTACTTTTGTTTTGTCAGTGTTGAACCTGAGATAGTTGGCTTTCATCCAGTTAGTGACTTGAGTCCTCCAGGCAGGGAACTTGTTTCTTGGGTTGGGAGTGCCGTCTGAGAGGGAAACTATGAGTTGATTGTCATCAGCATTGGAACGGATGTGTATGTTGCGTACACAGAGGATGTTGGCCAGAGAGATCATGTATGTGTTGAAGTAGGTGGAACTGAGCGATGAACCTTGAGGCACTCACCAGATGAGGCTGCAGATTTCTGAGGAAGACTGAAACATGACAGATGGCGGAACCTTCATAAACAAGCATTTGCAATGCAATAGGTCTCGCATTAGGAAAGTTTGAGCGAATGGTATTGTAAATGACACTTTTTTTATTTATGTGTTGGTTTTGAAAATAGCGAAATTAATAGCTTTGTCATTTACAATGCCAATAGTTATAACTTTCGCAAATGTGACACCTAAAGCATTTGTATTGCAATATGTGTTGTATTTACGTGACCATTGTCACAGTTGCAGCCTGGTTGACAATGCAGTGTCCGAAACAAATGACCAATCATAATCGGGTTTCTTTAACCAATTGGCCATATACTGCTGGATGTACATTGTCATGCTTGGTTGTATCAGTATCGGGTCTATAATGGCAGGATCCCAAGAGGCTGATGCACTGGGAGGGAGTGTGTGTTTTGTGTGTGCTCATGAATGAGTGTATCTACGTGTGGAAGCGCGCATGCGCATCTATGTGTAAGTGCATCTGCGCCTCGTGTGATGTCAGATACAATTTACTTTTACCTCCAGACAAAGCATGCGGAAGCCAACTATGGCATCCCTGGTGCCACCCCTGAGGCAAAGTTAGTATTTACTAAGAGCAGGCACTTCTATTATGATGGGGGTACTCCTGGCATAATGGTCACAATTCTTGGCAGACTGCAGGTTTTTATAACTTGTTTTGGAGCACCCATGGTTTAATTGTGAGAACTCTAGGCAGACTATGAATGCTTATGGGAAGAATGAGCCAAACCCTGGTAGAACAGTATTAATTTGTAAAAAGTCTTCACACGTCCTGCTGGATGAGGGCACCCCAGGGATAAAGGTGGTCATGCTTGAACTATGCTCCTACTTGGAATAATGGAACCCATCACTGGCAATATCTAGTCCATGGAATACAGGTAGTCCTTCTTGACTTATGTATGTTCTGCATCCGTGGAATTATGGGGCCCACTGCTGGCATAATGTGCTACAGGGCACAACAAGCTTATTGCATAGCATTCCTATAATAAAATGAGCATGCCTGGCATGGTGGCAGTGGCACAATGGTACCCAATTAATGACATATTATGGCCATTCTTGATATAACTGTCATCATCACAGGCATATGGGAGGTGGAAAACACTAGCGTACGATTGATTACCCTGGTATGTGCGGATTATACATGAGCATGTAAAGCAAACTCTTTGGAAGGGAAACAATCGAAAAATAAAATTAACTAAAACCGAGAGCAAGGAAAGATGCAATTTACATTTTGAAATGCGCAAAATTGAATAGATTTATTGAACTGCTCGCAATGCTTAGGACTTAATAACCAAATTATTTTTTAATGCAACCAGCCGACATGTGTCTAGACTTTGTTTTATATTGTTTTGTTGCAAGACAAACTGCCTTTCTGCTGTGGCTACTTCTTAACAATTTCTTAAAAAGAAGCATAGGTCGACTTCGCTAAAATAGGCAGAACCGTTAAGAAAAGAAAATCAAATCCGTTAAAACAGTCTAAACACAGAAATATCTTTACATACTGGAACAGTGCGCTGCGCACAGGACATACTTCAATAATTAGACATTTTAAACAGCATTTTATGTACCTTCGTTTAGTCTGTAAAAAAAGTAATTCGTTTTAAGGAAGAACATTTACAACTAGGTATTTAGTTTCCACACACGTTAGTTGAATGTACTGCACACACGGTGTGACAAAATTAAAAATCAACGCAAAGATTGGAGCGGAAATGCCCCAAACCACCGTAGTCGCTGATTTATTGCTCCTTCCCTCGGGAAAACGAGTCAAACAAGCATTGGCGGCCGCAAAAAAAAAAAAAATCGCCCGCGAAATGAAAATAAAACAAACAAGTACTGTATTATAAATATGCACGGCGGCGAATGTGAGAGGCTAAGACAGTGCAAGGCACAGTGTGAGAGTTCACTGCAGAGCTTGGCATACTACGAGAGTGTGGAGAGCGGCGTGCTGGTTTGGAAAGCAATTTGTGAGAAGTAGAGCAGAGAAAGTGAGTGGGCAAGTCCGCGTTAGAGGGTAAGGTAGTGAGCGTGCAGTACACCTTGTGATTGTGTACGACGGTGAGAAGCAGAGAGTTTTCGAGCAAACACGGTGTTTCTGGCAATACTTGAGTGCATGGTAAATAGAGAGCGTGGGCGCAAGGGAGTAGAGGAACGGAGTCTATGCACAGCAGCCTGGTGAGTGGGGCTGCTGGCAATGTGATAGTGAAAGCGTTAAGCGCTGCCCGCCTCACTGTTGTTAGGGACCGTATGTTGTTGGGTCCGGGAGTTGTCAGCGTGCACTTGTACAGCGGCGTGTGTAATAGTGAAAGAGTGAGGTGCTGTCCGCCTCGCCTGAGTGAACTAAAGAATGGTGATGGATTAAACCCAGATCAGTTGACTGGGGTGAGTGTTTGATTTGTTCAAACGCTCCGTCTATCATCCCCTTTTGTACGGCTTTGTTCGCCCTAAGTGTGGCAGGGTATGCTCAGACGTGAGTCCCTTGTTCACTTGGCCACTGGATTCAAGATAGCCTGGCTGATGAGGATTATGAATCCGAAACCGGTCCCAGGATGCTTGTTTCCGGTCCAGGGAAGACATGGCTTGGCAGTTCGGGCTGGACTGTTCCCACGAGGCACAGGGTCAGACTGATTTGCATATAGCCATGTCTGAACTGGGGTGGCTGAGTGAACTAAAGAATGGTGATGGATTAAACCCAGATCAGTTGACTGGGGGTGAGTGTTTGATTTGTTCAAACGCTCAGTCCATCATCCCCTTTTGTATCGCTTTGTCCGCCTCGCCATTGTCACGGATCGTGTGCATGCTGGCAGTAGCGAGAAGGGAGATAGGAGATGGGCACAGCGCGTAACTGGATGTGGTGAATGCGCGTATCCCGATCCCCTGGGCACTCCCACACAGCCCTAGGACCACGAGACATGACTGCAACAAAAACAAGCTGCGAGCGTGCGCATCCTGAAAACGGAAGTTCGGGAGCGTCACGCCTGTCGTGGGGCGGGACTTACGTTTTCCGCGAAGCCCGAGCCCACGGAGTTGATGCCCCGCAGTGGCTGCAGAAGTCAGGACGGAGTGGCGGCGATGCGGTGAGTAAGGCTTAGTTGTAAGGGGGGCGGTGGGTGTGTGTGTGTGTGTGGGGGGGAGGGTAGAGGGCGGTGGCGGCGTGTGTATGCGTGCGTGTCTGTGTATGTGCAGTGGGGTGGGGGGCGGCAGCGTGTGTATGTGTGCGCACGCCTGTGTGTGTGTGTGTGTGTGTGTGTGCATGCAGAGGGGTGGGGGCTGGCTGTGTCTGTGTGTATGCGCCGTTAATGCATGCGAGCGAAGCGAAAGCAGGGGCTGTGAATTCGTCTGCGCAAGCGCGGCTCAGAAGCGCGCTCCCGCGGTCAAAACTGAGACTGCAAAAGCGCGCGTCTGACTCGTGTCTTCATTCCCAAATACGGCTGACAATAGGTCCAGAAGCAGACAGCAATCAATGCTTTGCATTGAATGCAGGTCTGCGCGACCTAAAAACGCACCTGATCCAAAGTAAACCCAATCGTATCTTCCCCTTTGTAAATGGTTAGCTGGGGATTATGTGCACACTGAAAAAACACCTGCCATCACAGTGTAAGTCCTAAACAGAACATGAAATCTATTAAAATAAGCACAGGTGCACCATATATCACAATTGTAGAAAGACCACAAGCTTATTGTACAGGCACAAATAGTGATGTCCAGAAGTCTTGTATGATTAATTGCTTTATTTTTTCAATAGAAAGAAACGAACAGCCGATGCGTTTCGTCCCGGAAGGGACTTCTTCAGGGCAAGTATAGAGTGATAATTCTTGGCGATGTAGGCGGTCGTGTGGCGAAGGCAGGGGCAAGATGATCCCTGTTGTGATTTTGAGGCGGTAAAGGAAACGTAAGAAACGCAATGGTAGCCGGAGAAAGATTTATATTGTTTCTGTCCTCCAGGGTAGATGAAAAGCATGGGCTTTAAGAGTAAGCTATAAAATGTTGGAAATACGACCGGGTCTTAAATGATCTTAGACAGGGGAAAGTATGTCCGCGGTGCACCATCCATAGGTTGTGCACCTTGATCTGCGCTTAGAAATAACGTCTTCAGTTACTGGTGTGGATATATGTCTTAAAGAAACTCTCCTCAATGTTCAGCCAGATTCGCGAGAGAAGACATCTTACGAACTCTATCATGTAAAGCCCAGTGGCTGCGACCCCCAGTACGTATAGCACCTGATCCTTGAGTCCTCCAGGCAGGGAACTTGTTTCTTGGATTGGGAGTGTCGTCTGAGAGGGAAACTATGAGTTGCTTGTCATCAGCATTGGAACGGATGTGTATGTTGCGTACACAGAGGATGTTGGCCAGAGAGATCATGTATGTGTTGAAGTAGGTGGAACTGAGCGATGAACCTTGAGGCACTCACCAGATGAGGCTGCAGATTTCTGAGGAAGGTTTATCTCCGACCCTAATGCTCACATCTCCAACCCAAATTCTCATTTCAGTCTCTTAACCTAAGCTTGCTTCTCTGGCCCTTGTATTAAACTCTCCTCCCAAAATGCTAGGCTTTTATCTTTCACCCTAATGCCCACACCCTCTACTGTAAAGCCAGTTCCACACCTCTCACCTTAACGCAGGTCTCTTATCCTCCACTCCTGCTCACATTTGACACCCAAAATTTAGTTTCCATTTCTCACCATAACATCCTGCGCACATCTCCCTCCATATCACTTACATCCTGTATCCAGATTCTAGGCTCTCCATGTGATGTAGACCCACTGTCACGATGACGAGGACATGAAAGGAAGGTGTTTTTCTTTTAAACCTGCTGTGACAAAAGCAATGGCGCAAACCACACTGGGTGCAGTCTGGTCCATGCTTCACGCCTTGGCAACATCACAATGAACAGAGGAGCCAAAGCAGCTAGAAATCAAGCGCTACACATAATTTGCACATACACAAAATTGCTATTGTGTTTTTTTTAATGTGCAGTTAGCAACCAGCTAAAGGGAAAACAACAGTTTATGCAAATTTGCACGCGTTACTCATAACGAGGCTTGAGTTGAGCAAACAGTTGACATGGCATGGCCTGCCGTACAGAAACACCCCAGTAGTTTTTCATCATTGGACAGTGCATTCCTAATACAACAAGCATAGCACAAACAAACCTCACCCCCGCAGGCATAGAATACCTTTTCAGAGTGAGGTTTATTAACACTGCAGAAGTTGTAGTTCCAACCGATGCACACCCATGATATATTAGAGGAGTGTTGCAATTGGCAGCAGTGCAGGATACAGCCACAAGAGGGCGTTAGATCGCGTCTCCAAGGAATGATTGTGGCCCTCTCGCTGGGGAAGGGGCCATAAGTGCTTGAGGTAGGAGGCAACATGCCACTTCACCTACGGTCCCAACAGAATTCGCAGCACGGGCATCGTGTCCATCCCAAAATTAAACAAAATCTTTCCAACCTGCTGTAAACCAAGGGAGTGATGGGCTCACTTCCCTAAAATAACATCAAAAAGTGTTGACAGACAGGACAAATTGTTAAACAAAAATCTAAGAGAAAGAAATCAAACCACAGTTTAAACGTACAGTGTTATTTAATCACACTGACACTTGTCATTGGTTCTTCAAACGGAGTAAACACTGCACGTTTAAACTGTGGTTTGATTTCTTTTTCTTAGATTTTTGTTTAACAATGTGTCCTGTCTGTCAACACTTTTTGATGTTATACATACTGGGACCACCCCTTTATATACTGTTGAGTACCCAGGTCCCAGTGATTCCGGGTTTACCCTTTTGTGTAACCACTTCCCTAAAATGGCTGACCTTGATTTGTGCCTATGCTAATATATCGTCTTCTCTTGGAAAGACCCAAGAGGCTTGTCGCGCGACAGTATTTGCTGCTGTTACAACCAGGGAAGGGAACCGTCCCCCTTGAGACAAATGGTTGTACCAATAAAACTAATATGCAGAGAAAGGTCGTGTTAGAGGAAAAAGGTCATAGGTCAGCCCACTATAAGGCGCTAAGTGTGATTGGAGAGGTCGTAAAGGACAAAACAGTAAAATGAGCCGATGGTGGTGCAGGTAAATTAGCAACCAGATCAGCGCAGCCATGTACCAGCCACCCAGGTCAGCCTTTGCTGGAACCGCCATCTTTGTTGGCCTTATTGATCAAAATAAATCTGAAGAGAGATTTTCTGGACAATTATTTTTTTTAGTCCTTTCCGAATATAGGACAGAATAAGAGCAGTTTTGGCAGTCAGCTGTTTGAGACGAGTGAGTAATGCGCAGGGACATTTCCCTTTTCAATACGCCTGATATAAGTGAGTTATCACACCTATATAGAGTCATCATGTACACATGTTGACGCACATATCGAATGGCAGCCCTATCTAACACAAATTCAGTACAATATCATATAGCTCTTGGTCATATAAGGGAACTTGTTGCCTTGAATTTCTTTTGAAACAAGGACTTTCAACACGCAACTGGTGGAACGGCGTGTATCGCACAGCGCAAAGCGCAGTAGTCGCCATTAGACGTGGCCTGCAATAACTCGAAGCAAGCTTTGACATGTAATGAACTGTTTGAATGACATGTCAAGTACAGCTTTTATAGGATGTATGACATTACAACGCATGCTTTTACCATGCATGCTTTTACATCGCAACTTTTACAACGCATGCCTTTACAACGCATAGTGTTGAGGGGTGCTGGATAGTGAATAGTTTAATTTACTATTCCAACTCCAGTCCCCGTGGATAGTAGGGAAGGTGTTGGATAGTAAATTAAATCTATTCCCTATCCTAGAGCGCCCCCCAGTGCAATGCGTTGTAATGGTTTGCGTTGTAAAAGTTGCGATGTAAAAGCACTGCGTGGTAAAAGTTGCGTTGTAAAGGATGTTTCCCGCTTTTATAGCATATCACAATTCTTTATACTGTTTGGGGTTACGATTGCACCCACCAAACAATTAGGTGCCCATTACAGTCAAAGGGCCACCGACAGCCTTAACAGGGTACCACATCGGAAACGCCATTACTGTACAGATTGTGCGTGATCAAAGCAAAGGGCCTGGTTTATAGTTCAACGGACGTTAATCCTTCACAAACATTAGAGATATCCCAACCGCTGTCCTACAAGTGCATTATACCCAATGGCCCTTGTAATATGGCAGATTTATCAGGCCCTAAATGTCAGTCCAAAGTTTTAGGGCTCAGGACATAGCAGCATCATCTAACGACACACTGCGTACCAGTTGATGAGATGCCATCCAGGCCCTAATTAAATCAGCAAGACAACATTGATAGTTATTGCTGCCTGTGCTTGGTCCATCTACATTTCATTCCAATTGAGTGCTATATAAATGATAAAAGACAATAACAATAGGTCACAGGAGACAAACATCCGATGACATATGACTTGAGGTTCATTGTGAATCACATCACTGGTCCACAGAGACGATCCAGCCCTCAACATGTAGAGACAAAATGAAATGCAATGCACCTTTGGAATCTTGAAATATTGTTCCCACTGCCCAAACTATACACGGTGAATCACTGCACAGACAGCCTGTGGTGCACCACGTAATTGTTGCATGCAGCGTATTGTACATCAGTGCCATGTGTGAGGAGACATAGACCGATGTGTGGGGAACTGAGACCCACTGACCTAAACCCACATACCACAGAGCTTGGTGTGCAGCATCAGGGTGGACAGCCGAGTTCTAACAGTCGGTGAACAACCTTTACAACGAAACTTTTACAACGCACTACCATTACAACGCGGTCATTACAACGCAAACCATTACAACGCATTGCGCTGGGGGGCGCTCTAGGATAGGGAATAAGTTTAATTTACTATCCAACACCTTCCCTATTGTCCACGGGGACTGGAGTTGGAATAGTAAATTAAACTTTTCACTATCCAGAACCCAAAGCGCTATGCGTTGTAATGGATTGCGATGTAAAAACCGCGTTGTAAAGGCAGGCGTTTGAATAGCCTGCGTTGTAACGTCATACATCCCTAACAGTCTAGTGTGGTGCTTCCTATCAGCGTAGGTCCACAGGGTTCTCCAACGTCGGTCCTGGAGGGCCGGATCCATTCCAGATTTTTAAGCTAACTACATTAATCTAAATGTGGATATGCTAAAAAATAAGGCATGGATCCTATATCATGGCCAAGACCTGGAACGAGTTCCCGATCAACATCAGATGCGTCCCAGCCCTGCACATCTTCAGGAAGACCCTCAAGACCTCGCTCTTCGACTGACCGAAGCTGCTCCCCCAACCCTAGTGCCTTGAGACCCTCACGGGTGAGTAGCATGCTTCAAAAACCTTCATTGATTGATTGATTGATGGTGTAGGATGTCACATACACTTCTGCCAGGTCGCAACCCCTCAAAACGTGTACCGCTTATGATGATACAAAGAAAAATACTGCCTATATGCTTTGATCATAGATGTGTCGACAGATCTCAAGGCAGGCAACAGATGCACTGTCACACACTGACATAGTAAGTCTGATAAGTGAAAGTGACCACAGAGAGGCAGGTACTCTTCATACTGAACCCAGTTGCAGCAATGAAATTGAGCACGCACTGGCATTTTGTGAACTTTTAGCAGCAATCTGAGGGTGGGAAGTTGGTTGAGTGCTTCGGCTGGAGGTTCGCCTGCCTCATTCTGCGCAGAGCAGCAGCAGGCCATCACGAACAGCATGGCATCTGTGCCGCATGAAGTATTTGCAACGGTGGACGATTTCTGTGTGCTGCGCTTGGGCAATTTTGTCAAATGTACAAGTGTGCTCTTGCAAAACCGCATGGCGCTGGCACAATTCATCTTGTAGACCTCTGCAGGCCATAAATCCAGTGATCTGGAACTCATATTTTGTGCGTCCGCACCATAAAAAGTGTGTGTGTGTGTTAACCCATTCTCAACAATTGCCGATTCACATGAGCGCTGTCCACCGTCTTTAGCCGAAGGACCGTAAAATATACATTTTCCTCTCTACCTCGTTTTACATTCCCCCTTGTCTACCACCAATAGTTCTTCACGTCTTTCCCTCTCCTTCGCAGGTTCTCTTGCCTCAGTGCCTAATTTGGTCAGGTTGTTGCAGTTGGGGATAACAGAACTTTTTTTTTCTCATCAAGAGCACGAGAGAACAGTGCTTAATTTGAGCCGGTGGTGTCCGGTGCTTAGCACTGGCACTTAATCATCAATACCGGCACTTTTCATGAGCACCAGTTAAGGACACATTAATTCACAGGGAGACTAAGTGATTTCCCCAGAATCACAGGACGTTGAGCAGATGCCGAGACTCCAACCTGGTTCCCCAGCTTACAAGTCGGCAGCTCTGACCCTTACGCCACATCCTCTCCCCACTTTCATGATTAGCAGTTGGTTCTGTTTTAGGCGGCGCAAACAGGCAAAATAGTCTGATGCAAACTGCCTCCTGACAAGAGAACCAGCACTTTTTGTTTCTTCAAATTAACCACGGAGAGAGAGCAAAACTTAATAAAAAGGGGGTACAGAAAGAGAAAGACGGTAAAACAATGACAAAGGTAGAAAGCGGGGATAAAAAAGAACCTGCATGAGTGAGATAAAGGGGCAGGGAGGGTCAGCTGGTGGATGAAGGTGGCGGCAAGTGGATTTAAGTCTGTGCAACGTTGTTATTTTGCACCCCCAACTTCCGATAGCACCTACTATGTGGGCACCACCCAAAAAATAGGCTTTGAAGCTTCATTGTGCACCAAATGCTGCACTCGGATGTACAGGAAGTTTTACCAGGCATAATCTCATAGTACATTTCCAAGGGATTTAATTGGTGCTAGTGGAATTTTGCACCAATATTTCCATGTTACAAGAAAATAAGTTAATTCGGTGCAGTTTTTCACTGACATTTGCACCAACTTATTACCCTCGTCAGTCAAGAAGGTTATTTTGAGCTTGCCAATTGGTGCAAATTTTGTTGCAAATCGCATCAACACTATTGCATACCCAAAGCCAGTCAGTCAGTCAGAATACTTTATTTCGATAAATCAATATCATAAAAAGACAATAGTACTATACAAGGCATACAGTTAAATACAGTGTTTATACGTAATAAAAACAAAGTATTAAACCAGTTAAAAATTT
The DNA here is from genome assembly GCF_964261635.1 of Lissotriton helveticus. Lineage (NCBI taxonomy): Eukaryota > Metazoa > Chordata > Amphibia > Caudata > Salamandridae > Lissotriton > Lissotriton helveticus. Next base: position 184,901,785 of record NC_136068.1, on the reverse strand, counting down.
CCGCAGATTATTTCATAAAACAAAAAATTCCCAAAGCATTCAGAAGTTTTGGAAGAAAACAACACCGGCATTGGTGCAAACCCAAATAAGCTGGTCCCTATTTGGACTATCTGTGTATAACCATATATTGGTGGCCAACTTCTGCAAGAATCAGCACCGAAGAGGCCTGTCTAAGATTTGATTGCAACCAGGAACCAGCTCACGGTTTCTAAACCTTGCCCCAACCTCCTTGCATATCTAGACGCCACCTCAATCGTGGGTTCCCCAAGGTAGCACATTTTAAAGTGGCCACAGTTGGTAGGAGCCTGCTCTGAGTTCTGGTCTCATGCAGCCGGACCAATTTTCCAGCAACATAAAGTAAAAAAAAAAACTCACTTCAGATAAGTTTTGAAACCGTTTTTGTTTTACAGTAACGAAGCTGTTCCTCGCCACAATAAACAATATTTAGGAGTGAGTGAAATTACAATTTGTTTTTATGGGAAATACACAATTTTCTCATAAAATTATGCAAAACTGCACTTATTCTTCAGTACCTCACTTTAATTCTGAACTCGGGAAGATATCTTGCTCACAAAATTCAAGCGAGATTGGTTCAGCCGAAAACATTTCTTTGCTGCGATGTTATTTCTCATGCAAAACATTTTCTACTCCAACCAATCAGTGCTTAATTTGAGCCTGTGGTTTTCGGTACTTGGCACCGGCACTTAATTGTTAACAGCAGGGCTTGTGACAGTCTGCCACAAGGCGGCGCTGTCTGGTTAATCTAGAGATGATCACAACAAGAGGTAATTGTTAATTTAATACAAATGAAAAATGTCTATTACCTGCCTCCCAAGCCATTCTTATAGCTTTGGGGGCCTGAAATAGTCCGAGCTATCACACTTGATGGTTAGTAGTTGTGTTGTTACTATCATTGGCAGTTTGGCAGGAGCAATGTGTGGTGCAAGCTGCAGTGGCCCCCTGACGAGAGCCCTGGCACTTATGTTTTTTTTTTACAAATTAAGCACTGCGACCAATCATCCGTGCGAGAAAATCACATGAAACAGCATGACCATAAAATGGCAATAACATTTCATGACATTCACATACCACAAAGCACGCACATTTCGCAGGAGTTCTCCTGTGTTAATGAAAAATGCACTCAGGTCTAACAACATTTACTTCATAATGGCTCACCCAATGGTGCTGCAGAATTTCCGTGCTCTCGCTCACTTGCTTATCCTTCTCTCATACACTCTTCCTTCATTTTGCTTCACCCCACCCCTCTCCTCCATCCTCTCCTGCCACGCTCAATGATGTTCCCTTTTGCTTTCTCCTCATTCTCTCTTCCCAGTCTCTTGTTCTCAAGCACATTAGAGCATATTACCAAGCTATAGCGATAATTATCGCTAAGCTTGGTTAGCAGGCATTTAAATATCGCCGCGCTCCGACGATTTTCATCGCTTAGGAGCCTTGATATTATCAAGGTTTATCTCCTAAGCGATAAAAATCGGCTGAAATGCATGAATATCGCTGAAAAGTCCGCGATATTCATGCATTAGCGAGTAAATGCTCTTAGCCATGTTATCCACCTACCATTGGATAACATGGCTAAGAACTGCTCTAGGCAGCGTTAGCTTTTGGAGATAATCGCGCTTAGCGCGATTATTTCCAAAAGTTGGTAATAGGGGATAGCGATGTTAGCGACTGTTTCCAGTCGCTAACATCTTGGCACGCCCACTCTGCATGTCATTAGTGATAAATTTCTCTGACATGCAGAGTGGGCCCCTAAATGCCCGCTATCGCCCATTAGCTGTCGCTAACTGGTGTTAGCGACAGCTAGGGAATAGGGCGATAAAATTATCGCCGCTTTAGCGGGAATTTTTCCCGCTAAAGCGGCGATATTGCCCTTGGTAATATGCCCCAATGTGTTCCTTTTATCGTGTAAATCATCGTCTCTCCCCACCTGGCCTCTTTTTTGCCCCATTCCTGTCTTTCCCTTTCCTCTACCTACTTGCAACATGCTCAACTTGAAGCAAAGTCATAAAAACAGAAGTATCAACAGTCTTTCCTTCTTTCACACTGTTACTCCATTTAAATACAGGTCATTCTTTCGTTTTAGGTCCAACCTTTCTAAATGTAAACCCCAAACACATATATACTTAAAAGAAACAATACGTTTATTTTAGAATTTCATTTTTTTTATTTGTGGCAGCAAAAAGTGGTGATCAGTAAAATAGCAATTTGTCGAAAACAGTTGTATATGAAAAATGTACTCTCAAGGATTTTTTATCTAAAAAGTTCATATTGTGCTTATATAAATTGACTGAAGTTGTAGAGAGATTCGATCTACTTAAAAAGCTGAAAGGAGACCATACTTTTCAATTAAAGATTTGAATATCTCTGGCCACTGAATCTTGTCTTTTTGCATTCTTACTACAATGATTTACAGACCAACAAGGCTCAAGGAAGTATCAGGAAAGACACACAGTACTTCACAGATAAGAACATGAGTCAACTGGAGGGGAAACCTCCTGATCTAGGTAAAGCGGCAGGTCACTCTATGGCCACCTGCCCGTCTAACCACAGAAGGTGAACACTACATCGCTGAGGCATTGGAGGGATCAGGGTCACGGCTAAGAAATAAGAAATGAGAAGGAAGGGAATCCCACCACAGAAATACTCTGATGTCTCGAAGGCAGATGGATCAAACCAAATTCAATTACTTAGAAAACAGCTTAAATTCACTGAGCCGAAATTCCTCCATCGCAACAAAAATAGCACATCAAGCGGCGGCGCACCGAGAAGAGGCTCCGCGACCGTGGGTTATCTGAGCAGCACAAGCTTCTCTTCCATTGTTAGGAAAGGGTATGTGAGTGATTGGGACGCAAGGGAAAGCCGAACACTGTTGAGTGTCAAGTGCCCGGAAAGGGATCTCTGCTACCCTGCCTTGGACTGTCAAATCCCTTTAAAGGTATCTCTAAGAACAGGGAAACAGACAGGAGGCTATTTTAGATGACGCCTAGGACTGTCAAATCCCAGACATGAATCACTTCTACCCAGGAAAACAGGCTCTTGATAATTGTAGACCCTTGGACTGTCGGAAACCTATACAGTGATCTCTAATACCCAGGGAAACAGATTCTAGATTGTTGTAGACCCAGACTTGGACTGTCAGATCCCTATAGAGTGATCTCTACTACCCAGGGAAACAGATTCTAGATTGTTGTCGATCTGGCCTTGGGCTGTCAGATCCCTATAAAGCGATCTCTAGAACAGGGTCTAGATAGTTGTCGACCCTGCTTTGGACTATCGGATCCCTATAAAGGGATCTCTACTACCCAGAGAAACAGATTCTAGATTATTGTAGACCCGGCCTTGGACTGTCAGATCCCTATAAAGCTATCTCTACTACCCAGGGAAACAGATTCTAGATTGTTGTCGACCCGGCATTGGACTATCGGTTCCCTATAAAGCGATCTCTACTACCCAGGGAAACAGATTCTAGATTGTTGTCGACCTGGCCTTGGGCTGTCAGATCCCTATAAAGCGATCTCTAGAACAGGTTCTAGATAGTTGTCGACCCTGCCTTGGACTATCGGATCCCTATAAAGGGATCACTACTACCCAGAGAAACAGATTCTAGATTATTGTAGACCCGGCCTTGGACTGTCAGATCCCTATAAAGCTATCTCTACTACCCAGGGAAACAGATTCTAGATTGTTGTCGACCCGGCCTTGGACTATCGGATCCCTATAAAGCGATCTCTACTACCCAGGGAAACAGATTCTAGATTGTTGTCGACCTGGCCTTGGGCTGTCAGATCCCTATAAAGCTTTCTCTAGAACAGGTTCTAGATAGTTGTCGACCCTGCCTTGGACTATCGGATCCCTATAAAGGGATCTCTACTACCCAGAGAAACATATTCTAGATTATTGTACACCCGGCCTTGGACTGTCAGATCCCTATAAAGCTATCTCTACTACCCAGGGAAACAGATTCTAGATTGTTGTCGACCCGGTCTTGGACTATCGGATCCCTATAAAGCGATCTCTACTACCCAGGGAAACAGATTCTAGATTATTGTAGACCCGGCCTTGGACTGTCAGATCCCTATAAAGCTTTCTCTACTAACCAGGGAAACAGATTCTAGATTGTTGTCGAACCGGCCTTGGACTATCGGATCCCTATAAAGGGATCTCTACTACCCAGAGAAACAGATTCTAGATTGTTGTAGACCCAGCCTTGGACTGTCGGAACCCTATACAGCGATCTCCACTACCCACGGAAACAGATTCTAGATTGTTGTTGACCCAGCCTTGGACTGTCAGATCCTTATATAGTGATCTCTACTACCCAGGGAAACATATTCTAGATTGTTGTAGACCCAGCGATGAACTGTGAGATCCCTATAAAGCGATCCCTACTACCCGGGGAAATCAGTGACGAGGCTGTTGTAGATGAATGGTGGCTCCAGCCTTGGACCTTGCCACCTGGAAAAGACAAATCAGCAGGCTTCAGAATGTTTTCCTCTCACCTTCCCCATAGACTTCCTTGAGACTGATTAGTATAATTACATACATTTTCCCCAACTTGTAATCTTTAGTCTTTAATTTTTCAGGAACCCAAGGCTTGTTTTATCACCTTACTCTCAACTTTACATTTTCACTATCATTGGTGAACAAGTGCACTTCAAAGTCTACTTCTGTCTCACCTGTTTTGGTTTCTTACAATCAGCTTAAGAAAACAACTAAGCAAACCAATAGAGAAAGGCAGCAGAGGAAGACAGCACAGCATGCGGGCATAAGAGGCAGCTCAAGAAGACAGGACAGGAAGCTCAAGCATAATGCTTCAGAAGAAAGTAGCACGGCATTGAGGTAAGGAAAGATCTCAGAAGAAGGCAGCACAGAAAGTCATGATAGGAAGCCATCCAAGTACAACACCACAGCATATAAAGGCAGACGAGGAATAGAGCACACCAGCATAGCATAAGAGGCAGCACAGGAAGTTCTAGCATAATGTATCATAAGAATGGAGCACAGCATGGAAGTAAAGAAAGACCTCAGAAGAAGACATCATAGGAAGTCAGCACAGGAAGTCATGATAGGAAGTCACCAAAGCACAACACCAGAGCATAGAAAGGAAGCACAGGAAGAGAGCACAGGAAGGTGGCATAAGAGGCAGCTCAAGAAGGCAGCAAAGGAAGTCTTGATAAGAAGCCACCAGAGCACACACCCCAATATAGAAAGGCAGATCAAAAAGGGACAATATTTGAAAAAACATAAAAGGGAGAAACAGCACAGCAAGAAATTGCATGTTAGGCAAAGCTGAAACTACCCAGGAAGTTACTCCATTTAGCAGATAAGAGTAGGAAACAACAAGGCAAGAACGATGTGACATTTAAGAAGGAGTCTGCTCAGCGACAGACCCTAATGTCCAGAATAATAGACCTATCTACACACAAAAGCCAAACAATAAGGGAGGTGTTGTAGGATGGATAACGAAGGACCGACTTTAATTACCTCATAAAACTTGCACTGTTATTTCGCAAAGTGGACGCGCGCTTCAGATGGCCTTTTAAAAAAAGCATAAAAGCATCTAACAGAAATGCCAAAGTTGGTAGCGCAATAGGGAAACGTACATGCATAATGACGAAGACGAAGAATTGTTAAGGAAGCCCCAGGGTGACCGGCAAATGTCTCTGCGGAGAAGAATTGAGACTCGTAAATTTGAACTAAAATGGCAGTAGAAACCAAGATGGCGGTATGAGGACAACACGGATTGCTACATGTGGATAAAACAGGTTAATGTGCTTTTCCTTAACACAGCACTAGCAGTAGCCAAGAGGGACATTGCAGCTCACTGGCTGAACTCTACCGCACCTACATTGGCGCGCTGGCGCAGAGGGGTAGACTGGTGTGCCGCGCAGGAAAGGCCTCTTTATGTGGCCTGGGGTTGTCCTACGAAATTTCGTCGAATGTGGGGCAAGTTGGGTTGGGGTGATAGAAAACTAATTCGGACTGCTCCGCTATCTAGATTGGGAGTGGGCATGCCAAATCGGCCTTATGCTCGCCTACCTTTTATGCCAATGTGATATGTTTGTGCCTTGTTCGTGCCTTTTACGATGTACGTTTGTATGGTGCTGTTTTCTTTGTTGCAACCAAAATCAATAAAATTGGTTATTAAAAAAAAAAACAGGTTAATCTGGGCATTCCCACATTTTGTGCCTATGTCAATTGCTCATTGCGGAAGACCATGCAAGACCATGCAGCATGGAGTATGTTGTCTCATCCACAATACACAATGTAAATATTACAACATCTCTGCAGGATTGTGTCCGGATGTCTCTCTTTTCTGTATACAGGAGGCACAAGGAACCCAAAAGGAGTCCAAGCAATTATTTTTGTGATTTGTTATATATGTAGCACCTAATATGACATTAGAATGACACTGCAGTGCTATTCGCTAATCCATTACAGGGGCATCAGGGTCAAGAAATGTTTATAGAACAATTTACCTAGGCTGGCAACACATTTAGCAATAAACTCATTATAATTGTGGACTCAAAACAAGTTCGAAATATGAATGCTGAACCTTTTCCAATCATGCTCTGGCGATTGAATGAGGCTGATTCATACCATGGCCATACCGTGGCATCCATGTGTAACAAATTCCAGGTTGGACATTTTTAACCCAGCAGAGGTGACACAGGGAAGGGTTAGCAGAGGGTGAGACACTTTGGGGAAAGGTATACATAAGCAGAATATGGCTGAGGGAGAGAAAGGACATCAGGGTAGTGCCTGCAAGGAAACCTCTATACAAATACCTGGCAGTGCGTGTACATTTCAGCAAAGCATGAGTTACCAGTTCATATCCTTCCCGGGGCATATTATTTACAACCTGGGACATAACATGGCAAATGTTGTCGACTTCTTGTCATCTCTATGACTGATACAACTAAGTGGGCCAACATCAAGGACTCAAAATAAACAACAGAGAACCTGCTCTTATCATGTTGTCGAAACCATTAAATCCTTTCCAGTATCACTATGTATAAACCATAGATCACTGCATCTCTACCAATACCACACAGCCTGCGCTTCAAGAACAACCATAGGACACGCGCCTCATTCGCAATTTATAAACCATAGATCACAGCATCTCTAGCCAAAGCATACAGCCCCTGCCTTAGGAAGAGCCGTAGGATACCGGCCTCAATCACAATATATACACCATAGATCACAGCCTCTCTACCAAAGTCACACAGCCATTTCTTTAAGAACAACCATAGCACACCAGCCTCAATCACAATATATACACCACAGATCACAGCATATCCACCAAACCATACAACCTCCACTTTCAGAACAACCATAGCACAGCTGCTTCAATCACAAGGTATAGATCACAGCCTCTCTACCAAAGTCACACAGCCCCTTCTTTAGGAACAACCATAGCACACCGGCCTCAATCACAATATATACACCATATCTCACTGCATATCTACCAAACCATACAACCTCCACTTTCAGAACAACCATAGCACACCGGCCTCAATCACAATATATACACCATATCTCACTGCATATCTACCAAACCATACAACCTCCACTTTCAGAACAACCATAGCACAGCTGCTTCAATCACAAGGTATAGATCACAGCCTCTCTACCAAAGTCACACAGCCCCTTCTTTAGGAACAACCATAGCACACCGGCCTCAATCACAATATATACACCATATCTCACTGCATATCTACCAAACCATACAACCTCCACTTTCAGAACAACCATAGCACACCGGCCTCAATCACAATATATACACCATATCTCACTGCATATCCACCAAACCATACAACCTCCACTTTCAGAACAACCATAGCACAGCTGCTTCAATCACAAGGTATAGATCACAGCCTCTCTACCAAAGTCACACAGCCCCTTCTTTAGGAACAACCATAGCACACCGGCCTCAATCACAATATATACACCATATCTCACTGCATATCTACCAAACCATACAACCTCCACTTTCAGAACAACCATAGCACACCGGCCTCAATCACAATATATACACCATATCTCACTGCATATCTACCAAACCATACAACCTCCACTTTCAGAACAACCATAGCACACCGGCCTCAATCACAATATATACACCATATCTCACTGCATATCTACCAAACCATACAACCTCCACTTTCAGAACAACCATAGCACAGCTGCTTCAATCACAAGGTATAGATCACAGCCTCTCTACCAAAGTCACACAGCCCCTTCTTTAAGAACAACCATAGCACACCGGCCTCAATCACAATATATACACCATATCTCACTGCATATCTACCAAACCATACAACCTCCACTTTCAGAACAACCATAGCACACCAGCCTCAATCACAATATATACACCACAGATCACAGCATATCCACCAAACCATACAACCTCCACTTTCAGAACAACCATAGCACACCGGCCTCAATCACAATATATACACCATATCTCACTGCATATCTACCAAACCATACAACCTCCACTTTCAGAACAACCATAGCACACCGGCCTCAATCACAATATATACACCATATCTCACTGCATATCTACCAAACCATACAACCTCCACTTTCAGAACAACCATAGCACAGCTGCTTCAATCACAAGGTATAGATCACAGCCTCTCTACCAAAGTCACACAGCCCCTTCTTTAAGAACAACCATAGCACACCGGCCTCAATCACAATATATACACCACAGATCACAGCATATCCACCAAACCATACAACCTCTGCTTGAAGAACAACCATAGCACACCGGCCTCAATCACAATATATACACCATATCTCACTGCATATCTACCAAACCATACAACCTCCACTTTCAGAACAACCATAGCACAGCTGCTTCAATCACAAGGTATAGATCACAGCCTCTCTACCAAAGTCACACAGCCCCTTCTTTAGGAACAACCATAGCACACCGGCCTCAATCACAATATATACACCACAGATCACTGCATATCCACCAAACCATACAACCTCCACTTTCAGAACAACCATAGCACACCGGCCTCAATCACAATATATACACAATATCTCACTGCATATCTACCAAACCATACAACCTCCACTTTCAGAACAACCGTAGCACACCGGCCTCAATCACAATATATACACTATATCTCACTGCATATCTACCAAACCATACAACCTCCACTTTCAGAACAACCATAGCACAGCTGCTTCAATCACAAGGTATAGATCACAGCCTCTCTACCAAAGTCACACAGCCCCTTCTTTAGGAACAACCATAGCACACCGGCCTCAATCACAATATATACACCATATCTCACTGCATATCTACCAAACCATACAACCTCCACTTTCAGAACAACCATAGCACACTGGCCTCAATCACAATATATACACCACAGATCACAGCATCTCTACCAAACCATACAACCTCCACTTTCAGAACAACCATAGCACACCAGCCTCAATCACAATATATACACCATATCTCACTGCATATCTACCAAACCATACAACCTCCACTTTCAGAACAATCATAGCACACTGGCCTCAATCACAATATATACACCACAGATCACAGCATCTCTACCAAACCATACAACCTCCACTTTCAGAACAACCATAGCACACCAGCCTCAATCACAATATATACACCATATCTCACTGCATATCTACCAAACCATACAACCTCCACTTTCAGAACAACCATAGCACACCGGCCTCAATCACAATATATACACCATATCTCACTGCATATCTACCAAACCATACAACCTCCACTTTCAGAACAACCATAGCACACTGGCCTCAATCACAATATATACACCACAGATCACAGCATCTCTACCAAACCATACAACCTCCACTTTCAGAACAACCATAGCACACCAGCCTCAATCACAACATATACACCATATCTCACTGCATATCTACCAAACCATACAACCTCCACTTTCAGAACAACCATAGCACACTGGCCTCAATCACAATATATACACCACAGATCACAGCATCTCTACCAAACCATACAACCTCCACTTTCAGAACAACCATAGCACACCAGCCTCAATCACAATATATACACCATATCTCACTGCATATCTACCAAACCATACAACCTCCACTTTCAGAACAACCATAGCACACCGGCCTCAATCACAATATATACACCATATCTCACTGCATATCTACCAAACCATACAACCTCCACTTTCAGAACAACCATAGCACAGCTGCTTCAATCACAAGGTATAGATCACAGCCTCTCTACCAAAGTCACACAGCCCCTTCTTTAGGAACAACCATAGCACACCGGCCTCAATCACAATATATACACCATATCTCACTGCATATCTACCAAACCATACAACCTCCACTTTCAGAACAACCATAGCACACCGGCCTCAATCACAATATATACACCATATCTCACTGCATATCTACCAAACCATACAACCTCCACTTTCAGAACAACCATAGCACAGCTGCTTCAATCACAAGGTATAGATCACAGCCTCTCTACCAAAGTCACACAGCCCCTTCTTTAGGAACAACCATAGCACACCGGCCTCAATCACAATATATACACCACAGATCACAGCATCCCCAGCCAAACCATACAACCTCTGCTTGAAGAACAACCATAGCACACCTGCCTCAATCACAATATATACACCATATCTCACTGCATATCTACCAAACCATACAACCTCCACTTTCAGAACAACCATAGCACAGCTGCTTCAATCACAAGGTATAGATCACAGCCTCTCTACCAAAGTCACACAGCCCCTTCTTTACTAACAACCATAGCACACCGGCCTCAATCACAATATATACACCATATCTCACTGCATATCTACCAAACCATACAACCTCCACTTTCAGAACAACCATAGCACACCGGCCTCAATCACAATATATACACCATATCTCACTGCATATCTACCAAACCATACAACCTCCACTTTCAGAACAACCATAGCACAGCTGCTTCAATCACAAGGTATAGATCACAGCCTCTCTACCAAAGTCACACAGCCCCTTCTTTAGGAACAACCATAGCACACCGGCCTCAATCACAATATATACACCACAGATCACTGCATCTCTAGCCAAACCATACAGCTTTGCTTTAAGAAGAGGCGTAGGATGCCAGCCTCAATCACAATATATACACCATATCTCACTGCATATCTACCAAACCATACAACCTCCACTTTCAGAACAACCATAGCACACCAGCCTCAATCACAATATATACACCATAGATCACAGCATATCCACCAAACCATACAACCTCTGCTTGAAGAACAACCATAGCACACCGGCCTCAATCACAATATATACACCATAGATCACAGCATATCCACCAAACCATACAACCTCTGCTTGAAGAACAACCATAGCACACCAGCCTCAATCACAATATATACACCATAGATCACAGCATATCCACCAAACCATACAACCTCTGCTTTAAAAAGAGCCGTAGGATACCAGCCTCAATCACAATATATACACCATATCTCACTGCATATCTACCAAACCATACAACCTCCACTTTCAGAACAACCATAGCACGACTGCTTCAATCACAAGGTATAGATCACAGCCTCTCTACCAAAGTCACACAGCCCCTTCTTTAGGAACAACCATAGCACCCCGGCCTCAATCACAATATATTCACCACAGATCACAGCATCTCTACCAAACCATACAACCTCTGCTCGAAGAACAACCATAGCACACCGGCCTCAATCACAATATATACACGACAGATCACAGCATCTCTAGCCAAAGCATACAGCTTTGCTTTAAGAAGAGGCGTAGGATGCCAGCCTCAATCACAATATATACACCATAGATCACAGCATATCCACCAAACCATACAACCTCTGCTTGAAGAACAACCATGGCACACCGGCCTCAATCACAATATATATACCACAGATCACAGCAGGGTCAGACTGATTTGCATATGGCCATGTCTGAACTGGGGTGGCAGAGTGGGCTAAAGAACGGTGATGGATTAAACCCAGATCTTTTGACTGGGTGTGAGTATTTGATTGGTTCAGATGCTCCGTCCATCACCACCCCCTTTTGTACCGCTTTGTCCGCCATAAGTTGGCAGGGTATGCTCAGATGTGAGTCCCTTGCTCACTTTGCCACTGGATTCAAGCAAGCCTGGCTGAAGACGGCTGAAATGCCAGAAACCGTTCCTAGGAAGATTGTTTCCGGTCCAGGGAAGGCATGGCTTGGCAGTTCGGGCTGGACTGTTCCATGATGTACACAGGGTCAGACTGATTTGCATATGGCCGGTAAACAACCTTTACAATGAAACTTTTACAACGACCTACCATTACAACGCAACTTTTACAACGCAAACTATTACAACGCATTGCTCTGGGGGGCGCTCTAGGATAGGGAATAGGTTAATTTACTATCCAATAACCTTCCCTACTATCCACGGGGACTGGAATTGGAATAGTAAATTAAACTATTCACTATCCAGCGCCTAAAAGCATTATGCGTTGTAATGGTATGCGTTCTAAAAACGGCGTTGTAAAAGTATGCATTGTAACGTCATACATCCCATATGGCCATGTCTGAACTGGGGTGGCAGAGTGGGCTAAAGAACGGTGATGGATTAAACCCAGATCTTTTAACTGGGTGTGAGTATTTGATTGGTTCAGATGCTCCGTCCATCACCACCCACTTTTGTACCGCTTTGTCCGCCATAAGTTGGCAGGGTATGCTCAGATGTGAGTCCTTTGCTCACTTTGCCACTGGATTCAAGCAAGCCTGGCTGAAGACGGCTGAAATGCCAGAAACCGTTCCTAGGAAGATTGTTTCCGGTCCAGGGAAGGCATGGCTTGGCAGTTCGGGCTGGACTGTTCCGATGAGGTACAAGGTCAGACTGATTTGCATATGGCCATGTCTGAACTGGGGTGGCAGAGTGTGCTAAAGAACGGTGACGGATTAAACCCAGATCTTTTAACTGGGTGTGAGTATTTGATTGGTTCAGATGCTTCGTCCATCACCACCCCCTTTTGTACCATTAAGAACAACCATAGCACACCAGCCTCAATCACAATATATACACCATAGATCACAGCATCTCTACCAATACCATACAACCTGAGCTTTAAGAAGAGCCGTAGCACACCAGCCTCAATCACAATATATATACCATAGATCACAGCATCCCTACCAAACCATACAACCTCTGCTTTAAGAACAACCCTAGCACACCAGCCTCAATCACAATATATACACTATAGATCACTGATTCTCTAGTAAACCATACAACCTCTGCTTTAAGAACAACCATAGCACAGCTGCTTCAATCACAAGGTATAGATCACAGCCACTCTACCAAAGCCACACAGCTCCATCTTTAAGAACAGCCATAAAACACCTGAATAAATCACAATATTTTCACCACAGATCACAGAACCTCTAGCCAAACCATGCAGCCCTTCTTTAAGAACTACCATAGACAATGAGCCTCAATAACACTATATAAACTATAAATCTCAGCATCTCTACCACACCACACAGCCCCTTCTTTAAGAACAGCCACAGCACACCGCCCCATCACAATATATAAACCATAGATCCCACGCAACAGCGGCACACCCATCGAGCACACGCTTTAATCGCAACCATAGAACGCCTGCTTTTATCGCAGGACTTTAATCACATACATCTGTAGCACAGCCATGAAATAAATGCCTCTTACAAAAGGTAAGGCCCAATCCGGGCACCTGCTTCTAGCACAAGCATGAGGCTCTTTAATTTCATAGTTCATAAAATAATATACCACAGACAGCTGTCGCCTTGTGCTGTGCTCATGGGCTACATTCCTCTTCTGCATTTTTATGACGCCTTTACGTGGTGGCGTTATGTGGCGTCTCTCTGGTGGCCACGAGGCAGAGAAACAAGCCACCGGAAGAGAGAGAGAAATTAACCTTCAACCCAAGGAGGATGACCGATAAGGTAAATTGACTGACTCACTAGAGAGTGCAGACATCCCGGAGAAAATATGGAATTGTTGGGCCTGGATGCTGGGCTCATAGTGACCCAGATGGCAAGAGCAGAGACAATGTTTAAACTGTGACTCTAATTTCACCCCCCCCCCCCCTAGAGAAAGCTACTTTATGTGGGAGGGTGACATTAAGCAAGACTTATTACCCAGGTTTCAGCTAGTTGGGCCAGATGTATGAAGCTCAAATGGGTTCGCAAACGCCGAAAATCGGCGTTTGCGAACTCATTTGTGCAAAATGGTATGTATGTACCACATTTCAGCGCAAAATAAGGAATCGCAAATTTGCGATTCCTTATTTTGCGATTGCATTTAAGGAATCGCAAAATGTGCGATTCCTTGAATGCAATGTATGAAGCAAAAACAAATTGCTAACTGTCCCTAAGGAATCGCAAATTACCACCAACTTCAAGTTGGTGGTATTTTGCGAATTTCTTGAAAAATGCACATTTTTGCATTTTTCAAAGCGCCATGTGATGCACATACATGCCCTTAGGGCATGTATGTGCACCACATGTGCAGCCATGCTTATTTCAGGGGTGCAACAGGGTGTCCTTTGGACACCCCTGCACCCTTGATATTATTCTCAATTTGCGATTAGCAAATTGCGAATCGCAAATTGAGAATAATTTCACATTCATTCCTATGGAGAAAGGAATGGGAAATTATTCCTTAATTGCGATTAGCAATTTGCTAATTGCAATTAAGGAATTTTAAGAAATCACCAAAAAAATAGCGAATTTCTACATACATCCCATTTTGCAATTCTCAAATAGCGATTGTCAAAAAATCGCTATTTGAGAATCGCAAAAGTGTATCTTGATACATCTGGCCCTTAGTTGGGTGGTAGTATGTGCAGAGAAACATCGGTGGACTCCTTAAAGGGGAGGGATGTTCCTGAGTCTGGCAACAAGGGTTAATTGAAATCTTAAAGGTGAAAGGCCACACCCCTCTTCAGTTTCAAAGCTGCCCTCTGTCTCAGCAGCACCCTGTTCACGAATGCTGAACAAGAACTCGGCATTCTAATTGTGATAAGACCCCAGCTTCACAAACCTCTCACAGACATATTGTGGTTTTAACACAATACACAGGTCTTCCCTAAACCCCTCTTCTGAACATTAATACACATTTTCCTTCTTTTTGCTACATACAGCCAAACATCAGTCCAGCCTTTAACATTTCATAAGCATTTTTATACTTTTAAAACAGTGTATTTTCATGCTCTCAGCAGCAAAAAAAAACATGAAATATTTAAAAATACCTAATAGACAGCTTGCAATTATTAAGGCTCAACAAAGCATGTCTAGGGGCTCTGATGGTATCTTAAAACCACCCAGCATTTGGCCTTGTGGTTTATTTTGCCACCAGAACCCCTTCATGACATTATTAGACCATAATACACAGGTATTTGTTATGTACCTTCTGTACATATATAAAGAGAGTGAGCACGAGAGAGGGAGAGAGAAAATGAGAGTAAAAGAGATAGACAGAGGAAGACAGACAGAGCGAGGAGAAAAAGAGGGTACAATTAACAGAGCATATAATATTCCATCGACTACCATGGACGGGCAGAACACAGAATATCTGTTTGGGTAGCAGTGGAAGTGGGCAGAGAATATGTGACTGAACACTGTGAACAGAGAGGACAGAAAATGGCAAACTTAGTGATAGTGATGCGTAAAATTGCATACATTTCACAAAACTTAAAATGGCTTGAAATGTGGGGTCTCGCAAAGGCAAACTCGTTCAACTAAGTCGTAAAACACACCATCGGGAAACTGATTCAAGCAGAAAATGTCTCCCAGTTAAATATATTCTGCGAGCAAAAAATGACGCAAACTGGTGTTGTACAAAATGTTATCAATTTCATATAGCAAAAAGTTACACATTTTGAGAGTGTAAATACTCCATGGCATTGACTCTGCCGGGGCATGAATACCTCCTTGGCCATCGGCACCTTACAAATAAGGTTAGACTTGACTTGACTTTACTACTGAATACCACGGACAGAGGAAACACAGAGTAGACGACACAGCAACACCAATAAAGAGAATTCTGGCTAAGCAAAGTTCATGACCTGAGGAAGCCAAGAACAGTTGGCTGAGCATTCAGCAGACCACATAACAACGGATGAGGAAGCACAAACAGAGGGGCTCTATAGAGAGACAGAGCACAGAACACCTACTAGACAGGATGGACAGAGAGAGAGTGCATAAGAATGCCAGCCTGAGCCCCTGGTGAGGGGTGGGCACAGAATCTCCAATGGAGACAGAGGCAACCTGAGATATCTGACTCCACATCAGTGACACACCATAGATGAAAAGATTGAGCAACAGGTACCAATGAAGGCGGAGTATATAAGAGTGGAACCCGTGGGGAGGCGCGCACACCACCGAACTGAGCTTTATGGGTGGTGACGATAAAGAACACACTGGTGAATAACAGGAGCAGGAGAATGAATACCTGAGTCAGCACAGAGTGATAGAATCAGGCCAACAACTGGCTGACTAGGAAGAGCACAGGATATCTGGGTGAGCACTGACAAAGGAAGCACTGAGTGCCTGGGGACGCATCATGGACAGACAGAGCAGAGAATACACTATTAAATGCCATGACCAGGACAAAGAGCATAGAATACCCTACGATATGCCATGTGCAGGCCGCGACATCCCTAAACCAGCACAAACACTGAGTGAATCACTCTAACGACTGACTGCGTAGAAACTGCACAGGATTTCTGGGTGAGCATCGACAGAGAAAGCACAGGGTGCCAAACGAAGCGTTCTGTACAGAGAGCAGATATTCCCTTACTGAATACCATGAATAGGACACTGAATACCTGAATCAGCACAAAGACTGACTGAATCAGGCCAACAATTGACTGAGTGGAAACTGCACAGGACATCTGGGTGAGCATCATTGTCAGAGAAAGCACTATGCTGCATATTTACGAGGGCCTTGCATCATCCTTGCACCACGCAACTTGGTCCATGCACGACGCAAAGCACCAAGTCATATTTATGAAGCCACGCAAAGTGACTTTGTGTGGCTTTGAATGGCTTCACAAATATGGAGTAATGCAACGGAACACAAACTGCTGCATTGCATTACGCTGCACAAGGAAGGCATTCCATGGGCGTTGCGGTGGGTGTTCTTATGCAGCTCACATGGTTTTTGATGCATTCCCAGATTAACAAGGACTTGTAAACCTGGGAGTAAACCTGGGAGTGCGTCAATATCTTACGCCTCCCGAGTGAAATGTAACGAGGAGAAATATCTTTATTTCTCCTCGTTTTTTTTTTCTTTCTATGCTTGCTGTATTCCGCACACAGGGAAAGAGGAAAACGCCTCTCTGGATTGTTGTTGTGCAGGAAGGTGTCCCTTCCCGCACAAAAGCAATCCAGGCTGAAACACAGGCACCATGGTGCATGGGTGCCAGCGGTATCACTAGTCTGCGTTGGCGCTGGGCTGTGAAATAACACCAGCGCAGGGGGAAACGACAGGAAAGCACTATGGGCCATATGTATCAAGGCCAAATGGGTTCGCAAATGCCAAAATTCGCAGAATTTCGGCGTTTGTGAACCCATTTTCGCAAAATGGTACGTATGAAAGAATTTGGGTGCAAAATAAGGAATCGCAAAACTTGCCATTCCTTATTTTGCGATTGCATTTAAGGAATCGCAAATTTTGCGATTCCTTAAATGCAATGTATTAAGGAAAAAAAATTCCAAAATGCCCTTAAGGAATTGCAAATTACCACCAACGTCTAGTTGGTGGTAAGTTGCGATTTCCTTGCAAAATGCACATTTCAGCATTTTTCAAAGTGCCATGTAACGCACATACATGCCCTTGGGGCATGTATGTGCCCCACATGTGCACCCATGCTTATTTCAGGGTGCAACAGGGTGTCCTTTGGACACCCCTGCACCCTTGAAATTATTCTCAATTTGCGATTAGCAAATTGCGAATCGCAAATTGAGAAAAAAGTCCCATTCCTTCCTATGGGCCTTCTGGCCCATAGAAATGAATGGGAAAGTATTCCTTAAGTGCGAATTCGCAATTTGGGAATTCCCAATTAAGGAATAACAAGAAATCGCTAAAAAATTGCGTTTTTCTTGATACATACCATTTTGCGATTCTGAAACAGTGATTTCTTAAAAATCACTATTACAGAATCGCAAATTGGTTCCTTGATACATATGGCCCTACATTGTGTAACTACAGTTCATTACTGCCCTTTCGCTGTGGTACAAGGCTGCGCATTAAGGTAACTTGATGCGCTGCACCATCATTCCCATAAATATGCCCCAGAGCGCCTAGTGACGCATCATGGACAGAGAGAACAGAGAACATCTGGTCGGACGCAATTAATGGGCAGCGATATAGCACAGAATAGTTGGCATCAAATTATGGATTACTGTCTAAGCACCATGTATAAGGAAAACACAAAACATTAAAGCAAGCACGTTGGACAGACAGAGAGAGCGTGTAATATACAATCAAGCTGCATGAACAGAGGACAGACTGAGCGCAAATAACAGAGAAAGCATAAAATGACTCAGCACTATGAAGTGAGCACAGACCAGGGCCATGGAGAGAGAGCATATCATGTCTGACAGAGGACAATGAGCAGGCAGATCACAAAGGATGTGCTGAACGCTGCTGGCAGAGCAAAGAGACTCAAATCCAAGCAAAAGTCAACAGATTCTTCACACAGACCATCATCTAAGGACCATAGACACTGACCAACAAAGCACCGAGGAGATGAAAGGAAGGGAGCCCAATTAACAGTGCAAGAGGCTAATGACTGCAGCCTCCGAGCCAGAATGCATGCTTAGATAGATGCAGGCAGTGGAGACATGTTAGGCTTTTGTGTCACAGCAGAAAATGCATCTTGTGACCTATCTGTTTAATGGGATGTTTAATGGGATGCACTATTGGCGAAAGAGGACAACCTGCAGGTACGGTTAACGTCGTTTACAACGCGGTGTTTACACCGCACGACCTTTACCACGCTGCCATTACAACGCAAGTCGATACCACGACTTGCGCTGGATGGAGCTGTTGGTTAAGGAATATTGTAATTTTATATTCCAACACCTTCCCTGCTGTTACGTGGACTGGTGTTGGAATATAAAATTATAATATTCCTCAATCCGCACCCTCCAACGCAAGTCGTTGTAACGACTTGCGTTGTAATAACCGCGTTGTTAGGTACCGCGATCTAAAAGATCGCGTTGTACTGACATACATCCGCAGGTACAGTCTATCTGACTAGAGGCAATACGCCCCCACTGGACCACTGATAGAAATGCATCACACACAGACAGCAAGGTCCCTTTAGTCCCTTTATTTAGGAAGAAGAGGTGTGGTGCTGCGGCCAGGGCGACTGACACCGGACGCTGGGGCTCACGGTTCGATCTCAGGCACTGGCGGCAGGTCAGCCCAGCACCATGTGACTCTGGGCAATAGCTCGCTTAATCTTCCCGAGGGTCCCCAGCGCCGGGATGCCTCCGGGTAGCTGTGTGCTTTACAAATACTGGATTTACATTTACATTTCCCCTTCAGAGGCAGGTCAGCATTGACAGGCAGCAAGCAGAAGGACAGAGCAGGGTTACATCAATGGGATGTGTATTTTAACATTGAACATATGAATATGGTAGGTGTTCGCAGGGGTGCTGGAAGCAGATCTCACAGTTCAGGAAGGGGTTGGGTCATATACAGCTGGAGGGAGGGGAGGAAGGACCCGTAACATGGAAATCGACAATAACACGCCAACCCTACTTGTTTCGGAAGAATATCGAAAGCAAATGAGATTCGCTACAATGAAGTTGGTCGTCAAATATGGGAATTATAAGGATACTTGTTCAACCACCTAAGACCCACACTCTATCCACTGGTGATGGTTTTGTTCCTTTCCACACTTATGATGGATTTGAGATTCTTGCTTTTTCTGCAAACAATATCATTTCTGTTACCATGAACTAAAACAAAGACCCTCTTTAAAACAAATGTTTATATTTGAAGCATTTTTCTGATTTTCTGTTCTTGGAACACCTGATTCATTTGTTTCTTCTACGACTGGTGATGTTGAAAAAAAACGAAAGAGGTGCATGTCATGCTGTTGCCCAGGAAATTGATCTCAAACAGTATTTGTGATACAGGGACATACACACACTTTGAACTTCACAACTGTTTCCACCATTCTACACCAGGAACAGAAATGGAAATATGCTGCTTATTAAAATGAGCAACTCTGAAATGTATGAAGCCTACCCCTTTTCGGTGGCTTTCATCCTTCTACCCAAGTTTAGACTCAATTTCGTGTATTCTACAGAGCCCGACCCAAATGTCTCGCCTATTTCTTTTAGGAATGTCTTCTCCTGTTAGTCCACCTGACAAGGTTCACCATTAGGAACACTTAAATCCTGTTAGTATCATGTTCAGATATTGCTATTCAATAGAGTTTTATAATTCATGTATGTAACCAGGAAATGCATCAATATTTTATAATCAAATATGGAAGTTGTTTTATAGTAGTAAGGAGTTTTCTGGAACTTTGAATATGCTTGCTAAGTTTCTTGGCTCAAAGAAGCTTGGAAGCCAGGATGCACAGGGGTGAACCTTCACAAATTTCCTTCCTAGAAGCGTGGCCTCGCTTTTGAATCTGGCATTTGGAAGTGGGATTTTAGGAGAATAAGGAGCATAGTATTGTGTGTATTAGAGATATCTTCTCCTCAAAGACTTCCTCTAGGAGAAGATCATCTCATCTGCTCATTAAATATATTTTTGTTGAGAGTAACATGTTTTTGTCATGTGATTGAGCTCTACTGATTTGTATTGACAAAAGGCATGCTTAAACTGGTCTAAACTTCCATGTTAAAGTGGTATGCTCCAACTGACATATTTCTGGTGAGAGCACTGGTCAGTTGAAATGTCAATTGTCTTTGATTTTTTGCAATTAACCCCTTCACCGCAGCCGAAATTCCGCCGCAGTGTGGCGGCTTTGAAGAGTGGGTGGGGCCATGTCGGCAAATGGACGTGCGCAGCACTACGGAGGCAGTGCTCGCGACGGCTGTTGGCCGATGCGCGCAGCGAACGAGTTAAACAATATTCAATTTATTGCTCTGCTGTATTACACACTATTTGGACTCAAGGCCTACCAAAATGTTATGTTTTAGTTTTAATACCACTTAAAACAAAATCAGAACCAGAGGTCTATAAAAAAATCTGAATCCAAATTCAGATTTTTCCTGCACTGAGTTATTGAGTGATGTGTTGGATTACAACTGAGTGAGCGTCCCAATCAGAGTAACTTGCTGATCCAAGAATGGTTACTATCTCAGTGTGTTAAGCAAGCAGCTACAGATTCTGGATCTAGTCAACATCGGTTTACAAGGGATTCTGCATCTCTCTTGGGTGTTTGAGACAAACAACACTGAGATCTTCTCTTAGCTCCCGGCCGTCATGAGTCACAGTAGACGTGTGCTCATGACAGCCGGGAGCCGTCAGAACGTTGCCGTTCCGCCCATGCACGGTTGATTCCCCGCCTGTGCGGGAGAATTAATCAGTGGGCGGAGTTCTGACGGGTCCCAGCCGTTATATGCACACGCCCACCGTGATTTATGATGGCCGGGAACCGTCATGAGTTCCTGAGCGCCACGCCCAGCCCCGCCCTCCTCGCACCACGGCGAAATTTGCACCGCGGCGAAGTGGTTAACGTCCAGAGTGTTGTTGACAGCTAAAGGAGGAGTTCAACTCTTCCACTGTCTCTGTGTCAAACATGGCTGTTGCATTTTCAGTTTCACCACTTGTGCTTCTCTATTGTGAAATGTTGCTACAGGTGCCTGAAAGGACACATTAGGCCTCACTAATGTTCAGTCTACTGGCAGAGACATTTAAGGCATGGGCAAAGTGGGTTCCACTTCTTTCCTAGGGCCACAGCCTATCAGGGGGCCCCCTGATAGATCCACACATTCCTGCCCTGATGACCTTGAATGATTTTTAAACATAGATTTTTTTAAATACCACTTCCTTTAATTTATTTTTAATACCAGTTATTTGTGGGAATCTGTTATAGACATTTTGCAGAGAAATGTTGTGTTTGTTTTACAACACCATGCAACATCCATTAAAAAAAACTCCTTTTCGATTAAAAGAAGACCTCACTTATGAGAAATGGCAGTTGCTGCCATATATAGCTGTAATATAGCTGCTACTATATTACAATATTGAAATCACACAACACAATTCCTGAATATTAGATGGAAGCACATTTAGAATTTTGACCAGTGTAGCCTCAGAGACCTGTGTAGGCTCAGAGACCTGTCCAAAGAGGGCATGATAAAGCTGAAATTGAATCATGAATTCAAAGCGTTCTGAACAGAGGCCCCTGAAATATGTTTTGCTCAGGGCCCCCAAAATCCTAAGGATTTCCCCGTCTACTGATAGATATGGTGTATCTCAAGGGTATCGTGTGTCTCTGGGAAAGTATGAAATCGACTGAAGACTGGCAAACCAGCTAAAATAAAATTCTTAGAAGTAGAGCATCCCCTGTTTCACTTCTCGGTTACCAGTGGCTAGTTGAAATTTAGATCTTTAAACCAACATTTAAAGGACTCTCTTCTACAGTGCTGGTTCAGAGGAAATCCCATTTGGTTTGTACTCCAGTCTAATCGGAAGATGTAATCTAATAGCTGATATATTATCAACAAAATCAGAGTTTTAAAAAATATTTCTGAGCTCTTTGAAATGTAGTCTATCATCTGAAAATTAGAGCCCGTAAGGTTGATTAACTTTGCCCACTTCTTTGAATCATTTATTCACTTTATTGACTCCTTTTGGAAAGAATGCCCAGAGACTCTGGTTAAGCTTGTAAAATTCAAGCTATTGTCTACCTAGAACGGCCAACACGGCAGAAGCAAGAGCGATGACGCTGATCTCGTCAGCGTGCGCTCCACGGCTTAGGAACTATCTCCTGACTGAAATCTGACTGATGTCTGAAAATTTACTTTTCAGGAGGAAATGAAAAACGTCCATGGAAGTATCCCTTATGATCCGACATAAATGTAAGCTTAAAGTGAGTGCTTTGAAAGAACGTTAAATGTCAATATAAATTCATAAATAAATGCACCTATCATTTGAACATGGATTGTAAATAATCTACAGTCTTCCCGCAGACCACATCGAGCATTATCAAAACCATGAGACCAATTCTTGCTCCAACAAAGGGGCTGTGGAATCTGAAGATGAGCGAGCGGGACCACGTTTTCTCATGAGCCACTTCTCTCACCTGCACAGTCACGCTTCTTTTTACCTTTAATTGAGGGAGGAGTCTGTGGATTACCAGAGGGCAGGGTGTGATAAGTGACTGGAATGGGTCGATGCTACTGCCCCGACAACTGAACTGAGGTTATAAGAGCCAACACTTGCATCTTCCTGATACCCTTACCCTTGGAGAAGTGTGGCTCAATGGTTAGAGTGGCAGACCCAGATGCAGAGGTCTGGCCAGGGACCAGGGTTCAATTCCCGCCTCGGCGGGTCTTGGGCTCAATTTCCTCGGACCTGATAATTCTCGCCTCGGTGCCTATTCTAATCATGGGTCCCACTCTGCAACTCTGGGCAATAGCTTGCTTAATCTCCACAACGGCCTCAACAGTGCTGGGATGCTTGGCTGCACCTTGGGGGTGCCCAGGAGTGGACATTTCACAGGGAAAAGCCAGGAAGGGTTCCACAGCGGTATGCGTACAGCGCCAGGACAACCCAGTTGGGGTATAAGTGCGCTATACAAGTACGAATTTAATTTCATTCTCAAAGGTGGTCTTGTGGCTCTAGATATGGGAATGGCCATCTTGAGTTGCGGCACATCTTTGCTGATTCCTGCACAATCGCTTAGCGCCCTGGAGTGAGAGAATTACTTTGGGCCATTTTTATGAAGAAGTGGTGCGGCGCAAAAATCAAGGCAACATGGCGCATCCCTGTCCTTTCCCCTGCGCTGGTGCACAACGGGCGGCCTAACACCAATACAGACACCCTTGCACCATGGTGGAAAGGTGCATGCGTTGTACGCAGGATTGTTTTTGTGCAGGAAGGGGCACCTTCCTGCACAAAAACAACCCTGAGAGGATTTTTCCTTTCTGCAGAACATATAGAAAGAGGAAAATACGAGGAGAAATAAAGGTATTTCTCCTCATTACACCTCTCCTGGGGAGGTGTATCTTTTTGGCACATTCCCAAGTTTATCTGTTCTTGTAAATCTGGGAGTGACTCAAAATCCATGGATGTTGAGTGGGAACACCCACGCAACACCCACAGAAACACCTCCCTGGCGCAGAGTAATGAACACAGCGATTTAGCTGCGTTACATTACGCGAGTTGTATGTAGCCATGCAGGGTCACACAAGGAGGCCTTGCGTGGCTGCATAAATCTCATATTTTATTTGCGTCGCTCTTGCACCACTTTGCGTGGTACAAGAGGGCCACAAAAGGGCTCATAAATATGCCTCTTTGTTTAATAGTTGGACCAGAAGCCATCAAATGTACTAATTTTTCTGTCGCGTTGAGTTTCACCTCCCATCAATTAACAGCTCATCTGTTATCACACAATGAACTTATGCAGCTTCAGCAAATATTTATTCATTAAGTAGCTGTTTCACTGACCCACTATTGTCTATCTGGGTTCACATAGAGCTCAGTACATGGCGGAAACGACAAAAGATAGGATAGGTACTGAGTACCGGCCATGGCGGTGTGCGCGGGGTCTTGACTCCGCCTCCTCTTAGACATGATTGGATCAATCACTGTGTGAAGGCTTAGCCTTGCTTCGAGTGACCACATAACTCTTGAAGTGCAAAGAGGCAGTTGCATCCACAATGTGCACTATAGAAATTATCTAAAAGTTTCACTGCTCTTGCCCCTGTGGCACCCACCATGCACCCTGGGGCATCCTGTGGCAGCCTTCTGATCTTGCTCTTCAATACTTCAATTATAATCAGGGTTAAGTGTGGCCGGAAAGCTATTCCGTGTTGAATGAATGACTGAATAACAAATTGCATTATATTCGCCTGCCATAGGACTTAGTGCTGCAACGCTGAACATGGGTGACAGTAGACGAAGCGAGAAGCTAAATGTCAGAGAAGAATAGAAGCATTTAAACATTTTTGAAACAAAGAAGATACATTTAATTTGAACATAAGGCCTAAGACAAGGAATTCCAGGCTTTGGAAGTCAGGTCCGAAAACAATATTCTACAAACTCAGCGTTGGTATTCTAGGACCATACAGATTCAAAGAGGAATACCATCAAAAGCTCAGTGCTTAATATGTGCCGATGGGGGCCACCGACAGTCATTTTTGGTGACCGGCACTTATTTTTCTGCATCTGACATTTAAGGTGAGCAAGAGAGAGAAAAATAAGCAAAGCAGAAAGACAGAGGTAGAGAAAGATGTAAAAAAACAGTCTTAAAGAGAGAGAACCTGCAAGAGTGAGATAACGGGGCAGGGAGTGCCTGGTAGTCGATTAAAGAGGCATGAGGTGGAATAAAGACTACACAGCCTTGGTATTGGGCGTGCCAACATTTAATGGCACCGGTGCAGTCTTCTGAGCAGAGCTTTGAGTACTGGCACTCATTTTTTTCCAAATTAAGGGGCCTATTAGGATAGCGGACACCCCCGAGGTGGAGGGACCGTCCGCAGGGGCAGCGGCGGTCCCTCCAGTGCAATTAGGATGTGACCGCCACCCTGGCGGACACATCCCGTATCTTTAACCTTGCGGCGGGTGCTGCTTGAAGCAGCACCCGCCGCAAGGTTAAAAATGCATGTTTTACATTTACGTGCACAAAGCGGCAGGCACCACGCGGTGCCTGCCGCTTTGTGCGTGTAAATGCTGGTGCGTACCATCGGTATCCCCATGTGCACCCCCCACAACGGGCCCCCAAACACCAAAGACCACATGCTTTTCCACGGCGGAAAAGCCGAAGTGGAAAAGCATGTTTCCCTGCACATCGTAATTTGGCTGACGGTGTCTTGCAGACACCGCCACCAAATAGCCCTCCACAACCCGCGGATCAGCGGCAGACGGACCTGCCGTCCGCTGCTGGTCCCACCGCAATTCCACCGCCATCCTAATCTGGCGGTGGGTGTTTCCTGTGGCCGCGGCAGTGAATTCGCATCCTCCAGGCCGGCGGTGGCTTCCGCCGGCCCGGAGGATGCGGATTCACCGCCATCCTAATCGGCCCCTTAGTTCTGCAAATGCTGTTCCAAGGAGAATATTTTTTTAACCTGAGCTCAATTAAATAGGGACCGGTTTAATGGTTGATCCATGACAGAAGAACCTAAAGAGGGCATCTTTTGCATCAGAGAGCCGGGGAAGGAATGCCAAGAGGACCATAGATGCAGGACCATTTATTGATCCCAAGTTAGGTCCAGGCGGCTATGTTCTGAGCTACTTGGAATCTGGACTCCTGTTTAATTGGGCACACGCTCATTATGGACCTCTCACGCACATGGCCCTCCATTCTCAGGTACTGAATATAGTCCAATCATAGAACTGATTGGTCCCCATTGGATAATCGTATGGTTCTAGTGGCCCTAGGTTGGTCATTTCTCACAGGTTCTCTCATCGTCCATGGAATGTGTTTTGAAAACAAATCAAGAGATCACCCCTTCATTTCCAGCCGAAGTTCTTGAACCAACGTGATGACCATTTGCTCATGCAAGATCCACCTCAGAAGCACAGTCTGGACTAGCAGGGCATATGGTCCTGCAATAGTACTTTGGTCAATTAAAACAGATCAATGAAGCGGAGGGTGAACTCCCTAGGCAAGGAGATAGCTTGATGGTTGCATATCCAGAACATTGCGCTCCTTGAAGGCAGGCGGGAATCAGTGTGAATCAAATTGTGACAGCACAGTCAGGCTCCTAAGATCTATCAATATCTTTTGGGACATAGGAGAATGCCCTAAAAAAATAAACAAAAACTAAGGCATTTATCAGGGGGGCACCACTCCCTCCAGTACCACTGTGGTTCCAGAGACAGATTTCCATACAAGGCAAATAAACTAAGACCAGGCAAAGTTTTCCAGGTTTTTTTTGTTAAAGCTTTTTTTTGCCAATTGTTTCCCCCCCAGTTTTTTTTTTTGTTAAAGCTTTTTTTGCCAATTGTTTCCCCAAAGGTGGTAACAATTTTTGCAAATTGTTTCCCTGTGCGAGACAGTTTAAGCAGAAAATGTCACACAGGATCTGTAAAACTGAATTGTGCTGCGACCGAGAGACATCGCTCAAACGAGACTCCCATCAGCATCTTCTGTGACTTTTGTATGCAAGGTGCATCCTTTCATGCAATTTTTAAGCAGATCTGCAAAACTTCGCATAATGCATAGAAAAACTTGAAGATTAAATATATGCCATGAAACAATCACAACTTCACCCACCACTAATATAAGCCGTATCCCCCGAGGAAGGTCATTGTGCCTGAAACTAGCACGAGGGAAGGCTCATGAAACAGAATGAATTCTGTGGTCATGGTGAAGCTTATTGGAGCATCTAAGAAACTCCCCCCAGTGTTGTTTACAAGCAATAAACGCACAACAGAACCTTATTCCAGCACACTGCACACTGTACAGGCCCCCCAAAAAATAAAAACAATGGATAGTGTGATGGATACGGGCGACATTGAGAGAAAATGCCCCCTTCCGTCGGTGCTGTGCTCTCTCGCACATAAGTCATGGGAAAATTGACTCTCTGGTCAATGATTTTGCATGGATCATCTGTATTTTGTTGCTTGTGTTGTATTTTTGCTGGTGTGTTTTCCTTCGTAAATCACTAATTGAGGATTAAATAGTTGACGACGCAGTCTCTTTTCAATGCATTAAGATGGGGGATCTATAGATAATAGAGAAGGGGTTCTGGTTGGACTGACTTGGCACACACCGGGGTGACAAGAGAAAGGAGCTGCCTTGTATTTCTGCCTCTCAAAAGACACCAATCCACCGCCAATTAACCAGAGCTGGAATGGGCAGACAGCTGAAGGTTGCTATAGTACAAACATCCCCCCTCTATGGGATTGCCTATACACTGCTGTATCCTGGTTAGAAATCCTTCAACATGTGACCCACATTGCATCGCTCAAAACCACTGAGGTTGATAAGGTGCAGGTAGCGCATTCTTTCATGAGGTATTTGGTGGGACTTCCCCTAGCACACCTTTAGTCCCCCTCCGCATGGATTTAGGGCTATTGCCCATTGATGAAGGGACTGCTCTAAGGCACCTTATGTATTGGCGAAGGCTATGGGTAACACCAGAGTTGTCTCCCTATAGAGACGAATTCAGGGAGGTTTTGCCAATCCTGATTAGCCATATAAGGGCTCTTAGTACCAGAATAGGCAGGCAGGATCTTTGGGAAGCTCCGGATATAGCGTGCTCATTAACAACCAGGGCAGATCTGGCGCGACACTATAGGTACCATAATTTGTCAATCCTCCAAGTAAGTTCTACTGCGGGTTGCTTGACAACAGAGTTTCTACAAGTGAAAGTGGAATATAAAAAAGAAGAGTTTTTAGATTTAATCTATCCTACCCTGGCCAGGAAATTATACATGCAATTAAGGTTGGGGACTCTCCCTCTTATGTCGTTCACCAGTAAATGGGACAATGAAAAGAACCATGAACGCCCGGCGTGTAAACATAAGATAGAGTCTGAAATTCACGTGTTTTTCCTTTGCCCTGCTTATCATGTATCCCGCAAACGATGGGTAATCCCAATTTGTAGAAACCTAGGATTTAGACACTGTCTTCAAGCCTTTAGGATTTTAAAGTATGATGCCTATCCCCCTATTGTCTTTGCTGTCTCGCGCTTTTTGAATGGGATGTGGCATAAGCGTAGGAGTTTTTTTTAAATAATTATCTGTGGAGCTGTATGTTTACCTTTCTGTTAAAAGAAATTCATGAAGGCATTTAAAATGTGGTTATTTGCATCACTTATTAACTTCGTTTTTAATATCGATAACTTTTAAGGAATTTTGAAGCTGTTTTTATCCAGCGATGGTTGAATCACATTTTTAAATTGGGAAAAATGTAGAATATATGATTGTACTGTACTATTTTATGCTATTTATCAACTTGTTTGTTGTTTGTATGAATGTAGTAATGTACTTTTATGGCCGTGGTGGCCGAAATAAAGTTATCAAATGGATAAGGTGCAATCATGAAACTAGGATCCATTTTAGAACACTGCCTACTTCATAGTCCTCTGAGAGGGCTAGATGGACTTTTATAGGAAAAGTGCTTCGTTCCAGGTCACTCAACTCGGGTGCTGCACTTTAGTAATTTTTGATTTGGTGGATCAAGACAAAGAGGAATAAATTCATAATTAATGGGGAAATTCCATTTAGTGATGTTTAGTAATTCATTTACAGGTTCCAAATCCCATATTCAAAGAGGGATTCTTAAAAGTCAGAATCACTTATACTCGATCGAACAAGCCGACACGTGTTTCGCCCCCTTCTGGCATGCAAGCCTGGGGCTTTTTCAAGGCATTCGGCATTGTTATGGCAAGAGTAGTGACGGCATGTGCAAAATTCAAAGTGGCTGTAAATCGTGTCAGGATTTGTGTACAGGCTGCCTTGTGGGGCATGTCGTGTCTGGGGTCTGTTTTGGTTCCTGTGCTAGAACGGTCCTCTTTGCAACCAAGCAGTAGGACCAATAATGGGATTGAATATATACTGCTGTATTCTGTTTAGAAATCCTTCAATGTGTGACCCATATTGTATTTCTCCAAACCACTGAGGTTGATAAGGTGCAATCATGAAAGTAGGATCCATTTTAGAAAGTCGCCTCCTTAATAGTCCTTTGAGTGAGTTGGCTGCACTTTTGTAGGAAAAGCGCTTTGTTCCAGGTCACCCCACTCGGACGCTGCTCTGTATAAATATGTGCATTCAAAGTCATCCTTCTCTACTTGTGGTAGGATCTGGGGTGCTGCTGCTTCTCCATCCTGGCCTTCACCCTCTGACTCTCTTCGACACCTCTTGAAAACTATCCAAGATCTTCCCTTGTGCCAAGAAATGTGTCTGGGTGTCTGAGTGCTTTATCAAACATTCATAACATAACATAAACTAAGAGCACACCTATTTGTGTAATGGTAGAAGGGGCTGTCTACACTTTAGTTCTTATGTTTTTTTTTCTTTCCCTATTATATCCTTTGACCCATTTACCCCAGCAGGGCACTTATTTGTTAGGCAAATGCCTACAACAAGCAATCATCGTATTGTCTTTAGAAGCATCCTCACAAATGCCTACACAAAAAGCTGTTAAAAAAAACCTTACAGGTAGGCAATGAATTCAGCTCCACAAGGAGAGTATATGGTACACAGTACCATAGTTAAAAAAATAGGAAAAAGGGAAAAAATAAACCAAGAAAAAAACCTATAGCTTGTACCGTGTTTTAAGGGCACTGTATAGCCTACCTCCCAGAATGCAAAGAGCCCCACAGAGAGGGTAAAAACTCATCGATAAAGTGAGGCATAATGCGGCCTACCTCTTATAATATAAAGAGAGTAGACAGCCTGTGCCCAGCTCCACACAAAGAGCATACATCCATTGATAGAGAGAGGCACTATACAGTCTACTGCCCAGAATATGAAGAGAGTACACAGCTACACCCATCTCCACAGAAAGAGAATACATTCATCATTAGAGAGAGACACGATACAACCTACTATCTACAATATAAAGCACACACAGCCTGTGAGCTGCTCTATGAAGAGAGAGCATACATCCATCATTAGGGTAAGGCTTTATGCAGATCACCTCCTTGAATATGAGGAGCGAACACAGGGGCATATTACCAACGATTAGCGATAATTATCGCTAACTAGGCTTAGCAACTAATTTTTTATCGCTAAGCATCGCCTGACATTATCGCTGAGATAACTTGCTATTAGCAAGGTTTATCTCCGAAGCGATAATTTTTCCGGCGATAGGGTGAATATCGCTGAGTATACAGCGATAGTCACGCATTAGCGACAAAATGTTCTTAGCCATGTTATCCACCTCCCATTGGATAACATGGCTAAGAACTGGTCTGGGCAGGCATTAGGTTTTGGCGATAGCGTGAATAATTCCAACGCTAAGCCTGCCTTGTTAATAGGCGATAGCGACGTTATCGACTGCTTTCAGTCGCTAACGGGTTGGGTACTCCCACTTTGCATGTCATTAGCGATAAACATTGCTGACATGCAAAGCGGGCCCCAAACCGCTCATTATCGCCTATAAGCTGTCACTAACATCAGTTAGCGGCAGCTTGCTAATGGGGCAACAGAATTATCGCCGCTTAGCGGCCGAAAACGGTCGCTAAATCGGCGATAATTGTCTATTGGCCCCCTTGGTAATATGCCCCACAGTGTGGTCCAGCTCCATGGAGAGACTAATTATACATTCATTGATAGAGTGAGGCACTATACAGCCTACCTCCCAGAATACTGAGGGTACAAAGCCTATACATAGTCCCACAGAGAGCACTATGCAGCCCACCTCCCAGAATATGAAAAGAGTAGACAGCCTGGGCACAGATCCCTGGAGAAGGTGTACCCCGATTGATACAGCGAGGCACTACCCAGCATTCTACCCAGAATATGAAGAGAGAACAGAGCCTTGCCTAGCTCCATGGAGAGAGTTTATCCCAAGAGTGATGCCCTCTACAGCCTACCTCCAGAATATGAAGAAAGAACACAGTCTGTGCCTAGCTCCACGGGGACAGCATTTAGTCTTTCTAGGCCAACACAGAGACCCCAAACTACATGGAGATAATAGGCATCCACGACCCTGGACTATGGAGAGAGTATAAAGCCTGCTCCCCAAAACAAGAAGAATGTATACATCCAATCCTCAGCTCAAATATTGACTGGAACAGGATACAGTTTTACCCAGCACCATGAAGAGAGTATTCAGCCAGAGCCCGGCTCCATTAACAACATAACATAACATAACACATGTATTTGTAAAGTGCACGTTCACCACTACGGGTATCTTGGCGCTAAATAACAGATGTTTGTTAATAAAACCCTATGCTTAGCTGCAGTGGCATGGATTGGTTCTACAACCTGACCAGGGCATCAAAAGAGAGTTTAATACCTGACCCTAGCCCCAAATAACAACAATATAGCCCAACCCCAGCACAGCACAAGAAGCATACAACCTGAGCACAATACCAGGACGTGACGGTGAACATTAAATCTCACCACAGCAATATGATGAGAATATAAGTAAGTCATATTTTTTCTAAAGCGCGTGAATGCCGGGGCACTTAGTGCTATTGTACTGCCACTAATGAGGAAGAAACAAAGGAGGTTTACTTAACATTGGAAACAAAGAGCCAAGTCTTCAAGGATTTCCTAAAAACACCACCTTGGTTTAAGACCTCAGCCAAAAAGGCATGGAATTCCAAAGCTTGAGCGCCAAGTAGACGAAGCTTCTGCCACCCCAAAAGGCCTTCTTTACCTTAGGAAGGACCCCCAGCCTGGCAGTAGATGGTCTTAAAACAGGCTGAGGGCATGCCATACGAAAGTATTTTGAAAATCGAAGGTCAAGATCCATGCAATGCCTTGTGTACTATACGCAAGGACTTGAATTTTACCCTATCATAGACAGGTAGCCAGTGCGGATCCATAATACTGTGAGATCCAAAGCTGAATTTTGGGATTTTTAGAAACTAATGGGCAGCTGCATTCTGCAGAGACTGTAGCTTTGAGTGGAGACGTTTATGTATTCCCAAATACAGAACATTGAAATAATCTAAATAATCTGTCTTCGACCGAACCAAGGCAACAAGTACATTTTTTGCATGACTAATGGGATGAATGGGAAGACCCTTTTAAGTATCTTCAAAAGATAGAAAGCTGAAGATGTAATGGGATCGATTTGTTCAGAGAAACAACGTTTGTCGTCGAACATCACCCCAACGTTTTTAACTTTTCAAAGAGATGGAAGTGGACCTGAATCAGCAGGACACTAAGGGGCCCATTAGGATGTCGGGCGGATTGCCCCCGCCAGGCTGGTGGTAGCTACCGCCAGCCTGGCGGGGGCAATCCGCCAGACATCCACACTCATTTTCCCCCCGCCATATTAGTATGGCGGGGGGGGGGGACCTCGGCGGACGGAAAGACCGTCCGCCGCTTTTCCGCCCCGGTCGCCTTGTGGCCGGGGCGGAAAAGGAATAATAAGGTGGCGGTGTCTATCAGACAGCGCCAGCCATATTATGATGGTTGTATTTAGGTGCCTTTCCGCGGCGGCGATGCCACCACGGAAAGGCATACGGTCTTCACTCTGGGGCCCCCCTGCGGGCCCCCAGAGTGAAGGAGAGGTGGGGGGTGCACACGGAGGGTACCTGTGGTACCCCCCTTCATTTGCATTTACAAAGTGGCAGGCACCGCGCGGTGCCTGCCGCTTTGTAAATGCAAATGCTGAAATGCATTTTTAGCATTGTGGCAGGCGGTGCAGAGAGCACCGCCCGCCACAATGCTATAAATACAGGATGTGCCCGCCACTGTGGCAGGCACATCCTAATACCCCCCACGGGACCCCCGCCCTTATGGCAGGTGGTCCCGAATACCGACAGGATGGCGGGCGGATAAAGTCCGCCTGTCATCCTAATGACCCCCTAAGAATCATTCCAAAAAGAGATGCCATTTCCATGGAGTAACACCTCTGTTTTCTCTGTATTTAAATTCAGACAGTTATCCTGCATACAACTAGTGATGTGTGCCAGACAGTTGTTAAATTCTTATGCAGAGAGAACTCAACACAGAGTAGGATATAAACCTACCCCCAGCCGGAAGAGAGAACAGAGCCTTACCACAGCCCGGGGGGACAATGAACAGCCTGACCTCAAGGAAACAGAGAGCGTATGCGGTCGGACCGCAGTAATAATGGGAGACTGTACAGTCGGAGCCAGGACCAAGGAGAGAATATAGTCTGATGTTAGCACTATGGAACATATACAACCTGACCTCACACCTGGGGGACTATACATACATTCAACCTGACCCCAGCACCAGTGGACTATACATCAATTTAACCTGACCTCAGCACCAGGGGGTGTATACAACCTGACCCCTGAACCAGGAGGACTATACATCCATACAACCTGACCCCAGCACTAGGGAAAGTATACATCCTGACCCCAGCACCTACGATAAAGTCCACGATTTGTGTAGTGTGCAATGAAGAGAACAGAGAACTAATGAACATCTTGAATGTATCCAGCTGTGAAGGTGATCTCTGCCCACCAAACATAGTCGAAGATTGCAAATTTAATATATAACCTGGCTTAAACATGCCTCTTCGCTATTGGAGGAATTCCTGCTTTGTTAAATCCTCTATGGGTTACCTCTTTATTAAAACATCTTCCTTGGACCCACCGATGCAGTAATTTCAAGTCAATGTCAAGCATTGTGTCCTTCGTACAGGTTTTGATAGAATGGCCACTTTTCAAGAACGTGAGTTCCTAGAGTCGTGCTAGATAGCTGGAAACGGATGGTGTGCCTATAGTTTTCATAGGTGGATTGCGACAGATATGTTCGATGTTCAACACTCTGTTCATGATATCTAGACAAAGACCTCCATGTGATGTCAATGCTTTTAGTCTTGACAGAGAAACTAATGAGATATGAAACAACTTCAACCAGATCATTTTGATGATTAATACTCCAATGCTATATCACTCCTGACTCTATCTCAAGAATTATACAGAAACTGGTCCAACATCCTGTGACCAGTAAGTAAATGTAAATGTCCAGTATTTGTAAAGCGCGAACAATTACCCGAAGGTGTCAAGACGCTGGGGGCCGTCGGGAAGATTAAGCAAGCTATTGCCCAGAGTCACATGGTGCTGGGCAGACACCTGCCGCCGGCGCCAGGAATCGAACCGTGATCCCCAGAGTCCAGCGTCAGTCGCCCTGGCCACTGCGTCACACATCTTCCACATACAGAGGTGTGGCCTTGAGAAAGTTCTGAGGGTAACGGCCAGAATGAAACATGGGTTGGCTGCAAGTTTTACGGTTAGATAAAAAGATTTTTACTTGCAAAATCTTTCTGGATTAAGTCGCAATTCATTGACGCCAGTAAGTCAAAGCAAGAAATGTGATTTGATGCCATGGACTCTGGCTGCATTTAATACCATTGACCACCCATTTAGGAAACAAGAGTAAGATCATAGTGGTACTGGATGCCGCTTTGGAAAGCATTAAATCAATCCCAAAAATGGGAGTGACGAAAGGTAAATGGAACATTTACAACTCAGACCAGGCTGAACTATGCATGGTGTACCTTAGAGTCCTTGTCTATCTCTGTTTCCACGTGTCAATTACATGCATCCACTTGGCAACCTTCATCTCAGTCTTGACACATGATTTTAGAACTCAGTTAATGATACACAGGTTAGTTTCCAAATCTACAACAATTGTTATTGCGCTCAATCACACACCAAACAAACCTTTGCCGAAATAAAAAGGTGGATGATGGAAAATGGCTGAGTCCGAATGCTACGGTTGTCTTCTGCTAGCACAATGACTAGGCCCAGATAGATCTACCACTGTGGATTAAGTAACATCCTTGGCCTAGACTTTGATTTGTCAAGAAATGCCAAGTAATACCTTTTTTTATCACCTACTTTTAAGATCTATTTCATGTGTCATATTGAATCTTTTTTGGCCAAGGAACAGAGAACTATAATAGCCACAACTGTCATAGGATCTAGAACAGACTACTGCAGTATCTTAATTATAGGCACCACCGACAAACAGCTCCATAAACTCCAAGTCCTACACAATAGAGCAGCCGGAGAAGTCACAAACACATCTCATCATGATCATACATCCCCTGCCATGGTTAGACTGCACTGCCCACATATAACAACAAGAAACACATTGAAATCCCAGACTGTAACAGAGACGGTGCTGTATGACAAAGAGCCAGAGTATCTCAAAGTAAGGTTGAGATGTAATTGTCCCACAAGAACCATTTCCTCCAGTCATGGCTACCACCAAGACATGGCTAGAATAAATTGACCAGCAGCAGCGGACAGGTCATGTGTGTTTCAGGGGAGAGGTGTGGCGCCGCGGCCAGGGCGACTGACGCTGGAATCTGGGGATCACGGTTCGATCCCCGGCTCCGGCGGCAGATTAGCCCAGCACCATGTGACTCTGGGCAATAGCTCGCTTAATCTTCCCGACGGCCCCCAGCGCCTAGAGACCCTTACGGGTGATTGTGCGCTTTACAAATGTGGACTTATGTTTCTTAGAAATTGAATGACCCCCCCTATAATCTTTAAAAACCTCAACAATATCCATTAACATTTTGTTGATTGCTGATGAGTGCCTGTTCAGCTCTTTCATAAACCACTGCAAGACATTTTTAGCATCAAACAAGGGTGTGACGATGATGGTGATGTTATAATCTGACCACAGAACTAGGATGAGAGCAAACATCCTAACCCCAGCATCATGTGGAGAAAATACAGCCTACCCCTAGCAAAACAAGAGAGACAATGTAGCCTAACTCCATCAAAACAAGATACAAAAGACAGTCCAGCCCCAGGATCATGTGGAGTAAATACAGCCTAACCCCAGCATCATGTGGAGAAAATACATCCTAACCCCAGCATCATGTGGAGAAAATACAGCCTACGCTTAGCAAAACAAGAGAGACAATGTAGCCTAACTCCAGCAAAACAAGACACAAAAGACAGTCCAACCCCAGGATCATGTGGAGTAAATACAGCCTAACCCCAGAATCATGTGGAGAAAATACATCCTAACCCCAGCATCATGTGGAGAAAATACAGCCTACGCTTAGCAAAACAAGAGAGACAATGTAGCCTAACTCCATCAAAACAAGATACAAAAGACAGTCCCGCCCCAGGATCATGTGGAGAAAATACATCCTAACCCCAGCATCATGTGGAGAAAATACAGCCTACGCTTAGCAAAACAAGAGAGACAATGTAGCCTAACTCCAGCAAAACAAGACACAAAAGACAGTCCAACCCCAGGATCATGTGGAGTAAATACAGCCTAACCCCAGAATCATGTGGAGAAAATACATCCTAACCCCAGCATCATGTGGAGAAAATACAGCCTACGCTTAGCAAAACAAGAGAGACAATGTAGCCTAACTCCAGCAAAACAAGATACAAAAGACAGTCCAACCCCAGGATCATGTGGAGTAAATACAGCCTAACCCTAGCATCATGTGGAGAAAATACAGCCTAACCCCAGCATCATGTGGAGAAAATACAGCCTACGCTTAGCAAAACAAGAGAGAAAATGCAGCCTAACTCCAGCAAAACAAGAGACAAAATACAGCCTAACCCCAGCATCATGTGGAGAAAATACAGCCTAACCCCAGCATCATGTGGAGAAAATACAGCCTACCCTTAGCAAAACAAGAGATAAAATACAGCCTAACCCCAGCATAATGTAGAGAACATACAGCCTACCCTTAGCAAAAGAAAAGAGAAAATGCAGCCTAACCCCAGCATCATGTGGAGAAAATACAGCCTAACCCCAGCATCATGTGGAGAAAATACAGCCTACCCTTAGCAAAACAAGAGAGAAAATGCAGCCTAACTCCAGCAAAACAAGAGACAAAATACAGCCTAACCCCAGCATCATGTGGAGAAAATACAGCCTAACCCCAGCATCATGTAGAGAAAATACAGCCTACCCTTAGCAAAACAAGAGATAAAATACAGCCTAACCCCAGCATCATGTGTAGAAAATACAACCTAACCCCAGCATCATGTAGAGAAAATACAGCCTACCCTTAGCAAAACAAGAGAGAAAATGCAGCCTAACCCCAGCATCATGTGGACAAAATACAGCCTAACCCCAGCAAAACAAGGGAGAAAATACAACCTAACCCCAGCATCATGTAGAGAAAATACAGCCTACCCTTAGCAAAACAAGAGAGAAAATGCAGCCTAACCCCAGCATCATGTGGACAAAATACAGCCTAACCCCAGCAAAACAAGGGAGAAAATACAACCTAACCCCAGCATCATGTGGACAAAATACAGCCTAACCCCAGCATCATGTGGATAAAATACAGCCTAACCCCAGCATCATGAGGAGAAAACACAGCCTACCCTTGGCAAAACAAGAGAGAAGATGCAGCTTAACCACAGCCAAACAAGAGAGCAAAATCCGACTAACTCCATCATCATGTGGAGAAAATGCAAACTACCCTTAGCAAAACAAGAGAGAAAATGCAGCCGACCCCCAGCATCATGTGGAGAAAATACAGCCTAACCCCAGCATCATGTAACCCCAGCATCATGTGGAGAAAATACAGCCTACCCGTAACAAAACAAGGGAGAAAATGCAGCCTACCCCAGCATCACATGGAGAAAATACAGCCTAGCCGCAGCAAAACAGGGGAAATACACCCTAACTCCAGCAAAACAAGAGACAAAATACAGCCTAACCCCAGCATCAGGTGGAATAAATACAGCCTAACCCCAGCATCATGTGGAGTAAATACAAATTTACCCCAGAATCATGTGGAGAAAATACAGTCTACCCCCAGCAAAACAAGGGAGAAAATGCAGCCAATCCCCAGCAAAATAAGAGACTAAATAAGGCCTAACCCCAACATCATGTGGAGTAAATATAGCCTAACCTCAGCATCGTGTGGAGAAAATACTGTCTAACCCCAGCAAAACAAGAGAGAAGGTACAGCCAAACCCAAGCGTCATGTGGAGAAAATACAGCCTAATCCCAGCATCATGTGGAGTAAATACAGCCTAACCCCAGCAAAACAAGGGCGAAAATAAAGTTTAGTTCCAGTACCATAGAGAGAACGTACAGTCTACCCCAGCATCACAGAGATAAAATACAGTTTAACTATAGCGCCATGGAGCAACACAAGAAAGAAAAACAAGAAAGAAAATAAAGGCTAGTTTTAGCGCCACAGATAGCCTAACCCTGACAGCAAGAAATAACATTCAGTTTAACTCCAGCACCTTGGACAGAAACCGCAGCATAATCCCAGCAACCTGGAGAGAAAATACAGTTTAACTCCAGCACCATGGACAGAACCCGCAGCATAATCCCAGCAACCTAGAGTGAAAATACAGAGAACTGCAGCATCATGGAAAGAAAATACATCTTACCCCCAGCAACACAGAGAGAAAATGCAGCTTTTACGCAGCATAATTGAGAGAAAATACTAAATAAACCAGGCAAAAACGAGAGAAAACGAGGTTTCATCCCAGCTACGTATAAAATACGCCATAACTGCAGCACAATACATCCTAACTCCAACAACACAAAGATAAGGTGCAGCCTAACCCCAACAACACTAGGCCAAAATAGAGGGGAACCCAAGAGAAAATAGAGCATAACTGAATCATCATAGACATAAAATGTACCTTCCTCATACTAGCTGACCTCCAGCACTGCGGATGGTCTACAGCATAACCCTAACTGATGAGAGGTAGTATACATCTAGACCCCAGAACCAAGAAGCTAGTATAGCTCCTCATTCCTGGCACTGTGGAAAGAGTGTAAGACTGACCCCAACAACAATCTGACCACCATCACCATGGACAAAATGTATAATCTGACACTGGTGCAATGGAAGCAAAGTATACTGCTTGACCCTAGCATGGTGGATGGAGTATACACCCTGCATGTCAGCACCATGGAGAAGATATAAAGCCTAAATTCCCAGCACTAGGGGGAGAATATGTACCATGACCCCCAGCACCGCGGAGAAAGTATAACCCCTGACCTCCACCACCATGGGCAGAGTATACAGCCTGAGCCCCACAGCACTATACAAAGCACTTTCCGTTACCTATTGCCGTATTTTGGTGCCAAACTGGTACTAATGAGGCGAAAACGTTTCCAAGATAGTGTTAATGTGTAAAAATGACAAAGTAATGAATTATTACAATCACAAAATGTGGCTGCATTATGCCGCACAATTTGCTTCTTCTTCCTGCAAATATTAGTCGGTCCTGCCACATAATTTGGTTCGCCCCCTGCTGCCGAATTCCAGAGGTTCTGACCATACCCAAGGACAAGGGGCAGAGCATCGAGGCTGAAACAAGTCGATAAAAACCAAATGGAAAGACATGAGTTTTGACCAAAGACAGCAGATTGGATCCAACATGAGCCCCGGTGAAAAAAAGCAGACAGGTAAGAGGCAGCGAGGAATCTACTTTAGAGATCAAAGGCATTTAAAATAAGCAAAGGAGGCAACTGAAACGCCTGGATATCTCTTTGTGATGCCCCTGAAGTCAGTAATTGATAAACCACTAAAAAGGAAACCATCTCACACCCTGTAAAACATAGATGCTTTTATCTCCACTGTTGCTATTTTCACAGGTTTTGCTGGGAATGTCAGCATTTCGAGTTTGTACCCACAATCTAGGATAAAAGTATGTCTATATTCTGCCACTGACAGCCCACCTCCTCACTAAGAAAGCACCACCCATCTTGCATTCCAACCTATTTTACAAAAGAAGTAGGCACATTTGTGTGTGTCATTCTCAAGCTCTCTTTGACGGGTGTGTGTCACGTGGGGGTTACAAAAGCTTGTATTTTGCACATCTCCAAAAAGCCAAATATGTAAACCTGTAGGTAGACCCCCAACGCACCTTCCATATCATCCCTAGGTGTTGTGAAAGCTTGTTTCAACATCAGGGACACCTGGACTGCAAATTTCGAGACATTGACAGTTATCTGTCTGTCCGGTCCAACATATTTGAGACTGGTCTCTTAAAATATTGGACAACATCTTGGTGCAAGTGGACTGAGGCATGCCTCTATATTTAATGTGATGGTCTGGTGTGATGGTCCTGTCTGTTGCTCTTGAGGTGGTTGGTCACCAGCCACCGCGTGCATTCTTCCCACTACCATTAAGGCATAAGGCCTAGCAGTGGACTCTATCACCCATGTCCAATCAACAGAAAAAAGGACGCAAAAGCCGCTGCAGATTGGAACATTGTATTTTTCATCTAAGGAGTGCTGAATCGGATCCACATTATCTCGACTTGTCTGTTGTTTCTCTTTGACACCTTTAGTCAAAAGCTGTGGTAGAGACTTCCAATTACGTATTGATGGCACCTATCAGGGCAGACCTCATTAGTGATAGCAGAAAGACTACGCAACCAACAGAGCTTTAACATGTAAAAATATAAACTAGAGACATAATAGCTACAAAAATAAAGACTCAAAAAAGAAGGAAGGAAACAAATTTAGACCATGGAAAAAAAATACTAAGCTATAAAATATCTCCTTGCTTCCAACCACTTCATAAACCTGTTGGCCTCACCATGCAAGTATCTGCCACAATACAAAGCGGTAGTAGTGTCTCACACGATCGCACTTCCTATGCAAAAACAAATTTACGCGATTAACAAGAAAAGTTCATCATGCGTAAAAGAAATGGTGCATATTGGATATCAGACACTCGATTACCAATGGTGTCAGAAAAGGACGACGGGCCGAGGGACCCCTGCTCATAACATAGATATATGCGATATCACAGCACTCTGTAAATAAGCCAAGAGTTCGATTTTAGTCCAATAAATCAGGATCACTGTAAATTGAATCTAAGTCTTGTTTATTGCTTGTAACTTGAAATCTTCTATCACAAAGTAGCAGCAAAAGATACAGTCTATACGTGTTTTTCGTCACCCGCATTCGGGACGCCATAGACAGGGGCACGAGGAGGTTATCAGATCTCCAACAAATTACCAGGAGCTTATCATATCTCTGACACACTTTAGGTACTTCGGATTCCCCTTCTGTGTGCTCCATTTTGGTTTTGACCACCTTGGACCACTTTTTGGCCATCTACGTTTTAAGATTTACACCCATCTGTAGTTTAAGAGATTACTCACAGATTAAGCTATCAATGGGTGCTGTTAGCCACTAACCCCAGGGCATCCAGGATACATGGTTTTCAGACAGAGGACACCATTTTCCTAGTCAGTATCTTGGAGACACAATTGGGGAGTTGCTTCCAACAGACTTTTGATAGCTTTACATATACATTATTTTCCAAGACAAAAGCCTTGAAGAAGTCACGCGGGTGACGAAACACGTGGTGGCTGTATCTTTTGATGTTACTTTGTGACGGAAGATTTCAAGTTAAACGCAATAAACAAGACTTAGATTGAATTTACAGTGATCGTGATTTATTGGACTAAAATCGAACTATTGGCTTACTTAGAGAGTGCTGTGATATCGCTTATATGCGGGTATTTGCTATTCCATTACATGGGAAGTGATGTGGCTGAATAAGAAAATCTTTGACAGGTCAAGGTATCTGTACACAAATATCTTCGTATGATCTTCATGTCTGCGGTCTGTGTGTGGAGTCTATTTTTGAGCCAATATTTTTTAAACTCGGCATTTTCCCAATGGACCCACGTTATTGTAGATTCACCAAAGCTTGTTTCTTGTTATTAGATCGAACAAAGAGATGTTCATGTTAGGATAATACAGGGGTGGTTCAAATCAGGCAGGCAACTAGAGCCAAATTTCGGGGGGGGGGCTGAAAAATATTTCGGGGTGGGGCTAATTCTTCCAACCATAGACAGAATGGCTGTAAGAAGGGGTGAAAACACAACAAAAGCCTAATTTACAAGTAAATGGTCTTTTAAAGACCTGTTAAGTACTCGAGTGTGGCTGCAATTAGATGGTCGCCAGCCCGCAAAGCTGTGCCAGCCCAGGCTGACA
Organism: Lissotriton helveticus; assembly: GCF_964261635.1. Taxonomy (NCBI): domain Eukaryota; kingdom Metazoa; phylum Chordata; class Amphibia; order Caudata; family Salamandridae; genus Lissotriton; species Lissotriton helveticus. The sequence continues at coordinate 184,858,986 of NC_136068.1, read as the reverse complement.
CACACGACAGGGGTGGGGGGGCGGGTTGAAGCCCGGTAAGCCCAATGGGTGTTGTGCGCCTGGTTCAAATATGGACATCTGTGTATTCCTCCTGTCCTTTTCATGGAAGCCATTACTGTCTGTCTAGGGTTTAGAAAGTTGCCCTTGGTACATAGAGTAGGGAAGGTGTGCAAATCTTCATATTCCAACACCATGCGATTTGCATGGGGTGACCAGATGTCCCGGATTTGCCCGGACAGTCACGGTTTTTCACCGGCTGTCCCGGTAGATTTCGGTAATTTTGGTTCATGTCCCGGTTTTTAGAGGGGGTCGACTGAAAACACTGAGAGGCACTTTTTTGGGTGTTATAAAGCTGTGCTAGTGAGCAGTTGTTATAAGTAAGCAGTTTAATTAATATGTATGATGCTGGTTGTAGAAATTACATTTTATTTATTTTCTTAATGCCTTTTCTGTGATCTTATGTTGATGAGAACTGTCATTCTGCACCATTTTCTTGAGGAAAAATTGCAGTCCTTCTTCTATTTTCATGAAATGTCCCGGTTTTTGGTTCTCAAGATCCGGTCACCCTAGCTTTGCAGGGCTCTCCATTCGTTCCCAATGGGCAGCCCAGACTTTTGACTGGAGCCGCGATAAAATGGCATCTTGGCTATTCTAGTGCCCTCTGCACCGGGCTCCCTTAAAATGACGTCATCGGCGTGAACAAACTGCACGACGGGAGACCGCGTTTGTCGCGTGGCCTCGGAAATGCAGTCACAGCTCACACAGTCGGAAAGATTGACATGGCTGTCAGCCGCGGACTTCGTGTTGGGCTAGAAAATTAGCAATATATCTCCTAGCTGGATCCCACCGGAAACTCCGACCAGACTGCTGAGTCCCCTGCAAGAGGAATGCCCAATGGCCTAAAACAAGCTGTGTTCGAAAGATGGCAGGATATTGAACATAGGTCAGGGGTCAGCCCGCCCACCTCTCAAAATGCCCTAGCGGTTGAACCAGTAACTATCTAAAAGAGAGACCCGGCACTCCAGATCTAGCGCCCAGGGGGTGTTATGTTGGCACTGTTCATATTTAGGGGCAGATTTGCAAGCCCCTTGCGCCGTTTTTGCGTCACTTTTCCCATGTTAAAAGTGACGCAAAAGTGACGCAAGGGGCTTGTAAATCTGCCCCTTAGTGCCTAGAGTTAGCCAGTGGCCGGCACTCACTACTGGTACTGGGGGAGCTTGAGGGGTCGTTGCCTCGGTACCCATGCACCCACCCTTTATGTACCCAGATAATGCCTTACCCAGCAATTATCTAATTGGTCGATTCGATGGTACCATATTAACAGCTCCTCCTGTACAGTGCACCAGTCCAACAGGTGCCAAGAAGCATGCTTCTCTGGCACCACGGCTGGTCCTGGCACATTCCACTAGCACCACAGAAGCTGCAAGCAGAGACCCCTGGCACCACCGCTGGAACGACCACATGTGTATTACAGACACACTCGGCTTCCAACACAGGAGCTACAGGCAAACTTATCAATACAGGAGTATTCACCGGCTGGCAGAGTAGGAGGTACAGCCGCACTTGCCTTACCACTATAGATGCCTGTACCGCCTGGCAGATCAGGGGGCACACTTGCCTACCAATGCAGGTGCCACTACAGGAGGCATGGGCGCACTCGCCTACCACTACAGGTGCCTGTACCGTCTGGCAGAGCAGGAGGCACGGGTGCCATTACAGGAGCTACAGGCACATTTGCCTACCACTACAGGTGCCTGTGCCGTCTGGCAGAGCAGCGGGCACAGGTGCCAATACAGGAGCTACAGGCACAGTTGCCTACCACTACGGGCGCCTGGGGCGGCTGGCAGAGCAGGGAGCGCAGGTGCCCCTACAGGCACAACTGCCTACCAATGCGGACGCCTGTAGCAGCTGGCAGAGCAGGGGGCACGGATGCCTCTACAGGAGCTACAGGCACACTTGTCTACCAATGCGGACGCCTGGCAGAGCAGGGGGCACAGGTGCCGCTACAGGAGCTACAGGCACAGTTGCCTTCCACTACGGGCGCCTGGGGCGGCTGGCAGAGCAGGGGGCGCAGGTGCCTCTACAGGAGCTACAGGCACAGTTGCCTACCACTACGGGCGCCTGGGGCGGCTGGCAGAGCAGGGGGCGCAGGTGCCTCTACAGGAGCTACAGGCACAGTTGCCTACCACTACGGCCGCCTGGGGCGGCTGGCAGGGCAGGGGGCGCAGGTGCCACTACAGGCACAGCTGCCTACCAATGCGGACGCCTGTAGCAGCTGGCAGAGCAGGGGTCACAGGTGCCTCTACAGGAGCTACAGGCACACTTGTCTACCAATGCGGACGCCTGGCAGAGCAGGGGGCACAGGTGCCTCTACAGGAGCTACAGGCACAGTTGCCTACCACTACGGCCGCCTGGGGCGGCTGGCAGGGCAGGGGCGCAGGTGCCACTACAGGGGCTACAGGCACAGCTGCCTACCAATGCGGACGCCTGTAGCAGCGGGTAAAGCAGGGGGCACGGGTGCCTCTACAAGCACACTTACCTACCACTACGGGCGCCTGGGGCGGCTGGCAGAGCAGGGGGCACAGGTTCCCCCTGGCACAAGTGCCTCTACAGGAGCTACACTACAGGCACCCTTGTCTACCAATGCGGACGCCTGGAGCAGGCACACCGGCAGCGCAGCCGCCCCGCTGCAGCTAGGAGCTTCTCTGAGACATCAGTCATCTTTCTAAGACACTTGTGTGAATTAAGAGACCAAAAAATGCAACCTGCTATCAAAACTAGCGCCTCGCTGCAGTTGACAAATCCCCCCCCCCCCCCCAAGTGCGCTATCGTCATCCTGAAATGCAGCCTCATGGGGCACCAGGTGGCGGGGGGGTTCATGCGCCGGCAGTCGCTGCACCTGAGGAACCCTCCGCCGCAGCACACACATTTAGGCTGCGCCTCGGTCCTCCCGGGCAGGGGCTGCACCGCCGAGGACACGCGGAGGCGCTTTTATCAGGTATAATGCGGTATGCCGCTTTTTCTGGCGCGCAGTCCCCCCCCCCCCCCCCCCCCCCCCCTCCCCAGAAACTTTCACGCACGGTTTTTTTTTGGGAGGGAGAAGGAGCCGGTACTGGCAAGACAGGTCTCCCCGGAATTGTGCAGTGCCGCAGATCAGAGCAGCTCTGCAGAATGGGACGTCAATTGTGGATTTACGATGTAATCACGGGCAGAGGGGGGGGGGCGCTATGGAAGAGGGGGGGCTGGCAGGGGGTGGGAGAAGAAGAGGTCTTTTACCATTCAATGGGAAAACTGGGGGAAATGATAGCCGCGTCCATGTCCCAATAAGCACCGGTTGCGCCCCCCTCGCATCACCTGCAGATGGGGTACCTGCTTCCAGGCGCCCCTTCTCTTCTCTGCATGTGGGGGGGTACCACCCTATATCTCTGCTGATCTGCACCCTTCATCGCCGCAAACTGGCATCTCCCACCCACCCCCCTCGACGTCCCCACATCCGAATTCCATCACTTACCCTGGTTGGCCCCCCCGTCGCCGTCCTCGCAGTCCGCCACGCTGTTCAGCATCCTTGCGAGCGACCACCCCCAGCTATTTCAGGGGGGCTCCGAAGGGGTCCTCGCCTCTCTCTCCCCCCTGAGAGCACTCGGGGAGGACGCTGGACCGGCTGCCTTTTCCCTTTTCGCGGGGACCAGAGGCTTCTGCTGCAACAAGCCTCCTTGCGCCGTCTCCCCCTCTCCGCTCTCCCCCCGCCGCCCGCCCCCCCAGTCAGGAGGAGGAGGCTTCACTGCAGACACACAGCCTCACTCACGGCGGCCCCGACAGCCTCGCAGCCCAGCCGGGCAGCATCCGGGGCATCAAAGACCACAGGGCCAAATGTACTTGGGGGGCTGAGGTATTCTGGGAGACGAGGGGGGATGATTGGGGGTCTCAAGTGATGGAGTGCGTAAAGGAAGGCATTGGCGAACCTTATGCACTCAGTACATCCCTATCTTCGGTGGGGGCATGTTAAAAAAGGGTTTTGTAAGGTAGCGTTTAAATGATAAAAACGTCCCCCCCGCCCCCTAGAAGATGCCTTCACGGAGTGTGCGGTTCGACTGTTAATTTCTTGCGCAGCCTAATTTAACCAGGGAGGAGTTTTCTTAATCAAAGCTGGCAGGGGCATGGATGCTTTTAGAGGCCTGTCGTGGGCATTAACTCCTTCTAATCACCCCTCTCGCATGGGTCCCCTAATACCAGACCTCGGGTCACGCCGCACTCATGAGTGACGGGCACCATTCTATGGCGCAGCTTCACCAACCTCCTTCCAGCATTAACGGACCGGGCATTAACAGACCGGGCATCTAATAGGAGCTGGCACAGCGCCTGGAGGACGAGCGCACAGGTGAGCGGCACATTGAGGAGGCGGAGGAGATTCCAGGGCGGGCAGCGCGAGAGTGGCACTGAACAGTGCCAGCTCGGGATGCCAGGCTTGTATGTCGACAGGAGCCTGTTTGCCCAGTGAGCCACGGCAGCCCTATGGGCACGGTTTGCTCTATTTCAAACGACTGGACAGGTGCACCCGAAGTAATGATTTGCAGGGAGAAGATGTGGCGTAACGGCCAGAGCCATCGAGTTAGAAGCTGGGGGACCAGGTTCGAGTCTCGGCAGGGACGCTCAACATCCTGTGATTCTGGGCAAATCACTTAATCTTCCCGCGCCCAAAAAAATGAATGCGTCCGTGTGTAAAGCAACTTGTGCTCATGTAAAGCGCTCTGATACCTTCTGTTAGAGGCGCTATATAAAACTGCAAAAAAGGACAGGACGGGATATACTCAGAGCTGGCGGCCTTACACAGGACAGAGTTAGGAATTGTGACCCACCTCCCAAATGCAATCCAAAAAAACACTAAGTCAACCAAAAAATCTTCCACATTGAGGCGCAAAAATAGACCCCGAGCATAGCTCCAAAGAGATGCACGGGGCAAAGTTGTGCTTGAGAAGAGGGGTGTTTTGTGCCCGAAGTGTGCGTGCTTGCGTGTGTGTCTAAACTCAGACTCCCGTTTACCTTAATGGTCTTAATGGTAACTCTATCCTGCAAACTACGTGGCTTAAATTATTTCGAGCTGGTAAAATACCTCACTAGGCGGCTTAGGTCATAGAAATCGCGATAGTAGACGACAGAAGTTTACCTATTGCCGAATCAAGAGCTTATCACGAATAACAAGCGCCCACGTCCAATGCACTCCACTGTTTGTCGTTGTAAATATGCAAAATTGCTGCATTCATTCGTTTCTCATAAAACATGCACCTTTCTGCCGAATGTGAGGCGCTCTGATGTCGATTCGACACAGGCCGCATTACATAAAACTTCAAATAAATGCAATTTCTTTCTATATCAGTTTGTACTCAAAGGTTGCTTCGCCTCCGGGAAGCGCAGCGAAACAAGTCCCCTCCGAGCACCTCCACCGCTCGAGAGGGCAGCCCAGAGGGCCAATCAAAAGGCGGGGAACAGCCCTGCGTCAGGAGGAGGGCATCCTCAAAACGGCTCCATGTCTGGAGGAGGGAACCTTCAAAACAGCTCCACAGCTGGAGGAAGGACTCTTAAAACAGCTCCACGCCCGAAGGAGGGCCTCTTAAAACAGCTCCACAACCGAAGGAGGGCCTCTTAAACAGCTCCACACCCGAAGGAGGGCCTCTTAAAACGGGTCCATACCTGGAGGAGGGAATCGTCAACACTGCTCCACAGCTGGATGAAGGACTCTTAAAACAGCTCCACACCCGAAGTGGGGGCTCTGAAAACAGGTCCATGCCTGGAGGAGGGAATCGTCAACACTGCTCCACAGCTGGATGAAGGACTCTTAAAACAGCTCCACACCCGAAGTGGGGGCTCTGAAAACAGGTCCATGCCTGGAGGAGGGAATCGTCAACACTGCTCCACAGCTGGATGAAGGACTCTTAAAACAGCTCCACACCCGAAGGAGGGCCTCTTAAAACAGGCCCATGCCTGGAGGAGGGAATCGCCAACAATGCTCCACACCCGAAGGAGGGCCTCTTAAAACAGGTCCATGTCTGGAGGAGGGAATCGTCAACACTGCTCCATAGCTGGATGAAGGACTCTTGAAACAGCTCCACACCAGAAGGAGGGCCTCTTAAAACAGCTCCATGCCTGGAGGAGGGAATCGTCAACACTGCTCCACAGCTGGATGAAGGACTCTTAAAACAGCTCCACACCCAAAGGGGGGGCTCTTAATACAGGTCCATGCCTGGAGGAGGGAATCGTTAACACTGCTTCACAGCTGGATGAAGGACTCTTAAAACAGCTCCACAATAGAAGGTGGGCCTCTTAAAACAGCTCCACGCCCGAAGGAGGGCCTTTAAAACAGCTCCACACCTCCAGGCGGGAATCTTAAAACAGGTCCACAACCGAAGGAGGGCCTCCTAAAATAGCTCGGCACCCAAAGGAGGGTCTCTTAAAACAGCTCCTCGTTTGGAGGAGGGAATCTTCAACACTGATCCATTGTTGGAGGAAGGACTCTTAAAACAGCTCCACATCTGGAGGAGGGAATCTTCAACACTGCTCCACAGCTGGAGGAAGGGCTCTTAAAACAGCTCCACAATCGAAGGAGGGACTCTCAAAGCAGCTCCACGTCTGGAGGAGCACCTCAGACCCCCCAAAAGTCTCTTCATAGCTGGAGGAGGGGCTTTCCAAAATAGCTCCAAGACTGGAGGAGATACTGGTCAAAGCCGTTCCACAGCTGAAGGAGGGACTCTTCAAACTGCTCTACAGCTGGAGGAGGGACTCTTCAAACTGCTCTACAGCTGGAGGAGGTACTCTTCAAACTGCTCTACAGCTGGAGGAGGGACTCTTCACACTGCTCTACAACTGGAGGAGGGACTCTTCAAACTGCTCTACAGCTGGAGGAGGGACTCTTCAAACTGCTCTACAGCTGGAGGAGGTACTCTTCAAACTGCTCTACAGCTGGAGGAGGGACTCCTCACACTGCTCTACAACTGGAGGAGGGACTCTTCAAACTGCTCTACAGCTGGAGGAGGGACTCTTCAAACTGCTCTACAGCTGGAGGAGGGACTCTTAAAAGTTCTACGACTGGAGGAAGAATTCAGCAAAATCACTTCAGAGATGAAGTAGGGACACTTCAAAATGGATTCACAGCTTCAGGAGGGAGTCTCTGAACCGCCCCACTGCTGGAGGGATTCCTCAACACGGCTCCACAGACGAAGGAGACCCCCCAACAATCTCTTCAGAGCTGGAAGACGGATTCTCCAAAAGAAGGCCTCTCCAAAAATGCTCCACGACTGGAGGAGAGACTCTTCAAAACCGTCCGACATCTGAAGGAGGGACTCTTCAAACTGCCCCACAGCTCAAGGAGGGAATCTTCAGACTGTCCACAGCTGGAGCAGAGGCTCGTCAAACTGCTCTACAGGTGAAGGAGGTCCCCTTCAAACTGCCCCACATCTCAAGGAGGGACTCTTCAAACAGTCGGAGGGACTCTCCAAAACCTCTGCAGAACTGGAAGACCACGTCAAAAAAGCTCCATGACTGGAGGAGGGATTCTTCAAAACCACTCCACATCTGGAATAGGGGGCTCCAATACTGGTGTACAGCTGTAGGAGGAACTTTCCAAACCCGATCCACAAATGGAGGAAATACTCTTTAAAGCTGCCCCACAGCTGAAGGAGGGATTCTTAACTACTATCAACAGCTAGAGAAGGGACTCCTCAATCTGCTACACAGCTCAAGGTGGGACTCTTAAAACCACCCACATCTGGAGGAGGGACGCTCCAAAACCACTATATGACCAGAGAACTTCACCAAAATAATTCCATGACTGTTAGAGTGACGTTTTGAAAACCGCCCCACAGCTGGAGGAGGGACTCTTCAAACAACCACATAGCTCAAGGAGGACTCTTAAAACTGTCCTACAGGGATCCCTGAAACAATATCGATGTCAAAAATATAGAAGTACAAGAATATCTAGGTAAAAATATAGAATACGAAAAATATCGAACTCCTATCGCCAAACAGGTAAGTACACAAATATCGAATCCAAAATATCGATGTAAAAAATATAGTTAGTCAAAATATCGAATTTTTTTAAATGCTTTAAATTAATGAAATAATAAATATAATTAACTTAAACACACTTAAAATACTTAAATAACCTTAAAATTAATAAATAATTAATGTAAGTAAAAAAAACAACATACAAATTGATTTGTTAATACATATATATATATATGTGACCAAGCTCCGTCTGCGGAGCGAAACGCGTCAGGGAGGGCACTTGCTCTGACACTCTTTTGCACAATAAATATGCACTGCTGGCACTTTGATTAGTGTGATAGCTTGTCTGGTGATTTAAACATCTGATACCTGTTCTCTGGAGAGGAGGTCCGCGCCTGCTTAAACCGCGGCAAGAAGCGGTTGGGATCCTTTGTTTCATATATATATATATATATATATATATATATATATATATATATATATATATATATATATATATATTACCTACTGGCGGTCGCCAGTAGGTATATATAGTTAGGATTTTTAGGTCTCGCCTGTCGATGCGCATGCGCATCGAGCAAGCGAGACTATAGGGGCTCATCGACTCTTTATCTAACTTGCAAGGAATCGTGGCGATTCCTTGCAGTGCCCGTGACTTTTAAGCTCAATGCGCATGTGCATTGAGCTTAAAAGCGCGTGCACAGCCGCCCGCATTCCTCCGACACCTTTGAAGTGAAGCTTAGCTTCACTTCAAAGGCCCGGCTTCTTCACACCCACATGCCGCTCTGCCCCGCTCCGCCCCCTCCCCTGAGTCAGCACTGCAGAGAAAGCCGCCTCACGCTTTGAAGCCTGTGCATCGGCCATTATCTTTCGCCTTCCTTCTCGCTCACTTAAAATGGCTTTCCAGTCACCACGGGTGGCGGCAACGCGAAGCGCAAGTCTTTTGTTGCTTCGAACGAGATATGCAAGTAGCCAGCCTGAACGCCTCACCCCGGATTCCTCTGTTTGTACACGCTTGATATATTTTATTCCTGCAGTATTTGTTAGGCTTCGGTGGGAGAAATGACACTTATTTCGCGTACACAAATGTTTTTTTGAATCTGAGCATATTTATACAGAAGCCCTTGTGTTGTATGGAAATGAGATTAAACGTGTATTACCACCTCCGAACCTTATTGTTTTTATTCTTTTCTATTTGCCTCGTACAACGCATTTTGCACCTTCAATACAAGAACTATCGCATATGGCTACACGTCTAGGCAGGAGGAGTACATGATTTCGAGAATGCCCTATTAAACTGCATTATTTTGGCGTATACCATAAAATCGGTGCAACTCCCACGGTCTGACTACCAGTTACAGTCCCCAGGGGGTTATTTCTCCATAAGACCCTAGTACTGTTCGTGGTCTTTGCAGTTGTGTCGCACGTGCATTCGGCTTCTGTGTACGACTCCGGCCTCAGTCTCTACCTGGGGGAGGGGGTGGGCTGGGCAGCTCGGTTCTCCTGCCTGTGAGCGTCGCACGCACTATGCTTGTCGCAGCTCTACACAATGCTTGTCGCAGCTCTACACATTTCACGCACCGGGCGCCACGTGTTTGAGTATATCTCACGCACCCTGAATCTCGTACAGGCATGGTACCGGTGTTCACCTCACACACTTTGTTTTTGAGAGTCACACACAACACGCTTATGTTTCCGAGTATCTCACACTATTCCTGCGTCTGTGAGCATCTTCCATGTTATTTTTTTCATTTATTTTATTTAATGCGATTTTATATAGCGCGAATATTATCCAAGGTGTCAGAGCGCTTTACAGGGGCATCACAGGCACACACCAGGCGTCTCGAGAGCGTCAGACTCGCCCATACTCGGCGTCTATCTCACACCCGTGTGTGTGAGCCTCTCGCGCTCTGAGCGGTTCACACGCACTGTACACGCTCGTATTCTCACACCAGGGTTACCCTGTGTGGTAAAATCACACACAGGGCTCGTTTGTTGGCACCTCACACCAGTTTCCCATGTTAAACGATCTTTTCCCACCTCACACTTCTGTGTTTCTATTCCTTCTCCACCTTCCCGTGTGTGAGGAGCCCCACGCATTACATACAAAATGCTTCATGTGTTTGTCTCCCACATACTTGAGTTTGTTGTGCTTGTGTTGTGAGCATCTCATGCACTGCTCTTTTGTGACCTCGTGCGGTGTACTCGCTTGGAAATGTTTCTCACAGTTTTCAAGTATCTCCCTCGGGCTCTCGTGCTGTGTTCATCGCAAACACCACACTTCTGAGTACCACCCACACACAGCCACCTCGTTCTGTATATCGAACTATGCTCATCATTGTGCATTTCCCGCTCCACATCAGGGCTTCTCGCGCGTGTACCTGTATCTCACACACGCCCGCGCATCCTAGCATCTGGCATGCTGCAAGCTTTTCATATTTGTAAGGTTCTCGCACCGTGCGTCTCCTTTTGCACCTCACTATGATACAGGCGTGAGGCGTCTCATAACTCACTCACCCTCACTCACACTCACTCACACTCAGTCACTCTCACTCACACTCAGTCACCCTCACTCACCCTCACTCACCCTCACTCACCCTCAACCCCTCACTCACCCTCACTCATCCTCACTCACCCTCAACACCTCACCCTCACCCTCACCCACCCTCAACCCCTCACCCTAACTCACAATAACCCTCCCTCACCCTCACCCTCACTCACTCTCACTCTCACTCACCCTCAACACCTCACTCACCCTCAACACCTCACTCACACTCAACTCCTCACTCACCCCCACCCTCACTCACCCTCAACACCTCACCCTCACACAGTGCAATAGGTCTCACAGGATTTTTAGTTAAAGCTTTTACAAATGTTTATTGCTTTTTTGATTTGTAATTCTTTAGCATTGGCTACAAAAAATAAAAATGCAAAAGATTTACAACAAAAAACCCATAAACAATTCTAAATGCACTAACTCTAATGCTGCGAGACCTATTGCATTTCCAATGCTTGTTTCTCTATGGGATTTTTGAAAATTCTATGTCTAATAACTTTGGCGTTTGTGGACGGAATTGGCTGAAATTTTCAGGAAAATGGCACATTTTGTTTCTGATCAGCCCCTGAAAATTTTGGGGGGGTTCGTCAAGGGGGGGCCGAGAAAAAAGGGGGGTCCCAAAACGCGTTTTTCCCATGTTAATTTCCATAGGGCGGTTGGCCTCACTTTTAGCCCGAACGGCTGAATGGATTTGCACGAAACTTGGCAAAATTGTAGGGACTGGTAGCCCGATGTGCCTTTTGTAGGTCTCAATATATGTGCTCCAGTGGATTTTGAGAAATTAACGTTTAAAAAAGATATATATCTGTAACAGCGGACCGGGCAGCGTCCCAGGACGCGTACTTTGCGCGCAACGGAGCTTTGTGAAGCGAAGCTGATTGGTTCTCCGGCGTCTGTCAACATTCCAAACAGTCCGTAGCGGCCGCCATCTTGTCTCTCGGTAGGATCGAGAGACAAGAGGAGGCCAAAGCGAAGGGGCAAATGACCATAAGGGGGAATAGTAGATCCTCGCTGACCCCCTACGTTTGATGTGGAGGTTTTAAAAGGGCCCCGCTGGGCAAATAAAAAATAAAATAATAATAATCGAACGGCTGAATGGATTTGCACGAAACTTGGCAAAATTGTAGGGACTGGTAGCCCGATGTGCCTTTGCTAGGTCTCAATATATGTGCTCCAGTGGATTTTGAGAAATTAACGTTCAAAAAAAGATATATATCTGTAACAGCGCTCCGCTTCGCGTACTTTTCGCGTTATGGAGGTTTGCGAAGCTGATTGGTTTTTCGGCGTCTGTAAACATTCCAAACAGTCCGTAGCGGCCGCCATCTTGTCTCTCGGTAGGATCGAGAGACAAGAGGAGGCCAAAGCGAAGGGGCAAATGACCATAAGGGGGCATAGTAGATCGTCCCTGACCCCCTAGGTTTGATGTGGAGGCTTTGAAAGGGTCTCGCAGGGCAAAAAAAAATATACCGTTTTTTTTGTTTTTTTGCGTGGAGTGCGCCCGGTTCGCGAACCGGGAAGCGTTCTGGGGAGCGTACTTTCTTGAAAATTAGTGAAAAAAGTTAGAGTAAAATAATAATTGTGAGTGATCAGATGTAGGGTAGCTCTGAGAAGAGCTTTTGGGTTTATGGTACATTTAGGTACTTATAAGTAGGTACCAATGCACAGTCTTAAATTCAGAGTGAAAAGTCTGTTGCCCTCATCTGAGAAGTGAACTCCATCTCCTCTGTAGATATCTTGCATGTAGTAACGCAAGTTATTGTTGTACAGGGAGCCCATTCCATGGTCTCTCATGTAAGCTGAAACAGATTTGTTTACATGCTTCCTCGATTTCTCAATTTGTGGACAAAATTGGTTCGACCACCTCCATTTCTGTCTTTGGCATATATTTGAATATACCAAGGCAGTCTGAGGAAAAAGTGCCATCAATTGCTCAAAGGTGTCCTTTAAAAGCATTTCCAGACCTACCCCAGTCAAAGTGCCCAAATCATTACCTCCACAGTGCACAATTAACAGGTCAGGTTTTGGCAAATGCATAAAGGTTTTCACCAATGGTATCAATTGGTGACATTTTAATCCTCTGTGGCCAAACCACTTAATTTCCACATCTTGTAAATTGAGGTTAGGTAAATTCCTGTTTTCAGCGTACCTTTGAGCCCAATATATGTAACTATGTCCAACAATCCAGACAGAAAACATGGTGAGAGAAGGTTCTGCTGCAGTCAGATGAAGTGTGGCAATGAAATGGCAGTTGAAAAAATGAGAGTGTAAAATGAAAAAAACTGAGGAGTTTCTGTGTTAATGAAGCAGTAAGAGTGATTGGTGGATTTTGATTGCTGAAAACAGAAAGTTAGTGTGCATGGATGAGTTCGTTGAAAGATGTATTTTGAGTGGCGAAGAAAAAATCATTAAATGAAAGAATGCTCTGGATATGCAGGTGCACTGAGAGTTCAGAGTTCAATTGCAACATTGTTGTGTGAGAGGTCTTGCAAGAGGTGGTTGCTATGCAGAAAAAGCAGAGAGGGGGCAGAGGGGGGAAGGGTTTTGCTTTGAAAAAAAGTGAGGGAAGAGTTTTGATTGGGTGACATGAGAGATATGTGTGAGGAATTACAGCATTTCTGTGCTTTTGATAGCTGCAGACTCTGGAGTGCATACCTTTTGCTCTGCTGAAGACAAATTGGTGTGTTTCTGAGACTGTTTTGAAACTCAAAGTATTTGCTAAGGTGAGAAAAGATTTCTTTAATTTAGATAGAAAATAGTGTGCTTTAAGGAGAAAATTATGAAGAAAGTTGTGTTTTTCAAATGTTGCTTTGTCTCAAGTGTTTCACAAATAGATTTTGTTTCTTTGAGAAATTGTAATTGGAGAAAATGTGAAGTATTAGTACTGACAGGGCTTTTATGTGCATAGGAGCTGTGGAGTGTTTTCAAATTATGACTTGTAAATCGTTTTTGAGAAAAAGCAATGGTTTTAATATTGATGAGAAGGACATAATGGTGTCTGCTTCTTTATAAGGTAATTGAGAGTCTCTGATGTTATTTTTCCCATTTCAATGTAAGAAGTTTGTCTGTGGAGCAAATTGCTTGTAAATATGCTCCCACCTGTGCATGGCAAATTTAGATTTTGAATGTTTCCGTTACATAGGCATGTTAAAGGTGACTGAAACATGCTGCAAAGGCAATCAAAAAATGCTTTTATGTGTCTTAAGGACATTTTAAGTCATTTCCCCATGTGCAGTGTTTTCAAATTATGAGTTGAAAATCGTTTTTGAGGTAAAGGAATGTTTTCAAAATTTATGTGCGCCATATGACCCCAAATTTCTTTTTCAGGGGTGCAGCAGGGTGTTCTTGAGACACCCCTGCACCGTCGGAAAAATTCGTAATTTGCGATGAGGTAATTGCTAATCGCAAATTGCACCTTCATTCCTATGGGCCTCCTGCTGCATGGAAATGAATGGGTAATTTGTAATTAGCAAATAGGTCATCGCAAACTGGGAATGGTAAAGAATCGCTATTTATTCCTTAAAGTTCGCTATTTAGGAAATGCAAAAAACTTTGATGATACATATGGCGGTTTATCTCTAACAAGATAAGAAGCATAGGGATAGATTTATGATGACTGGCGCATCACCAGGGATGTGTTAGTCATTCTGTGCCGCTGTTCCGTCACCTATGGTGTGCTGCATTTACAATGCGGCGCATCATGGGGCAAAAACAGCACAGATGCGTGACGTATTTGTGCCGTAAAGTTGGCGCATTGCTGGAGTTGTATCGCAAGTGTGATGAAGCTCCAGTAAGGTTGAGGGGTGCCCCTGTCGCAGGGTTTCTGTTCTGACACAGAACTGTGGACAGAGGATTGGAACCTCGGCGAATTAGGGTGTCCCAAAACTCACCTTAGTAATCAAAACCCCTTAGCAAGCTAGGTACAGTGTCACATTGGATATAACAAACTCTCAATGTTTAGACAATCCAGAATATGAACTTATAGTACCTCAGGATACGTGGAACTCATGAACAGTCGGTCGTTATATATTTCTTAGAAACGAGAACATGGAGTTAAGAAGAACACATGTGTATTTGAAATGTTTATTTACTAATGCCGTCTTCTCAGGCGTAGTATCTTAGATTATACAAGTACACATATTATCAGTAGCAAAATTACCAGCATAGTCAATAGTACATAAAAAGCGAATGGTGACAGTATGTTAACATGCTGTAAATGAATAAGAGTTAGCAACACTTATAAGCAGCCGCGGGCCGTGGAGGGAGTTACGGTGGGGCAGGGAGGCGGGGAGGGGGAGGGGCAGGGTGGAGAGGGCTCCACCCTGCCCCTCCCCCTCCCCGCATCCCTGCCCCACCGTAACTCCCTCCACGGCCCGCGGCTGCTTATATCTCACCCTCCCTAATACACATAATATATTATTTGCTAAGAAGGTCTCTTTGTGTTGGTTTAGGGCGTGCCGATACTTTAGTGTCTTAGATTTGAAGGAATCACATCAGCATAGAAAAGATAATCCATATGCCGTGCTTAATATCGCCAACGGCATTGTGCCATAATATTCTAGCATGCGATTGCGGAACAGTGTCAGCAGCTGCAGGGCGGGAGCTTGCACAGGAGGGACATCCATATTTAAAAATGTAAAAAAGCACAAGAGCGTCCGCTGGTAATGCAAGTAAAAATGGGAATCCACGAAGCAGAGTGGAAAAAATAGAATGTAAGAAAGCAGGGATGACTCCAAAGATTTTCTCAAATGAAGTCACGAGACCACTGGTAACAACTTTAAAAAAGTGCGCCAGGCCCTTTGTGGAGGACGCGTTAGAGATAGTCCGAACCATCTTGCTGAAATGGAAAGGCGAATCTGTATTTAAAAGGGTCTGCACCTCTGTACGGGTGTTCGCTGTGTGAAGCACGAATGTTTCACGGGCCGAACTCAAGGCCACCTCTCTCTGAGACAAAATAGCTCTTATTCTTGCCATGCCGCTGAAATGTGCTCCCAAGGTTGGTATTTGTGGCCAGATTGAAAACTCCCTATGTTCATGTGTGGGAGGAAATAGAACATTTCTGCAGCAAATAACCCGTTCATTTACTGTTACGATAAAATGAATACTTTTAATTAACCCAGAACAATCTTCATTATTGAGCATCAAATAACTACCATTTTCCAAGAACTTGAACGTGGGGATGATAGCAGGAACTGGTGTGCCTTGCAACACGCAAGCCATATTTGTTCGGTGTTTGTTGCATGAACCGTGTAACTGTATGTGCCTACACATTAGTGAATGATCTGGCGTCTCAGTGCATTCCTCTCCATTCAGATAAAGTTCTTGATCATCTTTGAAAATCTGTATGTGTATGGAAGCGACCAGACTTCATGAAGAAAACCACTACCTAAAGGTTAATAACGACCTATTGGTATATATTTCATACAATTTGAAAACTTATATAAAGCAAAAGGCAGCGTTATTAAACCGTGGATAAGGCACGTTGCCAAAGCAGTCAACCTTTTGGATTTATACTGGAAATGTTAAAGGAAGAATTACGGAGTAGGGCCTGTAAATCTTTAATAGACAACGAGTAAAATTACTCCAACCATCATATTCCTCTAACTCCGGGATAGTAGGGGTGTTTAATTTTTTTAGAAGTAGCCAATCCAAAGCATTTGGTCTGGGAAATTGTTTCATTCACAAACAACATATGTTTTGGGATGAGACATGCACGGTGGAAAGTCTCAGTGCCTTGTACCTGCCAGGTTCGTGAACCCCAAACTGATGTAGATCCTGGATATTTTTACTCTGTATTACGTTAGCATGGTCTCATTACTGGTTTAAACGCCATTTTTCCTTTTTTGTAACTTCTGCACACGACACTTAGTTGTTGCTTTAGCTTTCAGCCTACCTGTGTCAAGATCTATGCCTGCTTCAAGCAGGCGCAGGGTTTTGATGTAGCTTTGTCCTATCTGATTGTAAATGCGGCACACCGTGGGTGGCAGAGCAGCGGTGCACGTTAACTGGTGCATCCCTGGGGATGTGCTAGTTAATATAAATCTGCCCCTTTACATTTAATTATGTGCAGGGGACACAGAGTAGGTGAGGTTTATCCAAGGTTAAGAAGAGATGAGTCCTGTTCAGTGAAAAATTGGAGATAGGCTTCAGTATATTATATACTTAAGTAGTGTATTAAGTTTTTGATGACTGTTATTAATTTACTGTTGGGTAATAGTGGTTAATAACATTTTTTATTATATTTTACCACAGATTCAACTGCAGATTATTTCAAGATTTTAGGATGCCTAGCAAAGAAAGAGTAAGAAAGGCTGCAAAACGTCAAAGACAGCAGGACCATGGAATAATGCAGCAGTCCTCTAACAAAAAGATTTGTCAAGTCACCAAGAAAGCACCGGGTAAGAGTCGAAAAACAGTCATAAGAAATATGTGTAGTAAAAAAAATATTACTACAGAAAATGTTTCAGTCCAGAAAAGGAGAAAGAATTAAAATGGTAAGGAAAGGCCAATGAGAAATGTTACTGCTAGAGTAAGAGATAACTCTATGCATGAAAGTAGAAGGAAACAACAGTTTAGGGATATTCGTAAACGAATGTTCCGCCACAGGATAATTTGGAATTTGTTAAAAAATATTAAGAAAGGTCAGCAGAAAGTGGTTTTTTATAAGAGAAAAAAAATAGTTGAGAAAGTTATTGATCAGGCATTTGAAATTAAACGTAAGTTATTTATTTTGACAATCAATAGAATTAGGAAGCTAAACAAGGTAATTTATGATTTCAAAAGAAATAGTAGATGGAAGAGAATAGTTAATCGTAGTAATTTTTGTGAAGTTTTTTCTGGAGAATGGATGCATAGTTCAAGCTCTGAGGCATTTTTTATTGAGGAGAGTTATTTCCAGGATAATGATTTGGTGCATGCAGTTGACACCAGTGGTCGAGCTTATGAAGTGAAAGATGGTTGTCCAGTTGAAAAAGAAAAACTTGTGAGAACAGAGATAGAAGAGGTGTTAGGTAATGAGGTTTTAGGGAGACGTCCTAAGGGTCCTGTGTACACCTGGAAGTGTAGTAGTATTTGCAGTGTACGACAGGATTCCATCAATTTGCTTTGTGATTTTATACGGTCATTTAGTAAGAAAAGTTTGAAGCAGAAAATGAAGTTGTTGCAAGAATTAGATCCTTGCAGAGTGAGAGAAGTGATAGGTTTGCATGGTCATTCACTGGCTTGTCTTTCCAGGAGAGTATGCCAGAGTGTTTTTCATCATTTCAGGATGCTAGCAGTGCATCATAATAAAGTGAGGAAATTAGTTAGAATGTTGTATTATGCTAAGAGTCCAGCAATTATGCTTAAACAATTATGCGCTGCTCTTTTGCATGGTTCTGAAATAGATGTGAAGAATATATGTGAAGAAATTGAGTTTTGTTACTTTGGAAGTAAAGAGGAGAATGTTGAAATTGACCAAGAACAAGAGAGTAATGTGGAAGATAGTGTACAGGTTTCCAGTACAGATAATTTCCAGAGGGAAATTGCGACGTTTGAGGTGAAATCAAGTGAGAGGCCAAATTTCACTTGTGTGTGTTGTCGACGCACTTATTATAAGAATCAGACTAAGTTAGTGGATTTATATGGAAAAAGTGAAAGGGAAAATAATAGTGAATGGAAGGATTTTACAACATACTTGATGGTAGAAAATTGTTTTGATTTGGGATTGGATCAACGTGTGTGTACTTATTGTTGTAACAAATTAAATCAAAACCAGATGCCTGCTAGAGCAGTTCATAATAATCTGGAATTGGTTGAGATTCCTTCTGAATTGAAGGATTTAAATACTTATGAATCTATTTTGATTCAAAGTATCCATCCCTTTCAGGCTATTGTAAGAATGGAGCCAAAGACAGGGAAATTGCCTCCATCAGATTTACAGAGAGGATTAAAGGGAAGAGTTGTTTATTTGCCTCTAGATTTGAAGAAAAACATTAACACAATTGGAGTAGAAAAAGTGGAAGAGGAACCTCTTGTTATCTTAGTTAATGGGGTTCCGACAAAGAATAAGAAAATATGGCAAGATTTAGTAGATGTTAGGAAAGTCAAAAGGGCAACATTGTATTTGAAAAAATATAATAAATACTATAAAAATGTATATGTTGCAGAAGAGGAAGTAAGTGAGGAAGAGGATAGCGATTTGTGTGCTGGTCAAATTGAGAAAGTAGAACC
This sequence comes from Lissotriton helveticus, assembly GCF_964261635.1. Lineage (NCBI taxonomy): Eukaryota > Metazoa > Chordata > Amphibia > Caudata > Salamandridae > Lissotriton > Lissotriton helveticus. The sequence goes on along the minus strand of NC_136068.1, from coordinate 184,840,223 downwards.
CTGTACTAGTGAAGAAATATATGAACATTATAGTGTTCATCCTTTGCATTCCAAGGAAGTCATGGGGAATGCTATTGAGTTGTTTCAAATGAAACAAGCGAAAGGGAGTCCCATTAGTGTTTGGGAGGAAAGTTTGGAAGCTCAGTGTTTCCCACAGCTTTTTCCAACAGGTCAGGGAGGAAGATATGATGAGCGACCTCATCAAATTCCTGCTTCTGAATACCGGACTTTGCGATTGTATGCAGGAGATCCTAGGTTTCGACAATGCATTCCTTATTTGTTTCATCTCCTGTTTGAAAGCGATCTGTCTGGACTGTCATATGCAGTGAACCACATCTTGAAAAGTGGTATACACATGCAAAACATCTCGGCAAGTGACTTTATGGATAAAGTCAATGTCCAAGACAGTATTTTGGATTCTCACCTGATTAATCTCATGGCGTGTCAGCGTGGTACTAATGAGTACTGGTACCGTCGTCATGGTGATTTAAAATGTATGCTGAGGAACTTAGGAACTCCCACATGGTTCCTCACTTTGAGCTGTGCTGAGTATGGCTGGGAAGACTTACTTGAATTTCTACGAGAGGCAAATGCTAACGTAGAAAACATCGAATTCAAGACACCCGGAGAACTGTGCTCTTTGGATCCAGTCAATGTATGTAGGTACTTCAATCATAGATTTGAAGGTATGATGTCTTTCATCATGAATAAGAAGAATCCACCTCTTGGAGAGGTGTTGGATTTCTTCTGGAGGAAGGAGTACCAAGCAAGAGGTGCTCCTCATATACATATGTTGCTGTGGATCAAGGATGCACCTAAATTTGGAACGGATGCAGACGACTCAGTGATGAGTTTCATAGAACAGTATTCTACGTGTGCTGTTCCAAACGCAAAGGAGAAAAAAAGCCTAAGAGAAAAAGTTCTACGTTTCCAAAGCCATCGATGTGGAAAGTACTGTCGTCGTAAATTCCGGAACAAAGACAAGTTCTACACCAAATGTCGTTTCGGCTTTCCACGATCGGTGATTTCTAAAGGAAGAGTGAACAGTTTGATGTCTTCACTGCGACATAATGTGATGAAGAAATCACCTAAAAACACATACAATTTGAAGAGGAACGAAGAGTCTAAGTACATCAACGACTACAACCCGGTGATTTTGTCCATGTGGAATGCTAACATGGATATACAGTTTGTGGCTGATAACTGTATGGCTGTGGCTCGGTATGTGACATCTTACATCACCAAAAAAGAGAAGACAGAATTGAAGGATATGTGGGAGGACATTTCCCATGAAAAGAGCCTCAGCAAGAAGTTGTACAGTTTCAGTCTGAAGATGTTGTCGCATCGAGAAATCGGAGCTTACGAATGTTCTGACCGGTTGTCTTCAGCAAGTCTCTATGCCAAGTCCAGGAGTATCGTTTGGGCGAGTGTTGGTCTTGCTGCAACGCGTAATCGAGTTCTGAAACCTGTGCGGGAAATTGAGTATTTGGCGGAAAAGGAGCCAAACAGTACCGACATTTTGAAGAGCAACATGTTGGATACATATTATCCAAATCGAAGCAGTCACCTCGAGAATGTTTGTCTGTATGAGGTTCTGCAAAATTACATATTCAAGAGGAACATCAAAGAAGATACTGAGAAAGGAGTGTATGCTGTAATAGGAAGTGAGGGATGTCTGGTCAAGCAAAGAAAATGCCACTTGATAAACCATCGAAAATTGAGTGGCGAATCTCGTGAAAAAAAGGAGTTTTTCTATTTAGCACTTTTGCAACTTTTTAAGCCTTGGCGTGCAGAAGAGGAACTGCTTGGAGATTTCCTTTGTTACGAAGACTCATTCAATGCTGCCAAGGAGACCATAGAATGTCCTGCTTTTCCCAAATATGTAGAAATGTTGAATGTGGAAATTGAGCAGGAAGCAACGATTGCAGCCGAGATTGCCAGAGACAGTTCTCAGGACAGTCAGAGTTCTGCTTCATTGAGTCAGGATCCACTAGGAGGACCTCTTATCGAAAATGAAGCTGCCACTGCTATGAATGAAGTGGAAAGAGCCATGGCACATGCTCAGGAGGATGCGGTTAACTTAGAAGAGTTGGAAAGACAACTGATCGTTGAGCAGAGGAAAATATATGACGAACTTACCATGCAAATTGATCATGGATTAAGTCATGACAAGAAAGAGTGCTCATGTACGTCGTTGAAGCCTGTCCGACTGTACGTGAGTGGAGAAGCGGGAACTGGAAAAAGTTTCCTTATTAAAGCAATTTCATGTTATTTGCAGGAAAGGACAGAGTCATCGCTGTCTTGTGTTGTCACCGCTCCAACTGGACTGGCAGCACATAACATTAAAGGGATTACTTTACATCGTTTACTGATGCTGCCAGTGGAGCATGACAACAAATTAGAATATCACAAGCTATCTGGAGATGCTTGTTTTGAAGTTTCAAGAGTCTTGAGGAAAATGAAACTTCTTATCATTGACGAAGTAAGCATGGTTTCCAATGTCATGCTTGCCTTTGTGCATTTGAGAATGCAAGAAGTTCTCAAAACAGAGTATGACGTGTTATTTGGTGGCAAACACATCATTGTTTTCGGAGATCTTCTGCAGCTGACACCAGTGAAAGGGCAACCTGTGTTCAAAATGCTCACGCATGAAGATACCAGGAAGTGCTTAGGGAGTATTGGCAACGTCAATATATGGTTAAACTTCAATTATGCTGAACTGCATGAAAATATGCGTCAGGCAAAGGATGAAGTTTACAAGACTATTCTACAAGATGTTAGAATTGGAAAAGTGACCGAGCATGGGAAAGAAGCTTTACATGCACGATTACTGACAAATTTATATCCAGACGAAGATGTTGTGCCTGAGAATATTTTTCAGAAAGTTACTGAGAAAAAATCTGGAATATGTTTGATGCCAACTCTTGCAGAATGTGCCAAATTCAACAACAAAATGTTGCATTTAGAAAAGCAAGAGATTGTGAAATTGGAAGCTATTGACAGAGTAGAGCATATGGGATCAACAATTATTTTGTCTGAGAATCTGAAAACAAAATTGGATTCATTAGAGAAGAGTATATCTAAAACTGCGGGTTTTGAAAAGACTCTGAATGTGTGCTTGAACTGCCGTATAATTTTAAGAAGGAATTTACATGTTGAAAGAGGTCTGGTAAATGGATCAATGGGTAATGTTGTTGATTTTGTGAAATACAGAAATAGAGATGGAATTGAATTTTTAAAAATTAAATTTGATGGCATTGAGGAAGTACAGCTAATTGCTCGTTGTTCTGCTAGATTTTTGCTTGTAAAAGACTTATATGTTCGTCGTAAGCAGTTTCCTGTTTGCTTGGCATATGCGGTGACAATCCATAAATCGCAAGGTTTAAGTGTAGACTGTGCATTGGTGAATATTGGCAGTTCTGTGTTCAAGGAGGGTATGGCATATGTGGCATTGTCACGAGTTAGGACTTTATCGGGATTGTACTTGATTGAGTGTGATGTCACAAACATTTGTGCGGATCTAGATTGTGTTAAGGAATACAATAGGTTGAGAAGAGAGTATGCGCCACATTTGCCTCAGTATCCTTTGTTTGAGAAACGTGTGGTAGGCCGGAAACGAAGAAATGTGACCAATACTGGGGAGGTTGTAGCAAAAAGACGAAAAGTCAATGAACCTGAAATTATAAGCAGAAACAAAAAGGATTCTGTTGAAGATGTTGTTGGTTTTCAATTTGAAAACAGTTCTGGTGTCAACTGCTATGCTAATGTAGTGGTTAATGTTTTGTTTTCTCTACAAAATGTAAAAGAAGAGATTGTGGTCAATTCTGATCAAAGATTTTGCAGTTTGTTAAATTCTGTGTTAGAGAAATGTAGCACTGATAGAACAAACATAGAAAGTGTGTCTGAAATTCGAAATCTGTTAGACAGATGTTCAGGCCAAACACAATTCTCTCAAAATAGTCAGCAAGATTGTCAGGAGTTTTTAATGTATATGCTTGATGTATTGCATGCTGAAGGTGTAGATGTAGATCACCTGTTTGGGCTTTCTTATCAATGGCAGCATGACTGCGAGAACTGTAGGGTATCAAGTAGTACTAGTGTAGACTCAGAAAGATTTATATATTTAACTTTGCCAGACAGTAAATCAGTCTCTTTTAATAAGCTAGTAAAAGCAGCTGATCACAATATGGAGTGTAGGCAATGTAAATCTGAAATGATGTCCACATTATTTATACGAACATATGGCCAGTATGTCATTTTAATGTTCCAACGATGTAGGCCTGATGGAACAAAATTGACAACTTTAATTAAAAATGTTGTGGCTTCACAGTTGTCAATATCAGGAAGGACTTTTGTAACTGTAGCAATTATATATCATGATGGTCCTTCAATAACATCAGGACATTATACAGCTTATTTAAAGTGTAGAAATGGCTGGTCATTCTGCAATGATTCTGTTTTAATTTTCAAAAAAAAATTGCCATATGACCTTAAAGACTCTTACCTGGTGTTTTTAAAACCAACATTTTAGGGAAAGAATCTCGGGATGTGCTCTGAGGAATTTCAAGAAGTTCTCATGGCTCCTACACTATTTGGCCTTGAGGATAAGTGTAGTACAGAGACATAACTTTTTACCATAACACTGGACGTTATTGAGAAATACGTGCACTTTGAATGAGTTCAGAAAAACTATTTCTTTTTATAAGCTAATTGAAGCAGCCAATCAAAACATGGAGTAGAGGGAATGCAAGTCTGCAATGCTGTCTACTGTTTTACATTGCTTTGTGATTAAAAGTGATGTAGAGAATTAAATAATTGTACTAGTCATAAAGGTAGTGTAAGTCTGCTTCATAGTAAGCAGTATCAGTGTGATAGGAAATGTAGAACATGATTGAGCAAGAAGGGGAAGATATTACTAGTCCAGGATTGTGTAAATGATCTTCAACATTTTAATTCTGAAAGTTGCGGAAATGCGAAAAGACGGGATTGGCTAACAAGAAATCCAAGAGTTATACATGGCTCTGACAAGATTTGGCCTTGTGGAATCTTGTGGTAGAGAGCAAGAAGTCATTTATTGTATGTAACATGTTTTTGAAAACGATGGAGGTTTTCTTTCAGAAAGTGGCGGGTTGAAAGTAATAACAGCACAACAGAGTGTAAGCTGTTCATAGGACATCCTTGGCCGTCATGGAAAGTAAGTTAACTTTAAGGAGTTCTGAATTCTGATTTGTAATGTTGTATGGGTTTTTTAAACACAATCATTTTGATTGTGTTTTTTTTTCCCCGCTGTTATATGATGAATACCTTCAAGTCACTGTTTTAGTGAAATTTGATACATTCTGAGAACAGCAAAAATAAACCATTTAACATGTATAATTAATTCTGTTCTGTTTGCATTTATGATGTACATGTAGAACTGTGTAGGAGGCATGGAGAAGGTGAGGCTTCTGTAAGTGTCAAAGTTGTTGCATACAGTGCTCATATTCTACGTAGTCTTTTATATTTCATTACTTTCACTGTTTCTGACTGATCTAAAAAATTTTTTTTAAAAAAGAACAGTAAGTATAAGGGAAGGAAACAGACAGTTATGTTAAAAGAAACACAGCTATAGGGAATAAACTAGGGATACTGTTACCCGCAATCCTCTGCTGATGATGTCACTGAGCATGTCATGAATGATGTAATATATGACATCATCAGCAGTGGATTACGGGTAATAGTATCTCTAGTTTACTCCCCTATAGCTGTCTTTCTTTTAACATAACTGTCTGTTTCCTTCCCTTATACTTACTGTTCTTTTTTTTAAAAAAAAATTTTTGGTTCGCTTCCGGTTCGCGTACCGGGGAGCGAACTGGGAAGCGAACTAAGAGAAATAGAGGTTGGCACAGTTGCAAATATTGTACCAATTTTTTAATAACGGGGAGGTAGTTCTGAAAAGAACTTTTTTTAAAATAGTTTTTGTTGTTTTATATTTTTTTTATTATTTTTCTGAACATTTTTTTACTTTTTTTGAATTTTTCTGAACAGTTTTATATTTTTTTTGTTTTTTTTTCGGAGGGGGCAACGAAAACGATTCATTGTAAAGGGCTCAACAGGAGCAAGAAAACAAAAAAAAAGAATTTATTGTTTGGGGAGTTTCGGACAAACATGAGCATGATTGTCAATAGCTCTGTTGATCAGAGTGATGCTACTTTCTCCGTAGCAAATGAATCCACTGCAATGTACGCAGACTTGTTTTACTTCACGAAATCTCGTTTGTATATTTGGCACCATCTCCCTGCCCTCTGGTCCCGTTACTTCCGGTACAACAGATCTTCTGGCCATAATAGGGAGATTATCTAGGTCGTCCTGTTCCTCTTCTTCCTCTTCTTGCTGAATTATAACTTTAGCAGGTGGTCCACTCTTCCTTGGATGTGGTGGAGGTGGTGGGGAAGCACCAGCTGAAGCTAGTAAAGAAGCCATTGCTCACTGGTAACAAAGGGTCTTTCTCTCACAATGATGAAAGTCAGAGTGAGGAAAGAAGGAGGGATTTTCACCATTTGGGAAAAAAAATAGTTCTCAACCAATGAAAAGTGTTCATTTTAGATCATATGACCTAGTCTTACATCATTAGGAAACCGAAAGTGAAATGAACCAATGAAAAGTGTTATTACCAAGTCACATGACCTGCTGTGTTTACGTTACGCGCTTTGCAGGGCCTCCCGGTTTGCTTCCAGAAACCTGTGCTTTGCGACTCGGTAAGCGTACGAGTTCGCTAACGTAGCACGTCATATGACGTATCACGCGACAACGCGAAACGTCATGCGGACGGGAGGCGTCACGATGTTGTTTTCTAACGCGGCAGTTGCGGTAAAGAAACGTTTACCGGCTCGCAGTCTATTTCGCGGCATCAAGGTCAGCTAACGGGAAGCTTCCCGATTCGCGAAGCGGGAACGAAGAAAAAAAAATATTAAAAAAAAAAGTTAGTAATAAACATATAAAATATATTTTTGGATTTAAAGAAGAATACATTTTACAGCTACAGATATTAGCTGTTAAAAAACCAATGAAATTCACTGAAAAAACCATAGGTTATAGACCATATATAGTTAGGAATTAGCATTTACAAAACCTTGAAAATTCACTGAAAAAACCATAGGTTATAGACCATATATAGTTAGGAATTAGCATTTACAAAACCTTATTTTACTCACACAAAACCATTGAAATTCCATATGTAGTTAGTTGCACTAACTATATATCGCGCACCCGCAATCCACTGCTGATGATGTCACATATTACATCATTCATGACATGGTCAGTGACATCACTGATGACATCACTGATGACATCTCAAATGACATCACTGATGACATCTCACTTGACATCAATGATCACATCACTGATGATATCATTCATGTGATAATACAATGCATCTCCTCACACTCTAATATTACCTCTATTACACCCAGTGTTAAATAGAGAGTATAATTTTTGAAACCATTGACACACCAATACTAGTTACTACATACGCACTCACTGATTCCTATGTCTACACACACATTCACTCATACAATCATTCATACATACAATCACTCATCTTTACAACACTATCATATGCACTCATACACCTATACAGACACTCACACTCATCCATGGAGTTACTCACACACCTAGTCAGTCCTGAAAAGAATCAATCACACTTCCATTTTCTCATCTATACAGTTAAACACAGAACACCTTACATTTTTGAAACATATACTAACACATACTTACTCTCTTATAGAATCACTGATACAAGTACACATTGATCTGCACAGAGTCACACACCTCCCAGCCAGCCATACACACACTCAGTCTCCCATACAAATACTTGTGCAACCAATCAATAACCCATATAGCTACTTATATAGCTACTGATCAACACATGCAGCAGCTTGCACAACAACAGACATACTGATGCACACTTTCAGACAGTTTAGTCACTAACCCGTGCATTCAGTAGGACGCATTTAATCACTCACTCATACAGTCAATCACACACCTACTAAAACCTTCATTCAGACACTTATACATCCACTCATTCTTCAATATGTAAAACATATTTAAACTTTACAGAAACACATAATCACTGGATGTTGTCATCAGTGATGTCATCAGTGATGTCACTGACCATGTCATGAATGATGTAATATGTGACATCATCAGCAGTGGATTGCGGGTGCGCGATATATAGTTAGTGCAACTAACTATATATGGAATTTCAATGGTTTTGTGTGAGTAAAATAAGGTTTTGTAAATGCTAATTCCTAACTATATATGGTCTATAACCTATGGTTTTTTCAGTGAATATATATATATATATATATATATATATATATATATATATATATATATATATATATATATATATATATATATATATATATATATTCACAGAAAAAACCATAGGTTATAGACCATATATAGTTAGGAATTAGCATTTACAAAACCTTATTTTACTCACACAAAACCATTGAAATTCCATATATATATATATATATTCACAGAAAAAACCATAGGTTTGAGACCATATATAGTTAGGTATTTGCATTTACAAAACCTTGAAAATTCAATGAAAAAACCATAGGTTTGAGACCATATATAGTTAGGTGAATATTTTAATCATACAAAACCAATGAAATTCCATATATAGTTAGTTGCACTAACTATATATTTCGCGCACCCGCAATCCACTGCTGATGATGTCACATATTACATCATTCATGACATGGTCAGTGACATCACTGATGACATCACTGATGACATCTCAAATGACATCACTGATGACATCACTGATGACATCATCCAGTGACTGTGTGTTTCTGTAAAGTTTAAATATGTTTGACATATTGAAGAATGAGTGGATGTATAAGTGTCTGGATGAAGGATTTAGTAGGTGCGTGACTGACTGTATGAGTGAGTGAATAAATGTGTCGTACTAAATGCATGGGTTAGTGACTAAACTGTCTGAATGTGTCCATCAGTATGTCTGTTGTGATGTAAACTGCTGCATGTGTTGATCATTAGCTATACGAGAGGCTATATGTGTTATTGATAGGTTGCCCAAGTATTTGTATGGGAGATTGAGTTTGTGTGGGGGTGGCTGGGAGGTGTGTGACTCTGTGCATAGATGCGTGAGCAGTTGATTCACTAGGTGTATGAGTTCAAGAGTGCATGTGGAAACAGCTACATGGGCGGTTGACTGTGTGCATGAGTGTATTGATGAGTGAATGGATATCTCAATGCTACATGTCATAGTAAGTACATATGTAAAACACAGTACATGTGAGAGTTGGCATATATAAATAACTGTGCATGAGAGCCAGTGAATGTGTGAGTGGCTGTATGGATCATTGTGAACTTGTATCAGGGATTGTATAAGAGAGTAAATATGTGTTAGTATATGTTTGAATAAGTAAGGTGTGTATAACTGTATAGTTGAGGAAATGGAGGTGAGATTGATTCTTTGCATGACTGACTAGGTGTGTGAGTAACTCCATGGATGAGTGACAGTGTGTGAGTGTCTGTATACACTGAGTGTATCTAAGGTTATATTAGAGTCTGAAGAGGCTCATCGTATTAGCATATGAATGATGTCATCAGTGATGTGATCAATGATGTCAAATGAGATGTGATCAGTGATGTCATCAGTGATGTCATTTGAGATGTCATCAGTGATGTCATCAGTGATGTAATCAGTGATGTCATCAGTGATGTCATTTGAGATGTCATCAGCGATGTCATTTGAGATTTCATCAGTGATGTCATCAGTGATGTCATTTGAGATGTCATCAGTGATGTCATCAGTGATGTCACTGACCATGTCATGAATGATGTAATATGTGACATCATCAGCAGTGGATTGCGGGTGCGCGAAGTATATAGTTAGTGCAACTAACTATATATGGAATTTCATTGGTTTTGTATGATTAAAATATTCACCTAACTATATATGGTCTCAAACCTATGGTTTTTTCATTAAATTTTCAAGGTTTTGTAAATGCAAATACCTAACTATATATGGTCTCAAACCTATGTTTTTTTTTGTGAATTTCAAAGGTTTTTTGAATGCTAATTCCTAACTATATAAGGCCTGAAACCTATGTTTTTTTCAGTGAATTTGCAAGGTTTTTTAAATGCTAATTCTATTAGCGGATAACGTTTTTATATATTCAAACTTTTTTTAATGCTAATTCCTAACTATATAAGGCCTGAAACCTATGTTTTTTTCAGTGAATTTCAAAGGTTTTTTAAATGCTAATTCCTAACTATATAAGGCCTGAAACCTATGGTTTTTTTAGTGAATTCGCAAGGATTTTAAATACTAATTCTTAACTATATAAGGCCTGAAACCTATGGTTTTTTCAGTAAATTTCAAAGGTTTTTTAAATGCTAATTCCTAACAATATAAGGCCTGAAACCTATGTTTTTTTCTTTGAATTTCAAAGGTTTGTTAAATGCTAATTCCATTAGCGGATAACGTTTAAATGTATTAATATCCTAGTGGGACCACCTGAGCAGCCCTAAGGGGTCAGGGTGTTTCTACCCTGCCCCCTTTTTGTGTTCTACACGTTTTTTTTCTGCTTTCTTGTGCCTCAGTCTACTAAGACCCAAGATGGATGCCAACACCTCCTGGTTAGAAGTGTTGACAGCCAATGAGCATGCAGCTTTCTCGGGAAGGCATGCTGATTGGCTGTCACTGTCTGTCAACACTAGCACAAGATAGATGCCAACACCTCCTGGTTAGAAGTGTTGACAGCCAATGACCATGCAACTTTCTCGGGAAGGCATGCTGATTGGCTGCCACTGTCTGTCAACACTCAAAACCAGGAAGTGTTGGCAGCCACCTTGTGCCTTGTTAGAACCAAGGCACAAGAAAGCAGTGAAACAAAGGTGTGAAACTCGCAAAGGGGCCAGAGTAGAATCACCCTGACCCCCTAGGCCTGCTCAGGGGGTCCCACAAAGACCCCAAAGGCAAAAAAACATTTTTTTTGTAAAAATCGGGGTACGCGTACCGTGCGCGTACGGTAAGCGTACCCCGCGACTTAAAAAAAAAATATATATATATATTTTTGCCTTCGGGGTCCTTGTGGGATCCCCTGAGCAGGTCTAGGGGGTCTGGGTGCTTCTACCCTGCCCCCTTTTTGAGTTCTACACGTTTGTTTTTCTGCTTTCCTGTGCCTCAGTCTACCGAGGCACAAGATGGCTGTCAACAGTTTCTGTTTTGGAGTTTTGACAGACGTTGGCAGCCAATCAGCATGCAGCTCTTGCGCTTGAGGTACGCTTACCGTACGCGTACGTGCACGTACCGTAAGCGCACCGGTAAGCTCACGGGTAAGCTGCTATAGATATATATATTTTTTTAACCTTAATTTCTCAAAATCCACTGGACCGCATATCTTGAGACCTAGCAAAGGCACATCGGGCTAACAGTCCCTACAATTTTGCCAAGTTTGGTGGAAATCCATTCAGCCGTTCGGGCTAAAAGTGAGTCCAACCGCCCTAGGGAAAATTGCATGGGGAAAACATGTTTTGGGACCCCCCTTTTTTCTCGGCCCCCGCTTGACGAATCCCCCCCAAACTCTCAGGGAAGGACCGGAGAGTAAATGTGCCATTTTCAGGAAAATTTCAGCCAATTCCGTCCATCAACGCCAAAGTTATTCAACATAGAATTTTGAAAAATCCCATAGGAAAAAAATCCTAACTATATATACCTACTGGCAAATTTCTATGGCAAAATGAAACCCCTCATTTTGTTCCTTTTCAAATTAAATATATTAAGTGTTACCACTTTATTCCAATCAAGATGACTTCAGGTGTGCCATACTTTTGTCATAAGTAAGACTGTTAGCGTTCTAGTTGTTCTTTAGAACACTCTGGGACATTCTGTCATTGGGCTATAGTTGGGCTACATCTGGCTGATATTTGGGCTACATTTGGGCTCTTTTGTCTCTGGTGGCCATCTTGGGAGACTGCATATCAGCATTTTTTTAATGAAATATAAGAGGATTTGAGAAGTCACTCAAAATGTGCCCTAATTTTTCTTTCTTCAGCACTAATCATAATTTCTATGGCAAAATGAACCCCCTCATTTTTTCCTTTGCAAATTAAATGTTTTAAGTGTTAACACTTTATTCCAATCAAGATGACTTCAGGTGTGCCATACTTTTGTCATAAGTAAGACTGTTAGCACTCTAGTTGTTCTTTAGAACACTCTGGGACATTCTGTAATTGGGCTATAGTTGGGCTACATCTGGCTGATATTTGGGCTACATTTGATTTTTTTTGTCTCTGGTGGCCATCTTTGGGCTACATTGGGCTACATTGGGCTACATTGGGCTACATTTGGGCTCTAACATATATATAGCCCAATGTAGCCCAATATATATTTTTTCAAAGTAAATTTTCGTAAAAACCACTGGAGCATATATCTTGAGACATAGCAAAGGCACATCGGGCTAACAGTCCCTACAATTTTGCCAAGTTTGGTGGAAATCCATTCAGCCGTTCGGGCTAAAAGTGAGTCCAACCGCCCTATGGAAAATTGCATGGGGAAAACACGTTTTGGGACCCCCCTTTTTTCTCGGCCCCCGCTTGACGAATCCCCCCCAAACTTTCAGGGAAGGACCGGAGAGTAAATGTGCCATTTTCAGGAGAATTTCAGCCAATTACGTCCATCAACGCCAAAGTTATTCAACATAGAATTTAGAAAAATCCCATAGGAAAAAAATCCTAACTATATATACCTACTGGCGACCGCCAGTAGGTAATATATATATATATATATATATATATATATATATACGTAATATTAATTAAAAAATTACAATATTTTTACCGTAGGATAGCGGAAAGGGTAAACATTACTATTACCACTCCAGTGAGTGCAACAGTAGGGAAAGCGTTGGATAGCGTAGGGGTAAAAATTACTATTCCCACTCCAGGGAGTGCAACAGTAGGGAAAGCGTTGGATAGCGGAAGGGTAAAAATTACTATTCCCACTCCAGAAAGTGCAACTGTAGGGAAAGCGTTGGATAGCGTAGGGGTAAAAATTACTATTCCCACTCCAGAGAGTGCAACAGTAAGGAAAGCGTTGGATAGCGTAGGGGTAAAAATTACTATTCCAACTCCAGTGTTCAACAGTAGGGAAAGTAAAGATGTAATATATTAATACAAATTAATTAAATATCAATACTAAGAAAATATTAATTAAAATCAATTACCAATTTAATATGATATAATAATGAATGAATTACAAATCCAAATTAATATTAATAAATAAAATGAATTACCTATTAATACAAAATAATTACCAATTAATTAATACATTAAAAATAAATACCAATTAATAAATAAAAATGATTTACTTATGTACAATTAAATTACTTCCCCCCTATTCCCCTATAAACCCACAACCCACTACTCAAAATAAATTAATACAATTAACTCAATTATCAAATAATCAATTAATAAAAATAAATTACCTATTACAAATTAATTAATTAACAATTCAAACTGAATACCAATAAATAAATTAACATATTTAATTAATTACAATTAAATTACTTCCCACCCTATTCCCCTATAAACCCACAACCCACTACAAAAAAATAAATGAATTAAATTAACATAATTATCAATTAATAAACACTAATTACCAATTAAAAATTAATAAATTACCAATTAAAAAATAATTAACAAGGAATTCAAAATAAATACCAATAAAAAAATTAACATACTTAATTAATTACAATTAAATTACTTCCCACCCTATTCCCCTATAAACCCAAAACCTGCTATGGAAAATAAATTAATAAAATAAACATAATTACCAATTAATTAATAAATAAATAAACATTACCAATTAAACATTAATTACCAATAAAAAATTAATTAATTACCAATTAAAAATTAATTAACAATTCAAAATAAATACCAATAAATAAATTAACATTTTTAATGAATTACAATTAAATTACTTCCCACCCTATTCCCCTATAAACCCACAACCCACTACAGAATTAGATTACGCAAAAATTAAATAACATGAAAAAACACTTAAAAAAAGTAGATATTATTAAAAATTAGATATATTTAAATACCTATATTTTATACATCGATATTTTGACTTTCTATATTTTAAAAATCGATATTACTTACTTCGATATTTTGACTTTCTATATTTTAAAAATCGATATTACTTACTTCGATATTATGACTTTCTATATTTAAAAATTTGATATTACTTACCTTCAATTCGATATTTAAAACCACTATATTCTGTCCATTCGATATTATGTCCATTCTATATTTTTCACTCGATATTATGTCCATTCTATATTTTTCCTTCGATATTATGTCTGTTCACCGTCCTACAGATGGAAGAGGACTCTCCAAGCTGCTACACGGCTGTAGGAGGGACTCTTAAACCTGCTTCACAACTGAAGGAGGGACTCTTCAAACTTCTTATCAGCTAGAAGAACGTCTCCCTAAAACTGCCTAATGACTGGAGGAGTGATCCTTCAAAACCACTTCACCGCTGGTTCAGGTCCTCCACAAATATGCCCTAAAGCCGCTGAAAAGCCACCCCATAACTGCTGCACAGCTCGTGGTGGGCTCTTCAAAACCACTCACAAGTTGGAGGAGGGACTCTTCAAAACTGCTCCACGGATGGAGGATCTGGGCAGAAGAGTACTATCAGGCACTCCAGAGCTGGAGGAGAAGATCTCCAAAGCAAATACAAATCTGAGGGGTACTTCTTCAATCACAGCACAGCTACAGATTGGTCCCTTCGGAGGCACTTCACAATGGGTGTTTATTTCGTGTCCAGAGCCACTGCAGTGTTTAAGAAGAGTTCATCCAGACAAATCCAGGAGAAGGGTCACTCCACAACCAATCCACAGCTTTAGAAGCATGCCTCCCAAGCAACTGTACAGCTGGAGAACTGCACCCATAGATTCCTCCACTACTGGAGAAGGACACCACAAGAGCCACCCCGTGTCAGGGAAAGCAGGACTCCAGAGCACTCTCACGCTCTAGAACTGTACCTCCAGAGAAACTCCATAAAAGGAGACGGGGACTCAGGAGCACTCCGCAGCCAAAGAAGGATAGCGCAAGGGCCGTCTCACATGAAGGACAGGTCCCTAGAACACCCCACGGCTGGAGAAGTGTACCTGCAGAACGACTCCTTGCAAGGAGAAAGGCAACCTGGAGAGGCCCAAAGCCAGAGAAGTGTACATCCATAACCACTCCTTACATGGAGTTTGGCACCCCAGAGAGCCCCAAAGCCAGAGAAGTGTACTCTCAGAACAATTCCTTACAAGGAGAAAGGCACCCCAGAACCCCCCAAAATTTGGAGAGGTGTACCTCCAGAAGGACTCCTTACAAGAAGAAAGGGACTCTGGAGTACCCCAGGCTGGAGAAGTGTACCACCAGAACAACTCCTCACAAGGAGAAAGGCACCCCGGAGCACCCAAAGCTGGACCTCCAGAACCACTCCTAATACAGAGTTTAAATTGACAATAATTTGAATGGTTGATTGGCCACATGCCGGAACAAGAATATATCCCAGTACAACTCCTTTCCATGAGAAAGGCACCCCAGAGCACCCCAAAGCTGGAAAAGTGTTGGTTGTTATAGTTAGGACCATGTTTCCATAGGAAAAGCATTTTTATACTTGTCTATATCTGTGGCACCATTTGTACGAATCTTCATGAAAATTTCCCAAAAATGTGTGCCGGTGATTCTAGTTGTGCATGGAAAGTTTTGGGATGATCAGCCAAGCAGGGGCCAAGAAAAAGGGGGTAAAAAAGTGTGTTTCCCATGCTAATTTTCATAGGGATTTTAGACACGACTACAGTCCGAACGGCTGGACGGAAATATACCAAATTTGGCATGAAGCTAGCACTAGGTCCTGAAAGCGCTCTTTTAATTATTTGATGCAAATTCATCCAGTACTTTTAAAGTTTTAAAAAAAAATCCAAATTTGGATCTAGGGGCGTGAGATAGCCACAAACCCTCCCGATCTCGTGCTGAGATCTAATTGGCTGCCAACTCTTCAAGTAAAATGTGCTGGCAGTCATCTTGGGACTCTGCTTCAGCCAAGTCCCAGAAAAAACCACTAATGAAAAACAAGCATTTGCAATGTAACAGGTCGCGCATTAGGAAAGTTTGAGCTATTGGTATTGTAAATGACACATTTTTTATTTATGTGTTGGTTTTGAAAATAGCGAAATTAATAGCTTTGTCATTTATAATGCCAATAGTTTTAACTTTCGCAAATGTGACATCTTTAGCATTTGTAATGCAATATGTGTTGTATTTACATGACTTAGATGTATTGATATTACAAATAACAATGGCTTTTATTTTTTTAAATAATTAATACTTAAATAAAAGTTATTGTAATTTATAATGGCACTAGCTTAAATTTTTGTAAATAACTTTTGGGAAGATTATGTTCATTGTATTTTATTGTGACGAAAATCCAAGAACAGAAGTGAAATATTAAAAAAAAAAAAGTGACATTTGTAATAAACCTTGAAACATTGAGAGAACATATTTGAACCAGTTGTTGAGTACCAGACTTCAACATCAGCCAATCGCGTTGATAAAGAGGTTTCAATGAAAGGAGGGATTCCAGCTAGTCATAAATCTGTAAAATACCTATTTTAAGTGGCTTTGAAAACGTAATACTCGTTTTCGGGTCAGTAAAGACCGCGATGGCAATCCCTCCATGAGGTCACGAGGGGAGCTGGCAAGAGGCGCTACAAAAAGGGACATTGTCGGGCGTGCCACGGCCCGATTTGTGGAATTCGGCTGACAGGGAAGAAGCCTAAGACGGGAAGCAAAGCGTGGTGCAATTGTCACGATACTAAGAGTCCATTGCGCGCTGGACGTCGGCAGGGTCAGAACTTAGGGCACCTACCGATACCTTGTAATGGAAACAGTCTGAGCACGCCCGCTCTTCAAGTCCGGACATGAAAAGAATGGGAAGAGCCCTCTTTTTCAACGGGGAAGGCAGATAGAACCTATGAACCGCCCCCCACCCGCCCCCGGCAGCGAATCTAGCTGAGAGGAGAGGCGGCCCGCTGTGACCGCGGCGGCTGGGACAGTGCACGCACAGCTAGTAGCCAGAAAGAGGCGTGCTCGCGACAGGCTGGGGAGCGCGCGCACAGGTTCCAGGCAGCCACAGAGGCCTGGCGCGCACCGCCTCCCTGTGCCGTGTCGTGCGTCGTGGGTCTCGTCCCCTTTTCCTCTTCCTTTTGGAAGACTCCGTTCCTGGTAGTGCCCCCCGCCCAGTGTGTGCACCGGGGGGCCTGTTTCCTACGCTGGGGGCCTGCAACCGCCGCTCCCTGCGATGTTGGCGGAGGCTGGCGGGGATGCGCCCCCGGTCTGGGGGAAGCTGCCGGTTTTGCAGCCACTCTGGCCACCTTCTTCCCCAGCGGGAGATGATCCTACCGGTCCTTCCCCTAAGCCAGGCCCGCCTTCCCACCACTGCCTCCTCCGCCGGAGCCTCCGGAGCTGCAGAAGAGCCTGACTCTCTAGACGGGCCGGAGTACGAGGAGGAAGAGGTGGAGATTCCGCTGACTGCTCCGGCGCCTAACCAGTAAGTACCGATTCGGGGGTATGGCAGATCTCCCGGTGCATGGGGTGGGGGTGTGTGTCTGTGTGTGCCTGCAGGGGGGGTAGGGGGCAGCGGCGTGTGTATGCGTGCGTGTCTGTGTGTCTGCGTGTCTCTATGTATGTGTGTGTGTGTGTGTGTGTGCAGGAGGGGTGGGGGGGCGGCAGCGTGTGTATGTGTGCGTGCGCCTGTGTGTGTGTGTGTGTGTGTGTGTGTGTGCAGGGGTGTGGGGGCTGG
Organism: Lissotriton helveticus; assembly: GCF_964261635.1. NCBI lineage: Eukaryota > Metazoa > Chordata > Amphibia > Caudata > Salamandridae > Lissotriton > Lissotriton helveticus. The sequence continues at coordinate 184,822,342 of NC_136068.1, read as the reverse complement.
CTGTGTGTGTGTGAGCCGTTAGTGCATGCGAGCCAAGCGAGAACAGAGGCTGTGTGTGCGTCTGCGCAAGCGCGTCTCAGAAGCGCGCTCACACGGACAAAACTGAGACTGGAAAAGCGCGCGTCCGACTCGTGTCTACATTCCCAGAAACGGACAGCAATAGTTGTCGAGCAGACAGCAAGCACGTCTAGGCTCGACCTAAAAAGGGGTAGGGTAGAAAAACCCTGACTCTTTAGCTCTGGTCCTTGGGTCCCAGAGGGACCCTGTCAGGGCAAAAAAGCGTAATTTTTTTTGTTGTTGCTGAAAATTACAGCAGAACTGCGATTTTGGCAAAACTAAAACAAAAAGGAAGTGCAGGCTCCTGTACTTGTTTTGAAAAGAGCCCCGGGGTGGGCCAGGTCCCAGGTGCATTTGTTTAAAAAAAGAGGGGGGCCCACAGGGCCTCCCTCCTGAGGTTGTTTGAGACCCAGGGACCACCACCTTCCCAGGACCTTATTTACAAAATGGGGGGGGGGGCGCGCAAACCTGCCTCCCTGAGGGTTTTGTTAAAATATTGGAGAGGGCAACACATACCCCCCCATTAATGGGCTCTTTAGAGCCCAGGACACCACCACCTACCTGGGGCTTTGTACCAATAAATAGAGGGGCTATGCAGACCCTCATGGCCCAGGAAACACCACTTTCCCAGGGCCAGCTATTAAAAAACATGCAGGAGTGGGGTCTGCCCGTCCCACGTCTTGGGCTAATATGGTCCGGGGAACCAGCAGCTCCCCATGGCCGGCCCTGTGAAAACAGAAGGAGGGGGCCATGCAGCGTCCCTCCTGGAGCCATTAATGGCCCTGGGGACCACCACCCCCTTGGGCCAGCTCCAGCAATGTCCTAGGGTGCCCACTCCCAGACATAGCTGTTTACCTTTGCTTGGTGGAAGCTGATATCTCCCGCCAACCAAAAGCAAACACTCCGCTTCCAGCAAGCGGGAGATGTCAAAGTTCTCCCACTTGCTGGAAGCAAATGATTAATTTCTTTCCCTGCCCAAAGACATGCAGGCAGGGAAAGAGAAGAACAATTGCTCTTGCATGCATGGAGCTGCATTTCCAACAGCTCCCTGCGTGCAAGAGTAATGCCAGCTCCCGGAGGTGGCAGGGAGCTTGCTGGGACTGTGGGGGCCTTGAGGTTCTCCCCACAGTCCCCATCCTGCACATTGGGTACCCTGGGTGGGATCAGGGCACCCAAGAAAACATGGTCAGGCCCCTACTAAGATAAAATAGAGGGCAGAAAAGTAAGCATAAAGGGCAAAACAGACGGCAGAAAAACAAGCAAAAATGGCAAAACAGAGAGCACTCAGATACTTATGCACCCACTCACAAACCCACTCAGACACTCATGCTTCCACTCACAAACCCACTTAGACACTCACTCACAGGTCTACTCAGAGACTTACACACCCCCACAGACACACATGCTCTGACTCAGATACCCACTCAGACACTCTCGCACTCACTCAGACAATCACACACCCATGCATGGACCCGTTCAAAAACTCATGCACCCACTCAATGACTCAGTGAGAAACTTATGCAGCCACTCCCAGACCCACTCAGACACTCACACACACACTGACAGACCCACTCAGACATTCTCACACCCACTCACACACTTATTGAGACACCTATGCACTCACACACACACTCGCTGTCAAAGGTTACTGGATACAGTTAGATATAAAATGTAAAAAACATTAGCAATTCCCTTAAAAAAACAAATGTTACAGTTGCGTTATAGTTAGGAAATAACATTAAAAATCCATAGAAATTCACTAAAAATAAATAAAGTTTACAGGGACATTATAGTTAGGAAATAGATTTTTTTTAAACCTTGGAAATTCGTAGAAAAAAGTAAAGGTTACAGTGATGTTATAGTTAAGCTCAGATTTCACTTGTACAAAACCATAGAAATTCTATACTATAACTTACGCCTCTGCAATACACTGCTAATGACCTCACATATTACATTACTAATGACACATTACTGCCTCCAACTCAAATACTCCCTTAGAGGACCTCTGCAACAATCTCTCTAAATTCTTAAAATCCCTGCCATTTGGAGTATCAACCCACAACTGGATGCATCAGACCTAGCCAAACTCTTCCTGATCTTATCCAAAGACCCAATGTTAACCACATGCCCCATCATCACCCCAGAAGAAACAACCACCACCATGAATTACATCCACTCAGGGACCCCATTGGACCTCAACCCCCACCACGCCAACTCGAAAAGTCTGCAGCCCATCACCACCATGCTGGCACCCTTTCCGAATGCCTGCACCTCTTATGCAACCTTCCCAGATTCTTGGAAACAGGCAACTGTCCTTCCATTGCTGAGGAAACACTCTGTGGACCATTTAACACTTGTCAACTAGAAGCTGATCTACTGCTAACATTCCCAGCCAAGGTCTTAGAGAAAGTCATCAACAGACACCTCTTAGAATATCTGAATTACCACCAATGCCTTGACATTAGTGGTTCCAGACCAAAACACAGCACATAAACTACCCCCATTGTTGCCATAGATGATATCTGTATGACTATGGACAGAGAAGACATGGTGGCCCTCATCCTTCTGGACATCTCCGGAGTGTCCCACCCGATCCCCATCCTCATCCACGCCTACACAACATCGGAACCCAAGAAGACGCACTTCAATGGATCTACTCCTTCCTGACTTAAAACAACCCAGTCAGTCAGCCTGGCATTGTGCACCTCAAATGTCCATGACCTCATCTGCGGACTTCCGAAGGATCCTTCCTACATGATTCCCCTAACCAGCATCATCCACTCTCACAACATCTATGCCCTCTCCTTTGCTGATGGCCCACAACTCATTCTCTACTTCAAAGACAAAACGCCCAGTACTAGGATCAAGTTCAATGCATGCATGACTGAAACCACTAACTGGATAAGGATCAACTGTCTAATGCTGAACACCAACAAGACCCAAATCATGTACTTCAAGAAAATAACTTCACCGTGGGACAACACCTGGTAGCCAACATAGCTAGGACCAACACTCACCCCCACCTCCCATGCAAAGAACCACAGGATCATGGTCGAGAGCAAACTTGACATGACTGTCTAAGTCAACGCAGTACCACCACCTTACATCGAAGATGCTGATGAAGATTTTCAAATGGCCCCATGTCAGCACCCGGGAAACCGTCAAACTCTTCCTGGTTATAAGCAAGCTAGGCTACAGAAACACCCTCTTTGCCCAGATCAACAAAAATCTCACCAAAATGTTGCAGACTATTCAGAGCTCTGCAGCCAGAATCAGTCTCAACCTCCAATGCCACACACACATCACACCACAACTGAAGGAGCTCCACTGTATTCCAATACACAAACAAGCACAATTCAAACTCCTCACTGTGAAGATATGGGTGTACTATTCGAAAGGGCTTTGGGGCCTTATCGTGCCACTGTCAAATACCATTCTTCGTCCAGTCAGGCTTGTTTACTTGATCTCAAGCTCAACCCAGGGTAGCTGTGACGGTGAGCAGTAAGGCTTAGCAAAGGAACTATGTGTAAAGCATTTAACAGTACCAAACAATGAAATAAGAAAGTCACAACACACAAAGAAAGAGGACACCATTTTATATAAATAGATTATATTTTTATGAATTGTTAGAGACGTTGATGAGCAAAATCCACTGGAGGATTCCGGAGTTATAGAATTTAAATGATTATATAACTTTCAAATACAACCACAAACAAGCATTGGTCAACAAAACATTGTAAACTTTTCAAAAGTTTGAAACAGTTAGTTTGGCTACTCTGGCCTGGGTTGGGTGACCAAATCCAACAGGACAGAGGACTAGTGGACCAGAGAGCAGACGTTGGACAACTGACTGCTGAAAAGATCATTATTAAGGCAAGATTCAAACTTTACAGGACAATCCCTATAGACTATAATGGAGTGGTCCTGATGCTGAGGAATGCAGACAAAAAGATGCACAAAGGATGCTCCAGTTGTAGTGTGATCAATGGGGGTGTCTTTGTGGTGGTTCTCTGGTCCCCAGATGAAGTGGGGTGAACTTGGCCACAGAGATCGAAGTCCCTTGAAGTCCTCTACATTGCAGCAATAGGCCACCCAATGTTGGACTACTGGTCACTCTGCACCAACATGCTTAGGTGGGGGCTAGTGTCCTTTGGGTGCAAAGAATCCAGACTTGGACAGCATTTTCAGGTCAGGCAGACTTGGGTGCCACTTTTGCCTAGCTCTGATTTATCCTCTTGGGTGCACGGCTACTGGGAGTGGCAAAACTTCAGCAGTGGCTACCAACATATCAATTTGGACGACTTCTGCTCCTGTTTTCCTGGAGCTGGTTCCAAGAGATCATCCAACTGATCCTTGGAGTCACTGCTGTAGGTTAGGACTGGGAATCAACTTTTCCTGAGCAAGGAGCCACAGGTACACTCCAAACTTTGCTAGCCCAAAATGCAGCAGGTGCAGTCCTTCCGACGGTTCAGCCTCTATTTGTGTGGGCCCAAGGACAGTCCTTCTTTGGTCTTCTCTCTGTTTTCAGTGTGATCTGAGGGTTAGAGTGCCAGAGGTGCCATATTTATCCCAGAAACGTGCCCTGATGGGGCCAAATGATCACTAGCCAATGGGCTACGGGTTCCTCCTCACCTAGTGACAAAGGTCCTGTGTTGTGTGGCAGAAGACTATCCCAGAATGCCACATTCTTGACCCTTTCAAGATGGCATGACCCTTCCTTGGGTTTAAGGAGCTTGGTAGACCACTTAAGGGGTGTGGCTACTAGAGGGCTACACACCCATGGTAGAACTGGTTTGGTAGTGAGTTTTCCCTCCTTGACCCAGTCTCCACTTTGTCTGCAAGAACAAAACGCATCCTTCTTAGGGATGTTAGAGATACTTCCCTCAAAAAGGCGACGTCCCCTTTAAAGCTTGACTTTTGGGCTACTTCTCCTGAGAGGCCATCCTGTGGGGTGAAGTGACACCTCTCTCTACTGCTTTGCCTTTGTTCCCTGGCTTGGGAGTCATTCACATATCTCCCCAGGTGGTCAGAAATCTGTCTGTTGTGCCAGTGCCTTTGTGAGGCCACTGAACTAGCTGCAGTACAGAGTGGCAACTTACTAAAAGTTGCTCAACTTTACAAGTGGCATAAAGGTTAACTTGACCATTAAGTTGCATTTAATGTTATGAATAATTTGACAACTTACATGACCCAGTTAGTTAGTCCCATTCCAGAGTTAGCCAGGCTTGGGTGCTAACTGGTAACCTGATATTAACCAATGGGGCTACAGACTTTATCCACAGCAAAACTACAATTTGGAAGTGTTGCTGTTCAAACATGTCAAAAATAACTGTCTTACTTAACAAAAGTCAGTTCCCTACCATAGGGCTCCATAGGTCTTCCCTAGGGGGCACATATATATTGTTATGCGATGGGGTGCCTTTTCCATTGGTGTGAATGGCAAAGGTGAACTGGCAGTGTAAAACACTGTCCTTCCAGTTTGCAGTGGCAGACTAGGAATCATTTTGTACTTTGTCACCCATAAGGTGGCACAAATAGTGCTCCAGCCTTGGGTGGACAATCTGCCTTACGTGCCCTGGGTACCATATAAAAGGGACTTATAAGTAAGTCAGTACTTGCCAATTGGAGGTATCCAATTCAACATGCAATTTTATAGGTTCGGAACACTGGCACTGAGGTCTGATTGGCAGGCACTCTGTGCACTCTCAGAGTCGAAAAACCAGGAGATGAGTTCGATAGTGAGGGGGAAACATGCAAAAAGAGGAATTTACTTACACTCACCCAGACTTTCAAGGCACTATATAACACTGGCCAAGCATACCTCAACAAGTGCATCTGCTTTCACAAACATTCCAGTCACCTCCGCTCCTCCGGGCTCCTACTTGCACACATCCAACGTATGAGAAAAAACAGATATGGCAGTCAGCCTTCTGCTACATTGCTCCTAAACAAACTCCTACTACACATAAGAGCCTCCTCCTCACTTCCTGGGGGAACAGCCTTTACAACGCGGGCATTACCACGCGCTGCCATTACTATGCTGCTTTTACAACGCAAGTCGTTTCAACGACTTGCGCTGCAGGGCGCTGTTGGACAAGGAATAGTTTAATTTTCTGTTCCAACACCTTTCCTACTGTAACGTGAGCTGGAGTTGGAATAGAAAAGTAAACTATCCCACTATCCAACGCCTACAGCGCAAGTCGTTGTAACGACTTGCGTTGTAATGGCACGCGTGGTAATAGCCCGCGTTGTTCTGACATACATCCCACTTCCTGAATTCAACAAGAAGCTGAAGACCTGGTGTTTGGAGTAGTCCCACCAGGCCCTCGCCTTGGCTAGGCCCAGACCTGCTCAGTGCCAGGATACCATCCTGGGTAATAATGCACTCTCAAATCTGTAAAACATAACATGTTGTACACAGAAGCAAGTTATGAGTTAAATATGTCAACAATGTAGGATTCCTTTTACTCAGTTCTAGCAATACAGAGCCATATCTTGTATGTTATATAATTGTTTACATCATATCTCATCAGTAGAGTCTTCATCCTGTTATATACCGATCTATATCATCGAAAGGTTATGGCATGTCTATCTACGTTAGTTGCTATTGTAGGAATCATACCCTGTAAATCACTCATGTTGGGTTCACATCAACTCATGAGCTGGCTAAATTCCATCACTATATTATAAAGTGAATGAGTGCCTGTTTATGCTGATGGTCCCAAAGTATTGTTCCTTATGCACTGGAATTTTTCCAATTCGGGGCTCATGTTACCACCTTTTTTCTGCCCGTGGAGGCCCATTGCAAGAAAATTATTCCACCAACGTCAGCATTAGGTTAAATCAGCATATAGTGTGAGTGGTATCAAAACAAGATAAAATAATATAGAACAGAAAAAGGATGTACAAGTTACAAATAAAATCATGGATGCTCAAGTTGCCACTATGGGTGTGTGTGTGAGGGCCTCTTAATATGAGTTGCAGTGAAAAATTCAAAACAAAGGCTGTAGATTAAAAATACTTCGCCCCTGTGGCCCTAAAATTCCAACAACCAAAAAAGCAAATAATATTAACTGAAACAAACATAACAATACACTTTGTTTATAAAAATAGCACTGAAAAATTAATTAATATTCGACAAAACAAAATATAATAACCAGGGCCGGACTGAGAACAGAAACCGGCCCTGGCAAACTGCTCAGCTGGCCCCCCCTGGGGTCAGGGGGAGTGCAGCTGAGCAGTTTGCGACGGCCGGTTTCAGCCGACTTTGTTACCGGGGGCCGACATTGCCGACCCCCGGTAACAAAAAGGGCCCCCCAGGGGACCAAAACCGGCCCGCCCTAGCAGCCTACCGGGGAAAAGCCCGGTGGCCGCTATGGCCAGTCCGGCCCTGATAATAACTCATATTCAAATTATAAAACCAATTGATTTTTTTTTTAATTAATAGACTGGCACATGCATCAACGTAGGCTTTTGCGATTCCTAAATAGCGATTTTTAAGGAATCGCTATTTAGGAATCGCAAAAGCCTATGCATGTAGGAATCGCTATAAAAATAGCGATTCCTAAACATTCCTTAATTGCTACTCGCAAATTGCTAGTCGCAATTAAGGAATGCTGTCCCATTCGTTACTATGGGCCTACAGGCCCATAGGAATGAATTGGAAATTGCATGAGCAATTTGCGAGTACCAGTAGGTACTGCAAATTGCTCATGCAATTTCAAGGGTGCAGGGGAGTCAAAATGACACCCTGTTGCACCCCTGAAATTGATCTCTGCACATATGTTGCACACACACATGCCCTAAGGGCATGTGTGTGCGCAATATGAAACTTTGAAAAATGCACAAAGTGCATTTTTCAAAGTTTTTGCAAATTACCATGAAGTCCAACTTCATGGTAAGTTTGCTTCTCCTATTAGCGAAATCGCTAATTTTTTAACTTTCATGCATTGCATTTAAGAAATCTCAATTTGGGATTCCTTAAATGCAATCGCAATTTAAGGAATCGCAATTTAGAGATTCCTTAAATTGCGATTTTTGTATTTGGGATGAGGCATCCCAAATGCAAAAATACCGGTGGCAAAGGGGCGGATTCTGAGAATCTGCCCCTATGCGACCGTATTTGGATTGATGCATGGGGCCCAGTGGTAGTTATCTACGTAACCAATTAACAAATAAAAAATGTATTATCATATTTTTAAAATCAACTATTAAATAACTGGACAAGTATATATTTAACTCTCAAGCGAACAAATCAAGCACATAGAAATGTTTAAACAGTTAAAAAAAAATAAAAAAATGCCACAGCCTATACTTCTACAAATCCAACAAGCTACCAAATAATCGACATAAAATAAAAAAACTCGTAAACTATACTACCAAATAAAAAAACATAAAACCACACTAAACATACCTAAAATTAAAATAATAACAACTTAAGGGCCAGATGTAGGTCACCAAATAACGGTCGGTAACAGCCGATTTCGGCCGTTACCGACCGGTTTTTGGGTTTTGACATGTAGGTGGACTTAATTTTACCGATTCGGTAAATACAGATGTAGGTGGCACTTTAAACAGTGCCACAGGCCATTACCGATTCGTTATTTACCACTAAATACTATTTGGTGGTAAATAACGAATACCTGTGTACATGCACATCGGTGCATGTACACCTGTGCCATGTGACACACATACATGCCCTTAGGGCATGTATGTGTGCCACATGGCACACAAGCCAAAATCAGGGGTGCAACAGGGTGTCAAAGTGACACCCTGTTCCCCTTGACAATTCGGTATTTTTACCGAATCGGTATTTACCGATTCGGTAATTGACATTGATTCCTATGGGCCTCAAGGCCCATAGGAATCAATGGCAATTACCGAATCGGTAAATACCGATTCGGTAATTACCGAATCCTACCGATTCGGTAAAAAATACAGAATTTTTAGCAACATCTCATTTACCGAATCTAGAATACCGAATCGGTTAAATTCGGTATTTTAGAGTCGGTAAATGAGGATTACCTACATCGGGCCCTTAATGACATAAAAACTAATAAAACTCTACTAAATAATTAGGAAACGATAGTTGCAACTATATTTTTTATAAAATACTTAAAAAACAATACTCTCACCCTCTATATTCTGTCACATAATATGTTTTGACATCACTGTATTTTCGATACAATATTTGTGTCTCACTGTGTTTTTGAAAATATAATTTGGTGCAATACCATCTGCAATAGCATATTTTGGGATTAATAATGACACTACCTTCCATCATTTTAATGTCATGGGTACGGAGTCTCATTTGACCGAAGAGTTGACAGGGTGAGGAACTTAATGTCTGTGTTTCATTATTACCAAGTACTTACTGGTCAGTCCATTTAACTATTCATCTTTACCTTTCTGAGAGTGCTCTGCATATTTTTGCCCCCTTTTCTATGCCATTTACATTCTCACTCATTGCAGAGTCTGAAAGCATGGTTCCAAGAGCCTTGGGCAGAGGCAATTACCTAAATGAGTGAGTGGGCAGGACATGCCATCTCAAATTAATTAATTGAGTAAATGTCAATTGGAGAGTGACCCTTCCACTACTGATATGACAAGGGTATAAAGTCAGGGGGCTTGAATGGAAACCTCACATGAATGTGGATCAAGAGGAAACATTCCTAGATATTTGGGCTGACTCAGGGACTTCACATATATTGGCTTACATGAGAAGACAGCATGTGGCAACATTTTGAAATGCCACTGCCAAGCTCGACAAGTCGTATACTACATCACCTTAGCGTCTAAAGGGGCAATTTTCCTGATATTTTGTTGATTAACTACTAAATTTCCCCCTTCCACCAAATTATGTGACCTGTGTAATTAATTGCAATGCTCTATACTAGTCATATAGAAATATATTGGAATTCTGAAGTAACACGAAGAGTACAGCTCTCAAAGGGCCCTTAAATTGGTGCTCAAATGCAAGTGGTTACGTATAATTCAATTTCTAGATTGAAAGATTATAAGCAAAATGCACATATAAAAAAATCATTAAAGTGTTTATCCCTAATCAGTCACTACTTGTATTTGGCTAACAAAAAACATCAAAAAGGCTAGTGGTCTACCACAATTAAAACAACGTGTTACTACCAAGTCCTGTGACCTCATAAAACCAAAAGGACTTCTATGGATCTATATCTGAGGATGCCTTTACTTGAGATCCAGGGACAATTGATCCTAGTCTCATGGACAATCATAGAAGGTCCAGTGGATCTTCCACGGTATTCCAGCTTCAATCCAATGCTATGAAAGTGTTGTGGTTTTAACACTAGGGCAAAGGTTGCTATTTGTAAGTTAATTTTTGTTCGTTTTTTTTGCCTGTATGTCTTAGCTGTATCCCTTGTTTACGATCTCCCTGGGCAACTTTTCTAAGGCGCAGGTCTCTAGTGGGTTTGGGGAGGCATAGGAGCTAGACTGTAAGACCTAGCTAAGAATCTCTGAGGATACTGAAGGCCACATGGGCTTACATTGGAAAACTGTTGTCATCTGTAACTGAAATGGCACCCTTGGTTGGAAAAACTGAGGACCAGAAGCCCTAAGCCCTGTATATGCTAACTGCACACAATCTCTGTTAACCCTTTCGTTGCATCCGGCGGCCAACGGCCATCGCGAGTACTACCTTCGTAGTGCTGCGCACGTACCCCGCCCACTCTTCAGAACGCCCGCACCGCGGCTGAATTGCCGCCACAGTTAAGGTGTTAAGAATGGGGTTTTATTTTAAGTGGCGACTGATATAGTAATCAATTGCATTGAAAAATGAACATTTTGATAATGTCACAAAACCTCCTACCTCATGAATATTAATGAGACAGGAGTTGTCTGGAACCCCCTGTGAATGCTTCTGAATGCAGGGATAGGGTCTTAGAGACAGCAGACCTTCACCCCTGTAGTCGCATTCCTTCCAAGTGAAATCTCTTTTGAGAAAAACAGCCCACGTCCCTTTAAGGCTTTTATGGGAAAAAAAAGTCCGCTTGGAAGGAATAGCGTCAGTGGTAGCATGCAATGGTTCCCTGGACCACTGTCTTCTCTTCTTGAGGCCAGTCGCGATGCTCCCAATGGGCAAGCTGTTTCAATTGGACAGCTTCCCTTGTCAATCACGCTCCTCTCCAAGTCATGCCTTGGTAACTGATCAATGCTTTGCAACTGAGGTCTTGAATTATCAACACACTGCATTGTAACTCACAAATAGGCGATGGAAGCCACTTTTTAATGCCCGCTTCTATTTGTGATTCTGAATGAGTTCCAAAAGTTACTTTGTGATATTTAAATCATTTTCCAACTCTCAAAGCAACATAGCTTTTAGCTGTCAAAGGTCTGTGATTTTGAAGTGAATTGTAGGCTTGCAACTTCCTAAAGCGGTTGTAGATCAAGGCGCTAGGTTACTTTTGTGGGGCTCCCGACTTCACCATATCAAATGAAATCAACCCCGTGTGTCTATTGGTTCACATGTCCTGTGGAGACCGATGAGACGAAGGAAGATGAGGGGCATTTGTTTCTAAAGATTGGAGGGTGTTGCCTTTTCCTGTGGCTTGAGGTATGGTCCTTTGAGAACCTGATAGCAAGTGGGACTGGACACCACTGTCAGAAATGCACAGTATCCATTTAGTTACAATCAGCCAGATTCATCAGTGTCCCGATTTGCGAGTCCTTAATAGCGATTATTAAGGAATCGCTATTAAAGACTCGCAAAACGGGATTCATGTAGAAATCTCAATATTAATTGCGATTTCTACTGCTTCCTTATTTGCGATTAGCAAATTGCTAATCGCAAATAAGGAATGACTCCCCATTCATTCCTATGGGCCTAAAGGCCTTTAGGCCCATAGGAATGAATGGGGAGTCATAAAGGCCCATAGGAATGAATGGGGAGTCATTCCTTATTTGCGATTAGCAATTTGCTAATCCCAAATAAAGATGCGATTTCAAGGGTGCCAGGGGTGTCCAAAGGACACCCTGTAGCACCCCTGAAATGTAAATGTAGACTGATGTTGCGCACACACATGTACAAATTAAACTTCGCGGTAAATAGCGGCCCCATATTGCGAATTCGCATTTTTAAAAAGGTACATGAATAGCATTTAAGGAATCTCTAATTGAGATTCCTTAAATGCGATTCTTCGCAATTAAGCGATTTCGGTAATTGCGATTTTTGCATTTGGGATAATGAATCCCAAATGCAAAAATAGCGCTCACAAAGGGCCGGATTCTCAGAATCTGGCCCTTTGCGAGCCGATTTTACATTGATGAATCTGGCCGAATGTCTCTTATCTTGTTTCACTTTAGAGGTGTCTGAGGCAATTGTCACCAATTGTGACGTATCTCAGGCTTCAGGAGCGCACACTTGCTGCCTCCTTGTGAAGGGCAGGAAACACCATCCAGAGATGTCCCTGCCTTCTATGTGCATAGGCCATCAATGTGAGCAGCAGGGTGACCCACGCCCAGTCGCACCGTTATAACCAGACAGAAAGGCAGAGAGAAGTAAAGGTGCCTGAAACCGAAGTCTGACAGATTATAAGCAGGGCCACTGGAATTTTGCGATTTTCGCAAAATTATAGATTTCCAGCAGTTGCCACATAATCCATCATCTGCCGCATAATCTGCAGATTAAAAAAAAAAAATGTTTTACGTTTCAAACGTTACTAAAAATGCAGTGAGAAGTGTTGCTCTGCAGTGAAAGGCCCTTTGCAAAGCGGGACCTGTCACCATTTTATTGTTTTTTGCTATATTTGGGAATTAAAATAGTACTAATAAGGTGCAACCAATGCCCAGACAGTGCTACCAAGTAAAAAAAATGAAATTATGAGGTAATACTACTGTAAATTGTGGCGCATTAAGCAGCATGATTTGCCTTTTCTTGCTGCATAATTTACTTAACCCGGCTGCATAATTTGGCCCTCTCCTGCTGCATAATTTCAGTGGGCCTGATTATAAGTTCAGGGGACCAGATCAGTTCATGTTAGAAGATGATACATATTTGGGCATAAATTGCTATAGTTTCTTCAATATTGAATGTTTCTCACTCGTCTGGTGGGCCCGCATTCTAAAGGTGGAGTGTTCCTTCTTTTTCATAAGGTTCTGGTACAATGGAAATGATGGAACCCTTTTGTCTGTGGGGTGCGCCATGTTACTGAAGCTTGCATTAGGTCAACAAACAGGTCCTGCAGGGATGCACTACAGGAGATGTCGCATATTAACACAAATAAGTACCACCATTAGGAGGGGACAAATGGTCCCACAAACTACCTATGTCCCTCAAAGTTGGAATAATTTGTATCGCTTGAAAAAGCAGATCCACTGTTCACGTAGTCGCGCTACCAGTATTTGGTCATGGTTGGACAAAAAACACCCCTGTCCTTCAGATGGGATCTTCCGGACTCAAGGCTAGGATGCATCTACAGGAAAAACTCAGGGGCAGATTTACAAATTCTGGCGCATCTCTGCTAATCAGCAGGGATGCGCCAGAACAGTTGCGACACACCAAACCACCCGTGCGCCACCATTGATCCACCTCATTTACAATGCGGCGCACCGTGGCGCACGGATGGGCAGATTCGTGTCGCATCCCCTGGTGGAAAGGCGGCGCATTGCTGGAGTCGCGTCGCAAGCGCGATGCAGCTCCAGCAAGCGCGACGCAGCTCCAGCAAGGCTCGGGTGCCCCTAAGCCTAACATGCTGCATCAATCCTTACGCCTGCTTCAAGCAGGTGCAGGGTTTTGACGCAGCATGGCCGTAAAAGTGACTAAGTGAAATCTTGTAGATTTCACTCAGACGCTTTTCCGAGGCGTTCCTGCACCGGAACGCTCCCCCTGTGCTGGAACGCCCACATGTGGCGCAGGGCTTTACAACGTGACGCATCTCCCAGATGCGTCACGTTGTAAATACCCCGCAGCATGGCGCTGGCTTTGCGCCGCCGCTGCGCCACAAAAGTGACGCAACGGCGTCACAAATGTGGCGTACGGGGCTTGTAAATCTGCCCCTCAGAGCGGTGGAAGAACTACAACTTCATATCTATCCAGAACGCACAATTTTCACTTTCCCACCAGAGTCAACAGGGATCCTGTGGACCACAAAGCAGTGCATTCTGGGAGATACATTCTTGGTTTGATTCATGGGCTTTTATTCGTTTAACAAACCAGTGCATTCTAGGACATGGATTTTTGGTTTGACTCAGGTGAATTTACTGGACCAAATCATCCTACATAAAATTGATTTGTTAAAGCGATCCAGAGGATTGAAGACGTGGTGCCCTGGGGTTCTCCAGTTACATGTCTACATTCGGCCTCCGTATCTGATACTTCCCCTCTGACCCCCAGAGCAGAGGCGCCCGCAGGACTGAAACACAGCGGGTCAAGCAAGAGGCACGAACATCAACCAGGGCGGATCAGAGCAACGACCATATTTTCCTATAAATTCATCTGTCGCACTCTGAAGGGGCGGGGGTCGCACAGAACACCAGTAATCCCTAAATCCCGGGATTACAACTCACTTTCGGGATGTGAGATTTGCCCAGCAGCCCTGGTAAACATGCACAGCCTGGCACTCAGCACACAGCCCTGGCGCCTCGACCTCTCCACACCCCCCCTCTAGCCATGATCCCTCTCAGACAGAGGCCTCGCTCTCTGATGCTGCTCTCCTTTCTAGTCCAGAAAGACGTCATGCCCTCCTCGCCCTCTCTTCGTCTATTGTGTCCTGCAGTCTCTTGCTGGCCTGCTCGCCTTGGCCTGATTTCACCTTTCTGACTAGCTCGCTCCGGCTCGTGGTTCAGGTCTGATGCCCGTGGCCCCACCTCTGCTCTGATGAATATTATTGCACCTCTGACACCTGATACTCCGCATTCCATCTCTGATGTCCATCATTCCAACTCTGACGCTTCTGATACCTATCACCCCATGTCTAATACCTGACATTCAACTTCTGACACCAATGATGTCCAATATTCCACCTCTGACCCCCATCATTCCACCTCTGATCCCTCTGATGCCCATCCTTGTACCTCTGACCCCTCTGATGCCCATCATTCCACCTCTGACCCCTCTGATGCCCATCATTCCACCTCTGACCCCTCTGATGCCCATCATTCCACCTCTGACCCCTCTGATGCCCATCATTCCACCTCTGACCCCTCTGATGCCCATCATTCCACCTCTAAACCCTCTGATGCCCATCATTCCACCTCTGAAGCCTCTGGTGCCCGATCATTCCACCCCTGACCCCTCTGATGCCCATTATTCCACCCCTGACCCCTCTGATGCCCATCCTTGTACCTCTGACCCCACTGATGCCGATCATTCCACCTCTGACCCCTCTGATGCCCATCATTCCACCTCTGACCCCTCTGATGCCCATCATTCCACCTCTGACGACTCTGATGTCCATCATTCCACCTCTGACCCCTCTGATGCCCATCATTCCACCCCTGACGACTCTGATGGCCATTTTTCCTCCTCTGACACCTCTGATGTCTATCATCACAAGTCAAATGCCTGTCATTCCACCTCTGACCCCTCTGATGCCCATTATTCCACCTCTGACGCGTCTAAATTCTATCATTCCACCAGTAACATCTCTGATGCTTCTCATTTCACCTCTGATGCATATTATTGTCTCTCTGGCACCTCTAATACCTATCATCCCAAGTCTGGTGCCCATTTTTTCACCTTTTACGCCCATTATTCCACCTCTGACACCAATGATGAGTCTCATTCCACCTCTGGCCCCTCTGATGACCATTATTCCACCTCTAACACGTATAACTTTTATCATTCCACCGCTAATTGCCTCTGAAGCTTCTCATTCCACCTCTGATGCCCATTATTGTAGGGCACCTCAAATGCCTATTATCCCAAGTTTGATGCCAATTATGTCACTCCTGACAACTCTGATACCTCTCATTCCACCTATGATGCTTCTCATCCCACATATGATGCCTCTCATTCCACCTCTGACTCCTCTATCTCCCATTGTACCTCAGACACATCTGACGTCTCTGGTTCCTTTCATTCCACCTCTGATGCCTCTGCGGAATATTACACCTCTGACACCTGATACTTCTCATCCCATCTCTGATGTCCATCATTCCAACTCTGACGCCCCTGATGCCTATCATTCCACCTCTGACCCCTATCATGCCACCTCTGACCCCTCTGATGCCCATTATTCCACCTCTGATGCCTCTGATGAATATTATTGCACCTCTGACACCTGATACTTCTCATCCCATCTCTGATGTCCATCATTCCAACTCTGACGCCCTTGATGCTTATCATCCCATGTCTAATGCCCATCATCCCACCTCTGACTCCAATGATGACTCTCATTCCACCTCTGACCCCTCTGATGCCTACCATTCCACCACTGACCCCTATCATTCCCCCTCTGACCCCTCTGATGCCCATTATTCCACCTCTGACGCCTCTGATGAATATTATTGCACCTCTGACACCTGATACTTCTCATCCCATCTCTGATGTCCATCATTCCAACTCTGACGCCCTTGATGCTTATCATCCCATGTCTAATGCCCATCATCCCACCTCTGACTCCAATGATGACTCTCATTCCACCTCTGACCCCTCTGATGCCTACCATTCCACCACTGACCCCTATCATTCCCCCTCTGACCCCTCTGATGCCCATTATTCCACCTCTGACGCCTCTGATGAATATTATTGCACCCCTGACACCTGATACTTCTCATCCCATCTCTGGTATCCACCATTCCAACTCTGATGCCTCTGATGCCTATCATCCCACGTCTGATACCTCTCAATCCTCCCCTGACACCTATTAGGCCTCTCATTACACCTATGATGCCTCTGATACCTCTCATTTCACCTCTGACGCCTCTAAAGCCAATTATTCCACCTCTGATGCCCCTGACTCTTCTCCTTCCACCTTGACGCCTCTGATACCTCCCATTCCACTCTGATGCTTCTCACCCCACCTCTAGGCCTCTCATTACACCTCTGATGCCTCTGATACTTCTCATTCTACCTCTGACGCATATCATTCTACCGATCTCTAAACCTCTAACGCCTATCATCACATCTCTAATAGCTTTAGATCCAACTCTGATACCTCTCTTTCTAACCTTGATATCTCTCATTCCACCTCTGATCTCTTGACCTCTAACTCCTCTGATGCCTACCTCCAACACATCTGATATCTTTTATTCCACCTATGATGTCTCTGAAACCAATCTCTTGAGCTCTGACACCTCTGATGCCTATCATCATACATATGCCACCTCTGATGCCTATCATCACACCTCTGACACCTTTGATGCCTATCATCACACATATGACACCTCTGATGCCTATCATCACACCTCTGACACCTCTGATGCCTATCATCACACCTCTAACACCTCTGACACCTCTGATGCCTATCATCACACCTCTAACACCTCTGACACCTCTGATGCCTATCATCACACCTCTAACACCTCTGACACCTCTGATGCCTATCATCATACATATGCCACCTCTGATGCCTATCATCACACCTCTGACACCGTTGATGCCTATCATCACACATATGACACCTCTGATGCCTATCATCACACCTCTGACACCTCTGATGCCTATCATCACACCTCTAACACCTCTGATGCCTATCATCACACCTCTGACACCTCTGATGCCTATCATCACACCTCTGACACCTCTGATGCCTATCATCACACATATGACACCTCTGATGCCTATCATCACACCTCTAACACCTCTGATGCCTATCATCACACCTCTGACACCTCTGATGCCTATCATCACACCTCTGACACAGCTGATGCCTATCATCACACCTCTGACACCTCTGATGCCTATCATCACACCTCTGACACCTCTGATGCCTATCATCACACCTCTGACACCGCTGATGCCTATCATCACACATATGACACCTCTGATGCCTATCATCACACCTCTAACACCTCTGAAAAAGAGAGACATTTTTAGTAAAGTAAAGAGGCTTTAACAGCAATAGTTATGCACAAGGTTGATATTGAAATTTGCATATTTTCATATAAGTGCACTGATTAATCTTCTGCAGGTGTTCACAGCATTGAAACCTGGCAGACATTCAAGCTTGAGTGCATATTTATCGGTTAAATAAATGTGGAAATATACTAATTTCTGCCTAATTTTTCCATAAAACCCAAAATAAATATGGATAAATACAGACGGAAATGGCAAAAAAAAAAAAATACCATAAAATCGGGAGCCCTAATTACAATCAATTACCAACTACCATTACCACACATGTTTTTACCATGAATATGCCTTTACCACGCGTGCCTTTATAACTTATTTCTTTGTAAAGACATGAATGTTAAACACATATGCGTGGACAAGGTTTTACAAGTAAATATAAGTCTTTTACAGGTAAATATAAACCCTTTTTTATATATTATATAATATATATAAAAAGTTTATATTGTCCTGTAAAATACTTACATATTCATGGTAAAGGCATGCATGGTAACGGCATATGCTTGCTAAAACATTTACAGGTTAATACAAACAGTTTTTCTGTATACCTAGATATATTTGTTTTAAATGATATACATGCATATATATTTATTTATTGGACTTTCTGTGTGATATTGCGGGCTGTAGCAGTTATGAGGGGATGAAGGTAAACGGCCGTGGTTTGTCCGGCTCTTTGGCTGCGCGCCTGCCACCACCTACCTGTATCCAGCGCTGACCTACTGTCTACTCACTCCCCTATGCCATCCACCCGGGGGGAGCCGCCACAGTGCTTCCTGGGACTTGTGGTTTGGATGTGACGACTTCATTAAGGGGAGGAGACCCAGGCGCTGGGATGTACTTTACACAGGTGGGATTGATATTTGTGGGAAGACAAGCCACAGTGATTGGGCGCTGAGGAAGGCCAACCAGGCCGAAATGCATTCGCCGCCTCTGTGAATCGGCACACCGCCTTTGTAAACCGGCCAATAAACGAGCTGTTTTACCAGAACTCCCCTTGGCCTCTGAGTTCTTCGTTTGGTGGGGAACTGTTCAGTCATGTAATCTGCGCCAGCCTGCGACGCAGTACGGATGGCCCTGCTACCTAAAGAGTCCCGGAGTAAGACTGGCACCATGCTGCTTGCAGCATATACATGAATCGAGGGATCGATTAACTCCGGTGACCGCCTGGATTCACACAGCACCCGTTGGGAGATATTGGTATTTTACCGAATCGGGACTCCAGTCCGCATTGACTGCCCCTGCCCATTGGACTTTCTGTGTGATATTGCGGGCTGTAGAAGTTATGAGGGGATGAAGGTAAACGGCCGTGGTTTGTCCGGCTCTTTGGCTGCGCGCCTGCCACCACCTACCTGTATCCAGCGCTGACCTACTGTCTACTCACTCCCCTATGCCATCCACCCGGGGGGAGCCGCCACAGTGCTTCCTGGGACTTGTGGTTTGGATGTGACGACTTCATTAAGGGGAGGAGACCCAGGCGCTGGGATGTACTTTACACAGGTGGGATTGATATTTGAGGGAAGACAAGCCACAGTGATTGGGCGCTGAGGAAGGCCAACCAGGCCGAAATGCATTCGCCGCCTCTGTGAATCGGCACGCCGCCTTTGTAAACCGGCCAATAAACGAGCTGTTTTACCAGAACTCCCCTTGGCCTCTGAGTTCTTCGTTTGGTGGGGAACTGTTCAGTCATGTAATCTGCGCCAGCCTGCGGCGCAGTACGGATGGCCCTGCTACCTAAAGAGTCCCGGAGTAAGACTGGCACCATGCTGCTTGCAGCATATACATGAATCGAGGGATCGATTAACTCCGGTGACCGCCTGGATTCACACAGCACCCGTGGGGAGATATTGGTATTTTACCGAATCGGGACTCCAGTCCGCATTGACTGCCCCTGCCCATTGGACTTTCTGTGTGATATTGCGGGCTGTAGCAGTTATGAGGGGATGAAGGTAAACGGCCGTGGTTTGTCCGGCTCTTTGGCTGCGCGCCTGCCACCACCTACCTGTATCCAGCGCTGACCTACTGTCTACTCACTCCCCTATGCCATCCACCCGGGGGGAGCCGCCACAGTGCTTCCTGGGACTTGTGGTTTGGATGTGACGACTTCATTAAGGGGAGGAGACCCAGGCGCTGGGATGTACTTTACACAGGTGGGATTGATATTTGTGGGAAGACAAGCCACAGTGATTGGGCGCTGAGGAAGGCCAACCAGGCCGAAATGCATTTGCCGCCTCTGTGAATCGGCACGCCGCCTTTGTAAACCGGCCAATAAACGAGCTGTTTTACCAGAACTCCCCTTGGCCTCTGAGTTCTTCGTTTGGTGGGGAACTGTTCAGTCATATATTTATTTATATGTATATTTTATATATTTACACAAGCAAAAATACATATGAATGTGCATTTCCATATATTATTTTGGACCCGCCGGCAGTGTTCCGAGCAGAAAAAGGCACAAAATATTTCAGCCAGATAGTTTGGGATTACACGAAGGGCATTGGGAAAGGTGAGGCACATGAGTGCTTCGCATTTGGATTTCGGGACTGTTCCAAGCACTTATGTCGAAATTGAAATACAAGTTTAACAGCCAAATTATTTTCGAGCATGAAAACACACCATGTAAGTGACTCAAGAGCTTTATTGAACTGCTTTTATGCGCCTGCTGAAAGTGAATGTATTATGGAAATGCATAGCAGTTAGAATGCCATTACTACGAGACTTTGGCTTATGTGGTGCATCCTGGGATTTGTATGAATTTTCAAACTACAACCAAACCTGTGTAGTTTGAGGCTGGTGTATAAAATCATGTGACTCGCCACAGAATTAAGGATGTCAGCTCACCTGTGAACAAGGCTGCATGAGCGGCTGAAACGCGTCAGGAAGAACTTTTAAATGCTGTTTTCCAGACAAATTAAAGTGCAAGTTACCCCCGCAATCTGGTCTGGCGTGCTCCTTTTGGTACAATTGGAGGTTTGTTGGTGCATATTGGAGGTTGTCCGCCCCCAGCGCTAGACCGCCCATACAAGAGGTCCGTTGCTCCCTGCGGACGCATTCTGTTGGGATATATATATATATATATATATATATATATATATATATATATATATATATATATATATATATATATATATATATATATATATATATACATACACGCTCCACTGCCCCTAAAAACAGTAATGACCAGCACTCTCGTTGGTATAAAATCCAAAATCGGATTTATTAGTGCACAAAAATAACAACAAACGTGTTTCAGCCTACGCCTTCGTCAGTGTCGACGGGCGCCATGAAAACAGACATACATATAGTTAAAGTAATCAAAACTGAAGAAGGACATTTCATTTACAAACGATAAGTGCCATATTGTACTTTGCCAATGGTCTAAAACTTATACATTAGTGTCAATCATATCATTGATTCTGCATTCTGACCAATTCCAATTTAATTCATTGCAACAAATAGATAAATAAACAAATCAATTAGGTTATTTTACAATCCTATAAGGAGACAATTGTATTAAGTCTCAACTTCGCTCTGCCTCTGTTGCCATTTAGTGGAAAATGAATTAAGCCACTCTTGACACACCACATATCTCGTATCCACATGAACATACTTCAATTGGTGTTATTCCGCCCTGGAGGGGCATATACACTATCCATATTTCATGATGTACACCCATTGCTCAAAGCGCCCTGAATGGGCTTGAATAAGTATTACGGGCCACTTAACTCCTTATGTCCACATAGACATTACATATCTTGCGCTATAATTTCTGTCAATTATCTGTCCTTCATTGCGAGAACCATATTCATGCTATGCTCAACAATTGCTTTACAGATGTGTTACCAGCTCCTCCCCTCCATTCAGGCCATTAGGAAACTTTGTCTGGAGTTCGATGATATACCTCGACTCAAGACGTCGTAATCTCTTCTCTCTGTCTCCTCCCCTGATTTCACTAGGGATACAATCTAGACAGAAGATATTTAGGAGTGCTCTATTGCTCCCATGATGACTTACAAAGTGGCATGCCACAGGATAATTTGCATAATTATTTACAATTGCTCGTTTGTGTTCTAGGACTCTCATCTTTACCAGGTGTATGGTACTGCCCACCTAGCGTAAGCCACATGGGCATTCCAAACAGTAAACCACATGAGTTGTGGTACAGGTCATGAATTTCGTGATCTTCCTTTCTTTTCGATAGCCTAGGATCAGATACAAAATTACTCCTGCTATTTGTGCACGCTTTGCACTTCCCACATGGAAAGGAACCATGTAGGTCCTGTAAACTGGAGGCTGTTTTTAATGGGGGTAGTTGACTCTCCACTAGACAATCTCTAATTGATCGAGATTTTCTAAATAAAATTTTGGATAATCTGGGAGTTCCCTGACCACCACGCTATCTGATTGTAGCGTTTTCCTGTTTCTACGCAGGATAGCTCTTATTTTACCTGTGGCATTTGAGTAATTTGTGATCAGTCTTAGGCTTCCTTGATCTTTCTCTGTTCTTGTTGTGTGTGTTTCCTGCAGTAGTGCATGTCTCTCTTTCTCCCTGACTCTCTCTTGGGCTGTTCTTAAAGTTTTTAGTGAGTAGCCCCTAGTTTTGAAGTATCTCACACTGTCAATCGCTGTCTCCTCATAATCTGATTGTCGTGTGCTGTTCCTATTTATACGGAGTAACTCCCCATAGGGGATGCTCTTTATGAGGTTCGCTGGGTGACTACTGTGTCCATGGAGAACGGAGTTACCCGCCATTATCTTCCTATATAGGCTGTCTGGATGACATTAGACATTACGAACAGGAGGAGGAGCTTGGCGGGCATCCGTGATGGCCGCGTGAGCACAGCGATCTCCGGACCCCCGCCACTCCCGGCATGATATCCTGAACATATCCTGATTCTTCATGAGGATTTATGTAGAGGACGCTGGGCTGATCTTCCTGTGATATTTGGAAGTCGATTTGGACCCGGGGCGCCGAAGATACGGCGATTCAAACTTTCGGGGTCCGCCCTCGGGGTGCGCCCGGGACTGGGTGAGGCTCTCTGGCCGTCTTGGAGTTGAACAATAACGGCAGGGGGATTGGACGTGTGGGTCCCCCTCTTAAGTTTCGGTTTCGATTTTGCCTCAGACTGAGACATCTGGCCGGGGAGTCTGGCCTGGGCTGGTGCTGGCGCACGGTGCGGCTGTTGGGCCTTTGGCTGGCTTATTCTCCTTTCTGGCTGGTCCTCTCCTAGTGGTACCCTTGCAGCGGCCTTTTGGTCCCGACGCCCTGTTTTCCTGTGGCCACTTCCATCGGGTCGAGTGAGTCTCCTGGCGACGCGGTTTCCGTCATGGCGGGCAGAGGGGACCGAGAGACACGAAAGACCAAGACGCCCCTGCGTGGGGGCCCGGTCCAGTCTAACGTTATGGACCGTTACACCCATGCGAAGGGGTCCCCCGGAACCGCCCTGCCTGGCTCAAGTGCGGTTGACCACATCGTGGACGCATCAACGGAACCGTCCCTGCAGGACATCATGGGCGCCATTTCTGGCATGAAGGAAACGATAGGTCAACAATATGAAGCTTTGGCCCACAAAATCGACACCGTGGCCATTGATGTGAACTTGATTCGGGCCGACCTATCTAAAACCAATGAGAGGGTGAAGTCATTGGATCTCAAGTCATCCAGCCTCACGGCAGACGTCTCGGAGATACAGACAGAGATTGGCAATCTCCGTAGGCTGAACGATTTCATGACCCGGCGCTTGGAGGACTTTGAGAACAGGGCACGTCGCTGTAATGTACGTGTGGTTGGCGTTCCGGAGAATCCAGAACCGCACTCTGTTGATCTCCTGGTTGAGGACCTGATCCAGAACTACCTCTCTCCGTCTGGGCTGAGTAAGTTCTTTGCAGTGGAGCGTGCCCATCGAGTTCTGGGAGGCCAGGGTAAGCCTGGCGCCCCGCCGAGGCCTATTGTTGCGAAACTCTTCCACTATAGGGATCGGGACGCTATCCTGCAGGCATCACGCGTGAAGGGCCCGGTGGCCTTTGAGAATGCCACGGTGAACTTTTATCCGGACTTTTCCCAGCAGGTGCAGAAACAGCGTATGGGTTTCCGTGGAGTCAAGAAGCGTCTCCGGGACATGGGACTGCGCTACGCTATGCTTTTTCCGACCAGGCTGCGAGTTGAGTACAATGAACGAACCCTTTTCTTTGATCGGCCTGATTCTGTGAATGACTGGCTGGACTCCCTGCCGGACCGACCTCCTGCTGCTGAGTCCGCCGCCCACCCGGGTGGTGCTGAGGGTGGTGTAGAGAGCTGAACTATTTGTTTATGCCCGGGTCTTCGTGTACAGTAACTTTTTCTGGGATTTTTTGCCTAAGTGCCTCTGCCGTCTGAGTGTTTTCTTTGTTATTTTTCTTGTTGGGGTGGCAGGTGGGTCAGAGCCTTTCCTCCTCCGGGGTCTTTTTGTAGAATGGGGGTTCTTGGGCGACAGGCACACTGCATGTTGGGGTGGCTTTTTGGCTTCTTGCAGGGGTGCAGGGTGGGGGGTGTTTTCTCGATTGTTGGGGGGTGGGTGGATGGGAAGTTTGATGTTTGTGTGTTGTGTTCTCAAGGCAAATTTCTCTTGCTAATGATGTTTTTGATGTCATGCTCATTGGAGGGGGGTTGCGGCGTTGATGTGTGGGGTGGGGGGTAGCGGGTTGAGGTTTATTTCGTGGAATGTTAATGGTCTGGGGGATCGTATTAAGCGGGGTGTGGTGATGCGCTGTATACGATGTTTGTCTCTGGATTTTGTTTTTCTACAGGAGACTCATTTGGTTGGTAATACATGTCGTGCACTGAATAGGTGGGGCTACCGCCTCGCCGCACATTCGGGGTTTACCACGGGTTCCAGGGGGGTGGGTATCCTTGTTCGGGCTTCCCTCCCCCTAGCTATTGATGATGTGATCCTTGATGATCGGGGGCGTTACGCCGTCCTCGTGGGTCGCTATGAGGGCCGAACCCTTTCCTTGTTTGCCGTTTATGTGCCCCCCGGTCTACAGACCTCTACCTTTTCCGATTTGGGCCGTGTGTTGTTGGACCTCCCTGATAGTATTCTCTTCATAGCAGGTGACTTTAATTCTGTGCTCTCCGGTCTACATGATCGTCACCCCCCTAGGGACACCCCATTGGCCCAACAGTGGCTGGGTGGGTTTCTGGATACGTTCGGCTTGGTGGATTGCTGGAGACTTATGCATCCTACTCAGCTTCAATACACTTTCCACTCTGGGGCCCACGGGAGTCTGTCTAGACTGGATTACTTCCTGATGCCTGCGGCGCAGTCGCCAGTGGTTCGTGAGATTAGACACCTCCCCCGGGGCATCTCTGATCATTTCCCGCTCTGGCTTTGTTTTGAGGTGGGGGTGGAGGCGGCGGGCCGGGTGGCTCCTATCAACCCATGGTACCTCACCTCCCCCGAGACCCGCACTCTCTTGATTAAGTCTTTGGACGATTATTTTCTAGACAACGAGGGGTCCGTCTCCTCTGCAGTGTCCCTGTGGGAGGCCTTTAAGACAGTGATTCGCGGGCAGGCCCTTTCCCTTATTGCTGAATCCAAAAGGGCGAGGAATCGGGAGGTGGTGGTCCTTGAGGGGGAGATTGCTGACATAGAGGCTGACCTAGAATCGGGTGTTACGTCTGGTAAACTCCACGCCCTGGGTCTGAAACAATTTGCTTACAGGTCTTTGGTCACTGATGCAGCTAAAGTGATGTTTCGGGAGCAACAGGGTCGTTTGTACGATGTGGGGGACAAAGCGGGTAAATTATTGGCATGGTTGGATAAGAAGGAGAGGGCGAATCGTGTGGTGCCTGTGATCCAGACTTCGAATGGTGTGGGAGTGACAGACCCGATTGGAATAGTTGAATGTTTTGCGGATTATTTTCGTGTGGTTTATACCCCTGTGTCTGAACGGGATGTTGATGACTCTCGCCTCTTGTTGCGTGGTATAGCTCTGCCCAGTGTTTCCGATTTAGACCGCATCTCTTTAGAGTCCCCTTTCACTACGGACGAGATAGCGACGGCCATACGCTCACTCCGTTCGGGCAAAGCTTTGGGCACGAATGGATTGCCAGTTGAATTGTACAAGCTACGTCCTGATAAGGTGGCGCCTTATCTTCGCACCATGTTTTTGGAATCCCGGGAGCGGGGTATTCTCCCATATGATCAGCGTCTGGCTACGATAGTTGTTATTCCCAAAGACGGTAAACCTCGAGACCTTTGTTCGTCTTACAGGCCCATTTCCCTGTTGAATGTTGAACCCAAGGTCCTGGCTAAGCTCCTGGCAACCCGCCTCTTGACGGTCATTGGTGGCTTGGTTCATCCAGATCAGTCTGGATTTATCCCGCATCGCAACACGGCTCTTAACCTACGTCGTCTCCACGGAGCAGTTGCGAGGGCGGGGCTTCTGACAGAGCCGGCCATTTTGGCTTCGCTAGACGCCTCGATGGCCTTTGACACGGTGGAGTGGCCATATCTTTGGGCAACTCTTGAGAAATTCGGTTTTGGCCCTGAGTTTATCGGTTGGGTGCAGTTGTTATACACCGAACCCTTGGCACAGGTGGTGGTAAACGGTCGGGTCTCTGTCCCCTTCTGTCTTGGAAGGGGGACCCGTCAGGGGTGCCCCCTGTCTCCGTTGCTCTTCGCGCTTGCTTTGGAACCGTTGGCTGCGTGGCTTCGCTGGGAACCTTCACTCAAAGGGATCCGTTGGTCACCAGATTTTGAAGACCGGGTTTCGCTTTACGCGGATGACATTCTTTTATATCTTACTTCCCCGCGTAAATCTTTAAATGTCTTATTTGACGTTCTTACTTCGTTTGGCACTAATTCGGGTCTGGTTATTAATTGGGCTAAGTCCTGTGTATATGTTCTCTCGGGTGTTTTGCCCCCATTACCGGACAGGTTTCCTATCCAAGTTGTCCGCTCTGGCTTCAAGTATTTGGGGATCTTTATTACGCTGGACTCCTCACTCCGGTTCGAGCGTAACCTCCTCCCCCCGCTTCTTCGACTGTGACTGGATGTGGCCCGTTGGCGTAAGCTACCCCTGTCTCCTCTGGGCCGGGCTGCCCTTTTTAAAATGATGTCTTTGCCGCGATTCCTATACGCGCTTCAAAATTTTTATGACGACATTCCCGCTACCTATTTCCGGGAGATCGAGAGTCTTCAAAGGCAACTGATCTGGGACGGACGTCCACGTATCGCCCTTGCGAAACTTACCATCCCTTGGTATGACGGGGGCATGGCGCTCCCCGATATCAAGAGATATTATTGGGCTGCCCAGCTGTCTGCCATTAACCACGCAATGTATTCCCTGGGTCGAGATCCGGCCTTTGAGATGGATAGACTCCAGCTGCCGGGAGGGAATTTTAATAGAGCGCTTTATTCCAGATCGGCTGGGCGCCTTCTTGCGGGCCCGTCCAGGATCGCAGTCAATGTGTGGCGCGCCGCGAATGTGAGTTTGGGATGGGAGAATCGATTGACAATGGCGACCCCGCTATTTGCTTCCGAACGATTGGGGTGTCTCTGGTCTACTAAGGGCTTTGACCGCTGGGATATGATTGGGATATGTAAAGTGGGTGATGTCTGTGTGAAGGGTAGAGTGAAGTCTTTCCAGGCCCTTAAGGCAGAATATGACTTGAGTGATAGGGAGTTTTTTCGGTATTTGCAGGTCCGGCATGCCCTGGCCTCAGTTCTGACTCCTGATGAGACCCCGCCCGATTCCTCCCCCCTTGAGGATCGTATACTGGATGGACACTTGCCCGATAGCACTATCTCCCTTATTTACAAGAAATTGATTAATAATCGCGCTGACTTACTGGTTCGACTTAGGGAGGTTTGGGTCGGTGACGGATTGGACTTGGACGACGAGGATTGGCAGTCGGCGCTCTCTTCTCCGAAAGAGGTCGCCATCCCCGCCCGTCTCCGTTTGGTCCAACTTAAGATCCTCCACCGGGTGTATGTGACTGGTCCGCGTCTGGTTGTGATGGGTTTCTCCCCGGATGGCTTATGCAAGCGTGGTTGCGGGATGAGTGCTACATTTCTACATATTCTTTGGGAATGCCCGGTGGTAGCGGCCTACTGGATTGATGTGCTTGCGGTGATGACTGTCGTTACTGGTATTACCCTGCGGCCTGAGGCCCGACGATGCCTGTTGAACGTGTGGGAACCCACCGACTATTCTGTAGTCCAGACCAGATGGGCAACCTTGGGATACATGGTCGCGAAGCGAGACATTGCGCAACTCTGGGGCGCATCCAGACCTCCCGCAGTTTCGGTGTGGGAAGATAATATGGACTGGTCCATGTTCCGAGAGAAGACTGTTTATGTGGCTAGGGGCAGACCCAGGGCGTGGACGAAGATCTGGGGTCAGTGGAATGCATATCGTGGAGATATTTGTACCCCTCCCTTGGTTGACACTCCCGATGTTACCCTGTCTCCCTAGGCCGACATTCCCGAATAATTTTTCATATTGTTTTAGGATTTCCTGTCCTCCCCGCTGGCCCCCCCCCCCCCCCCCCGGCCATGCCGAATTTCATTGATCTGTTTTTGCCCTCCTGATTAGTTGCTTTCCCCTCCGCCTTCTGGGCTGACTTGACTAATGTGCATTCGCCTTGTTTAGTGTTTGTTGTTTTTTATGATTAGTATAAAATTGTTCTGTCCTGTCCTATGCTTCGAGCGATAATTGGTATATGTTCTGTGCCTAGCCACGGGAATGATCGTTTGCTATTTCTGTTGTGCGTTGCAATTAGCGGCCAGCCCGTGTGGTTGTAGGCCCATATCTGTAACTCTTATTTTATTGCTCAATAAAAGTCTTTAACCAAAAAGAAAAAAAAAAAAAAAAAAGACATTACGAACACCTTCAAGTAAAGGAAATTAACTTCACTTGTACTCATTTCCCCAGTGGATTTGAGATTCAGTTGATTGTCATTGAGGACGGAGATATATTGTCTCGCTGATTCCTTTGACCCTCTCCAAATAATGAAGTGGTCGTCGATATATCTCCGCCAGCAAACCACCTTCTCCACCCAATCTCCTTTATCATCAGCTCAGGCCACCTGGGGGCGAAGCAGGTGCCCATCGCCGTTCCCTGTACCTGCCTGTATCTTTGGCCATGGAAAATAAAAATGTTGTTATGCAGGCAAAATGTAATGAATTCTAATAACATATTGCTATGCTCTAGGTACCGGATTGAACGACATTTCAAAAAGTTGTCTACTGCTGCCATACCATCATTATGCCTTATGCTGGTATATAGATTGCACACGTCCAACGTGATCATTACAAAGTCTGACTCCCAGTCTATACCTTGAATCTGTCTTAGGAAACTTTCGTACCCCTGGTATAGGAAGACAGTTGGGTGACAAAAGGGGCAAGAAAGTGATCTATAAACTTTGACATGTTCTCTGTCAATCCCCCTAGTGACGACACGATTGGTCTCCCCGGTGGTCTGGCAGCGTCTTTATGGATTTTGGGCAAATGGTAAAAGGTCGGGATTCTTGGGTGCTTGTTCTGCAAAAACAGGAACTCCTTTCTTGACAAAATTCCTTTGCTGTACCATTTCTCAATGAGATCTGCATAGTCTCGAATACTCCTTAGATAGATATCCTTGCAAAACACATACATTTGCTTGTAAAGCCTTTACCATGCTTATGCCTTTACCATTCATGCCTTTAAAACAAAATTCATTGAAAAGGCATTCGTGGTAAAGGCATAATCATTGTAAAAACATGCATAGTAAAGGTTATTCATGATAGCGGTACCTGCATTGTAACAGCTGTGCTGTAAAGGTGATGCGTACTAAAGACAGCGTTGTAATGGCTGTTTCCCATTGGGATGCAGCCAGAGTGATTACCAGTAGTTAAGATTAATTCAAACATTCCATGCATCAATTTTGTATAATTTAGTGTGTCACCCCAAGTGGGACAGGTATGCCCACATGTGGGTCTTGAGCACACTTTCTCAATGAAACCAGGCTAATCATGGATGATGAGCCCTAGCTAGGGTGAAACTGGTCCTGGGTTGCTTATGTTCCATTTCAGGGAGGCCCTGGCCGGGGAGTTCAGACTGGACTGTTCCTATCGGACCAGGGTCAAGAATGATTTGCATATGGCTGGGTCCAAATTGAGGTGGCATGGTGTGCAAAATAACGATGGATTGTGCTGCTGTCCTGAGTGATTAACAGTAGCTGAGAATAATTCAAGCATTCCATCCATCACTTTTTCATACTTTACTATGTCATGTAAAAAACAGCCGTCCCAGTTTACGGGTCTTTTACTTTTTCTCTAGAGTCCTATGGACGTCATTTAGAAGTCACCAGGGGTCACCGCTGCGACCACTGTCATGCTCCTTGTGAACCCTGGGACTGCCTTTGTGACCCTTAGCATCAGCAATAGCAAAATCTGTGGCAAAAATAGCGGTAGCTCGTCCTTACACATGTCAGTCGGGGCTTCACTCACCTTGTTTTTTGTTAATTGTTTATTTTACTATTAGTAAATAATATCACATTGTTCACTATTAGTTAATAAAAATTTAGTACAAATAGCTGGAATATGACTTTTCCTGGCAGATGAACTAAGTAAAAATTTTTTTTTTTAAAGTATGGGTGTTGGGTGTGTGCTTGCAGTTTTGAGTGTGTGTTTGTGTAGGCAGAGTGGTTGTGTGTATGTGTGAGTTTGTGTGTATGAGTGGAATGTGTGTGCATGTTAAGCATATGGATGTGTGAGTAAAAGTGAAGGTCATGGGGCATGTGAAGTCACTTCCACTACCCATGGCATTTTGGTGAATTGAAGTCCATTTAGAAGGCCCCATTGTTTATTCGCCCTATGACTACTGACCCCAGAGGCAACACAATTGCCCGACCTAAACGGTCCCCATCAGAGCTGTAGGTTGTGAGTGGATTGGGTGCCACCCAAAGTGCCACCCTGCTCTAATCTCAAAGTAGGAGCATTCCTTACCTGCGTATTTGGATACTGTTTACTTAGCGGTAGTCTACTATAGTTTGGGAATATCACATCTCTTACAGATCGATGCATATTTCTGAACTCATACATGGAGTTCTTCACCTTTATGACATTACCTGCATGTGTTGACCAAATAATGTACTCTTTTAAGGTCTGGCCTGCAGACAGAATTAGTCATTAAAGAATTTATCAAATAATAAATACATATATATACACATATATTCAGAGGCCATGGGTCAGCCACCTTCATCCACTGGTCTGTTCAGCAGTCATTCATATTTTATTTCTATGCACAATCGCATACTGCAAGGGACAATGGGTCAGCCTATTACGGACACTAGAGGTCTTCCACTAAAAGTTAGTTTACTTGATCATAAGTGCACATCCACCACCTGATAACAAGTGCGCATCCAACTAGAAAGAAGTGCCCTTCAGCTCAAGGGTTGGTGGGACAATACCTTACATTGGTAATGTGTTCTTCCTTCTATTTTTTCTATTTACTTTTTTTGTCATCCTTCTATGTTTTCGATGCCAATTCAAACCCAAACGTATTTTGAACCAATAAGAGTAATAATATTCTGAGAAGTGCATTAATAATAAAAATGGGTTTCTTTACCTTTTCGAAGTGTTCTATGTATACCCACCTGCTAAAAATCACAAATACTGTTCTATTAAAATGCTATGTGATTGTCAGTTTCTAAAAAATATTAAGGTTTTATTGCAAACACATGACTGCTACATTAAGGCGGGAAGATATTTTCTTTTTGAATCATATACTTCCAATTAAAAATAAACATAGTGCCACTTTGCCAAAGCTAGACCTTTTGGATTTGCCAATGCTTGTTTTAAGATGTTAGGCTTTGTCACAAAACATACATTCGGTTTGCCTAAGCCACCTTGTCCAACTTTACCTGTGACGAGAACTACCTTTTCTGAGTGTCTAGCGTCAGCCAATTTTAGAGAAACGTATTACAAATTATGAGTCGGAGTCCTGCCAGTTTCCTTAACCGGAATATGTACTGTCTGTCCCTCAGTCAGTATTATAGATGGTTCCATCCTATGTGGACCAATAGCATGGTTCCAGGATGATGGAGCTGCTGCTGCCTGTTCCACTCTAGCTATGGTCAGTTTGGGAAGATTGCTTGTCCTCGACCTTGACAAGGAGTATTTATTTATTTGTTTATATAGCGCCAGAATCAACTCCCGAAGGAGTATCTCTGTGCT
Source organism: Lissotriton helveticus (assembly GCF_964261635.1). NCBI lineage: Eukaryota > Metazoa > Chordata > Amphibia > Caudata > Salamandridae > Lissotriton > Lissotriton helveticus. Next base: position 184,790,045 of record NC_136068.1, on the reverse strand, counting down.
TCGGACGGGGTATCCACTTATGATAAGGCTAACAGCTCTCCCGAGAGAGGGAGCTGACAGATATCATGTCACAGACTTGCCTGTATGTAGGATGTGCCACAATGATCAATGTTTGTAAAAAAACGGAGTCTGGTCCTGGGACAAGGGGGCAGCTGGACCTAGTGTATACGTGCAAAAAAGGGGGAGTTGCTGGCCCTCACAATGATTTATTTTCTCAAAATTTTGAGAACACAAACAAAGGTAAATCATCTGTTTGTATGGGTAACTTTATTTCGACCCGCTTGAAATTTTTCAATAATTTTTATATATATTTTCCATGGGTGAGAAAAACACTTTACAAAAAACATTTACACATATTTACAACTATTATACAACTAACATATGTACAAATAAGCAAGCATTTTTACACAAACTTCTTTTACAAAAGACTATAGCGATTATGTATCCACAAATATTTACTCTTTGCGAAATTTCAAACCACTATAGTACCCACAAGGTGAAAAAATTGGCAACAAGAATTCAATTTCTCTTTGTTTAAAAAAATTAACTCAAAGATGATGAATAATAAATGCAAGGGCTAATGATTTATGCTGCCTGTTTGCCGTTTGCCGACGCGTTTCGAATCTGTAAAAAATCGCAGATTCTCCTCAGGGCTCTTTCAATGTAGATGATCTATATGAATAGAAATATAAAGGAAGTTTGTTTCAATAACTGAAACTAATGCATTTAAAGCCCCCTATGAGTACTGGGAGTCACTAGACTAGTTACCTTCATGAATGGGCGGCGCGGTCTCGCGGTCCAATTATTCTCAGGGGGCTGTAAGCCACGATATTTCAATGTAACAGAAACCTGTTGTATGAAAAATTGGCATGCTTACTAGACCACCAGAAACAGCACAGTGTGACTGGCTCTGTGACAGAAAGACTGAAGGCTTCCTACCTTAATCCGTTGAAACGTTAAGGCTGTAAATAAATTCACTCTGTAGTCGGTATGCTCGTGGTACAATTCCAGTAGTATCTGCAAGGCACAATCATTGATTGTGCTTAGTGTAGGTTATTTCTCAACTTTACAACATGCACACATCGACTTTTGACGAGGGAGGGGAGAACATACCTGTTGTTATTTCAAGGTGTAACGGAGATCGCCGGTCACATTGCCGTTTCTCCTTATCTTTCACACTGGAAAGTTTTAATCAAACACAGGGGACAAGATTTAAGCTCCTCCGCGACGTTCGTTTAGGCTTTTTTACAGTCGCGCTAAAATCAAAATAAGGAAATACTTAGTTTGCGGCGAAAACGCTACGGTATTCCTAACATTAGTTGGAACCTCGCTACCACTCACCTGACTCTTGCATAGTCAGACCAGGAAATGCGAACTCATTGGTGGCCAAACGCCCATGTGGGGCTCCTACATCACAGTGAACACTCCGCTCGGCATTGTGGATGTTGTAGTCATTTAGGAATTAGTCGCGCTATAGATTTAAAGACATGAAATTTCAGAAAGTGAATTCAACCCCGTTTGGGTACTGTTGAATTTGAGTATCAGGTAGGCCTCCTTTCTCAATAGAATTTGCTCAATATTAGTGCCTGATTTGGATTGGTTTGTACTGAATAACACAGTCCATTGGAACTCGTTCTCTCCATGTTGGTTGTCAGAGAAATGTTGGACCAAGGGCGCAGTTAGAACTTTGTTCTTGATGCGTGACCTATGTTGTGTCATACGTGTATTCACCTGTTGATTAGTCTTGCCTATATAGATTTTAGAGCAAGGGCAAACAATGGCATAAACGACATTTTTTGTTCTGCAATTGGTAAAGCCTACATGTGACCACGTTGTATTGACATGTTGAAAGGTTTTACCCTCAATCGTCGTGTCACACGCGATGCAATTACCACATCTGTGGTGTCCTTCAATCGGTTTGAGGCCCCATTGGGACAACAAATCACTTTTTGGTTTAGTTGTCCTGATGTCTGCACGAACCATTTGCTGGCCAATATTTTGGTTTTTCTTAAATGCAAATATTGTGCGGGGAAATGGTGTTTCCAGTCCCTCTAACAAATGCCAATGTTTTAACACCATTTGTCGTATTTTATGGGATTCTGCACAAAATGTCGTCACACAAACCAGCTTCTCAAGGTCACGTTTCGTTTTGGTTTCAAAGAGGCACTCTCTGGGTGTATACCGTGCTCTCTTGAAAGAGTGTTTTAATAACTTTTTGGGATAACCACGTTGTTTCAGTTCATCACAAAAGTTTTGCCCATGTTGGTCAAACTGTCTTATCTCCGAACAATTTCTCCTGATTCGGAGGAGTTGTCCATATGGCAAATTTGCCCTCAAATTCCTAGGATGCGAGCTTCTGTAGTGGAGGATGGTGTTTTTATCCGTTGCCTTCTTTAATAAGGAAGATTTTAGAAAGCCACCAACATCTTTTATTTCCACATCCAGAAATGTCATTTTCACATTACTGGAGTCCACTGAGAATTTTATGTCCTGATGTCTTGTGTTAAGCCACTGGTGAAAGTCACTCAACTCGGCGTGGCTCCCCTGCCACAGGAGCCACACGTCGTCGATATAACGATACCAGTGGACTATATGATGTTTGAAAGGGTTATTTCCCTCCACAAATTTCTTCTCGTATTCGGCCATATACAATACAGCCATTTCTGGAGCATAAGGGCACCCCATAGCGGTGTCCTTGATTTGCATGAAGAAGTCTTCATTGAAACGAAAGTAATTTCTTTTGAGCGTTATTTCGGCTAATTTCAGAATGAAGGAAGTCGGAACTCTATGGGGTCTTTCCCTAGAATCAAGATAAAGTTCTAGCACCTCTAACGCCTCGTCCTGTGGGATCTGCGTATAAAGTGACGTAACGTCCATAGTCACCATGAGTTGTGATGTATGATCAAACAGGGTACCCTCAACCTTCGTTAAAAAGTCGGTTGTGTCCCTTAGATAGGCTTTGACTTTAGCCACGAAGGGCTTTAAGAAGAAATCCACATATTTGGACAATGGCTCAAGGCATGATTCACAGCCCGAGACGATTGGTCGTCCCGGGGGATTAGACAAATTTTTATGAATTTTTGGCAAGAAATATGCCACTGGAGTTCTTGGAAATTTCTTTACCAGAAAGTCACTTTCTTTGGGACCCAAAAACTCACTGTCTCTGCCAGTTTGGACGATCTCTGAGATTAATGACTGATTTTGTTGTAGGAGATTTTTTACAGATTCGAAACGCGTCGGCAAACGGCAAACAGGCATCATAAATCATTAGCCCTTGCATTTATTATTCATCATCTTTGAGTTAATTTTTTTAAACAAAGAGAAATTGAATTCTTGTTGCCAATTTTTTCACCTTGTGGGTACTATAGTGGTTTGAAATTTCGCAAAGAGTAATTATTTGTGGATACATAATCGCTATAGTCTTTTGTAAAAGAAGTTTGTGTAAAAATGTTTGCTTATTTGTATATATGTTAGTTGTATAATAGTTGTAAATATGTGTAAATTTTTTTTTGTAAAGTGTTTTTCTCACCCATGGAAAATATATATAAAAATTATTGAAAAATTTCAAGCGGGTCGAAATAAAGTTACCCATACAAACAGATGATTTTCCTTTGTTTGTGTTCTCAAAATTTTGAGAAAATAAATCATTGTGAGGGCCAGCAACTCCCCCTTTTTTGCACAATGATCAATGTTGCCACCCTCCATGGCAGGTATACTCATGGTGAACGCTGTTGCCCTACTCCCCAGGCAGCTGTGAGTGTGGTCTACTAGTGTGGCACTGAGGTAGGGTGGGTCTCCACACAAGCTGCAATGGTGCCTGGTATCATGCAGGCCATCCTTCTGACCACTATCCTGTACCGTGTTGACATACAGCAACTTGGCATTCCCTGTGCCACAGGACATAACGGGTGCAAAACCAACAGTTGATGGACAGAATGCAGAACAATGTCATACATTCACCCCAGTACAGAGATCTGGGCCTAAATCCATCGTTTTTTTGCACTCCACACCACCCCAGTTCAGACATGGCCATATGCAAATCAGCCTTGACCCTGTGCCCCATGGGAACAGTCCAGACCGAACTGCCAAGCCATGTCTTTCCTGGACCGGAATCAAGCATCCTAGGACCGGTTTCTGGCTATCAGCCGTCTTCAGCCAGGATAGCTTGACTCCAGTGGTGTGGCGAGCATGAGACTCACGTCTGAGCATACCCATCCCACTTGGGGTGACAAATGCAAAACCAACAGTTGATGGACAGAATGCAGAACAATGTCATACATTCACCCCAGTACAGAGATCTGGGCCTAAATCCATCGTTTTTTTGCACGACATAACGGGGGCATCAAACAAACCCAATCACAAATGGGGGCTATTGAGACATGGACCTGCTCGATTGCCCAATGGCCTCAAATTCCAAATGTAGGGTATGAAGTTGCTTCATCACCTGGCACCGCACGCCAAAGGAAGCTCAGAGCAGTCATGAGCATCCGAAAACTTTAACTAGCGTACAAAATATACCTAAAGATTGTTTTGTTTTTATTTCTCACACCTCAACTACATTGGCAAAACCCATCTGCAAGTGTGGGTCAGCTAGCGTTCATCCTCTAGGGATCCCTCGGTTCCAGTTTGTATCCTTCAGTTGCCTCACCGGCTCATTACCAGTCTATGATGAGGTGAAGCTGAGTGCATCACACAGAGTGGGACCTGGGGCCTCTAGTGCTTTGCAAAGCCTGCTCCCTGACTTAACAGGCTGTCATTTATTAATTAAGCGGATACCACCATCTGTCTTATAGCATTTACGGTAAAAGTAGGCATGTTTAGGGATTCATTTTGTAAACTCCTTGGCTGGAAACATTTGATTTTAACTCTATTAACGAATGTGTATAACAAAATGTGTCATTTTTTTTAAAGTTAAACTGCTGGCCTGACTGCTATATTTTTACCCTGTGCTGGATCCCAATATTAACAGCACCTTTCATGAGTTAGGACTTGACTGCTCAACCACAGCTAAAAAGAGAGAGCCAAAAGAACTTAGGGCCAGATTTAGGTAAATTCAATTTAGCGAGTCCTTACTAGCGATTTTTACCGAATCGCTATTAAGGACTCTCTAAATTGAATGTAGGTAGGAATTGCTAAAATATTAGCGATTCCTTAAAATTCTTTAATAACGAATCGCAAATTGAGATTTGTTAATAAGGAATACCTACCCATTCATTCCTATGGGCTAGGAGGCCCATAGGAATGAATGGGAAGATATTCACTATTTGCGATTCGGTATTAAAGAATCGCAAATAGCGGGAGCTATTTCAAGGGTGCCAGGGTGTCTAAAGGACACACTGCTGCACCCCTGAAATGTGCATGTGTGCTCATGTGGCGCATGTACATGCCCTAAGGGCATGGATGTTTTCCACATGGCACTTTCAAAAAAGCAAAAAAGTGTTTTTTTACAGGAAATCGCTAATTATCACCAACTTGAAGTAGGTGGTAATTAGCGATTCCTTAAGCCTAAAGTGCACTTTCATTTGTGCTACCTACATTGCATTTAAGGAATCGCAATTAGCGATTCCTTAAATGCAAGAGCAAAATAAGGAATCGCAAATTTTGCGCTTCCTTATTTTGCTAGTAGGTTTAAATACACCTACATTGCTCTCAGCCAAATACCGGTCGGTAATGTGTTACATCTGGCCCTTAAGCAGAATAGGCTAACCACTGCGAAATTTGTGTCAGTGGGGAGAGCATGCAGTTTCACTGCTAGGTGATTCCCTACAAACATAATGATCTGAATAAAAATCTTGACAGCAGCTTTAGTGTGGTCCACTCTTTCAGTGAGAGAGCTGTATTTCTTCACTCACTGGGTGATGGCATAAAGCTCAGACTTTCAATATTCTGTACTCTGTGAAAGAAGTCTCTCATATCTCTACACTGGTAACCCTCGCCTTCCAACACATACGGCTCTGTTTGCTCCTTGATTTTGTTTCCACTTCCATCCCAGCACAGACTGCTCAGTCTTCCATCTCACCATCCATCCAGGCTGTTCTGAGTCTCCTGTCCGATGCACATATCACCATCTTTACGTAGTCAGCACCAGAGCTGAAATTAGAAAAGCTTTAGCCTGGGAACCCATATTTTGGTAGTCAGTATCTGGCAGAGGACAGAGGGTGGAGTCACGAAAGGGGGGCTCGAAAAGTAGAGTCAAACAGTCATCGTACAATTTATTTAAAAAAATCTACTGCAAGAAATTGACAACGTGGGCAAATGACACAGCAGATCTGTTCTAGCTTACTTAATTGTTCACAAAACTGCTGCATATTAAAATATCTTCCAGGGTTAAGACACCAGATGCAGACAGCTTTATGTGCCCAGCAAGTTTGAGGGGATTGTAATAGCAGTCAGATGACTCTGGTGGTCCCAGTTCTGAGAAAGTTCTGTGGTTGTCTAATCATAGTTTTGAGTCAAAGTAGCATAGAAGGTTAACATGACTGCTGCAAAGCTCATTGTGTATCAAGCAGATCACAGATTTGCATTTTATGTAGGAAGGTAAGTGAGCTACTGCTTTTTACATGGAAATCACTTTGTTACTTCCAGTATAAGTTGCAATCCATTAAATATAGCACAGTGATCTATTTACCGCCATCAAGGAGCTGCATACAAACTGTAAGACATGGGTTTAGATCCTTATTGCTTTTTTCTTCAATCTGTCCTTATTCTAAGATTTCCAAGCAGGGGTCCTTAGGGATTTAATAAAGTCTTGGGAATCATCTGATAAATCACTTAGCTTATGCTGACGACCTTGCAATATGTTCATAAACTTCTGTTAGACTTCTAGTATCAACTGACTGCTCTTAATTAATTAAATCTGCTAAATGGACTTGCAGTCTTCTTAAAAACTACATTTTCTTCTTTTTGGGAAACAGATGTGGAAACACAACTGTACGCCGGGATCACAGTTGTTTGAAATTGCAGATATGTTTGTATATCTGTACATCACATTAGACAACAAGTTGTCTGTATCACAGCATGTAGAAAAGCAAAAGCAAAAATCCTCATGACAAACTAAAGCCCAGAAAAGATTCTCCGATATATGGAGGCCAGGCACTCAAGCTCACAATTAACTATTTATGCAAAAGAGAAAGATATATCCTAAGCATGTTTTTCAATCAATCAAAGTCCTTAATAAGCCAACATCAAAAGGTCTTCTTAATCTTCTTTTATTTCTTAAGACTTCACCAAGAACAGTCCTAGCCACCAACACGTGTTTCGTCTCTTTGTGGTGTGAGCCACAGACTTCCTCAGGGCTAATAATACACAGTGTTCAATATATGACCAGCAATGTTCAGAGTAAATAGTGAGTATGTAGCGAGTAAATAGCGAGTATGAAAACGGCATCTAGCTAGACGCTGTTTTCATACCTCGTTACTTACGACGCTGCTGCTTAGGGGTACCTGTTTTGGTTTTCTCTTGAAATACCAAGGATACTGGAGAGACTATATATCTTGTCTCGAGAAACAGGACCGCACTAAATCCTTGGAAAGTCGATATATTCATTATAGTTGCTTCTGGTATATGGTGGATGGCCGTTGCCATATCCTTGGAGCAACCTACATCTTGTACTGTAATTGTCTCACAACTCTGCACAATTGACACCCAGACATCCGTTTTGTGCTGTATAACTATTTTTGCAAATGTGCTTCATCAAGTAGTGAACTCATTAGGGGTCTGATTTTTAAAGCAAAAAAGCAGCAGGATCCTTCCGGAGGCTCCTTTTCAGAGAAAGCCACAGTTGCTTTATTAAAATACCACTACTTATCATCTATTGATACCTTACTGAAAACGACAAAACTGAACATACATATGCTATCAGGAAAGGTCTACAAGAGTAATTTTTCTTAAGAGACTAAGGGCCTGATTTACATTTCGGCTGACACGTTACTCCATCACAATGGTGACGGATATCCAGTCCCCCGAAATATAAATTTCATAGGATATAATGGGATTTATATTTTGCGAACAGGATACCCATCACCATTGTGATGAGCAACACGTCTGCCGAAATGTAAATCAGGCCCTAAGTTAATACATCAAGGTACAAATCAGTGAAATATCTTGTGGCTTTATATTTTTTACTCTGGCAGACCTACATTGATTCAAACTTGGAAGCCACAGCCAAGCTCAAATTTCAAGGTTTCACCTTTTTTACCTAACATTGACACAATTTGAGGGTTCATGGGAAATTTCCCGCTTTGGTCCTTCCTGCAGACTTTGTAAGCACACACAAGTCGCTGGACCACAATTTGTGCTCATGTCCAGGCTCGCATGACTTAAGACAAAAAAAGCTGTTATCAATTTTTAGATCATTTTCGCTACTTACCATGATGGAAGCCAAAAGGGATTGCATTTTTTTACAAGAGAACCCACACATTGGGAAACAAACAAAGTTTTTAGACGTAATGTATGCCCTTCTGAAAATCTGTAGATGGGTATGCCAAATAAATATTGTAACTTCTACAGGTTTTTGTACCTTTCATTGTCTTTTGATCTTTCCTTTTCTATTCGCTGATGTACTTGTTTTGTTCCACATAGCAGTTGATATTCAATTGTAGGATAAAGTCTAACTATGTGGCTGTTTGTATTGGTTCTATTGTACATAACAGGATGTTCACATGTAGGACAAAGTCTATTTATGTGCCTGTTTGTATTTTGTAACGATTTTTAAAAACATTTCCACAATAAAATACTTACCTACCTACCCCATAACTATGGGCCCGATTATGATTGCGGTGAATCCGCATCCTCCGGGCCGGCGGAAGCCGCCGCCGGCCCGGAGGATGCGGATTCACCGCTGCGGTGATCTAAAAGACCACCCGGCAGATTAGGATGGCAGGGGGGTCGGGATGTCCGTCCGCAGCTTCTCCACCGCTGTCCCGCGGCGGAAAAGCTCTAATATGGTGGCGGTGTCTATCAGACACCGCCAGCCATATTAGGATGCATGCGTAAACATGCTTTTCCACGGCGGCTTTTCCGCCATGGAAAAGCATGTGGTCTTTTCAGTTTGGGGGCCTGTTGCGGGCCCCCAGGGTGTCAGGGGGTGGGGTATGGTACCCCCCTGCTTTTACATGAACAAAGCGGCAGGCGCGGTGCCTGCCGCTTTGTGCATGTAAATGCTTTACATGCATTTTTAACATTGCAGCGGGTGCTGCTTCAAGCAGCACCCGCCGCAATGATAAAAATACAGGATGTGACCGCCAGGGTGGTGGTCACATCTTAAGTCACACGAAGGGACCGCTGCTGCCCCTGCGGACAGTCCCTCCACCTCTGGGGTGGCGGACGGACGCAGGTCCGTCTGCCATCCTAATAGGCCCCATAAGTTAGGTTTTATATCCGGTCTTTGTGTTCTACCGACAGTACACTACTAACATATAACGTCTAAAAGTGTGGACGATATGTGATTCCCTACACCTTATAACCCTCATTGCATTAAGTAACATTTCCTGTACGTTGATTTACACACTTGTATGATTTATTGTGTGTCTATGTGCGATGTACAGTGCTCTGATACCTGACACTGGAATGAGTAACTCTATAATAAAAAATAATTTATTAGGTGCAATTTAAAAAGTTATTAGTGTATTTACTCACACACACACAGATAAATCTTGGATTCTTACAGTTCATGCACATTTCTTACATAAGGAGTTGAACAAAGTCAAAAACATGCCTTCAATTAAAAAGTTTCTTTGAAGTCTTTGAGAAGAGATAACTTGTGTGCCTTTGTTTTCTTCCATGCATTGGCATCTAGGTGTTAGGTTCCAGATGGCTTCTAGCCTGGTGATATTCGAACTAATGAAAGGCTGATGACCCTTTAATTCAGGCCCTTGTTGGTGCCTGGCTAGACATGAAAATAAGAAAACCCAGTTGCTGCCTCCAGGTTTCTGCACTGAACTGAATGCAGAGAACATGCCGGCACTGCTAAATGATATCCCGGTGTTGGAAAATAATACCAGGACAAATTCAGCATATTTCCTTGAAATAGCATTCGAAAGGAGGGTCTGGTGCGATGCCCCTACTTTCCACCACTGGTAAGCACCCACCAATAGTTCCCTGCATTACTCTTTCCCTACATATATATATATATATATATATATATATATATATATATATATATATATATATATATATATATATATATACACACACATATATATTACCTACTGGCGGTCGCCAGTAGGTAGTTATAGTTAGGATTGATTTCCATAGGGAAATCGCAACATTCTATTGGGAATAACTTTGGCGCCGGTTGACAAATCTGCCTGAATTTCTCAGCAACTTTGCCTCGCGGCGCTCCGGTCCTTCTCTGAAAGTTTGGGGGGGATTCGTCAAGCAGGGGCTGAGATAAAAGGGGGGTCCCAAAACGTGTTTTCCCCATGTTCATTTTCATAGGGCGGTCGGTCGCACTTTTAGCTCGAACGTCTGAATGGATTTTCACCAAACTTGGCAAAATTGTAGGGACTGGTAGCCCGATGTGCCTTTGCTATGTCTCAAGATATGTGCTCCAGCGGATTTTGAGTAATTTAGGTTAAAAAAAATGTATGTATCTGTAAGCGCGCCCCGGTACGCGTACCGGGGAGCGCTCCGGGCACGCCACGCGACTTGCGCACGGGAATCTGATTGGCTCTCGGGTATCTGTAAACATTCGAAACAGTCCGCAGCGGCCGCCATCTTGTGTCTCGGTAGGATCGAGACACAAGAGGTGGTAAAAAACAAAGGGGGAAATGACCAAAAGGGGACAGGGTAGACCCCCCCTGACCCCCTAGGTTTGATGTGGGGGCCATAAAAGGGTCCCTTGGGTAAAAAAAAATTTGCGGGGGGAGCGTCCGGTACGTGCACCGGGGAGCGTACCTGGGAGTGTACTTTGGTGAACAAACAATAACAGACTTCTTTACAAATGTAGCATTTTTTAATACATTGGAGGTAGTTCTTTTTCATTTTTTTAAGAACACAGCTCTTTGATGAGAATTGGAGGTAGCTCTGAAAAGAATTTTTGTTTTTCTTCTTTTTTTTTTAACAAAAACAAAAACAGGGAACAGGAAACAGCTCCCCAGGAGCCAAAAAAAAAAAAATAGGCCTGGGGATAGCAGCGGTGGTTCTCGAGAGCTCGAACCATGAGTGTGACACTTTGCTCCCCATAGCAAAGAAGATGGTCACATTTTCGGCATTTTAATATAGCCTGATTAAAAGCAGGCTGAATATTTGGTATCATCTCCTGCTCACGCCGACGCACAGAAGGTGTTGCTCCACCGGTAGAAGTAGAGCCACCATCCCTGGGAGCCTCTCGTGCCAGAGCCCTGACACTCTCCCGTGCATAGATCTGGGGATGTTTCCTTGACACGTGGCGTATCATCGTCCAGTTCCAGAAGCTGTATTTTTTTCTGGGATTTCCTCTCGATAAGATGGTGTGGCATATTTGACACTCCACCTTTGGAGCATTTACCTTCTTCTCCCTCTCTGGAATTTTGAAAAATTTCCAAATGAAATTTTCCTTCACAGTTCGTTCAGGAACCTCCTCATCAATGAAATCCTCAGTCTCATCACTGCTGCTGGATGGTCTTGCAGCCATGATAACAGAAGTAAATATGATACAGGTGCCAAAAGCAGGTCTTGCACTCACAAAAGTGAGACAAGAAGTGAAGGAAATGGGTGGGGATTTCAGTCTTTGTAAAAAGAAAAAATTAGGAATCAATGAAAAGTGTTATTTTCAAATCACATGATCTGGGCTTTCTTCATTTGGAAACCAAAACTGATCTGCACCAATGAAAAGTGTTATTTTCAGATCACATGACCCGACGCGTTTACGCTACGCGCCCCGGGGCATGCCCCGGGCCGCGCAGCGTAAGCGCGTCAGGATGTTGCGCGATCGTATGCGCTCGCGTGCTTCCGGGTGCGCTTACGCAGTGCGTCATATGACGCATCACGCGTCTACGCGATACGTCACGATGTTGTTTTCGTTCACGGGAATAGCGCTCCCGGGACGCTCCCCGGTACGTGCCCCGGGGCATGCCGTAATATTGCGCTTACCCGTGCGTTCACGGGTACGCGCCCCGGGAGCGCCCCGGGGTTAAAAATAAAAATAAATAAATAACATATTTATACAATATATAATTCGTTTTAAAAAATTTCACTTTCTATACCTATAAAGATTTGCTATTTAAAAACGATTGAAATTCACTGAAAAAACCATAGGTTTCACACCAGTTATAGTTAGGAATTAGAATTAAAAAAAACCTATAACATTCACTGAAAAAAACATAGGTTTCACACCAGTTATAGTTAGCTAGAAGTTTTACTGGCATAAAACCAATGAAATTCCCACGTTATAGTTAGTTGGACTCACTATAACTTCCGCGTGCAATGCACTGCTGATGACGTCACATATTACATCACTCATGACATGGTCAGTGACATCACTCATGACATCACTGATGACACCATCCTTGTGACAGACTAACAGACCTCCTTTCACTGTAATGTAACCCTTGAAACACATATTCAAAAATAGAAACTAAAATTTTCAAAAAAATGGAGATACCCATACCAGTTACAACAACCAATTCAATAATTCCACCATCTATATACACATCCACTCATTCACCAACAGTTCTATATAGTCACTCATACATATACTCAATCATCATATGTACTGATACACCTATACATCCTGTTACACACCGACAGTCATCCAAAAGATACTCTCACACATACTCACACATGCAAATAAACTATTGAACATCCATTTATTTGCATATACAGCTATACACACACTACCACTTTACTTCTAAGGAAACTTACACATACTTACTCTCTTAAACGATCACTTATAGAAACACATACTAATTTAAACAGGAACTCTTACAATCCCTCACTCTCACATATACTCACTTATATACATCAATATTCACATATACTAGATTAAAACATATGTAGTTACTGATAAAGACACTAGTGAGACAGTCATTCACTCACTAACACACATATATACACTCATCCACCCATACAGTCCTGCACATATGCTGTCTTCAAAAAAACACATACAAAGAGAGAGTCAGTCATTCATGCATCTATGTGCTAAGTAATACCCCCACCAAACCATACAAACACTCATACTGATACTAAGAAAAACATCTAATAACCCATATACATACACATGTACCTACTCACCAACCCATGCAGCCACTTATACACAAAGTGAAACACTAATCCATATATTTAAATATTTAAACATTACTCACTAACATATGTATTCACTAAGATATTTAATAACATATACATATATAACACATATTTATTTTTCAGAAAGACACACATTCACTGGATGGTGTCATCAGTGATGTCATGAGTGATGTCACTGACCATGTCATGAGTGATGTAATATGTGACGTCATCAGCAGTGCATTGCACGCGCAAGTTATAGTGAGTCCAACTAACTATAACATGGGAATTTCATTGGTTTTATGCCAGTAAAACTTCCAGCTAACTATAACTGGTGTGAAACCTATGTTTTTTTCAGTGAATATATATATATATATATAAATCCTCCATGCAATGCGTATAGAAGACGTGCAGCCAGATCTCCAGGGGTGCTCGACGAACACCCTGCGCCCGGGCGTGTATATATTCAAACAACTCCTCAACTCCTGTAACACGTAATTGATTACAGAATGGCACTCTGAGCAGTGTTGTAATTTTTAATCAGCACGGCAGGAAAAACTTACACAGCGTCAGACAAGTTTCGGCATCCAAGCCTTTGTCACAACACCTATGCATATGAGAGCTTCCTATTTACAAGATTATTTTAACACTGAAAACAGACAAGTCTCTAATTGAATCATGGTGGCCATATTGGAACATGTTCAGTAAACTTAAGTATTATACATTGAGTTCCTGTTTATGATTAATATCACAGCTATTCACTGCTGCCTTTTTATACCATTGGCTCTGATGTTTATAAAATACTGCCTAATATTTACTGACTACAGCTCCAGTGTGCAAAAACATAAACGGCATAAGCCCAAGTTAAAATTTGCTAAATAATAAGCCTATTCCCTGGTCTAAAGGCAATAATATACATATAATTTCATGACATTCAGCACAGATCAAGTACTTATATAGTTGTGCCCCATTGGGCCAACTCTATAATATTATACAAATTATAAATTCTCTGAAAAACATCATTCAAATAATTTTAAGAAAATATATCTTAGCTCTTCCGCATTCCATACAACTCTTGAATGACTCAATGTACATTTTTCAAATTCATACCTGCAAAAAAGTAGAAAAAATCAGTGTTAGTACATAAACACAACACTCTTATAGTGCAAGGACATTTTATAGTCAATAATTAGTTCAGATTCCCTCCTCTGCATTCTAAGAACTCTACCCCAACCCTGGGGGACAACAGTGGCAGTTAAATTACAAAAAAAGCTCAATAGGTTGCAGTCCCCACAGTGTTTGTCATAGAAATGTCTGGCAACTGGATATTTCCTATCATTGTGCTCAATGGCCCTGAAATGCTCCAGAACTCTCTCATTGGCTGCAAACATAGTGCTACTTGTGAATCTTAAGTTGCATGGACACACTAAAGCATAAATCACATTACTGCTACTGCATGTCAAAAATTGATAGGACTGAACGAAAGCATATTCAATGTTTCCCAACATCAGCTGATTAAACATTATTACACATTACTGTTGTGATCTACCTGACTGTGGTCACCACAGAAGGTATATAGTGTCTGTCTGTGTTGATCATCCTGGAGACCACAAGAGCTGAAGCATTTGTAACAGGCAATTATATTGGCAGAATCTGACAGTTCCCAAAAAGTGACTACGTTACACTTAGAGCCATATGTATCAAGCACTAATGCGTTCGCAAACTAATTTCGGCGTTTGCGAACGCATTAGTGCAAAATGGTATGTATCAAAGAAATCTGCGTGCAAAATAAGGAATCGCAAAATTTGCGATTCCTTATTTTGCGATTGCATTTAAGGAATCGCAAATTTTGCGATTCCTGAAATGCAATGTATGAAGCTTACAAAAAATGCAAATTGGCCTTAAGGAATCGCAAATTACCACCAACTTCAAGTCGGTGGTAATTTGCGAATTCCTTGAAAAATGCACATTGTTGCATTTTTCAAAGTGCAATGTGAGGCACATACATGCCCTTAGGGCATGTACGTGCACCACATGTGCACCCATGCTGATTTCAGGGGTGCAACAGGGTGTCCTTTGGACACCCCTGCACCCTTGAAATGATTCTCAATTTGCGATTCTCAAATTGCGAATCACAAATTGAGAATAACTTCCCATTCATTCCTATGGGTCTCCTGGCCCATAGAAATGAATGGGAAAGTATTCCTTAATTGCCATTCGCAATTTGCTAATCGCAATTAAGGAATACTAAGAAATTGCAAAAAAATTGCGATTTTGTACATACATCCCTATTTGCGATTCTCAAATAGCGATTTCTAAAAAATCGCTATTTGAGAATCGCAAGTCAGGTTGATGATACATATGGCCCCAAGTGATCCCATATATAAGAGTTGCAAGACTCCACAGTCCTGAAAACCTCAAAATCTAGTCCCTCCAATTCTAATTAACTGGATCCGTTAATGAATGTCTTTTGGTATACAAATTTGGACCAGCCGTTTGCATGCAATGAATTTAATTGCTAATTTAGAATGTTAATCCCTGTGATCATTCAAGCCTAATGTGTGATGTCCCAAGTATTGTACTGTGCCAACCCCAAGGTTGGAATGTGTGTTCCCAAAGTATTGACTGCAATATTCCAAAGTCTAAACTAGGATGTTTTATATCCTGGAGTGTGATGTCATGAAGTGTAGACTATGAGGCTGTAAATCGTGAAAGGTGAGGTCACAAACCATGGACTGTGATGTTGAAAATCCAGGACAGTGAAGTTACAAAACCTGAAGTGTGATGTTGCATAGTCTGGACTGTATTATCCCAAAGTTTGGGATGTGTAACCCTAAAGCCTGGTCTGTGATGTCTCAAAGTCTGGCCTTCAATTCAGCAAAATCTACATAGCAGCTGCATTGTCCCAGAACTTGCAGTGAGATGTTACAACTTGCACTGTGATGTCACAGCCTGAATTGCAATGCCCGTGCACTAGGGCAGTGCTATCACAAAGCCTAGACTGTGAGGTGAGAAAGCCTGCATCTGAAGTCCAAATGCCTGGACTGTGATGTCATAAAGCCTCATGTGTGATGTGACAAACCCTGGAATGCACCACTGGAAAACTTGAGCTGCGTAATTACAACACCTACACCATGAAGTTCTAAATCCAGTACTGTGACATTGCAAAGGCTAGAAAATGGTATTGCATATTCAGAACTGAAGTATTTTTTAAAACGGAGCTGTGGTGTCGCAAAGCCTATACTTTTATGTAAAATCCTGTCAAGTATTGTCCCAAAATCTTGAATTTTGATTTTGTAAATTATGGACTGTGGTGTTACAAACCATGAAATTTGATAATGTAAATGATATACTATCAGTACTGGCCTTTTGCATGGGCAAACTGGGCCCAGGGTGCCAACCTTTAGAGGGTTGCAGGAGCAGCCTGCAGCAGTTTCCCTCCAACCAGGCTCTAAAGAAAATTGCAGTAAACACTATTCTGAAGTTTATATTTCTCCTGTTAATAGTGTGCGGCAGCAGGGGGTGGGAGGGCAAGAAAGCAGGCTAATGTAGTGTTGAAAACAGCTCCTGCAGCACTGGAACCAGGTAACAGGGACTGTGCTGTCTCCATTAATGCAGATAGCTCTTTATGCCCCTCTGACGACTGGTTCCCTGAGCCTCGGTCCAGCTCGCCTATGAAAAAATCTGGCCCTGGTTGCAAAGCTTGGACTGCAGTGCACTTACAAAGCAGGACTGTGGGTTCAAAAAGCTTAGAGTGTAATGTTATATACCCTAGAATGTGTGGTTAACAGCGCTGCACTAGTATGTACTAAAGTTACTGGGCTGTGATATCACTGAACCTTTACTGCAATGTTACAGAGTTTGTATTCCAATCTTCTTACAAACCTGGACTGTGATCAGGGACGGTCATGTATCGGATTGACCGGGACAGAACCCTGTGCACAGGGCTTTAAATGGGATGAACAAAGTAGGGGGTCTCTCAAAGGCGCCTGGCTAATGTAATAAAGGGCGTGGCTTAAAAAAAGTTGCTAAAAATCTGTGCTAGCATAGTGTGCCACCGGACTTGTATTTTGCTGTCTCTGCCATTGCATCCAGAAATATGATACAAGTAACATCATACATACAACAAGTCACAACTATTGGCTTTGTCAATGGTTGTTAGTTTCATAAGATAAATAAGTAGCAACTATGACTTGTATATAATAATATTGACAAAGCTTCCACTTGCAGCCCTGGTGACACCACAACAATGTTTCTGTGCCTGAATTTCAAAAAGAGAAGGGAAATCTAGAGGGATAAGGTTCCTTTAAAGGATTTCCCTTCCCCTACAGCGCTCAGCTGCCATGACGCCATGACGTAACTTCTCCACGAGTGACAAGTGAGCAGGATGAGCAGTGCACATCGATGTGCCTGTTGTCACTGCAGTCTGGAAAAAACGGACCGACTGTGCCAGGGAACAAAACAGAGCCCGATAGAGACCCGTTTCGAGCTCTCCTTGAAAAAACTGCCAGTGCTCAGTACCGGTGAGACCCGGCCCACTTAAAGCCCTGTGCCTGTGCAGAAAGAAAATATGGTGTTTGTTTTGGGAGAGGGGGGGTCATTGCGGTCTGATGGCAGGAGGTGTGAAGAAGATGGAAGGCGGGCAGGGGGTTGACGGGGTGCTAACAATTACACTGCGGTACATTAAGGTCTGATTACATAGTATTTAACAGGACCCGATGGAGACCAAGTGGGATGGACGAGCTGCTGTTTGCATGACATACATCATGCGCCCCTCTAAATATTTGGCGTCCCAGGCCTGGGCCCAGCTTGCACACGCCCAAGGCCGCCCTGACTGTGGTGTTGCAAACAGTAGCGGTCGGTGGTGGGAGTGCTGCCGGGCAGTGACGTAGGGAGGGGGAGGGGCAGGGTGAGGGGTAGTAAACTACAGAATACGGCTAAATACAAGTCAGTAAACATATAAATAAAACAAATTTCATTGCGCGCACTGCATGGATTTTGACGATGCATTGAGCGCAACAAAATGTGTTTTATTTATTTATATGTTTTCTTACCTGTATTTGGCCATATTCCGTAGCTTACTACCCCCCACCCTTCCCCTCCCCCTCCCCACGTCACCGCCCGACAGCACTCCCACCACTGACCGCTTCTGGTTGCAAAGCCTAGATGGGACCGTCAAAGAAACTGGACTAATATATATTAGCAAAGTTGGACGGTGAAGTTTGGACAAAGGTGTTGCAAGGCCTGGACACTCCTGCCCTAAAACTAGAATCTGATATTACACTACTGGAACGGAATGCAGCAAGGCTCGGTTGTGAAGCCACTAAGCTGGACTGAGTTTGCAAAGCTGGACGATAAAGTCCCAAAGTACGCGCCGAGATACAAACTTTGCTCAGTGATGAGACCAAACTAGGCTGGTAAAAAAATGGATTCGTATTTATACAAAAAACGGAATGGCAGATTTACAAGCCCCTTGCGCCACTTTTGCGTCACTTGTGACGCAAAAGTGGCTCAAGGGGCTTGTAAATCTGCCCCGGTCGGAGTATTAAGTCACCGGGTATGGACAGTGATGTAACAAAGCCAGCACTGTGATGTCGTCGACATTTTGGGGCAGATTTACAAGTCCCTTGCGCCACTTTTAAGTCATTTTTTAAAAGTGACGCAAAAGTGGAGCAAGGGGCTTGTAGATCTGCCCCTTTGTGCCCATGACAGGCTTCTGCCTTTACGATTCATAAGAACAGTCTCGTGTTTTGGCGCTGGATACGCGCTGCCCGTGGAGGCGGAGGGGGGTTTGTGATGGATGAGGTCCCTCGCTGCTCGGCAGAACGTGGAGAGTTCTACACGGCTCGCTCTGCCCATTATTCTTCACTCATAAAACGCTGTCATTTACTCCGCTTTATTACCGCCTGCCTGCCTTCCTCTCTCACCACATCCTTAATGCAGGGGGAAAGAAGGGTTCCCGCGAATTCACAGCCGGGCTTCCAGTCCCGAGGCTGCTTACAACGCGGCAAAAGGCAGCCAATGGCAGCAGCGGAGGACTGCGCGGCACGAACCGTGCCGTTTCATTGGCCAGTTCCATGCGTGCTGCCGGAAACAGCGCACGTGAGGATTTTGGTTTGGCTATCAACCGTCATTTACTTTTCATAGGAGGCTCATGATTTTGAAATCCACAGGCAATGCTTGAACGGTGACGTTCAGGGGATTCCTGGTGTAGCTTTCTGATAACGATTTGCATTTTATTTTTTGAAAAAGTCAACAGATCTGCAACATTAGCATCTCGCCTCTGGAGATCAAGAGAGACTGTATCAAGTCAGATCCTGTAATTATGGCATTTCATCGCACAGCTGCGGCCTATATAACCAGTGACGCATAAAAATCCTCATTATTTTCCTCCCCCGGAATTATCGTTAGTTGATGTGCTAATATTTTAAAAGAGTGGAATAGGTGGGATCACAAGTGTCTGGTGTAAAAACATGTGAGAATCACATTCACTCATGCGTAGCTACCATTGGTGCAGCTAGTGCACAGGCACCGTAGCCCAGAACCCCGCGAGTTCCATTGAACCGTGATAATCAAGTTTCTTATTCCCCTACGTTAGTCAAAAGTGCCATTACTGATCCCATTATCAGGCCAAATGGAATGAGAACTTTGCAGAGAATGGTCGGTTCAGTTAAAGTAGCCAGCCTTCCTGCAGATACGCATACACTCTCAACTAGAGGTG
The DNA here is from genome assembly GCF_964261635.1 of Lissotriton helveticus. Classification (NCBI taxonomy): domain Eukaryota; kingdom Metazoa; phylum Chordata; class Amphibia; order Caudata; family Salamandridae; genus Lissotriton; species Lissotriton helveticus. Next base: position 184,770,121 of record NC_136068.1, on the reverse strand, counting down.
GGTGAGCCACTGAAAGCTCGAACCAGGCTTGACCCTGAAGCCTGGGGCTGTCTCCAGCTCAGCTCGAGGTCCTGTTGAAATCTCAAGCCCATACCGAGCCAAGCTTTCAAGTGGCTTCTGCTTGCCACCCTTATTCTACTCTGCATGTGGCATTACAGTCAGTGCTGTAGATTTTGAACTGGGGAACCAGGTTCGAGTTTCAGCGGGGGCTCAATATCCTGTGATTCTTGGGAACCACATAATCTTGCTTTTACTATAAAAATTAATTTTGCCTTGTGTAATGTAACTGGTGTTTATGTAAAGTGCTCCAATAACTTTGGGTCGAGTTCACGTTGTATAAAAAATGCAGAAGTATGCACAAAGAGGTCAAATCAAACCATTAACATAAAAAGGAAAGACAAACAGACACCTATTTAGTGGCTGATTGGTACAAAGAGACACCAGAAAACGTAAACAAAACACAGCTTCCTTTATTAAATAGTGTTTTATACAAATATTTTATTTCACTAAAACTCCTTTTTCTTCTTTATTGCATATGAAAGCCCTGTCAGATATGTGAGTTCAGAATACCAATTGTACAAAAACCTATTGTGTTTGATTTAATTGACTATAATGCTGCTCTTTATTAGTCTGGGCCATCAAAAGGTTTTACATGAATACTGTCTTGCCACTTGGTTCACCAGTGGTTCAATCAATCAATTCAACTGTATTCAATTCAGACAAAGAATCATGAAAGCTTACAATTCAGTACAAATTTAAAACAGAAAAAAGTTAGTCAGTTCATTCAAAAAAAATGTGATAACTGCAATTACGGATTTATGGTGCAGCAGTTATAAACTTCCTTCTAGTGATGACAGACCTCAAAAATCTTGCCACTACCAAACATGTAAACAGGTCCGGGAACAATTAAATAATAAGTAGGCTGGTCTGCATTGTCTAAAATTTAACGTTTTCATTAAAGGCTTAATAAAAAGAATCCATAAATCTGTATAAAATGTTCATGACCACGACAGATCTTTTAATGAATATATATATTTTTCTATATTGCAACGGTTTTAATTAACTATGCAAATAAAATTTACTGTTACTGTATAAAATTTGCAGAAAAACAGTACGTGAACAGTTGATTGTTTAGAGATCTCGTCGCAAGCACAGCATGTTAGTTGGCGAGACCAGTTATTGGTATTAGGGAAAATTGTCAAGCAATGAAAAATGTCTAATCTAAAACGTGTCAAGACAATACTATGTTGAGCATTTAAAACACCAATTAAATACGGTTGCATCGTGTAACAGGTCAGTACCATTTGATTATGTTGTTCGGTGAGCTTCACAAGTTCCAGTGTTAATCTCTTTTCCTCTAGGTAGTTCAAACATACTCTCTTTAATGATACTCTAGATATATGCATCAAAGATTCAGGATTTTCATAATATTCAGAGTGACAAATATCATGCATGAAATTTTTTATGTACCTCAACCATGGTATTTTCAACGCATGATCAGCCCCGCAACAGTCCTGTATAATGAATCTGTTAAAGCCTGTGTGATCCGATGTCCATAACTTGTGCCAAAGGAGGATAGGCTGCACCCTTATCAAGTCTTCCAAGTAGATTACGCCCAATTCCGCATGACACCCAAAATTAGAACAACTGGTTGTAAGCCCTAAAAGGTTTTTAAGAATCCCATTTTCTACAAGCTGTAAGGAATCAACATCTACGTGTCCTCACAACTCTGAACCGTACATCACTATTGACCGGCATTTGGCATTATAAATGCTCAACATATCCCTGGGAAGTTTGGGTCCCAGTTTCCTAGAAACGTTACCAATGGTTCATGTTTGAAAACGATCAATTTTTTAATAAGTAACATGTTAACTACACTTTTTTGAATTTTGAAGAAATCTTATCATATTTTTACATAATATTTGCTGTACGGTTTATATTTTCTGAGTTCGGCTCAAGTATGGACTCTAAGAGTTGTGGCAGACCCTTAGTTCAGCTCTAGCTCGGCTCTCGCTTTTAATATGTTGGCTCGCACACTTCTACTCTCAACAAAAAGTCAATTGTATTTTCTTAAATTCTTTGGAAACTAAATATCAGAGCTCTTCCTCACAGCTGTGTCTCGCTTCAATTGTTTTCTTTTTGCCCTCAAATGTTCTCCCAGTTCATAGTTAACGGATGTCCTATGATCCTGGTGACCAACCAAATGCAAGTCTAGTGTTTGCCGTCCAACTCCAGGCTTCGGTAAAGCCCAAAGTGACATCTGTTTAGCCACACTGGTTACAATCTATTTAATAAACCGAAGTGGTGAAGCTTACCAACCCAAATCCATACAGTTGCCCATAAATGGACCTTCCTCAACTACCAGACTGTGTAGTAAGTTTGTGTTAACCTCCAGAGGTGCATGATAGTGGTACTGGCACTCTCTAGCAGGTGGCCAGTCCATGCAGGACTGGCTCTAGGGTGGTGCAACCGGTGCCACCGCACTGGGCACTGACTTTAGGGGGGCACCATGTTTTCAAGAACAACATGGTTTTAAAAGCACCTGCTGCTGCGTTCCTTGCCTCCAAAAGTTATCAGGCTACCATAAAAATGTCACGTAACTCTGGTGACTGATGAACCTGCTTTAGAGAGATAGGAGTTTTGTCTGATGGAAGTTTTGACTCATCATAAAGTAGCACAGGAGGTTAAAAGGAACCTGCTGCAAAGCATGTGTACCCTGCAGATCACAAACTGCATACAATGTAAATAGGTCAATGCATTACTGCTTCTGTCAGAGAGCCCCTTTTGTTACTTGCAGTTTATAAGTATAAATACTAATATAGAATAGTGAGCTATTAACCATCATCAAAGAGCTGCATGCAAACTGCAAGGTGTAGATTAGAGAATTATGATCCCCCCCAAGTCTTTCATTATCCTAATTTTGCAAAAAAAAGTTCACTTGTGTAGAAATCAATTCTTATTAGTAAAGTCTGATATAGTGTTATGTTTTAAATTCTGAGTTTGTGCTTCTCCAGACCAAACACTCTTAAACTATACTGTCTACCAATAGTGATGTCTTTTAGTCCTTGTAGTCCTCTGTCTGATGTAACATTTCCTATGAACTTATTAGCACACTTTATGATTCATTTTCTCTGTGTATTGTGTATGTGATGTAAAGTGCTCTGACACCTTACACTGATATGAGTAGCACTATAAAACAAAAGAAATGCATGAGAGAGAGTGGCTATGGAGACTTGAGGGGCACTGCTAAAAGGTGGTGGTGAGGGAATCCATGGTGAAGTTCGTCACCACCTCCATCATGGATGTGAGGGCACCAACAAATATTGTTGCATCAGGCGCCACCAGCACTAAATCCGGCCCTGAGTCCATGAATATGCTCCTCCCCTTTGAAGTTACTGTCAAACTCCTGCGTCCATATAAGTAGAGGGTGTTCATGTCTGACTGTGGGCTTCAGTATTTATCCTATGTCTCCAAGCCAAAATGACGGACAAGTTTGATGAGGAAGGGAGCCACAGAATATATCTTTTTCCCCAAGAAGCTGGGCACCAAGGACCAGATGGAATGTGTCACTAAAGAATTCCCGGGAAGAAATTGAGGTCAGGATCTCAGTCTAGAATTCTCTTTGGTGATCCTTTCGGTACTTCTGGATAAGTAAAGCTAGTGCCCTTATAAGAAGAAATGGCTCTCGATGATGCACCAGACAGCCTCCTATGAGCAGGTCATCTATGACCTACAGGATAAGACCTCCTCCTCACCTGGGCACCTTTCCGTCGTAATGTAGCCAAGCCCACTAGCTCTTAGATGAGAGAGCCCCTGTCCCCAAAAGGGTGACCAGATATTATATCACACTGACACTGCACCTGAGATCCAATCTGGTCATGATCCTTAAAGGTGCGTCCCTACTTCCCCCACTTTCCTCTCCTACTCCTGCCTTTTCCACATCTCTTTTCTTCTTTGCCTCTCATATTTTCTTCTCTTCCTAATCTCTCCCCTTTCCCCTTACTCTACCCTCCCCTCGGATGTGAGTATGGATTTCCTGTTTTCCTCTATTAATTTATTTTTGTCATGTTACATTTTTCTGGGCCCCCCCTCACTCCGCTGACAGTTCTGTGTGCGGCTGTGGACCCGCCAGTCCTCCTTGATATTGCTGTTCCTTGTACTTCAAGGGCCCCTGCCTCGTGGGAACACCACTTGCTATGTACCTCATGCTCTGTTTTATCTTGCATTGTGTTTTTTCGTACAGAATTCCTGTTTTACATATGGTATCTCAGGTTCCCCATTCCTCCTTCCCCTATACACTGTTTTGTTTTATTCTTCCAATGAAGAATTGTGAAACAAAAAACTAAAAGATGGAAATAAGTCACAGCTCTTCTTATGTTGGATCTTGGCTTTCAAGGTCAAGTGCATCCATTCAGATCTTCTTGGGCTTTCCTGGTGCAAAAGGGTATATTGTGCCAATGATTCGCCTAATTTCCATTAAGAGATAATTCCATATATGGTCATATCTCGCATCCTCACATCTGTGGGTAGTGTCATACGCAAAGGGGAGTTTTGTGACCGCGCACAACTGGTCTCCATATGTGGGAGCAGGTTACCTTCATGCACACTCATTCCTCGGGCTCTCTGGCATACAGTGGCGTCCAGCATGATTCTTTGTGGAGGGACATTGGCTCATGGCTTCCCGTATTGTTTTGGAGCAGTCAATACATCTCAGCGAGTAGAGCTGTACTCCAAAACTAGTAAGGGCCACCACCCAGCAGTTTAGCTCACTTCCAGCTAGCTAAACGGGAGTACATGCCTCCAAAATGTGCACTTTGGCAGTCCACAGCCAGCAGAAGTTTGGGGCTTCTTTGGAGCAAATTCTGGAAAGTATGCATGGTGCAGATTACAAGCCAGATTAATCAAGTAAAGTAGCTGTAAAGTGTTCACCACCAAGCTTTCGGTTGCAAAAATCGCTTTGTTTTGTTCCTATCTGTGCTTCATTTGCTCCCAGTGACACATCGCCCGCCCCAAGTGGTAGTCCAAACTCTGCTGCCCATGTCATCGCTAGGTTCAAGTCATCTCTTTGCCACACCTTTTCATAGTCCTTATCCTCCCTTTGCCATATCTTACCCATCTTCTGTTGCTCTATTTTACCCTCACCTATCACCATTTTATATTCCCAAGATTGGACCTTCATCTCTCTACCCCACTATGGTTTATTCTTAGATTGGTCTCCACCATAGGGCCCCCAGTGTCGTCTTCCACGCTTTCTCATTCCTGCCATCTTCCCCACCAACGTATATTCCTTTTCTTGTCTCTACATTATGGTAAACAACCTTTACAACGCAACTTTTACCACGCAGTGCCTTTACGACGCAACTTTTACAACACAAACCATTACAACGCATTGCGCTGGGGGGCGCTCTAGGATAGGGAATAGGTTTAATGTACTATCCAACACCTTCCCTACTATCCACGGGGACTGGAGTTGGAATAGTAAATTAAACAATTCACTATCCAGCGCCTAAAAGCACTATGCGTTGTAAAGGTATGCGTTGTAAAACTTGCGATGTAAAGGTAGGCGTTGTAAAAGTATGCGTTGTAACATCATACATCCCTGCATTACTGATCATTGCTTTACTCTCCTCTCTGCAACACCTCTTTCCCTCATGTGGTAATTACTCCATTTTGCTCTCACTTTTCCTTCCTGTTCTGCTGATTTTTTTCCACCCTCCCATCTTTCCATCATGTTCTTGTGCCCTCTTTCCCTCCCTCCCGTCTTCCACTCATGTTCTCGTGACCTCTTTTTCACCCCTTCCATCTCTCTCTCATGGTCTGTCCTCTTTCTCGCCTCCCATCTTGTACTCGCATATGATAAAACTCTTTCAATCCTTTCATTTTAAAGTCGTGTTCTAACGCCCTCTTTCCCACCCTCCGATATTTCCTCATATTCTTTTGCCCTCTTTTCTTCCCATCAACTCTTCCCCCTCATGTTCTCTCGTGATTTAATGCTGTTGTTTCGGCCAACCCATTTTTTTTCCTTCGTTCTCTTTTCCTCTCTTTCCCAAACCTTTCCTTCGTGCTCCATTGCTCCCCAGACCTACTCTCTCCCATTCCACCGCGCCACTGCCAATGTCTACCAACATTTTCTTTCCGTCTCTTTTGCTTCTCCGTCTCTCCTGCGTTTTCTCCTGTCTGCCCAAGACGCCTTCTCTTCCTCCCTGCCTTCCCTCTCTCGCTGTCCCAGGCCCCGCGTCTCTCCCGTTCCTCCCCCACGCCGAGGGGAAGGGACATATACAGATCTGCTCCCAGCTCTCCTTGAGGGACGTGCTCAGAATCACAACGAGCGACTGCCGCAGCTCGCCGGGCTTCGGCGTATTTCGGGATAAATGCCTAGGAAAGGGCAGACCCCGCGAGTGAAGGATGCCGGATCCGCGCGCGGCAACGCCGAGCCTGGGACCACCGGCGCGTGAGCGGAGCTAGCCCCCGGAGCCTCCCCCTCATGCGGTGTTCACCTCCGCGGGGGGCCAGGACCTGCCCTCCCTCCCTCCACCCACTCCCCCCTCCAACTCCTGAGATGGGAACTGGAGCTCATTGCCACCCAGTCCAGGTGCATCATGCAGGGTTCGGGGTCCTAGTGCGGGCACTCTGGCACTGCAGGTAATACTGTAGGGGCGGAGGCTGCTTAGAACGGCAGGGAGAGGTGAGGGGGCACTGGCAGGGCAGGATTAGTAGCAACTAGGAGCACTGGCTGCAAAGCAGATCTAGGGAATAGGGCTGTTTGCGTAGGAGCTGTCGTGGTACTGCTTGCATGGGAGATGCAGAACACAGCGTAGGAGCGGTGCCTGCGTAGGTGCTCTAGGACGAAGTGCAGGGGGTGGCTCTACAGGAGATGCAGGGAACGGCGTAGGAGGGCTGCTTCAATAAGAGCTGTAGGGGGTGGTGATGTCTGTCTGAGTAGGAGCAGCAGTAGGGGATGGATGTCTGAGTAGGAGCAGCAGTAGGGGATGTCTGCCTGAATAAGAGCAGTAGGGGGTGGTGATGTCTGTCCGAGTAGGAGCAGTAGGGGTGGTGATGTCTGTCCGAGTAGGAGCAGTAGGGGTGGTGATGTCTGTCTGAGTAGGAGCAGCAGTAGGGGATGTCTGCCTGAATATGAGCAGTAGGGGGTGGTGATGTCTGTCCGAGTAGGAGCAGTAGGGGGTGGTGATGTCTGTCCGAGTAGGAGCAGTAGGGGGTGGTGATGTCTGTCTGAGTAGGAGCAGCAGTAGGGGATGGATGTCTGAGTAGGAGCAGCAGTAGGGGATGTCTGCCTGAATAAGAGCAGTAGGGGGTGGTGATGTCTGTCCGAGTAGGAGCAGTAGGGGTGGTGATGTCTGTCCGAGTAGGAGCAGTAGGGGTGGTGATGTCTGTCTGAGTAGGAGCAGCAGTAGGGGATGTCTGCCTGAATATGAGCAGTAGGGGGTGGTGATGTCTGTCCGAGTAGGAGCAGTAGGGGGTGGTGATGTCTGTCTGAGTAGCAGTAGGGGTGGTGATGTCTGTCCGAGTAGGAGCAGTAGGGGTGGTGATGTCTGTCCGAGTAGGAGCAGTAGGGGGTGGTGATGTCTGTCTGAGTAGCAGTAGGGGTGGTGATGTCTGTCCGAGTAGGAGCAGTAGGGGGTGGTGATGTCTGTCTGAGTAGCAGTAGGGGTGGTGATGTCTGTCCGAGTAGGAGCAGTAGGGGGTGGTGATGTCTGTCTGAGTAGCAGTAGGGGTGGTGATGTCTGTCCGAGTAGGAGCAGTAGGGGATGCTGACGGTTGTCGGTTCAGGAGCTGTAGAGGATGGTGTTTGTGTAGGAGCAGTAGGGGGTGGTGATGTCTGTCCTAGTAGGAGCAGTAGGGGGTGGTGATGTCTGTCTGAGTAGGAGCAGCAGTAGGGCATGGATGTCTGAGTAGGAGCAGTACGGGGTGGTGATGTCTGCATGAGTAGGAGCAGTAGGGGGTGGTGATGTCTGCCTGAGTAGGAGCAGTACGGGGTGGTGATGTCTGCCTGAGTAGGAGCAGTACGGGGTGTTGGTGTCTGAGTAGGAGCAGTAGGGGATGCTGATTGTCGTCCGTGTAGGGCCAGTGGGGGATGGTGTAGGAGGGCTGGCTGTAGAGTCTTTGGTATGAGCTCTGGCTATGTAGGAGCTGCAGGGAATATGTAGGAAGTCTGACAGTACAGGGGCTGTAGTATGCGGCAGAGGAGGTGTAGGGAATGGTGAAGCAGGGATGGCCAATCAGATGCTTCTAGGTCATGATGTAGGGCCAGGGCGGTAAGGTAGCTCGAGGGAAGAGAGTAGGGGCAACAATATAAGAGCGGTAGTGAGTGGCACCTGAGCGCTGCTTGTATTGAGCTGTACGGATTTAGGAGGCCTTGCTGGTTACTTGCGTAGGAGAGAGCCCTGCTTTTTAGAGGCGTGTAGGCGCCCTGACGTATAGGAGATGTAGAATTGTGGCATGCTGCAGCGTCCCTGGCTCCCTAGCACAGTTGTGCGAGCATCACTAGCCATCGAAGTGTGCGGGAACTGTGGTGAACGCAGGGGACGCTTCCCCCAGGTGGAGTGCGGCAGAACGTGCCCACGTGACGCCCCTGTCAGCGCCACTTTACAGAATGCGGCGCGAGAGTCCGCTGGAAGCAAGGAGCGCGCGCCCGAGCCCCCCGTTGTGGCGCGAGGTCTCACTGTAATTACAGGAAGCGCTGGAAGGGGGTGAGCATGGAAGGGACTTTGCTTGCAATACATGCAGCCTTCGCCACTTTAATTACGTCTTCCCCGAGCAGAGAACATATAATAAATCAGAAACCTGAGAAAGAGTCTAGGGGGTAGGAGCGGTGGGAGGGGGGTGGGGGTGGAGGTACGGGGGCGTGAAAATAGTGGGATAAAAAGACTGGCGCTGAGAAAGAGTAGAGTGACAAGGTGGCAGGGGGGGAGTCTGTCAGGACCTTTCTCCATTTTTGACGCAGTTTGGAAGCAACTTTCAATATTATGTGTTTAGCACGCATGCCTTTACAGTGCCAGCATTAGAACAAACGCTTTGTTACGCCGCATTGCTTTAGCATGCAACTCATTACAACAACTTTTAGCATGCAAGTCATTACAACAACTTGCCTTGGGGGGTGGGGGCTGGAATTTGGAACAGTATTATTTACTATTTCTACTCCAGTCTGCGCAACAGTAGGGAAGTTGTTGGACTAAAAATTCAACACCACTCCACCTATGCACCCCTTAACTCCTTAACCGCGGCGCAAATTCCACCGCGGTGCAGGAGTTCTAATCAGTGGGCAGGGCTGCGTCAGCCAACGGACATGCGCAGCACCAGCGAGGTAGTGCTCGCGACGGCCGTGGCCGACGCGAGCACGGAACGAGTTAAAGCAAGTCATTGTAATGACTTGTGTGCTAAACGAAGGCGTGGAAACAACGCGTTTATTCGAATGCGGGCATTGTTAAGCCACAGTGTGATTCCCGCTTCGTTCTAACGAATGTTTCCCTTCTCACTGACTGAGGGAAACAGATACTGTTACTACCAAACTACACGATTTGTTACTGGCAAACTCTTTACTCCAAGTCTTTTCCTCATTCCAGTACATAATCATTAAGGCGTTTCCTCCTCCTCATACAACCTGCTAAATAAACAAAAACAACTTCTAAAATTTTCCCTGGCTACATAAGGCCACATTTGCCCTTAAAATTCCTCTACCACTATCCAAACCCCAAGTCAAACCTGGATCCGACACTGAAAGGAGGGCGTGAAGCAAGTACAGTTACAAGGAAAGGAATCAAGAGTAGAGAGGTTACCAGAAAGTAATCAGGCAATTATTTTCTCATGCTCTCCTTATCTTAGTCCGTATTTATTGAAGGTGCACACAGTTCAAGGATTCGTTTGATGCCATCAAGGCACCTCAGACTCCAGACACGTGGTAAGGCAAAACATCCTGTCGCATGTACCCATACCTCGGTGATGAACCTGGGACCCCCATCCGTGGGACAGCCCTGCAGCTATCCTCAGAGAGGCATCCTGAGTCTGTGAGCTGGGAGTAGCTGTCACTGTTTGAAAGACCACTTTAAGTAAAGGTCTATAGCTAAGTCAGTCAAATATTTGACATAAGCAATTCTAGGTCTAATAGTAATATGTGACACCCCATATGTTTAACAGAACTTATCAACCATTGACCAAAATTGTCACACAAACGTATTTAAGATTAATTTCATTTTATTCATAAGTGATATTTTCGATTATTACTTTGTTTTGTATTTCTATTACATCCACATAGTGTACATGATATTTAAGAGAAGATATCTAAAGATAATATTCATTTGAACATTCATATGTACAAAAAACAACACAAACAAACAGAGACAAGAGACGATAGAGGCAAAGCGGTAGATTGGAACTACACGCGTTTCGGCGTTATAGCCTTCATCAGGTCAACGTCTATTGCACTAAAACTAAACAAAACATATGATATACTGTTTGAAAGACCATGCACCATAGGTCCTTTCTGCACACCAGTAAACAAGCATTAGATATTGTCAAACAAATTAATCTACCACTATCACACCAGAAAGGGCACAAGTCCAGTGCTCTAACCTGAAAGTCACACATCAGGTAATTGAAAGGCCAAAGACAGGCCAAGTTGCACGACACAGCTATTTAGACAATAGGATTGAAGCACCATCTTTACAGGTGAGAGGGATGAAATAGAAACATAAATCCCAATCTTTTGCTGTAGAAATTGGAGCAGTTCTTAGTCATTAACCCTGGACCCAGCCTCAGCACAATGCAGTCAATGAATATGCAAAAATAAAAAGGACTAATCACCAAAAGACTCAAGTCCTCAAATGCCTAGCTGAGGTAATGGCCACCTAAAAAAAAGTTATTTCAAGAAAGAGCTGAAGCAAAAAACTTGCTAAGAGTGAAAAGCCCCACCCACTTTCAGGTAAGCCAACAACAAGCCCACACTCTAGAAAGGATTCAAAAGGTGACCAACCACCGATTCGAAAGAGAATTCCTGGCACAGCTAGCCCCTCAAAAGTACTGAAACCTGTTAGGACTTCCTAAAATTCATGATGACGGCACACTGCGCCACCAGGAATGGAACTCAAAGTGACAACTTCAGCCTATCCTAATGGAGCTTCAAAACACCTGATCCCACAGTCTCAGGGATTTAAGTCCTAATACTATACCGCCACAGAAGAAATCCTAGTCGTGATTATAAGCACTTCTGTGAGAGGGCCATCTAAAGCCTGGGCCAACTGGGCCAAAGCCTTAGAGAGACCAAGGCATTCCATGCCTCATCTCTCATCGTCATCATCAAGCCAGCCGCGGACGGTAGTGGGAGTACCGGCAGGGCGGTGACGTGGGGAGGGGGAGGGGCAGGGTGGGGGGTAATAATATATGGATTACGGACTTTAAAAGGTAAGTAAACATAAAAATAAATAAAACGAATTTCGTTGCACACACTGCATCGCATTTGGTGAAGCAGTGTGTGCAACGAAATTCGTTTTATTGAATTTTATGTTTACTTACCTTTTAAAGTCCGTAATCCATACATTTCTACCCCCCACCCTGCCCCTCCCCCTCCCCATGTCACCGCCCGGCCGGTACTCCCACTACCGGCCGTGGCTGCATCAAGCTCCGAGATATTCCAAGGGAGAGGATAGAGAAGCTGAGAGAAGGATATTAAGAGAAGTTACTCGAGCTTCGGCTAAGTGAGACAGAAAAATAAAGCAATGCATCTGTTCCAGAAAGACATCACTCCAAACATGGCACCCCCCATCTACTTGCCAGTAATAGAGGACTGGTGGTCATGGAGAGCACACCGGTCGAGAACAGGGGGTCCGAATTCCATGACAGACCAGTGCTTAATTTGTAAAGAAAATAAGTGCCGGGGCTCTCCTCATGAGGTCACTGCAGCTTGTACCACACATTGCTCCTACCAGAGCTGCCAACGATAGTAGCAACACAACTACTAAGCATCATACTCCTACAAGTGTGACAATCCAGACTATTCCAGACTCCCAAAGCCATAGGTTTTGTTTGGGCTGCAGGTACTAGTCATTTTTAATGTATATGGAATTAATAATTACCTGTTGTTGTGGTCATCTCAAAATTAGCCCGACAGTGCCACCTTGTGACAAACTGTCACAAGCTCGATGTTGACAATTAAGTTACGGTGCTAAACACTGGAAACCCCCAGCTCAAATTGAGCCTGTGACAGACCCACAAACTCCTCCCGAAAACATCTTGAAAAAACGCACAAAAGGAGAACGCGCAGTTCAATTTGCTCACCACTGCATTGTATTTTGTAGTCATGTTGTCCTTTGAACCAACACTTGAGCATCCTAGGTGCCAATAGCATATTTATGAGCTCTTTTGTGTACAAGAAGCACTCCAAATCCTCAAGGACTAGATGAAGTGCACTGGCTAGAACTCCACCCTCATGCTCCAGCCATAAGCCAACTCTTATTAGGGTAATAGGAGATAACAGGGGTCCCCACACTGAATGTTTTCCAGACTCAACTTCCACTTTTCCATAATCACTGTATTCAAAGGAACATGAAGCTTGAACTCTTGAAGTTCTGGTTTTGCATCATCGCAGCAAGCGAAATGTCATGGTATGCTCAAGTTGTGATAAGCCCAGAGAACCCCAAACACAGTCGGTGCTACCAAAACAGAAGAAAGGGGCACCACCAGGGACCCTGACGAATCCCTAGAATGCCTGAAGAAAGCATGTCTTCCTGGAACTTCAGGGAAGCTCCTGCTGACCCAGCAGAGAGGCCCAGAGTGCCTGCAAGCCATAAACTGAACTTCTTTGACCAATCTTGAGGTTGATGATAAGATGACAACCCAGAGGTGACATCTTCACCACAAAACCCAAGAGTTGGTGTCCTGACTTTGCTCCCAGCAAAGACACAACCAAGAGTCCCCCTTCGACCTGAAGACCCACCGAGAATGCTGAATTCTAGGATAAATTGCAAGTCAAGTAGTAATCTAGAGGGATTGAGGAGAACTCTGGTTTTTACCCCACTCAGCACCGTGTCCAACACCTGTCTGTCTGAAACAGAAGCCTTCCAGCAATGCAGATATTGAGTGACTGTGCCGCCTTTCAGCAGATCAGTAGGCCCCCCATGTTGTCAAGAATATCTGTCATGCCAGAAGGAGGAGACGTTGTCGAGGTTACATCCCACCCCATCTACCATCCTCTGGACCTAGATGCATTATCTTTTTAATAAACTAGAGTGGCCTGAAAAAGGTGCCTGTGGTACTTGTGGCTAAACAATTTAGATGAAGAGGAAGACAAGAACCTGGACGCTTCCGTGTAAGGGAGTACACTGCAGGATTTATTGAAAGTGAGAGCATGTCTGCACTCCCTGAATTCTGAGTGGTACATTTCCTCCACAGTGGGTTAAAAATCTACTTCCAAGTAAGGGGAGGCAGAGCACTGATACCTTCTGTGCCTCTTCCTCTTTCTAGACATGTAGCCCCATATGCCTCCTAGCTGCCGTTGAAGCCACATAGCCCAAGTACTAGACATAAAAGAAGCATCTGCCAGGAACTGGACCTAATGTTCCTTCTTGCTCAGTAACTCCACACAGTCTGTACCTTCCTGAAGTCCCTAAACAAGAGACTGAAAATACTTCAGTAGGGATTCCGCTGCATATTTGGTCTACGTTACTGCCGGAAGAGCCAGTTATAGCATTGAGGGACGTTAACTTTGTTGTCTGTTGGATTGGATGGAGCAGCTCCCTCCAAAGTCACCAAAGAGCAGCCTAAGTAATCACCATAGGATCCATGACAACCAACTAAGGCAAACAATTATCCTCAATGGGAAAAATCTAAAAAAGATGCAGACTCCTGACTTGCCTACAAAACTGACATTTCTAACTACAGATAACGGATGATGCAGGAAAATTGTGTTCATCTGGTAGTCCGAGTGATTTTGAACTGGAACTATGCAAATTCACTGTGGAATAAGCAGAGTCCCTGAGGAACTCTGGAGAATGTTCTACGGAAGACAAGGGCTACCAGGCTCATCATTCCAGCCAATCTGTGGTCTTCCTAACAATATTTCTTATCATTGGCTACCATGGCCTACTAACCTCACTTGACCCATGTTATTGGCACACGTCATTTACATGCGGAGGGAACTGTTGTATGGGTAAAGCAAATTATCTGTTGATGACCCAATACAGGTGGTAATGATTCATTAAGAAAACTTGAATGAGGGATACAATCAGAGATATGCCCCTGACACTTACACCACTCAAAACATATCATTACAGGAAACAAGGGAACCCAAAAGTAGCAATTAGTCTGGGACCTTTGGGAATATATCGTATTTCAAAAAACAGTGGTCCCAAACATTAGAAAGGATAGGACAATCCAGATAAATATAGACCAAAATTGAAATCTATATTCTACTGTCCAGCCGGACAGGTTTTTAATAGCATAAATAGTAGTATATATAAAAAATTGGTGAAACAATTTGCCAAGCGGGACACAGCCGGTGTCCAGCTATCACATATACAAAACCAAATGACATACATACAAAGGCAAAGAAGGGCAGTCTGTAAATATTACACAGTTATAACAGACAATGATATAAGCAGTACACTTTTTTGTGATCTTTCCAATACATTATATCAATCATCAAGTGTAAAAAATGTCCACGACGTTTCGATCTTTTTAAATTTCAGATCATCATCAGGACTTATAAATGCATGCCTCGATGTTTAAGCAGAGGGACAGGGTCGTCTAAGGGACAGTCGTGGGACCCGAAATCTTGTTTCAGATATACGGTCCCATTCACTGAGCCTGCCTAGGGGAACAGGTCCCATATTACGGTCAGTGGCCAGTCATAAGCAATGGAGCGACCAGCAATGTGGTCGAAGTCCGCCGCAATGGGGGATCCGTAAGGCGAACGAGTGAATACTCGTTACGACCACTCAAAACATAAGCATGTGCACAGTTACTTTCCCAATAAATTAATGCTTTACAAATTCTCAAAATTGTCACATTTCCAAACTGTGGTTATGGTTTTGTAAGCTTGGTAATGTCAACCTCCCACAAGATATTTGTGATTTCCAGGCTCGTTTACAACATGATTTGCACATTGGCTATGTGTCCCAGATACAGGCACCCACTTAAGGGACCAAGAAAAAAAATAATAATGTGTAGGTTTATATAACGTGTCTTATCACCCATGAAGGTATCTAGCCGCTGTCCATGGGCATGGGAAGATTAAGTGATTTGCCCAGAACCACAGGATGTTGAGTGACGCCGAGACTCGAACTCTGATCCCCAACTCCTGAGTCGGCATCATCTCCCTACAGGAGCAATGCAAGGAAGCTGGTCAACTAGTGATTCCCACCTCACTATAATCTTCTACTCCAACCTCACTCTAATCTTCCATTTTCATCTCACTCTAATATTCCATTTTCATCTCACTCTAATCTTCCATTCCCACCTCACTCGGATCTTCCATTCCCACCTCACTCTAATCGTCCATTCCCACCTCACTCTAATCTTCCATTCCCACCTCACTTTAATCTTACCTTTCCATCTCACTCTAATCTTCCATTCCCATCTCACTCTAATCTTCTATTCCCATCTCACTTCTTCCATTCCCATCTCACTCTAATCTTCCATTCCACCTCCGTCTAATGTTCCATTCCCACCTCACTCTAATCTTCCATTTCCATCTCACTCTATTCTTACATTTCCAACTCACTCTAATCTTACATTCCCACCTCACTCTAACCTTCTCTTCCCACATCACTCTAATCTTACATTTGCATCTCTCTCTAACCTTCCATTCCCACCTCACTCTAATCTTCCATTTCGATCTCACTCTAATCTTAAATTCCACCTCAGTCTAATTTTCCATTCCCACCTCACTCTAATCTTCCATTTCCACCTCATTCTAATCTTACACTTCCATCTCACTCTAATCTTACATTTCCAACTCACTTTAATATTCCAGCCTCTAGGTACATAAACACTCCTCCAGGAATCCACACCTTCTATTCTAGCACATTTTGCACTCATGTTTTAAACACCCATTTTGAGGACAAAGAATATGTTTGGGTCACCTTTCAAAGTGCGCAAAGGCACAGGACTGAGTGAGGTAAGTAATATCGATTTTTTATATCGATGTAAGTAATATCGAAGTTAGTAATATCGATATCAAATATATCGATGTTACTAATATTGATATTACTAATATCGATATTTATATTATTGTTATGTATTTTATTATGTATTTAATATGTATGTGTTATATGTGTTTTGTTAAGTGTACTACTGGTTGTAAAATATATGTATACAATTTTTATATGTTAATAATGTTTTTTTAAGTTAATGATATGTTTTAGTACCGTAGCGGGTTGTGGGTTTATAGGATGAATAGGGTGGGAAGTAATTAATTATACTAAATTAATGATTAATTTTTAGGAATTATAAATTTATTTTAATTATTTTCTGCGTTTAAGTTCTGAAGTGGGTTGTGGGTTTATAGGGGCATATTTATTTATTTATTTATTTATTTTCTTTTATAGCGCTGGAATTCAACCCCCGAAAGGGTATCTCCGCTCTTACGCTTTACCGAGGGGCCAGGACCTAGTTCTGAGCTATGAAAGAGATGGGGAGAGATTCCTAGCAGGAGACAAATAGAAAAGTTTTCAAGGACTTCTTGAAGGATTGGAGATTGGTAGTATTTTTGAGGGCAGAGGGCAGTGAGTTCCATAGGATGGGGCCTTTGTAGGACAGGGCTCGCCCTCCCTGCCTAGCTTTTTTTATCCTTGGAACCTGGAGTTGTTGCTGACTGCTGGAGCGCAGGGTGCGACTGGGTTTGTAGGGTGTGAATTTTTCTTTTAAATATTTAGGGCCATTGCCAAACAGACATCTGTGAATAGTGCAGCAGATTTTAAATTTTACACGCTGTCTAATTGGCAACCAGTGGAGTTTTGTCAAGAGGGGGAGTGAGGCAGACCTTGGCTGGGCGTTGAGAACTAGTCTCGCAGCAGTGTTCTGGACCACCTGTAGTCTCTGAAGTTGTTCCTCATTGGCCGAGATCAGCAGGCCATTACAGTAGTCCAGTCTACTGATTACCAAGGCCTGAACGAGAGTCTTCCTGTAAGGATCTGATAGGAATGGGAAGACTCGTCGTAACAGTCCAATGACCCGGAAGCAGGATCCTGCTACTTGATTTGTGTGCTCTTTAAGCAGAAGAGGTTTGTCTATCCGCACACCGAGGTTTTTAACAGTCTGTTAATAGGGTGGGAAGTAATTTAATTATAGTAAATTATTTAATAGTTTTTAGGAATGATTAAATATATATTTGTTTAAAATTAGCGTTTTAGTTCTGTAGTGGGTTGTGGGTTTATAGGAGAATAGGGTGGGAAGTAATTTAATTGTAATAAAGTAATAATTTATTTTGATTAATTGGAATTGATAATTAGATTATTGTTCATTAATTATTAATTGTTCATTAATTTGTATTAATTGTTAATTAATTTTATTAATTAACTAATTGATAATTATGTTAAGTGTATTATTTTATTATTGGAGTGTGCCATGCGTTTATAGGGGAATAGTGTTGGAAGTATTTGAAATCTAATGAAGTAATTATTACATTTATTGTTGGGTATTGATAATTAATTTATTGGACATTAATTATTAATTGGCAATAATTTTAAAATAAAAAATGTTGGGTATGAAAATTAATGTATCGTTGTAGTATTAATTGGCAATTAAATATTATTAAATATTATTTATTGATAGTTTTAATTAATATATGAATAAGTAATTATTAATTGATAATTAATGTTTAATAATTATTCTTTTTTGGAATACAAAATGATGTAATTGTTCAATATGTGTTAATTGGTAATTATGTTTTAATAATTAATATGTATTTGTTATTACACATATTTTATTGTTCAACATTTATTATTTGGTCATTAATATTTATCACTTATTATTTATTGGTGTTTATTATATAGTTTAGAATTATATAATAATTAATTCATTAATTCTTTTAAAAAATACTTTATTTATAAGTGTGTTATTTTTAATTTCTACGCTATCCAACACTTTCCCTACTGTTGCACTCTATGGAGTTGGAATAGTAATTTTGACCCTTACGCTATCCAACACTTTCCCTACTGTTCCACTCTCTGGAGTGGGAATAGTAATTTTGTACCCCTACGCTATCCAACACTTTATCTAATGTTGCACTCTCTGGAGTTGGAATAGTAATTTTTAACCCTACGCTATCCAACACTTTCCCTCCTGTTGCACTGTTTGGAGTTGGAATACTAATTTTTACCCGTATGCTATTCAACACTTTCCCTACTGTTGCACTCTTTGGAGTGGGAATAGTAATTTTTACCCCTACGCTATCCACTTTCTTTTCTTACACAACTAGCTGGAACCCCATCCATATGGACGGCATGGCCATGTGTCTGCTTAGAATACTGATTTGAGAGTGGGTCAAGAACCTGAAGAGTAACCTACGTGAGTCAGAACCATTCGTCTCCACTCGAGTCTCGCGGGATCATTGCAGCCTGGGCACTCCCAAGAGCATACAGTCCAACCAATGCCCTATAAAGAAACAAGCATAGAGAGTGTCTATGCTGTTAAATGATGAACCACAGACAGAAAACCACTCTGAATGACTTGCGCATCCACATATACAGCTAAGGCCTACCACAGTGAATGTGGATCCTCTCTGGCAGACGTACTGCTACTAAAATAGCTGGTCCCTGTTGAAGGCTCTTAAATAACATTTTACAATGTAAGAAACGGTATGAGAGTTTCTAAAGTCCATTCTGCAGCGACAATGGATTGAAGGGCCAGGGAACAAGATTTCTGCTTGGTCGATTACATGAGCAATAGTCTAATTAGGATTGCACTGCACTCTGCCGGCTGAACCGTTAGCTTGCTGCCAAGTCGTAATTTGTAATACAAGTTATTTCCAGGCCTTGTGTGCCAGTCCTCTGGCAAAGTCTTCAGAATCAAAGGACCTTTGCTCATGAATTGAATCATGAGGCTGCATTGTTTTGTAAGCCAAAGTCACTGGCAGGTGTAAGAGTAGAGCCTGACATATGTGGTGCTCAGCCTCTATAGTCAAGGAAGGGGGGGGGCATGCAAAGTTACTAGACTAATTTTTCTCTCCCTTGGAGAAACACACAAAGGAGCGCCTCAAAGCATAGAGCCACTTCTTCGTAGCAGTAAGTCCAGGCAAGGGAGGAAATTTCACCATTGATTTGGCATCGGGACATGCTGTTGTGAGACAGTGATTTAGTGGTAGTATCAGAAAACCCACACTGTAAAGCTGTCGCTTGGTGCCAGGAAACCTGTTTTCAAGAATAAAAGAAATACTAGCCAGTAACCTATTTTTAATAAACCTAGGCTCTGCGGCTAACTAATGTGGGTGCAACCATATCAGATTGTCTAAACATCTGGACTTGCAGATCTCTCTGAAGGAGACAGAACTGTTACTAAGCCCCTCAAAGTATCTCAGGATAATTTATTTAGGAACCCCCAAACTCTATTGCTACCTGGCATCGTCCGCGTATGGTACAGGATATAGTCTGACATACATGTCATGTACTACATTTTATTTACAGTCATCATTAAAAGTTCTTGATGATTTGATCTTTGCTTGTTTTTGATTAATAGTTAACATTTATTCAAATGAGTATTATTTCAATGTCCAACGTTTAGTGACAGTTTTGGGTCAGCCTGTATTTGGATCTTAAGGTATTTATCTACTTAGATTCCATTGTGTATGTAAAACTTCCTCCTCCCGCACCCTGGTTGAGGTTTTTCTCTGAGATTCATCAAAGCTACCTTAAAGAGAACTGGTGTAAAATCAGAGTGCCTTTAGGTCAGATCTTTCTGTAACCAGCTGGATTGAAGGTGTTTTAGGCACTCGGTCAGAGGTCATTAAGCCACTGGTTCCTCGTCCATCGCTGCTTCGCCAGGGATATCATTGGAGTAGAGTAGCCACAATGGATAATTCTTGGTTGAACCACACTATGGCACTCCCTTGGAGGAAATTACATTGAATAAGAAGGCAAGTTGCTATTCAGGGCTAAGCCGGTGAAGCCATAGGGTTGAGTCCATTAAGCAAGACGCAATCCAAGTGTCAAAGTAACGCCTTTGGGCATTGGCAACCCGGGGATGAGAGGCAGTGGAAAAGCATTTATGTGACTCCATTTGGAGGAACATCTCTGCTACCCTGAAAAGCTAAAACTCTGACAACATTTGCGCCCATCCATACGCTAAACCTGAATTTCCATCCTATGATAAACCTGTAAATCCCATCCAGAACCTTATTAAATATAAAAATTAAAGAGATAAATATTTTGTTTACAAAAGTTTTATACGGTCCATGTCCGTCTGTAGAGTGTCTCATCCTGAGCATATACATGTTTCATCCACAGTGTCGGCACTCGGCCCACAGACTAGGGGTGCGATAACTAACATAACTTGCCGTAGTGTAACTACGAGAAATTACAGCACAATTACGCGAGATTATTCGGAATTACGCAAGGAGCGTAAATCTGCATTTTTCTTAGCACAAAATGCACCCTCACATTCAAAAGGAACCATAGGATGCATTTTCGCTAAGAAAATAGTGCTAAATGCAGCACAAATAGCAGCAGCTGCTTGGGCTCTTGCAGTAGGAATTCTTGCCCAAAAATTACATGGAAGGGCGCAATTGCGTAATTTACTGTAATTTCAGGTCACAAGAGTAACTCCACATTAGGGCCCGTGGTGGGAGTGCTGCAGGGCGGTGACGTGGGGCGGTTTCAGGGGCTGGGTGGGGGCTAGTAAAGTACGGAATACGTCCGAATAGAGGTAAGTAAACATATAAATAAATAAAACAAATTTTGTTGCGCGTGCTGCATCACATTTAGCGAAGTTCGTTTTATTTATTTATATGTTTACTTACCTCTATTCGGCCGTATTCCGTACTTTACTACTCCCCACCCTGCCCCTCCCCCATCCCACATCACCGCCCGGCAGCGCCCTCACCACAGGCCGCTACTGGTAACTCAAAATTACCTACATTTTTTCAACCTAATTTAAAATTGGGCCTAGGCTTACGAGAGACCTATTGGGCCTCGGCCTACATAATTTTAAATTTGAAAATTGCGCCCAGGCGTAATTTAAAATCGTGCCCAAGCCTTACATTCTCCGTCTTCTCTCAGGTCTTATTGGGTCTCATCGTGGTTTTTCCTTGTGTTACAAGTAGAAAAAACAAGCCTCCTATCTTTTCGTGACTTTACTTCCCTCCAAAAGAGTGCAAGTCAATTGAGTCAGAGTAAGCGGGACTAGTTAGCCATATTCACTATGTATTTATGTACAGGCCCCGGAAGGACTCATTATGCTCGCTTGTAAGTACCTTCAGGTCATACATTATGCATGTCATTAAAGGGCATCCTCGCCCTTACACATTTGTTTCTTAATATTGTTGAAGGGCATACATTTATGAAAGTGAAAAGTAAAATAGATGCTAATAGGAACAAGAAAGCGTGAATCTGAGATTAAGATCTCCCAGCACATTGGGGTCACCGGCTAGGCTTCCTTGGAAAACAAGACCCCACTTTTGGTGTCTTTTATTCAAAAAAGCATAAGTAAAAGGAACTCCACCAAGTGGACCTTTAGCACTGGTTTTTATCATTGAAGCTGTTCCCTTCCAGGAACTCATGAGGAGTCTGGAGAAAGTGTAGAGCTGTCATTTTCGGCCATAAAGGGGTGGTAATTTTCAGCCATGGTGGGGTGGCAATATACACGCCATAGTTTAAGTGAGTATTAAAGGGCATATCAGCAAGGCGGCGCTATGAAATTATTGCCGCTTTTGCGTCCGTTTTCAGGCGAAAAGCGGCAATCATTTAATTGCCTTATCAGCAAAGACACGCTATCGCGTGTTTTGCTGATTTAGCGCCCCTTACAGCAACGCCCAGCTTAGCATCTCTAATGAGATGCAAAGTGGGCATTCCGTGCCAAAATAACTGGAGAAATGTCGCTAACCGACATTTCTACAATTATCAAGCTGCACGCAAACAAGCAGAGGGATAAGAAAAGTAGCGCTAACCACAGTTATCGCTACTCTTTCCTTACGCCTGCTTGTAATATGACTTAGCCATGTAATTCAATTAGAGGTGGATTACATGGCTAAGACCAGCCTGCCCTATCAGCAAGGTATCGCTGGTCACAGTGCGATTATCACTGGATTTCCAGCGATAATGACACTGTTTTTCAGCTAACGCATGGATTCCTATCGCTTTGGAGATAAGCACTGCTGATAGCATGCTATCTCCGCGATAGGCTCCAGTGTTAGCCTGTGATAATTTTCCTCGCCCTAAAAGCGCTGAGCGATAATTATCGCAGGCCCTTGCTGATATGCCCCTTAATTCAGAATCCGCAGGAGAGCCTCTTTTCCACCTCATGGAGTCAGGCTAGAAGCAGAAGTAGTCAATTTACATCTCTCTGGGTTAAGCAAAGCACTTTGAAGTGTGAGAGGCATTGTCATCTCTTCAATATCAGAATTTCTCATGCAGGGGATGATGTGGGCAAGCTGGGGATTGGATGAGTTTTTTATGGGAAGCTGAACATAGTTGCCCTTACAATGATCAGATGGCACATCACAGCATCAAGACCGGTGCCAAACTTTGCGGTATCAACAATTCAAGTGTCCTCCAGGCAAGGCGCCGGTGGTACAGTGCACTCTTTCTGGTGACATTGGCTTGATGTACAAATGACAGGGTAACTGCTACAAACATTCCTCGTGGACTGAGGGTGAGGAGTGAACGAGACTGAGGCCCCCACTGTTTACAGCCTCTCAAGAGGGAAAGAGTGGGAACCTATCTTGCCTAAAAGTAGTACCTCAGTTTCAGATGAATTGATGGATAGTCGAGTAGTAGTATTGTGACTTGTCCTGTTGGTATGCTCCCAACAAAACACTAAGCTCTGCCTTCTCCAAAAACATAAGGCTCTTGAGTTTTAAAAAAGCTCTCTGGAGGGTAAAAGATTCCTATGACCCACTCAAAAAGCATGGAACAAGCTGCCCAGGCATTTAAAAACAAAGTCTAACCTGTTACTCTTTAGGAAAGCGCTTAAAACCTGGCCTTTTGCTATTAACCAGTTTGAGTTTTCTTGTTTCTGACAGTTTGCTAGCGCCAAGACGCCTCTGGACATTCGCAGGCTCTATAAAACTAAACTTGAACTTGTTGATGGCCACAGAAACCTTCTTTAGATTAACATCATGGGTGTAGAATGTATCCCCATGTGGCCTGGAGGCAGGATACATTCCGAGGGTGTTTTTGCATTCTATGAAACTTAGTGGAACAAATTTACATAAGCCAAAGTTATCATGAAAATCTGCCTTTGTTTCCGAACTTCTTGGACCAGCAGTGGACAGCCCAGCTTTATATGGAAATGGCCTTCAGGTGCCTAGCTGGTCAGAGTGAGTGCCAGTGGGGATATGAAGATGCTGGCATCGGGACTGGTCATCGTGATACCCTGCAGCTGATGCGGGTGGTTGATTCGCTTGGTGAATACCAATAAGCATGAAGGAAGTGAACCAGTTAATAGCTGTCCAGGAGACGGCCATTGTTGCACTGGAAAAGAAGGCCCATGATTTAGAAGGCTCAGGAGAGGTCAAGAGGATGCTCAAGTAGAGCCAACATCTATGGCAGTGGGTAGTGTTTTCTGATATTGATGGGATTGTCCTCCTTGCCCCACCACAAGCATGAACCAGACTCGTCGAAGAGGCTGTTCCTCTAGAGAAGACATGAGACTAATGCACTATGGCTGCGCTGGGAAGCCCAGAGAAGAACCTCCAGCAAACAACTCTAGAGTGACGATGAAAAGCTTAAACGTCTTCTTGGAGGTCAACCTTTCATAGAAGAAAGCATCCATTTGTTTCATAATGAGGAGTGTAGCTTAACTACCATAAAACTGCAGTTGCCGTAGTGTTGGTAGTGGCCTACATGGGGCTTGATGACATCATATACTCAGGCTACAGAGATGTCTAAGATTGTCTCAGGTTGGTTTGAGTAATATGCTTGGAGGTTGGATAGAAGCCGATCCCTCGTCAAGATGCTGGACTGGAGCGTGTTGATTTTCGATTGTGGGACCTTTAGATGTTCGCTTTGGTGTGTGTGGCCCAGGTTTGCTGTGGACACAGGGGAGTCTGTCATTTCAGTCACAATTCTCAATTCTTTTAATCGGTGATGCAGATCTGGAAATGAAACTTTTAATTCTCATTAGAGCTCAGATGCTGCCATCAGTTGTGGATGTGACAGGTGGCACACTCAGTGGGACATATTGCTTTTTGCCAGTGCCTTTTCAACACTTCATGATGTTGTATCAAAGTCTTGAGATCAGAAGTGGCCCACTTGTTGGTGTAAACCTGGGTTGCTTTTAATTTGCTTCTGGGGAGTCAACATTTCAGATGTTCAGAACAATCAACTCTTGAGCCCCATACAATGTCCGATGGAAGCAGGTAGCGAATGGATCATAGATGGAAATGGAATCTCAAAGAATATTGGTATGGTTTGTAGATAACTAGTTGAGATAGCAGATGGCAAGAGCCTTTGATGATGTGGTTTCCTCAATTGATCAACTTTCCATTGTTCTGATTAGCAAACAGTGGTATGTCTTCCATGAGTGGGAATCATTCTATGCCCACCTGGGATGCAATAGAAACAGAATTCACAGGCTCTCCATATATATCACCACCATTCTTCTGAGTTCCAGACCACCAGCTAAAATAAAAACGTTCACACCAAAACCACTAAGGTTCCCTCCTCTGCCCTTTCACCACCACCCATTTGTAAAACCACAAGGATTACAACCTCCCAGATCAAGACCATGAAAGACACTTTTCTAGAACTCATCATTTTAATCAGATTGCTTGCCTATTTACTGCACCACATTCTCCAAACACAATACTCTAGATTGCATCTTCTCTTTCATATATTCACGACACAGCCAAGTCGACTCCACGGCTATCATACGTTTTAAAACGTAACTAGTAAAGTTGACAAGATTTCACTTTCAAATTTGGAGGGAGATAATCAAATTTTGACCAATTCCGAACGCTTTTCAGGTAATAGAAGAGTATATAGAACAGAACTCAAATGATGCCCATCCGGAACAACGCTACTCGAAATACTTTCAGACATAGATGCTCCCTCAAGCCCTCAAGACCCAACTAATCGATATTCAAGTAGAAAGGTTTCTTGGGGGTCAGTCAGGATGGACAATGTGCTCGAGAACAGTGCATAGAATATGAAGAGCATCTACACAGAAAGGACCAGCCCTTTTATCTGCTTTTAGTTGTGAAAGTATCAAGGAGATTTGTCACTTGGAAGTGTAAATGTAAATGTAAATGCATGTGTCTTGTAAAGCGCACAGCTGCCCTGAGGCGTCGTGGCGCTGTAGATCGCTGGGGAACCCGTCCTGGCTATCCCTGTGAGATGGTCCCTACTGGGTATCTCCAAGGTGAAACCAGGCATCCCCGGCGAATGTGGGGGGCCGTTGTAGAGATGAGACAAGCTAATGCCCAGAGTTGCCGAGTGTGATCCCTGGTTAGAGTAGGCACCGAGGCGAGAATTATCGAGTCCGCTGACCCTGGTCCACGACCCTGCCGCGTCGGGAATTGAACCCTGGTCCCGGGCCGTTCTCTGCTTCTGGGTCTGCCGCCTCTAACCAGTGAGCCACACCACTCCAGTGGTATTAGAAATGAACATTTTGAGTCAGCTTTTAAAGGTGTTAAAAGAAGAGATTGTTCTAATAGTGCAGGATGGAGCACCAGACTCTGGGTTACTACTAGAAAAAAGCTGGCTTGGGAGTTTTTGCTTTCCTGAAAGTTGTAGTTTCCAGGAAGAGAGGCTCTGAGCTGTGGTGTATATGTGGTGAATAAGAGATAAATAGCTTAGCCGTGGAACAAGGTTTTGAATTATTCAAGAGTGTGCACAGAGGCTTTAGGTACTCCTTGGTGAAGGGGGAACTTGATTAGAAACTTGCTAGTTTTATTGTTTGTTTGCAGTGGTTGGATAGTAATGACTCAAATAGATCACAGACTGCAAATTGCGAAATTTCTGAAATTGATGGTCAAAACTAGGAAAACAATGGATGGTTTTTAAATATCCTGTAATTATTTAAATCTTTATACTGCTAAATTTTGTGCTGTCACTTATGTGCTTTTATGGTTAATTGATTTTATACCGAATAAAGCGTATTCTGATTCTGATTCTGACTCAAATCACCTTGGCACTGTTCTGCATATTCCCATCTGTAATTCCTTGGTTTTCAAAACAGAAGCATGATCGACTTATCAAACGCTGCTGGTGGATCAAGAGGGATAAGAAGAAAGACTCTAAGGTCTAAGGTGTGAAGCGGGACTCAAATCAAGTCAAAATAAAGAGAACTTTATTCGGCCATATATGGCCATAAAAGAAAAAAAAAGAAAAACAAGACACAGTAAAAACATACAAGTAAAATAGTAAAAATCGCACAGAAACCGTAAAGGGCAATTTGCAGTCAAATCTGCACTGTCTGCCAGATGGACACATGAAGTGACGGACAGCAATCCAGGCAGTGCTTGGGCCTTACAACAAAAATAACATTTAGACATAGAACAACAATCATAAAATATGCACAATGAGAATAATAAAAATATAAAATTCATATAATATAAAACGGTTGGTAGAGAAGTGATGTTTATAAAATTGCATACATACGGAAGGGCCGCTCACAAATGCTGCTATCGGTGATGTGTTCATGATGTTAAGAGATAGGCAAGAATTTGGCACACCAGTAGGAGCGGTACTCAATTTGTAACTCAGCAGTCTCTGTACTACAGCTGGTTCTAAAGCCTGATTGTAGACCATCAAGTAGGTGGTTTTCACACACAACCTTCCAGGGCTTTAGCTAGGATAGAGGTTGAAAATGATTCCGTTCTTCTGGGTCGGCTTTTTGTTTTTTGAGTAATGAAGTGATTTGGCCAGTTTTAAAGCTGTTTGGAAAGGTCATATTTCAGGGGAATGGCCAGGTATGTTAAGTAGGGGATAAAACAAGAGCTGATCTCCTTCACTGGCTTGGATGGGAAGCCTCTAAGGAGTGAGAGGATGGTCCATGCTCGACAGTGATCCTTGCTAAACCTTTCTGCGTTATGTCTTAGAAAGATGACCACGGTTTAGCTGTTTGGATGTGTTACGTTTTCTGTGGATGAATCACGATTATGGACAAAGAGAGCGATTTCCATTTTTTATTTTGTCTTGGAGACAGGTGGAGAAATATTTGCACTTTTCTTTGGAGGCATTGTTGTGGTGGGAATTAAAGGGATATCTGTGCTTCATGAATTCGAAAACTTTCTAGGGATGATTTGAAAATATTTTCATGGGTTTAATTGTGTTTTGCCTCAGAAACTGGTCTTATCTCTTATAGATAGATAAGATACAAATTTAAAAGAAAATGATTGTTCCAATATTTACAAAAAACACAGTTGATGGACAGAATGTAGAACAATGTCATACATTCACCCCAGTACAAGGATCTGGGCCTAAATCCATCGTTTTTTTGCACTCCACACCACCCTGGGTTAGACACTGGCTATGTGCAAATCAGCTCTGACCCTGTGCCTCATGGGAACAGTCCAGTCCGAACTACCAAGCCATGTCTTTCCCAGACCGGAATCGAGCATCCAAGGACCGGTTTCTGGCTATCAGCCTTTATTCAGCCTGGATAGCTTGACTCCAGTGGTGTGGAGAGCCTGGGACTCACGTCTGAGCATACCCAGCCCACTCGGGGTGAAAATTGCAAAAAACACAGTTGATGGACAGAATGTAGAACAATGTCATACATTCACCCCAGTACAATGATCTGGGCCTAAATCCATCATTATTTTGCACTCCACACCACCCTGGGTTAGACACTGGCTATATGCAAATCAGCTCTGACCCTGTGCCTCATGGGAACAGTCCAGTCCGAACTACCAAGCCATGTCTTTCCCAGACCGGAATCAAGCATCCAAGGACCGGTTTCTGGCTATCAGCCTTCATTCAGCCTGGATAGCTTGACTCCAGTGGTGTGGAGAGCCTGGGACTCACGTCTGAGCATACCCAGCCCACTCGGGGTGAAAATTGCAAAAAACACAGTTGATGGACAGAATGTAGAACAATGTCATACATTCACCCCAGTACAAGGATCTGGGCCTAAATGGCTCTCGGGTGTCTGTAAACATTCGAAACAGTCCGCAGCGGCCACCATCTTGTGTCTCGGTAGGATTGAGACACAAGAGGTGGCAAAAATCAAAGGGGGAAATGTGCAAAAGGGGGCAGGGTACACCCCCCTGACCCCCTGGGTTTGATGTGGGGGCCATAAAAGGGTCCTGCTGGTAAAAAAAAAAACAAAAAAACGATTTTCGCAGGAGGGGGGAGGGGGGGCGTCCGGTACGCGCACCTGGGAGCGTACCGGGGAGCGTACCATGGAGATAAAAAATGATAGTTTTTTTTTTTTTTTTTAAATAGCATTTTTTTATAAATTGGAGGTAGTTCTGAAAAGAACTTTTTTTTGTTTTTGTTGTTTCATATTTTTTTAGACTTTTTAAAACGATTTTATATTTTTTTCAGGGGAAAAACAAAAACAGGGATTCCAAAACTGCTCAACAGGAGCAAAAAAATGTGAACATTTAGGGACTGGCAGGGCAGCGGTGTTCCTGTTTCTTTATCGCAATGAGTTCAACACTCTGCTCCCCATAGCAGAGCAGTTCGTCACACTGCGTGCACAGAAATTTGATGCCTGCAAACACCGGCTGTATGTTAGGGACCATTCTTCTACGGGGTGGTCCCGAAGGTGTTGCTCCACCAGTGGAGAAGCGTGGCTCAGTGGTTAGAGGCGGCAGACCCGGAAGCTGAGATCGGCCGTGGACCAGGGTTCGATTCCCCGCCTCGGTGGGTCTCGGGCTCAAAATTCTACGGACTCGACAATTCTCGCTCCGGTGCCTACTCGACTCACAGGGTCACACTCTGCGACTCTGGGCAATAGCTTGCTTAATCTCCACTACAGCCCCTCGCGGCGGGATGCCTGGCTTTCACCTTGTGGATACCCTGCCGGGGTATCTCACAGGGGAATACCAGGACGGGTTCCCTAAGCAAGCGCCTTGATACCTTCGGGTGATACGTGCACTATATAAGTCGCAATACATACATACATACATACATACAATACATACAGTGGAGGTGCTGCCGCCATCTGTGGATAAATTCCGTGCCAGCTCCCTGACACTCTCCCTGGCAAAGTTTTTTGGGTGTCTTCTTTTGACATGCCTGATTAAATTGGCATTTCCGAAGCTATTTTTTTTAGAGGATTGCCTCTGGATAAAGTACTGCCACATATTTTGCAGGTTACTTTTGGAGCATTGACTTTTTTTTGTCCTTCAGGGATGTCATAGAATTACCAGATGAAATGGTCCTTTTTCTTCTGGTGAGGAGGGTCCTCATCCAAAAATTCGCCGGAATCACTGCTGGATGACTCCCTTTCAGCCATTGCTGTAGATCAGGAAAGTAGGAGATGAAGACAGTACACAGAACAGCTCTTGCTCTCTCCAAGTACAAAGCAATAGTGAGAGAAATGGGTGGGTTTCACACAATTTGGAGAAAAAAAAAGTTCTGAACCAATGAAAAGTGTTATTTTAAAGTCACATGGCTTGACGCGCTTACGCTACGCGCCCTGGGGTGTGTATCGTAAGCGCATTGGGGCGCTTACGTTGCGCGATCATATGCGCTTCCGGGTGCGCTTACGCGGTGCGTCATAAGATGCATCTCGCGGCTACGCGATACGTGTCTTATGACGCAAGGTGTGGCGGCTACGCGATACGTCACGATGTTGTTTTCGTTCGCGGGAATAGCGCTCTCGGGACGCTCCCCGGTACGCGCCCCGGGGCGCGCCGTAACATTGTGCTTACCCGTGCTTTCACCGGTACGCGCCCCGGGAGCGCTCCGGGGCGCGTACCAGGGCAAACAATAAAAAATATATATATATATATTTACACTATTTAAAATTTGTTATAAAAATTATTTCTTTCTTACCTATAGATATTTGCTTTTAAAAAACCTATTAAATTCACTGAAAAAACCATAGGTTTCACCCCAGTTATAGTTAGGAATTAGCATTTAAAAAACCTATTAAATTCACTGAAAAAAACATAGGTTTTACACCAGTTATAGTTAGCTGGAAATTTTACTCGCATAAAACCATTGAAATTCCCACGTTATAGTTAGTTGGACTCACTATAACTTGCGCGTGCAATGCACTGCTGATGACGTCACATATTACATCACTCATGACATGGTCAGTGACATCACTCATGACATCACTCATGAATATATATATATCTATATCTTTATATATCTATATATATATCTATATAAATATTTTATATATATATATATATATATATATATATATATATATATATATATATATATATATATATATTTCAAAGTTTCTTCTCCCAGAAGACAATGATGCAGAGTACTTCTGGTTGCTGAAAAGTTTTTATTTAGGCAAAAAGTGGCAACTGCCTACCGACGCGTTTCACCTGTCTAGACTGGTGAAACGCGTCGGTAGGCAGTTGCCACTTTTTGCCTAAATAAAAACTTTTCAGCATCCAGAAGTATTCTGCGTCGTTGTCTTCTTGGGAGAAGAAACGTTGAAATAATTACGAAGGGTGACCGGCACCCGCGCAGGATCGCAGCTGAGTTAGAGGCCAGGAGCAACCGGACATCTGTGTACGTATATATATATATATATATATATATATATATATATATATATATATATATATATATATATATATATATACACATATATATACACATATATATATATAGTCAAAATCCTATTAATGAGCAGAGTCCTGGTGTAGATCCTCAACTCTCTCCTCCACTTTGCTAGTTGTTTTCTGTTCCACTGTATTTACCCCTTTACCATACTTAATGTTTCATAGGTCATTGTCTCCTCATCTTGTAAAGCGCTCTGATACCTGAATGGGTCTAGTTCATGCTATATAAAACTTTAAAATACATAAATAAATAAATAAAGAAAAATATATATATATATATCATCCACCAAGTGGCTTGCCTGTGCTGACTAGTCTTGGCGCTCTCCAGTGATGCGATACCCCTCAGTCGAGCCCAGCCGCAATTATTCAACACTCCTCTCCGGCAGGAAAAGAAATGGGTCGTACTGCAGGGAGACTTCAAAACTCCTTTACTTTATATATATATATATATATCCAACAAATGTTGCCTGCGTTGAAGAAAGCCGCCAAACAGGTACGTGTTAACCACATTTAATATTTGTTGCAGGGAGCATTCAGGAACACACACAGGTTTTCAAAAAAATTGAAGTCCTGCAATGTCCGACTTGTTTCGTGTTAATAAACACTTCTTCAAAGACACTGGATGCCGAGTACAATCATGGCGGTTTTCACAGCACCACTTAAATATTCACAAGCCACCTCCCATGTGGGCGTGGCCTCAGCAAGGCCCGATGGTCCTTGTAGTGCTGTCTCCTACTCCAGTGAGAGCCTTGACTGTACCCCGCAATATTAAAACATAGAACCCCAGTGGGTGGTGAAATTCATGCTATTGCCCCCGCCGCTGCTCTTGTCCTGCAGCAAGTGGAACCTGTTACCATCACAATGGCGTCATGTGGCGTCGCCGCAGGAGTGCTGACAGCATCGGGGCTTTCGACGCGGCTCAGGCAAACTATCCAACAAATGTTGCCTGCGTTGAAGAAAGCCGCCAATTAGGTACGTGATAGCTACATTTAATATTTGTTGCAGGGAGCATTCAGGAACACACGCAGGTTTTCACAACATTGTGAAGTAATGAAGAACAATGTAGTACTGTACAAGAGGTTCATAGAAAACTCTTTAAACTTGAGTTTCACTTGCACCACCATCAAAACCACAATACAATTCCTAGATTTGGAACTCTTCGTAGCCAACAACAAAATACAGACACGTACATACAGGAAGCCCACGGCAGGAAATGCATTATTACATGCCCAAAGTTTCCACCCAACAAAACTCAAAGAGTCTATACCATATGCGCAGTGCCTCAGAATGACCCGGAATTGCAGTACCGAAACAGGCTTAACTGATGCAATGGAGAACCTCTTCTCCAGACTTAGAAATAGAGGTTACAGCCAAAAGACACTAGACAAGGCAGAAATCAAGTGAAAGAATAAGAACAGAAAAGATCTCCTTTTTCCAGATAAAACCCCATCCCGAAAACATAAGGAGAAAGACATAGTGAACACCCCTAGACTGATCACTGGCTATAACACGTACCATGAGAACCTACGTAAGATACTGAACAGGCACTGGCCCTTGGTACGAAATGACCCGGTCATAGGTCACCTATGTGGCAACTCAGCCTCAGTGACCTTTAGAAAGGCAAAATCCATGAGGAGCCAACTGGTCTGCAATGCCCCTACTATCACAAAAACAACCATGTGGCTACAGACTCAGAAGGGGTTCAGAAAATGCACTAAGTGCAAGGCCTGCAAACATGGGATCAACACTAGCTTTGTCACACTACCTTTCAGACTGAAACCATCCACAATCAGAGGTAGTTACTCTTGCAAACCGGAGTACTCAGTCTATGTGCTGGTCTGTTGTTGTGGTAAAAGATATGTGGGGAGCACAATCCACCAGGTACATTAAGAATCCTACAACATCTGAGGGCAATAACGAATAGTGACCAAACATACCCCGTGGCAAGGCACATAAACACATACCACGCAGAAAATACACAGAATTTATCGTATTTTGTAATCGACAACATACCCAAGAACATCAGGGATGGGAACCATCTACTAGCGTTACGACGGCTAGAGTCAAGGTACATAATCTTACTAGACTCTAAAATTCCGAATGGGTTAAATGCTGACGAGGCACTTAATGTACACCTCTAGTCCAGATTGTTTGTCCCAAGTCCTAAACCACTCTTAAAACATCTGAGACTCACCAAAAATACCAAGAAATGTTATATTAATTAATTGTTTGTTTTGAAAAATCCTTATAATCTTTTTGATTTTGACACGTTAGAGCACACCATAACTTTGTACAATGCAATACAAACATGTGTAACTCGAGACACATCGCAGTATACCGCGACCACAGGCACAGGATTACAACAACACGACAGCATGTCACACACGGGCAACAGATGACATAATTACTCCACTTGGAGACTATACCAGCGACACTTCGTATTTTAACCTTGTGTTGCCTTAACTATGCACCACCCACTGCGCTGCTGCCACTCTGTCCCCGGACGTTAAACCAATCTGATACACCTTGTATTATAAAAACTTTCTCAAGGCCCTGAGACTGTAGGCAGGATGGAGTAATCGTCCAGCGAGTGCATCAAACGCATCCAGTACACTGGTAATTGGATGTATGAAGGAAACGTTTCTACGATGCATACTGCTACTCATGTATGTTCCTGGCCTGGGGTACTACTCCAACGATACAATTGAAAGTGCCTTGTTTTAATTGTAACATTGTTTTAAACCCAACCCTACACAAATTTATGTTTCAAAATGACGCTTAATTGTATATTTCCTTAACTTTTGGTTTCACCCTTTTCATAATTTTATGTTTATCGCGACACATTATGTAGACCAAGTAACATGCAAATGTGAAATTAACATTTTTGTGGAGTTTTTGCACAGTACATAGAAAGAGATGACCATGATATATAAAATAAACTCTTCTATGTCTGTTACGAGCGTCATGACAGGGTTGGCATGGCAACCAATACTAGTTGTAACTTGTCAGTAAGTCATGCATAAGTAAATAAACCTTTGTTTGGTGGTAGCCAGATGTAGTGAGCAAGGCGGGAGCTAACCGCCGAAACGCATCTGAGCAGCAAAGAAGTGTGGACCGGTTTTGGATATATATATATATATATATCCTCTCACAGCCCATAATGCATCACCATTATGAAACACATGGTGAAAGCAGAAAATGTAAAATGAAAGAAGGACTAATTGTAGAACACTGCCGTGACCAAGAACGTTTGTTCGAAACGCGTAGGAGTTTTGCTGAAGACCTGAGTGATTAAAACTGAGATTTACCTGCCAAGAAGTGTGCCGCGTGAACTTTTTGTTTTTGGATATATATATATATATATATATAAATATACATATATATATATGTGTATACATATATATAGTATACATATATATATATATATATATATTACCTACTGGCGGTCGCCAGTAGGTATATATAGTTAGGATTTTTTCTCTATGGGTTTTTTGAAAATTCTATGTCTAATAACTTTGGCGTTTGTGGACGGAATTGGCAGAAATTTTCAGGAAAATGGCACATTTTGTTTCTGAGCAGCCCCTGAAAATTTTGGGGGGGGTTCGTCAAGGGGGGGCCGAGAAAAAAGGGGGGTCCCAAAACGCGTTTTTCCCATGTTAATTTCCATAGGGCGGTTGGCCTCACTTTTAGCCCGAACGGCTGAATGGATTTGCACGAAACTTGGCAAAATTGTAGGGACTGGTAGCCCGATGTGCCTTTTGTAGGTCTCAATATATGTGCTTCAGTGGATTTTGAGAAATTAATGTTCAAAAAAAGATATATATCTGTAACAGCGGACTGGGCAGCGCTCCGCTACGCGTACTTTTCGCGCAACGGAGCTTTGTGAAGCGAAGCTGATTGGTTCTCCGGCGTCTGTCAACATTCCAAACAGTCCGTAGCGGCCGCCATCTTGTCTCTCGGTAGGATCGAGAGACAAGAGGAGGCCAAAGCGAAGGGGCAAATGACCATAAGGGGGCATAGTACATTGTCGCTCACCCCCTAGGTTTGATGTGGAGGTTTTAAAAGGGCCCCGCGGGGCAAAAAAAAATAAAAATAATAATAATCGAACAGCTGAATGGATTTGCACGAAACTTGGCAAAATTGTAGGGACTGGTAGCCCGATGTGCCTTTGCTAGATCTCAATATATGTGCTCCAGTGGATTTTGAGAAATTAACGTTCAAAAAAAGGTATATATCTGTAACAGCGCACCGCTTCGCGTACTTTTCGCGTTACGGAGCTTTGCGAAGCGAAGCTGATTGGCTCTCCGGTGTCTGTAAACATTCCAAACAGTCCGTAGCTGCCGCCATCTTGTCTCTCGGTAGGATCGAACAGCTGAATGGATTTGCACGAAACTTGGCAAAATTGTAGGGACTGGTAGCCCGATGTGCCTTTGCTAGGTCTCAATATATGTGCTTCAGTGCATTTTGAGAAATTACCATTCAGAAACAAGATATATATCTGTAACAGCGCTCCGCTTCGCGGAGATAAAATTATATGTGTATTACCTAGCTGTTGCTAACACCAGTTAGCGACGGCTAGTAGAAGATAGCGACCATCTTGGGCCCCACTTTGCATGTGAGTGATATTTATCACTAATGACATGCAAAGTGGGCATGCCAAGATGTTAGCGACTGGAAACAGTCGCTAACATCGCTATCTCCTATTATCAACTTTTGGAAATATTCGAGATAAGGGCGAATATCTCCAAAAGCTACCACCTGCCCTGAGCAGTTCTTAGCCATGTTATCCAATGGGAGGTGGATAACATGGCTAAGAGCATTAGCTCGGTAATGCATGAATATCGCTGAGTTTTCAGCGATATTAATGCATTGCGGTCGTTTTTTATCGTATTTCCGATAAACCTTGATAATAGCAAGGTTTATCTGCGATAATTTCTGACGGTAAAAAAATCGTTGCTAAGCATCGTTAGGGATAAATATCGCTTAACTTTGGTAATATGCCCCAACGTCTGTTAACGTTCGATTCGAAGGAAATCAGGAAGTGTTGAAAAACATTGTCTGCGCCATCTTGTCTTTTTTCAAATGCCACACTTTTGTCGTGCACGGCAGCCATTTTAGATGCCTTGACCAGACCCACTCTGTGCACGCTGTCGATCCTTAGCATGGCTCCCCACCCTCGCAAGCATCTCCCCCAGGCAGAGGTCACCCCCGCTCTCTGTCTTATGCATGGGTAATAAACCTCCCCCATCTGCGCTGCTGTTCCCTGAGAATCACACCCTGTGCCCGCCCGACACCTCCCTTTCGCCCTATTCACTACCGCACCCTCTGACACTCCTTTTCCTCTGTGTCCGATTGTCCAGGCTGGTCCTAGGGTATCAGCTAGCCCTGCAGATGTAGTTTATGGCCACAGCTGTAAAGAATCACCCCTCTTCAAAGGAGTTATAGTAGATCAAGGCCCACACTCGATGAGATCCGTCACAGCAGAAGCGTTGCTATTATCTGAAAACCATCCTGTATTGTGATTGGGGAGGGGACCGAGCCTGAAGCGGAAGATTCCAAGGATGACTGTTTGTACATCAAAGTTTTTATAATTATGTGTCACATTAAAAATATATAGCACTCCGACAAAGTAGTAAGATTATAAAACTTTAATAATTTATAAATATATACAAGAAAACAAAAATAGTAATAACATATAAACATTTTTAGGGAAAAACAACGAACTAGCGGTCGGCTGTGCGAATAGTCCCAACGCAGCACAACGTCCAGATTTCCGGCGTGGGGCGTCGCGGGGGGTGGGTCATCAGTAGCAAACTGTTGTGCGAATAGTTCCAAGGCAGCAGAACGCGCCGAAATCTAAATGACACGAAAGTGATGTCTAGTAAGTTGCCACCCAGCAAATAACGGCATGGGGCGTCGCGGGGGGTGGGTCATCAGTAGCAAACTGTTGCGCGAATAGTTCCAAGGCAGCAGAACGATGGCACCAAGGTGATGTCCAGTAAGTTGCCGCACTGGTTTTGGTATCCTACAATGCTGCTCCGAATAACGGCGTGGAGCGCCCCGGGGGAGGCGGCGTGAACGGGCCTCTCCAGGTGGAGTGTCATCTGTTGTAGTGGGGCGCCCCTTTACCGTTTCAGTTGCCATTCTGTCCGTTTTTGGTCCACTGTGTCAAAAGCCGCAATTCAGCTGAGTTGCGCCCACTCTTGCGGTGCAGCGATAGGCGGCTGTCACAGGACTCTCAAAATGGCGGCAGGCTGTTTCCTTTTTGGGCCTGGTCCATTGAAATGGCACTGGGACACCTTGGAAATCGGACGCTTGACTGCTAGGTCTTGGACCCCATTCTCGAAAGCGTCCCCTCCGCCTTGAGAATTCATCAAAAGTTTTGGGGGCTCCGACTCCTGCAGGCTTCTGGTGGGGAGCGGCTGCCATGATTGCTCGCGGAATGACCACGACGGAGCCACGAGATGGTGGTGCTCTCATGCTGACGCCAGCTTCAGTCTGAAACATCCAGAAACAAGGTGGGGCTTTCATCGTTTGGGGAAAAAAAAAGTTTTCATCCTATGAAAAGTGTTGTTTTTAGGTCACATGATCAAGCCTTCCATCATTAGGAAACCAAAAGTAAAATGAACCAATGAAAAGTTTTATAAACAAGTCACATGACCTGTTATGCGGCATAGGGTGTAAAATGCGGAGAAAATACGTTGGCACGTGAGGCGGCGTCAGTAGCGGACCGATGTGCGAATAGGCCGAAGGCAACACAACGCGCCAAGATCCGGATGGCACCGAGGTGGTGTCCAGCAAGTTGCAGCACTGGTGTGGCCATCCTACAATGCTGAAAGTCGGCGTGGGGCGCCCCGTTGGCCTGTGAGTTTGCGTCAGTAGCGGACCGATGTGCGAATAGGCCGAAGGCAGCACAACGCGCCAAGATCCGGATGGCACCGAGG
The DNA here is from genome assembly GCF_964261635.1 of Lissotriton helveticus. Classification (NCBI taxonomy): domain Eukaryota; kingdom Metazoa; phylum Chordata; class Amphibia; order Caudata; family Salamandridae; genus Lissotriton; species Lissotriton helveticus. The sequence goes on along the minus strand of NC_136068.1, from coordinate 184,732,312 downwards.
TGGTGTCTAGTAAGTTGCCGCACTGGTGTGGCTATCCAACAATGCTGAAAGTCGGCGTGGGGTGCCCCGTTGGCCTGTGAGTTTGCGTCAGTAGCGGACCGATGTGCGAATAGGCCGAAGGCAGCACAACGTGCCAAGATCCGGATGGCACCGAGGTGGTGTCTAGTAAGTTGCCGCACTGGTGTGGCCATCCAACAATGCTGAAAGTCGGCGTGGGGCGCCCCGTTGGCCTGTGAGTTTGCGTCAGTAGCGGACCGATGTGCGAATAGGCCGAAGGCAGCACAACGCGCCAAGATCCGGATGGCACCGAGGTGGTGTCTAGTAAGTTGCCGCACTGGTGTGGCCATCCTACAATGCTGAAAGTCGGCGTGGGGCGCCCCGTTGGCCTGTGAGTTTGCGTCAGTAGCGGACCGATGTGCGAATAGGCCGAAGGCAGCACAACGCGCCAAGATCCGGATGGCACCGAGGTGGTGTCTAGTAAGTTGCCGCACTGGTGTGGCCATCCTACAATGCTGAAAGTCGGCGTGGGGCGCCCCGTTGGCCTGTGAGATGGCGTCAGTAGCGGACCGATGTGCGAATAGGGCCAAAGGCAGCGCAACAATATTTTCTGATTTGAAGACACCACAAGGCGCTGAGATGCCAAGATCCGAATGGCACCGAGGTGGTGTCTAGCAAGTTGTGGCACTGGTGTGGCCATCGTACAATGGTAAAAGTCGGCGTGGGGCGCCCTGTTGGCCTGTGAGATGGTGTCAGTAGCGGACTGATGTGTGAATGGGGCCAAAGGCAGCGCAACAATATTTTCTACTATATTTTCGGAGTAGAAGACACCACAAGGCGCTGAGATGCCAAGATCCGGATGGCACCGAGGTGATGTCTAAGTTGCGGACTGATGTGCGAATGGGGCCAAAGGCAGCGTAACAATATTTTTTGTATGGAAGATACCACTAGGCGTTGAGATGCCAAGATTCGGATGGCACCGAGGTGATGTCTAGCAAGTTGCTGTACTGGTGTGGTCATCCTACAATGCTGAAACTCGGCGTGGGTCGCCCCATTAGCCTGTGAGATGGCGTCAGTAGCGGACCGATGTGCGAATAGGCCGAAGGCAGCACAACGCGCCAAGATCCGGATGTCACCGTGGTGGTTTCATAGTTGAGAGGCACTTCATCTGCAGTGGGGCGCCGAGATCCGGATGGCACCGAGGTGATGTCTAGCAAGTTGCTGTACTGGTGTGGTCATTCTACAATGCTGAAAGTCGGCGTGGGTCGCCCCATTAGCCTGTGAGATGGCTGTTCTTTGGATTTGGGCCTGGTCCACTAAAATGGCCCTGGGACACCTTAGAACTCGGACGCTCGATTTTTTTTTCCTTTCCTGTACATGCAAAAAAAGGTAAATGCCCGGTATGTTACACGCTTCATCTGCCACGATGAACTCTCCAGAGGAACCGAAAAAAAATATAGTTGTGGTAACTATACCATGCATCGTCATATGGAGAGGTGGCACCAATTAATTATAGTGCTGCATAAAAGAGAGATTTGGAGGAGAACCCCTGACCTGCTAGTACATTCATCAAAGAAGTGGCACTGAGAGCTTCAGAGGCAAGGGAAACGGTCCCAAATATTTAGAAGAACTTTGGAAAGATTAAAATGACATGTTTAGATTGTGGTAAATTAATTTCATGTGGGCAGATGAGTGTTACTCTAATAAATACAGCATATGAACATCATCATAGTCGATGGTTGGTAGAGACATTTTGACTATATCCTGGACCTGCCCGTCCTCGCCCAAAATGGCGCCGAAATAAATGGGACTCGTAACTCCTTGTTGTGTACTGGTTGCAGAACCTTGAAATCACGAGATACGTATGCAGTTTTGAAGCACATGGCGGGCGGGGACGAGAATTGATTGAATATTTCGACATCCCTATTGATATTAAGTTCTGATGTGTTATTGATTACTGTACTGTTGAAAATTCGAATTAACGTCACCCATGGTACTTGCCCGCAAATGTATATCTAGATAATTTTATTGTAACTGGCCCTGTCGTATTTTAATTATAAAATGTACGTCCACCGATTCCGTAACTGTTAGACACCTTAGTTTTTGCAACCTAATGGCCCGCCCGTTACGTTCCTCTACAGTGTAAATGTCTATTCATCATATACGATTACAGTTTGCTCCGTGGCAGGCCCACGTGGTTATAGGCTCGTATTTGTATAATGAAATTTTCACAATAAAGGTTTTTATAAGAAAACATGGTAGTAGTGTATACATTGGTAAAGTTTTTAATAATAGTCACTGTTTTAGAATCATTAAAAGGCAAGTGAAATAAAGCAGACCAATTACATGAAGGGTAAAAGGTATAATACGAAGGAACGCAGTAAAGATAAATGGTCAAGGGCTGTTGTGTTTTCTATTCCTGCAACATAAAGTGATCGATAAGAATCTCATATTCAGGCGTATCGGCGACTAAGACAGCAGGTCGACCCTCTTTTGCTCAACGGCTCCGTCATGGGACGAAGAAAAGCTCTTTTTCTCGAAAAAAGAATATATTTTACTTGCAGGACAGTTGTAAAATTTCCGGGAAAGTACATTAGCCTGGAACATTATAACATATATTTAAGAGAAAATAATGTTCGGAAGTAATTAAAAGCGTAATTTTTAGGTGATATGACCAAGGCTTTCATCATTAGAATAAGAAAAGTAAAATGAACCAATGAAAAGTTTTATTAACAAGTCACATGACTTGTTATGCTTACGTTACGCGCTGCGCGCCCCGGATGACTTCCGGATGCGCTAACGCGGCGCGTCATATGACGCATTACGCGACAACGCAGGTCCAGAATATAGTCAAAATGTCTCCACCAACCAGCGGTCGAAACACAACCCCTTTCAGCAGGCTAAATAGTTCTGTTAAATGACAACAGAAGGGACAGGCAACAAGAACCATCAGTCAAAGAGGGGAGGGCTAGTTCTTCTCTACCGGGTTACATTGGGGCGCTACCGGAACTGATCGAATTGGTAGTCTACAGTGTTTCTGGATGTTTCAGACCGAAGCTGGGGTTAGCATGAGAGCAGCACCATTTCGTAGCTCCGTTGTGGCCATTCCGCAACCAATCATGGCAGCCGCTCTTTATCGTTATTTTGGGCGGGGTGGGTGGCGGAGCCGAGCTGTTTTGCAGCCATCATTGTGTGGAGTTCAGTTCATCTCACTAGTTTTGTATTTGTCATGAGGGGTTGTTCCTAATGTTTCTATTTTAGCGAGGTCAAAAAGAGATCCCATTAGTGGCCTACTGATTTTGCTCGATTCCTTTTCTTTTTTTTTACACGATTTTTCGTTATCTGCAAAGACTAAACAGAGTATTGCGACTCTGTGTTTGTTTGTAAATAGAGAATGAACCAAAGAGAACTAATTCTAAAACAGTAAATACTTGGATAACAATCAATCAAATGGAGAGAGAAGCAGGCACGACGGATTACAACGGGGGCAAAGGCCTGCGTTAACTACCTTTCACTATCTGCAAAGAGAGAGTACTCCTAATAGAAATGAGGGGGGGGGGCACCATTCAAAGCAGATCAGTGTGCATAAACACGAAAATGTTTTCACTTACCACGTACTTGACATTCGACAGCTTATGATATTTGCTATTAAAAAACCATTGAAATTCACTGAAAAAACCATAGGTTATAGACCATATATAGTTAGGAATTAGCATTTACAAAACCTTGAAAATTCACTGAAAAAACCATAGGTTATAGACCATATATAGTTAGGAATTAGCATTTAAAAAACCTTATTTTACTCACACAAAACCATTGAAATTCCATATATAGTTAGTTGCACTAACTATATATCGCGCACCCGCAATCCACTGCTGATCATGTCACATATTACATCATTCATGACATGGTCAGTGACATCACTGATGACATCACTGATGACATCTCAAATGACATCACTGATGACATCACTGATGACATCTCATTTGACATCAATGACCACATCACTGATGATATCATTCATGTGACAATACAATGCATCTCCTCACATTTTAATATAACCTCTGTTTCACCCAGTGTTAAATACAGAGTATAATTTTTGAAACCATTGACACACCAATACTAGTTACTACATACGTACTCACTGATTCCTACGTCTACACACACATTCACTCATTCACCCATACAATCATTCATACATACAATCACTCATCTTTACAACACTATCATGTGCACTCATACACCTATACAGACACTCACACTCTGCCACTCATCCATGGAGTTACTCACACACCTAGTCAGTCCTGTAAAGAATCAATCACACTTCCATTTTCTTGTCTATACAGTTAAACATAGAGCACCTTACATTTTCAAACATATACTAACACATACTTACTTTCTTATACAATCATTGATACAAGTACACATTGATCTGCACAGAGTCACACACCTCCCAGCCAGCCACACACACACTCAGTCTCCCATACAAATACTTGGACAATCAATCAATAACCCATATAGTTAATCATATAGCTACTGATCAACACATGCAGCAGTTTACAGAACAACAGACATAATGATGCACAAATTAAGACAGTTTAGTCACTAACCCATGCACTCAGTGAGACACATTTAATCACTCACTCATACATTCAGTCACGCACCTACTAAATCCTTCGTCCAGACACTTATACATCTACTCATTCTTCAATATGTAAAACATATTTAAACTTTACAGAAACACACAGTCACTGGATGACGTCATCAGTGATCTCATCAGTGATGTCATTTGAGATGTCATCAGTGATGTCATCAGTGATGTCACTGACCATGTCATGAATGATGTAATATGTGACATGATCAGCAGTGGATTGCGGGTGCGCGATATATAGTTAGTGCAACTAACTATATATGGAATTTCAATGGTTTTGTGTGAGTAAAATAAGGTTTTTTAAATGCTAATTCCTAACTATATATGGTCTATAACCTATGGTTTTTTCAGTGAATATATATATATATATATATATATATATATATATATATATATATGTATATATATATATATATATATTTTTTTTTATTTTTTTTTTCTCTGCCCATTATCTTGTTGATTGCCGCCGCTTCTCCTGAACGAAGGGCGCCTCGTCTTAGCGGACCACATAAGAAAAAGTCTGGAACAATTCCAACATTCCTTCGCCAGAAAGGATGACAACGCCACATGTAGATACTCAAATATTTTAATGTCAGGCCACCATCGCTGGTTTTGGAATATGTATAAATAAATGTATATATATGTATATGTGTATATGTATATATACATATATATAAATATATATATACATATATATATATATATATATATATATATATATATATATATATATAGATATAGATATAGATATATATATAAATATATATAGATCCACATATATAAACCATAATACAAAGTTACAAAGGCCCACATTCAAAGGAAGCAAATGTGTCGAATATGTCCGCAAGCACACTCAGAAATCGTGAATTGGCAGCCAAAGGGCTGTTTGAGGACACCCCAAATGAAACGCAAGGGGCAAGTAATGTGACCATTCAGGGTCCGGAGGACAAAAGCAAAGGACTAAGGGACAGTTATAGAGCTCTGGAGAAGTTAAAACGCCAGGAACAAGCAAAATGGTGGGATGCAATGTCCCTCCAGCGATATCTGGACGTGGGCAGGATACCAAGGGGCCTCGGTATTATGATTGCTCCCAGTTATGAGTCCCCCAACCCAGCAATGATGGCAGAATGGGGGGAATGCATTCTTGAATCTTCTCGCAAGCTAGTGGAAATTTTAGTACGCTATGCTGAGATTGATAGAAAATTGTTACAGGATAAAATCGAGCTCTTAGAAAAGGAGATAGAACCACAAGGTGATCCCCAGTTTAAAATGGTGGATGAAATGCAGAAACGTCTCAATAAGGAAGAAGAAAAAATAAAAAACAGAAAAAATTACAAATTTAGACGTTTATAGAGATGACTATATGAACGGACAGATTTTCACCTTCGCTAGAAGGTATGATTCTATGAGGGTGGCTACAGCGAATAAGCGCATGGGGCAGGGACCTGGTCAAGCGTCAACGCGAACAAATCAAGCAACCACAGAGTCCCCATCAGCTTCGGATTTCAGTTCTGCAATAGATAGCGGTTCGGAATCTGATAATTTGGGAACAAGGCCGACCCAACCCAATATCAAGCTCACGTTGGGGGAAGAATTGGAAATTTTAAAAAGCAGCCGCAGAGATACCCTGAGGTCGCGAACCAAAGGACAAAACAAAACAGGGCAACAAGGAGGAGGAGGGCCCGTAGGAAAGCCAGGAGAAGGAGCAGCCAAGCGGGGAAGGGGCAGAGCTCGCAACTAAATGATGCAATCATCGAAGTCTCACCAACTGAAAATTTGGGCACAGACAACAAAAATACCATCATCAATTTAGCGGGCATAGACCTCTCCGCAGCAGAGCAACAGCTACTATCCTTAGGCTAGTCCTACTGTCCGGAATCAAATTTCAGCTACACCCAAACTCGAGCGGACATATACAGATTCATCCGAAAACTAAAATTAAAAAAGTTCCATCAGTTACGAGGTGCCCAGGAAATATAGCAGAGGAGACGACTCCGCAGAATCCAGCTTTCCGGGGACTAGAGGGAACTGATTACGACCTCCTTTACGAAATGAAGGGGCTGGAAGGTTTGAGGGAAAATCCATCGCAGGATGAATCAGATATACAGCCATCACAAATTGTAGGAACCAATGTCAAACCTATCACGTCTTTTAAACAAAAATCAAAATTTGTTCCAATCATGGCTCGCAACTCGATTGATGTTTTTAGTGAGCAACTGGTGGCACAAGTTAAGAAACTCAGTACCATAACCACGAATTTGAAAAAGGAAATGACAAACAATATGGGCAGCTGATCAATAAATTGAAACAAAATTAGCAGGTTATCATAAGGAACTCTGATAAGGGAGGAAACTTGGTTCTTTGGCCACGCAATGATTATATGGAAGAGGTCTATAGCCAGTTAAACAACACAGAATGTTATCGGAAGGTGGCCTACACAAGATTCAAGGATACACAGGAAGCACTGTTTACACAAATGCTGGCTTGGAAAAGCCTGGGACTTTTAAATATGAATGAATTTAAATTCTTAAAGAAAGAACATACTATGGTCCCAGTTATGTATTTTATACCTAAAATACACAAAAATCCAACGAAGCCCCCGGGACGTCCCATCATAGCAGCATGTGATGGCCTGTTAGAAAATCTATCTAGATATATAGATTCTTTTTTGCAGGACTTTGTTAAGGGCCACAAATCCTTTGTGCAGGACACAAGTGACTTTCTAAATAAAATTCAACACATCAAATGGAAACCTTCCTTTTTAATGTTGGCACTCGATGTTTCGAGTTTATATACATGTATTAAGAACCAAGACGGTCTAAGAGCTGCTGAGTACTTCCTTGCTAATAGGCCTATATCCTTTGCTCAGCACTCCAAAATGATTTTCAAAATGATTTTCAAAATGCTTCATTTCTGTCTTGATAATAATTTTTTCCTATTTGATGGCAAAATGTATCAGCAGATTCAGGGGGTTGCTATGGGGGCCAGCTTCTCCCCCAGTTACGCCTGTTTGTTTATGGGTTGGTGGGAGGAGCTGGTCCTCAGGCAACAGCATGAACAAGCATATAACAGGAGTGTTGTTACATGGCTGCGGTATATTGACGATTTGTTTATAATTTGGGAAGGAGATCTGAAAAGTGCATCAGAGTTCTTTGAAAAGCTAAATGATAACACAGTTAACCTCCATTTTACAGCAGAAATTAGCAAGTCTATGGTAACCTTTCTTGATGTACAAATCAAGGTAGAAGGGGAAAAACTGACAACTTCCCTATACCGGAAACCTACGGCAGGCAATACTTTATTGCATGCCTCAAGTGCTCATCCGACCCACTTAATCAGGAGCATTCCGTACGGAGAAATGCTTCATATAATACGGATTTGCAGTGAAGAAGAAGATTGCAACAACAAACTAAAAGAATGCAAGAATAGGTTTCTCAATAGAGGGTACAGCTCTAAGGTGATAGAGTCAGCTATCAACAAATCTAAATCACTGTGTAGAAAGGATCTGCTGGAGTATAAAAATAGACAGAGCAAAAAAGCTGGACCGGAGGAACCAGTTAGGCTTATTCTTAACTTTTCCAGACAAGAAAAGCAAATTAGAGGAATTGTTAGAAAGAATTGGCTCATTATCAAAAGTGACCCAATAATAGGAGGTGCCTTACCTACGAATCCTTTGGTATCTTTTAGAAAAACAAATAGCATGGGGTCCTCATTGGTAAAAAGCAGTATAGAGGCCAGGCCTACAAATAGCTGGTTAAGGGCTAGAAAAGGTTTTTTCAAATGCTCTGTGTGTAAGGCATGTCAATATGGAGAAAACACCACCAGTTACAAAACAGCCTTTGATCCTGGCATTGATAAAATTAATTTACACTTGACGTGCAAAACGGAGTATGCCGTCTATGTGCTCACCTGTAGTTGTAATCTAAAATACATTGGGAGCACAAAATTGCCAGCACACAAAAGGATCTTGCAGCACACCCGAGCTATTTGTAATAATGAGGAAAGTTACCCGGTGGCCAGACATTTTAAGCAAAAACATAACAGCGATCCAAAATTTCTTAAATACTTTGTGATTGATGCCATGCTTCCTACTAAGAGAGGTGGCAACAGGGAGGCCAGATTAAGGAGTCTAGAAACATCATATATATTAAGATTTGACTCCAAGCACCCTAAGGGTTTAAATAACACAGAGGATCTGTATACCTTCCTGCAATGAATTCTTTTTCACTGTTTTTTCAACCAGCTTGTACATAGTGATGATCTGTATTTGTATGTATCTATTATTGACAGATGAGCACATTTATGGGTATAAGGATTTGTGTACACATACTAGTTGGTGTAAAATTGAGAACTGAGCCTGATGATTTGGATATATGACAGAAATAATTATGAGATATTTAGATTCACTTTCTCCACTGTTATTGTTCTTTTAATTAGGGAGGAGGATTTTAGGACATTACTATTTATATATTTTATTGAGTTAGGGTTTGATTTTAAGGATTGTTGTACAGAAAATATTTAATTACCAAATATTTCTAGTTATTAATAATGGTTTTTAACTGAATCGATCCTTAATGAAATGATATTGTAGAATTGGTGTCCCATTGTCCTTTTCATTGCATTCTAAAAGAACTAAGCACAGGTCACTTTGTACAATAGTCTTGCTCATGCGATAACTGGATTGTTGTATTTACATTATCACAAGGTTGCACATTTATTTAAGTATTTATTTTCCCACTTAGGAAATAGGGTGTTTTTAGACATAGTAGAAAAAACGTTATGTCTTTTTTATGCATTTATGCTGTTATAATTTTATGAATATAATAATTGTACCATGTAAATAAGTTTTCTTTATAATGGATGAATAATTATGCATTTATGCTGACATTGCGAAAATTGAAAAGACATATAAGCTAAAAGTGTTTTTTCTATGTCTATAAGGTTATGCACTGCACTAGCACTTTAAAAGAGACACGAAAAAACAATGAGATGTCATGTGATCAAGGGAGGGATCTCCCGAAACGCGCCATGGCGGCATTGGCAAAACTAAAATAATGCACTGAAGAAATCTTGGGTCCGCGCTGGTCTTTTCAAAGTTATTGAAGTAGTAAGGCAAGTTGGGAACTATATATATATATTTAGTTGAACTCATGGAGTCGGTGCCATCCTTGATCGAGAGGAATTGTGCTTGGTAACCAATATATATATATATATATATATATATATATATATTCCTCTGCCCATTATCTTGTTGTTTGCCGCCGCTTCTCCTGAACGAAGGGCACCTCGTCGTAGCGGACCACATAAGAAAAAGTCTGGAATAATTCCAACACTCCTTCGCCAGAAAGGATGACGACGCCACATGTAGATACTCAAAAAATGTTATGTCAGGTCACCATCGCTGGTTTTGGAATATGTATAAATAAATGTATATATATGTATATGTGTAAATGTATATATACATATATATAAATATATATATATATAGATATAGATATAGATATATATAGATCCACATATATAAACCATAATACAAAGTTACAAAGGCCCACATCCAAAGGAAGCAATTACACCAAAGGTACTGCAGCACACATACAGGTTTCATTATTTCACTGCAGTCACGGACATGGTTTTGATTTATCAGTATGTCAATAATAGCTTGCAGACTGACTCCGCGTGCGACATTCGGACCGGTGAGCTTGAGGTCACACGGATCCCAGGGCTTGCGCCCTGACCAGCAGAGCCATCAACGGTGTGAGGAACACCTGGGGTCTGAATTTCATTTCATGGTTGATGTGTGATACTGTAGAGGAAAGTGTGTGCTTATGTGTGGGATCAGGCGGATTACTGCGGGGAATGAGCACGCGCACACAGCATGTCATGCCGCGTTATTAGCCGGGGACTGGCTGGGTCTGTGGGCGCATGGTTTACGGGCGCAACAACACATTTTTCAACAGGAGAGAGGATAAAGAGGCTCCATGTACCCTTCCAGAGTGCCATAAAGTACACAACACTCCCACACATCCCTTCAATAGACGGTCATCTAGCTCCCAATAAACCTTCAATTACCCCTTAATAGTAGGCCTAGACGAACTTGCAATTACACTGGAGTAATCAGAGTAATTTCAGCAGTTTCACATTCCTCTTGTGTCAGGAAATTACCCAAAATTACGTGATTGCGTTAGTTCTTGTAATAGTGTGCAATTTGGCACAAAAATCCTACCGCCATTAAACAGGAACAACAACTTAGTGAGCGGCTGCTGCTGCTGTTTGTGTTCTGTTGCATTTAGTGTTGTTTTCTTAGCACAATATGCACCCTAGCATCCATTTTGGGCTTGAGGGTGCATTTGCGCAAAAATAATTGTTATATACTCAGTAAAGATCCTCATGTAATTCTGCATCAGCTTGCTGTAATTCCACATAATAACGCTACAGCAAATTATGCTTGTTACGCCCACCCCAACTTAATAGATCCTCCTCTGGACCTAAAAAATCCCTACCCCCATGTAGTCCTCAACTTATGTTCAATAGCCTTCAACAGTCACTCGGGTTGAGATGGCTGGCTAGGGAAAAGGAGTGGGTGCTTTGGGCATGTGGCTATGGAAAACAGCAATTACAATGCAGTCAGAAGAACACATTCCATTACAATAAAAGCTTTATAATGCATGCGTCTTTATCACGTATGCCTTTAACATGCAGATTTTTACCATGACCTGCCTTTACAATGCATGCCTTTACCACGAAAAATTTAAGTACAATGGGAAAGTGTACTAACCTCAGCATTCCCTCCACAACTTTCACTCGGGCGAAAAGGAGAGAGACGGACCACACGGTTCTGGCAGGTAGATCTTTATTTCACCTCCTCTCTGCTATGCGTTTCGAGCACCAAGTGCTCTTGTTCACACAGTATATATATATATATATATAGGGGGTACATACATATATATATATATATATATATATATCCAAAACCGGTCCACACTTCTTTGCTGCTCAGATGCGTTTCGGCGGTTAGCTCCCGCCTTGCTCACTACATCTGGCTACCACCAAACAAAGGTTTATTTACTTATGCATGACTTACTGACAAGTTACAACTAGTATTGGTTGCTATGCGAACCCTGTCATGACGCTCTTAACAGACATAGAATAGTTTATTTTATATATCATGGTCATCATTTTCTATGTACTGTGCAAAAACTCCACAAAAATGTTAATTTCACATTTGCATGTTACTTGGTCTACATAATGTGTTGCGATAAACATAAAGTTATGAAAAGGGTGAAACCAAAAGTTAACGAAATATACAATTAAGCGTCATTGTGAAACATACATTTGTGTAGGGTTGGGTTTAAAACAATGTTACAAATTAAACAAAGCACTTTCAATTGTATCGTTGGTGTAGTACCCCAGGCCAGGAACATACATGAGTAGCAGTATGCATCGTAGAAACCTCCTCTCTGCTACGCGTTTCGAGCACCAAGTGCTCTTGTTCACACAGTATATATATATATATAGGGGGTACATACACACACACACACACACACACATATATTCCCAAAGAATAATGACCAGCACTCGCGGGGGTGGTTAAATCCGAATCGGATTTATTGGCACAAAAGAAAATAGGTACAAACGTGTTTCAGCGGTACGCCTTCGTCAGTGTAAGGCAGCCGCCATGACGCTACTGATTATAAACAAATCACTATGTCAACAAACTCTCGTGGGATCTGTCCCTCTAGAACGCCATTGTAATGTCAGGCAGAACAAGTATTTACAGCGCTGGACAGGTAAAGTAATTCAGAAATTACTGCAAAAAATGCTGTGTGCTTAAAAACATGTGAATCACATTCTCCATCGAAGTAAGTGAATTAATCAGACAAGAATAATTATCAGTAAGGTTTTGAACTGGGAAACATGAAATACTGTGTGATAATAGTCAATTGCTCAAATTTGATTCGTCCAAATAATAAATGGGATCATAAATAAAGTCGCGATTTGACCCCTGTATGGGGTGGCGTCCCACAGTTACATTTAGAAAGTTCCCCAATCTCCAAACTGAAATACAAATAAAATAGAACCCTCAAATGGGCTAATAAAGCATAAATCATCCGAATAAACTCTACACAAACCCTAAATCAAAACCTCAATTCATTGTCCAAATACCCAGGATCCCACTAGTGGTTGTTTCACTCAAAAAATTAATCATGAGAACAATATTTACAATATTTACAAGTGTACTCTCAGTTCCTCCACCATGTTCAGTCCCAAAGGTGTTTTCGTTGCCATATCAATAATGTAGCGCGACTCTAATCTCCTTAGGCGTTTCTCTCTATCTCCGCCCCCTGGGTCTCGAGCTACATGGTCTAAACAAAAGTAACTCAAAAGCCTGTGATTACTATTGTGGTGAGTTTGAAAGTGGCATGCTACCGGGTAGTTACTGTCGTTATTTTGTATTGCCCTCTGGTGTTCCAGTATACGGATTTTGGCTGGGTGGATTGTGCTCTCTACATGTCTAAGGCCGCACGGGCAACTAAGGCAGTAAACTACATAGGGTGTCAGGCAGTTCATTAATTTTTTGATGGCTATAGGATCACTTTTCCCAGGTATGGCATAGCATGTGATTTTTTTGCTATCCACACACGCCTTGCATTTATTGCAGGGATGGAAACCACTATTCCCTGTATGCCTCTAACGTTAGATGGTAAGTGACTCTGTACTAGATGGTCTCTGAGTGATCTGGTTTTACGGAATGTCACAGACGGATGTGCAGGAATATCTCGACCAATAATCGGATCTAATTTTAATATACTCCAATTAGAATGGATCATTTTCTTCAGGCTCTTCGCCGCATTGGAGAAGTTTGTGATGAGTCTAAGATTGTTAGTGCCTGCACCTTTCTCTTTGGGAATATCCCTAATCAAATCTGTTCTATTCTTGACCTGTGCTTTCTTCCAGGCTTCACTTAGGATCTTTTCTTTATACCCACATTCCCGGAATCTGTTAAGGCAGGCTGCCCCTGCCTCCATGTAATCCTCGGGTCTGGAGCTATTGCGTTTGATACGCAACAGTTCCCCATAGGGGATACTATTTTTGAGGCTAGTGGGATGGCTACTCCGTGCATGAAGCACTGAGTTGCCCGCTGTTGGCTTCCTGAACAGTGATGTATGTAGCGTGTCCTCTGCTACGAAGACCCTGACATCTCACCTGAGAATCTAAGATTCAGATTGTTATTGTTGAGGTATCTGATATATTTCTCGACTGACTCTCTAGTGCCTCGCCAGACCAGAAAGAGGTCATCGATATATCGCCTCCACACAATGGTCTTATCAACCCAATGGTCACAGGAGTCCGATCAGGCTGCCTGCTTCTCCCACCAGCCGACGAACAAGGAATTTTTTAGATTTAGGGTGGATATGGGTTTTTGGGTGGCAATGGTATTTTTAGAGTTTAGGTTGTGTATGGGATTTGGGGGACAAGGTTTTTTTTAGGGTTTAGGGTGGGTATGGATTTTTGAGTGGCAAGGGTTTTGCCTGCACTGTTGTTAGCGAGGACACTCTCTGCCCTGAAGGACGTACCGAGGACTTGCCGTTCCCTGGAGGGAACCAACGCCTGCTATCCTTTGTGTTGCCGCCTGCGGGGACCGGGACGGGACTGCGAGACCCAGCATTCTCCGCGCGGTTTCCATCGCAGCGCAGCTGGTGTCTCTTCCCGCCCCCAGCACTCTCTACTTACCCCCGCCCCTTCCCGCGGACCGCGGGACGCGCGCGGGCGAAGACCGGGCAAAGAGCGGGCCCTCTGTGGCCCTCAGAGGCCGGAAAAGGCTGGGCTGGGCCAGAACCCCTGGTCGGACATCCGCCCGTGTAGGACTATCGGAGTAAGCCCACTGGGATATTATTTTTCTGCCTAAAATGTCTATTGAAGCCCTAACTCCGGAACTTGTTGGTTCAGATAAGCCAGCGAGCTTGATCAATGGGACATTAGACAACTATTTCAAGAAAACTGTTATGGACATCCCCAGTATTCCTACCCTAGCGGAACGACGGGCTGAGCGTCGACGCTCGGTGGAAAGCATGAAAAACAGGTCACTACCTGACTCACCCGTATTGATCATCTCCACCCTGGAGGGGACTTTAACCGAGAATGATTGTACTTTTTCTCAGGATAGTGTTCCATTAATATTTAGAGAGCGTACGCCCATGAATGATACTGGGTCCCAGGATATTGTGAATGCCCCCATTAATCCTATTAATCCCAGAGTAACTAAGGCCACAATTATAACTGAGGCACTGATAACCCCTATCCCTAGGCAAAGTAAATCCGCTAGGAGCAGGGCTAAGAAAGTTATGCCTACTAAAACCTATGGCCCCCCACCTAATAAAAAAAGGCGGAAAAGGGCTGACTTACCAAAGCGCCAAATAAATCATGCTGATTTTGGGATTAAAGCTAATACTAATACAGGGGGAGAGCGGGTACTAGCATTGGAACAGGGAACTATGGCTACATCACTTATACATACAAGCCCCACGTCTAAAGTAGTGGAGGCTAGCTCTGATAATTCATCCGTTGGTGTGGTACCACAGGAATCTCCAAGCCATGTCTTACTCGATAGTATAGAGTGCATAATAAGGACATACACTCTTGCTATCGTAGAAAGACTTAATACAATGGATGATAGGCTCGGGAAGATAGAGCGGGATATGGGTAGCAAGTTAGTAACCACTAAGGTTCTTTCTAACCCTGTTTTACAAACTACCCTCATACCAACTCCTTCAAGTACCCCAGTTGTAACCCTACACCTGCCCCTGCCCAGACTATGGTCATGTCACAAGAATCACATACCCCTAGAGAAATTATACCTAAAGCTACCTCTGTATTGTCAAAAAGTAAACTCACATTGCCCCCTGCTGTATCTGCTAGTGGGCCGACGAGGAGCATAGGACAAACCCCTGGGGAACAGAAGAGGGATAGGGGGGGTGGGAGGCCTACACGGGGGAACTATAGTAAGGGCCTCCTTCCAGAACTTCCACCGGAAGCAGTGCCTTTCGTGGTGGTCCTTACCGGGGTGCCAGAGCTAGAGGCGAACAAACGCGAGGGTTTTGCTCAACTGAAGAATAAAATAACGCATTGGTTGAGCATGTATAGACCCATTGCAAATAACATCAATGGCGATATTGTCCATGTTCATTGTCTCCCCTGGCTGGGGGGAAGACCCAAGGACATTGAGGGCGACGTGGTGGTCATAAATTTCAGAGACCAGAATGCTGTTCACTTTATACTTAGCTGGTCCTCTGATCAAGATAGTAACCATATCACCCCTCGCCCACTCACATACTTCTATCCACGTCCAGTGGTGTTCCCTCCGCACCACCAATTCCCGCCAGCCCCTCCTCCACCTTTACCCAGGCAAATGTGTTCAAATGCATACTGTCCACCCGTGTACAATAATGGGTATCCATTAATTGGTCATTATCCTGCAGTGGCAGCCGACCCATATGGGTGGAACACTGTGGCTCCAAGGCATAACTCCTCCTCTTACAGGAGAATGGACCATCTCAAACCTTTTACGCCTTTGGAGACCACCAATAGGTTTGACCTGTTTAGCGGCCTGGAGGACTGTGATTGAAGCCAGCTGGCTACTGGGGAGGTGGGTGAGGGAACAGGTGGAGACGGTGGGGGGGATGTGGACAGAGGTATGGTGGAGAGAGGCTCTATTACGGATAATTTGTCTACTGGGTCTAATGCTGCTCGTACCACCAGCTGCTATGAAGAGAGTATTGGGCAGCCTCAATGTAACCTGGATCCCTTTACTTTGGTAGATGTCATTACAACCCCTATGGTCTCATCGACGAGTGGTATTATCCCCCGGCTATCTGATGACCCCCTGATTAGGGACGTATCCCCCCCCTACACAGGCCCTCCGCCCATTGAGGCTCCAAGACCGTCAGTGGGAGGGTATAAGTTGGGGAGTTGGAATATTGCCGGGTGGAATAACAAGGTGAATCGTTTAGGATGGTTAGAATTTGTAACCCAATTCGATATTTTATGTCTCCAGGAGACCTGGGCAACTGAAGATGTTCGCCTTGATGGCTACGTTGCCTATAACTGCCGAGCCTAGCCCTCCAATATGGGTAGAGCTAGTGGAGGGTTGGTGATACTGCTGTCTGTAAGGCTGCCGGTGCGAGTGAAAACTCACCTGACCGTTGGCCTGCACTCGCAGTTGTTATGGTTGCAACATAGGGATGGGCAAAATGTTCTA
Organism: Lissotriton helveticus; assembly: GCF_964261635.1. Classification (NCBI taxonomy): domain Eukaryota; kingdom Metazoa; phylum Chordata; class Amphibia; order Caudata; family Salamandridae; genus Lissotriton; species Lissotriton helveticus. The sequence goes on along the minus strand of NC_136068.1, from coordinate 184,715,408 downwards.
GTAATTAATCATTATAACAATGTTTTCAACCATTCAAATACTGTTATAGTCGATGAACTTGATGTGGAGGTTGATAAGTTGTGTGGTCGAAATAGGGTGTCTTTTGAAATTCTGTGGGGAGGTGATTTTAACATTCATATGTGTCCCTTTGTTGGCATGAGGCTATGTGGTTATGGTGGGGAGGACGGGGAAGATCAGGCCCATTTCCTACACTCGGCCTATGGCGATTCTCTCAACACCCTCATGCTTAAATTGGACCTACGTATTATGTTACCTGGGGAAGACAAGGAGGGTAATCCGGTACCAACCTTTATAGGTAGGAACTGTGCGACGGTTATTGATTACCTCATTGTCTCCACCAGTATTACCGTTTTGTGCACCACCCCCGAAATAGTAGACTTAGCCCTTAGCGACCACAACTGCTTAACAATGTACCTATCCTTGTGGGGGGATAAGATAAAGGCGTCGCACGGTATAGTGTCAGACGTAATTCCACACAGACCAAACGGCCCTAGAATCAAATGGGGTAGGCACAATGAGGAACGTCTATTAAGTACCATAGGGTCAGCTTGTCTAGAGGAGGTAGAGTATTGTCTTGAGCCTGATATAGGTAGTGCTGGCATATTAGCTAGTTTTGACACCATCAATAAAAATATTGCTAAAATTTTAACTGGTACAAAGCCCAAAGGCACCGGGACCACCTGCGGGTGGTTCAATAGGGAATGTACTAAATCCCTACAAAAATTAAAAGCTGCTCTCAATTGTAAACCTAGGGATAGGGAAGCCGTCAGGGCCCTAAGGAGGAACTATACTATTCACCTGAAGGCCAGGAAACAGGAATTAAGGGAAGAAGCCTGGGACAACCTGACGAAGGCCGTGGATCTTAGGGATACTAAGTTATTCTGGTCCACGGTCAATAGTCCATTTCTCCAGAAGGATGAATTCCCGGTACTGTCTGCCCAGGTGAGCGAGGAACAGTGGGTGGCTAATTTTTCTAGCATCTTTAACCCTGATGGATTAGATGCAGGGAGCGATAAGGATGTTGTGCCTGATATCCCCTTACCCCTTAATATCACAGTCACCGAGGTGGACATGGCCATTCGGTGTAGTAAGGGGGGGAAGGCACCGGGCCCCGACGGGGTACCCGTGGACCTTTATAAAGCCGAGGTATCCCTTTGGAGCCCATTACTGACCAAGGTGTTTAATGCAGAAGCAACGACCTCGGCCCCACAGGTCTGGGGGGAGTCTATTATTATCCCCATCTACAAAAAAGGAGAGAGAGGAGAGGCAAAAAACTATCGCCCTATCTCACTCCTTACTGCCTCGCTTAAAATCATGAGCAGGGTGTTATTGAGCTGTCTGGAGGACTGGGTTGAAGAAAAGGGTATCCATGCGGACTCCCAGATTGGATTCCGCAAGGGGTTAGGCACAATAGAACAGTGCATAAACCTGGACCTCATCATAGGCAAATATACACGCGCTAAGCAAGGCTCACTGTACCTTTGTTTTGCGGACCTTTCCAGTGACTTTGATTTGGTTGATCATGGTCTTCTGTGGACAACTCTACTGGATATGGGCGCCCCACGGGAAATCATTTATTTTCTGGCACAATTGTATAGGAAGCTATCAGCAAAGATACGTTATGGGCAACTGGGTGAGTGTTCCCCTAATATCCCTGTAGGCTCTGGTATCAGGCAGGGATGTGTCCTTGCCCCCCTTCTTTTCTCCCTTTTTATTAATACCATTGAGTCCGAACTACGTGCTGTCAGTGCTGATGCGCCGACTGCTGACGGTATATCTATCCCGGTACTGCTTTACGCTGACGACACGGTCTTACTCTCTAGAACCCCTGTCGGGCTGCAGAGACTCATGGATAAATTTGTAGATTTTATCAATGGGAGAAAATTAAAAATGAACAATTCAAAAACTTTTATTATGGCCTGTGGCAAGAAAGTTAAAAATGTAAGACCTTTTATAGTTATGGATCAAATAATACAAGTGGTTGACAAATTTTGCTATTTAGGTATTACATTTAATAGTGGGGGCATATGGGCGTCCGAAGTGACTAATGTAAGAGCTAAAATGGGCAAGTGTGCTTTTGGCATTTTTAAGTTTGCTTCCAAGTTAGGCTCCAGGCGTATATCCGACATGTTGTATTTATATAGTCACAAATGTGCTGCCTTGGCCCTCTATGGTTCAGGGGTATGGGGCCACTGTAATCATAATATGCTTCAGGTGGAGGAAAATAAATTTGTCAAAAAGCTTCTTTGCTTACCACCCTCTGCCTCAACCAATCTGATCCACCAGGAGGTTGGTCTGGAATATCTTTCCGATCTAATAAGCCTTAGACCTCTTTTGGTGTGGAGATCCATTTGGCTCAAGAAGCAGACAGGGTTTACAAGAAAGATTATTCTAGATTGTCTCCACATGGACAAGTGTTCCCGTATCCCCTGGCTTAATTACATCATCTGTGTATTTAAGGATGTCTTCAAATTGCATGTTTGTGATAATCCATCTAGAGTTATAGACATCCCTAAGAAAGAACTTAAACATGTCTTTATGAGGGCTAGGACCCTAAAGCGCAATGTTGCCATTTCTCAGTACCCTACACATGCCTTTTATGATAAGTATAACATGTTGGAACCGGGTTTCGCAGGATACCTTAAAATGGTTACCATTCGCTCTCACCAATATGTATTGACAAGACTGCGGATGGGGACCGTTCATACGCTTGTCGCGTGCCCGCATATTAAGACTCACACTATTGCCCCTTGCCCATGCAATGGGACTTCAAAGCAAAGCCCGGAGCATTTTTTATTGATATGCCCATTTTATCTTCATCTTCGTAAAACCTATCTGAAACCACTTTTCAAAAGATATAATGTATCCACTACTAAATCTGCCATGAGGCTTTTATTTGCACTTGATTCGCAGGACATTTGTTTTTTCACCGCTGAATTAATTTTAAAGTCGGTACACTTGAGGAAAAATATGTCCTTTGTTACATGAGTATTTATAAATCAATTGCATTTTATATGTATTTTATTGTATCATGTATGTATGTACTTTTATGATTATTGTCAACAAATGATCGAATAAAGTTTTTGAATTGAATTGAATTGAGTGGCAAGGGAATTTTTAGGGTTCAGGGTGGGTATGGGTTTTTGTGTGTAAAGGGAATTGTCAGGTTTTAGGGTGGGTATGGGTTTTTGGGTGGCAAGGTAATTTTTAGGGTCTAGGTTGGGTATGGGTTTTTGGGTGGTAAGGGAATGTCTAGGGTTTAGGATCAGAATTAGTTTTTGTGTGGAAAGGGTTTTATTTAGGCTTTGAGGTGGGTAAGCTTTAAGGGTTGAGGGGTGTTAAGTAATATATATATATATATATAGATATATATATATATATATATATATATATATATATATATCACATATATGTGTGTATGTAAATAAATATACACACTTACATTTATGTATGTGTCTGTACACATACATATAAATGTACCTATATTTCTTAAAAAACACATAAGCCTGTGCCACACATTCCTTTGCAAATAAAATGTAAGTATTTTGCAGATAACTCTAAAGACTTCACACACACACACACACACTCACACACATATATATCTTTTTTTTTTTAAAAAGACTTTATACTTACCTGCTAGATGCTTACTTTTTCATTGTAAACGTATGCATGGTAATGGCATATGCATGGCAAAGAAATTCATTGTAAAGGCATGTGTTCTAAAGACGTGGTTGTTGTAATAAATGCATTGTTAAGGCATGCGTTGTATTGGCATGCGTGGTTCCATCATACAACCATAGATTCAGTTAGTAAAAATCCACACGGTTTCTGTGACTCTGCTCCCTTACACACACGCAGAGATCTATTTTGCTCCGACCCCAGCTGTCACGAGAAGATGGTCATGCAGTAGCAGGTACTTGGACAAAACAGCCAGAGTTTACGGTCCGAGCCCGGATTGCCTTGACCCAAGCCTGATCAAAGCTGGTTGGGCTCCAAAGTGTAAAGCAAGACATGGATCTTCTGCCTGAATCCATCACATGCGCACTGCAGGGCGAGCCTTTAGGCTGTTGACGTAGTGGTGTAACAAAGGCCCCGGCAGCCCCGCGATACGGGGGGCCTGAGCTCCAGGGGGACCCCTCAGCACAGTACCCTGGCGCGACAGCTCCTGACTGAGTCCGGTCGGGGGGCCAGGGGGTCCCCTCAAGTTGTGTTACGCTAGTGCGTTGACAACCTACCTCCTGCATCCCAAGCAGGGAGAAGGCGGGACGTCCGCTTAGGTACCCCAAGGTGCACCATCCTTACACCCTAACGCCTCACTGCTCCCAAACCTCTTCACCTTCAGAAAATGAGGATCTTCCAGGCACCTCCCTGCTCCCGCACTCACTAGAACTCCCAGTCCCATGTTCTTGCAGAGAAGAGTGGACACGGGGCCAGATGTACGACTGACCACATCCTAGGCGCGTCACTGTGTTTCCACAGCATCTGGAGTGTGCATTGGCAAGTTCTTGCTCTGTGCCAGGTTTAGTAATTCAGTGCAGCACTCAGGGGCACTGGTCATGATTTGCAGAAACCCTACCTCCTTGATGTTCATGACTCATAGTTCTCACTGGGAATCCTTGGGAGCAGCTGCAAATGGGATATGGAGGCCTGTCTGGATATGAGACTTCCAGTTTGCATTCACACTCTCAAAGGTCTGCTATGGGAACCCCCAAAAAGATCACAATGCATAAGAGGCACGCGAGGAGAGCAGGCGGCTGTCCATGGTACCATCGTCTGCTCCATACAGTGCCCAGAGCTGCCCCTTGTACAGTGGAAGCTGTCTCTTTCATTTTTGACCTCAACCTTGCAGTTTCTTCCTGAGAGTTATGTCTAGTGGAAGATAAATTCTTACGGTGTGCATGCCAAGCAACTATACCACCAAGTAGCCTTTATTTACCCTTCCTTCTTTTATGTCCCCTTTTTCTCTCTCTGCTCATCAAGCTAATTGAAATGGCCCTTGGGCGACACAGGCACTATACAGGAAGCCATCCTGACATTTTATCTTCCTCTTTTCCCTTCCTCCAGTTCTATCTTCACCTCCCATTCACCCACCTCTCCCACCGCCTTTACACATCTGTCCCTCCACAGCGCTTTGAAGCAGCATTTATGAGGTATAAGCACTATACAAGTAATCTGCATGTCAAGACAAGACAGAACAATGTAAAGCATACTGTTAAGGATGCTCAACTTTTGTGAGAATTTGCATTTGTTAATGACATGTCTTCAAAGACAGTTTTTCATAAGAGACGCTCCAGAAGGGTGTCTTACGGCATAAGGCCTAAAATGATTATGGGCCAAATGCATAAAACAAAGAATTAAGACGCTCAGAAAGCTTCCTGTAATTAAAATCCAATTGTTGGGGCTGTTTAACAAGTTGAATGAAGGGGGAATTACTTGACTTTGCTTCCTTGAACGTGAAAGTTACATAAATGCAGGTGTTTTTAAAAAAAAAAGAGAAGTGCCTTAAAGAGTTTAATTAGAAAGCGAAATAAAATGAGCCTCTTTCATCTCTTTCATGTATTCTTTTGAACATCGTATGAAAATATTTCTAAAGGTAAAGGGATCAACTAATTGGCTACTGACGACTGTCAGCTTAAAGAGAACGTGGATTCATTTATTTTACTGTGGAATATTTCATAAAAATGTAATAATCCAATCAATGCAATTTATTTTAATTTTTTTAAAGGTACTAAAAAATGAAGCGGTTTCCATTCCCAATTCTAAACTAGTTAATTCAGCACAGAATATTTAAATAAAAACAAAAGCACACCACTTTTAATTGTTTATGGAATATTCATTATTGAATCTATATTTCATGTTGCCCTTCTTCTCTCCTTTCCCCTTTCTTTCTCTCTCTCTCTTTCCTTCCCCTCTTTCCCACAAAAGCTTTTTTACCTTGGTATAATTTCGATGTCCCTTTTGGGGATTGAATTGCATATATGTTTATTTTATTATTATTTCATTTTCTTTTTAATGCCATATGTTTCTGTAATGATATTTTACCATGCTTATTATATTCAATAAAGCTTTCTAAACGTAAAAAAAAGCACACATTCAAAAATGGAATATTCAGAATGAAGTTAACTTCACTATTTTCGTATAGATGCAGGTCAAACTGATAGTTCCCAAAATCACATTTTACAGTCACAAAAATCAAATTAATTTAAACTGTGCGAACCAGGACTTCTTTCGAGCTCCTTTAACCCATCCCAAACCCATCTCAACAGCTCAAATCCGTTTAAAAAGCAGAAAAATAAAATTTTAAAGCAAATGTTTTTATTATTGTATATGCAGACTTAGTTTAGTCTATATTTTGGAGAATGTTGTTTTTTCTTATTTAATAAAGACATTTTCAATGATGTTAGTAATTTAAAAAAATTCTAGTATGCTTCTTTGAAATAACTTGAAAGACATCAGAGGTGCGAAACACACAATGAACATGGAAAATCTCGTAGCAGCCCCCCTCCAATGCATTATGTGAGATGCAGTTCAATCTATTCATTTTACTCACGTTGTAATTGTTTTAGCAATACATGCAATACTCAGACTGCGTTTTGAAATCTTTTGACTGGTTCCTGGCTCTTGGCACTCACAAGAAAAGAGTATTCCTTCATTTGGAGGTGCTCACGTGCCGCTATATGTAGCTACTGAAAAAGACCAAATAAAGCTTAGGTGCAGTCCCACTGGCTAAAACAGCCAATTGTCTGACTTTTGTATAGCTTTAATCCTGTGATGCAAAGACCCATCTCTAGGATACCCATTGCACTTAGACCATCTCCTTAAATCAACAAATGGTGATTGGTGGAATGCTTGCAAAACACTCTGGAACTGGCAATCAATTTCGTCATATTCATGTCCATTGGTTTTTTAGCCCATTGCTTCAGATGAGCATCACCAGATTAGAAACCAAAATATGCTTGGAGAAAAAAAACACAGAAGACCGACCTTCTGTATCTTGGCACCCAAGATCTACAACAGCCTTTCATCTTATGTCAAAACCTCTCTAACCCTACTGAAATTCAGGAGAAACTGAAGGCAATCTTTTCAAGAAGCTTAATCCCCTTACCCACTTGATGACCTCACATTAATGGATGTATTATTCACTGGGCTTTCTCCTATGTTCCATACTCTGTTGCTTCCTAACAAGGTTTGAACTGTACATGCACCATGACACACACATATATAACCTCTCTCTTCCAGGTTTTACAATTGTCACAAAGGCTTACTGCATTAACCTCAGGATCAGGTGCACTGACTTGTCCACTCTCACAAGCCATACCCATCGGAGATGACCAGAATTGCTGTAAATATGATTGTGAATAATGCTTCGCGTTCCATTCAGGGCCGAACTGGCCGTAGCGGGCTTCGGGCATTTCCCCGGGAGGCTGTAAGGGTAGGGGCTAGTTTTGCAGCAGTGCTGCAATATCGGCCTCCAGTAACAAAAGCAGTAGTGTTTCACACTTGCATCCCCCCAGCACCTGGGGATGGGGGGGCTGGTCCGACAAAATTGCTAGGGCTGGTTTGGGCTCCCAGTCCAGCCCTGGTTCCATTGTACTGTTGCTGTTCTCTCTTCACCACCATTGTTTTTAATGTTCCAATGTCAGTACTGTACAATGTTTTCTATCATTTGTATGGCAGCGATATTGTTTCTTAATCTAGGTGCTCTTTGTTTATGTTTTTGGGCATTGTTGTTTGGTTGTGTGTGGTTGGCTAACTACCCCGGTTCTACTTCCCTTCAGTAGAGTATTCCCTAGCGCCAGGAAGCCTGCAAGGTATCAGCCGCGCTCTACAAATACTTAAAATAAAATAAATAATAAATAAATTAAGATTTGTTAAAGTTCCAGTAACGGTTCAAGTTGATTAATGTAAATGTAAGATTAGTGTTATCCTGCTAAAGATCTTTGCAGTGTGTTTTGTGGATAGATGGGTGCAGTGGCGGCCAGCATGCCTCGCGGGTGGCAAAGCGGGTGCGTGGGGGGGTGTAGGGTGGCAGTCACGCAGGTCACAATTTAAAATGTAAAAAAAACACTTACCTTCCCGCCGGGTTCCGCGTCTCTGCTCCTGCTCTCATCTTCTAGGAACAGGAAGTACCTGGCACACACCTCCCCTGACTAATCACAACACTGCAATGCAGCGTTGTGATTGGTTTGAGTGCTGTGACTCAGCGCTCAGCCAGGGTCTGGAGAGGTGGGCATGTTCTCCACGCAGGGTGTAATGCAGCCTGCACGGAGAACAGGGAAAGTGTGCATGACTGGTTTGGGCAGCCCAAGAGGTCTAACCAAACATTTATTGCGCATTTAGGAGGGTTGTACCACTCCTCCCCTGCTCTTCAGCCCCTCCCTACCCCCTCACACAAGCTGCTGTGTCAGGAGGACAAAATAAATTGATAATATTAGGTTTCTATAATTTTATTTTTTCCTTTCTTTTCCTGCTTGAAGGCAGTGGAGCGACGCTGCTGTACCTTAGCGGAGGAGCCGCCACTGGCTGAATGTGCTGAAGCACTTTCTTTTAATTGAGCAGGTGGTCCATTGCCCCACCGACTGTGTTTTAAATGACATTTCCAGCCACATAAATAAATACGTTTGAGTGGTTCAAATATGTATGCTTGTGTCTCGCGAGGGAAGTGCCACTGAGTTGTCAGCACTTTGACGACTCTCCGGCTTTGGTGCCATGTTGTGTGCTTGCCTGTTTCAGTGCGTCTGCTTAGCATGTTGTCTTTGAAAAAGCTGAATCAGAAGTGTTATTGGAAGGCGTTGTGTAGTGAGTACTGTTAAGTAGATGCTGTTAGAGTGCCTTAAATTACCTCACACTGCAATCCTTAAATGTACTGCCTTGGTACCACATGCATCGTTTTTGTTGGTTCAAGTCATTCATTCTGAATGAAATTCAGACAAATACAACCAGCAACGGGGCGCATCCGCTGAAGAAGAAAGCTGGCCTAGTTTATTCCACCGTAATAATGGGCAGAATGGTGGGTCCTGTTTCTAACAATAGCTTTCAACTGTTAAAAATAGTTGAGGTTTCATCCCCAGTTTCTCCAAATAAATATAACCTCATGGTACAGAAAACAGAACGACTGGATGTGAGAGCATCAGCCACCTTGACCCCTGTGCGGCAAAATGGAAGCAAAGTAGAAAGTGTATCAGCCGCGCGCCTTGATTAGGTTTTGTCTGACCCAGAATCTGGTGCCCTTTCTCCGGGATGCTCTTGCAACAATGCCTCAGCTGCCTCTGTGTTCTGTGCAGCCCGGTCCCTGGAGACTGCCAGTTTTGCAGACTGAAGCAATCCTACCCTGACCCCCTTTGAGATAAATTTCTTTCAAAGTTCACTCAAAGCCTTCCTTTTCCCTGGAGTCGCTAGGGAAGGAACTGGAAATAGCATCCCTTCTCTACTGTTGAACTGTAATTTACCTTTGCTTCTCAGACCAGCCGCAAGGTGAGTGCATCTCTTGGGCCTGTGACCCTAAACAGGAGGTTAGGGAATGTGTCCAGGCGCACGTTATGCCTAAATTGGGCTGGGTCTGGTAAGGGCCAGATGAAGTAATTTTCACCCAGCGCTGCGTGAAAATCAGCACGATTGCGTAGCGCAATCTTGAAAAACTGTACCGAGCCAGATTTAGCAAGTCACACAGTGATGGTGTCATCAATTGTGCTCATGCATAAAAAGCAGTTCAAAGTAATCTCTGGGCAGCACTCAAGTCAACATTTGGCACAAAATTGTTTTTGTATGTGAAAGATGATCAGCGTTGCCTCGCACTGCATGAGCTCCCACACAAACAAGCAGTAGGGGCATGATTTAGAACTTTGCGGGTCAGATACTGTGTTGCATTTTGCACCAAACCTACGTTCCACCTGCCTTATTTATTGAAGGGCAGACCACAAGTATTCTGTCGGCAGAGCCCCATTGGCTCCTTCGACAGAATACTTCCTCCGACGACCAGACGAAGTAGGGGCAGGAAGTAGGGGCCTTCGGAGGAAGGACACTACACTGTCTTCCCTTTTTTGGCTGGACACTCCAGTGTTTTTTTTTCCCTTTCCTTCCCCTCCAAGAAAAAACCTGTTGGTGAGGGACAGGGAATAATACTGACTCCCACATCCAGGTAGAAGACTCCCAGGATGTGGGATTATTAGTTTTTTTGCTTTGCACAAACGACTCCCACTTTGGGAGTTTTATTTTGAAGAACCAAAAATGTATTAAAAGCTGGACAGCTGGCCGTCATGGGTGACATTACGTTTCCCCAAACTTTTCCTAGATTCACTGGAACCGGCATGATGGCCTTTCTAGTCAATGTAGAGAGACGTCCGTGGGACCTGCGAACATCTCTAAATTTAGTTGGTGGGATGTCTGGAAGGGTGACGTAGTAAAGTACTCTCCCACCCAGACGAGCATTAATATGTCTGCCAGAATCTTAACCAGGCACTAAGGGGGTCATTACGATGGCGGAGTGACATCAGTCCGCCTGCCATCGTAGCAGTGCTGGGACCCCCCAAACCAGACATGCGGCAGTCCCACCACACATATTAGGATGCGCCCATCATACTGGCAGGTGCATCTTGGGCTTTTAACATTGCAGACCGTGCTACTGGCTGCAGCACCGCACGCAATGTTAAAAGTGCTTGCACTGCATTTCCCTACACTACGTGGCAGGCACCAAGCAGTGCCTGCCACTTGGTGCATAGAATGCAGGGGGGTACCATGGGTACCCCCAGTGCACCCCCTCCACACAGGGGGGCCCCACAACGGGCCCCCGAATCCAGCCTCCGTCTGTCTTTTTGCGGTGGGATGACCACTGCAAAAAGACAGGTGGAAAGGGATTTTATCATCCCTACGGCGGTGCCTGCAATGCTCTGAAGCAATGCTGCCCTGTATCCTGTATCCGCATGGTGGGCGTAAAAGGATCACCTTACGGAACTGTAGCAGACTGACTTGCCATCCGCCGCGGACACATTGGGATTCCCACCACCAATTTAGGAATTTCCTGTGTGAGGGCAGAAGGACCGCCACTGCCAGCCTGGCGGTGGCCGGCCTTCCGCCATCATAATGAGCCCCAAAATTCTAGACCTGAGGATCCCATTAACAAAATTAAGAGGGACTACTTTACGTTCTTGTCCAAGATTTGTTGGACCCATTCAAAGAAAAATCGAATTAGATTGTTATCTTTTGCATTCGCTGACACGCCAATGGCTCGAATTTTTGTACTCTAGCGATGATGATTGAGTCCTTTTGCATGCCCTTGTGGCTTCAAGGATGTTCTGGTACTCCAGTTTAAGAGCAACCATTAAAATTTGTTGACACATTATACTTAAAGGTCCAGCATAAAACTGTCAGCATTCTGTCCCAACATAGTTGCCAAGGTCAGTACCTCCTTCTTCAGGAACACAATTAGTGCTGGCACAAATCTTTAAATCGTAGATATTTGAAATGGTTAATCAGTAAAAGACTGCATCCATGGCCCGAAAACAAAGAGTGCGCAAGTGTTCAATCATCTCTTCCTCTTCAAGGGCCAGATGTACGTAGCTCTGGGTTTGCGATTTCCTAATAGCGAATGCTTGCATTTTGCTCCTAGGAAACTGCAAACAGCTATGTACAGCAATGTGTTTATCCTGTTAGCGATTCCCAGTGAGTCGCAATTGGCCTCTCTTAATAATATTCATGAGGAAGGTCGCAAATTGCAAATCCATTCGGAATCGCTAAAAACACAGGGATGGTGGCCATTTTGTTTTTTAAATGCAGCCCGTGTTGCTTAAAGGAATACCAGGATACATTTAAAAAAGAAAAATGAAAAGATTCCTTTTCATTTTTCAAGAGTAGGCAGTTGTCCGATGGACCACTGGCAGCTCTTAAGAAATGTTGACACCCACAAACACAAAGTGGAAGGGGTCCCTTGGGGACCCCTTCCCATTTGTGAATGGATTACCACCAACTTAAAGTTGGAGGTAAAATGCAAATGTTTTGCGAATGCATTTCGGTCACAAAACATTCATACATACCCTTCCGAATTGGTATTTGGGACATCCCAAAAATGTTGTTTCCTAACATCGAATCACAAACCCAATTTGCGATTGGTAATAGGTTACTGAATCACAAACAGAGCTTTGTACATTTAAAAATATTTTTTTCCTGTCGCAAACGGACAGATTCTGTGAATTGGGATGTTTGCGAGCTGAAAAAAGCTTGATACATCTGGGCCTAGGTCTTGAAAACAGCCACCACAGGATGACTTGTGCTTCCCAATTGTCACTTGGTTGTGCATCGTGTGCTGCCAGCAGATGTTAAGAAGGTGCTGTGATATGTAGATATATTCACATTATCACGCTAATCGAAGGCAGTTGACTGATTTCTGAGCAGTTACAATCTGTACAGATAAGAAAAGTGAAGCTCAAAAAAGAGCATAATTTTCCCAAGTTCACAAAATCTGGTTAAGTCAATGCCATGATTATAATTCTGGTCTGCTTGTCCAACATCCCTTGACAACCTCTAGACCACATCTCCTTCCCTGGGACTCCTAAAGTCTAATCATGGCTCTTTCTCGTCACAGCAGCATGGAACGTTCTTCTTTGAAATGTCCATATACTTAGAAAATTCGACCATTGGAGCCCTGACTATCTGCTACATTAATCTCTCCCATCTTGACTCTTGGCAGGCATTGTACCAACATGCCATGAACGTTAATCGCTATGGCTGCCATTACAAAATCTATCCTGAACCTTGACCTTTGTTGTGGTTTCACCCATAACTAGGGCAAAAACTGTCCTTTGTTGCTTTTTGTTCCAGTTCAGGGAGGATCTGGCTTGGCATTTGGGCTGTTCCAATTGGAGCAGGGTCAGCACTGATTTGTATATAGCTGGGTCCAAGCTGAGGTGGCATATTGTGCAAAATAGTGATGGACTGGGTCAGGGCCTGAGTAATTACCAGTGGCAGAGATTAATTGAAGCATTTCCATCCATCACTTTTTTGCATACAAAACTTTGCAGCCCTAAGCGGGACAGTATGCCTAGCAGTGGGTCTCGTGCACACCTTGTCACTGGAAACAAGCTGGACATGGCTGATCAGCCCATAACTGGGGTGAAAATGGCCCTGCATGTACCAGTCATGGAGAATCTGGCTTGGCAGTTCGAGCAGGACTGTTCCAACTGGACCAGTGTCAAGACTGATTTGCATGTATCTGGGTCCAAACTGGGGTGACATGGTGTGCAAAATGATAATGTACTGGAATGTGGCCAGAGTAATTAGCAGTGGCAGAGATTAATCCAAGCATTCCATCCATCAGTTCTTTTTATATACACTTTGTCACCCAAACAGGGACAAGTATACCCAGACATGTGCATATTGTGTCCCTGGAATAAACTGCACCCAACTGATGAGCCCATAGCTGTGGCAAAATAGATCCTTGGTTGCGTGTGCTCCGATTCAGGTAGGATTTGGCTAGGCATTTTGGGCTGTACTGTTCCAACTGGAGCATGGTCAAAACTGATCTGCATAAACCGGGCATGGTGTGCAAAATAACAATGGACTGGGATTTAGCCCAGAGTAATTACCAGTGGATAAGATTACTTCAAGCTTTTCACTAACCTCTTTTTTGCAGACTACAGTTTGTCACCCTAAGTGGGGTGGGTGCCCAGATGTGGATCCTGTGCACACTGTGGGAACAAGGGTTATGACCAATTACTAGGGTGAAACCAGTCCTGGGTTAATGTGTTCTGATAGGAGCTGGCTTGACAGTGCTGGTGGAATGTTCTAATTGGATCAGTGTCAAGACTCTTTTGCATATAGCTGGGTCCAAACTGAGGAGGCATGGTGAGCAAAGTAGCGATGGAGCCCTGAGTAATTGCCTGTGGCTGAGATTAATTCAATTAGTTTACTTCAGTTTGCTGCCCGATTTTGGATGCCTATGCACCAATGTGAGTTCTATGCACACTATGTCACTGGAACCAAGCTGTACCTGGCTGATGCGCCTATAATTAGAGCTAACCCAATTTTGGGTTGCTTGTGTCCTAGTTCAGTGAGGATAGGGCTTGGCAGATCAAGCTAGACTGTTCCAATTGGCACAGGGTCAAGACTGATTTGCATATAGCTGGGTCCAAACTGAGGTGGCATGGTATGCAAAATAACGATGGATTGGGATGTGGTTCCAAGTAATTACCAGTGGCCGGGATTAATTCAAGCATTCCTTTCATTACTTTTTTTATATACTATACTTTGTCCCCCTATGTCGGACAGATATGCTCAGTCATGAGGTCTGTGCACACTGTGTCAAAGGAACAAAGCTGTACCTGGCTGATGAACCCATACTAGGCTGACACCAGTCCTGTGTGGGTTGTGTTCCGGCTCATGGAGAATCTGGCTTCACAGTTTGTGCTGGACTGTTCCAATTAGAGTAGGGTCAAGACTGATTTGTATATAGATTGGTTCAAGCTAAGGTGGCATGGTGCGCAAAATACCATTGGGCTGGCATGCAGCCACAGTAATTACGAGTGGCTGAGATTAATTCAAGCATCCCATCCATCACTTTTTTGTATACTACAGTGGTGACCCAGTGCTGCTTCCAGCCCTAACAGCTTTAACTCCACCGAGATGGCAGACTTATTTCAGCTCTAATGTGAGTCTATCCATACCTGCATTTGTTGAAACCCTGTGCATTCTGGCACCTAGCTGTCCTGACTGTTATCTTTTTCAGGGCTTGTGACAACTGACCATACAGTATTCTGATATCTGGTAGAGAGGAGATTAGTCTTTTTGTTCTGCCCCATGACTGCATCCATATTTCTTTTATTGTTAGTTTGACACTTGGTGGAGTTTTTGTCTGGATGTCTATATTCCTGAGTGTCCTGACCACAACCTTGACCTCTTACTTCCTTGGTCTTAGCCAGTAATTATTTCACACATGTCCCTATATCAGAGTTCCCTGATATCTGACTGCATGGACCACCAAGTTCCATGAACCAAAGATGCCCTGTATACTAATTCCTGTCTGACATATATCAACATGGTGCCATGTGCATGGGAATCATACATCAGGTTTTCTCATCTGTTTCCTGGCATCACTGGGACAGATGGTGGTGGATCAGTAGCTACGTGCTTGTATAATTCAGTCACCATGGTATAATTCATTCACCATTTAAAGATGGCCATCATTGTTAAAACTAAATCAATCCAAGAGGACTTCAACATTGCCCCTGCATGTTAAATGTCCAAACCAAACTTGCTTCTAATTTTTCTCCAGCTTGTTCTGTAGACAGAATATAAAGGATCTACTGGAGTCTTCATGCCCCATTGGTCCTGTCTATTTTTGCTGGTAGGTTCTATGTTTTCTCTTTTCTGTTATATTTTCCATTCCTTTTTTCTTGCAGATCTCAAGACCCAATAACAGACTCATCTGCCTACTAGGCCTCATCCGTGATACTTCTAGCCTGTCTGTGGTATTTACCTTCTGCCTGCTGTAGCACTTGTGTCAGAGAACATAGGAAGCCGACATCTAACATGGTCTCCGTATTGCAAGTGTTTTGGGGGTTTTCTATGACGTTGGTTCCTTTCTCCATATGTCAGAACCATCTCTCAGGAAGCATCTGGCGTTGTGTATAAACTACTCTTATGAATAGGCTGTGTGTCTTCCACAAAGGGACACAACAACTGCGTGTCCCATTGGTCCCCGTGGCAGCCCCCGCTTATGCTGCATAAGTGGGGGGTTGACCACACCACTGCCCTGAAGTAACCGTATATGCTTTGACAGCCATGATATGTTCCACTGAAACTGCCATATGCCAAGGTGCATATGCACTGGGAACTACCATCCTTAGCAACATACAGTCATCATATCATAGGTAGAGTCATCAAATGCCATGTACGGTAATCATATTGTCTACGTTCATTGTACATTCAGGCCGTAATATCTTGTGCAGACTTACTCTGTCTTCAGCCTGACCTAAAAAGTACATTTACAGACAGTGCACTACAGTAACGGAGCCATAATTGTAAATGTAAATGTAAATGTAGTTGAGCTTATATAGCGCACAGCTACCCGCAGTGGGTGTCCCGGCGCTTGCTTAGGGAACCCTTCCTGGTATTCCCCTGTGAGATAGCAGGGTATCCACAAGGTGAAAGTCAGGCATCCCGCCGCGAGGGGCCGTTGTGGAGAATAAGCAAGCTATTGCCCAGAGTCGCAGAGTGTGAACCCGTGAGTCGAGGAGGCACCGGGCGAGAATTATCGAGTCCGTGGAATTTTTAGCCCAAGACCCGCCGAGGCGGGGAATTGAACCCTGGTCCAGGACCGATCTCAGCTTCCGGGTCTGCTGCCTCTAACCCCTGAGCCACACTTCTCCACTAATTCTTGGAACACACTAAAATCCCAGTGTGTTCTGGGAGTTGTAGTCTTGTCTTGCTTTCATTGAAACAAATGGACTGGCCTATGATTATGATTTGTAACAGGAAATCACCTACATACATAGAGTCGATTTATCAAGGATTTTGCATCACCCTTGCACCATGCGAGTGGATGCAGAGCAACGCAAACCTTAATAAGATTGAATAAGTCATACAATGTCACCTTGCGTGGCCCTGCATGGCTTTGTGAATCTGGAGTAACACGCAAAGGAGGCATTTCATGGGTGGAGTGTAGATGTCCCAACACATCCACCCATGGATTCTGAAGCATTCCCAGATTTACCGTGAGTGGCAGATTTGGGAATGCATCAAAATACTATGCCTTCCCAGGAGAGGCGTAACAAGGAGGAATATGTTTATTTCTCCTCGAATTTTCCTCTTTTGCCTCTTTTAGAAAGTGTCAAAAGCTTAAGAGCATTATTTTGTGCAGGAATCCGTCCATTCCTGCACAAAAACAATCCTGCCTGCAAAGCAGTCACCCTTGCACCATGGTGCAAGGGTGCCTGGGTTGGCACTAAGCAGCACATAGGCAGCATGGAGCAAGGTCACCGAGGAGCATCTCAACTCCACCCTCAAACACGATCCCCCTCCCATTGTGATCAACTTCAACTCTGCAGCCAACGAACTATACAGATGGATCTCCAACTGCACAGACAAACTTGCCCACCTCCATAACTCCAACAGACAGCGCCCAATGAGAGCCACCTGGTTCACCACTGACCTCCGGGAATCTAAACTGACCTGCAGACATCTCGAGAAAGCATGGAAATTTACCAAAACCCAGAAGCTCGGACCACCCACAGGAACTCTGTGGCAGAATACGACCAATGCATCAGATCCAACAAAAAGACCTTCATCCAGGACAAGATCCTTGCCAACTCTAGCAACTCGATATACTCTTCAGCATCATCCAGGAATTCACTAAAACCCCAGCGAAGCCTCAGATGTCATACCCTGCCAGGAACTCTGCAACAAACTTCTTCCACCTCAAAATCAAGTCCCTTTACAACAACTTCAACAAACAAACACCATACGCGAAATCACACCCACCTCCGGCAATGTCAGCCAGCCTACCATCTCTGCCAGGACCCCGGTCACCACCAAAGACACCGTCACGACCATGAACAGCATTCACTCAGGAGCACTCATGGAACTCTACCCGCCACACATCTTCCACAGAGCCGCCGCCGCCATAGCTCCCGAGCTACGACGCACCATCAACACTACCTTCGAATCCTTCACTTTCCCCGACTACTGGAAATGCACAGAAGTCAAGCTCCTCCTCATGAAGCCCTCTGCAGATCCTACAGATCTCACAAACTACAGACCCATCGCTCTCCTTCCCTTTGTGGCTAAAGCCAAAGAGAAGATCGTCAACATCCAGCTCACAAACTTCATCAAAACCAACTCCATTCTCGACTCTTCCCAATTTGAATTCCACAGCAACCACAGCACCCTCCTCGCCGCCACAGACGACATCCGCACCCTCCTCGACCAGGGCCACATGGCGGCCCTCAACCTTCTAGACCTCCCTGAAGCCTTCGACACCGTCTCCCACCGCACTCTCACCACCAGACTCCATGACGCCGGCATACAGGGAACTGCCCTTGACTGGATCCACTTTTTCCTCACCTGCCGAACCCAAAGAATCAAACTCCCGACTCTCCTCCAAACCAGAGTGATCAACTGCGGAGTACCCCAAAGATCATCCCTCAGCCCCACACTCTTCAACATCTACATGGCCCCCCTCACCATCATCGTCAGACATCATGGACTCAGCATAGTATCCTACCCTGACGACACCCAACTCATCCTCTCCCTCACGAAGCAACCCAACACCACCAGACTCAGCTTCCAGGAAGGAATGAAGAACGTGACATCCTAGATGAGCAGCAGATGTCTGAAGCTCAACTCAGAGAATACAGAAGTCCTCATCCTCGGACCCTCCCCCTCAGCATGGGGCGACACCTGGTGACCCACCACCCTCAGCAACCCCCCCACTTCCACTGACCACGCCCGGAACCTCAGCATCATACTCAATTCCAACCTCACCATGACCCAACATATCAACGCCATCTCCTCCACGTGCTTCAACACCCTCTGCATCCTTCGCAATACCTTCAAGTGGATCCCCCCGAATCCAGAAAGACTGTCACCCACACACTCATAACTAGCAGACTGGACTACGGTAACGCCCTCTATGCTGGAATCAACAAATTACTGCTCCAAAAACTCAAGAACACTGCCGCCAGACTCGTCCTTGGCCTCCCACGAAATGAACACACCACCCAGCACCTACAATACCTCCACTGGCTCCCTCTCGATAAGAGAGTAACCTTCAAGCTACTCACTCATGCCTACAAATCCCTCCACAACATTGGCCACCAATACCTCAACGAGTCTCCTTCCACGTACCCAACAGAAACCAAAGCTACGCCAACCTCACCCTTGGCTAATCCCCGTGCATCCGCAGAGCCAGAGCGGGTGGAAGAGCCTACTACTGCATCACAGAAAAGACCTGGAACGAGTTCCCGCCCATCATCAGACATCCCCCCACTCTGCACACTTTCAGGAAGAGCCTCAAGACCTGACTCTTTGGCTGATCAAGATCTGCATGCCCCCCCCCCCCTCAGCGCTTTGAAACCCTCATGGGTGAATTTCGCACTTCACAAATCCCTGATTGATTGATTGATTGATTGAGTGTGCCATTGCGAGGAATGGACAGGAATGTGCCAATATAATGTTAAATATGGCTCATTCTTGCCTTCTCCCTGTCATGCAATAATCTGCCTCAAAATCTAATTCTGAAACATGGAGTTATGTGTCAACCCAAGTGCAGTTCCACAAAGCAGCCTGCACTCATACTCTGTTAAGGCAGAGCTCTACAGTTTCCCACATCCATGCGTGAGTAGCTCACCTACATAGGCACCATTGTGTGGGAATAGAGACTATGGAGGTTTAGAAAATGAAGTTCACCATTGACTTGCATTGAAGTGAAGGTTTTTTTCTAAGCAGAAGACAGCTGAAATAAAGTCATTTAAGGTTTAGGGAATCAGGAACCTCCTGCTTGAATTGTGATTGGTGACATGCATCCAGTACTGTTTTTTTGTTTGCATTCTGGGACTTGTAGTCCAGTTTATCACATTATAAAACCAGGACAATAATTTAATAAACAGAGAAAAACACCTGGTCTGGATGAGCTACTCCGGAACAGGCCTGGGAAACTTGAGTTCTCTTTCATGCTGTGCAGTAATGAGGATGGGCCACGGTTTAGACCATTTCCAGCCCTATCCCCACAAGCGGTTACTCTCTCCTGTCTGCCCCCAGTAGCTTTCCCTATAGGTATGAATGGATCAGGGTGAGGAAGGGTTGTTGCGTAAATATATTCACAACTGTGGTTTGTCCCAAGAAGTTAATTAGCATCTGGAAGAAAGCTTCTTGGTCTCTTGAATTCACTATTCCGGAGCAAGGGGCACTTTGACCTTATACCCTGAGCTCATGTGGTGAAACCAGTGCTTAATTTGATCCAGTGGTTTCCGATGCTCACCACCTGTACTTAATTGTCAATACTGGCACTTGTGACAGTCTGCCACAGGGTGGCGCTGTCTGGCTAATTTAGAAATGACCACAGGAACAGTTAATTATTAATTCAAGATACATTACAAATTACTATTACCTGCTGCCCAAGCCATTTGTATAGCTTTGAGGGCATCAATTAGTCCTAATTGTCACACTTGTAGAGAAGTATGATGGTTATTGTTTGTGCTGTTTCTATCATTAGCAGCATGGTGCAAGCTTCAGTGGCCTCCTAACGATAGCGCTGGCACTTATTTTTTTACAAATTAAGCACTGGTTGAAACATCTGTGGACTTTGGCCACACTTGTCCTCAATGGCCAAAGAACCCTCCATTGGCCTGTATGTTATTCCTGCTACATTTACATATATTTAAATTAGCCCTCATTTTTTAATGTCAGTGTAAGATTTGCTGTTTATATTGTGCAAGTTGGAATATTTCGCTTTTTTAACAAATGTATGTTTGCTTCAAAATACAAAAAGAAATTATGCATGGATGCTCGCTGAGTGCTCAGAGTGCCCTCACACCTTCTCAGTGTGCCCTCAGGCGCTATCAGAGCAGGCACTATCGGAAGCGTGCGCTGACACTATTGGGTGGATTTATTAAATTTTCATGCAGCTCAGCAAGCCACCTGCTGTGCTGTGAGAAAGGGGAGGGCAGGAATGCAGCATATTTAACATAATACGGCACATTCCTGTCCTTTTCTTGCGCCGGCGCCCTTTTGGCTGCCTAGCACCAATGCAGACACCCTTGTGCTGTGGTGCAAGAGTGCCTGCATTGTAGGACACCTTCCTGCACAAAAACAATACTCTATGCAGAATGCAACACACATAGAAAATGAGGACAAATAAAGATATTTCTCCTTGTTACGCTTCACCTGGGGAAGCATAGCATTTTGATGCCTTCATGGTCTGCCAGTAATGGTAAATCTGAAAAAGAGCCAAAGTCCATGGGGGGATACATGGGAACACACATGCTCCATTCATGGAACGCCTCCCTGGTGTAGAGTAAGGAAGCGTGGTGATTTGCTCTGCGTTGCATTCCTCTAGATATATCAAGCCACGCACCATGTGTGGCTTGATAAATCTTACTTTAGTGTTGCATCGCCCTTGACCCTCCATGCATGGTGCAAAGGTGACACAACACTTTCATAAATATGCCCCTCTATTCAGAAGGTGGCGATGCGCTGTGTGCAAGACAATGATCTAACACTGTCCAAGGCAACGTCCTGTCCTCATACTCTCCCAAGGGTGGACCTTCAAACTGCAACCTGGGCAGTGCCCTTGCATTGAAAAAGTGCATGCTTATACTTTATCAGAAGTGTGTGCTTAACCCCTTCGATGCTCATGACGGAACGGTTCCGTCATGAGCATCGGTCGAGCTGTGCTTATGACGGAACCGTTCCGTCATGACCACGCCCGTTTTCGTTAGGGCCCAGCACGGGGGAAATCAGGGCCGCACGGAAGCGGTTGAGTTATATTCCATAGGATGGCACCACACTGCGTACAGGACAGAGCTCTAAAACTCTGTCCACAGACACTGTCCTGACCTCACACTCTGTCCAGTGGTGCCCCTTCACATTGCAGCCAGGACAGTGCCCTTTCTCCGACATAGTGTACACCCTCACGCTTTATCAGATATGTGCACTGACACTATATCCAGTAGGGTGCCGACAACCTGTGTACAAGACAGAGCTCTAGAATTCTGTCTCGACCAGAGACACTGTCCTGTTCTTACAATTTATTTAGGAGGATCTTCACACTGCCAGAAGAGTGATCTCACAGTGACACAAAGTGCACATTCACACTTTACAAGAAGGGTGCAGTGACACTACACAGAGAAGGGTGTCAACACACTCTCCTGTCCACAGACGCTGTCCTGGCCTCGCACTCTGTTTTGGTGTGGATTTTTACACTGCATCAAGCAGAGTGTGCACCCTCACTCTTTATCAGAAGTGTTCACTTACAGGAGTGAGTGTACAGGGGGTTGCTCTTACTCTCTGTTCACAGGGGTTTCCTCAGACTCAGTTTAGGAGTGGAAATTCACAATTTCGATGTTGGTCGGATTACAACGGTCCAACCGACATCTGCTGCTGCAGTCGTACAGCCGCGTTAGAATGCACTGTGGTCAGAGGTAGGGCGGCGAGACCAACCAAAGGTTCCGACAGGCTCACGGAGCCCGCCCAACCATTGTTCGGAATGTAATTCCCTACAATAAGGGTGATGCCTGCTCATGCACTGCCGTAGGGATTATGAAGTCCCTTTCAGACAGTCTTTCAATGGCGGCCAGACTGTCATTGAAAGGATGTCAGAAATGGCCCGCATCCCTCTGCGGTCGCCACTGTAACACCTGGGGGGAATCTTTGGTGCCCCCCCAAACATCCATAACCCACATGCCAGGCATCATATGGTGCCTAACACATGGTGCATGGATGTTTGAAAACATCCATTTTACCAATTCAGCTTGTGCTGCAGCCCTTTTCCGTCCACAGCACAAGCCGCAATGGAAAAATAGATGTTTCTGACTGCCTCATGGGGGGGGGTCGCATCCTAATATGTCAGATGGAATTGCCAACTGCTAGTCGGGCAGTTTCCATTTTGGCACTATGACTGTCGGACGCACATCCGACCGGCATCGTAATGAGCCCCAAAGTGTGCACACTTGGGATGAGTGTACAGGACGCTGCTCTTACACTCTGTCCACAGTTATTTGCCTCAAGTGTGCACAGTGTGGGACTGTACCATGCACCCAAGAAAGAGCCCTTGCATAGAGCTACCCTCACTCTGTCATAATTGTACACTCATTCTCTACAAATTCAGTGTCCGCGAGAGCACTGTCACAGAACCGCCCTCACTCTATCAGAAGTGTGCACTCACCCTCCATATTCTGCATCCAGGAGAGCGCTCTCATACTATCACAAAGTTGTCCTCATCTATCCGAAGTGTGTGTGTACACTCTCCATATTCTATATCCCGGCATGCGCTCTCACACTGCCACAGAGCCACCCTCACTCTATCAGAAGTGTGCACTCACTCCCTCAGCATTCTGTGTCCAAGAGAGTGCTCTCACGCTATCACAGAGCCACCCTCACTGTATCTGAATCTCTCCACATTGTAATTGTAAATGTAAATGTAAATGTGGGTGTACTTGTAAAGCGCACTGCGACTCCAAGGAGTATCCTGGCGCTGAAGACCGCTGGGGAACCCGTCCTGGTTTTCCCTGTGAGATAGACCCTTTCTGGGTATCTCCAAGGTGAAACCAGGCATCCCCGGCGTCTGTGGGGGGCCGTTGTAGAGATGAGGCAAGCTTAATGCCCAGAGTTGCCGAGTGTGCTCCCTGGTTAGAGTAGGCACTGAGGCGAGAATTATCAAGTCCGATTTGACCCTGGTCCACGACCCTGCCGCGTCGGGAATTGAACCCTGGCCCCGGGCCGTTCTCTGCTTACGGGTCTGCCGCCTCTAACCAGTGAGCCACACCACTCCACTCCACATTCTGTATCGAGAGCGCTCTCACACTGCCACAGAGCCACCATCACTCCATCAGAAGTATGCGCTCCCACTCTCCAAATTCTGTATCCAGGAGAGCGCTCTCACACTGTCACAGAGACGCCCTCTCTCTATATGAAGCTCTCCACATTCTGTATCCAGGTGAGTGCTCTCACACTGTCACAAAGCTGCTCTCACTCTAACAGAAGTGTGTGCTCACATTCGCCACATTCTGTATCTAAGAGAGCACTCTCACACTGCCAAAGACCCGCCCTCACTCTATCAGAAGTGTGCACTCACTCTCTCTGCATTCTATGCCAAGGAGAGTGCTCTCCCACTTGATTTGATTGGGGATTTATAGAGAACAACAAATGCCCAAAGGCATCAAGTTCCACCAACAAGAAGTGTAACACAGTATCTCGCCAAAGATAACCCATAGCATGAAAAACCAGGTCTTTAATGGCTTCCTAAAGGGGAAATGAGATCAGGTCAAGTGACTTGGCAACAAGTTCCACAGTCTGGCTAACGCGACTGAGAAGGCTCTACCGCCCCATTTCTTATTCTGAAATCTGGGCACTGTCACCAGATTATGGTGAGCTGAGCAAAGATTTCTACCGGGGGTGTAGCTATGAAACATATCCCTAAGCCCGGCTGGGCAGATCTGATAGAGGGCCTTGTGCACTAAGCAGACGGCCTTGAACATAATACGTGTTCTTATAGGGAGCCAGCAAAGCCATGTAGTCCCTTGGTCACTGAATGCCGTTTAGGAATGTCCAAGGTGAGCCTGGCCAGTGTGTTCTGCACTAGCTCGGTTGTACCCAGGTTATGGAACTCTCTACCCCCGAACTCTTGGGGCAACCTTCGCTTGTTCTGTTCCGCAAAGCATTGAAAACCTGGCTCTTCTCTGAAGTGTAGCTGTAATAGCCTACATCGGTGATTACATATTAGATGACCTGCTTCGGCGCCTTGATGCGCTTGGGCTAAGTTGCGCTATAAAATATTCCTTTCATTCATTCATTTCATCATAGCTGTAGTTTAGCTTGGGGGCTCTTGTTGGTCTCCAACTATAGGGCATTACAGTAGTCGATTCTAGACATGACGGGTGCCACAGCCACGTATTTCCATGCTGCAAGGGGAATGAATGGAAAATGTCCCTTAACATTCTGTCAGCTAGAAACACGTTGGTGTCACTCAATTAGTCTGGAGGTCTATGAAGAGCTGACAGTCTAGCAGGACCCCCAGGTTCTTAGCCTTCTCATTAGGCATAGGTGTAGTACCTACTGTCTCTGGCCACCAGCTGTGATTACAAATGGAGGTTTGAGTTCCAAAAAGCAACACCTCAAACTTTTCCCCTTTGAGCTTCAGGTAATTCCTCCCCATCTGCTCAGCTACTGATGTCACGTAGTGGTTGAAATTGACTGCAGTAGCTGCCTGACACGATAAGCTGAGTGCCATTTGTGTAGGAAACCACATGAAGCCCAATGGAACAAATAATCTTGCCAAGGGGGAAAGTGTACAGGTTAAAAAGTGTAGGCCTTAATGATGAGCCTTTCGGCACGCCACATGGCAAAGAAAAAGGGTCTGATAGATAGTGGTTCACTGCCACCCTCTGAGATCTATCATTGAGTAAAGATGACACCAATTTAGTACAGGTGATCAACCAGAAGAGATGGAGTGATGGTGTCAAAGGCAGCAGACAGATCCAGCAAGACTAGTGTTGTGCCTCGCCCCGCATCCACAAGTTGCTTAATACTGTCTGTAGCCAACACCAATGCAGTTTCGGTTCTGTGATCTTTCCATAATCCGTAATGTGATACATCCAAACAACTCTACGCTTCCCTAAATGCCATTAAGTGGTTAATTATATGTCTTTCCAAGATCTTAGCAGGAACTGGGAGACGAGAGATAGGTCAAATATTTTTAAGGTCTTTCAGGTCCAGGGTAGGTTACTTGGTAAGAGGCTTCACTACCGCCTCCTTCCACATTCAAGAATAGCGGCTGGTGGAGATGCCTTCATTCATTATGGATGAGAGAGGGTGCACTACCGCACTCACCACCATGTGAAGGATCTTAGGGGCACAGGGTTTAAGGGGGGGAACCTGACTTAGTGATAAGAAAAAACTGCTCCACTAGTTTAGGTGTAAGAGATGGAAACACAGTGAGCCTCGTTGCGGTTACTTCCGTGGGATCACAGGAGATGAGGGGCTCTGATTGCCGCTCTCAACTGAAGGGCAGTGAAATGTCTGGTGCTTGTATTGAAGATTCAAGCTCCTTATAGATGTTAACAATCTTTGCTTGGAAGAACTCTGCAAGATGATTACATAGCTCTTGTGAACCAGCAGTTGCAGAAGGGGGCAGAGGTGTGGAAAGCTGCAGAACAATTTGGAAGAGTTGTTTAGAAGAATTTTTGGCCTCAATTAGTGCAGTACAGTATTTGGATTTTTCTTCTCCAAGAGCCCTCTCATAGTCCCTAATCATGGACTTGTAAGCCAACCGGCCTTGCTCCACATGATTCTGTCTTCCGACACATTCCTGGTGACGACAAGCCTGCCTCTGCGTTCTTAGTCTGTATAAAAACCAAGGGGCAGAGGAGCCTTCTTCTTCAGCTCGAGATCCCGGTTGGGAGCTACCTTAGCCGCAGCTGCACATAGCCAGGCTGCGAGATCCTCTGCACCTCTGTACACATCCTCCTAAACCACCAAGGGCAAGCTATCCAGTACAGTCCTGAGGGCTTCAGCTGAAACCCTCTGCCGATCCACCCTATGAGTCTTGGAATGGACAGGTGTCCCTCCCCGGGGGGTGGGGGGAGCAGTTCCAAAGAGAAGGAGCCTGCAAAATGGTCAGACCAGCTGAGGGGGAAGCACAGACTGAAATGACAGTCGGGGTCATTGGAAAAAATCCCATCAAGAGTATGTCCAGCTATGTGGGTGGGGACCAGAACCATCTGTGACAGCCCAAGGCAGGCCATGGACTCTTTCAGAGCTATGGAGTTTCTGTTCTTACTCTCCTCAAGATCCAAATTAGGTCTCCAAAAATGGAAATAAATCCATTACTCATGTGTGGCTCTATG
This sequence comes from Lissotriton helveticus, assembly GCF_964261635.1. Classification (NCBI taxonomy): domain Eukaryota; kingdom Metazoa; phylum Chordata; class Amphibia; order Caudata; family Salamandridae; genus Lissotriton; species Lissotriton helveticus. The sequence goes on along the minus strand of NC_136068.1, from coordinate 184,688,838 downwards.
AGGTTTGCTATCTTGTACAGAAAAGAAGTCCTGGAACAAGAAGGTCTGTAAATTAATATACTTAAGAAATAGCTGGTATGAGAGGTGTTGTTCTTAAAATAGAGAGATTCACAGGAGTTGCCAGAGATGTTGGTATCTAGGTGATATTGATATTATGCCTTATAGATCACTGCCAAGCCCCCTCCAGGCCTACCCACTCTATCCAGTTTGATGATTAAGAAATTGGAGGGAATTGTATCCACTAGATTGGGGCCCAAGGCTTTGTTGGCCCAAGATTTCATAATATAAACACAGTCAGGGCTGTGTGCCGACAGAAAGTCTTCAAGTTCTACCTTGTGTTTTATCATAGATCTAGCATTGATTAGGAACCCTTTAAAGGAGGGTTCCAACCTCTCTGTTTCTTCATGTAGCTGGTTTAGTAGCACTATGGAAGTTACCCAGTGAGCCAGTGGGCAGATGGGATGTCATAAGAACACAAGTATTACAGACACAGTGCCTATGATCATAAATACCAACAAAACTAAATCCAGTACATAGGTTTGGTTTACAGTCCCCACGTTAACTCAGAAGCTGCTCTCCATAGTATACTATGGGAGGTAGGGTTGAGGGCCAACCGGACCAGAGGTCTGGGCGCCAGGTGCATTTCGGACATGGACGAGTGCAGACAGGCTTGCCTTTGGCGCACCTTCGGCACGTCGGCAGCACGTCGGCGGCACACTTAAATAGCATCTCTTAGTCAGAATGACTAGAGCTCCGACTATCCAAAAATGACACCCTGAATTTCAACTAGGAAGTGGGCAGCAACAGGCCTTTACCTCCAGAACAATCATTTCATCCGAACAGCACTGGACAGGGGACAAGGTAGGCAAAGTGCAGTGCAACACGCAAATATTCAGTATACTGTTAAAATCATCAATTAAAGGCCGAGTATTTAAAAATAAGTCATTGCAGAGCATTAGCAGATCGCGAACAGATCGGTAGCAATACGACACAGCCACAAGACGCCGTCACTCTATGAGAAGTGTGCGCTCACTCGCTCCCCATTCCGTGTCCAGGAGTGCGCTCTCACGCTGTAGTAGAGCCGCCCTCACTCAATCAGAAGTGTGCGCTCACTCTCTCCAAATGTCATGTCCTGAAGAGCTGTCCACAACCTGTGTTCAGGAGGGCGCTCTCATGCTGTCATAGACTTGCCCTTTCTCTATCAAAAGTGTGCGCTCACACTCCCCACACTCCGTGTCCAGGAGAGCACTCTCATGCTGCCACAGAGACACCCTCACTCTCTTAGAAGTGTGCACTCCCTCCCTCCGAACTCCGTATCCAGGAGTGCGCTCTCACGCTGTCGCAGAACCGCCCTCACGACACTCTATCAGAAGTGTGTGCTCAGTCTCTCTGCATTCCCTGTCCAGGAGTGCGCTCTCACGCTACTCCTAAAAAAGAGGATACAGACAATATGCCTAAGATGGTCCAGGGCTGGACTGGCTGTAGCGGGCATCAGGCTTTTCCCTAGGGAGGCTGGAAGGATGGGGGCTGGTTTTTGGGCAGTGCAGGCCGGTTCTGCAGAAGTGCTATAATATCAGCCACCAGTATCAAAAGCAGCAGTGCTGGGGCTGGTTTAGTTAAGCAGCTGTTCTTCCCACTAGCACTCTCGACCCTCCCCACCCCTGGGGCCATTCCTATAGAATTGCCAGGGCTGCTTTGTGTTCTCAGTCAGCCCTGCTCAGGACTGCAGCCAGCCGCGCCCCGTGGAGGGAGTTGCGGTGGGGCAGGCGGGGCGGGGGAGGGGCAGGGTGGGGGGTGATAGAATCTGGATGATTGCAGGTAAGTAAACAATGAAATTAATAAAACGAATTTCGTTCCGTGCCCGATGCAGGGCGCGCTACTGCAGCTAAGAGAGTACACCGACAGTGTGAAGACATCACCCGTATTTGGTGCCCCAAAGCAAATCTTGAAATATTCGCAAGGGGCTTCACTCACACTGTGCTCAAGAGTATGCTGTGACGGGCCCCCGAAGCACACACCCCAACACTGCTTAGTAAGGTGGATTTCAAACCTGCTGAGAACAATAGCCACATACTGTACCAGGAGCAGGCTCCTGCACTGTGGACAAAAAGGTGGGCTCACGTGGTACCAGAGTGCCCATCAGGAGCGTGCCGTGCAAGTAAGAGCGGTGGGGCGGGGTGGGGGGATCTCATCAGACGATGATTAGGGAAATATAACATTTTCCCTCGTTATCATCTGTTGAGGCCTGTTTTCATGTTGTTTGTGTGCCTGTTTTATGCTAGGCCCATTTTTACTACTGATTTATATGATATTAAAACAAACATTGCATGTAACAAACTCAAAGCCTTTACAAGTTCAAACTGACCTGATTTGCAATCATGAGAAACTTTTTAACATATCTGTTTCACTATTTTTAGTGCCTGGACTTTTTTTTGCTATCTAATTTATAATTTTAGTCACCGGACCTATGTTTTGTCCCACTCAGATCCTGTTTCCAGCAAACTAGAAGTAGTCAGGTGCAGAGCCAAACTGAGGAACCAAAAGCAGCCCCAGCAAAAATGCTTAGATATCTATCCATCCATCTATCTATCCATCCATCGCTCCATCCATCTCCTCTCTTCTCTGTCTTCTCCTTCTCTAATCGCTTTCTGTTGTCCTCCCTCTCTTGAATCCTCCTGCATCGGTATCTGGGGAAAGTGACTGAAGCACCCGCAGCTGCTCTCGGCTTTCAAAACCAGACTCCAATGGTTACAGCCCACTGAAGAAATGCCCGGTAGAATAAAAGGCCTGTCTGGCAGAGGTCTGGTTATAATGAAGGTTGTGATACTGCAGAGTGAAATAAATCTGTAATTTCTTAAGATATCAGTCTAGTTGATGTGAGAGGTAGCCTGAAATGGGAAACATCATTTACTACGAAGGCATTACCACGCATAATGTTTACAACGGTACACTTACCACGCAAACGTCTTTACAACGCGGGTGCCTTCCACGACCGTCTTTACCACGCAAGTACGTTCTGTGTGGGTTGGGGGGGAGACGTGGTATTCCTTCCAGTCGTTCTGCGTGGGCTTGGGGGGGCTGGGGGGGACTGGGGGGGTCTCCCCCCCCAAAAAAAAACAAAACAAGGAGCGGGTTACTTAAATAAAAAAAAACGCTCTTCAGTACCTCTGAAGTAAAAGGAAAGAGCCTCCCCCAAAGACGTGCCGTGTACGTCAAAATAGCAGTCCTTTTTTAATTTTGGTAGACGTGTTTTGACGCTTGTTTCCATGGTGGATGGAAGTAAGGGCTGCTGGTGAAAGACGTGCAGGTGTCAGGTAAGAATATAATCTTTATTAAAAATATATATATATATATTTAAGCGCACATTAAATTAAAAGAATTTATAAATCTAAGGTAATTTGTAGTTTTTGATTGTTTAAAAAATCGATCGATTGGGTTGTTATGCAGTTAGGAAAATTGTATTTAGCCTATCAATGTCGTTATGTAGATTTCAATGACATATGTGCCTAAGGGACGTTAGATGTTTCGTAACGTTTTTTTTTTGGGCGATGTTAAAACCTGCGTTCTAAAAAGCTGCGTGGTAAAGCCACTTGCGAACTGAAATTCGCGTGGTAATGCCATGCGTGGTACTTGTAAGCGTTGTAAAATCATATATTCGCCTGAAATATATAACTAGGACATCTTGTCCCCGGATCACTGACATATTATCAGAATCAACAATATTGTGTAACAGAAATAGAAAGTAAAAAATATCGATTGCCTGTCCTTATAATGGTAAGTAAAAGTAAAAGTAAAGTCCACATTTGTAAAGCGCACAATCACCCGTAAGGGTCTCTAGGCGCTGGGGGCCGTCGGGAACATTAAGCGAGCTATTGCCCAGAGTCACATGGTGCTGGGCTAATCTGCCGCCGGCACCGGGGATCGAACCGTGGTCCCCAGATTCCAGCGTCAGTCGCCCTGGCCGCGGCACCACACCTCTTCCACTACAAAAATATAGGTGGTTCTCTTTCCTAATAGTCTGCTCGATCAGCCCAGGGCTCTCACACTTTATCTCGGAGAGGGTTTAATCTGTGGAGTCTTTTCCTGACGACGCTGAGGACATAAACCCGGGCATTTTCATAGACACAAATGAAAGCACCGTGGAGCTGGTTTATGAAGAGCGGCCGCCCTTCAGCGCTAACCCAGACAGACAGCTGAAGCTGTAACAAACCGCGAGCTGCTGAGGTGTTTGCTGGAGTGCCTTTGAATTCGTTCTGACGCTTGTCTGCTTCTCTCTGCGTCCATCTGTTGGAGCTGGAAATTGTAAGAGATGGTGTTTCTCTTCGCTTCCCTCCTTATTTTGACATTTAAGTTTGCGAAATTAAACTTCAGAATTATCTTTTGCCAAAACGCAGGTGCATGTAAAGCCCACGTCGCATGTTATAAAATGATCACCTCGAATGTAAATAATGAGAATGTCATGGGTTGGAGTTGCCAATCTCTCATTTATGGTGCTTGGTTTATTTTCCTATTACAGGTGCATTCTGACGTCAGTACAACGTTTAACAAGACGATGATGCCACTACTAGCGTGTAATAAATTATTACAAGCAGTTAGTACTATCCCAGAAGGACAAGCAAACGAGAAAGCAGGCCCATGTTCGTTCTGTGTATTGTAACACAAGGGAGGCTGCAAATGTCAGGAATAGCCTTCCCACCAGCTCTCAGCCAGGAAAACCAGGAATGCGGGGAAAGGCACTTGTTACAGTCGCTAAACACGTAGAGACACTACGTGCTTGTGAAGCCACATTACGGGCAGAGCCACTGGAATTATACGACCTTCTGCTGCAGCGTTTTCTGCATAATTATGGATTTGCCGCATTTGCTACATAATCCATCATCTGTTGCATAATCTGCAGATTTAAATAAACATTTTTTTACAGCTCACACGGATCAAAAGTTAATAAAATGGCGGCGGGCTGTGTTGTTGCGTGGTGGAAGGCCCTCTGCAAAGGTTGGCTGGTCATCACTTGGATGTATGTCAGTACAACGCGATCTTTTAGATCGCGGTACTTTACAACGCTGCCATTACAACGCAAGTCGTTACAACGACTTGCGTTGGAGGGCGCGGATTTTGTAATATTATAATTTTATATTCCAACACCAGTCCACGTAACAGTAGGGAAGGTGTTGGAATATAAAATTACAATATTCCTTAACCAACAGCGCCATCCAGCGCAAGTCGTAGTAACGACTTGGTTTGTAATGGCAGCGTTGTTAAGGTAGTGCAGTGTAAACAACGCATTGTAAACGATGTTTCCCCATCTCTCAGTTGCCTATTTATGTATTTGGATGTTAAACTGGTACTAACGAGGTGAAACCTTTGCCCAGAACGTGGTAGCGTAAAAAAATGACATAATTATGAAATAGTACTATGCCAAAGTGTGCAGCATAAGGTTAACATTTTGCCTTTTGATGGTACATCATTTAGTCGACCATACTGTATAATTTGGCCCTCCACTGCTGCATAATTCCAGTGGCCCTGATTATGGGTTCACCCCCTCATGCCCCCAGAAACTGTGGCGGCTCCATCAACCAATCATGGCCTGATTATGGGTTCTCCCACACATGCCCCTAGAAACTGCGTCGGCTTCATCAATCAATCAACTACAGCATTTGCCAAGTGAACACTGTCACCCCTCTGGGTATCTGGGCGCCGTGTCTCCATCAAAAAGCCAGGTCTTAAGTCTCTTTCTGAAGTCTGCCAGCGAGGGGGCTGTACGGAGCTGGAGGGTCAGGTCGTTCCAGGTTTTGGCAGCGATGTAGGAGAAGGAACAGCCACCCCTGCGGCTGCGACGGATGCGGGGGTTGTGTGTTCATGCTTCATCTTCTTAGATGGAAGAGGACACACAAAGGCTTGGATCCACTACTAATAAGGTACACATTCCCCAAATTGGGTACGTTTTAAGGATATGGGAGCCCAGAGTTCCATGACCTCATGAAGGCACTCAACATTCAGCCTGGTGCTCTTACCCCTTTCGCTGCGGCGGCAATTCCGCCGCAGCGTTAAGGGCCAGGGGGCCTCGCGTCGCTCCGACGCTTGTGACGGAAGCGCTCCGTCAAGCCTCTCGGGTGGGCTGTGCTTGTGACGGAGTGGTTCCGTCATGGCCTCGCCCGCTCAATAGAACGCGCCACGCAGGCGCGAAATCAGCGCCGTGCAGGCTCGGCGAGCGGGCCGTGACGGAACTGCTCAGTCACCAGCACAGCCCACCCGAGGGGCGTGAAGGAGCGGTTCCGTCACAGGCGTGGGAGGGGTTAATGGTAATAACAATCCTCAGCGACTTGCAGTATCCCTATCCCTACAATATTCAGTTAGGGTACATTATCCCATCACCTTGGAGTTCTTGTGTCTGACCTCTGAATAGTCAAATGGTCTTGCAATATCCTGAAAACACACAGCTTGGGGATATTTAACCCAGAGATTAATGGCCTATGTATTTTCACACTCAGTCACACACACCTTTTCAACTCCAGGGTCTGCAAGACTGGATCACCGTGTTGCCCACTAAAGGTATCCGACGTAGGTCAAGGAGCGCCATATCAATGCCGGGTTCACAGTATAACCTCTGAGTATGTACAAGAACTCCACTTATGTTCAATGTTTGCAAATATATTTCTATGGCTATCCTGTACTTCTGCCATGGATCTGGTTTCCATCCTAGACCAACGCTGGGCACCATTTCAACAATTAAATCCCTTTTAGCAATCTCCCCCTCTAGCAATATAGCAATATTTGATGAATTTAGGATCAGTGTTGCACTCCTTAATATAGGTCCGGCCTTAAGCAGTTGCCTAGCGTTGCCTTGACATAGTACCTGTACCGGAAGTGAGCATACCAGGCCAATGCTGATGCATATTATAGATAATGCAACTGGATTTTCCATGGACGGGTGCAAGGAAGTTATGATTTTCTTGGTATAAGGGAATAGAATGCCCTCAAACTCCTAACGGAGCACAGCAGGAAGCTTCTGAAATGATCAAAACAGGGGGAACTTTTTTGAGCCTTAAGGCATTTTCTTGATATGTGCAGTGCCATAGTAGCCAGTATGGGAATAACTGTAATAGTTTACCACCAGCCTTTGATTGTTTAAATTGAATTCAAGATAACATGTAAAATTAATTGGTACGTGCTGTATACCATGGGCTTACAAATTTATTTACACGTACACTTAAATTCAGGGGTAATACCACACCTCCAACTTGCATTGAGGTTTACTCTGCATCAGATAATTACCCCAGATTTAGCACAAGACTCTAAATCACCCCATATGTGTCTTTAATGGGTCTAAACAGATGCACTGTTAATAGCCACCTTCATAAATATCCATCAATGAGTCTGAACACTGATTGACATCCCTATTTATAAGCAGCTATCTTAGGCGGGCAACTCTTCCTTGTAATGCACTGCGTATACCACAAAATCGAGGCAGAAATGGCGCCCTGCTCAGAATATCGACTACAGAACATCGGCTACCACAACATCGTTAAGTTAAGTATATAGGGATAATTATGGATATAATATTCTTAACTCCACATCTATGTACCCTGAAGACATATACCTCCATGGTTTATAAAGGTGGAGTTTAGAACTGTAAATGTATCTCCATATAAGATTACCTTGATTATACAATCTCTGGAGTATATCTATATCTTCGAAGCATGATATTGAAAACTCGATATTGTGGTAGAAGACCTGTAGCACATCATCCCAGGCCTTTAAATGTACTTGATGCCTCTTAGTTTTTAATAATTCCTTCCTGGACCTTGCTGTCTCTATTGGTGTGTTTGTCCCCCATCAATGTCAGCCTCTAAAACTGATTGAGGCTTATTTCACATACATCCTCTGAGGTGTGTGTCAACAACACCCTCATGTGAGCCTCTCTTTTAGTTCCTCCTACACCCAATGACACAAAAAACTTTTACTAGGATTTCTTTGACTTATCTCCTGCTCTGATCATCCGTCCTAATTTTTCTGGGCTTCTGTGTAACTTGTGGTCATGTCAGTTATGTTCCTTCCTACACGCTTTGTATCCTCATGTGTCAAGATCAGCATGGCTAATCGAGCCTCCATCAGCATTCCAAGGGATGACTAAAACACCAATACACCTACCCGGAAGGTGTACAGGAGCAAGAATCGAAATTATAAATACCTGGTCCAATGGGATGCGGTGGTCAAGGGCCTCCCAAGACTAATCCTTAGAAGCTGACCTCCTTCCCCCCTGGGCCAAAGCGGATTTCAAAACTCGCCTTTGAGGTCCTAGGAGTGGAACTGGCTCAGATTCCTATTCCAGTCTTTAACTCAACTGCGGCTTTAGGCAGGGGTTACAAGAGTAAACCTGTGAGCATTGAGTAGGTACAGCTACCCAATGGGTAACCTCATGCATCGACACTACCAAGAAGGCACAGGGTCAGACTGATTTGCATATGGTCATGTCTGAATTGGGGTGGTGGAGTGAGCTAGAGAATGATGATGGATTAAACCCAGATCAGTTGACTGGGGGTGAGTGCTTGCAATGTTCAACACTCCGTCCATCATCCCCTTTGGTTTTACTTCTCTTAAATTTACCTGCACCAACACATGGATTAGAAATGTCATTTATTTGAAATTCAAAGTACAAAATAATAACCTGCAGTCTTGCGAATGTCCTTTTATATTCAAGAAGTGCTACAGTTCAACCCAATTTGGATATCACCCCACACCATGCAGTGCTGGGGTTTGCAGAAGATGTCAACCATTTAATAAAAACCCATATAAGTTTACAGCATTTGATGGATGTACTAAGTAAAGTAAAATAAGTCAGACATATATTGGCAGTAATACAACTGAAACCTTGTGCTTGATGTCAAGAGGAGAAACGATAGTGGTACCCAGTGGCATGAGATTAGAGAGGAAACATCTCAGAACAAGCTTCGTTCAAAAATGCCTCCTCTTTTATAGGTTTAACTTGTGTGGTGTTTGCGCCATTCGTAGTGAACATATAGTTTCCGCTGATACTCGTAAGGGGCTTTTGGTCACTCTCCTTCAGCCATCACTTGACTTTTCTTAGCAATCTTCAGTCTTTGGAGTATGGCCAATCACATTTTAGATCAGATCATAGACGAACTTTATCACTATTTTTTATTGGCTGGGTCTTGTGGCCTTCCACCTACAGTAGAATATACAAGGGACTATTTCATTCCTTAATTCAGTTGGCAAGTGGCACGATATCATTGGTTAGTGCTGATAAAAGCATCTGAAAAAAGGATGCAACAGATACTACAGAAAACTAAACGACCTTTTTGTTTTGTGGCCTCCTTTTTTCAGATGCTTTTTTTTGTTGCTTTTTATTACAAGAGTTTTGCATGTGTACACAGGGGTGTAGTTTGAGCAGTAAGATTGGGGGGTGCAAGCTTCAGATTGTCCAACAATAACGCTGGCACATAATGTTATAATACATTATAGGACAAGCAGGGTGCCTGGGAGGGGTCTGAAGGGCAGTGGAAAGGGAGATGAATGCAGATTGGTGGGAGTAAGTGAAAGAAACACAATATTTTATAAAATAACCTACATTTTCGAGTACTTTCAACACAGGAAGAGAGTATTTTGTGCATTTTTATCTGTGTTAATGTAAAAATTCCAGGTGAAATCCGATAGACAGGTCTCCATATACTACTGATAGCACCTATGCCCAACTATTTATCAGAACATACATTTGTGGGGTGGGGGGGTGTAACACCTCAAACACCCTCACCACCCAGAAGCTGCGTTCCTGTTTGTACACTAGAGCAAGCCGGAACCACACACCATACAAATGGCTAACTTTTTGGCTTTGCTAATGCTTGCTATTATTATGTTGAGTTCTGAACTAAACACTTGCATGTCACAAAATGTGTGGCTTTGATTTCAACTTGCCAAATTACTGTACCATGACACTGACTACAAACATATAATCAAGGTAATTATATATAGGGACACATTAACAATTCTACTTATCTTGACAATCTCTTGGTAGTCGATATCACGGAAAGAATATTTTGGCAAGAGCAGGGGCGGCCTTAGGCATGTGCAAGCTGTGCACCTGCACAGGGCCGCCAAACCCCAGGGGCCCCTACTCCAATATATCTCCTTAATATAATAATCCTCTGAGGATGGATACATATTTGCGTGGCGGCCCCTGGCAGGGATTTGGCGGCCTCCAGCTCTGTTCCACCTTCCTGAACTCCGGGGGGCTTCGCCCTGCCCGGACCCCCTCTTCCGGGGCCCCCTACCTACGCTCCCTACCCAGGGCCGCCATGAGCCTAGAGCCGCCCCTGGCAGGAGAGTATTAAAAGCGCAATATTGTGGTATGATACTGACTGACGTGGAGCGGCATATCCCTGCTTAAGTAAACTTTGAAGGATACTATTAGGAGTCTTTAAGAACATGGTAATAGACAAACTTTTCTGAAACATGGCATGATTGTGGTTAACTGTGCAGTAGGATAACATTTTGTGGGATGCTGTCTAAAATTTCAAGCACAATTAACTCCCTCCCACTCAAAAATGGCCTCATTGGGAGAAATTGAGGACTAGACAGATACTTCCGGTGACTGGACAGCAGGCACAGAATATTGGTTGACTGATCTCTGGTCTATTCTTAGTAGGTATGGAAGTACCCAGCAACACAGATGGAAAATGAAACCTTGTAGGAAGGTTGCCTGCTTAAAACCAGTTGTCAACTGGATCTGCACAATTTATTCATATTTACAGTTATTTCAGATTGTTGTGCGGGATTTAAGTCCCAGGCTGAAGTAGACAATATCCCTGCAGTGTGATATATCATGTATTATTACTATACCATACTTTGTAATACGCCATATAGGCACATCATACATAAGACATACTGGCTAACAATAATAGGTGTCAATGCAAAGTCTGCATTCCTCTTGAATTATCCTCAGGGATATTAAAATCTGATCTCCTGCATGGCTGTGCATCGTATTACCACTGAGCAGACGCAAATCATAATAAGTTGAAAGCGGATCCTATATTTATCACACTCAATTTTAATCCCATCGTTTGGCCTAAATCAGAAGTGTCCCGGCTGCCGCGTTCAGAAAAAAAAAATTCTGCGAACGTTATAAAACCAGAGGGTGAGGGGGAAAAAAAGCATGTCTCCGCACAGTGCGCATCAGTGGCGGCTGTTATTCGGTATATACAGCCTTGATGGTGGACAGGCATGGAAACACTGCTTATTTGGAGAGATAAATTTGCTCTTATGGGTATAGCAAAGACACAGATTAGATCCGCAATGCTAATGAAATTTTGCTGTGTTCTAAGAGAGAGAGCTTTTGTGCATCAAATGAGCTTTTAATGACCGAGGAGGACTGCGCGTCACCCAGATGAGATACTGTTATTAATTAAATCGTGCTGCGTTTTTTGGTAAACTTGGAATTGAGCTTCATATGGGGTTCCGGAGTCCTTCTATACGCATCAATTTGCTAGTCGGCTTCCAGACGTTCACTTTGCTGGTCACCCTGAATTTTTTGATGTGGCAGCGAATCGCAGGTCGGCCCATATGGCGCTGTCCATGCGGTGGTATCCAAAGGTACACCGCGTGAGGTGCTCTACGATGCAGCGGTGTAGCCGCACTCAGCGAATGTGATGTGATTTATGGAGGAGCGCATCCCCAGTGGTTTCTGGCTGTACGATTTATACTGAAAGGTATCCTCAGTCACCCCATGCAATGAGAATTATGCCTCCAAGTGTCCTAAATCAGTTCAAGTGAGGTGGTTAAAGCAGCAGGAAATCTTCAATAAGCTCACATCATCTGATCTGGCTGCCATGTATCCTTTTTAACCACATTATGAAGTCTATGCTGCTGTACTCTCAGATAACACATGCAAAGGGGTTTATTTGGCAACATATACAGGACCAACCCAGGTGCTTTCTTATATAAGGCAATTTATCCCTTGGCAGACAATGGAATTTAATCTCTTGTTGTCCTCAGTTAGACCATGTGAGGTGGTTGATGATGCAAACTACCATAATTAACTTCAAGTTGGGTGGTTTATGCTTGAGTGAATCCTTCAACTGACCTTGTTGAGTTATTACTACCTGGTCCATCTTCGGCCAGACAATGAAAATTTGTTGTTTATCTGCAGTTGGACCATGTGAGGTCAGCTACGGTGCAATGTATCATCAATTACCCTAAATAAGATGGCGCATGCTTCAGGGTATCATTAGACAACCTGTGTGTGAGGTGGTTGATCTGTTGTCTATCCTCAGACCATGTAATCTGATTTATGAAGCAATATATTGTCAGTTCCCCCAGTAAGGTAGTTTATGCCTCCGTGTATCCTCAGACAGATCACGAGGGCCATTAATGCTGCATTGCAGCCCAGTTTATCCGTGATCATGTGACGTATGTTGCAGTTTCTACCTCATTACCCGTGATTACGGTTTATCCGCATCTGTCAGATGCAATGTCTTTTTTGAAGGGTATTTTATGGTTTATCATCACTCAGACCATGTGATGTGCTGTAATGCATGGTTTATCTTCAGTCAGACAACAAAATGCAGCTTTATCTGTAGTTTATGACTGTTAGAACAGCAATATGGTGTAGTCTGTGGTTATCCTCAGCCAGACAATGTTATGTGGTTTAATGTGTGGTGCGATATGTCTTCAGTGAACCCTTGGGACGCGATATGTGTTGATGTGTGTGTTGGATCAAGATATGTTGCCACAATCAGACTACACGCAGTTCATGCCATACAATCCTTTCAAACTTTGCAAAAAATCCTTAGATTTCCACATTGCTTATTCAAGTTCATCTTCTACATGCACCCAGGAAGTTCAATTTCTTATGTGGGTCGCTTAGCGCAGTCATGGGCCGGTTGCAATAGCGAAGTTGTGGCTCGAGATCATTCACAAACTTATGTGCTAAAACTTAACAAAATAGCACCACAATAAAGCAGAGGTGGTAATCACTTGCCACAGCCTCTGTAACTTCTGTAGCCTCTGTATGATACAATTTTCAGTAAGACAGTGACCTCCAGTTTGGACTAATGGGAAAAAATGTGAAGTACGAAATTATGAAAATGCTGTCAAAACCCATTCAGTTTTAGACCCTAATTTGTCCCTGCTGGGATCCTAATTTAGTAGCAAACACGTGTTGGAGGCTGAATGAGAGTTGTTTGGCGTTTTCCTTTAACACATTTTGGGCCAGATGTAGGTAGCCAAATACCAGTCGGTAGCGGCCGATTTCGGCCGTTACCAACCGGTATTTGGCTTTTGACATGTAGGTGGGTCGGAATTTACAGAATCGGTATATTTACCGATTCGGTAAATTTACCACTTCGGTATTTTACCGAATCGGTAAACATACCGATTCTGTAAATCCATATGTAGCTGACACTCCTAAGAGTGCCACAGGCCCTTAAGAGTCGGTATTTTACCACCCAATTCTATTGGGAGGTAAAATACCGAATTCAGGTGTGCATGCACACCTGTGCAATGTGACACACAAACATGCCCTTAGGGCATGTATGTGTGCCACATGTCACACAAGCCTGTACTTGGGGTGCTAGAGGGTGTCAAAGGGACACCCCCTGCACCCTTGCAGGATTCGGTATTTACCGATTCTGTGAATACCGATTCAGTATTTCACATTGATTCCTATGGGCTTCAAGGCCCATAGGAATCAATGTGAAATACCGATTCGGTATTTACAGAATCGGTAAATACCGACTGTTACAGAATCGGTAAATTAGAAATTAGATTTACCTACATATGCCTCCTTCCAATTTACCGACTCTTAAATACCGATTCGGTATGAGTCGGTATTTAAGAGTCGGTAAATAGGAATTACCTACATCTGGCCCTTTGTGAGCAAAAAAAAAAGGTCAAATTGGTGAGAGGAAAAATGATCAGAAAGAATCAAAGCAGGGGATAACTGGGTGCGCACATTCCTTAACAAAAATGGGAAACAACTCTGGTGTTTTTCTGCAGATTTTTGGGGAGCTTGTCTTATAGGAGTTAGGCGATGTCTTCTAGTGTTCTGTTGCTAGCCTTGAGAAAAATATGTCTACTCATGGTAGTTCATAAGGTTTTAATGACTCCCACAATCTTTCTCATTTGAATTTATATTTTTAGACCTACCTCTCTTTTTGTGGGTGGGTGTCAGGGGATGGAATCTGTGTATTTAGAACTATAATGGCATTTAGGCCCCTATTACAAGTTTGGTGGTGCCGGGCCTGCCCCGCTGCCGCACAGCCAAATCTGCGGTGAGGTCGCCCGCCAGATTAGGCGTTTCCTGCTGACAGGCTGGCTTTTTTTTGGCGTTCCCATAGCGTTGCCTCTAAAAACGGTCACCACAATGGGAATGCTTAAAAGAGTTTCTGCATGGCATGGACTGAAAATTCCATACAGTGTAGGAACTGGTGTGCATGCCCCCAGGGGGGTACATGGTATGCCCCTCTTTGTGCACCCACAGCGCACAGAGGCATAGGGGGCCCTGTAGGGCCCCGTTTGTTTCCTCTCCACCAGGATTTTCATGGAGGAGGAAGCACCATGAAAACCCTTACGGAGAGGAAACTCCTAATATGCTTGGCAGGACCACGGTGGTCCCGCCAAGCATATTGAGGCTCTACACCACTGCTACACCACCAGGGAAAGGCGGTTCGCTGGTGGCTGTGGCGGTCCCACCGCATTACTCATAATAGGGAGATGGGGAAGACCGATGCACCCCGCGAGTCTGATGGCCCTCGGACGTTAACTCGTAAACAAAGTGTCACATTTATAACAATATTGGTCCTTAACTAATCGGATCCTGTTCATTAATGCAAACATTCTCACCCTGCTGACCTATTAATGCTTGAAGCCATGCTTTTGTGTTGGTTGAGGGCGGGTGAAATGTGTGTAGAGAGTCGTGACAGACAACAGATTGAACACGGAGGCCGCAGAGACAAGATGTTCAACACTGATACCGACCGACAGTTTCGGTCTATTCCTCTGCCGGATTACTCCATGGGGCTAATATGGCAACCAGCCAACTAACGTTCTAAGAGGGAATCCCCCTCAAACATATAAAGCACCTTAGCGAGTGCTACACATTTATGAAATTACACATTTACTTACAATTAAGTAACTTGCACCTTCACTCTTTGGTCCTGAGGAAAGCCAGTTTTAATCATAAAGGCCTGGCTGAAACATGTAGACCACACTTGGATGTAGGAGACCCTAACTAATACTCCTATAACATCCAGCAGCCTTTTTTAATGCTAACAGTGACCCAGTTTTTAAAATATAATTTACCCTCGGGTACTGGGATCCCTGAATAGCTTTTAAATTTTCACCTTCACTTCACTACACTGCACACTCAGCAACATACCTGCTCCACTGTATACAGGCGTCGAAGCACTCCCGGGACACATTCGGTGTCACTGGGTGGGCCCGATGATGAAGCATGCCACGAACTAGGTTGGTGGGTGAGGGCTTCATGAACAAACAAAAGGGTTAGTACTCTGTCATACAGTTTTAGGTCCAAACAAATTCACAAATAAGCTAGTCCTTATTGATTTCACACAACAGATTGAACACCGACAGACCGCTAGCTAGTTGAATAAAAGACACTTTTGAGTAATATTTAGAATTAGTTGTGCAATTGGTACAACACCATGAGCTAACCTAGTGGGCCGGGTAGCAGACCCATTGATTAAGGGTGTAGCTCCATTGGTGCAGCTGGTGCAGTGACCAGCAGCGGCTTCTCCACTATGGCAGGGGAGTGTTGCTCCACCTGCCAGCAGAAGAGAAAATTAATAATAAAACGAAAAAAGCCTTGTTTATTATCATTTTATTTTTCTCTCATAGCCGAGGCTTGGGGGCAGGGCAAAGGTGGTGACAGGCTGGAGGGGGAGTGTTTTGCACTGACTTCACTGTGCATGTGTGTTTGTCTGGCCGTCTCAGGGGCCACTGGAGCCTCCACCACGCCATTCCCCCAGCCGGTGCTGTCAATATCCTCACCACCACCGCTACTAACCATCACACTGCTGCAAGTGTCACAATTTAGACTATTCCACACCCCTAAAGCTATAGGAATGGCTTGGGTGGCCCATATTAGTCATTTTTGACTGTTTGCTGAAGTAATAAATAACTGTTGTTGTGCTCATCTCTAAATTAGACAGGTAGTGCCACCATGTGACAGACTGTCATAAGTGCCGGTGTTGACAATTAAGTGCTGTTGCAGAGCACCGGAAACCACTAGCTCAAGTTAATCGCTGCTCTTACTATGTCTCCGTACTGCAGCAGCCGTACCTGGTGCAGGGTGGAGAGATGTGCATTACCAGAGCTCTTTCTCTATATCAGTTGAGGTCAAGGAGTGTCTGGTGCAGGTGAGGATAGAGGTGCATCGCCAGAGCAATTTACCTCAGTTGAGGTCTAGGAGTGTCTGATGCAGGTGAGGATAGAGGTGCATCGCCAGAGCAATTTACCTCAGTTGAGGTCTAGGAGTGTCTGATGTAGGTGAGGATAGAGGTGCATCGCCAGAGCAATTTACCTCAGTTGAAGTCTAGGAGTGTCTGATGCAGGTGAGGATAGAGGTGCATTGTCAGAGCTCTTTTCCTCAGTTGAGGTCTAAGAGTGTCTGGTGCAGGTGAGGATAGAGGTGCATCAGCAGAGCTCTTTACCTCAGTTGAGGTCTAGGAGTGTCTGGTGCAGGTGAGGATAGAGGTGCATCGCCAGAGCTCTTTATCTCAGTACAGGTCTAGGAGTGTCCGGTGCAGGTGAGGATAGAGGTGCATTGTCAGAGCTCTTTATCTCAGTACAGGTCTAGGAGTGTCTGGTGCAGGTGAGGATAGAGGTGCATCGCCAGAGCTCTTTAGCTCATTGGAGGTCTAGGAGTGTCTGGTGCAGGTGAGGATAGAGGTCCATCGCCAGAGCGCTTTATTTCAGTTGAGGTCTAGAAGTGTCTGATGCAGGTGAGGATAGAGGTGCATTGTCAGAGCTCTTTATCTCAGCAAAGGTCTAGGAGTGTCTGGTTCAGGTGAGGACAGAGGTGGATCGACAGAGCTCTTTAGCTCAGTAGAGGTCTATGAGTGTCCAGTGCAGGTGAGGATAGAGGTGTATTGCCAGAGCTCTTTACCTCAGTTGAGGTCTAGGAGTGTCCGGTGCAGGTGAGGATAGAGGTGCATCAGCAGAGCTCTTTACCTCAGTTGAGGTCTATGAGTGTCTGAAGCAGGTGAGGATAGAGGTGCATTGACAGAGCTCTGTATCTCAGCAGAGGTCTAGGAGTGTCTGATGCAGGTGAGGATAGAGGTGCATCTCCAGAGCTCTTTAGCTCATTGGAGGTCTAGGAGTGTCTGGTGCAGGTGAGGATAGAGGTGCATTGCCGGAGCTCTTTGTCTCAGTAGAGATCTATGAGTGTCTCATGCAGGTAAGGATAGAGGTCCATCGCCAGAGCGCTTTATTTCAGTACAGGTCTAGGAGTGTCTGGTGCAGGTGAGGATAGAGGTGCATCGACAGAGCTCTTCATTTATCTCAGCAGTGTGATACCAGTGCCCACCTTCTAGGGCACAGATGTGCCATGAGATACCCTTTGTAACAAACACTGTATTCACAATGCTGCTGATTGACCTGCTGCACAGCCAGTGTGTCGTTGACGCTAGTGCAAGGAAGGAAATGCCCCCCGGCTGTTGTTTGAATTATAAATTGAGTCCCGGTTATATAGTATTTATTTTTTTAATATTTCCGTCTCTATTTATCCATATTTATTGTTGGTCATCCTATTGGTATTTATCAATTTTTTTTGTGTTTTGAAAGTTAATGGAGTCGTAAAATTGTATAGTTCCACATTTATTTAACTCTTGGATGTGCACTCATATGTGAATACCTGTCACGTTTTAGTAAATTAGGTAGCCCCAAATAAGAAAGCACTACACTCACAGGTACATAGTAGCATTATACTACAAATATATGTTAATATAGGCCTGTTTTTATGGAAATCTCATCCTGTTTTTAACTCCCCATGCTGTCTATCTGCTCAGCTTTTGCCTGAAGTTCATGAAAGACAGCATGGAAATTCTCCAGTCGCTGCTTGCATGACTCGCGGGTGGGGGTTGGGTCTCCCTGGAGGGTATTAACATTTTTCTTTTAACTTACCATACCCGCGCCTTCTCTGTTCCTGGCTGGGTCCCTCGTTTTTTTGCTGTGTTCCTTCTATCCTGCCTCCGGCCGTAACATGAAGCAGGCATTCTCCCTCCCCTCCCTTAAGCCAATCACAACGCTGCAATGGCAGCGTTGTGATTGGTGGGGACAGCGCCCAGCCGGGCGCCGATGGGGAAGCCATTTTCTCTATGTAGGCCGCATGCAGCCAACATAGAGAAAATGCAGATTGTGCATGACTAGTTTGGTTAGGGCCCACAACACTGGGCAAGCCACTCCTCTTCGACCCACCCACCTGCCCACCCCCAACCAGGCGTACTCTTCTGCTTTCCCACAGCGCGAGAAGCAGAAACGTAAAATGGAATTTAAAACACCATTTTATGTTTCTGCTTCTCGCACTTCGAGAAAGCAGTGTAGCGACGCCCCTCCACCCTAATGGAGAAGCCACCCCTTAAATTCTCTTACAAGAACTACAATTTTCAGTACTTTTCCGCTTTTAAAAATAAATACAGAAAGGAAACACATTATTTTCTGTCTGTATTTACCTGTAAAAATCGGTAAAAACTGAAAAGTGGGAGCATTAATTATAAAACACATCAATAATCAGGGTTCGGTGGGACCCTATGGTTGTGGGCCCCGGTGCCAACGCACCTGTTGCACCAACGAAAGCTACACCCTAGGGATTGGTACAGATCTGTTTGGGCGGGTCAAACATGCAAGAAAACCAGAAGTCTGTTACAGACCCACAAAAGGGAAGTTGCCAAATGTTACATAATAAAGTTAAGAAGTTTGAAAGGAGATGAGAACACTTGCTTCAGAAAATGTATTTCCAGGCGAAACCTGTAAGCTATGAAACCCTTCATGATGCAATAAAGTTGGGCCACATTCGCAATGAAATGTTCTATATTAAACCCTGAACACCTAACCTTGGGTGTACAACTTTTAGCAATTCACAGCCATGCCCGAAAAGCTGTGCCAGCTGCAGATTTCCAATCCTATCACCAGAATGTGCTGATCTCATTTCCCAGATGTGGACTTGTACATAGAAACGCAGCCTAATGTGCAAATGTACATTTTTTACATTTCTTTTTTTTCTGCACAGAGAAAACATTTTTCCTCATTGAGAAGCCCCTGGCCTGGATGTATGACGTTACAACGCATGCTTTTACCACGCATGCTGTTACAACGCAAGTATTACAACACAAACCTTTACAACGCAAACCTTTACAACGCATAGCACTTTGGGGTGCTGGATAGTGAATAGTTTAATTTACTGTTCCAACTCCAGTCCCCGTGGACACTAGGGAAGGTGTTGGATAGTAAATTAAATCTATTCCCTATCCTAGAGCGCCCCCCAGTGCAATGCGTTGTATTGGTTTTCGTTGTAAAGCCTGCGTTGTAACAGCACTGCGTTGTAAAAGTTTTGTTGTAAAGGATGTTTCCCCCCTGGCCTATATGCTCTCAGAGTTTGGAGGTGATACGTTTCTTTCCACTCCCCTGAAGGAGAATTATTCTCGTCCATTATTGATAAAAATGTTCCACCGTTTCTAGGGTGGAAACTGTTCAGATCAGAGTTTGTGAATGCCAACAAGCCAGTAGCTGAGCAAGGATGTCATGGAACCTGTTGTAGCAAGGAAAATGGCTCTTCAGACTGCTGTTGGGTTGGTAAATTCAGTGGCAGCTGGCTTGTACCGAGGGTGGTGAGGCACAAAACAAAATAATAATAAATAAATTCACTTACTTTTGCAGGGTGACGTCCTCCTCCCTTGGGGGTATTCCAGGAAGCTCCAGATGCAGGTAACTGCACGACTCAATCCTGCCGCTGCTCTCACAGCATTAAAACGGCGTCAGGATTGGATAGAGCAGGCTCTCCCGGCGCTCCTAAGAGCACTGGAGGCCTGCGCTTTGAATAGCCCAGCCGTCTAGGACAGCTAAGGTAGAGAACTGTAAAATGTGCATGTCTGACTAGCCGGCCAAAGAGACATGCACATTTTAAGCGCACAGCTCCCTGCTTTTGCCATTCAGTAGCGCTGGCCCCACCCTGTCCTGACTCTTAGGGGTCTATTATAATGTCGGGCGGTGGCGATCCGACCGACATCATCTCCCTCCCGCCTCCCATTTAATAAACATTAATTCCATTTTATTTTTCAGCTCTGGGGTTTGTGGGGGCGATGCTCCACCGATCAAATGGAGGAGCTGCCCCTAGGTAAATTACAGCAATTATCAAGGTTCAATGGGCCCGCCATGCCCACTGAACCTGCTTCACCAATGGTAACTACGCACTGCAACAGACTCATAAATATGTGTCCTCCACCTGCTTAGGAGGCAATTCACGCTTTGATCCATCCTGTCCACACCCATCACATCAACTTCCCACAGTGTAATTCTGCATTCTTATGACAGAGAATTTGGCAGTAGTAAAGTACACCTGCCAATAATCCTGTAGATTCATGGCATGTGTACAGGGCTGGACTGGCCGTAACAGGCACTGGGCATTTCCCCTGTGGGCCGCCAGGGTGGGGCCGGTTTTTGGCCCCTGGGTGTCGGTTTTATAACAGGACTGCAATATCGGCCCCTGTAACAAAATCGGCCAAAACTGTCCCTGGCAAACAGCTCGGCCACTCCCCCAACCCCCGCAGAGCCGGCCTAGCACTTTGCCAGGGCTGGTTTTGGTTCCCAGTCCAGCCCTGCAGGTGTAAATGGAACAGTTTTCGGCAAGAAATACGTTTCCTGACAACAACAAAAAGTCAGCATGATTCAGCCTTATCGTAATGAAATGGACTAATATACATCTGGCACGTTTCTACCATCAACCCACACAAATACATGTTTTTAACCCAAGGTAGGACAGTGGGGAGCGAGCCCAATTAAACATGAGTGCACCTGGAGTCATCAACTGCCCCCTTAACATCTTCTGAGTGCATTAGTCCTATCATATTAAACCTTTATTTCAGCTACAAAAGTAACCATAAAAGCACAACACGCAATTTTCGAAGCGGAGTACAAAAGGTTCCCATTTTCAGTGCACATCAAGAAAATGCAAGCTAAAATACATTTGATATATACAATATCATAATCATTTTAAAAGGTAATTTCCAATAAAAATTCATACATATAACATCTTGGGCAAATTTGATTCAGAACAAATCATAACCGTCAAACTCAACCCTCAAAAAGGATTAATACGATGGCATAGGATCAATACTGTGCTCAAACATTACAAGGCAAACAAAGGCTAGAATAAATAAAAACAAATAAAATCGGCATAAAGAAAAAAATCCTAACCCATGAGGAAGGACATCAATCAGAATAGCCAGATGCCAGAGGGTTGGTTGTAACTAAAATAACATTGAATTCATTTTTGCAATTGCACATTTCAAAAAGGAGCAAATTCTCTCACAGAAAGAGGGAGAGTTAAGCTGTTGCAGATACACCAGGGCATTGTCACATCTTCTAAATCTAAACACCCTTAATTTGAGGATTAAAATCCTGTTACAGAAAACAATGTAAAATGTCAGAAAAAGGTAAAATGGAGCAAGCTCTGGGATGAGGAACCATCACATGGACAGATTAAAACTTTACAGGCGTCAAACTGGCGAAGGGGGAAACCAAGGTGCCACCTCACAAAACCAAGTCTGAATCTGGTTAGAAGGATGTATAACGTTACAACGCAGGCTATTACAACGCCTGCCTTTACAACGCGGTTTTTACATCGCAATCCATTACAACGCATAGTGCTTTTGGGTGTTGGATAGTGAATAGTTTAATTTACTATTCCAACTCCAGTCCCCGTGGACACTAGGGAAGTTTATTGGATAGTAAATTAACCTATTCCCTATCCTAGAGCGCCCCCCAGCGCAATGCGTTGTAATAGTTTGCGTTGTAATGACTGCGTTGTAATGGTAGTGCGTTGTAAAAGTTTCGTTGTAAAGGTTGTTTACCTGGTTAGAAGAATTCTGTCCCAGGAACTATCCACCCATTCTAGATACAGCTCCATTGCTGAAGAAGTTCAGAGCTTCATACAGACCCTGACAGACCCTTAAACTTGTTCTTGAGGGCTTGAAGGTCTTCTTGACCCAGACAAGTTCAGATTTGGATATAGCAGAGGGGCTGGAAAAGAAGTCGGGCCTCCCCAAATTG
This sequence comes from Lissotriton helveticus, assembly GCF_964261635.1. NCBI lineage: Eukaryota > Metazoa > Chordata > Amphibia > Caudata > Salamandridae > Lissotriton > Lissotriton helveticus. The sequence continues at coordinate 184,666,542 of NC_136068.1, read as the reverse complement.
GTCAGTTCTGACTTGTTACAATAAAGCCAGAAGATTTTCAGACTTCTTTCACTAGCTAAGCAGTCAAGGATGATCTCTCTATTAAAACCAGCATGTGGATTTACCCAAATGGCACACCACAAGGCAAGAGGGGCCATTTTGATAGTATCCCCCATATACTCAATCCTAAGCTCTTCATGTAGAATTTGGGTTGAGCAGGTTGAAGGCACGCCCAACGAGCACCTCAGTACCCTATTCTGCTCTCCCTGGAGGGGAGAGATGCTCAAATAGCCTCATAGACCTGCCCCATATGTAAGAATGGGGAGACATTTGCTCCTGTATAGCTCCAATAAAAGGGCCACTGGTTGACTTCCAATGCAAGAGGCTAAATTGCAGATGTACCAAGCCGCACTTGCAAATCTATGGGACGCTTCGAGTTTGCATGGTTCCCCAACCAAATAAGAGAATTCCTGGGTAGAAGCAACAGGATGACCTTGTAAGTAAACACTTCGCAGCTAACAAAATTCTGAACCAAGGTGTTTAAGCTCTTTAGAGTTCTAGCAAGTAAAACAGCGTCATCTGCATACAACAGTACAGGGACCATTTTGTTTCCTATATATTAAGGCCAAATATTTTCTATTGAGAGCAGAGCCTAGGCCATTTATATATAGGAGGAATAAAATCAGAGCCAGGACACAACCCTGGCTCATCCCCTTTCCCAATTTTAGGTTGTCTGTGCATTCGCCCGATTGACCAAACCTTACAGACACTGAGAGGTCATAATGTAAGGCACGTAGTGCATTAGTCCACCTGCAAAGAAATGCGTGCGCGCATGTGCAGTTCGTGCAAGATGTACGCGAGGAGGAGGGCAGCCCGGGGACGCACCAATAAGGTAACTTACTTTTATTCCTTTTAAATTATTTTGTGCGTTATTTTAATTTATGCAGGGTGGATTCGGGGACCCAATTTAGCAGAGAGGTGGGCTGGGTAACCGCTCTGCTGCGGAGCCGGAGTCTTTTTCCCTACTCCGCGTTCTCAGCGGAGCGCGGAGTAGGGAAATCTCTGCAGAAACATGAGTTTGCCCCAGAATCTGCACTTTGGTTTTTGTGCAGACTGCAGCACCACCACAGTTTTCCTGTGACACATTTTGCCAGGAAGAACCAGTGGCAGATTGGCAGAGGACAAAAGAGTGCAAAGAGGCAAAGCAAAAGAAATCAGGTGTGCAGGCTCTGACACAACATGTTATGTCTCATTCCTTGCAATGACGCACTTATAATTCATTCGGTAAATACCGCACCGCGAGTTGTTGGTTATTACTGGCTGTTAAGATGCACTTACTCTGATATCAAATATTATGCCTCATTCCACCGCTGTTCCTTGAAGCGAATCACTTATAATGCACACTGGAAAAGCTTCACACAGTGGTACTGATATATACTGAGGGCCTCATTTATAAAAAGTGATCCATCGTTGCATGAAAACAGCAGTGCGTCACTTTTCATTGCGCCCTCCTGGCGACATGACGAATGCATCATATTTACTGTATGACGCATCATGTCGCAAGGAATGACAGATACGTCAGTTTTACTGACGTATCTGTTGGCGCACAAATGACACTTTGCTGGATTTGTCTCTAAAGCATGATGCAACTCCAGCAATGCAGGGGAAGGCCTATGGATATAGCACTGCGTCAATCTTACGCCGGCCATGATGCAGGCGTAAGGTTTTGATGCATTTGCGTCCTAGAAGTGACGCAGTGAAATCCCATAGATTTCACTGCGCCACTTCTACAAGGGTTACTTGCATGGGAACGCCCCCCCTGCATTCATTATACCTGGCGCAGGTATAATGTGGCGCAGGGGGTTACAAAGTGATGCATCTGCTTAGATGCGTCACTTTGTAAATAGGGCGCAACAGTGGGCATGTTTTACGCCGCCGATGCGTCACAAAAAGTGATGCAACGGCAGTGCAAAACGGACGCAAGGCCTCATAAATAAGGCCCTGGGCGATCTGGTGTGCAGACTCCTATACTGCATGTTATGCCTCATTTCACTCCCATTCCTTGAAGCAATGCACTTATAATGCACACTGGAATAGCCGCACCCAGTGATACCTGTACGTAATGTGTGATCTGGTGCGCAGACTCCAATACTTCATGTTATGCCTCATTCCAACCTCATTACTGGAAATGATACACTCATAAAGCACTCAGGAAATTCTGCATCACATGGTACTTGTGCTTTCTGGGTGTGCAATTTGTGCACAAAAGAAAGGGCAATTCATAATGAGGCCCTCCATTCCTTAGCTGCAAGTGCCAATCTTTTGGCCACACATGCGATGTAAAAGAGTTTTATTGTACAGCTGCTCAGTACACATCAAAGTACACATTGGTTGACAATAACATGACACTTCAAAATGGAGAGGCAATTCGCCATGACAGTTTCAGGTATTGTCAAACGGTGTACACATCATTTGGGTATAAATGTAAGAGCAGATAAACATGTATGACTTCACTCATTGTTTGAACCACAAACCCCCTCCCTCCCCAGACTCCCAGGCCAGATCTCCATGTTTCCCTATATAAGCCCCATTGGTCCCAGACTTTCTATATTTCCAAGGACAGCCCGACTTTGGTATACACTCATAGTTTTCACTTCAATTACTGTCCACGGCTGCCCCTCTTTGATTCCCCATCACAAACTTCTCCATCACCGCCATTGTGTGTCCCATGTGAGCACAATGGCTGCCCATAACTGCTGGCTGAGCCAGCAGAGAGTGAAATAACAACATGCAAACCCTCATCCAGATAAGTACTCTGCTATAAAGGGCAGAAACAGAGCCACACTCCTAGAATGGTGTAACACACACTCGCACCTAGGGCCATATGTATCAACGTACCCTTTTGCGATTCCTAAATAGCGATTTTTAAGGAATCGCTATTTAGAAATTGCAAAATGATATGTATGAAGAAATTCGCTATTTTTTAGCGATTCCTTAAAATTCCTTAATTGCGATTAGCAAATTGCTAATCGCAATTAAGGAATAATGTCCCATTCATTTCTATGGGCCAAGAGGCCCATAGGAATGAATGGGAAAATATTCTCAATTTGCGATTCGCAATTTGCTAATCGCAAATTCAGAATAATTTCAAGGGTGCAGGGGTGTCTCGAGAACACCCTGCTGCACCCCTGAAAATGACATGTGTGCGCATATGGCGCACATACATGCCCTAAGGGCATGTATGAGCGTCACATGGCACCATTGGATTTTCAAAAAAATGCTTTTCTAAAAGAATTCGTAACTTACCACCAACTAGGAGTTGGTGGTAATTTGCGATCCCTTAAGGGCATTTTGGATTTTTTTTTTCCTTGATACATTGCATTTAAGGAATCGCAAAATTTGCGATTCCTTAAATGCAATCGCAAAATAAGGAATGGCAAATTTTGCGATTCCTTATTTTGCACCCAAATTGTTTGATACATACCATTTTGCGGAAATGGGTTGCGAACCGATTTGGCCTTGATACATATGGCCCCTAGTTCCTTTTCTTGAAAGCCCACCACTGCACGATTGAAAAATGTTATGCCATCTGCACATCAAACACATGAAGCATGCAGCCTGCTTGGGAAATGATTCACCAAACTCTGGAAGTTACAAAGGAGTAGATTTACAAACATTTTGCGATGGGTTAGTATCACAAAAATGATGCTAACAAGCACAAAATATTTTTTTTCTAATTTACTTTCCAGTGCAAATCTTGCTTTGTGCTGGAAAGTACCATGAAAGTAAAGCAAATCACTGCTTTTCATGTCTTAGCATCAAGGAGGTGTTATATGGGTGGTACATGGCGTTCCCATGTTACCACCGACGCAAAACCCTATCTACAAAGGGAAACAACCTTTACAACGCAACTTTTACAACGCACTACCATTACAACGAAACTTTAACAACGCAACATCCATTACATCGCATGCCATTACAACGCAACCATTACAACGCATGACACTACAACGCATACCACTACAATGCATGTCATTACAATGCATACCATTACAATGCATAACATTACAACGCATAGTACCCTTACACTATCCAACACTTACCCTACTGTTGCACCCCCTGGAGTTAGAATAGTAATTTTTACCCATACACTATCCAACACTTACCCTACTGTTGCACCCCCCTGGAGTTAGAATAGTAATTTTTACCCCTACACTATCCAACACTTACCCTACTGTTGCACCCCCTGGAGTTAGAATAGTAATTTTTACCCCTACACTATCCAACACTTACCCTACTGTTGCACCCCCCTGGAGTTAGAATAGTAATTTTTACCCCTACACTATCCAATACTTACCATACATGCAATGTAATGTTACGCGTTGTAAAGGTAGTATGCGTTGTAATGGAATGCGTTGTAATTGTAGTTTTTAAAAATTCGTTGTAATGGCATGCGTTGTAATGGAATGCGTTGTAAAAGTATGCTTTGCAACGTCATACATCCATCTACAAACAATAGTAGACAGGGTTTAGCGTCAGCATTTAACGCCATTTGAAAGGAGGCATTAAGAGGAAAAAATGTATTATTGCTCCTTTCTATTCCGACTTTGCATGCGGCATAGCATAGTATTTTATACTGGAAGCGGACCCTTCCGGTATAAAACCTAGGCCAGACTCAGGCATGCACCCTTGCACTATGGCTCTATGGTGTGTGCCTGGCGCACGGCACCTGAAATCAGCACCTGCGCTAGGGAGAGGGGAGGAGAGAGCTATATCTCTGTAGATATATGGCGCTCTCCTGCTCCCTCCCTGTCGCGGAGCATTTTTTGCTGCTGCGCTGCGTTCCGTGCCTCTTTTGGAAATCTGGGCCAAAGTGTTTTCTTTATTCTAAAGGCATAACTTGGTACATGAAAAACCTGTCTGGGGTTGAGAATGCAGTTTTCCACTTTGCACATTAAGTACAAGAAATCTTGTCTGTACCCACTGCCCAAATCTAAGATGCTTGAAAAATGACAAGCTCCCTGTTTGTCAATAAACTCATCATGTGTGTGTGTCGGTCTTTGTGATCAAACTGAGTCCTCTGTAACTAATACAGTAAACAGGTCTCATCAGTCCTATGTCAACTGGGTTAGGCTCTGGGCTTAGGGGCGTTTCAGTCACATGTACTGCAAATCATCAGTGCCAAATTTTTACCATAATTGACCTTTGGCTTAAAAAGCGAGCGATCTTCAAGATGCTCTGTATAATCTTTAGATCACTACAAGGGAGTGGTCCGGCTTACTTTAGAAACAAACTCAGCTGGTATCAGCCTGCCCGACAACTTAGATCTGGCAATGCCAACTTGTGTACTCAGAGAATACACAAGGTCAGAATGGGTGGCAGAGCCTTTTCCTATCTGGCATCCAGTCATTGAAACAAATTGCCACAGAACATCAGAGCTTGTAAGGAGCTAACCAGCTTCAAGAAACTTCTAAAGACCTGGCTGTTCTAGTTAAGTACCTTTTCCTCGAAGCACCGAGAGATCCCTTTGGGGATGATTCGCTTGCGCTCTACAAATCCACAAGTAAAGTAAAGTATAGTAAAGTAAACTCCTTAAGGGCAAGGATGTAACAACTCTCAACACTCTACTGTCCGCTCTGTTCAAAAGCATTTACCGCATAACAGGACACACCTGCCAAGTTCAAGTGTGCCTGGAATTTGGGCTCCAGCTCCTGGTGAGAATGGTTGCCCTACCTCAAACTGTGCTGGAAGTTGAGAGCCGCCCAACCTGAGTCCTTGGCCGCTTTGTGTTGGTCTGAAATGGAAAGCCAGCACTTGATCAAAAACAGCTGGCCAACTGTGCGCCGCCAAGCTTTGTCATCCCTCAACTTACATGAGGCCTGGGAGCTAAATATTAGCCATGCAGCATTCCAAAAAATCGCCATCAAAGCTGCCAAATTAAAATTGTGGTCGATGGATAAAGCGGAATTGCATACAAAAACACAGCTGGTCAGTTTACAATCTTTGGGGCCAGATGTATCAAGATACACATTTGCGATTCTCAAATAGCGATTTTTAAGGAATCGCTATTTGAGAAATGCAAAATGGTATGTATGTAGAAATTTGCTATTATTTCTTAAAATTCCTTAATTGCGATTAGCAAATTGCTAATCGCAATTAAGGAATTATTTCCCATTCATTTCTATGGGCCAGGAGGCCCATAGGAATGAATGTGAAATTATTCTCAATTTGCGATTCGCAATTTGCAAATCGCAAATTGAGAATAATTTCAGGGGTGCAGGGGTGTCCAAAGGACACCCTGTTGCACCCCTGAAATAAGCATGGGTGCACATGTGGTGCACATACATGCCCTAAGGCCATGTATGTGCATTACATGGCACTTTGAAAAATGCACAAATGGGCATTTTTCAAGAAATTCGCAAATTACCACCAACTTGAAGTTGGTGGTAATTAGCAATTTTTTTTTTGCAACGTACATTGCATTTAAGGAATCGCAAACTTTGCGATTCCTTAAATGCAATCGCAAAATAAGGAATCGCAAATTTGTGATTCCTTATTTTGCACTGAAATTTGCTACATACATTCCATTTTGCTCAAATGAGTTCACAAACGCCGAAATTCGCAGAGCTTCATACATCTGGCCCATAGTAGCTGGGGGCCCCAACCATACCTTACATGTCACATCTCTCAAACCATACAGCATGTTTATTTAAAAATATGAATGGGAGCCTTTCCTTCAAAAGATCAGGTGCCGCTCTGGGAACAAAGATGGTTGAACTCTCTTTGCCAACTTTGCAGTTAATTTGATGAAAGTTTACTACACTTTTTGTGCATCTGCCTGGCTGTAAACTTTTCAAGGCAGAAATTATGCTGCCTTTCCTACACTCAAGCATCCTTCCCAGCTCAAGGATGGGCTAAACCTCCTTCTTATTTGAAGCTTTAAGCGGCAGAGTCATATCCATATAGCTGTTGTACGGTTTGAGTCAACTGTTATGAAAACCCTTTCAGGGTACTCAGAGGGAAGCCCTGTGTCTATTAACCCGTTGGCTGCTTCCGCTTTTTTTCGGCAGTGCGGCCGTTTTAAAAAACGGGCGCGGTCGCGTCGGCCATTGGCCGACGGCAGCACCAGCGAGGTAGTGCTGCCATCGGCCAATGGCCGACGGCAGCAACCAACGGGTTAAAGGACCTAAAATTTGCTGTCACAAAAAGCACAGTAGACCGGCTCCACAAGAGCTCTTACTGGTGGTCGTCTTGGTATCCACGGAGAGTGGCCTTCTGAAAACACTAGTCTTTTATAAATCCTTGGCTAGCCTGGATGTTTGCTATTGCAGTGTGGATTAGCTGAGACATTGTCTTTTAAAAGCCCAGGGCACAGTCAAGTGATCTGAAGGGACTCTACTCCTTTCTGCATCACATCCCTCTAAGTGTACAAGGAGGCATAGAACTGGGACTCCGCCCTCTCTAACAAAAGAGGCTTCAAGAGTACTCATCATGTTTTTCAACATTTTATTTAAGTACACAGCCAGGAGGGTCACACAGATCTGCCAACTCACAGGGTGCCACCATGTGACACACGACATCGGCTCCCATCAAACGGTCACACGATGAGGAGCCGATATCCCACAGTGGCAGTAAAAACGAGCTGAAAACCACGGTAAATAGTGAATTTCCGGCTTGTTTTCCGAGCTTTGAACTGCCGACATCCATTAAAGGATGTTAAAACATCCGAGGACATCAGCACCAGCCTCAGCAAGCTTTTATTTTTGTTTTTGGAGGAGGGGACTTGGGGGCAGGGTGGGGGCAAAAGTGCCTTGTACGTACTTCTCGGCATGAGGCCCCGCCCCAACTAGGCCCTGCCCCCCTCCTCACACAGTGAGATTTCTGTTCAGGTTGGCAGGTATGGTCACCGGATGAGGGGAACATGCAGGTAACCACACATGCCTATTATCCGGTCTTCATCTTTGTCAATATAAAGTAGATTTCCCTCTCAGAAACCTCTTCTGATACACAGGTCTATGAAAAGATTCCAAGCAGAGCTCAAGCTACAAATGTGGCATCCCAGAAGGAAGAAAATTGCCCAGTGGGTTTTCCCATCTGTTTTCTAACCAGACAAGGTGTGCAGTCCCTGTTATGGGACACCTTGGCTCCACTTGGAAAAACATCGCCTGGTCACAACACTTTCGTATAGTGACCTTTTCTGGTCAGGTAGATCACACAGACCATGCAATGTAAAACAAAGCTCTTCGGTAGGTACCCCCTTTATACAGTAAATAATTCTGCATGCTCTCAAGGTGGACCACCAGTGGCAGGTGCATCAGGTATGTGTCCCCTTTTCTCCAGTAAAGTGTCTGTCCCTTTAAAGTCTCCAGAGTTATATTCAATGGTACCCACCATCCCAACCATAAACACAATCCACCGAAAGATCATCTCTCACATCCACAATTAGATTTTAAATCCTGCCTTTCATCTGAAGTGTCTCTAAGTAATAAGATGCTGTTTGATTCCCTGGTGAATGACAATCATGCTCTTCCTGGCAGGTTTTCAGGGTAGAACCTTGAACTGAATCTTCACATTCCTTCGAGAATAAGCAAACGATGTATCTTTCCCTTGTGTTTCCTCCCCCTGCTCTCATATTTCTGTGGTTTCTCTGTGCTCCACTATTGCCCATCAGCGGTTCAGCATTTATCTCAGGCTTCTCCCCGTCCTGATCCAGTCCTTTGGCCTTAATCGCTAAAAATAATCAAATTTGCACCCTGATCATCCTGAAACTGGAACCCGCTTATTTATCACAAACACCTGCACACAAGGTCCTCGCCTCCTTGTATTGGGGGATTGGATGACTAAGAACCATCAAAAGCATAATGAAAGCAAAAATTAAGTTCACACTCAAGTGCTGGCATGATGAAGTTGGCCTCATTCTCAACTAATTGTTCAATAGCCAAAAGAGCTGAGACCTTCAACTACTCAAATTCAACTTGAGAGAGATGCAACACTTAAGTAGATTTTTAAACATCTCTCAGGCCTACCATTGTAGCCTGTGTGTGCAGTTTAAACTGCCATTTCGATCAGGCAAAATAACTGTTTTGCCAGGCCTGAACCTTCCTTCTTAATACATATAAATCACACCTAGGGTAGGCCCGAAGCAGCCCGGAGGGCAGGAGGCAGTTTATTTAAGAAGTTGGACATGCACTTTTAACTTTTACGTGTTCTGGTAGTGGAAAACTCTTAAATTCCTTTTTCTCTACTGCAGGGCCAACCTCTCCAATAGGATAACACTGGGTAGCCTATTACATTCACTAAGTGATAACTTTCAATTGGGAGCAAGTAGGAATGTCGACTTTAGTGTCTAAAGAATTGTAAGTTAAAACCCTCTTTGAAGGTAAAGTCAAATTTTAAGTCACAATTCTGAAAATGGCACTTTTAAAGAACTGGCATTTTCTTGTTGTAACCATTTTGTGACAGAAGCCTGTATCCTGGGTCTCATGACTAGGTGTATCTGGTAGTTGGTCTTTGTGTATTACTCCCAGACAGTGAGAAAAGGGCATTAGGTGCTAGTAGAATGGGCCATCTCTAACTTGATGAGAGGGGGAGCTATCACCTACTACACTTGCACATCACAAAGCCTCTGCATGAGCACACTCACAAAGGGTTTGACAATAGTGTTTTGGGACCCCAGACTCCCTGGGGCCAGGACAGGGAGGAAGAAAACTCCAAGCACCTCTGTGGGTGGAATCCTCCAGAATCTTCCCCTACTTCAAAGTGGCGCCCATTATAAATAATGGAGCCTCAGACCCAACTCTTCAGTATGTCTCTGGACCTGTGGAAGACTCAGGACTGGTGTGCTGCTCTACCGGAAGGACTTGCACTCTGTTGCCCTAGTGCACTGCTGCCTGAGCGAGAAGGACTGGACCTACATCTTGAATCCAGGACCACCAGAGTGACTACAAGGGCTTGATGGCTGGCCTCCTGATCATAACCTCAGTGACAGAAAAGGCTCCAACCACCTTGTATCTAGCCACTGGACTCTGTCTGCTGTGAGTCCAAACCCCCAAGGGATGTTAACCCAGTCCTGAACCCTTGGAAGTGGACCTGAAGGGGATCTGCCAGCCCAGCTGTGGTCCTGTGGGCAGAACCAATGCAGCCCAATTCATCTCCTGGAAATGTCACAACAGGACGCATCCCCGATGCTGAACCTTACATCACAGCCCACAGCGGCCTCGGAACCACTGCTGCGTGATGCACCATTGGCACTGACCTTAACACAGCAATCCCCTCGTCGACTGCATCCTCGATGACGACGCAGGACTTTGCATCGCAGCTATGTAGTTTCTTCAAAACCGCTGGTGCATGATGCATCTTCGACACAAGGTTTTGCATCACAAGTCCCTCATTGATGCCTCCCTCAATGACGACATAGGACTCCGTATCGCAGCCTCGCAGCTCCTCGGAACCACTAATGCACTACACATCCTTGATGTCGGATCTTGCAATGCTCAGCAACCTGGAATTTTGGTACTTTGTTCAACGGGTCTAACCTTTTTCCTGTATCCAGTCGACACTCCATCGTGGTCGACCTAAACTTGTGACTTTGTCCCAGTCCGGTACTAAAGAGGGTGGTGATGGACGGGGCATTTGAATAAATCAAACACTCACACCCAGTCAAAAGATCTGGGTTTAATCCATCACCGTTCTTTACCCCACTCTGCCACCCCAGTTCAGACATGGCTATATGCAAATCAGTCTGACCCTGTGCCTCATGGGAACAGTCCAGCCCGAACTGCCAAGCCATGTCTTCCCTGGACCGGAAACAAGCTTCCGAGGACCGGTTTCTGGCATTCCAGCCGTCTTAGTCCCAGTCCAACACAACAGATAATCACAATGGGCACTTTGTGCTTCTAGGAAATATTTGTACTTAAAACATTGAAACTATACCAGTTTTGAAAAAAAAAAACATTGAAACTGCATATCTCCAGTTCTACTGATTGGATTTTTGTTTTTATAGCCTTAACCCCTTTGGCGCTGATGACGAGCTCAGCTCGTCATCAGTTGCGCCGCTCGCACGCTGATGACGAGCTGAGCTCGTCATGTAACGCGGCTTTTTGAAAAAAGCTGCGTAGCGCAAAAATCGCCGCAGCGCGCATGCGGTTAATTAATTCATTAAATTCTACGCTATTTTTCTAAATTGGCAAGGGGGTTTTCTTGTGTTGTTTTTTCACTCTACTTCTGTTTGAAGTCCTGCATAAATACTGTGCAGATTGCCTCTAAATTGACAGAGATTGTGGATGCTGCTTGAGTAGGGTCTCACCCCACTCAACAAGTAACCCAGTTTCCTGCATTAGCCCACTACCACTACAACTCTTCTTCTCTGTTCCCACAATGCACCCTCACTATCCCCACAACTTCGCCTTTCTATAAAACTCCTCCTCTCTGCCTTCACAATTCTCCCATCCTGTCCGCACAACTCTTCCTCTGTGTACCTCAAAAGTCCCCAAACTTTCACCATAAAACCTCTTTCATGCTTCCATAACTCTTCCACCTTGGACCGAAATTGCTGGTCTCTGTCCATACAACTCCACTATGCCCCCAAGGCTTTTCCGCTTTATGTCCCCAAAACTCCACCATTCTATACCGAGAACTTCCAGTTCCTGTCTTCGAAACCCTTACTCTCCGTCCCCACAGCACCCACATATTTTGACACCTTCAGACAGGGCCAGCTCCTCTGTTTGAGCAGAGGAGTGTCGCCCCGCTTAAAAATCCCCAGAAATGAAAAATAAAATGGTAATTAATCACCATTCTATTTTTCATCCCCCGTCCTGAGCCGAGAATTAGGACAGGGGCGGGCTGCTGCTAAGTGACAGCAGCAGGGAGGTGGCTGGGCTGGTATGGCACTGTTTAAAGTGTGCATGTCGTTTTGGCCAGCTGTCTTGCGACGGCCAGCCACACATGTGCACTTTAAAGAGCTTAAACCCAGCTGTCTTAAGGCAGCTAGGTTAGAGCAAGCCAATCCCTCCAGAGCCCTGTAAAGTGCCAAGTGAGGCCACTCCCACCAATTCTCGGGCTGCTCTTAGCTTGTGAAAGCAGTCCTAGGATTGGCCAAGGGAGTTGCTGCATTTGGTTTGTGTGTCGAAAGAAGAGGTTCAGAGCGAAGACATTGCCGATCTCTCCCATCTTTCTCCCACAACTCCTCCCATTTCTGTCCACAGAACTCTTATCCGTCCCCACAACTCTGCCATACTACTGTCCTTATTACCCCCCCACCCCCTTACTGATTCTTCCAGGGGCGTAACTAACACTAGTGAAGCAGGTGCAGTGGCACCGGTGTCCAGGGCCTTACGGGCCCACTGCAGGTTTTGGAATGGGATTAAAAATCGTCCCGGGCACGCTAAAAAAACAGTGGCCCACATTTTCATATTGCCTTTCTGCAAAACACTGCTTCAGTGAAGTTTTATAAAAAAAGAAGGGGGTTGTCTGACAGAGGCATGTTGTTTTCTTAACTTTACTTACATAAAAAATAAATGCGCAGATTAGTTCACACTGGTGAAACACACCTGAAAACGAGTGAGGCCACTTTTGCTCAGGCCCCCTTCCCCCGCTCAATATGCATACATTAATGGGCCGGCCCAGCGAGAGAAAGGAAGTGACACCTCTGCCTGTTGATAAAAGAGAGGTAATGGACACCCATCTGCCTCCAGAAAGGCCACTCAGGCACCCACTGGGCCGCTGGCGGTATCCGAACAACACAGACACCGCCCAAATCGGCCCCCAGGCTACCCAAAAAAGCGGCCCACAGTCGGACCCGGATGCTGGCCCCTCACCAATTGCCCAAGTGACGGCCTTACCAATCCAACCCTGTCCCACTGACCCTAAAGTATGGCTACATTACTTCTCCGTCCAGTGGACGGGGGCCATTTGTTTGCTTGCACCAGGACCCTTGACATCCTTGTTAGGATCAGGGCTTTAAGTGGCCCGGGTCTCACCGGGTCTGAACACCAGCAGTTTTTTACGGAGGCCTCAAAACAGGTCTCTATCGGGCTCTGTTTTGTGCTGTGGCACAGGAGGTCCGTTTTTTTCAAGCGTTATAGGGGAAGGGAAATCCTTTAAAGAGAGTCAGTTTCTCTTTGGATTTCTTATTGTCGTGGTGTCAGCAGGGCTTTATGTGGAAGCTTTTTTCAATATTATATACAAGCCACAGTTGTTGCTAATTTATCTTATGCAACTAACAACCATTGACAAAGCCAATAGTCCTGACTTCTTGTAAGTATGATGTTACTTGTTGTATCATATAACTGGATTCAATGACAGAAACAGCAAAATACCAGTCGGATGGCACACTATGCTAAGCAAAACTTTTAGCTTACGTGTTTTAAGCCACGCCTTTAATTGCATTGGCCACGCCCCCTTGAGAGACTTCTCCCCCCAGTTTTTTCATCCCACTTAAAGCCCTGGTTAGGATACTGGTACCCACAAATGTTCTTGGCCTCCACAGCTCTCTCATCTGATCACAACGTGTTCTTTTTGTACCCAAACTCTTCTCTATCCCAACAAGTTTTCCTCTCTGCCCGCAAACTCTACCCTTATAACCAGCAACGCGCCCTCTCTGTTCCAACCCTCGCTTCATATCTACAAATCGTTTCTTCGTTTTTTGGCCATTAAACCTTTTTTCTGCAACTACATGGGCATTTTCTGGTTTTTTATCCAAAAATCTTGCAACCTGTCCACATAACTTTTCGGGCACACTATATCCTGTTTTAAGCCTCGAGCTCCTTTCGGGGTTCTGTCTGTTATCTTGACCTCACGGCATATATAATTTCTCCACACACACCCACCTCTCCACCATCCATATCCGTTCTCCCCTCAAAGCTCCTTTTCCCTCCCACTTACAATCATCCACCGGGGCATCTCTGCCTCTATTTTTGAATGTTCTCTCTGCCTCCCACGCGCGGCCTCTGCCTCCCACGCACGGCCTCGTTACCGAGAGCATCCCAGAGGCAGGCGAGATGCTCCATGTGGCGGCGGTAATCCCTCCCCGACGTCCCCTTCCCCATCCCTCCTCCCGCGCAGCCGAGAGGAGGAGTTGCCATGGAAACCAGGTTTGATCGAATAGTGCGGGTTTTCTTCCAGGCATTCCGCTTTTCGACATCTTAAACATCATCTCACTGCTACATCGCGACAGGTGGGGAGATTCCCGGGCTCCCCCCTTGCTATGTGTAAATATCAGAGACTCCATACTCGGATCCGTGCTGGCATTCAGCTCGTGCCAGGAGGTAAGAGAAAGGGACATAGGAAGATAAACTAATGTGCCCAGGATCACAGGGCTCTGTCAAATGGGGAAGGTGGGATTGAAAAACGGTTATCCAGTGTCCCTAGTCCACAGACACTTCTCCTAAATCCTGGCAGACAACCTCTAGCCAGAGACGTTCTGAGGCATGGGCAAAGTGGGATCTGCCCGGGGCTCCAGCCTTTCAGCCTAACCACCACTCCCTCCCCCCAATAGAAACAGCTCTGTCCTGTAGAGAGAGTCTTGCCCTGATGACCTTGCATAATTCTTGAACAGATTGTTTTAAATACCATTTTCCTTAAATTTATTTTAAAGGTGGGTCGTGTTTGAAGAAATGCAGAGAAATGTGTATATGTTTCATGCAACATCCATAAAATATATATTTTTTAGATCAAAACAGACCCTCACATATGACACACGGGAGGGTGTCACCGAGATTAAGTGCAATCATGTTAGTGAGCTGCTACTGTGTTACAAACTCGAAAACACACATAACTATCCCTAATTATTATATGTAAAAACATTTAAAATGTGGGTCAGTGTCTTATGCACTGTCAGTGACCTGGCTAATAGGTAATAAAAAACTGAAATTAGATCATAAATTCAAAGCTGTTCCAAACAGGGGCCCCCAAAATATGTTTGGCCCAGTGCCCCAAAATCCTTAAGCGGTCCCTGCCTTTAGCTCCCTTTTGAAAATACATATCTCCGCCCTGACCCAACTGGAAGTTCATTCGGTACCATGGGAAATCATAGACAGCAAAATATCAATATCTCCCTCCAAAACAATCTGCAGGCATTTACATCAATGGTGAAGCTTGTGCTTCAAACTATGCTGGGTGTGTTGGCTCAGGGGGCTAATGCACCTGACGCTGGGGTCTATGTTTGAACCAATGATTCTGCCTCAAACCCATGTGACTTATAATCCAGGCTCAGCAAGCTTTGCACCACTTGTAATGCCTTTACTAATACTAACATAAAGTTTGTGGTGGTGAGTTACAACACTCGTCAGAAGTGGGCGGGGCCTACTACTCCACAGAGAGTGAATCTGAAAGCAAGAGTGCATTCATCTATAATTAACCAGGCATGAGCTTTTTCGCTTGACTGGTTATGGGTAGTTTCTCGGTTTTCTCACATATAAAAGAACAAAGTAGGGAGGCGAAAGAAGACGCACAAAATTCTTCAACGGTTGCTTTAGTATTCACTTTGTAGCGTGCTAAAAAGGGTCTCACTCTCTGATCCTAGGGCCTCATTTACGAGGCCGTGCGTCACTTTAACGCCGCTGGTGCGTCACTTTTTGTGACGCACCAGTGGCGTAAAAAATGCGCCTTGTTGCGCCATATTTACAAAGTGACGCATCTAGGTAGATGCGTCACTTTGTAAACCCCTGCGCCACATGATACCTGCGCCAGGTATAATGTATGCAAGGGGGGCGTTTTGACGCAAGAAAGGGTCATGGAAGTAACGCAGTGAAATCTATAAGATTTCACGGCGCCATTTCTTGGCCGCTATTGCGTCAAAATCTAACGCCTGCTTCATGGCAGGCGTAAGACTGACGCAGGCACTAACAACATGGGACTTGCCCATGTGAAAGTACACATTGCTGGAGTTGCGTCACTTTTGTGACACACTCCAGCAATGCGTCACTTTTGCGCCTACATATACGTCAGAAATACTGACATATCTGTAACTCCTTGCGACATGATGCGTCATACTATAAATATGACGCATCCATCATGACGCAAGGAGTGTGCACTGAGAAGTGACGCATCACTGCTTTCACACAGCGATGCGTCATTTCTCATAAATGAGGCCACAAGAGTTTAAAGTAAAATCCAAATATAGCGCCCCCTGTTAGGGTCCGTCATCCCTAGCACAGCGTTGCTCCGTCACCCGTTGGGTTGTTCAATAATCACATTTTCAACATAAATTCAGACACTGAATATTTCTTGTTTGGCGATATTTCTTTATTTGTTCAGTTTAAATTCCTCAACATCACATTGTTTCAACTGTGATATATATGTCAGACCGCACTGTTAGTTACAATCTTCAATCCCTCCTCCATCCCGAAGCATTTTGGGCAAAGAGCCCTTCATCAGGGGATATCAGTTTAGTGTGTTGTAATCATTACAGCGCTCCAGAATGTCCAGTAGTGCGAATACATGTAATGCAGTGCTAGGGGGGATGAACCCTAACAGGGGAAGCTACATTTGGATTCACATATAAAAGAAAACATGTTAGGCATATTGACAATCAATAGCATTTAATGCATTTGCTGAAGGTTGTGTGTTGCTTCATTTTGAACAAAACTTTTGTTAAAGGCCTGGGCAGTGAACTCCGTTCGCGGAGTTTTTCGCACTCCGCGAAGCATGCAGAGTTCCAAAAAACGCTCGCTGGTGAGTGCAAGCGAGAAAAATCCAATGCTAGAGCTCCTCCCAGCGAGATTTCTCAACACGGGCAGTCGCAGATGGTCACGGCTGCTCGAGTTGAGAAACCATCCGTTCGTGTTGAGGAAGCTGCCGCTCGAGTAGAACATCTACTCAAGAGACAGAAAGAAGCAGCGCCTTCTTGCACTGAGCATGGTGCCATCCGTGCTGATTTTCCAGCGTGAGACAAACACGGGGCACTAAAAATCAGCAAGAATGGCACAACTGAATGTACTCTGCCACTTCCGGAAATCCGCAAAGGCTGCAGATATTTTTGGTCACATCCCAGAGTTCCGCTACTCTGTGAACGCCGCCCAGGCCTATGAGCTAGGTCTTTTTGCAGATGGACAGTCGACACATTTCAGCCATTAATAGAGTACAGGCCTGGGTCTTTTTCAAGGCTGTAAATAGTAACAATTCATACAATTTCCCAAATTCCATTATTAGCAGTCCACTGCATTCGTGTTGGGTGGCACTCAAGTGTTACACTACATCCATGTTGATATTCAGGACTAGTGTAATGTGACACACTGGTGACAAAAAATGTGATAGCTCGCAAGGAAACACTAGACTGATAGAGAAATACTCATACGTTGCATCTTTTTGCAATTAATGGATGCACACAAACATATGTTTGGAGAAATTTAGATGTGTACGGTGGATGCTTTGTACACTAAAGTCTTAGGGCACAGGCCCTGATGAAGGACGTTATCTAGCAGGACATGGATGAATCCTAACAAGGGGATAGTTTGTTGGTTATTCCCATTTGATGCAAAATCCCATATTGGGAATCATGAGCAGACGGAAACCATTAATTATCCTTATACTGTGTGTACTGGATGTTAGAAAGATTCGATCATAAGGTTGGTGTGTTTATGTGTAGAAATAGCAGCATGGCAGTACTATGGGGAGAGTAACTCATCATGACCAGCTGTTGGTTTCATAGGTAGTAACTAATATAGTCAATGAAGAATGTCAAGCTCGATTGGGAGGGATTCTGTGTGGCAGAAGTATTACACGTGTACATACCTTAGATATATAAGGAAGTGCTGTCAATAGTGTTGTTCCTTGTCCCTGCTAAGGGGAAGCGGAGGAAAAGGTCATGCAGAGGTGGAAGTCCAGTTTTGGTGGTGCAGGATATATACATATGAGTTACCTGTATTCTTCTATCCCTGTCATTGCCTGGTAGTACAGTGTCCTGTGGGTAGAACTGGAAGTTTTTTCTATTCCGCTATGAGAAAAAGTCAAGGGGAGGAAGTAAAAGGACATCTGTGGTTTAGCTGTGACACAGAGACTAACACCTAGGAGCGGCCGGCATGGGTCGTGGGTAGTGAGGCAGGGGTAGCGGGGGGGGGGAGGGATGGGGTTAAGGGGTTGTAAAAAAAGAAGAAAAAAAAGTATCTCCTTGCCTCTCCTCCGTCGTTCCGTCATTGTCTCGTCCAGGTAAGTGTTCCAGGAACAGGAAGCACCCAGTCTGAGGCTCCCCTGAGCCAATCACAACACTGCAAAGCAGTGAGGTGATTGGTCTGAGCACAACGGTTCGGCGCTCAGCTAGGAAATTGGAACCTGGGCATGTTCTCCAACCAGGCTCTAATGCAGCCTGCATGGAGATGATGCAAAGTGCGCATGACTGTTTGGCCGGCCCGAGACGGCCGGACAAAAATTAATGCGCACTTAGGGAATGCAAACCACTGCTCCCCTAACCCTGTCGGTAAAGTTCCCGCAAGCAGGGAAAAAACAAAATGATAACCTCGAGTTAGCATTTTATTTTTCCTTTATTTCACTATTGCAAAGCAGTGGGGCGAAGCTCCTCCGCCTTTGAGGAATAGCCGCCACTGCTAACATCCATGTATTATTAAGGGTAAGTAACCATAAAAGTACCATTTGATATTAAATAATAGTTCACGCAGTAGCTGGTGAACCCAACTATGGAAGAAGCAAGTTATGTAGACAGGGTACTCTGTTGCAAATGCAATAGAGTACCCTTTCCACCAATCTCTTGGTCCGCCTACCTCCTAATGGAGATGGGTGGACCCTAAGCTTCCCATCAATGAAGCCCAGATGGGTCTGTGGATGGAAAGCTTTTTCTGACGGCCCGACAAAGCAGGGGCTGTCGGAGGAAGGGCATTTCATCGCCCACCCTATTTAGGGTGGGTGGTGTAATGTCCTTTTTTCTTTCTGTCCATCACTGCCTGGTAAAACCTGATGGCGATGGACAGAAAAAACACAATAATGACCACCACACCGTGGGAGATACTCCCAGGGTGTAGAAGTACTTCATTCTTGGTTTTTCAGAAACTCTCCTGCTTTTGGAGTTTGTTTCTGAAAAAGAAAAAAAGCTTAAAAGTTGTCAAAACTGATGGCGGCCGTCCACTAAACTTGTTGTACCTTCACAAGAACTGTCTGGTTCCTTTCAAGTTTGAGAGATAGCAGCTGGTCTAGTGGTTATCCCTAAATTGAACAAAAGTATCTTCGAGTTGGTTAAGATAAAGTCCTTGACCATCCCGACAGACACCACTCTGTCTAACTTAAATTGATGTCCTGTGTTTCGGTTGTAATGTAGGCTTCTGTACCCAGTGCTTAATTTGTGAAAGAAACATAAGTGCCCGGCCTCTAGTCAGGAGGCAACTTGTACCAGTTCATTCCTCCTGTTAGCGCCGCCTATAACAGAACCTACTACTAAGCGTAAAAGCGGGGAGAGGATGTGGTGTAATGGCCAGAGCTGCCAACTTTGGAGCTTGGGAACGAGGTTCGAGTCTTGTCGTAGGCTCAACATCATGTGATTCTGGGCTAAACGCTTAATCTCCCCGTAAGTGAATTTGTCCTTAACTAGTGCTCATGAAAAGTGTCATGTTGATGATTAAGTGCCGAAAAACCACCGGCTAAAATTAAGCACTGCCTGTACCTGTGTATAGTGAAGAACAACAGCGCTCTCCATCCTCTCGCATCTTCATCTTTTTTCTCTCTGCCCAAGACCTGTGGTGCTCACCCTCTATCCCCATGAGATATTTTTATTCCCCCTTTCACGTGAACACTGTTGCTCCGCATATTTTGAATTCTCCGTTTACCCACTAACTTTCTGATCTCCTTTTCTACGTCCTTTCTCCTTCACTAGTCTCGGTCCAATGCTTTTTGCCCCGCAGGCCACAGAACGCTCTGGAGCGCAGCAGCGGGCCAACAGTGCCACGCAGCGGCGCCGAGCGGAATATCACTCCCAAGAGCCGTTTCTCTGCAGCAGATACATCGGCCAATTAGGAGACCTCTTCAGGGTGCATTTTGTCCTGGCAGTGATTCTAGGAAGCGCGGGAAAAATGGTCCGTGATCTGCATATTTCTTTATTTCCAATTTGTATAATGGATACAGTGGGGTGTCAAGCATCCCTGCGACATTCCTGCTTCGGTGCTTTCAGCTCGTAAAAATGTAAATATGTGCGATTTTTATTCTCCAGCCTGCACTCCCCTTCTCTGTGCTTGGTGGTAACTGCCTGAAATTACATCATTCTACGGGCTACATTTTAAATGAATTGCCGAAGCTTCGCATTTTAAGATGATCCGAAAGCCCGAGTGCTTAATTTGTAGTAAAATATGTTCCAGGGCCCTTGTCAGGAGGCCACCACAGCTTGAACTACCCATTGTCCCAGCAGCACTGCCAATGATAGTACCAACACAACTACTATTACATTACTACACGTGTGACCGTTCAGACTATTGCATGCCGCAAAGCTATAAGAATGTCTAGGGTGACAGGTCTTACTCATTTTCACGTTATATTGAATTAAATAACAACTGTTGTGATGTTCAGCTCTACATTAGACAGACAGTGCCACCAGGTGGCATAATGTCATAAGTGCCGGTGTTGTCAATTAAATGCCAGTACCGAGCACCGGAAACCCCTGGCTCAAATTAAGCAATGGAAAGCTCAACTTTGAGGGCATACGTTCTCTCAAAATGTCACATGCTGCAGATGCTCTTCAGTAACCTTGTGCTTTTGAGAAGCTATGTGCCTAGTTGCTATGATGTTTGGAGTGTTGTGGACTAAGGCATTACTTGCTGCAGATGTGTAGCACACCACTCCTTAGTATACAACTTTGAGAAACAAGAGAGCTCAACTTTCCCTGGTCTATCCCTGAGTTGTTCCCCTCCTGAGTGGTTTTGCTTTGGATTCTGGGACCTGTAGTCCAGATTTTGTAATAGGTGAAACAGGTGCAGGGACCGACAGGTCTTTTATTATTGCACCAGGTGTTTCCCCGGTGGGCTGGTGCTCTAGGAAGATGTTTTGAAAGGTCTGTCACTTTCCCCAGCTCCCAGAAGTTCATTGCAGCCAGCATGGGAGGCTTCAAGAGTGAAGACAGGAGGTGAAGGGAGAGAGAATGTGATTGGAGAGGGAGAAGAGAGAGAGGAAAGAAGGAGAGAAAATGGGTGGATGGAAAGAGAGAGTGTGCAAAGAGAAACAGGGAGCTGGGCTGGTTTCAGCATATTTGCCAGAGCTGCTTTTGGTTCCAGAGGAATAGGAAAACACATAAGATGATGGACGGAATGTTGCACAATGGCACTGGGGTTGAATGTTTTGCCATTGTGCAACATTCTGTCCACCAATTGTTGTTTTTACATTTGTCACCCTGCGTGGGTATGCTCAGAAGTGAGTCCTGTGCTCTCTCAATGCCACTGGAATCAAGCTATCCTGGCTGATGACTGCTGATAGCCAGAAACCTGTCCTAGGATGCTTGATTCCGGTCCAGGGAAGACATGGCTTTGCAGTTCGGGCTGGACTGTTCCCATGAGGCACATGGTCAAGACTGATTTGCATATGGCCATGTCTGAACTGGGGTGGTGAGCAAAATAACAATGGATTAAACCCAGATCTGTGACTGGGGTTGAATGTTTTGCCATTGTGCAACATTCTGTCCATTAATTGTTGTTTTTGCATTTGTCACCCCGAGTGGGACGGGTATGCTCAGAAGTGAGTCCCGTGCTCTCCATGTCACTGGAATGAAGCTATCCTGGCTGATGACGGCTGATATCCAGAAACCGGTCCTAGGATGCTTGATTCCGGTCTAGGGAAGACATGGCTTTGCAGTTCGGGCTGGATTGTTCCCATGAGGTACAGGGTACAGACTGATTTGCTTATGGCCATGTCTGAACTGGGGTGGTGTGGTGAGCAAAATAAAGATGGATTAAACACAGATCTGTGACTGGGGGTGAATGTTTTGCCATTGTGCAACATTCCGTACATCAATTGTTGTTTTTGCATTTGTCACCCCGAGTGGGACGGGTATGCTCAGACGTGAGTCCTGTGCGCTCCATGCCACTGGAGTCAAGCTATCCTGGCTGATGACAGCTGATAGCCAGAAACCGGTCCTAGGATGCTTGATTCCGGTCCAGGGAAGACATGGCTTTGCAGTTCAGGCTGGGCTGTTCCCATGAGGCACTGGGTCAAGACTGATTTGCATATGGCCATGTCTGAACTGGGGTGGTGTGGTGAGCAAAATAACAATGGATTAAACCCAGATCTGTGACTGGGGTTGAATGTTTTGCCATTGTGCAACATTCCGTCCATCAATTGTTGTTTGTCCAGAGGAATAGGAGTCAGAGTCCCATAATGTAAAGTAAGCCCTGAATTGTATGAGCTACTCATGCATGGATGTGGGAAGTTTGAGAGCTTTGGAGAAACACCACAGACATACACTGGGCCCATATACAATAAAATAAGTGGCTTTGCGATTAGATCGCGTAAAGTACGCACTGCACCTGTTTAACTGTGATTGTGCATGGCCTGGAATTATGTAATTCTGCAGCTGCAGCTTACACCGCATAATTAAGAATTTGCTTCATTTGCCACTTAATCCATTATATGCTGCATAATCTGCAGATTTTAACAAAAACATTTTTTTTTAGCTCAATCGAATCAAAAGTTAATAAAACTGTGGTAATATGTGTTCTTGCGCATTGGAAGACCCTTTGCAAAAGCTAACTGCTCATCTTTTAGTTACTTATTTGAGTATTTGGTTGTTAAACTGGTACTAATGAGATGAAATCTTTGCCCAGATGGCATTATCATGTGTAAAAAAATAAAAATGAAGTAAAACTATCAAGAAAATGTGCAGCATTATGCTACATAATTTCCCTTTGCCGCATAATTTAGTTAAACTGCAATGTAATTTGGTGCTCTCCCGACACATAATTCCAGGGGCCTTGTACATGGGTTATGAAGGACATATTGAGTGAATGTCAGTACAGGACCTTTCTGTCAGTCCAACACAAAATCTGTGTTCGAGTCTTAAAAAAAAAGTAATAGTGACAAGGCCCTGTACCGCAGCTAGCTAGCATATGTGGTTTCCCCTCAAGACTGCATGTTTATCTTCCAGATCCATTCATGATTAGCTCACCCAGTCCAGGTCTTCTGTGCTGCATTTTGGGATTTATAATCCTGGTTAGTTTATGACATTCTCAACCCTACCTCACCACAGTCCTTAGTGTATCAGCTGGTCCCATTTCTCCTCAGACACCACAGGACTGAGCAAAAAATGAATTCCCACCCTTTCTCCAGTGTCCTCCCTTCCTCAAGCTCCACCTCCTTACTTGGAGACAAAGGGGGAGAAGGACCTCTTGTGTCTGCTTCCTCACAAACTGCTAACTTGTGAGGCCTGGCTGCATTAGGACCTTTGCAAGCAGTTACTTTTACTCAAGTATATGCGGGTATCCGGGCACCTACAGAGAGGAGTTCGATATATTGGCTCTACGGTACCAAGCTCCATTTAAGTGGTCTGTAGAGTGTGGCTCTAAGGCAGTGGTTCCCAAACTTTTTTGACCCATGGCTCCCTTGACCTAATTGGCAGTTGCCCGTGGCTCCCCACCATGTTTTACCCACGCACCGGGGTGCCGCGGCGCACCCTTTGGGAACCACTGGTCTACATGAAGAATCAAGCCTAGACGTGATGAAGGATTCAGAGAGTAGCCATCACTGTCATAAATCTTTATTTGCAATCACAAAGATCTTATAAAGTACATCTCAATGCATACATAGAGTAGTATAAAGCACTCCCACTAAAAGTAACCAGGCTAGAGAAAGGCTCAAGGAGCTCTGTGGCGTTACAAGAAGTTTACGTGAGGTGGGCTCTGATCATGGGCATCCGCAGAAATGTTTTCGGTGGGGGGGCACATTTTTAACTTCATCACCATCCCCCTTGCACCCTTTCCCCCTCCACCTTGCACCCTTCTCCCCCTTCCCCTTGTACCCTACTTCACCTCAGCCTTGCACCCTTTTCTACCTTGCACGCTTCTCCCCTCTGCCTTGCACCCTTCTCCCCTCTGCCTTGCACCCTTCTCCCCTCTGCCTTGCACCCTTCTCCCCCTTCCCCTTGTACCCTACTTCACCTCAGCCTTGCACCCTTTTCTACCTTGCACGCTTCTCCCCTCTGCCTTGCACCCTTCTCCCCTCTGCCTTGCACCCTTCTCCCCTCTGCCTTGCACCATTCTCCCCACTGCCTTGTACCCTTCTCCTCTCTGCCTTGCACCCTTCTCCACTCTGCCTTGCACCCTTCTCCTCTCTGCCTTGCACCCTTCTCCCCTCTGCCTTGCACCCTTCTCCCCTCTGCCCTGCACCCTTCTCCCCTCTGCCTTGCACCCTTCTCCCCTCTGCCTTGCACCCTTCTCCCCTCTGCCGTGCACCCTTCTCCCCTCTGCCTTGCACCCTTCTCCCCTCTGCCGTGCACCCTTCTCCCCTCTGCCCTGCACCCTTCTCCCCTCTGCCGTGCACCCTTCTCCCCTCTGTCGTGCACCCTTCTCCCCTCTGCCGTGCACCCTTCTCCCCTCTGCCGTGCACCCTTCTCCCCTCTGCCGTGCAGCCTTCTCCCCTCTGCCGTGCACCCTTCTCCCCTCTGCCGTGCACCCTTCTCCCCTCTGCCGTGCACCCTTCTCCCCTCTGCCTTGCACCCTTCTCCTCTCTGCCTTGCACCCTTCTCTACCTTGCATCCTTCTCCCGTCTTGCACCCTTCTCCACCTCCCCGTTGCACCCTTCTCCCCTCTGCCGTGCACCCTTCTCCCCTCTGCCGTGCACCCTTCTCCCCTCTGCCGTGCACCCTTCTCCCCTCTGCCGTGCACCCTTCTCCCCTCTGCCGTGCACCCTTCTCCCCTCTGCCATGCACCCTTCTCCCCTCCTCCTTGCACCCTTCTCCCCTCCTTCTTGCACCCTTCTCCCCTCCTCCTTGCAACCTTCTCTGCCTTGCACCCTTCTCCCCTCTGCCTTGCACCCTTCTCCCTTCTGCCTTGCACCCTTCTCCCCTCTGCCTTGCACCCTTCTCCCCTCTGCCTTGCACCCTTCTCCCCTCTGCCTTGCACCCTTCTCCCCTCTGCCTTGCACCCTTCTCCCTTCTGCCTTGCACCCTTCTCCCCTCTGCCTTGCACCCTTCTCCCCTCACACTCTCCAACATGCAGCAGTCACGAGTGACGACCCCTCAACGAGGAGTGAGGCAAAGACAGAAGCTGGCAGAGTGCGGCTGCATCAGGGCATAAGGCGCCAACCCAACGCTCTCCACCAGGCCTCTCACCCTGCACGCACCCAATGCTCTCCACCGGGCCCCTGAACCTGCACCCACCCAACGCTCTCTACCAGGCCCCCCACCCACCCAACGCTCTCCACCAGGCCCCTGAGCCTGCACCCACCCAATGCTCTCCACCAGGCCCCCCCACCCTGCACCCACCCACCCAACGCTCTCCACCAGGCCCCCCACCCTGCACCCACCCACCCAACACTCTCCACCAGGCCCCTGACCCCGCACCCACCCACCCAACGCTCTCCACCAGACCCCTGACCCTGCACCCACCCTACGCTCCCCACCAGGCCCCTAACCCTGCACCCACCCAACGCTCTCCACCAGGACCCTGACCCTGCACCCACCCACCCAACGCTCCCCACCAGGCTTCTCACCCTGCACCCACCCACCCAACGCTCCCCACCAGGCCCCTGACCCACCCACCCAATGCTCTCCACAAGGACCTGACCCTGCACCCACCCACCCAATGCTCTCCACCAGGCCCCTGACCCTGCACCCACCCACCCAATGATCTCCACCAGGACCCTGCCCCTGCACCCACCCACCCAATGGAGGTTAAAGACAGTCATTTTATGCGTATCTGTGCTCCCAGAGAGAACACTGGGATACCACCACAGGTTTATTAAGCAGCGCACGAACACCCACTCTCTCTCCCAATCATTAAATTATTCCACCATTTAAAGAATCCAAAATATATGTCATCAATAATGTGATTTTTCTGCCTGATAATGGACTTGGTACAACGTTGCACATGAATTTGAAAAAGCCGTCATAATAGGAACGTTTGCGAATGTCATTTGACAGTTGAAAAGTTTTACCCTTTTTCTGTGTTTTGGTCGGCTGGATTTTTTTTTTTTGCTGCAAATTTATATAGCGCAAACTCGACCCGAAGAGCACCAGTCACGTTACACAAGGATACATTCATGTATTCTGTTTTTGTAGGCGCTGGGAGATTAAGTGATTTGCCCAGAATGACACAGGATTCTGAGCTGACGTCGAGGGTTGAACCCGGTTCCCCAGCTCCAAAATTAGCAGCTCGCAGTTTCACTACATTTTGAGGATAATTATATATTTTTTTCAGACCCACATCCTGCACAGCGGTGCGGCACTCCTGGCTTCCCTTCACGGCGCACCAGGGTGCTGCGGCGCACACTTTGGGAACCACAGATGTATGACATAGATATTAAGAGTGTACTCCCTGGACAGGTCCTGAGCTAGGGTAGAGGAGGGGAGAAGATGGAGCTTGAGGTCAGAGCTACCCACTTTGGAACTGAGGAATCAGGTTTGATTCTGGTTTTTGCTCAACATTCTGTGATCCTGGGCAAATCACTTAATCTCTCCGTATCTAAAAAAGGAACATGTCCTTATGAAATGTCATTGGTGCTCATGTAAAGCACTCCAATATGTTTGGGTTGGGTTTGCTCTATATAAAAATTGAGGGGGAAAAAATGAAAAAAATTTGTTTCATTTACTCTTTCAATGCTATTTGCATCTAAATAACCGAAGGTGCTCATGACTCCACAAGGAGCATGACCCCCTCCTGTGCTGCAACACCTTCCTTTCTGCCACTGACCAGCATCTCTTTCACAGCTCATCAGCAGCTCAAAGAGTTGATTGCCTTTTTTAATGGTTAGAACTGCCAGGCGCCAAAATGCGGGATTATGGGCATCATCTTTTGCCTTTGAGTGAGAAGTGCCTGGATCTGTAGCCGAGTCCTGTGTGTGCTGTTTGTGCAACCCTTCCCCCCCCACCCCCCCCCCACCCCCGCCCCCCCCTACCCCCGCGCCTTGATGCTCTGCTTCAGAAAGGCAGAGACTAGGGGCAGAGCAACCTATTCATCACGGAGGCTGGGGGGGCGAAAGCGACACATTCTTAGTGCGACTTAAACATTTCCTTTCCCACATTGTGCCGCGGCGCCCCTGGCTTCCCTTCACGGCGCACCAGGGCGCCGCGGCGCACAGTTTGGGAACCACAGCTCTAAGGTACAAAGTTTGGGGGCCACAGCTGACTTATGGGGAAAGGACAACTACCCACTGCCAAGTGCCACGCATCACACGTTAGAATAACGCATTTTCTGTAATGTTCTCGTATTACCGCAATGCCTGAGATTGTCACGCAGAAGAATATGCTCCTGAAGTGCAATTGGGGAGAGGATGTGGTCGGTCGTCTAGAGTGCAGACTTTGGTGCTTGAAACCAGGGTTCAAGCCTCGGGGTCGCATCCACATCCTGTGATTCTGGGCAACTTACTTAATCTCCCCGTGCCTGAATGTGTAATGTAAATACGGTGCTCATGTAAAGCGCTCCAATACCTTCTGGCCGAGTTCGTGCTATATAAATATGCAACAAAAAAAAATAATGGAACTGTGTAGTTCCAGTTTCTCGCTTTGCTGGTAGGGGCGCATGAAAGCTGAGCTCTGAGTACTGTTTTTCAAAGACCACAAGATGGCACTAGTGTACAACTGGAGGTATAGGACTATCAATATGTTATGACTTGGAAATATACTGTTATCATAGAAACTCATATTCAAGTCAAACAAACTTCAGAGATTTGAAAACCAACTCACAAAACCACACAACAACATAAATAATGTTATAAAGCACCCACTGCTCAAACCATAGCATCAAATAGATGTGGATGTCCAGCCGCAAAACGAAGCTTCTAAATACAAGTTTCCAAATACATGCCAAAGTCTAAACTGCAGTAAAAGAGGGGCCTATTTGGAGATCTGCTACTGGGGCCATAAGAAAAGCCTGCATGCTTTCTCGTTTTGTATAGGCTCCTCATGAATTTAGAGCCCCCATCAGAGGGTTAGAGGAAAGCAGGGCCTTTGGCTCAGAGGCCTGGTTACCACCCGAATTGTTGTGGGGCATATTATCAAGGGGGCGATAGGCAATTTTCGCCGCTTTAGCGGCCGTTTTCGGCCGCTAAGTGGCGATAATACTATCGCCCTATTAGCAAGCTGTCGCTAACAGCAGTTAGCGACAGCTTACAGGCGATAGCGAGCGGTTTGGGGCCCGCTTTGCATGTCAGCGATACTTATCGCTAATGACATGCAAAGTGGGCGTACCCAACCTGTTAGCGACTGAAAGCAGTCGCTAACATCGCTATCGCCTATTACCAACACATGCGTAGCAATGGAAATATTTGCGCTAAGCACAAATATCTCCAAAAACTAACACCTGCTCAGACCAGTCCTTAGCCATTATATCCAATGGGAGGTGGATATAATGGCTAAGACCCTGATAGCGGTAATGCGTGAATATCGCTGTATTCCCAGCGATATTCACGGATTTTGCCGCTATCACCGGGAATTTTATCGCTTTTGAGATAAACGTTGCTAATAGCACGTTATCTCAGCAATAAAATCCCGTAATGCGCGGCGCTAAAAAAATTGCCGCTAACCCTACTTAGCGATAAATATCGCTATTTGTTGGTAATATGCCCCTGTCTTCCTCCCACCCATGATGAACTTGGCTTAGCTGAGTGTAAAGACAGGGAGAAATGGCCTCCAGCTATTAACTGACCTACTAATGTCCTCCAGCTCTTAATTGACAGCATTGTCTCGTATATGGAGGACAGGGATATGAAAATTGATCTAAAGAAAACATTCACTATGATATGTGGGAAAGGGAAGTCCAAAAAGAAATCTCACAACATTAAGGGTGAAACATTTGCTGAACTGGAATGTTTCACCTACTTGGGCATCCACTTCTCCAGCTGCAGACATTGGGGGACACACTTGAAATCAGAGAGAATCAGAGAGAATGAAATACCTAAGATCCTCAGAACCTCTTTTTAGATTTGCAGTTAAAATTGGGTTTCTTTGTGGGGTTTGACAAATGATCCCATTCTACAGACACAGGAGAAGCTCTTCCTATGTAGACTCTTGGCCGAGCCGTGATTGACCTCCTCTTATATAGTCCACAATGAAGGGAGGACCGTATCAGGAGGAAGGCCTGCAGATTAGCCCTATCACCCTGTGGACACATTACAGAGCAAAACTGGGACTACATTTACCACAGAGGCAATAGTAGACTGCCTTACCTTAGAGAACAGAGCAAGAATCCCATGGCTGCAAGCGAGGTTCCTTCATTAGGGCGGAGGAGCGTCGCCCCACTGCTTTCTCGCAGTGCGAGAAGCAGAAACATAAAATTGTATTTTAAGGTTCTGCTTCTTGCACTGCTAGAAAGCCGAACAGTGTGCCTGGTTGTTCGGGGCAGGGAGGCGCCGCTTGCCCAATGCGGTAGGCCCTGACTGTTTGGTTGGCCCTCTGGGGCCGACCAAACCAGTCATGCGCACTCTTCATTTTCTCTATGTAGGCTGCATGCAGTCTACATAGAGAAAATGGCCTCCCTAAAGGCGCCCGGCTGGGTGCTGTCCGCACCAATCAGAACGCTGCCGTTGTGATTGGCTTAGGGGAGTGGAGAGAGGATGCCTGCTTCCTGTTCAAGGAAAGCAGCAAGAAAACACGGGACCCGGCCAAAAGCGGAGGCTGCGTGGGACCTCGTAAGGTAAGGTTTTTTTTGTATTTGTTAAATTTACCACCCCCACGTAAACACCCGCACAAATCCCCCTACCGCCCCCCCCCCCCCCACCCTCGAGTCATGCGAGCCGCGACTGCATGGCTGGCCTGCATGAATAACCTTCTAAAGAAAGTGGACGGGACTTTGAGTATCGATGACTCTGCTAGCGTGCTACAAGTTAGCAAGAAAGATTTAAAGAAAGTCCTCAAAGGCAAAAGGATGGCCGAAAAGGAACTTTTGAGAATACATTAAGCCTCCTGTGTCATTGTATCTTTCAAGCCCGGTTCTCTTGTGTCTGTAGAATGAGATAATTTTTCAAACCCCACAAAGCGTCCAGAGATATCTCTTATTAGTATCAAATATACAACACAGGTTTTACCGTACTCGGCTGAGATTAGATATCCTACACTTCATGGTTGCTTTCCCCAAGATGGGGTCTTGGACCCAAAAGTTACCTAAATGCCCATGCGATGGTAAGTCAAATCAGTCCACTCTGCACTTTATCCTTTTTTGTAAATTTATAGCAACCTGAGGAAACAAATACTGCAGCCACTGTTTCTGCAGGAAAGACTCATCCACTACTAAGATGCGTTTAACTGAATTTGTAAACTCGATAATGTGGCTTTATCTTATAGAGTATCTGTTTACATCGCTTATGCTATTCCCGGAAGGAAACTGTTTACATTGTTGGATGCTCTAGCATATGAAGTCAAGTAACGAGGCTTACTAGTCTTTTAATAATTTATCGTCACTGACAATAAATAAGGGTTTTAACCTCTTCGATGCTCGTGATGGAACCACGCCATCAAGATATACGGGCGAGGTGTGCTCATGACAGCGTGGTTCCGTCATGCTGTGGCTGCTCCGCCCACGCGGCACTTATTCCCCGCCTGTGCGGGCGAATTGCTGAGCGGACGTGATCATGACGGAACCACGCCATCATGAGCACGTCACCCGTGTCTCATGACGGCGTGGTTCCGTCACAAGCACGGAAGCGCCGCGCTCACCCCCCACGCCTCCGCGCCGCGGCGGAATTCGTGCCGCGGCGAAGGGGTTATTATTGCCTTTTTAAAATTATTTTATTATTATTATTATTATTTGTTTTGTTTAAATCTTGCTAGGCCCTCTCCCCCTCTCTTTTGGCTTTTATATATTTGTGCATTTATACGGCAATTTTTGCACATCATTGTTGTACTGTAACTCAAAGATTTAGTCATTTCAAAATGCAATGAGACAGACGGGTCTACATGCCTGTTGATGACTAAATATGCCAAAACACCCAAATGTATTTGATTTTATATCATAACAACGTTTTATTTCTGGTTCTTGATTATTATGATTGATCGGTTTTTTGCATCTTTTAAGATTATGAATGCACCGTGACTTAATTGTATGAATTTTACCTGCTGTGATTCTTTTATGGATATATTATCTGAATAAAGGTTTATTCGATTTGATTTGAGTGACAAAGTCTAATTCTTTAAAGTAAGAACATTGCTTTTTTACCAAACGTCTAAACATATTACTTTGATGATACTATTACAAAAAGGGTGTGAATCACTGATGTATATTTGTTTACTTTAACAGACTCACTCAGGTCACTGTCCCCTCTGTTTCGAAGAGAGGTCTGTATACCGGATGTATGTCACCACAACGCATGCTTCTACAACGCATGCCATTACGACGCAGGTTTTACAACGCAAGTCGTTAACACGACTTGCGTTGGGGGGCGCTGGATAGTGAATAGTTTAATTTACTATTCCAACTTCAGTCCCCGTGGATAGTAGGGAAGGTGTTGGATAGTAATTAAACTATTCCCTATCCTAGAGCGCCCCCCAGCGCAATTCGTTGTAATAACTTGCATTGTAAAAGTTGCGTCGTAATGGTAGTGCGTTGTAAAAGTTGCGTTGTAAAGGATGTTTCCCTTGTATACCTCCTAGTACTAGAGGCAGACAAGCCTCCCACTGAAAGCTCGAGCCAGGCTCGAGCCTTTATGCCTGGGCCTGGCTCAGCTGAGGTCTCGTTGGAACTTCGAGCCTGTAACAAGCAGAGCTTTCAAGTGACTTCTGCCTGCTACCCTTACACTACCATTCATGTACAAAGAGGTAAAAACAAAGCATTAACATTTTAGCTAAAAAGGACAAACATATAGATCCCCATTGTGAAGCTGATTCCAGAAACCGAAATTAATCATGGCTTCCTGCTTAACCAAATTGTGTGATTTTAAGCACATACTTTATTTCACTGATCCTTCTTTTTCTTGACTATCAAACTAACAACTTAACAAACACCTATTGGGTATGATTTACTAGTCTATACTGTTGCTCAGTCTATAAGAATGAGGGCCACATACATGTTTCACATGCCAGCAGCTGTGCCTCTTAGTTCACTAATGGCATTGTTGTCAGGGTGGGGTCGGGCAGGAATGGTTATAAATTCATGTTTAAAAACTATGGGGCATATTACCAAGGGCCTTATCGCCGCTTTAGCGGGAATTTTTCCCGCTAAAGCGGCAATAATTTAATCGCCCTATTACCTAGCTGTAGCTAACACCAGTTAGCGACAGCTAGTAGGAGATAGCGAGCTTCTGGGGACCCACTTTGCATGTCAGCGATATGTATCGCTAATGACATGCAAAGTGGGCATGCCAAGATGTTAGCGACTGGAAACAGTCGCTAACATCGCTAACTCCTTACCAACTTTTGGAAAAAATCGCGCTAAGCTCGATTATCTCCAAAAGCTAACGCCTTCCCAGAGCAGTTCTTAGCCATGTTATCCAATGGTAGGTGGATAACATGGCTAAGAGCATTTGCTCAGTAATGCATGAATATCGCTGACTTTTTAGCGATATTCATGCATTTCGGCCGATTTTTATCGCTTAGGAGATAAACCTTGATAATAGCAAGGCTCCTAAGCGATAAAAATAGGCGCAGCACGGCGATATAAATGTAGCCGCTAACCAAGCTTAGCAATATTTTTCGCTTAAGCTTGGTAATATGCCCCTATCTTTTTAACAAGAACTTCTCAGTACAGTGCTATAATGTGGTATATTAATGTCAAAGCTTCCACGTTAAAGAACTACTTTTTTGAATTTGGAAGAGACTTTATCATATTTGGCCTGATGTTTGTTGTATGATTTACGTGGCAAACATTTTCAAGGTTCGAGGTTCGGCTAATCCGGTTAATTTGTTGGCTCGTCCACCTCTACCTAGTGCAGCTCTTTTTATCGTCTCCCCGTATTTAAGCCTGTAGGGTGCTATCTACGGGGCATGTGAGGACTGAATACTTATCCAAGGTATTTCACAGTATCATTGTTTAATTTAATATTAGTGTGGTAAACATAGTTTACAACGCGGTGTTTACACCGCACGACCTTTACCACGCTGCCATTACAACGCAAGTCGTTACTACGACTTGCGCTGATGACGCTGTTGGTTAAGGAATATTGTAATTTTATATTCCAACACCTTCCCTGCTGTTACGTGGACTGGTGTTGGGATATAAAATTATAAGATTCCTCAATCCGCGCCCTCCAACGCAAGTCGTTGTAACGACTTGCGTTGTAATAACCGCGTTGTAAAGTACAGCGATCTAAAAGATCGCGTTGTACTGACATACATCCATTAGTGTGCAGAAACATTCTTTCAAAAGACACCAAACAGAGGAGAGGGAGGAAACCACTGGTAAATATCACTCATCGGATCCTGACGCCACCAGTCTTCTTGCTGCTTTCAATCAATTGCAGGCTTTAATTTCTTCCCTCTGCGACATCCTAATATGATCAGGAAATGATCCTGTGGGTTTTTCAGAAGACGTCCATGCGCCCTTATCCATTTCTTCTGTGTCCTCCTAAAAGGTTTCTTTATTTCATGCTGGCTTTCTCCAGAATATGAGGAAGCTCTCCTGTTCCCATTGGTAAATGTATCCAGTGGTCTGACTTGCCCTGTGTCTTTGAGTACTTGATGGACAATCTTTAGTTTACACAAGCAGGAGAATACCCGAGCACCAGTTCGGGAATGTTACAACAGCGGCAAGTTCATCATCCTCCCGTTCTTCCAGTAAATGGAGATCCATGATCTTCTCTTGAGGCACTGGATGGATCCTTAAGAACCTGTCAAAATGGTGTATTTTGGCCAGTGGTGAGCTAGACCTTCCTTCTGTTGTCAAACTGTATTCAATGTTAGCTAAGTTGGATGGGCGTCCTTCCGTTTCGTTGATGGTGGTTCAGTAGCAGAGTCAATGTACCTAAAAGCATTGAAGCAAGAGTTGCGCTGGATTAAATTTGACGACAAGAGCTGGTATTCTTACAGGTTACTCTTCACTGTCCCTAAAGGAAGATCTTCAAGCAGTAGCTGCAGTTGTCCTTGTCGGTGAAGATTGTTCTAATATTTATCAGGCATGATGCTCACATGTCACATAACCTTTTCAAAGCATCTGCTTTTGCCACTGTGACAATGCTCACTGTCCACTTTATTTTCAAGATCGGAAAGCAGAAGGGATCCAGAAAGCTAGTCTTTATAATTATCCTTTCCATGGAATTCAGGTCTTTCGGAACCAGTTGGAGAAACTTCTGCACTGAGCTTGTGAGAACTAGAAAGACGCTCAGGCTGCCAAGTCCCAGCCAAACCCACTAGAGCTGTTCAATCATCCCTCTTGTAAATACTGTTCCAAATGCCCAGTAGCAGGATAGAGGGCATTTCAGCCCTTCTCTTTTAAGACCCAAGGAGCAGCAGCAAATCTTCTCCCCAGTAAAATCCAAGTGGTGTTCTGGCTATGCCACTTCCCCACCTGGATTTCCTGTATAAAGACTACTCTCTGTTAAATCACATCTGGACAGATTCTATCACAGACGCTTGTTAGATGTAATTGATCAAGGCTGTCAGTTGCACTAACTTAAGATTCCAGATGAGTTCCTACATCCTGGCCAAGAGATCCTTCCAAAAACAGGTTATTTTATAATGGACCTCAGTCTTGGATCATAAGCGGGCTGTGGTTCTTCTCCTGAACGATCAAGGCCCTGAATCTACTCTTCAGTATTTCTGGTGCGAAAGCTTCCGGAGATCTCAGCCTAATGATCACACTCTGGGCTCTGAACTGCTTCACAAGGAAAATTTACTCTGAAATTGAAACCTTACAGCACACCATTCCACTGACCTTGGCAGGAGAGTGAGTGACTGCCATGGATATTCAAGTTGCCAATCGCCACGCCCCTAGTTACCAGCCCATCAGCAGTACCAGGGCTTCTATGTTCTAGGTTCCATCTGCATTTTCAAGTCCTACTCTTCAGACTGACAACTGCTCCAAGGACATTCATGGAGGTCTTAGTTGCATTAGTGAAACTTCTTCACAGTTCTGATATCTTTACACACCCTTAGTTAGACAACTGGCTCGTCTACTCTCCGTCGGCAGCATGGCCTCAAGTACATTCTTACGGTTTGCTTGCTTCTGATACAGCATGGATTTTTTATTATTGCCAAGAGGTCCCATTTAATAACAAGCAAGAATCTATAATTTATTCACCACCAATTCTAGATGATGTCCTTCCCCTGTCTGAGGGCATCAAAACTGAGGCTTCCACTATCAAACCAGTTGGCTCAGAAGAGCGCTCAAGACAGGAACTGGTTCTGAGTGCAGGATGATGTGGTGAGTCCCCGGATGTGTTTATGTGGTTGCTCGGGTTCCCCTGCACTTGAGTCCACTGATTAGACATCTCAGGTACTAGCCCTCTCCTTCTCTGAACTTAAAAATTCTGGTTCAGGTCCCCTGCATGGTCAAGGGAACTACTCTACAATGGTTGTTGATTCCAAAAAACCTACAGCAAGGAGCCTTCTGTCACTCCCAACTCCTGCAGTGGTTACTACAGATGTCAGAAAAATAGGATTGGGGAAATCTGTGAGACCCAGCAGCACAGGGAAGATGGCGGCCACTCCAAGTGGAGCGAGAGCTGGCAGCAAATCCCTGAGGTCTGCTTTGGTTTGCTCTGCATTTGATGGGCCAAGGGTTACTCGGGAGTGACAACACAGTCGCTAAATGTTGCACCGATGCCGGGACTCGAATCTGGATCCCCAGCTCCTGAGTCTGCCGCTCTGGCCGCTGTGCTACATCCTTTCCCTCACCAACCTCTCCTTAGCCTCCTCTTCTGCTGCATGCCTTCCCACTGCTCCTGCCGGTGTTCCTTCCTCATCCCTGTACTTTCACACTTCCTTCCCATCACGTTATTGCAGCCATGAGTTCTGTGCTGTGGGATGACGGGCACCTTGACGAAGGTCATCCTCCTCTTCTACTTCCAGGTAACAAGATGGAGTCAGGGGAAGCAAACAGGACACACAGAAGAAACAGTGGGAATTTCATTCCTGTCTACCTAGGTGGTGCAGGGAGGAGGTGAGGCCACCTCATACAGTAGGCACTCAAACCGGAAGGATATTCAGAGTAACGGTGACTACTGGTAAAGAATCAACACGTTATAAATGTGTGTCTACAAGTCGGAGAATGCAGAACAAAAACTGAGGGGTGGATTTGATACTCATACATGGACCTGGGAAACTTGATAGCTCTGGTATATACTGTTGTTATTACCTGGCTACAGGAGTGGATTGTACCAATGCATAACATTCCCTTTTTCCTTTCTCTGTTCCATTGCCCCTCCCACTCCTTTTATCTCAAACCTTCCCTACAGTTGTTTGTGCTATGATGAAGCATGACATCCCCCGGGGTGTGTGAGGGCATCACGAAGAAAGACCTCCCTGTCCCCCACGCCCAGCCAGGAACTGCACACCCCCTTAAGATTGTCTGTGGACCATTGATCTGACTGAATAGCTGATAGTGTGCCAATAAACCTACCAAGAACATGTGCCTTCCATAGTTATTGTAACAAATACCTACACATAGGGATGCACTATTTACGAGGCTTAGGGTTCCCGCATCATTCAGAGAAGGCCTCATTGCGAACTCGATGCTGCATAGGTAATGATTCAAACTACTGAAAGGCCTGTTCTTTGCACCAGTCTCTGATCGCGGAGGGGATCTAACGCTATTCGATGAGGGAGATCCGAATGAGAGGGTGAGGGTGAGCGAGTGAGATAAGTTTCCATGCACGCACACATGTGTGGGGGTAATATACTGTACTGAACCCACAGGAGAAGAGATGACAGGGAAATGTATGTGCAGCTAAAATACATTTGTATAGAAGCACTTCACAAACCTCTCACACTTACGACCCACTCACCATTCCCAAATCTTAGGACTGCCTCTCGCTGGCTTCCTGAAGCACTGAGAAAGCGGGGAACACGCTGATGTCTGAAGACCACTCTTCCACCCCAGCAGGTCTCTCCACCCTTTCATATCAGTAGTCATGGGAAACATCGTTTACAACGCGCTGTTTACACCGCACTACCTTTACCACGCTGCCATTACAACGCAAGTCGTTACTACGACTTGCGCTGGTTGGCGCTGTTGGTTAAGGAATATTGTAATTTTATATTCCAACACCTTCCCTACTGTTACGTGGGCTGGTGTTGGAATATAAAATTATATTATTCCTCAATCTGCGCCCTCCAATGCAAGTCGTTGTAACGACTTGCATTGTAGAAACCGCGTTGTAAAGTACAGCGTTCTAAAAGATCGTGTTGTACTGACATACATCCGTAGTTATAGCCTAGGCGTGTGTGTGAAGCCTTCATCAGTTTCTGTCTTTTTAACCAACCTTGGCTGCATGCAGGGACTTTAAAACCCATACATTGAATGCGAAAAGTGAAACTACAAGTCCCAGAAGGCCAAATTCTGTTGCAGAAATAGACATGTTTATCTGACAGGGTCACAAGTGTGCCACTTTGAGTTATACCCAGTGCTTAAAATGGGCAGGTACTGTCTGATACTGAGTACCTGCACTTTTTAAATTTCAAATGGAGACTAGCAGCACTTCTGAGACCTGCTGGAATATGTTTAATGGGAGAGTACCAGCACTTCTTTGAAGCAAACAGGCACTCTAAAGAGTGAGTACCTGCACTTCTATATTTTCATTTAAAGCACTGGTTATTCTTTTGTGAGACACCCAGTAGTTGCATTCACATAACCAATAGAAAGTGAACCAGACTGTCACTACCTACTCACTAATTCAGCTGCGTACACTAAAAAAAGGCATAATGCAAATCAGTGTGGCCCTGATGTAAACTGTAAAGACAAGTCCCTGAAAAAGAATAGTGTTTAACTACCAAACTGTGAGCATTGAGCACTGTGTCACACCACAATGTATATTATATGTACAAAGGTCCTATGCCGAGATCGCCCCCTGCTCCGATGTAACCTGTAACTATGATCTGATGCTAATGTAAAGCGCTCTGATACCTCCGGGTCTAGCCAGCGCTATATAAAACCTTTAAAATAAATAAATAAATACATGAGCCCCCCTGAATGGTCCCACCTTATGCCCCTGGGCTCAAACATAGCACTCGAAAAGATGCAATTCTGCAGGGACAGCATCAGCTAATGAATGCTGCACGAGCCCGGAATCACACTTCTCAGTGCAGAAACATGACAAAAATAACACCAAGACATCAGCAGCCACCAACTGCTGCACGTGCACAGAGTCACACTTTACACAGCACAACGCAGGCAGATAACGCAAACAGGCCATCGCCAGCTAATGCGCTTGCAGTGCGCCTGCAGCGACTCACACTACTCGTCCTGCCAAAATGACTCAATCCTATGGACGGGTTCGCAAAAAGTGGTCTCAATTTGTAACCAGCCTTTTTGCAACCAGATTTGAATTTTGCTGCTGATTTAGGTACTTATAGGTTAGTTTGTATAAATCCGAATAGGAGAAAGTCTCAGTCCAGCCTAATGCATTAATATTCATGAGGTAGGTCATAAATTGCGATTCACTATGATTGGACGAAATCACAGAAATCGTGACTTGCGAATTAGCAAACAATCATATCCTCGATTGATTTTAAATTTTTTAATGTTTTTTTTGTTTTTTTGTTTTAAAAAAACAGCCAATTTTCCTTAAAGGAAACAGGCTGCTTTAAAAAAATGCTTTCTTCTTTTTAAGTTTTACTGAGAGTTGGCAGTGGTCCTCTATCAAATCCGTATTTGGAAGGGACTCCCACAATACTGAATTGGTATCCAGTTGTAATCCCATTTTAGGAGTTTTTACAGACTCCTAAAATGGGTTTGGTAGATGTGGAAACAACATTTTTGCAGTTGCAAACTCCATTTCCTTCATGCGAGAACAGTAGATTGGTGTAATAACTTAACTAGGACTAGGCTTGCTCCATGTCGCCAGTAGGGGTTGGCAAAATTATTTACCAAAATGGCAAGTCAAAATCTAACCTCCTATTTTGTTAGCGTGCAAAGGGTAGGTTGGTTTCGAAAACTACCAAAATCAGCTCTGCCGGTTGACTAGAGAAAAGGTCATAATCTGTGTCACAGAAAACAGCTAGCGTTTCCATGTCTCCCGCGACCATGTGAGTACTCACTACTCAGAGAAGGTGCCGGCTACCCGCAACTATTTTGATTAGCGCAAACCCAATCAGAATGATCCTAACACAACGAACCACTCTTATTGGTTAAAAATTTGGTCAATTAGAATTGATGAACCTGCATGTTGACAATATGATAAGCCACACTTTGAACCAATCAGAATAGTAGACTATGTTAGGACCATTCTAAATCTAATGATGAGATAGCAACTGCCCTTCACCTTGGCCATGCACCCTCTTTGTCAGATGCATACCCAGACTTTTGATGGCAGGTAATTATTTCCTAGTACTGTCCTCTAGGATGTTCACTGATGCTATAAGAGATACATCATTTCAGGTGATCTCCCATTTGGTTTCCAGATTCAGGAATGTATGTCTGTATGACAGGTCTAGATGGTGTACGAATATCAACCCCAGAATACCCATGGGATGCAATATGGGGGACAAATGTTGAAAACCATATCAACAGGCAAGTAAGTCTAGATTTTCTATATCTAACTCCACATATATGAATGTATCTACGTAGCACATATATGGTACGTAGATGTTGAGTTAGGAATACTAAATCTATACTTCCCTATAAGTTCTTACCTTTCGATATTTTGTTACTCGATATTCTGCCCTCGATATTCTTGTGCCATGATATTTTGGGTGTCGGTATTCAGTCGTACAATCTCAACCATTTTCGGAGCAGCAAACCCTATTTCGATCTATGACATGGGCTTTTAATCTAAGACACTTTTGTCTATTGCCATTGCCAATTGAGGGGGTATCTCTGGATCGAATAATAAATTGCGCCTCCCTGGAAGCCCTGTAGACTGAATCAAATGTTTTTTTTCAGACATCTCAAGTGTATGAATGAGCTGCCCGTGAACGACAAATCACATGCATGTAGTTAGAGAATCTGAGCTTTACTTCTAGTATAATAAATTTGCCTAGCACCCCAAAGATTTTCTTAAGAGCCCACCGCCAATACTGCTGAAGGACAGATTTGCCAAAAACCAAAGCTACCTAGGCTTCCATCTCATGTATGTTACTTGCACCAACCCACACCTTCTGGCTCTTTATTTCAGGTTTACGGATTATTTTTCATTTCTGCTCTCTCCCTTTATTACTATTGTCTTTATCTTGATCTGGGTTAAAGTCTGATGGTGAAAAAAAATGCCACAGTCCCCAAATTGGGTGTTAGTGCCACCACCGGCAAACACTGGCACAAGAAATGCCCTGTAGACTACATTATAACCCAGACCGACTCTCATATTTTGTACTTTCCTCTGTAAACAGTTTGTGAAACAGTCTTTAAATGCTTCAAAGTTATCTGTACCTTTATTCCCATTAGAAAACGTGTCTTGTGGTACACTCAGATATGCCATTTATAGAGGTAATTTCTTCAATAAGGAGAACTGATTGACTGGTGCATTGATGGAGTGCAAACTCTAGCATTTTTTGAATTTATAAAGACCATCTACACCTCAACACATTGATCATGTCGGCACGTGCTTACTAATTTACAATTAGGACTGAATGAGCTTTGCACTCAGGTTGCGTGTAGATCACCGGGAAGCGAGGTCTAGTGTCAGGATCCTGGAAGGTAGAAGGAACGAAATCTGGATAATGCAGAAGGTGGATGAGGCGTGACCAGAAGTTTCTGGTTAGCTGATCAAAGGCTTGGTGTAAGGTAATATGATTGTGGAAAGGTAGCTTTGAGGGAGGGGGTCAGTTATGCAGGGCTGGACTGGAAACCGAAACTGGCCCTGGCAAACTGCTCAGCAGGCCCCACTTGTGGGCTGAGGGGGGTGCAGCCGAGCTGTTTGCGAGGGCCGGTTTCGGCCGATTTTGTTACAGAGGCCGATATTGCCGACCCCCGGTAAAAGCACGGCCCCCCAGGGGCCCTAAACCGTCCCCTAACCCGGACCGCCTACCGGGTAAACGCCCGGTGCCCGCCACGGCCAGTCCGGCCCTGCAGTTATGGGCTTGAAGACCTATGGTTTATAAACAGCCGCAGCCCGTGCAGGTAAGAGCGTTGGGGCCGGGTTGGGGGTAAGTCGACAGACGTCCACGAGGGAAAAATAAATAAATAAATAAATGTTGTCTGTCGAAATCCCCATCCCTCCAACCCCAATCCGGCCCCGCCCCTCTTACCTGTACGGGCCACGGCTGTTTATATAGATATCTTTTTTTGCTGATAGTCAGATGTTTTGTAATAGTAAGGTGATGTGGGATTGTGTCTAGGAAGTCTGATTATGGTACTGGAAGTGAGGTTTACAGCAGTGCTTAATTTATAAAGAAAATAGGAGTCAGGTCCCTTGTCAGGAGGCCACTGTCGCTTGCACCACCCGTTGCTCACCAGCGCTGCGAGTGACAGTACCAACACTACTACAATAGGAGCTTCAGGGGGAATAACAGGACAACCAGCCCCCCACTCAACATGTATCAAATCAATAAGTGCCTGTCCTTACTCGGATACACAAAGTACTCTTCAATTTATAATGTAAGGAGGGTTTATTTCTTTTTAAACCTCACCTACAAATACTACCATTACTATATGGGTATTTCGCTAAAGTGTATCTCAATTCAACCTAAAAACTACCATCGACCGTCCACCCATAAACTGAAAAAGTGTGGAAAGAAAAAAAGGCACCTCACGGTAGCAACACCAAGGGGGGACAACTGACTGGTACTCGCCAGCGAACCCCACTTCTCATCATAGGTTACCTTTTTCCGAAAGAAAGGAAAAATGTGTGTGCAATATAAAGAAGACCTCAACCCAATGAAACAAAAATGAAAGAGAACCAAGAATGATTCTACTTTCTACAAATATGCCAAAATAGTGCCAATGTATCAGGACCCCGTGAGAATATAAAGAGATGATTCTCACCAATTAAACATTGGTAAAGCTTACTGGCTTCTAATAACTTTTATTCCTTGCTGTAAGCTTTCCCACATTAAAAATGGCTCATATGGAACCATAATAGTCGTTATTAGCCAACATGTTTCGTTGCTGTAGCAGTTTTAAGCAACTTCTTCAGGGCTAGGGATCCAAAATAAGTTTTCATGGGAGGTTCACATCAAACCTGCGATGGTAGTAAGAAACAAAACAAGAGAGACAGGAAGCACCACACGTAAATCACAATACATATGAAAGTGCCTACATGTTCCACAAAGGTAATTGAAGGTTAAAAATAGTTAAAACTTAACAATGCTCATACCTACAGGGTGCGTCAAGATTGCGTACCTGCAACCTTAACATAGGGGAACCGTGTCAGCTGATCGCGGTGGGTTCGCGATCAGCTGACGCAGTTCCCCCATGATAAGGTTGCAGGTACGCCCTGAAGAAGTTGCTTAAAACTGCTACAGCAACGAAACATGTTGGCTAATAACGACTATTATGGTTCTATATGAGCCATTTTATGGCTTCTTTATATTGCACACACTTTTTTCCTTTCGTTTTGGAAAAAAGTACCTATGATAAGAAGTGGGGTTCGCTGGCGAGTACCAGTCAGTTGTCCCCCCTTGGTGTTGCTACCGTGAGGTGCCTTGTTTCCTTTCCACACTTTTTCAGTTTATGGGTGGATGGGCGATGGTAGTTTTTAGGTTGAATTGAGATACACTTTAGCGAAATAACCATATAGTAATGGTAGTATTTGTAGGTGAGGTTTAAAAAGAAATAAACCCTCCTTACATTATAAATTGAAGAGTACTTTGTGTATCCGAGTGACAGTACCAACACAACCACTAATCAGCTCAAGTGTGACAGTTTCAGACCCCCAAAGCAATAAGAATAGCTTGGTCAGCAGGTATGAGTCATTTTAAGAGTATGCTGATTAATAAACAATTGTCTTATGCTGATTTCTAAATTAGACAGAGAGTGCCACCATGTGGCAGACTGTCATAAGTGGCGGTGTTGTCAATAATGTGCTGAGCAGTGGAAATGACCGGTTCAAATTAACCACTGGTTTAGAGTTTTACCTAGTTGTCAACTAGTTGGCTGCTTCATTAGTCCAGTTTGCTGAAGGCTAACGTGGAAATAAGTGAATTGGCTTAGTAGAAAGACATGCCTGAGCTGAATTAACATTAGTTCAGCAGCTGGACTCCTGCTGGAAAGGCTGTGTTGGTTATGAACATTTCCATGTTCATTGTGGGATCATATCATACAGCATGGTTTCTGGTTGAGAATGTTGCAGCGAGGGAGTCAGGATGGGAATGAACAGAAAAGGAGAGTGAGAAAGGTGCAGAGGTGGCAGTAAAACAATAATTCACATTGGATGAAGTCTAAATGGGAAACATCCTTTGCAGCACATGCGTTACAACACATGCCATTACCCCGCATTATTTACTCCGCAAAATATTTTACAACACAGGGCTTTACACCGCAAACAATTACAACCCATTCCCCAAAGTAATGCCCCGGTGGAGTTAGAATAGTGAATTGCGTTGTAATGGGAAATGCGTTGTAATGGATTTTGTTGTAAAGCCCTGCATTGTAAAAGATTTCGCGGAGTAAAAACTGCGGGGTAATGGCACGTGTTGTAAAAGCGTGTGGGGTGAAGTGTCCTATTCAGTCTACATGAGTGGGTAAATGAACGTCCAGTGACGGAGGGGCAGGAAGAGAATTGATCCTGGAGTACAGGAGTAAAACTAAAGAATGAGAGGAAAATCATGAACACTACTTACATAGAGAGAGTAGGAGAAACAAACGAAAAAAATGATGCTGCTGAGGAAAGATGTGGAAAGCGACAAGACGAGAGGGTGTATGTCAGTTATCAGTTTCTATCAGGCAGCACACAGGAGGTCAGCCGCGTACAAAGGAAGAAAGAGTGGGGAGCAGGGCTCACAGTGGAGTTTCTGCCACAGCTAAAACAGCTAAGGTTATATATATAATGTAAATATATGTATGTATGCATTATTTAATGTACACACACATTTACTAGGCCACGCAAAAAAACGGCACAGGCCTGACATAAAAGTTACAACAAAGGCTTTAGTCCTACTTTTATGTCTGACCTGTGCCAGTTTTTGCTTCTCTAAATCTGGTCACCCTAGCATGGTGGGAATAAGAAACCCAGAACAGAGTATTGTGGGACTAAGAGTATGAAAGAGAAAGGGGGGAGATTGTTTACAGAGGGAATATAGGAGGCAGGTGAGGGTATGGTGGGAACATAGTGAGTGTGGGAGAGTAGGAAGGGAACATAGTGTGCATGGATCAAGGCTTGGTGGAATAGAGTAATTGGGGGCAAGTTTGATGGGAGTAGAAGAGGGGGCATAATATGCTTGGAGGAAACTATAATGGGAATTCTATACAATGGTGAGAGTATGGTTAAGTACATGTTACTAACAAGAGTAGGGTGGGAATAAGTAGCCCTGAAGCCGCCGGTTTAAGGAAGAAAGGAAAGAT
Source organism: Lissotriton helveticus (assembly GCF_964261635.1). Classification (NCBI taxonomy): domain Eukaryota; kingdom Metazoa; phylum Chordata; class Amphibia; order Caudata; family Salamandridae; genus Lissotriton; species Lissotriton helveticus. The sequence continues at coordinate 184,621,912 of NC_136068.1, read as the reverse complement.
TATGAGAATTGTATCCACTACTTAAGACTCCATGTTGGAAATAGTATGGTCCCGTGCAGCACAATGCATCCTAACTGATAAACAGCCATAGGAATGCCCATCACTTCACCCACCGCCTCCACACAGGGTACCAGGAGAGTGTTTGCATCTGGCAGGCACTCTCTTCAGTTGCCTTATGAGACATGCTTACCGTGTGACAAGCATCCCACTGTGAAAGCCATTTATGACCATACACACCTTCCTTCTAGGAGGTGAAGACCTGAGCCCAAACCTCATGTTGTCAAGAATGGAGGAATGTTAACTGTATGTATCAATCCCCTTCCATACTTAGGCACAGAGACCTAACAGAAGACCACCATTCTGGTCCCTCACACATGCCACCAAAATGTTTCTCATTTATTCCACATAGCTCTCTTCCAACAAAGCATTACTCCACAGTTACCCATCCAATTATCCACTTTAGCGCTTCGTAAAGGGTATGAAGCACTGTATATATGCAGTTACAATCCAATACAAGTGGGGACTCACCCAAGAGGCAGTGGGTGAGTTTGGATTCTGCAAATGGCATTTCCTGATGTTCCTGGAAGACTATTGTGTGTTAATTTGGTGTAAAAGTGAGCCACAATCTAAGGCTGGCTTGGCCATGAAAGGCTGGTGGAAAACAAGGCCGGATTGGCTCTACTGGGCATCAGACGTTTCCCCGAGAGGTTGGAAGGGTAGGGGGCTTCTTTTGTTATCAGGGGCCCATTTTGTAGCAGTGCAGCAGTTTTAAAAGCACTGCAGAGTTCCTTGTATATCCAACAGTTTTCAGGCAACAATACAAAGTGTTTATGGCACCTGCTGGAGAGAGAACAGAGTTTTGTCTGGTGGCAGTTTTGACTCATCTAAGGTAGCACAGAGGGTTAATATACCTACTGCAAAGAGCATGTACTATGCAGATCACAGAACAGTATATTATGTGCATAGCTCAGTGGGTTATTGCTTTTGTCAGTGATATTCTTTTGACATTGTGTAGTTAATAAATTCCATTCTTAATATAGGTCGGAAAGTTAGGAATTTCCCCAGTCTTTTATTAAAAAGGTTTTGTTTGGGTAGAAATAAATTATTATTAGCAAAGTAAACCCTAACCACTGTGTTATGTTCTGAATCCTGAGTGTGTGCTTCCCCAAACCAAGGATTCTTAATAAATGCCTATCAGTATGGATGACCTGTGAATCCTACACCTTGTAGTCCCCTTTGTCTTATCTAACATTTTCTATACACTGATTCACACAAGTATGATTCATTGTCTCTGTATGTGTGTGTGATGCAAAATGCTTGGACATTCTACACTGATATGAGAGGCGATATAAAGCAAATGAAATACATAGGAGCAAGGGGCTATGGAGAGATGCGAGGCACTTTTGAAGGGTGAGAGTGAAGGAATCATTGATGAGCCCCATTAAATATTGCCGTATCCTGGTGCACAGTAAGGTCGTCATTTAATATGCTTTAAAAATCAATACAATTGAATATATAATTAACAATGTGTTGTAGAATGCACCATTTCCCCCAGATTATCTTGTGGGGGAACCCCCACCCCCAAGTTTCCTTATAGTGGTCAGGCTCACTCACTGTGCTCGCTCACTATGCACCGTATGTGGCTGGGCTGACGACATTTGCCAGGGTTGCTTTGGGCTCACAATCTGGCCCTGAACAAAAAAAACAGCAGATGAGAACTGTAAAAACCGTAAACAACATGAACAGTCCGGGAATCAAAAAAAAAAGAAGTCACGGGTCCTGCGTAAGAGTGACAGCAATGTTCGTAAGAAGGAACAGCTGGACACGCTTGTGCAATACTGATGTGCCAATATAGCAGAGTATGTGCACACATGTTGCGATGCAGGGGAAGAGTTCTCATGTGATTGGCTCATCACACACCCAACACTGAACTGACCTCTGTTCGAGTATTCGGCGACAGTGGGCACCTAGAGAGAGGGGTGGACTACCAGCAACACAATGTGGCTAATATTGGGCAGGCCAGCTGCTTCCAAGGCTTTCGGTTCAGGCACCTGGTGGGTTTGGGCCTTTCCACAGCTGATTTAAGGCTGCTCCAGTAGCAGGGGTGGAATGCCACTAAATGTGGCTGGCCAACTGCTTTCAAGGCTGTATGCCCAGCCCCTTGATGGTTTAACTGCATGCGCGCTAGCGGTTTTCCCGCTGCGCGCTGCGTTTTGAAAAAAGCCGCGTTACATGACGAGCTCAGCTCGTCATCAGCGTGCGAGCGGCGCAACTCATGACGAGCTGAGCTCGTCATGAGCGTCGAAAGTGGTTAAGACTGCTTCACTGTAGGTGTTTGTGTTTCTAAAAGTACAGATTCCATGTGGAGGACACCTTCTCTGTGGGAGCTCCACCCCCAGTGCTTAATTTGAGTCGGTGGTTTCCGGTGCTTGGCACTGGCACTTAATTGTCAACACCGGCAATGATAACAGCTGCCACATGGTGGCGCTGTTTGTATAATTTAAAGATGAGCAGAACAGCAATTGCTTATTAATTCAGTATGCATTTGAAACAACTAATACTTGCTGCCCAAGCTATTTTTAGAGCTTTGGGGGCCTGGAATAGGCTGAATAGTTACACTTGTACCCGTGTGCTGGAAAGTAGTTGTGTAGGCACTGCCACTGGCAACGCTGGCAGTGGCAATGGGTGGCAAAAGCTGCAGAGGCCTCCTGACTAGAGTGCTGGCACTTATTGTTTTTATAAATTAAGCACTGTCCACCTCCAACTTACCATGCATACAAATGCTGACCCCTCATAGACTTTGCTTCACAGCTGATGTTCACAAAACACAAGGCTGAAAGAGGGACATCCCATTTGGCTTATGAAAGTGCCCAACCTGGGTCATTCGAGGCGCTACAGTTCACCCCTGATTGTTTGGTTGAAGGTTCAAGGGGAACAAACAGCTATAGAGATAGTGATCCCTCTGCTCTCTCCAGGTGGAAGGGCGTGGGGTGACGTCAGCTGCTTTCTTCAGCTTCACTGTTCTATACTGGTTGGTCGAGAAGAGGTTAGTGTGGCTTCAACCACTCGTCTTCTGTAGATGGGGGGGGGGGGCATGGGATAACAATAGTCCCCTGAGGGGTCAGGAGTGTGCAATGATTTATGATCTGAAATGGGCAGAACTCTTGAGAGAAGCATTACTATGCATTTTGATTTCCTTTCAATTGCAATAGGTCTCATAATACAATTTAAAAAAGCATTGGTGAAGTTAATCGTGGCCTCGCCCTGCTATTCCTGAAAGGGAAGGAATGGTGAGCACTGTATTGTGAGATGAAAGAACATGAACAGCAGCTCATTAAGAAACATTGAACTGTTCCACTTCCGGGTCCATGAGGGAATTTCAGGATGGTTTTAGAAAGGCAGTGTAAAAGGTGAGAAAGCAAAATGGGTTAATGCACCCAATGAAGAGACTCTGAAGTTGCAGACTGGTCAAAGTTTTGCACTATGGTGAGAGCTGATGGTACACCTACTGCAAAGATCTAGGGATAAACTGAAGGCTCCAATCCTAGTGGTAAAAAAATAAAAGGAATGAGAGGGAAATGTAAGATCTGCCTTTTACCCCCTTCCTAATCTGAAAACTCTGAAACGAAAAAAAGGCATTTAATGCAGATTAGAACTTTAACTAACTGCCCTCAGTAAATGCCCCTGGGCCTGCTTTTTTTTAGATCGAACCCTACCAGACAGCATGGCTGACTGATGTGCTAACAACATCTTGGGGGCATTCAGAAAGCTTCCCTGGGAATGAATTTCGTCCATTGCTTACCATTAGCTTTGTGGTTTGTAACTCACATTCCCTTGCTTTCCTTTTTGCTGTCTCTATTTGGTTGAGGCTGTCCAGTCTGAGTTCATCCCTTCTGTTGCTCAGTCATTGTTGACTGTATCCTTCCGAGATCTCACTTTCTGTAAATAGTTCCTTAAATCTTGTTCTTATCTTGTCACGTTTGCTGTGCATTTAAACCTGATGTGCCTGCCAATACCACCATCAAGGCAAAGAAATCAGTTAGTAACGACCTGAAAGATAGGAGCTTGAGGATATGACCAATGATGTCCTGAAAATGTATGATCCTGCTAACATGAACACTACAGTTTGGTGCTGGTTTGGCAACATGTAACATGATACTGAATATGCATTGATTCACTGATTGTCTGTTTTTTATTGGTCAAATAAAAAGATTTAAAAAAAGAAAAAACATTACAAATTCAAATAGATTTTGAATGTTTTCTTTGTAAAAAATTGTAAATTGATGCTTGTATAGCGCACTACTCACCCGCAAGGGTCTCAAGGCGCTTGTACGAATACCACTGTGGAACCCATCCTGGCTTTCCCTGTGAGGTGTCCACTCCTGGGCACCCCCAAGGTGGAGGCCAGGTATCCTTAGCGTTGTGGGGGCCGTTGTGGAGATTAAGCAAGCTATTGCCCAGAGTGAGACTCCATGATTGGAATAGGCACCGAGGCGAGAATTATCAGGTCCGTCGAATATCCAGCCCAAGACCCGCCGAGGCGGGGAATTGAACACTGGTCCCGGGCTAGACCTCTGCATCAGGGTCTGCCGCTCTAACCATTGAGCCACACTTCTCCATGCCATGTTGTACAGCAGTGTGGCTGCTGAACAGCACGGTTGAAATCAAAACAAAAAAAATGATATAAAGCAAACAGCGTTGACGGCATGATAGCACTTTTTAAACTTTTTTGCCATACTGCACTGCAGCTTAGCTGCCATACAACATGGCAGAAACACTATTAATACACCAAATAGATCTTGCATAGGCGAGATCTATTGGCTTTGCCAATGCTTGTTCAGGAGGCTATGACCTCACAGAACCTTGTTTCCTCATCGGCCTGCCTCTCACCCCAGTCAAGGCTCAGCTTCTTCCATTTGGGGTGGACTCACACTTGCCGCGGCGCTCTTCGGAGGCAGCGAGTTGATGTCTCTCACTTTCGCCAGTCGTCGCTCACAGTCTTTGCGAATAATTGCCAGGACCTCCTAGTTCAGTGTGGGAGCCCTAAATATTACCATTTATAAAATTGACATAACACCTCTGTTTTTTCTTGTCGCCCTATGAAATCTTTCTTTTCTTTTCATGGTTGTTATAAGGTAAGAAGGAATAAACAACTCATTTATGCACCTTCTTAGGTGAATAGACCAAAAATGTTCCTTAGGACAACAGTGTGCCATGCCTTCTACTCACTTGGTACTGTTTCACCAATGACTCAGTTCGCTCGTCCTGGGTTTTCATTTAACCACCTGGTGTATGCTGGGATTTGTAGTGCTAGTGCATGTCATTGATCCAATGTTAAGCAAGCAATGAGTTGCATTCTTGGTGACATGGAGTCAATAGGTAGAACATTTGAAGCAATATCTGCAGTCTACTGACAGTCAGTGCAGGGCCTGTCTGAGGTAAGACCCTTCTCTATTACCAAGGTCAAACAGAAGTGGAACTGCTGTTTAATGGACACACTGCAGACACTGTGACAAATGCAATTAGGCGTGGTCTGGTGATAGCGTTATTGGCCAGAAAGATCCTGGCACATGGTCATAATGTATTTGGTTGAAATGGTTTGGATCATTCCAATTGGCTGCTGACAAAATATCTGAATCCATCAAGACACTCTACTCTTTACAAGCAGCCCAAATACAGAGGGTCTATTTACAAGCCCCATTCGCCACCGGAGCGGCACTTTTTTTACGCTCTGGTGGCATGGCGCCATTTCCCATGTTTTCAAGGTGGCGCCAAGCCACTTAACATGGCTAAATGCCACCTTATAAATATGCCCCTTTCTGCCGCAGTCCTCTGCGGGAGAGGGACAAGCAATGGATGTTGCTGTGGGCATTCCACCAGAACGCCCATTGCTTTTTTGACGCTGCCTCAGATTTACAAGGCTGCGGCAGTGCCAAAAACTAACACCAGGGAATACCTTGTCCTAGCATGCCGATACGAGGAGAAATTATTAATTTCTCCTAGTTTTTTGTTCTTTCTGTATGTGCTGCATTCAGCAGCACATACAGAAAGAGCAAACCGCCATGAATGATTGTTTATGTGCAGGAAGGTGCCCCTTCCTGAACATAAACAATCACCCCTGCAGTGCAGGCACCCTTGCAACATGGCGGCAGGGTGCTTGCGCTGGCAATAGGCAGCTTTTTTTGCACCAACACTAGTGGGAACACAGGATTGTACCATATTCTTGTGAATACTGCGCATCCCTGCATTTAAAAAATGTTGGATGGCAGAATTGCCAAATTTGGCGTAGCACCACGCTCCGGCATAGTTTTGTAAATATGCCCAAGATCGATTATTCTACTTTGCCTGTAGAGCTTATATGCATCATATTTGGGGGGGCAAGGTGTTCACACAAGGGTATGGAAAGGCTTGGGGAGGAGAGAAGTTCTTCATTACATGTTAGGCCCTAAGGATACAGCAATAGCAGGTCTGTCAGGGCTTCCGCCTCTCTCCTTACCTCCTGCCTTCCACCCCACACCACACATATCACATTCTTCACTCTCAACATTTCAGACGCCAGCTCAGACATACAGGGAATGGGGCAAACAGCACTAAAAGAAGGGTTGATTTTTCTCCCAATCCAGCTCTACAGATCAGCTGAAGAAGTGGTGACTCCTTCCACCCAGCTCTTCGTATTACATACTCTGCACGCGCGCTGCTATGTTTTACCGCAGGCCAGTGAGCAAGGAAACACTGAGTTTGTGCTGTTCCCCTTTTCTCCGCATTAATTAGCAGAGCTTAACAGCTTTCCAAGAAATGCAGCTTCATGTGCAGCTCATTGTGTTTGCTGCAAAGCGTGCACAAAATGCAGCACACATCAGAAGCAGGACTACATTTCTGTTTAAAAAATATACGGCCACATGCATCAATGTTGCCGTTTGCGAATCCTTAATTGCGAAAATTAAGGAATCGCAATTAAGAATTCGCAAACGGCAATGCATGAATAATTCGCTTTTTTTAGCGATTTCTTATTTTTCCTTAATTGCGATTCACATTTTGCGAATCGCAATTAAGAAAAACCCTTCCCATTGATTCCTATGGGCCAAGAGGCCCATAGGAATCAATGGGAAGGCATTTACAATTTGCGATTTTCAATTTGCGAATCGCAAATTGAAATTGCAATTTCAAGGGTGCAGGGGGGGTTCCAAAGAACCCCTCCCTGCACCCCTGAAATTAAACTTAAGTGCAATTTACACACACACATGTCCCAAGGACATGTGTGTGTGTAAAATGCAACTTTCAAAAATGCATTTTTGTGCATGTTTGAAGGTTTTCGGTAAATTAGCATGAGGTTCAACCTCATGCTAATTTACCACTTCCTAATTGCCAATTCGCAATTTAAAAATGATCATGCATTGCATTTAAGAAATCTGAAATTGCGATTTCTTAAATGCAATCGCAATTTTAGAAATCGCAACATGATTGCGATTCCTAAAATTGCGGAATACATGATGCATTCCAATTTTGATAATTGCATTCGCAAACGGCCGAAAATTGCGATTCGCACAGTTTGCTAATGCAATTATCGTTGATGCATGTGCCTGTACGTGACTTAATACTACTTCTGCATGGCCAGCATACTTTGAACCCATCACTTAATTTGTGTTGGTGGGTGCAGGTGATGGGCACTGGTACTCTTTTTTGGGGCCAGAACTTATTTTCTTTATCAGATTTTGACCCAGAGTAAGAAAGAGAGAGAGAGAGGCAGAGAAGGGAGAGCCAGAAGAAACAGAAAAGAGTGATAAGGGGAGAAAGCAAGAATTTTTTTTAAAAATGAGAGAGAGGTAAAAAGGCAGGAAGTGTAGAGTGGAGAAAGAAACAAAGAGGCATGATGCAAAATCAAGACTTACAGCTTTGGTATTTGGCAACCCTCACAATTGGCAGCATCAGAGGTGAAACCTAGGGGGCATTCCCTTCTGTTTTACAAACATTGTTTGGTGTCAATTCTCAGAAAATATTGTAAATATACACACTGAGGGTTATGTATGACCTTGCTTACCCCTGTGGTTTTTTCACTTAGGCAGGGGATTGTCACCACCCCACCCCATCCCCTTCCCCCCGCCAGGAGCACTGGCTGTCTGGATGCTTCAAAGTGCTGTCGCACTTTGGTCGGCTTTCTTGCATTGGTCAAATTGACATGCGCACTTTGAAGCTCTCCCCCTATCTGCCTTAGACAGTTGGGTGGAGACCAAGCACAGGTCTGCGAGGCCTGAAGGAGCATCCAGCCAGCCTGCCCCATCCAATCCTGGCACTTCTATCACAGCATGAAAGCAGTGCCAGGATTGGTTAAGGGAGTTGGCTGGGCGCATGCTGGTGTGGAGAAGAAGATCGGGAAAAGCGTGGACGTGCAAGCCAGGTAAGTGATCTTTTTTTCGTTTCCTCCTGCCCTCTCTTCTATCCTTCCCCATCTCCACTCAACGGTTTGCCTGCCCCCCCCCCTCCAGTACCCATAGCTGAAGCCACCACTGCTTGCATGGTTCTAGATTTACTAATTTTGGGAATTCTCAAAGGTTTCTCTTACGAAAGTCACAGGTTTCAAAGTGTATCTCAAATACATATTATAAACTTGCAACTGTGACTATGCCAAAGTAGTTCCACATGTGCTAATATTTGTTGTGCACTATTGTGTATGGTTAAAATCTATTACCTGTGTACAATCATTTTTCATGGGGAGAATATATTTCCCCCCTTCCAATACACCACCACCTATTCTGGGGGTGCTACTTCCCCTTTACCAGCAAGGCGAGGAATATATTCCTGGCAAGGTTAGGATTGCATTTCCACCTTTTCCAGGCAGGAGTTAACCCCTTTGCAGTGTGGAAGGAAGTCAGAGAAGAGTTTGCGAATTCTCACAAATATGTAAGTTTGTGGATGAACATAAACTTGCAGGACCCTTCCGCCAGGAAGAATATAGGTCTTTTTCCTGCAGTCTTTTTTCCCTCATGGAATCACAACGTGGCTGTTACAACAACCGCGTTGTGATTTCGCATACCATTACTCCGCAAGTCAGAACAACGACTTGCGGAGGGGGGGCGCTGGATGTCGGAATAGTATAATTTACTATTCCAACTCCAATCTGTGCGGACACTAGGGAAGGTGTTGGATTTTAAATCCAACACCTTCCCCCTCCCCCCTTCCGCAAGTCGTAATGATATGCGGGATCACAACGCGGTCGTTGTAACGACCGCGTTGTGATTCAATGCGGGAAAAAAGTTTTGTCATCAACGTTGTTTACCCGCCAGGAAACACCTGCTCCTCAAACCTATTTTTACCCTTTTATGAGCACAAAACCACTTTTTGTTAACTTCAAAAGTATTTTCACGCTCTTAAAAAAGGCTCTGCGTATTGGACTGGATAGTTCTGTAGAATTAATTTTGAGCTTTTACCCTTGGAGGAAGCGGTCTGATTCTAAAAGACCCCCTGGAATCCCACGTGATTCCAGGGGGGCCTTTTAGAAGAACATGATGGCAATAGTGTGGGTGGTGGTTTGGCCTATATAGAGTATTATCATATTTAATTCCAGGGGTCTCCAACCAGAAGCTTGTGAGTTGTTGTAGCCCTCCAGCTACCTCTGAGTAGCTCACCAGTGTGTGGCACACCTTATTAAATTGGAAAGCTTTTGCTTGGTTGAATTATACATATAAAAAATTTAAATGATATAACACTAAGAGACAGCGGAAGATCTTGGACCTGCTCCCCGTTGGTGCCAGGCAGACTCTGGTGCATGCCCTGGTGACATCGCGATTAGGCTACTCCAACCTCCTCTATCTGGGAACCACGGTTAGAAGTCTCAATCGTCTCCAGGTGCTACAGAATGCCACAGCACGGCTGGTGCTGAGGCTTCCGACAAGAACGGCCTCTAAAGCAGCTCTGAAGGCCCTCCATTGGCTCCCTGTCAGGGAAAGGATCACCTTTAAAGCACTTTGCATGTGTCATCGCATTATTGGGGGCAGGGCTCCCGATCCCTTGCATAGTCTGATCACTCCCTATAGACCTGAGCGGATGCTTAGATCCTCCGGCACTGGACTGGTAGCTGTCCCCAAAATTTACAAAGCCCGTATGGGTGGCAGATCTTTCAGGCTCCTTGCAGCCAAGAGCTGGAATATGCTTCCGCTGGAGCTGCGTCTTGAACCCTCTGAGGCCAAGTTCCGCAGAGCTCTCAAAACTCACCTGTTCCGGTCAGTACTGATGTAACCTCCCTGTCAGGCCACCTCATACTCTCTCACTTAGCGCGGGGATACACCGGTGCGCGTAACCAGGCGCTTTACAAACTTCCATAATAATAATAACTAATAAAATTAGTAGCTCTCAATGCATTTCATTGAACATCAGTAGGTCTCAATACAGAAAAGGAGACCCCTGATTCAAAGTCACATGTGCAAATAACTTGTGCATCAGACCATATTTCATTCCCTACATTAAGGTTTTGGTAAGTGCATTCAGGCTAAATAGAATAGCTTCTAGTATAAATTTGGCTCCAATATCATTATTAAATAGCATTGTCTGGCACTTACATTCTAATATCGTATTATTCTCCAAAGTGATTTCTGAAGCTCCATAGCTTTGGACATCACACCCATTAAACGCAAAGCCATCAAACCAAGAACAACAAACAGCTCTCACACATCGCCACACTTCCGTGATATGCACCAGCCAAATTCGATACTGCAAAGCGGCATTCACAATTGGCAATACAACCACTATTTGCAAGCAAAATTGTTGCTGTCCATAACATACCAATGCAACACAGTGTTACTTTGTGACATGGCGCAATCTCATGTTGACATATTACAATGCTCTTAGTATTATTGCTGACCAGTGCTTAATTTGTAAAAAGAGAAGTGCCAGGGCCCTCTTCGGTAGGCTTGCATCGCCCATTGCCCCTGTCAGCCACGCCAGTGACAGTACGAACACAGCTACTAACCATCATACTCATACAAGAGGGACAATTCAATGCATTCCAGGCTCCCAAAACTAAGAGAATGGCTTGGACATCAGGTATTAGTCCTTTTTAATGTTTATATGATTAATAAATAACTATTGTGTGCTCATCTTTAACTTGGACAAACAGTGCCACCATGTGGCAGATTGTCATAAGAACTGCTGATAGCAATTAAGTGCAGGTGCTGAGAACCATAAACCCTGGCTCAAATTAAGCACTGTTACTCATATATATCAGCCAGAAGCTGTTGTGATATGACCAGAGCTGACTTTGTGCCATGGTAATAGATGGTGGAAAAGGATGGATGAAAAAGAACCCGAAAGAGTGACATAAAGAGACACGAAGTGTAGCATGGTGGGAGAACGAGGCATGCAGTGGAATCTAAGGTAGGCAGTCGTGGTCCGACACCACCCCAACATTCTGCAGCTCCAGTTGTCAGCTCCTAAAGAAAGCCTTGATCTCCTCCACTAACATCTGTAACAAAGTAAGCACAGGGTCCAGCCCCTAGGATCAAAACCCAGCTGCGGCACATGATAGAAATCTTCTGATTGTGAGACAATCAAATTATTGAAGTTATAAATTGGTATAATAAGATGATATGAATATGTAAAAAAAATGTTTTAGTGTACTGCGCCAATTACAGACCACTACCCCTCGCACCAAAGGACCCTAGCTTTGTTATTCTTTTTTTTGTCAAGACAACACATTCTTCACTGTTCTTAATAAAGAGACTCCAGCTGAGAGGTCCCTTTTACAATAACAAGGCTGGCTTTAACATGCTCTGTTATTCTTTTTGCCAGTACATCCATCCAACACTGAAAGTAGAATATGACAGCATTTGGGAGGGCTACCATAGTAGAAAGTATCCCGGTGTTTATTTTCTGTAAGTGGTGGCTAGTACCGGCACTCATTTTTGGGACAAGGGCTGATTTTTCGCCATAAGACTTTGGCACAGTGGAACAGAGGTAAAGGCAGAAAAGGGGGAAGAAGGAGAAAACATGGATGAAAAAATAAGCTTCTATAGTGACCTAAAGAGAACAAAAGTGTCATAAAGAGACAAGAAGTGTAGGATGGGAACAAAAGAGGCATAAGGTGGAACCAAAACTTGGAGCCTGGTTTAGATCTTGGCGAAGGGAATACATTGTTAAAAACTTAACGGATATATGGTCTGCCTAATTACGATCCTGTTATATCCTACGGAACTCGGAATATGGTTGGACGGGATATCCATCACATTTGTGACGGAGTATTCCATCCACCAAGCTCTAAATAAGGCCTTATGTATCCTTGGAAATCTGCAACCAAAGCTTTGTGTTCTGTGGACAGCCTCCTCATACAAAAAACTTGGTGTGTCTTCATTTGGTCTTTTTTTATCAAGCAATGAAGTGTCTTAGTTAGATTTTGGGTTTATGAGGTTGGTGGCCACTGATCAATTTATAGAAGCTCTCAATGTGTCTGAATGATTCTTGAACCAATGAGTCTGTTTGTTACTTCACGCACAGATCTTCTTGCCAGACAAGCAAGAGACACTTCACTTTACTGGTCTGGGCTGTTTGGTGGTCAGAAAGGGCATGCAGGGAGAGGCAACGGTTGGTCAGCAGGTGATGAGAGGGCCAAGCAGCATTACTTCAGAACAGTCTGTCCTTGCCGCTCTCTCACCATCAAGTGGCTCTGAAAGCTCTCATGTGGACCACTAACTGGAAGAGAGTGTGTCATCGGATGTATGACATTACAACGCATGCTTTTACCACGCATGCCTTTACAACGTGGTTTTTACAATGCAAGCCTTTACAACGCATAGCGCTTTGGGGTGCTGGATAGTGAATAGTTTAATTTACTATTCCAACTCCAGTCCCCGTGGATAGTAGGGAAGGTGTTGGATAGTAAATTAAACCTATTCCCTACCCTACAGCGCCCCCCAGCGCAATGCGTTGTAATGGTTTGCGTTGTAAAAGTTGCGTCGTAAAGGCACTGCGTGGTAAAAGTTGCGTTGTAAACGCTGTTCCCCGTGTCATCAGCTTTAGAGGAAAAGCTGAATTTCAGATATAGAAGTGATCTGAAGTAGGTGGAAGGGCATAATATGAGGATTCTTGTGATACTCCTCAGAGATCTGGGACTGAGGTTGTGGAATATATTTGCAGCCTTACAGTTCAGCAAAAGAAACCTATAGCAGTTAAAAGCTCCAGAGGGACACAACCTTTACAATGCAGTCATTACATCGCACTACACTTACAACGCAGTCATTACATTGCTACATCCTTTACAACGCATGCCACTACAACGCAGGCATTACAACACATACCATTACAACGCCTGATACTATATCGCAATATCACTACAACGCAGGCCTTACAACACATGCCATTACAACGCATACCATTACAACGCATAGTTCCCCTACACTATCCAACACTTACCCTACTGTTGCACCCCTGGAGTTAGAATAGTAATTTTTAACCCCTACAATATCCAACACTTACCCTACTGTTGCACCCCTTGGAGTTAGATTAGTAATTTCTACCCCTATACTATCCAATACTTACCTTAAATGCAATGTAATGGTATGCGTTGCAATGGTATGTGTTTTAAAGGTAGTATGCGATGTAATGGAATGCGTCGTAAAGGTAATTTTTAAAAATGCGATGTAGTGTCATGCAATGTATTGGAATGCGTTGTAGAGGATGTTGCGATGTAAAAACTGCGTTGTAAGTGCATGCGTTGTAAATGTATGCATTGTAACATCATACATTCGCTCCAGAGGTACAGGTGACAGTGACTACTTAAGCTCTCTAGAGACCCAGACAAGAAGGACTATGTGATTCAACAGCAAGGCATGATTCATGGGGTCAAGATTTACCAACAAACCCTCATTATCAGACCAGATATCCCACCTGTTTCTGCCTTGGCTAAGGTATCCTGCCTGAGAGTCACCAGTGTGGTCCCTGCCCCATGTTAGGGTCATGAATGTCTAAATCTCTTCCTTTTTCAGAACATCCTCAATCAATCAATCAAGCATTTATATAGCGCACTACTCACCCGGAGGGTCTCAAGGCGCTAGGGGAGGGGCGGGGGTCCGCTACTGCTCGAACAGCCAGGTCTTGAGCTGCTTCCTGAAGGCAAGGTGGTCCTCGGTCAGGCGGAGGTGGGTCGGGAGGGAGTTCCAGGTCTTGGCGGCCAGATAGGAGAAGGACCTTCCTCCTGTGGTGGCTCTTCGGATGCGGGGGATGGTGGCGAGGGCGTGGCTGGTCGATCGAAGCTGGCGTGTGGGAGCGTAGAAGTTGAGGCGGCTGTTGAGGTATCCTGGGCCTTGGTTGTGTAGGGCTTTGTGTGCGTGGGCGAGGAGACGGAAGGTTATTCTTTTGTTGACCGGGAGCCAGTGCAGATCTCTCAGGTGTCCGGAGATGTGGCTGCGACGGGGGATGTCCAGGATGAGTCGTGCTGAGGCGTTCTGGATCCGCTGGAGTCTCTTCTGGAGTTTGGCGGTGGTTCCGGCGTAGAGGGAGTTGCCGTAGTCCAGACGGCTGGTGACGAGGGCATGGGTGACCGTCTTCCTGGTCTCGGTGGGGATCCACCGGAAGATCTTACGTAGCATGCGCAGGATGTTGAAGCACGACGAGGAGACGGCGTTGACTTGTCTGGTCATGGAGAGGGAGGAGTCCAGGATGAAGCCCAGGTTGCGTGCGTGGTCTGTTGGTTTGGGTGCGCTGCCCAGGGCGGGGGGCCACCAGGAGTCATCCCAGGAGGAGGGTGACGATCCTAGGATGAGGACTTCCGTCTTGTCCGAGTTCAGTTTCAGGCGGCTGTTCATCATCCACTTGGCTACGTCTGTCATCCCTTCGTGTAGGTTGGCTCTGGCGGGGTCGTTGGTGAGGGAGACGATCAGCTGGGTGTCGTCTGCGTAGGATATGATGTTGAGGTTGTGTTGGCGTGCGATGGCTGCGAGGGGGCTCATGTAGACGTTGAAGAGGGTTGGGCTGAGCGAGGAGCCTTGAGGAACGCCGCAGATGACTTCGGTGGCTTCTGATCTGAACGGGGGGAGGCGGACTCTCTGTGTCCTTCCGGCGAGGAACGAGATGATCCAATCCAGTGCCTTCTCCTGGATTCCGATGTTGCTGAGGCGCTGCACTAGGGTACGGTGGCAGACAGTGTCGAAGGCCGCGGAGAGGTCTAGGAGGATGAGGGCCGCTGTTTCTCCGTTGTCGAGCAGGGCTCGGATGTCGTCGGTGGCTGCGATCAGGGCGGTCTCGGTGCTGTGGTTGGCCCGGAAGCCAGACTGCGAGAGGTCGAGGGATCCGTTCGCCTCGAGGAAGGCGGCCAGCTGCTTGTTGACGGTCTTCTCGATGACTTTTGCAGGAAACGGGAGCAGCGAGATGGGGCGGTAGATCTTGAGGTCGGTGGGGTTGGCTGATGGTTTCTTTAGTCGAGCGCTGAGTTCGGCGTGTTTCCAACTTTCCGGGAAGGTCGCGGTGTCGAAGGAGGTGTTGATGATGTCCCGCAGGTGGGGTGCGATGACAGCGTCGGCCTTGTTGAAGACGTGGTGAGGGCAGGGGTCGGTCGGAGATCTGGAGTGGATGGAGTTCATCGTGCGGATGGTGTCTTCGGTGCTGATCGGGGTCCAGGCGCGGAGGGTGGTGGTGGGGGGCGGTAGTTCAGTCGTGGTATGCTTCGGTTGGGTGCTGAAGCTGTTGTGTATGTCTGCGATCTTGTTGTGGAAGTAGGAGGCGAGGGAGTTGCAGAGGTCTTGCGAAGGGGTGATATCGTTGTTTCCGGCGTTGGGGTTGGAGAGCTCTTTAACGATGTTGAAGAGTTCCTTGCTGTTGTGTGCGTTGTTGTCCAGTTGTTCCTTGAATGCAGTTTTCTTGGTGGCGTGGATCAGTTGGTGGTGTTTTCGGGTGGCGAGTTTGAGGGCAGTCATGTTGGTCGGTGTTGGGTCTCTGCGCCAGACTTTCTCGAGTGCTCGGCAGTTCTTCTTGGAGCTCTTGAGTTAATCGGTGAACCATGGGGCTTTCTTGCTGCTGGGTCTGCTAGGCGGTGTCTTCAGAGGGGCGAGGTCGTCTGCGCAGTTGCTGATCCACTTCGTGAGGTTGGTGGCCGCCAGGCTTGGGTTCGTTGCGCTGGTGGGAGGGTTCCTGCTCAGGGAGGTCGCGAGCTGGTCGGCTGTGATCTTGTTCCAGTTTCTGCGTGCAACCTGTTGCTGGTGGTGGTGGATTGTGGTCCTTCTGAAGCTGAAGTGGACGCAGCTGTGGTCCGTCCAGTGGAGTCCGGTGGCGTGGCTGAAGGCGATGTCCTTGCTGGATGAGAACACGGGGTCGAGTGTGTGTCCGGCGTAGTGGGTGGGGGTGGTCACCAGCTGCTTGAGACCGAGGTTGGCGAGGTTGTCCAGCAGGGTGGTGCTGTTGCGGTCGTTGTTGTTCTCCAGGTGGAAGTTGAGGTCCCCGAGGAGGATGTAGTCAGCGGAGGGGAGGGCGTGCGGGCTGATGAAGTCGGCGATGTCTTAGCTGAATTGTGTGCGTGCCTCCGGGGGTCTGTAGATGAGGGTGCCTCTGAGGGTGGTCTTGGGGTTGCTGTGGATCTGGAAGTGCAGGTGTTCGGCGGGTGCGAGGGTGTCGTCGGTGTTGGTCGTGATGCGGATGGTGTTCCTGTGGATGATGGCGATGCCTCCTCCTGTCTGGTTGACGCGGTCCCTCTGGATGATCTTGTAGCCGTCCGGGATGGCGATGGCGATGTCGGGCGCTGAGGAGGCGTTCATCCAGGTTTCCGTAAGGAAGGCAACGTCTGGGGCTGTGGTGTCGAGCAGGTTCCAAAGCTCGACGGCGTGTCTGTGGATGGAGCGGGTGTTGAGCAGGATGCACCTGAGGTTGGTGCTGCTGGTGCTCGGCTTGGTCGGTGATGGTGCAGTGCAGGTCCGAATGCAGGTGAACTTGCAGGAGTGGCAGCAGAAGGGTCCGTGGGTGCGTCCCGGGGTGGCTCGATAGCAGCCCGGAATTCGATCGGCGTTGAGTGCGTAGAGTTCGGTGGCGGTGTAGGTCCGGCGGGTGGGCTGGTGTCTGCGGGGGCCAGGGGTCCTGGCACTGGGCGCAGTCCAGGCGCGGATGGGCGCAGACGGGCTTACCTTTGGCGTGCCTTCGGCGCACAATCGGCACGCCCGCTGCGCGTACGCCCGGTCGCCATATATGGCGAAGTGGGAGGGAGGGAGGAGCTGGGAGGCGGGAGCGGGGAGGGTACAGAAGAAAAAGGGGTGTGGCCGCGAACACGGCGGCGGGAAGCGGTCGTTATCATGACCGCGTTGTGATTCCGCATACCATTACTACGCAAGTTGTAACAACTACTTGCGGAGGGGGGGCGCTGGAAGTTGGAATAGTATAATTTACTATTCCAACTCCAGTCTGTGCGGACATTAGGGAAGGTGTTGGATTTTAAATCCAACACCTCGCCCCCCGCTCCTCCCCCAAACCCCCCCCCCCGCCCACGTCTGGGGCTGTGGTGTCGAGCAGGTTCCACAGCTCGACGGCGTGTCTGTGGATGGAGCGGGTGTTGAGCAGGATGCACCTGAGGTTGGTGCTGCTGGTGCTCGGCTTGGTCGGTGATGGTGCAGTGCAGGTCCGAATGCAGGTGAACTTGCAGGAGTGGCAGCAGAAGGGTCCGTGGGTGCGTCCCGGGGTGGCTCGATAGCAGCCCGGAATTCGATCGGCGTTGAGTGCGTAGAGTTCGGTGGCGGTGTAGGTCCGGCGGGTGGGCTGGTGTCTGCGGGGGCCAGGGGTCCTGGCACTGGGCGCAGTCCAGGCGCGGATGGGCGCAGACGGGCTTACCTTTGGCGTGCCTTCGGCGCACAATCAGCGCGCCCGCTGCGCGTACGCCCGGTCGCCATATATGGCGAAGTGGGAGGGAGGGAGGAGCTGGGAGGCGGGAGCGGGGAGGGTACAGAAGAAAAAGGGGCGTGGCCGCGAACACGGCGGCAGGAAGCGGGGAGCGGGGCGGGGGGCACAAGTTACAGGGGCACAAGATGGAACAAAACGACACGGGTGATACAAGTAAACAATCAGAAACCCAAGGGGGGAAAACGGCAGTAAATACAGGGGGGGAACTAAGAGTTAGCACGAGGGGAGACAGAGAAACAAACAGTAAATACAGTCAGTGCGATCCCGCTAGGGCAGCGGGGGGCGGGGTCATGGCGGCAGGCTCAGCGAGGCTGAGTGCAGCAGCGGGATGGAGGGACACACGCTGCAGCTGGTGGCCGTGCGGTGCGGGGGTGTCCTGAGAGCAGGTCACACTCACCTGCGCCGCACGGTCCCCATATATGGCGAAGTGGGAGGGAGGGAGGAGCTGGGAGGTGGGAGTGGGGAGGGTACAGAAGAAAAAGGGGCGTGGAGCTCTTTGACCCCTAAATTGTCTAGGAATTTAAATGGCCAGGTCTATGAGTTGAATGGTAAATATTCACCATTCCTGGATCCAGTGTGGTCCTTCTGAGGTGAGGCCTCAATGTAAAGCCATGGAGTCCAAAGCTTAATCTCAAAGCTGAAGGAGAGATTAAACTCCTCGGTATCAAATGTAGTCACTGTACATACATATTACTGAATATATGATCACATCCCGCATTCTTTTTCTCCGCGGGGAATCACAACGCGGTCGTTATCATGACCGCGTTGTGATTCCGCATACCATTACTACGCAAGTTGTAACAACTACTTGCGGAGGGGGGGCGCTGGAAGTTGGAATAGTATAATTTACTATTCCAACTCCAGTCTGTGCGGACATTAGGGAAGGTGTTGGATTTTAAATCCAACACCTCGCCCCCGGCTCCTCCCCCAAACCCCCCCCCCCCGCCCACGTCTGGGGCTGTGGTGTCGAGCAGGTTCCAAAGCTCGACGGCGTGTCTGTGGATGGAGCGGGTGTTGAGCAGGATGCACCTGAGGTTGGTGCTGCTGGTGCTCGGCTTGGTCGGTGATGGTGCAGTGCAGGTCCGAATGCAGGTGAACTTGCAGGAGTGGCAGCAGAAGGGTCCGTGGGTGCGTCCCGGGGTGGCTCGATAGCAGCCCGGAATTCGATCGGCGTTGAGTGCGTAGAGTTCGGTGGCGGTGTAGGTCCGGCGGGTGGGCTGGTGTCTGCGGGGGCCAGGGGTCCTGGCACTGGGCGCAGTCCAGGCGCGGATGGGCGCAGATGGGCTTACCTTTGGCGTGCCTTCGGCGCACAATCGGCGCGCCCGCTGCGCGTACGCCCGGTCGCCATATATGGCGAAGTGGGAGGGAGGGAGGAGCTGGGAGGCGGGAGCGGGGAGGGTACAGAAGAAAAAGGGGCGTGGCCGCGAACACGGCGGCGGGAAGCGGGGAGCGGGGCGGGGGGCACAAGTTACAGGGGCACAAGATGGAACAAAACGACACGGGTGATACAAGTAAACAATCAGAAACCCAAGGGGGGAAAACGGCAGTAAATACAGGGGGGGAACTAAGAGTTAGCACGAGGGGAGACAGAGAAACAAACAGTAAATACAGTCAGTGCGATCCCGCTAGGGCAGCGGGGGGCGGGGTCGTGGCGGCAGGCTCAGCGAGGCTGAGTGCAGCAGCGGGATGGAGGGACACACGCTGCAGCTGGTGGCCATGCGGTGCGGGGGTGTCCTGGGAGCAGGTCACACTCACCTGCGCCGCACGGTCCCCATATATGGCGAAGTGGGAGGGAGGGAGGAGCTGGGAGGTGGGAGTGGGGAGGGTACAGAAGAAAAAGGGGCGTGGAGCTCTTTGACCCCTAAATTGTCTAGGAATTTAAATGGCCAGGTCTATGAGTTGAATGGTAAATATTCACCATTCCTGGATCCAGTGTGGTCCTTCTGAGGTGAGGCCTCAATGTAAAGCCATGGAGTCCAAAGCTTAATCTCAAAGCTGAAGGAGAGATTAAACTCCTCGGTATCAAATGTAGTCACTGTACATACATATTACTGAATATATGATCACATCCCCCATTCTTTTTCTCCGCGGGGAATCACAACGCGGTCGTTATCATGACCGTGTTGTGATTCCGCATACCATTACTACGCAAGTTGTAACAACTACTTGCGGAGGGGGGGCGCTGGAAGTTGGAATAGTATAATTTACTATTCCAACTCCAGTCTGTGCGGACATTAGGGAAGGTGTTGGATTTTAAATCCAACACCTCGCCCCCCGCTCCTCCCCCCCCCCCCCCCCCCGCAAGTCGTTGTTCCGACTTGCGGAGTAATGGTATGCAGAATCACAACACGGTCATTGTAATTCCCCGCGGAGATACAGTTTTGTGTAAACGTTGTTTACCGTGGAGAAAGCGCTAACAAGTGAAGTGGGGTTGACGGTAATGTGTGGTTGGTTGATCTCCTGGATAGAAACTTGATAAAATTAAAAGCTTGTGGGTGACCAACAAAGGCTTCAAAAGCCAAAGTCTGGCTACAAACTTGTAGAAATTATTTGTGAATAATCCTTTAAAGTCTTGAATTTTAGAAATAAAAAGAGAGAGTTCAAACTGCCCAGGCTATTTCTTTGGCTTTTTTAAGAGTCGAGTTAATCACACAGCCTAGAAAACTGTTACAATTTTTGAAGATGAATGTCTGTAATTTTATAGCGCAACCCTTCCGGCTAGCATCATCTTCAGGTCATTTAAATAAACTGATAGCATCTCCTGGGTTATTAGATAAGCTAGTGGCATCTCCTGGGCAACTATGAAATAATGTAACAAAATATATGCATTTGTAAGGCACAAGTTCGCCCTTTGGGCATCTTGTGCTGAATAAAAGATGTTTATTGTTATTTACCCTCTCGAAGAATAAAGGCTGAGCGAGTCCGCAGGATGCGAACCAGTGACCGAGATCAAACACAGATTACCATGCAGCCACCAAAGCTGACACAGATATTAAATATATGCAGGTCCACTAGCATTATGTGATTTTGTGCCTGCAGCGTTTTCTGTATAATTATGGATTTGTCACGTTTGGCACTTAATTCATCATCTGCTGCATGATCAGCATCTTTTACCAAAAGAAAATTGTTTCTAGCTCAAACAAATCAAAAGTTATTAAAGTTTTGGTGGCGCATGTTGGCACGTTTTGCCTGCCATGCAGTGGAAAGCCCTTCGCAAAGGTTAACTGGTCACCTTTCGTTTGCTTATTGCTGTATTTGGCTGTTAAACCGATACAAATGAGTTGAAACTTTCCCGAGATAGTGATACAAAATGTAAAAAAGACAAAATAAGGAAGACTATCCCAAAATGTGCTGCATTAAAATGCATAATTAGCTTTTACATGCCGCATAATTTAGATAACCTTGCCACATAATTTTGCCCTCCCCTACC
The DNA here is from genome assembly GCF_964261635.1 of Lissotriton helveticus. Classification (NCBI taxonomy): domain Eukaryota; kingdom Metazoa; phylum Chordata; class Amphibia; order Caudata; family Salamandridae; genus Lissotriton; species Lissotriton helveticus. Next base: position 184,600,623 of record NC_136068.1, on the reverse strand, counting down.
TCAAAATTCGGCCCTCCCCAGCCTCATAATTCCATTGACCCTGATTATATGGCCGGATATGGCAGGATATGACATGACATACCATAACATGGGACAGGACCCGATAGGATGATATGGCATGATATGTGAAACAGTAATTAAGTAGAGGAGCACCAAAATGTGTGTTCCTGGCATTGAATGACAGCAAAACCTTCATAAAACAGAAACACACTGAAAGTAAGAGACTGAATGAATGGGCAGAGTTACCCAGAGATTAGCTCAATCTTACAAAAAGTGGCTTTGATGGTGATATATCAATTAAACCAAGGAAGACTTGAGGCCTGATTACAAGTAAAGGTGCTATTTGTGGCACCTGGTATAATGATACCCTGGGGTTTGTTATTTATCGCGTGCAACAAATAGCACTTATTACTAGTTACTGGGGAATAACAAGTAGATTTTGGTGTTTAAGGCTCCAAAATTCGCATTGTACAGTAAATACCATACATATTTCCCCTGTTAAATTCTGGCAAGATTCTCCTGCCGAAATGTAACGAATGTTGGGTTATTTCAAGCATCCAATAATTATGAGATGCATTCATTAAAACATAAACTCGTAATTCCGTCCTGTGAGTAAACCAAACAGAATTCCCTACCCAATTTAATCAGAGTATCTGTGTTTTTATATCTCAGCACCTGGGTCATAGCTGTGGAAAGACATATTTACCTGGAGGAGAAGTGTAAGACCTTGCCCTTGCACATGTGCAGCAGTTGGGGCTGGGCATATTCCTAAACTAATGCCAAGTGGGTTTGTAGTCCCACCCCCTCCCCCCATGACAATTTCATTCCCTTCAGGTTTTTTAATTTTTTTTAATTTTTTGTAGTTTAATAGAACGCGTTCTCAACCCGAAGAAACACCACATCTTCTCCAATTGGTGGAAACAAAAGACAAATTGCCTTTTTTAGAAGGCCATTCTGGCGCCTTTGTGTCATTTTTCCTTTTTTTACACACCCACAGCGCAGTGGGCTTGCCCATATTTACAAGGCCATGTAAAGTCACCCTGCGTGACTTTTCATGGCCTTGTAAATATGGGCCCCTTTCATGCATTACTCTGCTTGGAGATGGCATGTGTGTTGCTGTGGGTGTTTTCATGCAACATCCATGGAACCTGACACATTCTCAGATTTACAATGTTTTGTAAAGCTTTTTGCGTCAGAAGCCTACGTCTCCCACAGCATTCTGCAGCACGCATAGAAAGAGGAAAATGACATCAATGATAATTTTTGTGCAGGAAGGTGTCCCTTTCTGCACAAAAATAATCCTTCCCGTAACGCAGGCACCCGTGCAACATGATGCAAGGGTGACTGCACTGGTGCACGGCTGCTGTTTGTGCGCCGACACAGGGGAGAAGAAAAGGAATTGTACTTTTTTTTTACTTTGACGCCCGGCAGCACAGCAGGAAGCCTGCTATACTGCTGTGAGTCAAAATATAGTAAATGAGGCCATAAGGGTCTCGAATATCAAAGTCTCCAAATATGGACGACAAAAAAGCTCAGGTCAGAAGGACCCTAACAATAACTGAAGAGAGTCCAGGTAAGGGGGCTGATTGCGACTTCGGCTTCAAGCGCAAACCCCTGTTTGCGACAAACTGGCTTTTGGATTTTCACTGAAATCACCACATACATGAAATGTTTCCTTTTGACACTGCACCGGAAGAAATCTCACACACTGGTAAATGAGAAAAAAAACTAAGAGACAAGACATGCAATAATTGGATGTGCATAGCTGAGTGCGCATGTTATCCCTCATTCTGAGCAGATAAACAGAATGGAGCGCTACTAATGCAACAATTTGTTTTTTTTTCCTGTTCAGACTGCTAAGAAAATTAGGGAAATGACTAAAAGCCGGTGTTTTTCCCCCTTATCAGTACACGGTTAAAACATTAATTGCAAATAGAAAACTCTTTAAAAAGTGATCTAGAGCTGCTTCAGTGGCATCTGATTGATAATTATAGTAAACAGAGACAGAAAAAACATGTTACAAATTCAAGCAGATGATTTTACATAATGTTCTACTTATGTATCACATCCCGCTCTTACAGGATCTTAAAACAGGGAAAGGTGGCAGCCTAGAAATAGCCACCGAGTACAAAAAGGGGTAGGCCCTTAAGAACTCAGGACCTGGGTCCGTGAAGCAGTACAAAAATAGGGTTGGTCCGAGTTGAAGAGTTTCAAAAGGCTTATAGAAAGCCAGTTATTTGGTTGGTCACACAATCAACGACTTCATTATCGTTTACTTTAAAGTATATTCTCCATAAACTTAGACAATTTATTTCAAGATTCATTGGCATTTATTCAAGCAAAGTTTCAATCAAATTGCAGCCAATAGTTCATTTTGAGGACATAGCAAACATGTAATTGTAAACTCATTACATTCATAAATTCAAAAAAGTGCTCTCGGTGAGAAGGGGAGGGGTGAGTGAAGTGAGGGGGACACGGTAAAGGTGTAGTGACATTTTTATGGCATCATTTTGCAGTTGAAAAGCCTTTACACTCAAATCAGTAAGCAAAGGTTCCCAATGTTCATCACACATAGAAGGCGAGACACAATCTCTTATTTGAGTCCTATGGTGTGAGGTAAGAAAAGCGTAGTTCTACGTTTCGACCCCCGGTTACGCTAAAGGGTTGCTTTCAGCCTCATGTTGGGGTCTTCATCAGGAAAGGGGGAGAGCCTAGGGGGCAAGGTAAAAACTTAATTTAGTAACTATCAGTGATTGTGCGTTTAAAAAAAAAAAATAAAAAAAAAAAAATAAAAATTAGTGACACTGGGGATGTGGTAGTACCTACATCAGAAGACGGTCGGCATCTGTACCGTCTTAGGCGGGGCCATGGCACAGCTCCCGATTTATTCTGAAATAAATTAACACTAGGCATCAAGGTGCTAGTTTATGAAAAACTGCCAAGGGGTGAGCGGTCAAGCAGGACGGGACTTACTTTTCAACTGTACTGGTTGGCATAGTACCGGATTACGCTGTGGGATCGTTCCACACGCCCGGGGACATCAAGTACTCCTTGGCTGCGGGAACAGAAAAGTAGCGCATTGAGGTTAGTAGGGCGCGGGCATAGATGTTAGGCATTTGCCGCGAGAGGGATTAGTTTTTAGGTCTACAACCAAGCAGGAAGGGTTGAGGCTTTACCTTAAAACGGGACCGCAGTGGGTAGATTCCCGTTCCAGCGGCGAGCTGCATCCGAGTGGTTACTCGCGGTGCAGCCGCTGGATGCCGGTAAAGGGAGAAGGGGCTCGTCTCACCCGACCAATCAGAGCGTAGGGAGGGCGGATCCGTCCCAAAGCTTAAGGGAGCGTCTAATCTGAATTCAGTTAGAAGTGACGACGGCAAGGGGGAATCTAAAAACACCTTAAATCGTGTGTATGCATGGTAGGCTTCAAGATAACTCCGTGTTGCTTTCAGTAACAAAAAAGGATGTGGAAGCATCATAATAGCAGTAACGGTGGAAAACCATTCATAATTTCACAGATATATTGTCAAATAATTTAAAACGCTTATATGCAGCCGGTCGTGGCCGTAGGCACTGAACAAAACGGAAATGCAAACATTTCATTGTGACAAATTGCACGTCCTAAACGATAACATGTAGCACATCAATGTAGCTCAATGGGACGTTAGAAAATAAAGATGAATTTATAAGCACCTTATAGCAATACAAATGTCGATGATCAGAAATCATTCATAATGTCACAAATAGCTTAGAGGCACTTGGGTCCGGATGCTAAAGGGACAGTGATAAATTTAGAACCACCTTGACATCAGAAATAGTAATGGCAGTGATAAGGGATCATTCATAAATACACCAATACTAAAAAGCACGCTTTGGGGCCACGGGGAGGCAACTTGACCTCTATCCTTAACACCAGGGAATGCAAGTGGATGCAGAAATTTCAAACTATAAGGAGGGGACTAAATGAACTCGACGCAAATTTCTCCCAAATGGCCGGACTATGTCCAGAATGAACATTGGGTGTCACCATAGAGCCCTCTCCCTCACAGTAATCGCCCTTCCGTGCATTATCTGAGTATGGGATACACATGGTATATTGTTATCGACATGCAGTTTGTCACAATGTAATGTCTGGTTTTCCAAATTGCTCCAGGTCTGCTGCTAGGACCATCCATACACAAGCGTGCTTTTTAGTATTGGTGTATTTATGAATGATCCCTTATCACTGCCATTACTATTTCTGATGTCAAGGTGGTTCTAAATTTATCACTGTCACTTTAGCATCCGGACCCAAGTGCCTCTAAGCTATTTGTGACATTATGAATGATTTCTGATCATCGACATTTGTATTGCTATAAGGTGCTTATAAATTCATCTTTATTTTCTAACGTCCCATTCAGCTACATTGATGTGCTACATGTTATTGTTTAGGACGTGCAATTTGTCACAATGAAATGTTTGCATTTCCGTTTTGTTCAGTGCCTACGGCCACGACCGGCTGCATATAAGCGTTTTAAATTATTTGACAATATATCTGTGAAATTATGAATGGTTTTCCACCGTTACTGCTATTATGATGCTTCCACATCCTTTTTCGTTACTGAAAGCAACACGGAGTTATCTTGAAGCCTACCATGCATACACACGATTTAAGGTGTTTTTAGATTCCCCCTTGCCGTCGTCACTTCTAACTGAATTCAGATTAGACGCTCCCTTAAGCTTTGGGACGGATCCGCCCTCCCTACGCTCTGATTGGTCGGGTGAGACGAGCCCCTTCTCCCTTTACCGGCATCCAGCGGCTGCACCGCGAGTAACCACTCGGATGCAGCTCGCCGCTGGAACGGGAATCTACCCACTGCGGTCCCGTTTTAAGGTAAAGCCTCAACCCTTCCTGCTTGGTTGTAGACCTAAAAACTAATCCCTCTCGCGGCAAATGCCTAACATCTATGCCCGCGCCCCACTAACCTCAATGCGCTACTTTTCTGTTCCCGCAGCCAAGGAGCACTTGATGTCCCCGGGCGTGTGGAACGATCCCACAGCGTAATCCGGTACTATGCCAACAAGTACAGTTGAAAAGTAAGTCCCGTCCTGCTTGACCGCTCACCCCTTGGCAGTTTTTCATAAACTAGCACCTTGATGCCTAGTGTTAATTTATTTCAGAATAAATCGGGAGCTGTGCCATGGCCCCGCCTAAGACGGTACAGATGCCGACCGTCTTCTGATGTAGGTACTACCACATCCCCAGTGTCACTAATTTTTTTTTTTTTTTTTAAGACGCACAATCACTGATAGTTACTAAATTAAGTTTTTACCTTGCCCCCTAGGCTCTCCCCCTTTCCTGATGAAGACCCCAACATGAGGCTGAAAGCAACCCTTTAGCGTAACCGGGGGTCGAAACGTAGAACTACGCTTTTCTTACCTCACACCATAGGACTCAAATAAGAGATTGTGTCTCGCCTTCTATGTGTGATGAACATTGGGAACCTTTGCTTACTGATTTGAGTGTAAAGGCTTTTCAACTGCAAAATGATGCCATAAAAATGTCACTACACCTTTACCGTGTCCCCCTCACTTCACTCACCCCTCCCCTTCTCACCGAGAGCACTTTTTTGAATTTATGAATGTAATGAGTTTACAATTACATGTTTGCTATGTCCTCAAAATGAACTATTGGCTGCAATTTGATTGAAACTTTGCTTGAATAAATGCCAATGAATCTTGAAATAAATTGTCTAAGTTTATGGAGAATATACTTTAAAGTAAACGATAATGAAGTCGTTGATTGTGTGACCAACCAAATAACTGGCTTTCTATAAGCCTTTTGAAACTCTTCAACTCGGACCAACCCTATTTTTGTACTAGAAATAGCCACCAGCTTCGGGTTTATTCCTTCTCTTTTCAAAGACTGTTCTTCTCAAATGCCAGCAGGGGGCAGTGACACATCATGAAATCAGTGAGCAAAAAGGCATGAATATATAACTCGGCCAGTTTACAGAAATCACTGATACCATGCTCCTGTACTTAATCTAGCTTGCAGGATAAACGGTGCCACGTGCCAGCTAAGGTCATCAGTGTCCGAGGTCATCTGAGGTGGGCTGTAAGGCTGCTGAATGAGCCCTAGAGGGGGGCTTTTGAGGTGAGGCGTGTCCCCTGGGGTGGCAAAAGGTAACCGTGAACAGGTCCTGCTGATGGGACAAATGCCCTACCACAGTTTCAAAGTCCTGCCGAGGGAACAGTTATGTAATATGTATCGGTATTTCTATAGCGCTAAAACTAACTGGTGAACAACGAAGCACTGTACATTAGTTAGGATATGGTACAGCTACAGGCTCATGTTCATCAAGTGGCGATTTACATCTTTGAATTGGATTACAACATTTTCACATCTTTACAATTTTATTTAAAATATTGGCTGGTTTTTGAACGCATAGAGAGCTGATTATTTGACTTGCCCAGAATCACACAATTGTTGGTCCAGTTTGGGTTCTGATCAGTCCCAAGGACAGCATGTCAGTCAGAAGGTGAAGGAACTGCGGGTTGTATGACGTTTTACGCTTTTACCACGCATGCCTTTACAACGCAGGTATTACAACGCAAGTCGTTACAACGACTTGCGTTGGGGGGCGCTGGATAGTGGAAAAGTTTAATTTTCTATTCCAACTCCAGTCCCCGTGGATAGTAGGGAAGGTGTTGGATAGAAAATTAAACTATTCTCTATCCAACAGCACCCTCCAGCGAAAGTCGTTGTAACGACTTTCGTTGTAATTCCTGCGTTGTAATGGTAGTGCGTGGTAAACGTTTTGTTATAAACGATGTTCCCCGGAACTTCGCTCCTCCTTTGCTGCGGTAAACAAGTTTGTGCATAGTGCCTCCATGCATAGAGGCACGTCAAGGAGAGGAGCTATGCACAGGCATTTGTGGCTTACCGCCTCCTAGAACATGACTCATTCTCATTGGCTGGTGCGAAAGTTGGGCACGGTGTGACAATGCATCGCAGTAATGTGGGCACCACACACGCCCCTAGGTGACACATGGGAGCCCTGGATCGAATAATGGAGGAAGGGTCAGACTGGCCTGTAGGTAGGGTGACCAGATTTTGAGGCCAGACATAAAGGTAGGACTAAAGCCTTCAGTCTTACTTGTATATCTGGCCTGCCCCGTTTTTTGCATAACCTTGTAAATATGTGCACATATATACATACACACACCCCAAATAGCCTTGTAAATGTATGTATGTGTTTATATATGTGTATATATTTCTATACACACACACACGCTAGGCTTGTAAGTGCGTGTGTGTGTGTGTGTGTGTGTCTCTCCTGCACACTCTGCTTCCTCTCTGCTGGGAGTCAGCAGCCGCCTCCTCCTGTGCTAAAACAGATGCATTACTTTCAGGCTTCAGAGGCACCTGTTAATAGCTTATAACTTCCAATTCTGCTTTGCAGAATGATCTAACCTTTGTCCCAAAAACCGGGACATATACCTAAAATTAAGAAAAGCCTTGGGACACCATGATAGTCCTCTGAAAAACAGGACTGTCCAGAAAAATCCCAGACGTCTTATCACCATACCTATAGGGCAGTCTCCAGGGACATCTTAAGGATTTTGGGGGCCCTGGACCATAAACGCATTTTGGGGCCCCTTTTGGAACAGCTTTGATTTTATGTTCAAGTTTCAGCTCTTTCGTGCCCTCTTTGTCCAGGTCTCTGCCAGTGCACAGGCACATTGACCCAAATACTAAATGGGTTTAGGTCTAATATTCAGGGATAGTGATGTGTGTTTTCAGCGGTGTAACACAGCAGCAGCTCACTAATATTTCTAGAAATAATCTCTGTGACACCCTCCCAATTCTCATATATGAGGTCCAATTTTTATCAATAAGAAACATTTTTATGGATGTTGCATAACATATAAACACAACATTTCTCTGTAAAATATCTGTAATAGGCTCTCACACATCAGGGAGAGAGAGGTGTGGTACAGCGACCGGAGTGACCGACAGCGGAGCGCGGAGCTCATGGTTCGACTGCCAGCGGCAGCTCAGCTCAGCATCATGTGACTCTGAGCAATAACTCACTTACGCCCACATGCATCAAGTGATTTTGGAGTCGCAAACGGTGCGATTCGGAAAAATCGGCCGTTTGCGATTCCAAAATCACTTTTTGGGATGCATTAAACAATTTCACAAAACTCGCAATTTTTTGCCATTCCTAAAAATGCGATTGCATTTAAGGAATCGCATTTGTATGCATGAATTTTTTTTTAAATGCGAATTTGGAAATAGGAGGTGCAAATTAACACGAGGTAGACACTCGTGTTAATTTGCGAAATCTTTCAAAAATGATAAAAAATGCATTTTTGAAAGTGTCATGTTACACACACACATGTCCTTTGGACATGTGTGTGTGAAACTTGCACTTAAAAAAACATTTCAAGGGTGCAGGGGGGGGTCCTTTGGACCCCCCTCAGCACCCTTGCAATGCATCAACAAATTGTCATTCGCAAAATCAAATTCGCAAAAAGCTAATGCCTTTCCATTGATTCCTATGGGCCTCTAGGCCCATAGGAATCAATGTAATGCCATTTCTTAATTGCGATTCGCAATTAAGGAATCGCAAATACAGAAAATTAAGAAATCCTAAAAACTTTTAAGATTTCTTGATGCATAGGATTTTGCAATTCCTAAATTGCGATTCCTTAATTTTCGCAATTTAGGAATTGCAAAATCCTACAATGATGCATGTGGCCGATAATCTCTCGGATGGCTCCCAGCGCCTTGAAACCTTAAGGGAAGATATGTTCACACTTTAAAAATTACAGATTATTATTATTACATCAACATAATAAAAGTAAATTAAAGGAAAACAGTATTTAAAAAATCTGCTTGAGAATGATTGAAGGTTATCAGGGCAAGATTCTCTGCAAAACAGAGCTGGCTCTATCTGGGGCCCCCCTGAATGACTGGGGCCCTGGGCCAGAGCCCACTTTGCCCATACCTTAAAACGTCTCTGCCAGACGGGCTGGTCTCACAGGTGAGTGCAGGTGCACGATGCCCATTGGTCTAAAAGGTCTACCCCCCCTATTCCCACCCCCTTAATGTTCCATACTCACTGGTTCTCATTCTCACTTGCTAAGACACTTACATACACTCACTAACTCTGGGTCCTGGTGCAACTGCACCTGCTATACCATTGATAGCTACACCCACAACTCACTTACATTCCCTCACACAACCTCCAATCACCTGTTCACTCGTACTAAAACACATTTACTTTCACTCACTCCCTCATACTCACTTTCATTTATTCACAGACACTCTCAAACACAGATTCCCATGTTCACTCTCCTTGAAACAAGCCATTACAAAGAAAGAAGTAGGTCTTGTGCATACAGAGTCAGTGGAGCTCTGCGGAAACAGACCTCATCATCTTGTAGAGCTGGACTCCCTCGTCTACAGATAGAGCTGAGCTCCAGCCCAGAGGCAGTCACGTCCGTACATACATAGGGCACGATTCACAGAACTAACTTAAGACAAAATCCTAAACTTACTACCATTTTGGTATTCACAGAAGGCACTTACTCATTTTGGTATTCACAGAAGGCACTTACTCATTGCGGTATTCACAGAAGTTAGGAGTCCTAACTTTAGGACTCCTAAGTGCCTTCTGTGAATACCGAAAGTCTTAAAATTAGGATTTTTCTCAGTTTAGGAGTAGTAAAGTTAGGACTCCTAACTTTACTACTACTAAACTGAGAAAAATCATAATTTTAAGACTTTCAATATTCACAGAAGGCATTTAATAGTCCTAAAGTTAGGACTCCTAACTTCTGTGAATACCGAAATGAGTAAGTGCCTTCTGTGAATACCAAAATGGTAGTAATTTTACGCTTTTGTCTTAAGTTAGTTCTGTGTATTGGGCCCATAGTGCTGAACCCATGAACAGCCAGAGCAGAGAGCATGAACCCATTGGTAATTTCTTTCATTGAGCCGGAGAGGAGTTGCTGCATACGTAATGCTGCAGTCCTGGGCAGACGGAGCCGAGCTCTCCCATGTATGCAGCTGAGCTCCATTGCAGACAGTACTGAGTCCCTGTGCAGACATAGACCGAGGTGAGCCAATTCACAGGCAGGTGTGAGCACTTTCAGCATTCCTTCCTATAATGTAGAACCCGAGGGTATGTGGGGACTGAGAAACCAGGACCAGCGAATATAATCTGCGGGAGTATCCCATGCCTCCCACCTAAGTTAATCTAGCACGGGGCCTGTTTCTGATAGAGAGTGAGGAGGAGAAGGTGGGAAGGAGGATGACAGTGAGAGAGAAGGAATTTAGAGAAGTGTGAAAAGAGAGAGAGAGAGAGACAGACAGAGAGAGAGAGAGAGAGAGAGAGAAGGTAAACAGTAGTGAAATAAAATTAAGCACGTGTGAGAATATGGACAGAAAAGAGAGAAAGAAATGAGAGGAGAGTGTGACTGAGATGGAAAAAGAACAGAGACTATGAGTGAAACGGGAGACGGCACAGAGACGTTTGAACAGCCAAGTTTTCAGTTTCTTGCGGAGCTCAAGTATGAGAAGGCAGCTCTAATACGTAAGGGCAGGTCGTTCCAGGCTTTGGTCACGAGGTACGAGAGAGCAAGAAGGCTGATTCTGGGTCTGTGTATGCGGATGTACGTCAGTACAACACGATCTTTTAGATCGCGGTACTTTACAACGCTGCCATTACAACGCAAGTCGTTGGACTTGCGTTGGTGTGCGCGGATTGAGGATTATTATAATTTTATATTCCAACACCAGCCCACATAACAGTAGGGAAGGTGTTGGAATATAAAATTACAATATTCCTTATCCAACAGCGCCATCCAGCGCAAGTCCTATTAACGACTTGCATTGTAATGGCATCGTGGTAAAGGTAGTGCGTTGTAAACACCACGTTGTAAACGATGTTTCCCGTGTAGGCAGGGGGTGTGTGCAAGCAGGAGTCTGGGCAGTGGCATAGCTAGGCCTTTGGTCGCTTGTGACGGTCCCAGCATCTCCCCCCTCCCCCTCCCCCCCCCGCAGCAGCCGCATGTAAGATCGAGGGGTAGTTGCTGCATGTGTTGACTGGGAAACATTTGAAGTTTTCATTGAGCATTTTGAATGTGTGGACGCAGGATGTGTGACTATGTTGACAAAAGTAAACTTTACAGCACATTTCCCCCATTTTTTTGCTCCCTTCATCAGATGTCTGCCTTTCACTGTGTAACTGGGCAGTGCTGACTGTGGATGGTGCAGATACCAATCTCCAAAGAAACATTTTGGTTACCAGCATACTTTTTTTTAAATAAAATTAAGCAATGGGTTAGATTTGACCAATCCACTAGGCAGCTAGATTTTAGAATTGTAAAAAGGTGATCTAGTCGAATGTGAAATTATGTTTCACGTGGAACAACAAAGTGAGTGGATGGAGGAGTAAAGCATAAACTTTGTGAGGACAGCTCAACTTCAATGGTGCAACGTAAGGGATTTCCTGCAGGATCCTCTGTTAGTGCATGTCCGCTAATCGTTAATGTATGGTCTGGTGGCACCACAAACAAAGGGAAGAGCTCAATTAGGGTGCCCTCAAATCATGGTCCCTTCAGTGGACAAAAGTTCTGCATACTTCCCTTTACTGCTAGTTGGACCTTTCATCCTCCTATGAGAGAGCACAAAGCATCTATCCAGGTGAAGGAACAGGAGCTCCGCACTGGCTGAGGGTGCAGGTGTTGTGCTCCGGCGGGAGATACTGGAGCCCATTTAAAGAAGTACAGCACTGTTATGGGCATGCACACACTGCATGGGTCTACTCACAGGTCTCCTGGCTATCTTAGTCTAATCCTGCAGAAGTGTCCTTTGCTGCCAATGCTCACCATAATAAGAATATATTTAATTTTGGCATGGCTTCAGCTCATTCACTAATGTGGCTGCCAATATTACTTCCCATGATGAATTTGCATCTTTGTCTAAACTTCTTTCATTTGGAGAGAAAGAAGCAAGTTTACCTTAGGCGTAAGTGTGTAGTTTTTTATAAAAAAAATTACCAATAGCTAGCAAAATGGGAACTGGCTGTATAGGTGTAATTTACAATATTTTCTCACTCCTCTCACAGCACTGTATAGCCATTTAAAGTTTATTGAGAAGCCATTACATCTTTGAGTAAAAATGCATGTCTTTCATGTTTTGGTACTAGTCCTGCACAAAATGCAGTGTTATAAAACCCATGTAGTAGAACAAACCATGAATTATGGAAAATATTTCATGGTTACGTGTAAAATCCAAATTTTGTCATAATAATGATAGCCCTCAAACCACTGTGCTGAGTTTTGACACTGCCCAGGGTACTAAGAATATGCAGCTTGGAGGACAAAGGTTATTAAAATGATGATGCAAAAAATGCAAATTATGTGGCACATTGTTGGTGGTATTATTTTCATCAGTTTGAACTAGAAACAATTTTGGTGAAATCTACATATTTTGGAAATTATGCGGCAGATTCAGTAAATCCATAATTATGCTATAAACTCTGCAGCCGTAGATTCAGATAAATCCACTGATCTCACCATTACCTGTTGTTTTATCAAGAATCTATTTATGACAGGGAAACAAAACCTTGACATTTTAATTCCAGTCAATGCCCACTGTTAGCTGCATTTTGAATAAAACAGCTGGTGATATAAAAAATACTTAATGCGTACCTTGTCATTCCCATCTCAGACTTCCGGCGACATTCACAAACTACATGGTCAAAGATATCACTAGCACCCCCTCAATAATTATATTGGACCAGATTACACAGTTACCCATTTAGTATTCTCTGTATGTACTCATATTTAAACTATTCAGTATATACAATTAGATGAAACTCCACCTTAAACAAGAGACAACTCATTTAGGTGCTACCCATGTATAACACATAAAAACCAAAATAATTGGCATTCACTCGACTCACTATACAGCATGAAGAATATGGCCTTGTGGCTATGTTCAAACATCAACATAACACAAGTGTTCACAAGGAGTGGTGAAATCAAATGTTTGAAGCATTTTTGAATGTTCTAATACATCAGCTAAAGAATAAGGTGTGGTCTAGTTGCTAAGATTTCAATCTTACGACCTTGGTTTGAATCCAGTTTGAGATTGACTGAAAATTGTGAAGTTGTGGGAAATCAATGAACCAAAATTTGCATAAAATGTAAATGCGTGAGATACTAGTGTAAGTGTGTGTAACACAAACATTTAAGCTACCACTTGATGAACACAGCCTTGCATCATTTTCCGTCGCCTCCCCATAATGTGCAATGCTCTCTTCTCTCGGGCTAGGTCCATGCTATGGAAATACCAACTCATGCATTCTATTACATTGTGAACAGGTGTCCACCTTATTATTGACTTTGGATACTACATTGTTTTGAGCTGTTGGGGAGCCCCCCTCATTTTGTGACAGCCAGAAAGAAACTCTCCACAATTCTCTTTATTCTGGTTTCTTTTTCACACCTCAAGTCTACTTTTCATTGTATGAAGGAGCACCTTCTTGGGCACATTGGCAGATTCCTCCCACACACAACTTCTTGATCCTTGGAAGCGTTTTATCATTTTGCAGTTCATTCCTCTTTTAATCAGATAAGACACCTTTCTTTTCTGAGCATTAGTCCACGGGCATAGCTACCATTGGTGCAGCAGGTGCAGTGGCACCAGAGCCTAGAGCCCTGAGGGGCCAGTTGAGCCCTTTTAATTGCTTTTATTTACTACCACACCAGCATTAAAATTGGCCATTTCCCCTGCTTGCACTAGGGCCCATGGCATCCTTGCTACATTACTTCCTCAGACATGCATATGACTCACTTGGTACCAACCATCCTGCAGAAAACTAATGCTCGCAGGTCTGGTGTACACACTGTGAGCTTCAGCTGTGCTCAGGGGCTCAGGGGAATGTTCTGGCGAAGATAAAAGATCTGGCTTTAATGTGCTAAAGCACGAAAGAACAGGCATGCCTTTTCCATGTATTAGCACATTAAACATGAACCTATTGGCCTTTCAAATATGTCTGATTCCCAGTGTGCGAAATTGTAGCCACACTACCAATTTTTAGTACTAGCTCTCCCCCATCTGCCCCCAAAGTTCGGGTCCAGTTACGCACCTGAGTCAGCATTTGGGCCATTTTTGATTTTTTTTGTAGGCTTGTTTTTTGGCATGCTGAGCCGGTTTTTACTATTGATTTCCTTGATATTAAAACAAACATTGCCTGCAGCAAGCACACATGTATGCAGACTTCCATAACTTGCAAAACAATTATACAGCATTTCTTTACAAGTTCAAAACCACCCCAATTTGCAAACATGGGCCACTTTTTAGCAATATAATTCACTCACAGGGGTTGCTTTTATTTTTGTGCCCAGGCCTATTTTCTGTCTCAGTCCAACTTTGCATAGAGGTCTGAAAGCAACCACAACACCAGAATATAGCACCAGGCTTCCTTGACCATAAGCAGTGAGAGATCCTGCCTGACAGAAATGCATACCTGCCACGGTGCCACTGTGACCCACGATATCGGCTACCATCACACGGTCTCCCAGTGAGGAGCCGATATCACACGGTGGCAGGAAAACCACAGAAAACCACTGTAAATAGTTGTTTTCCAGCTCGTTTTCCGAGACTTTGAACTACTGACGTTCATTAAGGGGTGTTAAAGCAACACAGGACATCAGCACCAGCCTCAGCAATGCTTTTTTTTTATTTTTTGGGAGGAGGCTGGTTGGGGGCAGGGTGGGGTTCAAAAGTGCCTCGTAGGTAGTTCTGGACACGAGGCCCCACCCCCTTCAAGGCCCTGCCCTCCCCTCACACAGTGAGATTATTCTTCAAGCTGGCAGGTATCAAAATTATACATTTATACAAAATCTGCTTTCACTAATTTTATTTCTTTCTATATTCATCTCAAATTTCTTTCTACTACTCTTTCCAATGTACTACCCTATACCTCAATCAATACATCCATTACCTCAACTCTCTCATTCATCCCAAATCCCATACCACTATTATGATCCCCAAAATAGCCCTTTCTAGACTCTTCCCCACTCTACCCCTCCTTACATCATCTCTTACCTCTTTACTACTCGATCTCCCAAACAAGCCTTTCTCAACCCTTCCTTTTGACTCTTCCCCCTCCACCTCCCTTTTACTCACCCCAAGCCTCCGTTCTACTGCTAAGAGCCCCAAAACATCCCTTTACTATCCTTCTCAATCCAAATATCTGACTAACATATCCATCATTCAAATTACTGTCATATTTTTAACTATACTAATTCAACACTGATCCTTTATGGGTTCTGGAGTAGTGTGCTACTTGACAAAAAAGCACTTCAACACCCCATCAGGGGTAACAAGCACTATATAAATCCAAACCTTTTTCCCTCTTCTATCCCTCCACTATCCTTCTCAATCCAAATTACTGACTAACCTATCCACCACTCAAATTACTTTCATATTTCACTATACTAATTCAACACTAATCCTTTATGGGTTCCGCAGTAGCGTGCTACTCACCGAAAATGCGCTTTGATGCCTCGTCAGGGGTAGTAAGCGCTATATAAATGCAATTACAATATGATACAATACAATAGTATAATCAGTATTTGTAAAGCGCGTGTTCACCCATAGCTCTATCTAGGCAATGATTAACACGTTTCACTCAATGTGACCCCTTTTAGCAACATCAGGAAGATGAAATGCTGAGTGGCTATACAAGGATTCGACCCTGGGACTCCACACAACTTCTTAAAGAAAATGTATTACCAATGAGCCGGAAAAAAAAGTCAGAGGTGAACTAAACCCTTTTCCAGCTCCATAGGTGCTAGGATACCGAGAACGGTCTCCTGCATTTAGGACATTAGTGTAGCTCTGGTGACTTCACAACTGCACTATCCCCTTGAAATTAGATCTGGGAATTGCGCTTTCTCACAGCCCAGACGGCTGTAGAAAGGCCTCCACAGACCCAACTGGCACGTGACCTGCAGGGGCGCTTCCTACCGGGGTTGGCGCTTGCAGAGTCGAGTCTAGTTGTTATTTCACACACATTCAGGGCCGGGCTAGCCATAGCGGGTACCGGGCAATCCCCCGGTGCGCCGCATGGGTGGGGGCCGGTGTTGAGCCGCTGAGGGCCATTTTTGTTACAGGGCCATTTTTGCAGCATAGCTGCAAAATTCGGCCCTGTACCAAAATCGGCTGAAAACCGGCCCCGGGGAAGAGCTCGGCGGCCCCCCAACCCCACCATTGGGGAGGGGGGCAGCCGAGCACTTTGCCAGGGCCAGTTGTGGTTCCCAGTCCGGCCCGGCACACATTCCCAGCTCTCAGACTGCGTCACAGCTGTCACGGGCTCTGAAGGGGAGGAGAGCATTGCTGCACTCTGTAAAACCTGAGGAATCTTCCGGGTGCACCAATTACCTACAACTGAAAGGTTTGCCCTTCCAAATGGGGAATAACACAGACATGCTGGTGCTTTCTGCACTCGAGTCCAGCAGGCCCCCAGCATCCATTATATATTGGCACGTTTGACTTGCTGCTTTGTCTCTGGCAGGAATTCCCGGGGTGTGGAGTTTACGCACCCAGTAAGTAGTAGGCACAGTAAACTTTGCACAATGTATTCCTCCAATTCTTAAACAGATCGTTTTCCTTTAATCTATTTTTAATGTGGTAATGTGTGGCAGGTTTTTACAGTCATTTTGCTGACAAATATGTATTTAAATAGTTTCTTTTAAATCAAAAGAGGACCTCAAATATGAGAAATGGGAGGGGTGTCACAGAGAGTATTTGCAGTAATATTAGTGAGCTGCTGCAGCTGTGTTACAATACTGAAAACACACATCACTATCCCTGAATATTAGATGTAAACATATTTAGAATTTGTACCAGTGTGCCTGTGCACTGGCAGGGTTGTATGGCATTACAACGCGGGCTTTTACCCCGCATGCCATTACAACGCGGGGATTACAACGAAAGTCGTTACAAAGACTTTCGATGGAGGGCGCTGGATAGTGGAATAGTTTAATTTTTTATTCCAACTCCCGCCCACGTTGACAGTAGGGAAGGTGTTGGATAGAAAATTAAACTAATCCCTATCCAACAGCGCCCTCCAGCGAAAGTCGTTGTAACGACTTTCGTTGTAATCCCCGCGTTGTCATGGCTGTTCACCCGCTGGCAGTGACCTAGACAAACAGTGCATGAACCAACTGAAACTGGATCATATATTCAAAGCTGTTCTGAACAAGGGCCCCAAAATTCAGTTTGTCCCAGGGCCCCAGAATCCTTAAGACGTCCCTGGTCCCTAGGTGTGTCTGTCCATGGTGCATGGGAAAGCCTAGTGTTGACTTGGGGTGTGACTGGCTCTGCTCACTGTGTTAATACCTCTTCCTGTTATGTAGGGTGGTGGATCGGTGCAACAAGAGACTTGGATAAGAACTAACCAGTTATGGAAGTTCCACCAGAACATTGGTACTGACTTTTATTGGTGCGGTTCATGCTTCAGCGCAGGGGCTAGCGGGACCTGTGTGTGGACACTGACCTTCTTAAAGAGTCTGTAACTATGCATGTGGAGCCCGAACATAAAAGATCCTTCAACTCCTGTCTGTATTTTGATATCCTTTACCCGCATACCCCTGACGAGGCATCAAAGCGCTTTTCGGTGAGTAGAAGAGATCACTAGAGAGTAAGTAAGCAGTGCTCTTAAACTCACAGAGCAGGCCTCCTCCCCCACTTCTTTCGTCTACTTGGAGATACACACTGCATAGGGCCACGAAAGCTCCTAGATGAGGGGGGCCCAGTATAGGTCCAAAGGCGATTATCCTGAAAAACTGGCACCTTCTGTTTTTGCATTGGATACCCATTTCCTGGGCCAATATCTAACCATCGATCTAGGAAAACCAGACTGGGGGTTGTATAACTAATATTTATTGAGCTTCTAACCCCCAAGATGTCATCTGTGACTACTACCCACTCTACAGGCCAGGACACCTCAACCGTAGATACCTCACCTGGTATTTTCATAGAGTGGATTCTGATTCACATACATGACTGTCTTTCCATTGGCTGCAGTCCAGCTCTCTTACCGTGGGACTGAACATTCAGTTGGTGCACCATCCAACCGTGAGACTTGTGCATGTTCACAAGCACAGTCACCCCTGTAACAATAGCATTATCTGGTTCTAACAGACCAGAGGCCCACTGGTTGCCTTCAAGAGGCGGTGTAATACTGGGTTGTAAACAAAACAGGCTTTTTGCAGGTGTTCCCACTTTTTGCACCATTTGGATCTCAATGCTGATGGCAGATCACACTCTCCCTGTCATGTCATGCTTGGATGGGCAGTCCTAGGCTAAGGCACTGAAACGCCACCTTTCCCCTTCTACAACATGGCTCTCTACACGTCCTTAAACTTCTTGCCAACACCTGAAATAATTCATGGGAGCTGATATGTTGCATGGCCCCTAAATCGAAGCGGACCAGATCTGGTGAATTACCCTTTGGTGGGAGGAAGGCTCATTACGCCTCTTTAGGCACCTACTCCTGCAAACATGCTCGGATCCAGTTCCCTCCATTGTGTTTCCAGCGCGGGGCCAGGATGATGCACTGCAGGGTCCATTTCAGTACCTTCCAAATTTGGTAACAGAATATTGTAACCAAAATATCGTCTGACAGAAATATCATGTCCTAAATATGGTTTACAAAAATATCATCTAATTGTAATTAGTAAGAGAAAATCTATACCTAACAGTAGGACTGTATTATTATTATGATTAAGTGTGGGCCGAAAATTTGTTCCGCTCGCGGAATTTGCGGATTTTCTGCGATTTTGCGATCTGGAAATCTCGCAAAATCAGCGAATCTGCGAGCGGGACGAACTTTCCATGAAGCACTTACAGGGTTACAGCAGCAGGTGCCCAAGTTGAAGCTAATTTCTTTATAACCATTTACAAAAGGGTTACAAAGAAATTAACTTCAACTTGGGCACCTGCTGTAACCCTGTAAGTGCTTCCTGAGCGGCGCCTCGTTGCCTACTTGCAACTATTCTCTGACCCTGCTCTGATCCTCGAAGCAGGGTCAGAGAATAGTTACAAGTAGGCAACGAGGCTCCTGTCCCAAAAATTAAACCTCAGCAGGAAGCACTTACAGATACAAATAAAGCAGGTGCCCGAGTTGAAGCTCAAAGTCAGTAACGTTTTAATCAGCCCAAAACATTAACACGGTTGAGGCTGGGCAAGTGTGCTTTAACCCCATATCTGCCGTCGAAAATGAGCTGTAATGATCGAGGGAGGTCTTTGCATCCATGAGTTTCTCGAGCATGATCCCCGTGTAGTTCCTGTGGCCAGGAGGCTGCTTTCTCCTCACCTGCTGCCCTGCTCGCTCTCTGACCCTTTACACAAGAGGCATGTGAACACGCATAGCAGCCCCGCCCGTTTGGCCCCGCACCACACACTCGTGGTACCAAACGTCTTCCCGCCCTTTCCCCACTATGATGGACAGCTTTGTCCATCATAGTGGCGTCTTCGTGGATAACTATGCAGGGCAGGATTCATTCTGGCACAAGGCTCCTGTCCCAAAAATTAAACCTCAGCAGGAAGCACTTACAGATAAAACTAAAGCAGGTGCCCGAGTTGAAGCTCAAAGTCAGTAACGTTTTAATCAGCCCAAAACATTAGCACGGTCGAGGCTGGGCAAGTGTGCTTTAACCCCATATCTGCAGTCGAAAATGAGCTGTAATACTCGAGGGAGGTCTTTACATCCATGAGTTTCTCGAGCGTGATCCCCGTGTAGTTCCTGTGGCCAGGAGGCTGCTTTCTCCTCACCTGCTGCCCTGCTCGCTCTCTGACCCTTTATACACAAGAGGCATGTGAACACGCATAGCAGCCCCGCCCGTTCGGCCCCGCACCACACACTCGTAGTACCAAACGTCTTCCCGCCCTTTCCCAACTATGATGGACAGCTCACTCAAGGGACCTCGGGCATTTTGGCGCGGTGGCAAAGTTACAGGCACACAGGGACACTAAAGGCAAATCTTCTGGCCCTTTACGCAGCTGCAGTGTAGGAAAAGCAATATACATTTACCCAACGAGGTAGCACTTACTGATTAGCCAGTAGAAAGTACTCCAGTTGAGTATAGTGCAATTGCAAAAAAATCCACTATTTTGCTGGAAAATCCACGAATTCGCGGATTTTTTTTCAATTTTGCGTGAATTCGCGGACCGCAAATCCGCAAAAATTCGCCCATACTTAATTATGATACCACTTGTTAATGCTAACTTCATGTTACAATGTCATGTGACCTGGAACATGATAGTGGGCTGCGGCATTTCTACTTTGGTACAAAATGATTGCTACTTTAATACAAAAGAGCCACAACACCTGTCCAAATCGTGCAAGATAATTTGGTGTGTTTATATTTGTACCCAGTGTGGAGGCCCCCGGTTCTTAAGCAGCAGGTGGGTGCATTTTTATTTTACAATATATGACAAACTATAAATGTATTTACATTTCTTTAATTTAATAAAAGATTCGAATATGGAGGATCTAACCAATCGGTAATGGAGGGAACATTTTATGAGCACTACCCAGTCAGGAATAAAGACTCCAATGTGTGGTACGAGGGAGGATGAATAGTTGGAAATTACCCCTCCATGCTGATGACACTGTTATGTTCATAGGGCCTGTGGGTAATTTCCAGCATACAATAGAAGTAGTATTTAAAAATAATTTTATATGTGCACTTAGAAGGAAACACACTCTGACAGATGTTCTAAGCAGAATAACAAAGAATAAAACACAGAATTACTAAAAGAATAAGGTGTCACGTGAAGAAAGAAAACAATTCCTAACCCTCCAATGGGACCAAAGCCCTTCACATACCATTGCAGATGTGTTCACTGTCACTGAAGTGACGCGCAACATTGAACAATGTGGTAAATAATATCACTGATGGGACAAAATATCAATGTGGCACAGGACACTGTTAATGTGGCACACAATATCACGTTTGTGACACACTATATAGGTGTGCGATACAATATATGTGATGTGGCAAATTAGGGCTTGCTTGCGCCGCAGAATGCTGTTCTTTGCACACGACTTCCTTTACTACAGGTTATACAGCTTTTTTAATATATTAGATCTGAGTTGGGAAGCGGAAAGGTTCAAACATTCCGTAAACCCAACCAGTGTAGATAATGTGGTTTGGAGAGTGTGAAGTTTCCCTCATGGTGATGCTTGGTGGGCTTTGGTATACATCATGACACGAGTTGTCATTTTATGTGGGGGGTTGGGTCTCACGCCCTTCGAACTAACCCAAAACAGCTCCTGAAAACGTTTCTTTCACTTTGGTTCCTGGTAACCCACTCTCTGACCAACTTAAGAAAGGATATCGTTTTGTGCAGCCCTTGTTGACTTGTGTTGAGAGTTAATGTAGCGTGGAGTACAACACTAGGTTGCCGTGGTTTGGGTTTTTACTGCCAGATTCATCAAGCTTAATTGCGCTCGCAAAGGGCCAGATTCTGAGAATCTGGCCCTTTGCGAGTGCAATTTTTGCATTTGGGATTCATCATCCCAAATGCAAAATTCGCTAATAAAGAATTCGCACATTTGCGAGGAATTGCATTTAAGGAATCTCTATTTGAGATTCCTTAAATGCAATTCATGAACCATTTTAAAATAGCGAAATCGTAATTTTGGGCCGCTATTTACCGCGAGGTCAAACCTCGTGGTAAATAGCAAAAACTTAGAAAAATGCATTTAAATGCATTTTTCTAAGTAGCATGTTACACACACCCATGTCCTTTGGACATGTGTGTGCGCAACACCAATGTAGATTACATTTCAGGGGTGCTACAGGGTGTCCTTTGGACACCCCTGGCACCCTTGAAATCGCATCCTTATTTGCGAGTAGCAAATTGCTAATCGCAAATAAGGAATAACTCCCCATTCATTCCTATGGGCCTTTCCTTATTGCGATTAGCAATTTGCTACTCGCAAATAAGGAATGTGTAGGAATCGCAATTTATTTAGCGATTCCTACATGAATCCCGTTTTGCAAGTCCTTAATAGCGATTCCTTAATAATCGCTATTAAGGACTCGCAAATCGGGACATTGATGAATCTGGCCGTAAGTTTCCAGTCTGGGATAGAAAGGGCTGAGGTGATTTTGACATCCTGTTGGTTTCCAACCATATGTAGCTGATCTGTAGTACTTGTTTTGACTGAGTTTGATGTGCCACTGCACCGGAGTTTGCTATTCGGTTTCTGGGTCGCCGCGTGACAGTGGACGCGTCACCCTTTCCTGATTTTTCCCAATACCACTGGATGTTGCTGTCATTGATCATCCCTACTCTTCTATTTCATATGGTATTGGGAGGGTGTTAGATGATGATGTATTATAGTCTGTATTCAGATTTGTCAGCCTGTGTAATAATTTGATCACCATTTTGCTGACAATGTGATTTTCACTGTGTATTTTGTCATAAAAAGGTTGCACGCAGGAGGTGAAACAAGTCTGGTTTTCCCCGACTTTAAAGAGCGGACCCTCGTCAGTATGTCTCTTGCTTGGTACTTGGAATATTTTTACTCTGAGGCTTGACTTCTTGTCATACTCGTTGCTGCATTTGGTGGAGCCTCATACTAAATTCTTATATTGACATGCATTTTGTCTAATCATTTTTTTGCCTTTTCTGTTACACTTTAAATTTCCTAATAAACCTTCATAGTGTCTTACTGATCTTGAGCCTTCTTGATGCTTGAGGCTTATTTAAATGACTATGTTGATTTATTTGTTGACAATCTGTTATTTTTAGGGACACATTCCCTCATATGATCTTGAGGGCAACACCATGACTGATCTTGCGTGGGCACTTTATCTAAGATTATCTAATAAGATAGCATCAAAACCTCGTTTGACCCTTTGTGGCGACATCAGCTGCAGATACCCCTCTAGGTCACATGACTTAGGAGGAAACATTGAGGAACCAATGAGGGAAGAAGAAGGAGACCCGGAGCAGAGTGTGGAGCTCTGTGGTTAGATGAGAGACTGAAGGGGTGGGCATGGGGCAAATGGTAAAAATGGAGGGGGGGTACATTAAAAAGGGGTTCCTGAGATTCCCATCATGCAACTCTAGGCCAAGTGACCATAATGCCTAATCGAAGGCCCCAAAAGACAAAGGATGGGATTGGAGGAGAACTCTCTACATCTATCGTGCTAAACAATTATTCTTTAATTACATTCTAATGAACCGGTCTGTTATTTCAACCAACAAAGAAAGGTTAATATTTGTATTAGTGTTATTCTATATTCAATGTAAATTCATCATATCTCATTTTTCTTACTGTTTTAATGCTATAATTATTGAATGTTCTACTATCAAATTACTATTGTAATTGTATTTTATCTTTAATCACATTATATTATTATTATCACCATTTAAATGTGGGAGGTAGGAGTTCAAATATCTCCAAGACTAACTCAGTGCTCCACCCTACCGAGGACACTAAATGAAGTACCATTAAGTTGAGTAATGGTAACACCCATTATTTACAGTACTTAGAAAATGCAAAACCGCGGTGCTCTGCAATATGAAAAGGCACGTATAAAACCCTGTCTCTAATTTTCTTAGTACAGATAAATTGTTACATCTCTGGTCACCTGTAATTGTAAAATTACATAACTGCTCAACTGTAACTTATTACAGTTAACTTATGTCGTCCTAATTCAGATCAAGCAGCCAAGGTGCAAGACAGCTAACAAAGAATCAGCACAGTTGTGGTATAAACAATTTTTATTCTTGTGATCTGTCTGAAAATAAAAAGCACCTAGGAGGCATTTATGTGCTCTATGGTTCATTATATCATAGAATACTACTCATTCTGAGCTGCAGGGTTTTATAATCTGATTTATAGTAAACTGCCTTTTTGCAACAAATTGCTGCTGTTTGGAGTGTTGAATTTTGCACAACAGATTCTGTTTTTATTCTTTATGTCTATAACTATACTATCTGTTTCATATGAGGACCCAGACACCAAACATTTAAGAAGCTTATGTGATGGATAATTATGTGACCATGTAATAAGAAATAAAATACCCTCTGCAGAACATTCAAATAATGTTTAGAGTCCACTTGGAGTGCCATGACCTTATAAAAGAACTCAACCTTCGCTTGGTTTCTCCATATGGTCTTGCAACTCCTTTGTCACTTGCAAACACTTATAATGTATGGCAGAGGTACTATATCCCATTTATTACAAATGCATTCTGACAACAGAACCTGCCTGTAATAGTAAGGCTCGAGTCGGGGTACCTCGCGGGTCGACGGCGTCCCCCCACCTTTTTTACCGGGAGCTCGATAACTGGAGCAAATGGAGCCACACATTCACTCTTTGGCCTCTCTGGGGCAAGATCGGACCTCGTTCAGAACGCTGCTCACGCGCTGGCTTCTCTGATGCAATCGCATCTAAGGGGTGAGCGAGGGGAGGCAATAAGTCTGATGGTGCAAGCCACCTTTCATGACGTCACTTCCCGTCCTGACATCAGTGTCCCCCCACTTCTTTTGTAGGACTTGTGCCCTGGTAAAATGGCGTTCCATCTGGAGCAGCATGTGCGGAAGCCACAGCCTCTACTAGAAGGTATGGCGTACGTCGACCCAACCACCTGCTACGCCCTCTGACTTGGGGCGGCCATGCACGTTGCCGCTCCTTCGCCTGCTGCCTCTCACTGTTGGAGCTGGCACGTCACCCGTCTTATTGCCTCGGCCTGTCACTGGAGAGTTCATGAACACCATTCATCTTCCTGCTGAAGATGCCCTCTGGTGAGTCCACACACACCACCAATCTTTCTGTCAAGAGGCTGCACGCGCAGTCCATCTTCCTGTCCTGCCTTCTCCATGGAGAGGCTACATTTCTCACCCGGAGGCCAGGCTGTCACCAAGTGCTTAATTTGAGCCTGTGGTTGCAGGTGGGGGCAGACTTTTTTGTACCTCATTAGACTTTCACTCAAATCAGAGAGAGAAAGACACACAGTGGTGGCTCCTCTGTAATGGCGGAGGAGCGTCGCCCCACTGGCGCAGCCAGCAGTTGAAAAATAAACCAATATTGTTTTATTTTTCAGCTGCTGGCTGAGCCAGCGTGTGTGGGTATGGATAGGGGTGGGCAATGGGAAGGGGGCGGAGTGATGTGCACTATTAACTATGCATGTCTGTTCGGCCTGTCATCGTAGGCCGGCCAAATAGGCATGCACAATTAGGTTTTTCCAACCTGGCTGTATTGTACAGCCAGGTTGGAGAAACAGCATAGACTCCCTGACCTGAGCGGAGCATCAAAGCAGCCCGCTCAGGCCAATACCCGTGTTGCTCTCATGCAGCACAAGAGCAGCACAGGGATTGGATGGGCAGTCTGCTGCTGTCCCAGTATTTGCTGGGACCAGGAAGCAGAGGAGCTCCAAAGGCCGCAGAACAAGCATGAGGTACGTTTTATTTATTTTTATTTTTCTCTCCCCCTCCATGCACCTCCTGCACACTCTGCAAACTCCCTTCCCCGTGCGTGCTTCCTCCACCCG
The DNA here is from genome assembly GCF_964261635.1 of Lissotriton helveticus. Lineage (NCBI taxonomy): Eukaryota > Metazoa > Chordata > Amphibia > Caudata > Salamandridae > Lissotriton > Lissotriton helveticus. The sequence goes on along the minus strand of NC_136068.1, from coordinate 184,575,039 downwards.
CCTCACCACTGTCCGTATGATTTGGCCGCCACTGAAAACACAAAGGAGGAAAGAAAGAGGAATAGAAAGATAAAAAAACAGTTACAAAGGAAGAAAGTGGGGATAAAAAAGAAAAGAATCTGCAAGAGTAAGGAATACGGACGGGGTATCTGGTGGCGAATTAAAGAAGCATGAGGTGAAATCAAGACTACACAGCTTTGGTATTCTGCACCTCGGATATTCATAATGCCAGCTGCGGGGTTCTGAGCAAAACGTTGGGCCCTAGTACTTATTCTTCTACAAATTAAGCACTGATTGCCACCCATTTTCCTGCTAGGCCATCTCACTGGAGAGGCCATACATGCTAAGACTCCAAATGGCAAAGCCTCTGGTAGGACAGGCCGTCAACGTAATATATTTGATTATATATAGCTTGCTGTCTTTGCGCTAGGGTGACCAACCGTCCGTAAATTTCACGGACAGTCCGTAATTTCGGCCGTCTGTCCGTTGTCCGTGAAGGATTCTTTAACGGACGCCATTTGTCCGTAATTTTAGCTGTGTGCACAAACGGCAAAGCTGGCCCCCCACCTCCCTGCTTGACTCCAATGCTGCTGAGGTCGGGTGTAACTCCGATGCTGTACCAAAGCTCAGACACCCAGCAGCATTGGAGAAGTGTGGCTCAGGGGTTAGAGGCAGCAGACCCGGAAGCTGAGATCGGTCCTGGACCAGGGTTCTTTTCCCCGCCTCGGCGGGTCTTGGGCTAAAAAATTCCACGGACTCGATAATTCTCGCTCCGGTGCCTCCTCGACTCTCGGGTTCACACTCTGCGACTCTGGGCAATAGCTTGCTTAATCTCCACAACGGCCCCTCGCGGCGGGATGCCTGACTTTCACCTTGTGGATACCCTGCTATCTCACAGGGGAATATCAGGACGGGTTCCCTAAGCAAGCGCCGGGAAACCCACTGCGGGTAGCTGTGCGCTATATAAGCTCAACTACATTTACATTTACATTTGGAGAGGCACAGCGGGGTGGCACCCCTCACACCTCCAGCCCTTGACAAGCTGTTAAGAGGTGATTGAAGGTGACTGAGAGGGAGGGGCTGCAGCTTCAGGAGCAGGGGCATCTGTTCAGATGCAAACAGACCTGAATGCGTCACGTCTCTGCAATTGGTGTGACACATTCCCTTTCTGTCCCGGCCCCAAACATCCTAGAACCAGCCCCGATTACACCAAGGCAGCACACGGTTCTTTTCACAGAGCTTAATTACTGTCAACAAACCTCGATTCTTCAAACATGCAGTCTATATTCTAATAAAATAAAGAAATGGCACAATCGCACCCACACTGATCAACAAAGTATGGAGGACAATCAGTTAAATCAGTTCTCTTGGAGTATCTCCTTTCAGTACTGTACATAAGTGTGGGGGGGAGAGGGGGCAAAACTAACATTTTGGAAAGAGCCTGTCTTCTCGTCGTCTTGTCCAGGAGGGGGTAAGGAGCCCCCCCCCCCCCACCCTGGAAGAGACCAGGATGATACTAGAATACTGCATACCCACCCCTGTGCAAACCCTGGTGGATCTTGTTCCCCCATGTGGTGGCTCATGTCCCCCCCACCCCCGCCTGTGATGGCTCCTGTCCCCCCATGTGGTGGCTCCTGCCCCCCCCCCCGCTGTGATGTCTCCTGTCCCCCCCTGTGGTGGATCCTGCCCCCCCCTGTGGTGGATTATGCCCCCCCCCTGTGGTGGATCCTGTCCCCCCCTGTGGTGGATCCTGTCTCCGCCCTGGGTGGCTTCTGTCCCAGTCCTGGAATGGCTCCTACAGCGAGGGTGAAGTTCTTGATGGGCCTCTTCTCAAAAAGGCTCAGCTCAAAATTAATACGAAAAGGTGGGCGAGAGAGTAAGTGAAGGGATGGCTGGATGAATTAGTGAAAGGGTGAATGGATGAATGAAAGATTGAAAAGATGGATAATGGGAGAGGATGGATGGATTGATGAGTGAGTGGAAGGATGTAAGAGAGAAAAGGGAAATAGCTGGATGTATGGGTGGAAGGGTAGCTGGATGGGTAAAAGGGTGGATGGATGAGTGAAAGGATGGATGAGTGAAAAGGTGGATGATGAGTGAGTAAGTGGGTGGATGGATGAGTGAAATGATGGAGGGATTGATAAGTGCAAGGGCGAATAGATGGACGGATGAGTGAAAGGGTGGATGTAAGGATGGATGAGTGAGTGAAAGGGTAGGTAGATGGACAAAATGATGAATAGATGAGTGAAGGAGTGAAAGGATAAATGGATGAGAGAAAGAATGGATGAGTGATAGGGTCAATGGATGGATTCATGAGCGGATGAGTATATGGATGGATGGGTGGGTGGGTGGGTGGATGCATGGAAGGAAGGATTGCTAAGGGAAAGAGTGGATGGAGAGAGAAAGGGAGGATGATGGATGACTGAAAGGGTGGATGGGTGGAAGGATGAGTGACTGGGTGGATGGATGAGTAAGTGAAAGGATGGCTGCATGGGTGAAAGGGTAAATGGCTGGATGGATGAGTTAATGGATGGATGATTAGAAGAGTGGATGGATGAGTGTACAGATGGATAGGGTGAAAGAGCGGATGGATGGATAATGGATGGATGAGTGAAAGGATGGATGAAGGGATGGATGAGTGAAATGATAGATGGAAGGATACATGATGGATAGGTTTGCAAATGGCTGAATAGGTCTAGATATGGCTGGGCTTACTTATATACTATTGCGCGACCTCTGATGTGTCTGTAAAACTTATCCAATTGTCCTGAAGTTTTGTCCTAAATTTTGACCTCCTGTCCTGAATTTGTGTCCTGAATTTTGACCCTTTGTCCTGAATTTTTACACTCACCGTCCTGAATTTGCACCAATGCCAGTTGGTCACCCTACTTTGCGCCCCTTTTTCCATTGTCTCGAATAACTTCTATGTGTCTGAAATGTTTATTGCTCACAAGCCTCTGAAGGTTTCTGATACCCATTCAGTAGCTGCAAGCGTAGATATTTAAGTTCTGCCCAACTGTGTCTGCTTTCATTTTCACCTGTGGCATGGCGGGTGTCATGGGCCTTTGTGCAAGGAAAGGACTAGGGACTTTTGAAATGGGAAATACTGCAACAATCAATGTTCAATTGGCCCATCACGGCACGCGGTGTAAAAGCACGCGTTGTAAAGCCGTACAACCGTGCAGCAGGTACAGTGACACTGGGGCACAGAGACCTGATGGGCCAATTGAACATTGATTGTTGCTGTATTTCCCATTTCAAAAGTGCCTAGTCCTTTCCTTGCACAAGGGCCCATGACACCCGCCACGCCACAGGTGAAAATGAAAGCAGACAAAGGTGGGCAAAACGAAGATATCTGGCTGGCAGCTACGGTTGTACGGCTTTACAGCGCGTGCTTTTACACCGCGTGCCGTTACAACGTGTTTTTTTCAACGCAAGTCGTTACCACGACTTGCGTTGGAGGGGGTGCGGACTTAGGAATTTTTTCATTTACTATTCCAACACCAGCCTACGTACAGTAGGGAAGGTGTTGGATAGTAAATAAAAAAATTCCTTGTCCTGCAGCGCCCTCCAGCGCAAGTCGTGGTAACGACTTGCGTTGAAAAAAACGCGTTGTAACGGCACGCGGTGTAACAGCCGCGTCGTAAAGGCTGTTCCCCCTGCTGCACCAATGTGAGCTCCACCCCTGTATTCGAAGGATTGAAATCTGACTCCCCACCTTTTACACTCCCTAAATGTATAATTCCTTCCTCCCGCCTATCAGGTCCTATGAATCATTAAACATCCCCTGACAATTGCTGAAAACGTGGATTTTTACACAACCCAATAAAGTCTTAACTTAGGGCCAAATGTATCAATGGGTTTTACCCATTCTGTGCCTATGGGAAAATGTGTTCATACATATGGCCCTTAATGTTTTTAGGTTGAAGCTGATCAGTTGCTGTCTGGTTGCAAAGCCATATTGGGGACATTCTGAAAGCTTCCCTAGAAATGCATTCCTCCCATTGTTTACCATTGGCTTTCTGTTTTGTAACTCGTATTTGCTTACTTTCTATGTGCTGGCTTTATTTGTTTTAGACTGTCATTCATCTCTTTGTCTCTCCTGTGGGGCATACCTGTTTACCACCTCTCTGACTGGCTTCTTGTATTCTACCACAAGTGCTCACTTTCTGGGAACACTTTTTTTCCTTTTTCACGAGGCACTCCACAAGAGTACATGTGTTTTCAGTTGTCTCGTATTTGTTATTTGCAGTAAACATGCTTTATTTCTTTGAAAAGGTTTCCTGCTTCCTGTATTTCTGCTTGACTGATTCTCCTTATCTCTGCCATTACCAGTTCACAAATCTCGAATGCCTGCAAGGTACAACGTTATGTCTACCAGCTTGATTAGTGTGGTCAGTGCTTTTTACTAACAGCATAATTTAAACAATCCTCTTTCTCAATTTCATGCTGATGCCGTAGGTGCTGGAAGAATTGGGGGGGGGGTGGTGCTGAAGAACCCCCAAAGAGCCATGCTGGAGTTCAAAAGTGAATGGGCAATAAACAGGCCTTTACATTGTGTTTTTATCTTGTCACATTTGCTGTGCTTCAAAGACAGAGGCCAAATGTCAAGCTGTGTCTTCCAGGGAGGTTGGTGTTTACTTTTCTTTCTCTGCCTGCAAACTGAGAGGATTTATGTAACAATCTTGCTGGGTACTGGGGGTTGAAAGGAAAGTCTGTGGGATATTATTTTTTTCTAGTGCACAACAAAATTTAAATGCCACAGTAAATGAACTGTTCAGATATTTCAAAATTAAATAGAATTATGAAAGCACAAATAAATAATAAATTTTGTTGTAATTTTGCAATGTGGTGGACATAGATCAAAACAAATTAATACACTAGATGATGCTGATTTCCACACATCATTGTTTGTATGTTTGTGCAAATGTGATGCTAATTTCAATTGAAAATGTGTTGTCTCTAATGGTGGTGCACTATCACACCACACATACTCCACTCTATGCCACTTTAGACCACTCCACTCGATTCTACGCCACTTTATTCCACTCTGTGCCCCTCCACACTATGACACTCTACGCTACTCCACTCTACAACACTTTGCTCCACTCAAGGCCACTCCAACTCTATGACACTCTACAACACTCTATGCCACTCCACTCCACTCTACAACAGTCCACTCTGTGCCATTCCACTCCACAACACTTTACACCACTCTATGCAACTCCACTCTATGTCACTTCTCTCAATGACACTCTACTCCACTCTATGCCACTCTACTGTACTCTAACATTCTACGCCACTGCACTCTACTACACTTTACTCTATTCCAGTCTACAACACTCTACTCCACACTACGTCCCTCTAAGCCACTCCACTCTATGACACTCTACTGTGTTCCACTTTATACCACTGCACTCTACAACACTCTACTCCACTCCTCGCTGCAACACTCTATGCCACTCCACTCGACACCACTCCACGCTTTTCCACTCCACTCTATGCAACTCCACTCTGACACTTCACTCTACACACAACACCCCACTCAACAACACTCTTTTCTACTTGACGCCACTCCACACTATTCCACTCTGCCCTACAACACTCTACTCCACTCAGTGCCACTCTATGCCTCTACACTGTACAACACTCCACGCTACAATACTGTATACCACTCCACTGTATGACACACTACGGCACTCCATTATAGTACACTTTCCTCCATTCCAGTCTACAACACTATTTGCCACTATACACTCTGCCCCACTCCACTCTACTCTATTCCCCTTTACACCACTCCACTCTATGCCACTCCAAAACACTTTACTCCACTCCTCTCTATAACACTCTATTACACCCCCACACTACTCCAATGTATACCACTCCACTCTACGACAATCTACTACTCTACTCTACAACACTCCTCTCAATTATACTCTTTCTTTACTCAAGGACATACCATACCACAACACTCTACTCCACTCTATGACACTACATCACTCTATGACACTCTACTCTATGCCAATTTACTCTACAACACTGCACGCCACTCCACTCTACAACACTCCTCCACTCTACGCCTCAGTACTCTACGGCACTATATGACACTCCACTCCGGGACACTCTATGTCACTCCACTGTATGCCACTCTATGTCACACCACTCTATGACAATCCATTCCAATAGAATCTACTCTATTCAAGTCTACAACACTCTACTACAGTCTATGCCACTCCACTCTATGACACTCTATGACACTCCATTCTACTAGACTTTACTCCATTCAAGTCTACAACACTCTTCTCCACTCTACACCACTCCACTCTATGGCACTCTAATCTATGGCACTCTACTCTATACCACTTTACACCACTCCACTCTATGCTATACCACTCTGCTCCACTTACTCTCTACACCATGTCACTCTACACCACTCCACTCTACACCACATCATTCTATGCCACTCCACTCCATGCCACTCTACTCTGTGGCACTCTACTCCACTCCGCATCACTCTAGTCTATGTCACTCTACTCAATGACTCTCTCCTCTACTCTAGGTCACTCCACTCTACTCCTTGACACTCTACTCCACTCTACCACACTCCACTCTGCAACACTCTACACCACTACACCTAACAGCACTCTGCCTTACACCTCTCAACACCACTTTACTCCACTTTAAGCCACTCGTCTCTAAACCACTCCACCCTACAACACTTCATTCTATGCCCCTGCACTCTATTCCACACCACTCTAGTCTATGTGACCCTACGCCATTCTATGTCACTCCACTTACAACATTGTAGGCTACTCTACTTTATGACACTCTACACCACTCTTTGCCACTCCACCCTACACCACTCTACACCACTCCATAACACTGTACTCCACTCTACACCACTGAACTCTAAGACACTCCCTCATGGGCACTCTATGCCACTCCACCCAACACCACTCCATAACACTGTACTCCACTCTACACCACTGCACTCTATGACACTCCACTCAAGGACACTCTATGCCACTCTACTTTACAACACTTTATTCTATGCCACCTCATTCTAGGTGACTCTACTCTGTTCTACACCACCCCACTCTACACCACTCCATGCCACTCTACTTTACAACACTGTACCCCACTCCACCTCACTCCACTCTACAACACTCCACTCTATGCTATTCTACACCACTCCACTCTACACTGTAGTCCACTCTACGACCCTCCACAGAACTCCACTCTACCACACTCTATGCCACTACACAACACTTTACTCTACGCCACTCCACTCTCTGACACTATGAAACTCCATGCCACTCTACACTACTCTAAAACACAGTACCCCACTCCACCTCACTCCACTCTATGCAACTCCACTCTATGCCAAAGTACACCGCTCTACTACATGGAACTCTACTCCATTCCACATTCCTCCACTGTATGACACTCTACTGTAAAACACTCCAATTTACAACACTCCATTCAACAACACTCTTCTGTACTCTATGCCACTCCACTCTACAACACTTTACTTCACTCTACGATATTCCACTCTAAGCCACTCTACAACACTCCTCTCTACAATACTCCACTCTACGACACTCCAGGACACTCTACGCCGTTCCATTCTATGCCACTTCACTCTACAACACGCCATTCTACTCTATGACACTCCCCACTACGCCACTGCACACCACTCCACTCTATGGCACTATATGACACTCCACTCTACGACACTCTAAGCCACTCCACTCTATGACACTCCAAGCCACTCCCTTCTACTATGCTTTACTCCATTCTAGTCTACGACACACTACTCAACTCTCCGACACTCCACTCTATACCATTCAACTCTACAACAGTGTACTCCACTCCTCTCTACGACACTCTACTCCACTATACGCCACTCCACTTCGAACCAGTCCACTTTATGGCACTCCACTTTACAACACTCCACTCTATGCCACTTCACTCCACAAATTTCTGGTCCATGCCACTAACGTTTAGTCACGCTGAACAGCAGCCACGCAAAGCCAATAGGGCTTGCATAGGTAAACCTATTGGGTGCGCCAATGCTTGTTTCTGTGAGTTAAAGTTATCCTTAATATGTTTATTTCAGTACACAGCTTCTTAGTGCAAGGCAACAATAGAGCGTTTAACAAATATGAACAAATAAACTAGTTTTGTACTTTTAATATTTGCTGTTTTGATGTAAAATATGTAATTGCTTAGCTAAACTAGTTGAGTAAATATTTAAAAAAAGAAAAGGTGTGCTCATCTGAAAAGGCCACAAATGTTTGTTTATACATGTAATAAGGCCAAAAAGTTTTTTTTTTTTAGAAAAGCCACATGTTTTGAATTCTTGCGAAGTCATGGATCGCCTTTCACGGCCAGGCACCTGGCATACCATGTCCTCAGGCAACCTTTGAGCAGAACTAAATGTCCAGCTCAAGCAGAGTTCCAAGTCAGGTGCCATTTTCCACTCTTAGCACAATTGCAGGGTAATGACATTTCAGAAAGATAGAAATGTATTTCTACAGTACTCAAGAACAGCGACAAATTGAGCAAAATGGCTAATGGGTGGGTCGCTAAGAGTCGATTTTCCAGGCTATGGACAGGGAAGCCTGTCAGCCTGCAGCCATCCTTTCACCCTGCCTCCATCACAGGTTGGGTTCTGCTTCTGTGAAAGACGTGGCTCCTTAAATCAGCGACAACCAGTAAGAGCAATTCCTCGCACTAGTAACGGTCAGTGCCGCACTGGCCTATAGGCAACGCAGGCAGTGCCCGATGGGTTGATCTGACAGCTTACTGTGTGGGGTGGTTATTCTGGCGGTTAATTTGCCTGTTTTATGGTCTGCTGGGCAAGTTTTTTTACTGTTGGTTTCCACAATATTAAAACAAACATTGCCAGCAGCAAGCTCAAATCCATCGAGTCTTCCATACTTTACACTGTCCCTGTTTGCACCACAGAGCACCTTTAACCCCTTGGGCGCGGCCGCGATTCTGCACCTGTGCGGCGTTTTCCGTAGTGGGCGGGTTCATGACGGCCCCCAGCCGTCATCAGCACACGCCCACCGTGGTGCATGACGGACGGGGCCGTCAACAGCACCGAAGGGGTTAACTGACTTTCCATTATCGAAAAACACCTTAGACACCAGCGAGCCACTGCCTCTCTATTCAGGTGTTTAGCTGTTCTTGGTCTGAGATGAGATAGCCGGCCTTGAGCACTACTTCGTCCCACAAAGCAGCTGTGGCAGGGTACAGAATGCTGGCACACCAATCATCTCGGTGCCATGCGGGCCCTGGCCCCCGCAGCGCTGTCTGATGATGCGACAGGGACACTGAGCTCCAGCCTCCTGTGGCCAATCAGCCCTGTAGTGCCCTCCCTATACAACCATAAACCACTCCAAAAATGCAGAGTGCAGGAAGTGTGGTTACCGTTTTTCCTGCCCACAGACCCTACATTAATCAGTAGGACCTAGTACCAGAGACATCCTTACACAATAACATACCCAGATATTTTTCTGGGTCGGAAGAAGATAAGGGGTGGCAAAAAAGTACAAGTAGAGGTGTTACAGAAGTGATTACCATGGCTAGAGGCTCACACTGAGACTCATATTTGATATGAACCATAGCCACATCAAAAATTTCTATGCCACTCAACTCTATGACACTCTACTCTACACCACTCCACTCTATGACACTCTACTCTACACCACTCCACTCTATGACACTCTACGCCACTCCATTCTACTACACATAACCATAACTCTCAGTGTGTGCTACGCGCCGAAAAGCACTTCAAAGCCTCGTCACGGGTAGTAAGTGCTACATAAATACAATTACACTAGTCTACAGCCTCTTTAAAAGCTTAGAAGCAGTACATCATGTTTACTCTCTGTTTTCAATGGGTTGCTCAATGTTTCTTTCAATTTGTTTTAAGATATTTTCACTTTGAGGTACTGTTAGGCTCAAATATCACCTTGCACGTAAAACAGTGGCATGTGATTTAACAGTGAAAATGACATCTATATATTCTTTCTATATTTATAAGTGTGAGGCTACTTATAGAATGTGTGGCTTTTATGTAGCGCCTAATTACTGAAGAGGCTGCTTCAGGATGCTTAAAAAACAATATATATCCTGACACATGTATTTTTAACTACATCCTAGGTATCAAACTAAGCTTGAAATAGAATTGATGAGGGCATGAGTGGTTCACTTCTTAATGCAATTTCTTTGCCTTTTAATTAGTGTTTAATGAATGCATGGCAGGTGTATCCATGGGCTTAAGGGGGCTGTTGTCCTGTCTGCTGATATACTTTTACTCAGAAACTGCTATGAAGTCTGCATGCACTTTGCAAAGTGTATTATGCTATGTTATGTTATGTTATGTTATGTTATGTTATGTTAATTGGATTTGTAAAGCACATGTCCGCCCCAGCAACTGGCCTTCCCACAAACATGGGCATCACACAACAGAGAGATGCAGTGAGAAGGGGCACAGAGAGAAGCAGTGAGAAAGGGCACAGAGAAGCAGTGAGAAGGGGTACAAAGAGAAGGCGAGAAAGTAACCTAGTTGGCGAAAAGCCAGTTTTAAGCTGTTTCCGAGAGCAAAAATGATTCTGCGTATTTCTTCTGGACAATAAGCCACCCTTTTCTCACTAGCTCCCTCACAACCAAAAAATCTCATTGACTTCCATCATTCCTCATTTCCAATAACATTTTCAATCCCCCGTCCTATCGAAGAAGACTTATCTTCCTTACCTTCTCTGGGCAGATGAGACAAACAGTCTCATCTGCAGCATTGTTCTTGGATTCAGGTATATATTGAACCCAAAAATTGTACTCAACTAACCTCTCTTGTACATCTTCTCCACCCCTAAAAGTATAGATTTGAGATAAGGGATGAAGCCCTGATCTCACCGTAAATTGAACTCCCCCCTCCCCCCAGAGAATGAACTTGAAATGGGGAATGGCACAATATACAGCTAATGCTTCTCGCTCAATAACAGAGCGTTCTTCAATACCCCACTCTGAGAGTGAAGCAAAAGCAATGACCTTTACCTCAACTTCAACAAGTTGGGACAGCAGAGCCCCAAGTCCATTGATGCTTGCACCAGTTGACAAAATAGTTTTTTTACAAACGTTAAAGTGACCAAGTGTTGGTAACATGCCAATGTTTTTTTTTCAAGGAATCGAACGTAGTAACTAAGTCACTACTCCACTCAAACCTTGTTCCTTTATTCAGTAAAGATGTCAAATGTTGTGAAAGAGCAGCAAAACTAGCAATGTATTTTGAAAAAAATCCAGCAACTCCCAGAAATGTGCCTATTTAGGGCCTGATTATGATCTTGGCATATGGGATACTCCATCACAAATGTGATGGATATCCCGTCGGCTGCATTACAATTCCACCACATCGTATGGAACTTGTAATATGGTAGACTGGAAAATGGTCATGTTTGCGACAGGGTATCCCATCCACCAAGATCATAGTCAGTCCCTTAGCCACTATTCTCTGTAGGTGGTGCCTCAAAATGTTCTGTACTAAATATAACTTTTGACTTATCCCCTCTCCTGAAATAGCATGTCCAAGAGTCATAACTGAGGTCACACAGAATTAGCATTTTCCATTTTTACAGGTGAGCCCAGAATATTTCAGTCTTTCCCAAACCATTTTTAAGGTTTTATCATGTTAAGACTTGTCTTTCCCATACACTACATCGTCTTAAAAAATAGAACTCTTAGCAAACCATCCAGTACCTTCTTCATTACAATCTGTAAAACATACAGCAGCATATGCTAAAGCAAAGGAAATACGTACAAATCTGTATGCCCCAACATGTATGACAAAAGAGGTTAGATGTTTGTATTCATCATGCATGAGAATTTGGTGATATGTGAAAGACCGAACCATTACACCAAACAACTTTGCATTACTTATCATCACAAGAGTCTCTGTCATATATGGTAATGGAGGATCACTGAAAGAATATCGACTACCACAATATCGAGTACCCAAAATATCGAGGTGAAAATATCTACTACAAAAATATCGAGTTTGTATGTACAAACAGGTAAGTACAAAAATATCGACTACAAAATATCGTTTACAAAAATATCGTTGTAAAAAATATCGACTTTACTAAAAACAATGTTTAATTACATTAATATAAAAAATTAATTACTAAAATATAATTAACAATACTTAAAATAACTTTTAATAATTAAATATTTAATGAAAGTAAAAAAATATATATATTTTTAATCATATTTCTTAAAACATATATATATAGTAACAACATTTAATTAAATAATAGGCAATATTGTATATGTACCCCAAAAACCCAAAACTGACCCTGAACCCTAAAAATACCCCTTTACCCAAAAACTAAAAACTGACCCTGAACCCTAAAAATAACCCTTTACCCAAAAACTGAAAACTGACCCTGAACCCTAAAAATACCCCTTTACCCAAAAACTGAAAACTGACCCTGAACCCTAAAAATACCCCTTGACCCAAAAACTGAAAACTGACCCTGAACCCTAAAAATACCCCTTTACCCAAAAACTGAAAACTGACCCTGAACCCTAAAAATACCCCTTTACCCAAAAACTGAAAACTGACCCTGAACCCTAAAAATACCCCTTTACCCAAAAACTAAAAACTGACCCTGAACCCTAAAAATACCCCTTTACCCAAAAACTGAAAACTGACCCTGAACCCTAAAAATACCCCTTTACCCAAAAACTGAAAACTGACCCTGAACCCTAAAAATACCCCTTTACCCAAAAACTAAAAACTGACCCTGAACCCTAAAAATACCCTGAACCCTAAAAATACCCCTTTACCCAAAAACTAAAAACTGACCCTGAACCCTAAAAATACCCCTTTCATTTAACATAATTAGCAATTAATCAATTAAATAAAATTAATTACCAATTACATTTTAATTAATTAACAAACATTTTTTAATTAACAATTAATTAAATATTACTACCAATTATTAAATTAACATATTTAATTAATTATAATTAAATTACTTCCCACCCTATTCCCCTATAAACCCACAACCCGCTAGAGAAAATACATTATTTTAATTGACATAATTAGCAATTAATCAATTAAATAAAATTAATTACCAATTAAATTTTAAATAATTAACATATATTATTTAATTACCAATTAATTAATTATTACTACCAATTAATAAATTTACATATTTAATTAATTATAATTAAATTACTTCCCACCCTATTCCCCTATAAACCCACAACCCGCTAGAGAAAATAAATTATTTTAATTGACATAATTAGCAATTAATCAATTAAATAAAATTAATTACCAATTAAATTTTAAATAATTAACATATATTATTTAATTACCAATTAATTAATTATTACTACCAATTAATAAATTTACATATTTAATTAATTATAATTAAATTACTTCCCACCCTATTCCCCTATAAACCCACAACCCGCTAGAGAAAATAAATTATTTTAATTGACATAATTAGCAATTAATCAATTAAATAAAATTAATTACCAATTAAATTTTAAATAATTAACATATATTATTTAATTACCAATTAATTAATTATTACTACCAATTAATAAATTTACATATTTAATTAATTATAATTAAATTACTTCCCACCCTATTCCCCTATAAACCCACAACCCGCTACAGAATTAAATTTCACAATAATTAAAAAAATAATTAATTAAAAAAAAATAAAAAATTGACACTTTTCACACATATTATAACATAAACACACTATAAATAATTAAATATTATTTAAAAAACTATATTTTTTACTATCTAGATTATATACTTGGATATTTTCACTGTCTATATTATTTACAGTCGATATTACTTCACTTACCTTAAAAACGATATTTTGGCTGTCGATATTCTGTCTAGTCGATATTTTCTCCAAACGATATTTAAAACTCGATATTCTGTCCAGACGATACTTTGGAGTCGATATTATGTCTGTGCACCGGTAATGGATAGTGGTCAACACACATTCTGATTTTTTTCCCTCCATCCTTCAGTGCTAAAACTACTGAGGCAAGCCACTCAGAAGACTTAATTTCTTCAATCACACCCAGACTCAATCATTTCTGTAGTTCTTCTTAAAGTGGTTGCAATGGTATGTTGGGAACTTTTATCACTGTGGCAACATTTGGTATGGATTTATCTTTATAATGATTTTGTGTTTAAAGTTTTTGAGCAATCCCTATTCACTTTCAATCACCTTGGGGAACCCTACCCAAATATCACCAACTTGGTCAGAGTTAAACAATGCTCGTTCAGATGAACTTACATTTAGAGTTATTCTCATATCTACTTGGTGTTGCCACATGAGCAGATTTTCACCATGCTTGAATACATAGACATTGCCAACTCTGGCTGTAAATTTAAATTGGATTCTCTTTACTGAATTACCTAAACAAATCAATACCCTTAACCCACAGGACCCCATTGCCCATAGGATTTATATCTGAGAGTTTAATTGAATGTTATAGTCTCCAAATATGTTGTTGCAATTTTTGTCACCAGTCATCGCATAAGGTGAAAACAAATCCGGTAACACCATCAGTTCATTTTCCCAAACACAGATCTCACATTCAGGCATATTTAAGGGTTCCCCATCCACTTCTACATCCTTTCTTAAACTTAGAACGTCTTTCTTTTCATCATCAAGACACTTCTCATTTTGTGTTTTTCCAGAACACATGCATGCATAACGACCCTTCTCCCCAGCAAACCAACCTAGATTGCTATGGAGACTGCCTTCACTTCTACAACTATAATGTTTGTTTCATTGCCCCTTATTTTCTTTGTTAAAAAATGTGTTGTCAATATTTGTATGTTTAACAGAATCATTACAATTGTTTTGAGTTTAAACATTAATTTACGAATTCACTTGGTTCACTCACATTTTTTTCCTTACACTCCTTCATCTCCTGTATCCAAATATTAGTATTTTCCATTCCCTCTGTTAAAGCTATGGCTTCCTTGAGGTCAGAGTGTTCAAGAGAAGTAGCTCTTGTGCTTTCTGATTATTGGTATACCTTACCCATTGATCTCTGTTCAATGAATCTGTAAGAGTATCACATTCCCAAGTTTGTGCTAGTGTTTTCTTTGAAGCTACATAACTTTTAATATTTTCAGATTTCCTTTGAACCCTTGTTAAGACCTTATGTCTCTCCAAGACAAATTTGATATGTGATCCAAAAATGTTCCTCCGACATCAAAACCGACAAGTCATACACATTGTTGCGCTTTCCTTTTACATTGACACAGAATTCAAATTCTCATATATGTTTATCCCTTCTACTCCTAAGCTATGAAGTCCTTTCGGCAGAGGACTCTCCCTCCCCCGCCCAATTACCCGTAGATATGCGTCAAACAGTTGGTACAAATGTTGCCACGGTAATAGAGGATCCCTTTCTAAGACATAAACAGTGTCTGCAGCTTCACCGAATGTTGAAATCAAATAGTTTGCTGGATAGATTTCCAGATGATCCATGATGAATGCGATGAAAATACTTGTTCACAACACAAAGAACATCAACGTCGTTCCACTCAATTTCAAAGCAACCAGTTGTAAAATACCTATGTTAAAGTATTTTAAATGTGCAATTTTGGGTGACAAATTATTTGAGTGCTAATTAATATTATAGTGAATTTTAGTAGTAACCGATGAAATAATAATATTTCACTTGAAAGGATTTTGCTAATGCATTTAGAATTGTATTTATTAACGTGTTTTCATAATGACACACAATCCTTTGAGACACCATTTTATTGAAATGGATGTTGTTTCTGATCATCTATTCAGACTGACCTCCTGCTTATTCCCCCTGCATGTCATTGCTCCCTACTGTTTCTGTAGACCCCGAAGAGCACAGGATACTGGACAAGTGTGGCTCACCGATTAGAGCGGCAGACCCTGAGGCAGAAGTCTAGCCCGGGACCAGGGTTCAATTCCCGACGCGGCAGGGTCTTGGGCTCAATGTCCACGGACTCGATAATTCTCGCCTAGGTGCCTACTTTAATCATGGGTCCCACTCTGCAACTCTGGGCAATAGCTTGCTTAATCTCCACAACGGCCCGAAAGCGCTAGGATGCCTGGCCTCACCTTGGAGGTGCCCAGTAAGGGGCCTCTTACAGGGAAAGCCAGGAAGGGTTCCTCGGCGGTATACAGTGCCAAGATACCTTTCAGGTGATAGTGCGCTTTACAAGTATACTTACATTACATTTACATTTACTGGGACGTAACTGGGTATTTTTTCTTCGAGTGAAGTGTACTGTGAGTTAAACTTTCTTCGTGTACCATGTGCATTGTTTTGGTGTCTTTCTCTGTAGCTTCCTGATGACGGGCCTGATAGAAGACACTAGTATATGAGCTATTTTTTGCCTAATGTAACATAATGTTGTGCATCTCCAGGCAGCAAAAGCGAAGATGCTACTGGGGGCTTCTGTAGAGGTGGGCTAGTTCTTATATGGCTTTTTGTGACATTTATTGTTCCGATTAGTTAGAAATGTGTCATCACTTTCCATGAGTCTGCAGCTTTTGATCATTAATTATGTTAGAAATGTGCATTAAAAAATCTAGGTTTTGGGAGTGAGCCAGAGACTTTCTATCCATTTGTTAGATGATCTATTCATCTTCCTTTAGAAATGCTGTCGGTTTCTCTGTTGATTTTCCTGTATTCCTAACACTTATACTTATTCAAATTTCTGACTGTGTACTCTGGAGTTGTGTCTTCATGGCATTTAACCATTATTCTATATCACTTGATTAATGATATTCTGTAAAAACCCTTCAACGTTCCCTTGATTTGGAACTCAGTTATTTGGAACTCAGTCATTGAGTGGTCCCAGTTGATATTTACTCTGCTAATTTGTTGGGCCTGATGTTAAGGAGGGTGGTGACTCTTATCGCAAGGTCAAGGTTGTGCTAGAGCTGCCTGAGGTAAGGTTTGGGGTGATCTAAATATTGGGGTGCAGTAGAATATTGGGGTTCGGCTCCCACACTTCCGCCACCCGAACAAGAACAGTGGCTGTTGTTGAGCGATGCCACTGACATTTGTGCAGTCACCATTCTGTGTCTCTGTCACAACACAGGCGGGGAATTGTTTTCTTTTTATTTAATTACCTGTAGTGAGTGCTGCCTTGTCTTATTTTCTGATATTTGGGTAATGTATGACTTGTATTCTGATCGCACTCCCTCGGGTTATTGCGGTTCTTACACTTCTGAAAGTAGATGTAAAAAGTTGTTACAACACTTAAATAGCTATATTTCTGGAAAAGCCACAATTCTGGGATATGTTTCTGCATGGGATTATACTTTTGTTTAAACACTAATAAATTGTTTTTAACCCCTTCACTGCGGGGATAATTCCTCCAGGGTGCGGGGAAAGGGGGATCTGCGGTGCTCGTGACGAGCCCAGCTCGTCATGAGTCACAGTGGAGCTGTGCTCATGACGAGCTGGGCTCATCGCGACCCCGCCCACTGATTAATTCTCCCGCACAGGCGAGGAATTAAACGCGCGTGGGCGGGCCGCAGCCTTTATGACGAGCCCAGCTCATCATGAGCACAGCTCCACTGTGACTCATGACGAGGTGGCTCGTCATAAGCATGGAAGGGGTTAAAAGAAAGAAGAGTGCATCATTGCACTAGCGCCATATGTACGCAGGGTCCAAATTTAATTTACGCATCACGCAAAACTCACAAAATAACTTCAAATTTCGCATTTTGTGGTTTGAGGCTTCTGTGTTTTTTAACTCATTGCCTCTTGCACGAAGAAAGTCTTGCGAGATACTAGCAAGAGACTGGTTCACACAGAAAATGTCTCATAGGGCGAGAGTAGACAGTGAGAGAGAGACAAACTGAAAGAGAGAGAGAGAGAGAGAGAGAGATTGATTGATTCAGATCTGTAGTCAAATTTACTTTAACCCGAAGAGTACCAATAACAAATGCACTAACCTACGCAGAGTGCAGTGTTTCCTGTGCCAAACAACAAACTCCACAATATTCTTAGTCATACTGCGTAGACAGCCATAGAGACATACTAAAAACTAAAGTTGGCCTATCTCTGAGGAATCTGAGCAAGAACTGCTTTGCACCCTTACTCACAAAGAGCCATCTCCATCCCTGCTCTTGCTTCATGGGGGGTAGGGCGTGTCCCAGATTCCATTTATATCCACCCCAGAGTGTGCCACAGCCTCTGCACGCGGACTTAATTGGATCAGTCCATTATTCACTCATTAGCACACTGCGCGGATGTTAATTCTAATCAGCGATAATAGATTCCACTGATACAAAGAAATCGCTTTCAGTGGGTGGAATCTAGTGGAAGAAAAGCAGAGCGCCTAAGAACAGGGACAAAAGATCCACCGACGTCAGCCTTGGGCTAGCACGTGAGGCATCAACTAAACAGGGGCGGCCATCTTAAGCGATGCAAATTTCATGCAGCGGAGATAAATGTGAGATACTACTCACAAAATATCACAGCTTACAGAACATGTAATAAAACACTTCAATTGGGTCAGAGGATACGCTGCATTCAGGGTAGAGCTTCCTCAGGTGTTCTTATAAATTAAGCGAACAAATACAGTCCATGGTTGCGGCGCCGGGGGCTTGGGTTCTAACTTTCACGGCAAATCAATAGTGTCCATTTACAGAGCAGCACCTCCCCTCTGAAAAGAGACCATAGCTATGGCCTTTCACCTGGAGACTGCACTCCTTTAACAGGTTGAACAGCAAGCCTTGAGGAGCTGTCTTTGGAACAATTCCCTTGCTTTAGGTGAGAAAAAAATATTAGACCACAGCTCTTTTAGAACCTTGGCCATCAGCAACTGCCTTCTGTAGACAGAATTTTTTGTCTGTTTTCATGCCCACACACACACAATCCAGGAGGCCTCCCCTGGCCAACTCCAGTACACCACAGGAATCCACCAGGCATCAAGTATGCCCCTTCATTAGGGATGTGGTTCAGGCATGGATCACCCACAGTCCATTTTAATTGGACCACAGTAGGGTTCTAGACCTACATTAGGCACGCATGGGTAGTTTGAGTATGGTGCAAGGACAATGGTATTTGAAAAATGGGGACCTCTACTTAACAATGGGCTTGCTATACGCAGGGATAATAGACTTTATGTAAAAGAACAACTAGCAAGCTTTTTTTTAACTATGAATCTAGGTGTAATACGTAGCAGCCACACTAAGTCATAGTCTGAAATGACCACATTGCTTTTTTTAGAAAAATATATTTTTGATTTATTTTTTATCTTTTTCTCTCATATAGAGCTATTTTTGTTCAATCATATAAACACCATTGTTCCAAACATAGTTAACAGTTATTCACTATCATTATATACATGTTTATCAACAACAGTTCATAGACAATATCATTGTCAATAAATTTTTCTGTGATTTAGTGCAATACTTCTCAATTGATTAAGTAAGGCACGTAGAGGATATTCTCTTGATGAGGGTAAGCGGTAGATGAGAACACGCTGGGGGTCGCGTAGCTAGTTAGCATGGAGGAGTCTCGTTCGTTATCGGAATTACGAGAATCCTCCATGCTAACTAGTTACGTGACCCCCAGCGTGTTCTCATCTACCACTTGCCCTCATCAAGAGAATATCCTCTACGTGCCTTATTTAATCAATTGAGAAGTATTGCGCTAAATCACGGAAACATTTATTGACAATGATATTGTCTATGAACTGTTGTTGATAAAAATCTATATAATGATAGTGAATAACTGTTAACTATGTTTGGAACAATGATGTTTATATGATTGAACAAAAAAGCTCTATATAAGAGAAAAAGATAAAAAAGAATTCAAAAATATATTTTTCTAAAAAAAGCAATGTGGTCATTTCATATGTGTCAGACTATGATTTAGTGTGGTTACTACGTATTACACCTAGATTTGTAGTTAAAAAATAGCTTGCTAGTTGTGCATTTACGTAAAGCAAGGATAATGGTGACAATTTTTTCTGTTAAAAGTTTGTATATGTGAGATAACAAGATTCAAGAAGTGGTTTTTCTCTGAGCAGTTAGTGCACATATGCAATTGGTTTCCATTTGTTCCAAGTCTAGGCCACTAAAATCAGTAGCGGCCCAGAACTATCGTTTTATTGATCCCTAGGTGTCCATTATTGCAGTGCTAGAAGTCTAATTTGATCATTCTCCATGCTTATAGAATTAGAAGTTCCTCTTACCTTGAGTTAGTAGGTAATTGTCTTCTCAGTAGAGAGCTCCTTCCATTAACCAAAATGTATTCCACTCTCAAGAGATGATAAGAGGATGAGAGCACAGGCAGTTGAAGGAAATACCAAAGCTCTTTAAGAGACACAATGATCCACATAATAGGACAAAGCAGCCAAAGCTTTTCTGAAATCTGTCTCCATAGACCTAGAAGAAACACCACTGCTACACATTCTATTAATTGGTTAAGTGCACACATTGCTTTGGCGGATGACGTGTATTTCCAATTATCTTATTCCTGCAAGTGAAGGTGAAATCTTGCTTGATGTAAGGCAGCCTTCAACCCTGGGCAATGAGCAATGATTGTTTTGATTAGTTCATATAGATCAGTTTTTTAAGGTATAGTGCCTCTGATAAATTAAGCTTTCAGCCAAAGCATCACAAAAGGATTCATGCCATAGAAGGTGACAAGGCATATCTTATGGAGCAGCTGGGGTTTGTAGTCTTAGCAAAAACTAACCAAGGGACAAAAACTAGAGGGGTGGTAGTGTTGGGTAGAAGTAAAGACACGGCGGTGAAAAGGAAAAAAGAAGACCAATGGGGGAGGTGGGTACTGCTGGAAATAGTCTTTAAAGGGGAGACAATTACGCTGGTTTCAATCTATGGGTCCACAGAGGATGACCCGGATGTCTTTCAGTATCTCGATGTGGAATTGGCACAATGGCCTGAACCAATCATATGCTGTGGTGATTTTAATTTGCATGACCCGGTTAGTTCATTTTCGCAACCTGGGAGCCAATATTTAGGTAGGAAGAAAAAAACCTATAGAGCGCTGTCAGAGTTGGTGTTAAATAATGCTTTGGTGGATCCATGGGTAAAATGGCACCCGAATTTAGATGGTAGCACTTTTTTTTCAGCTCCCCACCAGGTACTGGTTAGACTGGATTATTTTTTAATTTCAAATAATTTGGTAACAGGGTCAAAAATAGAAAGGCACCCACGCATCATTTCGGATCACAGCCTGTTAGTATTAGCAGTTAAACTGGGTCAGGTTCAAAGGAAAGAGATACAATGGACATTTGAAAGGGCGTTGCTGCAGGAACAGGAATATAGAGCAGCCATGGCAAGCTGGATCAAGAGTTTTTGGGAGATAAATAGAGAGACAGCATCCCCAGGGGTAGTGTGGGATACGTTTAAGGCCGGGGTCAGAGGGGAGACAATGAGTTTTGTTTTTTCAAGACAGAGGAGGGAGAAGTTGAAGGCAGAAGAGATGCGTAACAGCATCTTGAGAGTTGAAGAAGAGTTAGCAAGTGCTATTAGACAACGTTCCCCGTTAGATCAGATACTGCTTAAGGGTATAGCACTCAGGGCAGAGGCACTGGAAGGGATCGCCAAGAAAACAACTGAAAAGTATTTGGCCAAAAAGGAGAGCGCGTATGAGCTTAGCGAACGGGTGGGCCATATCTTAGCTGTTCGGACTAGGCAGAGAGGAGCGGCAGCAGATATTAAGGAGATCATAGATGCACGAGGAAATACTGTTCGAGAACCAGATCAGATAAGGGAAATATTCAGACAATTTTATTCAGATCTGTATGCTGCAGATAACACGGGGGTGGACATAGAAGGATATCTGAGGGAGGTACTCCCTTCAAAGCTCTCTCTGGATGACAAGGCTCAATTAGATGCTACATTTCAGGTAGAGGAGTTTGTTTCGGCGCTAGGCAGCCTACCTTCGGGAAGGCTGCATGTCCGGACCAGATTCCGCTGGAATTCTTTAAGACATTTCAAACAATCCTTATGGGGGACATGTTTAATATCATGCTATTGGCATAGAAGGGGGAATCGGTACCTGAATCCTGGGGAGGGGCCGACATCATAGTAATTGCAAAGAAAGGGAAAACGGTGACCGCCCCTGGCTCATACCGCCCGATCACTCTGATGAATTCGGAGGTGAAGATATACTCAAAAATGCTAGCTAAAAGATTATCAAGGGTTGTAGAAAGTCTGGTTTGCCCTTCCCAGCATGGGTTCATCCCGGGAAAAGGGACAACACAGCATGTCAGACAAGTAATAACTATGTTTGACGCTGCAAGTACCCTAGGAGACCCTATGGCAGCGCTGTTTTTAGATGCAGAGAAAGCGTTTGATAGGGTCTCCTGGGGTTACTTATGGGCGGTCATGAGCTGGAGCGGCATAGGGGAAGGCTTCATAAGAGCTATACAGACTCTATATAAAAATCCAACGGCTAAGATTAGAGTTAATAGGGGACATTCGACAGCTGTTAGAATAAGCAGAGGGACCAAGCAGGGTTGTCCATCATCTCCCCTACTATTCGCGCTATATTTGGACCCCTATCTGCGCAGATTAGAAAGAAATCCAGGGATACCGGCAATGAACATAAATGGTTGTAGGGTAAAAACATTGGCATACGCTGATGATGTGGCCATTTTGACACCCAATCCCATAGCGGCAATTAGGGCGACGGAAGCAGAGGCTTATTGTTTTGGACAGGTCTCTGGATACAGTTTGAATAGGTCTAAAACGCAGATTGTTGAGAATAGTTATTTGAATTGTAATGATGATAGGGTTGTTAGCTCAGCAATATACTTGGGGGTGGCAATATCAGCAAATTTGGATCAGGTGGTGGGAAACAATATGACTCCCTTAATGGCGCAAGTAAAAGCGGATTTGGAGAGGATGAACAATTTGCATCTGTCGCTGGTGGGCTGCACCAATGTAATTAAGATGGTGATCCTTCCCAAGTTTCTTTATTTTTTTAGATCAATCCCCTTATTTTTTGAGGCCAGCTGGTTCAACACTCTGGAGGCTATTTGTAATAGGTTCATCTGGGCGCAAGGTAAGACACGCAGGGCTTACAGATTTATGTCCCTACCTAGAGAGAGGGGTGGGTGGGGTGCCCCGGATTTTACACTCTACTACATGGCAGCCGCTTTGCAATATATGCAGGGGTTAATAGGCGGAAATGATTGTGATCCAAGAGTTAATAGTTTCTCCACCAAAGTATATACAGCTGTAGTAGGGTTGGATGTCGGAAATTGTTTTTTAAACTGCATAGACTACGGATACTTCAAAGGAACGAGGTTTAAGACAATTTTGGCTGCTGTAAAGTATGGAATGCTTTTCTGAAAAAATCCAAATTGGGGAGATACAATTGGTATGTTAGATTGTATAAAAACAGGTCATTCCCTCTGGAAATATTTGGAGATCAAATAATGTTGGATTGGGCGGAAAGAGGTATTGTACAAATTGGCGATGTATTGAGCTCGGAGGGGATGGTACAGTTTGCGGACCTTGGAAATAAATATGATATGAGCAATAGAGATTTTTTTAAGTATCTCCAGATCAGGAGTTTTCTAGCCAGTAAACAAGGAGGACCAGCAGGATTTAACAAGAATGAAATTTTGGAAAAAATAAGAATAGCAGGGGATCGAACGATTCGCTCTCTTTATGCAAGCCTGGTAAAGGAGAAAACCGATGACTTAGAAAAATATAGTCATAGATGGGCCGAGAAAACAGGTGGGGAAATGGGGTGGTTCCAGGAATCATTAGATTTAGGTCGAACGATATTGTGTGCATCCCCCCTCCAATCTCAGCACTATAAAACCATATATTCACTTTACTTTACTCCAGCCAGGATAGCACAATGAGGAGGTACCACGGGTACTACCTGTCCTAGGTGTAATGCCGCTGAAGCTGACAGTATACATATATTTGCCAGCTGTCCGCAACTCCATACGTTGGTCAGAGATATTGAGGGTTTTTTGGGTAGAGCATTAGGGATCCAAATCACGCTTACTCCGTCTTGGATTTTATTAGGGGTTGGTATGGATAAGGATGGTGCACAGCGGGAGTTCATGTTTGTGGCACTGGCGGTATATAGATTAACAATAGCTAGGGCCTGGCTGGATAAGAACCCACCGTCAATGCAGTGCTGGCTGGCTAACTTACTAGTGGCATACAATATGGAGAAGAATATATATGCCCGAAAAGGAAGGAGAGGGAAAACGATGGGCTTGAGAATATGGGATCCTATAAGGAGATGGAAGGAGGGAATAGGTTGAAATTGAAGTTGAAATTGCTAGGGGTATGGCGTTTCTTTTATATAATTATAACTAAGATAACGAAATGTATTGGATACTGTATATCTGTGATTGACATGAATGAATGGAAATTTAATTAATGATGTAAAATGCATAATGTCTAAAGTGTGTGTAAATTGAAAAATAAAAATTATATTTAAAAAAAAAAAAAGGGATCATGCATTCTTACTGTATAGGATCTTTGAGTTCTACATGAGGACAGTGGCTAAACTTCCATATGGAGTGCATTGGATTTGCTGACCCGAGAACATTTCCATGCGGAATTAATGACTAGTATTACTATAGAACAGACTCCCCTGACGTTATAGTAAACCGGGCACTTTTCCGCCCAGCATACCTATCATCTCAGGAATAGGTTCACCCACTGAACACATTTCTGAATATATTGATCATTTTTTACAACCTATGGTGGTAAATCTCCCCTGGTATGTGTGTGATACTAAAGATCTTCTGAACCAACTTAAGGGCCCTTGCCGATTTATCGAGACCACGCGCATGCTGACACCGAACGCTGACTACCACTATTCCGAAGACTCTTTATGTACGCAGCAATTGAGAAAGGATTTTCTCTATACTTCAACTTACTACCATGATATTAGCACAAACTACGCCCTGAGGAAGCCCCAGGCCAGAAGGCCAATGTGAGGGAGCGAAACACGTGTTGGCTGTTAAATGTTTTTTTCTCTTTGTTTCGGGGATCTAAGATCCGCCTCTGCTTTGCATGACACAGAATTTTCAAAATAGTCAAGCATCGTAACACCATTAAGAAAGCAATACATTTGAACTTTTTCCATAAAAAGAGTGACCTACATTGAATTGTTCTGGCACATCTTAAAGCTCTGTACCAATAATGGTGAAAGGGCCTCCCATTGTCAAGAACAAGTGAACTACACCATATATGCTCTAACGCAGGATTGCTAAGGATCTGGACCCATTATCCCCTTTCTCTGACCACTTAAATGCCTATTGTGCCTATTGACCTTAACACATACTTTCCTCAATAAATATTCCAGGCATCCTAGTGCCTTCATAATAACATTTCATAATAAACAGATCAGACTTACAGCCATAGCCATTGGTTTGCCACCATGGCTAACTCAGTCCTGCCGTACCGAGTATAAACTTTACAACAAGCCAAAAAGTGCAAAACAAGACTTCTTTTTAGTAGAAGCACACAATGCATCCCAATAACATCCTGTACTCAAGGGAACCAACATGTGGGTGAATCCTAAGCCCCTCTATCAATAGTACTCTGAAAGCTATTTTTGTGAGCACATAATGTGAGGCGACGGTTGCACTGTCAAGCCAGATCTAAAAATTGATGTAAATTTGTGTAGCCCTGGGAATCCCTTATAGCTCTCAAACACAAAACTGTACTCTGAAGTCTAGAGTTAATTATTGAAGAGGAGGGTGCTCAGCCTGTGATACATTCCTCAAGACTACCCTCCACCCATCTGTGCTGCTGCCAGAGAAAACCAAACAATATAAATTATTTAGTTTTCTAAGACATTTTAACAGCATTACAATGTCATGTGTGTGTCCCGGAAGCTCAGGCTGTCATACCGCTGTTGGCTCAGGCAGCTGGATAAATAAACAATGCAATCACTTCTGCATGGAGAGGAAGCACCTATTTCTGTGGAAGCACACAACTTGTGTCCAATCAAAACATGTACTCCTGGATACTATGAGAGCAGAGCCAAAGGCTCTCTCTGTTATACTTCTGAAAGAT
Source organism: Lissotriton helveticus (assembly GCF_964261635.1). Taxonomy (NCBI): domain Eukaryota; kingdom Metazoa; phylum Chordata; class Amphibia; order Caudata; family Salamandridae; genus Lissotriton; species Lissotriton helveticus. The sequence goes on along the minus strand of NC_136068.1, from coordinate 184,548,946 downwards.
CTTTTTTAAGTTGATCACATTACATCTGGCGACAGCTGCACTGTCGATCCAGACCTAAAAAGCCTGCAACTGAGATCATTCAGCTAAGCCACACAATATTCATGAATTATTTTGAGAAAGGTCAATTTTCTGAAGAGCTCTACAGTGGTGCGCTTGATGACAAAGGGCCTGATTTACATCTCAGCAGACCGGTTACTCCGTCACAACAGTGACAGATATCCTGGTCGCCAAAATAAAAATCCAATTATATCCTATGGGATTTATATTTCGGAGGACGGGATATCGGTCGCCATTGTTACAGAGGAACCCGACCGCCGACATCTAAATCGGGCCCAATGATTTCGAATCTACAGGCATCATGTTATAGCACATGTACAAAATGTAAAGAACTACCAGGGAGACGTAGATCAAATAGGATCAATCACATTTTAAAGAATTGCTATACCTTGCCTTTTATCATAGAAAGAAAAAATATGACTTTGATTATATTCATTGATTAAATTTTTCCCAACCCTAGCCCCATCCCGACCTGTACAAAATGGCAAATGTTAAGATGGTGCTTTCCACATCTCAGTTGGGCACTAAATGAATTGTTGACCCTGTTCTTCAAGACAATCCAAGGACCTTTCCTAACATAGGTTACTGTAATGCTCCACTGCTACTACCCACAAGAAACTTGCGAAATACAAATCTAAACCTACTTTCGACCTCTAAACCTCTTTGTGCCACATCCAAACTTTGGTTGTTCAGTCTGCAGGGTCTTTACACTGGAACTCACACCCGGGTGACTTGTTGACGATTGCCTCCCTCTGATTATCCAGGGATGCCCTAAAGTACAGTTCCTGAAACAGAAGCACCTTATCGTTGGCTTACATTCACCAAACCAAACCCTACACTGTAAACCAAACAGTGTCAGACTACTCCAGACCTCAAACTAGCAAGAAACCCTAGGCTTTACATTTAATGACTCTTACAGCCTGATTCATCATTCTCCCGTTTTGCGAGCCCCTAATAGCGATTCATAACAAATCGCTATTAAGGACTTGCAAAACGGGATTCATGTAGGAATTGCAATAAATATTGCGATTCCTACATGTTCCTTATTTGCGATTAGCTAATTGCTAATCGCTAATAAGGAATAACTCCCCATGCATTCCTATGGGCCTTCAGGAATGCATGGGGAGTTATTCCTTATTTGCGATTAGCAATTAGCTAATCGCAAATAAGGATGCGATTTCAAGGGTGCAGGGGTGTCCAAAGGACACCCTGTAGCACCCCTGAAATGTAATCTACATTGGTGTTGCGCACACACATGTCCAATGGACATGTGTGTGTGTAACATGCAACTTAGAAAAATGCATTTAAATGCATTTTTCTAAGTTTTTGCTATTTACCGAGAGGTCTGACCTCTCGGTAAATAGCGGCCCAAAATTGCAATTTCGCAATTTTAAAATGCTTCATGATTTGCATTTAAGGAATCTCAAATAGAGATTCCTTAAATTCAATTCTTCGCAAATGTGCGAATTCTTAAATAGCGAATTTTGCATTTGGGATGATGAATCCCAAATGCAAAAATTGCACTCGCAAAAGGCAAGATTCTGAGAATCTTGCCCTTTGCGAGTGCAATTTAGCTTGATGAATCAGGCTGTTAGTCACTAGTTATCACAAAAACCGAACATCTCCATAGGCATGATCAGAAGAAACAAGTTACCTACAAACCCAACGCTCAACAAAAGATCTACTATTGTGTAAGCCTTTATAGCGCATGCGATGAAGCATGGCTACACTCTTCAACAAACCTATCTCCACCATTTCAAGCAATCTCTAGAAGGCCTCTTGCTGTTGAAGCAACTAGGTTTACCCTGAACATTGGCCACTCAACTCCATTCTCTTTCATCCCCCTGCCTGTCACTCATTCTATAGCATGCATGACTTTTTTAATTAGCTGCTACTGGTATTCTGGACTCCTGATGCACATGTTCTCCAGTGTAAGTATACTTGTGAAACTGTCTAATGATCTTCCTGTTTAGTCACAATCATCCCTCATACCCTATATAGGTTCTTCTACAAATGTCTGTACGGTGCTCTGACGGCCTGTTCTACGGTTTTACGTGTCCATGTAATCCAAACCTAGCCAGAAGATCAGTCTATATTCTCATGCATGGCGTCAAACGTAAATCCACCGCGGTTCAATCCATTATAGATTTTTAGGATAACCACAGACTATGCAAAAAATGCTGATTTAGAATCCCTGTATGTTCATTTATCTTGAGTGAATATACTAAAAATCCAAGATTGAATCAGGTACTCCTGGATCTATGATGAACCACCCTGTTGTTGAGGATATGTGGTAGAAATCCAGCCTGCCAATGAACAATAAAAAACCTCTGTGCTGCAATTACCCATTGCGGGCACCCTCCATGACTGCACGGCCTTCCCCACAAGTTTCATGGCCCTTTGTGATGCCGCCCCTGAGTGTCTCAGATCCATGGGGATTTCAAGGCAAACAAGAGGAGGCGGTAGTTGTGACACTGAGTGATTTTTATGTTTAATTGCTGATAACTGCTAGCTTTGCTGACTAGTTGCAACTCACAAGCCACTGAGGCATGCTTACTTTACCAATGCAACATCTACGTGTGGCCAACATATGTAATACAGATCTCAATTTAAATGCAGGAGCCGTCGTAGTGATGGGAAACTTTGTTAACTTTAATTTTTTTAACCCAGGAGAGTGAGTCTGCAAGATGCAACTACACAGACTGAAGTATATTGGTAATGAGTGGGCAAAAATTGAATTCCACTTGTAGATCTAGGTTTGTTAGGTAATTTAAAAAAAGCCCTTCTACATTATCCCACTTATGAGAGTCATCTGAAGTCTTTTGGGAATGTAGGTGTTTCTCCCACGTAAAGTGCAGTGAATCCAAATTCTCTAGAATTGTCATCCATTTTCCCTCACATTCTCCCCACACCTCTCAAAGTGGCTCCCACGTGCGTTACGGAAACTGCTTGGAGTAAAGTACTCTTTGATGAGGTCCATCATTCTAGACAGACCTGACATCACTTATCTGTTCTTGGAGACAGACCACCCCCTAAGGCAAGAGCCATCCTCAGGAATAATTAAGTTAGCGACTTCAGACCATGAACAAAAAAAATTCCCAGCACGGTAGGGAACACTTTCAAGGATTTTTGGTCCTAGACTCCATGGTCTACAGGGTTGTCGCAGATGGAAAGGAAGTCATTCCCTCCTACTATGGGTTTGCTAATAGTAACAACGTTTTAATATCCTGAGCCATAATTGTCCAAAGTATTTAGAACAGTCCACAGTAGTAGTTGCCACAGAATTTTTCTTCTGTTCTTTATTGCTATTTGACACAGTTCAACATAGATGTAGACTCTAGCCGTACTTTCCGGGGAGCACGCTTCACGTGGATTGTTACCTGGTCAGGAGATATATGGATAACTTGCACTTACCTATAAAAGTTGAGAATGTAGCACCTTGCTATTGGATCTCTCTTTACTTTTTTGAAATATAGATGCCTTAATTATCATGCCTGCTGGCGTTACAGGAGTAACCAACTTGGATCTTATACCTTCATGTTTGAATCTACTATTCTGATCTAGTTAGACAGTAATTTGCCGTGAAGAAGTCTATGGTTTACACCATAGAGACGAAACACGTGTTGGCTAGAGTCTACATCTATGTTGAACTGTGTCAAATGAAAATAAAAAACAGAAGAATTTTGTGGCAACTACTACTGTGGACTCTTCTGATTACTTTGGACAATTATTGTTCAGGATATTAACCCTTTCTTATGATTATAAGTGTGGGCTTTTGTCTACCCAACTGGTGATGGTGGGTGGCCGTTACATATATCCTTTGAGCATTCTGATCTGTCAGCTGTGACTTTACACGACTCAGCGCATTTTATACCCTGCCCCCCTTTTTTCCTCAATGGGGGTTTGCTTATAGGTTGCACCGGATGGCAGAGCTGGAAGCATTTCTGCCATCAGGAACCCAGCATCTTCCAGGCTTTAAATAAGGTTAGGTGTCTCAGAGGAGAGCAGGTGGCACATTGTCCCTTCTCTACATATATGTAGCTATCATTAGTGCAGCAGGTGCAGTGACACCGGGGCACACGACGGCCCAGTTCTCCCTAATGATGCCTGTATTTCAATATCAAACCCTGAGCAAGGGGGGGGGGGCAGTCTTTGCTTGCATTATGCCCATGGACCACCGCTATGTCAAAGCTTCTTCTCTATATGAGGCCATATCTCCCCTATATGTTCAGATAGGGTCTCCCTACCCTGCAGCACTTTTTAAAGACCGATCGACATGCCGCAGATCACACGTTACTGCTTTGTGTGAATAGAGCCAAGATGTGTTCAGCATTTGTTTTAGTGTTTATGGCACGTGTGGAATGCCATATGGTCAATGTAGGGGCGTGTGGATGGCAGAGGGTGTAATTTCGGAGGTTCGAGTACAGATTTCACTAATGAATCACCATGACTTTGAATACAAATTCCACGGTGAATTTTCCTGGGCATCACAGAGTGCCGCTTTGCAAATAGACCACGCTGATTTGAACCTTTTAACTGGTGATCGCGTGACGTCATTTCAATCGAAGACCTAAAAAAAACACAGTATGCATGTAATCTGTAAACACATTGCGTAAAAGTGTATTTCTGGAGCCTGAACGGGAAAAATCCAAAAGGGAACACGTGAGAAAATAGCGTCACTTGCGAGTTTTTCATAACATTTTTAGGTATACACCGCGTGATGTCTTTGGCAGGTATTGGGGTGGTCGGTTTACTGACATAGTGTACTTTAATACAAAGCACACCGGTGTGTTCTCTTCTCTCCCTGGTTGGGGGGGGGGGGGGGCTAAATGGGAGAGGAACAGAATTCCTAGCTTGGGCTGAAGCCTCCCCGGGCCAGGCCTTTGCGGAGCCAGGGCCGAAGCCAACTGGGGGTGGCTAAGAACATATTTGGGGCCCCTGCAGCAGCAACAGACAGCAGAGCACAGATTGGGGTGAAGGGGGCGTTCCTTTGCAAAGACCATACACACAGCTCTAATTTATAGGTAAATCGCAAATGTGCACATGCAGAAGTACCATTTTTAATTATTTGAATGCCGGAGATGGCGCAGGTTTACACAGGGCATTAAGTGGGATGAAAAAACTGGGGGTCTCTCAAAGGGGCGTGACCAATGTAATTAAGGGCGTGGCTTACAACACGTGAGCTAATAATCTGTGCTTAGCATAGTGTGCCGCCGGACTTGTATTTTGCTGTTTCTCTCATTGCATCCAGATATATGATACAACAAGTAACATCATACCCACAAGTCAGGACTATTGGCTTTGTCAATGGTTATTAATTGCATAAGATGAATAAGCAGCAACTATGGCTTGTATATAATATTGAAAAAGCTTCCACTTAATGCCCTAGTGACACCACAAAAAAATAGTTGCTCCTGATTCTCAAAAAGAGAAGGTAAATTCAGAGAGAAAATTACTCTCTTTAAAGGATTTCCCTTCCTCTACAACGCTCCCCTGGCATGACGTCATGCCGTAACGTCTCCACTAGTGAGAAGTGAGCAGTGTGATTTCTCGGGTCTAGTTTGCGCTATATAAAACTCAAAAAAAAAAAAAGACGTGCCTGCTCTCACTGCAGTCCGGAAAAAAAGGGACTGCCTGTGCCAGGGCACAAAACAGCGCCCGATAGAGACCCGTTTCGAGGCCCGCTTAAAAAAACTGTGGGTGCTCAGCACCGGTGAGACCCGGCCCACTTAAAGCCCTGGGTTTACACATGCCCGTATTCACAAAACTCAGCAGTAGTGCATCTCGAAAGCTGTGCGAGGCGCAGAATTTTTTTTTTGGGGGGGGGGGGAGTTTTATATAGCGCAAACTCGACCCGAAGGTATCAGAGCATTTTACATGGGCATCAGTTGCATTACAGACTGACATATTAATTTTAGGCAGTGGGACATAAAGGGATTGACCCATAATCACAGGATACTTGCGCCTCCCGCTAGACTCGAACTTGGTTCACCAGCTTCAAGGTCAGCCGCTCTAGCCGTTAAGCCACATCCAGGTATACTGTGGCGTGAGTCGTGATATTTTAAAGGCTGTTGATAGCCTAACGTGTGTTGTACATAACACATGATTCTGGACAACTAAAAGGAAGCTGAAAGTGCAGATGCATATTTTATTTTTAACAAGGAAGTATATTTCTGAATGGGAAAACCCTCCTCTGCAGCGCTCACCAAGTCTGAGGGTTCATGAATATATTTAAAGTCATAAATGTATACTTACGACAATGAATGGCTTTTTAAAACAGGATTTCCTAGTCCACAGCCCCTAAGTGGTGGGCGAGCCACTCAAGGCTTGAGTCAGGCTGGAGCCACATGCATGGCTCAGCTCGAGGTGCTCTTTCCCGCCAAAAACGAGCCAAGCTTTCTAGCAGCTTCTCCCGACCACGCCTTTTACCTCAGCATCAAGGCCTTCTCCCCTCACACCCCAACCCTTTGCCCTCCTGCAGCAGGAGAGGTGCTACCCAACACCGATGTCCTTTTTCAGGTGAAGAAGACGCCACAAAGTGCTGAGAAAGTGATCAGAGAGGGATTTAAAGCCAATCTGTTGTGACAGCAGACACTTTGAAAAAGTCACTACCTTTGCACTATTCTCCAAGCACGTTCACAGCACTTAACAGGTTCATGGTGGTGAGGTCATGTGGTCCACTGCCCCCACCACCACCAGAGAGTAATCAAAAATTCAGACACTCAGCAAGGTGTGAGGTATGGATGAATGTCTATCAGCAGCTGAGCTATGCACTTCTTTTGAGTCACGTGAACTACTTTTGGGCTCTCCAAGACATGTGCTTTGTTAAAGTATGCAATTGTCTCCTTTGAAGGTGTTCAGTTGATCCCCAAATCTGCTGAAACTGGTCTCTTTGCGAGTCAATGGAAGCAGGTGATATCAGCCTTAAATTGTCTTTGAAAATTGTTCTAGAAATACTTTTTGTTTCATCTTGATTAGGTATGTAATAACCTTAATTTGATGGTCCCATCAGCCCAGGTATCCAGAGTATAACTCCGGAAAATCGTCAGGAGGGGGCTGGGATATATCTATGACGGAAGTCGGAAATGCTATTAACAGCCTGCTCCCCAACAAAGCCCCTGGTCTTGACAAACTCCCGGGGGACCTCTTTCGGGAGGAACCCAACATATGGGTCCCATATTTGTGTGCCCTATTCAATGATATTCTGAAGGGCATGAATCCCCCCGATACTTGGAATGGCGCTGAGATAGTACCCGTATTCAAAAAAGGCTGCCCTCTGCTACCCTCTATTTACAGACCCATCAGCTTAATTGACATCACTCAAAAACTGATGGGCAGGGTCCTCTTGGCCCGGATACAGGGGTGGATTGAGGAGGAGGAGATTTTGAGTCCCTATCAGGCCGGCTTCAGATCAAACATGTCAACCGTGGACCATATATTTAGATTACAGCTACTTTTCTGGAAAACGGTGACGATGGAGGGTGGCAGCCTCTATCTCATATTTGTTGATCTGAAGTCGGCCTTTGATCTCGTACCCAGGAAGAAGCTCTGGGAAGTGCTTAGAAACCTTGGGATTCCTCCTTACTGCCTCGCTGTGTTAGTGAGGCTACATAGTGGCAACTATGCACAGTTAAGATGTGGAAAATATGGGGAAATCTCTACACGCTTTCCTGTCAAAAAGAGGGTGAGACAGGGATGGGTTCTAGCCCCCACCCTATTTTGTCTCTAGATTAATGGGCTTATTGATTTTCTTAACAACATAAAAGACACTGATGCCCCAAAGCTAGCCACGGGGAAAATACCCGCGTTGATGTTCGCGGGTGACACCTTGCTATTGTCCAAGTCACCCTTAGGTATACAACGCATCCTGGATGGGTTTACACAGTTTTGCAATATGAGAGGTTTGGAGATTAATTTATCGAAGACCACATTTATGGTCTTTAACCCTCCCAAGAGTACGCGCCCAAACCCTTCGCTCAATGGCATCCGCCTTGAAAATGTGAGGATATTCGATTATCTGGGTATTACATTATCTGAGCAACTTTGGTGGGGCCCTCAGATGGCCAAAGCAACACTTAGGCTAACCCAGACAGTGGGGGGGATCATGACATTGTCTAGAATATCTGTATGTAAGCCAGCAGCTCCTGTGGTGGAGATATTCAAGGCCCAAGCAAGGGGGCCTACACTATATGGAGCGGAGCTTTGGGGGCATTGTTCTACCTCTGATCTCATCAAGCTGGAAAATAGCTTTATGAGACAGCTTATAGGCCTTCCACACAGTACCCTATTAGTTCCCCTCCGTATGGATCTGGGCATGAGACCTATTGATGAAGAGATTGCCCTTAGGCCTCTGACTTTTTGCCACCGGGTATGAGTAACTCCTGAGCTGTCCTCCTACAAAGTCGAGCTAAAGGAGCTCCTCCCAAGATTAAATCCCAATAAAATACCGTGGCTGGCCCACATAAGGAATCTCTCTACTAGGCTTGGCAGGTCAGAGCTATGGTCATCCCCAGAGTTATCCTGTGCCTTGATATCTAGGTCAGACCTTATAAAGCACTATAGGCAATCCAACCTACTGTCCTTCCAGGAAAGTGCCACAGAGGGCAGGCTGACAATGGAGTTTCTACAAATAAAAGAGGTATACAGTAAAGAACTCTTTCTGGATGTAATTCACCCTCCTATGGCTAGGAAATTGTATCTGCAGTTCAGATTGGGGAATCTACCACTGGCAGCGCATACCAGCTTATGGGCCCGAGAGAACTCGAGTGCGTGTCCTGCATGTAATTCCACGTCCGAGTCTGAAATCCACGTACTGTTTTTCTGCCCTGCATATGTTCTGCCTCGTAAACGCTGGATAATCCAACTATGTAAAAACCTAGGGTTTCTTCGTTGTTTAGAAGCCTATAGAGTTTTAAACCCTTGGCTGCTGGGATTATTCCCCTGCCGTGCTGGGGGGAGGGGGGGGCGCACACAGCACCCCGGTGCTCATGACGAGCTCAGCTCGTCATGAGCCACGGTTCTCGTGTGCTTATGACGAGCTGAGCTCGTCATGACCACACCCGTTTCATTAGAACGCTCGCACAGCAGGGGAATTTGCCCAGTGTGCGAGCGTTCTAACGGTCATAACGAGCTCAGCTCGTCATGAGCACACGAGAACCGTGGCTCATGACGAGCTGAGCTCGTCATGAGCGTGGGAGGGGTTAAAATATGATACTGATCCTCCAATTGTACTTGCCGTATCTCATTTTTTAAATGCTATGTGGCACATTAGGAGAGGGCTTTTAAAGTAATTATAGGGGAGAATCATTTGGAAAAAACATTTTGTATATTTTGTGGACTTTTAAAATGAACCTCAACAACTCTTGTAAACTTTGTTCATTGTATTTTAATGACTGTTTTCATGAATCTTAAATTTTTGTGTGGCTGTCAGTCGTTTTAATCTTGCACAAATGTATAGGATTGTAAATATTGATCAGTTCGTGTAATTGTCTGAAGATTTTTATCTATTAATGTACTTTTATTGCTAGAGTGGCCGAAATAAAGTTTTCGACTGACTGAACAACATTAATTTATTTAATACTGTCATCGTACTGATGTAGATCCTTATAGAATTAAAAGCAAATCATTAACTTTTTGAGTAAAATTAGAGAGAGAAAAAGATACACATCTAGTGGCAGAAGTGCACAATGTGAAACTAGGTGAACGAAGTATAACTCCCAGCTACTTCAGGTAACCAAATTGTTTGATCTTAGACAATTATTTTATTTCACTCTGTAGGCTTTTCCTTCATCATTACATTTGAGAGCACTTTGAAATGCAATAGTTCTGGACACACTATGTACAAAAACCTCTGGTGCACGTCATTTATTTGACTTTAATTTTGCTCCATCTATAATAATAACTTAGGCCTCATATAGGGTGAACATACTGACTGAATTATGGATCTGTTCACTAAAGGCGTGGTCTTCAGGATAGAGGGTGACCGTGAAAGTCTTCTAAGTTCATGTTTAGAAACTATAATTTCTACTAAATGCCACTGAATGGTTAGAATTACACTTTTTTGAATGTTGAAGAATCTTTACCATTTTTTTACACGATTTACATGCCAAATATGTTAATGACTCAGCTAGAGTTATGGTTCTTACCACCAAGCCAAACCCCTGGCTCGGCTTTGCCTCAGCTTTCCCTTTTAATTTGCTGGCTTGCTCACCTGATCACTTCCTAAGGGGGGTGGGCATTCCTTGTGGATCCATTGAACAGGGCAGTAGCGATGTGGACATCACCTGCCTAATAGCCTGTGATGAACCTGCAGGCAAGATGGTTGAAAGCTCGGTATGTCTGCAAATCACTCCCTAGTAATCTGGAGCTAGAGGCCGTGCTTAATTTGAGCTGGTGGGTTCCTGTGCTCAGCACTGGCACTTAATCGTAAACACCGACAATTGAGCACCAGTTAAGGGCACATTCATTTTTGGTAGGCACAGGGAGATTAGGTCATTCGCCCAGAATCACAGAATGTTGAGCCAGACTCGAACCTGGCTCCCCAGCTACGAAGTCAGGAGCTCTGGCCATTATGCCACATCCTCTCCCGACTTGTAGGGTTTGTTGGTCCTGTATTAGGCAGCGCGGACAGGAGAAATGGGATGGTCGAAGCTGCTTCCTGACGAGAGCCCCAGCACTTATTTTTTTACAAATCAACCGCTGGCTAGACATAACAGAAACAGGCCCCACTCAAACGCAGTGGTATCTTCCTCCCTGTGAACAAGATGGCGTCGCTCATGGGCTCTCTGCAGATTAGGGCTCTTGGATTTCTGGTTGAAAAGCATTCCAGGATCCACTTGTCTGCTTCACTGGGTCCTGATGCCTTAATGAATCCCTGCCAAGAGAAGAGCCCTGCTGAAGCACTTTAAGTGTCGATCCCCTAAGGATTTAGGAAGGAGGACTCCCAAAACCTATCCGAAATGTCTAACAAGTGAGGACGGGTTGGTGAGGAGGCAGGTCCCGCACCAATTTTTAATTTATTTATGTAATGTTTGATTTAGTACATTATCTTTAGCCATGGCGCATCACATTAAAAAAAACAATACATTACACCATATATAATAGAGACTCCCAAGGTACAGCAGGGTATACTCGCTAAGGTATAGTCAGCAGATGTCCTTTTAATAAATTCTTGAAAACAGATAGAGTTGGGGCAGTACGGATAGAGAAAGGTGGGGAGCAAAGAGTGTCAAGGAACAAACGCTCAAAGAAGTGCCAGGGAGGTTTGGAAATAGAGAGAAGAAATTGTGAACCAGAACAAAGAGACTGGGAAAGGGTACATAGAGAAATCTATGAGCATGGATTAATCCCACAGAACACACTGAATTTAAACTTGCTTTTCCAGTGATAAAAGGTGGTCAGTTAGGTGCAGTTACAGCAGGGAGAGTGTGTCTGAATGGGATGTAGTTATGTATGGTGTTGATTGGCGTTGTGTTAGTGATGAGTGTATTGGGTAGTGGTATAGGATAGAGTTGTGTACTGTTTGTGGGTTATGGTGGATATGTGTGGTAGTTGGGATAGTAGGGTGTGTACATGTGGTTTGGTTGGGTTTGTGGTGCATGCTGGTACATTAATCTGTGCATAGTGTTGTGCATGGTGTACACTTGGTGTGAGTGTGTTGCTCTGTGGATGTGGATGGTGTGGGCTGGTTATTGCTAAATGAGAAACCTTTCTAAACTCTTCCCTCTGACTCCTCCCCTCCAAAAGTCCTTTTTAGTTACTCATCCCCAAAAAATAATCCTTCACTCTTTTATCCCTCTACTATCCTTTTCAATCAAAATTAACAGACTAACATGTTCACTTCTCAAATAATCAACTATACTAATATACTGCCCAAATAACTAAATAACATTTCTACTACTCAAATTACTTCATGTTTATACTACAATAATTTTCAACACTAATCCTTTATGGGTTCCGGAGTGGCATGCTACTCGCCAGAAAAGCGCTTCAACACCCATCAGGGGTAACAAGTGCTCTATGAATGCAAATCTCTCTTCCCCTTTTATCCCTCTGCTATCCTTCTCACTCCAAGTAACAGACTAATAAAATACTTCATATTTCACCATATTAATTCACCACTAATCCTTTATAGGCTTCCTGAATAGTGTGGGTCAACAAGCGATAAATGAATACAAACCTTTGTCCTCCTCTATCCTTCTACTATCATTCCAAATCCAAATAACTGACTAACCTATCCACCACTTAAAATGTACTTACGTGTTTCACTATACTAATTCAACACTAATCCTCTATGGGTCCCGGAGTAGCGTGCTACTCGCCGAAAAAGCGCTTCGATGCCTCGTCAGGGGTAGTAAGTGCTATATAAATGCAATTACAATACAATACAATACAATTGAGGGCAGAAATACGGTCTGGTCTCTTCCTGCTGTTGTGCTCTATGTGTCACACCGAATAAGATGGAAGCAGAAGACAACAGATAAGAGCCTGTGCCTCTACGCGCCTTGATGGCGCTAGAACGTGGTAAGCTGAATTGTCCGTACCGTTGAGTGGGTACACTCTTCCTTGTGACAGGTGTTGACGTACAGTGGAGAAGTTGTGGAGAGTCCCACACCACCACTGTTATTCACAGCTGATGACAAAGCACAGAGAACTCTGGGAAATCCACTGGCTAACTGTAGACTGATTTGTCTACATGCTTGGAATCACCTTAGTAATATATATGACATTTACTGTTCTAATTAGTACAAGAAACCCCTTGACTGTACAACTAAAGGAGGTAGCGGATGAAGCATGGCATGCATCAGAATGCTAAAAGGTAGATACAGCTTCCATATTAAGGGCCTGCTTCAGAGTTTGGCAGAAAAGGTACTCTGTTCTGCAGCCTCTCAATTGTGTTTTAGAGAAGGTACTCTGTCGCAACGGCAACAGATTACCCTCTCCGCCAAACCTTCGGTCCACCCACCTGATTTACACACATGCAAAACTTAAGTTTGTCAGCTACGGGGTTTGCTCTGGCTCCTTCGCTGATATACTCTTCAGATGACCCAAGAGAGTACAGACCTTATATAGAATAATGTCTGACCCACCTAGAATGGATGGTGTTATAGGTAAGCCTGGTGGAGTTCGTGGAGTTCGCGGAGTTTCGCCTAGCGGAACTCCGCAAAGTGCAAAAAAATCTCTATTGCGCTGCACGGAGCTCCGCGAGCAGTGGAGTGCGTTTGAAAAATGCCTCTTTTGCAGTGATTTTCAGTGCCAGATGCTTGTCCGCATTGTGCAATCATCGCGACCGGCACCATGCACAGCACAAGCAGGCGCTGCTTCATTTCTGCCGCTCGATTAGATTTTTATCAGAGCCACAGCTTTCTCAACCCGAATGGACTGTTTCTCAACGCGAGCAGTCGTGAGCAGACGCGACCACTCGCAATGAAAAATCTGACCGCCCATGTTGAGAAATCTCACCGGGAAGTTGATTTTCCACACTCACGCTCGCCAACTTGATATTGACGATCGCAAACAAGGAAAATTCTCGCTGGGTGGTGGATTTTCCTTGCTTGCGCTCGCCAACTTGACATTGACGAACACGAGCAAGGAAAAAAACTCTGCTCCGCTACGCAGAGTTTTTCAGAACTCCGCGAGCTCCACGTACCGGGGAGTGGGGAAGACTCAGCAATCTCCGCGATCGGAGAGGAGTTCACCACCCAGACTTAGTTATAAGTTTGTTTTTTGCTGTTCTCCAACATTAGGTAAAAAAAAAACACGACAACTCACACCATAGGAGACAACTCCTCTAGCATGTGTTTTTCGTTTGTTTTTGCTATTTAAGAAAACAAAGTCTGCGTTGAGAGTTTGTTTTTAAAAAAGCAAACACTTCTTAAAAGGCTGACATACGGCCATCCTGTTTCCAACCTTAGGTTGGGTGCATTGATATAGTTACATTTGTAACAGTAACACCAATTATTTACTAGTGGCTGAAGGAAGGCGTGAAGGACTGAGTAAAATCCAGGGTGGTTTAATTAGCATACGTAAAGCTCGTGGTTGACCATTGTCACATTGTCAGCTGTTTGGAGGGTGTCGCATCAAGGGATTCCAGTGTTCCATCACATATCTGAGATGTCCTGCCATAATGAGCTTTTGGTGATATGTTCTCGTTTGCCTTTGATTTGGTGGCATTGACTTATTCAGAGGGCAGTGGGTGTGTGGTTAAGGTGTCCAAGAGGTCTGCCCGAGGGCTATGTCTAATTGTTTATGGATGTCTTAGGTTAATAGCATGCCCTTTGCAAGGCAAACAGAGATAGTCTAGCCCTATAATGTTTTAGTTACCTGGATTCGTTGAGCGGCATTGGTGAAATTAAGATGTTCTGTCTAATTTGTTCTGTTAGATGTCTATGTGGTGTGCATCAGTGGCAAGTGCTGGGTGAACACCATGACAGCCAACTCTAGAACAGATCTGTTCTGTGTTGGGAGTATGCCCTGTTGGCTGTGTGTGGGTAGTTCTCTCTACCATGTGTTGTAGGATAATTATGTTATTTCATGGTGAATAGTGGTTGGATTTCTCACTTGCTTATAAGCATATACATAGTACCAATGAAGTCAGAGGAGCATTGAGCACTGTACTTGTGTACACAAAACCGTGTGAATAGAGAAGGCCCAATGATCTAGATGTTGGCATCACCAGATCACTCTTAAACCGGGAACTACAAAGTGACTGGGAAACTCATTCGATAAATTCTCTCCCGCTGTCTCAAAGTCAATGCTTCCTATCTCTGCAAGCCAGTTAGGACACAAATCATCCGTTAGTTTACAATGGTAAGGAGAATGTACAGGTGACACCAGTGTAACTCTGATACATGGTAATTTGTGGCACAACACATATACTAAGAGAGAGGTGTCTGAGAAATGAAAGCCAACATACTGTGACTCAATAATGATGCTCATTGGTGACTGTAAGAAAGTGCCCTCTTTTTGCATGGTTGCCCCCACTTTTTGCTGAACTGCTATGTGCTTTGACTGAGTGTGCCCTGGGTTCCTGACAAACAGGTACCCAGGGCCTATGTTCTTTCGCTAAACTGCATTGGAATCAAAACCCAATTGGCACTCTTTGGCCACAGGTCAGTCCCTTGTAAATAGTACCACAGGTAACAAGCGCACTGTGGCCAAGTAAGTCCTCTAAGGGCTGCAGGACTTATTGTGCCACCTTTAGAGGCCTTGTACCTTTACACTCACACCCTGCCTTTGCAGGCTGCATGTTTTGGTGCAGAAGAAAAGTGAAGAGTAGACATGGCATACATCTCACATACATGTGGAGAAGTGTGGCTCAAAGTGGAGAAGTGTGGCTCAAATGGTTAGAGCGGCAGACCCTGATGCAGAGGTCTGGCCTGGGACCAGGGTTCAATACCCGCCATGGCGGGTCTTGGGCTCAATTTCCTCAGACCTATAATGCTCGCCTCGGTGCCTATTCTAATCATGGGTCCCACTCTGGGCAATAGCTTGCTTAATCCCCACAACGGCCCCAAAAGCGCTGGGATGCCTGGTTTCACCCTGGCGGGTGCCCAGGAGTGGACACTCACAGGGAAAACCAGGAAGGGTTCCTAAGCGGTATACGGACAGCGCTGGGACACTACCTCAGGGAAGTAGCTTTGCGCTCTATAAATACCGGTACATTTACATTTACATGTACATTTACAAGAGTAGACATGGCATACATCTCAGTTTGCCATGTCCACAACCCACTGCCGTGGCATAGATCAGCCACCCCTCTAGCTGGGTACACTATGCCAGTGGTGAGAGTAGAGGTGCATGAGCCCTGTACCCCTACAGTGTCTAATGCAATTCTTAGACATTGTAGGCGCAGTATAGGAGTATATGGTGCCGGGAGTTTGTCATTACGAACTCCACAATACCATAATGGCTTTACTGAAAACTGGGAAGTTTGGTATCAAACTTCTCAGCACATTAAACCCACACTGATGCCAGTGTGGGATTTAATGAAAAATGCACACAGAGGGATTCTTAGAGATGCCCCCCTGAAAAACAACCTAATACTAGTGTCCAGGATGAGTGGCTGCTCACCAGCTGCCAACACCAGACATGTTTCTGGACCCCTGGGTATCGACTTGGCCCCAGCCCCATTGGCCTGTCTCCACTTCAAACCTGCAGAAGCAAAACTCCAGTGTGTCCTGCAGCCAGCAACCTCAAGAACCCCGAGGATCAGCCCTGCCTTCCAAAGAAAAGATTTTGCCTCCAGTGAACACTAGATTTGTTCACCCACAGAATCTGGCTCTGGCCAAATCCGCGAGTCTGCACCACTCTGCACCCGTAACCCATGGCCCGAGTTCGAGTGGCCCAACACCATGAGTAGGTCTCCCAGGCGATTCTGACCAGAGATCTGGTGATCTCTGGCCTGCCTCAAATCTCTCACCGAAGCCTTCAGCCTCTTTCTGGTGGATCCCCCCCGACCGCGACCGGGGGTGGTAAGGGAAACCCGACGCATAAAGACACCCCTGCACCCGAATCCCCACGGCCTTGAGTTGCCCAACCGACGTTGTCTTAGCATCCCCAGGCATCCCAACTTACCTCTCCAACTGGTGATCACCTCCAGAAGATCTTCGTCCCCGAGCCTGCAGTCTTTGTTGAAACCGGAGAATCCCCATTGAAATCAACAGGACACCTGACATCAAACCAGCACCCTGCACCCAGCCGCCCCTGCACCGCTGCGGGTGCACTTTGTGTACTAAACAGGATCCCCCTTTGCCCTGAGCCTAACACCAGGAGCTTTGCTCCCACAACCCAGTGGCCTGCTCGTAAGCAGGCACCAACCAGAGGCCCTCTATCCCCCATTGGAAAACATTGGGCCTCAGCACTCTGCACCCTAGTGCCGCTGTCCTAGTGCCGCTGAGGGTGTAACGAGAGTGCATCCTCGACCTGGGGGAACCCTTGTTCTAACCCCAGAAACTCAACCCCAAAGACCGAGTACTTGCCTGGTAACCGATAACTTCATTTCTCTCGATAGGAATCCATTGACTGTTTTTTCTCTAACAAATGATCTAAGTGTTGAGTTGATCATTATGGAAACCTGAACAATTACAATTGTGCTAAACTGATTTTACTTACCTTTTCTTTAGGAAATATCCCAGTGTGATATCAAGGCACATCACACTGAGTAGAAAAAGTACCTTAAAAAAAAAACTAAGGGGGGCGTGGCTAGCAGCCGACGATGGCGGCCGCAGCTTAGGGAGGCTCCTGGGCGAAGGCGGCTTTCCGCGAAC
The DNA here is from genome assembly GCF_964261635.1 of Lissotriton helveticus. Taxonomy (NCBI): domain Eukaryota; kingdom Metazoa; phylum Chordata; class Amphibia; order Caudata; family Salamandridae; genus Lissotriton; species Lissotriton helveticus. Next base: position 184,531,622 of record NC_136068.1, on the reverse strand, counting down.
ATCCGTAGCAGAATCCTGAACTTTACTGGCGGAAAGGGGCGGACCGGACCCAGCGTCCATGCGGCGAGCATCGCTGAAATTTCTGGGAACGGCGGCGGCCCGAACGGGCAGGATCCCGCGGTCGAGAGGCGGAGGAGGAGCAGGGCCTAACTGCCGCAGTGTAACCACGGACTGTCGGCGCGACTGAATCCGGCCGGAAGTGGCCCAAGGGCGGGGGTGAGTGGCAGGAAGCGCCGGCGATATGGGCGTATCACCCTGAAACCTCCGTGAGGCCCCCCTCCCGTTGACCCGAGCACTTGGGCGCACGTCTACACTGCCAGTCGGCACCCCCCGGACCCGCCTGCATCCACCGATGGCGTGACGGAAGTGGAGCAAGCTCGACCTAAGGCCGCCATTGAACAGCCACGCAGACGGAATACACCGGGCACCAGCAACGGCCGTCGCTGCCACACAGCGACCGGCGACATCACTCGGCGGCCACTGCGGTCGTCGGGCAGTGGGCACGGCGGACTTCTGAACGGATACATCGGGGGCCATTCACATGCTGAGCCACGAGAGGGGCTAGAGCCTGGACAGCGCATATACCGGGGAGGCACCGAGGAGCGGCAAACTGCGGCAACCCCGGCCGGTGCGGGTCATAACTCACAGCGCACCGCCAAACTTCCCTTGGGACTCCTTGCGGGGGGAAGACCTGACACCTGGCCTATTCGCAGTCTGTAGGAGATCGCTGGACCACTATATACCGGTGAGGAACCTCCGTCCCCCACAGCAGTGTCAAGATAATCGGACACGGCCCGCCGCCGGATTGCAAAGAGGCGGCCCTGCGCGACCCACGCAAGATCATTCTTTCCAGCTGACAGTTCAATTCCCGGCGACGCCATGTCCCAAAGGGGCCCCAGAAGCAACGCGACCCAGGCCAAGTTGGACAAATTCGCATATGAGAGGCACTCGCCGCCACACGACCCACGCAAGGCCGCCGGAAAAACGGTAGAACCTGAGGGGGCGAAAAAAGCCACGCTTGAGGATGTCCTGGCAGCTCTGGCCCGGGTACAGACGACGGTGGGAGCCACGGCGACAGAAGTCACCCTGATTAGAGCGGATCTCCAAAAGATGAATGAGAGGGTCAAGCAGGTCGAGGTGGTCGCTAAATCGCTGGTGGAGGACGTATCCGAATTGCAAACAGCAGTAGAACGCCTGCAAACCGATAACAAACTGCTTCGGGACAAACTGGATGACCAGGAAGGGCGCTCCCGACGCAATAATGTCCGAATTTTAGGTGTGCCGGAGTCAGAAGACACGGGGCATTGGACCTCTACGTGGAGGACTTGATCAAAACGTGGCTAAAGCCCAAGGGACTCTCAAACTTCTTCTCCGTCGAAAGGGCGCACCGCGTTCCGGGAGGAAAACCCAAGTCGGGGGCCTCACCACGACCGATACTGGCCAGATTGTTTAATTTCCGGGATCGGGATGCCATTCTCCAGGCCGCAAGAGTGACACCGGCCATCCAAATCCAGAACTCCAAGATTGCTTTCTTCCCGGACTACACGGCGGAGGTGGCTAGGAGACGGAGAACGTTCCTGGAGGTAAAGAAGACCTTGAGAGACAAAGAACTGCCATATTCGATGATCTTCCCGGCAAAGCTGCGGGTGGTAGCGGACAAAAAAGTGTGGTTCTTCGACTCCCCTGATGCAGCCCGGGATTGGCTGGAGGGTTGGCACACCGTTGGACGACAGCGCACAACACACAGACCGGACCAGGACCGTGGGGAGGGCAGCAGAAATGGCTCACAAACGTCGGGTCGAGCGGAGAGGGCGGACCACTCGCCCTCCCATGGCTTTGGGGGGGGCGGCGAGGAAGAATGACCCCGACCACGGACTCTGCGCACTAAGCAGTCGCCGACCGCCGTACTGACTTCTCTCTTTCAACGCTGCAAGTTGACGCTGGCATGGCTGCCCCGAAAGCCTTCAGGGAGGCCGCCTGCCTGGGGAGACGCTCTCCCCCCTACACGCAAGTACTCTGGTTTTGGGATGGGTAAAGCACTCTGCTCAGTTGGGGTGGCGGGCAGTTAAAGGTCCGTTAAGCAGGGGGGCAGGGAGGGGGGTTTGTTTTGAACTGTTTCTGTTGGGAATGTGCACAAAGGGTCGAGGGCATTGTTTCAGTACTTATAAGAATCGGAACACTTTATTGGGAACGAACAGTGACTTTATGCCCCCATGACGCAGCTAACACTTGGCTGCGCGACGACGCAGCCGCTGGACCGGCCAAATTTTTGGGGCAATACATCATGTACCTCAACACCACTAGATGGCTCATGATTCCATACATGCGGAGGGGGTGACTCCCTCTGATACACAATGCCCACCTTTGACCCTGGTTTCCTGGAATGTAAGGGGCTTGGGGGACAAGGTTAAACGGGGCTTGGTATTGACTGCTATTAAGCCCCTGCGTCCTGCTGTGGCCCTGTTGCAAGAGACACACCTGGTGGGGGGAGCTACGAAGGCCTTAGATAGACGAGGCTACAAAATGTGGGCCCACTCTGCTTTCTCGTCCGGCTCCAGGGGGACCGGCATTCTAATACGGAAGAACTCGCGTTTCATGCCCCTAGCAATTAAGACTGATGATCAGGGCTGCTTCGCGGCCGTGCAGGGACAATGGGAAGGGAAACTCTTTAATTTGGTATCAGTGTATATTCCACCGGCTTTACACTCGGTCCACCTCCCAAGACTAGGGGACTTCCTTTTAACTCTCCCCGAGGGTGAGGCCATTCTAGGGGGGGATTTCAACGCGGTCATGGACCCACAACTAGATAAACACCCATCCCCCACCCAGACAGGGGGGGAAACATACTTTCGGCGATTTGCCGCGGCCATGGGCATGACAGACATCTGGAGACACTTACACCCGAGCACGAAACAATACACATTTCACTCCGCAGTGCATGGGAGCCTGTCCCGTATTGATTATTTCCTGTCACTGGGGGAGGCCCTTAGTCATGTGGAGACCCTGGTAATTCACCCTCGTGGTATTTCTGACCACTCGCCGCTCACACTGACGCTTTCCCTACAGACGAGAGCACGTAAGCGCATTTACCCCATGCACGCATCGTATTTCAAAATTCCTCAGGTTCGCAAAGAACTCAAACGCGCCACGAAGCATTACTTTCTTGAGAATGCCCATTCGGTGCGCTCCCCGGCAACGCTCTGGGAGGCCTACAAAACGGTTCTGCGGGGCCACGCCATTAACACCGTAACTGGCCATAAGAAACGACAGTCTCAGGAACTAGCCGACCTAGAGATTACATTGAGGGAACGTACCACGGCACATGAGTCACATCCTTCCCCCGCTGCCTTGCACGCACTCGCTCTCCAACAACAGCTGTACAATGATCACCTACGGTTGGTAGTCAAGGGGCACATCACCGACACCCAGAACAGGATTTATGAGGTGGGGGATAAAGCAGGGAAAATGCTGGCGTGGCTCGATAAACGGGAGGGCAACTCCAGGGGGATCCAATGTCTAAAAGATGAACAGGGAGAGACGCACGCTGATCCGAGGCGGATAACAGAACTGCTTGCGTCACATTTTGAACAAGTATACACCCCGGCTCGCGAAATTACACCTGAGTGTGCCCAGACACTCTTGGCACCAATCGCAGTTCGAACCCTTTCACCGGAGGCATCGTGCGAGCTGGAGGCGGACATCACTGCCGATGAAATCCAGCTGGCCATTAAGGCGCTAAACCCGGGCAAGGCGTTGGGGCCAAATGGGATACCCATAGAATGGTATCAGTTGATGCCGGACACCCTCAGCAAGTATCTGTTGGGGATGTTCGAAGACTGTTTAGAGAGGGGTTCCCTCCCACCGGACCAACGTACGGCTACTATAATACCGATCCCCAAGCCGGGTAAGCCCCCAGAGGAATGCGCCTCCTATCGACCCATTTCCTTATTGAACGCGGAAGTGAAAATCTTGGCCAAGCTGCTGGCACTGAGAATCTTGCCCCATCTGTCCTCAATTATACACCCGGATCAGTCCGGATTTATGCCACACAGGAACACAGCGATGAATTTGCGGCGGCTGCATGGTATACTAGCCAGAGCCGACACCATCTCCACGCCGGCAGTAATCCTGGCACTTGACGCCAAAATGGCATTTGACCTGGTGGAGTGGGAGTACCTCTTCGAAACACTGACACATATGGGGTTCGGGCCCGGCTTTTTAGCATGGGTCAAACTGCTGTACACAGCCCCAGTGGCTCATGTGGTGGCGAATGGTCACATTTCCCGCACTTTCCAGCTGGGGCGGGGCACGCGACAGGGATGCCCTCTGTCACCCCTGTTGTTTGCCATCTCCTTGGAACCCCTGGCGACTCACATACGAGCCTCCCCCCTCCTCAAGGGAATACCGGGGACCGGGGGTTGGGAAGACCGTCTGTCCCTATACGCAGACGACATGTTGCTGTATCTAACGGACCCTGAGGTGGGAATACCGGCCTTATTACGCATTTGTGACACGTACGGTAGGATCTCCGGCTACATGCTAAATTGGTCCAAGTCAGAGATTTACGTTTTACGGGGTCCAGCTCCGGATCTCGACGACGATTGCCCGCTGCGACTGGCGGGGTCATCTTTTAAATATCTAGGCATACACGTCACTAGGGACCCGACTGAATTCATAGACAAGAACCTGAAGCCGCCTCTGGATAGACTCAAGCGGGATGTGGAGTTTTGGTCTGGCCTGCCGTTAACACTCCTCGGCAGGGCAGCACTCTATAAGATGATGGCGTTACCACGCTTCTTATACGTCCTTGACAATTCTCCCTATCCTGTGCCACCCAAATTCTTCCAGAAAGTAGCGGCTCTGGTCTCTAACCTACTTTGGGGCAACCTCCCGGCGCGAGTGGCGCAATCCAAGTTACACAGAGACTGGTATGGCGGGGGCATTGCGCTACCGGACTTAAGACTGTACTATTGGGCGGCACAACTGAAACCCATTAATCAATGGATACACGCGCCGCACGATGAGCCAGCATTTCGTTCGGACAGGGTGCAACTGGGAACTGCTAGTCTGTTGGGTCCACTATATGATCGCCGCAAAATGCACACTCTAATAGGCCCTACCAGGATAACGGTGCAGACATGGCACGCAGCTACGGCGGCACTAGGCTGGAGGGGGAGAATCACTAGGATGACTCCGCTGTGGGACTCTCGCATACTAGGTAACATGAGGAACACAAAGGGGTTCGCACAATGGGACACAATAGGCATTTCCGTAGTGGGTGACCTATGGGAGAGGAATGAGGTGATCCCTTTTACCCAATTAAAAGAACTATATGAACTCAACGACAGGGAACTGTACAGATACATTCAAATCCGCCACGCACTGCTTGCAGCCATTCCAACAGACACACACCTCCCAGATTCTTCACCTTTGGAGGATCGCCTACTCACCGATCACATGCTCGAACGGGCGACTTCTCTAATTTACCGCAAGCTACTCAATAACAGCCCTGAACCCACATCACGCCTGAAAGAGAAATGGGAAGGGGAGATTACCGATATGGATGAACATGAATGGAACGAGGCGCTTGGGTCCCCTAGGGAGGTGGGCATTTCGGCACGCATGCGGCTGGTGCAATTTAAGATCCTGCATAGGGTTTATTATACAAGGACAATGCTGCATCGCATACATAGGGCGCCCCATCCATACTGTCTCCGGGGATGTGGGGAGGAAGGCACTTTCTTCCATACCATATGGGACTGCCCCAAGATCCAGGAGTACTGGAAACAGGTGCTCCGCACGCTTTCGCAGGCACTAGATCACTCCGTATTACCTGACCCGAGGAGGTGTTTGTTAAATATATGGGAACCTACTGACTTGAACCGATACGAGCAACTCTGGGTCACAGCGGGGTTAATGGTGGCAAAACGCGACATAGCACAGCGCTGGGGGGCAGCAGAACTCCCAACCAAGTCCCAATGGTGCTTACACATGGATCGAGTAATGTTAACAGAGCGAGCAGTGTACATCAACCGAGCCTGTCCCGGGAAATGGAATAAGATATGGCTGAAGTGGAATGAATACAGGGGGGACATCTGCGAACCCCTGCGAGAAGAAGATCAGGACGAATCTGAGGATGAGGAGGGGGAGGAGGGTTGAACTTAGGCGGGATGGGGCAAGGGGGGGGGTGGCCAGGGCCGCTGTAGTAGGCTTCTTCTTAGAGTTTAGGCAGATGGGCCAAAGGGGGTAGGAGCGGGTAGGGTGGGTAAAGACGTATGCGCACTGTGATGGGCTGTCAAGTTCCCATATTCCCAAGAGACACTGGAGACCTGTAATGCACTGAATAATGCTTAACCGCACTGTCATTCCTAACTGTTATTGTTATGAGTTTGTTGTTGTTTAAAAAAGGAAAACACAAAAGAAGCAAAACTACATCAAAACCTCATTTCATGCATTGAATAATTGCTCAACTGGCACTTTTAAACTTTTCAGTACTCTCCCCCGTGAATTTGTTGTTAATGCGGTGTTGATATCCTTCTTACTGGAAATTATTGTGTACAACGATCCTCTGATAGCGGCCGGCCCACAGGGTTGTGGGCATTCCGCTGTGCAATATGCAAAGTGCAATAAAGGTTTTGGGGAAAAAAAAAAAAAAAGTAACTACAAAGTAACCTTTACAGTACTTTCAATACATCAACGTACATCAATGTATTTCAAACAACTGCATTTGGACTTGCATTCACTTGTAAACACTGCATAATATTTTGCAAAGCATTTATTTCACTTATCTGTGCCAGGCTTGGCTTGGTTCTAGAAATAAAATAACTTAATAATATTTGTATACAAACAAAATTGGTCTGAGTTCAGTCTTTGAGTGTGTGACATCACTTGCTGATTGAGTGTTTACAACAAATGCATAACACTGACCTCTGATAAAGCGTTACTGCTCGCCCGAACTACCACAAATAGAGAGTAAGGTGCTATCTACTTTTACCTCTGCCTACTTTGGGGTTCCACTGGACTTTGTGCACACTATACCTCATTTTGGTATAGTATATACAGAGCCAGCTTCCTACAGAGACTGACTCCAATAGAAGAAAGGCTTTCCTCTTGGTTGTATGTCAAAATATCAAATAGTAAAATATCGACCCGCCAAAATATATAGACACCAATTTATCGATATGCGCAATATCATCAATGTAAGCAAACACAGGCATGTACACATTTCCTACTCTACCTATATGTCTACTTACATTGGCAATTTTTTTCAAGTGGTATCTTGTAGTCGATATTGTTGCAGAACGATATTGTGATATCACAATCCCTACACATGACCTGAAAAATTTGTGCAAAGGGCAAGAACATACAGTACATAGAGGACACCCTTGTTCTGGCATTCAACGTGTTGAACAACACAGCTTGGCCTTGGCCCCCTTGTCGGCTCTTGTCGGTCAACACTTTGGTATTCAAGATTCCTTCCATGCCTTGCGGATCTCCGATAAATGTCAAGATGGCGCTACACCTCCCTGCTCACAAAGCCTTTGCCATTAGGATAGCCAAGGAACATCTGATCTGGGGGATGACAGAGGCTGGCTTGAGTCTATTTCTGTGCACATTTATAGCATTTGCTAGTCCATTATTGCGTTCCAGCCAACAACAGATTATTGTGGCGCAGAACAATCCAAAGCTGTTATCCATTGTGCTCGCAAGCGGCCCTTCAGCCCATCAAAGCAATGTCGGCTCTTAAGAGCGCGGTCATTCATGGCGGCCATTATTCACTCAGCCTTGTGTGGGGTATATTATTCAATGTGCAGACGATCTCTCTCTATTTCAGACTTCCACCACAATGTGTCCACCGTGCACGCCACGAGGGCCGTTTCAACGGAAAGTCACCTCTTCAGAGCTTAGTTGTTAATGGCGGCCATTATTCACTTAGCCATAGCGAGAAGTTATCATATTTAATGTGTGTGCCTCTGTACTTCAGACTTTCATCAGAATGAATCCTTTAAGCACACTGTGTTTCTGTGCAAAGTCACTACTTTATGCCTCAGTCACAATGACAGCCATTTTTGAATTACATTAGTTAATGGGCAGACCTCACTGCTACAGACTTCAGTTATAATATGTCCCATTGAGTGCTCTACGCAATCAGTGTTTCGGTGTCACCTCTTCATAGCACAGACATTGTTTTCTGCCGCCATTCGCTTGGCCATGTGAGTTGTGTTTAAGGCGCGGGTATCACTACTGCAGACATTTTGGGACAACCGTGCATGCCGTGTTTCAACGCAATGTCACCACTTCACCGTTTAGTCATAATGGCCGACGTTTTTCAATTATCTCTGCGAGTTGTATTAATTAATCTGTGGACCTTAGCGGGGCTTTAAGTGGGATGAAAAAACTGGAGGTCTCTCAAAGGGGCGTGGCCAATGTAATTAAGGGTGTGGCTTAAAAACACGTAAGCTACAAATCTGTGCTTAGCATAGTGTTGCGCCCGACTTGTATTTTGCTGTTTCTGTCATTGTATACAGATATATGATACAACAAGCAATGTCGTACCTAAAACAAGTCAGGACTATTTGCTTTGTCAATGGTTGTTAGAAGCATAAGATAAATAAGCAGCAACTATGGCTTGTATATAATATTATAAAAGCTTCCACTTAAAGCCCTGGTTACACCAGACGATGTTGCTGCTCCTGTGTTCCAAAAAGAGAAGGGAAAGCCAGATAGAAAATGACTCTCTTTAAAGGATTTCCCTTCCCCTACAACGCTCACCTGACATGACGTCATGCTGTAACTTCTCGACTAGTGAGACGTGAGCAGTGTGAGCATGCGCACATCAATGTGCCTGCTGTCACTGCAGTCGGGGGAAAAAAAGGGACCGCCTGTCCAGGGCACGAAACAGTGACCCGTTTCGAGGCCCCTCTAAAGAACTGTCAGTGCTCAGCACCGGTGAGACCCAGCCCACTTAAAGCCCTGGACATTAGAACTTTAAACCTCTATTATAATGTGTTTGTCGTGAAAAAAATGAAGGCCATGTTTCAAAGCAATGCATCTCTTCATAGCTCGGTTATTAAAGGCCGCCATTATTCAATTATCTGTGTATGTTTGCAGCACTTACTAGTCTGACTTCACAGTTCAACCTTCTGTCATGATGTTTCTGCGATGAGTGCCATGTGGGCCATGTTTCAATGTCGCCTCTCTAACTCGGTCATTACTGGTCGCCACCTTTTCAATTATCTCTGTTTTTCTATTATCTAATGTGCAGGTTTCATTAGCTCATCAATCCCTTCTATTATGTTTATTCTGTGTGCCTTGGGGGTCACGTTTCAATACCGCATCTTCATATCTGAGTCATAATGGCCGCCATGTTTGAATTATCTGTGCCGCCATTTTTGAATTTTCTGCGCCGCCATTTTTGGATTATCTGTGTGTGTTGTATTATTTAACGTTCAGGCCAAATATTATAGACTTCCCTCATAATGTGCCCCTCGTAAATGTAAATGTGGTGTAGGACGTGTTTTAGTATTACCTTGGTTGCTTAGGGGCCATATTTATCAACATCCTCATTTGCGATTCTCAAATAGCGATTTTTTAGAAATCGCTGTTTGAGAATTGCGAAAAGGGATGTATGCGATTAGCAAATTGCGAATTAGCAATTAAGGAATACTTTCCCATTTATTTCTACGGGCATGAATGGGAAGTTATTCTCAATTTGCGATTCGAAATTTGAGAATCGCAAATTGAGAATAATTTCAAGGGTGTCATAAGGACTCCTTGATGCACTCCTGAAATTTACATTTGTGCGCATATGGCGCACTTACATGCCCTAAGGGCATGCATGTGCGCCACATAGCACCTTCACAAATGGCAAAAAGTGCATTTGTGAAAGAAATCGCAAATTACCACCAACTTGAAGTTGCAGCAACCACTGAAGTTTTGCAATTTCTCCTTAAGAAATCGCAACACTTCAGTGGTTGCTGCATAGCATTAAAGGAATCGCAATTTGCAATTCCATAATTGCTTATGCATAGTTAAGGAATCGCGATTCCTTACATTTGCGTTGCGATTATTCTCATACATACCGTTTTCTGAATTTTTAGTCGCAAACGCTGCTTTTTTGCGATTTGCTGCATTTGCGAATTAAAATTCCGTTGATACATATGCTCCTTAGTCCTTGTTCTCTACAAAATCTCTACCCATGGTGGGCGGGGAGCAGTGTATAACTTGCACCCTCCCTTCACGCTCCATGACATTCTAGAAACTGCTATTGTATGCGCTTCATCTGTCATTTATGTTTAGCAGGAAGTGGTGTATTTGTCGGATTAATTGAAGCTTTTACTGTAATAAATTGTACAGATAAATTACTTGAGTGACGCTGTGGTTATAATGAGCTCTCTTCTCTTCTATGAATAATATGGTTTCACGCCCTCTTAAGAAGCGCGGTTTGAAACACGCAGAGGTTTTGGGTCCCCAGGTTCAGTTTTAGGTTAACTTGCTTTTTCGGTTCTCTCTGGTTGGCTCACTTTTTTTTTTCTCCCTACAAATTCTTTTTTTCAGCTTCTTGAGGTGAAGCTCCGTGTGCCATTCACACTTTTTTTTATTTTGAGTAGGTTGGTTTTACTCTTGAATATTCTTATGTCACACTTACTCATAGAAGCATATTTGTAACTTTGTCCCAATGTTCTGTCTTTTGATTACAAGTTATAACAGTAACTCAATTTCTATATAGTGATTTATAATGGCCGTTTACCACTTCTGAGCACTGTAAATAGAGTACGTTACTATTATTATATACAAACTCAGAAGGGCAGGAAGTCGAGTTGGCCTTGCCGAAATTTAAACTCGTGATGTGGAGATCACAGGTGATTAGTGAGCGTTTAACCGCATGCGCGCTAGCGGTTTTCCCGCTGCGCGCTGCGTTTCGCAAAAAGCCGCGTTACATGACGAGCTCAGCTCGTCATCAGCGCACGGCAGGTTACGCTCATGACGAGCTGAGCTCGTCATCAGCCCCGAAGGGGTTAACGTACACAGCTATTTTGCCAACACTATTAGGGCCTTCCTAAGCTCATCAGAACATGTCTCCTAACGTTTAAGACTGTGGGAGGGGCATACATCACATCTGACATTTAGCTTAGGGGACCTCTTGACAGCAGGGCACAAGTCCTAAAAAAAGAAGTAGGGGGACGCTGACGTCAGAACAGGAAGTGACGTCACGAAAGGTGGCTTGCACTCAGTTGCAGTTTAAGGTTATTGAGCACCCGTTAAAATAAGTGGAGGGACGCCTTTCACCCGCGTGGTACCCCGACTCGAGCCCTGCTTGACAGCCTTTGGAGGAAGCAGAGATGCTGACCTGAATGGCACCAGAGGAGGACCACTAAGAGACCGGTTTGCCATTGGAGCTACATGGACGCTGGTATGTGGGATTTACACCCCCATACCCTGATATCTTTTAACCCCTTCGCTGCGGGGGTTATTCCCCCGCAGCGCTGGGGGGCGGGGGGGCGCACAGCACCCGCACGCTCATGACGAGCTGAGCTCGTGATGAGGCCCGGCGCTCCTGTGCTCATGACGAGCTCAGCTCGTCACAGGTGCATTACCTGCCGTGGAACGCTCGCACAGCAGGGGAATTATCCCCGCATGCGAGCGTTCCACAGCTCATGACGAGCTGAGCTCGTCATGAGCACCGGAGCGCCGTGGCTCATGACGAGCTCAGCTCGTCATGAGCATGGGAGGGGTTAATTCAAATTATGACTGTTACACATAGGCATCCTTAGTCCCCAGTGTGATTTAAATGGATCTTCTGAATTCTCTGGACATTCTGATTCTATTCGAGAATATTAAAATCAAGGGAGCAGCCAGAACAATAAAATACATCCCAGTTTTAATCATATTGCAATGCATAAGTGAGCGAAACGTAATCTCAGCCATTTTAAGATGGTCCACTGGAATAATGACCCAAATTCTTCCTTTTTTCCTTCTTTCCTTTCCATCTTTGCATTTTTCTTTCCTCCATTTTCTTTTAGAGGTGGACGTAACTGGCATAATTTACCGTAGCGTAGTTATGCAAAATTACAGCAAAATTATTCAGAACTACGCAAGGAGTGTAACCCGGCATTTACTGGTGTTATCTTAGCACAAAATGCACCCTTGCGTCAAAATGGACCAGGGGATGCATTTTGCACTAAGAAAATAGAGCCAACTGCAAATGAACATAACTCCCGCTGCTTGCAGTAGGCATTTTTGTCCTAAATTACTCTCAATTATGCAAGCAAGCGTAATCATGTAATTTTCGGTAATTTCATGCCACAAGAGTAATGAGTAATGACTCTGATTACTCTGGTGTATTATTATTTTTCTTTTTTTGCACTTTTTAACTTTTATATTTATTGAGCCATGTTTGCTTCCATAGCCACCCTTTGGCAGCCAACCCCACAACTGTTATAACCTTTTTTCTGGCAGTGTTATTAATCAGCTCACGTTTTTCTCTTATGACCTGTGAACCATTGGTTACAGTTAAGAGGATTCATTAAGCACTATTAAATCCATGCAGTGGCAACCCCTGCTAAAGGTGATATAGCAGGTGCCTTGCTATGTCCTTGATTGGAACCCAGTAGAGATCCTTAATGACTATTCAATATCAATTCCCCCTCTGTAAAAGCCCAAGAAGAAAGCCACTGAAAATACTAATGTGTCTGGCTTTATACACTTTAAACTTGGGTGCCCTAGTTTAATCACTTTACACCTACCAGAGATCCTGGCTTACATTAATTATTTACAACCTGTGGCTAATAGGTTGTATTTCTCTGGGGAGCCAACACAGATGGACCTCTGAGTAGGAACAGGACTTCAGAAGTTGCTACAATCCCTCAGGATGTGAGCAAATCTCAAACTCTAAAGGATGCTCCATCTGTGTGACATCCTTTGAAACAAGAGGAAGCTGTCCTGACCAATGCACGGAGTAAAGCCCAAGCAACACCAAGAACAAGGAACAAGATCCAGGTCATTGAGGGCAGCATTGAGTGTCATCTAAATGAAGAGAGCCACCCAGAGCTGGTAAGCGGATGTGTGACACAACCACGCGTGCTTTTACAATGCATGTCATTACAACGCGGCCAATACAACAAACGCATTGTTACCACACATTCCGTTACCATGCAAGTTGTTTCAACGGATTGCCCTAGGGAAGCGCTGGACTTTAGAATAGTATATATTACTATTCCAATTCCAGTGTGTGGAACAGTAGGTGAAGGTGTTGGATTTAAAATCCAACAACACGTTCCCTAATGCAAGTCTTTGTAACGACGTGAATGGTAATGGAACGCCTAGCAAAGGGACGCATGGTAACAACCCATTTGTTGTATTGCCCGCGTAATAATGGTACTGCGTAGTTCTGGCTGCGAAGGAAAGGCTGTTTCCCCAACTAAGCCCTTACTGCTCCTTTGGCCAGACTTTAATTAATGACATCTACCTTGTATGAGGGATGCCGACCCGCAGGTGAAAAATCAAGAACTGTGTTCTATGACTGCAAGATTGCTGCTAATACTTCCTGGTTGAATTTTTGGCAGCCAATCAGAGCTCTGCATTTCCATGTACGAGCTAGTAATTGTTTGCGAAGTTGTCACGACCACTGATATCACTAACTGTATTTTCTTATATTTCTCAACAACTACAAAACAGATGTACACCAATTAACAAAAAGCAGAATCTGCAGAGCAAAACCTAGATTTCTGCCAAACTAGGTGTAATTCCGTCCAGCGGTTCGGGCTGCAGGCATGTCTAAAGGTCCTATGGGATTTAACCTGGGAAAACTCACTTTTTTTAACACTGCTTTTTCTCAGCCCCCGCTTGACGGATCACCCCAAACCTTTCCATGCACAAGAAGATTCAGCCGGGCACTTTTTTGGGAAACGTTTGTGAAGATTTGTCAAACGACGCCAAAGATATAGGCAAGTCAAAAAATGCTTTTATTATGGAAACTAGGTCCTAACTACAACATGACCGACGTGAGAGCATTAGGTTCTAACTCATGGTCGACTTCTGTTAGGGCAAACGTATGGATATATATGTTTACCCTAACAGAAGAAGACCATATGTTAGAACCTAATGCTCTCACGTCGGTCATGCTGAAACTATACACCTCTCCAAGCAAACATGCTGGTCTGTCTGTTATATATCGAGGCAGTTACAATGCAACTATCCTATGCTAGCGGCGGTTGTATACTTTGTAAGTGCTAGATAACATAACAACACAACACTTAAAACTCTGGAGTTGAGCAATTGACACATCTAGAGATGGAAAAGTGTGATGCCTACTTTTGAGCTAGTACAAAGGTGACAAAATATTAATATGTGGATCAACAAAAGGAAACAAAATGCCACCAGAGGCACTTAACAAGATGGAGGTATAACAGTATAGTGTGCCAGCATGAATGAATGAGTGGGACTAAATCTGATGGGTCTGTTGACTAGACAAGAGGGCGCTTGCTTGCTCGTCCATTCGAGTCCCTACAGAGAATATTAGTGGTTATCGGTATTTCTTTAACAACACGGGTCCTCTTTGTGGGGGGATAATGCTATATCTACCCTCCTCCCTGGGCGGTCTCTTAGCACAGGAGTTACATTTAGGAGTGTACAAAATTTGTGTAAATTACTTTTGCGCAATTTCACAAAATGTCAGCAACGTTACATGAAATTACGCATAATTACGTTGAATTCATTTTTGCGGTGCATTTTAGCAGGAAATGCATCCTCGCGTCAATTTTTGCCATGAGGATTCATTTAACTAAAGCACCAAACAAAAGCTACCGGATCTGTGGTATTCCCATGCGCTTGTAGTATTTTATTTACAGCAAATGGCGCAATTCACAGAAAATTTGTACTGCAAGTGGTGCATAATTACGTGAAGTGGCATAATGGTGTCATTTCAGAAATGTCTTTCAATACACGTAACACAAGTTCCCCGAATTTCCACATTTTACACCAGGCTAATTTATATTTCATTCAGGTCTAGTTAAATAGTGACCTTAAAGGGAAGGTGAAAACTCATGGAGAAATCATTAAAGCTCTATTTTCCTCGGTAGATTTAATATCGAAATTCTTCGGAGTTTGTAACGAATGTAATCAGCTGGCCTAGTCCCTTCCAAAACCTTCCTTTCATAGAATGAGATTGAATCAAAAATAAATTAGACATGTTTGGGAGTCTTCTAGGGCCTAGTACCCTCTTGAAGTAATTGCTGCTCTGAGAACATTGTGATGTAGCCATGACTTGGCATCAACAGTAAAAACCCTTTTCATGGAAAAGAATGAGTCATTCTCCCCCCCTTGCTTGACACAAACATAGAATACAGCTGTTTCAGTCTCGATTCCCTGACACAGCTCTTCTCACCCAGCCTGTGTAGACTACTCAAAAGGTAAACAACCCTTCACAAACCAAGGATCTCAGTTGTATGGACCACCTTCATCCTCATTCGAGCTGAGCTGTCCCTCATAACAGGTCTTTACAGTCACACTCCCCCTCCAGAAGAGAATGGCACTACCACCCCTGTCAACAGGAAAAGTGCAAGGATTTATAAACACATGGCAAAATAGCATTTTGCTGCTGGAGTGCTCATTTGACATTGAAAATGTAATTCTTAGGACTTTGGTAATATTTTGGCATAGATTGCACTCTTTGGATGCTTTATTCTATTTGAACTTCGAAACAATACACTAAAATTTAGAAACAAGAACACCAAACAAATACATAAATAATAAATTATTTAATTTAATTCACAAACGCATACAAAGAGAAATGTTAATTTTAACGTGAAGGTTGTAGTTTTTCAAAAAAAAAAAATTTATTCTGAGAGATGAAGTTATTTGCTAAACCTTTTGTACACCACTTTGTCTTTTTTTGCTCCTACTGCATGCTCTATTACCAAATTGAATTTTAGCCTCTAATTTCAAATTCCTTACAGAACGTCTTTAATTTTTCAATGTTACTGTTTGTTTCTTTATGTACACTTTATTAATCTGCTAATTTGACTTGGTTTTCTTTACAGTCACAGGCCACCTGAGTAGGCTTTACGGCAGTGGCAGCTGAACTCTTTTCAAAGAAGTGGGGCGAACAGGCGGGCACTCAGAACGCCCTTAGGTGCAAGCCAAAAGCTCTCAATTGTAGTCGGTTATGAACAGAGTTTATAACAGGCCACAACTAAGAGCTCTGGAGTTGGGGCTGAAGGCAGTGCTAGTTTCTTACACTGCCAGATAGTGTGTAAAAAACTAATTCACCAGTATATGAAGTGAAAAGAAAGAAAAACATACTTACGTTATGTTATGTTATGTTAGGGAATAATTATATAGCGCCTATCACCGCCGGTTACCCACTCCAGTCCTCTTCGGTCGCAGTTCTGCAGCACGGGGTCGCTTAACCAACTCATATAACTTATCCAGATGCTGCTTTCATGCTGCTAACCAGCATGAGACAAGCTGCAGGATTGGTTGGAGCGGGCTGGCTCAGCGCTCCTACACTGGAGGCCTGTGTCTGCTCTCCACCCAGCTGTCTTAGACAGCTCGGGTGCACAGGTTTAAAGTGTGCATGTCAGGCTGGCAGTCACAAGATAGAAGGCCAAAGTGACATGTGCCCTTTAAACTTTAGGTGTGCACCATTACTCTTCCCCTGCAGCCAGTCCGCAGTGCCCTTAATCTGGGGCTGGCCGGCTACACTGAAAAATCATTTAATTATCATTTTATTTTCAGGTCGAGCTTTCGAGGCCTCTTGTATATACTTTAGTATATACTTATTATATAATATGTATATGTACTTTGTGGGCTCTGGAGATCAGCTCTAGGACTTGTCTGCTCACCGCTGAGGGACTTTTTTTCTGTTCAACTGCCTCTATTTAACTGTCTTGATAGAAAATAACCAGCAGAGGTCAGTAAAATACAAGAATTGCTTTCTGCTGAGGGACTTTCTTCTTTTTATTTATTTGGCAACTGCCTCTATTTACCTTTCTTGATAGAAAACGGCCAGCAGAGGTCAGTAAAATACCAGAATCACTTTAGCATTCTCTAGATTCCAGTCCATATACATTGTCTTCCACAAGCACCTGTAGACAATAAGATTTTCTTCAAATCTTGTATTTTCAGTGATATGACCACCGAAGGCCCTGATTTTATATTAACCCCTTGGCCGCGACGGTAATTCCGCTGCGGCGCTGGGGGGGAGGGGGGGCCGCGCGGCGCCGCCATGCTGGTGACAGAACCACTCCGTCACCAGCCAGGGGCGCGCTGTGCTTGTGATCGAGTGGTTCCGTCACGGCCCCGCCCGCTCAATGGAACACTCAGCGCAGGCGCAAAATTAATGCCGCGCATGCGCGCCGGCGGGGCCGTGACAGAACCACTCCGTCATTAGCACAGCCCACCCGTGGCTGGTGACGGAGTGGTTCTGTCACCAGCGTCCAAGGGGTTCAAAACAGAGCCTTGGACTATACCATTTCCTGCTGAAAGGCAATATTTTTCTCCATGTGTTCCTATACCTGGGATGCCACGCAGTTTGGTGCTTACTTTCCCTCCATGTTAAAGAACAGTAGATGTTTCAGCACCCAGGCTAATGTGCTGCATAGCTAAATAATATAAGGTCCCAAAAGCGAGACGATTGCATTGCAAATGCTTGTTTATCTTTGCTGCACCTACAGGAGGGAGGGCGATGCTCCTGCGCCCTATTGGAGGCTCCGGCACTGCTTCGGGGACCCCTAGGGGTCCACATACCACACAGGTTAAGAACCACTGCTTTAAGCAATGACTTTGTGAGTGATTTCCATAGGCCACAAGCTGGATGCGGCATGGGGTTCACATTTGTGGGACATGGATAGAGAAACGCCTTTAACCCCTTCACTGCGGCGGCTATTCCGCCGCAGTGCCAAGGGGGCGGGGCGGCCACGCGGCGGGCGCATGCTGGTGACGGAACCGCTCCATCACCAGCCGCGGTTGCGCTGTGCTCATGACGGAGCGGTTCCGTTACGGCCCCGTCCGCTCAATGGAACGCTCAGCGCAGGCGCGAAATCCGTGCCGAGCAGGCCGTGACGGAACCGCTCCGTCATCAGCACAGCACGACCGCAGCTGATGACGGAGTGGTTCCATCACCAGCAGGGGAGGGGTTAATAGTCGCGCGGCTGGAGATCTTAGAGACACGCCTTTAATAGTCGCGCGGCTGGAGATCTTAGAGACAGGAACCTGAGTGGCGCATCTTCCAGCCACTCCAGTCTGGCCTGGCTCACCCCGCAGCCGACACAGCTGAGCCGAAGCAGTGTTAAGTGGCTGGCTAATGCACCAGTGTTTTCCACTTAAGCAACTGGCCGGTTCCAATAATAATTAATTTGTTGCTTTCTTTTATTGTCTGGTTTCTTTAAGCGGTTTCCCCTTAACTGGGTAACTGTTATTACATATTACACACTGCATTAGGTGACCTTGCATTGTCTTTCCACCAGGCATTCTCTCAGAGTGTAATAATCTAAACCCCCTTTTCAGTAGTCAACGCTCAGATGCTTGCAGCTGCTGCGCGCGGACTGTCCAGTAAATCCCGCCCACTCGCAGCCAACACGGAAATGTGGAGTTGCAAAGACACATGTCATGCAGTTCCCCTCTTCCAAATGTCAAATGCCATCTGTCCCTTAATTGCCTACACATAATAAACACATTTTGCAGCCAGAGCTCATTCAGGCATGGAAGTGCCAAAGGAAGGTTACAGGATAGAAGAAGGTAACAGAGTAGAAAAAAACAAGCATTGGAAAAGCAAATAGGTCTCGCCTTTTGGACATTTTGGCTTTGCCAACGGTTTTCAGTAATGTTGTACAGTACCCCCGATGCAGTGCAGCATAGTTAACGAAGAATTAAAAAATAACCTATGACACTGCCGCCCGTGTCGTTTTGTATGAGTGGGAGCCATATATGTCTATATCTACAAAACGACACAGGTGGGTTTGAATTTTTTTTTTAATTTACTGGTCCAAGTTGGATCGGTAAATAAAAAGAAAGGAAGTGCAAATGTATTTTTTTAAGTGGGTGGTGTGCAAGCAACACAGGGCAGTAAGGAAGCAACCCATTGGCTGTTGGGGGTGGAAGCAAAACACGGCAGAGATGGTGTGGGGAAGCTACACCAGGGGGATTGGATGGGGACAAGCAAAATGGAGGGCACGGGGGCAGGGCCGGACTGGCTACCGGGCAGTTGTGTGTGCTGCCGAGCAGGGGGAAGATTTCTCCGTGGTATGGGCGTATTTCGTTGATGGGGACCTGCTTGCGCTTTGAAAAAAAAAGCAAAACGAATTTCGTTTTGCACGCACAGGTCCCCATTAACGAAAGCATCCCCCTGCTCGGCAGCACACACAACTGCCCGGTAGCCAGTCCGGCCCTGCACGGGGGCTAGGTGCACAAAAAAAACTTACAAAAGAGAAAGAGCAATGTGGAGCTGTGAGTGTAGTGGAGCAAACGGGTGAGATAGCAACAGCGGTGGAAACACACAAAGTTGAGCGCATCACTTGAGTGGGCAGGGATGAAGCATAAGGGTAAGCAACACAGAGGGGGGAATAGAAACATATGAGACACACAGCTGAAAAAACACATGATTCTTCATGGAGTGCTTAAGACAAAAGAAAAAAGTAGTTCCATAAATGTGAGCACTGAAAGGCCACAAGTAGAGTGGCCATGCCCCAGGGTGAAACGAGATGGACAATGCAAGCCATCAATTAAGTAAAAACAGGAAAATGAGAGTGAAAGTAAACCAACCAACGGTAAGCAATGTGCTGGCTACAAGTCCTATGTGACTCCTAGAGTATATCCACTTGTATCTCCTACTTGTGTGGCTTTACATCTTGTACATTTGCAATTTTTTCCGTGTGTATCCTTTTTGTAACGCATGTAATCCTAAGTCCTTATGTTTTTCAACTGGTGCTTATGTAAAGCGCTCTGACACCTTCGGGTAAAGTTTGCGCTATAGAAAATCGCATGAACAAATAAATAAATAAAAATAAGCCCCTGTGTGTTCTTGGTAAGCCAACAATACTTCTTTCGCAAACGGACAGCAGCACTGTCAGGTGGGATCAACCTAATAAAACAGCACTCAAGCAACGCACCTTAATTAATAAATAAAATGCCCCCCTGCCCAATCCTTCAGTGACCCCTCTCCCAGCGCAACATTCTGCGCCCATCCCCCACCAGTGAGCCATGCCAGCCGCAACTGCTTTCCGCCCGCCTGCACACCGCACGCCATCAATATCTGGCAAGCACAAGAGCTGTTTAGGATTGCGGGGAGACCGCCACCGACAGCCCTGCCATCCTAATCAGACCCTTGATTATTAGGGTAAAGTTCTGGTTCCTGTCAATCTGAAAACAAATTGACTAGAAGCAAAAATATTATTTTGGAATTAAAAAAAGCATGCATTGCCATTGTAGTTTCTGACACTTAGGGGAACTACTTTGTGTATGGATATGTTCCTTGTGAAGGGGAAGAATGCTAAAACTCAAAGTGAAGTTAGCCAATGGTTGAAGTGGACAGACCCATTTCCCTTAGATGTACTCAGTAGTGTGTGGAAGAAAATGTGAATGACACAGTAACAGACCAGTGGACAAGAGGAACTGTCTGAAGCCCCTATACGTAAGTGTAGCATACCTATAATGTTCGAAAAAGCTAAAATACTTGGCTAATGAGTGACCTAAAAACAATAAACACGAACTCAAAGAGTGTGGACTGGGCAGGTCCCCAAAAAGAGCTTTTGTTTGGGGGTGGTTTAATTTTTAGGTCTCACTAATTCAAAGATCTCTTGCTGTGTGTGTGCACAGCAAGGCCTTTTGGTCTGACCCTTTCCTCCATTCGCTTGCACGGTTAAGCAAACTTCTGTCACTGCTTCTTTAAATGCCTATCATGTTCCGGGCCAGCCCATGACATTTTGCAGGTCTTAACATTTTCCTTTTGCAGTGGTGATTGTCAAAGTCTCCTAATTGCAGCCTCAGGGATAGAAAAGGCCTCAACCATCTTGAACCAGCACCTGGTCTCGGTATGAATGAGTCCTGACCCTCTAAGTGGTGCCCCTTCAGTTCTGGACCCTTGGAAGTGGTGCTAAATGTCCCATATTGCCCAAAATCCAAAACATGGGACTTAGAATATATTCTGCTAAAAAGTGATCTGAGAACAGACAGGGGAAAGAGGCCAGAACCTACCTGCTTACTGATCTGCACAAGGCGCATCACCGGACTGCCTGACTTTGGGGCAGCGCTCACTATGTTATTCTCTGCAGTAGCAAATCCTGTTCAGATGCTCCTCACAGAAGGGGTATCCAGCCTTGTGGAGCCCTCGTCAGCTACACCCTGCAGCTTCATTCCACCTGAGAATTTCGACTTCTATAAAAGAGATTAAGTCAGAATGTAACTTTTTCTAGTGGCTACCCAGACGACAAAACCTGTTCCTCTGTGTACACTGCCCTGCCTTGCTCTGCTGAACTTCACAGTTTCTGAAATTGTTATTCAAAAACATTTTTCAAAGTCCAAAGGTAAGCAGAGACTGGACCAATCCACTTTGTGCACCTGGACCGTGCTCCATTGAGGTTGGTCATAATGTCGACTTTGACCCTGTCTTGCGCCGACTATATGCCTATAGTTGGCGCTTTGATCTTTTAGGCACTATTTTACACATTAAACATAAAAAATTCATAACTCTGATTCTACTGATTGGATTTTTTTCATTTTGATGGAAAATAATTGATTAAAATGTACTAAATTTTTCTAAATTGGTGTGAATTTTTCTTGCCTTGTGTTTTCACTTTATTACTAATTCAGTGCTGCATAAATACTTTACAAATTGCTCGTAAGTTAAGCCTTACTGCTTTTGTGCCACGTTACCAGAGGCTTAAGCATGGGTTAGAGGCATAGCTAGGCCTTAGGCCGCCCATGGCGGCCCCTGCGCTTGCCTCCTGCGGCGGCCAAATGCAAGAGTGGGGGGAGGAGGTGCTGGCAATTCCTGTGGCCGCTGCCCGGGGACAATACCAGGTAAGGAGGCGAGAGGCCGCCGCCCCCTAAACCTGTGCCGCCTCGATGGGCCACCACACCCCGCTTGCTACACCATTGGCACTGGTTAGTTTACTGACCTTTTGTGGTTCACCCTGACAAGGATTATGGCTGTTGCTTGCATAGGGTTTTACATCCCTCAATCAACAACCCAATTTTTCACAGGCACCAACTGAGAATAAGGGACCATTTATAAAGGGAAGGGGAATAAGGTTATATTATTTAAGGATCTTCTTCCTCTATCCGAAACAACACTTTTAGGAATTTAAATATCGAATCCATGTTACCTGAATCATTGTAATTGACAAACTATCTATGAACCCTATTTAATCTCTAAAATAAATTGTACAAAAACAAGTTGTTGATTTATTTAAGACATCCTGTTCAGCAATAACCCTTCAAAACCTCAAAGCACTACAGAGAGAGCACAAACAGAAAGACATCATGGAGTCCCCAAAAGAGTGTAGAAGAACTGTATTACCATAGTCAAGTTTTCGCTGCTTGTCTACAAGCAAAATGTTCAACCGCTGATATCTTGCGTCGCTGAACTCCATGGAACTTATCATCATGTTATTAATGGACTTTTTCTTCAGGGTCTTACACCTAAATTTAGGAACTTCCATAAGACACTCAGCTCAGATTTTGTTGGGTTTTACTGGAAGACTCCATCTTGAGGCGGTTTTCAAAAATAGTCTAGGGCACTACTATGAATATTTTACCTGGCAGACCTCTGAGGCGCTCCTCACCTGACCAGTGCTGGTTCTCTATCAGACAAGCTACAGCTTATAGCTCTAAATATGCATCATCATCTATTCCCCTTCCATGTCAACTACCTCCTAAAATATTCCAACTCCTACTGGAAATTTCCATTTTTTTAGGTCCATACTTTTGATATAACTGATCATGAAATTCACATATTGACAGCCACACATTAAGCAGCCCTCTGCATAAGATGGGCAGGTATATGACACTGTTAATAAAGAAATGAACAGCAAAGTATGTTATTCTCCATACCTCATGTTTTACACTAGCTCTGTTAAAAGATACCTATCCCACACATACAGCTTTGAGATTCTACTAATTCTGCCAAGAACTGAAAAAAAATATTTTGTATCCTGATTCCTGATGAAGTCCTATTGATAACAAAAAGGCCAAAACGTTGACGCAAATCCTAAAATCATCAGATTGGACCGCAAGGCTTTATTGATTGGGTTACAAAGTTGCCTTCGGGACTGCAGCAACCCCTAATTCTTTCTATCACCTAACGGGACTTCCCTGGCCCCAGGAAATGGAGTGTGTCTGACACCTACATGACTAATACAGAACTACACCATTTTAAGGGCTAGAGATGATTAACATGGTGTCAACAGGGTCCCCATGCTGCAACCCAAACACAGTTTTTGGACAGGGGTCTGTAGACAAGAGGCTATCCGACAGCCTTCAGTGATACTGAACCCCAACAACAAGATATAAGGATGCCCTAGGACCGCTGGGGAACTAAAAGTTAAGATGTTCCTTGACGTTTGACTTAAATGTATCCTAATGAGGTAAATGTGTACATTACAGCAAATGTTACTATTATCACAGATTTTTTAGCATTATAATACATTATAACGCATCAGACCACAGAAAGTTGAAAATAAGTTAGTGGCAGAAAAAATCTGGCGGGAATTCCATGCATATAAACAAAGAAAAAAACATGCAGTAATGTTTTACTGTAGGTTATTCCACAATTATGACCCACAGTTTCCCTATCCGTGAGTTGTACTGCACCTCCCAAATGAAGCAAAAAATGGTACCTAGGATTTACATTGGTTGTGTAGATTAGGGCCTCTGTAATGGGTATTTTAGGGGTGTTCTTGCACTATGAACAGACGCCAATGATAAAGGGCCCGATTCACAGAACTAACTTAAGACAAAATCCTAAACTTACCACTTTTGGTATTCACAGAAGTTAGGATTTTGTCTTAAATTTGCCTTAAGACAAACTTAAGACAGACTTAAGACAGACTTAAGACTAAGTCTGTCTTAAGTCTGTCTTAAGTCTGTCTTAAGTTTGTCTTAAGTCTTTCTTAAGTCTGTATTAAGTTTGTCTTAAGACAAACAAGACAAAATCCTAACTTCTGTGAATACCAAAAGTAGTAAGTTTAGGATTTTGTCTTAAGTTAGTTCTGTGAATGGGCCCACCGGCTTTAACCTCCAGCGCATGGTCCTAAACTCTCATAGAATAAAGACAAAGATACAGCTTTCTATGATAGGGGTTCCATGGAATCAGTAACAGAAACCTGTCCTTGAAAGTTGGAGCATTGTACTTGAACAGAACTTGTTTGGTTAGGGCTGAAGAACTGAAAGTTACACCTGCAGCTTTAATCTTGTCATTTATTTATTTCTAAACGCCCCCTAGTTTTACGTAGAGAATAAGAGAAATCAGCAAGCAATAGGGTGTTTATTGAATAGTTTCATACATCCTGTGTCCTGCCCACCAGGTCCCAGCCTTTTAGTTGCTTCATACTTCTTAGATGTTAATACCACAGTATGGGCAATTTCTTATGAGACAAAACGTGTTTTCAGTCTGTCAGTGCAATTAAGACTATTTATTAGAGGGACAGAAAGTCACTTGGAACAGAAATGTGTACAAAAAAAATGGTTTGCACCTTAGTGGTCTGTGCTGCACATTACAACCCAAAGGTGGCGGTCACATTGTAATTTGGCCTGTGGGACCACCACCGACACTATGTCGGGCAGTACCCATCTCGGTAGCATCCTAATCAGGCCCCAACTTTTGAAAAAACTACGACAAAGCAAAACAAGATTGACAAAGTCAAAGGCAGCCAACATCAGACCTTTTGCCTTATCAATGCTTTTTCAGTCTTTGAATAAAGTCACTTAATTGAATTGTCATGGTAGAGTGGAATTCCTTGCTTTGCTTCCAAAATTGTATCTATTCACTGATATTAAAACCTACAACGTATGAAGCAACTGAGAGAATCAAACTTAGTGGGCAATGGATGTTGTACATATATGGTATGTAACTGTTTCAATACATATATTGATACTTGTTGGTTTCAGTTATTTTCTCTGCAAATAAAAGCAAGTTTAAGATTTTGCAACTATTAGAATGAGTGCTACATGTGTTAGGCTGCACCCTTACTTACAAACGCTGATGCTCTTAAAATGTTCCTTAGTGATGCTCTTGAGGCTAGTCCTCTACAGAGACCCATGCCCTTTTAATCCCACTAAAGTACTGCTCATAAATCAGTAGTTCTCAACTCATCTTTATCTTTTGAATGGGACTCACAGATTTCACGTGCTCCCATGAATGGAAATCAATAACCACAGATATGTCAGTTTAAGAAGGGCCGTGAAGGTCATCTCATCAACAGACATTGATGTGAATGTTACTGCACTCACTATTGGTGGGAAACAGAAGTAACAATGATGGCCGAATCACACATTGCCTTTGTAACATGGTTGGAACAAAAAATGCCCCTTAACCATGCATTCCTTTACCGCGCATGTCATAACAACAAAATACCTTAGGTAAAGCAGCGTTGGACTTTTAAGTCCAACGCTTTCCCTACTGTTGCGCTGACTGGAGTTAGAATAGTAAATTATACTGTTCCAAAGTGCAGCACTTTTCCTAAGGCAAGTCGCTGTAAAGACTTGTGTGGTAAAACACATTTGTTGTTCCAACCGCGTTTTTAAGGCACGTGTTTTTTAGCCATGTGTGGTTCTGTCATATAACCCTCTTTGTTAATTCGATTTGTTTGTCTGCAGATAAACTGAACAAACAGCGTGATGTCATACCAGCCACATTATTTTTTAGGTCTAGGGCTGTGAATATAATATGCTTACATATAGGGGTTTTCAATTGGCCCTCTTTATCCATTTGTCTGTTATGGTGTTGATCACATTTTTCTTCCACTCCCTACAGCTTGGGGCAATGGGACATCCCACTTCAGTCATTGGGTAGCTTCACTGTGAGTGACAGCATTCTTCCCTTTCACAAGGAGCACATCCAATGTAGAAGGCCCGGCACCTTCATCAACAGTAATATTTTACTGAAAACCGTAACTAAACAACACAAGAATTGACACTGGCAAACCCAACAAACCAACTACCACCAGACCTATTGGCTTTGCCAGTGCTTATGAAATGTAATCTTGGAGCAGTCAGTCACTGGATAAGATAGTGCACCTATTCTGGTCAGGTATGTAAGTAGTATTCTCCACAAAGTGCATCCTTAACCACTCATTCCTAGGCTATGTGGAAAAGTGGAGCGATCTGTTCTGTGAGCAACTAGATTAAACATGGCCATGTGGACTGCCAAGCCTCCAAGGGGGGATGATTGGAAATGTGCAGTGTTTTCATATTTGGCCCCGGCTCCGAGCACGCGGTGGGGCTCCAGTGTGCCAAATGTTGCTGGGAGTGATGCGCAGTATGTAGTCGCTGCCAGTGCTGGATTAATTGTTCTTTTGAGCGGTCTTTATGAGGCAAAGGCATTGATATCACACTTTACAGGGCAGCCATTGTTGGCATCAAAAACCATTGCAGCGCCCTTTCTATTTTCATGGCGACTCAAACAGTCCTATCGCTATATCTCAGAGGGGAAAGGCAGGGCCACTAAAATTATGCGGCACTGGAGAACCAAATTATGTGGCAGGGTTCACTAAATTATGTGGCAAAGACGATAAATAATGTGGCACAATTTGCATATTACCTCATTTTTGGGGCTTTTTTACACATATTAACAGCAAAGGTTTCACCATATTAGTACCACTTTGTTACCCGAACCCAGAAATAAGTAACATATAGATGACCAGTCAACCTCTGCGATGGGATTTCCATTGCACGACAACTTTGCTGAAATCTGCACTTTATGCCGCAGATGATGGATTGTGTGGCAAATTCATAGTTATCCATGAAGTCGCATAATTCCAGTGGTCCTGGACAAATGTCAACAAAATCAGTAGCCAATCAAAATTGCAAATGTAACCCATTGCAACCCTACATCCCTTTGTTGACAATCCTGGACTATTGGGAAGGGCATTGGTCCCTTCCTACATAGGGCAGGAATACCCTGCATATGGTAACATGGATAGGCCTTCTGCAATATAAACAGGGGGGGAGGGAGGTGCCATGTGACATTTGGGACAGAGGGACTTGTGACAACTCCACATTCCCATGTTGGCAGGAAGTGGATGAATTGAATGGACAGTGTTGAAGCACACGAGGAACAGCTGCAGACATCTGAACTTTGACTAATGCTGGGGGTGCTCTGATTGCTACTCTCAGAGGGCATGTGTTGGTTGGTAACACTGTAAGGTCACCCCTTATAGAAGTCTGGTTTGATTGTATAGTTAGCTAGATGATAGGTAACTAGTTACCCGGTGGAGCATTTTAGCAATCCTGATGCAGCTGCAGGGCTCTTATGATGCTTTGTTTTCGGGTCTCATGAAGAAAACTCTGGCTTCTAATACATCACTGAGTTGCTCTAGTGAACCTGTATCCTAAATAAGGGCTCGATTCACAGAACTAACTTAAGATAAAATCCTACTTACTACCATTTTGGTATTAACAGAAGTCACTTACTCATTTTGGTATTTACAGAAGTCACTTGCTCATTTTGGTATTCACAGAAGTCACTTGCTCATTTTGGTATTCACAGAAGGCACTTACTCATCAATGAGTAAGTGCCTTCTGTGAATACCAAATGAGTAAGTGTCTTCTGTGAATACCAAAATGGTAGTAAGTTTAGGATTTTGTCTCAAGTGAGTTCAGTGAATCGGACCCAAAGTGTGCAGCTTACTGTTGGTTTTACGTATAAAACAAACCGTTTTTTAAATGGACTAGATGACTTTGTAAAATGTTTAAACATAGCTGACAAATAGTTTCATGACGTTTAATATATTAAGCCATAGTTTGCACTTTCTGCCTTCAGTACTTTGCAAGCTGGGATTTTGAGCGCAAAATGAACTCGTAAAAAAGCAAAACTGCAAACCCCACTATGCAATATGCCATTGGTTGAAAAGCCTGCAATAGGGGATGGTAAAACAAAATAAAATGTACCTCCAGACTTTCTGCCAGCGGCGGCCCCTTCGCTAAGGCGGAGGAGCGCCGCCACACTACAGGAAAAAGGAATAAAATGGAAAAATAAAATGATAATAACACAATGTTCTCACATTATTTTTCCGTACTCGGGCAGTTTTACGGGCAGGGTGGGGCTGGCTGGGATGTGTTCACAGCCAGCAGGGGGAGGAGTGGTTGGGGCACTTAAGTGCGCATGACGGTTTGGGCAGCCGTCTTCGGCCGGCCAAACAGTCATGCACACTTAGCATGTGCTCCACCTGGCTGTATTGTACAGCCTGGGTGGAGAAAATGCACAGGCTCCCACTCTCCGGCTGAGTGCTGGGGAAAGCTGCATGATTGGCTTAGGGAAG
The DNA here is from genome assembly GCF_964261635.1 of Lissotriton helveticus. Lineage (NCBI taxonomy): Eukaryota > Metazoa > Chordata > Amphibia > Caudata > Salamandridae > Lissotriton > Lissotriton helveticus. The sequence goes on along the minus strand of NC_136068.1, from coordinate 184,503,147 downwards.
CCTGTGTGCTTCCTGCTTCTGGGAGGAATAGAAGAGGATGAGGAGAGGCGGCAGCCGGCAGCCAGGTAAGTGGTTTTTTTTCTATCCCTGCCCCACCTGTACTATTCTGTGGCAGCCGCTACTGCTTTCATCCTATCTTCCTTGTTGGCAATCAGCGGATAAACAGCCCAGCGAGTGAGAGGGCAGGAATAGTCTTGGAGCATATGACTGCTAATGGGCTAATATTAACATCTCCTGAAAAACCAACATGCTAAAAAAAGATGTCATTTACCAGAACAATGGGAACATCAGCAGCTGGATGTGTTTGAAGAGACACTGAGAAAGGAAAAACAATGTTCTGACACCTCTTTTCCTGATGGGAGTTATTTAGGAAGAGTGCCTGAGTCACCTCTGTCTGTGATGTGCCTGCCTTGAACAGATGCAGAACAGAGAGCATGAGAAAGGGAGAGAAAAGAGAGATGCATGTCTGTCTGCCTGTCTAAGTTCCAATCCCAATAAAAAAGATTGGTGTTTAATGTTCCTTATTAGAGATCTGTCTACAGGTTAGTGTGTCTGCTGGTGAGATCCACGCAAGCAGCCTTGGAGCCCGGCAAGATAATTTCAAATGTCCATCCTTCTTAGGTTGACAAAAGTGGTACCTTTGTTTCGCTAGAAAGTCTTAAGTCGTCCTGCATAGCTTGGATGTTCCTGAATCTTTTTATGGGACACAGGGTATTTATTTACCACTGATTATTTAGAAAAAGCGAATGACAACTGAGAATTAAAAACAAATCCATAGAAGCGGTGGCAGCAGGCATCTATGGTTAGGGGGGCTGGAGAGCATGTAAAATTATATTTAAAAAAAAAACTTAACAAACTCAGCGACATCCTAGATCCGGATCTCTTCTTTCACAGCCACACGAACAGGAACCGGATGCTGGTACTCCCTTGGCCAATCCTGGTGCTGCTCTCACCAGCATGAGAACAGCGCTAGGATTGGTGGGAGCGGCCTCACTCGGTGCTCCACAGTGCTCTGGAGGCCTTGGCTTGCCCTAACTCAGCTATCTTAAGACAGCTGGATTAGAGAGGTTTAACCCCTTTGCCGCGGGGCTAATTCCCCTGCTGTGCTGGGAGGAGGGGGGCTGCGCGCGGTGGCGCGGTGCTCGCGACGAGCTCAGCTCGTCACGCAGCACAGTGGCGCTGTGCTCATGACGAGCTGAGCTCGTCTTGACTACGCCCGTTTCTTCAGAACGCTCATCACAGCAGGGGAATTAGCCCGGCGTGGGAGCGCCGCGGCGGTCATTACGAGCTCAGCTCGTCGTGAGCACAGCGCTACCGTGCCTCATGACGAGCTAAGGTCGTCATGAGCACACAAGGAGTTAAGGGTGCCAGACAATACGAGGTTGGGGGAATGCGGCTGACGTGACCACGCACGTTGCCGCTGTGCTTCCTGCCTCACCTGGCCCCGCCCACGATGATCTCTGGCGTGGATGCCGATACGGAGCTCCTCGCTGCTGTATTCTTTGTTTAGCCGATTACCTCCGGTGAGCTCCCGCCGCACTCGCTTCACCACGGAGGGCATGGACGCCGTGGACAGCTGGTGATTGGTATACGGAAGTCTCAGACACTTGTGGTGCACTACTGCGAGCGGCGCCTGCACTAAACGCCCACTATGTCCAGCGTCCTCGCCTGATAAGCGTTTTTCTCTCCCGTTTGCTCTATGGACTGTTGGGACTTGAAAACAATCATAGCGCTAAGCGCCCCGCCCGCTGTGGTCATCACTGCATCACCGTACCAGGTTCTCCAGGTGCTCCAGGACTGCACCCAGGCAGACAGCGAGGTGTGGCGAAGCCAGGCAGCGCTGACTATCGGATTGAGAGGTTGAGAGGCTGGGCTGAATTGAATCGAGGTGAGGCAAATCGGGGTGAACTCTCTGACGCGAGAAGCAAGAGATTACTTCCACCACTTATCCCTCTCTAGCCATTTATGTCTCCTCTGTAATATTTCGGTGACACAAGCACCACAGGCACGTCAGGAGAAGTTTTTAACTGGCTATATAGACTGGAGCATCACGCACATAGCAGCCCATTTACCCTTGTTTTGTAATTATGGCGGCCAGAGTCAGGGGCAAGCAGGGTAAAATAGACTCAGCAAGTGATTTGTTAAAATCACCACCCACAGCAAAAGGCAGGGAGAAAAAAAGTAGAAGAAAGGAGCAACAAAGGAGTGCTTTGAAACTCAAGGCCCAGGAAGCAGCAGAGAAATATACACAAAATAAATATAGCGTTTCAAATAAGCAGGCTGAGGAACCTGAGGAAGAGGATCTCGAGGAAGAGGACAGGGATGAAGATGAAGAAACGCTATCAGAGCTTTCAGCCGAGTTGAGTCTCTTGGCGGTTGAGGAAAAGGGCAAGCAAAATGGGGGAGACAAAGCGAATAAAGCGGAAAAAGCGGATAAGATGGAGAATACGGCCATCGTGAAATCTCCAGCCAAGAGGATTCACAGTCAATTAAGTCCAAAGAAGTACCCTCTCTTCTCTAAACCGCTGCTCCAGCAAGGTCAGTTTACAAGTACACCCACCCGGGAAGATAGAAGTCAAAGGCATGCAGACGGCACTGCGGAGAAAGTGGCCTTAATGAAAAAAGGAATATATTGAATCCACCATTACTCCTGGCGGGTCTGGAGCCAGGCTCGGAAGGAGCGCCAAGTGTCAGCTTGCCCCCTCCTACAACCGTTTCACAATCTATCCAAAATTAGGCTTCTCTAGCCCCAAGCCCAAATATATCGCAGACCTCTCCTCTGTCCCTTCCAGGTTCTAATTTGCAGTCCCAACTCCACCACAGCCCTGCCGCAACTGCAACTGAAAAAACAGCCAATTCTACAATAAAAGCACCTCCTTTGAACAACGATCTTTTACCTTCTCCTTCAGCCTCGGCGGTCCCAGGGCAAGGTACATGTCCACACGAGATGCAAGAAGACGAACTAATCATACCCTCTAACATTCCAAAAGAGAATTCCGTTGAGGCCATGCTTGCCACCATACTCCGAGAACTGAGGGCTTTCAAAATCTCACAAGCCCACAAAATATCAAAGCTGCATAATAAGCTCACGAAAATGGAGGAGTGTTTTGGAAATCTCCCCATGAGGGTCTCGGAGGCTGAATCTCGTATCTCAAGACTAGAAGATACCCTAATAACAACACAGAAACGATCTCCAGGCATCAAACAAAGAGAAATCTCAACTGACGGAAAAAATGCAGGATTTGGAAAATTACAACCGGAGGTCCAATCTACGTCTAGTGGGTATCTCCGAGGGCCTGGAAGATAAGGACGTGGTAAAATGGTCAGAGTCCCTTTTGAAGAAAGCCATACCTGATTTGCAAGGTGACTTAACGATAACTAGGGCACACAGAGTCCCTGCACATAAACCCAATAATCAGAAATACCCCCGCACAATACTGCTCAATTTTTCAGATTACAGGGTAAAAGAGAGAATCCTTAATACTGCTTTTTCAAAGAAAACATTCAATGTAGATGGAGTGAACAACTTTCGGATTTTCTCAGACATGTCAGCAGCATCTGCCCATAGACGCAGGGACTTTGTAAAATTGATTGATTCCTTCAAGGCTAAGGGGGCTCAAGCCATGATTGTACAACAGTCTAAACTGAAGGTCCTTGCAAAAGGAAGATTTTTTATCTTCATAGATTTACAAGAAGCCCAGTCATTTCTTGAAGGACTTGCCCCATAATTTCAGTCATACGTCGGATCTCTAAATAATTTCTGATCGAGCAAGGAAGGGAGGCCCACGGGGGGGGACAGGAAGCACACAAGGATGCAAAAAAATGGCATCCAAAAAGAAGAAAAAGAAACAGAGAAGGACGGCAGTGGGACACGGGGGGTCACCGTCCAATCTAGGGGGGGTGCGGGGTGGAGAGGGGGTTTAAGGGGGGTGTTGCAGGGGGAAAAAAGAGAGTTCACACACTAAGAAATTGATTGTTCTATTACTGACACAGCCATGGCATGGAAAAACTTTAGGTACAGCCTTGCAGTAGGAGTTTGCTATATGCTAATTTATTTTTTGTTCTCAGCACAAGAGGTCATTATATTGAGATATTTTGCTCTTATTAGTTTCGATTTCAACAATGCTCAAACGATGGTAGCATGCCTCAAAGGAGGAAAGGCAAAATGGTTTTAAGTTCTTGGTTAACTGCACTTTAATTGCTTATTTTGCACAAGGGTTGACCCTCGAAAAAAAATTTAGGATTTGTATAACCGGTACGCATTTGCACTTTAAATATTTAAATATTGAAGTTCAATACTTGCTTTTTATACTTGGACTATGAGATTTGCGTATTTTGCACAAAAGGGTGCTTCAAATCTTGTCTGTTGCAATTTTTCACCTTAATTGCGCTTCTCGGACATAACGGCGCTGAGTCAATTGAATTATAGTCTTATACTTTGCACTTGGCACTTTAACTTGCTGCCCTCCTAAATTGGCTATTGTCATCAAAGCAATGTTTGCGTATTTGCACAAGTTTCTATATTCCTTGTATGTTTTGTCCTTTCATCTTAAACGCGTACTTTGCACATAAGGGGGTTGTGTTTTTTAAATCACATCCTTGTATTTTGTACTTTATATGCTGCTCTTTTTTGTCTGTCTGCTGCTATCGTAGTATTGCTCTGCTCATTTGCTTATTTGCACATGGCAAGGTTCAAAACTTTCCCTAGTATACCTCATATTTATTTATTTATTCTTCTTTTAAACATCTCAACCATTGAAGAACAAATATCATGTTAAAGTTTGTCTCCTTTAATGTAAACGGTTTGAATAACGTCCGCCAAAAAAATGCCATTGAGTGCTGGCTAAAAAACCTTAGCCCAGATGTTATTTATTTACAAGAAACCCATTAGAGAAACCAGGTTGAATCAGACAAAATCTTTAAGGGCTGGGTTGGTCATAAAATCTCTTCAATAGCTGGGTTGGCGCAGAGAGGAGTATGTATACTAATAGGAAGACATGTAGGCTTTTCCCTTGAAGGGTCACTTACAGACCCCTGTGGTAGATGGGCACTTGCACATGGTAAATTAAATCATGCAAACATATTCCTTGCCACAATCTACGCACCAATCACAGATGACCCTCTCCCAATCCTACAGTTAAAAACAGCTATAATGGGCCTTCCCGGCCAAATAATATGGGGGGGAGATTTTAATTTTTTACAAAACCCTTTAGTTGATTCCTCCAAAAAAGATCTGCGCCAGAGTAAACCCCAAGTCGCTATTGCCATACAAAGCTGCAAACTAGACCTCGATGTCACCCATCATTGGCGATTCTGTAATACTCTCAAACGTGAATATTCATGTTATTCAGCAAAATACAATTCTGCATCTAGATTAGATTTCTTTTTAACATCCTATGGATTAGAGCCACATAAATATGCCCATTTACCGAACGCGTTTTCAGACCATGCGGCACTTTATATGGAGGTAAAATTAGGGAGACAAGAATCAGAGCTACCAAGAAGATGGTATCTTAATAAACTGAACCTCTTGGATTTACAATGCTGTGCAGATATTGAGGAAGAGATCGTGCAGTTCTTTGCACGGAATAGAGGCACAGCTCCACTAAATATGACCTGGGATGCATTTAAGGCCACTCTGCGGGGAATAATTACGTCCAAGGAAATACCTAAGCAGAAGGCAAGAAGGGAGGAGAAAATTAAATTACAAAAAAACCTCACGCAGGCAACCCAATAACACTATAGGGTAAGATCTGCACTCTCAGGGCAAAGGCTATCTGGAGCAAAGTGCAGGATGAAGGATTTCTATTATGACTTAGGCGACACTAACAGTAACCTTTATGCCCAAAAGATATACGAGGAGAGCGAATACACAGGGAAATTACTGGCCTGGCAAGCCAAAGAAAAGCAGGCCCGAAATAGGATAGAGCAACTAACTGACCCCGTCACTAAGACTCACGCTAAGACTTCTGCCTCCATTGGCGAGCTGTTTTTAAAACACTACGAGGGAGTCTATCAAGCTACTGAAGGGGCTACATCCGAAACCATTGGGGAATTCTTAGAGTCACTCGAAATACTCAAATTAGACCATGGGGATAAGAAATTGGTGATCGAGGACTTTACAAAGTCAGAATTAGATGAGGTTATTGGTTCTCTTCCCAATGGTAAGGCCAATGGTGACGATGGTCTTCCGGTCGAATTTAAAAAAAATTTGAAGGCACTCTCCGTAAAGAACTTTTACTTTTAGTTAATTATTTATTACAAGGAGGACCTCCCCCGGATTCTCTCCATTCAGCAGTGGTGGTTAGCATTTAAAAAAAAGGAAAGGATAAGGAAAATACAAACTCGTACAGGCCCATAAGTCTTTTAAACACAGATTATAACATTTTTACGAAACTTTTAGCGAACCGGATGAATAAAATAGTAGGGTCTCTTATAGGCCCTGATCAGTGTCGTTTTATAGCAGGTAGGCATCTCCATACAAATACAAAATTTTTATTGGAGGCACTGGATTATTTGAACATTAATAAGGTGAAAGCTCAAATCTGGCTTTTAGATGCTGAGAAAGCTTTCGACCTGGTGTCATGGGACTGTCTTTTTGCTATTTTGCACAGTTTCGATTTTCCGATTGTTTTTATCTCCCTTTTAAAACAACTTTATACGAATTCTAGGGCAAAGATTATCATCAATAATATTAATATTGGGACATGTCAGGTTAGCAGAGGCACGCGTCAAGGATGTCCTCTGTCGCCAATTTTATTTGCTTTATTCATCGAACCATTGGCGATTGCAATCAGGGATACAATGACCGACACAGTCCCAGTAGCTGGAATGACAAACATAAAATTATATGCCAACGATATCGCCCTTTTTTTAGATTCAAAACCCTCAAACATTTTTTAAAAAAATTCTGACTTTCAAAAGTTAGGGGGCTATAAGATAAATGTTAACAAGACGGAAATAATCTTAGTCAACTGCACTGTAGACACTTTATTGCCGGAATTTAGGCAGATATACAACAAACGCCCAAAGAGATATCCGGGAATATTTATCTCGGATAAGTTGGAAGACCTGTATTCGTTAAATTATATACCTCTGTTAAAAAAGGTTGGGTCTCATTTAGATCGCTGGAATCTATTACCATTGTCCATAATGGGACGGGCAGCTTTAATACGGATGTCTATTCTACCTCTTTTTAACTTCCTTTTTAGTGCGGCCCCCTGTGCAATCCAGGTTTCCTTTTTTTAAAAAGTGGATGCTTTGATTTCCTCCTTCCTTTGGGCAAAAAAAATTCTAGGCTTGCACTTAGCACTTTGTATCTCCCATCTGCACAAGGAGGGCTGTCCCTCCCAAATGTCAGAGAATATTATTTTGCTTCTTTTGCACATCATAGCTTCAGGTTTTTTTTTCTAGACGATCATGAGGCAGACATTTTTTTTATTAAGAAGATGTTGTTGAAATCTAAAATTACTGATCCTGTTAGAATTACGAAGGATCCAAAGAAGGTTCGTTATAAGTCCTCACAGTGGGTTTTTAAACAGAAAACACAGCTCTTGAAATGTTATGGCATGTTTAAAATAAGTAGTACAACGGATTTAACCAATTTTAGCTTTGGAGAGGGGGGCCGTTTGGATAATAATTTAGTGAGACTTTGGAAGGAGAATGGCTTTGAGAAAATTGAGGACTTCCTCATAGGGAACAGATGGAAATCCTGGGAGGAAATCTCTAGACAGATCCACCACGCCTTTACAATACTGAAATGGTCCTTTTTATGCTCCATGCGGATCTTAGAGAGTTAGATATAGGTAACCTATTTTATAAAAAATCTGTCTATAGCATTAAATAATCCAACACAAAAGAAGATCAGTACTTGGATTAAAATTTTAAAAGAAGACAACGTAATCGACTCCTCCAATAAGATCATAGAAAAGTGGAAAAAGAGGGAAGACATTGAAATTAGCAAGCTGACATTGGATAAGATTAATAAATTTAATAAAACCATTTTCCGCGGTGCTAATTTTAAACGTATGCAATTCTATAATAAATGGTTAATTTATAGAACTCCCTCATTCCTCCACAGTATCTATCCCCAAGTTGCCGAGAAGTGCTTCCGCTGTGAAGAAAAAGGCACCTGGAAGCATATCGTCTGGGAGTGCCCCAAAATACAGATATTCTGGAGGGAAATATAAAAATATCTTTCAACCACGATCAAAGCCACTATTTCTTTTGATGAGTTAACTTCAGTCCTAGGTTGCTCCCCGAGCCACACTCCACATGACGAGTCCCTATTTATAGCCTCTCTCATAGCTAAATCTCTTATTTTGCAGTCCTGCAAATCAGAGATAGCACCAACGCTACAGGCATGGAAGGTAAAATTATCACGGATTCAGGGTAGGGAAAGAAAATACGCATTGAGATCAGGGGCCCTTAAGAAGTATGATAAACACTGGAGTGTGTTTAAATCCTAGCTTGATTTTTTTCGATACTTATTTTTAACAACTTCTTCTAATATTAGTCTGCTAGATCGCTATTATGACAGTACTATACACATTGTACTTTATGAGTAAGTCCTAAATTGTTGAAATCCAAACATGTTTTTGTATTTAAATGAAGTTAGTTTAGGATGGGCCTGGATTCTGATTCACATTTTTTGTATTAACTTTTTTAGTAATGCGTCATGCAAATGTTTTTGTACTTATGCACACGCACTTTATTCCGTACTGTATTAATTCTGCTGCTAATGTGTCATGTAATGTTTATTCTTTGATTATGAACTCTCAATAAAAAAATGTTTTTTAAATAAATAAATAAAGGAGTTAAAGGGTGCCTGTGCGGTTGGCAGTCGCAAAATGGCCAGCCAAAAAGGCATGTGCACTTTAAACAGTGCAATACTCCCTGCTGCTGTCACTTAGTAGCAGCCCTGCCCCCGTCCTGATGCTCAGCTCGGGGGATGACAAATAAAATGGTAATTAATTACCATTTTATTTTTCATCTCTGGGTGCTTTGGGGGATTTTTAAGTGGGGCAAAGCTCATTCTCTTAAACGGAGGTGCCACCCCTGTATAGAAGGTGCTTACTCTGCCACTCCGTAGGAGGAAGAGAATGAAAGAAGAGTTGCTGTTACTATCTCCTGTCCTTTTCTCGCTGCTCCAACAGATATACAGAGTTCAGCTATCACTTCACATCCTAGAATTTTAAAATTACGGCGGGCGGTGCCCCGCCGCAATGTTAAAAATGCGCCACTGTGGCGGGTGCATCCTAATTCGACACACGGGACCTCCGCCCCTGTGGCGGACGGTCCCTTCCTACAACAGGATGGTGGACGAACTTTGTCCGTCCGCCATCCTAATCGACCCCTTAATTAGGGAACCTCACAAAAGTCGGGTGCAAAACTTCCAGGGCACAAATTGTATTTGCATGTGACATCCTTTGACATTTTGCACCCAACCTAATGATCAGAGCCAAAAATCGGGCTTACAAGCGGATTTGGTGCCTGTTTGAATGTGTTGCTATTGCATTTTTAGGTCTTGCCTACAAGGCAGTGCAAGCTACCTGCTTGTAAAATACGGTTTGTGGCCTATAAGAAGGACTTACAAAAGGTTTACAGCGCACCCATTGCATAGGTTGGCTTACTGTCACTCTTATTCGCTTGCTTCTTGTTCGCTGGCTCTAATTGACCCATCTTGTGTTTGTCCCTCACTTAGAGCACAGACTCGTTACTATTGACCCTGGGCGAAGCACTACGCTACGCTCGCGGAGTTTGCGAAGTTTTCGCAACTTCGCACTACGCGAGCTGCACGTAGCACAGTGCGAACATGCATAGTGCAGCGTAGCGTAGTGCAGCGGTCATTTTTTGCTTGTTCGCGGTCCTGAACGTCATGTTCGCGACCGCGAGCAAGCAAAATGACATCCCGGCGAGATTCTCAACGCCAGGAGGTCAGGTTTCTCATTGTGAGTGGTTGCGCATGCTTGCGACCACTCTCAATGAGAAACTACCTGTTCGCGTTGAGAAAGCTGCCGCTCGAGTAATAATCTACTCGAGCAGTAGAAAACTACAGCTCGCACTGTGCAAGATGCCGTTTTCAATGCTTGCACAGTGCCGGATGCTTGTCCGCACTGTGCAATCATTGAAAACGCATCTTGCACAGTGCGAACATGCTACTAGGCAGCTCGCGTAGTGCTACGTGAAGTTCGCGTAGTGCGAAGTGCACTTCGCGTAGCTTCGCGTAGCGCTACTTCGGGAACTACGCCCAGGGTTAGTTACTATATCTTTTGATAGGCTTACTTGTATTCTTCTACTGCTCATTTTAAGGAACTACTTTTTTCTTTTTGTTTAAGCACTCCATGAGAGTGAATGTATTTTCCTGCTCTCTCCCTCACGTCCATCTGGAAAAAACTCCCCTCCGTGCTCCGTGTTGTTCTCTCCCTCGTCTGCTTCTACCCCCCATACAAATCCCAAATGTCAGAAGTTTTGTTAATTAAAGAGAGCATTTTTATTACAACAGATGCTACCAGGCATGAGGTGCTATAACTTCTATATTTGAGGATCTGCTTGAAAGCAAAATATAGGACTAAAATTGAGGGGGGGGTTGTAGTTGTCCTGGAAACTGTACATTTAGTTCTAAATATTAGAGTTTTGATCAACATAACACAATTGCCCTATTTATCATAAGGATACAGATATTTGTGATTTGAGCAACAGGGAGAGGAACCAATTTGTCGAGAATCACACGATTTTGGGTAAAGTGCCTTATCTGAAATAGGAACGCAGACTTTCAGGTTTAAAGTCAACAACTTCGCCTTTAGACTTCCTTTCCACTGGTCATAGTTTTGCCTGTAAGTTATCCTATTGTCAGTATCAATGTTAGTGCTTAACACGTGCTTGGTGAGTCATTGAAATCTTACTGCAACGCCAGTGTTGAGACGTTGAAGGAATATGTAATCTTTATTTATTTTTTTATTTTTTATTTGTTTATTGACAATAGTAATCTTTATTAGATACAAGAAAAAACATGCAGGCTGTCTGTAAAATGTGAAAGGAAATTAGGTCAACATTTTTGTGAACACTTGTCCTTGTAATTTCCTTAAGGTTGCAGAATGTTTACAGTCCCCCTACAAATAATTGTAATTGAGCAGAACCGGTGGTGCAGAGAAGAAACTGCAGAACATTTCATTCCTCAAACAATGGGCAACATATATGTAGAATTTAAATATTGACATATTTTGAGCAATATTTACATTTAGGGTTTAAAATTAGGTCTGGGTGAAATATAAATTATGCAGGCAAAATATGTCCCATTTGTGAATTTCGAATGATATACAATTTTCAAAAATTCAGCAAACTTTGCATCCTGCTCTCCTGCCTGTATGTTGTGTGACTTCGTTTAAGTGAGGTTAGGTAAGCCCTCATGTGAGAAAAGCCCTATGAGACACCTGCAAACCACATTTTTGTGGCCAAAGTGTAATTTTGCTAAATTTCTATAAATGCAGAAAATATTATGGAAATAAAAAAATAAAAAATCATAACCCTTAGTATATTAATGTTGGCTACAATGGCAGTCAGGCATCTTTCTCTCTGTAATCTGCCTGCCCCCCCCAAGGGAAGGAATGTGTATGTTCAAACCACCCCCACTTCCCGCCTTCCCAGCCTCTCCTCTTTCATCAATTTTCACTCTCTCCTCGTTCTCTTTTTCTCTCTCTCTCTCTCTCTCTTCTGTTCTCCCTCCCCTGAAGCCACCATTTTGCCCACTCTAATTAACTTTGGGGAACTGAAGAAAGTGATAGAGACACCGGCAGCAGCTCTCGACCTTCATTATAATTCCTATTTGTAAAGCACCAACATATCACCCAATGAAGGGTTTCAAGGCGCTGGGGGCCGTGGGGTAGATTAAGTGAGCTATTGCCCAGAGTCACGTGATGCTGAGCTGAGTTGCCACCGGGGATAGAACAGCGAACCCTACACTCCAAAGTCAGACGCTCTGGCCACTGCACCACACCTCTCTACTGGCTTCCAATGGTTACAGCCCCCAACCCGCCACACCACTCCCCCTCCTCCCACTTCATATTTACCCCCACCCCCTCCCATGCCTTTTGCAATAAATGTCCTATATTAACTAAGAGAAAGCATCCCTTTTATACACGAAAAATGTGGATTAATTGTCAAAGAGCTCCGCTGTTCTCAGACATAAGCAGTGATAAAAGCCACATCTAGGGTTCCCTGTTGAATGGTGTTTATTTTTTTACATTTCCTTCTTTATCAATCCAATAATAATTTTTGTTTATTTCATCAATATTAACCCCTTGCGTGCTCGGGCTGTGTTGGTGATGGAATGGATCCGTCACGGACCGCTCGCCGCGCCTGCGCGGCGCAAATTCCGTGCCTGCGCTGAGCGTTCTATTAGGCGGGCGGGGCCGTGACAGAACCGTTCCATCACAAGCACAGCCCACCCGAGGCTCGTGACGGGACCGGTTCCGTCATGAGTACGAGAGCGCCGCGCGACCCCCTCCCCCTTAGCACTGCGGCGGAATAGCCGCCGCAGCTAAGGGGTTAATATTTATTTGTGATTTGAAAAATCGATTCAATTTGCAGCTGTCATTTTCCAACATTTAATTAAACATCAGAGGTACATTTTAGGTAGGGTGTCTGTAGAATTTTAGGTCTATGTCACAATTACATCTGGCAAGTGCAAGCTAAAGCATTCAGCACCCCGATACTCTAAAGAACTTGGGGGCATATCTACAAGTGGCAGCGATAATTATCGCTGGCCACCTATAGCATGCAAAATCCTAACGCCGGGTTCTATCGCCCAGTCAGAGCAATATTTACAACGCGCATCGCCAAGGCGATAGAAATCCCGGCAAAAGCGGCGTTAAGCATAAAATATCGCAGGAATACCAGAGACATGACAAACAATCAGAGGAAACCTTGTAAATTGGGAGTGGTGGATTTAGCATTATGATCCTCCTCCCATTCAAAATATTGCTAAGTCGTGTCATTATCAGGCATAAGGAACCGGCGAAATACCCGGTTAGTGCTACTTTTCATGTTGCAAGACATGTTAGCGATTTACTAGTTAATAGTGAGTAGCCATGTTAGCGATTATTCCTGCTGAGTTTCAGTCGGGAACTCCTACCTCGCATCTCATTAGCGATGCAAGGCGAGGCGCTAAGCAAGTGGGCACAAAGGCATGGATTCACGCGTTAGCTTGTCCATGCTGATAGGGCGTTAGAATTATCGCCGCTTTTCATCCCAAAACGGACGCTAAAGCGGCGATAATTCTACCGCCATGCCTTATAGATGTGCCCCTTGCTGACAGTGAACAATTCCCGCAAACAGGAAAGAAAACAGAAGGAAAACAGAACTACTAAGGACCTCTTGATACTGAAGTCCATCTGCGCAACATGCAGACAGCTCATCACAAAGCCAGAGCAAATTCCTATACCAACACCATCAATAAGGCCACCTACAGAAGCAGAAATCTCTTCAAGACAATTAAGCACCGCATCAACCCTCTGATGAACCCACCTACTCCTCACTGCACATCAAAGTACAATTTCATCAACCTCTTCTTCAGTGGAAACATACATAAGATCCGACAGCACTTTGACAACACCAAGCCTGCTTTGTCACTTACACTCTTCCCTTTCTGTAGAATCCCATAATTGTCAGCTTTCAAAGCCCTATCCATCTCAGATCTCGCTGACAAATTCAACTCCCTCAAAGCCACTTCTTATGAAGATGGCGTCTTAGCCTTGTCGATCACCGCTCTCTCTGGAGACACTCTTTTACCCAGACTCACTATTATTGATACCTCCCTCATTCAAGGTATATTCCCAGAAGATCGCAAGATAGGCCAGACCCCCCCACACTCCTAAAGAACCCTGTACTAGACCAAGATACCCTCACCAAAAACCAGTCCATCCCTCCCCTACCAATTTATCATCAAGATCATTAAAAAAGTAGTCCATTTTCATCTCCAAGATCACATCATTGATAACCCTCTCCTGCATGACTATCAGCCTGGTCCAGATCACGCTGCAGCATGCAGGCTGCTATATTACTCATCATAGATGATGCTCTCTTAACCACAGATGAAAATGACCCCAGCCTCCTGATATTGCTGGACTTCTCAGCTACTATCAACACATTTGACAGCCTCACCCTGATCCGCGCCCTTAAGTCTCGAGTGGGATTCTCCGGGAATGCCCTTCAGGGGTTATCTTCCTAACTTTTCAGCAGGCACCAGTTTGTTCACATGGCTGCTCCATATCACCTGTGGATTCCCGCAGGGTTCCTGTCATCTTTTTCCCTTTACATGAAGCCCCTTGGTGCTCTACTCACAGATAATAGCTTCAAGATTTGCCAATATTCCGATGACACATAACTGTACTTGAAAGTCTCCTATGCTTCAGACATCAACGCCTCCAAAACTATTTGCACATCTTCCAGACCAGGTGGTCCACTACCTTCATGAAGCCCAACTCAAGCAATACAGAATTCCTGTTCTTTGTCAAGAACAAGAAACAAGAAACAGTACAGACCTGGCTCAATGTCATGAACTTTGGCAACTTTGAACACCACCTTTCCCCAAATGCTAGACCACTTGGATTCTTCCTGGACACCATCCTCACCCTCATGGAACACAAGGCCAAAAAAATTAAGACAGCCTGTTTCCAGCTCTGCCCTCTAAATAAAATCAGACAGTTTCTTCCAAAATGCGACTTTAAAGCTTCTGTGCAAACCCTCGTACTCTATTGTCTGGATGGTGGTAATGGTCTAATGCATGTCTCCTCCCCAAAGACACCACATTGGTACCCCTTAAAGGCATCCTACACACCACAGCACGTCTTATCCAGACATAGATCTTTATAGTCAAGGTTACCGGATACTTTCATGTCAACTGGAACAATTTTCCAAACCTGGCATTTTGTTGACAACTTAATGCATTCTGGGAGGTGCAAACTTGGTTAACTTGGTTAATTTCTAAGAACCAATAGGACCAACATACCTGACAATAATTATTTGTAATGGAAAAGAATACCAAAAACATTGGCTCCATAGGTGTTATTTTGAAATACAAGTCTACTGGGCCCAAGGTGAGGCCCTCCTCAAAAGTATGATAAGAATAGCAAAATAATTTGTGATGTAAATTCAATACACAATACAGACATGAACTGTTCACAAATACATCTTAAGTATATTCATTTGACATATACTATATAATCTTCAAACTATAGTCAGACGGTGTAGGGCACAGAGAAAGGTGAGTGAAGGCAAACCATATACACAATTTCTATATGACCCGAGAAGTATATATACAAGTGCTATATGACCCAACTAAATAGTTTAAACAATGCAAAACAATGTTTCAGCAAAAGCGGGTTGTCTAGACCACAATATCTCTTGAAGACAGTTCTGGATGGAGACAAAAGTTGACATTTCCACACTTAGTGTGTGAAATCCACGGGTGTCTCTCAGGACAATGCTTTAGGGCAAAAGCAGAGAAGGAGGGTTAAATTCTTCCTTCGAAAGTAGTCTCATATGGAGACGCAAAGAGTCTATATGGTGAAATTAATTCAGAGACTCAAAGAGGAATTAAATTGTTGTAACATATCAGAGTTTCTAGAGCATAGGGAATCAAGGATGCAAAATTTGGGTGAATAAATCTGTTCCTTCTGTAGGCTCAAGCTATATCTAGAGTGGTCTATATCGACACGCTCTGATTGAATCACAGGGTCTACTGCGAAAAGATCACAGGAGGAATCTAGTGACCTTGATGATATGGACTCATATAGTTACCTTATCTAGGAGTAACCATATACAAGAATCTGAAACCATTTTCACTGAGGTCCCAGAACGGTGTTTCAATTAAACACACATGGGACATAAGTGGAGAAGGTGTCCTTCTCAGGGGCAGAATTGCCAACCTGTCCCATGACAGATGTGAGCAGCTAATCACTTCCTTTTATGTTCTCTGCATTCTCGGAGTTATAGTTTTACTTTCAGTAGTCTAAGTGCAGAACTACAAATGTGAGAATGCAAAGAGGCAAAAAGGGAATTAGAAGAGAAACATACACATTCTATGAGGCAGGTTAAGATCTCTGCCAGGGGCTACAGGGGTCTCAAAACCCTTGTTAGTCAGAAAAGAGGTTGGTGGGTGATGGAGTTGGAGTGACTATAGAGTCAGGAGGACACATCCATGTGCATTATTAACATGCTTTTCTCATGAGATCAACTAATACCTCAAGTGTCAACGATCACTTGACCCTACCCGCACAGCATACTGCAAACAGTGGTTTGCTCAAAATTAACCCACAACTTTTTGTTGACTTTCGGACATTTTACAACTTTTTAATGCATCCACAAATTCATGAAAAAACATGTAAGGAAAAACTTCCCACACAAAATTTATGAACGTAAATCAGTGTTCAAATTATTGATACAATAGTTTACACAAACAAAAAAACCTATACAAACAATAAATGACCAACATTATTCTTGAAGTTCATGTTATCGTTAGTCCCAATGCATTTCGGGATTCTAGATCCCTTCTTCAGGGGAACAACACTGTCTTCCAATAACAACCTAGCCGTACTGGACCAGTCCGGTAGATTGACAAAATGAAAACTAAAGTCTGCACACTGGAATCCTGGATGAGAACTGTCTGGATTCACGCGCGAGTCTCGTGGTCACAATACACTGAAAACTGCGTCTTCAAAAAGAGCTGTTCTGTATGCATTCAGCGACCTAAATCGTGAGAAGTATCCTCAAATTCGTGATCGGTGTCAGAAAAAACGCTGCAAGAAGATCACACCGCAAGCCTGCGAGCTTGAACCCAAATGCGGTTGGAATGTACTCCACTCCGCTCGCAAACGAGAGAACATAGCCCTCGTTTGCAAGCGGAGTGGAGTACTGCGCTGTCTTTGGCGTAGATGAAGGACGGTGGTTATTAGTGTGTAGCCCTGAATGATGTGATTTATGTGTATGGAGATTGTGACGAACAGCGTTTTCTGAACAAAGGGGTTACATTCCAACAGCATTTGGGTTCAAGCTCGCAGGCTTGCGGTGTGATCTTCTTACAGCGTTTTTTCTGACACCGATCACGAGTTTGAGGGATACGTCGATTTAGGTTGGGGAATGCATACAGAACAGCTCTTTTTGAAGACGCAGTTTTTAGTGTATTGTGACCACGAAACTCGAGGGTGAATCCAGACAGTTCTCATCCAGGATTCCAGTGTGCTGAATTAAATTTTCATTTTGTCAATCTACCAGACGGGTCCAGTACGGCTTGGTTGTTATTGGAAGACAGTGTTGTTCCCCTGAAGAAGGGATCTAGAATCCCGAAATGCATTGGGACTAACGACAACATGAACTTAAAGAATAATTTTGGTCATTTATTGTTTGTATAGGTTTTTATGCTTGCGTAAACTATTGTATCAATGATTTGAACACTGATTTACGTTCATAAATTTTGTGTGGGAAGTTTTTTCTTACATATTTTTTCATGAATTTGTGGATGCATTAAAAAGTTGTAAAATGCACAAAAGTCAACAAAAGGTTGTGGGTTAATTTTGAGCAAACCACTGTTTGCAGTATGCTGTGCGGGTAGGGTCAAGTGATCGTTGACACTTGAGGTATTAGTTTGTCTTTGTGTGGAGGTTAGCTACCTCCTTCCCTCCCGGCACGCACAGATTAATAATTAGATCAAAACAGATTAAGTAGGTGTGCGCAGCCCAAACCACTATTTCAGTATTTCTCATGAGATCAACACGCAGGCTCAATACGGATTTTGTTCAGTATTTTAACATAAATAATAACGTACTATTATTTATATCTTCCAAATGTATGTTTATTTAAACATTTTTAACATTGGTTATTATGTCTCCTTAAATCCCTTTTGATTTCACATAGCTATGATGTTTTGTGATTTAGTTTAGTTGCTGTAATATTTAGGGACGTCTTCCACCACTTTTTATCTCAGCTTTAGTTTGTAGTGACTAGTTTAATCTTGTCTAATGATATTTTATCATATACAATAACATTTTACTACTACAATCTTATGAATAAAAGCAAAAAGAGAAAGCAGAAAGCTAGGGTCACGACCAGTGACATCCTCGGTAAAAACCTACCACAAGTCCCCGGCAGCCACATAACAAAAGGCCCAGGACAAAGGTCAGTTTCACCAGATCACCTCACCAAAATGCTCAAATGTAAAGAAAAGGATGCAAATTATTCTGACATTTATAGGTATAACAAAGTAGTACTATGGACACCTCTCTAATATAACCCACAGGGACACGGCAACATGATCGAAGTTACACAAACAGCAGCAAAAAACACAAACGGAATACACACCGCCCACCAGGAAGAAAACAACAGAACATGACACAGACACCGAGGTACAGAAGCTGCTTATCTGCAATTCTTAGAAACTGAAAACAAGTCAGACATTGATTTAGCTGTCTCAAGTGGCAAAGCGTAGGCTGGACAAATACAAAGATGTGCTCACCGCAAACGTCATGGAGAATCAGAAAAACATTTCCAAATAACAAAAAATCTAATATCTTGGAAGAAGTCAGGACAGCTCAAAACAAGCCATCAAAACGTGAGTCACTGAGAAGAAGTTTGTGTGGGAGAGAGTATATGTGTCAGATTGTGAGTCTGTATGTATGTGTGTGTGTCTGTGTGTGTGAGTGAAGGTGAGTGAGTGAGCAGGAGTGACAGGTAGTGAGTGAGAATGAGTGAGTCCGAGTGAGAATGGGTGAGTCAAAGTGAGAATGAGTGAGTGAGAGTAAGAGTGACTGCAAGTGGGTGAGGATGAATAAGGGTGCGATGGAGCGCAAGAGTAAGAATAAGAGTGAGTGACAGTGAGTGAGTGTAACCGAGTAAGAATGCTCGAATCAGAGGTAGTGAGAATACATGAGACCGAGCAAGAATGAGTTATAGAGTATGAGTGAGGGCAAATGAGTGAGACAGTATGAGGTTGAGAGTGAATGTGAATGATAAGAGAATGAGACGAAGAGTAAGCACAAGAGTGAGTGATAATGAGTGAGTGAGAATAAATGAGTGTGAGTGAGTGAGTGAAAATGCATGTGAATGAATTAAAGTGACAGTGAGTTAGAACATGGTGCTATGCTTGCGAGTCTGCTTTGGACCTAGGAAACTGAAGCAAATTATTGATTTATAGAGACACCCTCTTCAAAATACTGTGGCTAGCATAATGAAGTCAATTCTTAGCATGACAGTCACTTTTGACAAAATACTAGCACAGGCGTACTAGAGTTTATATTTGCCAGTGGCATACTAGATTTAATACTTGTCATTGGTATGCTAGAATTCATAATTTGCATATGGGAAACCCAGAGCAAAATGTTGGCACTGGCATACTGGAGGCAATTCTTGGAATAAGGGAGGACAACTGTGGAATACCGGCAGGGACAAACATGACAAAATGCTGGCCTTGACATACTAGAGCTATTTTTTTACCTAAAAGTCACCCATGGAATTTTTGGCCCAAGGGGGCTCCAATGAAAAAAGATTAGCCCTGGCAAAAATTGAGGTCGTTTA
This sequence comes from Lissotriton helveticus, assembly GCF_964261635.1. Lineage (NCBI taxonomy): Eukaryota > Metazoa > Chordata > Amphibia > Caudata > Salamandridae > Lissotriton > Lissotriton helveticus. The sequence goes on along the minus strand of NC_136068.1, from coordinate 184,483,581 downwards.
TGATATATGGGTTCACCGAATACACATTTTGAAAAAAAATGGTGTCAACTCCTGGGAAGCATCAGGTTTCATTGGCTCGCAATGCCATGAAAGGACTTGAATATGTAATGAGTCCCCTTTCACAGCCTATGGGTTTTGAGCAACTTTATGTGGAAAATGTTCTTTAAAAATGAACTATTTTGCCTCTTTTTTCACGATTTTCTCCAGAGGATTAACAAACCCTCCCCCACCCCGAGCCCTCCCTAGAAGAAGTTGGGCTCACTCCCTCGCCACTATGCAGGTCAATTATTCTATCCCATCACTTTCACCCATCACCACCCATCACTGCAGGAACAGAAGGTAAACAGCGTCTTGATGAGCATGTGTTACTTTCTGCAGCTTCCTCTGTGGCCCAAACAGTATGCTTAGGTTTTGTAAAATTAATAAAATCTTCACAGCAATGTGCACTCTTCTTCGAAATAAAAGTTTAAAAAAAACTTTTTAAAACCAGTTGTTCGACTTTCGTTTTAGCGACTACATTAAAAATGACGTGTTTGAATAAATACATTCACCTCTGTGATTCAGACGAGTGATAGTGTCCTTGCAGCTGATTATAAATCACAATGTATTAAGAAAAAGGAATAATTTAAATAAATAACATAGTTCGCATTAAATATATGGTTTATATCAATAAATAAACGTAGTCCTACCAACTATTATTTAAATCTCTTTATTTCCTTTCCCTATGAGTTATCAAGACATTTCTCATTGTGCTATATCCTAGGGGAACTATTAAAGTCATGTAGTATAAATAATTTCCCAGTGCAGTTCTGTGGTATGTGGCACTATATCTTCTTCAGATAAACACATATCTTTTCCAGTTATACAAAGAGAAACAAGTCATGGTCTCTGGCATATGATGTCAGCAACGTAGCATCGAATCAATCTAAAAAGTATATTTGTCAGTGTTTTTTCTTATAGTAATCATGCAGTAATTATAGAACTTTCAATGTCCCAATTACATGGTTAAAGTTAAGTGATATCACCTCTTGCGAAGAAACAGGGTCAATGGCAATATCATGTAATTTCCTGTGAATCATTAAGGTCAAAGGGTGTGTGATGCAACATCCGGTACCTCCAGCATTTTGGTGAATTGAAGTCCATGTTGCTTAACCCAGCAGACTAACCCTCTTTCACTTCATATTCACCCTCATACTCCAATCTTAGCACCTCTGACCAGTTCAAATCGTTGTAAGTGGTTCAGCAGCCCTCTCACTGCGGCGCTAACACATAACCACCTCTACCTTTGGGAATTCCTCAGACCTTGTATGGAACGCTATCAACCGCATCGAATTGGCACGTATCATGGATATCTTATATCTTAGCTATCCATCTTGTTCACTGCAGCAAAAGAGGGAGTCATCGGGTCCCTCAAGTACGGCACCTATACACACATTTATCTCCCATCTTTACACTCTTACTCTTCACTGCTGTCAAGATCTGTCGTAAACTTTCCTTCTCTGCCATACTGCCTCTGGCATAACAATTTGGCCTTGACACACCTTGCGATTTTATGTGGATCAAACCCGCCTCGACTCACTATGGAAAGTCTCTGGTGACAGCTTTATGCTATATATATATATATGACAATAGATAACTTGCCTATATTAGGTGACCCATCGTCTTGGGTGGTATCAGTGTGGCGCCCGGGCACAGACTAAAACCTATAGAATTCTATCAAATAAGACCCCTGTAGGAAATCTTAAACACTGCCTAAATCATGCTTTGCTGTAAAGAGAACAACAAACTTCTGAAGCAAATTCAGGTTATTTCTTCGGATGGACAGGCATAGAGCAAACTACAGGCAATCCTCATCTGGTGCTCAGAATAAGCACATCTGGTAGTTTACAGTTTCGAAAAAAATACAAGAAAAAGTTATGCCTCTACTAGTCAAAAACAATTGTCTTAAGCACTGGCAATAAATTAGAAACCTCATCATTTCATCGATCCTACTGTAGGGTAGTAAAGCGACATCAACTCATCAGTTCTACTGAATGGGAGTGAAGCCCATCATCGCACATATCCTACAGAAGGGAAGTGAAGCCACTTCAACTCATCAGTCCTACTGTATGGGAGTGAAGCCATGTCATCGCACAAATCCTACAGAAGAGAAGTGAAGCCACTTCAACTCATCAGTCCTACTATATGGGAGTGAAGCCATGTCATCGCACAAATCCTACAGAAGAGAAGTGAAGCCACTTCAACTCATCAGTCCTACTATATGGGAGTGAAGCCATGTCATCGCACAAATCCTACAGAAGAGAAGTGAAGCCACTTCAACTCATCAGTCCTACTAAATGGGATTGAAGCTCATCTTCTCACAAATCCCACAGAAGGGAAGTGAAGCCACATCAACTCATCAGTCCTACTGTACGGGAGTGAAGCCACATCATCTCACAAATCCTACAGAAGGGAACTGATGCAATATCATCTCATCAATCCTAAAGTAGGGGAGTGAAGCTATATTATCTAGGGTGACCAGACGCCCCCATTTTCCCAGGACAGTCCCCGTTTTTGGAGAAGTGTCCCCGTGTCCTGACACTTTTCTCCAAGTGACTCAAATGTCCCTTTTTTCAAACAGTGTCCCGGTTAAACACAGAAATTTCCCTGTTTTTCATTGTTCCGGTTGAGCATGCGTGCGCATGCTCTCTTTTCACTGTTTATGGCGTGTGACGTCACTGAGGTGAGCGCTGTAGCAGGAAGGGAAATCCTTTGAAGAGAGACATTTTCTCTCTGGATTTCCCTTCTCTTTTTAACGCAGCGCCACCTACGTCATCGTGCCAGCCATAGTTGAACAATTGCATATCATTAAAACTGTGATGTTTTATTGATTTTTGGCAAATATATGCTATAGTCCTAATAAGTGTAAATGTAATAAAAAGTACTAATGCTGCTGCGTAAAGGAGAGTGGTGCCAATAAAAGACTTCGGATTTGTTTTCTGTAATGCTTCATCTCGGCCTGTGGAGGGAGCTGTCATTGTAGTCCTATTTCTATGTCTATGACAGCTGTCAAATAGTCCTACTTTTATGTCGATGGTTACTGCAAACTGTAGTCCTACTTCTATGTCTATGACCTGTCCCCGTTTTTTGTTTTGAGAATCTGGTCACCCTACATTATCCCATCAATCATAATTAGGGCTCCCGATTTTATTGTATTTATTATTTTGACATTTCCGTCTGTATTTATCCATATTTATTTTTTGACAACTTTATTAGTATTTATCCATATTTATTATGGGCTTTGTGAACAAAATAAATCTGAAAAAGGTACATTTCCAAATGTATTTAACCAATACATATGCAGTCCTGCTTGAATGCCTGCCAGGTTTCAGAGATATGAACACCCGCAGAAGATAAACCAATACACTTATATGAAAATATGCACATTTCAGTATCAGCCTTGTGCATATCTACTGCTGTTTAAGCTTCTTTACAAAAATTATTTTCTTTTTTAACCCCCTTGCCTATCAATCTACATGGTTATTGGCCTGGCAGCCATGGCAAAGTGTATTTAGAATCAGTCAAAAAGCAACACATTTCCGTTTTTATCCACTCTTAAAAATAAATACAGACAAGAAAATACATTGTTTCTCTCTGTATTTATCTGTAAAAATCAGTAAAAACAGAAAACAGGGAGCCTTAATCATAATGCTAAGGAGTGAAGCTTCAATTCTAAATTAGTGGAGAAAACCGTATCATCTTCTAAAACTTGCAGTACGAGAGTGAAGCCACATCATCTTTCCAGTCGTACCCTAGTGAGAGAAGCATGAATCCTACAGTAGGAAAGAGAGAGAAGCCACATCATCTCATCAATCATAATGTAGGGGAGTAAAGCATTAATCCTACAGTGGTGGAGTTAATCCGCGTCCTTTCATCCATCCTACTGTACAAGAGTGAAGCCACGCCATCTAATCAGTCCTACAGTAGAGGAATGAAGCTATATCATCTCATCAAGCATACTGCAACGGAGTGAAGCCTCGATCCAAAAGTAGTGAAGTGAAGCAACAACATCATATAAATCTTATAGGAAGAGAGAGAAGCCACATCATCTCATCAATCGTAATGTAGGGGAGTAAAGCATCAATCCTAGAGTGGTGGAGTTAAGCAGTGTCATTTCATCCAGCCTGCTGTACAAGAGCGAAGCGACATCAACTCATCAGTCCTACTGTACGGGAGTGAAGCCACGTCATCTCACAAATCCTACAGAAGGGAACTGATGCCACATCATCTCATCAATCCTAAAATAGGGGAGTGAGGCCACGTCATCTCATCAATCATAATGCTGGAGAGTGAAGCATCAACTCAAAATTAGTGGAGAAAAACCATATCATCTCCTAAAACTTGCAGTAGGAGAGAGAAGGCACATCATCTCACCAATCGTTCTCTAGTGGAGAGTAGCATGAATCCTACAGTAGGGGAGAGAAGCCACTTCATCTCATCAATCTTAATGTAGGTCAGTGAAGCATCAATCCTAGAGTTGTGGAGTGAAGTGATATCACCTCATAAATCTTCCGGCTGCAGAGTGTAGCCACGTCATGTCATCAATTTTACTGTAGCGGAGTGAAGTCACATCGCCACATCAATCATTTTGGGGAGAGGATGTGGCCTTTTGTCTAGAGCTGTCGACCTCGAAGCTGGAGAACCGGGTTTGAGTCTTGGCAGGCACGCGCAACATCCTGTGATTCTGGGCAAATCACTTAATCTCCCCGTGCCTAACAAAATGAATGTGGCCATCTGCAACGCAACTGGTGCTCATTTAAAGTGCTCTGATACCTTCGGGTCAAGTTTACGCTATTGTGGGCGTGGGAGTAGGGACGACCGTGACACCAGGTAGTGCAGGTAAAGAGGGTTTTATTTTTAGAGTACTTTTGAACACAAATGTCCTCTTCGTGGTCGATCGGACCGTCCGTCCACCTGTCGGTCTGGAAAGAAGGAGGCGGTGTAGGGTCAGCAGGGCAAGGACTCCACCATGCCCGAGGGGCACGCCTTCCTACCTCTACCTCGTTACAGCTATATAAAACACCGTAAAAAGAATCGTAGGCTACAGGAGAGAAGCATCAATCCTACAGTAGGGGAATGGAGGCACATCATCGCATCAATCCTCATGTAGGGCAGGGAAGCGACATCGTCTCTTCAATCCTAATGAGGAGAGTGAAGGCTGCGGTCTAACAATGATAAGTGACTGCACAGAATGTGATAAATCTCCTGTAAACATTAAGCACACTGAGCTCCTTAAAGAGGTTCTGGGCATGCACAGAAATTGCCCATATTCTACTTGGGGATAAGGAATGGGGAGATTCTTTGCTAATAAACAATATAAATTGTAGTACCACGCCGAGAAAAGCAGGCCAAGCGTTTTGCAATATCTGGCCATAAATGGACAGGGTTTTTTTTCTTCAGTTTTATATAGCGCAAACTTGATCCAAAGGTATTGCAGCGCTTTACATGAGCAGCAGTTATATTACACAAGTTCACATGCATGTGTTTAGGCAACGGGAGATTTGGTTGTTCAAAGGATTCATCAAAGGATGTTGATCCAATGTTGGAAGTCGAACCTGGTTTCCTGGTTGGCGCCTCTGGCCGTAAGGCCATATCCTCTCCATATCTAAATTCTGAATGCGGTTCCACTCAACAGCCTAAAGCAGACACAAGGATAATACAGTTCTCTTCTACAAAAAGTCTAATACAAGAAAATCCGTCATGCAGAGATGACACCAGCATGATGGTAATTACATTGTAGGCTGCTAGCTTTCAAGACCAGGCAAGTCCCCACCTTATGGGAAAACCATGAAAAGATACAGATTCCACTGCCAGTGAAGGTAGACTGCCCAGCAGAGACAGCCCCTTAAATTAAGAGGTCAGATTCTGCTAAAAGACAGAATGCTGTGTAAGTAGTAAACAGAGACAGCGTCTCCTATAGTGGATTACAGGATCGGACTGGGACAGAAAATGGGACCAAGGACCAAAATAAAAGTGGCTCTAAATAGTGAATAAAATAACCAAAAACGTAGCCCATTCTGTGCTTTATTTGAGCCTGTGGTTTCCGGGGCTCAGCACCGGCACTCAATTGTCGGCACCAGTGCTTGTGACAGTCTGCCACAAGGTATGATGTCTCGCCATGAGACGCCCACAACAACAGTTAACTATTAAGTCAATATACATCAAAAAGGACTTTTACCTGCTGCCCAAGTCATGCTTACAGCTTCAGGGGCCTGAAATAGTCCAAATTGTCACACTTGTAGGAGTGTGTTGATGAATAAGTGACTTGTTACCTTCACTGACAGTGCTGGCAGGGGCAATCCGTGGTGCAAGCTGCAGTAGTCTCTTGGCGAGATCCCTGGCACTTAGGGGTCAATTAGGATGGTGGACGGATCGCCACCGCCATGCAGGCGGTGGCAATCCGTCCGCCATCCTTGCCCGTCCGCCACCTAGTTCCCCCCCGCGATATTACAATGGCGGGGGGACCGTGGCGGACGGGAAGACCGTCCGTCTCTTTTCCGCCGCGGTCGCCCTGAGACCACGGCGGAAAAGCTCTAATATGGTGGCGGTGTCTATCAGACACCGCCAGCCATATTAGGATGTGCTGGGGGCTATGCCTTTCCGTAGCGGCAATGCTGACACAAAAAGGCATACGGTCCTTGCTTTGGGGGCCCGTTGCGGGCCCCCAGGGTGAAGGGGGGTGCACATGGGGGGTACCTATGGTACCCCCTGCGTTTCAAAAATCAACATGGCAGGCACCGCGCGGTGCCTGTCATGTTGTGCTTTGAAACGCACAACATGCATTTTTAACACTGCGGCGGGCGGTGCTTTCAGCACTGCCCGCCGCAATGTTAAAAATGCGGCTGCACCCATCACTGTGGCAGGTGCATCCTAATTCCACGGACGGGACCTCCGCCGCTGTGGCGGATGGTCCCGTCCTCAGACAGGATGGCAGACGGACTTTGTCCGTCCACCATCCTAATTGACCCCATGGTCTTTTCCAAATTAAGCACTGGGCCGATGTCTGCACATTGGGGTAGTGTTGAACTTGTAAAGACACGCTGTATGTTTTACCAGATATGGAACACTGCCAGAATTTGAGCTTTCTGCAGGCAATGTTTATTGTAATATCAGGGAAATCAACCATACATACCGGCCCAAACACTGACCTGTCAGACCCGGTGGTTTACATAGCAGGCCATCTGAAAACTACTCCTTTCCACATTCAGGGAGCTAAATTATATTTTTTCAGCAAATGCTTGGAAATTAAATTGCAGCCTCTTCCTTAGAGGCAATCAGGAATCGTAGAGTCAATTGGATAAAATGACTGTGAGGGTCACCAGATGGCACGCGGCAAGTGTTTTCCAGTGGTTGCCCGTGCCACGGATGCGTTCAGGGGCTCAGCATGCCACCGAAGTGCCCCCATGGCATCTGCCTAGCCGTGCGCGGAATCTGCCCAGTAAGTGTTTGTTAAGAGCTACATAAAGCAGCGCTGCCAATGAAGCCGCCTGCCAGCGGCAATGTCCGCCATTGTAATGTTTGTATTAATTTATGTGCTGATGTAATTACTTTGGCAATAACTGTCTCCCTTGTCAGGCTCGTAAAGCACTTGGAATCGCATTAGACATTGAGAGGGCTCCGTCCATCACAGCCGCGGCTCTGTTCGAGGAAGGATGCTGCGCCGGCCCAGGGCTCTGGGACGTTATCAGGCCTTTGTCGTCCCAGGGGCACACGTGGCGTCTGTCGCTGCACCGACACATTTGTCTTGTCACACTGGGCCTGGTGTATAAAGCAATTTTGCAGCCACAAAGCCTGCAATTCGCAGAGTCACAGGGTTTGCAACCACAAAATGGCTTTTTGTTATGTACTAAACCCATTTTGCTGTACGGTAACAGGTTATTGAATCATACGATGGAATTAGAAAGTCCTAAAGCATTGCTGTTTGGAAGGGGCTTGTTTAGCTTATCCCTTCGAAATATTGATTTTTTTTAAATGTATGTTTCAATGTTTTGGGACCTAAATCTAGTCGCAAAACATTGACTTTTTACTGGCATCTCAAAGAGATGGTGAAAACATTCACGTATGTTAAGGGTCCTTCTTATAAAAGTTAGTAAAAAAGCTTGTTGCGGAGGTCCATGGGACCACTACCAACTCTCAAACAAGGAAACAAATAAACAAAAAACTTGTGTTTTTAAATGCAGCCTCTTTTGCTTTAACCCCTCCGCCGCGGCCGGAATTCTGCGCATTCCGATCGCAGGCGTGGTCATGACGGCTCCCGGCCGTCATCAGCACACGCCCACCGTAACTGGTGACGACCGGGAGCCGTCATCAGCATCGCAGGGGTTAAGGAAAACGGGGGAGTTTAAAAAAAGTTTCTTTTATTTAATTTGATCTCAGACATGGTGGTCTGCTTAGGCAGGCCACGATCTCTGTGATAGCCATCCAATCACAGTGAGTTTGCAATCTGCGATCTCCCTCGTGAAGATTGATGACCCATATGATTTGGGAAACTCCTTTCCAATCACAAAAAAAGTGAATGTACAATTTACAACTTTTTGGGAAAGCAAATATCATACATACATCAGGCCCTTGGTGCTTTAGAAATACTGAGGGTGCAGTACTGCCTTGGGTCCACTGAGCTACCAAGCATGAACTAAGAACTGTAGTACTGAGACCCTGTACCTAAAAAGCGCATGTACAGCAAGGTTTGATGGCGCCGAGCAGGGCCTAACCTGTTTTGGGGTGTTCTGTATGCTGAAAGAAAATTGGAATGACTACTGAACAACCAGAATATCTGAAATCTTTTGCAGAGAGGGGTTGTTTTCAGCTAAGTGCCCCGGGGGTGCAACGGGCGTTTGCACCCGCTTTGCGTGCCCCCACGGCCCTTTGGTATTACAGAGGGGGCTGCAGACCCTTGTGCGGCCCCTTCTGTAATACTGAAAGCCCTGGTACACAAACAGCACCAGCGTTTCTCAGGGGGCGTGCCCCATGCAAATGAGGGAATCCCTTTGCCTCTGAGCCTGCGCCCTATTACAGGTGCGGGTGCAGAGGCAAAGAAGCTCTCAAGGGGTCCGCTGACAGTGCGCCCCTAATAGCAGCCCTCTGGAGAGGGGAAAGGGGTCCTTCCCCACACATCTACTTGCAGGTGGGTGCATTCACTCACTGCACCCGCCTGCAAGGGGATCTCTACTACCCTTTGATAGTGCAGGTGGGTTGCCGCTTGCCCAGTGAAATAGGGAGCGGCTGTTTCAAAGCTGCTCCGTATTCCTGGCTGCCCTAGCGGCAGCGCATTCTATGTAATAGGGGGCACTTTCTCTGTTTGCGCCCGGTACACTTGTTTTCAGGTATGCCAGGGCGAGTCACGGAAAAGTGTGCCCTATACATAATAGGGTCCCTGGTGGTTATCCTGCCTGCACAGTGTCGGAGGAAGAGAGTAGCATAGAAAGGCGGCTGCACTACAAACGCAGGGCCAGCAGAGCAGGTTTTAGGGAAATATGGAATTTCCAGCCTTCAGTTGATAGATAAGTGCAAATGACAAATATGGCCTCTGCATGCACGGTGGGCGACAAGGGAGATGGGACCATTTCACAGGCATCAGAGAGGGAGTTGAACTCGATCCACTGGCAAATGGGACGCCAGTGACGCTTGGAAAGAATGTGGAGCACAAGGGTCCACCTGTTGTACACCTTGGCATCATTACTGGATTTGAGCCTGGCACAGAAAGTTGGAAGCTACATCGAGTCTTAGTTCACTCAGCAGTATCCTTAGCCGATGAAGGTAAAAATGGTCAACAACCCTGATCTGGGAGTGAAAGGAAAGGTCTTCATCAGATTGGAGACTCAGGTTCCTAACTGAAAAAGGGGGGCTATAGAAATGAGGTTTAGACCACTGAGTAAAAATCCTTATTCGATACGCTTTTGTCTCCGTAGACAAGGTCAGTTGTGCTCTCGTTTTGCTTCAACAAGTTGACAAAAAGAACCAACAAGTTAAGTTCTCTATTCGCTATTCCAATACCAGCGATAATTACATTTTGAAAGTACAATTAAAGAAAATATGCACGAGACAGACAAAAAAAGAGGGACTGTTTTTTTATGTACAATACATTCAAATAAATATATTGCAACCACAAGAAGACTTTCATAATTAAACTATCCAAATAAATTGAGATTAATGAATTGGAATAATTATACACACTATGGGCAATCCTAGCCTGCTGCTAAGAATAAGCATAGCTCACAGTTTAACATTTCAAAACAATTAGAATTTTTGGGAATTCCCAAAAATTGGAATTAAAAACTAAAAGGTTAACAATTCGTACTTTGTCACCTCCAGTAAATCATGTAGAAAAGCAGTCAGTGACTGCGGAGAACATACCGAATATCCCACAGAAATTAAGCACTGCACATGTTGGTACTGCACATGCACAGAAACTGCCCATGTTCTGCGCGTGGATCAGAACTGTGAAGATTTGCGGTTCTGATCAATATCCAGATTTGGTCCTTTACATTGAAATAGTGGGGGCAAATTGCGTCATGCCTGTTATTTTGCAATGTGACCTATGTACTAATGAGTCACACTGCAAATTGTCGATTTGCAGTGGGATCACAGATATGATGCTTCGGACCACTGGCAAGAAATCTTTAGTCAATAGTCTTTTTGTCTCCACATACAAAGGACATCAGTTTTTCTCGTTTAAAGTCAAAAAGTGGTCTCACATTCATCCATGGATGAGTGGGAAAGAGTCAGGGGTGTGGGGGAGAGTGATTTGTTTATTACCGCCACTTCGAAACCTCTTGATGATCACAGATCTCCATCTTTGACAATGTTGAAACAGAGCTTCAAGACACAATTGTGTCTAGATAGTTAGATAGCACATCCTTAAGACCAGCTCCAAGAGACCCCATCGACTCAAGTTTAAAATTACAAAATCAGTTGGTTAACCCCATGGCCACGGCGCTAATTCCTTCACGGCGCAGGGGGTATGGGGGTGAGCATGGCGCCGCCATGCTCGTGACGGAACCACGCCGTCATGAGTCACCGGCGAGCTGTGCTCATGACGGCGTGCTTCCGTCACGACTCCGCCCATTCACTAATTCGCCCGCACAGGCGGGGAATCATTGCCTGAGGGTGAGTGTTTGATTTGTTCAAACGCTCCGTCCATCATCCCCTTTTGTATCGCTTTGTTCGCCCTAAGTTGGCAGGGTATGCTCAGACGTGAGTCCCTTGTTCACTTGGCCACTGGATTCAAGATAGCCTGGCTGATGAGGATTATGAATCCGAAACCGGTCCCAGGATGCTTGTTTCCGGTCCAGGGAAGACATGGCTTGGCAGTTCGGGCTGGACTGTTCCCATGAGGCACAGGGTCAGACTGATTTGCATATAGCCATGTCTGAACTGGGGTGGCTGAGTGAACTAAAGAATGGTGATGGATTAAACCCAGATCAGTTGACTGGGGGTGAGTGTTTGATTTGTTCAAAATCTCCATCCATCATCCCCTTTTGTATCGCTTTGTTCGCCCTAAGTGTGGCAGGGTATGCTCAGACGTGAGTCCCTTGTTCACTTGGCCACTGGATTCAAGATAGCCTGGCTGATGAGGATTATGAATTCGAAACCGGTCCCAGGATGCTTGTTTCCGGTCCAGGGAAGACATGGCTTGGCAGTTCGGGCTGGACTGTTCCCATGAGGCACAGGGTCAGACTGATTTGCATATAGCCATGTCTGAACTGGGGTGGCAGAGTGAACTAAAGAATGGTGATGGATTAAACCCAGATCAGTTGACTGGGGGTGAGTGTTTGATTTGTTCAAACGCTCCGTCCATCATCCACTTTTGTATCGCGTGGGCGGAACAGCCGCAGCGTGATGGAACCACACCGTCATGAGCACACGCCACCCGTGGCTCATGACGGCGTGGTGCCGTCATGCGCAGGGCCCAGAGTACTGAGGCTCTGAACCAGACTGCGAACCAGAAGCAGCCCTGGCAAATTTTTTCAGACGAGCTCTCGCACTACATGCAGCGAGCTCGCCTGACCATTACAAGGGTCATAGGGGTGGGGGTAGTTCTGTGAAGACATTTTTTAAAGAAATGCAAATATGGTGTATTTTGTAACACTTTTATTATTTAACTTTAGCCAATTATTGAATGGATGGAGCTTTGAAACATGGCTACTTGGCTCAATGAATGAATGGTTGGATGGTTAAGGACTGGGTAGATGACTTAATTCAAGAATGGATGACAACGAATAAAGACTTTTTTTGCAGTGTTTTGAAGATGATCTCAAAGCTTTGACAAAGGGTGGGTGCACTGGAATCCCTTTTAGCTTCTGCATTAAAACAACGCCCTCCCCAAACACTTGCACCACTCTGAAATCAAGAAAACCTGCATTAATACAGCTTCCTCTTGAATATATTGTGTGACTTAGACAATTAATTTTTTTCACAGTGCCTCCTTTTCCTTCATCATCTCACTATAGCACCTTTAAATACATCAGTTCGGGGTTCGTTCTTCTCAAAATTAAAAGATTGTAATGTTACTCCATCTATACAAACACTTTAGGCCACACTTAGTGGGCAAAAGACAACTGCCTTTCCTCTTAGTTCACTAACTGCACCAGGGGAGTGGTGGAGGCGCATAGATGTTTCTAAGTTCATGATTAGATATCAATCGACGCTCTGTGCAATTCTATAATTTAATATACCAAACTGAAATGCATTGCACACTTCACATTATAAAGAAATACAGTGTTCTGAATGTTATAGTCTTTATCGTACTCTGAGCTAAGCAACAGCAGACCCCTCAACCTCCTTCCCCTAAAGATCAGAAGGTCTGTGATGCTCTTGATGACCCTGCAGAAGACAGTAAGCAGCCAATTGCAAAAACAAACCTTTTTGAAGAAGGTGTCGCCGCCAAGACCTGGAACACCCTCCCGTCCCATTTAGGGCAGACGCAAGACCTGCTGACCTTCAGGAGACTCCTCAAGACCTGGCTTTTCGAGCAGTAGCAGCACCCTCCACCCCCCAGCACCTTGAGACCCTCACGGGTAAGTAGCACGCTTTACAAATGCTATGATTGATTGATTGATTGATTTGTGTGACCAGGCCCACTATATAAACCATTTGTTTTTGATTGTTTCTAAAGTACCAAAGCACTGCAGGCAAGAAACGCAGCCAGCCCAGCAGCAAAACCGGACCCCCGCTATCAGTAAAACTGGCCCACCCAGACAACCCACCAGGAAAACGCCAAATGCCCGGTACGGCCGGTCTGGGCCTGCTAAAGGCTTTATATATTGCATGGGTGGTAACGCGCATGTAATGACTCAATCAAGCCTGTTTAAGGACAGTAGGAAGATCATTACACAAAGAAGGTGAAGAAACTGGGAGGCATCCAGAGTTACTTATTTTTAACAAGAAATAGGGAATAACGCATGCAAACTGTATTTGCCCTATTTCTGAGTGCCACATTTCTGCATATTTTAACGTTTTGTTTTCCCAGTTACAGACCTGCCAACTCACACAGCTCCACCGTATGTCACACAATAGCAGCTTTCTTCACACTGTTTCCCAGTGATGAGCACATTGCATAGGTAGACAGAGCTGGAAACTCGTTCATAGAGTCGGTTTCCAGGCCATTATGTGAAGGGTCTGTGAAGCTACGTCCATCAGAGTGCATGGTCTCATTGGGACAGGCTGGGTTCAAAGCCCCGCCTCCTCTCTGTGATCATCACTCCTCTATGGTTGGCTAGGTAGTGGAATGCTCAAAGTATGCTTCCCTCCAGACCATGCCATTTTAGGTACGCCCCTTCTCACATGTTAATCTATTTTCAAAATGTGCATTTATGACATTTGGTACTGTTTCATAGTGGAGAGTTGGATAGTTACACAACCACTCCATCAGTCACTTAGGGCTTTATAACAAGTTTGGCGGTACTTTTATCAGCCTGCCTCCGCCACACCAACAGGAGGACCACCAAGCCCGTAGTGCGCCTACTTGTCAGACTATGAGTGTAATCCATGGCAGGTGGGCGGTGCTGCAGCAGTCTCACACGGTGGTCTGTTAGGCTCATAGGAGAGCCTTAACAGAAGACCGCTGCCGTAACAGCGCCTGCATCATGGTCCTGCCCAGTGGGGCATACATCATGTTGTACATGTACATGCCATACCGTGTAGGAATGGGGGTGCAATTCCAGAGGGGCACAACATGTGCCCTCCTGCATGAACCCCCAGTCCCAGAAGCAGCAGCTTTCATGTACGTCTCCCTTTTCATGGCGGGCTCACCGCCGTGAAAAGGGCGGTGGAAATTAAAGTCAGAATATGCTCGCGGCACAGCGAGCATATTCTGACTTTCATTTCCACTAACCGGTGCAACGGGATCCTTGATCCCGGCAGAGCCAGTGGTCTCATGGCTGTCCGACTGCCACACTCATAATACGGTGGGCGGACCACCAATGTGGCAGTGGTCAGACTGCCACCATGAGTACAGCGGTCCTGTGGACCTCCGGACTTGTAATAAGGCCCTTAGTCAGTTATTCTTAATTAAAAAGCATCTGCAGGGGGGGGCGTGGTCAACCGTCATGGCCATGGATGGGCTCCTCATTACACTCTTCAGACCTTCTGCTTATTGCCCCTGTCCCCCCTCCAAATTGTCATGCATGGTGGGGACCGACGTGCTGAATGCCCTGGGGAGCTCTGAACCGTGCTGATCCCCATCGGAAACCTACCATGACGGAATCACACACCCACTGCAACAAGGCGGTGGTGGAGCAGGGTCACGACCATGGCTGAGAGTGGGACATTGCGGTGATTGTCAGTGGGGCACGTCTTCGGAAGGCTTTGTATGCTGAATTGTGCATTGTCATGACACTTGAAACAGCATGGGACTCCTCTCAGATGGCTGCCTGACCCCTACAAGTCACCTGCCAATCGGCGGCTACCATGCTCGCTGGTGGCTGTGGAGTACCGTTGTGTTTGGCCCTCCAGGTTCCAAAGAGGTGTGTTGCCACCTGCATGTCTCCTGCTTCTGGTGCCCTGCTGACTTGCCCACCTGCATGTCACGGCCCTCCACAATGGGGCTCCTGGCACCTATCACTCCCAATCAACTAGACTGCTTCCAGCCGTCCACTTCCAGTTACATTGGCTTTTCATCAAAGACTCGTCTGTTGCACCCTCACCTCATGAGACCCCACAAATATGGCCATGAAAAGTGTGGGCCAGTGGCCTTCATGATTCTGGTGCATGGGACTGCCACATTCTACCCCTCAACAGCTCACTAGGCCTCTGGTCCCACTGGAAGCCCCGGGGCATCCTATTGCGAGACTGAGACCCCTCCTCTGGTGGCAATAATGTCCTGTCCCCTTTGTCGTTGAAAGCGAGAGCTGGAAGGGGGATCTGAACTAAAGGGTGACTTTGTCGTGAACTATCCTGCTCATATTGCTGGACTAGACCCCCACAACGGTGGCCATTCGCTTTGTCAGATACGCCTACCCCTCCTAAAGAGATCTCTTTGCCGTTTCACTCCCTACTAATTGCTGGGTTGGCCTTGTTGTTTCACTCATCCCTGAAATTCCAAATAAGAGATGTTAAGGCCGATGGGGAGGGGAGAATGCTTATGGTTAAAGGGCTTCTCAGAGGACGCAAATGTACTATAGCCACGATTTACACCCCAAACTCGAATCAGGCGGGTTTCCTCCTCTCCTTTCTCCTCCAGTTGGGTGGATTTTTAGACAGGGAGGTATTAGTACTGGGATATTTTTCTCTCATTTGGATCGTAGTCTGGATAGTACCCACCCCCATAGATCACACACAGGCATTTTTATACAGTCTTCAAAACAAGAATTGAAACAACTTGGCCTCTTAGACGCCTCGCAATCACTACACCCACAACATGGGATTACACTTTCTTCTCGCACTCTCATAGTGCACATTCTCGGCTCGCTCACATCTTTGGTAGCCAAACTCTACAACATGATATTCCAGCAGCTAACATCCACCCCATAACAATCTCAAGTCATGCCCTGGTAGAGCTTACTCTAGATTGGCCAGTTCTGAAGCCTCCCTTCCTTCGATAGTTTTTCTCAAACCCTCTTACATGCGACCGCCTTTTTAGGGATGAGCTCCTAAAGATCACCAGAGTTTAATTCCATGCGAACGACCCCCTGAGACACTAACTAAACCATAACCTGGTATGTCTTTAAGGCTGTACTGAGGGGGAAGTGAGGTGGAAGTGCATCTTGCTAATTTCTGCCCTCACACAACAGAAGAGAAGACTATGGAGCAATTAGCATTGGGTAATATGGTCCTTCAAATTGACCGGGACCACTCTCAACCTTCAATGGAAACTGACTGTTAAGTGGGAAATTTAACGACATATACACTAACAGGGCAGAACTTACCCTACTGCACCTCAGACAAACCACATAAGAGTTGATAAGCAAGGTGGGCACTCATCTATGCCGTCAGCTTCAGGCGAGATAGTAAAAGCACTATATAGGTCCAATTCGGGGGCGGATGGGAGGTTGGCCAATATGGAAGAAGAAATGGCTGGGACATTTTGACCTTTTACAAAAATCTTTATACAGCAGACACGGCAAACAACCCCACACAATTTTCCTATTTGGCAGATGAAAATCTGCCTAAAAACTCCCCCACCTAACAAGAACTACTGGAAGAATCCATTTTTGCAGAGGAAGTCCAAAAGGCAATAATTCGCTTAAGCTACACAAATCCCCTGGCCCAAATGGGTTCCCTGCTCAGCTTTATAAGGCCTTCAGTTCCGCTCTGGTGCCACACCTGACTACTCTTTTTTACTTTTTTGCTGAGTCACAAGCTGTAGCCCCCTCTCTGGGGAAGCCCTCATTTCTGTCATGCCAAAGCCTGGGAAAGACACTAGCAAGTGCCCATCCTACCAGCTGATTGCACTGCTGAACCCTGATGCGAAGTTGTACACCAAAATAATAGCTAATCGGTTGGAGGACCTCATGCCATAGTTGCGCCATCGAGACCAGTCAGGCTTCATTAAAGGATGACAGACACATGATAATCGTCGATGGGTGGTCCATGAAGTAGACAATGCACCTAAGAAACAGATACCTGCAGTGCTACTGGCATTAGACGGCGAGAAGGCGTTCGACCGGGTGGACTGGACCTTTCTTTTTCACATACTGCGCCATTTTGATTGTGGGGACAGATTCATTGCAATAACACAGGCCATCTACACCCACCCCCACTCTAGAGTCTTAGTTAATTGGATTGCTTCTAAACACTTCCCTCTAATACTCAAAACAAAACAGGGGTGGCCCTTTTCCTCTCTTTTATTTGCCTTGAGATTTGAGCCTCTAGCGGCCAGAATACAGACCTCTCTCCTCATTCAGGGACTACCCTAAGAATCAGTAAAATGTCATTTTTTGCAGACAATGCCCTCTTGACTCTTACTTCCCCCTGAATGTTATTGACAGCTCTCCAGTGGAACGCTGGACGTTTGAGCCTGTGGCAGGATTCAGGGTTACACTTCAATATTTTTCACTCAACCTGACAGTCCTGGCCGGAAAGATGGTGGGGCTAGCGTACTCCACCACCTTTAATGGGTCAAGCAGGAAATCCCATAATTCGGTATATAAAAATCACACCTCAAGTGGTAGATCTCTATAAAGCTAATTATCCCCACTCTAACAACAATTACAGCAAAACCTCAAGAAATGAGCCCGCTCTATCTAACCTGGCTAGGTTGTATTGGCACCGTAAAGATGACAATGTGTCTGAAAATGTTATACCTCTTCCAGGGTCTACCCATAGACGTGGATTGGGCCTTTTTCTCCACTCTACACTCCATGCTTACTGCTTTCATCTGGCCGAACCGTAGAGCCTGGCTACCACATAAAATGTTGACACTCCCCATAGAGGCACGGGGATTGACCCTACCCAAAGTTTCCCTTTATTACAAGATGGCACATTATTGTGCACAGGCATGTCATCAGCATGCTTCTACATAGGCAGTCATTATCTATGACACTGCATTGAATGTTGGCATCTGTATTTTGAACGTGGTCTCCCATGTCATGCTGTAATGCTTAATTTCTGTGCCCAGAAAATCAATAAAGTAAGATTGAGAAGAAAATTGTTTTTTGAATTCCCATCATGACTGACCGAGGTCTGTTAGGGAGCTCACGGTAGCCCTAAGGGCCAATCAATCATAATGAAAAAAGACTGATATGCAGTTCTGCACTGCTAACAATCGCCAACATAGGCCATTCCTGAATGTTTCATTGTTTGCTGGTGTCAGCTAGGGGTGTGACACATATTGTGACATCATTCAAAAGATGACATCACAATAGGGTATTTTTTTTTATTTCACAATTCTTTATTGAGAAATCAAAACAGTGTATTGATTGAGGGTCTACTAAATTCATCCCCCCAAATCCACATTTAATTAGATGTGCATCACCACTAACCTCCTGCCTGGTCTGGTAATTTACGACACCTCCTGTTTTATAAAATGTGTTTTAAAACCCTCCTATCTCTATTTGCCTATATGTATCTTTCACTCATATCAGTGGGTTACATGTTTGTGTTTTTTGCCCAGACAGCATTGGCCTAGGTATTTTTGTATTTGCTCAAGAAAGCTGAATAAATACAATAGGCCAACATTTTGAATTTGAGAATAATAACATTTGTTGAAATTGTATTTGTACTGTACTTTGTGTTTTGTGAACACAAATAGAATAAAAGATCTGTCATGTGCCAGGCAGCTGATGTGCTGTTAATAATGTCCCATCAGTTGTTTGACCGTGAGGTCACCAGATAATTATTGTGTCAATGCCAGCCTCAAATGCAGATGAGACAGTGAATTCATTACTTTTGTCAAATATTCAGAGGCAGTGAAACGGAGATGTTCCCAGTCTCCTCCTTATATTTTGTACAAATTATAGGTAATGTTTTTTTTGGTAGCATCATGTTGAATGCATGTGTTACTAAACATATCCACACCTGGCACCTGATCTAAAGCAGTGGTTTTTAACCTTTTGACTTCTGTTGACACCGACTTAATCATTAATGGATTCTGGGGCCTTCCACCTGAATCATTATTGGAAACCGGGGAGCCATACTGAGTTATTATTAGGCTCTGGGGACCCAGAGCAATGTTGATGATTTGAACTACAAAAATAGGCAAAGAAGCATTCATGAAACAACCACACAAATAATTAAATATTTAATTGACAAACAACAATAAACAAATCAACATTTTAATTTAAATGGGAATGTTGGAGCTATTCTAAATGTAACTGAGACCACTCATTTTCCATGCTATATTCTGTTTGATTCTCTTCCACTGCTTCAATGAGTCAATATGAGAATACCAACGTAGAGCCTGATTTAGAATTTGGCAGACACATTACTTCCTCACATCTGTCTTATTACAAGTGCCATTGGATATAATGCAGTTGTAATATGGTGAACAAGATATGTGTCAATTTTTTTACATAGTAACCTGTCCACCGAACTCTAAGTCAAGCCCTTAATGTTCACCCTTCCATTTCAAATTCCTTCACATTTACGGAATGTTAAAAATTTTCAGTTTTACATTTTGCTTCTTTATTTATATGCAACCGAATAATCTGTTGATATTATTTTAATTTCTAAGCACTCGTGGACCCCCTGAGTAGTCTTTGTGCACCCCATGGCTAACGTTACCACAGGTTAAGAGCCGGCGCTTTAAACAATGGCGTGGGAGATGCTGAGCGCCGACGCGATAATCGACCTCAAAGTTCTTGTATTGGTAGCAGTGTGGTCCTGTTCATTGTGAATAATTGCAACCTTCAGCCTGCAGCGCCAGCCCATTATTCACCGGCGCATCAGGTGTACAGCAGGTCCCGAAGTACCCAGGGGGCAGTGCGGCTCTCCCTGCTTCCTGTAGACCGTCTTCGATGAACAAGAAACCGGAGGGGTGTCATATGGGACCACATCAGGCGGGCAACTAGAGCCAAATTTCGGGGGGGGCTGAACAATATTTCGGGGGAGGCTAATTCTTCGAACCATAGACAGAGTGACTGAAAGAAGGGGTTAAAACACAACAAGAGCCTAATTTACAAGTAAATGGTCTTTTAAAGACCTGTTAAGTACTCGGGTGCGGCTGCAATTAGATCGTCGCCAGCCCGCAAAGCTGTGTCAGCCCGGGCTGACATACACAACGGGGGGGCTGAAGCCCCGTGAGCCCAATGGGTGTCGCGCGCCTGGACCACATACAACATAAACATGTAGATGGACAACTACGAATGAAGGGAACGTTTTCACCGCAGAGTCTTGAGTGAGGTCATAGGCAACTCGAGCTTCACTGGGAACACCTGGGTGAAAAACACCGTCAATATTTACAGCAACAGATGAGGCGGCTCATCTGTTGCTCTATATTCACATAGTTGCCATCTGTCCCGTTTTGGCAGGGGCAGGCCTGGCAAGTTGGAGACTGTCCCGGGTAATATTGTTGCAGAAACTGTTCCTCTTTATTACACTCACGTACGCAAACAAGAACTTTCTATCTGCAGCAGCCCTGTGTTGCAAAGTGTCCCGGGAATTTTTTTCAAATGTTGGCAACTATGTTGGGAAGAGGCGGAGGCCTAGCAATTATTTATAAGGACACCTATAAGTGTCGAATCCTACCATCTTCACTTGTTGATTGTGAAAGCATGGCTTTCTCGATTGAATTTACGCCCACTGACACCCGCTCTGGCTTACTGATTTACCGTCCTCCAGAAGCTCTAAAATAATTTATCCCTAAATTCATCAACTTAGCCGAAGAATCTGCTTTGGCCATGGCGAACTTTACAACATTGGGGGATTACAACATACATTTAGAGGACCATTCAAACCCCATAGCCAATAGCCTCTTATCGAGCCTTCAGGCGATAGATCTCCATCAAAAGTGCTTCCTCCCAACACATGACAAAGGCCATCTCTTGGACCCAGTCTTCAGCAATTTAGACAACCTCAGTTCTGGGGACTCTATTCCCCTCCCCTGGTCGGACCATTTTCTAATTCCTCTGTTTTGGGCCACGAGGATCGCCCCATGTGTTCAGGATCCAACAGCGTACTGGGGCAGGAAATGGTCCAGACTTCCTCTCGCGGAATGGAAGCTGGCCCTAGAAGCCTCAAAACCCCAAAGGGAAATAATACTGATGAGGCAAATAATAACTGTAATAACTGGATCCAGGACTCTCTTGACAGAACCCTTCCTAAAACCTTTATCCTAAAAAAAAACAGGAAAAATGCAGCCCCATGGTTTAACACCAAACTTAGGGTTCTAAAACAATCTTGCCCGAAATTAGAAAGGGTCTGGAGACAGGATCCCATACAGTATAGGAAGGAAGCCTATAGGAAGGCCTTCAGGCAATATAAAACTGAAATCAAAGTTGCACAAGCCCACTTTTATGAAATTAAAATCAGTACGGCTACCAACTCTCCCAAGGAGATCTTTCGGATAGCGAAATCTCTAATTACTCCGCCTCAAATTCCTCCATCGAGGGAAGGGGCCTTGACACGCTGTAACAATCTAGCGGTGTTCTTCCAACAAAAGATCCAAGCTATCTATACAGCTTTTCCCTCTATTCCGCTGGAGCCAGCGGGAACAGAGGTAACTGGCCCGGGCCCGGTACTGGAACAATTTGATCTTCTGGACACAGTTACGTTAGATCAGGTAATTGGTAAGGTATCCTCAGGTTCCCCGTCGGACCCTGCTCCGCCTCAACATCTTGTGACGGTTCTCGACTCCGTCCAGGCGACAATCATTGAGGTATTGAACTCCTCAATCACAACTAGTATAGTCCCCTCCCAGTGGAAGTGCGCGATGGTCAGGGCCCTTTTGAAGAAGCCTAGTTTGGATCAATTAAACCTATCCAATTATCGTCCAATCTCGCTCCTGCCCTGGTTGAGTAATCTGTTGGAGAAACACATTAATAATATCATGGTCAATCATCTAGAATCCAACAGCCTGCTGGATGCCACGCAAACCGGCTTCCGTCCCAACCATGGGACGGAGACCGCTCTGCTGATGGTAACAGAGGAGGCAAGGAAGCTGGTGGATGAGGGTGGAATGGCTGTCATTATTCTCTTAGACCTCAGTGCAGTGTTTGATACGGTCAATCATACTATCTTGACCGACCGTCTCAAGAGTGTCGGACTGACAGGCGCTGCACTGGCATGGTTCTCCTCCTTCCTCAGCGACCGCTACTTTCAGGTTTTCGAGGGAGATGTGGTCTCCTCCAGACTACCTCTGAGATGTGGGGTTCCACAGGGCTCGGCCCTAAGTCCGACGCTCTTTAATATTTATATGAGGCCGTTGGCAGAGATTATCCATCCATTTGGCATCAAGATCGTCAGCTATGCAGACGACACCCAGTTAGTGGTATCACTCCACCACGACAAGGGTTCGCCCAGCACCCTGGCTCCTTGCCTTGAGGCGGTGGCCAGATGGATGGAGCGTTCCTACCTTCGCCTCGATGGGGACAAGACGGAGATTATGCTGCCGGGGAATCCATCACCCGCTGCCTCCGCCCCCATGTGGCCGCCATGTCTAGGTCCTCCACCATCCCCAAAGCCACAAATAATCGACAGCTCCCTCAATTTTGTGCATCAGGCCACCACGCTCTCGTCAATCTGTTATGGATTGATGAGAATGCTCCGTAAAATTATTCCCCTCCTTCCATTTGAGGCTAGCAGGATAATGGTCCAAGCTCTCATACTGTCCCGCTTGGACTATGGAAATATTCTGTACTTGGGAGCCCCTCAGGCCACAAAAAATAAGCTACAAGTAGTTCAGAATTGTGCAGCACGGATGCTTCTGCAGGTTCCACGGTGACACTCAGCAAGGCCAGCACTGCGACAGTTACACTGGCTGCCAATTGCCGCCAGGATACAATTCAAGGCTATATGCTTGGCACATAAAGCCATGTGGAAGACCGGCCCACCCATCCTACACCCACTATTAACACCTTATCAGCCGCCTAGGACTCTACGCTCTAGTTCCTTATATTTGGCCACCATTAAGAAAATAAGGAAGGTGAGATGGGGAGGACGCTCCTTTTGCTGCTGCTAAGTTATGGAACTCCCTTCCCCAAGGTATGCGGGGGAACAACAATCTGCTGACCTTTCGCAATCTCTTAAAAACACACCTGTTTAGAATGCTCCCTTAGCTGTGCGGACTGATGTGATGCTCTCTCTTCACCATAACCGCTACGAGGCCTCCGGGTAGTTAGGCTCTATAGAAATACTCTTCTATTCTATTCTATTCTATTCTATGTATTCAATTTCACCTGATAACACTGTGTCCCGAGTTTCTGACTGCTGCCAATTTGGGCCTAAGTCCTGCAGTCCCAATTGGCTGTTGATGGTCCTGATCCCTTCTACTTGGCTCTACCCGCTGTTGAGCGGACGACAGGGGAGGGAAGTAGGACCTTAGACCTTTAACTCTTGAACCTTTACGGATGCCTGGCCCACATTTTGCTCAATCGGCTGCTGAAAACTAGTTGATTCTTTTAGCCCCGCCCACTTTTATTGCTCACCAAGTTGAGGATGCGGTGAAGTCCACAGAGCATGCTGCCGGCCAGAAGGGCTGATGTGGTATGCCGGGGCGTAACATAGTCCCCTGCAGCCCCCACAGTGCGGGGGGGGCCTCACCCTCCAGGGGGCCCCGTCAGCACCGCACTTCTGCTGGGGAGCTCTAGATTGAGTCCGGAGGGGGCCCCTTCACGTACCCTGCAGGGGGGCCCCCTCAAGGTTTGTTACACCACTGGTGGTATGGTGCCAGCCCCTTCGAGTGGTGTGTGGGTGTCTGTCTGCGATGGTCTCATCACTGGGTGGAGAGGCGCATAAGATGGGGATGGTCTGCTGCTCAAGGTGGGCCATCAACCTCTGAGCCCTCCCACCAAACACACAATCTATCTCCTCCCCAGGGCATGATGCATCGCCCTGAGGGTACTCTCTCTGCCCTGCCTGCCCTTGCCTTATGCAAAAGCTGCCAATCTCCAACCCCGGGCCTTGGATATGTTAACAGCTCTAACCAATCCTGTGTGAGCGTCTCCTGGGGAATCTCAGAGCTCTCTCCTTCACCCTCGCTGTCTGCCCATTCCATTAGAGTGATTTGATTAAAGCCTGAAAGACGCTTGAAACTGTAAAGCAATTCGGGGCTTCCAGCAGGCTGGCTTGCCTCTCCACTCGTCCCCCTCCCTCCCTCCCCCCCCCCGCCTGCCCCCAGAGGCTCTTCAGACACACAATGCCCCCTCTCTAAGCGGCATTTGTGGGGGGTCTTTAATAGATACAGAGTAAAAGGTGGCAGTCGCAAGCACAACCCCTACTAATACCATAGTGGCACACTTATTTCTGAGGTTCTCAGATTTTAGAAGAACCGTCAACTGAACCTCCAGCACTCCTGGAGAGGAAATGTGGGGATCCTGTGAAATACCCATGCCCCCTTCAACCTTTTGGTATGCTCAGACGTGAGTCCCGTGCTCTCCATGCCACCGGAATCAAGCTATCCTGGCTGATGAAGGCTGATAGCCAGAAACCGGTCCTAGGATGCTTGATTCCATCCAGGGAAGACATGGCTTGGCAGTTCGGGCTGGACTGTTCCCATGAGGCACAGGGTCAGACTGATTTGCATATGGCCATGTCTGAACTGGGGTGGTGTGGTGATCAAAATAACGATGGATTAAACCCAGATCTGTGACTGGGGGTGAATGTTTTGCCATTGTGCAACATTCTGTCCATCAATTGTTGTTTTTGCGCCCTTCAACCCCGGAGGCAAAACCAGAAAGAAATGTATGGCCAGACATGCTGTGGCAAAAATAACTGAAGGCAGGGGAAGTGTCTGTGCTACATCAAGGCCACTGCAGCTAGCTGCTTTGTAGAGTCACAACAAGTAGCCACAAGAGGGCGTCAGACTGCAAAAAAAATGTCTTAAAACACCTCCGTGCTAGTAAAGGGGAGTGACCAAAAGGCAAACTGTGATTTTGCAAGTGGCTACAACAATCCTTGCACTTGAGCTGGGCAAAACCATCATTTGTGGGTTGGAAGGAGTTGCCACCGTGACACACTTGGAGCTCTTTTGCCAGCGTGTCGTAAAGGCTGAAGTCGTTTGCTAATTATTGTTGACTTTGACATAGGCGCTATACTCTACACGTGCAAATAAAATAAACTTGTTTTTGCCTAGCCACTTTCTTCTTGGTCACTTTTTAACTTTCCCCTTGAGGTTCAGAGCCTTGAAGGCATTTATTAGTCTTTGTCCGCGTCAAAAGTTTTGGCGCTTCAAATTGGCGATTTGACACTATGTCAGATGTCCCAATGCTATTTGATGTACCAGTGCTATGTGATTTCACTCTGTGAGCAAGACCCTGGTCAGGCACCTTTTCCCTTCTGAAGCACCAAAGCCTGCCTAATTATCTTCAGGCTGTCAGGACATCTTCAGAGTGTGAGACAGCCTGTTTTAGCTGCTTGAAAGATTCAGATTTAACTTTGGAACCAAATGTATGACTTTGGTCAATTTGTTGAGAACAGCTGGAGAGGAAGAGGGTGATCAGTGAAGCAAGACATCGGATACTTCTCCACTGAGAGGCAGCAGGGCGAGATCTCATGGTCTTCGTTATCAAAGGCTACAATGAGCAGGTGAGGGGGGCTGCGAGAAGTACCAGTGCAGGAGGTGTGATGGGCATCAAGAGGAAACTGACAGGGAATGGTCAGTTCTACAGGAGTGGACAAGAAGCCTAAATTAGTAGCCAGTGGTCAGCAAAGGACGAGGAGGAAGAACAACTAGTTAATATGGGAAAGTGATGGAAGATAACAAAGGGGCACTGCTGATAAAAGTACAGGCAGAGAAGTGGTCGGAAGTAGGTTACTGGGCATTAAATGAAAGAGTTAAAAAAGATCGAGATTTAAAGAAGGCCACAAAGGGTAGCAAGATAAAGGAGAAAAGAAAGGGAGGCGGTCTGCAGAAGAGAAGCTGGGTAATGTGGGATAAAACTACTATGAACTTTCAAGCATCCTTCTCAATCTTTTACCCAGTGTTTAATTTGAGCCGTGGTTTCCAGTGCTTGGCACCGGCACATAATTGTCAACACCGGCGCTAGTGACAGTCTGCCACAAGGGGAAGTTGTGTGGTTAATTTAAAGATGACTACAACAACAGTCAATTATTAATTCAAAATAAATTAAAAATGACTACCAGCTGCCGCCCAGGCCATTCTTTTAGCTTTATGGACCTGCAATAGTCTGAATTGTCACACTTGTAGGAGTGTGATGGTTAGTAGTTGTGTTGTTACTATAACTGGCAGTGTAGGCAGGGGCAATGTGTGCTGTAAGCTGCAGCTGCCTACTCATGAGAGCCATGGTACTATTTTTTTTTTTTTTTTACAAATTAAGCACTGCTTTCAACCCTCCTTTTTAGCCATGTCACCCAACTAACAAGCACACATGACCATTACTTACAAAACAACTCGCTACTTCCCCTTTTCAAGTCCACTCCTATCATTCTATTGCTACCACCTTGCATTCGTATATTTTGATCTAATTTCTCTTTACATGTTTCGACATGTCAATGTTTTATTCCACCTTGCATTCTTTTATTTTTGTGATTTATAAAGGAGATGGATATGTTATATCTTGTTTATGTATTCATGCATCTCCCAAGTTGCTTTGCCCCTAGCTGCTCATCCAGTGTGAATGTGCAGCGTGGATTGTTGGAGTGGTGATGATGAATGGAATGTCTGGGTGCCTGTGAGGTGAGGTGTGATAGTTGGAGTATGGGCTGAGCAGCAGTCAGGCTGCTCCTGATGGGGCTGTTAGCTGTGGATGTACCAACCTGCAAATGAGACTTAATAAATAATCTACAATTTACACTTCGGCTACCTGATTTTGATTACAACATTTTTAGCACACACAATCTAGATTCCAGTACTGTGTCTGCTTCATCAAACCAATGAAAAACGTTTATCTCCACCAGGTTCACAATGGTCAACAATGCTTGTTTTGTTTTTATACCAAGTGACGTCTGGCCTTCCTCCAGGGCATAGCAAAGGAACTACATTTCGCAATATATGTACCACTTCTGCAAAGTAACAGACTGAACAAAGACGCGTCCATGAGAACTTCTGGATCTCAATTCTAAATGTATTATATATATATATATATATATATATATATATATATATATATATATATATATATATATAGTGCTTATGGCCACTGTTGAGGCACTGAAGTGCTTTTTTGGCGAGTAGCATGCTTTTCCGGAACACAAGATTAGTAGTTAGTAGGTTAGTAAAAAATGTTTTAATGTTGTTCTTTGTTATGCATTAGCTGTCTTAGGATTATGACCTTATGAAGCAGATTTTAAGATATATCTCCAAAACACAGACTGCCTGCATGGCCAAAAGACATCTGTTTCCATCCACCGCAGGACATTGGTGCAGAAAATCACCTAGGAAAATTGACTACCATGTCTGATCAGGGATCACCTGATTGCATAAATTGCAAGACATGACGCTCAAATATTATCTGGAGAGATAGACCCTAAGGTCTGAGCACAGAGCATCCCGGACTGAGACGGAAGGCAGATCCTGACTGCATATGATCACCTTGGAGAGTGACTTTAGTAAGCAACTCCTGAAGATCACCTTGTGATAGGCTGCTGACCGTGGCGTCGAAGGATCGCCTTTCCTCGATCGATAGAGGATGTGAGAGAGTGGGCACCATAAGCAGAATTCTGAATCTCAGGCAGGAAAAGAAAACAATCTCACTGGGAACCTGATCAGACAACCACATGGTTTACATCACTCAGCGGCAATGGTACAGCACCTTGTACCCACAGTGGCGACTATCCATCAGAGCCTCACACACTCAGCGCCCTCTTGCCAAGAGATCCCCAGCGCTACATAATCCTAGAATCCCTTTTTTCACAGTCATTTAGCTCTGTATGTCCTTGATGTTCCACAACTAGGCCCCAAAGACCACTGGTTCAGAAGAGGTTAGTCAGTACTTGCATTTCTCTTTACTCACAGTGCTGGGAACAAAATTTGTCCAGCGTAGTGTCAAATGCACCAATTACTAAAAGGGAAGAAACATCCAGTGCAGGAGTAAATCGCAAACTCAGACGCTCTACTCGCCAGCCTCACCTCCATCACTGTCGCAAAAGTGGCATGGAATTCTTCCAATCGTTTCTAGATATAGGAGGTGGCACTTGTGCCACACACCACAGATACCACCAGGCAAAACTGGGAAATTAATGCACCTTGGCGTAAACAAGGTCAAGAAACTCAGGTAGTAGGCCTTTCTGCCACACCTCTCAGTTGAGCTTCCTCAACAT
Source organism: Lissotriton helveticus (assembly GCF_964261635.1). NCBI lineage: Eukaryota > Metazoa > Chordata > Amphibia > Caudata > Salamandridae > Lissotriton > Lissotriton helveticus. Next base: position 184,455,231 of record NC_136068.1, on the reverse strand, counting down.
GAAAAAAAATGAATGTTTGTACAACAAGCCCCACTACCACTAAGGTTCAACATTACACTCCTTATCAGAACTGTCAATCTAGGCTGTGTGTCCTAACAGCAGACTGACCAGGCGACTCTTGGGGTGCCTTCTTTTCATAATATTAGGTGTATATATCTCTTCCCTGATGTGGGAGTGAACTGATCACCTCTCCCACTTTTTTGGACATTTCTGGGCATACAACCCATAGGCCCCATGACTGACATCACTGTGCTAGATCAGTGTGCTAGGAGAGAGTTCCTCTGGCTATCCTGTGTTACAGGTCATGCGAAGTGACCCCTGCAGGTAGTTCTTAAGACCTGTCCCCAACATTTCTAAGTGACACACCGAACACGTGGAAAAGGTCTATTCTCCATCACCAACTGGCACCTGACAAGACTGGCTCCTAAAGAAGTCACCCAAAAAATACGTATGGAGAAATTTCTAAGCAAGCAATTAGACTACGAGCAGATGTGTTACAATGACAGAAAGTACAAAAAAGCCTGGCGAGAGAACTTTTTCACTTTTGCGGAAATTGCGTTTTCTGGATAGAAGCAAACAATATCACATCGCCCCCTGTGCTAAAGATATCCGGCTCACTCTGAACATGAAGGCATTTTGTAGGGCCAACTTGGCAGCCAGGATACTTCTGGCACTCTCAAACCCAGTTTCTACCCATCATCTCATTTCCATTATTGACGGGGCGCATGTTTAGTACAGTACGGTGGTAGTCGGGGGAGGGCGGTGTGTGTAATGTAGGCATTGGGGAAGCGCAGCATGTACATCTAGTGGCTGAATTGCACAATGTGAAACCCGAAAACTTGGGCTCAATCCCGGCTTCCCCACTTGACCAGACTGTGATGCTAATCAATTGTTTATTTCACTTTGCCTCCTTTTTCATCAATATCACATATACGCGGACCTCGAAATAGATATGCGCTGTTCAAAATCTTCTTTTGTGTTTGATTAAATAAACTATAATGTTATCCATGCATAAAAGACTCACACCACCCCAAGGATTCACACAACAACTGGCTTACCCCTTCATTCACTATTGCCATTGTTGTCACCATGGGGGGGAGGCACAAATGTTTCTACCTTCATGTGTGAAAACTTTCACTTTTAAAAAAAAACTTTGAATGCACTGATATATTCTGAAGTACTAAGTTGAAAGATTTTGCATGTTAATGAAATACACTTTTTTGAATTTTGAAGAGACGTTATCATATTTTTACACGTTTGTTGCAAGATGCCTTCAAAAATGAAGGTGTTCATAAAAATACCTGGTGTAGGACACCTTCTGTGCTTCTTTTCTTTGACTTCAGTTAGGCCGTAAATAAATGCTTGCCTTATATTTAATATACTTACGAATATTAGTGCTCGGTGAACAGCAGCCAAGTGCCCTTGTTCACCAGGGGACCGCATGTAAAGATCAGGAGGGCCACAAGCAGCCCCAGGCCGTACTTTGAGTATCACTGCTCTATATATATTGTTGACGGGTGACAGGTTTGGGTGAGTACTTTGTGTACTGTAAATTATTGACGAGACACACTCGTGGTACAGTACTGACATTGGGTTCATTATTGATGAGACACGTATTTGGTACAACCCGGGCATGCTCTAAGTGCATTATTGATGGGATGGACACACTTCCCATACTCTACTGACAGGGCATGCCCCTGACACAGCACTGAGAGCCCACATGCCTGGCACAATTCAAAGGGTGCCCCCTGTTGGTACATTGATATGGCACACTTTCGGTACAGTCTCGCCAGTGCATGCTCTTTTTACATTTCTGACGGGCACTTATTAGGTGCCGGGGTACTAATGCATGCTCTTGTAGATTATTAACAGGGCACACACGTGGCGCGGTGCATGCTCTTGGTATGTTACTGACTGTACATGCTTAGTACAGTACTACTAGAGGATGCTCGGGGGGCTTTAACTGGGCACACACGTGGCACAGTACAGGCAGTGCATGCTCTTGGTATGTCACTGACTGTACAGGCTTAGTACAGTACTACTAGAGCATGTTACGGGGACGTTATGAACAGGGCACACACGTGGCACAGTACTGGCAGCGCATGCTCTTGGAATGTTACTGACTGTGCATGCTTAGTACAGTACTACCAGAGGGTGTTCCAGGGACGGTATTAACAGGGCACACGCGTGGCACAGTACTGGCACTGCATGCTGTTGGTATGTTACTGACTATACATGCTTAGTACAGTACTACTAGAGGATGTACTGGGGACGGTATTAACAGGGCACACGCGTGGCACAGTACAGGTTGGGCATGCTCTTGGTATGTTACTGACTGTACAGGCTTAGTACAGTACTACTAGAGGATGTACTGGGGACGGTATTAACAGGGCACACACGTGGCACAGTACAGGTTGGGCATGCTCTTGGTATGTTACTGACTGTACATGCTTAGTACAGTACTACTAGAGGATGTACAGGGGACGGTATTAACAGGGCACACACGTGGCACAGTACACGCGGTGCAAGCTCTTGGTATGTTACTGGCTGTACATGTTTAGTACAGTACTACTAGAGGATGTACAGGGGACAGTATTAACAGGGCACACACGTGGCACGGTCCAGGCGGTGCATGCTCTTGGTATGTTACTGACTGTACATGCTTAGTACAGTGCTACCAGAGGATGTACAGGGGACGGTATTAACAGGGCACACACGTGGCACGGTCCAGGCGGTGCATGCTCTTGGTATGTTACTGACTGTACATGCTTAGTACAGTATGACTAGTGGATGTACTGGGGACGGTATTAACAGGGCACACATGTGGCACAGTACAGGTTGGGCATGCTCTTGGTATGTTACTGACTGTACATTCTTAGTACAGTACGACTAGTGGATGTGCTGGGGACGGTATTAACAGGGCACAAACGTGCCACAGTACTGGCATTGCATGCTGTTGGTATGTTACTGACTGTACATGCTTAGTACATCACTACTAGAGGATGTACTGGGGACGGTATTAACAGGGCACACACGTGGCACAGTACAGGTTGGGCATGCTCTTGGTATGTTACTGACTGTACATGCTTAGTACAGTACTACTAGAGGATGCTCGGGGCCTTTAACTGGGCTCACACGTGGCACAGTACAGGCAGTACATGCTCTTGCTATGTTACTGACTGTACATGCTTAGTACAGTACTACCAGAGGATGTTACTGGGACGTTATTAACAGGGCACACACATGGCACAGTACTGGCACTGCATGCTGTTGGTATGTTACTGACTGTACATGCTTAGTACAGTACTACCAAAGGATGTTACTGGGACATTATTAACAGGCCACACTCGTGGCACAGTTCTGGCAGTGCATGCTCTTGGTATGTTACTGACTGTACATGCTTAGTACAGTACTACTAGAGGATGCTCGGAGGCTTTAACTGGGCTCACACGTGGCACAGTACAGGCAGTACATGCTCTTGCTATGTTACTGACTGTACATGCTTAGTACAGTACTACCAGAGGATGTTACTGGGACGTTATTAACAGGGCACACACATGGCACAGTACTGGCACTGCATGCTGTTGGTATGTTACTGACTGTACATGCTTAGTACAGCACTACCAAAGGATGTTACTGGGACATTATTAACAGGCCACACACGTGGCACAGTTCTGGCAGTGCATGCTCTTGGTATGTTACTGACTGTACATGCTTAGTACAGTACTAATAGAGGATGCTAGGGGGACATTAACTGGGCACACACGTGGCACAGTACTGGAAGCGCATGCTCTTGGTATGTTCCTGACTGTACATGCTTAGTACAGTACTACTAGAGGATGCTGCGGGGACGTTAACTGGACACACATGTGACACAGTACTGGCAGTGCAAGCTCCTGGCAGCACATACTATAACACTAAGCCTTTGTAATATACATTATCTCCAAGACAATATGCGATTGTTAATGCAATAGACTCTGTCTTCTGAAAGAGGTCCTCGCCATCACACGCAACCATTCCAGTGACACAATGCCATCACACCACGCCATCACAAAATGCAATCCATACCACGTAATCATTTAATCATTGCCTCTTACCATACCTATAACACAGCACATTCACCATAACAGTGTACCACCACTACCACTGAAGTAGACACCAGCATAATATACAATCTTTACACTCAGGGGCTACACTATCATTTCAAAATATTAATATCAGCTGATACCATCACCCATTAGTAGTCCCATCTCAAACCCACGTGCACCACGCATCCTAGGATTCCATTACGCAATCCCTTCACTTCACGTCATTCCTGTCACACTTCCCATCCGATCACAGTTCCATTAGCCCTTGACATTCCCATCCAACAATCCTATCGCCATCCCACCCTATGATCCTGTTTCTCAATTCCATCATGCATGAAATACCCATCACACCGGACATCCCATTATACAATCACATCACATAATCCTATGGTGTCTTGCCTTTCCCATCAAATGCTACAATCCCAATTAAATAATCCCATCACATCACGCTGTTTCCATCAGACCATCGCCTCCATTACACAATCCCATTCCTATCACCCGCCAAGATTCCCGTTACTTTCTACCATCCCATCAAGCCCTTCCCATCACACAGTCCCATCACTCCTTACCATTCCCAACACGCTTTCCTATCGAATAAGACCCTCCAAACCTGTTACACAGTTTCATCACATCAAGCCTTCCCAGTACACAGTCCCATCACTACTTGCCATTCCCATCACGCAATCCTATCCTATCACACCGTCCGATCCCTTTGCACAATCCCATCACATCATCGTTTCCATCACACCATACCCTTCCATTACACAGCCCCATTCCTATCAAACGCTAAGATTCATATTATACTCTACTATCACATCAGGCCCTTCCAATCATACAATCCCATCACTCCTTCCCATGCCCATCCCACAATCCTATGTAATCACATCCTCCAATCCTGTTACACAGTTCAATCACATCAAGCCTTCCCAGTACACAGTATAATCACTACTTGCCATTCTCATCACGCAATCCTATCCTATCACACCCTCCAATCCCATCACATCATGCCATTCCATTACACAATCCTATTCCTATCACACAGTAAGATTCCCATTACATTCTACTATCACGTCAAGCCCTTCCCGTCACACAAACCTTTCCTCTCACACACTCCAGTCCTATTACACAATCTCATCACCCCAAGCCATTCCTATCAAACCAAGCCATTCCTGTCACACCATACCATTCCATCACGCAGTCCCGTTCCCCTCACACTCCTCAATCCCATTCCATAAATACGACCAGGTAATAACATTCCCTTCAAAACCTACGATCCCATTACACGAACCTATCACATAAACCCACTCACATCACCCTATACCATTTCATTGCCCAACCCCATCTCAAGCTCCGATCGCATCACGGAATACTATCACCTCTTGCAGTTCTCATCACACAACTTCATTCTGTCACACCCTCCGATCCTCTTACAAATTCCTATCATGCCAAATTATTCCCACCACACCATACGATTCCTTTACACAGTCCCATTGCGACATACTCTACTATCCCATTACACAACCCTGTCGCCTCATACCGTCACCATCACCCACAACACTAGATGCCCTCCTATCCACAGACTCATCCTCTGCACTTTAACCTAAAGGTGGCATCTTCCCGCTGGTACTATTAACCCGTTCCATGCCCACTTCGGATAACGGCCGTCGCAAGTACTACCTTGCTAGTGCTGCGCACGTCCGTTGGCCAATGAAGCCCAGCCCACTGATTAAAACTCCTGCACCGCAGCTGAATTAGCGCAGTAGTTAAGGAGTTAATTGCTGCGCTATCCAATAACACTCACATGGATATCCCGTCCGCCAAAATATAACTCCCATAGGATATCATAGGATTAATATTTGGCGGATGGGATATCCGTCACTGTTGTGATGGAGTAACCCATCTGCTGAAATCTAAATCAGGCCCTATGCATTGGGGTGTGTTGCTATGTTCAGTCATTAGCCCAAAGGAATCCATTAACATCCTCAAAACAGTTGACTCCCATGATTAGTTCGGGCTACACTTGAGAGTCCCGCTACCGACCTACGCAGACCTTCTTCCTTCTGCTGTCCGACCATTTCCATTACTCAGGAATCTACAGCGTTAATGATAGATTCAGCTTAACCCCTTCGGTGCTGATGACGGCCCCCATCCGTCATGCACCGCGGTGGGCGTGTGCTGATGACGGCTGGGGGCCATCATGAACCCGCCCACTTTGAAAAACGCCGCACAGGCGCAGAATCGCGGCCGCGCCCAAGGGGTTAAAGAAACCGTCCAAAAAGCTTTTCCCGGTTTGGTTGGATTGAGATCCCGCTAAATTGTTACTGCGCTTTAGAGTTTTCACTCTATCTCCGGCTACGCTTCATCTCCGCGGGAGAACAAACAATCCAATTTGAGTAAATTTGTGGATGATTATACTGAAGATGTCTAGTAAGATGATGCAGAGCACATTTCTGAACACTGCACTTGACATCAAACCAGCTAGAATGAGAATGTACTATGCTCCCAGATGTCTATTCTGTACAGGGTTGAGGGCAACATCAGCAAACCCATCCGGCGCTATAATACCACGCAAACTTGGAATCAGCTCACCGACTGCCCTACAATTAACTTTTTGAGATGAGATTTTTCTGAGGATTAGTTCAATATGTAACACCTCCAGGGCTAGGACCACAATAGAAGTTACGTTTGGTACCATCCAAACGTGCAAATACCTGGGTAATTATTTGCTTTCATGCTCACCTGCATGGAAATTGCCCCTTTGATGCTGGCAAAGAACTGGATCGATAAAAAAACCTTAGTAATGGGCGTGTTTTGAGTAAATTATTACTCGGGGCAGTATGATTGTTTATTTAATGTGGAGTTGCCGAACACTGTAACACACCAGACTCTGGTTCATATTCCCCTTCTTTTCCCCTTTTTCTATGTCATGTTTCCCATCACTGGTGTTATTATTGCACAATTAATTTCATTGTATATTATATAATGTATAGGATATCTATTCTATTTCTAATTGGAATTTGTTTTGTCTGTGCACACCTGGTTATGGCTTCCTTTTTTAAAAACTCTACTAAAGTGTTCAAAAGGAAGAACACAAAAAAAGTTGATCAAAAGCCCAGTTTAGTGTGTAGAGTCTGCTTAATCTGTTTTTTTGTATCTGCTTAGCACTGGGGTTTGTGGTATTTAGAGAAGGTTTTTAAAGTCTGCAATAACATTTTAATATGGTGTATTTGGGCCTCACCTGCAGCGCTGAAGAGGAGCTGTGAAGTGTGTATTGGCTTATTCTGTAACCCAGGAGATTCTCAACAGAGTACCAACTCCCTGTCCTCTCAGTACAACACTAGCAGGCTCAGTGATTGGGCTAGGCCTAGAGCCAGCTGAATCAGGCCTTCCTTCCTTTCTCCCATCTTGCACAGCCTCCTAAGTCAGTTGATCTATAGATCTGAGGTTTCTATTGGCTGTAAGGGTTTGTGCGTGGGTTCCCATTTGTCCACAGGGTGTAGAGTTTCTATTGTTGTGAGGTTTTGGGCTTTGGCTCTCACTGGTCCGCAGGCTAGGGTTTCTATTGGCAGTGGAGTTTAGGGCGTGGGCTCACTTTTGTCCACATGGCTAGGGTTTCTACCGGTCAAGGTTTATGCTCCTATTGGTTCCTAGGACTGGGGTTCCCATTGGATAGGGTTATTTAAATGGCAGGTTTAGGGTGTCCAGCCCAGGGGTGCAGTCTGTTTGGAACTGAAACCACTCACAACAGTTAAGTAGGTAAGCCTCTTCTACATGCAAGGTAAGATAGCCATTTAATCCTGCAGTAAACCCCACTCCCTGTTCCCCACACCCTTACATCACAACATATCATCACATTTTTAAAGACAGGTATCCATATATTTTTTGTGCAGATTTTTATATAGCGCGAACTTGACCCGAATCCCGAATCCGAATCGGGTATCAGAGCGCTTCAAATAGCACAAGTTACGTTACATGAGGACACACATTCATTTTTGTTAGGCACGGGGAGATTAAGCGATTTGCCCAGAATCACAGGTTGTTTTAGCGTCATTACCGAGACTCGAACCCAGTTCCCCAGGTCCGAGGTCGAGCGCCCTAGCCGTTAGGCCAACTCCTCTCCCACGTTAGGCCAACTCCTCTCCCAATATCCACATCTTTCCACCTACTCCTTTATGTACAACCTCACATCCATTCCCCATCCTCTCACACTACACCCCCTAACTACTGTAATCTCTGTTGCCTGACTCGCTCAGTTCTCAAACACCTATATTGCATGTACACACTTAATATGCTTACCATCTCCCCTGTCCACCTCTACCCCATCTATCTTCACATGCACCCTCCTTGCAATCTAACACCTCAATCACCCAGTACAATACAACACAACACCACACAAACTAGCTCATACACTTCTTTCATACCCACCTATCAACAACCACTACACTCCCCCTCCACCACTTACTCACACCACTTCTACTTTCAACAAACAAAAAAGAAAGTCGATTACCACTCATTGCACAAACTTTGCATAACTCATATTAGATCACAACAGTACTCAGCTCGATGTTATCCCTGACTCAAAATCCAATGCCACAACTACCTCACACACACACAATCGGACTCATACTTCCCTCCCATAAAAACCCCATCAAATCTCTAATAAACCATCTTGAGCAGGACAGCGAAAGTGAGTAATCATTCTCACTCGACTTCTTACCTGCTCACCTTCCTATACACACAAAAAACAAATCTTAACCTTCAGTAACCACATATCTGCATAGAGCACGAGGCATAAGACAAACAATTCACCAGACACATAGCCTCCCTTCCACAAAAGAATACTATCACGTCTAATTTGTTTTTGTTTATTAGTGCCTATTCAATCAGCAAAAGTAAATGCATTATCTTTGACCTACTGAGAAATAAAGAACTAGATATGCCATTCATAAATGAAACACTTCTGGGAAAAGACACTGCCCCAGGTCTGCTTCCCCCCATTATCAAGCCATTACACATAACCATGAAAGATATGAGGCGTACTAGCCACTTTAATTAAGAGCACCATGGAAATCATCAAATTAGAAGAGGTAACTAAAACGTTGTGAATCTGTCCTTGCTAGATGCTAACACAGTCCCACTTTCACCTGCAACTTCCTATCAATCTACAGCCCTCCACCATACAACAGAGCTATTACTGAAGCTTTCTTAGACACAGTCTTAAATCTATCATCAAAACTATCCTGGTGACCTAAATATTTGATAAACCAAGTATGCCTCAACCCAATGCTATCACAGCTGGTCTAAATGCCCACAACTTGCATGACATTGTCTCTGGACCCACCCACACATCATTGGATGTACTTTTGTCCAGTCCAGAGGTAACTACTATTCATCAAAACTCCCCTATTAGTTGAACCGATCATTACATCATCACCTTCTCAATCAATATCACAAATAAAGTATCAACTAAAGCCAACCGACCCACTATGATCTATGGACAGTGCTGCAAACAAAATATAGAGTTGAAATCACATCTAACAATAAATACTTAACTGGAAACAATAAACTCAGTGGAAAGATCCTATGACTGGATGTCCTCAGCCTTAGACATATTAATCTCAAAAACAATTTTGAAACAAGGCAAGATAAAGAAAAAGGCCACTTGGGTGAATGAGAGCTGAAAAGAAATGAAAAGATATCTCAAACTCTCAACACTTTAACTCAGATGGCTCAAGACCAAGATCACACAAGAAAAAATATGTCTACACAGACACAACAGATTTTACAAATCATACAAAAAGAAGGGCTACAAAAATCCATGACTCAAGCGAGATCAACAATGCCAAATGCCCAGCCAAGGAACTCCATAAAGTTCTATCCGACGTTTGCAATCCAGAGAGTTGTCAAACCTCCACTCCACTTTCGCAAGGCTTCTTCAATTAACTAGGAAAACATTATCTAAACAAATCAGACACACTGGAGTCTTATCTATTAACCAAGGGAAACAACTCCTCCCATATTATATAACCCATAACAATCACATCAGATAGTGCACCCCAATCTATCTCCACCTTCCAAGAAATAACAACCTCTGCATTTCAAGACCTACTAAAAGCTGGAATCTCAGCTTGATACTCTCTGGATCACTGCCCCCCACACATTTTCAGTAAGATCTTTCAATCAATATCAGCATCTATCCCAGTCAGAAGTATTAATAACAACTGCCTAAATAAATGAACTTTCCCAGAGATTTCTAACAAGGCATACCTAAGCCCACTACTTGAGAATAACTCAGACCCTCAGGACCCCAAAAGCACCAGACCAATCTCCAATGTGCCTTTCCTTAGCAGACCTATGGAAAGAGCAACCTTTCATCAGATCTCAGACTTTATAGTAGAAAGAAAACTACTCGCAGACAGGCAAACACGATTGCCCCTTAGAGCAACAGAATATACCTAAATAACAACTTGATATAACCTGAAGACACAGTTGACAAATATGGGGTTGCTGCTCCTCGACCTTTCAGCAGATTGTGACAGAGTCCAACATGACACATTACATCTTAGACTAAAAGAAGTTGGTATAGATAGCATCAACCTCACCTGGATTTCCTCTTACCTAAACCACACATTCTACCAAAGCGTGATTCAACAACTCGTCAGAGGTAGTAAGATCTACTACGCAAATGCAATTACAATACAATACAATGTCTTATTTTATCAAACCGGTACATTCTGGCGTGCCACGCTCCAAATAGGTGGTGCTCGCAAATGGGTCAGACTTACCCCCACTTACTCATTTTTTTACAAAAAGGTTGCAGCACTCCAAAGACTGGTGTTGAAACGTGTTTATTAAACCATTAAGGTAATGGTAACAAGCTGCCCAAGCATTTCGAATCAACGGTCTAGCTCACGCAATACAATGTGTAGTTCATACGAATTGCTACTCTGTCTGAAACTGAATTAAAACAGTTATATCTGAAGAGCTTGGTGGGATTTGGAAAAAAACAAAAAGGTCTTTCCGAACATCTTGAATGTTGAGAAGGAAACATTATATAATTTATGATCTAATACCAATATTTTCGCAAAACTAGTTGATAACACCAGGGTTACAGCAAAGTTAAATTATGGGCAATGATTGCAATATGCCTTATTGCTGACAATGAGGCCTATACAAGACCCTACCATAAACCTACACTATAATTTAAAAAATAAGATTAAAGCCATGGTTAAGAGAACCTGGTAATAGAATGAGATCTTCAAGAAGGGAGAAGAAGTTGTCACTCCCAATGACATTGTTTCTGTATTCTTCCTAAAATACATAAAACTAAAAGGGGAGAATAATACCAAGGTTTGGCTCAGTACTGTAGGCTTTACCCAAATCTGCAGTTTCCTTTTTAGAGAACCCATTCTATTCATAAAAATAATATCCATGAAGCATTACACACACGTTAACATTTTAGGAATAATAGATTTGGATTACATTGCACAACTTTTGGACGTTTTTGTTATTGCAGAGCTTTATTCTAACATACCTTGATTAGAAATATAAGAAGAGAGGTAACTGGGCACCACTGAACACAAAATGCTACCATGAAGTACTTATAACATTTGTGAAGAAAAGCAGTAAGTTTGTATTAACAAGGAATTCCTTATCTTTTGTCAAACAAAGGGTACTTTAATGGGTGCAGTATATGCCTGGGGCCTTGCCAACTAGTATGCAGGCAGATTTGAATTGATCTGAACAGTCTAGACTGACCCTGGAAACCTCAGAAGTACAGTGATGGTTGTACTAAAGAAAAACATTGATTGTAATTTATTATTAATCTCGCAAAAGTCTCAACCCAGGGACACATCAGGAATATTACAGTTTGGCCAACTCGCCTAAGTGGCAACCTCAAACTTCTGGATGTATTAACAACTATGGCTTGTGCCATTTAGACTCCTTCGTTGGGTTACCCACTTATGCATATATGGGGCATTAAAACAATTTAGTTACATTGTCGTTCTACACCACTGTTTGTCTTGCAGTCTATGCAATGAGCGCTGTGTCGCCTACACTTCCATGTATTATTATTTAAACAACATTGTTACTATACATATTGTGGTTTTGCTGCAATTAATGTGTCCCTTCCCGTGGCTCATTCATTCTTTTCATTGGATGCCTTATGCTTTATTTAAGGAATTACTCGTTTTCTAACCCCATTTAATAACTATTGAGGAACCTCTGTTGCACTACGTCTATACTTACCCAACGGTCCTCCCACCGTGGACAGACCTGTCTATTCTATCAACAATAATGGCAGGCAAATAGGAGCAAATTAACCTTTACACAATCTGTCACTTCAAAGTAATAACAAGCAAAATGCTTAACCAGATGCTTTGGAGCATCATGGAAAAAAATATTTTAAAAATGTTTTAATGTACATTTAAATTTTCATTTGCTACCTAGCTGCCGCCGACGGCATGATGCTCGTGTGACTGTATGATGATGTATGCGCATATCCACCACCATTCAAACTTGCACCTGAGTCATGACACAGGCACCATTTTTTTCCACTTTTTAGGGCTCGCCTGGCGTTGGAGCGCGAAGCGCTCCCGCCAGCGAGTTCTATAGTCACTATCCTCCCTGCCAAGGGAGTGAGAGCTGCTCCAAACCTGGGCACGAGCCGACTCAGGTCCGTGAACGCGCGGGAACGTCAACGTGCACGTTCACGCGCGTCACGCTCCTGTCCTCCCGCGTCTCTTCTGAGGCGCGCTCGAGGCCGACTTGCGGTGTGCTGTTCCAGCGTTAGGTAAGTGAGGGCCGGGGGGGGATTTGTTTGCTTGTTTTTTATTTCCCCCTCACTCACTCTCTTTCGCTCGCACTCTGTCTCACTTTCTCTCTTTCTTTTTTATTCCCTCCTCACTCACTTTCGCTCGCACTCTGTCTCTGGCTTTCTCTCTTCTTTTTTATTCCCACCCACACACTATCTTTTGCTTGCACTCTGTCTCTCGATTTCTCTCTTTCTTATTGTTGATAGCTGTTTACAAGCAATACGACCCCCATCAAACCGGATGTGAAAACCAGAGCAGCTGTTGCTGATAAGTATTCTGCTCGAAGATCAGCTTGTTTTATTTTGTTCCCTGCAACCCTTTGTGGGTTTAAAGTGCAGTGTGAATTTTCTGATGAAATGCAGTTTTTTTTCTCCTTCATGTGTGTCTTAATTTATCTGCACACTAAGCGGGTTTAGTATGGCACTCTGTCTCTTCCCTGACACTACCACACACACACACACATATAAAGTAAATACTGCACTGTTTTGATCATATGCACTGTGCTGCCGCACACATCGCGTCATTGCTAAGCTCTTCCCACTGCGCACCGCACTATGTGCTTTTACCATGGCATGCTGTCCCTTTCCTTGACACCTGTTGTCGGTTTAAACTGCATTCTAACGTTGCCCATTAAAATGCAGTCTTTTTTTTCTTTATCATTGTCTTCGTTGTTCTCCTCTGTAATTGTTAAATGCTTTACGGATGGCACACTGTCCCTTACATGCAATTGAAATATTTCTGTTTTTCAAAAATTATTTTAATTTAAGTTTCATGATGCAGACATTGTTGGTGGTCGTGACTCAGTGTAGCACCACTATTTATTTTAAATATTATCACATCATTTCAAATAGGCCTTCCGGAACCTAAATAAAGCACACAGATCGTCAATGGTATTATTTGTTTTGTTTTTCTAAATACTCCCTTAATCCGTTTGCTGCTGCTGTCGGCGAACGGCCGTCACAAGCACTACCTCTGTAGTGCTGCGCACGGCCGTTGGCCGACGCGGCCTGCTCGCTTAATATAACGTTCCTCACTGGCGTGGAACGTTCAGAGCTGCAATCGGGTTAAGGTATCTTCCCCTCCTAAAAATTTTTGGTAGTATTAGCATCGCCATCTGCTCAACAGTTGTTTAAACAGACAGTTACACACACACCAGATACATTCCTTACACACCAGATATGGGGCCTCAAGCAATTCGTTTGGCAAGCTCCTAGGCAGGCCTTTCATCCTTTTCCGTGTCCCTATCTTTTATTACATAGAAATTAGTGGCCTAAAGCTAATCATTGTGTACTTTTAGCCCCATGCTGTGACTAATTACACTTATCAAATCGTTAAAAGTGGCCTTCAGTGTACTTTTGCAAGGAAAACATCAACAGTCTTAACACAGAGAATTGTAACAACTGTAATAGAATTTATCTATTTTATTTCCGGTGTTTGCTTTCTGTGCAAAGCAACCTAATTCAACATTTCCCAATTTAAAATACGATTCACATATTGGATTATAGGTGTCTCACTTAAAACACATAAACATAAAATAAACACTGCAGTGTTTGTAACGTGTGCACATTGCAGCTGAACACAAATTTAAACTACGAACACTTTCGCTCCTTCTTCCAACACCTACTCTTTGGCCGTGCTGTGTAACAGACACATACTTGTTGTGACTGCGTACATGCTTACACATAAACAATTTTCACCTTTAAACTATTGCTTAATTTCAGCCGGGGTCTTCAAGTAAGCACCTTGAAACTTAATCATTAACACCTGCTCTTTGGGCGTGCTGAGTAACAAACGCACACTGGGCGTAAATATGCACACGCTTAAATATTTACACATTTTTGTCATTTAAACTACTGCTCGAATTCAGCCAGGTCTTCTCTTCCCATTTTCTCCTTCATTCTTCCACTCCTTCGCTAATTTCTCTCCATTCTCTCACTCCATCTATTTTTCTCCCTCTTACCCACTCTCGCCACACTTTCAGCCCTTCTCGCATTCTCCTCCTCTTCCCTTCTCATCTGTTTTAGCCCTCCCTCTCATACACTCCTCTCCCTAGCTAGGACAGGTTACAATAAAATGTAATGTATCTCACACTTTTCTTCATCTGGGCAAAAAAAAAAAAGCATTGGCATAGCCAATAGGTCTCGTCATTGGGACCTTATACGTAAAAAAAAAAACGGAAGTATAAGACTCCACATTTACATTTACTGCATCCTAAATACGAAGCAAATGTAAACGTGAAGTCTTATACTTCAGTTTTTTTTTACTTATAAGGTCCCACAGGCGAGACCTATTGGCTTTGCCAATGCCTGTTGTTACTGAGATAAAACACTATTTGGATCATTAAAACAGGTTTTTCTTTTGTGGTTCTTTATGCTCATGGTACTGCCACCTGCCCCTCCCTTTATTCCTCAAGTCCTTTTAAAGTAAAGCAACCTATTATTGGCCACTTTGTTGTTCTATTTTTTGCATTTTGATTTGAATAAAACATGTTATCATACATAATAGTTCGGGCATGTACAGTGGGCGATCGATGTGTGCCCACACACAATTATTACCATTAGCTGATGGGCATTGAGCTAGCACCGGTACTTAATTAGTAAAACAAGAAGTGTCAGGGCCCTTGTCAGTAGGCCACTGCAGCTTGCACCACGCATTGCCCCTCTCATCGCAATCTGTACGCAGATGTGCCCCCACCACCGAAGTTGCTCTTTGGCGACTCACTTTTCAGTTTCTCTGCTGTATTGAAGTGTTTGAGAAGATTGTTCAGGGCATGCAATGCAAGAACCTTTTGAGCACGGTTCGGGTGGGGGTCTCGTTTTGGTCAGAGTTTGCGCTCAATCGTTTAACGCAATTAGACCATTCCTTAATTAAGTGTGGATCCGGCCTCAATTGACCAAAACTGTGTGATTCTCGCCACGTGACGTCACCTGATTCCCCTAATGTTTAATTCTCAATATGTGCAAAAACAAAAATGAAATGTCTAAGACCCCACTTGACATACATGATCCTCATTTGTCGACCCCGACAAATGTGCGGAAGAAGTTCCAGTGCATACAGACACAAGCATTAAAAATGCAATAGGTCTCGCCTTTCATTAAGTTAAAGCCTTTTGCTTTGCTATACAATACCATTAGCAAAGCAGATGGCTTTAACTTCATCAAAGGCGAGACCTATTGCATTTTCAATGCTTGTTTATGTACTGACCAAGTGGGGGCTACCAAATGAATCAGTACATTAAATGTTTTTTTATTCGGTTTGAAATTGCTTAATGCACTATGGAGCGGCCCGTCAGACAATATTTACTGCCAGCTCCATGCAATGTTTCCTTTAAAAAAAAAAAGGGTCCCTTAGGGATTCAGGGTGCAATGGAGGAGGGGGTGGGGGAAGCAACTGGAGATCACCAGGGGTAAATTGAATATTACCAAAGGCAGTTGGAGGAGAGTGGAGAAGATGATCAAGAAAAAAATAGCAACACTGAGGGCAGGTGTTAAAACATAATAGGGAGAGTAAAACAGAGGGGCGAGGCGAGTACAACATGAAGGAGAGCACGTCATGGAGCACACTGGTAAGAGAAAGCAACATGGAGCACCATGGGTTAGAGAAGTGCACAAGGGAGACAGCTGGTAAACACATGCACTCTCATAGATAGCGTAAGGAAAAAGAAAAAAAGTCGTTTGGGAAAAGTAAGCAAATAAACAATACAAGCTGGTTAGTCAGAGAAATGGTGACGAGACTAAGCTCCAAGGAAAGGGACAAACACAAGATGGACCTGCTGGGAGAAGTAAATCCACTGAATAAGATTAAATCCAATAAATATAAAACAAAGTAAGCCTCTCCTCCAATTTTTGCCTTCTTTAGAGATAAAAAGGCACATGGATATCTCCCTCCAGCAAAGGATAGTAACTTACAAAGATCCGTGTGTGACACGCCTGCGTTCTAGGTCTTTGCCCGTGTGCCAGTTATGAGGTGTTTCAAAATAGTGAACAAACCAATACATTAGACTTGGATTTATTACCCCGTTGAAAACTGTTGAGCCACATTAATTGCAATACACAAAACGTGATATGCATGCTCTCTGGTCCTTATATGAAACACTATGTGGTCATGACAACCAGAAAGATTACACTCCGCAATAAAGAATACATGAATTGGGACTATGGACCACAAACTTCATCTGACAGTTCTTAAAATCCAACATAATACCAGTGGTGCCAAATAGACAGTAACTCAACCAGTTTTAGGTTTTCAAAGCAGTAGTCTCAAGTACACCTTACGATAACAATAGCAAAAGTTTTCCCACCTGAGCACTCACCAAGACAGATTAAATGATAAAATTGAGTGGCACAAACTTGCTCTAAAAAGCCGACAAGATCTCTCTGCACTTGCAGTACAAAACTGGGCAGAGCTATCTTTAGCATATTTGTAATTAAGACGTGTAATGTACCTTATGAACCAGCAGGACATCATGATCACACAGCATAGAATAGAAAGATATGAAAAGAGTGCAAAATGTGGTATTTTTGTGTCACCTAAAAATGTATGCTTCCTGGTCTAAATGAGCGCAATATCATGCAGCTGATATGCGGCATAGTTAACGAATTTTTGAAAACTAATAATAGTATTCAAGTAAACGTATATGCATTGCAGAAGAAAGAAATAACTCTCCTTGGAGAAAAAAATTGTAAAATGAAAAATAAAAATGTTAGGAAAGCAACAATGTTTTGTGTTTCTGATATTCAATTATAAACACCCCATTTTACAGCAATAAACAAATAACTATCTCATTCCTAAAAAAAAATAATGTTTAAAGCAAAACAAATTGAGAGAAATCTGTATTTTTTTAACACTACTACGAACAGGATCATTCTTCAAATTACACCACCCACTACTTATGCACACACAAGCACTGGCCTTTGAAATTGAAATTGAATGCGAGAACCCGGTAGACAGAGAAGATAGGAAAAAGACTTAAAAGGTTTTTTCTGGGCCCGAAAATGCCAATTGATAGGAGATGATTATTCTCAAAATATGGCAAACAACTTTCAATTATTTCCTATGCAACAGCATCTTGTCACTCTGGAAACCTCTGCTCCGACCGATGATACAAATATAATAAATGACAATAATAACAAATTGTATTCTTCATTGGAACATTGGAATGATGAGTGCTCCACTGAAGACTATGGAATGATCTGGGGCAAATATTGGCTGCTATAGACTTTCTGTTCCCACATTACAATAATTGTCTTTCTGTTTCTCCCTGTATATTTTAGAATATTCTACGCCCATTGGGTGGAATGTTCTAACAGCTTCACATCCCTCTGCCTAAGACTATAGCGATTGTTAAAGACCTTCTCCTTCGAAATAGGCCCTTGATCTCAGGTATTGGGGCTTTAAGAAGTATTAATGCCCTCAGCAGTGGGTTATAACGCTGAACTATTATGAGCTTTACTTTTGAAACAAGTCTTTAAGTTAAACAAATATAATAAAAAGCAGGTGGTACTGATCAATTAATTTACATTCCCCTTCAGAACCTGGTGTTCTTGTTCAACAAGCCATTATGAGCTATAACATCCTACATGAAATGTATTCTGACCCATTGCTGAAGGCCGCACAAGATGTGAGAGGTTGACATAGTGGCATAAAAACCTGAAAAAACTCAACAGGGTATTTTTTTATGTTTTATTATTATTTCTTTACAATTAATGCATATTAGACCTCAGGTCATTCCTAAATGTTTAGACATATTGGCGTATGTCTTTTTTGCTTCCTGGCCGGGTGGAAGGCTTGCATGCTCCTTAACCTCCAATGGGTATGAAACTTTATGAAAGTTGGTACGACTGGCCAACAGGTTTTCTGAGTTAGAGTGACAATAATTTCTGTCCTGATTAAGTCACCAGGTTAGATGTTCTTCAAGTGCTCAAGCATGCCAACATCTTCACAACAGTGAGAAATATATTTTCAGGCTTTTAACATTGCTGGGGTGACCCTATAGTGTCAAAATAAATCCTTGGCCTACTGGGCGACCCTTTAATACTTTTATATCTGTCCTTTCTGTGGCCGTCAATGTAGAAGAGTTTCTAAAAGTACTAAAATCATGTTTTAAAGGAAGGAAAGTATAGTAGATCGCGGTTAACACATATGCTACTATACACCACGCAAACTCTAATGCAAACTTTCCCGTATCAATATTTCATGTAGACTCTCTAGTCTACCGTCTCCTTCGCCTTGGGTTCTCTTGACTATGAAAACTGACTCTAGCCAGGGACCCTAGTCTTTCGGCTCCGAAGAATCTACATCTTCTGCGCAATCACCTAAGTGACAACACCCCACCTGAATACCAATCGCTCCACTAGATTCCCATTAACATAAACCAAACCTTATAGATTCTGCATCACTTACAAGGTTATCTATAAAAAGAGCCAACTAAATATAGAAAGTGATTCACAAAAGAGAACCTAGACCACTAGAATAGCAAGCCCACTAACCCTTCCTCCACACATCAAACAATATATCAGTGGTCATACTCCATTATACAAGCAGCAAAACTTTGGAATCCTTTCCCAGTAACATCGAATACAACATAGATTTTAGGAAGAAGTGAGAAGTTGAGTGTGAATGCACTCAAACTGGAGGTCTAGAAAAGCGACCCACCACAGCTGGGAAACATCCTTTACCCCGCATGCGTTACTCCGCATGCCATTACCCTGCATTTTTTACACCCCAAAATCTTTTACAACGCAGGGCTTTACATCGCAAACTATTACAATGCCTTCCCCAAAGTAATGCCCCCCTGGAGTTAGAATAGTAAATTGCGTTGTAATGGATTGCGGTGTAATGCCCTGCGTTGTAAAAGATTTTGCAGTATAAAAACTGCGGGGTATTCGCACGCGGAGTAAAAGTGTGCGGGGTAGAATATTTATTCCAAAATATTGATCTATATCTATCTTATATGTACCTTGACGAGATATCTCTTCAAGCTGCATGGATGTGGAGTTAGGAATAGCAACTCTACACTTCATCTAAATGCACTTACCGTTTAATATTTTGGTATTTGATATTTTGTTCACAATTTTTTTATCCCGATTTTATTAGCCTTGATATTCAGTAGTACAATCATATAAGAAACTACAGCGAGTCCTAGGTAAGTTGACCAACAAGACAGTGTGGCATTCTTTGGTACTTTCATTATCCTGCAGTGTGAACCAATAACTCTTTTAAAACTCCCTCTCCCCCCTCCAATTGTTTGTTTACTATTAGTTGTTTGCAGCGGTGGCCAATCCAGTAGGGCAGAGGATTATCGCCCCCCCCCCGCTGCCTCCACAACAAACGTGAAAAATAAAAAGGTTATAAATTGAATTTATTACCATTTCATTTTTCCTTTTCCACAACCCAAGCCATGTTTGTGGGCGGGGCCATTGCTGCTGACTGGCAACAGGGGAGTGGAGCCTGATGAAGAAGCCTCACTACAGGTGGAATAGTTGTTCGCCTATGCTGCTATGCTAGTTTGGAGAAGCTTCAACCACTGTGGTACCACTCTGAATGTTCATTCAGTTGGCAGTACCACCCTGGCTTGAGCCGGAATTGCTGAGGGCAGGGCAATGACCGTCTTTCCTTCTGCCTCCATAACCAGCCAACTTTGTCCTATGGTGTTGTGCGCAGAAATTGCGCCAACCGGGTATGAATTGTGTTGCCTGCAGCAACCAAACCGGTCAGGAGTGCCAGAGGTTCCTGATCCATCGCCCTCATGACCTGGATGAGGTGCCAGCATGGAGATCTGAAAATGTCCACATGTCCACTTTAGTGACTGTACCAACTAAGTGCCCTTGGTTTCTGGACATTGACAGGACTGAAGAAGAAAAGATCACCTTTAAATATCTCTATGCTTTTTCCAAAGAAACTGACATGTCCCCAGCCCAAATGGCCTACTGAGGGCATTTGGTGGACACTTGTATTTAAATATTAATTTTGTGTTGAGTTTTTTTTTAAATTACATTTCCATTTAAACTGTTTAGTAAGTGGCTGTGGTATTTTAATCCCAAAACATTGTTTTTGTGCATTACACATATACAGCCAAGGGGTTTAAGGGGTTGTTAACACTCCGAACTCATTTTCCCATATATGGCATCCCCTTCTGAACTGTTCAAAAGAATATCCAGAATGAATGTGCTTTTATCTGTGGTTATTCCATGTCTTTAAGAATTAACCCCATGTCTAAAATAGGTTGTGCATAATTGTGCCCTAAAGTGTGCAGGAATAAAATAACACCATGGCAGCAGAAGAGATAAAACATACATTATATCTGTACTAATTGTTACTAGTTAGTAAAACAGTATTCCCCTGACCCCACAGTCAAATAATACAATGAGTACAATAATTCACAGTGCATTATATTATAAAAATCCACATAGTATATTACAAAGGTATTTTATTATTACGAAAAAATACATAAAATTTCATTACACTTTTAAAATCTTTTGTACGGACTAGACCGTTCACCTATTTCAATCTCTATCTACTACATAAAACACATGTACTTTCCAAATACAATCACCATAAATTGGTTATGACCCGCATAACCGAGACAGACAAAAATTGTAAGACACCAAAACTTGTCATATCATAATGTGCATCTAGAGATCTGGGAAACGGCCTTTACAACGAAGCCGTTTCCACGTAATCTTTAACCACGCATGCAGTACAACGCATGCGTGGTTACCACTAATGCCTTTACCACGCATGCCTTTACTACGATGTTTGTAGTAAAGGCATATGTGGTAAAGGTAAAAAAAATAAAGGGGGGGGCTTGGGGGGGGTCTCCCCCCCAAATAAACCAACTCACCATAAGTCACGTCGGCATCATAGTCGTTTAAGAGAAATCGGGAAAAAAATGCAGTTTTCTCTTAACGACGTATGACGTCACCACGCTAATAGTCGAGGAAATGTTTATGCGTGGTAAACGAATTCCGTTGTAACGCATGCGTGGTAAAGGCATGCGTTGCAACGGAATTCGTTGTATCATCATATATTCCTAGAGATCTAAAGCCACATTGGTTAATACATTGATTAAATCAGTATTTGACACAAATGTGTTGGTCCTTCTGATTGCACCCTTTAATTGTTACTAGACCTCAGTTTATTAAATCTATTTTTTTTTTTGTGTTCCAATGTCCACTGAATTTTTGGTCACACTCTCACGCCCTACAAGGCTATCCTAAGACTGAGGTGAAAGCCCCTCTCGTGCGGGCGCCTAGTGACATGCCCCTAGCTCCTTTAACTGTCGCTTCCCCCTTAAATGTATTACATGATATACCCAGTGTGAGTACCGCCTGAGTCTGTCTCACCGTGCACCATGCCTCACCATGGCATCGGAGGGCGTGCACTTCCTCTCTCTAATATTGCCTTATGTGTGTCGTCATCCGGCTGCGCGCAGAGGCTCTTCAAAAAATCTCTACACTGATTCGACATTAATGAAAATAAAAAAAATCTGAAAATAAGCACAATCAATAGAGAGAGCCTGCTAGAGCCACAACCCAGGATACTGACATTTTATAGCGTGTAATTGAAGAAACGAATTATTAAGAAAGCCCACTTCTGGCACTCTGAGGCTGGAACCCGCTCTAGAACCAGTCTCTAGATAGAACCAACGCATCACAGGATCTGCTGACAGAACCCACCTAGAGCCACTCTCTAGCTAGAACCAACGCATTAACCTATTTGTTGATAGAACCCAGTCCGGGGCCAGTCTCTACCTAGAACCAACGCTTTACACGATCTGTTGACAGAACCCACTCGAGGACCAGTCTCTAGCCTGAACTAAAGCATCACATGATTGACTGGCACTTAGTCTTCACATGAGAAGTTCTTGCTAACAAGGTTTAGATTGAACCTCTTCCACCACTTGCTGATTAGACCAAAGAGTGACATTTGTAATAAATGTGCTGCACCCTGTGGCTGCGACGGAAAGTCTCCACAGGATATGATGCATTTTATTTTTTTATGTAGATTTTATGAGTACCCGCGTAAACGCTATCTGGTTGTTCTTTTAAAAAAACTTAATTTTACTCAAATCAGACCAGCACTCATGTATTTACAACTCTTACATAAGGACAGTATTCTCCAAGTAACTGAATTTTTAAAGATTTGTATAAGATTGAGAAATTGCATGGATCAGTGACGGTTCTTTGTGTTGATCTATTCCTGTTCTGAATTCATACTTTGTATGTAAACTACTGATCCCTGTACTTTTGTACTTTTGCACTTTATCTTGCACTTTATTGTATATTCATATATCTATTGTATTTTTAAATTGTATTGTTGCAAATGCACTTTTATGGTTTGAATCAAAACCGAAATAAAGTCTCTATTGAAATTGAAAATTGAAATTGAATCACATGATCTGTGACAGAACCCACTCTAGAACCAGTCTCTAGCTAGAACCAACGCATCACACGATCTGTTGAACCCACTCTAGAGCCAGTCTCTAGATAGAACCAACGCATCACACTATCTTTTGATAGAACCCACTCTAGAGCCAGTCTCTAGATAGAACCAATGCATCACACTATCTTTTGATAGAACCTACTCTAGAGCCAATCTCTAGCTGGAACAACGCATCACACTATCTTTTGAGAGAACCCACTTGGGGACCAGCTAGCTAGAGCCAACACTTCACACAATCTGTTGACAGAACCCACTCTGGGACCAGTCTCTATCGAGCACCAACACATCACACTATCTGTTGAACCCGCTTTAAGACCAGTCTCTAGGTAGAACCAATGCATCGCATGATCTGTTGACAGAACCCTGTCTAGGACCAGTCCCTAGCTAGAACCAACGCATCACATTTTCTGTTGAACCCACTCTAGGACCATCTCTAACTAGATCCAACGTATCACATGATCTGTTGATAGAACCCACTCCAGGGCCATCCTTTAGCTAGAACCAAGGCATTGCAGGATCTGTTGAACCCACTCTAGGATCAGTCTTTAGCTTGAACAAACGCACTGCACAATCTGTTGATAAAACACACTCCGGGCCAGTCTCCAGCGAGAACCAACACATCACAAGATCTGTTGAACCCGCTTTAAGACCAGTCTCTAGGTAGAACCAATGCATCGCATGATCTGTTGATAGAGCCCTGTCTAGGACCAGTCCCTAGCTAGAACCAACGCATCACATTTTCTGTTGAACCCACTCTAGGACCATCTCTAACTAGATTCAACGTATCACATGATCTGTTGATAGAACCCACTCCAGGATCAGTCTCCAGCTAGAACCAAGGCATCGCAGGATCTTTTGATAGAACCCACTCGAGGGCAAGTCTCTAGCTAGAGCCAACTCATCACATGATCGGTTAATAGAACCCACTCTGGGGCCAGTCTCTAGCTAGAACCAACGCATCACACGATCTGTTGAACCCGCTTTAAGACCAGTCTCTAGGTAGAACCAATGCATCGCATGATCTGTTGATAGAACCCTGTCGAGGATCAGTCCCTAGCTAGAACCAACGTATCACATTTTCTGTTGAACCCACTCTAGGACCATCTCTAACTAGATCCAACGTATCACATGATCTGTTGATAGAACCCACTCCAGGATCAGTCTCCAGTTAGAACCAAGGCATCGCAGGATCTTTTGATAGAACCCACTTGAAGGCCAGTCTCTAGCTAGATCCAACTCATCACATGATCGGTTAATAGAACCCACTCTGGGGCCAGTCTCTAGCTAGAACCAACGCATCACACGATCTGTTGAACCCGCTTTAAGACCAGTCTCTAGGTAGAACCAATGCATCGCATGATCTGTTGATAGAACCCTGTCGAGGATCAGTCCCTAGCTAGAACCAACGTATCACATTTTCTGTTGAACCCACTCTAGGACCATCTCTAGCTACATCCAACGTATCACATGATCTGTTGATAGAACCCACTCCAGGATCAGTCTCCAGTTAGAACCAAGGCATCGCAGGATCTTTTGATAGAACCCACTTGAAGGCCAGTCTCTAGCTAGATCCAACTCATCACATGATCGGTTAATAGAACCCACTCTGGGGCCAGTCTCTAGCTAGAGCCAACTCATCACATGATCGGTTAATAGAACCCACTCTGGGGCCAGTCTCTAGCTAGAGCCAACGCATCACACGATCTGTTTATCGAACCCACTCTAGGTCCAGTCTCTTGCTAGAACCGACGCATCTCACCATCTTTTGATAAAACCCACTCAAGGACCAGTCTCTAGCTAGAGCCAACGCTTCACACGATCTGTTGAACCCACATTATGACCAGTCTCTAGGTAGTATACCGCATCACATTATCGTTTGAACTTACTCTAGGACCATCTCTAGCTGGATGCAACGTATCACACGGTCGTTGATAGAACCCACTCCAGGGCCATTCTCTAGCTAGAACCAAAGCATCACACTGTCTGTTGGCAGAACCCACTTGAAGATCAGTCTCTAGCTAGAGCCAACGCATCACACGATCTGTTGATAAAACACACTCCGGGCCAGTCTCAGAGCCAACGCTTCACACGATCTATTTATCGAACCCACTCTAGGTCCATTCTCTAGCTAGAACCAAAGCATCACATGATCTTTTGATAGAACCTACCCTAGGGCAAGTCTCTAGCTAGAACCAAAGCATCACATGATCTGTTGAACGCCCTCCAGGGCCAGTCTCTAGCTAGAAGCACAGTATCACACAATTCTGTTGACGTAACCCACTCGTGACACGGTGAACTTAGACAACCCCTTACGGCACCGGGTATGGATACAATTCACAAGCGAAACCGCCAATGCGCGGAACCCTTTACTAACTGTGTACTTAGAGAGCCCACACCCGGCAGACTCAAGACACAACCTACTCACAACAGATTCTAGAAAGAATCCATGTGTGTGACAGGCTCTGGACAGGACACACTCTGCACACTATCTTTAGACAGAGCCCAGTCTGAACAGTCTCTAGAGAGAACCTGCGTGCACGACAGCCACTAGACCGGAAATAATCTCTGCAGTCTTAAAACAGAACCCAGTCTTGAGAGTCTCTCTGGAAAACCCATTGGTATCAGTCTCCCTAAACCCCACTCGTGACGCTCTCTTTAGCCAGAACCCACCCTGGACAGCATCTAGAAATAGCATGTGCTTGACGCAGTGTTTAGACGTGGCCTACAGCCTGGAGCAAGAGCCATGCCTGACACCGTGTTGTCAGGACCTAGAACCTGGAGGTGAACCCCCTCATTCTACAGCTTAGAGAGAGGACCCACTTCTGACGGTCTCCAGAGAAAACCTACTGCCGACAGCCTGCTGTTAGAACATAGTCCAGACAATCTCTTGGGACCCCACTCACTCCCCAGGTTCTAGACAGGACCCACTTTCGGCAGTTTCTGGATAGAACCAACTGCTCCTTGAATGTTGTTAGGACTACTCTAGACAGTCTATAGAAGAGACAAACTCATCACACAGGTTCTACACAGGACCCACTTTCGGCAGTCTATAGAGAGAGCCGACTGCTCCCTGAATGTTGTTAGGACTACTCTAGACAGTCTATAGAAGAGACAAACTCATCACACAGGTTCTACACAGGACCCACTTTCGGCAGTCTATAGAGAGAGCCGACTGCTCCCTGAATGTTGTTAGGACTACTCTAGACAGTCTATAGAAGAGACAAACTTATCATATAGGTTCTAGACAGGACCCACTTTCGGCAGTCTATAGAGAGAGCCGACTGCTCCCTGAATGTTGTTAGGACTACTCTAGACAGTCTATAGAAGAGACAAACTCATCACACAGGTTCTAGACAGGACCCACTTTCGGCAGTCTATAGAGAGAGCCGACTGCTCCCTGAATGTTGTTAGGACTACTCTAGACAGTCTATAGAAGAGACAAACTCATCACACAGGTTCTACACAGGACCCACTTTCGGCAGTCTATAGAGAGAGCCGACTGCTCCCTGAATGTTGTTAGGACTACTCTAGACAGTCTATAGAAGAGACAAACTTATCATATAGGTTCTAGACAGGACCCACTTTCGGCAGTCTATAGAGAGAACCGACTGCTCCTTGAATGTTGTTAGAACCTATCCAGACATTCTCTATAAGAGACAAAGTCATCATACAGGTTCTAGACAGGACCCGCTTTTGGCAGTCTCTAGAGAGAACCAACTGCTCCCTGAATGTTGTTAGAACTACTCCAGACAGTCTATAGAAGACCCCCCACTCATTATACAGATTATAGACAGGCACTCTCTAGACAGAACGTAATGATGACAGCCTGTCGTTAGAACGTAGTCTAGGCTGTCTCTTTAGGAACCCACTCATTCATTGTACAGGTTCCAGACAGCAGCCGTCTCTAGAATAGCCAATGAATCGCGGACACGCTCTATTTCTAGACTCTAGTGCTGGCCAGCTCTGCACCCAGCGCTGGCACGGCGGCCGGACAGAGCCCACTCCTGACACCGCTTCTGCAGGGAGCACTCTGTCTGCTGGCACGCCGGCCCACTCGTGGCACGATTCTTGGACCGAGTCCACGCGTCAGGCGGCGCAAGCTGTTGCATCCCTGGCTGGAAGTTGCAGACGCACTGGTGCACTCCGAAGTCACGCTCGTGCAGGTAGGCTGGGACGCGAGTTGCGTGAGGACCACTGCCTCAAAGGGGGAAGAGGGACCCCGGATCTTGGCACTCTGTGGCACTGTAGAGATGTGGCCCCTGGTCGACGACTCTTCTTCGTGGAAGTCCCCCTGCCACGCCCCCGTGAGACCCAGGAATGGATGTACCTGGCAGCGCACAGACGAACTGCGTGCTGGAGCCAGGCTGCCAGGCCGCCCATGCCACCGACCACCTTCTGTCACCCTCGTCACTCGGCTATAAATATGCATAATAGGACTTTATATAGCAGCCGGGGCTGCCGCGCGGGGAGTGTCTGAAGAGGTAGCGGGGCACGGGCAGCTGCCCCTGGGGTCCCTCGGGAGGGCTTGGTTGCACCCCAGACCCTGGCACATCTGTGCCACCCTCAAAGAACCGTCAAACTCACCTCTACTGCCACCCAGCAGGACTCTACATATACCTCCCATTCACCCACACTGCCCATAGGGGGTTCTTCCTGTGTATCCTGGCACCCACCCATGCTGTCACCCAAGGGGGCCTGGCTGCAGCCTGGCAGTGCCCACTTCCACCTGCACGGATATTTCAGCCTGTACCCACAAACTCACTTCTGTAGAGACTTAGGAGGCGTCTGTTGCTGCCCCACACTCTCCTCTGGTGCCCCCTGGATTCTGCCTGCGCACTTACACGTAGCCCGGCTGCCCTCCAGTTGGCATAGGTGTGAGGCCCTGCATGCACCCAGAGGCAGGCCACTGCCGCCCTCCTCGCCCCGGGGAGGAGGGGGGTCTCTGTCTGCCCCTCCCCACACATACATATACACCTGTCACCCATCCATCCCCCGCCACCCCCAACAGAGCTCGGCGTGCCCTCTGCCCCTCACCTCGGGTGTCATCTGCAGGCAGGGGGGTCGAAGCTGGGCACTGCCTGGCACCTGCAGCTCCCAGCACGCCTGTCTCCTCTCGGCAGAAGCCCCCGTCTGGCTCCGCTCCAGCTCGGTCAACGCTCGCAGACAGGGATGTCACCGTGAACCTCTGGGACATGGTGCCCCCCGGTGGGGTGCGGAAGGGGTGGGTGGGGGTGGAGGGGCAGCTGCCTCACCGCCCCGGTCCCCGCACGAGAGGCTGTCAGGGCAGACCTGAGATTGCTGCTGAAGCTGAGGAGATGCTGAGAGCAAAGCCTGCTCCTTAACAAACACCGGCTCTCGGCGCCCCCCACAGGGTCCTAGCGCCCACCCGTCCTCCGCTGCCACCCCGACAGGGTCCTAGTGCCGATGTAAGATCTCTGCTGTCACTGACTCTGATTTCATTCTCTCCAGCTGCCTTGATCCGGGAACCTACAAGAGTGGGAGATGACGGTCTGCCCAACTTTTATTGTCTTGGCATCAAATGGTGCTGCCTAGAGGTGTGAGACTCAACTTGAATCAGTGACGTCATGGAGACTGGCCAAGGGTGCTGGAGGTGAGATGCAGCCACAGTAGAAGAGGCTTGAGAGGTCAGTGGGTCTGACCCTCTAGTTTCATTCATGTGTTCCAAGACTCTGCCCATTATTTCTGCTAACATTAGAACGTTAATTTTCTCACGCTAGACACTGCTTTCAAAACTGTGATGGCCTGGAGTTTTTAATTTGTCCTGTGTCATAAGGTTGGCTTTCAGCCAATGCTGATGTTTTCGCCGCCAACAGTATGCATGGTGCTATTAGAAATGCTGCGTTTGCCATAATAACTACTGGCCTACGACTCCCAGCATGCTGAGCGACAGGGCCATCTTAACAGCATAATAGGCCCCCGGGCAAAGCAGTGCATTGGGCCCTGTATACACAACCACTCGTAGGAATAAAAATGTTTAACGGAAAATTAGTGTTAAATTCTGGTCTGCTTGGGGCCCCATGGTCGTAGGGCAACTGACCAGCTTGCCCATGCGTTAAAACGGCACTGCTGAGCGATGTTGACTGAAAGAATGGAGACTGGCAAAAACTCAAGCCGACGGCATTTGGCTAGTTGCCATATTTGGTGCTATTGTGTACCTGCTCTTTCTCTGCCAACTTTGCCTGTTTCGACCTATCATTTTCTTCTACTTAGTGAGTCCTGGGGCAACCTTGGACTCCCCTCACAAGCCTTATATAAAGCTAGTGCCTAAAGTCCAGCACTACCTTGTCCTATTTCTCTTTCTCCTAGTGCCAGGTGGAATCAAGTCTTCTTCCTGCCAGCTGTCCATAGTTCAAGCGCACTCAAGTTCCATTCCTCACAAGTTCTAACTCACATCCTAACCTAACACCCTGCTGTTGACCTCAGATGTGTTCCTGGCAGCCTACTGGGCTCTAGCGTGCAACTATTCTGACCCCTTGACGTTCCCTGGTGTCCAGCCACGGTCCCTTCTCTCAAAGGTCACAGGTTCATCGTGGCCACTACTCATTTACCTGTGGAACTCTACGTGACCAATCGTCTTGTTCTATCACAATGCCAACCGCACAGGATCTACCTATCTCTCTGACTTTCTGGTTCCAGAATCGATCTGCAACTTGTCTACTCAACTAGTGCCCCCTGTCATTCTCTCGCAAATCTGAAGGGGTCAAAGTTCGCACCCAGTACCCTTGGGGAGAGGCGTAGTGTGTACGGGGCAACAGGGGCAGTTGCCCTGGGTGCAAAATTCTTAGGGGCATTCTTAGGGGTGCAAAATTTAAAAAGAAAAGGGGAAGGATACTTGCCCTGCCCTGGGCGCTGGTAACCAACGCTACGCTACGTGGTGATGCTAGTCTGTTTATAGCCCCATGCCCACCCCGTATGACACTAGGGTCCATGTTATCTCTGCTACCTGAATGATATACCCCTGTGGAACAGTCATTGCAGAGTCCAGGGTCCACTAAAATTGAAAAATGAAATAAAAATAGTTTCCCACTCAAATGGATCAAAAGCTGTGAAAAGCACAACCACACCTATTGCTGCACAGGCCTCTTGTTGTGCAGATGTAGGTCACCTTTCAGTTGCTGAATGCTGTACTGAGGTGTTTCACTGATATTATTGAGAATAAATATTTGCCCATATAGCGTTAATATGTGTAAGCATGACATAATAAGGAATACTGCTTTAAAATGTGCCACATTACACCACATAATTTGTCTTTTCTTGCTGCATAACTTAGTCAACCCTGCTGCATAACTTGTTCCTCCCCAGACGCATAATTCCAGTGTCTGTGATTATAGGGTACGGAGTGTGACCACATATCACTCGCTGTTCCCATTGGCACCTTAGTCCTGTCTCTTATGCCATATAATGGAATTGATCATAGGGTCTTGCGAGTGGCCTTCCACCACCCTATAAGTTCTCTTGAACTTTTGTCATATCCCCCTTTAACTTATTGTGTTGACCACTTGTGAGCAGGGCCGGACTGGTAACCCAAAGAAGCTCTGGCAAATTTTGCCAGACTAGCCCCTGTACGATGCATAGCGAGGGCAGCGAGCTAGCCTGACCACTACGTAGAAAGGGATGTATGAAGTTACAACGGGAACTTTCACATCGCATACCATTACAACGTGAATTTTACAACGCAGGATCATTTACAACGACTACCTTTACAACGCATGTCATTACATAGCAGATGCTATTACAACGCATGCAATTACAACGTAAGTATAGGTAAGTATATCATTTTTAAATATATAATAAGTAATAATAATTTAATTTATTTATTTAATTTTATTAATTTAAGTAATTTTTTTAGTTATTTTTTTTTAATTAACCCTTAAAATACCCCGTACCCCAAAACCCAAACCTAGCCCTGAACCCTTAAAATACCCCTGTACCCCAAAACCCAAACCTAGCCCTGAAACCTAAAAATACCCCTGTACCCCAAAACCCAAACCTAGCCCTGAAACCTAAAAATACCCCTGTACCCCAAAACCCAAACCTAGACCTGAAACGCAAAAATACCCCTGTACCCCAAAACCCATACCTAGCCCTGAAACCTAAAAATACCCCAAAACCCATACCTAGCCCTGAAACCTAAAAATACCCCTGTACCCCAAAACCCATACCTAGCCCTGAAACCTAAAAATACCCCTGTACCCCAAAACCCAAACCTAGCCCTGAAACCTAAAAATACCCCTGTACCCCAAAACCCAAACCTAGCCCTGAAACCTAAAAATACCCCTGTACCCCAAAACCCAAACCTAGCCCTGAAACCTAAAAATACCCCTGTACCCCCAAACCCAAACCTAGCCCTGAAACCTAAAAATACCCCTGTACCCCAAAACCCAAACCTAGCCCTGAAACCTAAAAATACCCCTGTACCCCAAAACCCATACCTAGCCCTGAAACCTAAAAATACCCCTGTACCCCAAAACCCAAACCTAGCCCTGAAACCTAAAAATACCCCTGTACCCCAAAACCCATACCTAGCCCTGAAACCTAAAAATACCCCTTTATCCCAAAACCCAAACCTAGCCCTGAAACCTAAAAATACCCCTGTACCCCAAAACCCAAACCTAGCCCTGAAACCTAAAAATACCCCTGTTCCCCAAAACCCAAACCTAGCCCTGAACCCTTAAAATACCCCTATACCCCTAAACCCAAATTAAATAAATGATTAAAAAAAGATAAACTTACCTATACTTACGTTGTAATGGCATGCGTTGTAATAGCATCTGCTATGTAATGCCATGCGTTGTAAAGGCAGTCGTTGTAAAAGATCCTGCGTTGTAATAGTAGCGTTGTAAAAGTAGTCCGTTGTAAAAGTTGCGTTGTAACTGTTGTTTCCCCGTAGAAAGGTATTGGGAGGGTTCTCCCCCCCAAGAAAAGTTGTAAAAAAAGGTGCATTCCACAACACATTTAAAATCATATATTCAATTGTATTAGCTTTAAAAGCATAGCAAATGATGACCTTACTGTGCATCAAGATACAACAATCTTTTTTGGGGGAGTTTAATGATTCCCTCACCATCACCCTCCAACATGGCCTCTCAACTCTCCATAGCACCTCTCTCACATGTATTTTATTTGTTTTATAGCACCTCTCATACAAGTGTAGAGTGTCAGATCACTTTACATCACACACATACATACACACATGCAATGAATCATTCATGTGTATAGAAAATGTTACATAAGGCAAAGGGGACTACAAGGTGTAGGACTCACATGCCATTCAGAATGGTAGGCACTTTTTAAGAGTGCTTGGTCTTTACAAGCACAACCTTTTCAGCAACACCAGGATAATGAAAGCCTGGGAAAAAACATACCTTTCTAACCTGTACCATGCAGCTTGCATGGTAGTTCATAGCTCACTGTGCTAAATTCCGAAGTAGCTTACGAACTACACAGTAACAAAAGAATCTCTGTGACAAAAACAATAACCCACTGATCTATGCAAATAAAATATTGTTCTTTGATATGCATGGTACATCTTCTTTGCAGCAGGCATATTAACTCTCTGCACTACCTTAGATGAGTCAAAACTGCCACTGTACACTGATCTTTCTCCAGCAGGTACATTAATCATCAGAGTTAACTTGACACTTTTATTGTTGCCGGAAAATTGTTGAATATACAAGGAACTTTAGAGTGCTTTTAAAGCTGCTGCACTACTACAAACTGCCCCCCCACTAACAAAACTGGCCCCAACCCTTCCAGCCTCTGTGGGAAATGCCCCTTTGGCCTGTCCGGTCTTGCTTGTGAATGTGTTTGCAGCACTTTCCACATCAGGTCATTTGTGAAGATACAGAATATGATACAAAGAGCAATCAGTGAAAATATAAGATTACAGGTAAGGCAGGGTGTTTGCTTATACTTTTTAAAAGAGGATAAAATTAAAAAATGCATCCTTCCTGCAAGTGAATCACTCCTACAAGCATGGTTTGTGTTGCCTTTGTTCTTAATTTGTGATGTGGCTGCATGTGTAGGGCACCAACATTCGTGTTTGGCGACTGGTACCTATTTTCATCATCAAACTTTAACCCAGAGTAAGAGAAAGAAAAGCAGAAAAAAGAGAAAGAAGGAGAAAGGGAAAGATAGCAAAAGAGTGGCAATGGGAAGAATCGGGGTGAAAAACAAACTGTAAGAGTGAGATAAAAAGACAGAAAGTTTAGAGTGGTGGACGAGAGAGGCCTGAGGTATTCAGCAGCAACTGCATTCAAAGGTCCAAGGAACAGGTTCCTGATAAAACATTTTGAGTCATCCCTTTACTATCATTATTAGCATTTTTAAACAAACTATGCACAGGGAGCCACTAAGCTTACAGTGTCTTCTTTTTTGTTATGTTCACTGACTTCAAGCAGTGGCTTTTCATTGGTGGTCTTGGGGCTGAAAGTGGACTGAAAGAAGATGCACTCAATCTTTATTGCAAGACTTCTCTGGCATCAAAAACAGAGTGATGGATGGAATGCTTGAGTTAAACGCAGCCACTAGCAATCACTCAGGGCTGCATCCCAGTCCATAGTTTTTCACCCAACAGGCAACCTAATTTTGGACCCAGACGTGGATCCTATGCACACGATAACTAGAAGCACGCTATACCTGGCTGTAGAGCCCTAATAAGTGTGAAACAGGTCCTCGGTTGCTTGTGTTCTAAATCAAGGAGGACGTGACCTGGCACCCGGGATGAACTGTTTTAAACAGAGCATGGTCAAGACTGATTTGCATATGACTGGGTCCAAACTGAGGTGGCATGGTGTGTAAGATTACGAATGACTGGAATGTGTTGCTAAATAATTACTGATGGCTGAGAATAATTCAAACACTCCATCCATCACATTTGTGTACACTTCAGTGTGCTACTCTAAGTGAGGTGGTTATGCCCAGATGTGGGTCCAGTACACAGTGTGCCATAGAAGCTGATGGGCCATAACAAGGGTGAAACCAGTCCTGGGATGCTTGTGTACTGGTTAATGGAGGACCTGGCCTGACAGGTTGGGCAAGACTCTTACCACTGGTGTAGGGCCAAGACAAGTCTGTTTTGCATATGGTTGGATCCACAGTGAGATGACATGGTGTTCCTAAATGGACTAGGATGCCTTCCGAGTAATGACCAGTGGCTGGGATTCATTCAAGCATTCCATCCATCACATTTTTATATACTTCAGGGTGTTGTCCTAAGACTTCTTTAGCTGGCAGTCTCATAGTGGTGAAACATCCTTGCCTCACAAGGGAAACCATAAACAAAGCCTTGCTTGGAATATAGAGTTCTTCTCTTTGAACTGCT
Source organism: Lissotriton helveticus (assembly GCF_964261635.1). Classification (NCBI taxonomy): domain Eukaryota; kingdom Metazoa; phylum Chordata; class Amphibia; order Caudata; family Salamandridae; genus Lissotriton; species Lissotriton helveticus. Next base: position 184,420,540 of record NC_136068.1, on the reverse strand, counting down.
CGAGGGTGGACAGGGAAGAAAGACTGGCCTATGAAAAGTTGGACACAGGCCTCTAAAATGTATATTATGCTGTGGCAGAGGCAGTGATTCATTCTATGTTAATTTTTAGTTCTGGCCTAGAGAAAAGGTTTGTTAGACCATTAATACTTTAAAAAAATACATTAATTCTTAAAATATTTATGTATTAAAATTAGACATAATAATGCACAGAGGTCTTTCAGTGGGCCCTTTTCATCCATTGCTCTGTTCAACTGCCATTCACATTTTACTTCCACCCATCACAGCATGGGTCAACCCACTTCAGCCATTGACCCTTTTGCCTTGTGTGATAATTCACGCGTCTTTAAATGTGCACATATGCCCAAGAAAAACACACTTCAGTAGCAGGGCTGGTGAGACACTACTTTACTATGCAAATGCTCTTTCTTTACCTTTCAATTCTTTATCATTATTTTTATTTTATTTTTTAGTCACACATGTGTTTAAACGATGCCTTTGGGAGAGTTTGAGCTACTAAGATTCTTATTTTCCAGTAATGTCTCTTAACAATAAACCAAATTCCTATACCTGTTCTAAGGATCCCAGCCGGCCGGGAAGTGCCCATACTGTTCTGTTAACCCCTTGGGCGCGGCCGCGATTCTGCACCTGTGCGGACGTTTTAATGAGTGGGCGGGTTCATGATGGCCCCCAGCCGTCATCAGCACACGCCCACCGTGCTGCATGACGGACGGGGGCCGTCATCAGCATGGAAGGGGTTAATGCCAGTTTATGATCATTTTTTGTAGTTTTTATTGCACGCATTTGGCCGCCACGTTGTTGTGAGGTGTTTTAAAAAATATATATTTTTGTGAAAAGGAAGGATGCATTAGACCGAGAGCAATCTTTTACCATCAGGTTACCCACAGATCTTTGTAGCAGGTGTGTATTAGCGGATGAAAATAACTTAGTAGGTTAATATGTGTCTGCAGCGATGTGTCCAACATACAACTTTCAGATACATGTATTTGATTAGGAACAGACAGAGCAATTGATTTTGAACCATTGGAAACGGCCAAGTATTATAGTTTATCAAAACCCTGAGGCATAAACGAGAGCATGTGTGCTGCTTGCTTTTTGGTGTCACATCACTTGAGCTGTTCTGGCTTGTTAGTGCCCCAAATGCTCTATGATGTCCCATAATATTGTGCTGATTTTCTTATAAAGTGCCTATTGCATTATAATACGTAGGAGCCTGCAGTCCTGGTGTAAATGCTTGTCTCTAAGTTCATTTTTACAGCTGAAATGTGACATCTCTAGTCATCTGTAATAACGAAATGACATAGCTACTCAACTGTGTAGTAAATTATTACAGTTGAGTTGGGATGTAATCGCGCAAGTAGCCAAGGTGGAAATGCAGATCGCAGAGCACAATTACAGCTGTAGTTTAAACAACAAATGTTGTTCTTCTGATCTATTTTTATAAAATGAGTAGTGATTGGTGTCCACCCTGAATATCAGACCCACAATATCAATGGGGCTGAATATTAAGGACAAAATACATAAAAACATATTGACAGTTAAGTAAAGACCTGATTACAACTTCAGGTGTTTTTTAGCGCACCGGATAAATAATGATACTACGGGGTACATTATTTATCGGATGCAATAAAAAAAAATCTATTAGGAGTTTTTAGGGAACGATTTAAGCTGATTGAGAGAAGGACGATAGAGTCAGTATATATTTGAAATGCACCAGTCATACCTTAAAATGTTATTGCATGTCACCTCAGAGCCCCATGACCTGATAAATAGGATGACCAGAATTTTAAAGCCAAAAAACAGGACTTTCACAAAAATAGAAAAAGGTCTACAATTTGACTTCAAGCGCGCGCACAGATTGACAGCGCTCCTCAGCAGAGAATTACAGAACATGCTGTAAGAACACAAATCAAATGCAATTTTAAAACCCAGTAGCTTGCCAGTTAATTAAATTGCTTTCTTGAAACAACTGCTGACTATCCCTGCTTTGTAGAATATGAAAAAGAACCTCAGTCGACCCTCTCCTCTCTAAAAACCGGGACATAAGATACATTTCCTGAAATCTGTCAGGACAGCTGGTGAAAACCCGGGACCGTCCTGACGAATCCGGGACGCCTGGTCACTCTACTTATAAAGGAACTCAGCCTTCAGGCTGGTTCTCGACCTCATTCCTATATTTAGTCTCTCTACACCATGATCATTTGCAATTTCCTCATAATGTATGTCAGGGGGAAATTTGTCCCACATGTAAAGCACACACACTGCATTACAATGTTCCAAGACCTATGTGACGTCATAGAAATGTCACTGGCTCCCAAATTGCTCTAGAATGTCCCATCCCATAACGTGCAACTTGCATTACATCACTAGACCTTCAATTGCCGATTGGTGTGATTGCTGCGTGACGTCGAATCCTGATTCACTATGACGTGCTTGCTCATTTCTTAACCAGTGCGCACGTTCCTCGGTTGCTGCGTGATCTATGATGTCACAGCCCGCCCAGGCCCCCCGCCCACTCCGCGAGCCGTGCCTCTACATTCCGCCCCGCGCGGCTTTAGCAATGCAGCCGAGCTGCAAGGGATTTTCCTTCACTTCTGGTTTCCTCTAAGTGGAGATTAAAGACGACGCAAGCTGTTTCCAAGATGAGCCGTTTGGCGCGAAGCACGTTCGACGCCTGTGATTCGCTTCCAGCGGGGGGTCAGTCGGCTGCTCGCGTGAAAGAAACCACGACGAGCGCGTGTACTCCAAGGGGGCGTGGCTTCCAGTCGACGTCAGAAGGAGTGACGCGCTCTTTATCTGGTATGGCGCCCTAATAGGAGCTTAATGGTCCTGCATATTTGACTTTTGCTTGACTCGGACACCAAGTCAGTAAGATGCGCAAATCTTTAATTCTGTATCTAACATTTGTACATTTAACTGCATCTTCTGTTTTAAAAGATACTGAAGTTCTCAAAATAAAAAAATATATATGTTACAAATAGTGCTCATCTTAAAGATGATAGGCAAAGGAAAAGGAAGATGCATGAGAATTTGCGGAGGGACACTACTCTATGCAGCAGAGGCGAATAATTTCGGCTGATGGAAAAAATGCACTGTGATATTATTTTGTGTTTAGATTAGCTGTTATTTTTCTTTTTTAGTATATTCTTTTTTTTAGCTTTGTTTCAAGGCAAATGGAGAAGATCTTACTGTTAGCAGCAATTGTCGGAGTAGAGTCACTGGGATTATGCAGTAGGGGAGAACCAAGGTATGTGGCAAGATTGACAAAATTATGTGGCAAAAAAGGTAATTTATACTGAATAATCCGACATATTTTGTGGCAGTATATTTTGTCATTTATATACATGTTGCAAATGGTTGGACAAAATGTTTCAACTCGTTAGTACCAGTGTAACATCTAAATACACCATGCAACGACTGAAGGGTGACGATTTTAATAAATATTGATCTGTTTGAACTAGAGACACTTTTTTTGTTAAAATCTGCAAATTAGGCAGCAGATTATGGATTATGTGGCAAATGCGGCAAATCCACAATGGTAAAGAAAACACCGCAATCACAGAATTACATATTTCTATTGGCTCTGGCACGTATACTTTACATGAAGCCAAAGGATCCCCAATTCCAAATAGTATTCATTATGATGAAAATATGAATTACACAGAGTACAGGATTGAGACTGAATGACAGGGGGAACTCAAAAGAAAGTTGTAAATCAAGGCTTTCAAATATAGCCTCCTGGATGAACACTCCTTGCCTTTGCAATTGAACACTGATAAAATCAGAGGTGGTCGTTTTTTGAACCCCATCAGCTTGGGTAGACTCACGGTGGCCACAGTCTCTCGGAACCTATCAAAACAGGCAGCAATCTGGGTTTTATTTTTGACAGCAAAATTACTTTCAGGCCACAAGTATCCAAACTCTTTGTCTCCTACCGTCACATCATGAAGATGCCAAGAAAGATTCTTCTCCTCATTCCAGAGGAGCATGAACAACAACTTGTTCAAGCCCTGGCCAATAGCCACCTCGAAAACTTCAAAGCACTATAGCTGGAGTTTTCTAAAATGATGCTATAAACAGGGCCACTGGAATAATGGGGCAGGAGAGGGCCAATTTATGCAGCAGGATTGAGTAAATTATGCGGCAAGAAAAGGAAATTACTCGGCATAAAGCGCCACATTTTGTAATAGTAGTACTTCATTAGTTTATCATTTGTAAATTTGGTAATTCTGTGCATTTATTGCACCACATTAGTACCAGTTTAACACCGAAATATAGCAATAAGTAACAGAAAGGTGACCACTCCAGCATTCCAAAGGGCCTTTCACAACATGGCAACACGTGTCACTGCATTTTTTTGTTTTTTCATTTCAACCGTTCATGCTCAGATGAATCTAGATCTCTGTACCAGTGCCAGGAAACCTTTGGGTATTTGCACACTTAATAAAACCTAAACTAAACTAACAGTCCTGTAAAAAGTGCATCTCCATTTCTGCTATAGCCCGGACAAGCTGATCTTTTTGCTTCTCTACATTTATATCCAATAGACCATATATTTAATAGTAAACATTAATAATTAATACTTCTTCAAATGTATTGCATTTATTTATAGTGCCACTGGAGTTATACTACACGGGAGGACACAATTACGCATAAGGGTTGGCTAAGTTGTAGAACAATAAAAAGCCAAATATATGGCATTTTGTGTCACATTCTGTGGTGGTGCTATTATGCCACTATTTTTACATTTTAGCATGTTTACCCTGAACTAAAATATCACCCCTTTTAATGCCTGATTTCCATCATCAAAATCTAAAAACAAGCCGCTTAACTTTTGAAAGCTGATGGCGTACTGAAGCACTTTTTGTTAACCTTTGAGCAACAAATCTTTTGTTAAAACTGCAGGTTATGCAGCAGATGTTGGATTGTGTGGGGAATGTGGCAAATTAGTGGCTACCCAGTGGCCCTGCTCATATTCGGTTCTATACTTGAAAGATATAAAAGTATTACTCACATATCGTGATTGGTGCTCAAAAAGGGGGCATCACACAGCTTCAAAACATAGCAAAGGTTCTATATGTAGAAGCTTGTATTGAGCAAAGGGCAATCCTTGCTAAAATCGGTTCTGCCTTTATCCTGAGCCATCAAGAGTTTAAAAATAAATCTTCTGCAACTGTAGCAGTGAGTACTGTTGGGAAGATTTTGCTCTAAAACTTCGCGTAATATTTGCGAATACTAGTCAAAAAATTCTTGACATGGATTTGCACATTAGAATTAGAACTGTCGTGCCACTTTTGAGTTGTTGCAAGAAAAAACAATCAATCCCGTTTCAAAGGTGAAACAACCCATACAACGCATGCTTTTACCCCGCATGCCATTACAACGAAAATGGCTTGCTTCAGGTGGTATAAAGTGTTGGATTTAACTCCAACACCTTCCCAACTGTTGCACAGACTGGAGTTGGAATAGTAAATTATACTATTCCATACTCCAGGGCACCCCGACAGCAGGTAGGGGTAAAACATTGCGTTGTAACGGCGTGGGGTAAAGCATATAACTGTTTCTAAGTCATGAGGAAAACATTCTAAAAATTTTCTCACAATAAAACACTGGTTTTCAAAACCAAATCACACTTATGAGGAAACTGAAATGAAAAGTTGAAGATATGGCCGTCAATTTCCCAGTTTAGAGAAGTTGGCAAATATATGTACCCAATAAATAGCTAAGTTTAAAGTTTTTTCATGTCTCAAATTTTGCAACGTTCAGTGAATATTACATAAAATTGTGTGGAATTTTATAAATTAAGTTTCACTGTACCATAAAGGAAAATTGTAGACAGGGCATACCTCATGTTCAAAAGTCACATAAGATACCAGCAAAGGGAAATATTTTAGGAGAAAATGTAGCAAAATTTACAGGTGTTATAAAAATTGTGCACTAGTGCGGGCCACTACACTCTCGATCAGTTTACCAAACCCAAGTGTGAATCTTGGCTATTGTCCCAGAACCAAAAACAATAACCGTTGAAGGTCAGGGTTTTTAGGTTTTATATCTCAAACAGATTTTCTTCACTGATCTGCTCATGTAAATAGCCACCATTACTTAATATGCAGAATCATATATTGATTGTAAGATTGGCAACTGGAATTTCTGCACGAGTATACATTTTCCACACATGCCACATAGATCACTACCAATAGTATAAATTGGGGCTTTAAAAAAAATATACGTAGCTTGAGCAAATCAATTTTCTCTCAAATAATGTGCATACTAGGCTACATAGAGAGTGCCACTAAGCAATGCGAACCCGTCACTTTTTAACCTCTAGATTGCTCTACTCAGGCCCTAAAGAGGAGAAACTTTTGCAGAGATAATGTTAATATTGCTAAATCCTGTTGGTGGGGAGGGGGGGGGGTGACGGAAAATAATTCAGCAGGGACTAAAAGCCTACATATTACCCTACATGGTAAGAAGAATGACTTCTTTTTTGTTTTTAAATGATTTGTTTTTTTCTTAGTGCAAGTGTATGTTTGTCTCATACTGTTCTCAATCAGCAATTATTACAAGAGGCTAATCAGAGTTTATAAGAATTCATCAAAGTGCCTCTGTGCTGTGACTCCTAGTGAGACAGGTGTATCTATCTATCTATCTATCTATCTATCTATCTATCTATCTATCTATCTATCTATCTATCTATCTATCTATCTATCTATCTATCTATCTATCTATCTATCTATCTATCTATCTATTTATCTATCTATCTATCTATCTATCTATCTATCTATCTATCTATCTATCTATCTATCTATCTATCTATCCATATACTATATATGTGTGTGTATATATATATATATATTTATATATATATATATATATATATATTTATATATTCCAATTCTCCTGCTCATGACATCACTGATGACATCTCAAATGACATCCCTGATGACATCATCCAGTGAATGTGTGTCTTTCTAAAAAATACATCTTTTTTATATATGTATATCTAAAGGTCGATGGAAGAATAAATGGGTAAATAAGTGTCTAAATGGATGTTTTTTTTGTAAAATTGATTGTATAACTGACTTATTAAGTATATCTTAGTGAATAGGTGTACTAGCGAGTAATCTTTAAATATTTAAATATCTGTATCAGTGTCTCACTTTGTATATAAGTGGCTGCATGGGTTGGTGAGTAGCTACATGAGTGTGTATATGGGTTATTAGTTGGTTTTTTGAGTACCAAAATGAATGTTTGTATGGTTCGGTGGGGAGTATTACTTAGGGCACAGATGCATGAATGACTGGCTCACAGTTTGTATGTGTTTTGAAGACAGCATGTGTGCAGTACTGTATGGGTGGATGAGTGTGTGTATGGGTGTGTTAGTGAGTGAATGACTGTCTCAATAGTATCTTTATGAGTAACTACATATGTTTTAAACTAGTATATGTGAGCATTGATGTATATAAGTGAGTATATGTGAGAGCGAGAGATTCTAAGACTTCTTGTATAAATAAGTATGTGTTTCTATAAGTGATTGTTTAGGAGAGTAAGTATGTCTACGATTCTGTAGACGTTAGTGTAGTGGTGGGTGTATAGCTGTATATGCAAGTAAATGGATATTTTATAGTTTATTTGAATGTGTGAGTATGTGTGTGAGTAACTCTATAGATGAGAGTCGGTGTATAACAGGATATATAGGTGTATGAGTACATATGATGAGTGAGTACATGTATGAGTGACTATATAGAACTGTTGGTGAATGAGTGGATGTGTATGTAGATTTTGGAATTACTGAATAGGTTGTTCTAACTGGAATTGGTATCTCTGTTTTTTTGAACATTTTAGTTTCTATTTTTGATCGTGTGTATCAAAGGTTATATTACAGTGAGAGGAGGTCTGCCTCAAGGATGATGTCATCAGTGATGTCATCAGGGATTTAATTTGAGATGTCATCAGTGATGTCATGAGTGATGTCACTGACCATGTCATGAGAGATGTAATATGTGACGTCATCAGCAGTGCATTGCGGGCGCGCAAGTTATAGTTAGCTGAGCTAACTATAACGGAGGAATTTCAAAGGTTTTGTATGAGAGAAATGTTCAGCTAACTATAACATGTGTGAAACCTATCGTTTTTTCAATGAATTTGCATGGTTTTTTTAAAATGCTAACTTCTAACTATAACGTGTGTGAAACCTATGCTTTTTTCAATTAATTTGCAAGGTTTTTTAAATGCTAATTCCTAACTATAACGTTTTTGAAACCTATGGTTTTTTTCAGTGAATTTCAAAGGTTTTGTAAACGATAATTTATAAATGTATTAATTAATATGTCTTTCTTTTTTACTAATTTCTTATATTTTTAATATAAATATTTATATTTATTTTATTGTTTAGATTATATTTCATATTCTTTTTATAAAATAATAACAAAACTAAATTGCAAAGTAATTTTGGGATTAATTATTGCTTGACGTCGGTTGCAAGTATAACACAGCTCCAGCAATTCTCTTGGGGCCCTATGCTCACAATGCTGTATCAATCCTTACACCTGCTTCAAGCATGTGCAAGGTTTTGATGCAGCATAAGCTCAAAAGTCACTGAATAAAATGTTATACATTTCACTCAGTCACTTTTAGGAGGCGTTGCTGCACCCCCTTCTGTACAAGAAAGCCTCTTCTGGCGCAACGCTTTACAATGTAATACACCCTCCAGATGCGTCACATTGTTAATAGCACACACCATGGCACATCTTTTGCACCACCCCTGTGTCACAAAAGTGACGCAACAGCTGTGTAAAAGACTCACAAGGGGATTGTAAATCCGCCCCTAACACATACAATTTCACCCAGGCACTTTCACCAGCAGCGCAAATTGAAGCATAGACTTGTAACATATTTATGTACATATGATACATTCAAGTGCTTTGGACATACTACAGTATGCTATAGATAAACACCTTATAGATTTATGCTGTAGCAGTTCCTTATAGTTCTGCACTTTCACATTCTCCATACACTAGTAAGATATTCATTCATTCATTTATGAACTACACATTCATTCTGACACACTTTTACACACTAACATATAAATATAGTTCTTTCTTTGACCAGTGAAGGTAGTTCTAAAAAGAACTGGGTTTTTTTGTTGTTTTTTTTGTTTTGTATTTTTTTGTGTTTTTTCAGCAAATTCCAAGCGGAACAAAAGAATGAAAAAAAGAACAACTAATGTCGAGGACAGCAATGATCCTGCATCCTGCATTTCATCAGGTCTATAAACTGTTCCCCATAACACAAAAGTTTATCGCAATAAATGCATAGAATTTTAACTTTAGCAAAGTCAGAATCAATATGTGGGTGTGGACTGGTTTCTGAAAATGCTGCTGCCGCAGTTGTGCTTGGTGTAGCAGCAGGTGGGTTCTCGTGCAACCTCCGTCTTGTAGCTCGAGCAAAGTTCTTGGGGTGCAAGTTCTTCACGTGTCGCACCATATTTGCTGTGTCAAAGGAGTATTTTTTACATGGATCACCCCTTGAAAGAGTTGGTTCGCAAATTTTACAGGTTACTTTTGGAGCATTAACCTTTTTTTGACCTTCTGGAAAAGTAAAAAACTTCCAAATTAGAGCTTGTTTCCACTTCTTTGGACGTTCTTCAGGAATGAAATCTCCCTCTGAAGAACTGCTGGAAGATGAGTCCATTGCTCTTATTATGGTGATCTTCTTTCTATTTGAGAAGATTCTCAGAACAAATGCTTATTCTTAGAAACTCAAAGTTGAATAATTATAATGGGACGGAACTTTCAACAGTCGCAATAGGAAAAGTTACAAACCAATCAAATCTCTACTTTTAAAGTCACATGGCTTTGTGTACGCTGATGATGCCTATGCGCAGCTCTTTCAATACGAGTACGCACGATGTTCTACCGCGATTTGTGTAATTCTTTTTAAAAGTAATATATGAATATTACAAGTATTAAAAAAAATCATAGTTATCCTAAATGTCTGCCCTTAGTATGTACATTAAATACATAAATAAATGTTGTAAACCAAGTAGAAACATTGCCACCTTTCGCGTACAGAACGCCGTACATGACGTCACACCGAAGTTTTAATGCGACGCGTAACGTCAAAGCATATTCGTACCGTAGGTGCGGGTACGCGCTGAATATGATAAGCAGTACAAACTATGGTGCGATCACCCTCTCAGTGACAAATCAGAGCTCAGGGCGCGCTAAGGAGAATGATTAGAAGTGCTGACTCATTGCAGATCCGATTCTAGGCCTGCCTCTGCGTACATTATAACACTGCCCCATCTCTCTCTGTTGTTAATTGTTAGTGCACACACTCATACTTGCACATGCGCGGTGCACGCCCGCCCACACTACCCACATGCCACCACCTAGCATGCTTGCTATCATTTAACCTGGAAACCAATACATTACCCAATGGCATGTCCCCCAGGGCCGTCATTCTTGCAGACCGCAAAAACGCTACCAATGACGGCGCTGGGCTTGGTTTGGTCAGCCGCCGCGGTTCCCATATAATGCAGGCACTGACGTGAGCACGCTCTCTTTTGCCTGCCTCTGCTGCGGTGACAGACAGACTGTCGAAAACACCCCAGACTCAGCGAAACGGCAGCCTTTGAAGACATGACAAAAGACGACAGAAGCAAAGGTAAGAGAAGACGTCACAACATCAGCCTCCACTGTAAATTGTATATGCATAATGCTATTTTTTTATCCTTCATATGGCTTTCCTACCCCTCAATGGTTTTAAATTGTACTTACATAATTGAAATATTTCTTTATAAGTCACGAGGTCCTATACACCTCTAATCTTAAAAATTGTACGTGCATAAATTTCTGTCGTATTTCTGTACTACGCCACGTGCTTAGGCCTCTATTATTATTAATTGTGCGTCCATGATAGTATTTTTTTTCTGCGTCACAAGGCCGTCCCAGACCTGTATTAACTTATTGATCTTCCTTTGTTTGCTGGAGCTGCAACAGTCTTAACTACGGAATATTAAGAACCCACATTAAAATTCACTTTTGTTACTAGTTACGCAACTCAGTTTACGATGACTAATCAAAATGTCCTTTTTGTTTCCTTCACCAAACATCGTTCAGAAGCAACCATGGCCTATCGAGCAACAGCAATGGAATTCTCTGCAATGTATTAAATATACTTTGACGTATAGAAACAGAGTTCAAGTCGAATGGTGAACTCCGGTGGCCGCACTCTTTATACAAGGTAAGCACAGCAGCCTAGATCTACAAAGCCTTCATAGCAATGCATTAGAAATAATTCGGCATAACGGGCTTTAGTAACGCAGTAGGCACTTCCATATAGACACCACTTGAACGCGGCACTATAACAAGTAAAATGTACCAGGTAAACTGCACTCGTAAAACTGTAGTGTTAGCTTTATTTGTGAAACAAGAGAGGGCCATATTATCAAGCCTTGGCGACAAAATTATCGCCACTTTATCGGCAGCAAACTGCCGCTAAAGTGGCCATAATAGGTTTGATAGTATGCTCTATTGAATTCCAATCGAAGCTCATGTTAGATGTGAAGGACATCTAACATGAGCTTCGATTGGAATTCCATAGAGCATATTATCAATCCCATTATCGACACTTTCCTGCCGATAAAGTGGCGATGATTTTGTTGCCCAGGCTTGATATTACGGCCCAGAGTGCGTAGTGTACAGCAGCTTCTCTGTAAAATCTATAATTACCTCCGAGCAGTGACAACAGATAGGTTACAACAGTCTGACAAACAGATCCACAACCTTATTACGCCACTTTTGAGTCACTTTTAACATGGGTAAAGTGATGCAAGGAGTTAGTAAATCTACGTCTGACTTTTCAAGAAAAAATCTCAACATCAGACTCTGCGACACAGTTTTAATGTTGTTTTCTCTCTCTTTCTCTCTCTCACTCTCTGTGACATCATTTCTCTTTCTCTCTTAAACATAGACACTGCTGTCTGCTTGGACGTGTAGAAGAATTGTTCAGAATAAGTTGTGACACCAACGGCCTGAAATGTTTACCCGCAAGGTTTATACAACGGTAAGCACAGAGGCCTAGATCTACAAAGCCTTCATAGGAATGCATTAGAAATAAGTCGCCATAACGGGCATCAGTAACGTAATAGGCACTTCCATATAGACACCACTTGAACGCGGCACTATAATAGAATTGGAATGTACGAGTCACACTGCACATGTAAAACCGTAGAGTTACCAAAACTTGTAGGGGCATATTATCAAGAACGACGATAAAATTATCGCAGTTTCAGTGGCAGGAAACTGCCGCTAAAGCGGCGATAACGGGCTTGATAATATGCCCTTGTGAATTCCCATAGTAGCCCAGGTTAACACCAGAACCTGGGCTGCTATGGGAATTCACAAGAGCATATTATCAAGCCCATTATCGCCGCTTTAGCTGCAGTTTCCTGCCGCTGAAACGGCGATAATTTTATCACTGTTCTTGATAATATGCCCCGTAATGCTTCAGCTCATTTACTCACATCTACATAATTCTAAATTCTAATTTTCTTTTTTCCTTTGCAGATTACCAATCGGACACCTTTTGGAATCCATTTCACAATTTGTTTATAACATTGTTTAAGTTATTTTTCCAGTTCTAATATAGTTATAATTGAGTTTCGTTTTACTGTTTAATAAAAGTTAATAAAAAAACTACATACTTCTTTTATTTTGTGGGGGAGGGGTATGACGTTCCACAAAAAATAATGTTGAAATACTATAGTAAGATATTCAAGACTAGGATTGAAAACTACTGAGTTCTAACTAACAGATATAATAAAAACAACGGTGAGAAACTACTAAAATGGCGGTGGACGGAGTACGTAATCAACGTTTGGCGCCTCTGCACCACCTTTCAAATAAATATAGAAAAAATATGACTATTAATACTGTACAAAAGTACAGCAGCGGATGACACACACGAACCAGGAAAAGAAAGCGACAGATTTACTAACTGATATAAAGAAAGGTTTGCTTCTTGAACTTGAAGAAAAAGAAAACGTGGGCTTCGAAACGACGCTGCGCATGCAAAGAGAGTACAACTGCTACACCAAAAAAAGGAAAGCTTTACATACTATCATAGAAATGAAGGAGCATATTATCAACAAAAGGCGATACATTATCGCTGCTTTTGTCGACAGGAAACTGCAGATAAAGCGGCGATAATGTGCTTGATAATAGGCCCTTCTAACTTCCCATAGCAGCCCCGGTTCTGGTGTTAACCTGGGCTGCTATGGTTATTCACAAGGGCATATTATCAAGCCCATTATCGCTGCTTTATCGGCAGTTTCCTGCCGATAAAAGCGACGATAATGTATCGCCTTTTGTTGATAATATGAATCATTGCTCTTTTTTTGACCAGTAAACTTAGGTGCATATTATCAAGGACCGGTGTTACAATTATCGCCGTTTTATTGGCAAGAAACTGCAGATAAAACGGCAAAAATGAGCTTGATAATACGGCCTTGTTATTTCCCATAGAAGCCCATGTTAACACCACAACATAGGCTTCTATGGGAAATAAAAAGGACGTATAATCAAGCCCACCCTCCCAACATTAATAAAAAACCATAGGCCCTTGTAAATTCCCATAGCAACCCAGGTTCTGATGTTAACCTGGGCTGCTATGGTTATTCACAAGGGCATATTATCAAGCCCATTATCGCCGCTTTATCGGCAGTTTCCTGCCGATAAAAGCGGTGATAATGTATCGGCTTTCATTGATAATATGGCTCATTGCTCTTTTTTTGACCAGTAAACTTAGGTGCATATTATCAAGGACCGGTGTTACAATTATCGTCGTTTTATTGACAAGAAACTGCTGATAAAACGGCGATAATGACCTTGATAATACGGCCTTGTTATTTCCCATAGAAGCCCATGTTAACACCAGAACATAGGCTTCTATGGCAATTAACAAGGACGTATTATCAAGCCCATCCTCCCAACATTAATAAAAAAACATTGGCCCTTGTAAATTCCCATAGCAGCCCAAGTTCTGATGTTAACCTGGGCTGCTATGGTTATTCACAAGGGCATATTATCAAGCCCATTATCGCCGCTTTATCGGCAGTTTCCTGCCAATAAAAGCAACGATAATGTATCGACTTTTGTTGATAATATGACCCATTGTTCTTTTTTTGGACCAGTAAACTTAGGTGCATATTATCAAGGACCGGTGTTAAAATTATCGCCGTTTTATTGGCAGGAAACTGCCGATAAAATGGCGATAATGAGTTTCATAATACGGCCTTGTTATTTCCCATAGAATCCCATGTTGACACCAGAACATAGGCTTCTCTGGGAATTTACAAGGACATATTATCAAGCCCACCCTCCCAACATTAATAAAAAACTCCAGACAATGCAGGTACCCGGAGCTGGAAGGTCATTTTACATATCACTGCCCCAGAAATGTGGCGTTCCCCGCGACGTGTACGGGGAGAGAGAGAGAGAGAGAGAGGTCAAATTTTTTTTAAAAATAAAGACCCAAGGGGTGCCGCTCACCGAGACCGCGGGGAGTAGGACCGGAACACCCCCCCCCCGCATACTTCAAAATAAAACCAGAGGAGTGCCTGGGGCACCTTACAAGCCCCTATTATGCAGAAAAATTGCCCCCGTAATTTGCCCCCCCGGGACCTAATGAATAAAACGGACTTCTACTTTTTTTTCACCTTTTCCACCGCGTACAAGTACTGCACGAGTACCCCGCCATTTTTTTTTTTAAATAAAAATTGAGCCTAAAGATCCATGTACCACCCCCTGACCAAGACTATAGGGTCAGAATGTTTCTACCCTGCCCCCTTTCCTTATTTCTCAACTTTGTTTTACTGTTTTCTTGTGACTCTGCTCTCCCTACAAACAAGATGGCTGCCAACACTTCCTGGTTTGGAATATTGACCGCCAATCAGCATGCAGCTCCTGCTCGTAATTGTACGTATTTCCATACGCGAACGCTGCGATTTTGCTTTAAAAATAAACATAAAAATAGAGCCTAAACATCCGTGTACGACCCCCTGAGCAAGCCTAGACGGTCAGAATGTTTCTAGCCTACCCCCTCCCCTTATTTCTCAACTTTGTTTTACTGTTTTCTTTACTCGGTTCTAGCGAGGCACAAGATGGCCACCAACACTTCCTGGTTTCGAGCGTTGACAGACAGTTCACAGCCAATCAGCATGCAGCTCGCGCTCGTAATTGAACAGATTTCAGTACGCGTGCTGAACTCCGTCTCTAGATATCGCTATGATTTTACTTGCAATTTTCTCAGAAACTACTGAACGGATTTACACCATTTAACAAAAAGCACAATCTGTGAACAGAACTCTACCTCTCTGCCAAATTTCGTGTAATTCCGTTCAGCTGTTCGGGCTGTAGACCTGGTTAAAGGTCCCTATGGAAAATTGCATGGGGAAAACACGTTTTGGGACCCCCCTTTTTTCTCGGCCCCCACTTGACGAATCACCCCCAAACTTTCAGGGAAGGAGCAGAACCGAGTAGGCCATTTTTCTTGGGGAAATTCACGGACATTCGTCCACCGGCGCCAAAGTTATTCCAAATAGAATGTTGTGGATTTCCTATGGAAACTAGGTCCTAACTATAACTACCTACTGGCAACCGCCAGTAGGTTATATATATATATATATATATATATATATATATATATATATATATATATATATATATATATATATATATATATATATATATATATATATATATATATATATCCTGAACTCCGTTCCTCACGAGCCCCCGCAGTTCCCTCTGCTGGCAAGTAAACACTGGACACGGACCTCGAGGTTCTTCACAATTTATTTAGCAGAAAGAGTCACAGACGTTTCGGCTCAGCGGAGCCTTGATCACTTGACAGCGTTTAAATCGTGAGGTACACCTTTTAAAGTGCTAGTGATTGATTGAACTGAATACACCTGTGCAGAATGGTGACTAGACATAAAAGACATACTCAGTCGGGCACATAGTACTTTTGATTCGATATAGATAGAATGGCATGTAAAATACATTCATATGTTATTTACCAAGTCAAATATATTACATCAGGATTAATCAGGCAAAATTCATTATTTGGACAATTAATGTAAAATACCATCAGGAGAACAAACGGGTAAACAAATTAAAAGAGCCTTCTTTTCAGACACATTAGTCATATGCCTACCACTTGATTATATATATCCGTAACATAAAATCTGGACCTACTAAGTGCAAAAAATGCTATAAAGTGCTAAGTGCCTCCATTCAAATGTGCAAATTCATGCTAAAGTGCATCATCCTAAAAATTGTGCAAATCTTGCGAAATTGTGCAAATATGCAATTTTTATAGAACTGTGCAAATATACAATTGTTTACATTTCATAGGCCCGACTAGGAAATATTTAAAGTTTCTAATCAGATTTCATCCGATACAGAAAGTGGTAGGGACTTCATGAAGGTTCTTCCCCGTCTACTGTCTCAAATATAGTCAAAGATATTATTACGCCACAATATGTATGAAGGAATCCTATTTTACATCCCTGAATAAAGTAATATACATAAAATACGAAATTCTCTACCTTATTTGTGTGCCACTATTAGTATGTCAACAGGTTGAAGTGCAAAAAGTGAGTAAAAACTAACAGGGTCATAAGTACCCAAAATAAATCCAACCCTAAATAATATAAACAATAACAAATCCATTGTTAGGTTCCCTTTAGTATATTTCATCGTACTGGTTCCTAACATGGTTAAAATTGTGCACAGTGAAAAAAACTTGTTTAAAATAACTGGATAATATTTTTCTTATAGCAGCAGTTCCAAATAATACTCGTTGGTATATGCTCGCAGCCCCCACGGGGTCTGTCACAACAGCCACCCAGCCGGGTGACCGCTCTGGACATTGCCCCAATGGGGGAGAGCATGCCACAAAAATTATTTTAATCTGATATTTAGAGCAAGCAAGTGTGGAGGTCCTCTGTCACATTTAACCCAAAAGGCACCTTAGAATTGAGCAGAAGAATGTATTTTGTTTCAAGCTTTCTAAGCCTAGTTTCCCTGTCTCCACCACGTTTGTTATTGATGACAGAGTCGATGACCCAATATTTAAGACCCTTATTATTGCTTTGATGGTGGTCTCTAAAATGACGCGCCACTGGGTATGTGCTGTCCTCGTTTGTTATTGCCCGCAAATGTTGCAATATACGTTTGTGGACAGCATTCCTCGTACTGCCCACGTATTGTAATCCACATGGGCAGCATAGGACGTAAATGGCGAATTCTGTCTTGCATGTTAAGACTTGGGTTATCTCGTGATTTCTTCCAGTAAATCCATCCTTATAAGTTTTTTTGTTGATACCATGGGTACAGGCTTTGCAAACTTTACAATTATAGAAACCTTTGTTTTTTTGCCACCACTCTGTTCTAATAAAAGGGTCCGGATTAGTTTTCACTATGTGATCCCTTAAGGAGGGGGCCCTGCTAAAGGTTAATGATACTTGTTTAGGCAGTGTACTGCCAATCACATTGTCTTTAAGCACTATAGGCCAGTGTTTATTCACTATCCTTCTAATCTGTTGATGTTGACTAGTGAACCCCGTTATTAGCCTAAAACATTCAGGTTCAACCTTTTCAGGTATAGCTTTGTCCTGTCCCTTGTCCGGCTCCCTGTCTACTTTTCTAATCAGGAGCACCTCTCTACTCATGTTCATGGATTTCTGGATGGCTTGATCGATCACTCTGCTAGAGTAGCCTCTCTCCAAAAACCTACTTCTGCTTTCATTCTGCGCCTGCTCCAGATCTACGGGGTTGCTGCAAATGCGTCTTAAGCGCAGCATCTCCCCATAGGGGATACTGGAGATCAAATGTTTGGGGTGGGCACTCGCAGCATGGAGAATGCTGTTGCCAGCCGTCTCTTTCCTGAATACCCTTGATTCCAAATGACTACCCTTGATGTACACTTCGGTATCTAGAAACGTGACTTTTTCTTGGCTTAGAGTCGCTGTGAATCTGAGATTCAGGGGATTATCATTTATTGCCTCCAAAAATTTCTGGGCTTCTTCATAGCTACCTCTCCATATGACAAATAAGTCATCTATGAAGCGGAACCACGCCACTAGATTATTCCTGATAATATGTTGGTACCCATAGCCGAGGACCAGCTCCTCCCAAGCCCCCATGTGTAAACATGCGTAGCTCGGAGAGAAGCTGGCCCCCATTGCTACTCCCTGCTTCTGACGGTACAATTGTTGGTTAAACAAAAAGACATTGTTACTCAGACAAAAATTCAACATATCTAGCAGCATTTCGGTATGTTTTTCATTACCTGGTTCCCTTCTAGAGAGGTAATAACTAATTGCCTCCAACCCATCGCTATGTGAAATGCTCGTATAGAGCGCTGTAACATCAAGTGCAATCAGCCAATCACCCTCCTGAATTTGAACTTCTTTAATCTTCACTAAAAAGTCCCCTGTATCACGTATATATGACCCCAATTGTTGAACATAACCTTGTAAGAAATAGTCTATGTACATCGAGGTATGTTCCAGTAGGCCCCCCCGTGCAGATATTATTGGCCTTCCTGGGGGGTGGGTGGAATCCTTATGTATTTTAGGAATAAAATACAAAATAGGGGTCACAGGGTGATCAATCTTTAGATATTTGAATTCAGTGTCAGTGATGAGTTTGGCTGACTGCCATTTGCGAAGTTTACGATGATATTGGTCTCTAATAGTCAATAACTCCCGATTATTGATTTTCTCATAGCAAAGATGATCATTGAGTTGGCTATACGCTTCTTTGTCATAATTAAGTTTTGTCATGAGGACAACGTTTCCCCCTTTGTCACTATTCCTGATTACCAGATTCTTTTCTTTGCTCAACTTTTCAATCAAAGCCTTATACTGTTGCTGTTGGGCAGAGTATTTGCGTTTTTTACCTCCAATTTGGCTTTGTAATTTCTTCAACTCAGTTACAACATTTTCGTGAAAAATATCTATATTGTCTCTTAGAAGGATGGGATAAAATGTGGAAGGTCCTTTAAATTGGGTAGCGGTTGATGTTCTGTTTCCACTCTCATCAATCCCCTTGTTGGTTTCCTTGCTATCTGGGTTTTCTCCATATCCTGCTCCTTCAGTTTCCCACAGTTCTCTCAAAATCCGAGTTCCTTGCGATGCATCGGACTCCTCTATTTCAACTGTTGGATTAATATCAGATATTGTTCCCTCTTTATTTTTCATTGCATAAAACTTGCGTAACTTGAGTTTCCTTACCGCTTTATAAACATTACAACGTGTGCTGGCATAGTCAAAGTCGCATGGGGCCGCATATGAAAGGCCAAGTTTAAGTATATTCTCCTCATTTCTTGTAAGTGACAGATCTGTTAGGTTCACAACAGTGCGGTTGGTGGTTTCATTCATTGCTGTTGATGGGCATTGCCTCGCCCGGTTCCACTTCCTCTCTTCTTCTGGGATCCTCTTTTTTGCCATCCTCGCCCTCTGGCGGCGCCTGTAGTTTGCCCTGTGTTTTCTTGATTGCCCCTTGTGTGGGACCTCAGGGTGTTCCGTCTGTCCTGGCCTAAAAATATATCTTAGCTGCAGTAGCCACTCTGTAGGTATAGTTAGGATACCCAGAGCTAGAATTTCCCCTCAGAATTCTGCTTGCTAATAACTTAGACACCGGTTCATGAATCTCCATTAACTTTGCAGACTTATTCTTTTTCTACATTGGCTGATGATGCTAAGTTTTGTAGCTATTAGTTAAGGGGATACAAAATAATAAGGGGGTACCAAACCATGTTTTCCACCAATGCATTTTCCATAGACGTTTTAGACAGAGGACCAAAACTTAGTGAGTTATTGGGCAGTGGTATACCACTGTCCCTTTGCAGTATACCGCGGTACATGGCAATGACAATACACAAGACTATTGGTTAATGAAAGCCCTTACGAAATAAAAAGGCAGACTTTTTGGTTAGACCATAGTTTGTCTTTGTTCTGGGTTTAATGTGATACCTAGAGTTTTAGTGTTTTTGAAAGGTATTGGATGACATGAGGTAGTTTAGCAAACTTTGTAGCGGTAGGGAAAATTATTTTTATTTATTTATATATATTTTTTTACTTTACAAAGTACACAGTACTTTCTTGAAAGTATTGTGAAAACACAGCAGTACTTTTGAAATGTTAAAAAAAATGTATAGAGGTGAGTGAAGAGGTGAGTTATACAATACATTACACCACTCCAGTCTATTCCAATGCACTCTACGTCACTGCAGTCTACACCACTCTGTTCCTCTCTGCACCACTGCACTCTATGCCACTACACTCTACTCATCACCACTGCACTCTACACCACTGCATTCTAAGCCACTCTATTCTACTCAACACTGCTCTAATCTATGCCATTGTACTCTTTACCATTTCACTCTACACTACTGCACTCTGCTCTGCACCCCATTACGCCACTGCACTCTATGCCACTGTACTCTGCGCCACTGTACTCTGCACCTCTCTACTCTTTAACACTTTACTCTGCACCACTCCACTCTATGCTGCTGGACTCTACACCACTGCACTTCATGCCACTGCACTGTACTCTGCAAAAAACACAGTTGATGGACAGAATGTAGAACAATGTCATACATTCACCCCAGTACAAGGATCTGGGCCTAAATCCATCGTTTTTTTGCACTCCACACCACCCTGGGTTAGACACTGGCTATATGCAAATCAGCTCTGACCCTGTGCCTCATGGGAACAGTCCAGTCCGAACTACCAAGCCATGTCTTTCCCAGACCGGAATCAAGCATCCAAGGACCGGTTTCTGGCTATCAGCCTTCATCAGCCTGGATAGCTTGACTCCAGTGGTGTGGAGATCCTGGGACTCACGTCTGAGCATACCCAGCCCACTCGGGTGACATTTGCAAAAAACACAGTTGATGGACAGAATGTAGAACAATGTCATACATTCACCCCAGTACAATGATCTGGGCCTAAATCCATCGTTTTTTTGAACTCCACACCACCCTGGGTTAGACACTGGCTATATGCAAATCAGCTCTGACCCTGTGCCTCATGGGAACAGTCCAGTCCGAACTACCAAGCCATGTCTTTCCCAGACCGGAATCAAGCATCCAAGGACCGGTTTCTGGCTATCAGCCTTCATCAGCCTGGATAGCTTGACTCCAGTGGTGTGGAGAGCCTGGGACTCACGTCTGAGCATACCCAGCCCACTCGGGGTGAAATTTGCAAAAAACACAGTTGATGGACAGAATGTAGAACAATGTCATACATTCACCCCAGTACAAGGATCTGGGCCTAAATCCATCGTTTTTTTGCACTCCACACCACCCTGGGTTAGACACTGGCTATATGTAAATCAGCTCTGACCCTGTGCCTCATGGAAACAGTCCAGTCCGAACTACCAAGCCATGTCTTTCCCAGACCGGAATCAAGCATCCAAGGACCGGTTTCTGGCTATCAGCCTTCATCAGCCTGGATAGCTTGACTCCAGTGGTGTATAGCTTGACTCCAGTGGTGTGGAGAGCCTGGGACTCACGTCTGAGCATACCCAGCCCACTCGGGGTGAAATTTGCAAAAAACACAGTTGATGGACAGAATGTAGAACAATGTCATACATTCACCCCAGTACAAGGATCTGGGCCTAAATCCATCGTTTTTTTGCACTCCACACCACCCTGGGTTAGACACTGGCTATATGCAAATCAGCTCTCACCCTGTGCCTCATGGGAACAGGCCAGTCCGAACTACCAAGCCATGTCTTTCCCAGACCGGAATCAAGCATCCAAGGACCGGTTTCAGGCTATCAGCCTTCATCAGCCTGGATAGCTTGACTCCAGTGGTGTGGAGAGCCTGGGACTCACGTCTGAGCATACCCAGCCCACTCGGGGTGAAATTTGCAAAAAACACAGTTGATGGACAGAATGTAGAACTGCACTGTACTCTGTAGGTCTCTATTCCACTGCACTCAACACCACACTGCTCTAGTCTGCACCACAATATTCTATGCCACTGCACTCTACGCATCTCCACTCTGTACCAGTCCACTCTACTTTACTGTATGCCACTCCACTGTATGCCACTCTACTCTATGCCATTCAACTCTTTGCCACTCTACTCCACTCCACACAGTACCACTCTTAGTCACTCTATTCCACTCCGACCCCCCCAAGTCCCGGGTACCACCACGTCCCCAGAACTTTATCTTTTCACAGTGTGGGTGGCCCACTTGGACCAGCCCCGTGGGCCGCCACCTACCTGGGGCTTATCTTAAATTGAGTGTGGGGTCTCATCATAGCCCCCCCCTCCAGGAGCCATAGAAGGCCCAGGGCCAGCTCCTACTATATCCCGGAGAGCCAACCCCCAGGACATAGCTGTTTGTTATGGCTTGGGGGGAGTTTTACCACTCCCGCCAAGCCATAGCAAAATGTGCACGCTTTAAGCAAGCGAGAGTATTGAAAACACTCTTGCTTGCTGAAAGTGGAGCACAATTGCTTTTACATAGAGGGAGCTGCATGTTAGCAGCTCCCTCTTTCTAAAAGCAATGCCGGCTGACGTAGGAGGCGGGGATCCGGCAGGGATAGCGGGGGCCTTGAGGCTCCACCCCACAGTCCCCAACAGAGTGGGTGCCCTGGGTGGGACCAGGGCACCCACATTTTTCTTAATTTTTGATGTGAGTCTGTGTGCAGTGGGTTGACGAACTCTAAATGTTTAGAACGGAGAACACTCAGAGTTGGGCAAGACTGTTAAATAAGCTGAGCCTGACCTATGGCCAGATAGAGTGCAAAACTGTCCCTTTTCTTGAAATTTAAATCATATTGAAAGTTTGTAGTGTTCTATGTAATCAGGTTCTTTGTGTATGGATCAGTGAGTGGAGGGTGACCTGATTATTATCCCTCTGTTGCTCCTCCTTATTTGATCACCCACAATTGAGGCCAGGCCTCGGGTATTGGTCCCCATGGCCAAAATAAGATCAGGAGGGAGCGCACGGCCCCCTCCATTATTTATTTATTTTTAATTTAAAAAAAGATACCAGGCCTCTGGGGACGGGGTTCCGGTGCCAAAACCGGCCCAGGGGGTGGGGGGCACTCAGCTGCCCTCCCTTTAAATTTATATGAACATTAAAGGCCGGTCCCCGGACGGATGGAGTCCCCGGGGCCAAAATTGGCCCAGGCAAGGTTGGCCTTGCGGCCCCCCCTCCCTTAATAAAAAATACAAATAAAAAACAAACGGCAAGTCACTAGAGGCCCCGTCCCATCTCACCAACATTCTGCAAATGCGCCTTCTGGTGAACAACTGGTTTGGGGCTGAAGTCTCCTTGGTTGCAAAGAGGGTCCTTAAGGGCCAACAAGCCCTCCTGTTTCCTCCATTAAGTCCCACACAGCGTGATTGCTGAGAGGACTTTGGAGGCCATGCCCCCTTTCTCCACCGCTCTTCAAACGTGCCTCCTGGCACACTGCTGGTTGGGGAATGAAGTCCCCTTGGCTCTTAAGTGTCCTTGGGGGCTAACAAGCCGTCCTGTTACCAGCAGAAAAATGCACACATCGGAATTGCTGAGAGGTCTCCGGAGGCAACGCCCCCTTGCTTCATCACTCTGTAAATGCGCCCCCTGGCGCATTGCTGGTTGGCGGATGAAGTCCTTTTGAATGTTGAGGGTTCTTGGCGGCCCAGAAGCCCTCCTCTTACCTCCAGTATGTCTGACACAGCAGGATTTCTGAGAGCTGATCCGAGGTCCACCCCCTTTCTGCACCTTTTGTACAAAACCAGTGAAATTCAGCAGTTATAGTTACCTGAATTAACTGTAACCTACGCCCTGCAATGCACTGCTTATGACCTCACGTATTACATCACTCATGACATGGTCAGTGACATTACTGATGTCTTCACTGATGACATCTGAAATAACATTATGTACACAGTTATATGGGCAGTTATAATTAGGACAAAGTTTCCATTGAAAATGGATTTTTGGGGTTTGCTAATAACTTTGCCACCGTTTGACAAATCTTCACAAAACTTACCAAAAACGTCTCATCCATTTCTGCTCCTTCCTGAAACGTTTTGGAGTGATTCATGAGAAAGCTAGATTTTGTTCCAGAAACTGTTCTTTTTGAGAAATCAAGCCTAATAATTTATAGATATTTCACACCGCATTTATAGATATTTTCCACCACAGAGGAACTGTGGAGCCAACAGAACTTGAGATAACATATTTTGCAACCTCCAAATCAACAAAGATGTGGGCCACCCAATTTAAGACTCAGTAACTGAGTACCCTGTCCTGGAAATACATTTTACTGATACCCTGCCTCTAACCACCTCCTTCTCCCAGGGCCAAAACACATATTTAAAAAAAATGACAGTGCACTTGCAGGGGATCTGCAAATCAGTGGTAAAATAAAAAAAGAAAGGGTTCCCACGCTTTAAAGAAAAGAAAAGGGGTTGGCCAGGACCTGGTTTCAGGTGACATGTTGTTTTCTTTTGGGGACAGGGGCTCTCCGCAAGCCCCTATAAGGCCCTGGGAACTCCATCCTCCAGCACTGCTTTTATTGTTAGGGAGTGTGGCATGGGCCCTCTGCCTGAGCCTCTTTCAGCCCCCAGGTGCCCCATCCCTAAGGACTATTTTAATTATTAATGGAGGGGGTGCACAATCCCCCTCCCTAAGCATCTATCACCCTGGGGACCCATTCCCACTGGGTCATTTTCAGTTTTATAGGAAAAGGCGTGCAGCGACTTTATGGCCCTGGGGATCCAAGCCTGTGTGTTTTTAACATTGGACAGGGCTTCGGGCCCCTCCCCAAGCTCAGATCAGCCCCTGGTTCCCATCCCCAGGGTCCGATCCTAGCAGTGTCTCAGGGACCCAGTTTCCCCAAGACGCTACTGTTTTCCACTCTCTCCTGGGCAGGAAACACAACTTTGCTCTTGCCTAGGCAGGAGCAGGGATAAATGCTGGGTGAGTGCAGAGTGAATGAGCCGACTCCTGCCATCACCACTATGGGTGCTAGCAAGGGAGCCAGCTGGGGCCTTGGCACTCTCACCTCACGTCTTCCAATGAATAAAGGCAACTGGATGCCCTGGGTAGGCACCGGGGCACCCACTTTCAGAAAAAAACATAGCTCCCACAACGGTGGTGGGTGGGGATATGGCAGGTCTTACAGGAGCTTTGGGGCTCCCCCACCACAGCCAATGATTTTGGCAATGTGGGTGCCCCGGGTGAGCACTGGGGCATCCACTTTTGAAAAAAAATGCTGCTTCCCGCTGCAGCCAACATGAGTGCTGGCAAAGGAGTTGGTTGGGACCATGGTGCCATTGGGGCTCCCCCCGCTCCACAGCTTGAACAATTTTGGTAGTGCGGGTGCTGTAGTTGGGCACAGAAGCACCCAGTTTACAAAAAACGACCAAAAAAGAATAATATAGGAGCGGCAGGAGCCACTCAGTCATTATACACTAATTTGTTGAAGAATGACCCTTAATGCCATAGTGTTTTTAAAATAGTATTTGTTGTTGTGTGTGGTGCCCCTAGAAAGGCCAGGGACACCGCCAATCTATTTTTACATTTTGTGTGGGGCTACAGAGAGTGCTGCAGCCCCCCAGCTAGAGAACAGATTTTCCTTGTGGTTGGTTCTATGAACTGCACTTTGTAGCCTGAAAATTATTAGCAAAAGGCTCAAACATTCATTTAATATTTTTTTTATTAAAAGTGTTTTATTAAAAATTAGTTGAGACATTCACTATTATTAAATGTTGTAATCTGTGAATTTATGAAATATACATTTGATTATACTTGGTGGTTTTTTGACAAAGCCAATAGGTTTGCTTTGTATGTGTTGATATATTGACCCCTTGATAAAGCCAATAGGCCACAGCTTTTGTATTATGACCCTGTAATAAAGACAGTAGGTCTGCCTCACCTAAAATGACATCCTTTACATTGTTAGATAACATAGTCAGTCATGCTTGTAGTGGGTGTTGGCCAGGCATTTCATCCAACCCCACGTCAGCCTTCCGTGGCAGGGGGGTTGGAGAAGGGCATAACCACAGGTCAGTCCCTACACCCAATTCCACGTTATGTATGGCGATCAACATCTTACTTTGCGCTGTAAAAAACATAGCAATTCACTAAAAAATAAAAGGTTTGCTTGCATTAAAAAAAACTTGAAAATTCACAGAAAAAACAAAGGCCAGAGGGACGTTATAGTTAGGTGAAAATGTCAGTTAAAACATACCAGTTTAAACGAAACCACTGAAATTTGCCAGTTATAGTTAACTCAATAATTCTAACTCATGCCCTAAAGTAACTATACCTCGCACCCTCTCCATTCACTGCTAATAACCTCACATATTCCATCACTTATGACATGTTCTATGACACCATTGATAACATCAATGCAACATCTGAAGTGAAATCATTGATGATAACACTATGCATGGTGGGGGCTGAGCTACAGTTACTTTAGGGAACAAGTTATAGTTACTTGTGATAACTATAAACGGTGAATATCAGTGGTTTTGTTTGTGTAAAATGGTATGTTTTTACAGACATTTTACCTAACTATAAGGTCCCTTGAGATATATATATATATATATTTCATAGGTTTTTTAATAGCTAATTTCTGTAGCTATTAAATATTTGACTTTTTTATAATGAATCCTATATTGTATATTTATGTAATACTATTTTTTTTTCTATAGTGATCATGTTTTTTTTTTTTTTGTGTTTTGCCATGGAGCGCTCACGGTGCGCTTCCCGGTAAGCGCCCCAGTAAGTGCCCCGATGCGCGTACCGGGGAGCGTCCCGTTAACGCTATTGCCGCGAACGAAAACAACATTGTGACGTATCGCTTAGCCGCGCGGTGCGTATGACGCTCGCGGCGTACACGTCCCCGGGCGTGCCCCGGGGTGCGTAGCGTAAACGCGTCGGGTCATGTGACCTGAAAATAAAACTTTTTATTGGTTCATTTCACTTTTGGTTTCCTAATGATGTAAGTCCAGGTCATGTGACCTAAAAATAACACTTTTCATTGGTTCAGAACAGTTTTCTTTTCCAAATGATGAAAGACCCCACCTTTTTTCCTCATTCTACCTTTGTGCTTTGAGAGAGGTAGACCTGCAGTTATTTCAGTAGAAAATGGCTACATTAGCTGCAGCTGCTGGAGCTTCTGGACCACCACCACCACCACAAGGACCACCACAACTTCACAGTGGTGGAGATCAAGAAGAGGAGGAGGATGAGGAGGAGGAGGAGAGGAGATTCCTCCCAGAGGACAATATTACCTACAATCCTAAAGAGCACATCATCTGGCAGTTTTTTTCAATCCCCAAGGACAAGAAAAAAGTAAATGCGCCTAAGGCAACCTGCTTAATATGTCATCAGGAGCTGTCAAGGGGGAATCCCAACAAAAATACTCCTTTGGCAACCACACCATGATCAGGCATATGCAACGCAAGCATCCAAATAACTATGCTAGGGCAGAGGTCAGGGAACTGGCCAGAAACCCTGTCCAATCTTCTGCCAGCACCTCCCAAACTAATGTTCCCACCCCATCGGGACCGGAAGTTAGGGAGATGTGCTCCACCATACAAACAAAGTTTTCCAATTTTAAAATGGTTTGTATTTTTTGTGGAGAAACAATATGCTATGGAGAGCAAAGCATCACACTCATTAACCGTGCTTGGGATAACCACAAGTGCCCAAGGATACATTAATTTTTTACGCTTTTTTTTTTGCTCCTGTTGAGCCGTTTTGAATTCCCTGTTTTTTGTTTCTCCCCTTAAAAAATACAAAAAAAATATGAAACTGTTCAGAAAAGTAAAAAATGTTTAAAAAAAAAATAAAAAAAATAAAACAACAAAAAGAATAAAAACAACAGCTCCCCCCGCGAAAATCGATTTTTTTTTTTTTCGTTTTCAGCGCCGGGGCCCTTTTATGTCCCCCACATCAAACCTAGGGGGTCAGGGGGGGTCTATCCTGCCCCCTTTTGGTTATTTCCCCCTTTGTTTTTGGCCCCTCTTGTGTCTCTATCCTACCGAGACACAAGATGGCGGCCGCTCCAGTCTGTTTGGAATGTTTACAAACACCCGAGAGCCAATCAGCTTTCCGCTCGCGTATTCGCGGTACGCGCTATTGCACGCCCCGGTGCGCGTACCAGGGCGCGCTTATAGATATATATATTTTTTTTAACCTAAATTACTCAAAATCCACCTGAGCACATATCTTGAGACATAGCAAAGGCACACCGGGCTACCAGTCCCTACAATTTTGCCAAGTTTGGTGGAAATCCATTCAGCCGTTCGAGCTAAAAGTGAGTCCAACCGCCCTATGGAAATTAACATGGGGAAAACACGTTTTGGGACCCCCTTTTATCTCGGCCCCCGCTTGACGAATTCCCCCCAAACTTTCAGGGAAGGATCGGAGCACCGCGAGGCAAATTTGAGGAAAAGTTCAGGCAGGTTCCTCAACCGGCGCCAAAGTTATTCCCAATAGAATGTTGCGGATTTCCTATGGAAAACAATCCTAACTATAACTACCTACTGGCGACCGCCAGTAGGTAATATATATATATATATATATATATATTCAACAAAGATGCCTCTGCAATGAGGACGCCACTACGTACTCGATGGATTCACAAATCCCTTTATTAGAACAGCAGCTATACCAGGTCGATTTTTCAATTGTCCCAACGCGTTTCGAAGTACCCTACTTCTTTGTCAAGGGGCAGGCAGCAAGAGGCGGTAAGAGCTACACACGTAATTTTCCCACTTTTGTATGCACTCTCCAGTGAGGCATACTGGTCGGTGTAGTTCCAATCAATTCCCCACATTAGGGTCCGTTTTCGAGCTGTACTTATTTTTCCTGCTTTATCTATTTAATGTTCTTTCAGCCCTCAAGTGGGCCCCCAGCCTTAGTGTACTGCTGATAATTTACAATCTTGTGCGCTGTTTAACAGCCGAATGTTCACAGCCGTCCAGACCCGATTCAAGTTGCTCAGGCGGTGCATCCTCGGCGGCTGAGACCTGCCGCCTATAAATTCAACAAAGATGCCTCTGCAATGAGGACGCCACTCCGCACTCGATGGATTCACAAATCCCTTTATTAGAACAGCAGCTATACCAGGTCGGTTTTTAAATTGTCCCAACGCGTTTCGAAGTACCCTACTTCTTTGTCAAGGGGCAGGCAGCAAGAGGCGGTAAGAGCTACACACGTCATTTTCCCACTTTTGTATGCACTCTCCAGTGAGGCATACTGGTCGGTGTAGTTCCAATCAATTCCCCACATTAGGGTCCATTTTCGTGCTGTACTTATTTTTCCTGCTTTATCTATTTAATGTTCTTTCAGCCCTCCAGTGGGCCCCAGCCTTTTTGTACTGCTGATAATTTACAATCTTGTGCGCTGTTTAACAGCCGAATGTTCACAGCCGTCCAGACCCGATTCAAGTTGCTCGGGTGGTGCATCCTCGGCGATTGAGACCTGCCGCCTATAAATTCAACAAAGATGCCTCTGCAATGAGGACGCCACTCCGCACTCGATGGATTCACAAATCCCTTTATTAGAACAGCAGCTATACCAGGTCGGTTTTTAAATTGTCCCAACGCGTTTCGAAGTACCCTACTTCTTTGTCAAGGGGCAGGCAGCAAGAGGCGGTAAGAGCTACACACGTCATTTTCCCACTTTTGTATGCACTCTCCAGTGAGGCATACTGGTCGGGGTAGTTCCAATCAATTCCCCACATTAGGGTCCGTTTTCGTGCTGTACTTATTTTTCCTGCTTTATATATTTAATGTTCTTTCAGCCCTCCAGTGGGCCCCCAGCCTTAGTGTACTGATGATAATTTACAATCTTGTGCGCTGTTTAACAGCCGAATGTTCACAGCCGTCCAGACCCGATTCAAGTTGCTCGGGCGGTGCATCCTCGGCGGCTGAGACCTGCCGCCTATAAATTCAACAAAGATGCCTCTGCAATGAGGACGCCACTCCGCACTCGATGGATTCACAAATCCCTTTATTAGAACAGCAGCTATACCAGGTCAGTTTTTAAATTGTCCCAACGCGTTTCGAAGTACCCTACTTCTTTGTCAAGGGGCAGGCAGCAAGAGGTGGTAAGAGCTACACACGTCATTTTCCCACTTTTGTATGCACTCTCCAGTATATATATATATGAACACCACAGTCCTGAAGTCGTGCTGGACGCGCAAAAAACAGGTTCGGACCACAAGATGATAAAAGTGCAATAAAGTGCTTTATTCCTTAAAGGACAGCAGCATGACACGTTTTGACTGGGTAAACCCAGTCTTGATCACATGACATGCCCAAAAAAAACACAAGTTTAAATACTGATCTGTTCTCATACAATGCTCTACCTACTTAGTCATAGACATAGACATAAAATAGATACTGCAGGTAAGATCGGCATAAAGTGCAATTCAAAACATTTGGCATACACTTTGTTTGTACAAAGCAAATCAGACAGACTAAAACCACCAAAACATTATTATTTACAAATGGTAAATCTACAAAGTATAAAACAATATTATTACCATTATGTGAATAGCTGTAAAATATATGTAGCTAAAATACAGAGAATGGTGGTAATAGACTAATGATGGGCAAGTGCCCATACAATATCAAATTATATATATATATATATACATATATATATATATATATATATATATGTATATATATATATATATAAATATATCCACACATTAACAAAGTTGCCCTTGTGAAGACGCCAAACACACAGGGGAGCTTGAACCTCTCTTTATTAAGGATCGTTCTTTTTCGAAGGCACCATTGTCCATTCACCTGCCAGCATGATATTTGAGTGTTCGCATCACAGCATGAACCCCGCCCTTGGGGCGTCGGCACCGCAAGTGCCGCTGGTACTTGCAGTTTGTCATCAATTTACTCCAGTGAGTGCTGCAGGAAAAGGCAATGAGGAAGTATTACCCGTGTGGGTTAGGATGAGGCGACACGAAGCAACTTATTGCTTTTACTAGTCCTTAACGTTGGCACTCCCCTGTTCCAATTGCGTAACCTTGGTGAGTCACTGCTGGAACCGCCATGGCAGTGGAGCGTCTTCGCGACAGGACCGGCCGCCAAAAATCCACACATTAACAAAATTGCCCTTGTGAAGACGCCAAACACACAGGGGAGCTTGAACCTCTTTATTAAGGATCGCTGATAAGTTGCTTGTGCTTCCTCACACCACAGAAAGGCCTGACGCGTTTCGAACGGCAATCATTCTTTTTCGAAGGCACCATTGTCCATTCACCTGCCAGCATGATATTTGAGTGTTCGCATCACAGCATGAACCCCGCCCTTGGGGCGTCGGCACCGCAAGTGCCGCTGGTACTTGCAGTTTGTCATCAATTTACTCCAGTGAGTGCTGCAGGAAAAGGCAATGAGGAAGTATTACCCGTGTGGGTTAGGATGAGGCGACACGAAGCAGCTTATTGCTTTTACTAGTCCTTAACGTTGGGACTCCCCTGTTCCAATTGCGTAACCTTGGTGAGTCACTGCTGGAACCGCCGTGGCAGTGGAGCGTCTTCGCGACCGGACCGGCCGCCAAAAATCCACACATTAACAAAGTTGCCCTTGTGAAGACGCCAAACACACAGGGGAGCTTGAACCTCTCTTTATTAAGGATCGCTGATAAGTTGCTTGTGCTTGTGTGGTTGATTAATGGCGGCCGTGTCCAGTCGCGAAGAAGCCCGCTGCAAGTGTAGCAGATCCGGCACTCTGAACATTCAGGCGCTAAGGAGCAGAAAGGCCGTTTGGAGGAATGATGAATACGCGGCATACCAGAGGCAAGGTTGCCTTCACCCACTGGGGTTTTCACGAATGGATTGATTTACAGACTATCGGCAGTACCCACTGGGGTGTAACGGTGAGGGACTTCAAGCTCCAGCATGCCGTCTGGCACTCGCTTATGTGGGTGCACTTGTGAGATGTATCAGGGCGTTCCCCATCTTACCTGCTGAAGTTTGTTACCAGTGCCCGTGAACAAGAACATTTGCTGTTCGAAACGCGTAGGGCCAAGAACTATTGAAGTGTGTGACTATGCATTCTGCTGTGCTGCATTCCCTCCAATAAAGGCAGTCAACTTTCGTGCTGTGGCTCTTCTAGTGGACAAGTTTGTGTGGTTGATATATAAATATATATATATATAGAGAGAGAGATATATATATATATATATATATATATCCAAACCACACTCCTTTGCTGTTGAGCACACACGGGTTTTCGGGGAGAGGCGGTTTAATAAATCACTCAGCATGACGCGTTTCGTTCGTTTAGAACTTCATCAGATGCCGCAATTGCGTGAATTCATTCAGCCCACACTTTAAAAATGCAATGTTCATCTGCGATTGGCTGGAAACACTGCTAGCACTGCTTAGGGGAAAACCTGGCTCGGACTTCACCCTGTAAGTCCGTGCGGAACAGACACCAACGTAAGTACTTGCCCCAGTGGGTGGTGTCTGCTCCATTCCCCCTGCTTGGCTATGTTCTCTTGACGAAGAGGGCAGGGTCTCATACACCTGAGTGCTTACCGGGTGAGGTGAGGCCAATACCACATATAGGACAGGTGTGAAAATCACTCTGCCTATATGGAGGTAATTTGAAAGTTACACATTTATAGTTTTCACACACATGCAGTAGCTAATTAAGGTCCTGAAGAAAGCCTTGGCTATAGGCCCCTAGGGCTGAAACTAGTCGACCATTTTATAAGAACAGCGGCATATTTGTTTGACGTCACATCTGCAATTATTGTAGTAGGTTTGGGAGCGATATTAGAATAAAGTGTCTTTTCCTTATATATCCTTTTTAAATCACTTTTTCGCTTGCAGTGCACTTCCTTTGTTCCATCACAGATATAGTGGATTGTTCTTAAAGACACCAGATTACCAAGGAGTATAACTTGCTATTGGCTATTATTTACCATTTGATGTAAAGGTTGCAAAGACCTATGCATAATATAAACCACACCATCTCCTTTTGTACCAGAAGGACTGAGTGGTAAAGAACGAAGGATATCCACATGATGACACTGGCCATGCTTGGCAATTGATGGAAATCTAACGGTTTCGCATTGGTCTCTGTTGATGTGCTAGTTTTTGTTATAAGTTCCGATCATGGAATGTAAAACTCCTTTCGGAAGATCACGTACTAGTAGTAGGCTACGAGGTTGATGTTTACCGTCTCTCTCTCTTCACTCTAGTTTTTTGACCACCAGATTTCTATGTATTGGATTAGTTGATTTGGGGATTGAATCTGGTTTTGGTCGGTAAATGGTCCCTTAGACCCTTGTCCCTTGTGGATGTATTTATAATACTACTACAATACACATGATGGGAACCGTGAATTGATTACATTTTGAGGTGTTGATGTAGTAGAGATACCAGTACGAGGTTGAGATAGGGTAAAGACGTTCAGACAACTGGAGTCCAAATACATTTTGAGGCTAAAAACCAAAGAACCCTGTGGTCACAACCAGGATGAAGTACCTTGTGCGCACTTTTGAGCAATGAATGTATTGAAATATGCTAAATCTGGAGATAGCTTCAGTTAATTCATTAGAGACCGTTCAAGAGGATTGTTGTACTCTGTAAAGTAATGAATATATACGAAGAAGAAAGATGTGTTTATTTTAATTCCCTGTGACTGTTTAGGTCGTTTGCATGTGCAATACATATTATGAAATATATGGTAATAGTCGACCTTTTGTGAAATTCGTGGTTCTTGGAGTTTGAACCAATATGAAATTAGCTCAATAGATGGGTTGGCCACAGGCCAGGCCCTGTAGATAACCCCCAAAAAGTGGCATCCCCCGCAAGCATCCTACCAACCCCCCTGCAAGATTCCATACCCCCTCAAGTGTTCTCATTTATTTATACATTTTAAAGTCCTGCTGCTAACACTCTACATGTTATGAACAGAGGGGTCCCCCACTTATATGGAGTAAGTACGAAAAAAGGGGAAATCAACATATAAATCAAAAAAGGTTCAGAAAGAAAGGTTTAATCAAAAAGCGTTCTGGAAATGCATTGTTTTATTCACTATGCATTCATATCGTCACAGTCACGTAATTCATTTGTAAATATCAGAGTACACACTCATTGAAGAGACTTTTGTGTTGAACGACATCAATCCATACAGATCGAACATACGTATGTGGATTAGATATATCGACGATATTCTTTTAATCTGGACAGGTACTGAGATAGGAATTCAAGACTTCTACAATTGGCTAAATAGAAGATCTCAGGATATTCAGTTCACCATACAACATGATAAAACATCTGTGAATTTCTTGGACATCACCATCATCGCTGAGAATGATGTACTGTATACGACTCTGTTCCGGAAGCCGACGGAAAGGAACTCGCTGCTCCTATACTCCAGCCACCACCCCAGAGGTCTGAGGGACAATCTGCCATTCGGGCAATTCTTGCGAATACGCCGAAATTGCAGCAAGCAAGAGGACTACATGGAACAATCGGAAGTCCTAAAGACGCGGCTAATAGAACGTGGCTATCCAAAACGCTTAACCACAAAGGCCAGGAAAAGAGCATGGTTTAATCACCGAGACATCCTGTTACAGCCTAAGGAGCATAAAAGCAACACAGAGGACCGCTTAATTTGTGTGACAACTTTCTCCACTCAGAGTAATTCCATAAAGAAGGTGATTAACAATCATTGGAATTTGATTTCGGAGGACCTTGGCAGTAAAGATCTACCATTACATTCCTTTAAGAAGGCGAAGAACATTCGTGACCACGTGGTCTGTTCACTTCTGGACACTGTTTCGGAACCAACAATCACCGCAATGTGGAATCTCCCTCCAATCATGGGACACTTCAGATGTGGTTCCTGTAAAGCATGCCCCGCGACCATTCAAACCAAAGAATTCATTCACAAACAACTACGAGTAACTCTCAAATCTCATACCAACTGTAACACAACCAATGTGATATACTGCATTATATGTCCTTGCGATTTACCCTACGTTGGACAGACACAACAACGTGCAAAAGTGAGGTTTCTCCAACACTGCAGTAGGATCAAATGCAAGGTACAGGGGGCCCCGATGGTAGAACACTGCATTGCGAAGAACCATTTACCAGAAAGCTTGAGATGGGTCATCCTAGAACAGGTTAAACTGGGTCCTAGGGGAGGCAGTATAGCCCCGATCCTGAATGTCAGGGAATTGAAATGGATCACTTTTTTCAACTCAGTGAATAATGGGTTAAATGAATCTGAAAATATTTTTGCCCAACTGGCCAATTTATGATACCCTTCAGAATTTTGGTTAGTTATGTGCACCTTTACCACCATGTTGGTAGGTACGTGCCCATCAACCAACCTTACTCATGTTGGCAGTTTCATGCTAATTTCTGAATTCAACACTATCGGAATTTCCTATGCAGTATCTTATATATTAGCTACCATTGTGTTAGCATAGGTATGTGACTTTAATCAACATATCGAACATATTGTCGTGACCCAACCTTTGATCATGCATTTTGACCGCCTTGTCGGCAGGTCCATGCCAATGTGGGATAATTGAGCTATATGTCCTATTCGTTTTAGCGAACACAATGCACATTATGAATACACGTGGTGTCTGAACTTCGTTCATATAGGTATCATTCACATACATTATCAACATTCACTTAATGTGCAGTGAGCGGGTCCGCCATTTGTTCACACTAAGACGGTTGCTAGGTTACTGACTTCGAGTCCTTCCCTCAACTTGCTGACTCCGTTTATATTTGTTTATTCCCAGACGGTTGCCAGGTTACTTAATTTGAGTCCTTCCTTTATTTTGTTAACTCCATATATATTGAGTTGCCACGCCCCCGCCAGGACACTTCCTGGTTACGGAGCTTTGTTTGCCCGCGAGGATCCCCGGTCACTGCAGAGAGAACTTTAGCAAGAGGTAAATGTCCTTAACAGTCACGCTTCTTTGAGGAGCCCCTGGGTTAATCTAATGCAATCTAACCACGGATTCACTTTATTGATTCAGATATCACGGCGAAGTCATACGAGACCGCCCCACCCCCGCCTTCAGGGCGCGAACATCTCGAAGACGCACTGAGAGGTAAATGCGGTAAATGCGTTACAACTAATACGCTATCCCCCACAAAATCTTGTTTATTTCATTATTAATCGCCGATTCACTCTTTTAACTTAGATACGACGGCGAAGCCATTCATGCTCGCCCCAATCCCCGCCCCCTCCAGGCAGTAGCAATTCGGAATCGCTCCTCTGAGACACCCGTCCCACGCTGAAGGACCGGCTCTCATGGGTAAGGCCTAAAACCCCCCCTCTTTGTAGACATTTGCCAGTATTCACAGTGGGGCAGCTCATTTACCAAAACAGTCTCCACTTGTTCTCTTTACTCTAGATATGGACTCAGAAATCAGTTGAGCCTTTTTCTGACACACAATGATAGTTCCTCTCCGCACTACTTGATATTTCCAACTAAGGTATGACCGGATCTCAGAGTGAATAGCAGCGTGTTTGGCTCTGAGTGGTGATCAATATTATTATTTTTTAAGTATATTTTTATGTTGTTCTTTAGATTTGGATCAAACCGATTGAAATTTAGATTTCCGCAATCCGTAAACCCTACGATTTGTCTATGACCGTGCTGGTCACACGCTTACTTGCAAGACACAGCAGGTAACAGTCCTCATAGACAACCTCTATAGTCCTCAGTATGTTTTTAACGCTGTTCCCGGGCGGCTTGTCATTTCCCCGCTACGGTTATCTTAGGGACACTGTTGCCCTACATTAAGTAAAGTCTGACTCTGCTCTCCTTTTACCCTAGGAGGCTTGCCCATCCCCCCACCCCGTATGTCCTGAAGAAGACCCTATCTGTAAGGACCAACTATCCTACATCGAATCTTGGGTCGAAACGTAGACTGTTCCTCTACCTTTCTTCAACTCCTAGTACCAGCATGATATATACGGCTTTATAGGAGCTTGAACTTTCTGAATAAGCACCTGACAGTGCGGACATTGTATATGACCCTGTTGTGGATAGGGATCATTTTTGAACCTTTACATGAATTTCAATGTAATGTTGTTTCTATTAAATGTATAGTGAGTCACAAATTCTATGCTATCTTTACTACCTTCCTTTCCCTTCTCCTTCTCCCTATGGGCACAAAAACGTATGATAAAATGAGTGTGTACTCTGATATTTACAAATGAATTACGTGACTGTGACGATATGAATGCATAGTGAATAAAACAATGCATTTCCAGAACGCTTTTTGATTAAACCTTTCTTTCTGAACCTTTTTTGATTTATATGTTGATTTCCCCTTTTTTCGTACTTACTCCATATAAGTGGGGGACCCCTCTGTTCATAACAATTAACTACCCAGGTCCCTTTTGACTTCTGGGTCTAACCCTTCATTATAATACATGCTAACACTCTACAGGCAGCCAAACCACACAGCTTGCGACTTTACAGTTTGACTGCAGGATGTAGCCTCCGGCCAGCTCTATGGCCACTCCCCACACAGGCAGCCTGTAGTAGGTAATCTGTGCGTGAGCACAGCCATTATTACGCATTGTATTCTGGGTTGGAATGTTGCTATTTGAATGGTGATCACTGCACAGCCAACCCCCTACGAGTGACCAATCCACAGCAAGTGTCCACCCCCCTCAGACTCCCACTAACAGTTTTGTTTTTAATTTCCTTTTCACAGTACTCTGCCCAAATCCCCACAGACAGTCAACTAACCGCCATGTACAGGCAATGCTGTGCAAACCATGGAGTTACAAGCAGGGCCTGTGTCCATGACTTGCTTCCAAACCCTTCTCCGGCGGGTACCCAAACCCTGCTGTGCACAGCCTTTTGCTGTACCTGGTCCTGACCCCCTGCGGGATGCAAACCCTTGCAGACCTCAACATCACAACATCACAAGCATACATATATATTTTTTTAATGTTCACAGTACAGCAGTAC
Source organism: Lissotriton helveticus (assembly GCF_964261635.1). NCBI lineage: Eukaryota > Metazoa > Chordata > Amphibia > Caudata > Salamandridae > Lissotriton > Lissotriton helveticus. Next base: position 184,382,483 of record NC_136068.1, on the reverse strand, counting down.
TCCAGCGTTAGCTCGGTCAAGCATCACATCCTTGGTACCCAGTGAAGCTTCTACAGGACCTTGCTAGAGTGACTACAGTAGTAACACAGTACCTCACAGGAGGGCCTCCATGGGTCCCACAGGAGTACTGTACGATAGGTACGAAAACATTTGAGTTATTTTTGGCCGCTGGATGTGGGCCCCCTATTGGTCACTGCCATGAGTGCGAGGAGGGCAGGGTGTCCTGTCCATATACGACTTTGGGACAAGAGATCAAGTCCACATGTCCTTTATGTCAGCTGCAACATTTATGTTGAAATTGTGGGCAACCAATCAAGTCCTTTGGTTCTGCAGGAGACTGGTACTTGTCCACCAGAACCCAAATGGCCAGCGGGAGAACAACCTCCCTTGGACAATCAGATGATTCTTTTTTAGGTCTCGCTGAGTAAGCGCTTGCGCTGCTGTGCGAGACATTTTGTAGTGTGCTTTTAAAAGTGCTACCCCAGGCTTCTGCTGGTCTAGCGCTTGCGTTCACGCAAGCGTGCACGCACGCAGCCGCCACCTGCCTCCCTTCCAGCGCGATCACTGCTGCGCGCGCACCACTCGCATGCTTCCGACAAAGCGCGTCCTCGCGATCACCTTCACATTGATTGCGATCACTTTCCCTTTTACGGCCGGTCAGACAATGCTTGTTCTGTTGGCTGACAGCCTTACCATGCCAATGCATGTCCTATCTGCGTTCTTTTGCATCCTTACTCTTGGGCCTTCAGAGCTCAAGAGCCACTGTCTGCCAAGCCCCAAATAGCGAATGTGCTGAAAGCTGGGCTCGAGGTCGTCTGGCTGCGGCCACACCTGCTTTGAAATGCCCTGTTTACAATCTGCTTATCTTCCCCTTACTGCTGATTGAGACATGTCAGATTTCTGTTGACACGATGCCGCACTGATACTCGTGCCTGGTGCGAGCCTCGTGGGCTCAGCATCATTTGCATCAGCAATCTCGGTCATTACATGAAATGACGACAGCAGCCACCGTACAGGCCTCGAACACCCCCTCAGGCGCCGAAAATACCAGTATTCCTTGCATAGCTAAGGACAAATTCACCTGAATTTTTCTGCGCCACATAAGCATCCAGAGTATTTCCACAAGCCCAGCGGGCCTGTCAGTGTTGTGCGTTCATCATTGTTAGTAAATGTGCACCAAAGTTTTTTGAAAATGTATTTACACTATTTCCCCAAAGTCTGTTGTGTCTTCTGGCTGGTGACTGCTTCCCTCCTTTAATGAGCTTTCTATTTTTCACCCCTGCCACTGCTCTAAACGAGAGTTACACTGCTGTGGTTTCTTAATAGCTAATTATTGAAAACCACGTTCCGCTCCATCATTCCTTGCGACAGTCATTTATTCAGTCAGTCCTTCAGGTTTTGTGGCAGAAGCCAGCTTGTGCACGGTGTCGCAGTTCCATCTTGTACATCTAGCTCGCAATCCACATTGACATGGTGTTGTTTGACCTCACACTTATGTATGTTTTTGACTTGGACTGTTTTTGTAGAATGTCTTTTTTCCAATGTTATTTTGCTGCAGTCTCCTCACTAGCCCGTATAATCTCCACGTTTCGTACAGATACCATGGCTTTTGACTCCGGTGCCCATACCGATTTTATCCATAATGTGGATTTCATCTGTCTTAAAGTTATAACTGGCTTTCACGAGTAAAATTGGCTTTTCATGTCCACTCTTTCAAAATCTTTTTATGTAAAATCTCTTTTTGAGCCATTTTTAGTAAGATACACTCTTTGCCACATCTTCTGCTTGTGGTAAAATAATTTCCCACTGACTCGTGTAGAGACATTGCCTCTCTAGCATTGCGCTTAAGCTGTATTTATCAAGGCGCACACTCTAGTTTAGAAGGTTTTCATTGGCAGTATTTTCTTAATTTATTTTCTGTATTCAAAAACTAAAATTGTTTTTTGTTAAAGTGGTGCATTAAAAATTTTGCGCTCCTCATCAGGGAAAACATATCACACCTTGCGTTCAGCGGGGATAACTTACAGATTTTTTTCCAATTCACACCAAGTATACTGCACGAAAACAGAGTTAGTGCTTTTCAGCTGGATGCAGCTACACTATAACTCCTAATGCAACCATTTCAGTTATTTGATGAAACCGCTTAGTGCCTGTAGGAGAAAGGGTCAGAATAACTTTGAAATGGGAGACGACTCCACGTCATTGAAAAAATAAAAAAACTGTTATGCTTTATTTTTTAACATATATTTAGCTTGAATTGTATTTGTGGTATTTAAATAGTTGTTTGCCCCTCACTGGCCATTTATGGAGTTATGGGGGGGGGGTATTCTTTACTGCTATCTAGCCCAGCTCGGTGATTAGTAAATCGCATCTCTGAAATGAAGTAATGCTGAAAACGCTTCACCCCATGCAATTCCTGTGCTTGAATCCATCACAAATAAAATGCTTGATTACGTTCATATAATCCTTTCTCTGTTTCTTCTAGTTTCTTTTAGCGAGCCAAAGTACACATGCCTTTGTTCCTGGCTTGGCAGTTCGGGCTGGACAGCTCCCGTGAGGAGCAGGGTCAAGACTGGTTTGCCAATGGCTGGGTCCAATGTGGGGTGGCATAGTGGGCAAAAGAACAATGGATTTAACCCAGATCTTTTGACTGGGGGTGAGTGTTGAATTTATTCAGCATTCCGTTGGTTATTTGTTGCACACATCCTCTCATCAAGGAACTCTTACTGTAGTAATCAATTCAATTCAATTTGTTTACTTTATTCGGTTTCACATGTTAGAAAACCATAAAAGTATATACATATCAGAATTAATACATTTTTCCATAAAACCATGAATTATTAGTTAAAAATACAGTAGTTTAACATTCAAAAAATTAGATTAAAAAGGAATACAACAAGGTATAAAGTACATCATTCTTCACTTATAAGTTGGTTCTGTGACGAATACAAAATGTTAGAAATCTGGCTATGTTTAAAGCTAGAAAATCAGACTCCAGAAATTGAAGAACCATAAAAGCTGGGCAGCATTGGCGAAGCCCCATACTTTTTAGAATTGGGGTCAGCCAACGCCTTCTAGGTTCAATATAAAATGTACAAAAAAGAGTCAGGTGTAGGAGCGACTGGGCAGATATACCATCACAAGGACATTGGGATAGGAGGTTTGACCAATCGTTGACTGTCGGAAATGTGACTAGTCGGTGGAAAATATTAAGTCTAAATCGGGTCAGCAAGTATCTATCATAGGCGCTTAGATTCCAGGTTAAGTATGGCTGAATCTCCAAGGAGATTTGTATCGACAAAGAGTGCTGAACCGAGCGTTTGTTGTCTTCAGACGCTAAGCGAAGATCAGCCAAATGGGCCAGACATTGATTTTTTAACAATTTCCTTGAAATCTGTGCCAAATCTCCTGGGTTGAGGAAGTATTTCTCCATCCCGAGGTCGTAAAGGAACTTCCTGACATATTGAAGCCAGCCAATCTTAGTGACATTGCCAAGTAAGAGACAGTCCATTACGACAGTAATGAGTAACTTATCTGACGTCCAGAGGCGATGCCATAAAATAATTGGCTGTAACTTTATAATATCAGTGATGTAAGGAAGGCCTAGTTCTAAATGGCAACTATATGTAGAGGTACTTTGTGGGACAGCAAGGAGAAACCTTAGAAAACTGTTCTCCACCTTTTGGAGAGATTCCGCCTGTACGAATCCCCAAACCCCCGTCCCGTAGATGGCAGTACTAACCCATTTGGCCTGATAGATACAAAACATTTCCTCAGGGGTTCGTTTACCTAATCTCTGGGTAAAATTTACTAGGGCCATGGTTGATTTTAAAAACAGCAATTTTCTGGCCTCTATTGCTCTTCTCCATGTGCCTTTCTGATCGATTACAACTCCAAGATATGGATACGTGGGGGTATTCTCCACCCTAATGTTATTTATATAAATATCTCTCCCTTTGCGCACTTTCGACCAGAATTCATGACAAAGGTTTTCTTTATATTGATTTTCAAGTCTAAATTTGACATTAACAAGTTGTATCGATTTAGTGAACGCTGGAGTTCAAGGGGAGTGTGGGCTACAATCACTGCATCGTCTGCATAAAGGAGAGCGGGGATCGGCCGATTTTTAATTTGGGGTAGGTCCCAGGACCCCTCCAGCATGGCGACTTCCAGGCCATTTCTATATAAAGTAAAAAGGAAGGGGGCCAGGACACAACCCTGTCTGACTCCCCGCTCAACCCTGAATGGTGCTGATAATTCGCCCCCGTGCCAAATCTAACTCTGGCTGTCGCATTAGAGTAGATTTCACAGAGAAAATTAACTAAAAGAGGATCCAGACCCAGTCGTGCTAGAATATCCCAGAGCTTCGAGTGAATTACGCAGTCTAATGCTGCGGTGAGATCCACATAAGCCATATGGAATCTCCCGCCCTTTGCTTCCACGTATTTGCCCCTGATTAGAGTCAAATTTAAGACCTGCTCTATGGTCCCCAGGCCTTCCCTGAATCCATACTGGATATCAGATACGATCTTTTTTTCTTCCGTCCACTGCTGCAGTCGTTCTAAAATTATACGCCCTACAACTTTCCCAAGGGAATCGGGGATAACTTACAGATTTTTTTCAATTCACCCCAAGTATACTGCACGAAAACAGAGTTAGTGCTTTTCAGCTGGATGCAGCTACACTATAACTCTAATGCACCCATTTCAGTTATTTGATGAAACCGCTTCGTGCCTGTAGGAGAAAGGGTCAGAATAACTTTGAAATGGAAGACGACTCCACGTCATTGAAAAAATAAAAAACTGTTGTTGGACAGGCCTCGTGGCCAGGCTGTCCCCTCCCCGCATGGCGGGTCGCGGACCCCTGCTCCTCCTGCTCCCCGGACAAGAACCACCCCCGCAGCCCGCCGGGGCAACCTCCGGCCCTTCCCCGACGGAACCCTGGCTCCTGAACACCACCGTATCGGCTGGCCCGGGTCCTTTCCAGAACCCCTGTCCCCGGCCCAGCCGCCATTTTGGACATTACTCGACCAGGCCTCGTGGCCTCGGGTCGACCTCGGCCTCGGGCCCAGCCAGGCCCCGACATCGAGGCACCACCATCCACCCAGGGGGTAAAGAGACCACTTGGCAGGTCAATGGGAGAAGGAGTGTCAACGGCTCCCCTCCGCCAGGTGTCGATCGCCCCAGCCTCCCTGGGCGCTGGCTCCACCCCCCTGCTGGGTGTCTGGACTCCCTCATCCCGGACCCCCCGACCTCCAAGTGCGAGGGTCCGGACATCAAAGGGCGCCAGGCCTATAACTGGGGCAGCTCCAGAGCAGGAAGGCAGTTGGATCCTGGAGTCGAGAGACACCAAGACGAACTCATCTTGAAGGCCTGCTGGCGCTGCCGCGGCTCATCCTTTCGTGAACCATCTTGAAGGCCTGCTGGCGCTGCCGCGGCCCATCCTTTCGTGAACCATCTTGAAGGCCTGCTGGCGCTGCCGCGGCCCATCCTTTCGTGAACCATCTTGAAGGCCTGCTGGCGCTGCCGCGGCTCACCCTTTCGTGAACCATCTTGAAGGCCTGCTGGCGCTGCCGCGGCCCATCCTTTCGTGTACCATCTTGAAGGCCTGCTGGCGCTGCCGCGGCTCATCCTTTCGTGAACCATCCCGAAGGCCTGCTGGCACTGCCGCGGCCCCTACTTGCGAACCATCAGCTCGAGGATTGTGAGCTCCACACCTGCTACCCCCGTACCGGTCCGGTACTGAGACTGTCCCGCTACCCTTCCCCCCAAATAGACTAGAATTGACAGGGTCCTCGTATCCTGGTCCTGCTGTACCGTCAATTACCTTGCTCTTAAGAAATATAAAAGTGTGAAGAACGCGTCCCTGTGTGGTGTCTATCTGTGGGGGGGAAGTTACCTGTCTGTACGATTACCGGGGAGGACCCTCACCGGAGGCCTCTCCCCCCTGTACTCGGCCGACCCTCCGGGTCCCCGTCTAACATTGGTGGCAGCGGTGGGATCCGAGCCGACGCATAATCGTACAGAGAGTAACACCCCAGGACACACAGCAACCATGACGACAAAGGAGAGTGGACGGCCCCTATGCCATGATCTGAGGCGTCCGTCTGCACTATGAATTCCCGGCTGTAGTCGGGGGCTTGGAGTACGGGGGCGGTGCACATGGCGGACTTCAGGTTCTCAAAGGCCGTCTGACATTCCGGCGTCCAGTTGACTTTCTGGGGGTTCTTTTTGGATGTGAGTTCTGGGAGGGGCTCGGAGTCTTCTTCAGCCCCACTGTCGGTAGCCATCAGGAGGCTAAGTTCAGAGCGTACAAAGTGGGGCTTGAGTCTGTTGGCGTGGAGGGGGGGAGCTTTCAAGGTCGTTCCCCAGAAGGCAGTCCACCGGTGCATCGTCGCGGACAGTTACTTTTAGCATGCCGGACACCCCCCCCCCACTCGAAGGGGATGCGGGCCATCTGGCACAGGCTTTCGGAGTTGTCTGCCGACCGCACTGGACAAAGTACATTTGGTAGGATCTGGTCAGGGGTCACCAGGTGGCAGCGGACTGCGGTCACACTGGCTCCTGTGTCACGGAGGGCTTCCGCCCGGCGTCCATTGATTGTGACCCACTGGCTGTATTTCTGCGTGTTGGCGGGGATGGGCGCCCGCGGGACCATGTCCCTCTCTCCTAGACAGACCAGGGACATGGCAGCTGGTTCCCACTCGGGCTGGTACGGCTCGAACTCTTCGGCGTCTTCCTGGCCTAGCTCTTCTCCCAGAGCGGCGGCGGTGATCTGGCGGTTCATGGGACTCTGATTTTTCGGGCAGTTGGGATCATTGGCGTAGTGGCCGGGTCGCTGGCACTTGTGGCAGGTAACGTTGGCGCGGAAACCTGGTCGCGTTGGAGGGCTACCTCTTCCGGCCGGGGGCGGGGGGTTGCTAGTGGAGGGCACGGTGACGGTGTCCCAGCCCCGACCCTGGCCTCCTCCTCCTCCCCGTGGCCGGTGGGGCCCTTGGGAGGCTCTGTTTTGCTCGCTGGGCCAGTTTCGAGGGACTCGGGTGCTTTCCCATCGGTCTGCTTCGATGGCGAGTTTCAGAGGTTCGGTCAGTTTACTATCAAGGAGGTGCTGTCTTAGTTCGACAAAGCAATTATTGGAGAGGTGCTCCCATACAATCAGGTTGAATAATTGCTCGTAGGTGGTGACCTGGCTGCCCTTGATCCATCCCTCAAAGGCTCGGCTAAAAAAGTTCACATACTCCACCCAAGTTGTACCAGGGATCCGTTTGCAGTCCCGAAATCTCTGCCGGTACATCTCGGGCGTGAGCCCATAGCGAGTGAGGAGGGCGGCCTTCATGTGGCCCCGTCTAACAACTGTTATGCTTTATTTTTTAACATATATTTAGCTTGAATTGTATTTGTGGTATTTAAATAGTTGTTTGCCCCTCACTGGCCATTTATGGAGTTATGGGAGGGGGGGTATTCTTTACTGCTAGCTAGCCCAGCTGGGTGATTAGTAAATCGCATCTCTGAGATGAAGTAATGCTGAAAACGCTTCACCCCATGCAAATCCTGTGCTTGAATCCATCACAAATAAAATGCTTGAATTACGTTAATTTACTCCTTTCTCTGTTTTTTCTACTTTCTTTTAGAGAGCCAAAGAACACATGCCTTGGTTCCTGGCTTGGCAGTTCGGGCTGGACAGCTCCCGTGAGGAGCAGGGTCAAGATTGGTTTGCCAATGGCTGGGTCCAAGCTGGGGTGGCATAGTGAGCAAATGAACAATGGATTTAACCCAGATCTTTTGACTGCGGGTGAGTGTTGAATTTATTCAGCATTCCGTTGGTTATTTGTTGCACACATCCTCTCATCAAGGAACTACAAGGGAATACAAGCATTGGCATGGCCAATAGGTCTCGCATTTGGGACCTTATAAGTATTTAGTTATGCAGCACAATATCCTTGTTGACACAGTTGGCAAAACAAACCACCCTCATTTGAGATGTCATCAGTGATGCCATCAGTGATGTCACTGACCATGTCATGAATGATGTAATATGTGACATCATCAGCAGTGGATTGCGGGCGCGCAAGTTATACTTAGTACAACTAACTATAACAGAGGAATTTCAATGGTTTTGTACGAGTGAAATGTCCAGCTAACTATAACACCCCTAAAACCTATGTTTTTTTTCAGTGAAGATAAATATATATTCGCGAAGGTTTTCCCAGTTCACCTAGCTCCGGGGCAACAAATGACTCGCACTCCAGGGTCCATGTTTGAAAGTGGATATTTATTGGCGACGCGTTTCGACCATACGGTCTTTTTCACTAGTATATATATATATATATATATATATATAAGTTCAAAACCGGGGTAGGTTACTGGGATCTGGTTCCCGTGGTCAGGTGGCGTGTAAATCTCGGCACCCCCGCCGCCGAGCAATTCCAATTTCTTCCAAGTTTTGCAAGTTAAGCACCACACGCACTCGGAAAACGTACAGCTATTGGCGTTTATTTTCCAAAATAACGCTACGCGTTTCAACACCGAAGTGCCTTGCTCACACGTTAACCTCAATTCGTGAGGAACACATTTAAGTACAGACTTCCCAATAGGAAATAGTAAACATAAAAGAAGTACATACAGATCATGTTACAACGGCGGCCATTAATAAATGTCAATTCCTCCGTGTGTCTCTATGTAAACAAAGTATCATACATTAGAAACCGCATGTACAATTATTGACAGGCTGGTATGTTGGTCAAAATAACTAATCATAAGTTAAATGAACAGAAAAACGCAGTCAATGGGCCAGTGGATGTAAGAACTAACACCATTACTCGTATGTATCCACCATTTTGGAACAGGGTCTCGCGATCGATTCCACGTAAGGAATAGACCAAACAATCATCCAAAATTAAATTTGAAATAAAGTAAACAGTGGTGGAAAGCCGGGATGAGATTATATGTAACAATACACTTTCTTGGTACACATTCCCGTGGATAATTCGGAGAAATTCACTCGGTCTAGTCTAGTGAGTCTATTGTGTTAAGACCTTCAGATAAAGGGGGTAATATTGTGCTATGGGGCAGGGACCTATACATTAAGGAAGCCCTACGACAACTAGATGGCAATATCTTTTATACCAAGTCAAACCCCAATGAATATCACCAGAGTATTGAGGAGACTTGGAACAGACTTCATGACTGGCAAATAGAGGGGCTCCTCTCCTGGCATGAATTCTGTTTTCTCAAACGTGACTACCCCAAACTACCTATTTTCTATTTACTCCCCAAGATCCATAAAAATCTCTTGGAACCGCCAGGGAGACCGATTATATCCTCCATAGGAAGTGTCAATGAGAATCTTTCAGTATACATTGATCACTTCCTTCGAGAATATGTCATCAAACATCCTTCTTACATAAAGGACACGACAGATTTCTTAAGTAAAATAGACACCATTGTGTGGACAGAGGGTTCTATACTAATAACCATGGATGTCAGTGCATTATACACTATTATCGACCACACCCAAGGCATGGAAGCATGCTATCACTTTCTGAAGAGTAGAGAACTAGGATTTACTAACCATACTGTTATGATCATCGAGATGATGAAATTATGCCTGCGGAATAACATATTCATGTTTGATGGAGTTCTATTCAAACAAACCCGCGGCGCAGCTATGGGTTCAGCCTTTTCTCCCAATTTTGCCAATCTCTTTTTGGGCAAGTGGGAGGAAGAAATCATGAGTAATGAAGACCTTAAGGAAGATTTTGGGAAAGTCCATACGTGGATTAGGTATATCGATGACCTTTTTGTCATCTGGCAAGGTACTGAAACAGAAGCGGTGAATTTTATTGCTAAACTGAATCAAAATAGCTACAACATCCAACTCACTTATAACATCAATAGAAGTCGGGTTGAGTTCTTGGACACCAGCATTGAGGTCCATGAAGGCAAACTGATTTCCAAGTTACATAGAAAGGAAACCTCAGGCAACAGCCTCCTACATGCCCTCAGTGCCCATCCCGACCCCTTGAAATGGAGCATTCCGTACGGGGAATTGCTCAGGGCTAAAAGAAATTGCACGAGAGAGGAGGATTATGAAAAAGAAAAAAACAACACCATCAACCGTTTTAGAGAAAGGGGTTATCCTGAATGGGTACTCACCAAGGCAGTCACCAAAGCAACGGCAGTCCTTAGACCAGATACTCTAGTGTCAAAGCAGAAACCCAGTAACAATCCAGATTCTCCCAGAATCATTACCACATATAATCAGAAATCCAAAAAGGTTCAGAAAATCATGGCTGACAATTGGAAAATCCTCAAAGCAGACACCATCATAGGTCCTAAACTCACCAAGAGGCCCCGTATAACATACAGAAGAGGGCGTAATTTGAGAGATATGTTGGTTAAAGGAGATATCAGTGATAAAAAGAGCCAACACATCCAAGGGCTTCAGGGATTTTTTCCCTGTGGCCACTGTACGGCGTGCCGTAGAAGTGTCATGGTTAAAGATCTTGCAATACCAGGCAATGACAAAAGGTGGCAAATCAAACATTTTTTAACTTGCAGCTCTACCTATGTGATCTATGTTTTGGAATGCCCCTGTCAGAAAAAGTATGTGGGTAGTACGTCCTGCACTGCAAAGAAAAGGGTTCAAGAGCATTTGAGGGCCATTACTAATAAAGATCCTAAGTACCCGATCGCCAGACATTTTCAAAGCCAACATCAATCCAATAATGACCTATTGAGATACTATGTGATTGAACAGGTTAATGTTGGCAGAAGGGGAGGCAATCGTGAGCTTGCTCTGAGGAAAAAAGAATCCAAATGGATATTAGAATTGGAAACTAAATTCCCCGGGGGACATAACTGGGATGAAGAACTTGCAACCCATCTGCATATAGATTAAAAGAATTGGTTTTGTTTAAGTGCTAACTGTACTCTTGTTAATCTGTCATAATAGTGTCCCTTTTGTGTGATATAAGGAGATATGATAATTGAGTAAACTTTGCAATGTGTTATGTTATGTTTCTAGAATGTTTTTAATCCATTTTAATAATTTTTGTAATCTCTGTAATTTTCCTTCTAGGAGCAAGTTGAGGGACGTCACTTATTAATTGAGCACTGCACTGACCCCCCATGGCTCCCATCTAATGAAGAGAAACACTCTACCACGTTAAGATAAGATACTCACCTTCACTTTTTTTGATATTGATCTATTGGGACTCAAAAAAACTTTTCTTGTATTGCACCCTGCACTCTTTTTGTTTGTGTAGGAACAATCTGTGACAGACCAAGAATTTTTACTTTAACTTTTTTGTACAGACTGGTTTTTTCACCCTAAGACTGATTATGGGTGGGTCATCACTGTCGGGCACTAGACCGAGTGAATTTCTCCGAATTATCCACGGGAATGTGTACCAAGAAAGTGTATTGTTACATATAATCTCATCCCGGCTTTCCACCACTGTTTACTTTATTTCAAATTTAATTTTGGATGATTGTTTGGTCTATTCCTTACGTGGAATCGATCGCGAGACCCTGTTCCAAAATGGTGGATACATACGAGTAATGGTGTTAGTTCTTACATCCACTGGCCCATTGACTGCGTTTTTCTGTTCATTTAACTTATGATTAGTTATTTTGACCAACATACCAGCCTGTCAATAATTGTACATGCGGTTTCTAATGTATGATACTTTGTTTACATAGAGACACACGGAGGAATTGACATTTATTAATGGCCGCCGTTGTAACATGATGTGTATGTACTTCTTTTATGTTTACTATTTCCTATTGGGAAGTCTGTACTTAAATGTGTTCCTCACGAATTGAGGTTAACGTGTGAGCAAGGCACTTCGGTGTTGAAACGCGTAGCGTTATTTTGGAAAATAAACGCCAATAGCTGTACGTTTTCCGAGTGCGTGTGGTGCTTAACTTGCAAAACTTGGAAGATATATATATATATATATATATATATATATATATATATATATATATATATATATATATATATATATATATATATATATATATATATATATATATATATATATATATATATATGTAATGCTGGGCTGTTCTTTGTTGAATAGATGTGTTTACTGAGAACCTGCAATAAGAACCCAAGTAAGTCCAAAACTCAAGCCAAGTTGTAAATATTCTTGAGAAACCTGGAATAATAAATAATACATCTTTATTTGTGGGCATTGTTTCTGCTGAGTGAAACAATATTTATGTTTTCATTAAGTATTTTAATCTACAACATGAATTGGCTGTGTTGTTAGAAAAACTTGGTTATCCAAAACGGGTTTCTTCAAGTGCACATCATGTCGTGCTTGTACGTTTGCCAAGAACAGCACTCACTATAAGACTGCTTTCAGTGAGAAGGATATTCCCATTCGGGAATACCTCACATGCAAATCCGAATATGTAGTCTATAAGCTTAGATGTACTTGTAATCTGTCATACATTGGCAGTACTAAGCTTCCAGTCAACAAGCGTATTTTACAACATATCAGAGCTATTGTCAATTCTGACAGTAGATACCCAGTGGCCAGACATTTTAAATCAATTCATAGTAACAAACTTAAAGATTTTGAATACACGGTCTTGGGTTCAGTCCCTAACCCCGGACGGGGTGGGAATCGTGACAAGTTGTTGCGACAGAAAGAAACCCATTTCATTCTTTCTTTGGATACCAGGGTCCCAAATGGGCTAAATATCAATGAGGACCTGCATAACTTTCTGTGATTCTGTGATGATAAATTATTATTGTACCTTTTCCATCCTTGAGTATGTTAGTTTCCAGTATGAGCTTTGTCTTTCCGTTGTTGAGTTTCTGTACATTTGGATAGTCTTTATGAGATGAATTGATGTTTTCATACATTATACCTTTATGCCACTGTTAAAATTTATTAAGTATGCTCTCTTTTTTTAGAAAATGTACTTTTTGCACTGCACTTTTTTCTGGGATTTTTTAGACTGAAATATGGTAATTATTACATTAGTATTGATTTTTGGATGTGGCCATTACTCACAATTTTTGCACTTGCATTTTATGTGTATGAAGGCGGCTACCTAGATACCCTCGGATCTAGAATTCTGTACTCTTGCACTTGCACTTCATTATATTGATAATATAATTTTATTATCTTTTTAAATGAATATTTTTTAAATTAGATTGATATATACATGCAATTCGGGTTTCAACTTGCGCAAATTGGCACTGGCCATAATCAATCAGGTCTCATTTTATGAATTCTAATCTGCAAGCTTTTGTCCATGTCCTCCTATTAGAGGTTTGAATTTTGTGTTACCATACGCAGTCGTTTTGTTGATGCTTTGCACACTTCCAGCCTTTCAATGTATTTTTAAACTTGTTGGGCTTTTTAAAACTACTGAGCACTTTAAATTCCCTAAGCCTGCTGGGGCGCGTTATATGAGCAAGCTCCTTTACGGAGTGAAACGCGTCATGGAGGACACTGGTCCGGCACTTTCATGTTGAAATAAACAGATGAAACTGTTCACACGAATGTTCGTGACTCTGGCTCTTCATTGAAGGATTTCGAGTTGGGGAAGTGGTCCTTGCCTGGTGTAGTCCGCCGTACCATTGGCGGTCAGGTTCTGCAGAGACATATATATATATATCAGTGCAATTAATGTGACAAACATACAGGAGAGATACCATCAGAGTTTGTACACCTGGAGATCGGCAGGGTTGATCTCAAAGTATGAATTTGAGTTCCTAAAAAACAATTATCCAGTGACGCCACACCTTTACCTCATCCCCAAAATCCATAAAAATGAAGTTTGCCCCCCAGGAAGGCCCATAATATCGGCAATTGGGGGGCTTTTTGAGAATACCAGCAAGTTCATTGATTACTTTTTGCAACCCTATGTACAGAGACTGCCTTCATACATCAAGGACAGTGGGGATTTTTTAGCAAAAATGTATAATGTTAATTAGCACTCGGACCTTGTCTTGGTCACCTTGGATGTACAGAGTTTGTACACCAGTATTCGACATCATGATGGGTTGCATGCAATCAAACACTACCTTGACACCAGGGACATAGAATTACATCAGCACACAGCCATGCTACTACAGATGATCGAATGGTGTCTCGAGAATAACACGTTCATGTACAATGAGCTTCTCTACCAGCAAATACAGGGGACTGCCATGGGTACTTGCTTCGCCCCCAGTTATGCTAATTTGCATATGGGCTGGTGGGAGGAGCAAGTACTAATGGCAGAACACAGCACACAAATGTCAACTAATGTGATGCAATACAGTCGTTACATAGACGACATTTTTCTGTTATGGAAGGGCAGTGAGGAAAGTGCTAGGGAATTTGCTGAAGAACTGAATGAGAACTCTCTGAACTTAAAGTTCACATGTAATACCAGCAAAACCTCGATTGTTTTCTTAGACTTGGAATTATTTGTTTCGGAAAACAAGATTCAAACGAGGACCCACTGAACCAACTTCCGGCAATACCATCTTGCATGCTGGAAGTTTTCATCCTCACAGCCTGATCACTAGCATCCCCTATCCTGAGTGCCTCAGAATGAAGCGTAACTGTAGCACACAAGATAGCTTTGAGACATCCAAAGAACAGTTGTTCAAAAGATTGCGCTCCCGAGGCTATTCTGAGAAAATTCTAAAAACCGCAGAGAACAAATGCATGACTAAGAGTAGAGAGAATCTATTACTCAAAAATACCACACCAGTAACATTGAATAAAAAGATTGAGATACCACGAAACATCACAGGGTACAATGCCTATCACACCCATGTACGCAGAATTTTGTACAGGCATTGGCCCGTAATGCGCAGTGACCCCACATTAGGAACATCATGTGCCAGGTTCCCGCAGATTACATATAGAAGGGCTAAGTCAATGAAGCAGGAATTGGTATCCAATATTCCGAGCCAAGTAAGCAATACTAATTGGCTTCAGAGTAAGAAGGGATTTTTCAAGTGCACGAAGTGCAAAGCATGTCAGCATGGTATTAACCTCAGCAAAGTACACCTCCCACTCAGAAAGACACCATTGGAGTTAAGAGGGAACTTCAATTGTAAAACAGATTATGTCATTTATGTTTTACAATGTACGTGCAAGAAGCGTTACGTTGGAAGTACATTACATCCAGTACATGTAAGAATCTTACAGCATTTGAGAGCTGTGGCCAACGACGATCAAAGTTACCCTGTGGCACGCCATATTAACGCTTTTCACGGAGGGAGAATAGAAGATCTGCAATACTTTGTTATTGACAGTATCAGCAAGAACATAAGAGGAGAAAACAGACTCCTAGCACTTAGGAGATTGGAATCGAGATATATTGTTCTGCTCGACACCAAGACTCCCAATGGCTTAAACTCTGATGAAGCGTTAAGCGTGCACTTGTAACCCAACATACAAAAGACTAGCCCCTCATCTGATATTTTGTCAATATTTTGCTCCATGTAAAGCCACGTATCCCACTCCTCTGAAACTTCGTGGTAAAGATACTGGCAAAACACCACAGTATTAACACTTTTGATTAAAACTAATTTTCACAGCAAGATAGTTTGTTATTCGGAGCACACAGGGTAATTTAAACTTTTTAGTAAATTCACACAAGGAAATTCATAAAGTCACAGTACTGAGTTATCCAATATCAGATCAAGAGAGGTATTGGAGGTTAAAATTACTATGAAAAAAACATATGGGAGTATAACAATAGTCCATAGTTGCTAAGCCCACTGGGGCACAACACTTCATGTAAATATGATGTAAAAATGATGTTAAATGGTCTATTAAAACTGTTATATGGCTATATAATGTAGGGCATAATGTAATCCAGTACTGTGAGAAGTCACGTTGTTTTATAATTTCACCGTATATTTTGTTTTAGTTTTTTCACTGTTTAGAAGCACACACTCTTTCTTTTTTGCACTTTTTTTGATTGGTCGCGTATACATGTATCGTTGTTGCATTTATAACTTATGATAGATGCATTAGAGAATACAAAAATCAATGGCGGCAATTGCGAAGTATGATTTTTAATAAGAACATTACGAACTGCTATTCTTTTAAATAGAATGAATTATATTAATACACTTTCATGAAATTCTTGTATTGCAGTTCATGATGCATTGAATGTAAAAGATAAGATTACTCGTAATGCAAATGTTTCTTTCGTCTAAATGCAACTCACCTCTTCCATGTCTATGATAATGGGGAGGGTAACCATAGCAACCGATGTACGTCACCAGGAGGCTCCGATAAACTTGTATGTATATATTCTTGTAGCTTCCACTTTGAAGTTGTTGTGAGCAAGGCGGGTTTCCCGCCGAAATGCGTCAGCCATCATCGTTGGGTGAATAAAGAACTCCTCTTTGATGAGAATCCCACGGACTCAGCGCCTTTTTTTGTATTCTTGAAAGGAAGGTTTGGATTACATATATATATATATATATATATATATATATATATATATATATATATACATATATATATATATGTGTGTGTGTGTGTGTGTGTGTGTGTGTGTGTGTGTGTGTGTGTGTGTGTGTGTGTGTGTGTGTGTGTGTGTGTGTGTGTGTGTGTAGTGTGTATGTAATATGTAATATGTAATGCTGGGCTGTTCTTTGTTGAATAGATGTGTTTACTGAGAACCTGCAATAAGAACCCAAGTAAGTCCAAAACTCAAGCCAAGTTGTAAACATTCCTGAGAAGCTTGGAATAAAAAATAATACATCTTTATTTGTGGGCATTGTTTCTGCTGAGTGAAACAATATTTATGTTTTCATTAAGTATTTTAATCTACAACATGAATTGGCTGTGTTGTTACAATGGCATTCTTCTGATCTGTTCAAGATAAACAATAGGTTTTTAGGGCCTCATTTAGATGATGGGGGTGGTCCACCATTTGTCAGGGGGGTGGAGGTCTCTCTGCCAACCTAGCTGGACTACCACCCACTATATTATGGGATCTCTGCTAGCCCTGCAGAGTTCCTTGTGCCTTCAGACAAACCGCTGTAAGCATGCTCCCTTTGAAGCTACTGAAAGTTTGCCGAGTGACTGCCATTGTTCAGGTGGCCACTCATCTAACTTTTTTTCCCCAAAAAAGGTGTAAGTTTATGTTGAAAAACAAAAAGATAACAACCCAGACAATTTGGGAGTTTTCTCATAGGGTGTGGAGCTCATTTAAAAAATGTTCTGGACCAGCAGGGTTTCACTGGTGGTCCTGAACAGAAAAAAGAACATTAAATAGGGTTGATGGTCTCATGAACCTACTTTGACGGCCCCAAATCTGTTGAATCTTCGGTGTAGGGTTTCAAGTAGCAGAGCCAGAGGGGTCACCGCCATCTGAAGCATGACTGTCGGTCTAATTCTCACTAGAGCGGGAGGACCATTCAGTTTGCTGACATAGTATTTCTCGATATTTGTAGCGGAGTACACTGTCTGCCAAACTCTCAAACAGGAACCTAGATTTTTTTCTTAATACAACCATGTATTTTCTATAGGGTTAAAATCCCATTTGTATCAACGTGCGTTAATGTCAAAATATATAGATGCATAGATAATAGTGCAACAGCATGTGCCTCACAAATCACCTTTAATAACATAAGGTACTGTAGAATTTTCTTTTCCTACAGTCAGATCATTAGCCTTTCCTCTATGCTTAATTTTCGCACCCTGCTTCCTAATTTAGCCCTCAGATGTCACATAGTTGCCATGACATTGTGTAGTGAAATCAAGGATCGAAGTGCATCAAGAAAAAGTATGGGAACTTTGATGCTATGGCCAATGGGAGCGGGGTGAGTGAGCGTGGGAGCGGATCTGAGGTGTGGCTAAAAAACAAATATTCTGTAACGTTTTTCTGTCTTTCATCTTCAGGTAACAACATATAAAATAATACACTTGTCAAATGAAAACTAAATTCAAGTTAAGCTAATCAGTGGGAAATGCACCATTGTACATTATGAAACCTCTCTAAGTTAATGCACTGCAGAGGTCTGTGTGTAACCAGAGAGGCACAGAATTGAAACCTGGTTAATGCAGTGGAGAATAGTGACTTGTGTATGTTTAGTGCTACTAGGTCCCAGCTTGTGACAGAAAGCACTTTGAATATATGTCATTATTTTAAACTTGCATTAAACACAGTATAAGATAGACTGTTACAAAATGTGCAAACAGGTTTAGGATAAAAAAAAGTGCTTCCAAAGAATACATTTTAGTAATACCCAGACTGTATTTATTGCAAATGTTTTTTATAACAGTCTTGTAAAAGGACACATTTCATGGCTCAGATGGTACCTCCCTTGCAATATTAGGCAAAATGAATACATCAGTGTCATCAGGAAGCTTCAAGTGATTCTGTTAATCAAAGCCAACACCCGCTTCACAGCACCCTTCAGATTTGGAGATTGACCAGTTGGGCTTATTTACATTTGTTTCAGGCAGCAGGCACCCTGGCATGAACGCTTGTTTTAGCTGTCTGCCCCTGTCTCTGTTTCACAGCACAGGAGGCTCCCTGCCTTACACTGCTGTCGGAATTAACCATCCGGGGACAGTTGTCTTTTCCCAAAAAGTATGGGAACTGGTTTTTCCTAATTTAAAAAAGTATGGGCACGTCGACGTGCCCCTCAGATCCCGCCCACTTCGACCACTGAATGAGATTGCCAGTATATGCCCACACTCCAAACTATGGTACATCCCTACATCCCTAAGTGACTTTTAACCCTCTACTGACCTCCTGACCTTTTGTCGCCATCTTCTACATTTATTGGCATTATAGTGCTGACATAGCTCAAGGGAGTAGTGGAGCACTTTATAGAACATTTTGTCTTGTGGCAAACCCTCTCAAACACGAGGCACTGTACATAAAACAGTAAGTAGTTTGGTCGCTCCAACTGAGGTTGCATTAAATAAACCAGGATCTGAAGGGGGAAGAAGGACTGGGACTTGTAACGTTGACTGTAGACGCAAAGTGTTTTTTACACATTTAGACTGCTTATCTTTTCAGCTTGAGTCAGAGATTGAACGATTTACCTAGAACAGGAGGTTTTTGATCAGGTACTGAGGCAGAAACTAGAGCTGAGAGCGTTGTTACAAAAAAATGTTGTCTCTGCACAAATGGCACATGCTGCCATCTGCGCAGCCAATCTGACCTTGAAATAGTGCTCTGAATGTGTGCCCCCAGGAGATGTGGCATGCATGAAATCGCGTCCAAGTACACTTTGGAGTGGTTGCAGAGATATAACAGGGGCTCCTGATAAAATGCTTCAAAAGTCTGGAACAACCTATCACAACACATCAGAGACCCCTCCTCTCTTCGTGACTTCCGCAAGAAGCTACAAATTTGGCTCTTTGAGTATGCCCTTTAGTGCTGGCCTCACACACCAGCTACTAGTGCCTTGATAACCTCAGGGGTGATATGTGCACTATAAAAACACTGTTAACATAACATAAAATAAGTTTTAGTTAATTGACAGTTTGATGTCATGCCTAAAAGGCCATAAAAACAGTTCATATACACACATAACTCAAATCGTATTTAAAAACGTAAACTTTTACAACTGAGAGAAAATGTTTGGTACTCGTATATAAATATACTTTTACACGCCCACATACAAGCATTTAAAATCAACAAGTACTCGTTTTAACCCTGACCCTTCTATGCATCCCCCTAGCATCATAACATAACCCCCAAGCATCACAACATAACATAACATAATGTGAGGCAGCCACAAAACACACCTTGTTGTGCAGGAAAGTGGAAAGGACCCCCTAATTCCATAATCAGGCTCAGAGTGCCCCTGTCTCACTCTGGATGCCTACACTCACCATATCTGCGCTAGGACACCCGTGACACTGAGGGCAGCCTTGAAGGACTCAAGGACAGTGGGTGCGGCCGGGGACTCTACCCACTCTCGCAGGGCCCTTCAGGATGAATCCAGGAGTCATAGGAACCAGAATACAGACATGAAGCAAGGAATGAATCATTGCCATATTACTGACTATGGGGTATATTATCAAGCACAGCGTTAACATTATCGCCATTTTAGCGGCAGAAAACTGCAGCTAAAGCAGCGATAATGGGCTTGATAATACGCCGTAGCGAATTCCCATAGAAGCCCATGTTCACACCAGAACATGGGCTTCTATGGGAATTCAAAAGGGTGTATTATCAAGCCCATTATCGCTGCTTTAGCTGCAGTTTTCTGCCGCTAAAATGGCGCAAATTCCGCCGCAGTGCTGAACATTCCGATCGCGGGCGTGGTCATGACGGCTCCCGGCCGTCATCAGCACACACCCACCATGACTCATAACAGCCAGGAGCAGTTATGAGCATGGAAGAGGTTAACGCTGTGTCTTGATAATATGCCCCTCTGTGCTTCCTTCTCTTATGCACACATACTACCTGGGTCAGTTAGTTCATGCACAGGCGACTACACTTTTTTGGCCGTTGTAGGCACTAAATGCACCCAGTTTGTGTGCACATATGCACAAACAGAAGCCTCTCCCCATAATAGTTGGCCTCAGATATCCAAGCCCTAAAGTTAGCAACTTAATCATGAGGCCAAGAACAGTCAATTGTAAATGTATCATACTGCCGTTGTAGTTTTGATAGGCCATAATAAATGTTTTACTCATTATGAACATGCTAAAACGTACGTTCATTCGGTGCACACCAAGGGTTGCACAGATCCAAGCGAGGCCATCAAATATGCAAAACGGGGGTCTTCGGGGGAGAGGGTGGGGAGGAACGAAAGAGAAACTCCCGCTCGGGTGACTGAGAAAACCAGATATAGACTTTCATGCCTACATAAGTTGTCAACTGAGATGTGAATTCCCATCCTCTTAGCACTTTTTTGCTGCCCAGTTCCCTTGTACTTTAAAAATCAGATGTTTTTAATTTTTGAAGACGAATAAGGAAAATCAAAGAGGGATCTTCCGATTCTGTACCAACAACCAGGTCAACCGAAACGCCAACAAGAAAAAGTGCTAAAACTGGTTCTCCACTGTTTTATAACCTGATGCCTCAGTTGAACCAACTTTGCGCCATCTCTGCGTCACAAAAGTGACGCAACGGCGGCGTAAAAGAGGTGCAAGGGGCTTGTAAATCTGCCCCCTGATCTCTAGGTGGTGGAATTCTGTAAGAAGCATACAAGTAATGTTAGTTACTTGGAATGGCATTCAGACCCAGGGGTCTAAAATATGTTCGAATTGAAAAGACCCAAAAACGGTCATTTCTCTCTAAAGCTACATTCACTCAAAATATGAATAGTGCAGTGGAACCCTCTGATAGAGGAGGGTTTGAGTGCAGCAGTTACTGTTTTAGATAAATCGATAAACTGAATAGAGCACATTAATACAAGGGATTCTGCAATTTCTTTAAAACTGGTGACTGGATGTCACCAGTTATAAAGAAAATAGTTAGAACTCAAATGTAATAACGTATTACAGTTGAGTTCGGATATCACAGTGCCTTCTGCCAGAGCATGCAGCTGAGGGAAAGGCAGGTCGGGTCATGGAGCATAATTAAAGCAGCAGTTCTTAGAAAAAGAAGCATGGCTTTTCTTCCTTCTGCTCTATTTTTCTAGCTGTAAGGTGAAAGGAGATATTTATAGCAACATGTTTATTTTTTGCACTCCTTAGGTAATTATAGAAAAGTCAGAATCCTTCTGCACGTTTTCTGCACATTTGGAGATACTGCAATATTTTTTTTTAAAACATCTGACTTGTATTAAACTGATTCTAAAACCTTTTTGATACAAATATCCAACAACTTTTATAATGTGTTTAGATTTTGCATTAGGAATTCTATTTTTATTTTTCCTGTTTGCAAAAATGCTCTCTCTTTCACATGAAAGAGCTACACTACAAAGAGGTAAGTGGTTTGTGGGAAACGGGATGGTGTAACTATGCATTATACAGACAAAAGGACCTCCTGCTGTTTTTTATAAGGATATTGCAAGTTACCTTGCAGTTCCATAACCTTATAAAGGAACTAGCCTTCAGCCTCGTTCCTCTATATAGTCATGGATCTCTTCAGTGACCTGCAGTATCCTTATGAAGCAGGAGCAGCCTGTGCAGGCAAGAGCGGTTGGGCAGTGGGGCCAGGTCGGGGGGGAGGCGAGGGAGTTTGACAGACGACCACAAGAGTAAATTAAATAAATAATTAATTTTTCCTCCTCCTCGTCTGTCACAATCCCCCCTATCCGGCCCCACCACCCCACTACTCTTACCTGCACTGGCCGCGGCTGTTGTGAAGTACGGCGGGGGTAGTATAGCCCATATATAATACATAAGAGCCTGCAATCCCATCATAAAAACCTGCCTCTATCTTCCTTATTACATTCAAGTTGTGACATCTCTGGTCACCTCTAATAAAGACATGTAGCTACTCAGCTGGAATAGCACATTGAAGTTTGAGGTTTGATGTCATAATGCCTGCTGCAGGAGCCAGAAGCCAAAGTCAAAGGCAGGTCACAGCTGCAGTTTAAACAATGAAACAGAGACCTGGCTTTTAATTCTACTGTTCTGTTTCTAAAATTCAGAGTGATCACCAAAAACAAGATGTTTATGGAAACATGTTTATTTTTTATCTCATAGATCATTGCAGCAACAATATATTCTGTGAATTTTTCTGCACATTCTGAGTTACATCATTTTAGTTCTCCACTAAGAGAGTGTATGCTTGTCTGTTGTGAGACATATTGTTAGCTTACAATAGGCTTACAGTCCGCTTTTTGCTCGGTTGACTTCAATGTTGCTCCCATTTGTCTGCTTATTATTCATATGTAGGTTTTCCATTCTCCAGCACCTTCTCACCTCTGTGCTTTCCCCGGAACAGCATCAACGCTGCTGCCTTTGTCATTTATTTGTTCTCCCACCAGCCCGTCATGCTGGTTCCCCCCACTTCTGCCCCATTTTGCTTCCGAACCCCCACTTCATGTGTTGCTTCCACCCCCAGTCCCACATGTTGTTTCCACCCCCTCCACCTGTGTTGCTTCCCTTCTCAGCACTGCTCCTCCCTAGTGTTGCCATGCACCACAGCATCATTCTAAAATGTTTTTGCAACAAATGAATTACTGTTTTAGTGTGTATTTTTCCCTACAAATTCTACTTTTATTGTGTATGTCTGAAAACATAATTTCATATGAACGATGAGGGAACTTTGGGTCAGATTTACTAACGTTTCTGGCACCACAACGCAACAAGGAAAGTTGCTGCGCTGTATTGCGTGGATCGGGGAGAGCAGAAGTGTGCCATATTCACTAAGGGTCGGTACACATCTGATTCCTCCCAGCTGTAGCACACTGTGTGATGCCTAGTACCAATACAGTCACCCTTGCACCATGCAGAAGGGATGCCTATGTAACGGGCAGGATTGTTTTTTTGTGCAGGAACGGATACCTTCCTACACAAAAACTTTCCTTAGGGGCTTATTCCTCTTTCTGTTTTTGAAGCAGAATGGACAACAGGGTAGTAGCAAAGAAGCAACAATGACAACAGGTTCTTGGTTCATGCTCCAGACAAAGAAGAGGAAGTGAAACTGGCACTCACTGGCCTATCAGTAGGCACCAAGTAAGAGTGGCAATAAAGCCAACAAATGATAAGCCTCAAGGCCCTTTCAGTGAACAAAATTTCTCACAAGTGACAGCGCATGCACTGTCTGAGGCGAGACTTAGAAACACCCACCCAAAAGTAGAAAATCAGAAGGATGGCAGCAATGCGACCAGAAAAGGGCAAAATTATAAGTCCCAAGCACACTATCCTATTCCCTTTACACATAGTAAGGACAGGACCTACATTGAACTGTGCTAATTTCAGTCTAGAGCCTAAATTACTTCAGCAACCCATCACTCTCATGTAGGGTGCTGCCATGGCAAGGAGCAAGGTCCTTCCCAGTGTGGGAGTACTTTAAGCTGCATCGGAGCTAGGGTGGATCACCTCCATCATGTGTGTAGCTGGTGAGGTGCACCTGGGGCATGATTAACCTTAGAGACCTGATGTGCTCAGGTAATGAAGGTGATGTTGGCCTTGCCTCCCAGGCTGCTTGTTGTACAGTGAGACTGTGGCCATTGGCTCATCAAGAGCTACAGGGTGAACATCCTGTGGTGATTGAGCAGTGCTCTTGGTTGGTGCAGCTTAGTACCCCCCAAACCCCTTCATTCTGGCACCCTTTAACTCAATACTAGGGTTTCCCTTTTATGCTGAGTGCAAAATAGGAGCTGGTAGAGTCCAGAGAGAACCAGTAGAGGTGCTTTGCTGAAGGTAAGTGTAAGAAAATAGGTGGATTGAGGGTAGAAACCTCTTCACTAGCAACAACCACAATCCTTGTCAGGGTGAGCCACAAAAGTCACTAAATTAAACTGTGCTTAAACCTGTGGTAGCTTGGCACAAAAGCAGTGAGGCTTAACTTAGAGGCATTATGTTAAGTAGTTATGCAGCACACAAACAGAAATAAACTGAAAACACAACACAAGAAGAATCCCAAACCAATCTGGAAATATAGTGTAACGTTTAATTAGTAACATGAGCCCACAATTATAAAGATCCAATCAGTAGAACTGGATAGATGTGATTTTAAAGGTTTACATAAAAATAGCCCCAAAGAACAGAAAGCACTAACTGTGGTATCAGGACATGCTGGCCCGGGGCAAAGTCATAAGTTCGGTCCGAGTGCGACGGAGTATGGACCAGATACAGGGACCAGGTTAGTCCCACTGAATAAGTTACCTTCTTCAAGTCAAGCGTGCAGAGTTCAAACTTCAAGATTTCATAGTATGAGCTCAACTGATGCCAGTCAATGATATAGGACATGGGGAAGCACCTCTTGAGGATCAGTAATTCACTCCAGCAGATCAAAGCCGGGCTCAGGCAGGTCCAGTCGCAGGTCTACACAGGTCTATTTGCAGGTCCAGGCAGGGCCAATTGCAAGAAGTCAACTGGGCAAATGCATGGAGGTCTCTGGAGCTTGTTGTGACCCTGTTTCTCAGAACAGGAGCTTAGCCAACTGGCATGTGGAGTCATGTTGGTAATCCTTGGATCAATGATATGGTCCTTGCTCCTTTAAGCAGCAGGCCAGGCTTCACACAGCAGGGCAGTCATCAGAATAACAAGGCATACCTCAAGCAGCAGGACAGTCCTCTGAAGAATAAGGCAGGCCTCAAGTGGCAAGGCAGTCCTCTGAGTACAAGGCAGTCCTTCTAAACTCTTCTCAGTCCCAGGAGTGCACTGAAGAGTTGGTCCAATGGTCCACTATTTATAACTGGAGCCAGCTTTGAAGTGGAAGAAGCTTCTGGAGTTTTCCCCACAGATGGTCCTGGAATTTTTATTCCTTCCTGCCCAGGTCCCAAGATGTCTGGGGTGACAAAAGACTGCTGTCAAGTTCTTTGTGAGTGTGCTGAGGCAGCTCCATTAAAATGTAAGTGGGGCAAGGAACAGCTCTGACCCTTCTACTCTGGCAAGATGGCCCTCTCTAAGCTACACCAAGCTCCTATTGTTCACTGTCTGAGCATTCCTGATGGGAAAGAAATTAACACGCCCAGGCAGCTAGAAACTCCTAGAAGGCGTCAGACAGTATAGAGCAGGAAAATGCTAACTTTCTAAAGTGGCATTTTCAAAGTTGTAATCTAAAATCTGACTTTACCTTAAAAAGGATGTTATATTACAATTCATTTGTGTACAAACAGGATGTTTCTACCTGCTCCTGATCAAATGTTAACACTTATTAAAAGTGATAAGGTAACCCAATGTTATCCTGTAGGAGGGGTAGGCCTCACAGTAGTGAAAAGCGAATTTAAGAGTTTTTCACTACTAGGATATGTAAACCTTAAAAGAACACTTTTAAAATACAATGTACGCTGCCTTATGGGCTGTTTGGGGCATGCCCTAGAGGTGACTTATATGTATTAAAAAGGGAGGTTTAGGCCTAGCAAAAGATTTCCTTTGCCAGGCCAAATTGCCATTTTTAAATGGCACTGCAGGCTGCAATGACAGGTCTGTGGCATATTTTAAAGGGCTACTTAAGGGGGTGACACAATAAGTGCTGCTGGCCCACTTGTATAATCAATTTACAGGCCCTCTGTAAATAATGTAACACTCTGCTAGGGAATTATAAAGTCCTAACCAGGTATAGGCCAGTTGTATAATGTTTTAAGGATTGAGCACAAGCACTTTAGCGCTGGGTAGCAGTGGTAAAGTCACAGAGTCCTAAAGACAACACAATTGAATGTCAGTAAAGCAGGAGGAGTGGAGGGAAGACGTCTGGGGAAAGACCACCCTAAGGCTAACTGGTATAACAGTTAGCCATCCTGAGGACTTCACATGAGTCTTGTAAATGGCACTCAAACAAAGTTACCATGTAACCTGACACTTCTGCCTCAGCCATAAGAATAAGCCATCATTTTAAAATGTCATTAAAACAACCAGAAAATAGTGCTTAGTCCTCCAACATCTTTAAGGATTATTTAAAATGGTGCATATATACCTAGAATTCTAGGGAATTCTAAGGAGGACCAAATCCTGCAACTCACTCAACACTATTGTCTACAATATAATCTATATCCTCAAACACCTCTAGATAAGTCATTTGTCAAAACCCCTACAAGCAAACATTTAAAAACACACAAAATCTGGCAATAAGAGATTTTCTTTTAAATTAATAATATTGACAGGGGCTGGCTGTGATGTCACAGACATTCTTTTTGAAACATTTAAGGAAAGCAAATACATTTGCATAATATTGATTTTTCTAGTTTTAATTACAGGGAACATTAGATTTTTATTAAATAATTTACTTTTCTTCTCCTTTATTAACAGTTTAGCTGCTACAATCCGAAGCAATACCTCAAGCTTAGAATAATTTACTTAGCCTTAATTGTGTGTCTCTTATTTCTCTTATTATTTAGCCAAAGCTTTCACAAAAATGTTGATCTTCAGGAAAACCCCCATAAGAGTAGGAATTGGGCATTTTCTCCAAAAGCTCAGCTGTTAAGCTCTGACCATGGTCCAATCATGCATTCAGTAGCAGATCTTGATCTCGAGCTGACGCAGAAACAGGACTAGTTAGAAGGGTTGAGCGCAACTTCAACTGATGTTTATTGTGATCACATCCCTGCAACTACAGAATTCTAAGTTAAACGAACTCTGCTATTTTGTATTATGAAGTATTTAAAAAAACTGTGTAAGTGTATTATCTTGGATGGGGCAATAAGGGTGTGGTAATTGTTGTCTGTGAATATTTACTAAAATCATGAATTACTGAAAAGACAGGATGTTGTACTTATGGCAAGACAAGTGACATGCACAAGTAAGTTACTATAATGTGTAATTGCTTAGCTGATGGCCTTAAAATACTGTACTTAAAGAAGTCTGTAACCAATCCACACCGTTGTCTCACGTTATGAGTCCCAGAGGCCGTGGGGAGTGACTTGCGCAGCCATAATGGCGGACATGCTCTAGATTGTGGCGTTTAGGCCTGGCTGGACATTCGCTGCGCTGAGGCTAGGCCTCGTGCTTCGGGCGCAGCAAGAAAGTGCACACAGATACTTGAAGTTATCGCTGTGCCAAGACCTCGAGCGGTCTTATGCTCCTTTATTTATGCCTTCGGACGAGCACGCCATCCGGGTGCGTGCATTCCAGATACAATGTAGAGTGCGGCCCGGATGGCACTGCCACTACATCCCTCCAATCTTTTACATACTACGTTCATTTAATGTTCATGACTTGGTCCTAACACATGCGGCACACAAAGTCTTTCAGTCTTTGGCTGGGGGCAGGATTCGGCCGAAGACCATACCTCTGACTCTGGGAGCTTTTCTCAACCCTAGTCCCCGCTGAGTTATCACCCAATGATAGAGGGGTTCATCTGTTTGATAGCAGCCTGTGTTCCTCCTTCGGGGCACATTGGCGCCGTTGTATTATCGTTCCTTGGGGTACTCCATGGCACCATGTCTTCTCTCCACTCTTCTGTTCCAGTCTCCTCAGCTTCCGCTGGGACCCTGGCTGACACTTTCTTGAACCACGAGATGCTCCTTATGACCACCCGGGTCCCGTGCTTGGCTGATACCATGGTTCCCTGCCTGTTGGTGACTTCCCACACCTCCGGCTCGTACGGGGTGCGGTACTTCAATCCAGGGTACTGGTCCTTCACGATGACCCTGTCTCCTACTTGGATGTCAGCCGTTTGTGCCCGGCGCGATAGGCTTGCCTTTTTGTTAGTGGCCCGTCCACTGGCTTGTGCAGCAGCTTGGTCTAGATCCAGTGGACTCCAGGGCGGATCCGCAGGAATGCTGTCTCACTGCACCTTCCGGATTTACAGATGCGCCGGGTCACACTGTGTCATACAGTGGGGAGTCTGACGGTACGCATCCAAGAATTGCTGCTGGCAATGCTCAGCATCTTCGCCCTTTTCAATGCCAATCCTTAGAGCCCTGTTCAAGGTCCGCATGAAATGTTCTACTACTCCATTAGCCTGTGGCCACTGCGGCATAATCTTGCAGTGCCGAATCACAAGGGACGTCAGGTACTCCTGGAATTCTCACCCCTGGAAGGGTGGTCCAATATCTGACTTGACTTCCTCCGTAAGTCCCATCAGCGCAAAGACGTGGTCCAGCATTGCTTTGACTTGAGGAAAAGCCGTCGACGACACCACCTCTACCCCTGGGAATTTGGAGTGTGAATCAATGAGGACCTGAGTACTTCGTCCAACGGGGAATGATCCGAAATCAATGCTGACTTGAGTCAACGGTTCAGGACATGGCGCTTAAGTAATGGCTGGAAATGCTGCTGGGTCATTGCCGTTGATGTTGCAAGAGCGGCACGTGCGGATGACTTCTTCGACCATAGTTTGTTCCTGAGACGTGCTTTAGTTTTCACATTCCCTTGATGCGCCAGACTGACCACTCTCTCTTGCAGGCTCCTGGGGATTACCAGGGTGGTGCCGTGCAGGACAATCCCATGACGTCCTTCACTAAGTTAGCTGCGGGCCCTCCATAGCTGTTGACAGAACATACTTTCCTCTTCTGTCAGAGCACACACTCCATCAAGAAAGTGTTGCCGGCTCCATCCCACCAGCGTTGCCTCGACCTTGGACAGACCTTCATCGGTATCGGTGCTTCTTCTGATGTCTTCAAGAGTGAGCGCATTTGGGCAGGCCTCCTGAGATATCATCTGAACAAACACCTCCGTGTTTTCCTCATCGGCCAGTCATTCTGTTGAAGCAGACTTGGCAGGGTGACGTGACAGAAAGTCAGCCGGGTTGTTTACCCCAGGCCGAAAGATAACCTCAAAGCGGTAGGCTTGCAGTTGTACTGCCCATCTCTCGATTCTTGGGGAAGCCAATCTGGAAGTGCTTGCAAAGAGGGGAACGAGAGGCTTATGGTCCGTGACCACACAAAACTCCTGCCCGTAGAAATAGAGGTGGAAGTGTTGGCACGCCCACTTGATGGCCAGGGCTTCACGCTCTATCTGGGCATACCGCATCTCTCTTCCGGTTAAGGCTCTGCTAGCATAAGCAACTGGGACCCATTCTTTTGCTTTCGTTTCTTACATGAGAACGGCTCCTAGCCCCACGGGCTAGCATCCACTACCACCTCGGAGCGTTGTTGGGTCGAAAGTAAGCTATGACTCTTTTGTCAATGAGTGCCTCCTTCACAGCATGGAATGCTGTGTTTTCTTTCGTGGTCCATGCCTACTGTTGTCCTGATTTAGTGAGGTTACGGAAAGGTTCTGAGAGAGACGCCAGATTTGTAATGAATCAGCCACAATATGTGGCTATTGCTAGGAAACTGCGGACTTCCGTGGGAGATGTGGGCCTCGGGGCAGCACGAATGGCAGCGGCTTTCTTTGGGTCAACTTGGAGGCCATCTCGAGAGAAGATGTACCCAAAGAACTCCACCGATTCTTGGTAGAATGAGCACATTGCTCGGTGGAGGGTAAGTCCAATTTCCGCCAGTCATTGAAGGGTGTCCAGTGTGGTGTCCAGGCCTGGCTGGACGCTCGCTGCCCTGATGCTAGGCCTCGTGCTTCGGATGCAGCAAGAAAGTGCACACAGATATTTGAAGTTATCTCTGAGCCGAGACCCTGAACGATCGTGTGCTCCTTCATTATGCCTTCGGGCGAGCCCGCTCTCCGGGTGCGTGCATGCATGATGCAATGTAGAGCGCGGGCCGGACATCACCTTCACTACATCGATGAGCTCAGCTCTTAACCCTGCGCATCAGTCTTCCTCCCCGTGATGCCGGTCCACTCTGCTGCTGTACCGGGTGTAATTGCTGACAAGAAGGGAGTAGAGACGGAGCTGGGGCCTGCGGCCTGAAAACGGGCCTGTGACCGCTATGCTGTAGTTTCTGGCTGGTGGCACATAGCTGCGATGGGGAAGAAGGTGAGTCCCTGCTGAAATTAATGGGGTGTGGGCCGTGAGGCTCTGGGCTGCTTTGCCCCTAGGGAAAGGTCTACCTCACCATTCAGATTGGATTGGCTGAGGAGTGTTGCGCAGCCTACTCTGATGCACGGACCCTGAGGCCTTATTTATGAAGGCCTTGCGCCACCGGTGCGTCACTTTTTCCCATTTTAAAAGTGACGCACCGGCGGCGCAAGGCCTTCATAAATAAGGCCCCTGGTGCGCACCTTTGCGCGGCGGCTGTGAGATCCCCCTTGGCCCTGCCTTGACGGCTCGGTGATTGCTGTGGTAGGGGGCACGTACAAGAGGAGTATGCCAGGTCCGAAGTCCTTTTATATTGCTCGCGCCCTCAAGGCACTTAATTACTGCAGTGTAGGCTGGCCCTCACTCTCGAATGCTGCCACTGCCCGCTGATGACTGCAGTTGCAGAGGTGTCGAGGCATTGCGTGACTGGACCAGTTTCCTGCTGACCCACGGGCGGTCAGGGCCACTGCAATGCTCACTGGTGATTGGATGTGCTGCCCAGAGGGCGGAGCAGGTGGGGCATTACTGGAAAGTCGTGCACCTATTGCGGGCCTGATGTTTGCAACACAGTGACACAGCAGACCCCCTAAGCCTCTGCTGGCACCTGGTGTGTGGTCGCCCTCTGGCCACTGCACCTGTCTACTCAAAGTGTGCATCATCACAAGCTATGCTGATCAATGCTGTGGACTCTCCCCTGACCTGCCATAGCAATTAGCTTTGTGGGTGGCAGTTCTTGCCCCTGCTATTGCCCTCCATTAATGTGCAGACTGCCCTTATCCAAATGGCCTGTCATGATGTCTACAGACAGGGCTGCTCAGGCTACTGCACCTCAGGACTCTAACCGGTGGAAGTTAGTGGCCCTCTCCTCACTGTGCATGTTGTTCACTGCTGCATTGGAACTGGTGAGGCCATGCAGAACGCCTGGGGAGCTGACCATCACATATTCTATACCATCTGTTACGCCATAGTCCTTGGCCTGGTTTCCATGCGTCTTGACTTCCACTGCAAATCTGGCCTCCTGGGCCTCTTTGGAGAGCAAGATAGATACTGTGGCAATGGATCTGATGCTCCTGCATGCGGATCACCTCAAATTTGCAGACAAGGTGCATACTGCCAAATAGACCATTGTGGTACTCTGAACTTTACTCTTCGATGCAACTGATGGCGGAACGCGTGGAAGTCCTGGAATGCCACATGGAGGATGCAGAGGGCAGCTCACACCGCAACAACATATGCATGGTGGGCTTCCCGTAGCGCAGAAGGGATGGATACTGTATCTTACTTGGAGCATTGGTTGCGAAGGCTAGTGACTCTGGATACTTTTTTCACAGGTCTTCTCGGTGGAGCGTGCTTATTGCATTCCGGGGCGCGCAGACTGCCGTCGGGCTCCAGTCACCAACTGTTATTGTTTCGCCTACTGCACTACAAAGACAGAGATATGATCTTGCGTGAGACATTGAAACTACAAGAGATCTCAGTGGACAATGCAAGGATAATGTTTTTTCCAGATTACACGATTATGATGCAAAAACAGCACAACACCTTTCTTACGGTTAAATTCTGGCTCCGCGAACTTGACATTCACTATGCTCTTCTCTTCCCGGCATAGCTGAGAGTAAAAGCAGTGGGAAAGGCACTCTTCTTCAACTCCTCTGAAGACGTGTGGGACTGGCTGTAGGCTTTGAGTCATTCTGTCACTGATCGCATGCTGCAGCCTGGCCCTGGGGCTCGTGACGGAGCAGATGTTCGGCGACACAGATGTCCCCCATCGCAACACTCTTCTTGATTGAAACACTCACCTGACTTGGAATAAGTCATAAGGGAGAGGTGTCAGGCCTTACAGCAAGCCACTGAATTAAGTGAGAATGGTGAGTCTCAGAATGGGACGAAGACAATGACAAATCAATAAGTGATGATGGCTCCTCAGCTATGTGGCAATCCAGAGCGGACCAGTCAACGTTACCTGACGTCACACCGCAGACGCCTGGAGACATCATCTGATATATACGATGCTTGGCTTGTTGTGTCTACTGTGACACGTGTTGCTACGTCCTCACCTGTAATGTATGATTCACTTCTTCCCCTTCTCTTGCAGGGGGCGTGGAGTAAATTATATGGCTCCCCTTTCTATTGCAGGGCCACGGGGTCCATGGGGTGGAGTGGCTCTCTGGTCCACGTTTATGAATGACCATTAT
Organism: Lissotriton helveticus; assembly: GCF_964261635.1. Classification (NCBI taxonomy): domain Eukaryota; kingdom Metazoa; phylum Chordata; class Amphibia; order Caudata; family Salamandridae; genus Lissotriton; species Lissotriton helveticus. Next base: position 184,349,860 of record NC_136068.1, on the reverse strand, counting down.
GCTTGGGTTGGCCTTAATGCACAGTTAATACAGGGGCTACTATAAGAACGGGCTCCTGCACGTACCTCCTTAATTGTACCGGGTTGCATCATCACTGGCTGCCTAGCTTTCCCCCATCAGTTTCATGACTGGTTAACTCTTGCTGAGTTTGGTTCTTTTACTGTTTGGACATAAACATGTTGTACCTCTACTCTATTGGTATTCACGCTTTAATGTCTTTACTTATCATGTTTCTACTAGGACCCGCAACTTTTCCTAGCCCAGACCTCCGCTATCAGTCCGCCTTATGCCCACTATGCACTGACCCTCTCTTGCTGCCACCCATACCACACTCAGACTATGGGTGTTGCACCCACTCATCCATGGCCCACTTTAATATACTTACTTGGAATGTGAGGGGCACGCATACACATTTGTACCTCTACTCGGTCTACCCCTACCTGAAACCCCACTCTGCAGGAAACACATCTGATACATGCAGCAAGCAGCAGCGTGGCTGGCGAGGGCAGGTGTTTGCCTCCAATTATTCCACCTATGCCTGGGGGGTGCTATCTGGGGCAAGACTGGGATCCCATTTATAGCAGAAGACACGATCATAGACCCAGAGGGTTGATATATTATATTATCAGGATGCCCGAACTTGGAGAAGGCCACCTTCTACCACCCGCTTTTGCACGTGATCTCAAGATGGAGTACTGTGCTGTGGCTTCTTGGAGGTGACTTTAACAGCGTTCTGGACACCGCTCTTGATCGCTGCTTCCCTCTATCATGAGGGTTGAGTTCATGGGCCATACCCACTCCGATCAAAACCCCTAACTCTTGCAAATACAATGGGCTGTTGATCACTTCCCATCCCTACCAGGTGCTTCCAACCCATGTTGGTGGAAGATCCTCAGTTGAGAGCCTCACTGGGGTCTGCGATTATGGACTACTTTGTACACAATCCTGGCACTGTCTCCTCTAAATTGATAGAGTGGGATGCCTTCAAGGTAACACTGCAGGGACACTGCCTAGGCATTTAGGGAAACATGAGACAACTACTTAATGGAGACATTTCTAAGTTGGAACGTACACTTCTGGAACTGGAGATTCTGGTAGTCATCGATCCCTGTACTGCAGGGGACCCTACGGAAGCACAAGGTGAACATGTCATGCTGTTAGAAAGATTATGCTGCCTTAATTATGCTGCTCACTCGGCGTGCGCACATGCAACAACTGACAGAGCAGAATGGCTCTTGGCCTTGCCTAACCATCAAGGCCAACCTCAGTTCCACATTGTGGCACTATGCTAAAAAATTGGCTCCATCCTTTACACACAACATGCTATCCATGAGGAACTCACACAACACTATACACAGGTATATCAGTCACATACGGATGCCAGTTTGGATGCTCACAGCCAATATTACACTGCCCCACATCTCCACGGACCAACGGATGGACCCCATCACACTGTGTCAAAATGCACCTTGTATCGTCAGGATCGGGATGATGCTAAGAATGGTCCACCTTTCGACAGCCTCAAGTCTGACCTTCTATATTTGCACAGACTCTTGAAATGGTCAAGGGGGGGGGGGGATTGGGAACTGTGGGAAAGGAGACCTGAAACAGAATAAACAACATGAATAACTATATTCTATGACAAGGTGACAGCCAGACATTGATACTAATATACTAAAATATATGTGCCTATTTTACGGTACCTGTAAAGAAAAGAACCCACCTTTTGTGTCCAGAATCACTAAAAGCTACTGAATGGGCATCCAGCAAAAAAGCTATGTGTGGGCAAAAGGATATAACATGAAGCCAAACCAATCCCTACGGTCAATATCCACAGCTTCTAATAAAAGAGCTATGGATTCTACCTACCAATATGAGGTCAACATTTCGATTCATAGGGGACAGGAGAACCATTGATTTCGGATCTGTACAATGACCCCCTGTTAAATGGCAAAAGAAACAACTAGCACCAACTCGCATTACTTATCACTACTAGAGCGTATTATCATCATCACAGCACATTGAGTAGTAGGTAAGGAAATCCAAAAGCAAAATAAATGATAGTATGTGTCACAGCGGAGTATCCTCTATGCATCTCATTATTATGCAGGAAGAACCCATACATCACAAACTGTAATTGAATCGGGTTCCGATTGTTTATTGAATTGTAACCCTTGGCAAAAACATGGAGCACAGAAATGTATAAAATCCTTTGTTATTTTTTTTTAAATTTCAACATGTTTTATTAATAATTTTTTTTATACAAGAACACATTAGCAATTCTGTAACAGGGTTTGCATCGGTTCGTCCACTCGCTTTTAGTCTATATAATTCTATGCAATCCCTGCCTGTCTTAACAGTCAAGAAGGGAAAGAGTATCAGAAAGGAGCATGAAAGCAAGGGGTGAAAGAAGAGATAGAGGACAGGCACTTCTTTACCAAGATTTGTAATTGCTGCTCAAATTTATAAGTGTATCTCCTACACAAAATCCATGTTACGATACTTTGCCAGAAACGAGGAGAATGGAGAATACACAATGATCCTCTTATCCCTCCGCAAGAGTCTCCAACATGAGAACTCTCAAACGGGGAGAAGAGAACAGTTCAAATGTTTCTGGTTCCCCTTCCGCATGAGTCTCTAATGAAAGAACTCACCAATGGAAGAGAAAGAAAACTCGAAGATGCCGACAATGCGTCTTTACATTAAATGGGCTTTCATTGATATGAGAGACGGGGCAGTCTCTCTTTCTCTCTAGAACAATCAGTTGGTGCTACAAGCACCCTTACCACACCGCGCCACAATTCCCAGTATCCAAACGCGGGTATACCAAAATAATCTGCCATGTTTTGGAATGCGGAAATGTTTTTATTCTCTATCCTGACGCAGAGGCGACGTTATGTCAAGCTGTGAATCATGCCGGGACATGAAGATGTCTTTATTAGATTCTACAGTGAACTGATTCCTTGTTCAGTTCCCGTATTACAACGCAATGTTCATCGTGATTTCTGTCAGTGTTTAAACAGTACGCCTTGGGATCTACTGATGTGCTCTGACACACTGGTAGAAATCAAAAATGCCATTGCCGCCTTGGCCCCTGGCATATCCCCAGGGCCAGATGATCTTCTAACAGAGGTGTACAAGGCTTATGCGCAGGCCCGGACTGGCGGTTGCGGGCACCGCGCAATCCCCCGGTTGGTAGCAAGGGTGGGGCCGTTTTTGGGCCCCTGGGGGCCGTTTTTGTTACAGAGCCGTTTTTGCAGCATATAGGCCCTGTAACAAAATCGGCCAAAAAGCGGCCACTGCAAAGAGCTCAGTCGCTACCCCGTCACCCCCACCACCCCCTCCCCCTTCCTCCACCGGGCGGGAGGCACGGGGAGGGGGGCCAGACGAGCTCTTTGCCAGGGCCGGTTTTGGTTCCCAGTCCGGCCCTACTTATGCAACCCAACTAGCTCCACACTTATCGACAATTTACGAAGATGCCCTCTCGCTGGAAGTCTTTGTACCTCCCAGAGATAGGCAACAGTGCTTTCTGCACATAGCCTAATAAAGACCCCATGTTCGTTGGCTCCTACAGGCCGTTAGCCCTGCTCAGTACCAAATATAAGGTCCTGACGAAGATACTTGCAGATCGTCTGGCACCTCTGGTCCCATCCTTCATTCACCCTAATCAGAATGGGTTTGTCCCTGCTCGCAACACCTCCCTGAATCTGCATTGCTTTTTTAGAGTCATGACTTATGCCCAGCATGAGTGGCCTCATGCTGGATCCTTAATCTTGGACCTTGAAAAGGACTTTTACTCTTTGGAATGGCAGTATCTACTTGTTGTATTGTCCCATTACGGCATTGGGCAGCACTTTCTTGGTTTAGTGAAACTATTTTACACCGACCTCCTGATGAGGGTAAAGACGGGTACTCTTCTTTCGAAGGTCATCACTATACGCAGGGGCATGAGACAGGGCTGCCCCACTTTCACCCCTATTCCTTTCACTGCTATTTGATCCACTAGCACTGGCCCTGCATTACTGAGGTACACAGTGGGTCATCCCGCTGGGTGAGGGACACATGTGATATCCTTTTATGCCGATGACATGCTGCTTTATATAAAGGACAAGCACAACATTCCCTACATGATCACTTCCACTCTGACTCAGTTTGCAACCATCTCTGGGCTGTGAGTAAACTGCACATAGTCGTGTCTGTTCCCCTTTCTTCCTGATGGCCTCAACCCATGCTCTGTTCTTGATGTGACACAATTGGACTGGCAGCAATGCATATTTAGAAACTTCGGGCCGGTAACATCTCTGTATGCACAGATGGCCTTCTGACGCACCTTACCACTGGTCTACTTGCTACCCAAATTCAATGGATAGCTATATGGCTGGTAGGTGTACACCTGTTAGATACAGCCACTTTCTCTCCTATCTGGAGCCTGCCCACCATTTTACACTTGTTTCACCCTTACACACGAATGCGGGTACCTGGTTACCTATTACTTGGAGTTGCGTATTGATGCTTTTGCAGATGCCTGCGTATCGCTAACCATATGATCCCCTATGCACCAGGGTTGGCTCTGATATGCACACCTACGATTGGAGGACGTACATCGACAGCTGAGCTGACAACATGGTACGCAGCAGGCTTACACACACTGGGGATCTATACAGGGATGATAAACTGGCACCATATGACACATTAATGGAGAACAATGGCCCAACCCAGGTCAATTTTTGCTTCACAACTCACTACTTGCCACGCTAAGGCGCCAATTGGGTGACTGAACTGCCTAATCACTTCACAATCTAATGGGTAGGGGCAGACTCCTCATACGCTGGTTCGCTGATTCACTCCACTCTCACACTTCTCCAAAGCTTCTCCCTTTACGTCACCACTGGGAGGCGGACCTAACACGCCCTTGCCCTGAGAAAGAATAGGCTGCTTTACTGGAAGGTCCACAACACGTGCAGCGCAATGCCCACTTCAAGCGTATCCAGCTTTACATAGTACATGGGGCTCATCTCACATCTGCCAACATTAATAGGTTCCATCGCTGGGAGAATGCAACTTGTCCACACTGTCTTCATGTAGATGCTGACTTTCTACACATGCTTTGGTCTTGCCCCCGTGTACACACTTACTGGTCCAGCATCCCTCTGGCTTATCTGCCTACAGTGAACATCCAGATCTGCATAGGTGGGAAATCGTTCTCTTGGGCTTGTATCGTAGGAGTAAGAAACATCAGGTGACCTCCTGCTTCTTAGATTTGAGTTTTATAGTGGCTAAACATCTTCTTACCAGCAGATGAAAATCTCCGGAGCCCCCACCCTTCACAGCCTGGGAACGCTCAATGCTAAACTGGGCGCAAGCAGAAAGTGTAGCGAAGCATAGAGAAGACGCACTTGGACTGCGAAAGTACCCCATTGCCACTTACTGGGATGCTATCTTATTCGATTTACAGTCTAATCACTCACCGGCTGCATGCAGTAGTCCTGCGACAGTGGTGGGAGCACCGGATGTGCAGACAGGAATTGTAGACTGATGTTGCTTATTGTGCTCATTACCACACCCCTCCAGGGCCGGACTGGGAACCACAACCGGCCCTGGCAAAGTGCTCGGCCGCCCCCCTCCCCACTCGGGGTGTTGGAGGTGCCGCCGCGCTCTTTGCCGGCCGGGGACGGTTTTCTGACGATTTTGGTTCAGGGCCGATTTTGCAGCTATGCTGCAAAAACGGCCCTGTAACAAAACCGGCCCCCACCCGTGCGGCACACCGGGGGATTGCCCGGTGCCCGCTATGGCCAGTCCGGCCCGACCCCTCCTGCACATTCTCGCTGTGGTCACTAGTGGTGCATATTCGGCAGGGCATCTGTTGGAAATGAGATGGGGCACAGGCGGGTTGGTTCAGTTTTGGGGTCTGTTACAATGTTTTGTTTGGTTTTTACTAGTTCATGTTTTTCAAAATGTGTGAATCTGTTCTTACAGTCCGCTATGTTTCCATAGGTTCTCCACCGTTTTTACTCTTTATTACAGGAGTTGCTGTACAGGCGCAATATTAATTGTATAAGCATATACATCTTGGCCATATGTCCTAGTCTGGAGTAAGCTCTGGTACTTCTCATTTTGAATGTGCATTTTTTTTAATATATATATTTTATGGAGTTTTACATAACGTGAACTTGACCCAAAGGTATTGGGTATCAGAGCGCTTTGCAAGAGCACCAGTTGCATTACATGAGGACACAATCATTGTTTTTTTTCGTTAGGCACCGGGAGATTAAGTGATTTGCCCAGAATCACAGGCTGTTGCGCGTCCTTGCCGAGACTCAAACTTGGTTCATCAGATATGAGGTCGACCGCCCTAGCCGTTAGGCCAACTCCTCTCCCCTACCATTGTGATTTCACCGCATTATTGACATTACACGATAATCACTTGTAACGATTATAGGCAGTCATGCATTCCTCTGTATGCTGTGTCACCTGTATCTTGCTATGCAATTGTATTGTATATTAGGAAAACATCAATAAACAGATTCAACAAATAAAATGAGTCCTAGAGGCAGTGGCACCAAAAGCAGAGTGTGCACCACACCAAGGGGGATTGTCACTCCAGCCTACTGCATAGCCCCACTCACCCGTCTCGCCAGTATCTGCAAAAACGCTGCTCATAATAGCTCTTTGAATGAAAAAATTATTTTGTATACACAGCTCAACTAAATGCTGCTACCAACATGGTCAAGTGATTTCTTGGTTCCACTAAGTCACTCTTGGACAAGCTGTAGAATGTGCTCATTGCAGATTTCAGCCTACCGGGACTCCTGGAAATCCTGCAGGCTGTTACCGGCACTGTACTAGTTGCTGGCTCGATCCAGTAGGATCACAGGGAACAATGGCTGGACAACCAGAACCTTCACCACTAATGTCAGCAATGTCTGATATCCGCCACTCACTTGGCCAATTGGAACTCTCCGTTGGTAGTGGGGTATGGTGCCTCCGTGCATGTTGCAATTTTCTCCTTGTAAAGGAAGTGAATAGTTTCACCAGTATAAAACATGGCATTCATCAGGGATCTCCAACTTTTTCCGTAGTGAGTGCTACTTCTGATCAGTAAAAATCATTGTGAGCTACTACAGAAGGGCAAGCTAATCACGCAATGTTGCCACACACTCCAACGCCCTGTTTAATTGAATTTAAGTCTAATGCTCAAAGAGCCACTAACTATGGTTTTAACAAAATACTTTGACTAGGGGAAGTATGACAGGGCTGCCGCATGTGTCAGTGGGAGCATGGTCTTTGAGGATGTATGAACATGGGAGTATGAATGGGATATGTATGTATGGGTGAATGAGAATCTGTATCATATGTACTTGTGGCACAGGACATACCTTTCGCCATATGTGACTCTGATACATGTATAACACAAACATACAACCATTTTTTAATGGGAGAAATTTTAAATGCAGAAAAATGTTCTGCAAAAACTGTTCATAATATGGAACATTTTTCAGCACTTTAAATGTCTCCTACTTAAAAAAATGGCTCTACTTTTCAATTATAAATATGACACTTGGTCTACCAGCTACTAGGAGCACGATGCTTGCTATGTGAAAATGCGAAACTTTAAAATGGGAGAAAGTGAAACTAAAGAGTTAACATTATGTTTATATGGATTCCGGAAAACTCATCATTTACATTTTCTCCAATTTCAAAAGTGTCAAATTTGTAAAAGTAGGCATCCTGCACCCAGTGGCCTGTAGACACAGTGCCATTTTTATAACAGAAAAATACATCAGTTTGTTTAAATAGGAGGACTTTAAAGTGAAGAAACATGCTTCATAAAATATTAAGAGCTAATTGGCTCAATTGAAAGTGGAAAAAAACATTGACTCAATGTTTCATGGAAACATTTTGATCTACTTTACATTTCTCCCATTTGAAAAAATGACAGTATTTTCTGTTATAAATATGGCACTGGGAGCATGAGGCCTGCTGGTTGCAAATGTAACACTTTGAAATGGGATAAAATTAAAAAGAAGAGCTAACTTAATCTTTATGCTAACTCTTCATTTTAATTTGCTCTCATTTAAAAGCAGTCAGAAGCATAATTTTGTTCTCATACGCCAATATTGTGTTGACAAGGACTTTTATTTGAGATGTAAATTTCTCAGTTTTTCAGTTCTTCCTCTCTGTACCCTGCGTCATAAAGCTGACTTCTGCTCATTATCAGGCTCTGCTATCTGCAGCATGGTGCTAATAATGTAAACTAAACACAGCCTTCTGTTAACTTTCAAAAGGAAAATATGACCCTGTGCTCATCTAAAAATGAACTCAAGGTTGTGAGCTACTCTGAAGGTGTCTGTTAGCTACTGGGACCCATCTGACACCAGCTTCAAAGGCATACAGGCTCCATTGCAATAAAAAATGATTTGCAGATGGGTTTTTACACGCAACACAATAGGACTATGTTCATGATTCCCATGCTGACTGGTACTAAGACATAGTTTCTAGTTACGGAAATCTCTTAGGTTTCAGGAGCACTAATGTAGGAGAGCACCCAGTGACTTGCTGCTCTGTAAGGCAGCAAGATTTAGAGACTTCCCTATAGCTCCACACACATTTCCTGGTAGATCAATCATGTTGGGGTAACAAAGTCTCAGTCGATGATGGTAGACTTTTAGGCTATGTAGCCTGAAGAGATTACAGAAATGTTGCTTTGATGGAGGATGAGAGATGCTTGATCAAGCTTCAGTGCTGTCATTTGTTGTTGTGTTTTTCTTTTGCCATATCCAAGTGTAGCATACAGAACAACAGAGCCAGGCTCATCCTCGGCCTTCCCCAATGAACCCACATCACACCCTACCTGAGACAACTTCACTGGAGAGATGTCAATTCAAGCTGCTGACCCATGCACACAAGTCTCTACACAACCAAGGAACTGCATACATTAACCACCGCCTGAACTTCGACTAACCATCGAGAAGTCTACACACTGCCTCCCTTTCACTTGCCCGTACTCCCCGCATCTACCGAAGCAAAAATGGAGGACGCTTATTCTCCCCCATTGCAGCAAAGACCTGGAACAGATCCACACATCTCGGGACCATCACCTCACTTCTGGACTTCCTAATGGCCCTCATGACCTGGCTGTTTGAATAAGCCTCCGGGACCTGCAAGCACCTCGATACCCTATCGGGTGATCAGCCATGCTTTATAAATCCAGATTCATTGATAGCAAATTGATATTAGCCTTTGGTAGATAGACAGCTTTCGCTCACGCACTCCACAACTAATTCTCCAAATATGAATAGTGGATGATTTCTAAAAATGCTGCACAAACCCTGGCTTTTGCAAGAGAGCCAAAGTGTTTCTTTAAGTTTTAGAAGCTTATTGAACTATTGTGACAGGAGTGCGTATCACCCAGATATAGAATCATTCAGACCTCCCCTGCCATGAGGAACTGGGCAATAGTGTTACACAAAAGTGCCAAAAAACCAAAGGAGAGGCCAATGAGCTGCCATTTCCATTCTCTCACCCGCAATGTTTATGTCTCTGGTGTTCCTTGAGAACTGGAATGTGTTTCACAATCTAAAGCCCTTTACTCTGAGAATGAAGTGTGTGCGCTCCATTTTAAAGGTGCATTAAACCTCCCACAAGTTCAGATCTCATCCATCCATAAATGCTGTTAAAATTTTCTTTTTATTTATTAGTGATGTGTTGCATATGAAACTTATTTATTTTATTTTGAAAGTTTTATAGAGCGCGAACAAGACCCTTGCGTGTATCAGAGCGCTTTACAAACATAGAGGTTATCCATACAAACAATGAGGTTACTTATACAAACAAATAAAGCAGATAGATCAGGTAAAACATAACATTTTGTGCAACAATGAGCCAAACGGTGCAAGAGAATGATGACCCAAAGAGTGAAGGCAAAGGTAACTATAGTACCTAGCTGATCTGATAAAGGGATATGGTATAAGAGTGAGAGATACTGAGACTCAGGGTGGCGTCACCTCACCTGTTCTAATGGTCATTGTCAACGGGCATTACAGAGGCATTTGGTCATTGGAATTACAGTTCACTATTTCTACTATGACATCTGATATACCTTATGGCAATATCCATATAACCCATTCTCTGTGGTTGCAGCTAATTCTATGACTTCCTAGATCTGAAAGATAAAAATACCCTTTGTAAATAATGTATGGAATAACCTTAACTGTTACACATGTTCTTTTATCTATAGCTCTCTTCAATTTATTATAAATCAAGTCTGTGGTCTGAATGAGTCATAATTCAGATGGTTCATGAGCTGTATCATAAAGAAGACTCATTAGTATTGTGCTCATGGTTCCAGTAATATACATTCACCTCCCCACCACTAGCAATACCTTAATACCATACATGATTAAAGGAATATAAACAAAGGATGTACATTATAAAGGATTTGCTGGCTCCTCTTATGAATAGATGCAGTAGATCTTGTAATTTTAGAAAGTATGACTCCGGTGCATAGTTTGTTATCCTTTCAAAGGATGACTACAATACTAAAGTGCAAATTAAAGTCTAACTCCTTGGTTTTTACCCAGGATACTTCTCTGAAAATAAAATTCTTTACAATTCTTGAAACAAATGTTATGATTTCCAATCTCCTGGGAACAAGATTCCAGCTACAGCAACTAAGCATCACAGTTGCCTGCCAAGGAATTCTCTAAACCATGCAGCTAAGATGGCCGCCTCCGTTGAAGGTTTTGAGAGAGTCACATGATATTCTGAGAAATGTAATGTGTCTTGATTCCACATGCTTTTTTTCACTTAGTTCAGACATTGCAGCTGTAAAGCCACCAACCAAGAGTAGCTTACACTCATGATGTGCTGTTGACCTCCCCTTCAGTGGAAGACTCAAGATCCATTGAAGTTCATAGGAGCACGCTTCCATGCTGGCCCAGCATATATACGGGTAAGAGCGGGCTGCACACCAAGGAGGAGTGGGGGGTTACTAGCTCGTACATATCTTGAGAAACAATTTTTTTCTGATGCAGAAACTTTACTCTTCATAGGATTAAGCCTATTCTTGTGGTCGATTAGAAATCTATTTTATGTTGGGGCTTCATTGAAATCTATCCGGATCAACTCTACTTTTTAAATGACCTAGGGCCTTATTTATGAAGGACTTGCGCCACCGGTGCGTCACTTTTTCCCATGTTAAAAGTGACGCACCGGCGGCGCAAGTCCTTCATAAATAAGGCCCCTAGATTGGAAATGAATATTCTGTCTGTAAACATCCAAATTGTGCCAAGTAACTCTTTTTAAATGGGGCAATTGGCAACACACTTACCTGAAGAGAACTTTATGGTCCAGGCCTGACAGCCTCGATACCTCTCATGCAGTTAAAAAACACTTCTTGGCACAGAATTCATTATTCTTATTTCACTCATTGCTGGGACATCTGAGAGCTGTAGACAAGAGGCTGAGTAATAACCTCCAAGTCCTGGTGAAAACACAATTTCCAAACCGTTTTCACATAGAGGGGACTTCTCTTTTCCTCCCATATAAAGGATTTAGGGCCAGATGTATCAATTTTGTATTTTGCGATTCCATAATAGCGAATTTAACCGATTCGCTATTATGGAATCGCAAAATGCAATGTATGTAGGTTTCGCAATAATAATTGCGATTCCTACATATATCTTATTTGCGACTCGTAAATTGCAAATTGCAAATAAGGAATGGCTTCCCATTCATTCCTATTGGCCTAAAGGCCCATAGGGGTGAATGGGAATTACATGCGCAATTTGAGAGTACCTAAAATGTACTCGCAAATTGCGCATGCAATTTCAAGAGTGCAAGGGTGCCACATGGACACCCTATTGTACCCCTGAAATATGCATGTGTGTGCATGTGGCGCACATACATGCCCTAAGCGCATGTATGTACGCCACATGGCACCTTGAAAAATGCGGAAAAAAGTGAATTTTTCATGGAATTTGCATATTACCACCATCTTGAAGTTGGTGGTAATTTGCGATTCCTTAGAGCCAGGTCGCAAATTTTTTTTTGCTTCCTGCATTTCAGTTAACGAGTTGCAAATTGCAATTTCTTTAAATGCATTTGCAAAATAGGGAATTGCAATTTTTGCAAATCCCTATTTTGCGCATGCCTTTTGGGATGATACATCCCTAAAGGCTTTTTCCCGTTTGCGAATGGTAAAAACGCTTAATAGAGGACGAATGTATGAAACCCTGGTCGCAAAATACTGGTTTGTAGTTGCACAGGTATTATGGGGACCTGTGTGGAATTTTGCAAACCAAACTATGTACTAATGGGTCGATTTAAAAAGTTCCTGTTCATAGCTGGTCGCTGTCAGACCTATGTAATTAATATTCATGAGAAGGCCACAAATTGTGACTATCTACGATTGATGGCTATCATGGGGATGGTGGCCCACTAGCATCAGCAGACCAACATTTCTGTTCTTGCCTCTTAAATATATATATATATATATATATATTTTAATAATGCCCATTTTTCATAAGGAAATGAGACTGCAATAAAAAAACTTTTATTAAAGTTTGTTTTTAGAGAAGGTAGTGGTCCATGGAACCACTATCCACCCCTAAGCAAACTCTGTTTTTTACCTTCAAAAAGATCAAGTGGTCCTCTGGGGACCCCTCCCTTCTTTGGGAATTGGTTAATACCTCCTTTGAGGAATTAGTAAGGTATCAATGGGTTATTTTCAAAATTACGGCCACAAGCCATTGATACATAGCATTGTGAACTGCAATTTAGAAAGGATGCCCTAACCGGGTTATGCCTTTCTAAACCCATTTTGAAATTTGATAACCCGTTTCCAAATCGCAAAATTTGTTTAGTACATTTAAAAAAGTAATTTAGTGGTCGCTAAGGTATGATTAAGCAAATCACAGGTTTTGTAACCGAAAATGAAGTGCCAGAGAACCTTAAATTGCTTATAGAGTATATTTCAGTTGTTCACAGCCATCTGCCAGAGATACATCTAGACTTCAAGGACATTCCAGACAGTGGAAGAGCACTGCTCTGGGTTGAGTCATCCAAAGCAATCTAGGGCTGTTTATCTACTAACATTTCTTCCCACAGAGGCATAACCCAGCCTCATCTTGCAGACAGGCCTACACACTTGGAAAACATATGAAGGTAAGGGACACAACTGTGTTGATTCTATACAAATGCTTAAACCCCCTTTATTGGCTCATTATGGCTACACTTTTGATGGCATATCGAAGGGATTCTTTCAAATTCATCATAGTGTGTTTGTTGGCTGAGGCCCATAATATTTACATAAGGTGCTTACGCTATTGCTGGAATTTTACTGATTTCTGCACTCATTTTCATTTATTTATTCTGCTATGAAATTGGCTTTCAATAAAGCTTTTAAAAATAGGCGAGCTATTTACAAGTTCCTTGTGCCGCCGGTGTGTCACATTAAATATGGGGAAAACTGACATACCAGAGGCGCGAGGGGCTTGTAAATAAGCGCTGGGGTTTCTTGTCGGTACACACTTGTAGTGAAATGTTCAGCGGCGGCCGGCATGGGTCGGGGGCGGGTGGGAGGGGGAAGCGGGAGATAAAAAAATTAAAAAACACCTTATCTCTGTGTGCCGCATCTCTGCTCCATCTCTCCTCCACGTCAGAACAGGAACCAGGAAGCACCCCCAGGCTCCCCTACAGCGTTGTGATTGGTAAGCACCTAGGCTCCTCTGACCAATCACAACACTGCAATGCAGCGTTGTGATTGGTCTGAGTGCTGTGGTTCGGTGCTCAGACAGGGACTGGGGGCCTGGGCATGTTCTCCTCCCAGGCTGTAATGCTGCCTGGATGGAAAACATGGAAAGTGCACATGACTGTTTGGCCGGCCCCAGAGGGCCGGCCAAAGCGTCATGTGCACTTCAGTGTGCCCACTACTTCTCCCCTGCCCTGCTCTGACAGGAGAGCAGTCCAGTCCACTAGCAAAGCAGCTGGAACAAATAAAATCCTAATAGCATTCAGTAATTACAAGAAAAACACTCCAGCGGCGGACTGAATGTGTTGCATCTCAATCTCCAAGTACAGCAAATAAGAAGTCCTGTGCACAACTTTTCCAGCAACTGGCTCTGTTGCGTGCCACTTTTATCCAGATCAGAAGCTTATAAAGTATAGGAAGGCGCACCAGGAAAAAGTCTGCCTCCAATTAGAATTTAGGATAACCATCTTTTGTTCTTATAATTTAAGATGAATGTACAAATTCAGCCAACGCGTTTCGTTCCTTACCTTCCCCGGGGCTTCATCAGGGCTCAAAAGTATAGATGTAGAAGTCTTTTAGTAGGAAAAGATAATATGGAAACGTGTCCTTAGTCATATACATATATGAGTCCTCCGCATTTAGGGGTCGATTACGATGGCGGACGGAAGGACGACCGCCTTCCTGGAGTAGGCGGAAAATTCCTTTTTATAGTCCGCCAGCCGCGGCCAGTCTGTCCGCCATATTAGGATGGGAAGCACTGTCAAATGTCCGTACGCCGCGGAAGAACATGCACCGCCGCGTAAATACACCCGACCTCGCGGCGGACGTAACCAATCCAGAGACACCGCCATACGGAATGACGTCTCCGACCGTCCTCTAAATCACGATGGCGGAAAAGACACAGCAAATCGCAGCGGAAAAACAACCTGCCTGAACACGGCGGATTCACCACAGCGGAGAGACAAAACATTGCAGAGATACCCACCACAGGCAGATGGCCGTCATGGACCCAGCTCTACACCCTTTCCCGATACTCTTCGTGCTTCACCACCAGCAAGTTATGGACCGTCGCCGACGCGACGACGCAGGTACGCAAACACACCAATTGCTGACGGAAGGGGAGTACCTGCTGAGGCCATGACGTGGGGAGGGGGAGGGGCATGGTGGCAAACAGCATTTACGATAGCACCAATATATCAACAATGCAAGGAGACAACCAGGAATGACAAAGAGAAACCACTACACACGATTAACTTGCTTTATTGCACATAATAGGGGTTCAATCCTAGAGTAGCCAGGAGCATGGGCGCTGGATAGAACAGAGCAGGTACATCTGAGGCAGCAAATGAGGGCACAATGCAGCATCCTAACAGCAACAGGGCAGTGTTCACAACAGAGCAGGTATATCCGAGGCAGCACATGAGGGCACAATGCAGCATCCTAAGAGCAACAGGGCAGTGTTCACAACAGAGCAGGTACATCAGAGGCAGGACATGAGAGTGGCTAAGTGCATCAACAGTCCATGGCACAGAGCAGGTACATCTGAGGCAGCACATGAGAGGGGCTAAGTGCATCAACAGTCCATGGCAAAGAACAGAGCAGGTACATCTGAGGCAGCACGTGAGAGGGGATAAGTGCATCAACAGTCCATGGCCAAAAACAGAGCAGGTACATCTGAGGCAGCACGTGAGAGTGTCTAAGTGCATCAACAGTCCATGGCACAGAGCAGGTACATCAGAGGCAGCACATGAGAGGGGCTAAGTGCATCGGCAGTCCATGGCAAGGCACAGAGCAGGTACATGTGAGGCAGCACATGAGAGGGCACAATGCAGTATCATAACAGCAACAGGGCAGTGTTCATAACAGAACAGGTACATCTGAGGCAGCACATGAGAGGGGCACAGAGCATCAACAGTCCATGGCAAGGCACAGGTACATCTGAGGCAGCACATGAGAGGGGCACAGAACATCAACAGTCCATGGCAAGGCTCAGGTACATCTGAGGCAACACACGAGAGGGGCTAAGTGCATCAACAGTCCATGGCACAGAGCAGGTACATCAGAGGCAGCACATGAGAGGGGCACAGAGCATCAACAGTCCATGGCAAGGCACAGGTACATCTGAGGCAGCACATGAGAGTGTCTAAGTGCATCAACAGTCCATGCCACACAGCAGGTACATCAGAGGCAGCACGTGAAGCACGTGAGAGGGGCTAAGTGCATCAGCAGTCCATGGCAAGGCACAGAACAGGTACATCTGAGGCAGCACATGAGAGGGGCACAGAGCATCAACAGTCCATGGCAAGGCACAGGTACATCAGAGGCAGCACATGAGAGGGGCTAAGTGCATCAACAGTCCATGGCAAGGCACAGAGCAGATACATCTGGGGCAGCACATGAGAGGGCACAATGCAGTATAATAACAGCAACAGGGCAGTGTTCATAACAAACAGGTACATCTGAGGCAGCACATGAGAGGGGCTAAGTGCATCAACAGTCCATGGCAAAGAACAGAGCAGGTACATCAGAGGCAGCACATGAGAGGGGCACAGAGCATCAGCAGTCCATGGCAAGGCACAGGTACATCTGAGGCAGCACATGAGAGGGGCACAGAGCATCAGCAGTCCATGGCAAGGCACAGGTACATCTGAGGCAGCACATGAGAGGGCACAATGCATTATCATAACAGCAACAGGGCAGTGTTCATAACAGAACAGGTACATCTGAGGCAGCACAAGGACGTGTGTCAAGCACCCCGTCCCATGGAAATTAATAATGCAAGGGTGGTTACAATGGACAATCTAGACACCAAGTACAATGACATGTGAGTGATGGGAACTACACCTCACAGCACATAATCTGGTGGACTGCTTGACCTAGTAGCCTCGGACACAGTGGCAGGATCTGATACAGGATTGGGAGATACAGCCACAGATCTAGTGACTGACACATGAGCCATAGACCCAAACACACTGCCAGCACCAGAAACAGGAGTGTGAGACACAGCCACAGCTCTAGTGACTGACACATGAGCCATAGACCCAGACACACTGCCAGCACCAGAAGCAGGAGTGTGAGACACAGCCACAGCTCTAGTGACTGACACATGAGCCATAGACCCAGACACACTGCCAGCACCAGAAACAGGAGTGTGAGACACAGCCACAGCTCTAGTGACTGACACATGAGCCATAGACCCAGACACACTGCCAGCACCAGAAGCAGGAGTGTGAGACACAGCCACAGCTCTAGTGACTGACACATGAGCCATAGACCCAGACACACTGTCAGCACCAGAAACAGGAGTGTGAGACACAGCCACAGCTCTAGTGACTGACACATGAGCCATAGACCCAGACACACTGCCAGCACCAGAAGCAGGAGTGTGAGACACAGCCACAGCTCTAGTGACTGACACATGAGCCATAGACCCAGACACACTGTCAGCACCAGAAACAGGAGTGTGAGACACAGCCACAGCTCTAGTGACTGACACATGAGCCATAGACCCAGACACACTGCCAGCACCAGAAACAGGAGTGTGAGACACAGCCACAGATGTAGTGACTGACACATGAGCCATAGACTCAGACACACTGCCAGCATCAGATACAGGAGTGTGAGACACAGCCACAGCTCTAGTGACTGACATATGAGCCATAGACCCAGATACAGGAGTGTGAGACACAGCCACAGCTCTAGTGACTGACACATGAGCCATATACCCAGACACACTGCCAGGACATGTCCCTGGAAAGTGACCAACAAATACCATGCCAGCATCTGAGACATGAGAGTGGCGGACACACACAGTGGCAGTACCTGAAACAGGAGAGGGCACAACTGACACAGTGCTACTACATGAGACATGACACCGAACAACAGCCACAGTGCCACTATCTGACACATGAGAGTGAACTGCAGCTGACCCACTAGGACCACTGAAATGATGAGCCACAGGGCTGTATGGGCCAGGAGGCAGGGTGGCTCTGGGAGCTGGGGACAGCTGTACTGGAGCGACATTGGGGTGCTCAGGTGTCACTGGTGTGTGTCTCCGTTTCTTTGGGATATGTGGGGGCACCCTGGACATGACTGGACTGGTAAGTGTTGTGGCCTCATCAGAAACATCACCCTTAAAAGGTGGATCATGTGCTGGTCGGGGTCTGCTCTCTGGGGGTGTGCTGGACCCTGCTTGACGCTTGCTCTGGCCCTACCTTCTGCCCTCTGCATCATGTGTAATGGGGGATGCAACAACAGTGTACTCCTTCCTCTGCTTCAGCGGGGTGTGGATGGGAGTAGAGGTATGGGGGGGAATCCACCGCTGACGCATGTGTTTTACATTCCTTCAACAACACCAGCCTCAGGGGACACAGGGGTGATGTATGCCTGGCCTTGGTGGAGCTCGTGTCCATGGGAAAATTCTTGGCCCTGGGAGGTGCCATGGCCATAGGAGGTGTCCTGTCTCTGGAATGTGCCTCATCTGTGGGCGGTGCCCTGTTCCTGGGAGTTGGCTTGTCCTTTGTAGTGTCCTTGTCCTTGGGAGGTGCCCTTTCCTTTGAAGTGTCCTTGTCCTTGGGAGTGTCCCTGGCCTTGGGAGTACCTTTTGAGGGGGATGCCTGTGTTACATGTGAATCCCTGTCCCCCAACACCCCTTGAGGATCCTGTGTGTCAACTCCAGGGTAGGTGATGTTGTGTTCTGTGAAAGATTTCCCTGTCCTAGGGGATGGTGTCTCTGCCCTCCGTGCCCTGCCTTGCTGCCTGTGGCTGCTTCTAGTGCAATACCCAGAAAATGAGGCCTGGTCAGAAATGTCACTCTCCCCTGAGACATCAAGTGGTGTGGATGGAGGAACTGAAGTAGAACCTTGTCCATGCGACTGTTGAATGGCTGCAGACACTGTGTTGGATAATGACTGAACTGTTCTGTGGAGACCAGCAACATCGCCATGCATCCCCTCCATGAATGCTACCACCTGCCCCAACTTCCTATCATGGTCTAGGAATGCATTGATCATGTTGGTCTGCCCTACACACAGCTGTCGCAGCAGATCAACCGCCTCAGCACAAAGGGCACTTTGTGTCACAGGGGCAGCGGTGCCTGCACCGAAGGCCACTCTGCTCCCCTACTCTGGCGAGCACGAGCAGTACTTGTTGCAGTTGGTGGCAGTGTGGGCCCTGTGTGCTGTGTACCGACTGAAGGTGTAGATTGCCCACTCCCTGTGTCTACCAACAGTGCTGACTCACCACCACTGTCTGAAGATGAGGACGATGGTGTCTCCACATATGAGTCCTCAGGGACAGTTCTGTCCCCCTCTCCGGGGCTGCTCTCTTCAGTCTCAGTCTGTGTGTGTGTGATCTCGGATCCGGATGCATTGCCACCACCGAGCTCCGTCGTTTGTGGGTCAGTGCCCTCGGCCAAAGCTGAGAGAGAGAGAAAAGAGGTATACCTAAGTGCCACACTCACGTACTGAAAGTTACAAAATCAAAACTTCCTTGACTGCTGACCAACATGTAGCACCCATCCTGCACACGAACCACCCCTACCATACATCCTCATGTCAAAGAACCGGGGGTGCCTGTGGAACATGTACATCAAACAAACAGGGCAAGTCCATGCAGACCACCACACACGTGATGCCATGGGACCACAGACCTCAACGGCATGTCCTGGGCCCCTGCACTATAATGCAACTGGTATGTCCACCTGGCTGACATGGATGCTAACGCTCACTCCGCTAATGGCACCAACATACAATTGCAGCACAACATACACACCACGGATGTCACTACTGTGTCTGAGCAGCAATACATGCATGCACTCACAAATCACAAACACATTCAGTGTGCTTACCGCTAGTTTGCTGCTGCTCCCCTCTCAACCAGGCGGACAGGTCAGGATGCGTCACAGCTATGATACGGAGCATTAGAGGGGTCATGGTGCGTCGTGCAAGCCGGGATGATCTTGGAATCAGCCCCAGTGTCATCTCCGCCACATTCATGCTGATCCTGGAGATGTCGTCCCAGCGCTTGTGGCAGTGTGTGTGTCATCGAAACACGTGTCTTTCAGCAGCCATGCACAGTACAACACATGTGAAGGTCCCACAGCACACCGCCAAGATTGCAGAAGCCAGGAGTCAGTAACCACCTCATGCACACCAACATGTCCCCCACTGCACTTACCACCTGTCCGAGGGCACCGTAGAGCCGTTCATAGTGGCGGAGCACACCGTCCACAAGGACATCCAGCTCTGCTGCGGTGAAGGGACGAGACCGGATCTCTCGCACTCCCGGCATGGCAAGGTCCAGGACTGTGGCACAACAGCAGCAGTTGGTGGATTGCTCAGCAGCAGCAGGTAGAGGTGATGGGTGCAGGCAGCAGTTGGTGGATTGCTCAGCAGCAGCAGGTAGAGGTGATGGGTGCAGGCAGCAGTTGGTGGATTGCTCAGCAGCAGCAGGTAGAGGTGATGGGTGCAGGCAGCAGTGGCTGGAAGCAGTGGATGTGTGCTGCTGAAATTCACACATTTATAGGGCTCTGAGCTGATATCAGTGGCACACGTCTGTAGCAATTGGTTTTTCCGGGCTGCCTCATTCAAAATGAGCCGATGACTGGCCCTGCTGTGGCGGTGCACGGCTTCCGCTATTTTTGAAATCGCTTACGCGCCCCACGTTACCTGTTTCCATTGGCTACATGTGCAAGGACCCACACGGTCACGCACCGGCAACCGCATGTGCGCGCTACCGCGATGGTGCATCATTTGAAATTAATCACTCACTGGCGTCGCAATGGCGGAGCACGCATTCCGCGGGGGCGGGGCAGGCTAACACATACATTTGAATGTGGAAGTGGAAATGGCAGTTGGTACCCCCCTTACAGTGAAAAACCAAAGGAAATGATAGGCGGAGTGTTGACAATACAAGCACTCACCCCCAGTCAACTGATCTGGGTTTAATCCATCACCGTTCTTTAGCCCACTCTGCCACCCCAGTTCAGACATGGCCATATGCAAATCAGTCTGACCCTGTGCCTCATGGGAACAGTCCAGCCCGAACTGCCAAGCCATGCCTTCCCTGGACCGGAAACAAGCTACCGAGGACCGGTTTCTGGCATTTCAGCCTTCTTCAGCCCAGCTTGCTTGAATCAAGTGGCAAAGTGAGCAAGGGACTCACGTCTGAGCATACCATGCCAACTTAGGGCGAACAAAGAAGAAACAAAGGAAATGATGGACGGAGCGTTGACAATACAAGCACTCACCTCCAGTCAACTGATCTGGGTTTAATCCATCACCGTTCTTTAGCCCACTCTGCCACCCCAGTTCAGACATGGCCATATGCAAATCAGTCTGACCCTGTGCCTCATGGGAACAGTCCAGCCCGAACTGCCAAGTCATGCCTTCCCTGGATCGGAAACAAGCTACCAAGGACCGGTTTCTGGCATTTCAGCCTTCTTCAGCCCGGTTTGCTTGAATCCAGTGGCAAAGTGAGCAAGGGACTCACGTCTGAGCATACCCTGCCAACTTAGGGCGAACAAAGAAAAACCAAAGGAAATGATGGACGGAGCGTTGACAATACAAGCACTCACCCCAAGTCAACTGATCTGGGTTTAATCCATCACCGTTCTTTAGCCCACTCTGCCACCCCAGTTCAGACATGGCCATATGCAAATCAGTCTGACCCTGTGCCTCATGGGAACAGTCCAGCCCGAACTGCCAAGCCATGCCTTCCCTGGACCGGAAACATGCTTCCGAGGACCGGTTTCTGGCATTTCATGATGTTGTTTGTGGGTGAACATTGTGTGTATAGTTAGCTGTAGTGCCTTATATTTCGGTCACGTCACACATACAATCAGTGTCTGCAACATGTATAATTTGTATTGTGTTGGTCAAGATGTGATAGTGTGGCACAGCTGTGCGGTGTTGGTCAATTGACATCTGCTCCCATCTACTCCCACACAGGAGGGCTCCAAATGTGCATCGACCATACACTGTGCTGGAGGACATGGTTGAAGAGGAGGTAATCCGCAAATTCCGGCTTGATCGACGGAGATTGCAGGACCTTGTAGCCCAATTGGCCCCTCATCTGCAGCCACGAAGGCCATATCCAGGAGCTTTTACACCCACAGCAAAGGTGATGGTGGCACTTCATTTCTTCGCGACAAGCACTTTCCAGTACACAGTTGGTCATGCCGGGGGGATGTCCCAATCCATGTTCAGCATGGTACTACGGGATGTGCTGGATGCCATGATGCATTACAAGGATGATTACATCCATTTTCCACGTCCGGCAGAGCTGGCTGCAGTGAAAGGTGACTTCTATGCCCTGGGCCAGATCCCACACGTAGTGGGTTCCATTGATGGCACACATATTGGTCTGATTCCACCCCAGGCACGTGAACTCGTCTATCGCAATCGGAAGCACTACCATTCTATCAATGTGCAAGTGGTGGGCTGGCTAACAACATCATCTCCCATAGTGTGCCAGATTTCCTGGGTCCGCACATGACTCCCACATCCTGCGGAGCAGCATTGGCCCCCAACTGATGGCTAATCTGCATCAAGAACATGCGTGGCTTGTAGGTGAGTGTGCTGTAATGACTACTGTGTTGTATGTGTGCCATGCTGTTCCCACCAATCCTGGTAATGATGTATGTGTCTGTCATCCCCCCATCTAGGCGACTCTGCGTACCCAAACCGCCCGTGGCTGCTAAGCCCCCTACGGAATCCTACTACCCCAGGTGAAATGCGCTATAATGAGGCCCATGGGAGGACACGTCGGGTGGTGGAACGTACATTTGGACTGCTGAAGTCTAGGTTTCGCTGCCTGGCTAAAACCGGAGGGGCCCTGCCATACTCACCCGGCAAAGTATGCAAAATAGTGATTGTCTGCTGCATGCTCCACAACCTGGCCTTACGCAATAATATTGAACTGATCATGGACCCTGGAGACCAACAGGTTGCTCCGCCTCCCATACCACCCATGTCCAGTGATGAGGATAGTGGGGAGGAAGAAGGTGTGGACCAGAGGTGTCAGCTCATTGCTCGCTACTTTCCTTGAATGTGAGTAACTACCTCTTGTGCTGATGGTCAATGCGTGATGTATGTTTGCTGGTGATGTGTGGATGTGGTGTGTGAATGCTGCCTGTTCTGGTATGTTCTGTTCGCAAATGGGTGTGGGAGATGGTGTACATGCAATGCTCCCTGATGTGCGTCTTGTGATCCACTTAATTAGTGATGAGTGTGGTTTGTGGGATGTTGCAGTACGGTGTGGTGTGATGGGTGTGATTCAGTTTCCTGACCTGTGCTTCTTGTTCTCTCATTATCTCTAGGTCACTCCCACAGAGGCATGATTCTCAAGAACATTGATCCCTGCACCTGGTAATGACAACTACTAAGACAAACCTGTGTTCAAAACATGGAGGTCACACAGCATTGAGTGTTTACGTGGTGTTTATTTACAGGGTGTGGATTACTGTTAGTGCATATTTACAAATAGGTGTTGGGGGGAAGTGAGAGTTGAAGGTCATGTCAGATGAAAACACCGTGGGGACACCGCATTGTGTGATGTACACCTAGTCCAAAAGACGTGTGCCAATGCTTGGCATTGTGGGGCAAGATAGTTCGCAGAGTGAATGCCAGGCTCAAGGAAGGGTGAAGTCAGTGGCGGCCCCTCTTCGAGCGGGTGGATGGTGCATTGCCACTGCTCTCAGCTGGATCCAGCCTCGGACGGCCCCTCCGTCTTGGAGCCGGAGCGGAGCCAGCTGTGGGGGCAGGTTTGTCAGGGACGACCTCCCTGTCAGTGGCCTCAGGTGATGGTGGCGGTGGTGTTGGTGCCCTGTCCCGTGGGGTACTTAGGGGAGGGGGAGGTGGTGTGGCGCGGGATAACCACTCCCTCCAAAGAGCTGTTTGCTGCCCCCTGAGGTCAACAATTTGGCCCATGCGGGTGTCCATGGGCCGCAACAGCTGGCCGTTCTGTAGCGAGTCTTGATGTGCCCGATCCGCCTGTGCCTGCGACCGCTCATAGGAGTTTTGGACTCTGGCGATGGCATCCAGGATCTCGGTCCCAGGATGGGCTGGGTCTTGTTCCCGACCTCGCCTAGCACCTGCACTCCTGTTTGTGAGCTGTGGCCTCACCTGTGTCCTCCCCCATCCACTCTCCCTCCTAGCCTGAGATGTCGATGGCCCATCATCGGACGATGGGTCAGGCAGGGTGGCACAGGCAGGAGTGGTGGTGGTGGTGATGGTGGTGGTGGTGGTGATGGTAGCTGCACAGCTCACAATGGCAGGTGTTGGTGTTGTGACACTGGCCAAGGTGGTGGAGGCAGAGCTGTCCTGGGAGCCTGATGGCCCTGGGAGTGTGCTTGGGCCAGCATCGTCCTCTGCACCCGAGGTGTCCAGGGAATCTTCACTGGAGAGTCCTGGCTGTGAGGGGGGCGACTGGTGCTGGCGGTTGCTGGTTTCACCTGTCAAGTAGCGATCACCTGAGGGACAAGTATTTAAGAATCAATGCTGTGGACATGACAGGTTTGTTGTTGTTACATTACAAATTACTATGGAATCAGGACATGGTTGTTGGTGTCATCATGTTGGTGTGGTAGACAGTACTGGGCATTATGGTGGTATGGAGGTGGGGAGACAATACTTGGATATGTGTGGTCCGGACCTGCTATTGGATGTTGCCCCTGTGAAGATGGCTACCTACCTGTAGGTTTGAAGGAGGAGATGCACTGGTCAGCAAATGGTGGCTGGACTCCATCTTGCTCTGGGATGGGACATGGGGGCCTGTTGGGTGTTGTAGTGCTGGACCCACCCCACCCTCCCTGTAGACATGGGGGCCTGTTGGGAGTTGTAGTGCTGGTCTCTCACCCACCCACCCACCCCCACCCTCCCTGTAGACATGGGGGCCTGTTGGGAGTTGTAGTGCTGGACCCACCTCCCCACCGACCCCCACCCTCCCTGTAGACATGGGGCCTGTTGGGAATTGTAGTGCTGGAACCACCCCCCCACCCACCCCCACCCTCCCTGTAGACATGGGGGCCTGTTGGGAGTTGTAGTGCTGGTCTCTCACCCCCGTCCACCGACCCCCATCCTCCCTTTAGACATGGGGGCCTGTTGGGAGTTGTAGTGCTGGTAAACCCCCCACCCTCCCTGTAGACATGGGGGCCTGTTGGGAGTTGTAGTGCTGTGTTGTGCCCGCAGGTGGTTCTTGGCCCTGATGCCTTTCACCCTTGCCTTGAGGTCGTGCCACCGCCTCTGGATCTCGTGTTTGGTGCGTGGGACGGTCCCTGACGCATTCACTCTGGTCTCTATCCTGTCCCACATGTTGGTTTTGGTTGCCAAGGTGGTCTGCTGGACTAGGGTACCGAACAGATGTGGTTCGACACGGATGATTTCATCCACCATGATCTTCAACTCCCTCTTTGTGAACATGGGTTTTTTCTTGGGTGCCATGGTGTGTGATGTGCAAGGTGTTGGTGGGGTGGGGTGGGGTGTGCAGGTGTGTGGTATGTAGGGATGGTGTTGTGGGGGTTTGTGTGGTGGCTGTGTTGGTGTGCAGGTTGTATGTGTGTTTGTGTGTGTCTGCTGTTTGTGCTATTCTGCCTCTTTCTTCCAGCTGTGCTGTGATGCAAAGGATTGTGGTAATGGGAGGGATTCATGTTATACGCTGTGTGGTTGTTGTGTCCCAATGGTTGTTGCCAGTCAGGTGTTCTGTGGGTGTGGTGACTTGGGTGCTCTTGTGTGTGCTGGGGGGGTGTCATTGGGGCGTGTAGTTGTTGGGGGTGGGTGTTTCAGGTGGGTGCGTGTCCTGTTTTGTGTGTTTTCTAATTACTTCCGTCCGCCATTTTTTAATTGGTTTGACGGCAGGGGTGATGTTCGTTTGGTCCTTCCGCAGTCATGCTCCGTTTGTCGAGGCTTTTTTTCTGCGGCGGTCGAGGAAGGTGGTGAGTTCCGTTGGGATGGCGGGGTTATCCTAATCGTGCGGCCGGACCCTCCGCAGGTCTGGCGGCGGTTGGGCCTGTTTCCACAGTCAATTCGTCCACGGCAGAGGGTGTTTCTGTGGTACTGTCCGCTTACGGCGGTCTTTGGTGTGATCCGTCTGCCGCGGACGGTGTTTAATGTGATCCGTCCGCCGTGGTCGGTGTTTGATGACAGAAATATCCTAATTGCAACCGCGGATTATCCGCGGTGCGGTCGGGAGTATTTTTGCCGTGACCATGGCGGACGGAACACGTTTCCGTCCGCCATCCTAATAGGCCTCTTAATTTTTGCAGCCTTTCAATGGATTAATATTCACAACAAGTCTCATCAGACCCTGTACGATGATGCCATATCGCATCTTCCTCCTCAAATGACGTGTGGTCTGGTTTTCGAAAACCAGACCGTGCTTCATTAGAGGAGGAAGATGCGATATAGCATCATTGTATGGGACCTGATGAGGCTTGTTGTGAATATTAACATTAAGGTATTATCATTTTATTTTTCCTTTTGTCAAACTGCTTAAAAGCAGTGGGGTGACGCTCCTCCGCCTTAGCAGAGGAGCCGCCACTGGGAATGTTACCAGAACACAAAACAAGAATAATAAATAAATATGCCTGACCGTCTCTGCATTTCCTTTGTGCCCAATGTGCATCATACCCAGATCAAGTGTTTTCCTCTGTCCCTATTGTTGACATTGATACGTGGCCTGTGCTCTGGTCAGATCATAGGCTGATCGGGTTCTCTGTATTAGAGAATGGGCGGTTCGACTCCTGTGCCTCCATGGTACCTAGGTCGGCCTCAAGAGCGTTACACAGAGTGACGCCTGCTATGCTAGAGCAGGCGCTCACGGAACATCCTTGCTCTCTTTCGGGGGATCCGGAAAGAGACACGGAGGCCCTGCAGCGTTGGCTGACTGAGAGGTTGGATGACCTTGCTCCTAAGACAACCCCCCGGTCCTCGGCGAAACGGCAATCTGCGCCTTGGTTTACAGAGGCGTTACATGTGGCGCGCAGCCAATGTAAGGTCGCTGAACGGGCCTGGCGCCATCAATATGATGGGGAGGCCAAACTAGTCTATAGGGCGGCGGTGAAGGCCTATCACCGTGATGTTCTTGGTGCCAAGCGGGAATATCTTGCCAGGAGGATTGAGGCGTCGGCAAACTCCTGCAAGGAGATCTTCACGATTGTGAAGGAGTTCACGTCTCCAACTTCTTACTCACCTCCGCCTGCATCACCTGATGTGTGGGCGCGTGATCTTGCCACCTTTTTTACCGACAAGATTAAGGCTATTCAGGCTTCTTTCTCGGAAAGTACGGAGGAGGGTTGCTGCGATCTTGGGGTGGGACTTGGAACATCGGCCATGCATGTGGCTATCCTGGAGGACTTTCCACCTGTCTCCAGTGACATGTCCCGGACTTTGTTAGCCAGTCTTAAATCTGGCTCCCCACTTGACCCTTGCCCCGCCAAATTTCTGGCCGGGATGGCGGCAGTGGTGAATCCCCTGGTCAACCCGATCCTCAATGCCTCCTTGAGGGCGGGGAGTGTCCCACGCGCCTGGAAAAGGGCGATGGTGATCCCCCTCCTGAAAAAGCCTGGTCTTGATGCCGAGGCTTTGGCCAATTATAGGCCAATTTCACTTCTCCCGGCTCTGGCCAAGATCACCGAGAAACATGTGCATGGCGTCTTGTCGAACTTCCTTGAGGTTAACAATCTGCTCCATCCATCCCAATCCGGTTTCCGTCCGAATTTCAGTACGGAAACAGCGTTGGTGGAGGTCTCTGAGATCATCAGGGAGACCTTGGATGGGGGCGGCAAGGCCATGCTAGTCATGTTGGACCTGTCGGCGGCTTTCGACACCGTTCCCCATAAGGCGCTGCTTGCTAGGCTTTATGACATCGGCCTAAGGGGGACGGTGCTCAGATGGTTTACATCCTTCCTGGAGGGTCGCCGCCAGACGGTCTGGGTTTCCCAGAGCTCCGCCGAGATGCCGCCATTGGGTGTTGGGGTTCCACAGGGCTCGGTGTTGAGCCCGACATTATTTAACATCTTTATGTCCCCTCTGGCGGCTGCGGTTGAGGCTTATGGAGCCCAGATCGTGTCTTACGCCGATGACACACAACTCCTCTTCACGTGTCAAAAAGATCAGACATTTGACGGGGAGAGAATCCGGGACTGCCTGGACAGGGTCTTCAGCTGGTTTCAGCAAAACTGTCTGAAGGCCAACTCCAGCAAGTCGGAGGTTCTTTTCTTCGGCTGTGCCTTCGATCCCGAGTGGCGACAGTGGTGGCCGGCCGCCATGTGCCCTCCGGCTCAGTCGTCCGTGGTCGCCAAGAACTTGGGTGTTAAGCTCGATAATAAACTTTCTTTGAAAGCGCACATCCTTAGCCTGTCCGGCACCTGTTTCGGCATCCTCAGAATGCTCCGCAAGTTTCTACCCTTATTGTCTGCGGAGCACAGACGGATCACGGTGCAGGCGCTTATCGGATCCAGGCTAGACTACGCTAACGCCCTTTTCCTAGGCCTCCCGGACTATTTGGTTCAGCGCCTGCAGGTGGCGCAGAACTCGGCAGCCCGGGCAATCTTTGGTCTGCATAGACGAGCGCGGGCTTCGGAGTTGTTGCAGACGCTTCATTGGCTTCCAATCCGGAAGCGGATTGTTTTTAAATCTCTGACGCTGGTGCACAAGGCTTTGTTTGGCTCTGGCGCAGGATACCTGAAGAAAAGATTGGCCTTCTATCGCCCAGCTCGCTCGCTGCGCTCTGAATCCCTGTTCACTGCGGTGGTCCCACGCGTGCGGAAAGCCCGGATTGGGGGGCGCTCTTTCAGCCTTAAGGCTCCCCAGCTGTGGAATGCGCTTCCGTTGGTACTCCGCAGCACTTCCAACCTGCTTCAATTCAGGAAGAATTTGAAGACTTGGCTTTTTAATCATTCTGTTTAGGTGGCTTTTTCTCGTTTCGGGTTTTGTTTTATCTGTTATGTTGATTGATACTGTAAGTTGCCTGTGGAAAGCGCCGGGACACTCTTTTAGAGTAGCCGTGCGCTATAAAAATGCACTTTAACATAACATAACATAACATCATTTGATGAAGATGTGTGGCAAAATGTTGCCAGAACACACAACAACAAAAATAAATAAATATGCCTGACAGTCTGTGGAAATGTTATGTGCCCAATATGCCTCATATTCAGGTAAGCTGATGGAGATGTGTGGGTCATATCTTTACTGTTCCTTCAGCTCGGGATTGGTAAGTTGGTCCATACCTGCACTTATGAAAGGGGTACAAGGGATCAACCAGGTTGCGTTTACATGATGCTTATAAAATTATAATAGGCACATGCTGGACGCAATGACCCTTTTAGCCCTGTGTGATCAGGGTAGTGTTAGAATGTTTGCCAGTAAGGTAAATTGTGTGTTCAATCATCCTCTGAGGAGATCTAAACCCACAGGGGCCCTTGTATGGTTAACCAACAAAACAAGAATGCCAGTACTGATATACATGATTCAACAAAACCAAATACCCACCAGAAACCCGAACAATAAATCAGGAATGGGGATTACTACTTAATAGTATTTTATTCACATTATTTGCAACATTTGACTCAACATTTAATCCATACTACAAAAAGATATATTTACAGTGGACACAGGGGACAATGTGGTATTAGCCACTGAAGCTTCTGGGTATTGAATTAGTCGAACCCAGAGCACAGTGTTGTACATTACCATGTAATAGTGATCTCAATGAGTTGTACTTGACCCTGTAGAAATATAGGAATGTACCCATAAAATAGTTAGTACAAATGGTTTTGAAAAAATCTGTAGACCGTGGTATTAGTTTCACTGTCCCTCTCTTTCTCCCCCAGCATGTATACATGATATTGTTGTTTGTGATATGCTTGTAATTTGAATGAATGATTGAATGGTTGGCTAATACCCCATTGTCCCCTGTGTCCACTGTAAATATATCTTTTTGTAGTATGGATTAAATGTTGAGTCAAATGTTGCAAATAATGTGAATAAAATACTATTAAGTAGTAATCCCCATTCCTGATTTATTGTTCGGGTTTCTGGTGGGTATTTGGTTTTGTTGAATCATGTATATCAGTACTGGCATTCTTGTTTTGTTGGTTAACTTTTTGGCTCAGCCTTACTGATTAGAGCCAGCCCCCTGTTGTTTTTCCCTTGTATGGTTGGCATCTTCAAACATATCAAAGATGTCGACCAATGGCCAGTTTTGAAGACCTGATACAGTCTTTTTTGGGATTCTCTACTTACCTTGCAATTTAGGAGAGATTTCAATCATACTCAGCCTCGCCAGTTACATCGTATATATCATCATGATTTAAGTTCTAGTTTAGAGATTGGAGGACGGCCCGCCATCCATCAGGGGGGGCAGAGGTAATGCCCACCCATGCTCTTGTGGACTAATACCTGCCATATTTATAAAAGCTGGAGTTTCTGTTTGTGAAACAAAATATAAGGACCCTGACTTAATGGGAGTTTTCTCCCTAGTTGTTGGGTCATTTTTTGATTTTTGGACCCGGACTGCCATGATTTCGATTGGAATTTCAAAAAGAAAAACAGAAGTACTCTGGAATGTCAGCTCTTAATAGGGTGGATGGACTGAGGTACACCAATGGTCACCAGTCCATCGGGCCTTTAATGTAAGGTTTCTGCCAGCAGAGCCAGCAGGGCACCACAGGAAAAAGCTTATGATCCATGTGATTCTAAATATAGTGGGCAGACCATCATTTTGGGTGGCAGGGAACTCCATCACCTTTGTGGCAAAGCACCCTGTCTTCCAAACTCCAAAGGAGAGCCTCTGCTCTTTACACTGGCCCTGGTACCTTGACACATCAAAGCCATGTGCATAGCATACTGAGCAATTCACTGAATCAAATCAATTTTCCTCCAACAAAATCTTCAACTCTATGGCCCAACGAGGCTCCTATATTGTGGGCTGACACCTCTCCTGGTGATACCCCACCAAAAAAGTATGTTGACTTGATGGAGCATCCTTGTCTGGAAAGGCAACTGGAAAAACTGGAATATCATTTCCTGCAGGGATAATAAAACAAGTATTTGCAATGCAATAGGTCTCGCATTTACGAGATTTTGAGTTTGAGCTATTGGCATTTACAATGCCAATAGCTTCAACTCTTGCAAATGCAAGACCTATTGCATAGCAAATATTTTCATGTTAATGGAGGCAACGGCCCTTTTTTTAGACAAGCAGCGTCTAAAGAAAGGGGCATGGCTGACATTAAAGTCTAACCGCAGCATGAGAGCTTTGGCAAAAAAAAAGGCATCTGTTTGTCAAGTTGACAAACATATGCTTTTTTTGTAAAAGTTCCCCATGCCGCGCTTTCACGTTAACAGTGGCCATGCACCTTTCTTTAGACACGGCTTGTCTAAAGAAAGGGACACGGCCTCTATTAATGTGAAAGCGCCGCATGGGCGCTAGTATATAAATAAAGAAATTGATAAATAAGCGCGCCCACCATACTTAAAGCAGACCGCGTTGCTAAAATAAAGAAAGAAAGAAATGAGGCCACTATAGTTAAAGCGGACCGCCATTAGTAATTATATTTAAAATAAAAGCGGATGGCGTGCTGTGACGTAGTGGGTGGAATAAGGGCAAATCATTGAAAACAGCCAATATAAAGCAGACCGTGTAACAAGATCAGTAAAATGTCCAGTCAAGTTACAAATGTAGACAAGGCGGTACCAAGGAGGGACTAACAAGCCTATTCAGGAATGAAAAGCAATGATTTCGCAAGGACGGTAACAGGAGCCAATTGAAAAGATGGGCGGAACATGCGCTGAGCATCAAGTCCATACCTGAATACAGCATGCCTCGCAGAGCGGCGCATGCGCTGCCCAGGCTCAACCTAAAAAGACATTCATCTGACATTTTGGAAGGCACTAAAAACATGACTCTTTCCATCAGTGTAATAATATGACAGATAGAAATGTGTAGGTAAGTAGTAGTTACAACCATGAACAGCTGCTTCTGCCCTTACACTGTCCTGCACCTCATCATGCTGAAATAACTTTCTGTTCACTGCTCTGTTTTTGAAGCACATCTTTGAGCCTCACACACCTCACCAACAAGTCTTCATAGGTCAAACTAAATTACAGGGCCTTTCAACCACACACTCTGAAAGGACCAGTAATCTGATTCTAAGAGTATGTAGCCTGACCAAAGGTATAAAACACTATATAACTGCATTGTCCCAATAGACAATACCCTCAGAATTCTAATGATCAGACTCTCACTGCTCAAGGAGTGAGGCTTTCTTCCTTAATGATTCACCAGGAACTAGGTTTATCACACCATGTGCGTCTTGTACAGTGCACCCTGGGAAATGAATCGCATCTAGGCGCTTAGTTGAGTTTAGGGTGTGGGTGTAGTGCTACAGAAAGATTTATGATGTGAGAGTTGGGCTTTGAAGTCCTTCACACCACCAAGGGCTTCTCACAGAACCTGTCCGAATGCATCAAACCCTCTTCTGAGGACAGTGGTGATGGAACAGTTTTCTGGCTGGGGTAAATGTTACATCACTAAAGTCATAATGATTGTGGAAAATCCAAGTGTCACCCAAAGAACAAGTCAAGTCAAGTCAAGTCAGAATTTATATAGCGGACTACATACCCAGAGGGTCTCAAGGCGCTTGAGGAAGGGGGGGGGGTTTACTTATCGAATATCCAGGTTTTAAGCTGTTTTCTGAAGGCTAGGTGGTTTTGAGTAAGGCGGAGGTGGATGGGAAGGGAATTCCAGGTTTTGGCCGCTAGGTAGGAGAAGGACCTTCCCCCCATGGTGGCTTTGTGGATGCGCGGAACAGCGGCGAGGGCTTGGTTGGACGAGCGCAGCTGGCGGGTGGGGGTGTAAAAGGAAAGGCGCGTGTTGAGACAATCAGGTCCAAGTTCGTATAAGGCTTTGTGTGCGTGGGTGAGGAGACGGAACGTTATCCTTTTGTTGACGGGGAGCCAGTGCAGGTCTTTTAGGTGACCAGAGATATGGTCTTTGCGAGGGATGTCTAGTATGAGTCTGGCTGAGGCATTTTGGATGTGTTGGAGTTTTTTCTGCAGTTTTGCGGTGGTACCGGCGTAAAGGGTGTTTCCGTAGTCAAGACGGCTTGTAACCAGTGCGTGGGTGACCGTTTTTCTTGTTTCGGTGGGGATCTAGCGAAATGTTTTTTTGAGCATGCGGAGGATGTTGAAGCATGATGATGAGACGGCGTTGACTTGTCTGGTCATCGAGAGTGAGGAGTCCAGGATGATGCCCAGGTACCGTGCTTGGTCCGTCGGTATGGGGGCTTTTCCTAGGGCCGTTGGCCACCAAGAGTCGTCCCAGGTGGAAGGGGATGCACCTAAGATGAGGACTTCCGTTTTGTCCGACTTCAGTTTCAGACGGCTATGCTGCATCCACTCGGCTACTTCTTTCATCCCTTCATGTAGGTTTGTTTTGGCGGTGGTTGGGTCTTTGGTGAGTGAGAGGATCAGCTGAGTGTCATCAGCGTAGGAGATGATGTTGAGGTTGTGTTGACGTGCGATGGTTGCGAGGGGGCTCATGTAGACGTTGAAGAGGGTGGGGCTGAGTGATGATCCTTGCGGGACGCCGCAGATGACTTCGGTGGCCTCTGACTTGAAAGGGGGGAGTCGGACTCTCTGAGTTCTTCCGGCGAGGAACGAGATGATCCAGTCCAATGCTTTTCCTTGAATTCCGATGTTTCTGAGGCGTTGTATCAGGGTGCTATGGCAGACTGTGTCGAAGGCTGCGGAGAGGTCAAGGAGGATGAGGGCGACTGTGTCTCCGTTGTCCAGTAGTGTTCGAATGTCGTCTGTTGCTGCGATGAGGGCGGTCTCGGTGCTGTGTTTGGCTCGGAAGCCAGACTGTGAGGAATCAAGTGATTTGTTTGTTTCGAGGAAGGCGGCGAGCTGATTGTTGATGGCTTTCTCAATGACTTTGGCAGGGAATGGGAGGAGCGAGATGGGGCGGTAGTTTTTTAGTTCAGTGGGGTCAGCTGTGGGTTTCTTCAGAAGGGCGCTGAGTTCGGCGTGTTTCCAGCTTTCTGGGAATGTGGCGGAGTTGAGGGAGCAGTTGATGACGTCTCGGAGATGGGGTGCGATAATGGAGTCTGCTTTGTTGAAGATGTGATGGGGGCATGGGTCTGTGGGGGATCCTGAGTGGATGGAGTTCATCAGGCGAATGGTGTCTTCGGTGGTGATTGGGTTCCAGTCTAGAACGTTGTTTGGGGGAGGTCCATGTTCGGAGGTGAGTGGGGTGGACTGGTTTACGTGTTGGTTGTCAAAGCTGTTATGAATGTCGCGATTTTGTCATGGAAGAATGAGGCAAGGGAGTCACAGAGGACTTGAGAGGGGGTGATGTCGTTTGAGCTGGCGGTGGGGTTGGTGAATTCTTTGATGATGTTGAAAAGTTCCTTGCTGTTATGGGCGTTGTTGTCTAGTCGGTCTTTGAGTGCTGATTTCTTGGCTGTTCGGATGAGTTGGTGGTGTTTGCGGGTGGCGTTTTTGAAGGCGGCTTGGGAGATAGTGTTTGGGTCTTTTTTCCAAGTTTTCTGAAGGGAACGACAGATCTTCTTGGATTTCTTAAGGTCGTCGTTGAACCAGGGGGCGTTCTTGCTTCCTTGCTTGATTTGATGTTTTTTCAGGGGTGCTAGTTTGTCGGCTGTTTGGGTTAACCATTGTGTGAGGTTGATGGCGGCTTGATTAGGGTTAGTTGAATAGGCAGGGGGTTTTTGAAGAAGCGATGTGGATATTTGGTCGATGGTGATTTTGTTCCAATTTCTTCGCAGAGTTGGTTGAGGGAGGTTGTGGATCGTGGTCTTATTGTAGGTGAAGTGGATGCAACTGTGGTCCGTCCAGTGGAGGGGTGTGGTATGAGTGAAGGAGATATGCTTGCTGGCAGTGAAGATAGGGTCGAGTGTGTGTCCTGGGTAGTGTGTGGGGGTGTTAACAAGTTGTTTGAGTCCGAGATTGGCGAGATTGTCCAGAAGGGTGGTGGTGTTATTGTCGTTGCTCTTTTCCAGATGGAAATTGAGGTCTCCCAGTAGAATGTATTCTTCAGAGGGGAGTGCGTGTGGGGTGATGAAGTCGGTGATGTCTTCGTTGAATTTTGTACGGGGTCCTGGTGGCCTGTAGAGGAGGGTGCCTCTGAGTGTGGTCTTGGGGTCGGTGTGGATCTGGAAGTGAAGGTGTTCGGCGATAGTGAGGTTGTCATCTGAGCTGGTTGAGACGCGGATGGTGTTCTTGTGGACGATGGCGATGCCTCCTTCCTATTCCTCAAGTGTAGCAAATGAGCCACGTACATTTAGCAGAATAGTGATAATGTGGTATGAAGCAGGTGGTGCATTTTGGAGCAAACTGTTGCAAATATATTAATAAAGCATGGCGGGTTAATCCACAAGCAGCACATCTGCAATTGAAATGGCCACTACATTTGTACAGTTGTGCGGTTTTACTGATAAAACTCTGCAGGGCACAAAGGATAATATGTGGAATTCAGGTTTCAGCTAATATTTATCATTTGTGCATCACCCTGTAAAGTGTCTTGATTTGTTTTCTTCCTTCTAAAGTATTTGTTTCCATCACACCTCAGAATTACTAACAGGTGCTTCATTTGTGCTTTCCTAACTGCTGATGCATTTTGAAATATTTGTACTGGAAATTCGCAAGTATTTTAGTTCTGTTGACTGTTAGAAAAAATTGACATCCGCAGCCTTTCTTTCACACTCCCTGTACCCCAGAAAGGTTGTCACATAGTTTACGTAACAAAATCCTCTCACTTTGTAGTCAGAGAAAGAAAAGTAAGCCTCCAAGACAAATGAATAAAGCAACAATTTGCCAGAAGGCATAGCCTGAAATTTGAAGTCTGTACCAAGACAAAAATAACATTTAAGGCATCTTTAGTGCTCATTCACCTTCTTAACTCAAGTATTGTTATTTTGGGGGTGCTGCTGCACCCTCCACATCCCTACTTCCAGTGCCTATGTCTGAGGAGAGGCTTTCAGGGCTTGCAGTAATTAAAGGCTTCTCTGACTCATAAACACTCTCCCTTTCTCTTTGTCTTGCTTTTTTCCTCCCTTCCCACTTGCTTGTTTCTTGTCTCACTCTTCTGCATGATATATCTACCTGCACCTCTCTCATATGTCTATTGCATTCTATTTCTTACTCCCCACATACTCTCTCACCTGTCTTTCACCCTTCTGCTTCTCAACTCGCGATCACTTACTCTGCATCAATGTATATTTCCTTCTAGCCTGGAGTAGTGTGGCTCACTGGTTAGAGGCGGCAGACCCGAGAGCAGAGGACGGCCCGGGACCAGGGTTCGATTCCCGACGCGGCAGGTTTCTGGACCAGGGTCAGCAGACTCGATAATTCTCTCGCCTCGGTGCCCACTCTGATCAGCGATCACACTCGGCAACTCTGGGCACTAGCTTGCCTCATCTTCACTAACGGCCCCACCAGACCGCCGGGGATGCCTGGTCTCACCCTGGAGATACCCATTAAGGGACCATCTCTCAGGGAAGCCAGGAAGGGTTTCGCAGCGGTCGAAGCGTGGAGGTACCCCTTCGGGAGTGATTCCAGCGCTATATAAGCACATAATTAATTAATTAATTTAGCCCGCCCTCTCCCCCTTCTTGCATTTCTCTGTCGCTCTTTTCTACGCTTATCTCTTCATCACTTTATTCACCAGTCTGTCTCTTGGACTCCTCACTGACCACTGTGTGCATGTATGTATGAATGTATGTGGGTGTATATATGTTTACACATATATATATATTATATATATATATATATATATATATATATATATATATATATATATATATATATATATATATATATATATATATATATATATATATATATATATATATATATATATATATATATATATATATATATATATATATATATATATATCCCTCAATCTTTTTCTGGGTTTTCCTTATTTCTCGCATGCTTGTCTCCCTCTACTCTCTTTCATTGTCTTTTCCACTATTTCCAGCAGCAAATGTGCGTCTTCCTTGTAACCCCAGTCCCTCTTTCACCACCTCTCTTCTCTCTTTTACTTACCATTTCATTATCACTGTTTCAGTCCCAGCCCTCTCAATTGTCTTCGCCGCTCTTCTTTTCTGCCTTTCCCTTTCCATCCCCTCTCCCTTGCTCTCTCCCTTCCTCCCTCTCTGGCTGTAATGGTCTCTTTCTCTCTCCCCTACCCTTTTCTTTTATCTTTCTTTCTTCCTCATCACTCTTCATGCCTCTCTCTTTCCTGCTCTCTGGTCTTCTTCCCTCTCGTCTTTCCCTCTCTTCTCTCTTTCTGTCTCTCTCTCTCTCTCTCTCTCTCTCTCTCCGCCTGTCACTCTGCTTGTCACTCACGATATGTGGTGACTCTCGCTCGCTCCTCCAATATTTTCTTTTCTCTCTTCTCAGTGTCTCTCCCTCTCTTCTCATCTCCTTCCTCATCTATCTTTTTTCTCGCCCTCTACCCATTTCTCTGTCCTCTCTCCTCCTCTTTTCCTCTCTTTGGGGCATATGTAGGTAGGTGTTTGCGAATCGCAAACGCCCCTTTGGTATGTAGGTGGCACTTAGCAAAATAAGGAATCGCAAAAATTGTGATTCCTTATTTTGCTTATAGCATTTAAGGAATCGCAGGTGTGCCTTAAAAATTGCGATTTTGGCATAAGGAATCGCAAAATACCACCTACTTCAAATAGATGGTATTTTGCGATTTCCTTTAAAAATGCATTTTTTTTTTAAATTCAAAGTGCCATGTGGCGCACAGACATGCCCATAGGGCATGTATGTGCGCCACATGTACATACAGGCACATTCCAGGAGTGCAACAGGTGTCCTTTGGACACCCTGGCACCCGTGGAATTGCGATTCTCAAATTGCGAATTTCTCACAGAAAATCGCAATTTGAGAATGTATCCCCATTCATTCCTATGGATGGGACACTCATTCCTTAATTGCGATTCGCAATTTGCGCATCGCAAATAGGAAATGTTAGGATCCGCAAAAAAGTTGCGAATTGTTACCTACATTCCATTTTGCTATTCTCAAATAGCGATTCCTTAAAAATCGCTATTTGAGAATCGCAAAATGGAAATTACCTACATATGCCCCTTTGTCTCTCTTCTGTCTCTCCCCCTCCCCCATTCTTATCCTGTCTGCCTCCCCCCCCCCCCCCCCCCAACACACACGCTCCTTCTCTCCTGTTGTCGACAACCTCCCCTGCCAGCTTTGTCCCTGCCGTGCTCTGTTGTGGCCCACCTCGGGTGAAGTCCAGCCCGCCTCCGGCCCATAGAACCTCAAACCTGTGGTAATTCCAAATGTCAACGGATTATGCAGCAACCAGACGAATCTGAAATGGACGCGCAGGCGGGTGCGGGGGAGAATAATCAGAGAGATGGGGTGAAAGCAGCATGGCTGGAGACAAAAGAAATGGAAAGAGGGAGAGGAAAACAGGAAGTGGGGGAGAGGAGGCGAGAGAATGGGGGCCGGAGTCAAACACAAATTAGGGAGGGCGGCATAAGAAAGAGTCAGAATAAGAGAGAAAATGAGAGAACAAAGGAGAGAGGCGTGGGCTGGAAAACGTGAAAGTAGAAATCCACCACACATAAAGAAATCGTTCAAGAGAATACAAGAAAGGCACACGGGTACTGATGTAAAGGCACGAATGCAGCAAAGGGATGTGGAATGGAAGAACCGAATGAAATATTGATGGAGGTCTGAGGAGATAAAATGAAAGGGTGGTAAGGGGAAGGAAAGGAGGGAGAGAGGAAAAGACAGACAGGAAAGAAGGAATAAACGAAGGAAGGAAAGGAAGAGGAGGACGGAATAAGTAGAGGTGGATGTGGGGGGGATGAGTTGGGGAAATTAATGGCGAAAGAAGGAAGTGACAGAAAAGGAATGTATAGAGAGTGCAATGTAGTGTGGTTGTATATATGTAGCTTATCATACCCCGGGCAAGGATGGCGGTAAGAGGCTGTAGGGAGGAAGGGATGAAGGTGGGAAGGGAGAATGAAAGAGCAAAAAAGGTGGAATTGTAGAAAGTGTGGAAGGACTGAAGTAAATGGAGGAGTAAAGGAAGAGAGAAATAGAGTTCGGAAGAGGAATGAGGGTGGACGGGAAGAACACGATGAAGGGAATGGGGACTAAAACAATTGGAGAAAGGGAAGAAGGAAAATGGAAAGTTGGGATAGAAGGAAGAAATTGGAGAAAAGGGAAAGAACAGAGCACGAATGGTCAAGGGGAGGAGGAAGGAACAGAAGGTAGGGAAGAAAAGGTGTTGAGGTAAAGAATTAGGGGAGAAGCATTGACGGCAGGAAGGAAGGACAGAAACAAAGAAGTACCCCAAAATTAAGAAGCTCTAGAGTATGGAAAAATGGACGGAGAAAGGGGGGTAGATGAGTGAGTGAGAGGGAGGGAATGGAAGGAAGAAAGAAAGCTGAAGAGAGAAATATTTGAAGAGCGGAGGATGAAAATGTGGAGGAAAGGAATGAATAAGAACATGAAGGAAGAGAGAGAATATAAGAAAGGAATTGGATGGGTAGCAGGAAGATGCTGGGAGAGAAGAAGGAGCAGAATGTGCGA
The DNA here is from genome assembly GCF_964261635.1 of Lissotriton helveticus. Lineage (NCBI taxonomy): Eukaryota > Metazoa > Chordata > Amphibia > Caudata > Salamandridae > Lissotriton > Lissotriton helveticus. Next base: position 184,310,515 of record NC_136068.1, on the reverse strand, counting down.
TGAAGGAGCGCATGGTCAGAGAGAGTACAGAGTTGAAAATAGGGAGGTAAGGGCCATGATGGAATGACTGGGTATTAAGAAAGAGAACCATAGAGATGGAAAAAAAATGGTGGCGGCCAAATGGACTACAAAAAATGTAAAAGCGGTTGACAGATAGCAGGAGAGGAACGACTGTGTTTTTTTTAAATATATATAATTTTTATTATTTGTTTTTTCACAAGAATAGGCATCAAAAAAATCATTTGAACATGCTCTGATTGAAGGCAGTAAGAAATACAAATATACATAGACAAAAAAAGTCATAAGTAAAAAGATGCGTTCCATCTCTCCTAGTTAATTCGTACTCCAACGAATTAGGCGTACTCCAACGAATAATACAAATTCTTCAATTATCCTATTCTGCCTACATCGACAATAAAGAAACAATACAAATGACTATTGAACAAAGGTCCTATGGCTGAACATATCAGAATTCATCAGTGATAATAATATACATTTGTCAGAAATGCAAAAATTAAGGATATGCCAACAGCTATTACACATACCCACCCCTCCCCCCCAGTGACCATTGCTCCTAGGGGGCCCTAACCTCCTTTTCTCTTTTTTGCCTTTTTACCCTTCCAGAGATATAGACTACTTTCTAGATGGAAATGAGCACAACCTGGCCAGCCACTGGTAAAATGTAGGAGGATCAGGATGGAGCCAGGCTGCGGCTATACAACCACGCAATCCCGCCATTGCGATAAACACCAAGAATAGCCCATCTCTCCAACCCGTTATCATGCATTCCCAAGAGCATTAATTGATGAGATAATATCACTTAGGTGTGCAAATCATCCCTCTGAAATCGGAACATTTCTAATATCAAGGAGTCTAGGGCTGGACAGCTATAGAACATATGAACAATATCTGCTTCCACGCGTTGACATCGTGGGCAGGATATACCGATGTCCCTCCCTCAACGCGCTATCCTAGCCAGAGTATAGTACAAATGAAAGATTGTTTTAAAATGCTGATTCTGCAGCCCTGCCAAATCTAGCACTGTATCGCCCAGTTCCTACGACTCATAGAAGCAGCTATCGGTAGCCCCAACCATTCTCAACCATTTATCAGCACGCTTCTCTAGATCGTCAAACATGAAGTCCCACAGATGCTCCTAAACCTGGCTTACCCAACAGCCTACGTTATTATGAAGTAGTTCAAGTAATATATCTGTATTAAATCCAATTGCGCCACCACAGTCCCTAGATATAAAATCTTTAGACTGTAGATATTTGATAGATTCACGCTTGTCGAGACCAAACACTGGTTGAAGCTCCCTGAATGACAGCATTTGATTATTCTCAAAGAGGTCACCAAATTTCATTATCCCTCGTGCTTCCCATCTATGACAGTACGCATCACGGAAAATTGAGGTAGCACCGGAGACCTCCACAGCGAGGCATACAAATTGAATCTGCCAAGACCAATCTCCTTCCTGATTACCGCCCATATTTTGAAGGCAGGTGATAAGGTCTTACATTTAACCTTTTTGTAGTAGCTGGGTTCTTTCATTTTTAGAAAAGAGAGCATTAGCATCATCCCCTACCAATAATTCACAAATGCTGGGTGCCAGCTCAGCAGTGGTTAATTTATAAGAAAAATAAGAGCCGGGGCTATTGTCAGGAGGCAGCCTGTTAGTGCCGTCTAAAACAGAACCAACTACTAACCATGAAAGTGGGGAGAGGGTGTGGCATAATAGCCAGAGCTGCTGACTTCGGAGCTAGAGACCCAGGTTCAAGTCTAGGCGTTGGCTCAACATCCTGTGATTCTGGGCAAATCACTTAATTTCCTCATAAATGTATGCGGCTTAACTGGTGCTCATGAAAAGTGCTTGTTTTGATGATTAAGTGCCGGTGGTGAGCACCGTAAACCATCCGGCTCAAATTAAGCACTGCAGCTCAGCACCCAAAAAATCATACAGTTGCCCTCCAAGTAGAAAATTCCTATATTGTAATGCTGTAGCTCACTGATAAAATCTAAAGTTTGGAATGGCCTGATCATCTGTACCTTTATGCAACATCCTAAACTTTAAGGCCATGCTGCCTTTAGCATAGGACCAGATAAAGCTAGAAGTTAGCGCTTCCATTTTTTTAAGCCAATGTTTTTCAAACTCCGAGGGTATTGCCTTAAAAAGATAGAGCACCTTAGGTAGAAATATCTTTTTAATTATATCACAACCACCAATTATCGTAAGGCGAAGATTATAAAAGTCTTCTATGGTGCTGTTTGGGCTTGTATAAAACAGGAGCAAGATTTAATTCTACTACCTGATCTATATTGGTGGTAAATATTAACCCCTAAATACACTACCTGAGCCACAACCTGATCATCCTCAGGCCATACGATCGAAAGTCTTGTCAGCGTCTATAAGTGCTAACGCCATGGGGGGTCCCTGACACATTAGCTCCATCAAATAAAGTAATGACTTATCTCACATGGTCGTTCCGCGGTCAGGTATAAAACCATGTTGTCTGGGGGAGACTAATTTGCTGAGCATACTGCTTAGCCTGACTGGCAAAGTATTTTTAGTATAATTTGGCGTAACTTTTTTTAGGGAGATAGGCCTGTATGACTCAGGATCGTGGGGCGGTTTCTCTTTTGTCTTGAAGATCACTATAGTAGTAGTTGCCTCCTGGGGGAGGATGGGGCGACTGGCCACTTTGTGCCCCCACTAAAATACAAGTCAGGTCCTCTTCTAAGACAGACAAAAGCACTTTATAAAATTCAAGCGCAATTTGGCCCGTACCCACTGCTTTTCCCAAAAGGAATAGCGCATGCTCCGCATAAAACGTATGCTAGGCTGGATTATTTTCTCTCTTCCGTATGCCTAATCAGCGGGACACAAATTGAGAAGCACCCACTGATCCCTTTGGATCACAATCCGTTGGTGATGGAAATAACTACCCTGGGCAGGAAACGGCCTAACAGTTTTGGTAATTTGATAGGGGCTTATTGTTTCGCAAAGAATATGCCTTACATAGGAACAACAGTTTGGTGGAGGTATAAACAGGAATGGAGGGTGAGAGGGAGATGGGGATACCCAAGTCATTAAGCCACAGGAGAAAACAGGAGGCAGGACAGAGAGGTAGCTTCCATTTTTGGCGCAGCAGAAGGTGTAGTGGCTTCGGGGACCTGCGAAGTCCACCGAACCCTGATTATTGCTGTATTTAACTGTTCGATCAGGGGCCGGAGGTGGGTGGGGGACATTATCCTTCTTTGGTCTCCACCAAGACTGGGAAACACCCTACCTCTCCACCTCAGGCAAGCCCTGTTGCTGACCCAATTCAGGAAGAATCTCAAGACCCGGCTTTTTGACTTAACCCCAGCACCCAGACGGATCAGCAGCCATCCCCCCCCCCAAGCACCTTGAGACCCTCACGGGTGACTAGCCGCGCTATATAAACCATGATTGATTGATTGCTCCAGGGACCATCACACACTGGCTACGTCACTGAGCAGGGAGGCGAAGTTAGCTGGAAGTTAGGAAGAGTGTGAGGGAGAGAGAGAGAGAAGGGAGGAATGGAGAGAGCCATTGGTGGAGGACATCACAGGTATCTTGAGAGCAGCATGGTGAATAAATGGATGCAAAGAATACGTCAGGGTAAATCTCTTGCAGTCCTACATTGAGGGATTGCTCCACATCCTAAAGGACACCAGAGTCAGCATGCTAGATCTTAGTGGACAGCTCCTACTGTTGCCTACAAGGACCCCACGCTAAAGCATAGCATAATGTTAGACCCCAAAGGACCACAAACAGATGACCGACAGTGGGTAAAGATGTTCTTCAAATGACAATGAGACAGTTTAGTAACAGCCACGCTACTTAAACCTACTGCATCCTTCTGATGAGCCTCAGGCTGGGCAAAGAACATCTATGATTGAGAACACACCTTTGAGAGATATTGTATTATTTTTCAATTTTATTTATGAATCACTTCTTACTTCTGGCAAGGCATTTTGTTACACTGCTGGAGTACAATATGTGGAACTGTGACATATGGAATCAGGGCCGGCGTTTAGCATGGGTAAGCTCGGCCTATGCCCGGTGTGCCAACCTTCAGAGGGGCGCTGGAGCACCCTGCTGCAGTCTCCCTACAACCTGGCTCTAAAGAAAAGTGTAGTAAACATTGTTCTGTAGACTGTCTTTCTCATTTCACTTCACCCCCCCCTTAACCCCACCCCCACATTTTTACAACACATTGACAATGAAAGGTGGTAAGTGGGAGGGGCGCAAATGTTGTTCGCCTAGAGTGATATCTCAGCAAAGGCCAGCTATGCATGGAGTATATGGGTAGTGTCGATATTCTACACAAGGACCAGGGTTGTGCTCTTATCTTGTTTTTATGTTGCACCTTTGCATTAATTTGGAGGAAGAATAGTGAGGACCAGGGTGGTTAAGGATCAGAGGTGTGGCCATGCAAGCAGTTATGCTGGCTGGCATGCAGAATGGTCTGCAGGCGGGTTTGAGGGTAGTCCTGCAGGCTTCATGGTCATGCTGGTGGGCATGCAGGCGACCATGCAACCTTCATGTTTGCAGGCGCACAAGCAAATACACATCACTTGTTATTACAGTCTAAAAATATTGGCACAGCTCTGTTCAGAAGAGAAATCTGGCAGTTCGAGGAGGACATGGGTAGTTTAATTACTATTCAATTCTAGTGGGCGTGGCAGATTCACATTCTAAGGGTAGTAGAGCGTAATACAAATTGCCCAGTGGCACTTTGCATTCTACCAGTTTACTTACATTTCAGTTCAAAACTACCTTAGCAGAGTTGAAGTAGCTGTAAGAGTGGTAATCCAAATCTTCCTAGTGGCCAGGTTGGTAGAGCCTGTAGAGTTTAGTATACCCTTTCCGATGGCCGGTTAAAGTAAACAGAGATCATTCACAACACATCTCTCTGACAAAAGGCCCTATAAGCCAAGGCGCAGTACTCAGAATACTCAGAATAGCAATGCCTTACGGAGAATTGGGTTCACATATGGAAGACTGCACACCAGCTCCAGTAGCGATGGGCTTCAATGTTGTAATGGAGCTGTACGATATGTGTTGCAGAGTCTTGTCAATGTAGCTCAGGGAATTCTCATTCTCCATCCCCGTCTTGGAAGTTGACTGTGTCTACTCAAGCCTTGTCTTTGTGGCCTTCTTTTGGGACTTGCCATGTCTTCCCTGTCGTCATGAATTGAAGAAGTTGTTAATGGGTCAGATGCTTGCCAGACGCGAGCTCCAGGCCTTCCCCACCTGCAAAGAGGTTCCACCATCGGCATCTTTTTGAAATTCAAGATGATCAGCTATGGTTCAGTCTGTAGTAGAGTGTCCAGTTAGACACATATCTTCTGGCTGAGTCAATGCCATTAATGGATTCATTACAAAGAGGATCTGAAAGGTTGAGGACCAATAAATGGAAAGCCAGTGAAGAGTGTTTACAGCCTGTGAGATGTGGTCAAATACGTGTACATATAACATATGTTTCGCCACATCATTTTGAATTTTGTTAGTATTTGCAGTAAAAAAAAATTAAACCCCTTGGTAGAGGCTGTTTCCGTAGTCTGGACACAATGGGATGTGGGAAGTGGTTGCCTGCAGCTTCTGCGGGAATCGCGAATGAGGAGCAATTGGACTTTGCATCCCCATGGTGTAGAATGTACTTTCCTGGCTTGCTAAACGTGTAGAGCCAGGAAAGGCTGGAATCCTTGGTCACTCCCAGCTGTCTCACTTCTGTTGATGTTGTTGATGATATTCCAAGTTTCTATGGTCAAACTGTCAGAGGATGAGATGGTAGTTCTTTTATTCTACACATCAGCATCTCTGTTTTGGATGAGTTGAGTTTAAGATGATTTTTTACCAGTCATTGGATATTGTCTCAGAGACAGATATTTAGTCTTGAACTATCATGATAACTCTGATTTTCCAGTTTTCAGGATGATGTGGGTGTCAGCCGCATAGTTGAAAGATTTGAACGTCAGTTTCAAAGATTGGATCAGGCCTTGTAGTGGACTCATATAGGTGTTGAAGAGGAGGGGAACAATGATTTATTATTGAGGTGGGCTCAATGTTGAATGGAGGGGACAGAAATGTAGGAAGTCAGGTAATGCCTGATCTGACCATGAGATAAAAGATGTTGCAATCAATGATGGTTTCCTGTATGCCACCCATCGGTGGAGGGAGTGGTGGTGAATTATGTCAAAAACTGCAGACCGATCCAGTGGATGAAGTCTAGCAACATCATTCTTATCAATAATGGTTTTCATATCATCCCAGATGGAGATCAGGTTATATCCCCTACCTCTCCTTGTTTAGAAATCACTTTGTTGGTTCAAAGCTACTTGTTCTCTTGAAGGAAGCATTAGATCTGAGAGAAGGCTTCTCTTCAATCTGTTTTCACAGGAATCTGGCATTTGTGATTGTTCAATATCTAGCTCAAGGCCATGGGTCAAGACTGTTCTTCTTGCATATTGATAATATATAGAATATCTTGAGGAATACTGGGAAGGCACCTGAAGATACGGAGTCATTTATTATGCTCATTTGATTGGCTGACCAACTCTCCACAGTTCTCCTTTGGTCTGTAGTGGCAGCACTGATAACCATAGCTTGAGCGTGAACAATGATTGATAGAGAAAGGTGGCCAAGTCCTGGGATTCTTAGGAAAAGCAAAGCCAGAGATAAGACTGGGATCTAGCTTGGTCATAAAAGCCAAAGCATTAGCCGGACCAAAAGACTGATCATAACTCCACACAAAGATGGCATTAAAAAAAATATCATGAAGACTGTTTACACATTAGAAAACATTAAATATTTTTGACATTTTGTTTGAATTTAGTACATTACAGAAGCATACTATACCAACCCCAGATTCATCATTGTCCCGTTTTGCGAGTCCTTAATAGCGATTATTAAGGAATCGCTATTAAGGACTTGCAAAACGGGAGTCATGTAAAAATCGCAATTTTAATTGCGATTTCTACAGCTTCCTTATTTGCGATTATCAAATTGCTAATTGCAAATAAGGAATGACTCCCCATTCATTCCTATGGGCCCAAAGGCCCATAGGAATGAATGGGGAGTCACTCCTTATTTGCGATTAGCAATTTGCTAATCGCAAATAAGGATGCGATTTCAAGGGTGCCAGGGGCATCCAAAGGACACCCTGTAGCACCCCAGAAATGTGAATTTCGCTTGATGTTGCGCACACTCATGTCCAAAGGACATGTGTGTGTGTAACATACCACTTAGAAAAATGCACTAAAGTGCATTTTTCTAAGTGTTCGCTATTTACCACGTAGTCAGACTTCGCGGTAAATAGCGGCCAGAAATAGCGAATTCGCAAATAAAAAATGGTTAATGAATTGCATTTAAGGAATCTCAAATAGAGATTCCTTAAATGCAATTCCTCGCAAATATGCGATTTCGTAATTAGCGATTTTTGCATTGTGGATGATGAATCCCAAATGCAAAAATTGCGCTCGCAAAGGGCCAGATTCTCAGAATCTGGCCCTTTGCGAGCCCATTTTTCAATGATGAATCTGGCTGTTAGTGTATAGAGTGACATTTATATTTTATTAGACACCAGCTTTTCATCCACATTCTAGTGGCCAGAAAGAAAGGATGAACCTGCTTCGAAACAGAACGTACACTGTTTGTTAATGGAGTATCAGATGTAACATATGTGTTACCACTGACTGATCTTGCGTGTGATTATGCACCTCGTGTACTAATTTCAGATTCCTTTTTTAATTTTTATATGCATTGGCATCCACAAAGTGTATCGATGTAATTTCCAGATTATACTATGTTGGCTCAAAAACAAGGGTTTAAAGACACCAGCAGGTTTGTGGCCAAACATATTATTCTTTGTAAAAAGCCACCGACATTTATTACAGAGATATGATGATTGGTCGTGACATTAATTAAAATAGCTTATACTTATTAAGCAATCATTAACACAGTTATGCTGGAACGTCTCTCTTTTATAATGTGTATTGCTTAGTGTCATATAAAGGTATTGTCAGATTTTGTGAGTGTTACTCAAATTACAATAGTTGTTAAACTGCTTCCAGCATAATCAGAACTTTAACCATAGAGGTTATCCAGCCTTTCACGTTTCTATAGTGAAACCATCACGGAATTTCATCAATGCTTAAAGTGTCATTTCTTAAAATATCTTAGACCTTGAGGTTAAGGAGAATGTAGGTCCTAAGAAGTGCAAGCCTATCCCAGTACTGAATACACTGAAAAGGTGATGAGTGATCCTAAAGATTGTATTTGGCAATGTGCTGATGTGGCCTGTACAAGGACTTCGATGAGGAAATAGCATTTGTAATTGGGACTCAGGGCCCGTATTCCAGAGGTATATAGGGGCATATTCACAAGCCCCTTGCACCGCCGGTGCCTCGCTTTGTGTGACGCACCGGCGGTGCACCGTGGTGCTCCATATTTACAAGGACACCTAAAGCACCCCTGCGTGGCTTTTCGTGTTCTTGTAAATACAGCCCCTTTTCACATAGCACTTTGCATGAAAGGGGTGTTCCACAGTGGCGACTGGCATGTGTCTCGGGTAGCGGCGCGGAGGGGACACGGGCGGTGTGAAATGTAAAGAAAAGAAAAAAAAACACTTACCTTGCTGCCGGGTCCCTCATCTCTGCTCCTGCACCCATGCTCCGTGACCAATCACAATGCTGCAATGCAGCGTTGTGTTTGGTCTGAGGGTGCTGGTTCGATGCTCATCCAAGGAATGGCAGGCTGTAATGCAGCCTGCATGGAAAACAGGGAAAGTGCGCATGACTGTTTTGGGCAGCCCAAGAGGGTCCACCAAGCAGTCATGTGCACTTAGGAGTGGGCAAACCACACCTCCCCAGCCCTGCTCCGAGAGCAGAGCAGCCCCGCCCATCCACCGGCCCACAAAGCAGCATGGAAACAATTACTGACCTAAACATAAAATGATAAAAACTCAAAGTTATTATCATTTTATGTTTCCTTTACTTTGCACTGCTTATAAGCAGTGGGGCAACGCTCCTCCGCCATAGCGAAGGAGCTGCCACAGTAGTTCGATGGGTGTTGCTGTGGGTGGTGCCACACAACACCCATGGCCCCCTTACACATTCCCAGATTTATGAGGAATCGAGGGGAGGCGTAGGGAGGCGCAACAAGGAGAAATGTTTTCACCTTTATATGCGTGCTGCATTCTGCAGCACACATAGAAAGAGGAAAACACCTCTTGTGATTGTTTTTTTGCAGGTAGGTGTCCCTTCCTGCACAAAAACAATCTCCCTGCAACACAGGCACCCTTTCACAACGGTGCAAGAGTGCCTGCGTCAGCACATGGCAGCCAATTGTGCGCTAGCACAGGGGAGAGTACAGAGATCTGTCAAATCATTGTAGATATGACGCATACCTGTGCTTTGAAAGTGACTCAAAATGGCATGCGGCACCGGGCTGAGTCACTTTCTCGTAAATAAGGCGGGAGTGTTTAGGAGGACACTTTCCTGTGGTTTGCTGGCATTAGCCTCCTAATCTGAGGACTAGGAAGCACCGCCTCTGGACATTTCAAAGGAGGACAGGCTGGAGGCCATGATAACGAGAGGTCATTTCCGTAATCAGCTGTATTTTCTAATAGAGAGATAGTACCACTGAAATTGGGCTTCTGTGAATTCAGCGTCCATACATACAAGACCATGCCTGGTGTGGCCTGGTCTTGTACTCCAGGCAGTGAGGACGTATTGGTCTTTGAAAGGGTTTTTTTTATAAGGAGAGAGGTCTTCAAGTTGTGGAATGGACCCCCTCAGGTGAACAGAGGGGATGGTGGGAGGCTGAATTGATGTCATGGGGGCACCAGATTCTGGCCAAGAAGAGCATTTGATGTGCCCCTTGGGTAGCAAGAAAAGCAAAACAGGATGCTGAAAACAGTGCTGTGTTTTTGTGAACTAAAACAGAGTAGCAGTAAACCACTCTGTGATGCACAATTAGTAATATTTTGTCACGGGTCCTGTAGTTGTCATAGTAATGGGGGGAAAGGTTCCCGTACTCCGGATACCTATACACTTTTAGGTAGAAGAGGTTGACAATATTATGCTAACAAACGTGTTACATTTTCTAAAAGGGACATCTAAAAATAACAACAGTGTTTGGATTGTTAAATATGTTCAGAGTTGCTTGATTGTATATCGGACCCGGATTGGCTAGTTCACAAAACCATGAGAAGTTCAGAGAGGCTATGAACTGATTTGCAACTCAGTCAATATATTTTTAATGTCTTCATACATATATATTGAGTCCCATGTCGGAGTGAATTACTTCTGATATGCTGGATACAAATCAATAGGAGTTTGCACCATTGAGGAGGCACTGTTATCGACATTGGATGGAATGATAGATGTAAAAATGCAGAAAGTGCACCAGGGACCTACAAGGAGAGAGCAGGCAGGACTGTTGCCCCAGGCCCCATCTTTTTCAGGGTCAGGGCTCCACGCCACTGAAAAATGAATTTATATTACAAAAGCACGCCTTGCCTGCTACTGGACCCACTAGATGGCACAACATGGGAGAGAATGCTCCAAATGTACATTGGTTTTCTTCTGAATGAGATGGCGGTGCTGCTGTAAAGCCATAGAGAGGATGCTGAAAAAGTTAGTGACTCTGGCACCACAAAATCTTCAGACAAGCCTGAATTTCACATCTCTGAGAACTGTTAGTGAAAAATGCACTCAACTTTGTTCAGTGAACATGCATGTTAATTATAAAGTTATGATTAGGGGTGCACGAAACTCATGTAATTCCGTTTAGAGTAATCACGTGGCATTACCTAGGAATTCTGCGAGATTATTTTTTAATTGTGGAGGAAGAGTAATTCTGCATTTAGTGCTAGTTCTTGACGCAAAATTGCCCCCTCGCATCCAAAACTGATGATAAGATGCATTTTGCGCTAAGAAATAGTGTTAAATGCAACAGAACACAAATAGCGAGTTACTTCTCAACCCTAGCTAAATCTGCTCTTGTAGGTTTTTTCCCCGAAAAAAACTTTTAATCACGTAATTATCAGTTATTCTGCATCAAAGAGTAATGCGGAATTACCAAAATTACTCAAATTACTCCAGCGTAATTGAAATTCTGCCAAGGTCTAGTTATAATTTCTGGTGAACATTTGAGAAATATGTATAAACCTGAACGCTGAGACGTGTAATTATATATCTTCCATTCAGTAATTCACAGTAATATGCTTCTTGTCAATGGTTTCCTCACTTTCATTCTGGTTGACATGGAAAATAAGGAGCGAAACCGGAAGTGCACGTTTTAAAAACAATAATATTATTTTTCATATAATCTAGTCCAGTAGCTGCACAATATTGTTTCCCACATGTCTGATTATGTTAAATATAAAGCAGGGTAAAATAAAGGAGTTATGACATTAGTGATATGTTCAAGTATGCAACAAGTGCAGAAAGAATTGTGAAGTGAAAAGTATCAAAGTCACCTCAAAGATTTCCTCTACTGAGAAATCTCTAATAGAGAGAAGTCGCTGCAGAACAGAAGGTGTTACATATTTCAGCACTTCGGGGACTGACATGGTCCCCAAATGCATACTATGAATGTATTTCAGCACACGCTGAGATCAGTTTTAAAAGTGGGATGGGCCTTGGGCATCTGTCCACCTATGGGAATAGGGCATTTCACAGGAGGGGGAGGTCGGCTTTGGAAAATTGAGGAACGCTGCCTCTGTTTCCAGGTGTTTGGGGTTTATGACAGCAGGGAGGGAGGGAAAGAACAATATACATACACACACCATATATATATATATTTGTACATATATATATATTTATACACACACACATATATATATATATATATATATATCCGGCAAACATCCCTCCAAAAAGAAAAGATCAGAGGCCGACAGGGGGAAACAGTGCAGGAATCCTTTATTTCAGACCTCTCAGCAGCGGCAGATGCATTTCGGCACACTTGCCTTCTTCAGTGCCTTATGCTGTTAGGAAACACCCCCATAGTACTTGTCCTGTGTAAAATACCCGCTGGTCACTGTGTCCCCTCCCCCTGATGACAACATCACACCAATAGGAGTTCGTCTTAAGTTCACTGAACTCCAAATCCCAGCAGGCACCGTCCCGGCGCTGCAAGGCAGGTGGCGTGGGGGAGTGGGGAAAACTGTAGGTAAGGGCCAGCTCCAGGTGAGTCGGGTTTTTCGAAGAATGCTGAAACGACGGGAGCCTCCCTGTGTCCCCCATAACCGCAGCAGCCAGTCCCTCCAGGAGCAGTCGAGTGTAAGGGCAGTCAAATCTGAGACTGTGTTTGCCCCCTCGATATATATATATATATATTCACTGAAAAAACCATAGGTTATAGACCATATATAGTTAGGAATTTGCATTTACAAAACCTTGAAAATTCACTGAAAAAACCATAGGTTAGAGACCATATATAGTTAGCTGGACATTTTATTGACATAAAACCAATGAAATTCCATATATAGTTAGTTGCACTAACTATATATCGCGCACCCGCAATCCACTGCTGATGATGTCACATATTACATCATTCATGACATGGTCAGTGACATCACTGATGACATCACTGATGACATCTCAAATGACATCACTGATGACATCACTGATGATATCTCAAATGACATCACTGATGACATCATCTAGTGCCTGTGTGTTTTTGTAAAGTTTAAATATGTTTTACATATTGAAGAATGAGTGGATGTATGGAAGACTGAGTGTGTGTGTGGCTGGCTGGGAGGTGTGTGACTCTGTGCATATCAATGTGTACTTGTATCAGTGATTGTATAAGAGAGTAAGTATGTGTTAGTATATGTGTGAAAAAGTATGGTGTTCTGTGTTTAACTGTATAGATGAGGAAATCGAAGTGTGATTGATTCTTCACAGGACTGACTAGGTGTATGAGTGCATATGATAGTGTTGTAATAATGAGTGACTGTATGTATGAGTGATTGTATGGGTGAATGAGTGAATGTGTGTGTAGAGGTAGGAATCAGTGACTGCGTATGTAGTAACTGGTATTGGTGTGTCATGATGTCATCAGTGATGTCATTTGAGATGTCATCAGTGATGTCATTTGAGATGTCATCAGTGATGTCATCACTGATGACATCACTGGTGTTCTGTGTTTAACTGTATAGATGAGGAAATGGAAGTTTGATTGATTCTTTACAGGACTGACTAGGTGTGTGAGTAACTCCATGGATGAGTGGCAGTGTGTGAGTGTCTGCATAGGTGTATGAGTGCATATGATAGTGTTGTAATAATGAGTGACTGTATGTATGAGTGATTGTATGGGTGAATGAGTGAATGTGTGTGTAGACGTAGGAATCAGTGAGTGTGTATGTAGTAACTGGTATTGGTGTGTTATGATGTCATCAGTGATGTCATTTGAGATGTCATCAGTGATGTCATCAGTGATGTCATTTGAGATGTCATCAGTGATGTCATCAGTGATGTCACTGACCATGTCATGAATGATGTAATATGTGACATCATCAGCAGTGGATTGCGGGTGCGCGATATATAGTTAGTGCAACTAACTATATATGGAATTTCATTGGTTTTATGTAAATAAAATGTCCAGCTAACTATATATGGTCTCTAACCTATGGTTTTTTCAGTGAATTTTCAAGGTTTTGTAAATGCAAATTCCTAACTATATATGGTCTATAACCTATGGTTTTTTCAGTGAATTTCATTGGTTTTTTAAAAGCTAATATCTATAGCTGTAAAATATATTCTTTATTACGTGACTTATCACGTAGCCACGTGAGACGCCTCATGACGCGTCGCATAACCGTGACGTATCGGCTCTGCAGCGCAAACAAAACCCGTAACGTAAGCGTGCCGGAGCACGCTTACAGATATATATATATATTTTTTAACCTTAATTAGACAAAATCCACACGTGCACATATCTTGAGGCCTTGCAAAGGCACATCAAACAAACAGTCCCTACAATTTTGCCAAGTTTGCTGGAAATCTATTCCCTTCATTTTTTTTAAAATGTTTCTCTTGGTTTTCCCCTTGTTACGCTTACCGGGACGCTACCCGGTACGCGAACCGGACGCTCCAAAAACACAAGATGGCGGACTCCCGTTACGCTGCCGGTTAGCTGCCCGGTTCGCGTACCGGGAAGCGCCTCTACCGCGAAAAATCGCGGGGGACTTTAATATCCCCCTCATCAATCCTAGGGGGTCAGGAGGGGTTTACCTTGCCCCCTTTCCTTCATTTCCCCCTTCTTTTTTCACCACATCTTGTCTCTCGAACCTACCGAGAGACAAGATGGCGGCCGCTCCGGACTGTTTACAATGTTGACAGCTACGCTGCCGGTTAGCTGCCCGGTTAGCTGCCCGGTGAGCTGCCCGGTTCGCGTACCGGGACGCGCCTCTACGGCGTAAAATCGCAAAAAAAAAAATTCTTTTTATTTTTTGCCCCGCGGGGCACTTTAATATCCCCCTCATCAATCCTAGGGGGTCAGGAGGGGTCTACCTTGCCCCCTTTCCTTCATTTCCCCCTTCGTTTTTCACCACATCTTGTCTCTCGATCCTACCGAGAGACAAGATGGCGGCCGCTCCGGACTGTTTAGAATGTTGACAGACACCGGAGAGCCAATCAGCTTCGCTTCGCGAAGTTCCGTTACGCGTCAGGTACGCGAACCGGGGCGCTAACCGGAGCGCTGTCACAGATATATATATTTTTTTAAACGTTAATTTCTCAAAATCCACTGGAGCACATATATTGAGACATAGCAAAGGCACGTCGGGCAAACCATATCTACAATTTTGCCAAGTTTTATGTAAATATATTCAGCCGTTCGAGCTAAAAGTGAGTCCAACCGCCCTATGGAAAAATGAATGTGAAAAATGCGTTTTGGGACCCCCCTTTTTTTCTCGCCCCCCCCCTTGACGAAACCCCCCCAAATTATCAGGGGCTGCTCAGAAACAAAATGTGCCATTTTCCTGAAAATTTCAGCCAATTCCGTCCACAAACGCCAAAGTTATTAGACATAGAATTTTCAGAAATCCCATAGAGAAAAAATCCTAACTATATATACCCACTGGCTATCGCCAGTAGGTAATATACATATATAAACATATATAATCTGCATCTATATAAATATAAATGCATGCATACATATACATATATGCATACATATGCATGTTATTTACATGAAAGTTTTAAAAACACTAATAAAAGCAAAGCTAAAAAGCCACCTCATTACAAACAGAATGGCTTTAACTTAAACGAGGGCGAGATCTATTGCATTTTCAATGCTTGTTTACTTTGGTTCTATCAAGAAGGCATTCAGATGTGTCACACATTTGCCATAAATTCTGAATGTTAGCACTCTAGTTGCTCATTAGATCACTGTAGTAAAGCTAGTGCTCACCAGGGAAGTCTGCTGCTAATTATGGTTTGCAGCCATTTTCCCGCATTTTTTATCCCGCAGACTTTCAGTCCGCATACCATTATCCCGCAAGGTCATTGACCTCGCATACCATTATCCCGCATTTTTTCAAAACGCATGTGCATTTATCGCGCATGCCTTTACAAAGAATTACGTTTTAAAGGCATGTATGGTAAATGCATTTGCGTTGTGAAAACCACGATGACGAGAGAGGTAAGTGGGTTTGTGTTCATTTTTTCGTGGGTTAGTGATTGTGTAGTGTAGTGTTGTGTAGTGTAGTGTTGTGTTAGTGTAGTGTAGAGTTGTGGTGGTTGTTTAGTGTAGGGTCATGCTGGGGGTAGTGTTTTAGGGTTTAGGGTTGTGTTGTAGTGTTTGCGTAGTGTAGGGTCATGCTGGGGCTAGTGTTTTAGGGTTTAGGGTAGTGTTGTAGTGTTTGCGTAGTGTAGGGTCATGCTGGGGGTAGTGTTTTAGGGTGTAGGGTAGTGTTGTAGTGTTTGCGTAGTGTAGGGTCATGCTGGGGGTAGTGTTTTAGGGTGTAGGGTAGTGTTGTAGTGTTTGCGTAGTGTAGGGTCATGCTGGGGGTAGTGTTTTAGGGTTTAGGGTAGTGTTGTAGTGTTTGCGTAGTGTAGGGTCATGCTGTGGGGTAGTGTTTTAGGGTTTAGGGTAGTGTTGTAGTGTTTGCGTAGTGTAGGGTCATGCTGGGTGTAGTGTTTTAGGGTTTAGGGTAGTGTTGTAGTGTTTGCGTAGTGTAGGGTCATGCTGGGGGTAGTGTTTTAGGGTTTAGGGTAGTGTTGTAGTGTTTGTGTAGTGTAGGGTCATGCTGGGGGTAGTGTTTTAGGGTTTAGGGTAGTGTTGTAGTGTTTGCGTAGTGTAGGGTCATGCTGGGGGTTGTGTTTTAGGGTTTAGGGTAGTGTTGTAGTGTTTGCGTAGTGTAGGGTCATGCTGGGGGTAGTGTTTTAGGGTTTAGGGTAGTGTTGTAGTGTTTGCGTAGTGTAGGGTCATGCTGGGGGTAGTGTTTTAGGGTTTAGGGTAGTGTTGTAGTGTTTGCGTAGTGTAGGGTCATGCTGGGGTGTAGTGTTTTAGGGTTTAGGGTAGTGTTGTAGTGTTTGCGTAGTGTAGGGTCATGCTGGGGTAGTGTTTTAGGGTTTAGGGTAGTGTTGTAGTGTTTGCGTAGTGTAGGGTCATGCTGGGGGGTAGTGTTTTAGGGTTTAGGGTAGTGTTGTAGTGTTTGCGTAGTGTAGGGTCATGCTGGGGGTAGTGTTTTAGGGTTTTGGGTAGTGTTGTAGTGTTTGCGTAGTGTAGGGTCATGCTGGGGGTAGTGTTTTAGGGTTTAGGGTAGTGTTGTAATGTTTGCGTAGTGTAGGGTCATGCTGGGGTGTAGTGTTTTAGGGTTTTGGGTAGTGTTGTAGTGTTTGCGTAGTGTAGGGTCATGCTGGGGGTAGTGTTTTAGGGTTTAGGGTAGTGTAGTGTTTGCGTAGTGTAGGGTCATGCTGGGGGTAGTGTTTTAGGGTTTAGGGTAGTGTTGTAGTGTTTGTGTAGTGTAGGGTCATGCTGGGGGTACTGTTTTAGGGTTTAGGGTAGTGTTGTAGTGTTTGCGTAGTGTAGGGTCATGCTGGGGTGTAGTGTTTTAGGGTTTTGCATAGTGTTGTAGTGTTTGCGTAGTGTAGGGTCATGCTGGGGGTAGTGTTTTAGGGTTTAGGGTAGTGTTGTAGTGTTTGCGTAGTGTAGGGTCATGCTGGGGTGTAGTGTTTTAGGGTTTAGGGTTGTGTTGTAGTGTTTGTGTAGTGTAGGGTCATGCTGGGGGTAGTGTTTTAGGGTTTAGGGTAGTGTTGTAGTGTTTGTGTAGTGTAGGGTCATGCTGGGGGTAGTGTTTTAGGGTTTAGGGTTGTGTTGTAGTGTTTGTGTAGTGTAGGGTCATGCTGGGGGTAGTGTTTTAGGGTTTAGGGTAGTGTTGTAGTGTTTGCGTAGTGTAGGGTCATGCTGGGGTGTAGTGTTTTAGGGTTTTGGGTAGTGTTGTAGTGTTTGCGTAGTGTAGGGTCATGCTGGGGGTAGTGTTTTAGGGTTTAGGGTAGTGTTGTAGTGTTTGTGTAGTGTAGGGTCATGCTGGGGGTAGTGTTTTAGGGTTTAGGGTAGTGTTGTACTGTTTGTGTAGTGTAGGGTCATGCTGGGGGTAGTGTTTTAGGATTTAGGGTAGTTTAGTTGTTTAGTGTATGCTAAAGGCATATTCGTTCTAAAAGTTTTCGTTATTTTAATTTGCGGCCTAATAGTACATGCAGGATTTTTTTTGCGGACTGATGGTATGCGGGATTTCGTCATATATTCGCTAATCATACTTTCTATGGCAAAATGAACCCCCTCATTTTGTTCCTTTTTAAATTAAATGTTTTAAGAGTTACCACTTTATTCCAATCAAGATGGCTTCAGGTGTGCCATACCTTTGTAATAAGTAGGACTGTTAGCACTCTAGTTGTTCTTTAGAACACTCTGGGACATTCTGTCATTGGGCTATAGTTGGGCTACATCTGGCTGATATTTGGGCTACATTTGGTTTTTTTTGTCTCTGGTGGCCATCTTTGGGCTACATTGGGCTACATTGGGCTACATTGGGCTACATTTGGGCTCCAACATATATATAGCCCAATGTAGCCCAATATATATTTTTCAAAGTTAATTTTCGTAAAAACCACTGGAGCCTATATCTTGAGACATAGCAAAGGCACATCGGACTACCAGTCCCTACAATTTTGCCAAGTTTGGTGTAAATCCATTCAGCCGTTCGGGCTAAAAGTGAGGCCAACCGCCCTATGGAAAATTGCATGGGAAAAACACGTTTTGGGACCCCCCTTTCTTCTCGGCCCCCCCTTGACGAAACCCCCCCAAATTTTCAGGGGCTGCTCAGAAACAAAATGTTCCATTTTCCTGAAAATTTCAGCCAATTCTGTCCTCAAACGCCAAAGTTATTCGACATAGAATTTTCAAAAATCCCATAGGAAAAAAATCCTAACTATATATACCTACTGGCTATCGCCAGTAGGTAATATATATATGGGGTCCCGGTGGTATGGAGGAAGTGGACGTGAATATATATATATATATATATATATATATATATATATATATATATATATATATATATATATATATATATATATATATATATATATATATATATATATATATATATATATATATATATATTACCAAGCAAATGTCCCAAGTGGGGGGAGCTCTTTGAAGCCGGTGCTGGCGGCGAGAGTTAGGACACACCCGCAGAATTTGCAGAAAACAAAATTTCTTTGTATAAGAAATACGCCGCACACCACTCTTTAGATTACGCTGTTTATTTCATATAGGTCTCCCACCTACGCGTTTCGGACTGCAAGAGTCCCTGTTCACGGTATCAAACATTAGTCCTTTGTTTATTTTGCACTTATATACTGTTTAAGCCATGTGGCACATTATGATGCATTATGGGCACAGTAGGCAAAATTGCGTTTTTCTCTTTTTGCTAACTTTATTAGCATCATTCACTGTTGTTGGGTTACTGATGCATCTCACTGTGCACAACATTTAGGATTTGGAGCTTAGTGCTCTTAATGTTAACACAAATATCAACGTTGGGTCTGTTGATATTTCATAGTTCGGTTTATATTATGAACTATGAATTTGTGTGTCGACCTCTCAAAATTTCTTTCGAAGAGTTTCAGATTTATTTGAATTTATTATATAAATTCAAATAAATCTTTGAACAGTGAATGATGCTAATAAAGTTAGCAAAAAGAGAAAAACGCAATTTTGCCTACTGTGCCCATAATGCATCAGTCCGAAACGCGTAGGTGGGAGACCTATATGAAATAAACAGCGTAATCTAAAGAGTGGTGTGCGGCGTATTTCTTATACAAAGAAATTTTGTTTTCTGCAAATTCTGCGAGTGTGTCCTAACTCTCGCCGCCAGCACCGGCTTCAAAGAGCTCCCCCCACTTGGGACATTTGCTTGGTAATTAATTTACACGGGGGAGAGCCCAGCATTTCAACGCGTCGACAGTGATAAATCAGCTGTATAAGTTCCAAGCCCTGCAGGAAAAGGTAGCGACTTCAATGAACAGCTTCAAGAAATAATACTCGCTACCTCGAGATACACGAGTGCTTGACAAGCTGAAAGACGCCAAACAGCCGTGGATGTGCGAGTGACCTCTGGAGATACTGGCTGAGCGCCGACTGGAAGGCACCGGAGGGTGCAAACAGTAACGGGAGACTCCTGGTAAGTTGAACTCGACGTCAGACACATCCGCACGCTTAATGCTGCAGCATATGTTAAATAACTTGCTTTTTCACAAGAGCAATCGAGTTAACTCTGTCTGAATCAAAAGACAGAGCGGACATTCACTCTTTGAACGCTGAAATTCCTAATGACTGATTCCTTGACGTTACTGGTTATCTGATCAAGGAACGCCTCCCACAACAAAATTAAACAAGTCACATATTAATTGTACAAATTGTGCACGTTTTACAAAATCAAGTTTGGCACCAGTAATCCATTTCTACAAACTTCCTGCAGCAATTTTATAAAACCAGCATGGAAAAACAAGCAGCTGAACGCATCCAGAAAGCCGAAAACATGTTCAAATTAAATGCCCCAAGCCCAGTGGAACAGGCTAATCAAACAAACACAAGCAAAGCCAAAAATCCCACAATAAAACAATTGTTTCAACAATTGGAGAAACTGCTGCGAAAAGAAATCTCCAAAAGCTGGGAGATAATCACACTAGAGAAATACTTAGAGCTGGGGCTAGTTCCAAGAGGCTTAAGGATTTTCACACTGCCAAACCACCCGGATACAACTGCTGAAATGTTGGAAGAGTGGGGGCATAACAATATGGAATGTTCTCGAAAAATGATTCAGATCATCATAAAGCACGATAAAATAGGTGTGGATGAGCTATATAAGAAAATTCAGGAGATAGAAGATCAAATCTCAACATCAGGAGAAAGTGAAGAAATACTTAAAAATCTTCGAGCACTCATGGAAAAAAATCTTGATAGACACGATAACGAAATTCAAGAAAGAAAAGAAAGAAAATTCAGACGTGATCAATCAGATTTTGAGAATGGCACGATATTTACATTTGCCAAAAGATTCGAAGTACTGAGAAGGCAAGAATACACCCAGCCGCCTAATGTTGAGAGTGGAACATCCCAAAGCGAACCGGAATCTGAGGTGAGCGATGAAGAACAAGTGACAACTGGATCAAAAAAGTTGAATTTTTTAGAAGAGATGCAAGCCCTGTACAAGGACCAACAAAAACCAAAATCAGGTGGAAGAGGCAGAGGGAATATGAGAACGAGAGGAAGAGGAAGAGGACAAGCGGTGAACCAAAACCAAGGAGGAAAACCAGGCGAAGTCACAAATCAAAGATATCCGCTACGCAACAGAGTAGCATCAAAGAAATAAGAACAACTAAGAACACAAAAATGGACCCCAAAGTGATTGTTAATTTATCTGATTATCAACTAGATAAACATGAAATTACTGTGCTAAAAAAAGGACTGACCTTCTGTCCAGATAAGCATCATGATGAAGTAGAGACAAAAATCGACGTATACAAGTATATACGTAAATTAAAACTAAAAAAATACTTTGCAAAAAGGAAAAAGGGAGAGTCTCCGACATCTAGCAATGAAGATACATCACCTGCACAAACAACTGATTCACTTACAGTAGCTGATGCTACAGGTCTGGAAACTGCTTTTCTATTAGCACATGAAATGGATACAACAGATCTAACAAATACCCAAATGATAAGTGATATGGGGGTCCAAATTACATCGACAAAAACTGACTTCAAAAAGAAATCTAAATTCTGTCCAACGATATATCCCGGAAATCGGATAGACACCTACTATGACCTAGTAACAACAGAATTAGAAACAATGAGCAATGTAAGTAACAACAATGAGAATACAACCAAAGAGGAAAGGGCAGCACTAAAAGCCCTCCAGTCTAACCCCAGAATTGAAGTAAAACCCGCTGATAAGGGGGGCAACATAGTCATTCAAAATAAAACAGACTATGTAAAAGAGGCCAACAGACAACTCAATGACATAACTAATTATAAATTGCTACCTGATAATCCAACTGAAAAAATGATGCAAGAGCTACATGGAAAAATCAATGAATGGCATATGAAAGGAGTGATTAGCAAAGATGAAAAGGACTTCCTTACAATACTCCATCCAATTACACCTACAATGTACTTTTTTGCCAAAAATTCACAAGACTTTAATTAATCCACCTGCCCGACCTATTATATCCAGTTGCGGCTCTTTATGTGAAACAGTAGCCTCATACGTAGATTATTTTCTGGCACCTATTGTCCCCTCGCTAAGTTCATATATCAAGGACACAGGGGACTTCCTGAGAAACATCATGAACATTGAGTGGCATTCAGAGTATTGGCTAGCAACGATAGATGTCGTTTCCCTTTATACCTCGATACAACATGAAGTGGGATTAAATGCAATCAAATATTTCTTGAAACAAAGACCAATTTCAGAAATAAGACATTCCAACATGTTGATTGAAATGATAACCTTTTGTTTAAATAACAATGTATTCCTATTCAATCAAAAAATGTATGCTCAAACGTGTGGCTGTGCCATGGGGGTGTCCTTCTCCCCGAGTTATGCTAATCTCACCATGGGGTGGTGGGAGAAAAACATTGCCTGGGGAGAAGAAAACGAAATATACACTAAGAATGTAGTTCTTTGGCTCAGGTTCATTGATGATCTGTTCCTATTATGGAAAGGTACCAAACAACAACTAACTGAATACATCGCGATTCTGAATGAAAACCAAGTGGGTCTACAATTTACATCCAACATTCAGAAAAAGGAAATAGACTTTTTAGATACAAAAATCTACATAAACAAAAACAAATTGGAAACATCCGTATTCAGGAAAAAAACATCGACAAACAGTATTCTATATGGTATGAGTTTTCATCCTACTTCATTAATACAAAGCATACCATACGGCGAATTCTTACGTATGCGACGAAATTGCTCAGAGACAAAAGAAATGGAAATCAAATTCAAGGAAACTAAGGATCGTTTCAAAAACCGTGGATACAAACATTCTGATGTCATCAAGGGGGAAATGCGAGCCAGGGAAAAAACAAGAGCAGAAACATTAATTGCTAAAGATCCTAAAACTAAAACTGAAGATGACAGACCAAGAATGATTCTAACCTACTCAAAGGAGAGTTTCAAAATTCGAAAGATACTAACAAAATACTGGAGTGTCTTGAAAAAAGACACAGAAATTGGGACAATGATTGGTGAGAGACCACTGATAACATTTAGAAAGGCTCCTTCGATACAAGACACTATAGTCAGCAGCCACTTTAAAATCAACAAACAAACCACTTGGTTGGAAAAAAGACAACATGGCTTCACCAGATGCCTAACATGCAAGGCATGTAAAATAGGTCAGAACTTAAAGACACTGAAAGATCCCAAAGGACGATCATTTGAGATTAAAGAAAAAATCACATGCGAATCACAATTTGTTGTCTATCAACTTCAATGTTTCTGTGGAAAGAAATACATTGGCTCGACATCTTGCCCTCTCAAGAAAAGAATCTTGGAACACATCAGGTCTATCCCCAATTGTGATTACAGCTATGCAATTGCCAAACATCTTAAGACACATCCCGGAAAAACATGGATGGACATCAGATACTCAGGCATTGCAATGATAAAAGAAAATGAAAGAGGCGGTGATAGACTGACCATGCTCAGACGGCTGGAATCAAAATTGATTATCCGATTCAAGACCAAAACCCCGATGGGTCTTAATGGGGATGAGGAAATGCATGTCCACTTATAAAGAACAACATCATAAACATTCCTTAAGTCTCTCAAGCATCAAAATATGACACTGCCAAAAGAATTGAAGTGACCATACGTATGAGAAAAGAAACTGTTTGTTGAAGCATTTGTAAAATGAATTAATAACGCACAACTGATACACTGAGAAATATGAATTTGGATTTTAATTTGTCACATTGTTGGGCAAACTGATTAGCATCACACATGCACAATAGAAGGCACTCAGCCATGAAATTGAATTTATATAAATTCAAATAAATCTTTGAAACTCTTCGAAAGAAATTTTGAGAGGTCGACACACAAATTCATAGTTCATAATATAAACCGAACTATGTAATATCAACAGACCCAACGTTGATATTTGTGTTAACATTAAGAGCACTAAGCTCCAAATCCTAAATGTTGTGCACAGTGAGATGCATCAGTAACCCAACAACAGTGAATGATGCTAATAAAGTTAGCAAAAAGAGAAAAACGCAATTTTGCCTACTGTGCCCATAATGCATCATAATGTGCCACATGGCTTAAACAGTATATAAGTGCAAAATAAACAAAGGACTAATGTTTGATACCGTGAACAGGGACTCTTGCAGTCCGAAACGCGTAGGTGGGAGACCTATATGAAATAAACAGCGTAATCTAAAGAGTGGTGTGCGGCGTATTTCTTATACAAAGAAATTTTGTTTTCTGTATATATATATATATATATATAAAACAAAAGACAGGTTTCATGGACGTTATAGTTAGTTGGACATTTCACTCATACAAAACCTGAGAAATTTAGCCATTATAGTTAGTTGAGCTAAGTATAACTCGCGCCCCCGCAATGCACTGCTGATGACATCACATATTACATCACTCATGACATGGTCAGTGACATCACTGATGACATCATCCAGTGACTGTGTGCTTCTGTAACGTTTAAATATGTTTTATATATATATATATATATATATATATATATATATATATATATATATATATATATATATATATATATATATATATATATATATATATATATATATATATATATATATAAATATATATATAGGCCATGGTGTATTGAAGAATGAGTGGGTGAATGACTGTCTGAATGGATGATTTAGTAGGTGTGTGGCTGACTGTATAAGTGAGTGATTAAACATGTCTTACTGAATGCATGGGTTAGTGACTAAACTGTGTGAATATCTGTATCAGTCTGTCTGTTGATGGTAAGTGGTTGCATGGGTTGGTGAGAAGCTAGATGAGTGTCTATATGGGTTATTGGTTGGTTGTCTGAGTATCTGTATGGGTGCCTGAGTCTCTTGTGTGGGTGGGTGGGGTGTGTGTGAATCCCTGCATGGATGTGTAAGTGGGTGATTCACTGGGTGTATGGGTTCAAGAGTGCATCTGTGAGGGGCTGTATGGGTGGGTGAGTGTGTGTATGGCTGTGTTGGTGAGTGAATGGACGTCTCAGTGTTACATGTGTGAGTAACTACATATGTGAAAGGCAGTATATATGAGTGTTGGAATATATAAATGACTATGTGTGAGAGTGAGTGATTGTGAGAGTGGATGTGTGGATGAGTGTGTGCCTGTGTCAGTGATTGTATAAGAAAGTAAGTATGTGTTAGTATCTGTATGAATAAGTGAGGTGGTGTGTGTAGAACTGTGAGTAAATGGGAGTGTGATTGATTCTTTGCACGACTGACTAGCTGTGTATGTAACTCTATGGGTGAGTGGTGGTGTGTGAGTGTCTCTATAGGTGTATGAGTGCATATGATAGTGCTGTATTGATGAATGACTGCATGTATGAGAGACTATATGGGTGAGTGAGTGGAAGTGTGTGTAGACCTAGGAATCAGTGAGCGGGTCTGTAGTAATTGGTATTGGTGTTTCTATGATTTTGAGAATGGTAGTCTGTATTTTAGAGTGGGTGTATCAAAGATTTTATTATTAGGGTGTGAGGAGGTGCATCAGATTACCATGTGGATGATGTCATCAGTGATGTCATTTGAGATGTCACTGAACATGTCATGAGTGATGTAATATAGGTGATGTCATCAGCAGTGCATTGCGGGGGCGTGAGTTACACTTAGCTCAACTAATTATAACGGCTGAATTTCTCTGGTTTTGTACGAGTGAAATGTCCAACTAACTATAACGTTCCTGAAACCTGTGGTTTTTCCAGTGAATTTCTATGGGTTTTTAAATACTAATTTCTAACTATAATGTCTTGTGACCTATGTTTTTTTCAGTCCATTACTATGGTTTTTTAAATGCTAATTTCTAACTATGCCTTCATAGGTAGGACATGTGCAGAAAGAGTAAGAAAGGCATAGAAAGAAGCAAGAGAAGTGCAGAAAGAGGCAAGAGAGGTGCTGAAAGAGGGAGAAAGGTGCAGAAAGAAGAAAATAAATGCAGAAAGAGGCAACAGAAGTCCAGAAAGAGGAATAAAGGTGAAGAAAGAAGCAAGAGACATGCAGAAAGAACCAACAGAAGTGCAGAAAGAGGCCTACGCTGACTGTACCTTACAACAGACTCATACAAAGTACTCTAATCACTAATCCTTCTCCGAAGATGTCTTAAACCTCACTTTTTTCTTGAAGGTTCACTATTAATCAACTGCTCAGAATGTTAGGCCTACCAAATATAAAACAGCAATCCTAAGCATATCACTGTTGTAAGTCTGACCAAGGATGTGAAGGTATGCATGTGTGTCCATGGTTTTACCTAGTGACATGCTAAATGAAAAAAAACATACAAACACTTGAATACCTGTGTTTCAACCAGCATACTCTATAAATGTGTGTAAAAATAGGTGTATGCATTTCTTTCTGCTCACAATACAGGGCCCACAACGGTATTCAATAACACATATATACATAAGACATGTCTGCCTGTGCAACTGAATGACAGAGCAGAACTAACAAGATTTGACTAGTTATAAGAGAAACTACCTGCTTTTTAAGCTCCCATCTTCAGATGCATAACACATGTGAAAGTACATGTGCAAGTAGACATATACCTCAGTCATGAGAGCACGCAGACCTTTAAACTTGACAGGTTGCACTTCCCATTTTAATATTGAAACAGGCAAGAGAAGTACAGAAAGCAGCAAGAAAATTTCAGAAAAAAACAAGAGAGGGGCAGATAGAGGGGGCAGGGGTGCAGTGAGAAGCAAGAGAGGTGCAGAAAGAGGGAAGAAGGTTGCAGAAAGAAGGAACAGGGGTGCAGAAAGAAGCAAGAGAGGTGCAGAAAGAAGCAAGAGAAGTACAGAAACAAGCAACAGAGGTGCAGAAAGTAGCAAGAGGGGTGCAGAAAGAGGCAAGAGAAGTGCAAAAAGATGAAACAGAGGTGCAGAGAGTAACAAAAGAAGTGGAGAAAGAAAGAACAGAGGTGCAGAAAAAGGCAAGAGAGTTGCTGAAAAAACAAGAGAGGTGCAGAAAAAGGGAACAGTGGTGCAGATAGAAGCAAGAGAATTGCAGAAAGACGGAAGAGGGGTGCAGAAAGAGGCAAGATAGGTACAGAAAGAAGCAAGAGCAGTGCAGAAAGAAGCAACAGAGGTGCAGAAAGAGGCAGGAGGGGTGCAGAAAGAGGAGAGAGAAGTACAGAAAGAAGCCAAAGAGGTGCAGAAAGAAACAAGAGGGGTGCAAAAAGAGGCAAGAGCAGTGCAGAAAGAACCAAGAGATGTGCAGAAAGAGGCAAGAGAAGTGCAGAAAGAGGCGAGTGATATGCAGAAAAAGGGAAGAAGGGTGCAGAAAGAAGCAAGAGAAGTGCAGAAAGAGACAAGTTAGGTGCAAAATGAGGCAAGAGAACTACAGAAAGAGGCAAGAGTGTTACAGAAACAGGCAAAATGGATGCAGAAAGAGGGAACAGGTGTGCAGACAGAGGCAAGGGAGTTGCAGAAAGAGGGAAGATGGGTACAGAAAGAGGCAAGAGGGATGCAGAACTTTGTAACAGAGGTGCAGAAAGAAGCAAGAGCTGTGCAGAAAGAACCAACAGAGGTGCAGAAAGAGGAAAGAGGGGACATAAAGAGGCAAGAAAAGTTCAGAAAGAAGCAAAAGAGGTACAGAAAGAAAGAGGCAAGAGAACTGCTGAAAAGAGAGGTGCAGAAAGAGGCAGGAGAGGTGCACAAAGAGGCAAAAGGGATACAGAAAGAGGCAAGAGGGGTACAGAAAGAAGCAACAGAAGCGCAGAAAGAAGTAACAGAGGTGCTGAAAGAGGCAAGAGTGATGCAGAAAGAGAAAAGAGAAGTGTAGAAAGAAGCAACAGAGGTGCTGAAAGAGGCAAGAGAGGTGCAGAAACAGGCAAGAAAAGTGCAGAAAGAGGGAACAGGGATGCACAAAGAGGTAAGAGGGATACATAAATGTGCAGAAGAGGTACAGAAAGAAGCAAGAGCAGTGCAGAAAGAAGCAAGAGAGGTGGAGAAATAGGAAAGAGGGTGCAGAAAGAGGCAAGAGGGATGCAGAAATTTGCAAAAGAGGTGCAGAAAGAAGGAAGAGCAGTGCAGAAAGAATCAACAGAGGTGCAAAAAGAGGCAAGAGAAGTGCAGAAAGCATCACCGGAGGTGCTTAAAGAGGCATGAAGGGTTCAGAAAGAAGCAAGAGAAGTGCAGAAAGAAGTAACCAAGGTGGTAACAGAGGTGCATAAAGACGCAACAGAGGTGAATAAAGACGCAAGAGAGATGCAAAAACAAGCAAGAGAAGTGCAGAAAGAGGCAAGAGAATTGCTGAAAGATGCAACAGAGGTATAGAAAGAAGCAAGAGAAGTGCAGAAAGAGGCAAGGGAGATACAGAAAGAGGCAAAAGAGGTGTAGAAAATGACAAGAGAACTGCAGAAAGAGGGAAGAGGGATGCATAAAAAGGAAGAAGGGTGCAGAAAGAAGCAAGAGAGGTGCAGGAAGAGAGAAGACAAGTACAGAAGGAGACAACAGGGATGCAGAAAGAAGCAAGAGAGGTACAGAAAGAGGCAAAGGAACTGCAGAAAGAGGCAAGAAAGTTGTAGAAACAGGCAAAATAGGTGCAGAAAGAGGGAACAAGGATGCAGACAGAGGCAAGAGAGGTACAGAAAGTGGGAAGAGGCGTGCAGAAAAAGGCAAAAAGGGTACAGAAATTTGCAAGAGAGGTGCAGAAAGAAGCAAGAGCAGTGCAAAAGAACTTACAGAAGTGCAGAAAGAAGCACGAGGGGTCCAGAAAGATGCAAGAGAAGTGCAGAAAGAAGGACCAGAGATGCACAGAGAGGCAAGAGGTGTGCAGAAAGAGGCAAGAGGGGTGTAGAAAGAAGCAACAGAGGTGCAGAAAGAGGCAAGAGGGTACAGAAAGAGGTAACAGAAGTGCAGAGGAAGCAACAGGGGTGCAGAAAAGGGCAAGGGAAGTGCAGAAAGAGGCAAGAGAGGTGCAGAAACAGGCAGGGGAGGTGCAGAAAGAGGGAACAGGGATAAAGAAAGAGGCAAAAGAGGGGCAGAAAGAGAGAAGAATGGTGTAGAACGAGGCAAGAGGGGGACAGAAAGAAGCAAGTGAGGTGCAGAAAGAGGCAAGAAAGGTGCAGAAAGAAGCAAGAGAGGTACAGAAAGTGCAAGAGATGAGCAGAACGAGGCAAAAGAAGTGCAGAATAAGAAAGAAAGGTGCAGAAAGAAATGCGTATCTGAGTCATCCCGAGTCTGCCAAGTCTGCCGGCTAAACCCGCTCCCCTTCCTTTTTTGCCTTGGCCGCTGGGGATGTGTGTTGGAGCTTTGGTGTCCATTTCTTTTCATTTGCCGTATCGGAGCCACCCCGAATCTGCCGCCTAAACCCGCTCTCCTTCCTTTTTTGCCTCGGCTGCAGGGGGTGTGTGTTGGAGCGTCAGTCTCTTTCCACTCGCTTCGGTGGGTTGCGGCCACCCTGGAGCGGAGGAGGGGCTGCAGAGCAACAGCTTGCGGACTCCCCCGGGTCAGCAGGGACAGCGGCAGCAGCGGCAGCACCGGACGAGTTTCCTACGCCCTGGAGAAGGCTACCTCCAATGGGAAAACAGCGAGCCCAGCGAGGACCTGAATTCTGGTGGCAACGATCCTCTGTGTTCTCCCTTGTGGTTACAGCAGCAGCAGGATAAGGTACAGGGGGCCCAGGCGGTACAGGAGGTTTCAGGCCCCGCACGTCCAAACGAGAGTATTAGGAAAGGCAAAAAACGTGGAGGGGTGACGCAGGGGCTAGCAACATTAAAATTGGAAGGTAAAAATACCAAGTTAACACCAAGAGGAGAAAAACTACTACAGGGACTCTTTCGGACCTACCTCTGCTCCTGTCTCAGCCCAGGATTGCTGCTGGGGGCCAACTTGTGAACTTTAATCCTACGTGGAGCGTGGGGAGGGCTCTGTGCCTGCGACTCCTGTTTCCCGCGCCGGTTGACTGTGGGGTCGCCCTGTGCCCTGGGACTCCATCTCCCAGGCTCCCTCGCGTGGTGCACACCATCTACGTCACTACAAGTGCCCGGATGTGCTTAAGTCTGTAATTCTGTTTGCCTTGGACCATCATTGTACTGTGGCTATCTTGTTCGCTACTCGTGCCCTTGTGATTTCCCGGGTCCTGGGTGAAGAGTGTGTTCTGGACTGGGTTAGGGTTTCTCTTGCTGGAGTACATATAATCTAGCATCTGTTGTACTGAGATTGATACAGGGCTATGGGGAAGAGGAAGGCTCAGGGCGAGAGTGGGGAGGGAACTGAGGGAGGGCCAAAGCGAAACATTAGGAAAAAGGAAAAAAAGGCACGCAAGGCTATCACTAATAATTGTGTCATTGACCGGATAGACACTCTGATTAGTGAGTGCAAGGATATCCTTGACTCAGCCCCTCTCATTCGTGCTCATAGTAATTCCAAACCTCAAAGAAAGATACAGGCAGACTGTGTGCAGTTAGCTATCCCAGACATGTTTTGTAAATCTAATAAGAACAAGTTACCTAATGTATCTAGTGAGACCCGATCTGAAGTTGTGTCTCTTGATAGCGCTATTGTTTCTAGGGGTGGGGTGGCTGCTGCTAGCACAGATCATGCTGCCCATATTAATCCTCTTGTCATCTGCACTAACAGATTTGAAGCACTGGGGGAAGCACACCTATTGAGCAGGGCAAAGGAAAATGAATTAATGAGAGTTCAAGCCCAAACGCAAACTGTCAGTCTCCACTGTGAGTGTATTCTTTTTACTGGTTTGCGAGAGCAGTCCCTAGAAAGACTAACACAGGAAGTCTCCATACTGAAGGATGAAGTACAGGCAATGAAGGGTTCTCTTGCAGAGATACTTATACTGGTGAGATCTCTATCGTCAAGGGCGGATCAACAAGGGCGGCCATCCAACCAGATCTCTAAGAAGCCGATAGCTCCCACGGGACCCATATCTACGGACCGTGTGGGATCTCGGCAAATTCAGGCCCCCATGTTGATGTAGACTTAGGGATGCCAAGATGTAATGGCACATATAATCGTGTCAATCGAGGCCCTAATGGTCTAAATATTCAAACAGCAAGGTATGCTGCCCCAAGGAAGCTGCCATTGCTCCCGGCCCTTTAGGTGGTCGAGACAACAGTACTCATCCTTCCCACAGGGATAACACTTGTGTACAAAAGGGATAAAGTCTTGCAGGTCAGGGCTTGGGGCAATCTAGAGGGTATAAATTGAACACACACAAGTAACCTAGAATTTATATGGTTAATGTTCCAAAATTATCGTGGTTATAGTGCCAACGAGAATGTGGACTCATTGACAAACAAAGCTATCCACTGGATTAGATATGTGAGGGGGTGTCAATCACTGATTAGGGAGGACATCTTGGCTGCACGAAGGATTTTGCTCCCGGATCATCCTTTTGATAGTATCGAACTCACCATGAAAAGCGTTGATCTTGTTGAGAACTTCTTCACACTGGAGTTCCGTACTGGTGGCCCAGAAGATTCTAGAATACAATTTAGGCATTCCTCTAATGGCTATGATGCTGAGGTCCGTCAGGGATTCCAAAGACTGCAGGGCTCCTCAAGCCTTGAGTTCAATGACTGACTAAACCTGATGGGCCTATCGGGGCATTTAATAAACTATCCTACCGAGTCCACCAGCCAGGGACCTGAGGAGAGGCTATCATCTACCACCATTCATAATGTGGCTCTGCAAATAGATGATGATGGGGGACCTGGTTTAGTATTTACTCCAAAGTTGAAACAATCTACGCCCCAGACTTTAGTTCTTAGTCACCTTGAAAGTTCTGTAAATCTACCCAAAGTATGTAGCTTCTTGAGCAGGAACATTGCAGGTCTCAGCTCGAAGGTATGCTTCCTTGAATGGAATACCTTTATAAAGTCATATAACATCTGCGCCTTTCAAGAGACCTGGGCAGAAACACCCTTGTTTTGTGAAGGGTATCTGAATTTTTCCATAGCAGCTGAAAGGGAAGGGAAGTGTAGGCCCTCGGGGGTTGACGATCTGGGTTCGGCAAGAGCCTAAAGTGAACATCCAGGTCCTTTCAACCCAGAATAAGGACATTCAAGAGATTAAATTAATTACTAATGCTCATCTATCTATTGTGTTATTTAACATCTATGTCAGAGGTACAAGGGGAAAGAGATCAAGAGTTTTAGCGGCTCTGGAAGAGCTCCTTGATACATTACCTGACTCCTCTAAGGTAATAATTATGGGCGATTTTAACACAACATTCGAACCCCTTACCGTAGAGGATGCCATCTGGACTGAGGTAGAAGACAGGAACTGGTGTGTTCCATCGCTTGAGTTGCAGCCTATTAGGAAGTGGACCGATGTGGCTATTCAATTAAACAGCATTTGTATGGAACAAGGCCTTAGGGCTTTGAATGGGCGCAGTAAATCAGACAGGGTAGGAGCATCAACGTTCAATAATGGGTACTTTGCGAGTAGAATTGATTATGTCTTGGTAAGTCTGAGTCTATGGTCTTTGGTGGAGGATATGAAGATCACTGACAGGTTGGAAAGTGACCATAACCCGCTTTGTTGTTCCGTGTTTCTGACTTGCTATATCTCAGATGTACATATAACGGATAGGAATCACATTGGCGAGGTTGTCCCCACAAATGATCTAAGGAGACTTAAGTGGGTACAGGTAAAACAAGCCCCAACTCTGCTAGATAATATAGCGCAGAGTCTGGAACTCGCTACTAAAGAGCTCGAGGGCTGTGTTTTACAGATAGAGTCCATGACAGAACAATGAGTACCCATACCGCTTTTTTTAATCTCTTGCGCACATACTTTGAGAAGAAGGGAACGAAGCCCAAAGCGCCTGCCCAGATAGAGGGTCGATGGTATAATGATGAATGCTGGACGGCAGGTGTGGCCCTAGGGAAAGCTATTAAAGGGGGCGTTCCATCTAAGGTCCGGGAAATGAGAACACTTTATAAGGCTACTCAAGTAAAGGCCAAGAAAGCCTGGGAAGTTAAAAGATGGCAGGATTTGAGGGACGTATGCATCTCGAAAGACCCTAAGCTGTTTTGGAATATCTATAAATGGCCTATCGGGGGCCAAGCTGAGCGCCCCCAGAATCATGTCTCAGTAACAGCCTGGGTCAATCACTTCAAGCCTCAATATGCTTCAACCCCTCTAGTGGGGGAAGTCATATTTACAAATTTGATGTACTCGGGTGAAACCTTCACCATGAGGGAAATTGAGGCAGCATTGGACTCAATTTTACCAGGGAAAGCTCCTGGGCCCGATGGTATCCCGGGCGATATTTTGTTACATGATGAACCCAATTAGAGCCAATATATTCTACTGCTATCTAATGCAATTGCACAAGGGGCCTCGATTCCTACGTCATGGAAAAATGCAGAAATCATCCCTGTCTATAAAAAAGGGGACAAAGACTGCCCGGGGAACTATAGGCCAATTAGCCTAATTGACTGCTCCCATAAAATAATTGGTAGGATGGTGCTAAATAGACTACAGGGGTGGATTGAAGAGTTTGGAGTTTTATCTCCATTACAAGCTGGATTCAGAGCAGCCACAAGCACCATCGACCAGGTTTTCCGATTTATTTTAATTTACTGGAAGTAGTAACTTTAGGCAAAGGTAGTCTTTATGCCGCCTTTGTGGATCTCAGGGCGGCATTTGATTTAGTCCCCCGCTGGAAATTATTGCTTGTCCTGAAACAGCTTGGGCTTCCGCTGGACCTTTTAACTTTGATTCGTAGTCTTCATGAAGATAATAAGGCCCAAATTAGATGGGGGCATGGGGAAGTCACTGAATCATTCCCGGTGGAACGTGGCGTTAGACAGGGATGTGTGATGGCCAATACGTTATTCACGCTATATCTTAACGGAATAGCTGATTGTATGAGTGCAACACCAACTTTTCCCCCTACATTAGCTGGAGAAAAAGTACCCATCCTGATGTTTGCCGACGACACGTTGATTCTCTCCAAGACCCCTAGTGGACTACAAAAAGCACTAAAAATCTTTGAGGATTTTTGTTGCGAGAGGGGCTTGGAGGTCAACGTGTCCAGGACAAAGTTAATGGCGTTGAACGCCCGGAAGGCAAATATGAGGGGTTTTAATATGAAGGATGGACCTCTAGAAGTAGTTAATGAGTTCACCTATCTAGGAGTAAACTTCCAAGGTAGCATGAAGTGGGATCGCCAAATCGATTTAGCCTCACTTAAACTCAGACAGATTTCGGGGGCTCTCTGTCAGGAGTATAATCTCTCCCATTTCAAGCCTAGTAGCCCAGCCCTTGAAATTTATAATCTGAAAGCTGTTAGTTCAGCATTATATGGTTCGGAAGTTTGGGGTTGTGAGAACGTTGTAGCTCTTACTATCTCTGAAAACAGGTTTCTAAGAAATATTACTGGACTTCCCCAGATTACCCCTATGTGTCCGCTGTTAATGGATCTGGGTAAGAAACCCATTGCAGCTGTAGCTAAATTGCGTCCCCTCCTGTATTGGAGGCGACTATGGTCTACTCCTGAACTTGCTGGCTATGCTCAGGGTTTCTTAGATATTATTAGGGCTGACACATTGCATCACATTAAATAGCTATGGGTAGTCCGAAACCTCTTAGGAGAGCTAGGGTTGATTGCATTGTGGACTGATCCTGTAAATTCCATCTTTCCATCAAAAGCTGTGCTGAAGGCTAAATACTGGGATTTGTTTCGAGAAAAAAACGCAAGGCAACAAGTGCCT
This sequence comes from Lissotriton helveticus, assembly GCF_964261635.1. Taxonomy (NCBI): domain Eukaryota; kingdom Metazoa; phylum Chordata; class Amphibia; order Caudata; family Salamandridae; genus Lissotriton; species Lissotriton helveticus. The sequence continues at coordinate 184,276,011 of NC_136068.1, read as the reverse complement.
ACTTCCCTTGCCAGTCGGTTTTTAGATCATAAAGTCGCCCCGAGGCTGGAATCATACTGGGATGCAATTACCATACCCAAGGACCGCAAGTTGTACTTTCAGTACAGGGTGGGGACACTCCCAGTAAGATCGTTTACGACGAAATGGTCAACTCAACCGCTAACTAGGTGTCCAGGGTGCAGTGCCATTACTGAGTCCACGGCACATATTCTCTTTGCTTGCGATGCCTACGCTGCCCCGCGTCGGGCTTGGCTGACACCAATCTGCAGGCTCCTAGGCACAAGGGTGGCGGCGGAGGCTGAACACATTTTGCGTACTGATACCTCACTACCCATTGCATTAGCTATGGCGAAATTTCTAGGCAGGGCATGGACTCTGAGGGCTCGCTTAATTGCACAGTGTCTTTGATATCAGAAATAACAATCTTCTTATGATGTGGTATGTGCACATATCTTAATGTTTTATCTTTTTAACCTGTTGCTTTTACGATTTTACTGCCCGTATTTTATTTAAGGGGATGTGCATAATTTTTATACTATGAAACGTTTTTAAATCGGGATTCTGTTGTATTTGCCGTTTTGCACATTGCTTTTATGATTGTAAAAATCGAATAAAGCATTATGAACTGTGGTGCAGAAAGAAACAACAGAAATGCAGAAAGAGGCAAGAGAGGCGCAGAAAGAAGCAAAAGTGGTTTATACACCATTAGTACCAATTTAATACCCACATTTAGTAAAAAGTAACAGGTGACCATTTAAGGTTTGCAAAGGGCCTTCCGCCACGCTGTAACACTTGTCGCTGCATTTTTTGTAACGTTTGAGCCGTTTGAGCTAGAAACAAGGTTTTTTGTTCAAATCTGCAGATTATGCAGCAGATGATGGATTATGTGGCAAATGCGGAAAATTTATAATTGGGCAAAAGTCAGTGCAGCGAAACAGTCGCATAGTTCCAGTGGTCCTGTTCATACCTCTAACTAGGACCACAAGTGCTCCTCAGTCGTTCCTTTTTTTGTGTCTCATTTTCTCATTGAGTTTATAGTTTTGTTTCTATGGAAACGAGGAAGACCAAACCTGAGGTTCCCACTGCACAACACAGACTATCATACCACACAATTACTCTCCATAACACATAATCCCACTCTATATAATCATATACCCTAAATACTACATACTTTCTATCCACATAATTTCACTGCACAACATACTACATAATTCGACTACACACAACCTAGATCCACTCCACTCCAAGAAACATTAATAAAACACTTTTACATTTACAACGTGAATAGCTCTAACTCTCATAAATGCAAAACCTATTACATTGCAAATGCTTCTTCAACTGGTGGTCATGTTTGCAGATTGGTGGAGAAAGGGGGCTGGGCCTCCAACCAGGGCTCAGGAATTCCGCTGTGTAGGACTTACAGGAGGTACCAGGAGGGCTTCTTGGCCCCCAAAGTCTCTCAGGAGTAAAGAAGACTTCATCTCACAACCTGTAGTGTGCCAGGAGGCACGTTTGCAGAGTGGTGGAGAAAGGGAGGGCGTGGCCTCCGAAGACCTCTTAGCAATCCCACTGTGTGAGACTTACAGTAGGTAACAGGAGGGGGAGTTGGCCCCAAGGACAACCTTGGGGTCCAACTACCTCTCCTATTACCTCCAGTAAGTCTCGCACAGCAGCATTGGTAAGTACTCATAGCAGGCCATGCCCTCTTTGACCACCAGTCTACAAATGCGCTTCCTTGTGTACTCTTCGATGGGGATTAAAGTCCCCTTCGCTGCTGGGGGTCCTTAGGGGCCAACTAGTCATCCTGATACCTCCAGTAAGCCCCAGTAGTGGGATTGCTGAGAAGTGGACACTGCCACGCCCCCCTTTCTCCACCACTCTGTAAACGTCCCTCCTGTTGTGCTCTTGGTTAGGGGATGAAGTCTCCTTGCCTCCTGAGGGTCCCTGGGGGCCAACTAGCCCTCCTATTATCTCTAGTAAGCCCCACACAGCTGGATTGCTGAGAGTGGTCCGAGGCCATGCCACCTTTTTACACCACACTGCAAACCGCCTCCTGGCGCACTGCTGCTTGGGGTATGAAGTCCACTTGAGTCCTGAGGTCCTCAGGACACAAGAGGACTTCATCGCCCCACCAGCAGTGCTCCAAGAGGCGCGTTTGCAGAACTGTGTATAAGGGGCGTGGCCTCAGACTACCTCTCAGCAATCCCACTGTGTGGGGCTTTCTGGAGATACCTGGTGGGCTAGTTGGCCCCCAGGGACCCTCAGAATTCAAGGGGACTTAATCCCTCAACTCATCCCGCTCTAGGAGGCGCGTTTGCTAAGTGGTGCAGGGAGGGGGTAGGGCCCCCGACGAGATGCCGGCTTTTCTTTAAAAAAAATATTTTTAGAAGAGAGGCTGTGTGGCCCGCTTCTTTTAGTATTTTTGGCCCCTGGGGACCCCATCCCCCAGGGCCTGAGCATTTTTTATTTTAAAAAAACGGGAAGGGCCCGCGTGTCCTCCCTTTGCTGGGCATGGTCTCGTTTTTATTTTTTTTAAATATTTTTCCTGGGAGGGGGGCCGCGTGGCCCCCCTCCCCTGGGCCACTTCTGGCCCCGGGCATTCCATCCACCGGGCCTGGCCTCGTTTTTTAATTTGAATTTTCTCGGGACAGGAGCCGTGTGGCTCCTCTCCCCGGGGCCCGGGGACCACATCCACGGGCCGGCCCTCAATGTTGGGGACTGCGGGAGAGCCCCAATGCCCCTGCAGTCCCAGCCGGCTCCCCGCCTCCTACGGGAGCCGGCATTGCTTTTGGACAAGGGGAGCTGCAAACATGCAAGATCTGCTTTTGGTTTCCTGAATGGCCCTTGTCACTGAGGCCTGACCTCTTCCCGTCATGGCAGCAGCTCTCTGCATCCCATGTCCGATAGACCTGGTCCGTCCTAGAGTTCTTCAGAGAGGGAGATGGCAGAAGGAGCTGGAGAGAAGAAACAGCAACAGGAAAGGCAAAAAATAAGGACACTACATTTTGTGGAAAAGCTAGTGTGGTTCCTAAAGTATGGAGGAAAGGGTATGAGCGGGAGGTAAAAGGCAATCCAGTGTAATTTTGAAGTAACAAGTTTAAGAGGATAGAAAATGTAAACATAATTTTATCCAAACGCACCTTTTCAGTGGATCAGAACATTGTGTCAGGTGGAGGAGAAGACCTGCAGCATTGGACTTCTTCTTCAAACAGAGTAATAGAAACTTAGGGGCATATCAGCAAGGGTCGGTGATAATTATCGCTCAGCGCTCTTAGCGTGAGGATAATTATCGCCGGCCAACTCTAGATTTTATCGCGGAGATAGCGTGCTATCAGCAACGCTTATCTCCAAAGCGTTAAAATTCAGAGTGCAAGCTGCCAACTGTGCGATTATCTCTGGAAATCCAGCGATAATCACACAACTTTTGGTGATAGCTTGCTGATAGGGCCTCACATACTGAGCCATGATATCTCCATGTAAATGAGGAATCTTGTCTGCACAGCAAAAACTTCATCTCTACGCTGGCGGCCTGCAATCTTGCTAAAAAAATAGCCCTACCTACGCATAAAGCGGGACATACTCTAGATTTGATCTGTTCTAACTTGCCAAATATTCTGACAGCTTCCCCTATTCCGGTTATTTGGTCAGATCATTTCCTCATCCCTTTTGAGATTGCTATCCCTTGTTCCATTAGGCCTATTATCACTCCTAAGGCATCAGGCAGAAACTGGAGCTGCATTACTCTAGAATAATAGGAATACTTAAAAAACTCCCAACCCATCCCGTCGTCTGACCCCGACAGGGGTATTGACCACCTGGAGGCCTGGATCGGTCAGGCCCTAGAGGCTTTGGCCCCTCTTAAACCTATTAAAACATATAGGGCTGCACCATCCGCACCGTGGTATTCCGACGAGCTTCGTCAGAAAAAGGCCTCCTGTAAATCTCTCGAACGTGCCTAGAGGCAGAATTATTCCTTGGATAGTAAAATCACCTATAAGACAGCCCTCAAAGAATATCGTAGAAAGATCGAGGAGCACAAATGGGATTATTTGGCCTCTAGAATTAAACAAGCTAGCAATGGCGCTAGGGAGATTTTTAACATAGTCAGATCCTTTACAGACCCTATTGCGCTGACTCGGACTCAGCCTGCTTCCTAGTCCTTGTGCGATAAAGTTTCGCAATTCTTTGAGGAAAAAATTGAGAATATCTATACCTCCTTCCCTATTTCTAACAGGGAAGGATCGGAGGAGGAATCCACTACCTACTCTTTACAGACTTCCGCTTTGCTAGAATTTGCTGACATCTCTGAAACCGACTCCATGGTAGAATTACTCAAATGTAAATCTGGTTCTCCTAATGACCCGTGGCCAGCCAAACAATATAAGAAACTGGCACCCTTGCTCAATCCTTACCTGAACCATATCTGGAATGATTCCTTGAGAACGGGTAGATTCCCGGCCAAATGGAAGCACGCTTCCCTGGTCCCCATTCTGAAGAAGCCCAATTTGGATCCCGACAATCCCAGTAATTACAGGACTATTTCTCTTCTGCCGGCTCCAGCTAAGATCCTGGAAAAACTGGTACACTCCCAGCTTGCGAACTACATTGAATCCAATGGGCTCCTGCATGACTCTCAGCACGGCTTTCAGTCGGGCCACAACACGGAGTCAGCCCTTATCGAAATGGCTGACTCGGTGAGACGGACGCTGGACCGGGGGTCGAGGGCGGTGTTAGTGCTGTTGGATCTTTCAGCGGCATTTGACACCGTCTCTCATAAGATCTTGCTGAGAAGACTGGGGGACCTGGGGATAGGCGGTGTTGTGTTGAAGTGGCTTTCTTCCTATCTATGCGACCGCACTCAGCAGGTATATACCTCTCCTTATACCTCCTCCGCCAGATCACTCAAATGGGGAGTTCCACAGGGCTCATCCCTGAGCCCGCTTTTGTTCAATGTTTACTTCTCCCCCCTGGCTAAACTGATTGCGCAAACAGGGATTAAATCCACCTCCTATGCTGACGACATTCAGCTACTTTTTACCTTTGATACACCTTCCGCCTCGGCCTTTGATCCATTGAAATCTTGTCTCAGAGATATCTCCAGCTGGATGGACTCCAACTCCCTCCGACTGAATGCCGGAAAGACGGAGATCCTGTTTTTTAACTCACCATCCCCTCTGGATTCCAGTCTGTGGTGGCCTGAGGATCTAAGCCAAGCCCCCACGCCCAAAGACTCTGGGAGAAATGTGTGAGTGCGTTGGGACAATCACCTTAATTTTAATGCCCAGGTTCAAACAGTAGCAGCATCCTGCTTTGCAAAGATCAAGATTATTAACCGGCTTATTTACTATCTGCCGGTGGACTGCCGTAAGACTGTGGTCCAAGCATTGATAACATCTCATCTTGACTATGCCAACGCGCTATATCTTGGCATCCCAGCAGGCTTACGTCATAAACTACAGACTGTCCAAAATGCTGCCGCCCGGTTGGTGGAGAGAATACCTGCTAGACATCACATTTCCCCACATCTCCGTAAACTGCATTGGTTACCCATCGCTAAGAGATGTGTATTCAAGGCCATGACTCTGGCTTTTCGTGCTTCTAAGGGTAGCGGTTCGGCCCATCTGAAAAGCACTCTGCGGCCGTATGCCAATACCAGGGCATTGCGCTCTAACTCTTTACTTCTCCTATCAACTCCCAGATTTAAGCGAACTCGTGCTGGAGGGAAAACATTTGAGGTTTATGCTACTCAGTGTTGGAACAAGCTTCTGTTTGCCCTACGTGCCTGCCAAACGGAATCGGCTTTCCGAAAGTCTCTTAAGACCCACCTTTTCTCCATATAATGCTCTCTCTGTGACTACGCCCCCTGTTCTCGATTTATCAGCGCCGGGACGCCCCGTTGGGGCAGCTGTGCGCTTTATAAAATACACAAATAATAAATAATAAATAATATCCACCTTACATAGGATATCATGGCTAAGTCAGTTTCAAAGCAAGCGTAAGGAGAGTAGCAATAACAGAGGTTATTGCTACTTTTCTTGTCGCTATGCTGCTTTGCATGAGGCTTGATAATAGGAGAAATATCGCTTAGCGACATTTCTCCCGTTATCCTGGGAGGAACGCCCACTTTGCATCTCATTAGAGATGCAAAGCTGAGCATTAGGGGAAATGGTGAAACTGCAAGGTTTCACACGATAGCGTGACCTTGCTGATAAGGCGATAAAATTATCGCCGCTTTTCGTCCAAAAACGGACACTCAAACGGCGATAATTTTCTATTGCCTCGTTGCTGATATGCCCCCTAGAGAAGACATCGCAAGCACCTTTAAGAAGGTACTTCACTGCACTTCACTTCTCTAGGTGTATTTGCAGCGTCTGTACTGTCAAGACAGAGAGGGGTTGGATTTTTAACCAAGAAAGATCCCTAGGGATCCCATGCAACTTACACAGTGTGTAACATGAAGTGGCGTTGTGGGGGAGGGGGTGCCTTAGATCAAGGAAGCTTATTAGGCCCCTTTTCTGTAGATGGTAAGTAAAAGATAACCATAATGTGTATGTAATAGTCATCTCAGTTCTGCGGGAGGATTTTCGGGCAATAAGAAATTTCCGAATTTCTGTGCACTATCCTATGCTACTATGTATCAAAAAGAAGAGTGAGGAACAGAGGTAGCTAGTTCACTTCCCCGTAGGATATTAGTAATAATCAAAAAGAGCTAGCTATACTAGTGATGCTCATGTAGTGTGTGTCAGAAAAACATATTCGTTTTTATGAAGGTCCTCACCCACCAACCTAGTTGGTGTCATGCTTCATCATCGGGCCCCATGAGAAGAATAGAACTGGCTGATTTATCTGGAAATATATACTGGAATCACATCTGTCTTTGTCTTCACTGCCATACTCCAGGTGCAATATTATATGAATTCCACAAGCATAGCTTCAACCTCTGAATTTATATATAAAAATCATAAGCATTCCCCTCTGGCCAAGTCACAACCGAAGCACACAGCCCATGTAAGACTATTGCTTGCAACCAGAGTGTGCGTCCGAAGAGAAAATGACATCATCACGCATGGAACTGCTGTTCATGTGTGTTCGAATGTTTGAGACGGTCTGCTCCCAGAATTGATGGTGCTTGCGTTGCTTCTTACTGGTCGTGAAAAGCTGCTTTTCTAGGGAGCTTCCTTCCGGATTGGAAGATAATCACTTGCTGGGGAAGATCAGTGGTTGTTATTGATTTTGTGATTCACAGCCATACCTTCAAAGACCATAAACTTATATATGCCACCTCCGACATTCTTTTTCATCAAAAACCCTCCAGGTTTGTACCTCCTTGCCCTGTCTAAGAGAGACCACCACATCAAACTGAAACCTGGAAATGTAAAACTATTGGACAACCTGGCTGTACCCCTCGGTAGCCGCCAGGCATGTTTCTGTAGCCCTCTCCCATGTGTTCCAGAACTTGTGGCTAAAGAAGAAGGTAAGGGGTGCCTTTCACATTTTAAGCGCTAAAAAATGTCAACACAGCACTCGAATTTGGGGAATGACACAACATTCTGGGTCTTACGTCATTTCCGTCGTTCCCGAAGGACTACGAGAACGCCGAAGGATTGAGGCAGCTACATCAGAAAAAAGCACCCTTATCTTTATGAAAAGAAAAGAAAATAAGGAAGTGCAAGTTCCATTGGAAGCACGAACCTTGGAAGTACAGAGTTCTTCTGCCCTTTATCTACCAGAATAAATCTTCCATAAAAGAAATACTGGAAGCACAGAACCCACAGGAGCCCGGCAGAAAACAGTTGAGTGGATGCATTGCAGTGTAATTTTGATACGTATAAAAGACGTCCTATCAGAAATAAAGTACAGCCCTGAAGAAGACCTTTTATGACTTGGAGTGTCTGGTCCCACCTATATAAGGTCGAAACGCGCCGCAATTGAATAGATAGAGGCTTGGACCAAGCTAGTATAAGGAAATACTGACCATGTTTGGGCAGCCAAGAGGAAACTTTTTTGTTCCCTCATAACATCTTGTGTATTTAACCTCCGATCCTACACAGGACCTAGAGATTAGGACATGCTGAGGACTTAGGCATATTTGGCCCCAGTAAATATTTTTGTTTTCTAACAATATAGGACCACAAAAGCGAATTGAAAATTTAGTATGTGTCAAAAAAAACGCTAGTGAAATATAGATGTCCAGTGAGTCTTGTCAATCACCGTGTAAATATTTTTGTCTAATTACTTTTGGGTGTGTTTAAATGTCATATTGATGTATATGTTGTATATATAAGTGTATTTGTATACAAATGTTTTCATATGCTATGATGAGAAAAGGAGACGTTTAAAATCACTTCTGATGTAAGAAACGCCAAACACTACAAAAAATACGATTGAAGTAAATAACATAAAGAATTTGTTGCCTTAAGTCAATAAAAGGGACTTTTTGGGGCTAAAAAGAAATAGTGTGATCTATGGTATTTAGAGGTATTTCTGTTTATGAATTTACTAAAAAATTTCAACACTGCACTCGAATTTGGGGAATGACACAACATTCTTTATTAGTCTAGGAGGCTTCTCCTAGGTAAAGATGGCTTCTAAATGTGAGACATTCAAACCAGCTGGCGAGATCATTTGATGCGTTATTAATGGCCCCGATAGACCTAATTGGGAATTATACCTTGTTGGTAAAATTGACTATCTAAGAAAAATATAGAGTAGGGGTGGCTTCGGCGGCAATGGAGTGAGCAGCGACTCCGACGAGCTCCGGTGCCCCGCTGCCTGTTTTAGCCATCTTGAGCGGAACCTGGGGGCTGCATTACACCTCTGGAGCTAGAAGAGCCCCTGGCTGTGTGGGGTACGGTGTGAGCGACGGCGGGGGCCCTAAAAGCGGACTGCGAGGAGACGGTGTGACGGCGGGGTCCCGGCTGGTGGTCGCGCCCGCCATTTTGATAGAGAGGCCGGAGGCGGGACCCTTCACCCCTTCGCCCGGACCCGGGCGGCCTCCCCTGGGAGACTCTTGGCGACGACCTGGTGGGCCCTGCGGAGCGGCCCGGGTGCTGGCTTTGCCCTAGTGCTGCGGCACTGCAACTTGGAGCAGCTGCCGGCAGTCCCGGCCGGAGGAAGATTCAGAGCCCTGTGGCTGGGGCGTGCGCCGGTCTCTGAGGAGGGCTGTCCCTGGGAGCGGCGGAGGGGCCTGCGGGAGCGGCGAGCCTTGGCGCCGGCCCTCTCTGAGACCGCGGTGTGGCCGTGCATTGGATCCGGGCTCCCCGGGTGACTGGAGGAGACACTTGAAGCAGCGGCGGCTTTGAGAGCTGGATCGCCGGCGGAGGCGCGACGGGCCCGGCGGGGCGCTGCAGCCGCCATTTTAGGCACAGGCCTGGACGCGGCCGGTGTCGTCGTTGCTGAGCTGATGAGCCCTATGACACTGGCGCAGGGGCGGAGGTGAGGTGCATTTGCTGGGGGCTGCGGGGGTGCGGCTGAGTGCGGTGGGCACCCCCTCGCCCCCAGTGTTGTTGGCGGGATACGACCCATTGCCTGGCGCCCCTCCCCCCCGTGGCCTGGGCTTGCTCTGGACATGGTACCCGGCGAAGGAGCGTGGGGGCCCTACAGACCTCTGGAGCGGGGACTGCATAGCGCCACAGGGCCTGTTGTCTCTCTGCCCGCCCCCTTGCCTGTCCTGGACTGCTTTGGCTGGGGACTCGAGAGGCGGCCTGCATGGTGCGGGATGGTGGGGTGCTGCGGGCCTTCCTTGTGAGGAGTGTGAATTGGTCTGAGGCCCCGGGGGCCTGCGATACTCCCCGACTAGCGCGACATCCATGAGGCCGGTGGCGGTACACCATCGCGCTCGACTGGGCCTGGACTAACTGCAGCCTACCCCCCTGCTGCCTGGTGGTGTGATCTTGGAGGGCGGTGCAAGGGCCCTACAGAAGCTTGGAACTTTTGCTGGGTGCTGGTGGCTGTTGGAGGGAGGAACTACCTGCCACTGCGGGGTGCCATACGCCTTGTCGCACGTGAGCCCTGCCCTTGGTGCGGTGGAGCGGACTTTGGCCTGTTTGGGTGGAGGAACTGGTCAGGGGGACTGCTGGTGCTACTGGATCCGGGCTCTCAGCGGTGGAGGTGTGTGGGACTCAACGCCCTCAAGCGGAGCTGGGGGAACTACGTCACCTGGGGCATTGCTTCTCTATGCTGTCCCTTATGCTGTGAGCGCTCCCATATCTTGCCTCCCAACTTGCAGCATCCCCCCCTTGAATGCGGTGCTCTGTACAGCGCTTTGTACTGCTGGGCCCCGTTCTCTGCCTGAATAGCTTTGGGTCCTCGGCGTGCCCTCCACCGGGATCTGTGGTGGACAAGGGGCCCCGGCCTCTAGTCACTGAGTTGCTGCCATCTGACACGCTGAGAGAGAGGTGGGAGGACTTGTGGTGGCGAGGCTTCCCCTGTTGACTAACCCCTTGCGTCTACGGGATTGCAGCTTGCTTGCAGCGGCATGGGCACGTGACCCTCCCCTGCAGGCCTGATCATGACACGGTCCAAAGGAGGCAACAAGGACCCGGCGGCGACGGCTAAAGACACGTCGGTGATGGCTATATGGGGCAAGGCTGGAGCGGCGGCGCCGGCCGATGGGCCCAAGGAGGGGGCTGCGGACTCGCCACCGGTGACCCAGGCCTTTATGGCCTCCTTCATGTCTGATCTCAAGACGGAAATAGGCTCCCTACGCACGGAGGTGCAAACATGTGTCAAGGAGGTCACGGAGCTGGGAGACAGAGTGGACGGCCTGGAGAAGATAGTTGATGCGCGCACGGAGGACCAGGAACAGCTGTGGCAGAGAGTGGCGGCCTGGTAGAGCAGAATATTGAACTGCAGGTTAAACAGGAAGACCTTGAGAACAGGAGCCATCGGAACAACCTCCGAATCTGTGGCGTTCCGCTGGACGAGGAAGGGACGGATATTTTGACCTACGTGGCGCAGCTCTTGCATGAGGTTTGGGGAGATGACGATGCATCCCCCCGACTCTGGATCGCGCTCACCGAGTATACGGCCCGGCGGGTAGGGTGGGACCCCTCCCAGACATCCTGACGCGGGTGCACTACTTCACGGAAAAGGAAGCTATCTTGAAAGCGGCCCGGGACAAGCCCAACCTCACCTACGGAGGCCACAAAATACAGATTTTTCAGGATCTGGCTCCTAACACCCTGCGTCGGAGATGAGCTTTTCGGCCAGTCACGGAGAAGCTGAGAGCTCTTAATATTGCCTACCAGCGGGGACACCCCTTTGCCCTCATCTTTCGCTGGGAGGACAAGCGCAGGGTCATTCGGTCATACCATGAGGCAGCGCAACTTCTCAAGCTACCGGAATCGCCGACCCCCAGCCCGTCACGATCACGTCAACGAGAGAGTATTCCTGCCAGTCCGGACTGGACCAAGGTTCGGAGATATCGTCGATCTCCTCTGGTGGATGAGAAATCTGCATCACAGGCCAAGCAAGACATTATAGCGCACATCCGCTCTTTGGAGGGTGACCGAGATGGCCGGTCCTCCCAACCGCCCACCCCATGATCTGAACCTCGTTGGGACATACTCTTCCGGGGCCCCTCCTGGCACTGTGGGGTGCCTCTTTGCTTCCTGCCCTGAGGTACTGTCTTGTCGTGCTGCCTTCCACAGTCATTCCTGGCGACGCCTGGACGTCCTTGCATTGCTGCAGTCGCCGGCCAGGACTTCAGCCTCCTTGTAATGCAGGCGGCTTACACCCCTGCGACGACCTGCCCTGACCTGCGCTTGGGGACTCAGCTACCCCTGCCTACGGCGTGTGAATCCCCTCTGCTGCCGCTCCCGCGGTGGGTCCGGATCTGTGGAGGCTCTCCCTGTAGCACAACAACTGGTTTGCCATGAGGACCTGAGCGATGGCCGCTACTATATCCAACTGCACTGCCCAGCTGTGTGATGCCCCTGGACTCGATTTGAGCGGCGGGGATACCGGGGTCGGGATTCCCTATCCTGCCTGTGCATACCCCCTGTGCTACCCCATAGGGAGTGAAATTCCTGTGTGCGTCCAAACCTTCGGGTAGAGGATGCCTGGTGACTGGGGTAGTCTGAAATGGCCCTGTTGGCCGTTGTTGTTCTTGGTAAACGCGAGGCATGTTTGGCCTCCTGCTGCTCTCTCTCTTCCTCTCTTTCTCTTTCTCTTCCTCTCCTTTCTTTTTTACTTTTCCTCCCTTGGCCTTTCTCTCTTTTCCTTTCCTCTGGGCTGGCGGGTGCTGGGGCAGGGGTGGGGTGGTGGCTGCCTTCTGGAGGGGGGAGGCGGATCTTTTGTTGGACCCCTGTGGGCGCCTCTCCCTGCGCTGGTGGGTGCGGGGAACGTGGGCGGATTCTGTTTGTCGCTTGCTATGGCTGCACCTGTGCCTGGGACCCTGAAGGTCTTGTCACTTAACGTTACGGACCTGAACTCCCCTAACAAGCGCAAGCAGATTTGGTGATATCTCCTCCAACAGCAACCCGATATTATTTACCTCCAGGAAACTCACCTGCTACAGGGCGACACGCTTCGCATGGCCCATCCCAAATACCCTCTTCAGTTCTGGGCGGCTGCGGGCACTAAAACTGCAGGGGTAGCCATATTATGCAGAGCTGGCTTCAGGCGCGGAGACCCCAGACCCTATAAGAGTGGAGATGGGCGCTTCCTCAAAGTCACGGTATTTGTGGGGGGGCGCAAGTTCACTTTATGTAACGCGTATGATCCTAACCAGTTGCAGGACAGATATCTTCAGCAGCTTCTGAAGGAGCAGATACCTTGTGGAGACCCACACCTGATACTGGGGGGGACTTCAATCTAGTGTGGGACCCTGACCTGGATCGATGTGGTGCTGCCTCTAATGCCTCCGGGGCAATGTCATCAGCACTGCGCAAACAAATTGCGGATCTGGGCCTCATAGACGTGTGGCGCTACCATAATCCGGATCTAAGAGATTATTCATTCTACTCACACTCCTATAGGTCTTACTCCCGTATTGATTTCCTCTTTGCGTCGCTGGGAATACTTCGAGATACGTTGGGAGCCTCCATCTCGGACGTTTCTCTGTCAGATCATACCCATGTGGAAATGTCCCTCCAGGCTCTGGCGGCGCGCCCTGCGCGTGTCGCCCGTTGGTCTTTCCCACCGGGCGTTCTTCGGGACGATGTGGACAGCATTCGGGAAGCTATAGACGCCTACTTTGCCTCTAATGACACCCCGGATATGTCTTTCCCGGTGGTCTGGGATGACTTCAAAGCCACGATTCGGGGCCACATCACCTCTCTGGCGATTGCACGGAGGCGCGCAGCATGCAAATTGGAAGCTGACCTGGCAGAGGACATTAAGAGGGCCGAGAGACAGGACCGGGAGCGGTCGTCGCAAGACACCAGGAGGAGCTTGGCCAATCTTCGAGGGCAACACAGACTCCTGCGCACCAATAAGGCGGAGGGCGCCCTTTTGGCCCTGAAGCAAAAATACTTTGAAGGTGGTGACAAGGTGGGCCGACTGCTGGCGGGACGGCTGCGAGCTCGCTGCCAAGGCACACATAACTAGTATTCAAATGCAGAACGGATCGAAAGTGGTCTTGGAGAAATCCAAGCTGGATGCATTTGTGGACTATTATACCTCCCTGTATGGGAGGGAACCTGTCTCGGTAGATGCGATGGCGGCCGTCCTAGATGTCTACGAAGGACCGACGATACCAACTGGGGACGCAACGGTGTTGGAAGGCCCCATTACGAAGGATGAGGTCTCAGCGGCGATTAAGGGCCTCCCTTTGGGGAAGACACCAGGTCCAGACGGCCTGCCCCTATCTTTCTATCGCACATTTCAGACTCAGCTTCGGCCTTACCTCCTGCGGCTGCACAACTCTTTCTCTGCAGAGGTGGGTCCATCCTCTGACATGGGCATGGCCGAGATAGCATTAATACCGAAGCCCGGAAAGGACCCCACACTGTGTGCGTCCTACCGCCCTATCGCTTTGCTTAATACGGACCTCAAAATATACACTAAGCTCCTCGCTCAACACCTAGACCCGTATATGCAGTGGCTTGTGGACCCCGATCAGGTCGGATTTAGCCATGATCGCCAGGGGGCGGACAATGTTCGCAAACTTGAGCACCTCGTAGGGAAAGTGCGACACTGCCATATCCCGGCCTGCCTTCTCTCCCTGGACGAAGAGAAGGCGTTCGATCAGGTGAACTGGGCCTTCCTCGGGGCGGTCCTTCGAAAACTCGGGCTGGGTCCGAAGATGATTGCGAGGATCATGGCTCCATACATAGGACCCCAGGCCCGAATTCGGGTCAACGGAGACTTAACGCAGCCGTTGACGATCCACAGGGGCACTAGGCGGGGATGTCCCCTCTCGCCCCTCTTATTTGCCCTTGCAGTGGAAACCCTCGCAGAGCTAATACGGCGTGACTCGGGCATTTACAGGATAACACATGGTGGGGGGGACCACAAGGTGGCGTTGTTTGCGGACGACTTGATCCTTACCCTCACGCACCCGCGAGAATCTTTGCCGGCTGTCCATAGGACGCTCTGTCTCTTTGAGAAAGCTTCCGGCCTTAAGATCAACCATGACAAGTCCTGAGCTCTTAATCTTACCATCCCGGTGAGGGACCTACCCGCCTTGAGGGACCTTGTGCCCTACCAGTGGGCTGAGCGTCATATCGGATATCTGGGATTCACCCTGACCCCCTCCCTAGATGACTGGACCTCAGTCAACTTGGGTGCCTGCCGAAAGGAGGTCCTGGAGTACTTGCGGCGGTGGAAGCCCCTGATGTTGTCCTGGTTGGGCCGCCTTCACGTCATCAAAATGTCGATTCTCCCCAAAATTCTCTACGTGTTCCAATGCCTTCCCACTCCCATCCCGCTTTACTGCATACGCAGCCTGCAACGCGAGCTCATCTCTTTCATTTTGGGTGGCAAACGTCCCCGTTTCTCTCAGATAATTCTCATGGCTCCGCGAGACAGGGGAGGACTAGCTTGCCCTAACTTGGTCCACTACTACTGGGCTGCACACCTCCGATTCGTGATAGAATGGGGGGTGGGAGAAAGTGAAAAAGGGTGGCTGCACATGGACAGGGTGGTGACGGGGCGTACTATTTGGGACCTGCCGTGGCTCCATCGAGCGGCCCGCTCCAGGAGTGCCTACCTTGCAGTGCCTACGAAAACGGTACTGGATATTTGGGACGCTACTGCTGTATCCAGGGGTCTCACCACGTTCCCGTCCCCGCATACCCCAATAGCGGCGAACCCTCATTTCCCGCCGGCATATCAAATCCGGGCATTTGAGAACTGGGCACAGGGGGACTGTAGGGTGCTCTGCGACCTGTTTGACGGAGGCGCATTTAAATCGTTCGATCACTGTCGGGACGAATTCCTCTTGCAGCCCACTGCGCAGCTGCAATATGCCCAATTGCGACATTGGGCCTCTGATGGCGATACATACCAAGCTGCCAAACGCGCCTTCACCCCCTTCGAACGTCTGGCACGCACCCTTGGGGGACTGAAACGGCTGGTATCCCAGATTTATCACATTCTGCAGCATCCGCCACTCACGCCCACCCACTCGTACCAGCGCCAATGGCAGATGGCGGTCGATACGGACATTACGCCCTCGCAATGGGAAGCGGTGTGGAGAGACATCCCCAAGGTATATCGGAGCATACGGCAGAGGGAAACATTTTTAACCCAATGGTATTACACTCCCCTGGGCCTTCATAAGATGTTCCCCAACGTCTCGCCGCTCTGCTGGAGGTGTCGAACTGCGCCAGGGGACTTTGTGCACATATGGTGGGCATGCCCGCTCCTCACTGTCTTCTGGAAGGAGGTCCTTAGCCACATACGGGGGGTGCTGGGGTTCCCCTTGCCTGAAGCCAAAGACACGATCTTGTTGGGTGTCAGACCACCGACCCTCAAGGTCCTCACCCGCAGTGATTGGATTATAACGCTGCAAATGCTAGGTGCGGCCAAACAGCTCATAGCCTTGTATTGGAAGAAGAGCGAACCACCTCCCATAGCTGCCTGGTTTGTAAGGCTGTGGCATATCTTGGCAATGGAGCTTCTCACGGCGCGGCTACAGTTGCGCCACACTCGCTTCGAGTCAGTCTGGAGGCCCCTGGTGCGCTATCTGTGCTCAATGGAACATGCGCGACACATGCCCACTAGGCTTCGAACCCTGCGTCTCTTTGAGGACGCTGTCGTCCCTACAGATCCCACTATGTTGCTCCCGCAGATGATCTCTACCACATCTGAGATCCAGAGGTAGACCCTCACTGCCTAATATCATCCCCCAATAGCAGATCAGCCTGACCCCCCTGCTGGCGCGCCATACTCTCTATCTCCTGTCTCTGGCCTCTTTCTTTTTTAGGTCTCGCCTGTTAATGCGCATGCGCATTGAGCTTGCGAGACTATAGGGGCTTAAACAGACTTTAACCAACTTGCGATTCCGTGGCGATTCCTTGCAGTGCCCGTCAAATTTAAGCTCAATGCGCAAGCGCATTGACATTAAAAGCGCGTGCACATGAAAGCGACAAGGCTCCCTCCCACGGCTATCACCACCCCCAGCAGCCATGAACCTCCCCTCGCTCTCCCCGCACACAGCCAGGCTCGCATTTCTCCTCCCCCTCCCCAGCCGCCAGCACCTCCCCTCTCTCTCCCTGCACACAGCCATGCTCGCATTTCTCCTCCCCCTCCCCAGCCGCCAGCACCTCCCCTCTCTGTCCCTGCACACAGCCATGCTCACATTTCTCCTCCCCCTCCCCAGCCGCCAGCACCTCCCCTCTCTCTCCCTGCACACAGCCATGCTCACATTTCTCCTCCCCCTCCCCAGCCGCCAGCACCTCCCCTCTCTCTCCCTGCAGTTTCACGGCCGTGTCTCATCTTAAAACCGCAACTTCACGACTCCAAGCTCCACCGCCTCAGCCTGCACAACTCTAGATAACAGACTATTTTTTTTTAAAAATTGCCAGCCTTCGCCATCTGTTCCCCAGCCCCCAGCCGCCATCACCTCCCCCCGTACACAGCCAGGCTCGCATTTCTCCTCCCCCTCCCCAGCCGCCAGCACCTCCCCTCTCTCTCCCTGCACAACCACTACCAACAGAGCAAAGCTATTAAAGTGACCAGGCATCCCACCCCCTCCCTCTCCAGCGCGCGCCGCGCTCTCCCTCTGTTGCCACACGCATTACACTTAGTAGGCAGACCACCCGCTCCTCCCTATGCTCGCTCGAGTTGCAGGCAGCCCACCTCCTCCCTCTCCATACTGAGTGGATTTCAGTGACGATTGTTTTATCACTCAGAGTTGTTTTGTCCAAATTTCCACTGAAATCTAAGCAAATCACCAGCTATGGGCAGCTATGGATGCCAAAAACAAAAAAAATACCATGTTCTATTTCCACCAATCTTAATGGTGGCGCTTTACTAAATTACAACTTCGCTAAGTGTAGAACATACTCATAGCAGAACAAAAACAACACTATTCTGACCGATGGTGCCGCAAAATACATACAATGTTACAGACTCACAAAACAAACAGAACACTAACGGCAATCACTTATAATAGCAAACAAATAATCACTGATAAAAGCAAATCCACTCATGCAATGGAAAATTGAGCACATAATGATTGCAAGAGGCAGGCAGCAGCAGGCCCATCATAATACTTTTGATTGAAAAAAAATCCATCTGTTTCGAGAAAAACAAAATGATTTGCTGTGATACGGCGAGCAGCGCTGTGTGTTGAGAACATCCACAAAACCTGAGCTCTCACTTACATCTTCGAAAGTAAACTTTGCAAAAACTGACCAAGCATTGACGTCCTCTATTGACTCTGTTACAAAAGCTGGGGATTTGATATGCATACAGGAGCAGACTGGAGGAACCAAATATCACTCCGGACAGCAAGTGCAATGCTTGACATATGAGTGCAGCCTTTATATGATTGTATTCGTAGCACTGTGGGGTCATTGTGTGGAAGTATAAGCACCCACCATACAAGTCCAAAGCTACAACAACTCAGCATTAAAACAAAAAGCGTTTGCATTATTGCACTTGCTGCTGCCGTCATCCAGAGGCTGGAATCCACGCACTAGCCCTGGAGTAAGGCCCAGAGTTAGCGTATTCTCCAGCATGTACAACCTTGAGATGTTCCTCTTACAGTAGTTGAATGATACAGCAAGTCCACACACCCACGCACACGCACTCTCTCTCCCCCACACACGCACTCTCTCTCTCACCCACACACGCACTCTCTGTCACACGCCCTCGCACACTCTCTCTCATGCCCACGCACACTCTCAAACGCCCATGCACACTCTCTCACACACGCCCACGCACACTCTCTCTCACATGCCCACAAACCACCACCACCCACACACCACAGCCGCCCATACACCACTGCCGCCCACACACCACAGCCGCCCACACACCACAGTTTGGGGTCCAGCATACGACTGTCAGGCATCTGCTTGAAAACATGTATGTTTGCTATAGACATGGGCAGTAAGAAAAGCAGATGAGGCAACAAGTACTATCAAAAAGGTTTTTATGGTCAGAAAAAGGGAGGAAAGTCATCATCGTTTACAAGAAGTGTGCAGCCAAAAAAAAATCAAAACACCCATGTTCTATCTCCACCAATCTAAATGGTGGCGCTTTACTAAATTACAACTTCGCTAAGTGTAGAACATACTCATAGCAGAACAAAAACAACACTATTCTGACCGATGGTGCCGCAAAATTCATACACATACAACACTCACCCTCAAACTCTCAGCCTCACTCACCAACACCTATCATCACACACTCTCACACCCCCTTACCCTCACCCCCTCATCCTCACACACCCTCACAACACTCACACCCTCACTCATACTAAAACCGTCACCCTCAATCACCCTCACACACCAGCACACACCCTCACATCCCCGGATCCTCACATCCACTCACCCTCACACTCACACCGTCCAAGTCCACCCTCCAACTACACCCTATAACTACAATACCACCCTACAACTCTACCCTCCAACTACAACTCCACCCTCCAACTCCACACATAAATAGCGTTAGGCAACATTTTTTTAATAAGTAAAAATCGGATTACACACTTGTAGCTATTCAAATATAAAAACGTAATGCATCGCGAGGACAGTGCAGCAATTAATACACAAAAATGCAGATAGAGATTGTAAAATAAATCATTTTTTTAACAAAAAACATAAATAAATGCACACAAAATAGGGAAACATCTGAATACACTGCAAATAATACAACAATTTAAAAGTGGACAAAGCCATCTAAAGGACACAAATTCACAACAGAAAGCACTTACTAAAGTAAGGGAAAATAAACCATTAAACAATGCCGGAAAAAAACCAAAACACAAACAAAGTGCGTAATCACAAAAGCACGAGACTTCACAGCCTAATTGCAATTCTTCCAAAACTACAATAAAGTATTCCACTCAAAGTAACCAAAAAATTCTAAACAATTAATAAAGGTGGCTTCATACGTATACTTGACCATTAATTAACATACATAGTACTTTAAAGTCATTCAAATGGTATTGAAAACATAACATTTATTTTTGATAAAAAAATACAGGTTTTGAAAAGTATAAGCTTACACTCCATAAGTATTGCTTTAAAATGTTATAGTACTTACAAAAACATACATAAGGAATTGGTGCTCAAAAGCAGCAAAAACATGTAGGTTTCAAAATATACTGCAAATATAGCTTTTACCTACCAGTACAATAAATAGAAATATTTAAAGGTGGGCGAAATTCAGAAAGTATACGGAAAACAAAACAACAAGGAAAACATAAATACAATTTAATCAACACCAAAACACAAGGAACAATTAAAAAAAGTACCGTCTAAATAACACATTGTCAACTAAACAAATATAGCAACACGTAGAAAGAGTACATCCCAAAACGTTTTCTTTATAACATACATTACATAAAAGTAAGCAAAAATACATTAACTAAGGGAAATTAGAAACATTCCATAAAAGTACAATAGGTGCATACACAAGCCAAGTACGATCGCAAAGTTAATTCTTTAAAAAACATTACTAAACATTACAAAACTTAATAAATATATATATAGTAAAGAAACACTAGGTAAACAACACAAAAAAATTATTAGATTGACAACTTACCTGTCAAACGACGCGGCTACAACGCGGGAAGCACGACGCGCCTTAGACATACGCCAGTTCCTGAAGATCTGGAAGTTTCCCAATTAACGTGACGCAATTGCAACGCTACGTAAGAAAACGTTGCAATTTGATTGGACGGAATACACGTCAATCAAAATCCAAGGCAAATCGGCAAAATAAACTAGAACGCTAACCTACATAACATTGGTAGCGTTATGGCACAGGGTAGCGTCCGCAATTTTTACGCACGAACAACAAAAACCGGGAAAAGGGACTAAATCTAGGACTATGCAAAATTCCGTAATCAAAACGCACACACATACAAACTCACACTGCCACACACACACAAGCTCACAACAACACAACAACACACACACATACAACACACTTACAGTCACCCCCACACACTCACCCTCACACCCTCACTCACACAATTACCATCACACCCCATCTCTCACCATCACACCATCACCCTCACACCCCATTACCCTCACACCCCATCACCCTCACACACCACTCACCCTCACACACCATCAATCACTCACACAATAACCATCACACACAACCACTTACCCTCACCCAATTACCCTCACACACCATCACTCACCATCACCCCATCACCCTCACACCCCATCACCCTCACACACCTCACTCAATGACACAGCGTCACTCAACACCACAGCACCACTCAACACCACAGCAACACTCAACGCAACAGAACCACTCAATGCCACAGCATCACTAAGCACCACAAAATCACTCAGCACCACAAAATGCCACAACACACCACAACGCCACTGCACCACTCAACGCCACAGCACCACTCAATGTCAAAGTGTCACTCAGCGCAACAGCATCACTCAGCGCCACAGCGTCATATAACGCTATAGAATCACTCAACACCACAGCAACACTCAGCGCAACAGCATCACTCAGCAGCACAGCATCACTCAGCACCACAGCATCACTCAGCGCCAACACAGCATCAATAGTTCAAATATGTTTTGCCAATGTTACAACAAATATTCAAAATGTCAAACTAAATCTTAAAAATGCACTTCTGTTCTTGGATTTTCGCCACAATAAAATAAACAAAATCTTCACTAAATATATTTAATAAAGTTTAAGCTAATAGCAATATAAAATAACATGCATTTTTTTTACGTATTAATTATTTAAAAAAATTAAAAGCCATTGATTTTTTTTTATATCAATACATAAAAGTCACGTACATACTAAACATGTTGCTTTACAAATGCTAGAGGTGTCACATTTACAAAAATTATAACTATTGCCTTTGTAAAGAAGAAAGCTATTAATTTAGCTATTTACAAAAAAAACATACATAAAAAAATTAAAAAAGAATAACACCTATAGCTCTAACGTTCCTACTGCGAGACCTATTGCATTTCCAATGCTTGTTCTTTTTTCTTTCTCTTTCCTTTCTCTCTCTTTCCCTTGTAGCTCTTTTCTGTGAACACGGACCTCTGTTGGGACGTTCATATGTGTTGGGTTTGTTAACCTCCTATTTACCCTCCCTGACCCACCCTTGGGGCTTTATTGATGCTGACCAACTTTAATAGCTTATCCTAAGCCTCGCAGCCGGCCCCCTTGGGGTTGTAGGCAAGGCGCTGTGTTAGGCAATTAGACTACGCAAATTCATTGCCCATTCTTCGCAGCTGGCCTCGGATAGAGGTTGTAGGCTTAACGCTGTGTTATTGTGCCCCTCCCGGGGGTCTTGTTCTAAAATAAAACAGACTTATAACAAAAATATAGAGTAAAACCAATAGACAATACTGGACACCAATAAATCAAGTAAGAGAAACATATAATACTTTCAAAGACACAAACAGAGCTTCCTAAAGCGGCTCTAAACCCCAAATCTGAAACACCAACCAGGCTATTAGACCCCAGACAAATGCCTTCTCATTATCCATGGACCATGTCAACAACGCAAAAGATTGGACATTTCAATTATTTATGCAAAGCTCTGATGCTTGTATAGCATAGTGTAGGAGTTTTAACGACATTGCCCTTTTTAATTATTGCCCTATTTTCTGATATATTGCTCCAAGATACTCCTATTTAGGAATTTCTCCCAAATAGTCAGAGGTTCTGGCATTAAAGGAAGGTACTTGGCCCTGTGTCATGGGCCAATGTCTGATAATCAAATACTGAACAAGCTTTGGTAATGCCAATAGGTCTAGATAATGAATGCAATGTCAAGACAGACCTAAAAATCCATGTACGTTAATGACTGCCTCATCCCTTCTGTGCTGCTGCCATAAAATATGTAGTTTTCTAAGGCACTTTACTATCATTACAATGGCATGTATGTGTCCCCTGAAAATTTAAGCTCAGACAGGTGAATAAATAAACACAATGATCCCAGCCATATGGAGGGCAAGCAAATTTTTTGTGGAAGCACACAACATCTGCCCAAAAAAAACATGTACTCCTGGCTCCTAACGTGGGTGGAGCCAAAGCCCCTTTCCAGGTGGTTTCCACATAATTGTCTGACGACACCTGCGCTGCAAAGCAAGACCAGAAACACTACATGTCCCAAAAGCCTCAGTGTGGATCAGCCCTGCCTGAGAGTTAAGACATGTGAGGTTAGTAGTGAGCTCAATTTCGATTGCCCCTACTGGCCTATGAGGGTCGCGGTTGCTTGTGCCGGGTACGCTAGGATACTATAATCAACGGGACACTGGTCATACATGTGCCAATGAATGGACTAGGGTAGCTAAACCCAAGTGCTAAATCCATTACAGATGAATTGTCATAATTCTTGAATTGATGTACTTGTGCTCCCTAATTCAGCACCTCCTACTGTTTACTGAAAGACAGAAAGTCTGTGGGGTACTCCTGTAGTTTATTTTAATGTATTCTGACTTGATTTAGATTGGAGATACATACTCTGTTCCCTGAAACCTGGCATAATAAAACATTTAGAACTGTGCCACAGGCGCCCCTCGACTTCTTTCTAGCAGGTATACACCCAACGATAGTCTTTTCTTGGACTAGTAACTGGCTTCTTGTTAAATACCTGCTTGATGTCAGAAATTAGACGCTTTTTAGGGCACACACTTGAAGATCAGGCACCAGCTAAAGATACATGGTTGCCTTTATTCCAAGATGGAGAATAGGTGATGAAATTTGGTATGAAGGATCTACTGTCAAAGCCTTTTCTGTAGCTTGTACTTTCCTCAGGCGTGGGTCCCCTCCATTGACATGGGGTTTAGTATGTTTGCCGCATTACCCATACGCTTACGGACATCTACTAATTCTTGGACATCTAGAATACTGCGATATTTGGCAGGGTTTAGTGGCCCACAAAATACATTTATCTGCAACTCCCTGATCGCCAGCTCTTCTGCACAAAAAGCTATTTTTGTACCCCAAGTTGAGTAGATCCATCACAAAGGCAAGAGTTACAGTTTGGCACCATTCAACCAGAGCAGAGTAATGTATGCCTGTCTCAAATTATTCTTTCTTCTGGTACAAAAAACAAAGAATATTCATAAGATGTCCTCAGGGTTGTAGGTCACTTCTACACAGTCAGGTTGGAACGTGAGTTGCACTTAGTCATGAGTAACTGAATACAAAGTGCGGATTGTTGATTTCACTAAAGACAAGACCTTCCGTGCCTATTAATTCTACAGTCTACAAGTCAGTACTTTGAACAACACGGAGGAGCATGGAAAGCTTCCAGAGCTGAACAAAATCAAAGTGCCCTCCTCAGGTGACTTCTTCTACACTCTTCTTGACTGCGGGAGCCAGCGTCGGCTTACCTGCTTAGAAGATGGCTGCAAGAGATGGCCAAAAGCCAGAGAAGATTACCAGTGTGATTCAAAGCCATCCTGAAGCGGGGAAATGGAATTAGTTGAATACTAGAATGCTAACCCTCAGCAGAGAGATTAATATGACCAGGATGTCCTCAAGACTCTGGATACATGAAGATGGACAGGAACCAGGAATTGTCTGGAGAGTCAGTAGAGTGACCATCGGAGAAGAAGATAGAGGAAAGCAGCAGCCTGGAAGTGATGGGGATGAGAAGAGCAGAGGAATAATGGAGGGAAGAGGAGTAAGAAGACAAGCAGCAGAGTGACAGATGGGAAGAAACAAGAGAGTAGTAGCCGGGCGATGAAAGTGAGTAGGAGCGAGGAGAGAAGCAGTAGAGCTAAGGAGGTGGGGAGAAGAAGAGCAGAGGAACCACTCAGATGAGAGGAGTGAAGGGAGAACCAGAGGGCCAGTAGATAGGGCACCGGTGATCAATGAGAAGACAGGTGGACCAACGGAGGAGAAGACCTCGGCGGGAAAGACTTGACAGGAAGAAGAACCCGATGGGGACCAGTTATAATCAAAGCATGGCAACAATGAGCCTGTCAACCCTAATCACCCCAAACCCAGATGCTACCTGGAGAGGTGTGACGAGCACCCTGTCAACACTATCCAGAGGAGTGGCCGTGGCTTGATCCAAGTGTTGGGTACCTAGCGGCCAAGCGTGAAACCTGTACAACAGCAGAAGATGAGGACCCTGAGCAAGTCACATGGAATGTCTGGGACCTGTTCTTCACTGTTATGAAATTAAATGTTCACTATTATCACAAGTAATGCTAAATATTGAAAACCAACCACAGTTAATGAATGGATCCGGATATCTGGTAGACAATTCTAAGGACCTTCCAGGTGGACCTTCAAGGGGTGCACCTGTGCTTTTTTCTTCTTTGCACAGACCTGGTAAAGTATTATCCAGAAGTGAGAGGACCTTCGGATAGAGAGGGGCTGTGTTGTGAGGGGTGAAGACTCCAGTGGCCCCTGGGCAGGTCACACAGGAGACTGCTCTTCTACCACGTGTCGCACTCTTTGTTTGCTGAAAGATATTCCATTTGATTGTAAAGAAATTCAATACATTGTTATGTTTGTGCGCTGTTAATAATATAAACAACTCCTACCACCAAGACACGTGTTCCATTTAGATATGTAACATCACAGGTATACATACATAAAGGAAAATCATTGGTGGAACCTATTGTCAGCTACAGAATTGTGTATATTCAAGTAGTGTCCTTCTACATCTCTCTGGCACGGGACATATATTCTAGTCTCTCTTTAGCTTACATTACGGTTTCATTTTCAACAGAATCTGAACAGTAATTAATGCGGGCCAGCCATCAAAGGGGTATATTTATATTGCCCCTGAGGCACTTATTACACCACTTGAGCATCACTTTTGTTACGCTCCGGAGGCTGAGTGTGCCAGCCCATATTAATAAGGCCACGTAAGGCCACCCTGCGTGGCTTTTCATGGCCTTGTAAATATGGCCCCCTTTCACGCATTACTCTGCCTGAAAGCGGCGTTCCATGGGTGTTGCTGTAGGTGTTCCCATGCAACACCCATGGAATCTGACACACTCCCAGATTTACAAGGTTACAGTAACCTGGAAATGCGTCAGATTCTAACACCTCACCAGGGGAGGCGTTAAAGTGGCACAACAAGGAGAAACACCTTTATTTCTCCTCGTTTTTTGCTCTTTCCATGTGTGCCGCATAATAGAAGGAGGAAAACACCATCAAGGATTGTTTTTTGTGCAGGAAGGTATCCCTTCCTGCACAAAAACAATCATCGCTGCAATGCAAGCACGCTTGCACCATGGTGGAGGGGTCTCTGCATTGGCGCAAGATATCCAATTGTGCGCTAGCACAGAGGAACGCACAGGGAAAAGTCGTATTGCTGTAAATATGACACATTCCTGTACTTTCCTAATGACACAGCTCGGCACAGCAAGATAGCGTGCAGAGCTGCACTGCATAATTTTCTAGTAAATAGGCTCCCAAGTCTTGGAATTTTAGAGTCACGTTTCAAATATGGCACTCGAGAAGATCCTCTGACCAGATAAACATCTACAAAGTAAGGTTATGTTTTTAGAAATAATGGTGTGTACCAAAACTTTTAAATGTTAACTCACATATTTGTGCAGCTTTTAATAAAGAATCTAAATGAGATCATTTATATTTGGGGAATATTTTGAATAGACAGAAACCAAAGGGTATATTTACAAGAACTTACACATCAGCATCAATGCAACTGATTTCTTGCGCCTGCCGTAAATGCCCTAACAACGCCATGGATGCGCTATATTTCCAATATAGTGTTCATGGTGCAAGGATTCACGGATGTGTCAGAAATTCTGACGCATCCTATGGCGCTAAAGTGACGCATTGCTGGAGTTGATCGTAAAACTTAGACAACTTCAGCAATGCCTCAGAACACAGAGGGGAGTCCCATGTTAAAAGCCCTGCTTCAATCCTTATGCCTGGTTTGAGAAGGCGTATGGATTTTGACGCAGTCAAGTCACAGAGTTACGCAGTGAAAAGTTGTAAATTTCACTGCGTCAGTTCTATGTGACTTTTAACGTGGGAAGGCTTACCCTGCATACATTTTACCTGGTGCAGGTGTAATGTGAAGCAGGCCTCTACAAATTGGTGCATTGCTTCCAATGCATCAGTTTGTAACTATGGAGCAGTGTGGAGCACTGATTGCGTCACTGCTGCGTCAAAAAGAAATTACGCTGTGGCAGAGCTAGCTCCTTGTAAATATGCCCCAAGATTCTTAATGAACAAGCTACTGCGAAATAACAGTGTTAACAATTGGTAACAGTAATGATGTCGAGGTATGGAGCACCTCCACCAGCCCAAATGTACAATGGAGAAATATACAACTGTCACACTTGCTTAACTAAATACTAAAGAACAGAGGGCCATATAATCAAGACTGGACGATAAAATTATCAGTGCTTTATCGGCAGGAAACTGCAGCTAAAGTGGCGATAATGGGCTTGATAATATGCCCTTGTGAATTCCCATAGAAACCCAGGTTAGACATCTAACCTGGGCTTCTATGGGAATTCTCTAGCATATTATCAAGCCCATTATCGCCACTTTAGCGGCAGTTTCCTGCCAATAAAGCCGCGATAATTTGAGTCTTGATAATATGCCCCTTTATGTGTGGACTGAATATTGTTGGTAACTTTGCAAGTACTGCATTGTATGCATTTACATTAGCATTTCACTACATTAGTAGTAAAATTACAGTTATGATTTTTTCCCATTTCTTTTTTTTCCCATCTTTGTGCTGACATTTTGAAGACGCAGCAGACGAGCTAAACATGAGTTAGCTGGTCTAAATTATATGTTGGTTGTATGTCAGAAGATTGAGAGCAAAATACTGCCGCCAAACTAGTGATTACAAGAATAATAGGAAAGTAAGTATATAGGTAAGTATAAATGTACTATTTTAAATCCACATCTAAGTACCTTGAAGATGTATATATAGCCACATATGTGGATGTTCTGGAGGAAAAACATATATTTCACAAATTTGAAATTGAATAAATCTGAGGATGGACGCAGGTATCGCTTCATCTTCTCACATTATACACAATAAATGTAAATGTAAATGTAGGCGTATTTATAGAGCGCACTGATACTCAGGAGTGTCCTGGCGCTGTACTCATACCGCTAGGGAACCCTTCCTTGTTTTTCCTCGTGAAATGTCCACTCCTGGGCATCCCCGGGGTGCAACCAGGCATCCCCAGCGCTGTAGGGGGCCGTTGTGGAGACTAAGCAAGCTATTGCCCAGAGTTGCAGCGTGGGACTCGTGCTCAGAGTAGGCACCGAGGCAAGAAATCAGGTCCGAGGAATTATGAGCCCAAGAACCGCCGAGATCACCGAGATCAGCCGAGGCGGGATTTGAACCCTGGTCCCGGGCCAGGCCTCTACACCAGTGACTGCCGCTCTAAGCAGTGAGCCACACTTCTCCACTATACTATTTTAGATAAGAACTTATTGCTAATTAATATCTGATAAGTATCAAATAATATAGCAAAGCTTCTGGTAAACGGATTGATGTCTTCAACAGTGACTTAGGGCACTACAGCGCTTAAGGAGAACTGCATAACATAGCAAAACTATTGTATGAGAGGCCATTCATTTATTTACAATGCCTTTGACTGCACAGTGATGGGAGCTGCATCATTGGTGCCGCCTCTGACCGTTGCCCACAATGCACAGCGCTAGGAGGCGAGCTCGTGGTGCTAGAGTCAGCCCCGCGCAGAGCCATCCCGCCACAAATGAAAATGAGAGCCGCTGTGCCAGTCCTGTGCTTCCAGGCGCTTCTGGCTGCGCAACTGGCACCCCTAGCTGCCCTTATTTTATTTGTAATTTTTTCTGCAGTTTTATATAACGCGAACATGAGCCGGAGGTATTAAAGCGCTTTACATGAGGACCAGTTACATTACACAATAACACATTAATTTCTTGGTAGGCACGGGGAGATTAAGTGATTTGCCCAAAATCTCGGGATGTTGAACCGACGCCGAGACTCAAACCCGGTTCCCCAGCTCCAAAGTCGGCAACTCTGGCCGTTACGCCACACACTAGCCCGTAGCTCCTGGCATTGCACATCAGCACCACCATGAGCACTGTGTCAGTCCTGGTCACTTTTAGAACGGCAGTGGACTGCACATGTCAGGCACTGCATGGAGGGCAGTTGAAAATAACATACATGTGTGCATATATGTTGATAAGCAAGACGTGTACCTACAGTTTTCTATTCAAGGCTCGAGTACGGGTCCCACGCGGGTGGACGGCATCCCCCTACTTCTTTTAACGGGAGCTCGATAACTGGAGCAAATGGAACCACACATTCACACTTTGGCCTCTCTGGGGCGCGATCGGAGCCCATTCAGAACGCTGCTCACACGCTGGCTTCTCTGGTGCCGTTGCATCTAAGGGGTGAGTGAGGGGAGGCAATGAATCTGATGGTGGCGGTGCAAACCACCTTTTGTGATGTCACTTCCTGTCGTGACGTCAGCATCCCACCACCTCTATTTTGAGGACTAGGGTCCTGCTTGTCTACAGTTCACATCCATGCGGGGTCAGTGTCAGCTTCCACAGTGTGTAAAGCACGCATTACAGTAAACTGATGTCGCAAATGTTGAATTACATATGGTCCAATGTGCCTGTGAGACCAGCATTTATTCTACTCTTGTGACAATACCCTGAGCAACAGCGATGGCACACAAACCACCCACACCCTAAACACAGTGAGCAGGCACATCCCCATTGAGAATCCCTGGTCAGCCAACCATCACCCCTGCACAAGGAGCAGAACTCTTTTTTTTTTTGGAAAGGCAACCTTAGCAGACTGCCACAATGTGCACTGTGCATTGCATCATTACATCAGCAGTCACCATGGATATTTTAAGATACTCCCTAAATAATTGCACTTTTAACACTTAGGAATGTGTTAAAACACACAAACACACACATACTCGCCTTGGCAGTGAAAATAAATGAGACCCGTGGCCATCTTTATTATGGCCATCTGTACTAATAAATGCACATTTGCATATTTATTACTACAGTGCAGTGGTGAAGGTGCAGGTTCTTAACACAGTAAACACCGAATGTGACGCGAAACACCTCAGCTTAGTTCATTTGACATTGCATGTTACAATACTGTTAAACATAGAAACAACTCTGCCAATTGTGAAGAGGCCTCTTCAGTGAGGTTTTATCTCACTGAATGTATTTAACACATTGTGAGCAGGTTTTTTTTTCCCTAACTACAACACATGAAAAAAACACAACGTGTAAACCAAATACGTAGATCACACTAAGTAACATGCTATTTATTGACATTGCTGAAGGAGGGCGGAGCATTATGAAGCTCCAAGAAAATGCCCCTTCTCCGACTCCTCCTACAGATGTGCAGTGAGTGTTTATAGGTGTCGCCTAAGACATTGCATGCGCTGCCACAGGCAAGACATTTGATTACCTTAAAGAGAGCTTAGAGCTTATTAGAACATTGGAATGTTGGGAGCTCCATTGAAAACAATGGAGTGCTCCGGGCTTATAATGGCTGGTATAAGCCCGGAGCTCCAACATTCCAATGTTTTTTGGCTGTGAACAAAGGCTTCAGGGAGCCTGAGGGGATTCCAATCCCCTCACGCTCCCATAAGGCTATGGTTTTTTTTTTGTTTGAACATTCTGCCCTCTAGTGGTAGAATGTTCTAATAACCTTATAGCCTTTCGTGGCTGGGCTATACCGGCTACTAAAGTCCCTCTCCCTTGTTAAAGTGCCTCGCCTTCGGCTCGGGCCTTTAACGCTGGAGAGGGCCTTTAATAGCCTCTACGGCGGGCTATAAGGCTATATTATTGGTTTGCTTCATCATCCCTCTCATATCTTTGCTTCTCTTTTATTTGCCCACACCAGCTTCACTTCCTCTTCACTTGTTTGGCTCTTCCCTTGAGCATGGCCCAAGTATTGCTTCTCTGCCCAATGAATGTCCTTCCCCTCCTCATACTTTTGGTCCTGTGCTACTTTTATCGTTTACTTCCAGCACTCAAGAGTGCATATGCTTACTTTGTTGTGGGACGGGAAACCGGCACGAATTGCACAATGCAAACTGGTAAAAGATTGGTATGATGGGGGCATATCACTCCCTGATATCGAACTATACTACTGGGCTGCCCACCTTAAGCAAATTAATTACTGGTTACACGCCCCGCAGACCGAGCCCGCCTTCTTGGCTGACAGGCAGAATATTGAGTCCAGGGGACTTTTAAGAACCCTCTATAGTCGTGGCGTCTCATCCAACCTCATCGGTCCGACCCGTCACAGGGTCCAACTCTGGTATAAGGCACATAGACACCTTCAGTGCGCAGACGCTATCACGCAAATGACACCCCTGTGGGACTCACACAGATTAGGCTTCATGGGAAATAGCAAGGGGCTCCGGGCATGGGACGCCATAGGCATTTCGGTGGTGGGAGATCTCTGGAGGAAAAACAACATAGTGAACTTCACTTATCTACAAACCAAACACGAAATGGCCCAGACTGAGTATTATAGATACATGCAGATCCGTCATTCACTTCTGTCGGTCATCCCGGTGGGTACGAAACTACAAGAGTCCACTCCGTTGGAAGATAGGCTGCTAACAGAACATATGTCCCACAAAGCGACGTCCTACACATATAGGAAACTGGTCAACAACCTACCTGACATGCTATCCAAATTGCGCCTAACTTGGGTGGGCGAAATTGGCGCCCTTGATGACTCGGAATGGCAAGAGACTCTCTCGTCGCCCCGAGAATCTGCGATCCCATCCAGACTTAAACTAGTGCAGTTAAAAATACTACACCGCACATACTACACCAGGACGGTCCTTTACAAAATAGGGAGGGCCTCCCACGAATATTGCCTCCGCGGATGTGGAGAGAGAGGAACATTCTTCCATACCATTTGGGACTGTAGCCGGGTGGCCGCGTATTGGGCAGCGGTGATGCGAACCATTTCTCAATCCACGACTATTTCATTGCTGCCCAACCCACGTCGCTGCCTGTTAAACATCTAGGATGCGGAGGATTTGACCCACCGTCAACAAGATTGGGCCATACTGGGGATGTTAGTGGCAAAACGGAATATTGCCAGACTATGGGGATCTAGCGTACTGCCCACACTGCGAGACTGGTGTAAGGACATGGACGAAGCGATGGTGGCTGAAAAGGCGGTATTTGTCCATCGGGGATGCCCCGAAAAATGGGGACAAATCTGGGGAGCCTGGAACAAATTTAGGGGAGACATATGTGAGCCACCACGAATTGACCCGGATGAGTGTCTTTCTGATTCACAGGTTTGATCTAAAGTTTACATTAGCCAACATGGAACTCCTTTGGCTGTGATGGACCCCGTCAGACTGCTTATTGTGCTTCATACTGTGCGATTGGGTTTTTGGTCACAACACCAATGTTAATACAGCTGCAGACTTGAACGTTGCTTTGTCACCTTTGAGGAAATGAACGTGATTACCGTGGTTTTCTTCTTGATGTGGGGTTGTTATTTGTTTTAAAAAAGAGAAAAATCTTAGACCAAAGTCATGTTGTATATTTACATTCTTACCATCGTGTTGCTATATATTTTCATCCGCCGCCGGACCCCTGGGTTGTCGGCTCTAAGGCCGTGTTCTCAGTATACTGCCATATAGATTGTATTACCATTGCGGCCGGCCCTGAGGGTTGCAGGCCCTGTATTGTGTATTCCTATTCATGTACAATAAAGGTCTTCAGAAAAAAAAAAAAAAAAGAGTGCATATGCTTGCACACCCTCTCCATACCGTCCTTATTCTCCCTCCACTGTCCGTCGTCTTCTTCCGCCCCCCTCCTCCCCATGGTGCTGCGTGCCCCCCTTCTGCTCCATATCTTTGCTTGCCCCAACGACCCTCCCAACTCCTGTGTTGCTGCCACTTCATCTTTGCTTACCAGGTCCTCTTTCCACCTTCAAAATTGTTGCTTCACTCGTTACCCTTTCCTCCCCCCCATTCTGCCTGTTGTTGCTTCCCACATCCCCCCATTGCTGCTTTCCCGCTACTTCTCCCCCCTCCAGCATTGTTGCTTGTCCCATCCACACCCCCTCATTGTTTCTCGACCCATTTTCCCCGCCTCTTTCTTGTTGCTAGTGCCTGCTCCTCGATTTGTCGTTGCTTGCTCGGCCACCTAACCCCCTCCCCCTGTTACTGCTTGTCCCTTCCACAGCTAGAAAAAAAGCACTATGATGTGGCCAGCACTGGCTGTGTTATAGCGCTTCTTTCCAAACTTTTAGCAATGCTTCACATCAGCGTTGCTGCTGTACAACATGACTAAAACACATTAACAGAGCCAATAGCTTTTGCATGGGAGAGACCAATTGGCTTTGCCAATGCTTGTTGCTTGTTTCATTGAGCACACAATTTTCAGGTAGACACATGTAATGTTTGCTGCTACAAAGAAACAGAGAAATATTGGAATTTTGCATTAGTTTCACTTTAGAACTACTGGTTATATTATATTGATTTGTATTGCGCACTAATCACCTTACAGGGTATCCGGTAAATGCATAGCTTTAATCCACTGTATTTGAAAAATTGTGCCCCAAAATTCACCGTCTAACTTCAGCTGTTCCAAATTTTTCCTGTGAGCGGAGCTCCCCAAACGCCCTTGGAAAGGGACAATCTTGCTCAGCATGCTTGCTCCGTCTATGTGTTTTTGGCTAGTAGGAACATTTTGGCCCTACCTCAGACCAGCATACCGAATAGTACTGACCATAGACCTTATACTCCCCCTCATTTGGTGCTGTGCCCTCCACTGCCGGCGGAAGATCCTTCTCCTACCTCGCTGCCAAGACCTGGAACACTCTCCCTACCAGCCTATGACAGACTCAGGACCTGCTGGCCTTCAGAAGACTTCTCAAGTCCTGGCTCTTCGATCAGTAGTGCCCCCCCCCCCCTCCACTTAGCACCTTGAAACCCTCACTGGTATGTAGCGCGCTTTAGAAATGCAGTGATTGATTGATTGATTGAGAGAAAGGAAATTGATCTTACCATGGAGATAGCTCGCCTTTCTGGAAAACACCTCAGTGAGTGAGCAATAGACACCAAACAAGGGAGAAGTTCATATTGTGGAGAAGCGTGGCTCAGTGGTTAGAGGCGGCAGACCCGGAAGCTGAGATCAGCCGTGGACCAGGGTTCGATTCCCCGCCTCGGCGGGTCTCGGGCTCAAAATTTCCACGGACTCGACAATTCTTGCTCTGGTGCCTACTCGACTCACGGGGTCACACTCTGCGACTCTGGGCAATAGCTTGCTTAATCTCCACTACGGCCCCTCGCGGCGGGATGCCTGGCTTTCACCTTGTGAATACCCTGCCGGGGTATCTCACAGGGGAATACCAGGACGGGTTCCCTAAGCAAGCGCCTTGAGACCCCTGGGTGATTAGTGCGCTATATAAATCGAAATACATTTACATTTACATATTCAGAGGCAATAGGTTAAACTGTTGTTGAGCCAGAATACAAGTATATGGATGGCAACATGCATGTGATTTTTTCTTGTATTGTAGATGCCCCTGATGAAGGGATCTTCCCGAAATGTATTGGGCAAGTTTTAATAAAGTTGCGACATGTGGAAACCATTTCCTCGCCTGTGCCTTTGTGACCGTCTTTGCATTGCAGTTGAATGAGTAAAAAGAATTGAAATAATCAGATAAAATGGAGTGAGAAAGTAACAGAGAAGAATATGGATTAACTTTGAAGAAGAAATATGAATTTGATTCATTCAGCAACATGGCTGTGCAGCTAGAGTTGGAACCTAAGCAGGTCCCATCGTAATTTGTTCTGTGGAAAAAGAGGCAAGTGTCCGTATGCTCATAAAAAAACTAACTCATTGAAATAGACTGAGAGAGGTGGTGGTAGATATTGCACTCATTTTGGGGGAGTAAGACTTTTTTTGACTATCACACTGCAATGAGATTCTGCCCCGAGTGCAGAGACTCCCCCATAACTGTGAGGCTTCCCCCACGAGTGTGGAGGCTCTTTGTGAATCAGGCTCCGAGTGTGCAGGATGGTCCTGCCACTGGGGAATCATCCACTGGATCCACATATTTTCCTGATCTTGTGACAGAGTGGTACAAAAGGGGGTGGTGATGGACGGAGCATCTGAACCAATCAAACACTCACACCCAGTCAAAAGATCTGGGTTTAATCCATCACCGTTCTTTTGCCCACTCTTCCTTCCCAGTTCAGACATGGCCATATGCAAATCAGTCTGACCCTGTGCCTCATGGGAACAGTCCAGCCCGAACTGCCAAGCCATGCCTTCCCTGGACCGGAAACAAGCTTCCGAGGACCGTTTCTGGCATTCCAGTCGTCTTCAGCCAGCTTGCTTGAATCCAGTGGCAAAGTGAGCAAGAGACTGTGTGATTGGGAAGGTCCTATTTTCCAACCCTAAAGGTCCTAAACAAGTGCAAGATGGAGATCGAGAATTCTGCAAGACCTAGGTGGCATAGCCATCTCTACAGAGTCTGACAAGCATCAGCTGCCCAAATAAGAGGTTATGTTTTCAAGTTCACCAAAGGGTGGGCTTTTTAATAGTTCACTGAATACACTTGGGCCAGATGAAGGCTGGATGTGTCCCAGTACCATAGGAACATCCGGTTGCAGTATTAAGACAAACATCTCCTTAAAGAGTAACTCAGGGTGACAGAGCTAAAAGGAGTAGTACCAACCTCCAACCTTACAGAAGTACCAGTGCTTGAGTGAAAGAATCAGCTCTGAAGGCCATAAAGGGAAGACTGATGGTTCATCAACAGGTGATACTTTTGGCATCCTGTGCAAACATAGGATGATCAAGTACTAGGTGAGATACCTGAAAATAGCTAAATGTACAGAAGGCAACCTTTAGCATACATCAAAAACCTAGAATCCACCTGGATTTTCAATGACATGAAATGGGACCCAAGTTTATTCACCTATGGAACTGAGAGCGCCCTTGGCGTGACCGGTCCCACAGCTTGCCACCTTAAAGGGAGTTCCTTCAGTCGCACCGAGTTATACAGAGAAACAGCCACTTGGGCTCCCAGATGAGAGAAATACCACTTTCTAGAAAGTGGCCCAATGGACAGCGGCGGCTCCTCTGCAATGGCGGATCAGCATCGCCCCACTGGCTCAAAGCCAGCAGCTGAAAAATTATAATTTATTATTGTTTTATTTTTCAGCTGCTGGCTGAGCCAGCGTGTGTGAGGAGGGGTGGGCCGGACCATGAGAGACGGCAGAGTGATGTTCACTGCTAACTGTGCTTGGGAAAAATGGGACCAGCTCAGCTTGAGGATAGTGGGAGAAATTCAGGCAATAGATCAACTATATCTTTTTCCCGACTTGCAGAGAGAGTATGGAATCCCCGAAAGGCATTATTTTAAATATATACAAATTAAGGGATTCTTTGATAAACGGAGGCAGATGATTTCAATGGCAAAGATTCCATTACTTGAGACCTTGGGGGAATCTGTCTGTAAAATAAAACACTTATATGGTATTATGATGGAGGACGCCCCTGATGACATGGAGAAAACAGAGATGAAAAGGGACAGCAGATTAGAGAATGAAGATGTAGATATAGATATGTCATTGGTGCTAGCCAAAAGAACGCTTCTATCAGCTAACCTAAAGGCGCAACATTTCAAGACGATTTTTAACCTATATTATACCCCTGCCAAATTATTCAATTGGGGAAAAAGGGAGGATGATAAATGCCGCAGGTGGGGGATTGGACTGGCAGAGGCGATACATATGTTTTGCGACTGCTCCAAGTTAGACCCGTTAAAAAGGGAATTGGAAAGATTTTGGGAGAAGATATTAGGTAGAAGTGTTGGCCTAACGACCTCGCTTATGATGGTGAGGCATGATAATAGCATAGGACTGGACCGAGGCCAGATCGGTATTGTATTTATCTCAGCTACGGTTATCAGGCTAATAATCGCAACTAGATGGAAGGACTCAGAGCCCCCTGGGTTCCATGAGAAGCTGGCCCGTTTAATTGACATTTATAAATTAGAACAAGTACTTCACGAATGTAAGGGTCATCAGGCTAAAAAGTGGGGGAAGAAACTTTGGTTCCCAATAACGAACTGTTTGCTTGGGGTAAGTAAATGTACCAGAAATACGAGAAACTGGGTTACAATGAATTTTGTATTTATGTTTGATCTGTCATTACTTGATTCTCTATTTAAAATAGGAAATTAATTATGATGTTAATGGAAGTAATTGACATTGTATAGTGAATAAGCAATGGGTGTAATTATTTGTGTAATGCCTCTCTGAGATAATAATAAAAAAATAAAAGTGCCCCAATGCAATGGCGGATCAGCATCTCCCCACTGGCTCAGAGCTGGCTCAGCCAGCAGCTGAAAAATAGAATGATAATTTATTATTGTTTTATTTTTCAGCTGCTGGCTGAGCCAGCGTGTGTACGGAGGGGTGCGGCCGGGCCATGGAAGATTGGGCGGAGTGATGGGCACTGCAAACTGTGCTTGTCTGTTTGGCCAGCCATCTTAGGCACAGCACAGACTCCCTGTGCCTGAGCAAGTATTAAACAAGCCCGCTCACCCCCCACACCTCCTCCACCCGCTTCACCACTATTTCTACATTTCGGCCGCCACTGCCAATGGATGAGCTTAAAAGTCTGACAACTAAGAAACCAAAACGTCCAAGTATGACTGACCTGGAGCATGGAACCAGATGGACCTTTGCATTTTATCCATCTTTTTGATAAATAGGAGGGTAAAGAAGGCATTTGCTTCCTCACTGAATCTGAAGATGCAGGCTGGCCTTTTCCATGGATTGCCACCTAACCCTAAAGAGCCCTGTGCAGTTTTACGGAACGTCCTTGCTGTTGTCTTGCATATGTGGATGCCCCAGACTACAGTATCCAGAGAACACTGGCTAGTGGCCAGGGGCGGCTCCTCCGTGTGAGCTGAGGAGTGTCGCTCCACTAAGAAAATGTTTATTACCGTTTTATTTTTCAGCAACGGACCCGTCCTAAACAGAGTGACAGGACGCGGGGCCAGTGCTGCCGTGCAGAGTGGCATCAGCAGGGAGCTGTGGACTTTAAAATGCGCATGTCTGTTTGGCCGGCCGTCTTGCTGCGCCCATTTATATTGGTGTCATAGTACCCCAATATCCGTATTGCCCCTTCCCATAGTTTTGTCTCTACCCGCTCACCCCACTAATAAAGGGATACCTGGGCTGACCTTTAGGAGTCAGGGTGAACCCAATGATGAAGCATGCCACTACTAGAGTGGGTGAGGGTTGTTTTTCCACTTCCCACCACTGAGTGCGGTGGAAGTGCATACTTTTTTCTCTTCTTCCCTTGATCATTCACTTTCGTCGAGAGGATACCCTTTTTTTTAATTAGGGTTGTCCAAAGGTTGCCTTGTTATATTTCGTTTTGGAGTGTATTTTACTGGTGATATTTATCAGCTAGGATCTCTGGACAGTTCAGTGGCAGTCACACATTTTGATGCAAAGATCAGTTTCACTCCCTTACAGGGGCTCTGGGCTCTGTTTCTTTTGAGAGAGAGTTGCAATCCTTATGATTGTGAACACTTGTTTATGAACAGCGTCAGGCTCGTCATCATTGTAGCGATAAAGAACAGTATATTATAATTAGAGCTCCCGGTTTTATGGTATTTATTTTTTTAACATTTCCGTCTGTATTTATCCATATTTATTTTTGGACCAACTCATTAGTATTTATCCATATTTATTTAGTATTTTGAAAATAAATGGAGTCATAAAATAGTATATTTCCACATTTATTTAACTGAAAAACATGCTACCATAGTTTGTTACTTTTCGCGTTTGAGCAAATTAAGCAGCCAAATATAGCGAAAGATTAAACCCATTGGTAAATATCACCATTATAATACAAGTATATGTTAACATGTGCAGGTATTTAGGGAAATCACCATTTTTTTTATTTAACTTGCCATGCTGTCTCATTCTCCCATGCTCAGTGGTTGTCTTGGAAATCACAAAAGACAGCATGGAGAGTCACCCAGAAGAAGCCCAACTTTCTGTATTTTTCCACTTTAAAAAATAATTACAGACATGAAACACATTGTTTTTTGTCTGTATTTATCTGTAAAAATCAGTAAAAACGGAAAACTGGAAGCCTTAATTATAATTGTAATTTCAGTTCCCTGTGTTCCTATTTTGCATTCATTGTTAATAGTTTGTGCTTATGCCTTTTTACTGTTTAGTTTGGGGTTTTTTCTACTTTGTGTATATTTGTAAGATGTTTTAGGTGAATGTTTTTTATTTATTTATTAATTAAGTACCATGTTTGGCTGGACATTTCTGTTTTATTCTGATTATGAGAGCAGTGTTATACTGTATCTACTCTAAGCTTTTACACCAAGTCCCATGCTCTGTGCCTTGACTGGTCAACCAAGCCTTGCAGTACAGACAAAAAGGGGTGGAGGTCCATCTTTCCATCGCAGACTTGAGTACTCAGCATTCTGGTCTGGAAGAGATGCTGGTCACCTTTGGTAGTGCTAGGTGGTCCATACACTGTCACAGATCTGGAAAAAGGCCTGCCAATAACCTCCTGCACTGCAAGGTTAGACTGAGAGATGTACAGGGACATGGATGGATGAACATTTTGAAGGTGACGAGTGCAATCTGGGAATGAGAGCTTTCTTTCCATGTAGAGCCCCTGTGCGTGGCTAAGCTTTCAAAAGTGGGCCAGGCTGTATGTGTGTGAGTATGTTTGTGTATATATATATATATATATATATATATATATGTATAAATTGAACAAGGCTGCGTCCTACAGCCGAAACGTGTTGATGATTATCCCACTCCCAGAATAAACTTGAGTGCAACCCACAGGAGTGCTGACATCATTTTTGTGTAATGGAAGGTGCTTTCAGAAATATGTATTACCTACTGGCGGTCGCCAGTTGGTAGTTATAGTTAGGATCGTTTTCCATAGGAAATCCGCAACATTCTATTGGGAATAACTTTGGCGCCGAATGAGGGATCTGCCTGTAATTTTCCTTAACTTTGCCTCGTTGCGCTCCGCTCCTTCCCTGAAAGTTTCGGTGGGATCCGTCAAGCGGGGCCCGAGATAAAAGGGGGGTCCCAAAACGTGTTTTCCCCATGTTAATTTCCATAGGGCGGTTGGACTCACTTTTAGCCCGAACGGCTGAATGGATTTCCACCAAACTTGGCAAAATTGTAGGGACTGGTACACCGATGTGCCTTTGCTATGTCTCAAGATATATGCTCCAGTGGTTTTTACGAAAATTAACTTTGAAAAAATATATATTGGGCTACATTGGGCTATATATATGTTAGAGCCCAAATGTAGCCCAATGTAGCCCAATGTAGCCCAAAGATGGCCACCAGAGACAAAAAAAAACAAATGTAGCCCAAATATCAGCCAGATGTAGCCCAACTATAGCCCAATGACAGAATGTCCCAGAGTGTTCTAAAGAACAACTAGAGCG
Organism: Lissotriton helveticus; assembly: GCF_964261635.1. Classification (NCBI taxonomy): domain Eukaryota; kingdom Metazoa; phylum Chordata; class Amphibia; order Caudata; family Salamandridae; genus Lissotriton; species Lissotriton helveticus. The sequence goes on along the minus strand of NC_136068.1, from coordinate 184,235,966 downwards.
CTAACAGTCTTACTTATGACAAAAGTATGGCACACCTGAAGTCATCTTGATTGGAATAAAGTGTTAACACTTAAAACATTTAATTTGGAAAGGAACAAAATGAGGGGGTTCATTTTGCCATAGAAATTATGATTAGTGCTGAAGAAAGAAAAATTAGGGCACATTTTGAGTGACTTCTCAAATCCTCTTATATTTCATTAAAAAAATTCTGATATGCAGTCTCCCAAGATGGCCACCAGAGACAAAAGAGCCCAAATGTAGCCCAAATATCAGCCAGATGTAGCCCAACTATAGCCCAATGGCAGAAAGTCCCAGAGTGTTCTAAAGAACAACTAGAACGCTAACAGTCTTACTTATGACGAAAGTATGGCACACCTGAAGTCATCTTGATTCACTGAAAAAACCATAGGTTTCACACCAGTTATAGTTAGGAATTAGCATTTAAAAAACCTATTAAATTCACTGAAAAAACCATAGGTTTCACACCAGTTATAGTTAGGTGGAAATTTTACTCGCATAAAACCATTGAAATTCCCACGTTATAGTTAGTTGGACTCACTATAACTTGCGCGTGCAATGCACTGCTGATGACGTCACATATTACATCACTCATGACATGGTCAGTGACATCACTCATGACATCACTGATGACATCACTGATGACATCATCCAGTGAATGTGTATCTTTCTGAAAAATAAATATTTTTTATATATGTATATCTAAAGGTTGATGGAAGAATAAATGGGTAAATAAATGTCTAAATGAATGTTTTTTATGTGTAAAATTGATTGGTTAACTGACTTATTAAATGTATCTTAGTGAATACATATATTAGCGAGTAATGTTTAAATATTTAAATATCTGTATCTGTGTCTCACTTTGTGTATAAGTGGCTGCATGGGTTGGTGAGTAGCTACATGAGTGTGTATATGGGTTATTAGTTGTTTTTTTGAGTATCAGTATCAGTGTCTGTATGGTGCGGTGGGGGATATTACTTAGAGCACAGATGCATGAATGAGTGACTCACTATTTGTATGTATTTTGAAGACAGCATGTGTGCAAGACTGTATGGGTGGATGATTGTGTGTATGGGTGGGTTAGTGAGTATGTGTTTTTATAATTGATTGTTTAAGAGAGTAAATATGTTTCCGTTTCTGTAGAAGTATGTGTAGTGGTGTGTATATAGCAGTATAATCAAGTAAATGTTTTTTTGATAGTTTATTTGCATGTGTGAATTTGTGTGTGAGTAACTATATGGATGAGTATTAGTGTGTAACAGGATGTATAGGTGTATGAGTACATATGATGAGTAAGTACATGCATGAGTGACTATATAGAACTGTTGGTGAATGAGTGGATGTGTATGTAGATGTTGGAATTACCTAATAAGTTGTTGTAATTGGTATTGGTTTCTCCTTTTTTAATAAAATGTTAGTTTCTATTTTTGAATGTGTGTGTCAAAGGTTATTTTATGCTGATAGGAAGTCTGCCACTTTGTCACAAGGATGTTGTCATCAGTGATGTCATTTGAGATGTCATCAGTGATGTCATGAGTGATGTCACTGACCATGTCATGAGTGATGTAATATGTGACGTCATCAGCAGTGCATTGCACGCGCAAGTTATAGTGAGTCCAACTAACTATAACGTGGGAATTTCAATGGTTTTATGCGAGTAAAATTTCCACCTAACTTTAACTGGTGTGAAACCTATGGTTTTTTCAGTGAATATATATATATATATCACCCGACACCAATCTTGTACTTTTCATTCAACAGATTGTGACGAGCCCAGTCTCCAGTGACCCGTGATAAAGGACGGCTGTTCTGAAACGCGTCAGGTGTCGATTTTATCAAAACTGGAAAAATAAACTACGTTTAAACTGAAGACTGGGCTCAGCGCAATCTGTTGCATGAAAAGTACAAGATTGGTGTCTGGTGATTTAAAGGATCGCGTCCTTGCCGAAGCCCGCCGCAATTTGGTGGCAGAGGTAACGCGAAAACTTTTGTTTGATATATATATACATATATACATATATATATATATATATATATATATATATATATATATATCACAGCTCCACTTGCACCTGCCAGACGCACTCCCAGGCTGGTGCCTGCTCGTCGGGGGTGCACCCGACCATAATATCCGCTTCGCAGTCCCTCCCCACAATCTTGGGAATTAGGTAGCAGCACTCCGGGGTTAGTTCACAGTTTCAGGTTTTATTGATCAAAACGCGCTTTCGGCACTCGGCCTTCGTCAGTGTTCAGAGTGACAGTGCCGCGCAAGGTTTACAAATGCTTTGCATGCAACACGTGATGTTAACTTAGACACAAAGATAGGACCAAAATAATCATCATGGTCGCCATCTTTGAATGGGTAAAGTAAAGTCAATGTGGCTTACCGCTCTATATTACCAGCAGTACGCAGCTACATATATGCAAATAAATTAAATTAAAGCATTTAAAGAGTCAGAAAATTCATCCCTCATTATCTGCTTATTACATAATGCCCACAGATGGGCTTTGCATATGTACAATGTTCACAACTTCCCCATTCTCATTCGATGAAATTACGCCCTGAATGGGCTATACGAAGTTCTAAATATTAATAAAATAACGTGTTGAGAAGTGCATCTCCAAGGCAATGCATTATTAACACATATAAACAGATTAGAGCAATTTCAGGCCAACCAAGCAATATTTACAACTGTACAGATCAGTCCACTTCATACTTATTTCAAATCAAATGGACTGCCAAGTCCTCATGTATATTCAACCCTGTTGGTATCTTGCTTTGTAGATCGATAATGTAGCGCGACTCTAGTCGTCTTAGTTTGCGTAACCTATCACCTCCTCTTACATGGGCAGGGACGGAATCCAGACAGAAATACTTCAACAGATCCCTGTTGCGTTTATGCTCTTGATCAAAATGTCTGGCCACGGGGTAGTTCACATCTGCATTTTGTATGGCCCTTTGATGCTCAAGTATCCTCAGTTTAACAGGATTCGTTGTACTGCCAACATACCTTCTGCCACAAGGACATGTTAGACAGTACACGGCATAGGGTGTTGTGCAGGTGAGGAATTTACCTATTTTTTTGGGTTGTTTAACCCCGGGTACAGAGTACTGTGTCACGCGTCTACTTCCTTTACAGGCCTTACATTTCCCGCATGGGAAAAACCCTTTTAAAGGTTCTGACTTGGGTTTGGATGCTGTGCCTTCATGATGACTATGCACCAGATAGTCCTTAAGTGCTCGTGCCTTTCTAAAAGTTACTAGAGGGTAACATGGTAAGTCTTGCTTGATTGTGTTATCAGTGAGCAAGATGCTCCAATGCCTCCGCATGATGCGTTTTAATTCAGAGGCATTGCGTGAAAAGGTGGTAATCATTCTAAACGTACCCCCACCCGACTTTGTACTCTCAATGTTCTCAGGTTTTTCTTTTTTTAAAAGATCACCACGATCCAGTTCACATACTTTCTTCATAGCCTGTGTGAGAACGCCCTCTTTGTAACCTCTAGTCCTAAATCTCTGGATGCTGCTTTTGGCTGCACTTTTGAAATCCTGTTCCTTAGTGTTGTTCCTCCGTATCCTTAATAGTTCCCCATAGGGTATACTATTCACTAAGCTTTTCGGGTGACTGCTGGTCGCGTATAGAGTCGAATTCCCAGCAGTCTCCTTACGGTAAAGCCTTGTGTGTAATCTGCCTTCCTCTACAAAAACTGTCAGGTCCAAATAATTTACCTCAGTTTGGCTACAGGTACCGGAAAACTTCAAGTTATTACTGTTGTCATTAAGCACCGTAATATACTCTTTCGCTACCTCAACCGACCCCCTTATGATGATAAAGAGGTCGTCAATGTAGCGGTGCCAACACTTGACGAGTTCATTCCACTTCTTATTGGCTGGAGACCAGGCCACCTGCTCCTCCCACCACCCCACGAATAAATTCGCGAAGCTGGGGGCGGAGCAGGTACCCATCGCCACGCCAGTAAGCTGTTTGTATAATTCCTGGCCGAAGAGAAAAATGTTATTATTAAGGCAGAAACCTAGGAAATCGAGTAACATTTTGTTATGTTCAATGAATTTGACCGGTCGTGTTTCCAGGAACCAGGCAATCGCCAGCAGACCCTCCCCATGTCCTATGCACGTGTATAGGCTGGTGATGTCTATCACCATCATTGTGTCTCCATCATTCCAGCATACATCCTCAATTAAGTTGACTCTTTCCTTTCACCCCATGTTATGAGGTTAAAATCGTACCTAAAGGACACCAAGCACTTTTTGAACTTAATTGAGGATGTATGCTGGAATGATGGAGACACAATGATGGTGATAGACATCACCAGCCTATACACGTGCATAGGACATGGGGAGGGTCTGCTGGCGATTGCCTGGTTCCTGGAAACACGACCGGTCAAATTCATTGAACATAACAAAATGTTACTCGATTTCCTAGGTTTCTGCCTTAATAATAACATTTTTCTCTTCGGCCAGGAATTATACAAACAGCTTACTGGCGTGGCGATGGGTACCTGCTCCGCCCCCAGCTTCGCGAATTTATTCGTGGGGTGGTGGGAGGAGCAGGTGGCCTGGTCTCCAGCCAATAAGAAGTGGAATGAACTCGTCAAGTGTTGGCACCGCTACATTGACGACCTCTTTATCATCATAAGGGGGTCGGTTGAGGTAGCGAAAGAGTATATTACGGTGCTTAATGACAACAGTAATAACTTGAAGTTTTCCGGTACCTGTAGCCAAACTGAGGTAAATTATTTGGACCTGACAGTTTTTGTAGAGGAAGGCAGATTACACACAAGGCTTTACCGTAAGGAGACTGCTGGGAATTCGACTCTATACGCGACCAGCAGTCACCCGAAAAGCTTAGTGAATAGTATACCCTATGGGGAACTATTAAGGATACGGAGGAACAACACTAAGGAACAGGATTTCAAAAGTGCAGCCAAAAGCAGCATCCAGAGATTTAGGACTAGAGGTTACAAAGAGGGCGTTCTCACACAGGCTATGAAGAAAGTATGTGAACTGGATCGTGGTGATCTTTTAAAAAAAGAAAAACCTGAGAACATTGAGAGTACAAAGTCGGGTGGGGGTACGTTTAGAATGATTACCACCTTTTCACGCAATGCCTCTGAATTAAAACGCATCATGCGGAGGCATTGGAGCATCTTGCTCACTGATAACACAATCAAGCAAGACTTACCATGTTACCCTCTAGTAACTTTTAGAAAGGCACGAGCACTTAAGGACTATCTGGTGCATAGTCATCATGAAGGCACAGCATCCAAACCCAAGTCAGAACCTTTAAAAGGGTTTTTCCCATGCGGGAAATGTAAGGCCTGTAAAGGAAGTAGACGCGTGACACAGTACTCTGTACCCGGGGTTAAACAACCCAAAAAAATAGGTAAATTCCTCACCTGCACAACACCCTATGCCGTGTACTGTCTAACATGTCCTTGTGGCAGAAGGTATGTTGGCAGCACAACGAATCCTGTTAAACTGAGGATACTTGAGCATCAAAGGGCCATACAAAATGCAGATGTGAACTACCCCGTGGCCAGACATTTTGATCAAGAGCATAAACGCAACAGGGATCTGTTGAAGTATTTCTGTCTGGATTCCGTCCCTGCCCATGTAAGAGGAGGTGATAGGTTACGCAAACTAAGACGACTAGAGTCGCGCTACATTATCGATCTACAAAGCAAGATACCAACAGGGTTGAATATACATGAGGACTTGGCAGTCCATTTGATTTGAAATAAGTATGAAGTGGACTGATCTGTACAGTTGTAAATATTGCTTGGTTGGCCTGAAATTGCTCTAATCTGTTTATATGTGTTAATAATGCATTGCCTTGGAGATGCACTTCTCAACACGTTATTTTATTAATATTTAGAACTTCGTATAGCCCATTCAGGGCGTAATTTCATCGAATGAGAATGGGGAAGTTGTGAACATTGTACATATGCAAAGCCCATCTGTGGGCATTATGTAATAAGCAGATAATGAGGGATGAATTTTCTGACTCTTTAAATGCTTTAATTTAATTTATTTGCATATATGTAGCTGCGTACTGCTGGTAATATAGAGCGGTAAGCCACATTGACTTTACTTTACCCATTCAAAGATGGCGACCATGATGATTATTTTGGTCCTATCTTTGTGTCTAAGTTAACATCACGTGTTGCATGCAAAGCATTTGTAAACCTTGCGCGGCACTGTCACTCTGAACACTGACGAAGGCCGAGTGCCGAAAGCGCGTTTTGATCAATAAAACCTGAAACTGTGAACTAACCCCGGAGTGCTGCTACCTAATTCCCAAGATTGTGGGGAGGGACTGCGAAGCGGATATATATATATATATATACATATACATATACATCACCTCCACATCGGTTCACCATTCGGGAATGTGCAGCGCTCGTGTGAGTGCGTTGTCCTGTGGCTGAACCCACGCCACTAATATTAAACCAACTTTCTCCACCAGGAAGATTTAAATTAATGTGGGGTGGGGCAACCCGTTGATCGTGAGCAAGGTGGAGTCACACCGAAACGCGTAGATCAAATTGCGCTACATGCCCTGTAACGAAGCTGAATAAAAGAAGATTGTAAATACTATAATCGGCAGTGCGACCCGTTTTTTCTTCCTGGTGGAGAAAGTTGGTTTAATATACATATACATATACATATACATATATATATATATATATATATATATATATATATATATATATATATATATATATATATATACATGTATATATATATATATATATATATATATATATATATATATATATATATATATATATACACACACCTTCACCATGGACCCAGTGTGGATATGCACACAGTTCAAGAGCCCTACAGCCTGTAGCCCTATGGTCACAAGTTTCTCTACACGTGCACACATGCACGGAACCACGCGCACTGCAGTACCAACAATTTCCCAACAAACTCCAGAAACAGACAGAGATATATTAAAGAAAGAACTTAATTTATTAGAAATTGATTGAATAAAAAACTTTACCACTACCCGAGCGGAGAGTGAGCTTTTTACATATATTAAATAGACATAGCACTGAAAACGCACACATCCTAACATTACAGATTGCTCAGTCATTCATGAACACCCTCTTTGAATTCTCACAAAAAAAGGCAGATTAATTTAGAAATCAAATCTCGTGGCACTTGCACCAGGCAAGCGACTCTAAAGCTATAAGTTATAACTCCAAGGATAACAAATATACAATTTTAAAATAATGCATCTACAAGAATACTGTCCACATGAAGATTCGGTCTGTGCATAGAAGAAAAATTTGGGATTGGGTTGAAAGATACTTTTCCAGTATAAACCTGAATTAGTGGGAGAGCTACAAATGTAGGGTTGTATTTTACTATGAAGAGTTCAACAATATCAACCTACAAAGATATTTCCTCCACTAAATGACCTAGCACTATATCATCAAGGTGCATTTATTTAGGTAGGCATACATTTGCCCATCTACTTATTTTAACAATATCGCTTTAGCCTATATGTCGGATGAGATATTTTTGTCACGCGATATTTGAAATGCGATATAGTGACCCCCAACTCTCTCCATGATGGAGGCTACTGGAGATGTGGAGAAAAGGGCCCATAGGTGAGCTATAAGGCCAACAATCTCACTAGACTATGATTACTAAACCTGGTGAGGAGGAATATCAAAGGGTATTTTGGTACCCACAAGATTCATAGTGCAACAGGATGGAAGAAGGATCACAATGAAGATAGACCGGCACAAAAGATGAACTCCTTAGGGTACCTCATCCATTGGTCTCAGTCTTGCCTCTACGCATTGTGTTCGGATATCCACCTTGTAGGGATGCAACAACATAGATAATCTTTCCAAACCATTGTCAATTTATTCTACATTAAGGGAATAAAAGTTGCACTAATGGAAGCTCTGTCACAATGGCGTAAACTGTGGGATACAGCAGCGCCCTAGTGATGGCCTTGTCGGAGGGCTTTTGTAGCTGAAGCCATCCAAGTGATTAGTGCATGCTGGGTAGGCAGCGCCATACTGGGGGAAGTGCTTGCCCTCAGCTAGGTAATAGGTTTTTGTGGAGCAGACGAGCTGCTCATGTGTAAGGAATGGGACGGGAAGACGGACGGGGAGGTAATAGTAAGATCATTCCCAGTGGCATGAACCTAGGGATATAGGTGTACCTCGCCCACCTCCTGGGGCGAGGCCATTAATAGAGGACCCATTCCAATGGCAAAAACATGGGCTATATCTGTGCATGCCCATGCACCAAGAGGAGGGTATGAATAAGTGGGCCTATCCCAATAGCATGGCCCTTGTAATATTTCTGAACCCTTTCCAAGTCCTTTGAGGTGGGCATAAATAGAAGTACCCATGCCAGCGGCATGAACTGTAGGTCATATTTGTAACCCGCCTACACCCTTGGTTAGAGGGTACTAATGGACATTTCATTCAACAAACGTGAAGCCCAAGGTATGTCTTCCCTCGCGTCGCAGCTGGGTGTAGGAGGACACTGTAATGCTCCAGAAATGTCATCAATGGCGAAAGTCTCTGTAAGATGGAGGCGACCAGATCCAGTAGAGACGAACGTCAATTGTCCCAGCCTAACGGAACGCCGAGAAGAAACAACCAAGGAGGGCTTCGAGGAGCTGGCTTCGGGTCACGGTGCAGTACTGCAGAGTCTTCTAATTCTCCGGGCAGTTCAAGATGTCGTACTTCACGTAGCCCACTTGATCCACCTGTCTGCGGGGAGTCATACGCCAGTAGAACTGGTCTTTGCAGAAGTGGATGTTATCTGGAATAATGAAAATGGCAACGGTAAAGGTTGCGGAAATGCCAAAGACAAACCAGAAAATTGCTCAAGAAAGCGACGAGTCAACATCCACAGTGTGAAATAGTGATAGAGGAAAGAGGTGATGGAAGAAAGTAGATGGGGTGGAGTAAGGACAGAAGGGAAATGAAATGGAATGGGAGTTGGTTGGGAGTCAATGCTAGGAGCCCCGTTGAAGCAGGAGTGAGACAGGGATAAACAGGGGGACAGAAGAAAACCAGGATGTTCGGATGCCATGTGAGAGTAGGAGGGTATGAGAGAGGGACAGGAATTGTTGTGAAAAAGAGATTAAAAGCAATAGAGATGGGAAGTGCAGGGGGAAAGATAAATGGAGAGAGCATACCAACAGGGAGTAAAGATCAAAAAGTGAAGAAATAGGTGCTAGAGAGAGGAGATGAAGGACATGGAGTTTGTGGGAGGAGAGGAAAGGCAGTGTGTACATGAAAGTCCTACAAAAAGCAACAAGTGTGATGGAGGGAGAGCAAGGGCAGGCACAGATGCAACATCTCACCTTTGTAGAGGAAGACATCGTGGGCATTAATGGGCACACCAGCGAAAGCGTCCTCGGTGTCGCGGGGATAGCCTTTATCCACAACCTGGGTCTTCACGTCCAACCTGCACAGAGAAGATCAGCTATTGAGAGGGAATTCTACCCGAAGGACCATCTCCCCCATCTAAGCAACAACCTGTGTCCTGACAAAAAAAAACATGCACTATCGGTAATAATTGTGGAAGAGGTGTGGCGCAGCGGCCAGGGCGACTGGCTCCGGAACCTGTGGCTCACGGTTCGATCCCCGGGGCCGGCTGCAGATCAGCCCAGCACCTTGTGACTGTGGGCAATAGCTTGCTTAATCTTCCCGAGGGCCCCCAGCGCCTTGACACCTTCGGGTAATTTTTCGCGCTTTACAAATACTGGACATTTACATTTACATTAAGCTAAGAGATCAAACGGGGGATCCTGTGCCACAGACCCCCAACTCAATTTCAATGAACATCTCCAGACAGAGCCCACATACTCAATATAGAATGAGGGAAATAAAATCAAGTGGATCCATATAGCACACTCTATCCACAACCACGCCCACACGTATAGTGAGGGGCAGCACATGGTGGGTCCTGCCCAGCATATGCCGCTTTCTCACCCTCACTGTAGTATTACGTCAGCCAGAGACCCCGCGTCAACTCTGTATAAAAGAAGAGATCCAGCCCTGCGAGGGGGGTGGCGGGGGCTTTCTCCCCTCCATCACTCTGTTTTCATGCCTTTCAAGTCTTATATGACTCATGCATGCAATTATGGTTCGCTGTTATTCCCTTGCACAGGTTGTGTTCTGCTCAGCATGTGAGCAGTGTTCGCATATGTTAAACAAGCTGCTTTTAGCGCCTTTGTATTAGCTGCGTGAGTGCGTTTGATCGTCTAAGCTATAATTGGCTTGCCAGTTGCAGTCTACATTCAGTCTTATCAGACCGGGCTCTCTAAGTCTCTCTGGACTGTATGCATCATTCATATGGGACCCTAGTTCTCTCTCATCAGGCCTCCCATCAGGCCTCCCTCCCAGGCAGTACTCCCCTGGGCTTACCTCCAGTACTTGTCTCCGTTGAAGAGCAGCACCTTTCCCCGTCCACGCTGTAGAGATCCCACAATCTTCTCAACGTCTTTCCCAATCCCCAGCTTCTCCAGTCCACGTGGGCCCAGAACTGTGGTTCCGGTGTAGACCCAGAAGCGGCGACCTGAAACCAGAGCCACAAACTGTGAGAAGTGGTCACAGCGAAATGCAGATGCAACGAGAACCAATGAAAGCCCTGCTCCCAGGGGAGAAGTGAGAGATGGTAGAGTCTTGAGAGAATGAGTGAGTGAATGAATAAATTAACAAATTAGGTAATTAATGAACGAATGCTGTTATAAAGTGAAAAATTTGCCACACATGCGAATTAGGTTGGACATTGAACTGTAGGACAAAGATACACTTTTCAATGTCTCACCAGAAAAGAAGAAAATCTTCTTGGTCAGCAGGTCTTCGAAAGCAGAGTCGATGACGGCGGGGAGGGCCGGCCAGGTGTCCGAGATCTTCAGAGGTCCCTTTATAGCCCCTGGACGAGCTGCTGATGCCTTCCAATATTTTCTAAGGAAAGAGGTACAGGTTGAGTCAAGCGAGCCGGTACAATGGCGTTTTAACCAAGCCATTCCTCTGCCCTGCAGCATCCTCCTTGGAGATTATGTCAAACAATGCCAAGAAGAGACAATTTGGAATCTTCCCACCAGGAACTTCCACATCAATCGACTATGACTTCTCTCTGATCAACCCAGCCTAGGATTCAAACCGGTAATGACACGTGGCCAGGCAATTCCACTTGCCGCTTCCCTCTAACCACTCCAGCAGCAAACCACAGACATCGCTGTGCCAGGAGCTTATAGCATCTCGTAGGCTGTTGCCAAGGAGCTTCTCCCAGAACCTTTATTCATGAAAATCAATTTCAGTATTGCAGAAGGAAGCCTGCATGACAGAGGGCTATTCCCAGACTACATGGAGATGACACTACAAGATTACTGCACAAGAAGCTGTGTTTCTTATCTACAATCATCATTGATTCATCACCTTCATCTCCAAGTTCTTCAGTCCTTCACATCCACTTTCATCCTCCTTACATCTTCAAGAGATTTTGTATCTGATCTTCTCTGCCCCCGCTCTCTTCATTCCCTCCCTCCCCGCGTTGGTTCTCCCAGGGCTTGCACCCCTACTCACCCATCCTTGAAGAAGTGGAGCTGTCCCTCGATTTCGGTGATAGCATCGAAAGCCTTCACTTTGCACGCGTCATTGGTGGGATCCACAGGCACGAACTCGGTGGTGGTGGTGGGAGAAGTGGTTACTGTGGTTGTCGTTTTGTCGCTAACATCGGGGCTCTCTGTGGTTGGCATGGGGGGTGATGGGTGAGGACCAGTGCCAGAACCTAGAGATGAAACACAAGAGGAGATTAGAAATATGCATCTCAAAAGTCTGACTCCTACGGTTGTCGGCAAAGAGTTTGGTGACGTGAGTGAACGTGTACAACAACGTACTCCAGCTCTGTGGCCCTACGCCTCTGCACTATGCACAAGACCTATCAAGAGGAATCAAGGCGCAGCACACAAACTGGGCACCCAGGCACTAAGCATGAGAATCCCACCCACCACTGTTCCTCAGGAGAGGTAAAGTCCTGTAGGATAAGGCTGCCCCAGGTAGGTCCGCGAGAGCCTTATCCATACAACATTTTCTGTATTACACTGGCTACGTAAATAATCTGTATTTCGATTTAATATATGCAAACTTTGCTTAAGCTGATATCCTGAAAATGCTGACGGGATCCAGTCCCTCTAAACCCACTTTGGACACCCCTGCTGTGGGGAAATAGAACATATTTCTGCCAGGAAGACCCTCTGAGGTCCAGGGCTAACACGGCAGAGTCCTCTGTATCCGGCCAGTCAGCCTTTATTATGGTTGGACTGATAGGGGGTGGGGGGACGGTAGGGGGTGTATAGGTGGCATGCAGTGAAAAGACTACAAACGTGTTTCCCTTTTCTGATGTTCATCAACACTCTGGGCTCCCTTTTTAGCAGCCCCCTTAAGTGCGATGTTTGTATACGAGGGGTGGAGGGTGTGTGTGATATTGACCTATGACCTTGTCCCCTTCATGCCCTTGAATGACCCCCCCATCCACCGATTACTACCACAACACCACTGTGTTCCATTACATGTCAACCTAGACAGGAGGAAGTGGTAGCAAAAGATTCAACCACACCAGGCGGTGCCAGTCTATTTGCCCCCTCCATCAGGTGCCAGGTGGGGGGCGGCCTTGGCCAGCTCCGTTCAGCATACCAAGGCATGCCCGCGACGCTGTTTGAGATGCGGGGCCTCCCCCTCCCGCCCCCCACTGAATGTCAATCCTGTGTTCAGCCCAGCCGGTGACTCAGGCGTTGCTATGGCAACACACATCTCAACAGAGAATGCTGCAAGTGAGCAAGGTGTGGAAATGAGACGGTGCACCAAAGGGGCGCACGTGACGTGTGCCGCCCCGTCTCTCCCTCCTGCCCTCCCCTACCCCCACCCGTGGTCTGTCCTCCCCCATCCTTCTCCCACACAGGCCTTGGCTCTCTCCCTCACCCTCGCTGTCAGAAACAATAATGTGAGTTCCTAATGTGCAACTGTGGGGGCTAAGCCGGAGGGTTTATTCAAAGTTGCCTACGTCCTCTCGCGGTCGGTTATTAATTCACACTCCATCATTCTCTCATGTACTCCCTCCTACAACTCCACTTCCAAAGCTTCCTCGCTCTCCCTCACTATTCATATCTATCTATCTATCTATCTATCTATCTATCTATCTATCTATCTATCTATCTATCTATCTATCTATCTATCTATCCCATACTTCCCTCTCCTACCTTAACACCTATTGTCTATTGCATACTTCCCTCTGCTGCTATAGCGCCTAGAAGAAGCTATATACAAATAATCATTGATTCATCCTCTCTACCACTACGCCACCCAGTTTGGACCCAGCCATATGCAAATCAGTCTTGACCCTGTGCCCCATGGGAACAGTGAAGACCGAACTGCCAGGCCAGGTCCTCCCTGGACCAGAAACAAGCATCCTGGGACGTTTCAGGGTATGCCACCCTTCTTTAGCCAGGCTGGCTTAAATCCAGTGGCACAGTGTGCAAGGGACCCACGTCTGGGCACACCCATCCCACTTAGGGCAAAAAGGGTTACAGCAAACAAATGAGGGACGGATTGCTGACAATGCAAACATTCTCCCCCAGTCAAAAGATCTGGGTTAAATCCATCATTTTTTTGCCCACTACGCCACCCCAGTTTGGACCCAGCCATATGCAAATCAGTCTTGACCCTGTGCCCCATGGGAACAGTCCAGACCGAACTGCTGGGCCAGGTCCCTGGACCAGAAACAAGCATCCTGGGACCGGTTTCGGGGCATGTCACCCTTCTTCAGCCAGGCTAGCTTCAATCCAGTGGCACAGTTAGCAAGGGACCCACTTCTGGGCATACCCATCCCACTTAGGGCGAAAAGTGTTACAGCAAACAAATGATAGACGGAATGCTGACATGGTGAGCAAAAGAATGATGGATTTAACCCAGATCTCTTGACTGGGGTGAATGTTTTGATTTGTTCTGCATTCCGTCCATCAAATGTGTGTCTTTTGCTTTCTTGCCCTATGTGCGCCAGGTATGCCCAGACGTGGGTCCTGGGCTCACTGTGCCACTGGAATCAAGCTATCCTGGCTGAAGAAGGGTGAAACTCCGAAAACGGTCCTAGGATGCTTGTTTCCGGTCCAGGGAGGACCTGGCTTGGCAGGGTCAAGACTGATTTGCATATGGCCAGGTCTAAACTGGGTGGCATGGTGAGGAAAAAATTATGGATTTAACCCAGATCTCTTGACTGGGGGTGAATGTTTTGATTTGTTCTGCAATTCCGTCCATCAAATTGTGTGTCTTTATCTTTACGACTGCAGCGTTCTTCCTCATTCTGCACCCCCCCCCCCCCAACCCGGCTCCCTCACTGCCTCCATCTCTCTTTCATTTAAATTATGTCCCTTACTATCTCGTTCTCTTGCAATCTCTCTTCTGGCCTGCTTGTAATTTCTCTTCCTCCATATGTCTCTACCGCCAATTCTTCTAGAGCCTTCACCATCACCCACTCATCCTATTTTCTTGTCTCATCCTGCTCTGTGGTATTTCCTTCCTTGGGTGGTTATTGGCTGGACTACTATCTAGATCACTGTCACTAGTGACACGCAGGTCATGCGGTGGCCTTACCGTACAGGTACTGGACCCCCTCGATGTCGTCCTGGTGCAGTTGGAAGTCTTCGATGTAGCTGTACATGGGGTACATGAGCGCATCCCGCACGGTGCTGTGCTCCAGGCCAATGGCGTGCCCGAATTCGTGAGCGGCCACCAGGAAGAGGCTGTACCCTGAAACCACCAATGAGAGGACCAGTTAGAACCTTTGGGCGGGCTCAGGCATTACCAGGTCAGAGAGGTGTCTTGAGGTCACCAGGATGGAGGTAGCCTCTCCCCAGAGAGAAGAAGAGCAAAGAGGGTTTAGATACTGGAGGAACAGGGACAAGTGTTGGACTGAGGTAGAGGTGGCCGACGTGGTGGGAAATTCAACCACCCCCAACATGTGTGGCACATGGATGAGTGATACAGGGACACATCCTATGGGGTTAGAGCAGGGGAACGAAGGAGGTCTTGGGCGAAGGTGACATGGTGCTAATGAGGTGAGATAGAAAGTGCTCCCGGAGTAAGAATGATGAAGCATCTGAGTCCATGGTTCATATTGATGGGACAAGGAAGGTTCAGGGGTCACTGAGGTGAGACAGACAGTACTTTAAAGCTAGAGCGATGACGAAGGTTAGTCCATGGGGCATATTGATGGGATGGAGAAGGTTCAGGGGTCACAAAGATTAGAGAAACTGAGAGTACCGCTGGAGTTCAAGTGATGGCGTAAGGGAGTCCATGGGTTATATCGACGGGACAGAGAAGGTTCAAGGGTCACAAAGATGAAACTGAGAGTACCCCAGGAGTTCAAGTGATGATGCAAGTGAGTCCATGGGTGATATTGATGGGATGGAGGTGGTTCAGAGGTCACAAAGATGAAACTGAGAGTACCCCAGGCGTTCAAGCGATGTCGTAAGGGAGGCCATGGGTGAAATTGATGGGAAAGAGAAGGCTCAAGGGTCGCAAAGATGTACTGAGGGAACCCCAGGAGTTCAAGTGATAATGCAAGTGAGTCCATGGGTGATATTGATGGGACGGAGAAGACTCAGGGCACAGGAAGATGTACTGAGGGTACCCCAGGAGTTTAAGTGATGGTGTAAGGGAGTCCATGGATGGGACTGATGGGAAGGAGACGGCTCAGGTCACAGGAAGATGTACTGAGAGTACCCCAGGAGTATGAGAGATGGCGTAAGAGAGTCCATGAGTGATTCTGATGGGACGGAGAAGACTCAGGGCACAGGAAGATGTACTGAGAGTACCCCGGGAGTATGAGAGATGGCATAAGGGAGTCCATAGATTATACTGATGCGAAGGAGAAGGTTCGGGTGTCACCCAGATGAGACAGACAGAACTTCAAGGCTAGAGCAATGGCATAGAGGAGTCCACCGCTGATACTGATGGGTTGATGGGGCCAAGGAGGGTTCAGGGGTCACTGAGATGAGAATGTGAGTACTTTGAGATTAGAGATATTACATGGGGAAATCGATGGGACAGAGAAGGTTCAAGTGTTGCAGAGATGAGGCTGCGAGTACCCCAGGGGCAAAGTGGTGTCCAAGAGTGAAATTAACGGGACAGAGAAGGTTCATGGACCACAGCGGTGAAACTCAGAGTATCTCAGCGGTTAGATCAATGGCTAAGGGGCGTTCATGGGTGATGTGGAGGGTTGAGATGGTTCAGGTGGCACAGCTATGAGACAGAGTCCAGTAGTAACAAAGCTGGGATCACAGTTCAATTGAGAAGGCCTCGAAGACTCACGTACCTTGATCTGGGCAGAAGCCCCACTTCTTGTCACTATCGTAGCTGCTGGTGGTGGCACACCAGAGCTTCCGGTCCCCGCGGCCATCGCTAGTGCAAGAATTGTAGGTTTTCTCCAGAAATACGAAGGGAAAGACACAGGGGTCTCCCTGGGAGTTCCCACCAATCACAGCAGTATCTGCAACCCGAAGAAAAATCGACGTGTTATTCACAACTGAGCACAAAAAAACACAGACGAAAAAAACACAAGAGTAGAGTGCACATCAAGAGAGAAGAGAAAATATCTATTTTAAAAAAGCAGACGGGAGGCTTTGGGAGTAAGGGAGACAGAGAGAAGTTGAGTAAAATGAGTGGAAGAGGAGATACAGAGGGTGAAACTCCAATATGTTTAAGACTTTATACATCTGAATTCACTGTACTACCTGTTTAGAATATATTGTGCAATCACCTTATATTATGCTGTGAACATATCAGCTACTTCTATAGATGTGTGTGGCACGCGGTTGGTTCACTTCCTGCTGCTGCAGCGGAAATCATAATCGCAGATGACCCCCTTTTTTGCATTTTTATATAGTGTGAATTCTACCCGAAGGTATAGGAGCTCTTTACATGAGCACCAAACCAGTTACATTACACAAGGACACATTAATTGTTGATAGGCATAGGTAGATTAAGTGCTTTGCCCAGAATCACAGGATGTTGAGCCGACGCCAGGACTCGAACCTGGTTCTTCAGACTCAGATCCAAAGTCGGCAGCTTTGGCAGTTAGGCCACATCCTCTCCTCCTTTAGATGCCCACTGTTGTGATTGAAAATACTCCTGTTTCTCAGCTTATTAGTAATGTTGCTAGGCAATCCTTCCCTTATGGGTACCCTGTAGAATGTCTCAAATCTGAAAACAGTTCAAGGGTGATTCCCTTGGCCGACCATCTCCACTCCTGGAGTGGCCTTGCATCTTCATAGCTGTTAAGGAGCTGCTCCTACTAATGCCAGCAGGAGGCAGCAGAGGGCGTGCTTCCACTACTGGCGCCCAAAGGAGAAAAACAAATCATATATTCCTGCGGCCGCTCCCTCAAACTGTTAAAACAAATTAGGATTTCATGCACCAGCACGCTGAATGTAAATTCGGACAAGCATGAGTGCCTATGCTCTCTGTAACTGCACAATGAGCAAAACACGATGGAATGGAATGATAGCTAAGCCAATACCGGTGGTCATCATGATTAATTCATTTCACCCTCCACGCGTTTTCAGTTTTAAGTTATTCGCTCCAAGTAATACGAATACGAACAGAAGAGGTCTTGTGCTCACTGTCGAATTAAAATTCAAGCTGCACCCGCCAGTGAGGCCCAAAGGGATGAAATCGGTCTGTTTGCTTCTGTTCCTATGCGACTCCCCGCGTCATTTATGGCTGGACTGTGGGCCCATATTTATATATGTTTGGTGCCTTTCTCCAATCACGCGATCAGAAAAAAATAACAATGGGCCGGAGAGCTACCCTACCCAGCGCAGTAGCAGCGGCCCTGATTCATTCAAGCTTTCTGTCATCACGTTCTTGTCAGAAGCGCCTGATACCAGCAGGGGGCAGTAGAGGCTGAGCTTCAGCCGTTGGCGGCCCCGACGAACAGGATGTTCTGCGCACTCGCAAAACAAGTTGAGGTTTAATGCAACTCTCAGACTGTCTCTGATAGCAGTATCGGGACAACAGTGCACGTACCCGCTCTGTGCAGCGTTTTTTTACACACGCTTCTATTTTATCAAAAAAATACAATTTCAGGAAAGATAACGATGTTGTGGAATACCGTGTTCTGTTTAAAATGTATATGTCACTGAAGTATCGTCAACCTAACATCACAGAGAAACTACTCGTGAGAGTTTTCGTAAGTTCCAAATTTGGGAAAGGTTTGCATTGTAAAAACACCCAGGGGTTGCATGATAAATTATGAATCTATTTTCACGATTTGTGAAATTTAATTATTCATTTTTTTCTGATGTTTTAAAACTTTTATCTCTCGCCTACTTTTATTGTTTACTCTTTATGAATCATAGAAAAGATTGATCTGTCTTGCATTAATTAATTAACATGTATGCGATCTCCTGCTGAGTTGTGATAAAAATATAAAAAAACAGAAAAAAAATAATGCCCATGGGGATTTGATGACGAGGATGCTACTTAGTGCCACGGGGAACACTCAGAACGCACAGTAGTTAGAATGTGTTAATATACTGTATATTTATCTACCTAATTAGGCATCATTAGGCCACAGGTCCTCGGGAGTTACTGCTTGACAGTCTAAATCACAAACATTTGTTACTGAGAAAGGTGCAGCGGTACTTCTATGAAAGTTCTTCAGTGCAAACGAAAATAACATGTGCCAAGTTCACAGAAGCTTCTAGAATTTTGATGCCGGCCGTTGTTGACAGCACTAGTGATCTTGGGCAGGCATTATCTCCCTGTGATACCAATCTTAAATAGTGAGTACCTCATACTGTGCTCTGCTTGCAGGCACCTCCACACAGGACCAACCCTAGCTGTGATGATTAAAGAGGGACCCCAGTGGGGTAAGCCCCATTACCTCTGTTGGGGCAGAATCCGTATTTCTTGTCCTTGTCGAAGTTGTCGGTGGTGGCGCACCAGCGGTAGCCATCAGTGCGACCCTCCTTTGTACAAGCATCGTAGGAGTCACCATCGAAAATGAAGGGGAAGACGCACTTGTCGCCGTCGCTGTTGCCGCCATAAGTGTAGAGAACTAACAGGAATGAAAGAAACAAGTATTGTCACATTTTGAGAGCAGAATTGATCATAATAAAAAATACTCAACATTGGAGATGACATGAGCATGATGAGAAATTCAGAAGAAACAACACTATCTCTGACTTGAACTGCAGGAAATGGTTGTTACGTTTTGGGGTCTGGTAGAAGCGGACACCTGTGCACATGCCTTACCATTCGAGCCAGCTAAGAATCCCCCAATTGGGGGGTTCTTCTGAAAGAGGATCCAAATTTTTCTCCGACGATATGTCTCAACAACCCATTTCCTTAATCGTCCCTCAACGCCATCAAAAAGCAACAAAGTGCACCCCTGGACCATACTATGTCGTTGAAGCTCAAAGCGGCCGCTCTGAGGGCTGGGGCCATACTGACAAGGGCCACTTGCGGAAAGGCAAGCAGTGATCCTGGGTTTTAAGGAGAAGTCAATGGCAGCCAAATGATTCTTCGCCAATTCAATATGAGGGCCAGAGACTGTCCTAATTAACGATTCCTCAAATACTACTTTTGATGCTGACTTGGTGCTCAACGAGTGGGTAGGTCACATCATTGATCCTTCAAGTAGTAATGTTATCGCTGACCTGGTGCTAGCTTTCAGCAGAAGTCCTCATCACATTGTGTGCAAGTACTTCTGTTATTGCCAACCAGTGCTAGTTAGCAGGATCCACCGGGATCACAGTTCCTTAAAATACTATTGTTATCGCTATCATGATGCTAAATGGCCGGGGATGTCCTATCATAAATCCTTCATATACTACTGTTAACACTAACCTGCTGCTAGCAGGCAGGGGATCTCCTCACCATAGCCACTGCTGTGACAGCTAACCTGGTGCTAGCAGCCAAGGGATGTTTTTTTTGGGGGGGGTTATATAGCGCAAACTAGACCCGAAGGTATCAGAGCGCTTTACATGAGCACCAGTTGTGTTACAGGCGGACACATTCATTTTTGTTAAGGCACAGGGAGATTAAGTGATTTGCCCAGAATCACAGGATGTTGAGCGTCTCTGCCGAGACTCGGACCTGGTTTCCCAGCTCCGAGGTTGACTGCTCTAGCCGTTAGGCCACATCCCCTCCCCATGTCCCGATCACAGATCGTTCCATCACAACTATGATTATCGTTAGCATGGAGCTAGCAGACAGGGAAAGCCTCTTCATATGCTCTTTGGCTAGTCTGTCTTTTTATGGCAGAAGTTGGGGCTCATATACAACAAGTGACCCTTGCTCAAGTGCTAGGGTGCATGGACAAAGTGGCATTCATTGCTCCTTATTTTAGACAGGTCTTTGAGATGCTACTCACGTTCACTCGGACAAAATCCATACTGCTTGTCCTTGTCGTAGTCGGACGTGGTGGAGCACCACAGCAGCCCATCGGTACGCCCTTCGCTGGTACAACTGGAGTAAGATTCGCCATTAAACTTGAACGGGAACTTGCAGACTGCTCCATTGGCATTTCCAAACTTGGTCTTGACAACTTTGTGAAGAAAGTGGAAAGAGATACGTCACTCCACCGGGTTCGCATAAGTAAAGCTTTTACTGCCACCCACCAACTGACTGATACAAACTTCCGCACTGCTTCCGGTGGAACTCGGAAATCGCTTTCTGAAGTCATGATTTATCTCTCTCAAATTGGCCTTGTGAGTGAGTGAGTGAGTGAGTGAGTAAGTTAGTGAGTGAGTGAGTGAGTGAGTGACTGAATAAGTGCCATTAAGGAAGGGAAAAATTATAAGGCAACGTTGAGATCGACTTGCTGTAATCTTGAATACCTTCTGTAGAGTACTTGTCAGAGTTCCTGAAATATTGGTCTGTACCTGACTACATCTAATATGGACCCAAGGCACTGAAAATAAACTCTCTTTCTCATAATTATCTGTACTGATACCACTATTCCTTCTCTATTCCCTTTGTCTTGCCCACAGCCTCCTTCCGCAGAATCACAAGCTTCTCTGTCTCGATGCTAGTTTGTGTGTTTGAGTTGATTCTTACCGACTCCTGTCCCCAGTGTCCAGAACTCATCATCATCAAAATGGGCATCGCCTTGTACACCTTCGCCTGGAGGGTAAGCGTGGGCCAGGAGGCCGTCCTTGCCGTCAAATGGATAGGGATCGCCATGGTCTGCAAAGAAGAAAATCAAGGATATGCGGAGGTCAATAAACTATTTATAAAAAGATATAAATGAATACATTCATAGAAATCAAATTAGAAATAACCAATGTTATCATGCCTGGTGTCCTCCTAACTATTGTTAGTATGATATCCTTTATCAATATTGTCAACAGTGCTTCTTTCTGCATTAAGGTCCTGGCGGCAAAGTTATAATTATTAATATCCATGTGGGCATGAACTGATCCATCGACGGATTGTTCATCTATAGAATTATGCATTCAATATTAGACTAAATGATATCTTGGCTCTCAGTGGACTGGCCCACCATTCCACCATCTGACTGGAAGTGAAATCAAGTGGCAGCCATGGCCAGTGGAATGTTCACTGATATTGGCAATCTAAGATCAATTTTATTATAGGCATTATTAAATCAATGGCATTAAGTCAGTTACCAGCAAAGCTGTCTGACGACATCTCAAACCATGTATCACTAAGGTCAAAAGTTAAAATAATGTAAAATTCATGGTATTTCATTGACGTTATCAAGACATCCTTGGTTGAATTCCAAGGAAAATGAGGACAGTGGATAGCCCCAAGTCATGGAAGGGTCTAAGTGAACACAAGTTTCATTTGAATCAACGGAGGCAAGAAACCTATCAGGAACCAACCTGCTTGCCGCGATGGGAGACTTTACTCACAGTGCATTCATATATGACCATAATATGCACAAATGGGCTGACAATGGTTCCTACCATTGTTAACCCCTTCGGTGTTGATGACGAGCTCAGCTCGTCATGGAGCACGGTTGCGCTGTGCTGATGTCGAGCTGAGCTCGCCATGGCCTCCGCGGAACTACCTTGTGGGGATAATTCCCCTGCTGTGCTGGGCGTTCCATTGAGCGGGCGGGGCCATGACAAGCTCAGATCGTCATCAGCACAGCACCACCATGCTGCATCACGAGCCGAGCTCGTCATCAGCACTGCGGCTCTGCGTGCGGCCCCCCTCCCCTCGCACAGCAGGGCAATTAGCCCTGTGGCGATGGAGCTAAAAGAAAATGTGAGGTCAAAATGACAAAGGGAGGAAGAAAGGTCTTTCAGAATGTGAGTATTTGAAAAGAGTGTGAATGGAATCAGTTATTCTGCTGCCTTTGACAAATGGTTTCAATTTTAGAAATGGGTGAAATGATTGTACGTGATTTGAAGGGAAATATGCGAGTTGCATTTCAATAGCTCCACAAAAGATTATAACAACCACTAGGAACTTGATGTCATAGACAAGAATAGAAATGCGAACATCAAATGAGACACTAAGGCAGTAATCAGAATAGTAAAACGGTGCATGGTCATCAGATGTAAATGCCAGCATTTGTAAAGCGCACAGCTACCTCCGGAGAGGTGTCCCGGCGCTGGGGGCCGTCGGGAAGATTAAGCGAGCTATTGCCCAGAGTCACATGGTGCTGGGCTAACCTGCCGCCCAGCCGCGGTCAGTAGTGGGAGTAGCTGCGAGCGGTGAGGTGGGGAGGGGGAAGGGCAGGGTGGGGGGTAGTAAGCCATGGTTTACAGGTAAGTAAACATATAATAAATAAAACGAATTTTGTTGCGCGCACTCCATCCCCAAATGCACGCAGTGCACGCAACTAAATTCGGTTTATTTATTTATATGTTTACTTACCTCTAAACCTCCGTAATCCATAGCTTACTACCGCCCACCCTCCCCACGTCACCACCCGCAGCTACTCCCACTACCGACCGCGGCTGCTGCCGCTGGGGATTGAACCGTGAACCCTGTGGTCCGGAATCCGGCACCCTGGCCGCTGAGCCACACCTCTTCCACTTTGCCCTTTACTGTGGTATCCTGAGGTTTTGGTGGGGATTCTGACACTTTTTATCAAGTGGAAGGCTTCATTTTTACAAGCTGTTGTGAGGCCCAGGGAGGTGCGTGAACGAAAGGCTGGAAATTAAAGCTTTCTGTGCAGATATGAAGAACATCTCCGATGAAGAGCCTTTTGAAATGGTAAGCTTGGAAAGACAGTTCTGACTGAACTCACAGCCGCTGAAAGGAACTGAAGGTGAAGCAGTGGCACCTCTGGGAAATGCTGAATGCAAGCATTTTGAACCTTTTGACAGATTTCCACTTTCTACAGACTTACGAGGGGATATTCTATACTTGCTGAAGCTTGTCTATGGGGAGGTTTCATTTATATCAATCTACTCTTCCAACTCCACATCTACTTACCTTGATGATATAGTACAAGTTGATATTGCAGAATCGACGTTTGTGCAGGACAGTATATAAACTTAAAATGTTTGCACCACACCCAATTAATGATTACATCTGAGGCAATTTTGAGTGATTCTTTGTTAACCCCTTGCATGCGGCACCAATTTTCGCGCTGTGCGGGCGATTTGAATAGTGGGTGGGATTCAAACAGCCCCCGGCCGTCCTCTGCACACGCCCAACTGATGCATGATGGACGGGGGTCGTCATGAGCATGCAATGCGTTAAGGACTGAGTCTATGTCTGATTGTTGTGTTGTGCGTTATTATCGTCCCATTGGACTACAGGAAGTTTAAAAAGTGCGACTGACTATGAAAAAGTTATCCGTTGTTACATTGCGACTACTATCGCTGGCGGCACCATCCATGTTCTCACCAGAGGTTCACATTTCCTGTGGCCGCACTACCTTTAATGACATTCTCACTAAGAATTGTACTTGATTAAATGATCATCGATTAAATTCTCAGTAATATGAACACGGATTGATGTCACAAGTAATATCAAAGCTAAAGCAATAATTCATATCAATCTAGGCATCCATTCATAAAATCTATGGCTAATGACATATGCATTGTAAACAGTCATAAAATAACTAGTGCTCTCAATAAAAAAAATTCTGATATCAACAATATTGTGATTAATAGCATCAATGCAATGTGTTCTGTTGCAAATGTTGTGCCAGACCCAGTATTGTTTTACAGGGTAATACAGTGACTTAGCGGAAGAGGTCTACTTACCATCGGACCCAAAGAGGATCATGATGTCAGCTTCGCCGCTGTAGAGCTGAGTGAAGGTGAGTGGAGACACATCACTCCAGACCTTGAAGGCGCGACGGAAGGCGTCCTCGATGACTTCACCGTCCAGGTCTGGCGAGTAATTCAGCACCCTGTAGGAGGCAGATAATAGACAGAGAAGAGTTACTACCAGAGAGGAATGTGACTGGGTATTTAGCACCTGCCCAACTGGAGTAATGGTCTGGCACACCTTCTTCCAGACTGCAGTCTGAGAGGCAAGGAAAGAGGACATATAGAAGTTGGCATAATGACCAAAGATGGAGGAGAGAGAGGAAGAAATTAGGCAACAAATGAAAGGAGAAATGGAGAAGAAACTATGGAATGTGGAAAAGTTGAAGAAATTGGGTTTGGTGAAAAGGGACAAGAAGGAAAAACACTAGGGAGTAAGGGGGGGAAAAAGAACTAAGTAATACATATAAAGAAAGTGGGCATGAATGACTAGGGAATATGAATGAAGAGAAGAAAAATAATAAAAGATAAAATAGCAAGACTATCCAAGTGGTATAAAATAGGAGGAAAAAGTAAACTAAGGAATATGAAAAAGGTAAAAGAGTGGAGAAAACACTTGGGAATATGAAAAAGAAGATGAAAATACAAAGGGGTATGAAAAGGAAAATAGGCGAGGTCAACCAGGAAAAATAGAAAAGAGAAAAATAACCTAATGACCATTAAAAAAAGAAAAAAACAGAACAACAAGGACTAAAAGAGAAGAAAATAGAGAACATGGCAAAGGAAGGGACAGCGTACGAAAACAGGGAATTTGAGGAATAGAAAAGAAAAAAGAGCATTCCAGAAAGCTAAAAAAAAGGGAATATGGGAAAGGCAGAACTGCAGGGTGAAAGTAGAGAGGGACATGAAAGAACGAGATGAAAAACGAGAATAGAGAAAAACCCATGAAATGTGAGGCAATGGAATATGGAAAAAATAGGGAAATTAATACACAGTACAAAAAAAGAAATTATGATTCAAAAGAGGGTGGAAACTAGAGAATGGCAGCAACGAGACTAATATTGTTTATGGAAAAGGAGAAGAGAGAAGGAAAAGAAAAGAGATGAGAAAGAGAACAGCGGCGACAAGAGAGAATGTGAAACAAAAGAACAAAATAGTATTCGGACATAGAGACGAGAGAAACCGATTAGAAAAGAAAAACAACGGAATGTGAGGTAAGAGAATCAACAAGTATATGTGAAAGAAGAAGAAATTAGCAGAATACAGGTTGTCAGAGGGTAAGGATGAAATGGGACATAAATCCGGGTGTGGCGAGCGGCTAGACGATGGGGTTGAACAAGGAAATACCAGCAGGCAGCTGGAAGTGTTGCTGACTTCCAGTTCCCGCGCTCTCTTTCCTGTCACACTTTGCACTCTCGCTCCTCACTTTTCTTTCTCTTTAATATCTGTTCTCCTCCCATCTTTTTTCTTTTTCCTCCTTAATTCTACTACTACCCCTTGTTTTTCCTCCAAGTTTCATCCTTTCTTTTTAATCTCTTATTTATTTATTTATTTTGTTTATTCCCTCACACTCGCTCGCTGCTTCTATTGGTCCCTGGAGGTCTGCCACTGCGCCTCCTTTGGCCAGCTCTCAGTCTTGTCTTTTCCTCCCCTCTCCTCCATCTGCCACTGCTCAGCTCTAGGTATCCCCTCTGTCTGTGCTCTCCTCCCCCGTGCAGTCTTTGTGTAGCGTGTTTCTCACCTTCCCATGTACTCTCTCACCCTCGCTCTATCTCTCGCCCTTCACTCCTGTCAGTTCCTCTTGCTCTCTCTCTGTTGCTCTCTCCCTCGTCAACCAGTGCCTTCAGTTCACCCTCACTGGGCTCTCCACCCCAGCTCCCCCTCTTCTTGCACTCAGTCCCTATACAAAGTTTATTGTGTAGATTACTTAAAACCATGACAATAGAAAACATTTAAAAAGAAGAAACGTAATTATACATCCCAGCTCCCCCTCTTCTTGCACTCAGTCCTTGCCCCCCCCCCCGTGCTTCCCTCCGCCCAGGGTCGGACTGGGAAACACAATGGCCCTGGCAAAGTGTTTGGCTGCCCTCCCCCCCCACCCCCCACCCCCCCCCCCCCCCGGTTGGAGGTGCTGCCAAATTTTTGCCGGGGCCGGTTTTCGGCCGATTGTGGTACAGGGCAGATTTTGCAGCTATACTGTAAAAATAGCCCTGTAACAAAAATGACCCCCAGGGGCCCAAAACCGGCCCCCACTGTGTGGCACACCGGGGGATTGCCCGGTGCCCGCTATGGCCAGTCACGTCCTGCCTCCGCCCCTCACGCTCTCCCTCACTTGCCGCCCCCCACCCTCCGCCGCCTTCGGTAGGCCTCTCGGGTCGCCAGGCCCTGCGTCTCACTCACCGGTACGTGACGTCGTTGTGGTCCCACTTGAGGTCGCCGTCGAAGGTCTGGAAGTTGCCCACGTCGGGCACCCCGCAGCGGGGGGTCTTCATGGCCTCCAGGGTGCTCTGGTCCAGCTCGCCCGTCTCGTTCAGCCCCAGCGTCTTCTGCATCTGGAGCAGGGCCTTGCTGAGCGACACGTGGGTGCTGCTGCGCGACCTCTGGGGGATGTACCCGAAGCGCTGCAGGTAACTCTGGGGGAAGATGGCGGCCGGTCAGTGACAGGCAGTGACGTTGCAGTGTGTCATGGGCCCTACAGCTAGGAAGAGAGTGCCCCCCCCCCGTCTGCTCTTTGAATTATGAAATATAGCGATGGTCAGGGTTGAGTGGACCCTTGCTTAATTTGAGCCGGTGCTCTCCGGTGCTGAGCACCGGCACTTAATTGGTTTCTGGTACTCAGCACCTGCACCTAATTGTCAACACCATACTTAGGGCGGTCTGCCACAAGGTGGCGCTGCTCTTGTAATTTAA
This sequence comes from Lissotriton helveticus, assembly GCF_964261635.1. Lineage (NCBI taxonomy): Eukaryota > Metazoa > Chordata > Amphibia > Caudata > Salamandridae > Lissotriton > Lissotriton helveticus. Next base: position 184,208,766 of record NC_136068.1, on the reverse strand, counting down.
AGATGAGCAGAATAACAGTTATTTAGGAATCAAATATACATTAAACATTTGCTAATACCTGCCTCCCCAGCCATTGTGTTAGCTGCCTTTTGGGACCTGGAATAGTCTGAACTGTCGCATTTACATGAGAGAGAGATCATTAGTAGTTGTTTTGGCAGCAATGACAAGGGTGATGGGTGGTGCAAGCTGCAGTGGCCTCCTGGTCAGAGCCCTGGCACTTAATATTTTACAAATTAAGCACATTTTGGACCCCGGTGTCACTGCACCTGCTGCACCCCTTGAGAGAGGAAATAAAGCTTTAAGGGATAGGCGGTACATAGAATTATATTAGGCTGGATATCTACGGTAAGCTCTAGGGTATGGGGAGCACAAAAAAGCCATAGGGTCTTGGCGAGAACAGAAATCTATAGTGTCTGGCCAAATATAGAAACAGACAGAGCTAAAATAAACGCAGAAAGTTGTGGGAATGTATATCAGCCGGAAACCTTATGATCTTGGGAGTAAGGAAAGCTATAGGTGTCGGATGGGTACCGAAAGCTATAATGGGTGGGTGGGTGAGTACAGATAGCTATGAGACAGGATATTTACAGAAACTATAGGGTCGGGGTAGTACGGGGTTGAATAGGGGATTGGTGAATTCGCAAAGTTATAGTGTGTGCCAGTACAGAAAGAGGCAAAGGCTGGATAACTATACAGAGCTATAGGGTCTGGGGAGTAAAAACATCTATTCTATAGGGATCAGGTGACTAAATACAGGTTTACGGGACCTGTGAGCAGAGAGCGGATGAGTACAGAAAGAAGATAGACATCTATCTATGGATGGCAGCCCTGTGGTACCCGGTCTTAAAGGCACACGACAGCAGTAGTAATACACTGTGCCAGTCCCCGTACGTGGCACCCGGCACCTAACAGTGCCCAGTGATGCCCCTGCTTTCACACGCAGCATCAGCTGTACCCCCTGAGACACACACAACATAAAAGCGTGCTGTGATGTCCTCTCTGCATGTCAAACAGCATCCCCTGCAATGCCCTCTCTTCGTGCCACACATCATCTACCAGTGCCCGGTGGTGCCACTCACCTTCCCATGTAGCATCCAGCTGTGCACCCCCCCCCCCCCGGATTTCGCTTCAAGGCACACAAAATAAAAAAGTGTGCTGTGAAGCCCTCTCTGCATGGCAAACAACCCCTGGCATACCCTTTCTTCATGCCACACAGCATCTAGCAGTGCGCGCTCTTTGTTTTACATCTCCACGTGATTTCCCACGTCATGTCCTGTGAACCTCTCACTGCACTTTATACAGTACCCGTTGACCCCCTCTACATGGCACATAGTATATGGTAGTGCCTGGCACAGGAGAATAATGTACCACATAATTGGCCAAATTCGCCCCTAAGGCTGGACTGGGACGTGCACATACATCAGTGCCTGGAGTTTCTCTAATACTTCAGACAGACTCCCTTGTGCCACTCTGTGCACGGCTTGCCAACCTTGCCACCTTAACCCCGCGGGCACCGCTCTCACCTCTGCCAGCTCGTCGTCGCTGATGCCGCTGACCAGCTCTCCAGGGAAGATGACCCGGACCTGCGGCTGGGTCTGGGACTGCAGGGGGGCGGCGCGGCAGCCGAGGGCGAGGAGCCCCAGCGCCAGCAGGGCCAGCTGTGGCATCATGGTGGCGGGGGGCGGCGGGCGGGCGGTGGGTCTGCGCTCTGTGCACTTAGCTGGCTCGTCCTGTGGCTTGCTTCCCTTCCCGTCCTCAGGCCGCCTCTCAGTACCAACTCCAGGTCTGCCCCGCACCTTTATACCCTCCTGACAGGCTGACTTCGAGGCGCTGACTCACTCCCTCACCCCCCGCTTACCTCCAGCCCCGCCCGGCCTCCCCTCCCCCCACCCCCAAGACAGCTCAACCCTTTTCCGCGCTGACGAAACACACCACTTCCAACTCCGGCTTTATTATTGTTTATTATTAGTTTGGACGATTTCAACACTTTTTGCCCGAAGCCCGTCACCGCAGCTCTGTGACTCCTCGCTTGGGGCACAGGAAATGTGAAACGGATGAAGAAAGAGGCTGTTTACTTCAGACTTGAGCGCGAGGGGGCGCGAGCAGACCCCCAGGAGCCCCGGACCCCGTGTTTACACCCGATGACCCTAGTGCAAGGAAAGACATGCCCCCAACCCCACCTTCGCCGCTGTTTAAACTGTGAAATACCGCGATAATGATAGTCCAGCTCTGGGCTCCGGTGCCACTGCACCTGCCGCGCCAATGAAAGCTACGCCCGCGTGTGCACTAACATCTGCCCCCTGATTTCAGCTCAGCCCCCTCGTTTTGCAGGGCACCTAACACCCACACATCATCAGCCAGCGACACCCAGCAGGGCAACTTCTTGCTCACTTATTTTTCATAATTTAAATTTTTCGCAAGATTGCAAACATTCGAACAGTAAGTACATGGGTAAATGTCCCGGCAGAGTCATGGCTGGTGGGAATTCCAATCGATTCCAGTAGCATCTTGCTGTGGAATTTTAATAGGTGTCTGGCGGTGTCAGATGGGCTCAGCAAGTATTTCGTAATCTTATAAACAGCACTTCCCAATTTTAGGGACGCTTATGCCAGAGAAAGCCGGTATATATATTTTTTTATTTCAACAGATCAGTGTAACATTTTTATGAAATCTATTGCTTTGGTAAGTGCTCCAAAAGAGTTACACAGCACCGGTGTTGCTAGAGAGACTACTTCCGTCGATTGTACCCTTAGGAAATAGGTGAAAAATGTTGACCGTGGACACATCAGATAAATCAAAACTGAGTAACCTTTAACTGCTTGAGATTTGGGGGCCCATTAGGATGTCGGGCAGATTGCCCCAGCCAGGCTGGCGGTAGCCACCGCCGGCCTGGCGGGGGCAATCCGCCCGACATCCACAAGTGAATTCCCCCCGCCATATTAGTATGGCGGGGGGGGGGACCGCGGCGGACGGAAAGACAGTCTGCCGCTTTTCCGCCCCGGTCGCCTTGCGGCCGGGGCGGAAAAGGATTAATATGGTGGCGGTGTCTAATAGACACCGCCAGCCACATTATGATGGGCCAATTCATCGCCGCCACGGAAAGGCATGTGGTCTTCACTCTGGGGGCCCCCTGCTGGCCCCCAGAGTGAAGGAGGGGTGGGGGTTCACACGGGGGTACCTGTGGTACCCCCCAACATTTGCATACACGAAGCAGCAGGCACCGCGCAATGCCTGCTGCTTCGTGTATGCAAATGCATGCATGCATTTCTGACATTGTGGCGGGCGGTGCAGTGAGCACCGCCCGCCACAATGTTAGAAATGAGGGATGCGCCCGCCACGGTGGCGGGCGCATCCTAATGCTAACGTGGGGACCCCGCCCCTAAGGCGGGCAGTCCCGTTTTCGGCAAGGACCACCCACCATCCTAATGGGGGCCTTAGTGTTAGTTCCTACTACTGAGGGCATTAACTGTTGTTAACGGAATACATTGGATTTCTGGGACGCAATATGAAGGCACAGAATGAGAAGAAAGGGCCATTAATAGCTGTTCATGCCCACCAGCATATGACAATAATGCTACTAGCATTAGCACAGGGACATTGGAATTATGCGGATTAAATTATGCAGCAGAGTTGACTAAATTATGCGACAAGACAAGGCCAATGGTGCTGCATAACGCAGTGAATTTTGTGACAGTATTACTGCAATAGTGTGTCTTTTTCACACGTTAATACTGTCTGGACACAGGTTTCACCTTATTAATAACAGTTTAACACTCATACAGTGATAGGTAATTGAAAGGTGACCAGTTGCGAAGGGCCTTTCACTCCGCACATGTTGCGACATTTTTTGTAACTTTTGATCCATTTGAGCTAGAAATATAAAAAAAATGTAAAATTTGAAAATTATGCAGCAGATAATGTATGTGGCAAATGCAGCAAATTCATAATTATGCAGAAAACGCCTCAGCAGCAGGATCACATAATTCCAGTGGCACTACATAAGTTCCCCTAACACCACCAGATGCATAACTATGTCTGTCCCACTTGATCATTGGAAGGAATGCTTTCAGTGCCAAGCGAATCACTTGTAACTGCAAAAAGCATATGTTGAGGTGCACCTCTGCCAGAGACCAAGTACTGTGATCTCCATCTCTCTCAGATGACCTCTCTAACTGAGCAATGATGCATCCATCACAACCAATATTTCTGGGTGGGGAGGGGGTCTGCCGCACATCCAACTGTGGTTGAGCAGCCAGAACTGAGGGTCTTTTGCAGTCTCCCTCCAACACCTGGATGGAATCTGACAGATTTCCTAAGTGCTGGGCTCACTGAGACTTCAGATTCCACCACAAAGCCAGCATGTACCACCTGCTGTGGTCCACAAGAGGGATGCAGGAGGCCAAGAGGCCAAGAATCCACAGGGCTGACCTCGCTGGAGGCCCAGGCTGCAGGCTGCAACATCAGGATCATAGCCAAATACTCTGGACTTGTTTATGTGGACGGATGGCTCTGAAAATCACCATGTCTGGGATGGCTCCAATGAAGGTGAGCCATTGTGAAGGCATGATTTCAGCATGTTCTTACCTTAAATGGGTAAGAATTTTCTGCTCTACGACAAGGTTTGAAGCCTATGTAGGCGAGGGATGGACATATATTGTAGATTTACACACAGGTATTACAATGGTCCAGCATGGCCACTTTCAATTTCTTGTCTTTATCAAGGAGAATGGGAACGATTTCCCAAGGGTTAACTATGAGAGGGATTTAGCAATGCTGACAATTTGCCAATCATGCACCTATTACCAAGGCCACTGGAATTATGCAGCAGGGGAGGGTCAAATTATGCAGCGGGGTTAAGTAAATGATGTGGCAAGCAAAGGGAAATGAAGCGGCCCATTTTGTGATGGTATTACTTCATTATTTAGTCATTTTTAGGTCTCGCCTGTCAATGCGCATGCGCATTGAGCAGAGCCAGACTATAGAGGCTTAAACAGAGCTTACCTACACTGGCGATTCACTGGCGATTTGATGAAGTGCATGTGCACTTTTAACTCAATGCGCAAGCGCAATTAGTTAAAATGTGCGTGCACAGCATCAAATCGTCAGCTTGGTGCCGCCAGCAGCTCTTCCCGCTCCGCCTCAGCCCAGCCATTCTCCTCCCCTAATTACCCCCTGCTGCATCAAAGGCTTTTTCACGGCCGGCCGGCCATGCTTTCAGTTTCACGGCCGGCCGGCCGTGTCTCCTTTTCTTTTTAGCCCATTTTCCACCATAAAATAAGTATTTTTTTGCTTGACACTTTTTTTTGTGGTGATGGCCGTGCAGTCATACGTTGCACTGGGCGGCTCTATGCAGGTAATAAGCGGACTGGGTTAATTTTCCTGATTGCCCATGGCTCGCCTTCCACCTCCGCCCATGGCCACGGCAAATCCAGCGATTTCGAAAAGCCTTAAGATATTTTTCATTCAATTTAGACATGTCTTTTCTAAATAATTATCGTTCTGTTTTCTTCTTGTTAATTTTGGCTTTCCCTCTTTCTGCTTTACGTTAGGAGCCCTCCTCCGACACTCCAAGCACAAACGCAGTCCTTTGTTTTATTTGTTGCTTTCACCCTCCCACCTTTCGAGCACAAATGCATTGGTTCCCTTCCCCCACCTTTTCCGAGTGCATCAACTTAGGCAGCAAGAGGCCCGGGCACCCACTCCGCCTCAGATCACATTTACGGTGCTCAGTTGCCCACTGGGTTGCTTACCGACGGATGTGGGTTCTAATCTCCTACAGCACAGACATCGCCATGGGGCATCAGCGAGCGTATCTAAAAACATTTATAACTGTTGCAGGTACAAATAGTACGCATGCAACGTTTCCCTTCCGTCGCTGTTTCTTTTTAATTTGGTCTTTCCCTCTTTCCGCTGCACGTTAGGAGCCCTCCACACGCAGCTTTGGGGTTCTCAGCACACATGTACATGCTGATGTGACGCTGCTACAGCTGTATTACACTACGTTCTCTTCACCCTCCACTCTTGGTAGAGCTGCGCCTTGTGTGTAACAAGTGGTGTGTGTGCATCACAGGCAGAGCAAACGCAAGTGACAGCGACTTTAATTAACGACCACCCTTAAGCAATCTCATCAGTAGCCATGCTTCCCCAGACTTGGTGTCTGTGTGTATCGCTGTGAGTCACTGTGTCTGTTTTAATGTATCTGTCAGTGCGCACTGGCTTTTACTTATATTGTCTGCTGTGTGCCTAAAGTATATCTCTGTGTCGCTGGGTCCGTTTGCAGCGTCATTTCTCTGTCACTCACACTTACCTGTTTGCCCATGTGTTGTGCGTGTCTCCATGTGCCTCTGTTTCCTTTTCACGTCTAGAGAATGGTCTGTTTATTGTGTCTGTTTCCGTGAGTCGCACCTTCACGCTGATTACTTGTCTTCATCTGTGTGTGTGTGTTCAGCTCTTTGAGGATCTAGCTCAGTGTTTCCCAAACTGTGGTCCGCGGACCCCCAGGGGTCCGTGACACATTCCCAGGGGGTCCGTAGGCAACAGTTTTAAAAGCACAAAAACATTTCTTGTATAATTAGCAGCTTTCCAGCAACAATAAAAGTGTCAAGAGAATGCCAGTGATTAATGTACCTGCTGGAGAGCGAGAAGAGTTTTGTTCAGTGGCAGCTTTGATTTAACTAATGTAGCACAGAGGGTTAATGTGCCTACTGCAAAGAACGTGTAACATGCATCTTAAAAAGCAGCATTTTATGTGCCTATGTTCATGGTTACTGCTTTTGTCACAGAGATTCCTTTATTACTGTGCACTTCATAAGTGACAATCGTAATCTAGCAGAGGGACCTATAAACTGTCACCAAAGAGCTGCTTGCAAACTGCATGGTACCAGTTGGTAACTTATATTTTGTCCCAGTTACTCATTATCCTGATGCTGCTAAAAAGATATATTTGGGTGGAAATACATTTTTAATGTTAAAGTCAATGCTAGTCACTGTGTTCTGCTCTGAATCCTGAGTTTGTGCTTTTCCAGACCAAGCACTCTTTAAACATTTTATATACACACTGATATACATGTATGATTCAATGTCTCTATATGTGTGTGATGTAAAGTGCTCTGACATCCTACAATAGTATGAGAGATGCTACAAAACAAATGAAATACATGTGACAGAGGGGCTATTACTTCAATATAAAATACTAGGGGCCAGATGGGCGATCTGTTTTTATATGCGCGAACGGGTTCGCGAACCCGTTTGCGCATGCAAAAACCTATTGGGCCATGTACATAGCCTATTTCGCGAGTCGCAATTTGTTTGCGACTCTCTAAATAGGTTTTGCAACTTGCTATTTGGAAGGGGCATTCCCTTCCAAATAGCGAGTCTCAAAACCATGTACAAATGTTTTGCGGTCATAAAACAGTCACAATTACCACCTACTTCAAGTAGATGGTAATACATTCGCTAATAGGAATGGGTCCCCAGGGGACCCCTTCCCCTTTGCAAATGCATGCAAAATTATTTTTTAAGGTCAGGCAGTGGTCCCAGGGACCTCTGCCTGCCCTTAGAAAATTGAACGAAAACGTTCAATTTTCTTTTTTTTTTTAAATGCATGGTAAACAGGCAGCATTTTTTTTTTAAAACTGCTTTCTTTAAAAGCAGTTCGAGAAATGGTGGCCTGCAGAGCCCAGCAGGCCAACATCGCTGAGAGGGCTGGCATTCCCAATGGGCTCGCAAATTGCGAGAGGCTCATTAATATTAATGAACCTTGCAATTTGCGACCCCATTGGGAATCCCAAACAGTGTTAAACACACTGTTGTACATTTCATTTAGCGACTCGCAATTTGCCACTCGCAATGTGCCGCCGATTGCGAGGCGCTAAATGAAATGGTCGAACATCTGGCCCCAAAATCCTTAGTACTTTGAGTATTTGTTTTGTGTGTACAGGTGTGTATATTTTTCGAATTACTGTTTTAATGTTTGAAATTTAACTCATACAAATTGCTTGGGGGTCCCCGGCTTCCAGTGGTGACTCAATGGGGGTCCTCAGGAGTCAAAAGTTTGGGAACCACTGATCTAGCTTGTGCCAGTGGTGTGTCTGTCAACCCATAAGCTCATCGGTTCATTCATGTGTGTGTCTTGGCGCGATCAACAAATCCAGACTTCTCTGCAGCAGCCTCGGCCTCACAGAATGAGCCATGTTTACAGAATACACATCTGCAGGAATGAACACATCTCGGCAAGGACGCGCAACACCCTGTGATTCTGGGCAAATCACTTAATCTCCCCGCGCCTAATAAAAATGAATGTGCCTCTTGTAACGTTACTGGTGCTATGTAAAGCGCTCTGATACTCTATACCTTTGAGTCAAGTTTGCGCTATATAAAACGCTAAAAAAAACACCAACCTTTCCATGAGACCTGTCCCGGTGTGTGCATTATCGTGCAGTTAAAGTATAGAAGATGCATGCACAGTACCATGGTTTTCTCTTGTCCATCTTCCCGTTTTGACATCCGTACCACCTTCTTAATTGCGCTTTATGCACTTTATGTACTTTCACCAGTGCAAAGATAATACGTCTCCTCTTTCACAATGTGTGTGCTGGTGTTAGGATATGCCACACTGACATTCCAGGCCTATGTTACCCAGTGTGCACGTTGGAGTGTAGGTGCACGTCTCAGCGCGCTTAGTATGGTTGCATACCGATATTTGCCCACTTGTGCTGCTGCATAACAAAGATGTTTATGCTCATACATACATTGTAATCTGATCCCATCCTAGCCGTGCATTTTAGTTAACTGACTTACTTTTGTTTTTTGTAAAATGAATAGTTATAATTCAACCAAATGTTAACTTTATAGCTTTAGGTAATTAACATGTTTAGTTTTGTTCTTTTTTACATGTAAAAAGTTTTAGCATTAAAAATTAGAAACAACATTAGGTCACTATCCTTTATTTATAACATTTTACACAAAATTGTAATTTTGCACATCAAATACATGTAAACAAGGACAAAACTAAACATGTAACTTTACTAATGCTATAAATTTAACATTTGGTAGATTTATAACTATTCACTTTACAAAAACCAAAATTAATACTTTTATAATTTGAAAAAATATAAACCAAAAAAAAAGTTTTACATTTGCAACACCAAAAGGTCGAACTCTTCTATTGCGAGACCTATTGCATTTTCAATGCTTGTTAAGCTTGTTAACACTGTCTGGGCATTAGGTGTACCCCATTAGTACCAGTTGAATACCCAAATATAGCATTAAACTACAGATAGGTAACTAGTCAACCTTTGCAAACGTCCATCCACTGCGTGGCAACACGCATCACTGCATTTTTACTAACTTTTGAACTTTTGAAGCGAGAAACCATGTTTTTGTTAAAATCTCAACACCAATCAACAGCACTCCACTATAGTCCACCCCACTCGGCTCCAACCTACAGAAGTCTACCCCACTCCACTCCAATTTATCCCACTCCAATGGACTGCAGTCCAATACACTCCACTCCAATCTACCCAGCAATTCCACTCCAATCTACCCCACTCCACTTTACTCCACTCCACTCCAATCTTCCCTAGTCCAATTAACCCAGCTCCACTCTAAACTCCACTGCAATCTGTCCAATTCCTTGCCACTATAATCTACCTACTCCACTCCAATCTACCCAGCTTCACCACAATCTACCACAATTCACCCCACTCAAATCTACCACAATCTACCCCACTTCACTCACATCTACCACACTAAAATCCACCCAATATACCCACTCAACTCTAATCTACCCCACTCCATTCTACCACACTCCATTCCACTCTATTCAAATCTACTTCACCCCACCCTACTCCAATCTACCATACTCCTGTCAAATCATGCCCACTCCACTCCAATCCAACCAGTCTACCCCAGCCCACCCCACTCCACCCCACTCCAATCTAGCCCGCCTCATTCCACCACAATCTACACTACTCCAATCTACGCCTCCCCAATCTTCCCCACCCCAATATGCCCCTATCTACTCCACTCCAATCTACTCCACTCCATTCTAATTTACCCCCTCTTCCCCAATATCCTCACTCCACCCCACTGTAATCTACCCCACTCCACTCTACCCTACTCCGATCCAACCCAACCCGCTCCACTCCAATCTACCTCACTCCACTCTACCCTACTCCAATTCAACCCAACCCACTCCACTCCATTCTACCCCATTCCACTCTACCCTACTCCAATCCAACCCAACCCACTCCACTCCATTCTACCCACCTCTACTCCAGTCTACCACACTCCAAACTGCTCCACTCTAATCATCCCTCTTTAATCTACCCTACTCAAATCTCTCCACTCCATTCCAATCTACTCAACTCTAATCCACCCAATCTACCCCACTCCACTCCACCCTAGTCTACCCCATTACACTCCAATCCAATCTACCCCCTCCGCTGTTCCCCAATCAATATTGCTCCACTCAAATCTCAACTTCATTCCAGTCTATCCAACTCCACTCAAATCTGCCCCCTCAACTCTATCTCAGTCTACCCCATTCTAATCTACCACTCAAATCCACCCAATCTATCCCATTCCACTCCACTCCAATCTACCACACTCCATTCCACTCTACCCAATCTATCCCACTTCACTCCAAGCTACCACATGCCACCCAAATATACCCCACTCCAGTCCAATCCAACTCCCTGCATCCCAATCCACCATCACTCCACCCCAATCCACCCCACTCCAATCTACCCTACCCCGCCCCACACTACCCTCTTCCAATCTACCCATCAAATCCGCCCACTCCAATCTATCCCACTCCAGTCTACCCCACGCCAATCGACGGCCCCCACTCTATCCAACTCAACCCCAATCTACTCCAATCTGCCCCATTCCACTCCAATCTACACCCTCCAAACTACTTAACTCCTATCTCACTCCAATCTACCCCACTCCACTGCAATCTATTCCACTTCACTCCAATCTACTACACCATAATCCATCAATCTATACCACTCCAATCTACCCAACCCCCTAATCTACCCCACTCCACTCCAATCTACTCCTTTCCACTCCTATCTACCCCACTCCAATTTATGACACTCCACTCTACCCCGATCTACCACACTCCAATCTACCTCACTCCACTCCAGTATACCCCACTCCACTTCAACCAACCCCACTCCACCCCAATCTACTCCACTTCACCCCAATCCACCCCGATTTAATCTACCCCAGTCCAATCTACCCCATCCAATCTATCCCACTCCAATCTACTCCACCCTACCCAATCTATCCTACTCCACTCCATCCAAATGTACCCCAATCTACCCCCAGTCCTTTCCATTTTGCCCTACTATATTTCACCCAATCTATCCCACTCCGATTTACCCCACTTCACACCAACCAACCCACTCTTTTCTACCCCACCCCACTTAAATCAACCTCACTCCAATTCAATCTACCTTAATTCGTCCCACTCCATTCTACCCCAATCTACCCTGATCTATAATACTCCTATCTACCCCACTCCAATCTACCACAATCCAATCGAATCCACTCCAATCTACCCCACTTCACCCCACTCTACTCTAACCCAAACCACCCCACCCAATCTACTCCATTCCACTCTCCCCAATCCACTTCCCTCAAATCTACCATATGCCACAAAAATCTATCCCTCTCAATTCCAATCTAAACCACATCACCCCAATCTATCCTACCGCAATCTACTCATCTCCACTCCACCCCAAACAACCTTCTCCAGTCTACCCCATATAATATGTCCCACTCCAATCTAGCCCACTCCAACCTCCCCCAAACTGCCCCACTCCAACCTACCCCAATCTACTTCACTCCAATCTACTCTACACCACCCTAACCCAATCTACCCCACGCCATCTCAATCTACGCCACACCACCCTATCCAACTTCACCCCAATCTACTCCACTCCAAACTATCCCACTCCTATCTATCTCACTCCAATCTACCTCACTCCACTTCAATCTACCTCACTCCACTCCAATCTACTCCACTTAACTCCAAAATACCCTACCATAATCCATCCAATCTATTCCACTCCAATCTACCCCACTCCACTCTACCCCACTCCACACTAACCTACAGACTCCACTACAATCTGCTCCTCTCTAATCCTATCTACCCCACTCCTCTCCAATCTACCCTACTCTAATCTACCCCAATCCACTGTCCTCCACTCTTAGCCAATCTACCCCACATCACTCCAATCTATCCCAATGTATCCCACTCCACTCTAGCCCGATCTACCCCACTCCAATCTACCTCACTCAAATCTAGCACACCCCACTCCGATGTACCCCACTCCACTCCAATCTACCCCACTACGCCCCAATTTACTCCACATCACTGCAATCTACTCATGGCTGACCCCTCGGGGGCTCGAGTCCCACTGCCCTTAACGGATGGCCCCCCCTTTCCGCCCCCCCCGGCGGGCCCTCTCTCTCTCCCCCCCTCCTTCTTTGCTCCGATCTTTAGCCCGCTGGCCACGACGCCCTCCACGGACAAAGCACCGTGACCCTGTCTGACCCGTTACACATACTTTGAACCACTCGCCACACCAGGAAAAATTTCCCTTCCGTTTTAAAAGTTTTTAGTTACTAGCCGGCAGTTCCAGAACCGGCGCATATTCCCTTGTTGATAGCTATCACGAGGTTACAAGTGTACACTAACTCGCACGGGGACGACATTTACAGACACCTCCACCAGCACACAATCCTAAAGCCGTGGAACCGAGAACTCTGCAATTGCGCATCCTCCCCCCCTGGTTTCCACGTCAGCGGGCCATTGGATACCACGCAACTGGCTGAGGCCCAGACTGAATGTTACGAAGGAACACTGTTTCTACTTCCTTAGATTGCTATGTAATCATATACTGTGTGGAAAATTGGTATTCATATATTGTCTCACCCCCTCTGGGGGCTTGTTTTTGCAAAACCTCAATAAAAAAAATATACAAAAAAAATCACTGCAATCTACTCCAATTCAATCTACCCCAGTCAGTTCCTCCCCACTCCAATCTACTCCACTCCAATCTACTCCACTCCCCACCAGCCGCGGCCTGTGCAGGTAAAAGCAGTGGGGCCAGGTGAGGGGGGATTTCAACAGACGATGACGAGGGAAAATTAAATAAATAATTAATGTTCCCTCATCATCATCTGTTGACATATCTCCCCCCCCCCCCCAATCTGGCCCCACTGCCCCACCACTATTACGTGCACAGGCCGCAGCTGCTCCCCACCAATCTACTCCACTTCACCCCAATCTATCCTACTTCAATCTAACCCACTCTATTCCACCCCACTCCAATATACTTCAATATACTTCACTCCAATCTACTCCACTCCACTACAATCTACCCCACTCTACCCCAATCCACCCCACTCCAATCTACCTCACCCCATCCCAATATACCCCAAGGCACTCCAATATACCCCACTTCCCCAATCTACCCTAGTCTACTCCACCCAAATGTACCCCACTCCAAACTACCCCAGTCTATTCCCATTCCATTCTATTCCATCCTACTATATTTCACCCTATCTACCCCTATCCACTTCAATCTACCACATTTCACTCTATTCTACTCGACTCCACTCCAATCTAACCCAATCCACACCACTCTTCACCAATCTACCCCACTTCACTCCAATCTACCCCATATATCCCACTCCTCTCTACCCCAATCTACCCTGATCTACCCTACTTCTATCTACTCGCATTACAATGTACCACACTCTGATCTACCCCTATCTACTCCACTTTAATCTACCACGCTAATCTACCCAACTCCTCAGCTCCAATCTTCCCAATCTACCCCCCTCCACCCCACTCCAATCTATCCCAATCCACCCCCTCTATTCTGCCCCACTCTACCCCAACTTCACTCTACGCCAACCGACACCACTCCACTCTACCCCAATATACCCCTTTCCACTCTACCCAATCTACCCCACTCCAATCGACTCCACACCACTCCACAAGATTAGGTTTTAGCCATGCTGCAGCACAGCCATGCTAAAACACATTGCCAACGCCCATAGTTATTGAAGAGGAGAGACCTAGTGACTTTGCCAATGCTTACTGTGTTTTCTCTCTAAGGACAGCAGAATTACACTTAACTCACAGCAAAGACCAGCAACAATGCGCATGCCTTTTCTTCCTGCATGTGCACATAACAGTGCACCAGTACCTGCATATGTATATGCATAGGTGGAATTCAATCTGAAACATCACCACACCATAGTGTTTCCCTAGGCGTTGTGTTAGACAGATTAATTTGCAGAAGATAAGTACCAGGGCCCTGGGTACTTTAAAGGAAGTCGCTGCAGGTTACACAACCCACTACTGCTGCCAGCGCTGGCAAATGTCATCACATTGCTACAAAGTGGCCACTTGACTATACAAGGTCACATAAAGCTGTAGTGTGTGGAATGGTATGTGATAGATAGATAGATAGATAGATAGATAGATAGATAGATAGATAGATAGATAGATAGATAGATAGATAGATAGATAGATAGGTAGGTAGGTAGGTAGGTAGGTAGGTAGGTAGGTAGGTAGGTAGATAGATAGATAGATAGATAGATAGATAGATAGATAGATAGATAGATAGATAGATAGATAGATAGATAGATAGATAGATAGATAGATAGATAGATAGATAGATAGATAGATAGATAGATAGATAGATAGATAGATAGATAGATAGGTAGGTAGGTAGGTAGGTAGGTAGGTAGGTAGGTAGGTAGGTAGATAGATAGATAGATAGATAGATAGATAGATAGATAGATAGATAGATAGATAGATAGATAGATAGATAGATAGATAGATAGATAGATAGATAGATAGATAGATAGATAGATAGATAGATAGATTGATTCAACACAAATGCCCTGAAGCATTAGGATAGCAGACTGCCGCTCTCTGCCCTCCGGCATATAAAATGCAGCCCTCCAATTTTCTCCTTTGTTTGTTAGTGTTGCCGACGCATTTCAGGGCTCACGGCCCCTTCTTCCTGGGCTGACAAACCACAAATGGAGCCTGCATGCTTTATTAAACAACTTTAATTGAGACAGCATCCCACCTCCTGAGGGGCGTGTTTGCATCCACTTCCAACTGGTGCATTGTGGGGGATGAAGTTCTGCATGCAGGAGCACGATCTCCTTATAGTAAGTCCATTTGTCTTTATCTTGATTTTCTTTCCAATACTTGCTCTAAGTGAGCCACGGATAAGAAGAGGGGGGCTCACTCCGCATATAGAGAGCGGGCCGCATTACCAAGTGCAGTTCTGACAGCGGCCCCTCTCAGCTGTCGATTTCTGTATTCAGCAACTGACGGTGGTGCCTATCCCCACGGCCGGGCTGCCGTGCAAGTAAGATTCAACACAAATGACCTGAAGCATTAGGATAACACACTGCCGCTCTCTGCCCTCCGGCATATAAAATGCAGCCCTCCAATTTTCTCTGTTGTTTGTTAGTGTTGCCGACGCATTTCAGGGCTCACGGCCCCTTCTTCCTGGGCTGACAAACCACAAATGGAGCCTGCATGCTTCATTAAACAACTTTAATTGAGACAGCATCCCACCTCCTGAGGTGCGTGTTTGTATCCACTTCCCACTGGTGCATTGTGGGGGATGAAGTTCTGCATGCAGGAGCACGATCTCCTTATAGTAAGTCCATTTGTCTTTATCTTGATTTTCTTTCCAATACTTGCTCTAAGTGAGCCACGGATAAGAAGAGGGGGTCTCACTCCGCATATAGAGAGCAGCGCCGCATTACCAAGCGCAGTCCTGACAGCGGCCCCTCTCAGCTGTTGATTTCTGTATTCAGCAACTGACGGTAGTGCCTATCCCCACGGCCGGGCTGCCGTGCCAGTAAGATTCAACACAAATGCCCATAAGCATTAGGATAGCACACTGCGGCTCTCTGCCCTCCGGCATATAAAATGCAGCCCTCCAATTTTCTCCGTTGTTTGTTAGTGTTGCCGACGCGTTTCAGGGCTCACTGCCCCTTCTTCCTGGGCTGACAAACCACAAATGGAGCCTGCATGCTTCATTAAACAACTTTAATTGAGACAGCATCCCACCTCCTGAGGGGCGTGTTTGCATCCACTTCCCACTGGTGCATTGTGGGGGATGAAGTTCTGTATGCAGGAGCACGATCTCCTTATAGTAAGTCCATTTGTCTTTGTCTAAAGTAGCAGAGGGATGTATTGGATAGATAGATAGATAAATAGATAGATAGATAGATAGATAGATAGATAGATAGATAGATAGATAGATAGATAGATAGATAGATAGATAGATAGATAGATAGATAGATAGATAGATAGATAGATAGATAGATAGATAGATAGATAGATAGATTGATTGATTGATAGATTGATTGATTGATTCTGGGAGTTAGGAATCTATAGCCCGGAGTCTTTCGCCCTAAACCAGACCCACTGCTTTAGTAACAGTTCCAGTTCATCTAAAGGAGGTAAATGCTTGATCCATTCTGTTAATACTAATTCATTCCATCAAAAGAAAGAATTCATTCAATTCTTGTCCTATTCTATTTTATCATATGGAGTTCTATGACACTAATTTGCAATAGTTCATATCCTTATTTCTGCAGTGATGTCTTTATTTACACTACATCCAAAAATACAGCCAGCCAACATGTACCGTAGAACAAATCCTCTTTCTCAGGGCTTATGTATTGTTGATAATCAAAAATTCTTAAGATTATTGCAATATGATGATTATACCTACATCACAATATCCAATTCTCAAATTTCCCCATTTCGGTATCTTATATAGACCTTTTGGCAACACAAGAGTTCCTGTGGTGTCCATGAAAACTGAGCAGAGAGATTCTATTCTGAGAGTAAAGACATAGCACCATATCAAATGTATAGCAAACCAAAGAAGTGGTCCAGTGGCGGCTGCTTGTAGTTGTAATGGGTGAGGCAATTGGGTGAATATTTCAACCCACTTTCAGGCGGTGTTAGAAACTCCAAAACTCCCAATCATGGCCTGTTATAAACATTGTTACAAAAGGGGGCACAATTGAGACCTTTGGAGTTGAGGCTCAAGGCAGGGCATGTTTCTCACACTGCCTGATACTGGCCAATGAAACCCAATTTTAAGTCAAAAAAATAAATAAAGTACTTACCTAGTTTTCTGTGCTACCACAATCTGTGGCTTCAAAGCAGCGAGGGGCCTCTGAGCCAACTCCCCTAACCAGTCCACCCACTGCTTTCATGCTGTTAACCAGCATGAGAGAAGCACCAAGATTGGTTGGAGTGGGCTGGCTCAGCCCTCTTACAGGCCATGGAGACCTCTGTCTGCTCTCCTCCGAGCTGTCTAACTCAGCTTGGGTTGGAGGCGTTTAAAGTCTGCATGTCAGGCTGCCCGTTGCAAGAAAACCAGCCTACGTGACATGCGCACTTTAAACTGCAGCATCACTTCTCTCCTGCTGCCAGTCAAGAGCATTGACCCTGTCCTACCCTGCTACATGGCTTGGACTGGCCTCACTGACAAATGATATGGTAATAAAATTATTTTATTACCATTTTATTTTTCATGCTTGCTGCGCTGGCAGTTGGGCGGGTGACTCTCCTTTGCCCTACTGAAGGACACGCCGCTGAAGTGGTCTATATGAGATACCGACGTGGAGCAATTTGAGAACTGGACATTGTGAAGTCCATTTGATGAACTAGATAGCAAAATAGCTAGATAGACAGACAGACAGACGGACGGACGGACAGACAGACGGACGGACGGACGGACGGATGGATAGATAGATCTATTATATTGCATTAATAAACGCTGTGCTCATGCCCTGTGCTCAAAAATACTCAGGCAGTGCCACAATGTGATGGACTTTCATAAACAAGTGCTAGTGTTAAGAATTAGGTGTTGGTGCTGAGCACCAGCAAACACCAGCACAAATTAAGCACTCATGCTAATCTTGTTGAGTGAAATTAGGGGTATCAGTAGCATTCGAGAGATGTGTACAGGGGTCTTTAGAGATGGTTGAGTAGCGTTAGCTGCGAAAAAAGGCAGGTGCTCAAGGAAACCGGTGTAAGATTGCTTGTGGCTCCCCTATAGGGACATGGTGAGGGAGTGGTGGTAGTGGAAGGTTGTCAGGAGCTGTGAAGCAGTAGAAATATTATATGGGTGACAAATGCATTAAAATTGTTCCTCATGGCATGAATGAGATCATGACAGGGAACTGTTGGGAGTTGCCACCTTTCTCATAAAAAAATTCCAGACATTTGATTATGTTTTGCTATTCTCATTCAGCCAAAAGCTGGCAGGCAAAAAAAAATATTTCATATAAACTAGGCAGGATTATTTTTATAACATGGCTATTCTCCCTTTGTTTGCACTGTTAACCATTCTGAAACGATTTAGCGCTCTAAGACATTTGAACTGATTTATCCACATAGTTGCTAATTTAGGTTTATGTTACAGAAGGGAAAAAATGTGTTTAGCTATTTCCCTAATATCTTTACCGGCCTGTAATTAAAAATACAGGCCAAGTTGGTGTGAGGGGAGGCGGGTATCAAGGAAGGAAAAAAAAAGTGCATAAAGCAGTACAAAATCTTGCTAGACATAATGCGCTGGTGGATATATGGCTGGAATTTAACCCTCTAGGTGTAGGCAGCACTTTCTACTCAGCACCACATCAAACAGTAGCCCGACTGGACTATTTCGTTATCTCTAGTTCATTAGTTAGCAGGGCTAAAATAGAATGTCTCCCTAGAATAATGTCAGATCATAATCCGCTGGTTTTAAGCTTAGCAGCATCACAAAAAGTAGAAAGAATAAACTCGACATGGACGTTTGAGAGAGGATTACTGAAGGAGGAGGAGTACATTATAAGGATGCAAGAATGGATAACCCAATTTTGGGATATAAATAGGTACTCAGCCTCAGCAGACATGGTGTGGGACAGTTTTAAAGCAGGAGTAAGGGGGGAGACACTAAGCTACACCCTGGTAAGAAGTAAAAAGGAAAAGGAGAAGGTGGAAGAGGAGATCAGAAATCTGATGGGTTTGGAAAAAACGCTAGTAGATGCAATAGAAAGACAAGACCCTATTGAACAGATCTTAGTGGCTATAGAGGTGCAGAAGTCAGAAACAGGGATCACTTTGGCACAGAAAACAGCAAGGAAATACCTAGCAAATAAAGAGAAATGCTACGAATGTAATGAGAGGGTGGGACATTTGCTCGCAGTTAGAACTAGGCAAACGCTAGCAGCAGGCGAGATAAAAGAAATTAAGGACTGTAATGGGGCAATTGTCAATAAAGTGGAGGAGGTGCAGGAGGTGTTCAGAAGATTCTATGAGAGGCTATATGAGCAAGATAAAAACAATGAAGAGCTAGAGGCAAAAAGCTTGGAATACTTAAGGCAAGGCCTACAGGAGGGGTTGAGTATCGAAGAAAGGGATAAACTAGATACGCAGCTAACGGTCCAGGAGATAAGAGATGCGACATTTAGCCTACCATCTGGTAAAGCAACTGGACAAGACCAGATCCCGGTAGAATTTTACAAAACTTTTTGGGATGTGCTAGCTAAAGATATTTGGATAATTTGTTGTTTGGCACAGGGGGGCAGAATAGTTCCTCAAACTTGGGCGGGCGCAGATATAATAGTGATCCTGAAAAAAGATAAACCCCCCACCGAACCAGGCTCCTATAGACCGATTACACTGCTTAATGCCGATGCAAAGATATTCTCCAAAGCACTGGCCAACAGACTGAGTAAGGTGATAGAAAGGGTGGTCTCCCCTACACAACATGGATTCATACCCGGCAAAGGAACTACTGAACACACTAGACAGCTGATCACCATTCTGGACGCTGCAGCGGCCTCAGGTGATCCTGTCGCGGCTATCTTTTTGGATGCCGAGAAGGCTTTCGACAGGGTCTCTTGGGTGTACTTATGGAAGGCTATGGAGTGGGCTGGTATAGGTCGAGGATATATAACCGCAATCCAGGCACTGTACAAACACCCTAGTGCTAGGATACGTATTAATAGATCATATTCCAATGCAGTACAGATCAGACGGGGGACCAGGCAGGGATGCCCAGCTTCACCTCTACTATTTGCGATATATCTAGATCCCTACCTGAGAAGGCTTATACAAAATAGGGGGATCACTCCAGTTATACTACACGAGAAAGAGTATAAATTATTTGCCTATGCAGATGATGTGGCTGTTATAACGCCGACACCAGAGGAGTCATTGATCGAAATAGAACAGGAGGCAAGGAAATTCGGGGAGGTGTCCGGATATTTAATAAATAGGGGGAAAACACAAGTAGTTCAGAATAGACACACTATATTTGCAGACGCAAGAGTTGTCTCAGACACAAAGTATTTGGGGGTTAGGGTGACTGCAGATTTAGAAAAATTAGTAGAGATAAATTTGGAACCATTGCTAGGCAAGGTCAAAAGTAACCTGGAGAGGGTCAACAATTTACACCTGACTCTTATGGGCAGAATTAACTTTATTAAAATGGTTACTTTCCCGAAATTTTTATACTTGTTTAGGGCAATTCCACTCTTTATTGAAGGTATATGGTTTAACAAAATAGAATCAATAGTAAATAAATTAATTTGGGCACAGGGGAAGACACGTAGAGCGTATCGGTTTTTGACATTACCACGAGAGAGGGGAGGTTGGGGAGCACCTGATTTTAGATTCTACTATTGGGCAACAGCTCTACAATACTCCAAAGGATTATTAGGTGGAAGTGCTCAGCAGGAAGAGAGAAAAAGTCCGGCGAATGTATATGAAGCACTTTTAGGTAAGGCGGCAGAAAACGCCTTAGTAACAACTGTGGACTATGCATACTTTAAACATACAAGATTTAAGACTCTGAGTGCGATATATAAAGTCTGGGGAGCAATAAAGAAAAAACTGGGACTGGGAAGGTATAACAGATATCTAAGACTCTATATGAACAATGATCTTCCTATGGAAATCTTTAGGGACACAGCTATGAAAGAATGGGACAAAAAAGGGATTAAGAAACTGGGGGAATTAATGGACGCAGGAGGAGCATTCTTAACGTTCCAAAACATACAGCAAAGGTACAAAATAGCTGGCAATAGTTTCTTTAAATATCTACAAGTGAGGAGCTACTTCCATACAAAAGTGGGGGGAGCAGGAGGGATGACAAGCTGTAGGATAATGGATTACCTGGGAAGCAACCTTTTATGTTCAATAAGACAGTTGTATGCAGAGCTACAGGTCTATAAAACAGATGACAGAGAGAAATATAGTAATAAATGGAGAGAACAAGTAAGAGCACGACCGGAAGACTTACAAAATTCCCT
Organism: Lissotriton helveticus; assembly: GCF_964261635.1. Taxonomy (NCBI): domain Eukaryota; kingdom Metazoa; phylum Chordata; class Amphibia; order Caudata; family Salamandridae; genus Lissotriton; species Lissotriton helveticus. The sequence goes on along the minus strand of NC_136068.1, from coordinate 184,187,391 downwards.
AGACTTTGGTCGAACTATTTTGTGCTCAGCTACACTTCAAACCCAACATTACAAAACAGTTTATTCACTATACCACACACCCGCTAGAATTGCCAAATGGGGGGGCTCCACTGGAATAATCTGCCCACGGTGCAACTCAACACATGCTAATATCACACATATGTTCGCACAATGTCCGCAACTATACACCTTAAAATTGGCAATAGAGGAGTTTCTGGAAAAATCACTGGGAATAAAAACTAAACTAACTGAGGAATTGATAATTCTGGGGGTAGGTTTAGAAGAAAATACAACTTATCCAGAATTCCTATTTATGGTTACAGCAGTATACAGGATAGTTGTTGCAAAAGCGTGGAAGGAGAAATCAGCACCGTCGTTTCAGATCTGGATAGCAAGATTACTATCTACATATAATTTAGAGAGGGCCATATATGACAGAAAAGGAAGAAAGGCAAAAGCTCTGGGGGACAAGATATGGTTTCCCATTGATCAATGGAAAAGTAGGAAAAGCTAAAAATTTGCTTTCTCCACTACTTCTGGTAGTAGTTGAGAAATTTGCATGGACTATAAGACTATTAGATATGACGTATGATGTACCATATTCATGTTTAGTGCGAGAATCTGCATATAATTGTTTAAATACACAAATCTGTATTTGGTTTAAAAGACTATGTAATGATAAAAATATATTGGCTGTAACAGAAAAAAGGGGGGGGGGGAATTTTTGAATAAAAAGGAAAAAAAAAAAAAAAAATACAGGCCAAGTTGATAAAAAGAATGGGCAGGTGAACACCGGGATACAGGCTGTGAAGGTGGCGTGAGCACTACAAAACGGTGTAGGGCAGGCGCTGAAAGCTGTGTTGCGGGGGTCCGGCAGCACCCCCAAAGTATCCATGCTGGTGGTCAAAAGGTGAATGAGCAATAATGATGCTATTAATTTTTGATTTTTTAAATTGAACTATGTGACACAAATTAAATAACTGTAAATCAACTGTGAAGACATTTCAGCAGTTAGAAATGTACAACAAAGCACTTTTTTCCCCAAAATTCTGAAGTGTGATTGGAACAAAGTTTTTAGTATGATCAAAACAAATCAAGACACTTTACTTGGTGATGCACCAGTGAAAAATATATCAGCTGAAATCCCATGTTATTTATTGTTAATGCCTTATATATTTTTTATCAGTAAAACTGTATTTCTGTGCAAATTTTGTAGCAAATAAAAATGGAAACTGTGCTGTCTGTAGGTGACAGGGACTACCACACCATGCTTCAGGAATATATTCGCAACAGCGTACTCCAAAGTGGTCCACCGACTACATACCACACTTTACTACTCTCCTGTTGATTGGGTGTCGATCATTTGCTACACTTGTTCTTCGTGTGCCTGGATTTTTTTGCATGTTTTTTTCTAGTTTTATATAGAGCAAACTCGACCCAAAAGAATTGGAGCACTTTACATGAGCACCAGTTACATTCCACTAGGACACATTCATTTTTTGTAGGCACAGGGAGATTAAGTTAATTGCCCAGAATCACAGGATGTTTAGCTGATGCTGGGACTCAACCCTGGTTCTTAGAGTTGGGCGAGCCAACCAATTTACAGGGAGAGCTGAACTAAGTGTCTGATAGAGACCGTGCAGGAGCTGAACCCTTAAAAGTTTTGCAATGTAAATCACACAACAAACATTACGTAAAATATGATGAAGTTCCTTCCAAATTCAAAAAGGTGTATTTCTTTAACATGTGAAGCATTGACATTAATAAATCAAATGTTTGGTGGAAATACCATTTTTGCCTAAACTCAAATAATTTAAGATGTTAATCCGCTATTTATTGAGGTTTTACTTTGAGAAATCAGCCCAGAAAGGGGTTTCTTTTTGTCCTGCCTTATATCAAAAGGTGTGATTTTATCTCTTTGTGCATTTTATTATATAGCATGAACTCAACCCAAATGCCAAATTGGAGCGCTTTAGACGAGCACCAACTGCATTACCTCCTCGTCCTGTCTTCCCGTCCCATTCCTTAACAGTGAACAGCTAGTCTGCTACCCAGAAACCCTACACCTAGCAGAACTTTTTAGCACTTCCCCCAATATGGTGCCACCTGTCAGGCAAGCATATAGGGGGAAGGGTGTCTCACAACTTCCTGAGAATACCAAAGAAACCCATAAATAAAAACAATCACCCCCAAAAAAACCAGGGAAGGGCTCATGAATGGGACAGGAAGACCAGGACTTCGGGTGAGTAACTGGGCATTACACAATGTATATTTATTGACTATAGACATGGGGTGATTAAGTGGTTTGCACAAGATCAGAGGATTTTTGAGCCGATGCTGAGATTCCAAGCTCGTTCCCCAGTCCCAAAGTCGGCAGCACTGGCCGTTACGCCACATCCCGGCTAGAAAGAGAGAGGAAGTCAGGCAGAAACCTCGTGAAAGCTCGGCTCGTTATGAGCTCGAGGTTCTTACAGGACAACGATCTGAGTTAGAGCCGGGCTTTAGACTCAGCGACTCGCCCAGCTCCAAAGTCAGCAGCTCTGGCTGTGATCTCTGTTACTTCAATGATTTAACATTCACGGCAGGCCCTGCTCTCTGGAAATGGTCCCAGCGTCACTAGGTGTAGGCATGCTGTACGTGGTGCGCATGCGCCTGTGACATTCTGCCGCGGTAGCGGGTCAAAGGGGGACTCAGGCCGTGGGGGTCTGTAGTGATCTGTGTCTGAGCAGCGGGGCCCTGCGGCGAGAGTGCCGGCTCCATGTGAGCTGGTGTGTGATGCTGTTGTACTCGTGCGCACAGCGAAGCATCGCGCCTCCTGGCAGCGGGACTTCTCGGCAATTAACCACAGGCCTCCAGCTGCTGCTCTGAGTCGAGTTCAGAGGCAAACCGCAGGCTCCCAACCACAGAGCCACGTAACAGGAGGAGAGAGGGGGAGAGCACAGCTCCGAAGGAAAGAAGGACGAAAGTGTGCGAGGAGAGAACAAGAAAGGGCAGAAGTGAGGAATGGAGGGAGTTCTGAGAGGGGAAAAAGGGATGAAAGGAGGGGAGGTGTGAAAAAAAGAATGAGATGAAAGGAGGAGGGCGAAGAGAAGACAGTGACGGGGAAAAGAGAGAAAGAGCTGGAGAAAAAAGAGAGGAAAAGGAGTGGAGAAGAGAGGAAACAAAGGAGGCATGGCAAGAGAGAGCGAGATTTAGGGTGTAAGAAAATGAAAGGTGTAAACAAGAAGGTGAGAGTAGGAGAGCTGGAGAGCTGTGCAAGAAGAGAGAGTAAGTGGAGGGGAGGCTCTAGAAAGGAATAGGAATGGACATGGAGAAAAGGGATGGGAGGCGGAGGGAGAATAAAGAGTGAGAGGTGGGCAAGAGAGAAAGAATAGAGACAAGGGGGGAGAGAATGAGTGTATTGACCTGGAATAGACAGAGGGACACAGAGAAGAGGGAATGGAGGAAAGCAGAGTGAAGAGAGAGAAAAAGAGAAGGGACGAAAATGAGAGTGGGAAAATGAGTAGGCCGTATCAATTAATGGAAGGGAGGGGTATACTGATAGGGAAGAGAATGTGGGATGAGGGGGTAAAGAAGAAATATGGGAGAGGAAAGGAAGTAGAGAAAGGCTGTCATGAGGCCCTACAAAGAGCTAATTACCAAATACTGATATCCTTTCCACCTCTGTCATTTGACTAATTCATATTTTTATTTTTATTTTACATAGTGCAAATTAGACCAGAGACATCGCGTATCAACGCAATTTACATGAGCACGAGTTTCGTTACAGAAGGACACATTCATTTTTGTTAGGCACGGGGAGATTAAGTGATTTGCCCAGAATCACAGGATGTTGAGCGTCATTGCCGAGGCTCGAAGATGGTTCCCCTTCTTCGAAGGCGACCACTCTAGCCGTGAGGCTACATCCTCTCCCCGTTTTTTCTTCCTGTCTGCCACCCTCCCATTCATGCACTACCCTGCCTCTGCCATTGTACTTTTAGCTGTCTGTGGGAGAGCTAATGTTTCCAATACATTACATAGACTTACATGAATGTTCCCAAAATTGGATGGCTTTTGTTGTCTATGTCACATCTGTGCTCCTCATTCAGTGGTTTTCCTACCTATTCTTGTGATTTTCCTGCCCAATGGATTTTGGTCTCACAGTGCTTTGGATGATATATCCATTCACTCTGAGGTCAGAACTCTCCTTCAGGTTAATATGAGGGAATGTTTTCTCATCCCGCTCTTTCTCTGTTCCCTCTCATCCTGCCACCTCTCACTTTCTAAACTACTAATGCCACGCCTCCAGTGAATTATCACTTTTCACTTCAGGCCCCTAGTTTTTTAGCTCTCACCTACAGCATTGCTTTAGCAATGCTTGTTTGGCGAGATTATAGTAAGGCTTTCAAAAGTCTACCCAAACTGCGGATTGGGTACAGTGCATGTGAGCCAGGCGCGTGCACATCGCCAGCCACATCACACATTGCACACCATTTGTCTGAGCCTCGGCATCAAACTTCAAAGGAATCTGCTCCCCCGCCCCCGCATCAGACTTCAGAGGAATGCGCTCCCCAGCCACAGCAATGCCAAGAGCTTGTTCTTTCATTCTTTCTACCTACTAAGCCAAACACCGGGCTCTAAAGTAGGCGTCTTTGCCACTGGACCCCTCCCCCTCTAAATACGACCCTTCCCCAGATTTGCTGACAGATGGTCCCGGTGATGTTGATCTAGGGACACTCTCCTGACCCAGGCCGAGTGATTTGCAGGCTGTCTCCGTGCCTGTGTCTTCTTGCTCTCTCTTGCTTTTAACACAAGGACTTTCCCGCTGGCTTTTCCTGGCACCGCTGACATCTGGCGGCACCTCCCCCATGTGAGCTTTCATTCTCTCTTTTTAATTTTCATTTCCCCCAAGCCTGCACACCGCACCTTACCACTCACTCACTAAAAAATTATCACTTTTGTTTTTAACTAGGAAATATTCTTGGCAGTTGCTGTTGCTTACGAACCACAGGCTTAGTTCTCATCAGCTTTTGTAAAGTGACTCGACTATTCTGCCACCTCTGTTTCTTATCCTCGCACTTTGTCTTCTTATATCTTCTTCTTCGTGTCTTCTTCCTCTCTTTGCTTCTTTCCCATCCGTGTCTAAAATTTCCCTCTTCTGTTCTTTCTGCTTCCGCTCTTACTTTTTCCTTTTCTCTTCTTCCTCCACTTTTCATAGCTAATTTCCTCAACTTTTACTCTCCCTCAGCCCCTGCTCTTCTCTCCCTTCACCCTTGCTTCCTCTCAAATGTCTCTCTGCCTTCACCCTTCATCTCACACTTTCACTCTCGCCTACTCTTGTTCTCACCTTTTCTTTTCTCCCTCTTGTCTCCCTCACTTCGTCTGCTTCTCTCCCACACTCCGTTACTATTGGTCTGGGTGCTTCTGCCCCCCCAACCCCCCACATTGGGCTTTTAATTTTTTTTCTTCTGTTTGCCAAAACATCCATGTTTGTTCTCCCCTCCCACGGGCCCCTGCTGCTGCCTTCTCTCGGCGTTGCCTGACACTCGCTTTAACATACCTTGCTCTGGTTTATTGCCCCGAACCGTTTTTCTTTCCCCAAATTTTTTACCCTATATGGCAACTGTCAAAATGCATATGCCTGTCTACACTCACGATATGAAACGGAGCGTAACCTTTATACGGTCATGTATGTTACAGCCCCAGTTCTTCATGGGGAAGCAGCCTTCTCACTACTGTCCCTGCCGCCACTTAGTAACAGTAAAACAATGTTAATTAGCAAAGATAAAATCCATATTTGCAGTTGTTGCCACTCAAAATATAATTAAAATGCACAGATTGATAGAGAAGCACCCCACGCCATTTGTGCTAACTTTTTTTTTATTTTTCGTTTTCCCATTCAACTTGGATCCAAAAATAGAAAAAAGGCACTCATGTAATTTTTAGGCGCATATTTTCTTGGTGTGCGCACCTACAAAATGACATGCAGGTCGCTCAAGTTTTTTAACATTTTTTTTAAAGCCATGCTGCACAGTATTGGTGACTGCGCACTCACACATTGCTCACTCACAGTAATGTAGTCCACACATACTGCACCCTCACACACACTGCCCCCTCACACATTGTGCACTCACACTACTTTAGGCCACACACACTGCACCCTCACACCCCCCACCCTCACACACCTCGCACCCTCAACACACTCTCATTACACTGTGCCCTCACACACTGCCCCCTCACACAGACCACTCACACACTGCCCCCTCACACAATAACCCCTCACACACTGCCCACTCACACACTGCCCCCTCACACACCTCGCACCCTCACACACTCTCATTACACTGTGCCCACACACACTGCCCCCTCACACACTGCCCACTCACACAGACCACTCACACACTGCCCCCTCACACACTGCGCACTCACACATTGCTCACTCACAGTAATGTAGTCCACACATACTGCACCCTCACACACTGCCCCCTCAAACATTGCACACTCACACTACTTTAGGCCACACACACTGCACCCTCACACCCCACACCCTCGCACACCTCGCACCCTCACACACTCTCATTACACTGTGCCCTCACACACTGCCCCCTCACACTGCCCCCTCGCACACTGCCCCCTCAAACACAACCCCACACACATCCACACACACATACAACCCCCCCACATACACAACCCCCCACACACACAACCCCCCACACACACAACCCCCCACACACACAGGACCCCACAAACACAACCCCACACACAACCCCCCCACACACACAACCTCACACACACAACCCCCCCACACACAACCCCCCACACACACAACCCCCCACACACACAACCCCTTCACACACACAACCCTCCACACACACAACCCCTCCACACACACACAACCCCCCACACACAACCCCCCACACACACAACCTCACACACACAACCCCACACACATATACAACCCCGCACACACAACCCCACGCAGACACACAACCCCACGCAGACACACAACCCCATACAGACACACAACCCCACACACACAACCCCACACACACACAAGCCGCCCCCACACACACAACCCCACACACACAACCCCATACACACAAACCCCCACACAACCCCCCCACACATAACCACAAGCACACACAACCACACACACAACCCCACAACCACACACACAAGCCCAAACACAACACACACCCACAAACACACACACAACCCCAAACAAAACACACACAACCCCACACACACAACCCCACACACACAACCACACACACACAACCACACACACAACCACACACACACAACCACACACACACAACCACACACACACAACCACACACGCAACCACACACAACCACAACCACACACACAACCACACACACAACTATCTATCTATCTATCTATCTATCTATCTATCTATCTATCTATCTATCTATCGCACTCACTCTATGTATCTCTCTATCTATTGCCCTCACTCTATCTATCGTCCTCTATCTATCTATCGCCCTCAGTCTATCTATCCATCGCCCTCACTCTATCTATCTCTCTATCGCCCTCACTCTATCTATCTATCTATCTATAGCCCTCACTCTATCTATCTATGGCCCTCATTCTATCTATCGCCTTCACTCTATCTATCTATCGACCTCACTCTATCTATCTTTCACCCTCACTCTATCGCCCTCACTCTATCTATCGCCCTCACTCTATCTATCTATCGCCCTCACTCTATCTATCTATCACCCTCACTCTATTTATCTATCACCCTCACTCTATCTATCGCCCACACTCTATCTATCGCCCTCACTCTATCTATCACCCTCACTCTATCTATCGCTCTCACTTTATCTATCTATCTATCTATCTATCTATCTATCTATCTATCTATCTACCTATCTATCTATCTATCTATCTTTCTATCTATCTATATATCTATCTATCGCCCTCACTCTATCTATCTATCTATCTATCTATCTATCTATCTATCTATCTATCTATCTATTGCCCTCACTCTATCTATCGCCCTCACTCTATCAATCTATCTATCACCCTCACTCTATTTATCTATCACCCTCACTCTATCTATCGCACTCTATCTATCTATCGCCCTCACTCTATCGCCCTCAATCTGTCTATCTATCTATCTATCGCCCTCACTCTATCTATCGCCCTCACTCTATCTATCTATCTATCTATCTATCTATCTATCTATCTATTTATCTATCGCCCCTCAATCTATCAATATATCGCCCTCCCTCTATCTATCGCCCTCACTCTATTTATCTATCTATCTATCTATCTATCTATCTATCTATCTATCTATCTATCTATCTATCTATCTATCGCCCTCACTCTATCGATCTATCGATCTATCTATCGCCCTCACTCTATCTATATATCGCCCTCCCTCTATCTATCTATCGCCCTCCCTCTATCTATCTATCGCCCTCACTCTATCTATCTATTGCACTCACTCTATCTATCGCATCACCACAGCATCACTAAGCATGACCACAGCATTCCTCAGGGGCACCACAACATCACTATGCACTACCACAGCATCACTGAACGCCACAGCATCACTCGTCGCCACCACAGCATCAATCTGTGAAACCATTCAACAACAACTGGTTCAAATATGTTCTCTCAATGTTTCAAGCTTTATTACAAATGTAACAAAAAATTGTTAATATTTCACTTCTGTTCTTGGATTTTCGTCACAATAAAATACACTGAACATAATCTTCACAAAAGTTATTTACAAAAGTTTAAGCTATTGCCATTATAAATTACAATAACTTTATTTAAGTATTAATTTTTTTTTTTTAAAACATTGTTATTTGAACTATCAATACATCTAAGTCACGTAAATACAACACATTTTGCATTACAAATGCTATAGGTGTCACATTTGTGAAAGTTATAACTATTGGCATTGTAAATGACAAAGCTATTAATTTTGCTATTTTCAAAACCAACACATAAATAAAAAAATTGTCATTTACAATACCAATAGCTCAAACTTTCCTAATGTGAGACCTATTGCATTGCAAATGCTTGTTTTTTTACAACTTAAGATGACCATCTGTGTTTGCGTATTTTCACACATGCGTGTCTGGCACTATTTTAAGTGCAGCTTGGTATTTTTGAATAAATCCCTATCAAAGCTGGCCGCTTCAGATGCGCATGTATCCACGGTGGCCATTTTTTATTTTGATTTGTTCCCATATAACAAAATGCATTCAAATATGGCCACCACAGATGCACACACATCCACAGCAGACACCCTTGAGTGTATTTTGTTATACTTTGAAGAAAACCCAATCAAGGACGGCTGGCAGTCATCTTTAAATGTATTTTGTTACATTTTTAAGAAATCCCAATTAAAGATGGCCACAATCTTTGGGAAGCAAACTTACCCCACAACGCTTTCAAGCTCGCCATGAATAAACAAATTAAATTACTGTCTTGGATCAAAGATAAGAAATCTTTTAAAAAATGTAAACACTCCTGGACAAGTGTAAACAAATCACCAAACCCACAGAGCTATCTATTTGAAATAATTAAAGGCTTTCATAAATCCTGTTTTTTAGCTCTGAGGTTTGGCCTATCACCAACTAGTTACGCACTGCCAACATGGACCCCAAAGCCTACCTCAATGCTATGCAGACTGTGCCTGGGACAAGAAGAAAAGCTCTAACATATACTGTGCATTTGCTGAGTTTTACAAACCGAACGTAGATTATGCAACATCTTCAAAACTTATGGCATCATGACATGCTGCAATGCTCTTTTTTTTCTGCTTACAAGGCTTGAGCGCCCAGGTAATAGTCTGTCTGGCAAAGTTCACCACCACTGCTGAGAAACTTCTCAAACCTGGATCCAAAACATCTTGACACAAAACACGCATACATCCCGACTACACCTTAGTGCAATTATGACTTGTACCAAGACCCACAGCTGGGCTTTTCACGTGTGCCCTATTGCAATTTTCAAGCACTGACTCCTTAATTGTGTGGCATTGCACCATCACTGGAGAATCACCGTCATAGCACAATGGCAACAATGCCCACTACTTACATGACCAACCAGCCGGGACAGCAATAATGGTGGAGAGAGGCTACACCACAAAATCAAGCTGAAAAAAATCAAGACTTTCAGCAGTATCAGCATGACCCACAGCATGGGCATATCGAACTTCCGTGTTGTGTGGAAACTGCACCACAAAAAGTCAGGATGTCTTCCAAACAGAATGATGACAATAAAGTAGATGCACAGTGGAAACATATTGACACAACACTGCAATCAAACAATAGAGGAGTCCTGCATTACAAGCGTTAACACTAGACCATGTCATCAGGTAAAGCAGTACTTACCCACAACACAATAGTGCAACATCTAACACTCCTAAACACAACGTTGACTGACTCCATTATGCTCAACCTGTACAAAACATACCACAAATCAGTCACAAATATGCTCTGCCTCATGTACCATAAACCTGTCAAATGTTCCCATTTTTACAGAATGAAGACTGGTCCCATAGCACACTCTGGCGTAAAATGAGACTATCACCCACAACAGCACAGGGTATTACGCTTCCCCACATTTTCACTCCAAAGGGTAATTCCCTTTGTAACCTCTTGTGACATGGTACTTCTTTCTCCCACATCGCACACCATGGTGTGCTCCACATACAACTTCTCCTAGCAAGGTATTACTCTTCCCCAACCTAGCATTCCACGGTTACTCCCACCTTCACCTTCTCACTACAGGGTACCACAGAGCCCTACATTTTCACTCCACAAAGTAAGTTACCCAAAGCAACCTCTCATAACAGGGTTGTACTATTACTCTAACTTAGCACACCACAATGTACTTACTCCACATGCATCTCCTCACAACAGGGCAGTCCACTTCCTCAACTTCAGATAATATGGGGTAATCCCCCATGGACTAATAACAACACAAAAATTCCCTTATCAATTAAAACCTATATTTTTGCTTTGAACCTCTAGAGACAGAGTACTGCTCTTTCCCCAGCGTGCACAGACAACACACACACACAGGTGTACCGCACACATATGTCTAACAATGGGTTACTGCCCTTCCCCTTATCCTTGGCACTTAATCACACCCAAGTATGTTTCTGCACAACATCATGCAGATGGGTACTACAATCTTTGCCCCAAACTTCTCACTAGACTTCATATGGAATCAAAATCAAATGCTCACACATTACTCTCAAAACAGCATACAGGCGGATTATTTAAACTTGCCAACCTGTCTTGCAGCATTATGCATTCAGCACACCACATCCATTGTTTATGACTGGCTTGCTTTATTGTCACACTTTATTTAAATGCTCCTAACTTGATGTCTTCCTTTTCTCTTGTGTTTTTCCCTCCCTTGGAGCATACCCTCTTTACAGTTGCGGCCTGTGGAGGGAGTTACGGTGGGGCAGGAAGGCGGGGAGGGGTAGGGGCAGGGTGGAGGGTGCTAAAAAACGGAATATGGATAATTGCAGGTAAGTAAACAATTTAATGAATACAACGAATTTCGTAGCGCGCCTTGCATTGCAAAATGCGATGCAGTGCGCACTACGAAATTCGTTTGATTAATTAAATTGTTTACTTACCTGCAATTATCCATATGCCGGTTTTTAGCACCTCCCACCCTGCCCCTACCCCTCCCTGCCTACCAGCCCCACCGTGACTCACTCCACGGGCCGTGGCTGCCTCTTTACCATCCGTCTGATTGGCTGGTTTGTATGTTCCACTTTTAAGGAACTACTATTTTGGTTAAGCACACCATGAGAGTGCATGTGTTTTCCAGCCCATACCCATCACCTACACTCAATATTGCTCCCTCTGTCTCGTGCTGCTTGCTCTCTCATGTACTTCTCTTCCATGACTTATACCTGCTCACCACGTTCGGTGTTGCTGTCTTCATCGTGTGCTTCGCCCAGCCCCTGGTTTACTGTCTCACTCGAGTGCTGCTTCCTCCCACCCCCCCAAACCAGGCTATATTTTTTTATTTTTCTCCTCGTCATGGCACTCTCTCATTCTCTTCCCATAACCTTACCTCCGAGTTGGCTTATTCCTAAATTTCTAACAGTACTTAAGTTGAGCCGGTGCTTGCCGTGGGGGACACATCGCTTATTTTTGGGGACCAGCACTTTTTTTCAGCCTCAAGCATTTATTGAGTGTAAGAGAAGGACATTATAGAAATCGGAAAGATTGGGGAAGAGATAGATAACAAAACAGTCACAAAAGAAGGAGCAGGAACCCGCAGGAGTGAGATAAAGGGGAAGGGAGTGTCTGGTAGTGGATTAAAAAGGTGTGAGGTTGTTTTACAACAGCCAGCCTTGGTATTCTGCATGCCTGTGTTTCATTGCACTAGCCGTGGGCATTTGAGCAGTGTTACAGGCACCGGCACTCTTTCTTTCGCAAATTAAGCACTGGTCCTAATCACTCTGCCCTCCACACTCTGCTCTCTCTGACCTTTCCTCCCCTCTTTGCCTCTTTACCCCCACCTGTCCACACTCCTCTTCACCTCCCCACCACATTATTTAAAGTCTCCTCCTGCCCCTCTCCTCTCTTTCTCGGTTGTTTATAAAGAAGTCATTTTGCAAAAGCAGCAGATTTTGGAAACCTGGGGTTTCTTGCGTGAGTCAGAATGCCTCAGCCTCTCTCCACCACTGTGCAGAGTCAGGGCCTTTGTACGTGGAATGGGAGCCAAAGCCCAGACTGGCCCTGGGTTATAAACTGTAGCAGGGGTTAGGAAGCAGGAAGTCTCTGGCACGCTGCGTGAGGCTCGAGGGCGACGTTCTGTGGAAGCAAAATACTGGCGCTGACGTCGTCGTGGTTGCGGCGCGTGGCCAACGGACGACATTCAATAATAATAAAGCCCCCCCTCCCCATCCGGTTTGTAGCCCCCCCTCCGTGCCCAGGTGAGACATCACTTCCCATCCGCTCCCCAGATGGAGTAGCTAGAAACCGGTTTGGAGCGGAGTTCAAAGAATGGTTTTTTGTTCTTTTTTATCATTTTATGATGATTATGAAATATTTGTTCTTTGACGTTGTCAAGGCTGAAACCTCAAACTAGTGTTTTGTTATTTGATGTTGTGCAACGTTTAAAGCGGAAGCAAGACGGAACAAGGGATATGAGAGGGCAGCATTAGAAAAAAAGAAATTGTGAAAAAGAAAAGCAAGCAAAAGAGGTGTTTACGGAATGAGAGAAAGATTGGAAGCGAAATGAAAGGAAGAAAACAAGCCAAAAAAGTCATAACGAAATTGAGACAAAACAGGGAATACAATAATGAATGAATAAATATATGAAAATCAATAATACATTTTTTAAGTGAAAACAAAAGAAAGACAGAGGCACTTAAAGAGGCAACAAAAGAAACAGTCAAAAAGTGATAAAGAAAGACAATCAAATGAAGACATGGGAGAATAAAGGTAAAGCCACACAGGAAAAAAAACAAAGTAAGATTTTTAGAAAGGAAATATTTGAGAAAGAATGGAAGAAAGAGGAAAGTTAACAAAACGGTCAAGAATAAAACAATGACTTAATGAAAGAAATACCTGAAGAGGTAAATGACAGAAAGAAGGGAAAGAGAAAGAAAAAACCACATAGCAGAAAAATGCACTTGATAAAGATGAAAACAAAAAAATAACGAATTAAAGAAAAACACAAAGTAAATTCAAAAGTATAAATAGTGGTAAATGTATAAAGACAAACAAAGTGAAGGAAGGGGTTATTGGGAGTGGAAGTCCGCATAGTCAGTTTCTTGCAGCCGTTACATTAATTATGTGCTTACGTAGAGCTGTTTATAAATTGGATGGATTTAGGTGCGAGGATACTAAACGGACTGAATTAATGTTTCCAGCTTGGATTTCCAAATCTAAATGTGACTATTACAAGTTGTTCTGCCTCGAATGGGGAATACCTTGCCAACTCCATTTGCCAGGTCAGCAAATAAAACCTGTGGATCCAACAGACAACTTTATGCACCCATGTACCACCTGCTTCTAGCAGGTGGTAAATGGATGCCGGGAAAGCTGCATGGCAGGGTGTGTGGAGGGCATCCAGTGCCAGAGGAGACTGGTGCCAGGCAGTGGGGAGCGTTCCATGCCCGTCTTTCCATTTAATTGAAGGCATCAGTGGGGGCCAAGCTTTCTCGCTTCCATCAGCTCTGCCATTTTTAGCAGCGATTTCATCTGATGCACCCCATAAAACTGCACCCGGTGTTCTCCATACCCAGAAAATGTGGATGCAGGAACACCAGGCCTTGTATGATTGGGACATAAAGGAAGACATTCTGAAGCAATATATATGCGAAAAACATTTACAGGACCAAGGGAGTAAAGAATCAAATAAACCAAAAGAACTCAAACAATAGAACCACAAAGCATGCAGACAAAATAAACTAGAAGGAGTGATTGAATGTCGAAAGTTATAATAATAAACATTAAGAGGGTCCTACCTAGCAAATGAACTCTCTTTTATTCACAGGTTGTTCCATCTCATCAGTTCAATGTTGTGTCTCTGTGCGCGCGTGTGTGTGTGTGTGTGTGTGTGTGTGTGTGTGCACCCAGGTGTGTGTGTGTAATAGTGTATGCTTGCTGTGGTGTGGTATACTGGGGATGGATCACAAAAAAAGACTTGGTCTCAAAAGAGGGCTTCTCCACTGTAAATGTAGACTTACATTCCAGCTGTGACAGATACAATTGGTTCGCCCACAAAGGTTAAGGTTCTATCCTTCCATAACCATCACCCCACAGTTTGGTGTTCCACCACCTCAAAGGACTGAAGTGAGTTTGCCCTTGTGTTGTTTGCATGCTTGCATCACTACAGGAGCCAAAGTGTGTGTGAGATCGAACTCCATAACTAAACTCGAACTGTATGATTTTATCTCCACAAGCCCCAAAGATCAGTCTGGAGAACCATACTGCATACACCTGGGAACCTTGTTTCCTGTTTCAGTCTTTGCATGTCTTCTTCCTCTTGAAGCTTTTGCTTCATCTCAAATATGCTTCATGAGACCCTCTTCTGGGTCGTTCCAACGCCTTACGACCCACTTTAGACACTGCCTGCCAGAGTGTCGGCTTTAGTGAACCGAGCTCTGTTTTATCTATTTATGAAGTTTTATATAGCACAAACATGACCTTGGGGGTATCAGAGTGCTTTACAAATGGTCAAGAAAGAAGAAACAGGTAAAAAAGACAACAGCATAATCGAGAACAGTACAGGATGTGTTAGCTCCCAAGTTGAGGAAAGATACCACCACAAGGTCCAGGCCGCCAACTCAGAAAACAAGATCATAACAGGCGGGTGATTTACATGGGTGTAGGCCTATTGAAGCCCGGAAAGTTGAGTTTGTGAGCTCTAGAGCAGACATTTGTTCCCCAGTAGCACTTTAACTTCCTTTTTAAATGATGCAGTTGAGTGGTTTAGTCTGATTTCAGGAGCAGGGAGTTCCAGATTCTCAGGGCAATACCCAAGAATGCTTGATGGTGCATTTTCTTTTCATAAACCTTTTGTGGTATCAACAATAAGGTACTGGCACTTCTAGCAGATCTGCAGCAGCCCAACAGCTCCATTTTTTTGTGCTAGGTACCACTGAGTGTTGAAGTGTATGGTTTTATGGATCATTCAGGATTTATTTTAAGTGAATCCTTGCCTCATATGGGAGCCAGTTTAGAGTTTGCTGGTCAGGAGTGATGTGGTTGTATCTTTTAGATCCTGTAATGAGCCTTGCAACAGAGTTAAGAGAGGCCCTTATGAGCTAACTTAGATCTAAGGAGGCCGCAGAGGACTGCACTTACATAGTCCAACCCCGAAATCACTAGGGCTTGAACAGCTGATTTGAAGTTGTCGTTGGAGAGGAATGTTTTCATTTTTCTTAAGATGTTCATTTGGCCGTTAGCTCCTTTGGCGGCAGTACTGATGTGCTTCTGCATGTTCAAGTTCTTGTCTAGTGTTATTCCTATAATGTCCGGTAATCAGTTACGAGCTGTTGGGTGTTAGTTGCTTCATCTATTCTCCGATATCAGGTGACTGTTTGGGTGGGACGATTAAGATGAATTCTGTTTGAGAGCTTTTAGTTTGAGGTGGTTGCATGTCATCCAGTTTTTTTTAGAGTTAAGTTGAGAGACCATATTACTTTGGGGGAAGAGAATTTCAAGTACAGTTGGGTGTCATCGGCATACGTGTGATAGTAGATGTTGGATAATTTCTGAATTTCACTTAAAGGCTCAATGAACAGGTTAAAGAGAGTGGATAAGAGTGGGATCACTAGTGTGACCGGAGTGGAATTGGACAGGGTCTGATTAACCTTGCTTCTTTGGGTTTTGTTGTTGAGAAACGGGGTGAACCAGTTTAGGATGGACCCTGATAACCCCTGTTAGTTCTTAAAGTCTCAGGTAGGTTTTCTCTCGGCCAAGCCACAAGCTGACCGGGTCAACTCATGATCCTGCCTGCCCATTGATCCTGGATCTACTGCAGTTACTGGTAGAGATGCTCTGTGACCATGTCCAATCCTCCAAATGGCTTTAATAGGCTCCTGTCATAAACAAGTTTAAGAAGTCCCTTAAGTCTGCTGTGGAGTAGTGTGGCTCAATGGTTAGATGGCGGTGCTTTTCATGTCCCTGTACGAGGAAAGATTTGTCTATCAAAACAATCCATACAATAAGCATATCCTAAAATGGTATCGCTACATAGACGATGTCTGGTGCCATTGGAGTGGGACCCAAGAACATCTGGCCCAGTTCCATGACTGGCTGAACAACAGGCATCCAGACATCAAGTTCAGTATGACACACAGCAATACCCGCTTAACCTTTTTGGATGGTGAGGTCTTCGTCAACAATAACGAACTAGTTACCACATTACATCGTAAAAAAACAGATAAAAACACCATTTTACATTACCAAAGCTTCCACCCACAGAGTTTAAAAGAAAATCTACCGTACAGCCAACTGCTAAGAATCAGGCGCAATTGCTCAAGAAAAGAGGACTATTTTACACATGCTGAAATATTCTGTGAACAACTAAGAGCGAGAGGCTACCCGAGAAAGATGCTTAAACATGCCACTAAACGCGCATGGTTTACTCCAAGAGAGAGGCTGTTAACAAAAAAAGAAAAAAAACCTCTGGAACAACTAGTGTGTGTTTCCACATATGGTCCCCTGACAAACAAATTCAAATCAATTGTGCTGAAAAACTGGCACATGTTGTCAAATCTAGAAGCCCCATTCGCAAGACCAATGTTTGCCCTAAAAAAGAATAAAAATTTGGGTCAACAACTAATAAGAGCTGACTTAGGGGTCTCAACAGTGAAAAGTGATTTACGCACATTATGGAATTTGAGTCCAATACAGGGCCACCATAAATGTGGCACCTGTGTCTCATGTGCAAGCACAATACAGGGGACTAAATTCGAACACAACTCCATTAGATGGAATCACTACGAGTTCACTAATTGCAAAAGCAAAAATATTGTCTACGTAATACTTTGTCCTTGTGACAAAATATACGTAGGCAAAACCAACCAACAGATTACTCAGAGACTGGCCCAACATCGCTCCAGAATAAAGCAGAAAGTGATGACAGCACCAATGGTCCAACACTTCGTAGAAAAAAATCATACTGAAAAAGACCTACATTGGTCTGTCTTATCTGGAATAAAAACTCCTCCGAGAGGAGGAAATGTGGAAAATCTGTTACTAAGAAGAGAAGCATACTTAATTGCTAAGTTCAACTGCGTGAATACAGGACTGAACGAACAATTTGAAATTTGAACGCACACTGATGTCCGCTGTAAAGACACTGATCCACTAATTTCAATTTAGGACTACATCTCCCATAATCCCTTTACCACATGACTAGATTTAAACAGAAGGGGTCATGTGACCAAACACCGCTGAACACCAGTTCGTCACGGAAGCAGGAAGGAATATCACGAGTGTCTAAAAGACTCAAAGGTAAGGGCAGTAAACCGCGGGGTCAACACGGCACAAATTCTAAACAAATCTTTCCGCCCTTTATTATCGTTTTTTTAGCTACACGCAAGCTTTATGAAAACAAAGCCATAGGCGGTACTGTGCATCAAAAAGAAGCGGCGATGCACCGCGGACCAACCCCACAAGTAAGCAAGTCTAATAAAAGGTTACCGTTTCATGATGAGAAAATATATGAACTGTTTACTAAGGGTTCTCCACACGTCTCATTAAAAACAGACTCTGCCGCAGCAGCCCAGATAAACGAGACCCATAGAAAAGGAAAGCAAAGCACAAAGAAAAACAGATTTCCATCTTTAACACAAATAATGAGGTTTCCAAAAACGTAAGTCCCTTGTCGTTTTGAATTATCGTGACAACTGATTGTATAAAGGTAGATTAGGGATATAACTAGTTCCTCTTACCCTTACAGAATCATTGAATGCCCTGCAGTTCCCACCATGATAGATTCAACCCAACGCCCATAAAGGTAATACCAACGCAAACGGCTTTTAGTACAAAACTGATGCAAATGTAAGGTCCCATTGTAAATAAGATCTCCCCTCAATCTTTTAGGTACCCAACTAACAAAAGCCCTGAAGAAAAGCCTGGCGAGCAACACACAGGCTTGGAAACGCGTCGGCTTGTCTAGTACCTGATTCGTTCTCGAACATTTAATGCGCCAAGGGCCACCAGTCGAACACTGTGAATTCACACAGAAAGGTGCATGTAAAATGGCATGCCCTGGCGCAACCAGTCCCCAATTACATTAAAGTTATATAGTCACGGCCTGGTAGTAAAAATTGTTAGTAGGGTTCAACAATAGCTTGTTGCACATCATATGTAAATATATGTAAACATGTATAGCAATGTATAGTGTTTTTGTTTGAATTGTTTGTTTGAATGTTTTTTGTAAAATTTGTATATAAAACACTAGCTTCTGGTGTTTGACAAAAAAAAACCTCGGACTATTACATTGGTTCATCTAAGTGAAGCAACTTGCAAATGTGGTTATGAATAAATAAATCACAACACCCACGAAAATTAAAAAAAAGTTGGGTGGAATCTGCTTCAAATAAAATAAAGCAGTAGAAAGAAATAGCAACTGGGTTCCTCTTATTTTATACATGTCAATGGTTAGAGCGGCAGACCCTGTGCAGACGTCTAGCCCGGGACCAGGGTTCAATTCCCCGCCTCGGTGAGTCTTGGGCTCAAAATTCCACGGACCTGATAATTCTCGCCTCGGTGCCTATTCCAATCATGGAGTCCCACTCTGCAACTCTGGGCAATAGCTTGCTTAATCTCCACAACGGCCCCCACAATGCTAAGGATGCCTGGCCTCCACCTTGGGGTGCCCAGGAGTGGACACCTCACAGGGAAAGCCAGGATGGGTTCCACAGCGGTATTCGTACAAGCGCCTTGAGACCCTTGCGGGTGAGTAGTGCGCTATACAAGTATCAATTTAAATTTTTTACATTTACAATATTTTGGCATCCTAATTTCTGCAACTTTCAGTTTCAACTTTTTTATGGTCATTGGTAATATATACAACAGGTACGCAATTAGGCATGTAAAATCAATACAAATGTAAAGTAGCTGTGACAATAATAATTACAATAATAACTGACAACTAGAAACTGCATGCAATTACCATTATAACTTCAATAATGTTGCATATTTAGGGAGTTGGCTAAACTAAATAATGCTTGAGGTTTGTGGGGATCGGTAGAAAGCTCACTGGTGGTAGAGAGGAGGAGCTATAAGCGGGGTGCATGCTGGGTATGACGCAGGTACGGATATGACCTCCCTCCACCCCTGCGCGAACCTCTATATGGGTCTGGTTTGTTTACATTGGATTTAAATTTATAGCGCTGAAATATTGAGTTCCCTTGCTCACTGTGCCACTGGATTCAAGCTAGCCTGGCTGAAGAAGGGTGACATACCCTGAAACCGGTCCCAGGATGCTTGTTTCTGGTCCAGGGACCTGGCCTGGCAGTTCGGTCTGGACTGTTCCCATGGGGCACAGGGTCAAGACTGATTTGCATATGGCTGGGTCGAAACTGGGGTGGCGTAGTGGGCAAAAGAACAATGGATTTAACCCAGATCTTTTGACTGGGAGAGAATGTTTGCATTATCAACATTCCGTCCATCATTGGTTTGCTGTAACACTTTTCGCCCTAAGTGGGATGAGTATGGCAAGACGTGGGTCTCTTGCTCACATTTGTTTACTGTAAGAAATATTAAGATCAGCACACAATTTGGTTGATTGTTGTATCATTTTGATGTGTATTCTTTCTGTATCAATTGTTCTGACAAATTCACCTCTTCATTGTAGTGAATTTGAAATGTTGTTGTTCTGTACTAGCCTTTAAAAGGAAACCTAATACAAATTATTTTTTAAAAAACCTCTAATAATGTTGCACAATGTACAATTAACTGCAACACATACATCTAACACTACAAACAAGCTCTGAGTTACAGTGAGTAGAGTCCTTCAACCCGTAAAGAGCCTCCACGTCTCAACTGGGGTACTAAGCATTATATAAATCTACTATACAATATATTACGTTTACAGCATGTTCCTATACCTTTTTTGGATGTTAGACCTTTTGTATTTTCTAACTGTATTGCATTTCTGCATCCTCAAGCACTTCCAGCACATGTTACGCATTGAATTCAGCCAAGCTTCTTATGGAGAGAGCCAAGGGTATCTCAAGGGTATATCAATTAACCAATCTAACAGCATTTGTAAAGTGCAACATTGTCACCCCTAGGGGTATATGGGCGCTGTGTCTCAGTCAAAGAGCCAGGTCTTAAGTCTATTTCTGAAGTCTTCCAGTGAGAGCTGTACGGAGCAGGAGGGGTGGGTCTCAAGGTATTTCTAGCTTATACTTGCCAGTAAATAACTAAATCTAGAGTGCTGCAGAAGTTCATCTAGAACTCATGAAGGTTCCTATTCTTACAGGTCTTTGTGAATTGTGCCTAAAACTTCTAGAATGTGAATAAAACAGGAATGTTCGGGGAATATTCATAAACAATATGTAAGGGTAAGTGAAACCCGCTACGAGTACTACTTGACGCAATCTTATATGCTTTTGTGATTAGGCCCCATATCTGTGGATTCTGGGTCTTACTCATATTTAATATACCAAGTTATTGTGTTATGTCTATGATTCTTTAAAAAAGCCTTACGCTGTTTTGCAGGTAAGAGCGGTGGGGTGGATGGGCCCGGGTTTTGACAGACGACAACGAGGGAAAAATATTTATTTATTTATTTCGTTTTTACCCATGATCATCTGCTGAATCCCCCCAATCCGGCCCCAATACCTGCACGGGCCACAGCTGACACAACTTTAAGAATGGAATACCACACTCATTTTAGCTCATTCTAGCTCATTTGAGATTTTTGTACGCACTGGAGAAAGTAGTATACAACTTGAATTTCTTTCTGATGGTGAAAAGATTACATATTTCACCAAGCCTTTAAGGCAATCATTCAAGGCCCCTGGGACCAGGTGCCGGAAGGAGTGCCACTGCCCCATTCCCTCCACCAATCCCCTGTGAATGGTTTTCTAAAGAAAGGCATGACAGCCTGGGGAGAACCCCACCCTCAGCTCCCAAAAGCTGGATTTGCAGGTCGGGCAGCATGAAGTTACTTTGTGACCTGTCTGGATGGGCTTCAGCTCGTACAACCCTAAAAGTACCCCTGACGGAACCGTGCACAGAAATATCCTATACACATACAAAACTAGGCTTGACAAAACTGTTGAAACCAGCCCCACGCTGCAGGAGGCCACTGGCCTGATTTTGTGTGTCTTGGAAAATTCTGAGCTCTGCGCAAACTCCTGTTTGAGCAGGGGGTGGAATTCTGAGTTCTGCAGACTGTATGACAACCACAGGTTACCAGGTGCAATAAAGTCTCCATCCCCTGATGAAAATCATAAGGTGAAACCAGCTGGACAAGGCCTGATATTTACTGGGACATGCAGATTTTGGTGCGGTATCTTTACACAATCTTCCACATTAACCCAAAATAACCCCTGTTTGAGCAGGGGGTGGAATTCTGAATTCTGCAGACTGTATGACAACCACAGGTTACCAGGTGCAATAAAGTCTCTATCCCCTGATGAAAATCATATGGTAAAACTGGGAGACGGCCACTACAACGGGGCCGTATCCACGCATAACCATAAGCATGCATGCATTACAACACGTGTGGTTACAACGAAAAGCCTTTACCGCGCATACCTTTACTACGAAATACGTAGTAAAGGCATGTGTGCTAAAGTTTTTTTTTAAAAGGGGGGGATTGGGGGTCTCCCCCCACAAAAAAAAGCGTGAGTTTAAAAAAGGGGGCTTGGGCGGTCAGCCCTCCCCCCCCCCCCCAAAAAAAACGCAGCTGTTTCCAAAGTGTAAAGAAATAGATGTGGAGGCAATCGGCGTCATAAGAGGAAACGGAAAAACACTTACGCTTCCTCTTAACGATGTACAACGTCAGCACGGAAGATCAAGGAGAGGAAAGGTAAGGAGGAATGAGGGGGTGGTGTCGCGGAGGGGTACATTTAAAAGGTACATTTATAGGGTGAAAATCCTTTAACATGAAAATGCCATTTACATGCATAGTTTAACAACGAAAATCGTTGTAAAAGTATGCGTGTAAAAGACATTTTAGTGGTAAAGGATATGTGTGGTGATGGCATTCGCATTGTAACGCATGTGTGGTAAAGGCATACTTTACAGCGGAATGCGTTGTAAAGTCATACAACCGATAAAACCAACTGGACAAGGCCTAATATTTACTGGGACATGCAGATTTTGGTGCGGTATCTTCACACAATCTTCCACATTAACGCAATATAACTGAATTTATTCCACCCCATAAATATCGAATCCAGAGGTTTGGAATTTTATCGGGTTCAATTAATTCGATATAGCGCTCCCAGGCATTTGTAAACCGGCCCCATGGCTAGCATAGGACATTGAGGCATGCTTGGGCTAAGGATGCCCATTCTGCTCTGAAAGCAAGTCCAATTGGTCGCACACTGCTTGTCCTACCAACGTGTTACCCCAAAGCATTATGGTCCATGAAGTAAGCATCAGCGGGTGCGCCTCTGCCAGGGTCTTGAGCAAAAATCACTGTCGCGTTGGCCATCCCTGGACACGTGTTTCGAGGTTGTTACCTCTCGTCAGCAGGGAATAGGCATGTATGTAGGGTTGCTGCGTAGGCTGCCAAAAATTTTTCTCAGGTCCGGTACCGCTCGTGGCACGAAGGTGCGTAACCCGGGCTCGTCAGCCCCACCAGCTCAAGGGAGCCTGAATATAAAAGAAAGTCCAATTGGTCGCACACTGCTTGTCCTACCAACGTGTTACCCCAAAGCATTATGGTCCATGAAGTAAGCATCAGCGGGTGCGCCTCTGCCAGGGTCTTGAGCAAAAATCACTGTTGCGTTGGCCATCCCTGGACACGTGTTTCGAGGTTGTTACCTCTCGTCCGCAGGGAATAGGCATGTATGTAGGGTTGCTGCGTAGGCTGCCAAAAAATGTTCTCAGGTCCGGTACCGCTCGTGGCACGCAGGTGCGTAACCCGGGCTCGTCAGCCCCACCAGCTCAAGGGAGCCTGAATATAAAAGAAAGTCCAATTGGTCGCACACTGCTTGTCCTACCAACGTGTTACCCCAAAGCATTATGGTCCATGAAGTAAGCATCAGCGGGTGCGCCTCTGCCAGGGTCTTGAGCAAAAATCACTGTCGCGTTGGCCATCCCTGGACACGTGTTTCGAGGTTGTTACCTCTCGTCAGCAGGGAATAGGCATGTATGTAGGGTTGCTGCGTAGGCTGCCAAAAAATGTTCTCAGGTCCGGTACCGTTCGTGGCACGCAGGTGCGTAACCCGGGCTCGTCAGCCCCACCAGCTCAAGGGAGCCTGAATATAAAAGAAAGTCCAATTGGTCGCACACTGCTTGTCCTACCAACGTGTTACCCCAAAGCATTATGGTCCATGAAGTAAGCATCAGCGGGTGCGCCTCTGCCAGGATCTTGAGCAAAAATCACTGTCGCGTTGGCCATCCCTGGACACGTGTTTCGAGGTTGTTACCTCTCGTCAGCAGGGAATAGGCATGTATGTAGGGTTGCTGCGTAGGCTGCCAAAAAATGTTCTCAGGTCCGGTACCGCTCGTGGCACGCAGGTGCGTAACCCGGGCTCGTCAGCCCCACCAGCTCAAGGGAGCCTGAAAATAAAAGAAAGTTCAATTGGTCGCACACTGCTTGTCCTACCAACGTGTTACCCCAAAGCATTATGGTCCATGAAGTAAGCATCAGCGGGTGCGCCTCTGCCAGGGTCTTGAGCAAAAATCACTGTCGCGTTGGCCATCCCTGGACACGTGTTTCGAGGTTGTTACCTCTCGTCAGCAGGGAATAGGCATGTATGTAGGGTTGCTGCGTAGGCTGCCAAAAAATGTTCTCAGGTCCGGTACCGCTCGTGGCACGCAGGTGCGTAACCCGGGCTCGTCAGCCCCACCAGCTCATTGGAACCTGAATATAAAAGAAAGTCCAATTGGTCGCACACTGCTTGTCCTACCAACGTGTTACCCGAAAGCATTATGGTCCATGAAGTATGCATCAGCGGGTGCGCCTCTGCCAGGGTCTTGAGCAAAAATCACTGTCGCGTTGGCCATCCCTGGACACGTGTTTCGAGGTTGTTACCTCTCGTCAGCAGGGAATAGGCATGTATTTAGGGTTGCTGCGTAGGCTGCCAAAAAATGTTCTCAGGTCCGGTACCGCTCGTGGCACGCAGGTGCGTAACCCGGGCTCGTCAGCCCCACCAGCTCAAGGGAGCCTGAAAATAAAAGAAAGTTCAATTGGTCGCACACTGCTTGTCCTACCAACGTGTTACCCCAAAGCATTATGGTCCATGAAGTAGGCATCAGCGGGTGCGCCTCTGCAAGGGTCTTGAGCAAAAATCACTGTCGCGTTGGCCATCCCTGGACACGTGTTTCGAGGTTGTTACCTCTCGTCAGCAGGGAATAGGCATGTATGTAGGATTGCTGCGTAGGCTGCCAAAAAATGTTCTCAGGTCCGGTACCGCTCGTGGCACGCAGGTGCGTAACCCGGGCTCGTCAGCCCCACCAGCTCAAGGGAGCCTGAATATAAAAGAAAGTCCAATTGGAAACACTATTTATACAGGCTCCCTTGAGCCGGTGGAGGTGACGACCTCGAGATTCCGCACCTGCGCGCCATAAGAGGTATCTGGACCTATTAATAGTTTCGGCAGCCCACGCAGCAACCCCGTGCACACGCCTAATCCCTGCTGACGAGCGTTAATGAACGCGAAACACGTGTCCAGGGATGGCAAGCACACCAGTGAATACCCTCAAGATTCAAGACTCGGGTAGAAGCGCACCCGCTGATACCTACTAAATCGACCATCATGCTCCGGGGTCACACGCTGATGGGACGAGCAGTGTGCGACCTCATTTGGAAACACTATTTATACAGGCTCCCTTGAGCCGGTGGAGGTGACGACCTCGAGATTCCGCACCTGCGCGCCATAAGAGGTATCTGGACCTATTAATATTTTTGGCAGCCCACGCAGCAACCCCGTGCACACGCCCAATCCCTGCTGACGAGCGTTAATGAACGCGAAACACGTGTCCAGGGATGGCAAGCACACCAGTGAATACCCTCAAGATTCAAGACTCGGGTAGAAGCGCACCCGCTGATACCTACTAAATCGACCATCATGCTCCGGGGTCACACACTGATGGGACGAGCAGTGTGCGACCTCATTTGGAAACACTATTTATACAGGCTCCCTTGAGCCGGTGGAGGTGACGACCTCGAGATTCCGCACCTGCGCGCCATAAGAGGTATCTGGACCTAATAATATTTTTGGCAGCCCACGCAGCAACCCCGTGCACACGCCTAATCCCTGCTGACGAGCGTTAATGAACGCGAAACACGTATCCAGGGATGGCAAGCACACCAGTGAATACCCTCAAGATTCAAGACTCGGGTAGAAGCGCACCCGCTGATACCTACTAAATCGACCATCATGCTCCGGGGTCACACGCCGATGGGACGAGCAGTGTGCGACCTCATTTTGAAACACTATTTATACAGGCTCCCTTGAGCCGGTGGAGGTGACGACCTCGAGATTCCGCACCTGCGCGCCATAAGAGGTATCTGGACCTATTAATATTTTTGGCAGCCCACGCAGCAACCCCGTGCACACGCCTAATCCCTGCTGACGAGCGTTAATGAACGCGAAACACGTGTCCAGGGATGGCAAGCACACCAGTGAATACCCTGAAGATTCAAGACTCGGGTAGAAGCGCACCCGCTGATACCTACTAAATCGACCATCATGCTCCGGGGTCACACGCTGATGGGACGAGCAGTGTGCGACCTCATTTGGAAACACTATTTATACAGGCTCCCTTGAGCCGGTGGAGGTGACGACCTCGAGATTCCGCACCTGCGCGCCATAAGAGGTATCTGGACCTATTAATATTTTCGGCAGCCCACGCAGCAACCCCGTGCTCACGCCTAATCCCTGCTGACGAGCGTTAATGAACGCGAAACACGTGTCCAGGGATGGCAAGCACACCAGTGAATACCCTCAAGATTCAAGACTCGGGTAGAAGCGCACCCGCTGATACCTACTAAATCGACCATCATGCTCCGGGGTCACACGCTGATGGGACGAGCAGTGTGCGACCTCATTTGGAAACACTGCTCTGAAAGCAGCACACTCGCCTGCAGCCTCTCAGGGAATTACTAGTGTGGCAGAATGCAGAAAATGCAAAATGCACAATACAAATCTTTGTCCTCCTCTATCACAGGTCACAGGCACAAATATGGTGACAACCACGTAGAGATGCTGCAATATGCACCCCCCGACAACAAATGGCATCAGATTTCACGCGAAACATACAGACCATGTCAGCCTTGGAGTGGAACAGCTACAACCATCACACGCCTTTTGGCTTCTGCGAAAGGTTCAGATTTCTGTGAGGTTTATTATTAAAATTGCAAATCATTCCATATCCAAATAATTGACTACCCTATCCACCACTTAAAATGTACTTGCATGTTACACTATACTAATTCAACACTAATCCTCTATGGGTCCCGGAGTAGCGTGCTACCCGCCGAAAAAGCGCTTTGACGCCTCATCAGGGGTAGTAAACGATATATACATGCAATTACAATTCAATACAATACATTTGCTGCTGTAAAGAAGTAACATAGGTGGGCAAAGTGCTAGACCGCATAAAGTATGTCTTGGAATGTGCTTCGAAACCACCCTTCTAGGAGCTTAGAATATGCTGTGAAATGAATGCGTGGGCGCCGTTTTTGAAGCATCTTCTATGAGGAGAGGCGGCCCTCGCCCCAAATCCTGCCGGAACTCTCTCTGGGCAGCATGTGGCTGATTAAAAAAAAAGAAAGAAAAAACACCCCCGATTGATTTTAGGTTGCACACCAGCTCCTTCCTACGAGAAATCACGGCGCTGTGGCAACACCCGAGGGCAGTGGCCATGAATGTTCGCTGTTGCAACCCTACATCACACACATTTTCCCGCGCTCGGGCAGATGAGAAATCCTGCCTGAGATTTGTACAGCTTTGTTTCCCCACTCTGCGCCGCAGAGCTGCTCGAGGAGGCAGGGGCTTTATAGTAAAATATAGTTTGCACTCAGGAAATTGCAACACACCGCAAGTTTGTGTCATTATTTTGTCAACAAGAACAGCATACTTCCAGCGAAACAGGAAATGTACCCTCAAAGAAGCAGACACGGACTTTAAACACCCTGACAGAAGTCCTTGATACCCCACAGCTGCTTACACACCATCCTTAAACGCATCTCACAAACCTAAGCACTTCCAGGCACACCCACTTGCATGCTAGTCCATTGAACATTATCTTCCTACATGTGATTCTTCCATAAACCAAGCCCACTAACAGACCAGTGCAAACCTTACTATGTCTTTTCCACCAAAAAACACCCATGCACAATCACTACAAACCAGAACTCACACACCCCTATAACATTTCCCAAATACATATATTTACACGCCACTACCAAACACATCTTATCACACATAACCCACAAATGTAAGCTTCTCACAGACTGACCATCAACACCCAGGTACCACTCATCACATTTACCTACAGGTAGTTTCACAAACGCATCTTCTCATGAAGCCCCAATAAAGGTGTGTACTAGTGCACCCAGCCGCAAACACATCTACACGTATGATCCTTCCCCAAAATAAATCTGTTGGCAGGCAATCGCCCCTAGAAACCTCGTCTCAGTGCAAAGACACTCATGCACAATGACTAAAAATCCCACACTGAGACATCATCTGAGACAGCAACACTAATTCAACTAACGCATCTACCGCGAGACCATCCACAAATGAACAAACTCTGAGGCATCTTATCATGCACCATCCCCTAAACACATCTACTTACACACAGCATCATCAAACACATCCACTCATAGACAATCACCCAAAACTTCAACTCAGTCCTGCAATCCTACAAGCACATCTTCTTCACAGAACACCAACACACACATAAACACAAATAAACATACTACCACTTACATCAAATCATGCATGTTCCAAGAAGAACTCTAAATACACAAACTATAGCTCAGGGCCATTGTCTCCAACATCAGCCACTGACTCACAAATCTTCACCAAATCATATCTACACACAGACCATCCAATAAACACTTCCACTCATGCCGCCTGCCATACCTATTTACTATCAGACATTCCCACATGTACATCTGCATCATCCTCAAACACATCCACACACAGACCATGCCTCAAGCACATCTTGTCGTAGACATGAACATATACACATCTTCTACAGAACACCCGCATCGATACCTCCTCACCAATTATCCCCGGAAAATAACTACTCGCATCTTCACCCAAACATGTCTATTTGCACAATATTCCAACAAGCACATTACATGTACACACACATACACTCTTCTCCAAAGTCATCTGTCAAAACACCAACATCTAACCTGTCTTCAGGAACATATCTACTTAAAACTTAAACACCACCCTATTGACATATTTTGGCAAACCACCCCAATCACAGTGATCCCACAATTTTTTATTTTTTTATTTAATGCGATTTTATATAGCGCGATCATTACCCGAAGGTGTCAGAGCGCTTTACAAAAGAACCAGTTGTGTTACATAAGGACTTTGGATTACATGAGTTACATAAGAGATATAAACAGGAAAAAAATTGCAAATGTACAAGGGGAGCGAAAGGAGGGAAAAATTGCAAATTTACAAGTTGTAGAGTCACTCAAGGAGGAGATATAAACAGATAAACTCTAAAATCACATAGGTATGGTAGTAAGTACAAAGGTCTACTACATATACTAGTGGTTAGAGTTATATATACAAGTGGAGTGAAAGGAGGGAAAAATTGCAAATGTACAAGTAGTAAAGTCACTCAAGGAAGAGATACAACCAGATACATTCTAAAATCACATAGGAATGGTATTAAGTACAAAGGTCTACGGCATATACTAGTGGTTAGAGATATAAATGTATACAAATTGCAAATTCACTCAGGATTACATTTTAACAGCGATTAGGCATTTACAATTATATATTACATATTTACAGAGCAGGAAATGCTTGCCATCGTTCAGCCAGGTGTTCAGGTGGTGCTGCACTTAAGGGTGGTGGTCTTGGGCCTAGAGGGATACCGGAGTTGGAGATGTCCATAGGGTTAGAAAGCCGGATGGTGGTGAGGGAAGCAGCATGCTGGATACAGGTTGTACTGGGCCACACGAAGTAGGCAGAGAACATGCAGACATATGCTCACAGACCATCTCCTGAACATATCTACACCTTTTCTCTTAGAGACATATACACAGACCATTCCAACAAACACATCTAAACAAACACATACACGCTCTGTCCCATATACCCAAACACCAGCACCCAGCCCATATACGCGCACATTTCTTCACCAAAACAAGACTATTTGTGCACCACTCAAACCCATCTAC
Source organism: Lissotriton helveticus (assembly GCF_964261635.1). Lineage (NCBI taxonomy): Eukaryota > Metazoa > Chordata > Amphibia > Caudata > Salamandridae > Lissotriton > Lissotriton helveticus. Next base: position 184,157,361 of record NC_136068.1, on the reverse strand, counting down.
TCAGATATTGCTTCTAAAATACATCTGTTTGCACTACATCAGAACAAAAGCATTTCATACATCACCTCCGAGCACATTTACTCACACACCGCCCATTTGCACATCTGCTCACACACCAGCCTTTAATACATCTACTCACACTGCACCCTTAACACATCTACTCATATCACCATCTCAAGTCACCTACTCACACATTTGTCCAAATACATTTACACACACTTTCGCGCAAATAGCCTCACACACTTTCATCCAAACACATCTACGCACACACTGCCCCCATACAACAAAACTGCTCACACACACACACACTTTCACCCAAGCACATCTCCCCAGGCACCTTCACTGAAACGCATCTTTTCACAACCATCTCCCACAGATGTTCTCAAAACATCACCTTGTAAATCCACTTTTCACACATACCTATAAGTACCCATTGTAATGCACCCTTTCCAAGCACATTTTCTAACACGCCAACTTCCACCTATATCTTTTAACACACCATCTGAACCCTACATCTTCTTCAAACTCCATATATATATTTCTTCTTTTGTACCATTCTCTAGACATCAAAGAAAAGGACTCCACTTGATATGATTTGTTTTAATATCCTTTAATTAGGCAGTCAAGACTAGGCTCGATTTATTCATCCCCTCACTGGCTCAAGATTATTTGTCCTCTACCTTTTTTCCTCATTGTGGAAATAAAACATAAGTTCACTTACTGATGCTTCTGTGTTGTGAAACCAAAGAAAATATGGCCGTCCTATTACTCAATTCCTTTACATTGCTATAAACAGCTCCCACCATCTTAATCATACTGAGCTCACCTCCTCTTTCTGAGAAGTTAAGAGGAATGTATTCTATTCTCACGATCTGAGGAAAAAGTCATAATTAACAGGGCTCTTTGACAATGCCTTACAAGGAAAATTGTCTTATCTAGTAATCTTTGAGCTACAAATTCACAATTCACAAATAAAATGACTCTTTGAGAGTGTATACATTGTCTTACAAAGAAACGTATCTACTACTTTGAGATACAAATTCACAACGAACTGCATTTTCTGTAGTGTGTTTACTCGTTGTCACTCTTGTGTTGTATTGAAGCATTTATATAGCGCCTACTACTTTTATTTGAGCTGATGAAGCTGTTATCTACACAGGTTGCACATTGTGACGAGAGTGTGGTTTTAAGAGTGTTGTCTTTGTTTTGAGCTTACGTAGGAAGTGTTTTTGTGTTGTGTGTAAGTGACCACAGAGGTGTTCTTATCTAGTCTTGGGACGCATTGTATGAGAGAGGCGCGGACTCCAGGCCTGATAATCACTTGTCTCATCTCTTTCCCAAACCAGGCAGGCTGAAGGTGTCCCCATTTCATGAATACTGTAGACAGACTAATTTGACACTCACTGTATTGGTCTGCAATTGTGTAGACTTTGGAATGTATTATACATTGTAAAAATATGTGTTAGTCTTTGGTAAATAAAAGCAAATTGGATACTTGTTGAGAGTGGTTTAGTGCTGAGCAATGCTCAGCCCACGTGGTTGTATCAAGTTTTGCAAAAATGGCCTATTTCCTACTGAACAGTCCTGGATGGTAATAGCAGCTCATATTAGTAACCCGTCACTGGACTTTCCAGGGCTTGTGTGCCTTAGACTACACTAATTGAGTAGGAGCTCAGACACAACACAGTTACACAACATTATCTTAACAAACCTAACACAACTCTGCTTCTCTGCATCATACAGAACACATTTACAGTCACCCTCCTTCAAAACACAAATTCTCATAATCATGACAATTCAATGCGGCTTACACATATCCCAAATATATGTATTTACATATTGTCAGGGCCTGTGAATACTTACGCGGGAGCAGAATGAAACCACTCGCTGTCCATACCTTGCTGCAGCAGCCTTGGATAAATTCAGAAGGCAAACTGGCTCAGAGCATGAGGAGAAGGGGTTAGGAAGGGAACACAGGGGAGTAGATCCTGTTGAAGGCGAAGCTTCATTATAAATCCGTATTTTTATTTTTGTAAAGCGCGAACTACTCACCATTACGGGTCTCAAAGCGCTGGAGGCCATCGTGGAAATTAAGTGAGCTATTGCCCAGAGTCACATGGTGCTGAGTTGAGGCCGGAGCCAGGGATCAAACCATGCACCCTGTACTCCGAAGTCAGCGGCCCAGGCCGCTGCGCCACATCTCTCCTCATCAGAATGTGGTCCTTGGAATTCGCTCTCAAATTAGTGAGTATGATACAATTAAATATCTCTCCTATCTGATGGATGGACTTCAAAACCAACAGAGGAGAATGTTGTGATGGAAGGAGGTATGAGCCTGATACGGACCGTTTAGATTCCGATCTGGAAAAACAATTAACAACCAGGTCACATAGCCATAATCACAATCACATTGACCTGAACTAGAGGGCGACTCATGCTCTCATCTCACATACCAAGCTCTCACTTAAACACAGTCTCAGAGTACTTGTTTAGGCTTTTGCCAAACTTTCTGAATTAAATCTTTTCCTGTGGCTTCTTTACAAGACCTGCAGTCTCAAGTGTGGCAATGATTCCGTGAGCGCTTCTCATTATTGAAGAAAAAAAGAAATCTTTCTCTTCTGCTTGTAATCAGTCTTTTTAATCTTTTTTCCCATAATTCACTTTTTGTGGTTATCTTCTGATCCTTTGAGAATGGTCACTGAAGATATGTTCACCTTTTCCCAAAAAAGATCCTTCCTGTTTTTAAAATAATTCTTTGTCTTCCTGAGAATTCACAAACACAATTTCAGGTTCACAATCCATGTCATTTCATTCAGTACCTTAAAAATGTAATTTCCTTATCTCCAGGGAGGTTCAAACATAGTCTTTTTCTCGCTCTAACAAATCTCACTAAGGGGCATATGTAAGAGGAAGTGGCAGTGAGGCGTTAGCTGTTATTGGCTTAACGCCTCACTCCGCCACTTCTGAAACGCAAGCCTGCACCTTATTTGCAACAATATGGTGCATCCTTGCATTTCCCCCTGCGACTGCACTACACTTAGCAGTGTAGCGCCAACGCAGGCACTCTTGCGCCATAGTGCATGGGTGTCTGCGTGCAGGGGAGAATTGTTTATGTGTAGGAAGGTGTCCCTTCCTGCAGACAAAAAATCCTGAAATGTCATTTTATGACTTTCATGTGTGCTGCTTAATGCAGCACACATGATAATGAGAACATTTTATTTTTTTAAAAGATTGTTTTTGTACAGGAAGGGAGACCTTCCTGTACATAAACAATCCATGGCATTTTGCTTTTTCCATGTGTGCTGCTGAAGGCAAAAGCAAACGCGAGTAGAAATAATGCATTTCTCCTCGTTTTGCCAACGTAAGTTTTTCCTGGCCTTAATGTTGGCGCTGCCTCCTATGTACACTGCCCTTGTATCAATGGGTGTTGCGGTGTAACGCCCACTGCAACACCCACTGCCCACCCCTTTCACGCCAACCATGGCGTAAAAGGGGGCCTTATTCACAAGGCAGCGTAAAGCCACATTAAATGGCTTAAAGCTGCCTTTTAAATAAGTCTAAGCCCCTATCGCCACCACAACAATGTTTTGGTGGTGATAGGGGCTTACATATGCCCCAAAGTCTTGGTCTTCTGAGTTTTTGTCTTTTAAGAAAATATCTGCTTCCTCAATCTTGTGTCTCTTTTGTCGAGGAATCCTGCTACTTTGTTGGATGGAGACTCATTAACTGGCATTTGAAGCAGGGTGTGGTCTCCTTTTATTGTGGAGACTACCTCAACTTGGCAGTACTTCAACAAGTAAAATCTTCAACTCCAGGTCTAGCCTTTGGCTCCTAGAGCCAAGAGGGAATAATGTCTGTGGTCAATGTAATGGCCGGTTAGTCCAGAAGATAATCTTGGTAATGGTGATTAGGTAATATAAGCGCATCAGTGTGTGTGTGTATGGGTGTTGTTCAGGGACGTTGTATGGTTCTTATGTCTGGCAATAGCCAAAGCCTTTTGTCATGATAAGAAAACTACATAAACGATTTTTCTTCAGCCTTTGCTTAAAGATTGAGCCAGTAGCATGTTGGATCAATCTAGAGAAGCATTTTTTTTATCGCCCTCTGGGTGTTTCATTGGTGGATTTGGACGAACAGTCCTTTTTAGGCCATAGCCAACCAGACAGTGTAGCTGTCTGTTCTGCTAATGACATCTGGGGGACATTTGGAAAGCTTCCCTGGGAATGCATTCCGCCCATGGCTTACCATTAGCTTTGTGGTTTTTAACTCACATTTGCTTGCTTTGTATTTGTTGGCTTTATTTGTTTTAGGCTGCCCAGCTTGAGTTTGTCACTCCCATAGAGCCCTGTTTACTGTATCCTTTCACCAGTGTTGGGTTTCTGTAAGCTGGCCTTTAAGACATGTTCTTATCTTGTCATATTTGCTGTGCATTCAAAGACAAAGGTCAAAAGGCAGGGTCTGTCTTCTAAGGGAGATTGGTGTATACCTTTCTTTCTCTGACTTCAAAGTGAGAGGATTTATTTATTCAGTATTATATATAGCGCGGACATGACCCAATTTGGTTATCAGAGCACTTCACAATTCCATAGCATTAATTTTCTACAGCAAGTTTGACAAGTCCTTTAAGCAAAATTACATGCTGGCTACTGGGGGTGTGCTGTAGAAAGACTATAGAGTGTTATTTTTTTGTTAGCACACCACAAAATGTAAATGTCTGTAAACAAACTGGGCAGATAGTTAAAAATATATCAGAATTAGAAAAGCACAAATGAAGTACTTTTTTTGCTACTATAAAGTGTGAAGAAAACAAATATTTTAGATACGATCAAAATAAATCAATACAAGTGATGACAATTACACATAAAATTGTTTGTGCGCTGTATACCTTTATCAGTAAACCTGTATGTCTGTGTAAATGTAATAGTCACTTCAATAGTAGATTTGTTGTCTTTAATGGCAGTGTGCTACCACACCATGAATACTCCACTTTACGCCACTCCACTCTATTCTACACCACTCCACGCCACTGCACTCTACTGCACCATTCCACTCTATGCCACTTCACTCTATGCCTCTCCACTCTACTCTGTACCACTCTACTCTATGCCACTTTACTCTAGTCTGCATCACAGCACTCTTCACCACTGCACTCTACACCACTCCACTCTACTCTGCACCACTCCACTCTGCAACTCTGCATTCTATGCCACTGCACTCTATGCCAATGCACTCTACCATGAGTCACTCCACTCTACGTCAGTGCACTCTACACAAATTCATGCTGTGCCACTCTAATCTACACTGCACCAATGCACTCTATGCCACTCCAATCCACTTTATGCCTCTCTACTCTACTCCGCGCCACTCTACTCTATGCCAATGCATTCTATGCCACTCTACTCTACTCTGCACCACTGCACTATTCACCACTGTAATCTACACCACTCTAGTCTAGGCCACTCCACTCTACTCTGCACCACTCCACTCTATTCCACTCCACTCTGCAACTTTTCACTCTATGCCACTGCACTCTATGCCAATGCACTCTACCCTTAGTCACTCCACTCTACATCAGTGCACTCTACACAAATCCACGCTGCACCACCCTAATCTACGCTGCACCAATACACTCTACACCACTCTACTCTCTGTGACTGCACTCTGTATCACAGCACTGTACCCTGTACCACTCTACTTTACGCCACTTCAGTCTACTCTGAAACATTCTACTCTATGCCAGTGCACTGTACGCCACTATGGCACACTCTGTGCCATTCCACTCTATGCCAATCTACTCTAAACCATTGCACTCCACGCCATTTTAGTCTACTCAGCAGCACTGTAATCTACATCACTGCACTCTACACCACTCTACACTACTCTGCACCATTCTACTCTGAGCCAATGCACTTTACACCAATGCACTCTACCACTCTACTATACACCACTGCACTCTACGATACTCTACTCTGCGACACTGCACTCTCCACCACTGAACTCTATGCCACTCTACTCTGCACCGCTATACTCTATGCCACTGCACTCTACTCTGCACCGTGCTACTCTATGCCACTTTACGGCACTCTACATCAATCCATTTATGTAGAGTGCATGTCACTACACTCTACACCGATCTGCATCAGTCCACTCTATGCTACTGCACTCTATGCCACTCTAGTCTATGCCACTGTTCGCTAGCCTGCAGCACTCCAATCTAACCTGCATCCCTCCCCTCTATGCCACTTCACTCTGCTCTGAAACAATCCACTATATGCCTCTGCCCTTTACGCCACTCTACGCCATTCCACTCTATGCCATTCCACTTTACGCTATGCAACGCTAGAACACGCTATGCTAATCCACTCCACTCTACCCTGCTCCACTCCAGTCTACACTGCACCACTCGACTATCTGCCACTGTGCTCTACTCTGTGCCACTATACTCCTTGCAACTGCACACTACACCACTGCATTTATTGGCACTTTACTCAAAACCAATTAACTCTATGCTTCTGCACTCTACACCAATCTACTTTGCACTTCTGCACTCTACACCAATCTACTTTGCACTACTGCACTCTACACTACTATACTCTACTCTGCACTCTACGCCACTCTCATCTACTCTGCACCACTGTACTTTATGCAACTCTACTCTGCTCTACGCCAATGTACTCTATGCCACTGCACTCTCCTCTGCACCACTGTACTCTACGCAAATCTACTGCACTCTATGCCAATGCACGCTGCACCACAAAACTGTACCCCACTTTACTCTGCATCACTCCACTCTATGTCACTGCACTCTATACCAAGCCACTATATGCCACTCTAATCTACTCTGAACTACCGCACTCTATGCCACTCTAATGTACGCCACTGCACTCTGTGCCTCTCTACTCCTCTGCACTCTACCCTCCACCACTCCACTCTACACTGCACCACTCCACACAGCTTCACTCTACTCTGAAACAATCTACTCTATGTGATAGCACTCTATGCCACTCTACACTACTGCACTCTACACCACTCTACCCCACTCTGTGCCAATCTACTCTGTGCCACTCCACTCTGCACAATTCCACTCTGCACCACTCCACTAAAAGTCACTCTACTCCACTCTGCACCACTCTACTCTATGTCACTGCACTGTATGCCACCCTGCTCTACGCCACTGCACTATACGCCAATGCACTCTACATCACTTTACTCAAAATCAGTGCCCTCTACACCTATCTACTCTGTTCCACTGCACTCTAAGCAACTATACTCTGCAAACTCTATTCTATGACACAGCACTCTATGCCAATGCACTCTCCGTCACTCTATTCTACTCTGCACTACTGTACTCTATGCCACTGCACTTTACGCCACTCTACTCTGCTCCAGTCTACGCCAATACACTCCATGCCACTCTACTTTGCAACACTGCACTCTCTCCCACTGAACTCTACACCCCTCTACTCTGCACCACTCAACTCCACACCACTGTACTGCACTCTACATCAATGCACTCAACGCCACTAAACTCTGCGCCACTTTTCTCTGCATCACTCGACTCTATGCCACTGCACTCTATCCCAATTCACTCTACACCATTCTACACCACTGCATTCTAGGGCACTCTACTCTAAACCACTGCACTCTACACCACTCTACTCTACACCACTCCACCCTGCCCTGCACCACTCCGCTCATTGCCACTGAACTCTACTCGACTCTGTACCATTGCACTCTACGCCACTGCAATCTATGCTGCGCTACTCCACTATGCACCACTCTACTCTACTCTTTACACTCTACTCTACTCTACACCACTGCACTCTACTCTAAACCACTGCACTCTATGTCACTGCACTCTACACTAATGGTCTCTACACCACTTTACTTAAAGCCAATGCACTCTATTCCAATCTACTCTGCATCACTGTACTCTATGCCACTTCACTCTAGACCACTCTACTCCCCTCCACTCTATTACATTACACTCCATGATACTCCACTCTGACACTCTACTCCATTAAACTCTATTCCACTCTACAACAATACTATACACTGTGCCACTCCACTCGACAACATTCTATGCCACTCTAGGGCACCCTGGTCCACTCTGAGATGCTCTATGCAACCTCCTGTATGCCACTTCATGCAACTTTACTCCACTCTATTCTACGAAACACTACTCCACTCTGATGCACTTCGCTACTCTACTCCACACCACTCCACTCAATGCTCTCCACGACACTCTATGCCTCTCCACTCTACAATACTCCACGCCATGCTACTGCACCCTACTGCACTCTATGCCATTGCACTCTACAACACTACTCCACTCTATGCCACTCTACAACAATTTACACCACTCTGCGCCACTCTACGCAACTCCTGATAGGCCACTCCACTCTGCTTTACACATCTCCAATCTACGACATTATATGGTGTCCACTCTACGACACTCTTACTCTATTCTATGACCTTCTACTGCATGATGCTCTAAGCTACGCCACTCCAGTCTATGACACTCTATGTCACGCCACTCTACGACATCCCTCTCTAAGACCATCTACGCCACACCACTCTATGCCACTATGCTCTATGACACTCTACGCCACACCACTCTCTGACTCTCAACACCATGCTACCCTCCTTTATGCCATTAACTTTTAGCCATGCTGAACAGAAGCCACACTGGTGAACAACATGGCTTAAACACATTAATACATTCAATAGCTCTTGCATAGGCGAGACCTACTGGCTTTGCCAATGCTTCTTAGGGTTGCTGCACATTATGAGGCAATTACCTCCCTTAAAACCAAGTCCACTGACTTTTCCAATGTTTCCTTTTGTAATGAAGATGCTGTTTTACTGGCTGTGATTTGGAATCATGTAAGAGACAAAGGGCCATATGTATCAAGGAACCATTTTGCGATTCTGTAATAGCGATTTTTAAGAAATCGCTATTTCAGAATCACTAAATGGTATGTATCAAGAAAAATGCAATATTTTAACGATTCCTTGATATTCCTTAATTGCGAATTCGCAAATTGCGAATTCGCAATTAAGGAATACTTTCCCATTCATTTCTATGGGCCAGGAGGCCCATAGGAAGGAATGGGAATTTTCTCTCAATTTGCGAATCGCAATTTGCTAATCGCAAATTGAGAATAATTTCAAGGGTGCAGGGGTGCACCCTGTTGCACCCCTGAAATAAGCATTGGTGCACATGTGGTGCACATACATGCCCTAAGGGCATGTATGTGCATCACATGGCACTTTGAAAAATGCAAAAAGTTTCATTTTTCAAGGAATTCGCAACTTACCACCAACTAGAAGTTGGTGGTAATTTGCGATTCCTTAAGGCCATTTAGCAAATGTTTTTGCCTTCTTACATTGCATTTAAGGAATCGCAAAATTTGTGATTCCTTAAATGCAATCGCAAAATAAGGAATCGCAAATTTTGCAATTCCTTATTTTGCATCGGGATTTCCTTCATACATATCATTTTGCGAATTTGCATTCGCAAAGGCCGAAATTCTGCGAATTTCGGCCTTTGCGAATGTGAATTTCAATGATACATATGGCCCAAAGTGTTATTCTAAGCTTCCTTCCTACAATATTTTAGTTTAAATACAAGCCAGCAGCTCTAGGGCCACCCTACAATTCAAAGACAGGGCCAGGACATTTGAAAGCTGAAGCTTTTATGTGTACCGCCCCCTCCCCTCTCCAAGTGCAGCAAAGGGTATGTTTTATACGATGGGATTGTAATTTCACATTACACACCCTACTGATCACAGCCCCTTCAGCACATGCACGCACAGTTCTCTCTAAGGATGTGAGGTTTGACAGACTGCCACACAGATCCGACTCTCCAACCCAGTTTAAAAGCATCGATGGAAAGTCCCGAGTGATGAGTCAAAGAGGAAATGGCGCCCATAAAGCCATGAGTCAATGAAATCAGGTGATGGAGGGACAAGGGGCAAACAGTTTAAATTAGCCAAAGATGGTGATGTAACAGCTTGTTTTTATAGTGCTAAATACTGTGCATCTACCCTTTCTAAGCACTGTAAACAGCAGATGTCACTATTATGTAAATCATGGCCCTTAATTTCCTTATTCGGAAGAATTGGAGGAGGATCCGATATTATGACCTCCAGAACTGTGCTTTAGTCAGTGTTGAATGTTCAGCTCACTGAGCCATCCTCGGGTGAGAGAAATCCAGTGATCATTGCAGATGCAGTAAATCTTCCATCGGCAGCGATTACATCAACAGAATTACCACTGCCATACTACAGGATGGCAACAATAATTCTTATGTCTGTAATTAAGCATTTCTAATGTATAAAGTAGAGGATTTGTCACATCCATACTGCACATTTTGAATTACCACTCACTTCTAACCAAGGGCCTGCTCTTTTGTCTGCTACCAAGGTTCCTCCCTCTAGAAATAACCTCTTATTTTATCTCAGATAGAACCAGATCGACTAAAGGTCATAAGGTCGCCGAAAATCACCCTCCCGCACTATATTTACAATGATGTAGATTTCATATTATGACGGTCTTCCCTGATCACGATTAAGTAGGTTACCCTTTAACCTTCAAGTGAACACAGGTAGGCCAACTTGAGCTGGGAAAACAGGCAAATTATTACCCATGTATCTCTCACAAACCTTCCTGACGAGAATGTGTGTTAAGCATGTAAACAACTTGTCAGAGACTCGGGTATTTGCAGGCCTTAATTTGAGCCGGTGGTTGCCAGTGCCGAGCACTGACACTTAAATACTCAACACCGTTGCTTGTGACAGTCTGACACATGGTGGCACTGTCAGGCTAGTTTAATGATGACCACAACAACAGCAAATCATTAATTCAATATACATTTACAAAAATGACTATTGCCTGCCGCCCAAGCCATTTGTATAGTTTTTGGGGCCTGAAATAGTCCAAAGTGTCACACTTGTAGGAGTGAGCTGGTAAGTAGTTGTGATGTTACTATCATTGGCAACATAGCAGGGGCAATGTGTGGTGCAAGCTGCAGTGGCCTCCCGATGAGAGATCTGACACTTATTTTTTTAACACATTAAGCACTGGTTAATTGCATTATTTGTTTTAAGTCACTGTCACCTTTCCTACCAAAGAGAGCATACACAAGAAAGCTACACTATTAGTTATAAAAGGCTTCATTTAAATCCAATTTTAGTGCAGGGTGTATGCAACAATACCATTGCAAATATAAAAAGAGTTATAAGAATTATATATAAACAGAGTATAAAAATTATAAAAGCAGGCACCATGAAACTGTTGATAGATTTCCTTTGTATCTCACCATTCCAATTAATAAACATATTAGCATCAAAATCCAGCCCTTCTACGAGGGTTCAGTATATGGATGTTTGCCTTTCCATCAGTGCTTAGTTTGTTAAAAAAAATTATGCCAGCGCTCTCTTCAGGAAGCCACTGCTGTTGCACCACAAATTGTCCCTGCCAGCGCTGCCAATGATAGTAACAACACAACTACTACCCATCACACTCCTACAAGTGTGACAATTCGGACTATTCCAGGTCCCCAAAGCTGTAGAATGGCTTGGGCGCAAGTAATAGTCATTTTTTTAATGTATCTTGAATTAATAATTAACTGTTTTTGTGGTCATCTCTATATGAGCCAAACAGTGCCACCTTGTGGCAGAGTGTCACAAGCGCCGGTTTTGACAATTAAGTGCTGGTGCCAAGCACCGGAAACCACAGGTTCAATTTAAGCACTGCTTTGTATGCTTGAACTTCAAACATTTTACAGCTCAATAGCGTGTCTTCGGGACAAGGCTGGACTGCACCTATGTGGCTAGGGTTAATAATAGGGTGACCTGAACTTTTTCTTAGGTATGGGGTTTGCTGTATTGTCTAATTTGGTCATTGCATTCCAGTCCTTCCTGGACTCATGGACTGTACTCTGTCTGGCCTCTATCCCCATTTCCTGTGTTTTACTGTAGCTATTTTCCTTGGTTGTTTTTCCAGCAGTTAGTTCTCATTCCTCAATCCCTGCTGCAGTGTGTATCATCTGATTTGGGTTATTTGTTCATTGTGCGAATCTTTCTACTTGATGAGTGTGCTTAAATATTTTGTTATTAATACTGCATTGGGATAAATATATCAGCCATAGACACGAAATGCCAAGGATGGGGAATTTCCTTATAATAAACCACCCCTGGAAATGTGCCCTTGAGTCTTTAATGGCCACTCTTCATGATTTTCGGAATGAGGAGCAGTCATCCTTCAGCCTGGAGTTGCATTGCATTCAGGTCTGGCCCAGGGCTGGTGGTTACTTACACAGTGAAAGGTCTTTGCAGCTGAGGAGACCCCCAGTCTGCCCACACTTGCAGACGATCACCTTGTATGAAGATGGGCACTCTCCCGTGGCTCATCCGGTCCCTGACCGGACCTTGAGGGTTGCCATAAATGATGCCTTCCATTTTCACGGAGTCAGCCATGTTTGCCTCTTTCAGAAAGGACGACAAAGGTACAACTAGAGACTGCCTCCCTGCACTTGGGTTAGCCTCTATCAAAGTCACGCGGGGCGGCCATCTTTGGTGAGGAAGGATGTCCTCACCCATAACTAACTGTTCAAGCATTGTTACACCTACAGCTGGTTGAACTATGTGTACCAATGAAATGTCTATGAATCCATCCAGTGCAATGTACAAGGAAACGCCATGTTAAACTGTTCTTACGTAGAGCACAGCGACACCTATTGGATCTTGTTCACTCTATATCAAACCGCAAAAATTAAAAATAAAATACATGAAAAAGAATGAATAAATCTAGATTTTTTTCATGATCCAATGGTCTAGTCTCCACTATTCTCAAACACTTCATCGATGGTCCTGATGTCAAAGAAGTAATTCAATCCCTCGTGCAAGTGAAGATGGACTTTGGTGTCTCGCTACTCTTAAGGGGCCACAAACTACACTCCGCCATCATTAAAACAACCCTACATCAGGTAGTTTGGAAGACAAAGGGAGCAAGACATGTTTACCACATTTGCCCATTTTGATCTCACTAACGTAGCATCCCACTGAAGCAAGGAGTATCTTCCAGGAGTCGTGGTAGGTCAACACCACCCTTGGAGTTCCTGCGCCCTTCTTCTTGGGTCCCTAACTTTTAAGAAGATTCCAACTCTAAAGCAATCCTTTCCAGGAAGTGTGACCTGAGTGTGGAACAGCACTCCATCCATCATCCATATTTAAGAACTGCAAAACCTAGTGTTCCAGCGCCACCGCAAATAATGAATACTATGTTGGGAACATCTTTAATCTTAAGGTCTCATCTCAAAACTTTGAAAATAACACTTCCCTATTATTTGCTCTAAAACTTAAATACTTAAAAAAGTGTTTATGCCCAAAATAAATTGGAGAAAGGACAGTCTAAAAGAGGTACAGAGTTTAAGGGTTAGGGTTTGAGGGTATAGGGTACAAAGTATAGAGATTAGAGGCTACGGTTATGGGGATATGGGGGTTTAGGGTATTGTGTTAGAGGTTAAAGTTATGAGGTACAGGGATAAGTGTTTGGGGTACAAGGTGTAAGATATGGGGCTATGAATTAAGGACTTGAGGTTACAGGTATAGAGTTAAGAGTCAACAGTATAAGAGTTTGGGACATAGGGTTAAGGAGTTTCTGATTTAAGGATACTTATAAGGGGTTAGGGGTTCAGGATATCAGTGGTCGGGTTAGGAACTTGGGGTATAAGGTAAAGTTGTTATAAGTAAGGTGGTTATGTTATGTTATATGTTATGTTATATGGGGGGTTTTCTATAGCGCTCGGCTACTCCGAAGAGTGTCCCGGCGCTTAGGATCCAACACTAGACAGCGGTGTGGGAGGGCCAGATATCTTTATTGGGTGAATAGCCAGGTCTTTAAACACTTCCTGAAAGGGAGCAGACTACCCGTGGTTCTAAAGGACACAGGAAGAGTGTTCCATATCTGAGGGGCGAGAAATTTGTAAGAGTGACCACCACACCTGGCCCGCCTTGTGGTGGGGACCAAGGCCAGGGCTAGGGAGGCCGATCTGAGTGGCCTGGAAGGCAGGTAAAAGTTCACCCGTTTCCGGAGATAGAAGGCTCCCAGGCCGTGCAATGCCTTGAAAGCCCACGTCATTGTTTTAAAAATGATCCTTTTTTTATCGGAAGCCAGTGAAGAGTGGTAAGAAGAACGCTGGCAGAGGCCCTCCTAGTCAAACCAAAGATGGCACGGGCTGCCGAGTTTTGAACAACTTGGAGGCGAGATAGGAGGAAGTCCGGGAGACCCAGGTAAAGTGCATTAGCGTAGTCTAGACGAGCACCGATCAATGCCTGTACCGTAACTCTTCTATGGTCAACTGAGAGAAGGGGCAAAAATTTCCGAAGCATCTTTAAGATGGCATAGCATTTGCCCACCAAACCCGATATCTGGGGTTTGAACGAAAGGCAATTATCAATGTGAATCCCAAGGTTTTTGGCGACAGCCGAGTCACTCGTCGGAGGAAACATGGCAGAAGGCCACCAGGCCTTCCAGCTGGGATCAGGGGGGCCGCCAAAAAAAAGTATTTCCGACTTAGCGGAGTTGCACTTGAGGCAGTTCAGCTGAAACCAGCCGAACACTGCCTCAAGGCAATCTCCAATGTTCTTACCATTAAAGTCGTCACCTTTGTCGCACGTGAAAAGAAACTGAGTGTCATCAGCGTACGACACGATCTGAGCTCCGAAAGTCTCTGCCAGAGCCGCCAGTGGGGACATATAGATGTTAAAAAGCGTGGGGCTTAATATAGAGCCCTGAGGCACTCCCACTTCCAAAGGCGGCATCATGGCAGAGAAAGGAGGAGCCCAGACCGTTTGTTGGCGATCGGCGAGGAAAGATTTAAACCAACCGAACACCGATCCCCTTAGACCAATCTTCCAGAGTCTACAAAGGAGACGGTCGTGGGGGACGGTGTCGAAGGCCGCCGATAGGTCAAGCATCACCAACATGGCTCTTCCCCCCCCTTAAGGGTTAGAGATGTCTATGACAGAGGTGATAGAGGCTAAGGGAATGGGGTCATTAATTGGAGTTAAGGGGATTGGTGTAGGGTTAAGGATATAGGGGTGTTATTATAGGGTTATATTTATTTAAAGATATAGGTAAAAGATTGAAGATATTTGGTTACAGGGTTGGGTTATAGGGTAAAGAGGTTGGAGTAAAGGGTTAACCACTATAATTACATTTGCTTAGTGAGTTGCCAGAAACGCGTTTAAGATGTGTTGATAAATGTAACATTTATTTTCAGCCTAATTGTGAAAAATAAAAAATAAAAAAAATGTGTTTGAAAGCAGCATCCCACTTAATGCATGTTAAGGAGAGGATGTAGCCTTATTGCGAGAGAGGTCGACCTCAAAGCTGGGGTACCGGGTTCGAGCTCAGCAGGGACGCTCAACATCCTGTGATTCTGTGCAAATCACTTAATCTGCCCGTGCCTAACAAAAATGAATGTGTCCATCTATAACGAAACTAGTGCTCATGTAACTCGCTCTGATACCTGATATATTCGTGTTGAGTTTGCGCTGTATAAAACGCGAAAAAAGGAGCACACTACTAATTCACAGTGATGTAATTAGAAGTGTTAAAAATTAACGAATGCAATTATTGGTTAAAGAGTTGAATTAATAAAGTAAAACCAATTCTAACATACACAATGATAGTTTCGGTTACTAATATTGTAAATATTGTTTATGTTAATGGATTTGGACACGTGGTTAATGCTTGCTGTGTACTAAATTGATACTGTGTGTAACCATACCTTATAAGGTCCGAATTATGTATATGTATTATCTATGTAGTATTTATTAATTTTTATTTTTGTGTTGATGTGGCACACACTTTGACATACACAATTTCAGGGTGCATAACAGTACATAACAAATGTTCTTCGTACATGAATGTATTTTCTCTGATTTTGATCTTGTGGGCGCTGTTCCCCCCTGAGTCTTGTCTGAAGTATATTAAACTGCAAATAAATTAACAAAATTGAGGTTTTGGGGCCAGCCAAGTCATTATTGCTTTCCTGAACATCATTATGCATTTTGAGAGCATGCTGCATAGTTAAGGGGACAACCTGACACCAAGTCACTAAGGAATCTGTCTCCAATCCTGAACTTTTCAAGTAGAGATCTTTGTTTACATGTGTGTTAGTAGACTAATTGCTTCAGTGGAAGCAAAACAAGACGACAAATCCCAAAGTTAATTTGGCTATCACACAAAGGTCCAGGCCTGGAAATAGAGTTTATAATGACCTGAAGGGAGGTCACTTTGTCCAGAGGTTTGGTGCTGGAAACCAGGGTTCGAGCCTCGGGGTTGCGTACACATCCTGTGATTCTGGGCACATCACTTAATCTCCCCGTGCCTGAATGTGTAATGTAAATACGGTGATCATGTAAAGCGCTCCAATACCTTCGGGTAAAAAAAAAGAGCTTGCCTGCAGGTTCAGATGAGCTCCAACCAAGGCATATTTGTAGAATACTGGATCCGTTCCACTGGTAGTCCATGTGGCTCATCCTCCTTGCCCCCTGTGTAATTTTTGAAATCTACATAGTATGATACCACTGCTGGAATGAGAGCACATGCCTCCATGAAGACAGCAGCCTCCAGGTTCTGTCCCTTTCAGTTACTGGGTCCACCACACTGGAGCTCTGTCCAGCTGAAAATTACTCAGTCCCTCTGCTCTCAAGAAACACCTCTTCTTGCAAGAATTGCAATCAGAGATCTAGACATCAAACTTTCATTTCAATTGTTATATATGTTTGTATGATAAATTAATGTAATACCCTCTATTGTTTGTGATCCATTGTCGAGCTTACCCTGTGCTATCTATATGTACCTGCCCATAACTGCTAAGATGTCCTACTTACCTTGTTCATTTGCAATGTACAGCGTTTCTTGTCAAAATGCTCTCTTCAGTGAACAAATATGTAAAACATATAGGGGCCCATTAGGATGTCGGGCAGATTGCCCCCGCCAGCCTGGCGGGGGCAATCCGCCCGTCATCCTTCCCTGAATTCCCCCCCACCATATTAGTATGGCGGGGGGGACCACGGCGGAAGAAAACACCACCCGCCACTTTTCCGCCCCGGTCACCTTGCGGCCGGGGCGGAAAAAGTTGAATATGGTGGCGGTGTCTATGAGACACCGCCAGCCATATTACAATGGGCATTGTGCAATGGTTTTCCGTGGCGGCAATGCTGCCACGGAAAGGCATGCGGTGTTCACGCTGGGGGGCCCCTGTGCGCCCCCAGAGTGACGGCCAAAGGAGGGTGGCACACGGGGGGGTACCTGTGGTACCCCCCTGCATTTGCATTATCGCAGCCGCAGGCACCGCGCGGTGCCTGCAGCTTCGATTATGCAAATGCGTGCATTTGTTTATAAAATTGTGGCGGGCGGTGCAGTGAGCACCGCCCGCCACAATATTAACTTGAGGAATGCGCCCGCCACTGTGGCGGGCGCATCCTAAGGCCAATGTCGGGACCCTCGCCCTTTAGGCGGGCGGTCCCGATCTCCGTTAGGGTGGCGGGCGGACAAAGTCCACCCACCATCCTAATGGACCCCATAGTATGTTGCCAGTTGACTTAGATGATTGGTTGATTTTCAATGAAGTGATGCTGATGATGCATATGATATTAAAATCTACCCATTTTTTGCAGCTAGATAGTGTATGCCATCAGCCACGGCCCGTGGAGGGAGTTCCGGTGGGGCAGAAAGGCGGGGTGGGGGTGCTAAAAACCAGAATATGGATAATTGGAGGTAAGTAAACAATTTTATTAATAAAACGAATTTCGTAGCACGCGCTGCATCGCATTTTGCAAATACGCATTCTCCCCCCACCTCTCCCCCTCCGCCCCCGACTCCCCAACAGACCATCACACATCACGCCCATCCCTCCCCCCCAACACTGGCCCATACACCCCTCCCCTCCCCTGGCCTTCCCCACGCCTCCTTCAAACACAGAACCAACCACATTATTCCCCCTGGCGAACCGCCCACTCCAAGCTACCAA
Organism: Lissotriton helveticus; assembly: GCF_964261635.1. Taxonomy (NCBI): domain Eukaryota; kingdom Metazoa; phylum Chordata; class Amphibia; order Caudata; family Salamandridae; genus Lissotriton; species Lissotriton helveticus. The sequence goes on along the minus strand of NC_136068.1, from coordinate 184,139,312 downwards.
CCTTCTCTCCCTAGCCACTCTGTCCCTAACTCCTCCTCCACCCCAGCCACTTCCACTTCCCTCCTCTCCAACCTTTTCTTGCTTATAACCATTGCTGATGTAAAGCGCTCTGATACCCTCGGGTGGATCTAGCGCTATATAAAACCTTAAAAATAAATAAAATAAATAAATAACAGGCAATGGGGATGGGAGGGGAGGAAGCAACATGGTCAACGGGGTGGGAGGGAAAAAGCACCATGGACAAGGACGACAGGGAAAGAAGAAGAAATAAAAATACCACAATCATAGTGCGATCAGCAGAAGAACAGCAATCAACCTGAGGCACTCAGTACTTTGGCCATGCTCCAGTCAAAAAAGGAAGTGAATCCAGCCCATACTGGCCAATTAGAAATCAGCAAATAAGTGATATTGCAGCCAATGAGTGGTAATCAAATGGGTGACTGAAAGACCCTTGTTGTATACAAAAGTATAGCCCTTGCAAGTGAGTGCATGCACCAGTGCAGGCAAACCCTAAAAAGTGGTACACATTCGACAAATAAGGGCAGTTATGAACTTGTAATGACATGCTGTATAGGTGTTTTACACGGTATGGATGTCTGCATGCACAAGCAGACCAGACACCAGCCATTAAAAAAAAATATATATATGCCCATACACAGATTGTCAGACCAGCCCGTCTGACAGTGCCAGACTGCCTTATAGGTCAGACTGATTCTGTGGGTCACATGTTCAGCTCCTGTCAAGGCCAATTCAGCCTTTCATCATTGCAGTGCAAGTAAATTAAGTAGAATTGCATTTCTAATAGTAACATTTGGTATTCATAGTATAAAGAAAACACAAACCATTTAAAGAAGCACTGTATACAAAACGTATATGTTAATACTATAGCATTATAACCGACTCTTCCCCAGCCTTATGTGCCTTTCCAAGGCAGCTGCCTTTCTGAAATGGGACTTCAATATGCACTACCAAGCATCTGAAAAACAACCTTAAAAAAAGCTATAATAATGTTTGAGGAAGTATGTGTGTGTTGCTTCCTATGTGTCTTGTCGTGTTCGTGTCTGTGCCTGCATGTGGTTAGCAATACTCATGTTGCTGTGTGTCTAGCTGGGTGGGTGATGTTGCCTGTGTGTCTACAGCAGCGAGTGTCTGGCTGTGTCTAGCAGTGCATATGTGTGTAGCAGTGCATGTGTGTTGGTGTATGTGTGCTTAGTGTATCTGTGCCTGTATGTGTTTTTTTTGTTGTTTTTTTTGTCCTCATCTCACCTTTAAGCACTGTGCAGAGTGTTACGGCCGTATTTTGAACCCGGGCTCCCTCCGGCCAACTGCGGTGGCTTAGGTCCCCAGACCAACTCCTTGTGCCAGAGTTTTAAGGTGTAATCATTGGACTGGGGGGCTTTTGCTTTTCAGTTCCTCTACAGTCTCAGATCTTTGCCCATGGTGATAAAAGGGGGCCAGAGGCTATTAAGAAGGTTGCCAACACTAGCCAGATCTAATCGGGCCATCGCAAAGGCAGAGTCCAGCCAGTCCTTCAGTCTTGGGGGATTAGGGTCCTTCCATTTCAGGCAGATTTCTCTACGAGCCAATAGAATCAAGCACAGTAAGAGGCCTCTATCCCTTACTGCTAGGTCTTGTGATGAAAGGCGATCATCCGCAAAGAAAACTAGGGTCTCGTTAACTGTGATGTTGGTGCCAAAAGTCCTGCAGAGATAGCCTCCAACCCCTTCCCAGAATGTTTCCAGCTTAGCACAACCAAAAAAAACATAAATATCATTAGCTTTAGGGGCCATGCATCTATAACATTTCGGCTCTGGGATTGGAGCAAATTTTGCTATTTTAGCTGGAGTGTAATAAATGCGGTTAGTTACAAAGAAATGGTTTTTCTTTAAGCTGGCAGATTTGGTGTATTTATATAAGAGTGTTAAAGAGGGTTCTAATAATTCCTCTATTATTGGTTCAAAAGGGGATTGTCTCCACACCAAAGTCTGAGATGGAACATCTGCTTCAACCAATTTCTTGTACCAGATCGATACCTCTCTCTTAATGCGATTTTCTGACAAAAAGAGGAGCTCAGTTTCCCAGTCTCCGTTATACTCCGGCTCTCTGCCTCGAACCAAGATTTGAACTGTAAAAACTTAAATTTAGAAAGCCCTGGGCTTATCCTAGCTTCCAGTTCTTCCCACGGATGTACCCCATTATTGTCCCCCAGATCCGACCAAGTAGAAATACCTGCCTCCCTAATGGGGGCAGCCAACCCATCTTTAAGACAAAGCGGAGTCCCTGGGGAGTCCCAGATGGGGGCGTGGTCCGAATAGTAGCCTATCCTGTATGTGTTTAGCAGTGTGCACGTGTGCAGCAGTGTGTATGTGTCTGTGTGTTGAGCTGTGTGTATGTGTGTATGTGTGCATAGCAGCGTGTCTGTGCCTTTGTGATTGTGTCAGTGTGTATGTGTGTTGTGTTTTGCAGCGTTTATGTGTGTATAGCAGTGTGAATGTGTCTGTGCCTGTGAGTATCACCGAGTGTGTGTGCCTTTGTGGCAATGTGTATGTGTGCGTTTATCAGTGTGCATGTGTATGTGCCTGGGTGTTTCTTGCAGTGTGTCCATGCCTGTGCGTCTAGCAGTGCGTATGTGCACGTATGTGAAGCAGTGTGTGTTTGTGTGTGTGTGTGTGTGTTTTTGTGTGTGTGCGCCAATGCATGTCTAGCAGTTCCTCTGAACACGTGTGTCCAGCAGTGTATTTTTGTGTGTGTTTGTGTGTGTCTAAGTGTTTATAGAGGTGTGTATGTGCTTGTGTAGCAGAATAACTGTGTCTAGAAACGTGTATGTGTCTGAGAGTGTCTAGCTGTGAATGTGCCATTCGCAGTGTTTATGTATCTGTGCCTGTGTGTGTGTCTAATAGTGCGCCTGAGTGTTTAGCAGTGTGTACTTGTCTGTGCACGTGTGTCTAGCAGAGTGTGCTCGTCTAGCAGAGTCTGTGTGTCTGTGTGTCTAATAGTGTGCCTGAGTGTCTAGCAGTGTGTACTTGGCTGTGCACGTGTGTCTAGCAGAGTGTGCGTGTCTAGCAGAGTGTGTGTGTCTGTGTGTATATAACAGTGCGCCTGAGTGTCTAGCAGTGTGTACTTGTCTGTGCACGTGCGTCTAGCAGAGTGTGCGTGTCTAGCAGTGTGTGTGTCTGTGCATAATAGTGCGCCTGAGTGTCTAGCAGTGTGTACTTGTCTGTGCACGTGTGTCTATCAGAGTGTGTGTCTAGCAGAGTGTGTGTGTCTGTGTGTCTAATAGTGCGCCTGAGTGTCTAGCAGTGTGTACTTGTCTGTGCACGTGTGTCTAATAGAGTGTGCGTGTCTAGCAGAGTCTGTGTGTATAATAGTGCGCCTGAGTGTCTAGCAGTGTGTACTTGTCTGTGCACGTGCGTCTAGCAGAGTGTGCTCGTCTAGCAGAGTCTGTGTGTCTGTGTGTCTAATAGTGTGCCTGAGTGTCTAGCAGTGTGTACTTGTCTGTGCACGTGTGTCTAGCAGAGTATGCATGTCTAGCAGAGTGTGTGTGTCTGTGTGTATATAACAGTGCGCCTGAGTGTCTAGCAGTGTGTACTTGTCTGTGCACGTTTGTTTAGCAAAGTGTGCGTGTCTAGCGGAGTGTGTGTGTCTGTGTGTATAATAGTGCGCCTGAGTGTCTAGCAGTGTGTACTTGTCTGTGCACGTGCGTCTAGCAGAGTGTGCGTGTCTAGCAGAGTGTGTGTGTCTATGTGTATAATAGTGCTCCTGAGTGTCTAGCAGTGTGTACTTGTCTGTGCACGTGTGTCTAATAGAGTGTGCGTGTCTAGCAGAGTCTGTGTGTATAATAGTGCGCCTGAGTGTCTAGCAGTGTGTACTTGTCTGTGCACGTGCGTCTAGCAGAGTGTGCGTGTCTAGCAGTGTGTGTGTCTGTGTGCATAATAGTGCGCCTGAGTGTCTAGCAGTGTGTACTTGTCTGTGCACGTGTGTCTATCAGAGTGTGTGTCTAGCAGAGTGTGTGTGTCTGTGTGTCTAATAGTGCGCCTGAGTGTCTAGCAGTGTGCACTTGTCTGTGCACGTGCGTCTAGCAGAGTGTGCGTGTCTAGCAGAGTCTGTGTGTATAATAGTGCGCCTGAGTGTCTACCAGTGTCGACTTGTCTGTGCACGTGTGTCTAGCAGAGTGTGCGTGTTAGCAGAGTGTGTGTGTCTGTGTGTCTAATAGTGCGCCTGAGTGTCTAGTAGTGTGTACTTGTCTGTGCACGTGTGTCTAGCAGAGTGTGCGTGTCTAGCAGAGCCTGTGTGTCTGTGTGTCTAATAGTGAGCCTGAGTGTCTACCAGTGTGTACTTGCCTGTGCACGTGTGTCTAGCAGAGTGTGCATGTCTAGCAGAGTGTGTGTGTCTGTGTGTATAAGAGTGCGCCTGAGTGTCTAGCAGTGTGTACTTGTCTGTGCACGTGTGTCTAATAGAGTGTGCGTGTCTAGCAGAGTCTGTGTGTATAATAGTGCGCCTGAGTGTCTAGCAGTGTGTACTTGTCTGTGCATGTGTGTCTAGCAGAGTGTGCGTGTCTAGCAGAGTGTGTGTGTCTGTGTGTCTAATAGTGCGCCTGAGTGTCTAGCAGTGTGTACTTGTCTGTGCACGTGTGTCTAGCAGAGTGTGCAGGTCTAGCAGAGTCTGAGTGTGTGTGTGTCTAATAGTGCGCCTGAGTGTCTAGCAGTGTGTACTTGTCTGTGCACGTGTGTCTAGCAGAGTGTGCATGTCTAGGAGAGTCTGTGTGTCTGTGTGTATAATAGTGTGCCTGAGTGTCTAGCAGTGTGTACTTGTCTGTGCACGTGCGTCTAGCAGAGTGTGCGTGTCTAGCAGAGTATGTGTGTCTGTGTGTATAATAGTGCGCATGAGTGTCTAGCAGTGTGTACTTGTCTGTGTACGTGTGGCCAGCAGAGTGTGCGTGTCTAGCAGAGTCTGTGTGTCTGTGTGTATAATCGTGCGCCGAAGTGTCTAGCAGTGTGTACTTGTCTGTGCACGTGTGTCTAGCAGAGTGTGCTCGTCTAGCAGAGTCTGTGTGTCTGTGTGTCTAATAGTGTGCCTGAGTGTCTAGCAGTGTGTACTTGTCTGTGCACGTGTGTCTAGCAGAGTATGCGTGTCTAGCAGAGTGTGTGTGTCTGTGTGTATATAACAGTGCGCCTGAGTGTCTAGCAGTGTGTACTTGTCTGTGCACGTTTGTTTAGCAGAGTGTGCGTGTCTAGCGGAGTGTGTGTGTCTGTGTGTATAATAGTGCGCCTGAGTGTCTAGCAGTGTGTACTTGTCTGTGCACGTGCGTCTAGCAGAGTGTGCGTGTCTAGCAGAGTGTGTGTGTCTATGTGTATATTAGTGCGCCTGAGTGTCTAGCAGTGTGTACTTGTCTGTGCACGCGTGTCTAATAGAGTGTGCGTGTCTAGCAGAGTCTGTGTGTATAATAGTGCGCCTGAGTGTCTAGCAGTGTGTACTTGTCTGTGCACGTGCGTCTAGCAGAGTGTGCGTGTCTAGCAGTGTGTGTGTCTGTGTGCATAATAGTGCGCCTGAGTGTCTAGCAGTGTGTACTTGTCTGTGCACGTGTGTCTATCAGAGTGTGTGTCTAGCAGAGTGTGTGTGTCTGTGTGTCTAATAGTGCGCCTGAGTGTCTAGCAGTGTGCACTTGTCTGTGTACGTGCGTCTAGCAGAGTGTGCGTGTCTAGCAGAGTCTGTGTGTATAATAGTGCGCCTGAGTGTCTACCAGTGTCGACTTGTCTGTGCACGTGTGTCTAGCAGAGTGTGCGTGTTAGCAGAGTGTGTGTGTCTGTGTGTCTAATAGTGCGCCTGAGTGTCTAGTAGTGTGCACTTGTCTGTGCACGTGTGTCTAGCAGAGTGTGCGTGTCTAGCAGAGCCTGTGTGTCTGTGTGTCTAATAGTGCGCCTGAGTGTCTACCAGTGTGTACTTGCCTGTGCACGTGTGTCTAGCAGAGTGTGCATGTCTAGCAGAGTGTGTGTGTCTGTGTGTATAAGAGTGCGCCTGAGTGTCTAGCAGTGTGTACTTGTCTGTGCACGTGTGTCTAATAGAGTGTGCGTGTCTAGCAGAGTCTGTGTGTATAATAGTGCGCCTGAGTGTCTAGCAGTGTGTACTTGTCTGTGTATGTGTGTCTAGCAGAGTGTGCGTGTCTAGCAGAGTGTGTGTGTCTGTGTGTCTAATAGTGCGCCTGAGTGTCTAGCAGTGTGTACTTGTCTGTGCACGTGTGTCTAGCAGAGTGTGCAGGTCTAGCAGAGTCTGAGTGTCTGTGTGTCTAATAGTGCGCCTGAGTGTCTAGCAGTGTGTACTTGACTGTGCACGTGTGTCTAGCAGAGTGTGCATGTCTAGGAGAGTCTGTGTGTCTGTGTGTATAATAGTGCGCCTGAGTGTCTAGCAGTGTGTACTTGTCTGTGCACGTGCGTCTAGCAGAGTGTGCGTGTCTAGCAGAGTATGTGTGTCTGTGTGTATAATAGTGCGCATGAGTGTCTAGCAGTGTGTACTTGTCTGTGTACGTGTGGCTAGCAGAGTGTGCGTGTCTAGCAGAGTCTGTGTGTCTGTGTGTATAATCGTGCGCCGAAGTGTCTAGCAGTGTGTACTTGTCGTGCACGTGTGGCTAGCAGAGTGTGCGTGTCCAGGAGAGTCTGTGTGTCTGTGTGTATAATCGTGCGCCGAAGTGTCTAGCAGTGTGTACTTATCGTGCACGTGTGTCTAGCAGAGTGTGCGTGTCTAGCAGAGTGTGTGTGTCTGTGTGTATAATAGTGCGCCTGAGTGTTTAGCAGTGTGTACTTGTCTGTGCACGTGTGTCTAGCAGAGTGTGCTCGTCTAGCAGAGTCTGTGTGTCTGTGTGTCTAATAGTGTGCCTGAGTGTCTAGCAGTGTGTACTTGTCTGTGCACGTGTGTCTAGCAGAGTATGCGTGTCTAGCAGAGTGTGTGTGTCTGTGTGTATATAACAGTGCGCCTGAGTGTCTAGCAGTGTGTACTTGTCTGTGCACGTTTGTTTAGCAGAGTGTGCGTGTCTAGCGGAGTGTGTGTGTCTGTGTGTATAATAGTGCGCCTGAGTGTCTAGCAGGGTGTACTTGTCTGTGCACGTGCGTCTAGCAGAGTGTGCGTGTCTAGCAGAGTGTGTGTGTCTATGTGTATAATAGTGCGCCTGAGTGTCTAGCAGTGTGTACTTGTCTGTGCACGTGTGTCTAATAGAGTGTGCGTGTCTAGCAGAGTCTGTGTGTATAATAGTACGCCTGAGTGTCTAGCAGTGTGTACTTGTCTGTGCACGTGCGTCTAGCAGAGTGTGCGTGTCTAGCAGTGTGTGTGTCTGTGTGCATAATAGTGCGCCTGAGTGTCTAGCAGTGTGTACTTGTCTGTGCACGTGTGTCTATCAGAGTGTGTGTCTAGCAGAGTGTGTGTGTCTGTGTGTCTAATAGTGCGCCTGAGTGTCTAGCAGTGTGCACTTGTCTGTGCACGTGCGTCTAGCAGAGTGTGCGTGTCTAGCAGAGTCTGTGTGTATAATAGTGCACATGAGTGTCTACCAGTGTTGACTTGTCTGTGCACGTGTGTCTAGCAGAGTGTGCGTGTTAGCAGAGTGTGTGTGTCTGTGTGTCTAATAGTGCGCCTGAGTGTCTAGCAGTGTGTACTTGTCTGTGCACGTTTGTTTAGCAGAGTGTGCGTGTCTAGCGGAGTGTGTGTGTCTGTGTGTATAATAGTGCGCCTGAGTGTCTAGCAGTGTGTACTTGTCTGTGCACGTGCGTCTAGCAGAGTGTGCGTGTCTAGCAGAGTGTGTGTGTCTATGTGTATAATAGTGCGCCTGAGTGTCTAGCAGTGTGTACTTGTCTGTGCACGTGTGTCTAATAGAGTGTGCGTGTCTAGCAGAGTCTGTGTGTATAATAGTGCGCCTGAGTGTCTAGCAGTGTGTACTTGTCTGTGCACGTGCGTCTAGCAGAGTGTGCGTGTCTAGCAGTGTGTGTGTCTGTGTGCATAATAGTGCGCCTGAGTGTCTAGCAGTGTGTACTTGTCTGTGCACGTGTGTCTATCAGAGTGTGTGTCTAGCAGAGTGTGTGTGTCTGTGTGTCTAATAGTGCGCCTGAGTGTCTAGCAGTGTGCACTTGTCTGTGCACGTGCGTCTAGCAGAGTGTGCGTGTCTAGCAGAGTCTGTGTGTAGAATAGTGCGCCTGAGTGTCTACCAGTGTCGACTTGTCTGTGCACGTGTGTCTAGCAGAGTGTGCGTGTTAGCAGAGTGTGTGTGTCTGTGTGTCTAATAGTGCGCCTGAGTGTCTAGTAGTGTGTACTTGTCTGTGCACGTGTGTCTAGCAGAGTGTGCGTGTCTAGCAGAGCCTGTGTGTCTGTGTGTCTAATAGTGCGCCTGAGTGTCTACCAGTGTGTACTTGCCTGTGCACGTGTGTCTAGCAGAGTGTGCATGTCTAGCAGAGTGTGTGTGTCTGTGTGTATAAGAGTGCGCCTGAGTGTCTAGCAGTGTGTACTTGTCTGTGCACGTGTGTCTAATAGAGTGTGCGTGTCTAGCAGAGTCTGTGTGTATAATAGTGCGCCTGAGTGTCTAGCAGTGTGTACTTGTCTGTGCATGTGTGTCTAGCAGAGTGTGCGTGTCTAGCAGAGTGTGTGTGTCTGTGTGTCTAACAGTGCGCCTGAGTGTCTAGCAGTGTGTACTTGTCTGTGCACGTGTGTCTAGCAGAGTGTGCAGGTCTAGCAGAGTCTGAGTGTCTGTGTGTCTAATAGTGCGCCTGAGTGTCTAGCAGTGTGTACTTGTCTGTGCACGTGTGTCTAGCAGAGTGTGCATGTCTAGGAGAGTCTGTGTGTCTGTGTGTATAATAGTGTGCCTGAGTGTCTAGCAGTGTGTACTTGTCTGTGCACGTGCGTCTAGCAGAGTGTGCGTGTCTAGCAGAGTATGTGTGTCTGTGTGTATAATAGTGCGCATGAGTGTCTAGCAGTGTGTACTTGTCTGTGTACGTGTGGCCAGCAGAGTGTGCGTGTCTAGCAGAGTCTGTGTGTCTGTGTGTATAATCGTGCGCCGAAGTGTCTAGCAGTGTGTACTTGTCGTGCACGTGTGTCTAGCAGAGTGTGCGTGTCTAGCAGAGTGTGTGTGTCTGTGTGTATAATAGTGCGCCTGAGTGTTTAGCAGTGTGTACTTGTCTGTGCACGTGTGTCTAGCAGAGTGTGCTCATCTAGCAGAGTCTGTGTGTCTGTGTGTCTAATAGTGTGCCTGAGTGTCTAGCAGTGTGTACTTGTCTGTGCACGTGTGTCTAGCAGAGTATGCGTGTCTAGCAGAGTGTGTGTGTCTGTGTGTATATAACAGTGCGCCTGAGTGTCTAGCAGTGTGTACTTGTCTGTGCACGTTTGTTTAGCAGAGTGTGCGTGTCTAGCGGAGTGTGTGTGTCTGTGTGTATAATAGTGCGCCTGAGTGTCTAGCAGTGTGTACTTGTCTGTGCACGTGCGTCTAGCAGAGTGTGCGTGTCTAGCAGAGTGTGTGTGTAGAATAGTGCGCCTGAGTGTCTAGCAGTGTGTACTTGTCTGTGCACGTGTGTCTAGCAGAGTGTGCATGTCTAGGAGAGTCTGTGTGTCTGTGTGTATAATAGTGTGCCTGAGTGTCTAGCAGTGTGTACTTGTCTGTGCACGTGCGTCTAGCAGAGTGTGCGTGTCTAGCAGAGTATGTGTGTCTGTGTGTATAATAGTGCGCATGAGTGTCTAGCAGTGTGTACTTGTCTGTGTACGTGTGGCCAGCAGAGTGTGCGTGTCTAGCAGAGTCTGTGTGTCTGTGTGTATAATCGTGCGCCGAAGTGTCTAGCAGTGTGTACTTGTCGTGCACGTGTGTCTAGCAGAGTGTGCGTGTCTAGCAGAGTGTGTGTGTCTGTGTGTATAATAGTGCGCCTGAGTGTTTAGCAGTGTGTACTTGTCTGTGCACGTGTGTCTAGCAGAGTGTGCTCATCTAGCAGAGTCTGTGTGTCTGTGTGTCTAATAGTGTGCCTGAGTGTCTAGCAGTGTGTACTTGTCTGTGCACGTGTGTCTAGCAGAGTATGCGTGTCTAGCAGAGTGTGTGTGTCTGTGTGTATATAACAGTGCGCCTGAGTGTCTAGCAGTGTGTACTTGTCTGTGCACGTTTGTTTAGCAGAGTGTGCGTGTCTAGCGGAGTGTGTGTGTCTGTGTGTATAATAGTGCGCCTGAGTGTCTAGCAGTGTGTACTTGTCTGTGCACGTGCGTCTAGCAGAGTGTGCGTGTCTAGCAGAGTGTGTGTGTCTATGTGTATAATAGTGCGCCTGAGTGTCTAGCAGTGTGTACTTGTCTGTGCACGTGTGTCTAATAGAGTGTGCGTGTCTAGCAGAGTCTGTGTGTATAATAGTGCGCCTGAGTGTCTAGCAGTGTGTACTTGTCTGTGCACGTGCGTCTAGCAGAGTGTGCGTGTCTAGCAGTGTGTGTGTCTGTGTGCATAATAGTGCGCCTGAGTGTCTAGCAGTGTGTACTTGTCTGTGCACGTGTGTCTATCAGAGTGTGTGTCTAGCAGAGTGTGTGTGTCTGTGTGTCTAATAGTGCGCCTGAGTGTCTAGCAGTGTGCACTTGTCTGTGCACGTGCGTCTAGCAGAGTGTGCGTGTCTAGCAGAGTCTGTGTGTATAATAGTGCGCCTGAGTGTCTACCAGTGTCGACTTGTCTGTGCACGTGTGTCTAGCAGAGTGTGCGTGTTAGCAGAGTGTGTGTGTCTGTGTGTCTAATAGTGCGCCTGAGTGTCTAGTAGTGTGTACTTGTCTGTGCACGTGTATCTAGCAGAGTGTGCGTGTCTAGCAGAGCCTGTGTGTCTGTGTGTCTAATAGTGCGCCTGAGTGTCTACCAGTGTGTACTTGCCTGTGCACGTGTGTCTAGCAGAGTGTGCATGTCTAGAAGAGTGTGTGTGTCTTTGTGTATAAGAGTGCGCCTGAGTGTCTAGCAGTGTGTACTTGTCTGTGCACGTGTGTCTAATAGAGTGTGCGTGTCTAGCAGAGTCTGTGTGTATAATAGTGCGCCTGAGTGTCTAGCAGTGTGTACTTGTCTGTGCATGTGTGTCTAGCAGAGTGTGCGTGTCTAGCAGAGTGTGTGTGTCTGTGTGTCTAATAGTGCGCCTGAGTGTCTAGCAGTGTGTACTTGTCTGTGCACGTGTGTCTAGCAGAGTGTGCAGGTCTAGCAGAGTCTGAGTGTCTGTGTGTCTAATAGTGCGCCTGAGTGTCTAGCAGTGTGTACTTGTCTGTGCACGTGTGTCTAGCAGAGTGTGCATGTCTAGGAGAGTCTGTGTGTCTGTGTGTATAATAGTGCGCCTGAGTGTCTAGCAGTGTGTACTTGTCTGTGCACGTGCGTCTAGCAGAGTGTGCGTGTCTAGCAGAGTATGTGTGTCTGTGTGTATAATAGTGCGCATGAGTGTCTAGCAGTGTGTACTTGTCTGTGTACGTGTGGCTAGCAGAGTGTGCGTGTCTAGCAGAGTCTGTGTGTCTGTGTGTATAATCGTGCGCCGAAGTGTCTAGCAGTGTGTACTTGTCGTGCACGTGTGGCTAGCAGAGTGTGCGTGTCCAGGAGAGTCTGTGTGTCTGTGTGTATAATCGTGCGCCGAAGTGTCTAGCAGTGTGTACTTGTCGTGCACGTGTGTCTAGCAGAGTGTGCGTGTCTAGCAGAGTGTGTGTGTCTGTGTGTATAATAGTGCGCCTGAGTGTTTAGCAGTGTGTACTTGTCTGTGCACGTGTGTCTAGCAGAGTGTGCTCGTCTAGCAGAGTCTGTGTGTCTGTGTGTCTAATAGTGTGCCTGAGTGTCTAGCAGTGTGTACTTGTCTGTGCACGTGTGTCTAGCAGAGTATGCATGTCTAGCAGAGTGTGTGTGTCTGTGTGTATATAACAGTGCGCCTGAGTGTCTAGCAGTGTGTACTTGTCTGTGCACGTTTGTTTAGCAGAGTGTGCGTGTCTAGCGGAGTGTGTGTGTCTGTGTGTATAATAGTGCGCCTGAGTGTCTAGCAGTGTGTACTTGTCTGTGCACGTGCGTCTAGCAGAGTGTGCGTGTCTAGCAGAGTGTGTGTGTCTATGTGTATAATAGTGCGCCTGAGTGTCTAGCAGTGTGTACTTGTCTGTGCACGTGTGTCTAATAGAGTGTGCGTGTCTAGCAGAGTCTGTGTGTATAATAGTACGCCTGAGTGTCTAGCAGTGTGTACTTGTCTGTGCACGTGCGTCTAGCAGAGTGTGCGTGTCTAGCAGTGTGTGTGTCTGTGCATAATAGTGCGCCTGAGTGTCTAGCAGTGTGTACTTGTCTGTGCACGTGTGTCTATCAGAGTGTGTGTCTAGCAGAGTGTGTGTGTCTGTGTGTCTAATAGTGCGCCTGAGTGTCTAGCAGTGTGCACTTGTCTGTGCACGTGCGTCTAGCAGAGTGTGCGTGTCTAGCAGAGTCTGTGTGTATAATAGTGCGCCTGAGTGTCTACCAGTGTCGACTTGTCTGTGCACGTGTGTCTAGCAGAGTGTGCGTGTTAGCAGAGTGTGTGTGTCAGTGTGTCTAATAGTGCGCCTGAGTGTCTAGTAGTGTGTACTTGTCTGTGCACGTGTGTCTAGCAGAGTGTGCGTGTCTAGCAGAGCCTGTGTGTCTGTGTGTCTAATAGTGCGCCTGAGTGTCTACCAGTGTGTACTTGCCTGTGCACGTGTGTCTAGCAGAGTGTGCATGTCTAGCAGAGTGTGTGTGTCTGTGTGTATAAGAGTGCGCCTGAGTGTCTAGCAGTGTGTACTTGTCTGTGCACGTGTGTCTAATAGAGTGTGCGTGTCTAGCAGAGTCTGTGTGTATAATAGTGCGCCTGAGTGTCTAGCAGTGTGTACTTGTCTGTGCATGTGTGTCTAGCAGAGTGTGCGTGTCTAGCAGAGTGTGTGTGTCTGTGTGTCTAATAGTGCACCTGAGTGTCTAGCAGTGTGTACTTGTCTGTGCACGTGTGTCTAGCAGAGTGTACAGGTCTAGCAGAGTCTGAGTGTCTGTGTGTCTAATAGTGCGCCTGAGTGTCTAGCAGTGTGTACTTGTCTGTGCACTTGTGTCTAGCAGAGTGTGCATGTCTAGGAGAGTCTGTGTGTCTGTGTGTATAATAGTGCGCCTGAGTGTCTAGCAGTGTGTACTTGTCTGTGCACGTGCGTCTAGCAGAGTGTGCGTGTCTAGCAGAGTATGTGTGTCTGTGTGTATAATAGTGCGCATGAGTGTCTAGCAGTTTGTACTTGTCTGTGTACGTGTGGCTAGCAGAGTGTGCGTGTCTAGCAGAGTCTGTGTGTCTGTGTGTATAATAGTGCGCCTGAGTGTCTAGCAGTGTGTACTTGTCTGTGCACGTGCGTCTAGCAGAGTGTGCGTGTCTAGCAGAGTATGTGTGTCTGTGTGTATAATAGTGCGCATGAGTGTCTAGCAGTGTGTACTTGTCTGTGCACGTGTGTCTAGCAGAGTGTGCATGTCTAGCAGAGTCTGTGTGTATAATAGTGCGCCTGAGTGTCTAGCAGTGTGTACTTGTCTGTGCATGTGTGTCTAGCAGAGTGTGCGTGTCTAGCAGAGTCTGAGTGTCTGTGTGTCTAATAGTGCGCCTGAGTGTCTAGCAGTGTGTACTTGTCTGTGCACGTGTGTCTAGCAGAGTGTGCATGTCTAGGAGAGTCTGTGTGTCTGTGTGTATAATAGTGCGCCTGAGTGTCTAGCAGTGTGTACTTGTCTGTGCACGTGCGTCTAGCAAAGTGTGCATGTCTAGCAGAGTATGTGTGTCTGTGTGTATAATGTTGCGCCTGAGTGACTAGTAGTGTGTACTTGTCTGTGCACGTGTGTCTAGCAGAGTGTGCGTGTCTAGCAGTGTGTGTGTCTATGTGTATAATAGTGCGCCTGAGTGTCTAGCAGTGTGTACTTGCCTGTGCACGTGTGTCTAGCAGAGTGTGCGTGTCTAGCAGAGTGTGTGTGTCTGTGTGTATAAGAGTGCGCCTGAGTGTCTAGCAGTGTGTACTTGTCTGTGCACGTGTGTCTAATAGAGTGTGCGTGTCTAGCAGAGTCTGTGTGTATAATAGTGCGCCTGAGTGTCTACCAGTGTCGACTTGTCTGTGCACGTGTGTCTAGCAGAGTGTGCGTGTTAGCAGAGTGTGTGTGTCTGTGTGTCTAATAGTGCGCCTGAGTGTCTAGTAGTGTGTACTTGTCTGTGCACGTGTGTCTAGCAGAGTGTGCGTGTCTAGCAGAGCCTGTGTGTCTGTGTGTCTAATAGTGCGCCTGAGTGTCTACCAGTGTGTACTTGCCTGTGCACGTGTGTCTAGCAGAGTGTGCATGTCTAGAAGAGTGTGTGTGTCTGTGTGTATAAGAGTGCGCCTGAGTGTCTAGCAGTGTGTACTTGTCTGTGCACGTGTGTCTAATAGAGTGTGCGTGTCTAGCAGAGTCTGTGTGTATAATAGTGCGCCTGAGTGTCTAGCAGTGTGTACTTGTCTGTGCATGTGTGTCTAGCAGAGTGTGCGTGTCTAGCAGAGTGTGTGTGTCTGTGTGTCTAATAGTGCGCCTGAGTGTCTAGCAGTGTGTACTTGTCTGTGCACGTGTGTCTAGCAGAGTGTGCAGGTCTAGCAGAGTCTGAGTGTCTGTGTGTCTAATAGTGCGCCTGAGTGTCTAGCAGTGTGTACTTGTCTGTGCACGTGTGTCTAGCAGAGTGTGCATGTCTAGGAGAGTCTGTGTGTCTGTGTGTATAATAGTGCGCCTGAGTGTCTAGCAGTGTGTACTTGTCTGTGCACGTGCGTCTAGCAGAGTGTGCGTGTCTAGCAGAGTATGTGTGTCTGTGTGTATAATAGTGCGCATGAGTGTCTAGCAGTGTGTACTTGTCTGTGTACGTGTGGCTAGCAGAGTGTGCGTGTCTAGCAGAGTCTGTGTGTCTGTGTGTATAATCGTGCGCCGAAGTGTCTAGCAGTGTGTACTTGTCGTGCACATGTGGCTAGCAGAGTGTGCGTGTCCAGGAGAGTCTGTGTGTCTGTGTGTATAATCGTGCGCCGAAGTGTCTAGCAGTGTGTACTTGTCGTGCACGTGTGTCTAGCAGAGTGTGCGTGTCTAGCAGAGTGTGTGTGTCTGTGTGTATAATAGTGCGCCTGAGTGTTTAGCAGTGTGTACTTGTCTGTGCACGTGTGTCTAGCAGAGTGTGCTCGTCTAGCAGAGTCTGTGTGTCTGTGTGTCTAATAGTGTGCCTGAGTGTCTAGCAGTGTGTACTTGTCTGTGCACGTGTGTCTAGCAGAGTATGCATGTCTAGCAGAGTGTGTGTGTCTGTGTGTATATAACAGTGCGCCTGAGTGTCTAGCAGTGTGTACTTGTCTGTGCACGTTTGTTTAGCAGAGTGTGCGTGTCTAGCGGAGTGTGTGTGTCTGTGTGTATAATAGTGCGCCTGAGTGTCTAGCAGTGTGTACTTGTCTGTGCACGTGCGTCTAGCAGAGTGTGCGTGTCTAGCAGAGTGTGTGTGTCTATGTGTATAATAGTGCGCCTGAGTGTCTAGCAGTGTGTACTTGTCTGTGCACGTGTGTCTAATAGAGTGTGCGTGTCTAGCAGAGTCTGTGTGTATAATAGTACGCCTGAGTGTCTAGCAGTGTGTACTTGTCTGTGCACGTGCGTCTAGCAGAGTGTGCGTGTCTAGCAGTGTGTGTGTCTGTGCATAATAGTGCGCCTGAGTGTCTAGCAGTGTGTACTTGTCTGTGCACGTGTGTCTATCAGAGTGTGTGTCTAGCAGAGTGTGTGTGTCTGTGTGTCTAATAGTGCGCCTGAGTGTCTAGCAGTGTGCACTTGTCTGTGCACGTGCGTCTAGCAGAGTGTGCGTGTCTAGCAGAGTCTGTGTGTATAATAGTGCGCCTGAGTGTCTACCAGTGTCGACTTGTCTGTGCACGTGTGTCTAGCAGAGTGTGCGTGTTAGCAGAGTGTGTGTGTCAGTGTGTCTAATAGTGCGCCTGAGTGTCTAGTAGTGTGTACTTGTCTGTGCACGTGTGTCTAGCAGAGTGTGCGTGTCTAGCAGAGCCTGTGTGTCTGTGTGTCTAATAGTGCGCCTGAGTGTCTACCAGTGTGTACTTGCCTGTGCACGTGTGTCTAGCAGAGTGTGCATGTCTAGCAGAGTGTGTGTGTCTGTGTGTATAAGAGTGCGCCTGAGTGTCTAGCAGTGTGTACTTGTCTGTGCACGTGTGTCTAATAGAGTGTGCGTGTCTAGCAGAGTCTGTGTGTATAATAGTGCGCCTGAGTGTCTAGCAGTGTGTACTTGTCTGTGCATGTGTGTCTAGCAGAGTGTGCGTGTCTAGCAGAGTGTGTGTCTGTGCATAATAGTGCGCCTGAGTGTCTAGCAGTGTGTACTTGTCTGTGCACGTGTGTCTATCAGAGTGTGTGTCTAGCAGAGTGTGTGTGTCTGTGTGTCTAATAGTGCGCCTGAGTGTCTAGCAGTGTGCACTTGTCTGTGCACGTGCGTCTAGCAGAGTGTGCGTGTCTAGCAGAGTCTGTGTGTATAATAGTGCGCCTGAGTGTCTACCAGTGTCGACTTGTCTGTGCACGTGTGTCTAGCAGAGTGTGCGTGTTAGCAGAGTGTGTGTGTCAGTGTGTCTAATAGTGCGCCTGAGTGTCTAGTAGTGTGTACTTGTCTGTGCACGTGTGTCTAGCAGAGTGTGCGTGTCTAGCAGAGCCTGTGTGTCTGTGTGTCTAATAGTGCGCCTGAGTGTCTACCAGTGTGTACTTGCCTGTGCACGTGTGTCTAGCAGAGTGTGCATGTCTAGCAGAGTGTGTGTGTCTGTGTGTATAAGAGTGCGCCTGAGTGTCTAGCAGTGTGTACTTGTCTGTGCACGTGTGTCTAATAGAGTGTGCGTGTCTAGCAGAGTCTGTGTGTATAATAGTGCGCCTGAGTGTCTAGCAGTGTGTACTTGTCTGTGCATGTGTGTCTAGCAGAGTGTGCGTGTCTAGCAGAGTGTGTGTGTCTGTGTGTCTAATAGTGCACCTGAGTGTCTAGCAGTGTGTACTTGTCTGTGCACGTGTGTCTAGCAGAGTGTACAGGTCTAGCAGAGTCTGAGTGTCTGTGTGTCTAATAGTGCGCCTGAGTGTCTAGCAGTGTGTACTTGTCTGTGCACGTGTGTCTAGCAGAGTGTGCATGTCTAGCAGAGTGTGTGTGTCTGTGTGTATAAGAGTGCGCCTGAGTGTCTAGCAGTGTGTACTTGTCTGTGCACGTGTGTCTAATAGAGTGTGCGTGTCTAGCAGAGTCTGTGTGTATAATAGTGCGCCTGAGTGTCTAGCAGTGTGTACTTGTCTGTGCATGTGTGTCTAGCAGAGTGTGCGTGTCTAGCAGAGTGTGTGTGTCTGTGTGTCTAATAGTGCACCTGAGTGTCTAGCAGTGTGTACTTGTCTGTGCACGTGTGTCTAGCAGAGTGTACAGGTCTAGCAGAGTCTGAGTGTCTGTGTGTCTAATAGTGCGCCTGAGTGTCTAGCAGTGTGTACTTGTCTGTGCACTTGTGTCTAGCAGAGTGTGCATGTCTAGGAGAGTCTGTGTGTCTGTGTGTATAATAGTGCGCCTGAGTGTCTAGCAGTGTGTACTTGTCTGTGCACGTGCGTCTAGCAGAGTGTGCGTGTCTAGCAGAGTATGTGTGTCTGTGTGTATAAAAGTGCGCATGAGTGTCTAGCAGTGTGTACTTGTCTGTGTACGTGTGGCTAGCAGAGTGTGCGTGTCTAGCAGAGTCTGTGTGTCTGTGTGTATAATAGTGCGCCTGAGTGTCTAGCAGTGTGTACTTGTCTGTGCACGTGCGTCTAGCAGAGTGTGCGTGTCTAGCAGAGTATGTGTGTCTGTGTGTATAATAGTGCGCATGAGTGTCTAGCAGTGTGTACTTGTCTGTGCACGTGTGTCTAGCAGAGTGTGCATGTCTAGCAGAGTCTGTGTGTATAATAGTGCGCCTGAGTGTCTAGCAGTGTGTACTTGTCTGTGCATGTGTGTCTAGCAGAGTGTGCGTGTCTAGCAGAGTCTGAGTGTCTGTGTGTCTAATAGTGCGCCTGAGTGTCTAGCAGTGTGTACTTGTCTGTGCACGTGTGTCTAGCAGAGTGTGCATGTCTAGGAGAGTCTGTGTGTCTGTGTGTATAATAGTGCGCCTGAGTGTCTAGCAGTGTGTACTTGTCTGTGCACGTGCGTCTAGCAGAGTGTGCATGTCTAGCAGAGTATGTGTGTCTGTGTGTATAATGTTGCGCCTGAGTGACTAGTAGTGTGTACTTGTCTGTGCACGTGTGTCTAGCAGAGTGTGCGTGTCTAGCAGAGCCTGTGTGTCTGTGTGTCTAATAGTGCGCCTGAGTGTCTACCAGTGTGTACTTGCCTGTGCACGTGTGTCTAGCAGAGTGTGCATGTCTAGCAGAGTGTGTGTGTCTGTGTGTATAAGAGTGCGCCTGAGTGTCTAGCAGTGTGTACTTGTCTGTGCACGTGTGTCTAATAGAGTGTGCGTGTCTAGCAGAGTCTGTGTGTATAATAGTGCGCCTGAGTGTCTAGCAGTGTGTACTTGTCTGTGCATGTGTGTCTAGCAGAGTGTGCGTGTCTAGCAGAGTGTGTGTGTCTGTGTGTCTAATAGTGCACCTGAGTGTCTAGCAGTGTGTACTTGTCTGTGCACGTGTGTCTAGCAGAGTGTACAGGTCTAGCAGAGTCTGAGTGTCTGTGTGTCTAATAGTGCGCCTGAGTGTCTAGCAGTGTGTACTTGTCTGTGCACGTGTGTCTAGCAGAGTGTGCATGTCTAGCAGAGTGTGTGTGTGTCTGTGTGTATAAGAGTGCGCCTGAGTGTCTAGCAGTGTGTACTTGTCTGTGCACGTGTGTCTAATAGAGTGTGCGTGTCTAGCAGAGTCTGTGTGTATAATAGTGCGCCTGAGTGTCTAGCAGTGTGTACTTGTCTGTGCATGTGTGTCTAGCAGAGTGTGCGTGTCTAGCAGAGTGTGTGTGTCTGTGTGTCTAATAGTGCACCTGAGTGTCTAGCAGTGTGTACTTGTCTGTGCACGTGTGTCTAGCAGAGTGTACAGGTCTAGCAGAGTCTGAGTGTCTGTGTGTCTAATAGTGCGCCTGAGTGTCTAGCAGTGTGTACTTGTCTGTGCACTTGTGTCTAGCAGAGTGTGCATGTCTAGGAGAGTCTGTGTGTCTGTGTGTATAATAGTGCGCCTGAGTGTCTAGCAGTGTGTACTTGTCTGTGCACGTGCGTCTAGCAGAGTGTGCGTGTCTAGCAGAGTATGTGTGTCTGTGTGTATAAAAGTGCGCATGAGTGTCTAGCAGTGTGTACTTGTCTGTGTACGTGTGGCTAGCAGAGTGTGCGTGTCTAGCAGAGTCTGTGTGTCTGTGTGTATAATAGTGCGCCTGAGTGTCTAGCAGTGTGTACTTGTCTGTGCACGTGCGTCTAGCAGAGTGTGCGTGTCTAGCAGAGTATGTGTGTCTGTGTGTATAATAGTGCGCATGAGTGTCTAGCAGTGTGTACTTGTCTGTGCACGTGTGTCTAGCAGAGTGTGCATGTCTAGCAGAGTCTGTGTGTATAATAGTGCGCCTGAGTGTCTAGCAGTGTGTACTTGTCTGTGCATGTGTGTCTAGCAGAGTGTGCGTGTCTAGCAGAGTCTGAGTGTCTGTGTGTCTAATAGTGCGCCTGAGTGTCTAGCAGTGTGTACTTGTCTGTGCACGTGTGTCTAGCAGAGTGTGCATGTCTAGGAGAGTCTGTGTGTCTGTGTGTATAATAGTGCGCCTGAGTGTCTAGCAGTGTGTACTTGTCTGTGCACGTGCGTCTAGCAGAGTGTGCATGTCTAGCAGAGTATGTGTTTGTGTGTATAATGTTGCGCCTGAGTGACTAGTAGTGTGTACTTGTCTGTGCACGTGTGTCTAGCAGAGTGTGCGTGTCTAGCAGTGTGTGTGTCTATGTGTATAATAGTGCGCCTGAGTGTCTAGCAGTGTGTACTTGCCTGTGCACGTGTGTCTAGCAGAGTGTGCGTGTCTAGCAGAGTGTGTGTGTCTGTGTGTATAAGAGTGCGCCTGAGTGTCTAGCAGTGTGTACTTGTCTGTGCACGTGTGTCTAATAGAGTGTGCGTGTCTAGCAGAGTCTGTGTGTATAATAGTGCGCCTGAGTGACTAGTAGTGTGTACTTGTCTGTGCACGTGTGTCTAGCAGAGGGTGTGTCTAGCAGGGTGTATGTGCCTGCACGTGTAATAATAATATATAAGAAGAAGAAGAAGAAGAAGAAGAAGAAGAAGAAGAAGAAGAAAAAGAAGAAGAAGAAGAATATGTAGCAGTTTGTGTGTGTTTGCGGGTTTCACAGTTTGTCTGTCTGTGCCTGTATGTCCAGGCAGTATATACCCTAGCAGACAAATATTACATGTCAGCTTATTCTATGATCTTTTAATTGTGGAATGTTTCCCTAGTGCCTGGTAAAACACAGTCAACATTTTGGTCAATTACTTCTGCATTGTTTGTAGTCGCTATTAAACGTTTAACCGGTCGTGTGATAACTCACTTATTCCCCAGCATTGCTTGGAAACTCTCAGCTGATGTGACCAACATATACAATGTACGGAGATAACACTGCTCGTTTGATATGGATATTCTGCGTTTCTCTACGTTTTACAGGTAAGCGAGATGGAAAGGTTAATAAACCATTTAAACTTTCGATTTTGAACTAGTTTAAAAGGGAAGGTAAATGAACGCAAGTTGTTCACCTCTATTCAGGTGTTTTCCAGTAAAGATGCTTGGACAAAGGTGGTTATGTTCCCCCTCCTGCAGGCAGTAGCCCCCCATGCTCACTGTGGGTTTCAGCACTGATAGCAGGCCTGTGGGGCCTGGAATGAGTACATTAATGCATTTTGGTCATGTATCTGTTTGTTCTGCTCTTCAAGGCCAAACCAGGATTGGGTTACGATTTTGGTAATCGGGGATAGGGCTATAGCGGTGGAGCTCGAAGCTGGGGAACTGGGTTCGAGTCTCGGCAACGACGCTCAACATCCTGGGATTCTAGGCAAAACACTTAATCTCCCCGTGCCTAACAAAAATGAATGTGTCAATCTGTAATGCAACGAGAAAGGCGGGGCCGACATCGGCCCCGCCGCAAGTATGTTGGGGCGCACTGGCCCCCAACCGCTACCCGCTCTAGCTGTTGGGGCGCGCCCCCATCGCGTAACCATGACGCGGCGGGCGCGCCCCAACGTGGATTGGATCCCGGGTCCCCTAGTGACCCGTAAGTGATTGAATCACTTCCGGGTCACTATGGAACAAAGGCCAGGCCGGTTAGATCCGGCCTGGCGGATAAGAGGTTAAAAGGCAGGGGAGCGCGGGAGTCTGCCTCTCTGACTCCGCGCTCCACGGCCTGCCCCTCCAGCCTCTAGGACAGAGGTCTTCAAACTTTAGGATGCTGAGACCCCCCTGTCAACATTTTCAGGTGTAAGGACCTCCTCCTTACAAAAATGTGTAAACCTGTAGGCAGGGCTACTAGAATTATGAGGCAGGTAAGGACCAAATTACGCGACAGGCTTGACCAAATTGTGTGGGAAGAAAATGTAAATAATGTTATGTGATACCGCGTATTTTGGGATAGCATTGCGTCATTATTTTTACACACAGTAACACTGAGAAACTATTTCATCCTATCAGTACCAGTTTATAACCAAAATACAGCAATTAACATCAGAAAGATGTCTATTTAACCTTTGTGATGGGCCTTCTACTCCGCAGGAATATGTGCTGCCACATTAGAAGCTCACCTGGCCCTGGCCGGGACCAGCAGGGGTCCCTTAAAACCCAGGCTGTCTTGTGCAGAGATAAGCAGTTTACCTATGCCGCTTTCCTCTCACCCCCTCTCCTCTCCTAATCCCAAATGCCTCTCTCGCTTTGCAAGCCATTTTTATCACCCCTTTTTACAATTTCTGAACTCTCCCCATTCAAACTCTCACTTCACCTTTAACCACCTTCTGCCATTCTGTCTTTTCATTGCCCTCATCTTTAACAGTCTCTAGCATTTATCTCATGGCCTCTCTGGCCCCGTCACCTCCCCTGCCCCTCAGCACTTCTCATTCAACTCAAGTCTCTCCATTCAAATTTTTGTCTATTTGTATCTTACACCTGTTCAGCTCCCCATTCATCTTCCACACCTTTGTTCTTCCACACCTTCTTGAACCAACGCCCCTTTCCCCCGTTACCTCAGCACCAGTGCCTAATTTGAGCAGATGGTTTCCGGTGCTCGGCACTGGCACCTAATTGTGCACAATGGCACTATGAGAGTCTGCCACATGGTGGCTCTGTCTAATTTGTGTAATTTAGAGATGAGCAGTAGAGATGTTTATTCATTCAATATACAATAAAAATGATAAACTCCTGACACCCATGCCATTCTTATAGCTTTGGAGGCTTGAAATAGTCTGAATAGTCACACTTGTACAAGTGTTATGGTTCGTAGTTCCAAAGGTATTGTCATTGGCCGCCCAGGCAAGGCAATAGGTGGGTGGTTAAAGTTGCAGTGGCCTACTGGTGAGGGCCCTGACACATGTTTTATTACAAATTAATCACTGCTCAGCACCCACCCCAGTACTCCCTCTCTTCCCCTCTCACTGCTGTCCCGCACCCAGTCCTATGATTAGGGTTTCCAGCTCATTATTTTGATGTCCCAGATGGTACAAAAATAAGGAGTCAACTAAAGCTGTATTTTCAGCACTTATCTGTGCATACTTAGAACAGCAAATATAAATAGAACGCACTTTTAATTGTGTTCTAGGGCTGCCTCAATGATCCATGACTGATAATGAAAGGGAAAAAAGACAGAAAAGTCACATAACAAATCAATATATTTTTTATTTATTACTCTATTGAGTGTCAAGAGGACGTCATTGCAGGCTCTTTAAACAACACAGGGCTGGCAATTTTCTTTTGGCAACCCTACCTTCTATTCCTTCTCATGAAATGCATTCTCACACTACCCCAGTAACTGTAAAATGGGGTACTGGAACTAGAAAAAAAACGAAGCCTCTGTAACCAGTTTACAAAAGGTATGTAAATATGCTAATGGTCTTTAATGACCTGTGAAAAACTTGGGTGTGTCGGAGATAAGACTACAGACACTGCCCAGCCAGACACTGCCCAGCCGAGCCCCCAGCAGCTCAAGCTGCACTGCAGCAGCCTGGGCTGAGACACACAACGGGGGAGGAGGGGAGCTAAAGCCCTTGTTGTCCTATGGCCCTGGACAGAAGTGTGACCGGGAATGCGCGACCCCCTTTCTATCACTCCACAGCCCCCCTGGGGGTCGCGCCCCACAGTTTGACTACCCATGCTCTAGGAGGATGTAATTATTTTTCCTCACCCACCATCCCCTGAAGCAGATGATTGGTATTGTGTGTTATGAAGGTTTTCACAGGTTTGTTACAAATGTTTATAGATCACAGGATTGTCTGACTAATACGTTTTTGTGCCTTAGAACTTTATCCCGTTGACAGGTCATCAATCGTCGTATTTATTGCTCTTCCTTGGTCAGGCGGTAAGGTCATGATTGGTGAGCAGATAATTTAAGGTCCTTAGGGGGCGGCGCCATTCTTGAATGGGGTTGCCCAAAAGGAGGGACAAGTGGTCTCTCCTAGAACTTCAGGGGCAGTTGGCTACATTGGTCCGGGGGAGGGGAGAGTCACGCTTTCTCTAGGCTGGTTGGCCACCCCGCACGTGCACAATGCCGCGAGTAAACGGCGCAGAGATGCAAGGGCCCCTTTATTAGAGTTAATAGAGTGAACGGGGGTAACCGGGGGGCAGAGGTACCCTCATGGTAAGCGGGCCCTCTGCGCATGCGCACTTCGACGGAAGGGCGTGGTTAATAGGGCGTACGGGGGTAACCGGGGGGGAATTACCCTCACAGTAAACGGGCCCTCTGCACATGCGCAATCCGACAGGAGGGCGTGGTTTAAGTGATAAGGCTCTGACACCAGTTAGTGACCTTGCTGTAGGCCCAAATAGGATACGCAGAAAATAAATATTGTATAATGTGATTGATATGTAGATTCGGATAGGAAATACCTTGTACTAGAATTATGTTAAGGTTAGCCATTTGATATCTGTATATATCAATTGTAATCAAATGTTGTGTAATGTTTTCTGCGTAATTGTTTAAAAATTGTTTATTTCAATTTTTGATTTAATTTTATGTTTTAATAAATCCGTCCGGGGGTTGTACGACCCCCGCCTCCAAAGAAAATAAATCCCTTTCATGTCCTTTTAATAATGTTTGTTAATGGAATGGGGGGGGGTCCTCCGGCAGTCCCTGGCCATATGGTGCTCATGTAAAAGGCTCTGATACCTGATATCTTCGGGTCTAGTTTGCGCTATATAAAACCAAAATAAAAATGTTTTTTTTAATCCTGTGTTGTAAAGGTTCCGTGTCATGATCCAGTTGCTTGGTTTAGGTGGGTCTGGCTGGTAGCTGGATAGCAGCTTTGCTTAGCGGGATTCGGGGAAGGGAAGCGATAGTTCTCATTGCTGTAGAGCGCTGCATCCGAGGCAGGCCAGGGAAAGGCACACCGGCTCCCTGAGGGGCAAAAACAACAGCACGGCGGTCAAATGGATCGCTTCGCTCTTATACGTGTCCCTCCTGTCAAGCAACCCCACACAATAGAAAACTTTGACCCATACCGCAATGCCAAAAAGGGGAAAGGATGTGGCGTTATAGCCAGAGCTGCTGACTTTTGAATTGCTGAGCAAGGTTCAAGTCCCTGCGGCGCTGAACATCCTCTGATTATGACCAAATTGCTGGATTGCCTTGTGCCTAAACAAAACAAAAATGCCTGTAATGGTGGTCTTATATAGTGCGAACTAGAGCGCTTTACACCACTGCAAAAGCAACAAGGATGAACATGTGGCAAAGCGGGGACGGTTGCAGACACCGACCCAATACAGATGCAGGGAGTGATTGAAAACACGAGTGCTGGTGTGAAGCGCTCAAAATCAAAGAACAAAGTAGCTCCTGGATAATACAAGTCTGATACAAGTGATTGGTCCATGCTGTAAGGGAGGGCTGAACACAAGAAGATGCATGACCTATGCATGTCTTGGACTAACGGGAATGAAGGATACCAGAGCAACAAAGGAGTGAACAAATGGTTAACTGTTGTATATTGAATATAACATAACTCTTCGAGATAGCACATGCGCTGTCTGGCCGAGGTCTCACTGTCAGAATTTCGAATACCAGAATGTCGAGTTACACAAATATCGGGACATAAATATCGTTGTCAAAAATATCAACCTTCTATCTTCATAATGGTAAGTACAAAAATATTGGAATAAAAATATCTTTGTTAAAAATACTGAAGTGCAAAATATCCTTTTTTTCATGTATAAAAAATAATGTAAAATAAATTGAATAATACATTTAACTTTTATTTAGATTTTGGTAAATTTTAACAATTATAAGTAATAAATCTAATTTAAAAATAAATTAAACTTACATATATAAAATGTAATATCTCTCTCTCTCTTTATATATATATATATATATATATATATATATATATATATATATATATATATATATATATATAAATATATATTTGCTTAAAAATAAGAAATAAATAATAATGTTTATTCATTACATAATGTTACAAATATATTAAAAATTATAAATAAATACATATATGCATACACCTGTAGCATACAAATTATTTTACAAAAAATGTATATTATAAATTAAAATATTAAAATAGTTAATAGTTTTTTAAACCTACATTTTACACTACATTGAGTGCAACAGTAGAGAAAAGTATTGGATAGCATAGGAAAAAAATTACTATACCCACTCCAGCAAGTTCAACAGTAGGATAAGTGTTGGACAGCAGAGGGGAATAATTTACTATTCCCACTCTAAGGAGTGCAACAGTAGGGAAAGTGTTGGATAGCAAAGGTCAATAATTTACTATTGCCACTCCAAAGAGTGTAACTGTAGGGAAAATGCTGGATAGCGGAGTGAAAAAATTACTATTTCCACTCCAGCAAGTGCAACAGTAGGGAAAGTGTTGGATAGTGGAGGGGAATAATTTACTATTCCCACTCCAAGGAGTGCAACAGTAGGAAAAGTGTTAGATAGCGGAGGGGAATAATTTACTATTCCCACTCCAATGAGTGTAACAGTAGGGAAAGTGTTGGATAGCCGAGGGGAAAAAATTACTATTTCCACTCCAGTGCGTGCAAAAGTAGGGAAAGTGTTAGATAGCGAAGGGGTAAAATTATTATTCCCACTACAGTGAGTGCAACAGTAGGGAAAGTGTTGGAAAGAGGAGGGGAATAATTTACTATTCCAACTTCAATGAGTGCAACAGTAGGGAAAGTGTTGGATAGCGGGGGGTAAAAATTACTATTCCCACTCCACCGAATGCAACAGTAGTGAAAGTGTTGGATAGCGGAGGGGAATAATTTACTATTCCCACTCCAATGAGTGCAACAGTAGGGAAAGTGTTGGACAGCGGAGGGGATAAAATTACTATTCCCACTCCTGTGAGTGCAACAGTAGAGAAAGTGTTGGGTAGTGGAGGGGTAAAAATTACTATCCCACTCCAGCGAGTGCAACAGTAGGGAACGTGTTGGATCGCGTAGGGGTTAAAATTACTATTCCCACTAAAGAAAATTAAAATTTAAAAACAAACAAATATCAACTATAATACAAAATATAATAAAAAAACAAAAACAAAACATATATAAAAATATAAAAATTTACAAAACATAGAAACATATTATAATCTATAAAAAATCCAAAATATACAGCAAAAGATTGGTTTTTAGTTCATCGAAAAATTAAGAAACAAATATTTTGTAATAGAAATTAATTTTAATCAAAAAAATAATGATTACATAAATGTAATTTTTTTTACCTACCCTATACCACCACACAATTTCCAACACACATCTAAATTTTAAAAAGTGTACCTCCATATTTAACATAAATAATTATCAATTAAACAAATATTAATAATTAAAAATCACATTTAAAGGGTAAAAATTAATGTACTAACTAAATGTTACAGCTGTAGAACCTAAATCCCCAAACAAAATAAAAATAAATAATTACCCAAAAATATTTATCAATTAATAAATGAACATTAATGATCAAGTAATGAATAATTAATTTAAACTAAATTACTTTTCACCCTCTACCCCAATAAACACCAAAACACACATCCAAACATATTTACACAATTTCCATAACTAATTTTACATTAATAAATTAATATCAATTAACAACAAATTAATTAATTATAAATAAATGACCTCCCACCATATTACCCCATAAATGCCACCACCAATTTCTTAAAACTTGACACAATTGACATAACTAATTAACAATTAATTAATCATTTAATAACAATTCACAAGCAAAATATAAATAATTATTAATACATTAATGCACACAATTAACACCATAAAATAAAATGTAATAAATATTGTATAAAAAATATTAATAAATGTATTAAAACTAAATTACTTCCCACCCTACTCCCCTATCAACCGACAACCCGCTCCTAGAAAAATAACATAATTAACATAATATGCCAATTAATTAATAATAATTAACAACCAATAAATAATTAATAATAAATTAATTCCTACCATTAACAATAGAACATATTAAATAAATAAATATTATTCAATAAAAAATATTAATATTTTAATTAAATTACTTCCCTCCCTATACCCCTATAAACTCACAACCCGCTCCTAAAAAATGACACAATTTACATTTTTACCAATTATTAATCAATAAAAATTAACAGCCAATTATTAGTTAATTAATAATAAATAATTCCCACATTTAACACTATACAATCAAAATTAAATAAATACTAATCAATAAAAATTAATATTCAATTTATTATAATTAAATTATTTCCCACCCTATTCCCCTATACACCCACAACCCGCTACGGAACTAAAACGCAAAATGTAATTAAAATAAAATTAATAACTTCTAAAAATGTAACACATCTATTAAAAAAACAAATGCAATACTTACACATAGAAATAGAGCACATACATTTAAAATACATACTAAAATACATAACACTAACTAAAAAAACGATCTTTTTAACGACTATATTTTTTGCAAACGATATTTAATGACTTCAATATTTTTGAAAATTATGTTTCTTACCTTAAACTCGATATTCTTGACCACGATATTCTTGCAGTTTATATTTCTGTAACTCGATATTCTGCACTCGATATCCGTGCAAGTGGACATTACCAACTTGATATTCTGACTCTTTACCCTAGCCGAGAACTATAAAAGACAGAATAATTACATAATACTATCATAAAATCAGCTGCATTATGCAGCATAGTTTGTCTTTTATCGCCGCATAATTTACTCAACCCTGCCACATAACTTTACCCTCCCTGGTGTCCTAAATCCAGTAGCTCTGAATGTAAGGAATAAAAGTAATGCCCCCGACATGCAGCCACTTTTCTTCCTTTGCACCAGGGTCGTAGATTGAGTTCCTGCCTGGGACCGTTATATTACACATTGCAAACCTGTTCTGAAAAATCCAAGTGAGGCCTAGATAAGCCTGGGTGACTACTACTATGACCGTGCGGCCCACTGGCAGATGGACTGTCAGTCAAGCGGGTGGACTGGGAACCGAAACCGGCCCTGGCACACTGCTCGGCCAACCCCCTGGGGGGGTGGAGGATGGTGCGCCTGTGCTGTTTGATAGGGCCGATTTTTTTCACAGGGGCCGATATTGATGGCCCCCGGTAACAAAAACAGCCCCCCAGGGGCTCAAAACTGGCCCCTACTCTGACGGCCCACCGGGGAAACTCCCGGTGACCGCTACGGCCAGTCCGGCCCTGCAGTCAAGGTATTCCAAAGGCAGAGCCAGCTGACTTTCTGCTGTCTGGAACCCCACAAGTCCCTCACCTACAAATGGGATGGGCATGCCGTGAGTTTGGCTGGCAGGGTACCCAACGTTTTTTAGAAGACGATCAGAGTCTGCCAAACTCAAAATGGCACCCTTAGGGCGGTGCCTGCCGCTTTGTTTATGCAAATGTGTATGGGGTACCACAGGTCCCCCCCCCCCCGTGTGCAGCCCCCACCCCTCCTTCACTCTGGGGGCCAAAGGCATGTCTGAAAGCCCATTGTAATATGGCTGGCGGTGTCTATGAGACACCGCCACCATATTAAACATTTTCCGCCCCGGCCGCAAGGCGACCGGGGCGGAAAAGCGGCGGACGGTCTTTCCGTCCGCCGTGGTCCCCCCCGCCATACTAATATGGCGGGGGGGGGAAACTAGTGTGGATGTCGGGCGGATTGCCTCCGCCAGGCCGGTGGTGGGTACCGCAGCCTGGCGGAGGCAATCCGCCCGACATCCTAATGGGCCCCTTAGTGTTCTTTTGCTGCTCAATGCAATTGTGTGTAAAAAAAGTTCTACAACATGTAAACTTGCATAGAAAGGTTCTATATACTTTTTACAGCTTGGCTGGGTTTGATTATGTGAAAATGTTCTCGCTATGTGGTAAAAGTCATCTTGCAATTCAAACAAAGGAAAATATACTGAGCTCGGGCGACGGAAAAGACAAAACAGTAAACTAGGCAACCTTCATGATGGCCGAAATACACACTAGAGGAAAAATACCTTCAAATATACCTCATCTACAGGATGGTATTGATGCCTCCACTGAGGCATTTCTGAAGAGGGCACTGCTCCCACCATCATTTACAGTAACGCATCTGCAGTCAGCATCTATCATATCTTTATAGGTATGTCTGGAGAGGTGAGTCAAACACCTTCAATAAGAAGCATGTCTTTGGTAGCAGGGGCACCCCTCTACTTACATCTAATCTAGGCAGAGTGAGCATGAGAACTCCATTTGCAGCATGTAAATAAGGCTATTTCTTTAATTTCTTAACCTCATCGCTGCTTGAGAGTTTCCCCTGCTGTGCTGGACAACAATAAAAACGGGTGTGGTCATGACGAGCTCAGCTCGTCATAAGCACACGAGCACTGTGCTGCATGAGCTGAGCTTGTCATGAGCATGGAAGGGGTTAATGTATTTCAGCCTTTCTTCATTCTGTTGTATGATCACACACAACAAAGATATAATAGGATAACAATGTAGTGCTTTATAAAATACTTAATTAAAATAAATTTGTTTAGAGAAGTGGGGCTTGTGCTTCTCTGTACCTTTACGTTTTGGGTCGGGTCGTACACATGAATTACGAATATGCCTTCTGTACTCACGCCCCCATTCATAGATCTATCTGTCGAGTTAGAACCTTGACGTTACATGTGTCTTGTGGTCAGGGCACCCATCTCCATTCATAGGTATTGTGTGAGGGGGAGAAAAACGCAAGCTCCCTTTTAAATTTAGACCTGCGAGAGGATGGCTTCCCTTTCATCTGCAAGTGTTGATTATGGATTCAGGATTGCCTCCAATGCGGGATTCAAAATGCACCTTATTGGGATTGAAAAGTCACCTGTATGGTGACAGACATCCACCCCTGCCCTAGATGCCCCAGTTGCATGATATCAGGACCCCGGTAATGGTTTATAGTCAGGCACGAACACAGATTATGTGTGTGCGCAAAATTCTAGGGCTGTCTTATGGTAATGTAGTCTTGTTAGACTGGGAGAGGTGCATTAAGCATTAACCTGATGATGGTAGACGGCTACTGCCCTTACCAGGAATTAAGTGACACGAGTACTATGGTGGCAGCGTACCCATTTTGTTTTTAGTCGAAATAAGTAGTAGAAAAAGGCATTTTTACCTATGTCACTGGAGTGGTCCCTACTGGCTCACTCATGTAGAGTTCTTTGGCTATGTTTTTAACTCATCTATGGTCTGCATGGATGGAATTGTGTGTAGAGATAGACAGCATGTGATACATATGTGTGCATGTTGGAAAGCATGTGTGTGCCTGTGGATGGTACATGACATGTAGGCCTGTGGGTTCCATTTTGGAAAGACTGGGCCCTCAAAGGCTAGTGGAGGTGGGGACTGCAGACCCCAGAAAGGGATATGTGGATTGCTGCCACTCCTGGGGGCTGGAGTGGGAAAGCACACAATGAAGAAAGGGGAGCAGGACATCCTCTCTGAGCATCCAAGGTCTCTTTGATACCAGGGTGCGTTACTGGTCAGTGGGGCCTGGGCTCATAGTCAGGGAGATGGTGAAACTGATAAGGTTGCCACTGTGGACCAGGAAATCTTGGGAGAGAGGAAGACTCAAGCCTTTGAACCTTTATGGGCATGTTTAAGTGGAGGCTGAAAGCCAAGTGTGATCCCCAGTTACTCCCTCTGGCTGGTGTTGGTCAATCAGAATTTAAGCCTCACCTGCTGTGGCAGACTCTCCCTTTGACAAAGGGCAGTGCAGAGGAGGAAGGACTTCAAAGGAGCTGACACCCATCACCTGATTGTCAAAGGACCAAACACTAAATCACATTTGTGTCTGGACCTGGAGTATAAACGTTGGGCGCATGAGTCCCACATTTTCTTCAACAGCACTGTTCATACAGAGGGGACCACAAAGACTTCTAGCTGCTGTAACCGGGACTAGGGACCAAGGTCTGCTAGTCTCGGCCAGGTGAGGGAGTAGTCACCCAGGAGTCAAGACCACTTGCCCTGAGCCTGGAGAACCGGGCTTCAGTCTTGCTGCCAAGACCAATGTACCCTGTAAGAAGGATGAAAGTGCCTGGAAGGAGCGAGGTCCATTGGGGATCCTGCTGCGTGGATTCGGGTGAGCAAAGGGTGTTATGCCCAATTTGGTCTGGACTGTTGCACCAGCCAGCAACCCCTATGTGCCAGGTAAGGGGGCCACTGTGAAGTAAAGGTTGTCACCCTGCTGCAGCGCCAGTCAGCGACGCCATATGCCAGGAGGGAGCCACTGTGAAGTGAGGGCCATCGGCCATGTGTAGAGCCGCCAGCAACCTCCATGTGCCAAGAGGAAGGCCGCCATGGAAGCAGGACCACTGCATGGGCCCTTTGTACCCGGACTGCTGTAAGGAATACTTACCAATTGCGAGGAGCCGCAGAGGAGAAGGTTCAACACAGGCGCAGACTGTCCGTAGACTGAAGAAGGCCTTAAGTGTCACTGTGAGGAGACTGCGATAGGTCGCGGACCCTCAGCCTCGGGAGAATGGAACCTGCTGGGATGCAGCCAGGTCCTCCTGCACTTGCCGACAGCCATTAAGTAAGACTATTTGAGGCTACCGGGCCTGCTGTGGACTGGCACAAACTTAGCGCGCAGTGCTGTGAAACCTGACTCTTAAGGTAAACTGAGGTTATGTTGTGTGGGGACTACAGCGGACTGCATCTGTGAGTCACCTCTAGTATCAAGTATAACAAGTGATGGTGGGACTAGGGGATACCGGCAGGACAACGCTATCATTTCATCTTAACAGACAGTGGATGTTACTTAGTGTGTTACCTCTACGCTTTGTGTGCTCACATTGAAATACACTTTTTCCCATAAAAGCAATTATTTGACTGGACAATCATATTGTTGTTATTGTGTGAATCTTGAGCCTGTGCATGCCTCACACCTACCTCCCCCTTGAGGAGCCTTGGACTGCTCGACCCACTCTACCACTGAGAGTTAAGTGCTGAGAAGGAGTAGTACTTGACCCAGATACTCAGGACCCAAGGGAGACCGGCCCTGGGTCATCAGGAGTAAAAGGTCTCAACCTCCCACAGTTGGGCCTAGTATCTCCTGCTAGCCCCGTGGCCGTCTGAAAGGGGTTTGCCACACCTCCTCAGTTATTGAATGGATGTCACTACAACGCATGCTTTTACAACGCATGCCGTTACGACGCAGGTTTTACAAAGCGGGGGGCGCTGGATAGTGAATAGTTTAATTTACTATTCCAACTCCAGTCCCCGTGGATAGTAGGGAAGGTGTTGGGTAGTAATTAAACTATTCCCTATCCTAGAGCGCCCTTCAGCGCAATTCGTTGTAATAACTTGCGTTGTAAAAGTTGCGTCGTAATGGTAGTGCGTTGTAAAAGTTGCGTTGTAAAGGAAGTTTCCCCAGTTATTCACTGTCAGTACATCATGGAGGGCTCCCATTTGCAGGAGTTTGGAGGCGTTACCCGCACCTCTCTGCAGGTATGTCTGGGGTTGCCTGAATTTAGAGGTGTGTTTGAGTGAAGTGTGGCTGTTATCTCCATTATCAAAGATGTCTGGGAAAGATGGCCAACAGCTCAATTAATCCTATGTTTGGGGGCGACCTCGTTCCCCTGGTTTAGCATATGTTTACGGAAAAGGTCCACCTCTTCCATTTTAGAATGTTTCTTGTTGTGGAGCCTGAACTTCTCGGCAAAGGGCGCGTGTTTGCGTGCATTTATCATACCTCCGTGTACAGGAATGGGTTCTACAGAATAGTTCGCGGATATGAGTGACAAGCACCTGTTTGCACCTGGCTGCACCTGCCTCCCACACAGGTGATTACGCTGCCAATCTCTGCGTGTTTACGTCGCCTGAAGGAAGACATTCAGACCAGACTCCTACACCCTGTCTGCGAGTTCAGAAAGCGGTGGGCGGGGCCAGGGCTGAGGAAAATCCCTGAGATTCACCCGCCCCGAGGCAAGCTGCACCGGAAACGAAGGCGCTGCAAAAACTCCCCACGGCTGGACGTGTTTGTCATTCGTGTAACAAGAGCTGCATGTGTCACTTCGCAAGAAAAAGTCCCAAGCAGGGAAAAAGGGAACACTGGGACTTAGTCACGGCCTGTGACACACAGGCGGCCGGAACGCATGGATACAGGGAGACATGTTTAGAACAGACGCAGGAGCGCACGCGCATGGATACAGGCACGCTATTTATTTTATTTTATTGTATGCGTTTTTATATAGCGCGGACTTTACCCGAAGGTGTCAGAGCGCTTCACAATAGCAACAGTAATGATACATGAGGGGAAAATTACAAGTGAACAAATTACAAAAGCAAACGTTAACTTACAAGAGGCAAAAGTGACAATTGTGAGCAAACAAAATACAAGAGGTAGCAAACGGTACATTAGAGGAGGAAAAAGTGACGTGTGCAAGTTATAAAAGCAGAGAGGTATAATACTGCAATAAATGGCAGACACTCAAACACAAGAACAAACGTTACGTAGGCAATGGTGGCACTTGTGCAAGTATCTAAAGCAAGCAAAATGTAACCGTCAGCAAACAGCGTGCCACAAGAGAAAAGTGGCGTGTGCATGTGGATACAGGCAGACCTAATAACAAACAGACGAGCACAGAAATACAAGTACAGCCAGGCAGTGCTTGAAATGGAAAAACAGAAGTGCATGAATTCTCTAACAGAGGGCTTGTTTGTTTCTGAGACGTGCCGGTACTCTCCCATTAAAATGTATTGCAGTGGGTTAGAGAAGTGCTTGTTTTCTCCCTCTCAAAATGTAAAAGTGCAGGTACGTAGTACCGGACACATACATGCCAATAGACCCGATTCAGGCGGGAGATTACCGATTTTTCAAGCCAAAAATTGCTTTATTTAAGCTGTCTCCCACCTGAAATTACATTTTCTACAATAGGAGTCAATGGGGAATTTTCATTCTCCCGATTTTTTATTTTAAATCTCCCACATCCCTGTCCTAAAATGTTGGCATGTATGCGGACAGTACAGGCCCATTTAAAGCACTGCAGCCAGGCATATATACAAACTGGCCGACACACATGGATATAGACAGGCATGCATTTAAAGTCACACCCAAATACACACATGAACACACAGACGCATTAACAGGAAAACATAAAAGTAAAAAAACACATACACAAACATGCCTGACACTGGATACGTATAAGCACAAGCAAATACGTAATGCATGCACAGAAAAACTGCCCAACAGACACATGGATTTGGACATATTTACATAGAGGTACACATGTGCATGTACTAAACCGAACTCTCACAAATGCACGCATAGGCATACAGGAATATTTACAGACAGGCACCCACACACAGACACTTCTGGATAAAACAGAAATTATTTTCAGAGAGGTACACCCAAATCTACCCAAATCACACGGTGCCATGTGTCACACGATATCGGCTCTGTTTACACAGTCTCCCAGTGAAACAGCTGATATTCCAGGTAGGGAGCCTACGTGAGCTGGAAATCTCTGTGCAGAGTTGGGTTCCAGCTTCTGCATGGAGGCAGTGCACAGCTAATGTCCATCGGGGGTTTTGCATTCTTCCCACACCATCAGCAGCAAACATCAAAGATTGTGTTTATTTCTTTGAGGCAAAGGAGTGGGCAGTGGGGACAGGGTATTGGGCAGTGCTCAGCACAAAGCCCCTTCAGGACTGGCGAGAGTAATTGGCTCAAGGCCCCGGCCCTCCTCGGTCCTCCAAGCCCCCTCCTCTCACATTGTGAGATTCTTCTTAAAGTTGGGAAGTCTTGGGGGAGCGTGGCCAACAGCCGAAGGGAATGGTCGCCTGCTAGAGCGGCTCCCGGCTCTCGCCCGAGAAAATCCGTCAAACTGATCCGCTTCCTGGTGGGAGACCCTCCCTACGATCGAGAGGTCCCCACCGTCTACTGGTGGTCCGTATTCTGGTGGTGACGCCGGAGGATTGAGTGCAAGGAGCGAGAGAATCCGGCTTGGAGGAGTGCGATCCCCAACGAGCTGACAAGAGGGTGGCATCTGCGGTGCCTCTGCCCGGAACCTAGAGGTGGACTGTGTGACTCCCGGGCTTGCCTACCTGTCCGAGCACCCCCGCGGCTGTCGGTCGTGCCCGCAGTGCCCCTGCTGTCTGCCCTGGGGGTTCTGGACACTTCCCGTCGCTGGTGAAGGCCCCGCGGTGAGGTGTGCGAGGTGGAGCTGTCGCCACTGCGCTGGACTCCGAGGTACGCCTACGCAACACCCCGGCTCCTCGGCCTATGTGGGACCCACTGTGAAGGCCTATGACCCCCGTGCCTGCCGGACTCACCGGGGGTGTCCTGCTGCCCATCTCGCGACTCCGAAGGCTCCGTAGTGCTGAGGGCCCCCCCGTGAAGAGGAGGAGGGAGTGTTACTGTCCCTGCGACATCCGGGAGACGCCCCGGCTCTTTGCCCTACACACCGCCCGCATCATAGCCCTGAAGTGCCCTGCGCCTCCCGGACTCACCGTCATCATCCTTGCTGCCCGCCCTGCGGCTCCGGGGACCCCCGCAGCGGGGCGGAGAGGGGGGGGGGGCTGCTTCCGCAAAGGCCGCACGGCGTCCCGACTTCTGAGCATACGTGCTGATCGCACTGCAGTCCTGCATCTGATCGGCCTGTGCTGGCGCCTACCATAGAGCGCAGTGAGTGTGCTCTGTGACTGGCTGCTGCTGTATCGCCCAGCGGGGATGCTACCCCCACCGGTTCCCCCCCCCCCTTGCTGGCCCCTAAGAACGTCCTTGCACGATTTGGTGCGGCGGCGCCCCTGGGGACACTCGAGGATTGGAGCTCTCCCTTCTGTGGTCCACTGGTCTCCCCGCCTGCTGCGGATGACTCCCCTGGCGCCCAGGGCGACGAGATCCGAATTTTGAACCTGTTTTGCCGGCCTTGGAGGCAACAGCGAGTGGAATTACTTCCTGCTCTTTCCATGGTACATGCCAGGTGAACACCCTAACTCCCGGTGGCGGTGTGTCTGATCCTTTGTGCCCCTCCCCTACGCAAGTGGAAGTATATATTGCGGACTGCGTCTCCTAGATTGGCTCAACTGCCTTGAACTGGTGTGCTGCACTTTTCCACACGACTCCTGGTCTATTACGCAGTAAACGCTCCACTCTGGCTCTCCCCACTGTTACAACCCCCTTCCATTGGCACACCCTTGGTAATTTCTACACCCTGAACGATCTGCTGGTACCACTCCGACCACACTGGTGACTGCTCAACCGCCCCATAGTGGTGTACTACCCCACTCCCTGGCTGCTGCTAACATCTGGACTGGTGACGTCAGATTAGGAGGTGCCAATTGACCCATAGAATGGCCTCTAACAAGGGTAACAGACCCTCTAAACAAAGACAGATCAACAAGCTCTCATGGGGCTCTAAAGGGGAGGGCAAGGAGACTAACTCGGACACGGACCCCAAAAACGTGACTTCCCCGCCAGCAACAAAATCGCCCACGCTGGAGGACGTGATGGAGGCAATAGCCGGCGTCCGCTCCTCGTTGGAGACCCGCATAGACTCGGTGAACATAGAGGTCACCTTGTTGCGTGCAGACCTGCGCAAGATGGACTCCAAACTAAAAGACATAGAGGTCAAGACCGCAGCACTCATTGATGACATCTCCACCCTCCAACAACATATGTCCCAACTTCAAAAACAGCAAAAGATGATGGGGGAGCTCCTGGATGATTATGAAGGACGCGCACGTCGCAACAACCTCGGCATCCTGGGAGTCCCGGAGCGGATGGAGGGGTCGGCCACTGACCTCTTTGTCAAGAGCCTCATCCTCAAACATCACCAGCCAAAACAGCTATCTAACTACTTCTCAATCGAGCGGGTGCACAGAGTCCCGGGAGGTAGGCCGAAAATGGGAGCTCCTCCTCGCCCTATAATTGCCCGGGTC
Source organism: Lissotriton helveticus (assembly GCF_964261635.1). Lineage (NCBI taxonomy): Eukaryota > Metazoa > Chordata > Amphibia > Caudata > Salamandridae > Lissotriton > Lissotriton helveticus. The sequence goes on along the minus strand of NC_136068.1, from coordinate 184,101,828 downwards.
TTTAACTTCAGAGACCGAGATATTATCCTCCAAACGGTGCGAGCGGGGCCTCCCCTGAAGCTGGAAAATGCCCAAATTACAATCTTCCCCAACTTCACAGTAAAAGTACAAGAGCAGAGGCGCAGTTTTCTTAAGGTCAAAAAAGCTTTGAGAGCCAAGAGTATAAAATACGCTATGCTCTTTCCCGCCAAATTACGAGTAGAATCGGAGGGGAAAACATGGTTCTTCATGTCCCCTGAGGAGGCCTGGGACTGGCTCGAGGGTTGGCGTCAGCAGGGTGCATCTTTTAGCAATCGCCGGGCCTCAACTGGCCTCTCCACCCGGAGCCCAATGCCTGGAAGTCAGGACCTGTTTACTGATGGAACTCGGGGTGACCAGTGACACTCTCTAGCTGCCTAGAACTCGCTCCTATGCTGCTGTATACTACCTTTGTTGCTTCCCTTCCTCTGGCTCGGGCGCCGGAATGTCCGCCATCAGGTTCTATTGTTGTTTATTGTACTATGTAGAAGATTAATGCACTGCGAACTGGTTTGTGTTTCAAAATGCATATATTCTCATGGTCCTCGGGCGAGGGCTTATAAGGCTCTCCACACACCCCATCACTGTTTGGGAGGGAGACAGGCACTCTGCCGAGTTGGGAAGTGGATAGTTTAAAGTCTGAGGGCAGGGGGGCAGGGAGGGGGGATGATGTGGGAGGGATGTGGGTAGTTGGGAAGTCTGTTATGATTATGGTATTGTTTTTGTTTTTATTTACACGCTGCAGAGTTTTTTTGAACATGGGGCTTACTAAACAGCGTTCCGTGCCCTCGCAAGGCATTCCATACTCAGCATCGAGACATACCTGGTTTCCTTTAGATTCCACCCCCGGCCGGTGTATAAAGACTGGGGTGAAGTTGACGGAGCAACTTCACCCCAGTCTTTATACACAATGCTGTGTTTTGTGGAGTATGATTTAGATTAAGTGATCCATTGAACCCAATGTTGGTCTATGTTATTTGACACATGAATTGCTGTTGTGCCATTTGTTTGTTTTTACAGTCACTATTCCCTATGCACACTATTCTCACCTTATCACTTCCCTTATACCTTGGGGCTCTGCATAGTTTATGAATGCTTATACAATGACATGATATACAATATCTTCCTACATTGTGATTAAATGCAGTGCAGTCTCATTTCTTGTCTATTGTCGTTAAATAATTTGCATGTTTATGAATTGCTTTCTCTCTTACTGGGACCCCCTACTCTCAGTACTGCTACTACCCAGGTCCCAGTGACTCATTTTGGGTGAACCCTGTTGCCATACCCTCTATCCCTCCCAGGCAGAGCAGCCCTTTTTAAAATGCTTGCACTTCCTCGCTTTTTATACGCCTTGCAGAATTGCCCATTTCCCATTGCCGACTCCTATTTTAATACACTGGAACGAGACCTCCGCCTCCTCCTATGGGACGGTGGCTTTCCCCGCAGAGCTCTTCTTTCGCTTACGCAGGGGTGGTACGATGGTGGTATTGCCTTGCCAAATATTCGACTTTATTATTTGGCATCCCAATTGATTGCCGCCAACTCCTGGCTGTATGGTCCACCAACCAACCCTGCTTTCCACCTTGAACGATATCAGACGGGCCGAGAGGGCTACCTTGGTGCCTTATATGGTAAGCCTTCCCGCACTCGCTATATAGGCCCGATGTCCTAAACACTAGCAATCTGGCACCGAGCGAATAAGCGCCTAGGCTGGTCTGACACTCACACATTAGCCACTCCGCTCTGGGCCTCACATACAATGGGCTCCCTCTGTCATTATCAGGGATTTGACAAATGGGACATGATCGGTATCTCTACCCTGGGAGACATGATCCATAAGGGCAAACTATTGACGTTCACAGAACTCCAGAAGGAATATGATTTAGCCCACTCTGAGGCCTTCCGCTACCTCCAAATCAAACATGCCATACTCACTAATGTTCCTGATCTCTCTTCTCTCCCACAGTCCTCAGCCCTCGAGGACAGACTATTATCGGAACCCCTTCAGGCCAAGGCGATATCCTACACCTACCGCAAACTTAGCAATAACATGCCTAACTCCTTCCAACTCCTGAGAGACAAATGGCAGGGTGACATTGGGGCCTTAAAAGATGATGAATGGCGGGTGGCACTGATGTCCCCGCGAGATTCGGCTATCAATCACAGGTTCAGACTTATACAATTGAAGATACTACATAGAACATACATGTCTGCTCCCCTCCTAGTCAAAATTGGTAGGCGCACAACCGATCTCTGTCTCCGTAACTGTGGGCTTGTCGGCACTTTTTACCACACTATCTGGGGCTGCCCGATGATCCAAGACCTGTGGGAGCGAGCGACCCATAAGAAATCTGATGCACTGGGAAAGCCTGTCCCTCTATCTCCCAAAGGCGGACTCCTTAATGTGTGGGACCCCACAGATCTCACTGCGCTGGAACGACAATGGGCGGCTCTGGGCTTTCTCTTATTAAAGCGTGAAATAGCAATGCAATGGGGCTCACCAAATAAACCGCTCCTGATCAGATGGGTCGCTGCAATGGATACATGTATGTTGTCAGAAAAAACTGTGTACAAGGTCAGGGGATGTCCTAAGAATTGGGATAAGAAATGGGGTCACTGGAATGTCTATAGAGGCGAGCTTTGTAGTTCCCCTACAGCTGTTATGGCGATGACCAGGATTGGTCCTACCCGCACTCGAAACTAGCAATGCAATGCTGTAATGTATGGCTTATATGTCATATTTTGTAATTAATGATTGCCAACTGACTACTTACTCTGCTTTTGTTCAATAAAATATAAAAAAAAAAAAGTTGGGAAGTCTGACACACATACAAACATATGCAACACCCAAACACAAACCAGCATGCATGCACGCATTCTGCTTCACTCACATAACAACAGACAAACAAGTTCATAGGCAATGATCTAAACATTTGTCCAATATAAAAAGACAAATATAGCTATACGTAAGCACACAAAACCAAATACGAAGATCCACACATACATTTATACTTCTTCACATGCATATTTTGATAAAGACACGCAGGGGTGTATCTACCAATGGGGAAAGAGATACAGAGGCAACAGGGCTCAGGGGTTCAAGGGGCCCTCTGCACCCCCTGTGCAAGGCTGTCTTTCACTACCAAATCACAGATTAGACGGCCCATGCAGCTTGTCACTCAGGTCCCATGGCACCTTTGCTACATCACTGCACACACGCTCAGTTAAATACACACATGCACAGACCTCCTGACATTCATGGGACAGGCAACAAGTTTCACAGATAGGCACACAGAAACTCACATAATCAATGGATACAGAAAAATGCATTTGACAATAGGTCTGCATATATAGACACAAACATCCCCACACACACATACACACTCACACAAACTTACAAAAAGCCTGCATTACTGCGAGTGCTTTCTCTGTACCAACACGCAAGCTCTGGAACACGCTACAGAAAACAATACACGAAAGCTCTGGAACACGCTACTGAAAACAATAGGGATCTTCAGCAATCACCTACATATCAGGAAAGCAATACTGATTGTTCGCCAATTGATGATTTAAACTTAACTAAGGCAAAAATTATATGGGTTTATTTATGCAATTTGCAAATCTTTTCCTTAGTCTCTTTTCGCTTCCCACCTCACGTCAAAGATGCTGCAAAATACCCCCGCAGCAAGTTTGGAGCATACCTCCAAGCTTCAAACTGTTACCAAAATATATGACACTTAACTCAGACCTCAAGCAAAACTCTTCCCACCATACTAAACAAAAGGAGTAGCTATTTACTCGGTCAACCATAATACATTTTGGGGCTCGGTTAGGTGCAGGAAAGGCCTCTAAATAAGTTACACACACATAACAGCTCATGTACATAAATGCAAACAAATTCACATACTAATAGAAATGCATACACCTAAACACAAACACACATACAAGTCACACACACATACACAAAATGCAAGTAGGCGCAGACACTCACATGTTCCATCTAATTAGCACTGATAAAAAGGCATATTGGTCAACATCTGAGTGCCCCGTGCAGCCATAAGTATAGAAGCTTGCATGGCCACTTCTATAATACACAAAGAACTAGCACTATCTCAAGGCCGTGTTCCCTCATTTGCATTTGGATGCAGCCCTATGCAAATGATGATATTTTCTGCCTCTGTACCTGTGCTGTACTATAGACGTGAACAAAACCACAGTGGCATTTAGGAGGCACACTGATTGTGCACCACGTAGATGTGCCTGTGTCATACTATAGAAATTGACACCAAAGCAAAGAGGCCTTCACGAGACAAACTACTGCCTGCTTCCTCTGACGTCATTCGACACAATTCCCAAACGCAAAGCTGTTCAACTCTGACAGCTCCCCCTTTGAGGAGTCAATACCTTGCCAATGGTTTGCGGCAGCACTTGACTTGCAAATTGCACTTAGGAGGAACACTCTTTATCATACTTTTCTTAGTGCGAATCGGAATGAGTCAGTAAATCACTTTTGCAATTCAGACACTACATCACACAATGGGTTAAGCAGATAACAAAGACCCATTTTGCAGATGCAAGCCATGTTATTGAAAAAAAAACCAGTGGTTCATGTGGGCACTTAATGATTAATATTAGTGATTAATGTAGTGAATCCAGTGTGCAAGGCCATTAATCAAGCAGAGACAGACGAGAGCAGTTCTCCTGGGAGTCACAGGCATGAATATTTTCCACAGCAGATTGACTCTGCATCTCAGATTGGATTTTTCCACACTGGACTCACTACGGAAAAGGATTGACGTTTACCGCAGTAATTCAAGGCTCCCCATTTATCCTTGGCTTTGTCCAAACATGTGACACCGTCTTCTGGATATAGGATTTTAACCCTGACTACATCAAATACCATTGACTGCCAGTACCCGCCCTCATAGGTGCCCGGCCGGGCCCTATGTGAGTATCCTTGACTACCCCTCACTCCCACAGGTGTTCACCACACTAACTGTCAGTCATCCACAGGTGTCCCTACATTGATAGGTCCTGATGAGACCCCACATTGTTAGCTGGGTCGAAACGTCGTCGACAACTTGAAGCGAACGAATTCCCAATCCCTACTATTATACTAGGAGGCTGCTAACATTTATTGTGTATCCATTGAATGGTTGTTTCTGTAACAACATTGAAACCGTGTTTTATATCACAAAAGTCACAATCGATACTCATAGGTTTCACCTTTTTTTCACTTGGGACACTCAGCACTGAAAATGTATAACAAATGTGAATTTTCATATATAAAACAGCTTGTTTCTCTACACACTCTGGGGCCGATTCCGATATGGGTCGGAAAGCACTCCGACCGAGCCGGATCCGGGGTGTTTTCCGACCGTACCGGACTCCTGCAGTCCGACCGAGCGAGTACAATGCGGCCGTATGCTGTCGGACTCGGTTCGGTCGGACTCCCATAGAAGTAAATGGGAGCCGTATGATGCGTACATGGGCTCCCATTGACTGAATGGGTATGTCGTGGACAAGTGCGCCCACCTACAGTGGGTACGCATTGGTGCCATCCGCACCGTACTTGCCTGTGTTGGGGAGACACATGGGTCTCCCCCTGTGCCCGGGTCGCCAGACGCGGGGTACAGGGGGTCCGACGCGGACCCCTTAAGTCCGACTCCGGGAGCTATTGTGAGCCGGACGCTCCGACTCAATCCGGCTGTCCGAATCGAGCGTCGTACTAGCTCGGTCGTGAAACGTCTCCATTGTGCGCCACAGTTTGCTTGTGACCGAGTCGTACGGAGCGGTCGGACCCGGAAACGATTCGGACGGAGATTTCGCGCTTTATTCGCATCGTACTTTGACGTCCGGACCCGTGTACGAATCGGACGGAAATTCAGCCTCCGAATCGGACCCACTAATGCCGAACACGATTTGGTGCCCTACCGACCCAGATCGGAATCGGCCCCTATGTGTTACATGTCCTTCTTTTTCTGACATTTCTATACCCTCATTTAACTGTGATTGTGCTGATATATATATATTGCAATATTAATCATTAAGTGCCCACATAAACCACAGTTTTTGTGTCTATATTGTAAACACCCCGGTTCCATGTGAGTAGGGTGTCCCTTGTGTTTTCTTACACAATGTTATTTTTCAAATCACAGCTTTTGACACCGCAATATGCCTTTGTACATAATGCCCACCATCTATAGAGCGAAAGAAAAAAAATCTGTCAAATAGCTGTAGTCCCTAGCCTGCATGGGGCTATATGTGCCCTATGCTCATTATGATACCCACACACATGTACATGTATTTTCTTGACCTAAAGGGCAGGAGGAGGCCCTCCCATCAGTTAATCCACTTTGCAGAAAATATGAGTTATTTTGTGCTATTTCAAGGGTTACCTTAGCTTCCATGCTTCACACATCGATTGCTAAGAAACAGTGCTCACAAAACAGCGGAAAAGAGGGACAAATCCTCCCACTTTTCTCTTCATGAGTCATCCAGACATTAAAGCACAAATGCTAACTGCCCACTCTTTGGGCTCCCAACTAGCCTGGGCTAACCCCAGTAAAACTTTGCTATAGATAGCATTGAGTGCCTCATCGCTACACCCCCAATGATGGATGTTCACATGGTAAGGACTCAGAGTTCATGCCACTTAGATGAGGTGCACAAGCACCTTAAAAAAGACTGGTTTACTCAAGAAGCAGCTCTACTTGTTGATCTCCTGCTCAATGGTTCATCTAATCTCATTCCTGGCCTAAACGGCGAGGCTAGGGGTAGAGTTGCCCAATAAATTCCTGAAATGGGGAAGATAGGTTCTCCCGTAGAGAGGTCGGGCCCTAGTGCGCAATTCATCACGCTCTACTGTAGTACATCAGAGTCTCTCTGGACCTCATTTGCTGTTTATGTTCTTGGAGTGCCTTCTCGTAGGATATTGCATTTTTTCTTAGATAGGTGGTTCCAACCTGTGTTTCTGACTAGATGTCGGCAGGATGATACATTCTCCACAGCTTTGATTTAGGAATCTGTAGAGTACCGTGTTGTAAGATACTGTGTTCTCTGTCAGCCCAATGATGCAGATCAACGTATAAGACCATGTTTAAGATCACAATCTACCATAGGCCATTGGTGCTGATCTCTCTTCCTAACTGGCTCCATGTAGGATATCACTTTGTCGGTCTGCCATTGTTTTGTTCCGGGAGTGCTTAATTTGTGCTGGTGGTTTCAGGCGCTCGGCACCGGCACTTAATTGTCAGCACCAGCTCTAGTGATAGTCCACCTCATGGTGGCGCTATCTGTCCAAGTTTGAGATGAGTACAACAGCAATATTTGATTAGTCACTATCCATTGAAAAAGAATAATACATGCCGATCATGCCATTATTTTAGCTTTGGGTGGCCTGGAATGGTCTTAATTGTTACACTAGTAAGAGTGGTAGTTGTGGTGGTACTGTCATTGGCAGCGCTGGGTGGTGCTTGCTGCAGTGTCCTCCTGAACGGACCCGGACACTTACTTTTTACAAATTAAACACTACTTGTTCAGTTCATCTGATTGTCCTGAGGCAGCATATCCTATTCGCCATTGTGCCAGTATCCGGCTGTCCGAGTGTAGGGTGTCTGTCCCAGCAGGCGCGCAACACCCATTGGACTCAAAGGGCTTCAGCCCCCCCCGTCGTGTGTGGCAGCCCGGCTGAGACAGCTTTCCTGGCACACACACAGCCGCATCGGAGCACTTCCCATCTCTTTAAAAGACGGTTTGCATGTTAATGAAGCCTTGCTGTTGTTTCACAGCTTCTCCTATTGCTTAAAGATTCAGCCCCCCCGAAATGTTTTTTTAGCCCCCCCCGAAATTCGGTTCTAGTTGCGCGTCTGTGTCCCAGTGTAAGGTGTCTGTCCCAGTTAGGGTGTCTGCCCCAGTGTAGGGTGTCTGTCCCAGTGTAGGGCGTCTGTCCCAGTGCAGAGTGTCTGTGTAGGGTGTCTGTCCCAGTGTAGGGCGTCTGTCCCAGTGTAGGGTGTCTGTCCCAGTGTAGGGCGTCTGTCCCAGTGTATAGTGTCAGTATAGTGTCAGTGTAGGGTGTCTGTCCCAGTGTAGGGTGTCTGTCCCAGTGTAGGGTGTCTGTCCCAGTGTAGGGTGCTGCATTGTCCATTAGTCTACAGGTGCTGCCCAGTGTATTTGACTTCTTTCTTGAAGGATATGAGGTTCAAGATCCAGATTTTTCCGGACAGGGCAGATGAGACTCCAGCCAGCCCATCAGGGACTCACTGCCCGCTCTGTCGCATCAGTAAAGCATGCATCTAAACGGCTGAGGCCCGTGCCCCAGAGACAGCTCCTTAAAAGGCAGCAACTTCCTGCTTTTCGGTGTCAAGTTTGGACAGTTTTTGCTGAGGATTGACCGCATTTTTTCCACCAGATTTTGAGAAGCGATATTATCAAACCGACACACAAACAAAAACACCTTTACGTGCAAGTATACATGCCCCAGGGGAGCATACCTTGAGGAAGGCCGCTTTCAGGCACGTGCCCGACCCGGGGAGTATGACTAGTATCCTATGGGGGCGGCCGTGCTCCCACCCCACGCCCCCTGCTCGCGGACTCTGATAGGGCCTCCAGTGTTAGACAACAGGCGATGAAAACATGAGATATGAAGCTTTGTGTTGTATCACAGCCTCGGGGTCTGCAGGCCCGGGCCTGAGCCTGGGAGCAGAGCCGGTGAGGGGAAGGCTGCTGGGCGTGGGCTCGCCCCCGGTGACGCACCAGGTTCACGGCCTTCCACACCCTTGGTTTCTGAGGCTCCTGCGCTCTGGGTGCCCTCGGTACACACACATTCTCGTAATGCGGCCTTCTTCTGCTGATCACGTGCCCTTCCCCCTCTCAAAGGGGTCTGGACTCTTCTTCTAAATACCCTAAACCCCCCTTTCAGGATGGATGGCACCTCTATATGAGTATTAATCATATTTGAGTCTCAATTTCGTGTGTGGAAGTCTGAGTGAGTTACATATTCCCTAGGGTGACCAGAATTTTAAAGCCAAAAACCAGGACATTTCACAAAAATAGAAGAAGGACTACACTTTTACTTCAAGCGATGAGAGCGCTCCTCAGCTGAGAATTACAGAACAGGCAGTAAGAATATACATAAAATGCCGGGGCATATTACCAACCTACAGCGATATTTATCGCTAAATAGGGTTAGCGGTAATATTTTTATCGCCGCCCTTCACCTCTTTTTATCGCTGAGATAACTTGCTATTAGCAAGGTTTATCTCAAAAGCGAAAAAAATCAGGCGAAATGTGTGAATATCGCTGTCAATACAGCGATATTCATGCATTAGCGTGACAATGCTCTTAGCCATGTTATCCACCTCCCATTGGATAACATGGCTAAGAACTGGTCAGGGCAGGCGTTAGCTTTTGGAGATATTCGTGCTTAGCGCGAATATTTCCAAGACTACGCCTGTGTTGATCATAGGCGATAGCGATGTTAGCGACTGTTTTCAGTCGCTAACATTTTGGCACGCCCACTTTGCATGTCGTTAGCGATAAATATTGCAGACATGCAAAGTGGGCCCCAAAATACTCGCTATCGCCTACAAGCTGTCGCTAACTGGTCTTAGCGACAGCTTGGTAATTGGGCGAGAAAATTATCGCCGCTTTAGCGGGAAAAAGTCCAGCTAGAGCGGCGATAAGGGCCCTTGGTAATATGCCCCGCCATTTTTAAGCCCAGTAGTTTTCCTGTTAATTAAATTGCTTTCTTGAAACAACTGCTAACTATCCCTGCTTTTTAAAACATAAAAAAACACCTCCCACCATTTTCAGTCGACCCTCTCTAAAAACCGGGACGTGATCTAAATTTCTTGCAATTTGCTGGGACAGCTGGTTAAAAACAGGGACCGTCCTGGTCACCCTAATATTCCCCCTAAGTTACATCCTAGGTAGAAGTATCCTGCAACACTTAAGTAATAAATACTCGCTATACGAAGTAGGTACCTGTGTACCACTGAATGCCAACGAGATAGCAGCTTGGTTCATGGAAGAGGCAACACGGATTGTAGCTTTGTCTGTTCAGTGATAAATTGTCTTGAAATCCAATGAGGTACAACGCAGAGACAAGCTTACAAGTACTGAACAAGTCATCTGATGGTTAATGTTATGAGTACAAAACGGAAGAAAACAAAAAGCCCTTATTACATGATGTGAACTAAATAGGAGCAAAAGGAAAGGAGAGGGAGAAAAGGCCAAGAGAAGAGAGGTAACAGGTACAGAAAGTAAAAGTACAGAATGAGAATACAGCTAACAGGTGGAAAGAGGGTGTGGAGGTGAAGAGATCAGATGCTACAGGCAAAGAGAGTGAGGAAAGATAGAGGGAATGAAGGTTAGAGTCAGACATAGCAGGGATTATAAAGGTTATAGGCCGAGAACGTGCGGTCGGGAAGTAAAAACATAAGTCACAAGCAGAAATAGTGAGGTCAGATGAATGGGAAAATGTTACAAGCAAAGACAGTATATACAGGCAAAGAGAATAGAGGTTTCAGGGAGAGAAAGGGAGGTTAGAAATTTGAAATAGAGGTTGCCGGCAAAATAGCGAGGAGTCGAGGACAGGTAAATGGTTCAGAAGTTACAAAAAATGAGGACAGTTAAAGAGAATAGAATCTATAGGTAAAGAGTGTGGATGAGTGGAGAGAATAAAAGTTAAAGTCAGAAGGAGCGGGATTTGGTAGAAGGGAAAGGGAATGGAGGTGACAGGCCTAGAAGTTAGGATAAACAGAGAGAATATGAATAAAGACAAAGTGACGAAAGGCAGAAAAACGAGATATAAAGATAGTCTGAGGACTATTAGGGAGAACAGAGTAGACATGCACATTCAGAGATTGTGAGGTAATTTAGAGATTAGAGGTTACAATTGAAGAGAGTAAAGATAGAGAGAGTAGAAGTAAAAGCAGAAAGATGGGATTGGACAGATCAAATAGAGGTCAACAACAAAGAGTTCCTGTTATAACAAAGCAGGCATTATGGGATGAATGGCGGAGGAATGCATGTCTGAGACATTTATAATGCATAGAAATACACAGGAAGAGGGTGTCCCTGTGCTGGGGGTTGAAGTGAAGAAGAAAGCATGTTAAAGAGATGGTTCTGGTTTAGTGAGCAAATTGTGCCCATTGCCAGGACACTAAAAGCAACCGAACACCCTTATTGATAGGTCATCTTTCTGCCTGCTTTTTCCTTCTAGCCCCTCCTCCTGGTCTTTGGTTCAGGCCTGGCCAATTCTGTAGGTGATGTACAGTCTTTAGCATTTGGTGGATGTCAGTGGACTATCTGAAATGAATGTGGAAGTCCCAATTCAGTTCCAATGGGACTGTGCTGATCCAATCACGTCTACAGCACTGCCAATTGGTATATTCATAAGGCTAATTTTGATAATTTACACTGTGTACTCCCCAAATCGATTTTTTAGGCTTACCTAACAGGCTGCGCAAGTAATCTGATTAGAAAAGTCATAGTGTGAGCTTAACAATAACTTTCAGCCTGCGCATTGCTTACCATTGGTCAGTGACGTAGGGGTGCGGTCCACCCCAGGAAGAACTTTTTTGGGTGTGTAGGTGAGCTCAAGGTAAGTTTTCTTTAAAAAAAAAAAGAGTATTCTCCATCGTCAATGTCTGTTGCCTCCCCCACACCTACTCTTACCTGCACCGGCCATCACTGGGCGCCAAACTTAGATATCAACCCGGGCGACAAAAGCTCTAGCTATGCCACTGCCATTGGTTAGCTTTATTGTCACGTTCATTTGCTTGCTTCCTATTCAGTGGCTATCCTTGTTCACCTTGTTCCATCTTGTGTTTGTCCCTTCCCTGGAGCATAGCCTCTTTACCATCTGTTGGCTTGGCTGACTTGTGTCGCTCTACTGCTCCCTTATAGGGAACACATTTTTTGGATGTATGTCGTTACTACGCTTGCTTTTACAACGCATGCCTTTACCACGCACCTTTTACAACGCAAGTCGTTACAACGACTTGCATTGGGGGGCGCTGGATAGTGAATAGTTTAATTCACTATTCCAACTCCAGTCCCCATGGATAGTAGGGAAGGTTTTGGATAGTAAATTAAACTATTCCCTATCCTACAGCGCCCCCAAGCTCAAGTCGTTGTAACGACTTGCGTTGTAAAAGTTGCGTGGTAAAGGTAGTGCGTGGTAAAAGTTGCGTTGTAAATGCTGTTTACCCATTTTTTTCTTTTTGCTTAAGCACTCCATGATCATGCATGTGTTTTTGAGCTCTCTCTCTTTTGTAATTCTCCCCCCACCAAGTGCCTGCCCCTGTGCTCCATGTTGCTGTCTCCATTGTGTTGCAAGCTCGCTCTAGTGTGTTTCTTCCCCGCCAACCTTACCCCTCCCCTGTGCTCCATGTTGCTTTCCTGCTCATAAACCTATTGTTTGCATTCTGTGTTATTCTGCCTTGTGTACTGCTTTTACCCTCCCCTCGCTCACTCCTTTTTGCTTTCTCTAACCTGCTCCTTCATTGCCCTCCCACCCACATGGAATTTTTGAAAAAATATATATTTTATTTTTTATTATTATAATTTGTTTTTTGGGATGGCCAGGCAGTAAATTTGTGCCGGCCCCTCCGCCTTAAAAAATGCTTTCATGCGGCTTCAGTTTAAGTTACTTTTATTCAGCAGTCTGTCTCCGATTGGTCATTAAAAAAAAAAAATGGTTCCTGTACAATTTTTTTAGTTGCACACATGCGTAATTATACATGTGTGACCACACCTGATCATGCATGCGTGTGCCTGCAAAATGACAAGGTCGATGTAGCTGCACCATCACACCTTTTGTTTTTCTTTTGTCCCTGCTGCACAGCAGCTAGCCAACACTGTACAGGGTCACCAAAAGGCACTGGAAAAGCCAAGAGTTCCCAAAGGCAATACCTATTGGCTTTGTCACTGCTTGTTTTTTCTTGGCACCCATATAATCACAAACATAGCCTTCATCATTTAAACTGGATTGTTTGTTTGCGTATTAATAATGCATTCTGCCCAGACGCCATCTAGGACCATACCTTGTATAGTACATGTTTCATTCAGTTCCCACTACAAAGAAGCCGATCCTTTCCAGAACCCAAGCAAAAGGAGGAGGAGGGGGGGCTTTCCACTCCAGCTGTAAGGAGTCACGTGATTTTTCCCCCACACATGAGCACTGAGCTGTAATTATAGGAATCAATAATGCCACAGAACCTTTGATGACATGAAGCCACTGATAACACTGAGCCACAAGTGACACTGAGCTGTTAATATTCCATGTCACTGATGACACTAAACCACTGATGATGCTGAACTACTGATAAACCTGAGCCACAATTGACACTGAGTTGTTTTTAGGTCGAGCCTGGGCAGCGCATGCGCTGCTCTGCGAGGCATGCTGTATTCAGGTATGGACTTGAAGCTCTGCCCATTTTCCGCCCATCTTTCTTAATTGGCTCCTGTTACTGTCCTTTCTAAATGGTTGGTTTTGATTCATGAATAGCCTTAGTACCGTCTTGTCTACATTTGTAACCTCCCAGGAGGACTGGCCCTTTTACTTGTGTTCAGTCAGTCAGTCAGAATACTTTATTTCGATAAATCAATATCATAAAAAGACAATGGTACAGTACAAAACATACATTAAAAACATTATTTACACAAAGTAAAAGAAGAATATTAAACCAATTAAAAATTTCCCAGCAATTTCATCAGATTTTATAAAATCACAATAAATAGAATAAAAGCAGCAACCAATTTAATTACCCTAACTATCATTTTTTACAGTGCAAACATCGTTCTAATTTACATCCAAATTCATTTAGATACAATTAATCATTTTCCTGTTCCTAATCCTGGCAGCGCCGACTAAAAAACTAGCGACATGAAAGGTGATCCGGGGGGTCTTTAATAATTGTAAGTACAAGAGAGCAGGCTTGACTTGCGGGAACCCAGCCTCCTTGAGTATTGGAACCAGGAATTTCATCCTTAATTCCGTAAAATGACCACAGAACATCAGAAAATGCATTGTGTTCTGAGTGGAAAAATTGTCACAGGAACACGGCATTGCATTTTCAGGAGTACACCAATTAGAAAAGTGACCTAGGTTCAGATGGATCAGGTTAAAGCGAAAACAAGTTAAAAGAAACGTAGGGACGGTTCACCATATTAAGGTAGATTTCAGGTCCTGGTAAACTGGCTACAATGAGATTAGCCCTTACAGTGGGTTTTCTAAGTTCTAGTTCATCTCTCTCCAGAGTCAACATCTGTACCATGGCTCCCTTAATTTGTGTGAAAAGCTCCGGTCTCCCTAGTTTAAGAAAACTGTTTTTGATGTATGTCAACCACTGAATCTTACTGGAATTTTCTAGTAGGAGACAATCTTTCATGATAATATGGTTCAAGAAGATTTCCTGGTTCAACCAGGTCTTCATCCAGCATATTAAAGGAGCCATTCTTCTCATGTCAGAAATGAAGCCTGCCCCCAATTCACAATGAATAGTATATGAGGGAGTGGACTGTGGCACTGATAGGACAGATCTCATACATTTATTTTCGGTCACCTGTAGGCAATCTGGGGCACTGTAGCCCCATATTGAGCTACCATATGTGGCTACTGCGAGGCATTTCGCTTTATATATCTTCATTAATGCTGCTATAGGCCTTGCCCCTAGTTTTTTTGTGAAGCCCTGTAGTGCAGAAGTAGTTCTTGTGAAGGAGATGTTTCTGTTTTTGAGTTGCGGGCCCCCATTCCCTCTCTCATCGAAGGTAATCCCCAGATAAGGGAATGTGGGCACTCTGCAAAGTTCTTCTTCGCAGCAAAAAAAAGTTTTAAGTTGCTTCTTCCTAGAGCACCTCCCCATAATCATAATTTGTGACTTCTTTGCATTTATTTTAAGATCAAGGGATCCCATAAAATTCCCAAAGACATCTAACAACCGTTGTAGTCCAACCCCCGTCCGTGAGAGAAGGATAGCGTCATCCGCGTAGAGGAGAACTGGAATACCAAGTTCCCCTATACGCGGTATGTCAAGAGTTGCCTCCTTTAGTGCAGGTTCTAGGGCATTGATATATACTGTAAAAAGAAGGGGGGCCAGGATGCACCCTTGCCTGACCCCCCTTTCTGAGTTAAAATGGCTAGAGCAGCGCCCCTCAGCAGTAACCCGGACGGAAGCCAATAGGCCAGAATGTAAGTCCGCCAAGAGGTTAACTAAGGCCCGATCAAGTCCCATGTTGAGTAAAGTTTGCCATAACTTTGTCCGATTTACGAGGTCAAATGCCGATGAGAGGTCCATGAACCCCAGATACATCGACCCCTCTTTAGCCTTGGTATATTTGTCCAGTAGCAGTTGCAGATTAAGGCATTGGTCTAAAGTGCTCTTTTTCGATCTAAACCCATTTTGCACATTCGACAGAACCCCTCTGTCGTCGAGCCAATCCATTAATTTGTGCAAAATAACCCGTCCCAAGATCTTGACCGAGGAATCTATTAGGGAGATAGGTCTATAACAGGAGGGGTCCTGCCTGTCTCCCTTCTTGAAGACTGGGATAATGATAGATTTTTTTCCAAGACACCGGTATGTTATTTTGGTTCAGAGCGTTAAAAACACTACACAAGATCTTAGACCAGAATTTCGGCGCACATTTAAAAGCATCTGCAGGAACCCCGTCAGGACCTGGAGCCTTATTTTTTAGGGTCTGTTCAATCGCTCTTTCTACCTCTATGTCCTCAAAAATCTCATGGGAGCCCTCGGATCTGGAAAGGGTATTAATCATGTGGTTCTCGGGATATGGGGTAGAATATATTTTCCCAAAATGTGTTATCCAGCCCTCGTCTGGAATGTTGGACTCAAGGGGAGAATTATCCTCACCCGAAAATAGCGGTTGATTTACGATTTTCCAGAACTGCCCACTATTTTTTAAGGTCTCAGGGGCAAGTAATCGTGACCAGGCCTCTTCTTTCAGCTCATTTTTCCTGTCTTGAATAGCTTTCTTATAGGCAGATCTTAAGCTGGCTATTTGAGCTCGATCTTTATGGGTAGCCTTCAGGGCCTTAGGTAAAACTGAATGTGCCCTAGAGCATCTTTTATTAAACCATCTTTTATCTTAATGTCTCGTCTGTCTGGGGCCAAAAAGTAGGCTTTGGTTAATTTGTCTGCAAATGTTATCAAAAGCAGTGACCACATGTGTGTTTTGAGCCTGCTTCTCTAGGCATATGGCCACATCGTCCTCAACCTTGTCCAGTACTTCCTGTAAGAAAGTTTCTGGGACTATGTTTGACCATTTTAGCCTACGTCCTTGATCTTTAGCAACCACATTTAGGCCACCCTTCTGAGTCACAGTTTTGAGGGTTAATAAGTCCGCGGGCAGTATCTCTATTAACACCGGGTTATGGTCACTGAAGACCGAGACCTCAGTCTTATACATTAGAACTTTACACAATATAAAAGAAGACATAAAAATATAATCAATAATTGTACCATCGTCTGTTCCTTTGAATGTAGGGGTCCTAGAACCACCTTCCCCGCAACCTGACTCATAAAGGTTCCATCTCGCCAAAAAGTTTTCAAGGGCCTCTCCCCGTTTCGAATGTTCAAGATGCATGGGTGAAGAATATGGGGGGCCCTTCTCTTCTATATTGGCAGACAGTTGGTTACAGGGATGGATGTTAAAGTCCCCTAGGAATATTATTTCAAAAGTATTCACATTAGTGCTATAGACTGACAAAAATGTCTCCAGTAGGTCCAGATTAAGACTGGTGCACTCATTGGCGCATGAATTATAAAAATTAATCAGAAGGGGAAAGTTCAACAATTAGGCAATTTTGACATCCTGAGTTACACTGAGTTAATATACCCTTTAGGTCAAGTTTAAATAAACTTAGTAAGCCTCCCTTAGCTCTGCCTGCCACACTACTAGTTGCTGGAATGCAAAAATGTCTATACCCATCCAGAGAGATACTGTTTATCGGATCCCAGGTCTCTTGGAGCGCTATAATATCATAGGTTTTTAATGAATTGATCCAAGTGTCATTCCCTGCTTTAGCCTTAATACCAGCAATGCTCCAGGTCATAATCCTACAAGTAGGGTGTGGGGGCTGTGCATTAGTCCTCGGATTATCGGACAGTCAGTCATTTTCCCTCAGAGATGATAGAGGGGTATATCGATTGGCCAGTGGGAGGACTTGATCAAATTGACTATTTGGCCTGGACAACCTATAATGATATGGGTCCAGTCTGTTTGGGGGTTGATTCCCAATTTGGGGAGGAGTAACAAATCCACGCCTAGGTAAAGATGAAAATGGCTTGGGCTGATGAGTATGTGAGTGTAGAGTATTACTAAGATGGTTATAAAAGAAACCAAGAGGGCGTGCACATACAATATTATCAGCAATTGGTAGGGAAGCCGCTCTAAGCAGAACTGTGGCGACATGCTGCGGATGCTTAAAATTAACAATGATACAATCCCCCCTACTATTTTTCCTAGAGTTTCCTATCCAGCTAACTCTTCGGGTAGGTATTATATCGTTTGAGAAAGAAAATGGGAACCCACAATTTCTATTCAACCACAATACTGATTTATTTTTCAGGAAGTCGTGGGTTTCTAGCCGAGACTCAGTAAGATGGGAGTCCACCTCAGGTACATTAGTTAATACTACTATGTATGGAGCGCAATCTGGGGGGAGATTAACTGAGGGTCTTCTCTTTGCTTCACTCCTCCCCTCGATGTTCCCCCCTACTGTAGTTGGTTGGTTACTAGGAGTTATTGGGGGTGGTTGAGTAGCTGGTACAGGGGGTGGTTGAGTGGCTGATACAGTTTGTACAGTTTGTGTAATCCTGTTCCCCCCGTTGCAGGGAGCAGCTGCATCCTTGTTTATATTGTTGCCAACCTTTATGCTCTTATTTGTTTTAGTCGTGGCTAAGTGAGAATTCAAAAGGCCGCCCAATCTAGTTATTTCTTTTGTAACCTGGTCTAGTTTGGCCACAAGGGGTTTAGTCATAAGTTCCAATTTGGATTCAATAATACTGGCCAGCAAATCAATTTGGTCAGGATTCAGGTTAGTCGTCTCGGCCTTATTTGAAGTCTCATTTACTCCCCCTGTGCTTATAGGTGGCGTGCCAGCTCTTTTAGTTTTCCTGTCCCCCCCCCCGCTTAGCAGGTAACTTCCTGCAGGCCCTTACTACTCTTCGTACCGGGGAGGATGCCGAAGAAGATGTCGGGGAAGGTTGTAATGAAGTATCCGGGGGGTTATCCAGCACTACCTGGCTCTGCACCGGAGGAGCAGTTATTTCATTATCAATAATTATTTGGGAGCCTTGAGTGCCGCTACGATCTAAAACAAGAGCATCTGGGGGACGTACAAGCTTGTAGGTGAAGCCGGAGGGCTTCCCCGGTTTAATCAAAGGCGCCTTTCTTTGTTAATTTTGCTTACTACTTTGACCAAGTAGTTATCCATTGTGCTCGTCATTAGGGGGGTTTTAGCCGATCTAAGTTTAGACATTATTATATTTCAAGATGACAATTGCGAAACAATATATTAAAGGCACCATAGCTATTGCAAATAGCGAGCTCAGATAGCAACTGCGACGACTAAAGATACACATGTGATAATACAAAATACGTAACATAAAAAGTCTCACAGTTTTGGGGTGTGTGTAGGCAAGAAAAACCAAGGTCAATGGCCCAGCCCAGCCTCGGTCAGCCCCGGACGACCACAGACGGCCCTCCCTTTGCCCGGGCTTCGCTCGGCATCCCGCGAGGCAGGGCAGACGCTGCTCTTATGCGCCTCGTGGCGCTCCCAGGTGATGCGCGGGGCGCGTGGGCTGCTGGGGGTTGAAGTCCCCTGGGCCCGCACTCCGCTCGGCGGCCGAGCTCCGACGCTGGGACCGGGAGCAAGGCAGCGGGAGGCAGGCAACAGCTGCGGCCGGCAAACCCTAGGCGACCAGCAAGACGTCCAAACCAAGGCAAGGGGCTCCGACAGGGCAACAAGTTAATTTTGAAAGCTTTTACTTGTGTTGTTACTCAGTATGTTTTATTTAGTCTGTGAGCACTACCTTCTTGAACGATTTCTCCTATTCCACCCACAACATGCTTTCCTGTAACGAAGCATAGTATCCACTTTTTTGTTTTTTTTAGTAATGGCGGACTCGTCATATCTACAAAACCAGCATCATATTTAACAAAACGAGCTTGCGCTTTTTCATGGACATTGACATTTTTTGGAAGCAAGTTTGCTTTAACTATAGCGGCCGTGCTCCTTTTTTTATTTACGTTGCCAGCGTGGTCCGCTTTGACCATAGTGGCCATACTCCTTTCTTTATTTACATTGCCAGCACGGTCCTCTTTAACAATAACGGCCACACTCCTTTCTTTATTCACGTTGCCAGCGCGGTCCACTTTGACTATAGGTGCCGCACTTCTATCTTTAGTTACTTTGCCACACCGGTCCACTTTAACTATAGCGGCCACCATCTTTTCTTTTTATCGGAGTACTAACCAATGGCGGCCCCACGCCTGGAGTGGGGAGGAACGATCTGAATTACACACAGTAAAACATTTTTTATCACCTTGCCCATACAAATGGCTATAGCGCTGTGCAAATTTCATCACTCAGATGTCTAAAAGAATGTTTTTGCAATGCAATAGTTCTTGCATTTGCATGTGTTTGAGCAATTGGCATTGTAAATGACAATGCCTTTAATTTATGTGTAAGTTTTCAAAACAGATGAATAACAGGCATTGTCATTTAAAAAGCCAATAGCTTAAACTCTCGCAAATGCGAGACCTATTGCAGTGCAAATGCTTTTGGTATACTATACCACTGATGGCACTGAGCCATTGATGATACTAAACCCTGCATAAGTCATTCAACTAATTGAATATACACTATACAAAAACTTAGTTGCCTAGATGGTCTTTTTTAACCTAGTATGAAAGTAGAATTTTAAGAAAACTTTGTAATTTGAGTTCAACCATACCTTAACACAGACTTAGACTTCAATTTGGCAGCAAAAAGACTTGGGACGCTTCCCTGCACCAAATCATTGTAAATGAGGCCATTAGTTCTTCTGTAGAAGATCCCAAGACAAGCAGACAAGCAACCATTATTTACCTGGAGGACGAAATGAGGATGATACCGACCCAAAATTGGAACCCTAAGTATGGTAGACCAGCTACATGGATAAATCGCAACCCTTTGCTACATTCCAAGCATGTTGTTTGGGGCAACATCATACAAGCAACCTGACATTCATGCATGTCACCAAAACACTCACCAGACAGCCACGGATGTATGACACTACAACGCATGCTTTTACCACGCATGCCTTTACATCGCAGTTTTTACAACACATGCTGTTACAACGCATATCGCTAAGGGGTGCTGGATAGTGAATACTTTAATTTACTATTCCAACTCCAGTCCCCGTGGATAGTAGGGAAGGTGTTGGTTAGTAAATTAAATCTATTCCCTATCCTAGAGCGCCCCCCAGCGCAATGCGTTGTAATGACATGTGTTGTAATAATTGCGTCGTAAAGGCACTGCGTGGTAAAGGTTGCGTTGTAAAGGATGTTCCCCAACAGCCACATTCCATTCACCGAAATCTCTACATCCCTATACTACCAATTAATAAATCTGTGTTTAGTACCACCCACTTGTTTCGCTACAATACATGCCAGGGCACAGTGGCAATGAGACAAAGTGAGTACAACATTGGTCATAAAAAATTACAGGAAAATACTACTGATATAGCTCAAAGGGCAAGCACACATTTTCCATTGAAGCATACCCACTGAGTAGCATGTATCTCATCCACAAATGTGACCATACAACCACTCACATCATGTGTGGATCCCCAAAACAAGTCTTTCACAGAGTGTGTACCATATCCTCATCCACGTTCTAACAACATAGGGCCTGATTATGATGTCAGGTGGAAAGCCATCCGACAGCTCGTCACAGGGTTTCTGACCGACATCTTAGGTTTCCGCCCAACCGCTGTATTACGATACTGGCGGTCGGAGGAAGCCCACAGGGGAATTCTGCTCTACTTTCGATAAGCTCAAGGAGCCCGCTTGGGCATCGGAAGGACAGATAATCCCCAAATGGCGGCGGTGCCTGCTCAGACACCGCCGCCGGGATTATGATGTCCGTTTCCCACAGCCTTTTCATGGTGGCCTTCTCGACATGGAAAAGCTGTCGGGAAGAAACTTTGGGGGCCCCTAGCAGGGTCGACTCCCCTGTGGCCCTCCGCAATCAGGTCTGTGCCCCCCAAACATCTCTCCACCATGTGGCAGGCACCGCATGGATGTTTCAAAAGAGTATATTTTCTATTGAGGCTTGTGCTGAAATCTGCAGCACAAGCCTCTATAGAAAATATACACCTTCCGACCGCAGTGAAGGCGGTTGCATCATAATTGTGAAAGCAGGACCGCCGACTTCTTGTCGGGTGGTCCGTTTCCGCTACGATGGCTGACATCGTAATAAAAAGCCATAGTAGTTACTGCATTCGATAGCATAGCCAGAGTGCCATGGGCCGTAGTGAAAGGAAAGAGATGGTCCCTTTGGTTGTTGTTTGAATTATAAAATACATCCCCATTCAGGGTTCCTTCAGTAGGCCACTCGGACGTTTGGGCTCCGGTACCACTACAGCTGCAGCACCAATGAAAGCCACATCCCTGGCTGCATTAACTTCCTCTGAGCGCCCATCAGTGAACTGGCACCAGGGCCACATTGCTCGTGAGGATGTCACACTGAGAAAAGCTGAGAAATGTAACCACTTCCCGGCTGTGGTGCAGCTGAGTGATGTTTCCTCAGGAGTGTGATGCAAGGGGCCACTGTCAAGGAATGATGTGACAAGTGCAGATGATTGGAACTGCTGTGTGCTGCGGTGAGAAAAGAGAAGTGTGAAGGTACCATCCCAGGGGGTGAGCCCATGGGTTGTGAGGGTTAATGGCACCCTGTGATTGCAGGGGCTGCAATAGGATATGGTCACCACCTACAATGTACCTGGGCAGTGAGGGTTTGGGGCGGCTCTAGGCTCATGGTGGCCCTGGGCAGGGAGCATAGGTAGGGGCCCCGGAAGAGGGCGTCCGGGCAGGGCGGAGCCCCCCGGAGCTCAGGAAGGTGTTACAGAGCCAGAGGACGCCAAATCCCTGCCAGGGGCCGCCACGCAAATATGTATCCATCCTCAGAGGATTATAATATTAAGGATATATATTGGCGTGGCGGCCCCTGGGGTTTGGCGGCCCTGTGCAGGTGCACAGTTTGCACATGCCTAAAGCCGCCCCTGATATCCACCCCTGAGTGCGGGGGCTCTGATAGGATATGGTCACCAGCTGCAGTGTAAATGCCTGGGCTGTGAAGGTTTATATCCACCGCCTGAGTGTGTGGGCTGCAAGAGTATATGGGCACCACCTACAGTGTAAGTGCCTGGGCTGTGAGGGTTTATATCCACCCCCAGAGTGGAGGGGCTGTGATAGTATATGGTCACCACCTACAGTGTTAGTGCCGGGGCTGGGAAGGTTTATATCCACCCCCTGAGTGCAGGGCTGCAATAGTATATGGTCACCACCTACAGTGTAAGTGCCTGGGCTGTGAAGGTTTATATCCACCGCCTGAGTGTGTGGGCTGCAAGAGTATATGTTCACCACCTACAGTGTAAGTGCCAGGGCTGTGAGGGTTTATATCCACCCTCAGAGTGGAGGGGCTGTGATAGTATATGGTCACCACCTACAGTGTAAGTGCCTGGGCTGTGAAGGTTTATATCCACCCCCTGAGTGCGGGCTGCGATAGTATATGGCCACCCCTATTGTGTAAGCTCACGGGCTGTGAGAGTTTGTGGCCACACATGAGTGCAAGGGCTGCAAGAGTATACCCTCTCCACTTATAGTGTAAGTACATGGTCTGTAAGGATATATGACCAATCCCAGCAGTGTGAGAGCATGGCTGTGGGGTGAGTAAATTGGTTGTGAGGGTATATGACTATCTCCTTCAATGAGAGAACGTGAAATGTGAAGGTCTATGGCAAGGCCCGTGTTAACATATGGATTGGGAGGGTTTGTAAAATCACCTAAAGTGTGAGAACGGGGGGCATGAGAGTTCATGCCTTCTCCCATCCTACAGTGTGAGGGCTTATGAACTCCCCTGCAGTGTGAGCACGTGGGATGCGAGGGCATATGAACTGCCCAGCCATATGAGCACACTAGTTGTGAGGGTACAGGAGCTCCCCTGCAGTGCAGTGTGGAGCACAAGGGATGTGAGGACTTATTAACTCCCCTGCGGTGTGAGCACCTGGGATGTGAAGGCTTATGAACGTCCCTGCAGTGTGAGCACGTGGGATGTGCGGGCTTATGAACGCCCCTGCAGTGTGAGCACCTGGGATGTCAGAGCTTATGAACGCCCCTGCAGTGTGAGCACGTGGGATGTGAGGGCTTATGAATGCCCCAGCAGTGTGAGCACACGAGCTGTGAGAATATAAGAACTCCCCTGTAGTGTGAGCACATGTGGTTTGACAGGATAAAACCTCCTTTTAGGGTTGAGACCAACTGCAAAAGGATGTAAGCTCTCATCCAGGGGTATATTTACAAGGGGATAATACCACCAGAACGTCACTTGTACCTACATTCTGGTGCCGCTATGCCCTTCTCCATATTTACAACGTGAAGCTAAGCCACTTTGAGCGGCTTAACGCCACCTTGTGAACACGGTCCATTTACATACATCACTTTGCGCTAAAGGGGCATGCAATGGGGGTTGCTGTGGGTGTTTTTCACTGCAACACCTATTCATTTTTGAAGCTGCCCCAGATTTACAAGGAGGTGTAAATCTGAGGCAGCGCAAAAAATTAACACCATGCAATAGCAGGCATTAGATTGGTGCACAAGGAGAAATACTTTTATTTCTCCTTGTTTTTAGGTCTCGCCATAGGAAAAACTCTTCGGTTTTTGTCCCAAAAACGTGCACATGTTGCATTGCCTTCAATGGCAATGCGTGCATGTTTGCCGATTCCTTGCAGGAGCGAGCTTGACACCATATGTTTGTAATTAACTTGCAAACACATGGTGCCCATGGCTCGCTCCTGCAAGGGAAACACTTTGTGTGCTCAAGGGAAACAGGCGCCAGCCCCCTCCTCTCTCCCCTCCCCCGGCTGCCAGCGTGAGGCGCGCATTTGTTGTTCTTACGTGTGCTTAGAGCAGCAGTGCAAACGTTTGTTTCACCTATAACCACTTGTATCAAAGTCAACTATAGACTTGGACGTTAGGAGAGCTTGTGAAGACCTGTCTGTCTCAGTAAGCAGCATGCATGCACGTCCTTCGGGTTAAGAGCGAGTTTGCCAGGTGTGTTTGAAAGTTTCTTTTCTGCCCCCACCACTTGCCTATTTGCGAAGAGGGGCATATGAGACTTTTGGCGGATTGCTTTTGTTTTGTTTTCCCACCTCCCGTAGTGTGTGACTGCGGGGAGAGAATCTGGAGGAGAGAGGTCTCCCTGTCTCACCGTGGTACGTGTGTTACCGATGTTTTTTCTGGTGGGTTGTTTGGTTGCCCCACAAGGTGCCCATGGCAAGAGAAGTTATTTTGTAATCCTCCCCTGCCGGGAGGTTGTGTATTTCTAACCCGTTTTCCATCATCTCACATCGCATTGTTGTGTGTGCGCATCTCCGCAGTCCCGCGAGCAGAACATGCTATTTTCAGTCAAAACAAGTTTGAGTGCGCCCTTCCTGTTGCTTGTTTTATCAAGTAACAAAGGCCCTTGATTAGGCAAGATAAATACAGGCAAAGGATAAATTATAGACAACAATCTGTTCTATAATAAAAGAGGTGTCCAGCCGGACACTGATTTAATTGATTGAAAAAATGGCAAAAAATATAAAAGACAGACAATTATAAAGTGGGATAAAATCCTGTATCCAGTACATACGACATAAGGGAAAAGGGCAAAACAATACAATAAACAAGGAATCAACAGACAATTATGTATGGAGCCACTAGTGAGAAGATAAAAAATTAGTCTAGCTAAGCTCATGTAGATAACACAATTTTGTAACACATTGGAAAGCTGGAGTGTCACTACATAAACAGTCGACGACGCCATGACAAGAAGACAAACAATCATCATTTACCTGGAGGACGAAATGAGGATGATACCGACCCAAAATTGGAAACCTAAGTATGGTAGACCAGCTACATGGATAAATGGCAACCCTTTGCTACATTCCAAGCATGTTGTTTGGAGCAACATCATACAAGCAACCCGATGTTCATGCATGTCACCAAAACACTCACAGCCACATTCCATTCACATAAATCTCTACATCCCTATACTACCAATTCACAAATCTGTGTTTATTACCACCCACTTGTTTCACTACAATACATGCCAGGGCACAGTGGCAATGATACAAAGAGAGTACAACATTGGTCATAAAAAATTACAGGAAAATACTACTGATATAGCTCAAAGGGCAAGCACAAATTTCCCATTGAAGCATACCCACTGAGTAGCATGTGTCTCATCCACAAATGCGACCATACAACTACTCATATCATGTGTGGATCCCCTAAACTAGTCTTTCACAGAGTGTGTACCATGTCCTCATCAACTTTTTAACAACATAGGGCCTGATTATGATGTCAGATGGAAAGCTATCCGACAGCTCGTCACAGTCTTTCTGCCCGAGATCATAGGTTTCCCTCCCGAACATTGTATTACGATACTGGCAGTCGGAGGAAGCCCACAAGGGAATTCTGCTCCACTTCCGACAAGTTCAAGGAGCCCGCTGGAGCATCGGAAGGACAGATAGTCCCCAAATGGCAGCGGTGCCTGCTCAGACACCGCCGCCGGGATTATGATGTCTGTTTCCCAAAGCCTTTCCATGGTGGCCTTCCTGAGATGGAAAAGCTGTCGGGAAGTGACTTTGGGGGCCCCTAGCAGGGTCCCCTCCCCCCTGGCTCTCCGCAATCAGGTCTATGCCCCCTAAACATCTCTCCACCATGTGGCAGGCACCACATGGATGTTTCAAAAGAGTATGTTTTCTATTGAGGCTTGTGCTGCAATCTGCAGTACAAGCCTCTATAGAAAATATACACTTTCCGACTGCAGTGAAGGCAGTCACATCATAATTGTGAAAGCAGGGCCGCCGACTTCTTGTCGGGTGGTCTGTTTCCGCAACGATGGCTGACATCGTAATTAAAGTACAAAAGAGAATTGGTCCGAGTTACAGCTATATTAATATCATACAGTTCTGTGATATTTAGTTCAACACATAATCACCATCAAATTCAAAACAATTCAAAGAAAATTATTGTACAGGAATACATTTTTCAATTCATTTTCATTGGCATTTATTCATGCAAAGTCATTGTTTGATCAAATTGCAGCCAATAATTCATCATGTCATGTAATTGTGAAATCATTACATTTGATATTCAAATTCGGTGCTCTCAGTGAAGAAAGGAGGGGTAAGTGAAAATGTGAAGGGGACAGGGTAAAGGTGTTGTGACATAATTATAACATCATGTTAAAATTAGAAAAACCTTTACAACCAAATTGATGGGCAAAGGTTCCCAAGTTACATCACACATAGACAAGGAGAATCAATCTCATATTTGAATCCTATGGTGTGTAGAGAAGCGGCGTAGTTCTACGTTTCGACCCCTGATTACGCTAAAGGGTTGGTTCAGGCCTCATGTTGGGGTCTTCATCAGGAAGGGTAAGGAGAGCCTGTGAGATAACGTATAGTTAAATTCAGTACTTAATCGGTGATAGTGCATGATTATAAGAGAGAAGGGATGTGGTTCTACCTACATCATAAGACGGTCAACCATCTATCTCGTCCAAAAGTGGGCTCTCACCAAGCTCCAAGGATTTCTGAAATAAATTAAATTAAAACGTGCCATCAGGGCGCTAGTACAGAATGACTGTGGGGGGTGGAAAGGCTAGGCAAAGAAAGGAACTTACTTAAGTGAACTACTCGCAGTCACTAGACCAATGTGTGCAGGCAGGTCAATCCTCTCGTCTGGGGTCGTGATAGGCTTCTTACTGTAATTTTTAGAAAAGAAGCGTCATATCAGACCCTGCTACACGTGGTGTTGAATACAAAGACATAAACATGTCTGAACGCATCAGGACTGGCACTGGGTAGTCTGTCTCCATAGTGTGGCAGGCTTCGAAAGAGTTGTTTACCTTAGAGTCGGGATCTCCCAGGCGGGTTACTGCTCCACTGGCGTGCTGCATCGATATGAGCTCGCGGTGCAGTCGCTTGATGCTAGTGAGCAAAAAGGGCTCGGCAAAGTGGCCCAATCAAAATCGAGGAGTGACTCATGGGCTCCGAGGCTTGAGGGAGCGTCTGTAAAGGTTTCAGGAATGATTCAGTGGGGAAGGCCAGGGGTGTCGGACCTTAAAGGTTCCATTGCCCGGGACGGAGGCTGGCTATGTCTGGGAGCCGGGGGAACAACCGGGGGAGCATCCCTGGAGTAGTGAGGTCGTGTGAGCGAGTAAATTAGTTAGTCACAGAGTTGGCCCTGGCTACACATAGGATAGACATAATGTAGGCAACCCGAAGTGCTAAAAGGGTGGCCAATGTATAATGCACATAAATTCAGAATATACATTTAGCAAACGTATGGAATGTAATTACATAAGTCAGATGTTCCATGTAATCCCGACCTAGATATACATGTTAAAGCTTTATTTGGTGGAGTGCAAGTATCCAAATAGTGGTATATCCAATTTAAAAGCTCAACGAATGTATAATGCACATTAATTCAGAATATATATTTATAGCAAACATATGGAATGTAGTTACATGAGTCAGATGTTCCATGTACTCACGACCCAGAAATTAAAGCTTTAGTTGATCAATTACAAGTATCCAAATGGTGGTCTATACAGAAACAATGCACAGGGAGCATATCAAAAGGCCCCACTCAGATTGTCCACAGTCTATTCCGGGTTAAGTCCGGCCATTTGAGAAAAATTGGCATCGAGTTCATTCAACCCCCTACTTATGGTCTGGAATTTCTGCATCCATTTGCATTCTCTAGTATTGAGGATGGAATTCAAATTACCCCCCCGTGGACCGAGGGAGATTTTTTCAATTACTAGCCAGCGGAGGGACTCAGGGGCATGGTTTCTGTCTTTGAAATGGTCTACAAGGGGAGCCCCCGGTGTAGAGCAGCGGATCCTGCTGCAATGTTGAAAGATGCGATTTTTGACTTTTTGCTGTGTCTGTCCAATGTACATGAGGCCACATGGGCATAGAATCGCATAAATGACCCCACTTGAGTTGCAGTTGGTAAGGGACTTGAGATCTATTGTGAGGTTGTTGTACTGTACTTGTTTAGTCTCCCAACACATGGAGCATGCTTTGCATGTGGTACACTTGAAGTGGCCCACTATCTCCGGTAATTTCCATAGACTCTGAATTGTAGGTGCCCGAGGGGTATCCAACAGTGATCTTACCACAAAGTCTCTGACATTCCTGGATCTTTTGAAGGCGTGCAGAGGAGGTGCAGGGGCCTCGAGGATGTCAGCTACCAAACCCCAATGTTTATTTACAATTCTTCGTATGGCATTGCTTTGGGTGCAAAAAGTGGTAACGCATATCATACGTTCTTGTGATGTTGTTCGTATCTTGGGTTCGAGTAAGGTTGATCTATCCTGGAACCATGCTCTTTTTCTAGATCTCTTGACTAGGCGTTTAGGATAGCCTCTATCTATCAGGCGAATGATAAGGTCATCCGATTCCTTAAAGAAGTCCTCTTTGAGGGAACAGTTTCTCCGAAGGCGGAGAAACTGTCCGAAGGGCAAGTTGTCCCTCAGTCCTCTTGTGTGGTGACTTGTGTAGCGTAAGAGGGAGTTCCTTTCTGATGATTTCCTGTAGAGGGGGGTGTAGAGATATCCATCCTTCTCCTTAACACTGATGTCCAGGAAATCGATCGACTCTCTATTCAAGTGCATAGTAAACTTGATGTCTTCTGATTGGTTATTCAGCCAGGTTAGAAATTCATGGAGAGAGTCCTCTTGTCCAGTCCATACCATGAGGACATCATCGATGTATCGATGCCATGATGTAATCATCTTCCTGTATGGATTGTGATGTGAAAGGATGCAATCCTGTTCCAATTCCGACATATAGAGAATGGCCAGGTCTGGGGCAAAGGCAGCGCCCATGGCTACTCCTTTGCTGTGTATGAAGAAGTTGTTTTGGAAAATAAAAAAGTTCTTGGTCATTGCGATTTCTAGCAGTTCCACCAGGAATTCTGTTGGTACTGGCGTAGGTTGCTCCCGTCTGTTGAGTACTCTCCTCATACACTCCAAGGCTGGTCTCTGGGGGATACTGGTGTACAAGGAGACAATGTCCATGGTTACCAGGATCTGATCGTGTTTGTTGAATTCTTTCTGATCAATGAGATTAATAACTTGCATGGTGTCTCTTAGGTAAGTGGGGGTGGCCTCTGCTAAGGGCTTCAAGAATATGTCAATATACTTGCAGAGTGGTTCAAGCAGAGAGCCGCATCCGGATATGATGGGTCTCCCTGGTGGTTTGACTGGGTTCTTGTGTACTTTCGGTAAGACATATATGGTTGGTGTTCTAGGTTGTTCCACGTTGAGGTATTGGAATTCTTTTTTGGACAGAAAACCCATCCTAAAGCTTTAGTTGTAATAGCTATAATGTCTGTACGTGTTTCCTTAGTGGGATCTCGCCTCAATGGCCTGTAACTGACCCCATCGGTTAGTTGAGATTGGATCTCTGCCTTATAGTCTTCCACATCCAGCATGACTATAGACCCGCCTTTGTCAGCTGGCTTTATCACTACTGACTTGTTGTTTTTCAATGATTCCAGTGCATTTCTCTCGCCCATGCTGATGTTATGTCTCACATAATGTTTCTTGTCGATAGTTTTGAGGACGTCTCTCATGACTGCACTTTCGTATGTTAGTATTTCAAGGGATACTGATGACATTGTGGGCATAAAAGTTGAGGGAGGACGTAAGCTTGTAAAGGCCGTCATGGCTGTTGTGGGTTTGATCCTGAAGAAATATTTCAACCTCAATTTTCTGAAGAACCTGGTCAGAGCAAAGGAGTAGCCATGGGCGCTGCCTTTGCCCCAGACCTGGCCATTCTCTATATGTCGGAATTGGAACAGGATTGCATCCTTTCACATCACAATCCATACAGGAAGATGATTACATCATGGCATCGATACATCGATGATGTCCTCATGGTATGGACTGGACAAGAGGACTCTCTCCATGAATTTCTAACCTGGCTGAATAACCAATCAGAAGACATCAAGTTTACTATGCACTTGAATAGAGAGTCGATCGATTTCCTGGACATCAGTGTTAAGGAGAAGGATGGATATCTCTACACCACCCTCTACAGGAAATCATCAGAAAGGAACTCCCTCTTACGCTACACAAGTCACCACACAAGAGGACTGAGGGACAACTTGCCCTTCGGACAGTTTCTCCGCCTTCGGAGAAACTGTTCCCTCAAAGAGTACTTCTTTAAGGAATCGGATGACCTTATCATTCGCCTGATAGATAGAGGCTATCCTAAACGCCTAGTCAAGAGATCTAGAAAAAGAGCATGGTTCCAGGATAGATCAACCTTACTCGAACCCAAGATACGAACAACATCACAAGAACGTATGATATGCGTTACCACTTTTTGCACCCAAAGCAATGCCATACGAAGAATTGTAAATAAACATTGGGGTTTGGTAGCTGACATCCTCGAGGCCCCTGCACCTCCTCTGCACGCCTTCAAAAGATCCAGGAATGTCAGAGACTTTGTGGTAAGATCACTGTTGGATACCCCTCGGGCACCTACAATTCAGAGTCTATGGAAATTACCGGAGATAGTGGGCCACTTCAAGTGTACCACATGCAAAGCATGCTCCATGTGTTGGGAGACTAAACAAGTACAGTACAACAACCTCACAATAGATCTCAAGTCCCTTACCAACTGCAACTCAAGTGGGGTCATTTATGCGATTCTATGCCCATGTGGCCTCATGTACATTGGACAGACACAGCAAAAAGTCAAAAATCGCATCTTTCAACATTGCAGCAGGATCCGCTGCTCTACACCGGGGGCTCCCCTTGTAGACCATTTCAAAGACAGAAACCATGCCCCTGAGTCCCTCCGCTGGCTAGTAATTGAAAAAATCTCCCTCGGTCCACGGGGGGTAATTTGAATTCCATCCTCAATACTAGAGAATGCAAATGGATGCAGAAATTCCAGACCATAAGTAGGGGGTTGAATGAACTCGATGCCAATTTTTCTCAAATGGCCAGACTTAACCCGGAATAGACTGTGGACAATCTGAGTGGGGCCTTTTGATATGCTCCCTGTGCATTGTTTCTGTATAGACCACCATTTGGATACTTGTAATTGATCAACTAAAGCTTTAATTTCTGGGTCGTGAGTACATGGAACATCTGACTCATGTAACTACATTCCATATGTTTGCTATAAATATATATTCTGAATTAATGTGCATTATACATTCGTTGAGCTTTTAAATTGGATATACCACTATTTGGATACTTGCACTCCACCAAATAAAGCTTTAACATGTATATCTAGGTCGGGATTACATGGAACATCTGACTTATGTAATTACATTCCATACGTTTGCTAAATGTATATTCTGAATTTATGTGCATTATACATTGGCCACCCTTTTAGCACTTCGGGTTGCCTACATTATGTCTATCCTATGTGTAGCCAGGGCCAACTCTGTGACTAACTAATTTACTCGCTCACACGACCTCACTACTCCAGGGATGCTCCCCCGGTTGTTCCCCCGGCTCCCAGACATAGCCAGCCTCCGTCTGCCTCCGCAATGGAACCTTTAAGGTCCGACACCCCTGGCCTTCCCCACTGAATCATTCCTGAAACCTTTACAGACGCTCCCTCAAGCCTCGGAGCCCATGAGTCACTCCTCGATTTTGATTGGGCCACTTTGCCGAGCCCTTTTTGCTCACTAGCATCAAGCGACTGCACCGCGAGCTCATATCGATGCAGCACGCCAGCGGAGCAGTAACCCGCCTGGGAGATCCCGACTCTAAGGTAAACAACTCTTTCGAAGCCTGCCACACTATGGAGACAGACTACCCAGTGCCAGTCCTGATGCGTTCAGACATGTTTATGTCTTTGTATTCAACACGTGAAAATGAATGTATGTGGGTGCTGCACACTGCTTTGCTAAATTTCAAGGGCGTTTAATCGATACGTGTGCTACCTTCGATTGGTGCCTGCTACACCATGTGAAACAATGTATTAAGCCTGACACCTGAATGGCTGCCAGGGCTCTAGGGTGCACAACTTGATGAGCAAACTCTTAATTCATTCAAACATTTTTGTTTATATTTCAACCGTTATTTTTTTCTATATACATTCCATAGGCATGTTCATCATCATCAAACATAAATTATAATTTACATATTAATGAAATTTACAAACTTAAAACAAACAATTCCATAACATTAACCCAATGCATTTCGGGACCTTTCGTGGCCCCTTCGTCAGGGGTCTGTCAAAAAAAGACAAAAGTAAGGAAAAAGAAAACTTATTACTTTCAATGCTTTCAAGTTTCTCAGTTACTTACAATAACGAATATTAACTATTTAATTTCAGGTCACATGGTGTCTCATTACCTGAGATCAGAACCTTTTCTAGTTTAGGAAATCACATTACATGTTTGGTTTTATTTATAAGACTAACTTTTTCAAAGCGAAACAATTTCTTATTAAACATTAAATGGTTATTTTATGATTTATTTACATTGGTTAGTTCTGAAATAGGCTCTTCACTAAGCCTACCTACCGGTGTCGTAAAGTTACTTTTAGCGATGAACAGCTTTTCTATTGGAAAAGAAAAGATTGAATACAGAGCAGTTTAATATGCTGCATTTAAATGCATATTGCCTGTGCCATTTTCATTTATCAGTTGAAATTGGTTACCTGCGAGCCTATGCGTACCGCGTTGGTCTCGCTTCTGTGGCCAGATAAATTAAGTCTATGCTGAAAAACAGGGGGGGAAAACTGTTTTAGTCTAATTTCATTGAACAAAAATAAAGGTGATCTATTTAACGTGCTGGCGACAAAAGCCAATTTTTACCTGTTTGGAAGACCGTTTCAGAGCCTTCCTTGCTCTGTAGACGAACAGCTTGTACCAACCTGTTAAGAGGTTGAAAGTACAGTTTTAATATACTAGTCGTTCTTCTTACTACCACGCGCTACTTAAAAGGTCGAATTGTCTTTACCTGCGGTCCTACGCTGTAGAGCTTCGGTCCCGCAGTGCTAGTATCTCCGGTGTTTACTGTTGAGATAACGTCACAGTATTAAGTTGCGGTTTTTGCTAAAAAAATGCCGGTTCTTTTAGCATGTTAGAAAACGGTTATGCGACTTACCAAGAACTTAGGTTTGCAGTCCGTTTAATTGGATTTCACGCTAGTGCGCTTACTTCCGCAACTAGAGTTGTAGTCCTTTATCGGTTTTAGAACCAATGTTTACATTGAAATAGTAAAGGGACTTATACTTTTCTATCCTAGTTAGTTAGTAGAGAAGTAGGTGCGGCCATTTTAGAGTATCTTAAACAAGCGGTCAAGTCTATGTTAGTTTCCTATGCTTCTGCATTATTGGGTACAACTACGTGTTTGATGAATTTATGCTGAATTAAAGAAATAAATATAAAAAAAAATTTGTGCCAATATACAAATCAAACATAGGTATTTCATATATATAACATATATGTAACAATGATAACAAATTTTCAAAATGTTGTGGTAAGACAATTAAGTATTTTCCAACATATGCATGTTCTATAATACTGCCTGCCTATTTACAATCTTATATTTTGTGTGTAATTGTACGAAGTATGTTTTACATTGTTAGTGATGTGCTATTAAATTGTGTTTCTGTGAATTTATTGTTGACTGCCCATTTTATCGCGTGTCTGAATTCTCGGGGTATCAGGGCTGGCCTAGTATATTGTCTGTTTAGAGAAAACAAACCATCTCCATTTTATCGTTGAGCCCGAAAGGGACCAAAGTCTGCAGTTTACGCATCCAGAATGCTTCTCTCTGGAGAAGGATCTTTGCATTATCGAATCCTAACCTCTGTGGAACCTGTTCCACTATCTGAAATCTCAACTGCGCTATAGTGTGCCTTGCTTCTGTCCAATGTTGCGCCAGAGGTGATGTAGTGTTTTTCAATCGTATCCGACTTTTATGTAAATTCACAGAAACACAATTTAATAGCACATCACTAACAATGTAAAACATACTTCGTACAATTACACACAAAATATAAGATTGTAAATAGGCAGGCAGTATTATAGAACACGCATATGTTGGAAAATACTTAATTGTCTTACCACAAAATTTGTTATCATTGTTACATATATGTTATATATATGAAATACCTATGTTTGATTTGTATATTGGCACAACATTTTTTTTATATTTATTTCTTTAATTCAGCATAAATTCATCAAACACGTAGTTGTACCCAATAATGCAGAAGCATAGGAAACTAACATAGACTTGACCGCTTGTTTAAGATACTCTAAAATGGCCGCACCTACTTCTCTACTAACTAACTAGGATAGAAAAGTATAAGTCCCTTTACTATTTCAATGTAAACATTGGTTCTAAAACCGATAAAGGACTACAACTCTAGTTGCGGAAGTAAGCGCACTAGCGTGAAATCCAATTAAACGGACTGCAAACCTAAGTTCTTGGTAAGTCGCATAACCGTTTTCTAACATGCTAAAAGAACCGGCATTTTTTTGCAAAAACCGCAACTTAATACTGTGACGTTATCTCAACAGTAAACACCGGAGATACTAGCACTGCGGGACCGAAGCTCTACAGCGTAGGACCGCAGGTAAAGACAATTCGACCTTTTAAGTAGCGCGTGGTAGTAAGAAGAACGACTAGTATATTAAAACTGTACTTTCAACCTCTTAACAGGTTGGTACAAGCTGTTCGTCTACAGAGCAAGGAAGGCTCTGAAACGGTCTTCCAAACAGGTAAAAATTGGCTTTTGTCGCCAGCACGTTAAATAGATCACCTTTATTTTTGTTCAATGAAATTAGACTAAAACAGTTTTCCCCCCCTGTTTTTCAGCATAGACTTAATTTATCTGGCCACAGAAGCGAGACCAACGCGGTACGCATAGGCTCGCAGGTAACAAATTTCAACTGATAAATGAAAATGTGCACAGGCAATATGCATTTAAATGCAGCATATTAAACTGCTCTGTATTCAATCTTTTCTTTTCCAATAGAAAAGCTGTTCATCGCTAAAAGTAACTTTACGACACCGGTAGGTAGGCTTAGTGAAGAGCCTATTTCAGAACTAACCAATGTAAATAAATCATAAAATAACCATTTAATGTTTAATAAGAAATTGTTTCGCTTTGAAAAAGTTAGTCTTATAAATAAAACCAAACATGTAATGTGATTTCCTAAACTAGAAAAGGTTCTGATCTCAGGTAATGAGACACCATGTGACCTGAAATTAAATAGTTAATATTCGTTATTGTAAGTAACTGAGAAACTTGAAAGCATTGAAAGTAATAAGTTTTCTTTTTCCTTACTTTTGTCTTTTTTTGACAGACCCCTGACGAAGGGGCCACGAAAGGTCCCGAAATGCATTGGGTTAATGTTATGGAATTATTTGTTTTAAGTTTGTAAATTTCATTAATATGTAAATTATAATTTATGTTTGATGATGATGAACATGCCTATGGAATGTATATAGAAAAAAATAACGGTTGAAATATAAACAAAAATGTTTGAATGAATTAAGAGTTCGCTCATCAAGTTGTGCACCCTAGAGCCCTGGCAGCCATTCAGGTGTCAGGCTTAATACATTGTTTGTATTCAACACCACATGTAGCAGGGTCTGATATGACGCTTCTTTTCTATAAATTACAGTAAGAAGCCTATCACGACCCCAGACGAGAGGATTGACCTGCCTGCACACATTGGTCTAGTGACTGCGAGTAGTTCGCTTAAGTAAGTTCCTTTCTTTGCCTAGCCTCTCCACCCCCCACAGTCATTCTGTACTAGCGCCCTGATGGCACGTTTTAATTTAATTTATTTCAGAAATCCTTGGAGCTTGGTGAGAGCCCACTTTTGGACGAGATAGATGGTTGACCGTCTTATGATGTAGGTAGAACCACATCCCTTCTCTCTTATAATCATGCACTATCACCGATTAAGTACTGAATTTAACTATACGTTATCTCACAGGCTCTCCTTACCCTTCCTGATGAAGACCCCAACATGAGGCCTGAACCAACCCTTTAGCGTAATCAGGGGTCAAAACGTAGAACTACGCCGCTTCTCTACACACCATAGGATTCAAATATGAGATTGATTCTCCTTGTCTATGTGTAATGTAACTTGGGAACCTTTGCCCATCAATTTGGTTGTAAAGGTTTTTCTAATTTTAACATGATGTTATAATTATGTCACAACACCTTTACCCTGTCCCCTTCACATTTTCACTTACCCCTCCTTTCTTCACTGAGAGCACCGAATTTGAATATCAAATGTAATGATTTCACAATTACATGACATGATGAATTATTGGCTGCAATTTGATCAAACAATGACTTTGCATGAATAAATGCCAATGAAAATGAATTGAAAAATGTATTCCTGTACAATAATTTTCTTTGAATTGTTTTGAATTTGATGGTGATTATGTGTTGAACTAAATATCACAGAACTGTATGATATTAATATAGCTGTAACTCGGACCAATTCTCTTTTGTACTGCTCCACGGACCCAGGTCCTGAGTTTTTAGGGCCTACCCCTTCTATACTCACACTCTCAGAGCAAGAGGCTTCTTGCGAGGGTTTTTCCATGAGAATAATTTCGATTGATCATATTGTTGTATAGATAGGGTGCCATCAATATGGAACTTGAGACCCTGTCTTATACAGAAGATTACATAAAGAATTTGATTGGGGGTGAAACGGGGACTGCTTTCCTGACCACTACCAACGCCAGTGTAGATCATTCTCTCAATGAGAAGATTAACAGACTTGAACGTTTAGAGAAAAAATTGGTAAGAACCAAACTGCATGGCCATTTACTAACAGGCTACCTTAGAGCCAACATCATCCCCACCGGACTCCAAGTCCGCAACGAACCTGCCATCTTCGTCGATAATCCAAAATTCAAAGAAGGTTTCAGCTTCGTGGCCAACAACTGCTCCATTCTGTATCGATTTTGGCCACTATAGGTGTGGCAGGGTATACTCAGACATGAGTCCCTTTCTCACTGCTCCATCAGGATTCAAGCAAGCCGGGCCGAAGAGGCTGAAATGCCAGAAACCGGTCCCCGGTAGCTTGTCTCCTTTCTGGTGAAGAATTGGCTTGGTAGTTTGGTCTGCCCTGTTCCCATGATGCACTGGGCCAGGGACAGACTAATTTGCATATAGCCAGGTTCTGAGCTGGGATGGGGCAGTGAGATAAATAACGGTGATGGATCAAGCCCTGATCTTTGGACTGGGTAAGAGTGGTCTGCTTAATTCAGACACTCTGTTCATCACCACCCCCTTTTCTGTATCGATTTTGGCCACTATAGGTGTGGCAGGGTATACTCAGACATGAGTCCCTTTCTCACTGCTCCATCAGGATTCAAGCAAGCCGGGCCGAAGAGGCTGAAATGTCAGAAACCGGTCCCCGGTAGCTTGTCTCCTTTCTGGTGAAGAATTGGCTTGGTAGTTTGGTCTGCCCTGTTCCCATGATGCACTGGGCCAGGGACAGACTAATTTGCATATAGCCAGGTTCTGAGCTGGGATGGGGCAGTGAGATAAATAACGGTGATGGATCAAGCCCTGATCTTTGGACTGGGTAAGAGTGGTCTGCTTAATTCAGACACTCTGTTAATCACCACCCCCTTTTCTGTATCGATTTTGGCCGCTATAGGTGTGGCAGGGTATACTCAGACATGAGTCCCTTTCTCACTGCTCCATCAGGATTCAAGCAAGCCGGGCCGAAGAGGCTGAAATGCCAGAAACCGGTCCCCGGTAGCTTGTCTCCTTTCTGGTGAAGAATTGGCTTGGTAGTTTGGTCTGCCCTGTTCCCATGATGCACTGGGCCAGGGACAGACTAATTTGCATATAGCCAGGTTCTGAGCTGGGATGGGGCAGTGAGATAAATAACGGTGATGGATCAAGCCCTGATCTTTGGACTGGGTAAGAGTGGTCTGCTTAATTCAGACACTCTGTTCATCACCACCCCCTTTTCTGTATCGATTTTGGCCACTATAGGTGTGGTAGGGTATACTCAGACATGAGTCCCTTTCTCACTGCTCCATCAGGATTCAAGCAAGCCGGGCCGAAGAGGCTGAAATGCCAGAAACCGGTCCCCGGTAGCTTGTCTCCTTTCTGGTGAAGAATTGGCTTGGTAGTTTGGTCTGCCCTGTTCCCATGATGCACTGGGCCAGGGACAGACTAATTTGCATATAGCCAGGTTCTGAGCTGGGATGGGGCAGTGAGATAAATAACGGTGATGGATCAAGCCCTGATCTTTGGACTGGGTAAGAGTGGTCTGCTTAATTCAGACACTCTGTTCATCACCACCCCCTTTTCTGTATCGATTTTGGCCACTATAGGTGTGGCAGGGTATACTCAGACATGAGTCCCTTTCTCACTGCTCCATCAGGATTCAAGCAAGCCGGGCCGAAGAGGCTGAAATGCCAGAAACCGGTCCCCGGTAGCTTGTCTCCTTTCTGGTGAAGAATTGGCTTGGTAGTTTGGTCTGCCCTGTTCCCATGATGCACTGGGCCAGGGACAGACTAATTTGCATATAGCCAGGTTCTGAGCTGGGATGGGGCAGTGAGATAAATAACGGTGATGGATCAAGCCCTGATCTTTGGACTGGGTAAGAGTGGTCTGCTTAATTCAGACACTCTGTTCATCACCACCCCCTTTTCTGTATCGATTTTGGCCACTATAGGTGTGGCAGGGTATACTCAGACATGAGTCCCTTTCTCACTGCTCCATCAGGATTCAAGCAAGCCGGGCCGAAGAGGCTGAAATGCCAGAAACCGGTCCCCGGTAGCTTGTCTCCTTTCTGGTGAAGAATTGGCTTGGTAGTTTGGTCTGCCCTGTTCCCATGATGCACTGGGCCAGGGACAGACTCATTTGCATATAGCCAGGTTCTGAGCTGGGATGGGGCAGTGAGATAAATAACGGTGATGGATCAAGCCCTGATCTTTGGACTGGGTAAGAGTGGTCTGCTTAATTCAGACACTCTGTTCATCACCACCCCCTTTTCTGTATCGATTTTGGCCACTATAGGTGTGGCAGGGTATACTCAGACATGAGTCCCTTTCTCACTGCTCCATCAGGATTCAAGCAAGCCGGGCCGAAGAGGCTGAAATGCCAGAAACCGGTCCCCGGTAGCTTGTCTCCTTTCTGGTGAAGAATTGGCTTGGTAGTTTGGTCTGCCCTGTTCCCATGATGCACTGGGCCAGGGACAGACTAATTTGCATATAGCCAGGTTCTGAGCTGGGATGGGGCAGTGAGATAAATAACGGTGATGGATCAAGCCCTGATCTTTGGACTGGGTAAGAGTGGTCTGCTTAATTCAGACACTCTGTTCATCACCACCCCCTTTTCTGTATCGATTTTGGCCACTATAGGTGTGGCAGGGTATACTCAGACATGAGTCCCTTTCTCACTGCTCCATCAGGATTCAAGCAAGCCGGGCCGAAGAGGCTGAAATGCCAGAAACCGGTCCCCGGTAGCTTGTCTCCTTTCTGGTGAAGAATTGGCTTGGTAGTTTGGTCTGCCCTGTTCCCATGATGCACTGGGCCAGGGACAGACTAATTTGCATATAGCCAGGTTCTGAGCTGGGATGGGGCAGTGAGATAAATAACGGTGATGGATCAAGCCCTGATCTTTGGACTGGGTAAGAGTGGTCTGCTTAATTCAGACACTCTGTTCATCACCACCCCCTTTTCTGTATCGATTTTGGCCACTATAGGTGTGGCAGGGTATACTCAGACATGAGTCCCTTTCTCACTGCTCCATCAGGATTCAAGCAAGCCGGGCCGAAGAGGCTGAAATGCCAGAAACCGGTCCCCGGTAGCTTGTCTCCTTTCTGGTGAAGAATTGGCTTGGTAGTTTGGTCTGCCCTGTTCCCATGATGCACTGGGCCAGGGACAGACTAATTTGCATATAGCCAGGTTCTGAGCTGGGATGGGGCAGTGAGATAAATAACGGTGATGGATCAAGCCCTGATCTTTGGACTGGGTAAGAGTGGTCTGCTTAATTCAGACACTCTGTTCATCACCACCCCCTTTTCTGTATCGATTTTGGCCACTATAGGTGTGGCAGGGTATACTCAGACATGAGTCCCTTTCTCACTGCTCCATCAGGATTCAAGCAAGCCGGGCCGAAGAGGCTGAAATGCCAGAAACCGGTCCCCGGTAGCTTGTCTCCTTTCTGGTGAAGAATTGGCTTGGTAGTTTGGTCTGCCCTGTTCCCATGATGCACTGGGCCAGGGACAGACTAATTTGCATATAGCCAGGTTCTGAGCTGGGATGGGGCAGTTAGATAAATAACGGTGATGGATCAAGCCCTGATCTTTGGACTGGGTAAGAGTGGTCTGCTTAATTCAGACACTCTGTTCATCACCACCCCCTTTTCTGTATCGATTTTGGCCACTATAGGTGTGGCAGGGTATACTCAGACATGAGTCCCTTTCTCACTGCTCCATCAGGATTCAAGCAAGCCGGGCCGAAGAGGCTGAAATGCCAGAAACCGGTCCCCGGTAGCTTGTCTCCTTTCTGGTGAAGAATTGGCTTGGTAGTTTGGTCTGCCCTGTTCCCATGATGCACTGGGCCAGGGACAGACTAATTTGCATATAGCCAGGTTCTGAGCTGGGATGGGGCAGTGAGATAAATAACGGTGATGGATCAAGCCCTGATCTTTGGACTGGGTAAGAGTGGTCTGCTTAATTCAGACACTCTGTTCATCACCACCCCCTTTTCTGTATCGATTTTGGCCACTATAGGTGTGGCAAGGTATACTCAGACATGAGTCCCTTTCTCACTGCTCCATCAGGATTCAAGCAAGCCGGGCCGAAGAGGCTGAAATGCCAGAAACCGGTCCCCGGTAGCTTGTCTCCTTTCTGGTGAAGAATTGGCTTGGTAGTTTGGTCTGCCCTGTTCCCATGATGCACTGGGCCAGGGACAGACTAATTTGCATATAGCCAGGTTCTGAGCTGGGATGGGGCAGTGAGATAAATAACGGTGATGGATCAAGCCCTGATCTTTGGACTGGGTAAGAGTGGTCTGCTTAATTCAGACACTCTGTTCATCACCACCCCCTTTTCTGTATCAACAACTGCTCCCGGCACTGGATGGTGCTGGGAGTGGAGACAGCCAGGGACCAGGTGGAACAACTTACGAAGGAAATCGACGACCTCAAGGCTGAGATTGCAAACCATTCAGCTTTTGCAGATGCCAAAGACACTTTAGAAAGATTGAAAAAGACCTTGAAAGATTTTGACGTGGATACCCAAACTAAAAAACTGGACAAACTAGCCAAGGACATTCAGTATTACGACCGGAAAAAGACCTACCCTTACCTACAGCCGGATTACTACAGACAAGATAATCAAGGCCGTTTTTCCAACCGAGGTCGAGGAGGATACAGGGGCACCAGAAGATACACGAATTTCTCTGATTCATCGTATAGTGGGGACAGCGAGAACGACCAGACCGCATCCAGTACCAACTACCACCAACAGGATCAATGGTACCAACCACCCCAACAACCGATGCACGAACATCAGCCGGCTTTTTTAGGGGACAGCCAGTGGAGACCACCGAGAGGGCGAGGCCGAGGCGGATCCTGGAACAATCGCCCCAATCGAGGCCACAACCAACAGAATTGGGACAATGGGAGACAGCAAGGCAACACCACCAAACAAGTGCGTTTCCAACCAGAAGATCACGGAGAGAGGAGCACCAGGAGGAAGACCTACAGATGGTAATCGATACACTCGACAGGACCAACCCCATACTAAATTTATCCAAACATACACTTACTAAAGATGAGAGAAGTATACTCTGTAAAGGCCTATCCTATTTGCCAACCTCCTTTCCCAACAAATTTAACATACAGACTGAACTGACCAGGTTCTTCAGAAAATTGAGGTTGAAATATTTCTTCAGGAACAAACCCACAACAGCCATGACGGCCTTTACAAGCTTACGTCCTCCCTCAACTTTTATGCCCACAATGTCATCAGTATCCCATGAAATACTAACATACGAAAGTGCAGTCATGAGAGACGTCCTCAAAACTATCGACAAGAAACATTATGTGAGACATAACATCAGCATGGGCGAGAGAAATGCACTGGAATCATTGAAAAACAACAAGTCAGTAGTGATAAAGCCAGCTGACAAAGGCGGGTCTATAGTCATGCTGGATGTGGAAGACTATAAGGCAGAGATCCAATCTCAACTAACCGATGGGGTCAGTTACAGGCCATTGAGGCGAGATCCCACTAAGGAAACACGTACAGACATTATAGCTATTACAACTAAAGCTTTAGAGATGGGTTTTCTGTCCAAAAAAGAATTCCAATACCTCAACGTGGAACAACCTAGAACACCAACCATATATGTCTTACCGAAAGTACACAAGAACCCAGTCAAACCACCAGGGAGACCCATCATATCCGGATGCGGCTCTCTGCTTGAACCACTCTGCAAGTATATTGACATATTCTTCAAGCCCTTAGCAGAGGCCACCCCCACTTACCTAAGAGAC
The DNA here is from genome assembly GCF_964261635.1 of Lissotriton helveticus. Lineage (NCBI taxonomy): Eukaryota > Metazoa > Chordata > Amphibia > Caudata > Salamandridae > Lissotriton > Lissotriton helveticus. The sequence goes on along the minus strand of NC_136068.1, from coordinate 184,058,972 downwards.
ACCATGCAAGTTATTAATCTCATTGATCAGAAAGAATTCAACAAACACGATCAGATCCTGGTAACCATGGACATTGTCTCCTTGTACACCAGTATCCCCCAGAGACCAGCCTTGGAGTGTATGAGGAGAGTACTCAACAGACGGGAGCAACCTACGCCAGTACCAACAGAATTCCTGGTGGAACTGCTAGAAATCGCAATGACCAAGAACTTCTTTATTTTCCAAAACAACTTCTTCATACAGAGCAAAGGAGTAGCCATGGGCGCTGCCTTTGCCCCAGACCTGGCTATTCTCTATATGTCGGAATTGGAACAGGATTGCATCCTTTCACATCACAATCCATACAGGAAGATGATTACATCATGGCATCGATACATCGATGATGTCCTCATGGTATGGACTGGACAAGAGGACTCTCTCCATGAATTTCTAACCTGGCTGAATAACCAATCAGAAGACATCAAGTTTACTATGCACTTGAATAGAGAGTCGATGGATTTCCTGGACATCAGTGTTAAGGAGAAGGATGGATATCTCTACACCACCCTCTACAGGAAATCATCAGAAAGGAACTCCCTCTTACGCTACACAAGTCACCACACAAGAGGACTGAGGGACAACTTGCCCTTCGGACAGTTTCTCCGCCTTCGGAGAAACTGTTCCCTCAAAGAGGACTTCTTTAAGGAATCGGATGACCTTATCATTCGCCTGATAGATAGAGGCTATCCTAAACGCCTAGTCAAGAGATCTAGAAAAAGAGCATGGTTCCAGGATAGATCAACCTTACTCGAACCCAAGATACGAACAACATCACAAGAACGTATGATATGCGTTACCACTTTTTGCACCCAAAGCAATGCCATACGAAGAATTGTAAATAAACATTGGGGTTTGGTAGCTGACATCCTCGAGGCCCCTGCACCTCCTCTGCACGCCTTCAAAAGATCCAGGAATGTCAGAGACTTTGTGGTAAGATCACTGTTGGATACCCCTCGGGCACCTACAATTCAGAGTCTATGGAAATTACCGGAGATAGTGGGCCACTTCAAGTGTACCACATGCAAAGCATGCTCCATGTGTTGGGAGACTAAACAAGTACAGTACAACAACCTCACAATAGATCTCAAGTCCCTTACCAACTGCAACTCAAGTGGGGTCATTTATGCGATTCTATGCCCATGTGGCCTCATGTACATTGGACAGACACAGCAAAAAGTCAAAAATCGCATCTTTCAACATTGCAGCAGGATCCGCTGCTCTACACCGGGGGCTCCCCTTGTAGACCATTTCAAAGACAGAAACCATGCCCCTGAGTCCCTCCGCTGGCTAGTAATTGAAAAAATCTCCCTCGGTCCACGGGGGGTAATTTGAATTCCATCCTCAATACTAGAGAATGCAAATGGATGCAGAAATTCCAGACCATAAGTAGGGGGTTGAATGAACTCGATGCCAATTTTTCTCAAATGGCCGGACTTAACCCGGAATAGACTGTGGACAATCTGAGTGGGGCCTTTTGATATGCTCCCTGTGCATTGTTTCTGTATAGACCACCATTTGGATACTTGTAATTGATCAACTAAAGCTTTAATTTCTGGGTCGTGAGTACATGGAACATCTGACTCATGTAACTACATTCCATATGTTTGCTATAAATATATATTCTGAATTAATGTGCATTATACATTCTTTGAGCTTTTAAATTGGATATACCACTATTTGGATACTTGCACTCCACCAAATAAAGCTTTAACATGTATATCTAGGTCGGGATTACATGGAACATCTGACTTATGTAATTACATTCCATACGTTTGCTAAATGTATATTCTGAATTTATGTGCATTATACATTGGCCACCCTTTTAGCACTTCGGGTTGCCTACATTATGTCTATCCTATGTGTAGCCAGGGCCAACTCTGTGACTAACTAATTTACTCGCTCACACGACCTCACTACTCCAGGGATGCTCCCCCGGTTGTTCCCCCGGCTCCCAGACATAGCCAGCCTCCGTCCCGGGCAATGGAACCTTTAAGGTCCGACACCCCTGGCCTTCCCCACTGAATCATTCCTGAAACCTTTACAGACGCTCCCTCAAGCCTCGGAGCCCATGAGTCACTCCTCGATTTTGATTGGGCCACTTTGCCGAGCCCTTTTTGCTCACTAGCATCAAGCGACTGCACCGCGAGCTCATATCGATGCAGCACGCCAGCGGAGCAGTAACCCGCCTGGGAGATCCCGACTCTAAGGTAAACAACTCTTTCGAAGCCTGCCACACTATGGAGACAGACTACCCAGTGCCAGTCCTGATGCGTTCAGACATGTTTATGTCTTTGTAGTCAACACCACATGTAGCAGGGTCTGATATGACGCTTCTTTTCTAAAAATTACAGTAAGAAGCCTATCACGACCCCAGACGAGAGGATTGACCTGCCTGCACACATTGGTCTAGTGACTGCGAGTAGTTCGCTTAAGTAAGTTCCTTTCTTTGCCTAGCCTTTCCACCCCCCACAGTCATTCTGTACTAGCGCCCTGATGGCACGTTTTAATTTAATTTATTTCAGAAATCCTTGGAGCTTGGTGAGAGCCCACTTTTGGACGAGATAGATGGTTGACCGTCTTATGATGTAGGTAGAACCACATCCCTTCTCTCTTATAATCATGCACTATCACTGATTAAGTACTGAATTAAACTATACGTTATCTCACAGGCTCTCCTTACCCTTCCTGATGAAGACCCCAACATGAGGCCTGAACCAACCCTTTAGCGTAATCAGGGGTCGAAACGTAGAACTACGCCGCTTCTCTACACACCATAGGATTCAAATATGAGATTGATTCTCCTTGTCTATGTGTGATGTAACTTGGGAACCTTTGCCCATCAATTTGGTTGTAAAGGTTTTTCTAATTTTAACATGATGTTATAATTATGTCACAACACCTTTACCCTGTCCCCTTCACATTTTCACTTACCCCTCCTTTCTTCACTGAGAGCACCGAATTTGAATATCAAATGTAATGATTTCACAATTACATGACATGATGAATTATTGGCTGCAATTTGATCAAACAATGACTTTGCATGAATAAATGCCAATGAAAATGAATTGAAAAATGTATTCCTGTACAATAATTTTCTTTGAATTGTTTTGAATTTGATGGTGATTATGTGTTGAACTAAATATCACAGAACTGTATGATATTAATATAGCTGTAACTCGGACCAATTCTCTTTTGTACTGCTCCACGGACCCAGGTCCTGAGTTTTTAGGGCCTACCCCTTCTATACTCACACGACATCGTAATTAAAGCCATAGTAGTTACTGCATTCGATAGCATAGCCAGAGTGCCATGGGCCGTAGTGAAAGGAAAGAGATGGGCCCTTTGGTTGTTGTTTGAATTATAAAATACATCCCCATTCAGGGTTCCTTCAGTAGGCCACTCGGACTTTTGGGCTCCGGTACCACTAAAGCTGCTGCACCAATGAAAGCCACATCCCTGGCTGCATTAACTTCCTCTGAGCGCCCATCAGTGAACTGGCACCAGGGCCACACTGCTCGTGAGGATGTCACACTGAGAAAAGCTGAGAAATGTAAGCACTTCCCGGCTGTGGTGCAGCTGAGTGATGTTTCCTCAGGAGTGTGATGCAAGGGGCCACTGTCAAGGAATGATGTGACAAGTGCAGATGATTGGAACTGCTGTGTGCTGCGGTGAGAAAAGAGAAGTGTGAAGGTCCCATCCCAGGGGGTGAGCCCGTGGGTTGTGAGGGTTAATGGCACCCTGTGATTGCAGGGGCTGCGAGAGGATATGGTCACCACCTACAATGTAAGTACCTGGGCTGTGAGGGTTTGGGGCGGCTCTAGGCTCATGGTGGCCCTGGGCAGGGAGCATAGGTAGGGGCCCCGGAAGAGGGGGTCCATGCGGGGCGGAGCCCCCCGGAGCTCAGGAAGGTGTTACAGAGCCGGAGGCCGCCAAATCCCTGCCAGGGGCCGTCATGCAAATATGTATCCATCCTCAGAGGATTATTATATTAAGGATATATATTGGTGTGGCGGCCCCTGGGGTTTGGCGGCCCTGTGCAGGTGCACAGCTTGCATATGCTTAAGGCCGCCCCTGATATCCACCCCTGAGTGCGGGGGCTGTGATAGGATATGCAAGAAACAACTGAGGGCTGGCTCCAATCAGTAAGGCTGAGCCAAATAATTATAAAACAGAGCAGAAGTGCCAATACTGATATGAATGTTTTTAAATAAACCAATATTCATCCAAATCCAGAAAAGAAATTCAAGGTTGGGAATTGCTAATCAATAGCTTTTTATTTCAACAAATTTTTTGAAGAATATATTTCAAAATGTTAATTCATAGTACAAGAAGGGTTTTCTTAAAAGAACACGTGGGACATTGAAGTGTAACTATACATACAATCATTCATTCAAAATTACAGGCATATCACAAGCAACCAAATCACATTCACACAGTCAAAGGGACAAAGAATGTGGTGCAATATATATACAACAATATATATACAAGGTAACAGGAGAAAGTAGCCACGGTCTGCAAATAATTTCCAATGGTAATGAGGTAGACAATTTTTACCTAGTACATTCCTATACCTCTAACAGACTAATTGAAAATCATTAGAATTAATGCTGCAAGGTAATGTACAAACTAGGGCTCCGGGGTCGACTACTTAGATACCCGGATGCTCACGCAGATCAAATGTGGCGGGGCATGCGCGAGTGAGAAGTGCCGATTAGAACGCCATCGGTCCGTGCGGACGCCGTGACTAAAAATTACCCCAAGGCTGCTGTCGTGCGGTTGTTCGTTGTTCCCCGCTGTAGATGAGTACGGGTCTCACTGGACGTTGAACCTTTCTGTTCGCTCGCCAGAATGCCCCTCAAGCATTGTGATTAGCTGGCTGTCCGTACTCGCTCATATAATGATTGATTGACTTCGTACTGATCTTTCTCTCTTTTGGCGGACTGTTTGATTCATATTCCTTCTCGGTCTTCAAGTGTCGAAGACCGCTTAGACTGGTATACAGAAGTATTTTTATCGTCCTTTTTTCTCCCAGCCCCGAAACGACATCAATCAACACTAGGGTGTCCAAGAACCTCTCTACGGGCCCATTTGAATAAAAAATACATATCCTTCTTTATAATTTGAAAGGTTTAGGCCAACCCTCGAAAAGCCTCTCCCCTTAGTACATGTCCAGGACCCCCAATAATTGATATTTCATTAGGCCCTGAAGAGAATCCCCTACGACCTCAGTGGGATTCGAAACGCGTAGGCCCCGCCACATTTGATCTGCGTGAGCATCCGGGTATCTAAGTAGTCGACCCCGGAGCCCTAGTTTGTACATTACCTTGCAGCATTAATTCTAATGATTTTCAATTAGTCTGTTAGAGGTATAGGAATGTACTAGGTAAAAATTGTCTACCTCATTACCATTGGAAATTATTTGCAGACCGTGGCTACTTTCTCCTGTTACCTTGTATATATATTGTTGTATATATATTGCACCACATTCTTTGTCCCTTTGACTGTGTGAATGTGATTTGGTTGCTTGTGTTATGCCTGTAATTTTGAATGAATGATTGTATGTATAGTTACACTTCAATGTCCCACGTGTTCTTTTAAGAAAACCCTTCTTGTACTATGAATTAACATTTTGAAATATATTCTTCAAAAAATTTGTTGAAATAAAAAGCTATTGATTAGCAATTCCCAACCTTGAATTTCTTTTCTGGATTTGGATGAATATTGGTTTATTTAAAAACATTCATATCAGTATTGGCACTTCTGCTCTGTTTTATAGTGATAGGATATGGTCACCACCTACAGTTAATGTGCCTGGGCTGTGAAGGTTTATACCCACCCCTGAGCGTGGGGGCTGTGATAGGATATGGTCACCACCTGGAGTGTAAGTGCCAGGGCTGTCATGGGTTTATACCCACCCCCAGAGTGTGGGGGCTGCAAGAGTATATGGTCACCACCTACAGTGTAAGTGCCAGGGCTGTGAGGGTTTATATCCACCCCCAGAGTGGAGGGGCTGTGATAGTATATGGTCACCCCTATTGTGTAAGCTCATGGGCTGTGAGAGTTTGTGGCCACAAATGAGTGCAGGGGCTGCAAGAGTATACCCTCACAACTTACAGTGTAAGCACATGGTCTGTGAGGAGATATGACCAATCTCAGCAGTGTGAAAGCATGGCTGTGGGGTGTATAACAACAACCATAGTGTCAGGGTTTTCTACCACCCACAGCAGTATGAGTAAATTGGTTGTGAGGGTATATGACTATCTAACACAAAAGTGTCTCTGGGTCTAATATAAAGATAGTGCCTACCGTGTTGCAAATAAAGTCAGTGTACTGGTATGTCTAACCTGGAGAGAATATTGAAGAAGGTGGGATCATGTAATCCTAACCTAGTTCAGATCAGTAAAGGATACCCATCAGTCACCACACGGATCCGCCCTTCATCATTTAGGAATCCTTATGGACCATATTAAAAACGGACTGGTGCCTTGTTCTTGGTTGGGGTACTCCTGAGGTTCCTCGTTGATGTCGAGGGTGGGCTGTAGTGTACCTGGGGCTGTTGGCTTCTTCTTCGTCCTCTCGAACGGCCTCGGCCAAACCCTAAAAAAGGCTGGCCTGCAAAATTGCCTGGGAACTGCGGAGGTGGAAAAGGTCCCATCTGTTGGGGAAAAGGTCCCATCTGCTGAGGATAACCTGGCCCTCCAAATTGCCAAGGATTTGGAGGCCACCATTGTTGGATCTGATTCTGGTGGTTGCCTCTCCAATTCTGTTGGTAATTCTTCCCCCCACAGCCCCTTTGTTGAGAGCTGTTCTTTTTAGAGTCAGAATCACTAGAGTTGTCGTCAGGGCTTGAAGTGCCATATGTGGAGCCTACTCTGCGTCCATTGCTGTTAAATTCTGGTGGTACAAAAGATTCACTGGTATATGGATATACCTTTTCAAAGGAGAATTTATTAAGGTCTTTCTAGTGCTAGAGAGGGTACTTTTGATTTGAGATTCTAAAACCTGGATCTCGATAAGGATTGTGTCTGCTATCCTTTGTGATGTTTTAATCATCAAGATAAGCCAATCTCTGGTACATCACCATGCGATGAGTGACCAGTCTTTAAGGTATTCTTTATCTTTTAAGAATAATCTTGGAGTTGGTGACAATGAGTCCTGTAGGACATGGCGTTTCATAGAGATCTGTCATCTTATGTAGATTGAATGTGATACTTTCTGGTGAAAAAAGACCCAAGGGTACCTTATTTCTATATTTTACCCAAACTCCAAAAGGGAGTAACACCTGTCCCTGGACGACCGATAGTATCGGGCATTGACTCTGTCCTTGAACCCCTTTCGCGATTTTGCGATCATTTTCTCCAACCCTTGGTGAGAAAAATACCCTCGTACATTCAGGACACAATGGACATGTTACGCCTGCTACATGATTTTGAAGACAGCGCCAAAATTGACTTCCTCATTACCCTAGATGTGGAGGCCCTCTACACAAACATCCCACAGAGGGCCAAGCTAGAGGTCATTGAGGAAGTTCTCAACACAGGTCCTTGGGAATCACCAACGCCTACCGCATTCATCACGGAATGTGCAACACAAGCCCTAACTGAGAACTACTTTGAATTCAAAGGGCAATACTACCACCAAACACAGGGGACATCGATGGGCAGTACATTTGCCCCTAGTGTAGCCTGTTTGTATATGGCTGACTTTGAAGCAAGACACATCACCGGGCAGACCAACCCATACTATTCCAACATAAAATTATGGAAACGTTTCATAGATGACATCCTGATCTTTTGGGTTGGCAACAGGGAATCCTATAATGAATTCTTTGGTTGGATCAACACTCTTAACCCTTACCTTAAATTCACCATGACGGCATCAGCCTCCCAAATTGTGTTTCTAGACCTGACCATCTTGGCTGTAGGAGGCAAACTAAGCACTACCATGTTCAGAAAGAACACAGACCGCAACAGTCTCCTACACTTCACCATCCACCACCCCAAAGCACTCCGAATTAACTTGCCTTTTGGGCAATTTCTAAGGGTCTGGAGAAATTGTAGCGAGACACAGAATTATAAGTCAGAATCCAAGATACTCTCTAGGAACTTAGCAGACAGGGGCTACCCCACCAGGGTAATTGCCCAGGCTAGGAAACGTGCCCTGAACAACCACAGAGATAGCCTCCTGGAATGCAGAACCAAAGATCCAATTGATAACCAACCTATGACTTGCGTTACTACATTCACACCAGCTTCAAATGAAACGACATTGGCAAATTCTGAACACGGGAATGCTTGAATTAGGACCGCCCCCGTTCGCGTTCAAAAGATCTAAGAACGTCAAAGACATCCTTGTCAAAACTAGACCTAAAATAAAACCTGCCCTTTGTCAAAACACTCTTTGGCAACTACCTGCAGTTGTGGGACACTACCCTTGGAGTAGTGTGGCTCACTGGTTAGAGGCGGCAGACCCGGGAGCAGAAGTCGGCCTGGGACCAGGGTTCAATTCCCGACGCGGCAGGGTCGTGTACTTGGGTCAGTGGACTCGATAATTCTCGCTTCGGTGCTTACTCTAATCAGGGGTTCCACTCGGCAACTCTGGGCATTAGCTTGCCTAATCTCCACAACGGCCCCATCAATTCCGGGATGCCTGGCTCCACCTGGGGGACTCCCAGCAGGGACCATCCCACAGGGAAAGCCAGGACGGGTTCCCCAGAGTTATACAGCGCCAGGAAACCTACGGACGGGTAGCAGTGCGCTTTACAAGCTCAAATACTACTACTACTACTACTACCCTTACGGCTCATGTAGTGCGTGTCCTTACACAAGTGTATATAAAACCATTGCACTAACCGACTCCTTCAGCTGGGAGCTCAGGTGCCACATGAATTGCAACAGCACTAACTGCACTAACTGCATCTACCTGCTAATCTGCCCATGTGCATTATACTATGTGGGAATGACGACACGCACCATAAAGACACGCATTTCTGAACACCGCAGTAATTTCCAGTGTAAAAAGACCAATACCAAGATGTGTAAACATTACTTTGAGAAAAACCACACTGCTGATTCCCTCAAGTGGTTAGTCTTGGAAGCAAACCCTAAGGCGTCCAAACAGAGTCTGTTCTATAAAGAGCAAAGGTGGATACATCGCTTATCAACAGACTGTATGGGCCTCAACGAGGACATACCGTGGAGTAACCTCTAAACTCTACTAGGACTCCGCTAGCTAAATACTACATGCAAAACATAAATTTTTGCTACAGACAGCTACGTAGTTTGCAATACGCTTGTACCCTGCCATGTAGCCCAGTTACTGTACACTACCCTTCATTGAGGGTTCTAGCGCATGTTACTGAACTATACATAGACCACTAATTAATGGGCTTCTAGTGTGTTCTACACATAGTATACCCGGAGAAAGCTAACCTACTTGAATTATATCCCTGTTTGGGTATTATTTTGACTAAGCGCCACACACTGTCATGGCCGCCGTATAATACAGAACAGTTACTACGGACTCCGAAATTTTAGGAGGGGTCGCAATGTTTTCCAATAACATATACCTCCGTTGGCAACCTCTGACTTATTAGCTCGAGTAGGGCTAATAAGTCTCATTACTGACATGTAGGAGATAACCTGAACACCTACTTGCAGCGTAATGAGTACTGTTATGGACTGATAACACCACTCTGTAATGGCCGCTGTGGTTTCCATTACTGTCACATGACTTTTTTAGCATGGGTCCCGTAATCACATGACCAATCTACCACACCTTAAAAACATGGCCGCTGAGTAGGGTGGGCGCAGGCAGTGCCCGAAGGGGACTCACTAACCCCACAAGCAAGTAAGATGTATGGGGGAGGGCGAAAGCACTCTGCACAGTTGGGGAAGCGGGCGGGGAATTGTCCGTGGAGCAGGGTAGCAGGGAGGGGGGATGGGGTCGAAGTTTTCGAGTTGAAATGTTTAATTTTGTTTGTAGTCATCGCTCACCACCTACAATGTGCTATTACCTCGACATCAGTGTGTCTCCTCCACAGCACGATACATACCGGCGCATGGGCTCCGCCACAGCACACGGCGTGTGCAACACTCCCTCAGCTCCTTAATGGCCAGGCCACTTGATCACACGCCCGCCGAGGGCTCTTCCACGCCCGGGAGGGTTCCCCCACTACGCATACTGACATGGAATGTCCGGGGCCTGGGGGACAAAATTAAGAGAGGCTTGGTCCTACAGGCCATAAAACGACAAAACCCAGATATAATACTCCTACAGGAAACCCACCTCGCAGGGTCCACCTGCAAGGCCCTAGACAGGAGAGGCTACACAATGGCTGTGCATGCGGACTTCACATCTGGCTCCAGGGGAACGGGCATACTGATGAGAAAGTCGTCCCCCTTTATAGTGTCACGCCGGGTGGAGGATGACCAGGGTCGCTTTGCCGCGATACATGGGCAGTGGGAGGGCAGAGCTCTAAATGTGGTATCAGTATATATTCCACCAGCCCTACACTCTGTGGCCCTTCCGGCACTGGGCAAATTCCTTCTTGATCTCCCTGAAGGCGCAACGATTGTTGGGGGGGACTTCAATGCAGTCATGGACCCGATAGTGGACACCTTTCCCTCTAGAACCCGGCCACGCGGTACGGCTCCACTGTCGGACTTTACAGAAGCCCTGGGCCTTGTTGATCTCTGGCGACAACTGAACGCCGAGACCACTACATACACCTATTATTCAGCGGTGCACAATAGCCTTTCTCGCATAGACTACTTCATGGCACTGGGGCTGGGACTGGACATGGTGGACAGGGTTGACACACTACCCAGGGGAATCTCAGATCATTCTCCGATTGTCCTAACACTCACCGCTGGGGGTACACGGAGGGCCCGACTTTACCCTATCTACCCCAACTTTCTGAAAATCCCCAAGATTCGAAAAAGGCTTCAACTGGTGACCACACAGTACTTTGCTGAAAACACGGGCACAGTGGAATCACCCTCAACCCTATGGGAGGCGTACAAAACAGTCCTCAGGGGGGCGGCCATTGCAGCAATTACGGGACACAAACGAGACTTACGAAAGGACCTCACGGACCTGGAGCTGGCGCTCGACTTGGCCAACCAAGCACATATGTCGGACCCATCCCCATCCACGACGCACACCCTCAAGATTAGGCAACAACAACACCTGGCGCACCTCAAAACGACCGAAAAGGGTTATATCGCGAACACTAGACATAGAATTTATGACGTAGGCGACAAAGCGGGCCGTATGCTTGCGTGGCTGGACAGGAGAGGGACTGGGGCTAGAGGCATTCAGAAGCTCCACACAGAGGAGGGGCGAACACTGGTACACCCAGAAGAAATAGTTTGCGAACTTGCACGACACTATCGGGCAGTGTACACACCAGAACGGTGCGTCACTAGACAAATGGCAACGGCAACACTCACAGGCCTTACCATCCCCAGCATTACTCAGGAAGATAGAGACACCCTAGAACTGGACCCAACGGGAGAGGAAATCCAGCTGGCAATCCAGGCGTTGCAATCCGGGAAAGCTCTGGGCCCTAACGGGATACCGGTGGAGTGGTACAAGTCCATGGCTCCAGACCTCAGTACCCCATTGCTGGCCATGTTCCTGGAAAGCAGGGACAAGCTAGAACTACCACTAGATCAACGCACGGCCACGATCGTAACGATACCCAAGCCAGGGAAACCCCCGACTGAATGCAACGCATACCGCCCGATATCATTACTGAACGTCGAAGCCAAGATACTGGCTAAACTGCTGGCTACCCGATTGCTACCCCACCTCAGTACCCTGATCCACCCTGACCAGTCGGGCTTTATGCCCCACCGGAGCACTGCGATGAATCTTAGAAGGGTCCATGGAGTACTAGCCAGGGCACACCTCCTTGCGGAGCAGGCGGTGATTCTCTCTCTCGACGCCAAAATGGCATTCGATCTGGTGGAGTGGGAATATCTCTTCGTGGTACTGGAGCGTATGGGGTTTGGGCCGAAATACATACAATGGGTACGGTTACTTTATGCGGAACCTGTGGCACAGGTAGTGGCCAACGGCCACATTTCGCCAGGCTTCCCACTGAGCAGGGGGACTAGGCAGGGCTGCCCCCTGTCCCCCCTGCTCTTTGCACTGGTGCTTGAACCTCTGGCCATCCAGATCAGAACCACGTCACTGTTCGCGGGCATCACGTGGGAGGAGGGGTGGGAGGACAAAGTCTCGCTATATGCAGACGACATGCTTATCTACATGTCCGCACCTGATACAGGCATCCCAGCCCTGCTGGACCTTTGTGACACGCATGGGCGCACATCGGGATACACTCTCAACTGGTCGAAATCCACAATATTCACGTTGAAGGGCCCGGCTCCAACATTGCAGGCAAACTGTCCCTTGCTGACGACGTCGGCCTCTTTCAAATACTTAGGAATTGTCATAGCCTGTGGGGAAGCGGAGTTTTTTATCAACAACCTGAAGCCACCCATAGATCGCCTACGAGCCGATGTTAAATATTGGGCAACCCTGCCCCTGACCCTACTGGGCAGAGCGGCTCTCTACAAGATGATGGCCCTCCCGCGACTCCTCTATGTCCTCGAAAATACTCCGTATTTGGTACCGCCGCGGTACTTTAAACAGATCGTGGCGCTGGTCACGGTCCTGCTATGGAACGCTGGCCCGGCGCGTATAGCATATGACAAACTAGTGAAAAGCTGGTACGAAGGGGGCATAGCGCTCCCCAACATCCAGCTATATTACTGGGCAGCCCAGCTCAAAATTGTGAACTACTGGATCCACGCCCCAAGAAACGACCCGGCCTATCAGGCGGACTGGTCCCAACTTGGGACGGAAGGGATGCTGTCCGTACTCTATAACAAATCACAACTAAAAACACTGATTGGCCCGACCAAACATACGGCGACATTGTGGCACATGGCGCAGGCCCGTCTGGGTTGGACAGGCCGGATCACTAAAATGACGCCCTTATGGGACACAAAGGCATTGGGAAACCTGAGAGGCTGTAAAGGATTTGAGCGATGGGACTCCATAGGCATATCTACAGTAGGAGACCTGTGGGATACTGACTCAGTGCTGCCATTCACGCACCTACAACACCAATACAGTCTAGGACCCACAGAGACGTTTAGATATGTCCAAATTAGACACGCATTACTACAAGCAATCCCTGCAGGCACCACCCTGCCGGATTCCTCACCGCTGGAGGATAGACTGCTGACAGAATACATGCTCCAGAGCGCCACCTCCCTTACCTATAAAAAACTGCTAAACAATCTCCAAGACCCGACACTAAAACTTAAAGAAAAATGGGAAAGGGAACTGGGTGGCACTGACGAATTCGAATGGAACGAAGCGTTGGCCTCCCCGAGGGAGGTTGGGATCTCGAGTAAGCTCAGGCTAGTCCAACTTAAAATCCTACACCGCGTCTACTACACCAGGCCGCTGCTGCACAAAATTGGGAGGGCGCTACACCCCTTTTGTTTGAGAGGATGCGGGGAAGAAGGGACACTGATACACACACTGTGGGAATGCCCGCACATTTGTGAATTCTGGAGGCAGGTGCTCCGCTCACTCTCCCAGGCCCTTAAACTGTCCGTAATACCGGAACCACGTAAATGCCTTCTGAACATCTGGGACCCCAATGATCTGGGCAGGTACGAACTGATTTGGGCGTCGTTGGCTATGACGGTAGCTAAACGAGACATAGCGCAGAAGTGGGGGGCGCCAGAAGTACCCACCGCTAGTAGGTGGGCCAAAAACATGGACATTCTCATGGTGACAGAAAGAGCTGTGTACGTGCTCCGAGCAGCGCCCCGGAAATGGAACAAAGTCTGGGCGGCATGGAACAAGTACAGGGGGGGACATCTGTGAACCCTTGCCGGAGGGGGAGGACTCAGACTCGGAGGGTGAGGAGGAGTAAATGAGCGATCACGGGAGGCAGCCTCGTGAGCAGGACAATGCTACTAAAACGGCGCTGGCCCGGCCACGAGCCACAGTGCGTGGAGAGACACTGACTACTGTACCACGTGGGTGGGTGTAACAGTTTGCGATGACACATGGTTCAGGGGGGGTAAGTTGGGAAGTTTGTTCACACTGTTCAATGAAGACATAAAAAAGACTTCGCCATCTCTGACACAGGAGGGTGGGGATATCAGGGGACTCAATCCTGCACGATGCAACTCACGAATGATATATGTAATGTACCTGAGCAATACAGGCAACGAACTCATGTTACAAAAATCGCTCGTCACATATAGAAATGTTTAATTGAAATGCTATACGGGGTTCGCCCAATAGAATGTATGTAACTGATACACCGCTATTCCTTCCTTGAATAAAGTTTTATAAAAAATAAAAAAAACATGGCCGCCAGGTTAGCATTCACCTACCGGACCTGGCGGCGTGGGGTAGGTGCTGAAGGCTTGTTACACGGACGACTAACTGTGAGTACTAAGCGTGAGAACAAACCCTGGGCTTACCCTTACCTGTTTTAACCTAAACTCCAACCAGCGCTACCTTTTTAAAGTCCTGATTATGTAGCACGCTGATTAACTCACAGGTTCTTACCAACCAATTCAACGGGTGGAATTTTAGTACTTAACCCGCGACACTCTTGAAGCACAAGGGGACTAAAAGCGGGTCCACGAGTATACATTAATTTAGTCAATACGCGCCCTCCACAAACAGTTGAGGGGTAAATTTGACATTGTGCACAAGTAAAGGGGTGCATACTAGCGCTTATAACCTGCGCAACACCAGATAGCCCACAGGGCTAATGGTAAGTCTACCATTAAACAAACATAGGTGAGCAGGGATGGTCCTTTTGACTCAAGCATCTTATGACATAGCAACGCTCCTAGCTAAGTACATCATCTATACTTAGCCTTTAAATTGTTTACGCGCAATTCTCCAACAAAGTAAACTGAGTGCTACTCCAATCTATTGTGCATTAACCTAGGCTACACCTTAAGAGTACTACTTAGTGGGGAACCTTCAACACTATATTGAATAAACCAAGTAGTTTTAACTGGTTATGCACACTGATACATGCATGTTATACTAGCAAAAATCCTTAGACAATCTACCCAACGTAAGACCACAGCTAACATGAAGTGGAAGAGGTGTGGCGCCGCGGCCAGGGCGACTGACGCTGGAATCTGGGGATCACGGTTCGATCCTCGGCTCCGGCGGCAGGTTAGCCCAGCACCATGTGACTCTGGGCAATAGCTTGCTTAATCTTCCCGACGGCCCCCAGCGCCTAGAGACCCTTACGGGTGATTGTGCGCTTTACAAATGTGGATTATTATTATTATTATTTCCCATGTTCCTTCTTACACTCAGCCAAGAGACTGGAAGTCTATATCCGATGTAAATATCGCCAGGTACTGTTGTTGCCTAGATTCTCTAACCATTAGGAGAGTGTTCCAGTTACAACCACCTTCGAATAACTGCTGCTACTGCTTTTTAATTGTGATTTTATAGAGTGTGAGCTTGACTGAACCACCACACAGGCATGCTCACTACGCTGTTTCACATTGGCTTTAGTTCACATGCGATTAGCGCTACACTTGGAATGTACAAGGTCACCCTGGTCAAGAGTTTCATACCTGTTGCATTGCTTTCTTTTCTCCCCATCCAGGTAGATGACGCGCAACACAGGTATAGACATTGTACTACACTCACTTTATTTGTTTAAATAGTCGCGGAACATTAGATCCTAGAACAGATCTCACCAACGTAGACAGTAATTCAAGAGAAAATATTTTTCTTGTTTTTTTTCTTGATATTCTGGGTCCTGAAGAATCGCCAGTCACTAGACACAGGCAAGAAACATGTCAACGAACCAGAGCACATACTAAACCTAGACTCGATACAGGAAACATAATATTCCAACGAGTACAGGTTAGTTTTTCTTTTTTAATTAGAGCAGGGGACCCCCAGAATAAACCTGTTCCTGGTACTCCTAGCCCTATTTTAAACTCACAGACCAAGTCTACGTTATTCTGGCCCCACACCCCCACTTCATCATACGGCAGTTGGATAAAAGATCTCCGCCAAAGGGCCCCTTTTTGAGGTGTCGCCCGTTGGGTATTGCACCGCCGACCCAACGAGGAGCAAGCCCAGATGATGAAGCATGACACCTGCAAGGGTGTGTGAGGGCATTACATTCAACACTATGGATGCCCAACTGTAGTTCCCATTGAGATTCTACAACACCCTCACATACCTGCACAACTAGTACATTCCTTTTTGTTCTGAGGAACAGCTCAGCCTTTTTGTATCACATACATTTCAGGGCATACGCTGCAGCTGGACCTTCTACTCCTTCCGAGTAGTAACCGCCCTTCCCTAAATTATCTTTCTCCCTATTGTTGGAAAACAATCTTATGTAGACTATCATTTAGGTCATATTGAACCATACGTTTAGTGCCATTACCATTGCGGCATATTTCCTTGATATGAGTATGGTTCGATTATTAAGCCGTATGCTGTTTCAACATGGCTTTTCATAGACATTTGTTTGTTATCTCACTCAGACTATTATTTGGTCGAACTGAATCACATGTTCAGTGCCATTACTATTGCGGCACACCTTCTCGACATGAGTATGGTCTGATTCATTAAGCTCCACACCATACATGTCTTTTATTTAGTGTATACTGGTGTTTTCAATGGAAGCAACTTCATCCATCTGGGTTGTTTTTTGTTCCATTTTTAACTAGAGCTGTGCTTCCCTCATGTCCTGAGCCGCTGCCGGGTGGGGTGAGGTCTATTTCTCCTGCAAATTTGGTAAGCCAGAGTTGTTTTACATTTTGAGTGATAACATGTTTTCCAAAATGTAATATACTACCAGTTCAACATTTAGAGTTGAAATTCATATCTTGGTTTGATATTGAGTATTTGGCTATTTCCTACACTCATTGTAATGTGCCCATAAATGGCGACCGTGCGGCGCAGGTGAGTGTGACCTATTCCTAGGACACCCCCGCGCCGCACGGCCACCAGCTGTAGCGTGTGCTCCCCGCCTGCCTCGCTGAGCCTGCCTGCTGCCGGCTGACCACGCCCCCTGCCGTCGCTCGGCGTGGTCTCCTGCGGTCTGTGTGTACGTAGTTTGCCTGTTGCCTGTTGCCTC
Organism: Lissotriton helveticus; assembly: GCF_964261635.1. Classification (NCBI taxonomy): domain Eukaryota; kingdom Metazoa; phylum Chordata; class Amphibia; order Caudata; family Salamandridae; genus Lissotriton; species Lissotriton helveticus. Next base: position 184,041,760 of record NC_136068.1, on the reverse strand, counting down.
ATTTAGGCATTTTGCCCCTTTATTTCGCTATCTGTGTGCCCCCCTGTGCTGTAAACTTTAGATTTCGCCTGTCCCCCTGTGCTGTTTATCCCCATTGTTGTCCCCTGTGCCCGCCCGCCCCGCTCCCCGCTTCCCGCCTCCGTGAGGTTGGACACGCCCACTTTTCTTTCTGTGCCCTCCCCGCTCCCGCCTCCCAGCTGCTCCTCCCTCCCTCGCACTTCGCCATAAATGGCGACCGTGCGAACGCGCAGCGGGCACGCCCTAAGCGCGCCGAAGGCGCGCCAAAGGTAAGCCCGTCTGCGCCCGTCCGCGCCTGGACCGCGCCCAGCGCCCGGACCCCTGGCCCCCGCAGACCCCAGCCCACCCGCCGGACCTACGACGCCACCGACCTCAACGCACTCAACGCCGGCCGAAGCCCGGGATGCTACCGAGCCACCCCGAGACGCACCCACGGACCCTTCAGCTGCCACTCCTGCAAATTCTCCTGCATCCGGACCTGCACGGCACCCGCACCCACCAAGTCGAGCACCAGCAGCAACCACCTGAAGTGCATCCTGCTCAACACCCGCTCCGTCCACAGACACGCCATCGAACTCTGGAACCTCCTCGACTCAACATCTCCAGACGTCGCCTTCCTCACGGAAACCTGGATGAACGCCTCCTCAGCACCCGACATCGCCATCGCCATCCCGGACGGCTACAAGATCACCCGAAGGGACCGCAGCAACCAGACGGGAGGAGGCATCGCCATCATCCACAGGAACACCATCCGCATCACAACCAACACCGACGACACCCTCAAAACCGCCGAACACCTGCACTTCCAGATCCACACCGACCCCAAGACCACCCTCAGAGGCACCCTCATCTACAGACCCCCGGGACCACGCACACAATTCAGCGAAGACATCGCCGACTTCATCAGCCCGCACGCCCTCCCCTCCGCTGACTACATCCTCCTCGGGGACCTGAACTTCCACCTGGAGAACAACAACGACAGCAACACCACCACCCTGCTGGACAACCTCGCCAACCTCGGTCTCAAGCAACTGGTGACCACCCCCACCCACTACGCCGGACACACACTCGACCCCGTCTTCTCATCCACCAAGGACATCACCATCAGCCACGCCACCGGACTCCACTGGACGGACCACAGCTGCGTCCACTTCAGCTTCAGAAGGACCACGATCCACCATCACCAGCAACAGGTTGCACGCAGAAGCTGGAACAAGATCACAGCCGACCAGCTCGCCGCCTCCCTGAGCCAGAACCCTCCCACCATCGCAGCGAACCCCAGCCAGGCCGCCAACAACCTCACGAAGTGGATCAGAAACTGCACAGACGACCTCGCCCCTCGGAGGACCCCGCCTAGCAGACCCGGCAGCAAGAAAGCCCCATGGTTCACCGACGAACTCAAGAGCTCCAAGAAGACCTGCCGAGCCCTCGAGAAAGCCTGGCGCAGAAACCCAACACCAGACAACATGACCACCCTCAAGCTCGCCACCCGAAAACACCACCAACTAATCCACGTCACCAAGAAAACTGCATTCAAGGATCGACTGGACAACAACGCACACAACAGCAAGGAACTCTTCAACATCGTTAAAGAGCTCTCCAACCCCAACGCCGGAAACAACGACATCACCCCATCACAAGACCTCTGCAACTCCCTCGCCTCCTACTTCCACAACAAGATCGCAGACATACACAACAGCTTCAGCTCACAACCGACCCACCCCACGACCGCACCTACACCCCTCACCACCACCCTCCTCGCCTGGACCCCGATCAGCACCGAAGACACCATCCGCACGATGAACTCCATCCACTCCGGATCGCCAACCGACCCCTGCCCTCACCACGTCTTCAACAAGGCCGACTCTGTCATCGCACCACATCTGCGGGACATCATCAACACCTCCTTTGACACCGCGACCTTCCCGGAGAGCTGGAAGCACGCCGAACTCAGCGCTCTATTGAAGAAACCTTCAGCGGACCCCACCGAACTCAAAAACTACCGCCCCATCTTGCTCCTCCCGTTTCCGGCCAAAGTAATCGAGAAGACCGTCAACAAGCAGCTGGCCGCCTTCCTCGAGACGAACGGATCCCTCGACCCCTCGCAGTCTGGCTTCCGGGCCAACCACAGCACCGAGACCGCCCTCATCGCAGCCGCCGATGACATCCGAGCCCTGCATTCATACACAATCACCACTAATGCCTACTATCAACTTACATAATAAACAATCGTGCACACTTACCACTACAGCCCATACACTGCTCCTCAGCAATCGCTGCTGCCACAAAGTACTCCTCACATGCCTAGACTCCTGCACAAATAGTACTCTTAGCCGGTCAACGCTCCTACGTTATTACAACTCTTCCCTGTTAACTACTCCTACCCAAACACTACTCCTGTACAAATACCAGTCCCACAACACTACAACTCTTACACATTACTTCCTCCTACTCTACCGCCTCTCTTTACAAGTTGCCTCTCTTACCCTATCACTACTTCCATCTCAACACTATTCCTTCCCTGTCGCCGCTGCTTCAGTATCGCCAATACCACATCGCCTCCTGTCTTTTAACTACTCCTGCTGATTCCTTCTCCAAAACCCTTAACAGTCTTTCATAATCACTACTTCTACCTCTCAACTGCGCCTCAAAACTCCATCTGTTCCCACGTCACCGGTAACAAAAAATACCCCAACTCCCCCGGCCCAGCCCTAACTTGCCGTGCTACTGGGGAGGGCTCCACTCCTCTACCGGTCACAACTCCAGCCGCTCTGCGCAAAGGGGCAGGCACCAACAATGTGCCTCACCCCCCTCCGGAAAACGACAGGCCGCACTGCTTTCCATGGGCCCCCCTCCTCTCAAAACCCGGAACACTCCTCGGCCGGCCGCAACCAGGGGGCTTTCCCTTTCACATGGGAGCCCCACGTCAGCACGTGGCAACGTCCCTTCCGCTTCTGTCCGGCGGCCCCGCCCACAACCAGGCAGGGCGCGGCAGCAATTTCAGCAAAGTCGCGGGGTAGGCACCCGCTAACATTAAAATAAAGTTATACCAATGCACAAATAAATGCTAGGCACCCTCCAAATATCAGGGCATAAAGCAGGGTATGCTACTGCAAATTTAGGATAAAACATTACTACAAAAACACTTGGCTGGATACCAAACATACCCTACCACTTCTTCTGCCCCATCACTTACGCTAGCCCTTTACAACTCCAATTTAATAATTTGCGCACCAATTAAGTGCCACTTACCGTTAACTGCCTCTATCCATTCACTACGCCTATCTCTTCACTACCCCAATCTATACACTACTATAATATTGTCAGTACTCCTATCATTTTGCCACTCGGGCACACTTACTGCTAATACACATAATCACCACTCTTACTCTATCACTTCTCCAACCATGTTACTTTCCTTGCCCATCTCTTCTCCAAAAGACTCACCTCTCCTTATTTATTATCAGTCAAATATCAACATTAATCTTCGTTGTCACTTCTCCAACTTCCTCACTTTCCCTACCTTATCACTATCACCTCCGCTTCCCCATCACTTTTCTTGCGCTGTCACTCCACGATAACCACCATTGCTCCTTTCACCACTCGTACATGTTAGTAAACACCCCACAAATGCCACTCCTCCCTGTTCGCCACTCATACACATTCACTCCTCCTACTTTCCACCTCTCCTTTCCTGTTGCCTATCTTAATGCATTATTGCTCCTCTCCTATCACTGCTCATAGGGGAACAACCATTACAACGCAACTTTTACAACGCACTACCATTACAACTAAACTTTTACAACGCAAAAACCATTACAACGCATGTATTTACAACGCATGTTTTTACAACGCAGGTACCTTTACAACGCATACCATTACAACGTAAGTATTGGTAAGTATATAATTATATTTTAAATTTTATATGTTTGGGTTTTTTAAGGGGTATTTTTAGGGTTCAGGGTCAGTTTTCAGTTTTTGGGTAAAGGGGCATTTTTAGGGTTCAGGGTCAGTTTTCAGTTTTTGGGTAAAGGGGTATTTTTAGGGTTCAGGGTCAGTTTTCAGTTTTTGGGTAAAGGGGTATTTTTAGGGTTCAGGGTCAGTTTTCAGTTTTTGGGTAAAGGGGTATTTTTAGGGTTCAGGGTCAGTTTGGGGTTTTTGGGGTACAGGGGTATTTTTAGGGTTCAGGGTCAGTTTTGGGTTTTTGGGTAAAGGGGTATTTTTAGGGTTCAGGGTCAGTTTTGGGTTTTTGGGGTACAGGGGTATTTTTAGGGTTCAGGGTCAGTTTGGGGTTTTTGGGGTACAGGGGTATTTTTAGGGTTCAGGGTCAGTTTTGGGTTTTTGGGGTACAGGGGTATAAGGTAAAAATAAAATAAAATTAAATTTAAATTAAATCAATTAAATTAAATTAAATTAAATTAAATTAAATTAAATTAAATTATATTATTTTCAATTATTTTAAATTAAAAAAAATAATATATACTTACCAATACTTACGTTGTAATGGTATGCGTTGTAAAGGTACCTGCGTTGTAAAAACATGCGTTGTAAATACATGCGTTGTAAACGTTTTTGCGTTGTAAAAAATTCGTTGTAATGGCATGCGTTGTAAAAGTATGAGTTGTAACGTCATACATCCCTGCTCATAACTTGTCATCACTCATACCACGTCACCACTACTACACTAAAACTGCTTCTACTATATAACACTCTTACACGTTCACAGCTACTGCTGTTCACTAGTCTACTACAATGAAAAAAATTCATAATTACTGCTCCTAACAAATTTACTGCTCCTGCCACTCAGAACTCATATCCAAACACCAAACATACCCTACCACTTCTTCTTCCCCATCACTTCCCCTGTCCCTTAACAACTTTAATTTAATAACTTCAAAACTACGTTCACTTCCACTATCCATTAACTGCCTCTATCTATTCATTGTGCCTAAATCTTCACTACCCTATCCATACACTACTAAAATATAATCGCTGCTTCTGTCTAGTTGCCACTCTACTCAGCTATTGCTACTGCACATAAACACCACTCCTACACTGTCACTTCTCCAGGAGTGAAGCAACTTTTAGATAAATATTATGTTACATTGCAAAACACTAATGCAATACTTCCCTATATTACAACTTTGCAACTTTGCAAATCTTTTTTAAAAGTATATTTGTGTGAAATTTTGTCTTTTACAAAACCGATTAATGTTTGAAGATTGTTAACTAAACTGAAAAATGTGTGCAATTTAAATTTTAAATGTTTACTATAGATAGTTTATTGACATATACAATAAAGATGTGAATGTTTTTACAACAAATATATTTTAAATAAAATTCTTAAAAGGTATTCAAATGTGGAAAATTTACTTACAAAGTAAAGAATAACTTTATCCATAGGTATAGATAAATACAGTATATTCCCAACTAATAAATTACTTACTACCTCTTGCTCCTAGCACAACTGTAACATTAGCTTTACTTGTCAAAAAAACACTTTCTACTAAGCATCCATAACTACAACAAGCAAGACTAGCACTCTATATTACTAACACTTTGCTTACATAACCCAAAGAAACTGTTCACAAACAATGTTTATATACCAATTGTACATTTTACAAAAATAATAATGCAACGCATTACCATTTACAATGCCAATAATTCAAACTTTATTGCTGCGAGACCTATTGCATTGCAAATGCTTGTTCTTTTTCTATCTGTGCTGCATTCTGCTGCACACATAAAAAGAGCAAAATTCCATTAATGATTGTTTATGTGCAGTAAGGTGCCTTTTTCTGCACATAGACAATCATTAAATAATGATGATTTGCTACTTTTATGTGTGCTGCAGAATGCAGAACAAATAGAGTAACAAATAGCCATTATGGAGTGTTTATGTGCAGGAAGGGCCACCTTCCTGCATATAAACATTCATTCCCTGCAATGCAGGCACCCTTGCACCATAATGCAAGGGTTCCTGCGTTGGTGCTTAGCAGCTATTTTTAGCACCAGCGTTATGGAAAACACTGGGTGGCCGTATTGCTTTAAATATGGCGTATACCAATGTTTTGGAAATTGCGGAGCATGGCGTTGCCAAATTTGGCGTAGCTCCACTCTCCACCATTTCCTTATAAATATACCACCCAGCTTCGTGTTATTATTATTGTTTCTCCTGGCCGCCCAAAAATGCATTTAAAAGTATAAAACCATCCCTCAAGTATAGGCGTACGCACGCTCTGTACCCTTTTAGCACCAAACCGGTTCTTTATTGCAATGTGTCTTCCAAGAGCTATGCAACCCTAGCTGTTCAGCTCAATAAAATGTCACAGGGACTAAGTGCACACCTTATTTTGTCTCATGAACCGGAGTCAATGACCTCATATCTTTCGGATTTTACTCTAACGGGCCCATATTTGTCTGTTCTGCACATTATGCAAGACCTCCTATCAGGCTTCCTACCCCCATTGACATTTCTCCCCTTTTATAAAGGCCATTGGAATTATGTTATTGTGCTGCAATTTTCACAAAATTATAGATTTGCCGCATTTGCCACATAAGCCATCATATGTTGCATAATCTTCAGATTTTAACAAAAAAAAGTGTTTCTAGCTCAAACGCTTGAAAAGTTACCAAAAACGCAGCAACACCTGTCGACGCGCAGTGGAAGGCTTTTTGCAAAGGTTGACTGGTCACCTTTCTGTTGCTTATTGCTATATTTGGGGATTAAACTGGTACTAATGAGGTGCACCAAATGCCCAGACAGTGTTACTAAGTGTAAAATGTACAAAATAATGAAGTAATACTGTTAAAAAATGTGTCACATTATGCAGCATAATTTATCTTTTTGCAGCATAATTTGCTCAGCGCTGCCGCATAATTTGGCTCTCTCCTGTTGCATAATTCCAGAGGCACTGCCTAATATCCATTAGTCGTCCTGCCATTGGAGCCATTTACCTCAAAGGTCAGTAAGGTCAATCAAGGCATATACCAAAGCCCAGTGCAGAAAGAAGGCAGTGCTCACGGGCACGCGCTTACGCACTTGCGAGATGTGGTTTGAGAGCATGGAAAACACATATCCATTACAACCCTGGTCTTCCTCTGTGGGCCATTTTTTGCCACAGTCCTCCAGGCTTTTCTCTCTCAAGCTAACGGAGTGAGAATCAAACATACAGCTCTATCACTCCACATGCATGTAATACGTTTTTGCGGTGCCCAAGTCAAAAATGTCATATGGGACCCCAAATTGTAGAAACGCCTGGATTTAAGTTACAATATATGTATCCCCCAGCCAGAGGCAAGAGAAAAGACTGCAACTGCAGTATCTGATGCCATCTAGGGGCATTGCTATGTTAGATGCTCCTCATTAATAAATGTGGCAGGCTTGCTACAAAATCTAGAAATGCCCAGGCAGCAGGAGTGCGTGGCCCTAAAAAGTTCCACCAATGCCACTACCGACAAAACCACTAATTCCACCGCCACTACCTCTAAAACCACCACTACCAATATCACCACCAAATCTCACCAATACCTCATCAATAATAACACAGCCACCATTACCACCATCACCACACCAACACCACAACCATGGCACAACATTACGAATACGACATTGATAGCCAATAGAAGTACCACCCTTACCACCTTCACCCCAATTACCAATACCAACACAAATACCACCAACACTGCTGCCCCTAATACCCTCAGTAGCACGAATAGCATCACCCCCTGAAAATAACACCACCAATACGACAAATACAACCACCTTTAGCAAGCATTGTCAAATGCAAAAGTTCTGGCTTCAATGTGCTGTTGCCTGAAAATATATGTCTGCATGTCTGTGTTTGTATGGGTTAAAGCCAGACCTGTTACCTGTGCCAATGCTTGCTTGAACTGGCCAAATGTGTTATTAATGAATTGCTCTGATATGTATTTGCTGTTTTTATTTTAGATTACATTATATCCATTTCCTCCTTATTTCTATTTATTGATGTACACGTTTGTTACTTTGTTTGTTGTTCAGTGTCATAACGAACTTTAGGTTAGGGGCACGTAATAAACTTCTAAATAAATAAATGCATCCGAAAGGTGATATTTTGATGGGTCTGTCGTTGTCTCCCCCCATTCACTGTATGGGTCCCCCAGCAGTGACCTGTGCTTAATTTGAGCCCGATGGTTTCTGGTGCTTGGCACCGGCACTTAATTGTCAACACCGGCGCTTATGACCGTATGCCACAAGGAGGCGCGCTATGGCTAATTTGGAGAAGACCACAGAAACAGTTAATTATTAATTCCGTATAAATTAAAAATTACCATTACGTCCGCCCAAGCCAATCTTATAGCTTTGGGGGCCTGCAATAGCCTGAATTGTGGCACTTGTAGCAGTGTGCTGGTCAGTAGTTGTGTTGTTGCTATCATTGACAGCATAACATAGGCAATGTGTGGTGCAAGCTTCAGCAGCCTCCTGACGAGAGCCCTGGCACTTATTATTTTATAAATTAACCACTGGCAGTGGCTTAGCCTATTGTATTTCGTGGTAGAGCCCCGCCCCCTTTAGAGGAGGAGGCATTTAGCATACTGCTGACAGGCCTGACGCAGATGCGAAAGTGCAAAAGAACATACACTGGGCATGTGAATGTTGGTCACCTTCAGTTTTGCCTCAATCTCACACCCAGTGTGTGTATAAGGCAAGGGTGAGGGCAAGACCCACTGCCACAAAAAGGTGTGCCAATACTCAAAGACTCTAGGGGCCGTGTGTACTGACGCATTACTCCGTAGGCAAATAATGGTTAAAACCGTTTGATACATCAGTCTCAGTGTGTCTTGCCGTGGGCACTGGTGTGTGCTCACTCGAGCCTCCAATACCTTGTGTCCTCCACTAAGTGGCTGAGCAGGAACCAAGCTGCACCCGGATGATGAGCCATAACTAGGGTGAAACCGGTCCTGGGTTGCTTATGTTCCGGTTCAGGGAGGACCTGGCTTGGCCGTTTGGGCTGGACTGCTCGCATTGGTGCAGGTTCAAGACTGATTTGCATATGGTTGGGTCTACACTGAGGTAGCATGGTGTGCAAAATAACGACGGACTGGATTGCTTTAGGGCAAAAATGAGTGTAGTTCAAGGACAATGATACATAAATGAGCCCAAATCTAAAAAATATTTGTACATAGTAAAGTCAAAGCTTAAATTTTTTGCACAGCTGCCTTTGCATAGGCACAAAGAGCCAAAAGAAACAACATTGGCCTGGTTTGTGATTAGGTCACAGGCTTTCCACTTTTTGCTGTGCTTAAAGAAGAAACTGACAAGATAGAAAGGATCATTAGTATGATTCATCAAGAAGGCGTTAGAAGTGTGTCAGTGTCCATCATGGTCAAATGTTCAAAAGATGTCCCGCAACCCAGAACAAATTCCAAACATTTAGGAATTGGAACCCTAATATGAAATACATTATTGTATATCTAAGACCCTCACCCAGTGTAATAGTGGTACGTAGTGTTTGATTTATAAAAAAAAATTGAATGCCAGTGCCCTTGCCAGGAGGCCGCTGCAGTTTACACTGTCCATTAGCACTTCCAATGACAGTACTAACTCAACTACTAACCATCACACTCTTACAAGTGTTGCAATTCAGAGTATTCCAGGTCCCTGACGCTGTAAGAATGGCTTGTGTGGCAGTTCTTAGTCATTGTTAATATATATTGAATTAATGAACGCTCATTTCAAATTTAGGCAGTCAGTGCCGCCATGTGGCAGACTGTCATAAGTGCAGGTGCTGAAAGTTAAGTTCCCGTCCTCAGCACCGGAAACCACTGCTCAAATTAAGCACTGGTGGCACGCTTCATTATCGGGTATCATCCAGTCTCTATAAACCAGGAAGGGCTCAACCTCTTTATAGAGAGCGCTTTAGATATTGTTCTATCTGAGTTTGTGGTCAGGGCCTTCACAAGGGGGCAATTGTGTAGCTTTTTGCCCCAGCCCAACTCTTTTCAGGTCCCAGCTCTGCACAACTAAATCTGTTTATATATCACAAAAGAAGGCATGGTCTGCTTTTGTGATTAATTCTCCATAAGGCAGTTGACCTTAGCCACAACTAGGTGTCATCATAAAACCAAAGAAGGACCCCGCATCACGGTTGTGACCTGAGCGCCACAAAAGCTTCTTGTGAGCCTGTCTGTCAGATAATGCCAGTATGCCTTTAAAGCATGGGTACTTGTCAACTTTTGCCCAGGTGCTACCAAGTATGGTCTGTTGTGTGACTGAGGGTGGCACTGAGGCGGTAGAGGGTCCTAGGTGGGTCAGGGATGGATGTATGTCATCATAACACTTGCTTTTACTACGCATGCCTTTACAACGCAGGTTTTACAACGCAAGTCGTTACAACGACTTGCGTTGGGGGGGCGCTGGATAGTGGAGTAGTTTAATTTACTATTCCAACTCCAGTCCCCGTGGATAGTAGGGAAGGTTTTGGATAGTAAATTAAACTATTCCCTATTCTGCAGCGCCCCCCAGCGCAATTCGTTGTAATGACTTTCATTGAAAAACCTGCGTTGTAAAGGTACTGCGTAGTGAAAGTTGCGTCGTAAAGGATGTTTCCCTCAGGGGTTATGTAAGGAGGTCTAAAATAAATTTAAACAGGCACGCATTTATTTACAGGTTAACTAAAGTTAAGTATTGCGAGACACCACAGTAGTTATTTCATTTAACCTGCAAATAAATGCTTATTTGACATTTTTCCTGAATATTAGTGCTCAGTAATTAAACAGCAGCTCGTGCTCCTGTTCACCAGGGGGGCCGAATTTAAAGGTCAAGCAGGGTCGTACTTTGAGTATCACTGCTTTAAAGTGTCACCTTTAAACAGCAGAGCAGAACACAGAACATTGTCACTGATAACTGGGACTTACCTTTGTCAGGCTCCTTCCAGGCATCTGGCAAATGTGTGCCTACAACGCGGAAATCTGGGCACAAAAATGCACTCATAACACTGCAGTGTCCTGCCAGAGAGGCAGAGGAGGGGGGGGGCTTGAATTCGACATTGTCTTATTCTTTCGGCACCATTTGCCATTGTCTCTCCATCTGCCAGTTTTCTAATCGGATTGCCGTCATCAGCACACGAGCACTGTAGTGCATGACGGCTGGGGGCCGTCATCAGCATGGAAGGGGTTAAGAGGCTAGGAGTACCAGGAAGTGGCTTCTTCAGGCCACATTATATCTGGGCTGGTTCTGTGTTCTGTAATGATGCGAATGTCGCTGAATCTTTTTTTTTTAATTGAGCAGATCCTTAACATTGCAATCGAGAATCAGAGTTCATATAAATATGCAAAAAAGGAAGATGACTATACCTAAATAATCTCCACAAAATACTGCATTTCATTTCAAATATATATTTTAAATAAATGCAATAGATAATAAAGCATAATATTATTACAATAGCCTAGATGGCAACCCCATAAAGTTTTTCTTTATAAGATAGATTTCTTAAAATCCCATAGATCACCAAAAAGGTGGATATAAAACATAAGGTTGAAGTATGTTATACTAAGGAAACATTGCTCTAAAGTGCTAGAGATCAAGTAATGTGCCTTACTGTTGATTAAAGTGCTTCAATAAGTGAAAGGTGCAAAGGGCAAGAGATTGAGTAAAGTGCCTTACGCCTGAATCTTAATGAATGACAGCTGTAGGCAGGGCTTCTTGGTTTAATTAGAAGGACGTGGGGCTCTGTCAAGAACATTGTGTATCTGTGCAAACATTGAGGTGTGCACCTTCTTTCGCAAGCGTGCTGCCACACTATCATTTGTACAGCTAGTTACTGGTTTCTACATTTCGAGCATATTACAGAAAGGGCCCCCAGTGCGCAACAGGGATTGCGCCATCTGTGCTAAGAATTGCAGAAGCGCATTTTTGGGGCCAGGTCGGTCTGAAGTAGATTTTCCCTCATTTCATGGGGGTATAGCAGCAAGGACATGGAGGAAAGCGAATGTATGACATTACAACGCATACATTTACAACGCATGCCTTTACAACGCAGTTTTTACATCGCAACATCTTTTACAACATATACATTTACATTGCATGCCATTACAACAAATTGCTTAAAACTACATTTACAACACATTCCATTACATCGCATTATACCTTTACAATGCATACCATTATAACGCATACCATTACATTGCATTTAAGGTAAGTGCTGGAAAGTGTAAGGGTGGAAATTACTACTCTAACTCCAGGGGGTGCAACAGTAGGGTAAGTGTTGGATAGTGCAGGGGTACTATGCGTTGTAATGACATGCAATGTAATGCCTGTGTTGTAGTGACATGCGTTGTAGTGTCATGAGTTGTAGTGACATGCAATGTAATGGCTGCGTTGTAGTGACATGCGTTGTAAAGGATGTTGCGATGTAATGACTGCGTTGTAAATGTAGTGCATTGTAATGACTGCATTGTTTCCCGAGGGAAGCTTCTGCTCTGTATCCTCGATATGTAAAGATGTGGGCACACTGGCAAACACGCAGACGGGTTAACTTTTGTGAGGGTAGAACAGAGCCCCTGATCAGTGAATCGCTGGTCCCTCTGCATTGAAAGATGGACCAGGGTTCAAAACCGCTGGTCCACCTTTCCATACCTGCCTACTTTAACAAAAATCTCACCGTGTAAGGAGGGGGCGGGCCCCCACCCCACACCCAAGCCCCCTCCTAAAAAAAAGCTTGCTGAGGCTGGTGCCAATGTCCGGGGGGTGTTTTCACACCCCTTAATGGACGTCAGCAGTTCAAAGCCTCGGAAAACAAACTGGAAATCCACTATTTACAATGATTTTCAGCTCATTTTCACTGCCACAGTGTGATGTTGGCTCCTCACCGAGTGACCGTGTGATGGGAGCCGATATCCTGTGTCACACTGCGGCACCGTGTGAGTTGGCAGGTCTGCCTTTCAGTACTGCGCACTCCCAGTGCAGACTAACCTTGGTTGCTGATTTTACATGTAAGTTTGCTCTTTATTTTTATCCCCTTGTGGTGACAGCTCTATCAATGGCTCCTGGTAACTGTGCCTTATTTTTATTCACAGAACCGTCTTTTGACCCTTGTGACTTTCGGTCTCTGCAACTATCCTTAGTGACGTGCCTTGCTTCATTTAAACACCTCACATTTTTCTCAATTTTATTCACACCTTCCACTTTCTGATATTCAGACCTTGCTCATGCTCAAACTGTCCTGGTCCTGATGAAGACCCTTAACTGATTGCAGGCCGAAACACCATTGGCTTTGTGGGGAATTGGAGATGTTGTATTGATTACAAATTGTTTCGTTTAGATAGCAAGGTTTTGTAGAAAGTACAATGGGTGATCTGTTTGTCTATTGCTTCTTTTATGTCACTCACACTTGCCTATTTCCATCATTTCCCTATGCACTGTGATCACCAAAGCACAGAGCACGATTATGAAAACTCAAATAATGTACTTTTGAGTTACATGTATGGCTATTGTCACTGATTTATTTGCTCTTTTGAACTATGCTTGATAAATTGTGTCATTTGATGACTGAATTAAGTGAATGCCGATTGATTGTTGTTTAACCACGCCACTAGGAACTATTATTGTTTTTCTTTTCCACACCTGTAACTCAGCAGGGGCACAGGGGCAAAGGCATTCCCTCATTTTCATGGATCCAAGCTCCCATACAATGGGGAATAACCTAAATGGGATTCCAGGTGCAAAATGTGCACTGCCCATCAATATTACAGGGGAGGAGGGGCACACAGGTGTCTTTAGTTCCTTCTGTAACACCAAAGAGGCAAACACGTGTGCAAACACATGTTGCAACACTGGGGCATTTGCAGTGCTTAATTTAAGCTGGTGGTTTCTGGTGCTCGGCACCAGCACTTAATTGTCAGCACTAGCATGTATGACAGTCTACCACATGGTGGCACTGTTTGCCTAATTTTGAGACCAATGCCTCAACATTTGTTTATTAATACAATATACATTGAAAATGAATAATGCCTGTTGCTTAAGGAATTCATGTAGCGTTTGAGGTCTGGAATAGTCTGAATTTTCACACTTGTAGATGTGTGATGGTTAATAGTTGTGTTGGTACTGTAATTGGCATCGTTGGTAGGCGCAGTGGGTGGTGCAAGCGGCAGTGGCCTACTGACGAGGGTGCCGGAGCTTATTCTTTTGTGAATTCAAAACTGGGCATGTGCTGTAAAACTGCCCCTGGCCCTCCACTCTGAAGCACTGAGGATGATCCACTTTTCCGTGATACAGAGCTGTGCTGTTTACTGCTCAGGTGGCACCTGCAGTATTACGCAGTTAGAATTAGAACATGCGCTGCATACAGGACCGTTTTGTTAAAAAAAAAAGACGAACACAGTCCACTCTACGCCTTTGTGCAGGTGCAGAACGTGTTCATTATAAGCCCCTGAAGTATCAGCAGAGACGTTTAAAGGCATGGGCAAAGTGGTCAATTGCCCAGGGCCCCCATCTTCCAAGGGGCCCCCTTGGAAAGTGAGCCATCTTTCTAAAAGACATCTGTCTAGTTGAATTCTCTATCTGAACCTTTAGCCCTCTTTGCCTACATTTATCTTTGACTCTCTCTCTACACAGTGTCATCTTAACCCCTTCGCCGCGGGGCTAATTCCCCCGCGGCGCGGGGAGGGGGGCGCCGGCAGCTCCACAGTGCTTGTGACGAGCTCGGCTCGTCGAGCTGCATGGTGGCGCTGTGCTCATGACGAGCTGAGCTCGTCATGACCACGCCTGTTTCCTCAGAACGTTCAGCACAGCAGGAGAATTATCCCCGCGTGTGAGCGCCGTGGCGGTCATGACGAGCTCTGCTCGTCATGAGCACAGCGCCACCGTGCCTCATGACGAGCAGAGCTCGTCATGAGCATGCAAGGTGTTAAGGATTTTTGGGGTCCTGGCAATACATATTTAAACTGGTTTATTGTGACCCTGTTAAAGTTAAAGATATAATTTTGTCTTTTTTGGCATTGTGCAGGCTTGAATTGCCAGTAAACGAGTAATAAAATGTAAATGTGTTCCCCGTACAGGGGCCCCGAAAATATGTCTTACCAAGGGCTCCCATAATCATTAAGATGACACTGAGTATCAGGACAAGATCAATAGAATTGGGTGTGAGTAACTTAAACTCACAGTGTGAAGGCAAGGGCTGTGAGCTGGTATGACCCCCCCGCCGTGCAGTGACCTGGGTTGTAAGTGGGTATGATGTCTTGCAGTGTGAGAGTACACTGGCTGTAAGAGGATACATCCTTCCACCACTTGCAGTCTCAGGACATGGCCTGACAGAGCAGATAATGTAGCGCTACAATTTGAGGACATCGGCTCTAAGCAGGTAGAACACCCTACAGCGTGAGGCAAGGGCTGTAAAAGGATGTAGTTTTTGCAGTGTGAGGGCTGGGAGAGGATATACCTGCCAGCAGAGCGAGGACCTGAGATAGAAGAGGATTTGACTTCTAGTAGTGTGACATGGACCGTGAGAGGGTATAAACACCCTGCAGTGTAAGGCAAGGACTGGAAGAGGACACAACCCCCTGCAGTGTAGGGCAAAGGCTGGAAGATGACACAACCCCCTGCAGTGTAGAGCAGACTGGAAGATGACACAACCCACTGCAGTGTAGAGCAAAGGCTGGAAGATGACAAAACCTCCTGCAGTGAAAGGCAAGGACTGGACGATGACACAACCAGCTGTAGTGTAAGGCAAAGAGTGGGCGATGACACAAGCCCCTGCAGTGTTGGGCAAGGACTGGACGATGACACAACCACCTGCAGTGTAAGGCAAGGACTGGACGATGACACAACCCACTGCAGTGTAAGGCAAAGACTGGGCGATGACACAAGCCCCTGCAGTGTTGGGCAAGGACTGGACGATGACACAACCCCCTGCAGTGTAAGGCAAGGACTGGACGATGACACAACCCACTGCAGTGTAGAGCAAAGGCTGGAAGATGACAAAACCTCCTGCAGTGAAAGGCAAGGACTGGACGATGACACAACCCGCTGCAGTGTAAGGCAAAGACTGGGCGATGACACAAGCCCCTGCAGTGTTGGGCAAGGACTGGACGATGACACAACCCCCTGCAGTGTAAGGCAAGGACTGGACGATGACACAACCCACTGCAGTGTTGGGCAAGGACTGGACGATGACACAACTCCCTGCAGTGTTGGGCAAGGACTGGACGATGACACAACTCCCTGCAGTGTTGGGCAAGGACTGGACGATGACACAACCCCCTGCAGTATAAGGCAAGGACTGGACGATGACACAACCAGCTACAGTGTTGGGCAAGGACTGGATATGACCCCCTGCAGTGTATGGTATGAACTGTGGGAGGATATAACCCCCCTGCTGTGTAGGGTATGAACTGTGGGAGGATATAACCCCCTGCAGTGTAAGGCAAGGACTGGAAGGTGATATGACCCCCTGCAGTGTAGGGAATGAACTGTGAGAGGATATAACCCCCTGCAGTGTAGGGTATGGACTGTGAGAGGATATGATCCCCTGCTGTGTAGGGTATGAACTGTGAGAGGATATAACCCCCTGCTGTGTATGGTATGGACTGTGAGAGGATATAACCCCCTGCTGTGTGGGGTATGGACTGTGAGAGGATATGACCCCCTGCTGTGTATGGTATGGACTGTGAGAGGATATAACCCCCTGCTGTGTAGGGTATGGACTGTGAGAGGATATAACCCCCTGCTGTGTAGGGTATGGACTGTGAGAGGATATAACCCCCTGCAGTGTAGGGTATGGACTGTGAGAGGATATAACCCCCTGCTGTGTATGGTATGGACTGTGAGAGGATATAACCCCCTGCTGTGTGGGTATGAACTGTGAGAGGATATAACCCCCTACTGTGTAGGGTATGGACTGTGAGAGGATATAACCCCCTGCAGTGTAGGGTATGGACTGTGAGAGGATATAACCCCCTGCTGTGTGGGGTATGGACTGTGAGAGGATATGACCCCCTGCTGTGTATGGTATGGACTGTGAGAGGATATAACCCCCTGCTGTGTAGGGTATGGACTGTGAGAGGATATAACCCCCTGCTGTGTAGGGTATGGACTGTGAGAGGATATAACCCCCTGCAGTGTAGGGTATGGACTGTGAGAGGATATGATCCCCTGCTGTGTAGGGTATGGACTGTGAGAGTATATAACCCCCTGCAGTTTATAGCATGGGCTCGAAGAAGACATACAACTGCAGTGTAGGGCATGGGATGGAAGATGTAATACCGCCCTGCAGTGTAGGGCAAGGACTGGCAGGTGATATTGCCCTTCTGCATTGTACGGTATGGGCTGGAAGTGGACATTTATTTATTTATTTATATAGCTTATAAAGCGCACTGTCACCTAGCAGGCATCCTGGCGCTGGCTGAATCAGACTGAGATGAAACCGTGACTAACCGTCAACTAAATCATGGGAAACAACCAGGTTTTTAATCTCCTTCTAAAAGGGAGGAGGTCAGTAACTTGCCTGAGCTCCAACGGGAGTTCATTCCATAGTTTAGCAGCAGCTACACCAAAGGATCTACCCCCTGCCTTAACTTTCTTGAATCTAGGTATCCTCACCAGTCTCGCCGATGCGGCGCGAAGATTTCGCACAGGAACGTACCACGCAAATTTCCTTTGCATGGGAGCAGGTCCCAGCCCATGAAGGGCCTTAAACACTAGACAGAGAGCCTTGAACTGGACTCTCTCTCTCAAAGGGAGCCAGTGCAGCTGAGCCAAAGCCATGGAGGAGGACGACCTTCTAGGCCACCCAAGGGCTAACTTGGGCGCAGCCGACTGGATTCTCTGTAGTCTGTCAAGAAGATGTTTAGGGGACTCAAGCAGAAGGACATTACAATAATCCAATCTACTAAGCAATGTGCTGCATACCACTACTGCCCGAGCTGGAAGAGGCAACCTTGAAAAAATGTTTCTAAGTAATCTAATAATGCAAGGCAGCAGGCCACCGTTTTCGAAACCTGAGCTTCCATGGTAAGTTTGCTATTAAACATTATGCCCAGGTTATGAACCGTAATCACTGACTGAACCGAAGGCGAGGTGTCAGTAGGCCAATAATTGCTAGGCAGCCCAGAAGGAACCCTGTCCCTTGGACAATAAAGCACATCCGTTTTACCTGCATTAAATTGCAGAGAATTTACCTTCAACCAAAGCGCCGTATCTCGCAAGCAGTTATGAAACGCTTCAAGTGAAGTCGAATGATCTCCCTCAAGGGAGAGAATCAGCTGCGTGTTATCAGCATAATTTACGATGTCAAAGTTATATTCTTTGATGACCTCAATCAGGGGTTTCATATAGATGTTGAATAAAATAGGGCTGATTGCCGAACCCTGTGGTACGCCATGCGAGATATTCGTAAAGGCGGATTGAAAAGGAGGAAGGTATACAGCTTGCTGTCTATCCAGAAGAAAGGACTGGAACCACCTAAAAGCGCTGCCCATAACCCCCACCTCTATCAGCCTTCTCAGCAAGGTCCCATGGTTCACCGTGTCGAAGGCGACAGACAGGTCGAGCAGAATCAGCACCGCTGCCTGACCCCTGTCAGCCCGCCTCCGCAGCTCATCCATCATGGTCACCAGGGCCATCTCAGTGCCATGGGCTAGCCGGAAACCAAACTGAACTTCCTCCAAGAGTTTATGCTTTTCTAAATACTTGGAGAGGGTACTAGCAACCACACGTTCCACAATTTTAGCTGGAAAAGGCAAACGAGAAATGGGCCTGTAGTTCTTCAAACACTCAGGATCGAGAGAGGGCTTTTTTAACAACGGAGTCACCAATGCTTGTTTCCATTGAGGTGGAACCACTCCAGTAGAGAGAGACTGGTTGCAGACCATGTGAAGGATGGGAAATAACTCTGCCTCAAACTCTTTCCAGATTTTTAGAGGGATCGGATCAAGCAGAGACCCAGACGGAATACCAAGTGCCAACCTACTAAAATCCTCTAGTGTCAGAGGCGCAAACTCAGAGAGATACTTAGCGCCCACCTGTTCAAAAATGGCTCTGGGATTTACCAAGCCCTTCTCCACAGTATCCCCACTGCCAATAACAACTGACGATTCAGCCCCAGGCTGTTGCTGCCCCCCTCCCCAAGTCACCAATGATGGTTTTGATTTTATCATGGAAGAACCTAGCCAGGTCTCACAGAGTTCTTGAGAGGGGGGTATCTCATTCTTAGAACAGTCAGGACTAATAAGGCTGTTCAGGATAATAAAAATACTTCTGGAGCTGTTAGGGGCATTAAAAATCACTTTAGAGAAGTAATCCGCCTTAACCCTATTCATTTCCTTTTTAAAGCCCACGATCTTAGATTTCCAAATGAGATGCGGTGTATGCCATGGGATGGAGTGTAGGTCACGAGCTGGGAATTATATAACGCTGAGTGTAGGGCATGGGCTTGAAGAGGATGTTAACCCTCTGCAGTGTAGGGTAAGGACTGGAAGATGATTTACCCCCTGCAGAGTAGGGGAAGGGCTAGAAGATGATTTAAACCCCTGCAGTGTAGAGCAAGGGCTGGAAAATTATATAACCCTCTGTGGTGTAGGGAATGAGCTGGAAGTGGATATAATTCCCTACAATTTAGGGCACAGGCTGGAAGAGGATATAACCCAGCAGTGTAGGGCAGGGACTGGAGGGTGATGTGACCCCATGCAGTGTAGGGCATGAGATGGAAGGGGATATTAACCTCCTGTTGTGTAAGGCATGGGCTGAAAGGTATAGCCCACTACATAAACCCCTGCAGAGTAGGGCACGGACAGGAAGAGGATATAACCCTACATTGTACGGCAAGGGCTGGGAGAGGATGTAACCCCCCTGAGAGTAGACAAGGGCTGGAAGAGGAAATGAACCCCGGTAGTATAGGACACGGTCTCGGGGGAAATATTACCCACTACAATGAGAGAAAACATGGGGTTTGGAAGGATATAACCAGTTCTCTAAGTGGGCCGGGTCTTGTCGGGGCTCAGCACCCGCAGTTCTAAAAAGCAGGTACCGAGACCAGTCCCTATCGGGCGCTCCATTTTTGCCCTCACCCTCAGGGTGAAAAAAATAAATCTGAACTCTGCAGCAGTACCACCCTTCAGTGCCTTTGATATAACGTCAAAGAGACTCGTAAAAGTTTTTTCCCAGTCTCACCATTTCAGAACTGAAGCATTTTCAATATTCTATACAACAAAGCAATATTTATTGCTTAATTATCTTATGCAACTTGCAACAATTGACAAAGCCAATAGTCCTGGCTTGTTGTGACTATAATGTTAATTGTTGTATTATGTAGCTGGATGTAAAGAGAAAAGTAGCAAAACACCAGTCTGGCGGCACACTATGCTAAATACAGATTTTCAGTTTAAGTTATTTTAAGCCACGCCCTTAATCACATCGGCCACGCCCCTTTTTCATCCCAATTAAAGCCCCCGATATTAATTCCATCAAGACACGGGCTGTGAAGACAGGACGCCTCCCTATGTGATTGTGAACCCCTCTGTTCCCCACACCCATGTAATGCGTGCTCTCTTCTCGCGTGCATATATTGTCATCACTGAAAGAGGCACCAGAGGTCGGAGCACCTGTGCATTCTGTGCCTACGGGTGCGGGATTGGTCTTTTCTGGATCGCGCTTCTATCAGTCACTGCGGCGCCACCTAGTGGAGAGCTAGCGTTAGGGCGTGCGCGAAATCCAGGAACCGTGATAGAGCCCGCGGCACATCTACAGCTCGTAGCGGGCCCTGAATGCCCCGCGGACGGAGCTGCGGGGGAGAGGCAAGGGCGGTGGGAAGAAAGGAACCGGCAATCGGCCAAATCATTTGAGTTTTAAACACTGGCTGGTGTCACCTCTGGTGGGTGGGATAAATGCCCCACAAAGTTTTTCCTCTCAAATGCATGGGGGGCGCTCTCAAAAGTGCAGCAGGTGCGTGCAGTGGTAATAGGGGCCCCATGTACCCAAATTACGGCTGTATTTAACTGTCTAACCAGGGCACAGGGGAGGCTTGCAGCTGGACCAATCAAAGATGGATGTTAAGGAATTGGGGCATCAGGGGGTGGTGAGGCAAGAGTCATTGAGAAACGATAAGAAAATGCAGAGATGATCATTTGGAGACAGTTCAGTCCGTTTTAAGAAAATAAATGCAGGCAATACAGAGAATAGCTGGGTAGACAGTGCGGTCGGCTGAGCACCTGCTGCCGAGATCCTTGTGTAACCTAAATGTAAGTACCAGAGAAATTGCAAGATCACCCTGTGACCAAGAGAAATGAGCAAACACCTGGAGGCTATTGCTCAAATCCGATTTAAACCCCGACACCGCTTTGATAATTCATGAGGCTGGCTCAGTCTTTATAATAATCAGGGCTCAAGTCGTAAAAAAAGAAGTGGGGGGGACGCTGTCACCGAAAGTGACGTCATGACAGGAAGTGACGTCGCGAAAGGTGCCGAGCTCCTCGTCCCAGAGACGCCAAAGAGTGAAGTTCAGCTGTTTGGCAGGGGGGATGGCATCCCCCCTGTAAAATAAGTGGGGGTACGCTGTCCACCCGCGTGGTACCCCGACTCGAGCCCTAATAATAATAATACACATTTGTAAAGCGCGAACCATCACTCGTAAGGGTCTCCAGGCGCTGGGGGTCGTCGGGAAGATTAAGCAAGCTATTGCCCAGAGTCACAGGGTGCTGGGCTAATCTGCCGCTGGGAGAATCGTGATCCCCAGATTCCAGCGTCAGTCACCCTTGGTGCGGCGCCACACCTCCTTCATCATTTTTAAGTCCATATGAGATCCCTAAAATAAGCACCACTGAATCCAGCGTTATTAAAGCGCTGCACATCTGTTCGGTGTGCTGTATGCTACACAAAACGATTACAATACACACCCAATAAAGGACGGACACATGGTGCAATTCCAGTCTGTCCTGGCCGACAAGCCCAAAAACGTACGGCCGGAGTTCCTATCCATCCTGCATCAGGTGGATTGCGATTGAGAGGGAGTAATATGTATATATTACGTGACATCATGTCACTTCTGTGATGTTATCTTTCGTTATTTTCTGTCGTGCTATGTTGGGCCATTTTATTTTACGGTATTATTTTGTGACGCACCTTGACATTTTTGGTAATATTTACCTTAGTGATAGGTGTCCCACAGTGGCGGCCGGCATGATTCAAGGGTGGCAGGGCGGGTGTGGGGGTGTGTGAATGGGTGGGGGGGAGATTGGTGAACAGTAACAAAAATAGAATAAAAATAAAAGAAACTTAATTTGCCGCTCCGGTCCTGCGTGTCTGCTCCTGCTCTCCAAGGCACAGGAAGCACAGAAAAGACTCTCCCATGACCCATCATAATGCTGCGTTGCCATTGGTTTTGAGTGTCCTGGTTCAACTCTCAAACAGGGAATGGGAGCTTGGGCTTGTTCTCCATGCAGGCTGTAATGCTCCCTCTTGCGCTACGCATAATGCCGTTCGCGCTGATTTTCCAGCAGGGGACAAACACCTGGTGCTAAAAATCTGCTTGAATGCCACAACCTACCGCACTCCGCAGCTTGCGGAACTCCGCATAACATGGCATCGTTTTTTGTCACTTCACGAACTCTACTCAGACCTAATCTTTTTAACGTTTCTTTCATGGTGCAGCAGTTGTTACTGCTCTCAGTGTTATATGCTCGCCGGGTCTGAGGGCGATCTTTTAACTGTGGATTATCCCCAGCGACATTTCTGTGACCGGGCTGCTCGTGGAACGTACCACAAACCTGGAAGCCATGGGTGAATGTAGTAGATTTCTGTGTGATATGCTGTGTGATAGAGTCTCCTCTTTAAAATTGTTCAGGAAAAAGGCACAATGCATGCATAAAACTGCCTGTTCAACCTGTAAGGTTCCACACCCAGATACGCCTAAATATCTTTCGTAGAAACTGACTGTCTTTGGAGGCTTCCATAAGGTTAGAAGCAAAGTAAACTATAGCCATGGCCACAGGAAAAACGCAGCAGTGCAGGGACAAATTATGCAGCTGGGTTGAATAAATTGCGCATCAAAAAAGGAAAATTATGCAGCGTTATGCGGCACATTTTGTGACAGTAACACTTCATTATTTTGTCGTTTTTACATTTGTTAACTCTGGGAATTGTTTGCACCTCATTGGTATCAGTTTAACACTCAAATACAGCAATAAGCAAGAAATAAGTTGCCTTCATTCGTTGGAAAGGGCTTTCCACTCTGCAGTGACCCGTGTCTCTGCATTTTTACTAACCTTTGAACCATTTGAGGTAGAAACAATTTTAACCTGCAGATTATGCAGCGGATTATGGATTATGTAGCAAATGTGGCATTATTTAGTTATGAGAAAACGCCCCGGCAGCACAAGTTCATAATTCATTGACTATAGCCCATGATAACTAGTGTTTCAAAAAGGCTTCTTTCACTGCTTGAGACATCTCAGTCCTTTTTGCCTAAATTCTGAAACTCTTTCTAGGGGTGGGCGGTGAACTCCGCTCCGCCGGCGGAGTTAGTGGAGTTTTGCTACACTGCACTCTACTTGGAGCATGGAGTTCTGCAAAAAAAAACTCCCACGACCACAGGCGGAGTGGAGTTTACCAGCGCACTCAAACATCTTTCTAATCAGTGGTTCGCGTTACCATCAGCATCGTATTACCACCTTGAGCACTCTCCAAAGTTTAGAAATTGTGTATCTTTAGACTGACTGAAAAGTAGTTCGGCTGGAAGAGAGGTGTTAAATAAACAGTATCTGGTCTCACGGCAGCAGCGATAATTAAAGACAGGGTTGTGTCTTCCGCGTTTGAAAGGGAGCATCCGTTTGGAGAGAAGGGAGGTAGGGCTTTGGAGAGAAAGGAAAACCAAGAGCACTCCCTTAATAAATCATGTTCAACTTGGAAAGCAAGACATCCAGTGCCAAGTGAAAAATCACATCAAAAACAAACGGCGAGAAAAATCCTGAGTTTTCTTTTCCTCCACTTAGATGTGAAAAACAAACGGGATATAATGCAGCATGCAATATTTTGAAATTTAGTGGTGTTATGAATTGAAACTGGGGCATAGCAAATTCATTTCCAAAGGATGTTTTCTATATGTGCAATCTTATGAATATTATTTACATATACATTTTGTATCGCTGTGATTGCAGAGGGTGTTTTGGTGCTTGAAAGCTGTTAATTGGTCGTTTGGCAAGCAGCCATAAGTATATACACATACACTCATGTATAATGCAAGAGATGTCTTTCAGAGACTTTTCTGTAGTATTGCGTATGCACAAGTGCAATGCAGGTTATAATGATATGGGTCTAGTTGCCACTAACAGAAGAGTTGTGTTTCGTTCAGGGCTGGGGCCATCTAAGAAAGAATAAATGGTCATCGTGGGCACATTGGCGACTCACCTCAGTAACCGTGTCTGCGTGTTTACCGGCCATGAGTGTCAAAGATGGACTTTTGCAAGAAATTCCAATAAACATAAATGAAGAACTAATCCCAGAAGCGGGCTAAAATTGTAGGCGGGAGAAATTGAGGTTGAACTTAAGCTCCTGCGGAAGAGCAGAAAGAGCTGCCGAACCACACCATTTGAAGGACGCGGACACCGAAAACGAAGTAAAGCGAGGACACAGAGGAAGGCGGAGGACACAGCAACAGGAGAAACCCTCCCAAGGAAGGTGGGGAGGTATCGGGAGGGGAGAAGAGCGGAGCACCCGTCGTTGACAATACTTTTGAGCACTATGAGCACAGAGCACAAATTATATTATTGAGAGCACTATATTGTCGCTTTGTTTTAAGTAAGGGTGGGGGCACAATAATAAATGTAAAAAAATGTAAATTGATACTTGTATAGCGCACTACTCACCTGCAAGGGTCTCAAGGCGCTTGTACGAATACCGCTGTGGAACCCATCCTGGCTTTCCCTGTGAGGTGTCCACTCCTGGGCATCCCCAAGGTGGAGGCCAGGCATCCTTAGCGTTGTGGGGGCCGTTGTGGAGATTAAGCAAGCTATTGCCCAGAGTTGCAGAGTGAGACTCCATGATTGGAATAGGCACCGAGGCGAGAATTATCAGGTCCGTGGAATTTTTGAGCTCAAGACTAAGCATGGGCGGATCTAGCGGATCTCGCGTACGCGAATTTGCGGATTTACGGATTCGCAATCCGCAAAAATACGCGAACTCTCGCGGATTTGCGGATTTTCCCGTTTTTTGTGTTGGCGAGCGTTCGCGAGGATTTGTGGTCAATTTCGCAATTGCGAACTTACTTTTCGGCTCGCAACGGCCGCGACTATGTTGTTTCTACGTCTGGTTTATCATCACAGGTTCACAGCACCCTCTGTTTCACCACTGCCACCCTCTGGGACACCCATGTCACCCTCTGGTACATCCTCACTGCCACCCATTAGGTTTGTTTATCACTGTAGATTATGGGGGTTGAAAAAAGCAAGCACACCTGCCCTTCTTCAACTGCCATCAATTAATTTGTGGGTCATTAATGTGTCAGTAATTTTGAAACTTCCAGTCTGGCTGGCACCTGCTTCCTTCCTTATCTGTAATTTGCTTTCTGTTGCAGTGCAATTTTTTTTATGGTCTACTTGTAGCTATTCTATGAGCCTGCTGTTTGGGTCATAGCAGGGTCATAGAATAGTTGCAAATAGGCAACTGAACTCTGGAGGGGCCCCTCAGGAAGCACTAGAGTGAATGTTACTAATGTTAAGTTTGAACTTTTGCACCTGCTCATTGCTTTCAGTTTAGCAAAAATCGTTTTTTCTGCAATTTCGTGCGATTTTTGGGGCGCGAATCCGTGCGAGATCGATTTCGGAAGCCGCGAATGCTTGCGAATACACTAATTTTTTTTTTGCGGCGTGTATGTTCGCGTGATTTTGTGCGTGTTCGCAAGGCGCTTGTAGCTATACGTTTGCCAAGTTACCCTAGCGGTCGTACACGGGCGCGGCCATCTTGTTTGCGTGACGTAATTCCGTTTCCGGCCGCTATGTGTAATCTCGCAAAGTGTGCTGCTCGCTATTACAATTTCGCGCGTGCTCACGAGGAAAATCTCGCGCGAACTTACCCACGCGGTCGTGAACGGGCGCGGCCATCTTGTTTCTCATTCATTGCTATGGTTCTGGGCATGCTTTCTGTATCCTCTCTGAATCTCTGCCATCCTTTGCTTGTTTGAAGTTTATTTGATCTATTTTACTTATTATCTATCCCTCTATTTTTCTAGCTCTATATTTTTGTGTTTTCTGCTACTTTTAGTTACTTTTAAACTACTTTTTTAAACTCTTTTCTTTTCTTCTTCACTATTCTATTTCTTCTTTATCATTTAACTTTATTTCTGCCCAGACCATGGTAAAGGGAGCCAGGAAGCACCCTGAGAAGGGGAAGGGTCCCGCACCCCGTGCCCGGCTCCCGTGCGGGCGTTTGAGGGGGGAGCAAGTGGTGCCACGGGAGATCTTTAGCGCGGAGGAGGTGGGCGCACTAATCTTCTACGTCCAGCGCCGCCTCCCCAAGACCATCCTGGGAGGCGGCAAGATCGCAACCGGCTATGGCATCCGGGAACGCCGGAAGCGGTGGGAGAAGGTGTGCCGGGCCATGTTTAAGCTCTCTGGGGTCCGGCGCACCTATAACCAGGCCACCCACCGCTGGACGGATGTCATGGACCGGGAACGGGACTTGCTGGACGCGCTCGGCGTAGAGGTCCCCAGGCTTGGTGAGTAGTAGTAGCCATTCATCACTACTCTGTTTTATCCGGCTCTGTTATTTGCAAATCTTTGTTCTTTACCAAGAGCAATAATGCTGCCGATTACATTGTAGGTAAATTATATTTCAAAATCTTCTATGCATTTCAGGTGCACTGCTCTCCTTCTCAGTAGCCTTGCTTGCTACTATGCTTATTTGTTTTGTATTTTGTGTTCATTTCATTGGCCTGAGAAATTATGTATGAGTGTAGTGTAAAGATAAGAACTGTGTAATGCTAGACACTAAGGGTCATATTTTCAATTACCGGCGCATCCCTGCAAAGTAACAGGGATGCGGCAGTAATTGTGTGCCATGCCACAACCACCCATTGGCCCAAAACGTCACAGAAGCCTTACGCATCTGTGCCGTAAAGGCGGCGCATTGCTGGAGTTGCGTGCCAACGATGGCGCAGCTCCAGCAATGCTCTGGGGTACCCTATCTCTCCAATGCTGCATCAAGCCGTACGTCGGCTTCAAGCAGGCGCAGGGTTTGAGTCATGCATCATTGTCCTAAAAGTGACTGATTGACATCTTGTAGATTTCCCTCAGCCACTTTTAGGATTCGTTCCTGCGCAGGAACACCCTCCCTTGCGCCGGAACGCCCCCTGATGGCGCAGGGCTTTACAACGTGATGCATCTCCCATATGTGTTTTTTTTAATATATACGCCGCACCAACACCATGGCGAGTCTTTTGTTCTGCCGCTGCGTCACAAAAGTCACGCAACAATGGAGGAAAATGAGCCGCAAGGGACTTCTAAATCAGCCCCAACAGACTGAAGTCCAGTCCTTCCTTTAGACACATCAATCAATCAATCAATCAATCAAAGACATTTATAGAGCGCACTACTTACCCGGAGGGTCTCAAGGCGCTTGGGGGGGGGGGGTGCTGCTACTGCTCGAACAGCCAGGTCTTGAGCTTCTTCCTGAAGGAGAGGTGGTCTTGGGTCAGGCGCAGGTCGGACGGGAGGGAGTTCCAGGTCTTGGCGGCCAGGTAGCAGAAGGACCTTCCTCCTGTTGTCGCTCTTCGGATGCGGCGGACGGCGGCGAGGGCGTGGTTGGTCGATCGGAGGTGGCGTTTGGGAGCGTAGAAGTTGAGGCGGTTGTTGAGGTAGCTCGGGCCTTGGTCATGTAGGGCTTTGTGTGCGTGGGTGAGGAGACGGAAGGTGATTCTCTTGTTGACGGGGAGCCAGTGCAGGTCTCTTAGATGTCCGGAGATGTGGCTGCGACGGGGGATGTCGAGGATGAGTCTGGCTGAGGCGTTCTGGATCCGCTGGAGTCTCTTCTGGAGCTTGGCGGTGGTTCCGGCGTAGAGGGCGTTGCCGTAGTCCAGTCGGCTGGTAACGAGGGCCTGGGTGACCGTCTTCCTGGTCTCAGTGGGGATCCACCGGAAGATCTTCCGTAGCATGCGCAGGATGTGAAAACAGGATGCGGAGACGGCGTTGACTTGTCTGGTCATGGAGAGGGAGGAGTCCAGGATGAAGCCCAGGTTGCGTGCGTGGTCCGTCGGTTTGGGTGCGGTGCCCAGGGCGGGGGGCCACCAGGAGTCGTCCCAGGCGGAGGGCGAGGAGCCCAGGATGAGGACTTCCGTCTTGTCTGAGTTCAGTTTCAGGCGGCTGGTTGTCATCCACTCGGCTACGTCTTTCATCCCTTCGTGAAGGTTGGCTCTGGCGGTGGCGGGGTCGTTGGTAAGAGAGAGAATCAGCTGTGTGTCGTCAGCGTAGGAGATGATGTTGAGGTTGTGTTGGCGTGCGATGGCCGCGAGGGGGCTCATGTAGACGTTGAAGAGGGTGGGGCTCAGCGAGGATCCTTGAGGGACGCCGCAGATGACTCCGGTGGCCTCTGACTTGTACGGTGGTAGGCGGACTCTCTGTGTTCTTCCGTCGAGGAAGGAGATGATCCATTCCAGTGCCTTCTCATGGATTCCGACGTTGCTGAGGCGCTGCACTAGGGTGCGGTGGCAGACAGTGTCGAATGCCGCGGAGAGGTCTAGGAGGATGAGGGCTGCTGTTTCTCCGTTGTCCATCAGGGTTCGGATGTCATCGGTAGCAGCGATGAGGGCGGTCTCGGTGCTGTGGTTGGCTCGGAAGCCAGACTGTGAGGGGTCGAGGGATCCGTTCGTCTCGAGGAAGGCGGCCAGCTGTTTGTTGACGTTCTTCTCGATGACTTTGGCTGGAAACGGGAGGAGCGAGATGGGGCGGTACTTCTTGAGTTCGGTGGGGTCCGCTGTAGGTTTCTTGAGTAGGGCGCTGAGTTCGGCGTGCTTCCAGCTCTCCGGGAAGGTGGCGGTGTCGAAGGAGGTGTTGATGATGTCCCGCAGGTGGGGTGCGATGACAGTGTCGGCCTTGTTGAAGACGTGGTGAGGGCAGGGATCTGTCGGAGATCCGGAGTGGATGGAGTTCATCGTGCGGATGGTGTCTTCAGTGCTGATCGGGGTCCAGGCATGGAGGGTGGTGGTGGGGGGCGGTGGTTCGGTCGTGGCGTGCGTCGGTTGAGTGCTGAAGCTGTTGTGTATGTCTGCGATCTTGTTGTGGAAGTAGGAGGCGAGGGAGTTGCAGAGGTCTTGCGAAGGGGTGATGTCGTTGTTTCCGGCATTGGGGTTGGAGAGCTCTTTCACGATGTTGAAGAGTTCCTTGCAGTTGTGTGCGTTGTTGTCCAGCCGGTCCTTGAATGCAGTTTTCTTGGTGGCACGGATCAGTTGGTGGTGCTTCCGGGTGGCAAGCTTGAGGGTGGTCATGTTGTCCGGGGTTGGTTCCCTTCTCCAAGCTTTCGCTAGGACTCGGCAGTTCTTCTTGGAGCTCATGAGTTCGTCGGTGAACCATGGGGCCTTCTTGCTGCCGGGTCTGTTGGGCGGGGTCCTCAGTGGGGCGTGTTCGTCCGCGCAGTTGCTGATCCACTTCGTGAGGTTGTCGGCGGCCTGGCTGGGGTTCGCTGAGCTGGCGGGAGGGTGCTGGCTCAGGGAAGCGGCGAGCTGGTCGGCTGTGATCTTGTTCCAGCTTCTTCGAGCAACCTGTTGCTGGTGGTGGTGGATCGTCGTTCTTTTGAAGGTGAAGTGGACGCAGCTGTGGTCCGTCCAGTGGAGTCCGGTGGTGTGGCTGAAGGTGATGTCTTTGCTGGATGAGAAGACGGCGTCGAGTGTGTGTCCGGCGAGGTGGGTGGGGGTGGACACCAGCTGCTTGAGACCGAGGATGGCGAGGTTGTCGAGCAGGGTGATGGTGTTGCGGTCGTTGTTGTTCTCCAGGTGGAAGTTGATGTCCCCCAGGAGGATGTAGTCGGCGGAGGGGAGGGCATGCGGGCTGATGAAGTCGGCGATGTCTTCGCTGAATTGTGTGCGTGGTCCCGGGGGTCGGTAGATCAGGGTGCCTCTGAGGGTGGTTTTGGGGTCCGTGTGGATCTGGAAGTGCAGGTGTTCGGCGGTTGTCAGGGTGTCGTCGGTGTTGGTCTTGATGCGGATGGTGTCCCTGTAGATGATGGCGAGGCCTCCTCCAGTCTGGTTGTCGCGGTCTCTTCGGGTGATCTTGTAGCCCTCTGGGATGGCGATGGCGATGTCGGGCGCTGAAGAGTCGTTCATCCAGGTTTCCGTGAGGAAGACGACGTCAGGGGCTGTGGTGTCGAGGAGGTTCCAGAGTTCGATGGCGTGTCTGTGGACGGAGCGGGTGTTGAGGAGGATGCACTTCAGGTGGTTGCTGCTGGTGTTCGGCTTGGTGGGTGTTGGTGCGGGCCAGGTCCGGATGCAGGTGAACTTGCAGGCGTGGCAGCTGAAGGGTCCGTGGGTTCGTCTCGGGGTGGCTCGGTAGCATCCCGGGATTCGGTCGGTGTTGAGTGCGTTGAGGGTGGCGGCGTCGTAGGTCCGGCGGGTGGGCTGGTGTCTGCGGGACCCAGGGCTCCTGGCACTGGGCGCGGTCCAGGCGCGGACGGGCGCAGACGGGCTTACCTTTGGCGCACCTTCGGCGCTCATTCGGTGCTCCCGCTGCGCGCGTCCGCTGCGCGGTCGCTCCGGGGGCGTCATAAGAAGGGAGCCGGTAGGGAGGGTCTGCGGGGAGGTGGGAGCGGGCCGACCAATCGGCTGGCGGGGGGGCGGGGCCGCGGGCTGGCAGCGGCGGGAAAATGAAGTCGGGCTTGGTGGGTGGCCCTGCTGCATCTGGGGCAGTGGCGGGAAACCAGGAGGCAGAGGCTTGGAGGGCGGCCCTGCGGCGTCTGGGGCAGCGGCAGAGAAACCAGGAAGGCAGCGGGCAGCAGGTAGGCAGAGGGGGCGACCAGGCCAGAGGCGCAGTGGCTATAAGAAGAAATAGTGGTGGTGGTGGGTGGATTGATAGTTTGAGTATTCACTGATCTGCAAGCAGGATGGACTTTGTCTGTCACTTCGCGTGCTGCGGACTGCTGCCTGCCAGGCCTAGGCAAACCTTTTTAGTAGTCTGTTTATTGAGTTACATAGGAACTTTCTAAGTCAACGGTCCGCAAATCAGGCAATACGAATAACGTAGTATACCACATGAGATAGATCCCGTGGAATAGTTGTCTATCTATTTGCTATTTCTCCAAAATATTTTGTTATTGTTCTTTTGAAATGTTTGATTTGGTTGACAAATCTCATCCATGTTTTCTGGTCTTTCTTTCTTTCATGTTGTACATCAGCTCCCCCCAAGGGCAAGAGGACACAGGAGGAGGAGGAGGAGGGTGCTGTTCAGGAGGATGCAGGCCAGGATCGGGCAGGCGAGGGCTCCTTTGCTGGCCCCAGTAAGTTTTAATTTTAATAAAGAGTACCTATTTTTTCCTAGGGTTCCTCATTCGATTTTTTCTAAATCGTCTTTGATCTTCTTGTAGACTGGATCTAAATTCTTATCCTGCCTCGAATATGACTCCCTGTGGTATTACTAGATTATTCTTATTAGTCTGTCTGTGTAGCTAACTAAGATTGGACATTTGGCAATTCCATTGGACTCCCATTCTAGTCAGCAATAGCTCTATGCACCGAGTGCAGTCCTCTGGGATTGTCCATAATGTCTTTTCAAGTCTTCTAAATGTTTATGCTTTGACAATTGCCAACAATAAAAAGGTGAATGACCACCAAGAAAGAATAAGATACTACTTTACTTTTGGTTTGGATAGGAGGACAATCCATTTTACTACTGTTGCAGGGACAAATCTGCACAAACCGAACTATGAACACTAAATAGTGCATTGTTTATCAATTATAATAGGCGCAGGTAGACTTTCTTTCCACATACCTCAGTGATATCAGACTTTGAAGAACCCCCAATCTCCTTACTGACTAGATAGTGTGGCAGAGTCATTTAGCTCCCGCAGTCACCGATGATTGATCCCCGATGATCATTCGATTATCCTACGCAGGACAAGAGTACGGAGTCACAGTCAAGAAGTGTCAGAGGCACTCATGCTTGCAAAAATTCCAAAACCTTTAGCTCATCCACTCTAGTCTGGAGGACAAAAAAACCACAGAGTCTATTTAAGTTTAAAAGCTTTATTACAACTAAACACATTTATTAAAATCAACTTTGTCATAAAAGTAAACGTTTAACTGAAAATGGAAAAGTGCTTAGTGCTAACGATTAATTGGACACATTTCTTGTGGTCGAGCTGAGCTCTCACCTGGTTTGAACTTGAGCTTGACCCTGATCGTGTTCTTAGAAGTCAAGCTTCTGTTAGGAGAAAAAGTGTTGTGTGTTAAAAATAAAAAGCAAGCATTCAACAGTTGTGCCAAAAAGTGCAGCAAGACAACAGCCTTCCCTGGAAAAAGGGACATTTTTACTGTAGAGTATACAGTTACAAATTATTACATTGTATTTCTTTTTTTTTAAATTTCTTTATTCCTCCTAGACCAAATATTATATAGTAGTGAGTGGTGTATTTCTAACATTCTTAAATGTACTTTGTAGGTGGAACATCTGGTGGCGGGGCCAGCGCGGAGGTGGTGGTGTTGGGCGAGGAGGACTCTGGGGAGGATGCGGTGCAAGTGCCGGCGGACGGTCCTGTGAGGGTTCGCACGGTGGTGGCGGGAACAGGTAAGCTATATATTCCTTACTTATTGAGATTGAAGACTGCATAGTGTGCTTTCTGCACGGGTGTATTACAAATCAACCAGGTAGTAGCCTCCTCGAAATGTACTTTGACTTAGCTGTGAAATTTTTGGTGAGAAGAATCCCAATAAGATCTTAGATGAACGTGATGGATGGGATGAACGAAAAGCGAAAGAAGGGTGTAAGTAAGTGGGACGCGAAATTTTATGATGGCTGGCAAAGAAGAATGATATGTGTTTGCTTGGCCCCCGAGGTGGCTGGGAAGGAAAGAATATGGTATGGTGCATGGCTGGGTCAATGATGAAGCAAGGATGGGTGGAAGGACAGCATCCTGGGTGGGTGAAACAGAAACTGTATGTGTGCGTATACTTTGAATGAATGGATGCCTGGAGCATGGTATTATCTGACTCTTAGATAGCACATGTGTATCTAGAGAGAGTAGATGGTCGCTGGATGAACTAAGTGTTACCTTGAAGAGCATGTAACACCGCACCCGCACGTCCGTTCCAGTGTAGGGAAGACAAGGAAAAGAAATTGTAAATTTGTCCAATACTACCATGAATAGTAGCAGTACTTTGTATTGCAACTGCAAGCACAGCATATATCCGGTTATTACGGTGGACACTCCGTACCTCTCTTAATAACTTTAGTTTAGTTGTAGTACGTCATTCATGTGTGGGTGTATCACTGTTCACTCAATATTAAGCAAAGCACCTAAAGTCATCCCATATGTCATCAAATACGTCCCATGTGAAGTGATAGATAATCAAATTATTTAGCTTCTTCATTTTCCTTTTCTAGTACTCATTTGCACTGTAGGGTGAAAGGTAAATTAATTAAGCAGTAGCCCTTGTAACAGAGTATTCTCAGTGCCACCCGTAATAGAAAAGTAATAGCTTCACCACCTGCATGTACTGGACCGGTACAGTAACGCAAGTCTGTCTCACTCATCATGGTGTGCAACTGTTTTTCTCGGGTGCAAGTTCACTGTGCTGCCATTCTGCCGGCTTGCATAAGATAACGTACCAATTTTCCTAAACAAGAGAGAAGAATAAGACTGGTGTACTGTCATAGTCGACTGTAATGGAAGTCCATAGTGGTCGTAGAATTTGTTCATTAAACTACCACTAATGTTAGAGCAAGGATGCAGAAGTGGGAGGTTAGATAGATACTGTCCTCAATAGTTATGTACTGTGCTTTCAATTTGCTACTTGTACTGTGACCCAACTTTCGGCTCAATCACTTTGTGTTATTAATGCTAAGGAGCATTGGTTACAGACTATGTCTTTCTTTCTTCATATAGTTGCTCCTTCCAAATCGACATCACGGAGGGAGCAGGCTCAAATGGCCCGGCAACGGAGGCTGGATGCCACTGTCGCCGAATATCGGCGGCTGGTGGCCCTGGAGGAGGAGGAGGAGGAGGACACGCAGTCGACCGGTGCAACCACAACATCCTCGACTGGGACAGCTGCATCCTCCTCCGTGACCCCACGGGCCGCCAGCATGCGCAGTGCTCCAGCGGTACGGAGCCGGGCTAACAAAGCCAACCGCCACCGCCAAGCAGCAAAAAGACCAGCTGCCCCCCACAGGAGCTGCAAGGCACGCCAACGCCGCCTAGGAGTCCGAATGTCCTACCTGGAGCAGGAGGTCCATAACTATAAGAACTTGGTGGAGGGCCTCCGCTTCGAGCTTGCCACCCTCCGCAAGGAGTATGATGCCCATGCCGCAAAATGCACCAGCACCCTCCAGTAGTGGAGTGTCCCTTGCCCTTTTTTTAGAGACTTTTGGGGGGTGGGATTTGGGAGTTGGGTTGTTTTTGGGACTTTTCAAAGACAATCGTTGGGGTTAGGGAGGGTCTTGAGGGAGATTATATTGTTATGGCTACATAAATATACTTTTTTAAACTTTATCTGACCATACCTGTTCTTTACTGCTTTTCAGTCTGGTGGGTGGGGGACGGGGGTGTAACAGTAAGTTTGTTTTCCCGAAGAGTCGTAGGACTTTAGTAGTACTACCGTCAATCTCTCGTCTAGTCCTAATACTCCATTATACTACCTCCCACCAAACGCTTATCTTACCTGTAATTTGTGTTAGAAATGAAATTAGGTCTAGGCCCAGGGCTGGCTCCACGTGAAATGGGGATTAACGTTGGCAATCCTGGGCGGGTGAAATTTCCTCATTGCGGTGGTACTAGTGGTGTGACACAGTGGCAGTTGGATGCCTATGGAAAAAAAGAAAACGAAACCTGGTTTGTCCTTACTGTAGCATTACAACGGTTACGGTACGATCGAGAATATAGCAGGTGACAGAAGTACACTAGAACAGTGCCACAATGTAGCCTAACAAATGGTAAAGTATTTGCTTGCAAGTGTAACTAGTACTTGCGTTGAATTTATTTGACATTGGCTCCTACTACTAGAAGAAATAGTACTGAAGCTGAGTAAGTCTAGAAGATATCCTCGTATTCCTTCACCAGCCTGTTGCTATGACCTTAACCTCCCCAGCAAGTGTGTGGAATTATTGATGTCATTTTAGTCAGACATCAAGCAAAACAACACAGCCCGGGGGAAGAGGGTTAGGGTTTGGAAAATGGATGGGAATGGGGGTTTCTTTTTGGGTAGGTTTTGTTGAGAGAAGAAAAAAAAAAGCACAGCCTGGACAAACAATAATTGAAGATAAAGAAATCTTTGGGTACAAACTAAAGCTAACCACATGCAGTCACACTCATAGAAGAAAACAATGGATACTGTATCTGTATTCTGTATGTTGTTGGAGTTGTCCTGTTGAATTTGGTAAGTAAGTTGCATGCAGCAAACAATTCCTCTTATTAGCGGCACTCCTCCATTCCAGCTGACGCTTCGTCCATCAATGTTGGTGACCACTGACAGAAGACACCCTGTCCACTGCCTGCCTGGCGGATGTTGACTGAAACCTGGCCTGTAATTATTGAACGGAAAACAGGAAGTGCTATTACAATACCACTGATAAATAAATATAAGGTATGTACGCTGTGTGGTGCAAAAAGTCACACTTTGATTTCCCTAATAGACAGTACAATATTTTTGAAATTGCGTACTCTGTCTGAGTCACCTTTTTAAGGATAAATAAGTATGGCCAAAATATTATAGCGGATCTTTCCCCTCAAGGTAGGTGTACTGTAAACTGTGTTTTAGAACAAAATTTGACCTTCCCAGCAATGCTCCCACCAAGACCCTTACTAAAGCCAGTCGCAAAAATGTAGAAGACCTCAGATCTCCAAAAACGATGCCTAGCAGAAAAATGGTGACAAAACGTACTTTGAAAGTAACAGTAGGCCCAAATACACCCTTACCGACCGTGGATTGTATTCAAACCACTTGCAAGCAAGCAAAAGTATCCATAGCCAGCATCGCTCCAAGAGTGCTCTAAAACCCCAGAACTGCGTTGCAATAGAACACCCCGAAACACATGCAACCCTGCTGCTAGGGCTAACCCTAACGAACCCTAAGTTACAAAAAGTGCCAAAAGGTTTTTCCTTATGGATTTTGTCCAAAACACTTCTATCCGGTATTAGACCTTCCCAGGAATGCCCCAAGACCCGCCAACCCACCCGCAAAAAAGCACGCGACAACACCCCCAAACAGCAAAAAAGCTAAATCTCATACTTACAATATCTCTCGGCCTTCGGTCCAAACGCGCTGTGCAGCTAGGTCATCATCATAACTCCTGTTTTCCACCACGGATTTCCTGAAAAGCAAATGCAATCAAGATTAGACTGTCGCAGCAGTGCTTCGACAGAGACCCCGCAACCCACCCACAAACAGCAGGAAGCCCCCCAAAACGCTACATTGAGCAAGATGTCAGAAGAAAGAGCAAAAAAAAGGCTTTTCCTTATGGATTTTGTCCAAAACACTTCTATCCGGTATTAGACCTTCCCAGGAATGCCCCAAGACCCGCCAACCCACCCGCAAAAAAGCACGCGACAACACCCCCAAACAGCAAAAAAGCTAAATCTCATACTTACAATATCTCTCGGCCTTCGGTCCAAACGCGCTGTGCAGCTAGGTCATCATCATAACTCCTGTTTTCCACCACGGATTTCCTGAAAAGCAAATGCAATCAAGATTAGACTGTCGCAGCAGTGCTTCGACAGAGACCCCGCAACCCACCCACAAACAGCAGGAAGCCCCCCAAAACGCTACATTGAGCAAGATGTCAGAAGAAAGAGCA
Organism: Lissotriton helveticus; assembly: GCF_964261635.1. NCBI lineage: Eukaryota > Metazoa > Chordata > Amphibia > Caudata > Salamandridae > Lissotriton > Lissotriton helveticus. The sequence goes on along the minus strand of NC_136068.1, from coordinate 184,004,788 downwards.
AAAAAAAGGCTTTTCCTTATGGATTTTGTCCAAAACACTTCTATCCGGTATTAGACCTTCCCAGGAATGCCCCAAGACCCGCCAACCCACCCGCAAAAAAGCACGCGACAACACCCCCAAACAGCAAAAAAGCTAAATCTCATACTTACAATATCTCTCGGCCTTCGGTCCAAACGCGCTGTGCAGCTAGGTCATCATCATAACTCCTGTTTTCCACCACGGATTTCCTGAAAAGCAAATGCAATCAAGATTAGACTGTCGCAGCAGTGCTTCGACAGAGACCCCGCAACCCACCCACAAACAGCAGGAAGCCCCCCAAAACGCTACATTGAGCAAGATGTCAGAAGAAAGAGCAAAAAAAAGGCTTTTCCTTATGGATTTTGTCCAAAACACTTCTATCCGGTATTAGACCTTCCCAGGAATGCCCCAAGACCCGCCAACCCACCCGCAAAAAAGCACGCGACAACACCCCCAAACAGCAAAAAAGCTAAATCTCATACTTACAATATCTCTCGGCCTTCGGTCCAAACGCGCTGTGCAGCTAGGTCATCATCATAACTCCTGTTTTCCACCACGGATTTCCTGAAAAGCAAATGCAATCAAGATTAGACTGTCGCAGCAGTGCTTCGACAGAGACCCCGCAACCCACCCACAAACAGCAGGAAGCCCCCCAAAACGCTACATTGAGCAAGATGTCAGAAGAAAGAGCAAAAAAAAGGCTTTTCCTTATGGATTTTGTCCAAAACACTTCTATCCGGTATTAGACCTTCCCAGGAATGCCCCAAGACCCGCCAACCCACCCGCAAAAAAGCACGCGACAACACCCCCAAACAGCAAAAAAGCTAAATCTCATTCTTACAATATCTCTCGGCCTTCGGTCCAAACGCGCTGTGCAGCTAGGTCATCATCATAACTCCTGTTTTCCACCACGGATTTCCTGAAAAGCAAATGCAATCAAGATTAGACTGTCGCAGCAGTGCTCCCAGACCCCAAAACTCACCCACAAACACCCGGAACCCCGCCAAAGAGCACCTCAAAGGCAAGCAAGTCAGCAAAAATGGCAAGAAATTTCCACCTCATATTTGGTCCAAAACACTTTTATCCATTATTAGAGCTTCACAGCAATGGGCCCAGAGCCGTCAACTCACCCGGAAAGAAGTAGAACACCCCCACAAGTGCTGAGTGTTTCTTCATTGGGCGTAATCCAGCACTCTGCTTTGAGGGAAATCGGAGTCTGGAGGAGGAGGATAGAGGAGCATGTTCTTCAGAACTTGTGAACCTGAGGAATGTAGACTGCGGCACCTTCAAATCAATAAGCAAACAAGTGAAGACAGTTCTGCTGATGGTCTTGTTTTTGGGATTAGGTGATTAAAGTTTGAATTAAATTAACTGTGCAAAACAAAGAAAGACAGACACACAGGAATAAAAGTGAATAAGGACGAAAAAGAAAGTTATTGATTCATTGTCTCATTTTCAGGGCTCGGTGTCAGGGTATAAGAAGAAGATTTCGTCATCATACTCTGCGAATTCAGGCAGGATGAGGTCAGTGCCACCGAACAGAGAACAAATCCCCTCATCTACGTTGCCGTCTTCATGCGGCGTGCTTTCTCGTACTTTATAATCTGGTGGTATGAGGTGCTGATTTATCTTGATCATTGTCAGCCGCTCCACATTTTTGGGCGAGAGGCGGCTCCGTTTGGGAGTTACAATGCCACAAGCAGCACTGAAAACACGTTCAGAAGACACACTTGCGAGTGGGAAAGACAAATAGTTTATAGCCAGGTTGGAATGCTGTGGCCACAATTGTTTTTTGCCATGCCAATACTGCAATGGCTCATCATTAAGAAAGACCTCTGTTGAGTCATTCAGATAGTCCTGCACCATCGACTCAAGGTCATCAACGGTTCCTCCACTTTGCTTACTTTTTGCTGTGCCTGTGACATTTTTTCGAGAACCATACCCAAGCAAAGTTAGCCAATCCTCTACAGCAGCCACTGTTACTGTTGTGTGTGGTGCAGATGATCCAGTTGCCGGTGTCTTTAACGGCTGAGAGGTCACTTGTGCCACAGCCACAGGTGCAGAAGTGGATTCTTGTGACTGGGGATGGCCTGCTGATGCTGATGCTGATGTACTGCCTTCTCCTTCAATAACCTGCCGTTCTTTTTCAAACCTCTTGGCTGACCAGGCTAGCCAATGTTTGTACTTTTGAACATCTTCATCAGCAAAAGGAAAGAATGCTTGGCCTGCCAGCGCCTTTTTGTAGCGTGGATCCAGAATAGTAGCACAAATGTAATGCTGTTCTGACTTGATCTTTTGAAGACGTTCATCACCACGTAGGCGCTCTAATAATTTCTCAGACAAAATAAAAGGGTCTTTTTTTTTTTACATCTTTTTCAAACTCAGAAGACACCGCCATCAGTTGGTGCTCCAGCATGCACAACAATGGGATAGCTTTTCCCAAATTACAGTCCTCCTGGCTGACTGCACGCGTGAAGAACTCAAAAGGACGAAGCATGTCTGTCAGGCTTTTAACTATGTCCCATTGCGCCGCACCCATCCGCAGGTCCTCCTTCTGAGTTGTACCCTCTGTTAAGAAAGAGTGATCGAGTACCGTATACTGCTCATACAGACGCTCAAGCATGTAGAAGGTTGAGTTCCAACGTGTTGCCACCTCCTGGATGAGTGCTTTCACTGGCATTCGACGTTGAAGTAGCAGCCTCCTCAGATGCTTCCGGGCCTTAAATGAATGGCTGAAATGGTTGCACATTTTGCGGCAGGTGGCCATTACCGCAAACGCTGCACTGTCTCTATCACTCAAGAATTTTTGAACTACCAGGTTGATACAGTGCGCCAAACACGGCACTCTGAAATAGCCACCCAGCGCCATGGCCTTAACTACATTGGCGCCATTATCCGTGGAAACATAACCAATCTGGCGTTTTTTTGGGGATAGCATTTTCAAGGCCTTTTTGTTAAACTCGTCCAAAATGTTTTGGGATGTGTGACTTTTCTCCAAGCCAAACATGGCTAGTGTTGCATGTTTCCGAGCAGCTTTAAAAACTTGGTCCGGGTCAACACCTGCGTTTAGCTTTGCTTTAACACCTGAAAAAGAGACCCAGTGTGCAGTGATGCACATGTAATCAGCGCCTGCGCCACTGGTCCACATGTCTGTTGTCAGATGTATTGTGTGAACAGCACTCTTCTGCAAAGCTGCCCCAATCGCCTCCAGCACATCTTCATGTAGTGCTGGAACCGCAACTCTGGCAAAATAGAACCGGCTAGGAACCTTCCATTTAGGGCAGAGCGTTGCCACTAATTCTAGAAAACCTACCGCTTCTACAAAAGAAAAAGGGAGAAGGTCCACAGCTAGCATTTTAGCCAGCTTAGTGTTATACAGACGCGTCAGTGGGTGGTTGCGTTCATATGGCGCGTCTGAAGAAAACATGGTTCTAATGTTGCCCTGGACCAAGCATTTACGGGATGATAATGACTTCATTGACCCAATTTTGCTCGCTGGTGAACTTTTGCGCGTTGGTGTCTCACTCGCTCCAACACTCTTAGTGTGCCTCACATTGGGTGTGCTGCTGACAGGGGTACTGGGTGTAAGTGAAGTGTTTGACACGTCTTCTTCCTCCTCGTCATCATCAGGTGAAACATCAACGTTTTCTTGACTTCCAATTCGGGCTTCCTTGATCGCCTTTAGGTGCGCAAACCATTGGACAGTGTGCTGTCTCCTAAGATGACCTCTCTGGCCTCCGGTACCATAGTTGGTACCCAACTTACCATGACTAACTGCAAGCTTACAAAGGGTACAAATGGCGAACTTCGGCCTTTTTTGGCAAACAGTAAAGAAGTCCCAAACTGGGGACTTGAAGTGTCTGTGGGGGCCGGAGGAGGCGGCGATACTGGTGGTGGGCATGCTGCTAATGCCAGATGAAGTGGAGGATCTGGATTGCCCAACTTTTGTACGTTGTACACTTTCACCACCACTAATTAAGGTCGAGGTGGATGGAGGTCCCTTCTTGCCAGAAAGAAATATGGAAGCGGTACGAGTTGGTGTACTACTTAACTCCAATGATTGTGGTGGTGTTTCCACTGCCTCCTCGTCGACAACATCATCATCATCACGCTCAGCAGCTTCTCGGGCTAGGGTCAAAATGTCTGTTTGCTGCATGCCCGCTGGGGCTGCAGTGACCTTTATGATGACTGGGTCGTCGTTGTCAGAGTCTTCATCAGCAGCAGTATCCGCCACTTCTTGTTGAGCCTCATCATCACACTCCATAAGTCTGAGACTTTGGACGAGCTTCCTTTTACGCTTAACTACCTTTGTCAGATCATGGTGTGCCTCACTCTCAGACGGCAGTGGTGCTGGTTCCCAATTTTGATCCGTATCATCAGAAGGAGGTGTGCTTGAAGAAGATGTAGACACCACCCTTGATCTCTTCCTTGCTAGGGGTGTGGAAGACAATGAATGATCATCAGGAGGAGTGTCTTCCTCAAATGATACCTCGCCTTGATTGTCGATTTCCTGATGTGCCCCTACTTCGGGAGGAACAACTATTGTGGGCACTTGTGACCCTCCATGCACCTCTGCTTGCGCATCTCCTTGCGCTGCCTCTCCTTCCACATGTACTTGGGCTTGTACTTGCACATGTGATTGTTGTTGCGGCTGTGGTTGTTCAACACTCGTCAGATGAGCTACAACAACCTGTGTTGATTGAGGGACATTGCTGCTGCTTTCTTGCGATGAGCCAACATCACTGGTCGATGGTGATTGAAGAACTATACTGGCTGCCTCTGCAGCACTCAAGGGCTTGGACTTAAGTTGGCGTGGTGGTGGTGGTGGCACTGAGCCCAATGGAGCGGGGGTGCTGCTGCCAGCTTGGTCCCCAGCAGATCCCGCTGCTGCTGCAGGCATACTTTTTTTTTTACTCCCAAAAAAAGGGGCGGGCGGCACACCAGTCTCCTTGGTAACTTGCTTCTTCTGCTCCTTACTGGCACCTTTCTTGCTAGAGGAGCTACGGGTAACTTTTTTGGGGGCCATCTTCTTCAGAGCAGGTCAGAACAGCAGGCAGCAGTTGCACGAGTTGCAGAGTTGTCTGTGTCCAGACGTGACGTCGCGTGACGTTATGCTGCACACACACACCGCTGCAGGACTTCTTCCTGGCACTGGTGGTTCTCTTGAGTCTTGTGCACCTAAAAGCAATGGAAGACAGAGGAACATCAGTTCAGTTATACACCCCAAAAAATCGACAAAACACAGAAAAATCAGCACAATCCCATGCCATCCATGATGTTTACATTGAAGACACCCCACAGAAAGACTAGGGCCATGCAAGTATGCAACACTCACTACCCCTGGGCATAATGGATGAAAAGTAGGCAAAATAAGTGCAGGCCTCAGACACTGCCTCTCTTCAAAATGGCCCCTTACACCCCAAGCCAGTCCACATCAACAGTACACCCCAAAAAAACAGAAAAACAGCCAAAAATCACCACAATCCAATGCCATCCAGGATGTTTACATTAAAGAGAGTGAGACCACACTACAGGCACACTCAGTCCATGCACCACTACCCCTGGGCAAAAGGCCACACCAGCAGCCCCAAAAAAACGACAAAAACAACAAAAAACAGCACAATCCCAGCCCATCCATGGCCTCAATGGTGTTTAAATTCAAGAGGACACCCCACAGAAAGACTAGGCCCATGCAACACTCACCACCCCTGGGCAAAGGGCCCCACCAGCAGCCCCAAAAAAACGACAAAAAACAATAAAATCAGCACAATCCCAGCCCATCCATGGCCTCAATGGTGTTGAAATTCAAGAAGACACCCCTCAGAAACACTAGGCCCATGCAACACTCACTACCCCTGGGCATAATGGATGAAAGGTAGGCAAAATAAGTGCAGGCCTCAGACACTGCCTCTCTTCAAAATGGCCCCTTGCACCCCAAGCACATGTTGCCTGTACCAGCCAGCACTCAAGATGGCCACCACCACCACCCACATGGCCAGTCCACATCAACAGTACACCCAAAAAAAACAGAAAAACAGCCAAAAATCAGGAAATCACCACAATCCAATGCCATCCAGGATGTTTACATTAAAGAGAGTGAGACCCCACAGGCACACTCAGTCCATGCATCACTACCCCTTGGCAAAAGGCCACACCAGCAGCCCCATAAAAACGACAAAAAACAATAAAATAAGCACAATCCCAGCCCATCCATGGCCTCAATGGTGTTTAAATTCAAGAAGACACCCCACAGAAAGACTAGGCCCATGCAACACTCACTACCCCTGGGTATAATGGATGAAAAGTAGGCAAAATAAGTGCAGGCCTCAGACACTGCCTCTCTTCAAAATGGCCCCTTACACCCCAAGCCAGTCCACATCAACAGTACACCCCAAAAAAACAGAAAAACAGCCAAAAATCACCACAATCCAATGCCATCCAGGATGTTTACATTAAAGAGAGTGAGACCACACTACAGGCACACTCAGTCCATGCACCACTACCCCTGGGCAAAAGGCCACACCAGCAGCCCCAAAAAAACGACAAAAACAACAAAAAACAGCACAATCCCAGCCCATCCATGGCCTCAATGGTGTTTAAATTCAAGAGGACACCCCATAGAAAGACTAGGCCCATGCAACACTCACCACCTCTAGGCAAAGGGCCCCACCAGCAGCCCCAAAAAAACGACAAAAAACTATAAAATCAGCACAATCCCAGCCCATCCATGGCCTCAATGGTGTTTAAATTCAAGAAGACACCCCTCAGAAACACTAGGCCCATGCAACACTCACTACCCCTGGGCATAATGGATGAAAAGTAGGCAAAATAAGTGCAGGCCTCAGACACTGCCTCTCTTCAAAATGGCCCCTTACACCCCAAGCACATGTTGCCTGTACCAGCCAGCACTCAAGATGGCCACCACCACCACCCACATGGCCAGTCCACATCAACAGTACACCCCCAAAAAACAGAAAACCAGCCAGAAATCACCACAATCCAATGCCATCCATGATGTTTACATTAAAGAGAGTGAGACCACACCACAGGCACACTCAGTCCATGCACCACCACCCCTGGGCAAAAGGCCACACCAGCAGCCCCAAAAAAACGACAAAAAACAATAAAATAAGCACAATCCCAGCCCATCCATGGCCTCAATGATGTTTAAATTCAAGAAGACACCCCACAGAAAGACTAGGCCCATGCAACACTCACCACCCCTGGGCAAAGGGCCCCACCAGCAGCCCCAAAAAACGACAAAAATCAGCACAATCCCAGCCCATCCATGGCCTCAATGGTGTTTAAATTCAACAAAACAGTTGTATCATGCACCCATAACCAACCCTGGTCCTACTGGATACTGTGGCTACCCACAATATAATTTATTTAATGTTCTGAAAAAGTTCCAAAAGTGTAGTTGCAGCAACTGTAATGTCCCAAACAAACTTACTTGTGAAAGTTGATTTCTAATCCAAAAGTGATCCAAAGAAAGTCAAAAAGGCCTCAAATCCAAATATCCAGCAGCACCCACAAAAAGTAATCCTTCCAGCTCCAGATCCAAATGAAAGTGACCAGGAGATGGACAAAGCACTGGGAGGAGCCTGCTGGACAGGAACAGGAAGTTGGAGACTGTGGGGCACTTCCTTCCCTCCCCCCCAAAAAAATTGACTCCTTGCAAAAAAAAAGACCATGCAAATGTCAACCTGAGGAGTGATTCTGATAAAAATCATCATTTTCTGAAGGTTTATCCTGTTTGCTGGTGGATTTCTTGTGCAGAATTGCAAAATCTCTATTTCGCGAGTGCGAGATTGTTCCTTTCCGCCGCAACTACGTGTTCGCAATTGCGAACTCTCGCGAGGTGTGCTGTGCAAGGTGGCAAGCCGCGATTACGTATTCGCGGGCGCCAAACTCCCGCGGGATCACGCAGCAAGATCCAAAATGGCGCGGCACTCGCAAAATATGATCGAGAAAAACAACTCGGCAAACGCTTAATGACGGAAAGTGAACGCCGTGCACCACGCCGCGCGCCGCAACCAAGCAATAAATCCGCCGCGAGCGGATTCACGGATTTTCGACAAATTCGCGAGAGTTTGCGGATTGCGAATTTGCCGAAAATCCGAAAAATCCGCAAGCGGAGCGGATTTTACGCCCATGCTTACTCAAGACCCGCCGAGGCGGGGAATTGAACCCTGGTCCCGGGCTAGACCTCTGCATCAGGGTCTGCTGCTCTAACCATTGAGCCACACACTCGCAGAACTCTGTGGAATTGGGCAGAGTTTTTTAGTAACTCCATGGAATTCCACAAAGTGAAACTCCGTGAGCTCCGCCCAGGTCTATCCTTTACGTCTTTCCACTACAATGCCTTACTTTACACCTTCGACCTATTGAAGCACACCCTGAAATTGCACTTGCTCAATAAATACTTTGGTACACGGCATTCCTTGTTTTCTACAACTGATTAATTGCTTATTGAGAAGAATGCAGACTCCAAGTAAAGGCCTTTGATCATTTTTATGCACAAAATACTTCTTAAAGCTATTGGAAGCTCCCTTTGCATCCAGCCAACTGCTTTTGCATTGATATTGTAACAAATCATGCGCTATATGTCGTGATAGTGTAAATGTATTTACTCTCATTGGTGTAACCGTATAATTCTTCGGCCATGATTTATTTCTTAGGGTCCCAAGAACTACCCACCTATGACATGGACCAGCCTTTGCATCTTGGCTCCTGAGGCATGAAAAACAAATACGAGCTTGCTCCACAGAAACTGTTTAATTTCTGTTACTATTTCAAGGACACTCTCACTAGGTAAGAATAGGTACCAGCTTGGGTTCATTGTAAAAATATATCAGGTCACCACTACCAGAAACCTGTGTAGAGGCTGGGTCTTCTTCACTGGTCTTAGCCGGGAAACCTCTATACGTCTGACTCTGTGCTACTATTTCCTGTGTCAATAAACCTTCTGAGATTCTGATTGGTGCTTGAGATTTCTTCAACACTGTATTATGAACTATAAATAGGGCCACTGGAATTATGCGGCAGGGGAGCACCAAATTATGCGGCAGGAGGGACTAAAATATGCCGCAAGAAAGGAAAATTATGCAGCATATTGTGGCACATTTTTTTATACAATACTTCATTATTTTGCAATTTCTAGACATGGCAATACCGTCTGGGAAAAGACTTCACCTCATTAGGACTGGTTTAACTATCAATTCAGAAAAAACTACTGGGCTTCCACTGTGCACAAACCCACTTCACCAAGTTTTTAGTAATTTTTGATCTGTATGAGCTAGAAACAACAATTTTTTGTGGTTAAAATCTGCAGATTATGCGGCAGATTATGTTGTTATGTGGCAAATGCGACAAATTCATAATTATGTAAAAATAAAAGCAGCAGCCACAGAATTGCATAATTCCAGTTGCCCTGACTATAAATAATTTGTAAATAATACTGTGCTCTGGCGTCCCTTTGAGCTTTGTCAGCGCCAATATGAAACTTCAAACTAAAAAAATAGGCATCATGATGGTGACGCGAAAGGGCAGCATGTTTCTTTCTTGGTGGTCCAGTGTCAGGCAGTGGTGCTGGAACCATTTTCAGAGTGGGGGCTGCTGCCATTAGTGGTCCATCACTGAAGTCATAGGGATCATGAAAAATGCAAGCAGAAAATGTGCCAAGCCCGTTCAGCAGGTGAGTGGTATTTAGTTGGTGGTGCATTATGGAGGACTGGTGAGGTTATGCAATGTCATTTAGTGACAACACATTTTCCATTGAAGTAGCCACTAAATTTGCACAGATATACAGGTTTTTTTTTATTAATGTTTACATTGGGTTTTTAAGTACACAACAGCAAGATAATATCTCAAATGTCCCTTACCCCCCACCTCCCCACCCAAGTTGGAGCAAGCCATAGTAACAATCATTATTATTTTGTTAAATCAGATCTAGCGGCATAAAGAAAACACAAACGTATTCAACAATCCCTCAGTCATATGTATATCATTGCAGTCATTATACAGCGATAACATTAATGTAATCATCTGCGGCACCATCATGTAATTCCATCACCGGAGTATCCATGGTTTGCTGTAAGTGACCTTGCAAAGTATATATTAGTTTATGCTTGACTCCGCATTCAGCACCCATTTTACGTATTCCCACAGCCATTGCTTACCATTGAGTAATATGGGTGTCATCCATCGTCTGGCAATACACTTCTTTGCAACCACCAGCCCTAATTCAGCAATTTGTTCCACATATTTGTTGTGGTTGGCCCAGAAGGCATAGTTGAATGGGCCGTTGCATTGTCAACTCATTCAAATCATTCAACACCTTAATTACAGCCTTTCAGAAGTCACTTACCCCTGGTCATTCCCACCACACGTGGACAAAGGTTCCCACTGCAATCTTACACTTGGGGCAACCCTCAGGCTTAGTTGAGTCTATCCTATGCAGCCAGTTCAGTGTAACATAATATCTGTGAATACACTTATAATGTATAAACTTGAGTCTGGCATTATGCGTAACCCTCTTGCAATTACCAAGTATATGGGCGCAGTCCTAGTCTTGCAGCTCTCCTCCTATATCATTTTACACTGTAACCTCAATGAACCAATGCGGGCGGCGTCCTTCGGCAAGAGCAATGCATATAATCTGGTGATCAATTTACTCCCCTCTCCCATATCTGGCAATGTTTGATTAAAAATATGTGTGTGTGGTTCCTGTGGAAATCCAACCCATGGCCTTGCAAATGGCCGCAGCCAACCCTGCGAAGACCAGGAAACATCCCCAACAATCATTCTCCATTTGTCAGATAAGACCCCCTATCTCATCAGGCGGCCATCTTTTTTTTTTTTTTTTATATATTTTATTGTTCAGGCGGCCATCTTCATATAAATCTCCCAATGTTTGCAGAATGTTGACCCTGTCTCTATACCGTAGAAACAGAGGCAACATGGGGCTAATTCCTGTAAACCACGGTATCAGAAATTGTGAATATATATAGTCATCCCCTTTGTTTTTCGACGTCTGCTCCCCTACGCTCCGCAGAGTCTGGACCTGCATCGGAAGGAACATTCTCTTTTCCTATGGATCAACGGTAGAGCCAGAAGCCTGCGCAGCTTAACTATTTTATTTAATTTATTTATTTAGCGATTTATAAAGCGCCTGGTGACCCGGAGGCATCCCCGCGCTAATGATACATGTGAAGTCTCCCGTAACTAGTCTCGCTAATGTATCAGTGACCAGATCAGTATGTTGTTCCATGAACCATGTGACAACATGCTGCAAGTGAGAAGCCTAATAATACAGAGATGTTTCAAGGCAAGAGCAAAGTGGGCTCTGGCCCAGGGCCCCAGCCTTTAAGGGGGCCCCTGATAGAGCCAGCTCTGTTCAGTGAGTTGTGCCCTGATGACCTTGAATATTTCTTAAACAGATTGTTTTAATTAATGTTTAATGTGGCTGATGTGTGAGAGTATTTAACAACCATTTTGCAGAGAAATGTTATTTAATTAAAAAAATTCTTTTAGACCAAAACAGGACCTCACATATGAGACATAAGTGGGTATCACAGAGATCATTTGCAGTAATATCAGTGAGCTGCTGCTGTGTTACAATATTGAAAACACATATCCCTATCTCTGAATAATAGATGTAAACACATTTAGAATTTGGAGCAGTGTGCCTGTGCACTGCGAGGGACCTGGCCAAAAAGGTCATGAAGGAGCTGAAATTGGGTCATAAATTCAAAACTGCTCGAACATGGGCCCCCAAAATACATTTGGCCCAGGGCCCCCACAGTCCTTAAGATGTCCCCTGCAATAATAGATGCAGAGATGTGGAGCCTGTAACCCACCATTATCCCAAGGTAATTGCAACACTTTCAAGCTGATACGTTCTATCCCATTACCCAGACGGGCAACTAGTGACAAATTTCGGGGGGGGGGGGGGGATGAAAAATATTTGGAGGGGGGTGCTAATTTTTCCAGCCATAGGCAGAGTGACTCTAAGAAGGGGTGACAACACAACAAAAGCCTCATTAACAAGTAAATGGCCTTTCAAAGACCTGTGAAGAACTTGGGCGCGGCTGCAATTAGACGGTCCCCAGCCCGCGAAGCTGTCTCAGCCCGGGCTGACACACACGACAGGGGTGCTGAAGCCCGGTGAGCCCAACAGGTGTTGCACGCCTGCCATTACCCCAGTATAGGAGCTGAAGCAGTTCGTCCGAAAGCATGCATCCGGCCCCTGCATCGGCAGTAACACATCCATGACCTGAGGTAATCATTTTGCTAATCGCTATCCGTCTCATGAGTGACATCGGGAACTGCAACCATCGGCCAGACATACAGTTTTACTGATAAATCTTTATAGCGCACAAACGAAAATGCATGGAAATTGGGTGTCATTGAGTGTTTATCTTTTGCGCATCAAAAACTAAAGTGTTTTGATTTGTTTTGATCCTATCAAAATGTGCTTTATTTGTGCTTTCCTAGTTGATGATATATTTTAAATATGTGTTAAGTTAATTTACAGGTATTTTAATGTTGTCTGTTAGAAAAAAAGCTGACCTCCTACAGCCTTTCTTTTCTCTTCCTGTACCCCAGCAATATTGTCACCAAGGTCACTTATACAAAATGTTCTCACTTTGCAGTCAGAGAAATAAAAGTAAACAGTTTTGAATGAGCATCAATTTGTCAGAAGACAAACCCTGACATGTGACCTGTGTCTTTGAACGCGCAACAAATGTGAAAAAATAAACACACATTTTAAAGGCATCTTTATTGCTCGGTCCCCTTCTGAACTCCAGCCTGGTAATGTGTGGGGGTGCTGCAGCACCCATGTGCCCCTACTTCCAGGTGGTTTTCAATGCTTTGATTCTAGGCGCTATATACGTATGACTGTAGCAAGGTTTTATTCTTCACTTTCTTTAGTCTCCTCCAACGGTTGCCTTGGCTCAACGGCTTTGGCCTGTCAATACTTCTTGTGCCTGTAGATGGGTGAGGGTGCCCGATAAGAAACGAACAGATGCCCCAGTGGACAGTGTAATATGACAGTGAATTTCAAAGGCAAGGCAGCAGTCAGAGATATGTATGGGGTGTTTTTGGCCCTCAATTTCCCCAGGAGAAAAATGAACGTAATATGTAGAGCTTTATTTATTAACTAAATGAATTAACCAATAAATAAATAATAGCAAGTAAGTAAATAAGTGCAGGGGCCCAAAGTTTTTCTTAGGAGGCCGCCACCAGAACTGCCACATGGGTTGCTGAATACCAAGGTTTGCTACGCTTGAATCAACGTTATGCCTCTTTCTTCCACATCTAGACACTCCTTGTCATTGTATTTATATTATAGGTTCTGTTCATCGCTGTTTTCTCTCTTTGTCAATGTTTTTCCATCTCTCACCTCCTCCTTCTTAGTAACTTTTCTCTCTATTGTTGTAGGTGAAAGCCTGATGATAAAACATGAGTCCCTGTCTCCAAATTAGTGGGCCAGTGCCCATGAACTACAATTACCAGCACAAACTAAGCATTGGTGGAATAACACTGATAAGTAATGTTAATATTGGACAATGCTATGTAAACACCATGAAATATGTGCGTACTCAAACGTACTCGCATCTCCAGTGTTAAATTTACCCGATGTGTCCTCCTCCTCAACCCCGAGTCAGAAATACATGGTTAGGCAGGCCCTGCGACCTTCATCTGAAGCAAATGATTGACAGATAACTGGTGGAGGACACACGTCACCCTTAGACAGAACGCACAAGTAGGAAAACCCAGACCGATCCAACAGATAGGCAGCAACACCACAATGGTCTCGGGAGACTGGCCCCAATAAAACATGTTTGGCCGGACGGGTGCGTGTTCTCAAAAACACCATAAAGTCAGATGCCACACTAAGTTAGGAACACACAGCCAATCACAACACAGCATGCACATTACACACAGTGATCACGCACTCTTCATGCCAGACATACAGACACATACCCACTGGCCTTGCAGTATGTTCACACAAGGATGAGGCTCACCTGCGCTTCTTATCAAACCCCGACTTATGGCCCCGTGACTAGGCCCAAACTATCGCCAAAGGAATGCATAAACTCATGTAAAGGTTAAAATGATGGCTGAAACCAACATGCTTCAAGACTGTCTTTAGACCCCAACCTGATAGCCTGACCTCCCGGTTGCTGCGTTTAAACAAATAACTGTTTCTTTTTTATCAAACGCCTCTTGTCTTTCATTTTTACAAAGGTAAATTCATATTTGAGAAGCACTAAGACATGCCCTCTGACCTAACTGCATAAAAAACATGTGTGACCAAAGCGACAAGTACAGTGGTGAATGTGCAAGGAAAGGGCCTTACCGTTGCCTCATTGTCTCAGGCCCGAGTTACAACTTTCTACACACTGGTTTTCGGATTACTTTAACAAAATGCTAAGTGTTTATTTTGAAAAGAAGTTACTTTTTTGTTTAACCCCTTGGGTGCTCATGACGAGGTCAGCTCGTCATGAGCTACGGCGCTCCGGTGCTCATGACGAGCTGAGCTTGTCATGACCTCGCCCGTTCCGTGGAACGCTCGCACACCGGAGCGCCGGAGCTCATGACGAGCTGACCTCGTCATGAGCACTGGGGTGCTGTAGACGCCCCCGCCCCCCAGCACAGCGGGGGAATGTGCCCCGCAGACAAGGGGTTAATTTTGTAGGTTGTATTTATTTAACAAACAAATCCCTCTGTGTTATTGTCTTTCACCAGCTTCTGTGACGTCGCCCCCCCATCTGAGCTATGTTTTAGGGGTGACCCAACAGCGGTGTAGCATGGGTTCCCAGTGCCCGGGGCAAGGCAAGTATACTTACACTTTTCTTTTAAAATATTGCGCCCCTAAGAATGCCCATAAGAATTTTGTGCCGGGGGCAACAGCCCCTGTGGCCCTGCCCACGCAACACCACTGCGACCCAGTACTACCCTACATGGTTGTTTGGACTCAGGGGTGCAAGAGCAGCAGTGGCTCGTTGGGGTGCATTTCATATTTCACTATATCAGGTTTGTTTTCATTCCATGCAGCGTCTGCTTACACTTGGCACAGAGGACAGGTTTCCATGACAGCAGGTACAGTAAGTGTGACTTTCAACTAGGTCAGCCCAACCAGCTCTGGAACATTGGGGGGGGGACGCTAAACTAGGCAGGTCGCCATGTAGGGTGGGTTGGAGACACAAAAAACAAGAGTCAAGAGAGAAGGGGCAAATGACAACCTAATATAGGCAAAATGAAGGAAGGAGAGAATTAAAAGCAAGTGGAGGGTATATGAAAAAAGAAACACTGAAGAATAGAATGGCTATAAGACTGCAGACTAGGGAGGCAAGATGGCGGATGTTGGCGTGTCCGAGTGAGCAGGCACTGAATGCCTCTCGCCGATCACCGCGCCTGCCTTGCCTGACGGCTTGCTTCAGGAACTGAGGGATTACCGGCATTCTCTTTTTTACTTGCAGCAATGCTTGGCGATGTTGCTTGACTGGATCCGGTTACATCGCCTGTTCCATCGCTGTGGCTGGCGTCTTCTATACTTTGTCCCTGAGCACTTTTCAGCTACGGTCGGCAGTCGGCGGCGGCTTCTTGCCAGCTCTCACCTTACAGACACTGCGGCAGCGGCCCCAGCAGGCTATCCCAAAAATCCGGACTGTCCTGGGGGCCAAACACATTTTGCTTTGATGGCGCCAGAGAACGCCAATAGCTCGGCGAAAGGACCAAAGATGCGGGCGGCGGTTGCCGCCACAGGAGGTGCACCTGGTGTGCCGGAGACGCATGGCAGGGGTTCTGGTGCTGGCGCTGGCGCTGCTGATAGCGCTAGTGGAACTGGTAGCGCTTTTCAGCCTACAACGTATTTACTAGGGTCACCATCTATTTCTGTGTCCACCGCTGGAAAATTGGATGAAGCCGTAGGAATCGCCAAAATTCCGGGAATCTTTAAAAAAAGGACCCAACTTAAAGGTAGGAATCAACCTCCAGTTGATATAAACACTTTGCAGAGCGCTAGTGTGTGTTCTACTGTTGCTCCGACTGCTGGTTTGGAAACTGCAATGCAAATAGACTATACTGCATCCCCTTTACGGTCTGAAGCTGAGATACCTATAGCCATGGCCCCGGCAAAAGAACCAGAGACCCCTGCCGCACCGGCGGTAACCAATATAAGTTCTATCACTGGGGATACCAGCATAAGCAACATACCGGGGGGAACCGCAGCCCATCCGTCTGCTAGTTCAAAACCAATTACTGCTCTGTCGGCAAAACTGGGCAAACCAGACAAACCCTCTGAAGGTGCTGAGGGTTCAACCATAGTAACTAAGGGAGGTGTAATTGCAGGAACAAATGAATTAACTGAATTAACTGGTGACGCGGATTCTATTGACTTTGCCTGCAATTTTTACTCTATGTCAGATCTCTCTAATGCTCTGGAGACCGAGAGCCTGGAGGGGGGTTGGCCGGATGATAGAAGCTTGACCAGTCTGACGAGTTCAGCGCTACCAGAGGATGATGATATCACTCCGTTAAGGAGGGAAGAGTGGGGCGAAGAGGAGAATACTGTACGAAAACTGACCGAGCTTAGAGATAGGCCTAACTCACCTTCCAGTAATGGAGTAGAGAATGAAGGATCCCCTATACTGGGCCACTCTGGCGTACCTTTTGATGAATCTATTAGGGCCAGGGATGTGGCGGAGGATACAAAGAGCCTGAAGTCAAGTTAATTACTATTTATCAAGCAATGTTACAGCATCGGGAGGAGACGAAGGCGGAGAACTTGCGAACGCAAGGGGCGGTTCGCAAGCTCCAAAATACGGTCCGTCGTTAAGACTTGTAACGAAGTGGCCAGCGTCGGGTAGGCAGAAGGAAGAATCTCTGAGATTGAAGATGAAATGGTGCAACATAAAACTGACATCTCTTCCCTGGCTGCATTGCGTGAAGATATCAATTGGAAACTAATTGATTTAGAGAACAGATCTAGGAGAAATAACCTCCGCGTTCTAGGCGTTCCGGACGAAAGTGAAGGCAGTAATATCCGACAATTTATTATAGGACTGTTTACAGAAGCTTTCCCTGAGCTGACCCAGTGGCAGTGGGAAATAGAACTGCAGAGGGCTCACCGATTCCCTTTTCGGCAGAAGAACTTCAGAGGGACCACAACCGTCAAGCCTAGAGCAATACTAATCTGTCTAAATAACTTTCTGTCATGCAAAGCTCTGTATGACCTAGCTAGGCCTGACCGCAAGAGAAAGGGGAAGGAGGTTGAATTTTTTGTTGGTCCTGATTATTGTCAGGCTACAGTGCAGCAGAGATGGCAACTTCGTCAACTTATACCTCTGTTTCAGGCCAAAGGCTCACCGGCACATCTTCTGAATCCCTCTAAACTCAAGATTATACACAAAGAGAAAACGCATTTTTTGATGTCAGAGATTAGTGCCAAGGAGCTCTTGGCCTCTATGTATAATATAGTTACAGATCTTTTTTTTGGTTGTCTTTGTCTTGTGCGTTTTTATTTTGCGTTCACTTTGCTTTTTTGCCGTCAAAGGGTCAGGTGCGACCGGCGAGACGCATCTTGCCTTTCTTTCCATCACCTAAAGGGACTATCCAGTCCCTCTGCCTCTTTTCGGTGGGTGTCTGGGTGGGTGAGGGTGGGCTGAGGGGGGGTTCGGGTGTGGGGGGGGGTAGGGGCAAGAAAGAGTAGAGTAGTTTTTCCAAATGCAAGGAAAGGTTGTAATCTGTCAATTAAATATTTTCTCATTGCATATGTTGATATACTTGTCTAAATAATAATTGTGTCAAGAGACGTTTTCATGTATCACATATTAGTCTTGGAAAGCTATCTGGTGGATGACAATGGCTAAATGAAGGATTTGCTCATGGAATATCTGTGGGCTGAATGACAAAAAGAAAAGAGGGATAGTGGCCCAAATTCTTCATTCTATCAAGGTGGATTTATTGTGCTTACAAGAAACACACTTATCCTGGAATAATAGGCATTGGCTTAATGATTTAGGTATGGAAATTGTGGGATGCACGCAACAAGGAACAACCACAAGAGGTTTTGCAATCTTGAAAAGACGGGGTAGGGGAACCTGTAAACAGTTAAAAGCTGACTTTTATGGTCGCTGGGTGATCTGTGAAATTTTGTTTTGAAGGCTTTTCCTGGACTATTTGTGCTGTTTATGGTCCTAATTTAGATGACCCTGAGATGCTGAACCACCTTAGCATTGAACTTGCTGGATGGCCCTCTCCTCTAATGTTATGAGGAGACTTTAATCTTTACCTGGATGGGCAGTTTGATATAACTAGTGATCTCACGTATCCAGGTAAAAAAAGAAAGTTTATAAAGCTATAAGAGGGCTAATTAAAGAATTTGGCTTAGCGGATGTAGGGTATGCTAAAGGTTTGGGTGCTCCTGGTTGTACTTTTTTCTCTGCCCCGCATCAGAAATTTGTTCGATTAGACTATCTTTTATCACCTCTGGATATGTCAAGAATTCCAGGTATAATATTCTCCCTAAAATAATTTCGGACCATAACCCTATTACGTTAGAATTAGATATAAATATTAGTTCTCCTGGTCGGGCTTGGACATTTGAGCAGAAACTACTAGCCAACCCACTGTATATTGAACATATCGGGAAGTGGATCGTTGAATTTTTTGATTTCAACCGTGGTTCTGCCTCTGCATACGTGGTTTGGGATGCTTTTAAGTCAGGGGTACGGGGGGAGACGCTGTCTTATTCAATTAATAATCAACGGAAAAGCCGAAAGCTATTGGCAGCTGAGCTCAAGAAATTGCAAGAACTTGAATCCAAACTTATGACGGCCGTTAGTTCTGGCCAAAATACAGAGCAAATATTGATGGAGTTGGCCATTCAAAAGTTGAGGCTCTATGAGAACTTTGCTAGGAAACTAGCGGCACAAATAGCAGTTCATCGCTCGCAAGTCTATGAGGTGGGAGAAAATACTGGCAGTATATTAGCCAAAAAAATATGATAAAAAGAGGCTGCTAATCGTATAGATAGCATTCAGGATGAGGCAGGGCAAACTCACGAAAAGTCAGAAGAAGTCTTGGAAGTTTTCCGTCAATTCTATAGCAAACTGTATATGGATGAAATAATAGGCTATACCTCAGATTCTTTTTGGGATTTTAGTGCTAGTACTGGAATGTCCATATTAACGTTAGATCAGCTCGCAGATCTAGAGAGAGATATAACATGGGAAGAAACTGAGGTGGCTATCCTCTCACTTGCTCTAGGTAAGGCGGTGGGCCCAGATGCCATTCCCTTAGAGTTCTACAGGATGTTTCGGCACCTTCTGAAGGAAGATCTGATGCTAGCCTTTTTGGAAGCACAGAAGGGTAACGCCCCGGCATCTTGGCCACACTCGACGATTATAGCTTGTCTGAAAAAAGATAAACCACCCTTGCTGTCTGCCTCTTACCGGCTCATATCATTAATCAATGCCGATAGCAGGATCTATTCAAAGATCTTAGCCTCACGGATATCTGGCATAATTCCATCTTTTGTGTCCCAATTCCAACATGGATTTATTCCGAACCGTGATACCACTGACCATGTTCGTCGTCTTATTGCTCTCGTGGACTGGGCTCAGGCAACTGTGGGACCACAATGGGAGTTACCCTGTTGTATGTCGAAAAGGCATTCGACAGGGTCGCCTGGCCATATTTGTGGGATCTTCTTTATCAGAAGGGTTTTGGTACAAAAATGATTTCTGCTCTGAAGGCTCTTTACACCTCTCCAACAGCCTCCATCAGGTTGGCTGGCCAGGAATCTGCCCCTTTCTCAATTTTTCGTGGAACACGGCAAGGGTGTCCGTGTTCCCCGCTTTTATTGCTTTATATATTGATTTGTTTTTTAATAAGTTAAATCATGCCGAAAATATTAAACCGGTTCAAGTTTCTCACAGGAGCTCTCGCTTACGCGGATGATATTGTCATGGTAACTACGGATATCAAAAGGGCGGTGCCAGCGATAGAGGATTTAGCAGCCCAGTTCGGATCTTTTTCGGGGTACAAACTGAATATCTCTAAGACTCAAATCTTTCATGTTGGTCAGGACCCCCTGGTGCATATTAGAACTGTTACAGAAGTCACCTATTTAGATATTAAAATCTCACTGCCTCTTTCTAATATCCCTGATCAAAATATAAACACAGTTCTGAAAAAAGCCAACTCAATGTTGGAGAGAATAGACCATCTTCATTTATCTCTCTATGGGCGCGCCAATGTTTTAAAAATGAAGGTATTACCTAAGCCTCTTTATATGTTCCGAACTATTCCGCTTGAGTTTCCTCCTAGCTGCTTTAAGCAGTTAGAAAGGATGTCAGCAAGATTTGTATGGGGCTATAAGCACCAGAGACGGGCATATAAAAAGATGATACTTCCGAAAGATCGGGGTGGTTGGGGTATACCGCATTTTATGTTCTATTATTTGGCGTCCGTCTTGCAGCTTATCAATCCATTGTTGATTGGTGATAGGGCCCAAATCTCGCCGTTACATTCTCCCTCAATTTATGAATTTGGATTTGGGGAGGGGTGTAGGGGTTGTTTAGTCAAAATGATAGAACCCAGTTACTTTAAAAAAACTAAATTTAAGATCCTCAAATCAGCCTATGTGGTATGGAGATAAGTTAAGCGCCAGCTTGGCCTCCCAAAGATCACTGCTTATACACCTTTTGCAGTAAACAAACAAAATTGCCGGACAGTTTTAGTTAATTAACACGAGTACGCACCTAGTATTATCAATTACTAGGCTGACAAACCATCTGTGTTTAGTCACTTATATTTTTATGAAAAAAAAGATGATCAAAAGATTTCATAGCATCAAAAGCGATTCACTTCACATTTATAAAGGTTCACAAATACATTGAAAAAACCATACATGATACATTAAATCAAAACATACACATATAACAATTGTGATAACGTTAAATGAAGACAACTGTGGAATGCCTCAAAACAATTCCTTTTTAGAGGCACTAATCCTGAATGCAAATAAACAAGTGGACAGCTAAGAGAACAAACTAGCCTACTTGTTATAACCACCACTAGATACACATAAATCAGTTCAACGTACGGTGCACACCATAGGAAAACACAAAACTATGCAGCAATGTAAAGTTGTGTACAATTTATATTCCTATTGTGCCCTAACAAGTAAGTATCTGGGTGGGACTGGACGCCGACGCGTTTCGAACCCGTTGAGTACCCTTTTAACTACTCAACGGGTTCGAAACGCGTCGGCGTCCAGTCCCACCCAGATACTTACTTGTTAGGGCACAATAGGAATATAAATTGTACACAACTTTACATTGCTGCATAGTTTTGTGTTTTCCTATGGTGTGCACCGTACGTTGAACTGATTTATGTGTATCTAGTGGTGGTTATAACAAGTAGGCTAGTTTGTTCTCTTAGCTGTCCACTTGTTTATTTGCATTCAGGATTAGTGCCTCTAAAAAGGAATTGTTTTGAGGCATTCCACAGTTGTCTTCATTTAACGTTATCACAATTGTTATATGTGTATGTTTTGATTTAATGTATCATGTATGGTTTTTTCAATGTATTTGTGAACCTTTATAAATGTGAAGTGAATCGCTTTTGATGCTATGAAATCTTTTGATCATCTTTTTTTTCATAAAAATATAAGTGACTAAACACAGATGGTTTGTCAGCCTAGTAATTGATAATACTAGGTGCGTACTCGTGTTAATTAACTAAAACTGTCCGGCAATTTTGTTTGTTTACTATATAAGAGTGGTCCGGCCGGTCAGAGACAGGACCCAGCCTTCCTCCCTTTTCCCTTATACACCTTTTGCAGCACCAGATATCCTCCCTTTAATATTTCGAGATTCTATTACTAATAGGTTGCGTTTTTATGGAATTCATTGCCTGGGTGATTTATTGCAAAACGGACACTTTGCCTCTTTTGCTGAGCTGCAAAATAAATTTGGGTTGCCAAAATGCGATTTTTTAAAGTTTTTACAGATCCGTAGTTATCTCAACACTTCAGGCCCCCAGGTGGAATTCCAATTGAGGAGAATTCCTCTTATTGAGAGTATGTATAGAAAAACACCGATAGGCCAATTATATGCATATCTTATTTTATCACTTCCTGATGATCTAGAGTACTATCATAATAAATAGGCAACAAAGTTGGGTATCAACATAGTTAATATGGAGGAATCA
The DNA here is from genome assembly GCF_964261635.1 of Lissotriton helveticus. NCBI lineage: Eukaryota > Metazoa > Chordata > Amphibia > Caudata > Salamandridae > Lissotriton > Lissotriton helveticus. The sequence continues at coordinate 183,982,540 of NC_136068.1, read as the reverse complement.
ATAAGCCTAGCAAACAGGGTTCTGCTGACAGGAAGGATGTGCGCCCAACATTACATGGCTCTATATGATCTGTATTATACGCCTGGCAAGATATCTAAATGGGGAACAACGATTGGGACTACGTGCAGCAGATGTGGTGAAGCTGCTGCTGACTCTGTGCATATTGCTTGTCCAGAATTAGCTGACTTATTTCTTTCTATCAAACAATTTTTGGGATTATTATTGGGTACACCGGTTATCATAACTGGGGAATTGGTTATGTTAGGTGTAACTTCAAATGTATGTCTTAATACATTTTCTGAGTTTGGAAAAAGCTTTGTATTCATCTGTATGGCGCTAGTGCGCGCATGTAACACGCACAATTGGATTAGTCCTGTTACCCCTTCTTTTGTCTCATGGCGTGCTCGTCTTTTAGCAATGTATAATCTTGAATTGGCTCTATATAGGACCAAGGGTCGGAAAAAGAGGTCCACTGGTATTAATATTTGGGCCCCAGTCACGGACTGGATATAAGGGAAATTGTTTGTTTTCTGTGTATTTGCTTTTTTTTCTTCTTTTTTTTTCTTTGTCGTCCTTGCAGCTTAATATGTTTTTTCTTTATGTAATATCTGTTGTTTTCTACTCTGCCTTTCTTGCATAAAATGGGATAAAAATACTAATAAAAATATTATTTTTTTTAAAAAAGAAGAAGAGAATGGCTTCAATTGGGGGTAGGTGAGCGGCCATAGAAAGACTACTGCACCAACATGTCACGTACTGTGAAAAAATGTATTAGTCCTATGGCCAACTTTTTTCACCAATAAGAAGGGAGTTATACAGTGAGAAGGGGAGGAGATAGCATGCCATGAATTCATGTAGGGTCAAGTGCCAGGGTTTTTTAAGCACGTTTAGATAAGTCCCACCTGTAGGGTCTGGGCACTAGGTCCACATGCAGTGGAAATGATGACACAGACCCATGATTGTAGTGACTGGAACTGGCCTAGGGCACGTGCACCCGGCCCCTTTTCTTAGCAGGGTCACCTAACAGGTGACGCCTTTGATCGGTGGGTATTCAGAGTGGACACAACACAAGGCTGAACACTAGAACGTGTCCAGAAGGACCCTACACCACCCACCAACCCAAGAAATTCTGAATAGATATGGGACTAGCATCCAAGATGAGCGAGTTTGAGGCACAGTTTGAGCCTCGGCGTCATGGACCAGATATGTGTTAGGAGAGATTGTGCCCAACCTCTTTCCCAATTTACATATATGGAAGAAAGCCAATGCAAGGACTCCATTCAACCGGAGCAGGCTCTTTGGCCAACTACATTAAGAGATATGATTGTCTGATAAAAACAATGGCGTGTCTTTGCTAGGCAAGATGGCAGACGCATAAGAACGACACTCCCGACCCACTACAGTTATCCTGGCATTATATCTCTACCAAGAACTTCCCTCAGCGCCTCTGTGTGCTGCATATGTCCCACACCAGGTAACAGACCCAACGGTGGCCCTAGAGTCGATGAGGCACTGCGCAAGGCTGCCGAGCAGGCCCGGAGGGGTGGTGTGGCTTGGCGGTTGTGAGGCAGGGCAGAGACAGCTTGCCAGTGCAAGTGAAAGACCAAGAGCTGAACGGAGAGTGGTCTACTCCAGCTGTGTGATGGAGATGGCAGGAAGCCCGTCGAATGGAGTGTGGAGCCCTGTGCTGCCCGGACACGGAGATCTGCCCACGAGATCCATTCAAGCAGCAGCGAAGGAGAGTAGCATGGAGACCCTTTTGGTTCCTCAACAGGTGCGGCCACCTGGATCTTGACTCGCCTGCCCCCACCTCCACAGCAGGGTACTGCTGTACCTGAGAGCACCGCAGTGTGCGGGGGATAGAGTGATTAGGTCCCTTTCCCTATTACAATAGTGAGGCGCCAGTCTGGACTGGACCTTGGGTGCGAGAGGCTCATGGTGACATCTTGAGCAGATGAGACAGAGGAGCTTGCAAAGGTAATAAGGTTCACCATGGGGGTGCAAAGGACGGACATGCAGGCAATCAGGGAGATGTGGGAAACCTGACCCCGGCTCAGCGGGCGGAGAGTGAGCCCACCAACGTTGCCAAATTTAATTAAACCCGAACCACTACTGCACCAACGAGGCAGACGCCGACTTTGGAGAAATAAGAAATTTGTTTCCCTTATGTTGATATGGAGATTAAATAAGCGAATTGATTTGCTCTTTCCTGACGATTGAGATTCCTTCTATCACAGTAATTTCTCAACTGATTCTTTGTCGATCAAGGGGTCAAGAACACATACCAAATCAATTGCGTCCTGAAGATGGTCTTAACGATGTATTTCAGTGAAGACCGAAACGTCGACCACAAGTCCATTCTCCTTAGCAATTGTTAAAACTCAAATTACCTTTGAGTATTTGATCCTATGTATAGGACAGGCTCATCCTTTTTATCGGAGATGGACTTACACATTGAGAATTAAGATATTTTTTCTGTACTTTATCTTTATTTATGTTCTGTTGTCAATGTGACTTTAGTCTGTGTCATTGTATTTCTTTGTACCCCCGTTATATCAGTGTTGTATATTTAATGTCATTAGTTTTGGTTAATTTATAATTTTTTTAATATATTTTTGCATAACTCATCACCCGGATGTTGTAATTAATTTACTAATTTATTTAAGCTAGAGTTTGATTTGCTCTTTTGAGTGCTAATAGATATCACTCTGTAGAAACATTGTACTTCAATAAATCCCCAGTAGGCGGCTTTACCTTTCAGCCAAATTATTAGAAGTACATGTGGCTCAAACTCTATACTCTCACCTGGAGAATCCGTTTTTTAATGTGTGCCATGCCGGGTTGCGTCCTGCTCATGGTACTGAATCAGTAAAAAATCAGTATTTCTTTTGGTAGTGGATGATATGCGTAGGGATTGTGAAGACAACTTGATCTCTGCACTAGTTTTATGTGATCTCTCAGCGGCCTTCTACACGGTCAACCAAAAAAACTATTGGTGGGCCGTTTGGAGCCAGATGGAATTCAGGGCCCTGCCCTAAATTGGGTGCAATCTTTTCTGGTGAACAAACACAGTCGGTTCTGTTGGGAGCTTTTAAGGCCCCAGCAATTCAATCGGACTGTGGGCTTCCACAGGGTTCCTCCATTTTCCCTTATTTAATTAATATTTACATTAAACCCCTTACTCAAGCCATAAACGAGATGAACTGTAAAATATACAATTATGTGGATGACTCCCAGCTTCAGTTTAGATTTATTGTCTCCCTTGAATCCCAAACTTCCAATTTGTTATGCAGTTTATCTAGGACTAGATGGGTAGCAATTTTTTTAAAGCTCAATGCTGACAAAACTGAAATTGTAATTTTAAATAATAAAATCTACATTTGGATTCCCTCTGCTCGACCTTCTGAAATGGCGGAACCCCCTGCCCCTAAAACATCAACTAAAAGCGTAGTTTTTAACATCAACCACGAGATTACCCTGAAACCCCGGATAGTTCCTGTGATCTCAAACAGTTTTCTGACACTGATGAAAATAAAAATGATTGCTAGCTATCTTAACCATGAGAACTTAATTCTGGTGGTCATTGCGCTAATTACTTCTTGGCTAGATTATGTCAATTCCTTCTATCTCAGTCTTCCCAAAAATCAACTACGTAGACTGCAGATTTTCCAGAATCAGGCAGCCACTTACTTTTTGAGGCACCTAGATCCTACCATATTACCCCCTCTTGAGGAGTCTTCATTGGCAGCCACTGGAAAAAAGGATCACTTTTAAAGCCTGTTGCATTATTTTTAAGGAGTTTTGGGGAGGGGGTTCCCGAATTTAAGAAACAGAATCATGACATTTTTATCAACTAGGAATCTATGCTCATCCTTTGCCACCTTATTCACCATCACCAAGTTTAAGAGGCACAGGATGGGTGGTGTCAGGTTCTCAGTTAATGCCCCTATTATATGGAATTCCCTGCTTCAACCTCTTCACCAGCAGACAAACTATTTGAAATTTAGGAAAGAGCTAGAGACCTGACTTTTTAGGCAAGCTTATTTGTCTTCCCCTTTCAAGTTTGCATTAAGCTTGATTCGTACCCTCCTTGTACTCAGCGCCAATAAATCGCTGGATGTATGTGCACTCTATAAGTGCATTATTGCATAACATAACCTTTTCTACACAATTCTGCAGGCCCTACGAGATTCAAGAATGGCACTGGAGCAGAAACCAGATGCAATAGCCATTGATGTAGGCCTGTTGCGTGCTGATCACAGGGCAGAGGAAATGAATCAACTCTAGCCACTCCAAGACTAACAGTGGTCACCCTGCAACTCCAGGTCAATAACAGAGTGTGTCAAGAATGAGGAATACTGTAAGACACAATTGGCGTGCTACTGGGATCTTCTGCCGACAAAGTCTCGCCCGTGTGACATTTGGGATCCATTCGCAAGTTGGCTGCTTTCTGCTGCTGCAGATGACCCATGATACAATCGATTATGGGTTGTGATCCCCTGATTGGCACTGAGGCAATGATTGGGAATATAATGTTGTAAAGGTTAGAAGTATCTGTGGTGACCTATATGTCAAATGTTAATGGGGCATTTGTTTAACAGGTTTCTACCTCAGGCTACAGATGCACTTTATGTTAAATAACTGTATCTCTGTATCCCGAACGGGCCGGCTGGCCCGCCAGTAAGTAATGTACGGCATTTTGTGTTATTGTTTGTTTATTTCATACAAAATGCCAATAAAAATAATTTTAAAAATAAAAATAAAATCTGTATCCACAAGGCACAATACCAGAGCAGAAAATACAGTACTTGGTCACAATAGAGAACAGGCTTGCTTGAGATGTGTTGTGTCATTGGTTAGTGGCCTGAAAGCATGCTTACAAATGTCACCTGTTGAAGGTATTTATTGCCTTCAAGACGCCTGTGGAGCTTATGGAGGGAACTCACTAAGGGCCGCTGCCTACCAACCTGTGAGTTTTAGAATGCGATAGCATGACTTGTGTTGTGGGAAGCCCACTACCGCTGTTCACCAAGTGGTCTGTACCTGTGCAACTGACCTGCAGATTTAACACTCTTTCTTAAAACACAGCTAAAGTTGAAGCAGTGCTAGGCAGCTTGCTTGGTGGATTCATTGTAAAAACTTAAATTAGCTTCTTGCACTTTACATTTGTGAAGATTTGACTATTCAGCACCTAAGCATAGCTCACCACGTTAACTACAAATTCAAACTTGTGATCGACAGTGATTTAAGGTGATTTTGTTAATTATTTTTTAACCAATTATCCTCTTCCCAGGTTTTGAGAAGCTCAATAGAAAGGCTCCTTACTCAATCAGGGAAAGATTTTGATGACTAACAATTATGATTCTCCGATCAATTTTTGAACATTTCTGCTCTTCGATAATCATTAAATGGTTCTCTTTTTATCAAAACATATGGTGGACCTTGAAATTGCTTATTTTGATGGTGTAACTTTATATGTGTACATTGTGGCCCATTCTCCCATAAAGTATAACCTTGCTGTATGGAGCACGTTTTCAAAGGCATATCTTATAGAAAAAAATTGTATTTATGCAGATCACACTATGGGACATATTCCAAAAGGCTAGTACATTGGCCTTTGCTTCTTCCTGTCTGATGTTCAAAGTCTCAGCTGTAAGGTTGATACGCCTTAATAGTTGTAGGAAAAGTACTTTATTCAGCCATAGGCCATTAAACTAACACAATAAAACAGTTAAAAACATGATACATTGATTTCATAAAACAATACAGCAAATAACACATAAAATATTATATAAGAATGTATCAAAATAGGCCTGATTGCACAGAAGATAATCCACAAGCGCAAACCAAAGATGAAAACCTACATGGTCCACCATGCTTAAAGGTAAGGTTCATGTATATCATGATGTAGGTAGTAGCTTGAGCTAAGTGCAGTCACAGACCAAGTAAACAATTCACAATAAAAAGGAGTGCTCCAATAAGTTTATTAGTAGACATATTAACAGGTGGGGATAAAATTTATGGACCATTTGGCAAAAATATAACTACATGGACATAACATATACCGGCAGATGGCAACATTGGGTCCCTCGCTGCAAGCACTAGTGCGTGTGCAAACCATGCACTGTCCTGGACCGCAACCATAATAGTGCAAGTGCTCTATTACTCAGGCAAAAGTCCTAATTACATCCTGATCCCACCCACTACAGAAATAACAAAAAATGCAGAACTCTAATGTTAAAGTGGAAGATCAAGTTGCTTCTAAATCACAGCCACTGACAATAGGAATTTGCTTTTAAATCAACCAGTCATTCTACTCGTGTCGTAGCTCAAGATTCGAAAAGCAATTAAAAGTGATGAAACCATAAACTCTGACAGTAGGGTTTCAGCCATTTTGCCCCAGCTACGGAATATAGTGGACAACAAAATAAGATATGTTCTATGCTCTCTACCCTGCCCGGACAAATGGAACATGATCGCTTGTCACTCGCCTTGCGGCTCGTCTTGTTCCTTCTATGAGTGTAGCTGTTCACTGCTAGAGTGCGGACCCTGAATTTGACAAAAAGCGTCTTTGCCCACTATGGAACAACCTCATCAAGATAGGGTTCAAACTGACGAGCGGGTTTTATGGGCAGAAACCTCCCATTAAGGTTGTCCCTGTCAACTTTCCATAAGCACTATTTGTGTGCCCCCAAAATATTTTCTTCACATTACCCTTTTTTGAAGGGATGATGGCAGAGGGATTGGTCGACAGAGCTTCAAGACCTAGCCTGAGGAGCCATTTTTTTCATGTGGGCTAGCCAAGTAACAATTGTGTCCCCATCCAAAAGGATGAGTTCACAAAGACCTTGCCTATTTCACTCAAGCTTTGGGCAAGACCATAGCCTAACCCAGTATGCCGAAAATTCTCAGAGCGGCTAATTCATCAATCTGCTTTAAAAGAAAGACGAAATACAAGGAGACTAATGGTGTGGATTGGGGGAGGGATGATATGGACCTTATAAAATAGTTTTCTCTGACAGGGAGACTGTGCATAGAACCTGTGCCCCAAACCTCAGCCCTATAAAGTGCAGCCCACTGGATCACAACCTTATAAACCTCCACTTTTGGAGAGGCTGCTCTCTAGTAATAAATCCTGTGCATCCTTCCGATAGTATGTATGTATGTATGTATAAACCGTTTTGTAACTCGCTCTGTTACTTGGGAGTATCCTGGCGCGATTGGGAAGAATCAGAGGAGAACAGACGAAAAAAACAACTTAAGTCACACTCCTGAACAGGTGGGTTTTCAAATTTTTCTTGAACTGGGCAACACCTTGCATGGAACGCAAGTGAAGAGGAAGAGCATAGTCACTGATTTATGTAATATAATAGCCCAGGACTTCTCGATATGGGATGACCATGTCATGGAACTGTTGAACCTTATACCAAGGTAATCGAAGTGTTTGACTTCCTCTAGTAACTCAGACCCCAGTCTGAAGTTCCTATGAAAGGACCTGTGCGGCCTTAAAGTTATGATTTTAGTTTTCTTTGCAGTAATCCCGAGCCCCCTATTACTAAAGAACTCCTGAAATTTGTTTAACAAATTCTGAATCCCCACTGGTGTTTTGGATATAAAGAGTGTATCATCAGCGAACAGCAGGCCAGGAATGGGGACACCACTAAGTTTGGGTGTGTCATGGATGCAATCATGGAGGTAACTAAACGCATTGTTGATGTAGAGGGAAAACACTGTTGGTGCCAATACACAGCCCCGTCCCTACCCCAATGCATTTAGGCAAAGTTGTTCTCATGTAACCTCTCCAAGATCCCTACCAGGGTTGGAGGAGCCCCAATTTACCTGAGATTGCCCCAGAAATTAGCTCTCGCAACCATGTCTAATGCTGCTCACAGATCAATGAAGGCAACGTATAGATGATCCTTTAACATCTTAATGTACTTCCAGAGTATCAAGGACAATCTAAATATTTGATCCACATTTCCTTCCTTGGATCTAAATGTGGCCTGGAACAGGGTGAGACAATCAAAGTTTGTAGCCCACGCCTGAAGTTTGGCCAAGACCTGGTGGCAAAACACCTTCTGCAAGATGTCAATAAGGCTAAGAGGCCTATAATTGCTTGGACCTGATCTGGCACCCTTTTCAAAATTGTAAATAATAACTGCTCCTCTCCACGAATCAGGGAGAAGAGCACCTGACATGATGGAATTGGACAGGATTTTATTATTTTTTTTATTTTATTTTTAGAGTTTTCTATAGCGCGAACCAGACCCAATATAGGGTAACAGAGCGCCCCCCGGTTTTAGAGATAAAATCACTTCCTAAGCAACCTCTAGAGGAAAAGTAATAATAGCAATCATCACTGGATCTGTGTTAACCTGAGAGTGCAAGACAGGGCTAGAAAGCAGGTGGGATAAGGAGGGTTTAGAATAAAGATTACTAAAATGTTTGACCAAGTTCTGCAGATGAATATGATGGGTAGTAGGAGTTCGAACTTCAAAGCTGATATGGGCAATTATATGCCAAAAAGAGGAAACATCCTTCCTCTTGGAAGCTTGTAATAGATCTTGCAAATTTTTCTCATCCCAACTCTTCTTACTGGCCACTAGCACCTTTTTGTACAGGTTCCTTGCCTCGCGAATCTGCTGGGAGCATAGAAATCTAATAGCAGTTATTAGATTTGAGTTGGCCTGTCTGCAGTCCTTAGAGAACCACTGACTGCCGGCACCCACCTCCACCTCAAAAAGACTGCTTAAGGAGGAGAAGAAGTGGCCCTGGATAATAGTAATGGGGATGTCATGTATATCGACATCCTCATATAGCGAGAGAGCTCAATCGGGGAGACTGGATTTAGAAGCAAGCTGCGAAGGGTAAGAATTAATTTTAAGCTACTTAAGGGCCCTCCTGGAATTCCCAATGATTACATCCCCAGGTAATCGGGGCAGATCCAGAATCTCATACAGTTCTTCTTTAAGTGTTAGTTGGAGAGGATTGTGATCACTCTCCAGCCTAACAGTAACACAAAAGTCCACCAACCATTCCCATAGGTCAAGAGATAACAAGATGTAGTCGATCCTACTTTTGGTTAGGCCTCTGATGAATGTATCAGCCCTAATCTCGTCAGAATCTGTCCTGCGATTACATGCCGGAACCCAATGTGCAATAGTAAAGGGCCAATTGCCACTAGAGGGCATATTTTTAAGGGTCGAGGGGTGTTCAATCCCAGAATACCCAGGGCTGAATCCACCGCTTCAGTTACCAGTGAGATGTTGTCCAGCAGCTCAAAAGTGGTGTTAAAATCGCCCCACAATTATAAGCTTTGCTTTGTAATCAAGGACTCTAGGTGAATGTCAAGGAAAGACAGTATAGGTGAGGGGCAGTTGCAACCCACACCACAGTTGTACGTTATAAATGTTAATAGAGGGCCCTTTACTAACCCATAGAGTCAACCCTAAGACATCCGGCAAATCAATTTGGAGAAGCTCAATAATCCAGTAAAGGGAGATAAACAACCCATGTTAAGGGGCCCACAGAGGGGTGACCAGAGGAAGAAGGGAGTGCGTCAACTGAAAGGGTTGCAGGAATGGATCTATGAAGCACCTCTAAGGTCCTGGTCTCCTGGAAAAAGCAGATATGGAAAGAATCGATAAAATCATCCCATAATGGGCCACTAAGCTTACTTCGTAAGCCTGCCGAATTCCAGGAGAGAACTTGCAGTTGTCCGCCGGATCTTGCTTGATCCAGTGCAGTGCCCAACGGACCATCCCTACTCTCTAGAACAGTGTCTGCCTCCGCTACCCTTGTGTGGTACTGAAAATTCTGGACCCGTGTCATAAACATCATCGTATCATGACGATTTTGATATCAGCAGACCGAGAATGACTAGTATACCATGCTCAAGCATTTTCGTCATATTCCAGTGACGAAATCTCCCAGAAATTAGAGATTCCGTCCTGAACCCTCGGGTTCCATTTTGAGAACGGCAGCCATTTTGTGATTGCCCTCACATAGGCCGATGACTAAGGCCAAAAACGAGTCTGAAGGACACGTACACCTTTGCTGACTTCTGTGTGACCTGGGCAAGCTGACTCCACTGCCGGAAGCCAAACCCGTTCGGTCAGTTCCTCTCCCAATGGCCGATCGAGATAGTATCAAGGCACAGCATACCATAAACCTTTCATCGCACACAAACCACGCCTAATCTTACACACACCTGTCTCTGCTACTTACTTTATGACCTGCTTTACGAGGAGGAGGTGCCCGATTTTATTAGGGGTCCGTCGATATCTGATGAAAAATGTTGGGCCTTGCCGGGTGATTTATTGTGGGTTGGACAAACTGAAAATAAGCTTGTCATCATGATTCTGCTTTTTCTTTGTAGTGAAAATATGTGAATGGTCAACTGTAAAATAAGGAATGTTTGCCTAAAGCATAATATTTTGTATAAAAGGGATGGCTAGCTTTGTAAGTTTGAGCAGTCTCCTGAGAATATACACCGTGTTGTACTTCTAGGATACCTGTTACTGGCTGCAGTCAATAAACTCGATCTTTGACTTCACCAAGAAGACTCTGTGTTTCTGTAGTCTGAAACAGGAAGGACTCGAAGTCGTAGGGTGTGTCCCTGGCACCACTGGGTTCCGAAAAACCCAGTACTTCAGTTGGCGCCCTACGTGGGGCGATATCAGCGGTACCGGTCCAACCCAGAGGTTCGTTAGGAGCTTCGCGTGAAAATTCTGGAGGAAGGCCGCCACTTCATCGACCCCTGCATGTCGACGTGGTCCGAAAGTCTTTGCTGCGAGCTTCCCCGCTTCCCGACGGCTACGAAGGACTGCTGCCTGACTATCGCCCTGTTTTGGACCATTGATGATTGGTAGAGCGAAATGATAGACGAGTCTTCTTGTGACGTCATCGATACCTCAGTTAAGTATAAGTGGAGTGTCTCCCAGTCCTTAGTTGGTTCTTAGTTTGGGTATCCCCTTGGGATCTTTGATTTGGAACTTGCAAGTACCAAAGCCGAGGGACTCGTGCATTCACGAGACTATCGTATTTGATAATCCTTTGAAGTTTGAAGCTAGACTAGAGAGCGAAGATGCCTGTTCTTAGCAGACTTGGAAATTTGTTTTGTCTTGGTTGTAATAGGGATTCCCGATTGGAGGACTTGTGTCCGGTTCCTCCGATTGGAACTCCAACCTATGAACTATATGTGAAACATGGCGTAGGCCCCATCACATATAATGAAGTATGGATCCGATACACCAGAAAGGATGGTGTTTTAAAATGGCCCCAATATGGTAGTTTTGACACGGACATCTTAGATAATCTGGAGGTCAAACTTTTTAAGAAGACAGCCCGGCCGGCGATGTTTGACTCTTTCCGCCTATGGCGTAAGGAAGCCAAACAGAAAGAAATTAAATTAGCAAAGAGAAATAAGAGAGAAAGGGGTATCTCGATAATGCAAGTTGCTACGCAGTTTAAAGATAACGAAGAGGAACAGGCAAGTGAGCAGTTGCACAGGCAACGTAAAATGGCGATTGATAAATGTTATCCAGTTTTGCCGCCTCTTCAGCAAGATGCAGCAAAAGAACTTGAAAAAGACCCCCTAATGTCACACTTATTGAGTTCGCCACCCCCTTATGCGCAGAGTGCTACAGCACCTCCGCAACCTTTAGTTGTGCAACCTCCGATTGTTGTGCCTCAGGGTCTTCCACAGCCGCCAGCTCCTCTTCAGTTGGCTCCTATTCCTCTGGCGCAGCCTCCTCAAGGGCCGCCGACTTTGCTACCTGCTCTATCTGTACTTCCTACGATCTTGCCTACTGCATCGACTACCTTTTCTGGTATTCCACCTGATACGGCCTCTGCGTCTGCATCTGCGAGTACCCTGCCTCATTCTGTTTTTCCTCCTGTTCGCTCGTCGACTTCTCCTACCGTTCGACAGAGAATGACTTACACTGTTGCTAGCCTTCTATATCCTCTCTTTGGGGCATCGAGTATGACCCCTGTCTCAGCGCGCAAACAGTTGCGTAGTCAACTGCCTGACTCTAGAGAGCAGGAAACATTGGATTATTTGGCACATAAATGGGTTACCGACCCGACAAGATATGAGCTAGAGTCTGTTATGGATGTCTTCCATCAGAGGGAATCACCAAAGCAGAGGTACATTTTTGAGAAAATGTGTACTTTTCCTTGTGAGGATTTAGAGGAGAATGATTTGGAGCCCAATCCGCCTGAGTTGTGTCATGTACGGTTCGAGTTTGCGAAAGGCACAATTGTGGGTTCAGATGTTAAGAAAGCAGTCACGACATTGTTATCGTTTAGGAGTGGAACTATTTCTCAACAGTTGTTTGAGTCTGATTTTTCTGTTAAGAGGAAGGCGAGACAATATCCCATGAGAGAAGTTCCTCCGGTATGGAAGGAAGCAACTCAGGCTGATGTTGCTAATAATATCGATGCTGTTCCAGCACATTTCCAACGTGTTTGGGTACATGTTCCATGGAAGCGAGCCGAAGTTCTGGCCCTTAAACAGACATTACCTGACCCCCGTAAAAACCCTGCAGGGTATTACAAGGAATTATCACAGACTGCAGGCTCATTTATTATGAATTTAGCCGACATAGACACGTTGTTCCGGAATGTTGTTCCACAGCCTTTATGGGGTTTGATTGGTCATACAGATCACACGCAAGAGTTAGGCGACACATGGGCTAATATTGGCGCTGCGAATGACAGACAGGTTGGTGGTGCTAAACCTGAGCCTTTAGTAGCAGATCTCCCCGATAAGATCGTTACGTACATGAAAACTTTAATGCCTGCTATGCGAGTGAATTGGGACAAATTGTCTGCGTGTAAGCAGAAGAAAGATGAAACAGTATCTGATTTCTTCACCAGGTTTGAAGAAACGTTTATCGACCACAGTGGTCAAGATATGAGTATAGAAGGTGGTCGGTCAACGATTGTTCGTTGACAAGTTTGTGCACAATTTGCTTCCCGAGTTATGTAAGAAATTAAAGGATTCAGAAAGTTCTTGGGCCGTTTCCTCTTCAGCACAGATATTGGCTACTGCACAGTACTATGAAAATCGAGATGAAGATGAGAAGGATAGAGCAGACAAGAAAACCAAAGAGTTAAAGACGAAGGTTCTTTTACAACAGGCGTATCCGCCATGTGGTGGTCAGAGTAACTATCAGCAACCTCAACAGTTTCAGAGGAACTCGCAAAGGTTCGAGTATCCTCAACAGCGTGCTCCTATAGGTCCCAATCAGTGTTCATATTGTAAAGAAGAGGGTAATTTCAAGTATAGTTGTCCTATTTTGTTACAGCGTATGAATGGTGCTTCTGGTGCAAGAGGTCGAGGTGTTCAACAGGCTCCTAGAGGTAGTGGACGTGGAAATTTCCCCCAGAACGCGCGTTCCTTTCTGCCTCAAAATTCAATGAATAGTTTAGATCAGCAGAATAACTCGTCTGGTAGGATGACACAGTACTATGCTGATGACTACTATGCAGAAGATGAGAATATGGAAGGTAATGATTGCTAGGACAGCCATAGACAAAGAGAGGGAGTTGTTTCAGTTCCAGTAGATCAGAGAGGACCTTACGTTGAGGTGATTACATCAGGTGTGTCAGAGCCTTTTCTGTTTGATACTGGTGCTACAAAGAGTTCTATTATGCACTCTAAACTCCCTGGCGCACCTTTGTCTGGCGAAATGAATGTTTCAGTAGGTTTTTCTGGCGCCCCGGTTAGGAACCCGATTTCTAGTCCTTATTCTGAGGACAGGTTGTGGTGAAAACTTGTTAGGATTGGATCTCTAGAAAAGATTGTATGCGACTTTGTACTGTTCTCCTTTGGGAGTACAACTTACACTGGGTAAGAAAGTGGTCTCTCCAATGTATTTGTCGAAGGATAAACTTCCGACAGAATTGTCGTTTCTTCCTGATATTCTTTGGGCTACTGGTCCTAATGATGTGGGTCTTTTGGAAATACCGCCATATGTTGTGACATTGAAAGCCAATGTTAAAATGCCACGCATTCCCCAATATAAAATTTCTAGTGAAGGTGAAAAAGCGTTGCTGGCGATCATTTATGATTTGATTGAAAAATATGTAATTGAAGAGACAAGATGCAACGTTTGCAATAGTCCTGTTCTGCCTGTTTTGAAGCGTACCGACCCTTCTCAGCCACCTGTTTACAGGTTTGTGATTGATCTTCGAGAGGTCAATAAAATCGTTGTGCCACAATTTCCAGTTGTTCCTGATATCACTGCCCTATTGACTATGATTCCAGCTTCCGCGACCTGGTTCTCGGTGATTGACTTGAAGAATGCTTTCTTCAGCATCCCGATAGCCAAGGAGAGTAGGGATATTTTCGGCTTCAGTTTAGGAGGCCGAAGCTTCCGCTTCAAACGCACTCCTCAAGGCTACTGTGAAAGTCCATCGATATATAGTCAAGCTTTAAAAACACCGCTTGATACGATTGTTTTACCGGAGGGCGCTACCCTTATTCAGTACATTGATGATTTGCTCATCGCTGCAGATACTGAGGAGATTTGTAAAGAAGCCACGTTGTCTTTGTTGCGTCATTTGTCTGATTTACATCACAAAGTGTCCCTTTCAAAATTGCAATATTGTCGACAAGAAGTGACCTACTTAGGTCATCTCTTATCGAAGGAGGGAAGGAAACTGACCCCAGAAAGAATTCAGGCAATAGCGAAATTGAGTGTGCCAAGGACACAGAGAGAAGTGCGTGCTTTCTTGGGTATTACATCATATTGCAGACAATGGATACCGAATTTTTCTTTGTTGGCCAAACCTTTGGTGGCATTAACTTGTAAAGATACACCGAAACCCCTTCCATGGTCTGGAGAGTGTCAGAAAAGTTTTTCCGAATTGCGCAATGCATTGTGTTCGGCTCCTGTGTTGGGTACCCCCGACTACAGTAAGCCCTTTACATTGTATGTCCATGAGAAAGAAGGTTGTGCATTGTCAGTGTTGACACAGTTGTTCGGAGACAAGCAGCGTCCATGCGCGTATTTTTCGTCGACTCTGGACCCGGTAGCTAAAGCATTGCCGAGTTGTTTAAGAGCCACAGCAGCAGCAGCTGTTTCTATTCGGCAGTTTGCTGGTTTAGTGATGAATAATGCATTGATTGTGATGGCTCCACATGCAGTGGACACTTTGTTAAACAGGACCAAGACACAGCACTTAACTAGTGCTCGATTGTCAGGTTATGAGTTGACACTTTTAGCGAGTCATGTGCACATAAAGAGATGCAACACGTTGAATCCAGCTACGTTGTTGCCGATTGAAGCAGAGACAGAGTCTTCTGAACAGCATGATTGTTTTCTCAGAACAGAAGAAGAAACGAAAGGGAGAGTAGATCTTCAGGACACTCCTCTTGTGAAGTGTGATGGTACCTTTTGGGTGGATGGTTCATGCTTCAAGCTTCCGAATGGTGATACGACTGCAGCATATGCTGTCACGACTTTGCATACGAGTGTTGAAGCTGCACGTATCCCGCATAATTCAGCTCAAGCAGCAGAGTTGATTGCACTTACGAGAGCGTGTGTGTTGTCGAAAGGAATGAAAGTGACCATATATACCGACTGCCAGTATGCGTTTGGTGTGGCTCACAGTTTTGGACGATTGTGGAAAGAACGTGGGTTTCTGACTTCGCATGGAGCTAAGATACAGCATGGTCAGTTGGTGAATGGGCTTCTCGAGTCACTTACTTTGCCGTTGCAAGTTGCGATTGTGAAATGTAGTGCGCACAAAAAGGTTACTGATGATGTTGGTTGTGGCAATGCATTTGCTGATGAAGTCGCAAAAGAAACAGCAAGGGATGTGATGAGTCGAATGTATGTTGCAGGCCCTGCAAGATGGGTTGGTGACGTTGGAATGTGTGAAGACACGATAGAGAGTGTGAAGTCTATTCAAGCTGAAGCTACAGAGAAGGAGTTGAGTGTGTGGAGAGAGAGTACGGGTAAAATGGATGCAAATGGTTGTTGGGTTGAATTGTCAGAGCATCAGAGATGGTTGTTACCCGATGCGTATGTGCTTGCAGTGGTTACAATGGCCCATGGAATGGCTCATACCAGTGTGAAAGGGATTTGTAAGTTGTTGGCTCCGGTATGGCAAAATGCTGGAATTCCTAACTGTGCAGAGAATGTGGTCAAAAATTGCATGGTGTGTCTGAAATACAATCCTGGTAGGGGAACCCCAACTCCAGCTGGTCATTTTGCGCCTCCAACGTATCCGTTCGAGGCTTTGCAGCTAGATTTCATCCACATGGAAAGGTGCAACAATTTGAAATACGTACTCGTTGTTGTTTGTGCCTTTTCGAGATGGGTAGAAGCATATCCCCTGAAAGACAACACTGCCTTATCCACAGCTAAAGCCCTTGTCAAGGAATTTTTCCCTAGGTTCGGTTTGCCAAGGATGGTCTGGTGTGACAATGGGAGTGAATTTGTGGGCCGAGTGATGAAGAAAGTATGTGAAGGGCTAGGTTTCCAGCAAAAATTCCACGCTGCAAATCACCCCCAATCAGCTGGACTAGTAGAATGCTACAATGGCACACTAAAACTGAAATTGGCCAAGATTCAAGCGAGCTCTGGTCTTAAATGGCCTGTCGCTCTGCCTTTAGCACTCCTATCAACAAGAATGACTGTGCATTCGCGAGTGGGACTTAGTCCTTATGAAATCGTGTTCGGCCGTCCGGCCAACATATGGGGAGTGCCAAGGCCGACAAAATTCAGTGAGATCGAACATCCTGTACTGCTTGATTATTTGTATGAATTGACGGCTAAATTGCGTGTTTTACACCAACAGGTTCACAATACTCTGCCTCAGGTCTCTGAAGCTCCAGGACATCCTATCGATCCTGGTTCCTGGGTGCTGGTCAAGAATTTTCAGCGGACAAAGAATGACTGGCCCCGTTGGACCGCCCCCCACCTAGTCCTTCTCTCAACAAGATCAGCCGTTCGAGTGGAAGGAAAGAAAAACTGGATCCACGGCGTACATTACAAGAGGGTCCCTTTGCCTCTGCCGTACGACCGGTGGGTCCAGGAGGGTATCGCTGACTCTGAGACTGAGACTGTGCCTCGTTTTCTGCCTTTCAGCGATGCACGTGTAAAAGGAACAATTTCTGAACGAGAAAGTGACACTCTTTTGCAGGAAGCTGTGCCACCGTCAATTCGATTGGACACTACAGAACCTGAACTCTTGTTCCAGGACCAGACATTACCTGGGAAAAGACGTTATAATCTAAGGCCGAGAACTATGGACTAATAAAAAATTCCTTTTCTTTACTATTTTTAGAAGTGCAGCTCTCTCATCTGAGAAACTTTTTTAGTTTTGTTTTTCGAACCACCATCCGGGTTCAGCTGTAGGGTCGCGGTTGCCAAAGTCTTTGGAGTGCAGCCGAAGACGTTAGGTCGACGGTTCTGGTTGGTCTAAGGGAGTTGCCCTGGACTGACAGAAGCATTCCTTAGCATAGAACACCCTACCATCGCGAGCAGCAATTAGAGAGGATGGAGTTTTTCGAGATGGAGAGACCTGCCAAGGAAATTAACTTTAAAGCTAAAATATGTAGAATGATGACCAAGAAACGCTTTTTGATATTATGCATTTTTATGTTGTTTAGTGTAATGATGTTTTTAATAGGATATGTTTTATTCTCTTTTCAAGTGACATTTGCATCAACTACACCGCCCATACCTCCTCCTTCTACTGTTTCCTCACATTCTTTTCACCCTCTTCCTGAACATGAATCCGCTAGGAGATAAGAGTTTATCAATAACTCCTTCGTTCAGCTTTTGCACCAACACCAATTAGTAATGAACACGACTAACTGTTGGGTGTGTGGTCTTATGCCTCACACAACGGACAAAGGTATCCCTTATCTGGTCCTGCCTTTCAGCCATAATGGTTCTGTGTGGGCATACAGAACGATGTTCATCTACGCACATGAAGTCAACCCCCTACGTTCTGTGAAAGATAATCCTAAGAATAGTGCTCTAGTTAAGGGTATAGTAGATATGATTAAGGAAACTATTTTCTATGAGACTATCCCGAGAGATGAGAAACTAGCGTATATTGGATGGAACGTGACCGGATATGGAGTTACTCTGAGTGAGAAACAGCAAGCTAAGAGATCCTCCCCGATTTGGATTGTACCCCATCAGGGTCACCTATGTCTGCAAGGTAATGGCAAGAATCCCAGAGCTCAGTTAGGGAAGAGTATCTGCACGAAGACATATGTTTTTGCGTCTCAGACTTCCCCTTCGTTCCTAGCAGCTAAGGGTACCTATTTCACCTGTCGTGATAGAGCATACACATGGTTGCCCCCTGACTTTTCGGGCACATGTTTTGTTTCGTTCCTGTTGCCTCCCACCTACACAGCTGCGGCAGATTACCATAAGACAAGGATAGTTAGAGGTGTCTTCAGTAAAGAAGACACTGCAGGACAAGAATTTGGAGACTTCGTAAAGGGTTTTCTGCCGTTTTGGGGACCCATGTTTAACAGCAGGAACATAAGGCAATTGACGAGGGTGGTTGAATCCACCGTAGTTGAAACTGCCGGTGCCCTTAGTAACTTGACTGCTGAGCTCCAGTCGGATCGCCTTATGACTCTTCAGAACAGAGTCGCGTTAGACGTCATACTTGCAGACCGAGGTGGGGTATGTAAAGTGATCCAATCGAGTTGCTGTGTTTTCATTCCAGATAACGCTCCAACAGTGTAACAGGCCATTTCCAAACTGCATAAGATTTCCGAATCTATTCATGTGGATAAAGGAGATTGGTCATTGATGGGGTGGTTCTGGGAACTGTTATCCGCCTGGGGATGGAAGATTCTGATGGTCATTGGGATGATCTTAGCCATTCTTTTCCTGTTCTGTCTGTACGTACAGTGTGCTCCTGCTATATGTGGCCTCTGTGCTACATCATGTGTGAGGAAATCTGTACCGAGGGACGAGCTAAGTAATAGGATGATGCTACAGCAACATCTCAATGACTTTATGAATATAGACCTGGACTCAGATTAGCGTGAGTGTAGGTTATTGCCTATGTAAGGGCAAAAAGAGGGTCTGTGGTACAGAAAATTCTGGACCCGTGTCATAAACATCGTCGTGTCATGACGATTTTGATATCAGCAGACCGAGAAAGACTAGTATACCATGCTCAAGCATTTTCGTCATATTCGAGTGACGAAATCACCCAGAAATTAGAGATTCCGTCCTGAACCCTCGGGTTCCATTTTGAGAACGGCAGCCATTTTGTGATTGCCCTCACATAGGCCGATGACTAAGGCCAAAAACGAGTCTGAAGGACACGTACACCTTTGCTGACTTCTGTGTGACCTGGGCAAGCTGACTCCACTGCCTGAAGCCAAACCCGTTCGGTCAGTTCCTCTCCCAGTGGCCGATCGAGATAGTATCAAGGCACAGCATACCATAAACCTTTCATCGCACACAAACCACGCCTAATCTTACACACACCTGTCTCTGCTACTTACTTTATGACCTGCTTTACGAGGAGGAGGTGCCCGATTTTATTAGGGGTCCGTCGATATCTGATGAAAAATGTTGGGCCTTGCCGGGTGATTTATTGTGGGTTGGACAAACTGAAAATAAGCTTGTCATCATGATTCTGCTTTTTCTTTGTAGTGAAAATATGTGAATGGTCAACTGTAAAATAAGGAATGTTTGCCTAAAGCATAATATTTTGTATAAAAGGGATGGCTAGCTTTGTAAGTTTGAGCAGTCTCCTGAGAATATACACTGTGTTGTAATTCCAGGATACCTGTTACTGGCTGCAGCCAATAAACTCAATCTTTGACTTCACCAAGAAGACTCTGTGTTTCTGTAGTCTGAAACAGGAAGGACTCGAAGTCGTAGGGTGTGTCCCTGGCACCACTGGGTTCCGAAAAACCCAGTACTTCACTTGGGGACAGAAAAACTACAGGGGCAGCCTTGATATGCACAACAGGAATAACTTGTATGACTGCAGATTGCAGTCGGTCCACACCGCTCAGTGGTCGTTATCTTCTAGTGGCACCCTCACTTGATCGTAAATCACCAACTCTCCCATTAGTGTAGTCAAACACAAGCTGAATCCCAGAGTCTGTGATGGGTATATCTCGTGCTTCGATTGCCAGAAAACCATCCTTGATCTCCCTAGAGCTCACGGAGATGATAATGATGTCATACGACTCAAGCTCTAAGGAGCATCTACAGGCACTCAGAATATCTTGCATAATGATCGACTTACACTATACCGAGCCACAGACACATCTGCTGATACAATACTTGCATGTTATGGGAGAAGGATCGCATGTGATCCACTGGCTGGTACAAGCATTGCTTATACACGTCCTAAAACCGCTAATAAGTCTTGGTACACGTTGGGCTGAAAACAGAGGCAGACCCTGGACTGATAAGGAATGGGGACAAATATTAGCCAGCGCCACATACATACCGCGTAATTTCAGGTTTAAACTCATACAAACTTAAATATTGCACAGAGCGTACCTCTCACCGGATAAAATAAACAAATACTTCAACACCAACACCTCTGATTGCCCGCGATGTCGACTGAATGGAGCTGACTTCCTGCATATGCTGTGGTCTGGTCCCTTACTCCAAACATATTGGTATGCGATTACAGACACACCCACGAAGTGCACCGGCGCCCAAGTGCCTAATACATGGGAGGTCTGTATCCTGGGGTTTTATCCTCGCACCAAAGGTGATAGGGTAAGCGCTAGATTCAATGACTTGGGTCTAATCAATGCAAAAAGGCTGATTACCAAACAATAGAAACATAAGGATCCCCCTGCACCGGCTAGTTGGTTGAAGTCCCTAGAGGTGTGGGCACATGCGGAAAGCACCGTCCTCCACCGGGAGGAAACGGCGGGACTACGTAAGTATCCAATAGCACAACCCTGGGATGATATTCTTAAAGCACATATATATCCTAATACTGTAACACATCCACCTTCATCGCAACAGGCAGGAGTAAATGTTGGAGATAGCGACCCAGTGAGTTTGTCGTACTGCATGTGTTGTTGAAACATGGAGCATCTGTCGGGATGAGATCTGAACTCATATCCCTGAAAAAACCTTCCATGAAAGTAAACTTTGCCATACACCACCCCGATACACATTTGGCCATAAACGAAACATAAAATGCAGCTCGCACCACCTACAAACAGCTCGGCTCAACAACAGTGCACCTTAGACAGCGCCCGTAAAATGTTGTTTTTTCACCATTGATATCATATTTGATTTCTCTTTTTATTTTCGTAATTGTAGTTTCCACATCAAAATAATGATATCTATCATCCTCAAAGATGTACATGAAAGCCGCTTACATGTCATTATCCTTAGCGTTCTGATATGTGCTATATGTGCAGAGTATTGGTCAAACATTGTTCTGTCAATTGAGGTAACAGTACCCGCAAGTACAAGGAGTTAAGAGTTAATACTATTCTACACATGCATGTAAGTGTATATGTTATAAGCTTTATATATTGCTGTGTATACAAGCTGGAAATGTTCGACTTCATATGTATAGAACCAAAAATGCATCTTTTTTGATATGTGTAACACACATACCAATGTATGTGTCAGTGTATAAAAAAGAAAAACTCAATAAAATATTTTTTTTTATTTTAAAGGATCGACTTACACTGGTAATGACCACTTAACTAATGTAAAACTTTATTGTGTAGAGATTCCCTTTCCTTATAGTGTTCCCTCCCCAATGTTGGTACATTAAATAGCTTGAAGTTGTAGTGGCCCTCGCTAAGCCTGGGCTGAATTGGTTTCTCTGGACAGGTAAAGCCACAGGGGTCACTAGACATGAATCCCGCCTGAGCCCCTCTTCTATATGGCAATCCAGAAAAAGGTGGGATAGTAGTTTTACTAGGATCTGCTTGACTAAAATAACCAGGCGTAGTACGGCTATAGATGCAGGCCCCCTTAGCAGGTGGTCCAAGTTGCCCACCCTGAAGCCCAACGGTCAGAGGTAAATGATCAGCACATACTGGTACTGACCTTGTAGTATACAGAGGTTCCCTGGTTCTAATCTCCTGACATATCAGGGTTAGGGTGGGGCAAGAGATAAAGACAGGGTCGGACTGACTACGGTTCCCTGCTATGAATTGCCACAAGCTAGCGTTTGGGTTGCAATATTCGGTTTGCATTCCAGGGATTTGACCACCTCTTTTAAACCAGCTATAAAGATATGCCTTCTTTCTGATGTTCTGGTTATGGCATGTTTTTGAACAGAGGAATCCTTAACTGAGTGACTCCCTCTTAATCAGCTCCATCATAGGCACTTCCTGCATCTGGCAGGCTATATTAACCCCAACAAAAGAAAATGGGATTTGTAATTGTAATTGTAATTGTAAGATAGTTTTTATAGAGCGCATACTATCGCTCCAAGGAGCATCTTGGCGCTGTGATTCCGTAGCCTAGAATGGTGGGCCGGAGATACTACTCACATCAATTTCAAAGTACCTGAAGGTTTATTTGAGCCTAGACTAACTGTTTACTAACCGTGTCTGGTAGATTAAAAATCCAGGTTTTCAGGGCTTTCCTGAATTCGATTTCAGTGGGGGTTTGCCGTAGGCTTTGTGGGAGTTTATTCCAGGCTTTAGTACCAAGGACGGCAAGAGATCTTCCTCCTTTTGTGGCTAGTCTAAATCTGGGGACTGTTAGGAGACACATGTCTGATGACCTCAAGTTCCGACTAGGTATGTACGTCTTGAACCGTGGGAGCAGATATTTAGGCCCTTTTTTGTAGTATGCTCTAAAGGTAATTACCAGTATCTTAAAGAGCACTCGCTTATGTATGGGGAACCAGTGTAACTGTTTTAAGGCAGCAGAAGCAGAAGACCTCCTTGGAAGATTAAGCACCAGGCGTGCCGCAGCATTTTGGACAACCTGCAACCTGTGCAGGGTAGATCTATTCACTCCTGCGTATATGCTGTTGCAGTAGTCTAAACGTGATAAAATTAGTGCCACTGCAACTGTCTTTTTTGCTTCCAAAGGGATAAAGTTGAAAAACTTTCGAAGACCGCGTATGATGTTGAAACAGGATCCTGCCACTGCATTCACTTGTTGTTTAAAACAGAGTTTTTCATCAAATCTGACTCCCAGGTTACGTGCGGATAGTACTGTTTTTGGCGGAATTTCCTCATTAGGGGGCCACCATAGCTGGGGGGAAAACAGATTTTGGGGACCCACAGGGAGAATTTCAGTCTTGCCCGTGTTACATTTCAGATGGTTAGTCTTCATCCAGTTAAAGGTTGCGGTGAGGCATTTTTCAAAATTCTCCTCCACTCTTGTAGATTTGCTGTCTAAAACTAAGATGAGCTGAGTATCATCTGCGTATGATACTGTATTGATGTTAAATGATGTTATTAGCTCAACTAGAGGTGTCATATATAGATTAAACAGCACCGGGCTTAGCCTTGATCCCTGGGGTACACCTGTTGGATTAGATTTTGGCTGACTTGCTTAATAAACACATTTTAAATAATGAAAATATGACTTTTAAAATTATTTATATTATTTATTATTATTTATATTGTTAACATTGTTTGGACATATCATGGGAGCTCCCATGTGTCTGACCAAATGTATGCTTCTCAGACAAGCTCTAACTAGAGTAAATCATGTGTCAGGAGATGCTGTTAATTATTCAAGTTTGGCTTGGATAATGTTTTATCAATCCAAAGTTGTAATACCGTGCCTCAGATGGTAAAATGCGTTTGTCATGTTTGGGTTCGGCAGGGATCGCACTTGCTGATCCTATGCTTAAAGACATTAACAAATAACTGCAAAAAAGTGTTGCCACTGTTCTAGCACGCATGGATGGCATTCATTATACATCAATATCGATCGATAGATAGATAGATAGGTGGATAGATAGACAGATAGATAAATAGATATTACCTACTGGCAGTCGCCAGTAGGTAGTTATGGTTAGGACATAGATTCCATAGGAAAAGCATTTTTTTTTGCCAATAACTTTGACGCAATTTCACAAATCATCACAGAATTTTCACAACTAGTATGCACTTGAGTTCACCTGCTGTCTGGAAAGTTTCTGAATGATTTGCGAAGCAAAGCGCATTTTCCCCATGCAATTTCCCATAGGGATTTTAGACACGGCTACAGACCAAACCGCTGAACAGAATTACACCAAATTAGGCAGAAAGCTAGATCTTGGTCCACAAAATAATGCTTTTTGTGATTTGGTGTAAATCCATCAAGTAGTTTTTGAGATATACATTTTTTTTTTTTAATTTTAGGCACTCTGACTCTCCTCAAATCCAACAGATCTCGTGCTGAGATGTGATTGGCTGCCAACACTTCAACCAGGAAGTGTTGGCAGCCATTTTGGGATTCAGACTCATCCGAGTCCCAAAACACAGTTAAAAATAAAGAAAGGGGGCGTAGTAGGAATACTCTGACCCCCTAGACCTGGTGCTGGGTTCTCTCTGGGACACAAGGGCCAAAAAGCATTTTTTTGCTGCAAAAATACCAAAGATTTGTGTATCCCCTTGGGAAAAAAAAGTGGTCCCCTAGGCTTGTTTTTATTTGAGCCCCAAAGTAGGCCAGCTCTCGGGGGCTTATTGTTATATATATTATGGGAGGAGGGTGCACACTGCCCCCTACCCTTGGCCAATCTGGGCCCGGGGACTGCCACCTCCTCGTGGCAGGCTGTCATTTTTACTGAAGGGGGCCAAGGGGCACCTCCTGAGGCCCATGGACCCCCACTTCCTCGGGGCTTTATTAATAAATTAGAGGGGGAGCCACGTGGACCCCCTCCATTGTGCTTAAGGGCCAGTGGCCACAAATACAATACATATGGGGAGTGGGCCGTATGCGGCCCCAGGGGCCACCACCTCTCTGGATCTTGCCAACATGTAAAAAGGGAGAGGAGCTGTGTGCCCCCCCCCCTTCAGGGGGACCACCACCTTCCCAGAGCTGACCCTAAAAAACAAAGGAGGGGGGCGCAGGGCACCCCTCCTGGAGCCATTAATGGCCTTGGGGACCACCACCTGGGACATAACTGTTTACTCTTGCTTGGTGAGAGCAAACAGTAAGACCACTCCTAGAAGGTGGGAGCAGGCAAACTGCTTCCACCTGCTGGGAGCGGACTTTTCATCTGTTCACCTGTCCGTTGTGAAGCAGGCAGGAAACAGAATAAAGAATTGTCCCTACATGTAAGGAGCAGCATTGGAGCTCCCCTGCGATCCTCAACACTGCACACTGGGTGCCCTGGGTCGGCTCCAGGGCACCCAGCATCAAGTGGCCAGGCTGGGATGGGCCCTCGGAGCCAAAATCAGCCCAAATTCCTTGGGGGAAGTGAATGCATGTTGATCTATCGGAGCCCAATCTGTAATGACTGATGACTGGGTTTTTTCTTGGCCTCTTCTGGTGAGAGCAGAGCCCATGGTTCTCCCTTTAAATGAATACAAGTATGAAAATGTGCAAAATCACCTGCCTGGAGGCATTGCCCGCCTACTTTAGTAGTATGCAAAGGTCTTCCTGCCTTTTGCCAGGATGATGGGCAGCTTACTAAAGGTCCCTTACCATTACCCACCAATTTTAGTGACGCATTCTTCATGCCAAAAAATATGAGGACCAAACAAAGAAGTACTTTCTTCATATAGTTAAGAGGAAGTACCCTTATTTGGAGGTGTTGGACCTAGATTACCCAAGCCTACATATGGTAGCTTGGCACAGTAGTGGTTTACAGCTAACTCCAGGCGTTGGCTAAGTACTTACACAGCTTACCCACAGTAACACATTGATGAACCACTAAAATAAATACACAACACCTTTGTTTGCAAAAATACCGTTACCTTTTATAAAAAATAATATGGCTCTTTGGATTTGAAAGCATACAGGTTATCACATCAATTGCTTTTAGGAATAAACATTGCACTTTTACTAGAGAAAATAGTTTTCACTCCTCCAGCTGTGGAAAAAGCAGTAAACCATATACTTTTATCAGAATTCAGCAGTACATTCAGAGAACTTCTTGGATAATTAATTGAAGCTCCTAGACTTCACACTCTACAGGGGTATTTTGCATTAATACACAATGACATCAATAACTCTTTACTACAGCCTACCAATTCATTGGTTATGTTAACACATCTAGGGTTACGTTGCCTAACCCCTTCTCTCCTTTGTCACAGAATGAATCTCCAGGGAAGTAGAAAGGTCAAGGCCCTTTTCTCTGCTTATGGACCTGTTTAAAATAGCTGTCAACCTTTTATCCCTTTTTACCCAACACTTCCCTCTTCACACTCCCACTCTCCTTACTGTCTTAGTGGCAGATATGCCACAGTCCATAGGCCTTCAGCTGGTACCCGCCTCTCAAGCTCCCCCGATCAGCTGCTTCCCTGCACTGACGTGGGAAGAGCCTTGCCGGCCTCCTCAGCCCAAGCGCGCGTTCTCCTGTCAGCGCTGGCTAGGGGGCCTCGTTTCAGGCTTAACGCGGTGATTTCCTGCGTCTGCGGATCACCAGGGGTTAGATGGGCGGTCGGTTGCCCAAGCGCTAGTTCCTCCAGCAAGCGCTCACAAGTAGGGGGTTCCGCTGTCAACGCGGCGCTCCGGAAAGTCGTCTGGCGCCACCTCAGGCAACCCGATGGACGCGCTGATCTCTGGGGCATGCGCGTTCCTCGCAATGGCTCCACCTCTCAGGTCGCGCTGCTCGTCGGCGCCTGCGTGTTCCTCCCCGGACCTCGTCACGCAGGGAACACTGCACCCCTGGGCCTGCTCGACCCTAGGCCCCTCCTGCTGAAAGAAGCGGTCGCGCTACTGGCTTGCGCGGAAGCGTTTCCTCGCTTCTCCTGACGCGCCTGGTGCCCCCGGGGTCCCGCAGACGGACCACACTGCGCCGCTCCTCACACGCTGCTGCTTTCCTCCCCCGGCTCCAGAAGAAGTACCTCACAGATCGGGCACTCGCTCCTCCAGGTGCTCCAGGCTCCACAGTTCCCCAACCACCTCAAGGCGCTCCAAGGGGACCACAAATGACTCGCTACCCTGGTAGGTGCAGCGCTGGGCAGGGCATATAAGACTGAGTTTCAGAAAGCAGATCCTGTCAGTTTCTACAGGAATGCTGATCCAGAAGGGTTTTTCTTCTCACGAAGCTTGTTTTCTTGGTCAATAACTGTTGTCTTGAGAGAGGGATCGGTCAAGGGCTAAAGGGGGAACAATCCTCTGAAGTAACTGTCAGCCTCAAATGACAACTAGCTGCTCTCAGTGTGTCCACCTCCTCTCACCACTGCCTCACTCCTCTACTCTGGGGTCAGCACAAAATGGCTGCTGGTCACTGGCCTTATATAGGGTGGCCTGAGACCTGCAGAATTCTCTAGGGTATTCTAGAAAGTTCCCTAATGTTAACCTATGGACCTGTCCTCCAGTGGTGTCCGTTATGGCAGTTGGTGGACACCATCTTAGGTTTCTTGAGATCCCTAGATTTTCAAGGGGGCTGACTAGGCCTCACAGGTTATGAGGGAAAAATGGCGTCATCGCCAAGGAGCACCTAGCCTCCTGACAGCATTAAAAAAATTCCTGATGGACATATGTAAAAATAAAAATAGAAAGTCTGGGAGGCTAAGGGGGACAAAAATAAATCATGGTGGTTAGAGTCTTCCCAGAAGCAGACAGGTCTAACACGCGTCCCCCCCAGCTGAAAGTGGGGAGAACTACCCAACCCCTTGGGAGTCCTCATCACTAAGGCGGAAATACCTGGATAGACCGTCTGCATTGGCATGGTCTGCCCCAGGTCGATGTTCCACCCTGAAGTCCATTCCCTGTAGGGAGATGGACCACCTTAGCAACTTGGGATTCTCCCCCTTCATTTGCATCAGCCAACGAAGGGGGCGATGGTCAGTCTGAACTAGGAAGTGCGAACCAAACAGGTATGGTCGCAGCTTCTTCAGAGCCCAAACCACCGCAAAGGCTTCTCTCTCAATTGTACTCCACCTCCTTTCCCTGGGGAGTAGTCTCCTGGACAGGAAGACCACGGGTTGATCCAAGCCCTCATCATTTAGCTGCGATAACACTGCCCCAATGCCATGTTCTGACGCATCTGTTTGGACAATGAATTCTCTAGCAAAATTAGGGGCCTTGAGAATGGGAGCGGAACACAATGCTTGTTTCAAGGTCAGGAAGGCTCGCTGGCAAGCCTCCGTCCAGACTACCCGTCGGGGTTGCTTCTTGGAAGTAAGCTCAGTGAGAGGGGCCACAATAGTGCCATACCCCTTCACGAAGCGACGGTAATATCCAGTGAGGCCCAGGAAGGCTCGGACCTCTGTTTGAGTCTTGGGGGGCTCCCAGGCGATGATAGCCTCAATCTTTGCCTGGAGGGGCTGCACCGTCCCTCTGCCCACCAAGTGACCTAGGTACACCACCGACCCTTGTCCGATCTGACACTTGCTGGCCTTGATGGTCAAGCCAGCCTGTTGCAGGGCATGAAGAACAGCTTGCAGGTGCTGCAAATGGTCCTCCCAGCTGCTGCTGAAGACAGCAATGTCGTCCAGGTATGCAGCAGAAAAAGCTTCCATTCCCGAAAGGACCCTGTTCACCAGCCTCTGAAAAGTGGCAGGGGCATTCTTGAGCCCAAAGGGCATCACACGAAATTGGTAGTGTCCCTCAGGTGTAGAGAAGGCTGACCTTTCCTTCGCCTCCTCAGTAAGGGAAATCTGCCAGTACCCTGAAGTTAGGTCAAAGGTACTTAAGTATTGGGCAGCTCCCAGCCGGTCAATAAGCTCATCCGCCCGTGGGATAGGATGTGCATCAGTTTTAGTCACTGAGTTCAAGCCTCGGTAGTCCACACAGAATCTCAATTCAGGTGTGGTGCCTGGTGGGGCAGCTTTTGGTACCAAAACCACCGGGCTAGACCAAGGGCTACCA
This sequence comes from Lissotriton helveticus, assembly GCF_964261635.1. Lineage (NCBI taxonomy): Eukaryota > Metazoa > Chordata > Amphibia > Caudata > Salamandridae > Lissotriton > Lissotriton helveticus. The sequence continues at coordinate 183,953,609 of NC_136068.1, read as the reverse complement.
GAAGGTTCAATCACCCCTAGCTCCAGCATCTTGGCGACTTCACTTTTGATGTTGGCCTTCACCTTGTCCGACAGCCGGTAGATTTTAGATTTCACAGGTGGGCTGTCTCCTGTGTCCACGTCATGGGTACACAGGTGGGTCCTACCTGGGACAAGGGAGAACAGGGGAGAAAATTGCTCCAGGATCTGGCGGCAATCACTTTGCTGTTCAGAAGTCAGGGATGGCGAGAGAATCACTCCCTCCACTGATCCATCTTTTTCTTTGTACGAGAGAAGATCAGGGAGAGGTTCACTTTCTTCTTCCTCTGCTCCATCGGTCACCAGCATTAAGACAACCTCGGGCCTCTCATGATGTGGCTTGAGACGATTGGCATGCAGCACCCTGAGGGGCTGCCTTGGGGTCTTAAGATCCACCAAATAGGTAGACTTCCCCTTTTTCTCTAAAACCTCAAAGGGGCCTGTCCAACGGTCCTGGAGGGCATTCAGCTCTCCAGGTTCCATTACCCACACTTTCTGTCCAGGCTCCAGTTCCACTGGGTGAGCGTTGTGGTCATACCACTCTTTCATAACTGTTTGGCTGGCCTCCAAGTTGTCTGAAGCCTGCTTCCACAACTTAGCCATTTGGCTCCGGAAGGCCAGCATGTAGCTCACCACGTCCTGGGGAAGCTTCCTGGGAGTCTGTTCCCATCCGTCTTTCACCAGGCTGAGAGGTCCCCTTACAGGGTGCCCATACAAAAGTTCGAAGGGGCTGAAGCCCACTCCCTTCTGTGGCACTTCCCTGTAGGAAAACAAGAGACAGGGTAGAAGGATGTCCCATTTCTTTCGTAGGCTCTCAGGAAGACTCCGTATCATACCTTTCAAGGTTTTGTTAAACCTTTCCACAAGACCATTGGTTTGTGGGTGATAGGGAGTAGTAAACCGATAGGTAACACCGCACTCCTTCCACATGGCCCGCATGTATGCTGAAAGGAAGTTAGTCCCCCTGTCGGAAATGACCTCCTTGGGGAAACCCACTCTGGTGAAAATCCCCATCAGGGCCCTTGCCACTGCAGGTGCAGTGATGGTCCTCAGAGGTATTGCCTCTGGGTACCGGGTGGCATGATCCACCAAAACCAGTATGAACCGATGTCCAGCTGAAGTTGGTGGATCCAATGGCCCTACAATGTCGATGCCCACCCTCTCAAAGGGGGTGCTAACGACGGGTAGTGGTTCCAGGGGAGCTTTTAGCTTCACCCCAGTTTTCCCACTGGCTTGGCAAGACACACACGTCCGACAATATGTATCCGACGCCACTTTCATTCGAGGCCAGTAGAAATGGGGGACAAGCCGGGCAAAGGTCTTGTCCTGTCCTAGGTGTCCTGCCAATGGTATCTCATGAGCCAGTTCCAGTAGAAAGGCTCTAAAGCATTGAGGGACCACCAAGGCTCTGGCTGAACCGTGGCCAGGTGTCTTGGGCTCACTGTAGAGGAGTCCATCCTCCCAGTAAATCTGGTAGCTCCCCTCAATGTTTCCCGCTGCCTGGGCGTTGGCCTGTTGCCGCAGCCCCTCGAGAGTAGGACACTCTTTCTGAGCTTTGCAGAACTCTTCCCGGGAAGGACCTCCCTCCACATGCCATTCAGTGGGGATGGGTAGGTTTTCCAGGGAAGCAACATTCTCCCCGGTGGACTCCAGATCCACCTCCGCAGGTGGTCCAGTTGTCTCACGAGGTGGAGATGTCGAGGCAGGGTCCTCCGGCCTCCTGTCCTTCTCCTCTCTGGCAGCCGGCTGGGCCATTGTTCCAGGCTCCAGCGTCAATGAACTCCCCCTTCGGGCAGTCGCGGACCTTGTGCTGACACAAGTCCAGTCAGGGGGTCCCAGCATCTCAGAGTGAGTCTGGTACTCCACCCTCCTCCAAGCATTGTGCTCCATATCATTCCCTAACAGGCAGTCAACAGGCACGGCAGGGCTTACGGCAACTCGAAGTGGACCTGCAACCCCTCCCCACTCAAAGGGAACCTGAGCCACAGGATAGTGGCCCAATCTGCCGTCAGCCATTACGGCGGGATGGAGTACATCTGGGATGACCTGTTCTGGAGACACCAGCTGACTCCTTACCATAGTCATGCTGGCTCCTGTGTCTCTCAGAGCCTCCCCTCTTCGGCCATTGATGGTGACCCACTGCTCATACTTAGTAGTATTAGAGGGCAGCTGGGTCTTGGGAACCATCTCTTTGTCTCCCAGGGACACTAAGGTGACACCCGCCCGCTCCCCTCCATTAACCAAAGGTATCTCCTCCCCGAGCACTACACTAGTGATTCCCGGGGCTTTTCCTCCAGTGGGAGGGGGTGGTCTTTTTGGGCACCTCACATCTCCTTTATAGTGTCCCACACCACCACACTCAAAACAATGAACAACCCTTGGCTGCTGGCTTTGGCCAGGGGTAGGGTTGCGAGGGGGGTTACTCTTGGGGATGAATCCTCTGCCCCTTCCTTGCGAAGTATTTTGTGGCCCTTTTGAGAACTCCCTCTTAATTTCCCCTCCCTCTTTCCTCTGGGGGGCGCCCTGTCCTTGCTTCTGGGAATTCCCTCCAGTCCCCTTAGTCGACACCCGGGTACTAACCCAGATGTCCGCCTCCTCAGCAAGCTTCCTGGGGCTGGTCAGCTTGCTGTCCACCAGATGCTGTCTTAGCTCGGGAAGACACTTCTCGAGTAGGTGTTCCTTGAGTATGAGGTCATATAGTCCCTCATAGTCCCCTACATCGCTGCCTCTTACCCAACCCTCCAGGGCCTTCCTGGAGTAGTCCAAGAAATCTACCCAGTTTTGCGTGCCCAGCTTGTAGCTGCCCCGGAACTTTTGCCTATATTTCTCAGGGGTCAACCCAAACTTCTTGAGCAGCGCTGATTTCATAGCCGGATAGTAGGTCTGTTCACTCTGGTCAAGAGCCAACAAAGTATCCCTGCCAGTGGGGGGCATGTATTTGTATAACCCACCTCCCCAGTGGACTTCCAGAATCCCATGGGCCCTTAGCGAGACCTCGTAGGCGGCTAGCCATTTAGCAATGTCGTCACTGGGTACATAACAAGCCATAATATCTTTTGGTAGGTACGGTCTAGGTTCTTTGATGTTGGTCTGGGTATCGCTGCCACCATTCTCTGATTTGGGGGATCCTCGGTTTAGGGCTTGTAAATCCATCTCTTTGATGGTTCGCTCATGTGCCAACCTCCTATCCTCCCTTTCCATGTCCATCCTGGCTAGTTCTATTTTCAACCTCCTCTCCTCCCTCCTATCTTCCAGCTCGGCTTCGGTTAAGCCCCTGTCTGAAACACTGCTGCTTGCCCTTGAAGGTAACCTGGGACCTGTCAGAAGATTCCCTCTCCCCATTTGGTTCAGCAATGCAGCCTCAGTAACAGTGTCCCCATCACCCACTTCCATTTCTGGTTCCTCCCTTAGGCGAGCTTCTAACCATGCCCTTATGCTTGTCAGCAACTCTCCTTTCTTGGCACCTTTATTGAAAAATACCCCGTTCTGCTGACACCAATCCCTGAGTTGGGCCACAGTATTGGCTTCCAACTCTTTAAGATTCACCTCCAGCTTTGCCATGGTATAAAATTACTCACAGGAGAAACCCACGAAGTGACTTGAGGTTAACCTCCACCCACCACCAGAAGTAAATTTAGAAAAATCAAAAATATAAATTAGGAGGGCCGCAGGGAGAAAACTCCAGGTGGGGTCTCGTGGTTGTCACTGTGTTACTAATAAGTGAGTGTAAGTACAAATCCGTGATCCCACCGCTGAAACACCAATTATGTTGGACCTAGATTACCCAAGCCTACATATGGTAGCTTGGCACAGTAGTGGTTTACAGCTAACTCCAGGCGTTGGCTAAGTACTTACACAGCTTACCCACAGTAACACATTGATGAACCACTAAAATAAATACACAACACCTTTGTTTGCAAAAATACCGTTACCTTTTATAAAAAATAATATGGCTCTTTGGATTTGAAAGCATACAGGTTATCACATCAATTGCTTTTAGGAATAAACATTGCACTTTTACTAGAGAAAATAGTTTTCACTCCTCCAGCTGTGGAAAAAGCAGTAAACCATATACTTTTATCAGAATTCAGCAGTACATTCAGAGAACTTCTTGGATAATTAATTGAAGCTCCTAGACTTCACACTCTACAGGGGTATTTTGCATTAATACACAATGACATCAATAACTCTTTACTACAGCCTACCAATTCATTGGTTATGTTAACACATCTAGGGTTACGTTGCCTAACCCCTTCTCTCCTTTGTCACAGAATGAATCTCCAGGGAAGTAGAAAGGTCAAGGCCCTTTTCTCTGCTTATGGACCTGTTTAAAATAGCTGTCAACCTTTTATCCCTTTTTACCCAACACTTCCCTCTTCACACTCCCACTCTCCTTACTGTCTTAGTGGCAGATATGCCACAGTCCATAGGCCTTCAGCTGGTACCCGCCTCTCAAGCTCCCCCGATCAGCTGCTTCCCTGCACTGACGTGGGAAGAGCCTTGCCGGCCTCCTCAGCCCAAGCGCGCGTTCTCCTGTCAGCGCTGGCTAGGGGGCCTCGTTTCAGGCTTAACGCGGTGATTTCCTGCGTCTGCGGATCACCAGGGGTTAGATGGGCGGTCGGTTGCCCAAGCGCTAGTTCCTCCAGCAAGCGCTCACAAGTAGGGGGTTCCGCTGTCAACGCGGCGCTCCGGAAAGTCGTCTGGCGCCACCTCAGGCAACCCGATGGACGCGCTGATCTCTGGGGCATGCGCGTTCCTCGCAATGGCTCCACCTCTCAGGTCGCGCTGCTCGTCGGCGCCTGCGTGTTCCTCCCCGGACCTCGTCACGCAGGGAACACTGCACCCCTGGGCCTGCTCGACCCTAGGCCCCTCCTGCTGAAAGAAGCGGTCGCGCTACTGGCTTGCGCGGAAGCGTTTCCTCGCTTCTCCTGACGCGCCTGGTGCCCCCGGGGTCCCGCAGACGGACCACACTGCGCCGCTCCTCACACGCTGCTGCTTTCCTCCCCCGGCTCCAGAAGAAGTACCTCACAGATCGGGCACTCGCTCCTCCAGGTGCTCCAGGCTCCACAGTTCCCCAACCACCTCAAGGCGCTCCAAGGGGACCACAAATGACTCGCTACCCTGGTAGGTGCAGCGCTGGGCAGGGCATATAAGACTGAGTTTCAGAAAGCAGATCCTGTCAGTTTCTACAGGAATGCTGATCCAGAAGGGTTTTTCTTCTCACGAAGCTTGTTTTCTTGGTCAATAACTGTTGTCTTGAGAGAGGGATCGGTCAAGGGCTAAAGGGGGAACAATCCTCTGAAGTAACTGTCAGCCTCAAATGACAACTAGCTGCTCTCAGTGTGTCCACCTCCTCTCACCACTGCCTCACTCCTCTACTCTGGGGTCAGCACAAAATGGCTGCTGGTCACTGGCCTTATATAGGGTGGCCTGAGACCTGCAGAATTCTCTAGGGTATTCTAGAAAGTTCCCTAATGTTAACCTATGGACCTGTCCTCCAGTGGTGTCCGTTATGGCAGTTGGTGGACACCATCTTAGGTTTCTTGAGATCCCTAGATTTTCAAGGGGGCTGACTAGGCCTCACAGGTTATGAGGGAAAAATGGCGTCATCGCCAAGGAGCACCTAGCCTCCTGACAGCATTAAAAAAATTCCTGATGGACATATGTAAAAATAAAAATAGAAAGTCTGGGAGGCTAAGGGGGACAAAAATAAATCATGGTGGTTAGAGTCTTCCCAGAAGCAGACAGGTCTAACAGGAGGAGATTCAGGTCTTTGTAGTCTTGTCATCGTCTCTATACCAAGATTCATGTTATCACAGATTTCTAGATGAAGAGGCACGCAGAACAATCACATAGTCGAAACGGGCATGAGGTCACTGGAGACATTTCCTTGTTGTCCATTACGCAGCAGTAGTGTAGAATATGCACTATACATTTACCCAACAATGTATCACTTACTAATTAACCAGTAGAAAGTACTCCAGTTGGGTAGACATTTTGCGCAAAACTGTAGACTTGTGTTGGATAAAGCAGCAGGCGAGGGTCTGTTCTGGCCGAGTCACCCACACAGCTACTGAAATGCCCACACACACCCACTCACAGACCCATACAGCCCCTCTCACATTCACTCACAAACACACACACCCACTCACAGTCACTCACAGACCCACAGTCACTCACAGACCCATACAGCCACTCAGACACCCACAAAACTACTCATACACCCACACACATACAGCCACTCACACACCCACTTACAGATCCGTACAGCACTCACACACCCATGCAGCCATTCACACATTTACTCACAGACCCATACGGCCACTCACAAACCTACCCACACAGCTACTAGCACTCACTCACACACCCACTCAACTCACAAATCCACTCATGCACCCACTCACTCACCCTCACAACTACTCACAGACCCATTCCTACACCCATACGGCCACTCACTGACTTATAAAGCCACAGAGACACTCGCTTTTAAAGATTACAGGCAGGAAAGATAATTTTTAAAACCTTCAAAATTTACTAAAAAAACAAAGGTTACAGGGACGTTATAGTTAGGCTCAGATTTTACATGCACAAAACCATAGGTATTCAGCAGTTATAGTTACCTGAGCTAACTATAACTTACGCCCCCGCAATGCACGGCTTATGATGAGGGACATATTATGGACTGGGGATATAATTGGTTTATAACTGATTGCTTTGTATAAGTGCAATGCGCCTGTATCTGCACTTTCTCGTGTTTGTCAACCCGGGCTGAGACAGCTTCCCGGGCACACACACAGCCGCTCCCGAGTACTTCACAGGTCTTTAAAAGACAATTTGCATGTAATGATTCTTTGTCGTTTTTCACCCCTTTTTAGAGCCCCTGCATCTCCACACTTCCTACTACTGGAATAATGAGACCCACCCCGAAATTTTTCCTTAGCCCCTCCAGAAATTTAGCTCTAGTTGCGTCTCTGATCAAGCTGGTGTGGGAATTCCAGGGGTACTGGGAGCGCATTAGCTTGATTTGCTAAAGTATATGTGTAACAATAGTCCAAGAAAAAAAAAAGAAAACTGACTACCTCTGCGAGGCCTGAAAATAGAGCCCAATAGAGACCTGTTTCGAGGCCCCCTGGAAAAAACGGCTGGTGCTCAGACTCGGACAGACCCGGCCCACTTAAAGCCCTGCTAACCTCTATCATATGGCAAAATTGTGTCTGTTTATGACATAACAGTGTCATGGGCATAATAATAGTCATCCTTTGCTATTATGGGCGTTTGTGGTCAGGATGTGACATACTGACAGCCATCATTGACATATTACCTGCATGACTGGCCTACCTTTAGGCATCCATGACATAATGGTTGTCACCCCTCTCATAATAATGGCAACGACTGATATACATTGACCATTCTGGGCAATGTGGTATCCAGCCTTGACACAGAGGTTGCCCTGGTATAATGGTGGGCATTATTAGCATAATATAGGTATCACTTGTAATATGGTGAGCATCCATAGTCTATGATTGTAATGCCTGGGCATTCATAGCAGAATGTGTCAATATGAGGCATTTGAACATGTGAGAATATGGGGACAGCGTAATTCCTAAAAAAGAAAACTAATATTTGAAAGATTTTTTTTTACAGAAGACGTTTGTCTGCTGTAAATCTGTGTTTGTTTGTCCAAAATGGAAAGTCATATATGCTAGAAAACATATACATATTTTCAGGAACTGATATGCAGATGAAGCTAAAAGGATGAAGTTAAACACATTTAAAGGTGATAGTTGAATGATACTTCATGTTTGGTTGGAGAGACTTATTGGTGTGGTTATTTCCTTTTTGCCACTTACTACTGATAATCCTGACTAGGGTGGTAGTAGTGTAATGCTAACACGCCATCATTATTTTACAGTAATAACATTTTCTCTCAGTACAGAAAAGGCTTGAGAAGCACAGTATAAAACAAGTTTCCTTCACCACCCTTTTTTCTCTCCTTGCAGTGAGCCATTACTGTATGGTAGCCAAATAAGCGCACTTTAATGATGATCAAAGACCAAGGCTCCTTAAATCATCGGGAAAGATATCCTGGACATACTCCAACTGAATATGGTGAGAAATGTGAGGCTCTTTGCACAGTGCCTAGAAACTCACCAAGGACTTTTCTTTTGTATCTCCATGTGCTGTAGTCCATTCAGGCCAATAGCCCAAATTCCAGCTACAGGTAGAGCACATAGACTCCAGATTGCCTCATCCACCTATGAGAAGCACAATCAATAATCCTGATGCCCCGAAGAACAATCACCATTGGATATAATCCTGTTCACAATGTCCTCTCTCAACTATGCAGCCTGACCTGGGTCACCCTTCCATTTGTTAGAATTTCCATTGCAACCCACAAGAGTCTTAGGATGTGGTCCTCACTATCATTAAATCACTAAGGCAGCCGGGCAGCTGTTGGGTGGCAGTCCCACACAATGCCTCGCTGCCTATCATAGTAATGCCACTTTCAGACAATGAGCCCACCACTCAAAAGAGAGCGAACCACAATCCACATGCAAGAAGAGAGCTTGAGAGAGTAGAAGGTGGTGATGTTTTGAACTTTGAAGAAAGGAGGCCATCTTTGCGCCCTACTGGCTCAAACCCATTTGTATTTTTGCCCCAGTATCTGGAGCCGTGCAGCAGAAGCAATGCTACAACCCTGCTTACCTGAGTGTGATGGGAAGCAGCAGTGCCTGGATGCCCTGATTGGTAAGCAGCCCATCTGGACTGAACAGAAGTGTTCTGGACATCACAAATCCGACATTTGCAAAATAACATGGTCATCTCCAATGGAGCTACTGACTGAAAATGGTCATGTCTGTTAGAACTGATCATATACCAAGGTGCGTACAACCAAGCACACACATTACTATCTAAAGGGCCGTGTGGGACCCTAATTACAGGGGCTTAACAGATTTAACAGTGAGAGCCAGTAGCTGCAAATACAACAAGCATTTACAATGCAACGGTTTCGCCTTTGGAAAAGTTTGAGCTATTGGCATTGTAAATGACAACATTTGTATTTATGTGTTGGTTTTGAAAACAGATAAATAAATGGCATTGTCCTTTACATTGCCAATAGCTCTAACTTTTCCAAAGGCGAAACCGTTGCATTGTAAATGCTTGTTTAAGTATGTACAGAAAAAAAGGGAAAGAAATACTGAATTTATGTGATTTTCCTACATTTTCACAAAAAAACAGGTCATGCCGGTAAAAAATGGCTAAGTGTCATGTCAACCCTACTCAGGAATGAACAAGGGGCTTGTAAACCTGGGGTTGCTCCGCTGAAACAAAATCAGAGATCTGTAACATGTGTCCATTTTACATTGTGGTTGACTGACCAATTGAGGCTGGGTCATCAAGACTACTGGTCTGAAGAAGGTCAAAGTTTGGGACTTTCAGGTCACTTTTGGCAGAAGTCATATTTAATCTGCGAATGGTCATCGGCAAGGTACCCGGCAACCTTCCATGTTGCATTGGTCTTTTACTTGGCATTACAGTTGCTTTACTGTTGCTTCATTCCTCAACTGTATTACTTTCTTCCCCTTAAAGTTCCTCAGGTATTTGACTTCTGGCCTGCCTTTCACTCTGATTCTTGATCCTGTTTTGGCTTTGATGCTTTCTCTGTGCCTTGTTCCTGTTTATATTAATTCCAGAAGTGCCCCTAAAAGAGCTAAGGAAACCTATTGCCCCAGCTTCCACTTGTGTTGGCTTAGGTTCACAGTGGACCACTATTCTGCAGTCCATAAGCAACATCTCTAGTAACATCCTAACCGCTATGGACATAATGATGTTTAATGCTAAATATATCTGTGCTTTATTTATACTTAGTGCACATCTAACCTGCCTGAAAGTCTGTGACCACACTACTGTGAAAGATCTTTACCCTGTGAGAGTTTTGCTTGAGAAGTCTGAAGTAATACCTGTCTCTTCTCTCCATCTTTCCCATCCCCCCTCCCATCCACTTTTTCGTTCTGTTCTCCATAATCTCATTCTAACAGGGAGAAACATATTCTGCTTGTTGTTATCAAAATCAGCATTTGCAAATCCTGATAAGGAGCACGTTTGATGGGATCAGCTCCTGCTTGTTGTTCATTTTCTTGTGCCGCTCGTGGCCCCTCCAAATACCTTCTTATGGGCATTTAGTGTCGGCCGTATTCTGCAGGGCAAATGGTATGCGTTCTGTGATGTTATCAATCCAGACACTTTATAGCTTTCAATATCTTTAAGATTTGGTTTTGTGTTCTGCTTCACTTGGATGGGGTTGACTCTTGTGCATTTGTTAGGTTGCTTAATAACCAAGACAGGAGAAAGGTTCCACAAGAATCTATTTATCATGAAGAGAAGCTAGTTGAAAGGAATCTTTATTCTTTTCTTGATAACCCAATACCAAAATCTACACGGAAGGCAGTGCCATCAAAATTTAAGTCAATTGCTTCCGAAATTGGCACCTTATTAGCTACAAGTTATATCAGATACTTTAACTTTGACTGCTAGTGGTAGGGGGGAGATGTCATTTGCATGAAACCTCGTGATGAGCAGGAGAGGTTTGGCAAATAATATCAGACAACTTTAGTCTGTACACATTATTAAGTACATGACCAAACTGAAGAATGTCTCTCTTGCACAGTCTCCTTCCAACTGATCTCTGAGTCAGCCTTTGTGATGGCCAGAGACTCTCAGTTGCCGCATGAGTTTGACCATAGGTCAAGTAAGTGGTACCCTAACTCGGATGGTATACAACCTTTACAACGAAACTTTTACAACGACCTACCATTACAACGCAACTTTTACAACGCAAACTATTACAGGTAGGCGTTGTAAAAGTATGCGTTGTAACGTCATACATCCAACTCGGATATATTGAGTGGAGCAAGCCAACGCCCAGCCGTGTTCCTGAGTGAACAATATTCTGATGATGATGATGAATATGATGATGATGATAACAAGGGCTAAGACCCATCCTTTTATATTGACACCAAGTTTGATTTGGTCTGAAAGGAATTTCACCCTGGTGGTTAGTCCCATCCCCCTAAAAGGCAGCTAATCTATATTTCATAGAGAAAGATAAAAAAGTAAGTGAAATTCAGGTGGAAATACTTAATGCAAATAGTCGGCCAATATTTGAACTTATCATTGCTTCAATATCTCAATTCATCTGAATGGGATTATCTGGAATATGTGATATATTATATCCATAGTAAACATGAGGTTGGCTTCACAGAAAAGTATATGATTTAAATTGGTTGCTGCATGCCTGCTGCCTTTAATACTAGACAAGGTAGCAGTTGGACCAGCCCTAGACCCCAAGATGACCTCCTTCTTATCCACAAATAGATAGGCATGGGTGTCCTCTCCAGACCGGCTCTTCTACACTGTGAGCCTCCTTGCTAAGATTCTTACTTAGACAACACAATCCGTGACCTTGCCAGAAAATACAGGTTTCCTAGCCAGAATAGTGAATTAAAGTCTTGCTTTTATTAAAGAAATAAAGGTGAATATAATCCATCCTCTGTTGCTGTGTTCCCCCATCCACGTTTAAAAGTATATGAGTAAATGTTTCATTTGTTTTTTCCTAGTCCCTGTTTCCAAGACTGAATGCCTCCTAAGGACTTAGCAGTAGATCACCGAGAATCTTGCTTGATGATTTGTTGTACAGATAGATGTGGAGAATTCAGCCTAAATGCATGAAGCAGTTTCCTCCAATTTTGTTTATATTTGGATCCAAAATTTGCATTACAAATACATATATTCAAGTAATGTTAGCTGTTTTCTCCTTGTTGAGATTCGCGTTATTTGTTTTCTTCACAGACTATGATTATGCTTCTGCTTCAAGAATAGAGGAAGTGAATACAATAAAACTGTGAGAAATGCATACTGTGTAAAACTGATTGGTTGCCTCTTTATATCCGCCCGTAAGAGTCATAGGATATGCATTTTTGCGGTGCATATTGCTGCTATTAATGAAATAGCAACTTAAGAGAAAATATACTATTCGCCTCTGTGTCTTTCATAAAATCAGGATATCCTTCGCTACTCTAGCTAGGAATATATTTTTATTTAAATACATCAGTAACTAAATATAATAAATATGCGAATCAGTGCACCTTAAAAGTCATTAACAATATTTTCCTGCTTTTTAATACATTAATTATGCTCCGTGTGTGACTGTCACTGGTTTACAGGGCTCTCTGTCAAAGTCAGAAGAGCCATCTTGAAAGGGTAGTGTGTGCCTGTTTTTTGGTACTATGAGCTGAGATGGGACCAGAAAACACAGCCTGCACACACTGACCCTTTCAAACCGGGCCACCAGGCATTGCCCAGGTGTCTAACAGGCCAGACAACACAGATAATTCTAGGGAGAAAAATTCAACGTCCACACTATTCAGTTACCAGAAGACACTTATAAAGTAAGAATTGGGCATCCTATCGTTTGAGCAAACGGTCTTATCTGTGCAATACAAACAAGTTATGTCATATACATGCTGCCCCACTTTGTAGAGTCCGTTCTCTAATAAAAGTGGAATAAATCTTTTTGTGTGTGTGTGTGTTTTATATAGCGCGAACTAGACCCGGAGGTATGAGAGTGCTGTACCTGATCACCAGTTACCTTACATACAGACGCATATATTTTTTTTACTAGGCACAGGGAGATAGATTAAGTGACTTGTCCAGAACCACAGAATGTTGAGAGTCCCTGCCGAGACCCGAGCCCTGTTCCCCACCTCTGAGATCTGCCACCCTGGCCGTTAGGCCACATTCTCTCCCAATGTTTTAGGAAATTCTTTTTTTCTATCATTATGAACAATGTCTCACTTCCGGGACACAGCCTGTGCATTAGCCCTGATCCCCCCACACCCAACGTTCTACTCTATTAACCTGCCATGCTACGTCTATTTGCGTAGCTCACTTCTTTCACTGAGGTAGCTTCTCAGCGCCAGCGGGCTGCGCAGGCTGCACGTGTGGAGTGTGGCCTCAATCGGAGAAAGTAAAATGCAGAAAAACAACCAGTTCATCAGTCAGGCGAGCAACGCCCATTGGGTTGAAAGGGTATCACCCCCTCCCCCGCCCCCCCCCCCTCGAAATTTGGCTCTAGTTGCTAATATACAAGTTCAAACCTGAATTAGTCAAGTAAAGCTGCCGTTCCCAGAATCCCGATCAACACGTTCTCCGACTCTTTAATGGCATAAAAGAAAGGGACAGAAATAAAATCTGAGGTCGCTACTACTCCTACGCCAACGTCCCCATCTCTAAGTGGCAGCGTTTGCCAGCATCATCTCTGGTCTCTGCAGCTGCTCCCACGGGGTCACGTGGCCTCGCCGTGGGACAGGACGCCGCATCCCGACACCGACTCCAGCGCAGATTGCTGTCCGAGCAGAAAAGAATCATCAGATGCGAGCGCGCCGCCTCGCGCCGGTCTCACCGAACAGCAGCTGCGGCATTCCAGCTTCATCTTACCGTTGAAATCAAGTTTACCACCGCCGGCTGCGAGGAGAGAGGGGTGGGCTGAGCAGCGCCAGTGCCAGATGCACCTTGCAGTTGCACCCGCTGGCGCCCTGTTCGAGTGCAGAAAGACTCGCCTTCCCCTGCATCAACATTGCAGAGCTGCGGTGCAGGCTAGTGGCAGTGAGACGTATATGTTTCACTTCTGCAGGCGACGGACAAGGGCAGCAGTCCAAGCTCACAGGAGGCTGCACGCGCTGAGTGGGAGGCAGGCCTTCCCACAGAGGTGCCATTATGTGACTGTGTTATCAAGTTAACACTTGACACATATCAATTAGCTTTGAGGCGCTGTTCTGTGACGAGGAAGCATGGTGTCCCTTTAAGAGTGTGCCTCAGTTTAGATGTTGGTTTACACAATTGCTGTTCCCCGACCGGTGATGTATATAGTAAAGCCCTGTACTCACCCTATCCTTGTACTCGGTGCCGCCCTGGCGCTGCTGCTCACTGCGCAAGGTCCCGGCCGGGAGTGGCCGCCCGCGTGAGTGAGAGATCAGCACAGCACCGACGTATATTATTCATGAGCTGACCTCATTAGCTTGGGAGGAGGTCCCGGGTAGCTCGAGGGGGCAGCCGGGGTCAGGAAACAGAAAGGATCGAGTCTGGGAGACTGGCGGCTCCGGTGCCACCCTTTGAGACCAGAGCGGGCAAGCGGCATTATGCACGCAGGCAGGAATGCTGCGACAGGGAAGGCCTCACTTGGGAGCTGTGAACGACTGCCTAAAATGTAACTATAGCAGGTCCCTCGATTTAACTGAAATTGCCTTTTGCTTCAATTGTACTGCTAGAAGGCAGTCTGGGAGCAGGTGTATGTATGTATATACATTCGTGTGATAAAAAACATGTTTCTGTGGCCCTCTTTCATCATCAAGAACAAACAATAAAGAAAAGGGACACACATTCAGGACATGCATTATGGGTAGTACTAGGCGGCACTATCTTTCAAAAGAAACAAGTCAGGTCCCGGGCCGTGCTGTGATTGGCTGACGTCACGGGGTGTCCCGGGCCGGCAGCCAATCACAGCGCGGCCCGGGAAATGACGTCACTGGGGTGTCCCGGGCCTGCAGCCAATCACAGCGCGGCCCGGGACAAAGGGGCGGGCTTAAAAAAAGACCCAGAAACGCCCCCGAATCGCGTTTTCTCTGGAAAACGTGATTGACGGCCAATCTCTTCCAATGGCTAGCCTCCATTTATGGAGCTAGCCAATGGAAGAAGGGGCGGATTCAAGTCCCCATAATGTAAACAATAGCTTTCGCCTGGGCGTAGCCCTGCTTCGCAGCGCTACGGCCAGGTCGAAACCTAAAAACCTGTACCCATGACTACCAAATCACTTCCAATTACCATCAGTCTTATAGAATGGCAGGAGGGTGCGCTGCCTGCCCCGACAGGGAAGTTACAAAACGTAAAGCTGATATACTAGTAGTATTGAACTTGAAAGGCTACTTAAAACATGGGAAAATACACAAATGTACTCCAAACGGCAGCGCGACTGCATCGTGTACGTTCTTTTATCCTTACTGGTCTAATGGTTTTTGTTTGCTGGCCAAGGTGGAACAGTATTTCCGGTGACACAATGTACGGTGGCTATCTTTGCAGATGTGCTTCCAGTGTAACTATTTAAAGGGAGCCAGTAGAATCCCCTGGTCACAACACACATATTTTACACTCTCTTGGTGCTATGGACTAGGAGCACAGAAAGGGATGTATTGGACTATTAAAATGTTAGAAAAGCCCTGAAACCCATTCTCAAACTCCAAAGAGGAAGTAAGACGCCCACTGTGATGCAGATGCTTTGCATGGAGGCATGAAGCATTACAGTCACAGAGCATTTGTCACAAGACATAATGAACAAGAAATGTCTTGCTGGACTCACCCGTGTCTAGATGACCAATAAAAGCATTAATTTCCATCCACTTAATAAGTAAGAAGAGGAACTACTACAAAAATAGAACATATCATGGAATCATATCTGAGTAATATAGTGGGCCAGCTTTACCATCAATTTTAGGGTAAGGATTGTCACTAAACATGGGGCAGGTTTGATGGCTGATGGCCCTCTCCCAATTAGTACGTCCATGCCTCAGATGAACTATATTAATTTTTCAGCACCTTTACTGCAGATTGAAGCGAACTGTGTATGCGGATAAAAATTGTAAGGAAGTTAAATATTATTATGTGGGGGAGGGGAGGCTTAACTGTTATCAGTCTATTGTCAAAGACCTACTGTGAACAGCATCAAGTTACACTGGCCTTTGGGTCATCCCATTTTTAGGTCGAGCGACCTATCTCAATGCGCGTGCGCATTGAGCGGGAGCGAGATATATAGGGGCTTATCGAGAGTTTACCTAACTGGCGATTCCACTGGTGATTTGATGCTGTGCCCGTGCGCTTTTAGGTCAATGCGCAAGCGCATTGACCTAAAATGCGCGTGCACATCACCAAATCGCCAGTCAATCACAGCAGCACTCTTCCCACACCTTTGAAGTGAAGCTTAGCTTCACTTCAAAGGCCCCTGCTGCTTCACACCCTCATGCCGCTCTCCCCGCTCCGCCCCTCCCCTGCCCGCCGTGTCGCATTTCTCCTCCCCCCTCCCCACAGCAATGCCCTCCGCCGGCCGTACTTTCACTTTGACGGCCGCAGGCCGTCTCTCGTGTTTCTCTTTGTTTTATTTTAACTGCAGCACCCTGTTGCATTGCTGCTTGCCTCCTCCAGCTACCTCACTTGGTGTATTTTACGCAGCACAGTTGAATCACATTGTGGCTATCACATTAATATCTAATTCCCCCTTCACTGTCACACATTCATTCAAGCTGCTACCTCATTTCAAAATCCCAGGAGATGAAATCACCACTATAAACCATCCACTAACCGCATATTTCACAGCCGAAAACTGAGGCTGTGAGGTTTTTTATTACTGGAATCTCCACGTGTGGTGTTTATCACTTCTGCACTCAGCGAAGCTGTGATATTTCATATGCAACCCTCTTAGGCACCACTTTGTCAGTGACGTCCCATTCAACTCCAAGGTTTCCTCCAGTTCCGGTTTAAGACACTTTTTCAAAAATTGATTGTGTCGAGCTTCTTAAGAAATTTCAGGTCAATTAAACAAGAAAGCAAAAGTGTTAATGCTATTGTGACTAAAAACTGAATAAAAAGAACAAGCTAGCACTATGCACCATAAACAGCTGCATTAATGTAACGGCATGTATGGCGCATAGTTCCCGAAAGACCTTTATTCAGGATTTCACCCCAGAATCAAGGCTGCAGCTGATCTCGGTTTGCCCACTGCAAGGAATTCCAAACAAATCCTCAGATTGTATTGTTATAACATAAAGAAAGAATCACTTTGAACAAGACGTTTTCCATGATCAATTGCTCTCAGAGACCTCCAGCAATCGCAGACATTGTTAACCCTGTATGAGGCTTATTGGCGGGGTGTGCTTAGCATGGATTTAAGATAAGGAAGCTAGAGGGAGAGATATTCAAAATCAAACATCTTTGGAGTTTAAAAAGAATGTAAAACAACTCTGTACTGCGGTTTAGCGCCTTGACACCTCCGGGTAATTGTTGAGCTTTCAAAATACCTAAAAATAGCTATGTATATTTAGCATCCCACAAACAACTCTCACACAAGTGGCCCTTTATCAAGAGGAGTGAGGCCACAATCGCGGAAAGAACAGACACGCTCGTTGTTTGCGCACCTCCAGCTTCACTGTTCTCAAACCATGCATTGGCATCGCCCACCTTCCCTGGGGTCGTGTACAGGTCATTTGCATAGATCTTACCCTTTCTTGGAGTGATTGAAATTCAAAATAAGCATTAAAAATGCAAAAGATCTCGCCTTTCATTAACTTAAAGCCATTTGCTTTGCCATACAATACCATTAGCAAAGCAAATGGCTTTAACTTAATCAAAGGCGAGACCTATTGCATTTTCAATGCTTGTTACCATTGGCTTCTTGTCAATCTTATCTGCATGCTTCTTATTCAGTTGATTTCTTTCCTCTGATTGTGTCTTTAACAATCGTGGAGTGTACATTCTTTTGATTGGCTAACTTGTGTCCTTCCACAGCTTACACTGAGGAATACACTTTTTAAGTCGAGCTTACCTTACGGCATTACTGGTTAAAAGAAAAAATGACGTCGATCTTACAGAGATTTTACAGTGGGCTTAAAGCTAGTCCGTTGCTTACCATTTGTTGGCTTTATCTCAACTCTCAGTTGCTTACTTCTTATTCCATGTCTTGCTTTATCCCTCTTTTGTTTGTCCTCCCCTCTGGAGAATATCTTCTTTACATGTGTCCTTCCACTACTGCTCACTTTTAGCAGACTACTTTTTCTCTTTTGCTGAAGTACTGCATGAGCGAATGTACTTTCCAGTTGTCTCCCCCATGTGCTTCTCCTCCCCAGCGCCCCAAGTTGTTCTCGCACATCTGTGTGCTTCTCCCCTAAGATATCTGCTTTGGTGCACTTTTTATACAGCTTCTTGCTCCAAAATTGGTGTGAGCCATCTTAGAATGTTAAATTAAAACAAAATAGCCACCTTATCATGATGGATGCTCACGCAAACATAACCAAACAGCGGCCGCCATAGTGTTATGAAGCATACGTGCACATGCATAATGATGGATGCATGCATCTATCTTCGTGTTTTTAATTAAATATTTTTAGCTAATGCTTTTCTGTATCAACAAAAAAGCATGTTTTATCTTCCTGTCAATACCAAACAGAAGCGACAAAGAGCACTGGCAACGACCAAAGGTCAGGTAATCCCCTAGAAAGTCGATACCTACTTGGTTTGCCAGTGATTTTTCTAGACATTAAGTAGTTTCAAAAATCATTTTTCTTGATTTTCTCACCCCTTTTTCCATGGCAAACAAATAGTGAGCATCTGAAAGTTCCTTCGGTGGCAGTGCATGCCCTACTGACTAGCTGGGTTGCATGATAACAGAAACTGGATAATTACACTGCAGCTCCCTTAGCTCACCAATAGTAGTGGGCTTAAATAACAAAACAATAAATGGTTTGTGAAATGCTATCCTTTATTGTAGCACAATACAACTATTACCAAAGTCAAAAAATCTGATTGAACATAGATATTTTCTTTGTGAAGATAATTTCACTTGTAATCAGCCAAGTATGCCAGTTAAAATATTGCACACAACTTATTAGGAGGGTTCTTTGTCGGATGCAATAATTATTGCACCTTATAAAATCTGAAACCGAGGTGTTCTGAATTTATTGGGTGCAAACATTATTGTCAATTCTGACTGTTTAGGGAATAACATGCAGATGTTGGTACTTACTGCACAACAATCTGTGTGTCTTGGTAAATAGTGGGCCATTTTTCCCATGTTAAATTCTGAAAGTTCTTTAACCCACTAAATTTGCATAGTAAAAATAATCCACAATTAAAATGCAGAGTTTTTAGTTAACAGACTGAGTGCTCTTAATCCGACGCAATAATTATTGCAACTTATAAAATCTGACATCAAGCCACTAAAAACTTGTCAGGTGTAATAATGATCTATTCTGAATATTTGCGGAATAACGTGAATTTTGGTGCTTACCACACCAATCAGCTTTGGTGATAACAAAGAAAGGAGCACTAAGACTTAGTCCCACTCAATGTTTGACAAAAAATCTTTACTCTTCAGCATTGCTCAATGTTACTGTCTCTGAACCCCAGTAGTTATAGGGAGTATTTCATTAGCCAAAGCTTCAATCCACAACTCGCACTTACATCATACAAACCTCTCAGCTACTCATCCCCCAGTAACTACAATCCAACCTGTTCAAACGTACGACTTGCCCTACTGATGTCAGATGGACATGATCAATGTTTACCATGAGGTGCAACTGATATAAAATCTAGCACTGAAGAAAGTGATTACATTTTTTTAACAGGAAGTTTTTATATTCTTCTACTTTTAGAGTTAATGCTGATGAACCTTCATCAACCCAGTTGTGTGGGAGATACAAAACAACTGCTGCTCACACTCAATGAATGCAAAAGGTTTCCACATGGACGCATCATTCTCACAGAGGTTCGAAACTGCTTATACAAAAGGCAATGTGTTATGTGATCATAAATTCCATTACCATGTACATTGCCAGTCACTGCACTGAAGCAACAACTGAGACAGCAGCAGGATTTTAATGTGATAGGTTTAATGAATGACCCAAGACCTCACGTCTGAAGCTCAAAATGTTGACTACTTCCTGACTGGACTGAATTCAAGAGAAAAGTAAATTGTCTAACCAAACATTTTCATACCGTAAGCTTTTGTATACTGAATTTAGCCCAAGTCAACAGACTGTGAACTGGGAGTAAGTTTTATTTGTCAAGCGTCACACTGTGTTACTTTTGTACTTTTTTGCACCATAAAATGTAGTGTTCCGTGAACAGACAAAAAAAAGATTTAAAAATTGCTTCAGATGAAGAAAACCTTAACACCAAAACAACATGTAACTTGTTAATATTGAATCTATTAGTAATCTTGGAAAAACAATGGAGGTAGTTCGAAATAACTAAAATGTTAAGGCATATGGATCAATGGGCAATTTTACAAAGCAAACATTCAAGCAAACCACTATTTTTGGTAATTTGGGTATCTCTTGATGATTCAGACAAGTTCATACCAACACTGTAGCGTCTGTGAATGTCAAACTGTGCAGGTTCCTGCAGAGAAAACTTTGAACAATGACAGTCAAATTTAAACACAACAAAAACTCAAAAGAATTTAAAGTCAAGCATGAATTTCAAAATGAAAATGTTTTTAATCACCTACTTTGAAATAACCTGTTAACCATACTTATATTTTACTCAGGATCGGGTAGGAATAGTTCAACAAATTTTAATAGAGCGAGTTCTAAGGCTTCGATGATGACAAAAAAAGAAAGACAGCCGTGAGTGCCATGCTTTTAGGATACGAGATACAATTCCCCAGGAGCAGTGGTATCTAACCATAGCCAGTGTTTATTTGTTGAGTTGTACTCGGTGGAGCAGTTTCGGATATTAAATTAGGGACTTATTACTTATGCATGCAATGGGAACAAGTTGGGTTTCAAATAGAAAGTTAATCACATCTTTGGAGCGTTTGATTTATTGTTCAGAATGTCTATGAATACGGTGTGTTATGGGAGATCTGCTTGTATATGTTGTACTCTTTAAAAGAAAGTTCTGCGTTTAGTTATTTATCAAACAGGGTTTAAATGCGGGTGAATGGGGCCTCTACCTCAGTTAAGACCAACTTAATTTGATACGGTTGCACAGATACCTTGTGGCCCCATGTCTTGCTCGACGCAATAATCCAATATGAGCTTTCAATCAAGTGTTGCATTGTGGAACTTATGGTTTCACTTTTAACATTGCAAGTGTACATTGAAAATTCCTAACATGCTAAATGTTGTTGCTTTAAACGATTGACTCTCTGGAATATCACAAATCGGATGGGGCCAAATGAAAACAATTGTTTGTGAAATGTAGAGGCTCCCATGTTTTCTCTCTCTATGAACTAGTTGTAGAATGAAAAAAGGTTCTGCCTACCGCAAGGTTAAAGTCCTGCGATTTCGAACATCAAAAAATGTATCGACCTGAAAGTTTCTGAAAAAGAAAACAGCTGAAAGGAAGATATACGATTGCCATTGTGGGAAACCATTAAAATGAATGAGTCAACATCTTTTTAAGAACCCCAAGATCATAGCAGTATGTAAAACAAGCATTTGCAATGCAATAGGTCTTGCATTTACGAGAGTTTGAGCTATTGGCATTGTAAATGGCAATGCCTTTTAATAATGTGTTTT
This sequence comes from Lissotriton helveticus, assembly GCF_964261635.1. Taxonomy (NCBI): domain Eukaryota; kingdom Metazoa; phylum Chordata; class Amphibia; order Caudata; family Salamandridae; genus Lissotriton; species Lissotriton helveticus. The sequence continues at coordinate 183,932,248 of NC_136068.1, read as the reverse complement.
TAACCGGGAAAATAAAAGGCACTGTCATTTACAATGCCAATAGCTTCAACTCTCGCAAATGCAGACCTATTGCATTGCAAATGCGTTTGGTGCATGTGCTATAAAAACATTTTTTAAAGCGTTAGGTGAGTGCGTGTCCTGCCTGCAACAGCACGCGGGACAAAGCTATATGGGAAAATAGTGCTAGGAGGCTGTAATTGATGCCTATCTAGAACACACGTAACAGGGGCTGTCGCCATGGGAGGTTATAAAACGAGACACAGTACTAAGGAAGGACTACTACGCCCAGGGCTCGAGTCGGGGTACCACGCGGGCGGATGGCGTCCCCCCACTTATTTTACCGGAAGCTCGATAACTGGAGGAAATGGAGCCAAACATGCACTCTTTGGCCTCTCTGGGGCGAGATCGGAGCCCATTCAGAATGCTGCTCACGCGCTGACTTCCTGATGCAATCGCATCTAAGGGGTGAGCGAGGGGAGGCAATGAGTCTGATGGTGCAAGCCACCTTTCGTGATGACTCATGACGTCAGCGTCCTCCCACTTCTTTTTTTAGGACTTGTGCCCTGACTACGCCTATTGATTAATGAACAGACAGTTAACAGTGGACGACACAAGCCGGTGAAAAATATGGGCGTAGCCTCAAGTCCCTACCTGAATACAGAATGCTCACAGAGCAGAGTCAGCTGCCAAGGCTCGACCTAGAAATAATTGTCTATTGGCAGAACCATGATCTGAGCTAAATACTACTTCACGAACCTACAACTCAGGATCATAATCGGAAGAGGTGAAATGTTTACTGGTGTGTGAAAGTCCCTAATGACACTCCACAAAACCACCCCTAATGGCGGTAGCAGTTGCCGGAGTTACATTTACAAGCTGAATTACAATATTACAACCGCTACTTTCAAAATTTGAAGTTTTTTGCAAAATTTCAATACTAGCGTTCGAATTGTAAAAAAACAAAAAATAAACCCCCCAGAATTCTTTAGGTAGAAAGGTAGCACTTTAGACAGTAAATTAACAGTGAGTCGCTATTCGCAAATCTTGCAAGAGTCTGCGACCTCTTTCTACTCAGCCCTCGGTGCACTCAAAGACGTTAAAGTGACGCAACCACGTAGTTTTTACTCTCTACGTATCGAAGTCCGCTTTCGTTGTACAGAAAAGTAGTACCCAGTTTCAGCCTAAGTCTCGGTATCCTACACCCGATAGGTGACCAGTACACGAGTTAGTACGAATCTGGGTACCGCATTCAATGGGATGGCAAAAAGACCGACGTAGAAACACAGTCACATTAATAAAATTAGGGTGATATGATGGGCTGTGGTATCACTCCGCCAACAGACGGAGACCGATCATGGCGCCTGTGTAGAATGCCAGAACAGAGAGGGAACGAAACGTCTACAATCGGAACATGGTAAGGGCGCATTCGCGGTGGGTTACCCGGCGCTGGAGCGGTCATCTAACCGAGGGCCAGCTGAGGACCCTGAGGTCCCTATACTTGCCTGAGCGGAAAGCGTCATACACACAAGATGGCTGCGTTGCAGGCAGTGCGGGGGGCAGCCGCGGCGAGGGCCTAGGCGGATTCAACGCACTGCCCACCTTCATTCAGGAAGGTGCGGGAAGTGGGAACTTGGTTGAATAAAATCAGTTCGTGATGATTTCTCGAAATATGAGGATTCCGGATAGGTCGGGTTGGTAGTACGTTCCCCTCTGATTCCGGATAGGTGGGTCGGCAGTACGTTCCTTACCCGACCCGAACTCAACAGTGTGACTTGGTAGAAAAGTAATAGTCGTCTGACTTGGCGGCCCAGAAACCTGAAGCAACGGAGGAGCAACTAACTCCACGTTGTAGCCGTGTAGGTTGTGTCTAAGAATGCCCCGAAGGTCTTCATGTCTTCCAGTACCTGGAGGGTCGGGAGGGGCACAGCTATGGGCTAGTTGCGAGAAGGAAGTTGGACCTATTTTCGGTCGATTCTATTAACTGGGAACCTTCTTGTTCCTCCCCATCTGCAACAGAAATGTGGTTGCATTGAACGTCGAACTCCTGGGGGGTGGGTAGTTGTCTTCGTCTTTTTGTAAGGCCTTGTGCGTACCCTTAGGACAGGCATCTAAAATAACTCGGTTGTTAGCCCACCTAGTCCATGTTATTATTTGGTGCACTCTTGAATATGTAGTTCAGTTTAAGTCCTCACTAAACTGTCTACATGACCCAGAATTCAAAGGAAATTCAGACTGCACGAGTTGTTCTTTGTCATGCAATTAGGAAATTCGAGAACTCTGTTGATACAATTCCAGCTAGGGGAGGCTCGAGTGCCATCAAGTAGCCGCTGGCCCCATCAAAGTGTCTGTCATGGCCCAAATATTGAGCCTAGACATGGAAGGACCTATTATGTAAATCACTCAACAATTAACCTATCATGTAAATTACTCAACAGTTGATGTGTAAAAGAATATTACAAGAAAAAAAAAGTTCTCTTTTCATTTGGGTCACATTAGATCACATTTTTACAGTGCTGGTACGACCTGGTCATTGTTCTTATGTAGAACATTACATTAAATCATCTGTATTAACTTTTCAACTAGACCTGTCTGTCTTTGTTTACTTTAATTATCAGTCAGACGATTATTAGGGCAACTATAGATCACATTTTAAGTGTTTTATTTTTACATTTACTGTACTGATATAATATTGTCTTTAGGAGATTTTGTAAATTGTTATACTGTGTGGGACATTAAAATAACAGTTATGATGGTATGAAACCAGCCGCGTGGCAACCCTAGCTTTGTGTGACATTTTTTAAAACTTGTAGTTTCCAATAAATGTAGAAAGATTTAAAAGAGAATACCTGGGTGACTTTGCCTCCTATGAGATGAGTAACAGTTACAATTTTTGTGTGTGCTTTATAAATTTATCATAACATTGCATGTGAAGCAACATTACATTGTAGCAACCAGTATAACACTAAATACATGTCAGTCCTCCCAAAGTTAGTCTCACAGTAGTTCGCCTGGGATCATGTTTACTGACCCAACATGTAAGTCAGTATTTCAGCCCTGATGTTTCTAGTCTAAGAATCTTCAATCAAGCCACGGTTACCACTTCCTTTTTTCCAAGTTGGGGCAGATGATTTTGGATCTTTGCGTTTTAAGAGCAAAGTTGATTTGTTTATATTTTAAATGGGCTGACTTGTAGAATATATAAACCTCTTCATAATTTTCTATTGCTAAATAATAAAAACATTTTGTGTGTAAACCAGTTGTGATTCAATCATAAAAGATTGCAAATAGCATAAACCAGTTCAGTTCCCACAGCTTTATTCGATCTTTGTAAACAGACCATAAAAGCACAACAGTACATAAAAAATGTCCTCACCAATAAATATATATGAAGTTAACCCCTGCGCACATTTTTGTGCTGTGGGGGCAAATGAAAGGGTGGGTGGGGTTCGGACGGCCCCCGGCCGTATTCTGCACATGCCCAGCGTGACGTCAGAATAAAAAGATAAAAAGATATGTAAGTCTGTCTGTGCAGCATAACTATTATGTGGGAAGGGAGCAAGATCTGATAGTCTGTACATGTTTTGTGGGTAACCCTAGAGTAACAGAATCGTATTCAGTCGGAAACTCAATAAAATAAATCTATGCTGCAGGTTATTTATGCGGGATAAATAATGAAAACATTCTCTTGGTATTGACAGTACCTGATCGTAAGCAATTGAAGAACGAAGGGTACTATTTTTTCCCTTCGCACATAATTTGCTCTTTTTATATACAAATCCGTTAACCATGTCTCCATGGCCTTTTCACATATATCTGTGTCCTGGAAAAGTTTTACCAGGTGTTGCTGCAGACTTTGTGTTGGCTAAATAGATATTCTTAATCACATCCAGTGGGCCTCCTCCCAGTTTTTTAGCAAACCTTCCAACAGCATTAAGGCTCATTTACATACCCTGGTCTCTTGTTTCCACCAGTTTGGACCACGAGTGTTCTTTATCTAAGAGCACTCCAAGTTATGAAAAGGAGTCTACCACCTTTAATTTCTTGCCTGCCAAGCTAAAGTGGGGATGTTTCTCGCCTTTAGACGCTTCGCCACGATTATAAATGACTTGGATTCATTAACTTTTAAGTCAAGGGAGGCCCTAAAGATGGAATATGCTTTAACTAATTTTTGTAGGGCTAACCCCGATCTAGCCATCAAAACCGCATCATCGGCATACGCCAGGATCGGGAGCGGGGTTTGATCAAATTTGGACACGTCCAGTGAAAGGGCAGACAGGAAGGACTCATCCCGTTCGGATAGATTCGAGCTCATCTGGTCCAACCACTACAGCGTCCCCTTCACCATCTCAGGACCCACCAACAATGGCACCTTATCCCCTAGCTCCATGTGCAGAAACTGGAAAAAGATATCAGAAGACCAGTGGAACAAGCTGGCAACTCCGACCTCCCAGACAACATCCAACCAAGAACAGGCTGCAAAGAACTTCTCCCAGTGGATCACTGAAAGTGTCGACACAATCGCACCTGCCAAGTCAGCGAAATCCAAAGGATCTGCCAGAAGAGTCAGCTGGTTCACCACCGAGTTGAAATCCACCAAATGCAGCTGCCAACAACTAGAGAGGAAGTGGTGCACTAGCAAAAAATAGGAGACCATACCTCCTTCCAGGCAGCGCTCAACCAGTACTACGACTCCTGAAAGAAAGTCTGTTTAGGATATCGTATAGAAGCCAGCACAAACCGCAGCATGGAGCTCTTCACCATCGTGAAAGTGTTCTCCAATCTTGCAGCCTCCTGGAACATCATCACCCCTCCCAAGAACTGTGTGACACCCTGGCTGACTTCTTCCACACAAAGATCTATCATCTACAAAAACTTCAAACCCCAACCCACCGCAGCTGACAGTATCAGCCTGCTCTCACACACGAGCACCTAATCACCCACTGGAACCCACTCACAACTCCAGCCGCAAACTCCATCATCTCCTTCATGAACACCGTGTACTCTGGTTCACCCACGGACCCCTGTCCCCACCAGGTTTTCAACATTGGGATCATTTTCTTAAATCACACCCAAAATATGGAACAACTGCCCACAACCCATCAAAGAAACCTCCTTGCTTCCTCAATTCTGCCGGAAACTGACGACCTAGCTCTTTAACTAATTCTGCAGGACCTCACGCCTACAAAGCTGCTCCAGCACCTCGATACCCTGACTGGTGATTAGCACGCTGTACAAATCCATATTTGATAACCGTGCCCCTATTTCTTTCAAAATAGTCTGTTATTTGGACTTGCATATGTTTTGCAAAGTGTGGGTCACAAAGCCGCCATGCACCCAGTTTTCGCATTCTACCCCAGCATGTACCTCAATGCCAGATACGAAGTCATAGGGGTGCCTTGTCTGTTAGGGTGTGTCGCAGGATGCAGGCTTCATCCTGATAGCCAATATTGACATCTGGCAGGAAGAAGTAGTTTATTCGAGCTGGCGACTTGTGTGCTGCTGAGTAGTGCATGAATTCTTTGTTGTGTAAGTGTCTCAAGCCAGGTATAAGTCATGCAAAGCAGTTTTGCCCACCCAGCCAGTGCACGGGATCTGTGAATGGTGGTAGCACCTTTAGTATCCAAATTAGAACCGATAACTGAATTAAAGTCCCTGCTCACTATTGTTAATCCTACCAGCAAATGAAGGTGCATACTCGGAGACAAATGTACGTCTGACCTTCCCAAGATTGCCCTCCACTATGGTGAAATTCCCAAGGTTATAAATATACATTTTAGGGATTTGTACTTGGATGTGTTTGTCAATGAGGATGGCTGTGCCTCGAGAGTTGTTAGTGTATTCAGGGTGGTGGGCTGTGGTGTAGCGACTGCTGGTAGAATCACAAATCTATTAACCAGTAAGTAGGTTACCTGCAAAAGGATTGTCTGTGAAGCATGTCTCTTAAGGTATTGAAATATGGCTCCTCGCTTGACCTTGTTATTGAGTTTGTTTATGTTCCAGGATATCAGGCTGAAAATGTCTTGAGCAACTGTCATAGTGGGTCTTCACATGTGATTTTCATGTATGTTGTGTGCTGCTGCTTAAATAAGGGAGCCCAAATATGTAATCCCAGTTCCTCCTCACAACATACACCAAAGTATTTGTCACCCCTACTCAACTTTTGAATCATAAGTCAGGGGTGTAACCATGCTAGGAGCCATCTAAGCATTGCATTAACAAAGAAAAATATATATGGGTAGACAATGGTTCGGCAACTGTCCAATAGGATCACATTAAACTAGGAAAAGCGTTTCAATTAATTCACGCTAGGGAGCAGGAGACATAGGGAGTTTGTACAGTATACATTTATTTAAAGTACTTTATAAAAAAGAGAAAAGAAAAGTTTCAGGTGCTCACATAAGTGACAGTGTACAGAACGTGACATAAGTGAACGAAGTGAAATCAGACATCACAAAACAAGGTAAATCCACATAAATATATACAATTAAAACATGGAAATTTTCTTGTGTGGGTCGACGACGTTTCGATCTATATAAATCAAGATCATCATCAGGACAGAAATGGAGCTTCCTGAAATAAGGAGCTATTTTCATTACATCTTCCTCACAATTAATTTAATGTGACTGATGGAGTTTTATTGCAAGTAAAACAGAAACTGCCTCGTTTTCCAGTTTATCCGAGAAAATGCTCGCAGGGGAGACGGCTGTTGCTTCCGTGATAGCTTATCCTAATTCAGTTAAAGGCGCGGAGCCATAGTCCTCCGGTAGCTCAGTTTCCCTGGATGGGGGCAGCAATTGGGGGTCTCCATCTCCTTCTCAAGGCGACTCGCGTCCGTAGTCCGCGGCGCCGAGGTCCATTACGTTGAGGAACAAAAATGGAAATGATTGCCTTCTGTCGTAAAATCAGACTGAAGGCCTTCTTTCACAATCAGCCACCTATAAATAACTATGAAACAACTGGATTGAAAAACAAGTCCACGTTTGTCCCTAATCAGAATATCCCAAAACAGATTCATGCTTTCGAGCAAGTGGTATTATCCTCAATAAACAAGCTTGAGAAAAAGAACATGTATGTCAAGCCAAATTTAAGTAAAGGCCAGTGGACAGCACTAAAAGGTCTCAGCGAGGACCGCACAATAATAGTTAAACCAGCCGATAAGGGCGGAGCCACTGTTCTGTGGCCTAGGGACAAATATCTGAAAGAAGGTGCATCCCAGATAAATAACCACACCTGGTACAGAAAACTAACTGTGGACCCAACGAAAGAAATTCAATCCAAAATAGCTGAGTTGATACAAAAGGGAAGCGACAGTGGTTATGTAGGCGTGAAAGAAAGGGATTTTCTTGTAAAGAAATTCCCCCGCATACCACTGTTGTATCTCCTTCCCAAGATACACAAAAATCCGGCCGAGCCTCCTGGAAAACCGATCGTCTCGGGATGTGACTCGTGCCTGGAACCCCTCTCGAAGTACGTTGACTATTTCTTAAAGCCCTTTGTGACTGGTGTAAAGTCGTATTTACAAGATACCACCGACTTTTTGGTCAAAATTGAAAACATGGAGTTTAATCCCGCTACTGAGATCATGGTCACGATGGACGTTACATCACTATATACGCAAATCCCACAAAGCGAAGCACTAGAGGTTATGGAGTTATACCTTGACAAAAGAACAAGACCCCACAGGGTTCCCACAACCTTTATTTTAGAACTCGCGGAATTAACACTAAAGAAAAATTATTTCCGCTTTAATGATGAGTTCTTTCTACAAACCAAGGGGACAGCCATGGGCTGTCCTTATGCGCCGGAGATGGCTATATTGTTTATGGCAGAATATGAGAACAAGTTCGTTGAGAACAACAATCCCTACAAGAAGCATATAAAACAGTGGCTCAGATATATTGATGACGTGTGGCTCCTGTGGCAGGGGAGCCACACTGAACTGACAGAATTCCACCAGTGGCTGAACAATAAGCATCAGGACATCAAATTTTCAATGGAACAGAGTAACTCAAAAATGACATTCTTAGATGTCGAAATTAGATGTGATGACGGGTGCCTAAAATCGTCCCTTTATAAAAAAGAGACGGATAGGAATACCATCCTCCACCATCGGAGCGCACATCCTAGAAATCTGAGGACTAACTTGCCTTACGGGCAGCTACTCCGAATCAGGAGAAATTGCTCTGATCTGAAAGATTATGATGTGCACTCAAAGAAATTTTGTGAAGAAATGATCACCAGAGGATACTCCAAAAAATTGTTAAAACATGCTTGTAAGAGGGCACGCTACACTCCACGTGAGTGCCTTCTTGAACGGAAAAACAAACAGGAACTAGAAAAAATGGTTTGTGTCACAACATTTGGCCCCCATGCCCATCAGATACGACAAACTATTCTTAAAAATTGGCATCTGTTGGAAGAACTTGAATGCTAATTTCCAAAACCTATTTTTGCTTTTAAAAAAAACAGAAGCATAGGCCAACAAATTGTTCGAGCTGATGTAATGATGGAGAAACCCAAACATGATTTATTATCAGCATGGGGTCTAAAGCAGATCACGGGCCACCATAGATGTGGGAACTGTGTGTCATGTGACACAACAATTGAGGGCAGTGAATTTCTACACAGAAATATAAGATGGAAGAATGAGAATTTTAGTAATTGCAGAACCAAAAATGTGGTTTATGCAATCATGTGCAGTTGCGACAAACTGTATATAGGAAAAACGAACCAGCAAATTAACACTCGTGTCACACAACACAGATCACGCATCAAAAATAAAGTTGCGTCTGCTCCCATGGTTCAACATTTTATTGAACAAGGACATTCAGAAATGGACTTTAAATGGACTGTTCTGTACACAATTGGGCATAACAAAAGAGTACAAGATGTTGATGATGTCCTTCTCAAAAAGGAAGCCTACCTGATATTGAGATTTAATAGCTTTCAGACTGGGTTAAATTCCATGTCTGAGATTTCCAGATTGTAAAATCCTCCTAAAAAATGAACTTGAACTCACCTAAAGCCCCATGAATATAGGTAGTGTAGGGGACTACATATCCCATAAACCCCACGCGTCAGGTGACTTGATAAAACAACCCCGCCTCCTTCCAACATGGCGCTTTGATGCCAGGTCGCCAGGAGTGAGAGTCACAGCCAAGTACTAGAGACATTGGGTAAGTGATTACTGCCCGGCAACGCTGAAATTCGAACTATGCCTCAGATGGCGAGCTGCTAGTAATTGAGCGCTTGTCTTTGTTACAGACCGCGGACCACTCTAACTTGTATTGAGCCGTCTCTGCTTTACGCCGCCTGCAGCTGGGAGAACATTCCCGCTGAGCCTTGGAGCACAGGTAAACATGATCGTCAGTTAAGGATGCTAGCAGCACTTTTCCATGCCACGAGGACGAGTTACAACTCTCCTTTACTAATTTTTTCAGGCTCACAATCGGGACCCCTGGGTGTGTGGGAAAACCTAAATTACATTGAATGCCTACCAAATTTTGGATTCTTTTTAAAAAGGGAACACACAGACAAGACTCAAGGTAGGGGTGCTCACCGTGATGGCACCGGGTAATCCGCCTTCTTTTGGAAACATTATACTGACGAGGTTTTTCCTCTTCCAGACACCCCGGCAGGAACATTATAAAATAATTGAACTCCAACATACTGCGACCACCTCAGTAAGGTAATCTCCTTGCTCTCAACGCATATATCTGAGCGATAAAAAGAGGCTATGTATTATTTTAGAGGAATTGACACAAACTTTTGTTTGTTTTATTTATTATTTTTTGCACAAAAACATGCAGGAAAATTAAAAAGCCCTGATGAGAACGCGCAAATTAACATAGCGAGTTCGAAACGCGTCGGCCACATGGAGACAAGCACCGTTTAAAGATCTGGGAATAAATTGCCCCTTTAATGATTGAAAGTTGGATTAAGCATTTCAGTCTTATTTATACTGTGCATGATATTGATTTATCTTTTCTCCATCTGATTTCTTCTTGATTTTTCTTGATTCTTTCGATTGGAAATCAACTGTTTTTGATTGGTAATCAACTGTGAATGAATATTTGTGTTGGTACACAAATAATTGTGCAATTGTATATTTGAGATGTGGTGAATTTATGTCTTATGTAAATATTGTTCTAAATATTGTGGAATTATGTGTTATGTAAATGTTGTTGTTTTGAATAATTGTATGTATAATAAGGTATGTCTTTTTGTCTAAAACTAATTTCTACCTAAAAAACAAATGAACTAAAAGGGTATAAATAAATAATACCAAACAAATCTTTAACTAAAGTTGATTTGTTACTCTAAATACGGAGATACTATTAATTTTTGTATGGCCAGCATTATTTTTTTCTAAGTATTTTTTTCTAAGAGAAAATTATTAAGGCACATGAAAGCTGACTCAAACTTAAGTTGCACGGTTTTGCTTATGGTGTCAAGCCACTGGTAATGGCTATAGGCCGTATTGGTTAATTTGGAACCTGTTTATTAGGAATAATTAAGGGAAAGACAGAAGACTTTGCTTACTCACTCTCCGTACCATTTTAGACTCTGGCGGAACGGCAGCACTGATATTACTTGACCTCAGTGCTGCCTTCGATACGGTGTCACACGAAGTCCTGCTGTCGAGGCTAAAGGAGATCGGGATATCAGGACATGCCCTTGGCTGGTTCAGAGACTTTTTATCAGGCAGATCATTCCGAGTCTCCACCCCCCTTACCTCTCCAAAGAATGCCCCATTGAGCAGGGTGTGCCCCAGGGGTCGGCTCTCAGCCTCACCCTGTTTAATGTGTATGTCCAACCCCTGGCTGAGGTAGCCAGGAGGCACGGAATGTCTCTTGTGAGCTACGCTGACGACACACAGTTGGTGGTGGCATTAAATGATGAAAGCGGCCACGGCGCCCAAAGATTCCAACAAACTCTCGTTGACATCACAGAATGGATGACGGCGAATTACCTTCAGCTCAACGCCGGAAAAACGGAGGTGCTGTTGGTGGGAAAAAAGACAGAAACTTGGGGGAACAACTGGTGGCCAGAAACCCTCGGCCAACCGCCCGAACCCAAGGACTGCGTCAAAAACCTAGGAGTCTGGGTAGACTCTGCCCTGAGTTTTACCCACCATACAAAAAAAGTGGCGGCTACCTGCTTCGGCATTTTACGGAATCTTAGGCCTATCCTAGGATTTTTTGACCACCAAACCCGTCAGATGGTAGTCCAAGCAGCCATTCTCTCAAGGCTGGACTACGCCAGCTCCCTCCTGCTAGGAACTAACGTAGCAGAAAAAACTAGACTCCAGCGAGTCCAGAATGCTGCCGCCAGGGCTCTGGTAGGACTTCCCCGTCATACGTCAGTGGCTTGCGTCCTTACCAAACTCCACTGGCTCCCTATGGAGAAAAGGATTCACTTCAAAACGCTATGCCTAGCATTCAAAAGCCTAAAAACAGCTTCTCCTCCCATGCTCTGCCCACTCCTGTCAACCTATATTCCTCGACGTACTCTACGATCAGAAGGACAGAATCTAGCAATCGTACATCGCATCAAACTAGCTAGGATGGGCGGCCGTTCATTTAGATATCTAGCTGCCAAACTTTGGAATGGCCTCCCAGTCCAGATCCGAGGGATCCAAGATCTGCTATCTTTCAGAAAAGCAGTCAAAACACACATCTTCTGTTAAACAGTATTCTCCCTTCTTTCTTCCCTGACCCTATCCTCCATCCATTATTTCATGCAGAAAGCGCCGGGACACCCCTTCGCTGGGGCAGCCGAGCGCTATACAAGCACATATAACATTAACATTAACTTACTGTGAAAAGCGTGTGTTAAGAAAGATAGTCTTATTATTGGTGAATTGTTATTACACTGTAGTCAAAGCCTGTAGACAGGCATTTTGGTAAATGGAATCTCATGGTTTACCGTAATAGGAAAGGATTTTGGATTTGGTCACTTAAACAAACAGCGGTGATAGAAGGTATGCAAAGTTATAATCCTTATTAAGCACTTTTAGGAGAGGTTTTTCATAGTTTTGAAATCTGTAATTTTGTACATAGTTGTAATTTCTTTGCTGACTACCTGATGGTTGCCTTGCGGGAAAGATATGTCCAATACAGTATGTCTGAGTTGGTTATGACAACAAGCCAATGATAAAGGCTACATGCCTGATTGACTTATTGGGAAAAGTTATGCCAGATGTAGTTGTGCTCTGTTTTTTTTATATACATAAATTACAAAGGAGACAACCTACTTTATTTATTGTAAAACATATGTGTAAAAGCCAATATACTTTTACGGGTAGATTGTTATTAGACTTTTTAAGCCTACAGATATGTATTTTGTTACATGAAATATCACAGAATACCTTTTGTAGGCAAGGATTTTGGTGTTGATTACATCCTCTGACAAAAAAGACTTCCTCAGTGATCGTTCACGCTAGAATTTATTTGGAAGGTCTCACAGATTTACTAAACTCCATGTTTGATGCATGTTTGGCTGTATATGCACTTAATGCTTAGCATAATCCCGCCATCTAGTGTTGGACTTGGATGTGTGCAAGTTGTTTTTCTTTCAAGAAAATCTTTCTAGTCACGAGGTATGGTGACTCATCTTCTTGCTGGTAATGCGCATGGTCATTGGCTCCATTGTTAGATTGTTGTCTTCCTCCTTCGGGTTTGGACGTGTGCTCCTCTACTTCATCTCAACATGGTTGTTTTCTAGTGTTTAGGCCTTAATGTCAGTATTGTTTAGATTGCGCTTTTTTTACTCAATCTCTTACATCGACATCGTTCTCATCAGGGAGACTCAAATCAATCCCAGCCCCTGTGGGTCCTTAACCTTCAGGGTAGTCCTCTATTTTCGCCATTCCGTCCACTCCTTGTTTAACGGGTGATGGAGCGGATGCCCTTCTATCTGCCTTGCTGCCATGCCAAGTTTCCACACTGACCTACGTCATGTGTGTAACTTGTGCCTCTCTCGAGACCATCTGGAAGCTACTTGTGAGGCCTGAAGATCCTTTTAGTCCATGAAGGTGCTGCATGACCAACGAGCTCGATGACACAAGATGTCCTGCCACAGTGCCGAAGGCACATCGGACCTCTTTGGACCCGATGACCTTCATCTTGAGGCTCTCGCCCAGGTGTCAGCAGCAGATAAGGGTATCTTTTTGCATGAAGACAGCTTAGGCTCAGAGATGGAGATGTAGTATATCACAGCGGGCCAAGCAGTGAGTACTGTGCCCCCTCCATCCTGGCCCCAACCCTAGCAAACCATTCTAAAGGGTCACCTATCCAGTTCAGACTGTCCAAAGTCTTTACTCGCTCCACCACTGCCCTTGGGCCATGGTCGGCACCAACAGCTGCATCGGACATGCCCCAGCTCGGTCCCGAAATAACAGCAAAAGAGAGACACTTCCGGCCCGGCTACTACACCCTCGGACTTGAGAGCGTCATCGCTGATACATTTCTCCTACTTGGCCCCAAAAGTGGCATCTTCGGATCCAAGACCCTTGGCATCGAAACCATCAGTACCGAAGTCTGCGTCGGAGCTGAAATCTACTCCTTCTTCAAGCAAGCGCTCGGATCCTAGCCAGTGAAATCCATGCTCCAATGGATGGAGGATGAAATTGACTCTAGGCAGAAACACCTAGTCATATACTTGGACACTGATCCTTTTTATAGCAAGACCCACTTATACAGGGGCACAACCAACAAAGAGACAATTAACATTCAAGGAAGCTTTGGAGACAGCAATCCCACCAAAGCACAAGAAAAGGGCAGATAAGGCTACAAGCCCAGCGCACCTCAGCCCACCACCACCTGTTGGACGGTGTCACCACATCACATTCTCCTCTCCTCATCAGCACCATACTCTCCAGAGAGTTCCATCCACTGGTTAGGGGGAGAGAGGGATGACGGAGATCAATTCTCCATTCCACCACAGGATGACTCATGGAATACATATGACACAGATCCACATGCAGACACAGACCCCGATCTCCAGATGACACCACCACCTATTATGATATCATAGGTAGGGCTGCCGCTTATCACAAGGTTACGCTCCACACTGAACCACTGGAGGATTTTAAAAAAAATTTGAAGCCCTTTCCTCCAGTGAACTCTAGGCGCAATACCTGCCAATGCTCAAGTCGTGCTCAGACACACACCTGATATTGTCAAAGCCCTTGTCATCACATCAAGGGTCGATTTAAAAAAACAAAAAAAAGCCTCTGACCAACCTACATACTTAAAAGGTCAAATACCATTGGTATCATTAGTGGTCACTGTTAAGTGAAGCACCGGAGACTTGAGGTGATTCAATCGCAGGTTTATTTGTTAAGTATAGAAATCCATAACACCCACAACCAGAGCCGTCCAGTCGTGAAGAGGCCAACGTCCAGAATGACGTTCAGGGAATCTTCACGACTGAAGGGCGGCATTCGAGAACACGAACATAGAACTAGTCTCGTGGTTGCAACCACGAGACTCTAAGCATCTATAAACGAGACTCTTAGCATTTATAAAAGATACAGAAAGGAAATGTGAAATCATGAATATATAACATCTTCCCCTCTTGAAAGGGTAACAAAGAAAACAGACATTTGCAAATACAAATCTACTCCAAAACATAGTCTCTCAATCTACAAGACAACTGTTTTAAACGTAAAGCTCTTTGGGTTACCACTTCAGGAGACTCCTCCACAACTGTATCTGATGGTAATGTCAAATTGTCTGAGACAACCAACTGTGAAGATACAGATGTTCCAGGATTCTCTTCCGAAGGTAAAGACAAATGGTCAGAGACCACAGGTTGTGAAACCGTGGGAGTTACGAAGACCGGATTAAAAGAAGAAGGTTGCTCATAAGTTAAATCAAACCAATCACAGTCCTCTGACTCTGAAGTGTCATGCTCTTTGATAACATGGGCCTGAAGTGGAGATATTTTAACAAGAACCCGCATGTTCCACCGTCCCTTGTCATCAAGAAGAGCTGAAGCTTTATTGACTTGTGTAACCAAATTTGGAGAAGAGAATTTAGATCTACCTTTCAAAACTCTTTTGGGATTTTTAATGAGCACCATATCCCCTTTTTGCAAGGGCTGATCAACGGAATGTTTGCCTTCATCAAAACGTAATTTCATGGAATGTTGTTTAGCCTTCACATGTTCTTGAATAGAGTAAGAGTTATCCGACAAATTACAATCCTTATGTAACCAACTAGGATTGAGAAAGGAATGAACTTTCCTTTTCCGAAGTAAAATAAAGGGTGCAACACCAGTTGTAGAGTGAGGAGAGGTATTGTATGCCCACACTTTGTAATGAACAAAAGGCAAAGGATCTAGCCTAGAGGAAATTGCAGTTTGTATACCCTCCTTGATTATACGATTACACCTCTCAACCAAACCATTGGAGGAGGGTGAATACAAAGCAACTTTGTAGTGAGAAATATCATGACTTTTAAGATAAGAGCACATTTTTTGGGAAACAAAATGAGTACCATTGTCGGTAACAATGGTTTTTGGAAAACCTTCAACATCAAACACAGATTGTAAAACTTTTACAGCATTTTCAGTTGATGCCGAATTGCAAAAAGAGTAATACAACCATTTGGTATAGTAATCAACTAAAAGAATCAGATACTTGTTTTCAATTGGTAAAACATCATACGGACCAGAAAAATCCAAACCCTCTTTGTCCCATGGACCTGCCGGAAGAGGAACAGGACATAAAGGAGTGGAAAGTGTTTTCTAATGTTTGTCAGAGAGTAAACATTGGGTACAACTATCAATCATTCTCCTAATGTGAGAATCCATGGAAGGCCACCAATAAAATTGTTTGATGCATTGACAAGTTTTTACAATACCAAGGTGTCCTTGATGAGCAGAACGAATGATATGATCTCGTACTGACTGAGGTGGAACGAATAAATCATTACGCATAACCATGTCATTAACTAAAGAAAGTTCCTCAGACACATTTGCGAAACCTTTTAAGTCAGAAGACAGGGTTCTGCGCTCAGGCCATTTGTTAACAATAAATTATTTGACCTTAGAGAGTGTAACATCACTTTTATAGGCTGAATTCCATTGAACTTCAGAAATGGGTTGACATTCGGCAATTGCATCAATTGTAGCAACAACACACTCAATGTCATCATCAACAACAGAATTATCAACTAAAGGCATTCTTGAGAGACAATCTGCCCTGAAATTCTTGCCGCCGGAGATATGCTTAATGACGAAATGAAATTCGTGAAGTTTTGAGAGAAGACGAACCAGTCTAGCAGAAGCCCTATTGGAAGTACTGTTGGAAAGCATGTGCATAAGGGGCTTGTGATCCGTGTAAATCTCAAACTCACGACCCCAAATGTAAGATTTGAATTTTTGTATAGCCCAAACACAAGCTAAGGCTTCTCTTTCGATTGTACTGTATCTAGTTTCGGCAGCAAGAAGTGTTCTGGATGCAAAGGCAACCGCTTGTTCTTTGCCTTCAACCCATTGTCCCAAAACGGCACCCAAACCAGTAAGACTAGCAACAACGGTGATAAAACACTTCGAACCATCCGAAAAAGGATGCAAAGCTGGTGAATCTCAATAATTTTTTTAACTTGCTCAAAAACTTTTTGCAAGTCTTCTGACCAGGAAAACTTGACTCCCTTTCTTAGGAGCGCTCTCAACGGCTCAACAATCGGTGCATAGCCATGCACAAACCTTGCATAATATTCTGATAAACCCAGAAATGAGCGAAGGGCATCTCTATCTTTAGGAGGTACGTTATCTCTGATTGCTTTTATTAAAGAGAACTTGGGTTTAATGCCATTGGGAGAGAGTGAATGGCCCAAGTAATCCAATTCTTGAACCCCAAACTTACATTTATCATGCCTGACAGTCATACCAGCTTTTTCTAACACTTGTAAAACAGTGCTAAGAGTGTGATTCTGTTGACCAATGTCGTTCGCATAAATCAGAATATTGTCCTGATACGCTTGCACCCCTGGAATATTTTGTAATAAGTTGTCCATCAGTTTTTGAAAAATGCTGGCTGCCGAAGCCAAACCAAAGGGAAGCCTAAGGTACTTGAAAGCGCCAGGGAACATCTTCATGACCGTCTATACCGGCTTACCCTGGCGTCGCCCGGTTACGATTCAGTAACACGGCACCCTACGCTCCTGACTGGGGCTGCTGATCCGGGCCATCTGAGTATTAACTCTTTTTGATATTAACTAAACGCTGCCTCGGCAATTTGAGGTTTAGCGAATAAGGCAATTATTTATTTGTCCTGATGATGGTCCCCATGATCCCTTAGGGGGACCGAAACGCCGTCGACTTGCTTAAGCACCTTATACGAATATTTGATTGCTAAATTATTGTAATGGTGCTACCTGATAATTTCTGTGAAATGAACATGTAAACAGAAAAACGCTTGTTTGCCTTATAACCTTTCCTATCTATCACCAGCTGTTAACACCCCGCAAGTGTTGGGCACAGGCTTGTGTACCACACAGGGTGTGTGGAAGGTATCCGTGTTTAACTCTGGAATTTTGTTTATTAAGTAAATGTGAAGGACCTCTGTCCGGCTGGACATGTCATTCTAAAATATAGAATTGATTCTGTCTATATGTATTGATGTTGTACTAAGAATGTGCATGGGACCACTGTTGTTTGAAAAGAATTGCTCCCCAAGGTCCCCTGTTGACTAAATTGGGGCCCCTTGTTGTTCTCAATATAAGGTACTTGAAAGCACCAAAGGGAGTAATAAAAGTTGTCAATTCTTGAGATTTGGGAGATAAAGGAATTTGGTGATAGGCAGACCTAAGGTCCAGGAGTGAAAAAATGTAGCCCCGCCTAAATTAGCCAATAGGTCATGAATTTTGGGTAGTGGATGGCAATCCACGATTATATTATTATTCAGTGAGCGTAAATCAGCACACAATCTCACCTCCCCAGATTTTTTGCGAACTAAAACTATTGGAGAAACCCATTCCGACGAATCACAAGGTGCAATGATGCCTTCATCGCATACATTTTTCAAAACCTTTTTAAGTTCATCCCTTGCACTCAATGGAAGAGAACGGACCTTGTGAATTACAGGTTGAGCATTGGATTTAAGTCGAATTTCATGCTTAAAACCCAGAACTGTACCAACCTTATCCTGAAATAAGTTTGGAAAAGAACTGAATAAGTTATCCATTTTGAGATTAGGAAAAGACAGATCTGAAACATTAAAGTTCCCAGAATCATGACTGGTGTAGTAATCATGAGGAATATCACCTAAAGCAATAGGTTGATCTGAACCGGGTCTGAGAATCAAACCCATTCTGGCTTGATCAAACCAACCCAAAATATCTCTGCCCTTAAGAGCGACATAAACTTTCGTGACGGTGTATCTACCAAGACATGCAATGTTTGAATAAAAGAAACCTAGCATGTCGATATCCTTCTCGCCAAAAGCTTTAGGATTGACGTCAGATTTGCAAAGAACAACTTTTTTACCCCAATTGGCATAAAATGTGAGGTCTGATAAAATGGTGATAGGTGAACCAGAATCAGCTTTGACTTTAATTGGCACTGTACCAACCACTAACTCACACCAAGGACCCTTAATGCTAGGAAATTCAACAGAATCACATTCAATAGACAACATGACATCATTAAGTCTGGTTGAGCAAGATTCTACACTTTCCTGAAATTCAATATTATTGACTCAAGTAAATTTTTTGCGTCCCCTGCACACAGTTGGAAAATGTCCAATTTTTTTGCATGAAGAACATTTTTCCCCAGATGCAGGACAAGTAGGCGAATTACCAAGATGATCTCTTGAACCGCATCTGTAGCAAATGACGGGTTTCTTATACTGTTGCCTTGAAGAATTCCTTGAAGAATTGTTGACAAGGGCAATGGAGCCGAAAGTTGAAGCTTGATCAACCATATGAATACAAGGTTGAGAAATGCTTTCTTGCAAAATTTTAGAGGAATTAGTTGCTCGTTCAATCCCTTTTGCAATATCAATTGTTTCAGACAAGGAGGGATTTTTACAACTCCGCAAACGTTCCTGATTTTTTTTAGAAAAACAAGCAAAAATGAACTGGTCTCTGATAGAAGCATCTGTACTTGCACCAAAATCACAGGTAGAGGCCAGAATTCTGAGTTGAGCAACATAGTCTTCTACACTCTCATCTATACTTTGTTTACGTTTGAAAAGATTATGACGTTCCAAAACAATACTGGGTTCATTGTCATATTGTTTATTGAGTCGAACAATGGCTTCTTGATAAACGTTCCAATTGTCACCAGAATCACCAGAAGGAGAAGGAATATGAGGAAGATTCTCAAAAACTTGTTGAGCAGCAACTCCTAGACAACCCTAAAGAATAGCAACCTTGCGAGTAGGGTCAAATTTAGTGGCGTCAATGGCTACCAAATAGTTCTCAAAACCTTTTAGCCAGTTGCGCCAAATGAGAGGAGGCTTGCTTGGAGTCTGCAAAAATGGAGCTGGCGTTTAAAACTGCTGAGAAGAAGCCATGGTGAAAAGAACTTAGACTTTGTATCTAAGGTTGTAACTCTGAGGGTGAGTTGTAATGAAAAACAGAAGAAAAATAATAAAAACAGTTGAAGAAAAATTAAACAGTGACAGGCAAGTGAAAAATTAAAGCGTGCCTATCGCTGAAGAAAAGCTTTGAGTATGAAAATGCTTAGCTGAGATATAGGCAAACGTGGTAGGCAATAAAGCGTGCCTATTGCTGAGAAGATAAACTTTGCATTTATAAATACTTTGTTGTAAGATAGTAGATCATGGTAGACAGTAAAGCGTGCCTATCGCTGAAGAGAAGCTCTGCATTTATGAATGCTTTGCTGTAGAGTAAATAAACATGGTAGGCAGTAAAGCGTGCCTATCGCTGTAAAGAAGCTTTGCATTTATAAATGCTTTGCTGCATTGTAAATAAACATGGTAGGCAGTAAAGCGTGCCTATCGCTGTAGAGTAGTTTTGCTTTATAAATGCTTTGCTATAACAGAATAACGTGGTAGGCAGTAAAGCGTGCCTATCGCTGAATAAATGTGAACGAAGGCTTTAAAATGGCCGACCGACGCCGTTGTCAGGGTTACAGTCAAATGTAACACTCGACAGGCTTGAATTATTATGCTGTGACGTGACGCGCGTGATGTAGCGCGAGCAAGAGGCTGTTGAACTGAAGGCTGTTGAACTGAAAGCTTTCATGCGCGTGGGAAAGACAAACTGTAGCACGATCCGCTCACATTGCCCATCATACTTCACAAAATACGACCTGACAGCGGAGTCGAAAGCGGAGACTTGATCCGAAGTCAGGACAAGTGAGGATGGAAAACGGCAGTGTCTCAGTGAGTCTGGCCGATTTTCAAAGAGCTTGTCTTCCTGGCGGTGGGTGCAGGAGAGTTCCCAATCGTCGCCAAAATGTTAAGTGAAGCACCGGAGACTTGAGGTGATTCAATCGCAGATTTATTTGTTAAGTATAGAAATCCATAACACCCACAACCAGAGCCGTCCAGTCGTGAAGAGGCCAACGTCCAGAATGACGTTCGGGGAATCTTCACGACTGAAGGGCGGCATTCAAGAACACAAACATAGAACTAGTCTCGTAGTTGCAACCACGAGACTCTAAGCATCTATAAACGAGACTCTTAGCATTTATAAAAGATACAGAAAGGAAATGTGAAATCATGAATATATAACAGTCACCAGAGCAAGGAAAAGGACAAATACACAAACATCTGGTGAGGTGCCCCCACCAGATAAGGAAAGCTAAAAGATAGATGCTGTGGGTAAAAGGGTGACTGCCCAGTCTGCCAACCACTGGAGGATCGGCAACTCCCTTGGCCTCCTCTCGCTCTATGACAGAGCCCACTGGAATGAAATGTAGGGGCTCCTCCAACAGCTCCTAGAATAATACAAGAAGCGGGTATAAGAGATTGCCTCTGAGGGCAAACTAATTGTGAATACTTCTATTTGCTTCACTTTTTGACTTGGCTGACACCGCAGCTAGAGGCATTAACTCCAGTATACTCTTCAGACGACATGCCTGGCGTTGAGTCTCCGGTTTCAAACCTGAAGTGCAGGACAACATCCTTGCAGTTAACACCTCTTTGGTCCTCAAGTAGGCACTCTGCTTAAGAAAATCAAAAAAGACAATGAAAGGGCCAAATCCATTGGAGCATTGCAGACGCAATCGCAACGAGTTTCCTTTCACTGCCTATCGTGGAGGAACAAAATCCACCTCTACAGACCCCTCCACCTCCTATCAGCGTCCTCAGGCACAAACCACTTTGCTTAGGGAATACTTTAGAGGCTCCTACAGGGGCAACAATTCCAAAGGCAGAGGCAAGGGCTGTTTCACTAAACCCTCCGACACTGTCACAAAACCTTCACTTCCCAACTATCCCCCTCATGACCATACAACACTTATTGGGGGACAAATACAACAGTTTTTCCCATCCGGCGAAACATCACCTCTGACCAGTGGGAGGTGAATTTTATCCAACATGGTTATTGTTGGGAACACACTTCCATACCTCCAAATATTACACCTCACAAACACAAATTCTCACCACTACCTTTACAGTTACTCAGGGAAGAAATTTAGGCACTTGTCACCAAAGAGGCCATAGAACCTGTACCGTTACACCAGCACAGGTGTCTATTCACTCTACTTCCTTATTCCTCAAAAGGCTGGGTCACTGAGAGCAATCTTAGATCCTTGATCTCAGAGCCCTAAACAAATACATTCTCTTGGAGTACTTTTGCATGGTCACTCGCGTTTTTTTTCCAGACAAAGGTCACAACGGTCTATGAGGAGCTTTTGAACTCTGTGTAGGCTAATAGCACGGATCCATCACAGATATGGGAAACACAGCCCGGTCAAGGTAGTTTAACTCAATTCACTAACCTAGATGAGAATCAAGTGGTAGATATACTCTCTCTAACTAAATCAGGATCCCCTCTCGACCCCTGTCCTCCACATATTTTACATCTAGCTACAGATGAGGTTGGGGTATCGTTGACCCCTCTTCCTAATCTAGTCCTTAGTCCTGGGACTTTTCCAGCAGGATGAAAAATGGCCTGCATAGGGCCCATTTTAAAAAAGCCCTCACTTGAATCTTCGGAGGCTAAAAACTACCGTCCCATTTCCTGTTTACCTCTACCCTCTAAGGTTCTAGAGAAAGCCTCCAATGCGAAACTGACTGCCTATCTTGAAGAGAATGACCTACTTGATTCCACCCAACACGGTTTTAGAGCTCGGCACTCTACTGAATCCGCTCTAATCATGGCAACTGAGGAGATCAGAAGGGTGCTGGATGAGGGCGGTAGGACGGCCCAAATACTGCTAGACCTCACGGCAGCGTTTGACACTGTAAATCATACAGTGTTAATTAATAGGCTGCAGTCTGTGGGAGTCAGCGGTAAGGCCCTGTCCCTTCTCTCCTCTTTCCTCTACTCCAGAGAACAAATTATATACTGGGATGATCTGAGATCGGAACAGTTCACCCTTCCGGGTGGAGTCCCCCAGGGCTCGGCACTTTCACCCACCCTGTTCAACATCTATGTAACACCATTTTCAAGATTAATTAAAAGTCATCGTCTGTCGCTTGTGACCTACGCTGACGACACTCAATTGATGACATTATGTCTGCTGAAAGTTTCCGTGATTGTCTTTCCTCGGTGATGTCATGGATGAATGCAAATTTCTTAAAAATAAATACCGAAAAAAACGAGATCTTGGAATTTGGCAAAAAACCCTCATTCTGGAGCCACTGTTGGTGTCCCCCTGAAGCCGGCATCTGTCCATCGCCGGTGGGTAAAGCCAGAGATCTCGGTTTCCTCATTGATAAAGATCTTACTTGGGCTCCCCAGATCAACCAAGTGGTCTCTACCTGCTTTTTTACACTTCAGCTATTACGCAAAATCCTTCCTTTTATCCTGTTTTCCCTTAGGAAAACGGTGGTCGGCGCCCTTATTCTATCAAGGATAGATTATTGCAATGCGCTTTATTCGGGTGCTGGAGTGAAACAGCTGAATAAGTTTCAGTCACTTCAAAATGCGACAGCTAGGGTTCTGTATGGTTTACCTAAACATCACTCCACCTCAGCCAGCATCAAACAACTGCATTGGCTGCCTGCCTGTCAGGCGCCGGGTGGATGTTAAAGCATTATACCTTGTGCACAAAGCACTCTATGGGTTGGTGCGGAAGACATACAACGACTATTCCCCCGATATGTTCCATCACGCTTTAAGATCCCTGGATTCTGGGTTGGTCCTTCCTCCCCAGATTAAATGAGTTACATGGGGGGGGGGGGGGTAACGTTTCTCGTTTTTGGCAGCTACGTTATGGAACGCTCTCCCCGTCTCACTTCGACTACAGCCCTTGCGCACCATGTTTAGGAAAGCTATTAAGACCAGGCTCTTCATGCAATGCTAAAACTAGTACACTCTTCGATTTTCCTACCCAGTGCCAAGACGCCTCGGCATAAGAGCGCTTTATAAGTACCTTCAGTCAGTCAGATTGTTATCCCGTTATTGCAACAAGGCGACTTCATGACGCCACTCAAGGACGCCTACTTCCATATTCCTATTCACCCAGAACATTGATGATACCATAATTTTGTAATAAACGGACAGCATTTCCAATTCAAAGTCCTTCCCTTCGGGGTCACAACCACTCCCAGGGTCTTCACCAAATGTCTTGCAGTCGTAACTGCTCACCTGCGCAGACAAAACATACACGTCTTCCCATATCTAGTCGACTGGCTCATCAAGAATGCAACTCGTCAAAAGTGCTTCCAACACACTCAGGCTACCATAAACCTACTTCATCAACTAGGCTTTACCATCAACACGGTTAAATCTCACTTCCAACCCCTTCAAATACAACCATACCTGGGAGCCATCCTCGACTCACAACGGGGGCTAGCTTACCCCAATGCCGCCCAGATTCAGTCCTTGCAAGTGTTCATTCCCCAGTTCCAGCCTCATCAGCAAGTAAGAGTGAGGACAGTCATGCGTTTCATTTTTTGATGGCTTCATGCATAGCCATATTACCTCATGCCAGACTGAACATGGGTCAGTTGCAAGAGTGCTTAGCGCAACAAAAGACTCAAGAGCCGGGACAAGGGGAAGATGTAGTTTTAGTCGGACATCAAGATTGCCACTCTCTGCAGTGGTTGAACAGCAACAATCTCCTAAAAGGATGGCCTTTTCTACACCCAGTTTCACACAGAACCATCACAACAGATGCCTCCCTCACAGGCTGGGGAGCGCATACTCAAGATCTAATAGTCCAGGGGCACTGGACACCCAGCCAGAGACATCTCCATATCAATCACCGGGAGCTGCTACCTGTTTACCTAGCTCTGAAAGTCTTCCTTCCTCACCTCACTGACAAGGTAGTCTTGATCAAAATAGAAAACATGACTGCCATTTATTATCTTCAAAAGCGGGGGCACCAGGTCCCCTCCTCTTTCTCATATAGCCCAGACCATTTGGAGGTAGGCCTTCCAGTACAACATTCCCCTGTTAACGGAGTATGTCCTCAGCAGGAAGCGCCAACAAGTCCACGAGTGGGAACTTCACCAGCAAGTCCTCTTCCCATACTTCCGGCGTTGGGGTCATCCAGAAATAGTCCTTTTCGCCACAGCAGGAAACGCCAAATTCCCAAACTTCGCCTCCAGGTTCCCACACCCACAGTCCAAGTTCAAGGCACAATGGATGAGTTTGTACGATATATTTGCTTACACTTTTCCACCTCTCCCACTGTTTCTGTTTTGTTGTTCGCAAACTTCGGCAGACATCTCTCACCCTCATCCTGGTGGCTCCCACGTGGGCATGGGAACCATGGTTAACCCCACTCTTGGAACTCTCAGTAGTTTTCCACAAGGTACTGCTGAACAGACAAGACCTTCTCATTCAGATCCATGGAGAAATCATACACATGGTCCCCAGGTCCTTCAACCTTGGGATCTGGCTCCTGAAGTCCTAGCGTACTATTATTTGAATCTAGCACTGCCTTATATAGACATACTTAAAGAAGCCCATAGGCCCACTACTCGAGCCTGTTACTCTGAAGTGGAACAGATTTGTTCACTATTGTCATTCCATACACATTGATCCTTTAGGGAGCTGAATTCTCTGCGCTTGTTGGTCTCTGCCTGCTTTACCGGGACCATAATCACCATGGGACATCACGGCACACACCGCAAGTGAAATTTCGTGCCAGAAGGCGCTTATCTGCCAGCAAGGGCTCCTGTAGCGCGGGACGCGTGCGGGCGAAGCACGGGCCAAGGGCGGGCCCATCTGCGCCCGTCCGCGGCCGATCGAGGCCGGGCTGGGCCCACCCTCTTGGCCTGTAGTCCTGGGTTTCCTGCATACCAAAGTCTATGGTGATTATGGTGTCCCAAGCCGCCGGAGGAGCCTGCTACTTGTCATTTTGAGTGACATTACCAGCGACTAAGGAGGTAGGAGTGTGCAGTGTGGTGGACTGGGCTTGTCTCATGACTGTTTCATCTAGATAACACACAATTAACTTTGCTTGTGGGACCTTCCCTGCCTAGAGGGCTGAGAGGGCTTATCCAGTTACTTTCCTACAACTCGCTCTGTGCATTTAGCCATGGTTGGTTAGGCACAAGGCCATGTCCACTACTACTGCGGGGAAGGGAAAGTCAGGCTCCATTGCAACGGTCACCACTATGGATTCTTTTCTGCAGAGGGTAGCAGCAGTATTAGATAAGGAGATTGAGTTGGTGAACAGGTACCTCTCGAGGTCTCCAGTAAGCATTTCCCAACCCCCTCTTCCAGTTACCCTTGCTTCTCAGTCATTGGCTGAAGACGAACTTTCCAGCCTGACCAGCAGCACTGGGATCTCTGCGGACACACATTTTGACGCTGGGACAACTAATGTGTCAATTGCGCATTCTAAACAAGCTCCAACGCCAATACCCCTCTCGCCTGTCACTATAATTTGCAATCGGGGGAGGGGGTAATGTCCTTATTTCTGCACAGGGGAATGTCATTCACTCGAGTAGTAACCCGTTGGATTCACCCCTGGTCGCAGAAGTGAAGTTGTAAACCCGGCAGCTAAAGGGAACCTGCGGGCGGGCGTAGGCTCTAAAAGGAAAATCCAATTTACTGGGGGGAAAGCGAAGAAATTGAAACTCACCATGGTCTCTAAACCCTCAGCACCCTCTGCATCCGCCACAGTACCCCCTACCGCTATCCCTGCATTGGATCTTCGTGGGGCTATGACAGCTTTTAAGTCAGTGTTGACCAGTCTGTTGGACTTAAAACTGGGTCCTATCCTAGAGAGGCTGATTCAGATTGAAAAATCTATAACATCCCGGAACATTTATGTCGTACCGTCCCTAATAGGAGAGCAAAGAGGTAACATGGGCCAGAGAAGTGTACGGGACTCTGACACACGGATACATTTGACGAACTCCATCCTGGACCTGCCACAAAATCAATCGCAGACTCAGCCTGCAGTACAGGGGGGATTCGGTGTAAAAAATACAGTGGCTGGGGAGAGAAGGGATATATCTGGACAAATCGGAGCCATAAATGATAATCATTGTTTAAGGGCAGGGAGGTTGGATAGTAGAGAGGCCCAGCCGTTGAGTCTACCGGTAATTGATCTAACTCTGGAATCCACCCCTTACGTAGTTGTCCTGGGGAATGTTCCATCTCTACCCCGGGGAATTAACGAGGACTATGGGCAGATAAAAAATAAAGTACTTCACTGGCTATCAAATAACACCACTTTGGGCGCAAGGGTGGCCAATAACATCATCATGGGCCGCAGAGTTAGCTTGATTGGCAGCTCTTGTAAATCGGGCACAGATGATTGTGTTATTATTAACTTTGATAGGCCTCATCTTGCTGGTAGGATACTGTCTAGGGACACGCTCCCCACTTTTGTTAGGGCCTTACCACTGGGCTTTTTTTATAAACCTGACCCCGCAGGGGATATTTATAGGAATGTTTCCATAGAAGCTTCACGTGTTGGGCGGTCACATAGATTACCACATGCTTTTACACAATTGCCTACTCCTGCAGTTCATGCAACATCCTTGACAAGGTGTCAGTAAATTACTCCTCCCACGTTGAATTTAATTAATAGATTTTCCCCATTAGCAGGGATGGAGGATTGTGATTGACCCGGGAGCCTCTTACTTTTTGGTATCGAACCTGATCTAAGTATATAGCACTCACCAGTGGTGGACGATGGGGACTCGTGTATGTCTGCTAACAATATTCTAACATGGAACGTTGCGGGGCTGGCTAATAAGTTCCATGAGCCAACGTGGTTGGAATTTGTGAACCAATTCCCCTTAATTTGTTTTCAGAAAACAGGGTGGTAGATTGTGATTTATTTTTGGAAGGCTACTAGGCTTTTTTTGCGCCAGCCTCCCCTTCGGCGGGTGGTAGACCAAAGGGTGGTCTTGTTACGTATATATCTCTGGCAGTCGACTGCCAGATCCAGGTTGTGCCGTCTCCTAGCCCAGGAATACTAGCGTTGATATTAAAAAGGGGGGCTACCAGATTGGGTCTTATTAATTTGTATAATTCCGTGGCTTGCCCCTCAGCTGTCTGTAATATTACAGCCCTGGGTTCCTTTGGAAGGCAGTCCTATGGGTCTATTTTACATAACCTTTTGGTCGTTGGTGATTTTAACATCCACCCTTGTGGCGACCCAAGGTCAACTTGCATTTCTAAGCTAGGCTGCCCACATATGAGGGGGATTCACTTTGAACATCTTGCTCAGGGGGAATTACTAAATAATTTATTAAATGAATTCCATATGGTGTCTTTGAAGTCTTTATCCGACCTGCACCATACATTTCCTGTCCCCACCTTTAAAGGGAGAGGTAGGGGGTCTTTTATTGATTACATTTTAATTTCTTCTTCTTTACAAACTTTATTCTGTGGTTTCAACATCATGGAGAGTGTCTACAGTGACCATAACCCGCTCTGTGTCCAAATGCGTGGTCCGCTTTTAGCACGAATCAGCAGCATGGCAATTAAGGGTATGCTTAGACCAACTGATGGCACACGCCGGCTTAAATGGTCCCAGATTTCTCCAGATGATTTTTACCATGCAGTAAGAGAATCCTGTGCTTCTGAGTTAGCTTTGTGTACCTCTGCAGGCACATCCCCTAGCAAAGGTATCAGCTCCTACAAAGCTATTTCTATTAAAGTTGGTGATCTCTTAAGTGCTCCGGCCCGTAAAGTAGCGTCCTCGACTCCCAGGTGGTTTGATTCCTCATGCTCCAAGGCTGCGAAAAGGTTGAGGGTAGCCTTGTCGGCTAAGCCGAGAAATCATTCACAGGTTCGCGCTTGCCCCAAAAATATAAACTAATATTGGTCAAACGGAAGGGCGCTCTGAAAGAGGAGGCTTGGCGGGAGCTACTCGAGTCAAGTACCTTAAGGAATAGCTCCATGTTTTGGAGCATTAATTGACCAATATGAAGCTGTGGGGGCTTTAGATTCGCATATTACTGAGGAGTCCTACAGAGCAATTAGATCAGCCATGTCGTGTTCTGAATGCCTCTGTAGTGATTTTTTAACAGGGTGAGGTTGAAGCCGGTATTGCAGGGTTAACCAGTAACAAAGCTCCTGGACCAGACGTTATCCCCCTGGACTTATTTAAGCTGGATCCATCCTTTTGGGCTCCAGTCCTCGTGGCTGTGTTCAATGCAGCTGCCTCGAACAGTTGCCCTGAGTCCTGGGCCACCTTTACTATAGTGGCCGTTTTCAAGAAGGGTGATCGGAGTAGCACTTACTGCTATAGGCCAATCTCCCTTCTCCCTAGAAAGATTATCCTCCTGGGAAGAGGAGCAAAAGATCCTGTCTGACGTCCAGTTTGGATTTCGCCCAGGGCGATCAACCGTGGCCCAATGGTCTCAATCTAACCATGTTATTGAGTAAATATACAGTTGCGCGCCTAGGTAATATCTATCTTTCCTTTATGGACTTGTCTAACACATTCAGTTGCGTGAATAGGGTTAAACTGTGGCAGTCCATGAGGGTAATGGGGGTAGAGAACAACATTGTTAGTTTTCTAGAGGACCATCACAAGTCAACCAAGGCCAACGTTAAATTCTCCCAGGACCTTTCTGGTTTCTAGGTATTTTCAGATAAAGAGGGGAGTACGGCAAGGCTGTATCCTGGCTCCATTCTTGTTTAATTTTTATATCAATGAATTGGGCAGAGTCTTAAGAGCCACCGGGGTAGACTATCCGTATGTAGGGCGGTGTGGCCTTCCCGCCCTACTTTATGCGGACAATGCCGTCCTTCTATTGAGGACTGCTATCGGCCTGCAATCCTTGCTAGATGCATTTTCTAATTTTATGGCGGATCGGGATCGATCTTTCAATCAACAACTCGAAATCATCTATAATGCAGGTGGGGTCTTGACCCCCAAAAAGGTTTTAATTTCGAGTTGGCCCCGCTAGAGTCCCCCGCTCTAATCTTTTCTCTTATCTTGGGGTCCTTTTGGATGATCAAATTAAATGGGGGCCTCTAATTACTAGGAAAAGGGGGACTTGGCCCGGGTGGATGAAGCTTTTTAGGTCTCCTGGCGTTGAACCGCGCGAAAGCGCGGTCTCGCCAGAGACCTATAGTGAGCGACTCTGCTTCCCCAGGAGAGGGGACAGGAGCTGGCCACGCGCAGGGAATTGAGCGGGCCACGCGCACGCAAACGCGCTCGCTGTGGCCAGCTCCTGTCTCCTCTCCTGGAAAGCTTGAAGACCCACGCATGCGCACATAATGCTGATTTGTTTCCGTTTGTCTGGTTACTATAGCTGCCGACCGAGCAAGAGTAAAGGAGAGAAAACACAGGCTCCTGCAAACAAAACTTTCTTCTAACATGCTGAATCTCTAGACTTCGCACTCCATGACGCCATAAATCAAATAAAGTGGGCATAGTCCGCCTCTCGTCGGTGTCCACAATACGTTGGGATTGCGCCCGAAACCCGCACCTGTGCGAAGATCGAAATTGAAGAATCAAAACTGATCTGCATCAAGGAAGCTGGTGTTCTGCCTTTTGTCCTTCATTCCGCAATTTTAGCAGAAGTGAGTGGAGTGCTGAGGGTCTGTAGGAAAGCCAGGCGCTGCCTCTTGACTGTTTCCAGCTTTTGTCTGAAACCCCGCGAGTAACCCCGGGAGAGAGCGAGTTTAGTGTTTTCGAACACAAACACCCGGAGCGAGCGCTGCGCTCTCTGTCTTGGTCGCCGCTGCTAACTAAATGTCTGCCGCTCGCTCAATGACGACGCCCGGCCGGGCAGCACAGCAGGGGAGATCCCCAGGGGTCAGGAACTACTCGGAGCATGGAGCCGCCGCAGGGCACCGAGGTACAGTGCCCGGCCAACAGGAGTCACCCGACGCCCACCAGCAACGGACGCAGCCCGAGGGGTGAGTAGAGCGCCTTCCCTCTCACCCAACCACATTCCTTGTGAAGTTACTGCACTCACCTGTTTCATTTGTATAATCTGTGAACGTCTCCTCTTCTCTTAAACGGAGACGTTCGAAGATTTGGCCTGGTGGTTAGAAGCTGCTCACCTTGGCATAGGTTCAAATATTGGCCTGGCCAACATCCTGTGATTTTGCACAAATCATGTAATCTTCCTGTGCCCAAAAAAAGAAAATAGAAAATATGTAACATAGTCTACTTCTAGCGTAAAGCGCTGTTTCAAAAAAGTAGTGCACTAAGGAGCGCCATAGTTTCAAGGCAGAGATATGCGGCACCTGTTTCCTAGTCAGATTGTATGCTGCAAATTCCCTTGCTGAGAGAGGGCGTGGTTGGTTTAGTTTTCTCTGTGGTTTTCCTCTCCTTACTTTCAATTCTCATTCTCTTTTTTCCACCCACCTACAGTGGCGGCTGGTGACATTCGAAAGAGGTGGGCATAAAATTTGTGGTGGAGCACACCGCGGCGAGCTGGCGTAGCGAGTGAGCCCAAATGACCTAAGGGGGGGTTTGGGTGGGTTCTCCACCGAGAATTTTTTTTTTAAATGAGTGGGCAAATGGTGCAAATTCAAGACTTTCGGAAGCCACTGTGCTAAACAGAAACCGGCCACTGCCTCCCCTCAAACTACCATCAGTTCCAAGGCGCTATGGAGCAGACACGGCTGGCAGCAGTATCATAGCCCCTTTCTTGTACCTTCCCCCCCTCCCATGTTGTGTTGCAAAAAAGCTCTATCATGCAGCCAGCGCTGAAAAAAGACATAAACAACACCAATCATTTTTTTGGGACACCCCGGAAACTGCAATGTGCTAATGGGATACATCTTTATAATCTATAACGTGCTGTTACGCTTTTATTTTCTCATTTAATTTACCGCTACAAGATGAGCACATGCCATTTAGAAACCTTAATGTACAAGTAAAAAAATACACCCACCACAGTGTCATGAAGCTTATATGTGCATACGTGGTGTGCTAATATTAGTACACCTGTGAATAACAAAAGTACATTGTTATCTTTCAGCATGTGTTGGTGGTAGATGCCCGTTTGTGTCTTACACTTTTTTTGGCACGCTATGTTTTTTTTTGTAGACTTTATTTATATAGCGCAAACTAGACCCGAGACATAGGGTATCAAAGCACTTTACACAAGAATCAGTTTTGTTACATGAGGACACATTTATGTTTGTGAGGCACGGACAGATTAAGTGATTTGCCCAGAATCACAGGATGTTTAGTGTTGTTGCTGAGACTCAACCCCAGTTCCCCAGCTTCGAGGTCGACCGCTCTAGCCCTAAGGCTACATCCTCACCCTAATTACCCCTATGCATATTGCATGGCAGTGGATGCTCAAGTCTAGAATCTATAATGTGATCTGTGCTAATTTGAACTTCCTGCATGCTAATTTGGTGGCATCTGATCCAGCGCTCCTAATGAAAAACTGTCTCACCAACACTACCTACCTCCACAATACTCACAATAATCAGGAATCGCATACCAAGGCCCATAAATCAAAGAGACAATTTTTGAGCGACTGAATCATGTGACCTAATTAATCAAAACTATTTACAAAATTATATACAACTGCAGTTTATCATTTCTTACCATGGTTTGAAGCATAACATCATTTAATTAAGTCACTAAGGTAAATGGATCAACTGATGGTAACTAGACCATGAATAAACAAGACCAGCTTGTCGTTTCAAAATCTAATGTATTAACTCTATATTTCATGGAATGAGCATTTTTAGTTAAAACTTGTTTTATTTCAAAATACCAGCAGCTTTTAATTGAAGGAAAGGCACATTAGTCTGGCATTATTAAAGCAAAATCAGATGACATGAAATAAAGCAAACAAAAGTTTACATTCCCTAAATCCTAATTTCCCTGTCTAAACTCGCTTCACCTAAGAAAAGACATTTAAATCTGTAATCCTTACGTGTGCCAAAAGTCCGTCAGCACGTCACACTCTTCAGGAATCAGAAAACGAGCAAGCAGCCACCTCTTGTCCACGGGGCAATTTTTATACCTTTCTGTCTAACTAATCTCACTAAAAGTATATTTTTTCTCTGTTATCCAGTGTTCTCATTGGCTGACTGATGTCAGCTCATATGGTGTCATCAACTCTCTCGAAGCCTAGATCAGACTTTTCTTAGAGTCCATTGTCTCCTATTCACAAGTCAAGCGAAAGCGCGGTCTCGCCAGAGACCTATTGTGAGCGACTCTGCTTCCCAGGAGAGGGGACACGAGCTGGCCACGCGCAGGGTATTGAGCGGGCCACGCGCACGCGAACGTGCTCGCTGTGGCCAGCTCCTGTCTCCTCTCCTGGAAAGCTCCAAGACCCACGCATGCGCACACACAGAGAGACAGTCCCCACTGTCTGCTCTCCCCATGCGCACACACACAGAGACACAGTCCCCATGTCTGCTCTCCCCTCTAGCAGCCATACCCCCCCCAGCCCTTTTAACCCCTTCGATGCTGATGACGAGCTCAGCTCGTCATCAGCTACGGCGCTCGTGTGCTGATGACGAGCTGAGCTCGTCATGTAACGCGGTAATTTGAAAATTGCCGCACACAGCGGGAAAAGCCGCGGCAGCAAGCGGTTAAACTTACTGGGCCCGTCAGTGCACGCTTTCACCAAGCACACATACACCACCAGCCGTCAGTGCATGCTTTCACCAGGCACACACACACCACCAGCTGTCAGTGCACACTTTCACCAGTCACACACACCACCAGCTGTCAGTGCACGCTTGCACCAGGCACACATACACCACCAGCCGTCAGTGCATGCTTTCACCAGGCACACACACACCACCAGCTGTCAGTGCACACTTTCACCAGTCACACACACCACCAGCTGTCAGTGCACGCTTGCACCAGGCACACACACCACCAGCCAGCAGGGCGCACTTCCACCAGGCACACACCACCAGCGCACAATTTCTACAGGCACACACAACACTAGCCATCACTGCACACATCAATTGTTAACGCATCCACAATTAACTATTGCAGCAATCGCAGTATGGCACACTTTACTTTTAAACATATTCATCTAAAGTGCAGCATGCCACCATTACTACAAAAATAAATACACATTTTTTTGGCCTACAATTTATTGACTTGCAATTAGTGTTGCAATATTTAGCAATGCCAAAAGCTCAAACGTAATTAATGGGAGACCTATTGCATTGCAAATGCTTGTTTTAACTTTGCATCTGAGCTAGGGAAGAGACCAATTGCAGCTCTGCTGAAGGTTTACCGAGTAAAAAGTGTGGCCATAGCTAATTATGGAAGTGAAATTTGGGGGTATGTTACAGTGGACTGTCTTCAGGTGACTGAGAATAATTTTTTGAAGCGCTTAATGTGTGTGCCGCGTGGACTGTCAAATCTGACGGCCCAGGAGGAATTGGGGGTCCGATTAAAAAAAACAAAAAAAACTTTTTATTGGCCTTTTGGGGGGGTCGGATTTTTAAGCAATACCCTGGCACTACACCCACTTGGGTTTTGGTTAAATCAGGAGTTAACACTTAATCATCTGATTTTAAAAGAGCGTATGTCCCTAGATAACGCATCTCGTATACTGTGGCATAATTATATTAGAAGCGATTTTGAAGGGCTTGGACGTGCTGACTTATACTCGAACCCAGAAACTATTGTTAAATAGGATGTGGAGCTAATCAGGGAATCCTTCCTCATACTCAGGAAAATGGAAAGGGACGAGTGGGAACTTCCTAAACTGAGTGTTCACACTTTTTTAATGCTCAAAACAACTCCTTATACTGAGCCTTATCTCCTGCGGTCTTTATCCTTACATGAGCGTTTTTTATTGATGAGGTTTCGCATGAATCTTTTTCACCTCCTGCTAGTCCGGCCTAAAGGATGCAGCAGAGGTCAAGTGTTAGCACCCTGTGGCTGCAACGGACAGTCTCCACAGGATCTGCTACACTTTATGCTTTTCTGTAAATTGTTTGCGATCCCTCGAAGATATTTTTTTAGTCCCTAATTTTAAAAAGGATGAATTTTACCCAGGCTCGTCCTGCCCTCCTGTATATTCAAATGTTGAAGGAAGATTGTATTTTTTTATTGCGGGTTATCTAAAATCCACAGTGAAAACCATGGCCTTCTTGGAATATAGCCATTGGGTTAATAAATTATCAAGACAGTAAAGGCTGAGGAGGACCTGCTTATCCTTACAGGGTAAATCTTACTAAGGGAGATGCTTTTATGGTGCTATGTTTTTAACTGTCATAGATCATAATGGGATGTTGTACAATGGGT
The DNA here is from genome assembly GCF_964261635.1 of Lissotriton helveticus. NCBI lineage: Eukaryota > Metazoa > Chordata > Amphibia > Caudata > Salamandridae > Lissotriton > Lissotriton helveticus. The sequence continues at coordinate 183,897,478 of NC_136068.1, read as the reverse complement.
TCTCTTCATATCTTCAAAAGTATTGTTGTTTGTCGCCCTTCCGCGCCTTCTGTACCAGCTGCAAAATCACCCATACACAATCTCGTCGCAATGGTTCAGGCAGGTTAATTCGGCTCTGGGCCAGTTCCTGTGGGCAGGGGGGGCGGCGCGAGTGGCCCTGCGCACCTGCTTTTTGTCCACGTACAGCGGAGGACTGGCGACATCAGATATGTTGTCCTATTATCAAGCGTCCCATCTCCTGGTCTTGAATGAATGGTGGTACGGGGACAGAGGGGACCCAGCATATGCCCTTGAGAGATACTTGATGGACCCGGATACATTACACACTATTTTATACTCAGCAAGGCTGAGAAAGGGGCTGCCCAGGGCAACCCAGGTGGTCTTTCAGATCTGGCGACAGTCGCTGCGTCGTATGGGATGGTGGGGGAGACTGACGAAGGAGACCCCGCTCTGGCACAATGGGCAGCTGTCGGCGCTGGCTTCACTGCGGGGCTTCCGTGGCTGGGATTCTATAGGAATCTCCACATTAGGGCTTGTCCTGAAGGGCACGACACCTAAATCCTTTCAAGAACTTAGTAAAGTATACTGTATGCCCCAAACGCAGTTCTTTAAGTACTTACAATTCAGTACTTACAATTCAGGCATGCCCTCACGCCCTTACTGGAGGGACTAGACTCCGTGCCTGAATTCAGCCCGATAGAGGCGAAGATATTCATGGGAGACCTAGAGGAAAAGAAAATTTCCCGCATTTACCAAACACTAGTCACACATTGCTCTTCCAATTTACAGACCCTACGGGACCGCTGGGTGGGGGACGTGGGGGAGCTAGAGGAGGAGGATTGGCGAGAAGCCCTTGAGGCCCCTAGAGCTCAAGTACCTACATAGGGCTTACTACACCAGGGAGAGATTGTGGCGGGCTGGTTTGATTGAGTCTCCAATGTGCCTGAGAAGTGGACATGAAGTGGGTACTTTCCTACATACTGTGTGGAGCTGTGTTGGTTTGGCTGGATTTTGGACTGGGGTGTGGGACTGTCTATCGGAGGTGCTGGGCTGGGACATCCCTCGTACCCCCAAATTAGGACTGCTTCATGTTCTCGAAGGGGTGGGTGGTAACATCTACAAGAGACATTTACTTTTGCTGGGTCTTACAGTAGCAAAGAGGGATGTGGCTCAGGCTTGGGAGGACCAAAGTGGTTGTATGGTAAAAAGGACTTGATTTTTGTATGGGGTTGGAGCGGCCAATATTTGAAGCCAGGGGCTGCCCTAGGAAACATTACAAAATATGGAAAAGGTGGGCGGACTACAGGGGTCTATGGCTGGAACCCCCAGCACCGTTAGGAGACGCAGAGGGGTAGATATCTTTATGACCCCTTTGGCGGCGTTGGCGGAGTCGTTTGGGGCCCGGATCGTATCTTACGCGGACGACACCCAGCTCCTCTTCTCCTGTAAGAGAGGAGGAGACTTTGACGGGGAGAGTATCCGGGATTGCCTTGGGGCTGTTTTTCATTGGTTCCAACTGAACAGCCTCAAGTGCTATTCCGAGAAATCTGAGGTACTCTTCTTTGGGTGTGATACCGAGCCCAATTGGCAGGACTGGTGGCCCATTGACATGTTTCCTCCGACTTGCTCCTCCAAGATGGCCAAGAACTTGGGGGTCAAGATGGACAATGGGCTTTCTTTAAAATCTCAGATTCTGGGGGTGTCAGGCACCTGTTTCGGCCTCCTCAGGATGCTGCGGAGGTTTCTCCCCCTGTTGTCTGAGGAGCACAGGAGGCTGACGGTACAGGCTCTGATTGGGTTCAGGTTGGATTACTCTAACATTCTCTACTTGGGCCTACCAGAATACTTGTTGCAGCGGCTCCAAGTGGTGCAGAACGCGGCCGCAAGAGCTATTTTTGGCTTAAATAGGCGGGCTAGTGCAACGGGGCTGTTGAAGACCTTGCACTGGCTTCCAGTTCGGAAACGGATTGCCTTTAAGGCTCTGACCTTGGCTTATAAGGCCCTCCATGCGGTGGGAGCAAAATATCTTCAAAAGAGAATGACTTTTTATTATCCATCTCGCTCCTTGAGGTCTGAGTCTCTGCTCCTGGCGGTTGTCCCGCGAGTGAAGAAAGCCCGCTTGGGTGGCCGCTCTTTCGGTTTACTTGCACCACAGCTGTGGAACTCCCTGCCGCTTTCGCTGCGGGGAGCAACCAGCTTACTGGCTTTTAGAAAAGATCTTAAGACGTGGCTGTTCACTCAGTAGACCTTATTTTGTCTGCTTTTCAGGTCTTCACTGTTCTGTCCCCCTCTTTTAAACGTGTTATGTTATTATGATGCAGCACTCCTTTACCAAAAGCGCCGGGATACTCTTTTTGAGTCGCCGTGCGCTATACAAAAGATTAAATAACATAACATAACATAACATAGATGTGATGGTGACATGGAGGCGATATCATACACACTGTTTTATGTATGGAAAACTAAATTTCTACAGGAATGAAGAGACATTGTGCAGGGGGGGAGGGAGTGGGCCAAAGGGGGGGGGGCGGGGGCAGGGGTTAAGTATTAAGATGTATTATGGATCGCTGATTATGCTATGATGTACTTGTTGCAGCTCCTCCGGGGTACGGAGTGATGTGTCTTATGTATGATCCGTCAATAAAAAGAGTTGTTAAAAAAAAAAGTATTGTTGTTTTAATGTACTTTGGTTTCAATGCAACTTTTATGGTTTTATTTCTGTGAAACCGAATAAAGTTTATTTGATTTGAATTGAATTAAATTGATCTTTTAGGAGCCAAGGTTCAAGGCATTGTCTGTTACTGATTTCATTTACATACCTCTGGTTTAGCTTTTACATCTGTAAGGCTACATCTAGTGGCAGGTGCTGCATACCTACAATACAGACAACACACTTTCCTATTCAGTATTGCAGTCCTCATCAAAGAGTTCCTGGAATGTCATCAAAGAGACATTCCTTCTAGGGTGCCACACTTGGCATCTCAATATTGTATTAACGATTAATAGGCCCTTCATTTGAACCCCTCCACGTTTTATTCTGAAAGGTATAATTCCTAGTTGCTATCACTTCACTCAGACATGTCCATACGCTTCAGGCATCAACTCAAGAAGAACCTTTCTTCCAGCTACATAGAGCTAGGGTAGTACTGTGTACCATTCCTAAATTTCTTCCAAATTTGGTGTCGCAATTTCACCTAATCAATCTATTGAATTGCCAGTCTCCAATCTGACTCAGTTGCGGAAAGGGCTCTACATGCCTTAGACGTAAATCGAGCCCTTGTGTATTGTATTGATGGAACCAAATCATTTAGGAAAACACAACAATTCTTTGTTGCCTTTTCAAAACCACACAAAGGAACAGCCATTTCTAAATTGTTGGATTTTTACATGTAGCTAAATATGCTATGCTAGAGCTAAAAGAACTTTACCTATCGCTACTAGAGCTCACTCCACCCGTAAAAAAGGAGTTACAATGGCCTTTCTAGGTAATATATGGCAGCTACATGGTCTACACGCATATAATTACAAAACATTACTGTGTATATGTGCTGGTCCATCAACAAGCCAATGTGGGCCAAGCAGTTCTACGTGCAATATTTCAAACAACTGTAACCTCCACAGGTTAGACACCGCTTATGGAGGAGGACTGCTTTATGGTCAAGGCTAAGTTTGTGTATCTATAGCCACACATGCCTGAAACAGAAAATGTTACTTACCCAGTAAGCATCTGTTTGTGTCATGTAGTGCTGTAGATTCACACGTGCCCACCCTCCTCCCTGGACACCTGTTTCGGTTACAGATAATCTTATATGTTATCACAACTTTTTCAGCATAGATATCTCACTATACTACACTCTGCTCCACATTCCATTCTCACTTGCCTTATGGGAAAGCAATCTAACAAAAGAGCCGATACAACAAGAGGAGGAGTCACCATACCTCTCGACTTGAAAGAGTTTCTTAGAAGAAAAACAACTTGCACACATCCGAACCAAACACTATATGGCGGGATTATGCTAAGCATGTGAGTCTATAGCACTACATGCCACGAACAGTTTATTGCCGGGTAAGTAACATTTTCCTTTACACACAAACACACACACATATATATTATAAATATATTCACTTAAAAAACAAAGGTTAAAGGGACGTTACAGTTAGGTGAAACTGTCATTTAAAACATAACTTTTAAAACTAACAAAACCACTGAATTCACTGGTTATAGTTATCTCAAGTGTCTGAAACTCATGCCCTAAAGTAACTATAATTCGCACCCTTGCCATGCACAGAGTTATGTTATTTCAGATGTAATTAGGAATGTTATCAATACAATCATTGAGCATGTCATGAGTGATGCAATATGCAAAGGTAGAAGCAGTGCATGGCGAGGGCACGAGTTATAATTCTTGCATAAATGAGTCTTTGAATCAATTCATGGAACTGAGATTTAGTGATGTTTGCTGGGAGAGTGTCTTGGAAGAACTTGTTTGTCTTAACTGCATTTTTAAGATGGCTGTGGTCTCCATGGAAAGTAGGGAGAAGCTTCTCCAAATGTTTAGCATCTTTGGTTGAAACATTTGAGGAGAGGACTTGGCATTTGCTGGGAACTTCCGTGTAATGTTGTGGAAACTTAAAAATGTATTACATCTTTTGAACACAAAAAAAAATGTATTACATCTGGCTGGACTAGGTAAAGACGCTGGGGTTAATCTGGGAAAGATGATCTCAATAATTAAATTGGAAAGTGAACTTTTCAGGTTTCTTGAATATAATTTGATTGGACTTTTGCAAGAATTGTCTGTATTTTTTTACAGCTTTGAGTTTGGCTGGCTAAATGGGGAATCTTGAAGCTTGCATGAACAGGATATTATTGAACCAGGATTGATTGGGCTTGAATCTGGATAGTTTGAAATTAACCCCTCCACTGCGCCCGCGATTTTGCGGAAGTGCGGCACTTCCGCAAAACGGGCGGGGCCGCGTCGGCCATTGGCCGACGGCAGCACCAGCGAGGTAGCGTTGCCGACGGCAGCATGGAAGGGGTTAAAAGAGGCTTCGGTGTTGGAAAACGGATGAATCCAAATAATATAAAAACTTACTGCTGAGTCTACATTAGTTGGGGGCTCAATCATGTTGAGATTTGGTAGCAAAAGTCTCTTATACTGGATTCTACCATGTTCTGTAAATGAAAGGATTAATATTTTATCTCTGCTGCATTGTTGCTGATGGAGGCTTTTATTGATGTTGGTGTGGTGAATGTTAATAGGCAGCAATCATGCCAGTCTACCTCAATGAGGAAATAACATTTAATTGATGGTTCTGGTTTTATAATAAGGTTTATTAATCACCCATTGTACGTGGGATTGTTTGATAACTGGGAACTATTATGCAGCTTTAATTAGGTCATTGAGAAGGCAATGTTGTTTAGATGTGTGTTTCCAGAGTCTGTATTTAGATCACTTAAGAAAATATTATTTAGAACGTGTGCTAGATTTAGAGTATTAGAGGTGTGACATAAGAAATGCTATTTGCCACATTGATGTCTTATGTAATTTTCCTGTAGGTGATGAGAGAAAATCCACCTTTTCTGCATGGTCACCTCTTATACTTGATCTTTTTCTGGACCCTATTTATATTGTATTGGTAATATTGGTGTTAGAACAGGAATGTCCTTTGCATGGTATATTGGTGTGTTCCCCTGCCCTGAATACCTAAATGGGTGTGTGTAAGGTATCATGACATTATTTTGGTCCTAGCGTCACACTAACATGGGAATGAGTGCTGAGACCTAGGCCCGTCCTTCACCATCCAAGGACCTGAACCTCCCCTATGACCTGAAGGTGGTCCACAAGCATGCCCTGATAATGGACAGTGGAATCCTGTCCCTGCCTGTCCTGGTTATGGTACATTAACCTTTTAACTACTGGGACTTTTCCCCTTAATGCTGAGCGCTTTTTTTGCTATTTGGGGTAGTTTGCGCTTAGGGCTCTATAACTCTTTTCCACATAAGGTATCCACGCCAAATTTGCGTCCTTTCTTGTCCAACTACTTTGGGATTCTATAGGTACCCAGGGTTTGTGGGTTCCCTTGGAGGGGACCAAGAAAATAGGCAAAATATAACAAAAGTTTTTTTATTTTTAGAAAAATAGGAACAAAAGTGCTCCAGATAAGTGTCATTTTTTTCCTAAAAATGTCACCAACTAATTGTTTGCTGTGCTAAAGTAACCATCTTACATGCTTTCAGGAACATGCAGAGATAAATACAAAAAATATTTTTGTACAACAGTTTTGGTATTTTTCAAAGAGGTAGCCTATTTCCCTATTTTTGTGCTCTCAACCTGCTTCCAGTTTTTGGTATAAACCAGTGTGTAACCCATGGGTTATCATGGCAAGCTATAGATTTCTGAAACATAGACAAAATTCCGAATTCAGCAAGGGATTGTGTGATTAGATCCTTCAAGGGGTAAGAAAACCTTGTGTGCTCCTTGCAAGGCACTCTACCCTGGACTCCTCCGGTTCTCTAGTTTTCGAAAATATCTGTGGTTTGTAGGTTTGCACGGGTGGTGCCACACAACGACCCTAAATATAGCACCTACCCCTATTGCTTATCTCTCAACATAGCAATTTAGAGCCTTTTGTGTCATTGTCTCCTAGCCCACCCACACAAGTAGGGTACTGTTCTTATCAGGAGACATGTGGGAACTCAGAGTGGTAGGAAACCTATGAATTCCTATAGATTCCAGGTCTTTCCGTCACAGAAGTGTGATGAAAATGTGTGCTTCTTCCTAAAAGTTTGATGTGTGTTAGGGCTTCTGGGTAAACGTACCTGGTGAGAGCCACGCAAGTCATGCATCCCTGGACTCTCCTGATTGTCTAGTTTTAAAAAATGTACAGTTTTGCCAGTTTCCGGCTGAGCTAGGGCTCAAAATCCACAGTTACCCACATTGCAAAAAATAACAAGCATTTACAATGCAACGGTTTCGCCTTTGGAGAAGTTAGAGCTATTGGCATTGTAAATGACAAAATGTGTACTTATGTGTTGGTTTTGAAAACAGATAAATAAATGGCATTGTCATTTACATTGCCAATAGCTCAATATCTCGCAAATGTGAGAACTATTGTACCCTACGGACGAGCTCAGCAGACAGCAATTACTACCACACACACACCCAGAGCCACACACACACCCAGAGCCACACACACATCCAGAGCCAGCCCCACACACCCATAGCCAGCCCCACACACCCAGTGCCAGCCACACCCAGAGCCACACACACACACCCAGAGCCCCACACACACACACAACCAGAGCAGTCACATACACACACCCACTGGAGTAGTCACACACACACACACACTGGAGCAGTCACACACACACTGGAGCAGTCACATACACACACACACACTCTGGAGCAGTCACATACACACACACACACACCCTGGAACAGTCACACACACACACACACCCAGGAGCTCCGGCAATGACGGGCAGATCTGTCTTCCAATGGCTAGCCTCCATTTATGGAGCTATCCAATGGAAGACAGAGGCGGGAGAAAGCTCCATACTTGTTTACAAAAGTTTTCGCCTGCGCGATACTGCTTGCGCAGTAAACGCCAGGCGAAACCTAAAAATGACTAAAGCATGGGAAGTCTCCATATGTCCTGCTAGTAATACTTATTTACACACTAGGACTATTGTTAACCAGACATATTTGAAATAAGAAACAGGATAAGAAGACCACCAAAAGGTCAAATATGATTTACATTCACTCGAATTCTGTACAATGTGAACAACAATTAAATCAAAAAAGAAAACGCACTTATGAATTATGCCTCTCTGTGGACCAAACTAAAACAAAAATAAAATACACTATTTTAGTGGTATTCCGAAACATCAACTTGGACAATTCTTCCTTGATGCTTTGGACATCCACACAGTGCTATTTAGGGCACCCAAAATGCATTTGTGAGAACCCATATTTCTGAAAAGAAAACATGATTCTGCTTTACCTTTATCCATGGCCTGAAAGTAACTGAATCAGTAAGTTGTTCCCTACACGCAAAGTCGATTTCTGTGATCATCATACAGATGCTGATTCAATTGCCCAAAGTTTCAATGCAAAGGAAGAGAAAACAAAGAATTTCAGTATGTCCCAATACTTTGGAAAACCTTTTGAAATAACACAATCTGCCTACCTTAATAGAAATTCAGTAACCCTAATAATCTCCCATTTAGCTGATCATAACAACGCACAGTGTTTTAAACACACACACACGCTCGCATGTCACACAATTCTCGAATAAACGGAAGCACGCACACATTGTTATATACCTAAACGGGTACACACACACTAGCATGTACATACACTTCTTCCAGCATACATGCAATGCTCTCTTCAGACATGGCTTTTCTCTAACGCTCATGCACAATCCCCTATGTATGGATAAACACACCCCCGTGGAGCTGCAGTACCCTGGCTCCCCCTACTCGGCGTGCCCATCCGCGGCTGGCAGAGTGTGTCCTTTTAGGGCACGTGTGCTGTGACTGACACCTCTTACCAGTGACAGCCTCTGAGCTGTGGAGGGGCCGCCGTCCCTCTCAGCGAGTGTGGCTGACACTAACCGGCCTGCCTGCACTTCACCCACATCCTGCAAGCGCCTTACCCTATCCCACGATAAGCATGAGCGGGGGGTGTGGTGCGCAGCCCACTCACCCCAAGAAATATCACCAAACTTCTTAAACTGCCAGGCAAGCTTCCATGAAGTGCCAAGCTCGGCGTATCTGCGCCTGCACACACATCGCCAGCTGACCGCAGGTTCGAATCCCACCCGGCAATATAGTGCGAGGGAACATTGACACACATAGCACATGCTGACCTGCAACAGTCCACACACAGCAAGACAGTGTTGTAAAAGCGCGGCGAACCACGTCAGACTGCCTCTGTTGCGCAGTAGGGTTGGCACAGGGTCAGTCTCGCGCCAGAAGGGGCCAGAGGAGCTGTCAGGGGCAGGGCTGGAGTAAAGTCATGTCACTGCCTGAAAAGCGAAGCCGGTAGGGATGGAACAGTCGATTGCATGTTAGACTTCTTCCAGGAAGAGGCAGTCCATTCTGCCAAGTGTTTAATTTGAGCAGGTGCTCAGCACCGGCGATTATGTCGCATGATTTCCCCTGGACATTGAGGCACGCCGAGACTCGAGCCCGGTTCTCCAGCTCCGAAATAGGCAGCTTCTAGCCATTTGGCCAAGTCCTCTCCAGAATAACGAGTGCTGGGGCTCTAGTCGGGAGGCAGATTACACCTGCACATTTCTACGGTTAGCGCTGTCTCCTGATGAGAGCCCCGGCACTTTTTATTTTACAAATTAACCACTGAGTTTCTAGACAGCTGAGGTAGTCAGGCACTGGCAGCGTTCTCAGAGACAGCCCTACAGCCCGGAGTGATTGACTTGGCGCGGGCCTGCCCCGTGACTGACAGCCTGCCCCGTCCCCGGCACACGTGCAGACGCGAGGTGTGGGGTCGCTCACCTAGTAGCAGCAGCAGTAGGGCCCCCCTGCCGGCCGGTCCAGGGTCCGAGGTGCTGCCCCCTGCAGGCGACGCCATCTTCATGCAGTCCAGCGCCCAGAAGAGGTGAGTCAAGAGCCTGGGCGCCGAGTCAGATGGCAGGAGACGGTCAAAGGCGAAGGATAAAAATAGTGCAAGAGTAGGTAGAGGCCGGAGCCCGAGCAGTCCGCAGGGCGAGTCTGTCTAAAGTTTTAACAGGGAAATCAAGTCCACGGGCCATCTCCCTTCCCCCAACTCCTCATTCCTGTCTGGTGCTCGCTGCTAAGCCACCTCTCCCTTCTGTCCCTCCTCCTCTCTCACTTTCTCTCTTTCCTTCTCTTTACCCCTCCCCCCCCCATCCACTGCTACTTTGCTGCCCCTCTTTCTGTCTCTTCCCTATCTCTTTAGGACTCTGTTTTTTCTCTTATCCTTCCTTTTTCTCTTCCTTATACTTGCTTCTCCCCTCGCCCGTCTCTTCTCTTTTATCTATACTGTCGCTATCTCTCTATGTTCCTACATCAACATTCTCTTTTAACTCTGTATTGCCATGCCCCTCTTTCTCCTCTACCGACCTCTCCTCCCTCTTTTTCTACTTTTTATTCTCTCTCCACTTGTCACCCCCTCTTGCTACCCTCTAGCTGCCTTTTTAACCTGACTGTTCTCCCTCTCTTTCGTTTTTTTCTCTGCCTTTTCCCCCTCCCTCCCACTGTCTCCTTCGTCCCTGTCTCTCACCCTCTCTTGCGCTCTCTCTCTCGCCAGCGCTCTGACTCTCTCACTCTCCTCTAACCCCAGGAGTCCTAATCCTCCCTCCCCCCCATACCTCACTGTTCGATGAGGCGTTGATGGGCTTTTCTGCATTTAGAAGACAGTAGTAAACATCCATCCATGGAGGAGGGGAGAATGCTTACAATTCGACCAGGGGAACAAAAGGCCGTAGAAGAGCCAGGGAGGGGGCAGAGTGGCTCGAATGAAACAAGCACCTACGAGGACAGGGGGGGGGGCGGGAGAGGACACGAACGGCGGGAGGGAGGCGGGAAGCGCGGCTCGTACCGCAGCTGTATTCACACGCTGCGGGGCTCATGGGGGGGGGGGCTGCAGCTGGGCAAGGGCGATGCGAGCCTCGCTGGCAGGGCGGCTCGGGTCGCGGCGGGGCTTACAGGGCAGGCCGCGCAACTCCATTGTCTGCCGTGAGCCGGGTGACTGTGCCTGCAGCAGCCCGGGTTAGGAGAGCCAGTGTGAGGAGAGGGTGGCGGGGTGGAGGGAGCAGGGCAGGCCGAGCAACTCCATTGTCTGCCGTGAGCCGGGTGACTAATCTTCCGTCGTGGGACCCAAAAAAAATGGCGGCCGGCAACTCCTGAATTTTTTCAGATTCGGGGGGCGTGTTTACAGCGGGAGGGGGGCGGGAACGTTGCACGGACAGCGGGAGGATTTATACATGTATTTTTAAAAATTATGCTGCAAAGACAATGGGACACAAGGGTTGTTTTGCTTCTGTGGGAGGGGAAGGGGACATGGACGGCCGGCGGGAGGGAGGCGGGAATCGTGCACAGGACAGCGAGGAGGGGGGGGGGACGGCGGGAGGAGGGACACAGAGTAAGGCAGGACAGCAGCAAGCACGGCCCGGCCGGACCAGATTCGGGGGCGTTCCCGGCTGACGTCGCGTGACGTCGGCAAAAGCCAAAGAATCTCGGGAACGCCCCCGAATCTGGTCCGGCATTGACGGACAGGCCCCTCGTCCAATGGCTAGGCTCCATTTATGGAGCCAGCCAATGAATGACGAGGGCCGACCCAAACCCACACTACAGTTCTCATTAGATTTCTCCTGCGCAAAAGCTGCTTGCGCAGCTTTTTGCAGTCGAAACCTAAAAACGAGGAGTTCTTAGTGAGCGCCATGTTTTCTTCTTGGCTGACAAGGAAGACTCCATTGCCCTGGCAGAGACAAGGAAGACTCCATTGCCCCGGTAGAGGACTTAATGTCTGCCAATCTGAGAACACTCTACCTGCCAAATTTTGAAATGACCGCCAGACTGGCAGTCAATTCAAAAACATTGACAGTAGTCGCCATCACAGCGGTTCCTATCCATGCCTTTTTACGCATGACACACTACTCCATCAACATGACGCAGCCGCCCATCAATTTGTTTTTAATTTTCAAAAATAAAATCCTGAAGCCAGATTTTCTTTTTGAAAAAACAAGAGAAATGCCCCTCTCACCATGGGAGTTATCTCCCATGATAACGGGGGCATTAGACAGTCATCACTGCCCCTTACCACCATGCTTTTCCAGGTGGTAACAGGCAGTGAAATCTGACCTGTATGTCTGCACATCTAAATGAGGTGGGTGGCCATAGAGGTCAGTCGAAGATGGCCCTTACTCAATGGGGACCTGGGAGGAGTGCAACCTTGCCAGAGATGGAGTAGTCTTCCACACGGTTTTATCAATGGCCCCAACGCACATATGCGGCCAAACCATTATCCTCTCGGTAAGGATACTCTGTTGCTATTGCGACGGAGTGCCCTTACCACCACAGATATAAATCTTGTATTAATTTTTTTAATTAATCCACTAATTAAACTGGTTGGTTTTAGCACCTCCAGAAATGCTAGCTTCAAAGCACAAATACCTATCAAAGTATCTGAATATTGAAACCAAGACTACTGAAGGTAAGCCATAAAGCCATATCAAGGCACCAACACCTTTTTGGTCCATTCACATGCCATTCACGCACCACATGGCCATTCACATTGCCGGCCACAGGCCCATTCCAACAGATCAGTGCACTCACATCGACATACCACATTCATTTAGGGGCCCATCACATTCATACCCCACATGACGGAATCCCCATTCAAGACAACCTCTCTACCAGTCATCAGCCAAATTGCACACCACAAACAAACCTCTGCAAACATATATGTTCAGAGATATTGACAGTTGATGCATCCACAGCCTTCACAAATAAAAAAAACTGTACGTTTTTACTACCTGTCAAGTAACCACCCCATTCTGAACATTGCCGAACACATGCCTCGTGAAGCTTTACTAATGGCTTCCACAACAGCCACATGAGGCTCAGTTAAACATGTCTTGCATGCGTCTTTACCATACTCACTGTGTTAAATCCAACTCCTTCCAATTCTTTGGAATTAAGTTAGGGGTGTCCGAGAATGCCTTCAAAGCCTACAATGCTCTAACTGAGTGAGCATATCTACCTTTGCAACTAATGCAAACATGCTGGGCAATACTGCCTAAATTCCCTAAAGAGAACTTCATAAACTATCAGAAATGTTAGTTTTTGACACACAGGGTTGTCAGTGAGTACGTAGCATATGTCACATCTACTGTTGTATACAGTGCTGTGACTGTGATGCAATTGTCTTACAGTAGACTGAACATATACTAAGTTCTGTTGGAGGATGAACTTGGCAAGCAGGACACATATTTTACCCATATGTGTAGCGTTGGGTGCAGAGTTCTCTGTAATTTTATGAATTTGTTTGTAATACGCACTATCACTCGAGGGTATCCTGTTGCCCAAGCAAGCGCATTCAGGACTCATCCATGGATTAACCTAGTCGAAGAGCCAAGTTTTCAGCTTCGTGTGGAATGCACACATTGTTTTTGAGACGGCACGTTTGTGTAGAGACAGGTCACTCTGCTATTTTGGAGCCAATTAGGAGAAGTCTATTCTCCTTGTGCTGGTGCTACCTATGCATTTAATGTGTATGGGGCAGCTGAGCTAAGGTGTCTGGAAGGTTTCTGAAATCTGAGGCGGCATTGAGGTATGCTGGACCAGTGCTGCGTAAGGCTTCAATGTGTGCTTCAGCAGTTTGAAAAGAGATGTGGATGGGGAGTCAGTGAAGCTATTTGAGGTGCTGGTAAGCATTTTTTAACACAGGTTTTACTTCCATTTACCAGTTAGCAGTAGTTCCGTTACATACATTCATATCTTTTATATTTCTACAGTAGCTTCACATTAAATTTTGCAATTGTTTTAACACCTTAGTTCTATTTCGAGGATCTGTCCAGGTTGCAATAAACTCACTCAACTCCCCCCCCCCCCCCCCTCCTCCCGCTCCCCCACTGCAGATCAGAAGGGTTATCAATTTTTTTGCCTACGACATTCTTTGTTAGTTATGTGGTGGCTAACTCTACTCCCTTGTGTGGCATTCTCCTTTGACCCTCCCCAAGCCCCACAGGCCTATCTAGGGTTCCTCCGACAGTAGTATCTGTTTTATTGCTCCTGCAGGTTCAAGTCTTATTGGGCATTCCTGTTGGGAGTGTGTACCCATTGTGGTGCCTCCGGATTCCAGATCCTCTTGTCACATGCTCTCTACGAGTGCCACACACGCCCTGGCCCTCTCAGTTGTACCTAGTCCTCTCCGAGCATTCCTAAGCAGGATCTTGCCCTCACAGGCTACCCATTTCTCCAGTTCCCGTTTCCACCTAGCTATATTTGAAGCTCAAGTAAACGTGTCTCCCATGCCCCTTCAGTGCACTCACTGTACTAAATCCAACTCCTTTCATTTTGTGGATGCAAGTTGAGGGTGTCCAAGAATGTATCCCAGTCCTACTTCTCCCGAACTGCGTGTGCATATCTGCCTGAGAAACTAAGGCAAACATACTGGGAAATACTAAGTTCCCTAAAGTAATAAGCCAAACAAATGTCCTGTGGGACTCATTCACCGACACTTCTACCTTTGTTTTCTAAGTCTGACAACTCAATTAGTAATTTGTATCATAACCAATGTTATTGAAAAGGGTTCAGGACACTGTCTTGTATGATGACTGTTTTCACATTTTAGTATAAGGACAATATACACTTCATTGTGCATGCAAATTAGTGCAGACAAAGCAGTGCTCAGACAGGAAACAACAGATCCCAAAGTTCCATAGGATTTTATGTTAAACAAATATAAGCAACGACCCTGTCTGTTCATATATGGTAAATCCTGGTGAATCATAACATGTTTTGAAAGCAACTTTGGGAGGGGATGTCGACTATTCAACCTGTAGTTAGTCTTCAGATCTCATCAGAACAAAAGTAATCTGACTAAAGTTCCTTAGAAACAGTGGAATCTTGGACCTTCAGTAAGGCATCCTGTAAGGAATACATGTTAGATTATTAAAGACATAAAGACAGAGTCTACAATGTATATTAGGCTGCTCTGTTAGTCAGACAGTTCTGGTGGGGTTAACAGATTCTTCAGGCGAAGTACACCTTTGAATTGTGTAGAGAAACTAGTCAGACCTACACATGCAAGAGTATTTCTAGACAAGCCAACATTGCAAAATGGGCCGCTCGGTTCCTTAGACTGTTCTGTAGAGGTAAATGGATTACTCACACTAAGCACACCTTTCCATTGTGTCATGCCGTTGCATGGTCTGAAATCATGTTGGTGGCGTGACACAATGCAAAATGTGCTTTTCCCTGAGAATCATGAGGCCAATTTTGCATTGTTGGCTTTGTCTAGGAGTACCCCTGTATGTGTAGGTGTGACCAATTTCAAATGCAAAGAAAAGGGGCCCCCTGAGCAGGATAAGAAGTACACATAGACAGGGAATTACATTAATGTAAGTATTCTAGGGCTACTTCATAATAGTCTTTCAAAACATGTGTAGATAAAAATCAATAGTGACACTAGTGATTCGAATAGTATGACAATATATTTATTCAATTATACATGATCTAATTTGTGCATAAAACATATATCATAAAAATAGAAAAACGTAAGTCCTACAGAGACTGACACATTTTTTCAAAACAAATTTTATTGGGTTTTATTCACACAACAAATACCAGCAATTACATGACCCGCACTGTCTAAAACCCTCTAAGATAACCCCCCAGATAGCAGGTACCGGGAGGGGAACAGGAAAAATATAGTGCAAGTCCATGAGTCTCAGAAAACTGACTCTCAATGTATCCCCGATCATAAACCCTGTGCAGTCCCCCTCGTCCCACCCACCTCCCCGATTCCCCCATCATCAATATCCTCATCCAGTGTCAGTTATGGTAAGTGGTGTATATAGGAGCTGATAAAGATTGCTCAATGTGTTGTGCCTGTTGTGTCCTGGGGATGGTCACCTCTAGAGCTGCTACTCTGCAGTATCCTCACGGGTGTCATAGTCGCGTAGTGATTGTACTAGAGCGTCCCACGCCTGAGCCGCCTCCAGCGCCCTATCCTTGCCCTGTCGTCGCGCATTCTGAAATCTCAGCACACTTTCTCCATTAGCCCACTTAAGGAATTCGTTTACCCATCGGGCTCTGTTAGGACCCATCGCTGCCTTCCAGTGCCGTGTGATTTCTCGCTTGGCCAATATGAGCCCCATATCTATAAACGTGCTTGTGATCTTGTTTCTGGGGGTATGGGGAAACCAGTGCAGGACACCCACAGCCATATTGAACACTAAATCCCTTTCGGTTATCGCATTGAGGGTGTCGCCGACTTCCTTCCAATAGAGTGCCAGGTTGGGGTACGTCCAGAGCATATGGTCTAGCTCTACGCCTAACTTCAGACAGCAAGGGCATGCTGCAGTATCTACGTGGAAGTGCTTTTGGATCTTGCCTGGTGTTAAATACGCCCGGTGGATGATGTAAAAATGTACCAGTTGAAATCTGGCATTGCGCGTGCTCTTCCAAGCCCTCCGCAATAACTATGCCCACACTGTGTCTGGGATTTCTTTGCCTATATCAATTTCCCACCGTTGCTTCAGCGTCTCCAGCGGAGGTAGCCCTTCAATAATCATTCTGGAGTAGAGGCACGTGACGGCCTTAAAGGTCCCCACTGCCATCATAACGTACTGGCAGGCCATTGTCATCCTTGGCTCTGCCGGTCCCTCTTTCAAATGCTTCTGTATTGCTCGCGTCAGTGCTGCATGTAGCAGGAATCCGCCCCCTGGCAGATCAAACCGTTCCTGAAGTGTCGGATATGGCAGCAGTGCCCCGTCTTCAAATAAGTCTCCCAGTATCTGAACTCCCGCCTCTTCCCACGTTTGAAGCTGCGACCAATCGCCACCGTGTGGCGGCGTCGTTAGCATCCCCAGTGGTATTTCGGGGGGCGTATGGGTGGAGTACTTTCGCCCTGCGCTGTGAACGGTTCCAGCACACCCTAATCGTCTTTTCTTCCTGCGTGAGATCTCGAAGGTCCAATTTCTGCTGAAGCGCTATAAAGGAGAGGACGTGGCGAGGTATACCCATACCCCGCCTGTGGTCCGGTCCCCGGAATTCACGGGCTATCTCTTGTGTGTATATCTGCAGTTGGGCCGCTAGATAGTAAAGTTCAAAATCGGGGACCGCCAGGCCCCCCTCTAGTTTGGGACGTAGTAGGGTGGCCAGCGCTACTCTTCGCCCCCCGCCCCCAAAGAAAGGAGATCATCATGGACTTCAGGAGATGGAAGGTTGCTGCGGGTATCCACACTGGTAGTGTCCTGAAATAATAAAGGAGCCTCGGGAGTGCCACCATTTTTAGTAAGGCTATTCGAACGGCCACTGAGAGGGGGGAGTAGCCCAAAAGGACGTGTCTCTTCAGCGGCCGCAAGCTACAGTTAATATTGCCCTCCAGTAAATCAGCTGTCGCGTGATAGATGTGCACACCCAAGTATTTCAGGCATCTGGGCTCCCATCTTACTGCTCGGACCGTGCGGGGTTGGATCTCCCCCTGGCGTACAGGAAACAAGCACGTCTTTGGCCAGTTCACCCTCAGGCCAGATATCTCTCCGAAGTGCGTCAGGAGAGTCTCAGCACTCGCCAGGGCCTCGTCAGCGTCCTCAAGAAATAGTAGGAGGTCATCGGCGTACAGCGAGATGTATTGTTGCCCGGTCCGGCCACGTAGTCCCCGGAAGTAATGACCCGTCCGAATCGCCATCGCGAGTGGTTCCACTGCCAAAGCAAACAGCAATGGAGACAGCGAGCACCCCTGTCTCGTGCCTCGCTCAACCGGGTATTGTGGCGATATCAGAGTGCCCTGAGGCGTAGAGGACTGTGGTCCAGCGTAGGTAATCCTCCCCCACTCCGAAGCGCCTCAACACTGCATAAAGATACTCCCATTCAAGGCTGTCAAACGCCTTCTCTATGTCCACCGACAGTATCATAGGATGCAGAGTTTCGTGATGGTCACTCTCTAGAAGGCGTAGTAGACGGCGTATGTTCGTGGTCGTATTCCTTGATGGAATATATCCAGCCTGGTCCTCATGGACCAGCGCAGTCATGTGGTCCAGTAGTCGAGATGCTAAGATGCTGCTCAGTATTTTATAATCTGCAGTCAGCATCGATAGGGGTCTGTACGATGCAGTGTCTCCACTCTCCCTCCCCGGTTTCAGCAAAGGTATCACCAGCGCTTCCCGCATAGATTGGGGCAACCGACCCACTTGCTTCGCTTCTTGGTAGACCTCGAGCAGTCTGGGCGCCAGAAGATCAGCGTATTTTCCATAAAATTCTATGGGGAGCCCGTCCAGGCCCGGAGTTTTATTACGCGCCATACTCTTGATGGCACGGCGTATCTCCCCGAGCTCGATATCTTTGCCTAGATCTTTTGCTTGGTCGTGGTCCAGTGCGGGGAAGCAGAGCCCCTCTAGAAAGCTGGCTATCGCTGAGGTTCCATTCGTCAACGTCTACAGAGACTGACACATAGCCAACATTTTGACATTATTCATTCTATACACACACATAATACATTCAGTGACTCATATTGATGTATATAAGCTTCCTATTAATATCTGATGTAATTTATGAGTCACTGAATGTAGTAATTGAATAAATATATTTTCATACTTTTCTAATCATTAGTGTCACTATAGATTTTTATATACACATGTTTTGAAAGACTATTATGAAGTAGCCCTAGAATACTTACATTGGTGTGACCAATTTCTCCACATAATACAAAGGTGTACTTTTCCTGAATAATTTGCTTATCCCACCGGAACTGTATGACTAACCAAGTGTCCTGATGTACATGATAGACTCTGACTTGAAGTATTCTTGCACATATTGCTTACAGGATGCAATACTGAAGGTGCCATGATTCCACTTTTTCTACGGAATTCTATAGTGAGACGACTTTTGTCCTGATGAGACCCAAAGACTAACTACTGGTCAAATCGAGTGAAATGCTCTCATATTGAACTGTAGTGAGCACATACACATTACGCCAATCAAGGAACTTAAATGCGAGCAGTATGTTGGAATGCAACGTAATCCTTTAGGATTTCTAGAGCTTTTTACAAACAAGCTCCTGCGGGCATCCTTTGCGGCGACAACGAACTGTACCTCTTGTCACAGTGCTAGCTTTGTACAGTTCACTTAACAGCTCTACTTCCGTATAGAAATTATCCACATAAAGGTTAGTACCATTGAGAAGGAGTGGCTGGACAAGCTCCCATATAATCCTTCCTGTGACTCCTAGTGGGGGAAGGCGACCCACAGGGTTTAGAGTGGAGTCCTTCCCTGTATACACTCTCAAGCTGTACATATACTCAGTTGAATCTCACACAGCATGTACAACGTGATGCTATAGTGAGCTCTTTTGCTCACAATGTGTTTATTGCCCCAACAGCAGGCACCCTTTGTACAAGATAAAGGACTTACTGATGGCTATAATCTTTCCAGGTGTATAAATCTCTGGAAACCTGGCAAACTAATGATCCACGACTGGTCGAATTTTGGACAACCTGTCATGGTCTGGATGGTCCTGGGGCAATGGAGTAGAATTGTATTTGAAATGCAGCATGCTCTGCAATAGTAAAAAATTATCTTTGCCCATGAACAGTGTGAAGATGGGGGTCACCCAAACCGTGCGAGTAAACCAGTAGGACTGCAAGTTGGGTTTGTGCACTAATCTAATTTTGAGGCACAAAAATATCTTCAACTCCTCAGTGAAGTGGGAGTCCACTGGTGTGCCCTAGAATGAGGCCCTAGAGTGCCTCCATGCTCCCTCAGAAATTGATCGGCACGAAAATTGGTTGTTCAAGGAAGTCCACATCTAAAAAGAGATGGACATAGTCATATTGGCAAAACAATTGGCAGTATCAACTGTACATCCAGCGTCATCAATGAAAGGCAGAATTTGGGGCTTAACTAAATTTGGGGGCTACTAAGAGAGCAGTTTATCTGTGCTTGCCGTGGAACGTGCCGGCTGTCTAGGTTGGTCTAACCTGCTACGGTTCCCTCACTATACAGACTGTGCTTGTGAAGGGACAGCACAATTGTCATCATCATGTCAATTGCTGGAAGATGAGTCGTCGGATGGAACTTTGCCGACTGAAAAATCACTTCCTGGGTCTGATCCATGTTCCTTTTCCTCAGATGCTGACTCAATATCTTCTGTCTCTGTCTCTGGTCCTGCCTTGGAGCGTCCTCCATAACTCGAGTTAGGGCCTGGGGCCTGGGCAGCAGACATCCACTGAGACGCCATCTCTGCCACTGGCTAAAATCATCCTTCTAAAACACTGTCCTACGTAGAAGGCAGCAGTATTGTACTAAATCAGTCGGCGGGTATGTGTGTGTGTGTGAGATGTGTACAACAGTCCATAAATACAAAATTACTTATCTGGTTTCTTGAATCTGTAGGTTCTCGAAAGACGCTAAACAAAAGCCACAAAAAAAAGACACAGTATTACTTTGCCTTGCCACATAATCAATACCACAGCATACTTTTGTCATGGCATATGCAAAACTTTGTTGTAGGTGGAGCTGCTGGGCCTTTGCTTGCTTTAAACTAATATGCTAAAGCCAACCATCTACCTTTGTACTCAAGAAGCACACATTCACATAATATCCCCTGCAGCTTTATGCGCAGGTGTGCTCCTTGTGACAATACACAGTGCTATCACCGCAGTCGCTGGAATTATGCATCGGGAGAGCACCTAGTTATGCAACAGGGTTGACTACAAAATGCATCAAGAAAAGGCAAATCGTACAGCTTAATGCAACACTTTTTAGGTCTCGCCTAGAAAAAAGCAAAGCGAAGCTTTGCTGTCTGGCGAGACAACTTATGTAGTTACTTTTCGGGGAATGTGGACAGCAGAGTTCCACGCGCTTTCCCTTGCCGAGATTGAACCTCGGGAGCGCGCACGTCGCCGTGCCTCATAAAGCCTCACGCATGCGCACATACACAGCCATACACACACTGCATACACACACGCACCCCCCCTTAAACAGACACACGCGCACACAGACAGACAGACACATGCACGCACACACACACTCAGACACACACCTCTCCTCTCCCTCAACACACTCACCTGTTCTGGCGGTGCTCGGCGGCGGTTCTGGCTCTCGGGCGGCGGTAGCGCTTTGCGGGGCTCTCTCACCACATGAGAGCCCTGCCTTCCCCATGCGCCCGGCCGCTCTTCACCCGGTCCGCCATCTCGGGACCGGGACTCAATCAGGAGCCTTCGTGGCTCCTCGGGCAGCTCTCTCTCTCGCCTTGATGGGGCGGGACTTCCGGTTGGGGCCGCGATGTGATTGGCCGGCTGCCGAACCGCTTCCGGGTCGTCGCAGGCAGCGCGGCGGCCCGACGGGGATTTTTTCAAAATGTAGTCTTCTCACAGGAATGTCCAGGGGTGGGGGCGGACTGTGGGCTTGCTATGCCATTACAGGTTAATTGATTTATATTTATATTGTGGTAAATTGATGAGTTTCCAGACCGTCATAGCACTTAAATGTAGCTATGTATATTTAACTTGCTTATGTGCTGCCAGGCTTCACAATGGTTATATGTTTTTTGTAGAATTAAAACAAGTCATCCTGCCTTTATCCCGAAAAACTAATTGCAATACCACTATCATGTGCTCTGGGAGATTTATACATCACAGTTGACACATTAGGCATTGGCAACTATTTACAATACAATTTTCTGCTTCCCGTCTTCACTCGGAATTTCTCAATGTTGACACATCAACATAAAAACCAAAAATTTAATTCTGATATCTGAGCTCCACCAGTCATTAGCGAAGTGCAACTGCAACCTACAACTGGGTTGTTCATGGAGTTTGTATGTTAAGGGAATAGACCTCCAAAGTGAGGCGTAATGGCTAAAATCTGTTCAACTGATTATGCAACGCATGCGATTCGGAAAATGAGGTATGGGTTTCTAGTAAAGCAGAGCACATTACAAGTAAAGGAGGCACTAAAGACTGACAGCAAATGACTATGTTGCCTGTAAGAGATCAGACAAATACAATTAAGACCCAATACTCCTGAAGTGTGTGACCACTGAAAATAATCCATGAAAACGTACTAGTTAGAACGTCAGAGGTCGATTCACAAAATGTTCTGTGGCATGATCTTACACCTAAACTAAACAGAATATTTTTCAGCTAGAAGATGCACTGATTTAATGTTTTGTTGAATGTACAACTGAACCTTGTTTACACTCCGTGTCTGCAAGGAGCGTATTGCAAATTAATGGCCAGGTACCAGTTGGATGATTTTGCAACGAGTCTGTAATGGCAGAACCACATCCGATAGGGAAGGAAAACATACTTTTAATCGTCCGTCTTGCACTAGTCTGATTGGTTACTTTTTGGTAGGTGTGGCCCTATTTAATTAACATGGTAGTCCACCTAAGACAGGACAGTTATCACAACGCATTTTCTATGATCATAGCCCTTCCACCCTGTGGCATGGCAGTTGCCCCCTCCCTTTGATAGTAGACTGAGGCAATTTAACAACATGCGCTGAGTGAAATTGTCAGATGATTTACTCTGAAGAGCTTGTGGTGGCAGTTTACAAAATCATACACCATCTGGAAGGGCTACTATCCGCGCCAGGGTTGGCACACTTGCGATGCACAGGAGAAGAGTAGCGCAGGACGCAATAAATTGTTTGAAGACCTGAGTAGAATCTTTGTTGAAACCAATAAAGCTGCATGGAAGAACTCCAACATGCTTTAACTCTTTCTGCAGGCGGACTTGGATTGCTCTAATGCAAGCCAGAGAGCAAGACAACAGAAATGAGATTAACTTTCGGAGGGTTGCGTGTAAAAGGGCAGTGTGCCACACCAAACGGGAGTGGGAGGCTGAGAAGTGGTGGACTTCTAGATGCAGTGCGAAAGGGAGATCAGTGGTCATTTTGGAACCTGGTGTCAACAAGTTCTACAGAAGGATTCCGCATTGTGGAGACCAATGTCTCTTCAGCTGATTAGGCCACACACTTTACTAGCTGTAGGTCCCGATAACATTCCTGGTAACCTCCTACAGTGAGATTCAACATTTTGGGTCCCTATTTTACAGTTCTTTTTAACGTTAAATTGAATGGGGGGGCAGAAATCGTTCCCTTATATAAAAAGGCTGGCCATCATTTCCATCTAATTATAGGCCAATCAGCCATATTGACTGTTCCCAGAAGTTATTCAGCAGAATCCTAGGAAGGTTACAAGAATGGCTAGATGCGAAGGAAGTGGACACCCCTTTAGGAATAGCACCAGCAAGCTGGATCAGTACTGCCTCTAAATGCTTTTCTGGAAGAGGGTGGTTATGGGAGAGGGTGTATGTATTTAGTGTTTGTAGATCTTTGTTCTGCCTTTGACCTGGTTCCGAGGCCCACACTGGCAGGGGCTGGCAGATATGGATATTTTTAAATACTTCCTGGCCAACATCATAAGACCTTGTGAGCACAGTTATGCACATGTGAGGTGTGGTTAGTTAGACAAGCTGACAGCACTTTAGTCGCAAGAGGGGTCCCGGCATTGGTAGATCATCTGCGCAAACATTATAATAGAAAGTGGCTGTGGTCCATGACTGGTTGGACTAGGCTGAGCATATTAAATCATTGGGGGATGGGGCACGTATGCAAATGAGCTGTCAGCACCTCCACGGTGCCCCGGATGCTTCTTCACAAGTAATTTTATAACTACATTGGCTATTGGAGTTAGGCTGTGTGTGTGTGTGTGTGTCTGTGTGTGGCTGTGTGTGTGTGTTTGTGTGGCTCTGTGTGTGTGTGGCTCTGTGTGTGTGTGTGTGTGGGGCTCTGTGTGTGTGTGTGTGTGGGGCTCTGTGTGTCTGTGTGTGTGTGGCTCTGTGTGTCTGTGTGTGTAGCTCTGTGTGTGTGTGGCTCTATGTGTGTCTGTGTGTGTGGCTCTGTGTGTGTGTGTGTGTGGCTCTGTGTGGCTGTGTGTGTGGCTCTGTTTGGCTGTGTGTGTGTGGCTCTGTGTGTGTGTGTGGATGTGTGTGTGGCTCTGTAGGTGTGTGTGGGTCTGTGTGTGGCTCTGTGTGGCTCTGTAGGTGTGTGTGGGGCTCTGTGTGGGTCTGTGTGTTTGTGTGTGGCATTTGCGAGAGATTAAGCTATTGGCATTGTAAATGACAATGCCATTTATTTATCTATTTTCCAAACCAACACATAAATAAAAATGTTGTCATTCATAATGCCAATAGCTCTAACTTTTGCAAAGGCGAGACCGTTGCATTGTAAATGCTTGTTTTTGATGGTATTACATTCTTTTGTGATTCCAAAGCATGATAATACTTATCAGGCAAAGATTTCAACTCATTATATTACCAGTATGACAACCAAATAAAGAAATAACCAACTAAAGATGACCTGCCAACTTTGTGCAGTACCTTCCTCTGAATTCCAGTAAATCGTTGCCACGTGTAGTGTGGCTTTTTATATACTTAAATGTGTTTTCCCAAGAGGGGGCGGGGGTGCAATCGCCCCACCAGTGGAAAACAAACATTTTGTTTTTTAAAAAGGGCCCCAAAGGGATCTACCCATGCCTTCAGGGCCGAAACCCTATTTCTATTTTGTATTTATATATTTTTAATGTGTGATCTCTTCTGTGTGCTGGGGGTGCAATCTTCTCCCAGGGAAAACATACGTCAGGACAGGAGGGCTCACTCCTTGACAATTTAATTTACAAAAAAGTCTATTTTTTCTTCACAGGGGGCGCAATGACACGCCCAGGGGAAAAAACACTTCCTTTTCTCTTTTTAGGTCTCGCCTGTCGATGCGCATGCGCATCGAGCAAGCGAGACTATAGGGGCTCATCTACACTTTATCTAACTTGCAAGGAATCGTGGCGATTCCTTGCAGTGCCCGTGACTTTTAAGCTCAATGCGCATGTGCATTGAGCTTAAAAGCGCGTGCACAGCCGCCCGCATTCCTCCGACACCTTTGAAGTGAAGCTTAGCTTCACTTCAAAGGCCCGGTTCTTCACACCCACATGCCGCTCTGCCCTGCTCCGCCCCCTCCCCTGAGTCATCCTGCCTGCGTGTCGCATTTCTCCTCCCCCCCCCCCCTCCCCTCTCTTCCCTCCGTCTTGTTAAATCCATTTCTCCATTCCACTAACATTCTTTCCAGACACTTCTCTTCACAACCGCCCAACTTCAACGCCCGTCTCCTCACTCTATTCTTTTTACAACCAGTTTACTCCCCGTTTCTCCACTACCTCTTTGCTGCTCTCCCTCTCACTTATCTTCGTTTCTCTTCTCTCTCCCTCCTCTTGTTGTCTGTGCGTCTCTGTTTACCCGCTTGTGTGCCGCTCTTACCTGTGTGTATCTCTGTCTGTTGTTACTTGTTTTATGTCCTTTGCTCTTTCGGTCTCCGGCAGGCCCCCTCACCCCCACCCTTGCACTCCTTCCCCAAAGCACGATATGACTAATAAAAATGAGTCTTCCCAACCCTCCTCTTCTCTCAGCCCTACTACTGCTCCTTCAAAAACGTGTGCTTTTTTCTTGTAACGTTTTGATGTTTCCGAACATCGGCATACTTTCCTAAGAACTCACATGGCAACGCGGAGACCCACCCACTATGCCTGGCAGTGGGGGTTGGGGTTATTGCTCTTCAGACTAATGATAAACACACTTCCAATTGAAAAAAAGTCTCAGCTCATCCACTGCCCTGTTGTAAAATTTAAATTCTGTGGCTTTATACTCACTGAGCAAAAACCCGTGTGCCGTCTTGTGTCCATAATAAACAAGCGCATTTCCCCGTCGCAGCAAAAAGGGTTCGATTGCAACGAAGGACAGACTGCTAATTTTAGGCTTGCACTCCGACTGTGTCCATATTTTTCTCTCATAGATATGATCACAATAAAGCGTCTCTATAAACATTTATTTCTGTATTTAAGGGATATAAGATTTTGCCTTTCTGCCCGTCTTAATTTGCTGCTCCCCATGGTCACTGTTTGCGTGGAAGTCCCCAGTCACTGTTCCTTCACGAGACCGTCCTCTGGGGCACAGATGGCTCCCTCCGAACTCCAGACACAAAGGGCAGACGGCACTCCTAGAGCAGAACGGGGCGAGGGTCAATTTTGTTGGTGCTTTGGGATGTTTAAAAAATAAAGAAAACAGTAAACCAGTAGAAGGGTAGATGTGAAAGAAGGAGAGGTGAGGAGTGTTAAAAGCACTCTGTGCCGCTGCATTTCTACGTAGGGCTCTGCCTTCGCAGAAGTTTTCATGGCTCTCGTGGACACCCTTGGTGTGTGTGTGTTTCCTGCCCTTTCCTGTGACCCTGTTGCTTTTCTGTTGAAGTGTTTTCTGGGGGCCTACTGGGGGAAGGAGTGGGATGTGTCAGCCTTCCTGCACCCAGCACACTACTCGCACTAACTATCACACTCTCACAGACTCTCCCTCTCTCACACTCTCACAAACTCTCACTCTCACTGACTCACTCACACTAACTCTCTCTCACACTGACTCTCACTCACACTGACTCTCACTCACACTGACTCTCACTCCCACTGATTCTCTCACTATCATGACAGACTCTCCCATTCTCTCACTCACTCACTGTCACTACCAGACTCTCACTGACTGACTCTCCCACTCACTAACTCACTCATTCACTGTACAGACTCTCACTGACCGACTCACCCACTCTCTCTCACTCACTAACTAACTGACTCACTCACTGACTGACTCGCCCACTGACTGACTCGCCCACTGACTGACTCGCCCACTCATTCTCACTCACTGACTCACTCACTCTCAACACATATTGCAGTACAAATGCAATAGGTGTCACATTTGCGAAAGTTATGACTATTGGCATTGTCATACACAATGCCAATAACTCAAACTTTAATGCTGCGAGACCTATTGCATTGTAAATGCTTGTTTTATGTGCCCCCAAGGCAGGACGGCCCGTTGAAACGAGGACTGACCCCCCAGACCAGCCCCAGTAATTTCATGTTTATCTTTATTTTATTTTTTTACTTCCCTAGGGGACTTTTTTTCTTTTCTATGCCACCTGGGTGGGAGTGGGTCGGCCCGTTTACCATGATGGCTGACTGCCCCTCCCACCCCCACTATATATTTCCCTGGTGGTCCAGTGGGTTTCCTGGCTGTGGATCACGGAACACTTGCGATCCACAGCCAGGAAACTGTTTCAGGAAGGCCTCCAATGAGGCCTCCCTAAAGCATGTTTTTTTCCCCTCTCCAGAGATGGAGAGCACGCACTTTGCTGCTTTTGCCGTTCCGGTGTGGAATCTGTGACGTCAGAGTGTCTGGAGGTGAGCTGATGTCACAGGTTCGAGGGCTGATGCAGAAACAATTACATTTCTCCCCTGCCCTTTAAAAGAAAAAAAGGAATCCTCTTTTCCGCCCTCCCCACTGCTGGCCAAAGACCGACAGGTGCACTAGGGAGGGAGTGCAGTTGTCTGCCATTGGCCGCACCCACACTAACGGGGTTAAGCAGTATAGTGCAACCTTTTTTTCTATGTCACTGAGAGTTTGGCCTACACAAACCTCTTGTGTAAAGTTTCGCTGTTACATGATAGACCTGAACCTTGCACTGCCATGCTGTGTATATGGTGTGTGTGTAGTGTGTTTGTGGCACATGTGTAGTAGTAGGTCTCTATG
Source organism: Lissotriton helveticus (assembly GCF_964261635.1). Taxonomy (NCBI): domain Eukaryota; kingdom Metazoa; phylum Chordata; class Amphibia; order Caudata; family Salamandridae; genus Lissotriton; species Lissotriton helveticus. Next base: position 183,870,139 of record NC_136068.1, on the reverse strand, counting down.
TGTGAGTGAGTCAGAGTACTGAAGCCACTGGGATCAATTGTGGATACCCTTGCTTTGTTATGGCACAACATGGATGATGAGGATAGCTTACCCAGACAATGTGAACGTGTATTATGTAAATTCATGTGGCTGGTGGTAGGAAAGCAGACACTGAAGTGAGGAGGATGGAGAAAGGGCTTCCTTTACCAATGCCTTGAAGAGTCCTGTTTGGAAGGTGCTGCTGATTAGTTCTTGCAGAACACTGCCATTTATTTATTTATAGAGTTTTATATAGTGCAAACGTGACCCATGGGTACATGGGTATCAGAGCGCTTCACATTTAATATATATATATATATATATATATATATATATATATATATATATATCTATCTCCGTTTAGTCCAAATGCAACTTCCGAACAAAAAACGAATCCGGACCCAAATGGAAAATTGCTAAATTTATTTATTCATCCCCGTGCAAAAAACACACGCCGCCATGACGCGTTTCGGGACCTCGGCTCCTTGATCACATGACATGGTCTGGCATCCCACCAATCAATTTAAAGTGCAAGTGCGTCGACTGCTGACCCTTCAGCCTGTGGATATAAAAAACAGACTTCAGCCTGGTTTCAGGAAGAAATACTCCATTACATCGTGAGTCACATTTCTGTGCAAAACAATTCTTGATAATAGTCCACTTGTACTGGTCAAAAACATGTATAAATAAAATTTCCAACATTTGAGAAATTATTATTTTTTCTACATATGTTGACTTCTATTCCTCAGATCGTGCCTTTCGTACATTCCCATTGATTAAATTGACTCGAATAAAATCAATTAAGAAAATAAATTAATATTGTATAATGCATGTTAAAATCATGACTAAAAATTATACATTCTCTTATATTCTGTGCAAATTCGCTATATAAAGTGCAAATATTGCCAATGGAAAAACCACAGGTATTTTGATGAAGAATACATGTTAAGGGACCTTTTGATCACCAAATAAAGCCAAATATATATATTCAACCCAAAAGTTCCAAAGATTGATGGTACTCCACTCGAGGATAGTTTTTCAGGATATTTTATTTCGACAATTGAGATCGCCTACGCGTTTCGAACTTCAGCGTTCTTGATCACGGCATAATTTTGAGACAGTCAGTCCTTCTTTGCTTTCAACATTATATACACATGTGATATGCATTGCATGCTGGGACTTGTAGTGACAATGACTTTTGTGAGTTTGACCAATTCTATTCATTGATCCGCTCGCGCTCTGTATTTGTTCTATCATTGGTTATTACGCGCTGTCTTTTCATTCTCGGGTTCCTGGGCTGAGTGCCCTATTTGTTATCACTACTCCCATGTGTAGTAAACTTCAGATTTCTCTGAGTACATTTCCCTGTTTCTATGTGGTCTAGTGGTGATAGGCTTCCTGCGTGATGGTGTTATGTCATTGCCTCGCGCTCCTACTGTGTGTATTGCCACGGAGTATTTTGTGTTTATTTATTCTTTTACATACTGGATTGGTACCGCTGAAAGCGCTAATGGTTCCTGGGCTGAGTGCCCTGGTCACCACTATCAATTACCACAGGTGTCTAGGGAAAAGTGTGTTTAAGGGATACATTCGTAGGCAAAGATATACAGTTCTCAAACATAGTTTTCCTTCAGTCAGTATTTACAATTTCCAGTCCTATTTTCCAATACTATATACAGATGGACATATAGTTCAGCGTCTCCATTAAGTCCTTGAGGTTGCATGGTCTTAAATCTCATTATGAGACTCGACTCGAGTCGTCTCAACTTAAATTTTCTGTCCCCACCCCGTTCATGTTGCGGTATCGCTGCTAGGCCTGAATATGTCATGTGATGCCAAGTTTTTCCAGGATGGGTGGTCATGTGTTTTGCCATGGCATATGAGAAGTCTTTGTTTTGTATTGCACGAGTGTGCTCAAGGATTCGTTTTTTTAGGGGACACGTAGTACTCCCTATATAACTTTTACCACAGTTGCATTGTAAGATGTATACTACGAAAGATGTTTCACAGGTTATCACCTCTCTTATCTCAAAGTTCTTTCCTGTTCGGTCACAGATGTTCTTTAGATTTTTCCCAATCTGACAGGCTTTGCACACTAGGCACCTCTTGAACCCTCTTTTTTTGATCTCTAACCAAGAGGGGTTCTTTCTGATTTCAAAGTGACTGTGTACTAGATGGTCTGATAAGTTTGGAGCTCTTTTGTAGGTCACCAACGGTCTTTCTCCTATTTGACTGCCAATGTCACCATCCTTCTTTAAAACATGCCAGTATTTTGTTAGTATTTTCTGTATTTTGTGACTTTCTTTCGTGTATCTTATTATCAATCTTGGTTGTTCTTCCAATTTTGTTTCCGCTGTGTGTTCTTCATTTGGGGACGATTGTTCATCTGTATTCCTTGTCTCTATTTGCTCTCTTTTTCTTTTCCTTGGTAGTGGCGTTTTCTTCTTTCTATCAGCTGTGAGCATTACATTTCTATGCATTTCTCTGGCTGCATTTTCTCCTCTGACAATGTCAGTCATTTTATATCCTCTCTGCATGAAACGAGTTTTCGTTTCCTTGAATTTTTGTTCCATTTTACTTTCTTCAGAACAATTTCTTTTCATGCGTAGGAGTTCACCATACGGTATACTTTTTTTGAGACTCTCAGGGTGGAAACTCTGCCCGTGAAGAATGCTGTTCGTCGCTGTTTTTTTGCGATGTACAGCTGTCTCTAATTTATTGTTCTTCACGTAGACTTTCGTGTCTAAGAACTCTATCTCCTTGGAGCTCAGATTGAAAGTGAACTTGAGTCCTACTGTGTTACTGTTTAGGACCTCAAAGAATGAGAGAAATTCCTGCTTTGTTCCCCTCCAGAGCAGGAACAGGTCATCAATAAAGCGCAGCCACAGCGCCACGTTGGCCATGTGTTGGTCGTTTTCCTCTCCCCAAGCCACGCATCTCTCCCACCACCCCATCATGAGATTTGCGTAGCTTGGGAGAAGGAAACTCCCACGTGTGTTTGTGGCACATGTGTAGTAGTAGGTCTCTATGTGTGAGTGAGTCACGGTTAAGAAATGTTTAGAGTACAAGGTGTATGCAATGGTATCATACAACATAGTTCAGATGTGTGACTTTTGAGTGTTTTACATCAGTACTACAACGATCCATTAATTGTGGTACTGAACAGTTAAAGAGATTTTCGCAGATAACTGGTAATTTTTTAATAATCTTTACAATCGTAAATGTCTTTGTGGTCATTTTGTGCAGGCTGTATCTATACAATACAGGGCGAGTCGACTTCTGTTTTTTAATCATGGAGCAGACGAAGAGCCGTCTTGTCTAGGGAAGGAACTTGCTCATTAGGAAGATCTTCGCTTCCCTTTTGAATGTAGCCAAATTTAGCATTTTTCTAATGTTTGGAGCGAGTGAATTCCAGATTCTGGGTGCCGCTCCGGAGAATGCTCTGTCATATGTTTTCTTCTTCCGAAAGATGGGCGGTTTCAGCAATAGCTCTTAGGCACTTCTGGCCGGCCTGCTTCCCCTTCATAGCTCAATTTTCTGAGCTAAGTACATTGGTGTTTTGTAGTGGAGCGCTTTGTGGGTAATACAAGCCAGTTTAAGTTGAATTCTGGCTTAGTATGGTAGCCAGTTTAGTGCTTTCAGATGTGGGGAGATATGGTCGTATTTTCTAGAGCCTTTAATGAGTCTTGCGGCCGCATTAAGACAAGCTTTTAGTGGTGCTGTGGAGATTTTTTATAGACCTGTTAGTGTTGAACATCCATATTCAATCCTTGGGATAACCAGGGACTGAACTGCCACCCGAGGTCCTCCGTAGTAATGAATGGTTTCACTTTTCTAATATAGTTCTGGTGAAACCGGGCACTATTAGCCATTGATTTGATGTGGGCTTTCATGTCTAGGTTCTTATCAAGCGTGATTCCCAATGATTTGGTCGAGTCAACTAGGGTAGGTGTGCAGATTAGAGCTGTGATCAGCTTGGTCCATTCCTTCACATTTGTCGGATTCTTTGGCGGTGATATTAATAGGAATTCTGTTTTTTGTGCATTTAATTTCAGATGATTGCTGGTTAACCATTGTAATGTCATTATTAAGGCCTCATTCATTGTCTTGATCTCTTCCAGTGATGATATCTTGATATAGATCCGAGTGTCATCGGCATACATGTGATAGGATATGTTTGCATCTCAGAGGATTACTGTAAGGGGTTCGACATAAAGATTGAATAGTGATGGAGATAATGTTGATCCTTGTGGGACTCCAATCGAGTTTGGGCATGATGGGGATAGAGTCTGGTTGACCAGGAATCTTTGTTTTCTGTCCTGAAGAAATGATTTAAACCATTTCAGAACATTTCCAGAAAGTCCCATCCTGTCTTCAAGCCGGGCTAGCAAGTTTTCATGATTTACTGTGTCTAATGCAGACGACCGGTCAAGAAGAACTAGTAGACATGTTTGATTATGATCTAAAGCCAGTAGCGCATCATCCACTATATGTAAGATTTCGCTGTTTTCGTACTGTGGCCTGGTCTGAATCCAGATTGGCAGTCATCCAGCAGACTAAAATTATTGATGTGGTTGCTCAGCTGATTTTGCACACACTTTTCAATTAGTTTGGCAAGTAAAGGAATATTGGTTACTGGCCGAAAGTTATTTGGGTCTGCCGGGTCAGCTGTAGGTTTTTTGATGATGGGTAGGACTTGACCCATTTTTAGGCACTCTGGTAGGACCCCTTAAAGATAGTGAGGCATTGATTATTTTTTTCCATATTGGGACAACGATATGGTTGATTCTTTTTAGGCATTTAGAGGGGAGGGGTCATTGTAGTGGTTATTTAGTTTGATATCCGAGAGAGTTTTGGCAATGGTATTCTGGTCATGAAGCTTGAAGGTCGACCATTTTGCTTTGTTTTTCGACCTATCATGATCGTCTTTCATGGTAGCATAATTCTGTGGAGTTAGTTGGCTAGTGAGGTTGTCGGCTGCCATCGTGAGATGTCTTTCAAGTGTGTTGGCTTTGTCTGTGAAGAATGTTGAGAATTCCTCGCAGTTTAGTTTAGTTATGGTTGCTTCTTGGGCAGATTTGTCCAATTTATTGGATTGATGTTTTAACTTTTTGAAATGTTTTCTGTGGTCTGTTTTTGGCATTATCTAATTGGGATTTAAAAAATTCCTTTTTGGAGTTGAGAACACTTTTGTTGTATTCATTTCTGATTTTTCTGAGAGTTTTTAGCTGGGGGTATGATGGGTGCTGTCTCCATTTTCTTTCCGCCAGTCTCAGCTTCCGTCTGTCTTCATTCAGTGTCCCATTAAACCATGAATTTTTATCTTTATCTGAGACTCTTTTCAGTTTTAATGGCATGGTGGAGTCGACTATATTCGTCATTGATGTGATGTAGTGATCAGTGAGTTTGTTGACGTTCATCACGTTGTCAGGTGGATTTAGATTTTTCTCACATCTTGCTACAAGTTGCTCAATATTGGGGTCTTTGGTGTCTCGTGTCCATTTCTTAATTTTGACAGGTTGCGTGGTCTTGGTCCTTTTTACTGTGGATATATTGAAGGTTATGGCATGCTGATCCGACCAGTCGCACGGAACAATTGAGTGAATAGTAATATTCTTAACTCTCGAGATTACCCAGTCTAAGGTTGCTCCTTTTGAGTGTGTTGGCAGTGTGCAGGCTTGAGTTAGGTTTAGGTCTGTTAGAAAGTCTTTAAGTGCGTTGACCTGTTTGTCATTATTGTCGTCCCAGTGTAAATTAAAGTCGCCTAGGAATATGTCATTAGTGTGACTGTTAGAGTTAGCCGTGATGATTTCCATTAGCTGGTCTATGAAAGGGGCATTATCGCCTGGTGGGTGATATAGCGCATGTAAATTGCACCTTTGATTTTCTGCAGTTCTTATACCAAGATCTAGGTTTTCACAGTATTCAAAAGGGGCGGATTGTATTTGGCTGACCTCGATATCAGTTCGGTGTATGGAGGCTATACCACCTCCTGTCTTTTTTTGTCTGTCTAATCTCACAATATTGTAATGAGGAGGCACCTGCAGATCCATGACCAAGGAGGAGGATTCCGTGAGCCATGTTTCAGTTAAGATTGTCACGTCGATTTCCTGATTAATGATGAGGGCCGCAATGTCTGAGGCATGTTTTGCTGCTGACCGGCAGTTGAGCAGTAGGCCTAACAGGTTTTCCTAAGCTACTAGAGTTCATCTCTTGAGAATTGGTGATTAGCTTGGCTTGTTTTAGGTTGTTAAGGTTGGGTTTTCTGTTTATAGGCCCGGAAGTTGTATTTGCATTGATCAGGACTGATCTAATTTCCTCGCCTCTGCTGATGTCTGTAGACCCGTATGACCTGAGTAGGGTTTGGGTTTCATCCTCTGATAAATATTTAAGATTTTTATGTGGTCGATTATGTCTATTTGAAAGTGGCATGGCTGTCCTTTTACTCTTTTCTTGAAGATCAAGCATTGATTTTTTAATGAGTTCGACTTTGGAGTGAGTGTTTACCGTGATATCTAGTATTTTTTCCATAGCGTGCAATGCTCTTATAATGTCCTGTGACATATTGTCCGCTTGTATTTGAAGACTTTTGATTTCTCTGTGCGTTTGAGGTGATATACTAGAGGTGCGCATCTGTCTATTTCGAGTTTTGTTTGTTCCCCGGTGTCTTGGATCAATTACTTTTTCATTGTTTCTTTTTTTGTCAATAGTAGGGGAATGTGAATTTCTTACGGATGCAGGTGCTATTTGTACAGTTGTAGAGGGGGTATGGAAGGTGTGTTGGCTTCCTTATCCTTTATTGCTGGATTAGGGTTCCCAATAAATGGCCTATGTGTGGGCGTGATCATATCCTGGTGTAGATTGGTTGATTTTTCCCCATGTACTGACATTGGGGTGATATTGGCATATAGTACAGATATTTCTCATATCTCTGCACAATTCCCGTCCAGTGAATCGCTTTTCGGGGTTGACTCTCTTGACAGAATTGTAGGTTGGGGTTGTAGAGGGTCTCTAGGTATTATGCCGTCTATGGTGGTTGTGTTGGTGGTAGGTAGGGTGACTCCGTGTGTGGTCAGGTGTTGTTGAGACCTTGTGTTCTCTACACACTCTTTTAAGGTTGAAAACAATTAGTCAAACTTTTCTAACTCGTTGTTGGCTGCTTGTATAAGCACAATACCGTTCTTGTAGATAGTTATGCATATTTCCACTCTTAATCTTGGTGACGGGATGACCAATAGTTTAGTGCCATGTGGGATATTGCTTATATTTTTTATGTTGAGCATCTTCGTAATGACATTACGCCATTTAGCAGTTTTTCTGGTGAAAAATATCAAGTCATTTACAATAATGCCTTTGTTTCGATTAAATTAAAGGAGGGGTCAGAGATCAGCGTGTCTGGGCTTTTTCTAATTAGGTTGTGTTTGAATTTTTGGGCTGCATTCCTAGATAGGTTAGCTGGGTATTTTATGGTGTAAGAGTTGTTGCTTGCCGATTTTAAATTGGTTCTGCTCATAGTTACTGATGGCGCTAGAAATAATTCTCCGGGGTGGTTCTGCAGAGGTGATCTCTCTTTAATGTATCTTCTACTTCCATACCTATTTTAGGACGTTTATAGGTCTACTGTCATTCTTGTAGCGGTTCTATTCTCCTTTGTATCCTTATGTCCCACTCTGGTGTATCCTTTTGCCTCCTAGTTCTTTCTGTCGATCGTGCTAGTGTCTTAGCTGTCCTTTAATACCTTATGTCCGTGGTCATAGGGTATTATCCTCATTGGGAAGAGATGTTATTTGATTAAATAATATTTGGTTAGGGTGTAAGTAGAGCGTATTTTCCAATGTTATTAAAAAAAATATCTTTTTTTTCTTATTCTTTTTTTCCTTCTCTTTTCTTCCTCTCCTTTCTCTTCTTTCCCTTCCTCTTCCCCTTCCCTTCCTTTTGGAGATTTTAGAGGGCCAATCCAAGATGGCCGCAATCTTAGTGATCCTAGCTTATTGTGTAGCTGTAGGCCCTTGTTTCTTTCCATTGCACAGTCCTCTTTCTATTGTCATTTCTAGGCTGCTACCATTTTGGAGTCGAAAATTGAGGTTTTAGAGAAGGAATCATTCCTCTGCTCACGATGGTTGGGGCAATAAAACAAACAAGCAAAAAGGAGGAGGATAGAATTAGACGAAAAGTTGCTGAAAGGTTGCTGCACACTGTCTATAGGACTGGGTCAGCGGCGGCCTCCATTTTTAAGTCAGGCAAGCTGCAGCCGGAATCCCCAGATCAGTGTGTTCACTAGTATTTAATTTTAATTTTTACTCCCCGAGCCGGGCAATTGCAATCGGGCCACACGGGGACTTAGTGTGAGATCTGATTCTCTCAGGCGCCTTAACCCCTTGCACAATGGATAGTATATGCAGTCCTGTAGGGAGCCGCACAATGTTGGGGGCTCTTACCTAGACTAAACACTCCGGTCGACCGGCTCCGCAGCTGGGAATGCGATCACGCATCAGCAGGTCCGCTGTGGTTGTGGTGATGCGGCACGTCTTGCAACAGCTTGGGGGATTATCCCAGGCACATCCAGCATAGTCCTGGAGAAGTCTTTGCCGGCAGGGAGCGGCGAGGCAGGGGAGGAGAAGGCGTGTTGAACAGAGGGTCGATCCTCTTGAAGGTATGCTGCTTTTTATTCCAAAAATTCTTCGGTGTTGTGAATAACGGAAGGATGATGGATGGCTGGATTCGAGCGGGGTTAGCAAGGGGATTTAAACCTATTAGGCTCCCCAACCCTGGAGCTCTAGCAGAGAGCTCCTATTTTGCGGCCATCTTAGGGGTGGCCGGCCCCAGATGACTGTAGGGGTGAGGGATGATCCTGCAGTTTCTTTTGTGCAAGAGGAGGACATTTCTGGCCTTTTATGTACCCGCAATTACTGCTTCAGAGAGGCTTATGACAACCAGGTGCAGAAACTTCACACCTTATTTTGCCCATGTTGTGTGCACTCCCATTCAAAGTCACCCCCATTGGTACCTGCTGTGAGAAACTTCACTCCACGCAACGGCTGAGTCTGGAGAGCAGTTTGAGAACCACTCAAAACTGGTTCTGAACATTGAGGCAGTCGAGCCACAACTGCTTTCTAGAAAATGTATATAAAAGTGGGACCCAAACCAAGGTACTTTGGTCCATGTCGAAGTAGATCATAACTAAGCAATGGAGCGTTCCTCTTGAGTACTAAAGGACTGCCCTGTGGCCTGGGCTAATGTTTTGCCTGACAGGTTCCTTGAGATGAGAGGAAATCAGCTATTGTCTACACTTCTTACTGGAGGAGCAGGGTCTACTTTGTGCCTAGAACCCTGGTTGCCTATTGAGAGATGGAATGGGATTGCCTAGCACTGCAGGAAGAGAGATTGGCCTGGAGGAGAAGCCTAGTATGTCCCTGCGTGGAGAGAACTTCCTACCCATTGAACCACCAGGTCAAATAATCTGTGACATGCTTAAGTGGTTGTGCATTTAGCCTATGGGGCACCATAATCTGCAACTGAGAGAGATGCATGCCTCTTCCTAAGGATCAAGCTTATCAAGGGTCACCGAGGGGCGATAGTATGATGAGGAATAAGTGGATGTAGTTCCAAAAGTGAGAACCGTAACCTGGATCACTGCCTGTATCCCGGATTGAATTGTGAAGTACTTAGTATGGCTGTGAGTTCAAAAAGTACTTGCTTTAAAAAAGCAAGCACTGATCTGAACATTGAAATTAGTGTGTCTGTTAGTTGTTGAGTTTGATCTCATGCCACTCACACTACCTCCCTGTGATTGCTCGCCTTTGCTTCCCTGAGAATCCAGTGTGGAAAGGATCATAATTAACCCAGTCTGTGGAGCCATAGTATAACCCCAGGATACTAGTGGCAAATAAACTTAATCACCACGGTTTGGGCCTCGCAGGCCCTGTCTGGACTGCGCCTCCCAAAACTAGGTCTGACTGTTGTTTTTAACCAATTGATCTATTTAGATTTCCTGTAAGGCCAAGATAGATGGTTCCAAGTTTGCACCATTGGGGTGGAAGTCAAGTGCTGTTTGTGGACTGCAATGTATATTTAAACCACCAATATATATATGATGAAAATATATGGTTTCCAGAAGTACCAGTATGCTTATGACAGGAAAAGTGCCTTTAATATGTACAAAAATCTAGTTTTATATATTTTATAATTCTAGTTCAACTACATTTGTCATAAGACATACCTAACTGCGTATAAAAATTGTACAGCTTCACTTTGGATATGTTAGAAGAATAATTCTGATGGAAACTATTACCTGCAGATTCCTCGTTCTTTGCATGTCCCGAGACGCCACATTGGATCAGAAATTTCCCGAACTAGCTCTCCTGTACCAGTAGGTGGAGCCTGCTCCATTAAACATCGATTGCTGAACAGATGTGACATTTCTGGAGCCATACAGTGGCACCCTAATGCCAGTTCCCATTTTCTTCTCCCTATGACTTGGATCTTGAGTTCCCTGTGAAGCTTTCCAGAATATGTTTGACATTTTGTAGGGCTTTATTTAATCCCACAGAAATCAAGTTTTAAGCTCTGCTGTACCTTTTATAGACAGAGACCCTTTTCAGAACCCCACAAGAGCTGTTTGTGGGACTTAGGTCCAAAGAATGACATCTAATTGTGTGAACAGTTTAGCCTCGTGCACAAGAAGGCATCAAGAAGAAGATGGCACAATTGTGGGGCATCCACGATGAGTGGTGGACTCCGATCAATGAATGCCACTTGCGTGCTAGCTATGTTCTCCTATGCGCTATGGGAAATGGCAAAAATGGTCGAAGAGAGCCTATCTAAATGGGAATGTGGCTAGGTGTTTGCATCGAGCTCCTCCAGAGGAAAGAAAGTTCATCCATTTTGAATTTAGAGCTTCTGGGGATTTTTATTTTGAAGCAAAGAGGAAGCTTTGCAAAAGTAAGTGAGCGTAGGGTGAGAAATAGACGGGATATCACAGTAAAACTTCTCCAATAAATGGCTAGCACACAGGGTAAGACTAGCACCTCACCACCGCCACCTCCAAACATTCCTGTACATGGCACAACTACACCTGAAGATGGCCCAGCTAGAAGCAATTAGACCCTTGACTCCTGTTAAACGTAGAGGAGGTTAAGACTCAATGTTTACTGATTCCTGCTGGCACTAAGGGGCAGATACTGCTCTACAAGTTTAATTGCCTGCTCTTGGGGCACAGGAAGTAGCAGGATTCCTAACTCCCTAGCGGGCCCAACTGACCCCAAAGGACTGGACTCTTAAGGGGCCTTGGCTAGAGCAAGATCTGTTGCCTTATCTGAGGCCTTGAGGCATTAGGACTAACCAGAAAGACCTTTCACAGCAGTTGGAGAAAAGTGGAAATTAGTAGTTCTTTCCACCTCAGAAGCCCTGGGACAAGGTGACAGGGAGATCGCACCCAAGGTGGGCAAGAAAACTAGGTTTGTACCCCTCTGAACTTTCTGCTGTGCTAAAAGCTGGTCAAGTGGGACCTTGCTGTAAAGGTAATCAGCCTTAGGGAACCCTGCCCAGCTAGTGTTTAAAGCCTTGCATGACTGGAGGATTTTAAGAGTCAAAAAAGTGACCAAGTCTGAAAGTAGATTGTTGAACCAGAGCAAGGTGGCAAATCCAGTCAAATGACAAAACGACCTTGGCATCTACAAAGTCGAGCTTTGCCCTCTCTGAGTTTTTGTGGCAAACAACTGCTTCAGTGGGATGTCAGCGACAATGTAGCCAGCTTCAAGAGACCCTCACCAGTCATAGCCCTGTACCATTCCTTACTGAAGGATTTTGACTTTAATTCTAGAAACTAAGGGGCCTATTATGATTGCAGTTTTTCCGCATCCTCCGGGCCGGCGGAAGCCACCGCCGGCCCAGAGGATACGGAAAAACCGCAGCGGACCCACCAAAGACCCACCGCCACATTAGGATGGCTGGTGGGTCCTGGTTTCCGTCCGCAGCTTTTCCGCCGCGGTTGGCTTACAACCGCGGCGGAAAAGCTCTAATATGGTGGCGGTGTCTCTCAGACACCGTCCACCATATTAGGAAGGGCTTTAAAAGATGCTTTTCCGCGGCGGGTTTTCCGCCGTGGAAAAGCATGTGTAACTTCACTGTGGGGGCCCGTTGCGGGCCCCCTAGGTGAAGGGGGCGTGGGGGGTGCACATGGGGGGTACCTATGGTACCCCCCTGCATTTGTATGCAGAAATCGGCAGGCACCGCATGGTGCCTGCCGCTTTCTGCATACAAATGCAATCTATGCATTTTTACCATTGCGGCGGATGCAGCTTGAAGCCGCACTCGCCGCAATGGTAAAAATAGAGGATGTGACTGCCAGGGTGGCGGTCACATCCTAATTGCATAGGAGGGAACTCCGCAGGCAATGCGGAGGTTCCCTCCTGCTCTATGGTGGCGGACGGACTCAGGTCCGTCCGCCATCATAATCGGCCCCTAAGTTTGAAGGTATAAACTTTGACTTGGATGACCCGCTTGGTGTATCTGACCTCTGCTCCATTGCAGTAAGCCTAAAATCGTAATTAGGCCTGTGTCAACCCCAAACTGTTGTTTTTCAATGGTGCATTACATTTTCCAGATGATTTTTCCCTTAAACTTAAATTAATCATACCTACATCCCCCTGCACCCAATGTTAATGATTTTGGCAACGTGATGCTTGTTAAAATATTCTCTAGCTTTCCAAATCTATTTGAAAATTATTATTGAGTGTTGTTCCGTACTTTAAAATTGTTGGCACTGATGTAACTGAGCATGCACTTCTCTTGGGATTTCTTGCTGCTTGGTACATAGTTTACCAGGGTTTGAGAAAAGGTTTCCTGGGAAATGTTTTGACCTAAGCAAACTGTATTTATTATGGTGCCAAGGGTCATATCTTCCCAAACAACTACATTTCTTGCTCTCAGTTTGTCTCTACGTCCTCTTCTACCACATGGACCCTTCTGGGCACTCATGAGTTGTAATGTATTAGGTATATGCTGTGAAAGTCATATTTTGAAATGCTTTTCCTATGCATTGCCTACATTGGCTCTCTGAGGCTACTACCAATGATTTGTTAAGCAATGCACATACCTAAATAAATTTACAACAATGTGTTTGCTTAGACCAGTGTCATGAGGTACTGTCGCATGGTTGACTGTTTGTCCCTGTAATCTGCCTACCTTGTGTTCAATAACAAGTTTTAAACTACTTAAGAAGTTGCTTCTACGAGAGGCATCCCAACCACGTGTCCTTTATGAAGCTATTTCTTGGATTCTTGAGCAGTCAGAGGTTACTGGACCCTCTTCCTGTAGAGTGAGATTGTTTATACTTAGTGTCCCAGCTCCACAACACTTTTACATTTCATTCGATAGTCATGAACCCCGTTGCAGTACTTTACTATCAAGGTAGCCAGATCGAGCAAAGAAAGCTTGCCCAGGAGGGGGAAGGGGCTTAGAACTCAGAATGTAGCATGACTGACTTGATAACAGTTAATAATGTGAATGTCCTGGCAATTTTTAATTTTAAAAGAAGGGAAAGGACTTTAAAACGGCAGATAAGTTAATATTGCACTTAAAAATATAATACAGAAAGAAAATCAGAAATGCTAACCCCAAACTCACTAGGCACTAGAAGTACATTTCTAACGCTTGTGGGGATGTTTGTGTGGGTTCTGGACTTCTCGGAAGCTCTCATGTCTTTAGTCTAGTGCTGTCTGTCAAAAGGGTGCATTGCTACTATATTGGTAACTGAAATATCTGACTTTTCGAATCAATGCAATTTGCAGATAACGTTTTTCTGAATAATGTAAACAACCATCACTGGCCTAAAAATCCAAACAAAGCAGAATGACATCTTTGATTATGATTTTCTGGTGGTTTCTTCTAGCAGATCCCTGGAGTGGGCTTTTGGAGAGAAACTAAGACACTGTTGCTAGTTTGGCACAGTTCACTCACTGGAGTTCAAAGTCCCAAAGCCAACTGGACTACTGTTGGGGATAGAGGGTAGCTAATGGGACATACCTCATTACATGTTCCCTTTTATAGGGTCTTGTATATCCAGAACTTTTTTCTTCTGGGGTTTAGATTTCCTGGCGGGGTGGAGGGATGGGAGGTGAGGACACTCAAGGACCTTGGTACTGTAGGACAAGTTTCCCAATAGCAACTGGTCAGTAGGGTGCCCTGACTGAGGTTCTTACCAGCGACATCCCTGAAACCAGCCTATTAGGAAGCAGCTTCCAGTGGTTTTGGGTGGCCTCACATCACTCTGGATTATAGATACATTACAGACAAACTCTTTAAAGAGCCTCCAACTCTAGAAGCGCAAAATGTGACTCTATGGCCAGGTTACATTTTTAATCTGATTAATGCGACTATTAAGCAAGAATATATCTGTCCAATGCCCTTGCCTAATCAAGCCTCTTCTGGGGATCTGCAGATACACCATGAGTATCAATTTTTAGTGAATCCTGCCAGACAGCACAGCTCTCTGGTTGCAAAAAGACTTCTTGTGGCCATTCTGAAAGTTCCCTGGGAATGCATTCCATCCATTGCTTACCAGTGGCTTTGTGGTTTGAAACTCACATGTTCTCACTTTTTATTCGCAGGCTTTATTTGTTTTAGACTGTCCAGCATGTCTTTGTCCCTCCTCTGGGGTAAAACTTGCTCACCATTGCTCCTTGCATTCTTCCACAAGTCCTCGCTTTCTTTAAACAGTCCTTTAAATGTTGTTCTTATCATGTCATATTTGCTGTGCATTCAAAGACAGAGTTCAAATGTCTTCCGAGCAAGATTGGTGTTTACTTTCTTTCTCTGACTTCAAAGTAGGAGTATTTATGTGATAATCTTGCAGGGTTTTGGGAAGGAAAAGTTTTTTTTTCTAGCACACGGCTCAATTTAAATGTTTGTGTAAACTAACTGTCAAATATTTCAGAATTAGGACAGCACAAATGAAGTACTACTTTTGTAATTTGGAAGAGTGGTGGAAACAAATATTTGAATACAAACAAAATAAATCAGTACACTAGGTTATGCCATTTCCACACATTATCGTTTGTACGCTGTATAGTTGTATCCGTAACACTGTTTGTGCCCATGTAATGCTCATTTCAATTGAAAATGTGTTGTCTCTAATAGTAGTGAGCTAAAACACCAGGCATACACCACTTTAAGCCACTCCACTCTATGACACTCCACTCTACAGCACTGTTCTCGACTCTATGACACGGCACTCCACTCTATGATATAAATCTCAACTCTATGATATGATGCGCCACTCCACTCCCCTCTAGGCCACTCGACGCCACTCCACAATACTTTAAGCCTCTCTCCGATACCTCATGCGAATTTACTCCACTCTATATTACTCCACTCTGAAACTACGCCACTCCACTCTACGCCACTGCACTCTATAACACTTTACTCGATTCTACGCCCCTCCAATATATGCCCCCTCCACTCTACGGACCTTCCACTCTGACACTCTACTCAACTCTACAACACTGTACTATTCCAACACACACCACTCTACTCTACGCAACTTCACTCTATGCCCTTTACTCCTTGCCATTCCACTCTATATCACTTCACTCAACGGTCATACTCCACGCTACGCCACAACACCCTACCATGCCACTCTGCAACACTTTATTCCACTCTACCCCTGCTCTCTACTCCACAACACTGCGATCCACGACACTGCAGTCCACGACACTCCACTTCATGACACTCCACTTTATGACACTCCACTTTATGACACTCCACTCTACGACGCTCCACTCCTCGCCACGCTCCTCTACGCCACTAACTTTTAGCCATGCTGAACAGCAGCTACACTGGTGTACAACATGGGTAGAACATATTGGCAAAGCCAATAGATCTTGCATGGGCAAGACTTATTAGCTTTGCCAATGTTTGTTAATAGTAATTATCGCATTTAGAGCCTACACTCCAGCCTGTTGTTCCAGTTACTCTTCCAGGTTATTAGTCTTACTACTGCCTCAGGGTATTGTTCGGTCTTTGTTAAATTCCGGAAAAGAATTGTGCAGTGAACCTATCCTGTGATCATATTGTATTACAGACTATGATGTTCCTTTGAACCTACCTTTCCGCTAGACAAATTCGTTTTCATGTTGTATCAGCCTTCCTATTGAGTTTTGCATTGCATATAAACACCTCATCAGGAATACCATTTGGCCAGGGAGACTCCCCTCATTACAGAAAAAGGCAAGGTGTTCCATAACTGTACCAGTATGCTGGCTGCCATATTCTATTTATTCTGATCATCTACCTTATGTGTCACCTGAATCCACCTCTCTTCTGTCTCTGGGTACAGCTCTTTGGCTTTCCTAGTCACTTCCCAGTTTGGGAACACCTTTTCCTTTTCCAATTCATACACAACCTCAATAGTGTCTTCATTTGCATCACTTCTTTTAACAGTAGTTGCACCGAGTACTCAGGACAACGCAGATGACCAGTGTGTCACCCACATACATCCATACTTGGTGCTTGATGGTACCTATTCTGATACCCCATACCCGAGCACTTTTCTAACCTGCTACCCACTGGTAAACATTAAGAGCAGTGGCGAGAGGGGTTATCCCTGCCAACATCATAAATAATGGGTTTTAATCCCTGATGATGCATGTGCATACCTCCATCCTACCTGTATCCACCTTTGAAAAGATTGGTCAAATCAATTTCAAGCACCTGCACCATGTATTTCCACTCCAGGGTATGAACTGCCTCTTTTGAGTCCAGCCCCTCCAGTTTGCAGTCTGGCTGCTCTTTTTCAAGCAAATGCCTGACACTTGACAGGCTTCTTAAGTTTAAAGCAAAGCATCTACCTGGTCTTAAACCAGACTGCTATCGTACAATGATCTCACCTCTCGCATCTACTAATTGACGAACGCTGTTCTCAGTATTTTTGTGCCCATGTTCATCATAGCACTATAAGAGTGCAACAAAACTATATTTAAAAAATGTGTCTCAATAATTGTTCAATATAAATCCCTGATGACCACTTAACCGTTTTCATTGAAAGCTTCCTCATCCTGTTGTGGCTCCTTCGTACTGCAATATAAACCCACTTGTGCGTCACAGAAGGCCATCACCTACAAGCATAGTTACGCTTGCCAATCTGTATAACTATGTATTATTATTATTACTACTACCTAGATGTAAAACGTTACATTACAATACATTGTCGCTGTAAAGCCAGATCTACAGTCATTGTCAATTCTTGTAATAGTGCTCTGTATACATTTCCTTAAAAATCACACAATCATATTTTGTTTTTAAACTATTTCACACCAAATAAAAAAAATGTATTGCACTATGTTCAATTTACACTTGCCCTTTTTATGAATCAGTCATTTTTGTTTGACAGTAGCCCTCTTGCATGATATTTCCTGTTCCCTGTGCTATATTTGAGGAGTGCCTGTAACCTGAGGGTCGGGCTCCCCTGGCCATTTGGTCTTCTCCAGATAACTTCCCTCCCGACTTAATACATTTCAAAAGCGAGCAATGTTAGATTATAATAAATGCCTTTGAACATGCACACAAGATTAAAAGATTCGTTTTATTGTCGAGATCAAGGGTTTACCACTTAGATCAGTTCTTGGAAGTTGGGAACGTCTTCTTTTAAAGACCGTATGTGAAATTTGTGCCACCCTGCTCTTCAGGACATGTTATGTTTTATTTTTTGGCCCCGCCACGGTCCATGAAAGAGCTAAATTGTTGTGATTGGTATTTTCTAGCTATAAGGAAATAACCCTGCTCGTGTTTATCGTAGTATCATGTTTCAACTTAATCCTTCAATTTGTTATAGTGTTTTTATTTATTTTTTATTCTTTTTAAATGATTTAGCTCTTTATTTACAATTGGACTTGCAATTAGTTGACCGGTTTGGTCTTTTTATTACATGTTCTTATTCTGTTTGTATATATATCTGTTGATGTTATTTTGTTCTCCTGCGGAGGGCTAAAATAATATCATAAATAAAACAATTGTGTTGAGGGCAAAAATTTGACAGTGGGTAAGGATTTGACACTGCAGTTGTTGAAGTAGGGTGGGTAGGATTGGGTTTGGATTTGCGAAGAGGTGCATTAAAGATGATGAGAAGAGCATGGAAAGGAGTAATGTGAATGGCGAGTGAAGGTGCCACTAGTGGCGAGTGAAGGTGCCACTAGTGGCTGATCTTTGCCAGGTGATGGTTGCTTAGAAATGAACATGATGTGAGTGGCTGTCTTGGTTGTTGACTGTGGTAATTAGATCATTTCAGTTGACTGCAGCAACAGAACAAGAGGAGTGTATGTCGAAGAAGGGTAACTAATGGTATAGGGGACGGGCAGAAGATGCTAGTACATTCAATCAAGTCATGATGTTGGCTGAGCAGTGCTCCTGCATCGGGATGATAGGAAAGGGAGGGTAGATGGACTGCGACAAGTCATGAGTTTTGAGTAAGAAGCAGAAGTAGGCGCGCTTCTGTTGCAAAGATAGTTGTGTAACGCAAGATTCGGATTTGGGTCTCTAACTGGCCTCTCCCTTTTCTCCTTTCTGAGTTTGACAGATATGTACAATTGATAACATGATCCGTTGTTAATTACAAGTAGACAATTAAGTCATTGGTGTTGCCTATATTATTGGTCAATCAGGAAACATATCTTTGGTGTGAGAGTAGACAGATTAAAGATTCTCCATGTTAACCTTGTGATGCCATATCTTTTTCTGCCGATGCCATTTTATGTACCCTCTTCTCCCTCTTTCTCACTAACACTTTCATTAGTGTGTTGCCTTTCTCCTGTTTTGCCATTGAAGAAACGCTTGTTTAATTTTACAGACTTCCTTCTTTAGAATTTTAATTTCTCTGAATCCCTTCCACAGGTCAGGGAAGCTGGCTGCCTGCATGTGGAGTACTAGACTTCTTTCGAGTGCAGAATGGAGATGGAAGAAAACGAAGTGGAGAGCAGCAGTGATGTGGGCCCTTTCATGGGGCAAGATATGCCCTCTGAGAGCGGAATTGAAGTGGAGACTTCGGAAGCCATGTCTGCAGATAGCAGCGACACCGCCGTCACTCATGGGCTGCATGAAGCTGATAACAGCAGCATGGAGGTGGACTCTGAAGTGGGCCAGAGCACCGATCAAAGTGGCTTGGTGGTATGTGTTCATCCTCACACTCCATGGCTGTATTAATTTACTTCTTCTTCAGTATCATTCATTCTGCCTTCCGCTTGATTTTTATAACTTGTTTCTACTGCCATCTTCCCTTCTTTGCTGCTCGCTTTTATATTCTGTTCTTTTTGCTTATTTTCTCCTTGTCGTCTACACTTTTCCCATTTTCCACTTTCCACTCTTCGTTCCTCCTAGTATCTTTACTACTGTAGCATCTCCTTTCTCTTAAAAAATCCCTTTAAGCCCACACCCAGATACAGTTTTAGTTGTCCTACTTGTTTTCATTTACTGTTCTCCCTTCCAGCCTTTGGTTTATCTAGGTGATCTTTCACCTCAACTTTTCCCTCTCTTTCTCTTCCCTATCTCCTCTTTCTGACTTTCTACTTCTTTTCAACTGCTTTCGCTCTCCCAGCTCCCTTTGGAGGTCTAGTGCTTGGACCAAACTTAGGTTTGCCTTGGGGTCTAGCTTTTTCAAAGCCGATTACATCAGACAGGGTATTCAACATTTCTTCCAAGTACGTTTGGATTCCTGAGCACTCCAACACTACTTGAAACAAATCTCCCACCAGGTGAGGACATCTCCGGCAGTGTGGCGGGACCTTGTGAAGCATGTATCACAGGCATTTTGGTGTTTATAAACCCCTATGCAGGGAGCTAAACTGGATTAGATGGAGTTTTACAGATATGGGCATTTCTTAGGGTGCCATCTTGCTGTTTGTCCACTCTTTCTCAGTCAGGGCCCCAGCATCCACTTCCCACCTTAAGTATTGTACACCTTTGCCGCTACATTGGCTCCTTGCTGTTCACTGTTGGTTTTGCCTCATGAGGGCTATAGTCTCAGTTTAGACATGTGGCTGGAAGATGGGGTCCCTGTACATGTCTGAATTGTAAATACTTGTAGAGGTTATCCTCAGCTTACAGATCTGCAGATGATTTGACATGCTCACCCTCCCATACGTGGCACAACTTGAAAATGCTAATCGCAGGTGTGGAATGACAGTAGCACAGGCTGTTAAGTACCTATAGTAGGATTCCTTTAGTCACCCTACTCTCCTGGTGTGTATTCATTTTAGCAAGAGAGGACCACATTTGTGGATAAAAAAGTTTTCTAGAGTTTTGGTGATATAAAGCAAATTTAGCAGAGGAGTAGAATCAAACCGGTTATGATCCAGCTTGAAGACCCAATCATCTGTGTCTCCAAATACACATGTATTCACTATAATGAGATGTACATCCTAGTAGTTTGATCTGGCATCAGATTTCCCATGCCCACTATCATAAGTGGACTGACTGCTTTTGTCCACAGCAACCTTGGGACCCCAGCCTTCCATAAGAAGGAGCACACTGTAGCTGCTGTAATTTTTTACAGAAACTCTGGAGGAGCTCTAACGGGTACTTTTGTAGTTCATCCAGGATTAGTGGTAAGGCGACCACTTTCAAAATAGCCACACACCGTGATTGAGATTGGCAGCATGCCCCATGCCTTCAGTTCTACATTGCATGTGTCAGTCAAAGGGGTTATGTCTTGGTCCCAAGGTACTGCCGAGTCACAAATTATTGCGACTCCAAGATCCTTAAATCTGGCAACGTTGGTTTGCCAGTCAATCGCATTGGCCCACGTTACACTAGTAAAAGGATTGATTTTGTCCCAATTGGATATTAGGCTCGAGAATACTCCATAGATATTGACTCTTAGCATCCCTCCTCTACCAGACAACCACATATATCTGATGGATAAAAGGAGGTCATCTGTAGGTATGGGCACTTTATCATCTTGAAGTCAATGCCATTTGAGTCCCTGAACCAGCAGATCGATTCAGCCCGGGGTTCAATAGCAAGGGTGAATAGAAGGGGTAAGAGAAGACAACCTTGTTGACTTCCAACTGAGAACGATGAGAAGTTGCGGTTTAAATCTGTACCCTGGCCTTCGGCTTCGTTTGCAGCATTTTCACTGAAAGTTGGGACCCACGTTCATTTTTAAAACGATTAGGAAAAGGTTATTGTTATTGTTGTTATTGTTATTTTAATTTTATACCGCGCCTAATCACCTACAGGTCTCTAAGCGCCAGGAAAAGATGGTACAGGACAATAACACAGCGGAATCAGAGCAAAGAGCAGCATTGGATTATGCCATGCTCAGGCTTCTCCTAAACAATAGCGTTTTTAAGCTCTTTCGAAATCTTAGGAGGTTTCCTTCCTCGCGCAGCCCTCCAGGCAAACTGTTCCACAACTGGGGAGCCAGTACTGAAAAGGCTCTCCCTCCCTTCGTCGCTAGCCTGTAGCGAGAGCAGGTCAACAGCTGCGAATCCGAAGACCGAAGTGTTCTCACCGGACAGTACAGTTGTAGGCGCTCCTTGATATAGGCCGGAGCCTTACCGTAAATTGCCTTATGAGCTGTACACAAACTCTTAAATTCCACTCTCTCTTTAATTGGAAGCCAATGTAGGCTTTGTAATAGAGGGGTGGCTTTAGACCTCCTGGGGAGTCTAAAGATCAATCGGGCAGCATCATTCATCAAAACTTGGAGCCTGTTGGTAAGGGTTTTCGGTAGGCCAAGATAGAGGACATTCCCATAATCGATTCTGGAAATGATAGTGGCAGTCACTATTGATCGCATCATGGGCTCTGAGAGGATAGGGGATAACTTCCGCAGTTGCCGAATGATATTAATACAGCTGCCTACCACCGACGCGATCTGAGGAGCCATCGACAGGTCAGCGTCCAACCTAATCCCTAAGCTTTTCACAGCCAGGCTTGGTTTTGGGGCAGGGCCCAACTCCATAGGCCAATAGAGGTCACTCCAAGGTGAGGAAGTGGATGGGATAACCAAGATCTCCGTTTTGTCAGGATTGACTTTTAAAAGGTTATCCGTCATCCATTGCACCGTGAACCTCAAGATGTTCTGGGATTGAAGTTGCGCAGCCGTGGTGTCATTTATACTTAGCAGCAGCTGCGTATCATCCGCGTAGTTAAAGACTTTACAGTCCATCGCAGCTAGCGAAGCAATCAGTGGTTGCAGGTATAGGTTAAATAGAAGCGGGGACAGGGCAGACCCCTGCGGTACCCCACACTCTAAGAACCCCACCTCAGATGTTTCATCCCCCAGTTGTATCTTTTGGGTCCTTCCTATAAGGAAGGATTCCAACCACTGAAAGGCCAAGCCCTTAATCCCAAAGTTCTTCAGTCTATCCAAGAGTAGGGTGTGGCTGACAGTATCGAACGCCGCTGATAGATCTAATAATATCAGGGCGCTCGCTTTCTTACAGTCAGCTCTACCTCTTAGGTCGTCCAGCACCGAGAGCATCACCAACTCGGTGCTGTGATGAGCTCGAAACCCTGCCTGTCTATCATGGAGTAGGTGGTAAGATTCCAGATAGCAAGACAGGGACTGAAGAACATG
Organism: Lissotriton helveticus; assembly: GCF_964261635.1. Taxonomy (NCBI): domain Eukaryota; kingdom Metazoa; phylum Chordata; class Amphibia; order Caudata; family Salamandridae; genus Lissotriton; species Lissotriton helveticus. The sequence goes on along the minus strand of NC_136068.1, from coordinate 183,847,548 downwards.
CTGCTCAAGGATTTTTGAGAGAAAGGGGAGCTGGGAAATGGGTCTGTAGTTCTTTAACACAGCAGGATCCGACCCCAGTTTTTTCAATAAGGGTCTTACCCGCGCCTCCTTAAGTTCGCTCGGCAGATATCCCATGTCTAGCGATCTGTTGAGGAAAGAGATGATATACTCCTCTAATAGAGGACACGCGATGCGAAAGATCTCAGGTAATTGCAATGCAATGCATCAAAGGCCTTTTCTAAACCAATTGAAGTAGAGCACTGGAGTCTAACGTGTGCAGCTTGTCCCAGTGCATTATAGACTTTCCTGATGTTGTTTCTGGTCACGCCCCCAGTGTGAAGACATTTTGATGAGGGCAGATGAGACCTAACAATTTTTGCCAATCTGTTCAACATAGCTTCCATGAAAACTTTTTTCTCAGTATAAAAAAAGGGAATAGATCTGTATAAAAGGCATTGATTTGTGGGAACCCTCTTGGGTGTTATGCAGTGTGCCCTCCAGTTTCTATCTCTTCTTTCCCTCTCCCTCTAGTTCCCTATGTCTTGTCTGTTTCTGTGTCATCTTAATCCACGTTTTTCTTCTCTTTTTGTGCTGTCATTTTCCCATGTTACCGTTTACACTCATCTCCCACACTTCCCTTAAACCATCTCACTTCTCTACCCCCTCGGATCCTAATTGCTTCCCTTTCTACCTTCTGTAAACCCTTGCTTTGCTTCCATCCTTTCATTATTCCGTATCTTTTTATTTGCTAATCCTTCCCCTCACTGTTATTAATTACTATTTCCATGTCTTTTGCTTCTCCTCTCTTCTTTTGTGTCTCCTCTTCTCTTTGCTCCCTGTCTCAGCCTTCTCTCGTCTTTCTGTCAGTTTGATTTCCGGTTCTTCTCTGTCCATTCCATCTCATTTCAACCCTTATAACCACTCTGTGTCTTTTTATTAGTTTTCCTATTTTATTATACGGCCTGCTGCAAATTCCTCTTTATTTGTGTCTTTTTAGGAACAGGTGTCTGAAACTAGCTCGACATCAGACTCCAGTTCTGTTACATATCTCCCAGACTCCTCTTCCGTTGCCCAGTCCAGCGTTTCCAGTGTCTGTACAGTCACCCAGTCCATCATGGTTGCCGAGGCCCCACATGTCCTTGTTCATTCCAGTGTGGTTTCTGATGGGTGTATGATTGTGTCAGACTCAACATCCAGCAGCTCCTCGGATCTAGGTGCTGCAATTGACCGGATTATCGAGTCTACAATTGGACCAGACATAATACGAGGTGAGTGGTTGTCTCAGTCGTCCCCTCAACCAAAATGTCTCAGTAATTCCTTTCTGGTATGCTATTGCCTCACTTTGCCTTTGAATCTAACATGTTTCTTCTTCAACTACCCATTCTTTTTTGTTTCCCCCCAATATGCACTCTCCCTGTGGTTGTTTACATGTGTAAGTCAAAGAACTTGCCATGGCCATCAAAGTCAATTGTGTACCAGTCTCCAGAATGTTGGCTATTAATTAGCAGTGATCCATGAGATGTAAGAAACAATATGAAAATACATTTTATTCCACAGAAGGAAGATAGGCATCTTGCTTCATGCCCCATATTAGCATAATGGGAATATCATCTTTAGGAATTCATTGTGATATTATAGGCGGTAATGGAGCCTCTAAGCACTACATCTAAAGGGATCCAAACCCTTAACAATGTAAAAGAAAGAATGTTCCTAGAATTGGACCTATTTTTCCAGCTTCAGAGTGACCATGTGTTGTATCCATCTTTCTGAGGCTGAACACGTTCCTATTAAATTCAATTTTACTCCATTTTATAATTTTATGGTGTAATTGCATTCCCTTTCTGCCTCTAAATGTCTAATGTTAATAGCACAATCTTGTTGAGTCTGTATTGATATCCCAAGATACCCATCCCTTCAGTGTTGCCTGTTTCTCCAGTTTTATTAATTGTATGTGTCCCTCGTTTCATTTAAACCTCCTTTACCGCCTCTGCTCCTTCTACCACCTCCCCTTTATCTTAATAGGCTGCATTGAAGTGTCAAGTGCTGAAGGCGGAGTTGCTGAAACCACCCGATACCTTATTCTGCAAGGTCCTGATGATGGTGAGTTGGTTATTAGAAAACGTCACTTCAATCTTAATCTAATGTGTATGTTAAGCAAGTAGACGCTATTGATGTTTTTTTAGAAGAAAGGTGTAGGTGTGTTGACACTGCACTTACATTGCAGAAATGGTGAGTCTATTGCAAGCCACTTGTTCTGAGAAATTAATGGCTACAGGCTTACTGGTAGGCAGAGTTGTATGCCACAAGAAACATATGGAAAGAAAGGTTGCACTGTTGTCTGTATGAAAAAGTAAAATTCCTAATGAGTTGCTTTTGGAAACAGTCACCAGGATCAATGTGTGAGTGGTTTAAGCATGCTCAAATTATGCCAATATCGCTGGACGCAGACTTGGAGTTATTTTCTGTGTTTATCTCCATCACATCATAAGTGAACAGCCTCCCCTCTGTGTCTCTGAATTACTTCAGTGATAGTTTCAATCACTTTACTATCTCTCAATAGCCCTTTTATAGAGTTTCTATTTTGTTCAATCTATTTTCTGTTTTAGGAACTCTCATCGGATCCTCACACCTTGCAATAGAAGGTGTAACTGAGGGACCCACCTCCACCTCCCTGGACAACTCTGAAGAACAAGAACCGGCCAGTGGCTCTCACCAGTTCGACATTGAAGAACACTTGATCCCAGTCCAGCCTGATCAACCTAGCGATGGGCCGGAGAACTGTGAGAGGGACAATCTTGATCCAGGGAGTGCCGGAGACACAGAAGACCCAGATCTGCAGGACTTGGAGGGCATGATGGAAGTGGTGGTCGTGCAACAGTTTAAATGTAAAATGTGTCAGTACAAGAGCGTTTCAAAGAACACACTCTTCCGGCATATGAAGGAGCGGCACTTCCCAGCAGGTCAGGCTGCATCTGTTCTCCCCTCCTCGCCACCGCAGTCTTTATCTAAATGTTTATAGAACAACAGAGGGGGACCAAAAAGGACGATATTTATAGGGGTCCAATGTACTTGTCCTCTAAACTAGTAAACACTGAATGTACAGAGTTCCCCGAAACTTAGTGTTAGTGTGGCCTAGCAGTCTCTCTCTCAGGAGAAAAGAAGTCGGAGTAAAAAATAGTGAACAAGGACCCGCGAGAGTCCCTTGTGGGAACTAGGAAACCTCATACAACTGGGTAGCTGAATGATTGTATTTTCATCCCGCACTGTAGTTGTCCATGTATTCTGGTCTCGTTCAACCCTCACAAATGACCATTTGTGAGGGTTGAACGAGACCAGAATACATTGACTTCTTGGTCCCGGTACCCCTCCTTCACTATTTTATTAAGGCAGTTAGCCACACTAATAAAGTTTTCTTAGTGGACTAAACAACCTTTTTTAATATACACTTTTTTCACGCTCACTACTTCATTTCCCTGGGTTCCTCATACACAACCGAACACGGCAAGGAACAAAAGATCTCCACAAAAGAGTAGCACACAGTGCTACCCGTCAGGCATTGCAGCGCCGGCTTGACGTTGGAGCAGGAAGCCGGTGATGAGGCCAGACAACTACCGTGCGGGATGAAAATACAATCATTCAGCTACCCAGTTGTATGAGGTTTCCTAGTTCCGACAAGGGACTCTCGCGGGTCCTTGTTCACTATTTTTATCTAAATGTTGTAAGGATGTGCTAAGGGCAAAATCACAAGAAATGGTCACTTGGCACTTCTGAAAGAGGGCCCATTTTGAGATTTAGTGTACAAATCGCTGAGAAAAGGCCTTGGTGATGGAATGCCTAGTGGGCATTATAAAATAATTTAAACACACTTTATCGCTACTGTGAAGCAAAAACTAGGCTGCATTTTCAATCTTTTCTGTTTTAGTGAAATTGTGGCTGGCTACAGTTTAGCAGCATGCGGTAGACACATAAGAATGGTCTGCAGATAGATATTAATTATTACAGTAGTATAGCCACGAAAACAGTGCTTCTGCTAACCTATGAGACTATGCTGGGAGAAAAAGATAGAAAATCTTTCAGTACATAAAACTGAAAAAGCGTCACTAAAGAAAAGGCCGGTGCTTTCACCTAAACCCAATCCTGGCCATCAATATGTATACTGTGGCCTGAATAACAGAGATGCACATATGCAGAATCATATGTTCCAGATAAGAAAGAAAAGTAAGGCCTAAGATATATAATTGATCAGATGAATGCAGACAATGAATGGCATGACTATTTTGCAGTACAGACTGTGCTGCACTATTGTATAAAACAGGGGGAAGTATCAGAAAAGTGTACTGTACGTACAAGTGCATGGTGTTAAAGAGATCAGAAAAGTGTAGGAACATGAGACTATCCAGTTGTACTCAATAACTGGCCCAACTTACAACCACCCATTCTCGAGGTGCATATTTTTAGATACAGACCGGTGAAAACATATCTGATTAAACCAAGGGTGGTGCTTCATGGCCCTAGCTCTAATCTATGTGTAGTGAGACCCAAAAAGGCTTGCGTTGATCACTTCTGTCACTCCACTCTTTCGTTCTACAGGAAGCCCCCTGAGCATCCACCCTAGTCATGATATCCTTTTCACCCCCCATATGATGTAACAAAAAGTAGGCGGGAGGTGTGGTCCTTGCAGAATCAGTCAGGCAGAGCTGGTTCCCAGGAAAGATTCACAAGCCAGGAGGGCAAAACACCTGGCTTGAACTACATGTCCTCATTTCTTCCTGGGTCTCTTTTGTTTCTCCATTTGCCCTTCTAACTTGCCTCTTGATACTCTTTCCCAGGTGTCTGAAGGGTAACGGATCCTAGTGCTTGTCTGATCTTTCTATTTTCTTCCAGGTGCAAGTGTTCCTAAGAAAGGTCACCAAAGTAAAGACACACCACAGCAGGAAGAAGTTGAGAAGGAGGAGGAAGAAGAGGATGATATAGTAGATGCGGGTGCCATTGATGATGCAGATGGTAATCTTGCCTCTCCAGAACCATAGTCTTCAGCTGGAACGCCTTCCCCAATGTAGTGCCTAATAGTAATTTTTTACCCTCTCCCAAACCTACAGACGACAGTGACTACAATCCAGCCAATGATGAGGCCTGCGGGCGACAGCAGAACCATCAGCGCACTGTTTCAACTTCAACTGGAGAGAAATTGCGTCGTCGGCCAGGAAGACCTTGCAAGATCTCCCGTTTGATGGACCCTTTACCACCCACTAGTAAGTGGTGTAAAACCTTTGTTTTGATCCACTGAGGCAGGGCGCGTCGGGGCTCACAGCTGAGTGAAAGCTGCAGCTCTCTTTGTCTAAAAGTCAATCATAGTGTGACATAAATGTCATGGATCTATGCCCAGACTGTCTGAGACACACTGTATGGATCGCATGCAAATTACAGTGTAGTTTAAGTATCTGTGACTAATAAACTTATTTTATTTAGCTAAATCTGAAAACACTCATTCCAGCTATAGGATATGAATTCATTTCATCTGTTTTATGAATGGTTTGGCCACATTTCTAAACTGTTTTCTGTATAATGATTATTTTTCTGTGTGTGCTGATTCCGATTATTAAGTGAATGCCCAGGTGCCTTGCTGCAACCGGAGGGCTGGGACTTCAAGGCCCTCTCTGCCTCAGATCTAGGAGGCAGAAAGTGCGTTTTAAGCAAGAGTCTGCACCTCAGCACCTGACGCACCTGGTTGCGTGACAGGTCCAAGAGCGAGCTCACTGCACGCGCCTGCCCGTCTGGAGGGAAATGTCTGTTCTGCCCATCATTTCAGGAATTTGGCAGAGACAAAATTCCAAAAGAATAGAAACCCTTCTGAAATATTTGTTTGAGTCCTGCAACCAGTGTGTAATTAAACTAGAAACTGTGGTATCACACTTAGTGGATTCCATCAAAGCTCTGGCAAACTAGAATGAGACAATACAAGGAGATGATGGATAGAGTGCTGAAACTTTTCAGACACTCACCCCCAGTCACAGATCTGGTTTGAATCCATCATCGTTCTTTAGCTTACGTCACCACCCCAGTTCAGACCCAGCCATATACAAATCAGTCTTGACCCTATTCCTCATGGGAACAGTCCAGCCCGAGCTGCCAAGCCAGATCTTCCCTGGACCAGAAACAAGCATCCTGGAACCAGTTGCCTGGATTCAAGCTAGCTTGGCTGATATGGGGTGTTACCCCGAAACCGGTCCCATGATGCTTGTTTCCGGTGTCTTTTATTGCTCAGGGATTGCTAGCAGTGCACCCTGGGAGGTTTGATAACAACACCATGACATGAGGGTCGTACAGAGACAGTGTGAGAATTCACAAGAGCAATCGGTTCTCGATTTGCCTCCATCTGCCATTCCCTATGTGCTAATTTTGGTCAACGTACACCCTCCTAAGGAGCAAGGGGAAAGAAATCTATTTCCAGTTTGGAAACAAGGTTTTACAGTGGCTTAACAAGCAACTGGGTTGGTGTCAATCACTGTTTCCCAAAATTAACTTGGTCAGAGAAGTCTCTTGGATAGGTAGAGGCCGAAATCTTTTGATGGGAGATTGATCACAAATTAATATGGGCCAGTCTGACATTTTAGATTTGCCCTTGTTTTTTTTTTAATAGGATGCAAGCTCTACCTAGCTCTGGTGGTGGCCCGCATTTGAATTAGAGCCCGGCACTCAAGGATTCAGATAGTGGGATCTCTATTTTATCAGTGACCAACAGATGAATGTCTTGATCAGTGTGGAGAATATAGATTGTCTTGCAAGTTCCCCGCTCTACTGAATCTATTTCTAAAAGTGCACCTATCGTTTTGAATTTGTCTGGGTTTTGGAAGGTTTTGAGTTGGAACAATGCTGGTGTGTTGGGGGGGAAAAGGGAGGACGCCCAGTGGTGCAATTTCTTAAAGGGATTTCATATTATTAGTCTGCAGTAGACATGGGATGTTGGTTTCTGCTTTAAACAGGATGGATGCAATTCTTTCTTTATCCCTGCCAATGCAGGTGCACATGGGAGGGCCAAGGGTGTCCATCTGACCTTAATTGCTTTGCGGCTGAATTGTCAATGTGTTTCACTGAATACCAGTTCCCAAAACCTTGCTTTAGTGCATTTTTTCAAAACTGCCAATTTATTAATTTTGAACTTTTACATTTAAAAATGTTATTCCGACCCAGATTGTCATTTGCATGATCTTATCAGGTTTTTTAGGATTTGTAAAAAAATTCATGTAATATAATGTTTCTGTTATGCTGATAGGTGATTTTAATTTACAATTGTGTGAGGGTTGTCCTATTTTAGATAGCACCCTGTTTGATTGTGATGCTATCACTCTATGTTATTTTAAACATTCTAAACAGAGGGATTTGGTGAATTTAATAATTTTTTAATTTAATCTATCAATTTTATCTAGTAGATAGTCTGACCCTTTGGGTCCCTTTTGCCCCCCACTTTTATTCGTCGAGGAAATATGTCAGTTTTAAAGTTTGTTTTTGTCTGCTCAACTCTGCTTCATCCCCCAGGGTGGTCAAGGTTTTAAGGGATGGTTGTAATGACCACAATTCCTTGACTGCCCTGTTTGAGTGGGGGATTCATTCCAGTAGGAAGTTATTCAACTTTAATTATGTGGTTACACTACATCACCAGGGGCTGAGAATTGAAAGGGACAGAATTTTGCTGGATGTTTTTTACTCTAAATTGTTCTAGCTTTGTGCATAAGACTTTGAGGCTTGTTTATAAGAAGGCTCGCCTGAAAATATGATTCTGCCCTATTATCAGTCAGTTTGTACAGCAGTTAAGTTCCTGCTGTCTAGGCCTCTTAATGCTTCTCGCCCTTCACCCAAAGAGTGGTTTCACCATTTCTGCACTATGTGCCCATCGAGAATTAAAGCTGTCATGAAGCAAACTCTTACATATAATGCCTTAATTACTTCTGGTCAGGTAAGCTACAAGATAGCCCTTAGGGAAAGGAAAAAAATACTAAACATGAGGCTTGTGAGGAACTAAGTTTAGGCTACGTTAAAAATGGTAGTAGCATGTTCTGGTCTATTGCGAATCTGCCGCTGTTTAAATCCTCCCATGCTTCGAGCTGTCTCCCAGATCTCTGCTGACACATGGGTTAAGAATTTTGCTACTATTTATACCGACTAAGATTGCAATCCTGCTCCTTTGTTGCCTGTTGGGAGAACGAAATTTGAATTCGAATGTGAGGAGGTGAGAAATGCAATCACTGCTCTGTCAAACAATGAAGCCCCTGCCCAGATGGGGTCCCAGCTGATCTTTTTAAATCCAGTGTTGATCTGTGGGCATCCTTTGGTCACGCAACATCTTAACGCAGCTGTAAAACTATGGATGCTACCATCCTGGTCTCACTCAGTGATCATTCCCGTGTTTAAAAAGGGCTTTAGAGAAGACCCCTTTTGTTAGTGACCTCTCTCTTTGATCGATTCTGAAGTGAAAATTCTCAGGCGAGTGGTTTTATACCATATACATCTCTGGGCTAAGGAATATAATGCTCTATCCGATATACAATATGAATTTAGAGCTGGTCATGGGATAGTCAACCAATAGTTTTTAACCTGTGATCCATGGGGGACCGCAAAGCCTACTCAGGGGGCATCGACTGCTATGAAAGTTGTATGATACTAACAGATTAATAAAGTATATATAAATAAAAAAAACTAAATGTACATTTGAAAATTTTAAAAACTTTCTGTACATGTCGAGGAATTTGAAATTGGATTTGTGGAAGTTCATGTGTCTCAAACAGAGTACAGTATAGACAATGAGTGTCCTCATCTCAATTTAGAAATGCTCCAGCCTTCATATTGAAATTCTATTTTATTTTTTATTTGATTGTGAATTAGAACAAATATTTTATATTTTTTCTGTATTAGTTTGATGAATGCTTGTTTCTTTATTTATTGTGTATTGTTTTGCGGTTCAAATCATCAAAGATGCTTAGTGCGGGGTCCACAGTTTCCAGTAATTACTTAGTGGGGGCCCCCAGATTCCAACATTGATTAAGTAGGGGGTCCCCTGGTTGCAGTAAATAGTAAGTGGGTTCCTCAGAAATCAAAAACTTGGTTGCCTCAAGATACACTGTGGCCAAAAAGGAATCATTCACCTGGCCTTCATGGATCTCAGTTCAGCCTTCAATAGAGTGAACAGAGATAAACTATGAACTATACCTGAATCCGTGATGGTAAAGTGGGATATTATTTGGTTATTGAGGGATTTGCAACACAATGTAACAGCATCAGTTAGGTATGGCGAGGCAGGAGAATGCACTGAACACTTTAGTCTGCAAACGGGCGTCCGTCTGGGATGTATTTTACCTCCCTATGTTGACCACCATGTATCAATTTTACTTAAACAAGGGAGGTACTTGCCGATCATAGGGAATTTAATTTTAGCTGCTCTGCTTTATGCAGATGACACTGTCCTTCTTCAATAACTGCTATTGGAATACAGGCACTTTTAGATTCATCTGTGGATTTCATGGACAGCTTCAACTTAAGCACCACTGTTTGAGAGGTCCATTAATTGTGTATTTGACCTTGCAAGGAGATTAGGTCATAAGTCCATTCATGCTATGTTAAGAATACATAATGCAAAGCATATCTCAATATTGTATAATGGGTGTGATGTTTGGGGTTACGTTGCTGTAACATTGATACAGACTGTGAAAAATTACTTTTAAGAAGGTTGCTAGGTCTTCCACAAAGTGTTGACTCAGTAATATTGCATGAAATATTGGGAACGTCTTATATTTCTGACAGATTACACCATCCCCCATTGTTATGGCTCAATGTGTGGCTTAAACCTTAAGTCAAGTTGAATTGGCTATTTTTGGAGGATTGTCTTGGCCTTGACCACGTCATCTCTGGACTTCAGAGAGACACCTAGAGCAGAGCCTTAAGCTCTTAGGTCATTCTGGATCTTGTTTTGCCCCAGTTCCATCACCCAGGCAGACATATAGGGCCACATGCATCAAGCTGTTTTGGATTCGCAAACGGTGCGAAACTCAAAATTCAGCCGTTTGCGAATGCAAAAACCTTTTTGGGGATGCATCATTTTTTTTTCCATTTTTCGCAATTTAAGAAATCGCAATTTTTTGCGATTTCTCAAATTGCGATAGCATTTATGAAATTCTTAAATGCTATGCATGATTTTTTTTAATTTGCGAATTCGCAATTTGGAAGGGGAAAATTACCATGAAGTAAACCTTCATGGTAATTTGCGAAAAGTTTCAAAAATGCAAAAAAATGCATTTTTGAAACTTATATTTTACACACACACCTACCCTTGGGACATGTGTGTGAGTAAAATGTACTTACATGACATTTCAGGGGTGCAGGGGGGGTCCTTTGGATCCCCCCTGCACCCTTGAAATTGCATTCTCATTTTGCGATTCCTTAATTGCGAATTCGCAAAATGAGAATGCCTTCCCATTGATTCCTACGGGCCTCTAGGCCCATAGGAATCAATGTAATGCAATTCCTTAATTGCAATTCGCAATTAAGGAATCGCAAAAACATTTGCAATTTCTTGATGCATAGGATTTAGCAATTCCTAAATTGCGATTCCTTAATTTTCGCAATTTAGGAATCGCAAATTCCAACAATGATGCATGTGGCCCATAATGGACATCAAACACTTTCTACTTCAGTAAATAATCTCAAAGAGACATCGGAGCTATGACTAAACCTTTGGTTTGGCAATTTGTAATGGTTAAAACCACGCAGTCTATAGATTAATATCCCTGCTTTGCAACATCTAATCACCATCTCTTACTTTTGACACAATATACAGTGAACCTTGCCCATCATCTGTTGACAATCCCAAGGGACTAGGTTAAGCATTTTGACTCAGCTCCCCGTCCATGTAATAACTTTTAAAGACACGAAACCCTGCATTTTCTCCTCATGTTTTGTCCTATGTACAGCACTTTAAGAAGTACATGGTTCTGTCTCCTGTTAACAAAAAATAATTTTAACCAAGTTAAATCACCACTTTTATATCTAACATTTTTCTTTGATGTGCACATTTGTTAGCATGTTGCTTGTGTTCTTTCTGGGGCAGTGAGAACCACGAGTCTATTGGTTTCTGATTGAATTGTATGCTGATTTTATGTGTATTTTTCTTAATTGTATCTCTTATGGTTGATTGTTTTTAATGAATATAGATTAATTGAGATTGCATGATTATTAATTTAATTTTGATGGCAGAAGCCATATCTGAATATGTATGTAGTTGTGTTAGAAATGCCTTGTGATTGTACACATTAAGAGGGATCAAATTCTAGGTAGTCTTCAACACTGCTAACATTGAGTGACATTTATCTGCCCAGTTATTAAGCAGAACTAGACATGTAGGTTAACATCTTTGTTCTGTGCTTTTTCCATTGCATAAGTCACTCAGGGCGAGTCTGTCATAACTTCACAGACCAGTCAGAGCTCTGGGGATTGCAGCTTGATGGGACCAGAAAAAGAAGCCATGCCAAAAGTTGATAATCACGTAGGTGAGCTCAGCATCAGCCAATCCGATTCAGAGAACAAAGATCCCATCTCCAAAACAATATCTGAAGACTTAGATGTACTTCCTAGGAGACGAGGCCGTCCATCAAGACATTTCTTGAACAAAAAATACAGAAAATACAGGGGACGAAGGTGAGTGGGTGAAAGCTGTTAACCCAATGCCTTTAAGATTCTGAATAAGTGGATAATAATGGGAGACAACCTGAGAGGGTAAGGAGTTAATCATAATGGAGAAAGAGAGCGAGAGCAATAGATGAATGTGACGTGGGTTATGCCTATCTAGTTCATTTGTTTTTCTAGTATATATTTAGAATCAATTTTTGACACCAGGTAGACATGTTATCTGGTAGGCAAGTAAATCCTCATAATAGTTACTGTTAAGTAGTAAATGTATGTATGTCTTGAATCCAGCAACCTTATAGAGATGCCTGTAAGGTCCCAATGCATAAGGCATATGCTTATGTTTCATATAGCTGTTTCCTAGACCTTCATAGCAGTAACTAAGCAGAATAGTTTTTGTTGGGCTAAAGAGTGCTACACACATTTATGGTCTCAAATGAGCTACCTGTAATGCTAGTGAGCCAACGGGAGTCTGTAAATTCCTTGATATTACCAGGGCATGGAGTAAAATCTCTTACCATACCCAGATAATGCATGTCCTGCTTGAAGTCTAGGGATTAAAACATTTAGTAGGAATTGTGAAGGTAAGACTAAACCTAATCGGACAAGATGTATCATGTTTAGTGCATAAGCATCTGAAGTTAAAAAAGCATAATGCTCACAATGCCTCAGTTGCATTTCTGCAACCAGGATGATGCCTCTAAAGTTGTACAATGAAGTCTCTAATCTGACATAGGGCAAAAAGAAAGATAAGCCAATTAGGCCAATCATGTGCTAGGATTGCTTTGTAAGGGAGATTGGCTGACACCATAGTGGATATTAAGAAAGAGCTTCTTAAAGCTAGAGACCAAGGCCAGGCCTACTATATGCACCAAAGGTAACAAATCTAAATAGTTTGCATCCTTCCTCTAAAACTGTAGCTTCTTTAATCACATGAGCAGCAGGGATCCATCCTAGAGGCAGATCCTCTGCAACACTTGCCTTGTTCCCTGGATTCATACCCAGCTATGAGCTTGGATTCACATTCGCCTGACTCTTGAACTCTGCACGGCGATCACTGGTGACTTATTTTGTTGCTCTCAAAGTGAGCGCAGTCTTCACACCATCTTTCAGCCACCAAAGGCTCCTGCTGGAAATACTCCCATTTTTGTAGAGGATTGTGCTGGTTTTAGCACTTGTCATTTACTAACCTAACCTTTGCCAAGGTATTTGCACCGGGATTACAAGATAAACATTTTGCACAACCTAGAGAAACATCAGTACTTTACCACCAGACTTACCTTATGTTTAAAGCATTTCAATCAAATTTCCCCAGCATTAAAGACTTTGCACTGGCTGCCAGCTAAAACAAAAGTTGAATTTAAAACACCATGCTTGATCTCCAAAGATATCACCGTCACAGGCTTTGCATTTGCATTGATAAGCACTTAATCTTTAGCTAATAATAATAATAATAATAATAATAATAATAATACGGCATTTTATAGAGCGCGAAAAGCTACCTCACACGGAGATGTCCCGGCGCTAGAAGAACAGGCATGACCACAGGAGCAGAATTAAGCGCCTGGCGCGGTTGGGTGAAGAGCCAGGTCTTCAGCATCTGCTTAAAACAGGACTCGGAGGGGGCCTGCTGAAGCGCTGGGGGCAGGGTGTTCCATAGTGCCGCCACCATTGGCCGAGAAAGATCGTCCTCCCAGCCGAGCCCTTTTTGCTTGTGGAACTGCAAGCTGAACGCGGCAGTTAGAGCGGAGAGAACGGGCCTGGATGTATCTCGGCAACCGAGCTTTCAGGTACTTAGGGCAGGTGCCATACAGAGATCTAAAGGCCAACGTGAGTGCCTTAAATTTGATTCTGCTGGCTACTGGTAGCCAATGAAGTGAAAGAAGGTGCGGAGAGACCGAATGCTTAAAAGGAATCTGCATTAGCAGTCTCGCAGCCGCATTCTGGACCAGTTGTAACCGCTGAGTTAGGTACTTTGGTAGGCCCAGATAGAGGGCGTTTGCGTAATCCAGCTTTGATGTCACTGTGGCATGGATTACTGTTTTTCTGCAGCCCTCTGGTAAAAGTTGTAGAATCTTCCGAAGATTCCTCAACTTACACAGACAGCAACCAACTACTTGTTGGACATGCGAGGCAAAGGACAGACTATCGTCCCACCGCACCCCCAGATTTTTTGCCGTTTGGCTAGGCGAAGGGGCCTGTCCCATTTCCGCCGGCCACCAAAGTTCCGAGGGTGGAGGGGAGCCTTTGCCATAAAAGATCACTTCCGTCTTGTTTGCATTAAGTTTTAATTTGTTTGTGTTCATCCAGCCAGCTACGTCTTGGAGACAGCCCTTGAAACTCGAAAAGGATGCTTCCGACACCTCCGAATACGGAAACACCAGTTGGGTGTCATCGGCATATGAAATTGCCTTGACCCCCTAATTGGCAATCAATGTAAAAAGAGGAGCCAGGTAGATACTACTGTGTGGAATTTGAAACACTTTCAACAATATTAATAACAAAAAATAATGAGAACAATGCATTATCTATATTCCCCTTCCTAAAATAGCCATTTAAGAAATTGAAACAAAAGGTTGAAAAAATGGGTGATTTTAAGTAAAGAAATTTTACTAAGACAGACAGGCAGTATGCTCCAGGTTCCTTCAATGCAGACTAGTGCCACTTTGCTTTAATTTCTTTTTAGCTATTTATTTATTTGTTTATTTATTTATCAAGCAAGAAATACGTATTTCAACATGCTATGCTTACAAAGCAGCAGTACAGTGATCAAGAAAAACTTATAGTTTGGGCGGTAACTGATAGTTGTGTTTTAAATAAATGTAAGAGTTTAAAGGGACACCAAAATACTGACTTAAAACAATTAATAATTTGCAGGCTAGAGAATTAATTTAAATTTATACAAATCTGTATATTTACGTTAGACAGTAATGCAAAGGCATAGGTTTGCAAGAGTTAGTTGGTAAATATTAATTGTCACCACTTTCATGCCACTGTTTTTGAGTCTTTTATGCAAGTTTGAATGCAGGAAGAAAGGAGCTGGAGTGCAGTTCAACCGGGACCTGGTTGCAGAAGTATGGTCTAAGTAACTATAATGAGTCTAATAGTGAGGCGGCAAAGGAAAGTTTGGGAGAGACAAGGTGGTTTAGGGTTAATCAAGCAAAGGTTGCAAGAAGGCATATATATTTTTAGCATTGAAGACAGAAAGCTGGGGAATAGATCATTTATAAATCTGAAAACCAGAATTAGAAGTTTGTGTGAGGCCTGTTTTGTGCAGTTAACCAGGTGATTTGATGGGACGTGTGTAGATTAATTTAGCACCTGTTAAGTACGTGATACCACTGCTGTGGAAGCCATGTAGGTTTCGTGGGTTATACTTTGAAATCTACACCCAGGTTTCTGGCTGAAGGTGTAGGGATGTGGGTGTTAGGGCAGTACAACATTTTGCTTAAGGGCATGGCTGACCATTCACTGACGAATTTCTGTGAGTCAATCAGAGACTTTGGATTGTAGCTCAAGGGGAAATTTGAAACTGGAAAACAATGTTTGATTGTTATTGACATATAGATAATAATAGAATTTGTTTGGCAAGGTGGTGTCACCTAGGGATGTACTGCAAAAATAGATAAGCAGGGGGCCAACAAGTGATCCTTTAGGAACTGTTGGTACAAGAATCTCTGAACATTAGACTTTGGCTTTTTAAGCTTTAATAATGCTGAATTGTAAAGCTTTTTCTTTGGTACAACTCAAGATCTCTTAAAAGTATCTATACAATGTAAGCATCTTTTTGGTGGCGACAAGGTTGCATTAACCCATTATTCCGCATCATTTTTAGTCCGCTGTTTTTCTTGGCACTGTACCATTAGATTGTGATAGAATGCTGTTTATAATGGGAAAAGTCCAAAGAAATAAAATGATTGGATTATGGTTATTGTCTATTTAGTGGACATCATTCCACTTAGTGAGAGCCCAGTTTGTCAAGCATTGCCCTGAATAGACAGAGAAGAGTTCAGCTTGCTCCTAAGCTGGAAGTCCATCTGTTGCACTCAATTTCTCCTTTTGAGACTGCTTACTCAGGACATGGATCCAAGTCTAGCAAAGGTTCATTGTTAAATCACCTATACAAAGGGCCTTTCAGAGACTCTTACATCAGGAGTGGTCACTAAGTTTGCTGATGGTACAGCTGCTGCCATGTAATTCATTGTTCAGCGTCAAGAGTTTTGTGGCTGACCTGTTCATTGTTGTGAATTAATTTGCCTTTGAGGTCTTGTAGTGTCAAGAACTTTGATAATAAGTCATACATTGTTGCCCACATCAAATCCTGCTCCTGGCAGCTTTAGGCCTTACTCCTATGGTGCTCAATTAAACCCAGTGTCCTTTCAGGCCTGCATATTTGAATCCTAGCTGTCACTCCATCTCAAAAGACCATTAATCCAAGAAGAAGAGGAGGAGGTCATCCTGGAGACGGCATTGCCCTTGCAAGGTCGAGACATTCGCATTGCAGACTGCATAGATATTTTCCTTTTCTAAGGAATACACCTCTTGATTCACATTAGCATACCTCTTCTTTAAACCCGTACCATTTCCTCTTAGGACTTCACGGTATTTATACATGTGATCACCAGAACTGCTGCCAAGTTCAGCTTTCCTACATCAAATGCTTGACATGAAATTCTCTCATCAATGGCCCGTCCCTCTGGTTCACGGTCTTCTGAGTTTAAATTTTGTGAATTGAAACAAATAGAACATCTGCACTTGTACCAGTGCCTCAAAATTGCCAGCTGGCATAAACAAAGATCAACCTATTAACATAGGCCAGGGATGGCACATAGTGACAGTTTCTGGCTATGGAGCACAACATTCTTGTATATGTTTACTTGCTGTCATGATATACAACTTATATTAGGGTGAATGTACCTACTGAAACAACACAAACACGTTTTAATCCTGCTTGGTCACTATGGCAGATTGGATGGCTGCCAACACACTTAGATTAAACTCTGATAAAATGTAGGTCTTGGCTTTTTGGTATTCCTCCATCTATTTGGGCCTCTGCATAGTAGTGTGAACAGTTAGACTCTTTCCCTGTTAAAACAGCTAGGAATCTGTGCTATATATTTGACTCGATTCATGCCCAGATTAACAAGGTACTGGCCACCTGCTTCCTACTGATCAAAGCCCTGAGGAAAATTCATCCTTTCCTCAAATTTTTCTCAAATGTTTTGGGAATTTTTCAGGTGAAGGAAAGTCCATACTATTGTGGACTCGACTGCTGTTCTGATCAACTTCATATATGTAAACGGAATTGGATTAACATTAGTTCAGTCGCAGAGAACCTAAGAGAAGCTGTGCATTGAAGAATATTTTCTATACCCTTGGTTGCCTATCAACAGGTGCTTAATCTAATCAGCCAGATATCGAGGTTTGACACAGCAGCATTGTAGTTAGATTTTTGTTAAGTACCCGAGAAGCCAAATTTAGTATTCAAGGCTGGCTTCCCCACCTGTGATGCTAAGGGGTTGCTCTAGTATGCTGCCAGCCAATGTGACGCTGCAAGGATCTGTCTCAGGCAGTGCTAGGGAAGGAGGATACTAATTAGTAGGCCTTGAGGCAGAGTACGGAGAATAGACACTCGATCTGCATGCAGTAGCCTGTATGCGACAGAAACTAATATTGTCAATATCACATCCCTATAGTGTCAGGTCTATATTACTAAAAATGTGCATGTTTCCCATTTAATTTATTTCTAGCTCTGGGGAGAGGATGTAGCCTTCTGGCTAGAGCGGTCGACCTCGAACCTGGGAAACCGGGTTCGAGTCTCAGCAGCGACGCTCAACATCCTTTGATTCTCAGCAAATCACTTAATCTCCCCATGCCTAACAAAAATGAATGTGTCCATCTGTAATGAAACTGGTGCTCATGTAAAGCGCTCTGATACCCAAGGCCTCGGGTGTATTTCGCACTATATAAAATTCTAAAAAAAATAAAAAAAATCTCCAAAATGTTTGTCTTTGTAGCCTGACCACTTTTTATTTTACATGTCTATTTCTGTCAAAGTGCTAGTCTTAAAACATTTGACGGAACAGACGTCAGTACATAGCATTGGGTAGTTACAGAATGGTAGAACTATTTTGTCTGGAGGTTTGATGGTGGTAAATGTGAATAAAAGAAGTGGAAAACTGACTTTGTTCTGATTACGAAGGAATTGATGGTGATGTCAAGTAACTACTCCAAAGTAGGGTGGAGGAAGTGATATTTGGAAATGGAGACCAACTCATGAATCCAAGGAAGTGGTGGCCACCTTAATGGATTTAGTGGCTATATGATAAACCTGATTGGAGAGGAATGCATCCAAAGATTGTAAAGAAGATCCACTTGAAGAAAGGAAGTAGTTGTTTTCTGCGTAATACAGAGAAAGGTGAAGATTAGGAAGAAAGTTAACTCAATGACGGGGCCCGTGAATGATATTAAATAGGTATTAGTGCGGGCCAAAATCTT
Organism: Lissotriton helveticus; assembly: GCF_964261635.1. NCBI lineage: Eukaryota > Metazoa > Chordata > Amphibia > Caudata > Salamandridae > Lissotriton > Lissotriton helveticus. The sequence continues at coordinate 183,829,377 of NC_136068.1, read as the reverse complement.
TTTTAGAAAAAGGACTGTGAAATAATTTACTAATTTACAAAGAGGTAAGAGAATGACCTTGCATTTTTATCACTTTGCCAGATATTACTACAAGTCCAACAAACCTCTACTGAGACCCTTCCTCTGTCGAATTTGTGGTTCTCGCTTCCTGACACATGAAGATTTCAACTTCCATGTTCGCTCACACGAGGGCTCCGATCCGCAACTCTTCAAGTGTCTTCAGTGCAACTACCATTGCCGACGCTGGTCTTCTCTGAAGGTGATAGATCAGAAATCCATACCTTTTATCTACTCATTTCTATCATTAAATACAGTAAATAGGATCAGAGATTTAGTGATACAGGTTATCACAGAAGCAAAATCTCCTGTGCTCAATAGTATCACTAATCAGTAATTCTTACAGTAGCTCTTTCATGTTCTCGTCCTATTGCTCACACTTGGCACTTTAAGAACAACTCCCTAATTGCAAGTTACTGGTGTTATTGTTAATTTCAACTTTTCTAGAGCACACTCTGTTTTAACTTGGCACTGCACCACCTGCAATGGGGTAAGGTGGAGAAAGATGAGTGGATTTAGCATAATTGTGTTGAACACTGACAGAGAAACAACCTCTGAAGCCATGCATCTGGACTCCTGTGCTTGGTCAGTTCCTCATTCTAATGGGCTCTTCAGCTTATTTGGATCTCTAATGGTAAGCCCACCCCACTCCATGCAGTAAACTCTTTCTGATGGTAAATATCCTATACATTTCCTATCCCTCTGTTATTCAATGTCCTTTCTTCGTGTCTCATTTCTGCTTATGATCCTATCCTCAACTATTTTTGCAGAGTGAAGATGCCATTAAAGCAATTCAGGGTCTATGTGGGCCAGCAGCACAATGTTGTGTTTGCCCTTTTTTATTAAACTTCCTTGTGATGTTTTAATACCTTTTTAATAAACTGTCTGTTTTAATTATAAACATCGCTTTTTCCTTGTCCATGAGGGGCAGCTCTTCACTTACAGTAAATCACAAAAATGGTAACATTGGCTTCCTCCACTGGTGGAATGGCTACCAGTATTCTGCTAAGGAGCCGTGAATATAGGCAAAGCAAAAATCCATTTCAGCTTGCCCATCAGAAATTGGACTCGGCTTCCTTGTTTTGTACCATTGTGGTAAGAGGAGTTCCCTTCTCCGCAGGTTAGGAACTTCAGAAGTTAAAGTACAGTGCTCAGGGTCTTATAGACAAATCAGGCAAACATCATAATTTAATTATTTATTAAACTGCGTCATTCGTTAGTCTGACCTTAATCCGCACAGTGAGTTGCTTTTTAGAAACATTTTCCCCAGCTCATGAAGCTGCCACTTTGTTGAAGAGGGAGGGAATCAGCCTACAAATCAGATTCCCTACTGATGTTGTCAACTACTCTGTCTCAACTACTGAATGCATAGCTCCACCCTCACAAGTCCTCAAGAAGCTCAACTTCTGGCGCATGTGACCTAATGTGGCTGCCATTTTGAAGTCAATGTGTGCATGCTTTTTCAGTTTTTCATTTCTCCTGTGTTACTTTCACACAAATCTGCGATTCCACTGTCTCTTTCATATCCACTTGAAGAGGCTTTCCCTGACAGGAGTAGAGGCCATAACCATGTTGTTGGAATTCCATTCTGGAACCAGCTTCTCAATTGCCACAGCATCCTCTAGTCTCTCCAAAAGCCTATAGAGAGGAGAAATAGGAGAGTCGAGGAAAGGCAAGACTGTATACTGTCCAAATAAATCCCTGTCTGCACTAGGCTGTTATACAGAAAGACACTAGCAAATCTGAAAAAGACTGTCTCTCATTTTACTTCTTACATCAAAAAGTACTCCACATGAAACAAGCTACTTCATAAGAATAGGAAATTCTGCTGAAAGCCCTCTGTCTGATGCACGGAGCCTTTTACAGTGGAGGATCAACCTTTCTCTGTTGCTGAGTGTCACCTTACAGATAAACATAATAACACCAGAATATAATATTATGTGGGGAGCTACTTCCATTAAGTGTGAAAAAAGAAAAGAGACATAGTCTGAAGAACTTTCATTTGAAAATAAAACATGCCTCTCTTTTGAGACACTTTATTGTATGTCTGTTTGTTTTCTAGGAGCACATGTTTAACCATGAAGGCAGGAAGCCTTACAAGTGTGATGAATGCGACTACACTAGCGTGTACAAAAAAGATGTTACCAGGCATTCTGCTGTGCACAGACGCGACCGGTAAGTGGAAACGGAGAAATCGTCTGAATCTTGGACAGAACACCTGTGAAGGAGGTGAATTGGGGTTCTTATAACAAGCAGAGGGCTTATTGTTCGTCTTGTGTGGTCAACTGAGATGGGGATCCTGCTAGAATTTGTTGGACGTGTGAGTTTATGTTAGAGAGAATTATAGAGAATTCGGGTTGTGACAAACATGGATGGCTAAAGGCACACAGGCCTGAGTAAAGTGGGGATTTATTAGTGTTTGGATCCTGTCATTTGGTCTGATTGGATGGGAACTAGATTGTGTTTCTGTATAAGGTTATAGGCTTCTTTCAGCAAAGGTCATTAAACATTCTCATGGGGAGGTTCAGGAGTTGGGTTTCCTTCTGCAATGCTCTTTGCTGCAGGGAAGGTAAATATGCAGTAAGCGGTTATGCTAAGCTCTCCAATTGCTGACTGATATTTTGCCTTTTTTTGCAGGAAGAAGAGAGTAGAACTGGTGAGTCTAATGTTTAGCCCTTTTGTTTGTTCACCCAAGCTTTCCCGTACTGACTTTGTCCCTTTTATGCTTCTGCTCTTGTCACATCTCAGTACTTCTTCCTGCAGCCGACTCTCCAACCAAAATGCTTTACGTTAACAAACTTGCTGTGGTGCAGAATTCCTAAGCCCAGCGTATTGTAAATAAATATACCCTTAGCGATGATGGGTTTGTAACAGGGTATTTGTGTGGTACGGATTCTCTCATTATCCGATTGCTTCCAATTATCTTACTTAAATAATTGCTCCACTGGGGAATTAACTTTTAGGTCATCCAATGAAAGGAGAATGTTTTTGTTCTTGGATCATCAAAAATTAACCCTTTCCTTCTCCCAGGGGTGGACCTATGTATTTCTGTACTTGTGTGCTCCTACATCTTGATAAGCAACAGCTCTTCATTTTTTGATTAATTATTCGGATCACAGCTGATTGGCTGTGACAGGGCAAGAGGAGAAAAATGGGAATGAGTGGCAATTGTAGTATTACAAGGATTTTGGATTGAAGTGAAAGGCCACATTATAGGTTATTGTATGGGAAATATATAACTATTGAAACATTTTTTCCACATATGAATAGAAGTATGGGCGAGGCACTTTGATTCCATTTCGTTTAGGGGTTTACATAGTTGCTAACACCTCTTGCCTCTTACATCAGTATTTTGAAAAATATGTGGTCAATTGCCTCTTTGAATCATTTAGATGTCATTAAGTCACATTCATTGTTTGGGTGATCTAGAAGCAAGACAACCAACTAGTGTTTGACAAAGAAAAGTGTCCTGTAGAGTTGTTTTCATTTTGTAGAAAGGTAGGGCCGAATTCGACCAAGAACCCTTCAGTATTTGCCCGGCGTTAGCCACCTCTCATACCCTTCGAGATTACCAAACAAAGAGGCAGGCGCTGGAGACAGAAGGCAGGAAACAGGAGTTTATTCCGACGGAGCAGAACACGTCAAATCAGACAACAGGGTATCTTCTCGAGGTGCTCTAAACGCATCCTTGAGGCCTGGCCTCTTATACACAGGTTTATTGCTTTATTACATAAAACACATTCTTGTCAATACTTTGATGTACGGAAAGGCATCCTCGGAATCTCCGCTCCAAACCCGTTCCCACACATATTTACAGTAAAAGTCCCCACCCCGATCTCAGTAGGTGATGACTATCGCGCAGCTGGATATCCCGCCGGCTCTCGGAATGTGTGCGGCTGATCGGATCTCATGGGGTGGGGGCTTTTATCAGTCATAGATTCTTTGAAGAGGGACAGCTTCCTACTGTAAGGGGCAATAAACTGTATCCGCAGGGCTAGGTGATGGCCTGGGATCGGGCGGGACAATCGGGCACAGAGGAAGGGGGTTCATCAAAGGATGCGTGATCATTAAAGGGACGGAGGGAGGTGTTAGTCGGGTACGGGATGTGGCTCCGAGGCAGGGCCGCGCTGAAGGGGTGGTTTATGGCCCAAGCATGTGAGAACGTGGGCTGTCAGCGCGCGGGGGATGCTGGCGGGGTCCGAGAGGGAGAGAGAGAGAGACGCGCTGGCTATCGGCAGTGGGCAGAGAGGCCATGGCGTTCAAAATGGCTGCTACTTACGCACACATTTGAGCTAAAAGGGGACAAGATGGCGCCGATAATGTTTACGTCGCAATCTAGATTTTAACAGTCCTCCCTTTTCAACATATCTAGCCAGCTTGTCAATTTATGTCTATCCCCATCATATTACGGATTTCTACATCATACAAAGCTTTCATGCGTTCAGCTTCAAAGTTCGGAGTCTTAGGGCAAACACAGTTAGCAAATAGTGAACACAGAGGTGGCAAGCATTGAATACCCAGGCCGCATATTACGACGATTGGTATCAGTACAATCATGAGCAACCTCCATCCCCAGTCCTTTACAGCACTCCAGAACCAACTCCCGAGCGACCACCCTTCTTGTTCCTGATGGACTTCTGAGGAGAGTCTGTGGAGGTGTTCGATGGCCTTGTAAACGGAGGGTGAATTGTCTGGTATGTAGGTACAACAGCTGGACCCGATGATACGACATGCTCCTCCACGGTCCGCCAGAACCACATCTAGAACAAGGCGGTTTTGAAGAGCCACCAGACGGACCGCCTGAAGCTCGGCTGTATTGTTTGTGAGGATACCAGCTGTAATGTTCATCGTTGTCTCGACTGCCTGGGATAAATGTCGAATGGCTCGACTGTTCGCCATCGGACCCCAAAGTGGAACAAGTCCTTTCATTGCATCCAAGAATTGTGCTCCAGTGGAGTCGGCCTGCTCGATGTCCTTTGCTCGTCTCTGTCGGTGATGGTTTGCCGGAGCCACATAGGTTGGAGGAAGGATGAAGGCTATGTAGCAGGTACCTCCCCAGCCCTTTGGGAGCCAGGTGTAGGCTTTTGTACCACAGACGAAGTACATGTTTGGAGAGGTGACAAAAGAGGGTGGGTCGGTTGAGTACAAAGTTCTGGTGATGCGGCAAGTGCTGTGGCCCACCATTTGTGTCCCATGGCCTGTGATGCATACAAGGCCCGAGACATTGACGACAGATAGGGCCACAGTCAGGGTGGCAGCTGTTCGTTTCCGGAGGTAGGAGAAGGTGGGTCTGGCTGGATTGTTGAATATTTGCATCTCCACCATTTCTTTAGCGGGGATGTCCATGTGAACAGAGGCATTGGAGGATAGAGGGCAAAAAGGAGCAGCAGCTCTCCCGGTTTTGTTCAGCCAGACTCCATGATAAAAGTGTGACATAGTTTCGCTGGAAGTGGCATTGTCTCTGTAGCTCTCTTGCAAGAGGATCAGCCAGGCAAGGCAGGAGCCACGAACAGAGAAAGGTGAAGGGATGAAGGGGATGGAATGTCCGGTGGCATGTGGTATCAACCCACAGATCCAGCAATTCGTGGCATTTGCAGCAAGGTTGTGTTGGTGCAGCAACTGTACGAAGGAGTTGTTCCAGAACTCCTTACGCCTTTCTTGGATTTGAGGTGAAAGAGAGACCAGGTAGTGTTCTTTCATGGTGGTAGGCTGTGCAGTCGTTAGAAATGTCTTATGAGCCGGTGCGTTCTCTTCTTCGATCCAGAAGGTAGTCATGAGGAGGAGGCAAAAGAGAAGAGTGATAAGAAGAGCAATAGTCTTTGAGCTGTGCAAACTGTCAGTTTTCGGGTTCCTGTAGCGGGTCTTCGGATGTCCGGTTGCTTCCATCATCTTCGTATCGGGCGCTTCCATCATCTTCAAGGTGCTCAGTAGTGGGCAGAACCACAGACTTCCTTTGGTTTCTCTCCTGGCAGCCTTTGTAGTGTTAGGCCGCCGCTCTGAGAATGATAACTTAGTCAGTGGTCTACTTAACCGAAGCTCCCTCCTTTCGTCGCAGGTTATACCCTTCTCTGGATGGCACAGTGGGATCAGGGAATTTCGCCAATTCGAGTGTCTCTGTTTCAGGGTAGCAGCTCAGGGATGGTCGGTCTTTGTTCAGGAGCTCTTCCTGGGTGCTCACGTCTTCGGTCGACGTCAGGGCCGGAGAGATTTTTTTGCAATGATGTGCATGCAGCAAATTTCGCTTCCCCTCCACTCGAAAAGCTGTTCGGGTGGTGATCAAGACTTGCCAGGGGCCCGTCCAGCGGGGTTCCAGACTCTTCTCCCGCTGGAAGTTCCGAATCAGGACGAAATCTCCAGGGTGGATGGTATGTCCGGTGCCCCTGGAAGCATCGGGGATGGCCTGCAGCACCTGATGATGAATAACAGACAGTGTTTTAGTTAGGTTATACAGGTAGTCAGACATTAGGACGTCCGGGACGTCGTGAATAGATGTCGGTTTGGGTGCGGACCAGATACTCATGGGCCGGCCGAAAACGACCTCGTAAGGGGTCAAGTGGTGTTTTGTGGGGGTGGAACGCATTGACAGCAATGCTAGGGGGAGAGCGTCTGGCCATTTTAGTCCTGTGGTAGCCACTATTTTCGCCAGTTTTAGTTTCAATGTGGCATTGTGCCGCTCGACCAGTCCAGCAGATTGGGGGTGAAAAACTGCGTGGAATTTCTGTCGTACCCCCAGTCCTTTCAGGATGAGCTGGATAACTTCGGCTACAAAATGGGGGCCATTGTCACTCCATAAAATACGGCAAAGGCCGTAGCGAGGGAAGAACTCTTTCAGTAGTACTTTTGTAGTGGCAATAGCAGTGTTGTCACGCGTCGGGTAGGCTTCCACCCATTTGCTAAAAGCGCACACAACAACAAGTACATACTTCAGTCCTTGACATCTCTCTAACTGGATATAGTCCATCTGTAGGACTTCAAATGGATGGTTGGGGACCCCAAACCCTCCCCGGGTACGACAGTTCCTTTCCCAGGGTTGTGTTGCAGGCAGACTAGACATTGCTGGACTAATCGTTTGGCTGAGTCTGTAATTCTATCGTTATGCCAAACTCGGGAGACAAGTTCGGACAGAGGGGCAGATCCTATGTGTGCAGGGGAATGGGCCATCGTCAGTATGGGAATCAGGTACGAGTTGGGCAGCAACCATTTGTTCGTGTCTTTTGTCCGCCAGCAGCCTTCATCATCCTTTAATCCCACCCGTGCCCATTCAGTCAATTCTTGTGGTGAGCTGGCCATTTGGATGTCCCTAATAGTTTCCCTAGCGTCCGTCCATTTTTCTGCTTGTGACCTAGTCACGTACATGCGAGTCGTCGTCCTGTTCTCGGCTGTGGTTCGGGCAGTGATGTCGGCCAGTGCATTTCCCTGTCCAATGATGTCTGTCACCTTTTTGTGTGCATTGCATTTGATTACGGCAAGTCGTTTGGGGAGGAGAACCGCTTCAGTCAGAGCGGAGACTAGATCTCCGTGCAGGATGGGCGTGCCATGAGATGTCAGAAATCCCCTCTCCTTCCATAAGAGCCCAAAATGATGAACCACCCCGAAGGCATACTGGCTGTCCATGTAAATGTTTGCTGTCGTCCCCTTTGCTAGGATACATGCTCGTGTGAGGGCAATCAGTTCTGCCGCCTGGGCAGATCGTTGCGTGATGCGGGCGGTTTCAACTACAGTTCGGGCTGTGGTAACTGCATAGGCAGCTGAGGTGGTGCTGTCGGGGAGTTTAATGCAAGAGCCGTCTACCCATAGCTCTCCGTCAGGGTTTGGGAAGGCAGTGTCTCGGAGGTCAACTCTACTCCTAGTCTGTTCGTCCGTGAGGGTCACACAGTCATGTATTGGGGGCACATCGGGATCGTTTTCAGGCAGAGACAGCAAGGTGGCTGGGTTCAGTGTGGTGCATCGTTTCAGCGTGATGTGAGGTGCGAGCAGTGTCAGTTCGTACCCAGTCAGCCGCGCGCTGGTCAGGTGTTGTGTCTTGGTCTGGTTTAGGAGGGTGTCAACAGCATGAGGCACTAGCACCGTGAGGGAATTCGAGAGTACGATTCCCTCACTTTGTCGGATAGAGACAGGAGCAGCGGCTACTGCTCGAAGGCAGGCAGGCAAAGCTCTTGCTACAGGGTCAAGAGTGGCAGAGAAATAGGCACATGGTCGTTGTTTGGGGCCAATGGACTGAGTCAGGACAGACAAAGCGCATCCCTCCCTTTCGTGAGTGTAGAGAGAGAAGGGCTTTGTATAATCAGGGGTTCCTAGGACGGGCGCTGAACAAAGGGCGTCTCGTAGTTCCTTGAAGGAGGATTGACATTCAGGGGTCCAAGGGAGCGGGAAGGGGACATCTTTAGCCAGTAGGGAAAGTAGTGGTTTCACAATGAGGCTGAAATTTGGCAACCATTGTCGGCAGAAGGAGGTGAGGCCTACCAAAGAGCGGACTTGCTTCGGGGTTTTAGGGATAGGGGTCTCTAGAATAGCCTGTATTCGATCGGGTGTGAGCTTTCTCCCGTCTTTGGACAAGAGGTGGCCTAGGTAAGTGACTTGAGGTTGGCAGAATTGCAACTTCCTCTTGGAGACCTTGTGGCCATTTTCCGCGAGGAACTGCAGGAGTTGGATGGTGGCTGTGACTGCAAGTGGAGTGGTGTCGGCCGCCAAAAGGATATCATCGATGTACTGTATCAACACCACTCCATCCGGCAATTGGACTGCATCCAGCTGTCTCTTGAGGGCCTGGCTGTAGATGCTTGGACTTTCAGTGTAGCCCTGGGGTGCTCTGCAAAATCTGTATGAGCGGGATTTTAAAGTGAAGCCGAAAAGGTAGCGGCTGTCCGAGTGAATGGGGATGGAGAAGAATGCGTTCTTGAGGTTGATTACCGTGAAGGTGGTGGCAGTGGAAGGAATCAGGGTCAGAATGGTGGTGATGTCTGAGACTACAGGGTACTGGGGTACAACCACTTTGTTGACTTCTCGTAGGTCGATGATGAAGCGGTACGCTTTTTCATCTCCCTCACCCTGCTTCTTCACAATGGGTAGGATAGGGCTGTTGCAAACATGCTAACTACTTCTTCTACCACTCCTGCATCTACCAGGGACTGGATGATTTTTACCAATGCCTTCTCGCCTTCGGGCGATATCCGATACTGTGGGAGTTTGGGGAGTACTGCGTCCTGTCGAACAGTTATGTGTACAGGGTCTATCATCATGCGTCCTACGTCCGAGTCAGTCTTTGCCCATAGGTACAGAGGTAGGGTGTCGAGTAAGGACAAGTCAGTGTCAGTGATAGAAAACATGCGTTGTGTGCGACAAGATCTGAGCAGTGTTGGGTTGTCGTACAGAATGACTCGAACTCCGTCTTGTGAACACCTAATAGTAGCTCGAAAATGTTTCAATAAGTCAAGTCCCATAATGGCGTCGGGGGTGTTGGAGGAGAGCAAAAACGTCGTGTCAGTGGTGTTATTGTCCAGGTTAAAAGAGATCGGTGTGGACAAGGGATTAGTGGAGGGCGTTCCATCAAAACCTATTGATGTCACATGTGAGCCAGACAAGGGTGCCCTGGGAATCAATCGTTTAGACAACGCACTACGTGTTGCACCAGTATTCACCAGAAATGGAGACTTCGTACCTAGGACCTTAGCGGTGACATAAGGGCCTTGCTGGTCAACATAGAGCTCGACTGGATCCCTTCCTTGCCCTTGGCAGTCCTATGCAAAGTCGTGGGTATTGTCGCAGTCAGACTGTTGGCACTGATTCTGTCGGGGACGGTCAAACGTGTTCGGTCTACCAGGTCTGTCATTGTTGGTGTCGCTTGTGTGCCCTCGTCCCTGTCCTCTATTTCTCGGCCCGCCCGCTACGTCTCTCGTGTCTTTATTTCTGAGTGCTTCTTGCAGAACTGGACATTGAGACTTCCAGTGGCCAAATCTTTTGCAAAACGCACACTGGTCCTCATCGAGGTCTGTTCGTGGAGCGCCAGGTGCGGGTGTGCGGTCTCTAGGGGGTGGATTTCTAGGAGCATTCGACTGGTAGTTTCCTCTATACTGTTCCCTTCCTATAGTCACCCCTTGCAACTGAACAATCATCACCCTCTCTTTCAAGTCCTTTTTCTTCTTCTCAGTCGCTTGATCGTTCTCGTTCTTTTGTCGCTCATAGTATTGAGCCATCTGAAGGATAGCTGCGGGCTTGGAGGCCGCCCAACTACTCTCGCTAGTCTGTAGTTTCTGCGAGACTTCTGGTGTCAGGCCTTTCACATAGTTCTGGACAAACAAGTGATGTCCGGTTGCAGTGGTCATGTCCTGGCCGCTGTAATCGGAGAACACCGTTTCAAACCGGGAGAAGTATTCTGATACGTCTTCCTGGGGTTTCTGGCGACAGGCCGTTACTATCGACCAGTCCACCTTCCTTTCTGGAACTAGGGTTTTTAATTTCTGCACAATCTTATCTGGTAAGTCTAGAATGGCCTTCAAAGGTTTCTGTCCCGGCTCCCGTTGTTTGTCAACATTACCGAGTTGTATCCAGGTATGTCCGAACAGCTCAAGGTGGTCGACTTTCCGGATTTGCTTCCACACATCAGCTGGCAGACATAGCCCGAAAAACAAATCGATATCCGCTAGGGTCATAATCGTTGAACCCAGAGCGGTTGCTAATTCTGTATAGAAGGCTGTGGGGTTCTTTCGCAGATCAGGCAAGGACTTTCGGAAAGTCAGGATGTCTTGCCGATCCCATGGTTGGTAAACCCAGTTGTAAACTACCCTCCCTCTCGCATCTTGGTGGTTAATATCGTCGTGTGTTCCCTGTCCTCGTGGGGGAACCCAATAGGGAGCGGCCTCCTTTATGGGCATCATCGTGTCAATTTTTTCTACTCCGGCCTCAGTTACTGCAGGAGTCGTGGTGTTAGTCTCTGGTTTCTGTTCCGTGAGGTGGCGGAAAACTTCAAGCGTACGCATGAAGAGGTTCGTCACATCACACTCGTCCCCATCTCCGACATCAACTTTTCTATACAGAGTCGTTAGGTTTTCAGGGCCTTTTCCTTGGTAGCGGTCTTCGTAGGCATTAAGGGTATGGTAACAAAGGCGTACGACAAAGTGTCGCCTGTGGCTATTGGCATATGTATGGTACATATCTGTTATATAATCCTCACTTTCCTTTCGCACCACCAGTGTCTTTACAATCTTATCGATCCCGGCTCGTTCATCCTTACTTAATCTATTCGATCTCTCAGGGTCTTTCCTCCCAGCTTCGGGATCATCTGAAGTCGCTGCTCGTGCTGCGCTGGGTACGAGGGGTTCGGTCGGCGCAGAGGCCATGGGGACCGAGGCTCCGGCACTACTCTCGCCTGTCGGTGGGGGTTGCGGGTGCTGCGCTAAGGGTTGGGAAGGGGCGTATGGAGGGGGCATGTAGATGATCGGGGGACCTAATAGTAAATCATCGTTTGTTCTCTGTTTCGAAGGTAGCTCGGGGTAAAGTGTAGAGGGTGTCCTGACGGGACACTGGCCTGATGATTCGGAATCTTGTTTTAGCTTGGTTTCCTCTCTTTCTTTTATTTCTTCCTTTAATTTGTTAGCGGCCAGGTGAGCTGCCTTGCGTAATTCCTTTTCTAACCTGACCTCATTTCTCTTCTTTCGCTGTTCTGTTTCTTTGCGCCACATGCCGAAGCTATCGAGCATAGTGGGTGTTGTCTTATTGTTATAAAGGGCTGTTTCCAGCGCGTTTATTTTGTCGTTATCAAAGGATCCTATCAGTGGCCACTGACTTCCCCGATCCTTTCTCGTGTATTTATGCCACAGCTTACTATAAGCCACGGTGACTAGTCCATATTTAGTAAACATGTCCTTATTAGGGGTGCCCTCCAGTGGAGCCGGATGGTTCACCTCTAATAAGCGGTCCGGGCTGAACCAACTACCAACAAACGGGGCAAAAATAGGCATGACGGGTTACAAAAGGGACAAAAGTCTGCACTACCTATCCTTCACTATTCACAAGGACTAAACAGAGTATTGCGACTCTGTGCTTATTTGTAAATAGAGAATAACCCAAAGAGAACCAATTCCGAACGATCAATGTTCGGACAAACAATCAATCAAATGAGGGCTAAAAATAGGCACGACGTATTACAACGGGGGCAAAAGCCTGCGTTACCTATCCTTCACTATTCACAAGGACTAAACAGAGTATTGCGACTCTGTGCTTATTTGTAAATAGAGAATGATCCAAAGAGAACCAATTCCAAAACAGTAAATGCTTGGATAACAATCAATCAAATGGAGAGGGAAGTAGGCACGACGGATTACAAAGGGGGCAAAGGCCTGCGTTACCTACCCTTCACTATCTGCAAAGACTAAACAGAGTATGGCGACTCTGTGCTTGTTTGCAAATAGAGAATCTCTCAGAAACAATCAAATGAGTAATACTAGTATTTTCAAACAATCAATTCGCAATTCGTCGTGTTACACGACCTTACCAGGACCGCATGGACAGTTTCTCGTCTTCCGCTTCCAGCGCCTGATCGTCCTCTATTCTCCGTAATTGCTGTGGCACTCCTGATGGTTCCCAGTCAGGACCGTAGATCACTCGAGAGAGGTCTGCTCGGAACCGGTGAAGTTCGGATGATCGGCTGCCAGACGAGGGTCTATCGGGCAGGATCTCTTCCCGATCGTTGCAGTCGTTCACTCTGTCGTTGGGACCTCTCCCACTGGATCCACGCGTCGCTGATGGGCCCCACGTTTGGGACGCCAATTGTAGAAAGGTAGGGCCGAATTCGACCAAGAACCCTTCAGTATTTGCCCGGCGTTAGCCGCCTCTCATACCCTTCGAGATTACCAAACAAAGAGGCAGGCGCTGGAGACAGAAGGCAGGAAACAGGAGTTTATTCCGACGGAGCAGAACACGTCAAATCAGACAACAGGGTATCTTCTCGAGGTGCTCTAAACGCATCCTTGCGGCCTGGCCTCTTATACACAGGTTTATTGCTTTATTACATAAAACACATTCTTGTCAATACTTTGATGTACGGAAAGGCATCCTCGGAATCTCCGCTCCAAACCCGTTCCCACACATATTTACAGTAAAAGTCCCCACCCCGATCTCAGTAGGTGATGACTATCGCGCAGCTGGATATCCCGCCGGCTCCCGGAATGTGTGCGGCTGATCGGATCTCATGGGGTGGGGGCTTTTATCAGTCATAGATTCTTTGAAGAGGGACAGCTTCCTACTGTAAGGGGCAATAAACTGTATCCGCAGGGCTAGGTGATGGCCTGGGATCGGGCGGGACAATCGGGCACAGAGGAAGGGGGTTCATCAAAGGATGCGTGATCATTAAAGGGACGCAGGGAGGTGTTAGTCGGGTACGGGATGTGGCTCCGAGGCAGGGCCGCGCTGAAGGGGTGGTTTATGGCCCAAGCATGTGAGAACGTGGGCTGTCAGCGCGCGGGGGATGCTGGCGGGGTCAGAGAGGGAGAGAGAGAGACGTGCTGGCTATCGGCAGTGGGCAGAGAGGCCATGGCGTTCAAAATGGCTGCTACTTACGCGCACATTTGAGCTAAAAGGGGACAAGATGGCGCCGATAATGTTTACGTCGCAATCTAGATTTGAACAATTTCACATTCCCATACGCTGAATACGTTTTGCCTTGAAACATGTCTGCTACTCAAAACTGATGGTGAAGTGTTAAAGGTGAAAGGTGACGTCCCCTGCTGAAGAGAAGTGATAATAAAGCTGAAGGTATCATGCGTGTCAATTAATGCAGAATCAATCTTCCATTCTTCCAAGGTTGATAACACAGTGATCAAGTCCTGTGCATAATAGAGGTTGTGTTATAAGTGTTTTTTGTAAGTCTCTAAACTCTATTTAATATGTATTATGCAGTCTAAATGTGTATTTAATATTGCATAATGGCTTTGACCTCATGGGCTTGAAATATTACGCAATCTGTCAGTTTCATATGTGTCTGCCACAATCTGGGATGAAAACAATAATATTGTATTGTGCGGCTATTATTCAATTGTTGTCTGTGTGCATTGCAGATTTAATGAGCCTGGAGGCAATTTGTGGGTGAAGGGTGTGAGGAAAGTGGTGTATTATATGGTGTTTGGTTGTTGGACATCACTGTGTAATACACTCACAATACCATCTTCGGTCCATCAGGCTCATTTGTAAAATCTTAGATCAACCCTAGGTAGCTGTGGCTTTGAGCAGTCAGGCTTAAACAATGGAACAACTGCAAACCAATCAAATAAAGCCACACAACACAAAATAAATCTAACCCCAATTATTGAAAATAGGTCCTTTTTTATTGAATTTTTAGACACCAAAATCAACAAAATCCACCGGAATGGGTCCGAAGATATAGATTAATAAGCAAATTGCAACCACCGCGGCTAGCGCAAACTTTTGAAACTTTGTACAACTTTTGTAAAGTTGTGTTGGATCATTACATCCCACTCAGGACGACCAACTCTGGCAGGGAGCAAGTCACAGGGGCCAGTGAAGAATTGTACTTGTCACCAAAGCAGTCTCCAGTTCAGTTCCAGGCTCAATTGGCGAATGACTATAGACTTCAGTTGAGTGGTCCTGATGACCGCTGTTAATTGTTCCTATTTTGCCAAGGAAAATATTTTAATACCGATTTTAAAGGATTTAAATTTTAAACAAGTGATGCCTGCTATGGGTTTTTTTTTAATGCTCAAGGACGTTCATACCTGTGTGAATGTATGGTATCTTTTTAAGTCGCACAGTTAAGCTTCGGGAGGCCTGGCCTTAATTTGGCCACGGGTCTCTCAGTCCCTCATGTCCTTCACACTGCTGGATTTTCAGCTATTTCTATCCTTTGATGATAATTGTTTGTAATTTAAGCTGGAAAGATTCATTTGTCACCTGGCCCCAAGGTTGTGCAGCAACTTAAGTTACACTTTGGATATTTGTTTTATCATATGTTTGCATATTTTATGGTCTGCTCGTTTCTTTTTTTTTTTGTATAATATATTTAATATTGTTGTGTTGTATTGAATGTTATAATTGACTTTAGGTATCGTTTATGGTTATTTCTTTTAATTTAATAAAGAAAGAATGATTATTATGGTCCTGATGCAAGGGGTACAGGAGGCTGGAAATGCTGAGGGTGCTGTGTGGTTGACGTGGGGGCTTCCTTGGGTTATTCCTCAGTCCACGTTCTTTTTGGGGTGACTTTGGCCACAAGAACAGTTTCCTTTGAAATCCTGGTGGGGTTCAGCAAACGTCCAGTTGCCACTGGACTACTGGTCTCCGGTCACAAGGAAACCAGTGGTTCCCTTTGGTGGAGGCTAGTGTCCTCCTTGGACAACCAACCTGCACCCCACCAACTCTCCCGAGTACAGCAGACTCAGTGCAACTTTTGAGCGTTGTGACTCAGTCTCCCGGGCTGCATGTCGGCAGTCAGTGATGATCAAGCAATTGTGGCTACTGACTAGCCAAGGCTGGCTTCTTCAGGTTTTGTGGCCCTTAAGTTGTAACAGGAAGTCAGCCAACCTACTCTTGGAGTTCACCTGTTCTGTGGGGCTCAGGGGGTCGACCTTTCTCCAGCAGGGCACCACAGTCACAATCCTCTCTTTGTTAGCCCAGGAGAAGCAGGTGTAGTCCAGTCTTTGGTGCGGCCTCCTTCTTCCAGGTCCTGGGAACAGCAGGGCAGCCCTTTTTCAGTCATCTCTCCTGTTCAGACATGATCTGAGGTCTGGGTTCCATGGGTGCCATATTTATGCAGAGAAAGTGCCCTTGGGATGCAGTGGTTACTAGTCAATGGGCTGCTAAGTCTTTGTCCGTCTGATGACGATTTCCTGCAATGTGTGACACCTAGCTATCCTAGAATATTCTGTCCATTTCAAAAATGGCAGAACCTCACTCAGTAGGTGGAGAATGGTAGCCCACCCTAAAGCTGTGGCAAACTAAGGGGTATACGCCCAAGGTAAAACCAATTTGGAGATAGTTTTCCTCTATTTCTCCCCAATGCCAGCCAGTCTACCAGAGCAAAACATAACCATCTGTCATGTGTGTCATTTACCCTTCCCATGGAGCCCGTTTTTTGCGCTCACACTCTGTGTGGCTTCCTGTCAGGGCGAGGTGACACCTCTTTCAACAGCAGGCTTCTAATGTTTCCTTTCCTTGAAGTCATTCACACATCTCCCCAAGAGGGCAGAAGGCCTTTTTATAGATAGTATTTGCAAATGCTAGAAATACTGGAAAACGTGGGCAACAGACTAGTAGCTTTCTACACTTGCCTTTTACTAAAAAATTACATTTATTTCTACTTGAGCATCAAGTCTGGTTTAATGTAACCCATTCATTCAGGAGTTAACACAGCTGAGTTTTCAGCATGTAACCCTGAACTTCCCAAAGGGGCTACTAGAGGTTCAACACTAAACATGACAATTTACGTTTTTACTATTTGGACTTCTGAAAATACTTGTCCTACTATTTAATATGCAGCACCCTACCTTAGGACTTGATAGGTCTACCTTTTGAGTGACATATACATTAAAAAGGTAGGTCTGGACTCCGTCATCAGTTTAAATGGCAAAGTTGACTTAGCATTTAGAACTGATCTACCAGTCTGCAGTGGCAAGCTGCAAGACATGTTTTTTTTGTCACACTCAGGGTGGCAAAATAAGTGCTGCAACCCCTGAGGGACACTTTAACTTACAGTCCCTGGGTATCATATACTAGGGCCATATAAGTACATTAACTTATGCCAACTGGGTATGAGCCAATCAAACTTTCCAGGGTCAGAGCACAGCCAGTGAATTCAGGTTAGCAGTCCTCAGTGCAAACTCAGAGTCGAAAACCCCGCAGCATCAGTCCCAAACCTTGGGGGTGATCATGCAAAAAGAGGCATTTCCTTACAAAGGGGGTGATTGCTTTAAGAACCAGTTTTTATAGTTTTCTGAAATATATTGCTATTTTCCATGATCTTGGGTGAAAGGCAATTTCAGAGATGCAGATTCTAATGAGAAGGCTGTGCCTCATTTTCATAGGTCATGGATCATTGCAAATTATTTGAAAGACGAAGTTGCTGATCGCGCTTGAGATGAAAATGTTTTGACACCAAAAATATGTAGGACCCTACTGGAAGCAGTTGCTTGTTGCAAAAAATCAAATATTTGACATAAGAGCAAATGTTAACGATCTCTCGGGATTAGGCAGTCAGCTGTATTTTACACCTACTAAAGCCATCCTGGATAACTTTCTTCAATCATTGAAATTAACTACTTATGTGATCAAGATGGTATAAGAGAACTGAATTTTCAACTAACTCAATGACGAAATGAAATAAAGATAAACATTGTAGATGGTTGAACATTCATTGTAGTTTAATGTGCTTAGGAATTTACTTAGTTGCAAATTCTAACAATTTTGCCACAAAAGGATAAAGATTTAGTAGTATTTTGGGTGACGTTTCATGGTTTCATCACAAGAGAGAAAATGCAGAGGTTTTTAAAGCAAATTAATTTTGTCCTGATATGAATGAAGATCTGCCATTTAATGGTGTTGCTTGTCCTAATGCTAAGATGTATTGCGGTTTGTGGTTAAGTGACGTAGTGCAGATATCGAAGAGAAACTGCATGCTAATTGTTTTTTGGAACTGTATTGTGATGTGTTGCTAGAAAGCCTGACTTAGAGTACTAAGTTTATGGATTCAAGGGCATGGCTGGATTGGTTAACAAACTTGTTAATATTGTATTGTAATTGCATTTATATAGCGTTTACTACCCCTGACGAGGCATCAAAGTGCTTTTTCGGCCAGTAGCACGCTACTCCGGAACCCATAAAGGATTAGTGGTGAATTAGTATAGTGAAATATGAAAGTTATTTGAGTGGTGTATATGTTAGTCAAGTCAAGTCAAGTCAAAAAGGCTTTATTTCGATAAAAAAAATTATCATAAAAGCTGCACAAAAGACACAATACACAGTAATTTATAAAATCAATAAGCACATATAAAATATTTTCCAAATTTTGCTAGCAATTCATTAAAAGAATAACTTTTCTAAAAAAGAATTAAACAGTTGATTTTAGCCTTTTGGTACGAATGGACCAAGCCCATGATAAAAATTTAGCTAAAACACAAACATAGGTGGGACGGCTATCAGACATTAATATCCTGATTGCAGTCACATGACTGTTGGTACCTAACTGCCGACATAAATTTTTGAGCCAGACCCTCCTTGGGATTGCATACTCTGTGCATTCGAACAGAAAATGCGCCAATGTCTCTGATTTTGTTGAGCACGCTGGGCAAAGCTCAGTGGTTTGAACATGTGATTTCCAGCTTGAGATAAAAGAATAAAGGGGAAGGGTTCCTGTTCTAAATTTAAAATATAGAGCCCTATCAAAGGGTTTTTCTATAATGTCAAGATACACTTCCCGTTTAGGTTGGTCTTTAAATTTCAGGAAATCCTCGCTAAGTCTGCCAATGGTAGTACTGGTATTTCTTTTTGTGGAGATCCAGTCCCAGTAAAGTTTCTTCAGCGTAAGCTTCGGTGGAGAAGATCTATTTGTCCACGCTTCATTTAGGCCCAAATTGGCTAGCAGCAACCTCATGTCTCTTAACCATTTGATTTTGTACCACCCTGGTGATGACATGATTTCTGCAAGGCCTTGGGCGTATTTGCTGAGTTCCTCCACGCGCCACAACCGTGCCCATAGCAAGAGTGGTCGAAATTTTGCAAGGTCATCAATTGGGCGACATCCTAGGTCCAGCATTAGCGGGACCGTGGGGGTTCCCTGCGGTAAAGACATGATCGCTCTGCAGAATTTCTTCTCAGATCTTGGTAGAGCATCAGAAATGGATGGCCCCCAAAGTTCGGCCCCATAAAGAGCAGAGCTGACTCCTTTGGCCGAATAGATCTCTAGGACAGTAGCTATAGGTCTTATTTTACAGGAGCGCTGCTCTTTCAAAAGAGCTCCTGTAATTCTCTTATGAGTTAAAAGCATTTTGTCCAAATGAGGAGTCCAGTCCATTTTATGAGAGAGGCGTATCCCGAGATAGTCAAAGACTTCAACCCTTTCGAGCGGTTCAGCATTCAGAATAGGAGAGCGAACTGGTTTTTGGGGGGGATTCAGCACCAGAAATTTTGTCTTACTTGTGTTGATTGTCAGGCCACGATTTGCACAGAAAGATTGAAAGTTATTGAGGAGTCTTTGGAGTCCAATTGGGGTCTTAGATATTAAAAGCGTATCATCCGCGAAGAGGAGGGTTGGTATGCGTTCGCCAGCCAGGGATGGTTCGTCTGAGGGATGTTTTCGTAGATGCTCAACCACCCCATTGATGTAATATATATGTTAGTCAGTTATTTGGTTTAAGAAGGAAAGCCAAAGCCATTGATTCATGGCTCACGGAAGGAAGCGATTGTTTAGCTCCTTCCCGGCGTACCTCGATTAGGCGCCCTAAAGACGCCAATCGGTGGTTCAACACCGAGCTGAAGGAATTAAAGCTTACAGTCCGAAGAGCTGAACGCAAGTGGAGACTGGATTACTCCCCGAATACCAGGACCCGCTACATCCTCCTCCTGGGGACTTACAAGCAAAAGATTACTGAGGCCAAGAAAGCATATTTCTCGGCGAAAATTTTAGCTGCCGAGAATCAGCCAAAGGAGATCTTTACCATCACCCATGAGCTGGCGTTCTCTGATCGGACCACACTCAAGCCCCCTCCCTCCCAGAAACTTTGTGACTCACTGAATTTTTATTTTTTTGACAAAATCAGGACAATCAAATCTAACATCCCCCCCCTCCCCTTCTTTTGTTGACTCTCTCCCTCACCCAGTTCCAGCATCTTTTAATTTCTTTCCCCCCCCCTCTGAAGAATCTTTTTTGTCCCTCCTCCCTAAAATTAAGTCCGGTTCCCCATCTGATATATGCCCGGCCCACATCTTACGGCAGATTTATGCGGTCTGCCCGCTGCCCCCTCTGAGCTTCCTCAACGATTCATTGGCTCGAGGGGTTGTTACTCCAGCGCTAAAAGCCGCGTCTATCGTCCCCATTCTGAAGAAGCCGGGAGCCGACCCCTCTGTGATGGCTAACTATCGCCCTATCTCCCTTCTCCCTTTTCTGGCGAAGGTGCTGGAGCGGCATGTTACATCTGCACTCAGCTCCTTTGCCGAGGAGAATGGGAGGTTGGCCCCATGTCAGGCGGGATTCCGCCCAAGACACTCGACAGAGTCAGTGGTGGTGTCAGTATCAGACACCCTCAGAGAGGGTTTGGACTCCGGTAGACCTCAGGCGCTGGTCCTTCTTGACTTGTCCGCCGCTTTTGACACGGTGGACCATTCCATCTTGCTTTCCCGTGTCAAGGCGGCGGGCATAGGAGGATCAGCCCTTATCTGGCTTTCATCCTTTTTGAAGGACCGGACCCAGGCGGTCCATCTTGGGGAGTTTTCAGCTACCCCCTGTCAGGTCCAGTGCGGTGTCCCCCAGGGTTCTTCTCTCTCTCCTTTACTCTTTAATCTGTATATCGCTCCGCTCATCTTTGCCCTACAGCAACTGGAGGTCTCGGTATATAACTATGCCGATGACCTCCAGCTTATTTTCGACCTTTCTTCCTCTCCTGACTCTATCTCCAATTTCCAATCTACTCTATCTTTCATCAGGGACTGGATGAACTTCAACCACCTGAAACTCAATCCCGATAAAACGGAACTTGTGGTGACGGGTGGTTGCTCCAGTCCCTGGAATTCTCTTTTTTGGCCCCCCTCTTTTGGTTCTCCTCCTACTCCTGTTTCCTCTGTTAAGACTCTTGGTATTAAGTTAAACAATCAACTTACTATGCACTCCCAGATTGGCTCTGTGGTTTCCTCTTGCTTTCTTACTCTCCGCACTATCCGTTCTATTTCACGTTTCTTTTCTTTCCCTGCACTCAAGCTAATCATGTCCGCACTGGTCCTGTCCCGCCTGGACTACGGGAACATCCTGTACAATGGTATCCCCCAGTACAGCCTCCGTAAATTGCAATTAGTGCAAAACCAGGCTGCCCGTCTTGCCTTTGGTCTGCCTAAATTCCACCATTCCTCCCCCCTACTGAAAACCCTTCACTGGCTCCCGGTGCGGGAACGCGCCTTGTTTAAATTAGGCTGTGTGGTGTTCCAGGCCAGGTCTGGCCTGGCCCCCTTATTTATTTCTTCAGCCATCAAGGCTTATGTCCCTGGCAGAGACCTCCGCTCTTCGGCACAACTCCTCTTGACTGTGCCCCGTTATCGGAAGAAAAGACAGGGGGGCTCAAAATTCTCCTTTCTTGCCCTCATGTTCTGGAACTCTCTCCCTTTTGACCTTAGGTCTCTCACTGACTATTCCGTCTTTCGCAAAGCTTTGAAGACCTTTTTATTTCCTCAGGCT
The DNA here is from genome assembly GCF_964261635.1 of Lissotriton helveticus. NCBI lineage: Eukaryota > Metazoa > Chordata > Amphibia > Caudata > Salamandridae > Lissotriton > Lissotriton helveticus. The sequence goes on along the minus strand of NC_136068.1, from coordinate 183,807,935 downwards.
CTTCCTTAGCAAACTGCCTATTCCCCAGTTGCTGTTTTTAGTTGCTGTCCTCGCTCAGTAAGTCGCCCTCTACTTTAGCGCCAAGAAACCGCCTAGGTGTATGCTGCGCTCAATAAATATTTTAAACTTAAACTTATAGTGGAGGGATAGAAGAGGAAAAAGGTTTGCGTTTATATAGTGCTTGCTGTGCTGAAAGTGCTTTTTCTCCGAGTAGCACAATATTCTAGAACCCATACAGTGTTAGTGGTAAATTAGTATTGTGAAATATGAAAGTAATTTGAGTGGTGGATATGTTAGTCAGTTATTTGCATTAAGAAGGACATACGAAGGAGTAGAAGAGGTAAAAAGGTTTGTATTTATATAGCGCTTGCTACCTCTGGTGAGGTGTTGAGGAGGAAAGAGCAAGATCCTCACAAAGAAAATGCTTCCCTTTCTACTCATGCATTTATGGAATTGCTTTGTGTGTTGGAAAAGATACAAAAACATTGACAACTCTGCAGATAAATATCAGGAAACCGGGATGCTTGCTTAGTGAATGAAGCACTCCTCACTGACACATGTACTGAGTGGCAGATCACGAGTTTGAATACCAGAAAGGTTGACTCAGGCCTTATTTTTTCTGAGTAACAGGGAATTTTGAAGAATGAGTTGCTAAGTTTCATTACCTTGAGATATATGGCAGCGGTGAAAAATGGATTTAAGGATTTTAGTATAATTATTGTTAATCTTTGATTGAGAAGTTGATATTACATTTTGTTTTTATTGACACTCTATTACTTTTGATTCTTGACTAGCCACCAAAGCTGAACTCCTTCCCATGTCCTGTCTGTAATCGAGTCTACCCAATGCAAAAGAGACTGACGCAGCACCTGAAGACCCACAGTACAGAAAAACCACATATGTGTGATAAGGTGGGTACTTTGAGAGCTTTGTGTTTCAAGAATGGTATTCAAGGGAAAACAACCTGCTGTGGGTATGGGTAATGTAATGTGTCTGTTGCTTCAGCAGCTAAGATGTACTACTTTTTTTAGCTCTACAGTTTTAGACCTTAACTGCTATATCATGCTCTTTGGATAGCCTCATTTCAAGCTGGGAGTCATGTTAAAAATATGAAACATGGGATGTCTTTAAATAAAAGCCATTCAAAGCGTGATGTTAGCTGAGATCGGCGCTCGCCGTCGATGCGACACTGCCGTTCGCCGTCAACGTGGGCGCGCAGGTCGGCGATCGACGTCAAGGAGAAGATCGACGTCGAGGAGAAGATCGCCGTCGAGGAGAAGATCGCCGTCGAGGAGAAGAGCGACGTCGAGGAGAAGATCGACGTCGAGGAGAGGGTCGACGTCAAGGAGAATGTCGACATCAAGGAAGAAGTCGACGTTGCGGCGAAAGTCGACATCGGGGAGAAAGTCGACAACGAGGACAGCGTCAAGTAGACGTTCATCCTGTCAGGACTGGGCAAATCAACGCTGTATTGAACCCTAAATTACTTCTTGCTGTTTACAAGATCCATCAGGATCGTTATTTCAAACCCATTAAGACTCTTTCAAAGCGGTGGTCTTCGCTTTAACACAAGAATCTTTTTATACGATTGCGGTGGGTTTTTCAAGATGGCCGCCATGTTTCCAACTAGGTTGCTGGTCTAGTGTTTAGACCGGTAATGAACACAGCTGTGTTCGCTGTCCTTCGTCAGCGAAGCTACGCACTTCAACTGAATTCTGAGGTGAAGCGGTAGCATTCCTTCGTCGACGCTTCAATTTCTATCGTTTTGAGGTCCGTGAGTATCTTAGAATATTCGCGGAAGAGCACTTGATATTTACTGCGGCTGCGGTGAGTTATATACATATTTTCTTCACGTCTGGAGGCATATTTAGTTTGAATATTTGACGCAATACTAGAATTGCATTCTGTAGTGGATACTACCTCTATTGTTTTGCTGGCACTTTCCAGGGAATTTCAGTTCGAGTTTCAGCTCCCATTTCATTATTTAAATTCAGCAAGCGGATCAAAGGAGAGTGAGTGAGCAACGTTATTTTCAGGCACAGAGAAGTTAGATTTTGAGACTCAAAATATCAGACTTTATGATAGGGAATCAAAGATATGAGAGAAATATCGAGTTCCCAGTACCAGTATAATTTCCAGTCAAATTCTACTCAAGATATCCACAGAAATTAGACTCAAGGAAAGGCACCCCAGCAGTGAACCAGCAAGTAGGTGTATGTTATGTGTATATATATATATATATATATATCTATATATAAAGATACTTACTACCTTTAGAGAAGCACCTTCCACCTTTCCTCGCCAATTCCTCTAAGGTAAAGAAGGAGAAAGGAAGAAATACTGAAAGATTAGATATGGCGGTTACCTATTAATTATTTGCATTTGTGTATTTATAGAACTGCTATATAGAAGAAAATTGAAGACACCTTGTAGTCAAGACCATAAGAGAACAGTTAGCCACACTGCTAGGATAGGTAATAAAGTTAGGAATAAGAGGAATAGTTTAAAGTAAAAAGAAACACAGAGATTTGTATGGAGTGTTCTGTTACAGGAGGAAGACACGATAATAGTGGAAGACCAGTCCAGCAGAAGAAGGTATGGCGTGTTTCTCTTTAATCCCAATCCCCTTTCCCCCCTCCTAGCTGTCGGGATCTACAAGACCTAGGCAGCTGGGTTCGGGGTTAGAGGAATTTGCATCTGCCCCTGCGGAAGTTGAAGTTTCTGGAAAGACAGGCACTTGACACATCCTCTGTGATTAGCGTTTCCACTTCGGACAGTCCCCGGTCGCGGCGGCTCTGGCGTTCTTCCTCGGGGGAATCGACCTCCAGAGCACCCTCTTTGAGGCCTGCTCGCAAGAAGAGGAGAATAATTTGGTCCTCGGATTCGAAATACTCCAGGACCTACTCACCATCTAGGTCTCCGGGAGTAGCTGGGGTTCCTCGCCGGTCGTCTACACGGCCTAGAACACCTACGCCTCCTCCTCCACCTCCTCCGCGTCCACCTCCACCTCCGCCGCCACCTCCGCCGAAGCATCTGATTCCGGCTCAGCCGCTGCCTCATCCACAACCGCCTGTGCCGTTGGTTCCGGCTCGGCCCAGAAGGCCAAGATCCCGCTCCCGGACGAGGCACCGCTCTTGCAGCGGGCGCAGATCTTCTACTAGGTCACGACATCGTCACCATAGAGAGAGGTGGCGGTCCAGGTCCACGAGGGACCCGGATTCTTCTAGTGGCAGGAGGTACTCACCTACATTGTCGGACTCTCTCCACCCACGAGGGCTTCGCCAGTGGATGACATTGCCACGTTTCAGGACGTGCTGCTGAGGGGAGCGGCAAAACTGGGGATCTCACTGGCCGTGCTTACCCTGACCACCTCTGTCATCTTTGAGACACTACAACGGAAGCACCTCTCTCGTCCGTTGCTTCCTTTAGTGCCAGGTTTGGAGGAACCGGCTATGGAACTGTTCCTAACGCCTGCCTCGGTGAAGTCTGCTCCATCCAGGCTTCAGAAGAAGTACAGGCCCCCAGAGTCGGATCCTGCATTCCTGAGAACAGATCCTACACCGGATTCAGTCATTGTGGTAGCGGCCAAGAAGCAACATTCTACGGCCCCGTCCTCCACGGTCCCTCCGGACAAAGAACGCTGCAAGATGGATTCGGCGGGAAGGAAGGTCTGCAGTACCGCAGCCACTTCCATGAAAGCAGCAAGTTCGACTGCACTTCTGGGCCAATATGACCACTCGTTATGGGAGTCTCTCCAGTAGTTCACTGAACTCCTCCTGAGGGACAGACGGGAAGATTTCCAAGAGGTCCTAAATGAAGGCATGATGGTGTCCAATCAAATCATCAGTGCAGCTGCGGACACCTCTCTCCTGGCAGCTCATGGGTACTTTCACAGGGTGAATTTGAGACGCCATTCCTGGTTGCGACTTGCCTCCCTGGAACCGGAGGCACAGCAACGGATTGCCAACCTGCCCTTTTCGGGTTATACGCTCTTCAGGGCCCACGCTGACGAGGAGATGGCTCGCATGAAGGCGGAGGTTGAGACACTCAAGGCTGTCGTCCTTGAAAAACCGAAAGAACAGCGCAAGGCTTTACACCCCTATCAACGGTGCTATTCTAACCAGCGTTTTCAAAGAGCGCAGGGTCGTCAGACCTGACAACAGCAGCAGCAACTACAGTTTCAGCGACAGCCCTTTCATCAGGCATCAGAGGGGCAGAGGAAATCAACAGGCCGCTTCAGGGAGCATGGGCCTGGCTGGGTCTAAGCCCTGAAGGATTACTCCCCCCTCTTCTGTTACCCACTCCCATGGGGGGAAGCATTCAGAACTACCTGGCAGAGTGGAGAAAAATAACTCAGGACAAGTGGGTGCTTAATATTGTTTGCAATGGATACAGTCTTCGTTTCGTCAGCCCTCCCCCAGCAATTCCACCAGTTCGCTCTCGATACCTGGTACGCGAACTTCAAGCAGAGGTGGATACTCTGTTAAGAAAGAGGGCGATAGAGGCTGTTCCTCCATCTCAAACAGGAAAGGGTCTATACTCCAGGTTCTTTCTTGTGAGAAAAAAGAAAGGACAAAAATGAGTTCAGACCCATTCTGGATTTGCGACAAGCAAACAAATGGATCCGCAGAGAAAAATTTAGCATGCTGTCCCAGCATCAGATTTATCCTCCGTTACAACGAGGAGATTGGCTGTGCGCCATAGATCTGCAGGACGCGTACTTCCATGTCCCTATTGCTCGGAAACATTGGAAGTTCCTGCGGTTCCTAGTCAGCAACAACCACTATCAGTACACAGTACTTCCGTTTGGCCTGAAGTCTGTGCCCAGGACGTTTTCAAAGTGCATGGCAGTGGTGGCAGCGCACTTGAGGAAGAACAAGGTGTTTGTTTACCCATACCTGGACGACTGGTTGATCAAAGCGTCCAGGTTCCAGGAAGCGCAAATGCATTTCAACAGGACGGCTGCTCTGTTGAACCAACTGGGTCTGCACATCAACATGTCCAAGTCTGTCCCAACTCCTGTTCAGTGTCTGCAGTACTTGGGAGCCTCCATCGATACTCTCAAGGCAAGCGTGTGTCCTTCGGAGGAGCGACACTTATCGATCCTTCGGAAGGCTCAGACTCTCATGTCCGTTCCATCAACGACAGTGAGGATGATATCCTCTCTCCTGGGGTCGATTTCCTCTTGCATCTTTCTCACCCCACATGCACGCCTCCACATGAGGCTGCTGCAGGAATGTCTCGAGCATCAATGGGACCAGAAACGAGGGAGCTAGGAGGACAGAATCCGACTGTCTCAACACACTCAACAGTCCCTCAAGTGGTGGTGTTCAGCAGAGAATCTCCTCAAGGCAGTTCCGTTCTACAAGGACATTCCTACACAGACCATTGTGACGGATGCCTCTCTCCAGGGCTGGGGAGCGCATTCAGACCACCTTCAGATCCAAGGCACGTGGTCTCAGACGGAAACGACGTATCACATCAATTTTCTGGAACTCAGAGCTGTTCATCTGGCGCTAAAAGCCTTTCACCCGTCCTTCCGGACCAGCTCCCTGCTTGTACAGATGGACAACATGACAACGATGTATTACCTTAACAAGCAGGGGGGCTCAATATCGCGCACACTGTCTCAGGAAGCGCAAGCAGTCTGGCACTGGCTGTTGGCCAGGGGACTGACGATAACGGATACCCATCTACCAGGTGTGCAGAATGCTCAGGCAGACGCACTCAGCAGGCTTGTTCAGGAAAATCACGAGTGGGTCTTAAATGACGAGGTGTTAAGAAACATCTTCGCAAGATGGGGCACTCCAGAAATAGATCTGTTTGCCACCGCCGAAAACAGCAAAGGAAGAGACTTTGCCTCCAGGTTTTACCAACCGGGGACTCTGGGGAATGCACTGTGGATCAGCTGGTCGAACAGCTTTCTGTACGCTTTTCCGTCCATTCCCCTGATTCCAGCTGTGCTGATCAAACTGTCCCAATCCAGGACCCTGATGATCCTCATTGCTCCGGAATGGCCTTGGCAGTGGTGGTTCACCGACCTCTCACACCGGTCTCTCCTACCCCATCTTCGGCTTTCATGTCGGCGGACCTTCTCACGAAGTTCGGGGGCAGATGGCGCACCCCAACCTCTCGTCGTTGAGTTTGGCAGCATGGCTCCTGAGTTAGTGCAGTATGGACATCTGAACCTGCCTGAGAACTGCATGGAGATACTAAAAGAGGCCAAGAGACCATCAACAAGGACTTCCAACGCCTACAAGTGGAAGAGATTCTGCATTTGGTGCACTTCCAAGAATGCTGATCCTACGACCTGCAAGGAGGATGTCATTCTTCCATACTTGCTGCATTTGGCTCAATCTGGCCTTATTTTTCATTCCATTAAGTTTCAGCTCGCAGCTTTAACTGCGTATAGGAAATGCCCTTCACAAACTTCCTTTTTCCAAATCCCTGTCATCAAAGATTTTCTGGAAGGTTTGAAGAAGGTATTTCCTCCCATTAGGCGTCCTTCGCCTCCGTGGGAGCTGAATGTAGTGCTGTCTAGATTGATGAAGGAGCCTTTTGAACCTATTCATAAGGCTTCTTTACAGCATTTATCCTGGAAGACAGCTTTCCTTGTGGCTATAACATCGGCTTGCAGGGTGAGTGAGATCCAGGCCCTGTGTTGCCAAGAGCCCTATACTGTTTTTCATGCATCCAAAGTTGTCATGAGGACTCACCCGAAGTTTCTTCCTAAGGTGATATCTGATTTCCATGTAAATCAGACGATCACTTTGCCAACGTTCTTTCAACATCCTTCCTCTCCGGCGGAGAGGTCCCTTCATTCACTTGATGTGAGACGGGTGTTGAAATTTTACCTAGATAAGACCAAGGTGATTCGTAGGTCTGATCAGTTGTTTGTTAATTATGGATCGGTCAGGACTGTTCTTTTCACCTCCAAACAGTCCATCTCTCGGTGGTTTGTGTCCTGTATACAACTGTGTTACCAGAAAGCTAACGAGACTCTAGGGGGTAAGCCTAGGGCTCACTCAACCAGGGCAAAGCGGCTACAGCGGCTTTGCTACGTAACGTTCCCAATGCAGACATCTGTAGGGCTGCTACGTGGAAGTCTGTCCATACCTTTGCTAAACATTACTGCCTGGACTCTGATGCCAGGACAGATGCGCAAGTTGGGCAGGCTTCGCTGAGGAATTTATTTGCTCAGTAGTGAGTCTCTATGTTTCCTCCACCGCTGGGTGTGGTTTGTTGGGATGGGCTTGCCATTCCTATTCACAGATTATGACTACACACAGAGATCCCCTACTACAGAAGGAGTAGTTGCTTACCTTTTCTGTAGTAGGGGTATCTCTGTTATAGTCATAAGCGACCCACCCTCCTCCCCGGTGGATGAAACAATGATTTCCTGAATGCTACAGGCCTGGCGTTGTATGCCTTCAAAAAGAACTGAAAGTAACTTGCCTTTGGCTGTGCATCATGGGATACCGAGGGTCTCTGGAGGGTTCCTTAAAGACACTGTATCCCTTTTCCAGACACATAATGGCAGCCTATGGGGCTTGTCTGTCCAGCCCTTGCTCTCTATCATGACAAAGGATTTTTGTGAAGAGAGTTTCTCTAAGTGTGAAACTCTGTAAAATGTGTAAATTTCTATATTATTTGGCTATCCTTTTTCATTTCAGGATGAAGTGCTGGCCAATGTAGCCTTGTTAATGTTAGGCCGCATTATTTGTCTTTAATTTTCTCTTAAGTGCCTATGCAGGACTGCAGAAGAGGACAACTTAAGAGACTATTTTGATTGTTCCGGGGTCCACGCACATGGGCGGGACTATTCACAGATTATGACTATAACAGAGATACCCCTACTACAGAACTGGAGTTACAGGTAAGAAACTACTCCTTGTTCCCCCTCCACGGCATGATCTTAGTCAATGGCCTAATTTCTTGATTCTGGCTTCAATGTTGACTTTGAACCTAGACATAGTAGAGATTCTGCACTAGATTCAGTACCTGCCCTTGAAACAAAGCTGATGATCCTCTTCTGGCTTTTCCAGCTCTCAGCACTAATAACATGCAGATGGCAGCCTACCATCAGGTAATATTTGACTTCTTCCACAGATACTCTGCTCCTATCCCTCTTTTGCACATCAGAGCCCCATGGAGCCGTGTGACACTTTTCTGGTGCAGGGCAAACTGATGCCTCAGCCGAAGGCCTTGGTGTTTGCTCCACAGTCCGCATCAGTGCTGTCCTTGGCACCATCAATGTCCTCTTCAGATATATTGCACACTTCAACAAATTTTCCAAAGACTGAGGCTATCCTGGTCAGGTTACAGGGCACAGCAGTTACCAGAAGACGCTCTTTACAGTCATTTGGTTCCTTGGTAGTATGTTGACAGGTTTGGGGACCTCTGGTCTCCATTGAAATGGCAAACATTGTTTATCATGTCCACAATAATAGTATTGATTTAGGCCATCTGCTCTCCCTTCTTTTGGGCAGATCCTTGCAACTACTTGGCTCTGCAAAATGCAGATGTTCTAAACACATCTCCGGGATTGGACTAAAAATTTAATTTGAGTCTCCCACTGAAGAACTTGCCTCCGTCACAGCTGAGGCTCTTCAGCTGCCATTGCCTGTGTAAGACAACGAGTAGGATTTGCTCACAGAGATTCTTGCAGCCTGCCTGTTGTACAGTCAAATAGTTGATCCCCTTAATAGAGACATTGATAAACCTTTGGTCCCGGTGGTGAACCAATAGGTCATCCATTGCTACCACTCAGTGCCTGGGGCTCAAATTTAAATTTTCGAACGCGTATTCCTTCCCATAGAGACTTGTGGTTCATGCATTCCCTTACTCCAAGCAGAACTATACCACTTTCCACACTTCCTCTGCCAGCAGCAAGTAAACAAAAAGAAAAAGATTGAGGCCATGAAGAAGAGGGACTTTTCTTTTAGGGGGCTTGCCCTTTGTTTCACAAATGCAATATCCCTCCTAGTTTTCTACTCCCATACTGTGTAGGAAATGGGGAAATTTGGCATACTGAATCTTTCTGATCATCTTTGTGATCATTGTGTGAAAGTTATGCTCCATGAGGAAGATGCGACAAAACAAATCCTAATCTCTGGCTTGGACACAGTGATTCAGTGTTGTAGTCCATGGCTGTTCCATTGGCATCCGCTACTATGGTTGGAACTCCTCCACTGGGTTTTTGGATGATGTCCAAGGAAACCTATGAACATGCCCTTTGATAATGCTCCCCTTTTCAGTGACAAGGCAGGCTTGGGTCTGGCGTGCTTCAAGCAGTCCATATCATTGGAACTGGATACCAGTTCCACTAGCAGTCCTACAATTCCATGGACCTCATCCATGGTCCACCCTTTCAACGGTGTCAGCCCTCGTAGTTTCTTAAAGATCCCTTTGTGAAACTCAACTCCTTTGAAACAGCCCCACGTCAATGTCAATGAAATACGTTGTACCACAAAAATCCATCCTTTCACCTTAACTATTCAGTATGTGCATGGAACCTCCGGCTACATTCTTCCAGAAAATTCAATATTTATTCTTTCATATGCTGATGACACAGTTTTCTCTGTGATTGTCTGACCTGGCCAACATATCTGAAAGAGACACGTTAGTGATAGATTCCTTACCTTAGAATATCCCCAGGCGCCAGCCTGGATCCGAAATTTTTTGCGTAGCAGTACCCTTGCGCGTCGGTAGGCATCGTCCGCGGCTCCGCGTCCGTCGTCTGCGTCGTGAGCGCCGTGATGACGTCGTCGGAGTACTTAGACGCCGCCTCCGCGTGCTGATGTCAGTTCTTCTTTTTTCCGCGCCAGCAGCGCAGATCCGGAAAAAATGGTACCGTAGTCTTTTTTGACTAAACTTTTTGATCTCTTTTGATCATTCTTTTTCGAAGTCTTCGACTCCGAACGGTGCCGGTAGGGATGCCAGGTTTTAAGCCCTGCTAGGATTGCGACCGACTAATGTCGGTCACCGACTAATGTCGGTCACCGACCCTCACCGTCGGTGTCTCCACTGTCTCGGCGTTGACCACGACGACAAGACCTGTTCCGACTGCCGGGCACTGACTTCGAAGGCTAGGCGGGAGCGTTCCTGCAAGCGGCTCGAACTCCGGCAGTCGGCCCTGCGCCGTGAGAGGTCCCGGTCCGGACGGAGGTCGAGGGACCGGTCGCGGGAGAGGAGCCATCGGAGCTCCGGGAGTCGACATCACTCCTCAGGGTTGAAGTCGTCAGGTAAGCACAAGAAGTCGAAGAGACGTCATCAATCTTCCGACTCCCCCCGACGCGGCTGGGGGTTCAGGTGGCACCGCCCTCGCGGCTCCGTCGGAGTCGCAGACGTCGCGCCCGGCCCCATACCCTCCGGTCCCTGGGCCGCGCGCGACGCCGGAGGAGATCGAGCGGTTCCTCATGGCCATGAGGTCCTTCACTCCCCCGACGGGCTCCGCGACGCCTTCGGGCCTAGCGGACCCGTCTGGGGGCCCTAGCGGGTCGGGGGCTTCGGCCCAGACGCCGCCGGGTGCTTCGGGCCCGGCGCCGCAGGCCCCCACTGGATCCGGTTCCAGATCCGGGTCGTCGCCGTTGGACTTGACGACCTCTCCGGTGCCGGTCCCTCAGGAGTCACCCCAGCGCCGTCTTCGGGCGGCGCCGTCCCCGATGCCTCCCTCGACCCGGTTCCGGCGCTGGAGCGGTGCCGCTGGGCGTTGCTTTCAACGCCGTTCGGAGAATTCACTTTCCATGAACCGGCCCCATCATTTGATAACCCTGAGTACCAGGAGATGGGTGATGAGGAGAATTGGGAGGGGCCTGAGGACCCTCTGACACGTGAATGTCAGTCCCAGGAGGACTGGACAGGTGGACTTGGGGATGCCAGTGGTCTGGACACCTCGCCGGACACTGGCTTTGTCTCACCTCCTACCGTGGCTACGGAGGAAGGGGCAACCTACAGTGTGGTGTTGACGAGGGTGGCCAAGGCCTTGGGCCTTGATCTCCCCGTCGCGGCCGAGAGGACTAACCTCCTCACTGAGGTCCTTAAACCGCAGTCAAGCTCGGCCGAGCCTCTGCTGCCGTTTAATGAGGCCTTAACCGACGTTCTTTTGGGCACTTGGTCCAGGCCCGCTACAGGTTCGCCTGTAGATAGGAACGTGGCCAGACGCCACCGCCCGGCCCTGGGCGACCCTTGTTTCCTGTCCACCCACCACACCCCTGAGAGCCTGGTGATCCAGGCCTCCAATTCCCAGACCGCATTTCCGTCGGCCCCGCCGGACAGGGAATCCAAGAGGTATGAGCAGTATGGCAAAAAGATATTCTCATCCCTAAGTCTGGGACTGCGGTCTTCCAACACCGCATGCCTCTTGGGCCGCTACACCCACTCTCTGTGGGATACGGTCGCGGACGTGCGGCCAGAATGCCCGTTGGAAGTACGGGCTAAACTCGGCCAAGCCCTTGTGGAAGGCCGAGATGCGGCACGTTACTCTATCCGGTGTGGACTGAATACTAACCCTGGGCGTAGTGTGCGGAGTGGGGCTCCGCGGAGCTACGTGAAGTGGGCACATAACTACGCCCACCCGCGCACTCCGCATAGCCCCACTCCGCGCCGCCCGCCTCCCTCCCGTCCTCCCTAAATACATGAATAAAAGTATAAAAAGCTATTAAAAACACTTACCTTGTCTGCCGCGTCCCCGGGGTTCCCTCTCGCCGTCCCGCGATTCGCGCCGCCACCGACCCGGATACTAATGCGCATGCGCGGGCGGCCGCGCATGCGCATTCCTCATGAGAAATGCGCATGCGCGGCCGCCCGCGCATGCGCATTAGGACCTGAAATGGCGGCGAGAATCGCGGGACGGCGAGAGGGAGCCCCGGGGACGCGGCAGACAAGGTAAGTGTTTTTAATAGCTTTTCATACTTTTATTCATGTATTTAGGGAGGGCGGGAGGGAGGGCGGGTGGCGGCCGGCTACGCTCCATCTGCGGAGCGCGCGTAGTGCCGCCTGGCTACGCCCGCTACGCAAAATGCGTAGGAGACGGCACTCCGTGCACTCCGTGCATGGAGCGTAGCTGGCCGCCCACCCTTACTGAATACCACCGACTCTCTGGGCAGAGCGATGGCAACGACGGTGGCGATTCGTCGCCACGCCCGGTTGAGATCCGCCAACTTCTCGGCTGATGTCCAGAACACACTCATAGACATGCTGTTTGATGGCCGCCGCCTTTTTGGCGACAAGGCAGACCATGCGCTTGAGCGCTTTAAGGACTCCAGGGCTACGGCCAAGTCCTTGGGCCTCTCGGCCCCACGCCAGCAATCGGCTGCCTTTCACTCCTTTCGTGGCCACGGAAGGGGTGTACCCACACGTGCTGCCAGCCACGCTCCGCAGGGTAATACCCAACGCGGTGGCGGCCGTGGAAACCGCCGTGGCGGTGGTCGGGGACAACGGCGAGGTCAGTACACACCTTCCCCCGCAGCATCCGCCTCAAAACCCTCCTAGTCTGTGCTTTCAGGCCCATGTGACGCCAGTGGGGGGCAGGGTTTGCCATCACCTCCTCCACTGGCGCCCCGTCACGTCGGACAGGTGGGTGCTGCAAATCGTCCGAAGGGGCTACTCCCTCCCCTTCGAGGCGACCCCTCCAGCCATGCCATCACAGAACCAACGCGTATCGGGGGATCATTTGCGGCTTCTGCAGGAGGAAGTTACGGCCCTCTTGGCCATCGAGCGCGTTTCTGGGCCAGAAGTAGGGTGTGGTTGCTACTCCCACTACTTTCTGGTACCCAAGAAGGGCAAAGGGGGCCTCCGCCCTATCTTGGACCTAAGGAACGTCAACGGCTTCCTCCGGAAGGAGAAGTTCAAAATGCTGACACTGGCTCAGGTCTTAGCTGCCCTGGACCCAGGAGACTGGATGGTAGCGTTGGACTTGCAGGACGCTTATTTCCACATCCCTGTCCTGCCGGGCCACCGGCGGTTCACGGTTGGCCACGAGCACTTTCAGTTTACCGTGCTCCCCTTCGGCCTTACCAGCGCCCCACGGGTGTTCACAAAGGTGATGGCGGTGGTCGCAGCTCATCTGCGCAGGTTAGGGGTTTCAGTCTTCCCCTACCTCAACGACTGATTTTTGAAGGCGGGCTCGCCCCAGACAGTCGTCAACCACCTCCAGACAACGACAGACCTCCTGCACCAGCTGGGGTTCTCCATCAATGTGCCGAAGTCACACCTGTGCCCCTCTCAGAAGCTCCTCTTCATCGGAGCGGTTCTAGACTCGGCGCAGTTTCGGGTTTATCCTCCCGAACAGCGGGTCCGGGATATTCAGGCTCTGATTCCACTCTTTCAGCCTTTATCCCGGGTCTCGGTCAGGTTGACGCTGCGGCTTCTGGGGCTGATGGCCTCCTGCATCCTTCTGGTTCATCACGCCAGGTGGCGGATGCGGGCTCTGCAGTGGGACCTGAAGTTTCAGTGGGCCCAGCATCAGGGCAACCTGTCCGACCACATCCTGATCTGGGAGGGCACTGCGAGACAGCTGCAGTGGTGGCTCACGGACCGCGATTGGGTCAGCGGCAGATCCCTCTCCCTTCCCCATCCGGAGCACGTCGTTGTGACGAATGCGTCCCTCCACGCTGGGGAGGCCACATGGGAGAGGCGGAGATCAGAGGCATCTGGTCTCCGGCGGAGGCCCGGCTCCATATCAACCTTTTGGTGTTGCGGGCGATTCGTCTAGCACTGAAGGCATTCCTCCCCTCTGTCCAGGGGAGTGTAGTGCAGGTGTTCACGGACAACACCACTGCTATGTGGTACTGCAACAAACAGGGCGGGGTGGGGTCGTGGACCCTTTGCCAGGAGGCTCTGCGCCTCTGGCAGTGGCTGGAACGCCAGGGCGTGACCCTGGTGGCTCAACACCTGGCAGGTTCTCTGAACGCCAGGGCGGACGAGCTCAGCCGTCGGTGCATGATGGATCACGAATGGCGTCTGAACTCGGACGTGGCGCAAGGCCTCTTTCAGCAGTGGGGACAGCCTTGGTTAGATCTATTCGCCACCGAAGAGAACGCGCAATGTCATCTGTTCTGCACGTTGGCATTTCCAAGGCGGCACTCGCTCCGAGACGCTTTTCGTCGCGAGTGGAGTTGCGGTCTGTTGTACGCCTTTCCGCCTATACCACTTCTGCCCAGAGTGCTGAAGAAGATCAAGCGCGACCGGGCCCAAGTCATCCTTGTGGCTCCGGACTGGGCACGAAGGTACTGGTATCCAGAGCTACTCAGTATGTCAGTCGATCCCCCGGTGCGTCTGCCTCTTCGGGAGGACCTTCTGTCGCAGCAGCAGGGGACGGTCCTCCACCCGAACCTGTCCAGTCTCCACCTCCATGCTTGGAGATTGAGCGGCGACAGTTGAGGCCATTTGACTTCTCCTGAAGTCTGTAATGTCATTCTGACAGCCAGGCGTCCCTCCACAAAGTCGGTATACGCCTGCAGGTGGAACAGATTTGTGGCATGGTGCACAGCAAAGGCTGTGGATCCTCTTGCTGCCCCTCTCTCTGAGGTTCTTCTCTTCCTTCTTTCTCTTGCCCAGCAGGGCTCTGCTCTGGGCAGTATCAAGGGCTACCTTTCTGCCCTTTACGCCTTTCTAAGGCTGCCTGATCAACCTTCTTTGTTCAAGTCCCCCATTGTAAATCGATTTCTGAGGGGCATCACACACACGTTCCCTCTTGTTCCGTTTGTGATGCCTCAGTGGGACTTGAACCTTGTTCTTACATTTCTGGTGTGTGCTCCCTATGAGCCTCTTCACAACTGTCCTCTCCGTCTTCTCACTTTGAAGACTGCTTTCCTGGTTGCCATCACCTCTGCCAGGAGAGTGAGTGAGCTCCAGGCCCTTTCATGTACTCCTCCTTTCCTTTCTGTCCATCCGGACAAGGTTGTGTTGCGTACTAAGCCATCTTTCCTGCCCAAGTTTGTCACGGCCTTCCACATCGGGCAGTCTATCACCTTGCCCACCTTCTTTCCGCCACCGCATCCCTCTAAAGAGGAAGAGCGGCTCCACCGTCTGGACCAAAAACGTGCGCTTTCATTCTATTTGGATCGCACACGCCAGTTCCGGGTGGATGACCAACTCTTTGTTGGTTACGTGAGCGCTAAGAAGGGGAAAGCGGTGCACAAGAGGACCATCTCTCGGTGGATCATCTTGTGTATCCAGGCATGTTACTCCTTGGCTAAAAAGGAGCCCCCTGTTGGATTGCGGGCTCATTTCACCCGAGCCACGGCGACTACAACTGTCCTGGGCCGGGGAGTGCCCTCAAAGACATCTGTCAGGCAGCTACGTGGGCATCGCTGCACACGTTCGCAAGACACTAGTGCCTGGACGGCCAAGTCCGGAGGGATGGCTTCTTTGGCCGTTCTGTCCTCCAGGTCTTTCTGGTGTGATTATTGGTTCGCAGACCCACCACCGTGGTTGGTATTGCTGGGGTATCTATTCTAAGGTAAGGAATCTATCACTAACGTGTCTCTTTCAGATGCACAAGTTACTACTTGTGTAATGATATATCTGTAAGAGACATTAGTTAGTGATAGATTCCTTACCGACCCACCCATCCTCCCCGTTCTGCGAACCGATATCTAGGGTTGGGGTTACCCCCTTTCAGGGCCCTACTTTCAATGGCACCAGTGTTGGTTTTTAACATGG
The DNA here is from genome assembly GCF_964261635.1 of Lissotriton helveticus. Lineage (NCBI taxonomy): Eukaryota > Metazoa > Chordata > Amphibia > Caudata > Salamandridae > Lissotriton > Lissotriton helveticus. The sequence goes on along the minus strand of NC_136068.1, from coordinate 183,792,269 downwards.
CTCAGCGCTTCTGGCGCGGAAAAGCTGTGTCTAAGAACTGACGTCAGCACGCGGAGGCGGCGTCTAAGTACTCCGACGACGTCATCACGGCGCCCACGACGCCGACGACGGACGCGGAGCCGTAGACGACGATTACCGACGCGCAAGGGTACTGCTACACAAAAAATTCCGGATCCAGTCTGAAGCCTGGGGATATTCTAAGGTAAGGAATCTATCACTAACTAATGTCTCTTACAGATATATCGTTACACAAGTAGTAACTTGTGCATTCACTCTTAAGTCTATTATCAGTAAACTAGCAAACTTGGTGCAATCACTCGCTCTGAAACTGACAGAATTCCTGCTCTTATTCTCTACTCACTCTCCTCCCCCGTACAGAGGTGGCTGACCATTCTGCATCCTCTAGGCATCGGCCAATGCCTGGTAGAGTGTGCAGAGATGCTTGGATTCACAATAGGCTGAAACCTTACCCTAAATCGTCACATTGCCAAAATGACTACATCTACATCCTACCAACACCCTTTTGCTCAAGAACTACAACCCGCCATTCCACATACAGACATCAGGGCCAAAGTACTTTTACTCATTCATCTAGATGGCAGAAATGCTGAGGGGGGCTTCATATATCCCTCTTTAATGGTGTTCTTAGATTGACAGGTGAGAGCAATGCAAGTACAGCAAAACATAGTATGAACGCATGCTGGCCTTATTTCAAGAACTAGTATTTGCTTATAAAAAGAGAGCATGCATTAGAAGTAAAAAATATAACCTAGCATATATCTTTGTCTTTCCGAAATAAAACCAACTTTTGAAACGCTCCAATATTTGCATTAAAATTACAAAAAATTATATTGTGTATCATTTTGTGTATGATTTTGTGTATCTTTGTGTTTGTGGATTGAACATAATATTACATATTTTGTGCATTTGTTTGATGTATACTTGTTTCTGTATTTTTGTGTATTATTTTGAAGCAAATGAAGGATCAAATCCCGTCCCCTCATGTAATCTTACTAGGCGATTTGAACTGCAAAGTTTCCAATCTAAGCTTGGATTTATTTAGAAATAAACCAAAAGAAGAAAGTTTCCAGATACCCCAAGCTCTCTTCCCAGAAAAAATCAGAACTAATAAGAGAGGAAAATTGCTCCTGCAGGAATTATCTGAAACCGAGGGAATTGTAGCTAATGGAAGACTTCCCTCTGATTCTCCTGCATCCTTCACACATACATCCATTCATAGTGAATCGATCATAGATTATATAATCGTTGATTATTGCATCTTTTCTCTCCTAAAGGATCTAGTGGTCTCACAGTCTGCTTATAGTGATCATAAGATTCTTTCTCTAAGCCTCTATATATCCCCGCCTCCTACTAATCCCTGGTCTTTTAATGGTGATCAGGTTAATTTTGATGTTAAAACTGGAAGGTGTCATTGGAACTCTAGGGCCATGAGGGGTCTAGATCATGTCTTAGAGAGAACTCAAAAAAATCTTCACAATTGGTATGGGGCTGAGTTGTCCTCCTTTGAAGGTTTCTTGAAGGAGGTCACCTCAGTCGCTAGAAATTCCAACCCTATTATAAAAAGGTCCTTACCTCCTAGTTCAATTATCCTTTTAAATAAGGAAATAAATAGACTGGTGAGGGAACAATATTTATCAGGATCTCCTGAAAGATATCGGAAAATAGCCCTTTTAAAAAGAAGGAGACGAAGGGTTAAGATGCAAATGAAAAAAGTGAGAGAGGACTCCTTTTGGATTAAATTGCGTGAGGCCGCAGTAAAAGGGCATGTCAGACTTTTCTGGTCGATAATTGGTGAAGGTTGTGGAACTAGAGTCATTTCCCGTCCCATTCCTATCCCGGAGCAAATCTGGATTTCTTATATTTTAAACCTATACGCCAGCAATGAACCAGTGTCTGAGACTCTGCTATCCTATCTTGATAGCGATTTTTCAATAGATTTCCCATCTGAGGGAACTATTGAAAAAGCGATAAAAGAACTCTGCCTTTCAGGGGCAATGGGGCCAGATGAGCTCCCCATATCTGTCCTGAAGCAGGACCCAGTTTCTTGGAGTAAAATCTTATTCTCTATATTTAAGTTTTGTTTCCTGAATACATCTGTCCCCTCGTCTTGGAAAGGGAGCATATTGGTACCATTGTTCAAGAAGGGTGATATGAATGACCCTAAGAACTATCGGCAAATTGCCCTTCTTGATGCAATTGGCAAAGTTTTCTCCAAATGTCTCCTATATTCCATTAACGATTGGGTTGAGAGGAACCATATTTTGCCTTTAAATCAGACAGGTTTTCGTAAAGAACATGGCACTCTGGACAACCTTACTGCACTACAGATAATCTCTGATAAATATGTAAGGACCCGTGGAGGAATAGTCTATGCGGCATTTATAGATTTCTCCACGGCATTTGACAAAGTTCATCGGCCGTTACTGTGGAGAAAACTAGCCGCTCTAGGTATGCCTCCCCTCCTATTAGATCTGGTGAAGGCACTCCATTCAGACACATGGTGCCAAGTCCTTCAAGGGGGGGAAAGGGGGCTTTCCAGTACTATCCCCTCCATTAATGGATTAAAGCAGGGATGTCTGTTGGCGCCTTTGCTTTTTTCTTTATATATCTCTGATCTTCCTACATCTTTATCTGATTGTGCTGGTATTGCGCCTTTATTGGGGGGAGCCCCAATTTCCTGTTTGTTATACGCAGACGATATTCTCATAGTAGATTTAACCCCAAATGGGTTAAATAATCGTCTACAGGCTTTATATGTTTTTTCTGAAATTCACAATCTAAAGATAAACATAGTTAAAAGTCAAATTATGTGTATCTCAGGGCGGAAAAAAACAAAATATGAGAATTTTGGTTGGTCTGTAGGAGGTCAGAGGCTTGAGGTGGTTAAGTCCTATGTCTTCCTGGGGAAAATAATATCCGCTAATCTAAGTGACAAGGCCCACATTGATAACAATTCTCGGAAGGCCCTTTCACAAGGCAAAAGCTTGAGTGCCTTGTATACAGCCACAGGAAGAAGACATTTCCCTCACATGTTAGAGGTCTTTAGGGCAAAAATCCCATCATCCCTTTTGTATGGGATTGAGATATTAGATATAGGTCAATGTTTTTTTTTACATACCACAGAAGGAAAAATCCTACGGTTCCTGGCCTCTATTAATACCTCCTTTATGGTGGCTTCTTTACGACTTGAATACGGTATCCGGAGTAGCTGGGTGCAGGGTTTGGCAGGGTTAGTGCGTTGGGTAGCAAGTTTGGCCAGAGGGGAAGTGGGGACTTTAAGACATCTAATGAAGTCCGAATTGTTGGGCACTTTTAGAGATTTCTCCTCCATTGTGAAGAATTTTAGAAGGGCTGTTATGCTCTTACAATTGGAGGAGAATACTCTGTTTACCCTGTCTGCCTTAGAGTTAAAATCACTTCTGAAACAGGCCTCTTGGGATCTTAGTTTCAGGCTGGACAGGGAGTCTATCCTTGCAAAGAAGGGAATATCTCCATTTACTGACACCTATATATTAAAATGTAAGCAACCATATGTATCTTGGAATCTTCCTCATGCTATACGGCGTTTTTGGCTGCTTTTGAGGTATGATTTACTCCCGCTCAACAAACTTAAGGCTAGGTGGTATCATTGCTCAGCAATTTGTAATTTTTGTAATGTGTCTACTCAGGACTTTATTCATGTCCTTTTTATATGTCCTGGACTTCGCCCATTTCGTAGTAAATGGTTAAGACATGTTTGTTTAAAATTGAATATTCATACAGCCAACTCCTTTTTAATCGCTTTACATAATCCTCCTAATGAAATGTTTTGTTTTTGTATTTTTAACTTCTTCAAATGTTTCTTAGATATTTACTAGAGGATATTATTAATTGGGTTGTATTGATTCTTCTGTTTTTTGTCTATAATCTGCTGTTTTTTATTTGTTTATGTATGTATAATTTACAGTATGATCTTTTTATGTGGACCTCTTCGGAGTTCCAAAACATAATAAATTTGAACTTGAACTTGTATTATTTTGGGGGGGGGTTCAAATCCCGGGGTCTAACACTTCCACTGGTCATTCTGTGGGCGTCCACAGAAATAAAAGAACTACTGCCCTAGAACCCTGTGTTACTTATAAACATTTCTACTGCCTGGTGGCTAGGTACGGGCTATGAAATTATACGTTAAATAAATAGAGCCATTTGCCTCTCCAGGCTTCTATGGAAGTGTGCTTCATGTGTTACTTTTTTGTTCCACGTGCTTACACAAGTCGTGCTAAAGATTCTGAATAAAGTAGGTGCTAGCCAGAAGAATCACTGTGTGAGAAGGAGGTATGGGCATGAGTGAGTTCAGAGCACACTTCTCACCCCTCTCGTGGGACTTGTGTTGGAAGACAACTTGTTACGTATTACTATACCTGGGTATTCAAAGTTTCACATTTGATAATAGTCAAATATCATGTCAAGCTATACAAGTTAACAATCTGGCGAACCACACTTACAAGAAAATACCTCATTTTTCAGGGGGGAAATATTGCTGAAAGAAAGGAAATAATATGCATTTCCAAGTAGAGTTGTATACTGTGCACTACTAATTCCATAAACATTTGTCATTTGCGGCCAGATGTAGGTAAATGGCATTTACCGATTCGTAAATACCGAATTTTACCGATTAGGTATTTACAAATTGGTAAATGCAATGTATGTATTTTTACCGAATTATTTACCGAATCTTTAAAATTCGGTATCTACCGAATCGGTATTTACCGATTCGGTAATTGCCATTGATTCCTATGGGCCTTGAGGCCCATAGGAACCAATGGCAATTCCCGAATCGGTAAATACCGATTCGGTAAAATTACCGAATTGACAAGGGGGACAGGGTGTCACTTTGACACCCTGTTGCACCCCTGATTCAGGCTTGTGTGCCATGTGCCCTGAGGGCATGTATGTGTGTCACATGGCACAGATGTGCAAGTACACAGAAATTCGTTATTTACCATCAAATAGTATTTGGCAGTAAATAACGAATTCTTAAGGGCCTGTGGCACTGTTTTAAGTGCCACCTACATCTTGATTTACAGAATCGGTAAATTTACCGATTCTGTAAAATTTAGGCCCCCTACATGTCAAACACCAAATACCGGTCGGTAACGGCCGAAATCGACCGTTACCGACCGGTATTTGGTGTCCTACATCTGGCCCTTTATGTATGATAATGATTCAACAGGTGGTTTATGTTGTGTATAGTTTATGGATACATGTGTAATATCCTGTGAGGAAGCTATAAGTACATAGTTGTTTGTACTGAGTCAAGAAGTACAAGTAGTTTTTAAGTGCATATGAGGTTGCAGTTGTATTGTAGAGGGGTATTGTAGAAAGCAAATGACATGGCAAACACAGAGAACGTCTGTGTAACATGAAGTTTTGATACTCTCTTTCAGTGTGGGAAATCTTTTAAAAAGCGCTACACCTTCAAGATGCACTTGTTGACTCATATCCAGGTGATTGGTAACAGCAGGTAAGAGTCGCTCAAGCCCAAGTCACTTGCCTTATTTCTGTGCCCCCTCCAGAGTACTTTCTTGCTTGATATTTACATCATCTGCCTTTAGAGTGGTTTCTAGCTTTCTTTCGTGGCTTTGGCTTCTATTCATGCATTGTGTTACTTACTTTCCTAGCGAGCTCTTCCTGTATTCATACGTTATTGCTTGCTTCTCCAGCCTCCTTTCTCATAAGTCTCATCTGGTGTGTGGCATTGTCGCCCTCGTCATTTACACATTTTGCCATCTCTGGGTTGGTCTTCTGGTTTCATGCCTGTTTTTTCTGTCTCATCCACTTTCCCCTGGAATCCTGATCTCTTCGTTCTGTGGAGATGTTGTGTTTAGGTTTTATTGTGTTATAAAGACTGTTCTTGTGGTGCTATTTTTATTTTCTGTGTCCCGAATCTGCTTTAATGGTGTGCTATGCATGTTTGGTTGTATCAGTGCCTACCTTTTCTCTTTTTTTCCAAGCACCTTGCCCGTGCGCCATTTTTCTTGGTCAGCTGTTCCATTGCTGTGGTATCATTGGTTTTATTTTCTTGGTCTCCAGTGTCCTTACCTGGTGATTTCTTTTGTGTAGTGATTCCATTGCCATCTTTTTGTGCTTCAACACCTTCGAGTTCTCATCTTATTTCTTCATATTGGTTTTTTTTCATTTACCAGTGTTTTTTTTCTTTTTGCAAACTTTGTGCAGCTGCCTCATTGCCTGTCATTTTCTTTCTCCCAGTCTCTGCTTTTGTTATGCCTACTATATTACTTGTTGTGATATAATGCAAAGTACTTGTCCTTTTTCTGGTCTGAGATTTGAAGCCCACTCTATGTAGTGTTGTTTCTCTGCAACTGACAGGTGTTTCCCCCTAATCCTTGAATACGCATGAGCAACAAAGCCCTATCAAAGGTGATGGTCCCCACTAACAAGGTCACTGGATGACTAGTCTGAAACTGAACGCTGGGCTCTCAAACCTCCATAACTGTCTGGGTAGGATAGACATGAAGACACAAATGATTGCAGTTTCAATAAAGATGTGAATATGACTCTCCCAATAAATCAGGGCTCCCATGAGCTGCTGCCAGAAGAAAACAAAATAAGGGAAACTGGCTGATACTAAACAGGCACATTTGTCCCTAGAGAGAGCAGTAGTGCCTATGTATAAAATAAGAACAAATGGAGAAAGGAAGGAAGGGGAAACATGAAAGAGGCAAAGCAAAATGGGGGGGGGGGGCGGGGATCCTAGTTTTTCTTTGTTCCAGTCCCATGGATCTAAAACCACTTTGTGATTATCAATTGTCTTTTCTGTGAGTTTCAGGTTTAAGTGTGAGTTCTGTGATGTTATATGTAATGACAAGAAGGCTTTGCTGAACCACCAGCTAACTCACATGAATGATAAACCCTACAAATGCAGTTTCTGCAAATACTGCACCTTCCGCGAAGACTTCCTTGTGTCTCATCTTGCTGTGAAGCACACAGGTACGTCTTATACTTCCTTCCATATTTGCCCCTCAAGCTGGCATAATGTAAAATCTTTAACTGATAACTTGGCCTGGCATTTTGTATCGGGAAATGTGTTTATCAATGATGTATTCAGTGCACTTTTAAACCACCTCTTGCTCTACTTTTGGATCTTGTTGCCTGCGGAGCACTTTCTCGTTTTTCAAATTGGAGGCAAACATGCACAGTGAAACAACCAATATACCCCAAAGCAGATAATATTATTAGTTTATTAAGGGCTTGCTTTAATCTTCACCTATACCTAGGTTGATCCATGATGTATGTTGAACTGGTTTCTCCTCTGCACATGCAACTTCAAGACTTCAATTGTCTTTAATCAATGTATCTCTCCATGTCCAAAATAAACATATCCAAACTAACACATGCACTCTTGGTGTACCGTGAAATCAAATGTAGAAAAGTATGCTACATTTATGAATCGCCTATATGCTGATCCTTTGAAAACGCACTAGTCTGAATCTCACAAGTATTGTGCACAAGACACGGGTAGATCATACTAACATAACAGGCGTGTTTTTAGAGTGCAAGTACACCACCAAGTGGGTCTCTTAACAAAAACCAACAGGTGATATCCATTTCCCTCATTTCAGGTGGAAAACCATTTTGTTGTGATTATTGCCATTTCACTACCAAACACAAGAAGAACCTGCGCCTCCATGTGCAGTGTCGACACGCTGAGAAATTCCAGGAGTGGGGCCAGCGGCACCCAGAGGAACCCCCTTGTCGCCGTCGCCCCTTCTTCACACTTCAGCAGATTGAGGCACTGAAACAACAGAATACTACTCAAGAAGAGTTGGTTGTCAACTCACAGGTATTATACCATGCTGCACATCCTTAACATAATTGTGTTAGGAAGGAATATTTTACTACATCTCTAAAACTTCGCATTTTTTTAAAATTCTTTCTTCATGCTAAACCTGTCCTTTCTTCCCACCGATGTCTGGTATTCCTTCTCACCCGTTTTTCTTTTCTTTCTCTTTCTATTTTTTAGCATTATGTAGTCTGTTACAAGATGATCAGTGGCATTGGCCCTCTCTCTTTACTTCATCTTTTCTTTTACCTATTTCCACTGTGGAAGCCTTTGCATAGTCAGCCCAAAATATATTTACTTTTTCTGAACTGCTGAGGCTGCTCTCTGTATAGTGGAAAACTATTGGCATTCTTTCTAAATCAAGGAACATAACATCTGCAGGTATTTCAGACATGTAGGTTAGCAGCACATAATGCCCTGATTACTTGCTACAGTGACAAAGCTATGAGAAATGTTTGTTTATTTCCCTGCATTTGCATGCCTATGTTGGTGTGCTTGTGTCTTTATGTGCATATGTTACAATGAACTCTATATATGCTGTCAAACCAAAATATATTTATGTAAAGGCAATTTTCTATGATGTCGACTATGTTGGTCACATTTTTAAGTGCTCTGATTGAAGCTTCCAAAATCAAAATAAGTACAGAAATGTTGTGTGTAGTTTTAGCTATAGGACACAAACTGTGTCCGAACATAGGGAAGATAGGAACGATATTATATTTCAATGAACTCATCTTACAAAAAGTCAAGCTCTGACATGTAGGGCATGTGGGATAGAGACAGAAGCGGACAGTTGTTTCACATCTGCCTCCATAGGTTTCAGTAAACGTATTCACAACAGACTTGGCTTATTCACAACTGTCGCTAATTTAATTGAACAAGGTTGTTCATCTATTCTCCATTTCAAATTATCTAACAAAACACCTACTATCAGCTGTTGTCCCCCTAGCTCATCAGATTCTGGGAACCTCTTCAGTGAACCTATTGTAAAGGACATTGGATATATTGTAGTGGATGGCGATTTCAGTAATGCATTGGACCACATTTTTGATCGGAATAGTTTTACGAAGATCGCAGATCAAAAAGACAGTCGAGCTCCCAGCTGTGTTACATTTGTCTTGCATCTTGCAATTTTTCATCCTTCCTCAAGAGGCTAAACCAATTCTTTGACATTATACAGATCTTTCTCAAGAACTGACTATTTTTTTGATCAGTTAGGGCCTTGCCAACTCAACCATAAGCTCATATTTGTTGTATTACCCTTTCTGATCATACACCATTCAGTCAGTCTTTCCATATTCCATCTGGTGCTGCCAGTGGGAACATAAGCTAGGACCGTTCCTACTGTAAGACCACAGCATTCTCAAGAAATTAAGTAATGAAATAACTTTCTTCTTTGCCATTTATAGTAATATTGTGTGGGCGTCACTACCAGATAGTGTGAAAGGTAGTGTAATTTCACACATGGCCCAGAAACATTTAAAAAAAGTAAATATCCCTATGTAAGAGCTAGAAAAATGTGTTCATAAACTTAACGTCACCCAATGTAATGGCAGATTCCTCACCATGTCATTTGCACAGGTGCCAGACTGAATCCGGTAGCGCTTACAATAGCTCCTGCACAGCAGCAGGTGACACCATTTGTCTCCACTACATATCTGTCCCACCTCCAGACATGATGACAAAATCTACACATGGGCACTACTCCTGCATGTTGACATCAGTGTCTTTTATTCCATGCCCTTTGACATCAAGTTAGAACTTGGTTACATCGTTTGTCAGTTGCTTTTGACTTTTCCAACCAACACATTTTTGAGTGTGTTCAGAAATGTAGCCCTCAAAACGACAGGGTTTATCTGTGCCACGAAACATACCTCCGATTCTTGCAGCAGATGTTCCTTGCTGCACCCAAAGGCCAGCAGGAAGCTGAACTCTTCTTTGCCCAGCATAAGAAACTGGATCAGTCACTAGGTCGTCGGGGTGTTCCCGTTCCCATTTCCGCTCCTGGTCACCTACTTTGGTCCAAGACTAAATCGAGAGACATGTAGAAGAGAAAATACAAAAAGTCAAGGTGGGGTTCTTCACTTACTCGAAGCTCCTGCTGCAGGGGAGGTTCCTTGGTCCGCGCTCTAAAGGCTCTTGTTTCCTGTATGACTTTGGTTTGATTCCGCTCCTGAATCCGTCACACCCAAATTACACCAGGCCTATGCACGGAATTATAGCCTTCAGAGAGGCCTTTGCTACAGATCTCCAAGTGATTCTGGATCCCTTAGGTGTACCTTCATTCTCCACTAATTCATCAGGGCCTCAGTCAGGCCTTCCCTTGAGCACTAACTGACTCTCTACTGCCACAGCCCACTCCACTTGAGGCGTAGGGCATGTCTCGCCTCCTATGCCGCAGGCCCTACTAGTTGTTTCTCCATCGGAGCCACCTTCGGCCCATAGGCACCAGTAATAGAGAACATTCTAACTCCAATTGTAGATCCAAAACTGATTTCGGCTAGGACACACACTTTGTTGCACTATAACATAAACAAAGTTCAGTATGAGAAAGACTTTCATCCTGTCCTCTTTCCTCGGAGGCAGTATTTCAGGAGGATGGAGGCCCTCATTTGCTCCCCTCAATTTTCATTTTAAGGTCCTGAAAATGTTTCCCACTTTGAAAACGATGATTAGGAGGTTGACTATTTTCTCCCCACAGTACACCAATGCTGGCTGATACATTGACCTACAAAACACTAGTGGCTTGGACACTTCACCTGAGATGGAATTGCATTTATCCTCAGGGTACCCTACAGAACAGTGTTCTTCTTTCACAATGGCATTAGATAGAACTGCAGAGGGTGATATATATTGTTTGCAGCATTTCACCTTGTTTTTTAAAAGTCCTGATGCCTACGCATTTCGAAGCTTCATGCTTCTTCTTCCAGGGCAAAGCGTGAAAATACAGCAGTACCTGACGAACACAGTCCCCTGTATGCTCCATAAATCTACTTGTCCTGTAACAAAATCCACGTGTCCCTTTGGTGCCATGTAGTGCGGCGACAAATTATGGCAGCAATCTCATTATATAAGAGCTCTAATATAGCCTCTCTGGTTATGCTGGGGTAATACCATAGTGGTGTTTGAATACTTGCGATCCTCATGTTGCCACATTTCCGCACATCTACATACTGGGGCTAAAGGTAGTGATAAACAATATTTACAGGGTTAGAATGCCCTTTTGAGTCTGTGCAAACCTACTAACTTGCATGTTGTAAGTGTTTTCAACAACTCTTCTCTAATCTGTTCCCATACTGAGAAATGTTGGCAATTTACTCCTGACAATGGCTGACGTAAACATTCTTCAGAGTTGGGAAAAAAGTGGTTAGAGGGAAACATTTTCGCATAAGCATATCTACACATGCACATTTGCTCATGCTAAATTGCAGTTCACATATATTTTCTAGGACTATTATTTCTCATCCTACTTCTGTAAATTCTTGGGAAATCACGAAAGCTGTATAGCTGCACTTAATGCAAGGAAATTTACCAGGTGTGAACTTTTGAGACTTTGTTTAATAATTGGGCCACTAATTTGGTGTGGCGTTGACCGGGACCTTTTGAGTTTATTAAAATTCTGTCTTTCTCTGTATCGTCTGGATACACTGTGAGTGACAGCATTCTGCTCTTTCACAAGGAGCATATCGGCACACAAAGTAGTTTTATTCAGTGCCAGTAATTACAGTGACAATGTGCGCTTTTTGAGACCAAAACAACTTTTGCTTTTGCCAATGTTTGTTATAATGGTGAGGGCCCGGCAGCTCCAACATCGCTAAAGTTTTACATAAACCATGCCAAAACAAGTCACACATTGACAAAACTAAACAGCTGACCACCAATTTCAGACCTGCAAGCCAATGCTTGTATATTTTTGTTTACCATAATCTTATTGAAGTGTGGTTCAATGGTTAGAGCGGCAGACCCTGATGCAGAGGTCTAGCCCGGGACCAGGGTTCAATTCCCCGCCTCGGCGGGTCTTGGGCTCAAAAATTCCACGGACCTGATAATTCTCGCCTCGGTGCCTATTCCAATCATGGAGTCCCACTCTGCAACTCTGGGCAATAGCTTGCTTAATCTCCACAACGGCCCCCACAACGCTAAGGATGCCTGGTCTCCACCTTGGGGGTGCCCAGGAGTGGACACCTCACAGGGAAAGCCAGGATGGGTTCCACAGCGGTATTCGTACAAGCGCCTTGAGACCCTTGCGGGTGAGTAGTGCGCTATACAAGTATCAATTTACATTTACATTTACATTACATTTACATTTACATTGAAACTGGTTACACTGATTTTCCATTATGTGTCTCTAGTCACAAACAGTTCGTGGCGCTCCTCCACTACCGCCGAGCTCCATGGTGAGGTGCTCATTACTTTTGCTCCCGCTACACACGAGCTGTGCAAAGTACTGTTTCTCGTTGACAAGTTAACCCGGGAGCTCTAAAAGGCCTGAGGTACTCCAAGGCCACATCCTCACTTTCCACAAGCCAGTATCCAGCAACAGAGCCAAGTAAGGGAACTCAAAAGTTATTGCTGCTGCATTTCGCAGCTCTGCAGTGTTCTGGCTACCGCTGCAACATCTCCTTTGCAGTTGGTTCGCTCATTCGCGTAATCCCAGAAGTAGAGCAAACATTTCTCTGAAAGGCGAACCTAGCAGCCACACATGCGGGATCTGGCCGCCCCATAGGAAACTACAGAGACTCATAGGGAGGCCCTTAGATACAGGATAGTAACAGATTTGGAAACAACAAAGTCTTATGGGCTATATAAAAGGAACCCTTTCAGTAACGTATTACTCCTCTCGAAGTCGGCTTGTTCACGTCGAGTAGAGAGCATTTTAAGCTCTCTGATGAAAAATCTGTTCTGTTTACTTCAAACCCTTATTTGCTGACCGAGCCTGGAGGAAATGTATTTGGTTATGCACTCTTTGTAATGCAAAATACCTTCAAATCCTTTGTTATTCCTTCTATGCACTTCTCCTCCCTTTTGTGTCTCTTCTTTCTCTACTCCCATTTCTCTCCTCCCCCCCCATTTTAATACCTCTCTCATAATTCCCTTAACTCGTGTACTTTTTCTCTCATGCCCTACCATCTTCTTACTGCTATTGCTTTCTAATGTCTCATTCTTTGTTCTAAACCCTCCAATTTGTTTATCTTTCTCGTCCCTATCTTGTTTTTACTTTGCTTCAATTTGTCAGTGTTTCTCACTCGCTTCACCACTCTTTATCATCCACTGTGTCATAATTTCTTTTGTTCCTAGATCTGGTCCCTTGAATGTCACCCTCTCGTTTCTCCGTTGTGCCTCTCAGCAGTGTTTCTGCACATTTCCCTGCTATCCTGTTTCATTTGGTTACCTTCCCCCAAAGTTGAAAGTTTCTGTGTAAGCTTTTTTTAAACGTCTTCAGCATTAAGTCTCTCCATGTTTTTTGCAGGTCTCCTCTGAAAACATTACCTACCATACCTTTCAGACTCTGCCTTCCAGCGAATCTCAAGAACTGTCTGAAGACTCACTAGGAACTGCCACAATTATTTATGAACAAGGTAAGATTATTAAACATGCATGAAGTGTAATAGACTATCTTTTCAGAGAACAGTGGTTGTTATGAGGTAGTGAAGCCCACACTTGCTAAGCTACCTTTGGCACCAATGTCATTGTGACCATGGAACATTTAGATTTGTCAACATTTAACACCTTGACCGCGGCGCTGTTGCCGCGCCCTGTGCTGGACATTCCAGAACAGGGCGCGGTCGTGACGGAACCGTTCCGTCATCAGCACAGCTCAGCCGTGACTGATGACGGAACGGTTCCGTCACCAGCATCGAAGGGGTTAAACTTAAGGAACACTGTTCCGCATCATCTTGAATTTCCGTACCAGATTTAGACTGCAATAATAAACCAAGATATGTATTTCTTTGACTGCGTGGGTTAAAATGTTTGCTTTTTATTGTGCAGGGATTAAATCTTGCAAATTATCACAGCAGCACAGTAAATTGTGATGAATGGTGAAGCTTGTAGAGATTAAATCAAAGATGCCAAGGTTATACCAGGTAAAGGCATAACCCTCTATGCCACATACTTGTCTATATAAAATAAATGTTAAAAAATCCTTGTCCGTAATATTATCGTGAAAAACTAGCATGGATCCAACCTTCCTTGACCAATATTAGGCACCTTTGATAGATTCTCTATACACTTCATCTTCATCCTTTAAAATACATCCAGAGGTTGAAATTACTTGGAAACTATTTCATACTTTGGAAAGGACTACAGTGGAGGGAGTGTTGCCAGCATCAGAATGTAAGTCTTCATAAGTGTACATGGCTTTACCGGTCAGGTGTCTTTATCAACAGTTACTTTTTCCTCCAGCAACACATGCCAGGACTTTAAAAAAGCATTTTTCTTCCAAATTCTACATTGTGTGATTCCTATATAGGGATCTCCAGGTCGAACAGGGAAAGTTCTCCTTTGTAATAGAATGAATCCGTTTGACACTAAGCACCATTAGTTGCACTGGATGTCTTGCATGCCAGGCCTCAAAATGCTCTTTCATTTTCAGCACCATCTCCTGTAGTGGACTTGGTTGTAATATATGTTTCTCCTATTATTCTGCAATATCTCACCTTTAAGTTGCTTCCTTTTGCCACATCACAATGCCAAACATCTAAATCTTCCTCGGTGCCGAGAGGATTAATCTCCACTTATGCACACTTACACACTGTGTACCCACCAAACACTGACTGAACTGCTTATTAGAGATTATGCACCTAGTTTGACTATTGCTGGAGCCATTCTGTCTACCGAATACAAGAGAATGGAGCCAAATAGCACGCGGGGGCATTAAGTTGGTCAATCAATCAAAAGAATATTGTTTCATTATCAAAAAGTTTTACAATTTCACAAAAAACATATGCACTCCCAAAACAGATGATTATGGCTTGGGAGATGTAGGACAGCATTAATCGTTACAGGACTAGAATATAAATATATTTTAAAAACAAATTAAATATTAGTAAACTGCCTAAGGCTACCACAGTAAAGCATTCAAGTTTGGAGTTTTTTTTACTTTGCAAGAATTTCCTTAAACACGTCATTCTTTCAGTCAGCAGTGCAAGGCAGGGACATAAATTGTGACCTTTTGCTTCGTTAGTATAACCACAAAGCCTACACATGTTCTTGTTAGCCACAGCTTGGTCCCAGGACCCCTAACGTGAGCTACAGTTACCTAAAATAATGAAATATTGATACATTTAAGTTAAGTTTTATGGTACAAAGATAAATATAAATAATTTTATAATTTATAATTTTAGACCTGGAGGGTCTAGCATCTCATTACTTGCAGGGTAGGCAGGGTTGACCCCTCGGAACATGAAACACCTCCTCTTGGGTGGTTTCTGCATCGTTGAAGCCGAGGATCACAGTTCGGGAAACCAGAACTTGCGTTTCGGTGCCTGCAGGATGGAGCGAAGTAGCTCCGCTACTCCACAGGAGATGCTGGCTGTTTTGCGAAGTGCTGGTAGCCCTCCCAGGCTTTTGGAGGCTGAACAGATGTAGGACGAGTCATCTTTGTCACAATTGTCTGGGACAGCAGGCAGGCTGACAGGGTTGGTTCTACTCCTTATTTCATGCTTCTTGTGGCTATTCAGTATTCTTCTTCTTCTTCTTGAGTCAGTCGATTCTGCTCCTCTTAGACGTGTGACTAGATAATTTCCCACCTGTTCTGGAGCCAAATGGGGTTGGCATTCTCATGGGCTGGTGGAAGCCGGGGTTGCACATCAAAGGGGGCATAGGCTTTGAAACCTTTGGCCTTGATAAGCAGAATGACTAGTCATCTGCTTGGAAGATGTGATAACACTCTCCTGCCAGAGCAGGCATTGTTTCTGACCTCCTGAGAGTGCAGGCTCTCACCCCTGAGGGTCAGTAACTCGTCTGTGGTGGCAGGCCGGAAAGGACCAGTCAGCCAGCACGCTAGAGGACTAGTAAGTTTCAGGGGCCACTTCTAAGGTGCCCTGTGGATGCAGTGTAAAATAAATCTTATACTGGATTCAGTATGGATTTATTAAACCAAGGTATTTGATACCAAACACACACAGATGTCAGTGAAACCATTATGTAGCTGGGTACCTCGTTAAGACTTAGATGACTACCCTGTTCACTTGCAATATCTAGCAATCGAACTAGACATCACAGGGCCATATCTGCTCATGCAGATATGTCCTCACGTAGGAAATAAAGCACCCTGCTTTAGGGCTTTAAGGCTGACTGTAGGGGTGAATTACATATATGATATGCCGTGACTTGGGCATGGCACACAGGAGTTTGCCATGTCGTGGTATCACCATGGTTTGCACTAAGTCACGCAGCCTGTAATGGCAGTCTGCATGCAATTTGTATGGGGGTCCCTTAGGGTGGCATAAGGCAGGCTGCAGCCCTTTGGGATCCTCTGAGATATCCATGCCCTAGGTACCAGGGGTACCCTTTACTAGGGACTAACAGGGGTGCCAACATGTAGGCCAATGATATCTTTTACCATGTTTTAGAGAAAGATCGTTGGCACTGGGGCCTAGGTAGCAGTGCAATTCCAGTCAATAACATCAGTATGGGTGAGTAAGAAGTGGGGGTGATCATGAGAAAAAGGGGGAATTCTCTTACAGTAAGGCTCCAGGCAGTTGCGACAAGGTGGGAAAGCTGTGGAACCAATCTCTTCACTTATTCTGCATTTCTCTGCATCAGAAGAACCCAGCTGATAGCAATAGTTTAAAAACTGAGCTTTCATGGTCCGTGATCGGTGAGGCCCAACACATTCCAGCCAAATATGACCTTGAATCAAATTCAAACAAAGCACATATTACATTTCACTGTACTAAACTGAGTCATGTGTTAGCAGAATACAGCCTCCATGTAGACATTCAAGATATTCCCCATTCTGTTTGAAAGAGGAATTATTCAGAACTCTTCCCTTTCTCAAATCCTCTTCAGATTGCAACATTGCTGGCTTTCTGCATAACACTTAATAGGGGAATGCTTTATTTTGCAGACATTTGAAGCCAAGCCAGCTGATCTGTATTTGTCTGCACTGCTGCTAAAAACGTTGCTCCCGCCTTCCAGGGAAACTTGCCTTACTCTATCTACTGCTAGGCCTTACGCTAGGCCAAAGAAGACAAAGGCCTTTTCCTGGACATCTGTGATAGGTAGAGACTCTCATTGTAAGGGTTGGTGAAATGTGCAGCTGTATTCCACCAAGTAGAAATAGTCTGTCCTCCCCCCCCCCCCTTTGCATCTGTAGAGGGACTACACAAGGTTGGTTGCCTGAGTAAGGTACTTCATTGTTCAACTTTATATCTTGAAGAATGAAAATCCTTTGGTCTACATGACAAGGTATAGCAGAGGTGTCAGAAACAAAATGAGGAGGCATGTTTGAATTTCTCTTTAACGATTGTACATAACCATGTGCTGTCGCTTACTTTTTGGTAAGTAGAATCGAATAGAACAGCGTTTCCCAAACTGGGGGTCGCGACCCACTGGTGGGTGGTCATCTAATTTCTGATGGGTCACAAAAGAGCACTAAATAGAGATCCGTTTACATTTTGTATTTATCTGTCACATTTGTTGTGCTTCAAAGTCAGAGGTCAAATGTCAGGCTATCTCTTCTGACAAATTGCTGTTTATTCTTTTAATATGGGGATATGTGTTTACTTTTTTTTTCTGTGACGGCAAAGTAGTAGGTTTTTTTTAAATTTATTTTTATTTTTCAACGTACAAAAACGGTACATGTTCGTATTTGTAATGTTAAATCTCATAATTGATACTGTTACACACTTGCATAAATTCACAAGTTTGTTATCAGTTTACCAAGCAGGTACAGACCGCGGTTGATTCGTCCCACAGCCCATCTTTTGTAGTAGGGTTTTTAAAGTGAATGTTGTGACAGTCTACCTGGGGTACAAGCAGTGTGGAAGGAAAGGATGTAGGATCTCATTTTTTTAAAATATCTGTAAATGAACTATACACATATTTTAGAATATATCAGCCATCAGAAAAGCAAAAACAAAGCACATTTTTGTAATTCTAAAGTGTGAACAAACTTTTGCAAGTATTCCTAAGCAAGACTCCGGGTAGGCCTTCCAGTATATTTTCCTGCTATTTTTTCTTACCTCACAAAGCCATTTCAACAGAGTCTGTGCTCACTATACATGAACATACGCAATTTTCCCACTTGTGCATGACTTTGTATTCTGGGAGCCAGGTTAAAGTCGCAACTTTGGCTTAAAATAAAATGAAATCTCAAAAGGAAAAGGGAGACAAGAGGAATATCCTAGAGGGGCTCGTCCTGCTGTCGTATGTTTTCTAAAACAAAAGAGCCTGCCCGTTTTATGCATGCTAACCCTCCACAGGATCAATAAAAAACGATAGGTTTTCTTTATAAAACCCTCACCCAACAGGGTTGCCCCTTCTGGCATGCCTCATCATAGGGTCCATCCCGTTCCGCTGCAGAATTGGGCATGCTGCGATCTACCAAATACGTGGGAGAAATTAGGTTTTGTACTGACATATATGATAAGGAATAGAAGTAGGAGAGGTTTGAAGTATAATGGGAGGTTAAAAATACCAACTTAGTGGGTAAATGATACTTCACTCTGTCCCCCATGTAGTATGGTTAAAAATACTGGGGAGAGATAGGAAAGTAGAGGTTGCAACGTGCCTTCCTTTCTACTGGTCTACGTGTTTCAAGACAGTCCCTATGGCTATTCTTCAGGACCAAGGGTCTAACTCCCTGTCGGCTCCTAAAGTCGTACTGTGACAAGATGACTGCATGCTCTCTGCATGCCAGTAGAAAAAGGTTATATTACCTACTTGGTGAAACTTTTTGACAACTTGCAATATATAATGAGAGAGTTAGCCTGCCAAATGGTTGGCAGAAGACAGCACACAGAATAACCAGGTGCTTACACTGGTTACATAGGCAAAGCACGCTGTGTATTTTACTTTTAAACTTTTAAGAAATTACCTCCAAGTGAGAGTTCCTGTGAACTAAAAATTATGTTTTGCTGAAGTGAGCATGCTGAAGTGAGCACATCTAATAGAACAGTGATCCATGTGACCTAAAACACAAAAGCACACTGACACGTACATACTTAATACAAACACTACATAGAAGAGTGAGGCAAACATTTGCTTCAAAGGTTCTGTGGTGGCACGGTGCACCTGTAGTCACACTCTGAGACAATAAACACATACATCATGGTCATCATGTTGTGCTTGTAAGAAAAAGCACAATTGGAGAACAGATGTGACACGTGGGCACTCCACGGCTGCGCTGTACTCTCTACTTCAAGGAGTCCCCTCAGCCAATTCACTTAAAGAAACATCACTGGGACCTGAATATTACTGTCTTAGCCCCAGGCTGCTCTTCAAATACTGTATACTGCAGAGCGAGTGCTGCATCCTCGCCTCACGCAAGAAGCCGCAAATCAACTAGACCGCTAGCTTTTTGTAAATGGCCACCTCAGGTGGAGCTATTGCCTGATCCGCGGACAGGCAGACCTCCACAAGCACCAGCAACGCGTCGGTGTATGTCTATTGTACTGTTGCTGGGTTAAGGGCGTAATAAAATGTGGAGAGTAAGAAAACTTGGGTAAAGACGATCATTCGGCTTTGGTGAACAAATGTATGGAGATGTACAGGCGTGTGTGAATAATGCCTTGTATCCAATTACTTTGGTCAAAAGTTAGATAATAGCGATGCAAGGCACGAAAAAGGGGTGGTTCCTTCAAAAAAGGGACTTCGTTGTCATTGCAGCACTAGTTCATCGGCTGTTGTAAGTAAACTTTGACCCATTTGTTTTTGAAGATATTAAAATAAAATGACTGACATTACACATAAACAAATCCCATAATGCACCACTTGGCCTTGGTTTAACACAAAAATGGACTTGAAGTCTTAACTCCTTAGTCTGCTTTAGAAGGGGTTTTTTCAAATTTGCTAAAATTCATGGTATCAACAACATGATTTTTCAGAAGCATTGTGATTTTTGTAGACATATGCTGCAGGCAGCACCCCTCTCTGAAAAGTGTTACAGCTCCACTGCAGCTCACAGTCCCATAAAGACATATTGATGGGCATGATCAAGGGGGTGGCGTTTCCAAATAATTGCTTTTGGAGATAAACATAAAACTTTGTAAAATATGTGAATTGTTTTTGTAATTGACATTATGAAAGCATGACTGCTATTAGATTAAAAAGTCCACCCGCCTCATGTCTGTTAAAGCGAGGTGGGACCCAAAAGATTGTTGTTCTAAAAGTTGGATTGTTCTAAAAAGTTTGGGAAGCACTGGAATAGAGGCAGAAATCGATGCTACAATACACCCACTATACCCCTCTACCGCCACTGAGAGACTCACCTTGGTGACATTACCAAGTTCCATGCTCTTATAAAAAAAACTTCAGACAGATTCACACTACATGTAACAAGCAGAGAAGTGGATTGCTTCCTATATGATTTTATGGTCCCTGCCAGAAAATCAATTAAAGCCATACCAATTATAGATCACCTCTGGCAAACTAATGCAAAAACCAACAGCAAAAGTTGCAATATTCCTGTGAATGGATACGAAGAGCAGGGTACTAAACAATGTAGTAGTCTAGTTGTACACCCGAAGGCACACTTGGTGGTAGTGTAGGCAACCCAGAGTAAGCCAATAAACCCAGGTACTCTCTTTAATTCTTGCGATGATCAGACAATGGATTCCTTTAGAAAGAGGGTGGCTTTAATCATATTAATCAGAGCTGCGAATAAAATATCTATCTTAAGGAGATATAGCTGCCACATGTGGTCTAATGTAGCACATTACATTGATCTCTTGCTAGAAGACGAAAAACAGGAAGACAAGGGAATTAGTGAGGGTGTAGGACAGACAAGCGATCTTGCCTGCACTAGCAAGTCCATTCCAAAAGCTATCAAAGTTCAAAGTGCTCCTACTGAAACAACTAATGGAAGGGAAGTAGTCCTGTACATGTCTCTTTCTCTTTTGCCAGCTAAAAATACATCCAATACAGAAAGAACAAGACAAACAATGGGCACAGATATCAGGCTCCCATGACTAATTAAGGTCGCACTGAGATGGAAAAATGCGCTCTTGTGCAGGACATTTGGAAAGAACACTAGTGTAGGGCTTTTGTTTCTTCCACCTCACACCGACTTAGTTATAAGCAAAATGCCTAAATGCTCATCTTCAGGAGTTGACATTCAGAGGGATTGTTACAGGATGAGACAGCAAGCCGCATTCTGTCTGCTCAGAACAAAGATTTATTTAAGTTTCTACTGAGTGAAAAGTCCAAAGTACTCCGGGGTTTTCACTTTTTACGGGCTCTCCGGGTCCTCCTCTTCCCTTTATCCTTTTAGTTATCCAGTATTGGGGTATCTTTCATAGATTCACATGCTTAGAATCATCCCCGCCGACGAGGTGGGAGTCTTGCGGTACAATAAAACATATACATTATAGTCATAATAACATTATACCATAGGCTACAGTGTAAGGGGAAGTCACTACAATAGCCTTTCTCAGTTTTTTTGTAAAAAAGCACCAAACTTGGAAACTAGCCAATCAGGCAGCAGCACCCTCTAGAACCATCCCCACAGAGAGGCAAACCCTCAGATTTTCTACCGCACCTCGTGTGTTAGGGTGTCTCCCTGAGCTCTGCTCAGTTTTTTTCTTTGGCCTGTATTTCTGAGAGGAGAATATGTCTGATTCTAAGAAGAGCTTATTTTTGGCCTGTTCTTCATGTGGGAAGAAAAGACTTCACTTTGAGGACCCTCATAAAGAGTGTATTTATTTCCTCTACCCAGCACACAAAGTCAAAGACTGCAGGATCTGCAGAACCTTTCCTGCAAAGACTTTGAAGGATCGTGAAGGACGCCTGCTGGTTTTGCTGGAGAAATTGAAATCATCTGAAGGGGTTTTGTAAGGTGAAGGAAGTCAAGTGTCCACCCCCATCTCCAAGAAAAGAGATAGATCTGGAGATCCTCCTGAGAAAATGAGTAAGACCGTAAAAACTTCATCTTCTGAAGCAGGTCAGTCCTCCTCTCAAAAAGAGAAAAATAAAGTCTCTTCTGAGGAGAAATCAAGAGATAAGGTGAAGGTTTCTCAGAAAACGACCTCAAAATTTCTTCAGGATCCTCCGTTGATAGCTAGAACATCTTCGTCGATGAGGAAATCACCTCAAAAGGTGAGTGGATCTTACGCGTTGAAGAAAATTACACCGTCGACGAAGTCTTCGTCAACGGCGCCGTCGATGAAAGTCCCTACGCCGTCGATAATTCACATCTCGTCGACGCCTGCTTCGTTGTCGAGGATCCCGGTGACGAAGATTCCACCGTCGTCGACGAACATCCCGGCGACGTCGAGCCCACCGTCTACGACGATACCGTCGACGAGCCAACCGTCGACAACGATACCGTCGACGACGATGCCGTCGATGAACTCACCGTCGACGATCATTATTCCCTCGTCGGCGAGTCTACCGTCGATGACGACTTCAACCATGACGTCCACGACCACATCGTCGACGATGTCTTTTCTGTCGACGACAACCATGATCACAACGTCGACGATGCCAACTGTTGCAGTGATTTCAGCGGAATATGAGTCACCTTCAACATATATTTCTGCTACTTTGAGGCGTAAAAAACCCTCTCCTTTGCAAGAAATTTACGCCTATTCTGAGTTCTAAATTGTCGTCTAACAGGCAATTTTATTATGATGTATCCCACATTTCACCTTTGCCTCCCAGCCATTATTTAGAGGAATCTGAAGATGATGATGATCCTTATGGGCAGGCACGTGACCCTTCACAGCTCAGGATATAGTATCAAGAGGAGGATGAAGAGGAAGAGTACTATGTGAGTCGTTGAGAGAACCTCAAGAAGTTTTTCATCAATAACCAATGGTTCAAATGCCAGCAGCTTTGCTACAAGACCTTACGGCAATGCTTAAGTCGTTTTCCTCCACCTCCTCCTCCGCAGCAAGTTTCTGCTCCTGTAGAGATGCAAACTATTTCACCTGAAACACCAGTTTTCTGAGCCCCAGGTGACAATACCTTCACAGCTGTTGCAAGACGATGACGATAACACGGTAGCAGAGAACGGAGAGATTCCTAATTCGCCCACTACCGTGGATGAATGGGATGAATATCTGATCCCAGATCCAGCTTCACCGATTCCATCGGCTGCAGACTCTCCTCCTGAGGACATAGGAGGGTTTCATGCCATTATGGAGAGGGCATCTACAAGATTTCATCTGACTATGCCAGTGCAAAAGACTGAGTGTTTTTTGTATGATTTTAAAGACCTAAACAGAAAGACCACACGTTCTATTCCCATAATTGATACATATGGGAAGAGGGAGTAAAGATCATGAAAACTCCATTCTCTATTCATGCAATTCTGCCTCGGATTGACAAAAAGTACAAGGCGCCGGATGTTGCTACTGCCTGCCTTACAGGTCACCCTAAAGCAGACTCTGTAGTTTCCCAGGCAGCGCAAAGAAAATCTCGGAATCCTTCCACTTCTATAACAGCTCCCCCTGACAGGGATGGGAGGTGCCTGGGTAACATAGGAAAATGTTTTACAACCATGGCAGGCGCTACGGTCCGAGCTACAAACTGTTTGGCCATTTTGAGTAGATATGACCGACAATTGTGGTCAGATATGTCGCCATATATGGAATATTTGCCTGAGGACAAAAAGATAGAGGCAAGGAAGATCCTTATGGAAGGAGAAAGATCGGCTTCTGAAATCATAGATATTTCTATGGATATAGCATTTCTTGGCTTTCGTCAACTCGCCGGAGCAGCTACGTTAAGACGTCCGGGCTGGCTTAAATCAACAAAATGTCGCCCTGAAATCCAAACTAAGATCCTTGATATGCCTTTTGATGGCGACCTCCTGTTTGGAAAACCTATAGATGACGCTCTACAAGATATAACAAGCATTTACAATGCAATAGGTCTCGCAGCATTAAAGTTTGAGTTACTGGCATTGTTAATGACAATGCTTTGCATTATTTTTTTTTTTTTTATTTGCAATTGGTATATAAACATTGTTTGTGAATAGTTAGCTGTTGCTTATGCTAAGCAAAGTTGCCAGTAATATAGAGTGCTAGTCTTGCTTGTTATAAGCAGGCTGATTTAAAGCGCTCTGATACCTGCGGGTAATGTTGGCGCTACATAAAAGTGAAAAGAAAAAAAAAGCCTACCTGTACCACGTCTGTTCTTATTCCGCGATGGCACAAATCTTTGGGTCCCTGTACTTATTAACTGCACCTGGCTGTGGGAAAACCTCCATGGCAGGAACAACGTGTTGCGGGGCAGACACGGGCAATGTAGCCACTGTCCTTTTAGCACTGACTGTAGAGTGACGCAACATCGCCCCGAAGATCTAAACGAACCTAAACACGAAAGTCTTCAGCAACACAGCCCTACACTCCGACAAGTAACACCGGTATTCACAAGCCACGTGACTCCTGTCAATCACGTAGCTTCGTCCCTGCCGTACTCTCTCACTAAATTATTCCTTTTAAGTTTGACAGTAAAATTACAGCTTTTAGTTCAGGTTGGGAGACTGTTTGCCTATATGTAAACCTTTCATGTCACGCAGTAGCATCAGGTTATTGTTCTGTAATGGCATAGCTATTATGTATCCTTTTACACGCACAGTAACATTAAATTTCCCGTGAACAGAAAGCACGAGTGAGCTATGTATGACTTAATTCAAGAGTAATGCATTTTAATCAAACTCAGAATTATGAAATGCTGAGTCGGTCATAAAGTCGAAAAGTGTCACCAGCGAAATCCACATTCCGCTGTTTTCTCGGTTCAAGCCACCGAGCTATATATATATATTGGAGGGTGTGTTCATATATATATATATATATCCCAGAACAAGAGAACGCCATACAGGCTGGAGACAGGATAGGAACTAAACATACGCGCAGCATCACTTCCCAAAGGCCACAATGCCTCCTTTTAACACTGGGACCCAGGTGACCACTGATGTCCCAACACGTTCACGGCAGGAGGTCTACGGAGGATACAAGGGAAAAACACGCCCTGAATGCTACCTACCCCGTATAATATGTAGTAGATTATGCAGTTGAGGCACTGCACGGCCAGGAGCAAGAGCCGACCTTTGTCCACTCCCACCCCCACCCCCATTCCCCCCAGTCGAAAATGAACGCTGAAGCCGGCAATGGCCGCCACACCAAGCTAGCATCCCCAGCTTTGGAGAATGAAAACAAAAGCATCATGGTTGGAAAATACGGCTGCAATGCCTCTTTAATGGGAGTGGGCGGCCTCTGCAGCCACACAAACCACACTCATAGGCTAATGGCGGGTGATGTCTGCATCGGCACAGCGCACAAAGCCGCTCACACAGGAAAATAAATTATACAACCATCGTCGTTTTTTTTTCCTTTACCTGATCTGCGGACGAGCGAGTTCCCTGCAGCTGGACGCTCTTTATCTCCCTTTCGCCGGATGGAGTTATTTATTACATTGATGTTTTAGAAGAACGAGGCTGCGATTTGTTCTGTCAGAGGAGGAAGCCCCAGCAAGCAGCGTGCCGGATTACTCACGTTTCTCCTGTTTCGTCTCCTTTGTCAAAATTACTTGATGGGATTCGCATTGTTTTTACGGGCTCCAAGCATGCTGCCTTCCGTGAAGCTGGCCAGGAAGAGAGCAGTTATCGGCGTGCGGCAGAGACGCCGTCGCTGTGAGCGTGCACATCGGCAGCTCCGAAACTAAAATGGAGACTGACTCACGCGCCCGACCAAATCCTATGCGCGCGTGGCCAGCTCTTGTAGCTCCCTCTCCCATTGACAATGCTGCGCACATGCACAGCTCTTGTCTACCTTTGTCGGCTGAACCGATCACTATAGTTCTCTGGCGTGAGCACGCTTCGCGCGCTTCTAGCCGAGACCTAAAAAAGGTCACAGATACTGCAAGATCGTTGGGTTCTTTATAGTATTGTAAAACACCCTTTCGTGGAGCAAGGGGCAGAGGATCCTACTCCTTTCGTGGGGGCTACCAAAAGTATCAGCAACAAGGTAACCAGGGTCATTATGGATACAATTATCAACAGCAACAGCAACAACAAAACTACAGAAATCCTCTGGCAGCTGCCTATAGGCAACAAGGCAAGAGACGTCAATCTCAGGGCAGAGATTCTGCCAGAAGGCAGTGACAATCCTGTTGCGCCTGCGCCAGATTCGCCACTACAATTCAAAATTCCCAAAATTTCACAGTATTTCGACAATTGGGAGAAAATAACCAAGGACAAATGGGTATTAGATATCATAAAATTTGGACACACCCTGGAGTTCACCAAATTTCCCCCTCCTCATCCACCTCTAAAGAAAAATCCACCACATCTTGCTCTTCCCAGGAAAGAGGTGAAAGCTATGCTTTCAAAAGGGGCAATAGAGAGAGTTCCTAATTCTCAAATAGGAAAGGGATTCTATTCTCGCTTTTTCCTGATAAAGAAAAAGTCAGGAGATTGGAGGCCAATCTTAGGCTTGCGGATGCTGAACAAGTACCTTCAGAAGAAATCCTTTTGCATGGTAACGCTCCAGGAGATTCTTCAGCTTCTAGATCATGCGGATTTCATGACAACCCTGAACCTCCAGAATGCATACTTTCATATCCCAATTCATCCCAAGCATCGAGAATTTGAGATTGATGGTGGCAGGTGCACACTTCCAATTCAGAGTACTTCCCTTTGGCCTACGTTCGGCTCCACGGGTCTTTACTAAATTCTTAGCTCTGGTAGCAGCGCATCTCAGGCTGCAAGGTGTCCAACTATTCCCATACCTGGACGACTAGCTAATCAAGGCTCCAACCTTTCGTAAGGCTTCTCTTGCAACAACAAAATGCCTGCAAGTGTTTCACTCACTGGGTCTTTCACTAAATGCCCAAAAGTCAAGCCTTTTTTCGTCTCAAGTAGTACAATTTCTGGGAGCAAAATTGGACACTCTTCAAGACAAGGCATTCTTGTCCGCAGACAGGATATCTCGCCTTCTATCTCTGGCATCAGAACTTCTAAAAAGAAAGTCTGCTTCAGTGAGAATGATCAAATCTTTCCTGGGGATTTTATCGTCAGCAATCCTGCTAGTGCCTCAAGAGAGGTTAAAAATGAGGCCACTTCAAGAGGAGCTGGACAGCCAGTGGCTCCAAATCTCGGTTTCGTTCGACGACATAGTGCAAGTGACTCCAGTTATTAAAGAAACGCTTTCTTGGTGGAGGAGTTCCAAGAATGTCTCTGTAGGGCTCACTTTTCAACCTACAATTCTGGATTATATCATCACTACAGATGCTTCCCTAGAAGGTTGGGGGGCCCACCTTCAGGACCTCCGCATAAGAGGAAAGTGGTCTTCAGCAATGGCGAAAATGCACATACATTTTCTGGAACTTCGGGCAATTTCACTAGCCCTGCAATCTTTTCTTCCCCGACTGCAAGGATCTACAGTTCTCATCAGGACCGACAACACCACTTGTATGCATTATCTAAACAAGCAGGGTGGTACAAGGTCTCACATTCTGTCCCAAGAGGCTCAGAACATCTGGAAGTGGCTCCTCTTGCACAAAATAACAATCAAGGTGGAGCATCTACCAGGAGCACAGAACACCTGGGCAGATTCTCTCAGCAGAACAACAAAGTCTTGCCACGAATGGGAACTGGATCAATCAGTGCTGGACAACATCTTTCAGAAATGGGGCAAACCGAATCTGGATCTCTTTGCCATCAAGAGCAACCGGAAGTGCCTTTTCTTCGCAAGCTGGGAAACGGGGAAGGGTTCCTGGGGGAACGCATTCATGATGAGGTGGACGGGAATCGTTGCTTACGCACTCCCTCCCTTTCCCCTAATCCCGAGACTTTTGCACAAAATGAAGAAGGAACCATGTTGCATGATTCTGATTGCACCGAATTGGCCGCGTCAACACTGGTTCACGGAACTTCTCCTTCTCTCCAAGTACAAGTCATTCCGCCTTCCGATACAGCTGAATCTGCTATCAATGAGCGAAGGGCAGATTCTTCACCCTTGCCCAGCTCAACTGCAACTCCATGCTTGGTTCCTGGACTCACAGATTTCCAGGAAGTAGAACTTCCTCAGGAATGCAGGGACATTCTAGACAAAGCAAGAGCCCCTTCTACATTGCGGACCTATGCCCTAAAATGGAAAAGATTCTGTCACTGGTGCTCTAATAATAATCTACATCCATTGAAATATTCTCCTGATAAGTGCTACCTTATTTTTATCACTGTCACTCTCTAAGTCTGGTCTAAAATTTGCTTCGGTTAAATTATATTTAGCCGCTATTTCTACATACAGAAGGTCTTCAGGGATGGCGTCACTTTGTTCTAATCGTCTCATTAAACATTTCCTGAAGGGACTTTTCAGAACTTTCCCTCCTATTAAAGCTCCTCCTCCAGAATGGAGACTAAATGTAGTTCTACAGCAGCTCATGAAACATCCATTTGAGCCTATTCATAAGGCTGATATTAAATATCTCTCATGGAAGACAGCTTTACTGTTGGCACTCACCTCTTCCCGAAGAGTCAGTGAGTTACAGGCGTTCACTATACAACAACCATATTTAAAATTCTCTAATTATTACGTCCTTTTGCGAACTAATCCCACATTCATACCTAAAGTTCTAACTTCATTTCATCTCAATGAGCCTGTAGTGTTGCGGACATTCTTCCCCAATCCGTCGTCTGCGGCGGAGAAGCCATTGCATTCTATGGATGTCAAAAGATGCCTAAAGTTCTACATATCTCGAACTGTGTCCTTCAGAAAATCGGATCAGTTATTTCTCTCGTATGGTGGCCCCGAAAAAGGATCAGCTATCTCAAAAGCTACCCTCTCAAAGTGGATTGCGTCTGCTATTCAGTTCTGCCATTGCAAAGCAGGCCATCCATTGTCAAGCAAGCCAAAAGCTCATTCTACCAAAGCAGTGTCCTCTTCTACGGCATTGTTTGCTGGTGTGTCCTTGGACAAGATTTGCCGAGCCGCAACCTGGTAGAGTGTACATACTTTCACTCGGCATTATTGCTTGGATCTGGCAACAGAAGCTGAATCAGCAGTTGGACAAGCAGTACTACGAAACCTTTTTAGATAATGTAAGCCTGATGGCAAGAATGTGTTGTAACTAATGTTGTAAAAGTTCTCTATTTGATATGACCATTATTGTGTATGAGTATGACTTGCTCTTTCTCACAATATAGACATGTTTGTGAATGTTGCATTGGTTTGACATGGTATCTCTTGAACTTCTTATGATACCCACCATCCTCTATGCATATAAGTGTTATTTACTGCTAGCTACTCTGATTCTAAGCATGTGAATCTATGAAAGATACCCCAATACTGGATAAGAAAAGGAGTTACTTACCTGTAACTTCAGTTATTCAGTATTGGTCTTTCATAGATTCAAATGCGACCCACCCTCCTCCCCTGAGAGGCTTACCTTATCATAATGGTATACTACTATCACTAGTGCTATGAAAATCTGAGGGTTTGCCTCGCGGTGGGGATGGTTCTAGAGGGTGCTGCTGCCTGATTGGCTGGTTTCCAAGTTTGGTTCTTTTTACAAAAAGACTGAGATAGGCTATTGTAGTGACTTTTCCTTACACTGTAGCCTATGGTCTAATGTTATTATGACTATAATGTATATGTTTTATTGTACCGCGAGACTCCCTCCTCGTCGGTGGGGATATTCTAAGCACGTGAATCTATGAAAGATACCAATACTGGATAACTGAAGTTACAGGTAAGTAACTCGTTTTCTTACTTCACTGTTTGGACCGTCTGTTATGCCCTTGTTGAGTTATTCACTGGAGCAGAGTACCCTTGGGAAAACAAAGTCATAGGCCATTAACTGTCTGGTAACAGAAGACTAGGCCCGTCACCATTTTACCACCGTTTTCAAATGAGGGCTTTATTCAGGAGTGTTGCTCGTAGTAAGGAAAATAAACCATGAGGGGGTGGGAAGAAACAATATGAAACAGGCCTTCCCATACTCTTATTACCCACCCTCCGGCCTGTGTCCGAAGTACACCCCAACATGCAAGTCAAAATTATAAAGGACCAGTAACTTGAAAAGAGACCCTGCTCCCAGGATCTCTGATGTCACTCCTGACTCAACCCTTATATGCCCGTTCGATAGGTGCGGACCAGAAACTACCCGCTCATATAGCGCACAGCAGTTCATATTACATTGCCTCAGGCCGTGGCTCATTAACGGAGCCATGTCAGCCTTGCCTGTTTCGCCTTCCCTCTGGGTCTCTGCACGTCCTGCTCTGCCCTGCTTCACCTCCGTGCCAGAAACTGGAGATGGTTGTGATCCCACTGTTCTCCTCTTTCGGTGTCTCCCACCATTCTTCCTCCTCCGGCGTCAGCATTTCTCTCCTCCCGAGACCGCTCCAGCCTGCCTTCTCCTCTCGAGACACCAAGTGACAGTCTTCCAGTACCGAAAGTGGGGGCGTGTCTCGCCATGTTGAGACCGTTAAACAGGGATTCTTGGTGCCCTCGGTGCTCCAAACACCGGCCTCCAGGGTGCCTCGGTTACAGGACTGTTGTCCAATGAGGAAATAAATCTACACATCAAGATGTTGAATTGAGGGCCATCTCAAGATTCTATAATCTTTCCTACCCTGAATACGTCATCGATGTTGATTCAGGCTGATAATGCGACATTGATGTTAGCAGGAAGGCACAAGGTCTCAAGTGTTATCTTCAGAGGCTCAGTGCCTGTGGCATTTCGTCTTAAAGATAAAACAACTTCTTGTAACAGACAAAGGAAAAGCAGTCAAAGGCTTACCTCACCCTCAGTATTGCCCCAAATGGGAACTCAACGACAGACTGTTGAGGAATGTTGCGAACCAAAACTAGACCACTTGTAAAACAGAAAAAAAATATCTGTAAGAAACAGGTTAGTATTAGATTCCTTACCTTAGAATATCCCCAGGCGTCAGACTGGATCCGGAAATTTTTGCGTAGCAGTACCCTTGCGCGTCGGTAGGCGTCGTCTGCGGCTACGCGTCCGTCGTCGGCGCCGTGATGACGTCGTCGGAGTACTTAGACTCCGCCTCCGCGTGCTGACGTCAGTTCTTCTTTTTTCCGCGCCATTTTTTGACAAAACTTTTTTGATCCCTTTTGATCATTTTTCGAGTCTTCGACTCCGAACGGTGCCGATAGGGATGCCTAGTTTTAAACCCTGTGAGGACTGTGACCGGCTGATGTCGGTCACCGACCCTCACCGTCGGTGTCTCCACTGTCTCGGCGTCGACCACGACGACAAGACCTGTTCCGACTGCCAGGCCCTGACTTCGAAAGCTAGGCGGGAGCGGTCCCGCAAGCGACTCGAACTCTGACAGTCGGCCCCGCGCCGCGAGAGGTCCCGGTCCGGACGGAGGTCAAGGAACCGGTCGCGGGATCGGAGCCATCATAGCTCCGGGAGTCGACATCACTCCTCTGGGTCGAAGTCGTCGGGTAAGCACAAGAAATCGAAGAGACGTCATCGCTCTTCCGTCTCCCCCTGATGCTCGCGCGACGCGGCCGGGGGTTCGGGTGACACCGCCCACGCGGCTCCGTCGGAGTCGCGGGCATCGCGTCCGGCTCCATACCCTCCGGTCCCTGGGCCGCACGCGACGCTAGAGGAGATCGAGCAGTTCCTCATGGCCATAAGGTCTCTCACTCCTCCGACGGGCTCCGCGGCGCCTTCGGGCCCAGCGGACCCGTCTGTGGGCCCTAGCGGGTCGGGGGCTTTGGACTCGACGCCGTCGGGTGCTTCGGCCCCGGCACCGCCGGCGCCTTTGGGCCCAGCACCGCAGGCCACCGTTGGATCCGGTTCCGGATCCGGGTCGTCGCCGGTTGACCTCGCGACCTCACCGGGCATCGTCGTCCCCGATGCCTCCCTCGATCCGGTTCCGGGCGCCGATTTCGACGCCGTTTGGAGAATTCTACTTCAACGAACGGGCCCCATCATTTGACCCCCCCTTTTTCCTGTCCACCCACCACACCCCCGAGAGCCTGGTAATTCAGGCTTCGAATTCCCAGACCGCATTCCTGTCAGCTCCGCCTGACAGGGAATCCAAGAGGTACGAGCAATACGGGAAGAAGGTATTCTCCTCCCTGAGTCTGGGACTGCGGTCTTCCAACACCGCGTGCCTCTTGGGTCGTTACACCCACTCTCTGTGGGATACAGTTGCGGACGTGCTGCCAGAATGCCCATTGGAGGTACGGGCTAAACTCGGCCAAGCCCTTGTGGAAGGCCGAGATGCGGCACGTTATTCTATCCGGTGTGGATTGGATACCACCGACTCTCTGGGCAGAGTGATGGCAATGACGGTGGCGATTCGTCGCCACACCTGTTGAGGTCCGTCAACTTCTCGGCCGATATCCAGAATACACTCATGGATATGCCGTTCGATGGCCGTCGCCTCTTTGGCGACAAGGCAGACCACGCCCTCGAGCGCTTTAAGGACTCCAGGGCTACGGCCAGGTCCTTGGGCCTCTCGGCCCGCGCCAGCAAACGGGTGCCTTTCGCTCCTTTCGTTGCCAAGGAAGGGGCGCCCCCACACGTGCTGCCTGCCACGCACCGCAGACTAACATCAAACGCGGTGGCGGCCGTGGAATCTGCCGTGGAGATGGTCGGGGACAACGGCGAGGCCAGTCCACACCTTCCCCCGCAGCATCCACCTCAAAACCCTCCTAGTCCGTGCTTTCAGGCCCATGTGACGCCAGTGGCGGGCAGGGTTCGCCATCACCTCTTCCATTGGCGCACTGTCACATCGGACAGGTGGGTGCTGCAAATCGTCCGAAGGGGCTACTCCCTCCCCTTCGAGGCGACCCCTCCAGCCATGCCACCGCAATACCACCGCGTATCGGGGGATCATTTGCGACTTCTGCAGGAGGAAGTTACGGCCCTCTTGGCCAAGGGGGCCATCGAGCGCGTTCCTGCGCCGGAAGTAGGGTGTGGTTGCTACTCCCACTACTTTTTGGTACCCAAGAAGGGCAAAGGGGGCCTACGCCCTATCTTGGACCTACGGAACGTCAACGGCATCCTCCGGAAGGAGAAGTTCAAAATGCTGACACTGGCTCAGGTCTTAGCTGCCCTGGACCCAGGAGACTGGATGGTAGCGTTGGACTTGCAGGACGCTTATTTTCACATCCCCGTCCTGCCAGCCCACCGGCGTTACCTTCGGT
This sequence comes from Lissotriton helveticus, assembly GCF_964261635.1. Classification (NCBI taxonomy): domain Eukaryota; kingdom Metazoa; phylum Chordata; class Amphibia; order Caudata; family Salamandridae; genus Lissotriton; species Lissotriton helveticus. Next base: position 183,759,107 of record NC_136068.1, on the reverse strand, counting down.
TCAGCCTTTGTCCCGGGTCTTGGTCAGGTTGACGCTGCGGCTTCTGGGGCTGATGGCCTCCTGCATCCTTCTGATGCATCACGCCTGGTGGCAGATGCAGGCTCTGCAGTGGGACCTGAAGTTTCAGTGGACCCAGCATCAGGGCAACCTCTCCGACCATTTCCTGATCTCGGAGGGCACTGCGAGATAGCTTCAGTGGTGGCTCACGGACCGCGATTGGGTCAGCGGCAGATCCCTCTCCCTTCCCCAACCGGAGCACGTAGTTGTGACGGACGCGTCCCTCCAGGGCTGGGGCGGCCACATGGGAGAGGCGGAGATCAGAGGCCTCTGGTCTCCGGCGGAGTCCCGGCTCCATATCAACCTTTTGGAGCTGCGGGTGATTCGTCTAGCACTGAAGACATTCCTCCCCTCTGCCCGGGGGAGTGTAGTGCAGGTGTTCACGGACAACACCACCGCCATGTGGTACTGCAACAAACAGGGCGGGGAGGGGTCGTGGACCCTTTGCCAGGAGGCTCTGCGCCTCTGGCAGTGGCTGGAACATCAGGGCGTGACCCTGGTGGTTCTACACCTGGCAGGTTCTCTGAACGCCAGGGCGGACGAACTCAGCCGTCGGTGCATGATGGATCACGAATGGCGTCTGAACTGGGACGTGGCGCAAGGCCTCTTTCAGCAGTGGGGAGAGCCTTGGTTAGATCTATTCGCCACCGAAGAGAGCGCGCAATGTCATCAGTTCTGCGCGTTGGAATTTCCAAGGCGGCACTCGCTCGGAGACGCTTTTCGTCGCGAGTGGAGTTGCGGTCTGTTGTACGCCTTTCCGCCTATACCACTTCTGCCCAGAGTGCTGAAGAAGATCAAACGCGACCGGGCCCAAGTCATCCTTGTGGCTCCGGACTGGGCACGAAGGTACTGGTATCCAGAGCTACTCAGTATGTCAGTCGATCCCCCGGTTCGTCTGCCTCTTCAGGAGGACCTTCTGTCGCAGCAGCAGGGGACGGTCCTCCACCCAAACCTGTCCAGTCTCCACCTCCATGCTTGGAGATTGAGCGGCGACAGTTGAGGCCATTTGACTTGCCTCCTGAAGTCTGTGAAATCATTCTGGCAGCCAGGCGTCCCTCCACAAAGTCGGTATACGCCTGCAGGTGGAACAAATTTGTGGCAAGGTACACAGCAAAGGCTGTGGATCCTCTTTCTGCCACTCTTTCTGAGGTTCTTCTCTTCCTTCTTTCTCTTGCCCAGCAGGGCTCTGCTCTGGGCACTATCAAGGGCTACCTTTCTGCCCTTTCAGCCTTTCTAAGGCTGCCTGATCAACCTTCTTTGTTCAAGTCCCCTATTGTAACTCGCTTTCTGAAGGGCATCACACACATGTTCCCTCCTGTTCCGTTTGTGATGCCTCAGTGGGACTTGAACCTTGTTCTTACGTTTCTGATGTGCGCTCCCTTTGAGCCACTTCACAACTGTCCTCTTCACCTTCTTACCCTGAAGACTGCTTTCCTAGTTGCCATTACCTCTGCCAGGAGAGTGAGTGAGCTCCAGGCTCTTTCATGTACACCCCCTTTCCTTTCTGTCCATCTGGACAAGGTTGTGTTGCGGACTAAGCCATCTTTCCTGCCCAAGGTTGTCACGGCCTTATGTATCGGGCAGTCTATCACCTTGCCCACCTTCTTTCCGCTCCGCATTCCTCTAAAGAGGAAGAGCTGCTCCACCATCTGGACCCAAAACGTGCGATTTCATTCTACTTAGATCGCACACGCCAGTTCCGGGTGGATGACCAACTCTTTGTACGTGGGCGCTAAGAAGGGACGGGCGGTGCACAAGAGGACCATCTCTCGGTGGGTCGTCTTGTGTATCAAGGCATGTTACTTCTTGGCAAGGAAGGAGCCTCCTGTTGGGCTGAGGGGCCATTCCACTCGGGCCACGGCGGCTAGCACTGCCCTGGGCCGGGGAGTCCCCTTGCAGGACATCTGTCAGGCAGCTACGTGGGCATCGCTGCACACGTTTGCAAGACACTACTGCCTGGACAGCCAAGTCCGGAGGGAAGGCTTCTTTTGCCGTTCCGTCCTCCAGGACTTCTGGTGTGATTATTGGTTCGCAGACCCACCATCGGGGTTGGTATTGCTGGGGTATCTATTCTAAGGTAAGGAATCTAATACTAACCTGTTTCTTTCAGATGAACAAGTTACTTACCTTCGGTAACGATATATCTGTAAGAAACAGCAGTTAGTATTAGATTCCTTACCGACCCACCCATCCTCCCCGTTCTGCGAACAGATATCTAGGGTTAAGGTCATCCCCTTTCAGGGCCCTAGTTTCAATGGCACCAGTGTTGGTTTTTAACATGACTCTGCGTTTCTGGCGCGGAAAAGCTGTGTCTAAGAACTGACGTCAGCACGCGGAGGCGGCGTCTAAGTACTCCGACGTCATCACGGCGCCCACGATGGACGCGGAGCCGCAGACGACGCCTATCGACGCGCAAGGGTACTACTACGTAAAAATTTCCGGATCCAGTCTGACGCCTAGGGATATTCTAAGGTAAGGAATCTAATACTAACTACTGTTTCTTACAGATATATCGTTACCGAAGGTAAGTAACTTGTGCTATAAGTACATACGCTGCTCAATCGTGCACATTCCTTGTCTAAACCTGTGTTGTTTCTGAAAGGACATTATTTGAAGTAGCCCAGCCCTCCAATCGCACAAGAAGGATCCTGTTCAAAATCTTCACTGTGGTATTGAATTAGGAAATAGGCCTATAACAGTCCGGATCGGATCTTTCACTTAAAAAAAAAAATCAGCACCACCATAGCCTCATTCCACGTTGAAGGGAGAGGTCCACCAATGGTAGCTCTGAACTTTGCTTGATGGCTACCTATGTCTCCCTCACTGTAATGGACTGGCTACTGTAGCACCAATTTCCTATCTCGTCCTGAAGTAGCATCAGATCTTGGCAGTGATCCTCATTATTCAGGGGGTTGAAAACTCGGGTAAAATGTACAGCCCAGGCTTACTCTAGTTATTAAGAAATCTACATTTTTCCAGAAGGGACAGCGATGTACCTACTGGAAAAAAGGGACTATTCGCACTTCCCAGAATTGCCTTGTATCCCTCATCTCCCCCAACAGCCAAGAGGTCAGACCAGGCCTCATTTCTGATTTCGGTATTTCTAGCCTATATTGTGTCCTTATTCATTTTACGCGCTACTGAAATAATGTATTTATTCTTTGGGACAGTATTCAGTGGCATCTTTAACTGTCTGTGGGCCTTTGAACAAACCGAACTAAACCACCAAGGGCGAGCGGGCATCAGAATAGGGCGTGTCACTGTTAGGGCCTCTGCAGTACCAGAACACACTCTCATACGCCTTTATAACACAGAGCTTGGAAGCCTCCCATGACAGTCACTTGTGTCTTTGCTCAAAATTTTCGGAGACAATTTTCCCCAAGATTAATATTCAGTCGACCTGCTCCCATTTGGGTCTAAAACCTTTGCTTCTGTTATAGGTAAGGGGGCCACCTTTATCCGAGGTACAACTGCCTCGAGGTCTATTTTAAGGGAAACAGCTAAAGGATTATGATTGCTCACACAATTCTGGAAAATTTTAAAATACACCACTAGGTAATTGCAAGTATTAGAAATTAGCATAAAATCAATAGTACGAAATGTTTTCCCACCTATGAACGTAGGGTAAATGTTAGAAGTAATCCTAATACATTCCTTCACAAACACTAAATCCTCAGAAAACATTATATTATTCAGAGCATCCCTATGAATGTTTAAAACGTAACTACTCCTGCCCATCCTTTTTTCCAGGCCACACACTCTCCGGCATAGTCGAGCTAAATTTAACAAGGTCGAGCTGTTTTTAGGTCCTACTCGCCCTTTTTGGCGAGTAGGAAAACAAACCAACTTTTGTCCTCCGTCTGTGAAAACGGAGCAAATGACTGACTGACTGACTGATTTTTACTTGTACAGCGCGCTATTGCCGAGGCGTCTTGGCGCTGTGTTAGGAACGAGACATCAACTGTGCAAAAGTTTGGATGACTTTAGGGGAAGAGCCAGGTTTTAATTTCCTTGCGGAATGTATGTCTACTGGGCAGACTTCTTATGTGCAGTGGAAGTTTGTTCCAGAGTTTTGACGCCAGAAATGAGAAGCGCTTTCCTCCACAGCGTACTTTCTGTATCTTTGGAACTTGTAGCAGGCCCAAGGACGAGGATCTAAGGGTCCGCGCAGGAACGTACTTCGTGAAGAGATTCCGCACTTCTTCCGCGCCCTCTCCAAACAAAGCCTTATGGACTAGACAGAGTGATTTGAATTCTATCCGTCTATACACTGGAAGCCAGTGAAGGTTTTTTATAGCTGCCGAGGTGGGATGATGTCTTGGCAGCCCAAGCAATACTCTGGCCGCAGCATTTTGAATGGCCTGGAGTTTGTTTAGTTGGGCTACACCCAGTCCAAGATAGAGAGCATTGCAGTAGTCAATTCTGGAGAGTATGGTTGACACAACAGCAGTTTTCCTTAAGGCAAATGGTATATATGGGAGGATCTTTCTCAACCCTTTAAGGGTAAAGAAACAGGCTGATGTTACCTGATTGATCTGTGCTGCCCAGGTAAGATTTTTTTCCACCATTACTCCCAGATTCCTTGCCTTTGCAACTGGTGTCGGAGGTGTTCCGGCCGTGCTCGGCCACCATAACTGATTCCAGATTTGATCTTTTGAGCCAAATTCAATGACCTCTGTCTTGGTTGCGTTTAACTTTAAAAAGTTAACATTCTTCCAATTCATCACGGATGACATGCAACTACAGAAGTCCAAGGCTCTGGAGTCTGCACCCTTGTCTATCGATACTATAAGCTGTGTATCATCAGCATATGATACCAGCTTAAATCCATAGCTCTTTATCAGGCTAGCTAAGGGGGCTACATAAATATTAAACAACGTTGGTGATAAGGCCGATCCCTGGGGAACTCCTCCCGGCAGGATGAATTCTTCCGATCTAAGACCATTCCAATAGACCAGTTGTTTCCTGTCTGCCAGAAATGATGACAGGAGAGAGAGTCCCGTCCCCTTGACACCTGCCTCTTGCAGCCTTTGTTTCAACACAGTATGATTTACCGTATCGAATGCTGCTGTTAAGTCAAGTAGGACCATTACAGCACTCCCACCTTCATCTGTAGCCCTACGGATTTCATCTATTGCTAAGACTAAGGCAGTTTCCGTGTAATGTTTGGGTCGGAATCCATGTTGAGTGATGTCCAATAAGTTGTTTTTCTCAAAAAAGGACATGAGTTCAATGTTTAAAGCCTTTTCCAACACCTTTGCTGTGAAGGGTAGACAGGAGATGGGTCTGTAATTCGACTCAACCTGTGGGTCCAGTTTGGGCTTTTTTAGAAGTGGGCGTATACATGCTTTCTTCCATGTTACAGGGAACACTCCATCCAACAGAATTTTGTTGATTAGAGGAGATAGCACAGAGCTTATGACTTCTGATGCCAGATGTATTATATGAGGTGGGCATGGGTCTAGCGGGGAACCCGATTTTATACTTAATATCAGTTCCTCTACCTTCTTTTCTGTTAGTAATGTGAAGGATGACAGAGCTTCATATTCCACTCTGGCTTCGGAGTGAACTGCAGATTGCTCCTCTGTATTGTGTATTGCTTTTTCTAAGTTATCATACACTAATTGAACCTTATTCTGAAAGAAAGTGGCAATTTTGTCTACAAATGATTGTTCCGGTATGAACATGCTATCTCGAGGGCATCTCATCAGGGCATTGACTGTCTGGAATAGTTCCTTAGAGGAATTTGCAGCATTCTGGATTTTGTTTGTATAATATGCGGCCTTTGCTAATATGATGGCAGCTTTGTATTCCTCCAGGGCTGCACAGTAGTCTTTCTTATGAGTAGGACTGTATTGGGATCTCCAAATTCTTTCTTTCTGCCTGCACTTAATCTTGATTAGTTTTAATTCAGGTGAATACCATGGTGAGGAGGCTTTTTTAATTGTAGATTTTTTCGACACTTCTGGTGCTACTTTGTCTGCCGGGGGATTATCCAGCTATGAAAGCTATCTATGGTTTGATTTAACTCGTGCGATATTACCGGCCTATTTGCAAGGGCTGATACAATCTGTGCTTCATTCACTGACTTCCAGATTCTATACTTATTGTCTGGAGTCTGCGGGATATATCTTCTCTTGGCTGATAGATAAGATACATCAAAATAAATCGCCGAGTGATCGGTCCATGGTAAAATGCAGATTTTCCTGATGGATATGCCAGAATTATTAGTGCATATCCCGTCTAACGTATGCCCTGCTGTATGTGTGGGCTCGTCAATAATCTGATAGAAATCCAGACTGGCTAATTTATCCAGTAGGCAGCTGGTGTCAGGGTTTTTTATATCTTCTAAATGGAAGTTAAGATCTCCCAATATTGTAAAGTACGGGGTATCCAGGCATGATTCCATGAAGGTATGAATTGCCTTTAGGAATCCCACTTTAGATCCCGGGGGCCTGTAGATTAAGAGGCCAGGGAATATCTCTTCCTTATTCAATTTTACAGAGAAGGATATAGCCTCGGCATCAGTTATGGCCTCAGCCCTGGTTTTGACCTCAAGAGCATCCCGATATATTATGGCTATACCTCCACCTTTAGATCCTACTCGATCATGGGTAGTAACAAAATATCCCGTTGGGACTGTGATCTGCCAATCAGGGTCGCTATTTTCGTTTGACCATGTTTCAGTAAGAAAGACTAAATCGGGTCTTTCTACTTGAATCAGGCATTCCAATTGAAATTTATGTTTCCCGATCGATCTAGTATTTAGCAAAATGCAGCTTAAAAGTGACTTTCCATTTGTCACATCATCTTCACCAGTGCTACTTTCTTGATCTACCCTCCATTTACAGTGGTCACATTTGATAGTGCCATGTGAGTTTCCTGTAATGTTGTGAGGGGTGCATGTATTCAACTCTAATTGGAGTAATTGTTCCTTGGAATACATGAGCCTGGGAATTTGGGCAGAACCTATGGCCCTCGGCACGGTCTGGGCGCGGACGGGCGCAGACGGGCACGCCGCCGGCGCGCCCGCTGCGCCCGCCCGCTGCGCGGTCGGTGCATCTGCCTTAATATAGGAAGTGATGTAGGGGGGAGGGACCTCGTTAGCTCCTTTGCTGCAGCCACAACTAGAGCGCTACTCTTCAGGCGGCTCCACTTCCTGGACGCCGCGTTAGCACTAAAGTTGTTTAAAGTATGCTGAGCAGCCTACACCTTCAATTCAATTGGTAAAAACGATTTTGCAGTACAAGTTATTACAACGCTTTCCAAATATATAAAAACGATTTTTAAATGCAGATCATTAAAACGATTTTCAAATACTAATTAGCAGGACATTAAAAAGCCCACCGTGCCATGCAAGTATTGTCTCTCTAACACCGATCACGGCGCTGACACTGGCCTTAATATAGGAAGTGATGTAGGGGGGAGGGACCTCGTTAGCTCCTTTGCTGCAGCCACAACTAGAGCGCTACTCTTCAGGCGGCACCACTTCCTGGACGCCGCGTTAGCCCTAAAGTTGTTTAAAGTATGCTGAGCAGCCTACACCTTCAATTCAATTGGTAAAAACGATTTTGCAGTACAAGTTATTACAACGCTTTCCAAATATATAAAAAGATTTTTAAATGCAGATCATTAAAACGATTTTCAAATACTAATTAGCAGGACATTAAAAAGCCCACCGTGCCATGCAAGTATTGTCTCTCTAACCTCTAAATGTGACAAGATAAGATTTAAAGGCATTTTTATTGCTCACAAAGTTAATAAGCAATAAAGATGCCTTTAAATCGTGTTATCTTGTCACATTTGCTCCACTTTCAGAGACAGAGGTCAAGTAGGTTGCAGTTAGGTCGAGGACATTTTTTAAGGTACTAGTCCTGCAGGACTAGTACAATTTTTGGGATTTTTCGAGCCCTGCGGTTACTAAAATCACAAACTGTACGATTAAACTCTCCTCCCCACAACCAACATGGTGAGGGGCATTTCGCTCTCACTATACTAATTTCTTTGGCCCACATAATCACAACATTGGAACAACGATGGTCAAATATGCCATAATAAAAATGTATAATCGACAATTTCACGGAGCCTAGTCCTGAAAGAAATAATAATTGGTACCAGGGAGAGGAGCTATCAGATTTAACTTTTATACCTGTAAGCTTAACTGAGAAATAGCCAAGCCTCCCATAGCTCTCCCGGAGCAGCAAGAGCAGCTGGGTTACAAACGGAAAGAAACCCACTTACATAAAAAATAATTCTAGGTGCCAGTCCCTTTATGGTGTCTGTATTGCTCCTTGTGGACAAGTCTGTTTAAAAGCAGATCTGGATCTTCATGTGCATAATGCAATGAGACGAACTGGCAGGGCAGTATTTTCATGAAGGTTGCTAGGCTGATTACTTGAGGGAAAAAGCAGCTAAAGATGGGCCTACCCATACAAGCCAGATTAACGACAATCCAATTATCGTTCCATTTGTGCCCGAACTTCTCGAATCTGGGAGCCTTTGGGCAGCGTTTGTTTCTGGCCAACTGTTTGAACTTTTGTCCCTTGCTGCTTTGCTTCAGTCAGCTAGTATGATTCATGCTCCCAGCTGTGGTTCATCACTGGGAAGTTTCCCAATGTTTTTGATTAAAAATAGCTGAATCCCACAACAGCTTTAAAAGCCATGTTGATCTAAGCTAGGCTTTTGATGTATTTTGTTTAAAAGTTGGATGAGGTAGCTGTTGAGTCGCCTCGTTGTTCCCACTCAGCAGTTAAGAATAACTTTATTTGCTTAACCCCTTGAAACATAATGGGCTGCGGTTTTACCACTGCGTGTTGCGCCTTAGTGCATGTGAGTAACATGACCGCAAAACTATTATACACAGGAATACAGAGATCAAACAGACATACAGAGCCTGCTGCCCTTGCACCTTTGAAGGGGTGAGGAATGTTAAGGCAGTGCCACCTTAAAGTGCAGTAGTATGCAGGAAAACAAAACAAGTGACATTTCAAAATTCTTGCTACGATACAGCAGAAATTGTGATGACTTAGACATTGTGAAAATTCATGGTAGAAACAACTGGTGAAAAGAAAAATAGAGTCAGTGAACATGAGCAGCTGCACCAGGCTATTAAAAATGATATGGCCCTATGGATTAGAACTTTGAGGTGACTTTTTCCAAATTCTTTTAATTCTTGAATGAAGAGATATTAGTTTCACACTGACCAGTTGACAAAGAAGTAACCTTTATTGAATTGTGCAATAGGGAATCTCAGAGGACATTTGTAAAGGGTGTTACATGGTAGGCTTATTTATCTGTGAGACACTGAAGAGCCAAGCTCTAATCCCCACTCTTTTCCATGCCTTTGTGCCCCTTCTTCATCTTCTGTCTAATGGATACGTCCTACTGTAGATTCCTTTCTCATTAATTTCCTCCAGGCACTGGACTGGATCTGTTGAAATAGCTCTCATGCTCCAGTAGGTGGTGCCCTGGCTCAACCCTTCGTACAGTTCTTTCACAGATTTGAGGAGGTCACAGAACTGTACACGGAGTCACCTAGCAGTCTGTCAGCTTGTCTTTCTCTTTAAACAAATGTATTTTTCAGTACCTTTAGGTAAAATGTCTTCGAAGTAAATGTCAGGCTTTTGTAAATGTCGTTCCTGTCACTCAGTGTTTCTCTTTTGGACCTACTTGGTGTCTGCCCATGGAGCATGTATCTTGCATCTGCTTGCAGGTCTCACCATCGTGGCTTCATTCATTTGACAATTATTGAGTGAGGTCCAGAATGGGATTTCTTTTATGTCTTGAGGTGACGACAAGGAACAGAGTGATCACCTCTTCAGATCGTGTCCTCAGGACAGGTACATAGGGATGCCTTTGTTCATGAGAAAATCTTCCTACAGAAAGTTTAAGAAGTATTGATCGAAGAACTTTTCTTCCTCTTGAAGTTTCTCCCATTCACAGTCCCATTTCCATGAAGACTCTGACCTTGCCATCATCTTCAGATTTTTCTCCTGATTTGGAGAACAGGAGCCTCAGCACCAGCACCCTGTTCCAGTCCGGTTTAGCCAGACCCACTGCTTGTGTTTCTGACTTATGGCACTGACTCTATTTGTGTCAGACCTTTCGCCCTGATTTTGCTGGTAAATATTCCAACCTTCACTTCCTCTGGTGCATCTTTGGGCCCTATTGTACCTGCACACCTTAATATGCCTGCAAGACATATGACTGTGCTTTGACTGGTGGCTTCTAACCTGGCACTGGTTGAACCCTCAAAAATCCTGATCCCGTCTTTACCCTGGCAGCCTGTGTTTTGCTGCCAAAGGCCTTGCCTATTGTTTCGGTGAGGATACCGCATCAGCCACAGTTCGAGTTCCAGGGCCCTTACAGAGTTATCTCGAGACAAAGATTCAGATATCGTGAAAAGCAGAGAAGCCCAGTCTTGGGATTCCTGCTGGCCGTGTTTAGGCTTCGGATGAAAGCTTTCATGTTCAGAAAGTCCATAGTGAGACGGACACCCTTCACTCTAATTTGGACTTCAATGAAGGTCTTTAGCTTTACAGCACGTCATTACTTCTACTGATGTTGTCCATGACTTTCCCTCAGCATTCCCTTCAGAGTACATTCTTTCTTTTAATAGACTCCTAAGCAAGGTGACTGAGGCCTTTAAATTGCCTTTACCAGCTGCACAGGTTAAGACATACATGTTGACACCAATCCTCCAGATTGCTCCCTCTATATTTGAACCATTTTACCTTTTAAGTAGGTAGCTTTAGACACTATTATGTATGCCTGATTTAAGCCAGCCTCCTCTAACGCCGTCTACTGCAAATTTGCTTGTAGCCCTGCTCTAGACGACCCAGCATTTCAGTCCTCTTTTTCTATCACCTGAAGGTCTGATACTTTAGACACCTGCACATTTCAGAATCATTGCTTTCTCTAACCGCTCCTTTTTATCCTGTGGATTGAAATGGAGAAAAATAAATCTTCATGCAACTCCACATGCCTGTTAATGCACTATTCCCATGCCCTTTGGAGATATTTATTTATTTTCGAAATTTTTATAGCGCAACAAATACCCTGGGGTGTCTTGGCGCTGTGGAGCTACTAGAATCAACCATCATCTTACTGGTTGAACAACCATGTTTTTAAGAGCCTACGAAAGCTCATCAGGTTCGGGGCGGTCTTAATGGCCAGTGGCAAAAGATTCCAAAGTTTTGGAGTGGCCACCAGAAAACGCCTGTCTCCCCAAGTGGCAGTTCTTGTACGCGGTACAGAGAGGAGACTGGTGTTAGCCGATCTTAATTGCCTCTTGGGAGTATAAAGCTGAAAAGCTTCAGTAAGGAACCTGGGTCCTATGCCATGTACTGCCTTATAGGCAATGCAGAGGGCCTTAAATTTGATGCGGCTCTCGACTCTCAGCCAGTGGAGGTGGCGGATGGCAGGGGTGGTGGGCTTGCGGCGAGGGATATTTAGGAGAATCCTTGCAGCCGCATTCTGGATAGACTGCAACTTCGTTAGGACACGCTTCTGAGTATGTAAAAAGAGAGCGTTCCCATAGTCTATTTTTGAGAAAACTAAGGTAAAGACCAGAGTTTTCCCGGCTGAGGTAGGGAGGTAAGGCAGTAATTTCTTAATTTTTTTCAAAATAAAGAAGGCTGAAGAGACAACCTTATTAGTGTGGAGGTCAAAGGACAGCTTACTGTCAAAAATCACTCCCAAGTTTCTGGCCTTTCCACTGGGACAGGTGGAGGGCCCAGCTTTTCAGGCCACCAGATAGACGACCATTCAGGGGAGAGCCTGCCGAAGGTCATGATCTCGGTCTTGTCCGAGTTAAGCCTCAGACAATTCGAGGCCATCCAGGTGCTGACCTCAAGCATGGCTCTTTGGAAGTTGGCTGCCACAGTAGGGCCATCTCTATGGATAGCCAGAACCAGCTGGGTATCATCTGCGTATGATGTAAGCCGTACCCCATGGGCCTTTATTACCCTCGCCAAGTCCGCTACGTAGATGTTAAACAGCATGGGACTTAGCGAGGAGCCCTGTGGGACTCCACAAGGGAGTGCAGAGATAGGGGAATAGAAATCTCCCAGCCTCACTGTCTGGGTACGGTTTTCCAGGAAAGATGAAATAAGATCCCTGGCCAAACCGTTTATCCCCAGGGCTGTGACACGGTCGACCAGAATGGTGTGGTCGACCGTGTCAAAGGCTGCTGATAGGTCCAAAAGGATCAGGACAGCCGCCCCTCCCTGGTCCATAATCGCCCTGATCTCATCAGAAGCCTTTATCAAGGCGGTCTCAGTTCCATGCCCTTTCCTGAACCCAAACTGCGTTTCGTCGAGGAGTTGGTGAGCCTCGACGAACTCTGAGAGTTGTCTATTCATCAGGAATTCGCATACTTTGGCAGGAAAGGGCAGACACGCAATGGGTCTGTAACTGGCCACAGCTGTGGGGTCTAGGGAAGGTTTTTTTAAAAGGGGTTTTATGACAGCCTTCTTCCACAAGCTGGGATATTGACCTGTGTGGAATGCAGTGTTGCAGATTTCCATGAGTGGACGTGAGATCACTTCTGTGAGTTTTGCCATCACGGAAGGAGGACAAGGGTCCAGAGGGGAGCCCGACTTGATGGTAGAAATGAGTCTGATGATGTTATCCTGTGAGGTGGGTGTAAAACAAGGAAAGCACTCATGATTATGCTCAAGAATTACTTCTTCCCCAGTACAGACTCTATGTTTAGTTCTGATATCCCCTTCAAAGGATGTATATATATCTGCCACCTTTGTGGTAAAGAAAGTGGACAGTTGATTACAGAAGATCTGTGAGGGTTCGACCCCAAGTCCAGTGGAGGGAGTGGACAGAGTCGTAACGACAGAGAACAGCTCTCTAGCAGAATTTGCGGAGTTCTCTATTTGTGCCGAGAAAAAAACAGTTTTTCGGGCAATAATCGCATTTTTGTATATTCTCAGGGCATCTTTATAAATTTGTTTGGCTATGGGGCAATAGACTTTCCTCCAGCGCCTTTCTAGGTTCCTGCAATGTTGGCGGTGAAGTCTAAGATCTTCAGTGTACCAAGCGGCCGACGGAGATGCTCTATTGGGTCTCGTGAGTTTCTCCGGGGCCACTAGATCGGCGGCACTTCGAATCCAATCCTGGAAATCTGAGGCTGATAGGACAGGGGTATCTCCTCCCTGAGGGCAGGAGAAGGCCAGGGAATCTAACATCTGAGGGATATCGGCGTGTTTCCAGGCACGAGTCCCTGCCCTGGTTCGTGGCCTGGGTAATGAAAGATTTGCGGTCCGGATATCTAGCTGAAATATAATGGCCCTATGGTCTGACCACGTGATAGGAATGGTATCCAGTACAGAGATGTCAGGGTCATTAGTGAACAGACCGTCTAAGGTATGTCCCGCCTGATGTGTGATGCCATTGACCAATTGGTGCAGTCCCAGATTGGAGAGATCAGCAATAAGTTGGATAGTGTCATGGTTGTCCTGCTCTTCCAAGTGGAAGTTAAAGTCTCCCAGTATCATATATTTCTCAGAGCTTATAATGTGATCATTTAAGTCAGAAAAAGTAGAAAGAAAAGGGTTTCGGGGGCCAGGAGGCCGGTATAGTAGTATACCTTTCAGAGTTTGTTTAGAATTAATGCTGATAGCAAAGGTAGCTGCTTCACAGTTGGCGGAATTTATGGGATCCAAGGTGGTACGGTATTTATCCCTGTAAATAATAGCGAGGCCGCCACCTCTTCCTATAGGTCTATCATGTCTGGCTACACTATATCCATCAGGGGTTGCAGCGCAAAAATCCGGCCCTGACCCGGCATCTGCCCAGGTTTCAGTGGCAAATAGTAAATCCAGGTCATGGGCGAGTATGAACTCGCTAATCTGGAAACTATGGGATGGAAGAGATCGTGTGTTAATAAGCGCTGCTCGACTGCTATAAGAGACAGCGTTATCTGGAACATAAGACAAGGTGTAACTAGGGTCTAGATGGACTGATAAGTGAGAATGTGGGAGTTGGTAGCTACACCCCGGACACGGGGGGGGACGGACGCCCACCATCGCGGTAGGACACACCGTGATACAGTCATGATGTAGCTTACCTAGATTCAGCTATTTTAATTGCTGAGGAGAATAGCTCAGTCGAGGACCAGGGGTCGTGGCCCTGGGCCGTATCCGGCCGCTGACGGGCGCAGACGGGCTTGGCTTTGGCGCGGCTTCGGCGCACGCCCGCTGCGCCAGCCCGCTGCGCTGTCTGGTCATAGTGCTCATTTATTGGCCGTGAGGAGGGTGGGAGGCCAGCGCGACTAGAGCGCAGCCCCAGCCCACACCCAAGATGGCGCCCGCCGCCGCCTACAGTCAACCAAAGCGGCTAGGCGAGGCGAAAGAGAGCTTAATAGCGTGAGGAGGGGTGTTAGAGTGCCTCAACTACATTCCCGTTAAGCTAACAGATTAAAATGCCCCCAAATAGATTCTTTCAGCACGAGATGTAAAAAGATTTAAAATACAAAGAACAACAGGTTAAAAAATGCAGCAATGAGTATAACTGATCCCAAGTAGCTCGCAGCCCTAGTGCTCACACAGGGAGAGCTCAGAAGGCAGCGAGCGTCGAAACACGGCAATCTAAGTAGTCTGGGAGGGCGGGAGGCCAGCGCGACTAGAGCGCAGCCCCAGCCCACACCCAAGATGGCGCCCGCCGCCGCCTACAGTCAACCAAAGCGGCTAGGCGAGGCGAAAGAGAGCTTAATAGCGTGAGGAGGGGTGTTAGAGTGCCTCAACTACATTCCCGTTAAGCTAACAGATTAAAATGCCCCCAAATAGATTCTTTCAGCACGAGATGTCAAAAGATTTAAAATACAAAGAACAACAGGTTAAAAAATGCAGCAATGAGTATAACTGATCCCAAGTAGCTCGCAGCCCTAGTGCTCACACAGGGAGAGCTCAGAAGGCCTGAAAGAAAGATAGTGATTTCTATCGGATCATGTGAAGGGACACTAAAACTTTGTGATGGATTCGGGCGACAATTGACAGCGCGCTGAAATACCAAGTGGCGCGTAGGCGTATGATGACAAGGCACTAGAGGCTGCAACCGCATGGGAAGCATTAGTGCAGGCGCTGCGAGATTGCGAACCACATGTCGACTGAGAGGGGCAGACTACTAGAAGGAGGGGAGCCACTCGCAATGCCAGGCGTGATACATAGACCAACCTATGGTTTCTCTTAGGAACGTTTATCAGTAGGACAGGTAGCTGATGAGACGCGTCGGGGATGGGGAGTTGGGGTGGGGGGTGGGACACTTTAGTTTGTTGTGATAATTTGGGGATGACCTCAGGTTGTGTAGGGTTCTTTTCTCCGGGGCATTGACAGTGAGGCCCCATTATGGAGGCTTATCGTTTCATGTAATCACTCATTGATGGGGACTTCCTTTATTAGGCTTTTGCGGATGTGATAACTATTTTTGTGCGAAGAATTAGGAATGTTTGTACAAAATCAATAAACTACGTTTTGAAAAAAAATGGATTCGGGCGACAAAACAACTTCATAGATCCAATCTTGACACCATAAACTCAGTGGATAGGTATGTGGGGTTTTCTGTGACCCTTTGCACTGTGTTGCAGTTCACTGCCCTTGCTGAAGAAGTACAGGCAAATCTGCAGGATACAACCTTCAGTGGGACTCTCCACTTTCACAAAATGTTGTTTTGCACCTTGAATCCTTTTCTGACTTCACCTGCTGTGCATCTGTCCTACCATCTAGTTGTTGGTCGAAATCACGTTTTGTCCTTCTGTTTTTTTTGGGGGGAGGGGTGTTGTTTTTTGGTTTTAAATCCATCCCTTGTGTGACGTCAAATGGCGCCCCAGAAGTTCTTGTGCATCGCCGCCATCTTCACATTCTGTTTTTTCGCCATTGAGTCTGGAAGCACACTGGAGGAGCTCTGAAGAATCTTCAAAGATGTGCAGAGAACAGAATGAAAAGTGTACTGAAAAGCACTGAAAATCACCGAAGATCATGAGGAACATCGAAGCCTGGGAGGAGAGCTCCCCTTGAACACGACAGGTAGAGGGACCCCCTTGCTGGAGGACACGAGGCTGAAGAATGCAGAGGAGAGGGACAGATAAGGGATATGGAGAGCACTCCTTTTAAATTCTGACTGTACTGCCACCACAAGTTCATTCAAAGGGATCCACAAGAGGTCTGCCACCTGTGTCTTTCGATGGATCACAAAAAGCCAAAGACTGCGAAGCATGTGTCAAATTATTTCTGAAGACTCTCATGCCAAGATAGAAGCAGCAACTCTCACATCACGCCATGGCTGAAACCCAGAAACCAGAGGAATCCCTGAAGGACCTGGGTCTCTCCAGTGACGAAGAAGAAAACATAGAAGAAGCTGAGCCAGCATTGGGAAGTGGAGAGTTGGACACCAAAGAGATCGTTGTCAACGTCGAAAGAGCAGAAGTCGCGAGGAAAGCGGTGAGGGACATTGAAATGATGGTAAAAATAGCCCCGAAAACCCTGAAGACAGCCTCAGCGGTGATGTCAAAACACTCCATGCCCTCGCCTTCTAAACAAACCTCGACACCGGCATGAGCAAAGGAGGTGCCAAAGAAAAGGGCTGAGGAGGCCAATGAAAATGAACCGACCAAGCCAAACACTTGCCCGTGGTCGAAAGAAAAAGGAGCCAACTCGAGGCTGAAGTGGCAGTGCTCCCTGCAACGGAAGAAGTAGTTTGACAACTCCCTCAAGACTTTTCATATCCCAATGAAACCCTCGTAGCTGCTGGACTTGTGAGAAGACTTGCTGGACATCAAAGCACCATCGACACTGGAACCAAACGAGGAAGAGCAGGAGGACATCTTCGAGCCTAGTGTAATGGATAAACAGGGCTGGTTCAACGATGTGTGGTAGTATCTAGATGCCAAATACCCTGAGGAAGGAGTCGACAGCTCCCCCTTGTGGCCCTCGCCCCAGATGACCTATCTATGTACAATGGAGTAATCAAGAGGGCGGGTAAATCAAATATTCTATGTATATAGGATCGTGCACCGCTTTTTGTCTGTTGTCCGGAAGCAAACGCAGTCAGAGACGGGCAGAGCAAAACGCCAAGATCTTATATTTCCCTGATGAAGGCAGAAAGGACTGCCGAAATGCATTGGAAATCATGAAAATAAATGAAATATAATCAGCCATGGAAAAATGGATTTATTCTTTAAACAAAGCATCATGTTGTAATCATTATTAATAAGAATTACGAACGAACCACAAAGCTGGATACAGCATAAATCGGTGCCCAGGGGGACAACTATACCCAATCAGGTATAGAGGCAACAATAAGTAATCAAGAGGGCGGCAGACACATATGCTAGAGGAAGAGAAGGAGGAATTATGCTTCCTTCTCAAAACGCTGGTACCATCACAGAAGGGGAATCTATACCTGCCTATGCTCCCCAGCATTCGAAACCAGGGCAAAGAAGCCTTCAAGGAACCTGCCACAATTCTGGCAGTTGCTCCTCAGGTAGTAAAAAAATATAAGCATTCCACCAAAGACCCCAGTACATGAAGGGGAATGTACCGGCAGACTCATTCATAATGGCCACAGCAAGAAAAATTCCACCCCACATCTAACAGGCCACCTTCAGAGAAGGAAAGCAAGAGGGTGGACCTAGTGGGAAGGATGATGGAAAGGAAGGCCGCGATGCAATCTCACCGAAAATATTTTAAAAAAATGCTTTTTTTGGCCCTGGTAGTCTCTGTGGATCCCCCTGACCAAGCCTAGGGAGTCAGGGTGTTTCTACCCTGCCCCATTTTCATTTTGTAAATCATTTTCTTCCCTTTTTGCTAGTGACTCGGGAGTCACAAGATGGCTGCCAACACTTCTTGGTTTGAAGTGTTGGCAGCCAATCAAAGACAAGCTTGTGATCGGGAGGGTTCACAGATCCACCACAGCAACCAGATATATAATTTCTTTTATTTTTGAATTTCTCAGGAACTACTGAACAGATTTACACTATTTAAAGCAAAGAGTGCATTCTGGACAAAGAGCTACCTCTCTCCCAAATTTGGTGTAATTCCTTTCAGCAGTTCGGGCTGGAGCTGCGACAAAAGTTTACTATGAAAATTAACATGGAGAAAACGCGTTTTGGGACCCCCTTTTTCACGGATCCCGCTTGACGAATCACCCTGAAACTTTCAAGACTGGAGCGCCCCATTAGTTTTGAAAATTTCACGAAGATTCGTCAGCCGCTCCAAAGATATTGGCAAAAGAAAAATTGCTTTTCCTATGGAAATTAGATCCTAACTATAACTACTAATTTTAAAGCTGGCAAAGAAAGAAAAGTTAGGACCCTACTAAGGGAACAATCATGCTCGCAAGGGACTCTATGTCCCATCATGCAACAGAATGAATTGCACTTGGCCCAACCCACTAATGGTGCGCAATAGAGGACAATGGAAATAATAGAGAGTACTTCCTGAACTGATCAAAAGCAAAGCCTATGACTAAGAAGCCGATTGCTTCGAAACCAGTAAGGCGCAGCAAACTGATTATCAGGACGCCGAGAGGAGCGAATATGAAAGCCAGATGGCAGCCGTTCAGCCGAGTGCCCTCCCAAGCTCAAGGGTGATTGGAAAGACAAGATTATTTTCGCAGCGGCCCCCTTCGTAGTGGAAAAGCACCACCCCTTTGTATCAGAGGGGCTGTGAAAAGGAACTTTCCTTTTTGTGAAGCGCAGGAGGCCTTAAGAATTGGACTCTTCCAGGTCATACCGAAGCTTACTAAAGAATTTTAAAGCTGGCAAAGAAAGAAAAGTTACAAGACCCTACTAAGGAAACAATCATGCTCGCAAGGGACTCATTGTCCCATCATGCAATAGAATGAATTGCACTTTGCCCAACCCACTAATGGTGCACAATGGAAATAAAAGAGAGTACTTCCTGAACTGATCAAAAGCAAAGCCTATGACTAAGAGGCCGATTGGTTTGAAACGCGTAAGGCTCAGCAAACTGATTATCGGGACGCCGAGAAGAGCGAATATGAAAGCCAGATGGCAGGCTTCCAGCCAAATGCCCTCCCAAGCTCAAGGGCGATTGGAAAATCAAAATATATACTTATATATATATATGCACGAAAACTCCTCCACGCCGCTTCCAATCCCACACGGACCAGCGAGGCGTTTACACAGGAGACGGACCATAGGATCAGTTACAGGTTTCTTTATTTTAGCAGTACAGCTGGAAAAAGTGCATTACGCGTTTCGGGCTAGGCAAGCCCTTGCTCACATGCAACGATTGTTTGTAACTGTTTTGTTTTTATAATGCTCAGTGACTTACCAATCCCAGCCCCCTGATCAAATCATGTGACCATAGACATAGACAACATCATAAAGTAGTTCTTATTGTGCAAATACGCAAAAGGATATAAATAACAATATCAAAATAGGATAAACCTTTGTCATCTTCAAATATATATATATATATATATATATATATATATATATATATATATATATATATATATATATATATATATATATATATATATATATATATATAAAAACTTAACAGAACAAGAACATTAATTTGTATTTCTTGACCCTCCTGCATAAAATCTTCATCCATGTTTCCAAAGCCTGACATTATTAAAAATATGTTATCCAATTGGCACTTGTTTAATTCACCTTTTCTAATCATCTAATTTCCCTTCTTTTGTTAACTTCTATTTTCTCGTGTTTCCAACTTCCATATCACTTTTTATACAGTTTGTTCTCCCTTTATATGTACTTGTTTGTCAGTTTTGCTAGAAACTGCACACTTAATCAAATACTTGCAACCTTGCCGTTGCTCCTCTTTCTGCAATATCCTTATTAGTTAATCAGCTTAAAATATTACTGATCACGGATCAGTGTCAAATCCCACTGTACCTGCTGGGTTTAATTTAGGTATATATATGAGTGCTTAACAAAAACCGACAACATCCCACCTTCCATGTCTGGGCTGGAGTTCCCCCTCCTCTCACCTCTCCTAACTGTTGAAAACAACAGTCAAGCAGCACAACGAACACATCCCCTTATTATTGGATCATGGGTGGATGATTGCAGGAATGTACAAAAACCACTTCAGCTCCTTGGAAGTTATGCTCGGCTGCTTCTGGTACTGGCTCGTGTAAGTCAGGGCTTAGGCATTCTTAGGCATTCTCCATTAGCTGCAGCAAATTCCAAACAAGTGGGCAAATCAGACAGCACATTGTTTTGGTTCACAATAGTTTTATTTACAACTTTACTTCCTGTCTCACAGTAGGTGACATCCGTTGGGTTTTGGTTATAAAATCTTTATTCAGTTTGTTCAGGCTCTTCTCAATTGAACATCATATTAACAATTAGAATAATTTTCCTCTTCATACTGCCATTTTTACCACCTGTTACTGTGTTTCTAGGACAATTGCCTTGTACCGTTCACTATCTATTTCAAAGGAGGAGCTCCCATTTTCCACTAATTTATCTACTGCTTTAAGTATCTTTACCTTTAAGTAATCCAAACATTTAGAAAGTCAATTTTAAATTACTATCTAGTCTCCTAATATTATTACCCTTGCCTAACTATTCTCCTAATTTGTACCCTCATGAAGAAGACATACAATTTCTCTTTTCAGAAAGTTCGATTGTTGACATGGAAGAACCTCATTGTCGATACTCCTTTCTGGTTTCAGAAAGAGTTAATAAATATGCAACAAATGAGTATTCCTAATTGTGACATTTAATATGTAAAGGTGGGAATGCCCTAGAGCTCTTCTATTTAGAAAATAAAGGTTTACTGTAAGTGCCACTTCGATTAACAGTTTACCTCTTCAGATCAACATTTCACAAACGGGTATTGGCTACAGTTAAACTATTGTTTCTGTCTGTCTTTTCTCGTTTTATTTGGGCGTGCTGGAAGGTTTGCATTAAAGCTCTGTCATGATAATTCCACTTCTTAGTAACAATACTTTTGTTGATCAGTTGCTCTATTGTGCCCAACATTGAGCTTCACGCTAGTATATAAATGTTTTTCAGCAAGAAGTTCAGTTGCAGTGTGCCATTTCAATCACAGCCTCATGATTTCTAGTACAAGATGTAAGAAATATTAAAGATTAGCAATATAATTATCAAAATATTTTGACTCTTCACTTGTATTAAATGACCTCCTTTTGATCTCCTGTTCATCCTTTAATTGTCATGTTCCGATCCTCAAAAAAAACACTACACTCCAGCTGACTAATCATCTAACTTTCCTGGTTACAGAAAAAGCCGAACTCCCTTTATCATTATCCCATATTCGCAGGAGACTCAATTTAAGTTTTCCAGCATTGCAACTGTTTTCAAACTGCTGCTATATAGGACTTTTCTCCTACCTTATCTTGCTCTCTAGTTATTTTATATGCATGTTAGATAAGCCCTACCTGCACATTTGCTGATAAAGTTCTATTTCATTTGCAAACCCTAGTTAGCACTGGTATCAGAAATTCAAGTTATTGCTGTTTTCTGCCTGAGAGATTTCGGCACGTCCAACCTGCTGAAATTTATTGTGAGAAATGTGCAATAAGAAGGCAAAATGTCCAGATTTTGGTGCAATAAATTCTGAATCTGCAAGTTACACCTCATTATACTTTCCAAAACCTGCAGAAAAACGTAAATATTTCACTTTGGCTCTGATATTTAATGTGCGTTTTAAGCACACACTTTTTCTGACGCAATGAGAATCAGGTTCTTATGTAATTTCTCTTCTTATCAAGAATACCTCTTACATTATCATCCCAATCATTTTTACCAGGTACACATTTTTGTGAGCTTTGGTCAAATCTTTTTTAGCATTTTTTTAAGAAATCACAGAAAGCAAGGTCTTTTGATTTCAATACCACCATGCATGGGACCAAATCTAAGAATGCTAAAATAAATGCATTATATGATATTAACTTTGCTTGCCCCAGGAATTTGAAGTTCTGGAAAACTAAAGAATATGCAACAATATTATCTAAAGCAAATCGCCAATAAGCCCATTTTTAAGAATTTGTTTCTCTTGACCTTGAGGTTTTTGCCCTTCCACTTAAGATCATTGTTTGACTTGTACGTTATCCTCACAACCACTTTCTTTTATTTTAACAACTAGAGTTGCACACCCTACCTACTTTCTCTTTTTAGTAACTTTTTCTGTTTTCTACCCTGGTTTTTCAGTGTTGAGACTTTCCTCTGAACATCATCAGGGGGAATTACTCTTCTAATTTTCTCACTAGTTTCACCATTCAGTCCCAATTTAACGCCTCTGAATTTTACCCTGCAAGCTCTGTTGTTTTTGTTGTTTTGTTTGTTTTCCAGTCATTTCCACTTTCATGTGATGCACTTATTTGATCAGTTCACATTAGTGTGGAACTTCAATTCAATGTTCTTTTCCCTCTTTTTGGGTCATAGTTACTCTCTGTATTAACATCTTTTTGTCTGTTTTTCAACTTCATCGTTCTTACCCTTCTGATTTCTCTTATACAGTCTTTTCATACTGCCTATTCCAACCATACACCTACTCTTTTCAGATATGTTCCTTGTCTCGTTACTGATCTTTCTCTCTCCTCCAAAACTTCCTCCTGCTGTTTTCAAGATTTGTTTGTGCTATCCCTATTAATGGCCATATCTGTATTCTGCTGATAAACTCTTGCAGCGTTTACTACTATGTCCAATATTAGTGTTTGACATTCTACTGACCATGGTTTTCCCTTTATCAAGAGAGTTTATAGGATTGCCTGAACCAACTTTACCATAAGATATATCTGTCAACGCCTGTGACAATTTAGTAAGCTGATTCGCCATTTATCACAACAAACAAAATAGTTGTTTGAATGCACAGGAGGACCTTTTCTGATAGATCTGTCACCTATTCCTGGATTTCGTTAACTGTCTGTTTATGATGGGATTTAAAAATGCTTCAGAAACTGCGAAATCAGAGCTTTACGTGTCAGAACCGGTCAGGCTTGTTTGCGTCACATGCTGCCCTCACATTTTTTCCAGACTTTTTTAACACCTTTACAAGTTCGCTTTGATGAATCTGCTTCTCTTACACTCAGTTTCCTTCTAGTGCATCATACCTTTTGAAATCTTTGATTGTTGCTGCTGTATTTTCCTCCTTCTCTTTTTTTTCTTCAACTCTGTTAGCTTATGCCACATCACTCCAACTGTGAGTTGTGTCAGTTGTGTCACAGTTGTTTGCAGCTACTGACATGCAAAACGTTTGTGTTTTTTGTTTGTGGAGCAATCTTTCAGTGCATGCTGGTGTTCTTTGTGTTATCAGTACCGTCTCTGTATGTCTCTATCCATCCTTCAATCACTCTCCCCTTACACGTTCAGCCTTTTCTTCATCTTATAAAATCTTAGACTCCCTCTTTGCATCCGACATGCTTCACTGTGGACCTCTCATGCTATTACTTCTTCAGCTTCAAAATTCTCTTCAAGCAGGAGGAGCTTCGCGCGCGCCCAAGATGGTCGCGTGAGCACAGGGCTCCCGGACCCTCGCCACCTCCATCGACTATCCTGTACTTTATCCTGGTTCGGACGACGGGTGTTTATTGGCATAGTTCTACTGATCATTTATCTGTTTCAAAAAACTTTTTGGGACTTCGGGGTCCAGAGCTACAGACTGTCGCAGTTTTCTGGCCTGCTCCGCGGTGACGCCCCGAGCTATCTTGTCTGGCCTGCCGTCCAGTAAGTGAACAACAACGGACTACCAGACTTGCATGGGCCGGTGACCGCTTTTGGTTTTGATTCCTGTCCGGAGAACAACCAGACTTTGTCAGCTGCGTAGACGGCCGGACGTGCCTACACTTCTGGTTTATCCGCTCCTGCTACCGATTTGTCGTGGCTTTTGGTTCTGAGACTGGCACCACCTTCGCCCTTTTGATCCTGCATTAGACACCGCAGTCACCATTTTTACCCGACAACAGGCGACCCGTGCGAGTCCGGGATCCAAGATGGCCACCAAGCCAGAGAGTGGGAAGCGCGGGCCTAAACCGGGCGTTCGAGGGAGTGCTTTGCAATCGAACATTATGTACCGGTATACCCTTGCTAAAGGATCGCCGGGAGCAGTATCTAAACCCTCGACGACAGTGCCGGAGGACTCATCGATTGAGGAAGAGCCCTCGTTGCGGGATCTCATGGGCGCCATCACCGGTATGAAGGCTTCACTGGGGCAACAATATGAGGCCTTGACTCTCAAACTGGACACTGTGTCGATTGATGTCAATCTGATCAGGGCGGATTTGGCGAAGACGAACGAAAAGGTCAAGTCCCTGGAACTTAAGACCACTAGTCTGGTCACCGACGTCTCTGACTTACAGGCTGAAGTCGGGAATCTGAGGAAAGCCAATGACTATTTCTCTGGGCGCCTGGAGGACTATGAAAGCCGTGCCAGGCGCAATAACATCCGCCTGATTGGGGTCCCGGAATCATCGACTGCTGCCTCGACGGACTTATTGGTGGAAGACCTGGTGCTGAATCACTTGGCGCCCAAGGGTCTCAGCATGTTTTTCGCTGTCGAGCGTGCACATAGGATCCCCGGCGGTACACCTAAATCGGGTGCTAACCCTCGACCCATCATTGCGAGGATCTTTCATTTTAGGGACAGAGACGCTATCCTGCAGGCTTCGAGGCAGTCTGGTCCCATTGCCTTTGAGAACTCTACTGTCAGCTTCTATCCGGACTTTACACAACAGGTCCAGAAACAGAGGCTGGGGTTTCAAGGGGTCAAGAAGAGACTCCGGGAAAGGTCTATGAAGTATGCCATGCTCTTCCCGGCCCGTTTGTGGGTGGTTCATAGGGATCGTACTTTTTTCTTCGACCATCCTGGGGTCGTGAGTGACTGGCTTGACTCGTTGCCTACGGATCAAGAACCTTTTGAGGACTCTGGCAGGTCGGATCGGGAGGACGGTGGCCTGAAGGAGCAGGAGTAGATGTCGACTTTGACCCCGTGCCCTTCACGTTGGTTTTGAACTATGCTATGCTGTGTCATTAATGTTTGCAAGTAATAGTCTTTTTGGGGGTGGGTGGGGGGTGAACGGGTCCTTTCTCCTCCTGGGTTTTCTTTTCGTAGATTAGTTGGGTGGTTGGGCGACAGGCACACTGCAAGTTTATGGGGCTCTTTGGTCTTCAGCAGGGGTGCGGGGTGGGGGGTATAGTTGTTTTGACATTGTTGGGGGGACTGGGTTGTTGGTTTGAATTTTATTGTTACTTGCAAGGCGAAGGAAAGGCACACTCCTGTCTTTTGCAGTTGCTTCGGGTGTGGGGCTGGGGAGGGGCTGAATTTGGGGATGGGGGGTAGGGGACTTCGGATATTGTGTTGGAACGTGAATGGGTTGGGGGATGGGATCAAGAGGAGGGTGGTACTGCAATTGCTGAAACGTTTGACTCCAGATGTTGTCTTACTGCAGGAGACTCATTTGCTCGGCAACAAGTGCTACGCTCTGAATAGGCGTGGTTATCGCCTTGTGGCGCACTCGGGTTTCACTTCGGGCTCCAGGGGGGCGGGCATTCTGGTTCGGACCTCCCTCCCCATGGCTATTGATGATGTCATACTGGATGATAAGGGACGATACGCCGCCATTGTGGGGCGCTGGGAGGGGAAGGTTCTTATCCTGATTTCCGTGTACGTGCCCCCGGGCCTCCAAGCCACCACGTTCGCTGATCTGAGTGGGCTTATCCTGGGTCTCCCCGAGGGTCTGCTTTTGGTTGGGGGTGATTTTAATGCGGTGATCTCGGGGATGTGTGACCGTCACCCTCCCAGGGAACTGCCGAAGGCCCAGACTTGATTGAGTGACTTCCTGGATACGCTGGGGCTCACTGATTGCTGGCGATTGCTTCATCCGGGGCAGTTGCAATATACCTATCATTCTGGTGCTCATGGTAGTCTCTCGAGGTTAGATCATATATTACTGCCCTCGGCTCATGCATCCCTCATACGGGAAGTTAAACATCTGGCAAGGGGTATCTCGGACCACTCTCCGCTTTGGCTGGTGGTTGATGCACGGCAGGGCTCGGCAGGCCGAGTGGCTCCGATTAACCCCTGGTATTTGAAGGACCCCAAGGTCAGGGCTGAGCTGGTTAAATCACACGATTGTTATTTTGCGGAAAATGTGGGCTCTGTTTCCTCCCCTAGTGTACTTTGGGAAGCTTACAAGACTGTCATTCGTGGCCAGGCCCTTTCGTTGATTGGTAGCGTGAAGTTGGCCAACCGTGCTGAGATGGTTCGCCTTGAGGGGGAGGTCACGGCCCTGGAGGGGAGCTTGGAATCTGGGGTCACCGCTGAGGGGTTACATCTACTGGAGTTGAAACAACATGAATACAGGGCTCTGGTCACTGAAGCTGCTAAGGAAATGGGAAGGGAACAGCAGGGCCGCCTGTATGATGTGGGTGATAAGGCTGGTAAATTGCTTGCTTGGCTGGATAAGAGGGAGAATGCAAGTCGTGTCGTCCCTGTGATTATTGCAGAGAATGGAGAGTGTTGTACAGACCCTGCTGATATTGTTACATGTTTTGCCGATTATTTCCGCGAGGTGTATTCCCAGGTGTCTGATCGATCTGAGCAGGACTACCACCTGCTATTGCGTGATATTGCACTTCCCCGATTGCCTGACATTGATAGAGATGCTCTGGATGCGCCGCCTGCTGTGGACGAGATTGCCGCTGCTGTCCGTTCGGTCCGATCCGGCAAGGCTTCGGGCCCTAATGGACTCCCCATTGAGCTATATAAACTACGCCCGGACTCGCTGGCTCCACATCTGCGCTCTATGTTTCTTGAGTCTTTGGAGGTGGGTTCTCTCCCACCAGACCAGAGACTGGCCACTATTGTCGTCATCCATAAAGATGGTAAACCTCGGGATCGCTGTGCCTCTTTTAGACCCATTTCGTTAATTAATGCGGAGCCTAAAATCTTGGCCAGGCTGCTGGCGACACGTTTGGCGACTGTCATTGGAGACCTGGTTCACCCTGATCAATCCGGCTTAATACCGCATCGCAACACGGCGCTTAACCTCCGAAGGCTGCATGGCGTTTTGGCACGGGCCGAGACGCTACGTGAGCCCGCCATCTTGGCGTCATTGGACGCTACAATGGCGTTTGATACAATAGAATGGCCATATTTGTGGGCGGTTCTTGCCAAGTTTGGTTTCGGTCCGGAGTTCGTTCGGTGGGTCAAATTGCTTTACGCCGGTCCCATGGCTCAGGTGGTGGTTAATGGTCGGGTCTCTGCACCCTTTGCACTGGGCAGGGGGACGCGACAGGGCTGTCCCCTGTCCCCCTTGTTGTTTGCTCTTGCCTTGGAACCGCTGGCGGCCTGGTTGAGGTGGGAGCCGTCCCTGAAGGGCATTAGATGGAACTCGGAGTTTGAGGACCGTGTATCTCTCTACGCTGATGATATTCTGCTGTATCTCACATCTCCCCGTAAATCCCTCATTGTATTGTTCGATGTTTTAACGTCCTTTCGTAAAAACTCGGGTCTTGTCATCAATTGGTCGAAGTCCTGTGTATACGTCCTGTCGGGAGACGCCCCCCCTCTGCCAAGTGGTTGTCCTATCGCGATTGTGAGAGATGGATTTAAATACCTAGGCATTTTTATCACCCTGAAACCTGAACTGCGGTTTGACCGTCACTTGTTGCCCCCTCTTCAGCGCCTTCGGGCAGATGTTGTCGCTTGGGGGAAACTTCCTCTCTCTCCCCTAGGTAGAGCGGCTTTGTTTAAGATGATGTCACTGCCCCGCTTCCTCTACGTATTGCAAAACACACTTGACGTTGTCCCGGCTAAATATTTCCGTGAGGTTGAGAGTTTACAGAGACAACTGGTGTGGGGAGGTAGGCCCCGGATTGCCATCGCTAAACTGTCGCTCCCGTGGTACGACGGTGGAATTGCTTTGCCTGATATCCGTCGCTATTATTGGGCGTCTCAATTGGGGGCAATAAATCATTGCATGTATGGCCCTTTGCCGAATCCGGCCTTCGCGATGGACAAATGGTTGTTATCGGGGGGTGACTATAATAGAGCCCTCTACTCGAAACTTACCCCTCGAAACGTGACGGGCCCCACTAGGACGGCTATCCAGGTGTGGAGACATGCTTCCATGGCGCTTGGGTGGTCTGATAAATTGACTCGTGCTACCCCACTGTATGCGTCTGATAGACTTGGCTCACTCTGGCAGTTGAAGGGGTTTGATAGGTGGGACTTGATCGGTATTAGCAGGATTGATGATGTTTGGACTAAGGGGAGAATGAAGACGTTTGAGGAATTGAAAACCGAGTATGCTCTGAGCGATCGCGAATTTTTTCGCTATGCGCAGGTCCGCCACGCGGTGCTCTCGGTTTTCCCTTCGGGTGTGTAGATTCCGGAGTCGTCCCCGCTTGAGGACAGGGTACTGGACGGCCATGTTCCTGATAGTACGATTTCGCTTATTTATAAAAAATTGATCAACTCCAGGTCTGATCTCCTGTTTCGCCTTAGAGAGGTCTGGATTGGTGATGGGCTGGAGCTGGACGATGAGGACTGGCAGGCGGCGATCTCCTCCCCTAAGGAGGTGGCCATCCAGGCGCGTCTTAGATTTGTGCAACTCAAAATCCTGCATAGAGTGTATGTGACTGGTCCCTGTTTGGTACACATGGGTTTCTCTGTGGATGGTTTGTGTCGGCGTGGATGCGGTCTCCTGGGCACCTTTTTACATATCATCTGGGCGTGCCCTGAGATAGTGCGATTCTGGACTCGTGTGCACGAGGTGATGAGTGAGGTTACGGGGGTGCGATCGGTGCCGGAGGCTAGGAGATGCTTGCTGAATGTATGGGAACCGAACGATTACTCCGCACCGCAGCTTCGATGGGTGACCTTGGGCAATATGATCGCCAAAAGAGACATTGCGCAACTGTGGGGCGCTCAGGGACCACCCGGGCTTCGGAAATGGAAACAAAATATGGACTGGTGCATGTTCAGGGAAAAGACTGTGTATATTTCTCGGGGTACCCCCCGCAAATGGGGGAAGATATGGACTCAGTGGAACACTTATCGTGGCGATATATGTACCCCCCCTCTCCCTGACCCAGATGTTGCACCTACGTCCCCGTAACCCCTGGGTTCCTCCACTTACTACTGTGTATTGATTACATTTTGTTCCTTCTGCCCCCCCCCCTGCGAGACTTTTTCGATGAAACAAACGCTCATTGGTTGACCTTCCCGCTCACACACCATGTACTGCAACTTTGTTTATATTGCTGTCTCTCTTTTTCTTTGTTCCTTGCAAGTTGTTTGTGTTTGTGTTTCTGTTATAAAATTAATAAAAAGTTTAAAAAAAATAAATACAAATTCTCTTCAAAACCCTCTTCCCTCTGGCATTTGTTTGTAAGTTCCCTTAACTTCTTTCAAGCGTGTTCCTCCTCCTCACTTTCTCTACTCAGTCATTTTCATAATATCCATTGATGTCACTTCAAAATGTATTTCCTTTAACATTAAACTGCTGCATAGTATTTTGGTGACATATAAAGCCTGTGGCAGTTGCTAACTTAGAATGTCTCAATTATTTTAAAGTGCTAACCAGAGGCATCTGAATCTTTCTACTATATGTATTTGTGTTGATTATTCAATTTGTTTGTCCTGTAGCGGAAGGCGAGTCGGCTGAGCTGGCCACACAGGCTGCATTGGATCTCTTGTTGAACATGGGAGCTCAGAGAGAACTGGGGGTCGGCCCACTACAGGTAAAAAAGTCAAAGATTCACCTGCCATGTTGGGGAATTGGGACGCGGAAGGACAGGTAACTTGTGTATATTTTTAAGTTTCCATCATGGTATTTCTCAACATAATCATAACTTTTAGGATATCCCCGTCTGTACAGCAAGATCCAGAAACTATTTTGTGAGTTGTGTTCATGAATAAAATGTATTTTAAAAATCAAACATGCTTTGATATTTATGTGTATTTATCTATCGATCTTTCTGTATATCTGTGTGTGTGTGTCGGTATATATATATATATATATTTCCATAAAAAGAAGCAGAGAGCAGCTCTCCTATACAGATCCCCCCACAACACCAGCGACACACTGAATTTGCTCACCTTAAATGTCCGCTTTTCTATCAAAGTTTTTAATCATAGGATTAGTACAGTGCCATCTACGCAGCGATAGAAAGGGACAAAGTTACAGATGTAGGTGCCAAGACTAATTGCCTGCATGAAGCCAGAAAGTAAGAATTCAAACCAAGCAAGGGCAGTATCCTTCACTCCATATTAGTCCAGTCTTTCAAGTAGTGCGTTGTGGTCAACAAGTAGATGTAATAAAATAACTAAGGACTCCGGCTTCGTCACATCAGCCTCTCTGAAAATTATCCATAATTTCTGTGGTGACAGATTCAGTGCTGTGGAGACCATGAAAGCCAGGTAAGTGTTCATTGCAACAATAAGATGGTCTTGTGCTCTCAGTTTCTCCTAGATGTTTGGCCAGAAAGGGCAGGACTGAAATTAGCCGTAGTTTGAGAGACCTTCTGAATTGGCCTGAGGCTTTTTTGAGAGGGAGGTAACCACTAGATGTATCAAATCAGGCGAAACTGCTCCGGACCCTAAAGAGGCGCTAATATCTGTAGTCAAATAATGAATAACAAGTTGACAGACTGGGGCTTCCTTGAAATCCTGTACTGTACAGTAATCTAGATCAGAGCCTGAAACCTTCTGATAGCCTACACCAGTAGTAGTTTGTGAGGGTAAAGAGGAAGATGTGACAGTTAAATCTGGAGAGAGCCACCTCATAAAAATCATTGTATTTAAAATTAAGTTCAGCCTGTATTTATTTAAGGATTGAAGAAATCATCAATCTTTATTACACACATTTAGAGTGGCTACAATGGACAAGTTGCTAGCTTCGGAGTGCTAACGTTAATTTATACTTGTCCCAGCTCTAGGTTTGGCTGCTTTTTTAGTGAATCACTCTTTCCGGATTTTTCCAGGGTTAATTTACTGATTTGACTCAGGAATCTGGTTATCAAGTCAAGGTGATTTCCAGTGTAATAAGCCCCCATCTGCATTTCATGGGCCTCCGATTCGAATACTATTTAAAGGCAGTACTCCATGTTTGAAGAATTGGACTTTTGTTTCTCAATCCACTTTGTTTTTTCAAAGAAAAAAACTAATTTAAAAAGAAATTAGGCGATGGCCTCACCTGGCAACAGAAAGAACAGAAGAAATGACTAATTCATTATCAAATGGTGCAAGACATTTTCCTGAGTGTGCCCAGCAATATGCTCTTAGTTTTGTTCACTGAAACAGAAAACAGTCACACATGGTTTCTACAAAATGTGAGCCTTATTATTCGGTCATCCTTCACCAAGAAATTGTAATCTTTCACAATGCAGAGACTGTCTTAGTCAGATGTCAAAGAGGACGCATTCTCAGAACATTATTGACAAATGGAAAGGAGAAAAAGAGAAATCATTATGGATTTCCTGCTGCTGTAACAACTGATACATAACCTACTGTCTTCTCTGAGATTAAGCCTACGTCTCCTTTGGTCTATTCTTCTCAGATGTATTAATCAGGCATTAAGGCACCCTTGACTGATGAGAGTGTTGATTTTAAACACACTTTTCAGAACCTTGTGTTTTTCTCGTAATGGCTGACTACTCTAAAAGCGAACATTAGGTTAGTTTTGCTGGTCTTTGCTCAGACATTTATAACTTTGTTGAACAAGGTGCTCGAACTGAAAATTGTTTCAATGTTCAAACAGACCCTTCAATTATCAAGCCCACTTATGTGGCTTCATCCCACCTTACTATGTAGGTGTACCTTCACAGAGGAATTGTTCTTTCTACTAACACGTTCCAATATTTTGGACCAGCACACTTATGCGCAAAAAATATACAGGATTGCCTCACACACCTCCTTGGTGTCAACCTTCATCATCGGCCATCCCACGTTCGCCAAAGAATCCTCTAATGGCGAACGAGCCCATACTAGGGCTATAGTTCCAATATTAGTAGGAAACGAAGGTGAAAAAGAGGAAAGGGAGTTTCAGATAAAAATCCCTACCACCTGCCAGTCATTTATTTAATTTTTATTCGTCGGTGGTGGAGCGATAATTAAAAACATAAAGTATAGGACAATCTGTTATGGTGCTAATTGTCCACTAGTTCGACATGTTTCAGCCCTGTCTCGGCCCCTTGAAGGGTCCTGGGCTTTCTTCAGGACCGTACTGAACCCAATATGTCCCTATAGTGCTTCCCTACATACTGCGCACAATGTCATGCATACAATACCCGATTGACACCTGGTCCAAACCTGCTTTCTTCAGTATCTATAGGAACCTTGTCCTTCATTTTTTAGGTATTATACCTCATGGAGAGGCGGGGGAGGGAGTCCTGTAGTCACACCTTCATCAAGATACTCCCTCTCTGGATACCTAGTGTGTATTCCTATCCTCCTCCCGACGGTACAGTCGGGAGGATGATAGGGATACATGCTAGGTATGCTTAAGTAGGGACTGAGCTTTATTTCCCTCTCTGCACTTTGGAAGCCTCAGCATAGGGTTTATGCTAGAATGACGTTCTTTTTTTCAAAGCCATATTATTTTATATATAGTTTTCTCTTGCGTTTGCCTACATCTTCTTTGCCATGAAGTTCTTTGAGGCATTGTTATGCAAAACCTGGCTTGCCCAGAGCATGGTGTTTTGATTAAATGGTCATTTGAAGCTCATCATCTTGGTGTTCTTCCATCCATATTTGGAACATGCCTTAAAAGGAGGAAGCACTTCAGCAACTATTTCTTCTCTGTTTCCCAAGGAGATCCTGGAAACCTCCTTAACATCCCGAAGAGAGGGGGGAAAGTGGCTTTTCAGAAAATAGAGATCAATAAACTCTAATTTTCTCAAATCTCCCTTCAGTCGAACAAATGCTAAACCTGAGGACCTGTGCTGGATCAGAGCAAATTGGATGTTGGATGGCTATTAGCATTACAGGTGTGCGCCTAACTCCGTGTGCAGTCACTGCATGATGTACTTTAAGGAAAAAATATATTGTTTTAAATACAGAATATATCCAGTATCCCCCTGGAACTCTGAGAATATCATAGCAGTTATAAATAATGCTAAATAGTTAGCTTAACCCCACAGAAACCTATGTTTGTAGAAGTTATATAGTAATATGGGGTCGAGGAGAATGTTCATTGTGCAGAGATTAGCCACGAGGTTGAAAATGTAGAGTTCAAAAGGTAATTTGCGAAAGATGCATTAGTTACGTTGATGATGTGGAGGTACGAGAGGATGTAATGGAAGTAGAATATACCTTTACAAGGTTCATATTTTATTATAGTTAAGAAAATATAATTGCAA
Organism: Lissotriton helveticus; assembly: GCF_964261635.1. Lineage (NCBI taxonomy): Eukaryota > Metazoa > Chordata > Amphibia > Caudata > Salamandridae > Lissotriton > Lissotriton helveticus. The sequence continues at coordinate 183,725,719 of NC_136068.1, read as the reverse complement.
GATGTTTTTGTTGTATCATATTTTTTATTGTTTGTTATAATAATAGTATGGTTATAATGCAGTGGACAGGAAATGTTTTGTTAGCGTTGAGATTACAGTGATTGGTATCTTTTGGGACTTTCAAGCAAAGAGAAATCCATAAAAACATGAAAGATGGTGAGGATTCCATGTTGGAGAATATGTTGAGTACAGTGATCATTTGTTGAGACAAACCTATTCATTGAGGTGTGTTTTGTCAAATGGAGGATTTCACTGCAGTGATGTTCGTGATTTTCTCTGTTATAGGTGGCTGTGGTAAAGTCCAGTATTTCAGGGGAGATGCAGACAGGTGAAGATACTTCTTGTGAGCAGGAAGAACAGGCTCTTAAATCAACCCCTCAGCATCAGAAGGTGGTGACGCTGCACATGAATGAACATGGAGAGACTGTCTTGCAGGAGGAAGAATATGAGGAAATTACAATAGGAAACTGCAACCGGCAGCCCATTACAATGAACCCCTTTGGTCCAGGGACAGAGTACAGCATCATCACTCCAAGAACCGAAGAGATTCAGACCACTGCACTTTACAGGTCACAGCTCTGAAATTCTTTTTTGATATTGATGTCACCGCTTGATGAATCTGGGCATTGCTTTCATCACTTCATGTGTGCCGATTGGGTTTATATTGCACCTGTATACGGATTCATGTTGTAGGTTTTGATATTGTACAGTGTGCATTGTTCCCTAATGAGAGGTCAAGTTTTATATCATATCCTGCTTGAATTTTTTGTTATTATTATTCATAATTTAGATTAGTTGGGCAAACCCTCAATTATACGTGTGTGCTTCACATCTTCCGGTTTTGAAGGTATTGTCATGAGATGAAGATTTAATCAGCAGCACTTTGGCATGTACCCTTCAAGCTACTTGATTGTATTAAGATCAATAAACCGAGAGCAGCATAACTTTAAATGCAGTGATGAGTATAAGTAATACTCTACTCACACAACAGCGTGCACCCTGATCCAAAATAACAAACTTACATTTGCTACATAAGAATCCAGAGTAAAACTTGGTTTGGTACATTTAAGCCGTAATAACCCTCGTTCATAGGTGCAGCTGTCTGAGGCACAGACAATAGAGGAGTATCCGTTTCCAGTTGTACAATTCAAAGATGGGTAAGATAACTGCAACTGGCATGCTTTACTTAATGCAGAAGACCAAAACAACTAAGTTGGGTTCACAGAGAAATATTTGAAAGTACATTAATTTATTGATTGTTTATTTAATGAATTGAGTATTTTCCCCCAACACACCAGTCATGAATACTCTCATAAAAGTACAAAACCAAAGCCCTCCACATTGGTGTCAAAATGCTAAACTAAATAAATTACTCTTTAGCCTTCCGGAAGCAGAATCAGATGTTGTAAATTTAATAGCAGGTGGAAGCTCATTCCATAATTTAGGACCTACATCAGATAAGGACCTAAAACTTGATTTCGTGGAAGTGATTTGAGGGCAGTTAGAAGACTTTAAAACAAAACGTTACACACTGCACTCTTACACTATGAGCAAACCTGCAAGATATGGAGGAGCCAATTAATCATCTGAAATACTTCAGACAGGCGATGACACTGAAATAGATACAAAATATCCAGCCTGTGTAAACAAAGAAGACAAGTTGCAATAAGAAAAGAAGTGTTCGGTCCCAATAAGATGTAAACAGAAGAGTAGAGATTAGATTGAAACAGCAGAAGAGCATATTGAGGCAGATCAGCATAGGAAGACGGTAATAGTTCAAGCAAAGTCGAGTAAATGATTGGATAAAGAATTTAGCACCAGATGCCAGTTTCAGTAAACATTGAACATTAAAAATACATTTGAGAGTCATCTGCTTAAAAATGTTCAAAGAAATTGAAAGGATGAAAGAGGAATAGTATATAAAGTAATGAGAAATTAGCAAAGTACAGACTTTGTGAGCTACATCAGTCTTCATTACAGCAGAGGAAGAAATATCCAGAACGCTGATAAGCAGCAACTTGAGAGATAGGAACAGAAGTACCAAAAGTAATCAACCGGAAAGACTAAAAGGGATGATTAGGGTGACCATCAGTATCAAATGCAGCAGAAATACCGAAAAACGTTTCTTGAGACACTAGTGAAGAGTAGAATAAGACACAATGAAAGGAGTAGTTCAGTGGAATGCCAGGATCAAAACCGGACTACAGAGTGGGTAAAAGATGATGAAATAAAATATATTGTGACAGCTGTTTGTGAACAATGAGTTTAAGGACTTGAGACAAATATGGCAAGAAAGAAGTAGGATAATAGACGCAAGGGAAAGATCCAGAGAAGGTGAAATGACAGTAACTGAGTTCAGTAAAGTAGAAAAGCTACCAGATAACGGATGAAGATTCATCAATATAGAAATAAATTGTAGAAATAAAGGCTAGGAAGTGTTAATACGAGTTGCTGGTGGAGAATCCGATAGACTGTCGAGTTTGCCTTGGTAGTACAAGTCAATTTCAAAATCAAAGACCAAAGTAAAATTGGAAAATTAAGGAACAGACAGAGCACTATATGAGGTATCATCCATTAAGTTGCAGAGAGAGCAGTCTGCTACTATAAGTGAAGATGCAGATGATGAAAAGGTGTGGAAAGAGTCACAGATCAGATCAGTGTTAGACATGCGGGTATTCATTATGAATGGCCCATGAACATGGCACAGTAATACATCCCATGTATCAACGATAATACAGTATATTAATGCACCATTACTAGTCCATTCCAGGTTAGGCACTGGAATGGGGAATAATGCATGGAACTCTGTGTTTAGGCTCTGATTTCGACATTCCCCATTTGAAGGCAACTTTTTACTTGAACACTTCATTATGCATGCATTGAGTAGGTGGGATATCAAGGTCTGAACTTATATTCCTACATCACTTGTAATCCTGAAGCAGCTAGTAACTTCCGTTATTGGCTGCATCAGAATGCCAGGTCATTCTTGATGAAGGTCACGGCAAAAGCGAAAGTCCTTATCAGAAATACTAGTGAAGATGATTTAGGATGTACAGGAGCCAAGAGATGATGTGAAGTATAAAAGAGACGTAGAGTAAGAAATATTGAGACTAATAATGACATTAAAGTATTCTTCCTTAGCCTTTGTGGTGTCAAAGCCTTGCTTTAAGAGGTGTGAGATTAAAAAAAAAAAGGCTGCAGGTAGCTGGGATTTAAGCTTTTGAATTGCCCGCTAATATCCATGCAGGAGCGGTCACTGTATAGCAAGTAGTAGGGGAATACTTACATGTCCTTTAGATGAACAAGCATGTTCGTATGTGTCAAAGGTATAATGTGCAGGGCTTGATTTACTGTCCGTTTCAGAATCCAAGGCATATGTCAGCAGGAGAAGGAAGTTGAGACAATATTTCAAGGATTATCGCTCGGCAATACCGGACGTAGGTCACGGTCGCAAACGAGGAGTCTGAAGAGCCAAATGAAATAGACGGAACAAAAAAATCAATGAATGTAGCAAAACATATTCCCAGGATGGACAAAGGAAGTTCAGAGACTAGTTGAAATCCTTAATAAGATATAACAGCCGGAAAGACAGACAGATCATGAAATTTAGATCTGCCAAGTAGAGTGCGTGGAACTGTATTTAGAGATGATAGCACACACTTAGGGTCATCATGAAAAGATTAAATGGATTCTCCCTCCCAGCGACGACTAGAGGAGAAATAGCATAATGTTTGTAAACAGTAAGAGCATAATATTCAAAGGAGGTTATAGCTGAGAGTGGAGAACAAAAAGGTCTGCAATAAATCCAGTGCAGTTGAAGTCGAACACCTAAACTACTATCAGTGCCCTGACTCCTGGGCAGTTGTTAGAAGGATGATTTGGAGGATGTAAGAACAGCAATAGTATAGGGATTCAAGGAGGAAATCCATTTTTCAGTAATCTTGAAGCAGGATAAATAATTTCAACATAAGAGAGCACTTGTTTAAAAATGCATGCTTCCATAGAATCACTCCTGAAGACCTCCCCGTGTTCAAGGAATGTGGGTGCTTCCAGATAGACCCGTCCGGCGTGAATTCTGCCCCTCCCGTCCCCCTTCGGGAGCCTCGCTCGCTAGTACCTCCTAGTGAACTGAGCGTAAATTGCCTGCTCCTTAATGCGCGCTCACTCATTAAAAACAACATTGTTTTTAAGGAGCTTGTCTTGGAGAAGAACCCGACATGGGTTTTTATTACGGAAACGTGGGCCAAGGACTCATCGGGTCCAGACCTCATCGAAGCAGTCCCAGATGGGTACTGCTTGACTCGGCAGGACAGAATAGGCCGGGTCGGTGGTGGATTAGCTATCCTGCATAGAGACAGTTTTCAATGTCATACTATCCCTTTATCTGACCCCAAGGATGCTATCCAGGTGTTGTATTTCTCATTACATGACTCCTATATCTCTCCATTCAACGGGATTCTGGTCTATCGTCCGCCCGGTCCTAGAGCAGATTTTAGCTTAAAACTGCTTCAGTTCCTGGAGCCCTACTTTGGGCGTGAGAATCTAACGATTCTGGGTGATTTTAATTTTCACTTAGAGTTATTGGAGTCCCATGACACCTCCGCGTTGCTGGAAGCACTGACAGCATGTGGACTCACCCAACTGGTGAAAGGACCCACCCACCGAGCTGGTCATACGCTCGATGGGATTTTCTCTAACGATCAGAGACTGTCAGTAACGGATCCTTTCTCCCTTTCCTGGTCAGACCACCTGGCCGTTCCTTTCAACGTGGCTCTCCTTAGCCAGGAAATTCTCAGGAAAGTTCCGAGTACTTTTGAAGTACGTAGGAATCTTAAAAACATCGGGGAACACTCCTTTGACCCGTGGATTCCTAGTTTGTCTTCTATTCGGGAGATGGATCCCTCTTCGGCGGTGCCGCATTACGATAACATTCTTACAGAGGCCTTGGACGAACTGGCGCCGGCTCGGTCCTGTTATTCAGCCAGGAAAAGACCATCAGCCCCTTGGTTCTCTGAACAACTCAGACTCCTTAGACAGGAAGTAAGGAGACAGGAGCGTCGATGGCATGCCAGTTGGGATCTCAAAGACAGGGAAGCTCATAAAACCCTGCTTAAGAGATATAAGTTGGAAGTCATCGGGACCAAACAAGACTACTTTGTGGCCCTGACTTCCTCCCTTTCATCTCCCAAAGAGCTCTTCAGGATCGTGGACTCTCTCACATCTCTTCAGGTCCCCGATCCTGTCATTCCATCTCAGGAGCTCTGCAATGACATAGCTCTCTTCTTTCAGTCCAAAATATCGGACATCTATACTTCCCTGGAGTCACAGAGGCTTTCAACGGCTGAGCCACCGGCTACTGTGGTCCCGGATGTCTCCTCAGCGGAGCTTCCCTTGGCCGGCTATCTGGAATCTTTTCCTCCGCTCTCGCTACAAGATCTTGATACGCTGCTTGAGAAAACGAAGTCAGGGTCTCCGCTAGATGCTTGCCCTCTTAAGATCATGAAGCAGTGTAGAGGATCTCTTTTACCCCCTTTACTTGAGATCATGAATGGGGCAATGAGGGAGGGTGTCTTTCCACAGCAGTGGAAAAATGCTGTGGTAAAACCTCTTCTTAAGAAACCCTCCCTAGATCCCGGGGTATTAAAAAACTTCCGCCCCATCTCACTGCTTCCGGCCCCTGCAAAGATGCTTGAGTCCCATCTAAATGGGCATCTAGCTGCCTTTGTGGAGAATTCGGGCTGCCTGGACCCTTCCCAGCATGGTTTCAGGAGGGAACATAGCACCGAGTCTGCCCTCACCCTGGTGCTCGATTCCTTCCGTATGAGTGTGGATGAGGGTCGGACATCCCTCCTGATCCTCTTGGACCTCACGGCTGCCTTCGATACCCTATCTCCCCGTGTCTTAACATCCCGACTGGGTGAGATTGGGGTCCGGGGGGCAGCCCTGGGGTTGCTCTCCTCTTTTCTCGATCATAGAGAGCAGAGGGTAATGCTGGGAAAATTTCTATCTCCATCCCTGTCTGTGCAATGTGGGGTCCCTCAAGGGTCGGCGCTCAGTCCCACCCTTTTTAACATCTATGTGACCCCCCTTGCCAGACTTATTAGATCTTTTGGGATGAGGTAGTCTCCTACACGGATGACACCCAGATCCTCGTGTCTCTCTCCCAGTCAACTGAGCTGACAGCCTCCAGATTTAGATCTTGCATGGAGGCTGTCGGCCAGTGGATGATTTACAACTCACTGAAATTGAATGGGGAGAAGACCGAGGTGATGGTGTTCGGCGGAAGGGAAGACATTTGGTCCATGGAGTGGTGGCCTGACTCGTTGGGGTCCTGCCCTAAACCTACCTCCTCGGCTAAAAATCTCGGGGTGATGATTGACCCTATTCTTGATATGTGCCAACAGGTCAACAGGACGGTATCTACCTGTTGGGGTATAATCTACGTTCTTAGGAAAATTAGGAACTACCTTTCCCTGCAGGCAAGAAGGCAACTTGCTGTCGCCTTTCTGGGTTCTCGTCTGGACTACTGCAACGCGCTGTATGCTGGACTGAATAAGAGTCAGCTGCAGCGCTTGCAGGTAGTCCAGAATGCGGCAGCCAGATTTGTCCTCGATCTTCCCCGACGCTCTTCGGCCACGCTGGCCAGGAAGCAGCTTCACTGGCTTCCGATAAAGGAGCGGATAGTCTTTAAGTCCATGTGTATGGACTATAAGGCCTTGGCGAAAAGTAGCCCTACAGGCATTGGATCCATCCTGACCTACTACAATCCTGGCAGGAACCTCCGCTCCTCCAATCATCTTTTTCTCCACATCCCTCGCATTCGAAAAGCCAGATGGGGTGGTAGGGCTTTTTAGGTCTCGCCTGTCGATGCGCATGCGCATCGAGCTTGCGAGCCTATTGCGGCTTAAACAACCTTTAACTAACAAGCAAGGAATCGTGGCGATTCCTTGCAGTGCCCGTGACTTTTAAGCTCAATGCGCATGTGCATTGAGCTTAAAAGCGCGTGCACATCAGTTCCCTCAGCCGCAATCGCCGTCTGTTCCCTCAGCCGCATTCCTCCGACACCTTTTGAAGTGAAGCTTAGCTTCACTTCAAAGGCCCCGGCTTCTTCACACCCACATGCCGCTCTCCCCGCTCCGCCCCCTCCCCTGCCCACCGTGTGCATTTCTCCTACACCCCCTCCCCACAGCAATGCCCTCCGTCTGTTTTACAATTTGAAGAGGTAATCGGAGTGCCTCCTCACATTTCACTTCACTGCCTTCCAACCTCATGGTTGAAACTTTAGTCACCATCTCCTGTTTGTCGTACTGTTGTGCCGCTTGTCTTGATTCGCTACAATGTAAGCCCTCAGATGCCTTTTTTCTTTCTTCTCTGATTTACATCGTTTTGTACCAAGTTTATTTTCCCTTGGCTTTCAAAATACCTTTTGCTAACATACCGTGAAAATGTGATCAGCTTCACCCATCGTCCCCGTTCAGCACTAATCCATTCCTGTAAATAAAGTTATAAATATATTTTCCACTTCTGCTGCAAGACTGCATATCATCCAAATCTTTTTGATTTCGATTTCTTTCCACTGGGGTTGCTCTACTACAGATTCAAAGAAACGCATGGTGTGCATGTTTTGTTATAAGAACATAAAAAGGGATCTCTAAACTCTTTTTTAGGTAAATAAACACTGGTTTATTGATACAGCAACTCTATCAAATGGGCCGTGGTAATAATCAATTTGTGTTTTCTTTAATGAGGGAAACCCAATTTTCAATCGTACCTGTCCTTTCCACCCATGTACTCTCCATCTTACGCACTATTGACCACACACTGTGAGCTTGCCCTTTCTCCTTTTTTTCACCCCCTCAATCATACCTGAAGAACTATTCACGTGCTGCTCTCTTTATGTTGCAAGTCGCCTTCCCGTATGCTCAACGACTTCCCTGTAATAGTTCTGAGAATATGGTTGACTTATGTACAAAGTCAATCATCTTTCCAGCCCGACCATTCTTCTTTGTATGCACAACACCCACCCTCACCCTCACTCACCCTCACTCACCCTCACCCTCACTCACCCTCACTCACCCTCAATCACCGTCACCCTCACTCACCCTCACTCACCCTCACTCACCCTCACTCACCCTCACTCACCCTCACCCTCACTCACCCTCACTCACCCTCACTCACCCTCACCCACCCTCACCCTCACTCACCCTCAATCACCCTCACTCACCCTCACTCACCCTCACTCACCCTCACTCACCCTCAGCCTCACTCACCATCAACCCCTCACCCTCACTCACCCTCACTCACCCTCACTCACCCTCACCCACCCTCACCCTCACTCACCCTCACTCACCCTCACCCTGACTCACCCTCACCCTCACTCACCCTCAACCCCTCACCCTCACTCACCCTCACCCTCACTCACCCTCAACCCCTCACCCTCACTCACCCTTACTCACCCTCACTCACCCTCACTCACCCTCACTCTCACTCACCCACACTCACCCTCACTCACCCTCACCCACACTCACCCTCACCCTCACTCACCTTCAACGCCTCACCCTCACTCACTCTCAACCCCTCACCCTCACTCAACCTCAACACCTCACCCTCACCCACCCTCAACCGTTCACCCTCAACCCCTCACTCACCCTCACTCTCACTCACCCTCACTCACCCTCAACTCCTCAGCCTCACCCTCACTCACCCTCACACTCACTCACCCTCAACCCCTCACCCTCACTCACCCTCACCCTCACTCACCCTCAACCCCTCACACTCACTCACCCTCAACACCTCACCCTCACTCACCCTCAACCGTTCACCCTCAACCCCTCACTCACCCTCACTCTCACTCACCCTCACTTACCCTCAACCCCTCACCCTCACTCACCCTCACTCACCCTCACTCACCCTCGCCCTCACTCACCCTCACCCTCACTCACCCTCACCCTCACTCACCCTCACCCTCACTCACCCTCAATCACCCTCACCCTCACTCACCCTCACTCACCCTCACTCACCCTCACCCTCACCCTCACTCACCCTCACCCTCACTCACCCTCAATCACCCTCACCCTCACTCACCCTCACCCTCACTCACCCTCAGCCTCACTCACCATCAACCCCTCACCCTCACTCACCCTCACTCACCCTCACCCTCACTCACCCTCATCCCCTCAGCCTCCCCCTCACTCACCCTCAACCCCTCACCCTCAACACCTCACTCACCCTCACTCTCACTCACCCTCACTCACCCTCAGTCACCCTCAGTCACCCTCACTCACCCTCAACCCCTCACCCTCACTCGCCCTCAATCACCCTCATCCTCACTCACCCTCACCCTCACTCACCCTCAACCCCTCACCCTCAATCACCCTCAACCCCTCACCCTCACTCACCCTCACCCTCACTCACCCTCACTCACCCTCACCCTCACTCACCCTCAACCCCTCACCCTCACCCTCACTCACCCTCACCCTCCCTCAACTACTCACCCTCACTCACCCTCATCCCCTCAGCCTCCCCTTCACTCACCCTCAACCCCTCACCCTCAACACCTCACTCACCCTCACTCTCACTAAATGACAAAGCCATCAATATAGCAATTTTAACATCGCAAAAATAAATAAATTATGTCATTTACAAGAACAATAACTACAACTTTTCTAATGCGATCCTTATTGCATTCCAACCCCACTCATCCACGCAACGCCACTCACACACGCAACGCCACTCACACACGCAACGCCACTCACACACGCAACGCCACTCACACACGCAACGCCACTCACACACGCAACGCCACTCACACACGCAACGCCACTCACACACGCTACGCCACTCACACACGCAACGCCACTCACACACGCAACGCCACTCACACACGCTACGCCACTCACATACGCAACGCCACTCACACACGCAACGCCACTCACACACGCCACTCATCCACGCAACGCCACTCATCCACGCAACGCCACTCATCCATGCAACACCACTCTTCCATTTGCAAAACGAAAAATGTCTAACTATTCTATTGCGAGACCTATTGCATTTCCATTGCTTGTTCCCTTTTGGCTCCCAAATGGTGGAACGATCTTCCATTAGAGCTCAGGTCCCTCCCCTCCCTTCAGACCTTCAGAGCTGCCCTCAAAACACGCCTTTTTGTACAAGCGTATGCGTAGTTGTGCCCTGCTTTTTGATCTTTTTGTTAGGCGCCTTGACACCTTCGGGTTTTAGTTTGCGCGTTACAAGATGCATAATAAATAAATAAATAAATGCACAGGAATGCCAAAGACTAAGGCTAGATGTAGGTAATCACAATTTACCAATTCTTAAATACCGAATTTTACCGATTCGGTATTTAAGAATCGGTAAATGTGATGTAGGTAATAAATCGTTAACATTTACCGATTCGGTAATATTCCTTATTACCGAATCGGTAATACCGATTCTGTAATAAGGAATCACCTTCCCATTCATTCCTATAGGAATGAATGGGAAGCCATTCACTATTACCGAATCGGTAATAGGGGAGCATATTCAAGGGTGGCAGGGTGTCACATTGACACCCAGTTGCACCCCTGAATCTTGCATGTAAGGGCATGTATGTCTGCCACATGGCACTGAGAAAAAAGCAAAAAAATGCTTTATGTAAGGTATTCGGTATTTACCACCAACCTGTAGTTGGTGGTAAATAACGAATCCTACAGCTAACATGCACTCACTTGAGTACCTCCTACATAGCTTTTAAGGATTTGGTAATTTACCGATTCCTTATTTTAAGGAATCGGTAAATTACTGAATCCTTAAAACCTGCCTCCTACATTACAAAAGGCTAAATACCGGTCGGTAACGGGATAATTGCCGATTTTCGGCCGTTACCGACTGGTGTTTAGCTACCTACATCTAGCCCATAGTGAGAATGTACAATGAGCAGTAGTGACAAGCTTTGTGTACATAAAATGCGTCATAGAGCTTGGGTTAATCCTGGAATAACAACATTTAACACAACATGGAATAGATATCAAGCAGGTCAAGGAAAAAACAGTTAAAGTACATTATAGCACAACCCAGTGTTCTCACTACAACATATGCAGTACAATGGCAGAACAGGTGATTGACCATGTCTTATTGCCCTAATTGAGATGACTGGGTGAGTATGCCCAGGGAGGCTCAATAGAGATCAGAATAAAAAGGGTTGCTTCCCCACAGAGCCTGACTCTGAGTTCCGTATACAGCTGCAGTGTCTGTGTTGTCACTACACTTGCAGACTATGAGGTTTACCAACCTTCTTTTAACACAATATGTTTGTACTATGGTATTCTGCACAGACTGCTGTCTGATGATCTGTGGTCCTGTGATTCACGTATTGTGTCATTCTGAGGTTTGCACTCTGTGTACACTATTTCCGTGGTTATTTCAAGTATTTTGATATGTCTACTTGCCACTTTGGTGGTCTTTGTTCTTCTGTCATGGTGTGTAGTTGCTGATGTTAAGCTTTTGTTGCTTTGTGCCTTGATTGCTGGCAGTTTGATGCATCCTTGTTCATGTGGGTATTGGCTGGATTTTGATGCGTGCTGATTTTAGCAGTCATTTCTAGTACTTTGTTATGTTTACATTTTCACACAGTTAATCCTGTTGCCAACTTTGTTGCTCCTCAGATTGCTTTCATTGTTGTCTATCTTATGTATTGTGTCATGATATTAATATTGTACTTCAGATTTTAATTATTCTATCATCAGTGGTAGTTTTTGGTTTTATGCTCTGCTGTGAGGTTTGATAGTGCATTATGGGTACTGTTACTCTTGATGATTTCTTTATTAAAAGGTGCCGTCGTTTCTGGTACTGAGCGGTTTATGCTATGCCAAGTGGTAATTTTTTGTATTGTTCTGATTTGATGTACTGCATAACACATTATGTTCCTCATCGTGATAGACTCACACCTCAATGGTGATCCCTTATATTGTTTCTGCCATGTTGTGTGTTTCAATTTTTGTGTGTGCATATATACACGCTAATATCTATTCACTTTTTATATTATTTGCAGTGAGTCTGAGTCCCAAGCTGTGACCTCTCACGCAGTGATGGTGAGTGACAACGTGATGACTGAACCTCTGAAGGATCATGGCAGTCAGTATGTCATGGTTTCAAATGTACAAGGAACACCTGCTAATCACTTTGAGGTAGGCATTTGCCCACAATATATATCCTGCTACTTACCCTCAACACTGGAAAATCCCTATGTTGCATTGCGTGAGGACAATGCCAGTGAGATTGGTTTTTTAAAAGAGTTGCCATATGGTTAACAGATTGTTCTGAAAGAAACTCATGAACTACTACATTTTTTCATGGACTGCTCTAGTACCCCAGAGCATGGTTTCCCTGCAGCAAATTAAGGGGGTCATTACGATGGCAGAAGGACTTCAGTCCGTCCGCCATCGTCCCGGAGATGGGGACCGGCCACCTATAAGGTGGCGGTTCCGCTCCTGAGATTACAATGCAGCCACTACCACGACGGCCGCAAAAGGCAGTGTTAACATTGAGGCGGGTGCTGCTGGTTGCAGCAACCGCCGCAAAGGTAAAAATGCAGGTTTTGCTTTTCCCTGCACTACATGGCAGGCACCACGCGGGTGCAGGGAAATATAGGGGTGCACCAAGTGCAAAATCCACAAGCCTTTGCACAAGGGCGACCAGCAATGGGCCTCCAAAGTACATACCCACCAGACTTTCAGGCTGGCGGGGATCCAACATTCAAATCTGGCGGACGGTGCCTGCTAGGCACCGCCACCATTCTGAGGATGTGGGCGGGTCCGACAGGCAATCGTAACAAATGTCTGTCAGACTTGTGGCGGTCGGGCTTTCCACCCACCAGCACACCGCCCGCCATCGCAATCTGGTGGGTCTTTTTGCATTTAGGTTACAGCCACACCATCATAGTGGGCTGACAAATGTATAAGGGCAGTTAGCCCCATCTGCTTTCTGTTGCGATTGGCTGGATCAATAAAAAACCTTCGCATACATGTACTAATTCGTTTTATCAGCTTGCATTGTAAGTTCCTCAATAGTGTGAATCAAACTGGAATGTTAAGTGTATTTGGCTGACTTTGATTGGGAGGTGTGGGGGGACAATGTCTTAAGCCTTTATGTCCACATCCTTTCACCTCATTTTATGCCTTCAATTCTTTTGGGGTCACATGTTTGTATACTGACCAATTAAAAACGGTTACCGGCTTCAGTAGGGTGGATGACAGTACATATCTCTAACAGTGTTAGAGCTCAGTATGCCGGTCTCACATAGATTTACACCCTAGTCTCTTGGCTCCTTAACCATTTTTTATATATTTTTTTGTCTTGCACCCATTCATCTTTCTCTTGATCTTGTCACTTTGCTTACATCGTTTCTCTAGCAAGCTCACTTTTCGCTATCTGTTCCCTTCACCAGGTAGCTCGAGCTTTATTAACTGTCCCATTTTAATCTTTGTCACTTCTCTTTGCACTTTTAAAAAAAAAAAAATAACATTTTTTCTATTACAGCAATCTACAGACCCGCAGTTGTCCCCAGGAAATTCCACCCCTCAGTCAGTGGCCAAGAAGTTCTCCTGTAAGATCTGTAGTGCAACTTTCACGGGACGAGCAGAGATGGAGAGCCACAAAAGAGCTCATGTTGGGCCCAGCACATTTAAGTGCTCAGACTGCGTGTTCACAGCTACATCTTGGCCAGACGTCAAGGTCAGTACAGTTTCTCCCTGGGTAACACAAGATACATTTCTAGGTGCTGGGTGATTTGGTTAGTGCTCAATGGGATCATGGTCATAGCCAAGATTATTAATTTCACAGACCATACAGACTACCCACTGCCAAGAAAACCAATAGAATGATAGATGCTTTCAAAAGAAATCATGTCAACTATAAATAGCATTGGAGTTAGTTTTGTTGAACCTTCTTTTATCTGGATTATCATCTTGCTTTCTTTGAAGCATTTGACCTTTTTCAATCTCCCTTTACGTTACTTTACTTTACTTTTCTTTTTTAATATCTCTCCTCCTTCATTTCTTACTCCACCTGTTCCCATGGCTGCAGTTGCATCACTGCCATTTATTACCGTCCTCCTCCTTCCGCGTGTAGATTCTTAATTCTATCTCCGCTCGTCGGAGGGTATTTCCTTTTCCAATGGCCCTATTCTCTCTCTGTACATTTTCTTACTCTCTCTATCCTCTTTCAGCCATTTTGTCTCACTTTATTTTTATTGTTTTTTCTCTTCATTTATTGTTACCCAACATGGAACCCTTTCATTACTGACTCCTGTGTCTCTCCCTTAGGTTCACTTATCCCTGCATGCTGATCTTCGACCTCATACATGTCCACATTGCAGCTTCGCTTCCAAGAACAAGAAGGACCTAAGGAGACACATGCTGACCCACACAAACGAGAAACCCTTTGTGTGCCAGATATGTGGGCAGAGGTTGGTCTGTGCAGAATGAATTTGGCCAACTCTTAATTGTGGGAAAGGGTAGGACCAAACCTAGATGGTGTTGTTTATAAGCATAGGTGAGTTTACGGGCACAGGAAGGATGAGATCGTGGGGTGGGTATAGAGGAAAGGAAGGTTAAGGTAAATAATGAGAAAATAGCAAGGGACTGTTAGTTTGTAGATTGAGGTGAATGCATGTCATTCATGCTGATTAAGGGCGAGGGTAATGGTGTTTTATTTGGAGAAGGGCATGGGTACATATTAATTGGATTAGGTGGCTGAGCATAGCTTGTGTTTTTTGGGCATGGCCGAAAAGGTTTATGGGATATGGATGATTTTGGCTGAGGTTGATTTATGTATGGGGTTAGTGAATAATGATTTATTGCATAAGGGGGAAGAACTTTTTTGAGCTCATCAGAATTGGAGGGATGTGCAGTGGTCATTTTTGAAGGTGAAAATGGAACTGACCTATTTCTGTAAATCAAACGCAGTGCTCATATCACTTCTGGTTTCTCAGAGTGAGGCGGTATACTGATTTTGATGTCTCTGAGTGAGCCTTAATTTAAGCATCTTTTAGACTTCAAACCAGGCACGTTTCTTATTTTCTATTGTTATTGAATGCACTTATCTCTCCTTGTTTAATCGCAGGTGTGTGCGTGTATCTTATGTGTTTGAGGATAAGGATTGAGGCTTGTCTTTTTGTACTATGCGCAAGTGACTTTGCCCTTATTTGTCTTGTGCTGTTTTTAATAATGTGTGGCGTAGTCCGTATGTTGCTTCCCATTTGTCATTCTAATTATGCAAAGTCTTTCGACATGGTTTTTGTGAGTGAGGCTCTATGATGTTCTGGACCCATCCCGTTAACAAGAAAGCTTAAATTTTAAGATTAGTGCCCTATTTTTTTAATGTGAAGTGTCTACCTAATTGTCTTTCACTGGGGGTTAAGTTTCGCTTTAATCTGAGCTTGAGTGAAGTAAACTTGTTCTTCTATGTCTTTGGCTGCCAAATTTAGAAGCAGGTCCTTGCTGCTTCTTTCCACAATTAAAACCCTCTCCTGTCTAGAAATGAGGATATATATATATATATATATATATATATATATATATATATATATATATATACACACATATATATATATATATATATATATATATATACATACATATATATTTATTTATTTTATATGTGTGTGTATGTATATATATATATATATATATATATATATATATATATATATATATATATATATATATAGTTTTTTTTATAGCGTAGACAATCACCCCTGAGGGTCTCTATGCGTTGCCCATAGGCACGGGCAGATTAAGTGATTTGTCTACAATCCTGGGATGTTCAGCTGAAGAGACTTGAACCTGGAGTCCTTACCATCACCCTTATTCCCACCATTGGGTAATGCACTAGTATAATCCACCCTTCTGCTGCCATTCACAGCCCTTATGCAAGTCGAGTCTTACTCTATGTAGGATGATGTAGCTGAGGATGTTGGGAGAAGGAAAGGTGCTGGAATACACACCAGAGTGTACTACATTGCTCCAGCAGGCTGCAGAAAGACTCCTTCCTCCATCTGACTCACCACTGGAAGGTATCGCTAAGTTCCATAGTGTGGCTGAAAGTGCTGCCAATAGATTCAACCTACTATTCTTACCCAAGGAACAAAGTGCTTCCTTTTTTACCTTTGTGAGACAACCAGAAATCAGTCAAGGCAAACCCCAAACTGCGAAGAAGTGAGGAGGCTCATGCAAACTCCTGCAATCATTCCAGCTCCCTGCCTCTGAATGAAATTAAATGCTCTGGAGAATACTCCTGTTTGACTCATGGGGAACCCAAAGTTGGGCACAGCAATGTCAGCGGCAGCTTAACAACACTGCTGCAATTCAAACATCTCTGTATTGTGCCATATTAAATCATGATGTACAAAAGATGGACACTTTCAGAAGGTAGGTCAGTACCATTGTTGTAACTTCTAGTAAAGGAAAAAGAACAGATGATGGACGGAATGCCAAACAAATCAAACATTCATGTCCAGTCAAAGATCTGGGATTAATCCATCATTTTTTTTCTTGATTTGTTCTGCTTTCCGTCCATCTTTTGTTCTTTTTTGTAACTTCTACTATATAGCAGGAACCTTTGATGTAGTTATCATTACCAGGTGCATGAGCATACATTGCCCACTAATTCAACCTCATCCTGGTTGACAAACGAGAGAAAGCCATGGCCATTCTGCTAGAAATGGAGCTGTTATTAACATGTTCCTGAATGTGGTATTAACTGGCTTTAGACAGCTGCCAGAAGTGGCACTTTTCCGGAGTCAGATTTGACTACTGAGACATTCATCAGGTGCCAAAGTGTAGAAGGAGCTAGTATATATACAAATTGATGAGGAACCACTTTTTGGTTGCCACGTTAGTGACGCACTGCAGCATTTCAAGGTTTGAAATAGAGACGGCTAGGTCCAAAGGTAAGGTGTCCTTCAGTATCAAAGCCTACAGCACGTTTGTTGCAGAACGGTTTGTAGTTATCAACTCCCTTACAAAGGTTACCAGCTCTATCAATACCAATGCCTACAACAGTCCTTATAGCACAACTCCCAGGATTCTCAGGGTCACCTCAGATCTCTGTAGAAATCCTTCTACCCCAGGCAACCTTCTAGACCAGAAGACTGTTCCATTCCACATCACAAGATTTGATGAAGAGAGCCTGAATCCTTCCCTACTCTGTGCACCATTTCCCTGCTCCCACCTTTCAGGACCATGTGTGAATAGGGAGGAGGGGTATTGAGATAGGGGTATTTTAGGCCTGCGTACAAAAGTAACAATTGATCTCCTCGATCCGGAAGGTGTAGATCTTAAGTTTAGGTCATCCTGGAATTTGTGTAGAGAACTTCATGGATGCCACTGCAACATGAGAGCCATCAACCCCCCTGCCTCCTACAGCTTTTAATCCTCTGTATGCTGGGAAAAGGGCTGTAGGAATGTGTCCACAGATTACAACAAAACATGGAAAAGGTAACAAAAAAAGGTTTCCCACCCTAGATATACACCAGAAAAACAGATTGCACCAAAAGTAGTTTGTTTGCATCGTGACTTGTCCGAAAGTCTTTAATTCGCGCAAAGAAAGCATACTCATGACATGACTAAATTTATACAAGGGGCCTAATCTTATCACCCTGCAGATTCCAGGCATCTTATGTTTCGCTATTTAAGGTGGCCAGTTGCCATTAACAGTTTAAAGATTTAACCTTTGGCCTGAAGACTGCTTCAAGGATCTTCGCAAAGAGCCCAGCACCATGACAGCTTACCTGTGGAAGAAATGTCATAGGCCTTTTGATACTTGAACAAGTGGCTCATCGGGTGCAGTTTTTATAAGCCGCTGAAGTCTCTGTTGAAGAGGTAGAGGCAGGCTTCCGTTATCTGGGGTTGCCTCTCTAAAGAAAAGCTGACTTTGATCCCATCCTCCCGTCCTAAAAGTCATCTTGGACACTGTTGGAAACCGGCTATTTCTGGTAGGCTGAGGCTGATGCCAAATCCAGGCAGAAACCACCATTCCAGTCAGGGCAAGGAAGTCACACGCCAAGATAACCCCTGCTCGCCCTCTAGGTAGCATGGCGCGGGCAGTCTAGGCTAAACTCGGAGGCGATGTGTAAAGCATTTGCGTCAGCGCACAACAGCAACAACATACTAGGTACACCACAAAAGAGACTCCACACAAGGTTATATTAAAATAACTTTTGTATTGTCAAAAACATATCAGATAGAAATCACACATGTACATTGTGCCAACGGGCACGGCAATATTCACAAGGGATTATTTACACAGGACAGGGCCACATGGGCCACTGTCATAATCAGCACTTTTAGAAATAGAAATAGTACTTATAGAACTTAGAATAAAAGTGTATAAAATCACTGTACCACAAAGTAACAGTTATAGATCACATCCAGTAACTACTGGGAACAGGTAAGTACCTCCTACGCAACCCTAAACCCCTTAGGAGACTGTCACGCAGGGGACCAGGACCTCACTAGGACCCCCTGTACTAAAGAGAACAACCACCTAAGTATCACACAGCATTTAGGGGTCTAAGAAAGAACACATTACCCATGATGCATAGATATACATTCAGAGGAGTAGTAAAGAGAAACACATAATGTATAAACCTACACATTCAGCGGTGTTAAGAATAAAGCACATGATGCAATAAAATTACATTCAGAGGTACCAGAATAATACAGTAGCGCAATAGTCACATGATGTCTAAAGACATTCAGAGGTGCAGGAATAAGACATGATGCAAGAAATCACATTCAGAGGTGCAAGAACCATACAGTTGCGCAAAACCTACATAAGCCACCACCTGTGGCAGTCCCTAGGCCAACTGGCCTTGTTGGGGCTAGAACGCCCTGAGTCTCAATGTCAGGGGCCTAAACGATGCAGGGGCCCACTACTTGCTGGGCCCCTGGGAACACTCACAAGGGCCTAAACGCTGCAGCTGGCACTAAGTGCTGCGCAGCTGTGAAGGCCGGGCACCACTGTGCCCTTGCTGTCCCACACAGGGACTCTCTCCTGAAATTGCGCCTAAACGGTGCAGCTGCCCACTAATTGCTGGGCCGTTGGAGATTCAAAACTGCGCCGGGGCCCTCACTGGCCCTAGAACCAAACTGCGCAAAAGGTTGGAGCCACACAGGCTCTGAAAACACTGGTCAACCGTGGGAGCCACACAGGCTCTAGAAACACTGGTCAAACGTTGGAGCCACACAGGCTCTAAAAACACTAGGCACCGGGGAGCCCTCAGGCTCTGAAAACAATGGTGCCCCCTAGAGCCCCACTGGACTCTCCAAACGTTGGGGCGACCCACTGCCGACCGGGGTCGCCCTTGGTTGGAGTCCCCCACCCTTGGGGGACTCGAGATACCGGGAATGCCCCTCGAGCCTCTATGGGCTTGTAGAACATTTGTGCCCCCTTTGAGCCTCTCAGGGCTCACAAAAAGAAATGCGGCCGGTTTGCTGGAGCCCCGCTCGGGGGCTCGGGCACAGAGATCCGCCCTCCGAGCCTCATCAGGCTCTGTACACCAGAGGGGGGGGGCGCGGGCACCGGCAATGTGCCCCGACGGCCCCTCTCTCCCCTCCGAGCTGCACTCACCAGTTCTCTTGTGCGGCGGCGGGACGGAGAGCTCCCGCTCCTCGGGACTCTCCCATGCTGCGGCCGGACTCCTCCCTCTCCGTGGCTCCTTCTTCCTGCCGCGTCCTCTCGGGCACATCTCCGGTCTCCCTCCACAGCATGGGAGACCGGCAACGACAACCTGCTTCTTTCTCTCGGGGCTCCCTCCCGGTCACGGGAGCCCCGCAGCAGCCGCCATCTTCTCCTCGGGGCTCCCTCAGCTGAGAGGAGCCCCACGAACGACCGCCATGTCTCGCCCCTCTTCCTCCTTCTTCCCGCCGACTGCGGGGGGCGGGACTTCCGGCCGGCCGCGACCGCATTGGCCGGCCGGCCAACCGCTTCCGGGTTGCTGCGGGCAGCGCAGCGGCCCTTCTCCTTAGGCAGGCAGGCGGGGGCGGATTTCTTCTACGGTCACCATTAAACAGCGCTCTCAAGCGCTGGGGGGCAACCACGCGCCAAAAAGTACACCCAAAGCGCTACCAGCGCTTAGAATCCAAATGCAGCGCTAGGACCAACATAAAGCGCTCTTTAGCGCTGGAGCACAGTCCACAGCGCTCCCAGCGCTAGCACAGCAGGCAGAGCGCTCCCAGGCGCTCAGGGGAAAATTGAAGCGCTCCAAAGCGCTAGACAACAGGCAGAGCGCTTCCAGGCGCTAGTAGTACAGCTCCAGCGCTCCTCCCCAGGAAGATGCAGCTTCTCCATGCTGCCAAGGGTCCCAGAGCTTCCCAGGGGTAAAGCCAAGTCCCCCCCTCAGCCCAGGCAGGGCAGAGGGGTCCCCCAGGAGTCCAGGCATCCAGGGGCTGGGCAGCGCCCACCCCTGCTAGATTCAAGTCCAGAGAACAAGAACAAGACAAGAACATTTTGGAAGGGGCAGAGCCCCTTCTTATACACAGAAAAGGCTTTGAAGTCATTTGAAGTCTTTGTGTGAGCGAGCCCTAAGCTCTGGGTGTATCTGGTTTCCCTCTCCTGTCAGCCTCAGGTCAGAGGTGACAGGGGGCCATCAGGAGGGAGAGCCATCAAGGGTGGGCCCACAGGCACAGCCTGGCTCCACCAGACGCTCTTTCCACTCCTCCCTAACAGCAGATGGGGGCCTTTCATCTACGGCTGACTCAGACCCCCTCCTCCAGACAGTCCATCTACCAGCAGTCCCCGGCATGCCTGGGCCAGGCCCATCAGCCAATCACGTGCTAGCAGACTCACTACACAATTATGCCAACTTCTAAAAGTGGCGCTTCTGGACTAGATACAGCCATGCCGCATACACCATTCTGCAGCATTCATTCTCACGAGTTCATACATATCAAACTCGCCCCTGCACTCCCCACGCATCAGGAATCTACCATGGGCATACATATTTCCCATTCATTCCTATGGGAGGGCAGGGCGCTCACCATCCATACACAGAAAGCACACGCACTTTACACTGTACCACAGTGAAAAAGTGCGCAGAGGCCTAAAATCACCAACCCAGGTTCCAAAAACAGGCTAGGAAAAAGCAAAAAGTCACGGGGTGAACCTGCCCAAAGGACCGGGTCCAACACATCCCCCTTCCAGCCAAAACGCAGGGTAGACCAATCACTACACTGATGGTCTTCAATGCTTTGGGCGACAAAACCACGGAGACGGGCCTGCAGGGCAGGGCCACCTTACAGTTTTTCGCCACTCTGAACCCACAGGGATTTCCCTCAACAAAAGCTCTCTGACACAACTAGGATACCCCACTGGTACACACTAGTCATCCACAGCCAGGACCAGGCCCCAGGCCATCCAAAGACCACAGGTCCTAACCAATCCACAGAGTGGGGGCAGAAGCCCCTGGCACACAATAGCCAATCTCCACTCTCTCTCCCAGGGTAGCTACACTACCACTGCTCCTACAACCTAGGGACCACACCCTCAGGCTGACTAGAGGTCACGGCAAGAATGCCCCACCCTACCTCTACTCCACCAATGTTAGAACTGGGGGTCTCTAGTTGGCAGGGGTAAGTACCTTAGACCAAGTAGGGACCCTTGCTTCTCGTCAGGGTGAAGGAATAACCCTCACAGGGAAGCACTCACCAGAACACAACTCTCCTACCAGATCAGGACCTCACTCCGTCACTGGTCTACCACCTGGAAACGATTCCACTTCTGAGGTACAAAGCACACAGCACAGTCCCTCCTCAAGCAGGTGGGGGGACACAGCACACAGCAAAGTCCCCTTTCCTCTACCTTAGTGGAAACAACAAACTGCAGGCGGGCCCCAGAACACACAGCAAGGGCAGCCCCCTCGGTCTCTTCAGCTGATTCACTTTGGTAGAGTTCCTCTTGACCTAGAAGTTTCCTAATCTCCCAACCTAGGATTTACACCCTTAAGTTGCACCGGGGTCAGAAGTACACCGTCCTTCTGCACCCCCTTCCAGTTCCATGATCACAGACACAGTATGTCTCAGGCTAGACAGAGCACACGCCAGCGGCGAAGCAGCGACACACTCTCCTCCCACCGGGGTCAGAAGTAAGGACACCGTCCCTCTGCACCCCCCTCCAGAGTTCTGCACCCTCCCACCTGGGAGCGGTACCCCTGGAAGCCAACAACCGGTCAGGACACTGACTCCAGATGCCCTTCCCTCCAGGTCAGGCTGAACCTGAACCTGGCCTTCCCCCTCCTCGGGGAACGACCTCCAGAGGCCCCACAAATGGTCAAGCACTCTAGACGGTCAAATGCCCAGCGAACTAGGACTTCTGCACCCTCCACTTAGGAGCGTACTGCCCAACACCAGGACCGCCGGAGTTCTGATTACAGACACTCCCCGTCCTCTAGACACAGGAAGATCCTCCTCAAATGACCTGTAAGTACAGCCTAGGCCCTTGACCTGGCGCTCCCTTAGGGAACCCTCCAGGCCCCGAGACAGGGTTTCGGGCCAACGTGGGACACACCGTCCCACACTCACTCCACCTCCACTGAGACAGGACGCGAGCCCCTACACCCCTACCATACTAATGGGACCAAGCTGGGCTACACATGAACCTCTTCACCTACACAGGATCATCAGATACACAAGCCACTACTTTTAGAATCACTCCCTAATGTCTCTGCACGACATCCAGCACACCGCCAGACATCCACCTCACGTGCAAGCTCCTTAAAAAAAACTCACACAACTCCTCCAGTTCAACACAGCACTCATCCACACAATCCCCCTCCAGACTGGTGAGACAGTTCCTCACTGCCTCCGACTCTCAACCTGTCACCCTCTTACTGAGCGCACCAGGCACCATACTCTGGGAAATGGGAATGGGAATTCGCGCACTGGACACATTTAAGCTGCCACCACTGGATCCTACCATACTGGGGAATCCAGACACACACACTACACTCAGGGAATAACCACCCTCCTGAGCAAGCAATTTCTCCTCCACCCTCCCTCTCTTCCATCTACCCACACAGGGACAGGAATAGGGATTGGACACTGGACCCAGCAAGGGATTCCTAACCTATGGGAACCTCCCCTATCTACTGGCGTCCCGCCCTGTCATTTTCTCTCATCTGCCACTAAACATAAAGCGCAGGAACACCATCTGAAAATGACACTTTTGAGGAAAAACAAAATCAAAAATAATAATCCCAAATATGTGACTATCTGAAAAACGCAGAGTTTTTGTAATGTAGCCAGTTGTCGCTATGGCACTGGGCAAACGCAAGTCCAAATCCGCACCGCTGACCCACCAAAGTTGGAAACCGGCTATTTCTGGTAGGCTGAGGCTGATGCCAAAGCCAGGCAGAAACCACCATTCCAGTCAGGGCAAGGAAGTCACACGCCAAGATAACCCCTGCTCGCCCTCTAGGTAGCATGGCGCGGGCAGTCTAGGCTAAACTCGGAGGCGATGTGTAAAGCATTTGCGTCAGCGCACAACAGCAACAACAAACTAGGTACACCACAAAAGAGACTCCACACAAGGTTATATTAAAATAACTTTTGTATTGTCAAAAACATATCAGATAGAAATCACACATGTACATTGTGCCAACGGGCACGGCAATATTCACAAGGGATTATTTACACAGGACAGGGCCACATGTCCCACTGTCATAATCAGCACTTTTAGAAATAGAAATAGTACTTATAGAACTTAGAATAAAAGTGTATAAAATCACTGTACCACAAAGTAACAGTTATAGATCACATCCAGTAACTACTGGGAACAGGTAAGTACCTCCTACGCAACCCTAAACCCCTTAGGAGACTGTCACGCAGGGGACCAGGACCTCACTAGGACCCCCTGTACTAAAGAGAACAACCACCTAAGTATCACACAGCATTTAGGGGTCTAAGAAAGAACACATTACCCATGATGCATAGATATACATTCAGAGGAGTAGTAAAGAGAAACACATAATGTATAAACCTACACATTCAGCGGTGTTAAGAATAAAGCACATGATGCAATAAAATTACATTCAGAGGTACCAGAATAATACAGTAGCGCAATAGTCACATGATGTCTAAAGACATTCAGAGGTGCAGGAATAAGACATGATGCAAGAAATCACATTCAGAGGTGCAAGAACCATACAGTTGCGCAAAACCTACATAAGCCACCACCTGTGGCAGTCCCTAGGCCAACTGGCCTTGTTGGGGCTAGAACGCCCTGAGTCTCAATGTCAGGGGCCTAAACGATGCAGGGGCCCACTACTTGCTGGGCCCCTGGGAACACTCACAAGGGCCTAAACGCTGCAGCTGGCACTAAGTGCTGCGCAGCTGTGAAAGCCGGGCACCACTGTGCCCTCGCTGTCCCACACAGGGACTCTCCTGAAATTGCGCCTAAACGGTGCAGCTGGCCACTAATTGCTGGGCCGCTGGAGATTCAAAACTGCGCTGGGGCCCTCACTGGCCCTAGAACCAAACTGCGCAAAAGGTTGGAGCCACACAGGCTCTGAAAACACTGGTCAACCGTGGGAGCCACACAGGCTCTAGAAACACTGGTCAAACATTGGAGCCACACAGGCTCTAAAAACACTAGGCACCAGGGAGCCCTCAGGCTCTGAAAACAATGGTGCCCCCTAGAGCCCCACTGGACTCTCCAAACGTTGGGGCGACCCACTGCCGACCGGGGTCGCCCTTGGTTGGAGTCCCCCCCCCCTTGGGGGACTCGAGATACCGGGAATGCCCCTCGAGCCTCTATGGGCTCGTAGAACATTTGTGCCCCCTTTGAGCCTCTCAGGGCTCACAAAAAGAAATGCGGCCGGTTTGCTGGAGCCCTGCTCGGGGGCTCGGGCACAGAGATCCGCCCTCCGAGCCTCATCAGGCTCTGTACACCAGAGGGGGGGGGCGCGGGCACCGGCAATGTGCCCCGACGGCCCCTCTCTCCCCTCCGAGCTGCACTCACCAGTTCTCTTGTGCGGCGGCGGGACGGAGAGCTCCCGCTCCTCGGGACTCTCCCATGCTGCGGCCGGACTCCTCCCTCTCCGTGGCTCCTTCTTCCTGCCGCGTCCTCTCGGGCACATCTCCGGTCTCCCTCCACAGCATGGGAGACCGGCAACGACAACCTGCTTCTTTCTCTCGGGGCTCCCTCCCGGTCACGGGAGCCCCGCAGCAGCCGCCATCTTCTCCTCGGGGCTCCCTCAGCTGAGAGGAGCCCCACGAACGACCGCCATGTCTCGCCCCTCTTCCTCCTTCTTCCCGCCGACTGCGGGGGGCGGGACTTCCGGTCGGCCGCGACCGCATTGGCCGGCCGGCCAACCGCTTCCGGGTTGCTGCGGGCAGCGCAGCGGCCCTTCTCCTTAGGCAGGCAGGCAGGGGCGGATTTCTTCTACGGTCACCATTAAACAGCGCTCTCAAGCGCTGGGGGGCAACCACGCGCCAAAAAGTACACCCAAAGCGCTACCAGCGCTTAGAATCCAAATGCAGCGCTAGGACCAACATAAAGCGCTCTTTAGCGCTGGAGCACAATCCACAGCGCTCCCAGCGCTAGCACAGCAGGCAGAGCGCTCCCAGGCGCTCAGGGGAAAATTGAAGTGCTCCAAAGCGCTAGACAACAGGCAGAGCGCTTCCAGGCGCTAGTAGTACAGCTCCAGCGCTCCTCCCCAGGAAGATGCAGCTTCTCCATGCTGCCAAGGGTCCCAGAGCTTCCCTGGGGTAAAGCCAAGTCCCCCCCTCAGCCCAGGCAGGGCAGAGGGGTCCCCCATGAGTCCAGGCATCCAGGGGCTGGGCAGCGCCCACCCCTGCTAGATTCAAGTCCAGAGAACAAGAACAAGACAAGAACATTTTGGAAGGGGCAGAGCCCCTTCTTATACACAGAAAAGGCTTTGAAGTCATTTGAAGTCTTTGTGTAAGCGAGCCCTAAGCTCTGGGTGTATCTGGTTTCCCTCTCCTGTCAGCCTCAGGTCAGAGGTGACAGGGGGCCATCAGGAGGGAGAGCCATCAAGGGTGGGCCCACAGGCACAGCCTGGCTCCACCAGACGCTCTTTCCACTCCTCCCTAACAGCAGATGGGGGCCTTTCATCTACGGCTGACTCAGACCCCCTCCTCCAGACAGTCCATCTACCAGCAGTCCCCGGCATGCCTGGGCCAGGCCCATCAGCCAATCACGTGCTAGCAAACTCACTACACAATTATGCCAACTTCTAAAAGTGGCGCTTCTGGACTAGATACAGCCATGCCGCATACACCATTCTGCAGCATTCATTCTCACGAGTTCATACATATCAAACTCGCCCCTGCACTCCCCACGCATCAGGAATCTACCATGGGCATACATATTTCCCATTCATTCCTATGGGAGGGCAGGGCGCTCACCATCCATACACAGAAAGCACACGCACTTTACACTGTACCACAGTGAAAAAGTGCGCAGAGGCCTAAAATCACCAACCCAGGTTCCAAAAACAGGCTAGGAAAAAGCAAAAAGTCACGGGGTGAACCTGCCCAAAGGACCGGGTCCAACAGACACTACTTGGGTAAAAGCTTTGCAGTTGAAAAAGTACATTTTAAAGATGCTGCCTCTAGTTCAAAGGCCTTCACGTGAGAAGGCCAAGCTACTTATCTGATTTATAAAAAAGTACCTAGTGGCTCCTGAATCTCATGTAGCAGGGACTATCTCACTTTATGACACCCGTCATTCAAAAACCACCCTCATAGATGTTTTTAGGCTCATACCCAGTAAGTAAACATGTACTCCCATTTTACTGAGGATTTCTTCAGACCACAATACCGAAGCTGAACTAAGGTAAACCTTATTCGAACCTATTACATTCTGTGCAGCTGTCTTAATTGGCTGTGATGGAGCTCAGTCATCTCACATCTAGACTGTGGTCTTCTCTTCCCCCTAGACTGCTAGGTCATGATCATATGACTGTGGCACTCAAATTTGCATCCTACTCGAAAATAACCCAAAGAATTGATCAAATGTCCTTGCGTGCGTTTTCATCCACCACTGAACGAAATATCCCTTCTTCTGTTTGTAAGCAACAAACACTAACGTCTTTGTTTTTGTAGGAAGAGAAACCGATCCAGATGTGTTTGACTGGCCCACAAGTTTAAGGGCTCCTATTTCTATGCAGTAAACAAATGACCTGACAGTCTTCTTCAACACGGATCTCCTATTTATTTTTAGCTTTAGTGCGGGTGGTCAATGGCACCAACTTCACCTTCCAATAATCCACTCCAGCTCCTCAAATCCAGTCATTGATAGAATTTACACTGACTCGGGGGAACCACCTGCTCGGACTCTATTAATTGTAGTGTAGAGTTCATCAACAGACTGCAGAGTGAACCTCGCTGTGATCAGTCTCTCACGATTCTGCAAAAATGCTGAAGAGACACATTTTGGTGGTCCCACTTTGAACCCAGACCTAAAGGTTTAATTCAGCTATCTCTGATTTGGGAAACTGCTGAAAACTGACCTTTTTAAATTGCCTTTCGACTGAACACTTTGTAGACACGCAGAGCAAATGCGGAATGTCAGTTGATTGGCACAGGCTTTCACTCAGCTGAATTTTAACCCTCCTTGAGCACTCTTTCTCTCATCTATGGTCCACTCAACAGTAATCTTTGGTTTTGTGGGGGGCTGTACAAACAATAAATAAAAACATGTTTGTAAGGGCAGTTTAGTCCTTTTGTTTCCTCTGTGGCTGTGAGTGTTCTATCCTTTCTTCCCACCCACTGATGTCTGTAGGCGAGCTTCAGCCTTACTGTCTCTTTTTAGGTTTCGCCTGGCGTTTACTGCGCAAGCTTAATCCCGCCTCTGTCTTCCATTGGCTAGCTCCATAAATGGAGGCTAGCCATTGGAAGAGAGATCTGCCCGTCATTGCCGGAGCAGATTCGTGGGCGTTCCCGCGATTTTTACTCATCCCGCCCCTTTAACGTCGTCATTGCGGCGGGGGGCGGTTCCTTTTTTTTTTTTTTTGGACGCCATGTTTTTATTATCATTTGCCGCCGGAAGATGTCCAGGTGAGTGCGTCCTTGTTTCTTTCTAAACCCTCTTTGCCTGTTTGCCTCCGTTATTATGCATGTCCCCCTCCCGCTGTCCGTGTGTGCCCGTTCCCGCCCCCCCCCCGCTGTCCGTGTGTGCCCGTTCCCGCCCCCTCCCGCTGTCCGTGTTTGCCCGTTGCCGCATCCCCCCTCCCGTTGTTCTTGTTGTGGCATGTCCTCACAGTCAAGAGTTTGAGTGTGCGTTCGGCTGTGTGTTGAAAGTGTTTCACTCCAGCGACGATCCTTTGAGGGTGTTGCCTCGTCACCTGCTCCTCTCTGTAAATCAGCGCCATGTCAAGTGAGCGGTGATTGATGAACCTGCTCGTCTCATGGTTGTTAAAGATTCGTGGTTTTTAAAGTTTTGTTAACATTGTTACTTCTCTTAGCTTTGCACGAGCAGAGGTTGAGTAGTTTCCTAGTATGCTACAATTAATTTGGTTGTTGGGTTTGGTGTACACAGCTTTGGGGTTGTACTTGTGAAACAAGGCGTATGATTTACTCGATTCTCACATCAGTAATGGCAGAGAGAGATGCATGTGAGTGAGCCTTTATACTCTCTCAAAAAGAGCTAGAATGTATAACATGTATCAAAAGTTTTGCTGCAAGTACTGCAGTCTCTTTAAATATTTACATATGATTAGAATATTTAGCGCAGATGGCGTGAAACAACACGCATTTTGACTGAGTGCTATTTGGTAAGGGAAGGTAGGCCGGGAAAGCACAAAGGAATGCTTTTGCCAATTAAAATGTTCCTTGAAAGGCCCCACAAAAATGGTCGGTGCCCGGGTACATTGCTTTTCACTTCGTTTCATAATGAGCAGGAAAACTTGAAACCTTGACGCAAACTTTGTATAGTGATCTTAATCTATTCTCTAAAGGTATTAGGGGAAAGACAAGGTAGATTTAAGCTCCTGAATCGGGCCTGCCATTGGTCGAGCGACGGGTGGGCAGGCAGATGCATGCGCTGCGCCGAGCCCATTGCCGCTGCTCGCCATTGACAGAGTAGCCTTTCAGAGTCAATGAGCCCCTTCAATGCTGGCTTGTCAAGGCTACGACTTCATAGACCTGAGAGGCGGTTTGAGAGGTCAGCCCCTTTCACGTCCGCTGTGATGCAAATGAACTTTAATGCTTAAACAACTATTGGAATTTTTATGTCTGCTTATTGTTCTTTTTTCTTCAGAGTCATTGACGAGACATTCAGTGCTTTTTAGGTCTCGCGACCTATCAATGCGCGCAAGCGCATTGAGCGGAGCGAGAATTCATGTCCTCAAAATCCTCGTCAAACCAAGGGCTTCTTGCTGCGGTTTTCTTTAAGTTCACGTGAATCACGTGACCAAACAAGCACGCGCATCAGCCTCCCTCCCTCCTAATTGCATTTTTTTTAACGGCCGCACAGCACATCAAAGGGCTTCGCCCAGCGTGCGCTCTGCGGCTTCTTCTCCCCTAATTAATCATGGCTGGCCGGCCGTACTTTCAGTTTCCCGGCCGCTCTTCCTGTTCACACACCCGTTCTCTCTCATTTCACGTCTTTTGTTGACTTCTTTTCCATTTCACTCCCTCAGCCGTTTATTCCTCCTTCTCCTGCCCGCACCTCCTTCCCTGCTGCTGCGTTCCGATTACCTCTGTGTCCTCCACATCACCCGTTCTCTCATTTCACGTCTTTTGTTGACTTCTTTTCCATTTCACTCCCTCAGCCGTTCACTAGATCTCCCACCTAGAGCTTTCGCCTCCTCGGCCGACGCCTGCTCCTCCCTTATTCCTCCTTCTCCTGCCCGCACCTCCTTCCCTGCTGCTCCGTTCCGATTACCTCTGTGTCCTCCACATCACCCGTTCTCTCATTTCACGTCTTTTGTTGACTTCTTTTCCATTTCACTCCCTCAGCCGTTTATTCCTCCTTCTCCTGCCCGCACCTCCTTCCCTGCTGCTCCGTTCCGATTACCTCTGTGTCCTCCACATCACCCATTCTTTGACTCTAGCTTTCTCGTTACATGCCCATATATGTCTCCCTTCATTTTCCTCCACTTCTCCCAGGTCTTGTGCCGCTCTCCCCGCTCGGCCCCCTCCCCAGCCCGCCGTGTCGCATTTCTCCTCCCCCCTCCCCTTCTCTGCCTTCCCTCCGTCTTGTTTAGCACTTGAAACACATGTTACGGCCAATCTATATACTTCTTAAGTATGAATCTCTAAGTATCCCTTGCAACGATTCCAATCTGTACCCTGCAGGATATAGACACTCGTCAGCAGCGAAACTCATGGAATTGTAAGGTGGGTGTAGCATCAAAATCCTGCAACATCATCTGCGTCTCCACGAGGAATAAACACTTCTAACGTTATACCATTTTTCAGTGGAACCGTGTAGCAATTTGTGCACACGGCAACTAATTAACACACACATTTCAAATGTTATCGGTCTCATGTTTGTAAAAGTTACAGCACCTAATGTCTCCGATCAGGGAGACGTGGGTGTGAAGTACAGGCTGGGCAGCAGAACAAAACTAGGGAGCAGTCAAGGCTCACTCCAAGAGGTTGTAAAGAGATGTGAACTCGTACACAGGATGACATTTAAATACTCAATATCCTGAGGAACTATATTTTTTAAAATGGCTCGATATTAAGGAGGAATTATGAAATGAAACCCAAACAAAAAATGCGCTCCGTGACTCGCAATACCTCCCCACCCCCTCCTAGCAAATGTCTTCCAACATCTCTGAGATAACAAAGTCTCTCCTCACACGGAAAGTGTTCTTCGAAGTGATAATAGAAAGTTAGCCACTCTGACACAGTCAACCAAACTAACACATCCAACATACATGCATTCAACACACACTGATCCACATAACCAAAAGCAGCACACACTAACAGACAAACACACAGTCGCGCAAAACACATACGCATGCAACACACACAGGCACACCCCATATACACGAGCAGGCGTTGTGAGCTGACTACACTGCCACAGGGCCCTTTTGTCTCCAGCTCGCTCAATGTGGCATCTGTAAAGGCCATTAATGCCCATTCGTGCCTGGACGCAAAAAGTTGGAGCTATTGGTTTTGTAAATGACAAAGCCCTTTATGTTATTAAAATGAAAACAAAAATAAAAGGCATTGTTATTTGCAATTGTAATAGCTCCAACTTTCCTACTGCGAGACCTATTGGCAACGCCAGTGCTTGTTAAATTGGAAGTTGCATTGTGCTAAAGACCTCGTACAGATTTACGGAGGGCTGAAAGCAGTTAGATCATGTTCTTTTCATGGTGCGATTAGAATCAAATCGATTTCCCTTCAGCCTTCAGATGGCAGTTTTAACAAAGCTCAGGGGCTAGACAAGGGACACAACGACTGAACTGAATGTTAATTACACTCCGCAGCCTTATTTTCTTTTGATTTGGAGCTGACTGGCAACTAAATTAACAAAAAGTGTGACCATAACTGCTGCCCTATTTTCCTCTAAAAGGAGAACAGTCTCTAAAAGACTGTCTTCACAAAGGAACAAGTAAGAGCTGCGCATCATTGTTGCAAGGGCAGGGCATCTTTTTCAGAGCAAACTGTATAGTGGCAGAACCCCTGCACTGTTACTGTACTACCTAAGCACTGTATAGTGCCAGCAGCCGTTGTGCAAACATTAAGTCCCCCCGCACTGCATGGTGTCAGCGTCCTTTCACCATTACTACAGTATCACCTTTACTCTGTGATCCCAGAACCCATTCACCATTAGTGGCTTAGTGGCTTCCCCCACTGCACTGCATGGTGCCAGTGCCCCAACACCAGTATCACACTGCCCCTGCACTATATGATGCCGTGGTGGCTGCCACATCACTCCACTTGCCTCATGTAACTTAACGTCTGCTTTTGTAATTTGTTCACTCGTAATCTTCTCATGTATCATTTCTGTTTCTATTGTGAAGCGCTGGATTTAGCAGTGTCACTGTTGTGTTATAGAACTCGTCTGCAAGTAATTGCTGTCTGCTGAGCTCGTCCAGTAGGGTACAATAGGTCTCACATTTGCGAGAGATTAAGCTATTCGCAATGTAAATGACAATGCCATTTATTTATCTGTTTTCAAAACCAACACATAAATAAAAATGTTGTCATTTACAATGCCAATAGCTCTAACTTTTGCAAAGGCGAAACCGTTGCATTGTAAATGCTTGTTATATTTGTAAGTGAGGTCTGTCCTTGTCTTTTCTCCTGATTACTGAGATGCTAGGTAATGTGTCTATTCAGTAGAGTTATTGGTGTGCATCTCTTCTCTAGTGCTTAATTTTTGTTTGGGGCTGCAGGCAGTGAGCACCAGCCATGATTTGGGGATTGGAACTTATTTTTCATCAACAGACCTTGACCCAGAGAAAGAGAAGGGAGAAGAAGGAGTTAGAGAAAGATAGAAAACAACGACAAAGGTAGAAAGCAAATATATAAATGCAAGAGTGAGATGAAGTCAGGAAGAGTAGGGCGGTGGAAGAAGGAGGCATTAGATGAAATCAAGACTAGGCAGCCTTGGTATTGGGTAACCTTGGCAAGCTCTTAATAAAAACTCAGACCCCCTGCATTACAAATTAAGTGCTGCTCTTCTCCCGTTTTTAAATGTGTGTTCCTCTGCTCCAGTTGGTTGTCAGACTCAATTCTTCCCTGTCAATTTCTGATGTCTCCAAGAAAGGCAGAACACTTTTTTTTCTCCTGTGTCATTACATAAGACTCCAGCATTATTTCTGATATCCCAGTGTTGTGATTTGGGGCTCAGTGCTTGTACTGTTTTTCCCTCAGATTTAACCGAAATGGGCACCTCAAGTTCCACATTGAACGGCTTCACAGCTTTGAAGGGAAAAAAAACCTGCGCCAAACTGAAACAACCCAGCAGCTCCCCCAGAACAGTGACGAGGAGGCACTCCCTGCTGCACAAAGTAAGAGAAATAGGCATGTCTTGCTTCGCTGACACAAGGTATGCGAGGCGATCCATCAATTATTCTAGGCAACAGCTTCAAGTTTTTAAAAATAAAAATAAAGGGAAGAGGGGATAGTACTGAATTAGTAAACCCTCTGTGATTAAGGCAGGTAACTGCTTTTATATTGGGTGGACTTATATCTACTATGCAAAGGCCTGTGTGTGTGTCTTCGTGGGAATTTTTTTGCCACACTATGTTGACCTAACAATCTTTAGGTGTCTGTGTATACAAATTGCTAACTCAAAAAATCAGACTAAAAAAATGTTTTAGAATATATAAGAAGTCTACCAGTTTGTATCTTGAGTGTCCAGTGGTAAGAGTACTTCAACACAGCAGCATCTTTAAACTGTTTAGTGTATCTCATGGCATCAAACACTAGATTCCTACAACACTGTGTGTCAGATTTAGGTGCACATCTACTGGCTGGCCTGAATTAACATTTTATGCCGGTATCCCCAGAACTAAATCCACCTATTATGCAATATTCTTCTGAGAATGGGGAATTGTATGTGTCCTGGTTTTACTGGGCCAGCCAGCTCGTGCAGATCCTAGGCCACATAAAAAGCCCTTTTCCGCTGCCATTTACCACCTGCTTCTTCTGGCAGGTAGTTAATGAGAGTGGGGATTACTGTGGTGTGGTGGGTTGGGGTTGTGGAGGTAATCTGATTGAAGGGAAGGCTCTTTCGCAGCGACATGCTACCCAATATATTAATAGGGATCAGGCAGATACCCAGCTGTGTATATTAGTAAATTTTGTATCTTTCATTTATCTTTCACCAGAGTATAACTTCTAAAGATTTGACAGGTTGAGTTGAAAAGACTGCACTGCTAGCTTCTTAACTTTACAGACTTTAAATATAGCTGTACCAAACTGTGTTAAATGGGATACTATAGGTCAATACAGGAGAACTATAGCAGTTCTTCCTCGAGTCTAAGCACCAAGTCTTATTTTCAGAGAAAGACAACCCCTCATCTGATACACCATTCAGAAGCGTTGGATTAGTAGCTACTTCATTGGGAAATGTACATTCTCCCATGTCTCTTCAGCCACATTCCTGGTTGCAGATGCTGTGCCTGTTTCAATCAAAAGTCGCAAGCATGACATTTGACGGACCACTGTCTTTGTAAGGTACACTGGCTTAAGAACCAGCACAACATCAAATCCGAATTTTGGAAGAAATTAAATTGCCTTCCAGAGGTGGGAATCTTGACAAATTTCTCTTTGAGAGAAACTTTTTAGATACACCACTTGAATACGCTACATACAAGAGGCCTACAGGATAGTGATGATTTTCTGTCTCTTTTATAAACTCTAGTCATATTGCTTCTGTATTGCTCTTGATTTTGATGCCTTTACAAGGTGTCGATGTGACATTACTGATTTACTTTACCTTTCAATGTTATGACATTGACATTTCAGTTCAGGATTTTGGACATTATCCTGTTATGGGAATTTATTCATAACCAATAAATGCATTATTGACATGTTTCCCCCCTTTGACAGATGACATATTGTTTAAGTGAAATTACTTGACTTCAAGACTCGCAGTTTGCATTTAGTTGTGTGTAATGTCTTTCTCACATTGTGAGATGTTACTTTAGGATCCAAAAGACAATCACGTTCATTCTTTATTACTTACATTTGCATGTTCTCTCTTTCAACGTAACTTCTTAATGTACAATACACAATAATTCTTTCATTGTTTTGAGACCTCAAGTTCATTTACTGTTTTTTCGGAATTGTTACAACTTAAAACAAAACACAAATAGTCCTCCCTTTAATTCATGTCCATTCGGGTCTTTTTTTACATTTCAGCATAGCAACATGGTTTTTAAGTTTTACTTTCTAGCGTTCAGTTTCCATACCATTTACTTTACAAAAATAAGAGTATCTACTACCACTCCTTTATGCTCTTCATTGCACCACCGCTTGGTAGATGTGCCAGAGCAATTCAGTGAAAGCAATCCATATCCCATATTCAAGACTGTGACGTAGGTGGCAAGAGTTATCGGATATAACACGTTAGATCTTTTTTTTTTTTGTTCTCTCTTTTCACCCCATGCACACTTTCTTTGTCAGTGGTATGCCATGTAACACACTGTAAAATGTTTTCAGTTTTCATAGAGTTAAAGTTCTTTGGAAAGTCAGCCACATGACTTCCGAAATGATAACATGTTTCAAGGTATTGAGAGATAAGTTTACTCTTTATTCTTAAGCCTGCTCATGTGCAAATGTATCTCCATTCAACATTTCATAATGTCGGCAATGAAATGCTTTTGACATCTACTGAGAATTATTGAGGTGACTTTGCCACAGTTTAAAGGGGCTTGAGTATGTCCTCTAACTTTACTTAATTTTGAATTTAATTTAGAATTTTACGTTCAGCACAAGGATACCCTCCCAGGTGATAGTGCGCTCTACAAATTTGCATTACATAGCATAACAGTTACACTTTAGTTTGAGCTAATTCCAATATATGCTGTTTGATTGGAACTGGCAATTATGATTTATCCTTATACAATTAAGTATCTGTCACAACAACAATAAATATACAGAATACCGATAAAGATGATTAACTTACTGTTGTATATTTAAGTGTGCCAGACAGGAGGCACGTGTAGGGTGTCTTCTAGGTAAAGCAACAGTGTCCTAATTCAAAAAGCTTCACTCTGCCAAGCAGAAAAATCTATGAAAGACCCAGTCAAGTTAATGGTGCTCGGAGTCAAATTAGAATTGTTGTGGTTCTTGACAGCTACATAAACGGGTTATTATTACTGCAACTTTCAAACTCCCACCCTCTTTTGGGAAAGTACCTATACCATGCCTAGAGGATCTGAAAATCCAGTCAGAGCAGGATAACTAGAATCCTTATTTGGTGGCTGAAAAAGAGGAAGTGTAAAGTGTTTTCTTGGAATAGTAGAAAATCATCATCGACAAGTTATAAATAGTCACACGTTGACCCAGTAACAGTTTCCAACACACCCCTTGCAATTACTCCAAAGCTTCTAAGCACCAAATTACACCTTCTCAGAGTTCTTCAGAGGTAAATGAAAACCTTCTTTTCAAACAGGTATTTGAAAATTAAGCATTTAAACTACTGATCCCAAGTGGTTTACCACTTTTACGTCCTAATGACAGAAAAAGCTGTATCCTGTCTTGACTTTCAGGAGAGATACCAAAAAATAAAATTTAAACATTCAAGTGTTCTCATGGCAGGAGGCTGTTTTCCCTAAGATTGAAGGTTGTTTCTGTCAACTGTAATCCAACAAGATGCTTAAATTCACATTCCATAAGTATAAATTAGCTCTGTTGTATTCAGCAAATAACAGAGGGCATCAGCTTCTTCGATGTTTGAGTCCTACATCTCCAATCAATTCAGAAAAGGGGGTGGTGATGGACAGAGCATCTGAATTAAGCAGAACACTCCTACCCAGTCAAAAGATCAGGGCTTGATCCATCACCGTTTTTTAGCTCACTGCACCATCCCAGCTCAGAACCTGGCTATATGCAAATTAGTCTGACCCTGGCCCAGTGCATCATGGGAACAGGGCAGACCAAACTACCAAGCCAATTCTTTACTGGAAAGGAAACAAGCTTCCGGGGACCGGTTTCTGGCATTACAGCCGTCTTCGGCCCGGCTTGCTTGAATCCTGATGGTGCAGTGAGCAAGGGACTCATGTCTGAGCATACCCTTCCACTCCTATAGTGGCCAAAACGATTCAGAAAAGGGGGTGGTGATGGACAGAGCATCTGAATTAAGCAGAACACTCCTACCCAGTCAAAAGATCAGGGCTTGATCCATCACCGTTTTTTAGCTCACTGCACCATCCCAGCTCAGAACCTGGCTATATGCAAATTAGTCTGACCCTGGCCCAGTGCATCATGGGAACAGGGCAGACCAAACTACCAAGCCAATTCTTTACTGGAAAGGAAACAAGCTTCCGGGGACCGGTTTCTGGCATTACAGCCGTCTTCGGCCCGGCTTGCTTGAATCCTGATGGTGCAGTGAGCAAGGGACTCATGTCTGAGCATACCCTTCCACTCCTATAGTGGCCAAAACGATTCAGAAAAGGGGGTGGTGATGGACAGAGCATCTGAATTAAGCAGAACACTCCTACCCAGTCAAAAGATCAGGGCTTGATCCATCATCGTTTTTTAGCTCACTGCACCATCCCAGCTCAGAACCTGGCTATATGCAAATTAGTCTGACCCTGGCCCAGTGCATCATGGGAACAGGGCAGACCAAACTACCAAGCCAATTCTTTACTGGAAAGGAAACAAGCTTCCGGGGACCGGTTTCTGGCATTACAGCCGTCTTCGGCCCGGCTTGCTTGAATCCTGATGGTGCAGTGAGCAAGGGACTCATGTCTGAGCATACCCTTCCACTCCTATAGTGGCCAAAACGATTCAGAAAAGGGGGTGGTGATGGACAGAGCATCTGAATTAAGCAGAACACTCCTACCCAGTCAAAAGATCAGGGCTTGATCCATCACCGTTTTTTAGCTCACTGCACCATCCCAGCTCAGAACCTGGCTATATGCAAATTAGTCTGACCCTGGCCCAGTGCATCATGGGAACAGGGCAGACCAAACTACCAAGCCAATTCTTTACTGGAAAGGAAACAAGCTTCCGGGGACCGGTTTCTGGCATTACAGCCGTCTTCGGCCCGGCTTGCTTGAATCCTGATGGTGCAGTGAGCAAGGGACTCATGTCTGAGCATACCCTTCCACTCCTATAGTGGCCAAAACGATTCAGAAAAGGGGGTGGTGATGGACATAGCATCTGAATTAAGCAGAACACTCCTACCCAGTCAAAAGATCAGGGCTTGATCCATCACCGTTTTTTAGCTCACTGCACCATCCCAGCTCAGAACCTGGCTATATGCAAATTAGTCTGACCCTGGCCCAGTGCATCATGGGAACAGGGCAGACCAAACTACCAAGCCAATTCTTTACTGGAAAGGAAACAAGCTTCCGGGGACCGGTTTCTGGCATTACAGCCGTCTTCGGCCCGGCTTGCTTGAATCCTGATGGTGCAATGAGCAAGGGACTCATGTCTGAGCATACCCTTCCACTCCTATAGTGGCCAAAACGATTCAGAAAAGGGGGTGGTGATGGACAGAGCATCTGAATTAAGCAGAACACTCCTACCCAGTCAAAAGATCAGGGCTTGATCCATCACCGTTTGTTAGCTCACTGCACCATCCCAGCTCAGAACCTGGCTATATGCAAATTAGTCTGACCCTGGCCCAGTGCATCATGGGAACGGGGCAGACCAAACTACCAAGCCAATTCTTTACTGGAAAGGAAACAAGCTTCCGAGGACCGGTTTCTGGCATTACAGCCGTCTTCGGCCCGGCTTGCTTGAATCCTGATGGTGCAGTGAGCAAGGGACTCATGTCTGAGCATACCCTTCCACTCCTCTAGTGGCCAAAACGATTCAGAAAAGGGGGTGGTGATGGACAGAGCATCTGAATTAAGCAGAACACTCCTACCCAGTCAAAAGATCAGGGCTTGATCCATCACCGTTTTTTAGCTCACTGCACCATCCCAGCTCAGAACCTGGCTATATGCAAATTAGTCTGACCCTGGCCCAGTGCATCATGGGAACAGGGCAGACCAAACTACCAAGCCAATTCTTTACTGGAAAGGAAACAAGCTTCCGGGGACCGGTTTCTGGCATTACAGCCGTCTTCGGCCCGGCTTGCTTGAAGCCTGATGGTGCAGTGAGCAAGGGACTCATGTCTGAGCATACCCTTCCACTCCTATAGTGGCCAAAACGATTCAGAAAAGGGGGTGGTGATGGACAGAGCATCTGAATTAAGCAGAACACTCCTACCCAGTCAAAAGATCAGGACTTGATCCATCACCGTTTTTTAGCTCACTGCACCATCCCAGCTCAGAACCTGGCTATATGCAAATTAGTCTGACCCTGGCCCAGTGCATCATGGGAACAGGGCAGACCAAACTACCAAGCCAATTCTTTACTGGAAAGGAAACAAGCTTCCGGGGACCGGTTTCTGGCATTACAGCCATCTTCGGCTAAAAAACGGTGTTGGATCTAGCCCTGATCTCTTGACTGGGTGAGAGTACTCTGCTTAATTCAGAGACTCTGTCCATCACCACCCCTTGTTGTAAATAATACTACATCTCCAATCAGGCTTAGATTCAAATCCAGTTTGTAAGAGCTGTACGTGACGCGGTAATATATTTCTAATAGGTTGCAATCATGACACCGATCTAATTAAAGATCACATCTGGAACAGTAGAACCATTAAGACAGCCTGTGGGCTCTTCTGCTCATGAAGTCTTTCATTGAGAGAACTCTAAATCGTGAACTTTTACTGGCTACAGATGACCATTTAGTAAGACTTTTTTTGTGTGAGCCCATAGTAGATAGAAGTACCAAGTGCCTCAGCTCTGTAACCCATTGCACATGCAGACAAGCAATAAATGCTAAATGATTGTAAAGGAGAGGGTCCAGTGCAATCATACTGCAGAAAATAAGTCCTGTCTTGCTCATCTTGACCTGGTTGCTAATGGTGATCATGACCTTTTTGGATGTCCTTATTTATGCTGCTGGTTTTCCACTGTTTTGTATTATATCAGAGTGTTGACTCTGTCTGGAGAAGACCAAGTTAAAATCCTGAATCAGTTCTCAAGTATGGGCATATTCTGCAAATTCACATCAGTCTCTCAAACCTCCTTATCCTAGAGTCAAATGTAAAATCAATGTGTGCCATATAAAATGAAAGACTTTCAATACCTTGGATATTTGGAATTCTTCAACGTCTTGACATACAGCTTATTTTAAATGGAAAACCTAGAAATATTCCACAACTGCTCCAGGACTGACAATATGTTATTAGGGTTATAGAAAATACAACCTCCCAAGAATGACTACAGGTTTATAATACATTCCTTGGTAGACGTTCAACCACTAGATCCAGAATGTTTGCCTAGTTATATGTTCTCCTTGTGAGTCCTTAAGATAAGCCTTTTAGTAGTTGTCAGTTTTATAACAATTATTATCCATTTATGAGGCATTGTTAGATATTTTCAGTTTTTCACACACATGACTGGGTAATGTAACTCTCATTTGTATAATATTCAGTACTAGTGACCAGTCGCTACATATAATTTTTGTATTGTATAATGATTCCTGCTGATTTTAATTTCCTTCGGCATGCAGTGCAAATGATTTAATTTTTTATTGTGACTTTTCACTTTGACTTTTCCAGCAGACCTGCAGACGGGCCAGTCAGTGCTCTCTCCCGAGAGGCAGCAACAAACAATGGGGCAGGATCATGTCGTCCTGGCACAGGAGCAAACTGTCACCAGTCAGGTAAGATCCTTAAAGAATGCAAGGAATTTCAGACTGAAACCAGTGCTGGCACCTCTAAAAACATGCATGCAAGGTAACAGTCCTGCTCACCTCTTTGTTACACTAAGCTGTGTACTAGAAACTCGTACTCTTTTCTCTTCACCTTGCAAGTAGGGTTTTGACTTCCACCAGGAGCAGAGTTGGCCTCGTATGAGGGTAGACCCCTCATCAAATAAGTGTTGCTAGCTCTTCTTGAAGAAAGAAAGGAGCCTCCAACATACATTCAGCATCTTTATGTCAAGTCAAAATCCATGTATTGCAAATTACATAATTCCATAAACTGTTCATTTATAAACAATGTATTTAGTTGCCATTAATTGCATACCTAATTGCACACTAGCAAAAAGAAAAAGATAAAAGAAGTGGAAACTGGGTAAATTCCCCAGGGCCCATAGTTTAGTGAGACAATTAGGAACTCTTAAACAACCAAGCAACAAAAAACATCTAACAGTGATCTTACAGTTACACGTATTATCAGTTTTATTGAACCTGCAAGCAGGGACTGGAAAATTAAGTTGGCCGTTTTATGAAGTTCTCTCACATATTTGTTCTTCAGAAGAATACATTGCTTTACACTTTCTCATACTGTCTCTTATCAACGTTGACATGAGGAACTTCACTCTATAATTTAATATACCAGATAGCTGCTCCATGTATTATAAGAGTGCAAGAGTCTTCATTGTACAGCTACAGCAGCTCTCTGGGCAGATGTTCTTTTGCAAACTCAACACCAGACACGCTTTCCATAGCTCTACCTGTCATACACCAAACCCTGTGAATTTCTTCTGACGAGGAAAGAGACCCTCAAATATACACACTAACTGCCCCTTCATATAGGTTAGAAATCTTTAACACTCAAGTTCCAGCCTCACATCTGATGCCAATAGGGGCACCTTCCACCTTTCGTAGGGTTAGACACATAGAGTCTGTTTTTGAAAACGAGTTTCCTTGTGAGTAAACTGGGTCATCATGAACACAAAAAGTTGTTCTGGGAGGTAAAGGACCCAAATTAAAGTGCTCTCAATTGGCATCTGCCTTGTTGTCGCCCGTCGTGATAAGTAGGCTTGCTGATTTCTACTTGTCATGTTAGGGCCTGCCAGTGCAGTTGCTTTGTTTCTTAATTGTATTTGTAATTGTATTTTTATAGCACTTACTACTCCTGATGAGGCGTTGAATGTTCTTCAAGTTTAATACAGTGCTCTGGGGTTGGCTCTGATCATCATGTGAATGTGTGTTTGTGCAGTTTGACCATATCTGGTCATACTAGGAGTAGCCAATTCTACTGCTGGACTGCCAAAACTGTCTTATAAATGAGCATGTGTATAGTTGGTTTATCTTTGATTGTCCAGTAAGCAAATACTGTGCAGTTGGATTTTGAGTTGCTAGAAGAGGAAAGCTGTCCTGTTGACTGGTTCTGTCTTCACCGTGTGTGATTGATTGTTGAAAGACTTGCTCTCAATCTGGGAGTATTAAGAGTGACTCTATGCAGTAACGCGTGCAAGATCCTCTTCGGTGTCCACCTCCTTTCTGTAAAGCTGTCTCTTATTGTCTTGTGTGTTTCGCTATCAGTGGTTTGCGATCTGTGTGTCTGGCTATCACTACACAGTGCCAACCTGTGTATGCAGAGAAACAGTCTCTCACCATTCTGCCAACATGACATTTTTGTCTTCTTTTTTTTCCCTCTCAATCCAGGGGGAGGAGACCGCATACATTCAGGAATTCATGACCTCAGATGGACAGACTGTACAGCGACTGGTGACAGCAGATAACCAGGTATGTGGCAACTGTCTAACCAGTTTGAGGATGGACCCATGAAAACTGTGCTCCTTTTCTTCCCCTGCACTATAGGTAGACCCAGTAAGTGTGGACGCCCAAACAACTAAGGCATCCTTAAACAAGAATTTTACCACTTCTTTTCATTCAGATAATCTCCTAAGTTTAAGCTCATCTTTGACACCCACTGAGCTTTACACCAAAGAGCTGATGCATCTTTTTTATGCTTTCAAGGTGCAGTACATCATCTCCCAAGACGGAGCCCAGCATCTCATTCCACAGGAATATGTGGTGGTGCCTGATGGACATCACATCCAGGTAAGAATAACCTCGATCCTAAATCCTCAAACAGGGTAGCCCAGTCTTTCCCCTTGAACCCCTCAGGAAAAGCACAAACCTGCCTCTTTTCTTCTTGTAAGAACAAAGTCCTGGTCTATACATAAGTACTATTTAGAATGATTAGCCCGGTTTGCGCACCCATGCCAAGATACTGAAGAACGTCCTCAAGTCCAGTTTTAAAGCAAACCCTTGCAAATATTCCCAAGCAAAACTCCAGGTGAGCCTATCAGGAAGCACTGCCATATACAAATACATTAGAAAAAAAAGAATCCAGGCAATGCTAGCATGTATGCAGAACAGGAAACACCAACTATCCCTTTGTTTCGTTCTCTTTCCCTCTCTTTTTCTTGCTTGCTCTCCTTCTCACTCACATTCTTTTACTTTCTCAGAAATCCTCCAGCTAACTACAGTTCTTTAGACAGCCATTCGTATATATGGTGCCCACCTTTTACCTGGCATTAAACACCAGAAACCTATAGGCTGTTTCTTTTCCTCCCATAGCTTCTTAGAAAGCTAAACCTCCCAAATACTGATCAAATCTGTGCTTTTTAATTCTTCCCATGTGAAGAGCCCTGGGCACACCTCTGGGGTATACACAGCATAATGAGCCACTCCTCATGGAAAACCGATTGTGCAACAGGTTTTCTCCCTCTGGAGAAGATACCAGCCTGCCTGCCTTCACAAAGGAGCGGGCAGGCGAAGGTGTGATAGCCATTTGCTTTACTGAGGCAGTAGCCTCTTTAAAGCTAGGCCATTTGTGGCCACCGCCTAGTAGTCATCCTACTGGAGGAGCTCACACTTCCTCCCTTCAGCAGTACTCTTTGTTCCTTGTTGCTGGGCACACTTCAAATTTCCTAGCAGGGGCAGCATGTTGTCTCTGGTGACAATTGCTGCAGACAGGCCGGAAACGTCACTGAAGCTTTGGGCAACAAAGCGATTACTTTCTAATGCCACCTTTCTCAAAGTTACCTTAAATTCGATCTCAGCCATCCATCGGGTTTAATACAACGTTTAAGTCCAAAAAATTGGGGGTGGGGGTGTTCATACACAAATAGGTCCTTTCCTGCAGTTTTACTGTGTTTATGCTCCACATTTGATGTCTAGTTTAAGTTTGTATCCATTATGACACCAAGATATGTATATTGATGTATGTGCTCCATCTCAGTTGAACCAACTACTCAATTAAATGTTGGTCTCTTGTAACTGAATGACATTACCTTGGTCTTATTATAATTGATGTGAATATTATTTTATATTAAATGTATGAAGCCATGGGATTTGTTGTTGTAAGTCCATCTGAGTATTGGAAAGGATGGCCATATCCATAAGTTAAATATGTAATCTGCACATTGGCTAGATTAGTCACGTCTCCATTTTTACAGTAATTACTGATGTTTAAAATGTGATTTACATGATTTTTTTACTGTTCTAATATATATGTTATCAGATGTATGTAGTTGAGCTGCGCATGAAGATATTTGTGTTATACTGAGCAATGCAGTCATTCAAAATAATAAGCTTTTGATACTTCTATTTTGCATGGTGTCTTTTGCGTCCAGCAGAACTCTGCTCAGAAATACGTTTGCCGTAGATCTTGAGTAACATTACTCTAGTCCATTTTTAAAGGCTGACCAGACAGCTTATGCTGCAGCAAGAAATGAATGGATTTTACCTGATATTGATTCATTGTATTTGAGGATGATCTGTTTGGAAGAGCAGCTTGTTCGAAGACCAGATCAAGAAACAACAGACTGAAGAGTGTTTGGTTTGTCACAGACTATATCTTGTCAGAGAAACTGGGAAGTTGAGATTCCTGGCTAAAAGCAGTGTTCTGGCAATAGGCTTCATAATGCAGAAGTTCTTTTTAGTTTGGCCGTATTGAGGCTTAATGGTCTGTTGGTACCGGCTCAGCAGTGGTCAAATGCCCTTGCTGGCACAGCATAGGCAAAGTGATTTGAGGAGATCAACTAATACAAGGAAAGTAAAAAAGGAACTTAGTTAAATGTCTAATATTTTGCAAAAGACCTATTAACATTTTCTATCGGCATGCTTGGTGTTTAGACTTTCAATGACTGTAAACAACAATTTTTTCCTAAGACCAATTCAAACGATAAGTAAATATACCCTTTCATGTGGGCACCACTGAAGAAAACAAAAGAAA
The DNA here is from genome assembly GCF_964261635.1 of Lissotriton helveticus. Taxonomy (NCBI): domain Eukaryota; kingdom Metazoa; phylum Chordata; class Amphibia; order Caudata; family Salamandridae; genus Lissotriton; species Lissotriton helveticus. The sequence continues at coordinate 183,681,028 of NC_136068.1, read as the reverse complement.
TTACTTGAACTTGAACAATTAACTAATCCAGCTTCTGAGCAAAAATCAAGCAGTTTATGCAGTTGTTATTATGTAGGCTGTTTCATCAGACTTCTGGTCCAGTTTGAAACGCTTCATTGAATTTGCAGACCTGCGGGCTGTATGTCATTCTCCTATCACGTCAGCAGGTTTGTGGAATTGTAATGTGGTCGGTGTGGTCCCATGAGCTGCTCCGTCAGGATTTCAACTTTGTGAGTTGTTACTCATATTCTGATAGAGTCGCTTAGCTTTTACTCTAGGTAGGTAACCTGTTTCACACTGTAGGTCTCTGCAGTATCTAATTCCCTGAGCCTGTCACTCTGTAAGCTGATCCTAAGGTACAGACCCCATGAGCCATTGTGCTGGAATATAACCTGCTGTACCAGTTGGCTGAACTTTGACCTTGTGAATTAGTGTACTGTGCTCCAAGTGTACAAAGCTTGTCTCTTGAGTCCTGACTCTTCGCTCGTTCACTAGTCTTCGGCATTATTGGTTTGCCTTGCGGCAACTATGGATCCATGCGGTTGTGATCGATGTATGACCGTAAGGTACCTTGACCCTGGGCTGATTGTTCTAAAACCATTTTCTCTTTCAGCTACAAGATGGACAGATCGCTCACATCCAGTATGAGCAGGAAGGCCAGTTCCTACAAGAACAGCAGGTAAGTGAAGTGTCTATATAAAGAAAACTGCAACTCACTTGTTATTGCAAGACCAGCATCAGCATATACCTTCCACTCACTGCCCCCACATTTTCAGTGCTTTGTGTATCGGACTTCCCTACACCAGCCTTCACAACAGTCATTCGAATTTTCACCAACCATTGGAATACTGGACATTAATTGACGTACATTTTCAGAAATTTATATTTTGCGAAATCTAGTGGGCGATACTTTGTGTCGTTTTCACGTGATTTGCTTCTTTGTTCTGTTAAGGTATACTCTAAGTTGAGGTTCAATTCAAACGTTTTTAAAACCAGCAAATTCAATCTATCCTCATCAGAAAAGCATTGCAGTTGCATCACAAGTCACTTTCTGTGTTTCTAAATTCAGCGATTTATGCTCAAAAGTAAAGTAACACCAACAACTTTCCAGAGAGACTACTATGCATTGTCTTACAACGTGATGTTTTTATGTTGTTGAGGCACTGGCCTGTAGCAGATCACTGCTGCTCCCCTAGAAAGGTAGGCAATTGAATGAATATACGTTTTAGTGATTGGGTGCTGACATTTAATTGTCCAACTCCATTGGAAACAAATATAATAGTGGAGAGATTTGTTCAACTTATTTCTACCAAAGGTAGGGAGCAAATATTTTCTTTTACAATGCGTGTGTTAAGTTATGGCTTGTGCACAGAGCCCAGGAAAGGAACCATAGAGCTCGCTGTGCAGAAAATATAAAATGCATTGTAAATAGCATTGTCAGGACGCTGCATTACAACCATTAAGACCAGCAGGGTATTACTATGCCTGTGAAAAAGATTCTGTGTTTAAGTTCTCTGTGTTTTCTATTTCTGTCAAATATGGTTGTAATGCATTTTTCTCATGTTTCTCTTGCAGGTTCAGTACATGCCGGTTTCATCAGATCAACAGATTGTTACACAAGCTGAACTGGAGGCAGCAGCTCATTCTGTAGTTACAGGCAAGTTCCCCAGAACTCTTTCCCTTACATGCCTCATTCCAGTCTTCTAACATCACCTTTTCCTTTGTTTTCATCACAGGATTTTCCCAGATGTTTTTTATACTCGGTAACTCAACATAATGTTCCTCGAATAGTATAAAGCCAATTAAACCTGTTAAAGGAACATTTTTGAAGCAGCCTCTGAAATGTTTTTATTGCTTTCTTTTGTAAATTAAAATGTGACAGATTGTGGACAGATAAGCAGCATAGCTTAACCAAGAGAAAAACTTCACTGCAACTTTAATCCGGTGCAATAAATATTCCAGCTGCAAAATGTACTGCTGTGGCAGTGGGTGTGAAGTTCATTTTTCTACAGTATACAATTAGGCCCTAAATAATTCATTACTACAAACCGATCAGATTTTCGTACCAAACCACATCATTTGATTTGGTGCATGGTTTCTGTCATTGTTTCCTTAGATATGTTGTGCCTGCTGTGTTTCGCTCCTCAGAAACAAGGTGTCATTTCTGTTTTTTAAACTCTGCCTGTAGCAAGAATTAACTCAGTTAGGCACCCATGTAGCTTGTCTATACTTAATACTATAGACAAATGTCCTAGTTGCCAAATAAGTTCAACAGGACATTGACAATTGAGGGAATCCAGCTCACAGGCATAGAACATTGAACATGAGCATCCTCAGAGTATTCTACTGGTACGAAGTCTGCACGGAAGCCTACATATTTGTTGTTCTTACTCTTTTTGTACCCTTTCAGGGGGATTTAGAGAAACAACGAATAACACTCCAGTTGCAGACGTGGATCTCTCTTCCTTCAGTATCAATACACTCACAATAAGGCATTTGCCATTATTCGGATTACTGTCAGTTAGGCACTCAACCTTCAGGGATACACATGTAAGGATGTCCATGTCGAACAAGGCTTCACTTGATTCACCAGAGAATTATATCCCAGGAGCTATTCCTCCAAGAATTCATAACAAAAGGAAGACTTTCTTTTTTTTACATACATTGATAGGTAAGAGGTATGCTCTTGCTCTCCATTCAAAGCACTCTCCAGTAAGCCCAAAAAAATCAACACCTGTTCTACCAGGGATACATCACCTTTGTACAGTGTTGGCAATCTTGGAATCACAGGGAAGACCATACTCTCCCACTTCCACATCAAGATTAGTGCCTTGAATATCATTGACTGAGGTCATCACTACCTTTCATGAGGTAAAGGCAAAAGGTGCCATGAAGCTGAACTTTCCATTCAAGTCCTTCCCTTCCCAAAACTTTCTTAATATTTGAGACCTTGCAACAAAGAACTCCTTAAAGACTGTTCATGCTTTTGTTCTTTGTCTTTTTTGAGCCAACAGTTGAGATATTCCTTCCCTAGCACTGACAAAATCGATGATGCTTTGCTCCACCCAAAAATATATAGTTCTGAAACAAAATCCCAGTTTCTTCATAATTCTTCTACAAGGTGACTGAGGGATGAGACTTTGATGAGAAAGGGTGAAGAAGCTCTACCTGGCATCAACATCTTAAGTCCATGTGACAAAGGTAGACTATTTCAGAAAGTTCTATGAAACAAACTATTTGCTCAATATGGTGTATCGTTGGCTTGCCTCCTCCGATTATCCATACTCCCAGCTTCCTACCAACTTGTTCTAACGCTCAGACCCTAAGACATGACATAGGGCCTGATTTAGATCTTGACGGGTGGGTTACTCCATCCCAACGGTGATGGATATCCTGTCCTCCGAAATATTAATCCCATTATTTCTTATTGGATTTATATTTCGGCAGACTGGATATCCGTCACTATTGTGGTGGAGTAACCCGTCTGCCAAGAACTAAGTCAGGCCCATAGTCTTCAAAACCCAGGTCATTGGACATCGTGGCATCTGATAAGGCTTTAACATTGTCTATCCTTTTCAGACATTGACATCTTTTCTACCCTCCCATTTTCCTCCTCACCTGACATGATGGTTTGCAGCTATTTATTTAAATCCAAAATTGAAAAATAAAAATAAACTGACACTTTGAATGTGAAAAGAGATCTTTGGTATTAACTAGACAAAAGAGAGGAAAGTCTAACCTGTTGTTTGTCAATTAAGGTTCCATTTGAATCTACAGCAGCTATATGGCGGCCCCTTCACTCAGCTGAGAGGTGCTACTATCAGGATTCATACTTCAAAACAGACACCCTAGTAAGCCAAGCTTAGCTGAAGATCTCATTTGGTTAGCTGTCATTTACTAGTTTGCTAGTCACCTCTTTATCACTCTTTTGGTGTATTGTTTTCATCTTTAGAAGACAGAAATAAACTACCTATTCTAATCAATACACTCTCTCCTACCTTCTTTGTACGGCCCCTATCCTAAGCCCAAAGTGGATCAGGAGGATTTTGAAACAGTCTCCCTTAAGAAGCGCTAGGTGACGCTGTACATCATCATCAATTGAGTTGACAGAGCAAAGATGATGTCTATTTGTGGTGCCACTGACACTGGTAATGTCATGTTCGAGGCATGTGGGCTGCTAAATTCATATCTTAGCATTAGATCGCCGCCTAGTGTTGGGCTCGGATGATTGCACATTGTTGTCCTGGAAGAGTCTTCGAAGTATCCTGAGATAGGTGGCTCCTCCCCTGGACTACAGTGCGCATGGGCATCGGCTCCATCCCCAGATTGTTTTTTTCCGCCATTGGGTTCGGATGTGGTCTCGACGTCTTACTGTCGGAACCAAGTAAAACTATCTTTTACCGGCCAAAAGGCCTCGATTTTCTTGCGTCGGTATTGTCTGCGCTCGGTCTCGAGTCTTCCGTCTCTTGAAGCCGGAATAAGCGGAGTTTTCTTCGCTTTCTAAACTTTGAGGCCTTCTCATCGCGACACGACAGCGAGCCTTTACGGACATGGAGCGGAGCCCGTTCAAGTACTGCCCGCTCTGTGGGTCCAAGTACCCACACATCGATCTACACCCTGTGTGTAACAAGTGCCTTTCACCGGACCACGACGACGGCAAGTGCAAGGCCTGTGCACAGTTCCGCTCCAAGAAAACTCTCAAGCTTCGGCGCGCGGTGCGCTTGGAAGCTAGGCAAGCGGCCCCAGATCCGGAGAACATCTTCGGCGACCCGGAAGAAGAGGTCCAGGGTCACCTTCTACAAATCTCCCCATCACAGACGGAGGTCGAGGCGGATCCGGGAGACGACGACGGAGTCGCGGGTCAGGTCCTCGAATACGTCGAAGAGGTAGGAGACGACGATGAGATCTATGGGGCCGCGGCGGATAGCTCTGCGGACGAGCTCTGCCCCGAAGGTTTCGAGGATACCGACCGGGACACGGGATCGCCTGTCGGCCTTACCCAGGACCCGTTGCCGCAAGCCACAGCCCCGCCTTCGGGCCCGGCTACGGACTCACTTGCTGGGCACGATGTTTCGAAACCGAAACTGAAACCGTCGGGGTCGTCAACACCTAAAATGGCCGACCCGAAATCGAAACTGAAACCAAAGGACTCGAGTGTCCCTAAGATGGCTGCCGTGCCTGTGAAGAAGTCGGTGCCCGTCACCCCGTCGGCTCCGTCGACCTCCGGTCCGCAGAAGCCGAGGAAGTCTGTCGATTCCGATGCTCCGAAATCGAAGCCGACGCCCGAGGAAGGGGCCCCCAAGAAAGATGGTCGGCACGGATCAGCGGCTCCGGCGCCGTCCAAGCCCGCCAAGGTCGGCTCCAAAGAGGCTACGCCCAAGAAGTCTGCGCCCCGGCCTCAAGATTCGGAGGTGCCGAAGACGGTTTCCGCGCCCAAACCGCACAAGGCCCGCGAGGACGTCGGATCCGAGGGACCGCTCAAAACATCCTTGTCGGCGACGAAACCCACTGGCAGTGTACCGTCCCCCATTGCGGAGTCACTGCAGAGAATCAGGGAGAAAGCCTTTGCTCCATCGGCTCCGATGCCATCACCGCAGCCGCAAAAGGACGCTCCGGCTAAGCCTTCTGGGAAACTCCTTTTTCTCTTGCCACCTAAGGAGGCGCCGAAAGCGTTTTCGACGAAATCGGCTCCGAAACAGGGTTCCTCGCTGCCTGACCCTCTTCCACGTCGTGTACTCGAATCGGAAGACGATTCAGAGCATTTCATCGATGCTGCCACCGGCAAGCTGACACTCTATAAACGGAAGATCACTTCGGAGCCGGTGGACCCCTACGTCATCCCGTTGAAAAAGAAGAGGGTGCCCCTTGACGCCTCAGGCCTCACGGAACCGATTCAGCCTCCTCCAAGACGGAGCCCTACTCCCTCCCCAGAACACTCTGTGGGTGAGGAATATGATGAGGATGAACAGTACAATTTCCCTGTCGATGAACCTGATGTACAACCAGATTCTTACGACGACACTGGTGACCAGAACACCCAAGGTGTGGGCCAAGACCCGCAGACCTTTAATGCACGTGCATCCCCGACTGAGGACTCAGCAGGATTTCATGCACTAATTGAACGGGCGGCAGCCAATCATGATGTGGACATGCATGCCGACCCGGTTGAGGAAGACTTCCTTTTTGACACCTTTGCCATATCTGAAAGGACAGTAAAGACACTTCCTATGCTGAAAGGTGTTCTCAAACATGCTGGGGACATTTTTAAGGAGCCTACAAGGGCGAGAGTGGTCAACCCTCGCATTGAAAAGAAGTACAGGCCTGCGCCTGCGGACCCCGTCTACATCCGGGGACAATTGCCACTGGACTCTCTTGTGGTTGCCAATGCCAGGAAACGTGCCAACTCCCAGACAACGGGTGAAGCTCCTCCCCCGGATAAGGAGTCCAAAGTGCTTGAGGCAGGAGGCAAAAGAGTGGCTGCACAGGCGGCAAACTTTTGGCGCATCGCAAATACACAGGCGCTCCTGGCGCGTTATGATAGGGCGCACTACGACACCCTAGAACAGGTTATACAACACCTGCCCCCACAGTTCCAAGAAGGCACCAAAATGCTTATTGAGGAAGGAAAGCTAATATCAAACGCAGCCATCAAGTGTGCACTTGACGCTGCGGACACAGCTGCTAGGGCTATCAACACTAGCGTTATGCTGAGAAGACAAGCCTGGCTACGCATCTCAGGGTTTAAGCAGGATATTCAAACAACAATTCTGAATCAGCCAGTCAATCCTGATAGTCTGTTTGGTCCGGATGTTGACACCACCCTAGAGAAAATAAAGAAGGACACGGAAACTGCTAAGTCTATGGGGGCCCTGCAGTCCCAACAGTTTCGTGGCAGCAATTTTCGTCGCTCAGGTGCACGTGGAGTCACCAGAGGACAGATGGGGCAACAATCCCAGTTCTCCAAAGGTGGAACGCAATCCTCGTTCACTAAACAGAACAAGGGAGGTTATAGGAATAACAGCAACAGAGGTCGCGGCAGAGGAAACAACAGCTCCCGCACCTCTACTCCAAGCAAACAGTGACTTTCTGTCACTGCCCCCCGACCACATAACACCGGTCGGGGGGAGACTGCAGCAGTTCCTGCCCGTCTGGAGAAACATCACCACAGACAGGTGGGTGCGACAACTAATCCAGTATGGTTATTGCCTAGAGCTGACATCCACTCCACCCAACATCCCACCGAGGCAAAGGCCTATGTCCGCAGAGCACTTGCACTTATTGCAGCAGGAAGTGGTGGCGATGCTGCAAAAAGGCGCAATCGAGCTCGTGCCGGTGGGGGAGGAAGGCACAGGGGTATATTCCCTGTACTTCCTTATTCCAAAGAAGGACGGTTCTCTCAGGCCCATTCTCGATCTACGTCCCCTCAACCTGTACATACTGTCAGAGCATTTCCATATGCTTACACTACAGCAGATTCTTCCCTTGCTAAACCAGGGAGACTTCTTAGCGACCTTAGATCTCAAGGATGCTTATTTCCACATTCCACTACACCCGTCACACAGGAAATACCTCAGGTTCACTATTCAAGGCAGGCACTACCAGTTCAAAGTCCTACCCTTCGGAGTCACTACGGCCCGAGGGTGTTCACCAAGTGTCTAGCGACAGTGGCGGCGCACCTCAGGAGGCAGAATATCCATGTCTACCCCTACCTAGACGACTGGCTCGTACAAGCCAAGTCAGAGCAACAGTGCGCCGCAGACATGTCGACTACAATTCACCTTCTTCACGATCTGGGTTTCTCCCTAAATTACCCAAAATCGCATCTTCAGCCGGCACCTGTCCGGCAGTTCCTGGGTGCTACGATCAACACCCTGACAGCCATGGCTCAGCCAAACCAAGTCAGAATCGACAGCATTCAGTCACTGATCCAACGATTCCGACCAAGACACTCCCTGCCAGCGAGAGTGTTCATGCAGTTGATCGGCATGATGGCCTCCTGCATCTTCATAGTCCCTCACGCACGGTTACATATGCGCCCGCTCCAGGAGTGCTTAGCGACTCAGTGGACACAGGCTCGTGGGCAATTGACAGACCTAGTGTTGGTTACCAGTCGGGCATACGACTCTCTGCATTGGTGGACTCCACACAACCTTTGCAAGGGCCGACTGTTCCACGAGCCCGTGCCGCAGATTGTCCTGACGACGGACGCATCTCTCCAGGGCTGGGGAGCACATGTGCTCACTTACACAGTGCAGGGACTATGGACGACGCAGCAACAGAAGATGCACATCAACTATCTGGAACTGATGGCAATCTTCATGGCGCTCAAGTCCTTCATTGTACATCTGAGCAACAAGGTCGTGCTAGTCCGGACGGACAACATGACCGCGATGTACTACATTCAGAAACAGGGGGGCACCCACTCGCCACAGCTGTCTCATCTGGCTCAGAGCATGTGGAAGTGGGCCATTCAGAGGAACATTTTCCTCATGGCAGAACACCTCCCGGGCAAGGACAATCAGATGGCGGATCTGCTCAGCAGATACAGCCATCAGATGCACGAGTGGGAGATACACCCTTCGGTTCTCCACCCGTTCTTCCAGCAGTGGGGTCATCCGGAGATAGACCTGTTCGCAACAAAGGAGAACGCAAAATGCCGACTCTTTGCCGCCAGGTTCCCTCACCCACAGTCGCAGGGGAATGCGATATGGATGAACTGGTCAGGCAAATTTGCATACGCTTTTCCGCCAGCCCCTCTAATACCGCTGGTCGCAAGAAAGCTAAGGCAGCACTCCATGACTCTCGTCCTGGTTGCTCCAACGTGGGCACGACAAGCTTGGTACACCACGTTCCTCGAACTCTCAGTGGTGCCGCATCAAAGACTGCGCCTCACGCCCAGCCTTTTGACGCAGAACCATGGAGACATTCAGCATCCAGATCCACGACAGCTCAACCTGGCGATCTGGCTCCTGAAGTCCTAGAGTTTGGATACCTTAACCTACCTCCAGAATGCATGAGTATCATCAAGGAGGCGAGGAAACCAACTACTAGAGCATGCTATGCTGCTAAGTGGAAGCGTTTTGTCATCTACTGTACGTCCAATGACATCAACCCACTAGATGCATCTATTCCCAACATCATCTGCTATCTGTTACATCTCTACAAGTGCAATCTGGCGTACACTTCCATTAGGATACATCTCTCAGCCATAGCGGCTTATCTTCAGAACAGGCAGCACCTCTCTGTCTTCAGAGTGCCCGCCATTAAAGCCTTCCTTGAAGGTCTGAAGAGAGTCATTCCCCCAAGAACGCCACCAGCTCCGGTGTGGAACCTCAACGTCGTTCTCACCAGACTGATGGGGCCACCATTTGAGCCACTGCACTCGTGTGAGCTCCAGTTCCTTACGTGGAAAGTGGCCTTTCTGATAGCTATTACGTCTCTGAGGCGTGTCAGTGAGCTGCAAGCGCTCACCATACAAGAGCCGTTCATTCAAATTCACCCGAATAGGGTAGTGCTACGCACTAACCCTAAATTCCTTCCTAAGGTGGTGTCACAGTTTCATCTTAACCAGACTATCGACTTACCAGCATTCTTTCAAAACCCGCAAACGGTGGCGGAAAGAATGCTTCATACCTTAGATGTACGGAGGGCGTTGATGTACTACATAGACAGAACACAACCCTTTAGAAAGACAAAACAACTCTTTGTTGCCTTCGCACCACAACACAAAGGCAACCCAATTTCTAAAGCAGGGATAGCCAGGTGGATTGTTAAGTGCATCCAGATATGTTATCAGAAAGCCAAGCGCACTTTAACAATACCCCCCAGAGCGCACTCCACACGCAAACTGGGAGCATCCATGGCTTTCCTAGGGAACATTCCTTTAGAGGATATTTGCAGAGCAGCCACGTGGGTCACACCACATACCTTCACAAAACACTACTGTGTTGATGTGCATTCCAAGCAGCAAGCAGCTGTAGGACAGGCTGTTCTCAAGACACTTTTTCAGGTTTCTGCAGCTGGCACGGGCAACCGCCGCTGATGGAGGGACTGCTATGTATTCTATGCTAAGATATGAATTTAGCAGCCCACATGCCTCGAACTGAATATGCTACTTACCAGTATGCATCTGTTCTTGGCATGTAGGGCTGCTAACATTCATATCGCCCGCCCTCCTCCCCGGTGCCTGTCGCAGCTGCAGATATACTATTGTATTTATTCATTAGCATGGACATCCTTTACACTTTCACTCCATCTCCTGCCACAATGGCGAAAAACAATCTGGGGATGGAGCCGATGCCCATGCGCACTGTAGTCCAGGGGAGGAGCCACCTATCTCAGGATACTTCGAAGACTCTTCCAGGACAACAATGTGCAATCATCCGAGCCCAACACTAGGCGGCGATCTAATGCTAAGATATGAATGTTAGCAGCCCTACATGCCAAGAACAGATGCATACTGGTAAGTAGCATATTCATTCTTGTCACAGCACTGACACACTCCTCCCGGATGCAGGGATTGAGAAACAGTAGGTTTCCCTCCGTTTTCTCCATGTTTTTTCTTTTGACTTTTTCTGTGACAGTTTCACTTCCAAAATCTTTCAGCTTCAAGCTCTGCAACTGTCACCTCAAGTGTATGTCTGTGACCGACCTTCATAGGGACTGACTGCAGTGCTTTGGTTCTTCTTACGATAAAAGCCTTGAACCTCCGTACCTTCATGCACCCCAAAGGTAACCAGGAACAGGAGGCGAACGTCAGCAGTGGCAAATATGAGGAGGTGGTCGAGAACACCCTCTCGCTCCCAGGTGCTATGATTGGGTTGTTCCCTGGTGCAGCACCACAGACACCACGAACGCACTCACCAAGCTCATTGTGAAGCTGGGTGAATTCCTCTCCCCTTCTAAACCTGTGCATTGTGGGGTCCCCCAGGGATCTTCCCTGAGCCCCACACTTTTCAACATCTATGTGGCCCCACTCGCCAGGTTAGTAAGATCTTTTGGGTTAGAGGTACTGTCATATGCTGACGACACCCAGATCATGGTCTCCCTCTCTCACTCGGTGAGTACCTCCGCTCTTAACTTCAGGAACTGCATGGATGCAGTCTCTCAATGGATGATTCAGAATTCCTTGAAGTTAAACGGAGAGAAGACAGAAGTTCTGATCTTTGGGGGTGACCAGAATATCTGGTCGAGTGACTGGTGGTCAGCATCCCTTGGGGTTTGCCCCCTTCCTTTTCAATCTGCCAGGAACCTGGGTGTTATGATAGATACCACACTCTCCTTCGACCGTCAGGTCAGGAGGACGGTTTCCACCTGCTGTGGTATCATCAGGATCTTGAGAAAGATCGCTCACTACCTCTCTCCTGAAGCCCGGAAGCAAGTCACTGTGGCTCTCATCTCCTCGAGACTGGATTACTGTAATGCACTTTATTCAGGCATTAATAAGAATCGTATCCAGCGCCTACAGATAGTGCAAAATGCGGCGGCCAGGCTGGTTCTTAATCTTCCTAGACTCTCCTCAGCCTCCTTGGGCGGAAGAATCTACACTGGCTGCCCATCCAATCTAGAATCTCATTTAAGATCCTCTGTCTTGCTCATGGGGCCATATATGGCTCAGGTTCAGAGGGCATTAGGTCCCTCCTACATGCTTATTTACCCAGTAGAACTCTTTGTTCTTCTAATAAAAACCTCCTGTCAATCCCTCGCTTTCACAAAGTAAGGTGGGGAGGGAGAGCCTTTTCCTCCCTGGCGCCCAGGCTGTGGAACACTCTTCCCCCTGATCTGGCAGGACAACCCTCTATCATGCTTTTTCGTAAAGCATTAAAAACTTGGCTCTTTGTAGAGGCCTATCCGTAGTCCTGCACTAGAAGTGTTACAAGCCGTACGATCTTTCAGGCGCCTTGATGCCCTTGGGCTAAGTTGCGCATTATAAGACTCCACTCACTCATTGTGCATGTGGAGGAAGTCTAAGGAGACTCTTCTGAGACATTTCCAGTTGTCCTGACACTTTCCAGCACAAGATGAAGTCTTCCAGAAGGCCTTTATGTCCATTTAGACCCACCAGCGTAACTTTGCCAGTCACCACAGGTTAATCAGTGCCATTGACTCCGATGTAGCACTAGCTTCAGCTGTCCTGGTCTCATGCCAGCAAACAGCCTGTGGCCGTTTCTATGCAATTGAAGCAGGTCACTTCATCTGCTGCATCACTATTGGCTTCGGTTTCAGCACCTGGTCGGATTTCTCCAACACCTATGATGAGCCTTATTTACCAAACAGCACTTAAACATTCTGTTGAATATTTGAGGGAATTTTAGATAAATAAGATAACAAATGTGAGACTGTTGACATTCTCCAGGACTTATTATCCTCATACTTAGACGCCTTATAGTGTCAAGGCCTCCCTCCCAGGGATACAATTGATCACCTCTTGACTCTTCTAATTACAAATGTATCCTTGCTCATGCACTTAGAGTGGCAGCTTGACGGATGCTTCCTCAAAAAATTTCTTTCCGTCTGATGAGAAGCCATTAGTGAAGCATATACTTTTTTTGCAGTGATACAGAAGGCAACTGAGGCTTTAAACCTCTGTACTAACACCAAAACAGCAAGACAAACAACCAAGTATTTTTTATCATTTACTGGTGCCTTGTTGAAGCCTCTGAAGGAGCCTTGGGAGAGATGCCTTGATCCACTTCAGCTGTTGCTGGGGCTGTGTCTGTGAAAATGAAGGCAGTTCCTTCTGGATTGACTCTTTTCTACAAAAAGCCCATGCTTAAAAGACTCGTCCTTCAAGCTTAATCTACTCAACAGAAGGCTAATACTTTCCCATCATTGCCACGGGGCTCAGCGTGAAAGCATTTAGATGGATTGGTAAAGAAGTTTTTTGCATTAGGCAGTTTGTCCCTTAGATTGAGTAATGCACATTGCCTTTTAGCCAGATACTCTTTCACCTTCTAGAAGATGTCTTCCCTGGCAGTGCAGAGTTTGCCAGAACACATGACAACTTTTGAACTCTGCCAAGCTGGCCGTGATGCTGCAAAGCTGTTTCTGCTCGCGTGTCTCCTACCTTCTGTAGCTTGTTTCCTTTACCAGTGCAATTGAAGAACAGATTCCTTTCTGTGTTGCTCAATTTGATGCTGATCAATCAGCCCACATTAAAATAATGACCTTCTAACACTTATCATGACACAGGTAAATATTAGTTAAAAACACGTAATTTTCTATTTCTCTCAAGATTTTATTCTTTATAAAAACTTTTTAGTTTAAAAATGGTTAATACACATTTAATGAAACATGATACATTCATATACACAAATCACAATAAAAAATGTTTTTACAGTAAGATAAAATTAGGTCCTTATGTTATCTTACTGTAAAAAAAATTTTTATTGTGATTTGTGTACCAATTTGTTATGATTTTTTATTGCTGTATATCGAGAAGATACTCAGGAACTGTATTTCAATTAAATGTTAGACACAATAACCCTGTTTATTGTAAGCAAAAACTGTTAAATTAAGTAAATCTGAGTATATGAATGTATCATGTTTCATTAAATGTGTATTAACAATTTTTAAACTAAAAAGGTTTTATAAAGAATAAGATCTTGAGAGAAATAGAAAATTACGTGTTTTGAGCTAATATTTAACGGTGTCATGATAAGTGTTAGAAGGTCATTATTTTAATGTGGGCTGATTGATCAGCATCAAATTGAGCAACACAGAAAGGAATCTTTTGTTCTTCACTAACATTACCCAGTCCTTTCTGGTTTATCTGTGAAACTCTCTTTTTTTGGAGGTCTTTACCAGTGCAAGGCCAGCACCATCTGTAACAAGCGCACTACACAAATCTCTTTCTCTCATTCATTCACTCATTCAAGGGGAGCTGGATACCATGTGTACCATGTATTGCTCCATGGTTACAGGCCTGGTGATGAGACAGCATACCTAGATGAGAACCCCTGGACTGTCGGCAGATACCCAGGCACAGTTGCTGGACTTGCTGTTTGATGTGGAGCACCCTTACAGTAAAACATTTGAGTGGTCTCTAGGAATAGTTTCTCTGGCAAAAAAAAAGTTACATTAGAGTTACAGAAAGCTTAGAGGTATCAAAATCGCAATGAATGGCTTCTAAGGTTTCTGCAAAGCAGTCTCCTTCACAATCTGGATTTTCAGTCTCGCCTTTTTACTGCAAGCACAACTGTGTCATCCCCTGATCCCCCGGGCCCTGGGGTCAATAAAAGGGTCTAAGTCACTAAAATCAGTTTGTCAAACAGGTTCTACAATACTCAGCAACAAAGCTCAGCAAGTTGTTGAAGATAACAAGGAACGACTAAGCACCATGATGTAGTCCTCATTAGTTGCCAACTGCAGCAGTCCACTTTTGGGGGATGACACAATTGCAAAACCACTCACTAGAACATCAAAAGCGACAGAATCCTTTACAGCTCCAATGTCATCTTCATGTCAAATTAGATGGCCACATCAGCCATCAGAAGCACTGTGGATCTAAAACACAGATCTGTGTTCCATATAACCCATTGGGACCGAGGAGGACCTCCGACAGTCAGAAGAGGCCAGCGCGTAGTCAAAGACTCTATCTCAAATCATCCAACCAAGCGACTTTACCACCTACCCCGCTCAAGGGTCCATAGTCATTAGTCTTTTCTATATTAAATCTAGGCTTTCTGGTTTTCAGTATCTATTTTTTGTGAATTCTGCTGGGGGGTCTTAGTATATTCCAATGTATAAAATGTGTAAACATCAGTGGTTATCAGTGTCTGTTCTCTTATTTGCTTCATTAAAATTATGGGGATGTTTTTTCAGTGCTTAGAAAGAATTTGGCTTTTATTTCCTTCCTTCCTTCCCTCATCATTCCTATTATAGATTTTTTCTTCCTTCCTGCTCCTAACTCCCTTCTCTGTACCTTTTCTTTGAATATGCTCTTACTAGTAGTAACGTTTCATTATTTGTCTTACCTCCATGACTGTCTCAATTGCATCTGTCTAGCAGTTCAGTTTGACCCCTTGTGAATTATGTGCATGGATGGAGAGTTGCACCTCACTAAAATGTTATTGAAGCAGATAAAATATTAAAGGTGGGCACAAAACACACATTCTTGCTGCTCAGTTCTTCAGATAAGTGACAAAGCTCCACTGAATTAAACTTTTATATATATGACATGAAGTTATAGCTAGCTACTATTACAATGCCATGTTCTTTGTCTTGAGGTACCAAGAAAGGAATGGGGTATTACATGTCATTTTAGTGTTGTTTTAGTGTCTGATCTGTCCCTATTCTTAAACTACCTGATCACAGTGGCAATGTGTGCTATGGAATAAATAGGCATACTGTTAACTATAGGGTCCTAGGTAACAGTAAATGCTGCTGCTGTATACAGAACCTGCTAAAGTTGCTTTTTTATATGCAGGCTCTGAAATGAGTCTGTGCACCTAGTTTGATCAAATTGTGTGGTTTGCAGAACATACTAGGCAACACAGAGCAGTGGTTGATTTTCATGTTTCTGAGCTGCACAGCCAGAACTTTATTGACAACTCATAGATTTTCTGAGTTAATGTAGGCAGAACACTTTCAGAAAAACCAGCACATGGACCCTTTCTGGTCCTGCGCATGCTTGCAGAAGATATTCATGATATGGTTCTTGTTCTTCTATATGAAAGGAGGCAGGTCCTATAGACATGCTTTACAAACCATTAGAATGTTAAACTAAGAACAGAGGTGTTGAGTACAGCGCTTTATGGAAGGACAGTGGTTTAGACGCGTCGACGTGCACAGTGATCTTTGTTGCCATCATCCTGATAACTGAACTTTCACAAAATATAGCTTTTTACCCCTCAGTGAAAGATAATGACATCATGGTGGGCCTCTTCCCCTGGATATAGTTCCGCTGTTTGCCACTACGCGGCAATGTTCAGCAAACAATAAGGCGAAGTCACATGAGATGAGAGAGGATCCCAAAATAGGGGTGGAAATAGATGTAGTGAGTCCAGGAACTTTGCAGGTGCCCAAAAGGTCATATTAAGTTCCTGACTTGAAATCTATGACCATGATGGGAGCATCAATCACAGAAAATAGCTTCTATCTAGAGGGTACATTTGTATTGCTTTGACACCTGAGGATACCAAAGAAGCAAAATCCGGTATTTCCCAGTTTCTACTGAAAAGCAAATTATTCCTTTGGTAGTGTTTTATCTGTTATAATCAGTTTTAACTGAAAACCAGAAACAATAATTACACCCTACAAAATAGTAATGCAAGGATTGTCACGGAGGCTTTTCACAGTCACCTAACATGTTGCAGTGCCAGCAGTATGCAGTGGGAACCCTCCTGGCATGGCTCTCTCTGCAGTCATCTGGCTTAGGTACCAATGCTGCCTATATTTCGTGGCAGCAGGGAGCATCTAGCATAGGCAGTAACAGGCAAATTGTCTGAGTCTTTAACTGGTAAAGGGCACCGTAGCTCACTAGCTCTGTGTAGTATCCTCAGTTCCCCAGAGAAATCTGAAGTGCCCGATAGTCTGCAATCTTCCAGCGTCAGCACCGATTTTCTCTCCTGATTAGGTTACATTATTATTTCTCCATACATTTGGAATGCTGATGTAAGGTCCTCAAATTCAGTACTATGTAGGATTTAATAGTGAACTGTGATGGAGACTCTGTTACAGACATGAGTATTATCCCATCTGTGTTATCAAAAGTGCATTATATCATGTGTCGCTTTTATTAAGGTGGATGGGATATCCATCATGCTTGTGACAGAGTACCCATCCACCAAACTCTTCCAAAAGCCCTTAGTGCTGTCCCAACTCATGTCACTGTGATAAACAACTCACACGTTGGAGCAGCTTCTCACCGTTGGCCATCCTATCAATTAGCAACACTGTTCTTAGCAGTGATTGTCACAAGGAAGCAAAACTAGTTCCATGGTGTTCTCACTCCATATTTGGAGTGCTTATTTCGAGCAGGTGTTTGCCAGGACTCAGCACAATAACTCATTCTAATGTACTGGGACTTAATTAAAGTACTTGTATTCATGCTCTCTGCAGTGGCCAGTCAGCTGTAAATGTTGCATGATGAAATTTGTGCTATGAAGAGGATAGCTTTTAGCTCATCACTAAATCTGTCCGTTCAGGCAGATGGTGTGTCTTCACTACTTGGTGGCACAACAATTCAGTTGAATGTTTGCAGGCTAACAATCTTGTCCAGGTTCAGGTTCTATAGTGTGCTGTACCCCCAGCTGAAAAGAGCCTGAACAACTGCATAGTAAAGGGATATTTTGAAGCAATATCAGCTAGCATGTAAGCTCTCTACCAATGACCTTTATTAAAACTGCCTCTATTTCTGAAACCATTCATGTTGCCACCATGAGAACTTGACAGTCTTGCTGTTGTTGATGGGTTCCCTTTGGAGCCCATCCCCTCTTGCCACCTAAATTTCCTTTCCTGAAAGGTGGCCTTTTTGGTGGCTTGCCACAGCCAGAGAAAGGGGTGAGTTGCAAACCCTTTGACTTATGTTCCATTCATAGTGTTCTCAAACGACGGGGTCTTTCTGAAGTTTAAGCTCTCAGTTTGGCATGAGGTAGCAAAGGAGTTTCATATGTCATGAGACATCACTTCACCTGCCTTCTTTCCCCCTTCTCCTCACCCTCCGAAAGAAGATGAAAGGCTACACAGGTTAGACTTTAGAAGGGCTCTTAGCCGCTACATCTAAAGGACTTCTCCTTTCAGAGTGCATGATGATCTCTTTCCAGTATTTAAAGTGTTGTAAACAGGCAGAGTAATTAGGAAACAGAGCATTTAAAGAAGAATTTCTCTTTCTGTTAAACTCTGTTATGAGTTGGCTGGTGTATAGCACCCACAAGGGTCAAGCTCTTTGCTCCTGGCATGGTTGATGTTTCAGCTCCCTTGTGGAGAGTCCCAATACAATCATCCTGCACAGCCACTGCCTGGTCTTTGGAGCCATCATTCCCAAATCACTATTACTTAGCGACAGAGGCAAGAAATGAGACACAGTTAGGGAAAGCAGTTCTCCAGTGATTTCACTGTACATTTCTCAGCTGGTATTCTCGTACCTCGCCGCTCTGGGTGCTTGGGGAGTGGTTCATACAAGGGGAAATATTCATTCAAAAGAGGAGTTACTTACTACAGTAATATTTTGGTTGATCTATGTGACCTAACCTGCAAATTACTTGCCATTCTCCGACCGCCTCTGTCAAGGAGGTGTGAAATACTATTTTTATTTTATTTGCCGTCCATAGTCTTTTAATGGGGTTTGGGAATCGACAGATCAAATATCAGAAGCATGCTTAGGGCCCAATGCTATGCAAATCTATTAAATTGGCATTGTTGCAGCAGGAGCACTTCCAATGCTGCGCGTCACTCCTACTGACGCCAGTCAAGACCACCGGGCACCAATGACTTCATATTTCTAAAAAATGTTTCCAGATCCAGGCTGGTGCCCCTCACCTCAGTAATCTTTGGGAGCTGATCAATCAGAAAAAAATGTTACAGTAAGTAACGTGTTCTTTAAAAAAAAAATCCTAAGTCTACCTTTTCACGGTGTCCATGTAATGATGCCACTGATAGCTCATGCTCGGCTAGTCTGCATGGACTTCATGTCCTAGCGCACTGAAGGGGTGTGTGTGTGTATATATATATATATATATATATATATATATATATATATATATATATATATATATATCTGGCAGCTCCTTTGAAGCATTACTGCTAACACTGTGACATTCGTGAGGTGCTTCCATGGCACAAGTGTGTTATTGCTTATGAAGATCCCACAAAAACTCGAGTTAATTGATTTAAGTGTCTGCTGTTTCTGTTTCCTCCACAGCTACTGCAGATCCATCTGTGGGCCAGACTCAGACTGTATTCACCACAGAAGCCTCTAATCCGATACAGCAGCTATACCATCATGGTGTCCAGTATGATGTCATTACGTTGGAGGAATAATTATTCCATTTGTACCATGGAATCTATGATGGATTACAGTTTTTTGTTGGAGATTGTAAACTTTGATCGATCGACAGCAGAGAAACGTTACCCTACGTTTTAACTGATAAAGGCAATCGTCTTATTTGAGCTGAGAAACCCCATCATCTGCCTGAGACTATAAAGCTTTAGTAAGAGGTCCTTAATTGCATTGGCTGCTTGCAGCCATATGACTACGAAATGCTGGTATAACAAACCGCCAACCATAGGATTGCGTCTGCACGACATCATCACATATGACTGAGTGACTCCTTCCATCACAGTGCATCATGGATATAGCACTGTTTAATGTCTTCCTTAATGCCATAGTCTGTATATTGTGTGCAGTAGTTTCTGGGAGATTGTAATCAAGGCAAGAGAAGGACTATCTGCATAGGGGTACAAAACCAAAAGGAAACTTTGTACGTAAATTAGATATGGAAAGATTGAGGGTGATATAGCCATCATGTTGAGTGTCGAACAGGAATGAATGCTGGATAGGCGTACTAACACACAGCATGATATATAGGACTAGTGCTAGTGTATCCTGAAAATGCTTCTGAAAGCCTAGTAATGAGAAGCCCAAGGTAGTATTCTTTCTTTGAATGCTCATGGAAATTTAATTCACAAGGAAATGCTAGGTGTGCAGGCAATTTCTTGGTGTTCCTAGCACTGTTCCAGGTGACTAGACGCAACATGAAGTGTTGTCTGTGGGCAGCCATATATGAGAATTGGGTGTTGATGGGATGAAAACGATCTTCCAGCAAAATGAAGCAAGAAGCACATAACAGACGGTGTTGTGTCACAGTGGTGTATCCTTTCAATGTTCTTAGAGGAAGACATATGACCGAGGAAGAACTGGACATTGTATGGGCAGTGTTCCCTGACGAATGCTGGTTATCCTGAGAAACTGAGTTAAAGAGCAGTCATTTTAAAGTCAAGGATCCAGACCAAAACTCCCTTAGGTAATACTCCACAAGCAACGTCCAGTATTTATTAATGTTAATTATATTCTGTAAAATAGTGTATTACACAAGAGGTTGGCTGCCGAGACTGTCTTGGAATCATCTAAGAACTGAATTTATTGTGGAATCAATGGGTGTTAGGAAAGGCTGGTGTTTGGGTTTTTGGTGGTATTGAGTGTGGGGGCAGGAAAGGCTAAGACATGAACTGCTAGGTTCTGATTGCGTCATAGTAATATTCTCGTAGCTGCAACATAAAAAGAGCGCAGGTGGAAGTAAATTGGGTGATTTGTTGACAACGAGTGAATTGCTGGACCCTGAATCCTTTCCTGGTGGTGAACTGCCGTAGAAGGCACCATTTGCTGAGTGGATCCCAGAGAAGGGTAATTTTAATTGAAGCATTAGTCTCTGAGAGGTCTTACAGAGTACCACAGGAAATGCTGGGTGCTCATGGGTCTCGTGTAAAACGGATAGCTCTAGTTGGTTAGAAGTTGGGGAAGATCACATCAAGCATTTTGTACTGCTTGATCCTAAAGCAAGATTTAGACTACGATCCAAACAGTTGAATATAGTTTGGTTTTAAGATGCAAAGCAAAGGCCCACTCAGTAGTAGGTACCCAAATAAGGGTACTAAGTGTTAAACAAAAAGGAGTCCAGTAGACATGTTACAGATGGCAGTGGGGTACTGCACAACAGATTAGATTGTAGATTCTTACAAACAAATGTGGCATTTGTCATGTTAGTGAGAAAAAAAAGGAATCTGCCTATGTTGGCAATGGGAAAAACATGCAAGAGACACCAAAGCGACAAAAGGTATGTGTTTATGACTGGTACAGTAACTACATGAACAGACTAACTGTAACAGTGTTTAGAAAGTCGAAAGCCTATATGGTGCAGTGAGGGATTGGTGACGTAGTGAAGCTGATGTAGCGGGTAAACACCAGTGGTGTCACTTGATGTCTAGCGCAGTATATATTTTCTGGTACACCTACTGTGAAGGTGTCCACATGTGTTTCAGCCTTGATGGGTATGGAATATAGACTTGCACTTTCATCAGCAACAAGATAATTAAGGGACAGGTGTTCAAAAGGATTTTATGATTGCAAACTTCGTAGTTCGCAAAATCGCTGGGTTGGTAGTCGTAAAATACCTTTATCTAATATACAAAACCCATTTATGAGTCTGAAATGTTCTTTGGCTTTGTAAAAGGAGTCTTGCGATCCATACCAAATCACAGTTTTGAAGGGTGTAAAAATTGAGATTATGCATGCAATGTTTCAATGGTTTGCGAATGCAGTTATAGTTGCAACCCATTGAACAGTTACAGATACCTCTTTGCACCCTTTCCCTTTTTTAATTTGTGTTGTCAACCTGTGGGGGAGTAGGCAGTGGTCTTGGGGAACTCCTGCTGATGTTTTCCCAAATGGAAGATGATTTTTTAAAGCAGTGCAGGTTCTTTAAAAGATTACAGGATGCTTAAAACACAAAGGTTTCGATTTGGAAATTCATACAAAGGTATGGTGAACTGCTATTTTTTAATGTTCAGGTTAAAATGGGCAGCACATACATTGTGTTTGCTCCATGTGCAACGTTCTAGTGATACCAGACTTTGTTGAGAGCCCATATTTGTTTATTAACAATTTACAATTTAAGTTAATTAATTTAAATTCATTTTTCTCATTCACATGAAACTAATATATATCTCTTTAATAATATGCAATGCAGTTAATCACTCTGATTCAGGCACTTGCAGAACTACTGTCATCCGTGATATGTCCACGGGTTCCCTAATAGTTTTATCGTAAAATACATGGAGTGCCAAGGGAAGAGCCAAGTGCTGAGGAATCCAGATAAAGGAGGCACCTATTCAGTATACACAATTGCTTCTAGCACCTATTTTGCACCTTCACATGACCAAGGACATCTCAGTTGAATCAGTGTCTTGATTCTTTAGCCTAAAATCCATGAGGTCTAATGAAAACAACAATCAAGAAGATACTGAATTTTTATATATGCAGTTGGATTTCAGATTGTATATTGAGATATTTTCTTTATGAATATAGGAAGTCCGAAACCTGATTGTAACATATTTGTATGTATGTATATATTAAACCTTAATGATGTATGTGTCATTGAGCAGAGACATAATATATTTTGGGAAATTAAAAGTAAAGAAACCAATGAATGCATATTTTTTCAGAGGCTACACGTTTCTCTTAATGAATGAAATATGAAAATATAGCGTCTAGAGGTGGGGAGAGATCTCTGGCAGTTGGGAGATAGCAATACAATGTGAACGTCTCTTTCCAATACTTTAGGGATAGTAGAACTTCACCCGACTGTAAAAACCAGAACATTGGCTGAGCTGCATGCATGATATACTGTTCGTCTATGGTTTGCCCTTTCTGTTCTTCGATGTCCTCTAGCTGCTGTTGAGCAGCATCCTCCCATCACAAGGTTTAAAAACCCTCGAGCCATTGATGGTGATTTTATTTATTTTTTCTTTGTTTCCGAATTGCTTTCTTAGATAGTGCTAGTGACCAGTTCTCCTTTTTTTGTTCTCTTGCTGTTTTTCAGTAACCTCTATTGTTTTTCGTGTTTGTGACTTCTTCATAGCCATCACACACAATGACTTGTACCCTGTAAGGGGTGGTCTCGGACATTTACATCAAGGTCAGAGGGGCTGATGCCTTCAGTATTTGGTTTTGAAGGCAGCAGTGTATCTTAATTGCATTTTGTTTATCTTCATGTATTACATGGTTGTTTGCTGTACACCATTAAATAAGTAGTTCTCTGCTCTCATTTCTATGGCAGGTCTACTGTGGAAAAGAAAAATGTCAGCATACATTTTAGTACTGTCTATAAAGTCAGCCACCCTATATGGAAAACTATATAGAATGAACTTTGGAGATCGCCACTGTGTTAAGTGCCTTTTGAGGGCATAGCCATAAAGGCACCCTTATGAGTGGGTATTTTATAAAGATGGGAATCCTAAGGCGCTCAGGAGCTGGCCACTAGTTCTTTGGCTGATACTCCCACCAGAGATAAGCTTGTTGGCCCGTTTACTCTTCTTCGCATCTTGTGCAGAAACCTGAAGAAGGGTCTCTTAGCACCACGTTTTCCCAGTCACACTCCAAGGACATTTCCTCAGTATTTGAGTCTGCAGAATATCGTACCCAATTCTATCTCCTAAAAAGCAGGTTTCTTCTTCCAGGTTTTTTTGTACAGAAAGGATTACAGTCCTGCTCCAAACAAGCTCTTCATTAAGATTAAAATCGTGAGTCTTCTGCACCCTTGTATTCAGTGCATTTGAAAAGTAAGCTAAAACACCTTTGTCATCCTAGACACACAGGATATTGAGCTTTTTGCTCTTGGACGTAGCTTCCAATCCCACTTAGCCATTAATTCCATGTCTTTAGAGCGCACCGAGACCTTTGTACGCTGTAACTTGTTTTCAAAAGACCTTTAAACTTAAAATACTCAATATTTTGAATAATTGGATCACTTGACCTCCGTTACAAATAGATCCTGTTGTTAATGTAATTTAGAAAGATTGTGTACAGCTGCTTATTGCACGCTCTCACCTTGTACCCTATCTTCACCTGGCAATCTGTTTTCTTTTCAGTGATTAATCCATTTGGAGTATAAAATAATTCAATCAATCATTTCAAAAGATAGAAGACTGTGGGAGGTTTGATTTTGAGATATTGCAACTTCCCTCAGTTTCTGATGTTACTCTTCCTTCCCTGGATGCCTGGGTGGAAACCTCGTTTATTTTTACATGTTTTCTGGACTCATTCCTGTCAGTTTGGTGGTGTACGACCCTGGCTTCAGAGACTGCCTTCTTTATTAATCCTTTAACATATTCAATAATAGTATCTTAAATGAAGACTAGGCCATTGATTCCTCTTGGTCCTTTGCTTTTAGAAACCATCTTGTAGTCAGTCTCCTTCCTCCTCCAAAGGCAATGCATATATGCAGAATCCCTTAAAATAACTAAAGTTAGCTCAAAATTAATGTTAACTACGTGCTATTACTGGGTTCAAACAATACCTCTAAAAGGCACCAATTTTCACAATTAAAGCACTACTGCAGCAACTTTAATGTGTGTGTGCGTGTGGGGGGGTGTAGTAAAAACTTTTTGGGGGATATGTATATTGTTAAAAAAATCTTTACATTTGTTGTTTCATGAGATGTTTGTAAAAATGTAGAAATTACGGGCTTTTCCTTTTTTTAATTAGGTCTAAATGTTGTTGCTAGGATGTTATGGCCTGGTAGTGCAAAGAGAAAATAGTGCCTCAGCAGTTCATAGCTGATTTGGTGCCGTGTTCACAATTACAAAGGCAGCTGTCTTCTGTTTTGGACTTCCTTTGGCAACAAAATAGTGTGGACGAATGATGACTGGACTAGCCGACAATTAACCTAGCACCGCCAGGAGCTCTTTTCACCCTCATGTTTTTTGAGGAAGGTGGAGGCACGGGGCAGCTGCCCGTTGTCCTGTTTGTAATTGCAAATAGAATGCCAGGGCAGCTGTGGCCTATCCTCACTCCCTGCCATTCTTAGAGGATGGAGAAGACTTTGGGCAATTTTCAGACTGACCTGGTGCTTGTTCAGAATTGTCCCTGGCCTCCCTAGGTTGAAAAATGTTGAGCAAAAAAAAGCTCACACTGAAAATCTTGAAAATAAGTTTAGTATGGGCAAGAGTTATTGGCTGCACAATATGGGTTGTATGTTGTAAGAGTAAAGAAAAGTGCTTGAGCAGCTCCTAGTTGCCCCGGTGCCCTGTTTGTAATTTGCAAACAACCCTGGTACAGCTGTATCCTGCTCAGGACAACTTGAATCGCAAAACAATGCAGCCTAAAGAGGACTGAGGCAGCTGACAGCAGTCCTGCACCTTGGTCACTATGCCCTGGCAATGCTGTCCCTGGCATCCTCCACTCTTATCTTTAGATGGTGAGGAAGGCTTGCGATGGTTGACCCAGTGCCCAGTTCCCAAGAGTCAGGGTAAGTTGGAGTGATGTGATGGAAAGGCCCTTTGAAAGTTGGATCACTAATCAGCCTGTATGGCAAGTAAGGGAGACATCTGCTTAAGTAGGCGCTTCAAAGACCCACCCAATTTAGATTATTGTAATATTGGCTTTCCTGCCAGGCTTTTTTTTTTTTTATAGCTTCCTACCGATGTTGATAAACATCGGGCAGCGCAGTGAGTTAAGGTGCACAGTCTTAACACCTTAGGAGCTTCGTAAATAAACCTCCCCAGTGCTGCGCTGTCCATTATCCAGTGCTGAACTGGACGTCCAGCGGTCGCACGCAGCACTGGGGAGGTAGTGCCCGTGACGACCGTTGGCCGACGGCAGCACTTAAAGGGTTAATTATGGATATATAGAGCTCTAGAATAATGCGTTATTGTACAGGTGGTACAATTGCCACAGGGAATGAGCCCAGATATTTGATAAGGAGAACTTAATGCAAGCTACTAGTAAGGTATTGGATACATTCAAGGGCAATTTGGCTATCTTACACTATTTAGCTCAATATTATACGATGTTTCGCAAAAACTGCATGGTCTGACAGCAAGAGGTCTTATGTTTTCTCTAGGGAAATTGATACAAATTCAAGAAAGCCATAGCTGCAACTGGCATACAGCCTGCTATCTGTAATTAATTTAAACATTTAGCTTTAAGGTTAGATCATAGATTACTAGTGCATAGATCTGAAAGAAGGAGAAGAGGCATCCAAGTATGATCTTAGAAAAGTAGAACAATTTGCAAACCATAAGAGCCCCCTTGACAAAAGAGAAGATGAAGAGAAAGAAGAGATGGCTGTATCTGTTGCGGCAAAGTGGTACAACTTACAAAACCATGAAGGCCATGCAAAGCCCAGGACATTGGAAACTTCAGTTCTCAATCGTGAACCACAATGACCTTTTTCAGAGAACCACAAAACTTTTTCTTAAAATGGAGATGGTGCCAAATATACAACACTCTTCTTGGCTCATTTGATCTTGGTCACTGACGTTTCTTGGGGATGGGGAAAAAGCTATCCCAGAAGACACTGTCATAGATTTAGGGGCTATGTGTGACTTTATTGATATGGCCTTTGTATTGTATTGTATTGTGTATTTGTAAAGCGCGGCTATCGCTCCGAAAGGAGCATCCTGGCGCTAGATAAACAGTGTGCAAGAGGGATGTATGACGTTACAACGCATACTTTTACAACGCCTACCTTTTATCGCAAGTTTTACAACGCATACCATTACAACGCATAATGCTTTTGGGTGCTGGATAGTGAATAGTTTAATTTACTATTCCAACTCCAGTCCCCGTGGATAGTAGGGAAGGTGTTGGATAGTACATTAAACCTATTCCCTATCCTAGAGCGCCCCCCAGCGCTATGCGTTGTAATGGATTGCGTTGTAAAAGTTGCGTTGTAATGGTAGTTCGTTGTAAAAGTTTCGTTGTAAAGGCTGTATACCGTGCAAGAGTTATAATTAGGAAGCTAGATAGCAGCCATTACATAATCATCTGGGAGGGTAAAAATCCATGTTTTGAGTTGCTTCCTAAACTTTGTAGAGGCTCTAGGAATTCCCTTACCATTCAAGAATAAACCAGCACCTGTTAGGTCTGTATTGGGGTCAGCATTGACCACCTGTACCCAGTAGCACCTGTTGCGGCAACGTGGTACAACTTACAAAACCATGAAGGCCATGCAAAGCCCAGGACATTGGAAACTTCAGTTCTCAATCGTGAACCACAATGACCTTTTTCAGAGAACCACAAAACTTTTTCTTAAAATGGAGATGGTGCCAAATATACAACACTCTTCTTGGCTCATTTGATCTTGGTCACTGACGTTTCTTGGGGATGGGGAAAAAGCTATCCCAGAAGACACTGTCATAGATTTAGGGGCTATGTGTGACTTTATTGATATGGCCTTTGTATTGTATTGTATTGTATTGTGTATTTGTAAAGCGCGGTTATCGCTCCGAAAGGAGCATCCTGGCGCTAGATAAACAGTGTGCAAGAGGGATGTATGACGTTACAATGCATACTTTTACAACGCCTACCTTTACATCGCAAGTTTTACAACGCATACCATTACAACGCATAATGCTTTTGGGCGCTGGATAGTGATTAGTTTAATTTACTATTCCAACTTAAGTCCCCGTGGATAGTAGGGAAGGTGTTGGATAGTACATTAAACCTATTCCCTATCCTAGAGCGCCCCCCAGCGCTATGCGTTGTAATGGTTTGCGTTGTAAAAGTTGCGTTGTAATGGTAGTTCGTTGTAAAAGTTTCGTTGTAAAGGCTGTATACCGTGCAAGAGTTATAATTAGGAAGCTAGATAGCAGCCATTACATAATCATCTGGGAGGGTAAAAATCCATGTTTTGAGTTGCTTCCTAAACTTTGTAGAGGCTCTAGGAATTCCCTTACCATTCAAGAATAAACCAGCACCTGTTAGGTCTGTATTGGGGTCAGCATTGACCACCTGTACCCAGTAGCACCTGATTAGGGTTAACAGATGTATCCTAATTTAAAGTAATCAGAGGTATGCCTTGAATATTTATGCAAACCCTGCCTATTAGTTGGATGGATTCCCTACAGTTAGTTTTCAGTTCCCATATTGTTGAGGATGACATTTAAGGGAGGTTCCAGTATCCGGGAAGTGTGGTGATCTGTGTATGCTGTTACTGGATGCTGCCCCCCCCCTTAGATGGTGCCTCTATTCTTCAAAGGCAGCTTTTATGGCATAGAGTTACTTTATGGTGAAAGTATTGTGCTTTGGTCAATATCCTGAAGGAATGATACAAAGGATAGTTTCCTGGAGCTGACCGGTCTCAGGAGGTCTTTAAGAAACTGTAGCTCCAAAGAAAACATAATACATCTGCTGTAACAACAAAGGACTAAGTTACATCTGGAAGGCACATTATCAGTGCCATGAAAAAAGCTCTGTCTCAGGAACTGAAATATTTTGGGCAAAGGCCAACGTGATACCAGCAACAGAACCTCATTAAAGAATGAGGAGCTAGCAAGCAAGAAAAGCAGACAAAATAGAAAACTTGATAGGAACCCTGAGGAAAATAATAGAGGTACATCGAGGGAACAAACTGGAATGTTACATGGAGAAGTCTACAAACTTGCACAATGGCAGGCAAAGTTATATTGCTGTCACATGTTCTTATGCTGCTGACAACTTTGAACCAGAAGCAGGAGTAAAGCATTGTTGATAAGACAGGAATTTGACTCCATCTAAGAAGGGTCACAACAGCCAGCTGTCTGGAAGCTTCTCCAATATGGTCAGTGTTGACAGAGATGTCGAAGCATGAAAATTGGGCACCAGGAAGAGGTACGTAGATTAAAAGCTCGGGAAAGATAGATAGGCTAAGGTAAAACAAGTGGAGATTAGTGGAAAAGAAAGAGATATGGCTCAAGGAGAAGGAGCAAGAGTGTATGAGAAACATTTATCCCCAGAGGAAAGGACAAATAGAAGATTCAAGAATGCAGACGAATATATTACATATCTGAAGCAGATCCTCAAACAATAGAAGGAACCAAACTCCAGGTGGTCAGGAAACCAGGCCATAGCACAACCAGCCAAATGCGAACAATGATTTGGAGGAATACTGTGGCAATCTCTTCAAGAACGGTATAGGGATAAAAAGCATATGTATAAAGAATGCCCTTTTCCTCAATTCAATATGAACTGGATGCAGAGGTCCATTATGAGGACCTGCCCCCTTAGGACATCCAAGACCTTGAGACAAGAACGTTTTTGAAATGAAATGAAAAAGAGATTTATAAAGCGCATGGCTACCCGGGGGCGTCCCAGCGCTACTGAGTGTGCAAGAGAGAACGCTGGATTTGAAGGAAAGAGCCGGGTTTTCAATAGCTTGCGGAAGGATGGAGGTTGGATTTGCTGCGGATGGCAAGAGGCAGGGAATTCCAAAGCTTTGGGGCATTGTACGAAAAGAGACGACCCCCTGTGCGGGCCTTCTTGATTCTAGGCGTGAAGGCTAAATGGAGGAGGTCGGACCGTAACTTCCTCTTAGCTTTGTATGGTATGTTCATGTCTGTTAAGATGGGAGGGGCCCTGCCATGAAGGACCTTGTGCGAAGTGCACAGGGTTTTAAAGTAGACTCTCTCCTGTATTGGGAGCCTGTGGAGAGATCTTAGGGAAGGCTTCGCTGCGCACCGATTTTTTTGTGCCTGTAAGGAGCTTAGCTGCCGAGTTCTGAACAACCTGGAGTTTGGCGATTACTGTTTTGGGCACCCCCAGGTACAAGGCGTTACCATAATCCAGTCTGGAGAGGATAAGCCCCTGGATAAGAAGTTTCCTGGAGTCGGGAGGTAGAAGGGGCAGGACTTTGCGGGTTGTTCCGAGAAGACCAAAGCAGATGCCCGCAGTTTTCCTAGCTTGGGTTTTAAACATGAGGTCCTGCTCAAGCCATATTCCCAGGCTTTCCATGTCTTCTTTTGGGATAGGTGCTGGTCCCATACAAGATGGCCACATAGTATGTGTAAAATTAGATTGGTTGCCCAGTACCAGTATCTCTGTTTTTTCGCTGTTCAGTTTGAGGTGGGAGCTATTCATCCAACGGGTAATGTCTTTGAGGCAGGAACGTAGCTCTTCGGGGGAGCGATCCAGCTGATTCAGTGATACGATGAGCTGGGTGTCATCTGCGTAGGTGACCAGTTTAATACCATGAGGGGTGACTATTTTCTCCAGGCGGGACATGTACACGTTAAAAAGAGTCGGGCTCAGGGATGAGCCCTGGGGGACTCCTCAGTGCAGAGGGGTCAGTTGGGATTTAATGTTGCCCTCAATGACTTGGAAGGTTCTGTTATGTAGAAAGGATTTTAGCCAGGACAAGGCCGATCCGGTGACTCCCAGTCTGTTGAGCCGGTGAGCCAAAATGTGGTGGTTCACTGTGTCAAAGTCTGCGCTCAGATCCAGGAGGATCACAGCTACGGACCCTCCTGAGTCAAGGATCTTTCTCGCCTCTTCCACTACTGCCACCAGTGCGGTTTCAGTGCCCTGACCGGGGCGGAAGCCCGTCTGGGAGGAGAATAGGAGTCCGCCGGACTCGAGAAAGGCGGAGATCTGGCGGTTGACAAATTTTTCTGCCACCTTGCTGATTCCTGGTAGCAAGGAGATGGGCCGGTAGTTGTCCAACTCGGTTGGATCAAGGTGGGGCTTTTTTAGGAGTGATTTTACTACAGCCCTTTTCCAGTTCAAGGGGACAGTGCCATGTGAAAAGGAGGCGTTGATCAAATTGATGATGGGGTAATGATAGTGGGTAAAGCTAATATAAGGATGTTAAGAGGGCCTGGGTCAAGCGGGGAACGGCTTTTTATTGAATCTAGAATCGGGAGAATCTGTGATGGGGTAAAAGGATTCTAAGATAAGATCCTTGTGCTGGGGTGGAAATGGTTGGGGTACTAATGGGAAATCCGAGTTGTTAGAAGGGAGGAGTTTAAGAATATTTTGAAATTTGTTGGCAAAAAATTCTGCCAGTTCGTTACAGCGGTGGCCGGCGGGGTCGAGGGGAGGGGGAGGGTCGGGAATTTTCAGGAGCTGCTTTACAATGCGGAATGTTTCCCTGGAAGAGCTAGCGGAAGATTGGATTTTTTCTTCGAAGAAGGCCGCCTGAGTTGTTTTAAGGGCTGTTTTATAGGCTGAAATAGCTTGTCTATAATCAGTTTTTTTGTTGGTAGCATACTCTTTTCTCTACGCTCTTTCTGATTTTTTACATTGTTTTATTAGGAGGCGAAATTCATGGGTGAACCAAGGGGATTTGGTCTTTCCGCCTTGTTTTGGAGCGTCTTTCCTGGGAAGAACTATGTCCAGAGAGTTCGAAATCCATGAGGAGAACTTCATATCGGCTACTGTGGGATCAGGGTCGTGGGGAGGCGAGGAGAGTTTTAGTTGGTGCCTCCACTCTTCATGGTCTAGTTTCGACCAGGGCCGTTCAAGGGTGCAAGGAGCTGGTCTGGGGAGGGGGTGGTGGGGATGTGCCAGCTGAGCGGGACTAAAAAATGATCTGACCAGGGCACAGGCTCCAACACTTTTAGTTCAGAGAGGTTAGAAAAGATAGGGTCTAGGAGGTGACCTTTCGTGTGTGTGGGTTGGAGGTTCATAAGACGAAGCTGGAAGGCTGCGAGGTCAAGCGCTAATTCGCTAGCCATTTTGTGCTCGAGGTTATCGAAGTGGAGATTCAAGTCTCCTAGGATGGTAAAATTGCTGGCCAGAGAGAGTGAGGCCAGAGTGCTGGCCAGAGTGCTGGCCAGAGAGAGTGAGGTTTCAAGTAAAGTGCCGCAGAATTGCCCTAGAGCTCCCGGGGGGCGGTCTATGAGGATCCCAGATAGTGACTTCAGGGGGGAAAATTGAATGGTGAAAAGAACATTTTCGCAGTTAGAGATGGGGCTGTCCAGAATACGACAGGTAAGGGGATTTTTAAATACAATAGCTATTCCTCCCCCTTTGCCACTGGGTCTGTCGAGGCGTTGAATCAGGTATCCCGGAGGGAGAACCTGAACAACGTTAGGGTCGGCATCTGGGGAGAGCCAGGTTTCTGTCGGAAACAAGACCTCAGGAAGGCCGTCTTGTAGGAGCATAGAGATCTCCAGAGCATGTTTGGGCAGGGACCTGCAGTTCAGCAGGGCCATGCTGATTTGATGCCCTGATGGATGTTGTGCATCTAATGGGGAGAGCTTATAAGAGCAATGGGAGCAGTGGCTTTGTAGTTCCTCAAAGTAGATTGAAAAGACAATTCTATCTTGTCACCCCAAATGTCACCATACGAGGACACACTCTCATACTTCGCACTGATGGGCGGAGTGTTGTTCAAAAATTGGTATAATCTTGTCACCCGTCACCAATGATGCATGCTTCTCTGTTGGAATGCAGTTGGAAAAAGGGGACAACGATCTTTTAAAAACACAGATTCGTGGTCAGCAATGCGCTCATGGCAAACCAAGAAATATAGGGCCATATATGTAGCTTCAGGGGGATTGTTTGGAGAGTTACACCCCTCAAATAAATGCATTTTTTTCCTCTTGTGAGCAAAGAATGAAAGACAAAACGGGTGACAATCGATGCAAGTGAGGTGAGAGAGATCGCTATACACATTTGGTGGCTGAATTTCAATACGTGAAACCATGCCCCTTAGTTCACTAATGGCAGTTGTTGGCGGCGAGCCATGAATGTTTCTAAAAACTATTTTTAATTAATACCTATCTATGCAGTGATATAATCTGGTGTGCTAAGGTGAAACGCTTCACAAGTTAAAGAAATACACTTTTGAATTTTGAAGCGATTGTATCATGTTTACATCGTGTTTGATGCATGATATAAATGCCAAACATTTTCATGGCTCGGCTTGTGCACGGACTCTTAGAGCCAAACCAAAACGACTCTGCTCTGGATTGGCCCACCCATTCATTTACTTGTGCACCCTCTTCTATTTGTGACTTTGTACATGGGGACATCAGTCACTTGATAAAATGAATTGTAAAAGGCGAGGACTAGAAACCTGAAGCACTGCTGATATGCACTAATTTGTCAACTCTACCATCAAGACTTCTTGTAGAAGATTAAAAAAAGAGTTTCTGCAACGGAAATACTTTTAAAATATGTAATTCCAAGGCAGCCACTCCAGTCTGTTGTGGTGTACGTGACCGTGGTCATAAGTACCCAGGGGGAAGTCCCAGGCCTAGGGGGGATGGGCAGGGTCATAGCTTGAGCCGGGTTTTCTTTTGGGTGTAACACCCCTCAAATGCATTCTGGGTGTGGAAGTTGGGCCTGAGAGCCTTGAGTTGGGTCTGGCATGTCTGGGTCAGGTTTTCTCGCTGTACTCATTTCACAAAGAGATTTTTACATGTTCATTGTTTGGATTTGATCTTAAATGTATGTAGTTACTAGAAAATCTGCACCTATAGAACTTTCCTTGAAAGGGTGTAAATTTACTTCTGTAGTAGGGGATCTCTGTGTATAGTCATAATCTAGTGAATAGTCCCGCACATGTGCGTGGACCTCGGCAATCAAAAATAATCTCTTAAACTGTCAAAAAATTGCAGAGCTGCAAAGACACTTAAGAGATAATTTAAAGACAAATAATGCAGCCTATATCCACAGGCTACACTGTCCAGTACTTCAACTAGACATTCCACCAAAAACACACACAGCAGCACAGCCTGCCCAGTTTCTTCCATAGAGAAACTTGCCTCTACCAGTAAAAGCCTCTGGAATGATAGAGAGGAAGGCATGGACAGACAAGCCCCATAGGCTGCCATGTTTTGGCTTAAATAGGATACTGTGCCTTTAAGAGAACTTTCCAGAACTTCTCCCAGTATCCCAGAATGCACAGCAGGTCCCACTTACTTTCAGTTCTTTTTTCCGGCTCCTGCTAACAGGACCCTGGTGCATTGAGCTCTCCCTTTTTCAAGGGTTTATTGGAATTTTGTGCACTTTTGGCTTTAAAAGTGTTTCAGTTTGTGTACTTGGTGTTTCCCTTCACTTCTGTGTATTTGTTCAGGCTTTTTAGGGCTCTAAAATGCCTGCTCTCTCCGACAAGTGCCCAGCATGTGGAAGGAAGAAGGCCAAGACTGATCCACACGACGTCTGCATACTCTGTCTCCCTGAAGCACATGTCCCTGAAGAATGTGACATCTGTCAGACCTTTTCTACAAGGAACCTGAGGGACAGGCTGAAGATTAGGCTGCAAGGCCTAGAGGAGAGACGGCTGCAGGTGGGTCTGGGCAGGCTGGGACGGCTCCCTCTGCCTCTGCTGAGGCCTCTGGGGGGCTCCCCAGAGGCAGGAAGTCCAGCAAACGGTCCCGGGGGTCCGTCGACGTCGATTGCATCGACGACGACGTCGAGAGGGATGACAACGGTGTGTTCCCCATCTCCCCGGGGCTCCGGGTCGAGACAGCGTGGAAGGTCGACATCGAAAGGTCTGGGCAGGCCGCCGTCGAAATCACCCTCGACGGCGTCTTCGTCGTCGGCGTCGAGCCATCGACGTCGAAGAAGGACCAGCAGGCATCGGCGCTCGCCGTCGAAGCGACACCGCCGTTCGCCGTCGAGTAGACGTTCGGCGTCGAGGGGATCCTCGACGTCGAGGACTGCGAGAAAGCGGTCGACGAGGAAAAGTCGACGTTCGTGGTCGAGAATCCGCTCGTCGTCGAGGTGGCGGCGCTCAGCGTCGAAGAAGAAGAAATACTCGACGTCGAGGAGACGGCGTTCGACGCCGGAGTCACGGGGTCGACGTTCGACGCCAGATAAACGACGCTCGACGTCGAGAAGGAAGATATCGGCGTCTGGGAGCCGTTCTGCCTCCCCAAAACGGCGCAGAAGGGGTTCTGGCGCCAGAAGTCAGGCGGGGTCTGGTGAAGGACGCCAGAGGCGGCGCTCACATTCTGGAGGGGCTGGTTCGCAGTCCCCTCCTCCGAAGAAGTCACCGGGCTCAGTGTACTCGGAGGTTTATACACCTCCTCGGCCTAAATCACCTCCTCCTCTACCTAAGGAGGATCCGCCCATTAAACCCCCGCTACCACCACTTCCTCCAGCGGGGCAACCACCGCCACCACTTCCGCCACGTGGGGCTGCCCCTCGGTCGGAGAGTCCTCCGGTTCCTCCGCCGTGGTCGGTGTCACTGCCTCGGCTACCTACACCACCTAAGGGGACCCCAAAACCTAGAACCCAGGATAAACCACGGAAGACGCCTCCACGGAAACCAACAGAGCGTCCACGTACTGGGAGATCACGATCACGTTCCAGGAGGAGGGAAAGATCGCGCCACCGGTCTTCCACACGGTCGAGACGGCGCCACAGGAGGCACAAGTCTCGTTCACAGACAAGGTCCTCAGGGACCAGGGACTATTCTCCGACGTTGTCGGAATCACCAGAGTCAAGGGTTTCACCAATTGATGATCTGGTGTCTTTTCAGGATGTCCTTTTGAGAGGTGCAGCAAAACTGGGCATCTCGTTGACGGTGCCCACGCCCAAGACGTCGGTGATCTTTGAGACGCTGCACCAGAAGCATCTGTCCCGGCCATTGCTACCACTGGTACCGGGCCTGGAAGAACCGGCCATGGACCTTTTTCTCACCCCGGCGGTGACCCAGGCGGCCCCCTCGAGGCTACAGAAAAAATACCGGGCTCCCTACTCTGATCCGGCCTTCCTGAGGATGGACCCTCCTCCGGATTCTGTGATTGTGACGGCAGCGCGCAAACAGCATGCCACCACTCCATCGTCCACAGTTCCGCCAGATAAAGAATCTAGGTGGCTGGATTCGTCTGGAAGAAAGGTTTGTGGGACATCGGCAACTTCCATGAAGGCTGCGAGTGCCACGGCCTTGTTGGGGCGATATGATCGAGCTCTTTGGGAATCCCTCCAGCAGTTTGTGGAACATCTGCCGCGTAAGAAGAGGGAAGATTTCCAGGAAGTGTTGAACGAGGGGATGTTGGTGGCGAATCAGGTCATCAGTGCTGCAGCCGATTCTTCCCTGCTGGCGGCGCATGGTTTCTGCCATGGGATTAACCAGCGAAGACACGCCTGGCTCCGCCTCACGTCGCTAAAACCTGACGCACAACAAAGGGTTGCCAATCTCCCATTCTCTGGCGAAACCCTGTTTGGGAAACATGCGGATGACGAAATGGCCCGCATAAAGGCGGAGGCTGAGACGCTCACGGCTGTGGGTTTGGAAAAACCCAAGGATAGTAAGAAGTCGTACCGCCCGTTCCAGAGAAGGTTTGGTGGACAGGGCAGAGGGCGTGGTCAGTCTTCGGGACAACAACAGCAGCAGCAACAACAGCAGCAGTTCCGAAGGCCGTTCCAGAAGCGCCAGAGAGGCAGAGGAGGCCACCAGTCGGCAACAGCGACTAAAGGCCCGGCCGGGTCTAGGCCCTGAGCGCTTACTTCCCCTACATCCGTTACCCACTCCGGTGGGGGGAAGCGTTCAATTTTTTCTGGCAGAGTGGAGAAAAATTACTCAGGACAAGTGGGTGCTGAATATTGTTTGCAATGGATACAGTCTTCGGTTCACCAACCCGCCTCCATCGATCCCTCTGGTCAGCTCGCAGTATCAATTGCGCGAGCTCCAGGTGGAGGCCGATATCCTATTAAGGAAAAGGGCGATAGAAGACGTACCTCTGTCTCAAAGAGGAAGAGGTCTGTACTCCAGGTTCTTCCTGGTTCGCAAGAAGGACAAGAACGAGTTCAGGCCCATTCTGGACTTGCGACAGGCAAACAAGTGGATTCGCAGGGAAAAGTTTTGCATGCTGTCGTTGCATCAGATTTATCCTCAGTTGCAACAAGGGGACTGGCTGTGTGCTATAGACCTACAGGATGCGTACTTCCATGTGCCCATTGCACACAAACACAGGAAGTTCCTGCGGTTCCAAGTCGGCGCCAATCACTATCAATACACAGTACTCCCATTCGGACTGAAGTCTGCGCCGAGAACATTCTCGAAGTGCATGGCGGTGGTGGCGGTGGTAGCGGCGCACCTGAGAAAGAACAAGGTGTTCGTCTACCCGTACCTGGACGATTGGTTGATCAAGGCCTCCTCCTTCTCGGAAGCACAAGCAGACTTCCAGAAGACGTGCGTTCTCTTGAACAAGCTGGGGTTGCACATCAACATGTCCAAGTCTGTCCCGACTCCAGTCCAGTGCATACAGTACTTGGGAGCCTCCATCAATACGCTGTCAGCAAGCGTGTCTCCTTCGGAGGAGCGACGGTTATCACTCCTTCAGAAGGCTCAGGCTCTTATGACCACTCCATCTACAACAGTGAGGACGGTGTCTTCCCTACTGGGATCGATGGCCTCTTGTATCTTCCTGACGCCACACGTGCACCTGCACATGAGACCGTTGCAGGAGTGCTTGGAGGACCAGTGGGATCAGAGGAAAGGATCTTGGGACAACAGGATACGACTGTCTCTGCATGCTCTTCAGTCTCTGAAGTGGTGGTGTTCAGCGGAGAATCTCCTGAGAGGGGTTCCCTTCCACAAGGACATTCCCACACAGACTATCGTGACGGATGTGTCTCTCCACGGTTGGGGGGCGCACTCTGGAGACCTACAGATTCAAGGGACGTGGTCCCCGACGGAGTCCACGTACCACAACAATTTCCTGGAACTCAGAGCTGTTCACTTGGCGCTGAAGGCCTTTCATCCGTCCTACCAGACCAACTCGCTGCTTGTGCAGACGGACAATACGACCACGATGTATTACCTCAACAAGCAGGGGGCTCGAGATCGCGCACTCTGTCGCAGGAGGCGCAGGCGATCTGGCGCTGGCTTCTGGCCAGAGGACTGACGATAACGGCTACCCATCTGCCAGGTGTGCAGAATGTTCAGGCGGACGCACTGAGCAGACTGATTCAGGAAAACCACGAATGGGTCATAAACGACGAAGTACTAGGAGAAGTCTTCGCAAGGTGGGGAACTCCAGACGTAGATCTGTTCGCCACCGCCGAAAACAGCAAATGCCGAGACTTCGCCTCCAGGTACTACCAGCGGGGGACGCTGGGGAATGCGCTATGGATCAACTGGTCAAACAGCTTTCTGTACGCTTTTCCACCCATTCCCCTGATTCCGGCAGTGCTCATCAAGCTGGCCCGGTCCAGGGCGCGGATGATACTTATTCCTCCGGAATGGCCCAGGCAGTGGTGGTTCACGGACCTGCTTCACCGGTCTCTCCTTCCGCACATACGGCTGCCGTGCAGGCCGGACCTTCTCACGAAGTTCGGGGGACAGATGTTACACCCCAACCTCTCGTCTTTGAGTTTGGCGGCATGGCTCCTGAGATAGTGCAATATGGCCATTTGAATCTGCCCGAAGATTGCATGGACATTCTGAAGGAGTCTAAGCGAACTTCCACTTGGACTTCCTATGCTTACAAGTGGAAGAGGTTCTGTATCTGGTGCAAGTCTAAGAACTTTGACCCGACGACGTGCAAGGAGAATGTCATCCTTCCTTACCTTCTACATTTGGCGTAGTCTGGCCTTAATGTTCATTCCATTAAGGTCCATCTCGCTGCATTGACTGCCTACAGGAAATGCCCTTCACAGACTTCCTTCTTCCAGATCCCTGTGATCAAAGATTTTCTGGAAGGCTTCATGGGAATTGAATGTGGTGCTGTCCAGGTTGATGAAGGAGCCTTTTGAACCTATTCATAAGGCTTCGTTGCAGCATCTGTCCTGGAAGGCGGCATTCCTCGTGGCCATTACATCGGCCCGCAGGGTGAGTGAAATTCAGGCGTTGTGTTGCCAAGAACCTTATACTGTATTTCATGCTGCTAAGGTTGTTATGCGTACTCACCCTAAATTTCTTCCCAAGGTTATTTCTGATTTTCATGTCAACCAGACCATAACTTTGCCTACGTTTTTTCAGAATCCTTCTTCTCCAGCGGAACGGTCTTTACATTCCCTGGATGTCAGGAGGGTGTTGAAATTCTATCTGGATAAAACCAAAGATATTCGTAGGTCAGACCAATTGTTTGTCAATTATGGATCAGTCAGGACGGGTCTTGCGACCTCTAAGCAGTCCATCTCTAGGTGGATTGTGTCCTGCATACAGTCGTGTTACCAAAAAGCTAATAAGACCGTAGGGGGTAAACCTAAGGCTCATTCCACCAGGGGCAAAGCTGCCACGACCGCCTTGCTCCGTAATGTTCCGATTGCAGAAATCTGCAAGGCGGCCACTTGGAAGTCGGTTCATACCTTTGCTAAGCATTACTGCCTGGACACTGATGCCAGGGCAGACGCTCAGGTTGGGCAGGCTTCGCTGCGAAGTCTGTTTGCACAATAAGTGGTTATTTCTCTTTTCTCCACCGCCGCTTTGGTGTGGGGATGGGCTTGCCATTCTATTCACTAGATTATGACTATACACAGCGATCCCCTACTACAGAAGGAGTAGTTTCTGTCCTGTAACTCCAGTTCTGTAGTAGGGTTATCTCTGTTATAGTCATAAGCGCCCGCCCTCCTCCCCGGTGGAGAGATATTCATGTAAGGAATGCTACAGGTCTGGCGTGTACGCCTTCAAAAAGAACTGAAAGTAAGTGGGACCGGCTGTGCATTCTGGGATACTGGGAGAAGTTCCGGAAAGTTCTCTTAAAGGCACAGTATCCTATTTAAGCCACATAATGGCAGCCTATGGGGCTTGTCTGTCCATGCCTTCCTCTCTATCATTCCAGAGGCTTTTACTGGTAGAGGCAAGTTTCTCTGTGGAAGAAACTGGGCAGGCTGTGCTGTTGTGTGTGTTTTTGGTGGAATTTCTAGTTGAAGTACTGGACAGTGTAGCCTGTGGATATAGGCTGCATTATTTGTCTTTAAATTATCTCTTAAGTGTCTTTGCAGTTCTGCAATTTTTTGACAGTTTAAGAGATTATTTTTGATTGCCGGGGTCCACGCACATGAGCGTGACTATTCACTAGATTATGACTATAACAGAGATACCCCTACTACAGAACTGGAGTTACAGGACAGAAACTACTCCTACTTTGTGAAATTCACAAATATTGGCAGTAATAGACTTGGAAAATTGTGGCAGTCTCAAGTTTCCAGGGCAAGGCGACAGGAGTATAACCCGTAGACCAGATTGAGATATGGGTGTACATATGTATTTAGTAACAATATCTCAATCGGATTCAGTAAAACGGCAGGTATATATGTATGTACAAGATATTACAAAAAGCGCAGGTAAAAAAAGAGAGACTCTGAATTTTCAATTTTAGAGAGTGCATATAGCATCATAATTTTAGGAGCACATTTTATACGAGACAGTTAAAGCAGCACTGTAGGCATAGAATGTGGTGGCAACACAAGGGGGCTTTGATCACTAGGTGATAGTGAAGCAAAGCGTGAAGACACAAGTGACAAGTGGGTGAACACAGCCAAGGACGCAGAGTGACACAGTGAAAAAACGATATGTACAACAGCAATGGTTCTTCCTCAGTGGATGAGTCAATAATATTTCATTGGGAACCAAGGTAGATGGTGTGCCATGAGTCGCGCTGTATTGGGGGTCGACTGCGTTTCGATCCTATCTAGTCAGGATCTTCATCAGGACCGGGTTGCCCGTCAGTGCGGGCATATACTGGCCGGTATAATCGCGGAAGGTCCAGTGGTGCGGCGAGGTGGGGAAACCTCTACCATGAGGAGGAAAGGACCCGATGGTTAATGTGGGCTCATCAGAGTCCGGGGTGGATTCGGGATAAGAAGGGCATGGGCATGGACACGGAGCCCCGTGCTGCCCTGGGGTATGTCTAGTTGCAGTTATGGGGTTGGGGAGCAGGGTCGGAGTCACTTGATCCGCTGCCTGGGTCCGGTTAAGGTACCGAAGGATCGTGGTCCACCGTCAGAGTCCGGGGGCCGCAGGGCAGTGGGAGATCTGATGAGTAGATCGTGTTACACGCCGGGCAAGCGAGTCTTCTTTTTTTACCTGCGCTTTTTGTAATGTCTTGTACAGACATATATACCTGCCGTTTTACTGAGTCTCAGGTTTCCAGGCATACTGCTTACAATCAAACACCCAAAAGGTGATGGGATGAATGCCCTGAATAGTCTAACCAGTGGCAATTGATCGGGATAGAATTCCAACCCTTCCTTTTTTTTTGCCCACTATGTTTTTGGGGGATTTATAACACGCACGGCTACTCCAAAGATTGTCCCGGCGCGAGCCTAGTGGAAGGAAAGGCAGAGAGAAACGTCTAAATAAGGAAGAAGGTCTTAAGCCTTTTCCTACAAAGCTTGGGATCCTGAATGAGGTGAAAAGGAAGAAGGTCCAGACTGAAGCCGCCCAGAGAGCTCCCTCCAACTCTCTTAAGGCAAAATCTCGGGACGTGGGCAAGAAGCTGTGTAGCTGAATGCAACTGTCTGTTAGGGACATAGAACATGAAGCACTTTCTCAAATAAGCAGGGCCATGCCCATAGAGAGCTGCATGTGCCAGGACCAAGGATTTAAGCTTCCCCATTCCATCACAGGCAGCCAGTGCAGGTTATGCAGGTGTTGTCTCACACTGCTCTTTATGGGAATCTTGAGAAGTGTTTTGGCCGCGGCATTCTGCACCACCTTCAGTTTGTTCAGTAGATAGCTGGGCAGACCTACATATAAGGCGTTGGCATAAACAAGGCGCGAGGATACCAGCGCACAGGTGACAGTTTCCCTTGCCAAAATAGGGAGAAACATTTTTGGGGATTTCAGAGTAATAAAGCACAGACCCGTAAGCTTCTTAATCTGAGTAGAGAAGCTCAGCTTCTCTTCAAACCAGATCCCTACATTTTTCGTGAGTTGGCCCTCGGAAGTCAGCATGGGAGATTCGTCTGGCCAGAATGACCTCCGGTACTGAGGGGGATAATTCCCGAAAAGAAGGATCTCGGTTTTTTCCTCACTGCATTTTAGCTGGGCAGCGGTAAGCCAGCAAAAGACAGCTGACAGGCGGGATTTAACTAGGGAGGTGAAGGAGTCGTTTTTCTTCCACTTGAAAACAAGCATTTACAATGCAACGGTTTCGCCTTTGGAAAAGTTTGAGCTATTGGCATTATGAATGACAAACGTTTTATTTATGTGTTAGTTTTGAAAACAGATAAATAAATGGCATTGTCATTTACAATGGCAATAGCTTAATCTCTCGCAAATGCGATTTGTATTGCAACTATTTCACTTATCATTTTGCACTACAATGAAAACTGGCTTGTGCATTTACTCCTGCAGAAGAGTATCAAGAGGAGAGGCCCTGTTGCAGACCCGTGGAGTTTCAAGTATCTGTTGTGCATCACCTCATAACAAACAGCATAATTGTAAACGGGACTGAGAAAACTTTTTTTTTTTTAAGAGGAGTGCCCCTCTAAAAGAAAGGCCCCGGTCTCTACTGCTTTCTTTTACAAGGACGCACTTGGTTGTTGTGAGGCGCAGGTTGAAAAGAGAAATTGCGTTGTCAGTCCTCGCCCTGGTCCAGTCAGCAGGGCCACATTGGTGCTGCCATACCCAACCTAGCGCTGCCAACTGCATGCCCAATGAACTCAGTGCAGCAACGTGTGCCCACCCTCATGCTAAAGCAAGCCACCCTGTCCTGAAGGCAGCAGCCCTGGTTCCGCCGCGGTGTCGCCGCCCTGGTCTCCCTGGTCCAGCGGGTGTCTTCCTGCTGCGCCCGCTCTCTTATCGACCAGTCAGTCACTTTCCCTCATCCGAAGCCCTGCTCCGTGCTGCACGTGTTCCTACCCCGCTGCAGGTGCCCCTCACCCGGGGCAGCTGCCCTTCACTCCTTCTGCGGGTGCCCCATTTCTGTCTCCTCGTGCAGCTGCCCTTCACAGCCCCCCCTTGCAGGAGCCCCTTTCCCTGCTGCAGGTGCCAGTGTCTATCTCCCTTGTGCAACTGAACACCCCCACCCTGCTCCCCACGGTGGTACACCTCTCGCCCTGGCGAAGGAGCCTCGCTGCCTGACGCATGTGTCCTGCGCCCCTCTTCCGGGTGCACCAGCCCCACTCCCAGGTGCCTCGCCCTCATCCTGCTTCCCCTCTGCATCCCCTGAGCCCTAGTGCAGAAATCTCACTCCAGGCCTCCCTCTCTCCAGCGCAGTTAGCCCTGCCCCTGGAGAATGTGCCAACTCTCCCTGTGCCCTTGGTCCATGCTGATGTAGTCCATCTCGCCAGTAAACGTGTGTCAGTCTCTGAATGCAGCTGTCCCTCATCTGCACGCGGCAGTCTCTTTTTCCCTTTCGTGCAGGCCTCCCTTCACTTGTGCAGCTCTCCCTCTCAAGGTGGTTCTCCCCATGAACGGGCCCCTCTCTCTAATGCAGCAGCCCCTACCCCACAGGTCTCCCTTTCCTGGTCGAGCGCCCCTACCCCCTAATGGGAATGGGCCCTTCTTCTCTTATGCAACACCCTGTCCCCGGAGCGGTAGTCTCTCGTCCATGTCTAGCACTCAGTAACCCGCTGCTTTATGCCCCGGCACGGCTCGGCCCCGGCCTCTGAGATCATTTACACGCACTTTATGGCTCTGATGGGCCGGGCGCATGTTCTCATCAGGAACAGGGTCAATACTGTTTGCATTAGGGGGTGGGGAGAGGATCAAGTGAGCAGAAAAACGAGGATGGATTTAACCCAGATGTTTCGTAATTCAGTAAATAATTTCCTGTATATTTAGCAGGTGTCGGTAATACCGAGCAGGAATCCTGTAGCTCACAGAATCTTTTTCAAGCAGCAGTGACTGCTGGAGAAGCACATCCTTGATGTCCGATCATGTTGCTTTCATCTAGGATCTTTCTTGTTAAATTATTGCCGTTTAGACCTTGGTAATTATTTTGACTGCTCCATATATACACGGAGAACGGTTAAGTTTGCGAGCAATCATTGAACCTGGGGCACTGTGCGTATTGCTTTTGTGGAATCGTTTGGCCATGGCTGTCTCTGACTTTTTGGCACTCAAATATTTAAAAGTCCCTTGAGAATATTGATTTGAACTTACTTGCTGTCCTAGATCAGTTTAGTGCATGCAAGAATAAATCAATTTAGCTGTATATTTCCATAGGCCCACAAACCTCTCGGTGACGAGTGGCAGTTATTGTTCAAGCCCCGCTGTCCCAGCACCGACGGCCAGGTGCACTTCTACACGGAGGACTTTAAAAATCCTTTAAATTACTTGAATGTATCCCGGGAGAGTGCACTCGTCTCGGGGCACGACGGTGTCACGACAGCCCTCGTGCAATGGGTGCCCCCTCCCCTACACGCACATATATGCACACCCAGGCGGACACACACAAACAATACACACTCTCACACTGATACTCAACAACACGTAGACACATATGCAGAGACATGCAGACGGACGAGCTGACACGCACAGGCACACTCACTCAGACATACACAATGCGCAGACAAACATACACACATGAAGAAACCCGCACAGACCCACGTGCACAAACACACAGGCGCATATACATAGTACGTTCACACTGTTGAGCTTCACACGATACTCCTGATCTTATGTGTCTGTTTCCAGTTTGCCGAGGCAAAGACTACAGGGAGCAGGAAAGGCACACGGACAACGGGAGGGGGGGGGCGGGAACCGCACACGGACAACGGGAGGGGGGGGCGGGAACCACACACGGACAGCGGGAAGCAGGAACGGGCACTCACCTGGACTTCTTCCGCTTGCACACATTTTGCGAAATACAGTGACATCCCGTAATTTCTATCTTCCGAAACATCGGGATCAGCTGCGGCTCGGGAGGCGGGGATCTGCTGTGGGAGGGGAGGGGGAGAGCGGAGGCCGTGTTACAACGGCATCGGGACCGGCTGCGGCTCGGGAGGCGGGGATCTGCTGTGGGAGGGGAGAGGGAGGCGGGGAGAGCGGGGATCAGCTGCGGCTCTGGAGGCGGGGATCTGCTGTGGGAGGGGAGGGAATGCTGCAAAGACAATGGGACACAAGGGTTGTTTTGCTTCTGTGGGAGGGGAAGGGGACACGGACGGCCGGCGGGGACACGGACGGCCGGCGGGAAACGTGCACAGGACAGCGAGGAGGGGGGAGGGGGGACGGCGGGAGGAGGGACACGGAGGAAGGCAGGACAGCAGCAAGCACGGCCCGGCCGGACCAGATTCGGGGGCGTTCCCGGCTGACGTCGCGTGACGTCGGCAAAAGCCAAAGAATCTCGGGAACGCCCCCGAATCTGGTCCGGCATTGACGGACAGGCCCCTCGTCCAATGGCTAGGCTCCATTTATGGAGCCAGCCAATGAATGACGAGGGCCGACCCAAACCCACACTACAGTTCTCATTAGATTTCTCCTGCGCAAAAGCTGCTTGCGCAGCTTTTTGCAGTCGAAACCTAAAAAGGTGGATGTCATCAACATATGCACTGATCCTAGCCTCGAGCTCCTCTGCCATCTGTATCAGGGGAGTTACATAAATATTGAAA
Organism: Lissotriton helveticus; assembly: GCF_964261635.1. Taxonomy (NCBI): domain Eukaryota; kingdom Metazoa; phylum Chordata; class Amphibia; order Caudata; family Salamandridae; genus Lissotriton; species Lissotriton helveticus. Next base: position 183,636,153 of record NC_136068.1, on the reverse strand, counting down.
AGCAGAGGCCTCAGCGTAGACCCACTCCCATGGTGACTATCTGAGGAGAGGATGATAAAGGAGGGACCCAGATTTGTTATTTGACTATGCCACTCTAGATAGATGCCCATCTAATGCAAATCAGTATTGACCCTGTTCCTCATGGAAACAGGCCATCCCAAACCCTGGACATTTCACCCCTCCACCCTACAGCTCACTGCTTTTTAGTTGAGAAATTTGGGATTCAGGCCCGTGAATCTCACTGACTAAGCTACAACCCTGGATAAGTCTGAGTGCTGAAAGTAAGCCAGTCTCAGTTGTAGCATTGGCCACACTCTGGCGATCGTTGAACCTTCCCTTTGTTCTTTTTGTGCATCTGGGAGAAAGGACACAAGAAAGTATGCTCAGGACAGCGTCCCTTGCTATATGGGCAGCCACTGCAGCGCTGCTGATAAGTTATCACTGGGAATAAATGACAAACCTGCTGTCATTCCCACTACACCACAGGCAGGAATAAATCATATTTCTCTGGGCAGTGGGACTATTGCCCTCGAAGCACATAATGAAGGTGTCTGTTGCATACTCCATGCAAGCTTCTGACATAAGTGCCACAGCATGTTCAACTACCAACATGGGGCCCTATTATGTAAAGCGTGCACTTTCCCTGTTTACGCCCGGTGCTCCTTTCAAACAGGTGCACCGGGTGCAAACAGGGAAATTGTGAGCTATTACATGGAAAGCGCTGCTCTCAGGGCAGCGGCAAACTCACACTGCTCTAGGGGCCGAACATTCCGGCGGAAAACGGAGCTGCAGCTTTGAAGCTGTCCGTGTTTCACTGTGCAGGCGGCAATCCCCCTGCACCTTTAAAGAGGATTAGAGATCCCCTTGCAGGCGGGTGCAGTGAATGACTGCACCCGCCTTCAAGTTCAAGGGGATGTCTGGCGGGTTCCATGGAGCCCCTTCACCCCCTCCAGAGGGCTGCAATTAGGGGGTGCACTGAAACGGTGGCACACTCTGTGCCCCTCCTGAAAGCTTCTTTGCCTCTGCACCTGCATCTATAATACGGCGTGGGCACAGAGGCAAAGGGATTCCCTCATTTGCATAGGGCCACGACCCCATGTAAATGAGGGAACGCCCTCTAAAGATAGCGCTGGCGCTTTATGTACGCCAGCGCTATTGGTATTACGGAATGGGACGCTCAAGCATCTGCTGCCCCTTCTATAATTCCATAGTTCCCGGGGGCGCGTAAAGTGGGAGCAAACACCCAATGTGCCCCTGTGGTACTTCCATAATAAGGCCCCAGAGGAATTGCCCAGCTTGCTTGTTATGTCTTCAACGGTTAAAACTGTTTGACAATGTGGTCAATAAAGCTTGGCAATCCATCATGGCATACACTGACCATGCAAAGGCAATAGGGGGCCTATCAGCTAAGCGGTCACCTTAATTTCAAGGACCAAGGGATAGATTTGGGCAACTGCAGAGTTTTTCACCACTGTAGTTTTAGCAATATTTCTGCTGTACTCCACCCTGTGTCTACCAAAATCAGTACCAACAGAGCAATCAGCAGTACGTGAGAGCCTTAGGAGAATGAGATCCCAACCTCTTGATTCTCTTGTGTTCATGTGGTGGGTCTAAGGGTGTGATCTTGGCCCCAAATGGCAGGCATGGACCACTCCCTCTGATGTGCCCCTATATATTAGCTGGCCAGTCACGGCAGCGCAGCGGACGAGCGCAGCGGGCGCGATGAAGGCGCGCCGAAGTTGCGCCTAAGTTAAGCCCGTCTGCGCCCGTCCGCGACGGGCCGGGACTTGGGGCCATAGACCCTGCCCTTCCTTTGGTGTATACCCCTGCCCAATTACTATCCTTCTCTGCTCCTGCCCCACCTCCCCCTTCTCTAGCCCAGCTATTAATCACGCATGGTATCCACGCCCCCCACTCCCCCTGTCTCCCTCCTGCCCTACCCATCCCTTCCCCCGTTATGTCCTGCACGTCCTCTTTTAGTTGTCCCCCTTCCGGCACCTCAGCAGCCTCTGCTATTCTCCTTAATACCCGCTCTGCTGTCAAAAATCAAACTGCTCTTTTTAATCTCCTCAACACTGATTCTCCTGATTTTCTATTTGTCACTGAAACTTGGTTTTCCCCGGATTCTCTTCCTGATCTCTTGGCAATTCTTCCAAACACCTACTATGCCCTTTGAGCTGACGGTAGGATTGGTGGGGGTGTGGCGATGATAATTCATTCTTCTATGAAATTCCAACTCCTCCCCCACCCCCGTATACCCAATGTTGACTTCCTGGTGGCCCGCTCTCTAAATCTCCCCTCACCTCTTACTGTGGTTCTTATGTACCGCCCCCCTCCAACTATGTCATTGTTTGTGTCCACCCTGCAGGATCTCCTGGCCACTTTGGCTGTCAATAATTCTTCGCTGCTACTGCTTGGCGACTTCAATTTTTGGCCGGGCGACCCGAGGGAGGACTCCTCATCCAAAGACTTCTCTGCTACACTTCAGTGCCTCAATTTCTCATCTCACGTCTCGGTCCCCACCCACACTCAGGGTCATATCTTAGACCAAATTTGGTCTTTACGCTGCAATCTCTCCCGCACTTCCATCTCCCCCTGCGTCTGGTCGGACCATTCCATGATCTCCTTTTCCATCCATCTGGGTCAAGCTGAGAAAGCCCTCCTGCCTAAAAACATCATGGCACGTAGTTGGAACCAGACCGACCTCAACGCTCTTTCCTCTTCCTTGATCTCATCCGCCCCTGACTTGACTGATCTACCCTTGGAAAGTCAGGCGGACGTCATCAGTACTTGGCTTTCTTCTGCCTGTGACCAGGTCGCGCCACTCAAAAAGGTCAAATCCGTCCGTCCCTATGACGCGCATAAGTGGTTTACCAGCGACCTCAAATCCCTTAAATTAGATCTCAGGCGCTCGGAACGGTCTTGGAGACGTAACTACTGCCCTACCCTCCGTCTCCAATACAAAGTCCTCCTTAATGATTACAAAAAAGCCATTTTAGCGGCAAAAACCAAATATTTTACTGAGAGAGTGGCCCTCTCCGCTAACAAATCCCGTGAGATCTTTTCACTAGTTCACAGTCTTGCCACCTCTGATCGCACTTGCCCCCTTCCTGCTCCTTCCCAGTCTCTCTGTCTCTCACTGAATGATTATTTCATCGATAAGATCATTAACATTAAGGCCAACATTCCAACAGTGTCTCAACCTGTACTCCCGGATTATCTTCCCCTGTCCCCTCCCGCTTTGGATCACTTTCAACCTATTTCATCTGAGCTCTTTCTTGACCTGCTTGTTAAGGTCAAGTCTGGTTCACCTGCGGACTGTGCTCCTGCACGGATCCTCAGAACTCTTTACACCAGCTGTCCTGTCCCTCCCCTCACCTTCCTCAATGCTTCTCTGGCCTCGGGCTCTGTCCCTTCTCTCTTTAAATCCGCCATAGTTTTCCCCATTTTGAGAAAACCTGGTCTCGACTCTTCTCTTCCATCAAATGTCAGGCCAATCTCCTTACTTCCATATCTGGGGAAGATCCTTGAAAGCCACGTAACTTCCTGCCTCTCCTCTTATATCGAGGAGAACCATCTCTTGGCCTCCCACCAGGCTGGTTTCGCCCCGGCCACTCCACTGAAAGCGTGGTCCTCGCGGTCCTGGATGAACTCAAGAGGAAAGCCGATAGCAATCTTCCCCAGGCCTTGGTTCTTCTCGATCTGTCCGCTGCGTTTGACACGGTCGATCATGCCATTCTTCTCGATCGTGTCAGCGCAGCGGGCATCCAAGGCACTGCTTTCTCTTGGATCGCGTCCTTCCTTCAAGGAAGATAGCAGGCAGTTCACCTCTCTGGTTTTTCTGCTCCCCCCCGCCCGGTCACCTGTGGGGTCCCCCAAGGCTCTTCCCTCTCACCACTTCTCTTTAATCTTTATATCTGCCCTCTTATTCTTTCCCTTCTTGAGCTGGGGGTCTCTGTGTACAATTACGCAGATGACCTCCAGCTGGTCTTCGATCTCTCATCCCCTGCCGACTCCCTCCCCAAGTTTTGTTCCACTCTCGTTTTTATTTCCCAGTGGATGAGCTTCAATCATTTGAAGCTCAATCCGGACAAGACAGAGCTTGTCCTCACTGGAGGTTCCTCCAACCCTTGGTCCCCAGCCCACTGGCCGCTCTCTTTTGGTTCTCCCCCCTCACCTGCTTCTTCTTCTTTGGGCATCAAGGTCAGCAATGATCTGTCCATGCATGCCCAAATCAGTTCCGTTGTGTCCTCTTGCTTTTCTTCCCTTCGTTTAATCCGTAAGATTTCCCGTTTTTTTTCTGTTGACGCTCTCAAAACCATCATTTCGGCCCTCATCACTTCCCGCCTGGATTATGGGAATGGCCTGTACGTAGGCATTCCAGCCTACGAAATCCGTCGTCTTCAGGCTATTCAAAACCAGGCGGCCCGCCTTATCCTTTGCCTCCCCAAATCCTCTCACATCACTCCTGCCCTTAAGTCCCTTCATTGGCTTCCGGTTCATCTTAGATCTTATTTTAAATTAGCCTGTCTGGCCTTTCGTGCCCACGCCCGCTCTGCCCCGTATTTAATCAATTCCCTCCTCATTTCCCACGTCCCAAGTCGTACCCTCCGCTCTTCATCACTTTTCCTCCTTCACGTCCCTCGCTTCCGTAAATCACGCACTGGCGGCACCCGATTCTCAGTTCTGGCCCCCAAGTTCTGGAACAGCCTCCCTCTCTCTATTCGCGCTATTCCCATTTTTTCCCATTTTCGTAAAGCCCTCAAAACTTTTCTTTTTTCTCAGGCATTCCCCGGTTAATCCTTCTGGGCCCCTCTGTAGATACTGATGAGTCCTCAGCGCCAGGAAGCCGCTCGGCCGCAGTGCGCTTTATTAAGTTTCTTTTTCATTTCATTTAATTTCATTTCACTTTCCACAAGGCCTCAATGTGTCACATATGAACCTCAGACAGGTGGATGATGGATATTTTGGTGTCTAGTTAGGCACTGGCATTTATGACAAGACTGCCCCTTGACCCACCAATACCACAAAAAATAAGGTGAATGACTTTGAGACTAGAAGCAAAGGTGCAGGTGCTCCTCAACAAGGGTCGAATATAACTGGTGCCAGGACACAAACAAACTAGGAGTACTCATCCAGGTTTTTCTGGTGCCTCAAGGAATTGGGGACACAACTTAGGCAGCTGTAAGTGGAGGTCCAGACCTTTCCTAACAAGGGTACAATAGAACCAGTGCCAATGTATGAACAAAACCAGCTGAACTACTCTAGTGTCTTCCTCGTTCAGAAACAGTACAAGGGCATCCGCCCCGTCATAGACGTTCACTTTTTTTGCAACAAGTGCATCTGTAAGCAGTTGTTCAAGTTGGTGGTATTAGCAGCTGTGATCTCCTGTCTACTTTAGATAGAATAGATGTCATCATTGGACCTCAAAGATGCCTACTTTCACATTTCCACCCACCAGGAGCATCAATGGGTCTTCATTTTCAGAGTTAGCCACAGGCACTGCAGTCAGTGCCCAAGGTGTCATTGAAGTGCCTTTCTCCCTTAGCAGCTAATATTCACCCGACAAAGGAGCCATACCCACACCTACATGGACACTGACTGATTAAGGCTTCATTGAAAGTGGAAAACCACGTTGGTGGTCTACAAAGACAACCTGCTGTCTGTCAACTTAAAAAAAAATCTATCTTGGCCCCATTCCATGGCATCAATGTTTCCAGTTACTGCCAAATTCTAATTGTACAAACCTTTCTGGAAAACTCAGCTTTAGTGAGGCAGTCGGCAAGACAAAAGCAAGACAGTTTGTGGCCTTCCTGGGTCTAATGTCATGTAGCATCATCATGGTATCGCTGTGCAGGATCATGTTGCAAGCATTTCAGAAAGAGCTACGTCAATAGTGAACATGATGGAGTTCAAGTGGTGGATATAATTGAAGTAGGCCTGGGGTGGTATATCTGTCATTCGCATCTGTATGTTGGCATCCCTTTCTGTCTTCCACCTCTGGCAGTCTCATTACTTACCGATGGTTGACTCGAAGGTTGCAGAACAGACATGGGCTCACTGTCATGCCTGCCGAGCATCCGCGGATAACACAGATGAAGTATCAAGACCAATGCAAGATGGTTTCGAGGAACTGCGCATGCGTGAGGGAATCGGGCCGGAACATAAGCCCGTTCCTCTCAGCGTCTAACGCTTTGCGCTCTAGTTTCCCTGTTGGTGTTCCGACACTTCCGCCTAGCCGTTGTCCATTCCTCTACCCAATCTTGGTGTGGACGCTTGTTCCCGTTTACCCGTTCACTGTTTACTCTTGCAGTGTGGATCCCGGCTTGGAGTCACTTTATCGCGGACGTCTGTTCTGAACGTCCGCATATACGGAGCTCCCCATTTTCTGTTCTATTTCTTCAGACTACCATTCTGTAGTTCGCTGGCAGCTCCATTATCTGAACGCCGAGTTGTCTCTCGGCTTTTGCTTCGTACAGGCTGTACGGAGTGTTCCTGCCTAAGTTACCTGATAGACCCAAGTGTGCTGTGTAACGTGGGTGCTATTGTTTATTATTTCCCTTGTCCAGTGCCGGCTATCTTACCCGGGTGTCATCGTGATTCCATACACCCTGCTACTTGCGGACCCGTCGTTGGGCCGGATTACGGTCCCGTCGAACGGCCGGTATTTGCGGAGCAGGGGAGTGTGGGGTTGCATGGCATTGTGGGATTCGTGGTCCGCCTGGCGAGTTTTCTTTATTCCCCTTCTTTCATTATTACCTTGCATTCTCTGGACTTCCCGGATGCTGGCATCTATCACAGTGCAAGGACCAGAAGACCTGGTAAAGCGCTTGTAGCGCACTATAATTACTTCGTGTTATTGATGCATACTGTTTGAGGTGTTTATGTATATCTGCATTACCCTACAGGCAATAACTGCTGTGATTCCAGTCCTGCCCCATATCATTCCATAAGTTTTGGAGTAGAATCGAATAGGTGAGATAGATACTCATACCTGTGAATGAGCACACATAAGGTCTTACTGGTATTATAATATCTGTTCCTCCACTTAGGTTATACCCCAACACCATAAGCTTTAATTTACCTATACAGTTCCAGAAGAGCTCGTAGTTGTTTGCATTGTCACTCCTGTTTACTCTCAGGTGATTGTTGGTCTTGGTATAACCATTGAAGGGGTTTATCGGTTGAATTGTTGTTGTTGTATTAACCCCTTTCTGTAGTAGGGGATCTCTGTGTATAGTCATAATCTAGTGAATAGTCCCGCCCATGTGCGTGGACCCCGGAGCAATCAAAAATAATCTCTTAGAGTGTCGAAAAATGCAGAAATGCACAGACACTTAAGAGAGAATTTAAAGACAGATAATGCAGCCTAAAAAGGCTACACTGTCCAGTACTTCAACTAGAAATTCCACCAATAAAATCCACCAAACAGCAAAGCCTGTACAGATTTCCCTTGCTTAAACAGCAAAAAAACCCTCTGGAATGATAGAGAGGAGGACCTGGACAGACAAGCCCCATAGGCTGCCATTATGTGGCTCAGAACAGGATACTGTGCCTTTAAGAGAACTTTCCAGAACTTCACAGTATCCCAGAATGCACTGCAGGTCCCAATTACTTTCAGTTCTTTTTTCCGGCTCCTGCAAGCAGGACCCTGGAGCATTGAGCTCTCCCTTTTTAAGGGTTTATTAGTGTTTTTTCACTGCAAATTCGTTTTGAGTACTTTCAAAGTACTTTAGGGCTTTTCTTCTTGGTGGTTGCACTCTTTTTATGTCGAATATGCCTTCTTTATTCGACAAATGCCCTGAGTGCTCCAGGAAGATGGCTAAGTCAGACCCTCATGAGGTGTGTATCCTCTGCCTGCCCTCTTCCCATGTTCCAGAGGAGTGTGAGATCTGTAAAGGCTTCTCTGGCAGGACCCTGAAGGACAGGATGAAGATCAGACTTCAGGGCCTCGAGGAAAGGAGGCTGAAGGCTCAAGGTGGGTCTGGTGGGGCTTCATCTGCCCATGCTGAGGCCTCTGGGGGGCTCCCCAGGGGCAGGAAGTCCAGCAAACGTCCAAAGTCTCCGTCTGGGTCGGTGGCTCCGACCACGACGTCGAGAGGAAGGTCCACGGCCAGTTCCCGGTCTCCCCAGGGCTCTGGGTCGAGAAAACGTCGTCCGTCGACGTCGAGGAGCTTACACAGGCCGCCGTCGAACCCGGTGACGATTTCATCGTCGTCGACGTCGAGTGAACGGCGTCGACGGGCCCGGCGTCGGCGCTCGCCGTCGAGGCGATACCGCCGTTCGCCGTCAGGGACGGGGACATCGTCGTCGTCGAGGGGATCCTCGTCGTCGAGGCCGCCGTCGAAGCGGAAGAGATCGCCGTCGAGGCAGAAGAGGTCTCCGGCGAAGACGAAGTCGACGTCGAGGCGTTCGAGGTCGCCGTCGAGGCGGTCGAAGAGGTCGACGCCGAGGCGGCCGAGGTCGCCGTCGAGGCGCAAGCGATCGCCGTCGAGGCATAAAGGATCATCGTCAATATGGTCAGGATCGACGTCGAGGCATAGAAGCCGGCCGACGCCGAGGCATGGAAAACGGTCGACGCCGAAGGGACGCTCGACGTCGAGGGAGCTACGCTCGACGTCTGGACACCGTTCTTCGAAGTCGAGAGGTCGTGCGGGCAGACCAAGGACTGTGGGGGGCTCACCTCAGTCCGGGAAGGATGGTGGGTCACCGGGATCGGTGTACTCGGAGGTGTATACCCCGAAGAAGTCCATTACACCTCCTCCTCTTTTGCCTCGAGGTCCTCCTCCGAGGGCTCCAACCCCTCCTCCGTTGCCTCCTCTACCTCTTCCATCAGGACCACGGGCCCCTGTGCCTGTCACGCCTCCTCCGGTTCCACCGAGGTCGGTGTCATTGCCCAGGCTCCCGACACCGCCAAAGAAGACTCCTAAGTCAAAGGACCCTCCTAAGCCCAAGACGTCCGTCCCGGGGAAACCGGCAGAACGTCCCAGACCCAGGAGATGGAGGTCTCGCTCCAGGAAGAGGGACAGATCCAGGAGCAGACACAGGTCCTCCACTAGATCCAGACATCGCCATGGGAGGCATAGGTCCAGGTCCCGTTCAACCTCTAGGACCCGTTCATATTCTCCTACGTTGTCAGATTCACCGGAGACTAGGGTGTCTCCGATCGATGACATTGGCATGTTCCAGGAGGTTCTCCTGAGGGGGGCTGCGAAGTTGGGTATCACGGTGACGGCTCCTACACTCACGACGTCCGTGATATTCGAGACTTTGCACAAAAAGCACCTGTCTCGCCCTCTACTGCCTTTGGTGCCAGGACTGGTTGAGCCTGCAGAACAGCTCTTCCTTACGCCGGCGGTGGTGAAAGCCGCTCCCTTCAGACTTCTCAAGAAATACAGGGCCCCTGACTCGGACCCTGCCTTCCTACGGATGGATCCAGTGCCCGATTCGGTGATTGTGACGGCGGCTAGGAAACTACATACTACCTCCCCGTCCTCCACCGTGCCTCCGGATAAGGAGAGCCTCTGGATTGATTCGGCTGGGAGGAAGGCGTGTGGGACTTCCTCCACGACTATGAAGGCGTCCAGCGACTCGGCTTTACTGGGTCGATACGACCGAGTGCTGTGGGATTCCATGGAGCAGTTCGCGGACCTTGTTCCGCGTGACAGGAGGGAGGACTTCATGGAAATTGTCAAGGAGGGGATGCTGGTCTCGAACCAGGCCATCAGCGCCGCGGCGGATATCTCCCTGTTGGCCGCACATGGATACTGCCACGGTATCAATCAGCGACGCCATGCTTGGCTCAGGCTCACGTCTCTCAAGCCTGAAGCGCAGCAGCGAGTGGCTAATCTGCCGTTTTCCGGTGAGACCTTATTCGGGAAACATGCAGATGACGAAATGGCCAGGATGAAGGCAGAGGCTGAAACCCTGACGGCTGTGGGCTTGGAGAAGCCCAAAGACAAGAAACCCTACCGCCAGTTCCAACGACGGTTTGGCTCGCAGGGGAAGGGAAGAGGACAGTCTTCTGGTCAACAGCAGCAGCAACAACAGCAGCAATTCAGAAGACCCTTCCAAAAACGCCAGAGGGGTAGGGGTGGACAGCAGTCCTCTACCGCGAACAAGGGCCCGGCCGGGTCTCGACCCTGAGCGGTTACTTCCCCTTCATCCGTTACCTGCTCCGGTGGGGGGAAGCGTTCAATTTTTTCTGGCAGAGTGGAGAAAAATTACTCCGGACAAGTGGGTGCTGAATATTGTTTGCAATGGATATAGTCTTCGGTTCCTCAGCCCTCCTCCATCGATTCCTCCGGTCAGCTCGCAGTATCAGCTGCGCGAGCTCCAGGCGGAGGCCGATATCCTGTTAAGGAAAAGGGCGATAGAAGATGTACCTCTGTCTCAAAGAGGAAGAGGTCTGTACTCCCGGTTCTTTCTAGTTCGCAAGAAGGACACGAACGAGTTCGGGCCCATTGTGGACTTGCGACAGGCAAACAAGTGGATTCGCAGAGAAAAATTCTGCATGCTGTCGTTGCATCAGATTTATCCTCAGCTGCAACAGGGGGACTGGCTGTGTGCTATAGACCTACAGGATGCGTACTTCCATGTGCCCATTGCACACAAACACAGGAAGTTCCTGCGGTTCCAAGTCGGCGCCAATCACTATCAATACACAGTACTCCCATTCGGACTGAAGTCTGCGCCGAGAACATTCTCGAAGTGCATGGCGGTGGTGGCGGTGGTAGCGGCGCACCTGAGAAAGAACAAGGTGTTCGTCTACCCGTACCTGGACGATTGGTTGATCAAGGCCTCCTCCTTCTCGGAAGCACAAGCAGACTTCCAGAAGACGTGCGTTCTCTTGAACAAGCTGGGGTTGCACATCAACATGTCCAAGTCTGTCCCGACTCCGGTCCAGTGCATCCAGTACTTGGGGGCCTCCATCAATACGCTGTCAGCAAGCGTGTCTCCTTCGGAGGAGCGACGATTATCACTCCTTCGGAAGGCTCAGGCTCTTATGACCGCTCCATCTACAACAGTGAGGACGGTGTCGTCTCTACTGGGATCGATGGCCTCTTGTATCTTCCTGATGCCACATGCACGGCTGCACATGAGACCGCTGCAGGAGTGCTTGGAGGATCAGTGGGACCAGAGGAGAGGATCTTGGGACGACAAAATACGACTGTCTCTACATGCGCTTCAGTCTCTGAAGTGGTGGTGTTCAGCGGAAAATCTCCTCAAAGGGGTTCCCTTCCACAAGGACATTCCCACACAGACTATCGTGACGGATGCTTCTCTCCAGGGATGGGGAGCGCACTCCGGAGACCTACAGATTCAAGGGACGTGGTCCCCGACGGAGTCCACGTACCACATCAATTTCCTGGAACTCAGAGCTGTTCACTTGGCACTGAAGGCTTTTCGCCCGTCCTTCCAGACCAACTCTCTGCTTGTACAGACGGACAATACGACCACAATGTATTACCTCAACAAGCAAGGGGGTTCGAGATCCCGCACTCTGTCGCAGGAGGCGCAGGCGATCTGGCATTGGCTTCTGGCTCGGGGACTGACGATAACGGCCACCCATCTGCCAGGTGTGCAGAATGTTCAGGCAGACGAACTGAGCAGACTGATTCAGGAAAACCACGAATGGGTCATAAACGACGAAGTACTAGGAGAAGTCTTCACAAGGTGGGGGACTCCAGACGTAGATCTGTTCGCCACCGCCGAAAACAGCAAATGCCGAGATTTCGCCTCCAGGTACTACCAGCCGGGGACGCTGGGGAACGCGTTATGGATCAACTGGTCGAACAGCTTTCTGTATGCTTTTCCACCCATTCCCCTGATTCCGACGGTTCTCATCAAGCTGTCCCAGTCCAGGGCGCGGATGATTCTGATCGCTCCGGAATGGCCCAGACAGTGGTGGTTCACGGACCTGCTTCACCGGTCTCTCCTTCCTCACATGAAGCTGCCGTGCAGGCCGGACCTTCTCACGAAGTTCGGGGGGCGGATGTTGCACCCCAACCTCTCGTCTTTGAGTTTGGCGGTATGGCTCCTGAAATAGTGCAATATGGCCATCTGAATCTCCCAGAGGATTGTATGGACATACTGAAGGAGTCTAAGCGACCTTCCACTAGGACTTCATATGCTTACAAGTGGAAGAGGTTTTGCATCTGGTGCAAGTCTAAGAACTATGACCCTACGACATGCAAGGAGGATGTCATTCTTCCGTATCTACTACATCTGGCGCAGTCTGGACTTAATGTTCATTCCATTAAGGTTCATCTGGCTGCTTTGACTGCCTACAGGAAATGCCCTTCACAGACTTCCTTCTTCCAGATCCCTGTGGTCAAAGATTTTCTGGAAGGCTTGAAGAAAGTATTCCCTCCTGTCAGGCTACTTTCGCCTTCGTGGGACTTGAATGTGGTGCTGTCCAGATTGATGAAGGAGCCTTTTGAACCCATTCACAAGGCTTCGTTGCAGCACCTGTCCTGGAAGGCGGCGTTCCTTGTGGCCATTACATCGGCCCGCAGGGTGAGTGAAATTCAGGCGTTGTGTTGCCAAGAACCTTACACTGTGTTTCATGCTGCTAAGGTTGTTATGCGTACTCACCCTAAGTTTCTTCCCAAGGTTATTTCTGATTTTCATATCAACCAGACGATAACTTTACCTACGTTCTTTCAGAATCCTTCATCTCCAGCGGAAAGGTCTTTGCATTCCCTGGATGTTAGGAGGGTGCTGAAATTTTATCTGGATAAAACCAAAGATTTTCGTAGGTCAGACCAATTGTTCATCAATTATGGATCAGTCAGGACGGGTCTTGCTACCTCTAAACAGTCCATCTCGAAGTGGATTGTGTCCTGCATACAATTGTGTTACCAAAAAGCTAATAAGACCTTAGGGGGCAAACCTAAGGCTCATTCCACCAGAGGTAAAGCTGCTACAACAGCTTTGCTTCGTAACGTGCCTATTGCTGAAATCTGCAAGGCAGCCACTTGGAAGTCGGTTCATACCTTTGCTAAGCATTACTGCCTGGACACTGATGCCAGGGCAGACGCTCAGGTTGGGCAGGCTTCGCTGCGAAATCTGTTCGCACAATAGTGGTGTTATTTCTCGTTCTCCACCGCCGCTTTGGTTGGGGATGGGCTTGCCATTCTATTCACAAGATTATGACTATACACAGAGATCCCCTACTACAGAAGGAGTAGTTTCTGTCCTGTAACTCCAGTTCTGTAGTAGGGGTATCTCTGTTATAGTCATAAGCGCCCGCCCTCCTCCCCGGTGGAGAGAGATATTCTTGTACGGAATGCTACAGGTCTGGCGTGTTACGCCTTCAAAAAGAACTGAAAGTAATTGGGACCTGCAGTGCATTCTGGGATACTGTGAAGTTCTGGAAAGTTCTCTTAAAGGCACAGTATCCTGTTCTGAGCCACATAATGGCAGCCTATGGGGCTTGTCTGTCCAGGTCCTCCTCTCTATCATTCCAGAGTTTTTTTTTGCTGTTTAAGCAAGGGAAATCTGTACAGGCTTTGCTGTTTTGTGGATTTTATTGGTGGAATTTCTAGTTGAAGTACTGGACAGTGTAGCCTTTTTAGGCTGCATTATCTGTCTTTAAATTCTCTCTTAAGTGTCAGTGCATTTCTGCATTTTTCGACACTCTAAGAGATTATTTTTGATTGCTCCGGGGTCCACGCACATGGGCGGGACTATTCACTAGATTATGACTATAACAGAGATACCCCTACTACAGAACTGGAGTTACAGGACAGAAGCTACTCCTTATTCCCTGCAGCTTCATCATCAGACAGAAGCAGAAGAGAGCAGGGTCCGAAGAGTCCAGTGTTTTGTCTTCCCCTACTTTCCTTGTTTTGTTCCCTCCTTTCCTTCCATATCACCCCTGTGTCCTAGAGTTCGATAGGCACAGGAGGTGTAGGGAGGAAGGGTTGGGGTTCTCATCGGCTCCTGGCACTCCTGCGGAAACTGAAACCGGATCCTTACAGAGCGCAAAGCCCAAGTTGCTTTTTCTGCCTGAGTGCCATGACCCCGGTTACCATGGAAGATCTGGCCCACATGCTGGGTAGTCTTCAGTTAGAAACACTAGCATTATCCCAGAGGGTGGATACCTTACAAAGAGACAGACAGGCTACGATAGAAGCAGGGTGGGGACCTGGGCCCAGCACCACTCCACCTATCGTACATGTTACTACTCCTCAGTCTGTCCTGTTAGCTCCCCCAGAAAGATTTACAGGAGGCACAACTAAATTGTCAACCTTCATAAGCCAGTGCCAGTTACACTTTGTGTGTAAGGCCAGTTGTTTCCCAACAGATCAGGCTAAAGTAGCTTTTGTTATCTCTTATATGGGGGGTTCAGCAGCGGACTGGGCTATCCCGCTTGTAGAGAGAAATGATCCCATGTTACATGATTATAGAGCATTCAAACGAGAATTACAGAAGATATTTGACAAACATACTTTCACTCATTCTGCTGATACTGACCTGTTGTCTCTCAAACAAGGCTCTAAAGAGCTCTCCGCTTATATCACCACATTTCAGAGACTAGTAGCGGAAGCGGATTGGCCTGAGAGTAAACGCAGTGCCTTGTTTTATCGGGGGCTGCGAGATGAACTTATAGATTTAGTAGTCAAGTTAGACCATAGGTTACAAGAACGCAGAAGAGAAAAAGGGCGCTTTGAAGTTAAGTCCTATGTGTATCACAGAAAGACCAACACTGAAAAGACACCTGACGATGGGGAGCCTATGCAAATCGGGTCAATAAGAGGACCTTTGAGTCAGGAAGAAAGACAGAGGAGAAGGGAAAACAAGTTATGTCTTTATTGTGGCAAATCAGGCCATTTTTTAAGAACTTGCCCTGTGAAACCTATCCAAACCAAGAAGTCGGAAAACTAACAAGCCCGATGCCTGGAGAGGCTAAGGTATCGGGTAACTCAGGTTTGATAGTCTCATCTCTTGGCACCCCTTCTGTTATACCCAGTCATTTCTATATTCCTGCTAGTTTGTCATATGAAAACAAGTCAATTGCAGTCCTTATCATGTTGGATTCTGGGGCAACAGGAAATTTCATGGATACTGATTGGGCTAGTCATCATGCTATTGAATCATCAGAGAAATCAGTGTGGGAAGAAGTCACCACTATAGACGGCAGCATATTGAAATCAGGGCCTATTACTCATCAGACGGTAGCCTTAAGTCTAACCCTAGAACAAGGACACCATGAGGTGCTTTCGTTTGATCTAATAAAATCACCACAGTTTCCTGTCCTGTTGGGATTACCCTGGCTACGTACACATAACCCTCGGGTAGACTGGAGTAATTGTACTTTGGATTTCAATAGGGAGGCATGTAAGAGACACAATAGTGTGAGTGTGAGTGGTGTTACACTCGCCTCAATTGGTCCTTCTGATCTACCCTCTGATTATTCGGATCTACGCATCGTTTTTGATGAGGTACAAGCAACAAGCCTTCCCCCCCCCATAGGCAATATGACTGCCGTATTGACCTCCAGGCAGGGGCTAAGATACCATGCAGTAGAGTGTATTCTCTTACTGAGAAAGAGAACGTATACCTTAGGGAATATTTGGATAACATGCTTCAGATAGGTTTCATCCGACCCTCCCGTTTGCCTGCCTCCTTGTCGCTTTTTTTTATACCCAAACGCGAGGGCGGCTTGAGATGTTGCATTGATTATAGATCCCTCAACGTCATCACTATCAAGAACAGATACCCACTCCCCTTGATTTCAGCCCTCCTTGACAGAATAAAGACCGCCACTGTCTTCACTAAATTAGATCTTCGTGGAGCCTACCATCTGGTGAGAGTCAAGGAGGGGGACGAGTGGAAGACGGCTTTCTGTACAAAATTCGGTCTCTATGAATATTTAGTGATGCCGTTTGGGCTCTGTAATGCCCCTGCAGCTTTTCAATTTTTTATCAACGAGGTGTTGAGAGACCTGATAGATGAGTTTGTAATCGCCTATATTGACGATCTTCTCACTTTTTCTTCCTCGATGGTGGAACACAAAAGTCATGTGAGAAGAGTACTGGAGAGACTACGGGAAAACAGTTTGTTTTGCAAACTAGAGAAATGTTTCTTTCATGTTCCCGAAGTAGCCTTTTTGGGGTTCATAGCATCTTCCTCTGGTCTCCGGATGGATCCCCAGAAAGTAGAAGCCATACACCATTGGCCCACTCCTCGCAGTATCAAAGAGGTGCAGAGTCTATTAGGCTGTGCCAATTTTTATCGTCGTTTTA
This sequence comes from Lissotriton helveticus, assembly GCF_964261635.1. Classification (NCBI taxonomy): domain Eukaryota; kingdom Metazoa; phylum Chordata; class Amphibia; order Caudata; family Salamandridae; genus Lissotriton; species Lissotriton helveticus. The sequence goes on along the minus strand of NC_136068.1, from coordinate 183,619,900 downwards.
TCGACGGTTTTTCTAAACTGGTATTGCCTATCACCTCTTTTCTTAAGAAAGGTATCTCTTTCCAATGGACACCTGCAGCAGATGTCGCTTTTTCCACTTTGAAAGAGGCATTTACCAGAGCTCCTATCCTAAGACATCCTGATCCTGCCAACCCGTTCTTGGTGGAGGCTGATGCCTCCGAAAAAGCTGTGGGGGGTGTCCTTTCCCAATCTGACCCTGACACAGGAATTAGTCATCCAGTAGCGTACTTCTCACGCAAACTTAATCCTGCTGAGACAAATTACTGTACAGGGGATAAGGAATTACTGGCCATTAAAAAGGCGTTTGAAGTATGGAGACAGTACCTATTAGGAGCAAATCACACGGTGACCGTTTTGACCGATCACCGTAATTTACAGTTTCTGAAATCAGCCAGGGCGTTAACTATGCGTCAACTTAGATGGACTCAGTTTTTTAGCGAATTTGATTTTGTGATTGTGTATCGCGCAGGACATAAGAACGGGAAGACAGACGCTCTATCCCATTTAGGTTATGTTACTGCTGAAGAACCAAAGGACACACCTCCCATTATACCTCCAGACAGATTCATAGGAGGGATCAGCTCAGAGGATGATTTTCTTGACAAAGTAAGACACGAACAGAGTTCTAATAAGATGGAGTCTATACTGAAATCACAAGAAGTGGTCAGGGTGGGGGAGTTCTACCATGTTGATTGTGGTTTAGTCCTTCCTTCTACAGACTTACAGGAACAAGCTCTCAGATGGTGTCATTCTCATCCTTTGGCAGGTCCTCCTGGTTATAAAAGGACCTTGGAATTGTTGAGGAGACGGTTTTGGTGGCCTGGAATGGGAAAGGACACAGAAAGATACATACAAACCTGTCATATTTGTGCGCAGAGTAAAGTGTCACATCAGAACCCAGTAGGATTGCTGCGGCCTTTACCAACTCCCCCAGGACCATGGCACACAGTGTCCTTAGACTTCATAGTCGAACTGCCTGTTACTCGGAAGGGGAACAACACACTGCTCGTGGTGTTGGACACCTTTACTAAATTGGCTCACTTCGTCCCTTTACCGGGGTTACCAACTGCTAAGACATTGACCTCTGTGTTTCTGACACATATAGTCAGATTACATGGCTTACCTTCTGTGTTGATATCAGACAGAGGTTCCCAATTCGTGTCTCGGTTCTGGAGGGGAATATGTGCTCTTTTGTCTGTTGATGTACGTCTCTCATCTAGTCACCACCCACAGACAGATGGACAGACCGAGAGAGTAAATCAATGTTTTGAGCAGTATATTAGATGTCAGACCTTGCAGTCCTTAACAGAGTGGGATGAGTTAGTTTGGTTGGCCGAGATGGCATATCACAATAGTCATCACTCTTCCACAGATTTTACACCTTTTTTTTGTACATATGGCTATCACCCTCGCATACTCCCTGGTTCGGCCTCCCCGTGTACCACTCCTGCTGCTACTGAATTAGTACAAGACCTCCAACGTAATCACAAACTAGCACAAGAGTCCTTGGATCAGGCCAAGATAAGGTACAAGAAGGGAGCAGAAACACACAGACGACAGGAACCCCCTTATGTTGAAGGAGACAATGTTTGGTTATCCACCAGATACATCAGTTTGAAAGGGGCTTGTAAATTTCAACCCAGGTATATCGGCCCTTATAAGATCATAAAGGTAGTTAATCCTGTGGCCATAAAACTTGACCTTCCCCTTTCAATGAAAATACACCCTGTGTTCCATGTCTCCTTATTGAAGCTTGTTGCACCTGGAACAGTCCTTCCGACCTCTCCTCCACCCTTGGATGTGGATGATGGTTTGGAATATGAAGTGGAGGCCATCATAGATTCCAGACGAGTCAGGCGCAAGTTACAGTATCTCATACACTGGAAAGGGTATGGTGTGGAGGACAGGACCTGGGAACCAGCTAGTCAGGTGCATTCTCCTAACCTAGTGAAGCAATTCCACAGACAACATCCTCAGAAACCTAAACCCGTGGGGGGATCCTTAGGGGGGATGTACTGTCATGCCTGCCGAGCATCCGCGGATAACACAGATGAAGTATTGAGATCAATGCAAGATGGTTTCGAGGAACTGCGCATGCGCAAGGGAATCGGGCCGGAACATAAGCCGGTTCCTCTCGGCGTCTAACGCTTTGCGCTCTAGTTTCCCTGTTGGTGTTCCGACACTTCCGCCTAGCCGTTGTCCATTCCTCTACCCAATCTTGGTGTGGACGCTTGTTCCCGTTTACCCGTTCACTGTTTACTCTTGCAGTGTGGATCCCGGCTTGGAGTCACTTTATCGCGGACGTCTGTTCTGAACGTCCGCATATACGGAGCTCCCCATTTTCTGTTCTATTTCTTCAGACTACCATTCTGTAGTTCACTGGCAGCTCCATTATCTGAACGCCGAGTTGTCTCTCGGCTTTTGCTTCGTACAGGCTGTACGGAGTGTTCCTGCCTAAGTTACCTGATAGAACCCACGTGTGCTGTTTAACGTGGGTGCTATTGTTTATTATTTCCCTCGTCCAGTGCCGGCTATCTTACCCGGGTGTCATCGTGATTCCATACACCCTGCTACTTGCAGACCCGTCGTTGGGCCGGATTACGGTCCCGTCGAACGGCCGGTATTTGCGGAGCAGGGGAGTGTGGGGTTGCATGGCATTGTTGGATTCGTGGTCCGCCTGGCGAGTTTTCTTTATTCCCCTTCTTTCATTATTACCTTGCATTCTCTGGACTTCCCGGATGCTGGCATCTATCACAGTGCAAGAACCAGAAGACCTGGTAAAGCGCTTGTAGCGCACTATAATTACTTTGTGTTATTGATGCATACTGTTTGGGGTGTTTATGTATATCTGCATTACCCTACAGGCAATAACTGCTGTGATTCCAGTCCTTCCCCATATCATTCCATAAGTTTTGGAGTAGAATCGAATAGGTGAGATAGATACTCATACCTGTGAATGAGCACACATAAGGTCTTACTGGTATTATAATATCTGTTCCTCCGCTTAGGTTATACCCCAACACCATAAGCTTTAATTTACCTATACAGTTCCAGAAGAGCTCGTAGTTCTTTGCATTGTCACTCCTGTTTACTCTCAGGTGATTGTTGGTCTTGGTATAACCATTGAAGGGGTTGATCGGTTGAATTGTTGTTGTTGTATTAACCCCTTTATTCCCTGCAGCTTCATCATCAGACAGAAGCAGAAGAGAGCAGGGTCCGAAGAGTCCAGTGTTTTGTCTTCCCCTACTTTCCTTGTTTTGTTCCCTCCTTTCCTTCCATATCACCCCTGCGTCCTAGAGTTCGATAGGCACAGGAGGTGTAGGGAGGAAGGGTTGGGATTCTCATCGGGTCCTGGCACTCCTGCGGAAACTGAAACCGGATCCTTACACTCACTCACAACCAATGGAGTGTGGTTGAAGTCTGAAAAGACCCTACATATCAATGTAATGAGTTGTACGCTGTTGAATACACCACAAGGGTGCTCATGTCGCAGGAACGCATGTGCTGATATTGACAAACATACCACAATGATGTTCTACTTTCTGGAGTAAAGCAGTAAAGGCTTGCTTACCCTATCCAGGAAAGCAGGATATTGGCTACCAAACATTTCTTTCCCTGATGATTTGGCACCTGCCGTGAACAAATAACAAGAGAGTTGATGACCTCATAAGGTCAGGAAAGAGACACACCAGTGGGTGCTGGATGAGATGGTGGTGGATATCCTTTTTGTTAAGTAGGGTATCCGGGAATAGACTATTACTTGACAGTCAAGTCTTAAGCACCAGGGCAGAATTGAAGAGGTGCATGGTACGTAGAATGGGAAAAAGAGTGCCTTTGCAGATTCCCACTGATACCTCTGCTGCAATGGCTGGTGGGCAGACTGCTGTAGTGTTTTTGTTAAATGATCATGAGACTTCAAATTGAGTGAGGAAAACATGACTCTTTTAGTAGCTCTGAATGCTGTTTACCTTCCTTTGGCAGGAACCAGCCATCATCTGGTCAGCGATGTTTAAGATTATGCAAAAATGATCTGACACCTCTAAAACCTTTTGCATGTCTCCTTATGTCCCATTTATGGGTGCTTGGGCTTGTTCTATGAATGTACGGCATTGTTGGCCATCGCAGGGGCTGGATCAAAGAACAATTTTTATGATCATATAAAAGGATCTCTACCACCTTTTCAAACAAAGGCTTACATCAAGTGCTCCGAGCGCTACATGAGCTGTTGTCGCATCTGCTGGGCTTGGTGAAGTCAAGACTGTTCCACGTGTCCATACGAGTGCATCTGGTGGTAATATCTCACTACAGAAAGATCCTTGCCCAAATTACCTTCTTTTTTTAAGCTGATGATAAATGACTTTGTGAAAAGTATGTTGCCAAGGTCAGTCGCGGACTTTATTATTCCCTGTCAAGGACACAGATTATTGTCTCTCGTCCGCAAGGTACAGCAAGGTTCACTTCGCCAGCCCACCCCGTCTTCTATTATTATCGGCTCTCAAAACACGTCCAATCTGGACAATACTCCTTGTAGCAGTTGCTTCTGGGTCGCGTTCCGGTTTGGAATCCTACATCTTGTGATATACCCTTCCACCAACCTGGTATTCCCCTCCACAAACTCAATAAGCACCCAGCTGGACCCTATGTGAGTAACACGCTCAGCAGTTTTCACTTTGTTTGGTGTTCACATCCTTTTTTGGTAAGGTCCTGATGAGACCGCCAATCCTTACGGGGTCGAAACATCATCGAAATGTGCTATATCTGTGAATCCCTAAGGTGGCCTCTGTAGGACATTGCTCATTTGTAAATGCTCGTTGATGTATATTTAAGAAACCCTAGATATACTGTATTATGTTTTGGGTTTTTCTTTCACATGAGACACCGAGCACTTTCAAAATTTCAATGCACAATAAGAATTGGACTCCTCATTGTTCTGTGTATAGCCTTTTCTCCTTCTGGCGTCCTATCTTCTGTTTGGTACTTCGCACTATTTATCCATACATTGTCCCCAAAAACCATTGTTTTTTAAAAATAAATGAACACTATTTGTAGCAGCAAAGAGCGGCTGTTTCAGTAAACTATATAGGCACACTATACTTTTTAGGTCGAGCCTTGCGGCAGCGCCATGCGCTACTCGCTCTGCTAGGCATACTGTAGTAGAGTATGCTGCGGAAGCCTCGCCCACTCTCCGCCCATATTTGTCATTGTCCTTGGTAAATGCTGGCTTCCGATTCATTATGAGGCTTGTTAGTCCCTCCTTGTTACCGCCTTGTTGCCATTTGTTACCGTCCATGATGACTGGACCTTTTACTTAGCTAGTTACACAGTCTCTGTTTTAAGTCTGTGAGCACTGTTTTGTTTTGTAACTTACTAATAAGGACAATAGCGGCTGCCTCCTGCATTTGCAGCGGGCCCACACAAGACAATGGTGCCCGCTTTTTTTTTAGACTTTATTACTTTTGGGATAAATTGCATGCTGAGCGCGGCACCCGCTTTAGGGACACCGCGCTCAGTTTCATTTACTTTTTATTTTTATCTACAATGTTTAGCATGGCGCCCGTTTCAGGGACACCGTGCTGTAGTTCGCTTTTAAAAAAAAGTTATTGGTGAACGCGGCGCTCGCTTTACGGGCACTGCGCTGTGTTTGTTTATTTCTTTTTCTAACTTTAAAACTGATCGCGGCGCCGCTTCAAGGACACCGCCCACAGTTTATTTTTTTAAACTTTAACACTGAGTGCAGCGCCCGCTTCAAGGACACCATGCTCAGTGTTAAAGTTAAAAAAATAGAAGCTGAGCGTGGTGTCCTTGAAGCGGCGCCGTGCTCAGTTTTAAACTTAAACATGCATTTGCAATGCAATAGGTCTCCTATTTACACAAGTTAAGCTATTGGCATTGTAAATGGCATTGCCTTTTATTTATAAAAGGCATTGTCATTCAGCAGTGACTTGGGTAAGGCATATAACAAACACAATAGTTTCAAAGTGGAAAGATGGGAACAGTAATCCTTACCTCGATATCCTGACCAGCACAATGCTGGCCATTAAAATTATTTATTGCAAAAATATTGTGGTTGTCCTTTAGAAAGTCAAATGGAGAGTGCAATAATTTCCATCTGTGAACCTGTGTACGCTTTGAGACTGGACAAGGCTGACCCAGTCCTTCAAACTTTTTTGACACATAAAATGTATTGAACTGAAATGGCAATTGGGCACAGCAAAGCTATTCTACAAAACACCCAGAAATGGTGGCAACACATGGTAGCTGGGTGTTGTGTCACATGTGGAGTGGGCTGCATCAGTGGCAGCAGGTTTGCATAGCAGGTGGGTGGTGGTAAAGCATTGCACACCAACGGGCATGCGGAGGTAACAGAACAATGACAGTGGACTGTGGAGGAAAGGACTAATTGACCAAGTTCTAGTGGGGAGCAGAGGGATACAGAGGAACACGCAAAGGGAGGAGTGCGGGTACAGGCAGGAGCCATGCTTGGGTTAGCGGTACCCGCCAATTGTTTATCCTAAGGCTCCATAATAACTCCCCGCAACAGCGCTGATAATGTTTTTGTAAATGTCTTGGGGATACAAGCATATGCTTCCATACACCCTACCAGACTGTAAGACAGCTCACGTACAATTCATAACCACTTGCTTCCTACATGTTGCCAGAGAAGATGGGGGTTCATGCGAATGGAAAACTAGGTATGCACTTATAAGGTCATATGAAAGAAACACATGGAGATGAAGATATGATTTGTTCATGGTCAGAGAATTTGATCAAGTGGGTAAGCCAGAATTACTTTTGGCTCCATATAGACCACAATTCAACAATTCAACCACCCTTGTGCTTATTACATACTTTATTTTTAAGCATGTTGGTCACTTCTAATTGTTTATATTGCACACAGAATAAAGTTGGTATTTTCTTGTTTTTTTTAAGTGCTTACTGAACCCGTTTCTGGCCTTTGGGGTCAGGTTTTGAGATACTTGGTCTGTACACTACCACCGGTCACAGTAGTCAATTCCGCTGGCACAGTGAGCAGTCCTGAAACAGCATATTAAGCATCTGGTTATTTTGGTTGTATGATGGTACAATGCAGGTAATTACTTTCCATGCCTTTGCCACTCATTTTTTAGCGTGCATGTTTTTAGCGCAAATTTGCATTTACAATGCATGCCAATACCACGCAACAACTGAACCACCCTTGTGCTTATTACACACATTATTTTTAAGCATGTTGGTCACTTCTAATTGTTTATATTCCACACAGAATAAAGTTGGTATTTTCTTGCTTTTTTTAGTGCTTAATGAACCCGTTTCTGGCCTTTGGGGTCAGGTTTTGTGATACTTGGTCTGTACTCTGCCACTGGTCACAGTAGTCAATTCTGCTGGCACAGTGAGCAGTTCTGTAACAGCATATTAAGCATCTTGTTATTTTGGTTGTATGATAGTACAACGCAGGTAATTACTTTGCATTCCATTGTCACGCATTTTTTAGCGTGCATGTTTTTAACGCAAATTTGCATTTACAATGCATGCCAATACCACGCATTGTTTTTAGATTTAAAAACAATGTATTTGTGGGGGGAAACCCCCTGACTTACCTTAAAATGCGTGGTATTGGCAAGCATTGCAAATGCATATTCGCTCAAAAAATATGCGTGCTAAAAATGTGTGGAAAAGGCACAGCGAGGTAAAAACCTTGTTGTAAAGGCTGTTTCTCGTTATTTTCTGAAACAAGGCACATAACTTTTGATGAGCCATTACCTGGCCCAGGAATAATGACATTACATTCTGTCCAAATATTAAAATTGGTGTTATTTCATGTGGCATAGTGATTTTTACAGATGTTTTTATCTGTTTGGACAGACTTGATCATGCAATGAATCTTCTCCTATGGCATTAATGTTTGCCTGTGATTCCTTGGTTTTCACCGAGCATTAAACTGTAACATATCTGCATACCACAAAGAAATGAAATATTTCATTGCTTCCCTTTAAGAACTGTCAGTGACTTCAAGGCGAGGGGTGCTCACTTGGTCAAATTCTCAGGGTATCCTCGTCTGTGGTATCTGTGGCTGGATGTAGGGGGCCAGGAGACTGTTTTCTGCCATAACGGATGCTGGGGTGAAACACATCAGCAAAAGATGACTGCGTTTGTATTTAAAAGCTCATATTCACTTTGGAAAAATGTAGAAATCCATGGGCAGAAAGAGACATTATGCCAGCTACACAAAAAGGTGCATCATGGGATCTGCAGTCCGTGATGAGGGCGGCATGAATGCTCTTCAAAGGAACTTGGGCCAGCTGTGTTCCCACCAATGGGATTGAAGGGACACTTTATAAGTAACAGTGAAAATCAACCTCAGGTATCAGGGGCATGCGAAAAAGACTTATCGCCGAAACGCGTTATGCCTTTACTACAGTGAAATGGTATCCTGGTGACCCCGCTGTGTCCCCTTGTCTACTTGTTAAAGGAGGAGATTGTTTGGAATATATATATATATATATATATATATATATATATATATATATACACACACACACACACATTCTTCCAAGCTTTCATTGGCCAAGAACCCCGGTACAAGTACAGGGAGATGATATATAAATGGCACAGTAAATTTCTGGGCATAAAAGGTACCGGTCAATGTGTGGGATTCACTTCTGCAGATACCAGGCCACAACACTTCTGGTGCTCCATGTTGTGTGGAGTGGTATCTACTGATTTATTTATCATGTGGGGCTGAGGAAAGCCGTTTTGAGTTGGTTTGCATCTTACCATAAGAACAAATGTAAACATTTAAATGATGCCACCTTTCTCTCCAACTGCTCTGTGATGCACCAAGGTGTTATGTAAGGTTTCATGCTTTCTCTGACTTTTTTCAATCTCTACATGGAACCATTTGCCACCACCCTATAGCACTCAAATATTGTATACCACTTTCATTCTGATGACACACAAATTTACATGAAAATGTTCTAGCACAAATACATTGAAAGTGCTCTCCAAGCACTTTTGGAAATTGAGGTAGGCTTACATGCATGATTCACCACCACAAAATCTGGCCACTTAAAGCAGAGTTCCTTCTGATCCCTCGCCAAACTGCATGGTTCCAGTCAAAACATCTCTTGATTTAGGTTCTATAATGAAATGCCACCCGATACCCCTGGAACTTGAACTTTCAACCACATATCAGCACATTGGAAAAAGGACTACAACATCGGATTAGACTCCTTAGAGATATTAAACCCTTCTCCCAGAAACTAAGTTTAAACAAGTGATTCAAGCCCTGGTGCTGTTGAGGATGAACTAAGGAAAATTGTGTCAAGATGCATCTAAAATGCACCAGGCATCTCAAAGCTGCTTTACACAGGGGCAATTCGACCATATATTGCCAATCGCACTCACACTGAAATCTCCTCGTTGAGGCAAGAAGTATCCATAAGCTAGACTGCATTTCTAATAAAAGTTTTCAATATGGTTCCCCAACCTAACCAGCCAGGAAACTGACCATTTCAAGTGGCTGGTGTCAACTGCAGAGTGGAGATTCCCAACCCTTTGAAACCCTCCATTCTGATGTATACTTCTACCCGCAGATTTCTATCTAAGAATATCCCCAAGGTGCCAAACTAGAACATGAGAATTTCCCAGCTATTCTCCCAGTTGCTGTTAGGTGTCATCATGTCACTCCACACCGCCCCGGAAGTGACAAGGTGGAACCCCATATAAACGCCATTGGTCACTTCAGTTCCTTTCTTCTCGTACCTTCTGACACAGATCCTAGCTCCTCTCCTACCTGTTGGGGAAAAAGACAGGATTCCAGCTCTGCCCTACCTGCGGGAATCAGATCTCACTCATGGGCCCTCACAATGTGTGCCTTTGGTGCCTGAGCTCCACCCACAAGGTGAAGTCATGTGAAAATGCACACAAAGGCCATTCGAGACAGGAATGCGAGGCTGTACATCGGCAAACATAAGAAGAAGTCGCACTTTTCACACAGGTTTCACTCCAAGTTATGGCAACAATGCGAGTCAGGGGGCCATTCCAGCGACCACTCACTTACCGCTCTGAATCTTTGGGTACGTTGAAGCAGGACTCAACCTCATCCCACCACTCTGCATCCAAAGAGAAGGCGGCAGGTTGTCAAGATATAAGTCGCACCCCCTCAAAGTCACAAGCCACAGAACCAATACATTAGCTGGTCCTGATTTGCTCTCACTTCCCCAGGCGGTCGTCGATTCTGCAGCAAATCAAGGCCTCCAAAAAGGCCTTGTTGCAAATCTTTAGTCAGCTTACGGCGTCCTCTGGTGAGCCTTTGGGTCCCAGAGAATCGTATCAGCCTCCATCCAGTTTACCACTGGCTGATGCCTCATTCCCACTGTTTGTTCAGAGGCCAGCTAAGATACTGAAGTTACAACCGCCCTTCACTGCATCTGATATGAATGTTTCCATGAAGTTTCTACAATCTGTGCCAGCAACATTGGAATCCTTGCTTCCATTCAATGATGCTCCCACATATATGCCTTGATGGCTACCAGGTCAAAACCATGTTCTTGCCTACCCTTAAGTTGAGAGGTGGCCAGGCAACATAGGTCTGTCCGGTGATCCTGAATTAGTCACCAAGCACTATATTCTGGATAATCTCATTGTGCAGACTGCAACCAGTACAGCGAATCTCCGTTAAATTCCAATCAAAACGCCAGATGGAGAATCCAAAAGAATTTATGCTTTTGGTAAGCAGATGCTTTTCTTCTGCCAGCCTGGCACAATAGCTTGTAAAGGCAGTCTGTTGCCAATATACTCATGCCCTTAGGGACATAGCCAATGAAATCTTGTTGGCGGTCCCCGGGGACTTTAGGATCTCCTTGGCTCCCATGATCCATGATGTGAAAAACACAGAAAAATAAGTTGTTCCCTCAGGCTTAGATACCACGGATTGTATTGGCAAGCTAGTAGATACTAGTGTCATGCTCCGCAAACAAGCCTGGACGAGGTCACGCAGATTTTCTGGCGATGGGCAGGCATCAGTCTTTGGGTCTCATAGAACTGTTTAAGCCTAGGAGAGCCACAGCGCATTCCTTAGAAGTAATTTCCCTATCAGATGCCCAAGTTGAGGCAGCTGCTTTATAAACAGAGAGTCTTCCCAGCTGTTGATGCAGCAAACAGCCCAGTTCTTTTTGGGCCACAGATGCAGCAACAACAGATATCATACAGGCCAACCTTCAACTAATCTTCCCTTGCTACAATGGCTAACTAACTGCTTTGTTTTATCCTCACCGGCTCACGCCAGACTGGTGGGGGATTAGGATGCATTAATTTCTCTCACGTTGACCATCCTTCATGTCTGACAGATGGGTCTTGCAGATGGTCAAAAAGGCTATACCCTAGTTTTCATTTCCTTCCCAACCAATTGTCATCCTGTACCAGAACAAATTTCGGAGGTGCATGTGTTCATCCTGCAGTAAGAGGGACACCTCTTACTCTCCAAGGGTGCCATAGAACTGGTACAGTTTTAGGAAAAAAACAATGGTTTGTTAATCATGCTACTTCCTTGTTCTGAAAAAAAAATCAATCAATCACTGGATTTATAAAGCGCGCTACATACCCGTGAGGGTCTCAAGGCGCTGGGGGCGAGGGGGGGGGGGGGGGGCGCTACTGATTGAAGAGCCAGGTCTTGAGGAGTTTTCTGAAGGCCAGCAGGTCCTGAGTCTGTCGTAGGCTGGTGGAGAGAGCGTTCCAGGTCTTGGCGGCGAGGTAGGAGAAGGATCTGCTGCCGGCTGTGGTTTTCCAGCTGCGAGGAACTGTGGCGAGGGCGAGGTTGGCTGAGCGGAGGTTTCGGGTGGGGGTGTGGAAGCTGAGTCGGTTGTTGAGGTATGTAGGTCTGGTGTTGTGTAGGGCTTTGTGTGCGTGGATGAGGAGTTTGAAGGTGATCCTCTTGTTGACGGGGAGCCAGTGCAGGCCTCTCAGGTCGGGTGTGATGTCCCTGTTTGCCTGTGCTGATTCTCGTTGTGCTGCTGCTTTTTGCAAAGACCCTCTGTGTCCCGTCTAGCCCTCCGCGGACCCGCCCACCAGTCTCCCGCCGCTCTACCGCTTTTTTCCATCTGCAGCGGGAGCCGCCGAGCGGAGACCGGCGAGGGGCAGGACTACGACACCCAGAAGCCCTGCTGGGGTCCGCGTGTGAAGGAAGCGCCAGGAGGCGCATATAAACGGCGTCACCACCACTGACTGTGGGTTCCCTGTTTGCCTGTGCTGATTCTCGTTGTGCTGCTGCTTTTTGCAAAGACCCTCTGTGTCCCGTCTAGCCCTCCGCGGACCCGCCCGCCAGTCTCCCGCCGCTCTACCGCTTTTACCATCTGCAGCGGGAGCCGCCGAGCGGAGACCGGCGAGGGGCAGGACTACGACACCCAGAAGCCCTGCTGGGGTCCGCGTGTGAAGGAAGCGCCAGGAGGCGCATATAAACGGCGTCACCACCCGCCTCGCGGGACGCCCGGAGCGAAGCCCGGGCAAAGGGCGGGCCCTCTTAGGCCTGAGGAGACTGGACTGGGCCGGCCCCCCTGGTCGAGTGTCCCCCTTTCTTGGCGACTTGGAGTAAGTTGACCCATGCCTATCCCTATTATTTTGCCGTGCTCTGTATCGCTTCATGAACCCAAAAACACCAATGTCTACCATTGTGCTGAGCCCGGAAATCGTCGTGAGTAAAAGAACTGGGGGCATGACTAATGGAACTCTGGACAATTATATAATCAAAACACCCGCTGAAAGCTCTAAAGAACAATTCCTAGCAGAGCGTCGAGCTGAGCGCCGCCGTTCGATTGGAAATCTTAAGAAAAGGACTGTGTCTGAGCCAACTCAAGTTGTAGACTCTAACATCATGCTTGGTTCAGACCCTAATAATGATATGTTATCTGTGGACAGCGTGCCCTTATTGCTTAGAGAATGCTTAGCGCCCTCTATTTGCTCCACCCACACCTGTGCTAGCACTATTGTTCCAAATTCTAATAGCACACCTAGTCCACCTGAGGTGATCATTGCATCTACACTCACGCCCCCTAAGATAGCTAGAGGTAACAGTAAGATTAAGAGAACATTCCCACATAAAACTTACGGTCCACCACCTACTAAAAAAAGACGTAAAAAAGCGGGCTCAACTAAACAGAAGCTGAGTTATACTGAATTTGGCAAGAATTTAAAATCTACTACTTCTAATGTCATGGGCACTACCATTGCTATGGACACTGTTGAATCTGTAGCCACTCCTCCATCATTGCCACCATCTTCACTACTAGATAGTGAGGTTCATATTGATCCTGCCAAAGTGGGCGATGGGTCAAAATTACTTCCAAATACTGAACTATTGGATAGCATTGAATTAATAATGAGAAGCTACACTCTAGCAATTATAGAAAGGCTAAAAAATATAGAGACTAGACTAGGGACAATTGAGTTTGTTTTGGGTAGCAAGGTAAACTCATCTAGGATAGGTGAAAATGAAGAGTTAGCAAATGTACCAACACTAACCCAAAGCATAACATCCGCCCAATACCCCCCAATCGTACATAACAAAAATACATCCTCTACCACCACTTCGTCCATCAATGCGTTACCGGTTCTGCCACCTGTACCTAACCCCACGCCTCTTAGTATAACACCTGTACCGAACAACCCCCACATAACACACAAAAACCAGCCTAAAGCACCCCCTAATAGACCATTAATGAATTCTAATTCTATCCCAACCATTCCCACTATTAAACCAACAAGTGATTTGGGTATAAAAATGAATGGAAAATTAGGATTGGACCAGGGAAGCAGTAGGTATCCTAGGGGGGCACATGCTAGGAGACCTCTAACTGAACTTCCGCCGGAAGCCGCACCTTTTGTGGTGGTTCTCACAGGGGTACCTGAGCTGTCTGAGAACAAACGGGAAGGTTTTTTCCAACTGAAAAACAAGGTAATGCCATGGTTGACTACATATAGGCCAATTGCTAGTCACATCAATGGCGACATAGTTCATGTACGTCGCCTTCAGTGGTTAGGAGGAAGATCAAAAGACATTGGGGGAGATGTGGTTGTGGTCAACTTCAGGGATCAGAACGCAGTTCGCTATATTTTAAACTGGCGACAGGGTAGTGCCACGAATAACATCATCCCCCGCCCATTAACATATTTTTACCCAAGATCCGCAGTCTTCCCACCACAAATTCTACAAAGCAATGCCATCTCCACTAACCAATTCTTAAATATGGAGTATACCAGCAATGCACCTACTGTGTACTACCCAATTTCAGCTCCTATTACACCAAGGTGGGATATTATACCTCCCAGGTTTAACCAAGAAGCACTCAGTAGGCCGAATTACCTATTACCTTTCACACCACTGGAGATGTCTAATAGGTATGAAATATTTAGTGGATTGGAAGATTGCGATTGAAGACTATTGAAAAGAGGGGAGGGGGAGGTGATGCAAATATCCCTAGTTCAGATGGATTGGAGGTGATTGATGGACTAGGAGTTCTTAAGGTAGATTCTTCAAATATCACAATCAGCTCAGCAGCAGTATTAGTAAACCCAGACCACTTTCCCCGGTGTGATTCTGACATTCAGGGCTGGAACATTGACAATGATATAGTGGGAGTGGAGGAGGTAGTGTATGCATCTCCTAATTATTATAATGGAAATGTCCATCACTCAAACTATTTATCTGAGAATAAATTGCTCGAACCAACCAATATTGTTGCTAGCGAAAGGGTAACCCTGATTGTGTCAAACAATACTTGCACAGATAATGATAATACTATTGGCTGTGTGACAAAGGAAAGTGAACCACAGATTGAAGGAGTGCAGGTTAGAAGCCAGACTGAGCTGGGGTACACTTTTTTGACCGGGGAAGGTCGTATGTGCAACAATTGGGTTCTAAATCAAATACAGACACAAAAGGGAGGTCAATATGTGGCATCCTGGAACGTGGCAGGACTAAAGAGTAAGCTGGCGTCCAGGGACTAGGCCACTTTTATAGACAATTATATGATAATAGCCATGCAGGAAACATGGGCCACTGAACCACAATATAGATCTGGGTATCTCCAGTTCGCGACAGCAGCAACACACACAAATAAAGGTAGACCAATGGGGGGCCTGACCACTCGGATCAAGCAGGATGATAGATATTCAACTACCCAACTTGAAACCAGCTCCAGAGATATATTGGTGGTTAAGTTGAAATCCCCTTTATTTGGTGACCTTATAGTTTTCAATGTATATGCTAGGGGGAAACCAGGGGGGAAGACGTCAGAGGTAGTTGAGGCTTTGGGTCAGTATGTTAGAACCTGGAGAGGAGGCGCCAATTTACTTATATGTGGTGATTTTAATTGCACCTTCGAGCCTCTGGATCTTAGTGACCTAGAGCTCTCTGAGGAGGAAGATACCTGTTGGCAAATTCCCCCATTAAATCTAGCGCCAATAAAAAAGTGGACCCAAGCAGCACTCCAACTTAAGTCCTTTACCCTTGAACATGGGCTACGAGCAGTTAACGGGAGAACTTCAGGGGACAAGCAGGGTGAACCAACATTTAATAACGGTATGAGTTCAAGCAGAATAGATTATATAATAGTGAATCTTGAACTATGGTCCCTCGTCTGTGAAATGTCTATAATTCCACGACCTGAGAGTGACCACAATCCGCTTAGTCTCGAGTTACTGCTTTTTAAGAGACAAGGAATAGCGAAAGTTGACTTAACAGATGACATTGTCATGACCAACGACACAAGGCGACTAAGATGGGCTGAGTGTTTGGGTGACCCAAATATCATTAATGAAATGGAGGTTCTGGTCAAGGAAGCGACTGCTGAGATACAGGGACAGACATCCCAAGTAGACTATGACACCAGGGTAGTTCAGATCCATTCGACCCTTTTTTTTAAATTAGGTAAATATTTTAGTATTCAAATGAAGAAACATTCTGGTAAAGGAAGACGGAAACCCGAGTCTTGGTATGATAAAAATTGTAGGGCAGCGTATAAATCTTTAGCCTTAGCAGTGCGATCGACTGATAGAGAGACCATACAAGGAGCGAGAAAACATTACAAAAGGACGCAATACGAAGCAAAGAAAGCATGGGATAACAAATATTGGGATGAATTATTAGAAGTTAGTAAATCTAAAGATATGACGTCATTCTGGCATCTGGTGAGGTGGGGTAAAGGGAAGCAAAAACCAGTGCCTGAAAACCATGTCTCTCCCGAACAATGGATAAAGTACTTCAGGACCCAGTTTGCTAATGATAATTGCTTCCCACCAACTGCTTTGGATTTTATTAATCGTCCATTACCTACCAGTACACTTCTGTTTACTATGAAAGAAGTTGACAATGCCCTCAATTTAATCCCCAAAGGTAGAGCCCCGGGCCTTGACAAAATTCCAGCTGATCTTTTCTTACACAACAGAGAAGTCTGGGCCCCGTACATTCAATTGTTGGCAAACGCCATCGTAAATGGTACTGCTTTGCCGGACACGTGGCGGGGAGCAGAAATCATACCTATATATAAAAAGGGGGACCGCACTGATCCAGCTAATTATAGGCCAATAAGCCTTATAGCTTGTATTCAGAAAGTTGTGGCCAGAATGTTACTTCTTAGGATCCAGAACTGGATGGAGGAATCGGGGGGCATGTCCAAGCTCCAGGCTGGCTTCCAACCAGCCACCAGCACAGTGGATCAAGTTTTTAGGTTTTCCACAATTTATTGGAAATGGGTGATTTTGGGGGGCGGCACACTTTATGCAGCCTTTGTTGATCTGAAGGCTGCTTTTGACCTTGTCCCACGTGATAGGCTGTGGCGGGCGCTCTATGACCAAGGCATGCCACCAGAACTGCTTACAGTTCTGATCAAACTACACGATGACAATTATGCGCAGGTGAGATGGGGCACCCAGAGTCAGGTGACTGACAAATTTCCAACGGCAAGAGGTGTCCGACAAGGATGTGTTTTGGCACCCACATTATTTACCTTATATATTAACCGGGTAATAGAATATTATAAAGACTCCTATACAGATGCTCCCAAACAGAATGGTATCATGGTTCCCTTGTTAATGTTCGCCGATGATACTCTTTTAGTATCCAAGACCCAGGAAGGGCTACAGAAATCAATCGGCTGTTTTGAAAAATTCTGCATTGACCATGGGCTATTGGTAAACGTATCTAAGACCAAATTTATGGTCATGCATAAGAGTAAGAACGTTAGGGGTAGAGTTTTTATGAATGGGGAACTCCTAGAACAGACGAACAGTTTCAGCTATTTGTGCATAATATTAGGTTCTAGGCTTCAGTGAGAGCCACACATGTCACATCTAACCACCAAGCATGCTCAGCTGACTGGTGTTCTAATAAGGGAATTTAAGTCCTCAGCCACCAAACCATTGGCCCCAGTACTTAAAATTTACGATACAAAAGTCAGGTCATCCATGTTATACGGAGCTGAACTTTGGGGGGGTCTTTGATATCACGAGCTTGCAAATGTCACACAACAAATTCCTTCGCTGTATAACAGGGCTCCCACATTCTACACCACTTGTACCATTACGCTTGGATCTGGGAAGCAATAGCATACAGGACATTTGCAGGTACAGACCACTCGCATATTGGAGGAGATTGTGGGTGACACCTGAACTTTCTCACTACGCGTCAGCTCAGTTGGAAACACGAAACATGGATACAGGGGGTAAACTCTTATGGTTTAGGAAGGTTAAATCTCTATTCAAGGCCATAGGTATGAGGGAACTATGGGATAACCCCCAGGAGAGTTCATTTCCTTCAAAAACCAAGTTAAGAGAAGCGTATTGGGCGATGGTAACACAGGAGACATTTCAGTCACACACTGATCCTACGCTCACCAGGGCCTTCCTGGAGCTGAAACATTTTCCCTTGTATGAGAGATATTGGGATCTAATTACATCGCCTTTTGATAGGAAATTGTTCCATCAATTTAGGGTTGGGTCCCTCCCCCTCAACCAAGTTACCAGCAAATGGTCAACAAGCAAAAACGATGATTCGTGCCCTTTCTGTATATCACATACAGAAAGTATAGCTCATGTCCTGTTTGAATGCCCAGAGTATAAAGCTCCTCGCCATAAGTGGATTAGGTCGATCTGTATCCAACAGGGGATTCAGACTGGGACAGTAGCTTTGAGGATCTTCAAGACAGACTGTTCCGATGCTCTTGTGATCGCGCTCGCAAAATTTTTAAAGTGGATGTGGTCTATCCGTAGTACCAAAATAAAAGTATTGCAGCTCCTATAGATCTAACCTGGTATAAAATGTGGAATATCTTTTAACTACTTTTAATATTTTTTATCTAAACACATTATTTATGTTTTTATTGGTCGTGATGAATTACCCTGTTTGTGGATATTATTATCTGCAGATTCCATTGACGCACTTCCTTGTAAATATTATTGTAATGCAATATATTTTTAAATGTTTGTGTCTTTTGTGACTTAAAAGTCGAAATAAAGACTAATTTGATTTGATTTGATGTGGCTGCGTCGGGGGACGTTGAGGATCAGTCGTGCCGAGGCGTTCTGGATTCGTTGTAGTCGTCTCAGGAGCTTGGTTGTTTTTCTGAGTAGAGGGCGTTCCCGTAGTCGAGTCTGCTGGTGATGAGGGCCTGGGTGACGGTCTTACTCGTGTCGGAGGGATCCATTTGAAGATCCTGTGGAGCATGCGGAGGGTGTTGAAGCAGGACGCGGAGACGGTGTTGACTTTCCTGGTCATGGAGAGGGTGGAGTCAAGGGTGTGCCTAGCGATGTGGGCCACCAAGAGTCGTCCCAGGCTGATGGGGTGGGTCAGAGAATGAGGACCTCTGTCTTCTCTGAGTTCAGCTTCAGTCTGCTGTCCTTCATCCAGTCGGCTATGGCCTTCATTCCTCTGTGGAGGTTGGCTTTGGCGGTGTGGGGGTCTTCGGTGAGGGATATGATCAGCTGGGTGTTGTTGGCGTAGGAGATGATGTTGAGGTTATGTTGTCGTGCGACGTGGGCGAGCGGTGCCATTTAGATATTGAACAGCATCGGGCTGAGGGAGGATCCCTGTGGGACGCCGCAGATGATCTCGGTGGATTTCGAGCGGAAGGGTGGGAGGCGGACGCTCTGGGTTCTGCCGGAGAGGAAGGATGTGGTCCAGGCCAGGGCCTTCTCTTGAACTCCGACGTCATGGAGGCGTGCCGATAGGGTGCGGTGGCAGACTGTTGATAGGTCCAGGAGGATGAGGGCGGCTGTTTTTCCTTTGTCCATCAGGATCCTGATGTCGTCAGTGGCGGCGATGAGGGCGGTCTCGGTGCTGTGGTTGCTGCGAAAACCGGATTGGGAGGGGTCCAGGATGTTGTTGTCTTCGAGGTAGCGGGTCAGCTGTTTGTTGACAATCTTCTCTGTCACTTTTGCCGGGAACGGGAGCAGGGAGATGGGCCGGAAGTTTTTGAGGTCCTTGGGGTCCGCCTTGGGTTTCTTCAGAAGGGTGTTGATCTCGGCGTGCTTCCAGCTTTCCGGGAAGGTTGCTGCCTCGAAGGAACTGTTGATTGTTTTTCGGAGGTGGGGCGCGATGGTTGTGCTGGCTTTGTTGAAGACGTGGTGAGGGCAGGGGTCAGATGGGGAACCGGAGTGGATGGAGTTCATGGTTTTGATGGTGTCTTCGTCGCTGACGTTGGACCAGGTGGTCAGGCGGCTGGTGCGGGTGGTGGATCCAAGGGTGGTGGACTCGGTGGTGGGTGCGGGGTGTCGGAGTTGAAGCTGTCATGGATGTCAGTGATCTTGCGGTGAAAGAAGGTGGCCAGGGAGTCGCATAGGTCTTATGATGGTGGGATGTCGTTGGTGTTGGAGCTGGGGTTGGAGAGTTCTTTCACGATGCTGAAGAGCTCTTTGGTGTTGTGTGCGTTGTTGTCTAAGCGGTCCTTGAAGGCGGTCCTCTTGGCGGTCCTGATGAGTTGGTGGTGTCTGCGGGTGGCGCTCTTGTGGGCTGTGTGGCTGTCAGGTGTTCGGTCGTGGAGCCATTTCTTCTCCAGCTTCCGACAGGTGTACTTGGAGATCCGGAGGTCTTCGGTGAACCAGGCGGCTTTCTTGTTAGTGTGATTGGTTGTGGAGGTCTTGAGAGGGGCGAGGGTGTCGGCGCAGTCATTGATCCACTGTTTGAGGTTGGTCGCGGCAGTGTCTGGGTCGGTGGGGTCGGCGGGTGGTCTCCGGGCGAGGGTGGTAGTCAGTTGGTCCTTGGTGACCTTGCCCCATCAGCGGCGTGGCCGCTGTTGGGTGCAGTGGTGTGTGGTGGATTTCCTGAAGATGAAGTGGACGCATCTGTGGTCGGTCCAGTGGGGTTCGGTGGTGTGGTTGAAGGAGACGTGGGCTGGTGGAGAAGATGGGGTCCAGCGTGTGTCCAGCGGCGTGGGTGTGTGTCGTCAAGAGCTGTTTGAGTCCGGGGTTGGCGAGGTTGTCGATCAGGGCGGTGGAGTTGGAGTCGTTGTTGTTGTCGAGGTGGAAGTTCAGGTCCCCGAGGAGGATGTAGTCCGTGGAGGCGAGGGTGTGGGTGCTGACGAGGTCGGCGATGGTGTCGCTGAACTGTGGTCGTGGTCCGGGAGGTCTGTAGAAGAGTGTTCCTCTGAGGGTGGTGTTGGGGTCAGTGTGGATCTGGAAGTGCATGTGCTCAGCAGAGGTGAGGGTGTTGTCGGTGTTGGTCGAGATTTTGATGGTGTCTTTGTGGATGATGGCAATTCCCCCTCCCACTCCGTTGGCGCGGTCTCTGCGGGAGATCTTGTAGCCCTGTGGGATGGATATGGCGATGTCTGGTGCTGAGGTGGCGTTCAGCCAGGTCTCCGTCAGGAAGGCGACGTCGGGGCTGTGGAGTCTAGGAGGTCCCAGACTTCGATGGCGTGTTTGCGAGTGGAGCGAGTGTTGAGGAGGATGCAATGGAGGTGGTTGGGTTCTCTGGTTGGTGGTTTGGTGGGCTGGATGCTGGTGAATCTGCAGTTCCGGCAGGCGAAGGGCCCTTGGGTGCGCTTCGGGGTGGCTCGGTAGCAGGGGTGGTTTTGTTCGGTGTTGAGTGCATGGAGGGTGCTGGAGTCGTAGTGCAGTCTGGCGTTGTGGGGGGCGCGGGGTCCAGGGGTTCTGGTGCTGGGCGCGGTCCAGGCGCCGACGGGCTTGCCTTAGGCGCGCCCGCTGCGCGGCCTCCATAAGAGGCGAAGTGGGAGGGAGGGGCAGCTGGGAGGCAGGAGCGGGGCGGCCAATGGGCGAGGGCAGGGGTTATAGAGATGAAAAGGGGGCTGGCCGCGGGGGAGCAGCGGCGGGAAGCGGGGAGCGGGGGGGCACAGAGGGCAGGGGTGAAAAGGGCGCCTGAAAAGTTCAGTAAATACAGTCACAATACCAATACAGCAACGATGACAATTGCAGGGGCAAAACACAGCAGAAGGAGGATGGCAGTACCAGGGGCACACCAGCGGCGAAACCTCGGCAGCACTCGGGCACTCAGGAGAGTTGTGCAGCGTGGGGAGTCACATGGGGTCAGGTCACGCTCACCTTCGCCGGGCGGCCTCCATAAGAGGCCAAGTGGGAGGGAGGGGCAGCTGGGAGGCGGGAGCGGGGCGGCCAATGGGCATGGGCAGGGGTTACAGAGATGGAAAGGGGGCGGGGCCGCGGGGGAGCAGCGGCGGGAAGCGGGGAGCGGGGGGGGCACAGAGGGCAGGGGCGAAAGGAGCGCCTGAAAAGTACAGTAAATACAGTCACAATACCAATACAGCAACGATGACAATTACCGGGGCAAAACACAGCAGAAGGAGGATGGCAGTACCAGGGGCACACCAGCGGTGAACCCTCGGCAGCACTCGGGCACTCAGGAGAGTTGTGCGGCGTGGGGAGTGACCTGGGGTCAGGGTACCTGTCCTTGACCTTCAACTCATAAATGCCTTCCTCCAGAAGAACAAATTCAAAATGTTCACATTTTCTCCGGGCCCTAAGTCTGGATGGTGTCCTTGGGTTTACAGGACACACATTTTCGTGTACCAGTTCTGCAGTTCCACAGACGTTACATGCAATTCATGATGGGCTAGGAACATTTTCGATTTGCCATGCTGTTCTTCGACTTCACCTCCGCCCCTCACATTTGCACAAAGTGATGGCACTAGTTCTCTCGTAGAGTCCATGTATAGTCATAAATACTGATAGTTCTGCCCAAGTGCGGGGACCCTGGAGCACTTTTTCCAGTATATTTTCTTAAGTGTAGATGGTCGCCTTTCTTCGGGAAGGCCTGCAGAGTCACTTAAGGAAGGAAAATATTATGTAGCCTACAGGAGAAGGCTACAGTGGCAAAATTCTTCATTTTGCAGTTTAAAAGAGTGCCAGGAGAACTGTCTATGCATATGCATGCATGATGTCTTTGTAAAACAATACGTATGTCTTTCACAAACCCTCTTTTAGTAAAGTATAGAAATGAAAGAGTGAAGAACAGTGTAGCCCCATAGGCTGCCATTATAAGAGTTGAAAATTAATATGTGGCGTTACAACACGATCAAAATGATCGCGGTATGTTTCATCGCAGCTTTTACAACGCAAGTTGTTACAACGAGTTGCGCTGGAGGGCGCTGGACTTAGGAATAGTATTGTAGGAAGGTGGATATCTGACTATGGTTACCCCCCAAACTTTTTGCCTGGTGTTTAGCTGGTTTTTGACTTTAGTTGGCCTGGGACCCTACTATTCAGGGCCCCAGGCTAATTGCTCTCTCCTTAAAATGGACTCCATGTACCTTAGGTACATACACAATTGGAACTGGTTCACCTTATTGGCCCCTGTAACAGTGTACCCAGGTACCCAGGGCATAGGTGCTTCCTAGGCCTACCAGGGGCTGCAGCACGTATTGTGCCACCCCTGGCCTGGCCTCCATATTTGACACAACTGGCTGATCACTCAGCTGGGGTAAGTCGGTGTAATCACCCCTTACTTAGGTGTAGTATGCCTATACCTAACCCAAAATGGACACATATGTTCCTATTAGCCACTCCTATGGAAGGCCTCATCAGTCCTGGAGGCAGAGTTCTTGGAAATATGTGAGATGGTGCTCTGGCATGAGCTGAGCCTGTCTGCAGCTTTCGGAACCATGTCCTTTAGCTGTTCCATGATACCGCCATACCATATACTCTTAAGTGCATTATGAACCTCGCGGTTAACTGCTAACTTTGGTTTGGCTTTATCAAAACATGTCGAATAAGGTGTCATACGAATTGGAATACTACCCCTTCGCCAGTTCTGGCAACGGGGGTAGCATTCCACCCTTCTAGAGGGACACGACATGTACCTAACCTGAACCACGGTTAAAGTTAAACGTGAGCCTTAGCATCACAAAATGGATGCTGCCACCACAGACACAAGTCTGACCTCCTGCTGCTGGGAGTCCTTCCAGCGAGGGAGGCTTGGACTAAGGGTTTCCTGCCTTGGGAGGTGCTAGCACCACCCCAGACAGGATTTTGTGTATTGGGTAGGACAGGGCTGAATAGAATCAGACATGCCTGGGGCACACAAGGTGTCCCTGTGCATTTGCCAGTTCAAACCGGTGCTGGGGCTCTCCAGCCCCAGTCTTGGCGCGAAGCTGGACAAAGGAAAGGAGGTGTAACCACCCCCCTTCCTGGTCCCACCCAGAGGAGGGACCTAGCAGGTAATCCGGCCCCTAGAATTGGAATAAGAGTAGGAGCTGTGTCCCAGGACTTCAGATCATCCTGAACTCGACTTGAAACTAAGAAGAAAACTGGACTTCGACATTCTGCTGCACAGAAGACTGAAGAGAATCTCCCTTGTGGCCAAGGAGTGACCACCCTGTGAATACAGGCACCAACCAGCAACTCGACGTCTGCTTTGCCGCCGCCTCCCGCCGGAGCCCGAGCCCAGAGACTGACAAGACCCAGACTCCCAGACATCTCAGAGCCCGATCCACAGTCCCTGAAAAGAAGAGACCCGTGGAGGCACCGAGAGACGTGGGACTGGACCCCTTGAAAGACCCCTGAGAAGCTGACTGCGCAGCACCCTAGGCACCCTCGGCGCTGTGCTTTGGGGTTTGATAAGCCCGACACCGAGCAGCATTTGCACCGAAGATCAGCCCCCCAGCATCTCCACGATCTGCGTGGGGCCCTTTTGCACTTTGCCACTCGACGCGCCATCCTGGCCACTTGCCACGTGGCTAGCGGCCACCTTGGCGACAAAAACCACGAACAACACCACAGGTCTGGTTGCTCCAGACTGGCCCTTGCTCCCCTGAAAAGGAGCACCCGCTCTGACCTTGCTGGTCCGAGTGAGAAGCTTTCATCGATTCCTGCGTGGCTTGCATTGGCCAAGGCCTGTTTATTCCGATCAAGAAGCCGACACCGCCATCAGCTAGAGCCTTCGTGGGACAGCTCGTGACCAACGCCTGGACGTCCTTGACCTCTTCGTGTCCACGTGGCTGCAGAGACAATCTTCACTTCTTCACCTGTTTGCACCCGACATTGCCTGGTTCCATCCTGGTTCCACGGTAGTCTCTGGCTAGTGACTTTGAACATTGTCCCCTCTGCTTTCAGGTCTTCACCTCTTCAGATCCACCCTTGGATCCACCGGTACTCTCCTCGACGACCCGCCTGCAGCATCTTCATCTTCAGGCACCATCGACCTGCGTGAAGAAACCCGACACTATTTCGCACCTGTGCACCCGCTTCCTGTGGGTGAGGTAACTCAGCAACGCCGGTGTTCCCACACTGGTATACACCTCTAGTGCCTGTGTCTAAAGTTTTGTCCTTGTAGGTCCATCGGAAGGTTCCTTAAACACTAACTTTGTAACTTTTACGCACCATTGACATTGCATTTGTGCATGCGCGCGCTTTAAGCGCTGCACTCGAGTCCCGCGGGCCTTTCCCAACTTCATCACAGTTAGTCCCGAACAGCACCAGCAATTCCCCAGGCTCATCAAAAATTGTGCAACTTTTGTATATTTAAACTGTGTTTTGTTTTAACGCATTTGCTTCTGTGCTCATAAAGAGTATAGGGGATATTTGTAGAAATAAATCTATATATATTTTCAATATATATCTGTGTGGTGTCCTTTCATTTGGTATTCAAGGGGATTGTGTATGGTAAAACAGCTTGCTTCACATGCCTTTACAGAGTTTAGCCTAAGACTGCTTAGTCCATGCTACCACTAGGATAGCTGGTCTATCAGGTTGACTTACAACCAATCATCATAAGGGTTGCTTGGCATGGTACAAGGTGATCACTAGAACTAGTGAGCAGCATACACCAGGCCAACTTCTCACATTGGTGAGCAGCGGATTGGGATTTGAGCTTGCTGTTGTTTTACCATTACAATCTTTGAGATTATCATTCGAAAGATCATACAGGTACCTGATAGGTACATCAAAACAAGACTAGTATACTTAAGTTCTACTGAACTTAATTGTTGTAGAGGATAGGGAGTAGCACACCCTGACTACAACTACTAGATAGGTTTAGTAGTTAAACACCAGTGTAGGTAGATTGCAACATATCCACCCACACTAGAGCAATGTCTGGAGCAGAGGGATCCACTGGACCTATCTCTGTTGAGAGTGACCCTCCAAGGGCACCATCCAGATTTGCTATCTTTAATTTTGAAGAACTGAGGCAGCTGTGTTCCTTAAGAGGAATCAAAACGGGTCCTACCCCTACAGCAGATCACCTCAGAGAGCTTTTAGAAAAGTCTGAAGCTCTAAAGACCTCCAAACCAGGCCCCTCAGGGACTGGAGATGGAGGCTCTCCCTCTGAAGATGATAACACTGATGCCCCTGTCCCTGTCATCCAGATAGATGAGGAAAACCAGAGCACTGGAGATACTCAGCCTGAGGATGAGGAAGAAGAGGAGGAGGAGGAAGAAAGTGGGTCTGATGATGATAGAAATAGTCAGGTGCTAGTCAGCAGGCTTAACCAGGCTAACTTAAGCCTATTTGGGACTGAAAGTGGGTCCAACCCATTCAGACCCCCAAGTGGACTTAACCAGGAGCCCAGGAGGAGGAGGAATCACTCAGGTGAATCCAATACCTCCCAAGCTTCTAGAGGTTCTCATGGTCACTCCAGAAGAGTGATGTCTAGCCCTCAGAGAAGGGAACATGAGGCCACAATGAGAGAGGCTGAACTTAGGATCCAGAAACAAGAGTTAGAAGTTGCCCTGGCTAAAGAGAAACTTGCTAGAGCAAGGCAGCCTATAGAGAGTGATTAGGATCCACTGGTGGCAGCACTATCCCTAAGGATAAAGACAGGTCTTTTGATAACAGAAACCTGAGTAAGATTGTGTCCCCCTACAAAGCTGGGGATAATATCCACAAATGGATGACTGCACTTGAGAGAGCCTGCAGAGTACAGCAGATCCCTCAGGAGCAGTGGGCAGCAATCTTGTGGCTCTCCTTTGAAGGTAGAGGCCGAGACAGACTCCTCACAGTTAGTGATGGGGATTCTAGAAACTACCTGGTCCTGAAGAGTGCTCTGATTGATGGGTTAGGCTTAACCACTGAACAGTACAGGTTAATGTTCAGAGACACCCAGAAGACACAGACTCAGGACTGGTCTGAATTTGTTGAATGTGCCACTAAGGCTTTGGAGGGCTGGTTGCTGGGAAGTAAGGTTACAGACTATACAGGATTGTATAATTTAATTATGAGAGAGCAAATCTTAAGTAATTGTCAAAATCAGCTTCTACATCAGCACCTGGTGGACTCTGATCTGACCTCTCCACAAGAATTGGGTAAGAGGGCAGACAAATGGGTCAGAACCAGGATCAGGCCTAATAACCAGGGTGGTGACCAAAAGAAAGAGACTACCAAGCCTCAAGAGAAAGGTGGGGATAAAACCAAAGAGAAAACTTCCCCAGGGCCCCAAAACTCCAAGGATGGGAGTTGGTCCCAAGACACTTCCTCTACACAGAAAAAACCTTATTGCCATGCCTGTAAACAGGTTGGCCATTGGAAAACAGACAGTTGTTGTCCAAAGAATAGTAATAAGGAAAATATACCTCCAGGTAAAGCTCCAACACCTCCTGTCACTGTTAGCAGTGGTCCCCCAGGTGGTGGGAGCACCCCCAAGAATTTGGGTGGGTTTACCTTTGGAACACAGGTGGACTCTGGCCTAACCAGGTCCCCAACTGATCTTGTCTATGAGACTGGCATGGGGTTTGCCAATTTCACAGATTGCCCAAATACTTTGAGCAAGTATAGACAAGAACCCCTCATCAATGACTTGAAAGTTGAGGCCTTTAGAGACACAGGGGCTAGCATCACCATGGTGGCTGAATGTCTAGTCCCCTCAAGGCAACTTTTACCTGATGCCAAATATCAGGTGACAAACATTGATGGAATAGAAACCAAACATCCCATGGCAGTAGTAAATCTTAGCTGGGGAGGTGTCACTGGCCCAAAGAGAGTGGCAGTGTCCGCAAACTTGCCTGTAGATTGCCTACTTGGTAATGATTTGGAGATCTCAGCCTGGGCTGAGGTTGAACAACAAACCCATTCTAGAATGGTAAATCTCCATGGAAAGGTTAGTGGGGCTGTGATGGCTACAGTCCCAATCCAAGATGTCCTTCCTGAAAAGGTTGGTAGGGTTGAGCAAACCTCAGCCCCATCTTTAGCTACCTTCCCTCCTGAAAAGATTAGCAGGGCGGTGATGGTAACAGCCCATAACCAAACTGAGTCTCCTCCTGAAAAGGGTGGTGGGGCTGTGATGGCCACAGCCCAAACTCAAACTGATACATGTGTTGTGAAGCCTGAAAAGATGGATCACTCCACACAAACAGAGAGCATTGAGGAGGAAGAGAAATCTCCCTCCCACCAGACTTAAGGAAAGGATCAGCCTCCTTAGGGAACTGATCTTATCCCTGATGAAGGAACTGCCCCAGAGGTGGTCAGTCCTAGTCTGACAGAGCCTCTGATGTCAGTGGACCCTTCTCAGGTGGGACCCAGTCTGGAGCAGGAATCCTGCCCCTCTCTACCTTGCCTTAGTCAGCCCAGGGCTGCCGAGGACAAGAAGGACAGTGAGCCCCAAAGGGCCCCCTGTCAAATAAAGCACCCACATCAACAGATTAGGGGCACCGAAGCTAGCAGCCCTAGCCAGGTGAAAACTTTAAAAACTCCTGAGGGATCCCCCTTAAAATTAGTTAGGGACCTCCCACAGATGGATTATGTTGGGCACAGCCAAACCTGGGACCCAAAGGGCCCAAACCTGAACTGTCCCTCCATTAAGCCAACCAAGGGGACCCAGCCTCCAGCTTTAGGTAGCCAGAGGTTGGCCCTGAGAGCACAATGCAACTCAGTCAAAGAAAGAAAGGCCTACATGGTGGAAAGTGAGTGGAGGAAGCTGAGGCCTACAAAGGAATCTCACTTCAGTACTCCATCTCAACATCAGCCTTTAACTTTGCCAAGACACACCACAGGTAGAGATTCCCTATGGTGGAGACCCTCAGATACCCTTAGGGTGAGGGATTGCTTAGTGGACCATGAGACAGGGGGTAACCAAGCCAGAGCTGGTACTTCCTTATATGGCCACTTAGGCAATATAGGCTTACCTGGTCAGGGATAGCCTTATCTCCTTTTATTGGGGGGGGGGTTGTGTAGGAAGGTGGATATCTGACTATGGTTACCCCCCAAACTTTTTGCCTGGTGTTTAGCTGGTTTTTTTACTTTAGTTGGCCTGGGACCCTGCTATTCAGGGCCCAAGGCTAATTGCTCTCTCCTTAAAATGGACTCCATGTACCTTAGGTACATACACAATTGGAACTGGTTCACCTTATTGGCCCCTGTAACAGTGTACCCCAGGTACCCAGGGCATAGGTGCTTCCTAGGCCTACCAGGGGCTGCAGCACGTATTGTGCCACCCCTGGCCTGGCCTCCATATTTGACACAACTGGCTGATCACTCAGCTGGGGTAAGTCGGTGTAATCACCCCTTACTTAGGTGTAGTATGCCTATACCTAACCCAAAATGGACACATATGTTCCTATCAGCCTCTCCTATGGAAGGCCTCATCAATCCTGGAGGCAGAGTGCTTGGAAATATGTGAGATGGTGCTCTGGCATGAGCTGAGCCTGTCTGCAGCTTTCGGAACCATGTCCTTTAGCTGTTCCATGATACCGCCATACAATATACTCTTAAGTGCATTATGAACCTCGCGGTTAAATGCTAACTTTGGTTTGGCTTTATCAAAACATGTCGAGTAAGGTGTCATACGAATTGGAATACTACCCCCTCGCCAGTTCTGGTGACGGGGGTAGCATTCCACCCTTCTAGAGGGACACGACATGTACCTAACCTGAACCCCGGTTAAAGTTAAACGTGAGCCTTAGCATCACAAAATGGATGCTGCCACCACAGACACAAGTCTGACCTCCTGCTGCTGGGAGTCCTTCCAGCGAGGGAGGCTTGGACAAAGGGTTTCCTGCCTTGGGAGGTGCTAGCACCACCCCAGACAGGATTTTGTGTATTGGGTAGGACAGGGCTGAATAGAATCAGACATGCCTGGGGCACACAAGGTGTCCCTGTGCATTTGCCAGTTCAAACCGGTGCTGGGGCTCTCCAGCTCCAGTCTTGGCACGAAGCTGGACAAAGGAAAGGGGGTGTAACCACCCCCCTTCCTGGTCCCACCCAGAGGAGGGACCTAGCAGGTAATCCGGCCCCTAGAATTGGAATAAGAGTAGGAGCTGTGTCCCAGGACTTCAGATCATCCTGAACTCGACTTGAAACTAAGAAGAAAACTGGACTTCGACATTCTGCTGCACAGAAGACTGAAGAGAATCTCCCTTGTGGCCAAGGAGTGACCACCCTGTGAATACAGGCACCAACCAGCAACTCGACATCTGCTTTGCCGCCGCCTCCCGCCGGAGCCCAAGCCCAGAGCCTGACAAGACCCAGACTCCCAGACATCTCAGAGCCCGATCCACAGTCCCTGAAAAGAAGAGACCCGTGGAGGCGACGTGGGACCGGACCCCTTGAAAGACCCCCGAGAAGCTGACTGCGCAGCACCCGAGGCACCCTCGATGCTGTGATTTGGGGTGTGAGAAGCCCCGACACCGAGCAGCATTTGCACCGAAGATCAGCCCCCAGCATCTCCACGATCTGCGTGGGGCCCTTTTGCACTTTGCCACTCGACGCGCCATCCCGGCCACTTGCCACGTGGCTAGCGGCCATCTTGGCGACGAAAACTACAAACAACACCGCTGGTCTGGTTGCTCCAGACTGGCCCTTGCTCCCCTGAAAAGGAGCACCCGCTCTGACCTTGCTGGTCCGAGTGAGAAGCTTGCATCGATTCCTGCGTGGCTTGCATTAGCCAAGACCTGTTTGCTCCGATCAAGAAGCCGACACCGCCATCAGCTAGAGCCTTCGTGGGACAGCTCGTGACCAATGCCTGGACATCCTTGACCTCTTCGTGTCCACGTGGCTGCAGAGACAATCTTCACTTCTTCACCTGTTTGCACCCGACATTGCCTGGTTCCATCCTGGTTCCACGGTAGTCACTGGCTAGTGACTTTGAACATTGTCCCCTCTGCTTTCAGGTCTTCACCTCTTCAGATCCACCCTTGGATCCACCGGAACTCTCCTCGACCACCCGCCTGCAGCATCTTCATCTTCAGGCACCATCGACCTGCGTGACGAAACCCGACACTACTTCGCACCTGTGCACCCGCTTCCTGTGGGTGAGGTAACTCAGCAACGCCGGTGTTCCCACACTGGTATACACCTCTAGTGCCTGTGTCTAAAGTTTTGTCCTTGTAGGTTCCTTAAACACTAACTTTGTAACTTTTACGCACCATTGACATTGCATTGGTGCATGCGTGCGCTTTAAGCGCTGCACCCGAGTCCCGCGGGCCTTTCCCGACTTCATCACTGTTAGTCCCGAACAGCTCCAGCGATTCCCCAGGCCCTAGGCCTCTTTCCTTTCCTCATAGTGGTTCTTATACCACTATTTTAGTATATGGTTTAGGTGGCCCCTAGGGCTCATCCAAAATTGTGCAACTTTTGTATATTTAAACTGTGTTTTGTTTTAACGCATTTGCTTCTGTGCTGATAAAGAGTATAGGGGATATTTGTAGAAATAAATCTATATATATTTTCAATATATATCTGTGTGGTGTCCTTTCATTTGGTATTCAAGGGGATTGTGTATGGTAAAACAGCTTGCTTCACGTGCCTTTACAGAGTTTAGCCTAAGGCTGCTTTGTCCATGCTACCACTAGGATAGCTGGTCTATCAGGTTGACTTACAACCCATCATCATAAGGGTTGCTTGGCATGGTACAAGGTGATCACTAGAACTAGTGAGCAGCATACACCAGGCCAACTTCTCACAAGTATGCTTTACTATTCCTAAACCAGTCCATGTACAGTAGGGAAGGTGTTGGAATAGTAAATCATCCTATTCCTTATGTTAGAGCGCCATCCAGCGCAAGTCATTGTAACGACTTGAGTTGTAATACCCACGATGTAAAGGCATTGCGATGCAATGCCCGCGTGTTAATGGATGTTTCCCGTTAAAAATAGATATGGTGCCTTTAAGATCCCAGGGACCTCCAGTATCCCATGATGCTTAGCTAGAGGCAGTTACTTCTATTCTTATTTCTGGCACTTGCTACAGGAGCACTGAACTCTGCCTCTCTAAGGCATTTCTCTTCAAAATTCACTTGTGAATTTTATTGAAAACAACTTTATTCAATGTTTCTCAGCTCTCCCTTGCATGTTATGCAATTTTCTGGCATGAATTTGGGGATTTTTGTTTTTAAAAATGCCATCTTTATTTGATAAATGCCCTTCTTGTGGGAGAAACAGGCCAAAACAGACCCCCATGATGTCTGAATTAGTTGTCTTCCAGCAAGTCATCTTCCTGAAGATTGTCAATTACTGCAGGAACTTTTCAAGGCGAACCCTACATGATAGGGAGAAGATTCGTCTCCAGGGTGCGGAAGAACAGCGCAGGAAACAGATAGAATCTGCAGGTGATCCTACAGAGCGAGGAGAGCGTCATTCCTCCTCCAGGGCTCTGTCATCAACCTCTGGTGGGCATGGAAATCAAAAAAAGGTTTCCAACTCAAAAACTGCGTCATTTCCAGCCGGCGTCGACAACACTGACGTCGAGACATGGTAGAGCACCCAGCTGTTCGCTGTCGAAAGCTGGTTCGACACTGAGAAAGAGAAGAAGATCGGCATTGAGACTGGGTAGGTCGACATAGAAGACTCACCTGCCGTTGTCACAGCACCGCAGATCGCTTCCAGGAGTAGGTAGAGCCACACAATCCTTTCAACATGGAGAAGTGGTTCGACGTCGAGAAGCAGATCGAGGCATCACAGGCAGTCAATGTTGAGGAGCAGGTTGATGTCCAGAACATGCCAGAAGAAGAGAAGACACATTTCTTCATCACCAAGGTCTGGCTATTCCAGTAGGTACTCTCCATCTTCACCTATAGTCTTGCTAGCCTCCCCTTCACCACCTACTCCATCTCCACCTCCTCTGCCACCTCCACTGCCTTCAATGCCGATTCAACTGTGCCAACACCTCTTTTGGAGCCATCTCGTCCCAGGCCATGGTCGCGTTACAGAACGTGCCATTGTTCTCACAGCCACCATACGTCATGACTTTTGTCATCAAGAAAACCTCATCATCGCCTTCGGTCACATAGATCCAGATCACAGTCACAATCTCACCATCATTCCAGACATTCATCCTCTACATCTACAGGACGCTACTCTCCTACCCTGACAGACTCTCCACCACCTAGAGTCTCCCCGACAGATGATATTACCACCTTTCATGAGTCTTAGTGAGAGGAGAGGCAAAATGAAACATCCAAATGTCGGTGCCTACTCCTACGGCATCAGTGATATTTGAGACGCTCCGCCAATGCACACAATCCAGACCACTCATTCCTCTAGTACCAGGCCTCTTGGAACCGGTTATGGAACTCCTCTTTATGCCAGCCTCAGCCAAGTCAGCACCATTGAGGCTGCAATAAAAGTACAGACCTCCTGAGCAGGATCCACTCTTCCTGCATTCGGACCCTCCTCCAGACTCTGTAGTCCTATTAGCAGCAAAGAAACACCACACTGCTACTCCTGCCTCCTTAGTGTCACCAGATAAGGAGAGCAAGAAGTTAGATTAGGTGGGCCACAAAGCATGTGGTACTACTCCCACTTCAATGAAAGCAGCAAGTGCAGCTGCTCTTCTCAGACAATATGACAGGACATTGTGGGAACCAGTCCAGACATTTGCCGAAGATCTGCCCAGAGAAAAGCAGGATAATTTTCTAGAAATATTGAACAAAGTTTTGATGGTCTCAAACCAGATAATAAGTGCTGCTGCTGATTCCTCCCTCCTAACAGCTTACGAATATTGCCATGGTGTGGCCCTCCGCAGGCATGCTTGGCTCCGTCTCACATCTTTAAAACCCAAGTCACAACAATGGATCATAAATCTGCCATTCTCTGGTTCTACCCTATTTGGCAGCACATGGATGATGAAATGGTTTCATGAAAGCTGAAATGGACACCCTTAAAGCGGTTGACCTAGAGAGGCACAAAGAACAAAGAAAATGATTTCGGCCTTACCAGAGGAGATACTACTCTTAGAGAGTTCAAACTCCTCCATGGCATCAAAGGTGACAGCAAAAACAACAGCAATGACCTATAGCCAACAGCTAAGGCAGCCTAGGGAAAAAGCCTTGCAACAGCCAGCACAAGGTGGAAAGCCTACTACATGCACAAAACCTTGAATAGTTCTTTCCCCCTCTTCCATTACCCACTCCAGTAGGGGGACGTATTATGCATTTTCTGGCAGGGTGGCAAGAAATAATAGAAGACGCCTGGGTGCTGAATATTGTTCAGCATGGAAACTGTCTCAGGTTCACAAGTCCTCCTCTGACTGTACCACTAAAGCCATCCAATCACTATCTGAAGATGCTAAGATCAGAAGACAACATCTTGCTTCAAAAACATGCAGTGGAAGCTGTTTCTCACCATCAACAGGGAACAGGAATATATTCCAGATACTTTTTGGTACATTAAAGAGGCAATAATTAATTCAGACTCATTCTCGACCTCAAATTCGCCAACAAATGGATTCCTCAGGAAACGTTCTGGATTCTGTCATTACATCAAATCTATCCCCAACTCCGCCAAGGGGATTGGTTCTGCTCCATCGACCTCCAAGATGCTTATTTTCACATCCCAGTTGCAAAGAAACATCGGACATTCTTGAGGTTTATGGTAGGGCAGGACCACTACCAATACCGAGTACTACAGTTTGGTCTAAAGTCAGCCCCCAGAACATTTGAAATGCATGGCAGTCATGACGGCCCACCTCAGGAAACATCGGGTCTTCATCTATCCATATTTAGATGATTGGCTCATAAAGGCATCAACTTTTCAAGAAGCACAGCTTCATTTCAACTGGGCCTCTGACCTCCTACTAGGCTAGGGGCTTCACATCAATCACAGCAAATTAAAACCAATCCCTCTTCAGACCTAGCTTTATCTGGGAGCCTCCATCGACACACTTCAAGCAAAAGGGTGTCCTTTGGAGGAGAAAGCTTATTGATCCTTCAGAAATGTCTCTTTCTTAGACAGCATCTCTTCCCAAGGTGAGGACAGTCTCATCCTTCCTCGGTTCGATGGCCTCCTGCATCTTCCTCACTCTGAATGCCCATCTCCACGTGCGACCTTTACAAGAAGTCCTCAAGGACCAGTGGGATCAGCTAACGGACAACTGAGACGACAGGATCAAACAGTCCCTCCATGCAAAACATTCCCTCAAATGGTGGTGTTCCCCTGTCAATCTGCTTCAATGAATGCCTTTTCACCAACAGGTTCTTTCTCAGACTATCGTGTGCACCACTTCAGGGGTGGGGAGCCCACATGGATCATCTACAAATTCAAGGCATGTGGTCACTGAAAGTGATGTATCACTTCAGTCTCCTCGAACTTCAGGCAGTCCATCTAGCGCTCACAATCTTCCATCCAACATTCAAGGGTTAGACCCTGGTTGTTCAGACGGACAATACCACCACAATGTACTACCTTAACAAGCAGGGGCGGACAAGTTCCAGGCCATTGTCACTTGAAGCCCAGACAATATGGAAGTGGTTGATCGCCTGAAACCTACAAATCACAGCGACTCACCTTCCAGGTGTGCAGAATGCATAGGTGGATTCCATAAGGAGAGTTCGACAACAAAACCACGAATGGGTCTTGCAAGAAGTCGTTCAGCAAGTATTCGGACTGTGAGGCACGCCCACCATCGACTTGTTCGTCACCGCACAAAACAAAAAATGCCACAGATTCGCTTCGAGGTACTTCCAACCAGGGACACAGGGGAATGCCCTATGGATCGACTGGTCCGGCAAATTTCTTTACGCCTTTCCACTGATTCCTCTGATCCAGGTGGTCCTAATCAAGCTGTCCCACTTCAAAGCCAAGATGATCTTCATAGCTCAAGTGGGCACATCAGTGGTGGTTCCGGGACCTGCTTCTCCAGTCACAGCATCCACATCTTAGGCTCCCATGCAGACCAGACCTGCTGATGAAATTCAGAGGCCAGATAGTACACCCCAATCTCTCATCCTTGAATTTAGCTGCACAGATCCTGAGCTAATTCAGTATGGACATTTAAACCTGTCACAAAACTGCATGGAGATCCTGAAGGATGCCAAGCAACCATCCACCCAGTCAGCATGTGCCCTGAAGTGGAAAAGATTTTACATTTGGTATTTCTCCAAAATTGTGGACCCTACAACTTGCAGAGAAGATGTAATTCTTCCGTACTTATTACAATTGCAAAATCTTGCCTGCAATTCTCTTCCATAAAAGTTCCCATGGCAGCTCTTATTGCATACAGGAAATGTCCTTCACAAACCTCTTTTTTCAAAATCCCTGTCATCAAGGATTACCTAAAGGGTTTGAAGAAGGTTTTTCCACCCATTAGGCACCCTTCCCCTCCATGGGAGCTTAATGTAGACCTTTCACACCTTATGCAGGACCCATTCGAGCCATACACAAGGCATCTCTCCAACACCTCTCTTGGAAAATCACTTTCCTTGTAGCAATAACATCAGCGCACAGGGTTAGCGAGATCCAAGCATTATGCTCTCACGAACCCTACACAGACTTCCACTCTTCAGCGGCCTCAGCCAAAATTCCTCCCTACAGTTATTTCGGATTTCCATGTTAACCAACCCATTTTATTAACCACATTCATTCAGAATCACTCCAGCAAAGAGAACACTCCATTCTCTAGATGTAAGGAGGGTTTTAAAGTTTTATCTTGATAAAACTCGAGACATTCTCAGATCAGACCAATTATCTGTTAATTATGGTCCGGTCTGTACAGGTCAAGCCACTTCCAACCAGTCCATTTCTAGATGGATTACTTTTTGCATCCTGTTATTTTATCAGAAAGCTAAAACACTTGCTGCCAGACCTAAAGCACATTCCACTAGAGGTAAAACAGCGACTACTGCCTTAATGAGGAATATCTCCATTGCAGAGATTTGCAAGGCAGCTACATGGAGGTCTGTTCACACATTCACCAAACAATACTGCTTGGACTCTGATGCTAGGCAGATGCCCAAGTAGGGCAGGCCTCCCTCAGAAATCTAGTTGCTTAAAGGGTTTCTGTAGTTCACTCTCTGTCTTCTCCACTGCTGTATGTAGGAATGGGCTTGCTTACTCTAATCAGTGCTTATAACTATACATGGAAATCCCTACGAGAGAAGGAATAGCTTCATACCTGTAATTACAGTTCTCTCGAAGGGAATATCCATGATAGTCATAATCAACCCTCCATCCTCCGTGGTGGAGCAGACAGAAGTAATAATGGGACGTATACATATCATGACTCATCGCCTCAAAAAGAACTGAGGTAACTGCCTCTAGCTAACCATGATGGGATATTGGAGGCCTCTGGGTTCTTAAAGATAACACAACAATTTTCAACTCTTATAATGACAGACTATAGGGCTACACTGTCCTATGCTCTTTCGTTTCTATACTCTACTAAAAAGGGTCTGTGACAGACATTTGTATTGTTTTACAAAGACATTGTGCATTTATATACATATGTAGTTCTCCTGGCACCTTTTTTTATCTACACTGTGACCATCTCCTATGGGCCGCATAATATTTTTCTTTCCTAAGTGACTCTGCAGGCCTTCCTAAAGAAAGGGAAACATCTACACTTAAGAAAAAATATTGGAAAAAGTGCTCTGAGGTCCCTGCATGTGGGCAGGACTATTCAGTGCTTGTGACTATCATGGAAATCCCCTAAAAGAACTGGAATTATAGGTAAGGAACTACTCCTTGCTTCCTATCTTTGGAGTTCGAGAGTGCCTGTGTTCCAGTACCTTGACGAATAGCTGCTGAAGTCAAGCTTGCTGCAATCCGGCGTAGACCATCTCAGGATAATACCTGAACTCCCCACATCATTGGAGTTCACTGTAAATGAGCTGATTTCCCACCTGAACTCCTCACAGAGCTTTCATTTGTGTGAGAGATCCTTTGTCCAGGACTTATTGGTTATGATCCTGATATTTTAGCATGTAGTCAACCTCCTTGCCACCTATGCCAGGTGGCACATGCAGGTCTTGCAGTGGGACCTGAAATCCAAGTGGGTCTAGCATCAAGGCCACCTTTCTGGACCCATGCAGGTCTCGAAGAAGATGACCCAAGATTTACAGTGGTGACTGACTGACTGGTCATAATTTGTCTTTTGGCAGGCGACTCACTCTTCCCCACTTGGATCCGACAGAGAGAATAGCTGCTTTGCTGCTCAGTTGAGGAGGTCATTTGAGGGATGTGAAGAACAGAGGACTCTGGTCTCCAGTGGAGGGCTAGCTTGACAACAACGTACTGGAGCCAACCGTTTGGCCCTGACAGTCTTCCTGATGTCATTCAGGGGAAGGCCAGTGAAGGTTCTACTGCCATGTGGTACTGCAACAAGCAGGGCAGAGTGGGGTTCTGGGGCCTGCAGCCTGAGGCTTTGTGTCTCTAGAAGTGGTTCAAGCAGCAGAACATCTTGCAGGTCCCAAACCACCTGGCGGGCCCCTGAATGCCTGAACGGACAATTTGAGCTGGAGTGGAGAATGCCACTGCCAAGAAAGCTCAGGATCAACTGTTTTGCACATTGCAGTTTCTGTGAGAGCACTTGTTGCAATACACATTCTGGCTGGAATAGGACAAGGAACTCTTGTACGCTTCCCTGCCACTACCTCTCCTGCCCCAAGTTTTACAGAAGATCAAGAACGGCTGGGCCCAAGTAACTGTAACTAGGCTGGATTTACCCATTAGTGTGAGGTACCTAGAGCTCCTGAGCATGAGCATCTGATCTCTGATAAAGCAGCCAGTTTGGCATGATGTCCTGTCTCAGCAATAGGAAAGAGTCCGTCACCCAAACTTCCGCACACTACGCCCACAAGAGTGGAGATTGAGAAGTGGCAATTAACTCCGTTTGACTAGCAATCTGAAGTGGTGGGTATCATACTTGTAGCCAAACTCCCTTCCACGAAATCCATCTACGTCCCGGACATTGACCCATTTCAAGTGAAGCTGTCAGACGTCTTTTTGTTTGCTTTGACTTTAGCCCAGCATGGCTTTGCAGTATTGACTGAAAAAGGTTATTTGTCAGTCATTTTGGCCTTTCTACGTTTGCCAGGCCAACTGTTTTTGTACAAATCATCAGTTGTGATGTGTTTTATTAAAAGGTTTGACACACATATTCCCCACCACACTGTTTGTGATACCCCAGTGGGACCTTCACTTGGTGTTGACATTCCTCAAACCCATTCATATTTGCTTGCTGTGCTTTTTTTTACTCTGAAAACTGTTTTCCTCATTATGTTTATGTCAGCTCCTTCCATGAATGAACTGTCGTTGCTTTCAGTGCAGCCACTAACTTCCTTGAAACGCGTGTCTACAGTTATCACTAACTACCATGTTTTTTTTGCTAATTTAGACTTTAACAAACACTGCTAAAAACCCAAAACAGGTAGCTGATAGGAGGCTGTCATTGCACCTAAGGTCTAGTCTGCAGCATCCCTTACGTCTCAAGAGGCCCCACAGAGATATGTCAGTGTACCTGTTTGATGCCTGCTGCAGCCGCTGGTGTCCCAGTATAGGCCATCTAGAGCTCAATCAGTGCACCTCAGTCCTGTCCTGGATAGTGGTAGGATTCCGCGGTTTGTGGCTGAACCTATCTATGGCGGCTTGGAGCTGGACACCATTGTAAATAAATTCTTCATATTACATGCCAGAAACCGGTCCTGGGAAGCTTGATTCCGGTCCAGGGAAGACATGACTTGGCAGTTCGGGCTGGACTGTTCCCATGAGGCACAGGTCAGACTGATTTGCATATGGCCATGTCTCAACTGGGGTGGCGGTGTGAGCTAAAGAACGGTGATGGATTAAACCCAGATCAGTTGACTGGGGGTGAGTGTTTGTATTGTCAACGCTCCGTCCATCACCACCTTTGGTTTTTCTTTGTTCGCCCTAAGTTGGCAGGGTATGCTCAGACGTGAGTTCCTTGCTCACTTTGCCACTGGAGTCAAGCAAGCCCGGCTGAAGACGGCTGTAATGCCAGAAACCGGTCCTGAGAAGCTTGATTCCGGTCCAGGGAAGACATGGCTTGGCAGTTCAGGCTGGACTGTTCCCATGAGGCACAGGGTCAGACTGATTTGCATATGGCCATGCCTGAACTGGGGTGGCGGAGTGAGCTAAAGAACGGTGATGGATTAAACCCAGATCAGTTGACTGGGGGTGAGTGTTTGTATTGTCAACGCTCCATCTATCACCACCTTTGGTTTTTCTGCATTCTCGGATGTTCCCTCAGATCTTCTTCAATGTACCTCACGTCTAATCTGCAGCATCCACTGGTGTCCAATATCAGCCTTCTTAGAGATCTGCCAATGTAACTCACCCCTGATGTTTAGCATACCCAGATATCACAATTCTGCCCCACAGACGTATATAAATGTAGCTCACTCCCGACATGAACATCCCTGTACTTACGAACTACTTCAACACACATCACACTTGTTCCTACACACTTATTCCTACAACATCTTCCAAAAGCACCATTACAAAGACACCACGGACTACTTCTGTGTCATTGTTGGTTTTAAGGATATTTTGAAGTCTTACTACTGCTCCACTGAGCTCCTACAATGTACCTCCCTCATGGACTGTACCATGCCCTGATATGCCAGTAAAAGACCCAGACAGCTCTGTCAATGTATCTCACTGGGGGTACACAATTCTCCGATGATGCAGTACCGAGGCCCCTACAAAACTCTGTCAGCGTGCAACAAACTACGTGACATAACACAACACCCCCTCCCCCCGTTCATCCGTGTGAGTTCGAATATTGTGTTTTCTCTGCCATGTTGTTAAATGCGGCTGGTATTCCACTGCCCTGTGCCAATGCCTGCTCTTGCAGTGGTGTCAGCGAAAAGGGCAAGTCTGGCTTTTTCTGAGCCTGGGAGTGGCTTTCCTGGGTCCCTCCCGCAGTCCCAAATCTTTCCTGTTATAGTCAAAACCGCTTTTCGCCTTCCCAGGGATAAATAAACACTCCGATCTGGCAAACAGGCTCGCGCCCGAGAGCTGGCACGGCCGGCTGCGGAAATAGGGAACAGATGTTTCCCCTGCTGGCAGGAGTGAGTGCCCAGGAGAGGGGCGGGAGCGGCAGAGTCACTCACTGAGTGCGGATCCGAGGGGGCGTGTGAGTAAACAGGGACCCAGGACAATCACTACGACTGACTAAAACATTGTCTGCCCAATAAACCGTGCTGAGGACAAAGTTCGTCTGGACAGATTTTTTTAAAACTAAATATCACCCGCTGGTTATCCCACTCAACTGGGGAGAGGATGTGGTTCGTCGGTTAAACTTTGGTGCTGGAAACCAGGGTTCCAGCCTCGGGGTCGCGTCTACATCCTGTGATTCTGGGCAAATCCCCGTGCCTGAATGTGTAATGTAAATACGGTGCTTATGTAAAGCGCTCCAATACCTTCGGATCGAGTTCGCGCTATATAAATATGCCACAAAAAAACCTGCCGTTCTTTCTTTCTCGCTCCATTTCCTTCCCCTTACTTAGTTTAACATCCTCTCTTCTTTCGCTCACGGTCTTTTCCGTTTACTGGCATTTTTTTTTCTTTTCCGTTTGTATCTCTTCCTTGTGTGACTCTACAACTTGTACATTTGCAATTATTTT
Organism: Lissotriton helveticus; assembly: GCF_964261635.1. Lineage (NCBI taxonomy): Eukaryota > Metazoa > Chordata > Amphibia > Caudata > Salamandridae > Lissotriton > Lissotriton helveticus. The sequence continues at coordinate 183,578,638 of NC_136068.1, read as the reverse complement.
CTGTTTGTATCTCTTCCTGTGTGACTTTACAACCTGTACATTTGCAATTTTTTCCGTTTGTATCTTTTATGTAACTCCTGTAATCCTAAATCTTTATGTGTGGCAACTGGTTCTTTTGTAAAGCGCTCTGACACCTTCGGGTGATGTTCGCGCTATATAAAATCGCATTAAATAAATAAATAAATAAATACATTTCAATTCTGACCATCGCATTACCTCATTTTGCTCCTCACTCCTCTTGTCATTCTTTTTAACCTGCCTCTGCTTTTTATCCACCTTGGTCCACCTTTCACATTCCCTCTTCTTTTCTCCCTCCTTTTCAATACCCTTTCCCTGTATTATCTTCAGTTTCTACTCAATATTCCGTTCTTTCTTTCTTAACGTTCGCGCTCTTTTCTTCCCTCTCTCTTTCTCTCCATAAACTTTTATGCGCTCTCCTCTCTGAACTAGATACAGTCCCATAGGATTGATGCCTCCGTCCGCGCATGCGCACGTCGCGCGACGGGCCCCCCTCTCCTGCGCATGCGCCGTGTCCCTGCCACCTCGCTGGCTGCCTCAGTGGTGCAGCCTCGGCAGTGATGCCTGACCCCCGCGCGCGCATGAGGGCACCCCAGTGATTCCGTGTGCCCGGTATGAGGGTGGCGCCTGTAACAGAGGCGGGGGGCGGGCTGGGGCTGGGGCGTGGGTTTTGGTCCGGGGACTTCGAGGTATGTCCGGGAGCACCGACTGTCGGAGAGAGGAGCTAGTCAGCCTGTCTTAAGTTCTGACCCGCAGCGTTAAGTTTGATAAACTCCTGGGAGCGGGCCAGCTGCCCGGTGGTTTTGACTGGCAGTGATTATGGCTCTCATGGGGTTGAATAGGCTATACTTATAACACACAGGGCAAGCTGCGGGTTTTAACTGACTGATGGCTGTGACTCGCAGGGGGTTGGTTTATTTATGTTCTGATTCTGGCCCATGAGCCTGACCCGAGCCTGAGAGATGACCTTTGGTGTCTTGCTGCCTCGTGGTTCTGACCCCTAGAACGCACATGGTTGACATAGTAATCCCTTAAATGGATTGGGTAAACCCTATAGGTACACCCAACCCATGAAGCAACCAAGCAACCCATGGTTTTGTTATACTGTGTCTGTACCATGATTCTGACCAGCAGGGCCTAGCTGCAACATGGTATTTAGAGCCCCCGTGGATCTTACTCCGTGGGAAGCCGGCCCATGATACTGATTTACACTTGTTTGTCTGGGCCAGGGTTCTGCCCCCATAGGGGTATGCCGTCCTGGGTGCTGAGCCTTAGGCTGATCTGCTCAGTTCTTATGCACATGAGTAGCTCGTGGAGGGTTATGGTATATATCGTTTAACTAGTGTGGGGGTCTCACCCGACCTTTGTTTTGATGTGGAATTAGCTGGTTCTTGGTTTTGACCCTAGTACTTAGCTGGTACACTTTCTTACTAAGGACTCTCAATTTGTTTAATCCCATGCACACACAAAGAAACTTGTAGCAATAGTAATTATTTTGCATATAACTGATGCAGTTCTTGCTAATCAGCGTGCGGGGATCTGATTGTGAAGTTTTTCTTTAATATCTTTGCAGGACACTGAAATTACTGTTTAGATTTGAAGATTGCCCGTTTTCAACCACTTTTTGGAATTTGTCCTGGATAGTGGTAGGATTCCGGGGTTTGTGGCTGAACCTATCTATGGCGTTTTGGAGCTGGACACCATTCTTCATATTACATTGTTTTTGCAAGCACATCCTTGATTAGAGCAGTTTCCTGATGCCCCACCCTAACTGCGAAAGCCTGAGATGATGGTTGGGGTCTTCCCCTTTGCACCTGGGATGGAATGCTGAGCAATAGATGCTTTTGGTGATTTGTCTGAGGCTTCCTTCTGTTGGACATAGAAGGAGAACTCCTTTGCCACCTGCTCCATTTAACCAGGCAGATTGCCCTCTGGGATTGAGAACTGGCTTTGCATTGACTGCATTGATCCAATGGAGGAGCTCAGCGAAGAAGAATTGCTCTGCTTCCTACGTGCAGAAGGAGGGAAAGCCAAAAACTCTGAGCTGCTTGCCCGATACCAATCACTTATCAACCATGTAGACCCCCAACTGCGAGGTATGGTTTTAAAATGGTGGGTGCTTCTAAGTGGGTATTGGCACCTCATTCTCTCTTCTGTCCTCTTCTTATTCCTAAACTCTTTCAGTCTGTTTGCCTCGCCCCTCCCATTCCTTTGGCAGTCGTCAGACTTCTGCATAGCTTGTTAGTTTCCTTTCCTGAGTGCTTTTGAGTGTGACGCCCGTGCAGTGAACATCCAAGCAGCGGGTGTTACTGGTAAGTTGTTTAGCATTTTAGGCAAAAGTTGATGTTTAAACAATACTTTGTTTTTCTGTATCTTTTGTGGGACTCGCTGCTTTAGATTTCAGCCTGAGTGCCCCCTGAAAGACGTTTGAGTTAACAAGCAGTGTACTGTTTTTCCAAGGCCCAGATAATTGGAAGCTTGAGCTGTCTGTTTATCTGTAGTGTGACTCCCAACACTCCACTCACTGGTCTGTTAGTTTTGTCATCAAAATCTTTGTTTTGTTTGAGTGAATCCTATGTAGGATATTGTGGCAGTCTGTAACTGTCTCTTCTCTAGGGCCTTTGGATAGTGTGTGTGAGTTTTTTTCCCCCAAAGACTTAGCATTGTGTGTTGGGGGTGTATCTTCGTTTAGAACAGTTGGACAATGTGTTTGCGTGCTTCTGTCTCTGTTAAGACCAAGGGCTGTCTGTTAGTGAATGTCATGTGTGGCAAGCTATAGCGTGCAGGAAATGTAAGCAGTTCAAAAGATGGTCTCTTCTGTAGGGCCTTTCAACTGTGACAGTAGGTCTCTTTAGGACCCCCTCTGCACTTATTGTGGCGCTTTTGAGTGGTGCACAAGCAGGTCTCTTCGATATAACGTTTGCACAGTAGTAGTTGTTCTCTGTAGGGGGTTTCCAGGGGATTTGGGTGGACAGGTAATCTCTTGTATGGCTTCCAGCAGAAACAAATTTGGGTAAGATTGAATTTAAGGTCGCCCCAAACTGCAGTTTTACCTTTGATGCCAGTGTGCTCTAGCAGGATAAAGACATTGGGACACATTAGGCAGCTCTTGCAGGTGCACCCAAATCCTACAACATGCTTATTTATCTACCTACTCATTCCTGATTTTCACCAGTCTCTTAGCTGTTCCTGCTTCGGTATCATGTATCTTTATTCTTTTTTTTTTTCTCACCAAACCTTTTGCTTGTGGCTCCTCCCCCCTGCATATTAACCAACCTCAGTGCCTAAACAATACATATATCTTCAATTACCTTCGGATTACAGCAGCCAGACATCGATGCATAACTGTTTAGGCTCTGAAATGTAGAAGTGAAGAATATTTGTAACATGAACAGTGGTATGGCGAGGAGTGCGAAAAGTGAATACCTGCAGAGAAAGGGATATTTTTGGTAGCAAGATTTAAGGAGAGAGAATAATGTGAAGGTTCAGTTGGAGAAGGCTTATTTGCAAACCGTATATTATGCATATCCTTTGACCAGATGCTCTTCACAATTTTTCTTTGATGCTTTAGTGAATGGTAGTTTTTATTTTGATGGTTCAGTGTCGTCCTGCATGAAGGAATGCAAGGTACCTTGGTGTACAGATCTGTTCTTTGATGATAATTATAGTACCGATTGATCATTTGAGGTACAGCATGGCATGAACCCTAAAAAATGCATGAAATATGTTATCATTTCGTTGGCATAGGAAACTGCCACACACAATTGGTATTTTTCACCTATGATGGCGGTGTAAGGGCAGCTCAGGATGCACCTGGCATGTAATGGCTCTTGGGTTTCCAACCAGTAGCTCGTGAGCTATTGTAGCTCTCCATTTACCTCTGAGTAGCTCACCTTTGTGCAGCCTTGCTTATTAAATTAGAACGCTTTTGCTTGATTGAATATATTGTACATATACGTTTTCAAAAAATTGTACAGCACTAATAATTTTAGGATAAATGGCTGAACGGGGCCAAGTGAAGTTGTATCGGTATATCGTAGTGATTCATGGGCAATGCAGGCTGCGCCTAGAAGTTTGATGCTATCCCCAGGCACTTATAGTTGTAGCTAGGTATAAGATTTCAGTCTCCAGCATAGCATGGAAGTAATTTACCATATGTTGGTTCATGGCTTTTGAAGCTATACTTAGCATACAAGATTGCAGAGACACTTAAGAGTCTTGACTTGAGTGCTGTACTTCAGTTTACAAAGGCTGCGCTCAGCCTTATTTATAATGACTGTACCTTTTATATGAAGTTATATTTGGCATGTTTTGCACACAATATGAGGATGTGCCCAACTGTACGATATCAGAACCTGACATAGGGTCACTGTACCTTGGAATAGGAGGCTGCAGCAGGCAGATGATTCTATAACCAACATATGTATCAGAACACAGTAAACAAGGCTGTACCTCAGCGTGATAGCAGAACCCAACATAAGATGACAGTACCTGGGTGTGTAGGTGTACCTAGTAGGTGAGGGTATGCCTTGCAGTTAATCTAGCTGTATATAGGCCTATGCCTGGTCGCTCAGCATAAAGTTCTTTCTGTCATATGAAGCCACCTGGGCATGTGAAGCTGTGCTGCACCTATTAATATGAGGATATACCTGTACAAACAATGGCTTTACAGGGCATGAGGGCTTATGGTGGCAGACCCTGACATGTACTGATGTCCTTGGCATATGAGGCACAGCCTGGCACGCCAGGCTTTAATTTACTTGTCGTATAAAATAAGTACGAAGGCTTTTGAGGCTACCCCAAATATGATATCGGAAGGTTGTGCGCGCTATTTAATGGCAAATGTATTAGCCAGTGTTTGACGTTTCCCTTTCATATTGCTGCTGCAAGCCTGCCATAAAACACTAGCAAACTAGGCATATTGAAAGTCAGATATTTATTTACTAATGTTCTCTTCTGTTTGTGATAATGTTAACACTGACACAATTTGCCTCCTCTCTATATTCATCACACTCCGAGCATGTAACAACTCTACACTGATCCTCATCTCCACGTCAAACAGGGTAAACCTTTGATTATCTTATACACATGCCAGCAACGTTTCAAACTGATGCTGTCTTCAGATCAGGACATTGATCTGAACACTTGACATGATTTCAGGGGAAATTCTTGATTAGAACATTAAATGTTGGGAGCTCCATCGAAGACTTTTGCATGACAGAGGGCAGTGGCTCCGTGGATCTTCTGCACCAGAATTCCAATGCTTGTCTTTCTGTTTCCTCCTTTGTGATTTGGGATATCCTGCCATTGGTGGGTGGAATATTATAATGTTTTAGTCCTTCAGCTTCTGGCTTTCCCAGTCATAAAAGAACCCACCCTCTTTAAAAACCCTCTCTTGAGGCTTGCGTACAAAAAGTGCCTGAAAGACTGAGAGTTTTCTTCAGAAGGCTACAGTGCCATATATAGATGGTTTGCAAAGCACCATGTCAGTAATGAACAATGCTTGCTACCTCCTTTTGCTTTCTGAGTTTTGAATGGGCTTTGGTCTACACTGTTGTCTCCATTTCTTTCGTGGATAGTACCGGTCTCGTTTAACCTCTTACCAATTGACTGCCAACAATGAAGGTGTCTTTACTCACACTTGTGCATTTGATTCTTGTTGTAGCACATCACCGCCAAACCTTCAAGGAGATCATCAACAAAGTGGCTGTGGTAAAACAGGAAGATGTAAGTATGCCTCATCACTGTTTCATCCTCTCCATTCCAGCTTTGAGTAGCAAAACATCACCATCTCTCCTAGCACTGCAGGTGTGAGTATGAATAGAGCCCCTCCACATGTTGGTACTAGTAGTGCCCTTTCCATTCCACTCCACCTTTACATCTTTGAGTACCACAAGCTTCCAGTGCATCAATGCTTACCAGATTGGTCGCCTCACAGCCGCGCTGGCAAAAGATCCTTGTGGAGAGGCCAGGCAGAAGTGCAGAGCGGAAGAATCTTAGTAGCAACTTCCCAGACCTACGGCTATCAAAGGGAGATACCCACTTGAAAGTGGTAATCATGACCAAGAGCCTTGGGTGGATCCGTTTTTTTCTGTAATGTCCTCCTCCGAAAGGAGTGGAGGGTGGCAGGAAGGGTGGAGGAGTTAATCTCGCGTTTACGTTCAGGCATGATCAGTAGCAAAGAAGTCAAATCTCTTGAAGTTGCCCTAGGATAATAATCCATCTGCTCCATTCTTATAGTTGAAAGATGTGTAGCCATGATTTTAATCCATCGTGACAAACCATCTTATGCCACAGAAAACTAGAGCTGAATATGTGGTTGCAAAGTATTGTCGACTGGTTGCACTCGGCCACCCTATGTATACCTGGTGAACTAGGCTCTGGAACAGTCTCTTTTAAAAAAAAAAAATATAACTGTTTTATTTAGCCTTTTCAAAAAAGAACATGACACAATATATTTCAAAATGAAGCAGTGAGAATTACATAAAATGGAAAGCACGGCCTGAGCCCCCCACCCAGGCAGTTAGCAACCATTAATTACAGTGTCACTCAGAGCGTATACAGAAAAACATCATTCCCTTCAAACGACTCCAATACAATACTATCAGCAAGTTGGAAAGTTAGTTCCTGATGAGCCTCTGTCGTTGTCAGATTTGGACATGTTGTACATATCAAAAGCAGTTCTAGACTTCATGTGGAGCCCTCCCACCAGTTGCAGGCCTCGTATGTAAGTCGTTAAGGGGCGTCATATGACATTGAACTTGCCAGTCAATCCAGTATAACAGCAGTTAATTTTTCTATGGCGTAATGTGACCAGATCTTTTTCCACCAAATATTCAGAGAAGGGGGTAGACTGTTTCCACATCTGGGCCACACACAGTCGTGCGTCTAACAGTAAGTGAGAAAACAGGCGGCTCTGTGGGGGTCTTTGAAGGAAAAAACCTATCTGCCCCAGGACCCCCAAAGAGGATGATTAGTAGATCAAGCGGTAGCAAGAGATTCATGATGGTCTGTATTGTGCTTTGGATCTCCACCCCAAAAGTACAGATCAGTGGGTAGGACCACCAAGTGTGCAAAAATGTGCATCGTTCACTACACTCCTTCCAACATAGGTCGGAGCCCCTGAACATCTTTGCAAGTCTGATGGACATGAGGTACTAACGAGTCAGTATCTTATAAGCATTCTCTGTGTAACTACCCCCTCCCCCACCTCTTCCTTCCTTCATCCTTTGCCTACCTCCCCTATTCCTTTCCTCTCTCCCTTGAATTTCTCTCCCCCTGCCTGCTTTGTATAACCTTATGCCTATGCTCCGCTTAATCTCCCTCCCCGTTACCCCTGTACATTATTTACCCCCTTACCCTTCTACACGCCTTGAACCAACGGATGTAACCTGTAACCAATGTACCTTCTGTAACAATGTGTAACTTGTAACCTATGTAACTCTCCTCATGTAAAGCTATATATAAACTCAAGTAAATAAATAAAAAAGAACTAATGCAAATCGAAGACTTAGCCGCTCTCTGCCATATTGCACCCCATGTGTCGTCAGAATCTCGACATCCAGTTCCTTTTCCCATTGTAGCACAAAGCGTGTTTTTTTTTTTTAGAGGGACGAATTAAAGAATGAATTGGTACAGCCACGATATGCCTCTATGGGAGTAGGCTTACGCTGGAGGGCCTGTCGTGTCGAGAGCGTGTAGAGTGTAGGCCCTGGCTTAACCAATAGGTGTTTTGCCTGGTCAGTGTTATGTTGTAAACATTTATTAAGCACTTGATTACCCATGAGGGTGTCTTGGCGCTAGTCACAGTATGGCAATGATGTACTGAGTTAAGAAGACCTATAGTTGAGAGTTGATTAGCCAGGTTTTGAGGGATTTTCTGAACTTAGTGGCCATGTCTCTCCATGAACCTAAGTCACCATCGTCTTAAAAAGCCACATAGAGCAGGGGATCAGCCCTGCATCCAGTTAAAAGAGCCTGGATTGACCCAGCCTGGCGGGAAGTTTGGGTTATGTGTCAGGGGGGTAAGCTGGAAGGGATAGCATGGAAATGCTCTACTTAATTTCAGGAATAATCTCCTTTTGAGTTTGCAAACCGTAGCTAATTTTAATTCCTTTAAGTACTCCATGAAATGTTATTTGGTCTTTTAGGTGCTATTTTTGTCTGCTCTTGGTTCTTAATGGCAATAAGCCGGGGGGGGGTGTTGTGTGTTGAATTAATGATAATAATAATAGGATTACTGATTGAAGCATTTCTGTAACTAGTTTCGCAGTGCGTGCCTTGAGCTACCTTTGACGAGGCAAGCCTTGAAAAACCCTAAAACATTTACTTAACCTGCAGGTCTAGGGATTTAAATATTCTGCTCAACCTGATTCTAAAGCTCTAAGCCCATATACTGGTTTCATATTATGTGATCGTGGGCAAATATTTTAATTCACTGAGCCGCCATTTTCTTCTTTATCGCATACGAGAGCACCTCCAATTACCAAGTTCAGCATATCTGCTGTACAAACAACAATTTTGCTTGATCTAATAGATTAAACGTTTGCTCCATGTAGAATACACATTTATCCACATACAGGATACACATGACCTGACTTGCTTCTTAGTTTCCTTAACTGCATTGTCATCAGGGTGGGAGAAGGAATGTTTCTCAAATCATGTTTAAAAACTATCACTTTTAATAAATAGATACCTGAAGCATGAAGTGATAGCACACTTATTTGCAATCAGCAGATTTTCCATGGAAATTGCCACCACATTTCCCACTGACGTGGCTTTACTGCTAAAACTATATAGTGTACAATGTTTGAAAATCAAGTTTCTGCAAACTAGTCATTTGCACATCACCAAGTGTTCTGATTCTACTTAAATCTTTGTTTGCATCACACTTCTGAATCATAAATAAAAAATATTTAGTATTTTCTGATATATTCTGAATTACTCGTACAATTCATTTACAAGCTGTTTAAATATTCTGTGTTAGAAAAAAAACTGACATCTATCAACCTTCTTTTTCACAATGATTGTCAGACAAAAACCTCCAGGATAAGAGAAGAAACAATTAGTAAAAAGAAAAACTGGCCTTTGACCTGTGTCCTTGAACAGATAGCAAATGTGTCAAGATAAAAGCAAGATTTAAAATCGTCTTCATTGCTCATTCACGTTCTGAATGAACGGAACGCATGTTCCTTGCAGCTTAAATTCATGCGCCAGAACGGGCGAGTAGGTGCTAAAAATAGCTAGACTTGATAAAATCTGATTCGCCATAGAGTGTGGGCGAGTAGATTTTTCGAGGCATGCTAGGGATGTCCAGTTGATTGAGCTTTCCATTTGTTGTGTTAATGTGTGACTTGTTCTTCTTAGGGCATTCATATTAATGAGAACTCAACGGAAACGAGTAGCATATGTGCCAAGAAATAATCCATGGCCATTCATGCTTTTGTGGAGGATGACAGGGTTGAGGCTGGTTGGGCTAGGACTCGTTCAATCACATGTCAGGCAAGCACATATGACTTGCCCTGCCCTTTTAGGCTTTCAGAGGAACTGGCATATTTAGAAAATGTCCTTTTATCTGTAGGGTGGTTAACTTGTGCTTGGAAGGAGATGTTCTCCGGGGTAATAACTCGCTGAATGCATCCACAGAGGTTGTAATCCTGGCATTTTCATCTGACGTATTTTCTGCGCTTCTGATGAAAATTGGTTTACCCTACTCACTGCCCTTCTCTTCTGAACTGGGAACGCTTATAAATGTTCTAAATTCCAATGTACATGTATTCTAAATACACAACAGCAGTTGCTAGAGCTGCTGCATGTGTGCACCTCCTGAACCATACTGTATGAGGTGTACATTTGGTCTAAAAATACAACCATAACCATATATTCGCATTAAGCACTCGGATGCTACATGCTAGCAATACTTAAATCCCAAGGAACATGTACGTTGCATGTGCTCTAGGTAGTGTGCCACTGGCACTCTCTTTCAAGCCGAGGTTTGCTAGCACAAAAAATGTATATTTTAAACTTCTGGTGTCACTGAATTTCTCTTTCAGGGAAATGTTGCACTTTGCTGTAGAACTGTTTCCTAGACATGCCGAATTAAGCTGTAAATGTACACAGGAAGTTGCTTGCCCCTGCTGCAGCGAATGAAGTGTTACTCGCACAGGAACTGCCCACTCCTCCCTTTGCACTGAATTTGCAGGCCTGATTGATGATAACGATGGAGGGTCACATTCCTGGAGGGTGTGCACACAGTATGAGGCAAGCATTCCTTAGCTGGAGGGAACTCCTAGTAAAAGGTCACAATATAAGATTGTGGAGGCCGGTTACACTGTGCCATTAGAAAAGCATCGCTTCACAGTAAGGATAGAGTGCATCAACCAGTCTCACATAAGAAAAGATGCGAGTGAAAACAGTCACTGTATTGAAACAAATCTGTACCATAGAGCACCTGCAGTGCAAGAAATTAAAACGAGCTTTGACAAAGCCAATAGGATTGGCTTGCGTTTGAGTCCTGACTAAAACAATAAAAACAGCCTTCTGCAGTGAAAATGCAAATCAAAAATAATTGCTTCCAGTATACAATGCATCAATGAGGGAAATAATTTAAATTGTAATAATTAAAAGTGCCTTTGAGATGTACAATAGTCCCTAATGCATTACTTTGCAAACACTACAAAGAGGCAGGAGGTGAGAGGGCAATAATCCTCTGGGTAAAGGTAAAGTACCCTCTATGTATCTTTTAATGAATTGGTAACAGTTGGTCTAGCAGACAGTGTAGGAAGGTTACAGGTCCCTAGGGTGGGTCTGGCTGTCACATGGCAGACTGATCCAGACCTCGAGGGTGCCCCTGTAAACAAGATGCACCTCTAAATTTATGTCGTTTTTTGCTGTGATATCTTCTTTGTTGATTTGATTTCTTTCCCTTTTTGTAGAGGGAAAAGTATGTGATCCTTAAGAAGCGGTATCAACCTCTTGTCGCAGACACAGCCACCACTGCTACACCAGTAGCCGCAGTGCCTGCTCCCATGTGCTCACGAGTGCAGCCACCAGGCCCTGGCCTGGTGCAATGGGAGGGCGAGAGTCGTGCCGCTAAGTCTACTGTCCAAGCTCCCAGTCCCCCAGCCGAACGAACTTCACCAAAGGAGAAACACCTTGGTGCCATTCCCCGCACCCAGGTGAAAGACTTTTCTGCAGTACTCCAATCACAACTCTCCTCCCAGGTAAGCATGCATGGAAATCATGGCACATGTGCATGTTCACTCTTGCTATAAGCTTAACGTTACATGTCTGTTTTTAATATGCACTGTACAAATGGGTAGCGTTTCGTTATTTTTAAATTTTATTTAGGAGTTTTGTGCAGTGCCGCATATCAGCTTGACTGTCTGGGAATTAACAACGGCTTCCATGATATATGAAGTCCACACAAATACGAGGTTTTGGCCACTATCTGATAATCATAATTCACTAGTGTTGTCATCCTGAAAATGTCTGTTTCCATGAGTTTCCTTGAGCATAGAAAATTGCAGTCTGCCCTCAAGTAGTGATTGAAGATATTCCAGATGGCCTAGATGCTGAATCGTCTGATTTCATATGTATGCCATCTGTAGGTTTGTTGAAGAATCGCGTACAAGTTGGCCTTTTATAGAGTCCTGTCTGGAGTACAACTAGGTGCAACCTTTGCTATGAGGCAGGGCCTTTCTTTCAGTAGGGTGTGTGTGTGAGACCTAGATTGGCCACCTGGGAGTATATAATCAATCCCAGGTGCATTAGGGGTGCGACAGGTGTGTTTGTCCGTTTTTTGTGCCCAGAGCAATTATGGATTACAGAAGGAGGCAAGAGGCTGGCACAGTCCTCTCTTTAATACAGATCGCTCGCATCTTATCGGAAAGGGGGCGTGGCAGGCATGAGCACAAGACCTTTAATAAACTCAGGCTTTCAAGTGTTGTACTTTAAATTAATTTATTTGTTTTTCTTTTTTGTAATTCAGTAGTGAAGCAATTGTAGATAAAAAGTTATGATAAAAGATTTACTTATTTATGCAGTCACTTATATACATGTTAAAAACATAGAATAATGTAACTATAAGTAATATGTAAATTTGTTAAGCTGAACTAACGAATATCTATATTTTTAAAAACATAATTATTATACACCTTTATACAAAGTTATAGACCTATGTAGGTACATATCTATAGTCCACATAAATGCTTATATACAGAGGGATATGCTGTATATTTATGTTTGCGTATGGTGGTTATGTGGGGAAGTGCCAATTCTTGAGTAGTCTTCTGAAGATAAGGTGGTTATCCGTGGCTCGTATGTTTGGGGGTAAAGAGCTCCATAGTTTGGCTGCCTGAACAGAGAAGGATGTTCCACCTGATTTTTTTCTCGTATGGTGGGATTTTGAGTCGTGGTGCCACTCTAGAGCGGAGGTTCCATTGTTGAATTTATTTGGTGATTTCATACCTAATGAAGAGCGGTCCTGTTCTATGTATCGCTTTGTGGGTGATACAAATCAGCTTGAACGTGGATCTTCTGGCAACCGGTAACCAATGCATGGCCTTCAAAGCAGGGGAGATGTGGGCTTGCAGCTTTATATGCAAGTAGTCTGGCAGCAGAGTTCTGAATCTATTGTTGGCTTTTCATTAGTCGTTAAAGGTGATCCGTGGTAGAGGCTATTGATGTAATTAAGTTTGGATAGAACAAGAGAGATGGTAATGTGGGCCTTGTGTGGAAATCCCAGATGGGGGGAAGATTCATCACAGAGTTTTTATAGTAACAAAGTTTGATCTTGCTAGTTTGTCCACTTGGGCTTTCGTTGATAGCTTGGGGTCCATGGTCATTCCAAGGTTTCTTACTTCCTTTGATACTTTAGGCGTTGTTCCCAGGCTATCAGGCCAGTCGGCGAGTGGGCAATAATTTTGCCAATTGCCAAACATAAGTATTTTGGAAGCATTCAATTTGAGATGGCTTCATGCCATCCATTGAACCACGGTTCTGAGACAACTAAAAACTGGGGAGTTTCCAATTTCTTTGGGGCATTCCAGTTGAAGAAGTATTTGCGTGTCATCTGCATATTTAAAGCATGTGAGGTGAAATTGATTGATTGGTGCCGGTAATGGCTTCATGTAGATGTTGAAAAGCTTGGGTGAGAAGATAGAACCTTGAGGGACCCCAGCCTTTGTGAAGTACGGTTTGGATGAGAAAGGGTAGGGTGTGGATGAAATGAGTTCTGTTGTGAAGGTAGGATGTGATCCAGTCTAAAGCAGTCACAGCTATGCCGGAGTTTTTAGAGTCTTTTTACCAAAGAGTCCAGGTCAACTGTGTCAAAGGCAGCCGAGAGGTCCAAGAGAAGTAGCGCAACAACTCCGTTGCGGTCAACTGTGTTCTTAAGGTCATCCTAGATGGCAGCGAGGGCAGATTCTCTGCCTCTTCCTGGACAGAATCCCATTTGAAAGTCTGAAAGTATGGCATTACCGTCAGTGAATTGTGGCATCTGGGCGAATGCTGCCCTTTCTATCAGTTTGCCCAGGAAAGGCCTATCTGTAATCGGTCTTTGGTTGTCCGGGTAAAGGGGGTCCAGGTTTTTTTCTTCAGTAATGGGCGTATGTATGACTTTTTGAGTTCTTCTGGAAATATTCCCGTAGTTAAGAAATTGTTGATTCTTCTTACAGGTGTGGCAGCAGAGGTTGTTAGAAGAATTGTCGTGAAGGTTTATTATGGACATGGGTCAGAAGGGCAGCCGGCAGGCCTGCTCTCTTTGACCAGGTCCATAAATTCATCCTGTGAAATTTGTTGGAATGAATGGAGAGGCTGAGTTAGAGTATTCTTGGATTGTTGTTTTGGAAAAGGTTTGATGCTGGTGCTTTTACTTTGTTTTAAATTTGAGTCCAACGTGTCTGCTTAGGCTATTTAATGATTTGCCAGTTTGTCTGTGAAATCTTAAGTAATAGTATGATCTCCTTCTAGGCAATTAGGTTTTCAAAATTCAGGGAGAATTTGATAGAATCCTTTATTTGCACATTTAGCATTTTGAGTTCCGTCTGAATAGCACCTTTTCTTAGATTTTTTGATAACTGACTTGTATAATCTGTTAAGTTTCTGTAGGCGAAGTTGGTTTTGAGCCAGGTACATTGCAGCTTTCTAATTAGTTTTTTTTATCTCTTTTACCTCAGCATTTATCCAAGGTGCTTGTTTTCTTTTGTTTTGTTGTCATTTTTAGTGGTATTAGGCTATCAAAAGCTTCCTGTAGCCACTTCTAAAGTTTTTTAATAGAATTTATTGTGTCTAGTTCTGTACTGGATGTTAGTTGTGTTTCTAAGTGTTCCAAATTGAGTTTGTTCCACAGCTGATAGGTGGATGCATGTTAGCTGGTTTTAGGTGCATTACTTTGGGTTGGGTTGTGTTGGAAAGCAAGCAAATGGTGGTCTGACCATGTGACTGTAGTCATTGTTTGAGAGGTTACTAGTTCTGTATTTGCAAAAATTAGATCTAGTATGTGTCCAGCGATGCGTGTGGATTTGTAGACGATCTGATGCAGGTTCAGTGCGTCAGGCCAGTGATGATTGTTTTCGGATAGGGCATAATGGGTTTGTCAAACCTAATTTTGAGGTCACCCAGAATGCACAGGTTGAAGTTTAGTGTTCTCAGGCTTTAAACAGTGTCTAGAATTGTGTCTGGGAATGTTACATTGCTATGTGGAGGTCTCTAAAGGAGCAGGAAGTTACAGGAGGGAGACGGTGTAGGATTGCATCTGGTGAAAAGGGCCTCACAACCTTAGTGTTGGTATTAGCTGTGTGAGGATAGCAATTGTGTAGCTGTTCTGTTTCGTGTTACTCGTCAAGCAGGCTATGAAGGCATTTTGATGGGTCTGCGTGTGTAGGTGGTGGAGGTGGTGGTTGAGAGTGAGCTGGTGAGCTGTGTTGTTTTTGTAGTGTAACCTTGTTATGCAGTAGACCTAGAGAAGCAAAGTTGTGAGGAGTGGCATGTTGCTTATTCTGTTTGCATCTGTTTAGGTGGAAGGTGTACGAGTTAGTGGTGGTGGTGCAGCATGTGGGTTATGTAGTAAGGGTCTGCATTGTCAAATGGATAAGAGGCGGTTAAGAGAGATGCTGTGTTGCTGTATATGTGTTAGGGTAGGGGAAGAGAGAAAGTTTGGCATTGGAGTTTGTTCATGGTATCATTTGTCACACTGTGGACAGGTTTACACGTTAGTAAGGTCTGCCTGACCGGAATAGTATGTTTGCCAATCATGTATTTGATTTTGATTTTTAAAATTGTAACAGACTGTAACTGCAATGTTTAAATACGTCTGTACATATTCAGACAGTGCCAATTTAATAGAATAATAATGATTTTCTTTGGGGAGGGTGGTTTCTTTCTTTCATGGGGGGGGGGCAGTGGGGTTAGCACTGCTTTAAATGTTTTTTTTTATTATTTTGTCCTCATACGCCAAAAAAGATATTCTCAGAGTAACCGATTCCTGCCACCCCCTACACAGCAGCAGAGGGGCCCCTTCTTAAACTCTGAAGATCTTAATGGATGCTCTTTCTGCAGATACCCAATGCGTACCACACGGTACTACAGAATATAGATTCAATTCAGTTCTTCCATCTTTCCAAGCCCTTGAACTGAGCTTAGGGTAACCCAATCTGCAAAAAGGCATAATCATTGGACAAAATCGTTCACATCCTATCCAACCAGTTAATACATGGGATCCAAAAATGCTTCCTTCTCTTCCAGGCTACCTTATCCAGTTTAAGTGTATGCTTAATTTCCCTCATCCAATCTAGGTATGAAGGTGCAGTGTCACTAACCCAAAGTTTGCATATCTCTCTACGAGCGAGAATAATTAAATACAGAGATAATTTATTAATGTCTTGAGGAAGTTCCTCATAGTTAGAAAAGATTCCAAAGAAAACAAATGATATACTAACCTGTATATCAAAATTGAAGAGCGTTTTCATACCTTCTTCTACCTCAAACCAAAAATTCCTTAAAGCTGGGCAAGTTAACAACATGTGAAGGTTGTCTGCCTTTTCCTGGTAACACTTTGGGAAACAGGGAATAGGACCCTTAGAAAATTTGGCCAGCCTCGCCAGAGACCAGTACACTCTATGGAGAGAAAAAAGATGATTGCGCTTTAAATTGGCGGGTGACACTGTAACGTGAAGTAAATCAAAGGATACTTGCCATTGATTCTGCAAGTCGACATCTGGAACTTCGTTCCTCCAAAGTTGTACCGGGAGACAGAAATCCCCATCCTCTGCTTCCAGGATTGTCCAATAAAGAACTGATGTTTTTATTCTCCTTGCTTTCTTCAATAAAATTTGCTCCAAAACTGAATTAACGCCAATTTCAACTGCCATAGCCTGAGCCCAACTCTTGATTTGTAAATATTTAAACTTAGATAAGTTATCATGCGTAAGAGTAGAGATCTCTTCCCAGGTCAAAAGGACCTCTTCCGGCATTAACTGACCCCAAGATTTTACATTTGCTACCCGAAGCGGAATAGTCAATGCGTCTTTAGTCCACTCTGTAGAACCTGGTGAATCCCAGATTGCACTGGGCTCCAAAGCTCCTTAAATAGAAAGCTGAATAATGCCAGTCACACTGTTAATGGAAGGATAGTGCTTATAGTACCCTCACCGCGTATGTCAGGCAGCGAGTTTCAAGGAAGCCAGGCTTTCGGATACACCCTTAGAAGCAAAGGTGGGAAGCAGGCCGCTGTAAACGCATCCACAGATATTTTGCCTTCGGCGGTGGCTAAGTCCAAGGCAAAATTTTCCAAGAGGACCGGGAAAAAAAAATATTTCCAAAGCACAGAAGCCTGTCACGGAGGTCAAACCACCACCTTCATTGAAGGCTTACTTTGAGTCAGTCCCTGCGGTATTGGAACTTAACACTCTGTCGGGACTTCAACACTTGAGTCTTCAAGGGGTCTCCAAACATAAAATAAATATCATCTTCTGTGAAACTTAGAATCAGATCTAGGTCTGGAGCAAGCAGAGCCTTTAGGGCTCGTTAGGATGCAGAGTTCTGAAATGGCGGGTAATGACCCTAAAGGGCTGATCAGTACTTCAACAAGTAACAGCGGGGATGAGCCAACATCTATTCCCCCAGTCATATTGGCACTGCCCTAAATGTTGTCACCTCGATCCGGTGGCTAGATTGTTAGGCGGAGTGGGGTCTCATTGCTTATACACAATGGGATGTTGACACTCTTGGCTGTGTTAATTTGGCGTTTGAATGAAACATTGGTTGCGGTGTAGTGCACTTTGGTCATAAAGAAATTGTGCACATTGTTGCAGAGATCATGGGCAGGGTATGTGAGAACTCGATGCAGGCAAGTTCGAGGTCTGTATTATCTCGGGAAGTTCTTTGGCGTAGTTGAAGTGAGTGGATTTTTCTGGCACAAATTCGTGTTTTGGGCTGAGATGAGAACTTTATGATGGTTTGTGTGGTACAGTTGAAAGACTGTGGCTGATTTGGGTTTTTGTTAAATTATCTCTAGATGGTGAAAAAGTTGCTTGAATGTGGTGAGGATGTAGGGGTCCCGTATGGGTTTGTGAGCTCTGGAGTGGGATGGTAAGAGAGTGGAAGCTGTCTCAGCATTACCAGTGATTGTTGTGTTGAATATCAAGCAGGGTTAGGTGCTTACTTTGAGCTGGCGGGCTCCGCCTGCTTGCTTTGTGCCATCCGCACTAGTAAATAATTGCAATACGCACTGTGTTTTGTGATCATTTAATTCAGTCTGGGTGGTAATTAAAATAGGGAAACGTAGCTGGCAGACACCTGATGCCTTATTACCAGTGCCTTCCCTCAGTGCTGGTGTCATACTCCGATCGTCATGTTACCAGAGGGTCAGGCAGCACTTACACTGACACATGCACTAGGGCTCTTCTGCCAGACATCGTGGATGCACAAGGACTTATTTCACTACAGACCTGGCCTGTGCCTATGTCGGATCATTTGGGTACACCCCCAGATGACGCACAATAGTCTCACTTTTTGCAGCAGCCCTGGGCGGAATGAGCATCAGCCCAAGCATGTCTGCATGCCAAAATATCATTACCTCCCTACCTTTTCCCATGTCGTCATAGAGTGGGGTCATTGAGCATCACAGACCCCACGCCAACCTATAACTAGTTGGGAAAGGGTGAGACTACCTTACTATCTCAGCCTCCAAAAGACCTTGCAGCCATTCCTGAAGCGGGAACTTTCTAAGCCCACCTCTCACCTACTGTCGCCCACCACTGCCAGTTGCCTCTCTGCTTGACGCTGCCCTGTAGCCAAGGACAATGAAAGGACCATTTGGCAGTGGCCTGGTTTTGTCACCTGGGGAAGCACTGTGCAGCCATTGTTATGCTCGTTCGTGAGAGGCATGGTCCTGTTGGGGCCAGGGCAAAGATGTATTGATTGTGAACAGTGGATGTGTGCTCCTTTGTGATTGGCTGCATGTGTTTTGTATTTGAATGCTTTAAAAATTATATAATTTTTCTCTGAAGAGCATGAGGTTTAAGTGCAGAGAAGCCAGCTGGTGTGTATATATTACTGAGCCCAAGAAAAGTTTGTTTGACGGCATGTGAATGTGCATATTGTGGAGTTTGGAGATTTATAATGCACAATAATAAGTGACTCCTTATTGGAGATGCGCCGAAAGCGTATTAATCTGTGACGTTAAACTGATCCTAAAATCTAGATTGGTGATTACCGCCATTACTCTGTGGGTAGCTTTTTGCAAAACAAAGATGTATTTCAAACATGACGTTGGAAAATACCTCAAGATATGATGTTCAGGAAAAGTTTTTTAATCCTACCCCTCTTCAGTGTTACATTACTGCACCCTGATCTTTGTTTGATTTGAGGGCCAGGCCCCCTTCTGGTGTGCAAGACTATTAGCATTCACCATCCACTTTTCACCACATGCCTGAAATGCCAGTAGGACTGGAGTAGTCACTTGTTGTGAGGTATTCTTCACATGCCAGGCTCGTGCAGAGCCAGCGGTGTTGCAGCATGATGAGTGGTATCCCTACTAGCTGTGAAAGGCCAAAATAGCTAGTTCAGTGAGAGTGATATTTCAGACTAATCTCTCTGAGGGCACATTTCTAGGATGGCATGTGTATTTGTAAAGTGCTTCTTTAACTCATTAGAGCATCTTGGCACTGAATGAGAGATGTGTTCTTCCCCAATTCAATGGTACTCATTTTATCGACCTCAAATAGTTGAAAAGGTGATTAGACGTGTTGTGATTCACAGTAGTAACCTCCTTACAGTCTGTAAAGGCATTTCATATGTTAGCACTGTGACAATTATTTCAAGGTAGGTGATGATGCACACGAGGGAAAGTTAAGAGGTATTCTGAAGGGCCAATGACTGAAAAGTGGAGTGGTCTTCATTTTAGCAACCCCAGATGACTTTTCTCAGCTCTCTACTACTTCTGCTCGCTACTAATGAAAGGCTAAACCCAGAAACACGTGTCTGACGATAACAGCACTACCTGCACCAACTTTGGTGAAAAACTACAGCAACTTTGAAGTAAGCGTACTGCATTTACCAGAATCCAATGGCGTGAACTGTGCAGGGATGAGAGGCCGTGTGCTCCCTGAAGACTGAAAAGTCAATTGGACCAGTCCAGAGTCCTCTCATATCTCAATATCATCTCTGAAAGACTGTCAGACTGAGGTATGGTCTTATCATGCAGATCAGCACCTCACGCCTCAGGTTAGTCCTGCTGGAGTAGAGCAATCCACTGTTTATGGTAGTGGAAGGTAAGTAAGGCTGTGAAAGTAGTCTGCTATATTCCAATTCAACCATTAGCTGGGGCGCAGAACCGTCATTAAGAAACCCTAAGGAAGGTAATTATTATTTGGCAACCAACAGCTGCCATTTTTCAAATATGCTCATGAAGCAGTGCCTTGAGGGGTTTGTTGAAATTAGGTTTTTTTTGTCCAGGCTGTGGTGGTGGTCGTTCCAAATCTTTTTTCTATAGCCTTCCTGTCATTGCCCTTTTCACATCTCCAACTGTTGTGAATTTACTGACTCGATGTCACCACATGCGGTTGTTCACTCTTTAAGGCACTGGGGAAATGCTGTGTGTAGAATTTGGTTCTTTGTGCCACTATTTTGAATATGTTCATGAAATACCCCTGTCAGCCATGGAAGTATCCTTGGAAGTGGGAACATTTGGTGTAGATGTAGTAAATCCACTTGCTACTCCGAATCAATTCCACATTTTTTTTTAGTATTAGAACTACTCTTTGGAATCCGTTGATAGAGGATCTTACTGCAGTTCTTGAAGTGGCTTTTTGAATTTCAGATTGCGGTAAAAAAAATTAGAGATGAAAGTCATTTGATTTTGAAAGAAGCGACCACCTGTGTGTGGCTTCCTTGGGGCCAACTTGGTAGTAATGGTAAACAATGTCCTGATACATCTATTCCCCTACAGGCTAGCAAATCATGTATTTTCCTCTTTATGGGTACTACAGATGAGGTTGGTTTTAAAAGCAAGAGTTGATAATCAAAGCTTTGTGGCAAAAAACAAAGGTATCCATTTTCATTTTCAAGTGAAGCTAAAATGTGTAATTTGGCTGTGAAATTTAGCACACTCTTGCTTCTGACTTTGCTTTGATTTTTACTTAGCACCCTGGTGGTTTTGCTGGTTATATAATAGGAGGTTCAGGCACTGGAGGAGCCATTAGGCCTGGTACTGCCTCATCTTGAGTCACTCTACTGGTAGCAATCAGGCACTACCTTATCTCGGGTATGTGGTTAGCTGTAGCAAACCCCCCACTGTAATCTTAGCTGTATTTTCTGGAACTTTGCTGGTATTATACAGGTATTTGCATTGTACTTCCCTATCCCTGCGAAAGGGATAGACTAATGAGTTACAATATACTGTGTATATTTTATACAAGGCTTCAAGCTCATTATGAGGATAAGTATTGGTTTTCTAGATTGGTCTGTGGAGAGCATGGCTGAAATTCTATTGATTGCTGTCTGGCTTATATGAGGCCTATTGCATGAGATGCAAGAGATTTGAAAATTTGGTGTAAGCGTGGCTCAGGAAATGTTGCAGCACATTAGCATGAGAGCAGACCATTACACATGCAGAGAAGAAAATCTTTAGCAGTTCGCTGTATCATAGCTATGAACCGTCATTGATGTGCTTCAGTAGGGTCCATCAGGGACCGACCAACCAACCCCACTGAAAGAACTGGAAGGGGTGGCGACATTAGGAGCAGGGCTGCACCATCGTGTTTAGTGGTTGTGACTTTTGGAATGATCTGGTGTGTTGCGGGGGTAAGACATCCAAGTTATACACTTCAACAGATCTCCTTAGTGCCCCATATTTCACTGAGTGAGTCCAGTCTCCTATTTCAGGGTTTGACACACTAAAAGAGATTATTGTACACAAAGGTGTAGGCTGTTTTCCAAGGGAGGCTTTCAGGAAACAGGATCCTCCACCCAACACACCCATGAAAGCAGCCTACTGTACCCCACCAAAAATATCCACCCACGTGTCCTGTATGGCCAATCCAGGTCTAGTGCTAGTTACGCCTCCATGAAAAATGTCCTGTTCCCGCCCCCCACTACACTCTGTAGAACTTTTGTAAATGCATGGTCTCTGCTAAATCCTCTTACAATTGAGAAACTATTAAGGTATTTGTCCTGGCTAGGCAAACATTTCCATATGAGCTGATAAAACGTGCACTTTAAATATCAAAATGCTTTTTACAATATCCTCTTTTTAGTCAATGGGCAGATCAGATAATATTTACTTTATTTTTCTATTGTAACTCATTGGCATTGTGTTAGCTATGATGGTATCCGTTTTAGTGAGCAGTGAGCAAGCTTCATTTTTTGCTGATTGGTACTCTCATGCTAACACTCCCTTTTTTTAATTTGTTGTCTCTCAATATAGTGGACAGGTCTTCATAGCGTTGGCTGGGCTCATCCTGTGGAACGTCCATCTAGCAGTCCAGACTCTCCGGAGGGCCGAGGTGCCAAATGTCAATCAGCAGTATCACAGGAGGATGAAGAAGCAGAGCACAGCCCCAAAGTATGTAGCATTGATTTGACAACTAATTAATTTGCTGTGTTGTCCATGTAAACTAATTTTATTTTACACAGCTCTGGTTGAAATTAACTGCTTTTCCATCTTAAAAACCTGTGCCACAACCTGTTCTTTGAGGCATTCTCATGTATTATGTTCTTGCTTTGTTGGTAATTAAGTTTTGGTGTTAGCTTGGGAAGTAGGCTTGCATTGAGCTGACCTGTTGAGTGCATACTCGTGTTTTGGCAATGGTGGTACAGTTGTGTTTTGGGTTTTAAGCTCTTGTTTGGATGCACTCATGCCTCAGTTAAGGTCAGGCTGTATGCTTGTGTCTTGGGATGTGGCTATACTGGTGTGTTCACAATTTTGATTCTGCCCTATGTTGGTAATAATCTACCAGGGCAATGGGTTCTGCTTTTGCATTCCCCATTTTTGGTTCTTGTCTTTATTTTTACACTCAAATCTGGGTTTCCGCCTGCAGCTGTATTTAGAATCTGTCATGCAGTCCTGCTCCTATGAGGTCAACATGCAAGAATGTTTATATGTTGGACATTCCCCTAGTGACTGTTACCTGTGTGTGAGGTGATGGTGGTCATTAAGTGTACTCTAATTTATATCAGTAAAGATCACTTCCCACAAGTTTCTGAGGTTCTTCACTGCTTGTCACTGGAGACAAGGGTAGGGAAACACTGCAATGCCGACCACCCGCTTTTCACCATGCAGATAATGGTGTTTTGATCTTGACACTTACGTCCGCAGGGAAGAACTATAAAAACTGAGTGCTGTCCTTCCACAGGTATTAAAGAATCGTCACAAGCTGCTCATACCCTTGAAAAGAAGTTTGCGGGGTTCAATCGGAACATGCAGAGGAGCCGCCTTCGATCAGGCGGCTCCTGTACGTTAACATGCCTGCATCATATGACATGTCTGCGCCATACGACATGTCTGCGCAAAGCATGATGTCACATGTACCATGTTGGCTTTTTAGATTGGGACAAATGCTGCCAGTACTGCAGTTACTCTTGTTGTGAAATAGACACTTGCAAGACCATAGCAAATTATTTGTCCAATGCTGTTTTAGTGACAAAGTTTGCAAGCATACAGGGTAACCATTTCCTACACTGGACGATTAAGTTATATACTAATTCTTTATTTAGATTCCAATCTTAAACCTTTGTTTCCAGTGCATACATGGGACATTAATGTTCGCTTCTTTGGATTATGGATGGCATCTCCGCCACTCTCCCATTTTTTGATCGTAGCAGGTACGCCCCGAGTAGACTGGTCAAGATGAAAAGACGCTTTCAGAGCTTACTTAAATGCCATGTATGAAGTTACTTTCACCAATAAAAATAGAAGAGCTCTCCTGATTCACAATTTGGGCCCTGAAAGTATATCGGTTTTAAAAAGTCACCTTTACAAGAAAGGAAAATGCAATTACTTCAAGAGGGCACAGGAGGCAAGCTTATCACCAATTAAGAACAGCTGCAAGGAGAATCTATTGACAATTTTGTTGTTGCTCTAGAAATGTATCTGCTACTGGTAATTATCTAGAACTTAAAGTTGAGATCATCCGAAAATAACTAATTGAAAGAATGTGAAATGAGAAAACCCAGGAAAGGTTTCTTTCCACTGAAAACCCTGACCATGCGAACATCTTGAGTATTACTAGAGCTATAGAAAATTCAGAAACCTATCTAGGAGAGGCCTCCACCCCTGTTGATACCTTGTGTTACAAAGAGGTCAAAGGTTCCTGTGAAAAAGAGTTTAAAACAAAATGGAAAATAAGTGCAACTGGAATAGCAAGCAGATCGCAAACAAAATAATGATTTTGATGGAACGTTAGAATTTGATTGGAGGTGTGTCACGTGTGGTTTATGTTGCGAAAGAGGGATCATATTGTTGGGTTGGAATGACCGGAGAACTGGACTTTATTCTAAACCCTAATCGTCTCGACTGATTAATTTCCAAATCTAAATTTGGCTGTATGATTATCGCATTGTTCCCTGAAGTATTTTTTGAACATTTTGACAAATAAAGGGGCTTTCAATATAAGATTTTTATTAAAAAGATGAAGCAAGACCTCTAGTTTACAAAGTGTGGAAAGTATCTTTGTCTTTAAGAGAAGACTTGCGTTAAAATTAGACCAGCTATGAGAAACTGATATTGTAGAGCCCATCAAGGGGTCTGAGTGGTTAGCCCCGGTTGCCTGGAAGGCAAGAATTACAATTAATTGTATGTGTGTATCTAAACAATCACAACATTTGAATTGTTTGCAATTCTTTGACAACACTATCTGAAATGATGTGTACCTTGAAGGGTTCACTTATGTTCACGACTTTCGATATGCGTATCACTGACTGTTCCTTGGTGAAGATTTAAAATATCTGACCTTGTGAGTTACACCAGTAGGGGCATTTTGCGAAAAGCAAATGCAATTTGAATAAGCTTCAGTGTCCTCATTAGTCCAGAGATTATTGAAGTAGATGTTCAAAAACATTCAGGGAGTAAAGCATTTCAGTATGACCTATTGGTGTCTGGAAGTAACACTTAGGAGCATGATGCCAGATTGATGCAAGTACTGCAGTCTTGAAGGAGAGATTTCATCCTCCACTATGAGAAGTGCAAGTTTGAGGAGGCGGGTAGAATACTAGATATCATATGTCCAAAGGGATGTGAAGCCAAAAATTAAATTTTCAAAAGCAATTGAGGAAGCCCCATCTCCTATGAATAGAGATTAATTGAGATCCTTTCTGGACTTAACTGTATTTTATTCAAAATGTGTCCTATATTTCAGAGCAATGATTGCGTACTTGAACCGGTTGCTCAAGAAATAAGGGATGCACAGAGTAAAGAGTGCTGAAATGCATTTGACAAAGTCTGTATGGGAATAGTTTCTTTAAGACTGCAGAAAACTTTTGATATTAGGGATACTAACATCATTGTAACGGACTCCAGCAACTTTGGTTTTGGGGCTGTGCTGATTTAAGGAGGAGGTGACTGTTTCCTCCTGGGCAAAGAATTGTTGCGATTGTGGTGGGGGCAGGATTCCAACCATATATTTTGGGTGTTTCATTTATCCTGGGAATGGACCACAAAGGGTCGATCAATTTATGCAGCATTCAAAGTGGAGGGAAGTCACACCCCGGGTTGCGAAGTGGATGTTTCGCCTGCAAGAATACAATTGTAGTCTTGAATATGTATCTGGTAAAAGGCATGTGGTTGCAGATGTTCTTTCAAGGATGCTTCTGTGTGAACCTATGTGAGAATATCAATGATAATGATGAAATTGCGTACATGACTTATCATCTTGGGGGAATATTGCAGGGAGACCTTGGTGAGGAAACGCGGAGAAATTGTAGGAGAGAAGTGATTCTTAAATAAATCAGGTCATGGCCAATGAACGGATGACCAAAGAAGTAAGAAATTTGCCCAGCAAATGACGGTATAGGTGCAAGTGGGGCAATAGTTAACATGTGATGAAAAATAAAGGGTTGGACAGTTGGCTGAGAAAAAAAAATTCTGCAGTTAGCTCACAAAGACCACATGGTCATTCATGTGATGAAACACAAGGTGCAAGAAGATGTTTGGTGGCCCAGAGTGGTTGGGTGTTTTATGAGGGATAATGAGACATGCATTTTATGTGAAAATATTCAAATGACTATGCCTTCACTAGTCATTCCTATTAAAACACCTACATTGCCAGTTACAATCAGTGTGTTGCTGGAGGCTTCAAATATTTCATTGTGCTTATCAAGTACATGACAAAGTTGCCTGATGTTGAGCTTGTGAATAATGCCAACACACAATCTGCAATCCAATTCCAACAAAAGGTGTTCAAGAATGAGTATTGTTCTATTGAGCTCATTGCAGACAATAGGCTGCAGTTAGCCATGAAGGACATAAGTGTTCCTGGAGGTGCACAGCATCAAGCATGGTCTTTATAACATCCTAGACTTAATGGGTTAGTTGAGCGCTTTAACCGCACTTTGAAAGACCAGTCGCAGTTAGTATTAGTAAACTCAGTTTGAGGTCTATAATCGCAGATAAGCTAAATTAGCTATTTGAATGACTTCCAACACTAGCATAGGTTTGTCACCATTAATTGCTGGGAATGCACAGAAAGGATAAGCTAAGGGCTCATCTCCAGCACAGGTGATCTGCATGTCACAGAGTGTGGTGCAGACTAACAGTGGAATGAGACGGAAAAAAGAAAGGTAGCAGCGGCACTGTGACAGGTTGATTTTGTGTGCCACCATTTGAAAGAGGTTTTGAGTGAAGTGGACGAGGATAAGATGTGTTTTTTTTTGTCACTCCTAGCGCTAGAAAAGTGTAAGATAAGAATAAATATTTTTCTTTAATCATAAGATATTAGTGTGCAATGAAATAATTTGCAGAAGCTCTTCTGCAACAAACTATTTGTCGATTGTAATTGTTTATATATTGTATAAAATGACCTGCTTCCCCATCCCTGATCCTCCCTTGTAATTTGTAAACAACTGTTTCAAGTTTTATTTTATGCAAACTTGTTCACCAATCTATGTTTACGAATCTGTTTGCAGTCCTGTTTATAGTTTCCTGGTTCTTCTGTTGTTAAGGGGAAAGGTGTGTTGATCCAGTCCTCTTATCTAGTTAGCAGGCAAGGCTGTTTGCCTATGAATCATTCCCCAAGTGAGGGTTGCCTGTGGAGGAGATGCAGGTGGGTCGTTTAGTGTACCACGGGCCCCGACTGTGGGAATGCTCCCCTGCTATACTTGGGGTCTAACAAGACGGAGATTGTGAGATTGCAGAGGCCAAAATGTGGCCGCCAGAACTCTTCTAGGCCTGCCTAGAGCTGCTCCACCTCCACCGCTATTCGTCAGCTTCACTGGCTGCCAGTGGCTAAACGGGTGGAGTTCAAGTCTCTCTGTTTTGCGTTCAGGATCCTGAGCTCCCCTGCTCCTGGCATTCTGGCCGGCTTGCTCTCCGCCTAAGGCCCTTCTCGTCGCGTTCGTTCAGCAGGTCAACACCTCGCAGCTGTCCCCTGGGTCAGGAGGGCTCGCGCCGATGGACGCTCCTTTCGCAATCTGGCAGCTAAGCTGTGGAACGCCCTTCCTGTTCATATCCGGAGCTTAGATAACTACCTGTCATTTCGGAAAGCACTGAAAACTCATCTTTTCCCATCTCCCTAGGTTTGGTAGTCCATGCCCTCTGTCTGTCTCTGTGGCCCTGCGGTCCTCGGGCCTCTCTTTCGCTTGCTTTGATGGGCTCTTTGCTGACGGCAGCCTTTATTGCTTTTAGCGCCGGGACGCCCCCTTTGCTGGGGCAGCTGTGCACTCTACAAATCAGCTAAACTTAACTCCTGGTGTTAATAAAGTGCACTCCTAACCAATTTCTGAGGTGCTTTGCTACTTCTCATCACTTTAGTATTGTTCCTTCAACTTTGCTTCTAGCTCTGACGGTATCTTGAGAGGCTCTGGTTGTGCGTTCATGCCTTTCAATTGTAGGTTATAGCAGGATTTGATATCTCAGGTATTTTGTTTTGGCACTTTATATTGTGTATTTTGGACACTGACAGTATGCTAAAGTTTCTTTTGTAGTTTTGGTACACCTGTGTCATGAGTGACCAGAAGGCTTATTTCATGTGTTCTGGTTTCTGATTGTGCTTTGCAGCCAGAATTTTCTTCGCTGGCAGTACAGTTTTGTTTTAGTTGCTCACTCGGCTGGTGCATATCGCTATTTTGTTTTGGCTCCATTGATGGGCTCGAATCTCATGCTGTTTACTAGCAGTTTACTCAAATCTTGGGGTTTTAGTGTGTTCATGGCTTTTGTTGAAGAGCGTAGTGTGCTCACTTTTCGGGTTCTGCATTCTGGCAAAGGATTCGGTTCATGCATGGGTACTGTGCTCATGTGGGCATAGTAACCTCTGGTTTCTGGGGACTGGCAGTATTGCTCAGGTCTTGGATTATAGGGTTTAGTAACGTACGCGCACCTGTTTGGTTTTAAACTTCAGTACTTTCAAGCATATTTTGGGTTCTCTTCTCCTCTGGTGCACTTGTGTTGGTGCCTGTCTCATAGTATGCCTTTGTCTAGGAATATGACCTTTGGTTAAGTTTTCACCATTGACCACTGGATTTTTTTTAGGTCCTCTTGTTTATGTGCTCTGGCCTTGGTTTATGACCTTTTGTCTTGTGAACACATCCTAGATTTGGATTCTGTTGGTGCGCTCTCATTTTAGCTTGTGGCTTCTGGTGCACGGCTGTGTCTGGGATTTGGAGTCCCATTAGTGCATGCCATGTTTTGTTTTCATGGCTTTGAAGTATACTTATTTGCTCTGTGCTTTGGCTGTTCAAGTCCTACCATCTGGCTGAGGCTATATACTCCCATGGTCTCTGGTTGTTTGATATTACCCTAGGTTCTTTTATGTGTTTTGGCCGTGTTTGTGTTATTTTTGTTACTCCGACTAATGTCAATCTGCAGCTAAAATCTAGTGATCTTGCACACAACATTTTTGTCAGTGAAACTGTCCAAAATGCTAATTTGCCAGGCCCTAAACATTTTACAGACTCACTCTAAAGAGTTAGTGCCCTTCATGTTACATATAATCAGGCTTTGCTTGCATTCATGTATTACCAGGCAAGACCTGCCACACACAGCAGATTCTTGGCTCCTGTAATGTACTCGCATTTGGGATTCTGGTCTATAGCTTTCAGTTGGTGTCTTCCGTCTTTTGGTGCTGCTGATTTACTAAGTCTTGTTTTCTGGCTATAGTGGTTTAATCACATCTTTGGAAGCTGGGCCCTGGCAGTGCACGTGTTTTGACTTCAGGACTCTGGCCGAATTCTCAAGTCTTGTCTTGTAGACATAGTGGTGTGTGCATGTTTTGTGATTTAGGCTCTTGTGGCATGCTGGTCATTCGAGTCCTAGATTCTGTATTGCCAGGTTTGATGTTCCCGGTGCTGTCTTATATTTTTGCTACTACCAATCCGTTTAGGTGTTTGTCCTCTGATGTTCTATCTATATGCTGGGTTCATCAATGTGTAGATTCACTTGTTCTTTGCTTAAATATTGTTTTTCTTGATTCTGACAGTGCCATTTTGTGTAACGTCTGTAGTCTGGTTCACATATTGCTTGGTTTCTAACACAATATTTTTAGCATTTACTACTATAGTTTAAGTTTTCAACTTCACAATTATTTTAAAATTGGTTTTACTTTTGTTTTTTGGTTAAGCCTGATGCTTGCCATGTTTAGGATTTGGATTTTGTTGTAGTAAAAAACTATGCAAAATAGCAGCACTGCAATCAATGAACCAGTTGGTCAGTATATAGTAGATCATTAAAATAAAATTAAATAGGAGTACCAGACTAAAGAGCATCAAATCCCAAAAGGCATTGATGAGCAAATCCATGATTCAAAGTACTGCTTCACCTTTGAAATTACCATTTGGTTTGAATATGACAAAACATCAATTTTATCTGACAATATATGATAACCTAATTAATAAAATAATAAAATATTAGCTCAGGTCGCATTACCATATTAATTTTTCATGTATACAATGGGTACATAGTCTCTTTTTATGAACACAGATATTGATCAGGTGCATACATAGTAAATCTGTTCTGTAACATTAGTAATCATTAGTGCTGATTTCACTGGTGAATGAATGAAATTAAATTTGTACAAGCACAAATACCTGCTTCTAAAGGAAGCGTCCCGGCCCTAAAACAGGCAGACAGACTGAAGATGATAACGATTACACTCTGCCGAAAACAATCTGTACACTTCTCTAAACTAACAGGTTTTTACATTTGATTGAAAAACAGTTTCAGAATCTATGCCTCGAAGATGCTCGGGCAGGTAGTTCCAGAGAGTAGCAAAATATCTTCTACCTGCTCCCGCCTTGTGTATCCGGGGGCACTCGGGAGAGTTTGAATTGCTGAGCTTTGTGTTCAAAGCTGTGTGTATTTGTTTATTCTCTTCTGGACATACAAAGGTCCTTTTTGTATAAGGCTCTGTGGGTGATCATTAGAGCCTTAAATTTAACTATGTGCATGACCTGTAAAAAATACAAACGTGTCAGGCCTTGTTGAACCGATTGTCTTTAGGGGATGTTTAAAACCAGTCTTGCTGCAGCATTCTGCACTCCTTGCAATCTATTTATCAGTTTATTTCCTGCTCCTAGATGTAGTACTTTGGCATTGGAAGTGCCTACATGAATTTGTTGGGTGATTGACAGCTTAGTGTCTATAACCATTGGTGGCCAGTGAAGCAGCGCCTGTGTGGTGGGGGTCTCTCCCCCTGTACCTCCTCCCTCTTGACCCTCTCAGTCCTACCCGCACCCCCCCCCACCACCGCTCCCTCCACTTTTTCTCCTAATGGCATTGCAATACCTCCTGGCGCAATAGTTTATGCATGAACACACTTTCGTTTCTGCTCACTCTTTCTTTTCTGTTCCCTTTTTAGGTCGAGCATAGCGCAGCGTTGCTCTAGGAGTGACCTTTAGAAATCGGTCTGCTCTTTTCCAGCACTCGTACTTGTGGTGGCATCCACCATCCGGGAGCGAGCAGCGGCGCGCAGGGTCCATCTGTTTGTAATTAACGTGGCCGCGTGCGCTTGTTTATATTGCTCTACTCTCGTTCCCCTGCCTGTCTCACCCTCGCCCGCCCTTGTTTAATTAGCAGCCTGCTCTCCATGTTTGCACCCCCTCCCACAGAGCTCTCCCACACAGCTGGTTCGGCTCCTTGTTTAGGAGGGGGAGAGCATGTGGCTTTCTTTTTAAGGTAATCCATGAAGGCACACGTGCCAAAGGAGTGAGTTTGGACTTTTCTCACATGCAGCAAACCAGGGTTAAGGATTCATGTTACCGTTCTGTTTTATACACTAGTAGTGTTTTCACAAATCGTTTTAACGAAAAAGAAGCTTCCTGTGCCTGATTGTGTTGGGAGCTGGAGCCCGAGGGAATCCTATCTTGCCAGCTTTGTTCACCCCTATGATGCTGTGGGTAATTTTGTCAGTCAGTCAGTCAAATATCTTTATTTCGGGTAATAAAAACCACAAAAGCAGTGCAAAATTCATTATTACACAAATTAAGATTATACAAATGTAATTTTGTCACTATTAGCTCTCCTGTTATATACAGCGTCTATTTTGGTTTATAGTGTAAAGCGTTTGATCAAAAGCTTATTAGGTAACCATTCATAAACAAATTAACAAATATTTATTCACCATATATTTGCAAACCCAGCCTCGTACTAAAACATGCTTTTAATGAAGTCTACATATTCACTGCCAATAAAAGAGGAAACTGCCTTTTCAGAACACATATTTCTTTCCCCCTTTTCATATTTAACAATATATTCGAAATCCGATGTTACACTTCAACATACTTCTGTAACTGAAAGTCCCAAATTCATTATCCACAAATAATTTCACTTCCTTGCCAATGCACTTAAACCTAGTCAGCAGTGCAAGTTTTAATTGCCTCCAACCAGAAAGCCATAACCTCATGAATGTGTGTTTGTATGTACAAGATTGGGGTATCAATCCACTATGCACCCTCCTGACTACTATTCATTTTGGCTGAGATTTAGCAACTATACAGGTAAAGAAATGGTTTATGCATTTATTTTACTAATGATTGTCACCTTTCACTTTATTGCCTGGAATAGCACATTTAAGTTCTCACATGCAAGCTTATGTACTCCAACTAACTTCTAGTGGGCACTGCTTTGTAGCCTTTCAGCAAGGGCATTGTTAACAAGCATTGGCATAGCCAATAGGTCTCGCCATGTTTAGCCATGCAACAGTTGATGTTGTTGCACCAAGGATATTGTGCTGCATAACTAAATACAATAAGGTCCCAAAGGCGAGACCTATTTGCTATGCCAAGGCTTGTTTTAGATTATGGCATAATGGTCACATTCCTGGCCCCTGCATAGGCGAGCAGGTTTTTATGTATTTGGTATAGGATATACCGAGATTTTTGACTGTTCTATTGGCCCGTTCACCCACTGTGTTCTGTGGGCTCTCGTGGGTTACACTTCCCTTGGCACTGGCACAGACTGTGAGGCATTGTGTGTGTGTATATATATATATATATATATATATATATATATATATATATAAATAAAATGAGTCCAAAGTTATCCCTGCGCAGCAACAGCTCGTCACAGCTCCCACAAGGAACACAATGCACGGACCAAATTCTGCGGTGCTCAAAATTTCTTTAATCGCATGCCGGCTTCCTCATAACGTTTCGGCACTCAGGTGCCTTGCTCACATGACTATATATATATATATATATATATATATATATATATATATATATATATATATATATATATATATATATATATATATATATATATGGCACTGAGTGGTATTTGGAGTGTATGTTGCATTGAGAGCTGTGTAATTATGTGGCAGTGCAGTGTGTGTGAGGCAGGGCAGTGTGTGAGGCAGCGCAGTGTGTGTGTGAGGCAGCGCTGTGTGTGAGGCAGCACATTGTGTGTGTGAGGCAGTGTGTGTGTGTGAGGCAGCGCAGTGTGTGTGTGTGTGTGAGGCAGCGCAGTGTGTGAGGCAGCGTGTGTGAGGCAGTGTGTGTGTGTGGCAGCGCAGTGTGTGAGTGGCAGCACATTGTGTGAGGCAGTGCGTGTGTGAGGCAGTGCAGTTCATGTGTGAGGCAGCACAGTGTGTGTGTGAGGCAGCACAGTGTGTGTGTGAGGCAGCGTAGTGTGTAGCAGGGCAGTGTGTGTGATGCAGCGCAGTGTGTGTGAGAGGCAGTGCAGTGTGTGTCTCACAGTGCAGTTTGTGTGTAACAGTGCAGTGTGTGTGATAGGACAGTGTGAGTGACACACAGCAGTGTGTGACTACGTAATGTGTGTGTGAGGCAGCGCAGTGTGTGAGGCAGCGCAGTGTGTGAGGCAGCGTAGTGTGTGTGAGGCAGCGCGTGTGAGGGAGGGCAGAGTGTGTGAGGCAGCGCAGAGTGTGTGAGGCAGCGCAGAGTGTGTGAGGCAGCGCAGAGTGTGTGAGGCAGCGCAGAGTGTGTGAGGCAGCGCAGAGTGTGTGAGGCAGCGCAGAGTGTGTGAGGCAGCGCAGAGTGTGTGAGGCAGCGCAGAGTGTGTGAGGCAGCGCAGAGTGTGTGAGGCAGCGCAGAGTGTGTGTGAGGCAGCGCAGAGTGTGTGTGAGGCAGCGCAGAGTGTGTGTGAGGCAGCGCAGAGTGTGTGTGAGGCAGCGCAGAGTGTGTGTGAGGCAGCGCAGAGTGTGTGTGAGGCAGCGCAGAGTGTGTGTGAGGCAGCGCAGAGTGTGTGTGAGGCAGCGCAGAGTGTGTGTGAGGCAGCGCAGAGTGTGTGTGAGGCAGCGCAGAGTGTGTGTGAGGCAGCGCAGAGTGTGTGTGAGGCAGCGCAGAGTGTGTGTGAGGCAGCGCAGAGTGTATTTACTGTTACCCAACTCAATTGTACTCATTTTATCGACCTCAGAAGGATGAAAGGTTGAGTGGGCCCACTGGGATCTGAACCTATGACCATGAGGTCGAACACAGGCCCATACAGTGGACGTATTAGTCCACTGAGCCACCAGACCCACCCTGGATTGGGGTAGTGCTAGGTGTCAGGGCAGGCAGCCATAACAGACAAATTCATGCCATCCAGTAAATAATGTGGCATATGAGAGTCACAGCAGTATTTTGTAGCATGTATAGCCTGGGAGGGTGGATCCCAAACACCTCTATTAAAGGGCCGCCACCGGAAACTGGAGTTGCCCATTTAAGTGTAAAGACATGTGGCTGCCTCATTTCCCTGCACCTTGCACTAATGCAATTAGGTGAGCTTCAGTTAAGGGGCTTTCACCCTGTAATTCGGGTTTCTCCTCTCTCTGTAATTTGTACATATCCGGCCATCTGTGGACAAACGACACAGTGTTTCACGAACGTGCACAACATTTTCCTGCCATTCATTCACGACAGGACCAAAGTTATGTGGTGTGATCTTGAGCCAGCATGTCCAGTTTTAAGGCCCTGGAAGTATTTGCTCTCAACTGCGCCAATAACTGCTGAACTGATTCCCACTCACCTTGGCTTGAAGACCGAATTTTACAGCGAAATGGCCCTTTTTTGTGGTTTGTTGTAAATCTCGTCAGTATTTTGAGGCAGCTATGTTACAACGCTTTTGTTCCTTCTTAAACACCGATTCTTAATTAGTGAATACATTGTAAACATTTAACTATGGAGCATGTTATGGGGGAAAAATGAAACCGACTGTGACATTCAAGCCAGACTGGGCAAGAGAACATTTTGCCAGTGGTGATGTCAGCTTCATGTCTGTAGTCTAAGTGGACTTACTGGCCGGGCCATGGCGAGAAAATGTAAAAATAGAACTACCTGACTTTAACCTAAAGTGGAGTATTTCAAATAATAAAACACACGGACTAGAACTGCCTGACATTAGCCGATTGCACATTGTCTTTTAATGAAACAACCGACTCTAGAGCTGATTGGTGTGACTAAAAAACAGACCGTCTAATTAACGAAACCAAAGATCTAGAACTGCCTGACGTCATCATAAGGCACACACCGTCAGATACATACAAGACATCCCGAACTGCCAGACGTCACCATAAGGCATACATACATACAATACATCTCGTCTTGAACTGCCTGACGTCACCATAAGGCAGGCACCGTCAGATTTATACAAGACATCCCGAACTGCCCGACGTCACCATAAGGCAAGTTCGCCTGTTTCAAACTTCGTCCTGGATGACGCTAGAAGCTCAACCCGCTCCCGCTGCCCGTCCCTTAAGTGTTGTGTACCTGGGTCTGCTGTCCTCAGCACCCCTCGGCTCCCGCACCCGGCGCACCCTGGTCCTCTTCTCCGCCTTCACGGGCCCCTGCTCCGACTTGCTGCCGCTGTCCCTCGGCGCTTCGTGTCCAGGCCCAGCTCCCACTCGTTGAAATCTCACGTTCATGCTGGCATTACCGAGGCTCGGTGTCTCGGATTTGACCTCGTGAGCGCGCATGTGTGCGAGCGCGACTCTGCCATGCGCTTAGGAAAACGAAACCTAAGAGCCACATGCGCGCTCACGAGGTCAAATCCGAGAGCCACGACGGAAAGCGCGTGCACTTCCCCAGTCCCAGCGCGTGCACCTCCCACATTTACAAAGTATACTAAAAGTATACACGAGGTCCCTTCGCTACGCTCGACCTAAAAACAAATTGAAGCACTAACTTGTTTTGCGATGCAAAATTACTATATTTGCCCACTATAGCAAAATAATAGTCATAAAAACGATCCTAAAAACAGTCTTAAGAATTGTAAGATGGCCCCCAATAATGTCCCAAACTTTCCTCAGGAGAGTAACAGCATTTTATTTCAAAATCAGCTATTTCATTCAAACAAACAATATAAGAACACCTAAAGATGTAGATTAAAAGAAAAAACCTCAGCTCTTCACAGGTAGATTTTAGTATGTACGTATAATTTAAAAAAAAAGGAATTTCTTGATACCTGCAAATTAAGCTCCAGTGTAGAGCGATTTTAATCCTGTATACAGCTGCCTGCTAGTGGGAACAATCCCAGATAAAAGAATGCGAGCAAATTCCCTATGTAGGCATTATCCGCCATGCTCAAGTAAATCTCTGGTCCTCCAGATGACATTTTCATTGGCAGATGTAGTCCTATTGTAATCGTCTTAAGTTCTGTAGATTCTCTTTCGTCTGCCAGCATAACACCTAGTTGATTGTTAAAAACAAGTTTTATTTTTAGATTTAGTGAATTTGTAAAATGGGAAGTGGCAACCAGAGAAGCAAAAATAACTTTCTGAATTGCAACCTAATGTCTGTAATTCTTGCAGCAATGAACAATATTAATAATTACCCAAGACAGACACTGGAATTAATCCAAACTGTAGACCAGAATGTTAAAAGAGGAACTGACATTTATGTTTTCATTATATGCTAGTACATTGTCATCATCGTCATCATCATAAAATCTTTATAAGGCTATGGCCAGCCATAAAAGAACACATCATTACATGATCATAAAATACAGTACAAGAATACAATATCAATGCAACGAGCAAGGAGACGACTATGAACATAACAGGCATCAGTAGCACAATTAATGAGTAGGTTTAAAAAATAATCACTGTGGAAAAAAATAAATAGGATGAAAAGTCATTTTCCAATGATATTTAGTGTCCGAACTGCGGAAGAAATATATTTATAAACCATTAAACAGGTGTACTCATCATTTAAAAGCTGAAGATGACTCAGGGCAGCCTGACATTTTCTAATATCTGGAAATTTAAACTGGTTTTAGAAAGGAATGTCTTTCATTAATATACAGATTACAAAAAAACAAAGTGCAATGTGCTCTGTGCTGATTCTGAGGCATAAGTCCAAATCGGCATCAGAATCAGAATATACATCTCGGGGATATGAAACCAACAGATGGGAGATTCCAAACTTGAACCTAATGAGATAATACAATTTGGCGTGACTAAGGTGAAGGGATAAATAAAACTCCATACCTGGAGAGCAGACTAGGAGTGAATGGTCTACAACCCTTTTCTTCGTTGTTTCCTGTCTGTCTCTCAAAGAATATGAATGAGTTAAAAAATCCCTTTTCAACTTTGCCCTTGATATTTTGGCAATATTCCCGGGATTCTCAAAACAATCCAACAATCCCAGAGTCTCCAGTTGCACCCTAACATAAGACAACCATGGGATTTTACTCACTCAATCCAATTTTAAGCAGTCTGTGATGATGGCACGATTTAAGACTGTCGTTTCCTTTGCCCAAATGTTATGCCACAATAACAAAGGAGCCAAATGTATACAAAAGGACCGACGGAATCACCCCAAGCTCGCTATGACAGATGGTAGCAGTGGTGGATTTAGGGACGCTCAGTAATCGTTTCATAAACCTATTCTCGGCTCCCTGCAGGCATTCAACTTTACAAGAGCCCCAAACTCCAGCACCATACAGGGTGACAGCACACGTACGTGCTTTGTAAATTTCAGCCATTACCTTAATAGGCCGAGAGCCTAGTTTTTTGTAAACCTGAAAATAGCCTCCAAGCTTTGATTAAAACCCCTAATTCTAGCCTCTAATAGGTGGGACCAGGTGTTATTTGATTCAAAAAGAATTCCCAGGTAGGAAAAAGTGGGCACATAACGCAATTTCTCATTATTTATAAGACATATCTTTAACGTTGCAGGGGGTTTACCCACCAACATGATATTGGATTTAGCTACGTTTGTCTTCAGGCCAAGGTCATCCATGAAATTGTTAAAACTGGTTAAAAGCCTCTGCAACCCCACTCCCGTTCTAGACATTAAGACACAGTTGTCTGCATATAGTAGCGCTGGTAACAACCTGCCACCTTTTTGGGGGGACATCCATGTTCCCAGTTTTAATATGGCTCTCTAGGTCGTTTATATACAGACAGAATAAAAAAGGAGCGAGTACGTTGTCAATTACTCAGCCTGAAAATAATACTCCTCTCAGTCTGTGAAGAAACCTATAGAGATTTGAGCGGGATAGGAAACTCTCAATGAAATACCTTGTATACCCTGTATTGACTCCTTCGCCGCAGCCGAACATCTCCACTTCCAGATTCACACCGACCCAAAGACGACCCTCAGAGGCACCCTCATCTACAGACCCCCGGGACCACGCACACAATTCAGCGAAGACATCACAGACTTCATCAGCCCGCACGCCCTCCCCTCCGCTGACTACATCCTCCTAAGGGACCTCAACTTCCTCCTGGAGAACAACAAGGACCACAACACCACCGCCCTGCTGGAAAACCTCGCCAACCTCGGACTCAAGCAACTGGTCAACACCCCCACCCACTATGCCGGCCACACGCTTGATCCCGTCTTCTCTTCCAGCAAGTACATCACCTTCAGCCACGCCACCGGACTCCACTGGACCGACCACAGCTGCGTCCACTTCAGCTTCAAAAGAACCACGACCCACCACCACCCGCAACAGGTACCTCACAGGAATTGGAGCAAGATCACCGCGGACCAGCTCACCACCTCCCTCAGCCAAAGCCCACCTGCCAACACAACGGACCCCAACGAAGCAGCCCGCAACTTCACACAGTGGCTGACCGCCTGCGCCGACGACCTCGCACCACTTAAGAACCCTCCCAGCAGACCCAGAAGCAAGAAGGCATCCTGGTTCACCGACGAACTCAAGGACTCCAAGAAGACCTGCCGCACCCTCGAGAAAGCCTTGCTCCTCAACCGGACCACCGACAACATGACCGCCCTCAAACACGCTACCCGCAAGCACCACCAGCTCATCCGCACCACCAAGAAGAAATCCCTGAAGGAACGACTGGACAACAACGCCCACGACAGCAAGGAACTCTTCACCATCGTCAAGGAGTTCTCCAACCCCAGCACCGGCACCAACGACATCACTCCGTCACAAGACCTCTGCGACTCCCTCGCCTCGTTCTTCCACCGCAAGATCACCGACATCCACAACAGCTTCGGCGCACCACCCACGCACCCAACCGTCGAACCCACGCCCCCCACCGCCACCCTTCGCACCTGGACCACGGTGACCACCGAAGACACAACCCGCACGATGAACACCATCCACTCCGGATCACCAACCGACCCCTGCCCACACCACGTCTTCAACAAGGCCGACTCCACCATCGCACCCCAACTCCGGAACATCATCAACACCTCCTTCAACACCGCCACCTTCCCGGAGAGCTGGAAGCACGCCGAGCTCGGCGCCCTCCTGAAGAAACCTACAGCGGACCCCACCGACCTCAAAAACTTACGCCCCATCTCGCTCCTCCCCTTTCCTGCTAAAGTCATCGAGAAGATCGTCAACAGACAGCTGACCGCCTTCCTCGAGATGAACGGATCCCTCGACCCCTCGCAGTCCGGCTTCAGAGCCAACCACAGCACCGAGACCGCCCTCATCGCAGCCACCGACAACATCCGGACCCTGCTCGACAAGGGGGAAACAGTGGCCCTCATCCTCCTGGACCTCTCCGCTGCGTTCGACACTGTCTGCCACCGCACCCTAGTCCAGCGCCTCAGCAACATCGGTATCCAAGAGAAGGCACTGGAGTGGATCATCTTGTTCCTCGCCGGAAGAACACAAAGAGTCCGCCTCCCCCCGTTTCGCTCCGAGGCCACCGAAGTCATCTGCGGCGTCCCGCAAGGATCTTCTCAGCCCCACCCTTTTCAACGTCTACATGAGACCTCTTGCAGCCATCGCACGCCAGCACAACCTCAACATCATCTCTTACGCCGACGACACCCAGCTGATCCTCTCCCTCACCAGAGACCCCGACGCTGCCAGAACCTGCCTACACGAAGGGATGAAAGACGACGCCGAGTGGATGAAGGACAGCCGCCTGAAACTGAACTCGGACAAGACGGAAGTCCTCCTCCTGGGATCACTCCTGGTGGCCCCCAGCCCTGGGCACCGCACCCAAGCCAACCGACCACGCACGCAACCTGGGCTTCATCCTGGACTCCTCCCTCTCGATGACCAGACAAGTAAACGCCGTCTCCTCATCGTGCTTCAACACCCTACGTATGCTTCGTAAGATTTTCCGCTGGATCCCGACCGAGACCAGGAAGACTGTCACCCAGGCACTCGTCACCAGCCGACTGGACTACGGAAACGCCCTCTACGCCGGAACCACAGCCAAGCTACAGAAAAGACTCCAGCGCATCCAGAACGCCTCCACCCGACTCATCCTGGATGTCCCCCGACGCAGCCACATCTCCAACCACCTGAGGGACCTGCACTGGCTGCCCGTCGACAAGAGGATCACGTTCCGGCTCCTCACCCACGCACACAAGTCTCTCCACGACCTGGGCCCCAAGTACCTCAACGACCGCCTGACCTTCTACACGCCCACCCGCCAGCTACGTTCTACCAGCCTCGCCCTCGCAGCCGTACCACGCATCCGAAGAGCCACCGCCGGAGGAAGATCCTTCTCTTACCTGGCTGCCAAGACATGGAACTCCCTCCCCATCCACCTTCGGCAGACCCAGGACCATCTCGCCTTCAGGAAACAACTCAAGACCTGGCTGTTCGAGCAGTAGCATACCCCCTCCCCCAAGCGCCTTGAGACCCTCCCGGGTGAGTAGTGCGCTATACAAATGGTATGATTGATTGATTGATTTATATAACAGATACCAGCGGTTTTGTATTGTGTATTTTTATCATAGGGTCTGCTGGTTAACCTGTGCATTATTATTTTTTACCATAGTGAAAAACAACTCATTTGCTTTCAACAGTAAGTAAATTAGTTTTTGTCACATGGGATACTGTGCCATTTATATTCAAATTTATCCCATGGTAATGAAAGGATTTTACTTATTCTGGGTCGTTAGACATATACAATATTTATTTAGATTCCCTAAAACCCCTAAACAATACTTCTGATTTGGTATCATTAGTTGACATTTTTTGTCTTCTGTGTAGCTGGCATAGGCAGAAACCGTGCACTAAAGATAATTCACGGTTCAGGAAAAGAGAACTACATTGTCCTTTTAGAGAAGCATCCATGGCATTGATATGTGGATGTGACACATCTCTTAGGAAACTGTTCTTTGCACTCCTTGGTGCATACCTTACCTACTCTGAATAATGATCACACAAAAATTTAATTATTGTAAGAGCCACTTCTTCTAAGGAGGGCATATCTTTGGCCGTATGAAGTTAGAGGGACCATAAAGGCCACAGAAAAGGAGACCCTGCCTTTTGTCTAGACTTCTGTCTCGGGGTTTGTTGTAGCTACAGTGCCTGCCTTAAACTGGGTGTTAGTGTTAGACGTGGTAGGAAACTTGGACTACTATAGTACACTCACCACACACACCACAAGCCCTCAAAGCCTAATTTCAGTGTGGGCTAAGACATTCCCCATCTTGTAAATGCCCTGACACATTGTATTTTGGGACAGTTTACAGTAAGGCAAACATGCAGCAAAATTGAATTTGGTTTTACCCCATTGGTTAGAGTGTGCCCAGGAGTCATTCTTTCCCGTTAGCTAGTGACAGGCATAAATGTGGCATCTGCAGGCATCCACTTCAGAACACTTCCTAGACTTGCAGAAGATCAGAAGAGGACTGGACCTGCTGTCTGTGACCTGATAGGAACAGTGAAGAACTGTTCCAACTCCCTTTGTACTCTGGACAAAGAAGTGGACTTCAAATGTCAATTAACAAACCTCTATCTTAGCTACAAGGAGATAACACGCTGTAAGAAGCCTTTTCCTGGAAATACCCAGCTAACCAGTGGCAACTGGACCTGTGATGACCTCTGGCTGACACCCTATAAGTCTCTAAGTGCATCCCCTAAGATCCTTGGAAGTTTTCTCCTTCGGTTGATTGTGATTTAAGACTATGATCCTCATTTATAGTTTGGCGCAAGGGCCGCTATTCTGCCAAGGGGATGGAGTAAATTACTTAGACCCAATGACAGAGGGTTCGCCTGCCAAATTTATAAATGACCCCCAAGCAGGCGGTCATTTATAAAGCATTGGTAGGAAATGCTGTTCCGGCAGTTCCTGTCAATGCATGTTGCTGTTTGGTGCAGGGCTGCGTCAGCATGGTGCAACCCTGCACCAAACAGTATTCATTTTTTATTTCCAAAAAGAAAATCACAAAACTGTATTGTTTCTGAAAATATAAAAAATAATGCTCTCCTCGTCATGGGAGACACCTACCGTGGTGGGGGAGCATGATTTGGTTTTTATTGTCACTCACCACCAGAGTTTGCCTGGCGGTGACACAGTAAATAAAAATTGTGAGAAGTTGACCTGGTATATGATGTCCACTATTCTAGTGGGCACCTTGCACCAGTCCCCTTATTGATGGTAGGTTATAAAGTCAACCTTATAGAAAGTTATCCTAGTGGTAGCTGTGGAGAGCAGCCTTCAGGCTAAGACTTGGAGACGAGTTAAGCAAGTTGTTTTTATCATTTATAATCTCTTGAGTACCAAATGAAAGCACACCACACAAGGTATATATCAAATATGTATGTATTTATTCTAAATACAACCCCTCTGCACTCTTTATGAGGTCAGAGGTAAAAGTACAATACAAGGAACTTAATTAGCATACGATAAGTTGCACAGTATACGTTATGCCCTAGGGGCCTCACAAACCATATACTAAAATAGTGGTATAAGAACCACGCGAGAGTTAGAAAGCAGGCCTAGGGCCTGTGGAATCGCTGGGGCTGCCTAGAACCACCAAAGGTTAGGATATAGGAGGCCCACGGGAGACGCGTGCAGTGTCTAAGCACTGCCGCGGGTTACCATTGACTTTCTATGGAGAACGAACAAGGTACAATTTTAAAGATTAAGGGTACAAGGAGGTGAACTGCGATGGAACCCTTTTAGACTAGGTCACTTGGAGAGTCAATACCCACGGGAGCACCGGAGTACTTGTGTTACCTCACCCAGGGAAGCCGGGTGCAGAGGTGTCTTTTCGTGTCTGGTTTCGTCGTCGATTCCAGTGGAGAGTTGCGAAGAAGTGCTGCAGGCGACTAGAGGAAAAGTGTCCAGGTGGATCCAAGGGTGGATCGGAGATGTGAAGAACCTGAAAGCAGAAGGGACAGAGTCTGGGTCACTAGCCAGTGACCAGGATGGCGACAGGAAGATGCCAGCCGATGTCGGGTGATTTCAGGTGAGAAGGTGAAGCTTGTCTCTTCAGCCCCGAGGTCCAGGAGGCATCGACGATGACCAGGAGCTGGATTCGAGGAGTCCCACGAAGGCTCTAGTTGACTGCGGTGTCGGTATCCGGATTGGACCCAGCAAGCCTTGGCAAACGCAATCCACGCAATATGTCGAGATTGGCTTCGGTGCAGACCAGCAAGGTCTGAGGAACTTCACTTTTGGGGAGAAGTTGGAGCAAGCCTGGAGCAACCAGGAAAGTAAAGTAATTCAAGGATTGGTCTTCTTGGGGGCTCACAGGCCAACGGACTAGGAACCGCGAAGATGTGTCAAGCTGAAATGCACAAAGCGGGCCCACGGGACACTCGTGGAGTGTGGTCCTCTGAGCTTCGGTGCAAAAGGTGCTCAGGGCTGGGGCTTCAAGCACCCCAATGCACAACTTCGGGATACCTTGGGAAGTAGGTGCAGCTTGCAAAATGCAGGATGTCCAGGAGTTCCAGTCCCACGTCTCTCGTGTCAGTCACAGGTCTCCGCTTTGCTGGGAGCGCCGGTCAGCGTCAGATGTCTGGAAGTCCGTGTCCTGTGTCGCAGATTCTTCGGGATCCGGCGGGAGCCTCGAAAATGCAGACTGGCAAAGAGGCAGATGGTGCCTGTTTGAACAGGGTGGTTACTCCTTGACCACAAGGGAGATTTCTTCCGTCTTCCAGTCAATATGGGATGTCGAAGGTCCAAGATCTATGTTGCAGAGTTTCGTCCAGGGTAATCTAAAGTCCTAGGGACTGGGGTGCTATACTTCTAGTATGTTTAGGGGTTGGACTAACTCTAAGGTCCCTCCTATCGGTGGACCTGGGGAGGGGGTGGTTACACCCCTTCCTCTTTGTCCAGTTTCGTGCCAGAGCTGGGGCTGAGCGCCCCAGCAACCGGTTTGAACTGGGAAATGCATGGAGCACCTTGTGTGCCCCAGGCAGTGTCTGGAAAGCATTCACTGAAAGCAGCCCTCCCTGCTCCAATACACTAATAGCCTGTCTGGGGAGGTGCTAGCACCTCCCTGGGCAGGAAACCTATTGTCCAGGCCTCCCCTGCCGGAGTTTCGTCCAGCAGCAGGAGAGCAGACTCTTGTCTGTGGCAGCAGCATCCATTTTGTGATGCTGGGGCTCTGTTTATCTTTAACCGGGTTTACCAGTAACTACATGTCTTCTCCCTCTAGAAGGGTGGAATGCTACCCCCGCCGCCAGGACTGGCGGGGTGTAGTATGCCAAAGTGTTTGGCACCTTACAATACATGTTTTGATAAAGCCAAACCAAAGTTGGCATTAACAGCGAGGATTATAATGCACTTAAGAGTATATGATATGGCTA
The DNA here is from genome assembly GCF_964261635.1 of Lissotriton helveticus. Taxonomy (NCBI): domain Eukaryota; kingdom Metazoa; phylum Chordata; class Amphibia; order Caudata; family Salamandridae; genus Lissotriton; species Lissotriton helveticus. The sequence goes on along the minus strand of NC_136068.1, from coordinate 183,534,552 downwards.
TATCATAGAACAGCTATAAGGAGATGGTTCTGAAAGCTGCAGAGGGGCTCAGCTCATGAAAGGGCACCCTCACACACAAAACCAAGCACTCTGCCTCCAGGATTGTCAAGGCCTGTCATAGGAGTGACTTATAGGTTACTGTGTGTCTACATATAAGGTAGATATAGATATACTATATCTAAGTAAGGGGTGATTACACCACCTTACCCAGGCTGGGAGTACAGACCTGTGGTGTCAGTTTTGAAGGCTAACCAGGGGTGGCACAATACATGCTGCAGCCCCTGGTAGGCCTAGGGTGCACCTATGCCCTGGGTACCTAAGGTACCATATACAGGGGCTCACAAGGGTGACCCAGTAACCAATCTGGTATGTACCTAAAGTACATGGTATCAATTTAGAGAGAGAACAGCTAGGCTGTGGGCCTGATTAGCAGGGCCACAGCCATACTAAAGTCGAAAGACCAGTGAATCACAGCAAAAAGTGGGGGTAACCATAGGAAGCAGACCCTACTCTTTACAAAAACGGCTACATGTCTCTCCATCCTGAGGGGGCGAGCGGACATATTGCCATTTCACTGACGACCTTTACTCCGCCGGGCTGTTGGAGTGATTTGGCTAAGTGAGTGATGGAGTTGTCTCCACTGTAGCCAAACCGAAGGTCCGCCCTCATTTGAATCCGGTGGGCAGACCTTCACTTTGGCGGTATGTATATTCTGTCGCCAACATATATATTGGACCCTAAGTTAGTAGGTAAAATCCTTTACCAAGACATACTTGACCCACTCTCCATCGCAGTCCGCCTGAAATGGTGCCTAGGTCCCAGTCGACTGTGACTGTACACTATCATTGGCACTTTGTGTTTTCTTGCACTGTTTTCCTTATGTCTTTAAAGATTCATATCTCTGATTCTACTTGTATTTTTGTCATTGTACTGTCCTTTTGATTATTAAATGTTACCTAATTTTCTGTATCTGTTAGGGATTTTCATTGTTTTGCCTTTTGACTTTCAGTTTTTCGGTTGTTCATGAATACTTTACAGATTGCCCTAAATTGGAGCGTTTGTTGAATAACTAATTATGGATCTTTGCTGTAAAATGCTATTGATATGACGACAATATCATGAAAAATTCTTCAACATAATGAAAATAAACAAACACGTTTAAAACATTGGAATCAATTCTTTGAGCCACCCTGGTGTGCCTCCTTGGGATGTACACGCATGTTTATGCGCACACAACTCTTTTGATTACTACTTAGGCGTTTGGACGGAAACGCCTCCAAAGAGTGCACCCGACCGATTAACTTTTCACGTACATTCAATCACACTTGCTGTGCACCCTCTACCACCATTTTTTTCTAAATTAAGCCTTTGCTATAGTTATAAGGAGATTGAGCTCAGGTTAATTTAGTGACTTGCAATGTTCACCCTGACAAGGGCTGGGATTATTTCTAGAAGTGGGCAGTCCCCCACCCCCAAATAATTATACTATTTCTTATATGGATCATCTGATTTAGATAAATTATGGTGTAGTTGTTCTTAAAGTTCAGTGCGAACAGGATGAGATAAAATACTCCAAGCTCAAAAATGGTTCCCATCTTTAAAAGCCGAACTGTCAAACGTAAGTTGGTCAAGACAATCTAGCTCTCACAACTTCATTCAGCAGAGGCCTTAATAGAGAAACAGCTCTTCAGTAAAGGGACCGCCACAGGCTTCGAAGGGCAGTGTATAAAATGTATACGAACAGGTGCAAAATTTAAACTTATTTGGTTTTATCTCCAATTGTTACTTCTTTTAAAAAATTATTTCACCAATTATTCCTGCTTTGTTTTTTATGGTCATCTTTGCATGGTCAGTATTGAGCTGCCTTGTTACTGATCTTACTGTCTGTTCAGTCTCACCAAATTGAGTGATATTAGTTTCCTCCCAGAAGTTTTGAGAGACTAGTAAACAATCACCGGATAAAGTTTACTTTAAGATGTTGCTAAATAAGGGTCCACAAGTTTTTGAATCAAGTGGCACACTTACATTTTCCACACAAGGCTATTGATTGTTGACTGATTTTTCTCATGGTCTACTTTTGAGATTTTGTGAGGACTTGCTGAAGGTTATAAAGCAATATGTAGAACCTTAGACTCTTAAGAGGCTGTTCTTTGTTTTACCACCACACTATACAAGTGTTATTAACCTTAGGAGGTCTTTATCTCCCACAAATAGAGCTCACCTACAAGGATCACCGGTGTCCGACATAAGCTTACCTCTAGCAAGGCAATGTATCAGGAGTTCTCACAAAGCATGAAAAGCACGTTCAGCCTGTACCAACCTCCCTCCTGCAGAACTATCTTTGTTAGTTGAGCTCTTGTAAATGGGTGGTCTCCGTACCACATGGCTACTTGCTGGATGATTTGTTCTACTGTCCCACTGAGCTGTTCATGCTTCAATGTTGGCAGTAACGCTTAGTGCCCAACTACTTAGAGGAAGACTGGCCCTCCGTGATGCATCTTAATGATAGGGCTCTGAGGAAGGCAAGCCTTGTATTGAGCTACCTTAAGATCCTGCATGGGTGTCAGTGGTCCCCGGCACAACTCTATTACTTCTCAACCCTAACTACCTCTGCTGGTGTCGCAGTGAGCCAAATTGTTTTATTGTCCTGCACAAACCTTATAGATTACTGGAATCCAGTGTGGTCCAACCTAAGATTATCCTGTGGGTTCCGCTTTGCTGCATTTCCAGAAGTAGCTCTGCTTATCACAGCTATTCCAGGAATGACCTCCTTATTGTACGCGATGCTTCTTGCTACACAATGTAAAGAATGCACATTTGTGGAAACCTCTTGCTGCAAAAGAAGATACTTTCCTGTAACCACTCTCTGCAGCATACCATCCTTCATAAATTCATATAAAATTTACCAGCATTAATACAAGACCAATCTGGCTTGACAAAGACTTTTAGAGTCACCTTTGAAGACCAGGGCTATATTTTTCTGTGGGAACAGCGTGTGAATCTATGAAAGTATTCCAAACCGAAAGTAATTAATACTTTCTCTGTGGATGTGACTACGATCAATTTGGTCTGTAATCTTAACTTGGAGTCAGTAGATGCAGCAAGGAGAAAGGGGAGATGTAGCTTGAGCAGTAATATCTCATCTTTTTTTCTCACAAAGGATCTGGAGCAGGAAGTCTTTGAAGATGGAGGGAGCAGTGTGGGATCAGCATCAGTGGCAGTGAGTATTAGAAACATTTTTTGGTGTCTGAGGTGTGCTGATGCCCCCTAGCTTCACTGATAATATTCTTGTTTGGGCTGCCTTCTTGCTCTTTTTTTTGTAACCTGGGTACACACTACCACTTGATAACCCCTTGTTTTCTGGCTGTAGCTGGATCCAGTGGAGAAAGAATGGCTGCAAGGAGCAGCCAGTGGCAACTTTCCTGCCCTCACTCAACTTCTCAAGCAAGAGCCTGCGTTGGCATGGAAAAAGGTAATTCTGCCTGTGATGTGAATGAGTTGCTCAATGTTCACTGCTTTGATACTCACTAATCTTTATGCACCAATGGTTCTCATTAGTGTCATTGGACATATAATATTACATTAGGGGGCTAAATAACCTCAACGAATGATTGCTGTAGTATTGATAATCTGATAATCAAAAAAGACCACCACAATCATAAGTAAAATAAAAAAGAAGTGTATCTCTTTAGATATTACATGCATACAGTATACCCATACAAACCCAAACAACAACACAGTGCAGTGTGTCCGTAGTGTAACAACCACAGCAAAACCAAATACAGCAGTAAGAGTATACAGGAAGGCTGATGTATTTATAAGATAAAAACACTTAAGAGTTCTTGAATCAGTTGACTTGATCGTATTGACAGTTTCTTTCTGTTACTCTTCGTTGATGACTTTGACGATAATTCCAAGATTCTTATTAGACATCTGTAATCTGTAGTGATTAATAGAACAGAATTAGGGAGAGGTGGGGGTCTATATTGTGTATTTGAGCTTGTAAAGCACACTGCTACCCGTCCGTCGGTTTCCTGGCGCTGTATAACTCTGGGGAACCCGTCCTGGCTTTCCCTGTGGGATGGTCCCTGCTGGGAGTCCCAAGGTGGAGCCAGGCATCCCCGGAATTGATGGGGCCGTTGTGGAGATTAGGCAAGCTAATGCCCAGAGTTGCCGAGTGGAACCCCTGATTAGAGTAAGCAACGAAGCGAGAATTATCGAGCCCGCTGACCCAAGTCCACGACCCTGCCACGTCGGGAATTGAACCCTGGTCCAGGGCCGACTTCTGCTCCCTGGTCTGCCGCCTCTAACCAGTGAGCCACACTACTCCACGAGTGAGAATGTGTGAGACGTGAGGATATGTGAGGTCTTTACCTGAACATTCCTAGTTAACATGGGATGGAGAATGCTAAGATCTGTTACAGATGTATTCTAATAAAATAGCAAGTGCACCCTCGTTAAAGGGGGAAGATATGTACTCACTCAGGGGAGCATGGCCTGTAGGGGTAAGAATACCTTGAATGGGTAAGCACTCTACGAAAGTAAAGAAAAAGGGCAATCCCCAATCAACTCATTAACAGTGAAAGAAACATACCCCAAAGTGACCAAGAGCTGCCGCCGGGTTAAGTGCAAAGTTTCATAATTGTTATAGGTAGGACAGGTTCCACCAAATGGCAGCCTGCCATTTGAAATCAGTGCTCTGATAAGACAGCTGGCAGCATGGAGCACCCTTCACTGTTGGTGATGGAGAGCGAACATACGATAGGAAGGAGCTTACAAGATTTCTCCAAAATGAGGCTTGAAGCAACTCGGTCTTGACCCTGCTCCTTGTGGGAACAGCCCCGTCCGAAATGCCAAGTCATGTCCTCCCTGAACCAGAAGACCAGCAACCCAGGACTGGATTCACCCTAGTTTTGGGCTCACATGGGGTCTGGGATGTGCATTGTGGCCTGGTCAATGATTTGTAAGCTCTCTTGATGTAGTATGTTAGTATAGAGGGAGAGGATACTGACATCTCCTTCTGCGAGTCAAAGGGCAAGCCTTCTGTCAGGTTCACCATATACGTACTATCCCACCCATATATGGGTTTCGAGTGTCGGGCAACATCTTTAATGAAGACTTTTATATATTCACTCAAGGGCTTCTGAACTGAGCCAGACCAGATTGGTCTGCTAGGAGTGTTTTCTAAACTCTTATATAATTTAGGCATCGTAATAAGAATAGATACCCTGGGGTACTTTTTATTAAGGAATTCAAATTCCTTTGGGGGTATGGAAGCCACTCTTTTGCCCTCGTTTTCAACTCCAGAACCCAAGCTTTAGTTGATTCAATGGGATCGTGTGCCAATCTCAAATAATAGTTTTGGTTGGACAGTGGTTTTTGAATTTCAGAGCATCATAGTCATCTACACCTGGTACTACTATTCCTCCCCCAAGGTTACCTGTCCTTTTATCCGCTCCCGAAAGTACACAAGACCCTAAAAAAATCGCTCGGTTAGTTGGGTTTCTTGGCAGGACCCCATATTTCGAACTTCCCATTCTTTGGCAGTCCAGCACATCAGTTTTCCTGTATTGTTCTCATCCCACAAGTGCTCACGTCTAACAATGCTGTTGCTTTATGATAGTTTTGAAACTCTAGATTTTTTTAAAGGTCATCAGTATACATAGTCAGTAGGCCGTAGGTAATAAAAGGTACAGGTCTTTTTAGAGCCCATAAAATCAGCAAAGCAAGCACTGTGCATATAACATTGCTTGTGACAATCCACTCCTTTGCATCCCACAACGGCGGCCTCTGTAGTAGATATTCAAGAGAAGGGCTGAACAGACGTCTCAATGACAAACATGCATTGCGCTCTGTCTTAAAGCATGTCTAGACTCTTTATTTCCCATTGAACTCTCTAATATGTATTTTTCATTTTTCTTCTCCTTTCTTCGTGATTTTGGTGCAGGACTTCACCTCGGTGAGTACACTTGGTGTTTTGCATGTCAGAAATCCATAGCCGCCTTGACATTACTTGAAATTTTGTTGAAAGTATATATGTTTGTGACACTGATTCATGTGCTATTGCTTTATGGACTGGGGCGTAAGATCCGTATTCGTATAGGCATCTGTTGTTAGTTCTAGTACTACTAAAGTCCCTGCTGAGTTTATTATGGATTCTTCCATATTTTTTTTTTCTTGTGTTGTTACAGTCATAATATTTTTGATTTGGATTATACACTCTGTGTGCCTGAAGTGTGATATATTGGTGCTGTGTATATATATCATGCCCTATCACTCAATTTGTGTTAGAAGAAATTTGTTGCATGTCTCATTCTTTCTCAGGTGCAACAAACCTCAATAAAAAATGTGTGATAAAGTGCGTTTCTCCATGCACAGGTATCTTATCCGCGAAACTCTGAGATACCACAGAGTTCAAGTGTGTTTGGTTTAATGCATCTCTATTTCTAATCCTCCTCGTACTCGTGTACTTGTCATGCACTATGATCTGTTGTTTGCAGCATGCTGGAACTTGGAGCCTGAGTTTCATATATGCTGTGACTCTTGGTTAAATCTACCTTTAATTGTGATACTGGCTAGTATTGCCACTTAAATTACTTGCTGTTTAAAGTACTGGGCCTTGAATACAGATTAACATGCTGGAAACAGAATCGCCATGCCAAATTCTTCACGTTTTACCCTAATCCAGGTCCGTTTCTCTGCACATTTTTCTTCTACTTTCAACAGCAGGAAAAGGTGCACCGAAACTCATTCAGTTTTACTGGGTGCTCTGGGTGGTCAGTAAAACATGATAAGTAATAAGGCCATATAGTCTTCCAATTTACCCAAGATACTATCTGACCAACTCAGAATGGACAATTAAAGTCATTTTTTTGGGGATATTGTGCCTCCTTTACCTAAAACTCTGTGCTTCTGAGGTGAGGTAAGTGTACACATGACAGTACATGCTTGTAGTAGGCTGGCTGTCTAGTAAGTAACCCTGGGCATGGTGGGGCTACGCAAAACGCCACAGAGTTTAAAACAAACTCCGCACACTCCCACCCGCCCTATTAACAATTGTTATACAAGCTTTAAAAAAATATATAAAGTATTAAAAATGCCTTACCTGAGCAGCGGCGTCCTCTGGCTGCCCTCTTCCTCCATCATGACTTTTTGATGACAATTGCGAATGCGCGGGAGCTTGTGCATGCGTATTTCTCACGAGAAATGCTCCCTATGAGAACAGTCCAGCCCAAACTGCCAGTCTAGGTCATCCCTGGACTGGAAACAAACATCCTCGGACCAGTTTTGGTGTTTCATCCCTAATCAGCAAGGCTATCTTGACTCCAGTGGGATTCAAGCTAGCCTGGCTGATGAGGTGATGATGCCCCGAAACCGGTCCCAGGATGCTTGTTTCCGGTCCAGGGAGGACCTGGCTTGGCTGTTCGGGCTAACCTGTTCCCATGAGGCACAGGCTAAAGACTGATTTGCATATGGTTGGGTCTAAACTGGGGTGGCATGGTGAGCATAAGAACAATGGATTTGGGTGAATGATTGATTTGCTCTGCATTTCTTCCAACATCTGTGCGTCTTTTACATTCTTTTATTAGGCACAGAGAGAGATTAAGTGATTTGCTAGAATCACAGGGTCTTGAGCTGGCGCCAAGACTTGAACTAGGTTCCCCATTTACAATGTCAGCAGCTCAAGATATAATGCCACATCCTGGTTAGACGGAAGTTGAAAGGGAGAAGCCACATGAAAGCTCGGCTCTTAATGGATTTGTGGTTCAAACTGGACCTCTAGCTAAGTCAGGGAGTACGCCTTTGGTGTCTATTTCTCACGTTAGCATGTTTCAAAGTGGTGCTGTATTGTCAGACCAGTGGACAAGAGAGTATTATTTGTCCAGGATCAAACAGTTTGTTAATTTAGTAGAACTAGGACTGCAGTACACTGCTACTTGGTACAAGGATATATATTTACTACTGTGATGCATTCAGGGGACTATTACAGATGACCGGACACCTCCCTTCTCTCAGGATATATTCAGTACATTTATAAAAATGTCCATATCAAGCAGTTTTTACATTGAACAAAATACTCCCAATCTTACAAAAAAGGGGGCAGCAGAGCAATAAGCAGGGCCACTGGAGTTATGTAGCAGGGGCGAGTCAAATTATGTTGCGGGGATAAGTAAATTATGCACCACAAAAAGGCATATTATGCTCTTTAATTCGGCACATTTTATGATAGTATTAATTCACTATATTGTCCTTTTTGCGCTTATTAACACTGACTGTGCATTGTTGCACTTTATTATAACCTGTTTAACATCCAAATGTAGCAATAAGCAACAGAAAGGTAACAAGTCTCGCTTTACACAGGATCTTCGTTTGCATGGCAACACATGTTGCTGTGTAGTTAGGAACTTTTGAACCGTTTGAGCTAGAAATATAAAAATTGTTTTTGTAAAAACCTGCAGATTATGCAGCAGAGGATGGATTATGTAGCAAATCTAGAACTGCGAAAAAAGCAGCTGCTGCACAATCACATCAGTGTTGGTGAAGGTGAAGTCGCATAACAGTCAGTGACTCCACGTGTGGCCTGAGCCTCCTTGATAAGCGCCCAATATGTAACCTGGAACAGTAAAAGTAAAGAGCTCCTTCCCGATGTCACTTCATGTCACTGATCCTGTAACTGACTTGGCGTTTCGACCATTTCCACACCTTCACATCCCAAGACCACAATTCGCCCATCTATTGCTGTGCCCTGACAAAGTTCAATTATTTGAACAAAACGCTTTGGCTGAGGCTTTTTGCGCCATTTATTGGGATATAAATAAAAGAATTAACTTTTCATGAAGGACCTGTTCTTTCGATATTATTGAAACTGACAAATCTGGGGGTGCACCTCTCCACCCTTTCTCAAAGTCTTGTACATCTGCCCATCAGTTTGCATCTCCCAATGGCAGGTGCAGGAGCTGATTGTGCACACCAACTTCTATTACTCTGTGACAAACTAATAAGGGAACATAGCTAAGAAGTGCGGCCACTGGAGTCCGCCGTTGGTTCTTTGCTACTGATGTTTGGTGCAGTATGACTGCTACACTGTTGATTGGTGTGATGCGACAAACACTGAGTGTTTTTGAAGGGAGTTTATTCATATTCAGTTCCTAGGCAAATTATGTTTTGACTTGTACAACATTATGTCACTCTTTTCATGTTCATCTTGTTGAAGTTTGCGTTGTGGCTCTTATACCAGTGTCGGTTAAATGTTCTTTGGTGGGTCGTTGACAATTCATTCTCTCTTCTTTGCTCTTCCTCTGCATTCTTTCTGGGTTGATTCAACTGCTGTTCTGTCTGGTGATGGTGCTGTTGCTGATACAGGGGGTAAGCATTACTTGTTCTAACACACAATATTTGAGTATTATCTCTCCAAAGAGCAATAAGTGAACAAAAAAGAAAGGGATGGGATTTATAGAGCTAGCTTTATACGTATATGTAGGTCGCCTCTCCAAACACTGGAAAGATACTTTTGTTTCAGGCTATCTGTGATTGAGAGCGGCCTGCCACTGGGAGACCCTGGAAAGGCCTCCTCCTAGGTGCGCTTGGGCAGATCATTTATGTGGTACAATGTACTCAAACCATTGGAAAGTGAGGATGTTCTGGGAACTTTCATCCTTGAAACCCTTAGTTTAAAAATAGCCACAGTCTTGGTTGGGGAGGTCCCGGGATAACCCGGCTCTCTGTGGGATGTTATAGCAACCATGGGCTCTTGAAATTGGTATTCTAAATGATGCGTCTCCCTGGGTATGGGATTCAGTGATTGTATATTAAGCGGCAATGGCTGTGCCCCTTGGTGTCCTGGACAGCTCCTCCATCTGGCTTGGATGGCAGTGAAGATCCTGGTGTCTGCCAAGATGTTTTAGGGTCATGGATGCTGGGATTGCTCAATATAGTGTTTGAGAAATTGCTAAGCAAATCCTGAACTCTTGAGAACAAGGTTAATCAGTTATTTTTTCTGAGCCTGATGGGATATAGCAAATAGATGAAGAGCAAGAACCAAGGGATAGTGAAAAGGCTGCAGCCATCGTTTTTGGTATTGTAGCTGAGATTGAACCTATGCCTGAGAATCCTGCTGTAAATACCGCATATAACATGTCTGAGTGTGCGCCCTCACCTTTCACTCACTGTCTCTTCCTCTAGTTGCATGGTCATGGGTTTCTGCATTGCTGGAGCCTTTGGTTTGTTGGGATTTCATTTTACATTCCATTTTCTTCAGCATCATTTGCAAGCCTCCTTCAGTTACAATGACCCACCTCTTCTAATTGAAACTCCTTGATGTGTTTTTTTTTTTTTTTTTGTGTGTCGCCCGAAACTGGACATTTGTACGATCTGGAACCTTAACCTCTGGTTTGCTGCGAACAACATACAGTTTGTAAGTGACTCAAAAAGATATTCTACTACTAAAACTTTTACTGTTCATCCTCCTGACTGCACACACATATTTATCATTACCTGGCACAACTTCATTACAATGATCTGCTTTCAAATGAACCTTTAGCTTCCATGCTTCATTATACACCTGCTGTTCATCTTCCTTAATCCCCTGCTTTTTTCGCTGCCATTGATCTTTCAAAGCATCCCTTCTTCGCCTTAGTTGAGGGCTAAACTGTATCCCCTTCGGTGAAAACTCACACATCCCTGGCTGTTCTTAGCATTCTTTCCCTTCTAGTTGTGTAACATCTACTACTTCTCAATCTCTTCCTGCCCTGAAGATCCCGCTGACAACCTGCATGCTGTCTCTCAATACATAACACCACCCTTGTCTGCTGTGCCTCCTTTTCTCTACACATCATATCTCATGTCCTCTCCTGTTATCCTTCACAACACCACTGTTCCCTCCGTCTGGTATCTCTGCTGTACCGCCATGTATTCCTTACTTCTCACACATCACATGTCCCACCATACCTAACCCCTCCCCTAGAGCGTGTTCTCGTATTCATCGCATCCCAATCTGTTCAACTATCTCCATTTCTGCCACCTTCCCGGGTCTGTCTTTTTTTATCCTTAATACAACCCCCGTTTCTTTTGTCCTGATATACCTAAGCTCTGTCAATTTCCCTGCGCAGTGCATGCATCCCCAGTTGCTCCTTTCCTCAACAACACTCTCTTACCCTTGAGGTCTTGATGGATTCTCGCTTTGCCTTTCCCCCGTTACAGACTGCCCTCCACTGGGCTGCCAAGCATGGGAAGTCCGAGATGGTCGCGATGTTGGTGAATGCTGGCGCGGAAATCAACTCAAGAGATGTAAGTGATGTACATGTAACAACAAGGGGTAATGACAACATGTCGAGGGGAGGGGAAACAGTGTAAATATGGTAGGGAAAGAACATGGAAAAACACCAGTTAAAGGGTAAGCTGGGGCAACCCAAATAAGTTCCGGATTGAATAGTGTTGGAGCAAGTGTTATCAGCATGGAAGAAGGCGATACCATTCTGTATCATCCTGGATGAATGGAGATGCAGTTCAAACGTGATGGTGAGAGTATACAATGGGTGCATGGATGGGCTTTGCAATCATGCAATGTTATCATTAAAGGCTTCCTATTAGAAAGCGACCAGTCTTTAAGCTTCTATGTACTGTCTTTAAGTCCCTCCGGGCGACCGGCCCCACCTACCTCAAGGAGAAAGTTAAGCTGTATCAACCTGGGCGTCAACTAAGATCTAGCAATCGCAACTTGCTCTGCACACGGAGGATCAGGAAAGCCAAAACGGGCAGTTGTGCCTTTTCTCATCTAGCCCCCGTCCATTGGAACAGTCTTCCTGATGAGATCCGGGCATGTGCCAATTGGTCTCAATTTAAGAAGATGCTCAAGACCTGGCTGTTCTAAGTGCTGTCCCCCATTAGGTAACTGCTACTTCCGCGCCAAGAGATTCCCCTGGGGATGATTCGCTGCGCACTGCAAATGAGTATAATAATAATGGGAGAAATAACTTGTGTTGCCTGTATGGCATTGTACAGTGCTGCTGTGGAAGATTAAGGTGAGGCAGCACACAGGCAGTTCTAGGATGGAGGCAGGAAAGCATGATTTTCCAACATGAACTATGGCAGGGAGCATGTAATACCCGGGGAAAGAGCCTGCAGTGCCCTGGTACTAACCCATGGTGAGGTTTGAAGAACTGATACTTTTGCCTTGTATAATATGTTTAATTCAGAACTCGGCATTAACTCGGAAAGAATGGGCAGTGGTGCACTGCTGAATATTGAACCAATCAGAACTCGCCAATCCCCCTTCTCTTTCAGCGAGCAAGTGGCTAAGTGGAGTGTTGAGCCCAATGGGGAAAATTAACCAGCTGCTATAACCTGCTCTACCCTTCACTGGGATCCTCTCACCTCACCTCAGTGGAAGAGGAAAGGTGTTTTCCAGTTCTCTCTTCTTCCCAGTGAGGTCCTCTGGAAAGAACAGTTGTAAATGGAAAAATCTAGTTCTTCATCTCAGTTTCTGTAACATACCCCCAGTTGAAAGTCGTCCTGCTCCTATCGTGATCCTAATGACATTTCCTGGCTCTATAGAGCAAGCTGCCTTTGTCTCGCACCTCACTGGGCTCTATAGAGATAGCCAGTTTCCACCAAGGAGAGCGTGGACTAGAGATGTAAATGTAGTTTGCAGAATTCTGCAGACAGACTACAAAATAGAACGTTATTCTCTGTTAAGATTTCAAAGGTACTCATTCATACTGAAATAGAACTCAGCAGTGAAAAGGGCGTGAATCCGACTTGTAGCTCCAAGAGGGCTATGTCAAACGTGAGGCATGACCCGTCCCCACATGTTTGCAATTGTAAAATTTCATGCTCCAGTCTAGTCCAAGCAGAGCCTCAGGCCATTTGTTTTTGTGCACGAAGAATGAATGGCCTCCTTTAGTCATGGAACATCCGTAGCCGAGTGAAAGAAGCATTGACCGTGACAATAGTTCTGGCTTTAATATAACACGCTTCAGAAACTCCCAGTATGGATGCAGCGGATACTGCATGGGCAGCAGAAATGAAAGATTAGGAATGCGAAGAGCAGGTACAAGACAGGAAGGAGTGCAGGACTCTCTTTCACTCCCTTACAGCCTCACACATCAGATAAAACATGGGTATCTGCGCTGCACGTGCTTACACTCACACACTTAGTAGTGCAAGCTTCCGCCCCGCACACATAAAGGTAATGGCAGATTCAGCAGCATTGTCTGCGTCATTATAGACACAGATTAAGTACAACTAGTGCAGCTGTGATGCAAGCTTCAATCAGTGTGCCCCTCATGGATTTTGTGTGAGGTGTGTGAAATGGCGTGACTGGACGTGTGACGTGGGTGCTGGCCTAACGGATGCGTGTGTGTGTGTTGTGCTAGAGCCTTTGTGCTTTCAGCAAAGAAATACCACTTGCTCCACATTGACACACAGGCTTTTAGTGGATAATACCAGCTACGCAGCTTCCCCTTGACATCCTCCCGATTACTGAGTAAGATGAAAGGGACACCCCGCTGCAAGACAGATGTCAGGTGTGCAGTTGTTTCTGCCATCTCTAGTTACTGACCATTTGCACGTGGGCATGTAAAACATGGATTGTGGCAGCGGCGAGGCTTGCACTGCATGTGAGCTGCCTCTGCAGTAGAAATGACAAGCTGGGGGGTGTAACCATACTACAAGCTGAACGACACACATGGCGTGGTAGGAGTTCGCTGGTGTGGCTGCACATTGCCAACATCCTGACACTTATTCATCCAAGCGTGCACTATTTGGATGGGGTATATGCTGATCTAGGATCACGATGCACTAGTTTGTGGCAAGGAGAACATGCTGCATAGGCATGAATGTGTGTAAAGCACACAGGGACAGCATGGTCTATAGAAGAGTGATCATGCAAAACAAGCATGGAATGTATGAGAGAGATACACGAAATGACAGTAAGGACTAAGGGAGAGCGATCGTGCAAAGCAAGCATGGAATGTATGAGAGAGAGAGACCCGAAATGACACCAAGGGCTATGGGAGAGTGCTCATGCGAAACAAGCATGCAATGTATGAGAAAGACACACAAACTGACACTAAGGACAATGGGAGTGGGATTGTGCGAAACAAGCATGGACTGTATGAGAGATGCACGAAATGACACGACAATGGAAGAGGGATTGTGCAAAACAAGCATGGAATGTATGAGAGATACACAAAATGACACGACAATGGAAGAGGGATTGTGCGAAACAAGCATGGAATGTATGAGAGATACACAAAATGACACGACAATGGAAGAGGGATTGTGCGAAACAAGCATGGAATGTATGAGAGATACACAAAATTACACCAAGGGAGAGAGATCGTGCAAAGCAAGCATGGAATGTATGAGAGAGAGACACGAAATGACACTAAGGGCTATGGGAGAGCGATGATGCGACACAAGCATGGAATGTATGAGAGAGATACATGAAATTACTCCAAGGGTAATGGGAGAAGGATTGTGCGAAACAAGCATGGAATGTATGAGAGAGATACTCGAAATAACACTAAGGGCAATGGGAAAGGGGGATCATGTGAACCCAGCATAGAATATAAGGAGTGTGCATGGTGCCCTCTTGGAATATGTTAACATGCATGCAACAGTAGAAAGGAAATAGATGAGCACATTCAGTGCAGCACGCAAGGGTAGGATCATGTTTGATAATGAAATAGTAAGGGAAGAGGGAAAGGGGCTGCAGAAGAGAACTTTTGACACAGCATGAAAGAAGGCGGAGGGCCCACAATGCCATTATTAAACAATGCAAATGTGCATGAAGATTAGAAATGGAACTCAGCTGCAGTGCGGAAAAGGAGATAAGTCCATGTATGCCTGAACGGAGGTGGAGAGCACAGAATATTCATGTCAAATGGTGAAAGTGTTTGACAGCGTGAAAAATATGTAAACATGTAAAGGCAGCCTGGAAGGAAGAGCAGTTGTTTGAACCATGAGGGAGAGGAGAGAACCTAATTCCAGACTGAGAGATGTATGCCAGTATACAGCGAAGAGAGAGGATGAAGAACAGGCATGGATGAATGAGATGTTCATTCTACCAGCGTAACATATAGTGAGAGCTTAGAAGTGCAGGGGAACTTGGAGCGAGGATATTGGGATTGATGCCACCTTGGTGGGAGGCATAATGCAAAGTATTGCCCGTCTGAAGGAGAGGAAGGGCTTCAGGTGAAAGACTGATTGCAGGCTGGTGATAGGAAGAGTGTGAGATGCTAGTGTGAAGAAGACCGGCAATGCAGCATTTATAAAATGGGAGTCGAAAGCATGTAATGGTGGTTAAGTACAGTATAGTGCCCTTTGTCTGCATATAGCCCTAGTAAGCATGCCTAGTAACTTTCTCCCTCTTTCTCTCCCTTGCATTTTCTTTATTTGGTTGGGATGCAATACCATTTTGTTTGTTTGCGATGTCTGATGAACACAGCACGTGAGTATTCATCTGGTGGAAACAACCAGTCTACTACAAATATACTCTCTATAATGTAAAATGTTTAAGGAGAAAAAGTACCGAAGCACACTGAAGAATGCAGTGCTCACTGTGAATATACACTACAGACTGCGGTGGAATACACCTTTACGCTACATTGCTTTTGAAATCCTAACTTCCTATCTCAGCCTTAAAAAAAGTCCATGTGACGAAACACGTGTCGGCTGCTGCCTAGCTTTGATGTCATGCATTGTTCAACACGGAATGTGAGAAATATTGGTAGAATAAACATGAGCAACAATCACTTGGATTTTGGAGTATTTTATTTCCTTCTATTCACAGTGACCACTGGGCTCTTTAGTATGCTTCGTCACTTTTTCTCCTTACTTTTGCCGGTCTGGAGTTCTTCCAGGTTGGCCATCTGCACCCTAGGTGGCAGAGTATATGTACTGTGAAAGCACCGACCCTTGAACTTTTAGGTTTGCATAACGTGACATTTTCCTGACTGGGAATGGCATTTAGATGTGGCGCATTGTGGCATAGCCATCACCTTTTATTGTTTTAATGGAAAATGTTTGCCAGCCGTGGAAGGGGGTTTGCAGGGGTAAAGGAATGAAATGTTAATCATTTTAATCTATTTTGAATTATATATGCTTTTTATTGTATTGCATTGAGCACACACCTTCTTTAACCTGTTACCTGTGAGTATAGTATGTTGGACGATTATGTTTGGGGATATTTTCAGCTGTTATGGCGTTGTGCAATGTGTCCTATTTCATTGTGTGTGAAGTAAGCCTTGGGTTAGATAGTGTCTTGGGTTGAGGTGGTGTAAGTCAATAGTTGGTGGCATGTTGTGTATTGTGTTGGATTGATATATGCACAAATGTGGTGTGTAATCTTTTTGTGTGTAATGTTGATTGTGGCCTACCTTTTTGGGTTGTTGTGCATTCAGTTGTGCTGGGGGGTATGTACCTTCTTGAAACTCATGAAGAAATGCTTTATTTAGAGGGAGAGGTATGCATGCAGGGTTTTTGTTCTGTCGCAGAGTTTTATTTTGATTTTGTTTTGAGTATTGATTGCTGTAATGCTATTGTACCATCACAGTATAGTTTTTTGAGTAGTTTGTTTATGATTTGTACTGGGTGTAGTGCCCACCCGCCCCTAGTTATTTTGTTTCGTTTTATTAAGCCACTGGTTTTTAGTGTACTTGTGGTTTAAATTCCCCATATATATCGAAATAGTCCTATACATCAGATGAGACCCTGACACTTGAAATGCCCCAAGTTAGGAAATAAGTGGGCACATAGAGGACACAGTTGGCAGAGCACAAAGACCTATTTGTTTTAAGTGCATCTGCTGTCTCCCCAAAAAGGCGCCATCTGCACCCCTGACCTTGCTTCAATTATTTGCCTGAATTCGCTGGCATTTGGATCCATATGATCCATACACATGGAATATCCGGGATCAGTTTTTTTTTTCTTGGATATTGGAGGACAGAGGAGAAAAATCAAAGTCCTGTCAACAGTGAATGCGGTGCCCGAAGCAGGACACAATTTCTGCATATTCATGTTCAGCAGGCCAGTCTCACAATGTGATCTAGATAAAGGATGTGGAACCTTTCTTGATGCTTCATTGCACAGAAAGATGTTCCGCTAACCGCCCCCAACCCCCCCCACCCCCGGATGTGACTGTCTGCCTCTGAACAGAAGGAGCAATTCCATTATGAATTCTATTAAAGAAAAAAAGGATAAACCACAAGTAATTAAGGTCAAAATCATATACACCTCACAGGCAATGCTCCACCGACTGAGAATGCAGTCAATACATAGCCCTCCCCAGTGCTAGAGAAGCAATTCTCTTCCTCAGTTAGAAGATAGTTCCTTCCTTTGATAACCTTTGACAAAAGGTGCCCTTTACTTTCCTCTTAGGGTACCGGTTCCAGGAGGATTCTTTAGGGCATGCTAGGTTCACTCTTTCCAAGATAACTTGCATGCAAACTAGTCATCTCTGGAAGTTGGGGGTATGTGGATGGAAAGGTGCTATCCACAGGCAGGGTTGCAGTCTCCTCCGTGTCTTTAAAAGTGGTAGAATATGGGGGGCGTGGCTAGCAGCCAAGCATGGCGGCCGCATAGCGTGTGAGCTCCTAAGGGCACTGTAGCCTTACAGCAAATCCGACGCACTTATCCGCTACCCTGCCCGCCTGAAGCGGCGGCGTTCGGGTCCGGGGCCGAAGCGGTGTCACCGGTCCGACTTTCGGATAAATCGGAGGACCGGAGCCTAACGTACTCCAAGTGGCAAGTCTGGGCCTACCGCCGGAGGAGCAGCACCGGCCTTGCGTAACACCCGGGCCCCGGCGGAAGTGCGACCGAGCCGGCCGAAAGAGGTGGACACATCCCGGTACCCGCCTAACAGCGCGCAACCGGCCTGAAACTCCTGGTGGCATCATACGGCGACACACACTCTGATAATTCGTCCACGCGGGACCGGCGCAACACACAGGAAAGAGCAAATCCAGCCTTGGCCGCGCTGAACAGCGCGGAAATCTCGACTCCCCCCCCCCCCCCCCCCCCCGGGGGGCCGGGCGGGCTGCAGACGACTGAGGCAATCTTTTGAGCCCCGCTTGACCGTGGGGCCGCAGTAGACGGACATACCAGCTCCGAACAGGGGTGAGGGACAGCGGTGCCCCCGGGGGACGGCGCCATACTGTGGTTCAACGCGGAGCTCGAGGGGGAGCCTCAGGGCCCGCATGTTACCTGATGACAACAGCAGCCCTGACCTGGTGAGGACATAGACCCGGTACGCTGAGGCTTGCCTGGCCTGGGGGAAGGCGGCTGCCCGAGATCGGAACCTGCGCCATCCGGTGTGCCCGAGGGTAGTGGGCCAACTCGGAAGAACATACTTGGAGGCCGCGGGGGCCGTTCCAGCTCACGGTGAAAACATCGGAGGGCGAGAGCGCGGTACTTGAGACGCGGAATACAGCGACTCACCAGAAACCCGCACAGCCACCGCCGCGACTGTCCTACATCACCGCAACGACCAGTGAGACCTGCACAGAAAACGGAGGGCGAAACTCTGAACGACACCCATCGACCAACTACTCCCTAGCTGGTGCCTATAGACGGCGGAATCAGACGTGGCGCAGATTGCGACTAAGCTGGGCAAGACTCCGAATTTCACGAGCCCCGGCACCATGGCGGGCAAAGGCCTTAGGAGTGGATCCACACAGGCCAAATTAGACAAATTTGCTTACGGACAACAAGGGCAACAGCAAATTACAGGGCGATCCTCCGCTGGCCATACCCATACCCATGACACAGAAGGACCGGCAAAAGTAACGCTGGAAGACATCATGAAAACACTCTCAGAGGTAAAAACTACAGTGGGCGCCATCTCCTCTGAAGTCTCCTTGCTGCGAGCGGACTTTCACAAAATGGCAGAGAGGGTGTCGCAAGTAGAGGTGGTCACGAAGTCACTTGTGGAAGACACCTCGGAACTCCAAGTGGCCATGGAAAAAATGCAGAAAGTGACCAAGCTCCTACACGACAAGCTGGACGACCAGGAAGGGCGTTCGCGACGAAATAACGTGCGCATCCTTGGGCTTCCAGAGACGGAGGGGAAGGGGGCCATGGACCTCTATGTAGAAGTTCTCATCAAAAACAAACTGCAGCCCAAAGGCCTGTCTCGCTTCTTCTCGGTGGAGAGGGCACACAGAGTCCCGGGGGGCCCGCCCAAGACGGGAGCAGCACCAAGACCTGTGCTAGCCCGGCTCTTTAATTTTAGGGACAGGGATGCGATCCTACAGGCAGCGAGGAACTCACCGCCGGTGCGGATCCAGAATGCAACTTTAGCCTTCTTCCCAGACTACACGGCTGAGGTGGCCAGGCGCCGTAAGTCCTTCACGGAGGTTAAAAAAGCACTACGGGACAGGGAACTACCGTATTCTATGCTATTCCCCGCTAAACTGAGAATTGTGGCCGAGGGGAAAACTTGGTTTTTTGACACGCCGGAGGTGGCACAGGAATGGCTGGAGGGCTGGAGACCGGCGGGACAGCGACACCGCCCGCATCGAGACCGGCCGCAACATCGTACCAACAAGACAACGCACAGTCGGACCTCCCAATCGCCCCGTCAGGAAGGCGCGGAAGAAACGGAATCAGATCTGGAGAGGGACCCGCTGGACTCTGGACAATTGGCTCCGGTTTGAAACCGGACTATATTGGTATAAGACTGAGTATGCCGCAGACGCCCGGGATCTGATGCGGCTGAGTAAGGTGGGCACAGGCAGTGCCCGTGGGGAACTCACCAACCCCACAAGCAAGTAAGATGACTGGGGAAGGACTAGAGCACTCTGCACAGTTGGGGAAACGGGCGAGGGTTGGTCCGTGGAGCAGGGTAGCAGGGAGGGGGGATGGGACTGAAGTTTTCTTGTTAGAACTCATGTTTTTGTTTATAGTCATCATTCAGCACTTACATTGTCTTACCACCCTGGCATTTATATGTCTCCTACACAGCATGACACGAAATGGCGCATGCGCTAGTCCGAAGGGCACGTTGTGTGCACTGCTCTCTCACCGACTTAATGGCCAGGCCACTTAATCACACGCCCGCTGAGGGCTCCCCTGTGACTAGAGGGATACCCCCACTGCGCATGCTAACGTGGAATGTCAGAGGCCTGGGTGACAAAATTAAGAGAGGCTTGGTCCTTCAGGCCGTAAAACGACACAGTCCAGATTTGGTACTCCTACAAGAAACCCACCTCACAGGGTCCACCTGCAAAGCACTTGATAGGCGTGGCTATACAATGGTGGTACACGCAGAATTCACTGCAGGCTCCAGGGGAACGGGTATACTGGTGAAAAAGTCATCCCCCTTTATTATAACACGCCGTGTGGCGGACGACCAGGGTCGGTTTGCTGCAGTCCATGGGCAATGGGAGGGCAGATCTCTGAATGTGATATCGGTTTATATCCCCCCAGCACTACACTCTGTGGCCCTGCCTGCACTAGGCAGGTTCCTCCTTGATCTCCCTGATGGCGACACGATTGTTGGGGGGGACTTTAATGCAATCATGGATCCACTTAAGGACACCTTTCCCTCTAGGACCCGACCGCGAGGTACTGCACATCTATCGGATTTTGTAGACGCCCTAGGTCTTGTAGACGTCTGGCGACAACTGCATACCGAGGCCACTCAATACACTTATTACTCAGCTGTACATAATAGCTTATCCCGTATAGACTATTTCATGGCACTGGGGTTGGGACTGGACATGGTGGACAAGGTGGACATACTGCTCCGATCATTCTCCAATTGTCCTGTCGCTTACTACCGGGGGGAAAAGTTGCGCACGGATCTACCCAATTTACCCCAACTTTTTGAAAATCCCCAAGATTCGGAAAAAACTCAAACTTGTGACAACGCAGTATTTTGCTGAAAATACAGGCACAGTGGTATCACCATCCACCCTGTGGGAGGCATATAAGACAGTCCTCAGGGGGGCGGCCATTGCAACAATAACGGGGCACAAGCGGGATTCCCAAAAAGAACTCACAGAATTGGAACTTGCACTCAACACGGCTAACAAGGCACACATGGCAGACCCCTCCCCGTCCACGGCACACACCCTCGTGGTTCGGCAGCAACAATACCTAGCTCACCTTAAAACGACAGAAAAGGGGTACATCGCAAACACTAAACATAGAATATACGATGTAGGAGACAAAGCAGGTCGCATGCTGGCATGGCTAGATAAGAGAGGGAATGGAGCGAAAGGTATTCAGAGACTGCACACAGAGGACGGGCGGACACTGACGCACCCAGAAGACATAGTTTGCGCATTGGCACAACATTATCAAACAATCTACACGCCAGACCGAAGGGTCACACAGCAGATGGCAGCAGTAACATTAGCGGATATTGCCGTCCCCAGCATTGCACAGGAAGATAGGGATACCCTGGAAATAGACCCGACGGAGGAAGAAATCCAGCTGGCGATCCAGGCGTTAGTCTGGTAAAGCGCTGGGGCCGAATGGGATACCGATAGAGTGGTACAAGTCCGTGGCTCCAGAACTCAGTGCCCCATTACTGGCCATGTATTTAGAAAGCAGAGATAGAGCAGAGCTGCCGCTGGATCAACGCACGGCCACGATTATAGCAATACCCAAACCGGGGAAACCCCCGACTGAATGTACCTCATATCGCCCGATATCGTTGCTGAATGTTGAGGCCAAGATATTAGCTAAACTTCTAGCCACCCGCTTGATGCCCCACCTCGGCACCTTGATCCACCCTGACCAGTCGGGCTTTATGCCCCACCGGAGCACTGCGATGAATCTCCGAAGAGTTCATGGTGTGATGGCCCGTGCGCACCTCCTCACAGAACAGGCTGTGATTCTCTCTCTCGACGCTAAAATGGCATTCGACCTTGTGGAGTGGGGGTATCTCTTCATGGTACTAGACCGTATGGGATTTGGGCCGAAATTTATAGCGTGGATACGGCTGCTTTATACGAAGCCCGTCGCACAGGTAGTAGCCAATGGCCACATATCGCCGAGGTTCCTATTAGGCAGGGGGACTAGACAGGGTTGCCCCTTGTCCCCCTTGCTCTTCGCACTGGTGCTTGAGCCCCTGGCAGTTCAGATCAGGTCTACGCCCTTATTCGCAGGCATTAGGTGGGAGGAGGGGTGGGAGGACAAAGTATCATTATACGCAGACGACATGCTCATCTACATGACTGCACCTGATGCCGGCATCCCGGCCCTGCTAGACCTCTGTAACACTCACGGGCGCACGTCGGGCTACACCCTAAATTGGTCGAAATCTACTATATATACATTAAAAGGCCCGGCGCCGAGATTGCAGGAGAGCTGTCCTCTGCTTACGACGACGGCCTCCTTCAAATACTTAGGTATTGTCATCACAAGTAAGGAAGCAGACTTTTTTGCCAGCAACTTGAAGCCACCCATAGATCGCCTACGGGCGGACGTTAAGCATTGGGCGGCCCTGCCCCTGACCCTACTGGGTAGGGCAGCATTATATAAGATGATGGCCCTCCCGAGACTCCTCTATGTTCTAGAAAATACTCCGCACCTGGTGCCACCACGATACTTCAAGCAGATCGTGGCGCTGGTCAATACCTTGCTCTGGAATACCGGCCCGGCACGTATAGCTTACGACAAGCTGGTTAAAAGCTGGTACGAGGGGGGAATAGCGCTCCCCAATATTCAACTATATTACTGGGCGGCCCAACTGAAAATTATAAACTACTGGATCCATGCCCCGAGAGAGGACCCTGCCTATCGGGCAGATTGGTCACAACTTGGAACGGACTGCATGCTGTCTGTGCTCTATAGCAAGTCACAACTTAAAACCCTACTTGGCCCGACAAAACATACGGCGGCCCTGTGGCACATGGCGCAGGCCCGACTGGGATGGGTGGGTCGAATCACCAAAATGACACCGTTATGGGACACGAAGGCGTTGGGGAACCTCAGAGGCTGTAAGGGATTTGAGCGGTGGGACTCCATAGGCATTTCTACGGTAGGGGACCTCTGAGACGATGGCACAGTAGTGCCATTTCCACACCTGCAACAGCAGTATAACCTTAGACCCACAGAAACATTCAGATATGTTCAAATCAGACACGCATTACTACAGGCGATTCCTGCAGGCACCACTCTACCAGACTCCTCCCCGTTAGAAGATAGACTGCTAACGGAATTCATGGTCCAAAGCGCCACCTCCCTGACGTATAAAAAACTGATCAATAATCTCAAAGACCCAACGCTGAAACTCAAAGAAAAATGGGAGGGGGAACTAGGTGAGACAGATGAATTTGAATGGAATGAGGCGTTGGCCTCCCCGAAGGAGGTTGGAATCTCAAGTAAACTCCGACTGGTGCAACTTAAAATCCTGCACCGCATCTACTATACAAGGACGCTATTGCATAAAATACTGAGAGCACCACATCCCTTTTGTTTGAGAGGCTGCGGGGAGGAGGGGACACTGCTGCACACACTATGGGAATGCCCTCAAATACGTGAATTCTGGAGACAAATACTGCGCTCGATCTCCCAAGCCCTGAAAATCTCTATACTACCTGAACCACGTAAGTGCCTTTTGAACATCTGGGACCCCAATGACCTGAGTAGATACGCACTGATTTGGGCGACTCTGGCTATGACAGTGGCTAAGCGGGATATAGCACAGAAGTGGGGCGCACCAGAACTACCCACCGCCAGTAGATGGGCTAAGAACATGGACATCCTAATGGTGACAGAAAGGGCAGTGTACGTACTACGTGCAGCGCCCCGCAAATGGAACAAAGTATGGGCGGCATGGAATGTCTACAGAGGAGAAATCTGTGACCCCTTACCAGAGGGAGACGACCTTGACTCGGAGGGGGAAGAGGAGTAACAGAACGGCTAAGGGGTAGTCACCTCAGTAACAACACAATACGACATTATTGGCTCTGACCTGGCTCTTTACCGACGTGCAAGCTAAGTCACATGCTGATACGGGATGTGGGTGGAGACACAATGGCTATGATAACACATGGTTGGGGGGGGGGATGGGAAGTTTGTTATTTCTGTACTATAAAAAAAGTGATGTTTTCATTGATTAGTATACGAGGGAAGGGGAAATAGAGGAATGCAGTACAAGCAAAAGGACCATTGATTAATGTATCTACAAGTCTCCTAAGGTTTACTGCAACACAGTCCTTGCTGCAATGACGTTTCTTGTCGCATACGGAAAAGTTAAAATGTACACACTGTAACAAATACCATAAACATGTATGTAACTGATTGACCACTATTCCTTCCTATTAATAAAAGTTTTTGAAAAAAAAAAAAAAAAAAAGTGGTAGAATATGCCTGTGCAGAGATGCTCTTGGCCTCTCACATGCAAAAAAGGATATTCCATGAGAGTTGAGAAAGGGAGACTAAAGACTAGGAGTAAAGAGGTAACCTCATTTGTATGACTGTGCCCACCCCATCAGTAAAATCTATTTTGTAGATGAGTATCACATGTCAGTCTCCGCAAAATAATTCTGTTTTATCCTTCTTTTATGATACACTCTTTCCTGGCCAATGTGACTCCACAACTTCTTAACCTATAGATTTCTAATATTCTGTTACTCGTCCTATCTTTCAGATACCACGCAGTCTTTCCTCCAAGCTTGTTATCACAAAACAAACTTCATAATTGGCACAAAACTGGCAACCCTATTTGCATTCTCATCAGAAAGGCATATTCTCTATGCCCATCTCACCCACAAGCTTGATACACATTGGTACGCTGAGTATGAAGCTCCCAATGCTTTTGGAGACTACAGGCTCTGCGTCTTTTAAAGTGACTCTCTTAATCAGAAGCAAATTCCATAGGTTCACACGTGATCAAACAGACCACTTTACAGTATGCACTATAAAAGTACCTCACTTTTTGGTGTATTTTCCCAGTCTTGTACATGTTTTTAGTTTTGACTACGTTTTTTATGGTATTATGCAACATGCTGTAATGTAGTGGTCAGCACCATTGATTTTTGAGGGGATGTTCAGCTTTGTGTGGGTCTTATTTTTTATCTTGTTGACTTCATGTGTTTGTGTGATGCTGTGTAGTATTTGTGATGTTGTGTATCCTACCTCATGCTTTAGGGAGTCAAATCCTGTGTGTATGTTGCAGTGGTGTGCCATGTATTGTTGAATGTGTACGTTGGATTTGTTGTGATATTATGCATTATTTTTTCTTTTTCGTACCAAGTATATTGTGTTGGGTCGTTCAGGGCCTCTGTATTATATCTGTTGTAGCTTAGTATGCATTATAATTCTTGTTTCTCAATTTTTCTCTCCGCTCGTATTTTTGTTGTGGCTCTTGCTGGCAGGGAGTAAGTATTGCTCGTCTCATATTCCCATTGATTTTATTTACTTCATTGTTCATTTATCCAAGACTCTAACTCCTCTATCCCTTTTGTTGCTTTCCGCTTTGCCGCCTTCCTCCTCCTCATACCCCCAAAACAAAGTACATAGTTAAGCGTTTAGGCTTTTACCAGCCTGCACTGCATCCAATTGCCTTAATCCTACTAGAAACTCATTTCATGAAAAAGGCTTCCCATCGCTTCTGATTTTCATCAGAGAAACGTGCGTAATATACTGGTGATACTGTTACAGCTAAACAGACCGGGGATTTCCTGCCTTAGTAAAATATAGATCCTTCTTAAAAAATAAAGGCCTTCCTTAATTATAGTCTCAGAAGTTGGATCCGTAAAACACCTGAAGAAACTCAATCCTTCCAACTTGACGGGTTCTCTTCAACTACCTAAAGCACTCACAATGCACAGCTGGCTGGGTTTTGGGTTGCATTATGTGTGGCATATTCTCAATAAGAGTTAGTTTTGTCTAGTATTTCTACTCAACCGTTTGGTCTACTTCACCTTGGTCGACCATGAGGGTTTACTAGCCACTCTCTTCTTGAATAGACTTCCTTGGTCATTCCTGAATTACTGCTCTTCCTAGATCCCAGTGTGGGAAGATTGAACCTTCCATGCCTCCCCTTTTCATCACTGGTAGGAATACAAGACTTAAGCGGTCCACTGATTCTGCCGGCTAGAGGAGGCCCTGCAGCAGACCGCATACCCTATTCAGAGTTAATTTCCAAACAGTAAGTTTATTTCTGATGAGTGACGACATGGTGGGAGCTCTTTAATCAGAAATAAATTCTAAGTGGGCAGCCATGTCTGCATTCTTTTTCACTTTTCAGAAAGAAGATAACTTCGAGAAATGGCTGAAGGAGTCCAAGGACTTGCTCTGAGCCTGACTGACGCCGGCCCATTGATGAGCATCGCCTCTGGTGACCCGTTTAAGTAGCTTCATCTGCAGCTTCCAGAATCTTGCAACTGGAGCAAATCCTTGGACTCCTTCAGCCATTTCTCTAAGTTATCTTCAAATCCTATTCTAAGTCACGTTGGATCCTGTCATAGAGCGCAAATCTGGATCTTAACACTGCAATATAAGTAACCGTAACCTGGTCCTGATGATGGCCTAATACATCTACAGGCCGAAACGCAGTCGACTGCCACAGCGGAACTCCTGGCGCCCCCATCACGGATAGCCCACTAAATTAACTTTGTATTCTATACCATTAACTGTCAGAGTATCCTCATATGTAAATAATTTTTAATCCCACTTGGTTCATGGTCCACCCATCACTATCGCTGTACGTACCACATCACGTGTCACTTGCGCCGTCACAATCCTTCACGAGCACTTGTGCACAGTATCTTATAGGTTACATGACATTCAATGTAACGCAGTGCTATTGCTCCATGTGCTTGTACATATGAAATTTAATATGTCAAACATGTATATTGACTAAATACAATTTGTTTCATGAGAGAATGTCTCCCTGGTTTTCTCCCCTTTGGATTTAATCCTCAGTAATTCATTGTACTATATGTATTTAGCCTGTTCTTACAGCAAAATCTCGCCAAACCAGTTTCTACTCCTATGTTCTGGGGGAATGTCCTCATCTTGTGCAATCTGAGCCCAAGCATCTGTACCCTCGGTCTTTCCCTGTCAGCCTAATTCTTAGACCTCCATAATTGCCACACATTTGTCACGCAAACCTGATATAGCAATTCTTCTGCATGTTACAAATTACACCAGCTGTCCAAGATCAAGCCATGAATTTGAGCCTTAGATCCATCTCATTTGATGATGTCCAGGCCTCTCTCAGGCTTCTAGAGGCAGTATTCCAGTCCACAGTATTCCTTATTGAAGGGTTAAAAAAATCAAATCACCTTACGCTTCTTCTAATCTACATCCATTACTTTCATGTTCCAGGGAGAGATCACTTACAGGTTTGCCTGAATCAACATCAGTGTCCTGCATCTCCACCAGTCATTTTGTCTACATAAAAAGTCCCATGTCTCCGTGGACTCGAACACTCCTGGACTTAAACATCTTTTGGCAACCCCCCTCACAAGGAAAACTAGTGGTTAACCAAGTTGTTTCCGATATAGCCTTTCTTTTATTTTTTAACAAAGCTTTGAAAACTCGCCTCCGATACAGATTAGGTTAGCTGCATACATCCCCCTCCTGTACGAATGTCACACAGTATTTGTTATCTAGTTCTCAATTTATTGATATCTATCGTAGGCAATTTGTACTGCACTCTGTTGCCCCTATGGAAAGAAGTCAGCTAATTGTACCCCCCACCGCCCCCATGTTAAACATAATGTAGCAGGCCCATTCGCCAACAGGGATTTCTTATTATCATTGTCAAATAAAAAATATTTGTTAAGCAATTCAATAGCACTCCTTTTATCAACCTCAAAAGATGTAAGGCTAAGGGGACCTACAAGCATTTTTACCCCATTGCCTTGGTATCATACACAGTTCTGAGCACCGAATGCGTTAGTTGACGGTACCAACTGACCAAGCAAGATTCTCCTCTCCCAGAATCCCCCATGCGCTACTTTCTACTGCCATTGTCACTTTTTACCCCAATTACACACACAATGGGGTTCACTCCTACTTAGCAATTGATCAATTTCCACTCTTCCTATCCCCACCATTTTCTCATGAAATGTTGACTCTTACAATTTCCTTTAATTTTTTCCTTTCTTCTTTTTTCTCATCTTATTCACTTTTTTGTCTCCCTATGATGATGTAGTTCACTCCATTTCTGTTTTCTCCATCCTTGTCCTTCTCCTACATTTAGTGTTTATATCTTCTCTATACTTTTTCCGCTCTTCTCTCTCTTCCCCCCAGTCAAGCTGAAAAGGAAGGAACAAGAACAAGCCAAGAATCACACACTTCTTCTAGAGTACTATTAAAGCTAAGCACTTGCATCACAGCTCCTTTGAAAGCAGCTATGAGACTGTTAATTTGTTTTGTCCTTGCAGAGAGCACATAGGTACACATAGTATACCATACCACCACTGGCATAATGTGTCTCATTCTCTCCCCAGGGTTACACCCCTCTGCATATTGCTGCACTACATGGCCACCAGCAGATAATGAATTTGCTGATTTCAAACTATGGTAATTATTTAATTTTAACACTGTTGTTGTGGATCACTTGTGTGTGTCAATTGTGAGTTCATGCTGTGTGCTCAAGTAGTGATATTGATGAGGCACGAAATTGCTGACGTTGATCAAAATTTTGATCGTAGCTTGTTTCTTTTTGATTGTCGCGTGTCGTACATTTCTGCTTGGGTTTGAGTTATGCACTGTAGGATGATATCTGATCAGGAGTAGATTTGAAGGTGTTTGCATGTGATGGGATTAGATTTGTAACACATGCTGGTGTGTTTGGAATTGTGGGTTGGTGCTTTTTAAGTTGGTGCATAAGCTACTACTACAGAGGTTTACTTCTTAAGCTGGTGCTGGTTTAGCACAATATCAGGGTGATCTTGGTGTGGTTGGAGCATGGGTTTCTGGTGGATCAGATGGATGGTGGTGGTGATATTGTTATGGCATGGTCCATAGGTGGTTGTTGTGGGTCTGATGAAAGACTTGGAGAGAAGACTTTGGGTTGATGTTCATATGGTTTGATGGAAAAGTGGGTCGTGATGCTTTGCAGTAGTGGGTTGATGGTTGCTTAATGGCCATGAGTGGATAATGGAGACATGGTCTACCAACTTCATCTGTTTTACCATGGTTTGTAGTGGTGGGTTAAGGTTGTGGATGGTATTAGCCAACTTTTTGTAACATGTTATTATTATGTTGGCTTTTCAAGATGTCCGGCACTTATTTTGGAACAGTAAATTAAGAGATAAAGCATGCGCAAAGCAAGGAAGCAAGAAAGCCATTTGTTTGGTACATGGGTAATACAGGCAAGACATGTTGACTTTGGTAGTGCTTGTTTGTGAAGGCTGTCTTGCAGGGTATCTGTAAGATCTACATTTAATCTGTGTGGTGCATTTTTTGTCGGAAGGCTATGATTTGCGTCCACTTGTCTCATTCTTGTTCTCTAGAACTTACCAGCTAAATTCTACTAACTTTTCATATCAAGCCATATTTAGTGCTCCAGTCTTTGCTTTAATTTTGGGTGGTGCTGAAAGTGAATAAGAACTGTGGGTCACTCCTGGTTTTCTTGTTGACAAGGATGAAAGAAAGTGCCAAGCGGTGCAAACAGCCAGGCCTTGAGGAGTCTTGTGGCAAGGTATGTTGTTGAACATGGGTGGTTTTATGTTGACTTTATAGTTGCAGGCTGCTGCAGGCACTCCTCCTTCGCGCGGTGCTATGCGGGTCTCATCACCAATATGCTATTGTTTCTATACAGCATGATGCTGTAGTCTGGTAAGGCCGGTTGTTTGTGTTCAAACATACCAAACTCAGGAAAGCCTGAAATAAACTGTTGTATCAATATTTTATTGTCCTTTTTCACTGTATCATAAGTCTATCCCATTTTAGTCTGGGACAATCTTATATAGGAAAAAATTCTAAAGTACCCGCCTCTGGGACAAATCCAAGCTGCCCATGGGTTAGTCTTGAGAGTGTGAACATGACATGTTCTGTGAATTATTACCATGTGCTGAAATTTGGCTTCCCCGGTATTATGGTCTCCTGTTTTTCATGTTAAAAGAGAACAGATGTGTTTTTTCTACAGCAGATATAAAGGATTTTTTTGTGTTTCCATCTCCATTCAATATCTGGAGTTTTGGGGTGTTAAACATAAAAATGTAAAAAATTGTTTCATACATTTGTCAATAATGAAAGGATGCTTTCTGCACTTTGTTCTGCTGTCAACCGGCTAACTGTGGAGTCTTGCTTGATGTTCTTAGCTTATTCTTTCTGGTAGAGGTGATTGCAGTTTTTTCTGCTATATTGTATGTATATGTGAGTTGATGTGAATGGAAGTGTATACTTTACCAGATGGTATACCTCTTGCTGTATGTGGATAGGGTTTTTCCCATCTGTATGGGCGCAAGTTGTGCCAGGGTGTGTGAACATACATGTTAAGCAAAATTGAGGAGCAAAGGTGTTGCCTTGTGTGGTATCCGTGGTTGGAGTTTTGCTGTCAGTGGTGTGTAGTTGTACAGTTTGCGATGACCATTTGCTGGTGGGTAAGTGTGAATGATTATGCTCTGTTAAGTTTGTGTTAGTACTTGTCACAGTTGTGGTTTAAGATTTATATATATACTTTACATATTATGTGTTATTTAGGTTGGGTTCGTTTTTGGCTTGAGTAAATGTTGTTTATTATATGGTACAACTATAAGGAAAACCTCTTTTCAAACCCAACAAATGTACATTTGGCAATAGCTCTGTTAATCCATTATCTGAACAGCACAAAAATAAGTGAGAACATAAATTATATTTTTCAAGTGATTTGAATTTATTTTGTACAAAAATATTTTTTATCTTTTTAGTATATCATCGCGATACCTTGGACACAGATCGTGGTGTATTCAGTATCGGATCTCAGAGTCAGGAAGTCCCGGAATATGCGGCCATCTTGAAAAATATCATTTATGTTCTCACTTATTTTTGTGCTGTTCACATAATGGATAAACATAGAGCTATTGCCAAATGTAAATTTGTTGGGTTTGACAAGAGGTTTTCCTTATAGTTGTTCATGTTCATGTTCATTCCCCCTCCTCTTGAACCCCAAAGTAACTAGGGGGTGCCTTAGCTTCACAGCGTTTATTATATGGTACCCTGCATCCCATCTTGGTTGTTTATTTTGAAATGGAGGAAAATGTGTAATATCTTCCCCATGCCCATCCTTCCAGAGGTCTGTGTCGACTGTGCAGATCATAAGCGTTTTAAGCATTTGAAGTGCTGGAGGGTCAGTTGAAGACAAAGGCTGTGCACTTAACATCTACTTCTTCTGATCTGTTATCAGTGTGTGTCTCTTTCTATGTACTCCGTTACCAAGAACAAATGAAAACTGATTTAAGAAACATTTTTCTGGTCCTCTTTAGAAGACTGGTTGAAGGTCAGGTCCACAGTTGGTGCCATTGAAAGTCGGTCATGGGTTGAAGGGGATGGTTAGTTATGTTATGGGTGGCTGCCATAAGTGGCCTTATAGTTATCTACTGGTGGGTGAGGTCAAAGGCTGGTGCTTGAAAAGCCAGCCGTGCGGCTGATTCAAAGCATTAGGATCTTAGGCTAGTGTCAGTGGCATTTGATAATAGATTGTATCTTATTGAGATCAAATTCACTATATTCGGTTTTCGTTTCCATTAAAAAAAAAACATAAAAGCATAATACACAGATATAAATTTATACATTTATAAATTTTGAACGTGCTATTTGAATTCATTTTTAAAAAGTAACAAAATTCCTATTATCTCTCGTATCTTATTGAGATATTTTCTGGGTTTGTTTCCCGAGGTAGGTACAGCGGTTAAAATTGATGAGACTGTGTGAAGAGGTTGTGTTGGATTAATAGTTGTTAGGTGGTCATTTTTATACTGAAGGTGCCAGGACTTGGTAGTCTATTGAAGAGTTTTGTTCCTATTATGCACCTGTAGGATCCCATAGTGGTTTGATGGTAGGTTTGGATCATCTATGTGTGCTAGTTGTGTCAGGGCGTGGTTAGACTGGGTATCCGTCTGTGGCTTCTTGGAGGGTTTCTTTTGTATGTTCATGTTAGTGCGACATTTCATGTGCTAATGTTGTTTTAATAGTTACTACTGAGATAATGTTTAGGTTGGTCAAGATTTGCTTTTGAATTATGCCACAGCACTATGCATGAGGTTCAGTCATGGTGGGTGTAGATGGGGTTAGTATTTACAGTCAGTAGTTTGTAGTTTACTGAGGCTGGTCTGGTGGTTGTAATTGGGCTCAGTTGTGGGTTGCTTGTAGTCTGTTGTTTTTGCTGCGGCTCAGGCTGTGGGAGTGTCTATTAATGTTTAATGATGTGCTTTGGGTTGTTACTGATAAGGATCAGATGTTTGAGGCTGCTGGTTAAGTATGTTTTCTCATAGTTTGCTGTGATTGGTTGGTTGCTTGTGATTGTTAGTGGTTCAGGTTTGTGTGTGATATGTTGCTAGATTTTATGTCATTGGTTGGTGAATTTTAGCTGCATTCTCTTGTGAGCTACTGATAGACACTTTTGCTAATGGCTCTTCGTGAGAAGATTGTGGGAACTAGTGAGTGTGCCAGACAGTTTTTACAAAAGACAGATGTGGTTATTCTTACAGGTGCCAAGGAGACTGTGCGAGATTACAGTGGCCGCTTACCAGCACAGTATTTAAAACCAGAGGGCTCAAGAGATGCAGGTGCCACACATACTCGTAAGTAATCATTGTACAGGAAAGAGATGAAGATATGAATGCTTATTGGTTCGTGAGTCAGTGAACCGCAACATGTGGGTGGTGGAAGTGCTGAAACAACTAAGAAGATTTTGCAATGTTTGCAGAAGTGACTCATCCTAAACTACTAATCTTAACTTTCCACTCTACACCTGATTTCGCTTAATTGCTGGAGTTGGTGGCATGCTTTGGTTTTTCTTGCACGACTGCTTTTATGCTGCCTTTTATGTGTACTTGAGTGTACCTAGTCCGCAACAACTGAATACAATTTGTATGGTCACATTTATACGGTCCCTGGCAAATACGTGTCTTGTCAATGGTACACAAGATTTGTGTACATGTATGAACGTGCCGGGTCTATGCATGTTATATAAGCATGTGTGATAGATGGGACAATGAAAAATAAAAATCGGTTGCTGACTTAAATAGCTGTGGGTATTGGACTGCATGTTTGCCATCGAAGATTGGCTGCTACCGCATTATGTCTCTTTGCATGCTATGGTATTAACCCTGCTCTTCCACTTTTTTTCTTCAATCTTTCAGCTCTTCTTGTTAAATTAGACTTTCTTTCCTGTTGCTTCAATTATTTCTTGTTGGTACTGTCTTCCTCTTTAATAACCCGTTCTGTTCCCTCCCTGCCCCTTTCTCTCCTTATCCTCGCCACTCACCCAGTACCTCTCTCCCTCGCCTTGTCATTCTACATCACCCCTTATCCTTCTGCCTCTTTCCCTTCTTACCTTCGTTGACTTGCTCTTGCGTTTTCACTTGGCTTTGCTTTTCTCTCCATTTCTCGTTACTTACCTTGCTCAAACTTTCTCTCCTTTCTCCCATTTTCTCTCCTTCCATTTTTTGTCCCTTTTCCATTGCCCCGCCATTTTCTTTCCCCTTCCTTCACCCCATTTTCATATTCTCCACTGTACCTTAATTGCCCCCTCCCCCGGGATGCACTTCGTCTCTCTGCTTTTAGCTCATCTTCCCTTATACGCTCGTGTCTCTGTCCTTGAAGCTCTTTTCATCCTGGGTTCTTTTCGACCACATTTTTAGGTTTCGCTGGAATAGCATCCGAAGGATGCGTCCAGCTGGAGACGTATAGCTGGCCGTCACGGGGGAATTAGGGACAAGAGGGTGTTATGTGGATTTGGGTGCGCGCACGTCCAGCGCCGCGCCGTGCACATCCCCGGCTCCTTCTCGAAGTTGGCACACATGCGCGCGCATATACAGACACAGACAGACAGACACTCGCTCGCTCACACACACCCCCTCCCCCCCACAGTCATCGGCCTCTTTTAAACTCACGCGCATACACACACGCATACACACAGACTCCAAGACACATACACTCCAAGACACATACACACACGCACGCTCGCACACATACAGAGCCCCCCGCCGCAGCTCTTAGTGCAAATGGCGGACTCGAGACAGCCAGAGAATGCCCCCGAGAGCCACCAAGGCGAAGCCCCACTCACCGGCTTCCTTAGTGCGGCGGCTCTCCTCTCATCGGCAGCTGCAGGGCTCCTCTATGCCGGTTACCACGGGCTCTCCCTCACTCGTGGAAGGTGCCGGCAGCAGGACTCTTCCTCCCTCCTTCTCAGGGCAAGTGCACCGGGGCGCAGGGTAGGCTCCTGTCTGCTCCGGTGCTCAAAACAGCCGCGGCTCTTCCGTGGGAGGCGGGGTAGGCTCCCGCCCTCCTACTTCCGGTTTCCGGTTGTCCCGCCCGGCCTGCCTGACTTCCTGGTCGCAGGCCGGCGGCGATGTTCGGTTAGTCCCGGGCTGCGGCGGTGATGCGGGGGGGGACTCGAGGGGTAGTCTCCCTCCAGAATTTAATTATAAAGCGAGGTGACACTCGCTACAAGTGGAAATACGCCGCAATTTGGGGCAAATGCCGGGTGGGCACCGGCTTGTTTATATAACGTAATACTTGTATGTGACCTTTTACTTAGTGCTGTGTTTTTAGCAGAAAATAGAGCCAAATCTACTTGCAATTGGATTCGAACTATAATCTCCGGATTTTAATGTCTGCATCTACTCTCCATTCTCAATAAAAAATGACACTTGAATGGCAGTAAGGGTATCACAATTCATTTGATTCTGCCTCCCAGCCTGCCCTCTCCACTTTATATTTGCATCTGCTCACTATACTGGTCCTGTTCTCTGCCTTCACCAAACAAAGCCTTAATTATTATACTAGGGTGGCATTAAGAGTACTAGAATCTCCTCATTTCCACTTTCCGTCGTTATATTTCAGTCTACTTGCTTTGCTGGTCCTGCTAGTTATTGTAGGCCTCTGTAGCTTTTGTGAACTTGTGTGTGATATATAATGTTTTGTGAATAGTAGGCATGCTTCAATTATTCCCCTGTGTGTGTCTTTTTGTTGTGTTTGTGCTTTGACTTTACAACAATGTGTTACAAGTTTAGTTTTCTTCCTAGGCTACATATAGCATCACTGCATTTCATACGCAACTCTGGTGCTTGCTTCCTGTTTAAGAGTAGAACTGAAGTATGGGCAAATAAAGTACACAAGTCGGGTGACATGTTGTGTGTGTTTCCTCTCAACTAATTGAGAAATGCCTCTTGCTAGTATTTCTGCTTTATGGACGTTGTTGTGGACTCGTAACGAAACATGCAGAGATTTATTGCTAATGAACTCTTTGCTTTTGGGTTAAATGTGCGACCCACTAGAAAGGTTTGGATGGCAATGTCCAGTTTTTATAGTTTCTAATACTTTGCGTCAACCCACATCTCGGCACTTCAGAAATGAAAATGTGTAGCACAGAGAGATGACACATTTTGTTAAGAGGACCACAATTTTGGCACGGAAGTGAAGATTAGAATTGTGATCTGATCCTTTCAGAACTGATGACAGAGCCTATCGCCCTCACTCTACCTATCTATCTATCTATCTGTCTATCTATCTATATATCTATCTATCTATCGCCCTCACTCTATCTATCTATCGCCCTCACTCTATCTATCTATCTATCGCCCTCACTCTATCGCCCTCACTCTATCTATCTATCGCCCTCACTCTATCGCCCTCACTCTATCGCCCTCACTCTATCGCCCTCACTCTATCGCCCTCACTCTATCGCCCTCACTCTATCGCCCTCACTCTATCGCCCTCACTCTATCGCCCTCACTCTATCGCCCTCACTCTATCGCCCTCACTCTATCGCCCTCACTCTATCGCCCTCACTCTATCGCCCTCACTCTATCGCCCTCACTCTATCGCCCTCACTCTATCGCCCTCACTCTATCGCCCTCACTCTATCGCCCTCACTCTATCGCCCTCACTCTATCGCCCTCACTCTATCGCCCTCACTCTATCGCCCTCACTCTATCGCCCTCACTCTATCGCCCTCACTCTATCGCCCTCACTCTATCGCCCTCACTCTATCGCCCTCACTCTATCGCCCTCACTCTATCGCCCTCACTCTATCGCCCTCACTCTATCGCCCTCACTCTATCGCCCTCACTCTATCTATCGCCCTCACTCTATCGCCCTCACTCTATCTATCGCCCTCACTCTATCTATCTATCGCCCTCACTCGTCGCCACCACAACATCACTCAGCATCAATCTGTGCAACGATTCAACAACAACTGGTTCAAATATGTTCTTTCAATGTTTCAAGCTTTATTACAAATGTCACAAAAAGATGTTAATATTTCACTTCTGTTCTTGGATTTTCATCACAATAAAATACACTGAACATAATCTTCACAAAAGTAATTTACAAAAGTTTACGCTATTGCCATTATAAATTACAATAACTTTTATATAAGTACTAATTATTTAAAAAAATAAAAGCCATTGTTATTTGTAATATCAATACATCTAAGTCATGTAAATACAACACATATAGCATTACAAATGCTATAGATGTCACATTTGCGAAAGTTAAAACTATTGGCATTGTAAATGACAAAGCTATTAATTTTGCTATTTTCAAAACCAACACATAAATTAAAAAAATTGTCATTTACAATACCAATAGCTCAAACTTTCCTAATGCGAGACCTATTGCATTGCAAATGCTTGTTTTCTTTGCGCCAATATTGTTTACCTCCCTCGAATCCTGGGACATGCTCGGAGTTGCGGACACTGCTAGGTAACTGATTGTGTGCTCAGTGCTTGATATTTAGAAAGAATGTGTGTCCTTTAAACCCTCGTTTCAATTCCATATGTATTCCCTCGTGTCTGCATCTTTTTGTGTCCCCCTTTTGTGTGCGGTCACTGTATTTACGTTGTGCTCTCACCTGTGTCTTCATCTCCTGCCTATGTTTGCTCACTATTGGTTGTGCTTGTGTAGCATTGCTCCTACTGTCACCTCCCTTGCTCCAGGTTGGCAGCTGTTTGCAGTGCTTAGTTTCACTAACCTATGCTAGCGATATGGGTGCTCAGAACTAACAAACAAAATAATAGATTCCTCTTTTAGTCTACAATTGATTGATAAAACACAAACCTGGTCTCACTCTCTTGGTTTTGCAAAATTAAAATGACCAGAGTCATTCTTTAAATTAAAATGGTGGGCCAATCGATGTAGAGCAAGTTACGACCAGGAATATATTGGTTCTAGCTGTTTGTATGGAATCCATTTGTTCCTTTCGCATAATACCATAATTATATGGTGGATGGCACTACCTCGTCACTTTGAATAGACACTATATTGTCATAGTCAATTATTTTAAAAAAAAACACTGTCCTCACCATTCAAATGTGTAAAGTGTTCTCTTTTTTTTTTGTAAATGAAGCAGTGTACAAAATACCCAAGGCCACTGGAATTATGTGATTGTGCGGCCTGTGTTTATTGCAAATTTATGTATTTTCCACAAGATCCACCATCTGCTGTATTGGATAATCTGCAGATTTTAACAAAAAAAACGTGGTTTGAGCTCAGATGGTTAAAAAGTTACTGAAAACGCAGCAACACATGTATACAGTGGAAGGCCCTTTGCAAAGGTTGTCTGGTCACCTTTTTATTGCGGATTGCTATATTTGTGTGTTAAACTAGCACTAACAAGGTACAACCTTTTCCCAGACAGTGTTAAAAAGGGTAAAAATTATTACATAAAGAAGTAATATTATCACCAAATGTGCTGCATTATGCCACATAATTTGCTTTTTCTTGCAGTGTAATTTAAGTCAACCATGCCGCATTATTTAGGCCTCCCCTGCCGCATAATTCCAGTGGTCCTGAAGATAACTTTGTAAGCGAGGTTTCTTAATTGCATAGGTCCGTTCAATACGACTTTGGATCCTGGAATTTTCATTTCTACTTCATGAAGAGTGATACTCTATGATAAGTATCCACTGAGGACAAGTGAGACCCCTCTCTTAAATGGTGAAAAATAATGGTGTGAAAAATAATCTTCTCAGGTTCCATCTTAACACCAGGCTAGTGTCCCTCTGAGATGCATGGGCCCCCTCCCAGTCCTACACTGTAATACTCGCGGAATGAGGCTTTTCAAGGAACGTCTTAAACCATTCATTCTTGCATTGTTTTCTGTCCTACTTGCTGTCTCACTAGTTAGCACAGGACCATTAAATCTTCTAATATCGGTGCTAAGATTGGATTTTATTGGGCCACTTTCACCTCAGTCTGATTTTAATCTATGGGTTTGGCTCTGCTGAAATTAGTCTATAATTTTGGAGCAGGGACCCCTCGTTTGAAGTTACACGACAGGGGTCCCCTTGAGGTTTCTAAATCGAAAGCTGTACCCTGGGACCACTTTGAATAAAAGTTCTTCAGGAGACCTGGTTTTCAGCTGAATCCCAACTCTCAACTGCTTCTGACTGTGAAAGACACATCATTTTACTCACTTCCAACCTTAACTTTCCGTGATAAGATTATGGCTTCTCTGCAGCTTTGGGAGCCTATAGAACCTTCCCCTGGGTGAAAGCACTGGTGGTATTCTCACAGTCAGATCCCAGTCTGAATGTAATCATTGGAGCATAACAATTGGAAGTCTGTTTTAAAGAACTTTTAATCTAAAGTCAAAGTCAGACCACTCCCCACTGGACTGTCTCTCATTGTCACTTCTACCAAGCAGCTTTTAGACCTTGGAAACCTATCAATACACTTCATGTGCATTACACTGACTTAACCTATGTCTGTGTGGGCTTTGCGTGATTGTGTTGCCACCCCATGACTGTGTCCTAATACCACCTCTCTGTCTGCTTATCCGTTGGTTGTGTGCATATATCCTCTACCATCTCATCTTTGTTTGGTTATATCTAAGTCTAGCCGCAGATTCCTTACCCTAGAATTATCCCCAGGTGCTAGATTAAATCTGGAAATTATTCTACAGCAGTATTTTTGCACGTCAGTAGAGGGTGCCGGCTGTCTCTGCATGAATTCATCCACCAGATGTGACGTCAGAGTCCATATAAGCCACCCCAACCCACCCTTGACGCTCTGATGCCAGATTCTTCCTTTCTGCGCTTCCAATCAGATCCAGTGTGTGGTACCTCTGGCCTTTTTTGGCATACCTCGATGTTGTCATCGGAATGGTGTGCTTTTTTCTGGATATCTTCAATGTCCTGGGGACTGCAATGTCGAGCCCTCATCCTATATGCGAATGGTGCACTCGTGTCTTCAGCTTCCTGTCTTCGGCTTCCATCATCGGTGCTGCACTGTTCCCATGAGACACAGGGTCAGACTGATTTGCATATGGCCATGTATGAACTGGGGTGGCAGAGTGGGCTAAAGAACGGTGATGGATCAAACCCAGATCTGTTGACTGGGTGTGAGTGTTTAATTGGTTCAGATGCTCCGTCCATCACCACCCCCTTTTGTACCGCTGTGTTCGTCATCCCTTTCCCAGTCCTGAGGCAAAATAGCCGGGAGCTGGAGGTACTTTTTTAAAACACAAATTGCACTTTGATTTTAGAATTTGCTTTTAAAACTGTGTGGTGTCACTCACCCTTTTCTGTGTTCCTTCGCGCATCTGCTCAAAGTCCTTAGCGCACAGCCGATCTTAAACGCTGTTCGCGCTCTTCCTTCTCCAGCGGCCGCCATCAGCACAGGCGTGCGCGCTGGCCACGCCTACTTAGGCCACGCCCCCTGACTGGACTATAAAAACGCTGCATCTTCTAGCGCCTGACAGATCCCTTTCCCAGTCCTGAGGCAAAATAGCCGGGAGCTGGAGGTACTTTTTTAAAACACAAATTGCACTTTGATTTTAGAATTTGCTTTTAAAACTGTGTGGTGTCACTCACCCTTTTCTGTGTTCCTTCGCGCATCTGCTCAAAGTCCTTAGCGCACAGCCGATCTTAAACGCTGTTCGCGCTCTTCCTTCTCCAGCGGCCGCCATCAGCACAGGCGTGCGCGCTGGCCACGCCTACTTAGGCCACGCCCCCTGACTGGACTATAAAAACGCTGCATCTTCTAGCGCCTGACAGATCCCTTTCCCAGTCCTGAGGCAAAATAGCCGGGAGCTGGAGGTACTTTTTTAAAACACAAATTGCACTTTGATTTTAGAATTTGCTTTTAAAACTGTGTGGTGTCACTCACCCTTTTCTGTGTTCCTTCGCGCATCTGCTCAAAGTCCTTAGCGCACAGCCGATCTTAAACGCTGTTCGCGCTCTTCCTTCTCCAGCGGCCGCCATCAGCACAGGCTTGCGCGCTGGCCACGCCTACTTAGGCCACGCCCCCTGACTGGACTATAAAAACGCTGCATCTTCCAGCGCCTGACAGATCCCTTTCCCAGTCCTGAGGCAAAATAGCCGGGAGCTGGAGGTACTTTTTTAAAACACAAATTGCACTTTGATTTTAGAATTTGCTTTTAAAACTGTGTGGTGTCACTCACCCTTTTCTGTGTTCCTTCGCGCATCTGCTCAAAGTCCTTAGCGCACAGCCGATTTTAAACGCTGTTCGCGCTCTTCCTTCTCCAGCGGCCGCCATCAGCACAGGCGTGCGCGCTGGCCACGCCTACTTAGGCCACGCCCCCTCTCTTTAAACATGTGCAGGCACAGGAAGCGCAGCGGACGAGCGCAGCGGGAGCGCCGTTTGCGCGCCGAAGGCAAGCCCGTCTGTGCCCGTCCGGGCCCGAACGGACCCAGGCCCAGGGACTCTGCCAGATCCATCTCTCAGTCGTTTGACATACTCAGCAGACACGCTTTTGGATCTCAGACCTACAAAAAACCATGGTTGTCGCTACATTCATGATACAGGTAAACCTTTCACAAGCTGCCCGCGGTGCTATCCAACCACTCAAACCATAGCCAACCCCAGTCTTCAACTGGGTCTTCTCAACTGTCGTTCTCTCCCCAAGCACGCATTAGAAATCAATGCATTGATCGAAGTTCAAGGCTTAGACGCATTATTTCTCACAGAAACCTGGCTCTCCGACAACACCGACGCGGACGTTGTATCCGCCCTTCCCCGAGGTTACCTCATCCAAACCCTCCATAGACCAAAAGGAAGAGGAGGTGGGTTGGCCATAATTTACCGGGAACAGCTTACCTGCAGAACCAGCGACGCCCAAATTGATTACTGCGAAAGCTGTCACTTCTCCCTTCAATCTTCCCCAATGCATTCCCTCTCGGGGCTTTTGATCTATCGGCCCCCAGGTACTCCTGGGAAATTTCTCAATGCAGTTACCGAAACTACCTCCCAACTAGCCGCCTCTGTTTCCAACTTCCTCATCGTGGGCGACTTAAACCTTCACTTCACAGATCCCACTGACCGATCTGCTTCGGACCTACTAGTGGACTTACTGTCACTTAATATCAGGTTGGTCAATAACGAACCCACCCATGATAAAGGGCACCTACTAGATCCCATCCTTACTAATGCCAATATCACCACCTGTTCACCTCTGTCTCTGCCTTGGTCTGATCATCTTCTAGTCCCCTTCTCATGGGAGGCCCCTATAGTGTCCACCCAGCCTGTGAAAGTCAAAGTCAAC
This sequence comes from Lissotriton helveticus, assembly GCF_964261635.1. NCBI lineage: Eukaryota > Metazoa > Chordata > Amphibia > Caudata > Salamandridae > Lissotriton > Lissotriton helveticus. The sequence continues at coordinate 183,492,926 of NC_136068.1, read as the reverse complement.
GAAAGACGATGGCATAAACTCATACCATCAGAATGGTCGGACATTCTCTCTAAAACTACCCCTGTACTGTCCTCCGACGCCATAACGGCCGATGAACAGTTCTGCTCCTGGATCACATCCTCCCTAGACATCCTTATCCCCAAAACCTCCTCCCTCAGACACAATAAGCGTCTACCATCAGCCCCATGGTATACTCCAGAGCTCAAGTCGCTACGGCAGGACTGCAAAAGAGCGGAGCGGTTATGGAGGAAAGAGAAATCCACCGCCAATAAGGACGCCTACTCTACCTCCCTATCAGCTTATAAATCCGCAATCGACAAGACAAAAAGTCGTTTCTTTCAGGAACGAATTGAAAAAGCTGCATGTTCAAGCAAAGAAACCTATACCATCCTGAAAGAACTGCTTAAGGTCCCTGACCCCTCCCCTAGAAACCCCCCAGACCCAAGGGCAGACCAGGAAAAATGTAGTCAGCTAGCCAATTTTTTCCAAGAAAAAATCCAAAAAATCCTTGACTCCATCCCCCCGACCAATGTGAGCGAGACCGAAGAGCCCCCTGACACTTTGATCACCCCCCGCCTAACCTCGTGGGGACAAATCACCCACGAAGAAGTAGAGACCACGCTCACATCCATCAAAAGCGGATCTCCTAGGGACCCCGCACCGCTCCGAACCCTTAAGGAAGTCGCTCCCACCATCATCCCTCCCCTCACCAAGCTGATTAACGCCTCTTTTCAACAGGGAGTCGTCCCACCCAGGTGGAAAGCGGCAGTCGTTAAGGCGCTGCTAAAAAAACCCTCCTTGGACCCAGCCGAACTAGCCAACTACCGACCAATATCCCTCCTCCCTGGGACCAGTAAGGTCGCTGAGAAACTGGCGAATAAGAAACTCTCCCAGTTTCTTGAATGCAATAATCTGCTAAAAAACTCGCAGACAGGATTCCGCCCAGGACAGGGCACCGACATCGCCCTCCTGGCTGCAGTGGAGGAGGCCAGAGCGCTCTTAGACGAGGGAGGATCAGTGGCAGTGATCCTCCTCGATCTAAGCGCGGCCTTCGACACCGTCAACCACCAACTCCTGGTCAAGCGGCTCAAGAAGGTAGGAGTAGAAGGCACCGCCCTATCCTGGCTTACCTCCTTTCTGGCCCAACGCTCCTTCCAGATCTGGGAAAACGACACTCGCTCCTCCGACACACCTCTCCAATGTGGTGTACCTCAGGGCTCCTCCCTGAGCCCCACATTGTTTAACATCTATATGTCCCCATTGGAGGAGGTCGTCATCCCGTTCGGAGTGAGCATTGTCAGCTATGCGGATGACACACAACTAGTTGTCTCCCTTTCCCACCCTAGCCAGCAGCCAGCGGACCTATTCAACTGCTTGACGCAGATCCAAGGGTGGATGAACAACTCAGCCCTCAAGCTGAATGGCTCTAAAACTGACATTCTCCTTCTGGGTCAGAAGGGACTCACCCTCCCTGTGAACATCTGGCCACCATGTCTGGGACCCCCCCCTGTCCCTAAACAGGAAGTAAAAAGCCTGGGAGTTTGGATCGAAACGGACCTCTCCTTCACCACGCAGGCCAAAAAAGTAGCAGGCACCTGCTTCGGGCTACTCAAATCGATGAGAAAGATCCTGCCCCTCCTTCCACCTACATCGCAAAGACTTCTCATCCAAGGCCTCATATTGTCCAGGCTTGACTATAGCAACGCCATATACCTGGGCGCTCCCGAAGCAACCCTAAACAAACTGCAGAAAATCCAAAATGCGGCCGCCCGGATCCTTACGCATACTCCGGCCAGAACCTCAGCCAAACCTGCCCTGAAACTCCTCCACTGGCTCCCAGTGAGGGAACGAGTAACATTCAAAGCCCTAAGCTTGGCCCATAGGCTACTGCAGAATCAGGGCCCGCCGATTTTGAGGAAATTCATACAACCCTACAAAGCCCCTAGATCTCTTCGATCGGATACGGAGTCCCTCATCGCCGTCCCTAGATTCAAGAAAACCCGCACGGGTGGTAGACGTTTCTCGATCCACACAGCGCGTCTATGGAACGCCCTTCCCCGAGACCTGCGGAAAGAATCGAACTACCTAAGATTCAGAAAACGACTTAAAACCCACCTGTTCCCTTAAACTCTAACCACCCCGACCTAATCAACTATTCGTTTTGCTTCTGTTAAAACTACTTCCCCCCCCTTTTTCCACCCCCAGCCCCCACTGGTGTAGGGTTCTTCAGCGCTGGGATACCTCAGGGTGACTACGCGCTCTATAAATTTTTAATAATAATAAGTTGGCAGGGTATGCTCAGACGCGAGTCCCTTGCTCAGGATTCAAGCAAGCCGGGCTGAAGACGGCTGAAATGCCAGAAACCGGTCCTCGAAAGCTTGTTTCCGGTCCAGGGAAGGCATGGCTTGGCAGTACGGACTGGACTGTTCCCATGAGGCACAGGGTCAGACTGATTTGCATATGGCCATGTCTGAACTAGGGTGGCAGAGTGGGCTAAAGAACGGTGCTGGATCAAACCCAGATCTGTTGACTGGGTGTGACTGGCTGTGAGTGTTTGATTGGTTCAGATGCTCCGTCCATCACCCCCCCCCCCCTTTTATACCGCTGTGTTCGCCATAAGTTGGCAGGGTATGCTCAGACGTGAGTCCCTTGCTCACTTTGCCACAGGATACAAGAAGCCGGGCTGAAGACTGCTGAAATGCCAGAAACCGGACCGCGGAAGCTTGTTTCCGATCCAGGGAAGGCATGGCTTGGCAGTTCGGGCTGAACTGTTCCCATGAGGCACAGGGTCAGACTGATTTGCATATGGCCATGTCTGAACTGGGGTGGCAGAGTGGGCTAAAGAACGGTGATGGATCAAACCCAGATCTGTTGACTGGGTGTGAGTGTTTGATTGGTTCAGATGCTCCATCCATCACCACCCCTTGTGTACCACAGGTGCACCGCATGACACTGATAGCCGCACGGTGGTCGACAGCCCCTCGCCGGTCATGGTAATCTTCTTCCTTCAAGGACCCCTCAAGAGCCAGCTCCCAAAGTCCTTCGTCCTTGGTGTAAGTCACGCTGTAGGCGGTCGGCGCAACGGCCTTCCCCAACTTTACCTTGTACACTCAGTGTCCCTGACTCGCCTCCTATTCCGCCGATATCAGAATCGGAGCAGTGTCTTCCACACCTTCCAATTTTTCCCAGGCTCAGTTAAGGGGCTACTATCTCTCCCTTCATGCCTTTTTTGGCTCTCATCCTCCCTCTGGCATACCTCTCGGCCCAGAGGAGGTCACCAAGGCTACGACTGACTCCACACCAACTTGACCTCTCTCTGTGTCAGCAGGCCCCTCCGGATCCGTGTTCGTCTCCCTTTTGGCTCCGGTGCACAGCCCATCGGGGTTCCCACCTCTGATGCCTATATTGGATCCTCTGCGCCAACTCCGGCTTTGACAGCAGCAATCGCCTCTGTTTTTTTTCTCCTCCCTGATGCCGAGGTGTCCAACTGACGTAGGTAATGGCACAGGTGGACAAGTCTCATTCGAGCTACATTCCTCCAATTTCTGAGGAGCCCCTTGCTTTTTTCTCCATGGCACACAGGTGTTTTGGTGATATGCTTGCTCACATCGATGAGCCTCCTCTGGAGTTTCATTGGGTCTTTGACCTTTGTAACGCTAGTGGCCTTGACTCTTCCCCCCCATCCTCGGGCCCGTTTTCTTCTCCTCACCTTGCTGTGGAGGCTAGCTCAGCTTTTGTGGAGAGTTGTTGTAGTTCTGGGGCTGCAGCTTCCTTCTATGTAAGTGGCCATTGATCCCTTACTTGAGGTGCTTCAGCAGAGCCAGCAGAGTACTGAGCCTGCACTTCCCTTCAGTGAAACCCTCTTTGATATATATTTTGGGCACTTAGGCTAAGCTTGTTTCAAGGGTCTCTGTATAACAGTCTATTGCTTATAGGCACCATCATGCCCCTGGAGACCCGCTCTGCCTTTTCCATCAGCCTTTTCGGTGAAGCTTTGTGGTTCAGGCTACTACAGCCTCCCCCGACATCAGTGCCTTACCTGACGTCCCTCCGGACAGTGAATCTAAAGGGTTGGACGCTTTGGGCCAATGTCTTTTTTGCTACCAGCTCCGCCTTGTGGTCCCTTAATACAATTTGTGTTTTGGGCAGTTTTTCACATGTATTGTAGGATTCGGTCTTGTGCCTTCTCCCCTCCGTCCCCGATGAGACTCGGGACGCTCTTTTGCTCAGTTGTTCCAGGCTGACTGTCAGGCCGTTACATTGCTGATTTGTGGTGACAAGGATACCACAGAGTCTGTCGGGCGGGCCATGGCCCTTTCGGTAGCTCTATGCCAGCGTGCCTGACTACACATCACTGGCGTCTCTGAGGCTGTTCAGTGCACCTTGGTGGACATGCCTTTTGATGGTCAATTTCTATTTGGCTCTCAAGCAAACAGTCGGAATGGAGCGAAATCCTAATACCTGATTGCCATACCATCCTCTTCCTCCCCCTGTACTTGGTCGGGTTGGAAATGGTCTCTTGCATTCCCTTATGTGTGGACTGTTATAAGGCAGTGCCAGTTAGTCTCTACTACTTCTTCTTTTCACTCATCGCCTCTGCTCTGCGTCTGGTGTGTCCCTGCCCTGCAGGTATTATCTTTTCTTGCATTCTACCCTGTTGATGACATGTTGTGGTTCATGGTGGATTCTCGGGACACCACTTACTTTTGACCCTGTTTCGTGTTTTCAGGCCTGGGAGCAGAAGTCAGCCTGGGACCTGGGTTCAATTCCCGACGCGGCAGGGTCGTGGACCTTGGTCAGCGGACTCGATAATTCTCACTTCGGTGCTTACTCTAATTAGGGGTTCCACTCGGCAACTCTGGGCATTAGCTTGCCTAATCTCCACAACGGCCCCACCAATTCCAGGGATGCCTGGCTCCACCTTGGGGACTCCCAGCAAGGGACCATCCCACAGGGAAAGCCAGGACGGGTTCCCCAGAGTTATACAGCGCCGGGACGCCCCGTTGCTGGGGCAGCTGTGCGCTTTACAAGTATACTACATTTACTACATTTACATCGGTGACTGCTTGGTATTCTTTGCTTTCTATCCCAGTTCTGCTTGTGGTACTTTCTTGGTATTGTAGGGATACACTGTTGCCTTACAGGTACTCCGCCATCTGTTTCTCACGTCAGAGTACCCTTAGAGGGGACTCCATAAGCAGTGTTTTTGTGCACCGTTGTGAGTCGGTACATGGTGCATGGGGGCTTCTGTCCCCCAGAGCCACCCACTCCGTTGTTTCTTCACATTGGCCAGGGTTTTAGTTTACTCTATCCAGTCCCCTTCTTCCCTTGCTGGCACTAGGGAATGATCATTGGTCTTGACCTAGAGTGCATTGTCCGGTACTCTCCTATTGGTGTCTCTTCTTCTCTCTTCAGGCGTTAGCACTTATTGTGGTAGTTAGAACTCTGCATGGACAAGATGGGCTCCTGCTGTTCTCTCGTTTCTCTCCAATTCCTTGCAATCATCCCATGCCAGTTTCTTGGCCTGGGTGTCCTATTCGCCTCCCCTACCGCTTCTGTGCCACTGCATGGCCTTTTTACCCTTGCATCTACCTTGGGTAAAGCTTAGTTTTTCCCTATGATTTGCGACATGTCCTTGACTCTTCCATTTGCTCCCCTACGTTTTGTTACTGGACTGGCTGTTCTTGGCTGTGCCTTCTCCCTCTATTGGGGTATATGGCTGTTTTTTCCATCCTTCCTTTTCGGATCTGGGTTCCTTGCTCATCCTTTCTTGGTTTGCTGGAACGAGGCTTGTGATCCCTTGGGATTCTCTTCCCCGGTGTTTCCTCCGCTTCTTGCATGTGCGGGTGCAATTCCTCCCCTTGGGGTTTCGTCTACCTTGTACTAGTCCCCATACCGAGTTAGATCTTGGGTGACATTGCGATGCTCACTTACGTTGCTCCCCCACTTGTTGACCGGGCACGCGGTTTTTCTGGCCTTCACGGTTGTTCGGCTCTGGGCGTTACCTCTTCATCTATTACTTCAGTTCTTACACTGGCCTTTGACTGTGCATTCAGTTGTGGCATTGGTCTTCCCAGGCTGTTTTCACTTCCAAAAGGCCTACTTCTCTGAGTAGGCCTCCCCTGTGTTGGCCCTATTCCACAAGACTCTTTTTTCCAGTCCTCCATTGGAGTCTCTCTTCTCTCTTCTGGCGCGGTTGTCTCTCCCCTGCGAGTTACTTCTCAGTTGTCTTTTAACTGCCTCATAGTGCTGTTCAATCGGTAGTGCTGCTTCAGTCTGCTTATTTGATTTTCTAGGGTGCATGTGGGGTTTCCACCCTACCATTTGCCTTTCCATGGGCTCTGCGGCTGGTTTGCAGCTCACTGCTGACTCGCCTTCTGCCCGACTGCTTTTGTGGTCGCTTGCATGTACCCCTCTTGGGCACATTGTTATTCTGTTCATGTTTATGTTTAGATAGATTTCCACATCTTTCTATCTTCATACCTACCTCTTTCTTTTATATTGTATTCTTCATGGATTCTGGCATTGCATAGCCCCAGAGGGCTTCCCTCGCGGTGTCTCTCATACTTCATGTGGTTTGGGGCTGTGATTGTGGTTTTGGCTTTCAATGCTTCTTGAGCGATTGGCTGGTGCCCTCTTCATTGCCTTGTTTTTCTAAGCCTCGGAGCCTTAGCGAATAGTTTTAGCTATTGTCCTTAGCCTCTCACCACAGTCTCTTGGACCGATTGACATTCTGGGAGGCACTGTAGTGCTTGGTTTCTATGGAGTGTTCTGCCCACTCGTCTTATTCTTCTGTCATTGTGTCCTTTCCCATGTTGTTGCACGGCTGCGGATTTGGTTCCGTACAGGGTTCTTCCAGAGTTTTCTGGTGGGATGACTTTTTTTCTTTTTATTTTATGCTGCTGAATGGCCTGGTCCTCGATGCTTCTTGGAATCGGTTCATAATCCGTCCTCCGGGGACGGTATTGCTGGGGTATCTATTCTAAGGTAAGGACTCTGCATCTAAATGTCTCTATCAGATGAATAAGTTACTTACCTTTGGTAATGCTTTATCTGGTAGAGACTAGATCTAGCTGTAGATTCCTTACCGACCTACCCATCTCCCTAAATCTGCAAACTGATTCACCCCTCCTTCCGGTTCCCTTCTTTGAAAGTAGTCATGGAAGAAACGGACGTCAGGGGAGGGCTTATATGGACTCTGACGACGTCACATCCGGTGGATGATGTCGTGCGGAGTCGACTGGCACCATCTACCGATGCGTAGTGGTTCTGCTATAGAAAAATTTCCAGATCCAGTCTGGTGCCTCGGGATAACTCTAAGGTAAGGAATCTGCAGCTAGATCTAGACTCTACCAAATAAAGCATTACCAAAGGTAAGTAACTTATTCGTCTAGGTCAATGTGCCCAGGTTAATATGTACTCGCCATCTGTTCTCCTCACTCCACCATTGGTGTGTCATAACCTCCCTTCTGTGCATGATCAGCCCACCCACTCCATATTTGTGTTTGTTCACACTTCAAATTTCTTGATTCTTTTCCTCATTAATGTTTTCCTTTTTGTTCTCGCAGTGTCACCTCTCTAAACCTTGTCTTTATGTACTTGTGTATTCCGTATCTAGAGTTCCAGCAAGCAAGAGGAGAACGCAGGAACCGGAAACTTGCCAGTTTGTTTCTGGCCAAAGGCGGCGGCCATTCTAAAAAGCGATGGGGATCAGCTGAAGATCTGGTGGAAGAGGAGGAGGAGGAAGAAGAAAAAGGGAACTCTCATCATCTTGCACTCCCCACCTCATACCGCCCAGTGCGCAAGTTCTCGCGATAACCACCAAGCCAGGGAGAAGAAGGTGCAATCGTGGATCTTGCCAGCGAAATCAACTGCCTCTATTATTCAGGCTGCTCGCCTATAAACAAACCTATATTAATCTTCAATGAATTTGGCCTCTTCTGCCCTCATAAACTATGCAACTCTTCATAGACTTCCCTGAAGCCCCCTACGTTGGCACTTGTGACTACAATCCCTTTACTTGATTTCGCACCATATTCTCCCCCCGAGATCCACGTACAACCTTCTGTACCAAGTATACCTTGCTCTTTGGATCCCAAATATCCTGGTCTTGTAAACCAATCCTGACTGAGACTTCCAAAGTTTAGTTTTACTGTCTATATGTTTCCTGCCGTTGTGCCTTACACATCCTGACAGCCATTCCACTGTGCATTATTTCCACTAATCACGTGCCCTGGCACAATAATTCCGAGATCTACTGCAGCTGTTTCTTTATCTAATGCACCCTGCTCTAATCCCACTCTACGCCCCTGTGCTGCCTGTGCTCTCCTTTACTTGCCCTCAGTGCTCACACCTTCTCTGGCTGTGTCTCAGTCCTGGATTTCAACACTCCATGGATCTGTGAGCACGTTTTCCACACCATGTTCTGCTGTTGCGCCTGTACGCCCAGGTGATGTAGCCCATAATTTGACGCACTTACTATCCACATATCCCTTGCCATTGAGAGAGAGAGAGTGTGAGTATCTTGTAACTGTATGATGTCAGCCCTAAGCAAGTTGCTAGGGTGTTCTGGGTGGGCCAGTGATGAAGAGGGCACATTAACTGATGCTGTCTCTTACAATGCATTTTCACATCATTTATCTTATGTTGTTCTTGACACAGTCACATACATTCAGATACATGCTGTCATGTATACCTGCATAGATTCTAAAAGACACAGAAACAGTACCACACACGTTTGCACTGACGTGCAAAACTCATTTTGTCACACAATCTGAATGATCAATCACAGACAGTTTTTGGCACTTATCTCCACGTAAGCGTACTTACGCATTGAGTGTTACTCACACACGAAAGCGCACACTCGGCTCTTGAAATGCCATGTTTTTAAAGTATACCTGCAAAGAACTGCTTCTCAGTTTATGCACATACATTGACGTCAAATGGGGTACTTAGAGGTCGCAGCTGTGACCTCTAGCTTGCTCCCTGCTACTCCTGGCACTTCCTTCGTGACCCTAAATTGCCTCCTCTGGGACCAGGAGTCGAAAAGGAAGTGTCAGGAGTAGCAGGGAGTAAGTGGAGATCACAGTTGCAACCCCTCACTACCCCTAAATGACGTCCATGCACAAATTGCCTATAAGCACCAGCACTGTAGTCTGCAAAAGCTAGAACATACCTGTAGTATTTTCTGATCAGAACGTGTTCGCTATTTCCACTGTTTGATTCCACAAAGCTTATATCGCTTATAGCGCCAAGAGCTGAACATGCGCTGTACAAATGGCCTATAACATAACATATCATCAGATCACTGCAGATTCAAGTCTTCTCTCTGGCATAATTTTTTATCTGCAGTGCAAACATCAGAAAAACTCCATCACTCTGGTATTTCACTGCAATATTGCAGTGCCTGTCTTATCGTAGAAAAATATAACGAGGGCTCCACATGAGCCCTACTAATGTGCCTTAAAATATATGTGCTTCCAGGTTACCATAACCCTGAGCACCACATATTATTCCTAGTCTAATTAATTAGAAATATTATCCAGGTGTTCTTCAGACCTGATTGCAATCCACCGGTTTCCCAATGTTTTTCATTCACAGTCGGTTCAAAATACAGCAGCTTGACCTACTTCCTTCAGGGGTTCCATAGCATAAGCCACAACAGTCCATTCCAATTCCTCTACTACACCCTTTCGTCTCTGTACCTTTTCTCTATGCACTAACAGTCCTTCCCTTTGCCACAGCCCTGGCTGTCAGGCCTGCAGAATATAGCACTTTTATGCTCATCAAACTTCTCATCAAACTTCTGTCTATGCACTTCATTCTTTATCTGCTGTTGGCCTCTTTTTGATTCTACACACCTACCAGCACATATTAACCCTGACTTTCAGTACTCCTGCCATTTCTTGCATCTCCTCACCCTGCCCCCCATTTCTCCCAGTGTACATATGTGTTGCATGCTCCAACTGTTGTAAACCTTCCTAGCCTCCAGGGTACGCTCTTTGTGACCACCCGTCTGCGGTCTGCCAATGTCGCCAAATCCTTGAGTAGTTCTCACTGTTCGTCCACCTCCTCTGACAGACCACCTAAGCTCTTCTCATTCATAGCATTTAGGGCCCCCATGAAGCCACCAGATCTCGAGATGGTGCTCTCTCTCTGACAGTCCTGCATATTTTCAATGCACCTCACTTCTGGGATCTACCACTATTTGCCGTAGCAGAGCTGGGAAGGCTGCACTTATTGCCTCTCCTTCACCAATGTTTCCTTCTTTTACCACTAAGTCGGGGTGTATAAGCTTTATTTTAAAATATATATTTATTATGAAGGCACTATGATGTATTTTAAAGAAACATTGTATTTCGTTATGCATTTTATACTTTAATATATAAATAGGAATATATCAAGTCTAAGTCCTTAATCTAAGTCTTTCCACGCTTCCCTGTCTGAAGGTTTAAGCTAAAATGTGTTATCTAGATTGAAAGGGCTTCTTTGTGTGATTTTTATTGGTCATACCCAGTGTGCAGGAGAAGGACAGTGTGCAAGTCCCGGAAGTAAAGAAGGGCCACACGCTCTAGTACAACTTTATCTGATATACTGTTAGGGGTTATCCTATTTGTGTCTTTGCATATACTAACTGTCCTTCCCAAGGTGCTATCTATCATTTATCCAGTAAGACTGATGCTGCAATAAGTTTCAGACAGCAGACTGTCTTTAACTAACATAGCTGCTGCCAGGTATGGGGCACATAAGATACCTAAATACAGGGGGTAAGCAGCTGCTGTTTCTTTAGAGGGATGTTTTGCGGGTGGTGAAAGTTTCAGGACATCTGACTGAATTACAGGGAATCTGACATGAGACCAAGAAATACAAGAGAAGAGAAAGAAATATAAAACACTGGTGGGTGGAAAGTAAACTGGAATCACAGGAGGTGTAAGGGGGAAAGAAAATCTGAAATATGGGAAATGGGACTCAAACAGCACCATTCAGCAAGGGGGCATCAAGTGAATGGTGGTGCTACTTATCAGATTGTTTTGATAGGTATTTGAAGGGGCAGGGAAAATATTTCACCACCACATAGCACAGGGTCTTTTTATACTGTTAGGCAGGAGAATGGATAAGACAACTTCTTTGGCTGCAGTACCACTGAAGGTGTAGTGATGGTTTATTGGCCCCCGGAGGCACTTGTGACCTAAAGTTTGTGTATCGAGACAAGATCGTCATATATGTATACCCACCTACAAATCCCATTATCCCACCTAAACCTTTCTGAAATGAGCATTGTCAAAGAGGATATGTCTCTCCTTATATTGACCTTTCCAAAAGACAAAAATGCTTGTTTACAAATGCGAAACAGCATTGGCAAAAAAAAACTGTGCAATGAAGCATATGTGCACATGCGTCATCAAATCACAAAAGAAGGGCCAGGGCCACGGCCAGGGGAGGTTTAAAGACCAGCGGGGGTTATCTCGTCAATATAACACCACGAAGAACAAAAGAACTCCTGAGTCTGCAATGGAAACAGACCTTCCATAGTGACAACAGTAAGTAGTGTCCTGTTTTTTAATCATGGCCCACAGACACACTAATAGTTGTTTCCTGACCATGTAGTCAGTTTTACCCTCATATTTTTTCTTTGTCAATGCTCTGCTGACCACCACACAGTGCTCATTATAGGATATTTATTATACCTCCATAAAAAACATCTGCAGAGCTCCTCCCTCTCAGTGAGGGAGTTGTAGCCCACACCGTGACTAGGCCTTATGGTGCAAGGAGGTTCCCTATGATGAAGCATGCCAACTACGGTGGGTGAGGGAAATCGTCCTTTAAAGGGAATAGTCCTGATGAGCTAGGTCTTTCTTTTTTCGTTCCTCCCTTTAGTCCTTCCTATTTCTGTTTCCAATACAGTCACCTGAGTTTTTTTGTGCTTCATAACATGCATCGTCACTAAGGGTGGGCGTAGTTGGCGGAGTACCACTACACGGAATTCTGCAGAATTGATAAAAAAACTCAGTGAGCTCTGCAACTCTGTTCCGTCTCACCCCAATTAATAAAACAGAAACCTCACATACCCTTGATAAAACAACGAGTATCTCTATCATTGCATGCAAAAATGCATATAGTCCTCTCACAAAAGTGAAAATGGAAATATAGCAAGCAGTGAGAGAGGTGATGATTTTGGTGTCCTCGCTAACCTAGGGAGAGAACCAAGCAGATGCCTTGAACACAAAGAGCACATCATGCTGAATGATTGGTGATGGTCCCATCCTCCTAGGACCACCCCAAGCACAGTTATGGGCAAAAATAAAATCCCAACCAAAGGCCCTGCAAAGCATTATGGGATGAGATTCTATAGTGTAGTGTAGAGCCCAGACCTTCGGGGTCGAAACAAAAGTCCGGCACCGACCCCCACCATTCATCCCCGAAATAATCTTAGGCTGCGAACACATCAACGGTTTCGACTCCGGAACTGAAAATATCTGAAAGAAACAGGTTAGTATTAGATTCCTTACCTTAGAATATCCCCAGGCGTCAGTCTGGATCCGGAAACTTTTGCGTAGCAGTACCCCTGCGCGTCGGTAGGCGTCGTCTGCAGGCGTCGCCTGCGGCTCCGCGTCGTCGGCGTCGTGCGCCGTGATGACGTCGCTGGAGTATATAGACGCCGCCTCCGCGCGCTGACGTCAGTTCTTCTTTTTTCCGCGCCACTTAGCGCAGATCCGAAGAGCAGTACTCCGGTCTTTGACCAAGTTTTTGTTATATCTAACTCTTCTTCAGGTGCCGGTAGGATGCCTGGTTTTAAAAGTTGCGACGGGTGCGACCGCCTGATGTCGGTCACCGACCACCATCGACTCTGCCTCCGGTGTCTGGGCCCGGACCACGACGTGGAGTCCTGCGTCGACTGCCGGGCCTTGACGAGTAAGGCTAGGCGGGAGCGGTCCCGCAAGCTGCTCGAGCTCCGGGTGTCGGCCCCGCGTCGAGAGCGGTCCCGGTCCGGTCGGAGGTCGAGGGAGCGGTCGAGAGAACGATCGCGGAGCCGCCATGAGCGCTCCGGGAGTCGCCACCATTCCTCCGGTTCCTCAGGTAAGCGACACAAGAAGTCGGGGTGTCGTCATCGTACCCCCGACGCCCGCGTGATGCGGCCGGGGTTTCGGGTGGCTCCACCCCCGCGTGGGTCGCCGACGCCGTCTGCCCCATACCCGTCGGTCCCTGGGGAAGGCGCGTCGCGCGAGGAGATTGAGGAGTTCCTCATGGCTATGAGGGCGATGTCTCCTCCGGCGGGGCCTACGGCGCCTGCGGGCCCGTCGGTCCCGTCTGGGGGCCCGAGCGGTTCGGGTGCACCTGCCCCGACGCCGCCGGGTGCTCCGGCCCTGACGCCGCCGGCGGCTCCAGCCCCGGCGCCGCTGGGCCCTTCAGGGTCGTCGCCGGCTGGTCAACCGGCCTCTCCGGCGCCGATTCCATCGGGGCAACCCGTGGTGCCGCCTCCGCGCGGCGCCGTGACTCCGCCGTCGGTTCCGGTCTGGGCTCCGGCGCCGCGCGGCGCCACCCCCATTCCCTCTCTGACTCCTGACGCGGAGTCGGACCGGCGTCGTCCGGCGCCGTTTGGGCCCCTTGGCTCCGAGGAGCCGGTCTATATCGTTGACTCGAACTATGGCGATGAGGACGATTATGGAGAGGGTTGGGAGGGGTCTGAGGACCCTTTGTCACGAGCATGCCAGTACGACGTGGACTGGGTAGGTGACTAAGGTGATGCCAGTGGTCTGGACGAGTCGCCTAACCCTGGGTTTGTCTCGCCTCCCACTGTGGCGTCGGAGGCTGGGGCTGCCTATTCGGTGGTACTGATGAGGGCTGCCAAGGCCTTGAGCCTTGAGCTCCCCGTCGCTAAGGTGAAGCCTAACATCCTCACCGAGGTATTCAAACCGCAGTCATGCCCACAGGAGCCTCTGCTGCCGTTTAATGACGCCCTGACGGATGTCCTTTTGGGCACCTGGTCCAGGCCCGCTTCCGGTTCACCTGTTGACCGAAACGTTGCCAGGCGTCACCGTCCGTGTTCGGACGACCCTGCCTTCCTCTCCACCCATCCCTCCCCGGAGAGTCTGGTGATCCAAGCCTCCACTTCCCAGTCCGCATTCCCGACGGCCCCGCCCGATCGGGAATCTAAGCGATATGACCAATTTGGCAAGAAGGTCTTTTCGTCTTTGAGTGCAGGACTGCGGTCTTGCAATACCGCATGCCTCTTAGGCCGCTACACCCACTCTCTGTGGGATACGGTCGCGGAGTGTCTGCCGCAATGCCCGCAGGAGGTGCGGGACAAGCTCAACCAGGCCTTGATTGAAGGCCGGGACGCGGCGAGGTATTCCATACGGTGTGGTCTTGACACGACCGACTCGCTGGGACAGGCTATGTCCACGACGGTGGCGATTCGTCGCCATGCTTGGCTGAGATCCGCCAACTTCTCGCCGGATGTCCAGAATGCCCTCATGGACATGCCTTTCGATGGCAGTCGCCTGTTCGGTGACAAAGCGGACAACGCGCTTGAGCACTTCAAGGACTCCAGGGTCACGGCCAAGTCCTTGGGTCTTTCGACCCAGCGCCAGCAGACGGGTTCGTTTCGCTCCTTTCGTGGCCACGGAAGGGGCGGTCCCACACGTGCTGCCAGCCACGCACCGCAGAACGCTCCTCAGCGCGGTGGCGGCCGTGGATTCCGCCGGGGTGGCGGTAGGGGACAGCGGCGAGGTCAGTCCACACCTCCCCCCGCAGCAGCCTCCAAATCTTCCTAGTCCGAGCTTTCGGGCCCATGGGACGCCAGTGGGTGGCAGGGTTCGCCATCACCACTCCCGCTGGCTGTGGGTGCTGCAGCTCGTCCGAAGGGGCTACTCCCTCCCCTTCGAGTCCACTCCTCCAGCCATGCCACCGCAGAACCACCGTGTGTCGGGGGACCACTTGACACTTCTGCAGGAGGAAGTTACGGCCCTCTTGGCCAAGGGGGCCATCGAGCGCGTTCCTGGGCCAGAAGTAGGGTGTGGTTGCTACTCCCACTACTTTCTGGTACCCAAGAAGGACAAAGGGGGCCTAGGTCCTCTCTTGGACCTACGGAACGTCAACGGCTTCCTCCGGAAGGAGAAGTTCAAGATGTTGACTTTGGCTCAGGTCTTGGCTGCTCTAGACCCTCAAGACTGGATGGTAGCGTTGGACTTGCAGGATGCGTATTTTCACATCCCCGTCCTGCCGGCCCACCGGCGTTACCTGCGGTTCACGGTAGGCCACGAGCACTTTCAGTTTATCGTGCTCCCATTCGGCCTTACCAGCGCCCCACGGGTGTTCACGAAAGTGATGGCGGTGGTCGCAGCTCATCTGCGCCGGTTAGGGGTGTCAGTCTTCCCCTACCTCGACGACTGGTTGTTGAAGGCGGGCTCGCCCCAGACAGTCGTCCACCACCTTCAGATGACGGCAGACCTCCTGCACGAGCTGGGGTTTTCCATCAATGTGCCGAAATCACACCTGTGTCCCTCTCAAAAGCTCCTTTTCATCGGAGCGGTTCTCGACTCGGCGCAGTTTCGGGTTTATCCTCCGGAACGGCGGGTCCGGGATATTCAGGCTCTGATTCCCATCTTTCAGCCGTTGTCCCGGGTTTCGGTCAGGTTGACTCTGGGGCTGATGGCCTCCTGCATCCTTCTGGTGCATCACGCCAGATGGCGGATGCGGGCTCTGCAGTGGGACCTGAAGTTTCAGTGGGCCCAGCATCAGGGCAACCTGTCCGACCATGTCCTGATCTCGGAGGGCACTGCGAGACAGTTGCAGTGGTGGCTTACGGACCGCGATTGGGTCAGGGGCAGATCCCTCTCCCTTCCCCAACCGGAGCACGTAGTTGTGACGGACGCGTCCCTCCAGGGCTGGGGAGGCCACTTGGGAGAGGCGGAGATCAGAGACATCTGGTCTCCGGCGGAGTCCCGGCTCCATATCAACATGTTGGAGCTGCGGGCGATTCGCCTAGCACTGAAGGCATTCCTCCCCTTTGTCAACGGGAGTGTAGTGCAGGTGTTCACGGACAACACCACCGCCATGTGGTACTGCAACAAACAGGGCGGTGTGGGGTCGTGGACCCTTTGCCAGGAGGCTCTGCGCCTCTGGCAATGGCTGGAACGTCAGGGCGTGACTCTGACGGTTCAACACCTGGCAGGTTCTCTGAACGCCAGGGCGGACGAACTCAGCCGTCGGTGCTCGGTGGATCACGAATGGCGTCTGAACTCGGACGTGGCGAACGGCCTCTTTCAGCAATGGGGAGAGCCTTGGTTAGATCTATTCGCCACCGAAGAGAACGCGCAATGTCATCAGTTCTGCGCGTTGGAGTTTCCAAGACGGCACTCGCTCAGCGACGCCTTTCGGCGCGAGTGGAGTTGCGGTCTGTTGTACGCCTTTCCGCCTATACCACTTCTGCCCAGAGTGCTGAAGAAGATCAGGCGCGACCGGGCCCAAGTTATCCTTGTGGCTCCGGACTGGGCTCGAAGATACTGGTATCCCGAGCTACTCAGCATGTCAGTCGGTCCCTCGATCCGCCTGCCCCTTCAGGAGGACCTTCTGTCGCAGCAGCAGGGGACGGTCCTCCACCCGAACCTGTCCAGCCTCCACCTCCATGCGTGGAGATTGAGCGGCGACAGTTGAGGCCATTCGACTTGCCTCCTGAAGTCTGTGATGTGATTCTGGCAGCCAGGCGTCCCTCCACAAAGTCGGTATACGCTTGCCGGTGGAACAGATTTGTGGCATGGTGCACAGCAAAGGCTGTGGACCCCCTTTCTGCCCCTCTTTCCGAGGTTCTCTTGCCCAGCAGGGCTCTGCTCTGGGCACTATTAAGGGCTACCTTTCTGCCCTTTCCGCCTTCTTAAGGCTTCCTGATCAGCCATCCTTATTCAAGTCCCCTATTGTACTGAGATTCTTGAAAGGCATCACGCACATGTATCCACCTGTTCCGTTCGTGATGCCTCAGTGGGACTTGAACCTGGTTCTGACATTCTTGATGTGTGCTCCCTTTGAGCCGCTTCATTCCTGTCCTCTCCGTCTTCTCACTTTAAAGACGGCCTTCCTGGTTGCCATCACCTCTGCCAGGAGAGTGAGTGAGCTCCAGGCTCTTTCTGTTCAACCTCCTTTCTTGTCCGTTCATCCTGACAAGGTGGTCCTTAGAACTAGACCTTCTTTCCTGCCCAAAGTAGTTTCTGCTTTTCACATCGGGCAGTCCATCACCTTACCCTCCTTCTTCCCGCCTCCGCATCCTTCAAAAGATGAAGAGCGGCTCCATCGTCTGGACCCAAAACGTGCGCTTTCATTTTATGTGGATCGCACACGCCAGTTCCGGGTGGATGACCAACTGTTTGTTGGCTACGTGGGTGAGAAGAAGGGAAGGGCGGTACAGAAACGAACCATCTCTCGGTGGGTCGTCCTGTGCATCAAAGCATGCTACTCTTTGGCTCGGAAGGAGCCTCCTGTTGGGCTGAGGGCCCATTCCACTCGGGCCACGGCGGCTACTACTGCCCTGGGCCGGGGAGTCCCTTTGCAGGACATTTGCCAGGCGGCTACGTGGGCCTCGCTGCACACCTTTGCGAGGCATTACTGCCTGGACAGTCAAGTCCGGAGGGACGGCTTCTTTGGCCGTTCGGTCCTCCAGGATTTTCTGGTGTAGGATTGTATTGGTTCGCAGACCCACCACCGGGGTTGGTATTGCTGGGGTATCTATTCTAAGGTAAGGAATCTAATACTAACCTGTTTCTTTCAGATGAACAAGTTACTTACCTTCGGTAACGATATATCTGTAAGAAACAGTAGTTAGTATTAGATTCCTTACCGCCCCGCCCATCCTCCCCGTTCTGCGAACTGATACCTAGGGTTAAGGACATCCCTTTCAGGGCCCTAGTTTCATATGGCACCAGTGTTAGTTCTCACATGGCTCTGCGTGTTCTGGCGCGGAAAAGCTGTGTGCAAAGAACTGACGTCAGCGCGCGGAGGCGGCGTCTATATACTCCAGCGACGTCATCACGGCGCACGACGCCGACGACGCGGAGCCGCAGGGGACGCCTGCAGACGACGCCTACCGACGCGCAGGGGTACTGCTACGCAAAAGTTTCCGGATCCAGACTGACGCCTGGGGATATTCTAAGGTAAGGAATCTAATACTAACTACTGTTTCTTACAGATATATCGTTACCGAAGGTAAGTAACTTGTTCGTCGGCGCCGAAACAGACAGAAGTGCAGAAAACAACTAAAAAGCCCAGTTTTTATGCCCCAATTGAAAGACCGGATCCGAAACAAAAGCTTTTGTCTATCCCCCCATAAACTGGTACTATCACCTCTAAAGTTACTCTAAAAAGAAGGGCTGATGCATAAGAGGAATATCGCATCCCTTTAAAGAAGAGATCTGTTGGAGCTAACCCTTCCCTCTTCTCCTCCTCCTCTTCCACCTATTCTTCCTTCATCACCACCTTCCCCTCAGCTACAACCAATTTCACCTAAACATTCACCACCACATACACCTGACAACCAGGATGATGGGGATGATGATCAGGATAGGGATGATGATCAGCCATTACAAGACACATTGGATGATTATAACACCAATTCGCCCACAGGCAATGATCCCGACCTGTATCCTACCAAACCCTCTCCACCAGATGATCTTGTAGGCTACATTGAGTTGCTGGGTAGAGCTGCCAACTACCATGGGGTGCAGCTACATAAGGAGTCATTAGAAGAGGATTTCCTCGTTGAAACCCACAGTACCACACAGAAGTCATCACATACAATACCCATGCTTAAAGGGATGGTCAGGCATGTAGATGACTTTTTTAATGACCCAATCCGAGCTCGTATTCTTACCCCTAGAGTGTACCAGGAGTACAAACCAGCACCATCGTACCCAGTGTATATAAGGGGACAATTGCCACTAGACTCCCGGGCTGTGTCCGATGCAAGAAAAAGAGACCACTCCCAGACAACAGGCAAGGCTCCACCTCCTGATAAGGAATTAAAACTTATTGACGCTTCTGGGAAAAGGGTAGCTTCTCAAGCAGCCAATTTTGGCGCGTCTCCAACACTCAGGCACGGTTAGCGCTATACGAACGTGCTCACTGGGATGAAATGAAGAAAGATACTGAGGTAGCCAAATCTATGGGAGCCCTTCAGCCCACACAGGGTTGTGTTTCCTTTCGACGCTCCTTTTACTGTAGGAAGTTCCAAGAATATCTCATCAGAAGTCACCTCCACCTATAAGGGCAATACCCAACCCTCTTCATCTAGGGGTTATTTCAGGGGAGGTTACATGGATAACACCGGTAAGGGCAGGAGCCGGGGTTCAAACTTACGCACCTCTCCCGCCATCACAAAGCAGTGACTTGCCTTCACTTCCTCCTGACCACTCGACAACTGTCGAGGGAAGTCCGATTTTCTACCAATCTGGCAATCAATAACAGACAATTGGGTACTCAAATGATCTGTTCTGGTTATTGCCTGGAATTTATCAACACGCCTCCAAATATTCCACCTAGCCCCACAAACTATCACAAGACCATCTATACCTCCTCAAACAAGAGGTTCAGTCTCTACTTCTAAAAGGTGCTATAGCGTCTGTACCGCCCCAACATCACGGATTGGGTGTATACTCCTTTTATTTCCTAATTCCCAAAAAAGACTGTTCACTCAGACCAATTTTAGATCTCAGAGAACTCAACTGGTACATTCAGTCAGACCATTTCCACATGGTGACACTTCAACAGGTACTTCCTCTACTACAGAAAGGCGACTTTCTGTCTACGCTAGATCTAAAAGACTCCTACTTTCATATACCAGTTCACCCTGCTCAACGCAAATTCCTCAGGTTTGTGAAAGCAGGTCAACACTATCAGTTTAGGGTACTCCCATTTGGTGTCAACACCGCCCCCAGAGTCTTCACAAAGTGTCTGGCGGTAATAGCTGTTCGCCTAAGGAGACAAAGCATCCACATCTTTCAGTACTTAGAAGACTGGCTCATCAAAGCCAACACGTACCAGCAATGTCTGCAGCACACTTTCAGTTCAATTTGGTTACTGCATCAACTAGGGTTTACAATCAATGTGCCAAAGTCACATCTCCAACCAACCAATAAAAAGGACTACCTAGGAGCCACAATAGATACTCCAAAAACTCTCGCTTTTCCCAGGTCAACCAGTATTCGAAATATTCAGACTTTAGTTCTCTGCTTTTAATCCAACCATTGGATTCCAGCTTGAACATACATGCAGCTACTGGGAATGATGTCTTCCTGCATCATGATCGTTCCCCATGCCAGACTGCACATGCATCTACTTCAAGAATGCTTAGCCAGTCAGTGGAACCAGTCACAAGGTCTATTGACTGATCTTGTGTTGGTAATCTGCCGTACTCCTCGCTCTCTGCAGTGGTGGAACACGCAAAAGTCATCAAAAGGATGGCCATTCATAGACCCTGTTTCACAGATAGTACTGACAGCGGACGTGTCCCTCACTGGCTGGGGAGCTCATCTACAACAGCACTCAGTGCAAGGCCACCTAGAGATGCTTGCAATATTCCTAGCACTCAAGGCGTTTAAGACTCCCCTAGAGGGCAAAGCTGTCCTAATTCGTACAGACAACAAGACAGCCATGTATTACATACAAAAACGGGCGGGAAGGGGGGGGAACACTCAAACTGTCCCACTTAGCCCAAGACATCTGGAGGTGGGCTATTCATCACAAACTTTATCTCCTAGCGGAAAACCTCCTAGGAGTCAACAACCAGATTGCAGATCTCCTCAGCAGAGACAGCAAATACATGAATGGGAACTTCACCCTCAGGTCCTCCTTCCATACTTTCAACATTGGGGAGTCGCCACTTACCAAAATGTAAAAAGCCCAAACTTCGCGTCCAGGTATCCACACCCATTGTACAAAGCCGATGCACTATGGATGAATTTGTTAGGGATATTTGCTTGCGCTTTTCCGTACATGGGCACGTCAACCTTGGTTCACAACCCTATTGGAAATCTCAGTAGTTCCTCACCAAAAAGTACGTCTTACACCCAATCTTCTCACACAGAGCCATGGAGACATAAGACATCCATACCCCAGTCAACTCAATCTGGCAATCTGGCTTCTGAAGTCTTAGAGTTTGGCTATCTTAATCTACCGCCAGACTGCATGAATATTATCAAAGAGGCTAGATGTCCTACCACAAGAGCCTGGTATGCAGAAAAATGGAAGCAGTTTGTGATATACTGTAATAACCACATCAACCCGCTTGATGCTTCTGTACAAAGCATTACATGGTATTTGTTACATCTACAACGTTCCAATTTAGAATACACATTCATACGTTTACATCTGGCTGCAATAGCTGCATATCTCCCAAATAGACAACATCTATCTCTTTTTAGCCGCTTCGTCGCAGCGGACATTCTACAGTGGTGCGGCCGAATCTGACGCGTGCGCAGATCCGACGGCCCCCGGCCTTCCTCCGCACACGCCCACCGTGACCGACTGACGCATGGAAAAGGTTAGATTGCCTGTTATCAAAGCTTTTATGGATGGACTCGAGTCATTCCCCGAGACATCCACCTGCTCCAGTATGGAATCTCAACATTGTTCTCACCAGACTAATGGGTCCACCCTTTGAGCCATTACACAAATGATAACTGTAATTTCTCACATGGAAAGCTGCTTTCCTCGTTGCTATCACATCAAGAGTCAGTGAGCTTCAGGCATTAACTATAGAAGAACCCTTTTTACAAATGCACCAAAATAAAGAGGTTCTTCGGACTAATCCAAAATTCCTTCCTAAAGTCATTTTTGCTTTTCATATCAATCAATCTGTTGAGTTACCTGTGTTCTTCCTCAACCCGATTTGGTGACAGAACGTGCCCTACACACATTAGATGTGAAGAGAGCATTGCTTTATCACATAGAAAGGACAAAACCTTTCCGTAACACAAATCAGTTTTTTTGTCGCTTTTGCTCCACCACACAAAGGCAATCCCATATCAAAATCGGGTATTGCACGGTGGATAGTCAAGTGCATTCAAATATGCTATGCAAAAGCAAATGAGTGTTAACAGTTCCCCTAGAGCACACTCTACACGCAAACAGGGGGCTTCTATGGCATTCTTAGGCCATCTACCCATAGATGACATATGCAAACCTGCAACATGGGCTACACCTCACACATTCACAAAACGCTATTGGTAGATGTGTCAGCAACACCACAAGCTAGAGTGGGCCATGCAGTTTTACATACACTACTTCAGAAAACTGCAACAGATACAGGTTAGCTACCACTTTGGGAGATAACTGCTATATAGTCACAAGATATGATCTACAGCTCATATGCCTTGAACGGAAAATGCTACTTACCCAGTATGCAACTGTTCCTGGCATATAAACCTGTAGAGTCATAAGCGCCCTCCAGCTTCCCCGGGTACCTATACCTGTTGCAGTAACATCTTACTTAGATACATGCATTCATGGACATCTCCTTTTACTACTCTTACTAACTCCATTATCACCCTCGGAGGGAAAACATTCTAACAATGGAGTCAAATGCCCATGCGCACTATCACCGAGAGAAGGAGTCACCTACCTCGTGACTGGAAAGACTTCTTCGAAGAAAAACAGAGTGTAAACATCTGGACCGAATGCTAGATGGCAATCTATGCACAGCATATGACTCTACAGCTCTATATGCCAAGAACAGTTGCACACTGGGTAAGTAGCATTTTCCTTTCTGTTCACCTCCTAGTCTCTTCATTTTGTTTGTCAGCATTGGTAGCATCTAGTGATGAGACTACATAAATCCATAACGGAAAGTTTATTAATGCATTAATGAATTTTGCCACTTCTCTAAGGGTTCTGTTTAAATATGCAAATTCAAATTAACTTTATAATTTTTGTGGCTATTGACTCTGGGACCACCAGCCAGAGATCGACCCAGTCTGCCATCAACCTCCCCCTCTGTTGGGAGACTCCAAACCGCTTTAGTTTGCCCTCATAGCATCACGAGCACCCAGCAGGAGGCAGGATTCACCCCCCATGGCGTCTGTCTCTACTGTATGGAGCGCGACCATGCCTCTCGGTCATGAACCGACTGTCTGGCCAGGGCTCCGAAGGCTTTGCGGGAGCGGTCCCGAAAGTTGCTGGAGGCCAGACAATCGTCTCTGCGCCGTTTGAAGTCCAGGGGTCGCTCGAGGGACCGACCTCGGGGCCATCATCATCGTTCCTTGGTGTCCAAGTCTTCACCCTTGGAATCGGGTAAGAGACGTCACAAGAAAAAGTCAAAGAACCGTGTATGCTCTCCGACGTCCACGTCCCCCCCCCCCCCCCCTTGTCGGTCTCCGGACACGTGCGAGGTGGCCAGGGGTCCTTCCCCTGTGGCTCCTGCGTCCTACCCACCTTATCCGGGTCTGTGAGTGACTCCGGCCCAGGTGCAAGAGTTTCTTGCTGGCATGGACCGCCTGTTCAGGCCTAGGGCTCCAGTTGGTGCGCCTTTGGGCCCCGCGGTCCCTTTTGAGGGCCCTTGCTTGCCTCCGCCGTCTGCTCCGGTGCCACAAGGTCCTCCGCCGGCAGCTCCGGCCCCTGCTTCCCCACCGGCTCTGTTCCCAGCGCCACCATGGGTTCCGTTTGTTCCACCTCCTCCCTTGCACGAATCCCCAGGCAATTTTGCTCCGGCTTGGAACCCTAATTGGGACATGGAGCTGGATCGGCACCGTTGGAGCACCTGTGCCTGCCCCACCACTCCCGCCTGTACCACGGGCTGTGGAGGAGGGGGATGACTGGGAGGGGTCAAAAGACCCTCTTGCACGGCAATGCGAGTCTAAAAGTGAGTGGGTGGATGACTCTGAGGATGCAGGTGGCCTTGACCTATCCTCCGAGCCTGGATTTATGTCTCCTCCCGCCATTATGGAGGAGAGCGCCACGTATACCATGCTGCTCCGTAGAGCAGCTGAGGCCATTGACCTTGATCTGCCTACTGTCACTCACAAGACCAACCTCCTTACTGAGGTGCTTCAGCCGGCGGCAAGTTCTATGGAACCTCTGCTCCCATTTAATGAAGCCTTGACAGATGTTTTGATAGGCACCTGGTCTAGGCCAGCCACTGGGATTCCTGTGGATAAAAACGTGGCCAGGCGTCATCGCCCGGCACTAGGTGACCCGGCCTTTCTGACAAATCATCCCACTCCGGAGAGCCTGGTCATTCAGGCCTCCACTTCTCAGAGTGTATTCCCTACCGCCCCGCCGGATAAGGAATCAAAAAAAAGCTGGAGCCGTTTGGCAAGAGGCTGTTTTCCTGTGCCAGCATGGGGCTGCGGTCTGTCAACACCGCATTGCCTTTTGGGCCGATATTCTCACGCTGTGTGGGACACAGTGGCGCAGACACTGCCCCAGTGTCCAGATAAGGTTCGGGCTGTACTTTCCCAGGCGTTGGCAGAGGGAAAAGATGCCGCAAAGTTTGCCATTCGGTGTGGTCTGGACACTGCAGATTTTTTAGGGAGAGCGATCTCCACAACAGTGGCCCTACATCGCCATGCCTGGCTGAGGTCCACTCGGTTTTCGGGGGATGTCCAGAGTTCCCTCAGGGACATGCCTTTTGATGGTACTCGCCTGTTTGGCGATAAGGCAGACAGTGCTTTGGAGCGTTTCAAGGACTCTCGGGCCACGGTCAAGTCCTTGGGTCTCTCCACCACACGCCCGGCCATGTCTAACTTTCGTTCCTTTCGTGACCACAGAAAGGGTGCCCCTGCCCGCTAGTTCATTCAGAAGCCTGCGCAGAACCAACCTCAGCGCGACCATGGGTGTGGAGGCCGCCGTGGCTGCACAGGGGGCCAGCGTGCGGGTCAGTCCACCTCCTCTCCAGCAGCATCCGCCTCAAAGCCTTCCTAGTCCGAGATTTGGGGTGCACCCGACGCCAGTGGGTGGCAGGATTCGTCATCACCTCCCCCACTGGCGTTCTGTCACTTCCGACAGGTGGGTGCTGCAACTCGTCTGTAGGGGTTACTCCCTCCCCTTCGAGTCTTCCCCCCCCCCCCCCCCCACCCCCCCTGCCATGCCACCTCAGTTCCACCGCATGTCATGGGACCACTTTGCGCTTCTCCAACAGGTAGTCATGGCCCTCTTGGCCAAGGGGGCCAAGGAGCGCGTTCCTGGGCCAGAAGTAGGATATGGTTGTTATTTCCACTACTTTCTGGTCCGCAAGAAGGACAAAGGAGGCTTACCCCCCCATCTTGGACCTCAGGAACGTTAATCGCTTCCTCCGGAAGTAGAAGTTCAAGATGTTGACTCTGGCTCAGGTCTTGGCTGCCCTCGACCCTGGAGACTGGATGGTAGCGTTGGACTTGCAGGACGCTTATTTTCACATCCCCGTCCTGCCGGCCCACCAGCGTTACCTGCGGTTCACGGTAGGCCAAGAGCATTTTCAGTTTGCCGTGCTCCCCTTCGTCCTTACCATCGCCACTCGAGTGTTCACGAAAGTGATGCCGGTGGTCGCAGCTCACCTGCATAGTTCAAGGGTGTCATTCTTCCCCCTTCCTCGGTGACTGGTTGTTGAAGGCGGGATCGCCCCAAGCAGTTGTCACTCACCTGCATTTGCTGGGGTTCTCCATCAACGTGCCGAAGTCGCACCTGAGTCCCTCTCAGAAGCACCCCTTCATCAGAGCGGTTCTGGATTCGACGCGGTTTCGGGTTTATCCTCCCAAGCAGCGAGTTCTGGATATTCTGTCTATAATTCTGATCTTTCGGCCTCTATCCCGGGTTTGTCAGGATGACCCTCCAGTTCCTGGGCCTGATGGCCTCCTGCATCCTGCTAGTGCAACATGTCAGATGGCATATGTGGGCTCTGCAGTGGTACCTGAAGTTCCACTGGGTACAGCATCAGGGCAACATGTCCAGATCTCGGAGGGCACTGCACAACAATTGCAGTGGTGGCTCTCGAATTGCAGTTGGGTCAATGGCAGATCCCTCTCCCTTCCCCAACCAGAGCACACAGTGGTGATGAATGCCTCCCTCCTGGGATGGGGTGGACACATGGGAGAGGCGGAGATCAGAGGCCTCTGGTCTCCGGCTGAGTCCAGGCTCCACATCAACCTTTTGGAGCTTCGGACGATCCGACTTGCACTGAAAGCATTCCTTCCCTTTGTCCGGGGAAGTGTGGTGCAGGTGTTCACAGACAACACCAACGCCATGTGGTATTGCAACAAACAGGGCGGGTGGGGTCCTGGACCTTATGTCCGGAGACTCTGCACCTCTGGACATGGCTGGAACATCAAGGCATTACCTTGGTGGTTTAACACCTGGCACGTTCTCTGAACGCCAGGGCGGACGAACTCAGCCGCCGGTGCTTGATGGATCACGAATGGCGTCTGAACTAGTACCTGGGCAAGGTCTCTTTCAGCAGTGGGGAGAGCCTTGGTTAGATTTATTCGCCACCGAAGAGAATGCGCAATGTCATCAGTTCTGCTCGTTGGAATTTCCAAGGCGGCATTCGCTCTGCGATGCTTTTCGTCGTGAGTAGAGTGGCGGTCTATTGTCCGCCTTTCCGTCTATACCACTTCTGCCCAGGGAGCTAAAGAAGATTCGGCGCGACTGGGCCCAAGTCAATCTTGTGACTCCGGATTGGGCACAAAGATACTGGTATCCCGAGCTACTCAACAGGGCGATCGATCCCCCGATCCGACTGCCTCTTCGGAAGTATCTTCTGTTGCAGCAGCAGGGGACAGTCCTCCACCCGAACCTGTTCAGCCTCCACCTCCATGCGTGGAGATTGAGCGGCGACAGTCAACAGCTTTCGATCTTCCTCCCGAAGTCTCTAATGTCATTCTGGCAGCCAGACGTCCCTCCACTAAAACGGTATACGCCTGCAGGTGGAACAAGTTTGTGGCATGGTGCACAGCTAAGTCTATGGATCCCTTTTCTGCCCCTCTTTCCGAAGTCCTTCTGTTCCTTCTTTCTTTGGCCCACCAGGGCTCTGCTCTGGGCACTATCAAAGGTTATCTTTAGGCCATCTCCGCCTTTCTACAGCTTCCAGATCAGCCTTCTCTTTTTAAGTCCCCGGTTGTTAACCGTTTTCTGACAGGCATTGCGCACACATTTCCTCTTGTGCAGTTCATCATGCCTCAATGGGACTTAAACCTTGTCTTGACATATCTGATGTGTGCTCCCTTGGAGCCCCTTCATAACTGTCCTTTGTGTCTTCAGGCATTACGCACACATTTCCTCCTGTGCAGTTCATCATGCCTCAATGGGACTTAAACCTTATCTTGACATATCTGATGTGTGCTCCCTTGGAGCCCCTTCATAACTGTCCTTTGTGTCTTCTTACTCTCAAGACGGCTTTCCTGGTAGCTATCGCCTCTCCCAGAGGAGTGAGTGAGCTCCAGGCTCTTTCTTCTAAACCTCCTTTCCTTTCTGTTCATCCGGACAAGGTGGTTTTAAAGACCCTTCCTTCTTTCTTGCCAAAGGTTGTCACGCCCTTCCACATTAGGCAGACCATCAGTTTGCCCACCTTCTTTCCGCATCCTTCAAAAGAGGAAGAGAGGCTCAACCGTTTGGACCCAAAACGGGTGCTCTCTTTCTATCTGAAGCACACACAACATTTCCGGGTTGACCAGCTCTTTGTTTGATACGTGGGCGCCACAAAATGTTGGACCGTGCACAAAAGGACCATCTCATTATAGGTCATTCTCTGCATCAAGGCCTGATACTCGTTTGCTGAGAAGGAGCCTCCTGTGGGGCTGCGTGCCCATTCCACCAGGGCAACAGCAGCCACTACTGCCTTGGGACGGGGCGTTCCCTTGCAGGACATTTGTCAGGCAGCTACGTGGGCCGCGCTGCTCACGTTTACCAAGCATTACTGCCTTGACAGTCAAGTCCGGAGAGACGGCTTCTTTGGCCATTCTGTTCTCTGTGACTTTCTGGTGTAATCTTCATCGCAGACCCACCACCGGAGTTGGTATTGCTGGGGAATCTATTCTAAGGTAACGAATCTATCACTAACGTGTCTCTTTCAGATGCACAAGTTACTACTTGTGTAACGATATATCTGTAAGAGATATTAGTTATTGATAGATTCCTTACCGCCCCACTCATCCTCCCCGTTCTGCGAACTGATTTCTAGGGTTAAGGTCATCCCTTTCAAGGATCTAGTTTCATGGCAAGGCAAGAATTAAGGGACCCCCTCTATCAATATTTCAGGTCAGGTAAAAGAGGGGCTTGAAATAAACACAATACTATATATTTCCCTCACCAACCATTACACTTTCTCATTAGACATGGTCCATTTACATTTCAATAAGCATCAAGGATACAAGTGACAACTCCAATAATCTCATTATTATATTTTATCAAAACATTTATTTTCTTTTTTTCATCTCTACTGTTTTTTATCAAAAAACATATTTTTTTCAAATTGTTCTGTTCGAGGCATATACGCTGCAGATTACACACTGTGCATAGATGGCCACCTAGTGTTGGGCCTGGATGTTTGCAGTTTGTTTTTGTTTTAGAAAAGTCTTTGGAAGTCACAGGATAGGTGACTCCTCCTTTGGATCATGCAGCGCATGGGCATCGGCTCCATCCCCAGATTGTTTTTTTTGCCACCGGGCTTGGATGTGTTTCCAGCGCTCCGTGTTGGAACCGATTTCCTTTGGCGCGCAATCCTCACCAGCTTCGCCAATATAGTTTCGAAAGCGTTTCCAGTCGACACTACTCTTCAACTTCGAAGTCTTCGATTCCAGTCGTCGAGGAAGGCCTTCGGGCCCACCTAGGCCTCAACTTCCAGCTCATGGAAAGGACTCCATTTAAAAAGTGTCCTCAATGTGGGTCGAAGTTTCCCCACACCGACCTACATGAGGTGTGTAACCTTTGCCTCTCTCCAGAGCACGAGGCCAGACTGTTCAGCTTGTGCCTCCTTCCGCTCCAAAAAGACGATCCGGGACCGAAGAGCTAGGAGAACAATGGCTCGTTCATCAGCTCCGATTCCAGACGACATCTTCCAAGAGGGCGTCAACGTCCCAGAACATCATGGCGTCGACAGCAATTCTGAGGCCGAAGATTCCGAAGTCGAGGACATCACTGCAGCACAGCAGGTTGTAAGTAAGACCGTCTACCCCAACCCTTCCTCAACACATTCCAAAAAGGCTTCGGTCACACCCTCCCCTTCGGGCTCGGGTGCACACCGGGACACTGCTTCCACTGCTCGGGCCCGGCAAAGAAGCTTTCTGGCGACTCTGGCTTCAGTCTGTTTTCACGGTGCCGGCACACACCTTCCGCCACCGAAAAAGATATCATCGGCCGCCACGCCGACATCGAAACACTCGGCACCGAAGCAGACTGTTAGTCCCTCGGCACCAAAACCCAAATCGGACCCAGGCAAACACGCTTCGGGTTCAAAAAAATCATCGGATCCGAAAAACCCACCAGAACCGGAAAAAAAGTCGGATCCCAAAACTCCATCGGAGCCGAAACATTCATCGGAGCCGGAAAAAGCACCGGAGCCAAAAAAGACTCCGGCTAAAGACACTACTAAACAACACGTTTCAAAGCCAAAAGAAGCCCCCAGTTCGGTGCCAAGAACTTCCTCGGCACCAAAAGATCAGCCTCCTGCAGAGGACTTAATTCATCCAGACCCTGCACAAAAGACTCTTGTTAAGGATCGAACCACTGGTTGACTAACTCCTAGTTAACAAAAACAACCACTGGATACACCTGCACCGGATCCTCATCCAAAGAAGAAGGACATTGCTACTTCTCCTCTAAGGATCCCCTCCCCTACTCCTCCACCTATGCCATCACTACCTGTTCCCCTACCACAGCACTCCCCTACATCTTCTATCATACCAGATGATGACAACAGGGATGATTGCTCTGACGATACAGGGGGTGGTGCAGATGATCCCTCTATTCCTCCAGGCTCACCTGACCCATGGGATGATTACAACACCCCAGACGTCCCTAATGTCCCTCAAGACAACATATATCCCTCTAGGCCTTCCCCACCAGAAGACACTATGGGATTTAATCAGCTAGTACACAGGGCTGCACAATACCATGGGGTGGACATGCACACTGACCCTGTAGATGAAGACTTCCTAATGGGTACTTTTGATAATTCGGAAAGATCCTCGTCAATTTTACCCATGCTTAAGGGAGTTATTAAGCATGCTCCTGAAGTCTTCAAAGACCCAGTTAGAACGCGGGTCATCAACCCACGCATAGAGAAAAAATATGAAGCTGCCCCTTCAGATCCAGCATACATTAAAGGCCCAGTACCATTAGACTCTCTTGTGGTCTCTAATGCACGCAAAAGAGCAAATTCACAAACATCAAGTGAAGCTCCCCCACCAGATAAAGAGTCTAAGCTCCTTGATGCATCAGGTAAAAGGACGGCGTCTCAAGCAGCAAACATGTGGCGTATTGCCAATACGCAAGCATTATTGACAAGATGTGACAGGTCACATTATGATGAATTAGAATCATTAATGCAGCACCTCCTGAAAGATAGAAAGATAGAGCAAAAGAGCTTATCCAAGAGGGAACAAATATTACAAACACTGCTATTCGTTGTGCATTAGATGCAGCAGACACTGCCTCAAGAGCAATTAACGCCAGTGTTTTGCTGTGTAGACACGCATGGCTACGTATTTCAGGGTTCAAAATTGAAGTCCAAAGTGCTATACTTAACCAGCCCTTTGATGAGCAACACTTATTCGGACCTAATGTAGACGTATCCCTTGAAAAGATGAAGGATACAGATACAGCCAAATCTTTGGGAGCCCTGCAGTTGCAGGCTCCCAAATGCTCCTTTCGCCGCTCATCCTACAGAGGCGCCACAAGAGGATACTCTTTAGACACACCATATACCTCTTACAAAGCCCCCACACAATCCACCTATAGTAGGGGCTACCAAAGGGGTGGTTACAGAGGTAACAACAATAAGGGCAGAGGGGAAAACAACTCCCGCTCTGCCTCCACCCCTGCCCAATGAATTCCCTCCCCTTCCCCCGCCCCATTCCACTCCTGTCGAGGGAAGACTACAACAATACCTACCAGCCTGGGAAAACATCACATCACATCAGACAGGTGGGTGCTACAAATAATTCAGTCAGGTTACTGTCCCAAACTAACATCTACCCCCCCAAACATACCACCCAGACAGCGTCCAATGTCACAAGAACATATACTGCTCAGGCAGGAGGTTCTATCCCTCCTGCAGAAAAATGCAATAGAAATAGTTCCAATGCATCAGCAAAACAAAGGAGTATACTCCCTGTATTTCTTAATACCAAAGAAGGACGGATCTCTAAGGCCTATCCTAGACCTCAGACCCTTAAACCTGTACATACAGTCAGACCACTTCCATATGGTCACACTCCAACAGGTCCTTCCGCTCCTTTTACAAGGCGACTTCCTTGTCACTCTGGATCTCAAGGACGCCTACTTCCACATTCCTATCCACACAACGCACAGAAAGTATCTCAGATTTGTACTAGACGGTCAGCACTACCAATTCAAAGTACTCCCATTCGGAGTCACAACAGCACCAAGGGTGTTTACCAAATGCCTAGCAGTAGTTGCAGCACACTTAAGAAGACAGCATATTCACGTCTTCCCATATATAGACGACTGGCTCCTAAAAGACAGCTCGTACAGCCAGTGTGTATAACACACTCACGCCACAATTCAACTGCTCCACAACTTGGGATTCACAGTAAATCACACCAAGTCACATCTGCAACCGTCACATGTAGAACAATATCTGGGCGCTACAATAAACACCCAATTAACACTAGCGTATCCCTCTCCAGCCAGGATAACAAGTGTACAAACTCTTCTAACAAAATTAAAACTGCAACACTCGCTTCCAGCTCGAGTGTTCATGCAGCTCATAGTACCGATGGCATCTTGCATATTCATAGTACCTCACACAAGACTACAAATGTGTCCACTTCAAGAGTGCTTAGCTCGACAATGGAACCAGGCTCACGGTCAATTAACAGACCTAGTGTTGGTAGACAGTCGGACTCATCGTTCTCTGCAATGGTGGAACACCAAAAACCTTTCAAAAGGCCGACCGTTTCTAGAGCCAGTTCCTCAAATAGTCATAACAGCGGACGCATCGCTCTCCGGCTGGGGAGCTCACCTACTGCATCACACCATGCAAGGCAGGTGGACACCGCAGCAAAAGTTACTCCACATCAACCACTTGGAGTTACTAGCTGTATTTCTAGCCCTGAAAGCATACCAAAAGCAAGTGTCAGGCAAATCTGTCTTAGTCCGCACGGACAATATGACAGCAATGTATTACATAAACAAACAAGGGGAGGACACACTCTCTGCAGCTCTCTGTTAGCACAGCAGATGTGGAGATGGGCTATACCACTAAAGATCTTCCTCTTAGCCCAACATGTTCCCGGAGTACAAAACACCACATCAATCCTTTCGATGTGTCTATTCAACACATCATAGGATACCTATTACACCTTCAAGAGTGTAATTTAGCATGCACGTCCATCAGACTGCACCTTGCAGCCATTGCAACATACTTATAAAATGGACAACATCTATCTCTTTTCAGAGTACCTGCCATAAAGGCTTTCATGGAATGGTTCAAAAGAATAATCCCTTCCAGAACACCACCTTCACCAGTGTGGAACTTAAACATTGTTCTCTCATGGTTAAGGGGACCCCCCTTTGAACCGTTACACAAATGTGAATTGCAATTCCTAACTTGGAAAGTAGCTTTCTTAGTAGCTATTACTTCTCTCAGAAGAGTTAGTGAACTACAAGCATTTACCATTCAAGAACCCTTTCTGCAAATGCATCATAATAAAGTGGTTCTACGTACTAATCCTAAATTCCTTCCAAAAGTCATTTCACCCTTCCATCTGAATCAGTCTGTTGAGCTGCCCATATTTTCCTCGCAGCCACAGTCGCAGTAAGTGCTCTTCACACCTTGGATGTCAAAAGAGCATTGCTTTACTACATTGAAAGGACACAAACTTTTCGTAAAACTAAACAACTTTTTGCGTCTTTTTCACCACCACATAAAGGTAACCCCATATCAAAATCTGGGATAGCTAGGTGGATTGTCAAATGCATACAAATCTGTTATCACAAAGCTAAACATACGTTATCTATTCCTCCCAAAGACCATTCTACATGGAAAATGGGGGCTTCAATGGCATTTTTGGGGAACATTCCCCTAGATGATATATGCAAAGCAACTACATAGTCTACACCGCACACATTCACAAAACACTATTGTGTAGATGTGCAAACTAAACAACAAACAACTGTGGGCCAGACTGTACTAAAAACCCTGTTTCAAACAACTGCAACAGATACTTGTGGTCGCCGCTAAAGGTGGGTACTGCTATATAATCTATGCACAGTGTGTAATCTGCAGCTCATATGCCTCGAATTGAAAATGCTACTTACCAGTATGCATCTGTTCTTGGCATGTAGAGCAGCTGAGTTGCACACGCCCACCAACCTCCCCGGCTACCTTTATCTGTTCAAGTATTATCTTCATTAGATACAAATTACATGGACATCACTACTTTCTTTAAGACTCCATCACTTCCCTAATGGCGAAAAACAATCTGGGGATGGAGCAGATGCCCATGCCCAGTATGATCCAAAGGAAGAGTCACCTATCCTGTGACTTCCAAAGACTTTTCTACAACAAAAACAAACTGCAAACATCCGGGCCCAACACTAGGTGGACATCTATGCACATTGTGTAACTGCAGCTCTACATGCCAAGAACAGATGCATACTGATAAGTAGCATTTTCCTTTCCTTCTATTTTTCTTTAAAAACACATTTATATATGATTCTTGACTTGTAAAATCACAAAATGTATTTCTTTTTAAACAGTGATTATTCAAAATCTAACATGATATAAAACCAATTTTAAAAAGAATACATACAAACACACGCCCCTGGATTGAATTTGATACATACAGTCATACTTCAGTCACACCAACTCATCCAAGTTCACACCAACTACACTCCTAAAATATCTGTACACAGTTGAGTGATCTGTGACAAGAGAAAGCCCCTGCCAACACCAGAATCTCAATGCGAGGCACGAGACTCAGCACAAGGTTGACGCGCGTTTTGGTGGGATAAAGATGTAGGGACCACCTTCCTCAGTACCTTTCCAATTATCTAGCTTACACCTCCCAGGGGACATAAAACCAGAAAAGCAGTATATATGCGGCCTAATACTGTAGGACAAAGCAGTATGGATCCACCACCTGGAGTCTCACTGGATCTCCAGTAATAGTCTGAGGACCAAAAATGTCTATGTGATCGTCGTCTAAACTATTTGAAAAAGGTTCCTCTCGAATAGCAGACGGCAAATGGGTATACCAAGTGATCAGCTCATGTAGTCGTATATGTTGCAGATACAACTTCTTTCTATTTAGGGAGTACTTTGCTTGATCCTTGAGTCTAGGGCGTTTTGTATATATATATATATATATATATATACCTTTACATTCTTCTACTTGCACTTCTGTGTCGGCCGCCCAATGACACCACGATGAGAATGATAGCTAGTTTCATGGCACCAGTGGTCAGTTTCTTGCATGGCTCTGCGTTCCTGGCGCGGAAAGTCGTGTACAGAACTGACGTCAGCACGCATGGGTGGCGCCTAAGTAGTCTCCATGACGTCATCTCGGCGCTTAAGACGCCAGCGACGGACGCGGAGCCACATGACCCCACCTATCGACGCACAGGGGTACTGCTGACGAAAAACTTTCCGGATCCAGTCTGACTCCTGGGTATATTCAAAGGTAAGGAATCTATCACTAACTAATGTCTCTTACAGATATATAGTTACACAAGTAGTAACTTGTGCGATAAGTGGGTTTTTCAAATCGTCCAGAGGGCTACTCCATTCACTTTCTGGCTCTCTCCCCTCCCCTTTTATCAACATTGAGTCCTTACAAACACAACATATTGCAAAAAGTTAACTTTTTCTTCTTTTATTTTAATAAAACTTTTCAATAATTCTCATACATTTTAAAATCACAGTTAGTAAACACTTAAAAAGGCCACTAATTATAGTCTGTAATCATCATGATGTAAGCTCCTCAGGGGAGTGATGTATAAAAGCCTGAAAGTAATGTGCATTATATTTAGAATACTGACGTGATGTTATTTGTATAAAACTGTACCGTTGTCCCCTAGGAGGAACGACCGCTGTTTACCTCAATTTCTGGTTGGATATTAGAAAATAATCCAAATTAGTGATTCTCTTCGTATTTTTTAGGGGCTGCTCAAAATTGCTGTTCCTGGTACTTTTAATATCCAGATCTGTGACTGTTGAGCCTCATGGACCTTCATCCTGCTGGTAACTCATGGCCGTTGGCATATACAGACTCTACAGTGGGACCTCAAGTCTCAGTGGGTACAGCACCAGGAGTAGCTCTCTGACATGGTCCAGATGTGCAGTGGTGGCTGGCGAACCGCGATTGGGTCAGCGGCAGATCCCTCTCCCTTCGAGATGACTAGTGACAGTTGTGTCACTCATGGGATGGGGCTGCTATCTAGGAGAGGTGAAGATCAGAGGACTCTGGTCTCTGGCAGAGTCACAGCTCCACATCAACCTGGTGGAGCTGCGGATGATCCAACTGACGTTAAAAGCCTTTCTTCCATTGATCAAGGGAAGACTAGTTCAGGAGTTCACAGACAACATCATCATGTGGTACTGCAACAAACGGTACAGTGGGATCGTTGACCCTGTGTCAAGAGGCCCTGCATCTCTGTACATGGCTGGAACATCAGGGCATTTCCCTGTTGGTTTAGCATCTGAACTCCAGAGTAGACAAATTCAGTTGTCAATACCTAGCGAATCACGAATGGGGTCTCCATCCAGAGGTGTTTTAAGGTCTCTTCTGAAACTTTGGAGAACCTTGGTTAGATATGTTCGCCACGACCGAGAGTGTGCATTGTCAGCAGTTTTGGACGCTGGAGTTTCCAAGGTGGCTCTCGCTCAGAGGCTCTTTTCATCTCAAGGTCGCAAAAAGAAACCAATGTCAGTGCGCTGGGGTGGTGCCTATATAGGTACCACGCACCTCACTTCCGGAGCAGCCAATGCAGGGCTGAACAACACCACCGAGATAGGGTGCTGCTCAAGAATTTCCAGATCCATTCTGACACATGGGGATAATTCTAAATTAAGTAATATGTGGCTAGATAGTCTCTACCAGATAAGGTGTTACCGAAGGTAGGGTAACTTGTTCTCCAAGTATGTACCCATTTTCTTCCCTTGTTAAAATCCAGATGCTCTTCTGAGACCCTTTTTCAACTTTTGGCTTTCAGCCAGCGAAAAGCCTTTGTTACCCAATCTGATATACCTTGGATTCCTCAGACCAAGTGACATTGCCACCACCATGGGTGGTATCATTTAGCATGAAATTGCGAACCATGATGAAATATTTGATAGCTAAGGCATACTCAAGAACAAATGTTACTGTTCCTGATTCTACTTCGCAGAATGAATGCATTCTACCAGACAATGCGGTAGTTTTAAAACACTGCAAACAGACACAGGAGCAGAAACCCAAGACTCTGGACTCAAATGCTCTTTATTTACAGAGCAACCCTCACCAGACTACCTGATGGTGTCATGAGGAGGAGGAAGTCATCCCACGCGGTTGACCTGCCAGTGGCGGCCGCCACAACAAAGGGTGGTGAGGCAGGTGGGGTCGCATGCGGGGCGGTAATATATAAATATTGTTTTTTAAAAACTTACCTTTTGCCGCCGGCCTCCTCCAGCATCGCATCGCGTTTGCTGCCTCTACTCTCTTCTTCCTGGGTAACAGCAGCCCCTGGGACCCAGACTCCCATCCAATCCCTCTCTGCAGCACAGGGATTGGTCTGAGCAGGGAGGAAAGACGCCCTGCTCAGAGCAGGGAGTCTGTGGGGTTTCTCCAGCGTGGCTGCTCAATGCAGCTGGACTGGAGAAAACCTAAGTACGCATGTGTGTTTTGGTCGACCTGAGATAACCGGCCAAAATACATGCGCACTTAAGGAGTGGAGTGCTCTTAGCAGTCCTCCTTCCCCTCCCATGCCTCGTCCCTGCCTCCTCCAACACATTTGGCTAAGAGCCAAGAAATGTAACCTAAAAAGATTTCAAGAGCATCGTTTTATAATACAATTGCGGGGGAGCCGCCACTGTGATCTGCACCTGGAGGGTAGGCAGACAGATGTTATAGGGAAATAAATCTGAATTGCCTTGGCTACTTCAATGAGGCTACAAACTATCGTTCTTGGACAGGTTGTAGAGGAAACAAGCTGCTCATGCCAGGTTAAGGAAGAGCTGTATTTATTGAGCCCTGCTGCTGTTAAGTGCACTGTCCAACTGAAATGTACAAATTTCTCAAGCTTCAGGAATGGCTGGGAATCCAAACACTGAACGATTGTAAACAATTTGACCAGGCTAGGATACAACGAAAGAGGCAAGAGTCAAGAAGGCAGACACAAGATATAAGGAAATAAAGTGTATGCTGGGGAAATATTAAAGATGAGGCCAGGAAAAAAAACATGGGAACACATATAAACAGCCCAAGGAACAATAAAAGAATATTAGGCGATCACTTATTGAAAACACCAGGTCTCCTTCCTTTGAACGAAAAATAAACTTAAACACAGAGATCATAAATGTGTGTGCATAGAATATCTTGCCAACATTGATATCGGACATAATTTTTCAAATAGGTATTTTAATGATACTATAGCTCTTGCCCATAATACTTCCATCGGGTATAATTTTTCAAATAGGTATTTTAATGATACTATAGCTCTTGCCCATAATACTTCCATCGGGTACTGATTGGTTTGATTTCTCTGCGTTGGGACCTGTAGGTGTTGTAGAACCGGATGCATCTGCATTTATGTGCTGATCATTAGCTGAATTGATGGTGTTTGATGAAGCTGAAGATGAGGCAGAAGCAAGAGAGCATTACTGAAAATAACGTCATTACCCGCATTACTCATGAGTGGAAACTTTTTTTTAAAGACAACGCGGACACTGACAATCCCTTCCACCACTTGCAATCCTCCAACAACACTTAGGATTTGGTTCCACGTCAAAGTGAATTTCAGAAGAGCACCTATACATTCTGCTGCAAGAGGCGCGAGTGTTACTCTTCAAATGGGAATTTGAGAGGCTAAAGGACTGTGGAAAGGGATATTTTCTTGTGCCAGTGTAGGACGGGGGGTGTCTCATTTGTGATTTGTACCTTTGGCACCTAAATGCTTTCCTATAGAAGGAAATTTTCCAAATGCTCATGCTGGCCCAGAATCTGTCTGGTTTGCATCCATTGAACTGGATGACGTCTTTGGACCTGCAGGGTGCATATTTCTAATAGCCTTCCTGCAGTCCCACAAACAGTACCTGTGGTTCAAGGTAGGGCAGAAGCATTTTCAGTTTGCTGTGCTCCCTTTGGGCTTCACCAGTGTGCCCGTTGGGTGTTCACCAAAGTGAGGGTGAGGGTCGCTGCCCACTGTCTAAGGTCTGCAAACCAGTTTTGCTCCTACCTCGACAACTAGCTGTTAAATTTGGGCTCACCACAGTCCGTCTCCAGACAACGGTGAACCTCCTGCATTGTTAGAGTTCACTGTCAAGAAGTCGAAGTTGCACCTAGCTCCTTTTCAGATGCTTCCATGCATTTAAGCTGTCCTGGACACAGTGCAGTTCAGGGCATTCCCTCCGCTGCAACAAGTCCAGGACATTCAGTCAGCTGGGAGAGGTAGAGCTCATAGGACTCTGGTCTCTGACCGAAACTCAGTTCCACATCTGTCTGCTGTATTTACAAACCATTTGTCTAGCTCTGAAGGCCTTCCTGATAGGGGAGGATGGTGCAAGTCCTCATGAACAATTCCACCACCATGTGGTATTACTGCAATCATACCGGAGTGGGATCCTGTGCCAGGAGGCTCTGCACCTCTTGAGTTGTTGGAGTGCCAGGGCATTTCCTCAATAACAAACCCCCTAGCAGGGTTCCTGAATGCCAGAGCTGAGCAAGTGACATCTGTCAGATCATGTGTTGCGTTTACATCCTGAAGTGGTGCAGGACATCTTTCGGAGGGGAGAATCTTTTGTAGGTTACGCTGAAAGGGAAGATAAACGATAGTCTCTATATGTGGTTCCAAACTGATGAAGGCGGGGGAATTTCTCCTTTAGAAATTAGTTCCCTCACACACTCTTGCGAGTGTCATGCTTCATCATCGGGCGTTGCTCCTCGTGGGGGTGGCGCTGATGTCCTCCATGGGCCCTGCAAGAGGGCTCTTTGTCGAAGATCTTTTAGGAGACACCTCAGTTGTGCATGTTGGTGTGTGGGTCTAAAAAGTATTTGTGCAAGTGTATTAAAATTACCCCACCGGTACTCTGAAGTCAATTTTTATTCGTAGGTCCGAGGGGTAAAAGTAAAAGAATTATCCAAGGGAGATGGAGCACCTCTAGTAACAAATATGGTAGAGGTAAAGGTATTACTCAGCTGCTCTCAGTACCTGCATTTGTTCGTGAATCAGGTTAGAACCATACATCGAGACTATCGTTTATCTTCCCTTTGGGCGTAAGCAAGTAGGTTATTGCCTTTCGTATAGGAACAGTTACCAGTCAGTGATTATATGCTAGTTCTTGGCAGCAACGGTACTGGACCTACCTTCTTAGTGTGTTGAGAATCTTTTGTAGAGCATGTGCAATGGTGAAAGTTTGTATGTTAAAGCTTACGTGAGAACACTCGTTAGGAAATGCATTTCTGCATTTCAGCTGGAATAGAACATGGGACTCTTGTATCTCTCCCCCCGCTTCTTGAAACGTGGGTAGAGGCTTCATCTGATGGACTCCAAAAGGAGCTCAAGCTTTTACATTGAATACACCAAGCTACACCATGTGGAAGATCAGCTTCTTGTAGTCTTTTCGGTGGTGAAGAAAGAAAAGGCTGTGCAGGACAGGGAAGGTAGATTATCCTCTACATCAAATGCTGCCACTAACTGGCCAAGAACCAGTCCCAGAAGGTCGGAGAGCTCAACCCACAAGGGCAAAGGCTGCTTCTACTATGTTGGCTCATGGAGTACCTGTCCTCAACATCTTTCAGATTACAAAGCGGGCCTCAGTGCATACATTTACAAAGTACTGCTGCCTTGACAGCCAAGTCTGGTGGGAAGGGTATTTTGTCCGCTCGGTCCTGAAGAACTTTGTGGTCTAAGTTTAATCCACAAACCCTCCAACTGGAGAGGTACTTCTTTGGTATCTATTGTAGGGTGAGGTATCTGCAGTTAGGAGCATACATCAGAACAAGTTACTTGCCTTCATTAATGCTCTTTCTTATAGATACTCCGTCTAACTGCAGATCCCTCACTCCCCTACCACCTTCTTATACTTTAAATAGGCCTCTTTTTAACATCCAAAAAGGTTCCAAGTTCTTTTTTATTCGGAGTTTTATATAGCGCGAAACTAGAACCGAACCGAATCAGTTATCACATAACTATGTTATTACATAGCACCAGTTACGTTACATGAGGACACACTTTCATTTTTTAGGCACGGGGAGATTAAGTGATTTGCCCAGAATCACAGGGGGTTTTTGGCGTCGTTACCGAGACTCGAACCCAGATCCCCAGGTCCGAGGTCGAGCGTCTTAGCCGTTAGGCCAACCCCTCTCCCCAATTATTGATCACCTTGGTGCCCACAATTGTTCACGCTCTACGTCGGAGTGCGTGAAAATAAAAAACAAGAAACTTACATCAGCACAAAGGGGTGGTGCTTAGATGCAACTCCACTCCATCATTTCTGGGGCACTACAGAACCGGCATGAAGCTGCAGGGTGCCACTGAGCCTTGTGAGTGAGTACTGCGGAAGTGTTTCTGAATCCAGTTTGGCACTTGGGGGATATTCTAAAAGGTGGAATCTCTGGTTAGGTAGAGTATCCACCAGAAAAAGTGTAACCAAAGGTAAGCAACTTGTTCACCAGGCAGAACTTTGAAAAGGGAAATCCAGGGGCAAATCAGAAGTGCATCCGGGCCATGTTTGCCCCTGTTAAACAATGGGCATGTACCTGGAGTCTAGAGAACTTCTGGAGAATGCAACCGTTACAGCTACTTTACGAAGCGTGGGCGTCATCCTAATCCTTCTCGATAGCGCAAAATGCAAATTGGATTTCACCATCCCTCTGATGTGGCTCAGAATCAGATGGGATTTTTTAAAAAGCAAGTGACTTTAGACAAGATTAGGTTATATATTTTTTTTACAGCAGCAGCCCGCGCGTCTTTAGGTGGAACAGCAAAAAAACAAATAACATAATCATTTGCTCACCAGGTGCAACCACATTTTTTTTTAAACACCTAGACTTCATGTAAGCTTCCAAACCAACGAAAGCGTGAGTGGGCTAGAGGCAAAAAAAACACCACTGTTCCCAAGATGTCGCCTTCGGATAAA
Organism: Lissotriton helveticus; assembly: GCF_964261635.1. Lineage (NCBI taxonomy): Eukaryota > Metazoa > Chordata > Amphibia > Caudata > Salamandridae > Lissotriton > Lissotriton helveticus. Next base: position 183,451,456 of record NC_136068.1, on the reverse strand, counting down.
GCCACAATGCCAAAGAGAGGAGAGGAGAAGGCCACGGTGGGAAGTTAATAAATCTTTCAAGCATAGGGAGATCCTCTTGGTCGCTTCTTTAGTAAAGTGCCTTCACACAAGATTGTGATAGTATCTTGGTTGATGGTACTACCGATAAAAGACATCAACAGCCGTTGGAAAACATTAGAGGATGTCACTACTAGCAGATTGTGTCACCAGTATGAGGAATCCATGGTACACACGGTCTGTGTATGTCACCGTTTGAATTACGCATGTCGCACTTTACTGAAACCCTTGTTTTTAAAATATGGGATACGCACCTGCTTAGATGCCATGAAACTTCTTTTTAAGCTGGAGATCCCAAAGGAACTAGCAAGATTAGCGAAATGTGCCCACAAAGTGAAAGAACTATTACATAACGACTCCGTCAAAGACTATAGACAAACTGTAGTTTTAATCTTGCGGTCCCCCTTTTTTCTTAAATTAGCAATCATCAGAATGTTTTAAAGAAACGAATATGTCTTATATATTACTAACAGTTTCGTTAAATTAAATGATTGCTTTATTTATGCTCAAAGTGTCTGGACGGAAAGTTTTCCAACCAGCCTTTTTCTCTTTGTTAACAATTTTAATTAATTGAAACAATAAACAAATACACACACTGTAGTGTCTTGGTTTGACAGTGTGTGTAATGTGGGAAGCAGTAGAAATGCGGTGATCAGAATATTGGTTATTTGAACTTGGTATCCAGCTTCCATGTTGTTACGGTAGGCGGAGTATGAAGACTTGTGGGGATCTGGACCAATGACGCTGTACTTCTGGGTCAGAAATCTACATTCAATGAGTAGGTATTAACGCCAGAGCGTATCTGAGCACCCTTCCTCCCACACATTCTGTGCCCCGATCAGCATTGAAAAACCTACACAATGGCACATCAGGCAGTCCTCTGGCCACTGGTAGCAGGCCTCACTGATAGCAAAGGTAAGGGTGCTTGATCCTTTACTCTCAGTGGCTAACCGTTGAGGATGACGCTTCATCCCGTAAATACCTGGCCAGATCTCCGCACACAAAGCCGTGTAAAGAGGATCATCCACTTAAAACAACACCTCCCTGGCTGCAATCCCCAGACTGCTCTGCTCTCAGCCAGCACCTGACCTACTGTCCTGACAGGGATCGACCTTATCCCTGATGGGCTTTGCAGGGTTTGGATAATCCTTCGAAAGACCATGATGAGGGAGTCTTCAGCCTGAGCGGTCACAAGTCCTTTACTCTGGCTGTTTGCAGCCGCCACGCAGGCTCATGTGGCGGAGATGTTCCATTGCCACCTGCACGGTCACTGTCCTCTGCTTTGGGCCGGACAGGCCATTCAGGCATATCCCAGTGGGGTGCACACAGTGGCCAGTGCAGGTTCTCATGGCTACCTGGATGGGTTCCCATGACCCAGCCCTAAAAGTAACCACATCACTTTTGATTAACTCAGTTGGCACATGCACCCTCATGGACAATATATGTTAAACTATGCCAATCTTGGCATTAAATTCTGGCGAAGCCATCAATTCATTGGGTGCCTTTTTTCAGACAGACACAACCCCTTCCATTACACAAAGATGCACCAGCTTTGTATTTTTTGTTTTCCATCTGCCACACACTTTCTTTAATAGGTTTATGGACCATTTTCTGCTTTGGAGAAAAATTGCGATAGGAAAATGTGGCCGACCTCAAATTAATTGAATATTTCTTAAATTCGGCTTCAGCACTACCAGTAATTTCCATAAATTGTAGCAAATACATTTAACAAAATTTGCTGAGAAATAGGCTGTTTGGGCGTATTTTTTTCCCTCAAGTTTTTTGAGGCAGAATCTTGCCTAGGACTTGTTTCAAAATGCTTGCCAGGTCTTATTCTAGTGTCAATCCAGCGCTGCTCGATTAAGCCATGTCTTTATCTGCTCTGACGACCTCTTTTATGACGGATCTAGAGCTTATACTAGGAAAACCAGACTACTGTGAATTTTCCTGTTAAAACTCTTTTAAAGAAATGCAGTACAGCTGCACGTGTGATGTGTTCGTAATGCACTAACTGCACGAGGGAAGTGAAAATCGGTATCTGATGCACACCGGCTCATCAAAGGAGAGCAGAAGTGAGGTAATCCTGTTGCCACTGACTGTTCCTCTTTTTACCAACTGAAATCTGGGCTGTACCACACAGTAATGTTATTTCTGCACCTGCCTCCTTGCTCTTCGATTTGTAGCTAGCTACAGCTTTAATCAGCAAGTCGTTGTTAAAATCTTAGTGTGTGCATGTCCTCACTTCATGGCTTGTTCCACAGTGCCAAAACCGGCCCTGGCAAAGTGCTCGACCGGCCCCCCCTCCTCCCCCTGGGGGAGGGGGGATGCCACCGAGCTCTACCAGGGCCGCTTTTCCGCCGAATTTGTTATAGGGCCGATTTTGCAGCTATGAAAACGTCCCTGTAACAAAAACGGCCCCCTTGGGCCCAAAATCGGCCCCCACCCTTGCGGCCGACCGGGGGATTGCCCGGTGCCCGCAACAGCCAGTCCAGGCCTGGCAACCTCTTTCTCATTTTTTTCCTCTCCTTATGGTTTTTCACACTTCGCCCTTTCTTTGTTTTCACTCCCTATTCCCGTTCTCTTGCTTTATTTCAGCTTTTTCTTTTATTTCTCCTACTCTACTACTCCCAACCTCTTAGATTGTCCTTCTACACTCTTATTCGTCAATGACTGTGCCTCTTCCCTTCTCCTGTCTCGATTACTTTTTGATTCTGTGCATCTGTCCTCACACCTTCCTTCTGTGCACTTCTCTCCAGATCTCCACTGACCATCACACCATCCTCCGACTTGCACTGTTTTTCTCGGAGCTTCTGCCCTACGTGTCTCCCATTTACTTTTGCTACCTCCCTCTCTTTTGTTTTCATCCTTCTATCCTCCGTCCACAACACTCTACCCAGGGCACAAGTCGTAAAAAAAAAAAAAGTGGGGGGACGCTGTCACCGGAAGTGACGTCACAACAAGTGACGTCACGAAAGGTGCCGAGCTCCTCGTCCCAGAGAGGCCAAAGAGTGAAGTCCAGCTGTTTGGCAGGGGGGACGGCGTCCCCCCGGTAAAATAAGTGGGGGGACGCCGTCCACCCGCGTGGTACCCCGACTCGAGCCCTGACTCTACCCTTACTCTGTCCTCATTCCACCCTGTTTTTGTTGCCCTTTTGTGTCTACCCACTCAGACACCCACACGCACACACATCTGTTCTCCTACTCCTTTCGCTTTCTCCTTTTCTTTGTGACCTTGAGGTCTTATCCCTTTTGGGGAAATTCCCTCTCCTCTGCGTGCCACTCCCACAAGGTTTAATACCTCACTTCGTCTCCCACGTTTCTTCTATTGGACTTTTATTTGGAAGCCATTCTTATCAGGTGCCTTATTATTCCAATTAAGTCAACGAGTGCAAGCAGTGACTACAGCTCCCACAATCCTCTAAATTGTCGAGGAAGTACCAGGGCTGCAAACATAGTGTCATGGCACGCGGAGTTAAGTATCAATCCCACTTACTAGGCCTTCCGTTCTCCCCCATCTCAGCACGTCCCCTCCCTGAAGCACACAGATTACGCATTAATCAGTTTTGATAACATGACAGATTAATCCCTAGAGAGTTCGTTCTTATACTTTAAACCTCGTAACACTATTAAGGGATTGGAAAGGCAGTCTCTCGTTTATTTCTAGAGTACAAGGGAGCTCTTCTGTTTCCCCGGCATTAGTCTCTATGGTTCCTGGTCTGATTCGGCAGCTCTATGGTTCCTTGTCTGATTCGGCTGATGAGCAGACATGTCTATTGGGCATCCTTCCACATACCTCCTAAGTCTCACGGAGCCACAGTGTGACACATATTGGCTGACATCACACGGTCTTCAGATGAGGAGCCGATATCACACGGTGGCGGGGAAAAGGAGCTGAAAACCACTGTAAATAGTGGCTGTCCTGCTCGTTTTCCAAGGCTTTGAAGTGCCACCGTCCATAGGGCCATTATGGGCAACGTCACCCACCCCTGGTCTGAGCATGCAAGAATGAATAAATACACAAGACCACTTTTGTTGTGAGAAAATATTGCTGCAGGTTTATTCCATACAAGAGTATGCAATATGTGGGTTATCTTATGGGCGATCCTAGGGCGGGCAGCTGTACCAACCTATGCTGCCCCCGCTCGCCTGGTGAGCCAGCACTGTTGCACACCCAGTCAGTGGTACCTTTGATGATCTGCCTCCCGATCACGTGACACGTTGGTCTCATCTACTCACGCCCTTTTCAGGGCGGATCGTAGCAGGGCAAACCCCCGGTTGGTCAGGCCCCCAACCGCCGTAAGGACTAACGGGGCGACGTCGCGGTTTTCCAGGACACTGCCCTGAGGCTCCTGGTCTTTGGCACCCCCTACTGTGCTGCGCAGAGGTACCCTTACTGTACTGGTCTGCCACAGAGGTACCCTTACTGTACCAGTCTGCTTCCAGATCGCCCTGTAACTCCACCTGCAACACAAAAGAAAACATTCTGAGTGCCCTGTTCACCAGCCAGGACGCCGGGTAAGAAGTGAGGGGGGAGACAGCGTGGCTATTGAAAACAGAGGCCGCCATGAGGGGCGGGGGAGGCTTATATGCCCACCCTCCACCTGACGCACTGGAACTGGCGCCACTGTGGTGACATGGCGAGTGGACTCCAGCAGGAGCCCTCAAGCACTAGAGCGGGGTGAGTGGTGCCCAAAATGGCACTAAAGGGCCGCCCTTCTGTATTAGCCCACTACGGGGGCCGCGGAGCAGACAGCCGCATTAAGGGATGCGAAAACACCCCAAGACATCACCAGCCTCAGCAACCTATTTTATTCTAGGAGGGGGGCTTGGGGGTGGGGCTGGAGTTCAAAAGTGTCTCATAGGTACTTCTCAGACGAAGCCTGCCTCTTCAAGGCCCTGCCTCCTCCTCACACTGTGAGATTGTTCTTCAAGTTAGCATTCCAGTGTAGCCTCATGACAAGGAGGTTGTCTATTAGGCGTTGTGCAGGCGCTTGTGTGGTGATGTGCAGTTTAGCGCTGTGCCCACAAGTTTCAATGCAATGCTTTGCCTCTGCACCAAATACAATCTTAGTAAATAATCCCGTGGGCAAGCGGACTCCATACCGTCAACTCACCAGCATTTGGCAGGCATCACTGTCTATTTTTCTTCACCCGTTTAATAAACACAATGTCTCTGTAGACTTTAATGAGGTCACCCGCTATTCCAAACTATTTCGCCCTAAAAAAATCCTTCCCCATTGACCTAATGGGGCCACCCCCTTAAACGCCTGACTTCAAACGCATTTCTGAGGCAAAAGTTTGACAAATGTGTACTACTGTATAGCTCTGATCTTGATCCAAAGGATGTAATTCGCCTGCTGTCATCTGTGATGATTTTTAGCCTTGTGTATTTAGTCATGACTGTTACTTTTAACTTTTTAACTCTTTTTTAAATTGTATTCTTAACATGTGCTTTTATGATTTTGCAACTAAAAATCGAATAAAGCTTATTTTTGACTTTGACTTTGTGTACTATTGTCATAACGCTTCACACTAAGGGGATTGGAAGTCCTTGGAAAAAATTGACCTATAAAAGTACCCAGTCGCCAAACTTCCAACTGCAAGACATCATCTCTCCTCTGCTGACCTTTTTGGGTAACAGCACAGAAACTATCCCTGTGGGAGTAGCAGATGAATGCCGCTAGCCATAGTGTAAGTTTAGGCAGGGTTTAGTTTGAGGCGGTGGGGCCATCAGGCAATTGTTTTTGGGCCCTTGCCCTTATTTTTCTGCATCAGATAGTTGCAAGAGAGGGGAAAACGCTCACATTGGAGAAGAGAATGACTGAAAAACGGTCACAATGCGAGAAAGTACGAACCTGCATCAATCAATCAATCAATCATGACATTTGTATAGCGCGCTACTCACCCGGAGGGTCTCAAGGCGCTTGGGGGGAGGGGGGTCCGTTACTGCTCGAACAGCCAGGTCTTGAGTTGCTTCCTGAAGGAGAGGTGGTCTTGGGTAAGACGGAGGTGGAAGGGGAGGGAGTTCCACGTCTTGGCTGCCAGGAAGGAGAAGGATCTTCCCCCCATGGTGGCTCTTCGAATGCGTGGGACGGCGGCGAGGGCGTGGCTGGTCGACCGTAGCTGGCGGGTGGGCGTGTAGAAGGTCAGGCGGTCGTTGAGGTACTTGGGGCCCAGGTCGTGGAGGGCCTTGTGTGCGTGGATGAGGAGCCTGAACGTGATCCTCTTGCTGACGGGGAGCCAGTGCAGGTCTTTCAGGTGTCCGGAGATGTGGCTGTGTCGGGGGATGTCTAGGATGAGTCGTGCGGAGGCGTTCTGGATGCGTTGAAGTCTTTTCTGCAGTTTGGCTGTGGTTCCGGTGTAGAGGGTGTTTCCGTAGTCCAGTCGGCTGGTGACGAGTGCCTGGGTGACCGTCTTTCTGGTTTCAGTGGGGATCCATCGGAATATCTTTCGGAGCATGCGGAGGATGTTGAAACATGATGATGAGACGGCGTTGACTTGTCTGGTCATCGAGTGGGAGGAGTCTAGGATGAAGCCCAGGTTGCGTGCGTGGTCCGTTGGTTTGGGTGCGCTGCCCAGGGCGGGGGGCACCAGGAGTCGTCCCAGGCAGATGTGATGATCCCAGGATGAGGACTTCCGTCTTGTCTGAGTTCAGCTTCAGGCGGCAGGTCTTCATCCACTCGGCTACGTCTTTCATCCCTTCGTGTAGGTTGGTTCTGGCGGTGGCTGGTGAGGGAGAGGATCAGCTGGGTGTCGTCTGCGTAGGAGATGATGTTGAGGTTGTGTTGGCGTGCGATGGCTGCGAGGGGGCTCATGTAGACGTTGAAGAGGGTCGGGCTGAGTGATGAGCCTTGTGGTACGCCGCAGATGACTTCGGTGGCCCCGGATCTCAACGGGGGGAGGCGGACTCTCTGGGTTCTTCCGGCGAGGAACGAGGTGATCCAGTCCAGTGCCTTCGCCTGGATTCTGACGTTGCTGAGGCGTTGTACTACGGTGCGGTGGCAGACAGTATCGAACGCTGCGGAGAGGTCCAGGAGGATGAGGGCCGCTGTTTCCCCGTTGTCGAGCAGGGTTCGGATGTCGTCAGTGGCTGCGATGAGGGTGGTTTCGGTGCTGTGGTTGGCTCGGAAGCCTGACTGTGAGTGGTCGAGGGATCCATTCGTCTCGAGGAAGGCGGCAAGCTGATTGTTGACGGTCTTCTCGATGACTTTGGCGGGGAACGGGAGGAGCGAGATGGGGCGGTAGTTCTTGAGGTCGGTGGGGCCTGCCGAGGGTTTCTTCAGGAAAAATAGGTCTCGCCTAAGCGAGCGCTGTGGGCTCTGCCAATGTCTTTTTGCCGTGTTGTACAGAAGTGTGTCTGCTGTTCTACATGTCTAAAAGTTAGTTGTGTGGCGTAGAGTCGAGTGACGTGGTAAAGAGTGGAGTGGAACAGCATGGAGTAGAGTGGCCTAGAGTAGAGTGGAGTGGAGTGGAGTGTCGTAGAGTACAGTGTCCTGGAATAGAATGGCGTAAATGGATTGAAGTAGTGCAAAGTGGAATAGAGTAGAGTGGCATAGAGTGGAGGAGCATAGAGAAGAGTGGCGCGGAGTAAAGTGACTTGGAGTAGAGTGGCATAGAGTGGAAGGGAGTAGAGTGGCGGGGTGTAGCATATAGTATCGAGGAGTGGCATTGTGTGGTGAGTCAAGTGGCCTTATGTGGCGTGGAGTGGCACTGTGTAGTTTGGAAAGTTGCCCAAATGAACTGTCCTATAGCACTTCAAAGGCTAGTAAGTGCTACATTAATGCAATTATAATACAAAACAAAAGGTTACTAATTATCTTGACCTATGATTTATGAAAACTTTTGATGCCTTTGATCTGATGCAGGAGGTTGTCAGCATGTACATTGATTTTGTGAGAACTGGTTTGATTAAAAATAAATGTGTTTTAGACTGGGCAGGGGCAACTGGGCGAAGGAGCAACATATATTGTTGTAGTTTGGGATAAAGAATATGGAGCCAGATGGAAGCAGTGAAAGAAATGATACATGAATGAGAGCTAGATCAGTGGACGGACACTAATTATATTGAATCAATCTGTGCTTAGTGCATGCTCCGCAGAAAGAAAAGAAGTGATACCTGGAGTGTGTTGTACAATTAGAAGGCAGCATAGAAGAGTGACAATATAGACAAAGGATGGTAAGCAATGGGCCGGCTCCAAGCCCTTTATTGTAAACAATACCTTTTGCATTTGCAGCGCATGCGCTGAGCAGGCGAAACTTAAAAAGGACAGGGAGTATTTTATAGTGGAATAAAGGGGCATAAGGTGAATTTAGGACCTACTGCCTAGTATTTGACGCACCATCATAGCTTCAGCTGTGGGTTCCTGAGCAGATGTTCAAATTAAGCTCTCCCTATAGGAAAAGGCCCTCAAGCAACCTACATAGATTTGGTGCATAATTCTATATCATAAAGTGTCCCTTCTAGGGACCTTGTTTTATGTATACATTTTCTCACTTGCTAAGGGTGAAATATATGTTATGCCATCCTTTTTTTTTAATGTTTATTAGATTTGTAAATATTTAGATTAAGACTCTCCGACCTTGCACAGACCAAGTCTTTTCCTCGTGTATTATTTTGTGCATATAATGGGTTAATTTGATATACTATAGCAATTGTTTTCACATAGAACTAAAATAGAAATAAAGGGGGCCATTCCGAGTTTTGGCGATGTGGGGTGTTTTCCAAACAGTAGCAGATGGCCCGTCCTCCAAATTCCTGGCTTATTTAGAGATGGATAAAGCTTTGGGCTTCCCACAGCAGAGCAACTGCAGGCTCTGTTGTCTAAAACCTTTCGAACGACAGCCCATCCACTACATGGCCTTTGGTCATTTTACTCAGAGTATAAAACATTTTTGAGTGCCTGTTCTGAATACGTTTTTGATTTTACAAAATAATATGTTTAATATACTTTCTTAAAAGTGCTTTCATCCACCTCTCTTCATCAATTGGTCTGTTGTGTTTTGTATCATTCAAATGTTGCTTCCTCTCTCTACAGAATACAGCATTCTGTAATGGGTCCGCCTTCTTAAGTCACTGGTTAACTTCACCTTGAGTGACTGAAGTTTGCTGTTTCACAAGGGGTTCATCCGCACGCAAGGGAGTTCCCTTCAGGGGGAGTGTTTGTGTTTTTGTTTTTACTTTGTCATTTCTTTAGTGTTCCATGAAGTGATAGCAGGACGCCTTTGAAGTGAGCACAGTGCACATTCCATCTTTGACAGATCTTTTTTCCTGTCAGTGCTGTTGCAAATGTTCTTTCTTTTTTGGCTTCCTTTCGTTCTTTTGCTTTCTTTTCTTTCCTCTATTCATTTGCTTTCTTTTCTTTCCTCTATTCATTTGCTTTCTTTTCTTCCCCGCTTACATTTTTCTTTCCTTTTTCCTCCTTTTTTGTTTTTGCCTTCTTTCCTATTTTATTTTTGCTTACTTGCCTTTCTTTCTTTTGTCTACTTTACACCTTCTTTCTTCCATCTTTCTCTCCTGTCTTCTTTTCTTTCCTTTTTACTTCATTTTTTGTTTTCTTTTTTCATTCGTCCTTCCTGCTTTTTCTTTAATCTTCTTTCTTTCTGTTTTCCTTTTTCTATCCTTTTTTCTTTGCTTCTTTCTTGTTGCCTTTCTTTTTTCTCTCTTTCTCTCTTTCTCTTTGTCTCCTTTCCATCTTTCTTTATTTCCTTCCTTTTTCCTTTCCTCCTTCTATGCCTTCTTTCCTATTTGCCTTCTTTCTTTCTTCTCCTTTCCGTCTTTCTTTCTTTTGTCTTCTTTCAGTCTTTCTTTCCTGTGTCTTCTTTCCTTCTTTTTTCTTGCCTTCTTCCCTCCTTTAACTCTTGCTTTCCTTCTTAGTTTTCTTTTCGCCTTTCTTTCCCTTTTTCTTTCTTGACTTCTTTCCTTTTTCCTTCCTTCTTTCTTTCATTCTTACTTTTTTGACTCTTTTTTTCTTCCGTTCTCGTTTTTTCCAATTTTTTTTTCCTTATTTCTTTCCTTTTCCTTTTTTCCCTTCTTTCTTTCGTTTCTTGCCTTTCAGTTTTTTCTATCTTTTTTCTTTCCATATTTCTTGCCTTCTTCCCTCCTTTAACTCTTGCTTTCCTTCTTAGTTTTCTTTTCGCCTTTCTTTCCCTTTTTCTTTCTTGACTTCTTTCCTTTTTCCTTCCTTCTTTCTTTCATTCTTACTTTTTTGACTCTCTTTTTTTCTTCCGTTCTCGTTTTTTCCATTTTTTTTTCTTTCCTTATTTCTTTCCTTTTCCTTTTTTCCCTTCTTTCTTTCGTTTCTTGCCTTTCAGTTTTTTCTATCTTTTTTTCCTTTCTTCTTTTCTGTTACCTTCTTTCCTTTTTCTTACTTCTTTCCTTTCTATCCTTCTCTCTTTTGTTCCTTTTCTTATCCTTTGCTTTCTTTCTTTGTTTCCCTTTTTTTCTTTCCTTCTAGCTTTTTTGCCTTTCTTTATTCTTTCCTTTTATCTTTCCTTCTTTCTTGGTGCCTTTCTTTTTTCTTTCTTTCTCTTTCCTTTTTCTTTCTTTCTCTTTCCTTTTTCTTTCTTTATTGCCTTCTTTCACTCCTTTTTTCTTCCTATTTGTCTTTTTTCCATCTTTCTTTATTTGATTCCTTTTTCCTTTCCACCTTTTTTGCTTCCTTTCCTTTTTTCCTTCTGTCTGTCTTTCTTCCTTCTTACTCTCTTTCTTGACTTTATTTTTTCTTACCTTCTTTTAATCTTGCTTTCCTTTTGCCTTTTTTCTTAGTTCATTTCTCGCCTTCTTTCTTTAATTCTTTCTTTCCTTCTTGCTTTACTTTTTGTCTTTCTTATTTTCTTTCCCTTTTTCTTTCTTGACTTCTATCCCCTTTTCTTGCCTTCCTACTTGCTTCCTTTTTGCCTTCTTTTCTTTCCTTTCTTGACTTCTTTCCCTTTTTCATTCTTTCCTTTGTTGCCTTTTTTTATCTTATTCCTTCTCTTCTTTCTTTCCTTTTGGCTTCTTTCCATTTTTTTGTGCTCTTTCCTTTTTTCATTCCTTCTACCATTTTTGTCTTTTCTTTCCTTTTTAATTTCCTTTTTGGCTTCTTTCCTTTCATTTGCCTGCCTTCCCTTTCTGACTTCTTTCCTTTTGTTAATGATTAAAATGAACTCTCTTGGACCAAATTAAAGCTTATGTTCATCACTCTCATTCAAAGTTATTCAAACTTTCACACAACGGTCATACCTGTACCGCACAAAAGGCATAAACTTTAACCCAAAAAACAATTGCATAGACACATATATCTATAACCACAATTGCGATTCTCCTATTAACATGACCAGAGAATCTGGAGGCTAACATTATGCATTAATCCTTTAATGCCACTCACAACAGCCGCTTACATCACAAAAGAATAACAAGAATTAGATGACATCACGCGAACAATATAAGCCATGAGCAGAAGTAGAGCTGATAGAGATCGTGGGTCATCCGACCAATAATTTCACCACTTAGGTTTTGGGCCCATGTACTTAAATTCACCATCTACATTAATCAGATGACCTTACAATCTACTACCAATAACCATGAGTCCTTTCGATTGTTTCTAGTGTACCCGACTTACCATCCACCGTTACGGGTACCTATGACCACGATGGGTCAGGGAGCTAGCTGTAAAAGGAAAGGCAGGAAAAATACAAACCCAACTTTATAAACCTTGATTCTCATCAAATGACCACGGACAACTGGGCAGTTTCAAGATTTTTATCTAGAATTCGTCTTCTAAGAGCATTAGGCTTACAGTTAAAAGGCAGTCGATAATCAAGACAACAAAAATCATATAACCATAAAGGAACAATGTAAGGGCAATCATTTGAGGTCTCTGAAAATAACAGTGAACAGAAAACACACTAAGTAGAGAAAAATGTAATTCAAAGAATGGACATCTATAAATGGGCAAACTTATGCACGTTTGAAATTACACTATTTGGAAATGTACTTCATGAATAAAATGGGAGATTTAGAATCCAAAACAGTTCTAGAAAAAGTATAAAAAAAAGTGGAACACGCTATAAATCTAGAAAATTACTTCAGTCAGTTTTATATGAGAAAATTATAGACCACATCAGAAAATTGCAAACTGCAATGGAGAAAATGATTTCTAAAAGGTAGGGTAACATAGGAACACGCTATGAAATTAAATGCAAATGACTTTTATGAGATGCAATGGTTGCGGAAAGCATGGAAAATGATCATATGCAAAGGTATGTCTTTATTGAAGCAAAGACAGAAAAATAGAAAGGTGCAGTTTTTAGAGATTCAGCACGATATTTACCTAGACTGGTGTGAAAACCAACCCTGGCCACGGGTCAGTTAAGGACAGGAAATACCCCAAGGAAGGACAGGCATCAACGGGACAGCAGGTGCAGAATGGACACCCCAGGACAGGACAGGAAACCCAGATTAGGATCAGGACAGGACCACCAGGACACGACCAGCACCCGCAGTTCGGAAGCAACGCCTGCGCTCCACCCTCTCCGCAGCTACCAGTCAGAACCCCGATTGGGTTAGCGAACTCCCCAGCAAAGTGCTCCGCCAGCACTTAAGGTTTAGTAAAACCTTAGTCTATGGTCAAATTCGGACAGAGTGCTCCGCAGCCCTCTGTAAATTCAGTCACCTATTGAGTGCATTGGGTCAGTGACAGGTCAGCTATTCAGACAAGTCGGACAAATTCCCTAGGTGAACCTAGGCTAGTTATACTGTTTTCGGGTCAGTGTACCACCCCCCAATGTTGCAAAGTGTCAGAATCCCCAATTTCGATTGGTCCTAAGGTAGGATGGGTTAACACACCAATCAGAGCAGACTTTTCTAAGATCTAATTTACATTCTAGGGTACCGCCTAACAAGATTGGGGTTCTCATGAGACAAATCTTTGGAATACAATGAAATATTAACAAATGTTTCAACTTGGGTACAGCCAACTCCGTCCTGCTGGGTCGCAGGTCATTTTCTCAGGAGCATCTTGACTGTGGCTGCCAGCTGGCTGAGTTCCACTGCTCAAGGCTACATCTCTCCCGGGCTGCGTGAGCATGCGTGGAAGGGACCTTCAGGATGGCTCTTGTCTCATTTAGACCCCCAGTCATCGCGGTACATGAAAAGTAAGCGAAAACAAATTAAAACATAGAAATGAATGAATGTACTACATATCATGATTTTGTACTTCAGGTTTATCATTATAAAAATATACTATGCGGTTATAGGTTAGAGCCACACACAATAACACGAGAGCATTTGCACGAGCTTCACCACATTACTACATAAGCGGCCATCTTATGGCTATTACACATGCGCACCCTTTCCCTCCAGAACTGCAACTACGTCACATCACGTGAGTGTGTCTAACGCATGCGCAGAAGCGAAATTCAAGCAGCGGCCATTTTATATACAAGGGTTATTCGTATTAATAAAACACATAGGCAAGCATCACTAAGATACACACGCACATTCAAAAATACATAAAATTAGTAAAACGAACAAATTTCATTACCGGGTTATAACAGATTCGAGGTTCATGACTCGAGCAAGTCGCGATGCGAAATCTTGCTCTATCAATCCCCTCTTTGATGATATTTACTATCATCACAAAATAACGGAACCAGATGCCAACTTTTCTTTCACACCTTGTACAACTCTATCTCTTCCAACAGACGATTCAGTTTTTCTTTCTCAATTTTAGTAGGGTGAGAATTTTTCACCCTTTTGTAAATCTGATTATTCATTTCTTCCAATTCAAGTTCATCCACACTCCGTTTCACACCTTTTCTATTCACAGTGTATTTCTTTGTGTGTTTGCGACATTTGCAACAGACAAATATGAGAAATAGGATAAAACCTATCACTCCAATTGGCATCAGTATCTTAAACAATAAGCTTTTACCTAAACTAGCAAACCAATGACCTACATTGGAGAGACCATCAACCAGTCTCTTCCAGGCACTGTCAACTTCGAGTGGTTTGAGTTCCTTTTCCAAATTAGTAATGTTTTTCACATATTTTTTGATCTGTACACTTTTGTCCGGAATGTAAGTGCAACAATGTTGCGCCTTCAGCATCCGGCAGACCCCGCCCTCTTTTGCTAATAAGGTGTCAAGCGCAAGTCTGTTCTGCAAAACCATCGATCTGATCGCAACCATTTTGGTATTGACCAGCAGAAATCCATGAGCCGTGTCAGTAGACAACACATCCACTATTGTGGATAATTTGCAAATTCTGTGAGTGTTCAGAACCACTCCCACTCCAGGTATCAGTGCACTAAAAATACTACCCATTATTTCACCTACACTTTCTCTTTTGCTACGCACTAAGCCATTAGTGTTTTCGTTGCTTCCAGCAATTTCATTCACATGGTATATTTTCGGAAAGACAATGCCAAAGTAGCAGCTTCCATACCAGTGATCCGGCAATTTGAAATAAGCCTTGTTTCCACATATATAATAAATTCCAGGAAACACAGGTTCTGACCCATTTTTGAAACCCCAACCTCCAATTACCTTGTAATTGTGCTCACATTGACTGGAACCAATGAAAATGTTATTATAGTAACTAGTCCTCTCACAGTGAAGACACAGCTTCCCCTTCCTTTCGAAATCCAGCAACAAAGCAGGCCCCGCCCCACCATTTGAGGTGCTTTCCATGTTCTCAGCCCATTTTGGGGTTTTCTGTCTTTTGTCATTTGCCTTTCTTTGGAAACTCTCCCTCCTTTTCTCTGCCATGTTTAAAAACATTTTCTCTTGTTCATGTAATGAACAGGTCAAGTTGTCTCTGTGTGCTTCACCTAAGTCTATGGTACCTATATTCAGAAAGAATTCTCCCATATAACGTGTAACGTCACTTTTAGTATGTACAGGATTCAGGTTTCCACGTATAGGAAGTTCAGAAAATATCACGTCATTGTTAGAGTAATAGTACTGTAACGGTCCTCTTTTGTAAAACAAGCTAGCTAAAATGCTACAGGAAATTCCATATGTCAGGGGCAGATGATGGTAAGTTACTCCCTCAGCTACAGAAGTAGGTAGCTTCATGCAGACATAGCAGTCTTCTATCTCCATAGTTTCTACATAATGTACTATCAGGTTTGCGAAAACATTTAAATGAGTCTGGTTCTTAACTCCGTGGTAATGTAGTCCTTCCTCATCTGGTGCTTCTAAGTCTCGTTTTGTTTGTCTGAGTGCTTTTTCACGTCTTTCTACACTTCGTGTTGTCAGTTCTTCAATGTCAGTAGTCTGAGTAGGGTCAATATTAGTATTTTTGCTTACCATAAAAGGAATGAAAACTGTTAATCCTATCCAAACTATTATTACTATAGCTACACTACATATACACACTTTGCAGCATGTTTTGCAACAACTGCGGCTAGGTCTACCATTCACGTTTGAATCAGACATTTTGGTTCAGAAGAAGTTTTCAACCCCTCTTTGTAACTTTACACAGGTAGCTTACTCTGTGCAATTTCAGGTGAGCTCGTCTTCTTCGGCAGACAAATCAGCAATCTGTTCTCCGTCACTCTCGTCAGAAATATCAAGATCCTCAAAATTTTCCAAAATCAGGTATGTCCATTCAGGATCTTGGTATTTTTCATTCAGTCTTTTTATTCGATCACTCCTTCTTTTGGAGCTTTCTCCAGTTTGCTCTGCAATCCGTGGACTTCTTCTTCTGTCTGCAAGTCTCTCTTCTACTGTTTTTATTCTTAATCTCAGTCTCTTAATATATCTTGGTTCGATATTTTTCTTTTTCTTGAGTCTTTTAGCTGGCACTGTGAGTTGGCTTTCTTCTAATGCCCTTTTATTTTCATTTGTTTGTGGCACTTCTTCTGTCTCTTCCCTTCCTGTCTGACTAGTCCCAGGTCTTGTATCTATTTCTTCTGCCTGGTTACTAAACTGACCTCGGTCAGGTGAATTTTGGTTTTGGCTTTCGAATGTCTCTGTTTCTGTGTCCTGAACACATTCTTCTAATTCTATCTGATCCTGTTCAAGCACTTCGATCCCTTGATTTTCTTCTGCTCGAACTTTTACACTAGTTCTAGTCTGTCCCTTTTCGATTTCAGGAGTTAGTGGAGGTGTGTCAATCACTTGCTCTGTCCCTGTCTGACCTTCCTCTTCGTCGACGTGAATCTCAATGATCTGAGGGTCTTCGCCTGTGCCTGTCTCGACCTCTCTATTCCACTCTCTATCTTCGTAGGTTCGCTCTCTTGTTCTGATTGGGTCTTCAGTTAGATCGGTTATGGGTATCCAATCATCTTGGCTGGTGCTCGGCTGTTCGTCATCAGCTACTTCAGGACCGACGTCTGCAGACCCCTCAGCTGGACAACCTTCAGCTCCAGGTTCCTCGTCCGGAGTTACCTTCTGTGTATGGCTGGCTGGGATCCACTTGGGAACGCCTGCACACTTCACCGCTGTCGTGGTCACCAGTATTATTTGGCGTTTTTCTCCCCACCTCGGTGCAAGGCAACTTGAACGAGTATGCTTCTTGATTCTAACCCAGTCACCAGGAACCAATTTGTGAACTGGAGTTGTTGGATTGGCGACGGCGTCTTCCCCAATCTGGCGAGAGATAGAACGCACTTGGTCACCCAGTTGCTTGCAGTACTCAAGTACCAAATCATCAGTAATGCTTAACAGTTTGTACCCTGGTACCCATGCTTGTCTCATCACTCTTCCCATCAGGATTTCATGGGGGCTCAGGCCTGTTTTCCGGTCTGGAATACTTCTGAGTCCCATCAGAACAAGAGGCAAGGCAGTTATCCAGTTCATGCCGGTAGAGTCACACATTTTTGCTAATCTCGATTTTATAGTGCCATTTATTTGCTCTACCACTCCAGAAGCCTCTGGACGATGTGCACAGTGCAGCTTTTGTGTGATTCCAAATGCTTTACAGAGCTGTTCGATTACTTCATTCTGAAAATGTCCGCCTCTATCTGATTCAATAGTGACTGGAACCCCGAACCTTGGTATCAACTCTCGTAGTAACAACTTGGCTACGGTTATGGCATCACTCTGTTTGGCAGGGTAAGCTTCCACCCATTTTGAAAATAGGCAGACAATGACAAGGACATATCTTTTCCCCTCGCAACGAGGCATGGTGATGAAGTCAATCTGTATTCTCACAAAGGGACCCCCTGATTTCCCAATTTTCCCCAGTTCAACTACTGTTCTTTTTCCAGCGTTGAACTGTTGACACGTCAAGCACCTCTGGCAAAGGGATTCTGCTACCTTCCTGAACTTCGGGTTATACCAGGTCTGTTGAAATACCAGAACCATGGCATCCCTACCAGTGTGTGAATCTCCATGTATCAGCCTTGCCATAGTGGCGAGCAGGTGCCTAGGCAACAGGCATACCATTTGGGCCCACAATGACACCATCCTCACGTCTTGGTCGACAACCAAGTTTCCTCCACTTCTCTTGCTCTTTCGCTGGCACAGCATGCTGCCAATCTCTCACCTCATCCCAGGTAGGCACTTCTTCAAACACCATAAGTTGGCAGCTGTTTCCAGTCCCTCCCAGTTTGATATTTATTGACATGCGATCCTTAGCACATTGTTTGGCCACTCGATCAGCAAAATCATTTCCCAAAGATACAGGGTCAAGGCCCTTTTTATGAGCAACACATTTGACCACTGCCAATTCTTTTGGTAATTGGATTGCCTCTAAAAGGTCTTGTACAACCTTTCCATTTCGAATGGGGGTACCTGATGAAGTCAGGAATTCTCTTTGTAGCCATAATTGGCCAAAGTCATGCACAATCCCATAACAGTACTGGCTGTCAGTATACACTGTTATTCTTTTGTCTTTTCCCAATTTGCAAGCTCTTATCAAGGCAATCAATTCGGCTACTTGTGCAGACTTTATTCCAAATAAACAGGAGGCTTCTTCAATTTTCTCTAAAGCGACCACAGCGTATGCAGCACTTAGGCCTACAAGTTTGTGTCTCATACATGAACCATCCATAAACCATTCCTAATCATGTTCAGGCAAAGGTGTTTCTTTAATGTCTGGGCGGGGTTTAGTACTGAATTCTGTCAGGTCAATGCAGTCATGCTCGTTCTCTCCCTCAGCTTCCATTACCATTGAGTCAGGGAGTAGAGTGGCTGGGTTCAAAATATTACACTGAGTGATGACTACATTCGCAGCACCCACGAGAATCCTCTCGTATTTAGTCAGCCGACTAGGGGTGAGATACTGAGTTTTAGTTCGGGTCAATAAAATCACAACTGCATGTGGAACATACACAGTTACAGGATGTCCCATAACAATGGATTCACTCTGTTCTAAGCTTGTGCAAGTTGCAGCTACTGCTTTCAGACACCCAGGTAATCCAGCAGCCACTGGATCCAAAGTGGCAGAGAAATATGCCACGGGTCGTCTGGTCAAGCCATGCTCCTGTGTTAGGACTGACAATGCACAATTATCACGAGTGTCCCAAAATAGGGCAAACTCCTTAGAATAGTCAGGCATCCCTAGAGCAGGGGCTGTACACAGACAATCTCGCCACTGAGTGAAGGCTGTTAAGCTCTCATCATCCCATTCCACTGGGTCCTTAGCTCCTTTCTTTGTCATCTTTATCAAAGGCTTGGCTAGGACTGCGAATCCCACAATCCATTGCCTGCAGTAACCTACAACTCCAAGGAACATTCTGACTTCTTTCTGAGTACGGGGTAACTGCATATTTTGAATTATTCTGACTCTCTCTGAGGTGACCTTTCTGACGCCTTTCTCTATCTGGTGCCCCAGATATTTCACTGATTTTGAACAAAACTGCAATTTTTCAGGGGCCACTTTATGTCCCTTTTCACCTAGGTGGTTCAGTAAGGCAATGGTGTCAATCACGCAATCTCTATGACTTTTGGACGCCACCAATAGGTCGTCAATGTATTGCACCAAAACAGACTTTCCAGGTAAGACTAAAGATTCGAGGCACTTTTTCAAGATCTGATTAAAGATAGAGGGGCTTTCTGTGTACCCCTGGGGGACACGATTCCAAACATACACGTGACTGATGAAAGCAAATGAGAAAAGAAATTTGCTGTCTGGATGCAATGGGATCGAAAAGAATGCGTGACATAGGTCTATCACAGTAAACCATTCAGCATCCCAGGGAATCTGATACAGAATCACTGCTGGGTTTGGGACAATAGGACAGCAAGGAACCACGATTTTGTTTACCTTTCTCAGGTCCTGTACTACTCTGTATTTGCCACTAGGCTTTTTGATGCCCATAATGGGTGAGTTACACGGACTACTCATCACCTCTTGTATGATGTTTGCTTCTAGCAATTTCTGTATTTCAATGGCAACTCCTGCTCTGACTTCGGCACTCATTCTGTAGGGCTTAGTATTGGGGTAAACTGCATTTTCTTTCATGGCTATTTGTATGGGGTCTACGTTTTTCATCAATCCTACATCCTTTCCAGTAAAGTCCCATACTTCTGGTTTCACTGTCTTTTGAAGTTCTTCAGGTAAGTCCTGTATAGTCATTCGTTTAATTTCTGAGTCAGGTCTGATTAACATTAATTTGTAAATACCATCTTCATCTGGGGTTTGAATTTCGACGCCCTTTGGTGTGCAAAAGATAGTGCAGTTCATTTTGCACAGCAAATCACGTCCCAGTAAGTTCACTGGACTAGTATCACAAACCACAAATCTGTGCATTTCTTTGAAGTTCCCTATTGAGATCTCCATGGGCTCGGTAACGGGGGTACTAATCAATTGATTAGATACACCCACTACTTGGATTGCTTCTCCCGAGAGGGGTAGGTTTGGAACGTCAGCTGTTCTCACAGTAGAACGGGTAGCACCAGTGTCCAACAGAAAGGTGACATCATTTCCATCAACCTTTCCTTCAATGTATGGCCCTGACTGGTCTACCGGCAAGGAGGCGCCAAGTACACACTCCTCGTCCTCCCCTCTCAGACCCCGTCAGTACTGGTCGTCACAGAGAAAAGTATCATTTAACAAAAACTGCGAAGTTGCTGCATTTCTGTTCTCATTGCCTCCCCAGATCTCTATGTCGTCACCCTGCGGTGATTTTCCCTTAAAACTAGGTTTTGGCGCTCGGGGCACTTGAATAGTTTTTACCTGCTGCTGGGTCTTTCTTGGTTTTTTATTCTGCGTCTGTGGAATTAAATCAGGGGTTTGGGTATTATCATGCTGTAAATATGGACACTCGTCTCTCCAATGTCCAATTTCTCCGCACTGATGGCAGGGAAATTTCTTTTTAGCTTCTTCTCTGCTCATTTTTGCTCTGGGCTTTCCCCCACCCCCAGGGCCTTGATTCTGAGTAGTCTTATTTATTTTGCTTAATTGTTTTTCCTGCTGTTCTGTGAGCTTTACTTGTGCCCACATCACCTTTTCCTTCAACGCCTTTCGCTTTTCTTCCATCTCGTCCTCACAGTACTTTGCGTACCGTAGGATCTCATCCATCTTTTTGGATTGCCAACAAATTTAGTTATCTTTTATCCACTGACAAATTTCGGGTCTTAAACCATTTACAAACCTGTAAATGAAGTGGGTCATATCCTTCATCTCGATGTTATCTATACCACTGTATGTTTTGAACACTTGCAACAGCCTTTCATAAAAGGAATGCACAGTCTCATCCCTTTCCTGCGTGGTTCTATCTACCTTGGTCCAATCAGTTTCCTTTGCAGGCACTTTCCCTTTCAGGTGTAATATTACCTGGTCATATTTTTTCATCACTTCGTTAGAGGGTGCGCCTGTGACAGGGTCCCTCTGGTATTCTTCACTAGGCCAACCTATGGCTATTTTACACTCGGTCCATAGATCTACCAGGATCACAATGTCAAAGAACCCATCCAGGTCCTTCCATAAGCATTTTTGCACTTTTACAAATCTTTCCACCTGTCTGTACCAATCCACAGGCTTCTCTCGTAATTTCGGGAAGTCATTGGTAAAGGACACAATATCCTGTCTGGACCACGGAACGTGCACATATTTTCCACCTGGCACTTTGCGCATGGGGTATAACTGTTCGGGCTTGTCAGCTTCTTTTAGAACGAATTTGGGAGTTACCTGCTTAGACCTGGCCTCATCTTTTTTCTTTGCCCATCTGGCTTTCCATCTCTCTACATCTCCCCATTTCTGCAATACTGTCAATAATTCTTTGACCTGTGCCTTCTTTCCTGACACATTCAGGTTTTCCAAATCTTTGTCTGAGAAATCTGCTCTGTACGGTTTCTGCAAAGGTTTCGATTTTGAAATATCTATTCCCATGCTAGCAGCAGTGTCTGTTAATTTTTCATGGAGTACTCAGGCATTTCGGGTAAGACTTTTGCAAATAAACAGCAGCTCTTCCTCAGAATAGGTATTTAATCTGTCTAATCCTACATTTCCTGCCATTAGCTCTTCTATTTCTACTCTCAATTTGTAGAGATCTAAAGGTTTCGTCTGCGGAGTTTGTTTTTCTAATTCTTGACTCCATCTTTCGATTTCTTCAGGAGTCACCAACGTGACACTCTTAGTCCCCGAAGTCGATTCCATTTGAATCTCCCTCGTATTAAACGGATTATGTCTTTTCTGCATTTTTTTCCCTGTGATCCTAATGGGCAGATCCAATAGTGAGACCTCAGACTCGCACTCACTTGTCTGGTCATCTACGATTAAGGGTTCTGGTCTTGGCTGTGCTATGACTGGAGTAATGACTGGAGTTTTCGGACTCCCTTGATGGTCCCCATACAACGGAACCACTGGTCCGATAGTTACTGGGATTGTCAAGGCATCAGGGCTTGTATTTAACTGGGAGATTTTCTGAATTATCTCAGCTCTCTGCTTTGCTAGAGCCTCTCGCTCCTTTTCTTCTAATAACCTGTCTAAGGATTTGTCATGTAAAACCTGCGGGGTTAGAGTGGGAGCATAACTCGGGGCAGTGGGATGTGTCTCACTTGGTCCTTCACCATAATTAGGTCTTGGGAACAAACTTCCTGTGCCTAGGGATCTTGGTTCTTCCTCACACTGAGGTTGTAAGAACGGCATTCCTGAACTTGAGGGTCTCGCCTCACCTCCGTAGGGAGGTCGAGAGCAAAAGTCCCTTTCACGGGAGTATCTCACATCCCCACTAGCTGAAATCCTTGGGTAAATATCTCTTGTATCTACGGGACCTAAACTCTCAGTATAGGGAGGTATTTGACAACCCCCTCCCACACTTGCGGACCTGGCCTCTACCTGGGGTGGAGGTCTTCGAGAATTTCCCCCTTCACTAGAAGGTCGGTGCCCTTCATTATAAGGTGGTGGACTCCTTATAAACATGTCATCTAACAATTCATCATCCGACTCCCCAAGGGGCACCCAGTGTTTACATTTTTCTGTCTTCTTCTCCCCCCCAGGAGGACCACCCGCTGGCATCATGGGAAACAGTCCTTCTACAATCATATTCTGTCTCCACTGTTTCATCCTCTTATTTCTAGTTTTGTTTTCGGATAAAAGTTTGTTAACCCTTTGTCTAATCGGGGTCTGTCTCTTTCGAAAGCTTCGATTTCCCATTCCTCGGGTGCTTCATATTGTGTTAACCTAGGTCTGGGATGTAGGTCATTCATTCGGGTTCTTAAATTAAATAAAATCCTACCATTAAAGGTACCTTCTAACGGGAAAGCCAAAATTCCGTCATCCTTTGTGTATTCCACCCAGTTTTCCAACCATACACATGTGTTGTACCCTTTATCAAACATCATGAAAGATGCGGGAGTGTTGGGTGGCGGTATGACAACACCTTCTCTAGTTTTAATCGGCTTGTCCTTTTTGAAGTAATTCTTTACCTTATTTACAAGAGACAATTTTCTCTTATTTCCGTACATAATGCTGGATTTGTAACCTTTCCACTGATCTTTCTCGAAACCTAGATACCTGGGATCCGGTCTAGTCTCTGGCATGTACGTGTGCCACATACAATTTCCTATGAGCGACTTTGTTTCCAAAAATCACTTCCAATCTAAGCGCGTCTTTTATTTTCGTGCAACCAATGAGATGCACAGTTTCAAATAATCTCGACCAATGGGTGCGCGGCCTTTTAGCGAGACAGGTTCTCACGCTTCGGCACTCACCACTCCTATACAATACCAGCTCCGCTACACACCCGCTGTGACTACCAATCCCAGCGCGGCACAGAGTGACGTCAGAGCAGCTTCGCGACTGACTCCCTCCTTTACAAGGTAACGGAAACTTTCTTTCTTTCTAAAGTGCTAGTGCTTGGTTATTTAACAACGAATACACATTCGCCACTGTACTCAAGTGTCTAGACAGGAAAGAATTTGTTTCACTGCAAGTAAACTACTTCCATTTACTTTTCACACACTACGGATAGATCTCTTCTGCCTACCCTTCACTCAAGCATTAGAGAACCTGTTACTTCCCTAGACTCATCCACCTTTCCGGGATATATCCAAGTCTAAAGTTTCACCAGCGAACCCCTTTGCTTTCACCCAAGCTTCGATGAACCTGCTACTCTTCCTGTGTGACCCTCATCTAGGTTATGCCACAATAGGAATTTTGCCAATGAACTTTGTTGCTAACATTTATTCAAACATACATTCAGAAAAACCCTAGTTAGTGCTTCCAGTTCTGCCTAACCTGCACCAACTTTCCATGAAAGCCAGTGACCTCAAAGCAAGTGGATTCTATTCACCACTCGCTATTCAATTCCCCGGGGATTCCGACAACATAGAAGACGTTTTACGAACGAATGGATTAATACATATATCAGTATAATAACAAGAATAACTATTTTAAAACATTTCATCATTTTTCAAAGTAAACATTTCAAGTGAGTGATCAGATCACCTCAACTACCTATTCTCGTAGCAGCAACAAGGTTCGTTATTTTAGCAGCATCCAACTTAGCTAACTTAACTAGTCCTACCTAACCTTTAACTATTCCCTAACCATCCTCTGTGCTACCAGTAAATTACTGATAGAGATCGTGGGTCATCCGACCAATAATTTCACCACTTAGGTTTCGGGCCCATATACTTAAATTCACCATCTACATTAATCAGATGACCTTACAATCTACTACCAATAGCCATGAGTCTTTCGATTGTTTCTAGTGTACCCGACTTACCATCCACCGTTACAGGTACCTATGACCACGATGGGTCAGGGAGCTAGCTGTAAAAGGAAAGGCAGGAAAAATACAAACCCAACTTTATAAACCTTGATTCTCATCAAATGACCACGGACAACTGGGCAGTTTCAAGATTTTTATCTAGAATTCGTCTTCTAAGAGCATTAGGCTTACAGTTAAAAGGCAGTCGATAATCAAGACAACAAAAATCATATAACCATAAAGGAACAATGTAAGGGCAATCATTTGAGGTCTCTGAAAATAACAGTGAACAGAAAACACGCTAAGTAGAGAAAAATGTAATTCAAACAATGGACATCTATAAATGGGCAAACTTATGCACGTTTGAAATTACACTATTTGGAAATGTACTTCATGAATAAAATGGGAGATTTAGAACCAAAACAGTTATAGAAAAAGTAAAAAAAAGTGGAACACGCTATAAATCTAGAAAATTACTTCAGTCCCTTTTATATGAGAAAATTATAGACCACATCAGAAAATTGCAAACTGCAATGGAGAAAATGATTTCTAAAAGGTAGGGTAACATAGGAACACGCTATGAAATTAAATGCAAATGACTTTTATGAGATGCAATGGTTGCGGAAAGCATGGAATATTATCATATGCAAAGGTATGTCTTTATTGAAGCAAAGACAGAAAAATAGAAAGGTGCAGTTTTTAGAGATTCAGCACGATATTTACCTAGACTGGTGTGAAAACCAACCCTGGCCACGGGTCAGTTAAGGACAGGAAATACCCCAAGGAAGGACAGTCATCAACGGGACAGCAGGTGCAGAATGGACACCCCAGGACAGGACAGGAAACCCAGATTAGGATCAGGACAGGACCACCAGGACACGACCAGCACCCGCAGTTCGGAAGCAACGCCTGCGCTCCACCCTCTCCGCAGCTACCAGTCAGAACCCCGATTGGGTTAGCGAACTCCCCAGCAAAGTGCTCCGCCAGCACTTAAGGTTTAGTAAAACCTTAGTCTATGGTCAAATTCGGACAGAGTGCTCCGCAGCCCTCTGTAAATTCAGTCACCTATTGAGTGCGTTGGGTCAGTGACAGGTCAGCTATTCAGACAAGTCGGACAAATTCCCTAGGTGAACCTAGGCTAGTTATACTGTTTTCGGGTCAGTGTACCACCCCCCAATGTTGCAAAGTGTCAGAATCCCCAATTTCGATTGGTCCTAAGGTAGGATGGGTTAACACACCAATCAGAGCAGACTTTTCTAAGACCTAATTTACATTCTAGGGTACCGCCTAACAAGATTGGGGTTCTCATGAGACAAATCTTTGGAATACAATGAAATATTGTGGCTGCCATTTGGCTGAGTTCCACTGCTCAAGGCTACATCTCTCCCGGGCTGCGTGAGCATGCGTGGAAGGGACCTTCAAGATGGTTCTTGTCTCATTTAGACCCCCAGTCATCGCGGTACATGAAAAGTAAGCGAAAACAAATTAAAACATAGAAATGAATGAATGTACTACATATCATGATTTTGTACTTCAGGTTTATCATTATAAAAATGTACTATGCGGTTATAGGTTAGAGCCACACACAATAACACGAGAGCATTTGCACGAGCTTCACCACGTTAATACATAAGCGGCCATCTTATGGTTATTATGCATGCGCACCCTTTCCCTCCAGAACTGCAACTACGTCACATCACGTGAGTGTGTCTAACGCATGCGCAGAAGCGAAATTCAAGCAGAGGCCATTTTATATACAAGGGTTATTCGTATTAATAAAACACATAGGCAAGCATCACTAAGATACACACGCACATTCAAAAATACATAAAATTAGTAAAACGAACAAATTTCATTACCGGGTTATAACAGATTCGAGGTTCATGACTCGAGCAAGTCGCGATGCGAAATCTTGCTCTATCAGAGCTGCCTCTTTTAAATGCGAATGAACGATGAGAAGTTCAAGGGAGCTGCAACTTGGTACGAGGAAGGAGAAAACCATGGAAAGAAGTGAAGTAAAAACTGTAGAGATCCATTAACTTGAATTATCTGAAAATAAAATGAACAACATCAAAAATTTGAACCGTTGACAAACGGGAAGAAGTCAGAAAGTTAACAATAGCATTGGATGTAAGAAAACTTGAATTAGAAAATTGAATGTACATCAAAACTTTAAATGTTATTAAACTCTAATTGAACAAAATATCCTCCATACAAGGGAGGGAAGGGGGGGATAATGTTAGCCTCCGTGTCTTTAATGAAATCCAGATTCTCTGGTCATGTTAATAGGAGAATCGCAATTTCATTACAAGACAAGGAGACTACATTATGCATGTTGGTAGCCCTGAATAACAGCATCAGAAACATGTTCAATAGGTTTGCAATAAAAATGCGCAAAGGTAGAAGCATTAGACCAGTCTGCACATTTAAGGATAACACCCAACTTACCACCAGACCAAAAGGATTTGCTGGACATAGCACTTCTTAAAGAATGAGCTTGAAATTTAGAAAGGTCAATACCAGCAAGGTTCATGGCCAACTTAACCCATCTAGCAATAGAGCAGGATGAAATGGGTTTAAATGGTTTGACATAGGAGACAAGAAGTTGATTTGCATTAAGTGGACGAAGGTCATTCATTCTTGAGTCATATTCTTTCATGCAATCAACTACACAAAGTTTTTTGCAGGAATCAAAACGAGGATAAAAAATGAAATCAGACATAGTCTTAGTTCTTCTGTGGATTTCAAATTTAACACCAAACATGTCATAACTCCTATAAGAGATATCTAAGGCCTTAATGTCAGATACTCTACGACAAGAAACCAGGCATAAGAGAGAGGCAAGTTTAATTGAAAGACATTTTCTGTTAAGAAGGGAGTTATCAGGCCAGGAACAAAAAAGGTCAAGTAATAGTTTAACATCCCAAACAGATTGATATTTAGGTCTGGGGGGTCTCTTAAGTCTAATACTTTTAAGGACTCTACAAATAATAACATTCTTACCTACCGTCGACAATAGAATGACCTGCGGAAATGGCAGACCTATAACAGTTAATAGATCTATAGGAGAGACCTCTGTCGAAAAGTTCCACTAGGAAATTGACTATATTAACGATAGGAGCTTCCACGGGATCCAAGTCCCTTTCCAAGCACCAACTAGACCATTTTTTCCAGATGCTATTATATCTGTAGTGTGTTCCGGGTGCCCAAGATTCTCCGAGGAGTGTGAGAACAGATGATGAAAGTCCAGACAATTGGTAAGATTGCCTGACACTTTCCAGGCAAGAAGGTTCAGGTTCCCTGAAAGAACTAGGTGGTGATCTTCTCCGTCTGCGTTTAGGAGGAGTCCTTGAGAAGCCGGAATCAGGAGGGGAACGTCGCAAGAAAGTTCCAGAGCTGTGGGGAACCATGCTTGAGAAGGCCAGAAAGGGGTTATCAGGATCAGAGAGCACTGTTCCTGTCTCACTTTCTGCAGGACCCTTTGGATCATAGCAAAGGGGGGAAAGGCGTAGGGGCGGAGAGGAGCCTAAGGTTGGAGGAAAGCGTTGACAGCGAGAGCACCCAGGTCTGGCATCCAGCTGAAATATTGTGGAAGTTGGAAAGATAAACGGCTTGCAAAAAGGTCCACATCGAAAGGACCCCAATAGTGGACAAGAGAATTGAAAATGGTGGGATTCAGTTTCCAGTCGCTGAAATCTACTAGGAATCTCGAGTTCCAATCCGCTGAGAAATTGGATTTCCCGGGGAGGTACTCCGCCCTCAGGGAGATCTTGTGTTCTAGACAGAACATCCAGAGTTTCTTGGCCAGATCTGATAGGTCGGTAGATTTCGTACCGCCGAGACGGTTGATATATGAGACTGCGGAAACGTCCATTTTCAGGAGAATGGATCTGCCCTGAAGAGAATGTCTGAAGCTCATCAAAGCATAGAGCCCGGCCGTCATTTCTAAGAAAGTTATATGGTGGGAAGACTCGGAAGGGGTCCAAACACCACCAGTGTCCTGGTTGAGGAGACGAGCACCCCAGCCATGAAGGCTGGCGTCTGATTCTAGAACAAAGTCTGGAGTTAAACCAAAGATAGCTCTTCCGTTCCAGGCGTCTAAATTGTCCAGCCACCAAGAAAGTTCCAATCTGGCTTCTATGTCCAGAGAAACTTGGTCTCCGTACCAAAGTCCGGATCTGAGAGCTTTGGCTTTCACTCTTTGAAGAGCACGGTAGTTCAGAGGACCAGGGAAGATAGCTTGGATTGAGGAAGAAAGAAGACCAAGAAGCCTAGCCAACTCTCTGAGGGAGAGAGACTGATGTTTGAGGACAAATCTAATCTCTTTCCGAATTTTGGCAATCTTCTTTTTGGGGAGTAGGAGGAGGCACCTGGACGTGTCCACAGTGAAGCCAAGGAACTCCAGAGATTTGAAGGGTAAGAGGATGGATTTTTCCCTGTTTATAATGAACCCAAGGCTTTCTATGAGGTTCATGGAGGTTTGTAGATCTTCTAGAATCTGTGAGTGACATTGGGACATTATCAGAATATCGTCTAAATAGATGATGAGACGAATACCCCTGGCTCTTAGGATGGAGACTATTGTTCTCATGATTTTGGTAAAACACCAAGGGGCGGATGAAAGACCGAAAGGAAGGGCCTGAAATTGAAAAAGGCGATTGTCCCAAATGAATTGGAGAAAGGGTTGATGTTCTATTGCCGTGGGTATGGTAAAATAGGCATCTTTTAAGTCCAATTTGACTAGCCAATCTCCTTTGAGTAGAAGGTCCCTAAGCAGATGGATGCCTTCCATCTTGAAATGACGGTAGACGAGGTACTTGTTTACCTCCCGAAGGTTTATTACTGGGCGCCAACCCTTGTCTTTCTTTTCGACTAGGAAAAGGGTGCTTACAAATTTCTTTTGAGACCAAGGAACCTCTATGATTGCGCCCTTCTTTATCATGGAAGAGACCTCTTCTTTGACGATCTCTAGATGTTCTGAAGAAAGAATTAGAGGATGGGGAGTGGTAGATTGGAAAGCAATCTCTGTGAAGTCTATTTTGAAACCCTGAACTGTTTCGAGAACCCAAGGGTCTTGAGTCAGAGATTCCCAGATGTGATAGAAATGTTTGAGTCTGCCCCCGACCTTTGGAGGGGAAGAAGAAAGAAAGGCACTTACTTGAGGTGGTGTTGTTGGAAGCACCACGAGCGGGGAAGCCTCTTCCGCGTGAACCTCTTCCTCTCTGTGGAAAGTACTGTCTGGTGTTGGAGGGATAGAAGCCTCTACCTCTACCGGATGAACCTCTTCCTCTTCCGTAAGTGAAGGGCCGGAAATTTCCTCGGCCGGAAGAACGGCCTCTTCCACCAGCCTCACCAAAATCACGTTTCATATTGTTTTGGGCTTTATCCAAAGCTGTAAATGTTGCCACGTATTTGCCAAGGGTTCTGATCATATTTTCTCCGAAGAGGAGGCCATTAGGTTTAGATGATGGCTCTTTTTCAGCAAGATCCCCGAGTTTCGGGTTGATTCTAATGAGCACGGATTTCCTCCTTTCGATATTGAGTGAGGAGTTAGCATTCCCAAGGAGTACTATGGCTCTCTGACTCCAACCTTTAATTAGGTTAATATCTAAGGGTGTGTTGTAAATATGAGATTCCTCAGGGAGGTCGAGGATCCTAGTAAGGGGGCCTAGAAGGTCAAGAAGACGATCTTAACAGGCTTTAAGGGCCCTTTCCAGGCCTTTTCTTGGATCCTTGCCTAATTTAAACAGGAACTTAATCAGGTCGGGGTCTAGGTTAGGTGTTTGACAGACTTTACCCTCTATGAATGGACGAGGGCAGTCCGACCTCATGGAGTTACGCGATTCTCTTTCAAGAGAGTTCCTCAGCCATTTGGTGACAAATTTAGCTACATGATCATGAGGGTACCACTTTTTACTGTTAGGGTGGGAGATGTTTTTCGGTGTGAACATTTCCCCACCAAGAGGATCAAGGATCGCGTCCTTTGACGAGGGGGAGGAATCCGCCTCTGAGAAAGCATTAAGGTCCCAGTCATTAGTGTCTTGCTCGTCAAGATCTAGGACGAATTTGTCGTCAGGATCTTGGAAGAACTCATCTTCCTCGGAGCTAGAATTGACATGAGCACTGACAATAGTTGCGTCGCTGAGGGCGCCCATCAAATTCGTGCCGCTAGGGACACTGAAATCATGCGTGCCGTGAGGGGCAACCTTACCTTTTGGGGCGCTTGGGCCTCCCATGCCTTTTGAGGTGCTTGGACCTCCCATCTCAATTGAGGTAACGCGACCTCCATCAGTGCTAAGGCAATGTTTTTTTTTTATTAGCCTTGGAGTGTTCCGCTTCCGGATTGGAAGTGTTTTCATCAAGTAAGAGGGACCTTTTATTAGACATGACTTCACGCAATGTGTTTAACATGCAGGACCTCATTTCCCTTTGAAGGAAAGATTTGAGAGCATCGCTGTTATGGTTGGGTGAGCTTGCCATAGCGTCATCTGATTCTAAATCAGACATGGCAGGTAAGTAAAATAATATAAGGGTTATTTCTTAATTAAGGAATGGGTTAAGAGAATTATTAAAATAAGGGATATGGAAAAAAACAATAATTAATTCAAGATCAATAAGATAATAATAAATAACCCCCTTTTCTTTTATCTTAATATTTCAAGAACCTAAACTAGCCTAATCAAGGTCCAGTATTTAATTAAATATTATTAATTCTTAATGGCGAGCTCTGAAGAACCTAACCTAGCTTAGCTAAGGTCTAGAATTAAACAAATTATTAATAATTTTATCAGAAACAAGTCAAAGGGGGTACAGAACCTGAAGGGGGCACTGGGGAGGCAGGCAACAGCTGTATTTGGCAAAAGCGCAGTCGGTAAAGCCTTGAAAACGGCAACCGCTGCGCTCGAGCAGGTTAAAGATGCAAAGGAGGAATGGACCTTAGCGGGTACACAGCGTTACGTTGCTGTTGCTAAGGGCCGTTCCTCCAATGCCAAAACAACGAAGAGGCAAAGTCGGAAGATCGGCGAGTAGACGGGTGAGTCGCGTGAGCGCTGTGGACGCTAAGATAGCCCCTTAAAACATTATTAAATACGCACATTGAAACAGCAAGGGAGGCAGAAAGCAGGAGAATGCACGAAGCGCGGAATAGCGGTACGACCTACTCGAAGGAAGGGAAAGAAAGGGGTCAGGAACCGACAACCATACATTGGAAGTCGAGGGAGGGTGGGGAAGGGATCGCAGGGAGTCACAGCGATCGAGGGAGGGATGGGGAGCGAGTCACATCGCAAATTCGGGTCGAAAGGTGCCATAGTTCTAAATAACAATTAAGCATGTTCAACAACAAAGCACCGTAATAAAATATAAGCATATTAAATCAAATATAGGCACCATATGAGAATACAAAAGGTAAACTGGATTAAACAGTAATAAGGATTGAAGAGGAGTTACTTATCTGTTGTGAGCCGCATTTAAAAGAGGCAGCTCTACTTCTGCTCATGGCTTGTATTGTTGGCGTGATGTCATCTAATTCTTGTTATTCCTTTGTGATGTAAGCGGCTGTTGTGAGTGGCATTAAAGGATTAATGCATAATGTAGCCTCTTTGTCTTGTAATGAAATCAATTTTAAAAAACATCAATTTTAAAAAAGCATATTTTTTGTTTTTGACAATTTATCATCGTATAAAATTCTCCTTTATCAAAATTAAAAACACTTGGATCAAATTTTACACAGCAGATATATATACAGACTCAAAAAGTAGGAGAGAACTGGCATGTGAAACATTAAAAACATCCTCAAATGGTTATTCCAACCGGAATCATTCGATTTGCTAAAAGGTCCACTATTCAATAATTAGGTCGGATCATACAAGTTCTTTGGATATATCCTCAACAAATATGGCGTTGACGCGTTTCGGTGGTGAAAACCCGAATATGCAACCACCTTCATCAGGACACGATTAATAAGTAGTGTCTCTTAACACCGTTACGTGTTGTGGCTCTAACTGCTATATTGGTAATGGTACAGCAGAATTAAAATTGGAAATGTATTGTCCCTTTGTGGTATTAGTTGATTCTAAGACTGCGTTTTCATCTACTTTTATTCACTCTTCAATATAATATTGGGGCATCAATGGCAAAATAACTACGTTCCCTGAAACCATCGGCGAATCCTTCAATAGGACCTCGAAACGAAAAAAAAAGGACCTCACCACCGAGATAATCTTTTTTGTAATCTTCGAATGCACATTCGGGAAGCACTACACGGAGGACT
Organism: Lissotriton helveticus; assembly: GCF_964261635.1. Lineage (NCBI taxonomy): Eukaryota > Metazoa > Chordata > Amphibia > Caudata > Salamandridae > Lissotriton > Lissotriton helveticus. Next base: position 183,419,045 of record NC_136068.1, on the reverse strand, counting down.
ACTTGACGACCAAGTGTCCGTTTACAAATTGAAAGAAAAGGCAAATCTTATTGGTGACTACATAAAAGAATTAATGCTTCCCGGTGCACCATTTTAATACCGAAGATTACCAAAATGATTTTCTCGATGGTGAGGTCCCTTTATTTTCGTTTTGAGGTCCTATTGAATGATTTGCCGATGGTTTCGGGGAACTTGGTTATTTTGCCACTGATGCCCCACTAATATATTGAGTCATGAATAAGACTAGATGAAAACGCAGTCTTAGAATCGACTAATATCACAAAGGGATGATACATTTCCAATTTTAATTCTACTGTACCATTACCAATATAGCAGTTAGAGCCACACCATGTAAAGGTGTTAAGAGAAACTACTTATTAATCGTGTCCTGATGAAGGTGGTTGCATATTCAGGTTTTCACCACCGAAACGTGTCAATGCCATATTTGTTGAGGTTATATCCAAGAAACTTGTATGATCCTACCTAATTATTGAATAGTGGACCTTTTAGCAAATCGAATGATTCCGGTTGGAATAACCATTTGATGGAGGTTAGAGGAACCTTTATGTGGGAATGCTCTCAGAAGCAATGCTCCTAGATTTAAGGCCACCTTTGCCCAGAACAGATCCTTCACTAGAGCTGCAATACCTGGTTGGAATTCTTTGCCATCCAACGTCAGAACCCAGACAGCCCTCTTCATTCAGGAAACACCTAAGGAGGAATCTATTCAACATTTCCATGTTTGAGCCCCCTGATTGTCAGAACTGTCCTCAGATCTGGATGACAGTCTTTATTTCTATATTCCACTTTTTCTTACCACTCGCACTATCTCCGCTCTTGACCGCCTTTCACTACTGTTTCATCCCCCCCCCCCCTCAACCCCCCCCTGTCCCCATAATCCTTCATCCAACACCCATCATTTGCTGTGGCTTTTTAGTCATAATAATGCACTTTTCTAGTTCTGGGTTGTTGCTAACTTGCTTTATGTATGCATCTGTATTTTTTGTAAAACGTTCTTAAAGCCCATGTTTGCTATAGAAGCATTATAGAAGCATACTATATAAATAGCTTTTGCTGACTGGCTAACTATATATATATATATATTTTTTTTTTACTTTCAAGATGGAAGACAAAAACTTAAATTATTTCAAAATAACAAAAAATTTAAATATCCAAATCAATAATAAAAAAGGCAATGAGCAAAACATTCCAAAAGTGGATTTATTTCCGAAAACAGGTAGATGAAGATCATGAACAAAATGTCAAAGGGTAATATCTAATATTCATTGTTCTGAAGATACAACACTTTTTTAATTTACTACAGGGTTCAAGGGCTCGGAGTTCTTTTACTTTTTTCAGTTTTGTGTCTGTGGGGGAGAGATGCATAGAACTGATATGCCTTCATCTACACATAATTCAGAGCTGATCCTAATTATCTATTGGCGTGGTGCACCATGTTTCATCTCACAGCCCTTAGTTTTGCGCATGACTTCATCATGACACTTAAAGGGCCAGTTTATGGTGATACCTCAGAACTCTGCGCAGCCTATGTTGTCGCATTTATTTGTATTACTCTTGCGTAGTATGCAGGCTACGGCATCAAAACTTCTTTCGGTATTATACGTATACATCAGGCTACTGCTTGAGACACTGCTTATAATATTGCAAGATCTAAAAGTAATTGAAATGTAACTATGTTTACTGCTCAGCTGTCCACAGTCTCACAACACTATATTTCTCAAAACATAGCTACCGCGAGCAGAATTGTGGGATGATTCATTACATTCTTAGATGTTTCCACCAAACAGTCAAGGCATTGAGCTCTTCCTCAGGACTAGTATCCGTTTTTGCAGATGTATTCTAAGATCTGCAATTCTCTATTTGTACTGAGAACCATTGAGTGGATCAATTCTCAAAGTGCCATCTCCACTCACTCGCAGCAGCCGATTCCTTTTGCTGGATGTCCTGATAACCACTCCAATGGAGAAAGTCAGTGTATGGAACTCAGAATGTTGTAACATCTGGGAAACATTTAACGAACATTTTTTCATCAATGATATCCATTTTGTAGTGTTGTATTGATTTTAAATTACTAAATACAATAAAGATTCTTCTTTACTCCAATGGAGACAAGGACATAACATAAAATTAAAAAAATACGTTAACGGCATACTTTAAAAACTGTAAGATCATTTCTGTTAGTGGATTTACTAAGTGCAGAAATTGCAACCTCTGCACCACCACTTTAAGTCCTCACTGTAAAGTGGTTCAATACCTGTAAGCCAATGGCCTTTCCACCGTCGATCATACAATCCAGGAAACACCATGTAAAAGCTGAACAAATAACATGTTGGGCAGGCTGATGCCTTTTACATATGGAATGGAAATGATAAAGCAGAATGATGTAGATATGTCTAATTGATTTAAATCCCCAAAATGGTTTCAATATGGATTCCTGTTATTGACATGTTCATGGAACGTAAGTGAGGGTAAGGCTATGATACCCCCCCCCCCCTTTATTTTGTCCTTTAGCAGGTATGGTAGTTGGTAGTGCAGGGCCCCTGCTACCTCTGTTTGTTATGCATTTTGTAAAGCAGCTGACGGGAATACTGAGAAAGCAGGACTCCTGAGTGTCATGTTTATGTTTTCAGATTCCACTAATTACCATTTGCATAACAACCGAGTAGCAAATATGAGGTTGTGGATGAGCTATGCTAGGTTAAAGGGCGACCTCTGTGATGTTATCAGTGGAAATGGTGCAATAGCTCACTTCAAATACTCCTGGCATTTTGGTGACTCATAGCCCATGTACATGGCAATAAGCAACCATTTTTCACTTCTTCAAAATAAATGTTTACTTAGTTGATTTTATATAGTACCGGGGTCATGTGGGTGGTGAATACAGTGGCTGTATGTGTAGGTGATCTTCATGGGGTCTGTGCAGTGGTGGCACAATCAATATCATGCTCTTAGTGGCGATACTGGGATGTTTAGGTTGTGTGGAGGAAAGAGCTAATGGAACATGGTTCATGGGGGGATGATTGGGAAACACGGTTCACGTTGAGTAGCTTAATCGTATTCCTGTAAGGACTCCGGCGTAGAAGAAGGGATAAGTTCCTGAAGGGCAGCGGGTTGTTAGAGGGATACGTTTTTCAGGTAATGTGTTCCAGTGTTGGGGATTTGGAGTGGTGGGCTGGTTTGCAAACCCACCTTTTATGATCTATGTGAGAAGTAACAGTAGGACAAAATTACCATGGTAGTTTGATGCTACCCATTTGATGTTGTCCTTGTGAGTAAATTTGCTTCCCTTGGGAAGAACCATGAAGAACTGAGAAAGCACACCATCATGAGGAAGGATTCAAGTTGAGGGTTATTGTTCATCCCTAGTGTCTATGACAACGGAAGAGGCTAGGGAAGCTTTCACCTGCATTTAACACAGGTCGGCGTGTTTATTGGTTGCTGAATTGGTCAAAACTGTGTAGCAGAGATGAAGGGGCATGAAGTAGAAGAGATCAGAAGATCAAAAACAACGGGGGCAAGGCAGAGAAGATTTTACTCGTGAGTGAGGTTGGGATCGGACCTATAGTTGTTGGAGGACAGAAACTTGTGCCTGTGAATGGATGATGAAGTGGAGAAGATGGACACTTGAGAAGTCAGGCTGCATGGAGGTTCAGGTATGTGCAGAAAAATGAAGAGCTAAGTCTCAGCAGTGGAGTGATTGGGCGCGCAGTTGTGGGAAAGTGAGGCAATGATTTTGATAGCATATGGATGTACTTAGGTCAATCCAAAAATGTCTCTATACTAGAGAGGTAAATTCATGGCCATTAAGGTAGTGGGCCTTCATTCTCCTTTGATCCCACATTGTATGACACTCGAATACCAAGCTATCAGCTGTGGTCCGCACTCTACTCAGGGTCCATCTGAATTTGAAAGATCACGTGCCAAGGAGAACTATAGCTCGCCAGAGGTGGAGGACACAGATACATTCAGAAGGCTTTGGAATGAAAGGCAGAGAAGAAGATCTATAGCAGAAATCGACACAGACTCCATGGACCAAAACAGAAAGCCTGGTCAATGGAAGGGACTAACCATCAGAGATTTGAGCAGCAGGAGGAGAGACCCATCAGAACCAGAAGAATGAGAAAGGATGCATGGTGCTACAATAAGGGTGGAAGTATTCCAGCAGGATAGAGAGGGGGGATTCTAGGTGAAAGGTGACTGTAAATGAGAACAACAGGCAAGAACATGTGTATTCAGTTGGATTTTGTGTTTGTCGAAAAGTATGATTTCACTTTTACGTGCTGTGAGGATGGTAAACAGTACATGTAATATGGTCAGGGTGGCCATTGACATCACTTGAACCATAATAAGAGTCTACAAAGCTAAACTTTTTTTTTCTAGCCAGGTAACCGGTGTAGATTACCTGATTATTTTACTTTGTCCTGAAACGTTGAACAACAGAGACCACACTCCTTCCTATCAACCCTCTCTTTAGTTTATCTTTCTAAGGCCCAGAGAGATTATCTCCAGGGCATCCATGGCATCCCCCATGATGCCTCAGTTGATGAGAGAAAGGTTACATCACATAAACTCTGGGGTAGTACAGTGCTAAGTGTCCCTGTGGCTGCAGCCGTTGTGCCCATGAGTTGCGGCAAATGTGTCCCACTGAGACAAACCTTTTCAACCCTTGATGTTTGCACAATGCTCTACACTGGGTTCCATCAGGATCTGAATTTTGCTGCAATCAGGTGCACATCATTATCAACGGTGTATTTAAGATGAAAAACAAACATCAAGAAAATGGTACAGATGAATTACTTTGTTGAACTTTTATTAGGATTTTTTAATTTTCCAGATTGACGAATCCAACATGGAAAAAACTTTCCTCGAAGAAACATTTACCTTTTCATGCTTGTTTTTCTTTTTTTCACTTTTAATAGTAGTGTTTTTAAGAGTGGTCCCCCTACATCTTCTCTTACCTAATCTTTTTTCCTCTCGGTCTCCTTTACCCCACTTCCATGGGTATTCCTAGAGCAGTCCAATCCTGCGAAGACTGCAGCAACATTTTCTTTTTTCAAATAGACTTATACCTTTTCCACAAAACCATACTATTGCTGTGGAAAATTTATTTTGTTATTTTTGTCCTGTCTCCATAATGGAGTTTTGTCATCTTGATTTTATCAGGATGATTTTCTTCATTATGCAAATTTGTTGAATTGACTGAAATCCATTATCGTGTTAAATTCTTTGAAACTTATGAAGCAGCTTTTCACATTTTTGCTGATTCAAGTCAGGGTAAAAATTTCACCAGTCAAGTCACTAGAAACAAAACAATTGTCATTTTTTTAAATTTTTAACTAGGAAGGAAGGTTGAGAGCTGTAAAAATCCACAACTTGACCTACCAGACATTATCTGTAAAAAGGCATTGAGAAGTCAGTAGAATTTGACAGGGTTTTGGGATTCGGGGTTTGCAGTGGAGGTAAAGTGAGGGCTGTGCAAAATGAGGGTGAGGACAAGTAATGTGGAAGCAAACCTAGTGATGGAGCAAAGATTAGTGGAAAAGAGACTTGCTCGGATGCAATCCACTAGTTTAACTTACTAACAAAGGTATTAACTAAGTGTCATGAATAACTAATACGCACCACATGAAAACGCGGGTTAGTGAAGCTTGCGTAGATGTGTACTAATACAGATAACAATGAAGACGGACTAATACCGCTTTAAACGAGGAACTGTTGTGTGCATGTGTCAACTACATCTACGTAGTATGATGTATTAATGCTTGGAAGGAAATTCTGGTGCATGAGCAGAAGACACTAAAATGGAGTCTTGAAGTCTTGTGTGCATGGCATCTGCTTACTTAAAAAGAAAGAAAGCTATTTTACTAATGCTAATGCGAGAAAAGTATTAATAAGTAAAGGGGAATAGAATAGAGGTGGGTGGTATACAGTGGGCACACTTTATTTGTGAAATTAATATTTGTCTTTCTGACTTTATCACTAGTGCGTATTTGGGCCTCTCTAGTATAACTGGATTAAACTGAGTGATGCAAAGGCCATGACTATGCATTTGAAAGAGAGCCAAGATTGAATATTACAGCATGGGAACGGAGGGTGAAGAGTGCAACGAGGAAGACTCCTAATCAAAATTCAATAATATATTGTTTCAAAGTGAAATGTGAAAGCGTATGAGAATCAAATTTATGAATAAAATTAAGGGGATGGGTTTGCGAACAAGAGTTTAACTGATTTTAATGACATGTAAGCATGTTGTGATGGAGCTTCCTCCCTTGCCTGACCAATCATATTTCAACGATATTGAAACATTATTGGGTGGAACATGCAGAATGAAAGGTATAATTATGATAGCTTTAGTTAGTTAGATGAAGAATTGCAGAGATTGCTGTTGCTGGGAGAGATGCTGTGGGATGCTGTGAGATGCTGAACCGAATGCAGAACCTTCTATCCTAATTTAATTGGGTTAGATCAGAAGATCGCGAAAGAATCTTAAGGAGGAAGAAAGTGTCAGAGAGGCGTGCGGCGCAATCGTCGGTATTTTAGAGAGGTCGTCTATCCTGTCCTGAATCCTGTCTTGGAGTCTTTGTCTCCTGCCCTATCCCGGGGGACCCTCACCAGCCAGGTTCCGAGGACTGACAGGGTTCTCTAGTCCCCTGCTTTGGATTGAAGCACACAGCCTGGCTCACCTGTTGCAACTGAAAAATGAAGATGTCAGCTTGCTACCAAATAAATCAATAAATATACAGTTGAAAATGTGGGCCTCATTTATGGAGGTTTGGCGTAGGGCGACGCAGCATGGTACCTTGCTGTGCTGCCCTACATCAAAGTTTAAAGGCAGGAATGAGCCATATTTATCTAATATGGAGCATTCTTGTTCATTCCCCCAGTACTGGCGCCATTTCAGCAGCCTAGCACCAATTCAGGCACCCTGCAGTGTTCAGTAGGATTATTTTTTGTGCAGGAAGGGGCACCTTCCTGCACAAAACAACATTCATTGGAAGCTTTTTCTAAAAGAGGAAAAAACAAGGAGAAATAAAGATATTTCTCCAGTATTAGGGGTGTCTTTCATAGATTCACATGCCTGAATCATTCCCCGTCGTCGGAGTGGGAGTCCCACGGTACATAAAAAAGCAATAATATGCCATAAATATGTAGTAATACTAATAGAAAATGAACCAGGAAGTAAAGCAGCCAATGCTACAGTAGGCAAAAAACTTCCACATCTATGACTCTCCTAGTCATTATGTATAGTCCAAACTACAGCCAATCAGGCGCCAGCACCCACCAGAATGTTCTCCCCAGAGGCTCAGACTCTCAGATTTTCTACCGCACGTCGTGTGAAAGGGAGTCTCCCTGAGCTCTGCTCAGTTTCTTACTTCTAACTTCATTTGTTTCTACTTTTAAGGATGTCTTCTAAGAAATCTCTCTTTAGAGCCTGTGATTGCTGTGGTAAGCTTCGGCTGTTTGAAAAAGATCCACATAAAAAGTGTATCTATTGTCTCTACCCAGATCACCAGGCCTCTGACTGTAAGATCTGCAGAACCATGCCTCAAAAGACTCTCAGGGATAGAGAGGGTCGTTTACTTCTGTGGTTGAAAAGGCTAAAGGATTCTTCTAATCCTGTTTCTGAGGTAGGAAGCGTTACCTCTGGTTCTACTTCGGCCTCCAGGAAGAGGCCTGCGCCTGAAGGAATGTCATCTCCTAAGGCTAAGCTGACTAAAAAACAACCACCTGCTAAGGGACTGGATACGCCTTCAACGTCTAAGACTGTCCCCACAACCAAGGGCACGGAAAGCACTTCTGTTTCCAAAAAAGGGACAAACCTCAACTTTCCCCTATCTTCTGAGAGGATTTTACCACAGACCTCATCTTCACCTACTGTGATGTCCTCTTCAGCTTCCTCGTCGACGAGAACGACGACTACAGTGACATCGACGGTAACATTTTCCTCTCCTAAACCTGGTATGGTTATGTCATCGTCGACGGCGTCTCCAACTATGGTATTTGTTTCTGTGAGGCCTGTATCGTCGACGTCAGTCCTCGACGCCTCGTCGTCGACACCTCTAAAGGCTTTACCGCCGACAAAAAAGACTCCGTCGACGAGCTCGTCGTCGGCGAAAATAACACCGTCGACGAAGAGTGTCCCGTCGACGAAGAGTGTCCTGTCGACGAAGGGTGTTCCGTCGACGAAGAGTGTCCCGTCGACGAAGAGTGTCCCGTCGACGAAGAGTGTCCCGTCGACGAAGAGTGTCCCGTCGACGAAGAGTGTCCCGTCGACGACGAGTGTTCCGTTGACGAAAAGTGTCTCGTCGACGAGAGGTGTTCCGTCGACGACAAAACCATCGGAAGGGAATCCGACGACGCCGCAGTTGTCATCATGCACGGCGCTACAAGTGTGGTCTCCGTCGACGGTGTTTTTAACACCACGACAAGCATCGGGGCAAATGCGCGAAACAGCAATGCAGCTTTCACCCCTTTGTATTTCACCTCAAAAGGTGTCCTCTGAAGTGCCAGACCAACTTTTGGACTCTGAAAGTGAGGATGAGATGGTCCAGAATACTTTTGGACAAGCTACTAGTCCATCGGAGTTGCATATTAAACTTCAAGAGGAGGAATGTGATGATCCTCAATCTCCTGTTAATGTATCGATACCAGTGAGAAACCCTGTTGCTCAAGTGCCTTTGGCTTTAATATCCAACTTACAATTTATGCTGGACGATTACTATCGGAGGTTCCCACCATCAGAATCAGCAGGTTCTGAACCGGCAACTCCAACTTCGGAAACACCTCCAACCGTGCTCCCACCGGTGTGTCCGCCTTCACACCCACAACCTACTCACGAAGGAGATCCGCAATCTTCGGAAGATGAAGACCAACGGGAAGAGGGAGAAGTGGATGATTTATCGGAGTGGGATGACTATCAGGTACAATCTCCTTCAACATCTCCTCAGACTGCGTCGGCCTCCCCTCCGGTGGATGTAGCGAATTTTCACTTATTGATGGAGCGTGCAACCGAACGCTTTCATATAAAGATGGAACATACGCAACAAGAATGTTTCTTATACGATTTCAAGGATCAGCCCAGACGACAAATAAGAACAATACCCATCGTGGATTTCATCTGAAAGGAAGGTGTTAAGGTGATGTCAACGCCGGCTTCCATTCCTCCGGTCTTGCCACGAATTGATAAGAAGTATAAAGCTCCCGAAAAGACGCCTGCATGTCTAATTGGACAGGCAAAACTTGACTCAGTAATTGTCCAGGCTGCTCAGAAGAGAGCCAGAAATCCGTCCTCTGCAGTTACGGCGCCGCCGGATAGGGATGGCAGACGCCTAGACTCAATTGGAAAACGCGTTTCCACCATGGCTGCAACAACTGTTCGTGCTGCCAATGCATTGGCCATCTTAGGTCGGTACGACCGCCAAATGTGGTCTGACATCGCACCATTTATCGATCTCCTCCCTGAGCAATCCAAGGCTGAAGCACTTCAAATTCTTCAAGAAGGTCAAAGGATCTCTGAAGAGATTATCGATTCAGCTGTTGATGTCGCATCTACGGGATTTCGTCAATTAGCAGGAGCTGCTGTTCTGCGTAGACAGGGATGGTTACGTTCCACTTCTTTCAGGCAAGAGGTCCAAAACAGAGTTTTAGACATGCCATTTGATGGCGAATATTTATTCGGCCCCAAGGTGGAGGAAGCTTTACAAACGATTAAAAAGGATACTGAAACAGCCAGATCCTTGGGCACTCTACAATTCCACAAGCCGCCCTTTCGAGGAGCGAGAGGACGAGGAACGTCCTTCAATAGAGGTGGATACCAACAACAATCCACATACTGACAAGGTAATCAGCGCTATCAGACACAGCGCTACCAGTCTTATGGGCAGAAAAGATCTCAATACACCCCAAACAGGGGTAAGACTAATTACCGCGGCAAAGACAAGCGACAATGAAACTTTTCACCTGCCACCACCATCTTTCCACCCTCACAAAAGACTTGGCGGAAGAATATCGAAATTTTACTCCAACTGGCAGTCTATAACGACAGACAAATGGGTCCTGGATATTGTGGCCAGGGGCCATGCCCTAGAATTCGAGAAATTCCCTCCAAATGTACCGCCAAAAGGACCGCCTCCAGCTCACCTGAAGGAGCTGCTTACCCAAATCAAAATGATGATACAAAAAGGAGCGATCGAGAGCGTTCCTCAGAGGATGAGAGGATTAGGATTTTACTCCAGGTTCTTCCTGATAAGGAAGAAGAACGGGGAGTGGCGCCCAATACTCGATCTTCGCGCTTTAAACAAATATCTAAGGAAATTGACATTCCGGATGCTATCTCTTCAGGAAATATTGCATCTTCTAGCAGCAGGAGATTGCATGGTCACTTTAGATCTCCAGGATGCATATTTCCACATCCCCATCCTACCTCGCCACAGGAAATTCCTTCGCTTCAGGGTGGCTGGCAGGGACTACCAGTTCAAGGTCCTTCCTTTTGGACTGCGGTCAGCTCCAAGAGTATTTACAAAAGTGTTAGCTCCAGTGGCTGCGCACCTCCATTGGAGGGAATATAAATTTTCCCATATCTGGACGACTGCCTTATAAAGGCCAGTTCTCACGAAACCGTTCAATGTCACCTTCAACAGTGTCTGCACCTGTTTCAATCTCTAGGCCTGACAATCAATTTCAGCAAATCCCAAATGCAATCGTCTCAAAGAAGAGCATTCTTAGGAGCGATTTTGGACACTCAAAAACTCGGAGCTTTCGTCTCCAAGGAGAGACAAATGAAAATAAGTCGGCTAGCACAAGATCTCATGCAAAGAAAGTCAGTTTCAGTCCGACTATACAAATCTTTTCTAGGGATGGCATCGGCTTGTATTCCATTACTTCCAAATTGCCGACTTCGAATGAGGCCGCTTCAGGAGGAACTAACCTTGCAGTGGCAGCAGGTTTCGGGCACTTTCGAGGACCTCATTCAAATCACGCCACTCATGAAGAAGTCTCTTCTTTGGTGGACACAGAGGTGTCATCTGAGTCAGGGTTGTGCGTTCCTTCAAGAAGCACCAAGTCTGACCATCACTACAGATGCTTCCCTCGAGGGCTGGGGGGCTCATCTCCAAGGCCTCACGATCAGCGGCAAATGGACTGCGCAACAGAAACTGTGGCATATCAACCGTTTGGAACTGAGAGCCATTTTTCTTGCACTCAATGCGTTTTGTGGCATCATTCAGGACACCAATGTGTTGATACGAACAGACAACACAACAAGCATGCACTACGTCAACAAGCAGGGGGGAACTCGATCTCTTCTCCTGTCTCAAGAGGCGCAGGATTTATGGACATGGGCTCTTCACCACAATGTACATTTGCAAGCAGTGCATGTTCCAGGGACGGAAAACGTCCTAGCGGACGCACTCAGCAGAACAACGATCACCACCCACGAATGGGAGCTTCATCAGGAGACAGTGGAACACATATTTCACCAGTGGGTTTGGCCAGACCTAGATCTATTTGCGACAAGTACCAACAGCAAATGCCAGAGCTTCGCAAGCTGGCACCCCCACAAGAATTCTCTGGGGAATGCGTTCTCCATCAATTGGTCTCTGACGTTTGCGTACGCTTTCCCACCGATTCCACTAGTCCCCAAGGTTCTGCGGAAGATGAAGAAGGAACCTTGCCGACTCATCCTGATTGCGCCCAGATGGCCGCGCCAGTATTGGTTTACAGAGCTCCTCCTACTGTCAGAGAGCAAGCCAATTCAGTTACATCCAATCCCGAACTTGCTCAGTATTCAGGAAGGTCAAGTCTTCCATCCGGACCCAGCATCGCTGAGATTAGCGGCCTGGCTCCTGAACACCGTGAGTTCGCACACCTGAACATCCCGGAAGACTGTAAAGAGGTGTTGGCCAAGGCTAGAGCGCCATCAAGACATACAGTCTGAAATGGAAACGCTTCTGTATTTGGTGCCGTTCAGCAGGGGTTCACCCTTTTTTAGCAAAACCTGAGGACATTCTTCCTTTTTTCTTGCAGTTGGCACGAACAGGTTTGTCTCATGCTACTTTAAAGGTGTTTCTGGCTGCAATATCCAGATATCGACAGGATGGGTCCAATTCTCTGTACTCAGCAAGAATTATCCAACAGTTCTTTAAAGGCCTCTTTAGAATGTTCCCTCCTGTACGCCGTCCGCCTCCTTCGTGGCATCTGAATTTGGTCCTAGGTCAACTCATGCGTCACCCATTCGAGCCCATCCATAAAGCCGACTTGAAGTATCTTTCGTGGAAAGTATCATTGCTCTTAGCCTTAACACCTGCCAGGAGGGTTAGTGATATCCAAGCTTTCACTGTGCATCATCCTTTCCTGCAATTCACAAGCGATTCTGTCATACTTCGCACAAATCCTAAATACATTCCGAAAGTACCTTCGGATTTCCATCTGAACGAACCTGTTGTTCTTAAGTCGTTCTTTCCAGACCCGCAAACACCTGCGGAAAGAGCTTTACACTCGCTTGACATTAAAAGATGTCTTAAATTTTATCTACAAAGAACGTCTACTGTACGCACTTCTGACCAGTTGTTCATTACCTACGGTGCGATTCGTAAGGGGCAGGCAGTTTCAAAACAGACTATTGCAAGATGGATATCTGCTGCCATTGCCTTTTGCCATGCACAGGCTGGGAGACCTTTACCATCTGCGCCCCGAGCGCACTCTACAAGAGTGGTCTCCTCATCTACGGCCTTATTCGCTGGAGTCCCTCTTCAGCAGATCTGCAAAGCGGCTACTTGGGCGAGTCGCCATACCTTTACCAGACATTACTGTCTAGAGTCAATCAGCGAGACTGATACTTCTGTGGGTCGAGCTGTTCTACGGAATCTGTTTCATTAAGGTGAGCCTCTGTTTCCCACCTCCTTGTTTTCTGCTGTCAGACGCTTCTTATGTTATGTTTTCACATATTTCCATGATTGCATTATGTTATGCTTTATACGATATATGTATTTTCACTTTGCATTGTTATTTGCATTACTAACTGACAAGCTTGGCGTTATGGGCGTCTGTTCAGCAAAGATATGTACTGCTAGCTACTCTGATTCAGGCATGTGAATCTATGAAAGACACCCCTAATACTGGAGAAGAACAATAGTTACTTACCTGTAATCTGTGGTTCTCCAGTATTGGTGTCTTTCATAGATTCACATGCAACCCGCCCACCTCCCCTCAGAGGCTTTTTAGGCTATTATGGGGTTTCACTCCTGTGCGAGAAAATCTGAGAGCCTGAGCCTCTGGGGAGAACATTCTAGTGGGTGCTGGCGCCTGATTGGCTGTAGTTTGGACTATACATAATGACTAGGAGAGTCATAGATGTGGAAGTTTTTTGCCTACTGTAGCATTGGCTGCTTTACTTCCTGGTTCATTTTCTATTAGTATTACTACATATTTATGGCATATTATTGCTTTTTTATGTACCGTGGGACTCCCACTCCGACGACGGGGAATGATTCAGGCATGTGAATCTATGAAAGACACCAATACTGGAGAACCACAGATTACAGGTAAGTAACTATTGTTCTTCTCCTCCTTACGTCTGCATCTCCAGGTAAACATGGTTTTGAAATCTCGAGAGGCATCAAAATCTTTGGGTGCTGCATGTGAATACCCAATACAATACCGATGGAATGCCTCTCTCTCTCTCGAGCTGAGTAAGGCAACGCAGCGATTTGCGCTGCCTTGCCTCACTCCATATCTGTAAGGCATTACAAAGCCACGCAAAGTGTCTATGCATTGCCTCATAGATATGATTTCAAGATTTGCCCCACGGGGCATCATAAAAAAGGTGACACTACTACGGCACGGGGGGTGTGTGTCATAAATATGTCACTGTGTTTAGAAAATGTTATGGTTACAGATGCTATATTTGATAAACTCTTTAGCACCGCCGGCCTCGGCAACACTAGAACTCCTAAAGGATTTTTTTGGGCAAATCTTTCAATCACACATTATATAATTGGCGAATCAAGGGAATCAATCAAAATCAAAAAGCTATAATGCCAAACCAAAATATAATAACAGAAAATAGTAAGAGGTGTCCTCAATGCTGAAATTCTAATGAAAATATGTTTATATGTTATTATGAGTGTAGAGTCTTTTAAAGTCAATAACATATATAATTCAAAATCATTAATATTTTTTTTTTAATAGCCAAATCACAAATATTATCATACAGTTTAATACAATTTCCTTGTAGGGTCACATAGACATCTGTTACACAGCAGGGTCATAAAGTACTTCCATGCGTATTTCTGAGAATAGACTTTGCATTACTGACAACAACCACTTCACCAGACTCTATGATTACAGTACATGTGGTATTTTTATCTAAATTCTAAAGGTTGATGTTGAGGTAGGCCAATGTTTTGGTCTTTTTGTGGATCAATACCATGAGACGATGTTCAGTGGAGATAAAAGAAGTAGGACCCAAAGGTTTCATGGACATAGGTCTTGGGTGTGGGATGCCCGCACCTTGCTGTTAGCTACTGTTACCATGGCAATTTGATATGCCCGGTAACTTGCTATTTAAAAGAATTGCCTCTAACTTTTTTATTTGGATCGATCCTTGACCGTCTAAAAAAAAATTGGGATCTGCACTCACAACATATGCTTGCTTATTTACTTACTTATGCCTACTACCCCTCCTAGTGAATAGGCCATACACCAGTACTCTCCAGCCTCCTCTGTCCTGGGCTTTTCTTCCAATCTAACTCCAGGTTCAATCAGCTTGCAGTTAGCCTTGAGGCCTCGAAACCAGGTGTTTTTGGCCTTTCCCCTTTACTTTTCCCTTGAGGATTTTCCTCAGGCAGGTGTTGATGAAGGTCTGGACTTTGTTGGTGGTGGTCACTGTTGTCCTCCAAGTTTCAGCTCCATACAGGAGGACCTTATGTTGTTTTAAAAAACCTAATCTTGGTTTTCAGCGTTGGGTCCTTGGAGCCCCAGATATTCTTTGTCTGAGCGAAGGCAGCACTTGGTTTGCAGATTCTTGCCTTGACAACAGCGTCTGTGCTGCCCTGCTTGTCTATGACACTGCCCAGGTAGGGGAAGTCCTCAACCTCTTCCATTGCAACTGCAAGAGTGACTGCAGTTGAGTTGGCCATGTTAGCCTTCAGGATCTTGGTTTTTTCCCCTGTGAATGTTGAGGCCAAGTTGTTCTGATGTGACTGCCCCCATGTCAGTCTTCTCCTGCATCTGCAGATTGGTATGGGAAAGTAGTGCCAGGTAGTCTTCAAAGTCCAGGTCGTCTAGCTGCGTCCAAGGTGTCCACTGGATCCCATTTTTTCTTCTTGTTGTCGATGTCTTCATGATCCAATCTTTGGCCAGCAGGAAGAGAACAGGCGAGAGCAAACAACCCTGGCGGACTCTGAACTTCCATTGGTAGGCTTCCGCAAGTTGTCCTCCATGGACTATCTTGCAGTTCATTCCCTCGTAAGAGTTCTTTGATGCTTTAGTGGCGGAGGGGTCTCCCTGTCAACGCTGTTGAATGCCTTGTCATAGTTGAAAAAGTTGACATAGAGTGGGGAGTTTCATTCCATCAACTGCTCAATGATGATGCGCAGTGTTGTAATCGGGTTTCTACAGAATCTAAAGTTATGGAAGCTAGCTTACTGATCTCGCAACTGAGAGTGAACTTGTTCTTTCGCTCTGTTCAGAATTATGCTGTTGATCACTTTGTTGGGGCTGATTGAAGAGTTATCCCCCACTACTGGCCACATTGGCAAGACTTATCAAATCATTTGGCTTTTCAGTAGTGTCATACGGCAACAATACCCAAATAGTCATATTGGTATCCAGCATCCCAGAAGAGACAGCATCAATATTTAGCTCTTATATGGCTCAGATAGGTAAATGGATGAGGGTTAATTGCTTACAGCGTAACTCTGGGGAAAACAGAGGTCATTCTCCTGCTTAATGACAACTGATTCTGGTCACCAAGTTGGTGGCCTCAGGAAATGGATGTACTCCCCTCGCCAGTGAGAAGTTAGGAATATGAGAATTGTCATTTACAATAAACTCAACTATGAAGATCAGGTTAGTGCCCTTGCGTCCTCAGTATTCTTTACTTGGAGCATCATTAGAAACATTTTCCCTTTCATCCTGTCAGATCTTCAAAAACTGGTAGTGACCACCCTAGCCTTACCCAAATTGGAGTATGATAATGCCTTATTCATGGGTATTGCAAAAAGATTTCTCCACAAACTCTAGATGCTGCAAAATGCATTACCTTGGCTTCTTTTAGGAATTCCAAAACATCAACCTGTGTCTTGGGCCCTGGTCAAGCTGCACTGGCTTCTAGCCGAAAAAATAGAGGGATACAAAGCATTATCCATAGCCATTAAAGCATTACATTATGTTGGACCAGTCTACCTATGGGACAGATTTACCTGGTATACTCCATCTAGAAGACTTTGATCCTCTGATGCTAAGAAGCTTCTAGCAATGCCCAAGATTAAATGAGCACCATGGGGGGGTAGAAGTTTCTTTTTGGGAATGGCAAAGTTGTCAAACTTTCTCCCCATGAATCCGAAGAACTGCCCAGACGTCCTTAAGGAAATCTATTTAAAGCTGTTTCTTTACACATTAGAGTAGCTCCACCACTTCCTAAAGTCAGCCGCAGTGCCAAGATGCCTCGGTGCATTCGAGCGCTTTACAAAACTAAAAAATCTATTCAAATCCCTCTGTAGTTTGCACAGTTCTCAGGTCACCTTTCATGGGTATCTTGATGAGATATCCCTCTTTCCAATCTGTCGGCACCTTTTCCTCTTCCCAGATCCTTCCAAACATGGAGTAGAGCATATCTACTGATGTTTCAATGTCTGCTTTTAGTGCCTTTGCAGGAATGTTATGGGTCCTGCTGTCTTCCCATTTCTCAGATGTTTGATGGTTTGTCATATTTCTTCCTTGGTTGGGCTGCTGAAGCCGATTGGCAAATCCTTATCAGCTGGTTATATGTCTGTGGGAGACAGTGGCACAGACTCATTTAGCAGTTATTCAAAGTGCTCCATCCATCCTCTGTTGTCTTTCCAGCTTTGTCTCAAACAGGCCTTTCTGGTTTGCTGTATCTGCCGGAGAGTTTCCTTGTTATGTTTTAGAGTTCTTTTAAGTTTCAGAGGCTTGCTGCTTTCTGGGCTCCAGTGGCAAGACCATCGATGAATCTTTGTTGTCTGCTCTTAATCATCTCTTTGCTTCCATGTTGGTTTGGTGTATTCTCTTCAAGCTTCTGCCTTTTCTGCTCTTGTTCCAGCTGGTGTTGACTGCAGCTTTCTTTTCCTTGCTCTCTTGGGTTTTGCAGAGAGTCATCAAAAAGAAAAAGAGAATCAACATGAATGTCATCCAGTGCTATGCACCGACAAATGGCAGCATAGAAGAGGAACAAGAACAATTTTAGGTCCATCCTAGAGAAATTCCTTGAGAGAGACATCACCATACTGATGGGGGACCTCCATGCCAAAACTGTAAGCGACAACACTGGGTACAAAGAAGTCATGGGCAACCATGGCCTTGGCAACATGATCACGAATCGTGAAAGGCTCGCAGATCTCTGTGCGCTGAACAGTCTGGTGATAGCCGGTAGTGTATTTCCACACAAAAGAATGCACAAGGCAATGTGAGTGTCACCAGACCATTCAACAGAGAAGCAGGTTGACCATGTCAAGAAATTCCGGAGATCCCAGCAGGATGAAAGAGTTATGAGATGAGTGGACGTGATGTCAAGCAATCACTTTGTCATGGCCAGGCTAAAGCTAGAGTTGAAGAAAGCATGGATGGAACCGAAATAACAATGCCAGCGATATAACACCACCCACCTCAAAGATGTACAGACACAGTGTAAATACTCAGTCGCCCTCAGAAACATGCTTTGAGTCCTGCAAGAACTAGAGGACAACAGAGACCCAGTAGAAAGTCAGTGGGAGAAGATCAAAGAAACAGTGACATCAACCTGCCAGGAGTTACTGGGTCCCAAGACTCTTCATCATAAAGAATGGATCTCCACCCACAACTTATGCCAGAGTTTTTTGCCCTACCTCACCTCTAAAGGAGGAATAGAGCGTTAAGCATTTACATCAACCTCACAAAGTGAATTCATTTAGATTATCAGCTTTCTGTGGGATTTTCTGGTAGGAGGAAAGGCAAAGCAGTGCAGAAGAGGACACTATCAAACATGATAGTCCTCCCCATCAACATCTGCTACGCACTGGCCAACAAAATGCCCACGGTTGGCCTGCAAGCTAATCCCACCAGGGCAATGGCCGCTACAATTGCTTTGGCATGGGGTTCTCCTGTTCTAGACATTTGCCAGGCTGCAAAGTGAGCATCGAGGCACATGTTAAGGAGGCACCTGACAGTCAGGTGTGGCGGGATAGACACTTCCTCTGCTCTACAGGGCTTTTGACAGTCAGATGTGGCAGCAAGGATACTTCTGCTGCTATTCTCTGCTGAACTTTGGGGCCCGAGTCCACTCTCCAAACCCTCCACCTTTGGGAATTGCTGTTGCTGTATCTGTTCCAGAGGTGAGGAATCTGCGGTTAGAAATAGGCATCTGAAGAACAAGGTATTTACTTCCGGCAATTCTACTTCTAGTGCAGTCTCTGCCTCATTGCCAATTCCTCACTGCTCTCCCACCATTATGGGAGTGGACTCTTTTTAATGTCTAAAAAGGTCCCAACTTAGAAGATCAGTAGATTATCTCAGGAAATTTGTTTTACACTGCGTGTCTGACATATGGAAGGAGAAGGATAGAAGAAACTGCCATCGGGGTGCAGGAGAGGCACTAATATGCAGCTCCATTCTGCCACTTCTGAGATGTTACGGAGTCCTCACGGATCCTCACCGCACAACCTACCAGTGTTTGGGAGCTTTGGTGGTATGATCTTTCAGATCCATCTTGCACATGGGGACATTCTAGTGGTGAGTAATCTGCAGTTAAATAGAATAATCGCCAGAAACTACGAAGGTAAACAACTTGTTGTTCTCTACCCATGGCATTTGGATGAATGTATGTCCATGGTTGGGGTCTTTGAATAACACACACCCCAGAATCGGAACATGGCTCACTGAAGTACTGAGTTCTTTGGTCTCGGGACGTCTCAGATGTAGAAGGGGACCCTTTGACAGCGATCACCACTCTAAACCCTTTTATGAATTTGCGCCTACATAAAACATGTGAAAGGACATTGAGCAGGCATGCAACAAAAGCAGAGAGAAATGCTTGTTGTCAGAGGATTTCTATCCTCAGGTGGCCATTATCTGCATTTTTGGAAGACTTGCTGACTGGTTATTTTCCACTTCAGATCTAGGCGATACATAACATCTTCGAGTCAGGTGGGTGGCGCATTGAAGCTTCAATCCTGGCTCAAGCCAGATGTCTGGGTCTGGTTGATCCCGAGGTCCTCTTTGACTCCTGAGCAAACAATTAGCAGGTTTCCATGCGCCTTCTGCCCGGTGTCTGGACTCTCACCTTCTTCTCAAAGCTTCATTCTATAAACTCCCAAGTAGTAGGGGATGTGTTAGGAGAGGCAGGGGTGTACAGGTAGACTGATCATCAAGACACCATGGAGTCAGGTGAATGTGCACTGGGTGGGATGTTATGCAAGTGATTTTTCAAGCAGTCTTTTGTGTGATTGGACTCTTTGAAATCCAGTTAGCATTGTTCAAGATCAGCCCAAGTGAGGTACTATCCCCTTTCACTGACGATAATCAAAAATGCAAAAAAAAGACTGCATTTTATTTTGTGGCAGTGGAAGCTCTGTGTGAAAGTCTGTGTGAGTTCTGCACTTCACTTTTGCTGCAGTGAAAACCTGTAACTGTTGGATCTCAAATAAGTGTTAAATACCTTTAGTGAGGTGTTGAGATGCTCCTGAACTCAGTCTGTTTGTTTACTCAAGGGAAGCCAGTGATATTAACACAAAATAGTGTCCTACCTTCCCTTAATTTTGTACTTTTTTCTAGAAATACATCTTATGCTTATTTGATTTAAAGTGTCATACTGCCTATCTTTACTACTTTTAACTCAAAGAATTAAACACAAATACCTGCCCTTCGGATCTTAAGTGGATGAAAAAAAGGAGCTTTCCATCCAGTGGTTCAATTGCACAATGTGTAATCAGCAAACCTGGGTTCAAACCCGGTTTCCTGCTTGACAAAACGTTATAGATTTGTTATCTTTGATGTGAACATTTCTGTTGTGTATCGCTCTGATACCTTCTGGTCTTGCTAGCGCTATATAAAACTCTCAAACAAATAAATAAATATGATCCTAGTCATTTGATTTACTTTACTTCTCCCTTTTGTTCTTGATTACATTTAAAGCACATTAAAATAACTGTTAAGGATTCGCGTGGTACAAAAACATTTCTAGTAAATGGTTGAATAGACTCTAATAATGTATGAATGTTAACTATACAGGCCATGTGTAGGGGCCACAAGATATCTGACCTGGATCTTGTTCTTTTGACTTAGCCATATTTTTACATTTATTTTTGTTGCACGTTTTACATGCAAAATATTGGGGTGCTCGGCTCATGCTCAAGCTGACCCTTAAGGGGTATTCGTTAGGTGGGCTCAGGCTTGGCCCTGCCTATTAATTTGTTGACTTGCCCACAGCCCACCTCTAATCTTCGCCCCCCCCCCCTGTGTGTTGGGCTGGTGTTTGTTTAAAGCTATTTATTCCAAAAGTATTTCCTGATAGTTTGTTTCATTCGTCATTTCCCTTTCACACCCTTCCTGCTGAGTGATCATTCATGTGATGAGGTTGGACAGATTAGCAAAACAGTGACGTGTCAGAGTGAGAGGGGTGACTCAGCAGCTGTGGAAGGGTTTCTGCTGTGGCGGCCCATGTGTGTGTTTCACTGTTATAAAAATGACTACTTTGTAAAGCTAAGGAGTTAGGCCCATATGGGGCATTGGGTAGGCTGGATCTTATTATATCAAAAAACACAAAAACTTGCCTACACCTGAAGGAGCGAGCAATGTACTTTAAAGTGTGAACTAGCATTTGCTACTTGCAAAAGTGTTTTTCTTTGAGTGACGTGCTCCTTTTTTTTACTTTGTTCGTTATTTGTTGGATATAGATTCACTCAATTGAAAGAAAAACATAAATATATGATGTTTGTTTGTATAAAGTATTGTTTCTGGGATGTATGATGTTTATTTTACTTAGAGAATATGTGGAATGTAAATATATGTTTGTAAATTGCATTGTATAATAATGTAAATATATGAATGTACAGTTTTTCCTTTTCGTGCATAAATGTGAAAAAAATAGTTTAAAAGAATTATAAAGTAGAAGGGTATAAATAAAAATACCGGGTCAAACCAAAGAAACTGGTGTTTGATCTTTATGAGTAAGTCTTTTTTCAAATCTAGGTTGGTGTAGGCAAGTTTTTGTGTTTTTTGATAAAAATGACTACGTCACATTTTCAAGGTCTCAAGCACAGTCTGTGTTTGCCTGTTCTTTTTCAGCTTGTCTGCACAGTTTCTCTAAATGTGATCTGAATCCTTACTTATGTCTGTTCCTAGCTGCTGCTCCATGTGTGTGTGGTTTGCTGCGTGTATGTCTGCAACCTGTGTGATGCTCAACCGTGAATGTTTTTCCTCTGTTTATTAACGTCAATCTGTCTTTTGTTTCTGTGGGACTATTTGCATAAACTGTATATTTATTTCTCTGTGTGCCTCTATCTTTTCGATGCTAGGTAACCCTCTAAAATAAATATTAACCAAATAGTGGATATTGCTAGGATATTTTAAAAGCAAGCGTATTTGAAAATCCTCTAACAGACGCCACAGGCAGCCTCTAATCTATTTTTGAACCCCCACTGTAATGTGATTATCATAGAACCGTGTTACTTAATCCTAGTGTTAAAAAAAAAAGACACAGAAATAATCTGTTGGGTTCAGCTGACACCTAGCGGTTAAAATAGGAACGGCACACATCAGCAAATGACCAACAAAATAGCTTTGTGAAAGTAAACTGAGAATCATCAGTAAATTATATCGGAAGACAAGATTATAGTCAGATTTTAGGGTGAACGTCCCTGATGGACAGAAAGCTGTAGATTCCTACTGCCGTTTTGTGTTTTCTGTTGTTTTTTCTGTCTACTGTCCTTACAGTGTTCTTAACTTAAAGAAAAAAATATAAGAAAGGCCAGGGCGGCAGGCATTACTTTTTAATGTATTTTGTACAATTAAACACTCCATTGCTGTGCTCACCATAAGATTAGACAAACAATGTCTAATGGAGAATGGAGACAGAGTTCACCCAAAGTGTACAACCCCTTACTGATGGCAGTAACTACTGTCTACTCGCCTTGCTGTGGAGAAATGTATATGCTACCTGTTCCACTATTCCACTCTCCAACAATAGAAAAATGCAATTGTGGGAGGAAGCAGTAAGAATGCAAGCTGGGAAGTATGAAAGGGCTGCACATAGATACTCTAGTGTGACCACAAATAGATCACACACAAAGAGAAATACTGGCTGCTTTTTTCGTGCTCTAGCATTCTCACACGCCACCCTATTTCTAATAACGGAAGGGCTGATGAATAGGGGACAAATACGTCTTCAAAAATAAACACATATTTTTTTTGTCATTGCTGAAACTACATTATAGGACAATACAATCTATGGGGCTCACTACGATTGCGGTTTTCCCACATCCTCCGGGCCGGCGGTTGTGGGAAAACCGCTGCGGACCCGCCAAAGACCCACCGCCACATTAGGATGGCTGGTGGGTCCTGGTTTAAGTCCGCCGCTTTTCCGCCGCGGTCGGCTTACAACCGCGGCGGAAAAGCTCTAATATGGTAGCGGTGTCTCTCAGACACCGCCAGCCATATTAGGATGTGTCCAAAAAAATGCTTTTCCGCGGCGGGTTTTCCGCCGTGGAAAAGCATGTGGGACTTCACTGCGGGGGCCCGTTGCGGGCCCCCTGGGTGAAGGGGGGGTGGGGGGTGCACATGGGGGGGTACCTATGGTACCCCCCTGTATTTGTATGCAGAAATCGGCAGGCACCGCACGGTGCCAGCCGCTTTCTGCATACAAATGCAATGTATGCATTTTTACCATTGCGGCGGGTGCAGCTTGAAGCCGCACCCGCCGCAATGGTAAAAATAGAGGATGTGACCGCCATGGTGGCGGTCACGTCCTAATTTCACAGGAGGGAACTCCGCAGGCCATGCGGAGGTTCCCTCCTACTCAGGGGTCGCGGATGTCCGCGATCGTAATGAGCCCCTTAATGCCTGTTACTCTGTTTCTTTTATTGTCCTGTCCTGTCAAGAGGAGGTTGGGCTAAACAAATACTTGAAAGTTTTACATAAATGCATGCATGTGCAAGTGCTGTTGATCCAGAGAGACCTGACACAGACTTCCACATCTGACGTGAAGTTGGTGGACCAGACTATCTGCTCGTGGAAGCTCTTCTGTTGCCACCAGTAGCTGCCTGTCTGTGCTAGGCCCGGTGCTCCTTTGCAGCAGAAGGGACCCTGAACAACAAGACTACTGCACTGTGTTGCTCCATCACACATACTCCTGGGAAATTTGGTGCTCATATTTCTTCTTCAGTGTGGAAGAGAACTAATTTCCTTCAAAATGTATGTTCCTTATTGAGTCAGGCTGCGTGACGAGGCGAGCAAGACCTCTGACCTCCTGGTCAGGGTAACTGCTCTCCCCTCGTGCAGCTCCATCCTTAAGGAAATGCCCGCAGCGCCTTCTGGTCTCCCAGGTAGGTGTTCAAGGCACTCCTCCACCAGCAGCCTCCTGCCTGCTCCTAATCCCTGGTGGTCCAGTGGAAGAGCCTGCTCTTCTGCTGGTCCGCTCTGTCAGCCTTTTCTGTTTGTTGTTATTCTGTCTTTTTTCTGTTCTGTTTTTTCTGTCTTTTCAGTTTTGCCTATTTTTCTGTTTCCCTCTGTTTATGCCTTTTTCCTGCTGCTGCTGCCCCCGTGGCACCACCTCCCAGCGTGTTCCCCGTCCCGCCTCCCAGCTGCTCTCCCTCCCCTGACCCTACTTAATGGCAGCTGCTGCTCCAAAGTCACGCCAAAGCCAAGTTGTCTGCACCCCGACTGCCACCAGCTCCAGTCCCTGGTCCCCTGACTCCTGCCACCACGAACCCAGCCCTCTCCAAGCACTCAACCATGGACGCGCCAACAACTGCCAGCTCTCGATGCTGAGCAACTCGCAAGGCCCATTCTCCTGCTGCCACTGCCGCCGCACCTCCGGACCGAGACAGCCACTGCCAAACCACCGGACGCCAGCACACACAAACCGCTGAGCTGCATCTTCCTCAACGTGTGCTCCCTGCACAGACACTCAGCAGAAGTTTGGGACCTACTCAACACAAACTCGCCCGATGTCTCCTTCCTAACAGAGACCTGGACTAACGCCAGCTCCACTCCCGACATCGCGACCACCATAAAAGATCCTGGGGAAATACCGCCCCCAAGAAGGCCTCACCATCATGCACAAAAGCTCCCTCCGACTGACAACCACCAACTCGGATGATGCCTCAACTCCCATGGAACACATCCACTTCCAGATCCAGCCCAACCCTGGAACGACACTCCGCGGAACACTCACCTACAGACCACCCAAACCAGGGCGCTCTACGACAACTTCGATGACCAGGACAACGGCACCGACCCTCCACCCTCCACCAGTGATGGCACCTAGCTGACATTTCTCACCTGGACCTCGGTCACCACAGAAGGTGACTTTCATGTTGGGTCGTCTGTCGGAGTTCGGGAGGGAGGCGACCACAGAAGACACCACAAAGACTATGAAAAGCATCCACTCCAGAGCACCTTCTGACCCCTGCCCACCGCACATCTTCCACAGGGCCGCCTCTACTATCGCACCTGAACTACGACGGCCAATCTACTGCATCCGTGAAACAGCCACGTGCCCTGATGACTGGAAACGTGGTGAAGTCAAACCCCTCTTCAAGAAGCCCTCTGCAGACCCTACTAACCTCAAGAACTACAGACTCATCTCTCTTCTTCCCTTCGCCATCAAAGTCATTGCAAAAGTCGTTGACACCCAGCTAACGCACTTCATAGAGACTACCAACATCCTCACTCATCTCAATCCAGATTCCACAGCACCAAGACGGCCCTCATAGCCGCCACTGAAGACATCTGCACCCTACTCGATCAAGGCCACACTGCAGCCCTAATCCTACTAGACCTCTCAGCAGCCTTTTACACCATCTCCCACCTCACACTAGCTGCCAGACTCCACGACACTGGTATCCAGGAAACTACCTTAGACTGGATTCATTCTTTTCTCTCTGAAGAACACAAAGAATAAGACTCCTATACTCAAGGAAGACCGTCATCCACTCACTCTTTACCAGCAGGCTGGACTACAGAAACACGCTCTACGCTGGAAACAACAAAACACTCCTTTGGAACTCCAGACCGTCCAAAACGCAGCAGCAAGACTCGTGCTCGGCATCCCACGACATGACCACATCACCCAACACCTCCGCAACCTCCACTGGCTCCCCGTCGAAAAGAGAATAACCTTCAAACTCCTCACTCACGTCTACAAAGCCTTCCATAACACCGGACCCAAATACCTCAATGAAAGAATCTCCCTCCACTCCCCCAAGAGAAACCTCCGCTCCGCCGACCTAGCCCTAGCCACGGTCCCCTGCATACACTGAGCCAGAACGGGGGGCTGACTCCTCTCCTACATCGCAGTAAAGACCTGGAACAAACACCCTCTCAGCATCAGATGTAGCCCTACACTGCAAATATTCGGAAAGGACCTCAAGACCTGGATCTTCAGATGACCATGGAGCTGCCCAAACCCCCACGCCCCTGCGCTTTGAGACCCTAAAGGGTGAGTAGTGCGCTCTATAAATCCCTGATTGATTGATTGATTGATTGATTGAGGTTTTAATGACCATGTTGCAAGTATTAGTAATGATTTTGCACTTTGGAACAAATATAAATTAAGATTGTGTTACCAAAAGGAGAGACAGCAAAGGCATCATCTACTCTTTTGGACCTACAGCTCCTAATAGGAACTTACCGTTTTCTATAAAGAACTGATGCTATTGCGTGTTGGTATATGTTTCAGTTGGCATGCAAGATGTCGAGGCTCACACAAGAGAAGGCATCTCTAGTTAGCTGTTATTTCATGCTGCTACATGTTTCAAATGGTAAGCAGTCAAAATATCGAATTGTTAATATTGACCTACACTAATATCTAGTTTTTAATACCGTAGGGACAGAATATCGAAGTCAAGAATATCGTTAACCAGAATATCGACTGCAAGGTAAGTAATATTGATTTTTTAAAATATCGAAGTAAGTAATATCGAAGTAAATGATATTGTTAGCAAAAATATCGTAATATTATCGATTTTTTTATAGTGTTATGTATATTAGTATGTATTTTATATGTATGTTTAACTTTTTTTAATGTTTTTCATTCATTTTAAATATATGTATTAAATGTTTGAAAATAGTATTTGTTTAAAAATTAATTTTGCGTTTTACTATCAGAGCAGGTTGTGGGTTTATAGGGGAATAGGGTGATAAGTAATGTAATTATAATTAATGAATTAATATGTTTTTATGTATTGTTATTGATTGATAATTTTGTGTATATTAATTATTAATTGGTAATGAATTTTTATTAATTGGTTAATTTATAATTATATTAATTATAATTGATTTATATTAATTGTTATTTATTGTTAGTAATTAATTTTTTGGGGTAATGTTTTATTAATTGATTTATTGATTGTTATTTTTAATGTGTAGGGGGTTGTGGGCTTATAGGGGAATAGGGTGGGAAGTAATTTAAATATAATTAATAAATTAATCTTTTTTATTTGTTATTGATTATTAATTTCTTGTTAATTAATTATTAATTGTTAATTAATTTGTATTCATTGGTTAATTTAAAACTATATTAATTATAATTAATTCATCATTAATTTTTTATTTATTGTTAATTACCTTATTGTTGTTTACTTATTAATTGGTAATTAATTTTTATTGATTAATTGATAGTCAAATTAATTGTGTTATTTTTTATTTGTAGCGCTTTGTGTGTTTATAGGGGAATAGGGTGGGAAGTAATTTAATTTTATTTAAGTAAATATAAATGTAATTTAATAGGTATTTATTAATAATGTTATTGTTAAATGATTATTAATATGTTATTTATTTTATAAAAAATATTTAATTGATAAGTATGTCAATTTAACCCCTCCGCTATCCAACACTTTCCCTACTGTTGCACTCACTGCAGTGGAAATAGTAATTTTTAACCCTACGCTATCCAACACTTTCCCTACTGTTGCACTCACTGGAGTGGGAATAGTAATTTTAACCCCTACGCTATCCAATACTTTCCCTACTGTTGCACTCATTGGAGCGGGAATGGTAATTTTTATCCCTACGCTTTCCAACACTTTCCCTACTGTTGCACTCACTGGAGTGGGAATAGTGATTTTAACCCCTGTACTATCCAACACTTTCCCTACTGTTGCACTCACTGGAGTGAGAATAGTTATTTATTAACCTACGCTATCTAGCACTTTCCCTATTGTTGCACTCACTGGAGTTGGAATAGTAATTTTATTTACTCTGCTATCTAATATTTTTTGTATTATTTTAGCGAATGTCGTGTATAATTAATTTTAAAAAGATAAAAAAGAATTTAAATTTTTTTAATTTGTATTTATATATTTATTTAATTTTAATTTATATTATTGTTTTATGTGTATAGATGTATTTATAATTTATTTGAGAAAATTAAACATTTGATGAGGTTATTAAAATAAATATTAAAACATTTTAATAAGTATATATATTATATAATATATAGATTACTTATAATTTGTAAGCATTTAAAAAATATTTTAACTTTATTTTAATTATATGTATTATTTACTTAATTTACAATTTTTTTAACTTAAAGAAAAAACGTTATTTTTAACAATGATATTTTTGACATCGATATTTTTTTCTCCGATATTTTTGTACTTACCATAATGTTGATAGGATGTCGATATTCTTGACTTCGATATTTTTGCTGCGATATTTTTGTAGGTCGATATTGTGACCTTATATATTTTGTCAGGGATTCGTTTCAAATGGCATGTTAGGTGCTGAAGCTCCTAGAAGAGGAGGAAGAAGTTTTAGTGAGCTGTGATTACGTGTTGGCGTATGTTCCAAATTGCATGTGCGATGCCAAAGCTCACAGAAGAGAAGGCAGCTCTAATTAGCTGTGATTGCATGTTGAGTAAGTTTCAAATGACACATGAGATTGCAAAGCTCACAGAAGGGGAGAAAGCAGCTCTAGTGAGCTGTGATTGCATGTTGGTATGTGTTTCGATTGGCATGTGAAATGCCAAAGGTCACAGAAGAGAGGGCAACAGCTCTAGTGAGCTGTGATTGCGTGTTGGGTAGAAGCATTTTTCTAGACTTATATTTTTGTGCAATAAATAATAAGGTCAGGCTTTGCTGTTACTTGTGGCTTAGCTTCTCAGCGCGTCGCTTCTCAGCGCTGTATTTTAACCTGCATGCGCATTTAATTGCGTTTATTTTTACATTGCTTTGCTGCTTGGCCTGGGGGAAAGGGCTTCCACTTACTTGCATTTAAAAGGTTGATGCACCGCAGTTTTGGCGGGTCCGGGTCCCGAGGGGGCATGTTTATTTAACTTTAGCCGCCATTTTGGATTGGGCTGTTGGCGCTTTTCACGGGCGCCATCTTAGAGCGTCCTGACGCTCGTTTCAGCCCAGGGGACGCCTATTTAAGGCGGACTCGTGGTGTCTGACGGCGGTCAGGCTTTGCTGTTACTTGTGGCTTAGCTTCTCAGCGCGTCGCTTCTCAGCGCTGTATTTTAACCTGCATGCGCATTTAATTGCGTTTATTTTTACATTGCTTTGCTGCTTGGCCTGGGGGAAAGGGCTTCCACTTACTTGCATTTAAAAGGTTGATGCACCGCCGTTTTGGCGGGTCCGGGTCCCGAGGAGGCATGTTTATTTAACTTTAGCCGCCATTTTGGATTGGGCTGTTGGCGCTTTTCACGGGCGCCATCTTAGAGCGTCCTGACGCTCGTTTCAGCCCAGGGGACGCCTATTTAAGGCGGACTCGTGGTGTCTGACGGCGGTCAGGCTTTGCTGTTACTTGTGGCTTAGCTTCTCAGCGCGTCGCTTCTCAGCGCTGTATTTTAACCTGCATGCGCATTTAATTGCGTTTATTTTTACATTGCTTTGCTGCTTGGCCTGGGGGAAAGGGCTTCCACTTACTTGCATTTAAAAGGTTGATGCACCGCCGTTTTGGCGGGTCCGGGTCCCGAGGGGGCATGTTTATTTAACTTTAGCCGCCATTTTGGATTGGGCTGTTGGCGCTTTTCACGGGCGCCATCTTAGAGCGTCCTGACGCTCGTTTCAGCCCAGGGGACGCCTATTTAAGGCGGACTCGTGGTGTCTGACGGCGGTCAGGCTTTGCTGTTACTTGTGGCTTAGCTTCTCAGCGCGTCGCTTCTCAGCGCTGTATTTGAACCTGCATGCGCATTTAATTGCGTTTATTTTTACATTGCTTTGCTGCTTGGCCTGGGGGAAAGGGCTTCCACTTACTTGCATTTAAAAGGTTGATGCACCGCCGTTTTGGCGGGTCCGGGTCCCGAGGGGGCATGTTTATTTAACTTTAGCCGCCATTTTGGATTGGGCTGTTGGCGCTTTTCACGGGCGCCATCTTAGAGCGTCCTGACGCTCGTTTCAGCCCAGGGGACGCCTATTTAAAGTCGTCCTCTCCGCGCAGCGGGAACGCGCAGCTGGGACGCCGTCGCTTAGCCGGAGTCGTGCCTGAGTCCTGCCCGTCTGCGCCCGTCCGCGCTAAGGACGCGCAGGACTCTGGCCAGGCCCTGCTGGTACGGGGTGCGGTTGGTAATTTCTAGCCATGTTGACATACTCCTGTGATACCTTGCGCGACCTGGGACGCCGGACGGCTGGCTGTAGCTTACCCCTCCTACATCCATTGGACGGTCCCTATTATTGTGCTGGCTGTCAGTGGTTTTTGGAGCGAGCTACTTCCATCGCCCCCACACTTCCGGTGGCAGCCGTTTGCAACACCTGCCCGGAGCATGTTCTCCGTATTTTTAGTTTTAATGCTAGGTCTCTGGTGTCACACTATCAGGTAGTATTTGACCTGTTGCAGGATGAAAGCCCGGACATCGTGGCTATCACCGAGACATGGCTGAAAGATGAGGACGCAGCCATTATTAATCTGGGTTTCCCCCCTGACTATACAGTCCGTACCCTTAATCGATCTTCTAGGGGAGGGGGAATTGCCCTGGCTATTCGTTCTAGTTTCACTTGCTCCTGGACCGCACTGACCATTGCGGGATGTGAAAGTGCGTTGTTTAAGATTCTGGTTACTCCTCACTTCTCACTCTCGGGGATGGTGGTCTATCGTCCCCCAGGGAGCGAGGCGGCGTTTCGCGCCGCTTTCCCTGACGTGGTCAGCTCCTTGGTGGTGGGGTGTCCCAATTTTTCGATTCTGGGGGACCTTAATCTCCATTTCGATAGACCTAACCTACCTGCGGTCAGTGGCATTCTCACGGATTTGGAGGCCTTACAGCTGCTGCAGCTTGTTCAGCAGCCCACCCACATCGGTGGCCACACGCTAGATCCCTTCTTCACTAATTTGACAGAGGCTTCTGTCACTGCCGTCTCGCCCCTGGGTTGGACTGATCACTCTTTGGTCGCCATTAGTACCCCTTTACCAGGTAGGACCGTCATCCCTCCTGCTAAGCTGATCGTAAGGCGGCACTGGGGCAAATTACAGTTGGAAGATCTGCACCGTGTCCTCGCTGCAGAGCCATTACATCCGTTTGTAACTGCTGATTCAGGTTACGATGGGTTCTGCGCGTGGATCTCCAAGGCGCTAGATGCGCTCATTCCACTCACCGCCTGTAAGACCAGTGCTAGAGAATCTAGCCCATGGTACGATAGCGCCCTACGTGCGCTCAAGGGCAGTTGCAGGCGCGCAGAGAGGGCTTGGCGGAAGGCGTACGATTCGGGGAAAAAAGCTATCTATCTCGTCTCCGTCAAAGTATACCATCGGGCTGTGTGCCGTGCTCGGGCATCGTATTATACTGCCGAAGTCGGCAACAGCTCTAACCCCTCGAAAACTATTTTCAAATTGATGAAGGATCTTCTAGCTAAGCGCCCCGATGCTCAGACGACGGGTTCCACTGCTCATTGTGAGGCTCTTGCGGCGTTCTTTCAGGAAAAGGTCCAAAACATCTATATGACCTTTCCATCCACAGGACCCCCAGTTGAGTCTCCGATTTCCATCTGTGGAGACTCGGCCCTGCGCTCGCTTCCCCTGTTGACATCGGAAGGGTTTAACATCTTGGCAAAGCAGGTGAAATCTGGGTCCCCCGCCGACCCTCTCAGTTCGGCTCTCTTTAGAGATGAGTCGTTCGTGGGTCGGACCGTGGTACACTCCCTGATCAACATCTCGTTGGAGTCGGGCACGGTCCCCCGCAGCTGGAAGCGGGCGATGGTTTCCCCCATTCTAAAGAAACCCTCACTGGACCCAGACAAGCCTGAAAACTATCGGCCTATCTCTTTGCTTCCCTGGCCTACCAAAGTAATGGAGGCCCATGTCAACAAAGTTCTCTCGGCCCACCTCATCCAGTTTAACATCTTGGATCCCACCCAAAATGGCTTCCGTGCTGGTCACAGCACGGAGTCTGCCCTTCTCTCCATGGCTGAACACCTACGCACAGTGATGGATGCGGGGCAGACAGCGGCGCTCGTTTTATTAGATCTGAGCGCCGCGTTCGACACCGTGTCCCATCCTATCCTGTTGCATCGCCTGGAGGAGGTCGGGCTGGGTGGCTCTGCCCTCCAGTGGTTTCGCTCCTTCCTGAACGATCGTTTCTTTAGCGTTGCGCTGCCACCGTACCAGTCCCAATTCCTTCCTCTGAGACAGGGGGTCCCGCAAGGCTCCTCGCTGAGTCCCACGCTTTTCAATCTGTATGTGAGACCGCTGGCTGAGATCGTCAAGCAATGGGACATGACTATGGTCTCGTATGCTGACGATACTCAGCTAGCGGTGACTATCAGCGGGGATGCGGACCGGGATGCCCCCAGGTTTCAGAGTGGACTTAGGGCGGTGGCAAGCTGGATGAAGAACAACTGTCTCCAGCTCAACGCGAAGAAAACCGAGATCATGATCGTTGGCAGGAGGGCGGAACTGTGGGGGGACAAGTGGTGGCCCATTGAACTGGGGCCGGTCCCTCTCCCGGTCACTGAACTTAGGAACCTGGGAGTGTGGATGGATCCCGCTCTCAGCTACGAGGGCCACTCGAAGAAAATCGCGGCCGGCTGTTTTGGCATCTTGCGGTCGCTGAGGCCCATTCTTAAGTTCTTTGACCGTGGTACCAGGCAGCTGATAGTCCAGGCCACGGTATTATCTCGCCTGGACTATGCCAGCTCGCTTTTGGTAGGGACCAACGTGGCGGAGACTACCCGCCTCCAACGAGTGCAGAATGCCGCGGCTAGAGCCATTGTTGGCTTACCCCGAAGGAGCTCCGTTTCAGGAGTCTTGAGATCCTTGCATTGGCTCCCCATTAAATCACGCATCCAGTTCAAGGTGTTGTGCTTGGCGTTTAAGATCTTGAGGGGAGTAGGTCCGCCAATTCTTGCTGACCTCCTGTCGTGGTATGTTCCTTCCCGTGCTTTGAGATCGGGAAGCCAAGCGCTCGCGGTGGTCCCCCGATACAGGTTGTGTCGGGCTGGTGGTCGCTCTTTCTGGGTGAGGGCGGCTGAACTCTGGAATTCCCTCCCAGTGGACTTGCGGCTACTGGCTGACCTCTTGGCCTTTCGCAAAGCTTTGAAAACGTTTCTTTTTTAAATAAATCTTTTATCTGTGTTGTGTTTCTGCTATCTGTTGCACATTGCCTGCCATGCGCCAGGACGCCCCTTAGCTGGGGCAGCTGTGCGCAATACAAAAGTGCATAACATAACATAACATAACATAACATAAATACTAATCTTTTTAGGTCTCGCCTGTCGATGCGCATGCGCATCGAGCAAGCGAGACTATAGGGGCTCATCGACTCTTTATCTAACTTGCAAGGAATCGTGGCGATTCCTTGCAGTGCCCGTGACTTTTAAGCTCAATGCGCATGTGCATTGAGCTTAAAAGCGCGTGCACAGCCGCCCGCATTCCTCCGACACCTTTGAAGTGAAGCTTAGCTTCACTTCAAAGGCCCGGCTTCTTCACACCCACATGCCGCTCTGCCCCGCTCCGCCCCCTCCCCTGAGTCATCCTGCCTGCCCCTTCCCGCCGTGTCGCATTTCTCCTCCCCCCTCCCCTCTCTTCCCTCCGTCTTGTTTATTTTACCCGCTCTGGCCCCTCGCATTTCTCCTCCCCCCTCCCCTCTCTTCCCTCCGTCTTGTTTCGCATGTACCCCCTCCTTTATCCCAATCCCTCTCAGCAGTTTCCCTTTTAGCAGCTCTCGTCTTTACTCGCACCCGCCTCCCACACCGCGGACGCTTCCATCTCGCGTGCACCTACTCCCTTCTTCCATTTCCTTTTAGCAGTTTTATTTCCACCAGCTCCCCTGTCTTTACTTGCACCCGCCTCCCACACAGCGGACGCTACCATCTCGCATGCACCTACTCCCTTCTTCCATTTCATTTTAGCAGTTTTATTTCCACCAGCTGCCCTGTCTTTACTTGCACCCGCCTCCCACACAGCGGACGCTTCCACCCGCCCACTGCCCCTGCGTCCATCCAGACAGAGGCCATTTACACCCGCTGCCACCGTTTTAGCACTGTCAAAGTTTAAATATTTTAAAGTCTTAAAATTATAAAGTCTTAAAATAAACATTTATTTAAAGACGCATTTTAGACGAGAGCGTGTGAGTGTATATGTGCGTGAGCATGCCTCAGTGCCTTTAGTTGCACCCACCTCCCACACATCTGACGCTTCCACCCGCCCACTGCCCCGTTTACTTTGTGTACTCCCCCACAGAGGACATGCCCACCCACTGCCACCGTCTTAGCAATGTAAAAGTTTGCATTTATTAAAGGGCTAAAATAAATTTTTAATTAAAGTCGCATGACAGACAAGAGAGTGTTTGTATATATGTGCGGGAGCATGTGTCCATGCCTTTATTTGAACCCGCCTCCCACACAGCGTACGCTTCACATGCCCACTAACCACGTTTAGTATGTGTACTCCCACACAGAGGGCATTCCCACATGCTGCCACCGTATTAGCACTTTAAAATGTTGCATTTTTTGAAGGATTAAAATAAATGTTTCATTAAAGTCGCTTCACAGACAAGAGCGTGTGCGTGTATATGTGCGGGAGCATGCCTCCATGCATGTGTGTTTGAGTGTGAATATGTGTAGGTATGTAGGAGTGCCTGCATATGTGTGCTTGTTTATGTGTGTGTAAATTGCTAATGCCCTATATGTTTGTGCATGCTTTTTTTGTGTGTATATTTATGTGCGTGTGTAAGTTTGTATGTGCTGGTCGCTGCATGCATGTGTAGTTGCATACATCAGTGTATACGGCTGCAAGTGGATGGGTTTCCAAAGGTGTGCCTGGTCTGTGTTTGCACGTTTTTTTTTCATCTGTGCTTGCGCGTTTGTATGTCTCTGTGCATCGGTGAATTTAGAAGTTTTATTTAATTGCAATTAAGTCTCTGGGGTGGATGAAATTTTTTTTTTTTTTACTAAAACCGAGAGGTGTGACAATAACTAACGGCGCATAATGAAGAACCCAATGCAGGGAAATCTCTACAAGCTTTAAAAGTTTACACTAAATTAATACATCTAATTATTTTGCTACGTATTTTGAGACAAATATAACATCTATCCCTTCTTACATGCAAACCACCAACATTTCACTTGGTAGCGAAACAAACGTACCGAAACAAACGTACAAGATTGAAGGGATTCAACCTATAACCTGTAAAGATCGCTTTTCAGGATACAGCCTGGAATTATTTCGCACTACTCCTTTACATTTGTGTACAAGTACACAAGGGAAGCACAGTTCATTTTCATACATGCCCAATTATATTACATGTGGTTTGAAAACTCAACAGGGCTTAGTATGCTTGTTCCACAATATATAGAGCGCGTGCATTAAGGAATTCTGTTTGCGAGGTGCAAGGTAATTTTCAAAAAACAAGCGCTTTTATTACATTAAGTATTTACTGAAGGGAAAAACATTTGCGTGGTTGTGCATTTTGTTACAGAAATACCGGTTCTACACTCTGTTGGTACACATCTGTGTCGTTTTTTTTCATTTTCTCTGCTACAATTATTAATTAGCAAGTGTTACTTTGGAACCGACAACTGGCGCCACTGGGGACAAGGCAGACAGAGCCATTCTTAAGGGGGTACCCCCTCCCTTCTCCCTTAGCAGCATGTGCATCCGCCTTCTCCAGCTCTTCTGCTTGAAACAGACAACAGGCGCCAGTGGGCAACAACATAGACAGAGGCATCCTGCTTGACGATGGGTTTGTCAATTACGTGTTAACACTAAACCGACCCGAGGAGCCAGGAGAGCACAAGCTCTCTCTCTACACATCGCTCTCTCTAACTCTCTCTCCACACACCTCTCTCTCTCTCTTTCTCTACACACCTCTCTCTCTCTATATGCATCTCTCTCTCTCTATATGCATATCTTTCTCTCTCTACACACCTCGCGTACTCTTACTATCTCTCTCTCTCTCTACACACCTCTCTCGCACTCTCTCTCTCTACACAACTTTTATTTAAGTATTATTATTATTATTTTAAAAAAAGCCATTGTTATTTGTAATATCAATATATCCAAGTCTCACATAAATACAACACATATTGCATTACAAATACTATAGGTGTCACATTTGCTATTGGCATTGTGAATGACAAAGCTATTAATTTTGCTATTATTTTTATAATTGTATGGCTAGTGTTGACTAGACTTTGAAGCGCTAGAAGGCCTGCTTTGCACTACTTGGGAACCCAAGGCTCGAGTAACCAGACTTTTGTTGTTTTTCTTCCCGGGGATTGGGTTGCAGCGTGTGAGGTGGGACGCCAAAGAATGAGGAGCTTTCTCGTGTTCAACCACTCCGCTCTGCGAGTTTTAACTGCATCAGTGACTGGAGAAGCCTCGCCCGCGGTCTGAGTCAAAATAAACATCGCCCTTTCACTTTCCTATATTATATTTTGTTAAAAAAGCGTCCATACACGGTTTGCAAACTTCTCACAATTTCCGGTCTCCTTCCCATGCCCCAAATAAAACACAGGGAAACTGTGCTGTTCGTCATTGCAGAACGTTTTATCAACAATAAGTTTTTATATGTATCCAACCAGAGACATTTTGGTATGTTGCATCTTTGACCAAGTCCATATGGAGCAATCGTCCTGGCAAGACTGACATCCCAGAGACCAGGGACCCAGGTCAGCTGTGAAACAGCATCCCCCACTCTGCCTCATTCCGCCTCACTCCACCTCACTGTTCCTTACGGTGCCTCATTCCACCTTATTGTGCCCCAGGCTCTGTACATGGGCTCAGCTGTGTAACAGCATTACCCATTCTGCCGCAGTGCCACATCATTATTTGCAACATAATTACACTGCACTCCATGCAACTTACACTCCAAATACCACTCAGTGCCACATAATTACAAGCCACATAATTACACTGCGCTCAATGCAACATAAATACACTCCACATAATACCACTCAGTACCACATAATTACACGCCACATACTTACTCTACTCAATGCAACATAAATACACTTCATATAATACCACTGAGTGCCACATAACTACACCATATAATTACACTCTCCTCAATGCAACATACACTCCACACAATACCACTCAGTGCCACATCATTATTTACAACATAATTACACTGCACTCAATGCAACATACACTCCAAATACCACTCAGTGCTGATCTGCTGCTCTCTTCCATCCCACCTCCTCTTTAACTCCCTGTTCTCTTCTCCTGTGCTGATCTGCTGCTCTCTTTCACCCTGCATCCTTCTTTAACTCCCTGTTCTTTTCTCCCGTGCTGATCTGCTGATCTGCTGCTCTCTTTTACCCCGCCCCTTTTTCAAATCCCTGTTCTCTTCTCCTGTGGTGATCTGCTGTTATCTTCCACCCGCCTCCTTCTTTAACTCCCTGTTCTATTCTCCTGTGCTGATCTGCTGCTCTCTTCCACCCCACCGCCTTCTTTAACTCCCTTTTCTCTTCTCCTGTGCTGATCTGCTGCTCTCTTCCACCTGCCTCCTTCTTTAACTCCCAGTTCTCTTCTCCTGGGCCGATCTGCTGTTCTCTTCCACCCGCATCCTTATTTAACTCCCTGTTCTCTTGTCCTGTGCTGATCTGCTGCTCTCTTCCACCCTGCATCCATCTTTAACTCCCTGTTCTTTTCTCCCGGGGCTGATCTGCTGCTCTCTTCCACCCCGCCCCCTTCTCCAACTCCCTGTTCTTTTCTTCTGTGCAGATCTGCTGCTCTCTTCCACATGTATCCTTCTCCTACCGCACACACACATACATACAACCACGCACACACACACATACAACCACGCACACACACACATAACCACACAAACACACACAACCACACCACGCACACAACCACACAAAAAAAACAACCACACAAAAAACCAACCACACACACAACCGCACACCGCACACACACAACCGCACACAACCACACACACACACACACACACACCACACACCACACACATCAATCTGTCGCCCTCACTCTATCTATCTATATGTCGCACTCACTCTATCGATCGCACTCACTCTATCTATTGCCCACACTCTATCGCCCTCACTCTGTATCTATTTATCAATATATCGATCTATTTGCCTCACTCTATCTATCGCCCTCACTCTAGTTATCTATCTCTCTCTCTATATCTATCTATATATTTCTATCTATCTATCTATCTATCTCTATCTCTCTATCTATCACCCTCACTCTGTCTATTTATCTATCTATCTATTGCCCTCACTCTATCTATCGCACCACCACAGCATCACTCAGGGAAATGCAATAGGTCTCGCAGCATTAGAGTTTGTGCTTTTAGAATTGTTTATGGGTTGTTTTTTTAAATCTTTAGCATTTTTGTTTCCTGTAGGCAATGCTAAAGAATTACAAAGAAAAAAAAGCCATAAACAAATCTAAAAGCTCTAACTCAAATGCTCCGAGACCTATTGCACTGTGTGAGGGTGAGGGGTTGAGGGTGAATGCAATAGGTCTCGCATTAGGAAAGTTTGACCTATTGGTATTGTAAATGACACATTTTGTATTTATGTGGCATTGCCTACAGGAAACAAAAATGCTAAAGATTTAAAAAAAAAAACCCATAAACAATTCTAAAAGCACAAACTCTAATGCTGCGAGACCTATTGCATTTCCAATGCTTGTTTATGTTGCTTCTAATACACATTTGATGAGTGAATATGATTACAGTTGAAACGAGTTTAATATGATGTATAGAAGTGTGTGTGTTTATTACTGTAATTTAGTTATGCCTCATTTATGTGAAAATGCCATCTTGGACAAAATAGATACTGTCTTTGTCATTCAATCGCTCCTGTTTCTTCCCCTTTCCATTGTGTCCCCCTGCACATCATTTCTTCTCACAAGCTCTACAGAGAGAAGTCAAACTGAAGTAATAGTTTATTTCCACTTATGTGAATACAAACCTTTCAATGATGTCTGTAGTTCTTACTTGTTGCAACTTCCAAGGCCGTTTCGCTGTAGCTCCATTGCTAAGTCTGGTCTTATTCATTTGTGTGAAGTATCATTGTTGAAATATGTCATTTTGTTTGAGCCACTTCGGATGAAGTACCTTCGAAGCTGCTGAATGCTTTCTTAAAATAGGATAGCGCTTATGTGTTAAGGTAATGATATTCAAGATTCTGGTTCACCAAAGAGTTTATACTTTCAATCATACTACAATGATTCTTCTGTGTTACTAATTTGCCGGAAACCGGTCCTTGGATGCTTGTTTCCAGTCCAGGGAGGACCTGGCTTGGCAGTTCGGGCTTTACTGTTCCCATGGGGCACAGGGTCAAGACTGATTTGCATATGGCTAGGTTCAAACTGGAATGGCATGGTGAGCAAAAAAATGATGGATTTCGGCCCAGGTCTCTGTACTGGGGTGAATGTATGACATTGTTCTGCATTCTGTCCATCAACTGTTATTTTTGCATTTGTCACCCCGAGTGGGACGGGTATGCTCAGACGTGTGTCCCGTGCTCTCCATGCCACTGAAATCAAGCTATCCTGGCTGATGAGGGCTGAAAGCCCGAAACCGGTCCTAGGATGCGTGTTTCCAGTCCAGGGAGGACCTGGATTGGCAGTTCGGGCTGGACTGTTCCCATGGGGCACAGGGTCAAGACTGATTTGCATATGGCTAGGTTCAAACTAGAATGCCATGTTGAGCAAAAAAACGATGGATTTAGGCTCAGATCTGTGTACTGGGGTGAATGTATGACATTGTTCTGCATTCTGTCCATCAACTGTTGTTTTTCCAGTACTAATTTGGTAGGCAAGAATTTTGTAGAACCCCTTGATTCTAGGATGAGTCAGAGATTTTGGGGAATTTTCAATTTCTTTTAGGGATGCCTAAAATGAATGTGTGTCCTCATGTAACGTAACTGGTGCTATGTAAAGCGCTCTGATACCTGATTCGGTTCGGGTCTAGTTTGCGCTATATAAAACTCTGCAAAAAAAAGTACTTTCAGTGGAAGATCCGTCTGAAGTAACATTTTGGGTGTTCTGAATTTTGGGGTGTCCTGAATATTGAGGTATGGTTTTGCTCCCACATTGATGTATGTTTCAATTGGCACAGAGATGCCCAAGCTCACAGAAGAGAGGTCAGCCGCACTAGTGAGCTGTGATTTCATGCTGGTGTACATTTCAAGTGGCATGTGAGATGCCTAAACTGACTGAAGGGAAGGCAGTTCCAGTGTGCTGCTAGTGCACGGAGGTGTATGTTTCAACTGGCATGATGCCAACGCTCCAAAAAAAGGGTAGGAGGCAGCTCTATTGAGCAGGCTGCCTCTCACTGGAAACGAGAAAATTATGGAACTTGCCGAGAGATAAATGCAATTGTGCATAAAATAGGTAGTAATTTGCCTTTTAGGGAAGGACTCCTGTGGTTGTACTTCAAAGGTTTGAAGAGCTTCCAGAAAACTCAGAACACTTCATGGAAACCTCGAAGCATTGTAATAATTAGAGTTGGAATGGTTAATTAAAAGCGAAGAAGACAATGATTTTGAAGGCTTGCCAGAGAAAGGCTCCTGCTGTTTGCAACATCATTGTAAGTTAATAGCAATGAGACACCAGCTGCAGAAACTCTATGAAAGGGGCTTCATTTTGACAATGAGGAAACCTCTGAACAGTTTTATTTTCTAATACGTTTTTGAAAGAGGTGTTTTTTTCTGAAATGTCATCCTCACTCTTTAAAAAGTCTTACTTCTTTTAAAGCATATATAAATGTGTTTTGTGTTTAGGGGACTTATCAGACATGTCCCACTATTTCGAAATGGAATTGGTGGCAAAAAATCATGTATGCCTGTGCCATTAGGCAGATGTAGACATAAGGAAGTTACAGCCTGATTCATCAACGGGCCGTTTTGCGAGCACCTAATAGCGAATCACAGCGAATCGCTATTAAGGACTCGCAAAACGGTATTCATGTAGGAATTGCTAAATAAATAGCGATTCCTACACATTCCTTATTTGCGAGTAGCAAATTGCTAATCGCAAATAAGGAATAACTCCCCATTCATTCCTATGGGCCAAAAGGCCCATAGGAATGAATGGGGAGTATTCCTTATTTGCGAGTAGCAATTTGCTACTCGCAAATAAGATAGCGATTGAAAGGGTGCCAGGGGTGTCCAAAGGACACCCTGTAGCACCCCTGAAATGCAAATTGAAACAGGTGTTGCGCACACACATGTCCAAGGGACATGTGTGTGTGCAACATGCAACTTAGAAAAATGCTTTTAAAAGCATTTTTCTAAGTTTTTGCTATTTACCGAGAGGTCTGACCTCTCGGTAAATAGCGGCCCAAAATTGCAAATTCGCAATTTTTAAATGTGTCATGAATAGCATTTAAGGAATCTCTAATAGAGATTCCTTAAATGCTAATCCTCGCATATTTGCTAATTCTTTATTAGCGATTTTTGCATTTGGGATGATGAATCCCAAATGCAAAAATTGCACTCGCACCTTTTGCGAGCGCATTTAGCTTCATGAATCAGGCTGTTAGTCTCAACGGTGAGTCTGAAAATAGGTTCTACCCTGTCAGAAGGATGTTTAATGGCATCTTCCGCATAAGGAAATACTTTGCATATGTCATGAGGATGTTCTTCGTACTTTGACTCATTTTACCCTCTTTTGCTCCATGTTTCTGGCCCACTCCCCTCCACCCCTGTTCATTGTCCTTTTTTGTGTTCCGTGTTCCAATTTAGAATCTTCAGGTGAAGCTAACAATAGAATGTTGGAGAAGAGAAGTAGGAAGGAGTGAGCAGTTGATTAGAGGACACTGTCAAGTAAATAAATAATTTTACTAATTGTACTTACTTCATCCTGTGTGGATCCTTTCTAAGAGTTGTGTCTTGGGAGGCTGAGGGAGGTAGAGGGTCTGAGGCAGAGGTAGACGTACTGAGGGATGCACGGAAGGTAGGTGCAAGAGATGTTAGACCCACATGGGCCCCATGCCAGTGATGTGGCTTTCTGGAGGTTTGGGGTGGGAGGGAGTAGCGATGTAAGTTTGGGTAGAACAGAATTAGCAAGATAGGGTAAAACCCTAGCTTGGTGGAGCCCCACAGAATGGCTGCCCTCACTAAGGCAGAAATGAGAGTTTAGAGTAAAGCGAAGTGGACTGCAAGGCAACCATCCTTCAGAGAGTAATCTTGGTAAAACACAGCAGTTTCTGGAGATTCCTTCCAGCATGGAAGTCGTATCCTCCATCTGAGAGGAGGTACGTGGTTCCTTCAGGGCACTTACTTGTGAAGGAGAAAGAAAACAGAGGCCTCCTATGCTCATGGGACATTTTGCAGTTGGATGGAAGAAGAATGTGAAAGGAAGCACACAGAATGATTCAAGTTGAATGGGCAAAGTATCAGGCTTTGCGCTTCCTGTTTGAATGCGTCACATTGGCTGTGCAATCCCATGGAGGTCCTGTCCTTCCCAGGGACCCTCTACACTTATGTGTTTGTTGCACAATGTAGGCCTCCAAATTGGCCTGGAGGATCTTTGGATGAACCGTTCAAAGTGCGAAGGCAGAATCTATTTGTGTCCTTAACTTGTTCGACGCTCATGAGGAGCTCAGCTCGTCATGAGGCACAGTGGAGCTGTGCTCGTGACGAACTGAGCTTGTCATAACCGCCGCGGGATGCCCACGTGGGGATAATTCCCCTCCTTTGCAGGGCGTTCCATTGAGTGGGCGGAGTCATGACGAGCTCGTCATGAGCCCAGCTCCACTGTGCAGCATGACGAGCT
This sequence comes from Lissotriton helveticus, assembly GCF_964261635.1. Classification (NCBI taxonomy): domain Eukaryota; kingdom Metazoa; phylum Chordata; class Amphibia; order Caudata; family Salamandridae; genus Lissotriton; species Lissotriton helveticus. The sequence goes on along the minus strand of NC_136068.1, from coordinate 183,376,465 downwards.
CAGCTCGTCACTAGCACCACGGCGCCGCGCGGGGCCCCCCCTCCCTCTCGCACCACGGGGGGATTAGCCCCACGGGGAAGGGGTTACATTCCAAGGGTGAGGGTGACTCCCAGTGGTGGAGACTGACTTTTCTGTCCAATGGTGCTTGAGTCCACCTCAGGGATCTCTTTCCCACTGAATGCGTGAGACTGAAGGCCACCTTGGAATCCAGGCTTCTTCCAGATGGTCTGCACTGTAAAGCACCCTCATGGGCCATCGACTCATAAGTAGGCGGGGGCATGATAAAAGGAGCTCCAACAACAATTCTTCAATGGTCCTCTCTAAGGAGACCAAGGAACTGGGTGCTACTAATTTTCACCAGTCAACACAATCTCCCAAGAGTAAATGGGGAGGTATGTGAGGTACTGAAGGGAAGAAATACACATATAAAGGGAAAACCAACAAAGTTGTGAAAACAATACTGCAAAAGAACTAGATGACAGCAGGAACCAGACAACCAAGAAACTTGTGAAGCAACATGGTTCCCCTACTGGCACTTCATTTTCTGCCTTCGAAGCATTAGGTTCCGTGGTCCAGGTCCGGACTGGTGCTTCGGGGCACTGGGTGTTACCCGATGGGCTGGCACAGTGGAAGTTGGTTTCACTGCTGGTGTTGGCCAATTTAGATGCTGCAGACCAGGCCGACTGCGTTCCCTGCTTACACTGCTTTCGCGCTTTAAAATAAACCATGCATAACAACTTGGTTTTAAAGCGTGCCTAATCCGACCACTCTTGCTTCAATTCCTTTTTTTTCTCCATTTGGGTCTTTCGTGTCTCCTACTGGGTCACCATGAGCAACGCTGACCTTCAGGGCTTTAGGGGGTGGTCTGTGAGGAATCTGCTTTTGCTTGGCACAGAGAGTGCAGTCCATAAATTATAAAGTCTCTTCAAAATTCAAACCAGTGTATTTCTTCATAATATAAATTTAGGAATGCATTTCAGATTAGTATGTTAAATTACATCTTTACATTGGCTGGCAATAGTTAGAAGTGACAGATTTTAATCATGAACTTAAAGAATATTCTTGCCCCACCGCTGCCCAGACGACGATGCTGTTAGTGAACCAAGAGTAAAATCATCTGTCTTTTGCCCCCTATAAAAATGTCCAAGGGTGTTACTATAGATGGTGTAACATTATAGTCTTTCGCTTCTGTGCAGCGTATATCCTGAAATTATGTATTTTGATGGTTTTAAGGGTGGTTTGGTCTTAGTATTTTATGCTTAATATGACGTTTTGTCACATGACATTTTAGTGATGCTGGCCTAAACTGTTGCCCTTTAGCACTGGCACTTTAGATTTCCAGAGTTTTTTTTTACCATTTGCACTTTTAAAAGGATGCCATTGACTTTTAGTATGAAAGATAGTTAGATCAAAGCAGGAGTAGAAGTTTACTGGTCTTGGTACTTGGTACCTATGATTGGAACTGTATTTAAGGTTGGTGGGAAACGCTACTTTAGTCTACATTGCACCTCTGGTTTCCAGAGGGATGGTTTTTGTTGATTAAGGAATTAGATATTTGTTATTTTATGCAAATCTCGTTTAACCAGTATGGTATTTATTAACTGTAATAAAATGTACTTACTTGAAGTGATGTATTTAACGATATTCTTATATTATAAGGAACGAAAAGAAGGTATTGGGAACAAAATCCAAGGAACACACACTGTGGTCAAGTAGAAGCCAGGATAGCAGCCGCGGCCGGTAGTGGGAGTACCGGCCGGGCGGTGATGTGGGGAGGGGCAGGGTGGGGGGTAGTAATGTATGGATTACGGAGTTTAACAGCTAAGTAAACATATAAATAAATAAAACGAATTTCGTTGCGTGCACTGCATCACCAAATGCCACCAAATTGTTTAGTGCATTGAGACCATTTGCTCCATGTAGCTGAAAGTTTTTATTCACTGTCATACATTCTTGAATTAATTCATCCACCCCGTTCTCGTCATCCAACTATTCATTCTTTGAGCCATGCAGTCCTGTCCCTAATCTTAATACTTTCTTTGAATGAGTAGACAAGATTTGTAATGGAAAATATATTATAAAATACAACTTATATGAAATGTATTTAAAAAACATTCTTGGCGGGGTGGGGGGGAGACCCCACAGACCCTCCTTGCAGTGATCAGGCTTGCTCGCTGTGACCTCTCACTACATGCAATTATGGGGCTGGTGCAACAAGGGTTAACAGCAATACTATTAGTTCCCAGTACTGCCCTGCCATGATCCTCAATCTCTGATTGGCCTGGATATGTCTCTGACCTGTAAGGCCCTCCTCCTACTATGCGAATCTATGACATAATATCGAAACACACATTATCGTAGTACAAAATTATCGACACAAAAATATCGACATCAAATATATCGTCATCCTATACTTATTTAATCACATACACAAATATCGAAATTAAAATATCGCAATACATAAACATCGATATCAATTATATCGACCCCATATATATCGCAATATTTAAATATTGATAATTAAAATTTATAAACAGTACGTTAAAAATATCGAGAGTAAAAATATCGACTACAATAATATCGTTATTTAAGCAATATCGAACAATTTTATTATTATTCTATAACACTTGTAAACATTAAAAAAATACTATTAGCACTACAATTCACATTTTACAACAATTTAAAAATACATACATTTTCACATTTAAAAATAAATGATTTACACATGTATAAATTATTTAGTTAACATATTATATAAAGGTATGTATGCTCAACATTAATTAGCGTTTACCATATATGGTAATTAATTACACCAACAGTTTTTCAAAATTACAAACCAACGAATCAAAACAGTACAAACATAAACTCATCAATAGCTAACTAATTACTAAGTCCAAAACACTATATAAACAATTACATCCAACAAACAAATTACCTGAGAAAAGTAGAAGACAGAAAAGAATACTGTGGATACATTTGACGACGCCTACAAGAAAACTAAGATTCAACCTACCATTAAGAGGATTGAAAGTAAGTAACAAAATGTAACTTAATTAAAGGAACTGCTAAAATTACACATGTAGTAAAAGGACAAATTACTCATACATATGTATTGTATATTATCTCCTACCACTACAGAAAACTTCACTAGTAAAGAACAGAAAAAACTAAGAAGAAAACTACAAAACTACTAACAAAGTAATTCTTTTTTTTTTTCTCGAACAACATTAAATTATTTAAGCTTTAACCTTAAAACAGCAAACAGACCTGCTTCCAAAAATATGTTAATAAATATGGATTTTAATGAATATTATTTTTTTTACAGATAAAGACATCAAAGAAAATACAGGCCACAACTGAAAATTGAACAGATTACCTTACACCTACAACAGCATTAAAACTCTGCATAACAAGCAACTAATACAAAGTAAGTCAATTAAATGATGTGACAAACAGTAACTCCCAAAGAATAAAAAATTGCTAACATATAGTAAGAATTTATGCATATATCCTTCTTTTTTTCTAGCACCACTACAACATCCACTAACAACAAATATCAAAGAACAGAATTCAACAAACAAAGATACAACTACCAAAGTAAGTATATCCAAACACTTTTCAAAAAGATAAAATAAGTAAAAGCTTTAACTTATAGCAAAACATGTAAAAGCTACCCAAAATATAACTAAACAATTAACACAAATATTTTTTTTTTTCAAGGAAAAAAAGACCAGAAAAGACAGACCACAAGGAAAAGAGTAAAGAACATCAAAATCACAGACTAAACTTCAACCAAAGGTAAGCATGCACAATATAAATATTTATAATTCCCACTTAAAATACATATAACTATAACTATAATAACTATACCATATATTTCTAATAGATTTACAAAGGAGAAAATGACAGAAGGAGCTGAATTTGTTACCAGTCAAAAAGGGAAACTATTACTCTGCTACATGGGTTATACTTATACCCAAGAGAAACAATTTGGGATGAAAGTAAATTGGAAATGTTGCAAATATTACTCTAACAAATGTTATTGTAAGAGCAACAACTAGAGAAGCAACTGTCCTTTACACCAGGGAACACAACCACCCTCCAAATATAACAGAAATAGAAGTCAGAACAGCATTAGAAAACATTAAAGAAGCTAGTACATGTTCCCAAAAACCTACAAGCCTAATTTTAAAAGAACAAACTCCACAAATCCCAAAAACAGCCACTACCCAAATGCCTAATATAATTTCTCTCAAAAGAACAATATCACGTACCAAAAAAGCAACTACTACTACCACTCCACCTCCTAAAACATATAGTGATATAAATTTAACTCATGACCAAACTATAACTTTAACCAAAATACCTTTTATAATTTACGACAATAAAAACAATGAGAAAAGAATAATAATCTTTGGTACTGCTATAAATTTAATAAAACTCCAACAATGCCAATTTTGGATGATGGACGGTACTTTTAACATCTGTCCCAGACCTTTCTACCAACTTTACACAATACATGGCTTATATCAAAACTGTAACATACCTCTACTATATGCACTGCTTCCAAATAAAACTAATTCAACATATATGGATGTATTAAACATTATCAAACAAAAAACAAATGACTATTCCCCTGAAAAAATTATACTGGATTTTGAACAAGCAATGCTCTCAGCTATTTTAAAAATACACCCCCATACCTGTATCCAAGGCTGGTATTATCATTTTAATCAGTGTCTTTGGAGGCATTTACAAAAAACTACTCTAAGCATAGAATATGCTACAAGCTCATCTTTTGCATATCAAATAAAAAAACTGATAGCACTAGCTTACGTCCCTGAAACAGATGTGGCTGAACACTACAACCTTTTAATAGACATCCAATTTTACAAACAAAATGAAGCAAAGTTAACTCCTCTCTTAGACTACTTTGAGGACACTTGGATAGGTAGACTCCATAGATCTGGCCACAGGAGAAATCCTAAATTCTTAATACCCTGGTGAAATGTTTACAGAAGCACCTTAAATGGAGAATCTAAAACAAACAACACAGTTGAAGGTTGGCACAATGCCTTCCTCCAATCAACAGGCAGAACTAAACCAACATTAGAAAAATTCATTACATGCCTCCAAAAAGAGCAAAGTTATCAGGAATTCAGAATGGAGCAATCCATTACTGAACTAACTCCAAAAACATCCAAACAAACAAAACAAATGCACAAATACCTAGAGCAACAAGTAAAGCTGTACCCTAGCACAACAGGCATGGAATACCTCAATATAATAGCCAAAACACTACTGTAAACTACTCTAATCCACAAACAATCTCAATAGAAAAATGTTCTAATACAATAATATTACATTCATATAATTTATCTCGAAAAAAAATTATGTATGTAATATATATTATATAATTAAATATATATACACACATTAATTATGTTTGAAATAAATAAAACTAAACAATATTCATTAAAACATTACCCACCCACAATTAATATAATGTAAAAAAACTTACCAAAGATATTCCAAATGATGTAGAATCCATTTCCACCAAAATAATCCAGTTTCGAATACCAGTTACCCAAAAAAAAATGAAAAAATACAACTGTCCCAAAATAGATAAATCTATTCCACGAAGCTCTTTCGAAATACCATAAAAAACCCGAAAAATGTAGAAAAAACGCTCCAGGAAAGCCGAAAAATTTGAAGAAGTGTCTACAAACTATTAGTTAATAAAACTAACCAACACTTCTCCCCAAAAAAAACCGCTTCCTTCGGACATCAGGAACTCCTGCAAGTGAAAGACATAAAAGAAATATTCCCACCCACATAAAATAACACATACACGCCTACTAAAAGTAATAGCAACATAATATTTCGAATAATAAACTTAAACATCGAAACACTAACTCTACACACAAGGCAATACAACACTAAAAAGTACGTTAAATGTACATCCGCAAACACAACACATCATAATCGCCAATACAACACATTTACTTCTAACAACACTAAATACGACCAAACTACTCTCAAAATTAATTCAAAACACAGTTAAAACATATTAAATAAACCTTACCTTCAGAGACGTGAAGTGTTTCCCAACCGCTAGCTGAACTTCCTCAAAATGACACAAAACGACCTAAAGCGGTTACAAATTAAAGGACCCAAAACTAAAGAAAATGATAGACATTAAACACTTATTATTTAATGCAAGCAAAGTATTTGTTAATTTAATAAACCAATGAATACTATGAAAAAATAGTAATTTTTTATTTGTATTAAATTACTTAGAAAAATGTACACAATTTGTAAAATTATAAAAATAAATATTATACAATACATAATATTTATTATTATAATTGTAAAAATGTTGAAATGGTGTAAAAAAAAATAACAAAATGTTTAACAAAATGTATAAAAATAAATATATTCTACAATATTTTTTCCAATAAAAATGTTTGTTACAAAATGTAATATTAATATATTTATATTAATATAAATACAAAACTATTGTTTACTAACAACATGTTTTTGAATATATACATTGTATATGTATTTTTCAAACAGTATATTCTATTTTGATGTATGACATTACAACTCATACGTTTAGAACGCATACAATTACAAAGAAAATTTTACAACGCAAAAACTATTACAACGCATGTATTTACAACGCATGTTTTTACAACACAGATACCTTAACAACGCATACCATTACATCGTACATATTGGTAAGTATATAATAATTTTGTTAATTAAAATTAAGAGAAAATAATATAATTTAATTAAATGTAATATAATTTAATGTAATTTAATATCATTTAATAAATTTTAATTAAATTTTTAATAATTAAAAATAATAATATTTAATTTAATTTAATGAAATGTAATTTAATTTAATTTAATTAATTTAAAAATAAATTTATTTTAACCCTGTACCCCTGTACCCCAAAAACCCAAAACTGACCCTGAATCCAAAAAATACCCTTTTACCCAAAAACCCCAAACTGACCCTGAACCCTAAAAATACCCCTTTACCCAAAAACCCAAAACTGACCCAGAACCCTATAAATACCCCTTTACCCAAAAACCCAAAACTGACCCTGAACCCAAAAAATACCCCTTTACCCAAAAACTGAAAACTGACCCTGCACCCAAAAAATACCCCTTTACCCAAAAACTGAAAACTGACCCTGAACCCTAAAAATACCCCTTTACCCAAAAACCCCAAACTGACCCTGAACCCTAAAAATACCCCTTTACCCAAAAACCCAAAACTGACCCTGAACCCTAAAAATACCCCTTTACCCAAAAACAGAACACTGACCCTGAACCCTAAAAATACCCCTTTAACCAAAAACTGAAAACTTACCCTGAACCCTAAAAATACCCCTTTACCCAAAAACCCAAAACTGACCCTGAACCCGAAAAATACCCTTTTACCCAAAAACTGAAAACTGACCCTGAACCCTAAAAATACCCCTTTACCCAAAAACTGAAAACTGACCCAGAACCCTAAAAATACCCCTTTACCCAAAAACTGAAAACTGACCCTGAACCCTAAATATACCCTTTTACCCAAAAACTGAAAACTGACCCTGAACACTAAAAATACCCCTTTACCCAAAAACTGAAAACTGACCCTGAACCCTAAATATACCGTTTAACCCAAAAACTGAAAACTGACCCTGAACCCTAAATACACCCCTTTACCCAAAAACTGAAAACTGAGCATGAACCCTAAAAATACCCCTTTACCCAAAAACTGAAAACTGACCCTGAACCCTAAAAATACCCCTTTACCCAAAAACTGAAAACTGACCCTGAACCCTAAATATACCCGTTTACCCAAAAACTGAAAACTGACCCTGAACCCTAAATATACCCCTTTACCCAAAAACTGAAAACAGACCCTGAACCCTAAATATCCCCCTTTAGCCAAATACTGAAAACTGACCCTCAACCCTAAAAATACCCCTTTACCCAAAAACTGAAAACTGACCCTGAACCCTAAAAATACCCCTTTACCCAAAAACCCAAAAGTAACCCTGAACACTAAAAATACCCTTTTACCCAAAAACTGAAAACTGACCCTGAACCCTAAAAATACCCCTTTACCCAAAAAATGACTACTGACCCTGAACCCTAAAAATACCCCTTTACCCCAAAACTGAAAACTGACCCTGGACCCTTAAAAATATCCCTTAAAAACAAACCAAACATATAAAATTTTAAATATAATTATATACTTACCAATACTTACATTGTAATGGTATGCGTTGTAAAGGTACCTGCGTTGTAAAAAAATGCGTTGTAAATACATGCGTTGTAATAGTTTTAGCGTTGGGAAATTTCTTTGTAATGGTAGTGCGTTGTAAAAGTTGCGTTGTAATTGTTGTTTCCCATTTAATTTACTTATAACAATACTTATGTTTATTAAATATGTACTCTTTGAATTAAGTAATATTACCAATATTGTTTGAAATGTTTAATAAAATTTACACAAATTCCACTAATATTTTAATAAATATAAATGTAAAAAATAGATGTTATACAAATGTTTATTGTTGTTCTTTCTCATGTTAATAAAAAATTTAATTTGTTCAAAAAAACACTACAGTATTTTATATTTTAATTCAATAAAATATTTATTTAATGACATTTCAATCTACATAACTTTACTATTCCCACTCCAGTCTATATTAATTTGGTGTAGGTGCTGGACACTAATTAAATATAATTTACTATTCCCACTCCAGTCACCATTAATTTGGGGTAGGTGCTGGACACGAATTAAATATAATTTAATTTTCTCACTCCAGTCTACATTAATTAGAGATAGATGGTGGAGACTAATTACATATAATTTACTATTCCTACTCCATTCTACATTAATTAGGAATACTTTAGCACACTATTTACATATACTTTTAAATTCCCACTCCAAGGTACATAAAATGCATGTATATATATGTTTATTTTAATAAAAATCCATACCTTAAACACTATATACAATAATGAAGTTTAAAAAATAATCTTTTCTAATTAATAATTTTTATTTTCACAATTCAAATGTAGTCTAATATACAAAACTGTACAGCAATATAAATTGTTAACAATTTTACTCACTCCATACACTCAACAAACAAATATACTTATTCCAAATGTGTAAATATAAAAAAAATGTAAAACAAATTCCGATAATTTATATAAAAAAAATTTTTAAACATATTTTAAAATAGAACAATCTAGTAAAATGTAATTTAAAAAATTTCGCAATTTATTTGAAAATTTTAGCCAAATTCGAAATTTAAATTTTGTATTTAATGTACATATTGGTTTTATAAATGTTTTGACATATTTTAACAAAAAATTAAAAAAATATATATTTAAATTATAAAAAAAAAAAAATTTAATTTTTTAAATTTTCCAAATAAATTTTACATTTAAAAGACTTTTTTCATGTATAATTATTGAACAATTTTAATATTTTTCTCTTATTTAAATATATTTATTTAAAAACATTTTGTATATTATATTATTTTTAAATAATTATTATAAAATACAATCTATTTCAAATATCAAATTTCTAAAAATATATATTTGAAAACATAATTTTAAAATTTTGAAATATTTAAAAAAAATTAAATTTTTTAATTTTTAAATGTTTTTTTAAATTTAATATATTTTTTCAATTAAATCAAAAAAATATTTATATTTATTTTTAAAACACTCCCCACCCTTATCCCCTATAAACCCAACATCCCGCTCCTAAATTTATATATCAATTGATTAATTTTTATATAAAATGTAGATTTAAATTTTTTAAATTGATATATTCTCTAATTAAAATAAAATATCTGCTATTTAATATTTATAATATATACATTTTTAATACACTCCCCACTCTTATCCCCTATTAACCCAACATCCCGCTCCTAATTTTTATATATGTTATATTTTTTTTATTTATTATATTTTATAGGTACACATTACTATTAAAAAATTGTAAATATTACTAATTATTACACAACAATAACACATATTACTACATAATTATTACTATATATTTTATTTCGATATTTTTACTATTTATCGATATTTCTTTACAACGATATTTTTACTTAGATATTTTTGTTATCGATATTTCAGCACACATACTTATTACGATATTTTTGACATCGATATTTGTGATTCCGATATTTTTCATCATCGATATTTAAACTTCGATATTATGTCACTTCGATATTAAAAGTTCGATATTATGTCTCAGTACCCTACTATGCAGTGGTGTAGCGTGGATTGCCATTGGCCGGGGCAAGGCAAGTATTGCGCCACCTTACTTGCAGACCGTTAGCACTTCCTGAGTCCCTTCCACTTTTCTTTTAAAATTCTGCACTCCAAGAATTTTGTGCCCAGGGCAACCGCCCCTGTGGCTCCGCCCATGCTACGCCACTGCCAGTAGGCTGGGCTTTCCAGCCTTTCTGACAGCATTGCTGTTTCTGAGCTGCAGTAAACTTTCCCCTGTGATGTACTCTGTAGCCCCTGACTCTCCTTTTCTGCCGTACTCTGACAACCGGGACCATTCTACCTCCCTATGTGGCAAATAGGGCTGCACTGGTGCATAGGGTGCCCTCTCCAGATGTGTGGCCTTACCTCATAGGCCCATCGTTCTCCATGCTGAGGTGTGGTGTGGATCTGATGGAACAACATCTGCTTCCCCTAGTGCACTCCAGCTGGCCAACAGAGTATGGGGTTCTCTGAGTCGCGGTCAGAACTGGTAAACTGGGGAAAGGGCGGGCTGGAGCTATAGAAAGGTCTGGGTCTCAACTTCAGCATCGCGATGCGGCTTCCAGAGGCCACTGGTAAAAGAAAATTCTCATCACAGGTATAATATTACTAACATAGGGTTTGCTCCATTACTCCCCAGCCAGCCAATTTCGATCAAGACCGACCCCAGATTCTGCTCGAAGCAGTTTGTATTCCTATTTTTTTTAATCATCTTGATAAAATCATTATTTAGCAGGAGTAAACTGTCTAGCTTCAATCTAGAAATGGATTTCATCCTAAGTGCTACTGAAAACTTTGGTGCAAAAGCTGTATGGTAGGAAAGGAAGTTCAGCAGAAAGTCAAGTGAAGCATTGATCAAACTTTTTGAAATTAATAAATTCTGTCCGTCAAGTTGTTTGGAATCTCTTCGAAAAAAAAGTAAAGTGTTGTGCCATTCTATTAAGAGCCTCCACGGATTGACCAGCCCCAGCTCAGATTTAAAAACATGGGGGTCAATTAGGATGGCGGATGGACAAAGTCCGTCCACCATCCTGTCGGATGACGGGACCGTCCGCCACAGGGGCGGATGTCCTGTGCCTCGAATTAGGATGCACCCACCACAGTGGCGGGTGCATCCCGCATTTTTTACATTGTGGCGGGCGGTGCTGAAAGCACCGCCGGCAGCAATGCAAAAAATGTATGTTGTGCATTTCAAAGCACAACATGACAGGCACCGCGTGGTGCCTGCCATGTTGTATTTTGAAACGCAGTGGGGTACCATAGGTACCCCCCATGTGCAGCCCCACCCCCCCTTCACCCTGGGGGCCCGCAACGGGCCCCCAAAGCAAGGACAGTATGCCTTTTCGTGGCGGCATTCCCCTCAGCCCATCCTAATATGGCTGGTGGTGTCTGATAGACACCGCCACCATATTAGATCTTTTCCGCGCCGCGGTCGCAAGGTCTTCCCGTCCGCCAAGGTCCCCCTGCCATTATAATATGGCGGGGGGAAATAGGTGGCGGACGGGCAAGGATGGCGGACAGATCGCCACCGCCTGCATGGCGGTGATGATCCGTCCGCCATCATAATTGACCCCATGGAGAGCTCTTGCAACACAAAGTTTTCTCTTTCTCTATATTATGCCAGACTTCGAAGAGTCCAGCGTGACAGACTACAGAAAATTAAAATCCCCTCCTAGTTTCTTAATTCAGGGAACTCTATTATAATAGGAAGCTGCTGTCAAGCTTCATTGGTTAATTTCAAGCGCCTTGCTGGCCATCTAGCAGCATCTAGCAGAAGTTTTTTAAGATAACAAAAAAAAACGTATTAAATAATACAATTGCCACCACTCTGTGTGCCACCGAGGCTGATGAAGCTGCTGCTAGCCTAAAAGGAGACCAAAATAGTTTTTCCTTTGAAGAGGACTTTTTAAAATGTGTCTAAATAGAGCTGCAGACGGATTCTGATCCCGGGCCTGCAACAATATGGCTTTCTTTTTTTTGAAAATCATTCAACGCTTTGACATTTAATTACAACGTTTTAAACGTATTCACGGGGTCAAAAGAAGAACCATTCCGAAATGCCTGATGTGAGAACCAATAATAAATATTTTTGGGACCTAGATGTAATCTGTTTTCCACCTCCCTACCTCCCTTTCTACCATTCTGGTAGTGCCACCCTCTTCTGCTCCAGAGAAATTCCACCCATCCTCACTGAAACTCCCACCCTGAGTACTCAGGCAGGATACCCTTCATTTTGTATTATTATGCCCATTTTATCAAATGCCCAGGCATCATTTTTTAATAGATCTTTTTAAAAAGGCCAACCTTACATCAGTGAAAGATGCCCTTGTATTTTTAAAAGTGTCTAGAGATCCCCTAACACTATTTTGTGTGACAAATTTTTTAAGAACCTCAGTTAGATTAAGGGCTACCATTGGAATGGGAGAAATGATACTGTAACATCTTGATTTAAAAGGGCGGAGAGAAAATGTTGCTTTTATTATGATTGATGAACTAAGTGAGATGTATCATAGTGGATGTCATTTTTAAGAAATGTTCGTATATGTTTTAATATTGTACTTTTATGGTGTTATTGAAATGCCGAATAAAGAATATATGATGATGATGACTACTCATGGTGCAACTCTAAGCACCAATTTCTTTAGGGATATGTATATGGCACGGTTGTATGATAGAACCACACATGCATTTACAACACGGGCAATACAACAAATGTGTCGTTACCACGTGTTCCTTTAGCTTGCTAGTCTTTACAAGAGCTTGCCATACTGAAGCGCTGGACTTTGGAATAGTATAATTTACAATTCCACTCCAGTCTGTATAACAGTAGGAAAGGTGTTGGACTTAAAATCCAACACCAGTCCAACAACGCATTCCCTAAAGCAAGTCGTTATAATGAAGGTTACAATTGACCCATCTACCAAGACCTTGAGCTTGGCTCGTCGAATGAACATAGCTTGAAAAGATGGATCATTTGTTTAAATTCCCTTCCATGTCTGGAAGATTCAAACAAAATGTCTTTATAAAGTTAGAAATTCCGTTCATTAGTTATTTTCAGCTCTTTTTGCCGGATCACCTTAGGCAGTATTTTCTCATTGATTGACAGTCCCCAGAATTCACCAGCATTGTTCTTCGATATTGATTATTTGGGCAAACTGAAAAGGGGACTCATTTTCTGGTGGTAGACAAATGTTCTTTGATACCTGGTGAAACATGAACTTGAATCAGATCCTTATTTTGGCTACATGGCCTTCTGTTTGCTTTCCCTGTAATTCCATTGATTGCTTTGGTGCTACAGAAGATCTAGGAAGATCATACTCTGGCCCTATTATTTGCGCCATCTTGGTGGTCCATTGTTTCCTCTGCTAACCCAGCTGCCCCTACTGGATTTTGTCCTGACTCATCCCTCTCATCTCAAAGGACCTTTGCTCCTCCCATCTTCCCTTCTTCGGCTGGCGTTAGACGTTTGGCGCTTGAGAGAGTAAAACTATAGTAGCAGGCATGTTCAAAAGAGGGAGTTTTACCTATTTATCAGTCCAGAAGACCAGAGTCTTTGAAAGTCTACGGCCGCCACTGGTGTAATTTGGAATCCTTGTGTGTTAGGAAGGGCTAGCAGGTTTGTTCTTATGAGACCATCTTTTGAACATACGATTCCTTCAGATGTTTATGTTTGTCAAGACATTGTGCCGCATGTGTTTTTTCCTTTCCCTCACCTTCTTTAGATCTGGAGTTGTCTTTGCACATTTTAGATATCCATAGAGCACCTTCAATACACCTGGAAAGGACAGACTCTTTTAGGAAGGTAGATTTTATTGTTACTTTTGGTATATTTGATCAGGATCATTGTCCCACTTCAGCTTTCTTAGGCTTATGGATTATGTTTGCTGTTTCTGCTGTATATTTGTTATCTGGGGTGCATAGTAGGTCTATGAGGAGAATTTCAACTTCTCGCGGAGCATTCAAAGTGCTTGCATAATACGTTTGTAAGGCTGCTACTTGGCCATGCCCCTATTCCTTTTCCATTACAAATTGTGGTTGGGGGGAATTTTTCTTCAAATTTAGTTTTTTCATTGTTAAGGCCCCCAAATCAGTCTGTATTACCTGATTAGAGGGTTATTTTTTCATTTAAATCTATTAAAGTTCTGTTTTCGTCTACATTTTATTTTCCAATGTATTTTATGAATTACATTGTGATTACATGTTCAATTGTTTATTTCTGACTTGGGTATTGCCACAAATAATTACTGGATGAGGAAGATGGGTGAGAAGGTAATGGCCTGGTTACTTACTGGTAATCTTCATCACTCCATGCTTGGGTCTTCCTCAGCACAGACCATAAGTCCCTCCCTCCCACCTAAGCGACCACAATAGTTCAGAAGCAACTTGTCAACTACAGGGAGTGTCGTTGATTCCTTTGTATATCAATGAAGTGTGTAACCTACCAGAGGAGGTGAGGGAGAAGCAGGGGCTCGATACGTTTTTATTGTTTTCATATAGGTAGGAGTAACATAAATGAAGAATCCAGCGCAGTTGAGGGGACTAGCTCAAATAGTAAGGTCGGGGACGACCAGGGTTACTGGTAAGTAACTGAGCCACCTCACTGAGCAATTCCTTTAGGTCCTGAGAGTGAATAACTAGTTTGCGCTTTATTTCTCTTATTTGTTTGTGTAAGGATTGCAGGCTGGTTCCACAGGAGCGTCAGGAATCCGAAGAGTAGTCCGCAGCCTTCCCCTACGGTCTTCCGACTCTATCAAGCACTAGAGTACGAGAGACACGCCAGGGGAAAACAGGGAAACAAAACAAGGAAAGAAGGGGGAAGACAATGATGGCTAATGGAATACTCCAGTAGTGAATATAGGGTACTTCAATGAAGGCAACAAGAAATCAGGAAGGCTGAAATGACAAGAGGAAACAAAAACACTCTAGCGCTACTCCAATCAAACAGGACATTGATTATACATGTACATAAACATATCACGTACCCAAATTCTTAATATGACTCTGATTTAGCAGATGAAGGTGGAAGTAAGGTACAGCGTCTGGAGCTATAAGAAGGATGACACAGTTATGGAAAGGAGTATTATAGTCTAGATGTTGTATGTTTGTTAGCACTCTAAACAACCCCTCTCTTACTTCAACTATCTTGGAACTGCCATTGAAGACTCCTTCAATAACGTCTGGTACACAAAGAACCTTCCATTTAATTCTTCTGCAGATGTCTTTATGAATAATCACCATCTATGAGAACCAAACAAATTCTATACAATCTATTTACATGGAACAATAATAAGGCCAAATATTGGTAGCGCATAAACGCTCTTACCGTGATTCCCTGTAGTGAGGAATAGATGCACCCACCCAGATCCACGCAAGAGTGCCACAAAATATCAAGGACAGAGTTTCCAGAAAATAATGGAAAGAGATGGTGAAAACTCCTGGAAGCAGGGTCCTTGCAGGTAAGGTGGGGACAGGAAAATAATAAAGGAGAATCCTAACTGACTAACTAAGTGATAAGTAATAATGGGGGAAAACACCACACCGGACAGCGGAGCAAAACCCGGCTGTCAGGCGTAAAAAGAAAATACTGGGAAGCAAGAGGGAGATGAGTTCCACCGGATGGCGGAGCTAAGCCCGGCCGCCGGGTGGAAAATGAGGGTCAGCGCAATAAATCAGAAGTTCACGTCTAAGGCCGTGAACTCGTTCTTAGCGAAGCAGAGAACGGAGCAGTGCCCGGCCGGATGGCGGAGCAAGGCCCGGCCGCCGGGCGAGGCACCAGGAGTAGGGGAGTGGAGAGTAAGTAAGCACAGAGTAATGCCCGGCCGGATGGCGGAGCAAAGCCCGGCCGCCGGGCGGAGCACACAGCAGTGTACGCCAGAGGCAGAAAGGCGCTGTAACCAAGCGCGTATGCGAGCCCAATTTAGCTGGAGCAGGGGAACGCTACACGAAGAATAGCGGTCAAACAGCAAAACAGAACCAAGAGTAACGAAGGCAGAGGAACAGGAACGGAACCGGAAACAAGGGAAGCTTGACGCAGGAACGTGAAGCGTCGTTCCCTGTTTCCTGGTTCCTTACATACCGGGTTTCTTAAAGGGACCGTGTAGGGGATTCTTAAAGCATGACAGTACACTCCCCCTACAGTGCTCCCCACCCGGTTTGGGCTTGTCAGGGTATCTTCGGTGAAATTCTCTCAATAATCGTGGGGCATGAACATTGGCCGCAGGTTCCCATGTGCGTTCCTCTATGCCATACCCCTTCCAATGGACCAGGTATTGCAATGTTTTCCTAACCACCCGGGAATCGATGATAGCCCCAACCTCAAACTCCTCCGAATCTTGCAGGATAACAGGAGCAGGTCTTACAGGCACCCTAGTCCCCGGTTCAACCGGTTTGAGTAGCGACACATGGAAAACCGGATGGATCTTAAAGGAGGGAGGTAGGATGATCTTGATGGCTACAGGATTGATCACCTTCTCCACCTTGTAAGGGCCTATGTATTTAGGGCTAAACTTGCGTGGACCCCCCAAAGAGAGATGTTTAGTGGAGAGCCAGACTTCTTCTCCTGGTGTATAAATGGGTTCCAGTCTCCTGTGTAAGTTTGCCCCTTCTGTGTATCTCACCTTTGCCATTTCTAGATTCTCTAGTGCTCTCTTCTGTACCTCGTGTAGGTGTTCTACCCTGTCTGAGGCAGCCGGGGTTGGGCAATCAGTAGAGATGTCTGCGGGCAATAACCTGGGGTGATAACCATAAGAACAAAAGAAAGGTGAGAATTTGGTGGAGGAGTGTGTGCTTTGATTGTAAGAGATTTCAGCCAACCAGACCAACTCATCCCATTCATCCAAGGTTTGCAACGTCTGATTCCGTATATACTGCTCGAAGCACTGGTTAACCCTCTCCGTTTGTCCGTCTGACTGCGGATGGTGACTGGACGACAAACGGACATCAATGTGGAGAAGGGAACACAGACTTCTCCAGAATCGTGACACAAATTGTGCCCCTCTGTCGGACACTAGGACAGAGGGAAAACCATGTAAACGAACTATGTGCTGCATGAATATGGATGCCAACTCTACAGCTGTGGGCAGCCCCTTTAAAGGCACAAAATGAGCCGTCTTGGTGAACAGGTCTACTACCACTAACAATGTATTGTTCTTCAGTTTTGTGAGTGGTAGTTCCACTATGAAATCAAGAGACACGGTATGCCATGGGCCTGCAGGTGAGGGTAAGGGCATGAGAAGGCCCACCGGATTGAGACGTGACACCTTGGTCTGAGCACACACACAACATGTCTTCACATACTGTTCGATGTCTTTCAACATTGTAGGCCACCAAAAACGGTCACGCACAACTGCAATCGTTCTCTTGATACCGGGATGACCTGCTACTGGATGGGAATGATACCACTTCAGGACTTGTTCCTGTAGTTCTCCTGACGGTAACACCACTCCCCCTTGTACCCGTACCAGTCCTTTTCGCAGCGACATTTCCTGAGCTCCCACCACTTGCATCATATCTGCTGCTACTTGACTTGCTCTAACTTGTGATAGGAACGCATCCTCATTTTGTACAAGTCCTATGATGTTAGCTCGGGGTATGATATTGACATGCTCTATGGGGTCTGAAGGAATATCAAAACCCAACCGAGACAGGGCATCCGCCTTGCCGTTTTTTCTCCCAGGTCTGTATTGGACGGTGAAGTCGAATTCACTAAAGTATTGGGACCAGCGTAACTGTCTCATGGATAGGGCTTTAGCAGATTTGAGGTACTGGAGGTTTCTGTGGTCGGTATATACTACAGCAGGATACCTAGCCCCCAAGAGATACTGTCTCCACTCCTCAAACGCTTTCTTAATGGCCAACAATTCCTTATCTCCTATGGCGTAATTGTATTCGGCAGGGGTGAACTTATGTGAGAAGAAAGCGACCGGATGGCATTCGCCAGTCACCACATCCGCTTGCGACAATACACCACCCACCGCCACTTGAGAAGCATCCACTTCCACTACAAAGGGCAATGTAGGGTCTGGATAACGCAAGACAGGAGCGCTTGTAAACGCCTTCTTCAGTAGACGAAAAGAACTTTCTGCTTCTTCGGACCACACAAAGGGAACGCCCTTCCTCAACAGAGCAGTGACAGGTGATATCAAGGTGGAGAAGTCACGGATAAACCGTCGATAGAAGTTCGCTAGGCCCAGAAAGCTTTGAATTTCTTTTACTGACCGAGGAGCTGGCCATGCCAATACTGCCTCTACCTTGGAGATATCCATGCTAAGGCCTCTAGGGGATACGACATATCCCAAAAAGGGTACTTCTTTAGTGTGAAAGGTACACTTTTCCAGTTTGCAATACAATCTGTTGTCAAACAGTCTTTCCAACACATTGCGAACATGTTGTTTGTGTTCGGTCAGGTTACAGGAAAAGATCAACAAATCATCTATGTAGGCAATTACATAGATCTCAAGCATGTCCTTCAATACCTCGTTGATAAAAAATTGAAACGCCGCAGGGGCGTTGCATAGCCCAAAGGGCATCACGAGATATTCATAAAGACCATACTTGGTGCAAAAGGCTGTTTTCCATTCGTCACCCTCCTTGACACGCACAAGATGGTAAGCCCCACGTAGATCTAACTTGGTGAAATATTGGGCATTGCGTATTTTGTCAAGGAGGGAGGCGATGAGAGGCAGGGGGTAACGGTTCTTGATTGTGACATCATTCAACTTCCGATAATCTATGCAGCATCGCAGACCCCCTTCACGTTTCGGAATGAAGAATAAAGAAGAAGAGGCCGGGGACCGTGATTGCCGAATGAACCCTTTCTGAAGCATAGAATCCAGATAATCTCGTAGATACACATTCTCCTTTTCCGTAAGGGCGTAAACTCTGCTGCAGGGAATCCTAGCTCCTACCTCTAAATCTATGCGGCAGTCATAGACTCTGTGTGGGGGAAGAACCTCAGCTTCCTTAGCATCAAAAACTGCTTGTAGATCTCGGTAACATAGTGGTAAGGGAGTACTAGGCTCATGACTGTCGTGGTTCATACTCAAGCCTTCCACAACTGCCCCTGCTACTGGTGAGGATACTACAGAAGGAAAGGTGACTGTAGACGTTTCCCAATTAATTACAGGGTTTTGGGTTCTCAACCATGGGATACCTAGTAATACTGGGAACTGAGGCGAACAAATTAAATCGAACACCACTTCTTCCTGATGATCGGGATCGATAGTCATGCGAATAGGACTGGTACATTGGGTTACGGGGCCGGAATTAAGCGGACTACCGTCTATTGTGGTAACTATACTGGGTGTCTCTCTTGTAGTATAGGCTACCAGATTTTCTTTTGCCCAATCTTGATCCATGTAATTTCCAGACGCCCCCGAATCAATCATTACCAATACATGTAGACCAAGCGCCCCCTGAGTCATATGTACTGCAATATATAGATGGTTCGTGGGAGTGGTGTTAATCTCAGAAGAAGAGACTGTAAGACCAGACCTACCTGGGTTCCTTGTCTCACAAGAACCCAGGCTTGCTAGTTTCCCTGTACCTTGGATTGTGTGGCTTTGGGTTTCACCGGGCAATCCCGCAAAAAATGCCCTGCTTTGCCACAATAAAGACATAGTCTAAGAGCTCTTCTCCTCTGTCTCTCTTCTACAGTCAAAGGCCCTCTGACTACACCTATCTGCATAGGTTCGCAGTCTTCTCCGGCCTTCTCAGGGGTACTCTTCTTCTCTTTGGTGCTAGTATATCGGTATTCGTGCTTCCCTTTCTCTTTTCTTCTTTCTTGGCAGCGATGATCAATCTTAACCACCAAATCTATCAAATCTGGACAAGAGGTGGGAAGGTCTACTATTTGAGAGAGAGCGTCTTTTAATTCCTCTCGCAAACCCCTATAAAACATGGTACACTGTTTTGCTTCAGGCCATTCAGATTCGACCACCAAACTACGGAACTTGGTTATGTACGATACCAAATCTTGAGTACCTTGTTTGAGGTCTAGTAACTCGGTATCAGCAGAATGTGTGTACATGTGTCTGTCGAATAATTTGCGGAACTCTCGCCTAAAAGCCGTGTAACTGCGTAACAAAGGATCATCCCTGTCAACTAACGGAATTGCCCAATCTGCAGCTGACCCGCTAAGATAAGAAATCACAAAGGCTACCTTGGCCTGGTCAGAGGGAAAACAAGCTGCTTTGCAAGAAAAGTGTAACTGACACTGGCTAAGGAAGGCAGCGCATCGTTTTGCGTCTCCTGTAAACCTCTCAGGTGGTGCCAGAGGAATGACAGGGGGGGTAGTCACTTGTACTACTGATGTACCCCCTCCAGAGGCTCCCGAGGGCTGCTGTCTCTGGAAGGCGTCCATCCTTGCCATTAGGGTTTGCGTTTCTACTTGTAGATTACCTAACATTCCAGCTAGGTCTGCTAGGGTTACTGCTTCGAGATCCATGACGCTCGGGCAGAACGTACCACTTGGGCTTCACGTTCTGTAAGGATTGCAGGCTGGTTCCACAGGAGCGTCAGGAATCCGAAGAGTAGTCCGCAGCCTTCCCCTACGGTCTTCCGACTCTATCAAGCACTAGAGTACGAGAGACACGCCAGGGGAAAACAGGGAAACAAAACAAGGAAAGAAGGGGGAAGACAATGATGGCTAATGGAATACTCCAGTAGTGAATATAGGGTACTTCAATGAAGGCAACAAGAAATCAGGAAGGCTGAAATGACAAGAGGAAACAAAAACACTCTAGCGCTACTCCAATCAAACAGGACATTGATTATACATGTACATAAACATATCACGTACCCAAATTCTTAATATGACTCTGATTTAGCAGATGAAGGTGGAAGTAAGGTACAGCGTCTGGAGCTATAAGAAGGATGACACAGTTATGGAAAGGAGTATTATAGTCTAGATGTTGTATGTTTGTTAGCACTCTAAACAACCCCTCTCTTACTTCAACTATCTTGGAACTGCCATTGAAGACTCCTTCAATAACGTCTGGTACACAAAGAACCTTCCATTTAATTCTTCTGCAGATGTCTTTATGAATAATCACCATCTATGAGAACCAAACAAATTCTATACAATCTATTTACATGGAACAATAATAAGGCCAAATATTGGTAGCGCATAAACGCTCTTACCGTGATTCCCTGTAGTGAGGAATAGATGCACCCACCCAGATCCACGCAAGAGTGCCACAAAATATCAAGGACAGAGTTTCCAGAAAATAATGGAAAGAGATGGTGAAAACTCCTGGAAGCAGGGTCCTTGCAGGTAAGGTGGGGACAGGAAAATAATAAAGGAGAATCCTAACTGACTAACTAAGTGATAAGTAATAATGGGGGAAAACACCACACCGGACAGCGGAGCAAAACCCGGCTGTCAGGCGTAAAAAGAAAATACTGGGAAGCAAGAGGGAGATGAGTTCCACCGGATGGCGGAGCTAAGCCCGGCCGCCGGGTGGAAAATGAGGGTCAGCGCAATAAATCAGAAGTTCACGTCTAAGGCCGTGAACTCGTTCTTAGCGAAGCAGAGAACGGAGCAGTGCCCGGCCGGATGGCGGAGCAAGGCCCGGCCGCCGGGCGAGGCACCAGGAGTAGGGGAGTGGAGAGTAAGTAAGCACAGAGTAATGCCCGGCCGGATGGCGGAGCAAAGCCCGGCCGCCGGGCGGAGCACACAGCAGTGTACGCCAGAGGCAGAAAGGCGCTGTAACCAAGCGCGTATGCGAGCCCAATTTAGCTGGAGCAGGGGAACGCTACACGAAGAATAGCGGTCAAACAGCAAAACAGAACCAAGAGTAACGAAGGCAGAGGAACAGGAACGGAACCGGAAACAAGGGAAGCTTGACGCAGGAACGTGAAGCGTCGTTCCCTGTTTCCTGGTTCCTTACATACCGGGTTTCTTAAAGGGACCGTGTAGGGGATTCTTAAAGCATGACAGTTTGCATAGCATAACCAGATGAGTTGAGGACAGAAATATAATCCATACCCCTTGTGCACTAGGTTTCTCCAAGCTACCTCCATCAAAACATGTCATACAACAGTGCATGATAAAATTGATGAATGTTGTGTATCTTTCAGGACATTAATGTAATAAAATATCGATTACAAAAAAAAGTAGACTTATTTAGCCCACTGGTGTTGGTTTTATGGTCTGTGGATCCAGTAGCGGCTCCTGGATCCTAGCGCCAAATGCGATGCAG
Organism: Lissotriton helveticus; assembly: GCF_964261635.1. Classification (NCBI taxonomy): domain Eukaryota; kingdom Metazoa; phylum Chordata; class Amphibia; order Caudata; family Salamandridae; genus Lissotriton; species Lissotriton helveticus. The sequence goes on along the minus strand of NC_136068.1, from coordinate 183,353,966 downwards.
CACACGCAACGAAATTGGTTTTATTGATTTAATTGTCAACTTACCTGCATTCATCCATATTCTGGTGTTTACTATCCCAAACCCAGGCCCTCCCCCGCCCCATGTCACCGCCCAGTAGCACTCCCACCAGGTGCCGCTACTGTGTGGATCTCTGGCAGACCAAGATGTCCGCTCTGGATGTCACATCTCTGGTAGGGTCTACAGCACTGCTGCCCAAACTGTGGGTCTCATGAGATGATGTTGGTGGGTCTTGAAAGTCCAATCAATAAATAAAGAAGCCTTTAAAGTCTGCATGCATCTTGTTTCATTTGCTGCACTTCCAAGACAGAGGTCAAATGTCAGGCTATGTTTTCTGACAAATTTCTGCTTATTTTTTCATAACAGGGCTTAGTGTTTAGATTTTAGAAACTCCTCTAATTTTGCAGTCAGAGAAAGAAAAGTCAAGTGAATTATGTGACATTCTTTCTGGGGGAGGGAGTAAAAGGAAGGGCTGTAGGGTGTCGTTTTTGTAACACATAACAACAAAATGTAAATATCTGCAAATGAACTGTGCACATTCAGCAAAGAAAGCAGAAATGAAGCACCTTTTCTGTGATTCTGAAGAGTGAAAGATTGTAATAGAATCAAAACAAATTAAGACACTTTATTTGGTGATGCACAAATGATAAATATTCACTGAAACTGATTTCCACACATTATAATGTGTGTACAACATAGTTTTCTGGGTGAAACTGTATGTCTGTGCAAATTTAGAGGCTAAATCAAAGGAGAATGAGCTGTCTGTAAATGACAGTGTTCTGCTACACAATGCTTTAGTTACATTAAAAAATTGCCCACCTCATGTCCATTAAAGTTAGGTGGTTCGCAAAGGTTTATTGTTCTAAAAAGTGGACGGTGGTTCTAAAAAGATTGGGAAGTACTGATCTAGAGAGAAGGTTCACCAACTCAGTGCTAGCTCTGAAGCCTTATTGTTGGGAGAGACTGGACATACATCTGTACAGCACTGCCAAGGGCCAAAATGGGTGGCGGTACATGCACGAGGCATTTAAATACTTTCACCCTAAGGGGAATAAATGAAGTATAAGACCAGAGTTTGTCCGTGGGGACAAAGCGCTGGAAAAAGGTGAAGGGAGCAGAGATAAGATTATACCATGTTTACTGTCATAAGGATGTTTCTGCAGTGGACTGGGCCCTCGGTGGGCAGACTCATCAATAATGACAGTCTGATGTGGCTAGGATGCAGTGTTTAATTTGTAAAAAACATAATTGCCAGGGCCCTCAACAGGAGGTTACTGCAGTTTGCACTACCCATTGCCCCTGCCAGCGAGAGTACCAACACAAATACTAACCATCACACTCCTACAAGTGTGACAATTCAGACTATTTCAGGCCACAAAAGCAATAAGATTGGCTTGAATAGCAGATATTAGTCATTTTAATGTTTATTGAACTAAAAAATAACTTTTGTTGTGCTCATCTCCAAATTGCACAAACAGTGCCACCATGTGGAAGACTGTCATAAGTGCTGTTGTTGTCAATTAAATGCCGGTGCTGAGCACCGGAAACCACTGGTTCAAATTAAGCAATGCAAGGAGGACTCTCGGTGGCACAGTTATGGTACTGCAGTAGGGCATGGAGAGAATTAAATGTTCTTAACTGGACAGACACGTTGACACATTGACCCAATGATTTATTATTTACAATGAATACAGGCGACCACCCAAGAGGAATAGCCCTCTCAGACAGCTTGGCACGAGACATGACACCACAAAATGAACTCCGTTCTGTTTTTACTTTAATAGCATTTTAATAGTTGGCTCAACAACAATATACAGACAAGGAATTGGTGCTTTTCTCCATCCCAACACCTATCTCGTGCCTTCTAGTTGCCCACCCTAGTGAGAAAGGTCACATACTTGTCCTTTTCACAAAGGTTTGGTTAGTGTTAACACTGTTTTACATTTTCAGCACTTTTCGTGCTAGAGTGTCAGACAAGCCAACTCAGTTCTTCTCCGGGAGCCTCCTCCTAAAGTAATATTCACAGTGGTTCTGGCTGGGGCATGGTGAATGCACAAATACAATGGAAACATGGCTTCAAGATAAGGAAAATGAAGTTCCAGGTCTATGGCCATGCGGATCAGTGGGGCTCCATGGAAATGTTGCTATCTGCATAGTCTCCCACAGATTTCCCAATAAAGTGGATTCTTAAAGTGCATAAGTCCTAAAATAGTAATAACAAAAATATAGATCTACTTTAATTTCTAAAGTGAAAGTCGTGGCACTAGTCTTACCCTTACCGTAGCCCATTCCTCAACCAATGGATGGCCATGCCATTGTTTCCTTGAATGTTTGTTTGAAATATACACTGTACATCCCTTACTTCTTCACCTGTCCAACAAGTGGATCATTCTTTAAACCTCAGAAATATGATGATGAACACTTGTACCAGTTCCAAGCCAAGACTCGAGCCCTGACCTGATTTACCCGAGTCCGGACTAATCCTAAACCAAGTCTTGACAAAGCCTTGGACCCCACTGCGGATTGTTAGCAGGATAGCAGTGATGTACATTCCAGTTCAAAGTGTGCATGTCAGTTTGGTCACCTGTCTTGTGACAGCCAGTCCAACATGCACAAGTTTTGGTTCTCCAACCCTAGTTGTGTTGGACAGCCAGATGGTGGGCTGGCACAGGCCCCCACTGTCTGAATGAGCTGTGAGCCGGCCCACGCCAACGAATCCTGGAGCTTCCGTCATTCTGGTTATTATTATCAGAAGCATGAGAGCAGCATCTGGATTAGTTAGGGGAGTTGGCTCTGGGATGCATAAATCCACGGACAGGAGAAGAACACAGAGAACCGGAGGACAAGCACCCAGTGGGGAAGTAAACATTTAATTTTAATTCTGACACATTTTTGAATTAGACCCACTGACCCGCACTGTGAGAAACTCACATTCCTATAGCCTCAACTCTAGATATCTCAGTTGTGGCACATTATAAACACTGTTTATAACGAGCCACGCTTGAGAGCTCTGGCGCTGACCCTAAAGGAATTGCTAATTTCTCACAGTGGCTGTCAGTGGATCAAAATATTGACTTCACTTGCCTCACCATTTTTAAATGTCACCAGCCACCACTGATGATGTCCCTCTCCTGCAGGACGGCCATTGCTAAGGTGAAGCAGCCGTGTTGTGGCCTTGGTACCTTTTACGTTCATATGTAGATGACTGACTAAGAAAGTCCAGCAATGACTCAAGATGTCTCTCTCCTGCAGGATGTGGAGAGCCACATTAGTATGGTCTCACTCTGGCCTTGCTGACTAGCTCCTTCAAGGCAAGGATGCATTAGACTGTCAAGGACTAGTTATAGAAATAAGTCACATAGCTGAGGTCTCTTCTTGGCCTGGATGCTAACCTTTTCAAACCACAATCTCTAACAGAAAAGGTCTAATTCTAAATTATTTGCTCCCTCCTTTAAAGTATGGGGAATTATGTATAGGTGGCTTCAGTCTAACCCACTGTGCCCATCTTATGCAGGGTGAGGGGGTCACACAGGGAAAGCCTCACTGTGGTCGGTTTATGATGTGCCTATAGTGTTGGGTAAGTCACATAATTAAGATTTCAATATTGCACAAGGTGTCCTTTTCCTGCTGGGTTGGGTAGTGAAGTAGACACAGTATCAGTGTGGTTGACAGTATCCTTTGGAAGGATGACTGTGTAACACAGTGAGGGTATCACTCTGAACCACAGTGCTACTCCCTTGCAGGATGAGGGGAGTAACCAAGGAAAGTTTCACCCTGGCCTTGGTGGCTTTCCTCTGCAGAATTGAGGAGTCACATAAAGGTGGTTTCTCTCTGGCCAATGGTCTTCCTGCTCTACAGGAAAGGGTGAGTCTGGCAAGGAAAGTCTCACTCAGCTACACATTTTCCCTCCCCTGCAGGATGTGGGAGTTGTATTGGGAAAGTTTCACTCTGGGTCATTGTATTTCTCTACCGCCAGCAATGTTTTATTCATGTAGGGAAGGCTTCCATGATCTCATGACACAGACACTGGCAGAAGCCATAGAATATGCACAGGAGAAGGGTGGATGGCACCAGGCTGACCAGCACAATGCCCATCGTGAGCTGCTTGATCATGAGTAGGTAGATGCCCAGAGGCAGTGAGCTGAAGTAGATGAGGCAGAGGATGCCAATGACAAAGCGTGGAAAAGTCCTCCAGGTGCAGGAGCGGCATTTCTGGGCTGGACAGTGGCAGGGCAATGAGTCTAGGCTCGGGGCACGGTACATGCGCATGATGTCAAGCACGCCCAGGCTCTCGGCTGAAGAGCCGCCCTCTGGCACCTCCATGATGGTGATCACGAGGCAGTCGGATGAGCTGTGTGACTGCTCAGTGAAGGGCTCCAAGTCCCCAGGGCTCAGGATCACCTCTGGAGACACCGACGCTCCTCGCTTCCGCACACGGTCATGGTAAGAGAGTACCGTGAGGATTTTGCAGTCATCTTGTAGAAACTGGACATCCTCATCCGGGACGCAGGTCTCCTGGCGGCAGAAGGGACAGCTGACGATGTTGGGGGATGAATCCCCAATGTCGGCCATCTTCTTGAGGCATTTTGCACAGACCCGGTGCTGGCAGTTGAGAAGCTTGGGCTTGCGCTGCCGGGTGTCGTAGCGGTGGTAGCAAATCTTGCATTCCAGCTCCTGGGGATTGTAGACCAGCAGCTGAGAGCTTTCTGGTTCCACAGGCGTTTGGCTCATTGCTTCTCCTTCACAAAATGGAGGTCTAAAATTGTCCCGCAAAGAGGCTCAGATAACAGGAGCTTCCTAAAGGAGATGAGGGAGGTGGAGATATGGGAAAAGACGAAGAGAGAAATAGAGAGAAAAAGAATGAGAGAGGTAGCCAGAGCGAAAGAACAAATATAGGCCGATGAGGTGGTTATGAAGAATGAAGAGCAACCATTGCATGAGGACATTAGAGGAGACGGAGGAATGGAAAGGAGAGAAAAGAACAGGGGACGAAAGGAAATTGAAGTGTAGGACATGGGAAGGGAGGAGGCAAGTGAGAGTAGGTAATAGAGAGGTAAGGAAAGTGACAAGGCGAGAGAAAAACAGATGTGTGGTGTAAAAAAAGGATACAAAGAGAGAGAGTAATGGGAACAAGTTCAGGAATGGAATGTTGGAATGAATCAGAGGAGTGAGAGAAAACAGGAGAGGTAGCCCGGTTGAATGGAAGTAGGAAAATATAGAGGATTCAGTAAGGAAGGAACAAGAATGGAGGACCAAAAGAGGAAAATGAGAAGTAACCCATAATAAATGAGTAAAAGAGATGTGAGAGATAGAAAGAGAGAGAGAAAAAAGAGAGTTAGGGAATCCAGAATAGAGAGTGATCATGGGGCAGGATAGGAGGAGACAAAGAGAGGAAAAACTGTTTATTACAACATAGCACACTTGAACACATTCATTGCTTCACTACGGCTTCCATCACAGAACAAGTCAAAAACAGAGATTCTGGTGTCAAGTCTGCTATATATAAAGGAGATATTTGACATCATTGCATAATGATTCTCTTACTCCAGCATAAAAAGTAGAAAGTTGCCTCCCTTCATCAATACTGCCAGAGTATTCACATTTAACTAATTGTTCATCCAGTGCCTCCCAAACATGATTTTGTGATGTTAGTAAAACTAATGTAGAACTTATGGCACCCCAAATCGACTCCTGAAACCCTTTACTCCAAGACGCAACAGGGCTGAGTAACCAAAGCAATTATGAGTAGAGGGAGTAGTACTATTGGAGTACTCTTTTTATGGTTAGGTATGGTAATAACACCTTAGCTTACATTAAAAAAACAAGAACATTACTTTTTGATTCAGTGGGGGAAAAAACAATTTTCACTAAGAAAACACAAATATTAATGTGATATTATAGTTAGGTGACAAATTCCATATACAACTGAATATGTTAATCTAAAAAAGCACTGAAATTCACCTTTTATACTTAATTGAAGTAATTTAAACTCACTCAATCAAGTAACTATAACATGAACCCCCACTATGCACAGTTTAGTCAGAAATGATATAATTTCAGATGTCATATGGGCTGCAATCAATGCTGTCATTGAACATGTATTTATTTATTTGAAAGGATTTATATAGCGCTGGCTAGACCCGGAGGTATCAGAGCGCTTTACAAGAGCAGTCAACAAAAACATTAATTCAGAGCAAGGAGAACGGTAGTCATGAGAGAGCACATCTCTCTATTTATAAGGTCAAGCAGGATTGTGGCTGATTCACAAGTAAAAGTGCATATAGAAACAGAATGGAGGTAAACAACTCAAGGCAGATGGAAGTGAAACAACAGGGAAAACACAAATTGAGGAGGTGGAGAGGGCCGGGGAACAGGACAGGGGGAGGGAGGCAATGGACAGTGGAGAATGTTTTCAGACAGCTAGCAGAGCATAAGTTGGAGCTGCTAGGATAGGAGCGGGGCAGGGGAGAGCAAGGCAGGGAAGAGCAAGGCAGGGGTACAAGGAAAGGAATAGTACAGAAAGGGAAAGCGAAAGGTCGAACAGGTTAGCAGAAAGGCAATCAATACACAGTAGACAGTTCACCAGGTCGGAGGATAAATTATAGACTCCAGTACTTGATGAGTAGGTGACATTTTAGGTCTTTTTTAAAGCTGAGGTAGGAGGGGTTGCAGAGCAGGTCCCTCTTGAGGGCATTCCAGATGCTCGGTGCATTTCCAGAGAAGGAGCAAGTTTGGGTGGAATTCTTTTTTAGTAACGGGGGGACGAGGAGAAGTGCAGTGGAGCTTCTCATCAGTCTGGAGCAGCCAGCTATTTTGAGTTTGTCTGTTAGGTATGATGGGGATTGTGACTGGAGAATTTTGTGTGTGAACAGCACCAACACCCACCGACCATGCACGCAACCAAGATTCATCCTTGACTCCTCCCTCTTCATGTCTAAACAGGTCAACGCCGTCTCCTCCTCCTGCTACAACACCCTCCGCATGCTCCGCAGGATCTACAAGTGGATCCCGACCGAAACAAGAAGAACGGTGACACATGCCCTTGTCAGCAGCAGACTGGACTAAGGCAACGCACTCTACGCAGGAATTCCTGCCAAACACCTACGATGACTACAACGCATCCAAAACGCCTCCGCCCGACTGATCGTCAACGTCCCAAGCCGCAGCCACATCACCTCCCACCTGAGAGACCTACACTGGCTCCCCATCAACAAGAGGATCACCTTCAAGCTCCTCACCCACGCACACAAGGCACTCCATAACACCGGACCAGCCTACCTGAACAGCAGACTCAGCTTCCACACCCCCACCCGCCAGCTCTTCGAACAGTAGCAGCACACCCCCCTCCCCTCAGCGCCTTGAGACCCTCGCTGGTAAGTAGCGCGCTCTACAAGTACTCTGATTGATTGATTGATTGTGATGCAGGCAGTCTTATAAAAGCATCTACCTTCAATAGGCAGCCAATTTAGGCATTTGAGGGCAGGTGTGATGTGGTTTAATCTTTTGCAGACAGGAAAGAGCCTGGCTTCTAGGTTGAGCACAGCTTTGAGAGGGGCAAGGTGGATTTTTGGGGATCCTGTGAGGATGGCATTGCTGTAGTCAAATTTGGAGAGTACTAATGACTGAACTATACATTTGAAGTGTTCTTGGGGGATGAAAGGTTTGATTTTCTTGAGGTGTCTGAGAGAGAAAAGGGCTCCTTTGGCTGAGTTATTAATATGGTCCTTCAGTGCCAAATTTGTGTCCAGAGTGAATCCTAGGGATTTCGCTGAGTTGGATAAGGTAAGCAGACAGTTGAGGTCAGGGATCCAGCCTTGGATGGGTAGCTGGTTACTTTTAGGAGAGAAAAGAATAATTTCCATTTTGTTAGGGTTTAATTTAAGATGGTTAGAGTAGAACCAAGATTGTATTTTGCTCAGGGTATTGTTTAAATCTAGTACATCAGTATGGGATTTGATCTTATAGTAGAGTTGGGTGTCATCTGAATAGAGGTGATAGCTGATACTGGATTGTTTCAGAATGACAGTAAGGGGTTCCATAAAGAGGTTGAAGAGAGAGGGGGAGATAATTGAGCCCTGGTGGACACCTAGGGGTCAGAGGTGGGCTTGGAGAGGCCTGAGTTGGTTTTTATTTGTTGTGTTCTGTGTTGGAGGTATGAAGTGAAACTTTTCAGAACCGATCTACTGAGGTCCGAGCAAGCTTTCAGTGATTCCAGTAAGGAAGAATGATTGACTGTATCGAAAGCTGCAGAGAGGTCGAGGAGGACAAGAAGGCAGGTCTCTCCATTGTCCAAAGAGCGGTGAATATCATCAGCATGGCAGTTTCTGTCCTACATCCTTTCCTGAACCAGATTTGAAGGAATGAAGTAATTTAAACTTGCCTACATGGTTGTCCAATTGGAGTAGGGCACATTTCTCTAGGGTTTTGGCCAGAAGGGGGAGGTTGGAGATAGGTCGGAGGTTGTTAAGATCATTAGGGTCAGCATGGGCTCTTAGAAGGGGTGAAACATCAACAAAGCCTCTTTAACATGCACATGGTCTTTTAAAGACCTGTGAAGTGCTCGGGTGCGGCTGGGTGTGTGCCCGGGAGCTGTCTGAGCCCGGGCTGCCACACACGACGGGAGGGGCTGAATTCCTTTGATTCCAATGGGTGTTGCGCGCCTGGTACATGGCATGTGATTGGGCACAAGGCCTGGCTGTGGAGACCCAACCCCTAACGGAGAGTAACACCAACATCACTTTTTTATTCACAATGCTGTGAATCGGCGCTTTCACAGCAAGTTTACATGGGGGCCCCCACTGGGCAACACAGAGGATCTACAGATCCACAGAATTGCGAAACAAAAAAGTAATTGTCATTTGGCCTGGGGGTGATCCCTCTGGGACCCACTCTAAAGGCCCAATTAGTCAGGGTACTCCTTTCTGCCCCCCTTATGATTTTTGGGGTATATCCTCGGATCTATGGGTGGAGTCCCCGAGTCCTAAAATAGTGGCTACTTTTTTTTCCTTCAGGTTGTGGCCAGCCAATCAGATCGCATAGTTTGAGCTTGTGGATCCATTAGTCCTCCTCGGCATGAAATACACATACATTTTAATCCTTTATTTTAAAAAAGTACAAAAAGGATTTACACCAAATCACAAAAAGCACACTTTCTGGTTATAGATCAATCTTTCTGCCAAATGCGGTGCAATTCCTTTAAGCTAGTTTTTTTCCAAATCGCTGTTCAATTTAAATTGCATGGGGAAAATGCGGTTTGGGACCAGCCCTTCTTATCAGCCCCTGCATGGCAGATTGCCTCAAAGATTTCCAGAAAGCAGTTGCGGTAGATGAGACGTATTTTTTGGACGGAAATTTGCGAAGATGCAAAAATCTGCACGAAGGTTAATAGCAAATCAAAAATCCACAAAATCCATTTCCTCTGGCAACATGGTCCTAAGTATAACTATTTGGTGACAGCAAACGCTTGGATGTATAGATACATATATATATATATATATATATATATATAACAATAATGCCGTCGCTTGCAGCAAAGAGAGCCTCCACTTCAGGTAGTTTTTCAAACACGATTTAATGCAAGCTGACGCGTTTCAAACACCAAGGTCTTTGTCAAAGCAATCCAAACACTTCCTACTGTGCACTATTGCCTTAAGAAAACATCACATACGCCCAGGTGTGAAATATGATATATATATATGTATATATACACACCCCAACTCCTTCGTACACAAAGGAAGACGACAGAGTGTGTGGATTGTATCAGTGTATTTATGTCTAACTGGCATTGAACGCATTGCGGCTGAACATAGCCTTGATCACGAAGTCGAGGCGCCATTTGCAACACATTATTCTTTTGCATCTGTGCGTGACGTGCAATAGTGAAAGCAGACTTCACAACCTCCTTCAAAACACACATTGATTTACATTTGTCTTTCTTCTAACTAGTTGATAAACTTAGTTAGGAAAGTCGTTAGTAGAAGAATGTTAAGGAATTAACCATACCACAGTACAAATCAATGTCACCAGTAATTAACCCCATGGATGCTCAGCATATTCCCCTGCTGTGCTGAGAAATCGGAAATCCCACCCATCATGACGAGCTGGGCTCGACATGAGCGTGCGAGGAGGCTACTTCATGACGAGCCCAGCTCGTCATGAGCGTGGAAGGGGTTAAAATTATGTAAAATCATATATTACCATACATGTTAAAATATATTTGTCAAACATGTATTTTTTAAAAGCAGACAATTGAAAACCAAGTCAGCATTGGCTGATTTCTTTCTTCTATGAATATATATATATATATATATATATATATATATATATATATATATATATATATATATATATATATATATATATATATATATCTCCCAACATAAAAGAGTTACCCGATGTGGAAAGAGCCGCACAAGGTAAGTATTAATCATCTTTTAATCACAGAGGGTGCAGGCAGAGACTAACATGGAAGTCATCAGTAGTATCACCGGACGCGTTTCGGGTCGTCGTGACCCTTAATCATTGGCAGCTGAACATGAAATGCAGGATTGGTGCATTTTGCAGGTTAAAATAACCTTAAAACACACCACGATTTATAAAATGGTATGGTATAACCAAAACATGATTTACATTGTGTCTAAAATGTGTTAACACCCTTCATATGGGTTCTTGTTTGTGACCCCGAAAAACAGGCTTTCACTACAATGTATTTCAATGGGAACTATGGGCCAGATGTAGGTAGCCCTTTACCGATCGGAATCGGCCGAAAATACCGATTTTCGGCCGTTTCCGATCGGTAAAGGGCTATGGAGATGTAGGGGCACATTTTCGGTAATTTTACCGATTCGTTATCATTACCGAATCGGTAAATTTACCGAGTCGGTAATATTTACCGATTCGGTAATGATAACGATTCGGTAAAATTACCGAAAATGCAATGTAGGTAGCCTATGTTCCATCAGCACATGGCTTACAGAATCGGTATTTTACCATGGAATACAAATCCATGGTAAAAAAACGATTCCTGTGTACATGCACATCTGTGCATGTACACATGTGCCATGTGACAGACAGACGTGCCCTTAGGGCATGCCTGTGTGCCACATTGCACACATGGCCGTTTTGGGGGTGCTAGAGGGTGTCAAAGTGACACCCCCTGCACCCTTGTGAATTCTTTAATTACCGATTCGGTAAATACCGAATCGGTAATGCCTAATCATTCCTATGGGCTTCAAAGCCCATAGGAAAGAATGGGCATTACCGATTCGGTATTTACCGAATCGGTAATTAAAGAATTGTTAAGGATTCGGTAACGAATCCAGATGTTGGGACCTACATCCCATTTACCGATTTTAAAATACCGAATCGGTAAGATTCGGTATTTCAAAATCGGTAAATGGGATTTACCTACATCGGGCCCTATGTCCTGGAGTTTTGTAATGGCTGTCACCCTATATTGTTAATGTTGTGGGCAGCCAACCAAGGGGTGCCCCTTTGGGATCACTCTAAACATGCCCCTGGGGGTTAGGGAGAGCTTACCCTACCCCCTTATATATATTTTAATTAATTTTCAGGACCATGTCCATGTCCTGGACTCCTGTAATGTCTGCTGCAATTCATGGTCAATACTAACACATGTGCATGTACCCAGCAAAAAACTGTCTGTCTCCCTATGTACGCCCAATGGGTCCTCCTCTGAGGATAAAACCTGGTGGGCTTAATAATTACCCAGTGTTAAAAAAGGGAGGGAAAGAACCTTACTTATTAGAAGGACCCTCACTCACCACTAGTTGGTGACATGCTTCATCATTGGGTCCCCGCTGGGGTGACCGAATGTCCCCCCAGCGTGCTACGACGCCTGATTACAGCGGAGCAGGATGTGGTGAGTGCAACAGTGCCCAAATTAGGAGGTGACTAAACATGAATGTGTAAGTGTATTAAAAAATGCAATGTTGTGCCTTTACAAAAATCTTTAATAATGGCCAACCTGCATTGAGTAAAAACAAAGTGGACGGACTCTGCAGGTTCTGAGTTAGGGAACCGGAGTCCTAGTCAGGATCAAAAGTGACCCTTTTGATCCTGACTAGGACTCCGGTTCCTTAACTCAGAACCTGCAGAGTCCGTCCACTTTGTTTTTACTCAATGCAGGTTGGCCATTATTAAAGATTTTTGTAAAGGCACAACCTTGCATTTTTTAATACACTTACACATTCACGTTTAGTCACCTCCTAATTTGGGCACTGTTGCACTCACCACATCCTGCTCCGCTGTAATCAGGCGTCGTAGCACGCTGGGGGGACATTCGGTCACCCCAGCGGGGACCCAATGATGAAGCATGTCACCAACTAGTGGTGAGTGAGGGTCCTTCTAATAAGTAAGGTTCTTTCCCTCCCTTTTTTAACACTGGGTGATTATTAAGCCCACCAGGTTTTATCCTCAGAGGAGGACCCATTGGGCGTACATAGGGAGACAGACAGTTTTTTGCTGGGTACATGCACATGTGTGAGTATTGATCACATTTGCAGCACAAAGCGGGATAATATCACACCCCACTATCTTATTTTGATATCATTTCAACCACAGTCACTCCTTTGTTGTTAATGTACATTTGAATGGGGTACAGGAGTGCCTACTCATGCCCTCCCTCTCTTGTTGTTATTGGCAATTCATGGTCAGACAATTAGGATTGATCAATCCCTTTTAAATTGACCAATCACAACATATCTGACACTAGTGGTCCACATATCACTATTTGTTCTGGTGGTAACGCCTTCTTGCAAAATGAGCAGATTTTAAACACTAATATCTTGAAAACTACTGAACAGATTTACACCAAATTATGAAAAGCATGCTTTCTGAGTAAAGTTCTACCTTCCTGACAAATTTGGTGCAATAACATTCCACCCTTTTTTTACATCGGAAATCAATCTTTCTCAGGGAATTAAAATAGGAAATTACCATTTTGTGACCCCCACTTTTTCTTGACCCTTGCTTTACGGCTCCATGCGAACTTGTCATGAAGGAGCCAAAGTGGATGAAACTTTTTTGGGGAATTTGTCATGTAGATCCATCACATGGAAGGAAAAAACTAAAGTTTAAATTAGCACTATAGTTAGCTGGTGAAATTAGTTAAAATCTAATGTTTAAAAACAAAAAAACTAATGAACTTTGCCAGTCATAGCTCAGTGTGCGAAGTATAACCTGTTCCCCACTATGCACTATGTATGACCTCACATATTAAATCACTTACAACATGTCAAAATTTTTTTTTTTTATTTATTTTTTTTTTTTTAAACCTTTATTGAACAATGAAAGCTCACAAATACGGGCCTACAACCCCACGGGCTGGCCACAACAGAATGGGCAAAAAAAAACGCAGCACATGAGAAGAAGATCTGCACAGGATATGACATCAGGAGCACAGGTGAAGCAATAAAAGGCATCGAGCGTTCAGCAAGAACAGGATAATAAAGGTTAATTTTCTAATACGGGTTGGGGAACAAAGGAATAACGGGCCGTATATGAGACCACAAGGGAGGGACCGCGGCAAGCCGCCATTTTATAAACACAGCGTAAGAAAATGAAGCCATATAATCAAATCTAGCAAAGGACATAAACAGAATCAGACCATCAAGTAGCGACAGTGGCATCAGTCAACCGCGCCCACTCACCACCGCCCCTACCCGAACAGAGAAGACGAGGTCAAAAAGCCCCATCACAAAAGCAATACAATATGCACCCCAACGGAAGAAAGGGACCTCCATAAAGGAGGAAGGGGAAGAGGGAGAAAGGAACGACAAAAGGGACTCCCGCCAAATCATGCACCCCAGGGGGAAAAACAGGACAATAAAACCGGCATGCGATGTAACAGAAACATGATACCAAAAGAAGCAGCGAGCCACAATCAGTCACACACCGGAAGAAAAACAGAAAACCCCCGGGGGAGATACGAGGTGACAGAGTCCCGAAAAAGTGAATACACAAGAGCCATAGAACAAAAAGGGAAATTAAGGGGGGAAAAAGACCCCCCGACACAAACAGACCCCCCCCACCCTCCCCTAAGCCCACCCTGCACCCCTGCAGAAGGCTACGGCCTACCCCCCCGCAGCGTGCCTGTCGCCCTAATTAGAACCCGAAATATAGTGGAGCAAGAAAAGTCGGAATTAAAAGACAAAAAAGGGGGGAAGGAAGGGAAGAAGGAAGGGATAAGAGACATACATACATACACACGGGGGAGGGCCGGAGACAGGAGTAAACGCACCCATCCACCCGCCTGGGTTAAAGGTCCAAGTCCTCGGGAAGCCAAAGAGTATCAGGCCAAAGCCCAGGAGCACAAACCAATTACACAGAACCATATCAGGACACAAAGATCATCCAACCATTCATGAACTACCGCATATAAAAGTCAGTGTTTATCAGCCCTGTCCCTTTTTATCCAAAGCAGAAAAGGTCCGATCCGACGAGGACCCCGCCACAAAGAACAGAAGGCAGACAGCAGGAAAGTCCAATGGCAGTCCAAAAAATTCACAGGAGGAAAAGCACGGAAGATCCAGGAAAGTCTCAGAATGTAGCAAACGATGCAGGCACAGTTCCGAGGATATATCCAAAGAAACCAACCCATCCGGGCCGGCACAGGAGACATCACCGGGCAGTGGTGAGTGAGAGGGACCAGGAGAATCATGGAGGTCCGGCAAGACAAGATCCAGCTCCCGGGCCAGGGGCAGAGGAGGCAGCACAGAAGGAGAAGGTGCCATCAGGTTGCGCACCTCCGGGGTTGCAGCCGGGGCCGAGTCCGCCAGGAGAATTCCAGCCACACCCCGCGACATCAATGCCTCATCCGGCCGTGGGGGCCCGGGAGGCCCGCAGTGAGGAATCATCTCCAAAGCCATGAGAGGCGTGGCCACCGAGAGCCGCCAGGAGAGCAGGATGTTTAAGATCCCCTTAAGTGCAGGAAAACCTTTACAGTATCCGACACCCGGGCCTTGCGGCGGGCCCCCAGCGCTCGTCCAGGCCCGGCCCAGGCAAATGGGGTTGGCCGCCATCTTGAGAGCCCAAACAGGCCGCGCGGCCAACAGCCTCCGCCGGGGCGGCAGTCAAGCAAATGAAGTCCCGCCGACAGGCAGTAGAACACCCCGGACAGGAAGGGGGGCCACCAGAAGACGGGGATTCGCCGGCCCCCCAATGTCACCGGTCCCGTTCTCCGAGTCCGGGCGGTAAAAACAAAATGGCCGGACCGGGGAACAAAGGGGGAGCAAGCCGGACATACGAGGAACCCCTACAATGAAAGGCAGCGCCACCATCCAAGGCCGCCGCCACACAGGAGTCTCTCAGCCAGGAACCTCCGGCTCACACGAACAGCGGTCCTCCGATCAACATGTCAAAATTACATCATTGATGACATCTCAAATGATATCATAGAAGGCATCACTGATGATATCACTACTGACATCATCCAATGAATGTGATAGTTTGGTATATGCTTTTATAACTGGAAGGTGCTCAGCAAGCTATACCTAGACCCAATTTTCTATAACCTTTGTAGCGATGATGGGCATAATCACTTGCAATGTGCAGGACATGGATCTGTGAAGTCACCCAAACTTAGGTATTCAGGTGCATAAAAAATGAAATGGCTCTGTAGACATTACTACGGGAGCAAGCATAGGTTGCTTCCCCCTACAAGAGGGAACAATGCCGGCTCCCCCAATATGTGGAGTCAGCTGGGGCCACGGGGGCCATGGGGCTCCCTCCGCTGGCCCCAACTTGTAGTTGGTTTTTTGAGATATCATCAGTGATGTCATTAGTGATGTCACTGACCATGTCATCAGTGATGTAATATGTGTGGTCATAAGCTGTGCATTGTGGGGATAAAAGTTATAGTTGCCTCCGGTAACTATAAATGCTGAATTTCACTGGTTTTGTACAAGTGAAATCTGAGCCTAACTTTACCGTCCCTGTAACCTTTGTTTTTTTCAGTGAATTTATATGGCCTTTTTTTTCTTTATCCTAACTTCAATGTCCCTGTAAGCTTCGGTTTTTTTAAGTGAATTTCTAAGTTTTTTAAAATTCTATTTCCTAATTATAACATCCCTGTAACTTTTGTTCGACACAGAAATGCATCTGAGTTCTTCTGCCTAGTACAATAGTATATTGATAATGTGACTATTCTTGTGTGGGCGAAAAAAAGACTATAGTAATCTTGTCTCAATACATTGAGTCTTGTTGATACATCCCAATCCGTACTCGGTTATATTTATGTCTTCATTGAGTACCACATAATGAAGGCATTAAAAATGTCCAGATTCTAAATGACTTTAGTATTCTTGTCTCATCCCAAATAGTTAACAAAGTACCTCAGCACTGGAGGAATCATTTCATGGATCTATTCATACCTGATTAGTTGTTGTATGTACTTTATTCGATAAAAAATGTATCATAAAAGTCTGTACAGCTACATTATAAAAAAACGACAATCCATTTATACATACAACTAATGTACATGATAATAAATACAATAAAAACCATATGTACAATAAAAACAAGAAATCCATAAAATGCCAATATATTGTACTAAAGTGCCACAATCTGGGTAGGCCCACAGTCTTCTAAGGCATACTATTCTTTATCAACTTTGTGCGGGTCTGCCAGGCACTTCCCAGATACTTTGCTACCCCACACACAATGACCAAAGATGATGTATCAGTAATTAAAACACGTAAGGCCATTCTGTGGCACCTAAATCCCAACTCTTTGCAAATTGGTTCCAGCCATGTTCTCCTGGCTGCCCTGTACGCTTTACATGCAAAGAGAAAATGGGCTAGCGACTCCGAAGGGGCCGAGCACCCTGGGCATGGAGCCGGTGGGGAGCCGCACTTTTTCCAGCCTGCTATGGTTTCATTAATCGGAAGGGTCCTGAACCTCAACTTTAAGTAGAGAGACCTATCTCTGGGCTTTTGAATAAAGTTGAGGAATGGTTCGAGCTTTCTAACTGGTTTGTGCTCCAAGAACTGCTCAGTAAGGGTCCCCCATTTTGAGGTATGTGACTCCTCCTTCTGTGCCCAATCCCAATACATCTTCTTAATAGTCTGTTTGGGTGGCGGACGCTGGCTCACTCATATGTCGCTCAATCCTATATTTGAAACCAGCTGTCTAAGTTTGTTTATCAACTTGATCTTATTGCAGACATTCAGTTTGATCAGTTCATCAAGGGCAGCCGCATAATTTGCCAATTCAGGCGTCCTTCTTAAACGTACCCAGAATAATAAAGGGCGAAGGCAAACTATGTCTTTGATCGAGCGCTTACCCATGTCCTGACACAGGGGTTTTAGAGGGGTCGAAACAGGAAGTGATTAGTAAATTCTACATGCAAACGATGAAGCTTCTTAATATTGTGATGAACAAAGATTATCAATTTGCCGCACACCATCTAAGTGCCATAAAAACTAAAGAAAATGTACATGACCACATGAAATATAGTAAGAATAATTAAACAAGAGTAAAATAAACATTTAAATCACAATGCATGAAATTATCAGTCTAGTCAATTACAGATGTACATGAAGTTCTTCATCATAATTCATACCCAAGGGTACAAGGCAGTTCCCTTATATTAAGTTCCATGACTTCAAGCGTTTCAGCAGTGGCAGCTGCTCCTAGGAAGCAGTAGTGGGAGAGGGAGGGTTTTAGAAAAGAAAATCACTTACCCGCCGGCTGGCCGGCTGCTGCCTCTCCTCCATTCTCTCTGTCCTCTTCCTTCCGTGGAAGCTGGAAGCAGGAAGCTCCCAGGCTCCACTAAGCCAATCACAACGCTGTAATGCTGCGTTGTGATTGGTCTGAGCGCCACGGCTCGATGCTCAGACAGGGACTGGGAGCCTGGGCGTATTCTCCACCCTGTTTGTACAATACACCCAGTGGAGAAGATGCAAAGTGCGCATGACTGTTTGGCCGGCCCAAGACTGCCGGTCAAAGAGTCATGCCTACTTAAAGAGTGCCACCACTCCTACCCGCTGCTCTACCCAGCCCAACCCCACCCCGCAAAACTGCCTCCACGGAAAAATTAAATTATATTGCGTTTTCATTTTATTTCTCATTTTTTGCTGTACTGAAAGGCAGTCATGCAACGCTCCTCAGCCTGAGCGGAGGAGACATCCCTGCGTTTCAGTACCAGAGTTCTGCCTCCCCTTTGTCTTTTTGGCAATACTATCATTTCCAAAATGACTCATTAGTAGCAAATCCCTATTGTGGTTTTCTTTGTACTGTTCAGCAGTACTATAATTCATATCTTCATTAGCGATGGCTCTATTCTGTTCTAATATCTTCCTTTCCACTGTGAAAGTAGTGATACATATGTATAGCTTCTCACAGGGGCACTTGATAGCATACACTACATATTCAGTCTTGCATTAATGGGTTTTTAATCTTTTATTTCCTGCCAGAGTTGCCTATGTCATATTCAAAGACATATTTGTTAAATGTACAGGCTTTGCAATGTGACACAGTGCAGCAACCAAAGTTGCTGCACTGCGTTACATGAAAGAGCGAGCACAGCACCGACATATCTACTAAGGCAGTGGTTCTCAAACTGTGGTCCTAGGGGTCCATGACACATTACCAGGGGGTCCGCAGGCAGCAGTTTTAACAGCACTACAAAGTTCTTTATATAATAAGCAGTTTCTGGCCAACAATAAAAGTATCAAATTAACTCCAGTGAATAATATACTTGCTGGAGAGAGATGGGAGTTTTGTCCAGTGGCAGCTTTTTCTCATCTAAGGTAGTGCAGAGGGTTCATATGCTTGCTGAAAAGAACGTGTACCATGCATTACAACATTTTTTATTTTATGTGCGTCACTCAGAGGGTTACTGCTTTTGTCAGATTCTGTTGTTACTGTGTAGGTCATAAGTTGCAATTGTAATCTAGCACAGTGAGTTCTGAACTGCCTTCAAAGAGCTTCACGCAAACTTCATGGTACTAGTTAGTAAGTTATGTTTTTTTCCCAGTCTTTCATTATCCTGATGCTGCTAAAAAAGTTTTGTTTGTGTAGAAATTGATTATTATTAGCAAAGTAAACCCTAACCACTGTATTATGTTCTGAATCCTGAGTTTGTGCTTCTCTAGACCAAGCACTCTTAGAAAATGCCTACCAGTATGGATGACATGTCAATCCTTCACCTTGTAGTCCCCTTTGCCGTATGTAACATTTACCATACACTGATTTACACATGTAATATTAATTGTCTCTGTATGTATGCTCTGACACCCTACACTGGTATGTGAGGTGATATAAAACAAATTAAAAACACGTGACAGCGGGCTAAAGAGAGATAAGAGGCACTTTTGGAGGGTGATAGTGAGGAAATCATTGAAGAGCTCCAACAAAGATTGTTGTATCCTGGTGCACAGTAATGTCTTCATTTATTATGCTTTAAAAGCTAATACAATTCAATATGTAATGAAAAATGTGTTGTAGAATGCACAATGTTTTCCTAATTTTCTTGCGGGGAGAACCCACCCAAAGACCCCTTTATAGTGGTCAGGCTCACTCGCTGCACTTGGTGTGCACTGTACGGGGACTGTTCTGACAACATTTGCCAGGGCTGCTTTGGGTTTCCAGTCCGGCCATAGCAGGAGCAGTAGCCTTGTATCATGAAATAAAGCCAAACATTGAAAGGTTAGCCGGGGAGATGCAGCACCAACCTTCCCATTAACGGTTTTCAATTTTTGCACATTTTGTTCAATATAAAATATTAAAATCTTTAGTAATAGTATTTGTTTGGTGTGCACTTGTTTGTGTATTTTTTGCGGATTACTGTTTTAATGTTTGAAATGTAAATAGTGCAAATTGCTTAGGGGTCCCCGACTTCCAGTTGTGACTCATTGGGGGGTCCTCTGGAGTCAAAAGTTTGGGAATCACTGTACTAAGGCATGGCGCTGTTACTATGTCCCTTACAATGTTATGATTTGCGGGTGTGCGTTTAGCTGCCTTGTGCCACGTGCACACCTTTGCACCATCCTGCAATGTTGTATGCTTGAAATAAATCAAAGGTTTTGTACTAGAATGGTACTTTTCCAGTGTAAAAATCTAAGCTTAGTAATAAATTAATATGTTTCCAAGTTTGTATGTATTCTGTTCAGAGCAGCACAGATTTAAAGCTGGAAAAGTTACGAGAAAAAACTTTTCTCCAAAGTTACGCGTGCCTCAAGGATGTTGAATTTTTTTCTGCAAATCCCTCTCTACCAATGTTAGTAAATAGGGTTTTGTATCAAACTTCATGGGTGGTTGCATGGAACTGCCCACGTACCACCCATGGAATGCCCCCTAGATACAAAGTAGTGCAAAGTAGCACACAGAGGTACTTTGTATTTCTTTAGGGCTACTTTCCAGGGCAAAACAAGCATTACAAGCACTACTTTGTGTTACTTTAAGACCACTTTTCAACACAAAACAATTTGTGTGCTGCTGCACGGTGTTCGAAAGCTGGGCCACAGTGTTATGCCTGAGACTACATGATGAAGGGTGTAGAAAGCTGGCTCTTTATATGCTATATCAAAGTAAGTATAGTGTGCACAGAGTCCACTGGAACCCCAAAGGTAGGCAGAGGTAAAAGTAGATAATACCTTACTCTCTATTTGTGGTAGTGTGCGCGAGAAGTAAGGCTTTATTAGCGGGTAGTGTTAAGCATTTATTCTACACATTCAAGCAAGAAATTATGTCACACACTCAAAGACTGAACTCAGACCACTTTGTTTGTATAAAAATATGATTTTGTTTATATTTTATTTTCTAGAACAAAGCCTGGCCTGGTACAGGTAAATATAATAACACTTTGCAGGAATAATGCAGTTATATACATTTGAATGGAGTTTAATGCGGTAGGATTGGTTACAGGTAAGTCATTTGGTTGTAAAGCAGTTTAAATTACTTTTCAGTTACTTTTTAGATCACTTTTTAAGTTACTTTCTCTACTCTGTGTGATATGCCTAGATATCACACTAGGGAGAGCTCTGTTTAAGATATAGAGTACAAGGACATTTGAGCCTAATATTGAGCATGAGACAGGGTCGTAGAGCGTCCTGACAGCGTTGACTTACGAGACGCTTGGATTTCAAATTAATTAAGAGACTCGAATTGGGGTCGTATCATTAACAGGCAGCCAGCCCGGCTGGGCAGGCTACGCTGTCCTTCCAGTGCAACGTTTAAAGTCACCATGAATTTGCTATAGAATATATAAGTTTGCTGCCCAAGTCCTGAGGAGGCCTAAATACATATAGGCTGAAACGCGTCGACAGTAGTTCATATTGGCATCACTAAAAACATTGAACTGAATTAAAGAAATTATTTTCTGAGAGCCTTAACTTTAAAGGTAGTATAAAGGGTTGTTTCTTCCCAGGCTTTTTGTTTGAAACATTGTGATGACCAAGACAAAGGAATAAGGTCTGATAATTACGTGCCATACCTGTCCTTGTTTAAAATAATTGGGCACTGGAACCAGATATAAGGTTCAGAATTTTTAAAAAAATATATTTTGTATTTTCTTTTTATGTTTGTAAATATTGTGTATATTGTATAAAAATGTATATATGTTGAAAAATTGACTAAAATGTATACATGTACAAAAAAACAAATGTAAAAAAACAAAAAGAAAGGAATAGCATAAAAAGAGAAAATTCGTTTTTCTACAAAAAATTGGTTTACTAAAACAAGTTATAAAACCAAATTTGACTGTATTTGAATTTTTGAATTGATTGATAGCGAATGGATGAAGCAAGATAGGGTGATATTTAGATTAATTCATGGTGTATTATTGAGAAAACTGAAGACAGTTAATTTATGGTATCTGTTTTATTAAAGATTGACAGAATTATTACCATAGGCATCGTTTTGTAAAAGTTTAGTTTATATTCCAGGATGCCTTAATGTTCTAACGGGTGGCCCCCTTGATAATAGGAGTTGATATCACACTGGGACATTTCTTAAAAGAAAGGTAAGTAAATCAGTTTTTTAGAGTTCCATACAAACCAACTCCACACTTGGAACAACTTTCACAAGAAAGCAGTTCTATGCAGTCCTATAGGAGAAAACATTGTCAAAGCACCCTTAGCGGCACTAGGGCGGCCAGGTGTAGAGTGCTGAGGTCCAATGTTATCCAATGGGGGATAGGAGGCCTCCGGTTGGTGGCTGTTCACGAGCAGGCCACAAGGTTGTGGGAGCAGAGCTCCCTGGACTTAAGCTCAGGGCAAAGGAGGATCTGAGTTAGCAAACAAGGTGCACCTACAGCGGCACAGGGGCGGCCAGGAGCAGGGTGCTGTTTTGGTGTCGGGTGCCGTTGTTTTCAATGGGGATTGCTGATTATTGATTTTAGCTGCAGGCTCGGTCCAGGAAGTCTTCCGGGAGGAACTAACAGCTAGGCAGGGAGGTTGGAGGGCTCGGGTGTAGGTTCACCTCAGGTTCTCTTCTCCAGGGCGCAGGGCGGCTGGATGCAGGGGTGTCTTTTGAGGTCGGACTTCACCTTACCGGGCCACTCGCGGTTGGGGGTGGTCTCTGTGCAGAGGCTGCAGGTGACGTTGGGAGCCCTGGAGGAGTCAACCCATGGTGGACTTGAACTCTGGAGCACTGGGGGACCTTGCTGGGACCAGTGGCCACACTGATTCAGTCCATAGGCATCGGGTTTCTTGTCCTCAGGAGTCTCTGAGTCTTTCTTGGATGTTTCTTTTGAACAGAGCAGATGTTCACAGGAGATCCGGTCTTTGCGGAAGGCAGTTGGTCCTCCCAGGGGTTCTGGAGGTCGCTGGCTACTGTTTTCTGCAGTCTCCTATGCTGGGTGACTTATTTCATCCTTCTTCTTTGTAGGTTGGCGGAATCTCTCTTCTTGGTTTAGGGCTGCTCCTTAAATACTGTATTTAGGGGTGTTTTAGGGATTTCAAGGTCAGTAGCCAATGGGCTACTGACCTTAGGGTGACTACACCCTTGGTGTGCTCACCCCATGTGGGGGAGTGGTCACATTCCCTAATCCTGATTGGAGAATGCTTGCCATTTGCAAGATGGTGGGCACTGAAGAGTGGACTTCACCTCGCCTCCCACCTGAGGGGTGGGGTTGGCAGAGGTGGGCACACCTTCTGGGCTGTGCTCATTTTTCCCACCTGTCTTCCTGTTGAAAATGAGGGGAGACAGGAATGGGGTCTTCTCCTGATAGCAGGAGAGGCTGGGGGTCAGATTACAAAGGCAGCAAGGCCTTTGAAGCTACCCTGGCACAGATGGCTCTTCCTGACCTGGGGGAGGTGTGAACAACTCCGCCCAGGGAAGGCTTTGTTTCTGGGCTCAGGGAGCCATGGCTCCTACCTCCAGGGGTCCAGAAACATGTCTTGTGGTGGCAGGCTGGTGTGTAGCAGTCAGGGAACCCACCAGAGGCTGGTCGCTTTTCACGGGGCATCTCTAAGATGCCCTCTGAGTGTATTGTATAATAAATCCCACACTGGCACCAGTGGGGGTTTATTCTGCAGTGAAGTTTGCAACCAAACTTCCCATTATGGTGCTTTGGGGTTCGTAATCACAAACTCCCAGACCATATACGCTTTATGGCTTTACTGCACTTACAATGTCTTGGAATGGACTAAGACACTGTAGGGGTACAGTGCTCATGCAACTGTACCCTCACCAGTGGTATAGTGGAACCAGCTAAAGGGGTGTCCTGCCTATGCCATAGGCCGTGGGTTGCAGGCATGGCACACAGTGTGCCATGTCGACTCTTCACTTTTCTATGCACCCAAACATGAAGCCTGCAATCAGTTTGTGTGTGTGTGTGTGTGTGTGTGTGTGTGTGTGTGTGTGTGTGTGTGTGTGTGTGTGTGTGTGTTAAGGTACAGGACCTCTAAGGGTGGTACAATATGTCTGCAACCCTTAGAGGCCTTCCCTGGTCACAGTGCCCTTGGTACCCATGGTACCTTCTACAAGGAAATTATATATGGCCAGAGATGTGCCAATCGGGGGTACAAATGTATAGTTTTGGGAAAGAACACAGGCCCTGGGAATCTGATTGGCAGGGACCCAGGGCACATCAAGTCAACGTGCATCAGAAATCTGGCAAAAAGTGGGGGCGTTACTGCAACAGAAACCAAGCTTCATACAAAGGGGTACTGCAAGGTGGGCTCCTTCCCTTCTTCTCTTGTGGTCTCAGTTCAATTAACCTGTTTTAAGCTAACTGCACCCCTTCAAAGTACGGCAGGTGGAAGAGAAAAGGAAGATCTACTATCAATTTCACTGCTGACGATATAAATAAAAAAGATATGTCTTACTGTTTCTTCTTACTTTTTGATTGTAGTGCACAGTGCAAACATGAGTGGCAACTGCTTGCATTTAATTAGGATTATAGATTTGAGATGCACTGTTATTTTACTTCAGCAATTACTGTATTTACCAAATTTGTCAAATTAAAAGCAGTAAGATAAATTTAAAATTAAAAAGCACTGGAGTAAAACAATGAGAGCTGTGCTGTGATGGGGCAATGCCATCACACCTGGAATTTCCAAGAGTAATATAATGAAGGCACCAGTGTCCAAGCTTGTGCTAGGATTACTACATTTATTTATGGGAAATGTTTTAAAGGAGCACTCAGCTGACACTGCAGGGTTACCACATGTCTGGATTCCAGCTCAGCTGATTCTTGCGCACCAACCCGAGTGATCTTCAGCTCTACACCAAGACGGGCAGCCTGATGACACTTACCCACAAACAACGGTGAGTTGATCGACCCGGCAGGGATTTGCCAGATGACTCACCCTAGGCAAGACTACGTTAGGGAGCGCTTGTTAGGAGTACACATATACACAGTAATTTTATGCCTGCATGTACACACTGTCTTAGCACAATGGTGGAAATGTTTATTATTTTCATTGTTCTTGTGATGCTAATTACCCTAATCTGTTTAATTCTACTCATAATCGCAGCACATGTCTTTTATGCAAGAATCATAGCGCTACAATAAATACTGTAAAGTCTTGCTTAGTATTTCTTCTATATTTGGGTATACACGAAAATCCAAACAAAAAAGGTTCTAGATCTGTTACCCAGATTTCCTTATGGAATCAAGGTGGTCATGTTGTGAGTTTGCACGGTTAGGGATGTGGATGGTGCACTGTGAGCTAGCAAGATTATAGGCCAACTTATCTTGAAGGGGGGTGGGGGAATCAGACTTGCACCATCCCAACATTTATGTTGTCCAACAAACTCACAATTTTACCACACTTGGTACAAGCTGTACAACATGGCATGAGCACTTCTTAGTAAATGTGATACGGGAGGGAAACAGGCTTTGCAAATATAATCAATAACAGTGAGCCTGCCTACTCTCCCAGAGAAATAGACTTAATTAAATATTAATTAGGCATTTACAAAGATAATTTATTGGTCTTAAACACAGAATTGATAGTCTTAACACATTCTGAATCTGTAAATAGCGCTAGTGCAAAGTTGCCACTAATGTAAGTCATAGAATCTCAGTCACTATGTCACTACTAACAAAGCAAGCGATAGTAACTCAGTCACCATCACCAACACAGAGCACACCTCAATATCTCAGTTACAATTGGTGCTAGTCCCGCAATATATGCCTCTGTCATGCATTCAGCATCGTTTCCCCTGAACCACATAGGAATACAAAATAAATTGTTTGCATCTATGTTCAGCATCAATGGTAGTACCACCAGTGCACACCAATGCAATGGCCAAAGTTGCCACAGGTATGCCCACAAGTGGGTTCACTGCTTACTTTGACACTGGATCCAAACTATACTTTACTGACGAGGCCTAATAAAGCTGAAACCTATCTAGGGTTGCTTGTGTTCCCTTCTAGAGGGGTTCTCGCCTGGCGATTCGGGTGAACTGTTCCCATGAGGAGCAGGGTTAGTACTGGGTTGCATAACGTGGGCCTTTTGCCTTGAGTGTCACCGTGCGGAGACAAAATGGGTTGGAAATCTAACTAGAGTGATTGTCAGTGGTTTACACTGTTTGCAAGCACTCCTCCCATCACCTCTTGTGTGTTGTATGTAGCTCAGTCCCTGCACATGTGAAACCTTCAGTGCAATCCTTAGTCAGCCTTTCATTATCAGTACCAGATCCCTAGTATTTGTGACCCAGTCACCATTGATGCCAGTTCAGCAGTTGGTGTGGAAGTCATGGGGCAGTGCCCTTTGCACGGACACCCCAGAAAGGGCACAGCAGGGATCAGTGAGGTCTTCATGGAGGTTCACAAACCTAGGCTGAGCCGTCACAGTATTACCAGGACTCGACCTCAGGTACCGAATGGCTGGCCAAGTCAGGACTTGGCTGCTGCTGATCCAAAAAAAGCAGATTCCAAAGACCTCCAGGTCCCAAACGAGTCCCTGCAGAAAATGCTGGCATTAGAGGAATGATGGGTCGCACATAGAAGTGGGACCTACTGACATCCTTCCAGAACACACAGAGCAAGAGGAAGGGCAGTCCGCTGCTAGGGCACCTAGATTTGGATACAAGGTCTAGATTGTGCCCCCAGATTGTGCCTGGGGCATGGGCTACTTAATACCCAGAGCAGCCAATTATAGAAGGAAAGCTTTACCTCTGATGCATCAGTACTCACCCAGCTAATCTCTGTTCGCATCTGGGGCATATGTGTCGCCCCACTGCTCGGACGGGAAAATGAAATGATAATAACATATCATTATTATCATTTTATTTTACCTACTGCAGTCAGTGGTGGGGTGGGGCGGGGCTGGCTAGAGCAGGGGAGGAGTGGTGTGCACTCTCTAAGTGCGCATGAACTGTTTGGCCGGCCCTCTTTGGCCGACCAAACAGTTTGTGCACGCATTGCATGTTCCTACCAGCCTGCATTACACAGCCTGGTCAGGAACGATCCACGGTGAATAGACCAATCACAAAGCTGCTTTGCAGTGTTGTGATTAGCTCAGGGGAGCCTGTCTGCTGTGGTGCTTCCTGCTGCCGCCAGCCGGGACAGGAAGATTAAGAGGACAAGGACGGAGGAGAGGCTGCAGCCGGCCGTTAAAGGCAAGTATTTTTTTTACTGTTTTTTTATTATTGCCCCCTCTGTATCAGGGGAGAACATGAATAAAGCCACTGAGCATGGCACCTAGCCAACCGTGTTTGTGTTTTTTAAGGATTACACTGGCTCTTGGGCCATGTATTCAACATGGAACCGCTGTGTCCCTGCAACTGTTTAAGGATAGTGACTGGGACTAACTTTGGGTAAATCCCTGCAAGCCGCACACACATCTCCTTTTTATTACAAACAAAGGTCCTTAAACCCTTGGGTGCGGCCGCGATTCTGTGCCTGTGCGGCCGGGGGCCGTCATCAGCATGGAAGGGGTTAAAGAACAATTTATAATAATAATGAATATAGACTAGGATTAGTGCTATATTGTAGGATGGCCAGCCGAACATACAATGTAATGATTCCAAGAATTGTTAAGCATGGTAAGAGTTGGACAAATAGTATTTCAGACGAAAAAGAAAGAAGCTTATGGTCAATGGTGATAAATATGACAAGCTTTCAAAAGACACTGTTCACACTCGTTTTAACTCAGTGGTTTAACGTGCAAATATGTTTAAAAGGCACGTTAAACCACTGAGTCAAAACGAGTGTGAATAGTGTCTTTTGAAAGCTTGTCATATTTATCTCCATTGACCATAAGCGTCTTTCTTTTTCACCTGAAATGCTATTTGTCCAACTGTAATTGTCTTTGTTTGTATGTAGGACGCAGGACTGTGTCCCACTCTATTTTTTGAGTGCTCTTAAATATGCTTAACAATTCCTGGAATCATTAAATTGTTTGTCCGGCTGGACATCCTACAATTTAGCACTGATCCTAGTCTATATTCATTATTATCATAAATTGTTCTTTAAGGACCTTTGTAATAAAAAGTTGATACCCAATGTCCTTATTTACCTTGCGGGTTCCCTTGTTCAATGCAAAGCACAGACATCTCCAGCAGCCCCCATGCTTAGGATGCATAACGCCCTTGTACCTGTGCAGGCTGGCACCAAACTGTGGATGAAGTTAGAAGGGGGCTACACTGAAAGGGAATCTCTTTGGGGGGGTGAGCCGTGGAGGTCTTATTTGTGGAAAATTGTGACAGAGCAACACACCTCTCTTTATCTTTCTCCCTGTAACCTGTCCTCTTCCATAACCCTCGGTCTGCCAATTGGTAGGGACAGACTTTTACCCAGGACAGCACTCACAGAAGGGTACCAGCCACAGCAGGATGCATGACATTACAACGCCTGCTTTTACCACGCATGCCTTTACAACACAGTTTTTACAACACATGCCTTTACAACGCATAGTGGTTAGGGGTGCTGGATAGTGAATAGTTTAATTTACTATTCCAACTCCAGTCCTCGTGGATAGTAGGGAAGGTGTTGGATAGTAAATTAAATCTATTCCCTATCCTAGAGAGCCCTCAGCGCTATGCGTTGTAATGACATGCGTTGTAATAGTTGCGTCGTAAAGGCGCTGCGTTGTAAAGGATGTTTCCCACCACAGCATGATGAGCAGGGCCCAGGCTTTGTGACTTCTGATGAGTGCATCTGAGCTTTCCCCAGAGCAGTTATTCCTAACCTGTGGCCGGTGCAACCCTGGGGGTCCACAGTGCATACTCAGGTGGTCTGTGACTGTTTATGAAATTAAAAATGAAATAACATTGGCAAATTAATAGAGCACAAACACACACAAAAGAAAAAGTTGGACATTGTAAGCTTTAAAACGCTATGGAAAGGTGATGGAATTTGAAACTGGAAGCTAAAAATTAGGTTGGTATATTTATCTTGATTTGTGGAAGCAGTGTAAATAGAGCAACAACTCTGTACTATTTTGTAGGTCTGGCTTGAAAGTTCAGTTGCCTGGGAGCCTTATTGTTACCAATTCTTTAAAATACACAAGTAGTAGTCTTTGTTTCCTCCCAGAAGAATAGTTTGCTCTTACTTCATGGATGGTATGTCATGGAGTGCTTACAGTAAAATACTTGCAGATTTATTTTGCACCTCAAAAGGACTCTGAAACATCACACTGTAAATTCTTTATCTCAAAGATGCATATAGAGAGCAACCATTTTTCTTTTTTTCACTGCAGTATACACTTGTCAGGCCTCAAGTGTGAACCAGACCTTTTGGCTATGCCTGCCAAAGCTTGTCTTCACGGGTGTTAACATCTCTCTCTTCCTCCCTCAATTACAGTGCATATCCCTTGGTCTCACACTCCTCGGTGGACCTGCTGAATCTAAAAATAGCCACCTCCGCCTAAAAGGAAATTAGATCACTTTATGTGGAACAGCAACCAGTGCAGTACTAGACACCAAAGAAATGCTTTTAGGATGACAAGAACATAGGCGGCCAAGGAAAAGAATATGGCCTGAATCACCTATCCCTACACCTGTTATATGTCCTTAGAAAATGGATCGGCCAATCACAATTCTCTCAAAGAGGTCTCTAGCTGATAATATAAATCTCCTTTATACCACCCTAAAGGTTGTGATGTAGTCAGGTTCAGCAGTCATACCCAATCAGAAAACCATAATGTGACTCTCCGAGCTCTTTTAATTGATCCGAGAACTCCATGGCGGCTCGGAATATTTTTATACTGTACACCGGAGGTCTTGCATCCTATATATTGCATATAATTAACACTGCTCTCAATGAACACCTCATTTTACAAGAATCATATTAACTACCTTACCTATATACTAGGTCATTGTGCTTTTGCATGTATGTTATAATAACATTTTGGGCCATATTATCAAGAAAGGGCGATACATGATTGGCGCTTTTATCGGCAGGAAACTGCCGCTAAAGCGGCGATAATGGGAATTCACAAGTGCATATTATCAAGCCCATTATC
Organism: Lissotriton helveticus; assembly: GCF_964261635.1. Classification (NCBI taxonomy): domain Eukaryota; kingdom Metazoa; phylum Chordata; class Amphibia; order Caudata; family Salamandridae; genus Lissotriton; species Lissotriton helveticus. The sequence continues at coordinate 183,324,069 of NC_136068.1, read as the reverse complement.
GCCGCTTTGGCTGCAGTTTCCTGCCGATAAAAGCGGCGATAATGTATCGCCCTTTCTTGATAATAGGGCTATGTACTGTCCTGTTCATCAACCATCTTCCACCACATCCATCCGCCATTTATATGTACCCACCAAAACTGAAAATGACTATGTACTGTGTTCTGTTGCTATTAACAGCATGTCGTGTTGAAATGCTCTGGGGCATATTCTCAAGGAGTTATCGCTGAGTTACCGGCACTTTATCGCAGCCAAAGTCTCAATAAAATTAGCACCCCATTCACAACCTGGTGCTAACAGCCCATAGCACCAGTTCACCTGCGATAGCAGCCGCAAAAAACATCACCACAGATGACCCCCGCAACTATCGCTAATGAGATGCAGAGTAGGCGATCCCGTGCCAAAAGGCGTGACAACACCACTCCCTTAACATTCTCAACGACCAGCCAGATCAGTGAAAAGACCACAAAACATGCGATAAGGCGCATTAACAGCAGGAAATTTACTCCTGCTCCGACCTGGTGTAAAGTCAGACGACAGCCTGCACCACAAAAGGGAGCCCGGCCCAGAGCAACACCTGAAGGGCAACAGACGCCATGGAGCCACTGATCATGCAGGCTGGACACCCAAGAGCGCCACAACATCCACTGCCACCATACCCAGAACCACCCCCAACCCCCCGGACCACCCGACCCCCCCCGGACCAACACTGAGGCAGCGCAGGCAAAGCAGTGACCCCCTGAAAATGCACCAACCACACACACCCAACACTCGAGAATGACATTACACACCACAGGCTCAAAGGGAAAACCAACATCCAACCGCAGACAAAGCTGTTGGCTGTGCTGCACCAGTTGGCCTCTGGTACCTACCCACAACTGCCAGAGTCGGAGGAGCCCCATCAAAGCTCCTCAAACCTGTGCTGGATGCCATCATCAGCTTGGCACCCCAGAACCTATACTTCCCCCACACTGCGCAGGAACAGCTGGAGACCAATCAAGGCGTCTACGCCATAGCTGGCTTCCCGCATGTTGTGGGCGCAATTGACTGCACACATGTCCTACTGGTGCACCCTGGCAACACTGCACACAATAACCACAACAGAAAACACACACATCACATCAATGTGCAGGTAATAGCGGTCCCCTGGGAAATCACCACCAACGGCGACGACAACCACCCAGGCAGTGTGCATGATTCCTACATCTCCTGACAGTCCATCAGCAACCAGCGCTACCAGGATGGCATGCACAAAAACCCACTGCTCATTGTCAAGCACCAAATGAACACAACACACACCTCAACTCCACAATCGTGTAACTCACAATATTGGGAATGCACATGTTACAAACTCACATACAACATGCCAAACAACATACTCACCCACCAGACAAGACAGCACAAATTACTGTGGGAACCTGGGCCAGCCATGTACCTGAGCCATCAACGTCATGGCACCTCAGCCACACAATAGCTGAATGTGGGGAGAGGTGGGAACCAGGCATGTGCGAAGGAGGCAAGTGACCCATGAATGAGAAGGTACCCATTGCCAAGTGTGGCGTGGATGTGATGGCCAGACTGCAGTATGCAGACCACACACATATCCATGTCGATATACCCCGCTGGTGTATGGAGTGTTGTGGACAGTGGATGCAACCATGTTACCCCAGGCACATGCGGAAGCTCACGGAAATGTAGCTTGTTATGCCCTACTCCCCCCGTAAGCGTGAGCGGAGTGGGCTGGCCTGGTGTATGCCAGGCCAGCGTAGGGGTGTGAATAAAAAGCATGTAGCTCTGGGCCTGGTCCTCTACCGGAATGCCCAATGTCCCTGCCAAGGTGGCGCCTCTCAGCCCTCCACAAGGCCGACGCTGTCGACTTGAGCGGTGTGGCCTGCGATCCTGTTCGCCAGCAGCACCCCTGGTGCTGGTTCCCAAACCCGACTTGCCCGCCCCTGCGCACCCAGGCTCACTGCTCACATTCCGACACTGGCGTGTGTCGAAGAGGGCCCACCACGTGCTGGTGCAAGCTCCAAGACTGAGGCGCGCGAACCTGGCAACCTGCTACGACCATCACGGACTCCGCGAGCAAGGCCCGCAGTAGTCCTTTCTCGTTGACATACTCTACCGGCATACACAGCAGACTAGTAGGTCCCACTTTTGGAACTGTGTCTTGATTACACTATGGCAGAGAACAATTTTCATGGCAGATTTGATGTCACAATACTCCCTTCGATGTGGTGCCACCATGTCTTAGTAGTGCATCACAACTGCACGATTCTGTGGGCTCACGTGGACTACTGCTCTCGACCCACACTGCGGTCAAATAGGTCACACATTTGGGACTGAGTCTTGATTTTGCAATGGCGGAGTTCATACCATTGTACCCACATCATCGCAGACTGCATCCCCTCTCAGCCCCGGTGCCTCTAAGTCTGTTACTCGACATTCGTGAACACTTTCTGGTTGAACTTTGGTGCATCTGAGTCAATGGACTTGGGGGTTTCTTGTATTCCTACATTATGTCACTTCTAGAATTATGGCATGTCATGTAGAATGCGTGGCATGTCATGTAGAATGCGTGAGGGAAAAGTGGATGTCAGTTGGATGTGATCTGGTCGCACTTCTCCTGCCTCCTGTGGATGTCTAAGTTGTTTTACTTCTGCAATAAATCTACTTGGTGCAATTCCATGCGTGGACTGCTTTCTACATAATTACTGGCGACGATCGGGAAACCAAGTACTACAAGCCGGAAGAAGAAGTTAAAACAACGTTCACGTTTCGATTTCGTTGTTCACGAGTTTTTATTTGCGTGACATTATTCTGGGACAAGGACTCTTGCTTACGGGATAACATTCCCGGCATTGAAGCGTTTTTTTTTTTTTTTTTCTTGGGTACTCCCCGAAATCGTTTGGAACAAGGAAAAACGTCTAGCAGCGCTTTCCAACCTAAGGTACCACGTTTTCTGCGTTCCCTTTTCAGTGTGACCGCATCGTGGAAGCCGCAACCGGTGGAAGTCGCAACCGTGAGTTTGCTGTGTTAAATTTAGAAAGAAAACTCTTCTTACTTGCGTTTTCTTTCTCCCACCGTTGGACGGCGCATTATTTAAATTGTGGCGGAATCCTGCGCTCGCTGCTCCTGTGCATCTCCTGTGCCTTAGCAACGCCGAAGAGACTCCATTTCGCAGTTCTTGGTCCCGCGACTGTGACGAATTCTCCTGCGGATAAGCAGAGTGCATTCTGGGTACTACCCTTTCACCTTCCTGACGTCTGACGTCAGCAACGTGCCGCCATTTTGTTTGTTTTTCTTCGTGATTTTCACAAAAAATACCTTCACGAAGCGTTTTCTTCCCCATTGTAATATTGTTATTCCGATTCAATTTTTTTTAATTTAGCGATCTACCACAATTATCAACAATCAGTAAGGTAGTAATATTTATTTATTTGTTTTTTTTGGGGGGGAAATTTGTTAAAAACAATGTCTAATATTGCTGCTCCACCTCACTTTCTTCAAACTGCCGGTGAACCAAGCATTGAGTGGGATCTATGGTACCCAATGTTTTTAGCCTACGTTGACGTTCTGGAAAAGGATGGGTGCTCAGCCAAACGCAAGTTAGCTCTTCTTAGACATTGCCTTGGTGGAGCAGGGATTAAGGAATTTGATAATCTTCCGCCTATTGAAGGCGCTGGAGACATTGATGTTTTTGAAAAGGCTTCTAGACAAATGAAAATTCGTTTTGGCAGAAAAATAAATACTGTTATGGAACGTTTTAAGTTTTATTCCCGTACCCAGAAACAAGATGAATCGATTGAAGATTATGTTTCTGCCTTACGCTCGTTAGCTTGTTCATGTGCATTTGAAACTATTTCTTACGAACAAGTCCTGAGAGATCAAATAATGATGCGTACAAAGAGTAAGAAAATTCAAGAAAGACTTTGGTTGGGCACAGAATCCTCTTTGAGTGCTGTCATTAACATTGCGAAAGGGATTGAACAATCAGAATTATTTGTTTCTGAGATTAGAGGTCAAATACCGAAGTCACAGGTTCCTGAAACTGAAGTCTCATTAGTAAAGGGTCAAACTACTTCATTTAGTTCCAATAGATTTCCTCCCAAAAAAGACAATGACAAAAAATTTCCAGAAAATAAGAATGTTGTTGATAATAAGTTTTCTTACAGGAAAAATGTGTCTTGTTATAGATGCGGTAGTTCTAACCATTTAGGGAACTACAGGGGGTGTCCGGCTTGGGACAGAGTGTGTGTCAAATGTAAGAGAAAAGGTCATTTTGCTAATGTTTGTCGTTCTTCCCAAAGGGTTAACTATATTTCTCAAGAAGAAGAAGAAGTTTTACAGAGTTTCAACTGCATTTTATCTGTAGATGAATCGGAACAAAAAGAATTTCCTTCCTACACGATTTTAATTGATAATCAACCTATTCTTTTAATGATGGATTCATGCTCATGGTATTCCATTATTGGTCTAAATCTTTTTAAAAGTCTTTGGGGCGACAGAAAATTGTTATATCCTGATATTTCTCCTGGTGGATATTCTGGGCAGAAAATAAACATTGAAGGTTTCTTTTGGGCTGACATTCAAGTGGAAGATAGATACACCAAAGGGAAAGTATACGTGGCTACTAAAGGTGTGGCTATTCTAGGATGGCCAAATCAAGGATTATTGGGAATTAAACTCGACCCCAATGCTGATCCTCCAGTGTATTTGGGTGATCCATGCATATTGAGTGTAAGCGATCTAGGAGATAATACTCTTTTTGTGGAGAACACTAGAAGAAATTTTCCCGAAGTTTTTAAGGACACTTTAGGGAAATTTACAGATTTTAAACACAGGATCATTCTTAATGACAATGCTGTCTCTGTTAGACACAGAGTCAGGAATGTTCCGTTGGCCTATCGTGAGAAACTTAAAGAAATTCTTGGGGATCTGGTGTCTAAACAGATCATAGGGCCAATTGAGTCTTCCCCTTGGGTTTCTCCCATTGTTTTATCTCTCAAAAGTTCCGGTGAGCTCCGCCTATGTGTGGACCTCCGCAGCTTAAACAAAGAAATTTGGATTGATAAACATCCCCTCCCTAACATTCATGAATTAATCTCCTCACTTACTGGTGCCACTGTGTTTTCCACAATTCATTTAGCTAGTGCTTACCATCAGGTCGAGCTACATGAAGAGTCAAAGAAATTAACAGCTTTTGTAACTCCAGAGGGCATGTTCCAATACTTGAGAATGCCTTTTGGACTTGCCAGTGCTGCATCTGTTTTTCAGCGTTTAATGAAGGAAGTTCTCTCTGACTGTAAAGGAGCCATCGCGTTCCAAGATGATATTCTAATTTTTGGGAAAGATCTTAAAGATCATGATCACAATTTACATTGTGTATTGTCTAATGTTCAGAGGAAAGGGCTTACTTTAAAATTCAATAAGTGCAAGTTTAGACAACCGAAAGTGGAGTATCTAGGACACGAAATTTCTAAAGATGGCATTAAACCGAAATTCAATCATGTCAAGAGCATTACTGATGCTCCTGTTCCTTCCTCTAAAGAGCAGTTGCTGTCTTTTTTAGGACTCACTGAGTTTTATGGTAAATTTGTTAAAGATTACTCTACTATTGTGCACCCTTTACGATCTTTGTTAAAAAAACAAGCAAAATTTGTGTGGTGTAAAGAACAACAGATTTCTTTTGACACCTTAAAGGGTAAAATTATCAATGCTCCTTTCCTTAAACCTTTTTCTGTCCATAAAGAATGTGTAGTTTGTGTTGATGCGAGTAATGTGGGCCTAGGTGCCGTTTTGATGCAAAAGGACAATTTGGGAGAATGTGTAGTATCTTATGCGTCCAGGACATTGCGAGATGCTGAATTTAATTATTCCACAATAGAGAAGGAGCTTCTCGCTTGTACGTGGGCGACCCAACATTTTCGTCAATTTCTTTGGGGGACGAAGTTTACGCTGAGGACAGATCACAAACCCCTTGTCAATATGTTGTCAGCTGGTGGTGGGAGAACTCTCACTGCTCGTCTTGCCCGTCTTGCTGCTAAGTTGCAGGAATATCGCTGTGAGGTTGTTTATGTTCCTGGACGCTCTAATGTGCATGCGGATTGCATGTCACGTTTTCCTATTAGTGATTGTTCAAACAGGGATCATTCTGACGAGTGTGATGTAGCTTTTACCTTGTGTGATGTTAATTTAATTGCTGGGAAAGATCAAGAAAACCCTATTACTGAAAGTATTTGGTCTACAGCTATGCTTCAAGATGATGTGCTTGAGAAGGTAAAGGTTTTCTTGAGAAATGGTTGGCCTGAAGAAAGGAAAATGAGTGGTGATTTGGCTCCCTTTTTTAAGGTTAAAGATGAGTTAATGGAAATTGATGGTATGATCTATCGAGAAGATAAAATTGTTCCTCCATGTGGTGTTAGAGACTCCATTTGTGGCTTGGCCCATGAGGGCCATATGGGGATGTCTACAACTAAGAGAAGGATTAGAGAATTTTACTGGTGGCCCAGTATGGACGCCATGGTTGACAGGTGGGTTAGAAACTGTTCTCCCTGTTCTTTAAGTGACAAGTCTGTGAAACCAATTTCTACTGGGATTTCTCCTGTTGAATTTGCTCTTGGACCTTGGAGGAAGTTGGGGATCGACATCATTGGTCCTTTCAATTATCAGTCGGGGAAGGATATGTTTGCTGTAGTTCTTGTAGATTATTTTTCGAAGTGGCCCGAACTGAAAATTGTCGAAAAGGTCAGTTCCGAGATTGTTGTTGAATTCTTAAATGAAGTTTTCTGTAGAGAGGGTTTGCCAGAAGAAATCGTTTCCGATAATGGACCACAGTTTGTGAGTGAAGTTTTTGTTTCATTTTTGAAAATTTGTGGTATCCAACATAAAAGAGTCTCGAATTATTCTCCACAATCCAATGGCCAGGTGGAACGCTTCAATAGGGTAATTAAGGAGTCTTGCCAATTAGCCTTGCGGAGTGGTTTGAAATGGAAAAAAGCCTTACAGGCTACTTTGTTCACTTATCGCATGTCTCCCAACTCTGTTACCGGGTTGTCTCCTTTTGAGATATTGCGATGTAGGAAGCCAGGCACTAAAATTTTTCCTTGGTGGTTGAAGGCGAGGGATTCTGAGTACTCGGAGCTAGATATGAAGGATGTTAGAGATCGTGTCGGTAAATACCAAGAAAAAATGTTACAGAGTTCTCCTCAGAAATCTGTCTCCTCCAAAATATCTGTGGGTGACTTTGTGAGGGTGAAGTTTGGTGGTATTATTCCTAACGGTGTTTCCAGGTGGTCTTCTCCAGTTAAAGTCACTGAGGTTTTCAGTAAGGCTGTTAGAGTGGAGGGCGGCAAAATCTGGAATTTTAGACGCATATCGATTTGCAGATCCAATGTTTTAGGAAATAGGAATGTTTACTTGGATGTGAAATCTCATGAAAGTACGTCACTGCCTGATATTGATTCGAGTTTTCCCGGTTCGCATGAGGTTTTTGACAATTTGCAATCATCTCATGTGTTTGTTCCCCAAACTTGTACTAATGATTCTTCTTTACAGGTTGCTTCTTCTAATGTGGATGAAGTTGTTTCCAACGAATATACTCAAGATTGTAATTTAGAACCTGTTTGTGTACGCAGCAGTTCTCGTGTGAAATATTTCGCTGGAAAATTTAGAGATTTTGTATGTTCTTAAATGTTTTTTTTCTTGTAGGATCTATCGTTTTTTTTAGTTGTTTTTTTTGGTTTTTTAGGGGGGAGGTGTGTTGTATTCCTACATTATGTCACTTCTAGAATTATGGCATGTCATGTAGAATGCGTGGCATGTCATGTAGAATGCGTGAGGGAAAAGTGGATGTCAGTTGGATGTGATCTGGTCGCACTTCTCCTGCCTCCTGTGGATGTCTAAGTTGTTTTACTTCTGCAATAAATCTACTTGGTGCAATTCCATGCGTGGACTGCTTTCTACAGGGTTGTCATCATCCTCATGTAGCTGATACAGAAATGTTGGTGGAAACATGGCTGTAGAACTCCACTACATAATTTGCTGCTTCTGGACGGCTTATGCCCTCTGCATCAAGCCCTGTGGGACACCTTCCACTGTCCCCCGCAACCGCACGCCACAATCACCTCGGACATCGATGAGGACCCGCTGAGTCAATGTGGCCCTGCCTCAGTGCACCGCAAGGCACCGTCCCGTGGCCAGGGGCCTGTGCCGGCCGCTGTGCATCCGGGGCCACTAACTGTGCAGCTCAAGTCAGGGACCCTGTCTGGATGAATATTGGATGACCTCTGAGACGGTGGTCTTGGGTTCATCGACGCCATGTGTATGTGGCCCTGCGCTGTCCGCTGCCTCCGGCCTCAACTGCATACCACCAGGGCTCACACATCAAATCGAGTCCTGACCGGCCCTGACATGGCATCATCACAGGAGGCACACGCCACCGTCCCCAGGACCATCTCCAACCGCCATCTGCCAGAGTCCAAACAGTGGTACTGGCAGACTAACGGAGTTGCTCACACCTGTCGTGGATGACATCATTTGCCTGATACCCTGCTCAGCACTCCAGGTGCCACTGGCTCAGTGCACCACAACCCATGGACCATTACTGATTGAGTTTTGTGCTGTGGCGAGTTTGTGCAGCAATGTCACCTCAGGCAGTGTGGGAGACCTGGGACGTTGATGAGGAAGATGATGCAGGTCTGACACATCCCACTGCATCTGCATCAGGAATATCCTGAAGGGACCCAATCCTAGACATCTTGTTCACATGAGCGCGCTCAGCTCTAGTTCCCCAACCTCAGTGCACTGCAACTCACGGACACTTCTGTTTGCTCATTGTGTGACCTCTGGACTTGCTCCAGATACCTCCATGATGCTCTGCAGTTGTCTCTGAAATGCTGGTGTTTACTGTTTCCATCTTCATAGTGTTCACTATTGAATGTGTTGCCAGCACCAACCACTCCGTGAGGGCTGGCTTACACTCACCACACACATCCAGCACAGGCGTCGCTGTACATGTGACCCTGCCAATAAAGGGACCGGGCGCACGTGCCCGTAGCCAGTTCCACAAACTATCTGCGTGCGTCTGTGTGCTCATGATGTGTGCATGAGGGCCCCGGGCCCTACAACATTACATTATGCTGTGTACAGCGGATGCAGCCATGTCCTCGCAGGCAGCGTGTTAGTGCTTGGACATGTAGCTTTGTCGTCAGCTACTCATTACGTAAGGGGAGTGTACTGGGCCCAGTACACTCCCCTTACGTAATGAGTAGCTGACGACAAAGGGTTTCCCGGCGCCAGTGTCGGTGTTGCACTTTGTACAGCATTGTCGTGGGATGTGCTGTTATTGCTATGTGTGTGTGCTGGAGTGTGCCATGGGAATCAGGGACATGATCCAGGGTCAATGTGGGTGTGCAGTGTGCTACACATCGTTGTGCATGTGTGCCATTGTGCCCATCTCCCACCGTTGCCCCAGTCCCTGGTTGTTCCTCACCCTGTTGATGTTGTGTCAGGTCCTATTGAGCTGTGTCCGTACTCCCACCTCCTTGCACCGTCTCCACACTGATGACTGTAGCCTCCGTTTCCTCCAGCTCCTCCTGTGGCGCAGGACTCCCACCTCCTGTCGCTGTTGCTGCCTTCCTGTTAGCAGCAGCTTTGTGCCTGGTTTAGATTTTCACATCATGCCAGCTCCTCTTGGCCTCCTCGACACTCCTACTGCATTCCTGGTGGTCTAATTGTGGGTCAGTTGATGGTAGTGTTCTGTCACCTCTGTGACGCTGATCTGGTTTTACTGCGGACTGCACCCCGTCTTCCTCTCCCTCTTCTCTTTGGCCTTCCCCGACCCTGTTGTTCCTTGCTGATGGTCTGTGGGGGTTGTGGGGTTCACGTTGGCCTATGCGCTTGGTCAGGGTGCATCCATGTTGCTACTCACTTTGGATTGTTTCTGGTGTGTCGTTTTGTAGCTTTTATAGAGCATTTTCCCGCCAGACGCGTGGAATTTGCAGGCCTGTCACTGGTTTTCGCTGCTTTTTGTACTGCAATTGGCCTCTTCGCAAGATTTTTTGCGTTTGTGTTTCGCACTTTTGCGGCGTGGCGTTGATTTTAACGCGGTCATTTGACGCATTATCTGGAGACTATCACATGGTACCGCCGTGTTGAGAATACTTAGTTAACAGGGCGTAATTTTCCCGAGGTGTTGCCTGTTGCGTTGTTACTTTTGCGATGGTTATTACACATTCTTGAGAATATGCCCCTCTGTTTGTTGCCATTAAATATGTGTTTTTTTTAATCACCTCCGGTTTGCCTCCTAATTATAAAGTAAGTTGGTCTTCAGCGTTGTTCCCCTATATTTCCATAAAACTTGTCAGTGTCTTCAAGCTTTCAGCTTCCGGTGAAAAGATGTCACAATAAGTATCAAAATCCAAGGTGACATCACACAAACGAACCTTCTAGATCCTAGATTCTAGTTGAAGCCTATCAAAGAGCCCGGTGTTAAAAGACTTCCACTAAAATGTTAAAATTTTGCATGCACTGCAGTGCTGAGAGTAGAGAGCTGTAGGCACTTTTAGAGACAGATTTACAAGTCCCTTGCGCCACTTTTGCGCCATTCTTAACATGGGGAAAGTGACGCAAAAGTGGCACAAGGGGCTTGTAAATATGCCCCATAAACACTAAGGGCCTCATTTATGAGAAATGACGCATCGCTGCGTGAAAGCAGTGATGCGTAACTTCTCAGTGCGCACTCCTTGCGACATGATTGATGCGTCATATTTATAATATGACTCATCATGTCGCAAGGAGTTACAGATACGCCAGTATTTCTGACGTATCTGTAAGCGCAAAAGTGACACATTGCTGGAGTGTGTCACAAAAGTGACGCAACTCCAGCAATGCGCCCTTTCACATGGGAAAGGGCCTGCATGTGAAAGGGCCTGCATCAGTCTTAAGCCTGCCATGAGGCAGGCGCTAGATATTGACGCATTTGCGTCCTAGAAGTGGCGCAGTGAAATCTCATAGATTTCACTGCGTCACTTCCAGGACCCTTTCTTGCATCAATACGCCCCCCTTGCATACATTATACCTGGCGCAGGTATAATGTTGCGCAGGGGTTTACAAAGTGACACATCTACCTAGATGCGTCACTTTGTAAATATGGCGCAACAAGGCGCATTTTTTACGCCACTGGTGCGTCACAAAAAGTGACGCACCAGTGGCGCAAAAGTGACGCACAGCCTCATAAATGAGGCCCCTACAAACGTGAAATGAGAACCGTTTGCTGACATGTTTCTATAAACTGAGGAAATAGTCTGTTTGGCGCGCGCAGAGGATGCTCCAGAGAGCGGCCATCTTCTCACCGCCAGTCAAAGCACACACGATAGAGACCCCTGGGTGAGAGCTGCGGGGTTAACAATAGCAGGCCCCGGGGGGCTGCAAGTGTGTATGAATCAATCAATGCGGCTATTTGTGGCCCAGACCACAGCGGTCTCTTCCGAGTGAGCTCCGATTACAGCCGAGCAGAGAGGCCTGATGGAGCAGGCGGGCTCCGGCCCTGGCGCTGTTTATCCGCCCGACAGAGCCTGTCGGAATTACATGGCTGGCAGCGAGAGAGTGGGTGGCAGGGGCGGGCTGGCAGCGAGAGCGTGGGTGGCAGGGGGTGGGCAGAATAGGTCAATTTTATAGAGAGGAAGTAGCAGCGAAGTGAGGATGTCGTGTCCTCGTGCGGGAAGGTAAAATTGTCCCTCTCCTCATTTGATAATAAAAAACAGCCCTAATTGGAGTGTAGTGGGCCACTCGCATCCATGAACCCAGTGCCCATGTTGAAGGTTTGATAGGCAAGCCCTTGGGGGGCGACCAATACCAACAGTAGTAACAAGTGTGCATCCCCACCAGGGAAGGCTGCCTGCACTGTTTCCCTCCTGATTGGTAAACCACCTAAGCCATGCTGTTGATTTAAATGTATACCATAATGTATCTTAACTTATTTTGCACAAAAAGTATAACTCAAGGGGGCATATTACCGAGGAGTGCGTTGGAAAACGCACAACGCACATTCCCGTATCGCCGGCTATCGCCGGATTTCATCGCCTTTTCAGCGCGCAATTATCAATGCGCATCAGGCAGGCGAATAGAAATCCGGCGATAGACGGCGATATGGCACATTAGTGCATGAAAACAAACGTTGTTGTCATGCGCTAATGTGGGCCTTGATAATATGGGGGGGTGGATTCAGCTTTATGATACACACCCCCATGTTATCATTGCCTAACGCCTGGTCAGAGCAGGTGTTGGGAGACCTGAGATAAATGAGTTTATCGCAGGTCTTTTCCTCCCATCGCCTTCCTTGGTAATAGGGTGTTCCCACCTCCAACAACATTTATCATGTGGTTGGACATGGGAAAGCCCACTTTGCATGTCATTAGCGATGTTTATCGCCGACATGCAAAGTGGGCTTGGGGCAGGCTTTAAAATGCCCTTGTGAATAGGGCTCTGGCAGTATCGCCGCTTTCTCGGCACAATTCGCCGAGAAAGTGGCGATACTTGCCCTTGGTAATATGCCCCAAGATTAGGTAAAATGATTCTTATCCTTCTGCTGTGTTAGATGTAAAAACGATTTTTTTTGCTGTGCTTTAAAGTGGCTTTAGGGAGGTCTGTACAAATGATAACCTGTAACATGACATGAGCACCTAGCCTTATAATAGTGCTATGTATTGAATTTTCACGAGCGCTTGTGATATGTATTTTTAGTTCTTCAGCGGTAAATGCTACTTGCGACCTCCAACCCAGTATCATGTCCTTCCATCTCCTTCTTCCACTCACCAACCTTTGTCATCCTCCCCTCAGAGTGACACCCACCTTCCCTGATGGTCCTTGAGGTCTTATACAGCTCACACCGTGAATCAAATACCACTAAGCGCTACCAAGGGGGATCAAAGTGCAGGGAAGGGCGCCTTACCAATCAACAGGTGCGGGGCAGTTCACCTTCAGGGACCCGAGGGCTCTCATTCATGGCCCTGGCCGAACTGCTCAGTGGCCCCCCTGGGGCCTGCCACCTACCCTTCTCTACCCAAATAACTGAATAACATATCCACTACTCAAATTACTTCATATTTTACTATATTAATTTTCAACACTAATCCTGTATGGGTTCCGGAGTGGCGTGCTACTCCCCAGAAAAGCGCTTTAACACCCATCGGGGTAACAAGTGCTATATGAATGCAAAACTTTCTTCCCCTTTTATCCCTCCGCTATCCTTCTCACTCCAAACAACTGACTAAATATCCACCACTGAAATTACATCATATTTCACCACATTAATTCACCACTAATCCTTTATGGGCTTCCTGAATAACGTGCGTCAACAAGTGCTATATAAATACAAACCTTTTTCCTCCTCTATCCTTCTGCTATCATTCCAAATAACTGACTAACCTATCCACCACTTAAAATGTACTTGCATGTTTCACTATACTAATTCAACACTAATCCTCGATGGGTCCCAGAGTAGCGTGCTACTCGCCGAAAAAGCGCCAGGACGCCTCGTCAGGGGTAGTAAGCGCTATATAAATGCAATTACAATAGAATACAATGTCCAAGGGCATTGGCTCGCTGCTTTGCCGGCAGGCTCAGAATCATTCATACAGGGAGAGTTAGGGGTGTACAGGTCCTGTACTGTGCTGCGACCCGGGGACCTGGACACGTGTCAGCCACAGGAGGGTGCTGCCCTAGGCCCTGTTGCTTCACTGCGAGGGATGTCAGGGGGTTGACCCTGGCGGTGACCTTCATGCGCGGGAACAGTAAGGTGCAGACCAAAAGGCCTGTTGCATTAACTCATGAGGCACCTATCGGGGCTGGCGCAGGACCCTGTAGTGCATGATGGGGGGTAAGGTGGGCCTTCGTGCACTCAGTGCTAAGAGATGAGGGGTTCATGCACCCCTGCTGAGGGACAGGAGGGGGCTCGTGCAGGCCCTGTTTTCGCTGCTGATGGACAGGACGAGGTTTGTGCATCCCTGCTGAAGGGTGGTGGGGCATGGGGGGGGGGGGGGTGACTGACTTAATACCATGCAGCCACCGCCGTGGCGAGAGGCGTCCAATCACTGCCGCAGACCCCCCCTCCGAGTGGTGCCACGAATGGTACTAACCTGCCTCCGGCGGTGCCCTGGAGCTGGGCCGCTGGGCGAGCCGTGGGCGCTGTCGCTTGTCCCTCCAGTGAGACCCATGAAGGCTGCTCCAGGACAGCTTATCCGCCTGGTGCAGCAGGAAGCCGAGGACCAACCCCAGCAGATAGACCAGGGAGGGGGGAGACAGGAGCAAACAGGCATCCGCCTCGGCGTTACCATGGCAACAGGGAGAGATGGAGAGCGGAGGGGACATGAACGCAGCGAGCCGTGCTGGTCCTCGGCCCCCTCACCCTCCTCTCGATGCCGTCACTCCGGCTCCACACTGCACCAAAGAAGCCTCCAGGAACAGGAGAGCCGGCAGGGGGCCACTGGTTCTTGCTGGTCCTCCCCTGTGCCATCACCCGTTTTGGGGGATGATGGCAGAGGGTAGCTGCTGCGAGGGGGGTGGGTGGGGGGGGGGGGGCTAAGCCATCTGTGGAACAGTGAAGGAACTGTGTCGTCTGCAGACAGGAGACGTAGGCAGTTGTGTAGGAGACATGTCGTAGAAGTGCTGGCTGTGGGTGCGGTTACATGTCACTTTTTTCTCCTCCTGTAATGTACCGTTTGCTACCACTTGTATTTTGTTTGCTCACAATTGTCACGTTTACCTCATGTAACTTTAATGTTTGCTTTTGTAGTTTGTTCACTTGTCATTTTCTCCTCACGTATCCTTAACGTTCCTATTGTGAAGCGCTCTGACACCTTCGGGTAAAGTCCGCGCTATATAAAAACGCATAAATAAATAAATGAATAAATAAATAAATAAATAAATAAATAAACAAGCAAGTTATTTGTAGGGAATTGTGTTGTAGCACTGACTGAGGAAGCAGCTTTGAAAGTCACAGGAGCCGCGTGACTCCTCCTGTATAAGTAGTCAGTGGCTGTAGGAGTATGTAGTGTGAGTTCGGGGTGGCCACCGCAGGGCATGGGCTGGTGCAGCACTGATTAAATGGCCGTCTCCCTCTCCCTCTCCCTGGTGTGCTTTGAGCAGCTCTGTCTGCCTCTTCCCAAACAGCCCGGGGCCTGCGGCCGCGTCCAGGGCTGGCAGCCCTCGGCGCATTTCATTAAAGGAGAGATTTAATTGAAAGCGCGTCCTTGCTCGGGAGATGAGCTGTCTGGGGCCGAGCCAGCCCCCTGCCTCTGCCCGGGCTCCGGCTGTGGTTGGAGTGATGGATCGCTGTCATGTGCTCTGCAGCCGCTGCTCGCGCGCACGATGGCGCGAGGACAGTCAGCCGCTCTCCCTCAGGTGTGGGTCCTTTTTAATGCCCCATGTAGCGGTGTGGGATCATTGTGTTGCAGCTGGAGTATGCTCCTGGGCCTTTCTGGAGCCGTGGTTTGCTTCCTTAGGGGCAGATTTACAATAACTGGCGCATCCCTGCATACCAGCAGGGATGCGCCAGTTATTTTGCGTCACGGCAGACACCTCTTGCGCCACTATGGATGTGCTGCATTTACAATGCGGCGCACCATGGGGCAAGAGAAGACAGATGCATGACGCATCTGCTGCCGTAAAGGTGACGCATTGCTGGAGTTGCGTCGCAAGCGCGACGCAGCTCCAGCAAGGCTCGGGGTGCCCCTATGCCTAACGTGCTGCGTCAATCCTTACGCTTGCTTCAAGCAGGCGCAGGGTTTTGACGCAGCATGGCCGTAAAAGTGACTGAGTGAAATCTTGTAGCTTTCACTCAGCCACTTGTAGGAATCGTTCCTGCGCCGGAGCACCGGCCCCCTGTGCCGAAACGCCCACATGTGGCTCAGGGCTTTACAAATGTGAAGCATCTCCCTAGATGCGTCATGTTGTAAATACTCTGCAGCATGGCGCTGGCTTTGTGCTGTCGCTGTGTCACAAAAGTGAGGCAACGGCTGCGCAAATGTGGCGTACGGGGCTTGTAAATCTGCCCCAAAGTGCCTAAACACATCCGTGCCAGTTTATCCCTGTATTCCCATGACCCCCTCCTCTATTACCTCTTTCTGGGGTGAGGTTGAGCTCCTTGTACAGGCCCAAATCCTGCTTCAGTGTATGGAAATGCAGTTGTCCATCATAGAAGAAATACACAAAAGGGCAATACATTAATTTGGAAAATCTTAAATGCATGGGCCCAGAGCTGTTCTTAGGAGTTCCTGCTGGCACTGTTGATCTCAAGGTTGCGGAATACCAAGGTTTCCTAGTCTTGATTCCACTTCATGGTGCTTTATTTCACCACCCTACACTTCCTGTCTCATTCTTGATGGGTTTTAGTCCCATCTCTGATCCCTCAGTTTAGTCTCATCCCTTAATCATTGTTCTCCCATCTTTCTCTTCCTTCTTCTCTTTCCTATATCTCCTTTTTTTTCTCTCTTGCTCTAGGTCAAGGTTTGTGATTATTAAAACCACGCCATGGTCCCTAAAAAATAGTTCTGGGGCCCACCAGAAGCAACCACTGGTACAAATTCTGCACTTACAATGCTTCCATCTTGGTAGCTGGTCCTGGAAGCCCTACATGTGAGTCTAAGTCTGCGAAGACAACACAAGTTTACAGAAGGCTGCATGCCATATTTTTAAAGGTTTTTTAAAATCTATTACAACAGGATGAAATCACAACTATCTGTAACCACAAAGCCACCTGAAGGCCAGCTACTCCTAGAGTGAAACGGAGAAAAAAAATGAAAATTCGCACCACAAGGATGGAAGCAAATACTGCTACACACTCCGATGAGGGAACGTCTATGGCAAAGCCGTACCGCCATATGCAATGACCGAGGATCTTTAAAAATGCGGTGGACTCAACCACCTGGGTTTGGCAGTCCTTAATGGCGATTCATTGCGTCTCACTGTCTTACGGCCTATCGAAGGAATCCGCAGGTCCATGTGTACCATCTCCGATAGATCCTCTGCGCAACTCATTTGGACATGGTGCTTACTGGGAAAACATTGAGGAATCTACCTGCTGATGGCAACGCCAGATCTAGAACATTGTCCCCCAGCCTGTCCAGGAGCCGGTCCTTCTGCAAGAAAGGGGCCTCACTCATTATCTGATGTTCTGTAAAGTGATGATGCCTGTCCCCTACCACCACAGATGTGTAGCAGGGTAGAGGCCCCACCAGCCCAACTCACCAGCACTGCTCGAAAGCTCCTTCCCAAAGCATGCTAGCTTGAGAAAAAGAACCGACTAGCTTTGCCCTGATCAGAAACCTTGCTAGCCTGGCAGTATTCAAGAAAAAACCCTAAGAACAGGACTGTTCAAAGGAGCTTTCCCATCGTGCCAGATGGTCAACTGGCACAGGAGGGGGTCCTGCCGCTTAGTATATATAAATATAGGATTGTCAGAATGTTGCAATTTCCTTTGCTTGTTTCATTTTTAATAGTTCTAAATAGAAGCTCTACATGGAAAAATTCTGGTTTTAATAAATCAAAATGTATATGTAATATCATTTGGTCACTAACACAGTATGAGTGATCCAGTCCTGAGTATTCAAAGTCTGCCAATGTATTAATTCTCAGAAAACATAGTACTGCTGCTCATGACAGCAGATCTTTGGAAACAATATTTGGTAGGCGAGTTACAGATGTCACTTGTTTCGTCTTCTTTGGCTGCTGGCCCGGACTGCCCTAAGGTTTGCGTCTGATTGGTTTCGCTTTTAGCCTGAAGTTAATCCATTATTGGCGGATAGCACTGTGAAGGGTGTGTCTTGAGGGTAGTCCAAAGAGGCGAGAACGGTCTATGAGAATTGTCGATGAGGGTAGGCCTAAGAGCCTAGACAGTCTATGAGGGTTGTCCTAAGAGACTAGAACGGTCTATCAGAGCAGTTCTAAGACACTAGAACGGTCTATGAGAATTTTCCTAAGAGCCTAGAACGGTCTATGAGAGTGGTGCTATGACGCTAGAACGGCCTATGAGAGTTGTCCTAAGAGGCTAGAATGATCTATGAAAGTGTACTAAGAGGCTAGAACGGTCCATGAGAATTGTCCTAAGAGGCTAGAACAGTCTATGAGAGTAGTCCAAAAATATTAGAACGGTCTATGAGAGTGCTGCTAAGATGCTAGAATAGCCTATCAGAGTTGTCCTAAGAGCCTAGTACGGTGTATGAGAGGGTGCTAAGATGCTATAACGGTCTATGAGAGTTGTCCAAAGAGCCTAGAACGGTCTATGAGAGTGGTGCTAAGACGCTAACATGTTCTATGAGAGTTGTCCTAAGAGGCTAGAACGGTCTATGGGAGTGGTGCTAAGACGCTAACATGTTCTATGAGAGTTGTCCTAAGAGGCTAGAACGGTCTATGAGAGTGGTGCTAAGACGCTAACATGTTCTATGAGAGTTGTCCTAAGAGGCTAGAACGGTCTATGGGAGTTGTCCTTAGAGGTTAGAATGGCCTATGAAAGTAGTCCTAAGACGCTAGAATGGCCTATAAGAGTAGTCCTAAAACGCAAGAACTGCCTATGAGAGTTGTCCTAAGAGCCTAGAACGGCCTATGAGAGTAGTCCTACAAGACTAGAACAGCTATGTCCTAAGAGCCTAGAACGTCTTTGAGAGAAGTCTGAAGACGCTAGAACGATCAACGAAAATTGTCCTAAGAGGCTAGAACGGTCTATGAGAGTAGTCCTAAAACGCTAGAACGACTTATGAGAGTTAACCTAAGAGTTTAGAACGGTCTATGAAAGTTGCCCTAAGAGGCTATGGTCTATGAGAATTGTCCTAAGAATGTAGAACGGCCTATGAGAGTTGTCCTAAGAGCCTAGTACGGTGTATGAGAGGGTGCTAAGATGCTATAACGGTCTATGAGAGTTGTCCAAAGAGCCTAGAACGGTCTATGAGAGTGGTGCTAAGACGCTAACATGTTCTATGAGAGTTGTCCTAAGAGGCTAGAACGGTCTATGGGAGTTGTCCTTAGAGGTTAGAATGGCCTATGAAAGTAGTCCTAAGACGCTAGAATGGCCTATAAGAGTAGTCCTAAAACGCAAGAACTGCCTATGAGAGTTGTCCTAAGAGCCTAGAACGGCCTATGAGAGTAGTCCTACAAGACTAGAACAGCTATGTCCTAAGAGCCTAGAACGTCTTTGAGAGAAGTCTGAAGACGCTAGAACGATCAACGAAAATTGTCCTAAGAGGCTAGAACGGTCTATGAGAGTAGTCCTAAAACGCTAGAACGACTTATGAGAGTTAACCTAAGAGTTTAGAACGGTCTATGAAAGTTGCCCTAAGAGGCTATGGTCTATGAGAATTGTCCTAAGAATGTAGAACGGCCTATGAGAGTTGTCCTAAGAGGCTAGAACGACTTATGAGAGTTGTCCTAAGAGTTTAGAACGGTCTATGAAAGTTGACCTAAGAGGCTAGAATGGTCGACGAGAATTGTCCTAAGACTGTAGAACTGCCTATGAGAGTTGTCCTAAGAGGCTAGAACGGTCTATAAGAGTAGTACTAAGAGGCTAGAACCGTCTATGAGAGTTGTCCTAAGAGATTAGAAGGACCAATTAGAGTAGTGCTAAGAGGCTAGAATGGTCTATCAGAGTTGTCCCAAGAGCCTAAAACGGTCTCTGTCAGAGTACCCCTAAGACGCTAGAATAGCCTATTAGAGTTGTTTTAAGAGGTGAGAATGGGCTGAGATTTGTCCTAGGAGGATGGAACAGCCTATGAGTATAGTCCATAGAGGCTAGAAGAACAGTCTATGAGAGTTGTCCTAAGAGGCTATGAAGCTCTATGAGAGTAGTTATAAGATGCTAGAATGGTCTGCTGCCTCCGAGCTCGGTCCAAATTGGCTTACTCTTGTGCGCTGTGTTATCCTGTCTCAAATCGACTCAATGATAACTTTAAACTATTGTTTATAAACTTCATATGCATTGAACTAAATTAGATTTTTTTTCTGAAGATTAACATATTTGTAGACTATAAATAGTAAAGATTGTATCACTCCTAATGTGTCCTGTGACTAAATGATATTAAAACATTTAATATATAAAAAAACATTTTTGTACCTGGGGCTTCAATATAGAACTGCTATATACCGACACGTAATATTGCAATTTCACACAATCCTATACTTTTGTATACTCAGATCCAGTGACCACTTCGTTTATCACCCAGGTCTCTATTCCTTCAGGGAACACACTTAAAAATACACCTAGAAGTGTGGCATAAGTGGATAGCCCAGAATACACAAGCCCTTGGTATGTGGAATATTCATCTTAGACTACCCCCTTCTTGCATAGACATTGGCCGCCAAAGAGTGCCCATCAGACCACAGTTGAAGTGCTGTACTTTACAACCTACAAGGGATTCTCATTTGGTTGTACTACTAATTATTGACCCCCAGATTAGCGATTTACAATAATATTGTGGATGATTATCGAGGGACAAATCTCTAAAGATAACTCCATATAGGGAAGTATAGAATTGCTATTCCTAACTCCGAATCTATGTACCGTAAATATATATATATCTGCAAGGTTTATATATGTGGAGTTAGGTATAGAAAATCTATGCTTACCTGTTGATATTTCAGTTTTGATACTTTGTCTTTGACATCCTGTGCCATTGATATTGCGGTTTAGATATTTAGGGGCAGATTTACAAGAAACTGATGCATCTCTGCGTTGGAGCAGAGATGCGTCAGTTTCCCTGCGCCTGCATGCGAAATCCTGGCGCCAAATGGATGCGCCATATTACGGTTTGTAAAGTGATATCTTCATTCAATACAACAGTTAGTCTCCCTGGCTGTCAGTACTTGACACAGTTGGTTGGAGCTTGATAATTCTGCACATCTGGGACTGGCTGATCTTGAACCATGAAATAAAGGTTCCAAGTCAACAGGCTGTCCCGACATAATACTAAGTTTGAGAAGCACCCCTAAACCACTCGGATCCTGATAATTTACTTCATTGTTGAAGAACGAGACTCTGAAGTCTTTAGCAGTCCACTGACAATACACATTTAGGGGCTTATTTAGGAGAGGTTTACCCCGCTGGAGTGTCCAGCAGCTCAAATCTCTCAACCATATCTATGACACCACTCAACACCACTTTGTCCAGGGAGGCATTCCATGGGAGTTGCAGTGGGTTTTTCCACGTACACCCATGGACTTTGGCGTTGCCCCAAATTGACTTAATCACAAAAACCTGGGGCAGCGCCAACAACTTTAGCCTCCCCAGGGTAGGCGTAACAAGGAGAAATATTTTTATTTCGTCTTTCCGTGTGTGCTATTCTCCAGCACACATAGAAAGAGGAAAATGCCTTTCAGGCATGTTTTTAGGCAGGAAAGTGCCCCTTCCTGCACAAAAACAATCCTGCATGCAACATAGATATCCTTGCACCACGATGCAAGGGTGCCTGAATTGGCGCTAGGCAGCCTATTGTGCGCCAGCACACAGGCAAAGGACAGAAATGCATTGCATTTCATAAATACTGTGCATTCCTGCCCTTTTACATTGGCATAGGGCAGCACAGCAAGAAAACTTGAGGTACTGCCCTACGCCAGTACCCCATAAATGAGGCTCTAAGTTATTTATGGAATTTTTCTCAGAATTCTCCACTATATATAGAAATGTTAGTAAGCCAGTAGTGCCACCAGCTGGCTACTCTTATCAACTACTGGCTCCATTGCCGGCACATCCTTCTAGAACGTGTTGCTCACCCTCTTACATGTTGCCCCAGTCCTCCTGCAATGCATTATGAAATATTCTGTTCAGTTTATTCAAAATTCATTTACATTTTCAGTTCCTTTTATCCACATTTCAATTCTTTCAGTATTTAAGTGCTACTCATTCAGTAATGGAAATCTATGGACAGCTTTCTTGGTTTTCACAACATTAGAGAGAAAACTATTCCTTTGTTTCAAGAGATACTTACTTGCTGTTTATATACGAGTCTGGCGAAATACCAAGGTACAGCTTTTCAAAACTGTCCCACAACGCAGCGTAGAACCCAAAGCTGTTGTCCTACGTTGCAAGACAATGAAAGAGCTGGAAAGTGCCTTATCTATTAATATATGCCATTATCCTTTCTTCCTAGCGCTGGTGCACAATTAGGCTACCAAGCACCACTGACACAGTTTTGGCCATAGTACAAAGGTGTCTTCGTAACTCTTGCATAGGTTTGGTCCTGGTAGGATACACTTTTGGCACAAAATACTATGGGGCAGATTTACAAGTCCCTTGCGCCACTTTTGAATCTCTTTTAACATGGGAAAAGTGACGCAAAATTGGCGCAAGGGGCTTGTAAATAGGCCTGTATGCTTATACTAACTTATCGAATAGAGGGTCCCCCTGGGGTAACAAACCCTAGGTACCCCAGGGGAACTGAACCCTAGGTCCCCCAGGTGTACCAAGTAGAGGGTCCCCCAGGTGTACCAAGTAGAGGGTCCCCCAGGGGTCCCAAAACCTAGGTCCCCCAGGGGTACCGAACCCTTGGTCCTCCAAGGGTACTGAGTAGAGAGTCTTCCAGGGGTATTTAGTAGATGGTTCCCCAGGGGTACCGAACCCTAGGTCCCCCAGGGGTACCGAGCCCTAGGTCCCCCAGGGGTACCAAACCCTAGGTCTCCCAGGGGTACAAACCCTCGGTCCCCCTGGGGTACTGAGTCCTAGGTCCCCCAGGGGTACCGAACCCTCGGTCCCCCTGGGGTACCGAGCCCTAGGTCCCCCAGGGGTACCGAGCCCTAGGTCCCCCAGGGGTACCGAACCCTCAGTCCCCCTGGGGTACCGAACCCTCAGTCCCCCTGGGGTACCGAACCCTCGGTCCCCCCTGGGGTACCGAACCCTCGGTCCCCCTGGGGTACCGAACCCTCGGTCCCCCCTGGGGTACCGAACCCTCGGTCCCCCTGGGGTACCGAACCCTCAGTCCCCCAGGGGAACTGAACCCTAGGTCCCCCAGGGGTACCCTTTAGAGGGCCCCCCAGGGGCACCAAACCCTAGGTCCCCCAGGGGTACCGAACCCTCGGTCCCCCAGGGGTACCGAACCCTCGGTCCCCCTGGGGTACCGAACCCTCGATCCCCCTGGGGTACCGAACCCTCGGTCCCCCAGGGGTATCCTTTAGAGGGTCCCCCTGGGGTACCGAACCCTCGGTCCCCCTGGGGTACCGAACCCTCGGTCCCCCTGGGGTACCGAACCCTCGGTCCCCCAGGGGTACCGAACCCTCGGTCCCCCAGGGGTACCCTTTAGAGGGTCCCCCAGGGGTTTGGTCCCCCAGGGGTACCGAACCCTCGGTCCCTCAGGGGTACCGAACCCTCGGTCCCCCTGGGGTACCGAACCCTCGGTCCCCCTGGGGTACCGAACCCTAGGTCCCCCTGGGGTACCGAACCCTCGGTCCCCCAGGGGTATCCTTTAGAGGGTCCCCCTGGGGTACCGAACCCTCGATCCCCCAGGGGTACCCTTTAGAGTGTCCCCCAGGGGTATCGAACCCTCGGTCCCCCAGGGGTATCGAACCCTCGGTCCCCCTGGGGTACCGAACCCTCAGTCCCCCTGGGGTACCGAACCCTCGGTCCCCCTGGGGTACCGAACCCTCGGTCCCCCTGGGGTACCGAACCCTAGGTCCCCCTGGGGTACCGAAACCTCGGTCCCCCAGGGGTACCCTTAAGAGGGTCCCCCAGGGGTACCGAATCCTCGGTTTATATATGTGGAGTTAGGTATAGAAAATCTATGCTTACCTGTTGATATTTCAGTTTTGATACTTTGTCTTTGACATCCTGTGCCATTGATATTGCGGTTTAGATATTTAGGGGCAGATTTACAAGAAACTGATGCATCTCTGCGTTGGAGCAGAGATGCGTCAGTTTCCCTGCGCCTGCATGCGAAATCCTGGCGCCAAATGGATGCGCCATATTACGGTTTGTAAAGTGATATCTTCATTCAATACAACAGTTAGTCTCCCTGGCTGTCAGTACTTGACACAGTTGGTTGGAGCTTGATAATTCTGCACATCTGGGACTGGCTGATCTTGAACCATGAAATAAAGGTTCCAAGTCAACAGGCTGTCCCGACATAATACTAAGTTTGAGAAGCACCCCTAAACCACTCGGATCCTGATAATTTACTTCATTGTTGAAGAACGAGACTCTGAAGTCTTTAGCAGTCCACTGACAATACACATTTAGGGGCTTATTTAGGAGAGGTTTACCCCGCTGGAGTGTCCAGCAGCTCAAATCTCTCAACCATATCTATGACACCACTCAACACCACTTTGTCCAGGGAGGCATTCCATGGGAGTTGCAGTGGGTTTTTCCACGTACACCCATGGACTTTGGCGTTGCCCCAAATTGACTTAATCACAAAAACCTGGGGCAGCGCCAACAACTTTAGCCTCCCCAGGGTAGGCGTAACAAGGAGAAATATTTTTATTTCGTCTTTCCGTGTGTGCTATTCTCCAGCACACATAGAAAGAGGAAAATGCCTTTCAGGCATGTTTTTAGGCAGGAAAGTGCCCCTTCCTGCACAAAAACAATCCTGCATGCAACATAGATATCCTTGCACCACGATGCAAGGGTGCCTGAATTGGCGCTAGGCAGCCTATTGTGCGCCAGCACACAGGCAAAGGACAGAAATGCATTGCATTTCATAAATACTGTGCTTTCCTGCCCTTTTACATTGGCATAGGGCAGCACAGCAAGAAAACTTGAGGTACTGCCCTACGCCAGTACCCCATAAATGAGGCTCTAAGTTATTTATGGAATTTTTCTCAGAATTCTCCACTATATATAGAAATGTTAGTAAGCCAGTAGTGCCACCAGCTGGCTACTCTTATCAACTACTGGCTCCATTGCCGGCACATCCTTCTAGAAAGTGTTGCTCACCCTCTTACATGTTGCCCCAGTCCTCCTGCAATGCATTATGAAATATTCTGTTCAGTTTATTCAAAATTCATTTACATTTTCAGTTCCTTTTATCCACATTTCAATTCTTTCAGTATTTAAGTGCTACTCATTCAGTAATGGAAATCTATGGACAGCTTTCTTGGTTTTCACAACATTAGAGAGAAAACTATTCCTTTGTTTCAAGAGATACTTACTTGCTGTTTATATACGAGTCTGGCGAAATACCAAGGTACAGATTTTCAAAACTGTCCCACAACGCAGCCTAGAACCCAAAGCTGTTGTCCTACGTTGCAAGACAATGAAAGAGCTGGAAAGTGCCTTATCTATTAATATATGCCATTATCCTTTCTTCCTAGCGCTGGTGCACAATTAGGCTACCAAGCACCACTGACACAGTTTTGGCCATAGTACAAAGGTGTCTTCGTAACTCTTGCATAGGTTTGGTCCTGGTAGGATACACTTTTGGCACAAAATACTATGGGGCAGATTTACAAGTCCCTTGCGCCACTTTTGAATCTCTTTTAACATGGGAAAAGTGACGCAAAATTGGCGCAAGGGGCTTGTAAATAGGCCTGTATGCTTATACTAACTTATCGAATAGAGGGTCCCCCTGGGGTAACAAACCCTAGGTACCCCAGGGGAACTGAACCCTCGGTCCCCCAGGTGTACCAAGTAGAGGGTCCCCCAGGTGTACCAAGTAGAGGGTCCCCCAGGGGTCCCAAAACCTAGGTCCCCCAGGGGTACCGAACCCTTGGTCCTCCAAGGGTACTGAGTAGAGAGTCTTCCAGGGGTATTTAGTAGATGGTTCCCCAGGGGTACCGAGCCCTAGGTCCCCCAGGGGTACCGAGCCCTAGGTCCCCCAGGGGTACCAAACCCTAGGTCCCCCAGGGGTACCGAACCCTCAGTCCCCCTGGGGTACCGAACCCTCAGTCCCCCTGGGGTACCGAACCCTCGGTCCCCCTGGGGTACCGAACCCTCGGTCCCCCCTGGGGTACCGAACCCTCGGTCCCCCCTGGGGTACCGAACCCTCGGTCCCCCTGGGGTACCGAACCCTCGGTCCCCCCTGGGGTACCGAACCCTCGGTCCCCCTGGGGTACCGAACCCTCAGTCCCCCAGGGGTACAGAACCCTCGGTGCCCCAGGGGTACCGAGCCCTCGGTCCCTCTGGGGTACCGAACCCTCAGTCCCCCTGGGGTACCGAACCCTCGGTCCCCCAGGGGTATCCTTTAGAGGGTCCCCCTGGGGTACCGAACCCCCGGTCCCCCTGGGGTACCGAACCCCCGGTCCCCCTGGGGTACCGAACCCTCAGTCCCCCTGGGGTACCGAACCCTCGGTCCCCCAGGGGTACCCTTTAGAGGGTCCCCCAGGGGTACCGAACCCTCGGTCCCCCTGGGGTACCGAACCCTCGGTCCCCCTGGGGTACCGAACCCTCGGTCCCCCAGGGGTATCCTTTAGAGGGTCCCCCTGGGGTACCGAACCCTCGATCCCCCAGGGGTACCCTTTAGAGTGTCCCCCAGGGGTATCGAACCCTCGGTCCCCCTGGGGTACCGAACCCTAGGTCCCCCTGGGGTACCGAAACCTCGGTCCCCCAGGGGTACCCTTAAGAGGGTCCCCCAGGGGTACCGAATCCTCGGTCCCCCTGGGGTACTGAACCCTCAGTCCCCCTGGGGTACCGAACCCTCAGTCCCCCTGGGGTACCGAACCCTCGGTCCCCCAGGGGTACCCTTTAGAGGGTCCCCCAGGGGTACCGAACCCTCGGTCCCCCTGGGGTACCGAACCCCCAGTCCCCCTGGGGTACCGAACCCTCAGTCCCCCTGGGGTACCGAACACTCGGTCCCCCTGGGGTACCGAACCCTCAGTCCCCCAGGGGTACTGAACCCTAGGTCCCCCAGGGGTACCCTTTAGAGGGTCCCCCAGGGGTACCAAACCCTAGGTCCCCCAGGGGTACGGAACCCTCGGTCCCCCAGGGGAACCGAACTCTCGGTCCCCCTGGGGTACCGAACCCTCGGTCCCCCAGGGGTATCCTTTAGAGGGTCCCCCAGGGGTACCGAACCCCCGGACCCCCTGGGGTACCGAGCCCTAGGTCCCCCAGGGGTACCCTTTAGAGGGTCCCCCAGGGGTACCCTTTAGAGGGTCCCCCAGGGGTACCAAACCCTCGGTCCCCCTGGGGTTCTGAACCCTCGGTCCCCCAGGGGTACCGAACCCTCGGTCCCCCAGGGGTACCGAACCCTCAGTCCCCCTGGGGTACCGAACCCTCGGTCCCCCTGGGGTACCGAACCCTCAGTCCCCCTGGGGTACCGAACCCTCAGTCCCCCTGGGGTACCGAACCCTCGGTCCCCCAGGGGTATCCTTTAGAGGGTCCCCCTGGGGTACCGAACCCCCGGTCCCCCTGGGGTACCGAACCCTCGGTCCCCCAGGGGTACCGAACCCTCAGTCCCCCTGGGGTACCGAACCCTCGGTCCCCCTGGGGTACCGAACCCTCAGTCCCCCAGGGGTACCGAACCCTCGGTCCCCCTGGGGTACCGAGCCCTAGGTCCCCCAGGGGTACCGAGCCCTAGGTCCCCCAGGGGTACCGAACCCTCAGTCCCCCTGGGGTACCGAACCCTCAGTCCCCCTGGGGTACCGAACCCTCGGTCCCCCCTGGGGTACCGAACCCTCGGTCCCCCTGGGGTACCGAACCCTCGGTCCCCCCTGGGGTACCGAACCCTCGGTCCCCCTGGGGTACCGAACCCTCAGTCCCCCAGGGGAACTGAACCCTAGGTCCCCCAGGGGTACCCTTTAGAGGGCCCCCCAGGGGCACCAAACCCTAGGTCCCCCAGGGGTACCGAACCCTCGGTCCCCCAGGGGTACCGAACCCTCGGTCCCCCTGGGGTACCGAACCCTCGATCCCCCTGGGGTACCGAACCCTCGGTCCCCCAGGGGTATCCTTTAGAGGGTCCCCCTGGGGTACCGAACCCTCGGTCCCCCTGGGGTACCGAACCCTCGGTCCCCCTGGGGTACCGAACCCTCGGTCCCCCAGGGGTACCGAACCCTCGGTCCCCCAGGGGTACCCTTTAGAGGGTCCCCCAGGGGTTTGGTCCCCCAGGGGTACCGAACCCTCGGTCCCTCAGGGGTACCGAACCCTCGGTCCCCCAGGGGTACCGAACCCTCGGTCCCCCTGGGGTACCGAACCCTCGGTCCCCCTGGGGTACCGAACCCTAGGTCCCCCTGGGGTACCGAACCCTCGGTCCCCCAGGGGTATCCTTTAGAGGGTCCCCCTGGGGTACCGAACCCTCGATCCCCCAGGGGTACCCTTTAGAGTGTCCCCCAGGGGTATCGAACCCTCGGTCCCCCAGGGGTATCGAACCCTCGGTCCCCCTGGGGTACCGAACCCTCAGTCCCCCTGGGGTACCGAACCCTCGGTCCCCCTGGGGTACCGAACCCTCGGTCCCCCTGGGGTACCGAACCCTAGGTCCCCCTGGGGTACCGAAACCTCGGTCCCCCAGGGGTACCCTTAAGAGGGTCCCCCAGGGGTACCGAATCCTCGGTTTATATATGTGGAGTTAGGTATAGAAAATCTATGCTTACCTGTTGATATTTCAGTTTTGATACTTTGTCTTTGACATCCTGTGCCATTGATATTGCGGTTTAGATATTTAGGGGCAGATTTACAAGAAACTGATGCATCTCTGCGTTGGAGCAGAGATGCGTCAGTTTCCCTGCGCCTGCATGCGAAATCCTGGCGCCAAATGGATGCGCCATATTACGGTTTGTAAAGTGATATCTTCATTCAATACAACAGTTAGTCTCCCTGGCTGTCAGTACTTGACACAGTTGGTTGGAGCTTGATAATTCTGCACATCTGGGACTGGCTGATCTTGAACCATGAAATAAAGGTTCCAAGTCAACAGGCTGTCCCGACATAATACTAAGTTTGAGAAGCACCCCTAAACCACTCGGATCCTGATAATTTACTTCATTGTTGAAGAACGAGACTCTGAAGTCTTTAGCAGTCCACTGACAATACACATTTAGGGGCTTATTTAGGAGAGGTTTACCCCGCTGGAGTGTCCAGCAGCTCAAATCTCTCAACCATATCTATGACACCACTCAACACCACTTTGTCCAGGGAGGCATTCCATGGGAGTTGCAGTGGGTTTTTCCACGTACACCCATGGACTTTGGCGTTGCCCCAAATTGACTTAATCACAAAAACCTGGGGCAGCGCCAACAACTTTAGCCTCCCCAGGGTAGGCGTAACAAGGAGAAATATTTTTATTTCGTCTTTCCGTGTGTGCTATTCTCCAGCACACATAGAAAGAGGAAAATGCCTTTCAGGCATGTTTTTAGGCAGGAAAGTGCCCCTTCCTGCACAAAAACAATCCTGCATGCAACATAGATATCCTTGCACCACGATGCAAGGGTGCCTGAATTGGCGCTAGGCAGCCTATTGTGCGCCAGCACACAGGCAAAGGACAGAAATGCATTGCATTTCATAAATACTGTGCTTTCCTGCCCTTTTACATTGGCATAGGGCAGCACAGCAAGAAAACTTGAGGTACTGCCCTACGCCAGTACCCCATAAATGAGGCTCTAAGTTATTTATGGAATTTTTCTCAGAATTCTCCACTATATATAGAAATGTTAGTAAGCCAGTAGTGCCACCAGCTGGCTACTCTTATCAACTACTGGCTCCATTGCCGGCACATCCTTCTAGAAAGTGTTGCTCACCCTCTTACATGTTGCCCCAGTCCTCCTGCAATGCATTATGAAATATTCTGTTCAGTTTATTCAAAATTCATTTACATTTTCAGTTCCTTTTATCCACATTTCAATTCTTTCAGTATTTAAGTGCTACTCATTCAGTAATGGAAATCTATGGACAGCTTTCTTGGTTTTCACAACATTAGAGAGAAAACTATTCCTTTGTTTCAAGAGATACTTACTTGCTGTTTATATACGAGTCTGGCGAAATACCAAGGTACAGATTTTCAAAACTGTCCCACAACGCAGCGTAGAACCCAAAGCTGTTGTCCTACGTTGCAAGACAATGAAAGAGCTGGAAAGTGCCTTATCTATTAATATATGCCATTATCCTTTCTTCCTAGCGCTGGTGCACAATTAGGCTACCAAGCACCACTGACACAGTTTTGGCCATAGTACAAAGGTGTCTTCGTAACTCTTGCATAGGTTTGGTCCTGGTAGGATACACTTTTGGCACAAAATACTATGGGGCAGATTTACAAGTCCCTTGCGCCACTTTTGAATCTCTTTTAACATGGGAAAAGTGACGCAAAATTGGCGCAAGGGGCTTGTAAATAGGCCTGTATGCTTATACTAACTTATCGAATAGAGGGTCCCCCTGGGGTAACAAACCCTAGGTACCCCAGGGGAACTGAACCCTCGGTCCCCCAGGTGTACCAAGTAGAGGGTCCCCCAGGTGTACTGTGAGAAGTTGGCCTGGTAGGGGATGTTTCCAATTCTGGAACCACCTACTACCTGACCAAACAATCCCCTTATGGTGTCTGGTTGTAAGTCAACCTTATTAGACAAGCTATCCTAGTGGTAGCATGGACTAAGCAGCCTAAAGGCTTAACTTAAGAGGTCGTGTTAAGCGAGCTGTTTTACCACATACAATCCTGTAATACCAAATGAAAGGACACCACACAAGTATATATTATAAAAATATATGTGTTTATTACTAAAAACAATCCCCAGTATTCTTTCTGAATAAAGGGGCACAAGCGTTAAATCAAAAGCACTGTTTAAACATACAAGTTGCACAATTATGGATGAGGGCGGGGGGCCACTCAAACCATATACTAAACAAGTGGTATAAGAGAGGCCACTCGAACAGTGGTTAGGCCTAGGGCCTAGGGAATCGCTGGGAGCAGTCAGGACAAGCAATGCTGAAGTCGGGAATGGCCCTCGGGATTCGGGAGATGTGCGGAAAGCGCACGCATGCACCAATGTTAACCAATGGTGCGTAAAAGTCAAAGAGTTAAAGTTTAAGGACACTTCCGCTGAACCTAGAGGAACAAAACTTAACACACAGACCCTAGAGGTGTGCACCAGTGTGGGAACACCGGCGGAGCAAAGTTACCTCACCCACAGGAAGTGGGTGCACAGGGTCGAAGTGGCGTCGGGTTTTGACACGCAGGCTCTTGGTGCTTGAAGCTGAAAGGGCTGCAGGCAGGGTGAAGACGAAGTGTCCGGTGGAGTCCAAGGGTGGACTCAAGTTGTAGAGTACCTGAAAGCAGAGGGGACAGAGTCTGGGTCACTCAGCAGTGACCAGGGTGGAACCAGGACGGAACCAGGCAATGTCGGGCGCAATCAGGTGGTCGTCGAGGCGCTTCTCTTCGCTGTCACGTGGGCTCGGGGGCATCTGCGACGTCCAGGAGCAGGTCACGATCTGTCCCACGCAGGCTCTCACCGTCGGTGCAGTCGGCTTCCGGTTTGGAGCAAACAAGCCTTGGTAAGAGCAATCCACGCGGGATTGGAAGATGGCGTCTTACTCGGACCAGGAAGGTCAGAGTCGGGGCTCCCTTTCAGGGGAGCTGGTGTGGATCTGGAGCAACCAGAATCACGAGTCTTCTTTTGTAGTTCGTCGGCACAGGGACCACAAGCCAGCTGGCAAGTGACCGGGCCAACGCGTTGAGCCAAATCGTGCCAAAGGGCCCCACGCAGCACTCGTCGAGTGTGGAGGGCTGAACTTCGGCTCAGGAGTAGCTCAGGGTGGGGGCTTCTCAAACCCCGGTGTACAGCTTCGAGGGTCACTCGTGGGCTGCACGGTCAGCGTCTCGTGGTCACTTCAAGATGGCGTGCCCCACGCTTCCGGTCGCCTCCACGGGTCTCAGCTTTGCAGGGACTGTGGATCGGGCTGTTAGAAGCTGGGCAGGCTTGATCTCGTCGATCTCAGTCGCTCGAGTTCCGGCGGGAACTGCAACTAAGTAGACGTCGAGGGCTGGATGGTGCCTGCTGCTGCAGGGTGGTCACTCCTTGACCACAAGGGAGATTCTTCGGGCTTCCACGTTGAGATGGAGGGCGAAGGGTCCAGAATATCGTTTCAAATGTTTCTTCCAGGAAAATCTGATGTGCATTGGCACTGCTCCCACTCTTATTCGAATCTGGTGGGCGTGATTACCTGCTAGGTCCCCTCCTATGGGTGGGACCCAGGAAGTGGGTGGATACACCCCCTTCCTTTGATCCAGGCCGCCCTGGCACGAGGGCTGGAGTGCCCCAGAACCGGTTTGGCCGGATTATGCAAGGGGCAGCCTTGTGCGCCCCAGGCAGTGTCTGGTTTCTTTCAAACCTCCCTGCTACAATACACTATCTCCTGTCTGGAGGGCGGTGACACCCTCCTGTGACAGGAAACCCTTTGTCCAGGACCCCCTTGACTGGGTTTCGGTCAGCTCCAGGGGTCCAGACATTTGTCTGTGGCAGAGGCATCCATTTTGTGGATCTTAAGGCCTTTGGAGAAATCAACCGCATTAAAGTGAAGTAACATGTCTTACCCCTCTAGAGGGGTGGAATGCCATCCCCGTCGCCAGAACTGGCGAGGGGATGGTATTCCAAAGCGTATGACACCTTACACGACATGTTTTGATAAAGCCAAACCAGAGTTGCTAAATAACCGCGAGGATTATAAGGCACTTAATAGTATATGGTATGGCATTATCCTGAAACAGCTTAGGGATTTGTTCCCGACGGCTGCAGACAGGCTCAGCTCATGCTAGAGCTCCATCTCACATAAAAACCATGCACCCAGCCTCCAGGATTGGTGAGGCCTGTCTATAGGAGTGGCTCATAGGTTTACATGTGTCCAGATATAGGTTTAGACATAGGTATACTATATCTAAGCAAGGGGTGTGTACACCACCTTACCCCAGCTGAGTGATCAGCCAGTTGTGTCAATTTAAGAACCAGCCAGGGGTGGCAAAAGATATGCTGCAGCCCCTGGTAGGCCTTAGTGGCTCCTATGCCCTGGGCACCTATAGTGCATTATACAGGGGCTGACAAGGAGTCCATTTCCAATTGTGGTATGTACCTAGGGTACATGGAATCCATTTTACAGAGAGAGCAGATGGCCTGGGGCCCTGATTAGCAGGGAACCAGGTCAACTAAGTCAAAAAACCAGCTAAACACAGGCAAAAAATCTGGGGTAACCATAGTCAGGTAGCCACCTTCCTACATAACCCCCCCCCAAACGAAAGGAGATAAGGCTATCCTTGGCCAGGTAAGCCTATATTGCCTGAGTGGCCATATAAGGAAGTACCTGCACTAGCATGGGTACCCCCTGTCTCATGGTCCACTAAGCAGTCCCTCACCCTTTGGGTATTAGAGGGTCTCCACCATAGGGAATCACTACCTTGGGTGTGTTTATGCAAAGTTAAAGGCTGGTTTGGATATGGAGTATTGAAGTGAGGCTCTACTAATTTAGGGCTTAGCTTCCTCCAATTATCTTCCACCATGTGTGCCTTTCTTTCTTTAACTGAGTTGCACTGTGCTCTCAGGGTCAACCTCTGGCTACCTAAAGCTGGAGGCTGGGTCCCTCTGTTTGGCTTGCTGGAGGGACAGTTCAGGTTTGGGCCCTTTGGGTCCCAGGTTTGGCTGTGCCCAACAGAATCCATCTGGGGGAGGTCCCTAACTGTTTTTAAGGGGGCTCCCTCAGGAGTTTTTAAAGTTTTCACCTTACTAGGGCTACTAGTTTTGGTGCACCTAATCTTTTGATGGGGGTGCTTTATTTGACAGGGGGCCCTCTGGGTCTCACTGTCCTTCTTGTCCTCTGCAGCCCTGGGCTGGCTAAGGCAAGGGAGAGAGGGGCAGGTTACCTGCTCCA
Source organism: Lissotriton helveticus (assembly GCF_964261635.1). Taxonomy (NCBI): domain Eukaryota; kingdom Metazoa; phylum Chordata; class Amphibia; order Caudata; family Salamandridae; genus Lissotriton; species Lissotriton helveticus. The sequence continues at coordinate 183,290,327 of NC_136068.1, read as the reverse complement.
GACTGGGTCCCACCTGAGAAGGGTCCACTGACATCAGAGGTTCTGTCAGGCTAGGCCCAACCACCTCTGGGGCAGCTCCTTCATCAGGGGTAAGATCAGTTCCCTGAGGAGGCTGATCCTGTCCTAAAGTCTGGTGAGGGGGAGATTTCTCTTCCTCCTCCATGCTCTCAGTTTGTGTGGAGTTGTCCATCATTTCAGGTTTCACAACACACATGTCAGTTTGAGTTTGGGCTGTGGCCATCACAGCCCCACCAACCTTTTCAGGAGGAGACTCAGTTTGGGTTTCTGCTGTTATCATAACAGCTTTGCTATTCTGTTCAGGAAGAGCTTTTGCTAAAGATGGGGCAGGGAGTATCTCCGCCCTACCAACCTTTTCAGGGAGGACATCTTGAATTGGGGCTGTAGCCATTACAGCCCCACTAACCTTTCCATTGGAATTTACCATTCTAGAATGGATTTCCTGTTCAACCCCAGCCCAGGCTGAGATTTCTAAATCATTACCCAGTAGACAGTCTACAGGCAAGTTTGGGGACACTGCCACTCTCTTTGGGCCAGTGACACCTCCCCAGCTGAGACTTACTACTGCCATGGGATGATTTGTTTGGATGCCATCAATGTTTATTACCTGGTATGTGGCACCAGGTAAAAGTTGCTTAGAGGGGACTATGCCATCAGCCACCATGGTGATGCTAGCCCCTGTGTCTCTAAAAGCTTCAACTCTTAAACCATTGATGATGGGTTCTTGTCTATACTTGCTCAAAGTATTTGGGCAAGCAGAGAAGTTGGCAAACCCCATGCCAGCCTCATAAACAAGATCATTGGGTGATGGGGACCTGGATAGGCCAGGGTCCACCTGATTTCCAAAAGTAAACCCACCCAGATTCCTGGGTGTGCTTCCACTTCCTGGGGGATTACTGCTGACAGTAACAGGAGGTGTTGAAGCTGGCTTTGGAGGTATATTTTCTTTATTGTTATTCTTGGGACAACAGCTGTCTGTTTTGTAATGCCCCACCTGTTTACAGGGATAACAATAGGGTTTTTTCTCAGTTGAAGAAGTGTCTTGGGACCCACCCCCATCCTTGGAGTTTTGGGGCCCTGGGGAAGTCTTTTCTTTACTTTTATCCCCACCCTTATCTTGAGGCTTGGTAGACTCCTTCTTCTGGTTACTGTCCTGATTCTTAGGCCTAATCCTGGTTCTGACCCATTTGTCTGCCTTCTTTCCCAATTCTTGGGGAGAGGTCAGATCAGAGTCTACCAGGTGCTGGTGTAAGAGCTGGTTCTGACAATTACTTAGGATCTGCTCCCTCATAATCAAATTATACAATCCTGTAAAGTCATGTACTTTGCTGCCATGTAGCCAACCCTCCAGAGCCTTAGTAGCACAATCTACAAAATCAGTCCAGTCCTGAGTCTGTGTCTTCTGGGTGTCTCTGAACTTCAACCTGTACTGTTCAGTGGTTAAGCCAAACCCATCTATCAGAACACTCTTCAGGACTTTGTAATTGTTTGCATCCTCATGTCTAACAGTGAGGAGCTTGTCTCTCCCTTTCTCTGAAAAGGAGTACCATAAGATTGCTGCCCACTGTTCCTCAGGAACCTGCTGTACCATGCAGGCTCTCTCAAGAGCAGTCATCCATTTGTGGATGTCATCCCCTTCTTTGAAGGGGGGCACAATCTTTGTCAGGTTTCTACTATCATAGGACCTGGGTTTCTCTTTAGGAATATTGCTGCCACCAGTGGCATCTAAGCCACACAATTTCTGCTCTCTTGCCAAGGCAAGTTTAGCTTGGGCCATGCTAAGTTTAGCTTGAGCCAAGGCTACCTCCTCCCTCTCTATTTGGAGTTGGACAGCCCTCATTCTGGCCCTATGCTCAGCTTTCTGAGAAGCACTCATGCCTCTCTCTGATTCTCTGGAGGCACTAGAAAGATGAGAGTCCCCTGAGGGAGATCTCACTCTTCTGTTGCCTGGGAGAATCACATGTTGGGTTCTGGGGGGGTGCTGGCCCTCCCCATTCCCCAGTAGGTCCAAGTTGGCCTGGCTAAGCCTACCAACTGGAACCTGGCTACCCTGATCCTGTACTTCTAAGTCCCCAACATCTGAGTCCTCATCCAAGTCATCATCATCCTCCTCTTCAGGGGGATCAACTGCAGGGGGGTTCCCTCCAGTTCCTGTATCTAGGGAAGCTGCTTTTGCCTTCTCTAAGTCATCCTGTTCTAGGAGTTCTACCAGGATTAGGCAGGTGGGGCTTCTGCCCCTTTTTAACCCTCTTGCTTTGCACAAGACAATCAAGTCTCTGCGGGTTAGTTTGTCATATCCAGAAGTTGCCTGGGTAGGGTCAACTGTCACAGGACTAGACCCTGAGGCCTTTCCTGTGTCAGACATGGTTACTAGTGAGGTGTAAGTGGTGCACTTACCTACACTAAGTGTTTTCCTACTGGACCTTGCTAGTGAGTTGTAGTCAGGGGTGTGCTACTCCCTTCAACCTACAACTACTAAGTTCAGTAGAACTTAATATGCTAAGCTTTTGATTTTATATGTACCTAGAGGTACTTGATGTGATCTTTCAATTTGATATAAAGATTGTAATGGTAAAACAACAGCAAGCTCAAATCCGCACCGCTGCTCACCAATGTGAGAAGTTGGCCTGGTAGGGGATGTTTCCAATTCTGGAACCACCTACTACCTGACCAAACAATCCCCTTATGGTGTCTGGTTGTAAGTCAACCTTATTAGACAAGCTATCCTAGTGGTAGCATGGACTAAGCAGCCTAAAGGCTTAACTTAAGAGGTCGTGTTAAGCGAGCTGTTTTACCACATACAATCCTGTAATACCAAATGAAAGGACACCACACAAGTATATATTATAAAAATATATGTGTTTATTACTAAAAACAATCCCCAGTATTCTTTCTGAATAAAGGGGCACAAGCGTTAAATCAAAAGCACTGTTTAAACATACAAGTTGCACAATTATGGATGAGGGCGGGGGGCCACTCAAACCATATACTAAACAAGTGGTATAAGAGAGGCCACTCGAACAGTGGTTAGGCCTAGGGCCTAGGGAATCGCTGGGAGCAGTCAGGACAAGCAATGCTGAAGTCGGGAATGGCCCTCGGGATTCGGGAGATGTGCGGAAAGCGCACGCATGCACCAATGTTAACCAATGGTGCGTAAAAGTCAAAGAGTTAAAGTTTAAGGACACTTCCGCTGAACCTAGAGGAACAAAACTTAACACACAGACCCTAGAGGTGTGCACCAGTGTGGGAACACCGGCGGAGCAAAGTTACCTCACCCACAGGAAGTGGGTGCACAGGGTCGAAGTGGCGTCGGGTTTTGACACGCAGGCTCTTGGTGCTTGAAGCTGAAAGGGCTGCAGGCAGGGTGAAGACGAAGTGTCCGGTGGAGTCCAAGGGTGGACTCAAGTTGTAGAGTACCTGAAAGCAGAGGGGACAGAGTCTGGGTCACTCAGCAGTGACCAGGGTGGAACCAGGACGGAACCAGGCAATGTCGGGCGCAATCAGGTGGTCGTCGAGGCGCTTCTCTTCGCTGTCACGTGGGCTCGGGGGCATCTGCGACGTCCAGGAGCAGGTCAAGATCTGTCCCACGCAGGCTCTCACCGTCGGTGCAGTCGGCTTCCGGTTTGGAGCAAACAAGCCTTGGTAAGAGCAATCCACGCGGGATTGGAAGATGGCGTCTTACTCGGACCAGGAAGGTCAGAGTCGGGGCTCCCTTTCAGGGGAGCTGGTGTGGATCTGGAGCAACCAGAATCACGAGTCTTCTTTTGTAGTTCGTCGGCACAGGGACCACAAGCCAGCTGGCAAGTGACCGGGCCAACGCGTTGAGCCAAATCGTGCCAAAGGGCCCCACGCAGCACTCGTCGAGTGTGGAGGGCTGAACTTCGGCTCAGGAGTAGCTCAGGGTGGGGGCTTCTCAAACCCCGGTGTACAGCTTCGAGGGTCACTCGTGGGCTGCACGGTCAGCGTCTCGTGGTCACTTCAAGATGGCGTGCCCCACGCTTCCGGTCGCCTCCACGGGTCTCAGCTTTGCAGGGACTGTGGATCGGGCTGTTAGAAGCTGGGCAGGCTTGATCTCGTCGATCTCAGTCGCTCGAGTTCCGGCGGGAACTGCAACTAAGTAGACGTCGAGGGCTGGATGGTGCCTGCTGCTGCAGGGTGGTCACTCCTTGACCACAAGGGAGATTCTTCGGGCTTCCACGTTGAGATGGAGGGCGAAGGGTCCAGAATATCGTTTCAAATGTTTCTTCCAGGAAAATCTGATGTGCATTGGCACTGCTCCCACTCTTATTCGAATCTGGTGGGCGTGATTACCTGCTAGGTCCCCTCCTATGGGTGGGACCCAGGAAGTGGGTGGATACACCCCCTTCCTTTGATCCAGGCCGCCCTGGCACGAGGGCTGGAGTGCCCCAGAACCGGTTTGGCCGGATTATGCAAGGGGCAGCCTTGTGCGCCCCAGGCAGTGTCTGGTTTCTTTCAAACCTCCCTGCTACAATACACTATCTCCTGTCTGGAGGGCGGTGACACCCTCCTGTGACAGGAAACCCTTTGTCCAGGACCCCCTTGACTGGGTTTCGGTCAGCTCCAGGGGTCCAGACATTTGTCTGTGGCAGAGGCATCCATTTTGTGGATCTTAAGGCCTTTGGAGAAATCAACCGCATTAAAGTGAAGTAACATGTCTTACCCCTCTAGAGGGGTGGAATGCCATCCCCGTCGCCAGAACTGGCGAGGGGATGGTATTCCAAAGCGTATGACACCTTACACGACATGTTTTGATAAAGCCAAACCAGAGTTGCTAAATAACCGCGAGGATTATAAGGCACTTAATAGTATATGGTATGGCATTATCCTGAAACAGCTTAGGGATTTGTTCCCGACGGCTGCAGACAGGCTCAGCTCATGCTAGAGCTCCATCTCACATAAAAACCATGCACCCAGCCTCCAGGATTGGTGAGGCCTGTCTATAGGAGTGGCTCATAGGTTTACATGTGTCCAGATATAGGTTTAGACATAGGTATACTATATCTAAGCAAGGGGTGTGTACACCACCTTACCCCAGCTGAGTGATCAGCCAGTTGTGTCAATTTAAGAACCAGCCAGGGGTGGCAAAAGATATGCTGCAGCCCCTGGTAGGCCTTAGTGGCTCCTATGCCCTGGGCACCTATAGTGCATTATACAGGGGCTGACAAGGAGTCCATTTCCAATTGTGGTATGTACCTAGGGTACATGGAATCCATTTTACAGAGAGAGCAGATGGCCTGGGGCCCTGATTAGCAGGGAACCAGGTCAACTAAGTCAAAAAACCAGCTAAACACAGGCAAAAAATCTGGGGTAACCATAGTCAGGTAGCCACCTTCCTACATGTACCAAGTAGAGGGTCCCCCAGGGGTCCCAAAACCTAGGTCCCCCAGGGGTACCGAACCCTTGGTCCTCCAAGGGTACTGAGTAGAGAGTCTTCCAGGGGTATTTAGTAGATGGTTCCCCAGGGGTACCGAGCCCTAGGTCCCCCAGGGGTACCGAGCCCTAGGTCCCCCAGGGGTACCAAACCCTAGGTCCCCCAGGGGTACCGAACCCTCAGTCCCCCTGGGGTACCGAACCCTCAGTCCCCCTGGGGTACCGAACCCTCGGTCCCCCTGGGGTACCGAACCCTCGGTCCCCCCTGGGGTACCGAACCCTCGGTCCCCCCTGGGGTACCGAACCCTCGGTCCCCCCTGGGGTACCGAACCCTCGGTCCCCCTGGGGTACCGAACCCTCGGTCCCCCCTGGGGTACCGAACCCTCGGTCCCCCTGGGGTACCGAACCCTCAGTCCCCCAGGGGTACAGAACCCTCGGTGCCCCAGGGGTACCGAGCCCTCGGTCCCTCTGGGGTACCGAACCCTCAGTCCCCCTGGGGTACCGAACCCTCGGTCCCCCAGGGGTATCCTTTAGAGGGTCCCCCTGGGGTACCGAACCCCCGGTCCCCCTGGGGTACCGAACCCCCGGTCCCCCTGGGGTACCGAACCCTCAGTCCCCCTGGGGTACCGAACCCTCGGTCCCCCTGGGGTACCGAACCCTCGGTCCCCCAGGGGTACCCTTTAGAGGGTCCCCCAGGGGTACCGAACCCTCGGTCCCCCTGGGGTACCGAACCCTCGGTCCCCCTGGGGTACCGAACCCTCGGTCCCCCAGGGGTATCCTTTAGAGGGTCCCCCTGGGGTACCGAACCCTCGATCCCCCAGGGGTACCCTTTAGAGTGTCCCCCAGGGGTATCGAACCCTCGGTCCCCCTGGGGTACCGAACCCTAGGTCCCCCTGGGGTATCGAAACCTCGGTCCCCCAGGGGTACCCTTAAGAGGGTCCCCCAGGGGTACCGAATCCTCGGTCCCCCTGGGGTACTGAACCCTCAGTCCCCCTGGGGTACCGAACCCTCAGTCCCCCTGGGGTACCGAACCCTCGGTCCCCCAGGGGTACCCTTTAGAGGGTCCCCCAGGGGTACCGAACCCTCGGTCCCCCTGGGGTACCGAACCCCCAGTCCCCCTGGGGTACCGAACCCTCAGTCCCCCTGGGGTACCGAACACTCGGTCCCCCTGGGGTACCGAACCCTCAGTCCCCCAGGGGTACTGAACCCTAGGTCCCCCAGGGGTACCCTTTAGAGGGTCCCCCAGGGGTACCAAACCCTAGGTCCCCCAGGGGTACGGAACCCTCGGTCCCCCAGGGGAACCGAACTCTCGGTCCCCCTGGGGTACCGAACCCTCGGTCCCCCAGGGGTATCCTTTAGAGGGTCCCCCAGGGGTACCGAACCCCCGGACCCCCTGGGGTACCGAGCCCTAGGTCCCCCAGGGGTACCCTTTAGAGGGTCCCCCAGGGGTACCCTTTAGAGGGTCCCCCAGGGGTACCAAACCCTCGGTCCCCCTGGGGTTCTGAACCCTCGGTCCCCCAGGGGTACCGAACCCTCGGTCCCCCAGGGGTACCGAACCCTCAGTCCCCCTGGGGTACCGAACCCTCGGTCCCCCTGGGGTACCGAACCCTCAGTCCCCCTGGGGTACCGAACCCTCAGTCCCCCTGGGGTACCGAACCCTCGGTCCCCCAGGGGTATCCTTTAGAGGGTCCCCCTGGGGTACCGAACCCCCGGTCCCCCTGGGGTACCGAACCCTCGGTCCCCCAGGGGTACCGAACCCTCAGTCCCCCTGGGGTACCGAACCCTCGGTCCCCCTGGGGTACCGAACCCTCAGTCCCCCTGGGGTACCGAACCCTCGGTCCCCCAGGGGTATCCTTTAGAGGGTCCCCCTGGGGTACCGAACACCCGGTCCCCCTGGGGTACCGAACCCTCGGTCCCCCAGGGGTACCGAACCCTCGGTCCCCCTGGGGTACCGAACCCTCAGTCCCCCTGGGGTACCGAACCCTCGGTCCCCCAGGGGTATCCTTTAGAGGGTCCCCCTGGGGTACCGAACCCTCGGTCCCCCTGGGGTTCTGAACCCTCGGTCCCCCAGGGGTACCGAACCCTCGGTCCCCCAGGGGTACCGAACCCTCGGTCCCCCTGGGGTACCGAACCCTGGGTCCCCCTGGGGTACCGAACCCTCGTTCCCCCAGGGGTACCGAACCCTCAGTCCCCCAGGGGTACCCTTTAGAGGGTCTCCCAGGGGTACCGAACCCTCGGTCCCCCAGGGGTACCCTTTAGAGGGTCCCCCAGGGGTACCGAACCCTCAGTCCCCCTGGGGTACCGAGCCCTAGGTCCCCCAGGGGTACCCTTTAGAGGGTCTCCCAGGGGTACCGAACCCTCGGTCCCCCTGGGGTACCGAGCCCTAGGTCCCCCAGGGGTACCCTTTAGAGGGTCCCCCAGGGGTACCGAACCCCCGGTCCCCCAGGGGTACCGAGCCCCCGGACCCCCTGGGGTACCGAGCCCTAGGTCCCCCAGGGGTACCCTTTAGAGGGTCCCCCAGGGGTACCCTTTAGAGGGTCCCCCAGGGGTACCAAACCCTCGGTCCCCCTGGGGTTCTGAACCCTCGGTCCCCCAGGGGTACCAAACCCTCGGTCCCCCAGGGGTACCGAACCCTCAGTCCCCCTGGGGTACCGAACCCTCAGTCCCCCTGGGGTACCGAACCCTCGGTCCCCCTGGGGTACTGAGCCCTAGGTCCCCCAGGGGTACCGAACCCTTAGTCCCCCAGGGGTACCCTTTAGAGGGTCCCCTGGGGTACCGAACCCTCGGTCCCCCAGGGGTACCGAACCCTCGGTCCCCCTGGGGTACCCTTTAGAGGGTCCCCCAGGGGTACCGCACCCTTGTCCCCCTGGGGTACCGAACCCTCGGTCCCCCAGGGGAACCCTTTAGTGGGTCCCCCAGGGGTACCCTTTAGAGGGTCACCCAGGGGTATCGAGTTGAGGGTCCCCCAGGGGTACCGAGTAGAGGGTCTTCTAGGGATACCGAACTCTCGGTCCCCCTGGGGACCATCAGGTACCCTTAAAAAGCGCCAGAGGCCTGCGTTGCAGAGAGATCGTCCAAGCCGAGCCCCTTTTTACATCTCTCTGCAACGCAGCTCTGTGGCGCTTACTGGAGGTTCCTGGTGGGCCATTTAGACCCCAGGGACCCTCAGGACTCAAAGGGACTTAATCCTCTAACTTAAAACGCGCCACGGGGCGAGTTTGCACAGTGGTAAGTGGGAGGGGCCGGGCCTGACATGGCGTGTGCAAAGACACCCTGTGGCGTGTCTTAAGTTGGGAAATTAATTCCCCTTCAATCTGTGGGGCTTACTGGAGGTACCTGGTGGGCTAGTTGGACCCCAAGGACCCTCAGGATTCAAGGGGACTTAATCTCCAAATTACAATGCGCCAGGGGGTGGAAAAAGGGGGCATGGCGTTGGGCTTACTGGAGGTAAAAGGTAGGCTAGTTGGCCCCTAAAGGACCACCGGCAGTGAAGGGGACTTCAATTCCCATCAAAGAGCGTCCCAGGGAGTGCATTTGTAGAGTGGTGGGCAAAGTGGGCATGGCCTGGTACGAGTACTTACCAATGCTGCTGTGAGGGACTGACTGGAGGTAATAGTTTGGGAAGTTGGCCCCCAAGCATGTCCTCGGGGGCCAACTACCGCTCTTGTTACCTCCAGTAAGTCCCACACAGTGGTATTGCTAAGACGTCTTCGGTGGCCATGGCCCCCTTTCTCTATCACTCTGCAAACGTGTCTCGTAGCACACTACGGTATGGGGATGAAGTCCAATTTAGTCCTGAGAGAGTCTGGGGGTTAAGAATCCTTCCTGGTACCTCCTGGTAAGTCCTACGCAGTAGAAATCCTGAGCGTTGGTTGGACGCCCAGCACCCTTTCTCCACCACTCTGAAAATGCGACTACTAGTTAAAGTAGCATATTTCTGCACCTCTTAGCTTTAATCCCCCCGCCCTATTATGTACTACGGCCTTACAGAGGAGGTCATGCTAATCACAGGGGTACCCCAACGCATAGTGTTCCCTAGTGTATGTAGGTGTTTTCACTGTATTCTAAGTGCCTTTTAGCATAACACTGGTTCTAGACCTGGTTAGTCAAAATCAGTTACCACCAGTACTCGTCTGAAAAAGCTGTGGGCACAGGATGATTTTGCAACAAGGCATCTTTCGCTCCTCTGTTTGTTCTTTCTGCACGTCTTGCTTCTTCCTGCACTTTTCTTCGTCTTTGTGGACTTCTGTTGCTTCTTTCTGCATTTCTTTTGCTTCTTTCTGTGCGTTTTTTCTTCTTTCTTCACATGTCCTACTTCTGTAGGCATAGTTTGAAACTACCATTTAGGAAACCTTAGAAATTCACTTAAAAAACCATAGGTTTCAGGAACGTTATAGTTCGAAATTAGCATTTAAAAAACATTTGAAATGCACTGAAAAAAACATAGGTTTCAGGCATGTTATAGTTTTAAATTAGCATTTAAAAAACCTTTGAAATTCACTGAAAAAAAAACCACAGGTTTCAGGCACGTTATAGTTAGAAATTAGCATTGAAAAAACCTTAGAAATTCACAGAAAAAATCTAGGTTTCAGGGGTGTTATAGTTAGTTGGACATTTCACTCGTACAAATACATAGAAATTCCCCCGTTATAGTTAGTTCAGCTAACTATAACTCGTGCGCCCGCAATGCACTACTGCTGATGACGTCACATATTATATCACTCATGACATGGTCAGTGACATCTCTGATGTCACTGACCATCTCAAATGACATCACTGATGACATCATCCTTGTGATAGAGTGGCAGACCTCCTGTCACCCTAATATAACCTTTGGAACACACACTCAAAAATACAAATTAACATTTTCAAAACAATGGACATGCCAATACCAGTTACAACACACCTATTCAGTAATTCCAAGATCTGCACCCACATCCACCCATTCACCAACAGTCCTATACAGTCACTCATACATGTACTCACTCATCATTTGTACTCATACAGCTATACATCCTGTTACCCACCGCCACTCATCCATAGAGTTACTCACACACATAGTCACACATGCAAAGAAAGTATCAAACATCCATTTATTTGCATATACAGTTATGCACACACCACCACACTTACTTTTACATAAACATAAACATACACATACTTAAACTCTCTCAAACAATCGCTTATAGAAACACATACTTATTTATACAGGAACTCTTCCAATCTCTCACTCTCACATATAATCACTTATATACACCAATATTCATATATACTATTTTTAAAAATATGTAGTTACTCATAAAGACACTTTGAGGCAGTCATTCACTTACTAACACACCATTCACTCACTAACACACCATACACACACTCATCCACCCATACAGTGCTGAACACATGATGTCTTCAACACATACAGTGAGTCACTCATTCATACATCTATGCACTAAGTAATACCCCACACCGAACCATACAGACACTCAGACACTTATCCTGATACTCAAAACACCAACTAATAACCCATATAGACATTGATGTAGCTACTCACCAACCCATGCAGCTACTTATACACAAAGAGACTGATACAGATATTTAAATATTTAAACATTACTCACTAACCCATGTATTCACTAAAATACACTTAATCAGTCAGTTACACAATCAATTTTACAAAAAAATCATCCATTTAGACACTTATATACCCATTTATTCTTCCATCGACCTTGAGATATACATATATGAAACATACTTAATTTGAAGAAAAAACACACATTCACTGGATGATGTCATCAGTGATATCATTTGAGATGTCATCAGTGATGTCATGAGTGATGTCACTGACCATGTCATGAGTGATGTAATATGGGACATCATCAGCAGTTCATTGCGGGGCGCGCGAGTTATAGTTAGCTGCACTAACTATAACGGGGAAATTTCTATGGTTTTGTACGAGTGAAATGTCCAACTAACTATAACGCCCCTGAAACCTATTGTTTTTTTCAGTAATTATATATCTTTATAACTATTTGTTAAATGTAAAGAAACATTGAAATTCTTTCATGAGTTTGCAGTTTTACAATTTGTTACTAATCCCTCTCGTGTCATATTTTCAGTTTTCAAATCACTTCCAATTTGTGGTGGAAACCAGTATGAAACCTAGGAGTCATCCAGAAGAGCTATACATTTCTAATCAAGATTCAGCATTATGACTGACTTTTCATAAAGGAATGCAAGGCGAAAATGAGAGCTATACAGATGAAATATGTCAAATGACCCCCCCAACTCCCACCTCCCCGTCGCACTAACAGCCCCATAGAGAACAGTCTAGCTGTACATTATGCTCCATTACCACTCGCCCCAAGAACTGAGATATTAACGAACAACATCCTGCACCAGCGAGGAATCAGTGATCCGGGTGGAGGTGCCCCGGTGCAGCAACCGGCTCAAGTAGCAGGCCCGATAGTCTGCCCAGGGTTTCCACACTTTCAAAGTGCTTCTGCAGGCACCCTCCTGCAATGAAAATGCGAAGTTCCAGGCCCATGCAGAAGTTCAGTCCCTTCTTCCATGTTGACACCAAGAGTGGCGTAGGTGCCTTCCATGCCCTAGGAATATCCCGTTTAGCTAAGGTAAACCACAACAGCATAAGATAACGTTTATATTCATTGCCCCCAATTCCATCCATAACATGTAAAAGCACCAGTGCCAGCGAAGGGGGCAAGTCCCAGCATAACACTTCAGAAAGACAAGACACCACCCTTCTCCAGAACCATGACAAAGAGAGACAGTGCCAAACCATGTACATCAGGGTCCCCTCCTCCCGCTCATATCTGAGACATAGAGGGGAGGCAACCAATCCCGCCCTCCACAGCCGGACCTGCATATAATAGACCCAGTGCAAATATTTAAGCTGAACCAGGCGCAGCCGCACCACTATAGCTGCACCCCGGAGGAAGCCAGGGCCTCGGTCCAGTGCTCTCCATCAAGTGGACCTACATCTTCCTCCCTGGTCCCTCTGAGATTCAGTAGTGTGGGGAAGCTGAGTCACCAGGGTTTGGTAGATCTTGGGAATGTTATGATCTTGGAGATCCCCCATAAACACCTTCGCTTCTATCAGGCTCAACTCTGCCAAAGACTCCAAGCCCTCTAAGCTGGGGAAAGGGCGTGCCAAAACTGTAAATAATTATAGAATTGGGTTTTTGGCATCTGAAAATCCCTCTGTAGGTCTTGAAAGGATCTCAGTTACCCCCCCCCCGCATGACATCCCCAGGGGAGAGATACCAATGTTATCCCATCCACGGAACCCTGACAGCATAGCTAATTGCGGCAGGTGACCATTGTTCCATAGGGGGGCCTCCCGTGTCAGTGTATTCCACCACCTCATCCTCGGCAAGGCTTGTCGCCAGAGGTGAAAAACCACATGTGTTGCTGATGGCAGGGATCTACGCACCGGCGCCGAATACAGAATCGTATAGAGGGAAGGATCCCCCATAAGGCACCACTCCTCCGCATATGCAGGGTCATCTCTATTCCCATACCACCACTCATTCAAGACAAGCAGTTGAGAGGCCATGTAATACGATAATATGTCGGAGGTCACCAGCCCACTGCAGTACATAGAGAGGAAACATGTCCATATGGCAATTCTAGCCACACCTCCAGCACATAGAAACTGGCCCAAGGCCGCCTTAACCTGCCTAAACCATCTAGGAGGAATCGGGTAGGGTTAATTCTGCAATTGATACAGCAGACGGGGGAGCGAGACCATCTTAAAAATGGCGGATCGGCCATAGATCGACAAAGGCATATGTGACCATGTCTTGTGGTTGTTCCGTACGCGCTCCCAGAACTGAGCTAAGTTCCGGTCCCATGCCACCGCAGATGAATCCAGTAGAAAGACCCCGAGATACTTCATCCCGCCGGTAACAACCCGAACCGAAAAGGCCCAGGCATCCAAGCCTGACGCATCCCCCAAGGACCACAGGATAGACTTGCTGGGATTCAAGTAGAGGCCAGATGACTCCCCGAAGATCTGCATTATAAGAAGCAGCCGCGGCGCGTTCTATCCACATCCATAAGGAAAAATAAAACATCATCGGTGTATAAGGCAATACGATCCGACAAGCCATGCGCTCATTCGGAGCCGGTCACCTGCGCATCCATGCGCACCCAGGCGGCCAAAGGCTCGAAGGCAAGTGCAAACAAGTAAGGAGACAACAGGCATCCCTGCTGGGTACCCCTCCCAAGCGAAAAAGTTGAGGAGGTGGAGCCAGCAACACGTACCACCGCAGTAAGATCAGTGTAGAGTAGGGACAAATAGGACAGAAAGTGAGGGCCAATATTTAACCGGAATAACAGCGCAAAGAGGTAAACCTAGCTGAGGGAGTTGAACGCCCTGTCCATATCTGCCAAGAGGAGCACCGCCTGCGTGCCGAGCCCCCAGATAGCGGCCAATACCACTTGTACGTGGCGGATATTATGTCTAGTTGCCCTCTGAGGCATAAACCCGGCCTGATCTGGGTGCACTAAGGTGGTAATGTGGGACCACAAGCAATTGGCCAAAGCCTTGGCCAGTATTTTGGCCTCCATATTTAGAAGCGAATTGGGACGGTAGGAGGCGTGTTGTTCTGGGGGTCTACCGGGATTATGAAACACCACCACCTCTGCGCGTCTCCAAATCCCGAGGGAGACAGCCCTGGTCGCGGGACTTCTTCACCACCAGCAGGTAGTGGGGACCAAGCTGCAAAAAGTATCTCTTAAAAAATTCACAAGGAAACCCGTTTGGCCGAGGGGCCTTACCCGAACTAAGTTCTCCTAAGGCGGCACCAATCTCCTCTGTGAGCCGGAGATCGTGATCGGCCCTCGCCTCTTCAGACAGACCCCGCGGCGGGAGGACATCCGAAACCCGGCCTATCACATCCTCGGGCAGGCATTCTCTGGGGGCATACAATTTCGCAAAATAGGAGGAGAAACTCTCAGCAATGTCAATGGCATTCATGAGGGGCTCCCCAGTCGGGTCAACAATACCAGGAAGGGGCTGGGCATGAAACATCCCGTCCACAGCCGACGAAGCATCTTGCTGGACTTGTCATCCCACTGGTATACCATACTACGCGTCGCCAACCAAATAAGACGGGACTCATCCCGAAGAAGAGCTGCATAGTTCTGTAGCGCCAGCAGCAGCGGCTGCCGTATGTGCCCACCCCCTTCGCCCCTACTACGATGTTCAAGCTCTGCAATATTAGTCTCTGCCAATAGCAGAGCCTCCCTCTGAGCCCTGCTGGCCACTACACAAAAGGAGGTATCAACGCCCCGTACAGTGGGCTTCAGTGCCTCCCATAGAGGCTCAGCCCCAGATACCGACCCAACATTCAGTGTCAAGTATTGGTCAATGGCGCCCTCCCTGTAATCACATCAAAGGACGTGGGAGACCCAATATACCCTTGTAGGCTTGGGCAGTAACTGGTTCAAGTAAGGGGTGGCTACAAGGGATTTAGTTTGTAAATCAGTAAGGGTATATATAGTAATTATTCATAGGTTCTTTCACTAAATTGAACCAGATGTATCCACAGGATTACTCAAATATAATCACCGATTTTTACACAAATAATCACAATTCAACTTGAGACTGTGAGGAATCCCCGTGACAGTGATCCCTGACGCTTGATCGACTTTCCACTTCATATCGAATAGCACGATTGTTTCTGAATATTCTGGATATCATCCAATCCACATCTATATATAAAGCTCTGAACATAAAGAAGAGCATTAAAAGATTGGTTGGACAACTAGTATCAAATCGGAACCAGTTTCCTTTCCTGAAAATCAGTCTGATACCTTTGATGCATTAAAGGGGTTTTATTTTGATGAAAAATTAAGTCCTGATGATGGTCTTATAGATGACAACATACAAGACCGAAACGTTGACCAAAGACATCAACTTCTCAGCATTATTTGCACTGAAGGACACCATTATGCATTTATGATTTTGGTTTTTCCTCATGTATTAATGAAGTTGATGGATTGTTATGAAATGACCAGCTGATTTAGATATACTGCTTTTCATGACTTTTATTTGAAAGTTTTGTTCCATATTTTGTCCCCATGAAATTTTCTCTGTGATTGATCTTAATACAAAAATTTGAAACATAACCTTTCTCTGCTGTGTGCTCCCTGTAATCAGCCTGCTGGAGATTGCACGTCGAGAGGCACCAGCAGAAGGGCTGCTGTGTCCAGCCCATCCAGACTGTCAAAGTAATGGGCGAGTGATATGAGAGACCCCTCAGAAGGATATCTGCCCCCACTACCCTATTTGCTGCCACCCGAGGGACAAACAAATAATCAAGGCGAGAGAAGGAATTGTGAACCGCAGAGCAATATGTATAGCCCTGAATATTCTGGTGCAGCCGGTGCCAGGGGTCCACCCTATCAAACTCAGATACCAAAGAGGAAAGCTTTGTGACCTGGCTAGCGGACACACCCTCCCCCGGCCTCCAGTGATCCTGGGTCATATCAAGCACGTTATTCCAATCTCCCCAACTATAGACAGGACATCTGACATATCCGCCCATAGGGACATGAGCCGCTCCACCAAGCCCCACGAAAGCAGAGGGGGGCATATACACAACCCAGAATCACCGGTTCCTGCCTGCCTGTAGGAATAAGTAACGCCCTTGGGTGTCAGCCCATGTCTTCACATGCGTGTAAAGGACCCTGCGGTGAATCATAATCGCCACCCCCTTGCAAACCCTGAATGGAACAAGTGGACATAGCCATACCTTTGGAGGCAGAGCACTTTCGAACCCAAAAGATGTGTTTCTTGGTGCTCGAGTACATCTGCATGAGTCCTCTTAGCCTGTTGGAGGACAGCCCACGCTTAATTTATCCAGGACCCCCTTGACATTCCAGCTCACTATTCTAAGAGTCCCGGGGGACGCCCTAGAGCCATCACCGGAGTGGGCCTTGACAGATCCCTATGGGAAACACTGGTGCGCGAGAAAGCAAGAGGTGCATACATGGAGACTTAAGTATTCTGTGGGAAAGTGCGACCTGTTGATAGCAACGTAAACAAAAACAACCCAGCTATCCCCCCACCCAATACTTCAAGAACAATGAAGCATCTGTCGTGGTGATTGCGGCCCGCAGACCCCAACAGGGAGTCCCGGCCCACCTCGACCAATGGATCCCCAAGTTTCAACCCACAATCAGAAGGCCCCTACTCCATTGGAAGGACCAACAGAGGAGCCGGCCCACACATGGAGTCCTTCGATCCAAGTAGTAATGTCAACATTTTCAGAGGACTTTAATCTTCCCCACCAATTAAGAAGTCGATGGAGTCTGCTAGGAGTGCGAGCCGGCAGGGAGGACGTACTGCAGGAGCGTGATCGACGTTTGGACCTTGAGCACCTGCCATCCTTGAGCTTCTTGTGGGGCTGCCCACGAACCGCCTCGCTGGAAAAGGAATCGGACTCCCTCCGAGGAGGCGTATGGGCTCGCAGTTGCACCGTCTAATCTGTCCACTGAAACACCTCTTCCGGCGAATCAAAGCAATGCGTGCGGGATCGATACACCACCCGCAGCCGAGCAGGGTACAGCAACGCATAGGGAAGCTTAAGATCACGAAGTCGAGCTTTGGCTCCCAAAAAAGACTGCCGCTGCTGCTGAACTAACTTCGTATAGTCAGGGAAGATCATTATGCACGCATTGTCGGACAGCAAAGGTTCTTTGGCCTTGGCCTGTTTGAGTATCACATCCCGGTCATGGTGGTTCAGCAACTTTGCAATAACTGGCCTTGGGTGGGTGCCAGGCAGAGGCTTCTGCACGAGGGCCCTGTGGGCACGCTCAATGATAAAGCAACGGGACGGGGTCTCTGGAGGAAGCCAGCTCTCCATTCACTGGGTGAGGAACTGTTCCATGTCCCCCACTTCACACCACTCCAGAAAGACCACAAAGCGGAGATTGTTGCGCCAGGCCCGGCCCTCCCCATCCTCTAAGCGTGTTGCCAAGCCCAGCTGGGATGTCTCAATGGCAGCCACCCGCTTCCGCAAGCCGACTACCTTGTCCTCCACTCCCGAGACACACGTTTCAGTTTCGGTGATACAGGCCACAGCCTTCCGCAGGTCCTGCCGAAGGAGCATGACATCCGAGCCAACCGCCCCAATTTTTGCATCAAGGACATCTCTGGACTGCGTAATAGCGGCCATGAGCTCGGTATTGTCCGGAATATCTGGTGCAGCCCCCTGAGATCCACCGGGCACCACGTGTATTTATCCAGCATGCTCTGTTTGGCCGAGCCCCCACTTGTCTTGATCCTCGTCATTGCGCACGCGGGACCCAACCAACTATCCGGCCACTCGGCCACAACTACTCAAGCCACCCCGACTGGTGGCCACAGGCCCGCCCTCGGGGGGCAAAAAAGCATCACACTCCAGTGACCGTCCCTGGCCAGTCCAAAGCGCCCCCCAGGCGCAGGAAGAGATAGGGCGAAGAAGGTCCCCGGGACTGTAAAAGTAGGTCTCACGTGACCCGAACGGCTGACGAACACAGGACCACCAGCAAGCCCCGATGCAGAACCAACCAGGTTACAGTGGACCAGCGTCAAGGCCCCCACTCACAGCGATGAGGCACTACACCCAAAGTAGTAGCTGCAGCTCTCAGGGTTCAGTAACAAAGATCCAGGGGGGCATCCCCACTTGCCTCAGGGACAACACAGATGCCAACCTCCTACCTCCTACCTCCTACCTCCAGGATAGTCAGCCAAGGATCTCCACCAGCTTCAACTGGCCCGCAATCTGCCTCTGCCTCTGCCGCTGCCATCTCGTGCAACCCAAAATGGCTGCCGGGGCGAAGGCGTGGCACAGTCACCAAGGCCCAGGGCAGAGGAGGGCTCGCCAGTCGTTCCGCTGCCCGGGGGGGGCGCAATCCAAGCTTATTGTAGCACAGCAGCCACCAGATACAATTCTCGGCGTCCCCTCTACTCAGCTCCCCCGGCCGTCCAACCTGACCGCCGAGAGTCCAGAGCACCGGCTCCCCGCGGCCTACCCGCTCACATCCAGCAGGAGCGTGGGTGAGGGAAGGGACGAGCACACGGCCAGCTACGCTGGCGAGTCCCTAGAGCTGCTGCTGCCTACCTCCGTTCCTCACAAGCCGCCACTGCAGGGACACAGCCACAAGTGCAGCAGTTCCTCCGGGTCCACAGGCGCACCGCACACCGGTTACCGGCCTCCACTCCAGGACGCGGCTCCGTCCTGCGTCACCCGGCCTCATCCCAGGTACCAGTCACCACGGCGCTTCTCGCCAGGATGCAGGGCAACTGGAGGCACTGATTGCAGCCCCCACACGCGCCCCACTCGGGACACGATCAGCACGGAGAAATTAGGACCAGAAAACAGGATAATGAAGGATAAGTGATGAGGCTTGACGGAGTGCGCTTAGCTCACGTCCACCATCTTGGCTTGCCAAGCCACATCCCCACCTCCACCTATTTGTCATTGTCAACATTTCCGGAAATCAAGAGAGGGAAGAGCACACAAAGGGGATAAAAGGAGAATGAGAAGGTTAAAGCAAAGACATACATGATTGATGTAAAAGGCTAGTGTCAGTCAGTCAGTCAAAATATCTTTATTCGATTTAGTTAAAAATCATACAAAGAGATAAACATTGCAGACAAATAAAAACTATTTACAATATCATACAAATCAGTGCATACAATGAAGTTCATTACCAGGCTATATATAAAAAAGGCGAATTAAATTCATTTTGTACAAAGTTTAAAAATAATAATAAAACTCATTTAGGGGGGCCCGTTACTCTAATGTGTTTTTTTGATTCTAGCTGCCGCCACCAAGAAATTTGCCATGCAGAATGTGATGAGGATGTCGTTCAGTGATTGAAGATAGAGCAGGGCTGGTCTCACCTGTGTGAAGCCAGCCTCCTTTAAAACAGGTAACAGATATTTTTTCCTAGGCTCTAAAAAAAACCCACAAAACATAACAAAATGCATGGTATCTTGAACAGAAAAGTAATCACAACAACAGGGGGGGGGGCTAATTCTGGTTTTTCCCAAGTTTTACAGTTACCCAGATAAAAATGTAACAAATTAAACCTAAACTTGGTCAGGAGGAACCTATGGAATGGCTTCGTGACAAAACCAAGGTAAGGTGCTAGAGCAATGGGGTTTACAAGCAGATAGTGTCTCCTTACTGCCGGTTTCTGCAGTTCCCTTTCCTCACGACCCACTCTTGCCCTACTCATGAATTGCTTCTTTATTGAGTCTATATCCTGTTTCTTAATGTCCCGTGGGGATGTGAAGAGTTCCGGTCGTCCCAGGTCTTAAAAGGACTTCATCAAGTAGGCCAACCATGGCACCCTTTTAAAGTGGTCCAAAGACATGACGTCAGCCATGATCTTGTGATTAAGGGACAGTTCTTCATTGAGCCAAGTCTTTAGCCAGAAGATCAAGGGTGCCATGTTCAGCCTATCAGTGACATAGTCTAGTCCCACCTCCATATGTATGGAAAAAGTCGGTGTGGACTGTGGGACAGACAAGAGGGTCCGTAGAAATCTGTTTTCCGCCTTTTGAATTGGTTCAAGATTTACATAGCCCCAAAGGGGTGAACCATATAAGGCCAGTGCAACTGATTTACTATTATAGATCTTCAAAAGGGCTTCCATTGGCCTGGCACCCAACCTGCTTGCAAATCTCATGAGGGCTGCTGATGATCTAGTCACCGCCAGCCTCTTAGCTCTAACCTGGGGTCCCTAAGATCCCCTCTGATCAAAAAGGACCCCCAAATAGGGGAAAGTGGAGACTGGTAACAACCTCGCCTTTACATTCAAAGGTTTTGGATTTCCCCTTACTACTTTGGCGCCCCACAACCATTGTATGTGATTAATTCGTGTTTATTTTTAAGTCCAGGTGGTCCATAAATGTGCCAAAGGCATCCAGAAGACGTTGCAGGCAGACACCAGTGCGAGCTATCAGCACCGCGTCATCCGCGTACAGGAGCGCAGGAATCTTAGCTGCTCCTGCACGCGGAACATCACCCTCAACGTCCTCCAGGTAGGCACCCAAGCCATTAATGTAAAGAGTAAAGAGCAGCGGGGCCAATATACAGCCCTGTCTGACCCCACGCATAGAATTAAAACGGGGCGTGCACCTTCCCTCATTTGTAACCCGCACCACAGCAAATAGCTCTTGGTGAAGGGAGGCCATGTACTTGACCAACGCCTCGTCTATCCCCATCCCCAGGAGAGTGGTCCATAACTTAGACCTGTTCACCAAGTCGAAGGCCGAGGAGAGGTCCATAAACGCTAGGAATAGGGACCCCTCCTTGGCCACCGTATATTTCGAGATCAACAGGTGTAAGTTGGAGCATTGCTCAACCGTTCCTCTCCTCTCTCTGAACCCATATTGAATGTCGGCCAGCCCCCCGCATCTCTCGACGCTATCCCTCAGTTTAACCAAAAGCACTCTGCCTAAGATCTTAACTGCAGAGTCCAGGAGGGATATGGGCCTGTAACACCCGGGATCATCCCGCTGGCCCTTCTTAAAAATGGGGACGATGGTAGAGGTTACCCAGGTGGATGGTAGAAAGTTTCCATTGGCGGCGGTGAAGACATTCGCTAAAACTCCCGCCCATAGCTTGGGTGAGTATATATAGAAGTCGGCCGGCACCCCATCAGGGCCAGAGGCCTTGTTCTTAGTAGTGGCCAAAATTGCTTTCTCCACCTCTGCCCTTTTAAAATAAATGGGGGAAGCATCCGGGACCACCAGAGAACACACTTGACTAGCCGTATCATTGTCTCCGTACACGTTCTAAAATGGGCCAGCCATTTGTCGTCGGGGATAACACAATCCATGGCAACATTGGCTGAATCAGAGAAGAAGGGCTGGTTGATTATATCCCAAAATTGCCTACTGTCCCTTAGGATGACAGTGGAAAGAAGGTTCTCCCAGGCTTAGTGCTTAATATTGTCTTGTCTTGTCTTGACTGCTAGCTTGTATTCCTTCCTCAAGAAAGTAATGTCAGCCCTTGACCTAGGTTTTGTCTTCAAGGCTGCCATTAAGGATTTATGTGCTTTTGAGCAAGTGGCGTCAAACCAGCGCTGCTTATTACACGCTCCTTTCCTGGTTTTTACCAATAAGTCCTTTGAGACCTGCCCATAAATTGTTTCAAAGGCCCCTATGATTCGCAGTCTAGGGCGTTTGGGTTTTGGCACATCGCCACATGGGCCTCGATTTTCCGGAAAACTTCCGCATAAAAGCTTCCCGGAATCACCTTCGCCCATTTAAGTCTTCTACCCTGGTCGGATGTACGTAAGGTATGTCCTGGGTTTAATGGCCCATGGGATCGGCCCCGTGAAATCTCCCCAAGCGACATCAAGTGTAACAGGGTTGTGGTCACTGTGGTGGGAGGGAACTGTACGATAGGAGCTGACCCTGTTTAGAATACCTAGTGTTACAAAAATATAATCAATAATTGTTCCAGGGTCAGTTCCCGTGAAAGTAGCTGTTCTTGGCCCCCCCTCCGGTTCAAAGAGATTAAAATTGGCCAGAAGATCTTCCAGCTCCTCACCTGGTGTAGTATGCTCAAAATGGGGGCCTTCGGGTCCTTCTCCCCCCTCCTTATCACTTGAGCCACACATTAGCTTGCAGGGGTGGATATTAAAATCGCCCAGTAGTATGCACTCCGAGTCGATATGCATATTGTGACTGACTGACGTTAAAACAGAGTCTAATCTGGCAATATTATTGTCACCATTGTCCCTGTTCCAGGAATTATAGAAATTGATATATAATGTCCTCCTGGAAGGGCTAATTTCCCTTTCGACAATAAGGATATTGGGGGAGACATTTTTGATCTGTTTTAGGGATCCTTTGAGTTCTAGGGAAAATAGAATTAAAAGGCCTCCCCCTAGCTCTACCAGCACTGCTAGGGGTGGCGGCTTCAACAAAGCTGGTAAACCCGTCCAGCCAGAAATTAGCGTTAGTATCCCATGTTTCTTTTAGGGCGATGACCTTGTGCCCAGAGACAAATCTAATCCACTCCCTGTCATTTCATTTGGAGCTAATTCCTGCCACATTCCAGCTGAGTATCTTACATGTCCCTACCCCATCATTGTTTATGTGGCCTCCCTCCTCTGTCGAGCGTGTAGGATTGACTGATACTCAGTCTATGTCCTCCAGACCCGGCAGGGGGGCAAAACGATTATTCGTGGCCAACCCACTACCCTCGAAGGCACTCTGGTGGTCACGGGGATGGCAAGTTGACGAGAAAGTTGGGCACCTTAGGGGTTGTAAGGAAGTGTGTCCATGGGGCCTACCCTCTCCTTGGGGTAACCGCCCACCCAGCCTACTGCCCAGAGGGCGTCCGGTTTGCATGGTACGAACGGGGGGTGGGTAGAAGAAACCCAGAGGGACAGGTTTCAATGGGTCCTTTAGGGAAATAGCAGAGCCATCCCAGAAGAGTCTGTCCGCCAGGTTAGCCCTGCTAAAATTAATGACCACACAATCCCCTTGAGTAGAATTCTGCTGTTTACCAATCCAGCCCACCCTCCTTGCGTAGATGATCATGTCCGAGATGTTCTCCCCGCAACATGAGTCCGAACACCACTTGTTGGCCTTAGCCATGAGGTCCGTAGTAGATTCCACCTCACCATCCCTGAGTGGGGGAACCCCAATGAAAACAGCTACTAATGGGGATGCTTCAGGTGGTAAATTAAGTTTATATTTGCTGTAGGATACCTTCCTGGGATCAGGAATACATAGCTGAGACTGCGAGCGTAGCTGCCCCTCCAAATTTGAGGGGGGTGCCTCCTTGACTAGAAGTGGTGCTTTAGTAACCCCTGCGCTGCTCTCAGGCTGCGGCACCACACATGGTGCCTGTGCCATTACCCCCTTACCAGACACCTTCCTGCTCCCCTCACCCTCGGGGCATGACCCTCTATCAAGTGTGACCAAACAAGGGGAATGGGTGTTGACAAGTCTATCGATTAAAGCGCATTTCTTTAAAAGCCCTTCTAGACAAGTAGTTAGTGTGTCCACAATGTCTTTCGCAATCCCAACGAGTAAAGGTTCAACCCTTGCGACAAAGAGTGCCTCCAGTTTGTCTCCCAGGGGGTCAGATGGTAAGTTGGATGCGCTCACCCTATTGACGTTAATATCCAACGTTCTCCTTGCTGGTTGGGTGGTTAGCTGCTGACTCTGCTTGGACTGTCTGGCTGGTGAAATGGGGATTAATGCCTTGGCTGTAGGGCATAGGGGTGGAGGATTAACAAATGTCACCACAGGGTCCAGGGGTAGCAGGGGATTGACATTAGGCATGATATCACCCAGATCCGTGGGGGTAGATGGAATACTAACTGATAAAGGAGTGGTTGACAGGCCCAGTACGTACTCAGCATTGGCAATCTCCTTTGTCAATGCTCCCACTGCCGAGGAAAGATAGGTCATGATCGATTTAGAATGTCTTGGGACCTTGGCATTTTTCCCACCCTCCTCCATGTTTGACGCTTTCTTGCGCTTACCCATTTTCAGCAGAAGATGTTAAGGATGTGGCCCAGGCCGGCCTCCTCCGGCCCTCGGATGGCCACAGACGGCCCGCCCTCTGCCCGGGCTCAGCCCGGCGCCGCCCGCGCGCGTCCGCGATGTGGAGGGAGCGTCCGTGCTTTGTAGCACGATCAGGGCGGGAGGCCGGAAGTGGCCGCTAAGCTCACTGGGAGCTGTAGTCTCCAGCCGTGAGGATGGCACAGCGGCGGCGAGACACACAGCGTTCCCCACTCAGGAGCAACTCTCGGCGTCTGCAGGTATAGCGATATGTCCCCCCGCTCCACCGAGGGAGCGTCCGTGCTTTGTAGCGCCTCCGGGCGCGATCAGGGCGGGAGGCCGGAAGTGGCCGCTAAGCTCACTGGGAGCTGTAGTCTCCAGCCGCGAGGATGGCACAGCGGCGGCGAGACACATAGCGTTCCCCACCCAGGAGCAACACTCGGCGTCTGCAGGTATGGCGATATGTCCCCCCGCTCCACCGAGGGAGCGTCCGTGCTTGTAGCGCCTCCGGGCGCAATCAGGGCGGGAGGCCGGAAGTGGCCGCTAAGCTCACTGGGAGCTGTAGTCTCCAGCCGCGAGGATGGCACAGCGGCGGCGAGACACACAGCGTTCCCCACCCAGGAGCAACTCTTGGCGTCTGCAGGTATGGCGATATGACCCCAGGCCAGTGGATTAAAGCAGCAGGAGGTTAATTCCAGACTACGAAGCCTTGGAATTCACGTGCTAGTGCCGGCCTCGGGCTTCAGAGTGGAGCTTTGGGCACTGAAACCTATTCTTAAACAAAATAAACACTGAACCTAACCACATAAAGAGTGTTCCCAGCAAAATGGAGTCTGTGTTGCCAGCCACATTTGAAACACACCTATGAGAAAGTCTCAAAATCATTCTCAGCAGGCCATTTGCCTAATTAGTGATATGTGTCTCTACTAGCCTTAGGTGCAAAGTGATGCACACGTCATGCTGTTCGTGGGCCACTTAAAACATTTAAATTAATACATGCCCAATGGCCATCCTCCCCGACATCCATCCATGTGAGAAGACCCTAAACGGACCTAATTATAACTTTAAAAATGTGAGTGCCTGGGTCCGGCAGCTGTCAATGTATTTTTAGCCTTACCTGGTTAACACCACATGTGACATCCACAAGTCCCTATACCAACAGCAACCTGCAGTTAAATCATGTGTCAGACTGCCTTAACACAGCTTTCAAAAAATAGTATCCAGACCACGACCAGTCAGGTCAGGTCAGACTCACAAGTCGAGTCAGCGCAGACTCGATTCCTTGGTTTCCCACCTGCCAAAGCCTTTCCCAACTCATCACAGGGTGGGATCCCGTCCCACCCACACTCTGTAACGAGTTGGGAAAGGGTGGGGTGGCAATGCTCTCCACTCTCCGATTGACGTGGAGGCTTAGCAATACCTGGCTTGAATTAAAAATGCCTGTGGCTAATTTTACTTCCACGCCATCAGGGGGTGGAGACTATGTTTTGAAGCTAGGTTTTTGCCAAGCTGATGACCTCACAGGCATCAGGGCTATGATATTGTCAGGCTGGCAAACGCTTAGACTTTGGCCGGGGAGTAAGAAGTTGACGCAGTGAATCACATGTTCTGTGTTCTAGAAACTTACTTCAAGGGGGTATTTTTTTTATTAAAAAACAACATATTGATATGAGTATTGCTATTTTTGCTTTGTATGTAAAGGGGCGGAGCCCCAACGCCCCTGGACAGAAACCACCACTTCCATAAACTAGACACACCACAGGGGGATGGTAGTGGCACGTAGAGCTAGCTGGTCTAATGGCTGACTTATCCTGTGTGGGTGTCCAGAGTCTGCCTGCTCACCAATCACTGAGTTTAGGTCATCCAAAATGCACAGGTCCTGGGAGGTCCTAGGAACTACATGACATGGCGCCACCTAAGTTGTTTTGTTTCTTATATTAACAGTAAAATCTGAGTAGTTCAGTCTTGCTTTCTCAGACAACCCTACTCACATTTTTTCAGAGATGTCTGAAGTGGGAAGGATAATCTGCCTTAGCTGAGCAGGCACATCCTGTGTATTGGCTGAAGGTTTTTTAGACAAGGTTGTGAGGATTAAAGGTTTCCATATCATGCTAAAACCCTAACTTTCAAAAAACTTAATTTTTTCTCCTTTCAAAATGACTGAAGCCTAAATGGCATTGTAGTTGAGGAAGGAGACTCATTTTCTAATGCTCTTAACATTACAGAAAACTGCCGACAGGCAGTGACTTTGAAATTATTAGAACATGGGTTACCTGCAACAGGTGGCCATGTTGCCTTCGTGATCGAGGCGCACAAGCTGTTCGGGTCAGAGGTATTCTATTCCTGGGTGAAACTTCCACCTGCAGATCCACATACACTTTTATTCCATGAATACATTAGAGTGGATCCATCAGCAGAATACATTCCATACGAGGACTTTGAGGTCCCGTTAACTTACCAGCAACATAGAAACTGGTTTTAAGGCACCCTAAATCGCACAACTTCTGTCGTAATACTTGATCCACTCAGCATAGGAGGATCAACATGGCTGGTCTTAGCGGCTTACACTCCACATCCTGAGATAGACAGACTCCCAGTAGGGGAAGTGCATACACTATATAAAGAGATAGTAACGCTATACAGACACATTTTCCAGTTCATCATGCTAACACTCACATTACAACCTGTGAGAGCTGCTCCACCTGGAATACTACATACTAACCTACACTGGTAATTGGTCCACAGACACTAAAAGCAGTCATGAACGCATTCTCATCTAAGAGGGATCAAGTACCATTTTGGATTGCTCAACAAATAGCACAGTTGGAAGCACTATTTCCCCATACGGGTCCGCAGGAAAAACACAGAAGTTTAACAATTTGCTTGCCAATGGGAATGGTTCCCTCTCTGGAAGATTGTACCACATGGGGAACAATCTTTGCTGCAGTATTCATTAGAATTCACGGTACCCCAACCATATCAGTTATTTCTGAAGTATTGAAAAGGATACAAAATGAGTATGGGGAAGGACCTGCCCTGGACTTGGGAATGAAACTCTTTTGACCAAGTATTGGCAATTAAGCTGAGCAACATAAAGGGGGAGGCAGCAGCAGTGGTGATACACCAATGCCTGAGGGAAACACCTTCTGCAAATCAGGAGCATGCATTACCAAAAATTGTGGAAGACACCTATGATTCACTAGGTAGAGATAGTTTGGGAGCCAAACCATTAAAACGACAAATGGTGAGTGATTCTGACAAAGATAACTCACAGCAAGCACCCATTGCTTCTAAAAATAAATGGGATAATAAAGCATCTAAAAATAATAGTAACAGAAACACTTCACGATAAAGGGGTGGGTCTCCCCAAGGGGAGTCCTCTGAAAAGAGGTACAACCTTAGGAATGGTGATCACATTCGGAAACCTGACAGGTATCAGGATACTGTGACACGTTCCTTTCGTTCCTTTCAGGGTTCATCAAAAAGCTCGGAGAGGCAAGGACGGTCAGAACAAAAGACTGAAGATTGACAAAAGGGAAAAAGGGAGACACAACGCACTTCAGATTTCATGATCAAACAGGACGAGCAACCTATAGCAAAGACTCAATTAAAAAAGAAGGTAGCTGGCTTAAAAATTAGAAATGCCCAGGTTTTTGAGGACTCAGCTTCTGAACAGGGAATGGGCTCTGACGATGCTAGACACCGCAGTAGATGTAACAATAGCTCGTCAGAACCTGAAGGAATTTCTGGTGACAGCAGTGTTGAAAGAGTATATCACGGTGGAAACACCTGATACAAAAGTGAGTGTCCCACATTGTCTACTTGAAATAAATTAGAGTGGGACATCTCAAGAAAAATTGAAGGACTCTTTGTGAAACTTTGACATTTGGATATGATATCCTGTTAGCTGGAAAAGATTGCCCACCTGAATTTATAATGGATTGCCCAAAAGGCGAAAGCGTAATTTTGCCTGCTTTTTCCAACCTCGTTCCTGTATCCTTAAAACACTCATACGCATGGGAGTAGATGCAAGCCCTAGCTCCGCCATTATACCGCAAACACATAGGGTGGGACGTGGATTCTAAACACCATGAAATAACATTAACACCTACTGAAACACCACACAGACATTATTCTTTTAAACATGAGGCAAAGTACCAGGCCGAAGAAATCTTACACCAACTTGAGTACCAAGGTGTAATTGAAACTTGCACTTCACCTATGAACAACCCTTTGTATCCTGTAATGAAGCCCGACAATACATATCGTTTGATACGATACAAGGCTTAGAATACAAGCTTTCCTGCAATACAAACAAGAATACCCTCTCCCGAATGAATCTTGCCTCTAGATCAGTATGAATACATAATTTACACTGAAGGATCTGCTCAGCCCGCCATAGGGAGTAAACAGCAGTATAGCGCTGCGTGTGCTATTGTGAAAGGTCGCATGCGAGATGGCAATTTCCATCCCAGCAATACGACAATGCAATCTCTGGGAGCTTGTACTGCGCAGCTGGCAGAACTAAAAGCCCTGATACTAGCACTACAGTACACAGATCTAGAATTCCCCACACTGATAGTGTGCAATTTGTTCTACTGTGTGCAATCTTACACTGAATATCTTGTTACGCCAGTCTTTTAGAGCGCACGGCTACCCCAGGGGGTGTCCCGGCGCTTTGACAAAGAAGCCTGAAAAACCCAGAAACACAAAAGCTGCCCAACGCTACGATCTCAAGATTACACCGAAAAGAGCGTGGTCTTAAGCTCTTTCCTGAAGGCTAGGAGGCTGTTGGCTTTACGAAGGGAGAGAGGGAGCTCATTCCAATGTCGGGCCGCCACATATTGGAGAGACCGTCCCCCCATCCGAACACGTCTAATAGACGGCACCTCCATTTTTGCCAGATCGGCTGACCGCAGCATCCTCCGCGGCACATAGAAAGCGATACGCTTTCTAATGTAGTTAGGACTAGTCGCATGAAGGGCTTTGAATGCCAGCGTAAGAATTTTGAACATAATCCTTCTAGCAATAGGTAGCCAATGCAACCTATTTAGGAGCAGAGAGGCACTGGCTCTCCTTGGCAGGCCGAATATGGCTCTGGCCGCCGAGTTTTGGACAATTTGCAGTCTAGCCAGTAGGTACTTGGGCAGTCCTGCATAGAGCGCATTAGCATAGTCTAATCGCGACCCTACCAGCGCCTGAACGACTGTCTTTCGATACTTCAGGGAAAGCAGCGGAAGAAATTTTCTAAGCATCTTAAGGATGCCGAAGCATTTCCCTGATAGCCCCATAACATGGGGTCGAAAAGAAAGGTCGTCATTTAACACTACCCCGAGATTTTTAACTTGGGAA
The DNA here is from genome assembly GCF_964261635.1 of Lissotriton helveticus. Taxonomy (NCBI): domain Eukaryota; kingdom Metazoa; phylum Chordata; class Amphibia; order Caudata; family Salamandridae; genus Lissotriton; species Lissotriton helveticus. The sequence goes on along the minus strand of NC_136068.1, from coordinate 183,261,025 downwards.
GACACCTTCTCCGGCGGGAACATGTCCTGGGGCCACCACAACTTCCAGCCAGGGTCCTGGACACAGCCAAAGAAAAGCAACTCAGATTTATCCGAGTTGCATTTCAGACTGTGCCGCTGGAACCACGCAAAGACCGCACTCAGGCAGTTTTTGATCCTGTCGCCGTCGTATCTTCACTACTAGGACCTGAACAGGTTCAGAGACGCAAAGGGTGTCACAATAAAACACAAATTGTTAGGGGAACAAGTGGCAAAGCTGAAAGCTGGCCTGCCATGGGCTCAAGTTATTCACACCTTGAGTCATCAGCGAATTGGCATACACGTTGAAGGGAATTCACTAGCTGATGAAGCAGCCAAGGTGACAGTGCGAACTGCTGCCGTTGCCACAATCACTCATTCACACATGAGAATAGACAGAGATATAATGGTAGCTATCAATGCCACAAAGAACGCCCGGCCATCCTGCCAAAAGGTTTCCACTCAAGTACTCCTACAAGTTAGATCCACACAACAAACCCTATGCTCAAATTCCAGGAGTGGGGGGTAGAGTAATACTGAACAAAGATTGCAGATTAGGTTTAATTCTAGCTGCACACGAGGGTCTAGGCTCTGCTCATGCAGGAGTTACTGCAACAATTTTATTATTACAGTTGCATTACTGGTGGTCGGAGTTGACAAAACAAACAAACAACTACGTCCTGCAGTGTGATATATGCCATCAGTTGAAGGGTTCCATCGTTCACAGACCATCACAAACACCATTACTGATTTTGGACAAACCCCTCGCATGTGTCTATTTTTGGACCACTGGGGCCCCTTAAATTCTGAAGGGGCATACCTGTATATCTTGGTTGCAGTGGATTCATGCTCTGGAATCCTATGAGTGTGGCCCCAGCACTCGGCTGACTCTTGAACTGTTATAAAGGATTTGCGAGTCTTCATCGGGACATACGCAATTGGCACCTTACAGTCCTGCGTTTAGCTCTCGAGCTTACAAGGAAGCCATGGAAAGTATGGGCGTGGCCTTGCGGTACTCCCCATCCTGGTAGAGGTGAGGAAACAACGTGACCTAAAGCAATCCTTAACAGCTAGAGTATTAGGCGTGGGTGGTGTTTGGGTCAATCACCTTTATGGGGTCCAGAAGGCACTTAATAATATACCAAGAAAGTCCTTGGGAGGTCGTACACTTTATGAAATACTGTTTGGAATAAGAATGTTGGTACCTGATCTCAATTGTGCCAGCACAGTGGCGGATACAAACCATTTGAACTGACTGACCGCTTGGCTGTCTTACAGGAACTGAATGAATTCCAAGAGCTTCAAAGCAACGTCCAATTCAAACGCACCACCAATGGGGAAGTGAAACCAGTTCCAGCAAGACCTGCCTGGGTCCCGAAGATTGGCGGACCTGGTCAGGGAACAGATTGTGACAGAAGAGAGTTTGGGTCATCATACAGACCAACTGTACCTGTCCTAGCGGTAGTGGGAACAAGAATAGTACTACTGCCAACTCTTGCCAGCAAAAAAGAAAAAAGATTTGCCTCCATTGATCTGATCAAACCGCATTATGAGGGTGCTTCTCAACAGTAGGCCGTGTGGTGTCCTGAGTAGCCGCATACCTCCTCTAGCTACTATACAGGAAGTTCAGATGGAAAGACTAATAACCTTTCAGGGCTCAAATACTCAGGGTGAAGAAGTACCGAACAATGGAGCACAAATCATTCCAATTGACACTGAACAGCATCAAGAAGAAATGCAAGTTGCAATTTGGCCCAAAAATGAGGTTTACTTTAATGTGCCTTCAAATAACACATCTGCTAGTTCTACAAAACCTGCGGAACTACCAAGGATAGATCGAACTACGTCTGGCTACTTCATCAACTTTGATGACTGCTCTTTTGATTCAAGAGAACCTCATCAAACGCCACCCATTTCAAAGAAAGAAAAACTTTGCCAATGCTATGTTTTTCTGAAAAAGACTTATTTAGTGCCACCTTGGTTGAACATTTGGTTTGCTATAGGGGCAGTATATCTATTAATTTGGATAGGCACAGTGACTGTTTTTTTTTCTGCTTCCGAATGGAGTTTATCTCCCTGAACACTCTGCAGTACAATCTGTGAACTTGGTCCTGAAACCAGATACGTCATCACATCGTGAACAAAGAGACTTGTTCCTGGTGAACAATACAGAAATTCCAATACCGGATGGTATAGTTTGGGATAAGGTTTCTTATGATGTATAGGGCCCCACTACATATTTAAAAATTCCACATTGGTTTAAAATTTATTTGAATGATTTCATTACCCCCAGTACACTCTGATGATTGGGGCATTGAAACTGTAAATACTATGCTCACAGATTTAGAACAGTCTGCTGCATTTTCTTACAGGGAATTGTAAGTTTTGTTATCAGCATTATGGTCATCAGTTTTTGCGTAGAGTAAGTGTACCACACACTGTTAACACTTACCATCAGTGGGGAAATTGCCCAACACCACCAAAGGGTAGTCCTGCCACATTTGCACAGAAATTTGCATACTTTTCAGGGTTCAACACATCAGACCCAGAATCGTTCTATTACAAAATCGCACAAAACAGTATGACATCGAAGAAAATTATGCTGACAAATACTAAACTGATATATTCAGCAACCTTTTTCTCCCAACTGTCTGTACAGGGTTTCAACTATTTGAGGGACACTATAGAGACGAAATCCATCTGTGGGACAAGAGAGTGACAGGTTCAGGGAACTGAGGCTTTATTTAGAGCTTGCCTCATACCTCTATAAATGATTTTCCTGAATGGAACTTTGCAACAGACTACCTGTTACAGGTTTGCAAAAATCAAAGACCTATTAACGCCGAACATCCCTTCACCCACACCTGTTAAAGGTATCTCAAATGACACACTAGGAGGAGAGATACATGGTACATACAATTCTTCATCTCCCAATTGGAAGTGTTTGTTGCTTTGGCCTACAGACACGAATATGAGTACCTCAAGATTTAAGGGTACCACTGATGGGTTTAGTATCCATAGGCCAGACCTGTGCTATGTACATTTTGACGACCCAGGGGTAGTGACTTTGTATAGTGTCGGGAAGTTGTGCCTAGGTTGGCTACAGACCTCGACTCTATCACAGGTGAAACAACACTTGACCCTTCCATCCGACAACATGGATTTTTGGGATTTCTTGTTAGGTCCCAAGAAACCACGTACTAAAAGCTTTCTATACACCATTTATAATGAGGTTAGGAAGGTCTCCCAACAGGAAACTGCTGATAGACTTCGTGAAAATAGATAGACTTAGCCTAGAAAAGGCTTTAGCCGTGGTAGATAATGGCATGACCACACTATCCTCTCGTATTTATCCACTGGGCAACATTCTGTCCTCAGCTTTCGACATAATGGAACAGGATTTGTCCACATTGCAACATGGGCAATCACAGCTACGTGCTATTATGCTTCTAAGTTAGACGCTTCAATCCTTGTGTTCTGGCCACGTTCCATGGTGATACATTACAGACACAAATCTGTTTTCAGCTTACAACCTGACAGACAGACAATTGACCGTGCCACGCAGAGATGCGGAGTACACCATGCTGCTCATTGAAAAACTGGAGAAATTACCTTTTACTGTAGCTGCATCACCGTCTACAGAATGGTTAATCCATGGCTATATCACACTACCAATCACGACTTTCCAATTTTAGTACTGTCTAAAACATTATGCAGTAGACAGGTATGACGCATCGGGCAAAGGGTATATATGAGAAACCTGGGAGTTACTGTATACTTATAGGTCCAGGAATAAGGACAAGGTGGTTTTCTTGAGTGATACAAACTGCACTAAGTCCTTAAGTGGGTCTTTAGTGTGTAAGGAAATATCATTGCATGTAGCGTGTAATGCATCCATGGCAAACTTGTCCTGCCTCCTGCAGGGTTCCCCAGCTGCTGTAATTCATATGTTTTTTTAGTTACTTTCAAATGGGAGTTAAATGCTAAATGACCAATGCTGCTGTGGTATGACTCCTGGCATTGCTTATCTAGTGACCGGCAACTCCAGGATTGTTTGTTGTAAGCAAGTATTGTTTATCCCGGCTCGCCCAGTTAAGGAGGCACCACTGTGGCCTTCACTGAATTTTTCCAACATATGGTTTGTGTCTCTGAGCAGAAATGTGACCTTAACTTCAGCCCGAGAGATCTTTGATCTCTAGGTTGCAAGGTCTTCGGCAGAGATACAGGAGCTGGTCTGGACTCATTTCCCCCTCCATTGTGGTGCATCGTATCTTCAACATGTCTGATATGAGTAGGACCGTACACTTATTTAAGACCATAGGATCAGGCCTGTTAACCACCTCTCAACCATCATTCATACATTCCATACTTGGAAGCATTTTTGGAGGGCGTCCTTTGGTCCTGCTTTCAGTAGTGGGCATCCTGATTTTAATCCTATTGCTCCGCAATGGATGCCAACATCACACATACGCATCAGGCTCAGGCACACAGGCATCTAAGTCTTCCCCAATGGCTGCCATGGGAATCAGAGATGATAATCTCTGTTCACTTGCTTTCATACTGGAGGTGCTGGAAAGCCTGCCTCCTGTGAATGACATGGTCAGTGATGTTGATTCTCCAGCACACGATTCTTAAACAATCTGGCCTCTCCTTTCCTGGGAACATTTGGCAAGTTTTTAAATACCTCCCAAATTAAAGGTTGAAAAGGACTCTGGTTTCCTCATTCCTTTTTCTGCTCTGACTGAGCGGAATGACTTTCAGGGTGCTCAGAGAAACTATGTAATCATAAAGGACATATAAAGGATCTTTCTTAGAAACACTTTTAGGGAACAATGTTTTCTGCTTTTATGAACAATATTTTTTAAGACTCTTTAAATGCTTTTAGTATGTTTTAAAAGATTTCCAATTTATGCCTTTTTTATAGCATTTATTTTAGCATTACCTAGCTGACCTTGTTGACCTTTTGATGAGGAGTGGGTGTCATGTCTTTTAGGATAGACCGACAATGTACATGCAAGCTACATACAGTTTGTCCCATCCACACGACATAACGGTTTTATATAGTTGACCTTTTACCCAGTAGCTTCCTCCTGTCTTTTTGACAATGGGCTCTTGGCAGCCTTTCTTAATCCCTGTACCCATCCTACATGAATGTCCTTCAGCACAGCAGATTTATTCTGTACAAGGGTCACCATTTCTTCCATCTATGACCAACAGCCAGCTGTGCATGAGTATTTTGTTTAGAAAAGGATTAACAAGGGATTAGTGAATGTTTTCAAAACAATATTGAAACGCAGAAGTGCACCGCTATCTTGTAAATATGGCGCATCCCTGCATTTGAAACTGACGGAGCGTGGCTTTACCAATTTTGGCGTACCACTGCTCTCCGCCAGTTTCTAGAAATATGCCCCTTAGAGTTCTTTCGCATTTGGCAAATAAAAGCTAGATTTTGTACTCCTACAAGAAACGTACCTTACAGACTCAGAGGCACAGAAACTACAACGATCCTGTGTTGGTAAGGTTTTTGTTTCTCCCACACAAAATAAAAAGAATGGCATTGTTATCCTTTGGTGAACTATCTTGATATTGCTATCCTTTCATAGGACACAAACTTACAGGGTAGATTGATTATTATAAAACTATCTGTTAACAAAAATCCTAGTGCTGTTTTTCATGTTTATGTACCAACCCAAAATGACTTCTTGTTCCTGGTGATACCGAAAAACCATGCCTTCAGTTCGCTGATGAATACTTTCTAAGTGGAGACTGTAGCCAAATTTGTGACCCATTTCTAGATTGACAAACCATTGTTAAATGTATTCCATATAGAATGCATAAACGGTTTGCTCCTTCATGTCTGACAGAGCCTTGGTTGATACTTGTAGATGAGCTCATCCCTCAGAACGAGAATATACCTTTTTCTTCCCCGCACACAATTCCCTCACCAGATTAGACCATATCTCTTTACTCTGGGATTAACATTTTTCTTCTGCATTTACAACCTTTACCGATTCATTTTTCTCCAGACATCAGGATTCCTCTGTACATCCTCAACTCCTTTGAGAATCATTCAAGGCCACACACAGAGTTTTAATATTGATTATGTTGACAAAAAAAAGAAAGAAAACATTTCTTGCTCAACATACTACCTTACTCCCTGGTATTAAGAAGTTCAATATTACACTTCAGAGACCGAAATCCTTCCTTTAAATAAATTCTGTACCAAACACTCATTCTCCTCCTCTGGTTTTACGTGGACATCAACTAAAATTAAACATCCAGGTATATGGATCTCTAATTCCGTTTTGGCCTCTGTTTCTTTAAACCTTAAAGACCTCCTGCGCCATATTGAATCTTTGCTCTCTTCTTGGTCACCTTTCTTTCTTTCTTGGTGGAGTTGACTTGATTCAATCAGGATGATGATTTCACCCATTGTTTTTTACACCCTATCCATAATTCCTGTTCGCATTCTCCTGTTCTATTTTAAGAAATTGACTCTTTATTGTCAAAAGTTTTATGGAACAAGAAGAAACCTGGTATCTCTTTATCTCATTTGAAACACTTTAAAACTGAAAGGGATGTTGATATTCCTAATTTTCAACAATATAGTAAAGCTTTCAGCCTTCGACAAGCTGCCTTTTGGAAATTAAAGACACCACTCTCTTCTCTATGCCTGTGGCTAACGCTTGAACAATCGATCATTTTTCCATTCTCGTTTCCACATTTCCTTGCTCACTCTTCTACCCCTGCATATTTGTTCACTACAGTTTTCAGCATCTTTCTCTTTGGATTCCTCCTCCTTTAACCCTACCTCCACTCACCTGCAAAGGTTTCCTTCAAATGGGTATCTGGTGCAATACATTTATCAGTATTAGCAATTGTCCTATCTTTTGGAGAACATGGAGGAGAAAGGGTAATATTTGGGTTGGGGATGTATATCTTTAGGATAATCCCATTTAATTTCCTCAATGTCATCATTCCATTGTCCCTCCTGCTTACATATCACATTTTCCCTTCTCATCAAAATGTTGCTGGATATTTTCAGCACCTTACCCGATGAACCTACTACAGTGTTGACAAATTCTCCATTACTTCAGATTTTATCAACTCTTTCAAAACCTTAACTTATTTATAAATCCCTAATTGCTGTACCATCCTCTGGACCCAAAATCCGTACTGAACTCTCTCGGGAAACTGCCTTAGGTTGCTCCCTGACATCTTCCCTTTCGAACACATTATGACTCAAACTTCACAAAATGTCTCGAACTGCAACTCTTACTCAAACATTACACTTCATCTATAGTAGACACCACTAAGTGCTAAGTGGACCAGGCTACTCTGAGATTGAGCCCATTGCCTCAATGAACTCCATGTTGAACTAGCACCTGACAACCAAGGTGATGAAGACCCCAGCACCCAGAGGACTACTGCATAATGCTCTGAGAGATTCAGGTCCTAGGCATCATTGTTGAACCCACCCACCCACAGGATGCACTTCGTGACTCTACTCAGCCAGGAAGAAAGTATGGGTGAGAGAATATACAGGCGGTTTATCCCCAGGAAGTGACTGTATGTAGAGAGGGGAGGGAGCCCTGCACTGGATCTTCAGAAATATGCCAATAAAACCTCCAACTCATAGAAAGAGATGGTGGGGGTTGCAGAGTGCCCAGCAGGGGTCCCTCTTTGAAGCACCTGAGCCTCACACCTGACTATTGGGTATCTAACACATTATTGTAGTGTGTAGTATTGTGCCTTTATGTAAAATAAAGTACTTGTCTTTTCCAAAAGAGAAGGCTGGCTGGACAAAACATTTTTTTGCTGTTGAGTGCTGAGCCCACATACCCAACACTAACATCATTCAGAAGCCTGTCACTGCTCACCATCACTACCACTGAGAGTTGAGTGCTGAAAGGGTTGTGCTTGGCCCAGTTTGCAGAGCCACAGTAGGAAGGACGCCAGGAAAGAAGAGGCAAACTACCCCAGTCCCACAGCTTCGGCACAGTAGCCCCTGCCTGCCGTATGGCTCCCGCATGGGGTCTGACAACCATCACAGACAGTTTGGAGTTTTGGGACCGTTCAAGTATGAGAAATGGGAACAATATAATGAAAGGTGATAGTACTGCTACATTTTTGTTAGAAATGACCCGAGATGTGAATGGGGATGTCGTTTATTTATGGAGTATTTCAAAAAGTCATTTTGCAAGAAAAATATTAATAGACATTATTTGGGGTTTGCTTCACTTAGCAAAACTAGTGTTACACTTGAAGAGGAATAGTAGGCAACATGAAAGATGGCGGTGTATCATGAATACAAACGGTATGGTGGTGAACCCGCCCTGGATGATTATTAAAGTCTACAAAAGTGCCAAAACGAAGAGCGACGGAAAGGAAGTCAGAGGTGGAAACATTACCAGCTGTATTGGCCCCTCCACATTCCTCCTTCAATGTGTTACGATCCAAAAGCCTACACCCATGTTGCGTTTGGAGTGGAAGGCAGGAAGCATGTATGTGCATGTGGAGAGATAGAATTATTTATTTTTATTTATTTTGAAAGTTTTATATAGCGCGAACAAGATCTTTGCAGATATCAGAGCGCTTTACAAAGCCGGGAATACCAACAAGAGAGTGAAATTAAACATAATAAGTGGGAAGGGTAGGTACGTGAGGGAGCAAAGTAATACAGGTACATCAATAATATAAATATTACAGATAAATGTGTGCATAGATAGTCAGTAACGTCAATAATACAGGTGAAATACATAGTCGTAGAGTTCGAACAGAATAAAACAGATCGGTGTAGAGTCTTTACAGATCCACGCTAATAGGTCAAGTATATTTGGCCATAAAAATAGCTTTTACTTCTTTCTTAAAAAGTGTGATGGAGGAGATGAGCCTGGTTTCAGGAGGGAGTGAGTTCCAGATTCTGGGTGCCATTCCTGAGAAAGAGCGTTTATACGTTTTTTCCTTCCGGAATCTTCGAGGTTTTAGCAGAAGATTGTTTGTGCCTCTAGTGTTTCTAGAGCCGCCAGAGATTGACAGCTTCTGAGTGAGGTATCGGGGAGAGCTCAGGTGGAGAGCCTTGTGTGTCATGCAGGCGATTTTCAGATGTATTCTGGCTTCAAAAGGCAGCCAGTCCAGTGATTTCAAGTCAGGGGAGATATGCGAGTATTTTTTTGATCCAGTGATGAGTCTCGCTGCAGCGTTTAGAGAAGCTCTTAGGGGTGCAGTAGTGGTTAACGGGAGACCGCAGAGGGCGGTGCTGCCGTATTCAATTCGCGGGATTACTAGTGCTTGTACTGCAGTTTGGAAGTCTTTGGCTGGTAGGAAGGGTTTAAGTTTCCTCAGGGTATTGATTTGGAAGTTCGCTCCCTTAGTAGCCTTGCTGATATGATGCTGCATGTTGAGATTGGAGTCGAGAGTTATGCCTAGGGATTTCGCGGAATCCACTATGGTGGGTTGGACATTGAGTGCAGTTAACTGTTTAAGCCAGGTTTGAGTGGTAGAGATCTTCGCGGGAGGTGAGATCAGCAGGAATTCTGTTTTCAGAGCATTGAGTTTGAGATGATTATCAGCAAGCCAGGATTGGGTGCTTCTGATCGTTGAGTTCAGGAGTAAGATGTCATTGGGGGATTGTAATTTGAGATATAGTTGGGTGTCATCTGCGTACATGTGAAAAAGTACATTGGATGCTTGTAGCAAGGTGGTGAGAGGTTCCATAACTAGGTTGAACAAAGTTGGTGATAGGGAGGATCCTTGGGGGACGCCTAACGAAACAGGTATTGGAGAGGACATCAGGTTGTTACTCTTGAATTTCTGCGACCTGTTGTGTAAAAAGGAGGTGAACCACTTGAGAACAGTCCCAGAAAGCCCCATTCTTGTGTTCAAAAGATCGAGTAACTTCTCATGTTTAACAGTGTCGAATGCTGAAGAGAGATCAAGAAGGATGAGGAGGCAGGTATCACCTTGATCTAGGATTTGAAGGGCGTCGTCAATTATGTGAGTCATAGCAGTTTCAGTGCTGTGTCCTGCTCGGAAGCCTGATTATGAGGGTTGAGGAGATCAAACAGATCAATGTGTTTAGTCAGTTGTAGTTGTGCGCATTTTTCCAATAATTTGGCGAGAGTGGGAATATTGGTAATGGGTCGGTAGTTGTTTAGGTCGGATGGGTCGGCAGTAGGTTTCTTTAGCAAAGGTGTGACTTGTCCAACTTTGAGGGAGTCAGGGATGGTTCCTTCTTGGAGCGAGCTGTTGATAATTTTAGTCCAGAGTGGAAGGAGCATTGGGGTGAAATCTTTGACAGCGTTAGCAGGGAGGGGATCCGCGAGGTGATTGGCGGGTTTCAAGGTACTGAGCAGTTTGCCTATTTCTTCTTCGGAGTAGGTTTCAAAGGTTGACCATGTTGCATTGTTTTTAGGTTCGGTGGGTGTTATGCAGTTGAGTGTGGTGTGGAGCCTTGCGTCAGTGCGGAGATCATTCTTTATGTTGTCAGTTTTTTGGGTAAAGAAAGCGGCGAAGTCTTCACAGGCGGGTGGTTCTTGCAAGGTACTGAGAGGTTGGGGTTGTTCCTTGGATTGTGTTCTGATTAACTCAAACAGTTTTCTTGGGCGGTTTTTTGCTTGGTCGAGCTGGAGGCTGAAGAAGTTTGCTTTTGAGCGCTTTATTTTAGGCGTTTCTCTTTTTCTTCAGAGTTATTAGCTACAAAGCTTTTTCTTCAGAGAATTAAGAAAATAAACCAAAGAAGCCTGCCAGTGACAAGTGTGGGAAAACAAAGACTTGGTAAGAATAAAGTTTCAGTAAGGAAATGAAAAAGTGGTATTTACTATGTAAAAGGATCGAAAAGACTGACAGAATGGATAGAGGTTGGAAACTGTTCACTAGGTGTGTCCGCAGAGTAGTCAATAGAGAGTTTGAGAATGTGACCAAAATGAAATGCTAGGATAATGTCAGTGAGGAGGAGAAGGCTGGGAGAATTATGAGCATGGCACTGGGATCTATAGGGGGAAAATATTGACTTCAGTATTTTTTGTGTGTTTTTTGGATGTTTGTATACAAAAGTTCAAAAAAAGATAGTGACCTGCGATAGTATTGATTTCATGTGAAATGTTTTTAGGTCTCGCCTGTCGATGCGCATGCGCATCGAGCAAGCGAGACTATAGGGGCTCATCCACACTTTATCTAACTTGCAAGGAATCGTGGCGATTCCTTGCAGTGCCCGTGACTTTTAAGCTCAATGCGCATGTGCATTGAGCTTAAAAGCGCGTGCACAGCCGCCCGCATTCCTCCGACACCTTTGAAGTGAAGCTTAGCTTCACTTCAAAGGCCCGGCTTTTCACACCCACATGCCGCTCTGCCCCGCTCCGCCCCCTCCCCTGAGTCATCCTGCCTGCCCTCGACGTTCCCCCCGCCCCCTCCCGCCACGCAATGCCGAGAGCTTGTTTACGTGTTTTAAATGTTCGCCGCTTTAGAAATAGTTGTAATTGTAATGTATTAGCGTTCGCGTACGCATTAGGCACATTTCTTAGTAACGTACAAAAATGCGCCACAACTACAAACATAGCTGTTCTGCAAGACAAGTCTTCCGCGTATTGATTCTGTTATTGTTCGCATATTAACTCGCCATACAGATAAAAGCAATCCTAGATACAGTGTGCGTAGGCACCTTTCACTTAGAAAAACTCTTAAACATCTAACAAGTGGCTAACTAAACTGACTGCAAACAGCACGACAAAACACCTAGGGGCAAATTTACAAGCCCTTTGTGTCACTTTTACTCATGTTAAAAGTTATGCGAACGTAGCGCAAAGAGCTTGTAAATATACCCCTTAGACTCTCCATTAGAAGCATTCATGCCATTACTTTTGTTCTCAGTTGAACTGCTGAACAGCAGTCTTGCTTCAACCCCAAAACATAAGTCACTCTAACTTTTAAGCGCATCCGATATCTACCTACAAATAAACATTTTGGTAAACGGCAATAAGATCGCAGTAATGTTAGTAAAGCATGCAAAAAGTAAGCCCAGTCTTCTGTCCTTAAAGCGGTCGAGCACGTATACATTTTCAAAGCCGTCACCACTAGGACAAAGCAATTAAACAATCTTAACATATTGTCAACGCTAGTAACAGTTATTAGTACAGTAGTACTATCAGAGTAAGTTACTACTTAACTTACCTGTAGCGAGCCGGACAACAGAGACTCATTTGGAACAGCAGAATGCAAGAGAAGCGCAATACATGAAGCGAGGAGCACATTCATACTGGTTGCATGTGCATGTACGGTCTTTTTTTTACTAACTGAAAGTCTACCTTGTGCTTAACAATATTAATTACTATCAGACAGACACTGGTTCCGCACACAAATTTAATCTAATAGACTGATGTGGCTGATCAATGCCTACCTCAACACCATTCTAAATTGTCGTTGAGTCGAATCAGGTAGGCAGGCTGACTTGCTGCGATTTTACTTTGGTAGTGAGCTGCCTGCTATGGCAGTTATGCTGGGGCGTGGCCGCAATGGAAAAAAATAATGTGCGCACGTTCTCGCACAGCCTACTTCTACACTACCAAAAACCAGCCCAAAAACAGCGTCTTCCAGTCTGCTCACCAACAGCAAGTGCTTAAGGCTGCTGCCGCAAGCAATGCAGTACCGGCATTAACAGTACATAAAAATGCTAATTTTGTAAATGTCTTCAATCTGTGGCCGAAGCTCAGGGCAGTACCGCCATTAACAGTACATAAATAATGGTAATCATGTGAATGTCTCCAATGTGGCGGCAAAGCTCAGGGCGAGTTAAATTGTTTGAAGTTTGAAATGCAAATTTTGAAAAGCCAGAAAATTGAAAAACTTGTAATTACAAAAACAACAAACGCTACGTACTGCTTCTGCACTTATGCTGAACTGCGCAAAATCTCGCAGTGTTTAAAGAAATATATTTCACAAAGTAAAAACTCTGTAAATTCGGTATCTGCTTACATACAAGCTCAAAAAACAGTGTCTTCAAGTCCGCCCACCAAAAACAAATGCCTAAGGCTGCCGCAGCAGACACCGCTCACATACATAGACAATGGTCACACATACAGACACTGTTCTCATACAAAAGCACTGTTTACACACATAGACAGTACATACACACACACAGGCTGTTCATACACACCGGCACCAATTGCACACATACACACTGCTCACACACACACACACGCACTTCTCACACACAGACACTGTGCACACTGTGTCTTGTACTTTTCCAATAATTTTCTTGCAAGCCATGTCCTCAAAAAAATATATTGGGAAAACTAAAAAACTATTGCAATGTTTGCACAATATGTTTGTGATGTTTAAGATTACCTCGTTTGCCAATCGCATGTAAATATCAAAATTTCTTTCTTTAGTTGGAGGTGGGGGGACATGATGGTGCCTTCTCCTTTGGAGAATTCAACCTATTTGAAACCTTAGTAGAACCGAGCTGCGCTGTTAAAGTGTCTAGCCGACACTAAGTAAATGTACCCACTCCTACAGCCATGGAATTTAATGTGATAAAGTGAGGTTTTATTGCTGCCTCAGGAATGTTTCCTTTTCTTGTGCTTTGACCATGTTTTAATAATTGAAACATCATTAGAAACTTTTTTTGACGAAAATATATATTTCAAAAAGGTCATTTGTAGGTGTGGCGTTAGCCAAGACCTTTTGAATCTACTTAAAATATATGTGTAATGTGCTTACGTATAAGGGCTTTAGCCACCCCTCTTTATACATTGGTTTGTTATGTCATTCACATATTAATTGTAAACTAATTTGTAAAAACCCTACAAAAATAATAGTGTGACTGCACAATGGAAAAAATTGACCTGGCTACATCCCACAAATGGTGAGAGTGGAAGGGATAGTTAAAGCTTTTACAAATGTTTATTGCTTTTTTGATTTGTAATTCTTTAGCATTGGCTACAAAAAATAAAAATGCAAAAGATTTACAACAAAAAACCCATAAACAATTCTAAATGCACTAACTCTAATGCTGCGAGACCTATTGCATTTCCAATGCTTGTTACCTCAGGGATGGACTACGATGAATGTAGATCAGTCTGTTGGTGGCCTACACAGCTGGTGTGTACATGCGTCTGTGCCCTTCGACAGGGCTCCTGCATTCAAAAGATTATCTAATAAAAAAGGATGGTCATCGTCATCACCATGACTGGATGTGGAACAGTATTGTACAGTATTGTTGTGCTAAGCACTAGTGGTTGGTATCTTACCAGCCCACTTTTTACTCTGGCCGTAGCAGGGAGACAGTCACCTGCTGGTTCTCTTGCCTCTTGTTAGCTTTCAATACAATACACCATGGGATGGGGTGGGCCATTTTTAGGGAGTGCATGAGTTTGGCAGGTAGGCTGATGACTGTTTGACCTGATTTCTGGCCATATGCGATCTAGGAGTCGGCTGAGGATGGTTCAGTTCATGTCTCTGAATTTGCCAGGTGTCTCACAAAAGATATGGACCAGTTCGGTGATCTGATTACGTGGTTTTGGCATTCTATTGGCCAGCACACTGACAAACCATCATTGCATTAATTTTGGAGACATCCTACACATAACATTTGACTGGGATCCATCAGGTGGTGGGCAAATACTTGTTTTAAAAAAAAAAAACTCAGCTATGCTTGCTCATTCAGCTGGTCGAGTCAAGACCGCTTTTTAAAAATGTTTTCTCCTTTGCAGAATTACATTCAATAAAATGTATTCTTTGAAATAAAATTCCTTTCACGCTGCCAGTGCTACTTTTTTTTTTACTGCATTCCATAAAAGATTATAAAATCTGCCTTTTATGAAGATTTTTAGAATTATTTTGTATGCCAACTGTATAAAGATTCCGTACATCCTACTGCTGTTTGCACATTTTGAAACGTATTTATATAATGAAACATTACAATAATAAATCCTAACATTAAAAGACAAAGTGCAGCAAGATTCTGGTCCACCATGCGTAAAAGTGTTTACATCCCTGAAGATTTCCTGAACTCTGCTTTTTTGGTAATTTCGCTTAAACTTAGTTATGCTGGAAACGAGCATATCATGGTATAGTTTTGATCTCAGCAGCATTCATCAGGATGCTGCTGCCTGTGGATTAGTACTAACTCAGTCTAGACTAGAGCACTGAAGTACCACCTTTGCCTCTGGATCTTAGTTGCTTCTGAGGGTCCAATTCCGATTTCGGCTGGAAGACCGAATCGGTCACTGCCGGCCAGATTCCTTTCCGACAGAGCCATTCCGATGGGCTCGGTCGGAAAGGAATCGGATTTCTGGATTGCGGATGACAGGCTCTGTCCGCAGTCCGGAAATCCCTCAGTACTCCCCGCGGTCGCCTCTTTACGACCGAGGAAGTACAATGGCAGCTTTTCACTGCCTTTTCGTGCCGGTCTGTCTGGCACAAACAGGCAGTCGGAAGCTGTCTCTGGGAGCCCCCAGCAGGGTGGCCTGGGGCCACCTGTGGTGCCCCTCCATTGATCCCTGCACCCGGTGGCAGGCACCTTGGGGTGCCGGCCACAGGGTGCAGGATGAACTGCACCCCTGATTACTACAATGCAGGCATGCATTCCGCTCGCAATGCATGCTTGCATTGTAAAGTATACGAATGCGACCGAACCCTGTTCGGTCGCATCATACTAGCAGGGCTGTAACCGACGACAGCAGGTCGGTCGGTTACAGCTCCTGGCCGACATCGGAATAGGCCCCTAAGTGTGGTCCAGTCTGCTACATTTTGGTTGGATGGAGGCACTCTTAATACTAGGAGCTCTTCTCAAATTTCTGTAATTTATTGAAAAGTTTGATCAGTCCTTGGCTTGCCTCATATTCCTCTCATTTATTCAAATGTGACAGGTATCCCATCTGCGTTATTAAAGTTAATTAGTATATAATGCATTTGTAATAAGACAGGCGAGATATCTGTGTTTGTAAGGAGTGCCCGTCCGCCAAACTTTAAATCAGCCCCTAAGTTTGTATCCCTGCTGCACAACAAAAAGTAGCCAATCACAAAACTTTAACTCAGTCTCATGGGGATTTATACTGTAGCCACTACCTAGGTAGTCTTGAATTTTGAACAGCGGCAGAGAATTTCGTTTCTGCAGCATCCGTAGAGGAGAAAGAGTCATCCAATTCTTAAAGACCCGAAAAGTTTTACTGTAGACAGTGACGGAAAGAGCATGCACACTCTGCCAAAAACTAATCATCTGCTTTTACCATGTTAGAATGAAAGTAAGATGGAGACTTTGATCGTTTTGTTGAAATTGTAGAATGGGACATAGTGGTCAGCATGCCGGGTTTCATTAGCGCAGTGCTAAGAAAAAATAGAGGCTATTCTGAAGACAGGTTGGGTCTAGAACTTTGTCTATCCAGCCAGAGCATTAAGTCTGGACATGAGCCTTATCTGTCTACACTTGGTGGACTGGGCACCGTGAAATATACTGAATTATGCACTTGACCACATTTGATAGGCTAAACATTAAATTACAGTTTACTATACAAGACCTGGTCCACTATACAATTCATATCTGAAGAAATGCGCATCTAACAGCTTTAGTGTCCACATTCACCTGGTTAATTAAAATTCTGAGCTGTCTGCTAAGCGTTCACCCTTGGAGTGTTGATATAGTTTGCATATTTGTCTAGGTATGCTGGTGTTTTGTACTTCCCACACTCACAGTGGCCAAACACAACTGGTCTAAGCATGAGACCCATCACCAACTAGAGATCTGAGCACCAGCAGGTTAAATCAGTACACAGACAGACTGTGTTTTAGACAGATCTGTATCAGGTCTACAGTATCAGACTGAATACCAATGGATTTTCTATGTCAAAACATGTAAAGCTCAATTGTGCAAATCATATTCTTCGAAGAGGATGCCTCTCCTTTCCTTTCTGGCTTAAACCCTCTAATATGTAATCACTTGATGGAGTGGAGTGCTTTAACAAAATGATACATGTGCCTTTTTTCCTCTAACTCTACCTTGGGATGCTTGTCCCTTTTGTTCAATGGGCACTGCCAAGTGGGAACCTAACATTTGAAATAAGTGTCTGGGGATCAAATAAAAATAATTATTTACGTCACTTAATTTCTGGAAAAAAGGTACTTAAGAATTTGTTTACGAATACAATTATCGTTAAAAAAAATAGCTGAATTTGATATTCCTAATCAAATTGAGGAAATAACTGTATCCGAGTGGGAGTGAAAATGTTATGGCTGGGATCAAGCTACACTGTGCAGATTTGGGAGAACGAGGAGAATTCCGTTCCAGTATACAATCTCCTCTGAAATCGTACAGTGTAAGTAAGGGTATACTGTACCACACTGACAAGTCAGACTCTCGATAAGCGTCTAGTAGTAGTCACTGAAAGCATTTGCTCGTAGAAGCAAGTGCCCTCATCCACCCAAAGTTGGCATGCTTCATCATTGGGCTTGCTCCTCGTTGGGCTAGCACTGCAATGCCCAATGGGCCCGCCAAGATGGCACTTTACCAGAGATCTTTATATAATCACCAATGGAGGACTAGTATACCTTAGTATCTGGAAGACTTGGATCATTGTATCCAGTAGGTTTCTCACACTGTTTTTAATTCATCATATACCTGGATCCCTATTAAATCGATAGTTCCACCAGATCTACAATTGATTTTAACTTACATTTTTTCTAATCTTCTCACCCACCAACTGGAACACACAGACTTCTTCAGTCCTACATTGGTGATCATAAAAAGATCTCCGGTAACATGCTCTCTCGCGGGACTCACTGGGCATTGCCAGCCCAACAAGGTGCAAGCCCAATGATGAAGCATGCCACCTTCATGTGGGTGAGGGCAGTTGCTTCTACTAGCACACACTTCCAGTAACTACTACCAGACCCTAGTGAGAGATTTTTGAATCACCATTTTCTGATGTGTGAGGACATGAAATTCCAGACGAAAGCAGTCAATGACTTTCTTGGTTCTCAGTCGTGGAGTCTACAGCCAACAAAAGGTCATATAAAGAAGTGACTCAACAGGTGCTGTGACTCCTAAAAAGCGGAAATATTTCTTGCCCTGTAAACATCTGTCTGTGGCATGTAGTGCTGTAAATTCACATGATGTGCTCATGCCTGCAATCTAGTTTTGGGCTCAGACATGGGCAAGATGTTTTTCTTCAAATAAATCTTTTTGATTCACAAGGTATAGTGACTATCTATAGCTGGTAACGCACATGGGTATCAGCTCCATTGTTAGATTTTTTTTCACAAGAAGGGTGAGGCTGTAGATAGATCATAGACAAACAGAAAGATGACAATGCAAAAGAAAGATTGAAGATGAAACTAAGAAGGGTCTGCAACACCTACAGGTATCTAGTGAGGAGGGTGGGTGCATGTGGGCCATCAATACAACATGCCACGAAGAGGTGCTTACAGGTTATGCAACATTTTCCATTCGCGGCACGTGTAGCTGTAGATACATATACTGTGCATAGACTGCAAAACAGTCCTCCCAGAAGTGGTGGCTAGCCTGAGGATGTCGCAGTAGATTGGAAAAGTGTGTGAAGTACAGCCTGCCCAATGTTAAGTCGATGGCAAGTTAAAAACATCCACACACTGCTTCATAAATGTATGGGGTGCAGACCATGTAGATGCCTTGCACATGTTTATGTAGGAAAGTGCCCCTTTTGACATATTCACCCCCACTTTTTATTTTATGCAATTTTGACAGAAGTACACTCGGTTCCAGCTGTCCAGGTCCCCAGGGCGAGATCTCTTTACCTAAAACTGTACGATTGTGCCCCCAAAGATAATATCTAAAGCCCCCCCTGTAAGCCCCTAGTAAATGTCAACCCTAGTACCTAGCGCATTGATGCTAAACAGGGTCTCTAAGTACTGCAGCATGTATTGTGCCAGCCCAAGGGAGCCCTCACCACACTCATGCAAACTGCCATTGCAGGCTGCGTGGCATGGTGCAAAAAAAGTGAAAACATGACATGGCACACTGCCATGCCTGAAGACACTGCATGCAATGTATGTAAGTCACCCCTAAAGCAGGCCTTACAGCCCTAGGGCAGGGAGCATTAAATTACAGGAGAGGGCGTATCTGCATGAGAAGATAGACATGTCGATTCTTGGATATTGCCAGTGAACAGGGAGGCCATCTTGAGTATACAAATTGGCACTGTTGATTACGAATTCCCCAGCTACATGGTTGCTTCACTGAAACCAAAGATATTTGGTATCAAACATCTCTTATTAATAAACCCACACGGATTCCAGTGGTGGATTAATTAATAAATGCACCCAGAGGTATATTCTGAAAAGCTACGAACCTCTAGTGTACTGGCCGACTGGTTCAGACCAGCCTGCAAACACAGGGAAGTTACTGGGCCCATGCAGGTGAGAGCTAATGCTCTCAGAAACAATGCCTGCTATGGCCGGAGGTGTCGTCTCCTGCTCCAAGCAGGATGGCTAATAATCAGCAAATCAAGGCAGGAGGCGTCAAAGACCTCTGCTGCCTTTGCTATGCAACTAATGCTCCCCCAGACTGGGGAAATGCCAATCCCTGCCCCAGGCCCATTTGGCACCAGGATAGATGGGAAAATTAGCAAGTCAGAAGGCGTGTTCAGTATCAGGCCAGTTCCAAACCTAAGGTGGGCTACCTGATGTGAACACAAACACTAGAATTCCACAATCTTGATTTTTGGTGGAATTAGGTTCACTGGGGCAGGGTTATGCTCACTTTCCACAGGAAGTGATCATGTAGGGGGTGTAGTCACCCTAAAGGTGAGTAGCCGATTGGCTACCACCTGTCACTTCTCTTAACACCCCTAAATTGAGTATTTAGGTGGCATCCCTGGTGTCAGGAACTCTGATTCGACGGGCCCAGAAGAAGAGGAAAAGGAGCAACGAAACCGAGAACTGAAGACTTGCTGGGGATTTTTTGGCACAGAAACTCTGCCTGCACTTGTCTTAGTATTGTAAAGAAACCAGCTTGTCGTACAGCTGAACCTCTATCAAGACTCCCATCCCTTCACAAACTACCTGCAATCTCTCTTGGAGTAGAGGAGCTACTCTTCTGCAGTCCGTAGGCACTAAAACTGCAGAATCCTGTTTACCATGCTGCCACTCTTCAGTTGAACCAACTCAGCGGCCGCCCAGGAAGAGGTCACAGTGCTCCAAAAGGTCTACTCTTTCTCCCCACCAAGTGAGAAGACTCCAGAACCAAACAGAGCAGCACTGCACCAATACCTGGGGTTTCGGACCCCTTGCAGCAACCAAAGCCTGTTTGGGTACCATCTGGACTCCAACAACAGCCATTGAGGGATGTCACCAACGCTGAGACCCACTTCCAGAGTGGCTCAGCTGTCCTGTTTTTTGCACCCTCATCTGGTAAGACCGACAACCGCAACATCCTACGACGCACCAGCCCAGCCAACCTAACCTCTCTTCACCCAAGCACCTGGCCTGGGTTCTTGAGAACGGACGGACTGTGCTCCCTTGCTCCCAGGAACCTAGTGATCCGAGCCCCTATAGGGAACTCCCAGACTTGTCCCCAAGTCCCCTTCGGCAGCCTGTTTGGAGGAGGCCCTCCCTCTCTCCTTTGGTATAGCACATAAGGCTACCAACTCGACCAGCACCTCTGCACCCAGACGCTCCATGGCAGAAAAACTCTAACTGCTGGTGGTACATTGGACCTTACCCCTCTACCACCTTAAGTCCTGAAGGGGACCCCCTCAGAAACCTGCTGCAAGTACCTGTATATCATATGCACCTTTTTCTCCCAGAGGAAAGCATTAAGCGTAAAGACTCATTTAAGTGAATATTTTACTTGCCAGTGAAAATCAATATTTAAAAAGTACTTACCTGCTTACAAAATTCTTGGTATTAAAATGTATATAAAAATATGAGTAAATTGGTCGCAAATTTATTCTTTGAGTGCGTGTCTCAATTATTGCCTCTATGAGTACAACAATTGGTTAGCACTACCCTCTGATAAGCCTAGACTGCTTGCCGACGGTACGACAGTCTACTATAGGAATATAATCCAAGAAAGCCACGGAGACTCCTTTTTTTGTGGGTAGAGTAGGGTTTGGGAGGGCCAGGCAAAGATCATTTGAATTCATCATTACAGGACAGTATGCATCTGACCAGCCAGCATATGGAAAGTCGTTGTCCACCCCGGGGATGTATGGGATGAGGAAATTAACTCCATGACGGATCGTTCACATGCAAATGCTCTGAGCTAGCACACACAACTGTAGAGTATGCAGCTCTCAAATTCTGTAAAACATGGCTGTTGTGTTGTTAATCCTGACTAGAACTGCCATGCCGAATAGGAGGAAGGAATTTTTTGAGGGCTAGCTGGATTACTAACAACTCCAGATGGTTGATATGGAGATTGCGTTGGTTGGATGTCCATAGACTTTGTACAGTCAGTTCTCGCAAGTGTGCGCCCCCAACTGGTGAGTGAGGCATCTGTGGTGATGGTCGCTTGGGGAACGGAGTCTAGGAAAGACTGTCCCTTGAACAGGTTGCTGGTATTGCAGCGCAGAGTAGCAGATTACAGCCCCAGATCAGTACTAGATCCTCCCATTGACCCTCCACCTGTGACCATGGTGTTTGCTGGCACTCCTGCAATGGACACGTGTAACCTGGCATGAGGGATTAGGGCAATACAAGAGGCAATCACACCAAGGAGGCATGTGACGTTTCTGACTGTCTCCTTGTATTCTGGCTGAAAAAGAGGTAGCAGAGTTTGGAATGCTTATACCCCTGCTGGGCCGGAGTATGCTTTTCTTATTCGAAAGTAGAGTATGGCTCTGAGAAATGGCTGTACTTGTAGGGGTTGAAGATGGGATTTGGTTGCACTGATTGTGAAGCCTAGGCTGTGCATCAGATGTATTGCAGCTTGGTAGTGCACTAAGCATTACTGCTGAATGTCGCTTTTGATCAGCCAATCATCAAGCTAAGGAAAGATGTGGACGCCGCTCCTTCTTAGGTGAGTTGCTACCACTGCAAGTTACTTTGGAGTAAGCTCAACTTTCAGGGTGTTTACAAAGGGCAGCACTTTGAACTGGTAATGCTGACCACTTACCACAAAACACACAAGATGATGGACGAAATGTTGCACAATGGCAAAACATTCACCCCCTGTCACAGATCAGGGTTTAATCCATCGTTATTTTGCTCACAAAGCCACCCCAGTTCAGACATGGCCATATGCAAATCAGTCTTGACCCTGTGCCTCATGGGAACAGTCCAGCCCGAACTGCCAGCCATGTCTTCCCGGATCG
The DNA here is from genome assembly GCF_964261635.1 of Lissotriton helveticus. Lineage (NCBI taxonomy): Eukaryota > Metazoa > Chordata > Amphibia > Caudata > Salamandridae > Lissotriton > Lissotriton helveticus. Next base: position 183,238,725 of record NC_136068.1, on the reverse strand, counting down.
GAATTAAGCATACTAGGACTGGTTTCTGGCTATCAGCCGTCTTCAGCCAGGATAGCTTACCACAAAGCAGAAGAACCTTTGATGCGCAGGGTGAATAGTTATGTGAAAGAAGGTGTTCTTCAGGTGGAAGGGAGTTCGAGGGGGAGGGGGGAGTCATAAAATCGACTTGCTGTAGTAGAGGAATGGCATCCTGGAATGTCACCATGTAGAAGAGCTCTGACAGAATGTACTTGTTGAGGGGTCTGTGTTCAAGGATGGGCCCTCAGGGACGGGACCTTTTTGGGGAATTAAGAAGCATAAGGTGTATAACCCCTTGCCGTGGTGTTGAGTTGTTATGGGTCCTATACCCTCCCTTGCTGAATGCTGCATGTATGTCTTCTTGCAAAAAGCACCGATGTTATGGGTACAGCCTGTGTCTGCGGGGATGTTTGGTGGTGTTTAAGTGAGCTCTAGGCAGTACCCCTTTGCTAAAATATCTAGGACTTACTAGACTGAGTTGATCTCAAACCCCTGCAACCGTCTCACGACAGGTGTTAGATGGTCGGGGGTAGGGTACAGATGTTACTGCTTGGCAGGTGCAGCCACTTTGGGGGTTGCGCCTTTACCCATACCCCACCTTTGTTTCCCTTCTGTCCTCCCGTGAGAGGGTGTTTTTGCTGCAGCTATTTGAGAAATTATGAGGATGTTTCATGGGTGGTTGTTTTGAGCCCCCCACGATACTGCGTGCAGCGAAAGGAGCCACGAGCAGATGGCGTCTGAAGGGCACCCATGTACTTGGCTGTCTCTGTCATTCTGAATTTTTTCCAACATCTCATCAACTTGCATCCCAAATAGATGCTCACCGTCAAAAGGAAAGTTTAAAAGCTACTATTGCACCTCTGGTTTGAAATCAGAGAAGCGCAGCCAGGTGTGCCTGCGAAGGACACTGGTGCAAATTGTTCAAGCAGCAGTAGCTGCTGTGTCCAAAGCGTATCTGATGTTGGCCCTAGAAAGGGGGTCACGAGCAGCGCACACAGCGCTCACTGCTTACCTGTGGACACGCCAGCACGCCAGCATTCTGCCTCAGTCCCTGGGTTGCCTACGCTGTGAGTCTCGCCGCCATCAACATCCAGGAGCGGCTAGAGACTACAGCTCCCAGTGGGCTTAGCGCGGACTTCCTGCCACCGCTGTTCCCGCGCCCGGAGGCGCTACAAAGCGGAGCCTCGACCTCCGCGTCGCGGACGCGCGCGGGCGACGCCGGGCGGAGCCCGGGCAGAGGGCGGGCCGTCTGTGGCCGTCCGGGGCAGGAGGGGGCAGGGCAGGGCCACCCCACATACATCCACCGTACCGGTTTCAACTTGTGGTGCCCCACTGTGGTGTCGCAATTCAACATGTCAACTCGCTCCGGTAAGGCCTTGAGGGGTGGCGGGGAAAGTGCCCCAGGGGGTACTATGTTCGGCTCCATGGACAAATTCCTGACTAGGGTGGCGGCTGTCATCGACAATGAACTTGCCATATCTGAACGGCGCCTCTCTTTTGACTTTCCTCCTTCTAAAAGTTCATCTCCAGCATTAGTGTTGTCCCCTGAAATTTCTATTTCCCCTGCACCCTTGCTTGGGGATCTACCTGGGGATTCTTTTATTGCACCATTAGAGGGTGGTATAGAAGGGGTAGAGAACTCATCGACCGGTAACCACGGTATTAACTCTTGTGCCGTGCTTATAGATCCATGCACTGAGTTTTCCTTAGCTGGTTCACCTGGCATTCAGTCCCAACACTGCCCTGAGGTTCTTGCTCTCGTCCCACAAGCTCCGCCTAAAAATCTACTTCATCAGGAGCCTATCAAAAGGAAGGGGAAAAGGGCAACTTACACTCGAAAGGGCTGCCCATCCAAGATTACTAACCATCCCAGGTACCCGCCCCAGAGGGGTCCTTCCCCCCTGGGTGCTACAGGACCTGTATCTTTAGGGACACCTATCTGCGCTCCAGCCGCTATTGATATAGTACCACCTTCCCTGGTGGCCCCACCAACGCCTGACCAGGCCAACGTGGGTCCCTCCTTGGAGTCGTTTGAGAAGCTGGTCAAGTCTCTTGTGTTGCCACTTATAGACCAGGTCAAGAGGTTGGGGGACAGGCTTGACTGCTTTGAACAGGTTACTAGGGACAATTTTTTTGCCCTAAAAACCTTGCTCAAACACCAGAAGAAGCTGAGTGAGGACAGGACAGATAGGTTAGATAAGACCAATAGGATAGAGGTCCCAGTGAGACCCTCCTCGGGAGATCAGCTGACGCAGCCGCTCAAGCAACCAGCCCCTGGGAAGACTATCTTGGCTGCTCCTAAGGTTGGTCCTAGGCAGATAAAGCCGAATGCATCCACTCATGTTGCTCAAGTGCATGCTACCCCTTCCCCAGTAGTAACAACCCCGGTGTCCACCCAAGGCCCAAGGCAACATCAGAAGGGAGGGATGGGCCCTACTTCGCAACCTGGGGCCGTTATATCTGCTACAACTGGCGGTGTTGCACCAACTCCTAAGGTTGCATCTATCCCCGTCCCACCTATAAACCGTCCCCCTTTAGGTCCTCCTCAGAATAGTAGACGAAAGTGCCCCCCAGTCAACCTCCCCCCTGAGTGTCACCCGTATGTGGTTATCCTTACCAAAGTCCCCCCTATTGGGAGTACCCAGCGGGAAAACCATCAGGCACTCAAGAATAAGGTCATCCACTGGCTAAAAGCCAACAGGCCCTTGCCTGTGGGAGTGGATGGTATTATTCTTGGTGTACGCAGGGTGGGATGGATTGGAAACGGGAAAAAATCGCTTGAAGGGGATTGTGTGGTGGTAAACTTCCAAGATGCTAGGGTCGCCCATCTAATATGCTCTCAAGGTCAACCCACGGTTGGAACGGGTATCGACATAGTCGACTTGACATTCTTTTACCCACGGTCTAGTATGACCACTCCCACCATCCACCTTGGACAACCCACCTATATTAGCAGTCCCGGGGGCCAATTCTCTGTGGAGAACACTGCCTATGGCCTTCCAACCCCGCGAGTTTTTCCCCAGCAGCTATGCCTAGCTCCAGTAATACCAAACTGGGGACCCTGGAGCTGTTGACTCAGTCCTGTTCCCGGGGAGGTCGCTGTGGCTCTAAGCTTTGTTGCTGAGTCAACACCTTACCTCAAATCCAATGGCTCCTCCTCCTCATCGCAAATTCAGGCTACGGCCGAGCTTGTAGAGGAGAAGGGGGAGACTGGGGCATCGTATAACCTTTTGGCCAGTCCCCCTGGTGTGGGGCCTGTGGTCATACCACCCCCTGTCGAGGATTGTAGCATTGCGGCTGTAACGGACCCCCAGATCAGGGTTTTCAGCTGGAATGTGGCGGGCCTCGAGAGGAAGCTGGCGCTGCCGGACTGGAGCGAGCGTGTGGAGCAATACTCCATATGCCTGTTCCAGGAAACCTGGAGTCGGGTGCCCCTACACAAGGCGGGCTACTCCACCCACTTTGTGCCGGCAGTAGAAAGTGCAACTGGCAGGGGCCGCCCTTCCGGTGGCCTGTTAATCTGGGTAGCCACTGAACTCAACTGTAGGGTGGAGGAGAGGGACACTAATTGCCCTGATCTCCTAAATATTTTGCTCAGAAATTCCCAGGGCAGAGTTATTTTAAACATTTTTAACATCTACGCCCGTGGCACTAAGGGTGGAAGAGAATCCCCAGTAATAGCTTGTCTGGAAGCCCAACTCCGCTTATCTCCCCACAGGTCCTGCACCTTGCTGGCAGGTGACCTGAACTGTACTTTCGAGCCCCTGGACCTGGACATCCTAGCAGACCAAGAGGAACTTGATAATGAGTGGGGGATTCCGCCCCTCGAACTTAGTCCTATTAAAAAGTGGACGGAAGTGGCCCTCCAGATCAACTCACTAGTCATGGAGTTTGGTCTTAGAGCTGCCAACGGCAGGACTAGGTCCGACAAAATAGGGGCGCACACCTACAATAGGCCAGGACACATGTCACGGATTGATTATTTTCTCCTTGACATACACCTGTGGAGCATGGTGGAGGACATGGTGATTGTACCTTCTGTGGAGAGTGACCACAATCTCCTGTCCCTCACCCTGTCCCACAGGTGTTTCAATAGCACCGTGAGTAGATCTCCTTGTAACCCCGCCCCGGACCTGTCAGTGGTTACAAACTGTGGTCGAAGGCTGAAGTGGGCGAAGCTAGCCCTTTCGGAGGAGAAAACCTCTGCGATTAGGCAGCTTCTGGTCTCAGCCCTAGCTAATCTTGATTGCCAAGAGGAAGGGCTGATGGAGGTGGCACCCAGGTTCTGTGTCATAATTCAGGCCATTGGTGACCTCTTTGTAGTTCCAGCTCACTCGAGCGGAAGGAAATCAAGCTTACGATCGGGTCAGGGCTGGTACAACCAGAAGTGTAGGGAGGCTAAGTCACTTCTTATCGAGGCAGTCAAGTCCAAATCACCGTCTAGGACTAGGGAGGCTAGGAAATACTATGCACTCTGCCAGAAAAATGCAAGGATGGAGTGGGAGGTTAATTTCTGGCAGGACCTCCTGGCTGCCAGTCGTGGGAAAGATGCTAAAGGTTTTTGGGATATGGTGGGCAAAAGGAATCGTCCCGACGATTCCCGGAGGACTTGTGCCATCAACGCCCAGACTTGGTTCTCCCACTTCCAAAATCTTTATTCTGCTGCCGAAGGCCCACTTAATGATTCCTTTAAACTCCCACCCTTTACTCTAGTTCGTGACCTGGAACTGTTTTCTCCCTTGGATGTTACAAAGCAGATCAAAACTTTGGTCCCTTTGAAAGCAGCTGGTCCGGATGGCCTTCCGGGGGATATCCTCCGTGCTTACCCGGAAGAATGGGGGGTACTAATCTCTGCACTCCTCAACGCAATTATGGGGGGAGGCCCTGTGCCTGACTCCTGGAGAGGTGCGGAAGTGGTCCCCATTTTCAAAAAGGGCAGTCGGGACTTACCCGGGAACTATAGGCCTATAAGCCTAATAGACTCCAGCCAGAAATTGGCTGGGAAAACCATCTTGGGGAGAATCACTCAATGGGTGGACGACAATCACATTCTGTCCGACATGCAGGCTGGGTTCCGTTCGGGTACAGGAACTATTGAACAGGTCTTTAGGCTTTTGTTGTTACACTGGAAGGTGGTGGTACTGGGCAAAGGCAGTCTTTACTTGGCCTTTATTGACCTTAAGACTGCCTTTGACCTGGTACCAAGGGAGGAACTCTGGAGGGTACTTTATGGTTTAGGGATGCCCCCGTACTTAATAAACCTCCTTATTAACCTGCACACCAACACCTATGCCCAGGTTAGATGGGGGCTGAATGGGGAAAAGACCGATAAGATCAGGGTCGAGAGGGGAGTAAGACAGGGCTGTGTTTTGGCCCCTACCTTATTCTCCCTCTATATTAACGGGGTGGTAGATCATCTACTGGGCGAACCATCAGATGCTCCTATTTTGGGAGGAGTAAAAATTCCAACTCTGTTGTTCGCCGACGACACCCTCCTCATCTCTAAAACCCCCCAGGGTTTACAGACACTGCTGAACCGCTTCCAGGATTTCTGTACCACCAAGGGCCTCGTCATCAACATAGACAAGACCAAGTACCTAGTCATGCATCCACCTCGCAAACTTGGCCGCCCTCCAATTCTGAACTCTATACCCCTAGAAAGAGTGGCAGAATTTGACTATCTGGGAATCCGTCTGAATGATGTGATGAGCTGGACTGCCCACATTGATAAAATGACTTTGGCCCACAAAAGGGTGGGGGGCGCCCTTCTTAAGGAGTACAATAACTCCACAAAACATTGTGTTGCTCCTATACTTGAGATCTACAAAGCACGTGCGGTCCCAGCGTCACTCTATGGATCGGAACTGTGGGGCTTGGGCAAAGTTGACTCATTGAGCAAGGCCGAAAATAAATTTATCAAGGATCTCCTTGCCATTCCATCGAGCAGCCCGACCATCCCAGTGCTCATGGACACTGGCTGTAAAGCTATAAGGGACCAGGCTCGGCTTCGTCCCCTTCTGCTCTGGGCACGCTTGTGGAGGGTCCCGGAGCTACAATCTTATGCCAATGGCTTGGCAGAAGTGATGCACGCAGATGGTTGGAGTAGCATCAAATGGCTGAAGGACATAAAACATCTCTTAGGGGAACTAGGTTTGGACCCTTGCTGGCATAGTCACTCCGCTCCTCCAAAGAAGATTTTAAAAAAACTTTTCTGGGAGTGGGTCTGTGTGATGCGCTCCAGAAGTCAGCAGCACTGCAAAACCACCGCAGCTTTCCTGCTGTTCAAAGACGCTGTCTTGTACGAGCCATACATGGATATTATAACAGTTGCTATGGATAGGTCCTTGTATATTAAATTTCGGCTAGGAACTTTGCCCTTGGCCGACCTCTGCTCGAGGTGGAATAAAGCCCAGCCCACATCACGATTCTGTGCTCTTTGCCAGGACAAGCCAGAGACGGTGCCACATTTCCTTTTCGAATGCCCGGACTATGGCCGCCCCAGATCACGTTGGCTAGGTCCCATCTGCAGAGAACTGGGGACTCGCCAGCACTCCGTTGCCCTTCGGATTCTTTTAACTAATACAGCCCCTCCTATTGTTTGTGCTGTTGCTAAGTTTTTAAAATGGGCTTGGTTGATTAGACTTAGAAGACTGTCCACATCAATTTAATTCTTTTTTACCTAATTTATGCTGACCTAACGTGTTTTTAATTTTCATACTACTTGTACAGTCTTATCTATTTCGACATGCTGTTTTTATCTTTTTGTACTGCTTTTATGATATGTGCATATCGAAATAAAGCAATCAATCAATCAATCAATCAAAGAAAGGATTTTCCCTTCTGCCACCAACTCCTGACCTCGTTTTTTTACATTGATCCGAAAGGTACAGGATCATGTCTTCCATCTCATCCCAGTGGGCGCTGTCTTAGAAAGAGAGCAGGACCACTAACCTGGTAATCCGCCACTGTGTGGCAGACTGGGAAGTAACAAGTTTGCCCACACCATCTTTTTCCAACCCCACCGAGAAGGAAAAAACCCTGAGGTCAAAGTGGCATACGGTTCATAGGCAGTAGTGGTGAGGTGGGCTTAATGGGGAGCGGTATAGGAGGTAGAGGAGGAGGAGTAGGTGGGGAAGGCAATGGAGGAGGTGCACAGATGCCTTTATCATGGGCCAATGCTTCTTGGGTGTCGTCTCCGAAGGGAAGTTTAAGGACTCTTCAAAAGTTAACTTCCTCTTGGGAGGAACAGGGTCCTTACGTTTGCCTGCAGGCTTGGCTAGGATCTGACTAGTGCCAGGCTGGATTTGGATACGCTGCTGCCTGGTTTCGAGTTCCTTGTGGATGCGCTGGTGGATCGACTGCTGAAGTCCTCGGAAGCAGCAAAGTAGGCTGGCATGGATGCAGGTCTTTTCGGAGCCAGAGGTTTTCGATGCCCTTGCGGTGTCAAGCTGTGTTTCGATCCAAGGCAGGTCTCAAGGATGTCTTCGAGGCAAAAGGCAATACACTGTTCACGGTGGACAGGCGAGGCTTGGATGAGGACTTTGAAGCTAAAATGTGGGCGAGCTTTGTGTCTGATCCCTCTACTTGGTGCTGACAAGTACCTTGCGGTAGTGCCAGAACAGAGGCCTCATGAGCAGCCTGGGAGCTCTAACTTCCCCGGACTATGCGTGATCTCAGGGAGCCATCTGTAGGAGGGTAGAACCCACTACGACCATTTGTGCTGGGTGTTGCGTCGGTGGAAGCTTGTCCTCTTTGGTATCAGAACCCGAACTCTTAGCCAACGACAGCTACTCAAGTTCAGGGACGGAGGCCTCCAGCTACTAGGCGTACTCAGTTTCAGTCCTAAAGAGGTCTGGAATATCGTTGTGTTGACGATGCGCCACTGAAACTGAAGCAACGGCTCCACTGTTTCGGAGGTTTTTTTTGTTGAAAAAGGCAAGCCACACTGCTTAGGAATCCTCTTGGTGGTCACGGGACAAGCAGAGGTTACAGACTTGATGGAGCTCTGTCCTCGGACCTTTAGAGGGACACTTGGGGCAAAACCAAAATGGAGTTGTTTCCATCAATAGGATATTCTTGTGCATCGAGGATGGTAATGTAGGCCCTAAGGGACCATGACCCGAACAGGGCATTGAAAATGTCTGAGTTGGAGGGGAAATGCAGTAGATGAAACCAAAAGCACAACCGTAAACTCTTTTGACAAAGAATGGATCAGAGCGGGCCCAGCGAGAACATCACAGAGTGTCAAAACAGAGCTTGATGGACAAGCATGAACCCGACTGAAAAGAAAAAACAATGTAACAACGGAGACAATGCCCATGCGCATAGCGAGTAATAGGTAGAGATCTTCTTCAAAGAGAAACAACTTCCATATGTCTGAGCCCAACACTAGATTGCAGGAGTATGAACAGTATGTGTATCAACAGCTACACATGCCACACACTTTTTTTTCTCATTATTTCTACTTTAGAAGTGTTTAAAGAAGAGGGCTTGGTCAGGAATGCTGCTTTATGTACTTTTAGACTTAATTTTGCAATGGAATGTAGATAATTATGTGTTAATCTGCAAAAACTCACAATTATTCATCTTAAAATAAACAACATATAAACAATATGTTTGCCGTACACGGACATTTTCTTGCTACTGCAAACAGTTTCTCTTTGGAAAAAGCAGTCCCAGACTCGGCACACAGATGGATAGACTCTTTGTTTAGGAGTATTAATGAAGATCTAACGAGGAGTAGGTAAAGGTTCTTCCTGCAATCCTTCAAGAGAGATGCAATAAGCATAAGGGGTTTCTGACCGAATTGATAGATCAATATGAGGCTACTAATAAAGGCAATACTCCCTGTCCTACTTTTACAGGTCAATTTGCTCATCACCAGCCAAGGAAGGGTGAATGTATTAGAGACAACAAATAACCCACAGGGAACTTCTGTGCAAGCCACTAGAACTTCATCCTGCACACCTGTTGTCTCAGAGGCTGTCCATATGGCTCCCGCCATGAATGCCATTACCCTCCTGAGGATACAGGCAGGCAAAGAAACAGTTTTAATGTACTTCATAGGGGTGCCCAGGTGCCTAAACATACTGTCTGTGAAGACATACTGAACTTACCACCCAGAGCCTGTCCATATGTGCTGATACTCGCTGGCGTCCCTCCATTGAAGCCAGGCCATGAAGAAAGGTGGGTCCAACCAAAGAACAAAACTGTTCACTGGTTAAATAAGCACAGGTATTTTGACGCCAGGAACATGAGTGAAATCATCATGGTGGGGGGCAGGGTGGTAAGGACATTACTGGGGACTCTATAGTGGTACATTTTCGGAAGTGCATAATATCCTGAGAGTTAAAGAACTGCCACATAATACTAACCCCCAAATCGTGTCACTTCCTCTTGGTTATTTCTAAAAGCAGGTAGTATCACCACCTCGTACAGCTGTTCTTCCTTAGCAGGCATATCCACTTAGCTGCAACAATAGGTTTGAAGTTCTTAATAGGTTTGAAGATGTCAAATGGCTACGTGGGCAGTTTCCACCCAAATCACCAATCTTACGGGCTGTTAATCAGATCGCTGCCCACCCCAACCTCTGCAATTACCCCACTAAGTATTCTGAGTTGGAACGCGGCCGGGCTTCGTAATAAACTATACCTGCCTGAGTGGCTGTCATTCATGAAAACTTATATTGTTATGCCACAGGAGACATGGGAGGTAGCTCCCACTACAATCGACGGGTGCCAATGCCATAGTATCACAGCAGCTAAATCGTGCAGCAGCCGAGCAGTGAGTGGGCGAGCAGTGTGGCTAAATATAGCACTAGGTGGCCACACAGATATTTTGGAAACACCAAGTGTTAGCTTCCAAGCTGTTTTATGGAAGAATCACTTCAATCTTTACCTGGTTAATTTTTATAATAATGATTTTAACAATATACCGAATACAACATTCCTAGAATTATCTAGTTATCTTACTGAATTGTCTGACAAAGTTGTTACTGAAGGGCATGTAATGTATCTATGCCTAGCAGGCGATTTCATGCTCATCTTCCATCTGCCCATAATACCGTAGCCAGCTCTACATCTGGAGCTGATCCAGGAAGCCAAGACTTGTCATCCTTATTAGCCCGTCTTGATGTAATGTAGCTAGTGGGAAGGGACACTAAAAATCCACCTACATATCGATGTAGAGGAGCATCGTCATTTACAGATTATATATTTGTCACAAGAAGTCTGGAGGAGGTACTTTCACACGGGTCCTACTTTTATTGACCATAACCCCCTAGACTAGAGGTTGTCTTTTAAATAGTTACTAGGAATAAGCATAATAGAGAGATTGAGGCCAGCGACCTCCAACCTACAATGGATAATCTAAGGTTGATATGGCAAACGCAAGATCCTACCCAAGTATTACAATCAGTAATTAAGAATAATATGGGAGTGGTGGAGGTTTGCTTGGCTGAGGAGGAACCTGAGTATCAGATTGTTGATGCTTTTAATGAGTTATGTTTAAGCATCCAGAAAGCTCTTCTTAAACCTGTGAGGCCCCATAATAAAGTACATCGATGGTTTAATCACGATTGTACCCGGACTAATCAGGATCTGAGGATAGCTCTTGGGAAGAAGCCCAGAGAACATTGCCACCCTGAGGAACTAATACAAGGTTGTTACCTCTAAGTGATCGCAGGATGTAATATCGGATCAGTGGGATTTATTAGCGCAGGCTGCCCTCCTGAAAGATATTAGGCATTTTTGGACTACCGTTTCGGACATGAGACATAAAAACTAGTTAACGTCTTCAGTCTCTTGTCATATTACAAGCGAGTCATGGGAAAATCATTTTAGGAAAGTTTACACTGCACCGCCGGCAGAGGATACTTTTGAAATTGACAGTAGGAGGCTGATAGAAGTCAAGATAAACCCAGCCGAGGTGGAAGAGGCTATTACTCAGAGCGCTAGGGGAAAGGCCCCAGGGCCGATGGTGCCCAATTGACTTATTTAAACACAGAACTGATCTTTGGGCCCCCATCTTGACTAATGTGTTTAATAATCTTGCAAACTCCAATGTGGCTACCTCATGCCATATATCAATTATTGTTCCCATATATAAGAAGGGCAATAGGGCTGACCCCAGTTGATTTAGGCCTATTTCACTTATCAACACTGCTGTCAAAATCCTAAAGTAACATATCTATAATAGAATGCATGAGTGGGTCCAAATGGAGTCCATCTTGCAACCTTCACAATATGGATTCCGAAACAAGATTGGGACAATTGAGCAATGTGTGAATTTAAACTTGGTGCTAGGTAAATATACTGTGGCAAAGCAAACACCCCTGTACCTGGCGGTCATGGATTTATCTGCCGCCTTTGATTGTGTTAGCCGTTCAACATTATGGCAGATATTATTAAGAGGCCTGGATGCTGTTCTTGAGCACTTTTTTTTGCATATCTGCACACAAATATGAAAGCACGGGTTGGAATGAATGATAATGGAGAAGTGACCAACGACATAGACATTTTTAGGGGTGTTAGACAAGGGTGTGTGTTGGCCCCTGTTTTCTTTAGTCAATACATCAATGACTAGCATCTCTTTTTAACTGGTATCACCAGTGACGTCCTGAAAATAAAGGATGAACTCTTATCCGCATGTTTATATGCAGATGACACTGTGCTTATGGCACGCACACCAAAAGTAGTGCACTTGTTTATAATTGCTTTTGTTATATATTTTATATATTTTATTATTATATTTGTTTTTTGGGCCACCCATGATCTGTGTACTAATTAATCAAAATCACATATGATGGCATGCGGGCCACGATGTATCCAGCTTTCCACCATGTCAATGGGTCTAAACCAGCTGACGAGCGTTAACAGGTTCCCATACTTGGGGGTTACCTTTGCGACTTCTGGTGCATGGTCTCCTGGAATTGCACACAGGCTAATGAAATTATCTAAGGCAATCGGCTCTCCTTTTAGCTTTCCCCAACCTTGAGATAGGGGTCAACTGATTCCTCTGCTACAGATATATAAATCCCAATGTGTTCCCATTGCAACATATGGAGCCGAACTATGGGGGATCGCAAATTGCGAGGCCCTCCAACTTGAAGAAATAGGTTTTGTAGACGGCAGATCCAGTTTCTACCTCTCATTTCATTTGCCATAGTGAACTCAATCTGCACCACATAATTGATTATATTAGAGCTAGACCGGTTGTCGAACTGGAAGAATGAGAAGGCGACGCTAACTAGACACATTATGCATGACTTCCTCTCTTGCGATAATAGCCTTCAAATCCCATGGCTGGCATATATAAAAAAAAAAAGTACTGAACAATATTGGCATGCAGAAGACTTTTGCCGAGTCAGACTCACATCTTTGCCTCAATAAGAGAGAGTTAGTATCCACTTCCTATAACTCTGAAATAGAACATCGCTTATATAAAATGGAAGGGAAAACTAAGGTTATGTCTTATCTATCTATGAGAGCTCCTTACAGCCACCTACATACCTTTGGCAACCACGGGGACGCTCTTTGTTATTTCGTTTTAAAGCTGATACTTCTAAATATTTGCTGTGTTTTCCTCTTGGTTACCGGTCAAACCTGGGTCCTATTCATGTCCATTTGATGGAAGAACAGGCCTAACAATGATGCACTTTATGTTTTTTTGTAAATTCTAAAAAAATTATACTAGGCTGTTTTCAATCCCATTATTTAAAAAGAAGGGCAATAATATCAGGCAGTTAGAATTGCTTTTACATTCATTTTGTTGCAGAATGACGTTGAAGTTCATTTAGATGTAGGTTCTTTTCTGAGACATGCTGCAAGGGCACGAGGCACTATGTTGTTTTAAATTATGCGGATATCTCTGTATGAACTTTTTAACTATTTGACATTTTAAAAATGTTTTTATTCCTTTTATGGGTGAAATGATGCTTGAAAAAAGTTATTTTGGATTTTTGAAGTGATGTCATGATGGACGGGGTCTTGCTTTTCCACTCCGGTCCTATAAGCTGGTCAGTGCAGGAGTGCTTCTACTTTTACCGCCACCATCACCCGCTGCATAAATACAGTGAAGGTGGAGGAGCGGAATGGCCCAAACTCCAGAAATCATGGAGCCTAAAAATGGGAATCCTAGATTAGGATACGCGGTTTTCAGCTCTGGCAATCTCAAAAAGTACTGCAAGATGTTACTTGAAGCTTCTAATAAACACACCAGACATTTGGCAGTAAGTAGTGTAGAATTTGGCTTGAGTAACTAGACGCCCTTATCGTAGCAGTTGTGGCAATCTGTGCAGTTCCTTCTCAGCACCCGTAACCTCTTGTCGCAATCTTACTCCAGGAGTGGTACTGGTATACACTGCACTTACTCAATAGGATGGAGCTGGCACAATTACGATTTTAAGAAATTAGGCCTGGAGTCCTCTTTGGGGTAGATGCCAATATAAAGCAATGAATACATTTTTCGGTTCTTGGGGCGTAAGGCATCAGCACCTTGATGTCTTCCCAAGTACTGAATACCCCTGAGACAGGAAAGATTGCGCTCAAGGTAAGAGTCTCTTTATGATACCCAAGGTGACTGTAACGAATGGGGATAGAATAACAAATCTATGGAACTTCATGTCCCTGATTGTGTTGTGGTGGAACTTAGACTTCTGTGTTTGTGCTGTGCCATCCGTTAGGTACTACTGACACAGCCTCCATCTGGTACTCATGTCACGTAATCAAATCTATTTAGGCAGTTCCAGTGATCTAAAGAATAAGCTGTGGAGGTCAGGTAGTGTCCTTAAGGCTTTTGCCCTTAGCATCTCACAGACTTCTATTGATGCATGTGCACATGAATCTTAACCACAGTTCACCAGATTGGAGTCGTGTCCCTTCATCTTTAAAAGCATAGAGCTGTACATCTTTTTTATCTTAGCAACAAACGATGTTGCCTCCCTCTTCGTGTAGTTCTTCCCTGAGCCTTCTCCTTCTCCAATAGATATTTCCATTTCTTTCATGGTTTAAAGAGCTAGCCCTGTAATAATACACTTGGACTTATATGTTGTGAAGTCTCTGTTCTCCCAGTTGGCAAGAGCGATCTCCTTTCACTTGGGACCCTAGAACTACCTCTCAAGAGGCAAATGTTATCTCTCCTCAGCCAAGTCATCTCCCCTCTTGCAGGATACCAAGGTAGTCTCCCAAGACAACTTTTAGTCTCCCAGGAGATCTTTGCAATATCCAACATACACAGTGCAGTTTCTCCTTTCTCAAGTCCGCCTTCACTCTCATTGGTGCCCAGTTCACTTCCACTTCTCACAGGAGAGAAGTGCAGTCTCTCAGGGGCACAGTGAAGTCTGGCAGGTGCAACGTGCACTGTCCACTTTCCCTGCCAGCCTTTCCTCGCGATGGTGCTCGATGCATTTTCCCCTACTGCCAGGAGGCCAGAGCAGACTCAGCAGTCTCTCAAGGGACTAGTGCAGTCTCAGGTGCAAAGTGTGGTCTTCTTTTTTCCAAATGCCCTTTTCAGTCTCCTAAGCAGCACATGCCCAGGTGAGGATACGTTCTTCTATCCGCAACTGCAAATGTTATTTATACCGGTGATCACTGCAGTTTTCTTTTCTCTTAAATGCCAGTGAATACACCTCTGCCCATGTGTACAATGGCACTACCCATTGGGAGGATTCTCAAGCAATGCTATAGCTCTCCGATATGGGCCAAAATCCTTTTACGTCATCTTTTGAAAAACAAAATGTTATCAGTAAAAACATTTCCATTCTTTTTAATGTTTCTAATAACCAGGAAACTGAAATCAAAAATATACTTTTACTTTCCTTTGATACAAGTAATAAAATGGTTTACTGATTTTAAATTAATTAAAAAACATAACAACAACAGAAAAAGGTTAAATAAAGAGCCCTGGAGGCTGTGAAAAACTTTCCTCCAAAGCAAGGACTAATCTTTTCAGGCTAAGCAGCAAACCGATCAGTGACAACAGAACCCGTCCAGGGCCAGAGCACTGAAAAAGGGTCAGCATACCACGCCACATTCACAATACACATCTGATGGCCTTGCTCTGAAACAGGACCGACAAACCACTGAAAAGCAAGTAAACATATCTGGTGATTTAGCTTTGAAAGTGGGTCAGAATTATTTTACCCATTGAAGAGACGCATCAGTTGGTGTTCCATGAAAGCTGGTTTGCAATCTTCTCCAGTCACAGAGCAGGCAGATAGCTGCGCTCTGAAAGCAGGTCCTAAGTCAACTGCAGTTACTAACATGTCCAGTGACTGTGATCCAACAACTGACCAGGAAACCCCTTTTGCAACTACGGACCATCTACTATGACTATGTGCTGAAAGGTGGTCACCAAACCCAACCACAGCTGCTCTGAAACAGATCAGATGATAAAGCTCTTTTGGGCAAATATCAAACCTCTCGGCAGCCACGACACATGCACAAGACGGATCATTGCAGCCGATTGCAGTAGCCTCTTCGCAGCTAAGACACATCCCTGATGGTGTTCTGGCAACTGTGCAAAACTACCCGACCTCTACAAAACATGTCCACTATGGAGCCCTGTAGATAGGGCGGCAAGCACCTCCCCAGCTATGAGACACACCCATTGACTCACACACAGAAAAAAGGGGACCCTGATCTTCTGGTTACTAAGAATCAACAATTATGGACTGACAAAACCACTCATATTTTGGACACAGAGACCAGCTTCTGACATAGACTAACTATGTACAACGGAAACTGAAGAGAAGGTGTGGCTGACTCTCTGCTTGTCTGGGTTAATGCTGAACTCGGGCGGCATCTTCGGGGCAGACTCCTGTTCCACCTCTGGCTGTCTGTGGATTAGCACACTCTCCCATCTTCGCCTACGTTGCAAAGCAGAGCTTCCAGTTCCTTCTGAAGACAATGGTCTCACAGAGAATGGGGTTACAACATTATTCCCCTTTCACCATCATATGGACATATTCCAATCTCCCAACAACTCAGATGGAGAAGTTGGTGGTGCTCCGCTCCGTCAGCCATGTTACACCTTTGCTCTAGATGCTGTACAAGGTGAGCAATGCAAATGAACATGAAGGAAGGAGTATCCTGGAATGCCCTCAGTTAGGAGGCCTCATCTCACTGTACAGTCTGTACATCTCGCCACTTTAGAGCAATCCTGAATGCCGCCAGCGGCACAACCTCAGAACTACACCCAAATGATGACTAATTAGGAGGTCCATCTTGGGCAGACCCCTCCTCTGGAGCATTCTCCTTCTCTTTCTCCTTCTCAGCAGTTCCTGAAGTGGATGAGGACGATGAGGAGGATGACCCCGGCGTGCCAAGCGTACGTCCGGAGTGCTTGTATGCTGAAGTAAGCTCCTGCAACTTCTCCGGGGTGGGTGGCCACTTAGCAAAACCAGGCTCATTCTGCAGAAAGATGACAGCTGTGTTGTGTACAGCTTTGTAGTACATTTCCTCTCTGAAAGAAGAACAGAAATTCAACATCTTTACTCACTGTCACTTAAACATCACAACATTTTCTGCACATCTTTATCCCGTGTCTTCCTCAACCTAAGGTCCCTATCCTGTTTATCAGACAAGGTAGCTCCACTTGACTCCACCCAGGAACCTCTGCATACTCAGTCCCCAAAGCTAGGACCAACTGATTGCATCAAGGTTAATCTTATAATTCTATTCCTCATTCCAGTCACAAGCTCATCACTTACTGATCTCCCTGTGGCATCCAACATAACAGTTTATCCATAATACGCCACCTAAAGTTTGCACTATTGCATGAAGGTATTAGCCTGTACATCCTATAGCCTTCAGTTGCTGCACCTTCAAGGGGCTCCACCCAAAGTTTATTTTGGGACTCCACCTAATGCATAAACCTGGGGCATAAAGATACAGCTCCCACCTAGACATCCATCTTTTGTTCAACTCGAAGGTCACTACTTCACTCATGAACTGTACCAATATATAATTGTTTCCCATGGGCAAGTAATGCCTGCTTATTCTAGGGTATCCACTCTTCTGGTCACTCCAACCTTCTAATTGTCCCACTGCCTGCTGTCCTGCTCACCAGGGTGTCTAACACCATCCTTATTTGTTATACCACATTCTCTTATTTTTATGCAAGGACACTATGACCCATTTCCCAATTGCTGAAGATTCGAAACATGAGTGTTATTGAACCCACTGAAGCCAAAGTAAGATTATCAACTGGGACTTGGGCCAGCAATGCACACATGGCTGTGCTGCCCTAAGCCTGGGTCCTTAGATGGTACACCATTCAATATAATCTTTGGCGGCCAGTGTTGTCAGGTCGTGTGGTCCAAGTGCCCACATGTTCAGGCAGCGTGGGTCTTGCACAAGACCTGTGCTATTATATTATTATCCAGCGAGGTAGCTACTGGACTGCATATTCTGGTGCTTGTAAATTGGTGCAAATGTTCATGTTCTCCTCAGGGACCTGTGTAAAAAGAGGAGTAAAACTTTGTGTAGTACTATCCCTGGAGCCTGGATTTAAATTCGGGAAGACCATTAAAAACTTTACAAATGGGGTGGGAGTTGAAGATGCCCAAATTCAATTCCACTGCAGCTACTTCTGCTGAGATCTATCTTGCCTTGAAATCAAATCAGGAACAAACATTCAAAAGCATTGTGAATGTGAAGCTTCAGACATCTCCAACCACCTTTATAATGTTAGCGTTGTGTTGCACAAGTTACTACTTGTGTAACAATATATCTGTGAGAGACATTAGTTAGTGATAGATTCCTTACCTTAGAATATCCCCAGGCGTCAGACTGGATCCGGCAATTTTTTGGGTAGCAGTACCCATGCGCGTCGGTAGGCGTCGTCCGCGGCTCCGCGTCCGTCGTCGTGGGCGCTGTGATGACGTCGCAGAGTACTTAGACGCCGCCTCCGCGTGCTGGCGTCAGATCTTATACACAGCTTTTCCGCGCCAGAAACGCAGAGCCATGATAAAAACCAACACTGGTGCCATGAAACTAGGGCCCTGAAAGGGGATGACCTTAACCCTAGAAATCGGTTCGCAGAACGGGGAGGATGGGTGGGTCGGTAAGGAATTTATCACTAACTAATGTCTCCTACAGATATATCGTTACACAAGTAGTAACTTGTGCATCTGAAAGAGACACGTTAGTGATAGATTTCTTACCTTAGAATAGATACCCCAGCAATACCAACCCCGGTGGTGGGTCTGCGAACCAATAATCACACCAGAAAGTCCTGGAGGACGGAACGGCCAAAGAAGCCATCCCCCCTGGACTTGGCTGTCCAGGCAGTAGTGTCTTGCAAACGTGTGCAGCGAGGCCCACGTAGCTGCCTGACATATGTCCTGCAAGGGGACTCCCCGGCCCAGGGCAGTGGTAGTCGCCGTGGCCCGAGTGGAATGGGCCCTCAGCCTTAGCCAAGGAGTAGCACGCCTGGACGCACAACACGATCCACCGAGAGATTGTCCGCTTGTGCACCGCCCGTCCCTTCTTAGCGCCCACGTAACCAACAAAGCGTTGGTCATCCATCCGGAACTGGCGTGTGCGATTCAGATAGTATGAGAGCGCATGTTTTGGGTCCAGACGGTGGAGCCTCTCTTCCTCTTTCGAGGGATGCGGAGGCGGAAAGAAGGTGGGCAAGGTGATGGACTGCCCGATGTGGAAGGCTGTGACTACCTTGGGCAGGAAAGAGGGTCTTGTCCGCAACACAACCTTGTCCGGATGGACAGAAAGGAAAGGAGGTTTAGAGGAAAGAGCCTGGAGCTCGCTCACTCTCCTGGCAGAGGTGATGGCAACCAGGAAAGCAGTCTTGAGTGTAAGAAGACGGAGAGGACAGTTATGAAGCGGCTCGAAAGGAGCGCACATCAGGTAGGTTAGAACCAGGTTCTAGTCCCACTGGGGCATCACGAAAGGCACAGGAGGGAACATATGAGGGATGCCCTTTAAGAATCTGTTAACAATCAGGGACTTGAACAAAGAAGGCTGATCAGGTAGCCTTAAGAAGGCGGAAAGGGCAGAAAGGTAGCCCTTGATAGTGCCCAGAGCAGAGCCCTGCTGGGCAAGAGAAAGAAGGAAGAGGAGAACCTCAGAAAAGGGTGCAGAGTGGATCCACAGCCTTTGCTGTGCACCATGCCACAAATCTGTTTCACCTGCAGGCGTATACCGACTTTGTGGAGGGACGCCTGGCTGCCGGAATTAAATTACAAACTTCAGGAGGCAAGTCAAATGGCCTCAACTGTCGCCGCTCAATCTCCAAGCATGGAGGTGGAGACTGGACAGGTTCGGGTGGGGGACCGTCCCCTGCTGCTGCGACAGAAGGTCCTCCTGAAGAGGCAGACGAATCAGGGGATCGACTGACATACTGAGTAGCTCTGGATACCAATACCTTTGTGCCCAGTCCGGAGCCACAAGGATAACCTGGGCCCGGTCGCGCCTGATCTTCTTCAGCAATCTGGGCAGAAGTGGTATAGGCGGAAAGGCCTACAATAGACCGCAACTCCACTCACGACGAAAAGTGTCTCCGAGCGAGTGCCGCCTTGGAAATTCCAACGCGCACAACAGATGACATTGCGCGTTCTCTTCGCTGGCGAATAGATCTAACCAAGGCTCTCCCCACTGCTGAAAGAGGCCTTGCGCCACGTCCAAGTTCAGACGCCATTCGTGATCCATGATGCACCGACGGCTGAGTTCGTCCGCCCTGGCGTTCAGAGAACCTACCAGGTGTTGAACCACCAGGGTCACTCCCTGATGTTCCAGCCACTGCAAGAGGCGCAGGGCCTCCTGGCATAGGGTCCACGACCCCACCCCGCCCTGTTTGTTGCAGTACCACACGGTGGTGGTGTTGTTCATGAACACTTGCACTACACTCCCCCGGACAGAGGGGAGGAATGACTTCAGTGTAAGCCGGATCGCCCGCAGCTCCAGAAGGTTGATGTGGAGCTGGGACTCTGCCGGAGACCAGAGGCCTCCGATCTCCGCCTCTCCCATGTGGCCCCCCCAGCCCTGGAGAGACGCGTCCGTCACAACTACGTGCCCCGGTTGGGGCAGGGAGAGGGATCTGCTGCTGACCCAATCGCGGTCCGTGAGCCACCACTGCAACTGTTTTGCAGTGCCCTCCGAGATCAAGACATGGTCGGACAAGTTGCCCTGATGCTGGGCCCACTGAAACTTCAGGTCCCACTGCAGAGCCCGCATCCGCCACCTGGCGTGATGCACTAGAAGGATGCAGGAGGCCATCAGCACCAGAAGCCGCAGCGTCAACCTGACCGAGACTCGGGATAACGGCTGAAAGATCGGAATCATAGCCTGAATATCCCGAACCCGCTGTTCGGGAGGATAAACCCGAAACTGTGCTGAGTCCAGAACCGCTCCTATGAAGAGGAGCTTCTGAGAGGGACACAGGTGTGACTTCGGCACATTGATGGAGAACCCCAGCAGGTGCAGGAGGTCGGCTGTAGTCTGAAGGTGGCTGACGACTGTCTGGGGTAACAACCAGTCGTCGAGGTAGGGGAAGACTGAAACCCCTAACCTGCGCAGATGAGCTGCGACCACCGGCATCACTTTCGTGAACACCCGGGGGGCGCTGGTAAGGTCGAAGGGGAGCACGATAAACTGAAAGTGCTTGTGGCCTACCGTGAACCGCAGGTAACGCCGGTGGGCCGGCAGGACGGGGATATGAAAATAAGCGTCCTGCAAGTCCAACGCTACCATCCAGTCTCCCGGGTCCAGGGCAGCTAGGACCTGAGCTAGTGTCAACATCTTGAACTTCGCCTGCCGGAGGAAGCCGTTGACGTTCCGCAGGTCCAAGATAGGGCGTAGGCCCCCTTTGCCCTTCTTGGGTACCAGAAAGTAGTGGGAGTAACAACCACACCCTACTTCTGGCCCAGGAACGCACTCGATGGCCCCCTTGGCCAAGAGGGCCGTAACTTCCTCTCTGAGAAGTGTCAAGTGATCCCCCGACACGCGGTGGTACTGCGGTGGCATGGCTGGAGGGGTCGCCTCGAAGGGGAGGGAGTAGCCCCTTCGAACGATTTGCAGCACCCACCTGTCCGATGTAACAGTGCGCCAGTGGAGGTGGTGATGGCGAACCCTGCCTCCCACTGGCGTCACATGGGCCTGAAAGCTCGGACTAGGAAGGTTTTGAGGCAAGAGCTGCGGAGGGAGGTGTGGACTGGCCTCGCCGTTGTCCACGACCGCCGCCACAGCGGTTTCCACAGCCGCCACCGTGCTGTTGAACATTCTGCGGTGCGTGGCTGGCAGCACATGTGGGGGCGCTGCTCCCTTGGCCACGAAAGGAGCGAAAGGCACCCGTTTGCTGGCGCGGGGCCGAGAGGCCCAAGGACTTGGCCGTAGCCCTGGAGTCCTTAAAGCGCTCAAGCGCTTGGTCTGCCTTGTCGCCAAAGAGGCGACGGCCATCAAACGGCATGTCCATAAGAGTGTTCTGGACATCAGCCGAGAAGTTGGCGGACCTCAACCAGGCGTGGCGACGAATCGTCACCGTCGTTGCCATTGCTCTGCCCAGTGAGTCCGTGGTATCCAGCCCACACCGGATGGAGTACCGTGCCGCATCTCGACCCTCCGCAAGGGCTTGGGTGAGTTTAGTCCGGACCTCCTCCAGACATTGTGGCAGCACGTCCGCAACCGTGTCCCACAGAGAGTGGGTGTAGCTGCCCAAGAGGCATGTGGTGTTGACTGACCGCAATCCCAAACTCAAGGATGAGAATACTTTCTTTCCGTACTGCTCATACCTCTTGGATTCCCGATCGGGGGGAGCTGTAGTAAATGCGGTCTGGGAGTTAGAGGCCTGGATGACCAGGCTCTCGGGGGTGGGGTGGATGGACAGGAAAGCAGGGTCGCCCAGAGCCGGGCGGTGGCGTCTGGCCACGTTCCTATCTACAGGCTGACCTGTAGCGGGCCTGGACCAGGTGCCCAGAAGAACGTCAGACAAGGCCTCATTAAACGGCAGCAGAGGTTCGGCCGAGCTTGCCTGCGGTTTAAGGACCTCAGTGAGGAGGTTAGTCCTCACGGACGCGACGGGGAGTTCAAGGTGTAAGGCCTTGGCTGCCCGCGTCAACACCACACTATAAGCAGCCTCCTCCTCCGTAGCCACGGTAGGAGGGGAGACAAAACCAGTGTCTGGCGAGGTATCCAGACCACTGGCGTCCCCTAGCTCTCCTGACCAGTCCTGGTAAGACTGACACTCCCGTGCCAGAGGGTCTTCAGACCCCTCCCAATCCCCCTCACCACCCATCTCCTGATACTCAGGACCAAAGGATGGGGCCAGGTCATAAAAGTAGAAATCTCCCATCGGCGTCGGATACGGTGCCGAGCGGCGCCGGACCCGAATCGAGGGAGGGAATCGGGGACGGCGCCGCCCGAAGGCGGCGCCAGGGCGACACTCTAGGGGGCGGTGCCGGCGAGGTCGTGAGGTCAACCGGCGGCGACCCGGACGCGGAACCGGAGCCGGAGCCTGCGGCGCCGGGACCGAAGTCACCAGCGGCGTCGGGACCGATGTACCCGACGGCGTTGGGGCCGAAGCACCCGACCCGCTGGTACTCCCAGTCGGGGCAGCAGAGCCCGAAGGCGACGCGGAGCACGACGGAGGAGTGAGCGACCTCATGGCCGAGAGGAAGGCCTCGATCTCCTCCGGCGTCGCGTGCTGCCCAGGGAACGTCGGGTATGGAGCAGGCCGCGACGCCCGCGGCTCCGCTGGAGTCGCGTGGGCGGTGTCGCCCGAACCCCCGGCTGCGTCGCGGGAGCGCCGGGGGGAGTCGGAAGAGCGATGACGTCTCTTCGACTTCTTGTGCTTACCTGAGGAGCCTGAAGACCATGGACGACTCCCGGAGCCATGGTGGCTCCGACCCCGCGACCGGTCCCTCTACCTCCTCGCGGACCAGGACCTCGAGCGGAGCGGGCCGATTGCCGGAGCTCGAGCCGCTTGCGGGACCGCTCCCACCTAGCCGTAGACGTCAGGGCTCGACAGTCAGAACAGGCCTTGTCGTCGTGGTCGAGGCCTAGGCAACGAAGACACCGGCGATGGGGGTCAGTAACTGACATCAGTCGGTCGCAGTCAGCGCAGGGTTTGAACCCAGGCATCCCTACCAGCACCGTCGGAGTAGTATAGACTTCGAAGTAGATCAAAAATGATCGAAAAAGTTTAGTCAAAAATTGACTACGGGTACCACTTTTTCCGGATCGGCGCTTGCTGGCGCGGAAAAAAGAACTGACGTCAGCACGCGGAGGCGGCGTCTAAGTACTCCGACGACGTCATCACGGCACGGACGACGGACGTGGAGCCGCGGACGACGCCTACCGACGCACTTGGGTACTGCTATGCAAAAAAATTCCGGATCAAGTCTAACGCCTGGGGATATTCTAAGGTAAGGAATCTATCACTAACGTGTCTCTTTCAGATTCAGGTAGCAGCACAGACAGCAGTGACAACTCTGTACTTCACTCATTATTGCATTTAGCATTGATTTGAGGTCAATCTTCTTTTGCGTTTTGCAAGTGCTTTTATGTTATAGAAAATGTTGCAAATAATGACACTTCCTTTTTGTACCATGAGATAATGTAAAGACAGGTTTTAAGTCTCATTTCTTGGCTCAGGGTGTTGAACAATAATCTGATGAAAGGAAACCCCACGACCCTGCATTTACCGAGCATAGTAGAGTGAGGCTTTTTTAGTAGAAGGCTACTGTCTGAATATCTATGATTGACTTCACATCTGCATTATTTTAAGCCAATGTAGCTCCTTTTCTTTCACTCCTCGATGTTGTTGTTCTTCTCCTTTCTCATAATATTTCTATATTTTCTCTAGAAAATTCTGTTTGTCTTCAAATTTGAGTAAATTTAGAATTAAAATTAATTTCTTAGCTTGATGTGTGTTTTTACATGAGACAACATAGCATTTGCCGCTCACTTTTCGTGCCCAGTTTGTTTCTGATCTAACAAAAACTCTTTAAAAAAACGAGGATTACAGAACAAGAACAAATAGAGGGTGTTGGGGGTTACAGTGCATACAATAAAGCAAATCAGGAGCTGGAAGAACACTTTGGATGTAATGTGAATGTAGAAACACAAAAGGTGCAATTTTTTGAGGGTGCAAGAAGGGCACATCCCATTGATCACTATGTGCCCAGTTAAATATGCAACTTATCTTTTGTAACCACCCAGTGAATATGTAGTCTTCCTGCAGATTCTTCACCATGATCCTGCTTCCAAGGGAGTTGACCGATTCTGGAAATTGTCAGAAATATCAGTTCACTAGTGCTGGTGGTATTGTGGATCCATATAGTAATTACCAAATATGGCGAAGCAGATCCATAAAGACACCACCAGCACAGTGACGTCCGTTTCATCGAATGGTCAACAGCAGGAGTTTAGCACACTCCATGACACAGGAAAAAGTAGAGTATTATGATAGCAATGTTCCTGCAACTAAGGTGATAAACACTGATACACTGTAACATTCTATTTGGCACCAGAGTACTTAGCACAAAGCCTCCCAAGTAAACCCAAACTCATCCCCAGTGGACACCACCAGCCAGAGGGCTTGTTGTTATTTCAATGACAGAAGTTTTTGTATGTGTCTCCACCTTAGAATGTGCTCAGGCCATCTATTTTTTTATGCACTTCGTTACCATATTTTATTCATCCTAATTTCCTGGACATTGTGTTTCTTTAGTGTAATTCCCTTTGTCAGGCAGCAATGGAGTTCTAAAACCTCTAACATCTTCAGCCATAAGCCTTGATCACGTGTTCTTGGAAGACCAGTGAGGAAAAGGAGTAACATGGTTATCCAAGCCCTGGAACACTAGTGATAAATGATAGTGCCAACCTTGAGTAATTCCTGACTTAGGGCTGTAAAGAGAAGGAAACTTCTTTCTTTAAAACCTGTAGCCTACTTCCTCCTCCAATAAATGTCTGATCTTTTAGCCATCATCATGTTTATTCTGCCACTAATACTCATCCCTTAATGACTATCCTCTACTTATAGTTGGATACCTACATCAGCTCATTTACATTGCCTCAATTTACCAATTCCTGGGTCAACATCTTGCTATCACTGAATCTCAACCAATTTATCCCTGTGTTGTTGTTAAATTCGGAGGCTGCCTCAATATGGTCTTTTCTCACCTTCACTTCTTATTCACTGGGTCCCATACTTGTTTATATCGATTTAGTTTGGAATTTTACACACTGCTGCCCAGCACCTCCCGGCTACCACAGAGGCCCTCCACATTTTCATGATTGGCCTATCACTTCTCATGTACATCCATGCAGTGTGTCCTTGGGATGCAATGAGATTCATCCTCTTTCTCTGCCAGTTGGTTAAGCGCTGTTCAACTGTGGGTCACCTGCACCTGTTCATCTCCATGCTATTTATTCCTCCAAGTGTGTTGTATAAACCATGATGATCCCTAGACCAAAACGTCCTTATATTGTTGCACTGCATCCTCCTCCTCCTCCTTCCTCCCAAGGCCATTCAAGTTGATGGCCGTCCTCTGCGAGAGTAGTTTGGAGCCAGGTTCTTTTTCTCCCTGGGTCTTTTGCACCTCCTGTTCATTTATAGGCTTTCTCCTAACCACTAGGCCACTGCTTCCTACTATTTATCCCTCAACCATAGCCTCCCCTTCTAGTCATTCCTGGGCTGCAGCCTCATCCTCATCTTGTTCTTCCCACAGCCTTTTCTTCTGGTTTGTCCATGGGAACCTCCTACTCAGCCTTGGGCTACTTTCTCCACCTGTTCACCCCATGGCCTCTTTCACTTGATCCTTCAAGTATTCATCACTGCACTATTACCTCCTCTTCTCTAGGCTTTCTCTGCCACCTGTACATCAATAGCCTCCCTGTGCACATCCCCGGGACACCCCCACCTCTGATTCATTCATTCCTACCCCATCTCTACACCCCTGTGCTCCCTCCTCTTGTCCAGACGTAGGGCTCGTATTCTTCCTATTTATCAATAAGCAACATTTTAACTTCTAGCTCCTTCCTAGCCTTTGTCCTCTTGTTTATCCCTGGACGTCTCCTACTCCAATTCCCCATCTCCTACCTCCTTCGCCTCTTTTTATACATCACACAGCTGGCTCCACTTTATGTCCATAGCTAGCCCTCTTCTGACTACTCTTCCCTCCACTAGTGTTGCCTCCTCATGCTGATGGCTTGAACCTCTGCGTCTTATCTCTGAAAATCACAGAGAACAACATGGCCCTTGCTATTTTTTAACAGGCCTGAGAATCACCTTGTTCCACTGTGAAATATCTAGGTACAGCATAAGGTCCCAACATACATCTTCTTTCTGTGCTCAGATTCCTCCATACAGTAATTGAGGCTCATGTAAATTGATCAGTGGGAGACAACGCAAGACTGGGTAGGTAACAGCTCTACAGAGAAGAAAGAAAAGTAGCTTAAAGTTGAGTACTTTTTGCAGACATGTTGAGATCCACTGCGATACTCATGATCAAAGGCCGGCAGTGCAAGCTGATGTCGTTTGAACTTGCTCTGCTCCATACGGACCAGAGCTGGTGTTGGTGGGTCTCGCCACTCCGGAATGAAGATGATAAAGGACAGTGGTTCTTTTGAACTCTCCAGAAGTTTCTGAAAGGAAAGATCAGAGTAAAAGATTGTATTACAATGAATATAAAAAAACATAATTTTGTTGATGCAGAGGAAAGGAAGAGGTCCTTTGAGGATAGGGAATCTTTGAAAAAGGGCCTTCCCCTCTTCCTCAATGTAACATGTTATTCCAAAAAGTGATCTTAAAAACACAGCTGAAATAAGCAAAAAATTACTCACAAGCACTAGCATTAAAATACATATTAAATTACAATATATTTCTAAAAACTGAAATTTTACAAATAAAACATGCACATAAGAAGTACATTTTTCTATCCTATTTAAAGACCGGTCCAAAACAATCAGATTGAGGTACTGGATGAAAGTCATAAATATTAACGCACCATTCTCCTTCGATTTTGTTCCTGAAAAGCTGAAGACAAAGTGCTGGGATTTTGCATTCTTTGCTGTTACAACCAAGTTGATTTATCTATTCAGATGCTTCCCCGAGCACTCATTTAAGTACCATTCTTGCGTCTGCTAGCGGAATTTGCTCAGCTCATCCAAATGTATATTTGGCAGATTTATTAGATGAACAAACAGGATACTTGTTCCTAACTGACTGGTTAGATAATGCCTACTAGCAATGCCTGCCTGTACTGGCTGATCTGATTCATGGTAGAAACAGTTCCAGAAATGAATGGCCTGCCCTGACTGGGTGGGTGGAAGCATTTACGGCCGCCGACGAGCAGGCTCGACTACACGGCAATTGAGTTGCGTAGTAATCTACTAATGTCGCTGAGACACGACAGCGAAAGAGTTGAGCTGTAGAATACACCCTACCCATTTCTTACATAAACATTATCTCTTTTTACACAAGCACTAAGTAATATTGTGCTTGCTCTCCTTCCTGCTTACGAAATTGTCTCGTGGGATGCTCAGTCAATTATCTGTCCTGAGGATGACCATGTACGTATGACAAAGGTCGAAACGTCGTCAACGCAATTGTGGCCGCAATTTATGGAGGACACATTGTTTTGTGCGTTGTAGTTCCAGTAGTGTTTTGGAACTCCGACTTTTATGTAACCTCGTTTTGTATGCCACTTGTCTGGTCGTGTATGTTTATCAATTGTTATATGTACCAGTGTATATGTCTGAGCCTCACGATATTTATTTATTTATTTTTTTTTTTTGCAGAGTTTTATATAGCGCGAACTAGAACCGAACCGAATCAGTTATCAGAGCGCTTTACATAGCACCAGTTATTACTTTTTTATTAAATAAATTACTCTTTATATGTTTCTCTAAGAAATCTTGTTTCCTGTATATGGCCATACTTTCTATTATTGCCCCCCCCCTCCTTTTTTACTATGTGGTGTGCAGTGTTCTTTGATTTAAGTACTTGTGTCTAAATTATGTTTGTGTTATGATACTTTTGTGTATGCTGTGAACCATTGTTTGGATAAAATACTGCCCCGACTTTCAGCATGCTTAAGTATTATAACTGCATTGTGGGAGACTACTTTCCTTGGATAGGCAGGTGCACCTGTGGGATCACTAACCTTGCACAAATGAGTCAGATGATGAATTGATTAGGGAAAGACTTGTGAATCGGTAACCCTAATAGGTTGATGTTTCACTGACACCACTAAAGGACTGTATGGTGAATTATGGAAGAGTCACTTTGTTATCCCAATTTTTTGTCTTCCGGAACCACTGGTCCTCATGATAATAGATTCACTGTACCATAGACAAAGTAAGGTAAGGCATAGTAGACTCTTTTCCTAACTAGACTTAAAATGTGAATGACTTTTCTGAGGAGTGCTAAAGTTTCTTCCTAATTCCTCTGTGCTTCTACAACATGTTTTCTGTGTCCCTATAATGCAGCAAAAATATACATTTTCAAAATAAACATTTTATATAATATAATGTAGCTAATTTTGAATGTGTTCAAACATAAAACACCCGTTGTCTCGTTGCTGAAGGTGCCACTTCAGACATGCCTTGTTAAAATTAATGGTACAATGCCCATAATTGTGTGCTCATTTCCAAGCCATTGCTGTGGGGAATTGGGTGCACATAATCTATTATTGCAGTTATCTATGGGCGGCAGGTGAGACTTCCTTTTACAAAAAACAATGTAGTTCCCAGTCAGTCCATGGTGGCTTGGGGTAAAAGGAACACTCTTGAAATACAAGAGCTGAGTTCAGCTCCTGCAGCACAAATAATTATTTTGGACCCTGCTACAAAACCACCAAGAGAATATTTCTCTAGTTTGGGTACCTGCCACAGATGGTTGGTGCTTTGAAAGTTTTCCCTGCTTTGGCGAGGATTCAAGAATTATTTAGAGTTATTAGACTTTTTATTTGAAGTTATAAGAAAAATCATGAAGCAGTCCATTGGGTGTCAAACCAAAAGAACAAAGAAAGAGGAAGCATATTTTTGCAAGTATTTCTTACCTCAAAATGAGTAACCATGACATCCATCAACTCCTCGCAGAATGGAGGGTTTGCCTCAAAGGATCCACTGACGGGGAAGAAATCCAGACATGGCCTGAAAGAACCAAATGGCAATATCAAGAGAGCAATCTGGGTAGTGTGTGGGTGTGTCCATTTGGAAAGCAAATACAAAGGATATGTATCTTGTTAAAGAGAGAAGGCTCAGGAAAAGGCTAATAGTAGGTGAGTGGGAAATGGCAAAGGAAAGGGACAAAGTTGTTGACTAGTTCTAGGGCTGGGGGTCCAATGGACCGAAAGCACGAGAAAAAGGGAGCACATGAGTTCTCTGAACATGAAATTGGTGCACATTAATGGACTAAAATTATGAGGCATAAGGAGAGGGCTCAGACTATGAGAGCAGCAGAGAAATGCATATAATAAGAAACTACAGAGACTGCTTAGGAGAGGATATTGAGCCTGAGCCCAGTGGGAAAGCAAAAGTATGTTTGTGTATCTTGCATTACGGAGGCATCACGGGAGACTGAGGAAAGGCATCGTGTATGGAACTAGTTGGGTGCTGCATTAGGGTTTAAACTCTGTTGCTGGTAGAATAGATAAGGCTGTCATTTGATCTGGAGAGTGGGACACTTGAAATAGTTGTTAATTCGAGGACTACAAAGCATATACTTGAAGTGGAAATCCAGGATTTTATGCCGGAGTGAAGGAAGCAAAAATATGCTGGTGTGGCATAGAAGAAATAAGTAGGAAAAGTCCGTAAGTTCGAGAGAGTAGAGAGGACCATTGTTTGGAGGTAGGCTTGGACAGGAGAGGGAAAAGCAGAAAAGAGCTGCCTTTAGAGTGCTTAAAAACACCATAGATGTGATAAAATACTACGTGACATGGCAAGTAAAGCAGTGAAGGATTAAGAATATGGAAATGAAAGCCTTTCAAAAGGAATCCCAAATAGGACTCCTAACATGTTGTAATTACCACAGTGTAAATTAACAGGGTGCAGAACGGAAAGATGTGTGACAGCACATAGTTCCAGGTTTCATGACTGCATGTTTGACTAAATGCTACAACCTCTACGCCCAAACCAGAACCTCACACACAACTCACCCTCTTGATCCAAAGTAGCCATCAGTATCTGCAAACGCGGAGCAAAACTGCTTGAAGTAACAGTTGAGCGGCGAGGCAAAGCATTCGAACGTCACACCAAAATGCTTATTTAGGGCTTCAAATACATGAACAGGTAGAGCACCCTGCAGGCCTGTGCCTTCATATAGCCCAACTCCAAACATCACCTGAGAAAGAAAGAGAGCTTTAATTGAACCCCGACCCCAGAAAATACCACTATCTCCCTCACTCCCAACACACTTTGATAATCAAAATTGTATGATACATTTCTGAGAAAGAAGGAAACAATTTCTCCATGAATTTGAAAGCTACAACACTTTCCGCCTCATAGGTTGTCCGATATTGCAATCTCGAGATTCTAGTTTACGTTGACAACCCCCCCCCCGCTTTTAGTCTTGTACTTTACATGGTACTATTACAAATTCCACCTCAATTGTCTCAATTTTATAAACTGGATTATGTAGTGTTTTTTTTTGTTTTTTGTAAAGCGCACAGCTGCCCCAACGGGGCGTCCCGGCGCTGTATAACGCTGTGGAACCCTTGCTGGCTCTCCCTGTGAGATGCCTCTCTTGGGCACCCCCAAGCTGAAGCCAGGCATCCCAGTGTTGTAGGGGCCGTTGTGGAGATTACGCAAGCTATTGCCCAGAGTTGCAGCGTGGGACCCATGATTAGAGTAGGCGCCGATGTGTGACTTAGCAATCACTGTGTGTGCGTTTTAAAAGATGTGTGGACCAATTTGAAAGTCAATTAAAGTAGGAGGGATTTAGAAAAATGTGGTAGCACTACATTTCCTTATCCTTTTAAGTGCTTTGCTATTTTGAAAACTATCAAAGAATCTGTAGTGTTGCTAAGAAGAGTACCCGATAATTAAAGGCAGTGCCATACTGTAACTAATCGCAGCTTAAGGTATCAAACTAATGGGTTACGCTGCAAGACACTGAGAATTTATTAGACTACTATAGTCTTAATATACCTCAACAGTCACAGTTCTATACCAGTAGGCAAGTCGAAAACTACCAGCCCAAATAGTTAAGGACAATAACAAGTAAACAACTTACCTGATATCGACGAAGTAGACACCAGACACGAGGCAGAAATTTCTCAAAAGTTGAGTCATCTATGCAGCTGTATCGATAGAGGTACCACTGCAAGACAAGACTACTGAGTTACCAGCAGATAACACCAACTACAGGAACCACTGCAAGAGAAGACTGTGGTGTTACCAAGTGACAACACTCAAACCTGTGGCTTCCTCAGCAGCAGCTTCCATTGTAGAAACATTGTAAGAGAAGGCCACTCCACAACATTACTAAGGGTTTCAAACTAACCACACACACAGGAATTACCAGGGCATAATTTTGAATTTGTGTAGAGAAATGAAATATTATTTGGAGTGGACAATAGACTACCTCAAAGGATAAGGCTACCATCCACTAGAAGACACGCAAATTAAATGAACTAAACCTGTGCTCCATTCCTGCTAACGTGACATGAAGCAGTCGTGCTTATTTAAGGCAATGTCTAAAGTATTGCAGCAGTGCATACACAGTACAGAAAGTCACATAAAACACAAATTCCAAAACCAATTTTAAAATGAAGAGAACATGTTAATGAATACAGTAACCCCAAAATGACAAAAGTCCAATAAGGGGAACCGGATATATGAATATTTAAAGATTTAAGTGAAAATAGTACAAGAAAGCACCAGTGTCAATTACAGTTCATGGAAGTGGTAGACCAGGACCGAGGTGTGATTTCAGGCTGAACGTGATGGAATCCTGGTCGGACACAACAAGTGGATTGTCCTGGTAAAAGTATTGGAAGTCAAAAAGTTTGAAAACATTTCTACACTCTAACGCAGAAAGGGGCTTTGTCAATTCTTGAGAATAAATCTCCTGGAGCCGACCACAACTGAAATTGTAGCTGCCACAGTGTAAGTGAAAACTGGATACTTGAAGCAGGTTAGTCCCCAGAAAGGACATAGTTACTTTTTCTGAGGTGAACCTTGACAGGGATGAAGCTCTTTCACAGCTAATTCAGGCCAAGTACAGGCCTGGAAAGTTGCTGTAGATCGAATGCGAACTAGCCTCCAGCACTTCAGCCAGGGTAAAGATAATGTTCTAAAACTTACAATTCGAATATATTTAATAGAAGCCGACCTCACCATTAGACTGGCTGTTCATTAAATATAAAAATACGTTGTTGACTGTAGTCTGAGCTTGTTCTGGTCAAAAGTTATAGATTAAAGTGTATAATCTGCACTTTGACTTTTCCCATGTACAGGTTATTGCCTGGACAGTGACAGTGTCGCTTTGGGCTGAGTCACTGGGGGAATAAACCATTTCCAATGTCACACATGTCCTGCTCTTAAGTATGATGCAATCGGCCTTGT
Organism: Lissotriton helveticus; assembly: GCF_964261635.1. Classification (NCBI taxonomy): domain Eukaryota; kingdom Metazoa; phylum Chordata; class Amphibia; order Caudata; family Salamandridae; genus Lissotriton; species Lissotriton helveticus. The sequence goes on along the minus strand of NC_136068.1, from coordinate 183,206,182 downwards.
GGGCAGTGAAGTGTGATTACAAGTGAATTATTGAATGCTTAAAATCAGGTTTAGATTTTCCTACCTGTTCAAAAGGTATTTTTGACACGTCTGGGCAGCAGAGTTCAAACTACTGCTGTTAGGCCTGAAGCAATGTTTTCACTTCCACTGTACTGGGTAGCACAACAGGGCGTGCAGTCCACACGTGGGTGCTGATTCACAAAGGCAAACTTACACTTTTGTGTGTTTACAATTGTTTGCTATTCACAAAGGTATTTTACAAGTACTATCTTTACGACTGTGGAGTCTCCACACATAGAAAAATATAGGACAGTACTATCTTTTTATGTGCAGAGACTCCGCTGTCAAAAACATACTACTTGAAAAATCCCATAGTGAATAGCAAACAATTGTAAACTTTCACAAAGGTGTATATGGTTACCTTCACGAATCAGGCTGCAGAACAGTAGTAAAGGTATTACAGCAAGTGTAAACTTACACAAAAGGGCAAACTTACCTTAGTAAATCAGGCCATGTGAAGATTCCCAAAGGTAAACTTATTACAAAGTGTAAATGTACTACTGTTTTTGTATTCACAAACTACAAGTGCAATGAACAAGTTACTAATCTTTGGGAAATCCTTATCTGGTAGAGACTATCGGGAAACATCCTTTACAACGCAACTTTTACCACACAGTGCTTTTACATCGCAACTTTTACAACGCAAACCATTACAACGCATTGCGCTGGGGGGCGCTCTAGGATAGGGAATAGATTTAATTTACTATCCAACACCTTCCCTAGTGTCCAAGGGGACTGGAGTTGGAATAGTAAATTAAACTATTCACTATCCTGCACCCCAAAGCGCTATGCGTTGTAATGGTATGCGTTGTAAAAACTGCGATGTAAAAGCATGCGATGTAAAAGCATGCGTTGTAATGTCATACATCCGAGACTATCTAGCCGCAGATCCCTTACCGTAGAATAATCCCCAGGCTTTCTACTAGATCCAGAAATTGTTTCGTGAGCTTTACTCCTATGCGCCCATAGGTGGCGGCGTTCAGCACCACCTGGTGTCTGTGCCAGAAGTGATGTACGCAGTGCCTTTATAGGAGCCACCCTGGCGTGCTGACGTCAGTTTCTTTTCACGATTTTCAATGCCAAGAGCACGGAGCGACAAAGAACATCTAACACTGGTGTGGAAGACTAAAACCCAGAGTGGGAACAGCCTTACTTAACCCTAGAAATCTGTTGGATAAGGAATCTGCGGCTAGACAGTCTCTGCCAGGTAAGGCGCTACCAAAGGTAAGTAACTTGTTCATCTGACAGAGACTTCTAGCCACATAGATACCCAAGCAATACCTTCCAAGAGGTGGGTCTGCAGAAAGAATTCACAGTAGAAAGTCCTGCAGGACCGAACGGGCAAAGTGCCCATCTGACGGACCAGATTGTCCAGGCAGCAGTGCTTGATGGACGTATCCAGAGAAATCAATGTTGCTGCCTGGCAGATGTCTGGGACCGGAACTCAGTGTGCTAATGCAGTAGTTGCAGCCTTAGCACTGATGGAATGGATGCACAAACTCTCAGGGGGTTGCCTCTTGGCCAGTGCATAGCAGATTTTAATCCAGAGGACGATTCATCTAGAGACACAGCCTTCCCCTTCTTGGTTCCGACATACCCCACAAAAAGTTGGTCATCCACCTGGAAATCTTTTGTGCAGTTAAGGTAGAATAACAACGCTCTTTTTGGGTCCAGTCGATGAAGTCACTCCTCTTCCTTAGATGGATGCAGTGGAGCATAATAGGTAGGCAGGGTGATGGACTGACCTAGATGAAAGCGAGTGACAAATTCCGGCAGAAAGGAAGCTCTAGTGCAAAGAAACAGCTTGTCTGAGAAGATTGTTAGGTATCGAGACATAGATGACAAAGCCTGAAGCTGACTGACCCTTCAGGCAATTGTTATCGCCACTAGGAAGGCTGTGTTGATGGTAAGGAGCCTAAGAGGACAGTTATGTAGTGGCTCAAGGGAGTGCACATCAGAAATGTAAGCAGGAGATTGAGGTCCCACTTAGGCATGATAATGAATGAAGGGGCAAACATAGGTTGAAGACCTTTCAATAACCTATTTACAACGGGGGATTTCAACACGGATGGCTGATCTGACAACTGCAGAAAGCCTGAGATGGCAGAAAGGTAGCTCCTTCAGATGCTCAAAGCAGAGCCCTGCTGGGCAAGAGAAAGAATAAACAGAAGGACCTGAGAAAATGGAACAGAAAGAAGGTCAACTTCTGCACACCATGCCGCAAACTTGCCCCGGGTCAGGCATATACTGTCTTGATGGTGGAGGGATGCCTGGCTGCCAAGATAACATTGAAAAGTTTAGGCGGAAGGTCGAAAGCTGTAAACTGTTGCTGCTCAATCTTCACGCATGAAGGCAGAGAGTTGACAGGTTCGGGTGGAGAACCCTCTCCTGCTGCTGCGACAGAGGACCCTACCGAATAGGCAATCTGATCAGAGGACCAATGACCATGCTTAACAGCTTTGAAAACCAAACTCTCCGAGCCCAGTCCAGAGCCACAAGGATAACTTGAGCCCACTCATTCCTGATCTTTGAAGGGACTCTGGGCAGGAAAGGCATACAGGAGACTAGAGTATTCAAGCAAGAGCCGCCTTGGAAACTCATATTTTAAGCAACAGTGGTCCTTAGAAAAATTGGAATTAGTAAACCAAAAAATTAATATAGACCCGGTCAGTGCTATATTAAATGGACATGTCCAGCCAGACAGAGGTCTAATATTTACTGATAAACAAATTTCAACAGTAATTTGCAAAGTAATAATAATAATAATACAACTATTTATAAAGTGCAAAACAGTTACCGCCCGAAGGTGGTGTCCTGGCGCTAAATTAAAGCAACAGCACAATAAAAGGACAAGGACAGAATCAAGAATCAAATCCCCCTACAGAATCAATCTTGGTTAGAAAGCCAAGTCTTGACTGCCTTACATAAAGAGGGACACAGGCCTGTGTCCTACTAAATCCATACAGTACAAAACAAAACAACAACAGGAGGCACAGGCAAAGCTTATGGTTTGCTACACATGAACATTTCACAGTGTCAGAGAACAAATCGCGAAGAACACCTTTTCAGTTTTTCAAATGAACAATTTCAAGCGTATAAGGTGTTTTTATCGTGTCAACGGCGTTTCGATCCTTTGGGTTAAATGTGCGGATCATCATCAGGACATTTATTATATGCCTGTTGGATAGAGCCTTATTAAACGAAAGGTCCAATTAGGGAGCTTGGGTTAGGGAGAGGTATCGGCATCAATGGCGGCATCGGAGTAATTTAAGGAGGTTCACTCTCAGTCGAGGAGTCCGGAGAGCCGTGTGTTCGTGCTCAGTTGGCGCAATAGCCAGTATTAAGATGTGCAGGGCTGAATAGCTGGGGTCTGTGTCCAACGGTGGACAAAGAGAGCGAACCTCCCTAAATTACTCCGATGCCGCCATTGACAACGATACCTCCCCCTAACGCAAGCTCCCTAATTAGAACTTTCGTTTAATAAGGCTCTATCCAACAGGCATATAATAAATGTCTGAATTGGTTGAATCTCCCCCATCTGCCATAGCCTGGAAGAGTATGGCCCGGGCCTCCTCTGAGACCATGTGCAGCACCTGCGCAACTGAATCCTACAGTGCATGGAGGTAACAGCCCAAAAGGCATGCAGTGTTCACTGACCACAGTGCCAGCCTGGTGGATGAAACCCCCAAGGTGTCCAGCCTCTTGGATTCCCTATCCAGTTGGGTGGTAGTGAATGCACCAGAGTTTACACAGGAAGTGGATGCTTTGATCACCAGTGTAGGGCATTGCATGAGGAAACTGGAGTCCCCAGGGGCAAGGCAATGGCAGGAGGCATTTGTCCGGGTCACAGGAGCCCCTCTGCAGGGTTTGGACCAGGTACCAAGCAGGACATCGAAGGTTTTATTAAATGGGATAAGCAGTTCTGGTGGGGGCGGGGGGTCACTCTGGCTGAAGCACCTCTGCCACTCAGGTCCAGGACCTCGGCCCCCTTCTCACACCTCAGCAAAAGAAGCTCCCTCCCCTGTAGTCACTGTAGGAGGAGAGACCATGCCAGTATCTGGGAGGTGATAAGTCCACTGGTGTCTGGCAAGTCCTCACACCTGTCCGTGTTAGGGTCTAGGGGCTAGTATTCCTAAGGGTCCAGTGGGCAGTCCCATTTGCAGTACTGGGAGTGTCAACATCAGGACCGGCGTTGAGGTGGTACGACTGGCGCTGGTCCAGATCCATCTGTAGATTAAAGGGGCCTGACTGGTGCCGGGGTGGACGCGCCAGGGGAGTGTCCTCCCGAACCCGCGGGCCCAAAGGTGAGCCACGAGGACAAGGCCGCCCAAATATGAGGTGCATGGCCTCATATAAGTGCCGAAGTGGGGAGGGGGTCGCTCCGGCTCCCGGAAACTCAATCAGCCTCGCTCCGTAGTACTCTTTCTTCTTGTGTGACTTAGCCTGAATGCCCGGACGGCTTTGACCGCGACGAAGATCGATGACTACATGACCGATCCCGGGACCTTCCTCTCGACCAGGATCGGGACCGTCGCGGCTTGAGGAATCGCTCACCATCATCCATCAGGGAGACATTTTCAGTGGGTACCAGTCTGTTCCACGAAGGCTGAACAACGATCAACTTTTACAACGAAGGCTGAAATATGCAAGCCCTACCGCGCATATAGTATTGTATCGTAATTGCATTTATATAGCGCTTACTACCCCTGACGAGGCCTCGATGTGCTTTTTCGACGAGTAGCACGCTACTCCAGGACCTATAGAGGATTAGTGTTGAATAAGTATAGTGAAACATGCAAGTACGTTTTAAGTGCTGGATAGGTTAGTCACTTATTTGGATTTGGAATGATAGCAAAGGTTTGTATTTATATAGCGCTTGTTGAGGCACGCTATTCATACCTCATCTAGGCCTGTACGCCTCCTTTGACAGTTCACCACCACACCCTCCTACTGTGGACAGAGCAGCATGGCACCTCAGTGAACTGGATCTTTTGTACCTTGCTTATAGATCTACCATCTTCTCAGTCTTTTTAGGTCTCGCCTGGCGTTGCAGTCCGCATGCGCTGCTCGCTCTGCGAGGGCATCTTGGAATTGATACAGTTTCAGAAGGGGACTTGAAGCCCTGCCCTTGTTTTCAATTGGCTTGCGTCATTGTTTATGTTAAACGATGGCACGTGATGGGAAATCGGACTTTTTTGTTACCGACCTGCCCAGTTTTAGGACGGCCCATTTGGATAGGCCGACGCCATCTTTGTTTCCTGTGACGTAGGAGGGTATGCTCCTAGCTTGTTTCTATCAGCTGTTGCCCCGTCAAAACACTGCGTTAACCGCGCATGCGTGAAAAATTTTTTTGCAGACTAATGGCGCTCTTTCAGTCAAAGGCTCTGACTACGGCACATGTGCACGCCTTTCTTACATGCACCTCGGTACACACAGCGAATCTCCCCGTTTGGCCCATTCATCATCAACTTGCGATCACTGCCGCCACGATCGGTGCACGCTACCCTAGATAAGGTCGCCACCGCTGCCTGCTTCGCTGTCAAAACTCCCGCGAAGAACCAACTACTCTATCCCTCTCGCCGTTTGTATACACCCTGCCCACACTGCACATTTATAGGTCAGATAAAAACCAGTGGACGCATTTTTGGCTGTTCTATTGGACATGGCCTTTGACAAAAAATATTTAGTGCCAATCAAAGCGATACCTCATTGCAAACGAAAAACAAGCAAACTACATCCTTATTGGTAGGGTAGTAAAGATTGCATGCACATTTTCCAAATAGTGTCCTTTGGCTCAGTACTGCAGTAATTGGTTGCAAGCAGCCACTAGCTGTGAAATGTCGTTAGTGAGGGATGTTTTGCCGCTCAATGACGGACACGGAAGCAGATGGATCCTCTCCTAGCAGTAGTCGCGTTAGGAACAGAAGGCACACCCGGCTAGCAAAGGTGAAATTCCAAATGCGGAAATTGGAAAATAATATCAGAACGCAAGGGTGCCATTTTGAGGGCTACCCGATCTGCTCTTTTCAAGTGTTCGAGGAAAACCTTCCATCTAGCCAGTATAGTTTTACCTTTAGACTCCTCACGGTTGCTCCCATTGTCTTGTATTCTAGTTCCATTTAAGTAGCGCTTCCTACCCTTTATGCGACATTAAAGCATTTGCTTTTCTTCATTTCCCTATTTTTCCTGCTATTGTTACTATCTTGTTGTTACCCGCTCTTCATCCGTCCACAGATTGGGGCTGATTTTTACCCTGCTGTTACCCACCAATGTCTTCACAACAACTCCCATACAGTGCACCTGTCCCTCAAAATTCTCCCCAGAGGAAAGGTGAGAGAACGGTAGACACCACATCTATGTTTGGTATGCTACTTGTTTTTGTTCATCAGTATGTGGTACTTATTTTCTGCTCATCTGTAAAGCGCTGTACCAGTAAATGTATATATCTAGCGTTTACTACCCCTGACGAGACGTTGAAGCGCTTAACACCAGGCAGCAACACATCTGTGTTGGATATGCTACTAGTTTTTGTTCATTAATATTTGGTTATTTTTTTTTGTTGCTCTGTAGAGCGCTGTAATGCAATGTGGACAGTTTCGCAGCATAGATAACAGATAAAATAAACCTGTTGGATCTTAAATGCCCACTATCCCAATAAAATTACATTCTATATGGTGTGTTATGTATACTTTGTTTCCATTGTGTGTGTTTTTGTAATGGTATTATTTTACCCATGTCCTGTTCTTGTCGTCTTTCTCTCCCTTGGTTTTGCCGAATGTAGAGTGTAATAACACAAAACTAAGAGCAATGAGAAGGAAAAGAACGGGAAAATACCATAAAAACAACACACAACGGAAACCTAAAGTATATTCAACAGCGTGATGCAGATTTACACATGAACTTACATGCAGAACTTTATATGAAACCAGCAACGTGTTGTGATTTTGCACACTTAAAGTATAGCGTTAATGCTTATCCAAAGGTTTTATCCCAGTTCCCAGATAAACAGTGTTTGCACTCCCCTGTAGGCTGGCACAGATAATGTTCAGTGCCAATCTGCAAGAGAATGCAAAGACAGCATCTGGAATAAAACTGTTACATCAACATTAAGCCATCTGGTAGTTGCACTGAGACTGTTAATATAAATTCAAGAAGTGTTTCCTCTAGTTATTTTTAGATAGAACTCATCCGTCGCCAGTCAATGATTGTACACATACAACATAACCACGTAGCATTTCTTTCATCCACTTCTTTAGTCAATTGTTTTGTTAGGCTCAAGCCTGAGACAGTTGTCGCTTTGTAGCACTGGTGATGTAGTGAATGATTGCAGGTTGGGTTAAAGCTAAGTTCATGATAACTGGGCTGTGGGGCTATGAATTATTCACTTAACTCTAGCGACTGGCAGGATTCAAACTCCATGTTTTTTTTTATTATTAGAAGAGAACTTGAAAGAGGAGTTTGGGCAAACTATTCCACACTTTGAAACAGTGCATTTTCAAATCTTCTTGAAGTCAGTCAGATTTGGTTGGGACCTAAGGTCCTCCATTCGGACCCCTATCACTTGGTTTGCCTGCCTCTGTACTACGTTAGGCAGAACATGATGTACATTATCGGATTTGCATTGCTGGACCTCAGGATATGGTTGGGTGCATATAATTAAGCATTTTGGGCAATAGGCTTCCCATACGTAAAAATGGTTTAGAGAAGTTTGGACTATTTTCTTTGTGCCTGGGTGAGGCAGTGAAGGCCTACGAGAGCTGGGTGATGTGCGTCAACACCTTTGGGTTGAGGCAAAGCTTGGCTGCCTGGTTTGTAATTTCATAATCTCTTTCTTTTGATCTTCTGCATAGACAATGTTGCAGTAATGCATTCTCAACACCACCAAGGCCTCGGTCCACTTGAGACAATGTGATAATAGCAACAACAAAGGACTGTTCTCACCAACATAATGTAATAATGTAATAACTGTTTTTTAGAACTAGAGTAGTGATTTGATGGCTCAACAAGAGATAGCACCAACCCACGCTCTAAAATTCTTAACTAATTCAGCTGGGTTCACTGGCTCCTTTCTTCCAGCCAGTTGAACAGTGCACTGTCATCAAATGATTCTTAGTTTTACAATTTACATCTCTAAAACATTCAGACTAATATAACTACCCTTCCTCTAGATGTGTGCATTGTTCAGACATGTTAGTAGGACGCCCCACAAATGAGCTTTCAATTTTTGAATAGGCACAATCCATTCTAATTTTCTGGCTAAGGGTATATACAAAAGACTGGTTCAAGTGAGTGAACACATCCAATTTTCTGAGCATTCTATTAACATTTTATGATTTACAATAGCATGCCGCCAACAATTCAATAACAATTAGGATTTTAGTCAGTCAGTCAGTCAAATACTTTTATTCGATTAATAAAAATCACAAAAAGACACAAGATATAGATCATCACAAACAATACAATACAACAATATAGACTTGGAAGCCTTGCAGCTCTCACAGAGAGTATCCTTCCCCACTCATCAGGGTGGGCACATACTGGACCCGTTTTTTACTAATCTAGAGAACATAACTATATGCCCACCTACCCAGCTGATATGGACGGACCATATGTTGGTGAAGGCATCTATCTCCCTGTCGGACTCTCTCTTCGTGACGCAGAACAAAATTACTTTTTTACGCCAGTGGAACAAATTAAAATTAGAAGACTTCTATCTCTTATTAGAGAAGACACCTTTGCCTCCCTTCTCGGATGTTAATTCTGGCTACGAATCTTTCTGTAATTGGATTGCCATGGCCCTGGACTCTCTAATTCCTTTGGTTCGATCCAACTGTCGGACTAAAACTCATAGTCCTTGGTATGATGAGACCCTAGCGTCTTTTAAGAGAGACTGTAGGAAAGCAGAAAGGCGATGGAGAAAAACTTATGATCCCGCGCTTAAAATCTGCTACCTTACTTTAACTAAGGCATACCATAGAGCGATCTGTCGAGCCTGTGCTGCATATTATGCGCAGGAGTTTCGGAACAGCCCTAACCCCTCTAAACTGATTTTTAAGGTCCTAAAGGACCTCATGGCGAAGAGGGCTACAGCAGCGGAAATCTGTACAGACTCCCACTGTGAAAGTCTGGCTTCTTTTTTCATTCAAAAGGTGCAAGCAATTTACCGCACCTTTCCAACTGGTATGCAATACTCGGTCTTAGATGGCTGTCCGAGGGGTGAGGTTGTGACTCTGGACCGGCTGGCCCCCCTCTCTGAGGAGGGGTTTGATTTATTGAGCCAAAAAATTAAATCTGGCTCCCCAGCGGACCCGCTTAAACCGGCCCAGTTTAAGAACATACAGGCAACATGTCGCATACCTACGCTAGCTCTTATCAACCTGTCACTGGCTTCAGGGACTGTGCCCAACAGGTGGAAGCAAGCGGTAGTAACACCTATTTTAAAAAAGCCTTACCTAGATCCGGCAAAACCTGAGAATTATCGCCCTATCTCACTGCTGCCGTGGGCCGCCAAAGTCACCGAGGCCCACGTGAATGGGATCCTGGCTGACCATCTCGCCAAAGCTAACATCTTGGACCCTACTCAAAATGGATTTCGTGCAGGCCATAGCACGGAGACTGCCTTGTTGTTTAGGACTGAACATCTGCGCTCCGTGCTGGACACCGGACGAACAGCGGCACTCCTGTTATTAGATCTGAGTGCCGCATTCGATACGGTGTCCCACGAGATCCTGGTGCGGCGGTTAGAGGAAGTAGGCGTTAGGGGGTCTGCTTTATGTTGGTTCCGTTCCTTCCTGTCTGATAGATCGTTCCAGGTTGCAATCCCACCCGGTAAATCTACCTCTCACCCGCTTACATTGGGGGTCCCACAGGGATCATCGTTGAGCCCCACTTTATTTAATATATATGTCAGACCGCTGGCTGATGTAGTCAAACGCTGGGGCCTGACAATGGTTTCCTATGCGGACGACACACAGCTGGCGGTCACATTAAGTGGGGACTCAGCTGTGGAGGCCCTCAAGTTTTGCGAGGGGCTTCGTGCGGTGGCCAATTGGATGAATCAGAACTGTCTCCAATTGAACACCAAGAAGACAGAGGTCATGGTGTTTGGTAAGCAACCTGGGTGGTGGAATGATCACTGGTGGCCCCCTGAGCTAGGAATGACCCCTTCTCCTGCCATGGAGATAAAAAATCTTGGAGTCTGGCTGGACCCTACCCTTAGTTTCACCTGCCATACTGAGAGGGTGGCCGCCTCCTGTTTTGGTATCATTAGGGGCATCAGGCCGGTACTGAAATTCTTCGATGCCCCCACTAGACAGCTTGTGGTCCAGGCCTCAGTACTATCTAGGTTAGAGTACGCCAGTGCTCTGCTAGCAGGAACAAACCAGGCGGAACTCAAGCGGCTGCAGCGAGTACAGAACGCCGCAGCAAGAGCGGTGGTAGGACTGCCTAGGTGTTCGGTTTCAAGAACACTGCAGGCGCTCCATTGGCTGCCAGTTGCTCGGAGGATCGAGTTTAAGGTGCTCTGCTTGGCTTTTAAAATTTTAAAAGGCACGGCCCCCCCCATATTGATGAATTTACTGACCCCTTATGTCCCTTCGCGATCACTGAGATCGATGGGTCAGAATCTGTCTGTTGTCCCACGTTTTTTGTTGAGTAGGACTGGCGGCCGCTCTTTTCGAGTGGTAGCCGCAAAACTGTGGAACTCTCTTCCTGCTGAAATTCGAGCATTGGAAGATCTATTCCAGTTCAGACGTGCTATTAAAACCGTTCTTTTTAATAAAAATCTTTGATTCTGCGGCTTGTTGCAATGTTGTGTTTACCTTCTCTGGGCGCCAGGACGCCCCTTGGCTGGGGCAGCTGTGCGCGGTACAAAAGCAGTTAACATAACATAACATACATTTCTGATTAATAATAAAAAATATAAGAAATATAAATAACATGTCAGGTTAAAAAAATTTAACATATTTCATAAATTTAATAATACATTTAAAATTATTTCTTTCTTAAAAAAAATTCCATAAAACATTTAAGTGACTAATTTATAAGAAAGCGCCAGCACAACTAGGATGATTCAGTTATAATATGTTGGTGCCGTATTTTAGGGCGCTTCTTGTTTATGCGAACAGCTGCCACTAAAAAACTTGCTACATGGAAAGTTACACGTGCACTGGACAAAAGTTGTAAAAACACGAGCGCAAGCCTGACCTGTAAGAAGCCCGCCTCCCGCAAAATTGGAAACAGATATTTTTTTCTAATTTGTGCATAGTGTTCGCAAAACATGATGAAATGTAATGTGTCCTGTATAGAAAAGTAGTCGCAATCACAAGGGTTTGCGTTAACAGGTGTATCCCACGTTGCAAAAGAACCAAGCAGCAAGTGTATCAAGTTTAAGCGAAATCTAGTTAAAAGAAAACGATGAAATGGTCTAGTTACAAAAGCTAGGTAGGGTTCTAGGCCTGGGCTGGTAGTAAGTACATAATTTATTCTAACGAGCGGTTTTCTCATCTCTATCTCCTCCCGCTCTGCCGCGAACAGGTTTAACAGTGTGGATTTTATCACTATAACATCCTCTTTATTTATGCGATCAGGAAAGTAAAAAAGCTCAATACGCCCCACAATTGAAAGCATCGATTTAACATAAACCAACCATGGGATACTATGAGCTCTGTCCAGGGCTAGACAGTCTTTAAGGATCAGATGATTTAAGGAAATTTCCTGGTTAAGCCAAGTTTTTAACCAGCAGATAACAGGGGCGGATTTAATTTGATCTGTGACAAACCCAATACCTAACTCTGAGTGTGTGGTAAAGGTGGGAGTAGACTGGGGAACAGAAAGCAGAGATCTTAAACATTTGTTTTCCACCTTCTGGATATTATCAGGTTATATATATCCCCATTAGGATTTTAGTTTGAACATTGTCAAGTCAAGATATCCAGAGTTTTTTTTCTTTCGAATATTGATTATTAGTTTCTGTGCCTCTCCTAGTCTGAAACATGATTATCTGTTGTTTGAGTTTACCTATGCAAACAAAAGTGAGAGAGAGAAAAGCATGGGGAAAGACCTGTTCGCTTTCTCAACCAATCAATACTATAACCACAGAAAAACTAGTTTGCTATCTATTTTACTAATGTTCCAAAGACCAGTTTCTCATAATCTTCAATGCTGAGGTACCTTGGAACCCACAGGGAGTTTTAAAAGAACCCTCACTCACCAGCCTAGTTGGTGACATACTTCATCATTGGGTTCCCACTCTGGTTGCCGAATGCTTCCAGGGTGTGCTATGACGCCTGATTACAGCAGAGCAGGGTTTTTTGGTGATCTTTTACTTTGTGTTAGGAAATCTTGAGCCAATTTGAACATTACCTTTTACTATCACAATTCGTCAGTTTTTAATAGTGGAAGTCTCGGTCAGTGTTAAAAACAATGGTGGATAAATGGCAACTAACAACCATTGGCAAAGCCAATAGTCCTGGCATGTTGTAGGTGTAATGTTAATTGTGGCCGCTCGTGTAGGAAGGCAGCAGGGGGCGGCGGACGACTCCACAGAGAAACATTGCGAGGGTCCCACGAGAAGTTTAATGAGTGAGTTTACAGGTAAACCGGAGGCGCCCCACCTGATCTGAAAATAGCGCCTCCTTTCCCCTTTGCAGCTACTACACGGTGGGCTCCCCATGAGGCCCTTGGAAAAGGTGTGGTGGTTCCAGAGGGGTCCCAAAGTCCATGTCTACCATAAAGGGTTTACACCACTGCAGTTGGAAGACGAACAGATTTACTCTCGTATTTACGAGAGTTTAAGTTATTGGCATTATGATTAAGGCTCCCGGTTTTCCGTTTAAACACATTTTTACATATAAATACTGAAGGAAAAATATTTTCCTTCCGTCTGTATTTATGAATAGAAGCGGAAAAATACAACCAAATCGGATTCCGAGAATTGTTCTGCAATCCGCACTCCAGCCCTGAGCCCAGGGTTGGCTGACATGCCCCTTTTCCTGACAGCGGGGTATGCCTGCCCACATTAACACCTGCTGGGCCATTAATCTCTGGCAGGGGCCTAGTTAACACTTAAATGGACTTTTAAAGACCTTCGAAGTACTCGGGTGCAGCTGCGATAAGCTCATGTTTGTGTGTGCCCTGGAAGCTGTCTCAGCCCGGGCTGACACACAAAGGGGGCTGGGGAGGGGGGGCTGAAGCCCTTTGAGCACAATGGGTGTTGCACGCCAGTCTCTAGCACTTCACCCAAAAGAGAGGCAGCCATGTGTGTACACACTGCAAGAACGAGTGATTCACACCTGATCTTGTACACACAGCGTTGCTGCCGTGTATTTTATTAAGAGTACTCAAATGTGCCCGGACGGGCAGGTGCAAGTCTTGCAGCACCTCACCCAAAAATGAGGTGCCCAGGTCTGTGCCCAGCAGCCTTGAAGAGGAACGCCTACTTCACCAAGGCATTAATTTGCGCACCTGGAGGCAAAGCCTGTGCGCCCTACGATCGTTACTGGTGGCTCCAGGGGCAATCTGCTACTACCCACCTAGTAACTCCCCGGGCAGCTGCCTCGTAGTGCCTTACAGCAGCATTGCTCTGGAAGCGCAGTGCTGACAGGCACGCGTGTTTGCTGCCAGCATTGCACATTTTCACTGATGCCAGTAGTGAGCAGTGATGCACACAATTACGTGTTCTCTCCTAATTCAGGGTTTAAATGACATTGAAGTTACCAAGGGTGCAGAGGTCGAAGCTGCTAATATGAGGGGCCCCTTCTGCTTGGCTCAAGGGGCCCTTGAACTAGTGACAGCCCCCTCGCTTTGTGAATGTTCAGCCTATGTTTTCTGAATGCAGACAACCAACGGTGCCAAACGTGAAGGCGATGAATTGAAAGCGCCTTTCAGCACATCTAATCCGGGCCAAAGTGGGAACACATGTTGTGTGAGTGCTCTGTGCCCCAGAGGGCAGGTGCTTTCCACACTCGTGTGCAAGTAGCAAAGGAATTCGGAGGCGAAACTGCAGTCATGCCATGTCATGTCCTCTGCAGGCAACCGTAGTTGGCAGAGGCAGAACTTGAGCCAGATTTCAGGGGGCGGGGGGGAGGGGCTAATTTCAAGTCACTGAAAGTGCACAGGTGCACTTGTCTAAATTCTAAATGTGTTTACATTTAATAATCATGGCTAATGACAGTGTTTTCAATATTGTAACACCAGCAGCTCACTAATACTGCAAGTAATCTCTGTGGCAAAGTTTTCAGATGACTATATTGTGTTTACTTAATTTGGTGCATATATACATTTAGCTAAACCCATAACAACCATGTGCACTGTCTATTTAAATAAATGTGGAAAAATACTAGCTGCAAAGTATTTTTTGCTTGCGACAAAAATAAATACAGATATATACAGATAAAATGACAAAAAAATGTATCTGGATAAATACAGATGGAAATGTTAAAAAAATTAAATATCATAAAACCGGGGGCCCTAATTATGATTGACAATGCCATTTATTATGTTTGAAAAATAAAAACAAAAATAAAAGGCATTGTCATTTACAATGAGTGAGTGAGTAATATATGCTTTATTTCGATACATAGATATCTTAAAAGCAGTACATACATTAGAAATTACATTCTTAAGGCAAAGATGAAATACATTATTAATTTAAAAAGGATAAAACAATCAACACTGTTGTAATAAATAATTAAAAAAGAATTAAATTGAAATGGAAAGCCTTTTAGAACGGATCACCCATACCCATTTTCAGAATTTAGTAACACCACAAACAATGGGGGATGATGTATCGGTCAGTAAGATACGGAGGGCCACCAAATGCTGTCGTGTACCTAAAAGTCTGCACACTGGTGTAAGCCAGCGCCTCCTTGGAGCACAATAGTCCGGGCATTCAAAAAGAATGTGTGCCACCGTCTCCACCCGTGTCGAACACAGAGCACAGAAGGGTGACGACTGGGAAGATGATTTCCACCTGGACACCAGGTTGCCTAAAGGTAAAGTACCCACTCTAAGCTTAAAGTAGAGAGCCCTGTCCAATGGAATAGGAATGAGGTCCAGATAAGGCTCATATCCAACCACGTCTTTGATTCTTAGGAATGCTGCGGTCGAGTTGCAGTGACGAGGATTGCCAATGAGTTTGGACGATACCCACTCCCAGTATAGTTTCTTCAGGGTGGCTTTGGGAGGAGCAGAACGGGTAGCCCAAGAGTCATCCAACCCCAGCTCCCCCAATAGGCTCTTAACATCCCTTAGCCATTTAATTCGATGCCATCCCTCCATTGCGATCACCTCAGACAAGCCTGCTGCATATGAGGCTAGCTCAGGGACCCTCCACAAGCGAGCCCACAGGAGCAAAGGCCGGAGCCGCGCCTGGTCCGCAATTGATCTGCAGCCCAAGTCAAGAAGCACCGGGACTGTGGGTGTGCTCAGTGGTAGCACCATAAGTTCTTTCAGGAATTTACTTTCCGCTTTAGCTAATACCTCAAGGTTTGAGGTGCCCCACAACTCCGCTCCATACAGGGCAGCAGTAACCCCTCTGGCTTTATAAATGTCTATAACCGGGGAAATGCAATGTTTAGCAGATGAGCGATGTTCCCTTAGTAGGACACCAGTAACCCTTTTGTGGCTAAGCAGTATCTTTTGAATGTGTGGGTACCAGCTCATGGAATTACTAAGACGGATCCCCAAGTAATCGAACTCACAGACCCTCTCCAGGGGAACAGAGTTTAAAACCGGGGGGGTCCTAACTTTTTAGGAGGGTTCATGGTCAAAAATTTGGTCTTGTCTACATTAATCCTCAGGCCCCTGAAAGAGCAGAACTCCTGGAAGCGATTGAGGAGCTTTTGGAGACCCCGAGGTGTCTTTGCGATAAGAAGGGTGTCGTCAGCGAAGAGCAGGGTGGGGATCCGAGTGCCCGCCAGGGACGGGGCATCTGCTGGTTCTTTAAGCAGGTGCTCTACCACACCATTCACATAAAATGAGAATAGTGTGGGAGCTAACACGCATCCCTGGCGGACACCCCTACACACCGGGATCCTGTTGGTTTTCTCCCCATTCGTGCCCCACCGCATCTGTGCATAATTATCTATATGAAGTTTAATCAAGAGCGACAGGATGTAGGGGGGCAGCCCCAGCCCCTGCAGAACCCTCCATAATTCTTC
Source organism: Lissotriton helveticus (assembly GCF_964261635.1). Lineage (NCBI taxonomy): Eukaryota > Metazoa > Chordata > Amphibia > Caudata > Salamandridae > Lissotriton > Lissotriton helveticus. The sequence continues at coordinate 183,189,962 of NC_136068.1, read as the reverse complement.
CCTAGGTACTAGGTCAAAGGCAGTCTTCAGGTCAATGAAGGCCAAGTAAAGACTGCCTTTCCCCAGCACCACCACCTTCCAATAAAGGAGCATCAACCTAAAGGCCTGTTTGATCGTCCCAGTGCCTGATCGGAATCCCGCCTGGAAGTCAGACAGTATCTTGTGGTCATCAGCCCATTGGAGGACCCTCCCCAAAATCACCTTCCCAGCCACCTTTTGGGAAGAGTCGATGAGGCTAATGGGCCTGTAATTGGCGGGGCTGTCCCGGCACCCCTTTTTGAATATCGGGACAACCTCCGCCCCCTTCCAGGAGTCAGGCACTAGTGCGCCCCTCATGATTGCGTTTAGTAGCGTAGCGACCAATTGACCCCATTCCTTCGGATTGGCTCGTAACAAGTCACCTGGTATCCCATCCGGCCCAGCTGCTTTTAATGGGACCAGGGACTTAATTACGGCCTCCACCTCCCTCGCGGTAAAGTCATCACTGCCCCTAGCAAGAACATCATCCTCCGGGGAGAAAGACTCACTAAGGACCCCTTCAGGTTGGGAATACAGGGCCTCGAAGTGGTTGTACCAGATCTGGGCGGGGATGGTACACGTAACCAGCGATGCGTCTGGCCTATTCCTAGTTCTAACCAAACTCCAAAAGCACCTTGCATCCTTTCCCTTACTTGCTACCAACAGGTCTTCCCAGAACTTCTCCTCCCACTCCTTTTTCGCTGCCCTTAAGGTGTGGGAGTAGTCCTTCCTTGCTACCCTGATTGCTAGTTGGGACTTAGATTTAACTGCCCCTATCAAGGCTTTTTTCAGGGTCCTGCATTTTGTTGTGCACCATCCCTGTCTATTCGTGGGTTTAGTCCTATTAGTAGCACCAGAAGAGCTTGTGGGCAAGATGAAAAGCTTACTTAGGGCCCTGGTTAGATCACAAAAAATCTGCGTGGCCTCCTCGGGCACATGGGGCAATGAGCCCAGATTACTCTGGGCTGCAGCCAACAGTGCCCCTATGGCTGAGACTTTCTCAACAGACAAGACAAGCTTGGCCCACTTCAATCTCCTCCCACAGGTAGATACACTGGCCATCTGGAAGTTGGATCCCGACAGAGGGTGTAATCCAGCCTTGACCCTGAGCCACTCAGGAGATAATACAAGAGAGAGAAGATTATGATCGCTCTCAATGGTCTGAATAATCTCCATATCACTCAGGGTGCTCCATAAGCATACGTCGAGAAGAATGTAGTCTATTCTAGACGTATGATTGGGCCTATTGTAGGTGTGTGCACCACTCAAATCAGATTTGGACCTCCCATTGACCGCCCTCAGATCAAATTCCAAATTGAGGGCGTTGATCTGCAACGCCACTTGTGACCACCTTTTGATAGGGGGCAGAGCCAGGGTGGAATCCCCTTTCTCGAATCCTCCTCTTCTATGCCTAGCACGTCATCAGGGCCCAGGGGCTCGAACGTACAATTTAGATCACCCGCCACCAAAGTGCACGATTTTCTTGGCCGCTGCCTAAGGAGATCTTCCAAAAAAGCAATGGTGGGTGATTGTACGCCTCCCCTAGTGCCTCTAGCATAGATGTTGAAAATATCTAGGAGCAGACAACCCCGTGAATCTTCTAACGTGATGTTTAGGATGTCTGGTGAGTTTGTAGGGTGCTCCTCCACCCTGCAATCTAGGGAGACAGCAACCCAAATGAGGAGACCACCCGAAGGGCGACCCCTCCCTGACAAAGGGGAGACAGCTGGAACAAAGTGGGATGAATATCCCACCTTATGACAGGGCTCCTTGCCCCACGTCTCCTGGAATATACAGATGGAATATCCCTCCACAAGAGGGTTCCAATCAGGCAACCCCAACTTCCTATCGATTCCCGTGATGAAAATCCTCAGAACTGGATCCGCCACAGCTGGATCACCGCCGGAGTCGAGGCCTACTCCCACCTTCAACTGGGTCGTTTGGCTGCCAACACCACCTTGCCTCCCGGGAAGCTGATTACTCTCTTGTATGGGAGTGGGGACTCCCATACTCAGAGGGAGTATACCATGGTCAATGGTCAGCCCTCTCAGCTCAGTGACATCACCTGAACCACCAACTCCGGGGACCTCCCCAGCGATGCCGTCGGTTCAATAACCCGGTGGTCTCCACCCTGGCGATGGCCAGACTGCCTGAGGATAAAATTGAGGATTAGCGGGAAATTCAGGATAGGCGGAGCTATTGCTCCAACCCATGCCAAACTCTCGGCCAATCGGGGGGTTGACTGATCTTGGGTAAAAAAAGGTTAGGTCCACTATGCCAATTCCTGGCCCCCCGGAGATAGGTTTGTATTTGCAAATAGTTTGTGCTACTCTACTATCCCTGAAATTCACCACCACGCAGTCTCCTTCCAAATGCTTGTGGCCATGACCCACCCAACTCACCCTTCTGGCTCCTATAATTGATCCATCAAGGCCCCTAGGAAAGGGTCTGTTGGACTCTAGCCAGTGCAACGTTTTATTTGTTAAGGCTTGAGGGGATTCAATTTGATCAGCCTTCAGGGTGGGTACATTTTTAAGGACAACAACGTAAGGGTGACAGTCTGGGGGTAGGTCCATAGGAGGGGATATTGGGGCAACTTTGGGTAGTGGAACTTTTGGGACAGCTTTTGTTGATAGTGTTTGTGGGTGGATAGGAGCAGGATTATTATTCATAGTTTTGGCTGGACAAGCCTGACTATTAACTTTACCTTTACCCGTCCCCTTTGGAGTTCCCTTCGATTTCGCAGGACCACTCCCACCCGGCAACTCAACCCGGCCCGGCTTCGTGCCTGGGACTTTAGAGGGCTTGGGACTACTTGGGTGGACTTGCGTTTATTGGCCAATACTCCCAGAGGTAGCCACAAGCGGCACTGAGGGAATATTGTCAGTCAACTGGGAAGTTACCAAGCTAGCCGCAGAGGGTACAACAGGCAAAGCCTGCTGGGGCTCTGCGGCTTTCCTGTTTCCAGTGGGCCCTCCTTGTCCCTCTTCCCTTATCCTAGAATGTAGTTTAATGAGTGCTTTCAACGAAAAAAAGCTATCTAGGGTTGACTGTTCAAACCTGTCTATCCTGTCGCCCAGCCCTGTTACTCTGTCGAAAATCGGGGACAACAATGTTTTCAGCAATTCCTCGATTTGTGCAATAGAAACAGGGACACAGGGAGCTGGTGGCTGGTAACTAAAAAAGGGAGCTGCACCTGCTTTTTCTAGGTTGGGACCACTCCCCTTGGTGGAAGAAGGATTGATCGGGCCCAAATCCTCACCCGTTTTAGTACCTATGCCCTTAGTCCCATGTTTCCTTGGTTTCTTGCACAATTTCAAAGAGCTTCTTTTGCGCGGGCTAGCAATCCTTTTCCTTTTGGTGGTTACAGGGATCTTTCGAGCCAACGGCGGGGTGCCTAGTGACTTTGGGTTTTCCACTGTGGGGGGAGAACAGGCAGGGCCTGCTATGGGAAGAGGGGATGCAATAAGAGACAAGGCTGGATTGCCACCGTCCTCAGAAGGAGGTATGGATGATTCAGCCAGCCTCTCCAATCTATCGATGCTAGCCCTCAGAGATGCAACCCTCGATTCATCAAATACATGAGGTGTGGCTAAAAGGGGAACAGGGTTACATACAGGTGACACTGCCTGAGCTAAAAGGCCCAGGGATGATCTTTTAGACGGGTGAAAATCTTGCGAAAGACGCCGCTCCGTCATTACAATCTCCTTCTCTATGACGGCTGCAACCCGTGTAGTGAATTTGTCCATAGTACCTATAACGCTACTGGGTCCCGCGTCCCCCCCTCCCCTCAAGCTCTTCCCCGAACGGGTAGACATTAGTACAGACTGTTAGGAAAGAGCAGATACCCTTATTAGCGTAAGAATGTCAACCGGGTCTGGTGTAACGAATTGCGATATCAGAGGGGTGGTCCAGCCCAGCCTCAGACAGCCCCTGACTGCCACAGACTGCCCGCCCTTTGCCCGGGCTTCGCTCGCGTTCCGCTACGCGCCGGTCGTGCTGTTAAGTAGAAAGCGTTGCTGGCGGGGGGCGTGGTTTCGAGGGGGCGCGGCCAAGATCTCCGAGGCTTTGCAGGGACTCCTGGTCAAGCGAGTCCCTGCCTCGCACCGCCCTTCTCGTAGTCGCAGAGTGTTCCTCCTCCCTGGTTCGCCGCAGGAGCAACACCAAAGCCCCTCACTTCTGCCCGCGATGCGGCACCCGCGAAGCGGGTGCGGCGAGGAGTAGCGGGAGTAGCGGTATCCCTCGGGAGTGAGGGATAAAGAGCAGCCCAGGTCTCTGTACAGCACACAAGCCTCACGGGTCCTCGTCAGGTAAGCTCTCCCACCTGTGTCCTGACTTCATGCGCCTTTAGTTCTCAGCCGGGCGGGGGGCGTGGTTGCGAGGGGGCGCGGCCAAGATCTCCGAGGCTTTGCAGGGACTCCTGGTCAAGCGAGTCCCTGCCTCGCACCGCCCTTCTCTTAGTCGCCGAGTGTTCCTCCTCCCTGGTTCGCCACAGGAGCAACACCAAAGCCCCTCGCTTCTGCCCGCGATGCGGCACCCGCGATGCGGCACCCGCGAAACAGGTGCGGCGAGGAGTAGCGGGAGTAGCGGTATCCCTCGGGAGTGAGGGATAAAGGGCAGCCCAGGTCTCTGTACAGCACACAAGCCTCACGGGTCCTCATCAGGTAAGCTCTCCCATTTACAATGTCAATAGCTCAAACTAGTATAAATACGAGACCTATGCATTGCACATGCTTGTTCACTCCTGCTACTGTCAGAACTTTGATGCGCTTGAAGGTTAGATCATTTCTTATGTCCTACTTAACGTACCTCAGCCCACTTCAGGACAGTATGAAGTCTTTCAACCTAGGGTGCTACAACTACGTCAATGATGCACAGATCATACTAAAGCTAGTATAAAAATATCAAATAATTGGTGTAATGGAAAATCACAAAGAAGATCAAATCAATATAAATAGAAACAAGCATTGGCAAAGCCTAAGGGTCTGTGTTTTATATACCAACGTTGGCAGCGTAAGTCATACAAGAAACGAAAGTCATGCTGAATTGAAGCCTCCCTTGCCCTCAATGATATCCTTTTTTTCTATTCCAAATAAACGTTGCATACCAAGGGAGCATTCACTATAGTACTTATTTAGTTTCTATAGCGTAGGAAAAAAAGGACTAGAAGTGGCTTCCTTGTAACCAAATCTCGTTCTGACATAGGAAAGAAACAAGGAGGGTACTGAAGGCATGGGAGTTATCAGTATAGGAAACAAAATAAAAATACTGGGTCTCAGTGACACTTAAGAGAAGCCACTTGGAGGGAAAGCCGGGCACTGGGAACATGGTGTGCACAGGGGAGGAAGGCACAGGAGTGATATAAAGATGTGTGGTGGGGGAAAGAAGTGCACAGGAGAAATAAGGAAGGCGGGAGGGATATACAAGAGGTTGTCAGGTGAGTGGACAGGAACACACAAATGAAGGAGGAAGATGTGGGAAAATGATGCAGCAAGTCATGGGAGTAGAGGAGTACACATGTTATGGAGGGAGGGTTCGGAGGGAACCAAAGAGGAACAAAATGAGTCACACAGGAGGAAGCCAGAAGAAGGCAGAGAGGGCATTACTTGGAAAGTAGTCCCTAATGCAGTTCAAAGCAAGAAACTAGGTGGTTGCAGAAAGATAAATTCAAACAGCCAACAGTTAGGTGAGAGATGAACACGTCTCCGGGCTGAATAAAAAATATTATCAACAAAGTCTCAAGTAAATGACTGAAAGAGACTGGGGAACAGTTTAGTTTAGTCCTATTAGTAGCACCTGAAGAGCTTGTGGGCAAGATGAAAAGCTTACTTAGGGCCCTGGTTAGATCACAAAAAATCTGCGTGGCCTCCTCGGGCACATGGGGCAATGAGCCCAGATTACTCTGGGCTGCAGCCAACAGTGCCCCTATGGCTGAGACTTTCTCAACAGACAAGACAAGCTTGGCCCACTTCAATCTCCTCCCACAGGTAGATACACTGGCCATCTGGAAGTTGGATCCCGACAGAGGGTGTAATCCAGCCTTGACCCTGAGCCACTCAGGAGATAATACAAGAGAGAGAAGATTATGATCGCTCTCAATGGTCTGAATAATCTCCATATCACTCAGGGTGCTCCATAAGCATACGTCGAGAAGAATGTAGTCTATTCTAGACGTATGATTGGGCCTATTGTAGGTGTGTGCACCACTCAAATCAGATTTGGACCTCCCATTGACCGCCCTCAGATCAAATTCCAAATTGAGGGCGTAGATCTGCAACGCCACTTGTGACCACCTTTTGATAGGGGGCAGAGCCAGGGTGGAATCCCCTTTCTCGAATCCTCCTCTTCTATGCCTAGCACGTCATCAGGGCCCAGGGGCTCGAACGTACAATTTAGATCACCCGCCACCAAAGTGCACGATTTTCTTGGCCGCTGCCTAAGGAGATCTTCCAAAAGAGCAATGGTGGGTGATTGTACGCCTCCCCTAGTGCCTCTAGCATAGATGTTGAAAATATCTAGGAGCAGACAACCCCGTGAATCCTTTAACGTGATGTTTAGGATGTCTGGTGAGTTTGTAGGGTGCTCCTCCACCCTGCAATCTAGGGAGACAGCAACCCAAATGAGGAGACCACCCGAAGGGCGACCCCTCCCTGACAAAGGGGAGACAGCTGGAACAAAGTGGGATGAATATCCCACCTTATGACAGGGCTCCTTGCCCCACGTCTCCTGGAATATACAGATGGAATATCCCTCCACAAGAGCGTTCCAATCAGGCAACCCCAACTTCCTATCGATTCCCGTGATGTTCCAGCTGAAAATCCTAAGAACTGGATCCGCCACAGCTGGATCACCGCCGGAGTCGAGGCCTCCTCCCACCTTCAACGGGGTCGTTTGGCTGCCAACACCACCTTGCCTCCCGGGAAGCTGATTACTCTCTTGTATGGGAGTGGGGACTGCCATACTCAGAGGGAGTATACCATGGTCAATGGTCAGCCCTCTCAGCTCAGTGACATCACCTGAACCACCAACTCCGGGGACCTCCCCAGCGATGCCGTCGGTTCAATAACCCGGTGGTCTCCACCCTGGCGATGGCCAGTCTGCCTGAGGATAAAATTGAGGATTAGCGGGAAATTCAGGATAGGCGGAGCTATTGCTCCAACCCATGCCAAACTCTCGGCCAATCGGGGGATTGACTGATCTTGGGTAAAAAAAGGTTAGGTCCACTATGCCAATTCCCGGCCCCCCGGAGTTAGGTTTGTATTTGCAAATAGTTTGTGCTACTCTACTATCCCTGAAATTCACCACCACGCAGTCTCCTTCCAAATGCTTGTGGCCATGACCCACCCAACCCACCCTTCTGCCTCCTATAATTGATCCATCAAGGCCCCTAGGAAAGGGTCTGTTGGACTCTAGCCAGTGCAACGTTTTATTTGTTAAGGCTTGAGGGGATTCAATTTGATCAGCCTTCAGGGTGGGTACATTTATAAGGACAACAACATAAGGGTGACAGTCTGGGGGTAGGTCCATAGGAGGGGATATTGGGGCAACTTTGGGTAGTGGAACTTTTGGGACAGCTTTTGTTGATAGTGTTTGTGGGTGGATAGGAGCAGGATTATTATTCATAGTTTTGGCTGGACAAGCCTGACTATTAACTTTACCTTTACCCGTCCCCTTTGGAGTTCCCTTCGATTTAGCAGGACCACTCCCACCCGGCAACTCAACCCGGCCCGGCTTCGTGCCTGGGACTTTAGAGGGCTTGGTACTACTTGGGTGGACTTGCGTTTTTTGGCCAATACTCCCAGAGGTAGCCACAAGCGGCACTGAGGGAATATTGTCAGTCAACTGGGAAGTTACCAAGCTAGCCGCAGAGGGTACAACAGGCAAAGCCTGCTGGGGCTCTGCGGCTTTCCTGTTTCCAGTGGGCCCTCCTTGTCCCTCTTCCCTTATCCTAGAATGTAGTTTAATGAGTGCTTTCAATGAAAAAAAGCTATCTAGGATTGACTGTTCAAACCTGTCTATCCTGTCGCCCAGCCCTGTTACTCTGTCGACAATCGGGGACAACAATGTTTTCAGCAATTCCTCGATTTGTGCAATAGAAACAGGGACACAGGGAGCTGGTGGCTGGTAACTAAAAAAGGGAGCTGCCCCTGCTTTTTCTAGGTTGGGACCACTCCCCTTGGTGGAAGAAGGATTGATCGGGCCCAAATCCTCACCCGTTTTAGTACCTATGCCCTTAGTCCCATGTTTCCTTGGTTTCTTGCACAATTTCAAAGAGCTTCTTTTGCGCGGGCTAGCAATCCTTTTCCTTTTGGTGGTTACAGGGATCTTTCGAGCCAACGGCGGGGTGCCTAGTGACTTTGGGTTTTCCACTGTGGGGGGAGAACAGGCAGGGCCTGCTATGGGAAGAGGGGATGCAATAAGAGACAAGGCTGGATTGCCACCGTCCTCAGAAGGAGGTATGGATGATTCAGCCAGCCTCTCCAATCTATCGATGCTAGCCCTCAGAGATGCAACCCTCGATTCATCAAATACATGAGGTGTGGCTAAAAGGGGAACAGGGTTACATACATGTGACACTGCCTGAGCTAAAAGGCCCAGGGATGATCTTTTAGACGGGTGAAAATCTTGCGAAAGACGCCGCTCCGTCATTACAATCTCCTTCTCTATGACGGCTGCAACCCGTGGAATGAATTTGTCCATAGTACCTATAACGCTACTGGGTCCCGCCCCCCCCCTCCCCACAAGCTCTTCCCCGAACGGGTAGACATTAGTACAGACTGTTAGGAAAGAGCAGATACCCTTATTAGCGTAAGAATGTCAACCGGGTCTGGTGTAACGAATTGCGATATCAGAGGGGTGGCCCAGCCCAGCCTCAGACAGCCCCTGACTGCCACAGACTGCCCGCCCTTTGCCCGGGCTTCGCTCGCGTTCCGCTACGCGCCGGTCGTGCTGTTAAGTAGAAAGCATTGCTGGCGGGGGGCGTGGTTTCGAGGGGGCGCGGCCAAGATCTCCGAGGCTTTGCAGGGACTCCTGGTCAAGCGAGTCCCTGCCTCGCACCGCCCTTCTCGTAGTCGCCGAGTGTTCCTCCTCCCTGGTTCGCCGCAGGAGCAACACCAAAGCCCCTCACTTCTGCCCGCGATGCGGCACCCGCGAAGCGGGTGCGGCGAGGAGTAGCGGGAGTAGCGGTATCCCTCGGGAGTGAGGGATAAAGAGCAGCCCAGGTCTCTGTACAGCACACAAGCCTCACGGGTCCTCGTCAGGTAAGCTCTCCCACCTGTGTCCTGACTTCATGCGCCTTTCGTTCTCAGCCGGGCGGGGGGCGTGGTTGCGAGGGGGCGCGGCCAAGATCTCCGAGGCTTTGCAGGGACTCCTGGTCAAGCGAGTCCCTGCCTCGCACCGCCCTTCTCTTAGTCGCCGAGTGTTCCTCCTCCCTGGTTCGCCGCAGGAGCAACACCAAAGCCCCTCGCTTCTGCCCGCGATGCGGGTGCGGCGAGGAGTAGCGGGAGTAGCGGCATCCCTCGGGAGTGAGGGATAAAGGGCAGCCCATGTCTCTGTACAGCACACAAGCCTCACGGGTACTCGTCAGGTAAGCTCTCCCATTTACAATGTCAATAGCTCAAACTAGTGTAAATACGAGACCTATGCATTGCACATGCTTGTTCACTCCTGCTACTGTCAGAACTTTGATGCGCTTGAAGGCTAGATCATTTCTTATGTCCTACTTAACGTACCTCAGCCCACTTCAGGACAGTATGAAGTCCTTCAACCTAGGGTGCTACAACTACGTCAATGATGCACAGATCATACTAAAGCTAGTATAAAAATATCAAATAATTGGTGTCATGGAAAATCACAAAGAAGATCAAATCAATATAAATAGAAACAAGCCTTGGCAAAGCCTAAGGGTCTGTGTTTTATATACCAACGTTGGCAGCGTAAGTCATACAAGAAACGAAAGTCATGCTGAATTCAAGCCTCCCTTGCCCTCAATGATATCCTTTTTTTCTATTCCAAATGAACAAGTTACTTACCTTCGGTAATGATATATCTGTAAGAAACAGTAGTTAGTATTAGATTCCTTACCTTAGAATATCCCCAGGCGTCAGTCTGGATCCGGAAACTTTTGCGTAGCAGTACCCCTGCGCGTCGGTAGGCGTCGTCTGCAGGCGTCCCCTGCGGCTCCGCGTCCGTCGTTGGCGTCGTGCGCCGTGATGACGTCGCTGGAGTATATAGACGCCGCCTCCGCGCGCTGACGTCAGTTCTTTGCACACAGCTTTTCCGCGCCAGAACACGCAGAGCCATGTAAGAACCAACACTGGTGCCATGCGAAACTAGGGCCCTGAAGGGGATGACCTTAACCCTATGTATCAGTTCGCAGAACGGGGAGGATGGGTGGGGCGGTAAGGAATCTAATACTAACTACTGTTTCTTACAGATATATCGTTACCGAAGGTAAGTAACTTGTTCATCTGAAAGAAACAGGTTAGTATTAGATTCCTTACCTTAGAATAGATACCCCAGCAATACCAACCCCGGTGGTGGGTCTGCGAACCAATACAGCTTACACCAGAAAGTCCTGGAGGACAGAACGGCCACAGAAGCCATCCCTCCGGACTTGACTGTCCAGGCAGTAGTGCCTTGCAAACGTGTGCAGCGAGGCCCACGTAGCCGCCTGACAAATGTCCTGCAAGGGGACTCCCCGGCCCAGGGCAGTAGTAGCCGCCGTGGCCCGAGTGGAATGGGCCCTCAGCCCAACAGGAGGCTCCTTCCGAGCCAAAGAGTAGCACGCTTTGATGCACAGGACGACCCACCGAGAGATGGTCCGTTTATGCACCGCCCGTCCCTTCTTCGCACCCACGTAGCCAACAAACAGTTGGTCATCCACCCGGAACTGGCGAGTGCGATCCATATAAAATGAAAGCGCACGTTTTGGGTCCAGACGATGGAGCCGCTCTTCATCCTTTGAAGGATGCGGAGGCGGGAAGAAGGAGGGTAAGGTGATGGACTGCCCGATGTGAAAAGCAGAGACTACTTTGGGCAGGAAAGAAGGTCTAGTTCTCAGAACCACCTTGTCTGGATGAATGGACATGAAAGGAGGTTTGACAGAAAGAGCCTGGAGCTCACTCACTCTCCTGGCAGAGGTGATGGCAACCAGGAAGGCCGTCTTTAAAGTCAGGAGACGGAGAGGACAGGAATGAAGTGGCTCAAAGGGAGCACACATCAAGAAGGTCAGAACCAGGTTCAAGTCCCACTGAGGCATCACAAATGGAACAGGTGGATACATGTGCGTGATGCCTTTCAAGAATCTCGTTACAATAGGGGACTTGAACAAAGAAGGTTGTTCAGGCAGCCTTAGAAAGGCCGAAAGGGCAGAAAGGTAGCCCTTGATAGTGCCCAGAGCAGAGCCCTGCTGGGCAAGAGAGAGAAGAAAGAGGAGAACCTCGGAGAGAGGGGCAGAAAGAGGGTCCACAGCCTTTGCTGTGCACCATGCCACAAATCTGTTCCACCGGCAGGCGTATACCGACTTTGTGGAGGGACGCCTGGCTGCCAGAACCACATCACAAACTTCAGGAGGCAAGTCAAATGGCCTCAACTGTCGCCGCTCAATCTCCACGCATGGAGGTGGAGACTGGACAGGTTCGGGTGGAGGACCGTCCCCTGCTGCTGCGACAGAAGGTCCTCCCGAAGGGGCAGGCGGATCGAGGGACCGACTGACATGCTGAGTAGCTCGGGATACCAGTACCTTCGAGCCCAGTCCGGAGCCACAAGGATAACTTGGGCCCGGTAGCGCCTGATCTTCTTCAGCACTCTGGGCAGAAGTGGTATAGGCGGAAAGGCGTACAATAGACCGCAACTCCACGCGCGCCGAAAGGCGTCGCCGTGCGAGTGCCGTCTTGGAAACTCCAACGCGCAGAACTGATGACATTGCGCGTTCTCTTCTGTGGCGAATAGATCTAACCAAGGCTCTCCCCATTGCAGAAAGAGGCCTTTCGCCACGTCCGAGTTCAGACGCCATTCGTGATCCACGAGCACCGACGGCTGAGTTCGTCCGCCCTGGCGTTCAGAGAACCTGCCAGGTGTTGAACCGTCAGAGTCACGCTCTGACGTTCCAGCCATTGCCAGAGACGCAGAGCCTCCTGGCAAAGGGTCCACGACCCCACTCCGCCCTGCTTGTTGCAGTACCACATGGCGGTGGTGTTGTCCGTGAACACCTGCACCACACTCCCGTTGACAAAGGGGAGGAATGCCTTCAGTGCTAGACGGATCGCCTGCAGCTCCAACAGGTTTATATGGAGCCGGGACTCCGCCGGAGACCAGATGCCTCTGATCTCCGCCTCTCCCAAGTGGCCTCCCCAGCCCTGGAGGGACGCGTCCGTCACAACCACGTGCTCCGGTTGGGGAAGGGAGAGGGATCTGCCTCTGACCCAATCGCGGTCCGTAAGCCACCACTGCAGTTGTCTCGCAGTGCCCTCCGAGATCAAGACATGGTCGGACAAGTTGCCCTGATGCTGGGCCCACTGAAACTTCAGGTCCCACTGCAAAGCCTGCATCCGCCACCGGGCGTGATGCACCAGAAGGATGCAGGAAGCCATCAGCCCCAGCAGCCGCAGCGTCAACCTGACCGAAACCCGGGATAACGGCTGAAAGATGGGAATCAAAGCCTGTATATCCCGGACTCGCCGTTCCGGAGGATAAACCCGAAACTGCGCCGAGTCGAGAACCGCTCCGATGAAAAGGAGCTTTTGAGAGGGACACAGGTGTGATTTCGGCACATTGATGGAAAACCCCAGCTCGTGCAGGAGGTCTGCCGTCATCTGAAGGTGGTGGACGATTGTCTGGGGCGAGCCCGCCTTCAACAACCAGTCGTCCAGGTAGGGGGAAGACTGAAACCCCCAACCGGCGCAGATGGGCTGCGACCACCGCCATCACCTTTGTGAACACCCGTGGGGCGCTGGCAAGGCCGAATGGGAGCACGATAAACTGAAAGTGCTCGTGGCCTACCGTGAACCGCAGGTAACGCCGGTGGGCCGGCAGGACGGGGATGTGAAAATACGCATCCTGCAAGTCCAACGCTACCATCCAGTCTAGCGGGTCTAGAGCAGCCAAGACCTGAGCCAAAGTCAACATCTTGAACTTCTCCTTCCGGAGGAAGCCGTTGACGTTCCGTAGATCCAAGATGGGACGTAGGCCCCCTTTGTCCTTCTTGGGTACCAGAAAGTAGTGGGAGTAGCAACCACGCCCTACTTCTGGCCCAGGAACGTGCTCGACGGCCCCCTTGGCCAAGAGGGCCGTAACTTCCTCCTGCAGAAGTGTCAAGTGGTCCCCCGACACACGGTGGTTCTGCGGTGGCATGGCTGGAGGAGTGGTCTCGAAGGGGAGGGAGTAGCCCCTTCGGACGAGCTGCAGCACCCACCTGTCCGATGTGATTGCGCGCCAGCGGGAGTGGTGATGGCGAACCCTGCCACCCACTGGCGTCACATGGGCCTGAAAGCACGGACTAGGAGGATTTGGAGGCCGATGCTGCGGGGGGAGGTGTGGTCTGACCTCGCCGTTGTCCCCGACCGCCTCCACGGCGGACTCCACGGCCGCCACTGCGTTGAGAAATGTGTTGCGGCGCGTGGCTGGCAGCACGTGTGGGACCGCCCCTTCCTTGGCCACGAAAGGAGCGAAACGAACCCGTTTGCTGGCGCTGGGTCGAGAGACCCAAGGACTTGGCCGTGACCCTGGAGTCCTTGAAGCGCTGCAGCGCGTGGTCCGCTTTGTCGCCAAACAGGCGACTGCCATCGAACGGCATGACCATCAAGGCATTCTGGACATCTGCCGAAAAGTTGGCGGACCTCAGCCAGGCGTGGCGACGAATCGCCACCGTCGTGGACATCGCTCTGCCCAGCGAGTCGGTCGTATCAAGACCACACCTGATGGAGTATTTTGCTGCGTCTCGGCCTTCAATCATAGCCTTGCCGAGCTTTGCCCGTACCTCCTGCGGGCATTCTGGCAGCAGGTCCGCGACCGTATCCCACAGAGAGTGTGAGTAGCGGCCCAAGAGGCATGCGGTGTTGCAAGACCGCAGTCCCAAACTCAGGGACGAGAAGACCTTTTTTCCATACTGGTCGTACCTCTTGGATTCCCGGTCGGGCGGGGCCGACGGGAATGCGGTCTGGGAAGTCGAGGCCTGGATCACCAGACTCTCAGGGGTGGGATGGGTGGACAGGAACTTGGGGTCATCCTTACACGGACGGTGGCGTCTGGCCACGTTCCTATCAACAGGCGAACCTGAAGCGGGCCTGTACCACGTGCCCAAAAGAACGTCAGACAAGGCTTCGTTGAACGGCAGCAGTGGCTCCTGCGGTTTGAAGACCTCAGTGAGGATGTTAGGCCTCACGGCCGCGACGGGGAGCTCAAGGTGTAAGGCCTTGGCAGCCCTCATCAGCACCACTGAATAAGCAGCCCCCTCCTCCGAAGCCACGGTAGGAGGCGAGACAAAGCCAGGGTTAGGAGAGTCGTCCAGACCACTGGCGTCACCCAAATCACCTGTCCAGTCCACATTGTACTGACACTCGCGTGACAGAGGGTCCTCAGACCCCTCCCAACCCTCTCCGTAATCTACATATTCACCATATTCGGAATCAACAATGTAGACCGGCTCCCCTGGGTCCACAGGCCCCATCGGCGTCGGACTCGGTTTCGGGCGACGCCGGTCCGACTCCGCGTCCGGAGTCGGAGAGGGTATGGGGGCGGCGCCGCCCGGAGCCGGTGCTCCGGGGGCGGCGTCGGGGGCAACCCCGATGGAATCGGTGCCGGAGAGGCTGGTAGACCAGCCGGCGTCGACCCTGAGGGTCCCTGCGGCGCCGGGGTCGGAGCCGTCGGCGGCACCGGGGCCGGAGCACCCGACGGCGTCGAGGCAGGAGCACCCGAACCGCTAGGGCCCCCGGACGGAAGCACAGGGCCCGAAGGCGCCGTAGGCCCCGTCGGAGGAGACAGTGCCCTCATGGCCATGAGGAACTCCTCTATCTCCCCGGGCGTCGCGCCTTGCCCAGGGACCTTAGGGTATGGAGCAGGCCGCGCTGGCGACTCACGCGGGGCCACCCGAACCCCCGGCCGCGTCGGGGGGAGTCGGGGGTACGATGACGACGCCGCGACTTCTTGTGTTTCCTACCTGAGGAACCAGAGGAATGGTGACGACTTCCGGAGCGCTCGTGGCGGCTCCGCGACCGCTCCCTCGACCTCCGGCCGGACCGGGACCGCTCTCGACGCGGGGCCGACACCCGCAGCTCGAGTAGCTTGCGGGAACGCTCCCGCCTAGCTTTACTCGTCAGGGCCCGGCAGTCGACACAGTCGTCCACGGCGTGGTCGGGGCCCAGGCACCGGAGGCAGAGTCGGTGATGATCCGTGACCGACATCGTGCGGTCACAGTCGTCACAGTTCTTAAAACCGGGCATCCTACCGGCACCGTAAGAAGAATCAAGGATTCACAAAAAACTTTGGTCAAAAGACCGAAGTACTGCACTTCTCAGATCTGCGCTAACTGGCGCGGAAAAAAGAAGAACTGACGTCAGCGCGCGGAGGCGGCGTCTATATACTCCAGCGACGTCATCACGGCGCACGACGCCAACGACGGACGCGGAGCCGCAGGTGACGCCTGCAGACGACACCTACCGACGCGCAGGGGTACTGCTACGCAAAAGTTTCCGGATCCAGACTGACGCCTGGGGATATTCTAAGGTAAGGAATCTAATACTAATCTGTTTCTTTCAGATAAACGTTGCATAACAAGGGAGCATTCACTATAGTACTTATTTAGTTTCTATAGCGTAGGAAAAAAAGGACTAGAAGTGGCTTCCTTGCAACCAAATCTCGTTCTGACATAGGAAAGAAACAAGGAGGGTACTGAAGGCATGGGAGTTATCAGTATAGGAAACAAAATAAAAATACTGGGTCTCAGTGACACTTAAGAAAAGCCACTTGGAGGGAAAGCCGGGCACTGGGAACATGGTGTGCACAGGGGAGGAAGGCACAGAAGTGATATAAAGATGTGTGGTGGGGGAAAGAAGTGCACAGGAGAAATAAGGAAGGCGGGAGGGATATACAAGAGGTTGTCAGGTGAGTGGACAGGAACACACAAATGAAGGAGGAAGATGTGGGAAAATGATGCAGTAAGTCATGGGAGTAGAGGAGTACACATGTTATGGAGGGAGGGTTCGGAGGGAACCAAAGAGGAACAAAATGAGTCACACAGGAGGAAGCCAGAAGAAGGCAGAGAGGGCATTACTTGGAAAGTAGTCCCTAATGCAGTTCAAAGCAAGAAACTAGGTGGTTGCAGAAAGATAAATTCAAACAGCCAACAGTTAGGTGAGAGATGAACACGCCTCCGGTCTGAATAAAAAATATTATCAACAAAGTCTCAAGTAAATGACTGAAAGAGACTGGGGAACAAAGCCAGGGGTTGAAAGTGGCGGACCCAAAGCTCACTCAACTCTTACAGCTATGCTGTCCAAACCCAGACCTAAAACCGGTTAAAAACAGAACTGACACTAATGAAAAACATTAAGCACAAATAAAACTCAGGGACCCAATCATGAATTAACTTTTGTGGCGCATGACAGAGAAGGATGCCTGTTTTATGTGCCTTGAGAAGGTAAAGTGACACTATTAATCACAATATTTCTCTGAGTTAATGCATTTTCAGGCAGAAAAGCTAAAAAAACAGAAAGAGGCAAACCTTGCTAACTGTTTCTGAGATGTACTTTCTGCAAAATAAGACTTGGCGGGGGAGCATCTGCATGTATCATTAGGCTCTTCAATTCTTTTGACCCACCACTCTAGTTCCTTAGATTTAAGCTTTTTCTTTATGACATCACACTTACCAGCTTGCTGAAGTAGCTGCGGCTCACTTTCACCACCTCGCCTTTGTATCGCACACAGACGACATTGGTGTCCACGTGCATTTCCACACATGGCATCGGCGGAGAGGGTACAGCCAGCCTTATTGGATAACAATACACAAGGCGACCTTGAACCTCAGGAGCTTCCACTTCGTCTGTGAGAAACAATATTGAGCAGTCACAACCAAGTCCCTTCTGTTGACCTCAACAGAGAGCCAAAATCAAAGTCTGCCTCTTAACCCACATACATGGAGCAATCCCTCGGTAATCAACTCACCTCTCACACCTTACCATCTTACTAACCAAGGCAACTCTCCCCAGTACTTTATAATCCTACACACCTACCCATAACTTCACTCTTCTATTCCTGCAGCTTTCCTGTTCACTACCCAAACTTGCCTCTCAAATCTCTATCATTCCACTTTCTGATTATCTTAGTTTCCTCAAACCTAGTCCCTTCTTCCAGTACACTTTCCCCTTCAAGACAAACTCCTTGCAAATATCTCAAGGTTCTATCCATGCATCACCTTCTATACCTCTCCCAATTGACTCCTCCTACTCTGTCTTAAGTTGGACTTAGTGCTGTCAGTTTCATTCAGCCTATACCTGATATATTGTGTTCCTTCAACAAAGCTAGATGTTTCTCACGGATCCGCTTCACATATTCGCAAGATATGTGGAAGATCTTGCTGCAAATTCCTTCCACTGAATCCTTGGCAACAGCGGTCATGTGAGGCCCACACTGTTTGCGTAGATGTTCCAGCCGATCCTGCAAAGGGGTAAGGGAGTCAGAAGAAGTCTTTAGGTAGAGTCTGGTACACTTGAACGAACAGGACAGACAGATATACAGGAATCATCTTGGTGATGGTTCAGCCTGGTAATCCAGATTTATGAGTTATGGCGAGTGGTTTCAAGACATTTTTATTTTTTTCTCTATTTATGTAGAACTTCAGTGTTTACCCCATTACACACACATAATTTTTCTGACACCTCATCCCCTTGAAGCTGAACTGTTGTGATAGCTACTCCCACAATTTCTCCACTTCTATTTTTATTAACCTGATTCTGATTTATTCCCTGAATTGCTATTACTTACTGCACTTTGTTGCTTTACAGACGGGTCCCTATTCCAGTCGGGCATGTATTTGCACACCCATATTATTCTTTTATCAAAACTTTATGTAAAAATCGAAATACAGATTGGCAGTTAATCAAGTGTGAGACAATTCCAAAGAATGATTGCTGCCATATATGCTCAAATTAAAATACAAAGAAAGGCACACAGCAACAAGGACTCAGAATTGTGGAGATTACCACGGAGAAGACAATAAAATACAATGATAATAAGAGAAAAAAGAAACAAGGTGTTGAAAAAGACAGAATGAGAACTAAAACAAGTAGATGGTATAAAGCGGGAAGGAATTAGACAGGGAAACAACAAAAAATATAATGAAGAGTAAAACATGCAGGAAAGCATTTAGAAGTAAGAAAGTGCACACAAAAAAAGGAAGAAAATCACGGAACAGTCTTAACGATAAATATAATAAACAAGTAGGGACCAATAAGGGAAAGTAAGAAAACAATGAAGAAAAATAAAATGGGGGAAATTGAGTAGTGGGAGACACAGCAAGCACGAGAACATGAGATAACAGATGGGGAAAAAGAGAGCGGCAGATGACAAACCCAATGAGGTGGAATTCTGGAGGTTGAACATGTGTACAAGATGAGAAGAGAAAAGCCTCCCAGAGAAACAGAAGCGTTATAGAAGGTTAGCAAGATGTAGAACAGGAAGAGAGCATGCGGCAAACAGAAAGAGGTAGAAAGGAGTCAAGTAGGATAGGAGGAGAAAGGATGCATAGACCATACTAGAGAGGACTAAGAGAACCCGAGAGAGGCCCAAAGAGAGACAACAAGAGTGGAAGATGGGGCATAATGGGTGGTGGTTAAGAGGGAGATGAGAAACTTATGCATATGTTGCCATGGTAGGCAAAACTACTACAAGTAAAAATAAAGTCACTAGCAAACTTGAAAAATGCAGCAAGTTGCATGACATTCTTGAAACACACCCGTTCAAAGCTAAGAAACCCACAATAAAAGCACCGGTAAAAGGGTTTGATGGTCTAGTCGAGTTAGCAGTATACTGACACTACTAAACATCTCTGTCGCAGTCAACACGGTCTAAAATATCATAGGCCACTCACTCCAAACAGTGGCCAATACGTCACACAACCAGATGATCTAAGTCATTCATTGAAGAATGCACACAAAGTGTGAGAATCGGAGAACTCATCTCTGCTACTCATGAAGTCGCCGGTGGAGTTCCAATAACCCACCTCTGTCTCCGCTGCTCTTCAACATCTACCTTAAATACCCAAACAGACCAGCTCTGCACCCATTAGTTTCACTTCCACTCCTATGCGGACAACAGTCAATTGTACCCCAAGGCCACAGTCCCTCTAAACCAATTTGAAGCCACACGAAAAGGAATCAAATGCATTGTGGTAAACATGGGATGAAACAGCTTCAATATAAACCGTTCAAAACAGAAATGCATCCTAAGCACATCATACTTGCTAACAAACAGGCCTTCTAAACCTACCGCCTACTGTCTTCAGTGAGAAGGAACAACGCAATTCAAACGTATGAGCAGCACTTAAAGGTTTTACCCACCAAAGCAAACTCCTGGGTAAAACCCTCTCTTTCCTGTCCCTACTATACCAAACTACTCATCCCATGGTGGTGGGAATCCTCTTTAACTCGAGACTAGATTATTTTAACGCCTTCTACATTGGACTAACCGCCTACCATATTAAGAGAAATTAAAAGGTGCTAAACAACAGCCGAACTTTGGCTTAGAACCCATAAGCCTACAACATTCTACTCTTCCTGATAAAGCTACCCAGGATGCTAATAAAAAATAGAGGGCCAAATGCACGACCATTCCATTTTGTGAGTCGCAAATTGCGGTGTTTTGCGACTCGTGAAACGGGATGTACAACAGTGTATGAGAGTCTGTTTGCGAAACTCAAATGGGTCGCAAGGAACCTGCCTCATTAATATTCATAAGGCAGGTCGCAATTTGCAATTGGGACTAGCCTGCAGACAGGCCTGCTGGGGGATAGCAGACCCCCATGTCTGTTTGATTTTTCAATAAAGCAACATTTTTCCCTTAAATGCAGCCCGAGAGACCACTGCCTGCCCTTAAAAAATATTTTCACACCCATTCACAAAGGGGAAGGGGTCCCCTGGGGACTTCTTCCCGTTGGCGAATGGATTACCACCTACTTGAAGCAGGTGGTAAACTGCTAGTGTTTTGCAAATGCGGTTGCAAAACAATGATATATACCATTCTGACTTGCTATTAGGAAGTGACACCCTTGGCATGCCCCTTCCTAGTAGTGACTTGCAAACACTATTTAACAAGTCAGCGACTCGCAAAATAGCATTTGTACATACCACCACCCTTTTTTGCAGTCGCAGACCAGCCGATTTCCCGTTTGCGACAGCACAAAACAGTCGTACATCTGGCCCAGAGTCACTATGAAGAGTCTCTACAACCCATGCAAGTAAACTGAAGAGTGGCAAAATAGGTACAAGAAATAAAATGTGCAGTAACTTCTACATGCAACTAACATCCAGCAGAAAAGGTCTCCAGGTCATACCGCTAACCAGATGCAAACAAAACTATGACCAACACTTATAAGGAGGCCAGGGAAAGCTGAAATTCTGAACGGTGCAGCAAGATTCGAATGTAACCTTTTTTTGCTTGCATTTCATGCGTCAGAGACTAAAAGAAATTGAAATTTGCAGTATGCACGATACTAGCAAAAGTGACAAACAGGTAGAGGTAAACAGGAGAGTTAAAAAAAGGAAAAGATCAGGAGGAACATGGTGAAGGTAAACATGAATACAGAAGAATGAGATAAGCAGATAAGGAAACAAATAGCAGGAAGAGCTTGCTTGAAAGTAACAAGCAGTGTAAGAATTAGAAGATGGATGGGAGAGCAGGAAGACATCAGAGGAGAGGGGATACAGAGAGCGACTAAGCCAGAGTGACACTGAATGGCCAACAGAGAAAGAAATGAGGGAAGGAAAGTAAGAGAGCACAAGTGATCAGGCAGTACAAAGATAGGGTGCTTGAGGAAGCAAGTAGGATAGAGAGGATATCCTTCAGTGAAATAAAAGGAGGGAAATAAAGAGAGAGAACAAGGAAAGCCAAATATGTGAACATGCAGTGATGACAGCAACAGAAAAGAGAGGAGAGAAAGAAGGGAAGAAATAGTGAGACAAAAGGAAGACAGAATGTGTATGAAGGAGATAAAACACAAATAGAATGATAAAACCTAAGGAAGCACTGAGATAGCAGAATTAACTTTACTGATATCTGAATATCCCATTGTCCACAAGAAAGTGATTACAAATTTGATTCCAATGTTCACTGCAAGCATACCAGCACAGATTACCTTTTCTTGGCACAATTGTAAGCCAAGCTGCGTGCTCCTCTTTCCAACAACCACATATTGTAGGAAGCTGGCTCTTTATATAATATACTAAAAGGAGGTATACTGTGCAAAGAGTCTAGGTAATTCCCTTATTAGTGGACAAAGGCTTGCTCTAGCAATCTGAAGGTGCTCTTTTAGGGGGTAGTGTGGTCGAGCAACCTTAGGTTCATCAGAGAGGAGTGTTAGACATCTTCAACTACACAATATACGGTACACACAACTCAATAAGGAGATCCACACCAATTTATAAAAATAACATGTATCTATCTACCTATCTCTCTCTCTCTATATATATATATATATATATATATACACACACACACACACACACACACACACACATCAGATCAATACAATCAGTTAAGTAGGTTTCGAGAAAGAAATACATTTTTGTTTCAAGAGTCGACAGTGACATTTTCATAGGCGGCAATGTTACCCCATGGAGGAAAAACAAATACTGCATACAGGTTCTTTACAGCGACTTACAAGACCAATCCGAAGGTCTTGAGGTAAATACAGGGCAAGGTCCAAGGCAGCTCCAGCAGATCACCTCCAGGGGCAATACGGGAGATGGATGCAGTGGTGCAATAGTGTCAGGTTCCCAATGTTAGTCAATGGGGATCGGTCCGGTCACAAAGAGGCTGCAGGTTTGCACTGGGAGGCCAGTCGGGCGGAACCACCAGAGGGGCTCAGGACTCAAGATGCTCGGGGACGTGGGGACACCTGCAGTCCACTTCCACTCTGGCCAGGAGCAAAGGGTGCAGAGAGGTCTTGAGGCATCCGGTTTCTCATGGCAGAGTCACCTGCGGTCAGGGGGGGGGCTGCAGACAGACTATGGGTGGCGTAGAAGAGTCCCCTCCTGGCAAACCAAAGGTGGGCTTCATCTCTGGAGGGCTGGGGGACCAAGCTAGCATTGTTGGTCCATGTCAGCACGGGCTTGGAGCGACGGGTGCACTAGTGCTAGCCAATGTCAAGTTTACGTGGTCTGCAGTCCTTAGTTCTTTTTATGGTACCTGTAAGGTGCAGGGGGGGCAGCTGTGCTGCTCCACTGAGTTCCTGTGTCTTGGCAGAAGTGCTGTCAATCCTCCCAGGCTTTTGGAGGTACAGCAGCTTGCAGTATGAATCGACTTAAGCGCAATTGAAAGGAATAAGGAACTGGCAACCAATGTTGGCACCAAGTCAGGTGCTTCTTCCACAGTTCTTACTTTTCGTGGCTCTTCGATATGCTTTTAGGTTAGCAGGATCTGATATTCTGGTGCCATGGCCTCCCCTAAATAATAGATTTAGGGGCGTTAGGGGAGTGTAAGGTAGTAGCCAATGGGCTACTTAACCCTGGGGCCACTACGCCCCCTATATGACCACTTCCTGTGAGAAGTGGGCATAATTCCAACAATAGAAGGCCTCACCTGAATTGCACCTATCTGAATTCTTACGTAGGATCTGACACTAATATTTCCGCCTTATCCTCTTAGTGTGTTAATTTCCACTACTATGCAATATCATGGTGCCCTTTTAAAATTCAACAAAATGTCATCACAAATCTTGTACTAGCTCGTGAAAAATTATATATATGAGAAAAAATGTGTGTGTGAAGAGAGAGTACCTCACGGTAGCAACACCCGAGGGGGTTACTGACCAATAATTGCCAGTCTACCCACTTCTGATCATTGGCCACTCTCTCTTTTTGTGCAAGAATGTAATTATATACTAAAAAGGAAATCAACGTGCTCCCTTTTAAACACAACTCATATAGTGAAGACAAGAAAGAACATCATCAAGTGTGTCCACTACACTAGCCATTGTTGTGCTCTCAGAACCCCAGTGAAAACTCAAAAAAGGAATTTTAGAATTCTCACTTATTAAAACCGGGTAGTGCTTGCTGGCCATCCAGAAGTGGGCATAACCCTGTCGCAGAGTTCCTAGGTTTGCTAGCACAAAGACAGTAGACTTGATTTTCGTATTCACTTCAGGTAGTCCACCTTAGGGGTGGAACTAGCCTGAAGGTGAAAATGCCTCTCTGACTACTTATGTTCCTGCCTTTCCAGGTGCCAAATGGGTCCTGGACCTGGTGAGTCAGCATCCTCTCCTGTGAGGGAAGCCGGATTCCCTTCCCAAGAGAAGCTCCCAGCCTTGGAATGCTAATTCACGAGTCTTTTTGTGGGAGGGGATTTGTTCCTGACCTCCTGAGAGCAAAGGCCCTCACCACTGGGGTCAGAAACTCGCTGTGGTGGCGGGCTGGCTAGGACCAGTCAGTCAGCACCGTAGTAGTTGGCAGGAGGCACATCTAAGAAGCCCTCTTTATTAATACAAGATGTTTGATTCGAACATCTTTGGGTTCAGTGAAGCCATCATTTATCTGGGGAACTCGTTTGTCCAGCACATGCACTTTTAAATGGCTTGCCTGATCACCAGCACTCGCAGCAACTGAACTGACCAGCACAGGGGCATATCTTCTCAAGCAGATTGGTCCACACATGTAGTATAGTGCATCTTGCCTTAGGACTGTCAGGCCTGCTGTAGGAGTGACTTCCCTATACTGCATGCAGTGTCTCCAGGCATGGCACACAGGTTGTATGCAATGTCATATTTTCACTTTGATCTGCACCAAGACACGCAGTCTACAGAGGTATCCGTATGTGTTTAGGGTGGGGTCCCTTACGGTGGCACAATTCATTCTCCAGCCCTTAGGGACCCTCTTTAGTACCCCATGCCCTAGGTAACCGGGGTACCATTTACTAGGCACTTACAGTAGGTGCTAACGGTATTGCCAATTGGGGAACAACTGCATAGTTTTATGGAAAGAGATCTGGCACTGGGGATCCAGTTGGCAGAAACCCAGTGTACTTCCAGACGAAATGGCATTAAATACAAGGCAAAAAGTGGGGGTGCCTATGTCAAAAAGGGGAACTTTCTTACACAGATCCTTTCGGACCATGCCACCATTACTGTACCAGTAGAGCTAGGGTAAGAGCATGATGTCTCGTAGCAATTCAGTGTTAAGAGAAATATTCGGGAATCATTTACTCACTACTATGTTATGAATGTTAAGAATGGTATGGCTTAGAGTACAAGAAATGAAGCCACTAAAGATATAACAAGAGAATGAATAGCCCACCCAATACCATTTGTTAAGCTTGTAAAGTGGAAGTGGTAGACCTACAGATGCTGATTGAACAGTTGGGAGTCCATCCTGATATGGGAAACGAATTGGAAATTAAGAAGGGTAAGGGGCAATTGGAGGCTCTGCTTAACAGCTGCAGCACATATATCGTTCAGAAAAAACAGCTCTACTATGACAGGGGAAATTGCAGACAAATTCCTAACGTACACAAAAGAATGACATGCACAGTAATTGTCTCCACGAAAGAAGAGACCAAACGGGTATTCTATGGTAAGGTTTGTGGGATTACAACTTGTGCCTGTATTTAGCACAGGGTTGTTATTCTGATGCACAAACTGAATAACTCAGGAACTCACTTCTCTGCCAACGATTCTCCCAAACCGTGATACAATAGCTCGGGCTTTAAGTGGGCCAATTTTTGTCAGCTCTGAGCACCACTCGTTTTTAAAAAGAAAGATTGAGACGGGTCAGCTTTGAGCTCTGTATTGATCCTCTTAATTACTGGACTAAAAAAACACACTAGCAGCAGGTCGGACAAACAAAAAGTTTTAATGACAGAGGTAGGCAGCAACCTGGTGCTTCACAGCAATTCCTGGCATTAACACTCAGCCTTCACCAGGAGCCTTAACAACCACTGGAAGGGGGGGGCAGAAAAGCATGGTAGCTATTCCAGGCCTACCATGCTTTCTATTCTGTTACTCTTCACACAGCACAACACTACCGGAGGACTCACCTCTTGGGTTCTTAGCATTTCACAATGGATTAGGTCTACTTTTGCTGTTGCGCAGTGGCATGGCTACTACACCAACAATCAGCTGTTGGACTTGTTTATAAATTTTTGTATACAGCTGCAGGGGGGGTGGGGGGGGTCTGCTCATCAGAATGGCAATAGGGAAATGCAGAAATTGAAGTGGAGTGTGTATTTTTTTGTTTGCATGATTTCGTGAATTATCATGATCTGCAGCAGGACTTGGATCGAGTAGAAAGAGCAACATGTAAACCTGCCTTTTTTTCTGAAATGAGGAAAAGCTAGCTTTCTCCTCTGCCCCCCTGGCCGTATATTATTTTAACCTCGATGCCACTTTTTGTTGAGCGTTTCAGCTCTGGTGAAATTCAAGTCCAGCTCCGAAAGTGGATTACATTGTATTTCCATAGCACTTAACACCCCTGAAATGGCCCTAAAATCGGATTTGTGGTAATCTTGATTTAATTGTTGTTTAACGGACGTCTGTGTGTGCAGTGATTGGAAGGAACGGATCCTGATGCCAAAAATGACTTAAACTATGGTGTATAAATTACCATCATTTTGTGGAAACACTAGCCTATGAGCTGGGAGTATGGCCCAAATTATGATAAATAAATATGTTGTTGCTTGCTCATTTCAGTTATCGTTTGTTGATTGACTTCATGAATTATCAGTATTCTAGACTTATTTACTTGAAGTCATGTCCTTATTTACACAGGCCTCGCCCATTGTAAAGGACTTTTAGAAACAACTCTTTGGACAAACCCCTTTTAGAGATCCCAATTTTTTTTTAAGTCCACGTAAAGCCTTGCAATAGCTTATATGAGTGTTCTCACCTCTTGAGTAGCGTGTGATGTCATCTGGAAAATATCAGCAACAGTATTCTTATGCAGCCAATATTTAGAGAATGCATATGATCTAGATTTCCTGTGGCACCCAACTTGGTTTGGGGACTGAGTCATCTGTTGGAAGGTTTGTGGTGCAAGTGGCATAACGTATCACATGCATCTGACCTGTCTGCCAATACAAATCTTCTGGAAAGAAGTTCTCATATATATTCAAGAAATTACCAGTATTTATATACCACATGGTATTTGTGAGCAAGTAGTTCTTTTTGTATGATCACCCTCCAAACGTTTGGACTGATGCTGCTTTTTATGCATCTCTGTAGTGCACTGGGCCCAGCTCTCCAGGCCCCAGTGCATGTTTCTGACCCCCAGAGTATGTATACAATTGGCTAATGCCTAACTGGACTGATAAGTCCCTAGTGTGTTTCACCAAAGGTAACCAGGGCTAGTAAGTTAAATGTCACTTGTGGACTGCAGCGCTCAATCGTGCCACCTTACAGTGACAAAGTAAAACAGGACTCTAGGCCTGCCAATGCAGCCTAGTCGGGCAGCGTTCAAACTGCCAACTCGACATGGCAAAATAAACCCATTTGCAAAGTCAGAACCTTCCTTTTTAATATTACTAAAATGCCCCTGAGGAAAAGGGTGCTGGTAGCCATGGCTGCTAAATATTAATAAGAAGCATTTTCTTTCATTTTGTGTTTGACAAGCCCCGACAGTGAAACCCCAAAATGACAGTTTTCTTTTTATCAAAGGTTGGTAACCCCATTGCCTAACCTGGTGTTACACTAGATACCAAGATAGATACTAACTTCCATTTGTGACTACCAAAGACAGTCCTCCAAGTTATCTAATTAATAATTACACTGAACCAAATTCATTGCTGAAGTTGGCTTTAAAGTAACTTGTAATAAGAAAGTGACTCTAGAAAGTCACCACTTTGTTGTCCAATCCCTGGTAGCCTTTCCTGAATGACTGCAGCTATTGTCATCCAAGACAATAGGCTGCCCAAATGCTAGGAAGTGTGAAGCGCGCCAAGGAACAGGCAACAGTGGGAACTCCTCCAGCTGGAAGACAACCGGGAGGTGGACACAGATGGCCCAACTTCGAACAGGATACTGCAGCAGTAAAGCAAATGTCAACTACACCAAAGCCTGCCCGCTCCTTTGTCTAAGCAGACAGACTGGCATCTCGCCCTTGCTGGGTACACCTCAGTGGTGTGCCAAGATCTCCTCACAGAGGAAGACCTCTTAAGTCATCTTGGATTCACGCAGAGAAATGTACCCTGGGATTTGTTTTAGCCAACCCTCAAGGAAGTGATGTAAAGTGGGAGGGCTAACCCCATGTGAACTGTTGACCCACTGACTAGTGAATCCTCCACTACCACAAACCTAAAGATGATACAAAAGGGACACTCCTGGCACTCAATAGTCATATCACTGCATGACTGGAAAGAAGACAGAAGGACTGCCCTGCTTCTCATCTGACACAGCAAAAAGAGGCTGTACCAAAGATTGAACTGCACCTGCTGCACCCGAGGAACCTGGAAAGAGGACTTAGGACTTTGCCTGGTCTGCCCACTCGTGGAAGAGCTCCCCTTGTGCCAGGACAGAAGAAATGATTCCAAGGGCTCGGTGGCTACCCCCCGTTACGCTTCAGGACCAGCAATGTCTAAAGAAACCTGCATCCTTCGAGAGCCCATGTACCCAGGAACGCCTGCTAGCCACTGGATGATGAACTTCCCGCTGGGAGAAAGAGTCTTCGCCCTCACGAGGTGCCCCCACATCAACTGGGCCAGTGACCGAAATAAGAGTGGAAATTGGTCTCCCAGGGTAGAAGATTTACTCACTTGTAAAGAACCACTGAGACTACGCAATTAGGAGACTAGCTGACCAGTGGTGACTGGACCTGCAGTGGAATCCCCTGCTGCATGATGGAACATTGAGTTCTGAGGCCTAAGACGACCCCTGAGGTTTGTGGACTCTTCAGCATCTTTCATTCTCAGCATCAGGACCACTTCTTGGCTGGACAGCATTAAAGGATAAACATGAACAGAGGACCCTAATACCGTAGAAAGCACCAGTTAACTGCCTCCCTGAACTCGAGTGGCCCTGTGACTGGCTCCCAAACCACTTAGGCTAGTTCAAGAAATTTCTAACAGCCACTTTAGCCGTTGACTACTGACCACTTGCAACAATTTATTATGTCTAAGAACAAGTCATTTTTACTTACCATTGAAAAATCATCTCTGGTTCCTCTTGATAGATTTTTGCTAATTTTGTGTCTGTTTAAAATTAAAAAACACTATTTTTATAAATTGGTGTTAGATTTGTATGGTGTTAAGTTTCTTACTTACCTCAATGCTTTACACTTTTTCCTACTATTAAGACTAACTTAACTGTGCCACAGCTACCTACGACTAAGCAAATGGTTTTATTAAAGAAACCTAACTGTGCCTGATGAAGATTGTGTCATTATTGCATGGTGAGATCTTTAAACCCCATCATATAATAATCCACTTTCCTACAATTATGCTCAGGAGCATAGACAACAATAGTGTTTATTCCATCACTGTGAGTAGGTCGATTACATGACTACTTCGAACATTCCACATCACAACAGCACCAAATTAGAAAGCTTCAGATCCCCCTACCATATCATGGCGGTGGGCTAAAGCCTGCAACGTGTGCGCAATGGTGCTCATGGCCTCAGATCGAG
This sequence comes from Lissotriton helveticus, assembly GCF_964261635.1. Lineage (NCBI taxonomy): Eukaryota > Metazoa > Chordata > Amphibia > Caudata > Salamandridae > Lissotriton > Lissotriton helveticus. Next base: position 183,161,127 of record NC_136068.1, on the reverse strand, counting down.
ACAGAAATGAAAATAAAAAACACAGGAGTTGTTAAATGGTCACGAGTAGTGGGCCTATAATTCGGCCAGCAAGACTACTTATTGCAAATGTATGCACAGTACACTCTACATATTTATAAGAAGATGGTGTGCCATGCACAGGCGCAGTTGCGGTCGGTCTTAAATGTTTATATTGTGGGATCCATTTGATTGCCATTCTACACTAAACGAATATCTAGAATAAACTAACAGGTGCCAAATTAAGAATGTCAGAAGGATGAATGCTATATTCCATTCCACCATCTTCCTGCATGTTCTTTATTCACTATGTAATAGATTTTTCTATTTGTAAGATTTGACCTTGTGCTTTGGAAAATATAAAAATAGTTGCAAAAAAAAAATATATATATATATATATGTCCTATTGAAATAGCTATGGATGTAAACATATCCTTATACTACAATGCTGAACGGGAATTATATGTATTAAAACCAATGACCGTGAGCAAGGCGTCATGCCGAAATGCGTTGAAAAGTCATTACATTGAGAATTTAGCACACAGGAGCGCCTGAGTTTTTTGTTCCATGTGAGAGAATTTTGTGCACATACATACACACACACACACACATATACGTGTATATATATATATACACACACACACATATATATATATACACACAAATATATTATATATATATATATATATATATAAAGGCTCCAATTTCCAAAAATACCCAGCCGGGTTTACAGGAAAGCACAGCACTCACACGGGCAGCAGCAGTAAATTAGCAGATCGGTTTATTCAGAAAAATGAAGCAGACGCGTTTCGGGAGTAAAATCCCTTCGTCAGTGTTATCGTCAGAACGCCAACAATTACACCCTTATCTATGTTCATGCCAAATACCGACATCAACAAAGGACTAATGCATTTAGGAAAAGGTAGCGCGCCATCTTTGAACGCCTTTGATATTTACAGTTCGTCAGCATGGGATATTGCAACACAAAATATTTACATTGTATTCAAAAACATCAATAAAGACATTGGTGTGTAATTATTTCAAAATCTCGCCGTGTATCGGCAACAGTTATAATGGACACTGAAGTCCCAACAAGGCACGAACCTGAGAAACAAAGCATTACATGTAATGCATATTTCAAGCGAAAAAACGCTACCATTAAAAATGAACGCTATACTTTAGCATGATCTTGCCGTGGATCGGCAGTTGCAACCCAGTATCAGGTTGCTAAATTCTCAGGTCGGTGAAGAAAAAAACCACACCACAAATAAATCCCATTATGACCAAAAAACAAAAAATACATTCACTATATACATCTTCAGAATAATATCCAGTCAAATCATCACCGATATTGCAAACAGTTTCATAAGATTACTCATATGTTGTACAACAAATTCTTAGCCAAGGTGAGTGGCAAGTTCTTCCCCCATATTCAATCCCTTGGGAGCCTTGGTCTCGAGATCTATAATAAATCTAGATTCTAGTCTTCTCAGGACCTGTAATCGATTGCCTCCTCTAGGGTTTTCGTCCACTTGATCTAAACAGAAGTAGCGCAGCAGAGTTCTATCACTCTTATGTTTAATGGCAAAATGCCGTGCCACAGGATAGCTGAAATCTTTATTGGCAATTGCCCGCATATGCTCCAGTATTCGGAGTTTAACTGGGTTGATGGTACTACCCACATACCTCAACGAGCATGGACAGACTAAGCAGTAAACTGCATGGTCAGTGTGACAAGACATAAATTTGGTAATTTTCTTGCCACGAGGCAGCCTGGCACCTCGTATGTCAGAGTTCTTTTACTTGCCGAGCAGGCTTTACATTTCCCGCACGGGAAGAAGCCTTTTGCATCTTTCAGCGTCCCTAGACGTTTTTTCTCCACTGGAAGATAACTGTGAACCAATTCATCTCGTAACGATCTTGCCCTCCTAAAGGTGATCGAAGGCACAGCTGGAATATCTGGACCGATGATCATGATAAAGTATAGCGTTCATTTTTAATGGTAGCGTTTTTTCGCTTGAAATATGCATTACATGTAATGCTTTGTTTCTCAGGTTCGTGCCTTGTTGGGACTTCAGTGTCCATTATAACTGTTGCCGATACACGGCGAGATTTTGAAATAATTACACACCAATGTCTTTATTGATGTTTTTGAATACAATGTAAATATTTTGTGTTGCAATATCCCATGCTGACGAAATGTAAATATCAAAGGCGTTCAAAGATGGCGCGCTACCTTTTCCTAAATGCATTAGTCCTTTGTTGATGTCGGTATTTGGCATGAACATAGATAAGGGTGTAATTGTTGGCGTTCTGACGATAACACTGACGAAGGGATTTTACTCCCGAAACGCGTCTGCTTCATTTTTCTGAATAAACCGATCTGCTAATTTACTGCTGCTGCCCGTGTGAGTGCTGTGCTTTCCTGTAAACCCGGCTGGGTATTTTTGGAAATTGGAGCCTTTATATTTTACGCGGACACCACCGCGTTACTCGGCACCCGCCCTGAGAGTGACTCATGCACTTGGTGTTTTGGAGCGTGGGTTTATTGAAGTGAGTGCACCACCGTCAACGGACCCTTGGAAAACAGGAGAACTTTCACTGCCTTTTTCGTGTGAAGCAACGAAGGTCCGGAGCTTAACGGAAAGTGCATGAGCAGGCGGACCTGGTACACGGTAAGCCTGCTCGTTGAAGCACTTTTTTCGTGTTATTTTGCATTTGTTGACGGTTGGGCGAAGGGGCAGGCAGCAGGAAGCAGACGGTTTCAGGTTTTGGTCCCCGGGACCGGGAGACCAAAGATTTTGGCAATAAAGAATAATGTTTAACATGTCAGAGCGCTGTGATGCAGCAGGAGACATGTTCAAGAATAAGAACCCAGACATTTCAAAACCGTTACAAGTTACAAATGTGACTGTTTCCAACACTTTATCAACGCAGTTCCAAAAACTCGAGAAATTATACGAGCGAGAGTTACGCAAATGGTGGGAGGGTACATCACTGCAGGGATACGTAGAGGTACAGAGAGTGCCTCGAGGTCTTCGGATCTTTACAGTACCCGCATACGAGAACCCGGACCCCCAACTATTGGAAACATGGGCGTCACACATAGCCAACTCCTGCAAAGGTATGCTGGAGATTTTGATTCAATTTGCGTGGAGCGACCGTGATAAGGTCGTTAAAGAAATTGAAGAGTTGGAAGAACTGATTATGAAAAATGCGAACAAAGAGGAACAGGAACAACTTAGGGCGAATATGAAGAAGCGACTTCAGAAATAGGAAATGAAAATCAAACTCAGGAAACAAGAGAAATTTGACCGGGACGAACGGGACTATGCAATGGGAAGGGTGTTGACCTTCCATAAAAAATATGACCAACCACGCAAGGAAGTGGCCAGAAAAAATCTGATGCCGAGGACATCACCGGAAACAAGAGTTGAAACTTCAGACTCTGATGTCAATCTAAGTGAGACCTCGGGAGATGAAACGTCTAACCAAACCACAATGCCTGCGACAATAACCACCAAAACTCCTTTTCAACACGAGTTCAAAGTCATACAGGAGAGTTGGCTGCGGGGCGGCAAGAACAAGCCCCCAGAAGACGCAGGCAAACAAGGCGAGGAGGTTGGAAAGGCAAAAGGCAGAGGACAAGCAAAATCAACAACACGTGTAACCAGGAGTCAAAGAAGAGGCAGATGGTGAATGACTCAGACCAACTCACCATCGTGAATCTATCAGACAGACCTCTAACATCAATGGAAGAGTCCGTGTTGAAATTAGGACTCACCTTTTGCCCGAATAAGAACATGGAATACACACAGACACGCATAGACCTTTACAAATTTACTCGGAAAATTAAGCTGCATAAGTTTTTTAAGGTCAAACCAACCAAGCTTGAATCAAAGTATCTGAGAAAGAGTAAAGACACCGATCTTCTAACGGTAAATGATCTCACGGCCTGTGAAGTTTTGCAAAATCTGAGACGAGATGGTGACATGGAGATTAGTGCAGCAACCAATACGTTAACACAAAGACTGGATAATGTTAACGTAGAGCAAGAAGCACCGAAAAGTACTTTCAAACTTGCCTCAAGATTTGTCCCTCAGACTGCAATGGATGCAATCGACGTCTTTGCAGAAGTGGTAACCAGGGATCTGGCTGCCATGAGGATGGAATCTAAACCTCGGAAGAAGCATCACAACATTACTAAGGAACAACAGCATGCTGTGCAGTGCCTGATGGAGGATGAAAAGATTGTTTGCAAACCCCCCGACAAAGGAGGCAACATAGTCATCATGTCCAGACTACAATATGTCACAGAGGCAAAACGACAGCTTGACGATCGAACATGCTACAGAGTCATCACAAAGAAGGATTATCTGACCAGCATTGAGGAATTGTACCAATTGCTTAAAAAGTGGCATGATCGACAGATGATTGAGCTTGAGGAATATCTCTTCCTGAAAACTGTGAACCCCATTTTACCCTGTTTCTACCACCTGCCCAAGGTTCATAAGAGTATTTGCAACCCCCCTGGAAGACCTATTATTTCCTCCATAGGAGGACTTACTGAGAACCTATCTAAATTCTTAGATCATTTTCTTTTTGGCTTTGTACTGTCTTTGAAATCATACATAAGAGACTCCACAGATTTCATTGAAAAAATAGAGTCTATTACTTGGCAATCCTCATTCGTACTCATCACCCTGGACATAACAAGTCTTTATACTTGTATAGACCACGAACAAGGACTTATCGCTGTGGAATTTTTCCTGAATCAGAGAGATATGAGATTTGCACTACATAACAAGATGTTGTTAGAACTTATCAGATTTTGTCTCTATAACAACATTTTTCTCTTTCAGGATACTATATACCAACAGTGTTCTGGGACGGCGATGGGTTCCTGCTTCGCCCCCAGCTACGCGAATTTATTCGTGGGCTGGTGGGAGGAGCAGGTAGCCTGGGCCCCTGGGAATGTTGCCTGGAGCAACAAAGTAGTGGCTTGGAGCAGGTACATCGATGACCTGTTCCTTGTGTGGAATGGGTCTATAGAAGAGGCGAATGAGTATATCTCTGTGCTTAATAACAACGAGTGCAACCTCAAATTCACAGGGGAAATCAGTAAAGAAAAGGTTAATTACCTTGACTTACAAGTGAGTGTGCGGGATGGTAAAATCAGTACCCAACTTTATCGTAAACCGACGGCGGGGAACAGCGTTTTACACGCCTCGAGTAGCCATTCCCGCAAGCTTATTTCTAATATTCCCTATGGTGAATTATTACGATTAAAGCGTAACTGCACAGACAATGAAGACTTCGAACTAGCTGCTACTGATAGCATAGAGAGATTCCAGAATAGAGGCTATAATGGTAACCAGCTTCAAGAAAAGTTGAAACAAGTCAGAAAGATACCTCGCAGCAAACTGTTTGAAAAGAAAGAGAGTATTCAATCACAAGCGGTTCAATTCCGCATGATCACACCGTTTGCTGCAAATTCATTTAGATTAAGATCAATCTTGTCCAAACATTGGCACATTCTTAAAGCGGACCCAATCATCGGTCCAGATATTCCAGCTGTGCCTTCGATCACCTTTAGGAGGGCAAGATCGTTACGAGATGAATTGGTTCACAGTTATCTTCCAGTGGAGAAAAAACGTCTAGGGACGCTGAAAGATGCAAAAGGCTTCTTCCCGTGCGGGAAATGTAAAGCCTGCTCGGCAAGTAAAAGAACTCTGACATACGAGGTGCCAGGCTGCCTCGGTGGCAAGAAAATTACCAAATTTATGTCTTGTCACACTGACCATGCAGTTTACTGCTTAGTCTGTCCATGCTCGTTGAGGTATGTGGGTAGTACCATCAACCCAGTTAAACTCCGAATACTGGAGCATATGCGGGCAATTGCCAATAAAGATTTCAGCTATCCTGTGGCACGGCATTTTGCCATTAAACATAAGAGTGATAGAACTCTGCTGCGCTACTTCTGTTTAGATCAAGTGGACGAAAACCCTAGAGGAGGCAATCGATTACAGGTCCTGAGAAGACTAGAATCTAGATTTATTATAGATCTCGAGACCAAGGCTCCCAAGGGATTGAATATGGGGGAAGAACTTGCCACTCACCTTGGCTAAGAATTTGTTGTACAACATATGAGTAATCTTATGAAACTGTTTGCAATATCGGTGATGATTTGACTGGATATTATTCTGAAGATGTATATAGTGAATGTATTTTTTGTTTTTTGGTCATAATGGGATTTATTTGTGGTGTGGTTTTTTTCTTCACCGACCTGAGAATTTAGCAACCTGATACTGGGTTGCAACTGCCGATCCACGGCAAGATCATGCTAAAGTATAGCGTTCATTTTTAATGGTAGCGTTTTTTCGCTTGAAATATGCATTACATGTAATGCTTTGTTTCTCAGGTTCGTGCCTTGTTGGGACTTCAGTGTCCATTATAACTGTTGCCGATACACGGCGAGATTTTGAAATAATTACACACCAATGTCTTTATTGATGTTTTTGAATACAATGTAAATATTTTGTGTTGCAATATCCCATGCTGACGAAATGTAAATATCAAAGGCGTTCAAAGATGGCGCGCTACCTTTTCCTAAATGCATTAGTCCTTTGTTGATGTCGGTATTTGGCATGAACATAGATAAGGGTGTAATTGTTGGCGTTCTGACAATAACACTGACGAAGGGATTTTACTCCCAAAACGCGTCTGCTTCATTTTTCTGAATAAACCGATCTGCTAATTTACTGCTGCTGCCCGTGTGAGTGCTGTGCTTTCCTGTAAACCCGGCTGGGTATTTTTGGAAATTGGAGCCTTTATATTTTACGCGGACACCACCGCGTTACTCGGCACCCGCCCTGAGAGTGACTCATGCACTTGGTGTTTTGGAGCGTGGATATATATATATATACATACATATACACACACACAAACATACAAACACACTAAAAGTACAAGAACCCCAGAGGAACCCAAGCATGAGTGTATAATTGTCTGTTGAGTAAATGTACAAATTCTCCAGGACTGTTAATTTGTTGTAAAAGGCAGGGTTCACCTCGACCTCTTGTATTTGCAAGTGGAAAACAATAAATAAAATGTTTTTTAAAAAAATAGAAATATACTAATATCAACTTAATTTTTAAAGAACACCATATAAGCTTGGAAGCATAAAAGATGAGCAAAAAATACCTACAGATAAACACAGAAACAAATGTAAACAAAATTAATACAGTGAAAACTTGGCACACTTGATACAGCCCATATTACTCCACCAATTGAAATAAGACACTCAAAGAGGATATTCAGGAGGTTAAATAGGAAAATAAATCGGAGAATGAAAATGAAAAAATTTGAAGATGAACGGACAGATTGAGAATAGCGAGTCAATACAGAAGTAAATATAAGATAAAGACAAGAAATACAGACAAAGGGACTGGTAGAGACAACTAAAAAGGTACATGGGTGATATACTGTACTGACGGAGATACAAAGGTTAGAAGTATAGTTGCGGAAGAGAGTAAAAGCATGTGACGTTGTAAGCCAAGGAATCAAATAGATTCGCTATTTGGCATGTAGAACAAGAAGAATGGTGAGTGGGAGAGAGTAATAGAGAGGAGTCACACATTGGCTGGTGTTAGGGGGGACAGAATAGCACAGACCATGTAGTCCTCCTTCGTGGCCAGGTGGTCTCGCCTTAGCCAGCTGAAAGTGTCTTCCACATTCCATTTCACCACTTTTCTACTATCTGGAGTGGCACTCCTACAGGGAACAGATTACAAAACGATTAGTATCTAGGTGGTGGCATTAGAAAAAGCAAAATAGAATGGTTATTAACATTTTATACAGTCACACATAATTCAAATGTTTTACATACCAGATTTAGAATGGGCATTAAATGAATACAAACTCACATTCAATATTAAATAAAAATTCTCCTGCGACGCCAAGCAAGAGTAATTGACATATGAAATTAATGGCCTGGAAAAATCTTTGGACGGGGCCAGTGCGGATATTCCGCGTGCAGGAGGTAAGGTTATCCCGGTCCTCCTGTACGCGGATGATGCTGTACTTATTGCGCGAACAGGCCTCGGATTACAGAGGCTGTTGGACAATTTTGGTGCATTTATGGAATCCCTTGATTTAAAAGTAAACAGCAATAAATCCCATATAATGGTCGTGGGGGCACGTAGGAAGATCAATAAGGTCAAAACTTTCAAATGCCTGGGTGCGGAAGTCTCCAGGGTCCCAGTATTTACTTATCTGGGCGTATTATTCGACGAGAAGGGCAACTGGGGCCCTCAGCAGAAACATAAAAGCAATGCTGTTGCTAGATCCACCACAGCCCTCCTCAGTTTTGCAAAAAGGTTGGGAGCTAAACCCTTGGAAGCTATGCTTAAAATCTACAAGTCCAAGTGTTGCGCGATCGCTTCTTATGGGGCATCAATATGGGGCTACGGACCTGTGGGCAAAATACAACTAGCAGAAAACAGGTTCCTTAGAGCCCTGTTGGGGGTACCCCAGTCGACGTCGACCCTGGCTATACATTGTGAGTTGGGTATGGGTTACATCACAGACCAGCTAAAAGCAGCCCCATTGATTTGTTGGGCAAAGACGTGGCTCAACGAGGATATTACGCTCAACCACCTTATTCTAAAAGACTGGCTGGGCCTCGACAAGGCAGACAGAATTCCATGGCTGGCATACGTTAGAGCGGCGTGTGCCAGATTGGATCGTCCTGAATTGTATGTAGCCCCACATAGAATTAAAAAAGAGGACGTGGCATGGATCAAATATAACTTTAGGGCCATGCTTGAGGCAGAAAGGGAGGAGGTGGAGCTAAAAAAATCCGGAGTAAGAGGCATTTATGCCTTACAAACTTCGCCATCTATTGAGCCTTATCTGAAGTTTGTCACTAAGCCGTTCCATCGCTTTCTGCTGATAAGATTTAGATTCAACTCAATCCACTTCATTTTAGGTGATTTGCAGCAATGGGGTAAACCTGCTGATTCCACAGCATGCTCATGTGACAACTTCTCAACACAAGACACCCTCCATCTGATTATGTTTTGCGAACATTTCTCTGAAGCACGCAAACAATTTCTACACCCTATATTACGAGAAGCAGGATTTGTGCAGGTTAGGCCCGCACTCTTATATCTGCAATTGTTGAACAGTGTACGGGTCACCTACAGTGTAGCAAGCTTTTTAGTGGCCGCAGCTAGAGTGAAGAATAAGAGAAGTATATGCATGACTTAAGTACGGCAGGGTGAGAGGGTGGTATCTTTGTCCTTTTTAATTATGGAAATTTGAAAAATGATCCTACTTTTTTATATTTGTATCATACACAGGGGTTTTAATGCCAGAGGGTGAAACTAGTTGTTTAATTATTTTTTAAACTCATGATTGATTACGATTGTATATATATGAAATTTTGCAATTGTATGCATTTTATCTGTACCTACTCTTATTTTTATGACAAATTGTATGTTAGTATTGCTGTTTCTTTTATGATTTTAAGTAATCGAAATAAAGAGTTTTGACTGACTGACATATGAAAAGCAAGGCATCTGTACAATTTCTACACCTCATTTAAAAAAAATAAGGCGCACATAATTTATTTGTAGAGGCAGAAGCCATTGGCACTGTAATACAATGTGAATTCCTGTATATTTCCTTTAAAAAAACACTCAAAGTATGTACCTTCATTTGGCTTTGGATAGACTAATTATAAGCTTATTAGTAGTGCAGTAATTCTGGAGTGCCATCATTTTTCTATGGACGGCTAAGAGTTTCAAGTCTAACAGAATACAGTTATTCACATATAGAAGGCAATGCACATATAAAACATTAACTTCTGGATAAAAACACTGGATATTAAATTGCACTTGTGAGATAAGAAATAAAGTAATCAAGCATTTGCAATGCAATAGGTCTCGTATTAGGAAAGTTAGAGCTATTGGTATTGTAAATGACACATTTTTTATTTAGGTTTTGTTTTTGAAAATAGCGAAATTAATAGCTTTGTCATTTACAATGTCAATAGTTATAACTCTCGCAATTCTACCTAATAGTGTATTTTTTTAGTATCTCCCCAAGTTCACCCTATGTATTTAAACGATGTGTTTGTCGAATATTTGCGTGGAGTGGGGCAGATTTGTAACGTGTTTATTCATCAACATCCCCTTCTCATTTAACGGCATATGGGAAACATCACTGTGTAACTTCTGCCTTTGTTTGTGTTCCACCTTACAACCAATCACAGCCGGGAAGACCCGGAACCCAGCTCAGACATTCGGGGAACGTGCGCTCTTATCTTCTCACTACAGAAAACAACCGTGTTAGATCAAGAATGCAACTACAAGAGAAAAATTAACCCTAGTTTCATGTGACAGAGGTCACAAAAGTATATTTTGCAAATGTACCTGAAAAGCACTGAATATACGAGAGACAGAGAGAAGGAAAGGGAGAAGGGTGAGGGAGAGAGAAAGAGAAGGAAGGGGGAGGGAAAGTGAGGTAGGGATGGGAGGCAAGAGGGTGAGAGAGAGAAGGAAGGGGAGAGAGAAAGAGAGGAGAGGGAGGGAAGAGGGAGAGAGAGAAAGAAGGGCCGAGAGATGGAGGGAGGGAAGAGGGAAGGGGAGAGGGAGCAAGAGAGAGAGAAGGAAGGGGCAAGAGAGGGTGGAGAGAGGGGAGGTAAGAAGGAGGGAGAGAAAGAGAGAGAGATGGGAGGGAGGAGAGAGGGGGAGAAAGAAAGAGAGAGAAGGAAGAGAGTGAGAGAGTGAGGGAAGGAGGGGCGGGAATGGGAGTGGGAGAAGGAGCAAGAGAGAGAGAGGGTGAGAAAGAATAGAGGGGGGGTCTAAAAAATGACTCTCTCTCCATCAGAAAATACTTAGAAGGTCCCAAAAGCGAGACCTGGTGGGCTATGCCAATGCTTGTTTTGTTTGCAGTGGGAAGAGGCTCAGAGGAAGCAGCGATGGAGGAGGTGGGTGTTGGGGATGTAAGCAAATGGTGGAAAAAAGCATTTGGTTGGAAGAGTAACATAGAGAAGGGGGGGGCAGGGATGTGAATGGGCAAGCAGCAGATGGCGAGGAAAGACCAAAACCAGAATTGCAGAGGAGCACACAAACTGTCCCTGAGGTGAAGCCTGGCATAGAACTCTACCATGTTTTATCACAATCATCATCTAAAGTGAGTCTGTCGTGGGTTGAGCTGTTCAAAGTTGGTGAATGCGTGAGCACTTCCTGAAATAAACTGTTATCGTCTGTTGTGACAGTGTACACGGCGACCGTGCAGGAGCAGCAACAGTCACCAACTACCAGGGCATTCGGGAGCTTTCATACTAGCAGGGTGCAACACTCCATCTCGCAGATGGTTGACGCGGTTTGCTCAGGGTGGAGCGAGAGGGTGGAGGAGCAGCTCTGACAACCTACATTTTGCATACGAGTCCCCGAGGGGTTTAAAAATGGCCTAACTCTTGGAAATCGCCTGCAGTAAACACGACACGCACAAAAACACTCACAAAATTAAAGCTGCCATTCTACGGTGAAAAGCAATGAGCACTGAAGTTTACGGGGGGCGGCATGGACCGTTTTATAAGAGTGTGAGCCCCGGCAAGAAGGGGCAGCGACACCATAGACACTGTGCACGTGTGACAAACCATTCATTACAGCCGGTCAAAGAACAAGGCTGTTAATGAGGGGAAAGACGAAGCGGTTCGAGTCAATGAGGGAGATGCTGCAGGGGGGGGGGGGGGGAGAGAAACTGCGTGGGAGTCCAGCGCGGCCTCGCTAATTAAACAAGCCATACACATATGAGAAATATGCATTTAATTGATATAAATGCTAATGATTTACATAGTGGTTATCCTTAAAAGATGTCATGGATCCCAACCCTCGTTGGACACCCTTCTTGCATGAAAGTAAAAAAAATTAGGATTATTTGGCCACGAACGCTAGTCACATACAGAGTGTGTTTGCAGAGATAGGTAATGCTGCCAACTGTTCCAGCAGTGTGTTGTGACTCAGCAGAAAGGGCTAGGGTTATATTTCGTCCTTCACACTGTCTTCTGCCAGGGCCCACCCATGTTTGCATGACTTGAAAGCGGCTTGAATGCACTGCTGTGCACCAGCTGGAGAGATCACACGGGCGCGGTGTAGAGCGAGTGCACTTGTAATAAAAAAATGAAAGTTATTAAAAACGTTTTTGAAGAAATTAAATGTATACTGTCATATGTTTTTGCAGAAAATAAAATTATGTGTTAAAATGAGAAGTGGGATAGTGAACAGAAGCTGGCTGCATATTTGCAGGAACTGAATTTCTGAATTTGCCATTAGCGAGGATTTCCCAAAGACAGACTTCCAACCCGTTCTTGTCATAAACAAAGAGGAAACTTAAAATGCCAGTTAAATGACGCTTCGATGCAAACATTAAAAATATATGAATTGATATTCTCTCCACATCACATGCTCCTGGCTGTCTTTTGAAATAAGATCCTTGCAGTGTACCATCATTTCTGCTGAAAATGTGTCGCAGCAATATTTCAATGTTCTACGAAAAATGTCAAGACAAGCATTGGCCGTGAAAGAGACACGGCCGTGAAAGTGAAAGTGCGGCCGAGAGACACGCTCCTTGTATGTTTATGTCTATTTATCTGTAGATGTGTCCATATATATTTTTGTATTTTCGGTATATTATGCAGCGAGCACATAATGCACGTTTTCCAAGGCCCTGCCGACCCATGCTTTTTAAGGTTAAATTACATGAATGCAGATGTCTTGCTATCATTTTTACACATGCTTTAATAAAAAATGTCCAACAGCAATATTTCAATGTTCTACGAAAAATGTCAAGACAAGCATTGGCCGTGAAAGAGACACGGCCGTGAAAGTGCGGACTTGAGACACGCTCTGTAGTGGGGGAGTGGGAGGGTCAGGGGCTGTTGTGAGAGGCGCGACAACAAAGGAAAGGCAGAGGCAGAGGATGTTTATAAGATTCACCGAAAGTGTCCTATAAACAAACAGCTACGGCAGAAAGCATTCTTGAAGTTGAAATAAAATAAAACCGAGCTGAGGTTTACAATGTCCTCAGAATTCCTTTCAATGCATTGAATGAGATTACTCAATCACGTGATGACATGTAAGGCCTCTGAACGCGATTACAGTGCTGCCTTGGTAAAAGCTTTCTGTTGGATTGAAAGCAGTTGAATTTAAAAGGGTGGCGGGAATGAGAACAAAAAAAAAATGAGGCGGGCAGAAAGGACGGCCGTGGGAGGTGGGAGGAGAAGTATGGAGAGTGGTGCGGGGGGGGGGGGGGGGGGAGCGTGGAGCAAACCCTTTAAAGAGCGTTTGGCTGCCAGGGGGGCGGAGAAGTAGATTGCCTTCAAGGCAGGAGGCAGGCAGAAGGCTCGGGCAAGCTGAAAAAAACAAGGCCGGGAGAGAAAATAAACAAGCACGTCAATCAAACTAAGAAATGAACGCATCTTCATCTTTTACTAGCTCGGTTACCAAATACACACTATCTGAAACAAGGGGGAATGCAGAGCGCCCGGGAAACTGAAAGTACGGCCGGCCTGCGGCCGGCCATGAATAATTAGGGGAGGAGAAGCCCTTTGATGTGCTGTGCGGCCGGGAATGCGCGTGCTTGTTTGCTCACGTGATTCACGTGAACTCTAAGAAAACCGCAGCGCAAGAAGCCCTTGGTTTGACGAGGATTTCGAGCACTTGAATTCTCGCTCCCTCAATGCGCTTGCGCGCATTGTAGGTCACGAGACCTAAAAAGGCGGTAGGAGACAGCACTGATCAATGCCAAAATATATTAACTGTCCATTTAGACAGTAGTCTAACAACCTCATCCAAGTCTCATCATGTAACCTATGGATTGCACCCAATAACCTCATGGGTACCTTTAAAGCTCTTAAAATATCCCATAAAAGGATGTGATCAGTGAAGCCAAAGGAAGGCGACTTCACTTTCTAAAAACGTTAAAATATATATATATTTTTTTGTTGTTGAAAAGAGCGAGTTTTACATAAAAAACTTATAGCGACTTTCCATAAAATAGAGCATTGGTCCATCAAAGAGCTGTAGGTCTCAACGTCAGCTTACTCTACAGGAATTCATTTCAAATTCTCTAACCAGGACCTCGATCTGTTTAAAACAAGCTTCGAAAAACTTTTTAAAGATCAGGGAAACTAATCAATAACATGATGGATTGTTCTTATTCCCTTTTAAAATAAAACTTTTGTGACTGCTGGAAGCTGGCTATTTTTATAGCATACCAAAAGAGGTATGCTGTGTAAAGAGCCCAGGTATGAGTGGGAAGGGGTTTGCTCTAGCAATCCCAAGGGGCTCCATCTAGGGTAGTGCGGTCGAGCAGCCTTAGGCTTATCAGAGAGGAGTGTTAGACATTTGTTACACACACACACACACACAGTCAATAAATTATGCACACACGCAAATAAGAGATCCACACGAATTTAGAAAAATACACTTCTTTTGATATATATTTTTAACACCAAGAACTTTGTAATTGGGTAAGTACTTTGTTTTGAGATGTCACTGTGTTGAAAGTATACAGGAATACACTTCCATCTGGTGAGTTATCACTTTTTTTCAGCATACAGAAATACACTGGCACTTGCATCGGTAAAGCAGTAATGTTCCTATGGTAAAGAAACATACTGGACCCAGGTACATAGCAGTGTCTCCGGCACGCAGAGACACCGTTGGTCCACTGGAACTTGGGCTGGGTGGTGTGGGGGGAGGGGGCTTGTGTTCAGTGGTGCTTTCTCCAGCGGAGTCGCACTGAGGGAGGCACTTGCAGTTTTTGGTTGCCTGCAAAACCAGGCTACAGGTAGGGACTGGGGGACCAACCCGGCCAAACCTAAAGGTGGGTTCAGCTGTGGAGGGTCTCAGGACCCCGTGGGCACTGTTGGTCCACTTCACTTCATGCTGAGGGGCTTGGGTACAGTGGTGTTTTCAGTCATTGGGTCGTGGCAGCCCAGAGGCTCTTGCGGTGCCTGCTTTCCTGCAGAAAGAAGCAAACACAAGGAGATGGACGGAGCGCTGACACTTTTGAGACACTCACCCTCAGTCAAAGATCTGGGTTGAATCAATCATCATTCACAAGCTCACTTCGCCACCTCAGTTCAGACCCAGCTATACGCAAATCAGTCTTGACCCTGTGCCTCATGGGAACAGTCCAGCCCGGACTGCCTGAACCGGAAACAAGCATCCTGGGACCGGTTTCCGGGTAACACCCTTCATCCGCCAGGCTAGCTTGAATCCAGTGGCTAAGTGAACAAGGGACCCACGTCTAGGCATACCCTGCCAACGTTTCGCATATGTCACCCCAAGAGGAAAACGGGAATGCCCAGACGTGGGTCCCGTGCCCTCCATGCCACTGGAGTCAAAGTATCCTGGCTGATGTGGCCTGAAAGCCCGAAACCGGTCCTAGAATGCTTGTTTCCAGTCCAGGGAGGACCTGGCCTGGCAGTTCGGGCTGAACTGTTCCCATTGGGCGCAGGGTCAACACTGATTTGCATATGGCTGGGTCCAAACTGGAATGGCATGGTGAGCAAAAAAACGATGGATTTAGGCCCAGATCTCTGTACTGGGGTGAATGTATGACATTGGTCTGCATTCTGTCCATCAATTGTTCTTTTTGCATGCCTGCAGAAAGAGGCTGCAGGCGGGGACTGGGGGCCCA
Source organism: Lissotriton helveticus (assembly GCF_964261635.1). Taxonomy (NCBI): domain Eukaryota; kingdom Metazoa; phylum Chordata; class Amphibia; order Caudata; family Salamandridae; genus Lissotriton; species Lissotriton helveticus. Next base: position 183,145,413 of record NC_136068.1, on the reverse strand, counting down.
GGCTGGTGAAGCTCAAGGGGGGTCTCTACTTTTGGAGCTATCTGTGCCTCAAGGGCACCGCCGGTTCACAGCAACTCTGGCTTGGGGGCTCGTGTGTAGTGAAGCTTTGTTCGGCAGGGTCGTGCTGGTAGAGGCTTTCGCGCCAGTCCTTTGTGTACCCGCAAACATGCAGGGAAGCAGCTCCCCTGCTCAAAGGGAGATGTTACTGGCAAGATGAAGTTGTGAGTCAAACTTCCACGACTTTTAGAAAAACAAGATTTCCCTATTTTGTGTGTGGTGGATTTAGGAACTCTGGGACAGGGCGATACCCACTTCCAACAGGAAGTGGTCATCTACGGAGTGTAGTGACTCCAGGGGTCAGTAGCTCATTGGTTACTACCCCTCACGCACCTTAACAAACCTAAATTGAGTATTTAGGTGGCCCATTGACACCAGGAACTTAGATTCGACTACTGGCAAAAGAGGAAGAAGGACTGAAGAGAGTGAGAAATGATGACCTGCACCAAAGACTTACGCAAAACCCTGCCAGCTGCCTGCACTTAAGACTATCGCTGGGACCGACTTCACCAAGAACTTGTCATCCTCCTCAAAACCCTTGGAGGACTGCCCAGCACCTCAACAACAGGGAATGATCTTCCTTGGAGTAGGGGTGGTGCTCCCCTGCATCTGCAGGCATCACAAGGCATCTGGGGGTACACTGTGTTGCTATCCATCGGACTCACCGAAGGAGCACCGCAACAGGAGAAAGATCTTCGGGCTCCAGGAGTTCAGATCCTTGCCAAGTTTGGAGGCTCCAGGACCCCCAGGAGCCACCCAGAACACCAATACTCTGGGTGTTATAACAGTTGCAGCACATAAGGCTTGTTGGCGGTCAAGTCCTAACTCCCAACAGAACAAAGCAAGACCTACTGTCGAAGGGCGTCCGGATCCACCAGGCCAGCACGGACATTGGACCTGCTGCCCATTTTCCCTCCTCACCAGGTCACCAAGACACAGAGTGAGCCTTCGACTGACCGCTACCCTACGCCTCAAAGCACCCAGCACCCATGCTCCACAGCCCAAGTCCGGGGGAGGCAATGGTCCCAACATAGTCCTGAGACCCTCAGGAGCTGAGCCCACCCATGGATTTGGCCAGACTGGTAACCCAGTTGGCGCCTGAAGTCTCTTTCTGAAGGAAACGAGAACCGCGAGAGTCTTCAGCAGCGTGATCCCGCCGGACAAAGCACCACTGCACACAAGTTCCCCCAGCCTGAGTGGACCGAAAGTGTCCCTGTGTGCCGAGGACCCCCGAGACCCCCCTGTGGGTTCTAGTGGACTGGCCACCCAATCCACGCTTGCAGCCTCTTTTGACAGGTACAGTTACACATTGACTTAAACAGGGCACCCAACGCAGAAAAGCACCTCTGCACCCGGATGCCCCAGAGCTGATCGAGATGGCCTGTTGGTGCTGCCTTGGACCTTGCTTTATTCTTACCTTAAGTCCAGAAGAACAGTCCTGTAAGTCGTTGACAAGTGATCGTATGCAGTATATGTTTTTCTCCATGGGATAACATTTCCGCTTTAAAGATACAAATATAGTGCATCACTATCTCGAAAAGTACTTACCCGATTACGATGATCTTGGTGTCTAAATTCATGAAAAAATCTGTGTTACTTTTATAAATTGGTATCGGATTTCTCACTCTCTGATAAGCCTAAACTGCTCGCCCACACTACCACAAAAGAGAGCAATTGGGATTACTATTTTAACCCCTGTAAACCAGTAAGGGTCACCTGGACTCTCTGCACAGTGTACCTTTTTTTTGATACACCATAAAGAAAGCCAGCTTCCTACAGATATCAAGCAACTTGACTTTTCTGATTTAAATCTTGATACACATTACAACTGAAAAAGAACTAGTTCCTACCTGGATTCAATCAGCCTTTTTGCCGCTTCTGCGTACTTGAAAAGTAGTCGCTTCGCCTCCTCCCTGTATTTAATACGAGACAACCTACAAGAGATGTTAATAGTTAGACTCTGCAAAGAGAAATGGAAATTGTACGTTATCCCTATGCTTAAAAGACCAGGTGACAAACCTGGGCATATGGGAAGGAATAGGAAGAGAGAAGAGTAAAGTGACAAGAAAGGGGAGAAGCAGAGTTACAAAGCCAAACAAGCATTAACACAAGTTTTCCTTAAGATATTAACACCCACATTCGAAGAAAGACCAATAGAAGTCCCTCTTGAAATCACTTACTAGACCACCTTGTGCATAGTGATCATGCATTTATGAGCGCTGTAAAGTCTGGCAATGTTAAGTGGGAGATACAGCCTACATATTTAAGGGACCCACTTGTGCATATTTAGTTCTTGAACATAGCCTCAGTGCCAGCTTAAGCATCAAAAACACCTGCATATAATTGTGGTAATGAAACGCGTTGCCTTTGAAGGCTCTATGGTTGTGATGTCCAACAGGGGAGATAGTGAAGGCCCAATACCCACAACTATGTCATCAGTACCTTATTGGAATGTCATTCATGATCTCACGAAACATAGATGGAGAAACTACAGGGTCACATTCACTAGGTAGAAGAGGGTCTGGGCCTTTATCCTCCACTTTACGCTCCAATAACCAACGGTTAAAAGATTCCCGCGGTGGCTCAATTCCTAGAGAAACAAACAAAATGAAAGGATATTAAAAGGGATGAAATGCGGAACATGAAAAGTTTTCAATGAGCTATCCATAGAGATGCGAGAGAGGAAAGGAGAAATCCAAATACAGCAGTGAGAAACCATTCACAATACTCATCATCTTGTGATAGGACAGGAGAGCCCTCCAAACATACAGGAACACTTCACCATGGGGCAGGAATTGGGACGCAAGAGTTTGCTAATTTGTCTGCCCAGTAAGTGGGGAGCAGTGGAAAAACATAGGATTAAAAATGAATCACTCTAGGAAAGACTATTACCACCAGAAGGGAGAGAGTGCACCATTTCTAAAATTTTGAGTAGCCTTTTTAGAAGAACTCTGCCCCAGTGGTTAGAGACTGAAGAATGACATGTAAAGGAAGTGGTTTCATCTAGGTGAGAAGAGCGGTGAAGGAAGAGAAGTGGAAAACGATGAGAGAATGGAGAGTGAAGAGAAAGGCATTGCAGAGACAAATGGAATAAGAAGGGGAAAAAAAAAGGTAGGAAAAATGGGGAGTCATCCTGGTGGCAAGAAAGTGAGGAGGACAGTGTAGGGCTTGGCTCACCCTCTCTCTGCTGGCACAGCTCCCGGTAATGCTGCCTCAGTTTCAGGATGAGCTGGGATCGGAGAAGCTCTACTTCTGGGTGTGCAGTCAGTACTTCAGATGGTCCCTTTTGTTTTATAACTGCGTTTGTCTGAATATCCAGGTCCCAGTACACTCTGCAGGAAAAGCATCCAGGACACATACATAAGATGATGCGGCAACATGTACAACTCTAATATGTTGTATATCGTACTCCAGGAATATGAGGAAATGCTGCCTATTCAGAACGCAAAGCACATATACGATTGTGAGAAATCCCTCTAACACCGCAGAGGCAGGGTTGAATTTTTCCTGTATTCAAAGCACATGACAACCTGTAGGACTTCCTAAAACTGAGGACCTGCTCAGTTTTAGAATATCCGAAGACAAAGCACTGGGTCACAATGAAATCTCTCACTGCTGAGCCAGCACAGGTGTCTTAATATTCAGAAGCTGCCTCCGCTGCAGAGTATTGCACCCTCCAGCTATGGTCACATATTCACACTGATGTAACGAGGCAGCTTTTGAATCTCAGCACTAAAGCACAGTGGCTGGTTTTGAAATATCTTGATATTGAGGCGCTGAGGTAGTTTCGGCTTATAATCCAATAGCACTGAGGGGCTCTGAATTTTCTCATAACAGAGATAGTAAAGTGGCTATGAAATATATTATTCTCACCACTCTAAGGTGTGATCTGGAGGCTGACTGTCCTCTACTTCAGGTTGCCACGGGACTACATTGTGTGTTCTTATTATATCTCTGGGTGTCGCTTTGATTAAGATACCAGATCTGTACAAATGTAGGCTCTTAGAAACAAGTTATACATCAGTATAAGTGCTACCTAAACACTTTTGTTTTTACATTTGTAATAAACTCCAAAATGGAGGCACATGGGAGCTTCAGAATGTTGGATCATTAAAGCAATACAGGTATTCCACCGAGTAAATGTTATATGTAAACAAAGAATAGCCCATATTATAAACTGGATAGTCACTTGGTGTTTAAAAATCAATTATTATTACCAAACTCTATGGCTTTAATTCAATTAACCTCAAAAGGATGAAAGGCAGAGTTATTCCTTCTGCCATTTGAACCAGCGAATTCAATGAATTATTGTATTTTTATGTTTGCTTATATGGTTATGTTTACAAAACCGAATAAAGCTTTTCAAACGAAACGAACCAGTGAAGAACTCACAATTTTCTACAGTAGTTATTCTCTCTCAGAGCTCACACAGAGGCACAAAGGCATTTTGGAAACCCTATGTGGCCATGATGGCAGCTCGGAAATAGCTCAACAACAAGAAGGTACCAGGTCCTCATATTGCCTTTATATTGTGAAGATATTGGATGTCATCTCATCCTGAGATTTCTTTAAATAAAGCACAACCTTTCAGTGCTCTGGAGAGGATTGGGATTACTCGAAGCTCTGCTCAGTTTTATGTTCTTCTAGATAGGGATCAGGAAAAGAAATTACTTACCTTGAAATAGAGTTGTTTGCCACAGGGACCTGTAATAGATCACATGCCTGAAACCTCCTTTTGGAGCTGAGAATGCACAGTACACGCTTGCAGTCAGTCAGTGGACGAACTCGCGCAGAAAACCAGTTTCCACATTTTATCTAGAGATCACAGTCCCATTAAGCCCTATGAAGGAATTATATTATTGCTCCATTTCTTCTTTATGCTGTAAATAAAGAGCAGGTTGTCTGCGCCTATCTTGGTGGCCTAGTTCTAAATGAGGGGCTCAAAAGCTTTTTGTGTGAAGCTAAGGAGTCTTTGATGATGCCTGTTCAGGAGGGCATTGTATCCACGAGGAAGCAGGGATCCGTCCATTGAATTTCAGCTTTCTATCTTCTTGATTAGACACCTGAACAAGTGTATATCTGTGATTGTAATATCAAGCTCTTTCATAGCAAAGATCGAGTGCCTATTCCACCCCAAAGAGCTTTCTATACAGAAAGACTGTCTTACACAGCAGTTTTCGAGCACGTGCACTGGGTGAGGTGGTAAGTAAAAGACATCTGTACCAGGATCATTTTCTACGGGTTTTTGAAGAAAACGTTAATCCCTAATTTACATTTCAGAGGAAATGCTTCAAGAGGTGGGCCATGGATGCTCAACTCCAAACACAAAATCTTATTTGAGCTAGATTTTTCACCTGAACAATTCTGGTACCTCAGAGAAGAGCCCAAAACCAATCTACAATATAAAATGCTCTGGCACAGCTGTGAACTCAGTAGAACCCATGTACTAGATGCAAATGAGAAATCATGCAACAAGTAGTTTCTTTTATTACCTGGGCCGAAATCTATGTGTGGCAGATCTAGCACAACCAGTCACTTACTTTTGCTCAAAAAGCCTCTCTGATCAATGGCAGTGGATCCACGTATGAACCAGCCACTTCAGCAACACTTTCTGTTCATCAGGCATTGCTGGGCTGGTGCCTAACTTTGGGAGTAACTATCTCATGATCATTGAGTAGTAATGAAAGTTATATGGCGTTTGGCGATCCTGAAACGCTTCCTGACAGACCTGAAAACCTTCAATTGGTTAAATAGTATTAGGTGTAAAAAGGTATGTATGCGGTTGCGCAACAGTTGCAAAATAGGTTGGCTATGAAGAGCTACAGGCAGCTTGCTTCAAACCTTGGGGGAACGGGTAAGAACAAAACCTGCCTCTCCGTTTAGCTTTGCAAATACAAACTGTGATTAACAGAAACAGGGAATATGATTATAGAGCCTAGAGTGGTTTATAACAATGAAAGTGGACCTGCAAGAATACAGGTGCAGGCTTGTAGATCGCCTCATGGCAAACGCGAAGACACTTAACAATAGATGTTTTGGTGAAGGATGCCAATGAAGGCCCTCAAGATACACTTCCCTAAGGCAGAATTCCCAAAATGAGGTAGGCAGCCATGCTTTAAATAATTTTAAGTTTTACCATCAGCACCATGGACAAACTAAGATAAAGGGAAATAGCGTCATCCAGAGAGGATGCAACATCTGCTTAGACAACTGTTCTCCAACAAAGCACGGGGAGTACAGTAAGGACCTTTAGTAGAATCTCAAGCAGAGTGATCAAAATGAAGTCAGATTTTTAGCTTTAGTGATATAGGGCCCTAAAGAGACATGGTGGTGGAAAACAATACCAGCCATCTAGACTTTGCAAATAAAGGAAGGAGCATTGCACCACCCACCCCCAATCTCTGATGGCTATCAACTATATGAACAACAAGAATTAAACAATCAATAGCCAAGATCTCAGCCAGGTGCCAGTAAAGCTTCAGTGATTTACACCCATGCTGTCAGCTCAGAGGCACAACGTTTCATAAAATGTCCCTGGCTAGTAAGTGTTTCATCAATCAAAATAATGAGAAGCAGGGTATTGTGTGAGTAACAAAAAATGCACGGTTTTGTGAGGATTATTACAAAGCATGAGCACTGCCTTTCAACCAAATACAAATGAGCCTATGTAAAAGAGCGGAGTGAGATGCTATAGAAAGGTAGTAACAAACCATGAATGGTAGGAGGGGGTAAGCCACCCTTGTCCAACACCATGTGCAGATAATTCATGCTGCCACAAGCACCAGTGTGTTCCATATATGGGAAGGATCAAGCCTGACTAGAATCAAAGATCTTCTTATGTACGGCTCTCGCTAACCGCCACCATCATGAATACCCAATTGTAAATCTGATTACTCACTGCTCAACGTAGCAACAGTTGTTTCTGATTTATGTCATAAAGGCATTTATCTGAGAGCATGTTAGTCCAGCGCTGGCTCTCTGCTCAGATGGAGAACAGAGCAAAGCGTTGAGGAAGAATAGGGAAGGGACAAAGCGGGGTGGAGGTGTGTGGCAGGAGGCAAGGTTTTTATTTTTTACATTTGGGACAGGAAAGAAAGATCATGTTAGCTTAGCAGTTGAAAGCAAGAGCATATCATTTTAGGGGGCAGTACGCCACATAAAATTATAGATTGATCAAATTAAGTAGGTTTTTCACCATATGGTTCCGAGTGAAATAATCAACTTGCGCTTCACTCTCCATGTCTATTTATGTCGCTTGGCACCCGTCAATAAAAAAACAAGCCTGTTACTCACTGTTACCCATCTATAATTTTAATTGTTATTCATAGTTCTCACCGAGCCCTACTCGTGTGAATGCCAGATTCCAAATCTGGTAACTCATTGCTATGATGTAGCAACAGTGGTTAACAAAAGCTGTAACCCATCGTTGCTATGTCTTAAAGGAATTCCAAGCTGCTTTCGCTGGGCGATCACTGAGGTAGTCAGTGCAGCGCTGGAAGACCACAGATAAAATCAAGTGGGGCGCAGAGAGAAAAGGAAGGCACAGACAGTACCCATATCAGAGTAAGGCCCCTAAAACTTGGTACACCTGGCAGACATCTTCCTGGATGTTAATCTGCTCCACATTTTGTCTCCCACTGAAGCTCAGAAGACTGAGATACCAAATGGGACCTTAGCTGGCTGTTCACTTATCTCAGCCCTGCTAGAAACATTGACTGCCCCCCTCATGAAGCCCTATTAAGGACGTAAATCTGGAGAACAGGCCTTGGAACACTGGACTACGATCTTCGTAACCTGGGTGGGACATGCATTCCTGTTTAGTGGAGTGGGTTTTAGGAAAAGGGACTTTTTGGACTGTTTTTATTATTTTACCAGACATTTCATCTACTATCCATAGCTAGAGATACCTGATCAGAGGGAAGATCGTTCATAACGAGCCGGACACTTTACATTGGTTTACAAGCACGGTACCTAAAATGCCTGGAAATCAAGCCATACAACAATTTAAGAGTTCACCAACAGACCAATGTTGCCAAAGGCTCCTACGTAATTTATGTTCTAGTATCTGGCATGTAAATCATTTGCGGTTGTATCTCAACCCTATACGTTGCTGGCACCATCTAGTTTTTAAGGTACCTTTACACTGGCCATATTTAATTATATATTAATAAGGTCATTTTTAGATGTTACAGCAGTAACAGAACTTCAGTTTAGTGTGTATTATTTCCTGTATCATGTGGTATCCGAGTCTCTATCCCCTACCACCTCATAGAATAAAAGATATATTCTCAACTTCGTTACTCCTGTAGTCTGATTCCAAAATGGGCTAACTAGTTATCCAGTTGGAGGAGAACATTATTAGTAGTTCACAAATCAAATGGTAAACAACAGTACTCATTTAAGATATCAGCCAGTAACTACTACCTATTATAGCGCTAAACAGTGGTGCCCCGCTTTCCATAAGACCCTTCCAAGTAACTACTGACAAATGTATACCAGCAAACATTCGTTCCTGCTACTGTCTGCCAAGTGTTTAAATAAGTTTATAAAACACAGCATACTCCCTCCAAAGAAAGAGGAACGGACACTAAAGATAAGACAATTACAATAAAAATAAAGATACACTAAGTGCTTCAATTGCAAGTTTGCAGGCTACAGATAATAGTGTATGGTGTGTGGTTAACTATGATTTGTGATATAGGTATCAGAAAACAATCAGATTCACAAGGTTTAAATGAGAAGTATTATTGGCAGAAGTATGATTATTTTGGGAGTCATCATTAGGGTCAGAAACAATAACTAGATTGTTGGGACATAATTGTCAGGGAGGAAGAAACAGTAGGCCATAGTCTACATTAAATCAGTGTAACAGCCACTGACTGCCTCACGACTCACAGAGCAAAAATCTTAATAGCAACTAAAAGAGGCAACACTGTGGCTCTCCCTCTCTCCGTTGTTACTAGCATTGTGATCAAGAACCTTGGGTGAAAACAGGTGCACAATCAGTAGCCAGAGCTACCCAAGACCTCCTTCCTTTCTAACAGACATTGAAACATTTTTTAACAGGCAGGTACAAGAAGAGGTTAACTCAGACCCCTCTTATGAGAGGCTTAAAGGACTCACAACATGGTGCTTCACTGCAGGAGTACAAATACTTACTCTGAAGGTCGCAAGAGGGCCGCTTGTTGCTTATCTTCTTGGGAAGCTCCCCAAACCTTAAAGACTGGAGCCCCAGGGACACTTGGAGAGCTGGGGACAGTCTGAGATGTTGGCGTTGTAGGAGTCGGAGAGGAGACGGTAGGCGTTGTTGGAGTCACATCAACCTGATGAGAAACAGAATAGCGATCACCACAGAGGCAAAGGTTTGGTGTGGTGAGTAGAGAGTAGAGGTGGCATGAAGAAGAATAAAAGTGTGAAGTACATAAAAAGGTTAGTCCAAGCTGGAGGGAATTTGTCTTAACTTAAAGTGTTAAAAGGTGGAGCTAGACATAGAAGGCTATTCAGAAGAAGGCATAGATAAAAGTGAGCCTCAAGAATCAATTGCTTAAATTTGTGGGTGGGAGGATAAGACTGGCAGCAGTTTGGAAGGATTGGAAGCATGGGCAATGTAAGAAGTTCTAGTATGGAGCAAGTCTAAACTTACCTTAATCTTCTTCACACTATTCCCACTTGGTGGGAGCTCCTCAGACAGCTTCCTCTTCCGTTGTTTCGGGTCCACAGGACTCTCAACAACAGCTCCCTCGGTGGGCATTGGAGCAGCATTCAACCCCAAGGGATCCGACTGTAATGAGATATTATGTGCAATAAATCAACGTCCCACAAGCATGAACAAAAAAACAGAGCAAATGCAACATGGAAGTAATCCCCAAGGCTGATTGGAGGAAAGGCAATGTTACATCAGAATATGACCGACAGGAAGCAATATGTCATGAAATTCTAACTTTGACAAAGAAGAAATGAAGCATTACATGAGTTCAAATGAGTGGAAATATTTAGAAAATCCAGATCGAGCCTGAATGTGAGCAAACAGAAAGTGGTTTGCTTAGTGGAACGAGGGACAGTCAGATTTATGACTAAGGAAATACATATGTGACAGTAACTCAGCTGAGAGAAAACAGTGTAAAGATCAAATGCTAAGAGAAAACGATTGAACATTGCGCAGAGAAAGAAAACAAATTCATAACTGCATTTCCTTAACTGGGTAAAAAAATATTGTGGAATAATCTTGGTCATACTACAAAAACGCAAAGGAGCAGCACTGAGTTTCATAAGGAAATCAGAATGTTGAATGGTTAGTGATGGTTCCTGGTATCAATGACAACTTTAGCCTTTAAAAGACTTCAAAGTCAGTCTGACAGTCGGAATCCCTTATGTGGAAATAAGAGGTCTAAGTGGGATGCAAGAATATAGCAACAGTCTTATTCTAGGTACAGTGAAACTAACATAACTAGGGGAGGGTGGGAGGGTGGAAGTCGGAGTTTTACTGTGCGGATTTCAGCAGAGTTACCTAAAAACTCAGCAAGATTTTGCAAAGTTCCAAGAGGGGCAGAATTCCGATTCGTCAAGCTGTTTGAGCTGATTTTTAGCACCAGGAGCTTGTCCCGCGCTATAAAATCTGCACTAACAGCACCACGCGACACAGCAGAGGGTGCTGCTTCTTTCTACGGCTCCAGTAGATCTTCTACTCAAGCAGCAGCTTTTGCAACACGAATGGCAACTCTCGAGGTGAGTGGTAGAGACCTGCCGTGACTATCATCGTTGAGAAATCTCACCGGGAGGCAGTCTAGCACTCCTTTTTTCTCGCTTGCACTTGCCAACTTAATGATGGCGAGCTGTGCAAAAGAAAAACTCAGCCACGCAGCGGTTTACAGCTTTTTTGCCGAGCACGGAGTGGACAAAACTCAGCAAACTCTGCCGGAGGAGCGGAGTGTACAGCCCATCCCTAATAACAACCAAACTCTGGCTGAGAAGTATCAAAATGACACAACCACCTTGGTTCATCCTAAAGGCAACACCATGACAATAGAACAAGCTTGACTAACTAATCCCGGCACTATGAAACATTTTTTTCCAAAACAACCATTTCTCAAATTAAGAGGCTTGGTAAGTGGCACAAGTTGAGAAAAATGTCAGCCTAACAGAGGAAATAGTCTGAGAAAAAATGTGTGTGCACTAAAATATGATACAGCAAGATAAGATCTAACTGTGAAGGCACGCGATTTCACAGCAATCAGTACTAGTGTAAAAAGAGACTGATTCAATTAAAGACACAAAATGCAACACAACTCAGAACAATATTTAACCGTAAGGGACCACAAAATGAAAAGATTTTAAGTCTAGATGTAAAGAATAAACTTATCAAAACTCAGATGTTTAAAAAAAAAAACTATCTGGTTAATCTTTAAGGAGATCCAATTAGAGGCGATGTCTTTCAATGGGCCCGTTCTTTATACATCTTTATTAACCTAGTTTAAAAATATGCATTTATTTGTCATCAAAAGACAAGAATTACCACTCTCCTATACTAGACTACAATCAAACAAGGACCAAGTCCTATCTTTCCCAAATCCTATGCCTCAGTTGACTACAGTTTTACTATGGAAGCATAAGAGGAAAACAAACACTAATGGTATTAACAAGACAACTTTCTAATTTTGAACAACACTGCAACGGCCTAGCTCTGACTTCACACAAAGGGCCTAACGACCCTGCATTGTCACTTAAGCCAGCTTGAAGCCAGGGCAAGGGACAGAGGCAATTCCATGCACTTCAAAGCCACTGTATAGAAGCTTCTCCCATCTTCCAAAACCAGCGTACCAGTGTATACAAGAAGTACCTCATGCACCAACTCTTCAGTAGACTTCTGGACCTATTGATACTCTGCCAGGGGGCCCGTTCGCACTGACACCACACCGCTCGCACCAAAATTCAGTACGAGCCGCCCCAAGCACCGGGCTGGCGCTTTCTGCTTTTATGTGACATCTTTGACTCAATCCCTTAAACAAACGTTCATAAGTACTGATTGGAAGTTAGTCGTTCTGGTCTTGTTTTATTTATTAAATTAAGACCTATTTTTCTAACCCAGTGTGGGATATTTGTGTGGTGGTATTTTCACAGTTTTACTGTATGAAGTGTTGCACACATACTTTACACATTGCCTCCAAGTTAAACCGGACTGCTCTGTGCCAGGGTACCAAGGGGGGTGAGCACATTAATTTTGGATTTGCTTATGCCTTACCCTGACAAGGATTATGATTACTGGTGGACCAGGGCTCACAATCCAAGTCAACCCGTAACTCAATTTCTAACAGGTCTCAAAACCCAAGAAATTTGATTTCATCTATAACAAGAGATATCGCAGATTACCCCAATGAACATAATAGAGGATTACGGCCCCACTGCTATGCACTGGAGCTATAGTACCGAGGGGGTCACTGCAAGCTTTTGTGGGTCTCACATTTAGGACCAACAACCTTGGTCAAAGACTTTCCCTTTTAGTTGTTGTTTACTGCAAGCTGTGACTCTAATATTGATGCACTGCGGCAAACAAAATCCAGAGCTTTTCTATAGAAAGTCATTAGATCCTGTAGCAGGAGTATTGGGTGCCACTATGAGGCACTGCAGCTTGAATAAGGGTGTGCACTGTAAGGCTCTTTGGCTCCAGTGGTGGATGGCATTTAGAGCCCTGTACCATTGGTGCTGTGGTGTCACTGTGAACACTGTACCTCATGTGTCTCTGTCTTGCAAGCGGGCTTTGAGCTCCAGTACTGGGCCCTCATAGTCATTCCTAAACTGTATAATCAAAGGGCGCACATCAGCCACCAAGAAGGTTATGTACACAGGTCACATTGTAAAGGTCACGCAGCTCAAGTATTACAAAGTTGTTGTGGGAGCAAGAGAGCTAATATATGAGAATGTCATAACAGGTGCTTATACTGAGGATTCTGCTTCTCGATTGCTGCTCTTGTAATGGAAAATTACTATGGGCCCTGTAGAGGACCAAAGTCTCATTGCGGGCTGTGGGACTACATTACAAAAGGGCTCTTGTTTCATGAACATCATGGTTGAACCTCTAATAGGATCATGAACCTCTATTATGGGAGCCTCAATTCTGGGATCAGGTGCTTTAAAACTGACATTCTCTGTGGAATCTGTTGTCAACCACATATGAGCTTCTGCTGTGGAGCCTCCAATCAATGCTGTAAGATTTTTGAGCATTGTTTCTTCCCACCCACTTTCAATGCATTAATGCATCAAAACCATTTGCGGTCGAGAGAGCCTGGGACTTGGTGGTACAAAAGAGTATGTTACTCACAATGACATCATGCTGCCCAAGGACTGGCATCTCCCATAGGGACTGATTCGTAAATCGATTGAAATAATAGGGTCGATTCTCTCGCTTGCTCCAGCATTTCTCCCAGCCTGCCTGGACCAGCTCATCTGAAATGCATGAAAAAAACACATATCAGGGCAGGAATGTATGACACACATTCACGATGTAACCAATTAACAACTATAAGAAATAGCTAAAAAAAACAAAACAATCAAGAATGTTCCTGTGAACTTGCGACATGAAAAGTCGGAAAAATGCATCTTAGGGGACCATTAGCACCTAAAGCCATCTCTTTCTAAATTTGAAACACTGAAATAATCACACCTGCCTAGGAAAATATGGTGGAACATAAGAAGTTGGTTACCTTTGTTACTGTAGATTTGTTTCTTTGGTTTGAACAACCAACCACAAGAATCCCTCTATGCACACTTCAGTACCCCAAGTAATCCACAACACTTCCCATACATATGCATATCTAATTGGGGCATTGATCAACACTCCTCAGGCAACCATGTGAAGAAACCTGATCACCAGGGAAATATATCTGCAAATACGTAACGCATCAACAACCCCACACTGACCACATTGGTAGGGATACAATTTGGGCTAGTATGCCTTAGACTCAAATGACACCGCTGTAAAGAGAAAGGCAACACATCAACCAATACATACCACTGCACACATGGGCATGGGTAAGTGCATCACAGGAGCAGAATACCACTTAAACAAAATCTCCAAATACTATCCTTGAATTTCTAACTTTTCTGTCCTTTCCTCCTTACATCTCCTTCACTATCAAAATCTAACCAGCAAGAGGGTAACCACTTATACGACAATGTACTAATCGCTATATGCCAGCTGTGGCTAACCCCGCAACAGTATTTGGGATTGTATACAGTATATAAAAAAAAAATACTAATAAAATAAATTTAAAAAAAAGAAATCAGCAGACTGGCAACATGGACAAAAAAGTAAGCTACCCTTTGTCAGTTCGATCAGAAACCTACACCACCAGCTTTTACCTAACTCACTAGTTTAGAGAGTGGGGACAGGCACGGGTCACATCTCTGAGCAAGACTGTTACTACCACTTACTGTAGTTGAAATAGAGTAGTAGCTAGGACATTATGCCTGCTTCACACTCTCCAACATCAGAGACATGCCAGCTCTTCTTTATATTTTGAGAACCTACTCTCAGGTCAATTTCTTTCGAGATCTTTGTTCCCTGACAAAAGCACTCCTAACCATCAACTCATTCGGAGATCAGTTTTAGCATGCATTACCTGGTAGGTCCTGCACCAGTCTATTGGGCTTGGGTGAGGTTGGCTGGTTCTGGTTTGAGGTGCCAGGAGAGTGAATCATTAGAGAGGTCTCATCTATTGGGCTTCCGTGATTTTCATTAGCCATGTCTCTGCATTCAACCTGTATGCAATACAAACCAAGGAAGATTAATATCACAGCACTCATCTCAGCCTTCTGTTAAGCCACTGACCAATGCAAGGTAGCGAGGGAGTATTATACTTGCATAACATTGTAAAAGGCAGTGAAGGATTACCAAGCTTGTATAATTAGAGAAAGGGGTACACAGCGAGAACACATTTGACAAACTGCAGACAGCAATGCAAGGTCTCTGCCCTGCACTCTGCAAAAGTAACATTTAAGTTGGTTTGTTGTACGTGTAGATGCCCATACCTTGCATTGTAGAGAACATATAACTAATTGCACTTTTCCTCCCCAACAGATGGAACTGCAAGTAAGTAAAACATTGGTCTGGCATCTTGCAGAACATTTCCTCTTTCCAATTTACAACACAATCTCCCATTCACGGATTCTCTGCAGTGCGGGCGATGGAAGTGGTGTCTATTACGCATTTGTAAAGAACTTTGTTCCTGGGGGTGCTGAGCAGATAGAGTGCATATACTCACTGCCCTGCCATCAACCACTATGTCTGGGCTAGAGTGCAGTCTGATTTCCACAACCTTTCCAGACTCTAAGGCACAGTATGGGTGAAAATCATCTCTCTTTTTTTGCACGAATGGCAACAACTGAAATATGAAAATTCTCCTCTCTAATCCACGGGTATCACTGAAGATACACTTCCAGTGCCCAGAGAGAACAATGCTTCCTGCAAGTCTTTCAGTTTTTAAACGCCCCTTATCTCAACCTCTAACGATTTTGTGACCTCTGGCTCCATAACACAATATTTGGATGGGAACCAAAGATTTAAACCTCTGGGCACAAAAACACTCAGGAGTGGGAACCATGTGACCCCCATTCCTGACTTCTTTAGAAATATTTAGAACATAGGCTAATCCCACTGTTTATTATGGGAGCACCACACATGCTAAGCACATCAGAGGAAAAGCTATAATTCACATTCATATTTTTTAATAATTGGAACCATCACATAATTAATTAAAACGCAGTCGACAACCAAGATCATTCTCATCACAAGAAGCAGGAACAATCCAGTGAGTGGACAGAAGACAGTCATTAGATCAATTTCAGCTAACAAAGTAGGCTTAACAGACAAACAACTATTCCGGAGTCAGAATTTAGGCAGGCCTAATGCATGTGGAGAACACACTCCGTAGTAGGGAGAATAATAAGAATAGCTATATTACTCAATTTTGGATGGCATAATGAGCCCTTGGTCTTATTGGAAGGAAAAAGCTAGCCTTTCAGCATCACTGTGCTACATAGGGTACAGACAAACAGGCAGCAGACTCTTTGGAGTCACCATTCCTGTACTCATTGGCTGACAATGTCCTCATGGAGTTGCCCATCACTTGTTTTGTCTAAGCAATACTGTTGAGCATTTTTCATACTTAGGTCTGAATAGTATTATTATTGCAAAAGAGAGAGGTTTGGGAAGAATGAAGATATATACAATCCTTTTTATAAGGAAATCTGATTTTTTTGGGAACAGAAAATGAATGGATTGGTAAAACACTTTGCTCCTACGAAATATTGTTTAAGGTTCTTTGAATCTCACTAAGCCCATGCTCTAAACGCAACTGCCATTAGCGGAGCACCTTTCCAGCATCTAGGGCTCATACGGAGGGCCCATTCATTTTTCTTTACTCTGATTCAATGTATTTATTTTGCCTCAACATGTTACAAATGTTCAATACATATATACATAACAAGCATTGGCATAGCCAATAGGTCTCGCCTTTGTGACCTGCTGCATAACTAAATACTAATAAGGTCCCAAAGGCGAGACCTATTGGCTATGCCAATGCTTGTTTTATGCAGTTGAGCATAAAGTGACTCAGCTCAGAGGGGAAACAACAATTAAGGAGGATGTCACAGTGTGCCTTGTGCTCGGCTGGCGCCTCGGGCATGTTTACTGCGAACACATGGAAATGCAAAGCCATTAATCAAGCAGGATGGCTCTGTCTGCCCACAGGCCCAGTGGCGCCTGTTGTCTGTTTACTGCGAGAATTAAAGAGGAAAAAGACCGAGAAGGAGAGAGACATTTAGCTAGTAGACTGTGTAATGTTTAAAATATGTGACGAATGTACAAAAAAAACTGCTTCAAAAAGTCATTCCCTTCGTATAAATAACTAAGAAATATTCAATTGCAGAGGCCTTTTCACATCAAAATGAATGTTTATAATTTTTTCCTGGGAACCCTCTTTTGGTCACAAAAGAAAGTAGCATTTCACCAGATATCATGCACTGAAGCGTTTTTTCAATGACAATGTTCTGAGTAATACGGTTATGAGGGTGGCTGGCCACTTTGCAGGTTGGGAGTGATCTGTGGTTGACGAGTTTTATGATTTACAAGGGCTGACTGCAGCATAGCGGCTCATTGCGTGTCTGGTCTCAAATTATACGTGTGCGCCGGCTGAATTCAGAATTGTATTGTATGTTAATGCCCGTGTCAGGCTACTACCAGAAAATAAGCAGAGCAGCATGAGTCATAGCGATTCGGAATAAGTGTCTAGTGAGAAGTACAGGCAAATGAAACTAACGAAAAGGAAGGGGGAGAAGGGAGGGGGAGATGTGAGCAGAGCCCAAAAAAAAAGACTACTGAGAAGTACAGGCTAATGAAACTGATGAAAACAGAGGGGGGAGGAGGAAGGAGATGCGAGCAGAGCCCCAAAAAAATGTACAATGTCTAGTGAGAAGTACAGAAAAAATAAAACAGACAAAAACAGAGGGGGAGAAGGGAGGAGGGAGATGCGAGCAGAGGTGACAAGAAGGGCTGGGCGAGAAGGGAGGGGGGAATGCGAGGAGCAGAGGAGACAGAATGAAACTGACTAAAAAACGTGTGAAGCAGGGGGCGGGGGTAGCGGATACCTTTGAAGTGAAGCTAAGCTTCACTTCAAAGGCTTGTTGGCACAGCGCACGCTGGGGGATGACTGTGGGAGGGGGGCTGGTGTCTTTGCACGCGCCTTTTATGGCAATGCGCATGCGCATTGAGCGAGCTTTCACAGGCACTGCATGGAATCGCCGGATCTCGGTAAGCTCTGTTTAAGCCCCTTTATATCGAGCTCCCGCTCAATGCGCATGCGCATTGAGATAGGTCGCTCGACCTAAAAATAGTACAATGATCAACTACCAAACAGGAAAAGGGATTCTTACAGGAGAGTGCAGGAACTAGCCAAGCCCTTTGAGGAAGTCCTTATTCATTGAAACAGAAACAGAGGAAGATTGAGTATGGTTATTTGTTTACATGCACACGGTGACTGCCAAGTGAACCTTTATGGCAGAGAACTGAAGATCAAGCTTTAATGAATGTTGAAGAAATTGTAATACTGTGTATTGTCATGGAGTTCCAGAATCTTTTCATCTATACCAATTGAAAAAATATAATGATCTCATGAAAGACCTCCTGCCGTCTTTTAAGATATTCATACAATGAGGTGGAAGGTTTAAATGGTTGTATTAGAGAAATTCAAGAGCCAGGCTACCAAGTTGCGAGACTGCATGTTGTGGTGGAAGACACAGCCTTGAACCCTGGACAACACATTATGATTGTACATCAATCTCCAATGTGGTGTTCTAAGAAGTGAAGCAGATCGGTCAAGCACAACCAGTGAAACCACTCTGGAACAATTAAGATCATTCTTGTACTGGTCTGTTTGTATTTTATGATCACTTTTAGGAAAGGGGAAATCAGTGGAAAAGCGTCAAATGTCTTGTACTGATTCATCAAACGAAATACATTCCCCTGTAGTTTTCCATATATATATTTGAAAGGAAGGTTTTCACATTTTGACTTTTCAGTCATGGCGAAGGAGTTTTTGGAAAAGATTCGGCCACAAACCTTTGAGACAACCCACTCATTACTTGCTTGCTCAACATTTCAACAGGCGGACTACTGTGATGAAATATCTGGGAGCAAGTGCCGGATGCCGGGCACTGGTTTGCTGAGGGTCCTCAATAGTGTCTGTGAGAAGTTAGCCTGGCATATGATGTCCACTATTCTAGTGGGCACCTTGCATCATTCTAAACGACCCTTATTGATGGTGGTTGTAAAGTCAACCTTATAGACAAGCTATCCTAGTGGTAGCATGGACCAGCAGTCATAGGCTAAGACTTCAGAGACCATGTAAAGCAAGCTTTTTTACCAATTATAATCCCTTGAATACCAAATGAAAGGACACCACACAAGGTAAATATAAAATATATATTTATTTATTTCTAACACAACCCCTCTGCACTCTTTATGAGGTCAGAGATCGAAGTACATCACAAGTTACTCAATTAGCATACGATAAGTTGCACAAATACAGTTATGCCCTGGGGGCCTCACAAACCATATACTTAGTAAGTAAGTGGTATAAGAACCACTCAGGAATAGGGAATAGGCCTAGGGCACCGCTGGGGCTACACTAGACAACCAAAGGTTAGGAAGTAGGAGACCCACGGGAGACGCGTGCAGTGTCTAAACACAGTTGCAAGTTACCATTGACTTATAATGGAGAACGAAGAAGTTACAAAGTTACTGTTTTAGGGCACTTCCGGATGGACTACGAGAAAACCCCATTAAACTTGGACACTTGGAGAGTCAATACCCACGGGAGCACCGGAGTACTCGAGTTACCTCACCCAGGGAAGCCGGGTGCATAGGTGTCTTTTCGTGTCGGGTTTCGTCGATGCTTTCAATGGAGATCTGCAAAAGAAGTGCTGCAGGCGGCCAAAGGAAGAGTGTCCGGCTGGATCCAAGGGTGGATCGAAGAAGTGAAGAACCTGAAAGCAGAGGGGACAGAATTTGGGTCACTAGCCAGTGACCAGGAAGGAACCAGGAAGGAACCAGGCGATGTCGCAATGATCTCAGGTGAAGAGGTGAAGCTTGTCTCTGCAGCCACGAGGACCAGGAGGTGTGGATGACGACCAGGAGCTGGATTTGAGCTGTCCCACGAAGGTAAACGTATAATAATCGTTACACCGGTACCTGCCCTAGAGGCAGTAACAAGAGCCAGCATTCCACATGCTAAAGCTTTACATCCAAGATAGATACAATGGGTTAATTCTCTTGCTGCATCAGACGTAGTATACGAATTTGATCCTAACTTAAAAACGCAAGAATTTCTCCAATACGAATATGAATGTCCTCTGCCGACTAAGATCCTGCATCTGGAACATTACGGCTGTATAATATATACAGACCGTTCAGCACAATCCGCAGTTGGGGGTAAACAAGCATATAGTGCTGCGTGGGCGATTGTTAAAGGTCGTTGGCACGAAGGAAAATTTAGACCCCATGTCACTAAAACTCAATCACTCGGAGACTGTACAGCTCAGCGAGCTGAACTACAGGCTTTTAAGATGGCGCTTGAAAATACCGATCGCGAATTCCCCACACTAATAGTGCGCGATTCGTATTATTGCGTCCAGTCTTACAATGAATACTTGCAGAACTGGGTTCAAAACGGTTTCAAAGATGCAAAAGGTGGCACAATCAAGCATAAAATACTTTGGGAACAAGTAGTTCTTTTACAGAAAGAACTACAAAAGACTCACGTGATACATAGGCAGAGTCTTCGACGTGATGGCGTTCACGTTGCAGGGAATTCATTGGCTAACAAAGCCACAACGGCAGCTGTTCAACCGGCTTCCGTAGCTACAAAAAAGCGTTAAAAAAAACAAATAGATGGAGAAACTATGCTGGCAGTAAAAGCCTCATTACAAGGCGACTATGCGGCATTACCTCTAAATTATCCACTCAATAATACATACATAATTGATGCGAACTCCGTTCCTTTTGCTCAAATCCCTGGAGTGGGGGACAGAGTAATTCCAAACACGAACCGGAGGGGTTACTTGATTCAAGAAGCACACATGGGAATGGGTCTGAGGCACCAAGAGATCTTGAAATCTCTAATAGAATTGCAATCAAAATACTGGTGGCCGGGGATGAGCGTGCATGTTTATAACTTTGCATTAGATTGTCAGGACTGCAACAAAGATCGCAGTTGTGAGCCGGACCAGATACCTGACTCAGGCACAGTAAGACCAGCCCAGACACCTCTATTAGACAGCATTAGGCTATCTACACGCAGACGTCCACACGGAAAGAAGCGATCCCATAAATATTAAGACGAGATTCATTTGGATGTGGCCCCAGCGCTCGGCTGACGCCAGAACTGTAATAAAAGATTTGCGAGTCTTTATCGGCACATACGCAATTGGCATGCTACATTCTGACCAGGGTCCTGTGTTTAGCTCTCGAGCTTACAAGGAGGCCATGGCCACCTTGGGCATTGCATTGCGGTACTCTAGTCCATTCCATCCTGAGGGAAATGCGGTAGTGGAGAGAAAAAACCGTGACATAAAGCAATCTATAACAGCGAGGGTATTAGGTTCGGGTGATGGGGGGTCAAACATCTAATAAGTGTCCAACGTAGTCTTAATAATCTGCCAAGAAATTCTCTGGGTGGAATCACTCCGTATGAACTTTTGTTTGGGACAAGAATGATAATCGAAGACCTCGATAGTCAGACTTCAGTGGTGGAACAAAAAACCTTTGATATCAAAGATCGTTTGGCTGTTTTACAGGACTTAAATGAGACAAGAAGAAGTCTAAGTAACACAAAGCTAAAGCCAACGCCCACTAAAGAAAAACCACCTGTCCCAGCAAGACCTGTCTGGATTCCAAAGATTGGGGATCTGGTCAGAGAAAAGATCGCGGTGAAGAAGGAATTTGGGCCTTCTTTACAGGAAAGCAGTACCTGTCTTAGCAATCAACGGAACAAGATCAGTAGTACTACCGCCCCTTGCTGGTAAAAAGGAGAACAGAGTTGTATCAATCGACCTGATAAAACCACAATCATGTGGCCAATAATAAGTAGTAGGCCCAGTGGACTCCCAAGATGTAGCAGAAGACCAAACCTTGCTACAATTCAAGAGGTTCAAACTGAGAGACTAATCACATTTGATAAACCTGCAGTGAATAAAGAAGGACTATGCAACAAAGCCATGGAACTTGTGCCTCTTGAAACCCAAATTGCAACAGCTCGTCAAGAAGTACCTGTCTACAATGATGTAGCCTCTGACCATACAAATCTAAAGATTAATGAAAATCCGGAAGAAATTCCAACAATTGACAGAACTGCATATGGCTACTTCATCAATTTCGATGACTTTTCTGAAGATCCAAGTGAACATGAAGAAAAGCCAGCAAATAAAACTTTCAAAGAAAAAAGAACTGAACTCTTTCATCGACTTGGAGAAACATATCTGATTTCACCATGGATTGAATTGTGGATTGTGTTAGGTGTACTTTTCCTCCTACTCTGGCTCATTTTGGTTTTAAACTTGGGAAGAATGATTGATGGAAAATACAGTACAATGGACACAGCAAGTCAGAACATCAACTTGGTTCTAAAGCCTCACAGATCTTCTCACATTGAAAAAAGAGAACTATCATCAGTAAACATCACAGCCATTCCTATACCTGGTGGTGTAACCTGGGACGCTACTGATTACGACATATATGGCCCGGTTGAACTCTTGAAATATCCACACCAGTTCAAGGTTTCTTTAAGTGACTTTGTATCACCTGGTACTTTCTCTGATGATTGGGACTTTGAAAATATTAATAATATGATGTCAGATTTAGAAATGTCAGCAAAATTTACAGAACATGATTATTTAGAAGGCTCATCAGATTATGAAGAAATGTATTGCTTTAATCATTTTGGGCACCACTATTTGCATACATCTGCTAATCCTAGAAATGTTTTTGCTTATAATCAATGGGAACATTGTCCAACACCGCCAAAAGGCAGCTCGAAAACATTTCATGAGAAATTCCCATACTTCTCAGATAACACTGATCCAGAAACGTTTTATTTTAAGATTATAAATAAGACAGGAATGAAAAACATGTTGACAAATACTAAACTGATTTATTCTGCAAAATTTTATGAACAATTGTCTACATTTGGTTTTGAATTTTTGGAAAAACAACATTGAGACAAAAACTGTCTGGGGTACAAAAGACTGGCAGGTACAAGGTTTAGAATCATTATTCAGAGCCTGCATGATCCCAGAACAAATAATGTTCCTGAATGACACCATTCAACAAACAACCTGTCTTGGCCTAGCCAGGATAAAGGCCTTAAACAAACCGTCTATACCAAAGCCCATACCTGATAGTAATAGCACTACAGATGTGGAGATAGACGTATCCCATATTTTACACCAAAATAGAACTAATCCTGATTGGAGAAAATGGTTGATCTGGCCCACAGACACTAATAACTATCAAAATAGATTCCTGAACAAAACACAGGGGTTCAAACAGAACAGGCCAGACCCAAGATATTCCCAGAGACAACATCCAGGGATAATAACAACATACAGTGTAGGAAAACTATGCCTCGAATGGCTACAGAAATCCACACTACCTGAAATTAAGCAACACTTGACCTTACTTAAAGAAGGTGCTGACTTGCGAGATTTCTTATTGGGGCCTCGCAAACAGCGTCAAAAATGTTTCATATACGCCGGTATATATGATGCTTACAACGAAGCTTGGAAAGTGACGCAAATTGAAACTGCTGAAAAAATACGAGAAATTGATCGTATTAATTAGGAAAAAACCCTGTCTGTAGTGGACAATGGGTTAACGACTCTGTCCTCCAGAATTTATTCACTGGACAGCATTGTGTCATCTGCTATTGATATAATAGAACAGGATATGCTAATGCTACAACATGGCCAGTCCCAATTACGTTCTATTATACAGTTAGGCTGGACGTTACAAAATCTCCGTTCAGGCTACGTGCCATGGCGTCTAAATCAACACAACGTCATTGTTTTCTGTCTTTAACCTTACAGATAAACAAATCTCTTTGGCACAAAGAGGGGCAGACTATACGGTGCTGAGCATTGAAAAACTAGAAAGATTACCATTGACAGTTTCCGAAAAACCTGTCATTGAATGGATAATACATGGCACCATTACAATTCCGATAACGACTTTTCAGTTTCAATATAGCCAAAAGCACATACCAGCGGGCCTGTATGAAAGGTTGGGTAAAGGGGACATCAAGTCAACCTGGAATTTACCTTACACACATAGATGTTGGAGTGGGGGAAAAAAGAGGTATTTCTTAGTGGTAACAACTGTAAAAATTCACTGAGCGGTACACTTCTGTGTCAAGGAATTAACTTGCATGGAGCCTGCGATGGTTCATCAAATAACCTTTCATGCCACCTGCACGGCACCCCTGCCTCACAAATAGAGCCTGTTTTCAGACAACTTTCCAACGGCAGTTACGTTATGTTAAGTGACCGCAGCTGTTGTGGCATGTTGCCAGGAACGGCCTATCTCGTCAGTGTTACATCCAGGGTCACTTGCTGTATGCAAGTATTGTATCCAAACAGCAAACCAGACAAGGAGGCAACAATAGGGCCTTTATTGAATATCTCTTCTATTTGAATTGATACTTTAAGCAGAATGAAGTCCATTCTTTTACAAACAACTGTGCCTTTAACCTCGTCTAGAGAAACGTATGATCTGCAAGTCGCATGGACAGCAGCAGAGATACGTACATTATTATCAACAAATTGCCCCGTGCATTTCGTAGAAATGTTAAGTCAAATTTTAAACATGTCTGATACCAGTGGCATCACACATGACAATTTTTTCGGGACTGTTAGCACCCTTTGAAGCAGTCCTGAGCATCTTCCCAAATTTCGTGCACTCTGTGTTCGGCGGCCTGCCTCTCATCCTGGGACTCGTAGCAGGAATCTTATTTTTGTTCCTTCTGCTTCGTTATGGCAAGCCAAGTCACAGACAAAACTCAGGCTACAATGGAAGAAACGCACCTAGCAATGCGATACCGAGATCGGATTACTAAAGTCCTCGGCTTGGCTTGGCTAAGAGATCTGAATACTACCTGGTTTCTTTCGTTCAGACCAATCTGGCAAGATTGCATCCTACCTGTTCTACGATGCCTGCTATGTGAAGAAGAATGCGTGTTAGACTCCCATCAGCAGTACCTATGGATATCGATACTTTGCTTGGTTCGGTAACCGCTCATGCAACGTGTTGTCCCCAGTGGCTACCTATTCTGATGACGTCATTCGTGGAGACCTCACCATTACGACTAGGTGGCGGTGAGGTACGAGATGAAAGCGGCACACAGGTACAACCTTCTGTGACCATTGCTGATCTAGACACCGATGACGGCAATGCATCTCACATATGCACTATTTCTACTTTTTCGGACATGGTCCAACTTTCACCTAATGTTGTAGACAAATTCTTTGCCAGCCTATCTGAGTTAATGTTCTCTCCTAACAACGAGAATAACTTTGGAAAACACAAGCACACAGCGTTCCCTGAACTCTGAATTCGGCCTTCAGTTTTGATAAACAGAACTTCTAAAAACTCTGGAACTATTTTTTTCCCTGAAAGCGAAATTATATTTTTTCACGTTCCCACAAAATTTACCTTATGGCACATGATAATCTGCTTAAAGTAGAACTATTCTTAGAGAACAAGATTTCTATTTTTTTTAAACTCTAGAGACAATATTTTGACTTAGCCTCTAGCACATGTACAGTCTTGTATGAATATGTGATGAAATGGTCTCGACCCTCTCTTCTGTATTAAGAGACATTTCATAAATAGAAATTTCGTGCTTCATTCAGTCAATATTCCAATGTACTATCTGAATGATACCACTGCTTGAAAACAGTACAGTATAATACTCATTTTTCGTGTTTATACCATTTCAAATGCAATTTATGTATTTTGGGGTGGGATGGAAAACACATGCATATATAGGTTTCGAATTGCTTAGTATTTAGTAATGATGAACATTATACGTGGAGTGGGTGTTGTAGACGAATCTAGAACTCTATTTAATATTCCCGATGTATGCCCTTATGTGGTTATATCAAACCATATCCTAATATAGGCATAAGAATCATACCCATATTAAGACATAGCCAATGCAGTCCAAATACGGCAAGGCTACTCCCATAGACTCCTAGAAAGCACAACACGTTCTTAGATAAACCAAGCCTCCAGCAGCCCGGGAATTCCCCCTGCTTCTGTATTGATTTGTCCTAGAACTCCTGGAGTCCTGAAAGAACTGCGAGTTCTTAGTGACGTCTTATGTCCAACCTTACGCCAAACTCGGCACCTTCCAGGTATAAATATACCAGCATCTGCCCTAGCAAAACACACGGCGGTTTGGAGCAGATCGACTATCTACTTGCCCGACGCCCTGCTGTAGCAAGTGCCGAAGGAAGCCGACCCTCCCGCTGACGCACTGAGAGAGACGCTGTCTTTTCTCCTGCCGAGAAATCCAGCTCAAGTGTTTCCCTGTCACCCTTGCGGGTTGCTGGGAGATCGAGTCCTGAGAGAGAGATACAAGAACTCCTTCATTCTATAAACCAAGGTACGGAGCTGATTAGACCCGTAGAGAATTATTTATTTAGATTCTTGGCAGAAACTATCTTAACTCAAACTACATCTCACTTACTCCTTCCCATGTACTAGGCTTAGGTTAGGTACACCGGGGTAGGCGTATCTTAGAAGCACCAGTTGAGTACGTTTAGTCATTATTTTATCATTGTATGTATTTTATCTGTTTTAAACACCGTATGGCTTAGAAACCATACCATGCTTTTACAGTATTATTTTATAATACTCCTTTTACTGTACGCACTTTACTTTATGACAAGTATTGCGATTGTAGCGATTCACTTCTCTTGCATGAGAAAGAAGACTGTTCAATAAATAACCTCTTTATTGAAAACGCCCGTCTCTCTGTTTCTCTGCACTTCTGGTGAAACTAAGCATGCACGATTGACTGAGTAAAATAGCTATCTATTGTTTCCGCGACTCTGGAGATATACTTATTCTTGGGGGAGCAAAGTTGTCATGCTTATGCAGTTGTCAGAAACTAATCCCTTCTTGTGAATTTCGAGAACGTTTCTAGTGACCTCTGAGCTAGCTGGCATTCATAATTAAGTCTAACATATTCAATAGAGACCTAGTCGACCTAAGTCCTACGTCTAAACTATTGTTTATGTTATTCCAATGCGCAGAGCCTATTGGGAATATAGGAACTACACTACAATTAAACATCCTTATGCAGTTATTTTTTTTTTTAAACAGTTCTTAGTTTCCCCCTGTGCAAAGCGGATTAATGTTCACATTCTTGGTCAACGCTTTAATAAAGTTATATATACCTCAATGTTCTTCCAACCTCAGTTACTTTTTTCCATTAAGATTCTTGTAGCCGTTTTTTTTACCTCGGCATGAGTTTGAGCCCCCGACAGACCAAGATGGAAGAGGTGCCTCCCAGCCAACTTATTACTCCTTGCCGACATGAATGTATGTTCACTGTAATGAAGATGTCTCTTAAGTACTGTCTTCTTAAAGCCATAAGTGCCGGGCATACGCATAACAGGTGCGTTAAGGTTTCTCCATGATATCCGCACAGTCTGCAATCGGGGCTCTCTTTTTGATGTTTCCAGGATGGTCTTAAGTCCTTAGTGTGGTGGTTCCCAAACTGTGCGCCGCGGCACCCTGGTGCGCCGCGCCCCACGCACAGCTTGGGAAAGTGTAAAAGGCAGCACACACAGCTCTGGTGCGCCCGCCTCCCAGCAGGCACTAATGAGCCATGAATGAGTGTGAAAAGCACAGCACCGTGTCCCATTCACAAACAATCACTGCTGCTCCACGGTGGCTGCCGCCCAGCAGGCTTACACTGCACCACCCAACCTCCCCAGCCCTCTGATAATATAACATAGCTGCCCATGGACAAGAGCTGGAGCACCAGAGAGGCCGAACAGCAGAAGCACACAGGGAGGCGTTCTCACCGTTGGCAGCTTCACACTGAAGTGTGTATTTATCACAAGTGGTGGCAGCCTATAAAAGAAGCAACAACATTCGCACTGAGGTGACAGTCTTTAAGGCCAATGTTTCATTCATGGTGTTTCCCATAAAGTCAGCCACAAAATAGTCCCAAAAAAACAACCGCTACGTATACCAAATACATATATTTAGCAATATTTCAGAAGTTTTTTATAGTCAGAAAGTGCTCGTTGTCAGAGAGGTGAACATAAGGGGCTCGAAGTAAACGTGGCCCCGGAATCATGTATAGGAAAATGTAAAATATGTCTCGACCAGGCTTTATTCATGGGTCACCTTCAGGATGAGAAACAAGGTTAAGGAAGCAGCAGAGCTTAAATTCTTTCACTGATGTAATGGAGGAAAGTAGTCTAATTAGGATGGAAGGTTAAAGGATTTCCCCAAACAGACTATTGCAGTTGAGGTCGGGGCAGACAATTGCTGAGTGTCTAATTGTGCAAAGGAACAAAAAAATGGACCAACTAGGAGGGGAATTAATCTAAAGGGAATTGCCGAAAAAGCAGTCCAGTATAGTCTGAATCAGTAGGACCTGACGAGACAGAAGCCAGGCTTTAAATTAATTTTATTTCTGAAAGAATGAGTCTCGCATTTAAAGCTAAATTAATTCAATACCATGACACGTCAGTCACATGATTTGGACACTTTTCTCCCTGAGGTCTAGTGGTGTTACCATGTTGTCTTATATAGAATAAGTGCACCTATGGCAGGGAAAGTAAAATGTCATGTGTGGACGACAGTGTGTATTTTTACACATTTGAATTATCAAGGATGCAAGTTATATGCACTACAAAATATATATATATTTATATCTCTTCCCTGTGTGACTTTACAACTTGTACATTGGCAATTTTGTTTCCTGTTTGTATCTTTTGTGTAACTCATGTAATCCTGAGTCTTTATGTATCGCAATTGGTTCTTTTGTAAAGCGCTCTGACACCTTCGGGTAATGTTTGCGCTAAAGAAAATAGCATTAAATAAATAAATGGGAAGGACCTCACAGAAGGCAGGAGCACACAGGGAGAGAGAGTCTCACTGGCACAGTTTGGGAACCACCGGGGTAAGCACTACTGATTTCCTCATATACAGCTTTTGGTGAGCGCTGCTCACTGTTGAAAGAAAACACGTGGAGAGTTGAACTTCCAAACGTCGGCCGAACTCGCAGGGAGTGCAGCATTGTTCCCCCGTGAGGAGTGGCCAGAGAGAACAAGCATTTACAATGCAATGGTCTCGGCAATATTACAGGTAGAGCTATTAGTTTTTTTGTTGGTTTTTTTTCCCTTAATTAAATGGATTTGTGTTTTTTGTTGTTAATAGCTTAAGTGTTTGTGTATGTGTGATATATTGAATTATATGTATTGCATTAGCAGAGAGAGTGATGTATTGAGATAGTGAGGTATTGAAATAGAGTGTGATTGATGTGAGAGAGTGATGTTGATAGATAGTGAGGTAGTTATGGAGAGTGATGTTGTGAGGTAGTGAGATAGAGAAAGATTGATGTATTGAAAGAGAGTGAAGTAGTGAGTGTTAGTGATGTTGTGAGGTATTAAGATAGAAACAGAGTTAGATAGTGAGGTAGTGAAAGAGAGCGTGTTAGTGACTTAGTGTATTTGAGAGTGAGGTAGTGAGTGAGTAAATTAGTAATTTAGAAAGAGAGTGAATTTGTGAGTTAGTGAGAGTGATGTAGTTATTTTTTGAGAGTGTGTGGTGATATAGTGAGGGAGTGATACCGAAATAGATAGTGATGTACTGATAGAGATAGTGAGATAGAGATTGAATTTTGAGTATTGTGTTAGAGTGAGAGATAGTTACTGTTGTAGTTATATTGTGTTGCTGTGAGAGATAGTTTAATAGTGAGTTATAGAGTTAGTGATCGAGTAGTAAAGTGAGAGTGGTGTGGGGGAAGAGAGCGGTGTGGGGGAAGAGAGCGGTGTGGGGGAAGAGAGTGGTGTGGGCGGAGAGTGGTGTGGGGGAAGAGAGCGGTGTGGGGGAAGAGAGCGGTGTGGGGGAAGAGAGCGGTGTGGGGGAAGAGAGCGGTGTGGGGGAAGAGAGCGGTGTGGGGGAAGAGAGTGGTGTGTGGGCGGAGAGCGGTGTGGGGGAAGAGAGCGGTGTGGGGGAAGAGAGCGGTGTGGGGGAAGAGAGCGGTGTGGGGGAAGAGAGCGGTGTGGGGGAAGAGAGCGGTGTGGGGGAAGAGAGCGGTGTGGGGGAAGAGAGTGGTGTGTGGGAGTAGAGAGTGGTGTGTGGGAGTAGAGAGTGGTGTGTGGGAAGAGAGTGGTTCGGCCCTTCCCTCTTTCTGTCTAGTTTCACAAGGAAAGTAGGACATTCGCCAATTTATGCCCATGTTTTACAGACACTTTCATCTTTCTTGAAATGCATAAAGAATAATGTATTCTTCCAAGGTGCTACGACTGTCAAGAGTCCCATGAGTACTTCCATGAGTAAATATTTATGCATACAGAAATATAGCACGTCGTGTGTAAATGCAGCATATCGGTAAATCTGCATTAAAAAACGTTTTTCACGGCTTGAATATCTTTAGTAGATTCTGGACATAATCATCTTGCACACTACAATGGCACCGTAATGTGTACATTGAAGCATGGTTAAATCCGTTTACGAGTTCAGCTTCATGATCTGTAAATTACTAACTTGAAGTTCTACTCTTCAGTGAAAGTATTTGCAGACCTGTGTCACTTGAGCACTTTTTTGTATTTTCAAGATAACTGAGATTTTAAAACGCTTGCAAGTCTCAAGTTCGTACCACTTGAGATCAGCTGTGAGTAACCTGTGATGACGTGCTTCAGTACACAATGTGCACAGAGTGACCCACAACATAAGCCACTTACACGGCTTGAATATCTTTAGTAGATTCTGGACATAATCATCTTGCACACTACAATGGCACAATGCAAAAGTCATGCTGGCAGAGCTGTTTCTGTGCGACAGGGGTATGCTACAGAAATAGTGGGCAAATATCAATGTAAATATTGTAGATGAACTATTGTGTACAAAAATAGAGGGACAGCCACTACTGCAATCGGAGCGCACAGGACACGGGCACACCGGAAAAAGGGGGCCATACACGACGGGGTGGTGACAATAACACGGAGAAAGACGGACAGCCACAACTGCAAACACAGCTCACAGGACACGGGCACACCGGGAACACAGGGAAACATAGAAAGAAAAAAATAGCTTACATGCCGGACCTTGCATCAGGGAGAAAGCGGGACAGCCACTACTGCAATCAGAGCGCACAGGACACGGACACACCGGGAAAAGGGGAACATACACGACGGGATGGCGACGATAACACGGGACAAACAAAAAATTTAAGCAAAAAAAAGCGGGACAGCCACTACTGCAATCGGAGGGAGACATACACAACGGGATGGTGACGATAACAAATGGGACGGGACAAACCTAAAATAAAAGCAAAAAAAAGCTGAACAGTCACTACTGCAATCGGAGCGCACAGGACACGGGCACACCAGGAAAAGGGGAACATAGACGACGCAATGGTGACAATAACACGAGCAGGAAAAAAAAGCGGAACAGTCACTACTGCAATCGGAGCGCACAGGACACGGGCACACCAGGAAAAGGGGAACATAGACGACGCAATGGTGACGATAACACAGGACAAACAAAAAAATATATAAGCAAACAAATATAAAATGGCAATGGCTTACCTGCCGATCCTTGCATCACGGAGAAAGCGAAACCATCCTCATAGGGAGACAAACGAAATAATGGCGGACACAACGTTGAAGAATTTTCGGATTGGGGGCGTGTTCGGTGTTCAAAAGTAGGCGTGCCTAAAAAGTGGAAAGAAGAACACCGAACACACCTCCAAATCCGAAAAGGACGGAGCCTATTTGGAGTGACGGCTCTCTCCTCCAATGGCTGGCCTCCATTTAGGAAGCCAGCCAATGGGAGAGAGCCAAAATTAGAGGCGGGATAAAGAGCCCCTCTAAGAAACATAAGATCTCGCTACTTCCGGTTCTGACGAACCGGATAGTACCTAGACCTAAAAACATCAGTGACTATTGGCAGTTATCAGTGGTGAGCGGCAAGCATGGATGGGCCTGCATTCACTATTGAAGTGCTTTACCATGAGGAGCTCCGACTAGTGCCCCCAGGACCCGCCTCGCAAATTATCCTATGCGAGCCACAATGCTCTTGAATGCCGTATACTTTCTGCCCCAGAGAAGTGCACCACAGTCTGAAACCTCCCCTGCACTTCCAGGCCTGAGGCCCCCTGTGTTCTCCCCAGGCCCCCTAGCTGCGGCGGGCCAGATTAAAGTGTCAGAGCGGCTACAGCTGAGCCATGTGTTTGGGAGCCCCTGCCGTCTCTGAAACTTCACTTGAGGGACCTAGTGAGTTCTCCCCTCTTCTGTGCCATGTCAGCCATCCCCCCATGTTAGCTCCTACGTTGGGGGCATTTGCTTGGCAGTGATAGCAATGCCAGAGAGAGTTCTCGACGGAGGCCCAGTGTAATTAAGAAACAAAGTTGCTAAATTACCAAATTCACTGTGGTTGGAGTGCAGATGTCCCTGTCACCTTCGTGTTGTGCACAGCACCATATATTTGTAGTGCAGGTTGCTGCTACTTGTACGTTTATGGCATGGCTTCGTGATTTCTGAGATACAGGGGACTTATGATTATGTAGATATGGTTATGCTTTGGGTAATTCTTCTGTGTTATGCATTACCCAACTGCTTCATATTTATGCCCTGATGTGTGATATATGTTGTTTTGCTCACATTTCCAGTAGCCATTGGAGAGAGGGTCTCGCATATGAAAGGAGCATACAGGAGAGGGATATCCCAAATGTAGAAGTAGTGCACGGGGGGGGTTGTCACAGCTGGTAGTGACACAGAGAGGAAGGGTACCTCTGACTACAAGGATAAGGGTGCATTTGAGCACCTTCAGGGACTAGGACTAGGATGTGCATCAAAGCACCTTCTGGGACAGAGTAGCTGTGCATTCAAGCCATTTCAAATCAAAGACAGTGAGTACCTTTGACCATTTTCTTATGGGCCATGGGTGTGCATCTAAGCATCTTTAGGGATAAAACTGAGCATCTAGGCGGCTTTACAAGAGTGATGGGCCCCTAAGCATGTTCAGGGACATTGAGCTGAATCAAAAAATCTTAGGCACGAGGGTATGTCCACACTTCAGAGCTCCATTGTGCTCCAGCTAGGTCTCTGCTCCAAAAATACCAACACATACGTACAAACAGAGAGATGCCCCAAAACAGATGGAGGGAAAAGGAGGTGAATAGAAGCACTAACAGAGTCAAGAAGATCACGCCACAGGCCCAGTGAGATTAACACAGGAATGTTTCTATGCACTTACAGTCACTTAACACTTAAAGTTTATTATAAACAACTGCTTTCATTTTTTATTTTGTTACAAATATAATTATAATATGTTCATCGGCTTCTTCCCAAGTATTTTCATAGAAAAAAATTAAAGTACTTCTGAGTCCGGGCTCACATCCCTCACTCGAAAAAAAGTGACATATGGGGAGCCGCGGCCAATAGGTCAAGGGAGCAGCAGGTCAAAAAAGTTTGGGAACCACTGCCTTAGAGTAATGCTGCCCCAATCGATAGTCGATGTAAATCTTTTCTAAATGCTGACTAAAATGCGTAACTAAATATTCCTGTGGCTTCTGTTAATGGTAAGAGGTGATTACGGTCCATGCGTGTCGACGTTTAGTTAATGTTTTTTGTCCTCTATCAATGATTACGTTTTTGCTGCAACATTAGCTACTTTGCTAAAGTATGCTTGATCAGTTTCTTTTTTTCCATTCTTCTAATAGTTCCAATTCGGACAGACAAGTGCTCAAGTAGCTTCCCCATGAGTTTGAGGGTGGCTGGCTTTCCTGGTACTTTATTTCTTTCCAGCAGATGTTATACATTGACTCAGTTGGGGCTGAGCGGAGTTTATGACATAATTTAACAAAGCTCGTCATTGATCAAAATTTTTGGTTTTGTAGGCCAAATTCTAGGCGGATTTGTGCTGGAGAGGCGGACTGTGGCAGTTTAAACACTGCTTTATATATCTTGTTTTGTAATTCGTTTAAGTATTTTAGCCTCACTTCCAAGCCACGTTAGTAGGCCGTATGACAGTGTTGGTAAAATTTGTGCAGCCATTACCTTTAAGATGTGCGTGTAGTTCGGGCAGGCCATTTTGAATTGTAATTGTCTGTACGCAAAAATTAGTGTTTGTGATTTCGCTTTTATTGCCAAGGTGTGCTCCTTTTTTGAGTGGCCTTGTCCGAGAGTTACTCCTAGGCACTTGTAGGATTCCTGTTCTTCTGCCACTGACTCGCTTATTGCCCATTTGAACTTGATTTTCTTTTAATCCACTAGCCGGAGCACTTTTGTTGCGAGCAGCGAAGATAAAGGATGTCGCAACGTAGAAGGACTATATGCAACATACATTCAACCTGATTGGACACCCCTTGGGGCCTTTATTGTTATTTGATTGGCTTTTGGGTTTGAACCATTCTCTGGGGTTCTTGGGTCTGCTAGGTTTTTTTTGCTTTTTATAAGGTGGAGATTTTTAAAAGATGGCTGCTGCAATAAAAAGCAACGGAAGTAAAAGTAGAATGCTCGCCTCCAGTCCTGACATAAAATTGTCATATCATCTTACTTCACAATACATGAGGTTCTGTAATCCCTATAAAAATGCATATCTCAAATTTCTTCATAATCAGCGACTAGTGACGCACTCAGTTGCCCATTATGAAGAAACGAGATCAGAACTCAACTATTAAAAAAACAAAGGTCAAAGCTTAGCTGTAATTATTAAAGCGTTTATATTCTTTCAATACAAACCAAACATAAACTTCACGAACATTAGAAATTCTAAAACTATACTTATGCATTACATTTATAATTTACACACCACCTTCAAATTACTAGAACTTTAATTATTTCTTCTGTTCTAACTAAAGTACATAAACTTTAGAACTCCTTAAACTATATGTATACCTAAAATGTATAATTTGAGCAACACCATTAAATTAATATAACTAGCGCACCTCTATACAACTTTAGCAACTCGCTAACCATACTACATAAAACTTGTGCCTTTACGTTGCACTGTATATATACCCTTTAATATTACATGACTTATACTAAGTGAGATTATACCATTCATACCAATACTTATGACAACTTAAATGACACCAGTTATAGTTTATGAAGTTTGGCTAGCGACTTGAAAACACTGTACGAAGGTAAGCTAGTTATATTAATTTTAAAGTGGTGCGTAAATAAGAAATTTAAGATCAGTATAATTTTAGAATTTTTATCGAGTGGGATGGAGCTACACCTATCACACAAGCCTCACCAATAATTATGGAATATCTCTCTCTTGACTTAGCGGTGTAGCATAGTCGGTGAGATTCTGTGTGTAAATCTCAATTTTCCCCAAAAATTAAATTATTGAAAAAAATATATATATATATATATATTATTTTTTTTTAAATGATGTTTGGTGTCAGTACTGATTTGGAGGCATCTCTCTAGAGTGGCATAAATGACGGGGTGCATTGCTATCTAGAGCTATTGTTAATGGAGACTATTTGCAAGCATTCTTCCCATCACCTTTTGGGTGTTTAGTTGCTAGTAGTATGCCTGGAAACTCGAGAATGGCACAGCTTTCCAAGCCTACTACTGCCAATATTTATGAATTCCCCATTCAAAGAGTACTTCAAGTGTATAAATAGTCTTTTTTTCATAAACCTTTCACATTATACATTTAACATTCTGCTACAAAAAATGGAAAAGTTAAACGCTCTTAGTGAAATGAGAACACGAAAAAAAGACATAGAAAACCTGATTCAAGGCAACCCTCCCCCCCCC
This sequence comes from Lissotriton helveticus, assembly GCF_964261635.1. NCBI lineage: Eukaryota > Metazoa > Chordata > Amphibia > Caudata > Salamandridae > Lissotriton > Lissotriton helveticus. The sequence goes on along the minus strand of NC_136068.1, from coordinate 183,109,791 downwards.
CAGACACAACTAACAAGCCAAGAATACATTTGGAGGTGTCACATCCAAACACCCCCTCCCCAAAGCTACATTCCTGATGGTCCCACTTGGGCCTGGCAGTTCTTGATGGAAACTTATGACTACGGTTATGTACAACACAATGGCATCGATCATTTATTTTCACTGTTTTCACCACATGCACAATTCTTCATCTCTATGAAAAGACTCAGTTGTAGAGTTGCCAAATCGGTGCATGTAAGCAGGGTTCCATGTTTCCAATCCTCGACTTTCAAAAATAGTTTTTTCAAACGACTGAAGGCCCCATGTACTAAACCAAGTTTCAAATAGAGGTGGGTGCACCAGCAAATTGATGTTGTGAGTTGAGCCATGGACCTGGGTTGGCTCTAAGAGCCCATTCACATTCCAAGCCAGAAAAATGTTGGGCATGTATAGTGTTAATAGACTGACATTTATAAAAAGTGATGGCATGCCATCCCCCACGAAAATGCCATCAGTGAACTAAGAGGCAAGTCAGTAGTCATGTAAACCCTAAGAGTGGCCCCGAATCTTATTATAGATGGAGCAACGTTATAGTCTATAAAGTCAAACCTAAGAGGCGCTTGTACAGGTTACATCCGGAGCTCAAGTAATTAAAAGTACTATCATATGTGATAATAAAAAAGGAGGCTCTGGGGAATAAAATGCTTGCCTAGAATCATTAATTTGAACTAGAAGGGAGTCCTTATTAATTACAGGATATTTGGTTTCACATTTGGAAAATCAGCCACTAGGTGTATATCTCACTCTCTCTCCTGTTTTACATCAAAGGTCAGTTTTGACTTTTACTCTTGATGAACACCGAGAAAAACCAGACATGGCAGGCCCAATGCAGGGCCACCAAAACCAACTGCCAAGAATTAATTTACTTGGGGGTGTCACCCTCCAAACATTCCCCCATGAAGCAACTGCCTTGACCACTGTGCCAAGAGCCAAACTATGGGCCAAAATGAAAGCTCGGGGTGCCCCCCCCCTAACCTATTGGGAGCAATCAACTTATATTCGCATACCTGGGTCCAAATAAAACAAGCATTGACATAGCCAATAAGTCTCCCCTTTTTGACCATATAAGTGTTTAGCCAGAGCCAACAAATGTATGATCTGAACCTGAATCATTTTTAGGCTAGACATTGCTCCGTAAAGATAGATGTCAATCTTTTTTCTCTCTGGTTTATGTCAATTGGGCACCAAGGGTGGTTGGTGGTGGGAGTAGGGGTTTGAAATGGAAGAGCAAGTGCAGAAGGGCACACACACAGCCAGGGCCTCTAGTTAAAGCACGGCCAAGGAGAGCCATCACTAGCAATATAAATCTGAAAGGAACAGTAAATTGTTTTACTTACATCATTCATGTTTACTTTTCCAAAGCTTGGCAACCTAATTACATTCTATTCAAGTATATGACTTCAATTACTTTTCACTATGTGATATTGAATATAACCAAACATATTACATATTCAAAGGTACGTGAGGTCATCCAGATTCATTTATATGAATATCACATTTAATGCGAAAAATATGAATAAAAGAATTTGCATTAATAGATCCTGAACATTAATTTGTATGTCATATTATATATAATTTAAAAGCAGTGACCCTCTGCGAGGGACCCTCCCACCACAGTTAATACAAAGAACATTTGAGCGTACACCATTATACCTTGAGTAATCTTGTGATTCATCTGATGGCAATAGCCCTAAAACTGTAACCTTGCAGTGTAAGCATGCACTCTGCAGCGCTCTGAGATGAGCTCAATGTGGAATGCGGCGCTATAAAAAGAACCACTGATATTCAGACAAACCCCAGAGTAGCATGTGAATCAATATAAAAGCATGAATACCTGCACAACTGCCTGGCCTTGTCACAACACCTCTCCTGGTGCAAGCTGTGCTGGTGCCCCTCCCGCCAACGCCTGACTGAAGGCTCGCGGTTTTATGAAGCAAAGTAATGAATCTCCGAACTTGGGGTTTGCTTGCCATGTATGTGGGTTTGATTGACTCCAGAGTTTGCTTGTTTATCCCCTTTGCCGTTTAATTGCTGAGCCTGAAATGCTTTACACCACGGTTTAAAGTGAATTCCAACAGATGCAAGCCAGCTGCCAGCAGTAGAGCTGTGGCCTTGGTTCGAAAAGCTGATGCTCTAGAGCAGACAGCACGGCCCCTTTCCATCTCTGCTGTGAAAGCACTGGTGGGGCAAAGCAAACCTGCCGAAGAGAGCAGGGCAGGGGGTGGGGGGGGGGGGGGGGCAATGGCCTCGACAAGAGCCACAAGCTCTAACAAGCCGAAATGTTTACATACTGATACTCCAGCGCCTCAAATATTGTTCACATTCACGAGGCGCTACAAATAGCAGAAACGCCTGCTGCCACTCTTAGGTAAGGTTCAGTTGGCAACGCCCTTCTGAACTGCTGCCCCCTTGTAACGTGTGCGTGTTCTCGTTGGTTACTGCATCTAGATTGCTAAAACGGCACGTGCACTGAAAGAGAGACGATAAAAGTGCGCAACTTTTTGTTCAGCTTACTGGTATTTGTAATTTTGAAAGGCTGACGTCCTGCGCCCAACGCATACTAAATTGCATTTACACTAAGTCAATGGGGAAACACAGTGCCACGCACGGAACCCCTAATAAAAACAAAGTAAACAAGATAAGGGAGGAATTTAGCTGGCACAATGCGCGCCGCTCCCGAGACCCCTAGGCCATAGGAGTGAAAGTTTAGGGGGAAGGCGGGACATATACCTGTCTTTGGCCATTTGCGGGTTTTCATTATTGAAAGCCACACGCAAAGGCAAATGGAATGTGAGGCCGACCCACACAGAGGAGTCTTTTGGAAGTCTGAAGTGATTCCAAGAGGCCCTCTCCTTGAGCAGCGCCGAACAAAGAAATTTCTAACAACAAATGGGCTAAAGCAGGGATGCGTGTTCGCTCCCAGCCTATTTAACATCTATACTGCAGACCTAGAGAGCAACCATCATATAATCTAGGGTGACCCACCGAAAACTGGGAAAAACATCTGTAGCGAGCCTGCAATATGCGGATGATATTGTGCTTCTTTCTCAAACTCCACTTGGCTTGCAATGGCTGATCTCACAACTCGCGCTGTGAATCTCAAAACGCACGTCCTATGCTTTTCCAGCACTGGTAAACAAGCATTTGCAATGCAATAGGTCTCGCATTAGGGAAGTTTGAGTTATTTGTCTTGTACGTGACAAATTTGTTATTTGTGTGTTCTTTTTGAAAATTGTGAAATTAATAGCTTTGTCATTTACAATGCTAATACTTTTATTTTTTGACAATGTGACACCTATAGCATTTTTAATGCAACATGTTTTGTATTTATGTGACTTAGAAGTATTGATTTTACAAATAATGTTTTTTAAAAAAAATAAGTAATACTTAAATAAAAGTTATTGTAATTTATAATGGCAATAGCTTAAACTTTTGTAATTAACTTTTGTGAAGATTATGTTCAGTGTATTTTATTGTGACTAAAATATAAGAACAGAAGGGAAATATCAACATTTTTTGTGACATTTGTAATAAAGCTTGAAACATTGAGAGAACATATTTGAACCAGTTGTTGTTGAATGTTTGTACAGATTGATACTGTGGTGGCGCTGAGAGATGTTGTGGTGGCGACAAGTGATGCTGTGGCGTTCAGTGATGCTGTGGTAGCGCATAGTGATGTTGCGGTGCCCCTGAGTGAGGCTGTGGTGCCCCTGAGTGATGCTGTTGTTGTGCGATAGATAGATAGAGTGAGGGCGATAGATAGCTAGAGGGAGGGGGAAAGATAGATAGAGTGAGGGCGATAGATGTGTGTGGTTGTATGTGTGTTGTATGTGTGTGTGTGCGTGGTTGTATGTATGTGTGTGTGCAGTTACAGAAGGATGTATGTGGAAGAGATCAGCAGATCAGCATATTATAAGAGAACAGGGAGTTAGAGAAGTAGGCGGTGGAAGGGAACAGCAGATCAGCACGGGAGAAAACCAGTGGTAAGCAAGGCGACAGTTGTAAAAGGAGCTATGCGCCTCACTTGTTCAAAGCCTCACAGGCACTGTGTCCAAGCAAGCCATGTTATTTCGCAGCAAAGGAGCACGCAGTGATTGAGTGTGAACGAGCAGCATTTCACAGTGAGAACGCACAGGACTGTAAATACTCTAGATGGTCTAAGGAGAAGGCGTGGTGGAGCTTATTTGGCAGCGTTAGTGAGGCAGAAGCAGAAGGCGACCTTCAATGGCTAAATAAAGTCTTGCAACAAGCTAGGCTTGCCAAAAATGTGAAAGTTGGGTCGAAGCAACAGAATTTCTGGTTAATGGGACTGTAAGGGTGGCACAATGAAAACTAAATACGATAGGGGACGAAGGCCACAAGTTAAAAAACATGACCCTTAGTAGCGCATAAACTGGTATAAACCAACCAGTAAGGTATTATGTAGTAGAGAAGAGGGCACTTATTAGCCATTTACCAAAAAATTATAGTTTATGGGATGGTGCTGGCTTTTAACAGAGACCATTAGTATTCCACAACTTTGCAACACATAAGATTTCATTACAGCTCTGAATACTTCGCACTGTTTGAAAGCATTTGTGCTTAATCCCTGTTTTATGATATTTTTTTATTTTTTCCATTACTTGTTTTTCACATAAGCCCCCATCACCCACTTTTTATGGCAAGTTGAAATAACTTCTAGAGAGCTGCAAACGATCGTCTGGTAATATAATGCAAACATTCCTCCTCAAAAATGACGATATCAGAAGGTTTTATTGACTTTTTGTGGCTGCTTAGAGAGGCTGTGAAACATTTAGCTGAGTAAATAGCGCCTAAAAAATTTAGATCTCTGAAAGTACATAGTTTAAGTGCTTACATGTCTTGTGTTTCAGTTAAATTAATGTGGCACAAACAGAGATGGAGACGTTCAGCACGCTATTTCAGCTTCGTTAAACTACGTGCTTAGGAGCTGAGGAAAAGATTGTTTGTAACTCCGGTGGGATGCTGGTTTGCTTTTTACTGGGCGGAGCTTCGGTTTTTAAGCCGTGGGTGTTAGAAACAAAGGATGTTATTTGCAGAACAGCTAGGGATAGAACAGCAGACGGAAGGCAAAAAGTTACAGAAACAATAGAAAACAAACAAAACAAGGATTGAATGCACATCACATATTTTTAATATTAAAACTAATTTTAAAACTAACAAATATGGAGGATGATAAAAAACAGTTTTCTGGCCATATGCGTACACAGCTACCACCGTTTTCAATCATCATATTCGCATTGCGATTTGGAAGAACCGTTCTTGATGACGCAGCCCGGGCTGGAGACTATTTTGGATAACCAGGCTTAGAGCCTACTGCGTTGTGTGTGTATAAACTAAGCATGAGTTAACCTCACATTCCTGCGGGAAGAGGAAGGATTGAGGAAGGGGAGAGGAAGGATTGGACTAGAAAGAGTATCCGAGGAAATGCATACATTTAAAGAGACACAACACAATTAAAATACGGGCGCGTGAAAATCGACATTTCTGGTGGGGGTTAGATATACGAACTTGGTGGTACGAGTTAAAAAAAAAATGTAAGGACTGGATTTTGCACAGACTCTACCCTAAGGTGTAGGAGCACTTAAACTAAGCACAAGTTCGAGTTAAAGTCACACTCATGTGGGGGGAGGAAGGTTCGAGGAGCCCTATTAACACACGCATTAGAGAGAGTACGCTGAGAAAATGCATCCAGCAAACAGTCACAGCAAAACTAAATCACAGGTACATCTAAATAGAAAGATCATGCGGGGGTTAGATATACCAACTTGGTGGTAAGGGCTTCCAAAATTTTTTTAAACTGTTGTATTATGTTTGATTTCAAGCCAAAGGGATAGGTGGCAGCTCCTTCATCTTGTTGTTATAAAAGCGTCTAAGGGGGGGTGAGGCGGGGTAGGGAGGAGGAGACATCTGCAGCCCAGGAGAGGGAGCGAAGAGCAGCTGTTCCAAATAGCAAGGAGGGGGCAAACTGTGATGTGTGAGGAGGCGGGGTTGGTGTCAGACAGGAGCAGGCTAAGCAACAAATGGCTTTCATGTGGTGATGCAAGGCAGGCGGATAGAAGCGCATTCACGAGACCACATGCACTTCTGGAAATCCGCATTTTTCAGAGCTTAGTTTAGCTCTTAGTTTAGCCCCAATAGTCTTGTCCTATTCATTCCTTGCGGAATGGAATAGGACGAGACCTAAAAACGATCAAAATTTGTTTGGAGGATAAATTCCTGTACCCTAAAACATGTGGATGAATATAAATACTTGGGTGTCCTACTAGATCGCCAATTAAACTACAAACATCACTTAGATCTCGGTAAAACTAAATCAAAACAACTACACTTTTCTTTCTAAACCATACAGAAAAATATAAGCGGAAGCTCAGCCAATCACCTACTAAAGGTGGTAGCAGCAACATTTCAGCCCTCTATTACATATGGCTCGGAAACAATGGACACCAAGTACTCTAAAATGCTAAATGTCGCCCAATCCAGATTGTTCAAAAAACTATTCTTAATTCCAGGCCATATTTCCCAAGCGCAAATACGTCTGGAATACGGTCTAACAAACAAAATACAGGCCAGACAAGGTGCCCTGGCCAAATATTACTGGCGAATGAGGGCAGCAGAAGACAACAGGCTAGCCTAACACTGTTGGGAGGAGGTGATAAAACAGGCTAGGCAGATCAATTCCACATGTAAGACTCTTAGGCAAACGCTTATATCGCTAAATCTGGAGGAAGCTTGGAATTCACCAATGTCATACCTCGCTTTTAAACAAATTACTAACAGAGCTATTAAACAAATATTGTTGTCACGCTTGGACGATGATGCCAAAGTACAAACACTTGAAACAACAACATTATCTACAAGAATGCTTCAGAGATCACTATAAGAGGAAACTAGGTTTACTGAGATTGGGGTGGTTTCCGATCAAAGACCTCACCCCAAAATGGTTACGGACTTGGCCATCTTTGGACTGTCGCCTCTGTGACATCTATTATGTATCTGCCCAGCCCTACACAATTTAAGGAAGATCCTTCGGAGGCCAATGCTAAGAGAAACATAAGACAGGACCTGCACAGCGGCTGTGATAAAATGCATCAGTGGCTCTTCGAACCAACTTTGCTGCAAAACAATTAAATTCCTTTCATTTGCAGCTCAAGAGCTTGAAAAGAAGGCTGCAGCAAAACAGGAACTGTGAAATATGGACATATTGCAGCCAGACCCAGATCTTACTTGATGCTCTTTGCAGCTTCCTCTCCTCCCTTTACCCTTTTATTCTATGTCACTTTAAGCACTTTATTTGAGACAGGGGGACAGACACGCTTAATCAAGCGCAAGCTCTAACATGTGCTGCATCCTTGTAATAACAATCACTTGTTGGCTACAATCTTCTAATGTGAGGGCTATCCTTCCCCTTTTTAAAATTGTTTTTCTGGTTTCATATAGCATGTCCACCTGCGTAATGTTGCAAAGCACACGGGGCATGTCTCGCCTTTATTAATTGCTTTTCCTGTTTTTACTCATTATGTACATTGTGCAATGTTGCCCTATATGACGTTGTTTACCACATGGTGGTAAGTTCCACCCTTTTATGATTTTAACAAATCAAATAAAAATATTTTTCTAAAAAAATAAAAGTATTTTTCTATGCCTTGACCACTGAAAGTGCCTGGTCTGGTGGCTCAGTGGACTAATGCGTGCCACTGTAGAAGTGTGTTTGACCTTAAGGTCACAGGTTCATATCCCCGCAGGTCCACTAAGCCTTTCATCCATCTGAGGTTGACAAAATGAGTACCACTGAGTTGGGCAACAATAAAACAACCGTTATTCAGCACATTGATACCCTTGGGTGATACGTGCACTTTACAAATACATGTTATGTTTAAGCCAATCTACTATATTTTGGGTGTGCCCGCTGTTGCATTGATATCAGCAATTTCATTGTGGTCTGGCTTGACAGTGGAGCGGTTGCCAATTATGTGAGAATCATAGGAGAGGGCTTTGGCTCCACCCACATGTTGGGAGCAAGAACATGTTATAATTGGGCAAACGGTTGTGTGCTTCTACAAAACAGTGCTTGTCCCCCACACAGCACTGATCATTTTGTTTAGTTCAGCTGCCTGGGCTTTAGCCAGTGACCCACTATTAAAGTGTGTTATAAAACTAGGTTGTATACGGCGTCTATCTCAGGCAGCAGACCAAAATGAGAGGGAATTCACTAGCTTACCTTGATTTGTATTCCTGCATGACAGTGAATTCACAAGCCAGCCCTATTGCATTGCCATTTGCTACAACAGTGTGCCCCTTGTGTGTATGTACAAAGATATATATATATATATATATATATATATATATATATATATATATATATATATATATTCACTGAAAAAACCATAGGTTTCACACTCGTTATAGTTAGGAATTAGCATTTAAAAAACCTTTGAAATTCACAGAAAAAAACATAGGTTTCACACCAGTTATAGTTAGCTGAATATTTTACTCATACAAAACCATTGAAATTCCCACGTTATTGTTAGTTGGACTCACTATAACTCGCGCGCCCGCAATCCACTGCTGATGATGATGTCGCATATTACATCATTCATGACATGGTCAGTGACATCACTGATGACATCCTGCCCCAATAGGATCAAAACAAGTTTATAGAATTTTAAAGACATTGAACCGTTTCACTGAAGGAACAGAAAGCGATCCACTCCATGAGAGACACAGGGTCCATACGTCAAGATAGGAAAGGTGAGCGCATAGGACTAGATTAATAAACTGGATACCACCCAAAAGCGCGAGGGGCTCTAAATAGAGAAGCTAAATGAAAATAAGTTCTATGGTTGTATACTTGAGAAGCCACACGATAATGTGACCAATGGGCAACATAGGGAGAGAGGCCCCCAACAGGCGATAAAATATTATAACAAAGAGGCATAGAAACGAATACTGAATTAACAAGCAGTATAAGAAGAAAGGTCCATAGGATAGTGAGAACTAAGCAAGCATAAAACATAGAAATGCCTAAAGTTTAAGCACAGGTAGTAGTTTGAACCTATGAACTTCTATGTAACAAGGGGAACTAACTGATGTATCTAAACTTTGTTTATAGGCTTGAATTCTGACAAGATTGAGAGACAACAAATTCTGGTCTTGAAAAAGGCGGCAATAATAGATGTGACAACCACCGAAACGCGTCGACGCAAAGCGAGCACAATTGAATATTAGCCAAAAGGAGGGTACAAGAATAAATGTGATATTTTGACCACAGGCTATGCATATCAATGTGCCAAATAATTAGACACGGTTGAGGTCTTTTGTTTTATGTTGTCTCAATGTTTGGATTATGCAGGTCATAATCAATGTACTAGGAAGAAATAATTTGTTTTGTAAATATTGATGTCATAGAATGCTTTTATGATAACTTTTATTGTGAAATAACGAGTACACTCAAGGAATGATTTATTGTACCGGAGAGTGTATGAGAGATATACTGTTTATTGTGCAACAACTGTTTTTAATAAATGTACCAGGAGACTGGCTAAAAAAATACATGTTTTTAATTTACTTCAAAAGCAATAGTATGTTTACATGTCAGTTGGTAGTATTGTATAACATGTGGTAGAATTGCAACTCTTATTCGACGTTCTCTTTTAAGTCTCAGTCTAAGATGCCTTTTTGTATTTTAAAATATCAAGCCAACGTAATTTATTATTTATCTAAAGTGTTACAAGTAAAATATACATCGGTTATGGATCACTTATCATGCTCCTGTGAACAAATGCTACTTTAGCTTTTTTGAGGAGCCCGTCGACCAAGCCAACCAAAACGGGCTTATTTACACGTCGTATACCAAAAAAAAAACTGCCCAAATACTAAGATAATGTGTTTAAATGCTTCATAGCTGCATTTTCTTTTACGTGTTTAGTGCATGTGTTATTAGTCCAAAGGTTCATTGAAACGACCATGAACGATGGCCACGTCCACCACATTCGTCACTCGAAATGAGGTGGCCGCCATTAATGAACGGCATTCGTTTTGTTCCGGAACCTTCAAAGCCTAAATGTCCCAAAAAATCACGAGCTGTCAACTGTCAGTTAAAATGATGATCTCGCGCCCGGTCTGCTTCACATTGTCACCGCAGCCGCGCGTGCCTTCAGAAGGCGAGCAAGGCACCACGTTCCGCTGGCAGCCATAGCATCAACGACAGTCTGATCAGCTCCTACACCATCGTGTAGCCCTAAGGTAGGTTTCTTGTGGTTGAGTGTATACGCAGGCGCACTCCCCGCCCCGCACGCGCTCGCCATTGCCGCTCGTGCCATATCCCTCCCCCTGCGCGCGCGCGCCCGGCCCGCTGGGCTGACTGAGTGAGCCAACAAAAGGCAGCAGGGCGACGAGTATCAGAAGGAGAACGGGAGCCGTGGGGGACGGACGTGAGCTCGGCAGTCTCCGGTCGTATTCTTCCCTCCGGACGACGGTGGCCCGTAAGCCTCTGAAGACGGCTTCTACGCATCCTTTTTCCTTCAGTTGACCGCGGATTGAATTTTATTTACTTTTTATTTCTTTGTTCTTTTGGCAATGCGCGTGCCCGCGTCTCCCGCCCACAATAAGAAGGGGAAGCAGCAAAATGGCGGGCGCCGGCGACTGTTACGTTTTCTGGTGGATTTTCTGTTAAATAAGACGAAGTTCTTATTGCCGGTAACAGATTCGGAAGCCTGAGGTATTCCGCTATAGGGCGGTCATATCGACAGTGCGCGGAGTGGCCGCTAGCCTTACCTGGGGCTGGATTAGCGGGGACTCGGGAATAGGCTCCACTCTGCGTACTGCTGTCCCGCCTCCGCCTCTCCCTCCCCACCGCCGCCGCCATCTTGTATTCCGGACCCGGCCCTGCCAAGTGCGCACGCGCAGCCCTGAGCAACGATCTGTCAGGCGATGTACGCCATATTGGGAGTGGCGCATGCTAAGAGTAGTTTCCTGGTGCGGACGTTGGTCCATATCGCTGCTAGTTCCGAGATACCCAGAGGATGAATCGGTAAAAGTGGCTTAAACAATAAAGCGCGTATTTGCCAATAATCGAAGGGAAGTTGATCTAGCAAATTCTGAAAACCGTCAGCTCTTATAAAATTGGAATGGGTAGAGAACCTTTCATGCTCGACCGTGTAAAGTTAAGTCCACTTATGGTTTTGCTTTCTGGGGGTCGAAATAATATATCAGAATTGAAGTTCAGGGCGGGGCTTTTTCGCTTCAGTGACGGGGGCGCTGGATAGTATCGATATCAAGAAATTTACTGTGAACATTGGGTGGCGTCCTTTTATTCATTTGTGAATAGCAAAACATTTTATTGCTGTTCAAATGAGTGGTGTGTGTTTTTTTTTTTTGTACACTCTGTCTGCAAGGAGCGTATTGCTAATTAATGGGCAGGTACCAGTTGGCTGATTTTGCAACGAGTCTGTAATTGCAGAACCACATCCGATGGGGAATGTTAACATACTTTTAATGGTCCGTCTTGCACTAGTCTGATTGGTTACTTTTTGGTAGGTGTGGCCCTATTTAATTAACATGGTAGTCCACCGTTATCAATTGCGAGATAGCCTTAGCACCCAAGTGGTTAACAACATGCGCCGAGTGAAATTGTCAGATGATTCACTCTGAAGAGCTTGTGGTGGCAGTTTACATAATCATAGACCATCTGGAAGGCCTACTGTTCTCGCCAGGGTTGGCACACTTGCGATGCACAGGAGAAAAGTAGCACAGGACACAATCAAATGTTTGAAGAGCTGAGTAGAATCTTTGTTGAATCCAATAAAGCTGCATGGAAGACAACTCCTCCAGCATGCTTTAACTCTTTCTGCAGGCGGATTTGGCTTGCTCTAATACAAGCCATCAAGCAAGACAACCGAAATGAGATTACCATTAGGAGGGTTGGGTGTAAAAAGACTGTGTGCCACACCCAGCAGGAGTGGGAGGCTGAGAAGTGGGTAGGACTTCTATATGCTGTGCGAAAGGGACATCGTGGTAATTTTGGAACCTGGTGTCAACAGGTTCTACGGGGTTTCCACATTGTGGAGACCAGTGTCTCTTCAGCTAATAAGGCCCCGCACTTTTCTAGCTGTAGGTCTCAATAAAATTCCGGGTGACCTCCTACATTGAGATTCAACGTTTTGGGTCCCTATTTTACCGTTCGTTTTAACGTTAAATTGAATGGGGGCTTCCATTCTGCCTACTTGGCTGGGGGGCAGAAATCATTCCCTTATATAAAAAGGCTGCCCATCATTATCTAATTATAGGCCAATAAGCCATATTGACTGTTCCCAGAAGTTATTCAGCAGAATTCTAGGAAGGTTACAAGAACGGCTAGATGCGAAGTAAGTGGTCACCCCCTAGAGGCTGGCTTTAGGAATAGTACCAGCAAGCTGGTTCTGCACTGCCTCTAAATGCTTTTCTGGAAGAGGGTGGTTATGGGAGAGTGTGTATGTATGTAGTCTTTGTAGATCTTTGTTCTACCTTTGACCTGGTTCCAAGGCCCACACTGACAGGGGCTGGCGATATGGATATTTTTAAATACTTCCTGGCCAATATCGTAAGACATCGTGAGCACAGTTCTGCACCGGTGAGGTGTGGTCAGTTAGACAAGCTGACAGAGCACTTTACTGTCGCAAGAGGGGTCAGGAAAGGTTGGGTTTTAGCACTTCCCTTTTTTGCAATCTAGGTTAATGACCTAATTGACAACCTAAATGGGTGGGGATTCTCCAAGGCTCGCGGACAACACATTATTAACGTCACAAAAACAAAATCCACTGTACTTTTGTCCTTGTAACGCCACTAGACCCAACCCAACGTTTAAAGCTTCCTCTCTGGAGGGTGTGCACACCTTTCAGTACCTAGGATTGATCCTTGCTGAGCAGCTGGACTGTTTTCGTCATATTGATAGGTACAGACTTAAACGTGGTCAGCATTGATTTAAGTACAGAGAAGTACCAAATTCCAACCAGTTTCCCAGGTGCTGTAAATTCATAAACGATGGGCAATGGAAGCTTCCCTTCACAGAGTGGAGCTCTGGGACCACTAGGATTTATTGGCTCTTATTCTAGTGGAAAATGGACTGCTGCGCCAGCTGACGGGCCTCCCTATCAGCACCCAATTGCTTCCAATCAGGTTAAATATGGGTATTCAGTCGATCTTAAAAGGGATAGGGATGAGACCAATCCTTTATTGGAGGAGGCTCTTGCCCACTCCCAAGCTCATATCACCTGGGCTTGGAAGAAATCTGGGCCCCCCCCCAGGTTCTGACAAAATCCCATTGATTAGATACATCAAAGTCACACTAAGAAAGTCGGTGATGGGATTTTGTGGGAAGACATGATAACACCGTGGTCTATTAGCAAGAATGCCATCAAAGCCTATTCTGGCCAGTGCACAATGAACCTAATGCATTCACATCCCTACCTCGGCCCCCTAACCAATGCTTTTCTCTTGGTGAAGGATGAGTTTAAGACAGAGCGGTTCCTTGACCAGATCAAACCTGCGGCAGCTAGGACACTATACTTCCAGTTTTGTTATGGCACCCTTTACTTGCTCTCCTACATGTTAAGTTGGGCTCGGCGCCATGAATGGATAGGCTAGTATGCCCCTTCTGTGATGCCTGCAAGGAAACTGGAGCATGCTTTGTTCTGCCCAGCCTATGTGAAGGAGAGGGAAAAAATGGATACTCCCAATATGCCGAAATTTAGGGATTAAAATTTTTTTGAGGCTCTTCGTATTTTAAGATTCGGCATGAGTCAAAACCTTGTTTTGCTGTCTTCCGCTACCGTCTGATGATGGAGAGGACTAGGTGCGCTTAATTCGGGTCCTGATATCTCAATCGAACAGAGTGCTCCCACTGTCTGCTCCCCCCTCTTGCACTAGCTCTTTGAGACGTAGTAGTTCATGACTGAATCTGTACATTATATCATACGGTTCCATTAGATAAAGGTGGCAACCCTAGGTACTAGTGTGAATGAAACTAGGCAGTTATGTCCCTGTAAAGATGTATTTATTTTAATTGGGCTCCTTTTCTGAAATGTAACTGTCGGGGGGGGGGGGGTTTAATTAGATAACAGCAATTAGACAGGCGGTGAGCTCATGCACATGTTGGTGCAACTGAGCACGATGTGGCTACTGAAGGCCAGACGTCTTTAAACTTTAGTGCTGCTGCCTCTGAAACAAAATCATTTTTTTTTTAACCTGTGTTCCCTTTAAAACGTTACGGTGAGGTAAATGGGAGGGAGGGAGGATTTTCAAATAACGTTAAGGCTGTGTAAGTAAGACCTTCCTTGCTCCCTCTATCATAGGCAATTGCCCTTAGCCCTCAAGCAGGAGTACTCCTACCTATCATGTAAAAGCATAGTATCAGCAACAGTTGGTTATTTCAGAACCACTAAATAAACTGTTCACTTACTGTGGCATTCCTGAGCATATTTCCAACTGATTGATCGCTGGACGAAGACAACTCCTTCACTAAGATAGTATTTGTATATTCATGAAGACGCCCCCTCCAGAGATTTCACGGAATCACTTCATAGTTTGAGCTTTATATCTCATATTCACACCCCAAACCACGTCCAGGGTCATACTTTGGATCAAGTTTGGTCCCTCAATATCCCTATCCTTGCTCCTACTGTTACCCCCTGTTTGTGGTCCGACCATCACTGGATTTCCTTTTCCTTGGATCTAAGTCTGACCACAAACCCTCATTGCCCAAAAACACCTGGGCTCGTAATTGGGGCAAAGTTGACATTCCATCACTCTGCTCCTCATTATTAACCTCTTGTCCAGCCACAGAGGATCAAGCCACACTGTTAGAAGCAGAAACTCTAAACAAATGGCTGTCCAACGCCTGTGATCAGGTGGCCCCCCCTGAGACGTACTAGGGTAAGACGCGCCCACAACGTCAACAAATGGTTTAGTCCTGAGCTTAAGGAGAAAAAACTAGCTGTCCGTCGTGCAGAACGTGCTTGGAGACGCACCTACTGCACCGCCTCCAAATCATCGTACTCCTCCACCCAGGCTGAGTACAAGAAAGCCATCCTAGATGCTAAAACCTGCTATTTTTCGAATAAAATCCTCCGGGCAGAGAACCAACCCAGAGAAATTTTCACCACAGTCTTTGAATTGGCCTCTTCGGAGAGGACCACCTCCAAGCCGGTACCCTCCCAGTCCCTGTGTGACTCGCTGAACAACTTTTTTATCAATAAAATCGCAGATATTAAGGCCAACATCCCTCCTCCGTCCCCAGTTTTCTTAAACCCCTACTCGCCACCCAACACCTATCACCTTGATCATATAGCCCCCCGTCTAAAGAAACCTTTCTCTCCTTGCTCCCGTGCATCAAGTCTGGTTCTCCTTCTGACATCTGCCCGGCCTACATCTTGCGCGACATTTTTCTAACCTGCCCTTACCTTTCTCAACGAGACCCTTAAGTCAGGAACCGTCCCTCCTTGCCACAAATGACGCGGTGGACCACACCATCCTCCTCTCCCGTGTCGAGGCGGCAGGCATTGGAGGCTCTGCCCTGGCCTGGCTCAGCTCATTTTTGAGCGATCGTTCACAGGCAGTCCATCTGGCGAATTTCTCCTCCCAAGCCCGCAAAGTGCAATGTGGCGTCCCTCAGGGATCTTCTCTTTCCCCTCTTCTTTTTAATTTATATATCTTTCCGCTCATTTCTGCCTTGCAGAGGATGGAGGTCAGTGTTTAATTACGCCGATGACCTCCAGCTCATCTTTAACCTCTCTAATTCTTCTAACTCTATTTATAATTTTCAGTCGGTGATGGTCTTTATCAGGGATTGGATGAGCTTTAACCATCTCAAGCTCAACCCTGATAAGACCGAGCTTCTCCTCACTGGTGGTAAACTCAACCCTTGGTCTCCTATTTTTTGGCCCCCCTCTTTTGGTCCCTCCCCTTCTCCCTCTGTTAAGACATTGGGAATCACCCTCAACTCACCTTACATTCTGAGATCAGCACGGTGGTTTCCTCCTGTTTCTTTACTCTGCGCACTATCCGAAAGATCTCACAGTTTTTTTCCTGCTCTTAAACTGATCCTGATGGCTATGGTTCTTTCCCGTTTAGATTACGGGAATGTCCTGTACAATGGTGCCCCCGCGTACGCCATCCGGCGGCTCCAACTGGTGCAGAACCAAGCTGCCCGCCTGGCCTATGGCTTACCCAAATCAAACCACACTACTCCCCTCCTAAGATCCCTCCATTGGCTCCCTATCAGAGAAAGGGTCCTCTTTAAGTTAAGATGCATTACGTTCCAGGCCCTCGCAGGAACAGCTCCAGCTTTCACCAAGTCCTGAATTATACTGTGTGAGGAAGTGGAGAAAGTGAGCACGACTGCCGCAAGGGACGTTCATGGGAAATCTCCGGCTGAGAATAGTTTTTTTAAAAAAAATGGAGTAAAGTAGTGCATATTTTACCATAATGTCTGAAATGTATTTATCATAAATCCCCGCAATGTCCTTTCTTTTTGAGGGGCCATGCCTGGGTCATACGTGCAGTGCCCATATTGTGGCCCGTGTGTAGTGCAGTGACCCTTCCTCTGCCATGCTTCTCAGTGGCTGGTATTAGCAGACGGGTACAAATGGACATGGGGTATGGTATAGAAGGAGAAAGGATTTATGGGATTGATGCTTGTGTGATTGAAAAGGGTTTAGGAGACAGGGCCACACTCCCTCTTCTGTGTTCCTTCCTTTCCTCTATACCTCTCTTTCTGTATATTCCCATGCATCTCCCTACTATTTAATTCCATTCCTTTTCCTCTTAATTCACATGACTCTCACATCCCTCCATTTTACTTGCCCAGTATGTTTCCTCCCACACCCACTCCCTTGCCTTTACTTGCAATTTTTCCAATCCTTTTTCTTAAAAATTTCAAGTTATCCTACGTCAGCAGTGAATTTTAGTTTAGAATGCAAAAACACAAATGCCAAAATGCAAAGACAAAAATTGTAGCAATTTAATTCCTCGCACCAGATTTGACAAAACTTCTGATCCCTACCTCTGCCTCCCTTCTTTCTGACCTTCAGTACATCCTCTGTATTCCCTTATCCTCCTTGTCCCACTTCATCTCAATCTTTCTCTCCCTTCACTTAGTACCTCTTCCACTCAGTTACTTACCCTTGTCAACAATCCTCTGCCCTTTTCCATTAGATCTCTCACTTTAGTGCTTTCAAATGGCCACGTGTGAGGTGCAATCAGTTCATCTATTCATATTCTGTTTACATTCGGATACTTGTCATTTTCTGTTTACAAATGAATACTACAAATACCAGAATGCAAAGGAAAACTAGGTGAATTACGTGCACTCATCAATTGGTAGAACTTCAGCTCTCTGCCCCTCAGCTGTCTGCAAATTCCTTCGGGCTCTTTCTTTGAATCCCTTCTCACCTTACCTCCAATTTTTTCTAACCTTTCTCTTTTTGGGTCTCGCTGGCAATGCATCCGCAAGGATGCATTTGTCCAGCTGGAGACCAATAGCGATCAGTCTGGGGGGAAGGAGGACAAGAGGGTGTACGAGCTTTTTCTCCTGGATTCGTGTGCGCGAACGCGCACGTCACATCCCGCGCCGTACACATGCGCGTGCAGACAGACACTCGCTCACACACACACCCCCTCCCCCACAGTCACACACACGCACTCCAAGACACATACATACACACACACACATAGCCAGCGCCCCCCGCACGCACACACATGCTCGCCCCCCCCCCGCAGCTCAGCAACCCACTCACCGGCTTCCTTCGTGCGGCGGCTCTCCTCAGCTGCAGGGCCCGGCAGCAGGACTCTTCTTCCCTCTTTCGGCACTGGGGCGCAGGGTAGGCTCCTGCCTGCTCTGGTGCTCCAAACACGGCTCCAATCGCGGCTCTTCCGTGGGAGGCGGGGTAGGCTCCCGCCCTCCTACTTCCTGTTTCCGGTTGTCGCGCCGGCCTGCCTGACTTCCTGGTCGCAGGCCGGCAGAGTGACGAGGGTGTTTGATTTGCGGTATTTATTTATTTAGTTATTTATGCATTTTTATATAGCGCAGACTTTACCCGAAGGCGGTATTTATTTATTCATGTATTTATGCATTTTTATATAGCGTGGACTTTACCCGAAGGCGGTATTTATTTATTCATGTATTTATGCATTTTTATATAGCGCGGACTTTACCCGAAGGCGTCGGAGGCTTCACAACAGGAACAGAAATGAAACATAATGAGAAACATTACAAAAGAACAGGTTGCAAAAACATACGTTACTTACATAAGGTAATAGTGACAGTTGTGGGCAAACAAAATACATGAGGTAGTAAAAACTATGAGCAACCAAAAATACATGAGGTAGTAAAGGTAATAGTGACAATCGTGAGCAAACAAAATACTTGAGTAAAAATTGTGAGCAACCAAAATACATGAGGTAGTCAAAAGTGCACAAGAGGAAATGAAAGTGACAAGTGTGCAGTTATAAGAGAAAACAGAGTATGATTAGAGGTATAGTCCTGCAATAAGTGCTAGACACTCAGGCTCAGGAACAAGCGTTACATGGGCAAGGTGGCACTTGTGCAAGTATCAAAGGCAAAGACATGTGAGAGGTAGCAGCCGTGTGTTGCAAGGGCAGAGTGGTGTGTGCATGTTACAAAAGGGCACCGAACACCAGTACATGGAAAATACTGCAAAAAGGCAGACCCTCCAATCACAGGCATACACTGGGAAGGCACTTCCATGGTCATGGAAAGTAGAAATTATCAGTAGTGGGAAGTCTTCCTTACAAATAGCAAGAGGACGTGAATTACTTTTGGAGGTGTCTCTGGAGGAGAACTTTGAGGTCCCTTTTGAAGGCCTGGGAGGAGGCGGTGGTCCGGAGCTTTTTTTTGTCCTCTCGCGGTTTGTAAATACAAAACATATTGCATTACAAATGCTATAGGTATCACATTTGCGAAAGTTAGAACTATTGGCATTGTAAATGACAAAGCTATTAATTTAGCTATTTAAAAAAAAAGAAACATAAATAAAAACTTTGCCATTTACAATACCAATACCTCAACTTTCCTAATGCGAGACCTATTGCATTGCAAATGCTTGTTGATAAATGGGTTCATGAGCTCTAGAAGGAGGTGCCTGCAATATGAAAGGCTACTGGCATATTTATGTAAGTTTTGTGTCGCCCTTGCACCACACAAGGGGCATGGAAATTTATCAAGCCATGCTACGCCACCTTGCAGTGGTCTGCATAGCTTGATAAATCCAGAGAAATGCCGCACAAATCGCTGCTTGTGTTACTCTAACCTGGGGAAGTGTTTCCATATATTTTGGCGCGTTCCCAAATTTACCAACGTTGGTAAACCTGGGATTGCGCCAAAATGCTATACTTCCCCAGCTGAAGTGTAACGCGAAGAATATTTTTATTTCCTCTTTCTATGTGTGCTGCATTACCCTTCCTGCCCAAAACTGGTGCAACCACAAAGCTCGAGCAGGATGGAAGTAAGATACCCTGCATAAAAACTATCCAGCTTACAACACCAGTATTTTTGCACCATGGTGCAAGGGTGCCTGCATTGCCACTAGGCAGTACATTGTGTACCAGCGGTGGGAAATTTCAGGAATGTGCAGTCTAGTGTTAATTATGGTGCATGCCTGCCTTTTCCCTATCGCAGCAAGTTGGCTTGATGGGCTGCATGATAATTTCACGAATATTTATTTAGGCAATAAGAAAAAAAACGTTGCTATTATCCCAGGTTCTTGGGTATACAGGGTTGCTCTTTGTGGTCACAGTGAGTCTGCATTACCCACCCTCGGTCATCACTCCTAGGCCCACAGAAGTCTGTGCTGTGAGCATCCACCCTTTTGATGGGTACTGGTGAAATGGCATTTCCTTTCATCACTGAATGATATCTGTAAGAAGACTGCCTTGAAACAAGCCAAACGAGGTAATGCTTCCCATAAATCTTTAGAAGCACTGTTCAACTACCCCATCATTTGTCCCTCAGCACACTTTGTTATTGCACCAATTTTGCGGAGGGGCATGAAACTCTGAATATGGTACCATGGCCCATAACCGTTCCCAATCCCGAGCAGTATTTGGTATCTTACTTCCATCCTGCCTGAGCATTGTGGCCGCACCAATTTTGCAGAGGGGAGTGAAGTGAACCCCTCCGGAAATAGTACCATGGCCCATAACCCTTCCCAATTCCGACCAGTACTTGGTATCTTTTTTCCACCCTGCATGTGCGTTAAATTCACGTTAAAAATTACTTGAAGTTTACAAATCCATCATATAGTAGTCTCATTAACCTGTTGAAACAATAATAGGACATATTTTATTTTGGTGGTGGTCATGTAACCAGCTCTAGATTATATGCTTCTCTAGCTGGCAAATTAACCCGTAAAGCAATTTTACTTGGATTGGAATAAACCACCTTCATGCTTCAGCCTCTGTAGTCCATGCATAACCCTGGGTATTGGTTTCACTGGCATAGAAAAGCTCATCACACTGGTTATTAATATATATATATATATATATATATATATATATAGGAAGCTGGCTCTATATTTACTATACCAAAGTAAGGTATAGTGTGCAGAGTCCAGGGGGTCCCTAAAGGTATTTCGAAGGCTAAATTAGACTGGTACTAACAGCTCTCTTTGTGGTAGTGTGGGCGAACAAGAGGGTGTGTTAAGCACTTATTGTATTGACTCAATCAAGGCTGATGGTGCACACTCGGAGACAGAATCCTAACCAATTGGGTAAGTATAAAAAGGTATATGAATAATTTATTTTGTAGAACCAAGCAGGACTTGGCACAAGGCAAGCAAGAAATACTTTCAAATAGAAAGCTATACACAAATGCAATTGTGGATTGTATTGGAATAGTGTATAGGTTTGTATTGCTTTAAAAAACAGTTCAAAATACAGAACAATTACTTTTAATTTACTCTTTGATTACTTTTCAATTTATATGACAATTGAGGTGATATGCTGAGATATTCGCTAGAGTTGGTCACGTACAGGTAAGTACGACAGTTAAAGAAAACAATAAAAATATATAATAAAAAAAACATACTTTCCATACTAAACGGCAGGCCAACACATTTTTTGGAACAAAACTCGTAACATTGGTTCCTATGGGAAAAAGAGTGTTAACAGTTTACAGTTAAATAAAAGACTTACAAGTATGGCTTTTGGGGGTTAGAAACCAAGGTTCCCCACGCTCCAGTTAGGCATTCTTAATTAATCCACCAGTGGCACTGGGGCGGCAGAGTGCAGGAACCCAATGTTAGCCAATGGGGATAAGGGAAGCTTTGTTCAGGGACTCCTTGCGAACAGGCCACTTCACTGTGGGAGCAAAGCTCCTGGGGTAAGGATCTGCACTGCAGGGTCCATCAATCAGCACAGGAGCTGCACCCCCAGTGATACAGAGACGGCTGGATGCAGAGTGCCAAGGAGACACCAGGGACCCTGTGGATTTCAATGGAGATCTCTGGTTTGTTAAATATGCTACAGGCTCGGTCAGGGAGGCTACATTTAGGGGCGTTCAAAGAGTGTGCAGGTCAGGACCAATGGGTCACTTCCTAGGGGTGAGTACATTATCTATTATGCAACTCTCCAATGGGAAGGGGCATTAGCCTCTTCCTAATTGGTTGGATCCCCTCATGTCCAAGATGGTGGGGGCTGAGATGTGTGCTTCACCTCGCCCACCTGAGGGGTGGGATTGGCAAAGGTGGGCCCACCTCTGATTCTCCCGCCCAAAGTGGGGGTCAGAACCTGTGGGAGCCAGTTGCTGGGAGCAGCAGCCCATTGAAGCTTCCCCTTCTTGGGCCCAGCCCATCCTGGGGGAGGAGGTCATACACCTCTGACCAGGATGGGCTGCGTCTCGAGACCCAGAAAGCAGAATCTCTCTCCCCATGGGTCCAGAAACCCATCTGGCGGTGGAAAATGGCAGGCAGCCAGCCAGCCATTCAGGAACCACACCAGGGTTAGTCATTTTTCAGGGGGCATCTCTAAGATTCCCTCTTTTTGCATTTTACAATAAATCCCACACTGACATCAGCGTGGGTTTAATGTGTATTTTACAATAAATCCCACACGGACATCAGCGTGGGTTTAATGTGCATTTTACAATAAATCCCACACTGACATCAGCGTGGGTTTAATGTGCTGATAAGTTTGCTAACATTTCCTAGTTTCCAGTGAAGCCATTATGAAGCTGTGGAGTTTGTAATGACCTACTCCCAGACCATATACTTTTTATGTCTTCACTGCACTTGCAGTGTCCAAGAATGGACTTAGGCACTGTAGGGGTACAGTGTGCATGCAACTTTACCCTTACCTGCAGTCTAGTGTACCCTGCTAGCGGGCTTGCTTACCTAGGCCACAGGCAGTGGTTTGTAGGCATGGCTCATAGGGATGTGTGCCATGTTGACTTTCTCTGCACCAGGTCACACAGCCTGCAATGGCAGTTAGTGGGTGTTAGGGAGCAGGACCTCTAAGGGTGGCACAATAGGGGCGACAGCTCTTCCCTGGTCACAGTGCCCTTGGTAACCATGGTAGCTTAAACAAACGTACCTATGGCCTGAGATGTGCCAGTTGGGGGTACAAAGGTACATCTTTGGGAAAGAACACAGGCCCTGGGAACTTGATTGGCAGGGACCCAAGCCAAAGAATACATCATGTGTCAGGCAAAACGTGGGGGGTGGTAACCATGCAAAAAGGTAACTTACCTATAATATACCTATATATATATATACACAAACACACCCACCACTAGCATTTTCGTTAATTTGGAATATCTTACCAGGAACAGAACATATATCCTTCACATTACAATAACCGATATAATAACAAAACAAGCAATATAACTTCCTTGTAACCTATGTGCAAACCACTAAACAAATTGACACTTGTATCCGGCAGGTTATTTTTTTTTTTTTGGTATAATTTGATCATCGCTCATCTAGAACCTTAATTCCTTAACTCCTTTAGTGTGGATGAAGTGACATTTATTTTCTTGCTTCCCACATAGTGTGCAGAACTTGCACCTCTGCATCACCATCAAGGCCTTGGAATCCCTGGTGTTGACCATTTGAACTCCTCTTTCATATTACCACCTTGAGCTGCACAAGAAGTGCTTCTCTTGCAGCCCGAGATTACTCAAAATTATCCAGTTTAAGCTTAACTACTCTGGCAGCAGTCAATTTGATTGGTGCTGAGGTCAACAGCTCAGTCCCCTGAGCACTGATCTCAACAGAAGAAATACTATTGGAAAAGTGAGACTCTTCTGTTTCTGACAGTGCATTAGACCCAGGGATTGTTGTTTAGGGGCAACTGAAGTGATGTCCTCCCTTAAACACATTCTGAGAGACCACTACAGTCTGTTTGTACTGCTTTTTAGGTCGCGCCTGGTGTTTGCTCTCGCCATGTGAGGGCTTTTGGAATCAATACGGTTTGAGAAGGGGACTTTAGGCCACACCCTTCTTTTTAATTGGCGTGCGTCCGCGTTTATGTTAAAAGCTGGCGTTTGATTGGCATTCAGGCTTTTGGGTTTCCGCCTTGTCCACTTTTAGGACGGCCCATTTGGACAGCCCAACGCCATCTATGTTCCCATTACTTGGGAGGGTTTGTTGTGCATGTTGAGGTCTCAGCCCTGCAAGTGGAGTGCACTATCAGAAATGGAGAAAGTGCCTGTCATAAATCTGCAGGATAGGCAATAATCTACGCCGGTCTTGCAGAGTCTCCATGCGGCTTGAGTTATATAGTTCAAAATGAGTGTGTTCTATTCCTCTCGATTCTACCTTGATCGTCATCTGCTTGCTTTGACCCAGGAGCTACACTTTCCTAAAAAGGTTCTCGCCACCATCATGAGAATATGGGGTGCGCTGGGTGCTATAGCTGTTTGACCTGCAGTACGTCACCCATAGCATATATACATTCTTCAACTTAGAAGATTGGCATTTCTGAGAGACGAAATTAAGCAGATTTACTTGGAGGCTGCTAAACTGCTGTGGAGGTCCTATAGCAAGAGTCTATGGCTGGGGAGACAAAAATGAAAAGCTCATTCATGTATCCAATGTCCAACCGCATATTTCGGGAGGTGATAGCTCCGGATGACACGATCCACCCTCCCCGGGGTCGGTGGCTCAGTGATAATCGCCCCTACTTTGCCACCCTCTATTCAGCTCAACCTCCCAATCTTTTACTCCGAGAGCTGCTTCGTCTGGAGCAGATCTCTCTTCCGCGAGCCTGAGGCGCTGGACCTCCCGATCTTTCTAGAGGAGGTAAATGAAGCCATATCTCACATGGCCTCTGGTAAGATCCCGGGACCGGATGGACTCCCGCAGGAGTTCTAAGCGGCCTACTGAGACCCGCTAGTACCTCACCTTCTGGAGATGTACGCCGAGGCAGCTGACTAGGGCTCATTCTGCACAGAAACAGATACTGCCACTATTGTGGTGATTCCTAAGTCTCAGACCGCCTCTAAGCGCTGCTCCGACTACCGCCCCATCGCATTAATTCGGAGCTCAAGGCATTTGCCTCTGTCCTAGCCAACCATATCCGGCCATATCTGACCAAGCTGGTCCATCCCGACCAGTGCAGCTTCATGCCCTCAAGGGGCACCAGGACACTGCCTCAGATGTCTCCTCCTCGCCCTAGCAAATCGCCATCGATTTACCGCATACTTGTCACTCCTACTCGTTGACTTTGAGAAAGCTTTCCATTCTGTGGATTGGTGGTACCTCGAGGTGTTGACGGAAATGGGTTTTAGAGAGAGACTATTCAGTAGGCCACAGGCCTGTGTGCTGGTCAACGGAGTGCTGTCGCAGCCCTTCCCCCATCAGGAGAGGCACGAAGCAGGGATGCCCCCTCTCGCCCCTCCTCTTCGCCTTGGCAATAGAGCCCTTTGCTTACCTCAAAGTCGAATGAGCGAATTACGAGATGGAAATGGCCCGGGCTGGGAGAATACAAAATCGCTCTCTATGCAGACGACGTTCTGCTCTTTATAGCTGCGTCAGCACAGTCGGGACTCCAGTGTCTTTGTGCATTAGGTTTCTTTGAGCGGGCATCCGGCCTCCGACTGAACTCCGCTAAATCCGTCCTGGTCCCCCTTCATCTCTCAAGAGAGTGCTTCGACTGGAAGGCCACAATCCCTCTCCGGAGACAGTCCTTCAAGTACCTTGGGATCTGGGTTGCTCTCCTCCCAGACTTCACTTTGGTGCTCAATGTTACCCTGCTTATGAAGAAGGCCCGAGCGGACCATCTCAGATGGCAAGCGCTGCTGCTGAACCCTATGGGCAGAATAGCCTTATTTAAAATGATGATTTTACCCAGGTTCCTCTGTGTACTCCAGAATATACCCTTACTCCTCTCACGGACGTGGTTCAGAGAGATAGTCTAACCACCAAGTTCCTTTGGGGAGGTCGGAGGCCCCGACTGGCCCTCATCCAGTGCCGGATTCCCGCCCCTCGATGATGGTCTAGGGATGACAAACTTTTACCTCTACTATTTAGCACCCCAACTCCTCATTATTCACGATTGGGTCAACGGCGGCTGGTCTGATCCTGCATACAGGGTGGAACTACATGTCCTGGGCCTATCTAGTATCCAGGGGATGCTGTACGGGAGCCCCAACCCCCAAACCCTGTCCGCAGTCACTCTGGTCCTTCTGGCCTGGCGGGCCGCTCTGAGCCACACCCACTGGTTGGGCAAACTGACTCCACATACCGAGCTTTGGCAGGGCACCTGGCTCTGAGAGGTCACCAACTTATCTGAAAGAAACAGGTTAGTTTTAGATTCCTTACCTTAGAATATCCCCAGGCGGCAGACTGGATCCAGAAACTTTTGCGTAGCAGTACCCTTGCGCGTCGGTGGGCGTCGTCTGTGGCTCCGCGTCCGTCGTCTGCGTCATTGGCGCCGGGATGACGTCGCCCCCGGAAGGAGAAGTTCAAGATGCTGACTTTGGCTGAGGTCTTAGCTGCCCTAGACCCAGGAGACTGGATGGTAGCGTTGGACTTGCAGGACGCGGATTTCCACATCCCCCTCCTGCCGGCCTACCGTCGTTCCCTGCGGTTCACGGTAGGCCACGAGCACTTTAAGTTTACCTTGCTCCCCTTCGGCCTTACCAGCGCCCTACGGGTGTTCACTAAAGTGATGGAGTTGGTCGCAGCTCATCTGCGCAGGTTAGGGGTTTCAGTCTTCCCCTACCTCGACAACTGGTTGTTAAAGGCGGGCTCGCCCCAGACAGTCGTCAGCCAACTCCAGACTACAGCAAACCTCCTGCACCTGCTGGGGTTCTCCATCAATGTGCCGAAGTCACACCTGTGTCCCTCTCAGAAGCTCCTCTTCATCGGAGCGGTTCTAGACTCGGCGCAGTTTCGGGTTTATCCTCCCAAACAGCGGGTTCGGGATATTCAGGCCCTGATTCCGATCTTTCACCGTTATCCCGTCTCGGTCAGGTTGACGCTGCGGCTTCTGGGGCAGATGGCCTCCTGCATCCTTCTGGTGTATCACGCCCGGTGGCGGATGCGGGCTCTGCAGTGGGACCTGAAGTTTCAGTGGGCCCAGCATCAGGGCAACTTGTCCGACCATGTCTTGATCTCGTAGGGCACTGCAAGACAGTTGCAGTGGTGGCTCACTGACCGCGATTGGGTCAGCGGCAGATCCCTCTCCCTACCCCAACCGGAGCACGTAGTTGTGACGGACGCGTCCCTCCAGGGCTGGGGAGGCCACATGGGAGAGGCGGAGATCAGAGGCCTCTGGTCTCTAGCGGAGTCCCAGCTCCATATCAACCTTCTGGAGCTGCGGGCGATCCGGCTTGCACTGAAGGCATTCCTCCCCACTGTCCGGGGGGTGGGGGGGGTGTAGTGCAGGTGTTCACGGACAACACCACCGCCATGTGGTACTGCAACAAACAGGGCGGGGTGGGGTCGTGGACCCTATGCCAGGAGGCTCCGCGCCTCTGGCAGTAGCTGGAACATCAGGGCGTGACCCTGGTGGTTCAACACCTGGCGGGTTCCCTGAACGCCAGGGCGGAAGAACTCAGTCGTCGGTGCATGATGGATCACGAATGGCGTCTGAACTCGGACTTGGCGCACGCCCTCTTTCAGCAGTGGGGAAAGCCTTGGTTAAATCTATTCGCCACAGAGGAGATTGCGCAATGTCATCAGTTCTGCGCGTTGGAATTTCCAAGGCAGCACTCGCTCGGAGACGCTTTTGATCGCGAGTGGAGCTGCAGTCTGTTGTATGCCTTTCCGCCTATACCACTTCTGCCCAGAGTGCTGAAGAAGATCAGGCGCGACTGGGCACAAAGATATTGGTATCCAGAGCTACTCAGCATGTCTGTCGATCTCCCGATTCGTCTGCCTCTTCAGGAGGACCTTCTGTCTCAACAGCAGGGGACGGTCCTCCGCCCGAACCTGTCCAGTCTCCAACTCCATGCTTGGAGATTGAGCGGCGACAGTTGAGGCCATTTGACTTGCCTCCTGAAGTTTGTAATGTGATTCTGGCAGCCAGGCGTCCCTCCACAAAGTCGGTATACGCCTGCAGGTGGAACAGATTTGTGGCATGGTGCACAGTAAAGGCTGTGGATCCACTCTCTGCCCCCTTTCTGAGGTTCTCCTCTTCCTTCTTTCTCCTGCCCAGCAGGGCTCTGCTCTGAGCACTATCAAGGGTTACCTTTCTGCCCTTTCCGCCTTCTTGAGGCTACCTGATCAGCCTTCATTGTTCAAGTCCCCGATTGTTAACAGATTCTTGAAGGGCATCACTCTTATGTTCCCCCCTGTTCCTTTCGTGATGCCCGAGTGAGACTTGAACCTGATTCTAACTTACCTGATGTGCGCTCCCTTTGAGCCGCTTCATAACTGTTCTCTCCGTTTTCTTACGCTTAAGACTGCTTTCCATCACCTCTGCCAGGAGAGTGAGTGAGCTCCAGGCCCTTTCCTCTAAACCTCCTTTCCTTTCTGTCCATCCGGACAAGGTTGTGTTGCGGACAAGACCCTCTTTCCTGCCCAAGGTAGTCATGGCCTTCCACATAGGGCAGTCCATCACCTTGCCACCTTCTTTCCGCCACCGCATCCCTCTAAAGAGGAAGAGTGGCTCCACGGTCTGGACCCAAAACATGCGCTCTCCTACTATCTGGATTGCACACGGCAGTTCCGGGTGGATGACCAACTCTTTGTTGGTTACGTGGGCGCTAAGAAAGGGCGGGCGGTGCACAAACGGACCATCTCTCGGTGGGTCGTGTTGTGCATCAAGGCATGCTACTCTTTGGCTAAGAAGGAGCCTCCTGTTGGGCTGAGGGCCCATTCCACTCGGGCCACGGCGGCTACTACTGCCCTGGGCCGGGGAGTCCCCTTGCAGGATATCTGTCAGTCAGCTACGTAGGCCTCGCACACGTTTGCAAGACACTACTGCCTAGACAGCCAAGTCCGGAGGGATGGCTTCTTTGGCCGTCCGTCCTCCAGGACTTTCTGGTGTGATCATTAGTTCGCAGACCCACCACCGTGGTTGGTATTGCTGGGGTATCTATTCTAAGGTAAGGAATCTAATACTAACCTGTTTCTTTCAGATGCACAAGTAACTTACCTTCGGTAACGATATATCTGTAAGAAACAGTAGTTAGTATTAGATTCCTTACCGCCCCAACCATCCTCCCCGTTCTGCGAACCGATATCTAGGGTTACGGGCATCCCCTTTCAGGTCCCTAGTTTCATGGCACCAGTGTTGGTTTTTATCTTGGCTCTGCTTTTCTGGCGCGGAAAAGCTGTGTATAAGAACTGACGTCAGCGCGCGAGGGCGGCGTATAAGTACTCTGGCGACGTCATCCCGGCGCTGACGACGGACGCGGAGCCGCAGACGACGCCTACCGACGCGCAAGGGTGCTGCTACGCAAAAGTTTCCTGATCCAGTCTGATGCCTGGGGGATATTCTAAGGTAAGGAATCTAATACTAACTGCTGTTTCTTACAGATATATCGTTACTGAAGGTAAGTAACTTGTGCATCTGGCTTTAAAGCTTGGGATCTCATTGGGGTCTTGCAGCTGGGGGACGTATGGGTAGGGGATCATCTGCGCAATTTTCAAGACCTACAAACCTGGTATTCCCTGCATCCTTCACAGTTTTACCGCTACCTGCAGCTGCGTCACGCCCTCCATTCCCATCTTTCAGAGGGCACTTCCTTACCTGAATACAGCCAACTGAAGCCCAAACCATGACCAGAAACTTGGGGAAGGGGGACTTTCCTGCATCTTTCGCTCCCTCACGAACAACACTCTTAAAACACTATACCGACTCAGAGACCGATAGGAGGGATGGCTAGGGACCGTGGAAGATGAAGACTGGCGGGATGCGCTAATGACACCCAAAACAATCACAGCCTCGGCGCAGCTCTGTTTAGTCCAAATATACTACCTCCACAACGCATACCTTACACCGCTGCGTCTCCACCATGCAGGGCCCAGAACTGATGCGTCCTGCCCCCGATGTACCCACTTGCAGGTTGACTTTTTTTCCACAAGGTATGGCTTTACTCTGTAATTGCACGCTTTTGGGACTTGGTGGTTGGGGAACTCGCTGAGGTCCTAGGCTGGGAGGTTACTCTTAACCTGAGTGATGTTCTCCTGGGAGTCGCAGATGGGCTGGATGGCTCCAGAACAGACAAACTCTTTCTGAACACAGCCCTGATGCTGGCCAAGAGAGACATTGCGGCAAACTGGCTGAATTTGACCATACCAACCATGACACGATGGCGCAGGGGGGTGGATTGGCGTGTGGCGCAGGAAAAAGCCTTGTACAAGGCCAGGGGATGCCCAAAGAAATATCGTAAAATGTGGGGTAAATGGGTTGGGGTGATAGAGAACTGAAACTCCCCTGGAGCGGTTGGAGGCCCGTGGTGGGTGTTGCTAGGTTCTCCTTCATGCTCTATGACTATCCAGGGCATACCCGATTTTGTAATGATATTGTGTACCTGCCGAGTATTGATGTCTTTGCTTGCTGCTGGTCTTCTGTATGTACGCTTTTATTTATTAAAATCAATAAAATTGGTTATAAAGAAAAAAGCATCTAAAACAAAAAACATATTATTGAAGGGCAAGGGAAGGAGAAAGCAGAAAGATACAGAAGTGAACACAGTGTTTATACCCGATGGGACCTGGATTCATTTTATTTGCGTTTTCAGTATACCGCTAGACATGAAACAGAGAAGAGAAAGAAAGAACCACTGAATGTGAGCCGAAAAAGAGAGGTAAAGGCAGAGAAATGCATGAGGTCTGAGAGGGCAAAGAGACACTGAAGAGAAGGAGGGAGGGAAGAGGGGCAAGCATACAATAAAATATCCCACGTCTCTGTGGTAGATAAGGAGGGGCAGATGCGAGAGAGGGAACATCCCAAAGCGAGGGAAAGGCGGAGCGCTTGTTTCCCCAAGGTGGTTTGCACGGGGGAGAGGCGTTTGAGGAACCCTCAAAACTGTGAACACTGCAAAATTCCTCAAAACTACCCAGCTCAATACATTTGTGGAAAATGAACAAATTAACTTTGTAAGCGAAATTTCCCACATGGGCGGGTTACTCGCATTCCTCGAATGTTTTTCCCTTAACTGTTTCCATAGTTAAAGGTGGCTGTCCGCAGTAAAGCATTTCTTCAATATGCTGTTGCCTGTAATTAAACTAGCTGCGTTGTGCATGACTCGTCCCTGAAACGCGCCCAGGGTCCCCGCTCCTCACTCTAGGCCTGATTATTCTCTTTCCTGCAGCACTTGACCAGCTGACTTGCTTAACCAATCTTGGCGCTGCTCTGCAGCACCAGGATTGGATGGAGCGTCCTGGCTGGACGCTCTTTCAGGCCTGTGCTTGGTCTCCACCCAGCTAGACGGAGAGCTTCAAAATGCGCATATCACTTTGGACAGCACAAGACATCCGTCCAAAATGATACATGCACTGTGGAGCATTCAGGCTGCCACTGTCCTCTGCTGCCAATTAGCAGCCTAGGACTCCCTTATATGTCTCTGGGCTCAAGGCAGGCTGACTGCTACAGCATGCACCTTGGTAAAAAATAAAAAGGCAATTACATTTTTTCATTGCCATTTTATTTTCTGCGCCGCTGGCGGGGGAGGGCGACCCCTCGCCAAAGTGAAGAAACCGCCCCTGATGAGAGAAATGAAACAGTAAAATGTAGCACACAGCGTGCACGTCGAATACACCAATAGCCTTGCGGCGAAGAGTTTATGAGGCTATGACAAATAAGGTAAGCCTTTAAAGTTAACACGAGCAGCTGCTTGAAGCAGGCACTGCACTAAGCATCACCAAAAAGATTAAGTGAAAAAATATATATATTGCGCAAAGTGGGTGCATAAATTATAACAAGCACTAGGAATGCATTAGGGCTCGGGTTTGTTTTAAGTTAGAGATAATGGCATTGTAAATGGCAATGTGTTTTAGGCACTCTGCACTACCACTCTGCACTCTGCACTACCAATCTGCACTCTGCACTACCACTCTGCACTCTGCACTACCAATCTGCACTCTGCACTACCAATCTGCACTCTGCACTACCAATCTGCACTCTGCACTACCACTCTGCACTCTCAATCTGCACTACCACTCTGCACTACCACTCTGCACCCTGCACTACCACTCTGCACTCTGCACTACCACTCTGCACTCTGCACTACCAATCTGCACTCTGCACTCTGCACTACCACTCTGCACTCTGCACTACCACTCTGCACTCTGCACTACCAATCTGCACTCTGCACTACCACTCTGCACTACCGCTCTGCACTACCACTCTGCACTACCACTCTGCACTACCACTCTGCACTCTGCACTACCACTCTGCACTGCCACTCTGCACTGCCACTCGGCACTGCCACTCTGCCCTACCACTCTGCACTACCACTCTGCACTACCACTCTGCACTACCGCACTACCACTCTGCACTACCACTCGCACTCTCAAACTGCACTTTTACTCTGCACTACCACTCGCACTCTCAAACTGCACTTTTACTCTGCACTACCACTCTCACTCTCAAACTGCACTTTTACTCTGCACTACCACTCGGCACTCTGCACTTCCACTCTGCACTTCCACTCTGCACTTCCACTCTGCACTACCACTCTGCACTACCACTCTGCACTACCGCACTACCACTCTGCACTACCACTCGCACTCTCAAACTGCACTTTTACTCTGCACTCTGCACTACCACTCGCACTCTCAAACTGTACTTTTACTCTGCACTCTGCACTACCACTCTCAAACTGCACTTTTACTCTGCACTACCACTCTGCACTCTGCACTACCACTCTGCACTCTGCACTACCACTCTGCACTACCACTCTCCACTACCACTCTGCCCTGCCACTCTGCCCTGCCACTCTGCCCTGCCACTCTGCCCTGCCACTCTGCCCTACCACTCTGCCCTACCACTCTGCACTACCACTCTGCACTACCACTCGCACTCTCAAACTGCACTTTTACTCTGCACTACCACTCGCACTCTCAAACTGCACTTTTACTCTGCACTACCACTCGCACTCTCAAACTGCACTTTTACTCTGCACTCTGCACTACCACTCTGCACTACCGCACTACCACTCTGCACTCTGCACTACCACTCGCACTCTCAAACTGCACTTTTACTCTGCACTCTGCACTACCACTCGCACTCTCAAACTGTACTTTTACTCTGCACTCTGCACTACCACTCGCACTCTCAAACTGCACTTTTACTCTGCACTCTGCACCACCACTCTGCACTCTGCACTACCACTCTGCACTCTGCACTACCACTCTGCACTACCACTCTGCACTACCACTCGCACTCTCAAACTGCACTTTTACTCTGCACTACCACTCGCACTCTCAAACTGAACTTTTACTCTGCACTACCTCTCTGCACTCTGCACTACCACTCTGCACTACCAAACTGCACTCTGCACTACCACTCGCACTCTGCACTACCACTCTGCACTCTGCACTACCACTCGCACTCTGCACTACCACTCGCACTCTGCACTACCACTCTGCACTCTGCACTACCACTCTGCACTACCTCACTACCACTCTGCACTACCGCACTACCACTCTGCACTACCGCACTACCACTCTGCACTACCGCACTACCACTCTGCACTACCACTCTGCACTCTGCACTACCACTCTGCACTCTGCACTACCACTCTGCACTCTGCACTACCACTCTGCACTACCACTCTCAAACTGCACTTTGCACTACCAAACTGCACTACCGCACTACCAAACTACCGCACTACCACTCTGCACTACCGCACTACCACTCTGCACTACCACTCTGCACTACCGCTCTGCACTACCACTCTGCACTCTGCACTACCACTCTTCACTCGCCACCAGACACGGCGGACTCGTGGAAAATTAATGAAGTGACCTAGAGGGTGAGGATGGGATACTCCGCTACCATCGAGTTCCTAGAAGAACAAGATTACATACGAAAAACAAGCAGCACAGAAAGCATCACTTTCGCAATCGCAATTGTTTAAACAAGCAGCACAGAAAGCATCACTTTTGCGATCGCAATTGTTTAAACAAGCAGCACAGAAAGAGATCACTTTCGCGATCGCAATTGTTTAAAAAAACAAGATCTGATGCATGTCATTCTCTACATTGCTGGCCGGCGCGCACACAGAGCTCAAGGGAAAAAAAACACAGCAGTGCACACGCTCCCAGCACCATCTGCCTTCAATTACCGGCACCTCGGACAGCTGGTAATTGAGGATTTATGTATTTTTCTGCGCGTGTCCGAACACTTTATGCAGGAAGTGGACATTGAAAAAATTCCAAAGCCCTATGGTTTGCTGCCTTACTTAAACACAGCCTTGCCTGGACCAATTACCATGCACATGGCAAAATACCACACGCAAAAAACGCGCGCTTTCTGGAATGTGGCAGCCCGGACCCCTTTCTGAATTTTTTTTTTCTCCTAACATAAGAGCTCGGAAGCCCCGCCCCACTTCGTGGTGACGTAGGCCCGAGCCCTAAAAACATTGCGCCCGTGAAGCGTGTGCAACGTGGGAAGTGCTCAATTTCATTGAATGGTGGCGGCCATGAATCGGCACCCATACGAGCGTGCAAGCCACAAATGCTCAAAAGCGTAAATCTTTAATCGTAAGCATGTTGTTGACCCTGCATGTCAAAAAGGAGGAGGGCGGCCATCAAAGCCCACAAAGAGGAAGTGCACGTTCTGGGAACGAAAGCAGTATTTTTTGGGCCATTCGCCACAAGAGGAGCAAACTTACAAAGTGGGAATAAAACCAGCACGACCAAGCTAAACAATTACACAGAAATAAGAGTGACGAAGCCAACCCGTGGTAAGCAATGATGGGCAGGCTCTAAGCAGGGGCGTAGATTCAGGGGGTGTGTTTAGGGTGTTACACCCCCACCAGTAAATGTATTTCCTGATAAACAGACAGCTACTTTGTCAGGTATTGAGAGGTTCGTCAGATTTCACAAGGGATTTTTACCATACATGCCAACATTTTAGAATAGGAAAGTGGGAAATTAAAAAAAAGTAATCAGGAGAATGTATTTCTCCAATAGACTTATGTTGAGGTCGGAATAGGGTCTATTGTCAAGAATGGGACTTTCAGCTGTTCCTCTGCCGGATCGCATATTAGAAATGGAAAAATAAAAAGTTTTCCTTGCCTGTCGGGAACCCGGAAAAAGCGCTATGGCAGCCAGAGAGACTGTCAAAACAGCAGGTTACTGGCAGTGCACACTCTGAGTCACACAAGACAAGTTCCTGTCACCAGAAGCCTGCGGAGGAATTGGGTTCTTGGGTGTAGAAATCAGGAGGCGGGAGAATAGCCTTGAAATCGGTAGTCTACCTGAATCGCGGGGGTTGGCATGTATGCTTTTACATACAAACCGACAAAAAACGCACACACCGTACTCCCTCTCTTTTTAGAAACTCCTCAAAAATATTGGTTACTTTAATATAATATTGTGTTTTCTTACTTAGCACTCCTCCCAACCTGCACCTGTCCCATTCCACTGCTCCTTCGGCCCCTCTCATGCACCCTGATTGTCGAACAATGTATTTAAACATTGTATACCAGCCTGATTGTTGGAAAATCTGAAGCTCAAACCCCCCCCCCCCTCTTACTGGCCAAGCTTCGCTCCAGGCTCTAAGCCCCCTTTAAAACAACAAAATGTCATACAAGCAACAGCGCATGCACTATCTCAGGTAAGACAAATGGGAGTTGCTTTAGCTAAAATGTTTGTAGTGCTTCAGTTCTTAAATCTTACACTTAGCTTGTTTACAGACAATCACGAATTAACAGGATATAAGAGATATTTAATTTTTATAAATAAATGCAGGGCCCCAAAGTTTGTCTCAGGAGCCTTCCATCTGTGTTATTTAATTGCAGTTGCCAAATATCACGGCTGCCTAACATTTTTATTCCACCCCATTTTTTTCTCCCAGAACCCTATACTTCATCTCTTTTTAGCTCACTCTGGCAAATTCTTTGTCATCCCTTCTGCCTAAAAGTCAATGCTGGTGCCAGGTCACTGTAACCTAGGGTCATTCAAAACCGTTCATTAGATGCGAAAGGTGGGATCGTTGGCTGAGAAACCTCTTGTGGAAGTTCCAAGGTAAAAGGGGAGGGTCTTTGCCTTGAGTGTAGAGATAGTTTGCATTTAATCAGTTGAATGCTTATGAGTTTCAGGGAAGCCTACTTTGAAATTTGGTCGCTTATGAGTCTGGACCAAATCAGTAAATAACTTGGTGCCTTTTCATGCCCCACTTTTTGAGTTGGGATGCAGGTCTTGATGTAATAGCATTGTAGAGCTAGGCAGATAAGAGAGCAGTGATGAAGTCAGATCGCTGAAGGCTTTGGCTTTTTCAAGTGTTAGCGTTCTGTTTTTTAGGTCTCGTCTAGGCAGCGATTGGGATGTCTCTTCGAGACATGCAGGATTCTGGATATGAGCATTAAGCTCCATCCATGTTCTGCCCATCTTTACAATTAGCTCCTCTTCCTATCCTTTGTAAATGGTGGCTTTTGATTTGTTAATAGGCTTAGTAGTCCCTCCTTAGTACCTCCCTTTGAGAAGCCGGGGTCAGTATATGATGCTCACTTATGTAAATGTAGCACCCTCCACTAACCCGGGCGATGTTAGAGAGCTTTTTATGGTTATCTAAACCCCTAAAATCACTATGAGTGGCAGCTGTGGAGAGCAGCCTTCAGGCCTAATCTAGGAGGAGTGCAAAGCAGCTTGTTTACCAGTAGCTAATCTTTTAGTGTTGGCTAAATGAAAAAGAACCACACAATGTTCTTATAAAAATAGATACTTATTACAATCACTCACTATCACATTACAATATCTCCTACCCAGAGAAATAACCACAATGCACACAATACTTTGGACATAGAACAGCAAATAGCACAAATACACAGTGGCTTCCAGGGGAAGACCATACCATATATCAAAATAGTGGGATATGAACCACAACCTAATTTAAGACTGGACCCAGGAGACATAGAAAAGTCGGGATCCCAAGGAACCACCTCAGGTGAGAGTCTAGGAACCCCGTGATGGTCGTGAGCAAAGAGGATACACAACTGCATATTTATTACTACTCAATGGGTACGTCGCAGTTGCAGTCTTACCACTGGAGGATGAAAAAGAGTCGGTTGGAACCGACTGGCGAGTTTGAGTCGCAGAGTATCTGAAAGCAGAGGGGACATAGTCTATGCCACCCAGGAGTGACTAGGAGGCATGGAAGATGATGGTAAAAAGATGATAAGGAGCTACAAGAACTGTTTCACTGAGTCGGTACCTCTGCCCGAGCTACTGTGCCGCTGAAGATGGCAGAGTCTGTCCGTTCCAACCAACTTGGTGTTGTTGGTGGTTTTGGCTGCTGTGACCCAACCGCACTGCCCTCAGGCTCTGAAATTGAACTTGAAGGCTGCCCTGCAGTACTTGTTATGCCCTGGAGGAGCGGGCATCTAATTCCTGGATGTTCTTTTTCTAGCTGACTGGCTTGCACAGCTATCCAAGTTCTGTAGCGGGCAACATCCCTGTCTGAAAAACGAATGAAAGTGTGCTGTAATAGTTTATACTGTGGCACAAATGTAATGGTTGGATGACACAATACACCTTTGTACCTGTTGGACCCGGTCCTTTGGGCAGGTTCACCCCGTGACTTTTTGCTTTTTCCTAGCCTGTTTTTGGAACCTGAGTTGGTGATTTTTAGGCCTCTGCGCACTTTTTCACTGTGGTACAGTGTAAAGTGCATGTGCTCTCTGTGTATGGATGGTGAGCGCCCTGCCCTCCCATAGGAATGAATGGGAAATATGTATGCCCATGGTAGATTCCTGATGCGTGGGGAGTGCAGGGTTGAGTTTGATATGTGTGAACTCGTGAGAGAGAATGCTGCATAATGGCATATGCGGCATGGCTGTATCTAGTCCAGAAGCACCACTTTTAGAAGTTGGCATAATTGTGTAGTGAGTCTGCTAGCACGTGATTGGCTGATGGGCCTGGCCCAGGCATGCCTGGGCCTGCTGGTAGATGGACTGTCTGGAGGAGGGGGTCTGAGTCAGCCGTAGATGAAAGGCCCCCATCTGCTGTCACAGATGGGAGGGAAGAGCTCTGGTGGTGCCGGGCCATGCCTGGCAGCCCACCCCTGATGGCTCTCCCTCCTGATGACCCACTGTCACCTCTGACCTGAGGCTGACAGGAGAGGGAAACCAGATATACCCAGGGCTTAGGGGCTCGCTTACACAAAGACTTCAAAGCCTTTTCTGTGTATAAGAAGGGGCTGTGTTCCCTTCCAATTTGTTCTTGTTTTCTGACTTGAATCTGCCAGGGGCGTGCTGCTGCTTGGGCTCGGGGAATCCCTGAGTCCTGCCCAGCCCCTGGACTCCTGATGGACTTGCCTGGATTCCTGGGGGACCCCCCTGCCCTGCCTGGGCTGAGGGGGGGACTTGGCTTTGCCCCCCTGGGAGGCTCTGGGGCTTTGGCAGCGTGGAGGAGCTGCATTGCCCTGTGGATAGCGCTGGAACTGTATTTCTAGCGCCTGGAGGCGCTGAGCTTCCTCCCGAGCGCCTGGGAGCACTCTGCCGGTTGTCTAGCGCTTTGGAGCGCGTCATTTTCCCCAAGCGCTTGAGGGCGCTTTATCTGGACTTTTCCTAGCGCTTAGGAGCGCTTTATGTCCGCTTATAGAGCTGGGCGCGCTAAGGCATCTGGCCCGTAGGTGGAATCAGCCCCCGCCTGCCTGCCTAAGGATCGGGCCGCCGCGCTGCCCGCGGTGACCCGGAAGTGACTGACCGGCCGGCCAATCCTGTCGCGGCCGGCCGGAAGTCCCGCCCTGCAGTCGGCGGGGAGAAGAAAGGAGAAGGCGCGGAAGATGGCAGCCGTTCGCGGGGCTCCTCTCGGCTGAGGGAGCCCCGAGGAGAAGAGGCGGCCGGTTGGCAGGGCTCCCGTGTGCCGAGGGAGCCCTGCAGAGAGGGAGAAGTCCGGCGCGGGAGTAGCGAGGCTCCCATGTGGTCGGGAGAGCCCCGCCTTCACCCCCGCGAGAAGGGACTGCTGCCGGGAGCCTTGCTGGCTCCAGCCTGAGTCCCGGTCCCGAGACGGGGGACCGGGCAAGGCGAGGAGAGTCTGCGTGGAGCAGGAGCTCCGCAGATGCCGCCGAAGCCCGCCCCCGCCGCACAGAAGCCCCGGTGAGTGAAGGGCTGCGGGGGGAGATAGCTCCGTGTGGTGCCGGCCGAGGCACTGAGGAGAAGGGCGGCCCCGAATGGCAGTGGGTCGCCTCACCGTGATTACAGGGCCCGCAAGGGGTTCTTGAGGGCCCGCACTGCTGCATGTTGGTGCCGCTTCGAGGCACTGAGAAAGGGCGGCCCCGAATGGCAGTGGGTCGCCCCACCGTGGGTGCAGAGTCTGTGTGGCTCCAACGTTGGGCACGAGTAATGCCAGAGCCTGTGTGGCTCCAACGTGGACATAGGTGTGTGTAGAGCCTGTGGGGCTCCAACGTGGACATAGGTGTGTGTAGAGCCTGTGTGGCTCCAGCGTGGCGCAGTTTGCGCCTGAGGGCCAGTGAGGGCCCCGGCGCAGTGTTGATGATTCTCCATCTGCCCAGAAATTAGTGGGCAGCTGCACCGTTTAGGCGCAATTTCAGGAGAGAGTCCCTGTGTGGGACAGCGAGGGCCCAGTGGTGCCCGGCCTTCCCAGCTGCGCAGCACTTAGTGCCAGCTGCAGCGTTTAGGCCCTTGTGAGTGTTCCCAGGGGCCCAGCACGTAGTGGGCCCCTGCATCGTTTAGGCCCTGACATTGAGACTCAGGGCGTTCTAGCCCCAACAAGGCCAGTTGGCCTAGGGACTGCCACGGGTGGTGGCTTATGTAGGTTTTGCGCAATTGTATGGTTATTGCACCTCTGAATGTATTTCCTTGCATCATGTTTTATTCCTGCACCTCTGAATGTTTTTAGACATCATGTGACTCTTGCGCTACTGTATTATTATGGTACCTCTGAATGTATTTTCATTGCATCATGTGCTTTATTCTTAACACCGCTGGATGTGTAGGTTTATACATTATGTGTTTCTCTTTACTACTCCTCTGAATGTATATCTATG
The DNA here is from genome assembly GCF_964261635.1 of Lissotriton helveticus. Classification (NCBI taxonomy): domain Eukaryota; kingdom Metazoa; phylum Chordata; class Amphibia; order Caudata; family Salamandridae; genus Lissotriton; species Lissotriton helveticus. The sequence continues at coordinate 183,070,113 of NC_136068.1, read as the reverse complement.
CATCATGGGTAATGTGTTCTCTCTTAGACCCCTAAATGCTGTGTGATACTTAGGTGGTTTTCCTTTACTACTCCTCTGAATGTGTTTCATACATCATGGGTAATGTGTTCTTTCTTAGACCCCTAAATGCTGTGTGATACTTAGGTGGTTGTTCTTTTTAGTACAGGTGGTCCTAGTGAGGTCCTGGTCCCCTGCGTGACAGTCTCCTAAGGGTTTAGGGTTGCGTAGGTGGTACTTACCTGTTCCCAGTAGTTACTGGATGTGATCTATAACTGTTACTTTGTGTTACAGTGATTTTATACACTTTTATTCTAAGTTCTATAAGTACTATTATATTTCTAAAAGTGCTGATTATGACAGTGGCCCATGTGGCCCTGTCCTGTGTAAATAATTCCTTGTGAATATTGCCGTGCCCGCTGGCACAATGTACATGTGTGATTTCTATCTGAGATGTTTTTGACAATACAAAAGTTGTTTTAATATAACCTTGTGTGGAGTCTCTTTTGTGGTGTACCTAGTATGTTGTTGCTGTTGTGCGCTGACGCAAATGCTTTACACATCGCCTCCGAGTTTAGCCTGACTGCTCGCGCCATGCTACCTAGAGGGTGAGCAGGGGTTATCTTGGCGTGTGACTTCCTTGCCCTGACTGGAATGGTGGTTTCGGCCTGGCTTTGGCGTCAGCCTTAGCCTACCCGAAATAGCCGGTTTCTAACATTGGTGGGTCAGCGGTGCGGATTTGGACTTGCGTTTGCCCAGTGCCATAGCGACAACTGGCTACATTACAAAAACTCTGCGTTTTTCAGATAGTCACATATTTGGGATTATTGTTTTTAATTTTGTTTTTCCTCAAAAGTGTCATTTTCAGATGGTGTTCCTGCGCTTTATGTTTAGTGGCAGATGAGAGAAAATGACAGGGCGGGACGCCAGTAGATAGGGGAGGTTCCCATAGGTTAGGAACCCCTTGCTGGGTCCAGTGTCCAATTCCCGTTCCTGTCCCTGTGTGGGTAGATGGAAGAGAGGGAGGGTGGAGGAAAAATTGCTTGCTCAGGAGGGTGGTTATTCCCTGAGTGTAGTGTGTGTGTCTGGGTTCCCCAGTATGGTAGGATCCAGTGGTGGCAGCTTAAATGTGTCCAGTGCGCGAATTTCCATTCCCATTTCCCAGAGTATGGTGCCTGGTGCTCAGTAAGAGGGTGACAGGTTGAGAGTCAGAGGCAGTGAGGAACTGTCTCACCAGTCTGGAGGGGGAGTGTGTGGAGGAGTTGTGTGAGTTTTTTTTAAGGAGCTTGCATGTGAGGTGGATGTCTGGCGGTGTGCTGGATGCCGTGCAGAGACATTAGGGAGTGATTCTAAAAGTAGTGGCTTGTGTATCTGATGATCCTGTGTAGGTGAAGAGGTTCATGGGTAGCCCAGCTATGTCCCATTAGGATGGTAGGGGTGTAGGGGCTCACGTCCTGTCTCTGTGGAGGCGGAGTGAGTGTGGGGCGGTGTGTCCCACGTTGGCCCGAGACCCTGTCTCGGGGCCTGGAGGGTTCCCTAAGGGAGCGCCAGGTCAGGGGCCTAGGCTGTACTTACAGGTCATTTGAGGAGGATCTTCCTGTGTCTAGAGGACGGGGAGTGTCTGTAAACAGAACTCCGGCGGTCCTAGTGTTGGGCAGTACCGCTCCTAAGTGGAGGGTGCAGAAGTCCTGGTTCGCTGGGCATTTGACCGTCTAGAGTGCTTGACCATTTTTTGAGGCCTCTGGAGGTCGTTCCCCGAGGAGGGGGGAGGCCAGGTTCAGGTTCAGCCTGACCTGGGGGAAGGGCATCTGTAGTCAGTGTCCTGACCGGTTGTTGGCTTCCAGGGGTACCGCTCCCAGGTGGGAGGGTGCAGAACTCTGGAGGGGGGTGCAGAGGGACGGTGTCCTTACTTCTGACCCCGGTGGGAGGAAAGTGTGTTGCTGATACGCCGCTGGCGTGTGCTCTGTCTAGCCGGGAACATACTGAGAGTCACCCTGTGATAGGGAGTACTGGAGGGGAGTGTGTCGCTGATACGCCGCTGGCGTGTGCTCTGTCTAGCCTGAGACATACTGTGCCTGTAATAGTGGAACTGGAAGGGGGTGCAGAAGGACGGTGTACTTCTGACCCCGGTGCAACTTAAGGGTGTAAATCCTAGGTTGGGAGATTAGGAAACTTCTAGGTCAAGAGGAACCCTACCAAAGTGGATCAGCTGAAGAGACCGAGGGGGCTGCCCTTGCTGTGTGTTCTGGGACCCACCTGCAGTTTGTTGTTTCCACTAAGGTAGAGGAAAGGGGACTTTGCTGTGTGCTGTGTCCCCCCACCTGCTTGAAGAGGGACTGTGCTGTGTGCTTTGTACCTCAGAAGTGGAATCGTTTCCAGGTGGTAGACCAGTGACGGAGTGAGGTCCTGATCTGGTAGGAGAGTTGTGTTCTGGTGAGTGCTTCCCTGTGAGGGTTATTCCTTCACCCTGACTGGAAGCAAGGGTCCCTACTTGGTCTAAGGTACTTACCTCTGCCAACTAGAGACCCCCAGTTCTAACATTGGTGGAGTAGAGGTAGGATGGGGCATGCTTGCCCGTGACCTCTAGTCAGCCTGAGGGTGTGGTCCCTAGGTTGTAGGGTCAGTGGTAGTGTAGCTACCCTGAGAGAGAGAGTGGAGTTTGGCTATTGTGTGCCAGGGGCTTCTGCCCCCACTCTGTGGATTGGTTAGGACCTGTGATCTTTGGATGGCCTAGGGCCTGGTCCTGGCTGTGGATGACTAGTGTGTACCAGTGGGGTATCCTAGTTGTGCCAGAGAGCTTTTGTTGAGGGAAATCTATGTGGGTTCCAAGTGGCGAAAAACTGGAAGGTGGCCCTGCCGTGCAGGCCCGTGTCCGTGGGTTTTGTCGCCCAAAGCATTGAAGACCATCAGTGTAGTGATTGGTCTACTCTGCGTTTTGGCTGGAAGGGGGATGTGTTGGACCCGGTCCTTTGGGCAGGTTCACCCCGTGACTTTTTGCTTTTTCCTAGCCTGTTTTTGGAACCTGAGTTTGTGATTTTTAGGCCTCTGCGCACTTTTTAACTGTGGTACAGTGTAAAGTGCGTGTGCTCTCTGTGTATGGATGGTGAGCGCCCTGCCCTCCCATAGGAATGAATGGGAAATATGTATGCCCATGGTAGATTCCTGATGCGTGGGGAGTGCAGGGTTGAGTTTGATATGTGTGAACTCGTGAGAGTGAATGCTGCATAATGGTATATGCGGCATGGCTGTATCTAGTCCAGAAGCGCCACTTTTAGAAGTTGGCATAATTGTGTAGTGAGTCTGCTAGCACGTGATTGGCTGATGGGCCTGGCCCAGGCATGCCTGGGCCTGCTGGTGGATGGACTGTCTGGAGGAGGGGGTCTGAGTCAGCCGTAGATGAAAGGCCCCCATCTGCTGTCACGGATGGGAGGGAAGAGCTCTGGTGGTGCCGGGCCTTGCCTGGCAGCCCACCCCTGATGGCTCTCCCTCCTGATGACCCACTGTCACCTCTGACCTGAGGCTGACAGGAGAGGGAAACCAGATATACCCAGGGCTTAGGGGCTCGCTTACACAAAGACTTCAAAAGACTTCAAAGCCTTTTCTGTGTATAAGAAGGGGCTGTGTTCCCTTCCAATTTGTTCTTGTTTTCTGACTTGAATCTGCCAGGGGCGTGCTGCTGCTTGGGCTCAGGGAATCCCTGAGTCCTGCCCAGCCCCTGGACTCCTGATGGACTTGCCTGGATTCCTGGGGGACCCCTCTGCCCTGCCTGGGATGAGGGGGGGACTTGGCTTTGCCCCCCTGGGAGGCTCTGGGGCTTTGGCAGCGTGGAGGAGCTGCATTGCCCTGTGGATAGCGCTGGAACTGTATTTCTAGCGCCTGGAGGCGCTGAGCTTCCTCCCGAGCGCCTGGGAGCGCTCTGCCGGTTGTCTAGCGCTTTGGAGCGCGTCATTTTCCCCAAGCGCTTGAGGGCGCTTTATCTGGACTTTTCCTAGCGCTTAGGAGCGCTTTATGTCCGCTTATAGAGCTGGGCGCGCTAAGGCATCTGGCCCGTAGGAGGAATCAGCCCCCGCCTGCCTGCCTAAGGATCGGGCCGCCGCGCTGCCCGCGGTGACCCGGAAGTGACTGGCCGGCCAGCCAATCCTGTCGCGGCCGGCCGGAAGTCCCGCCCTGCAGTCGGCGGGGAGAAGAAAGGAGAAGGCGCGGAAGATGGCGGCCGTTCGCGGGGCTCCTCTCGGCTGAGAGAGCCCCGAGGAGAAGAGGCGGCCGGTTGGCAGGGCTCCCGTGTGCCGAGGGAGCCCTGCAGAGAGGGAGAAGTCCGGCGCGGGAGTAGCGAGGCTCCCATGTGGTCGGGAGAGCCCCGCCTTCACCCCCGCGAGAAGGGACTGCTGCCGGGAGCCTTGCTGGCTCCACCCTGAGTCCCGGTCCCGAGACGGGGGACCGGGCAAGGCGAGGAGAGTCTGCGTGGAGCAGGAGCTCCGCAGATGCCGCCGAAGCCGGCCCCCGCCGCACAGGAGCCCCGGTGAGTGAAGGGCTGCGGGGGAAGATAGCTCCGTGTGGTGCCGGCCGAGGCACTGAGGAGAAGGGCGGCCCCGAATGGCAGTGGGTCGCCCCACCGTGATTACAGGGCCCGCGAGGGGTTCTTGAGGGCCCGCACTGCTGCATGTTGGTGCCGCTTCGAGACACTGAGAAAGGGCGGCCCTGAATGGCAGTGGGTCGCCCCACCGTGGGTGCAGAGTCTGTGTGGCTCCAACGTTGGGCACGAGTAATGCCAGAGCCTGTGTGGCTCCAACGTGGACATAGGTGTGTGTAGAGCCTGTGTGGCTCCAACGTGGACATAGGTGTGTGTAGAGCCTGTGTGGCTCCAGCATGGCGCAGTTTGCGCCTGAGGGCCAGTGAGGGCCCCGGCGCAGTGTTGATGATTCTCCATCTGCCCAGCAATTAGTGGGCAGCTGCACCGTTTAGGCGCAATTTCAGGAGAGAGTCCCTGTGTGGGACAGCGAGGGCCCAGTGGTGCCCGGCCTTCCCAGCTGCGCAGCACTTAGTGCCAGCTGCAGCGTTTAGGCCCTTGTGAGTGTTCCCAGGGGCCCAGCAAGTAGTGGGCCCCTGCATCGTTTAGGCCCTGACATTGAGACTCAGGGCGTTCTAGCCCCAACAAGGCCAGTTGGCCTAGGGACTGCCACGGGTGGTGGCTTATGTAGGTTTTGCGCAATTGTATGGTTATTGCACCTCTGAATGTATTTCCTTGCATCATGTTTTATTCCTGCACCTCTGAATGTTTTTAGACATCATGTGACTCTTGCGCTACTGTATTATTATGGTACCTCTGAATGTATTTTCATTGCATCATGTGCTTTATTCTTAACACCGCTGGATGTGTAGGTTTATACATTATGTGTTTCTCTTTACTACTCCTCTGAATGTATATCTATGCATCATGGGTAATGTGTTCTCTCTTAGACCCCTAAATGCTGTGTGATACTTAGGTGGTTTTTCTTTACTACTCCTCTGAATGTGTTTCATACATCATGGGTAATGTGTTCTTTCTTAGACCCCTAAATGCTGTGTGATACTTAGGTGGTTGTTCTTTTTAGTACAGGTGGTCCTAGTGATGTCCTGGTCCCCTGCGTGACAGTCTCCTAAGGGTTTAGGGTTGCGTAGGTGGTACTTACCTGTTCCCAGTAGTTACTGGATGTGATCTATAACTGTTACTTTGTGTTACAGTGATTTTATACACTTTTATTCTAAGTTCTATAAGTACTATTATATTTCTAAAAGTGCTGATTATGACAGTGGCCCATGTGGCCCTGTCCTGTGTAAATAATTCCTTGTGAATATTGCCGTGCCCGTTGGCACAATGTACATGTGTGATTTCTATCTGAGATGTTTTTGACAATACAAAAGTTATTTTAATATAACCTTGTGTGGAGTCTCTTTTGTGGTGTACCTAGTATGTTGTTGCTGTTGTGCGCTGACGCAAATGCTTTACACATCGCCTCCGAGTTTAGCCTAGACTGCTCGCGCCATGCTACCTAGAGGGTGAGCAGGGGTTATCTTGGCGTGTGACTTCCTTGCCCTGACTGGAATGGTGGTTTCGGCCTGGCTTTGGCGTCAGCCTTAGCCTACCCGAAATAGCCGGTTTCTAACAGTACCCTTGTATTTTCAGATAAGCGAAGGGTTAAGCTCTCCAACAACTCAAAGGTTTCTTTTTTTCCTCCACACCTTTGTACATTGCAGACCCCCCCAACTGCTCCTGTAGCATGTGCAACAATGAGATAGCTTGGCCCATAGTAGAGTCCTCCTTGCTGACTTCAGGTGTGAAGACCTAGAAAGGAAGCAGCATCACTGTTGGGCATTTAACTAGGCCCCATTGGTCCATCTCGATGATCATGCCTTTCACAGTTGTATCTTTTCATGACATATTCATTGATTGGTCTGCACTGCTCAAACAGACGTTCAAGCATGTAATAAGTTGAGTTCCAACGTGTTGGCACCTCCTGGATGAGTGCTTTAACTGGCATTCTAGTATCATGTCAAATGATCCAGGGCTGCACTGGGCTGTAAAAGAATGGCTGAAATGTGTGCAGGTTCTTCTGCAGGTAGTCAGTAAGTTGCTGACTCAGTCTTCTTTTTTCAGAAAGTCTTGAACAATGATGTTAGTGCAGTGCGCCAAAAACAAGACCCTGAAATAGCCAACATCGGCCATGGCCTTCACTATACTACTGCCATTGTCAGTGGCAACAAAACTAATCTTAAGCCCTCTTGGTCGCAGCCATTCAAAGACCTTGTTGTCAAAGTCTTTTAAAATGTTTGCAGCAGTATGAGGTTTCTCCATGGTGAACATGGCTACAGTTGCATGTTTAAACTAAGTTGCATCCCCATGAACAGTCCCCTGGGCACTGGCCAACAGTCCTCGTGTGAGGCTCCAAATGTTCAATGAAAACAGTAATCCACAAGTTCCAAATCAGTATCAAGTAGTATTGTTCCTTCACAACACAATGACTTCACAGAGAAAATTAAACTCCATTTCCCAGAATGCATCAATCGTAAATCACAAATCGCAAACTTCACATATCACAAAGCATTTCGTCTGGCATGGCTTTCATCTGGGGACAATCTGAAAATGTAGATGGTCGCATTTCAATATACAAGAACCACGGGGTTATGGTGGTAGTGCGCCCGTGAAAGGTGAAATACAAGTATACAAGCTTGAGCTGAAAAGCATGTGTACACCACGTGAAATCTCGGTGAATGAGACAAGAGCTGTGAAAACTCATCGTTGATGAGTACCACAGATGCCCAGTGACATTGGGGTACTTAGGTGGAGTGAACGGAACGGAAACCGGTCATGGTACATATTAGTGAACGAAAATTCCCTTGAAGGGCTGTGGTAATCAAATAAAAAGTCACAAGAACATGATAAACCAAAAAAAGGAAAACACGGAAAAAGGAAATAGATAAATGCAATAAACAAATTACACCGCCTAAAGTGGCAGTCGAATCATGCTCAGATAACACGGTCACTTACTCGTGAAGCTGAATATACGTGAGTAAAGGTCATAGAGCGAGTGGCGCGTCCGCTGAGTAAATTAGAAGTGCTTCGGTTTAAATGCCATGAATGGCAACTCGTGGAGGTGAAAATAGGACCAAGAAGTGCGCGCCACTGCGAGCCATATGTTTTCAAATATCGCGCCCGTGTCTGGGCACGATAATTGAAAACATATGGGCTTTGGTGCGCGTAACAGACAGCAATAGGCCATGGGCGGAGCAATGCCTTTGGCCTATTGCGTGTTCTTTTTGAAAAATACACACACGCAAAGCCCAATAGCGGAACCCAAAAGGAAAAGCACACGCACGAGCGTGTGCAATTCCAGGGTCCGTTTTCAAACCCCGAACAAAAGGGCTCTCGCCTGCGCGAACAGTGCTACGCTCTGCAACGCAGGGCGCGAGCCCTAAACAGAGACACAAGACTCCACATTTTGCCTTGTTACGTCAAGGAGGTGTACAGGTTGTAGTGGAGCTCTATTACACAAAGAGATTTGTTGCAGATTGGAACTCAGACCATAACTTACACTGTTAAGTTATATACCTTGGGCCTATCAATTTATAAGTACCTCTCTATGCTTAAACCGATAACGGGAGTTCCTGGAAGCTAAACATAAAGAAACATACATTTCTTGTCACCACATTTATCAATGTTTAAAATTACTACCTCAAGCTGGGTTACTAGAGACTCGTATGTGGAAGATGAGTCTAGTTTCTTCACTTGACTTGTAAGGAACTGGAAAATAAGGAACTGCATTTACATCTTGGGATTTCCTACACATTGATGTATACACAGACTGGAAATATAATTAACTTATATACTACTTTCATTAGCATATATATGAAATGTCTTAGGAATCTGTCCTTGCCCAACACAGAAAATGTCAGCAGACCATATATCCTCAGCGTTCAGAGAAGTTCACAAGGAACAGTTCAAAGTTCATTTTCAAATCACGGATTACTTCATAATACTCTGCACACCATAATCAAATCCTTAAGAACTAGTGGTCTTGACACTTGAAAACCAACATCCGTGTTGGGAGGTCTCGCTGCAGTAACACTGTAACTGAATCACTTGTAAGGTTGCTGAGCAACACAGGGAATGCACACCAGAAGATCCAAGATGGCTGTTGTTGCCTCACTGGGAAACGTACTTCTCAGCAGGTGTTCTACAGGGCAGCACATTTTCAATGTGCACAACCTAAATCGAGTCAGTGCTCTCACTCTATTGCCTGCTGTCCTTTCTTGTGCTGAAAGTCACTCATTGCGGCTGGCCATAAGGTACTGCTTCCTTGCACTTGACCCACAAATGACGGAAAATAGCACCTCCAGCCCCACTTCCCGGCATCATCCTGCCTCCTTCTTTTCCCTGTGTGTAGTTGTTGGAGCATACCATTTAGCTCCCAGGCATTGTTTTGCTCTATCATTTTTAGAGTTGTTTTGATTGTCAAGTACCCCTTGTAAGGACTTTCATAAAATCCCATGGGTTAGAAGGATGCTATCCTAGTTGACGTTTATAAAACCCTTCAATGGAGGACTGGCATGCATCAGTAAACTCTTGACGATCCCGAAAATTATGATTTTTTTCCAGGAGGCCTGGCTCTTACCTATTTTTTGGCTAGAGTCCTCCAAAAGATTGGTCATCAATCCCAACAGGTTGCATGGTCCCCTTCGATTGGGACTGTGTCCAAAGTAGTGGTGCGTTTTCCAACGGGTGTACAGCTTGAAGGCAGGAACATGGTTTGAATCAGAAATGTGCTGGGTTCATCATTTAATTAAGATGATTCCAAAAGAGGACTTTCTCGAAGTTGAGGTACTTGTGATGTTTGGATTTGACAAGGATTTCATAAACTGCATCTATATGTTTGTGTGTGACCTCTTCTCCAGACTCCATAAAGTAATCAGAAAAGTGCATGAAAGTGAGCCAGACCTTTCAGTAGGATTTTTGTGTTAGGTAGGTTTGTTATTTCCCAACCGCCATGCAGAGGGTGTATTTGTGGTCATTTTAGATTTTAGCTGCTGTAGAGATTTTGTGGTATTTTATTTCAATGTGTTCTCACAAAAGCACATGTGAGGTTAGAACATTCCAAATATAGGAGTCTTGCATCTTCTCATCAAGCGGGGTGGTCTGAGGGAACTCCCTTGGCATGTTGGCATATATTTGTGCCAGATTCATTTGGTGGGGTTTAAAGTCTTTTATATTCCATATTTAGTCCTGGGTTAGTCGTAACTGGAGAGGATGATGCATTTTTTATTTTGAAATAAACGTCCACATGAAAAACGTAAAAATAGTTCAAAGTTTTGAAAACACAAGCAATTGAGTAACCCAGTGACATGCTGCAAATATATAAACACAGAAAATATGTAGAAACTCCGATTCTCTAGATGTCCACATTCACTTGCCAATACTATGTTTATTAGTTGCAAGTTCTTTCTAGCATCCGACCTGCTGAAAACCTGCACTTTCGGGCGATTTGTCAAAAATAAACCAGATTTATTCCAAACGTCCGGGTCGTTGTCTACTCTGTACGGTGTGCTTTTCTGGGACAAGGTAGTTTGGCTGTTAGATAGTTTTATGTTGTATGTTATGCTAAGGTATATTAGAGGCAAGGCCCGTGGAATTATGTGGCAGGGGAGGACCAAATTAGGCAGCAGGGCTGACTAAATTATTCTGCAAGGAAAGACAAATTATGCAACCTAATGCAACACATTTTGTGATAGTATTACTTCATATTTATACAATGTTTCACATGTTAATACTTTCTGGGCAAAGGTTTCACTTCATTAGTAGCAGTTTAACATCCAATTATAGTAATACGCATCTGCCTTCCACTGCACAGCAACACCGTGATTTTAGTAATCTGCAGATTATACTGCGGTTGGTGGATTATGTGGAAAATTCAACAAATCCATAATTATGAGGCGGACGCCACGGCCGAAGAATCGCATAATTCCAATTACCCTGGTCTGAGGCATTTGCACAGCGCACATTCTGCCCTGAATATAACTTGGCAGCACTACTGGGGGTCTTCAACCTCCTTCCTCAGTCTAAAGATGACCATCCCATAGCCTGCACCTAGAGCCTTTTGAAGAAAAAGTAGTTGTGTTCATAGAAAGTAGATTCAGCATTTCTACAATTCAGGTTTTGCTCCATGGTGAGACCTCGATTCTAATACACTAATATTATTCAAATTGTGATCTTATCTGAAAGCAGCTGCACATTTTCTTCAAAAATATCTGCTGCTGGATGCATCTTTGTGAACGTACCTGAATGAAGGTATTTGACTGTAAAGATCTGAAGCATTTAAGACAGGCGAACTGGTTGAAATCTATGCTCTTTCAAGGATTGGTACAAACCATGAAATATAACATCAAAATGAAAGAATGTGATGTGAATGACTGCAAATGTCGGAATAGAAATAGGTTCAAATCCGAACTTGCAACTACAGAAAATATGCTCTTATCTGCCTTGTCTTCCTGTTTGTCACACTACACTTTCGTATAAAATACTTGCTTATCAGAGTCAGTACTTTATATTTTTCATAGCCTTATTAGAAGATCTATAGGCAAAACATCAGTATCAGCTCTTGTGTAGCTGATTCCCCCAAAGTGTGCTGTGTCCTTCCTGGAAGAAGAACGGCTGACACCCTCCAAAGATTGAAAGAGACCTCTCACTGAGACAGCTAGTACAGCAGCCATGTGGGTCTAAATAGAATAGACTTGGACTAAGCTCAAAAGCAACAACTACATCTGCACCCAGAGACAACTGAAGGTGTGCTAGAGACACAGACGTTCTTTGCTGGTGAGCTTGCGCTTTCCCTCAGCCTGGTGCTACAAAAGCAGGCCTAAAGTCTGCAGAGGGCATCCGGGCACTGTGCCTCAATGCTGTAAAAGAGTGTTGGCTGAAGAAAGTTACTACACTAGATTTGAGGCAGCTTACTGCAAAGATTTGCAAAGTCACAGGCCTGTACTTATGCTCAGTACTTACCTTGTTTTGTCTCTAGCACCAGGCCTTTCGAGTTAATTTGTTGAAATTCTGTCCCAAGTGGCTCCTCTTGGTGCTGAGACTCCCATTGAGTGCTGTCCATAAGCTGCCAATCCATCACATGGCACCAGCGGGCACCATGGCCTGGATCATATTGGAGCTCCCTCTGGTACCCAAACCCCCCTCTGCCAACCAATGACACTCCCCTTCCAGTGGAGTGGATTGGCTTTCAGCTCATTTCTGGCTGGTGTTCTCCTAGGTTTTGGGCATAATCAATGCTGCAGCTGGCTCAGACATTTTAGAACATTGGAATGTTGAGCGCTCCATTGAAGGCAATGGAGTGCTCTTCTAATGGCTGGTAGAAGCCCGGAGCATAAACATTCTAATGTTTGTTCACAGCTGTTGCTTTGAACAAAGGCCTATTGAGCCGAGGGGATTTCAACCTCCTTGGGCTCCGTTAGGCCTTTGTTTTAAAAATTAGAACAGTCTGCCCTCTAAGGGTGGAATGTTCTAATAGCCCTAGAGCCCTCCGTAGGGGGCTCTACCTGCCATTATAGGCCTGCTCTCTTGTTAAAGTCCCTCGCCAAAACACTGGAGCAGGCCTTTAATGGCCGGTAGAGTCCGCTACGTCGGGCTCTAAGTCTATATTAGAGCGCCTTAATTACTTGTTCATCCATTGACAGTTCTTGGGGTCAACTGAGGCAGAACATTGAACTGCTTAGCACATTCATTATAAAATACACTATAGCTATTGCCACTTCCTTATTTATAGCGATTGCGGATAGAACTTCTAAGTGCTAGATACCATTTATGGTTCCAGAACTTCTGTGTTGTAAATGCAAACCTATCTTAAAAGATAAAACTGTCTGTGGCATTACCTTTATTGAATGTTATTTTGTATCCTACGCAATCAGGATTTCAAACCCTCTTCATCTCTTAAAGTAAGTATTCAATTCTCGACCAACATACCCATTCTTTTTTTTTTGCTAAACAAATGTATTGTTTTTTACAGAATACAAGAACCAGTAACACTACATTGGATAGCACCAATATTGACGCAATACAGTTAAAAGAACACAGACATTGCTTTTAAACCCCACCTTCCAGCGGAGAATACAAACAACATGTACCGTGTGTAAGTAGTACAATTGGATCAAGCAGAGTTTAGCAGATGTGGTGACCATCTTGGGTGACATGAGGGCATTGCGGCAGTCCTCCTCGTTCAGAGGACCTACCCACTCCTCCCATTGGCCCCTGAGTAGGTCTAGTGAGGTTGGGGTGTTGTTGAACAGCGTCCTGTAGATGCGGGAAATACCCCACTTCCCCAAGTCGCCTAGCATGGTCTGTGCCTCAGGGGGACTGTATTCAGGGATCCTGGTATCGTCCGGTATATGTACGTGGAGGGCATGTCGCAGTTGTAGGTATTTTTAAAATTGTGATGGGTGCAGGGAGTATCTGGACTGTAGGTCTTTAAAAGAGCATGTGTAGCCGCGCGCCCACACATCGCCAAGCTAAGAGATCCCAATAAGATCCCACGTTGGAAACCCCTGTAACCCACTGACCTCCTCGAGCCATGTATCATGCCATAGAGGCGTGTGTTGAGTGAGTTTGTGTGTCCACTTGGTATGTCGTAGAGCAGCCCGCCAGGCTGGGAGCACTGAGTGCGTGACGTCAGGCAGGGTGGACTGGATAGATTCCCCGTACATTAGGAATTGGATTTTGGGCTGGCCGAGCTCATTTGGTTCAAGCCTATAGGCTGGGTCAGACCAACCCCAGTTGAACCAGTCATGTATACTCAATAGACGGGCCGCCAAGTAGTAAAGGTATAAATATGTCATCCACATGCCCCCGTCGAATGATGGAATCTGACAGGTATTTAACGCCATCCGGGCCCTCCCTCACCCCCAGAGGAATTTAGTAGCTATAGTGTCTAGCTCCCGAAACCACGCCCGTGGAAAACAGAAGGGGGTGTTTTGGAGAACGTAAAGAAATCTGGGAAGAATAATTTTGAACAAAGTGACCCTCCCCAAGGGGTTTAGGGGCAGTGTCTGCCATCTGTGGTGATCCGCCTTACCTTTCTTCACGATCGGGGTAATATTAAGGGACCATCTCAATTCCGGGAGGAGAGCGACCCAGATCCCAAGATATTTATAAGACTGGCGCCAAAGCGGTATCGTGGGCTGCCAGTCGTAACATTCTCTGGAGAGATGGATCGGGACCAGGATCGACTTATTCAAATTCATTCGGAGGCCGGAGGTTTGTCCAAAAGAACGTAGGCTCTGGAGACAACGAGGACCTGACTGGGCAGGATCGGTTAAGAACAGCAGGACATCGGGGGGCGTGGCCAGCCAGGCAGCATGGCGGACGCGACTTCTTAGAGCTCCGTCTGCACGGCCCTGTAATTATCCTTTAGTTATCCTGATCGCGAGGAAACATCCCCCACGATGAGCGGAATTGGTGCGGGAACGCCTGTGTGAGCCGCCGACGAGACCTGCGGCGATTTTTGAGGCGGCGGGGACATCGAAACGGTTGCCGATCTGCAGTGGTGCGGTGAGCCGGGGGAAAAAGGCGCGCAACCCGCCCGGGCTGCGGTGAACAGGAAACGGTCCGGTGCTGGCCGAGAACGGAGGCCAGAGAAAGAAGATTCCGTGGGCTGACTCTAGCAACCTGGGAAAAACTCCGAAGGCAGCAGTGGTGCACCCGGAGAGAGCGGGACGGTGTCAGGAGGCGGCCCGTGGGGCCACGAGCGAGAGGGCCCCTAACTAAAACCTGGTGCGGCAGGAGACAAGGCGGTGGGGCCCACGGTGACGGGACGCATTGCAGGAGACCCACACTGGTCCCGCGCTAAGGTGAGGAGTGAGGAAGTGGGGGGCCCCCACCAAGCGCGCCTCCAGGACAGCATCGACAGGGCAGAGGGGGGCAAAGACGAGGACCCGGGCGCCAGTGGGCCCCTACCACACACGAATTCCCCCCCTGCTGCTAGCGAAGAGGGAAGCGGCAACACCAGCTGCAGAGCGGCCATTTAGGCGGCGGAGCAACCCGGGGCCAGAGAAGTGGCGGGGGGAACGGCAACGATCAGACAAGACCCCCGCGAAGCACTGCAACGCTTCCCATGCCAATTGCGGGCACACGCTGCGATCCTGGTCGGGAGCCCATTGCTCGACGTGGACAACCGAGGCGTAGCGCGGCTGGAGCTGCTTGCCGCCACTGAGGGGGACGCTGGACAGTGAGGAGCTGCTCGCCCACCACACGCCGGTCTGTGCACAGCTGCGGGGGCGCTGGTCGTTGGCCCTGGGCCCCGGGGTGATAGAGGGGCAACGGCGACTGCGGCCAGAGAGGAGAGGAAAGCGTCCTCAAACGAGATCTGCAACAAGTGGGCGCCATCTTGCTCTAGGCGCCATTTTGGTGGTCCCGGCATCGCACGGCCTTCGCTCCTGGACTGCGTGGACCGCGCTCCCCCCTGTTGTTGCTGCGGACAGACTGGGTGACGGGGGGGGGGGGTCTCCTGAATTGACGAAATCGGTACAGACCTAGGATACAGCGACTCCCCTCCCTCGCGAGACTAGGCGGGAAGGTGCGCCGCGGTGCTGACCTCGGCGACGGACTGCGCTTGAACGTCCAGACGGTGGCGGGCCGGGAGGGGGGGTCGGACCCAACTACTGATCCCCGCTCCCCATGCATAGAGTTGACTGCTGGGGCAGAAGATCCCCTCTGCGGCCGCCGCCAGGTACGGAATCGGACGCATTGATGCCCACGGCGCAGCAACCAGCAATGGGCAGGCTTCGGGACAAGACACATGCGAAACAGCAGGAGGCGAGCGGCCCTGACCCCACACAGGAGCAGAGGCGAGCGGCCATGGAACCCGCAGCCACCCTGGCGGCCAAGATGGACACGGTTCTGGCGGCGGTGGAACGCATTGGAACCACCTTAGCGCAAACCAAGACCTCCCTGGAAGCGCGAATCGATAAAGTCACGTCCGACTTCAAGCTGCTCCATGCGGACCACCGGAAACTGTCAGTCAGTCACTGCGCAGCGCCAAACGGTCCAGGAACTCCAGCCGGTTGTGCACAGCCATGCCTCAGCGCTACAAGACCTGATCAACAGAGTCCGAGCATTGGAGGACCGAGCAGAGGCGTTCTCGACGCAACAATGACCGGGTGGTCGGCCTGCCGGAGGGGGAGGAAGGGATGGACCCCGAGCACTACAAGGAGACCTGGCTGCGGACGCTCCTGCCGATGGGCACGCTGTCCCCGCACTTTGTGGTGGAAAGGGAGCACAGAGTGCCAGCACAAGCACAGAGGCCCGGTGCCCGTCCTCGCACGTTCCTTTTCAAATTCCTCAATTACTAGGACCGGGACGCTGTGCTCCGTGAGACCCGGAAGATGAGTGACCTCAAAGTGGGCAACACCAACGTAATGTTCTTCCCGGATTACACAGCCACAGTCCAGAAGAGGCGCAGCTCGTACCTGGCGGTGAAGAAACAGTTGCGGGAACTGGAACTGCCGTACTCGCTGCTGTTCCCCTCCCGACTGCGAGTGGTCGCCAGAGGAGGCACCCGCTTCTTCGAGGATCCATCGAAAGTCTGGGACTGGCTGGAAGAGACTGGTCAGTGGTCGGGAGCACGGCCAGCGGGCCCAGAAGAGGGTGGCTGGCACGAACAACGTTCCAGAAGGTGGCGGAGGAAGAGGGGGACCCGGCGGGCTGCAGACCCGGGACAAGCAGCGCCCAGCTCAGAGAAAATACGGCAAGAACGGCAGGAAGCAATTGAAGCGGTTGTGTCACTGGGGGTGGAGAATGCTGAAGAATACCTGGGCACCAGGCCACAGAGTGACGCCGACGCAAGCGGATCGTCCTCGCCTTCCACTGAGATGTCAGACGACACCACCCTGCCGGTGGTGACAACCCAGACAGCTGACTTCATAGTGTGACTGGGGATGACCCTGAGATGGACTGATGAACTCTCTGTATGCAGCATACTGTCAGTTGTATCCTTTATGTGTCTGCCGCGGCGCGCTGTTAAGCTAGTTCTAGCGTTTTGCGCAAGCCAGACACTAGGTACTGTTGACGAGCCGCAGCCACACCACCACGCTCTTGTTTAACGGGAGGCTGGGTACCAGGCGCACGAGGGGGGGCCTTACGCGGGTGACCCGCACCATTTCGGGGCATTACACTGCTTAGTTATCCTCAAACATCTCGCAGTAGACCTAAGGGCCCTTGGTCAAGGAGCACCCCGAGGTAACAGCTGGCTGCGCACTCCACCGCATTCCCCTGAGTTGCGGACATGTTACACTAAAAGCTTGATACACCATCTAGTTTGGACGCATGCCCCGTTGGGAACTCGCCCATGAAGTTAACTTGTTAATTCTAGTTCACATGTTTCAGAAGCGGCAGTCAGGCACCCCCGCCCGAGAGTCCGGCCCCTGGCCCAGCATGGCACCCCCCCGACCCCCGAAGCGATTACACTTCAATACCGACTATGGCGTGCACCAGCATCATGACCTGGAACATCCGCGGCATGCATACCCCGTCGCGCCGGTATTCTATCTTTGCCTACATGCAGCGGCATAGTGTGGGGATAGCGCTCCTACAGGAGACCCATATGTCCCCAGTGGAATTGGACCGCCTTCGTAGAGGCTGGAGAGGGCAAGTGCATGGAACGACTTACTCAGCGCACGCGCGCGGCACCTTGATTTGGGTACGAGCAGGTGTCCCATTTATATGTACTGACACCCAGGTAGACCCAGAGGGAAGTACACTTTTGCAAGGGGGAGGCTCAATGGGCAGGAGATATTGTTAGGTTCCATTTACGCCCCCAACATGGACCAGCCTGTCTTCCTGGCGTCTTTGAATCATGTCCTCCAGCGGTATATGGGCCTCCCTTGGCTACTAGGCGGAGACTTCAACATGGTCCTAGACACACACTTGGACCGCTCCTTCCCACCCCTACCCGCAGCAACGGCGGCATCAACAGCGCAGGCTATGCGGAACTGGTTATCGCACTGGGACATACATGACCTTTGGCGCACGCAGCACCCTACAGACAAAACGTACTCATACTACTCGTCCGTGTACGACCTCCATGTTCGCTGGGACCGAATAGTAGGCTCCCAATCCCTGCTCCCGCTCCTGACTTAAGTCGGAGTACCTAGGCAGAACACACTCAGATCACAACCCCCTTTGGTTCCAGCCTAGCTGGGAGGCGGACCGACCTCCGGTACCCACGTGGCGGCTACAGCGGGCAGCACTGGAAGATGCCAAGTTTAGGTCCTCGCTGGGTACGGCCATACTGACTTACTTTGAAGAGAACGAGGACTCCGCAAGCGACCCACTGGTGGAGTGGGATGCCCATAAGGCGACTATACGTGGACATTGCATAGGTGCAACATGGAATATCCGCGCACAAGTGTCAACCTCTTTGGCCCGCATAGAGTCTGAACTCCTAAGGTATAAAAGGGAAGGGGAGGGGACTGGCAGGCATGCGAGCAAACTCGGGGACCTCCGTGGCGAACACGCAGTTCTCATCGAGCGTCTGAGGTGCCACAACTATGCAGCGCATACCGCCAAGATGCATGCCAAGGCGGATAGGGCTGGTCACCTGCTGGCCTGGCTGGTGCGGAAAACAGAGCGTAATACCCCGATCGGCGTCATTCGCGTGGAGGAGGGAACGGTGGTATACACTCAACGTGAGATCCATCGGGCGATGACAGGATACTACCGGGACCTCTACAGAGCTAGAGGCACGGGCCCTGCGCACACGCTGGCTGACTTTTTGGAGTCGGTCGCGCTGCCCGCAACCACGGAGAGTCAGAAGGCGGACCTGGGCGCCCCATTCACGTTGGAGGAGGTGGGAGACGCGATCCAAGCATTGGCGACTGGGAAAACACCGGAACCTGACGGCCTGCCAGCTGAATACTATAAGGCGAACAGGAACATCCTGACGCCTCATCTCCTCCGGGTGTACAGGGCGTCGGTAGACGCGGGCCACCTCCCAGCGTCCATGCGGGAAGCGTTTCTAGTTACCCTGCCTAAACCTGACAGAGACCTCATGTCTTTAGGATCTTACCGCCCGCTGGCAATGCTCAATACCGACTACAAGGTGCTAGCCAAAATCCTTGCGGAACGTCTGGCACCTATGGTCCTGAATTTAGTCCACCCAGATCAGAACGGGTTCGTCCCGGCAAGGTCCACATTCCTGAACCTCAGGAGGTACTTCAGGGTAGCGGCGGAAGCGACGAGGGCATGACCCAGGGCAGGGTGCCTGGTGCTGGACTTGGAAAAGGCCTTTGATTGCCTAGAATTGGGTTATTTGTCGCTGGTACTGGAGAAGTTCGAGTTGGAAGCAAACTTCTTACAGATGGTGGTGCTCCTGTACAGAAATCGTGTAGTCCGCGTCAGGCTGGGTCCCTGTATTTCGGAGGCAGTGGCGGAGGGCAGGAGCACCCGACAGGGGTGTCCTATGTCTCCGCTACTCTTCGCGCTGGCCATGGACCTCTAGCTGCGGCCATGAGACAAACCTTGGCCGACGGGATACCGCTAGGCGATGGAGTCCATTAGGTATCTTTGTATGCTGATGACTTATTAGTCTTCCTCCGCGATGTGAGCAGTGTACCGGAGCGACTGGCCCATCTACTGCAACGCTTTGCCGTTCTATCGGGGCTCAGAGTAAACGCGGGCAAGTCATGCCTCTATGCGTCCAGCAGCGATGTAGCTGACCCGGAGTATAGCCTTCTTGGCACCCGGGTCCAATGGAAAGTGGACACGTTTAAATATCTGGGGATCCAGATCTACCGCCAACCGTCGGGCTTATTCGACGGAAACCTGGGTAGAGCGGTGACGGCCCTTTGGGCTCAAATTGGCTTCTGGTCCACGCTCCCCCCGACGCCCACTGGCAGAGTGGCCCTCACCAAAATGGTGATACTTCCTCGCCTTCTGTACTACTTGGCGAACCTGCCCCTATCCGTACCCGCGTCCTTCTTCTCCAAACTTAACAAGATCCTGCGCGACTTTGTGTGGGGAGCGTCCCACCACCGGTTGGCGCTCGGGAAGCTATGCCTGCCCACAGATAAAAGCGGATTGGCCGCTCCCTGCTTCGAGCACTACTACCTGGCGGCGCAGCTGCAGTGGATCGCCCGATGGTTAGCAGACAGGGGTAGAGAAGACACTGCCACGGATCACCCGCCCTACACTCTGGAGCGGATCACTCCACTGTTTCACCCATTAGGGGCGCCTGTGCGCCCGCTGCTGCTAGCGGTGGCATTCCGATGCTTTCGCAGGGCACTGCAGCTCACGAGAGCGGTGCTTCTGTATGCACCAGCGGTGCCACTGGAGGGCTCGCCGGGAGTCAGGGGGTCCTCACGCGCTGCATGCTAGAACAGTGGCGAGAAGCGGATGTCCATACGTTGGGCGACTTGTATCAAGATGGGGCACTGCTACCCTATGAGACCCTGGTCACAGACGTTGGGCTACCACCTGGGGGGTTCCTCCTGCACCGCTCACTCACGGCTCGCATGGCGGCTCGGTGGGGCGTCATTGCGGAGGAGCCAACGCAGCATCTGACTATACAATACCTGCATGTCATGGGCAGAGGCAGGCATCTGATCAAGTGGTTTGCTGCATCCCTATGGGTACACACAGAAATGAACCTGACCCCGCTCCGCGGAAAATGGGAGCAAGACTTAGGGCGAGCGTTGGCGGACAAAGAATGGGAAAAGATCCTTAAAAGCCCGGTACGCATCCCCAGAAATATGCGCTTCCGCCAAATTCAGGTATATATAGTTCACAGGGCCTATCTCACCCCCGACTTAATAAATAAGTACTTCCACAGGACGGACGCTTCCTGCTCTAGGTGTGGTGCGGTGAACGCAGACCTCCTTCCTCTCTTGTGGCACAGCCCCATGCTTGGCACTTGCTGGAGGGACTTTAGTGGGATCCTTGCACGGTGCACAGGCCAAACCATCCCGTGTGACTGGCCCGAATACCTTTTGCACCACTTTAGGCACTCACCTAAGGACAAGGCATTGTCCCGCTTCTTGGATTTGGGGATGGTAACAGCGACGCTCCTCCTCACCAGAAGGTGGAAGGCGAGCACTGCGCCAAGTGTGCGGGCATGGGTTCTGTCCATACAGTCGTGGGCCCGAGCGGAGTGGACTGCCATTCGGAGGGAGGAAACAGTGGGCCTCCGCAGAGAACCCATGGCCGACCAATGGGAGCGCATGCTCAACGCTTTACAGGCAGCAGACATCACCGCGAGCACTGGGGGACAGGAGACTAGTCAGGCACAGCGAGCTGTGGGTGGGCGCAAAGCGGACAACGCATCTGACACGCAGACTGGTGCACACCATGAAAATGCGTAGGGAAAGCAATGCAGCTGAGACAAGCAGGCTTGCAGGGGGTTGGGTAGCGGAGGGAGGAGGGGGGCAGGGCTCTGGGGTTGGGCATGGGGACGATCAGTAATGCACCTATGTAACAATGCCGCAGTTTATTGTTTCTGTTTTGATACAAACGGTCTTTTGTAGTTGTTATATATATATATATATATATGATTTGTCACTTTACGCAAGACTAGGGCGTATTGACTTCTTTATACTGCGGACATTCTCCGGCGCCCAAGGTTACCGTGCATATTAACTGTGTCTAAAGTCATAATGCATTATGGTTATGTCATGGCGATTGGGTAATTCAGGCCGGCATGGCCGACGAACTGTACTGTCTATAATGCTGCCCCTACTGCAATGTTGAATTGTTCTCTTTGTCTAAAAAACAAATGCCAATAAACAGAGTTGACAAAAAAAAAGAACAGCAGGACATCGTCTGCGTAAAGAGCGATCTTGTCCACTTCAGAATTGGGCCACTCCCATCCCCAAACGAGACTCTCAGACAGAATCAAGGTCGCTAGAGGCTCCATCGCCAAGGCGAAGAGAAGGGGTGAGAGGGGGAATCCCTGTCTCGTTCCCCTTTGAATGGGGAAGGCTTCGGAAAGAACCCCATTGACCAAGACGCGCGCTTGAGGCCGGGTGTACAGAACCCGAACCAGCTGACTGAAGCGAGGGTCGAAACCCATTGCCACCAGCACAACGTCTAAATACGTCCAATCCACGGAGTCGAACGCCTTCTCAAGATCGATGAGAAGGAGCGCCAAGTAGGGGTAAAGCACTTGCTGGGGAGCCAGGGCCAGGTGCAGCCGCCGGAGACAATGTCTGGTGCCTCGCTAGGGCATGAAAGCACATTGGTCCCGTTGGACCAACGTGGTAAGGTAGGGCTTCAGCCATTGGGCAAGAATTGCGGCGTACAGTTTAACATCCGTGTTAATAAGGGAGATGGGACGATAGTCAGCACAGTGGGAAGATGACGGTTGTGACTTTGGGAGGACTACGATGGTGGCCAGGTCCGTCACGGGCAGGAAGGAACCTTTCTCCAAGGCCTCGGCATACAGGTCAGCAAGGCGAGGCACGAGGGCCTCGCGGTATGCTGCATAGTATTCCTGGGGGAGGCCGTCTGGGCCAGGAGTCTTACCGGACGAGGTGTAAGCAATAGCCTTATTAATCTCGTTGTGAGAGATTGGGCGGTCAAGATCGGCTAGAGCAGTAGAGTCCAGCTGATGGAGGTGGGCACCCATGGTGTCCATGAGCTCGCAGAGCGACCGTACCGGGGTCCGTTTGGCATAGAGTTGACGGTAGAAGGCGGCGAATGCGCCAGCCATAGCCACCGGGGACCGTTGTGTTGACCCCTCCTGATCCAGTATCTCTGGGATAATGCGGTTCGCTCTGGGATACGTGGCAAGCCTATGTAGGATTGACAGTTTTTTCACCCCAGCCATAAACTCTGGCCACAGAAGATCTCAACATACCCATTCTTAATAAAAAAAATACTTGACATCCTATGAGCAGTGCAGTATTCAGCCTTTGGGACACCAGTGATGAACAGCAGTTACTCACCAGAGGACTGCCATGTAATAAGTGACTTTCTTAGAAGTCCTCACAAACACAGATAGATAAAGCTGTTGCTTAATACAAAGGCTGCCTAGTCTTGATTCCACCTCGTACCTCTTTCTTCCACCACCCCACACTTCCAGACTCTTTGTTGTACTGTGTAGATTATTTTTCATTCCCCCTTTGTCATGGTGTTCCTATATTTCTCTTCCTCCTTCTCTCTTTTATGACTTTCTCTCTGTTGCCTTGAGTCACAATCTGGTGATGAAAAACAAGTCTTGGTCCTCACAAATGAGTGACACACCCATCATCCACCAGCACAAATTAAGCACTGCAAAATGCTAAAGCATTTTTAGAACAGTCCATCCACAAACCAAGTTTCAGGTTGTGGGATTGAAAAAGAAACCACAATACAAAACACACTGCAAACGTCGCGTACAAGAGGGCAGGCCTGACCTAGATTTCTAAAGTGGGGATCAGTGAGGATTGGCATTCTGTTTCCTAATCCTCCCTAGATGAACAGTGGTGCTGCCTGTTCTTCAAATTCCTGGAGTACAATAAGCTTTCCAGGTTTTGTTAGACACATCCCTGCAATGTGTATGTTTCATATTTCGCTTGAAAAACATATTTCCGCAGTTCTTTGCACTGATCAGGAGTCTGCGTGACTTGTTTTACGTGTTACAGATACTACTACTATATGGAAACAAAGATAGGCAGTGATCACTGTATACTGCGGTTTATTCTATGAACAGTTAGGGGAGCTGTCCATATCTGCAACAGGAACGTTCGCTTTGAACCTGAGCGCCCTACTCCCTAGTAGTAGCAAATATAAGTGTAAAATCTTTGTTTGCCCCCGATTTTACACTTGGCGTGCATCAGGTTTTATGCTAATTGCGCTCAGTCCCTAGATTGTGTACACGCACTTTCCTCCAGGTAATATAAGAAAGAAGTCTCTAATAGCCTTGGCAAAGACTTACTCTAAGAGCAGTCTCATTAAAAAAAAAATTTAAAACAGCTGCAAAATCGTTTTTTGGGCATTATTGCACGTTGTACAGTCAGACAACACAGTGCAAAATCGGGAACTAGGCATAAAACTATCCACAATTCTGTGCACAAACAGTTTTTTCACCTGTCAGTTTTTGCACCGGACTTTATGTCTGGACACAAAACGATATTGTTTAGGAAAGCCTGCTTTGGAGAAATATTTCTCACAGGTGTTAGCAGTGGTGGTGCAAACCAACAAACTACTTTGTGAGGGTCCATCTGCATACTGACCACCAGAACCCTCGGAAAAGTTTAGGCTGGGCCTTTGCCAGGCTCTTTCCTTTCTTTTATTATGTTGTTTTCTTTTGCAGTTTTATATAGTGCAAATTCGACCCGAAGCGATTGGAGCGCTTTATATGAGGACCATTTACGTTACACAAGGACACATTAATTTTTGGTAGGGTGGGGAGATTAAGTAATTTGCCCATCACAGGACGTTGAGCCGATGCTGGGACTCGAACCTGGTTCCCCAGGTCCAATTTCTGCAGCTCTTGCCGTTAGCCTGCACTCGCTTAATGGAAGTCTCACCCCAGTGCCGCTGTCCTCTTTGTCCTCTGCCTCCAACCTCAACATGTGAGGAATTTGCGGAGAGAGTAAAAGCATCATGGAGAAGATAGAGGAATCCATGGTTAGTGCGTGAACATATGAGAGACAAATGTAAAATAGCAAGACAAGAGCGGTGATCTTAATAAACTCTTTATTTTTAAGATACACAAGGAATCTCAGAGGTAAAAGGACAGGACAGTGTCAAAAGGATGCAACCAAGGATTTAGGAAGGCAAATGCCAAAAAGGAAGACAAAAAAACAGCACTGTCTTGCAAAGGGATCCACCTATTTTTAAATGTATTAGTTATAGGAAAAAGCAGAAGGGTGGAATTTTAAGGGAGAAGAAACACATTGCCAATAAGAACTTGGTGGAGTGCGGGAGGGACGTTGAGACACTGCACGTTAGTGACTAGTGGTGTGTGCATTCCTCGGAACTACCGGTGTCCACTAAAGTTGGAGCACCAAGTTACTCCTTTTGTACACTTCGCTCTCCAACAGTAACAAGCAAAGCAGTCAAGGTGTATTTGAGGAGCTGGCATGAGGATCAGGACTTAGATGTTGTATGGCTGAAATAAGTCAATAAATTACATGTTCAATAAACTATGTTTTTAAAAAATGGATCCTACATTTCCAAGTAGGGATGTGAGCTGTTCAAATACCGATCACCACAAAAACAGCCCTGTCTGTGAGATAAGATCACAAACACAAAAATACTGCTCTATGTCAGTGTTATCATATGTTATAGGTTCAGCTGTCCTCAGTTCTATTCGTCTAAACTCAAGTGTACTCAGCAGGCGGCTCCTCCGCTATGGCGGACAAGCGTCACCCACCCTGCCAGCTGCCTCAAAATGCCAGGAAAGGAAAAATAAAACGATAACACGTTTTATTATCATTCTATTTTTCCATTCCTGCCAAGTCTTTGGGGGTGGGGCCATGGGGCATGGCAGGCTGCAGGAGGAGTGGTGGACATTGTTGTCAGTGTGCATGACGGTTTGGCTACCCGTCTCAGGCCAGCCAAACCGTCATGCGCACAAAGGCTGTCTTCAACCCAAGCTGCGTTGCCAAGTTGGAGACAGCAGGCAAATTCAGAGCGCTCCGACCAATCCTGACAATGCTCTCATGACATGAGAGCAGCATCAGGATTGGCCGCAGTTGAGTCTGGAAGCCTGTGCCTGCGAGGAGAGGAGCAGAAGAGCACGACGCTTCAGGCAAATTTAAAAAAATGTATTAATTGTTTTAATTGCTCGTTCTGTGACCCCTCCCCTCTCCGCCCCTCAACTCTTCCACAACACCAGCCGCTACTGGCTTTACTGTCGTTGTGGGCGTGAAGGATTGACGAACACTGCGAGGACGACTGCAGCTACTAGCGCTTTGATTACCGCGCTCTCACCCCCACGACTTGCAGCACCCGCTCCGCAGGCGCTGCTGCGCTTGTCAGATCACCGGGACCGGCGCCTTATCCTTGTAGGAGGTGGCGGGCGGACAGAGGAGCCAGAAGCATTGCCTGTGACTGCCTGAGGATCGAGCATCAAGGCGGCAGGGACTCCAGAACACCTGGTCCAGCGCTTGCTGAGAGCCCCACCCCCTGGCCTTGCATGCTCTACATATTGGAAGCTGGTCACCGCTGCGAGGGACGCGAGCGGGACGCCGGGCGAAGCCCGGGCAAAGGGCGGGCCCTCTGAGGCCCTCATAGGCCAGAAGAGGCCGGGCCCCCCCTTTTCGATGTGCAACCCATGGTGAGGTCAAACTGATTGTAACTATATGTACCTGGGTTCTGCACTTTGCTCTATTTCCCCCTTTGAACATCATTTCTGACTACGCGGAGTATTGTGTATTGGGTGTTTAGTCCCTGACTTGTGATTATATACAGATTAAGTGTGTTTTGGCGAGGTTATTATAGTGTTTAGTTGGCACTATGACTACATCTGCCCACATTGTATCACCCCTAGTAGGCGGAGGAGAAAAACAAAGGACATTAGACAACTATCTCATCAGGGCTGCTGCAGGAGCCGATAGGGACATCGTACTTGCTGAACGACGGGCCAAAAGACGTCGCTCTGTTTAGCGAATTAAAAACAAACGCTCATCCCTGGGCCCGCTACAGCTAGCCATGTCTCCGCTTCCCAGTGTGCAGGGCGAAAGTGAGGGACTGGATTCATTGACAGGAGAAAGTATCCCTTTACTCTTTCAAGATACAACTCCACCTCCTGATCTAAATAACGATTTGCTTATAAACTTCTCTGTCTCCTCAGGTAACATGACGCCAGAGGCAGAAACTCTGGTAGATATATCATTACCACTGACAGAGCCTGTTAAAAAACGTAATAAACCCTCTAAAAACCCACGTCCACAAGGTCCTCCCCCGAAAAGAAGGAGAAAGGGGGGGAAGTAGACCACACACAAATAAGATCAGTCACATAGACTCTGCCAAACCCAAGAGCTCTTCATCTAATGCTCCTACACTATCAGTATCAGCTACCGAATCACCTCTCTCATTGTTAGATCCTTCTAGTAATGGTTTAATGGGAAACATTGAAAAATTAATTAGATCTTTCATATTGCCTTTAGTAGCAAGGTGACAAAAAATAGCCCAACAGCTGGAGAACTTAGAACAGGCAATTGACGAAATCAAAGAAGGAATTAAGATAGCCCCAGTGTCCTCATCAGTATCTACTACTACTGTATCACTCCCAAACGTAATTGATCATTCGGCGGCTAAAACTACAAATCAAATTAACTCGAAATCCTCAAGATTAACGCCCACTAAAATACCCCTGCAAAAGGCAAAAAATAGTGTCAAAGTGGCTCAGATGGGTGGAAAACCTAATCCCCGAGAAAAATCTAATCCTCCTGGAAATCCCCACAAAACCATCGACCATGAAGACTCTGTGAGGCCATCCTTTTCTAAGAGGTACAATGTGGATTTACCCCCGGAAGCAGCTCCACTTGTGGTGGTCCTCACTGGAGTCCCGGTTTTGGAAGACGGTAAAAATGAGGACCAAATACAATTAAAAAATAAAGTCATATTTTGGCTTAGGAAGAACCGTCCACTTCCTCCTAATGTGAACAGTGAAATACTATACGCCAGGCATCTTTCCTGGCTAGGCCCTAGTACAAAGAATATCACAGGGGATATCATCATAATAAATTTTAGAGACGCAAGGGCAGGCAGATACATTTTGGACTGGTTTCCCTATGACGGGAATAATGCAATTACAGCCCGTGATCTGACCTATTTTTACCCCAGAAATCTGATAACTCCTCCTAACAATCCTACGCTGCCATTTTATCACCAGGATGATCATATTAGACCTGTATTCCAATGTGAGGCCGATCGCTTCAGGCCCTACTCTAATCATCGAGATGATCACATTAGACCACCACTTCGATACCAGAATGCCCGCTTTAGATCCCCACCCTTACATCAGGCTGATTACTATTGACCTTCATTCCATTTACAGAATGATTATTTTAAGCCCTTAGGTACCTACCATCCCCCACTATGGAATAGTTTTCCTAGGCAGGAACACAATTCTAATCATCAATGGCCTGCAAGACCATTCCTGATTCCCACCCAGAATCGATTTAATGTCCTGTCCGGACTAGAAGATATAGAATGACTGAAAACCAACCCAATTTTTTGGGATAATCTCAACTTACGTCCCCTAGATAACTTGACTGCATCCAAAAATGTCTCCATATTGGAGGACTATTGTGACAGCTTCCTGTCCTCTAGTGACCCTCCAAATAAGGCCCTAGAAACTAGCATCTCGATTGAAGGACCTTTGAACCCACTACAAGAGCCTACTCCGGTGTTACAGGACCAAAGTGTTGAAACCCAAACCCTCTGCAATCAGCTTCATCCTCCTCCCAAGGTTCTATTATCTAGAAGCCAGACTCTTTCTATTATATTCTGGAATATAGCAGGCTTGCGCCCCAAAGTCGATCAGCTCAACTTGCTAGAAATAATCAGAAATTATAATATAATATGCTGCCAGGAAACATGGTCGGTAACCGCTATCCATCTTCCGGGGTACAGACTGTACAACTCAAGTGCAAGTCCCTCCCTTTTTGGTAGACCCAAGGGAGGTTTATCTGTATATGTATCCAATATTCTCTCATTTAAAGAAATTGTAGAGATATCAACCAAAGAGAATTATCAGATACTTAAACTCTCAGAGAACCAAGGGTACAAGTATTTCCTGGTAAATTTTTATAACAATCTGTCACTACCTGATCTTGAGAAAGTCCTAACTAGGTTAACCCTTGTATTAGATGAGCATCGAAATAGATGTCCCTCTTCGCCCTTTAAACTGATCTGGGGTGGCGACTTTAATATTTCTCTATGTAAAGAGTATAATAATTCTAGCTGTGGTATTGTAGACGAGGGAGGGAGACCTTTGACACATTTTTGCACACTCCAGTGCTGGGAATATTTTGAACGAAAAGTTCTTTACCCTAGGACTGGGGTTTGCAAATGAATTAGTTGAACCATCAATTGATTTCTCCCCCACTTTTCACGGCAGGGGCTGTAACAGTATAATTGATTTCATTTTGACTTCCAACCAAATGAAAGATGAGTTGCTGTCATTTCAAACTGGAGATGACGTTAGTAGCGATCACTTCCCCAACAGCGTTACTATCACTGCAAACCGCACGTAACACCACCAGTAACCCTGGATTATTAAACCAAAAGGCCATAAGTATTGACAAAATCAATGGCTACTCGGTTAAATGGTCCAAAGTAGATCCGGATGCTATTACAACCACGGTCATTACCAGAGCCCTCGCAATGCTAGAAACGTGCCTTAATTTGGACACCCCGGCAGATCAGATTCTGTCCACTTTTATTAACATCACCAAGGTAATTAGCAAGGAACTGCAACGGAAACAAAAACAGACCTTTTCACATGAAAAGGGGTGGTTTAATTCTGACTGCCGTAAGGCTCTTTCAAATCTAAAAAAAGCCTTGTGCAAACCTGAGAGGGACCAACTAGAAGTCAGGAATAGAGAAAGTGTTATAACTTGGCCAAAAAACAATGTAGGATGGAAAGGAAAAAAGATCTGTGGGAGAAGCTTCACGACAGTTGTAACAGAAAGGATAGCTTAATGTTTTGGAAAGTGGTTAACTCACCGTTCCTGAAAGATGGGAACTCTGGACCCAGCATTAAGGTAGCAATTACAGCTTAAGGATGGGTCTCTCACTTTTCAAAAATATTTTCACCAGAAGGTGTCAATCCAAGTGAAAGTGGGGAGGATGCAATCACATACTCATCACCCTATCCCATTGAACTATCCTTTAGTCATGATGAAGTAATCAATGCCTTGACATCCTCAAAGTCTGGTAAAGCCCCTGGGCCGAATGGCGTACCCCTGGATATTTACACTCACACTCAGGAGCTCTGGTCGCCAGTGTAGACCAGAGTAATTGAAGCAGCTCTAAAAGGGGCACTTATAAAATCCTGGTCAACCTCTACTCTGTTGCCCATTTTTAAGAAGGGTGATCGTAACAACCCCGCATGCTACAGGCCCATCTCACTCCTGGATTCTCTCGGTAAAGTTGCCAGTCGTTTGATCCTAGATAGACTGCGGGCCTGGTCTGAGGATAATAACATCATGACAGACCTGCAATACGGCTTCCGGGAGGGTCTGGGCACTGTGGAGCAGGCACTGAATCTCTCGCTTCTCATCGGGAAATACACCCTGGCAAAAAAAGGCAATCTCCATTTAGTCTATGTTGACTTGACCGCAGCCTTTTACTGTGTTTCTCATTCAAGGTTGTGGTCGATTTTAACAGACCTGGGCGTAGACTTACCGATAATACTCTTTCTACGCGAGCTGTATTCGGAAGCATCGGCCAGGGTGAGATTTGGGGTGAACGGCGAGCTTACTCCCCCTTTCGCAGTCACCAAGGGAGTCAGACAAGGGTGTGTCCTGGCTCCTTTCTTATTTAACCTTTATACCAACGGTCTCGAGAAGGTCATGTTAGAGGGGAGTCAGGACCTGCCAGCAATCGCCCGTCGTCCCATTCCTGCGTTACTTTACGCGGACGACGCGGTGATCATGGCGCGTACGCCATTACAACTTCAGAATCAGCTAAACTCTTACTGTAAATTCATGACCTCACTGGGCTTAATGGTCAATATAAAAAAAAACTATGCTATGCATTTTGGTAAAAGGACAGCCAAGAAAAAAACCAATACATATTGAAGAAGCCAAGCTAGATTGCACCAAGACCTACCCTTATTTAGGTATTTTATTCGATAACATTTCTTCTTGGAAGCCGGCCATCTCTAGTAGGCATCTCCTGTTTCTGAGAGCTACTTCTGCCCTTATTGCCTTTGCCCGTAAAATAGGGAAGCCCCCTCAAAAGAATTTATACAAATATATTATGCAAAGTGTCACAGCGTAGCTGTATATGGGGCTGGGGTGTGGGATTATGTACCCGTGGATATTTTACAGAGGGTAGAGAATAATTTTATTCGTTTTTTGTTGGCCGTTCCTCAATGCTCTCCAACGTTCGCTTGTCATGCCGAATTGGGCATGGATTACATTGCTGATTGTATTAAAATTCAGCCAATATTACTATGGCACCGTATTTGGTCTACGGAGCAATGTAGCCTAACACGTGGGCTAGTTTTAGATTGTTTGGGCCTAGACAATTGGTCAGATATCCCGTGGCTGTCCTATGTACACAACTTCTTTAAGGATTTGTATCTTTCTATGTATTTTAAAGAACCTTCTATTTTAACCACCATTACAAGAAAGGCCTTAAGAATGCTATGTTTGTCACATTTAAGGGAACTACGTATAACCCAAGAAATTATTAAAGTGACAAACCGGCATATTTTAACAATTCAATGTACCCAGGGCATACAACCGTATCTCACCTTTTGTCTGACCAGCTATGAAAAATATTTGCTGACACGATTTAGGCTCAATATATTTTTCCGCTTGGTTACATTCCCAAGGAGACAAGATTGGTCTACTACAATTACCCGGTGTCCTTGTGACGGTATCTCAGAACAGACCACTATCCACGTATTACTGTTCTGTAAATTTTATAAACTACCTCGCAAACGTTGGATCATTCAATTGCTGCAATCCCAGGACCTGCGCAGATGCCGTCCTGCTCTTTTGGCATTACAATATCTAGAATCCGTATCAAACGCTAAAAGCATAGCTATGTTTCTTAAAAACTGCTTGAAAATTCGCTGCAAATATGATTAATCACATTTCCTGGGAGGTACAATATTTTATGGCTTAAAATTGAAGTGTGTATAATAATTATGTAGGGAATTGTACAAGTTTTCGGTGGAAATCAAATCCAAAACTT
The DNA here is from genome assembly GCF_964261635.1 of Lissotriton helveticus. Classification (NCBI taxonomy): domain Eukaryota; kingdom Metazoa; phylum Chordata; class Amphibia; order Caudata; family Salamandridae; genus Lissotriton; species Lissotriton helveticus. The sequence goes on along the minus strand of NC_136068.1, from coordinate 183,038,735 downwards.
TTTTTCTGAAATTGTAGTTATGTAAGACTTTACTCTGTAAATGCAAAATGTAATGTTTAATAATATTTTTAATGTATTTTTATGATTGTTTATGAAATTGTATACTATGATTGTTGCTTTTATGATTTTAATCTGTTTTAAAATCGAATAAAGCTTTCTACTACTACTGTCGTCTATGTTTACTAGAGCCAAATAGTGGGTCAATGGTGCCAGACGGGGTGCTATCTGTATTAATTTGGCTTTGATGGTTCCAGCTTAACAGCCTCAAATGCAACTCGGATAAATCCGAGGTACTCTTTTTCGGCTGCCTTTCGGACCGTAGGTGGAAGGCTTGGTGGCCTGCGGCCATGTTTCCTCCTGCCGCCGCTTCTACCTCGGCCAAGAATCTTGGAGTGTTAATTGACAACGGTCTCACTTTGAAGCCCCAGATTCTTGGCCTTGCTGGCAAATGCTTTGGCATTCTCAAAATGCTCAGGAAACTTCTTCCGCTGCTGTCCCTCGGCCGTAGAAAAATCACTGTGCAGGAGTTAATTGGTTCTCGTTTGGACTATGCGAACGCTCTATATCTTGGTCTCCCGGAGTATCTTTTATCGCGGCTCCAAACTGTCCAAAATTCTGCCGCGCACGCCATCTTTTGCCTTCATCGGAGATCTAGCGCTAAAGAACTTTTGAAAACTCTTCACTGGCTTCCTATTCGGAAGCGTATTGTTTTCAAGACGCTCACGCTGGCTTTCAAAGCTCTCCATGGAACTGGCGCGAAATATATCAGTAAGAGGCTGACCTTCTACCAGCCATCTAGATCACTAAGTCAGCTTCGCTAGCCTTGGCAGCCGTTCCTGGTATTCAGCGAGTCCGTATTGGCGCCACAATTGTGGAATTCCTTGCCTGTCACTCTGCGAAAGACCGTCACCTTATTAGCTTTTAGGAAAGATCTTAAGTCCTGGCTTTTCATTCAGTAGACCCAGTTACCCTTCGCCTGCCCTGCTCCGCATCTGGTTAGAAGCGCCGGGACACTCTTCGGACTAGCTGAGCGCTATACAAATCATACAATAACATAACATAACATAACATTTGATACGTGTGCCTTCTACCTATTTTCATGGCTTCGATTCTCAGATGTACACCCCAAAAAATTACTTGGGAAGCGCAATGATGAGTTGGAGTGCCAGTTGACCAATACACAAAGTATCAGTGCCCATTCAGCGATGCTGCCAGTGGTCTGCAAAACTTCAATAAGCTAGGTGTCAGATTCTGAGCGAGGGATGCACAAGATAAACAGTGGCCACTGGGCCGCAAACGTGCTGTGGTAGAGGTTGTTTGCCACTGGTGTCCTGGGGTCCACCCTACTATGGCTCTAGAAACTAGTCCAAGAACAACCCTTTCAGGACTTGACTCCCAGGGTAGCAAGGGCAAGCAGTCACAGGCTTAATAGACACAAGGACTGAATTGCACACCCCACATCCCAGGGCTTGTCTTTTGGAAAAAAGCAGATTTTTAATTACACGGCAGTACTCAATACTACACAGTTCAATCCAGCACATATTTCGTGTGGGTAATACATCAATTACCCCCCACTCTGTGCTCTCTCCCACCCAGGTGACTCTAGTGTGCTCTGTCCCCCAGAAAAATTGTTGTAAAAGCAAGACTAAAGCTCAGGTACAAATTATGTTTTCCCACAAGTCTAATGTGCAGTAAGTAACCATTTGCTCAGGTTCTTACCCACAGTGTCATAGAGGGCAGCAAATCAGTCTTTAGTCCTTCACCCTTCTTTCAGTAAGAGTTTAGTCAGCCCACAGGCAGAGGTCTGCAGAAGATGCACTTTTGATGTGGGCTGGTACACAGGGCATGGCAGATGCAGCCGGCCAGGGCTAATACACATAGCAAGGCAGATATAGCCTTTGCTGGGCCAATACATACAGCATGGCAGATACAGCCCAGCCTGCGAAAATACACATGGCAATGTAGATGCAGATTCCCCTTGGGCAGATGTGCAGATCTACGTGGACTTTCCTGTTCTCACCTGGAACCACGAAGAGGCTGTGAGAATTTCTAAAGCACAGGTTGCTCCTGGCTTCACTCACTCATTCTCCACATTTCAGTGTTTGACGTGGATGAATGGTGGAGATCAATTAATGCAAGCAATACACATTCCCTATCTGAGGAGTTGTCCTCATCCTATGTCCTTTGCAGTGGTAAATCAAGGGCATACTAAATAAATCCCACGGGGTTCAGTACTCAGAACCATGCGCACGGAGTCCTACTACTACACATGTGCTCCTAGCATACTATAGACAAATCCACATTTGACATAACAGAAAGTCAGTGTAAGGTTCTGGAGTTTGACATAGGAGCTAAACGTTATGGAAGATGGGCTAGTAGGCCACACTCTCACTGACACATATAAAAGGTGTGGCCAACTACATGAGATCACAAAAGACTTTATGCTACCACCATGGTCTCATGTGCTAAACCCAAGATAGAGACAGTAGTTCTGTTTCCACTCTGAAGGTACACTTGGTGCACCCCTCCAGGTCTTAGGATGGGTCCTTGACCTCACAGTATCATGGGAAAAGTATAGGCCTTTACAGGCTTGGTAGATTAGCATGACTCCGGGGCCAAAAATAAAGTTCAGCATAACAGCACATAGTTGGTCATTCAAGGCAGGAGGACATGCCCCATGTAGGGGTCATTCCCATCCCAGCACTGGCCTTGGTCTTTGTCCACTGGCCTTGGTCTTTGTCATCCCGGTAGGGGCTTTCTTCTTTCTGTGCAGTGGGCAATTCAGCTCCCTTTTCTGCCATGGCAGTAAACAGTTAAACAAACAGAGTCCTGTTTCTAGCAAATATTTCTCTTTCCAATGCCCAGGTGAATTACGAGACCCAGCTGGATTGGGAAAGTATGCAACTTTGGTGGCACCAGCAGGCATAGACTTTGTTAAAATTCAAACACCTTTTCCATTAAGATAGTTTCTTTTTTTAGGCTTTCTATTTGTTCTTTGTATCTTCTATATGGCATAACTCACTCTGCAAGTGGTGCTCCAGTCACAAAATGGACATGAAAGATGATACACAGAGAAATATCAGTGCAAAGACCTGGATGAACGTAGAGCCACCTGTCATGGGAGATTGTGTAGATGTTCCAGTAGAGGGCTAGAAGGCTGCCTCTGATCCATTAAAGTTAAAGGTTTCTTCTGCACAAAGTGAAATTTACGCTACATATTCCCACATCTCGGATTTCCTCACAGGATGTAGTCCGCATGGCGTTGTTCCTTGGGTACCTGCATTACAACAGCTAAAACTCTGAATATAATCTCAAAGAAGGACACTCATATCCAAACTGGCCCCTTCCCTGACAATCTACAAACAAGTGTATCAATTCAACTTCCTTTTTGGTGCAGACAATCAAATTCTGGACCACATTCACATCAGAAAGAAGTACAACCCATGAACATTTTGAATTCCTGCAGATGATAAAGACTTAGCTGTAGCCCAGACAGATGCCCTGATAAGTCACATATTAAATTGATTTGTCATTGGTTTGACTGGTAGCATACTTATTGGCTGTGATTGAAGAGTGACGAGAGCAAGGTTCTTCCAGGGTCTGGAAAGGATCTTATTTTTTATGGCAGGAATGTAGATGGAGGTGGGAGGTTGAGTCAAAATGGATGATGGAGTGGTCTCTCCAGGTGATGGGCTCATTTGCGGTTAAGGAAATGTGCACTAGCGGGGGGACGACTACTTCACGGCTGTGCCCGCCAATAGAAGAGGGACCATAGAGCAGTTGGATGAAGATCAGAGCTTCTAGGGTCATAAGACTCTAGTTTGAGGCTGGCCTGGTTTATAGTAGCTGGAAGACAAACAGTGGCTAACTAACGAGTCAGATACTGCAGATGAAAACATTTAGAAGTTGGTGTGGAGGAGTTCTTGAAAGAGGCTGCTATCCCTCCACTCCTCTTGTTAGTAGGCCGGTGTCAGAAGCTTCGGCATCCTAAGAGCTGGCACAGTTGCCTTCCTTCTGGCCAGGGCTTTAAGTGGGAAGAAAAAGCTGAGGGGGTCTCTCAAAGGGGGTGGCTGATCTAATTAAGGGCGTGGCTTAATAACACATAAGCTAAAAATCTGTGCGCTGGAGTGGTACATTGTAGTGTCTGTCATTGCATCCAAGTATGTAATACTGTAATACAACAACTGACATTACACCTACAACAAGCCAGGACCATTGGCTTTGTCAGTGGTTGTTAGTTGCAGAAGATAAATAAGCAACAACTATGGCTTCATTTTATATAATATTGAAAATGCTTCAGTTCTGAAATGGTGATACTGCAAAAGTACTGTAATGAGTCTCCTTGAAGTTACTCGAGGGAAGAGTGTTACTGCTGCAGAGTTAAGATTTTGTTTTCACCCCGAGGATGAGGGCAGAAATGGACAGGGCAAGGACCAGTCTCTTCACCCACTTTTTGGAACTGCCAGTACTGAGCACCAGCAGGACCCAGCCCACTTAAAGCCCTGCTGGCACCTCCAAGCCTGTCCTTGTGATGGAGGGTGTTAGAGTGGCCAGATGAAAGGGTGTCTAGTAGAAAGGTAGCAGCGAGGAAGGAGACCTGAAACAATAGAAAAAAAGATGTAAGAATGTCCAGTTGTAAATTATATCACTCTTTTTTATGTATAGAACTCCCTCCAGAAAATTAGGATTTATCTCTATGATGATGATGATGAAAGCGCATTATAGTGTGCACAGCTACTCCATGGAGTGTCCCACCGTGAAAGCCACTACACCAAGGATGGAACAAGATAAAGAGGCTTAAGCTAGTGCAAAAAGCCACGTTTTCAATTTTTTCTTAAATAATTTCACATCACTTGTAGCCCTTAGTTCCAAAGGATTACAGCAAACAAATGATGGACGGACTGCTGACAATGCAACCATTCTCCCCCCGTCAAAAGATCTGGGTTAAATCCATCATTCTTTTGCCCACTATGCCACCCCAGTTTGAACCCAGCCATATGCAAATAAGTCTTGACCCTGTGCCCCATGGAAACAGTCCAGCCCGAACTGCCAGGCCAGGTCCTGCCTGGACCAGAAACAAGCATCTTGGGACTGTTTTTTTCAGGGTATGTCACCCTTCCTCAGCCAGGCTAGCTTGAATCCAGTGGCACATTGAGCAAGGGACTCACGTGTGGGCATACCCATCCCACTTAGGGCGAAAAGTGTTACTGCAAACATATGATGGGCAGAATGCTGACAATGCAAACACTCTCCCCAGTCAAAAGATCTGGGTTAAATCAATAGTTATTTTGCCCACTACGCTACCCCAGTTTGGACCCAGCCATATGCAAATCAGTCTTGACCCTGTGCCCCATGGGAACAGTCCAGACCGAACTGCTAGGCCAGGTCCTCCCTGGACCATAAACAAGCATCCTGGGACCGGTTTCCAAAGGGAGCAAATTCCAGGTTGTCGACCCCAGGTATACTAGCCACCTTCTGCCTATTCTTCTTCCCCGTTGAAACCTGGGATCTCTGTCACCATGTGAATCAACTTTGATGCTAAAGCCACGCTAAATCAAAGATAGCATTGAGGAAGCAACCACAAGCTATGTATAGACTGCAATAGGATAATGCTGTTATAATAATAACACAGCACACCACTAGTTTCTTAGGTGGAAGTAATTACATAATCCTAATCAATCCACTATTACAACTATCTGATGTAGCTCTCTGTATACTGCAAAAACCATCATAGTGTGACATGTGCCCACGCAGTAAAAATTCTATTATCGTTTTTCTCACCCGTCTTGATCGGGGACTGGACCTCACCTCACCTGGACCATGCTCAGGAATTAGAGGCCCTGCTCTAAAGGAGAGTGCAACCAGAGGAGAAAATAAATATTTATATAGAAGGTTTTTGCAGGTCAACCTTACAACCATTCCACTATGTGATACTCCCCCTCATTAAATATTGCACTCGTCTTATAAAAATCAACAGTAATCACTAAGAATATGGTAAACAGAGTCCTCCTTATAGCAACAATATTCAATATTCTTCCGGACATATTCACTACTCAACCCACTTCAATATTCAATTGAAGTCAGTCTGTAAGTCTGTAGTTCGCCCGCACCGGCAATAATGAAAACCGTCTAGGGCCTATGCTAGAATGCAAGTAACTGAATCTCACCTTTATAAGTACCTTTTAAGACATGCTTTGACATTATTCATGTAGAATATGGCTAGATTCACTTAGGTTGATACGAGAGCGAGAGTATCTTTGAGATGACCGATTGAGAACTACAGACGTCGCCTTTGTGACGTCAGATTGTAGTATGGTGCCGCCGAGTGTAACAGATCGAGTGTAGGTGCCGGATCGAAAGGGACTGTTTTGCACTCCCGTAAGTACTTCTTAAATCACCCTTTGACTTCAACTGTGCCTAGTATGTCTAGTGCCAATCAGAGGTTGACATGACAGTGGTGATACCCTTTAAATGCAACTTCATTTGTCTGTGGTCCAGGTGCCTGTTAATAGCGAAGGGCACAATAAAGTTTTGTTTGAACATGGAGACATTGGGTCTGCCAACTTGTGGGTCTGGTTTAAGTTAGACCGACAGGGACGAGGTAATTCGTAACACACGTGGGAGCCATAGAGTTTTAGGTTTAAATACAAGCCGCCTAGTCCGGTCGTTACCTCCCCCTCGACTCAGAAAAAGCAGAGGCAACGACGGACAGGTAGGCGCCAGCAGTTAGTTCTCGTTATTATGGAGACCTGAAGAACTGTTTTACTGATATGATGACAAACAACCCACCCAGCTGGGTAGTGGTGTCTGTCGTTTGCTATTCTCCCTATTTTGCTCTACATACGAGAAGCTTGCCCATTCAGTTTGTGTAAGTGCACAGCTAAGCATTGAGGCAAGAAATGAGCATTTAGAAAAATGTATGTAGGAGAATAACATTTGAGTGGGTGTGCTATACAAACCATTGACCAGTACAAGATTTTCACTAACTCACCCCCATCCCTTTTTTATCTTAAATATTGAAGTGGGTCGAGTGGTGAATATGTCCGGAAGAATATTGAATATTGTTGCTATAAGGAGGACTCTGTTTACCATATTCTTAGTGAGTACTGTTGATTTTTATAAGAAGAGTGCAATATTTAATGATGGGGAGTATCACATAGTGGAATGGTTGTAAGGTTGACCTGCAAAAACCTTCTATATATATATTTCTTTTCTCCTCTGGTTGCACTCTCCTTTAGAGCGGGGCCTCGTTTTCCTGAGCGTGGTCCAGGTGAGGTGAGGTCCAGTCCTCGATCAAGACGGTTGAGAAAAACAATAATAGAATTTTTACTGCTTGGATACATGTCACACTATGATGGTTTTTGAAGTATACACAGAGCTACATCAGATAGTTGTAATAGTGGATTGATTAGGATTATGTTTGAATGTCTTTTAGATGCTAGTCGCATCCCTTGAAGCGGAGGAATTGTATAAACAGGTTGTATTAATTCCAACGGTTTATTATTAGAATTACTTTATTTTTCACTTTTTATGCAGTAGCAAACTTTGAGAACAGAGGTCCTGACGAAAGCCTGGGGGACTTCTACCCCATTGGCTGAAACATGTTGACCTTAAAGAACTAGCAGTTATTTGTTAATACTGCTTATTGCACTGTTCCACTTTTTAATCTAGAGGATGAGGTGGTACTCTTAATAAAATTTCAGTTTTTCTCCTCATCACTCTATTTTAACATCACACACTTTTTTTTGTTGCACTGCTTTCCCCAACTGATCAATGAATTGAAGGGTGCATAACCTGTCTCCCTGCTCTTTATCTTGGTTCTTTGGGGAGGTTGTCCCGATGATCAAGGGACATACCATCCCTTTGTCTAGTTAACCAAACGATAAGACTGATCACATTGACAATTGATGGGAATCTACGTATTCGCTCAATTTCTCCTTACCGCTTCTTTACTTTCATCCTTTTCCTTTTCTTTCCATTTTTGCTTTTTTGTTTGTAGCAGCTCCAAGCACTTGCAGGCTTTTTGAGGTATCAGACCCCTAGTTCAAATACTTATTGTGATTGTTAAAGTGGGGATTTGAACTGTGGCTGGTCTTAAAAATTATCCCTGTGACCCTTCTCTCCCTGTTGTGTGTACACTTGGTCTTAGCCAGCAGGCCTTAATAGGACCAAAGTATGTCAGACGAAAACATGGTTTCAGCCTTCCTAAAATGTGTACCTATTGCACTATACATTGTTGAATTCAATAAGAAATGAAAACAAAACAAAACTCCCAAGTTTTCAAATGGAAACGGGTACAGCTTCAGATTTTAAAGTCTTTAGGGTACACATTGATAAGTTGACTTTCTGGAAGACAATATCTTGACAAATTTACGAATAAAAGGTTTCTTTCTTTAAGTAGTGCGCTGAAGGCGCTCCTAGTGCACTCTGACTCAGTCGGTCTTCTTGTTCCAAGGCTGTTCACTTTTTTTTTCTGCACACCAACAGGCACGAAGCAGTGCTCTGCTTGTCTTTTGTTCTCGTGCCCCGCTTCTCTGAGGAAAGTCAATAGAAAGATCATTTTGTACCAACTCTTTTATAAAGTCGTTTTGGCCTGAACTATTGTTTACTCAGCAGAAACACAATACATTTGCCTTCCAGGATTTTGTCATGTATCCATTATCCTCTGACACAGAAAAGCAGCCCTCTCACAGGAAACATAAAATGTGTGTGTAGTAAAATATGAATCTTGATTTCTTGTCACCTTCCTTTCATGCCTGGACCCAGGGGCTGTGATGGTGAGCACAAGACAAACTTAATCTCGAATTCTATGTTATTCACATTTCCTAACCTCCATTTTATGGCATTGTTGCATTAAATTGTATGTCTTGTAATCCATTAATGAGGCCTAAGGAGGCTGTACATCCATTTGTAGAAGCCAATTCTTTAATGTGTGTTTTGTCAGTGTTCAATTGTGTATGGTTAATATAGAGTTTACTGATCTCTAAGTTTCAAAATGGTTTATGTGACTCAGTGTTAAAGGAAAATGCTTTTTATCTAGGGTGATCTTAGTAGTGGATTTATTGAAATGGCTGGGTCTGCGGAAGAACTTTGTTTTTCTTTTGCTCAGGCTGTGGATTCATTGTCCATTTTTCGGCCATTGTTTTGTCCATGCATCTCAACCCCTGGGTTTTATAATGCTATGCTGTGCTTGTGAAACTGTTGTATTTGCACTAGTTTATTGACATGTTACTAGGGTGTATGTTGGTGGGGTGTGTGACAGTGCTGTTAATTTCAACAAGGTTACGATGAAATGCTTGAATTTATCTTAGTCACTGACAATCGCTTGGGGGAATATTTTTCTTAACAGGTGGAAAAACATCTGGCCTGCCCATATTACTCCACCGACAACGGGGAATGCTTCCTTAACAATTCTAGATAACCAATCACATAATATCCCACCTTAGTGGGGGATCCCTTTTAACAACGTTGCAAACGTCAATAGAAGTTTTACATTTCCATTTAGACAAATTGGACGTACAGATTGATCTCATGAACTTGATGGCCTCACACATTTCTGGCATCAACTTGAAACTGAAAACTCGAACAGCCCTAATATCAAGAGTTCAAGCAGTTTACTCACCTTCACCGACAGAGTCCAATAATAGATAAAACCGTCCAACCTCCCCGAAGCCCTATTCAGCATCTGGAAGTAAAAAGAACAGTGCTAGTAAGCAAGTCAGCCATGGCTACTCAAACTAGTCTCTTAGAAGGGGAAGGGGTAAGGGTGTAAACTGAACTTCCTGGAGATCCACCTGAATGGTTTAAAACACCACAAAAAGGACAGAGAGGGCTCCCGGTCCCCATCCCCGGTACAGCCCTGCATTAGGACCGAGGAAAGCACTCCATTCCCCAAACCAACTAAAAGGCAGTGTAAACGAGCGTGAAAGGCAATAAACAAGACGCTGCAGTCAAAGGAGGCTGTACCAAGGAGACTCTACCCAATATTTGGGTCAAGAAAAACAGGAGGCAAGGGCAGTCCCATCATCAATACATTTTCCTACTGCCTTGATGGACATTAAACATAGACACCGCCTTACAAGTCTCCGTGGATATAATGCCCCTGCCAGAAGGAACCATTAATAGGCAAACAAAAAAGGCAGGGAATTCATTTACTGGTCACCAATAACCACAGACATAAAATAGATCAAACAAATTAACACACAACATTCATCGATCGACACACGTACAACTTGACAAAGCAGAGGGCCATAGTGCGAAATTTATTGGAGGATGAGTTGACCATGCTGATAACTCAGAACAGGTTCAACTCAAACAACGCTGATAACACACCCAAACTGGTCTTCACTCCTATTAAACCTCCTATTCCATTTGCTCAACCTGTCAATATCCTTTATCAGTCAAAGGGCAATGCAAATTCTAAGCCGCTAGATACAGAGTGTCTACGCATAGTGAAGCTATACATACTGTCTATTGTAACCAACATGTACGATTGAAAGGTCTAATTAAAATATACCTGCTCAGCTAAGGAGTAAACACGCTAATCCATTTTCATATCCAAACTTTATTTAGTTCATGTCAAATAAACAATAAAAGCAGCATGTCAATACATAAAAACATTCTTTAAAATCATCAATTTCACAGTATAAGCCCGACTGATAAAATTACATACATAAAACAGATTTGTTAAAAAATTACTAAAATACATCTAATAAAACACCTTTTGCCCTTAATACATTACAGATCATAATACACTATGGGAAGCAAACGTCAATTCACATGCTAAAATCATAGGGCACTTAGGCTAATCCATTACGTATCCAAAGTCATTCAGTAAGTCTCTGATACACAGCACCTTGGGAAAAAACATAGCAATCCTATAACAAACTATGCCATCACTTAAGTCGTACAAATACTTAAAGCTTCCTGGTAGTAAATATTTAAGATAAGATTTCTTAGGTGTGGCGTATAACCGACAGAAAAGTGCTATGTGCTGGGTTGGCTGCTGCGACCTATGGTCACAGGGGCATTTCGAGGTAATGTTTCCACACCCTTTTTCCTTTGGAAATGTGGCCACTCAATTAAAGATCAGGCGGCCTATGATAAGTATTGTGGGTTAGCGTAAGATACAGTTTGCAACCAGACGATCATGTAATACTGTGTAATGGCCCCACTGACAACTTATGGAGATCTAACTGAACCCTTTTCTCTAGACAAACATTAAATACATGCTCATTTAGATCCCCTTTAAAGTAGTCAGTGATGGCCTCTGAGTGTGCCCAGAGCCCTCTCTGTCTGGCCCTGGCCCAGGCCCCGCAATGATTGTTTTATATGCTGTAGCCAAGAGATTTTGTTAGCCTGGTCTAGTCCCATACAGTCCATATTAAATGATCTAGTGAAAGGAGTCTCTATTTTGGATTAGACAGATTGCCCTAATAGGAGTGGCTTACTTTCTAAGGTGTCTGATAGAAAGCCAGTTCCCAATTCCTAAAGAGTCCAGCATTGAGTGGTGTACCCCAAACAACGCCTAAAAATATTGTTTTCTTGCTTTTGTAAAATGCCGATATCCCATACTCCAAATTCCTGCCCCATAAATCGCTGCAGAAATGTATTTGGCAATGATAGGGTTTGCAGTTCTCCAATTGGTTCAGTACCTAACTTGGAGGTATATTAGATGCATAGGTTTTCCTATGGTGCTTCCAATACAATTTAGAGGAGATATGAATCCTTAAGTAACTAAAGGTCTTAGCACTTTGTAATTTTGTTCTCCTTAATATTGAAAATATTAGATTTCACCCATGCTCGACCACAGCTCATGGTATAATTTTGTGTGATGTTAATTTCCATACCCCTCCCCTCCATAAAATCTGAAAAGCCGATCAGATCCTACAGGCTATTTGGGGTGAGTGCCAAAATAAGCAGTGTCATCAGCATACAAAAGTATTGGTATTTGCCTCATCCCAAACGTAGAGGTATCTGCACCAACCACCTAGAGTGTTTCTTCCACTCAATTTATACATAGGGATAAGAGGAAGGGCGCCAATAAGCACCCCTGTCGAACCCCTTTTTCTATATCAAAGGATGGAGTTAGTTCGCTCTTTGTTCTATAGCGTACTTTAGCTGTTAAATTGCTTTACATATAGGCCAAAAGCGCGATTATCTCCTTTGGCACCCCCAGTTTTTCCATACATTCACAAAGTCTGCTGTGATTGACCAGTCTAATCCAAAAGATGCAAATCCCGTTAGAAGCATAACAGATGTTTTCATTTTTTCTGTCATGTGTAGAATGTGACAGAACAGATATAGGTATGCAGTGGGTACTTCAGCATTTGGCGTCGAAAGAAAGTCAGGTGAAGGCCTGTGCGTTGCATTATCTCAGCTGTTATTGTATTTTTTCTGCAGCTGTTAGTTTGAGTAGTTTTATTAGACTTTTTCCATTGGATAAAGTGGCAACGTTATATACCTTCACCCCATTGGAATGTGTATGCATTTAATCTTAATAATTTTCAATATATTATGTAAGAGAAATGTAGGACATTCAAGAGCAGCTGGATAAAATGAAGTGTTACATGAGAAAACTGGGTTGCTGATGGTGTTTGATGCATATTCAGACCCTGTGCAAATATAGCTATAATCAAGTTTGCTTCTTAAAGATGCCAATTAAATAAGACCAAAGTAAAACAGTAAAATAATATTTTGCCCGGAGCACTGAATTCTTTGCACCATTCCCGGCAAAGTAAACTGATTTCTATATTATAATGTGATCTCTTTGATAAATTATAGAATGCTATTTGGAATCAAATGTCCAGAATATTTCAGAAAGTATGTGGCCAGCCAGGTCCTTGCCAATGATACTTGGTAGTTTAGTGAACGCCCACGATCCCCTCTCAGTTTGTCACACAGTTGTATGTGAAATGCTTTGCCACATTGAAACTTTTCATGTACTGGCAAATGTGCATTTGCAATCTGTAGCTGGTTTGGTTAAATAGTGGAATGGTAAATAAATATAATTGTTACATTTAATGCTCCTTTTAATGTAAGTTAATATTTAAAGTATATATTTGAATCTCAAATATTTTCTTTTTTGTACTTGCTTTTTATAGACAACCCTTTTGTGTTTTTATAGCTCGTCTTTACTGGAATTGTAAAGCAACTGCCATGGGTAAGGATACATCTTGGAGTGTTTATTATAACAGAACTATCAGGAGGGAAACATTACTGGCACACTTGTGCAGACAATGGAAAGTAAAGTCATGAGAAGGGAGGTGGCAACACAAAGAGGGTTCAGCACAAAGATGGTTTGAATTGGAAGACACGATGGACGATAAAACAGAGCAGACATACATCAATCCAAGATAAACCAGACCACATCAAGTGAAGAGACAGAGCATGTGCAGCGAAACAAAGGTATTCCTCACAAACAATAAACTGAGGGGAATTTGAAAATGTGTGCCATAGCATGAGACCAGTTACCCAAAAATAAAAGCATTAGATTTAGATAGGCCAAGTAAGCATCAGATGATTTCTGCAGAGCACGAAACGAAATCCCCACAAATTGATGAATTTGAATCCTAACTACGAAAATATGTTGCTCAGTAAAAGATGACGGTTACATTTATATGTACATCTATTCGGTCAAACTAACTACGGGCCTTATTTTCATACAATGCAATCGGTAAAAGTGGTCACAATTTGCAAGCTGACTTTTACTGATTGCATTGTTTGTATGCGAATCGACATGTTCAAACACATTGGTTCACCAAATTCAAATTTGTAGGGGGTCACAATTTGACCTACCTCATTAATATGCATGAGGTAGGTTGTAAATTGCGACCCACTACGACTCTCTGCCATAAGAGGGATGGTAGCCTGCTGGGGTCAGCAGATCACAATGTCTGTGATTGCTTTTAAATAATGCTTTTTAAAAAAAAAAAAAGGAAGGCTGTTTTTCTTAAAGGAAAACGGGATGCGTTAATAATATTATAATAATAATAATAAAGAGGAATGTTTTCCTAAGGGGCCACTTCCTGGTTGCGAATGGCTTACTGCTTATTTTGAGGTGTTAGTAACCTATAAATGATTTGCGACCACAACTGTGCAAATTCGAAGGGACACTCTAACCATGCCCCTTCGCAAATCTATCATGCGATTCAGTAATGAGTATATCATGCGCAGTCAAAATTACACTAGCTGTGCCTAAGGGGCCAGAAGCACAACAGAGGACATAGGAAGCATGCCAATAGGATCCGTTTAACACTAAAAAGGGACCTGAGGGTCATGTTTAGGTGAGCCCGAGTGAAAGAGCGCCAGACAGCCTATATGAATTCGGGGAATCCTAGACGAGTATTTAGTCAAATTTGAAGAGGTGGAGCCTATTTTATCTACAGCAGATTCCTTATTTCGGCTTGTGGCGATCTCCCATCCAGCCTGTTTTCCTTGAAGGAAAACGGGATGCATAAAAAAAAAAAAAAACATTAAAAGAGAGGAAAGTTTCACAACTTTTTTACAAGTAAGCAGTGGTCCCAAAAACTACTGTCCAGTGCTAACAAAGATTTGCGACCACAAATGTGCCATTTCGAAGAGGCGCCCTAAATATACCCCTTTTTAGGTCGAGGACCTAAAGGCTGCGCTTGCGCAGTCTGGGGTCGGAGATTTAATGTCTCTTAGTGTGCTGTTTAACCCGCCTCCCTGCCCCGTTCAGCAGGCGTGAAGTCGGAACCTGAGCCTGAGATCACTGCGGAGGGGAGCGCTGCCGGTGGGCCGTGTCCTGCTGATTTGGGAGCTGGGTTGGCCGGCTCACATGCACGCCATTACAGGCGTCTGGTACCGGAGCCAGCTTACAGGGGGCATTTCGCAAATCTTACTTCCTCACCTAGTGTACAGAGCTGAGGCGCTATGGGGAGCTGTGTAGCGTCTTTTTTTTTTGCATTAAATGCCACACCCACACAGAGCTAGTCTAGGGATTTACGGAGCCCGGGCCTGCTGCTGACTGACTCTCTCTTTGTCCCTCAGTAATGGTCCCTGCGTGCGCTGATTGTGCGCGCTGAATCTGCACTCGGCCGGGGCACCCCTGCTCGTCTGTGGTGGCACATTTACTGCTCATCTTGAGTGAGGGTTAAACGCATGATCCGTGCTGCCCCCCCCCCTGCTGCTCCCCCCGCTGCTCCCCACCTGCTGCTCCCCCCTCCATGCTGCTCCCCCTCCCCCCGCTGCTCCCCCTGCCCCCGCTGTCCCCCTCCCCCAGCTGCTCCCCCCTGCTCCTCTGTGCCCTTACACGCACCTCCTCCGCTTCACTCTCCTTCATCTTTCATTTGAGTGTCGTGTTTGCACCGCCTAGTTTTTACCCGCACAAGTGGAGCCCCCCCCCCCCGACCTGCCCTTTCACCCTTGACCTGTAAGGTTTGCACCTCCTCAGCAGACGAGTGCACATTAGCAAAGCATCTCTCGCTCACGTGCATTTCTTGGCGAGACTGAAGGCAAGTGCGAAACCTTTGTTATTTAACAAACACGCCCCTTTTTCCCCCCAAACTGGTTTGCTACTTAAATGCCCCCAAACTAGCATTTGGCAGCTCTTCTTGACACAACGCCACACCCGGACAGCAGCGACGCTCAAAGCTCCACCGCCTTTGCTTTACACACAGTAAGTTTACAATGTTTACTTGTGATCTCAGCGCAGGCTTCACCCCGCTGCAGCATTCGAGGGTCGGGGGGACTGGGGGCCGTGTTTGTTTTTATTAATAATGTATCAGCTTAGGGGCCCCCTCTCAGCACCCCCCCCACCCCGGCCCTTGAGCTTACACCACACTATTGTGCCAGCCGCACTGCCCGGCCAGACCTCTGCCACCCAGCCCCCCCCCCGGAGCCATCCCCGGCCCCATCACCCGGCACTCCTTCTTGTCACCCCCAGGCCCCCCCCCCCCCCCCCGGGCCCTGCCCCGTCACCCGGCACTCCTTCTTGTCACCCCCGGGCCCTGCCCCGTCACCCGGCACTCATTCTTGTCACCCCCAGGCCCCCCCGGGCCCTGCCCCATCCCCCGGCGCTCCTTCTTGTCACCCCCAGGCCCCCCCGGGCGCTGCCCCATCCCCCAGCGCTCCACAGTTTTAGGGTCAGGCTCTTACACTGCACCCTGTTTGAACATGGATGTAGGAAGTTCGGAAGAGTACTGAAGACCAAATTGTTCGGCTCTGTGTAGGAATCATCAATCGTAAACTAATTGACGTATTTTTTTTCCCCGCCGCCTGCTCATTTGCCAATTCTCCTCTGTGTTTGACCCTTAGTACTCTGAAATACGACCTTGGCAGCCGGAGTGCCATACTAAAGAACATATTATAAAATAAACCAAATAAATATTAGACGAGGGTTTATGTTCTGGTTTTCGAAATTTGTGTAGTCAATCCAGGTGAAGAAGAGTTGCACTTGAAGACTGAGTTGTTGAAATTCTTTCACATGTTGGAGGCTCCTCATACGAACTTTGGACATGTTCTTTTGGTCAGCACCAGCCCATAGGCAGCCTAGGAATGGTATGGGCCAGTAGGACCAGATAAGAGGTGTGTTCGATCACGCCCTATCCCCTCAATGTTTCTTAAGATGGGTTCTGTGAGTAAAGGAAGTGATTGCTTTAGGAATAGTTATATTATGTATTTTCTGTGTCACTTACAATCTGTGTTTTATAGAGAATTTCCTGATTTTACTTCAAGCGGAATTGTTGCGGTTTGTGGTAATTTAGATTAAATGTGTATGTTTTCAGGAATTTGAAGCCATAAATTACTACTTAAGTGGTAAAAAGAAGATAAACCGAGTCACAATAATAAAGTTAATGAGTTGTAAGCACTTTAGTATTAATTCAGACAGGGAAGTTCCTGGTACCTTATTCCAGTGCTGGGTTCAGATAAGGCCCATAAATAAACTGAGTAACGTAGTCTGCCTATGCAATAATCTTTGAGGAGCGCATATCCGGTTGCTAGTGACACATTAAAGCAGTGTCCCCGTGCCATTTGGACACAGAAGAAGGAAGCAGACGCAGGATCAATCTGTGGGCAGAGTGCCAGCCTTGTGAACTGCATAGTTCTGAGTCAATAAAGGGCTGTGTCAGCCTCTCATCTTTCTGAGGTCGATTCAACAAGTATCATAGTGTAAAAGTCTCCCATTCAAGGACCTAGCTATAATTCAGTTTGTGATGCTCACATGGTAGATATGTCTTATAGTTATTAATATTTGAAAAGCCAAAAACATGGCGAGGACGAAACTGCATAACCATATAGATATCGGTGTTTATATAGATCTTTCATTGATTGATTGATTGTGTGGGTGGCTCTATGTGAATGACTATGTGTGGGTGGCTCTGTATGTGTGTGTGGGTGGGTGGCTTTGTGTGTGTGCCTGTGTGTGGGTGCAAATGCAATAGGTCTTGCATTTGCGAGCGATTAAGCTATCATTTTCTTGCCTTCTGCCCCCTGATTGCACTCGTTTTTCTTGCCTTCGCTCCCCTGATTGCACTCGTTTTTCTTGCCTTCTGCCCCCTGATTGCACTCGTTTTTCTTGCCTTCTGCCCCCTGATTGTACTAGTTTTTCTTGTTTTGTAGGTGGCTCTACGTGTGGGTGGCTCTGTCTGTGTGAGGGTGGCTATGTGTAGGTGGCTCTGTGTGTGTGGGTGGCTCTATGTGAATGACTGTGTGGGTGGCTCTGTGTGTGTGTGTGTGTGTGTGTGTGTGTGGCTCTATGTGGGTGTAAATGCAATAGGTCATGCATATGCGAGCGATTAAGCTATTGGCATTGTAAATGACAATGCCATTTATTTAACGATTAAGCTATTGGCAGTGTAAATGACAATGCCATTTATTTATGATTTTAAAAAAAAAAACAAGGGTCATGAGCAATGCCAATAGCTCTACTTTTAATAATGCCGAGACCATTGCATTGTAAATGCTTGTTATTTGTGCTTTGATGTATAGTTCCAGACCTATTATGTGTTTCGGTAATGAGTATATCATGTGCAGACGCAAATACGCTGTAGTCTGTTTGGTTAACCCAAGAGGAAGAGCGTCATACAACGTATGTGAATTTGGGGAATACTAGAAGGGTATTTAGCCAACTCTGAAGAGGTAGGACCTTTACTATCTACAGCAGATTCCTTATTACTGTTTGAGACAATCTTCCAACCAGTAATAAGAGAGAAGAATGAATACTAGTATGAAGGGCAATCTTCTGACTCTAAATTTAATGAGGTCGTTTCCTGACTCAAAAACATAGAAGGTACCAGCCAACACAAACAATGTTATTATGGTTGAATAGGAAATGCCACGGAAACTACTGGGCGCCATATGTACAGTGGAGAGGTGGTCTCCCAACTCTATGGTACTTACAGCACAGCAAAAAATATATGTTTTCATTGCCTTGCAAATGGGAGGTATTTTGAGTGCCCTTAGATCTAAAAGAACAGAATTCCAGAGTTTAGGGATGAAATGGCAGAAGGAGCTCAAGGGGTGCCTAAAAGACACACATTTTCTGACAGCAACGAGCAGGCCGCTTGAGGGACAAGGTGACCAATATGGCAGGCAATTACTGAGATGGGACAGAATAGCAATTCATTTACTTTCGATGAACCCTATCTTACCCAGAGCCATCTCAAAGTCAGGTCCCCAACTAGTGCCAGTCTCTCTTTCCCACTAACACGGGGAAGAGTCAGACATATCAATGAGCAGCGAGCAGACATATGCTGGGGAACATCTTGGGTCTAGGGAGTCAGCAGCACTGCAGCAAGCAAACCTCAATCCACGTGGGGCTGTGATAGCAGGTGGGTTATGAGGCCCATCTTCTATATTAAAATGCTATGGTTTGGGCTGGGACAGACCAGCACATCTGCTGTGTTTATATGGTATTGCAAAGTAAGACACTAGCATATATTTTCCTTTTATTTACAAGGTTACCTGAGTTTGTGATGCATGTTTTGGATGCGTGTGTGCTTGCGTGCCCATCTTCCAACAAGCATTTACAATGCAATGGTTTTGCCTTCGTTAAAGTTTGAGCTTTTGGTATTGCTTTTGACAAATGGTCTTTTCTAACTTCTTTGAATTATGTGTAAAACGTTGATGTGTTTTACTTTACACAGAAATATGGATACATTTTTTAATCTATTTGTGTTTCTAAACTGTAGGAATGAAGATGCACCTCTTTTCAGGCTCGTGTCAGAGCAGTTTAACTTGCAGCGGGCTGCGAGGACAACTACCCTCTGCCTTTGTCCTCTCAAATCTTTGCTCGCTTTTTAAAAATAAAAAAATATGAACAACCCGATTTAAGGCTTCTAGCAACCTCGTAACTTGTATTGACGACGTAAACAGAATTTGTTTCGCAGCCCCCTTAACCTGAAACCCTTGAAGGGTGTTTCATCGCCGTCGTTGGCTGATGTTTATTTTGCGCGTTACTTTTGTGCCTGCAGTCGGAAGCCGGGCCTCTCGCTGTTGGGGTGTCGGACCGAGCCTGGAGCTCGTCGCTTGCCGCCTTCCGCCTCCGGGTGAAAAAGCACACGAGCTGGTCTTCTCTGCTCGCCCGATCAATGCTGTTTATGAAGATGAACCTGTTGAACTACCAGTACCTGGACAAGATGAACAACAACATCGGCATTCTGTGCTACGATGGTGAGTCTGGCCGGGCGTTTAAAAAGGACAGGGGATGTCGGTGTATTTCTTTTCCCCTCAGTTGCAGATGATCTGTCCGAGCAACATTATTCCTAGTGAAACATTTATAATTTTAAACCGAGCGAACCGGCTGATGTTTATTGTAGTGAGCAGATTGCTTCATGTCTCAAAACTGCCTTTTTGGAAAGCAAAGTTAGGTCCTGTTTATACAAAGTTAGATAGAAGTAACTGGGTAGTTGACTGCGGGGCACTGAGAGCGCCTCTAAATACATCTGCATTCAGTGTAAGTGTCTGAACACTGGGCAGAAAAGCGTCAGTTACGTGTAACGTCACCCCTAACTAATAGGTCGTGACACCTCTGTTTCAGGGTGTGACTGCAACCATCACGTAAGAGAATAAAACACTGTGCCAGATACCACTGGACTAGCCCCTTCGGGTAGTCTCAGCAAAGAGGCCAGGGATTGAATGAGGACACACTCCGAACCACCCTCTTTTCTTTCAAGGTTGGCTGTTGTATGTTTTGCGATTTTTAGACGGTTCACATTGGTCATTTAAAGGGATTCTGGGCGCTGAGGGGTGACTCCCGGAGCACTGTGTGTTTCATGCGGCGGAAGAGGCCCCGTGGGCAGATCTAGCATTCCTCCCTAGCCCACAGGTACGGGTGGCTCAGTGGTTCAAGTGTTCCTATTTTCAGGGTTTCCCTGGGGTCCCAAGGAAACCACTTGATATTTGCAACCCTGGCCAGACTGATCTGAGAGGCCTGGTAGGGCAGAGGGTCTGCAGAAGGGTCTGTAAAAGCGCCTAGAGGCGATCAGGTCAAAGCAAAGTGCGCGTTTCAAAATTGACATTCATGCTGGAAGTGCACTGTAAGGGCTCAATTGCCGATCCTGTGACTACTGAAGCCACCTGTTGCCGGAGATAAATGCTCTGCTGGTTAGTTACTCATAGTTACTACTTTCTTTTCCAGGCTCCAACCCACGAATCTCTGGGGGTTTGAGCAAGGGAGAAACAAGCTCCGCGTGGCCAAACACACGCCGGCACCCAGAGATTCTCACGGACAGCGGGAGGGGGGCTTGGCGGGCACACGGACAGCGGGAGGGGGGAGCAACTCCGGTAACCCTGTGTATAAGCTGTTTCATGGGGGAGTGGAGTGTGTGACCACGTTACACCTACACCATCTGCAGCAGGAACAGTAACCATGTAAGCTATCTCGTAGGAAGTGAAGCCTGAGAGAGGCAGACTGCATGCAGATCTCTGCAACAGGTACAGTTACCCTCTAAGCTGTCTCATTGGGAGTGGGGTCCGTGATCTGTGTGTTACACACAGATCTCTGCAGCAGGTACAGCAGCCCCATCATCTATCATGTGGTGTGGAGTTCATGTCCTGCATATGAGACACAGATCTCTGCATCAGGTACAGTAATCCTGTAAACTATCATGGGGTGTGTGGAGTTCATGACCTGCATGTCAGGCACAGATCTTTGCAGCAGGCACAGTAACCCCTAAGCTATTGTATGTGGATGCGGAGGTCATGACCTGCGTGTCACGCAGAGATCTCGGCAGCAGGTACAGTGACCCCGTAACCTGTCGCCTAGGGTGTGGAGGTCACGCACAGTAAGCCTGGCACAGTAAGTCAAGCACAGTAAGCCTGGCACAGTAAGTCACGCACAGTAAGCCAGGCACGTAAGCTGTCTTGCAGAGAGTTTGTTTTCATGCTCCTCACACTCTACAGGTAGCGGGGTGGGTCCGGTCTCACTTCTCTTCCGCGGATGCTGGGATGCCCCGAGCTGCCAGACTTGGGGAGGGGGTGGGTGCAGACCGTGCCCACGGCGCCCAGTAGCAGTGCCCACCTCTGCCTTGTCCTCGGCTCTCCTTCCTGCCGTTGGGGCAGGTTCCCCGCCCGGAGTGCTTGGCAGAGGCCACCTCCTCGCCCCCTCAGACTCAGGAAAGCTGCGCTTCCTCTTCCCACCTTTCCCACTCCCCCGCCCCCTCGGAGGGAACAATGAGGGGTCTATCCCGGCTGCCGCGGCCTCCGGTGCACGGGTCTATCCACGAACGCTGGACCAGCAAGGGTGTAACTGCTCCTACACCTGTAATGTCGCGATCAGGCCCGTTTGTTTACTCTGTAAACAGTTTCTCTTTCTCTCGTGTAACACCCGTCTTCAAACATCACTTACACGAGTAAACAGTAAAGTGAAGCTACAGTCTGAATCGCGTGCCAGCCTTTTGTGTTTTACTGATAGATAGCTCAGAGGGTTAAAGCGCTGACGGTCGATCTACCTGTGATATGCAGTTA
Organism: Lissotriton helveticus; assembly: GCF_964261635.1. Lineage (NCBI taxonomy): Eukaryota > Metazoa > Chordata > Amphibia > Caudata > Salamandridae > Lissotriton > Lissotriton helveticus. The sequence continues at coordinate 183,016,805 of NC_136068.1, read as the reverse complement.
ATACGCTCGAGACCATTATGGCCGACTCAGCCTTTCATGTTTCTGCGGTCGATAAAATGAGCAGCTCGGTTTATGTGGCACATATAATATAAATTCGGCTTTGTTTTCTTAGTAGTATTATTACACTTAAGTGTAGACTGTTTTCTGCATTTAGTTCAATGTACACTGCTTTAACCAGTGTCGCACGTTTAGTTATCATTTTTTCGACTGACAGAGTTAGCGTTCGGGTGGATTGACTTTCTTCTTTAATCCGTCAGCGGTGTCTTGTATTCTTTTATACGCATGGCTATGTTTGTTAGTGAATTCCGTATGTCCGCAGTTTTGGGTCTTTCGTGTTTTTTAGACTCGGATAGAAGGCTTCTTGTGGTGATTATTGAGATAAACAATTGCATGTGCGACTGTTCCTTGTGCGTTGGTTCAGAGTCTGAACCCTTCCCACCGCCGCATGACGATCAGAAAAGGGTGGAGAGGGAAGAAATCGCGGGAATGCCCACGAATCTGGTCCAGCCATGATGGACAGATCTCTGTTCCAATGGCTAGCCTCCATTTATGGAGCTAGCCAATGGAACAGAGGGCGGATTCCCAAGCCACATAGTATTCTCATTAGGTTTTCGCCTGCGCGAAAAGCTGCGCAGTGCGCAGCTTTCACTTAGGCGAAACCTAAAAATGGGCCATGCTGCAAAAATGCCCTCATGGACATCACATAACTCTGAACAAACAATAGCTACTTATGACAAAGCATACATTTTGAAGAACGGAAATATTCAGATTCAGTTGTTATTGTAGTATGATGGGCTGCTGAGGCATTTAAGTAGATAATTAGACATATTCCTCGCGCTCTTAGAAACTCTAATACTGGTTTTAGCAACTTTGTGAAACACCAATGGCCTGAAGAAAGAGTGGAAGCGGGAGCTACAAAATAATAGGTCTGATCTCTCCACTGAAAGTAAGGAAACGTTGATGGGGAGCATAAATTGGGACCACTAGGTAAGCATCCCTGAGATCTAACTGGACCATAAAGTGTCCTTCTATTAAAGAATCCCTTCCTTCTTGAAGAAGAGAAAATTGCTGAATAAACCCCTATGATGAAAGTGAGTAAACCGATTACCCATTTTTGCATTATAGAGCAAATCCCCTGATCTCTAAAGTTTGTTACTGTTCTATGAAAAATTTATTTTTTTGTAAACATCTTTGGATGGCAGTGGAGAAGAACTCTAGATAAAAACCTAAGACAGTCTAAAGAACCCACATTTCTTTTGTCAATTTCTTCTGATTGCTTATAAAATGACAAATTAGTGGAATAATGTTGATGGCTCAACTTGAAAGGAAGACTTTCTTGATTTTCCACAGTAATATTCACGTGGAAAGAGTCCTCTTTGACCCCGACCTCTGGATAGAAAGAAAGGGTGATTTTCTATCATTCCAGGGTCCTCTGCGACAAGGATATCCTTTGTATGGAGCATGTTAGGAGAAAAGGCTGCTGGAGCGGTCCCTGCCTCTGTAAAAAGGTTTGCCTGAAACACTTGTTTTACTAGCTGTTTGGGATTTGTCCAAAGAAGTAAATGTGTTGACAAATCTAGTAACCTCTTTTCCAAAAGGATCCCCACTAAAGGCCTGGCTATATTAGCTGCCAGATCACAAAGATTAGGATCAATACGTAATAGTGTGGGTCGTCGGCTTTTCAGCAGATAGGGCGCAATTGGCATTGCAAAAATACAAATGGCTCCCTGGGCCCAACTAGCTAGAACCCTAGGGTAGCAACCGGATCTATTGCTGTGAATACTAAATCTAGAATTGTCCAAAGCAAACCTGACAAATAAAGGAGTTTATCCTGGCAGGCTTTCCAATACCTATCAATAACCCTTTTTGGGGATTTTTTAAATTTACCCAGAAAGACTAACAACTAAGGTTCTATATATGGAGTTTGTGAAACTTGTGCCGGTAGGGTTGGTCTTTGGGCATTCTTCCAGGAGTCTATTTTGGACTTCATTTGGGAAAGGTTCTATTACCCGGTTTTCAATGAATTCAGCAGCCCACTAAGGGGCCCACTCAGAATGTACAATTTCTTCTGGATCAAACGTGTCTTGAAGAAGAAAAGAAGGAATTTGTGAATTGAAAGATCCTTCTTCTGCAGCATCATCATCATCTTCACCTATCTTCGTTTTTGGTGCGGGTCTCAAAGACCTTTCATTATACTCATCCAAGGTCTCTTATTATAATTTCACGTCAACGTTATATCCAGAAAGTACTCTGCCAACAAAATCATCCTCTTTATCCTGTTCAGTATTTAAGGTAAATAATCGAAATGTGTCCTTTTTAAATTCCCTGGTTCACCTGGTTTCGAGATAAGCCCGTTACTATATTACACTTTAATTTACACATCCTAAACACAGGTGTGCAGTTTGGAACCCCACTTTTGGATATTTAAATCACCTGGTTTCGCACCAGATTTCTACCTTTTAGGGGTTGCAAACAACGATTTTCATTTGGGTCTGGGATGAAAGACAATCACGTTTTTATTTGTCGAGCCATAGGGCTTAAAGTATTAGTAATGCTTTTCTGAACATAGTTTTCCAAAACCTTGTCAAAAAGTAGTTTCATCAGAACCTACAGCAAAATTGTATCATTTTCTTGTGTTAGATCACCTGGAATATTAGTGGAATTATTTCTTGACATCCGTATTATATTTAATATACTATATGTGGCAGCATCAATTAAAACCCCATAGAATATTTAAAATAATAACAACCGCCCGTTTTAGTATAAAGGGTTACTTACTACCGTCACAGTGTAAAACTGTATAAATCTAATATTTACTTTGAGACTGTGGGCCTATGTCGACCTTCATTTGGCACTCCCAAAACACATTGGTGAAATAAACAACACACACCAACAACTGTAATTACATAGTATATTAAAAGCCATATCTAAGTGGTACAAATTTTTGGTATCATATGAGGCTGTCAAACACACAAAAATAACCCACACATGACTTGATGACAAAGTGACACACATGAATAAATAAGTTTGACACTACACAATACAAACAAAAATTGGTTTTAACAGGATAGACAGAAAAAAGAAATTAAAGAAATGAACGTTCTCTCACATATCAACAGTTCAACAAACACCCCATATTGGTATTGGTAACCCTGGTAGTTTCTCATCGCGTGCGGTCGCGAGCATACCCGACAACTCGCAATGAGAAACTTGACCTCCCCGCGTTGAGAATCTCCCCGGGAGGTTTATTTTCCACGCTCGCGATCGGCAACTTGATGTTGCTGATCGCAAACGAGGAACATATCTTGCTGGGATGTCATTTTGCTCAATCGCGGTCGCCAACTTGCCGTTGAGGGCTGCGAGCAAGCAAAAACTGATCGCTACGCTACGCATGTTTGCACTGTGCTACATGCAATTCGTGTAGTGCGAAGTAGCGCAAACTACGCGAGCGTAGCGTAGTATTTCGCCCAGTGTTAGTTATTGCCACTTTTTAGGATGTTTGAAAGGGAACATTGAACGATAGGCTTGCCATCGACATTTTGACCATGTGTGTATGTGGTATTAGTTAGACATTGCGGCAGGTATTCCTCAGGACTAGAAAGTCATGAACAGCCTATATGGGAAAGACCATTATTATGGTTATCCATGATAGAAACATTTAAAAACAAGCATTTACAATGCAACGGTTTAGCCTTCGGAAACGTTAGAGCTTTTGGTATTGTATATGACAAACTTTTTATTTGTGTTGGTTTTGAAAACAGATAAATAAATAGCATTGCCAATAGCTTACTCTGTCGCAAATGCGAGACGTATTGCATTTGCACACACACACCCACACAAGAGCCCCCCCACACACCACACAAGAGCCCCCCACACACCACACAAGAGCCCCCCACACCACACAAGAGCCCCCCCACACCACACAAGAGCCCCCCCACACCACACAAGAGCCCCCCCCACACGCAAGAGCCCCCCAAGCACCACGCAAGAGCCCCCCAAGCACCACGCAAGAGCCCCACGCACACACCCACACGCAAAGAGCCCCCCCCACACACCCACACGCAAAGAGCCCCCCCACACACACGCAAAGAGCCCCCCCCACACACACGCAAAGAGCCCCCCCACATACACGCAAAGAGCCCCCCACATACACGCAAAGAGCCCCCCACATACACGCAAAGAGCCCCCCACATACACCCACACGCAAAGAGCCCCCCCCACACACGCAAAGAGCCCCCCCCACACACACACGCAAAGAGCCCCCCCACATACACGCAAAGAGCCCCCCACATACACGCAAAGAGCCCCCCACATACACGCAAAGAGCCCCCCACATACACGCAAAGAGCCCCACACAGAGGTCAGGGGTGGCACAGAAGCAGAGTTTCACCAGCTGAGGCTCGCATGAAGCCTCTAGCACAGCCTCAGAAACTGGAATGTTTGAAATACCTGTTGATAGCTAATAAAGGTGCCATCAGGGTATGCCATTCCGAAGGAGGGAAGCTGCAATTGCGTTTGCACACTGGCCTCTGATACCTCTGTGCGTGTCTGAGAATCTGTACAGAAGGGGCCAATAGGTGCTCCAGTTGTGCAATTATGCAAGAAATCGTCAGAAGCATGGCATGATCTTGCATAAAGCCAGTGACGCAAGATAATCGACACACAGGAAATGACAATAATAAGCAGTTACATATGCAAAAGAAGGGCAAATGAGAGATCACACAAAAAAGATAAGACACCAGTAGCAGAGGGTGCTCACGTTGCTGATATGCACACCGGAAAATATGGACAGCGAGGGTGATTTGCTTACACGCAGTATGTGCCCGTATCGGTCAGAAAGGAATACACAGTGCTCGTGGTAACCAAGCACAAAAGAGAGCAGAATATACTGCTCACATGCAGAGATGCACACATGACAACACAAGAAAGAAGGGAAGGGTGCTACTACGCAGCCATGTACACAGGAGAGAGAAATGCATATAGGGCTCTTGCAGTGTAATGCACATAGGAGATACAAAAACATGACATGGTTCTTACATGAGACAAAACAGAAATGCAGGATACAATTTCATATTTATCCATTGAGCGGGTACAAAGAGGAAACTGCTCACTTTACTCTTCAGTTCGTCCTCCATAGAGAAATACACAAACCGAATGCAGGCATTGACCGGCGCGTCAATGAGGCGAACAATATCCAGTCTGACTTGATATTGAGAGGACACCATGCCGATGAAGATCTGACCATTTAGTGCCATTCGGGAATCCTCATGTGCCTCTCCAATGCCATCTGGGGATATTTTCAAAGACCAGCAACGTCATATGGAGACTTTTCAGGAACAAGCACCTACGAGGACACAGGGGGCGGGAGAGGACACGGACGGCGGGAGGGGGCGGGAGAGGACACGGACGGCGGGAGGGGGCGGGAGAGGACAAGGACGGCGGGAGTGGACACGGACGGCGGGAGGGGGCGGGAGTGGACACGGACGGCGGGAAATGAGAGATCACACAAAAAAGATAAGACACCAGTAGCAGAGGGTGCTCACGTTGCTGATATGCACACCGGAAAATATGGACAGCGAGGGTGATTTGCTTACACGCAGTATGTGCCCGTATCGGTCAGAAAGGAATACACAGTGCTCGTGGTAACCAAGCACAAAAGAGAGCAGAATATACTGCTCACATGCAGAGATGCACACATGACAACACAAGAAAGAAGGGAAGGGTGCTACTACGCAGCCATGTACACAGGAGAGAGAAATGCATATAGGGCTCTTGCAGTGTAATGCACATAGGAGATACAAAAACATGACATGGTTCTTACATGAGACAAAACAGAAATGCAGGATACAATTTCATATTTATCCATTGAGCGGGTACAAAGAGGAAACTGCTCACTTTACTCTTCAGTTCGTCCTCCATAGAGAAATACACAAACCGAATGCAGGCATTGACCGGCGCGTCAATGAGGCGAACAATATCCAGTCTGACTTGATATTGAGAGGACACCATGCCGATGAAGATCTGACCATTTAGTGCCATTCGGGAATCCTCATGTGCCTCTCCAATGCCATCTGGGGATATTTTCAAAGACCAGCAACGTCATATGGAGACTTTTCAGGAACAAGCACCTACGAGGACACAGGGGGCGGGAGAGGACACGGACGGCGGGAGGGGGCGGGAGAGGACAAGGACGGCGGGAGGGGGCGGGAGTGGACACGGACGGCGGGAGGGGGCGGGAGTGGACACGGACGGGCATTTCAAAGACCAGCAACGTCATATGGAGACTTTTCAGGAACAAGCACCTACGAGGACACAGGGGGCGGGAGAGGACACGGACGGCGGGAGGGGGCGGGAGAGGACAAGGACGGCGGGAGGGGGCGGGAGTGGACACGGACGGCGGGAGGGGGCGGGAGTGGGCACGGACGGCGGGAGGGGGCGGGAGAGGACACGGACGGCGGGAAACGTGCACAGGACAGCGAGGGGGGGCGGAAAGGCACACGGAGGGGGCGGGAGTGGACAGACTTTCAGTGAAAGGGGAGGGAACGGGAAAAAACGTAACTCCGCCCTGGGAAAAAATCTCGGGAACGCCCCCGAATCTGGTCCGGCCTTGACGGACAGATCTCTGTTCCAATGGCTAGCCTCCATTTATGGAGCTAGCCAATGGGACAGGGGGGCGTATTCCAGAGTCCTTACTGAAATCAAGAGATTTCTCTGGAGGCGGAGCTAAGAGCTCCGCCCTCCAGCGAAACCTAATAACTGAGAGGTGGTGTCCTTAAACTTACTAAACTCAGCTTTCTCTCAAAAAGCATGGTCTTCCCGCAGCACGTGGAAAACAAATGCAGCCGGGGAATCTCACTTACTTAAATAAAGAGAGATTATGACGGCCCCTGCGTAAACGTGCATGTCTACTCAGTAAATTAAGTGAACAGCCAAAAGCAGTCCAATAACTCATGTGTAGGCAATAGAGAATGGAATGCCGAGACATCGCATCCAGTGAGTGGATCACTGTGAGCAAAGGTGATATCGTATTAACATGGCAGAGACCACTCAACACATCAATTTTTTCTAAATAGGTTGTTCCATTCCGGATCCAGCTGTCTGCAGTGTCTACGGTACATGCAGAATCAGCGTATAAAATCGATTAAAGTACTGCAGACCATACATTGATCCTGATACATACAGACACCATTTTTTACGCAAAGCAATTGTGTCACCCAACAAAACAAGACCGGAAGGTAAGGCCGGTAAAAAAAAAAAAGATAGGTAACCCACAATCAGATACTTGAGGAGATGAATGTATAATTTGGTGCCAGCGTGATTGACTGATAGTGAACACAACCGGACCATTGGAAAGTGACATGTGTAAAGAAGGAATAATATATTATCGCTGACAGAAGTCCGTGAATCCTGCTTGAAAAAAAAGTCTGGAACAGTTAAACACTTAAAATTAAAGTTACAACTAAAGGCCACATTTTCATTCTGGTGGACATCCCATTTTTCCCCCAGGTCAACAGAGTAAATTACTCAGTCGCCCTGACAGAGGTACCGCCTGACAGATTTAGAAATGACCACAAAGAAGGCAGTAGTCATTTCTTAAAGCGTTGCCAGGAACCGCAGTCATGGCCGTTCCTGTCAAAGCTGTTTGCAGTTTGGTGCAGAGCTCCATCAAACTGTTTTCTTTTTTTATTTCCAAAAAGAAAATCCCGAAGCAGGAATTTCTTTTTTATAAATAAAATATATAATGTCCCCTTACCAGGAGAGTCCTCTCCCTTGGGTGGTGGACATTTTTCATTTTTTTACTACTCCTTACCACTAAGGTTTGCTTGGCAGTGACTCATAGTAACAAGCATTTACAATGCAACGGTCTCGCCTTTGCAAAAGTTAGCGCTTTTGGCATTGTAAATGACAAATGTTTTATTTATGTGTTGGTTTTGGAAACAGATAAATAAATGGCATTGTCATGAGCAGTAGAGAGTGAGTAGTAGAGAGTGAGTAGTAGAGAGAGTAGTAGAGAGAGTAATAGTGAGTAGTAGAGAGAGTAGTAGTGAGTAGTAGAGAGTGAGTAGAGAGTAGTAAGTGAGTAGTAGAGTGTGTAGTAGAGAGTAGTGAGTGTGTAGTAGAGAGTAGTGAGTGTGTAGTAGAGACTAGTGAGTGTGTCGTAGAGAGTGTGTAGTAGAGAGTGTGTAGTAGAGAGTGTGTAGTAGAGAGTGTGTAGTAGAGAGTGAGCAGTAGAGACTAGTGAGTGTGTAGTAGAGTGGTGAGTGTGTAGTAGAGTGGTGAGTGTGTAGTAGAGTGTGTAGTAGAGTGTGTAGGAGAATGTGTAGTAGGGAGTGTAGTAGAGTGTGTAGTAGAGAGTGTGTAGTAGAGAGTAGTGAGTGTGTAGTAGAGAGTGTGTAATACAGAATGTGAAGTAGAGAGATTGAAGTAGAGAGATTGAAGTAGAGAGATTGAAGTAGAGAGATTGAGGTAGAGAGATTGAATTAGAGAGATTGAGGTAGAGAGATTGAAGTAGAGAGTGTGGAGTAGAGAGTGTGGAGTAGAGAGTGGAGAGTCTGTAGTAGAGTGTAGTAGAAAGTAGTGAGTGTGTAGTAGAGTAGTAGAGAATGTGTAGTAGAGTAGTAGAGAGTAGTAGAGGGTGTGTAGTAGAGTGTGTAGTAGAGCGTGTGTGTAGCAGAGTGTAGTAGAGTGTGTAGTGTAGAGTGTGTAGTAGAGAGTGTGTAATGTAGAGTGTGTAATGTAGAGTGTGTAATGTAGAGTGTGTAGTAGAGTGTGTAGTAGAGTGTGTAGTAGAGTGTGTAGTAAAGTGTGTAGTAAGTAGTGACTGTAGTAGATAGTGTGTAGTAGAGAGTGTCTAGTATAGAGTGTGTCGAAGAGAGTAGTGGCTGTAGTAGTGAGTGTGTAGTGAGTGTGTAGTAGAGTGTGTAGTAGAGAGTAGTGACTGTAGTAGAGAGTGTGTAGTAGTGTGTAGTAGAGAGTAGTGACTGTAGTAGAGTGTGTAGTACAGTGTGTAGTAGAGAGTAGTGACTGTAGTAGATAGTGTGTAGTAGAGAGTGTCTAGTATAGAGTGTGTCGAAGAGAGTAGTGGCTGTAGTAGTGAGTGTGTAGTGAGTGTGTAGTAGAGAGTAGTGACTGTAGTAGAGAGTGGGTAGTAGTGTGTAGTAGAGAGTAGTGACTGTAGTAGAGTGTGTAGTACAGTGTGTAGTAGAGAGTAGCGACTGTAGTAGAGAGTGTGTAGTAGAGTGTGTAGTAGAGAGTGTGTAGTAGAGTGTGTAGTAGAGAGTAGAGTGCGTAGCAGAGAGTAGTGACTGTAGTAGAGAGTGTGTAGTAGAGAGTGTGTAGTAGAGAGTAGAGTGCGTAGCAGAGAGTAGTGACTGTAGTAGAGAGTGTGTAGCAGAATGTGTAGTAGAGAGTAGTGACTGTAGTAGGGAGTGTGTAGTAGAGAGTAGTGACTGTAGTAGAGAGTGTGTAGTAGAGAGTGTGTAGTAGAGAGTGTGCAGTGATTTGAGTTTTACATCAAATTAAAAACGGGAACGGAACAAACTCATCCTATACATTATTGTGGTAGGTGCCCACACATATAGGGTTAAATGATGCGTTAGATGCCACAGGTCCCACCAACACGCTTCCTTTATGATAGGAGAATGCCCAACATCGCGGAGATTTGCTCTCTGCTCTTCCCGGATATTTGTATTTTCAAATGTATAATGTTATCCTGCTAAACGAAGACGATGCTCAAACTATAAAAGAAGAGGGTTTCACAGATATGTTAGTCCTTCCGGGCAAACGAAATGACCCAAAGAAAGATCAAGTGACAGTTTAGAGCTCCAAGTGAGTCTTAATAAAATCAGTGTCTGGAACGCATAGCATCAAAAAACGAGCGGGGCATCAAACTGCAGTGTCATTCAATCAAAGCTTCAAGGCTTCTGAGCGCTAGCCGAGAATTATTTTTTGTGAAGCACTAATCACTGTGGAAGGTGCCCCTGCTATCCCAGATGTGAGAAGTCAGTCTGATATGAAAATAAGCAGTATTTGGAATGAATGTATTTGGCAGGGGGAAGGTGGGGCGGCGCAAGACCGTACTGACGAGTGAACAGGAGCCATTTTGTACCGAGTGATTCTGCCTGTGTGCATGTAGACAAACCAGGCAGCAGCATGAGCATGTGATTCGGTAAAATAACAAGCATTTACAATGCAATGGTTTTGCCTTTGTTAAAGTTAGAGCTATTGGCATTGCTCTTGACACTCTGAAGCTCCACTCTGCATTCTGAAGCTCCACTCTGCACTCTGAAGCTCCACTCTGCACTCTGAAGCTCCACTCTGCACTCTGAAGCTCCACTCTGAAGCTCCACTCTGAAGCTCCACTCTGAAGCTCCACTCTGAAGCTCCACTCTGAAGCTGCACTCTGAAGCTCCACTCTGCACTCTGAAGCTCCACTCTGAATCTGCACTCTGAATCTGCACTCTGCACTATGAAGCTCCACTCTGAAGCTCCACTCTGCACTCTGAAGCTCCACTCTGAAGCTCCACTCTGAAGCTCCACTCTGAAGCTCCACTCTGAAGCTCCACTCTGAAGCTCCACTCTGAAGCTCCACTCTGCACTCTGAAGCTCCACTCTGAAGCTCCACTCTGCACTCTGAAGCTCCACTCTGAAGCTCCACTCTGCAGTCTGAAGCTCCACTCTGAATCTGCACTCTGAATCTGCACTCTGAAGCTCCACTCTGCACTCTGAAGCTCCACTCTGAAGCTCCACTCTGCACTCTGAAGCTCCACTCTGCACTCTGAAGCTCCACTCTGCACTCTGAAGCTCCACTCTGCACTCTGAAGCTCCACTCTGCACTCTGAAGCTCCACTCTGCACTCTGAAGCTCCACTCTGAAGCTCCACTCTGCACTCTGAAGCTCCACTCTGAAGCTCCACTCTGCACTCTGAAGCTCCACTCTGAAGCTCCGCTCTGAAGCTCCACTCTGAAGCTCCACTCTGAAGCTCCACTCTGAAGCTCCACTCTGCACTCTGAAGCTCCACTCTGAAGCTCCACTCTGCACTCTGAAGCTCCACTCTGAAGCTCCACTCTGCACTCTGAAGCTCCACTCTGAAGCTCCACTCTGCACTCTGAAGCTCCACTCTGAATCTGCACTCTGAATCTGCACTCTGAATCTGCACTCTGAATCTGCACTCTGAATCTGCACTCTGAAGCTCCACTCTGAAGCTCCACTCTGCACTCTGAAGCTCCACTCTGAAGCTCCACTCTGAAGCTCCACTCTGAAGCTCCACTCTGCACTCTGAAGCTCCACTCTGAAGCTCCACTCTGCACTCTGAAGCTCCACTCTGAAGCTCCACTCTGCACTCTGAAGCTCCACTCTGAAGCTCCACTCTGCACTCTGAAGCTCCACTCTGAAGCTCCACTCTGAAGCTCCACTCTGCACTCTGAAGCTCCACTCTGAAGCTCCACTCTGAAGCTCCACTCTGAAGCTCCACTCTGAAGCTCCACTCTGAAGCTCCACTCTGCACTCTGAAGCTCCACTCTGAAGCTCCACTCTGAAGCTCCACTCTGAAGCTCCACTCTGAAGCTCCACTCTGCACTCTGAAGCTCCACTCTGCACTCTGAAGCTCCACTCTGAAGCTCCACTCTGCACTCTGAAGCTCCACTCTGCACTCTGAAGCTCCACTTTGCACTCTGAAGCTCCACTCTGAAGCTCCACTCTGCACTCTGAAGCTCCACTCTGCACTCTGAAGCTCCACTCTGCACTCTGAAGCTCCACTCTGCACTCTGAAGCTCCACTCTGAAGCTCCACTCTGAAGCTCCACTCTGCACTCTGAAGCTCCACTCTGAAGCTCCACTCTACACTCTGAAGCTCCACTCTGAAGCTCCACTCTGCACTCTGAAGCTCCACTCTGAAGCTCCACTCTGAAGCTCCACTCTGAAGCTCCACTCTGAAGCTCCACTCTGCACTCTGAAGCTCCACTCTGAAGCTCCACTCTGAAGCTCCACTCTGCACTCTGAAGCTCCACTCGGAAGCTCCACTCTGAAGCTCCACTCTGCACTCTGAAGCTCCACTCGGAAGCTCCACTCTGAAGCTCCACTCTGAAGCTCCACTCTGAAGCTCCACTCTGAAGCTCCACTCTGAAGCTCCACTCTGAAGCTCCACTCTGCACTCTGAAGCTCCACTCTGCACTCTGAAGCTGCACTCTGAAGCTCCACTTTGCACTCTGAAGCTGCACTCTGAAGCTCCACTCTGCACTCTGAAGCTCCACTCTGCACTCTGAAGCTCCACTCTGCACTCTGAAGCTCCACTCTGCACTCTGAAGCTCCACTCTGAAGCTCCACTCTGAAGCTCCACTCTGAAGCTCCACTCTGCACTCTGAAGCTCCACTCTGAAGCTCCACTCTGCACTCTGAAGCTCCACTCTGAAGCTCCACTCTGCACTCTGAAGCTCCACTCTGCACTCTGAAGCTCCACTCTGCACTCTGAAGCTCCACTCTGCACTCTGAAGCTCCACTCTGAAGCTCCACTCTGAAGCTCCACTCTGAAGCTCCACTCTGCACTCTGAAGCTCCACTCTGAAGCTCCACTCTGCACTCTGAAGCTCCACTCTGAAGCTCCACTCTGCACTCTGAAGCTCCACTCTGAAGCTCCACTCTGAAGCTCCACTCTGAAGCTCCACTCTGAAGCTCCACTCTGAAGCTCCACTCTGCACTCTGAAGCTCCACTCTGAAGCTCCACTCTGAAGCTCCACTCTGAAGCTCCACTCTGAAGCTCCACTCTGAAGCTCCACTCTGAAGCTCCACTCTGCACTCTGAAGCTCCACTCTGAAGCTCCACTCTGAAGCTCCACTCTGCACTCTGAAGCTCCACTCTGAAGCTCCACTCTGCACTCTGAAGCTCCACTCGGAAGCTCCACTCTGAAGCTCCACTCTGAAGCTCCACTCGGAAGCTCCACTCTGAAGCTCCACTCGGAAGCTCCACTCGGAAGCTCCACTCGGAAGCTCCACTCAGAAGCTCCACTCGGAAGCTCCACTCGGAAGCTCCACTCGGAAGGGGCAAAGATCGGAGCATCACGGAACTAAAACAAATATAAACAAGGCAGTGAGTGCAGCACCGCCTTAGCAGTGGGATAGCAGCCTTGATAACATCGGAGCAGCCCCTGCGCCCGGCCTCAAAACAATAAAGGCAACTCTAGAATGCAGATTTACCTGTATCCCGCAAGTGATGTACGCAGATGGGAAAGAAACAAATAGCAACCTTGGAGAGCTGGCGGGGCAGGCAAACACAGCATCGGGAGACGCAATATAAATAAAATAACAGCTAGTATCAAATTATACAAAAGCCCAACGTAACGAATTGCTCAAAAAAGTCAAACATCATGTGTACATGAAGACGCAATATAAATAAAAAAAAAAAAACAGCCACCAACAGATTAAAGAAAAGCCCCTCCATAGCGGATCGGTAAATAAACTCCAAACGCATCTGTTTATGCAGCATCACACAACCCACATGCCCGTAATATTAAACAAAAAAGTCCAGAGGCAATAATTATCAAGAAATAAAGATTATTTCAAAGTTACCTTGGCGGGGCTTGCTGGGCTTGCTTGTGTGCTTCCCAGAGAGACAGGAGATTGGGAAACGCGCGCGCGCGGCCGGCGCCGATCGCTTTCCAGAGCGTGCGCGTGACATCTCCTGTCTCCTGGGAAGCATAGCCGATGACTATAGTATCGCGCCTGCGCGATGCGCATATGGCTTCGCCATATGCATCGCAGGCGCGAGACCTAAAAAATGGCTATGTATCTGCCCATAGTCTCACCTTACGATGGGCGGACGGACATATAGCAATTTCTCTAACGGCCCTCACTCCGTCGGGCATATTTAAATCAGGCGGGCGGACTACTTTACTATATTGTTGGGGAGAAAACACCATCTCCGTTGCGATGGAGGTCCGTCTCTGCCAACGTTAAAATTAGGCTCTTAATCTGAACATTAATCATAATACAAATATAGACAACAAATTAAAATTAGTACTTACCATGGCCGCTGAACAGCAAAGAAGAGACATATCTGAATTTGTCATCATTGTTTATATGGACATAGTAATGTTGATAGGTCATTCTACTTTGATTTTATGAGACTTTTTTCTATACTTATAGGTATTGTAGTTCTTTCAATACTACAGAGTGTTATGCTATTTTCTTTTTACTAAAAGGGTGCTGAGAAATAAAAGTGAAGTGGAGTCTGCATAATCTGAAGCCTCCAGTCCTGTTACAGAATCATGCAAGATCACATGGACTGAGACCCCAGAGCCTTGCTCTGAGTGGCCACCCAAAGTGCCTCTTCTTTGAGTGGCTATCACCCTCTCTACCAGGGAATTTATGAGACTGTGGGGAATCAGCATATTTCAAAGTGAAGGGACAGTTCTTTAGCCTGTGTACTTCAGGGGAAATGCCTACCAAACTCAATGATGCAGAAATTCCTGTCCATCTTCTTTGGTTAGGGTCATTCACCTACATCTGCGTGGGTTGTAAATGAAGGATTTTGCAACACCATGTGAAAAGTGCAGAATAAAATTGGATACTGCATGCATAGTTGAGAAGAGTGCAGATATAGTGCAGATATAATCCATTTTGTCATCCGTGTAAACCAAAATAAAACTTTAAGCAAGGTTCCAGTGTCTTCCTGTAGAGAGGGTTACAGTATCTGCAGGAGGGTCAGATTCCTCCCTTTGTAGACTGCCAGTAGTTCCTAACATTCTCCTGCCAGAGCACTCTTACCTGCGGTCCCCCATCTTCCCTCCTACCTTATCTGCTTCACAAAGGATTTGGCTCGCTATGTGGTCCCTTCTACACACCTGCGCTTGAATTGGTTGGGACCTGGTTGATACAATTTCAGGAAGGACCACTGTTAACCGTGATCCTGGCATGCGCTGATCAAGCAGTGTGAGATTAGTGGAGTACCCTAAATTGCGAACTATGATAGAGGGTTGCCTGGCTTGCACTGGGGCCAAAGATCATCAAGCTTGGTGAACAGCTGGTTCCCTTACAGAGCAGGGAAGGAGCGGAACACCAGTACAGTTGAAGAAGTGCTAAGTTCCAGGCCAGTGTCTGCTCACTGCTGTCCTCCCACCAGACTGGGAATGAGTCTGGGTCAAGGTTCCTGCTGGAAATGCTGAAGGACTGCCTGGAGAATCTGAAGTGCCCTGCCTGTGGGGAGAATGGTTAGGTGGGCTACTCCTTACAGAGGAGAGCCTGTCTAGAAAGGGTTTATCTGCCCATCTACAAGAGAAACACTTGTAACTATTGCAAGGTTCAGATTCCCCAGGACAAAATGTCATGCAGCTGACATGTAGGAGAAAAACATTAGCCAATATCTGCCCTGGTCATGAACCAGGGCAAAGATTGGAGCCTAGAGCATGGAATGGTATGCCTGTCCCTCCACTCTTTGTCCCTAACCCCCACCCACAGTGCACAAGCAAATTAACATGTGCCTCTAGTTGCCTCAAGAGGACCTAATGGGAGCCACCTACTTGTTTAAAGATTGTCATGGAAGATTTTTGTAGCTGTAGCATCTGCAATGCCACCAACCCCTTTAAAATGTGTTTGGTGGTTGTGCAAGAATTCCTTTTTGAATCCCTGGTTCATTAACTATATTTGTTGGTGGCACTGCTTTCCTGTAGGTGTAGTCACCTCCAGGAGCGGAATAATCCAGTCACAACCAGCAGTGGTGAAATAATTACACTTTTTGTTGACATATTTGATGCAAAGGGATTCCAGCAGATAGGAACATGAATCATCTTCAGTTCTCGAGCCACGTGGCCTTCTGTAATCTGGCATTTTGCTGTTGGGTCAGGGAACTGCTACCTGTACCACAGTGACGGAAATCTTAGGTGAGCTTTTCATCATGCATACGTTTTGTGCATTGTGAATGGTGATTAGAAATAGCAGCCATTGACCAATCTTGGCCATAGGACTCCATTATACCGATAACTATAGTGCCTAGTGCTTAAATGGCATTTGAGCTCTGATCTCTGCCTAGTAGGGTATAGACTTCTGGTTTTCATTCCCAATCTACATTTTATTTGTAGTATTTACTTGAGTGTATAATGCAGTACTCAACTTTTTTCCAGCGTAAAGAACTTTTAAAAGCGGGAATCTTCTTGGGTGACATTACTGAGTTTTGCTCTTTTGAGGGTCTAGACCCTGTTCTACCTTCCTTTACCATTCTATTAATCTAGTTATGTATTTATTTATTTTTGCAATTTTAGGCTATTAACACTAGACCTAATGAGTATCTGTGCACTGCACATAACAAAAGTTTCAATCTGCAAATAGCAATTTATATAAGGTTAGTTTATCAGTAGAACCAGAGTTATGCATTTTTAAATGCTTGACGATGCAACGTGATCATTAAGATCGCGGAACATTACATAGCGGTTTTTACAACGCAAGTTGTTACAACGACTTGCACTGGAGAGCGCTGGACGAATAGTATGATGTACTATTCCAACTCCAGCCTACGTAACAGTAGGGAAGGTGTTGGAATAGTAAATCACACTATTCCTTAGTCTAGAGCCCTGCGACTTGCGTTGTAATAACAGCGAAGTAAATGTATTGCGATGTTTTGATAGCGTTGTAAAGGTCGTTTTCCAAATTTTCAAAGATTTAAATGGAAAAAAAACGCCAAAAAGGCCAAAGGCCCACTCGCTGTTATCTGGTAGTGCGAGACCAGAAGAATGTCACTAGTTCAGGCCAAATACGATAGAGCGCGGGTTGGATACAGGGACAAGGTTAGTCTCACTGAAAGAGTTACCTTCTCTGTCCAGCACCAAGAGTTCAGTTCGCGGTGGAAAGGCCACAGTCCCCAGACAGAGCATCGCTGGTGTTTGTCAAGGTAGCGCAAAGAGCCGGCTGGGCATTGCGGGTGGTCGCTGCTGTAGCGCAAAGGTCCAGTCATCATCTTGGATGGTCAGAGCTGGAGCTTCGCGTTGGTGGTCACCATGGTGGTCGAGGCTGTAGTGTAAATAGTTGGCTCTCCAGAACTTCGTGTTGGTGATGGCTGCGGGTGGCAAGATGTTTGCGCCAACGGGACAGTTCACTGTCGCTAAGAGCCCAAAAACTTCAGGGGAGCTCAACTGAGGTCACACCAAGGGTCGAGGAACAGAGGGGCACCACTTGGGGGGTCAGGTAGGTCCAGTTGAAGGTCAGCTGGGCAGTTGCAGGGAACCTCTTGAACTTGTTATGTCCCTGTGGCTCAGAACAGGAGTTCAGCTGGCTCACCCCTTGAGTCACGTCAGTCTGGGATGAAGGGTGCATGTTTAACCTTTTTTCTCAGCAAACAGGGCAGCAGAGAGGCAGAGTAGCAGGGCAACTGGGTGGCAGCCCTTCTGACAGCAAAGCAGCACAGCATAGGTTCAGAAGGTTACTGAAGAGCTGGTGTCTGAGGTCCAATATTTACACCTGGGGCCTCCTTTGAAGGGGGAGAATATTCTAAAGGTTTCCTGCACCCCCTGCCCTGGCTTCAAACTAACTCCATGGGGTATGCAAAATCATTTCGTACTACAATTCCAAAGACACCAAATATTAACTGTTGACCTGTTCCCATTTTGACATTAGTTACAGCCTATTTAATGTAATATGGTAACTCCAATGTTATCCTATAGGAGAGGTGGGGCTTGAGACAGTGAAAAACTCTTGAATTCGATTCTTCACTATCAGGATATGTAAAACTTAAAAGTACAAGTCCTACTAAATAAATACATTGCACCCTGTCCTCTGGGCTGTCCAGGGCCCACCTTAGGGGTGAGCTACATCCAGGGCCACTGGAATTATGCGGCAGAAGAGGGTCAAGTTATGTGGCAGGGTCGAGTAAATTATGCGGAAAGAAAATGCAAATTATGCTGCATAATGTGGCACAATTTGTAATAGTATTACTTTATTATTTTGTCATTTTTAAACTTGGTAACACTGACTTGGCATTAGTTGTACCTCATTTGTACCTGTTTAGCAGCCAACATTAGCAATAAGCAATAGAAAGGTGATCAGTCCAGTTTTGCAAAGGGCCTTCCACCACACTGCAACACAGGTTGCTGAATTTTTAGCAACTTTTTAACCATTTGAGCTAGAAACCAAATTTGTTTATGTTACAATCTGCATATTATGCGGCAGATGATGGAAATTTGTGGCAAATGCAACAAATCTACAATTATGCAAAAATCGCATCAGCCACCCCATCGCATAATTCCAGTGGCCCTGCCTATATTATTAAAAGGGAAGGTTTAAGCATGGCGAAAGGTTTATTTTGCCAGGTCAAGATGGCAGGTTAAAACTGCACACACAGGCTGAAATAGCAGACCTGAGACAGATTTAAAGGACCTCTTAAGAGGGTTGCACAATGAGAGCTGCAAGCCCAGTAATAGCATTTAACTTACATACCCTGGGTACATGTAGTACCACTTTACTAGGGAGTTACAAGTAAATTAAATGTGACAATTGGGTGTAACCCAATTCTACCATGTTTAATGGAGAGAGCACAAGCACTTTAGCACTGGTTAGCAGTGGTAAAGTGCACAGAGACTTAAAAGCCAACATAAACAGGTTCAGAAAACAGGAGGGTGAAAGCAAAACGTTTGAGATGAGCAAAACCAAAGGGGATGATGGAGGGAGTGTTGAACATTGCAAGCACTCACCCCAATCAACTGATCTGGGTTTAAACCATCATCATTCTTTAGCTCACTCCGCCAGTTTGAGATGACCCTGCTGAAAGGGCCAAGTCCAACACTGACTGTTTACATTTCTTTCTTTGTTTCCCCTAAAGTGTACTAAGGATTCTAAAGACCAAGCCCCCACCCCCTAAAATACAATAAAAAATGGCAAAACCCCAAACCCCACCTGGAGTCTGTAGAGACTGCATCTGCTTTCTGTGATTTAAATTGTGTTTGGGAGAGTGTGTAGAACTTGTTTTGGGGTGTAAAACTATTTTAAGAGTGAAAATAGCATAATTTAGTGGTTTTTCATTTGGCCTTACCTGCAGGGTTGAACAGGAACTGCATAGTATTTATTGGGCCAGTCTGTATCCAAAGGGGTTGTGAGGTGAAGAGCATCTGACTTCCCTCAGCACAAGTTTCTGGTTCAGTAATTGAGCCAGTCACCTGGGCAGACCATCCTTTGCCCCTCACACATTGTACAGCCTCTTATGTTTGGGGATAGAACACTGAGATAGCCACCTCCATTTTCTACTCCCAGCTTCTATGAGCCCTGAACAGCTCAGGGGACAATGTCAAAGTAAAAGTGGTAAAACTGTGCACTTTCTGCCTGCATATTGACTTTAAATCTGCTGTTTTTGTCTACATGTGACTGTTTAAATGACATTCCTTGTTTCCCCTAAACCATACTAAGGTTACTGAAGGTCAAGTGCCCTTCCCCCTCAAATACATGCAAAAAAGATAAAACCCTAACCTGAGTGTGTAGAGGCTGTTTAAGCTATTTTTGTGGTTTATGGTGTTGCCCGTTTGCGCCAATTGCCGCCTGGAAAGGGCTTAGGGCCAGAAACTGTATCTTCACCATAAGAACTTAAGGTAACAATCCACTACTTACATCTTTAACAATTAATGAGCCATAAAACTCTACCTATCCTACAACACACTCCTCATATACAAATACTAATCAACTCTAGATACTAGCAAATCTCTCCATTAACCGTCTAACTTTTCCATACGAAAGCAATCACACCTCGCAACCTATCACAAACAATACAATTAATTAACCACATCCTTACTAACCTACAAACACAACGTCACTCATAATGGATGCTATCTCGAAAAGTCTCCTCCCCCTATGTTCCTAAACCCTGCATGAAAATTAACCTGGTCTTCAAATTAGACAGTGTTCCCTATACTTCCATTCTACTAAATGTCTCCCTCCTTCCTACATAGCAACAATTTAGAACAGGCAAGTCGGGGATTTACACTGAAGGAGAGGCAATCTGCCTGAATCGGTTCTATTGTTATGTATGGCAACAGACAATCATCATTTAATTTTTGGCAGTTTAATAATATATCGCAAACAAAAACAGAATTCTAAACGCTATTTTTGTTTCCGGTATGTAAAACTGCCAAAAATAAAACGTTGAAGCCTGTCACATGCTCAAATGTCCCCCTCCAAATATTAAGGACAAAGCATTAACCTTTGATGTCAGAGGTAATTCTTGGAGGGGGAAATTAGAGCGTGCGTGCCAAATTATGAATCAGGTTTTTACATGCAGGAAATCGATAGACTAGCCTTGAAATCTGTAATCTCCCATCTGAATCGTTAGGGTTGGCATGTATCTCTGTACCCTCCATCCTCTGGATGCTTTATTGTCTGCAGATACTCTAAGTAACATGCCTGTGTATCTTACATTCTCTTATTTTTGCAAATTGCCCTCACAGTACCCTTGTGGCTCGGCAGACTTCCCAAGCCAAATGGGGTTCAGGAATGAGAACGAAGGGTAGATGAGGGCCGCAACTCAACGCAAAAGTGGCACAGATGAAAGGGGACCAGAGATTGTATTGCATTTATATAGCGCTTACTATCCCTGACGAGGCGATAAAGCACTTTTTTTTGGCCGGTGGAACGCTACTGAAGGTTTCCTTTACACTGTGGAGCGAATGGCAACATCCAGAAGCAGGCCAGCGCTGATGTGCTCACATCAGCGGTTCACAGAACTGGTGGAGGCCAAGATGGCAGCCAAGACAGAGTCTATGCAGTAAGAAGCACAGTGGCCAGCTGGAGTGGTGGAAACTGAAAGACAGACCAGTAATAGTGGTGAATTCAATGCAGCCATGGGACCAATGGCATAGGTAAAAGTGGGTTTCCTTCTCACCTGGCTGGGAGCTCAGTGTAGGAGGCCCTTCCTTTCCACGATCTTGGAATTCTTCCATTTGTAACTGTTATAAACACGAATGTTACTTTTACACAAATTAACAATACTCATGTTATCATCATTGGGAGGAGGGGAGGGCTAAACCAGTCCATGACAGAATTCAAATCTATGACCTGCAAGTAGCATACCAGATACCAGGAGGCAGTGTTTTGGCTGGAGAAGAAAAGTCGGAGAGAACTTAGGGCAAGGTAAGAGAGATGGAAGTGAAAACATAAAAGAGAATTTTAAGTAAATATGGAGAAAGTAGTCGTATAAAGTGAAGAGAAATAACCGACATTAAAGTAGGGGGCTAGGGAATGTGTGAAATACCTTAAGACAATGTGTAGAGAATACTGGGGGGGAGGTGGGGTGTTGGATGTTTGAGTGATGGGGAAAACGAGAAACTTGCCAATACACGGAAGAGCAGGAAGGGTTAAGCGATGCCGAATAAACTCAAGAGGAAACGCTGAGTGTGGCGCGGATATGTGTAATTGACTTAGTGAACGGTGGCGAACGATTTGAAATCAATTTTTCGCACTCTGCACGCGGGATAAAGTTCGGCGCCTTTGGACTCTGTACGCTACATAGCTGCAGTTCATGCCTCACTCATGATGGCCGCCTGCCGCAGACTGCAGTGGTGACGTCAATCACAAAAGCTCTGTTAGAGCCCTGAGCTGATTGGGTCTCAATTCACGATCGAGAAAGACAACCTGGGGCGCCGATTGGTGAAAGATAAAAATAAAACCCATCAGACTCCTGGAGTGTGATTGGCCAACAATTGATCTGTTTGGGCCGTCTCGTGCGTCATCCTCCCGGATAAGGAAAGTGGGAGGGAGGATGGGCTGGGGTAGAAGTAAACAAGACTGGGATTTCCGTCCTCAAGGTGGCTGTGTCAAAACAAATATATGTAGCACGGCAGCTTCGGTGTTCTGAAAAGCAAATAGGCAATGCTCTAGGACGAGAAACACGGAAGTACCGCTGTATATGAAACGATGTCTCTATACCCGAGGACATTCTAGTTTTCAATCTAATATCTCTAACCCTGTACATGGCAACAGTTGGATAAAGAAAAGAGAGAGATTTTGAAAAAAATCGATGCGAAATCCCCACTACAGATTCACATTGCAGTGGAGGCAAATAGCACCCCTTACCACCTTTCATGCAAAAAATACTTCACCCTCCCCCTACATGCTAGGGTGAGCCTTTCTTAAAAAGTCCTACCTGCCTGACTGTAATGACTGGAGACATAGGCGTATATATTTTCTTTATTTTATGTCAAAGGCCCGGAGGCCAACATTATGCATATCCTTTATTTTTTTTATTTTTTTTTTTATTTTTTTTTTTATTATAAACTTTTATTCTCCAAACATGCACACACACAGCTTCCCGCCTACAACCCTGGGGCCGGCAGCAAACTAGGATCATGACAATACAATATGCAAGTCGTTGCTCCTGAAAGGGAGAACGGGAGAAAATGTGCCCATCTTCGCTCAGTGTCATCCGTTCCAGGTGACCTAGCTTAATTACAGCAACTACAATCTTTTGCATAGACGCCAATGCCCCAAGCCCCTACCTCCCATTACTTCAGAAGGGTGCGCTCAACGTCTCCCAGTGTTGTATTGATAGTCTCTCGTTGTGTGCGCTTCCGACTTCGTAGTCTAAATCTAATTTTCTTAGCCCAACTTACCAACTAACCCCCCTCCCCTCCCCCCCCACTGCCTGTGCTCCTCCTCCTTTTGGGCAACTGCCTTCTCTCCGTTCTATGTCTCGTGTCCCAGTCAAATCTTCCCGCACACTCCTCATCCGTCCACTCCCTCACTCACCCTTCACTCCCATCCCGAATATCTCCCCGTGCATCTACTCTATGTGTCCTTGGTCCTTAGTATCAGCGCTTCTCGGGCGCCCCCCGTGTAGCCCTTTCTAGTGCCTTGTAAGTGTCTAGTCTTCGTTGCCCCCCCTCCCTTTCTCGCTGCCCCTCAGTCTCCTCCTGATCCTCAACCGCGTCGCTCCTTATCGACCTGTATGTCATGTATTGGTCCCAGAAGTTCCGCGGCCTACTTACAGGGGGTAATAGTTCGCTATACAGCTGGGACTGCGTACAACTGTACAACATCTCCCTTTCCCATCCACTTTTAGTTGGCAGCGGGCCACGCATCCAACGCATCGCAATCGCTCTCCGTGCCATGAGTAAACCTATGCCAGCCAGGCGACGCGCAGCTGGAGGTACACCTCTGGTGTGTCCCAGCAGAGCTAACGCCGGGTCCACCGGGAGTTCTATCTCTAGTACTCGCCCCAGCTCGAGAAAGACCTCTTCCCAGAAGTTGTTTATTCCTGGGCAGGACCAAGCCAGATGCAAGAAGTCCGCCACTGGCGCACTGCAGCGTTCACATTCGGGCGTTTGCCGGAGACCATATCTATGCAAACGTTCCGGAGTGTAATACACTCTTTGGAGAAATTTAAACTGCACAAGCCTATGCCTAGCATTCAGCGATACCTTTTTCGCATTTAGGCAGCAATCTCTCCACATTGTGTCGCTTATCTCCGTCTGTAAGTCTCGTTGCCACGCCTGTCGGGCCTTCGAGGGTTCTTGTGCTCTGTGATTCTGCCCCATCCTATATAATCGTGCTATCATCTTGCCGCTCGATTTCGTTTTTATTACGTAAGACAGCTCTGGTATTTCTGTGGGTTCCTCCATATCCGACCCCAGCAGCTCCTGCAGGGCTGTGCGGACTCTGTGCAGATGGAAACGATGCAGCAACGTCTCCGAGTTCTGTGGAGGAGCAACCTGTTCCCAGCCGACTACCTTCCCGTCCTTGAACAGGTCCCCTAGCGTGTGTATGCCTAGCTGACTGAGGGCACGCGTGACCCCCTTTTCTCGCAGCGGAGGTATCCAAATGGCCCATTCAATTGGAATCAGGGGGGAATACAGCAGTGTGCAGTCACGGCTTCTGGCCAAGGAGTGCCATGCGTGATTCGTAGACTTAATAGAGTCCAGAGTGCCCACATGTCACGTGACCGGTGCAAACACCGTCGCCGCTGGCTGGAGGGGCTTCGCAAACAGCGTTTCTAGGATCACGTGAGGTATATTGCTATCCCCGTGTATCCAAGTGTGCAAGTGCGTCGCTTGTGCCACCCTGTAGTACTGTTCTACGTCCGGTGCCCCCATACCGCCTTGCTCATAAGGTAGTGTTAGGACTTGCCACTTAACCCTCGGTTGCTTACCTCCCCATGCTAGCCGCGTGAGGGTCTGGATTAGCGCTTTAAAGAACGCCTTAGAGAGGACCACCGGTAGGTTGGTAAAAAGAAACAAGAACCTCGGAAGTACCAGCATTTTCATGAGTGCAATGCGGCCCGCAAGTGACAGCGGCAGCTGGCACCACCTGTCCACATCTTCAGTTAATTTCATGTAAGCTACACCGTAGTTTTCCCTGATCAGTACCTCCGGGTCTGGATGTAGTCTGATGCCTAAGTACCTAACCGGGTCGTCGGACCACTGCAATGGGTAGTCCATGTCGAATTTAGTTGTCACCGGAGTCAACGGGAATGCGACCGATTTGGACCAGTTCACCTTTAGACCGGATAGGGCTCCGAACTGTACCACTTCCCTTAGCACCGGTGAGAGGTTAAGTTCCGGGTCTCTAACATACAAAAGCGTGTCGTCAGCATAAGTGGATATACAAATCTTATATGTTGGGAAATTAATACCTTCATTACTGTGGTATTCTCTGAGTGCACACGCTAGTGGTTCCGCCACTAGAGCGTATAGCAGCGGGGAGAGTGGGCATCCCTGCCTTGTGCCCCTGCCGATTCCGAACGCCTCCGTGACCGTGTCCCCAACCCAACTCGCAGCCTGGCCGTTGGTCGGTAATACAGTGCTCCTATCATTTGGAGGAAGGGTTCCCCCAGTCCTAGTTTCCGTAGTACCCTGGACAAGAAAGGCCACTCCACGGAGTCGAAGGCTTTTTCCATATCCAGGAATATCGCCAATGCCTTATTCTCCGGCTTCACGTGTTGCATCGTCCCCAGGACCGTCCGAATGTTGTACGTGAGGTTCCTAGATGGGATAAAACCCGCCTGTTCCGGGGCCACCAATTCAGGGGCTAGAAGTGCAAGCCGCGTCGCCAGTACCTTAGCGTACAATTTAGCATCGACATTGATCAAGGAAAGGGGTCTGTACGAGCCGCATTCCGTGTCGGGTTTCCCAGGCTTAAGTATCGTAATGAGGAGTGCCTCACGCATAGTCGGGGGCATGGAGCCTTCCAAGCATATATCATCAAACAAGGCCGAGAGGTAGGGGACCAACTGGTCCCTAAATGATCTATAGAATCCAACAGTCAGCCCATCAGCGCCAGGAGCGCTACCAGTCCGCATACTATCTAAGGCTTCCTCTATTTCCTCCCTTTGGATGGGCATCATAAGGAACTCTCTTTGCGAATCGGACAGTAGTGGCATCTTAATATAACTCAAATAGTCGTCTATTGCCCCTTCCATTCCCGTCGATTTCGACTCGTATAAAGCAGAGTAGTACCGCCTAAATTCCCCGACTATCTGTTCCTCTTCCGTAAGGGTCTCTCCTGTACTCGAGATCAATTCGCCTATCTGCTGTGGGCGCCGTTGGTGCTTAATCATCTTAGCCAGGAGAGAGCCAGGCCTTTCACCCTCGCCGTAAGAACGTGCCGTGGCATATTTGCCCATGTGTTGAACCTCTCTGTCTGCCTCTGTGTGGTATTCTGACAGCACTTGTTTGATCTGGTCTAGTGCGTCTCCCTCCGGTTCCGCCCGATGCCTCCCCTCAAGATCTGTCAGCTGACTTTCCAAGTATGTCAGGCGCTGTCTAATAGACTTCAGGACACCGGAGTGTTTGGCCATGGCTATCCCACGTATGTAGACTTTAAAGGTCTCCCACAGCGTCTGAAAGCTTTCAACCGAGCCCGTATTTGTTTCAAAAAAGCCCTCGATTTCGTTCGCTAACTCCCCTCGGAACGCCTCGTCTAGTAAAGAGTACGGAGGGAATCGCCATGTGAAGGGGGGATCCCGCGCGCTGGCGACTCCAGGGTCAGGAGGAGAGGAGAGTGGTCAGACAGAGTGCGCGGCAACACACGACAGTCCCTCGAGGTGCTGGATAACCGTTGTGATACTAGCCAGTAGTCTATTCTAGTGTGCAGTGCATGATACGCTGAATAATGAGTGTATCCCCCTCTGGTGTTATGTCTGCTGCGCCATACATCCATGAGTTCCAAGTGCACCATCTCAGTTTTGAGTGCCGCAGCAGCAGCCGACGGGCTCCTGTGCGGCCCCGCAGATCTATCCAGATCCGGGTCCAGGACCAAGTTAAAGTCCCCTCCCCAAAGCATATTCGTGCAGTCATACTTCTTGCATCTCCGGGCCAAGTCCACGTAGAAATCAGGGGAGTCATAGTTAGGCCCATATACATTCACAAGCAATAAGTCATGCCCCCGGCCCCTGCATCTGCTGATGACGTATCTCCCCTCCGGGTCCGTCTCCAGTGACGTCAATGTGAGTTTGGAGTGCGGGTTTACCCATATTAATGTCCCCCTCGAGTGTGTGTTAAAGCCCGCCGCTACACTACATCCCGCTAACCCTTTGTGCTGTAACATCCTGCTGTTGAGTGGTAAGTGTGTCTCCTGTAAGAGAGCGAGGTCTATCTTGTGTCTGCGCAGGTAACTAAGTACCTTTCTCAGCTTTCTGAAGTCGTTGAGGCCCCTGATATTCCATGTCAGTGCCCGCACATGAGCCCGCGTATTATCGGACTGTGGTGTGTCGGTCTCACCCCCCGCCATAGTGTGTGGCGTGTGCGTCAAGTCTATTCTGCAAGCGCATCCATCTCTCCCTGGGAGCAGGGTCCAGCAGTTTACCCAGCTTGCAGTTGTCAGTCCCCAAACTGTTGAGACTCACCCAATTCTCTGCAGACAGTACTATGGCAGTCAAACATAATAACAACAACTGACACCCCCATAGAAACCCCAACTTTCCCCCCGCCACCCACAGCAGACCCACCCCAACTTGGCCCATCAGATTCCCTTCCCACCCCACCCTCCCTAGTATCACGTATAACATTCCCATGTGCTCAACGCTCTGGGGAAGTAGGCCACGGAAAAGTCAGGGGAACGTGTCCAACTCCTTCAATTCCTCTCCCGCCGCCGACCGCCAAAGCAATTCAAGTTTTTAGTCCGGCAGTCTTCCATCAGATATCTTCCGTTGCTGCCAGTTCCTGTGCCGCTGTCGCAACTGCCGCCCGTTGACCTTCATTTATCTCCACCTGAGGCGGGCGGTGCGGCCTGCGCCGCCGTCTCTGCTGTCGCCATTGTCCAGCGGATCCTGTCTCTGAGTAGTTCCCTGGTTGTGAGCCTCCCGCCGGTTCAGGTTCCTCAATGCCTAACAGCCGGCAAGCCTCCGTGAGAGATCGTAGCTGCTGCACTTTGTTGTCCCACTTGAACACAATCCGAAATGGGTGCCCCCAGCTATATGTGACGCCCTGGCGTCGAAGTTCAGCGGTAACCGGCCTGAATGCTCTACGCTTCTCCAGCGTGATGGCTGCCAGGTCCTGAAAGAGTGTCGGTGAGTGGTCACCATAGGTGACGGCGCCCATCTGTCGCGCCTTGTTGAGAATTTCCTCTTTGGTGCGAAAGTCCTGTACACACACCAGGATATCTGCTGACAATGCACTCGCAGCTCTAGGCGGACCAGTCCGATGAGCTCTGTCTAGGGCGATATTGGAATCAGCCGGCCGTCCCAGGATATGATTAAAGAGGCCTTGCGTGAACTTGAAGAGATCTGCCGTGTCCGGGGAGGACTTCACCCCTCGAATCCGGATGTTATGCCTCCTAGAACGGTTCTCCAAATCCTTCACATGCGATTGCAAGTCCACCTGCTGGTCATGGATGCGGATAATTTCTTGCTGGAGCGCTTCCATCTCTACATCTCGGCCATCGCTCTTCGTCTCGAGGTCCGCCACCCTCTCACCTATGGCGTCCGTGTCGCGCCGTAGCTCCCGAATCTCCCCCTTCAATTCCGTCTTAAGGAGCTGGAGGTCTTCTCTTAGGCCGCCAAAGAGAGATTCCAAGAAAGCCCTCGTCACCGGCTCATCTGTGCTGCGGGGGCTGTTGCCTGCTGTGCCAGCCGTTGATTTAGCGGACGCCACCTGAGAGCCAGCGCTGTGTGGGTCAGTTTTCTTCCCCATGTTGACGGGAGTGAGCAATTCTTTAATCGATCTTTCCTTGCGCACTCTGCCAGTCGCCATTCCACCCAGGCCCACCAGCAGGGCAGGTCCGAGTGGGCAAGCTAGTAGCTGGTCGCAGCACCAATAGGGAAGTTCCGGTGTGGTCGAGTCAAGTGTCCAGCACCAGTGTATCGCCCGCCGACCCTTCGGCGCCACCTATCCTCTCTGCCGTGGCACAGGCGCCAACGTTCCCCCCTTCAGGTACGGGGCTCAAGTTGCGGTCTCTGGCAGTGCAGTCTATGTGTGAGCGCCAGTAGCTGGGCCAGACAAGGTCACAAAATGGCGGCCCCCAGGTCGCTGATCTAGCAAGTCCACATAGTAACCGACCATCACCCGGGCCTTGGCTGGGGCAGCCTACTCAGGGCCCACCGAGGTAGCGGTGGCACCCCTGAATCTTCACACTACCCCCTCTGTCCCTCGCCGTCCGTCGCGTAGGAAGGGGGCCCCCCCTGTGTACCTCTAATGTCCTGGGTCATAGCAGTTGATAGGCTCCTTTCCGAACCCCTATTTGTGCAGATGAGTGGGTGCTCGGCTGCAGCGAAGCCGCAGCGGTGCCAGCCAGGCGGAGGCAAAGGGGACAGGCCCCATGCATATCCTTTATTACTGCCCAAACAAACACAGCAGCAACACAACATAATAGAATTAGAATATGACTAAAACATTCTAGAACTTAGAACATGTATAAAGCACCATGTCAAGCAGCCATCTTCCTCTTTTGTTGCTGCTAAAACACCAAGATAAGTTCACATTTTTTAAACTTATGTTGTGATTGGGTTTGAATGAAATATTATGAATTTAATGAATTTAAAAGATGGAATATAATTATTATATGTTTGTTTGGCCAGTAATAAAGGATATGCATAATATTAGCCTCCGTGCCTTTTTGAATAAAATCATGATTTTCTTTACATTAGAACTGTGGAAAATCTGCATTTGACCTTCATTTCTATTAGTTTAGACATTATGTGCACTACTAGGAAAACACTGTCTTAAGGTAACCAGACGCTGTGTTTTGAAAATGGGATATGGAAGAGAAAGGAGAGCCATGAGAATGAATGTACAACGCATGGCATATGTACGTGTTGGGTATTGTACTATTGTGTGTCTCCTGTTTATCACCGTTCCTGCTGCTCTCTCAAGTCATTGTCATCAGCTGAGCGTTCGGTAATTGTTGTATTTATTCCTGCTGCTCAGCCCAGAATGTTGGGTGTGAGAGCTAGTTAGAATGTTGAGTGTGTAAGATTGTCAGTTGAATGAAGGGCTGAGTGGCAGGAGGCTGCTTCTGGTGGGGTTTTATCCTCTTCTTCTTATCTTACCATTGCATGATTTGATTTGTTCTCCATAATTTTATTTCTATTTATTGTTGTTTATTAAAGAAGGGAGATGTGTTGTATTTATTCCTGCTGCTCAGCCTAGAATGTTGGGTGTGAGAGCTAGTTAGAATGTTGAGTGTTTAAGACTGTTAGGTGGGTGAAGGGCTGGGCGGCAGGAGGCTGCTCCTGTTGGGGTTTATCCTCTTCTTCTTACCTGCAATAAAGTACATACAAGTAACTTCAAGGACTACGCTACTTCATTTACACCAGTAATGTTGACAGATGCGTAGCTGATGAGTGACTGGAGAAGACGCAGTAGACTGCTGTTCCGCGCCTTGCCTCTCCTGTGTGTTAGAAGTTAATAAAGACTACTACTTCAACCTCTGTGTTTGGAATTGTCTTTACAGAAGTGGTGAACATTTCCAACACACCAACCCCACTATCCTCCTGCCACCACGAGCTTTCTCCACTCTCGCAAGCAAAACGTACTATGGTAAAAGAGCATGAACATCTCCTATACAATTAAAACCTGCATTGAGCTTTAGAAATTAAACTGCATTTAAAAAGTGGCACGCAGACATTTGGTGCTGCAAAGTGAAAACATGAGGCATTGATATTCACTGACTTTAGTCAGACTCTTTCTACGTAATAAATTATGTAGCCCATGTACAAGTAATTCATTGCGTTGTGTAAACTTACGAGCGGTGCCCCCAAACCACGGTGCAAGCAGCGGCGTCAATTTCGGTGGGCAGTGGTGGCATCAGGAAGGCCACAGCGTTATCGTGTAGCGAGGCAGTGCTGTCATGTATTCCTATCGGTTCTGAATCGATCCCCCTATTCCTGACCCTATTCTAGTTAAACAAACCAACAAGTTAACTAGCAGTCAGCCCATGAGGCAGAAAACCCCCATGATGCAGATACCGTTATCTGACGCAGTCACACTACGGCACAGGAACGTGTTATCTGATTAGGTCATAACGCTTGCGATCTAATTAGACAAGCGATATTCCTCCAGTCCCTGATAAGGCATACGGAGTTCTCATAACAAATCAAACCTATGACAACCTGGGCAAAACCCTGCGGCCATTGTTTTGATTTCACAGAGAACTTTAGTAAAGAATGTACTAACGAGCAAGTCGTATGACATCTTTATTGACGTATCTATGTCCATCCTTACGTCAATCTCGGCACCTTAAAGGTATAAATATTACCGATCTTGCCCTATGCAAACACACGCGTGGTGACGAGACGGAGCAGCCATACTTGCCGAAGCCGAGAGCAGAGCAGACCCCGCTGGCAGCAGCCCCGCCTTCCTGACGCGCTGAGAGACGCGCTGCTTTCTCCTGCCGAGAATCCAGCACCGGCGTTTCTGGGCAGCCCTCGCAGGCAGCCTGGAATATCGAGACCAGAGAGAGAGATACCATTCCTCATTCATCCTAACTTCCAGGTACAGAACTGAATAACCCCTCACAGAGAATTCTTTAGTTATTCACTTGGCAAAAACAAACTTAACTTAAACTGTAACTTTCTATTCCCGCCCACGCATTAGACTTAGGTCAGGTACACGGGGTAGGCGTATTTAGAAACACCAGTTGAGTACGTTTAGTCAAATGTATATGTGTATGTAAATATATTTTATTCATTTTAAACATCATATGGCTTAGAAACCATATCAATGTTTTTACAGTATTACTTTATACTATTGCTTTTAATGTATGCACTTTACTTAGCTATAAGTATTGCAATAATATCGATCCATTTCTCTTGTACGAGAAAAGAGACTGATCAATAAATAACACCTTTTTATTGAACACGCCCGTCTCTTCCTTTTCTCTACATTCTGATGAGACTAAGAATGCACGTACTGACTGAGTAAAATAATTTGCCTTTTGTTCACACGACTCTCGAGATTGACTCTTGATTAGGGGAGAGCAAAGTTGTCATGTTCTATGGTTGTCAGAAACTAAATCCCTTCTTGTCTAATCAGGGAAGTTAATTCCTCCTTGAACATTCAAGAAAGTTTCTAGCGAACTCTGAGCTACGCTGGCAAACCCAAAACTTAAGTCTAGTATCGACAGTAGTAGACCTAGTTAACGTCTGGCCTAGGCCTTTACTGCTGTAGGTATTATTCCAATGCGCAGAGCCTATTGGGAAGATAGGAACTACACTACATGGCGCCCAACGCGTTTGGAAAGGGCGATAAAACTAACGTAAGACATTTAGAGTAACTCAGTCGTGCTTTCTCACTCAGACCCCTTTTCCCAAATACTCCAAAGACGTCTGGAGTGGGTGAAAGGTTATATACTCCAAAACCTCGCAGGGGGGAACTCCTATGTATGGTTCTTGGTATAGTCAACGTTGAAGGATACACTGTTCCAAAATATTGTGCATCTAATCTTTGTTTCCATAAGAAACCTGATCTGCAAACAAACAAAATAACCTTCAGGACAGTAAAATGTCAGACAATGAAGAAGAAAGAGAGGCAGTTAGATTAGCAGCTGAACTCGCAGCAGCTGATGCTGCAGCACTAGATGCAGACCAGGATATAATACTCATCCCGGTCATCAAAAGGAGATCTATAACCCTGAAACTTATAGAAAATGGACTGACACCTAGAGGTGGCACAGTCATATTCGTAATTGAGGCACACGAATATCGGCAGACAGAGGTATATTATTCATGGATACATTTTCCAGCAGCTAATGCTGTAACAAAGTACTTCCACTATTACAAAATAGAGGAACCTCCTAATGAGTACACTCCTTTCGAGGAAGTGGAAGTACCACTCAAATTCCAAGAGCATTTGCTCTTATTTGATGGCGCCCTAAAACATAACAATCACATCACCAGGCTCGGTCCTTTAGGTAGACCAGGAGCAACGTGGCCGGTACTAGCCGGATACACACCACATCCAGACTTCGAAAGAATGCCTGCAGCAGATCTTTTAGTACAACTAAAGCAATTAATAAAAATTCATAGACAATTAGTACAGTATGTGATGCGGACTTCAACAATTCAGCCAGCGATTAAACTTCCACAGCTGACCCCTCACCAGGGGAACACAAATAAAATTACACCACAGAACATCCAATCCTGCCTAGGTAAAGTACCGGCTAAACGGGAACAAATACCATTCTGGTTGGCACAGAAAATTACCCAAATAGAGGCGGTGTTTCCTGACACCACCCCACTAGAAAAACACAGGATTCTGACTATCTGTCTTCCAATGGGAATCGCACCACACATAGAGGACTGTGACACTTGGGGTACAGTCTTTGCTTCCATCTACACAAAAACGCACGGTGTTCCATCCATTTCGGTGATACCAGATGTGCTAAAACAAATTCAAGACGAATACGGTCCAGAACCTGCTTTAACTCTTGGTATGAAGTTACTGAAAGACTTCAAGCAGGTCTCGGCTATATTATTAGCCAATATAAAAGGTGAAGCAGCAAACGTGGCGATCCGCCAGAGGTTAAAAGAGACAGATATAGCAGACCAACCAGCTGAAATTGCCAGAATCATAGAAAAATCCTATGAGGAACTAGGTAGAGATAGTTTAGGTGGAATACCAGTAAAACCGCAACTGACTGAAAGTCCAGAAAAAATATTTTTTAATAACAATTCACCAAAAAAGAACTGGGATGGAAACAAACAATCCAATCCTAAAGAAAAGAAATTCCAGTCCAGAGGAAGGTCTCCTAGGCGAAGAGAAAAATCTCCAAACCGAAGACAGAGGTCACCGCAGAGTGACCCCTCTGGGAATAGATATAACCTTAGAAATAGGGATAATATTAAAAAACCTGATAGATATCAAGACATTGATACACGTCCCTCTCAATCTTTTCAGACTTCCTCGCAGAAATCGGAAAGAAGAGGACGATCAGAACAAAGAGAAGAGCACGCCAAGTCCAAAGACAAGGAACCTGCTCAGCTAAAAAAGAAATTACAATTTCCAAAAAAGAAGGTAGCCAGTATCAAGGTAGTTAACAATGCCGAGAATACTGAGGACACAACTGAAAAACGGAGAGTGGGCTCAGACAATGCTAGACAGTGCAGCAGAAGTGAGCATAGCTCGCAAAGTCCTTATGAATCATCTGGAGACAGTGGACACGAATGAATATCTTCAAGTGGAAACTGCAGACACCAGGGTTAGCAAACCCCACAAGATATACGAGATAACATTACGTATAGAGGGAGATAAGACTAGGAAAATAAGGGGACTATTTTGGGATAATCTCTCCAAGGGCTATGATATCCTTCTAGCTGAAAAAGACTGGCCACCAGAGTTTGTCAGGGAGTGCCCTCATGGCGAAGAAATAATTATGCCTGCCTTCTCAAATCAAATTCCAATTCATAAAAAATACACACTTGCTAGAAAGTGGGCAGTGGCTCTAGCACCTGCTTTATATAAAAATCACGTGGGATGGGATGAGGACTCTCCTCCTCACAAAATCCAGTTAAAATCACAACCTACTGCACAAAGGCAGTACCCAATTAAGCAAGAAGCTAAAAAACAGGTAAATGAAATACTAGATCAGCTAGAATACCAGGGGGTGATTGAAACTTGCACCTCACAAATGAACAATCCTTTGTTTCCGGTCTCCAAACCAGACAATTCATATCGTCTAGTTTTGGATTACCGACACCTTAACACATGTTGCAAAACTTTTGCAGTGCAAAACTCACACAGTGCTGCACTAATGAATAACATAGTGCGCAAAAAATACAAAACAACCTTGGACATCTCCAATGGATTCTTTTGTCAAAACATAGCACCAGAGAGCAGATATTTAACTGCATTCTCAGTAAATGGCACTCAAAAACAATTCTGTCGATTAGCCCAGGGGTACAAGAACAGCCCGGGGGTATTCTCAGCGAGAGTAACAGAATTACTACAACTATATGATGATGAAGCATTATCTTATGTCGATGACATTTACTTAACAGATGATGACTTGGATACTCACTTGAAGAGAGTGAACACCATAATACTTGGGTTCGCAGCTGAGGGTTACAAATTCAACTTTAAAAAATCCAGAATTGCCCATCTGAAGGTCCAGTACGTAGGATATGAATTATCAAGTATAGCCTGGCTGACAATTTTCTAAGAACTAGAAGAATTAAAAAATCTAGAATATGAAGAAACATATCCTCTGCCAACCGACATTCTGCCCTTACGACATTACGCCTGTGTAATCTATACAGACGGACATGCTCAACCCTCCGTTTGGGGAGAACAAGCATACAACCCCACATGTGAGATTACAAAAGAAGTGTGGCGCGGAGGTAAACTAAAACCTCTATTAACAAAGACACACTCAGTAGAAAATAATTCAGAACAACAAACTGAAATAATAGCATTGAAAATGGCGCTAGATAATGCGGATCGCGAATTCCCGACACTTATAGTGTCAGATTCATATTACTGCGTCAAATCATACAACAAGGATTTGCAGACATGGATTCAAAACGGTTACAAAGATTACACAGATGCACCAATAAAGCAGAAACTGCTCTGGGAACAAATAGCTCTTTTACAAAAAGAACTACCAAAGACTCACGTGACACACTCACTGAGTCATCAGCGTGATGGCGTTCACGTTGTAAGGAATTCATTGGCTGAAACAGCCGCAGCGGCAGCCACTAAATCGGCTCCCGTAGTTCGAAAAAAGCGTACATTAAAATACATTGACGGTGAAACAGTGCTGGCGGTGAAAACGTCATCAAAAGGCGACTGCTCAGCGTTACCGATCAACTATCCACTCAATTATACATACATAATCGATGCAAACTCCGTCCCTTTTGCTCGAATCCCTGGAGTGGGGGATAGAGTGATTCCAAACATGGACAGGAGAAACTTGTTAATCGCAGACGCACACATGGGCGAGGGTCTCAGACACCTTAAATTAAAAGATTCTCTGGAAGAATTACAATCACGGTACTGGTGGCCAGGCATGAGTCTGCGTCACGCCATGTTTGTAAAACGCTGCCCAAACTGCAATAGAGATCGCAGTGGGGAGAGAAACAGTTTGATACCTCGTCGTATTACGGCAGATAATATTACCAGTAAAAAGAATGGCTTGCGATTAACATATACAGGCTAGTTTCCACTTATAATGTAGATCACCAGCACTCGGCTGACGTCCGGACTGTTATACAAGATTTGCGAGTCTAAATGGCATATACGCTAAGAGCATGCTACGTTCGACCATTGTTTTCACTCAAGCCCACCAGCCTGGGGGGAAACATGGCCGAATGAGCACAGTCCAGCGGGAATCTTCTCACTTCCTTCCTGAGGGTACGGGATGGTGTAAAGAAAAAACCAAGGCATAAAGCAATCTATAGCAGAAAGGATATTAGGTTCGGGAGCTGGGTGGGTCAAACATCTAATAAGTGTCCAACGTAGTCTCAATAACTTGCCAAGAAATTCTCTGAAGGGATTCAGTGCGTACGAATTATTATTTGGAACTAGGATGATGATCTCTGACATTGATAGTCAGACTTCAGTGGTGAAAGAAAAAACCTTTGATATCAAAGACCGTTTGGCTATTTTGCAGGACTTAAACAAAACAAGAAAAGACCTGAGCAACATAAAGTTGAAACAACAGCCAACAACCACTGAAGAACCACCACCTGTCCCAGCAAGACCTGTCTGGATTCCAAAAGTCGGGGATCTAGTCAGGGAAAAGATCGCGGTAAAGAAGGAATTTGGGCCTTCTTACAGAAAAGCAGTTCCTGTCTTGTCTGTCAACGGGACAAGATCAGTTGTACTACCGCCACTTGCTGGTAAAAAGGAGAACCGAGTTGTATCCATCGACCTGGTAAAACCACAACATGTGGCCGATAACAAACAGTAGGCCAAGTGGACTCCCAATAAGTAGCAGAACACCAAGGTTTGCTACCAGTACAGAGGTCCTATCAAAGAGGCTCATCACATTCGAGACGCCTACAGAAGAACAACAAGGACTATGCAACAATGCAATAGAACTCAGACCTCTGAAAACCCAAATAAAAACATTTAGCAGAGACACACCAATCTATAATGAAGTACCAAGTGAAAATGCAAGAAACAATAATCCAGAAGCAATTGGAACAATTGACAGAACTGCATCCGGCTACTTCATAAACTTCGATGATTCCTCTGAAAGCCTCAGTGAATCAAAGACACAGCCATCATCAAAATCCTTTAAAGACAAAGCTAAGGAACTTTTGAAACAACTGAAAGAAACATATCTGGTTTCCCCATGGATTGAATTTTGGGTGGGTTTTGGTGCATTTATCCTCATACTTTGGCTCATCATGGTACTTACTTTGGGACGCTTCATTGAGGGAAAATATGCTAAAATGGACACAGCAAGTCAGAACATCAACTTGATCCTCAAACCACACACATCTTCACACGTCGAGAAAAGAGAACTTTCTTCAGCCAACTTCACAGCCAATCCGATACCTGGTGGGGTAGCCTGGGACAACACTGACTATGAAATTTATGGTCCGGTCGAGATCCTGAAATATCCACACCAAATTAAGATCTCCTTGAGTGACTTTGCAAAACCAAACTCATTTGCTGATGATTGGGACTTCGAAAGCATTAATAATATGATGTCTGACTTAGTAATGTCTGCTAAATTTACCAAACATGATTATTTGCAGGGTTCTACAAATTATGACAGTATGTATTGCTATAACCACTATGGTAATCACTTTTTACATAGATCTGCACAACCTAGAAATGTTTTAAATTATAATCAATGGGAACATTGTGCAACACCTCCAAAAGGGAGCTCAAGAACCGTTTACGACAAATATTCATATTTTTCAGGTTTTAACACAAGTAATGCTGAAACATTTTATTTTAAATTGTCAAACAAGACAGGAACCAAGACCATGATAACCAACACAAAATTGTTATATTCAGACTCATTTTTTGCACAAATGAATACTTTTGGATTTGATTATTGGGACAAAAATGTTGAATTGAAAAGTGTTTGGGGTACAAAAGAATGGCAAGTACAGGGTATAGAAGCTTTGTTTAGAGCCTGCATGATCCCAGAACAAATGATATTTTTAAATGACACTGTTCAACAAACCACCTGTCTTGGCTTAGCCAAAATCAAAGATTTAATTAAACCGTCTATTCCAAAGCCAACAATGTTTAGCAATAACTCTGATACAGATGAAGAGATAGACGTAAACCATTTATTAAACCAAAACAGAACACATCCTGATTGGAAACAGTGGTTGATCTGGCCCACAGATACTAATAACTGTCAAGACAGATTCCTGAACAAAACACAGGGTTTCAAAATGAACAGGCCAGACCCTAGATATCCTCAAAGACATCACCCAGGGATAATAACCACCTACAGTGTGGGCAAATTATGCCTTCAATGGCTACAAACTTCCACACTGGCTGAAATTAAGCAACACCTAACTTTACTTACTGATGGTGCTGACTTGCGTGATTTCACCTTGGGACCACGCAAACAGCGTCAAAAGCGTTTCATAGCAGCCTCTGTATATGCAGCATACAATGAGGCCTGGAAGGTTAATCAAATTGAAACAGCAGAGAGAATACGGGAAATTGACCGTATTAATTTGGAAAAATCACTTTCTGTAGTGGACAATGGGTTAATGACTCTGTCCTCCAGAATTTTTTCATTGGACAGCATTGTGTCTTCAGCAATCGATATATTATCGCAAGACTTACTGTTATTACAACATGGTCAGTCACAATTGCGTTCTATTGTACAGCTTGGTTGGACGTTACAAAATCTGCGTTCAGGCTATGTGCCTTGGCGTTTAATCAACACAACGTCACTATTCCAAATCTTTAACCTTACTGATAGACAAATCGGTATGGCACAAAAGGGTGCTGATTATACAATCTTGAGCATTGAAAAACTAGAAAGATTACCAATGACAATGTCAGAACGACCTGTCAGTGAATGGATAATACACGGAATCATAAATATTCCAATCTCAAC
The DNA here is from genome assembly GCF_964261635.1 of Lissotriton helveticus. Taxonomy (NCBI): domain Eukaryota; kingdom Metazoa; phylum Chordata; class Amphibia; order Caudata; family Salamandridae; genus Lissotriton; species Lissotriton helveticus. The sequence continues at coordinate 182,978,382 of NC_136068.1, read as the reverse complement.
CTTCAGGTTTCAATACTGCCAAAAATATATACAGGCTGGCATGTACGAGAAATTGGGAAAGGGGTACCTTAAAACAACATGGAACCTGCCCTATTCACATGCATGTGTCAGTAATAAAGGCCAGAAAGTGTTTCTTAGTGGCAACAATTGTGCGATGTCACTAAGCGGCACGCTTCTGTGTAACGGAATTAGTTTGCATGGAGCCTGTGAAGGGAATTCATACAACCTTTCATGTCACCAGCAAGGCGCACCTGCAACTGAAATAGAACCATTCTTTTAAAGACTCTATAATGGGAGTTACATTCTTATTGTAGACCGCAGATGTTGTAGTCTTATGCCCGGGACTCCTTATCTAGTTACTACGACTGCGAAGGTCAAGTGCTGTGGACGCTCATTGTTCCCCAGCTCCTTCCCAGACAGGGAGGCAAGGGCATGGCCCGATTTGAAAATTACTTCTATTCGAATAGATACTTTAAGCAGAATGAAAACAGTCCTTCTTCAGACGCCTACCAGTCTCTCGTCATCAAAAGAAACGTATGATCTACAAGTCGCAAGGACGACTGCAGAGATACATACATTATTATCAACTAATTCCCCCGTACATTTCGCGGAAATCCTAAATGAAATCTTAAATATTTCTGATACCACTGGGGTCTCAAAGGTATTTAAGACAGTATTTTCGATGGCATTAACACCATTCAAAGCCATACTGGGTATTTTTCCAGATTTCGTCCATTCGATTTTTGGCGGACTTCCCCTGATCCTGGGACTAATTGCAGGAATCCTATTCTTAGTCCTTATTTTTCGTTATGGCAACCCATGTCACAGACAAAACTCTTGCGACAAGGGAAGAAACAATCCTAGCCATTGGATACCGGGACCGGATATCAAAAATCCTGGGACTCTCCCGGCTTAGAGACCTGAACATGACTTGGTTTCTATCATTTCGACCAATGTGGCAAAGATGTATTTTACCTGTATTGAGGTGTCTGCTATGCGGAGAAGAATGCGTGTTAGACACCTGTCTGACGCTACAATCGGATGCGCCGATGGATGCAGAAACATTGTTGAGCCCGATTAAGGTTCATGCTTTGTGCTGCCCTCAAAGGCTACCAATCCTGATGACGGCATTCGTGGAAGCTTCACCACTACGATTGATGGGTAGTGAAGTTCAAGATGAAAGCAGCATCGAACAGGTACGACCTTCTGTCAGTAATGCAAATCAGAATGTCAATGGAGACAATCATGCGCATGAATGCATGATTATACCTATTTCCGAGTTAGTGGAACTTTCCCAGGAAGCTGTTGACAGTTTTTTCGAAAGCCTAAATGATATGATGTTCTCACCCGAACAGAAATAGAGACTTTTGAGCAAGCTCGCACACGGCGTTCCCTGAATTCGGCCTTCAACTTTAAAAATAAAGTCACATGAACATTTTCGCTCCAGTTCACGGACAGCAGTTTTTTCAGCAGCCCCAAATATTTTTGCATATTTTTCGGGACACTATCTTCTGCTTAAAGTAAGAACTATTCTTAGAGAACTAAGGTTTCTAAATTTTAGATAGCTTATAGACATTAGCTGCCCGCTGGCATGTTCATAAAGATATTTTATTCTGTGATGGAATGGTCTCGAAACTTTTTTCTGTCAGAAACCATTTCATGTGTAATTCTCATATACCAAATAAGCAATAATGTATACAAATGCGATTTCTTTGGCATTTTTCTACAGCTTGAGTGCATACCATATATATATGTCTGCAATTTTTTTCAGTATATTTGAAAATTTCGAAATGCATTTATGTATTTTTGGGGTGGTAAGGTATACACACTACTCTATAGTATGTTGTACTATGTTATACTATGCCTAGATTAGTAAATATGTCCATAGTTAGCGTGGAGTGGGTGTCATGTATTCCTATCGGTTCTGAATCGATCCCCCTATTCCTGACCCTATTCTAGTTAAACAAACCAACAAGTTAACTAGCAGTCAGCCCATGAGGCAGAAAACCCCCATGATGCAGATACCGTTATCTGACGCAGTCACACTACGGCACAGGAACGTGTTATCTGATTAGGTCATAACGCTTGCGATCTAATTAGACAAGCGATATTCCTCCAGTCCCTGATAAGGCATACGGAGTTCTCATAACAAATCAAACCTATGACAACCTGGGCAAAACCCTGCGGCCATTGTTTTGATTTCACAGAGAACTTTAGTAAAGAATGTACTAACGAGCAAGTCGTATGACATCTTTATTGACGTATCTATGTCCATCCTTACGTCAATCTCGGCACCTTAAAGGTATAAATATTACCGATCTTGCCCTATGCAAACACACGCGTGGTGACGAGACGGAGCAGCCATACTTGCCGAAGCCGAGAGCAGAGCAGACCCCGCTGGCAGCAGCCCCGCCTTCCTGACGCGCTGAGAAACGCGCTGCTTTCTCCTGCCGAGAATCCAGCACCGGCGTTTCTGGGCAGCCCTCGTAGGCAGCCTGGAATATCGAGACCAGAGAGAGAGATACCATTCCTCATTCATCCTAACTTCCAGGTACAGAACTGAATAACCCCTCACAGAGAATTCTTTAGTTATTCACTTGGCAAAAACAAACTTAACTTAAACTGTAACTTTCTATTCCCGCCCACGCATTAGACTTAGGTCAGGTACACGGGGTAGGCGTATTTAGAAACACCAGTTGAGTACGTTTAGTCAAATGTATATGTGTATGTAAATATATTTTATTCATTTTAAACATCATATGGCTTAGAAACCATATCAATGTTTTTACAGTATTACTTTATACTATTGCTTTTAATGTATGCACTTTACTTAGCTATAAGTATTGCAATAATATCGATCCATTTCTCTTGTACGAGAAAAGAGACTGATCAATAAATAACACCTTTTTATTGAACACGCCCGTCTCTTCCTTTTCTCTACATTCTGATGAGACTAAGAATGCACGTACTGACTGAGTAAAATAATTTGCCTTTTGTTCACACGACTCTCGAGATTGACTCTTGATTAGGGGAGAGCAAAGTTGTCATGTTCTATGGTTGTCAGAAACTAAATCCCTTCTTGTCTAATCAGGGAAGTTAATTCCTCCTTGAACATTCGAGAAAGTTTCTAGCGAACTCTGAGCTACGCTGGCAAACCCAAAACTTAAGTCTAGTATCGACAGTAGTAGACCTAGTTAACGTCTGGCCTAGGCCTTTACTGCTGTAGGTATCATTCCAATGCGCAGAGCCTATTGGGAAGATAGGAACTACACTACAGTGCAGAGTGCGGGCCCACAGGTCGCGGTGCGAGCAGCGGCTCTGTGATAGCGTCAGCAGGCGTCGTCGGTGAGACCAGGGTCGCGTTGCGGCATTGCCTTCTGGGGTGCCATCAGGACACGGGTTCAGCAGGGTCGTCGTAGACGTCGCCCAGTGGCGTTCTTCAGGTTGCAGCACAAAACACACAGTCTCCAGTGCTGCGGGTCGAAGAACCTGAAGTCTTTGCTGTTCCTGAGACTTCATGAACAGGGGGCAAGCTCTACCTCAAGCCCTTGGAGAGTCTCACCAGTTCGGTTGCAGAAAATCCAGTCTAGGCCTTTCACTGCCCAAGACAGAAGCAGCCACTGCAGGTCAGCCCAGCAAAGCATGCAGCAAAGCGGTCGGTCCTTTTAGCAGTTTCTCCGGCTCTTCTTATGTGCAGTCTTCTTGATCAAGATGAGTTCTACAGTTCAGGGGTCTGGGACCCAGTATTTGTACACAAAGATCCTTTGATCTTCCAGGCAGAGGGTGTCAGTGTCCGGCCAGAACCAGTTGGGCCTTCTCAGGCTTGAATTCCTGCCAGGAGGTGGGGACGGCTTTGTCAGAGGAAGACTAGGCCCTTTGAGGTGCAAGGAAATCTCCTCCCCTTCCCCCATCGTAACCCAGGCCTATTTAGCCCTTTCCTGACCTACCTAGACTATCGGGAGCAACCCTGCTTCTAGCCACCTATCGTCCAAATACCAGACAGGCAATCCACATTCCAGCAGAGGCACACAGGATGACCGAGCAAAATAATACCCGCTTTCTAAAAGTGGCCTCTATGAACTCAGAATTAAAAGGGCACCCTCGCTAAAGGCTGCGTCTTTAGACGCTGAGTTCAGGCATAACAAACTTCATTCACTTATACCTTTTTCGGGCTACGTACGTGAGTGGCACAATCCGTGCTGCAGGCCCACAGGTAACGGTTGACTCACAAGCCCCGGCACCCGCAGAGCCCTTTACTGGAGACTGACAAGTAAGTCACACATCCAATCATAACACAATTTACCACAGGAGCACCAGCAGTGCAAAAGTGCACAGAAACATTATACCAGCAAACACAGAGTAAAAACCGGAAGGTCAGATAGCAAAAACTCAGGGGAAACACGCCAAAAGATGCCAAGTCTAACATGGGGTTAAAAGTATATAACCGAATAAACAAGAAACATGGAGTAGCGGACTAAGGAGCGGTCTACACTAATGCTCTTGAGGATTTAAACATTTATTACACACCTACTGTTCGAGTCGTTGTTGATCACTACAAATTTTATCCCAGAAACCAGGGTAAAGAGGAACCTAGAGAGGATTACGAATCTGCTTTGAAGAATCTGGCCCTTACATGTCATTTTGGTACCCGGCACGACAATCTTATTAGAGATCAAATAACGATGCAAGCCTCTGATATTAGTATTCAGGACAATCTGTTGGCCAAGGGGGAAAGTCCACAGTAAAAGCTTCAAAGGTTTCAATAGAAGATGATGTTACAAATGTGGCAGTGCCAATCATTTGACAAATTACAGAAAATGCTCTGCACAAAAACTGAAATGTTCCAAGTGCGGAATTATGGGTCACTTTCAAAAAGTGTGTCAGAAAATGTCAAGCAGTTCTGTTAAGATGCTGGAACAGTATGATGGGGGTTCCACTCGTACATCGAAAGACGAAGAATTGAACACGTGTGCGCTCAGTGTAGAGGATGTACAGGTTTTGTAAATTGACAATGAGGAGATGGGGAAAGAAAAACAAACGTATGCAAGATATCAATGGGAGGGTTTGATATATCCATTGTTGCAGATTCAGGATCTCCGTACATGATCGTTAACAAAGATATGTGAGAAGATTCTTTTTTGTAAGCCTTAGTTTGTGAGTTAGAATAGTTAAACATCTGCATCAAAACATTCACTGGAGATCCCAAAGATATAGTAGTGTTTAGGAAATTGCAATTCCAGCTCAAAGACACTGAGGCCATAGGGAAACTAATGTTTCTAAAATGGGTCAGTCAGTTTTAGGATGGAAGCTAGGAATCAACTTGTATCCTAACAGTCCTGAACCTGTTCTCATAGTACAACCTGATGAAGAATTCAGTAAGTCAGTCTTAAAGACGTTTCCCAAAGTAGTTCCAGGGAATATAGGGAAGTTGAGAGGTTTCTGGCATAATATTTGTGTGAAACAGGATGCCAAACCCCATGCAAATAAGGTTAGGAACATTCCGTTTTCAATGAAGAATGAGGACAAGGTGCAATTGGAAAAGTTACAAAAGGAGGGAGTCATGGAGCTAATGGAATCTTCTGAATGGGTGGCCCCCTTAGTAGTTGCCAAAAGAGCAAATGGCAAGTTGAGACTTTGCGTAGATCTTTGTGACCTAAATAATAATATTCTGATTGACCAATTTCCCCTACCACGCATCAATTAAATGTTTGCTTTTACCAAGGGATTTAAATGGTTTTCTACCATCTCCTTAAAGCTGCTAATCATCAAGTTTATCTACAGACAGATATCAGAAGTCTAACGTTGTTACACCATACGGGTGTTAATGTTTCAAGAGAGTACAGTTTGGTCTGGCCTCTGCTACGCCCATGTTCTAGAGGTTCATGCAGGTGATTTTTAAAGATGTGCAAAACGATGGAAGAACATGATAAAAAAAATTGTTCCATGTGCTCAGTATTTTAGAGAACAGAGGGTTACCCACAAAACATTGTAAATGTAGATTTGCATGTAATGAGGTTACATATTTGAGACACCCGGCCACAGGGGATGGCATTAAACCCAAGAAGGAACTACTGGTTGCCATTAGGAAGGCAACAGAGCATAAGAACAACAAGGACTTAAGGACTTTCCATGGGTTAGTGCGGAAGGCACAACGTCTATTTCGACCGGCACAAACGCATCTAGGGGGCTTACACTATGCTCTCCATTCCATTACAGTTTTTCTTCCTCGCCTGCACAGAGCTCTTGTTCTGCACGCTCCGTACGTGCTAGTTCCTGCCTACCTTTCTCTTTTATTTACTTTTTTTTTTTTTTTTTGGAAACCTTTATTGGTATAGACAGGATATACAAATCTGGGCCTACAACCAAACTGGCCGGCCACAACACGTGAGAGCAGTCAAGAAGTCCAGAATGGAATTACAGAATCAATCATAGAGGAACGGAAGCAATATAATCTTAAAAAGGGGGGGGAGGAGAGAAGATCCAAACGGCCAGCAAACAGGAGCAATGAAGGTTATTTTTTATAATAGGGCAAAAAGGAGCATGACTGGCAGGGCGACAATATAGAAGAATCCGGATTCCCAAATCAAACTATTGGTAACAGAAGGGCTAACGGGCAGTTATGCAGGAATGTCAACACTGTATATATCAGAATTAAAAACAGGGCCGTGAACACAAGTCAATATATAAGTAAGAACGACTTTGTATCCCCACTACCCAGTAGCACATCGGAAACAGAACAGAGGGGGCCGGAATAATGACAACACCCAGACTAACCCGTCATACTAACCTTGGGAGAAAGGAAAAAAGGGGGGAGGGAGGGGGGGGGAAAGGAAAGAAAAGAGGGAGAGAAAAACACAGACTGAAAGAAAAGAATGCCGCGCCTAAACAAGCGTCCCGTAGCAAAGAACACATAAAAGAGCAATAATATCAACAACGAGGAGGGCATGGGAGTCGCAATGAAAAGCAGCCGAACTACAAAAATAAGAACAGCGACATTACAGACCCTGTCCCAAACATACCACGGAAGGCAAGGACAGACGCGGCACTCCAATAAAGAGATACAAAATGGCCATAGAACTGAGGAAAATAAAACATCAATTAAGACCCAACCCACCCATCCCACCCAGCACCCCTGCAGAAGGCTATGGCCTACCCTCCAAACAGCGCGCCTGTCGCCCTAAACCAGAACCCGAAATGTAGTAAAGACAAGAGAAAAGAAGAATATAGAGACAAAAAGGAACATAAAAACAAAAGAAATAAACGGGAGGGAGGAGCAAAAGAGCAGAAACAAATACGGTCGGCCACCGAACATTTTTAATTTAATTCGCAGTTAGTAGAAAAATAGATAACAAAAAACAAAAAACATAAACAATTCATCCAGAGAGCAATATCAATGAAAAACATAATAAAAGCTTATTGATTAACATAAATGACAAAAGCTACATTCCCATATTTCGAAAATATAAGCAAACATAATCCTAATTCCCACCCCATATTTTATAAACCTTCATCAAGGCTCCTACTCTTTGGGAGTACAGCTTCTCCTTCGCCTCAATTCAAGACTTCTTAAGTAGCTATTGTGCAAATGTTGGAGAGTCAACATCTCTCCACCTCTGCAAAATCAGAGATCTGGCCACACCCGGTCCAGCAAAACTGCCCAGTAAAACTCTGAGTAGGCGGTGGACAAAATTAGACATGAATGACTGGATAGAGGCACTGAACACGAGCGAACCCCAGGCCAACCAGGACATTGGCAGGGCTAATGTGGAATTTAACCAATGGATTGAATTATCATTGGATAAGGTGCTTCCAAAAATAAACATCTCAAAAAAGAAAGGCTCCACTAAACAACCTTGGTTTACTTCTGAGCTAAGGTCACTAAAACAAGAATGTAAACGGTTGGAGAGACAGTGGCGAAAACATTTCGAGGAAGAGAGAAAAACCAAATATAAACTCTCTCTAAAAAAATATAAATCCGCCCTTAACGTGGCCAAATCCACTTTTTTCGCAGAAAAAATAGAGATCTCGGCCAATGCCCCAAGAGAGATGTTCAAGATAGCTAACTCTCTGTTAAAAGCCCCCGACCCGCCATCACCACCACTCAGCACGGAGGAGGCTGATGCTCACTGCAACAACCTGGCAAATTTTTTTGCTGAAAAAATTCAGAAGATCCTCCTGTCCCTCCCCCCTCTATCTTTGGAAGAACCAATCCTCCCTCTGACTGATGAAACTGATTTCACTCTGCCTTGCCTTTCTTTCTTCTTCCCCCTTAGCACTGAGCCTTTACCCTCACTCTTCAACTCTGTAAAAAGCGGATCCCCGTTAGACCCAGCCCCTATGAATATTCTAAAGCTGGCCCTGCCTAATATCAGTACACACATCATCCATCTAGTCAACACCTCACTTGAATCAGGAAGGGTACCCCAAGACTGGAAACTGGCCATGGTTAGGGCCCTGTTAAAAAAGCCTCATCTCGACCCCCAGGACTTTTCCAACTATCGTCCCATTTCCTTGCTCCCGGGCATTAGTAAACTTGCCGAGAAATGGGTAAATAAACAATTAGCATCCTTTTTGGAGACCCACAACCTACTCCATCCAACCCAAACTGGGTTTCGGAGAGGGCAGGGAACGGAGACGGCACTGTTGAGGGTGGTAGAGGATTCCAGGAGGATTCTGGACGCAGGTGGCAGCGCGGCCATTATCCTTCTGGACCTCAGTGCCGCCTTCGACACGGTGAACCACCGGGTCCTCCTGTCTCGTCTCAGAAAGCTGGGCGTCAAAGACAGGGCACTCATGTGGCTGGAATCCTTTCTTGGTGACAGATCTTTTAAGGTCTTCTCAGAAAATAGCTGCTCTCCACTAATGCCATTACAGTGTGGGGTGCCACAGGGTTCCTCCCTTAGCCCCACACTGTTTAATGTATATATGGCGCCCCTGGCGGAAGTAGTAGCTCCCTTTGGGATCCAACTGGTAAGCTATGCTGACGACACCCAGCTAGTTGTCTCTCTCAATCAGGTGGAATCCGCCCCCTCCAGGCTTTGCCGTTGCCTGGAGGCAGTAGCAAACTGGATGGACTTGTCCCACTTGAAATTGAATGGAGGAAAAACAGAGCTGATGCTATTAGGAAAACGAGCCATATTCAATAACACGATACATTGCCCCCCTTGTATGGGTCCAGGACCTACCCCAAAGACCGAGATAAAGAGTCTCGGGTTTTGGTTGGATGCAGAGTTGTCATTCAAGACCCAGGCAAGGAGGACAGTGGCCACCTGCTTCGGATTGCTGAAAACAATTCGAAAAATCCTCCCTCAGCTACCCGAAGCAGCAAAGAAAACCATAGTCCAGTCCCTTATTCTGTCTAGGCTGGACTATGGAAATGCTATCTATCTTGGAGCCCCCGTGTCGGTTATCCGGCAACTTCAGGTTGTCCAGAATTCCGCAGCACGGCTACTTACGGGCACCAACCATCGTACATCAGCCAAGCCCGCACTCTGCACCTTGCACTGGCTCCCCATAAAGGAGCGAATCCATTTTAAGACACTCTGCACGGTCCATAAAACACTCTATGGGAGTGGCCCCCCCATTCTAGATGACATGATCAGACCATACAAACCCACCAGGAATCTCCGCTCGAACCAACAAAACCTGCTGATAGCTCCCAGGATCAGCAGAGCCCGCACAGGAGGTCGTCTGTTCTCCCACAATGCGGCTGGGCTGTGGAATGCTCTTCCTCCACCTCTTCGTCAGGAGCCTAACCTTCTTGTCTTTCGGAAAAAGTTAAAAACTCTTCTGTTTCCAAAAACTAGATAATTCAGATCTCCTTTTTTAATTCATCCCTGTCTGGTCAGTTTTAAGCGCTGGGATGCTCCCGAGTGGCCATGCGCTATAAAAGAACCTTTAATAATAATAATAATAAGTGATGCAATAAAGATATACTGTTGCTGAGAAATAGATAAGCCAGATATATTATACATACCAAAAAGAACCAAACTTGGTTTTGATAAAGATCAATTCAAAATGGTCAGGCGATTTCAGTAGATGTTTCCTAAGTTAAATTTGCCCGGCGTAAAACGCCTCTAATACCATACGGAAGACAGGAAACAAGTTTTATTCCGACGGAGTAGAACACATCAGATCGGACAACAAGGTATCGTCTCGAGGTGCTCTCTCAACCTCTCTGAGACCTGGTCTTTTATACCCGGGTTTAAGACATGTGAACGCTCTTTATTACAACAAGACATTGTAAAGGAAGAAAACGACATCCCCGGCACCCCCCCCAGTTCCGGCCCATTCCAACACATGACAACAGTAGAGGCCCTTTCCCCTCATATGATTGGGAGGGGGCTATCACGCAGCTGAGTGTTCTGCCGATTCCTTTGGAATGTGTGCGCCTGATCGAATCTCAGGGGGTGGGGAGGTCGTGATCAATAGTGGCTCCTTTCAGGAGAGGCGAGTGCATACAGTAGTGGGCAATAAACTGTATCCTCGGGCTAAGGGATGACCAGCGGTTCGTACAGGCAGTCAGGCTCAGACGAAGGGGTCATCAAAGGAGGGGTATTCATGGACGGAAAGGAGGTGTTGGTCAGGCGCGGGGTGTGATTCCCTGAGACAGAGTCATGGGAGGGGAGGGTTCATGACTTGTGCATGTGAGTGCGGGGGCAGCCAGGGTGCGCGGGGAAGGCTCGCAAGGTTCAGGGAAGTGTGCTGACGGGCGATCGTGAACAGGGAGACCATGGTACCTAAAATGGCTGTCGTGTATGTTCATATGTGAGTCTGCAAGATGGCGTAGATGATGTTTAGTACACGAACTAAAATTCCACAGTCCTCCCTTTAACATGTCTCGCCAGCTTGTCAGTTCGGATCGATCCCCATGAGACCACGCACCTCTATTTCGTATAGGGGACTCATGTGCTCAGGTTTAAAGTTCAAAGTCTTTGGGTACATACAGTTGGAAATAAGTGCACATAAAGGTGGTAAACATTGAATACCTAAGCAACACCCACACAGTATCATGATTGGTATCAATATAAACGTAAACAATCTCCATCCCCAGTTCTTCAAAGTGTCCCAGAACCAGCCTCCAAGCGACCATCCTTCCTGCTCCTGGTGAACTTCCGAGGACAGTCTGTGGAGGTGTTCGATTGCTTTGTAGACTGAAGGTGAGTTATCTGGCACATAGGTGCAACAGCTGGAGCCGATGATGCGGCATGCACCTCCACGGTCGGCCAGAACCACATCTAGAACAAGACGGTTTTGAAGAGCCACCAGGCGGACTGCCTGAAGCTCAGCCGTGTTGTTAGCGAGGATGCCAGCGGTGATGTTAATTGTTGTTTCTACTGCCTGAGTCAGGTGTCGGATAGCGCGGCTATTTGCCATTGGTCCCCACAGAGGAACAAGTCCCTTTGCTGCATCCAGGAACTGTGCTCCGGTGGAGTCGGCTTGTTCAACATCTCCGGCGCGCTTTTGCCGGTGGTGGTAGGCTGAAGCCACATACGTGGGAGGAAGAATGAAGGCGATGTAGCACGTACCCCTCCAGCCTCTTGGGAGCCAAGTGTAAGCTTTGGTGCCACAAACAAAGTACATATTCGGGGAAGCAACAAAGGAGGGGGGGTCAGCTGAGACCAAGGTTTTGGTGATGCGACAAGAACTGTGACCCACCAGCTGCGTTCCTTGTCCTTCGAGGCATACGAGTCCTGTGACATTGATGACAGACAGGGCCACGGTCAGGGTGGCAGCCGTTTGTTTCCGCAGGTGGGAGAAGGTGGGTCTGGCTGGATCGTGGAGCACTTGCATTTCGACCCTTTCTTTGGCAGGGATGTTCGTAAGGAAGGTTGAACCTGAAATTGCAGGACAAAAGGGCTTTCCTGTTTTGTTCAGCCAGAACCCATAGTAGAAGTGTGACACTGTCTGACCAGAAGCGGCGTTGTCCTTGTGGCTTTCCTGCATGAGGATCAACCAGGCGAGGCAGGAGCCGTGAACTGAGAAAGGAGAAGGGATGAAGGGGATGGAGTGTCCGGTAGCATGTGGGAGCAACCCACAGATCCAGCAGTTCGTGGCATTTGCAGCAAGGTTGTGCTGGTGAAACAGTTGTACGAAGGAATTGTTCCAGAACTCCCTACGCCTTTCTCGGAGCTGAGGTGAAAGGGTGATCAGGTGGTGCTCTTTCATGGTGGTTGGCTGGACAGTGGTTGGCAACATCTGGTGAGCGGGTGTGCTTTCCTCCAAGATCCAGAAGGAAGTCATGAGGAGGAGGCAGAAGAGGAAAACAATGAAGAAAGCGATTGTCTTTGATTTGTGCAAATTGTCAGTCTTTGGATTTCTGTAGTGGGTATTTCCTGTTGCTTCCGACGTCTTCTTATCTGGCGCTTCCATCATCTTCTTATCTGGCGCTTCCATCATCTTCATCTTCAAGGTGCTCGGTAGTGGGCAGAACCACAGACTTTGTTTAGCTTCTCTCCGGGTAACCCTTGGTTGCTTTGGGTCACCGTTCTGAGATTTTTAACTTAGTCAGTGGCCTACTTAGCCGAAGCTCCCTCCTTTCGACGCAGGAAATACCCTTCTCGAGATGGCACAGTGGGATCAGAGTGTTTTGCAAGTTCAAGTGCCTCGGTATCAGGATAGCAGTTCAGTGATGGTCAGTCTTTGTTCAGGAGCTCCTCTTGGGTGCTGACGTTGTCTGTCGTGGCCAGGGTCGAGGAAACCTTTTTGCAGTGGTGGGCGTGCAGCCAGTGCTTCTTCCCCTCCACTCGAAGAGCCGTCCGAGTGGTGATCAGTACTTGCCAGGGGCCCGTCCGCCGGGGTTCCAGACTCTTCGCTCGTTGAAAGTTCCGGATTAGGATGTAGTCCCCCGGTTGGATATCGTGACCGGGACCCCTGGAAGCATCGGGGATGGCCTGCTGCACCTGTTGATGAATGACAGACAATGTTTTAGTTAACTTGTATAAATAATCTGACAGCAGGACGTCGGGGACGTCGTGAATGGAGGTCGGTGTGGGGGCAGTCCAGAGGTTCATAGGCCGCCCAAACACAACTTCGTAGGGGGTCAAGTGGTGCTTAGTGGGAGTGGAGCGCATCGATAGTAATGCCAGTGGAAGGGCATCTGGCCACTTAAGTCCTGTGGTGGCCACTATTTTTGACAGTTTCAGTTTCAGTGTAGCGTTGTGTCGTTCAACCAGGCCAGCGGATTGGGGGTGGAAGACCGCATGGAACCTTTGTTTTACCCCAACCCCTTCAGGATTAATTGGATAACTTCAGCTATGAAGTGGGGGCCATTGTCGCTCCATAAAATTCGACAAAGGCCGTAGCGAGGGAAAAACTCTTTCAGTAGTACTTTGGCAGTAGTCATGGCAGTGTTATCACGGGTCGGATAGGCTTCCACCCATTTGCTGAAGGCACATACAATGACCAATACGTACTTCAAGCCTTGGCACCTCTCTAATTGGATGTAATCCATCTGGAGGACCTCAAAGGGGTGGTCGGGGATCCCAAACCCTCCCCGGGGTACTACAGTTCCTTTCCCGGGGTTGTGTTGTAAGCAGATAAGGCACTGCTGGACTAGGCGTTTGGCCGAGTCGGGGATCTTGTTGTTGTGCCAGACTTTGGAAATGAGTTCAATCATGGGGGCAGAGCCTATGTGTGCAGGGGAGTGTGCCATTGTCAGTATTGGGATCAAGTATGCATCAGGCAGCAACCATTTGTTCGTGTCTTTTGTCCGCCAGCAGCCTTCATCATCCCTTAGACCCACCCGCGCCCACTCAGTCAATTCGTGTGGTGTGCTGGCCGATTGGATGTCCCTGATTGTTTCCCTAGCGTCGGTCCATTTTTCTGCTTGTGACCTGGTCACATACATGCGTGTCGTTGTCCTATTCTCAGCTGTGGTTCGGGCAGTGATGTCGGCTAGTGCGTTTCCCTGTCCAACTAAATCTGTCACCTTCTTGTGTGCCTGGCATTTGATCACTGCTAATCGTTTGGGGAGAAGAACTGCTTCAATCAGGGCGGAGACTAAATCTCCGTGAAGGATGGGCGTACCGTGGGACGTCAGGAATCCCCTTTCCCTCCACAGGAGCCCAAAATGATGAACCACCCCGAAGGCGTACTGGCTGTCCGTGTAAATGTTTGCCGTGGTTCCTGCTGCTATGATACATGCTCGTGTGAGGGCAATTAGTTCTGCTGCCTGTGCGGATCGTTGTGTGATGCGAGCTGTTTCAACTACTGTTCGAGCTGTCGTCACCGCATAGGCAGCAGAAGTGGTGCCGTCTGGGAGTTTGATACAAGAGCCATCTACCCATAGTTCTCCATCAGGATCTGTAAAAGCAATGTCTCGGAGGTCAATTCTACTCCTAGTCTGTTCGTCCGTGAGGGTCACACAGTCGTGTATAGGGGGCACATCGGGGTCATTTTCGGGCAAAGGTAACAGTGTAGCAGGATTCAATGTCGTGCATCTCTTCAGGGTGATGTGGGGTGCAAGTAGAGTCAATTCGTACCCTGTCAGTCGTGCACTAGTCAGGTGTTGAGTCTTGGTCTGGTTCAAAAGGGTGTCAACTGCATGGGGCACTAATACCGTGAGAGAGTTCGAAAGCACAATTCCCTCACTCTGGCGGATAGAGACAGCAGCAGCGGCTACTGCTCGAAGGCAGGCAGGTAGAGCTCTGGCGACTGGATCAAGAGTGGCAGAGAAGTAAGCACAAGGGCGTTGTTTGGCGCCGATGGGCTGAGTTAGAACAGACAATGCACATCCCTCCCTTTCGTGAGGGAGGAGGGCTTGGAGTAATCTGGTGTTCCTAGAACGGGTGCCGAGCAAAGGGCATCTCGCAACTCCTTAAAGGATGCTTGGCATTCGGGAGTCCACGGGAGTGGGAACGGAACATCTTTGGCCAACAGGGAAAGTAGGGGTTTTATAATGAGACTGAAATTTGGTAACCATTGTCGGCAGAAAGAAGTAAGGCCCACTAATGAACGGACTTGCTTCTGCGTTTTTGGAATGGGGGTGTCTAGGATGGTTTGGATTCGATCGGGCGTAAGTTTCCTCCCTTCTTTGGACAGGAGATGGCCTAGGTATGTTACTTGGGGCTGACAGAACTGCAGTTTCTTTTTGGAGACTTTGTGGCCATTCTCCGCAAGAAAGTGCAAGAGTTGGATAGTGGCTGTGATTGCAAGTGGAGTGGTGTCGGCCGCCAAAAGGATATCGTCAACATATTGGATCAACACCACTCCATCTGGTAGCTGGACGGCGTCCTGCTGTCTTTTGAGGGCCTGGCTGTAAACGCTGGGACTTTCAGTGTAGCCCTGGGGAGCTCTACAAAATCGGTATGAACGGTTTTTTAAAGTGAAGCCGAAGAGATAACGGCTGTCTGGATGGATGGGGATAGAGAAAAATGCATTTTTAAGATCAATAACGGTGAAGGTGGTGGCAGTGGACGGGATGAGAGTCAGGATGGTGGCGATGTCTGAGACTACGGGGTACTGTGGCACCACCACTTTGTTGACTTCTCGCAGGTCGATGATGAAGCGGTACGCTTTCTCATCTCCCTCACCTTGCTTCTTAACAATGGGTAGGATAGGGCTATTGCAGACATTACTAACCACTTCCTCTACCACTCCTGCATCTACCAAGGACTGAATAATCGCTACCAATGCCTTCTCGCCTTCGGGCGATATCCGGTACTGTGGGAGTTTCGGGAGTATTGCATCTGGTCGAACAGTTATGTGTACAGGATCGATCATCATTCGTCCTACATCCGAGTCGTTTCTGGCCCATAGGTACAGGGGTAGGGTATCGAGCAAGGATAGGTCAGCATCTGTTATGGCGTACATATGTCGTGCGGGGTAGGGTCTGGACATGCTCGGGTTGTCGTACAGGATGACTCGGACTCCATCCGGGGAACACCTAATAGTAGCTCGGAAATGTTTCAGTAAATCAATACCCATAATGGCGTCAGGGGAGTTGGAGGAGAGCAGAAATGTTGTGTCAGTGGGATTGTTTCCTAGGTCAAAGGAGATAGGTACAGACAGGGGATTAGTGGAGGGCGTTCCATCGAAACCTATCGAGGTAATGTGTGAGCCAGACAAGGGTGCCCTTGGAATCAGTCGTTTTGATAATACACTACGTGTCGCTCCAGTGTCTACCAAAAATGGAGACTTTGTACCCAGGACCTTAGCAGTGACGTAAGGACCTTGCTGGTCAACACAGAGCTCGACTGGATCCCTCCCTTGCCCCTGGCAGTCCTATGCAGAGTCGTGAGCATTGTTGCAGTCGGACTGTTGGCACTGATTCTGTCGGGGGCGGTCAAATGTGTTTGGTCTGCCAGATCGGTCATTGGTGGTGTCGCGGGTCTGCCCTCGTCCCTGCCCTCCAGTTTTGGAGCCATTTGTCATGTCCCTTGTCTCTTTATTTTTAATCATTTCCCGAAGGGCCAGGCATTGAGACTTCCAATGCCCAAATTCTTTGCAAAATGCACACTGGTTCTCATCGAGGTCGGTTCGTGGAGCGCCAGGTGTGGAGTTGCGGTCTCTAGGGGCCGAATTCCTAGGGGCATTCGACTGGTAGTTTCCCCTATATCGTTCCCTTCCTGTAGTCACTTCATGCAATTGGGCAATCATCACTCGCTCCTTTAAGTCCTTTTTCTTTTTCTCATTCGCCCTCTCGTTCTCGTTCTTTTGGTGTTCATAATACTGAGCCATCTGAAGGATAGCTGCAGGTTTGGAGGCTCCCCAACTACTCTCACTCGTCTGTAACTTTTGGGAGACCTCTTGCGATAGCCCTTTTACGTAGTTTTGCACGAATAGGTGTTGTCCGGTTGCGGCGGTCATGTCTTGACCACTGTAGTCGGAGAACACTGTTTCAAATCGGGAGAAATATTCTGAGACATCTTCCTGAGGTTTCTGACGACAAGCCGTGACTACCGACCAGTCTACCTTCTTTTCTGGGATCAATGTCTTTAGCTTCTGTACTATTTTGTCAGGGAGTTCCAGTATGTCTTTTACAGGTTTCTTTCCGGGCTCTCGCTGCCCATCTAGTTCATTGAGTTTTGTCCAGGTGTGTCCGAACAGATCCGTGTGGTCGGCTCTCCGGATTTGCTTCCACACATCAGCCGGTAGACACAACCCGAAAAACAAATCAATGTCCGATAGAGTCATTATGGTTGAGCCCAAGGCTGTGCCTAGTTCTGTATAAAATGCTGTAGGGTTCTTTCGTAAATCGGGCAGGGTTTGTCTAAAAGTTAAAATATCTTGCCGATCCCATGGTTGGTAAACCCAATTGTACACAACCCTCCCTTTTGCATCTGCGTGGTTGATATCATCGTTTGTTCCCTGACCTCTTGGGGGAACCCAATAGGAGGTGGCTTCTCTGATAGGCATCATAGTGTTGGCTGCTTCTAATGAGGGCTCAATCGTCTCAGGGACTGTGATCTTGACCTCTGGTTTCTGTTCCGCGAGGTGGCGGAAGACCTCAAGCGTTTGCATGAAGAGGTCCGTTACATCGCTCTCAGTCCCATCTCCAACATCGACCCTTCTATATAGAGTCGTCAGTTTTGCAGGACCCTTATTCTGGTACCTATCCTCATATGCGTTCAGGGTGTGGTAGCTGAACCGTAAAATGAAATGCCGTCTGTGACTACCGGCATGTGAATTGTGCATATTCATCGTATATTCTTCGCTTTCCTTCCGTTCTACCAATGTTTTTGCTATCTTGTCGATTCCATCCCGCTCATCTTTGCTCAACCTATTTGGTCTGGCTGTTCGGTGCCTGCTAGTCTCATGTTCATCTGCTGTTGTTACCAATGCGGCTGGTGCGAAGGCCGTAAGAGCCGGGGCACTAGCGCTAGGGTCACCCACACCTGCACTTTGAACTGGTGAGTGTTGTGCTAGAGGCTGGCTGGGAGCATAAGGAGGAGGCATGTAGATAATTGGAGGACCGAGCAGTAACTCATCATTTGCCCGCTGTTTGGAGGGCATCTCCGGGTTGAGCGTAGGGATGGTCCTGACAGGGCATTGGCCTGCCAGTCCTGATTCTTGCGTTTGTTTAACTTCCTCTCTTCTTCTTATTTCTTCATCTAGTTCTTTTGCGGCCAGATGGGCTGCTTTTCGTAATTCTTTCACTGTTTTCGCTTCCTCTCTTTTCCTGCGATGTTCTGCTTCTTTGCGCCACATGCCAATACTATCAAGCATAGTGGGCGTTACCTTATTTATTTTTACAGCTGCTTCTAGTGTTTTTATTTTATTTTCATCAAAAGAACCTATCAGTGGCCACTGACTTTTAGGATCCTTTTTTGTATATTTATGCCATAACTTACTATAAGCTATAGCGACTAGTCCTTGCTTAGTAAACATGTCCTTATTAGGGGTGCCTTCCAGTGGAGCTGGATGGTTCATCTCTAATAAGCGGTCCGGGTTGACCCAACTATTAACCAATGGGGAGAAGATAGGCATGACGGATTACAATGGGGGGCCAAAGCCTGCACTACCTATCTCTTCACTATTTGCAAAGACTGGACAGAATATTCTATTCTACGCTATTTGCAAACAGAGAATACCTCCAGAAAGAACCAATTCCAAACAGTCAATGTTTGGACAAACAATCAATCAATGAGGAATGAAATAGGCACGACGTGTTAAAGGCCTGCGTTGCCTACCCTTCACTATCTGCAAAGGGAGAGAGAATATTCCTATTCTTCCCCGTTTGCAGGCAGAGAAAATCCTTAAGAGAACCAACTTCGAACAATTCAATGCTCGATTCAATCAATCAATCAATGAGGAGAAAAGTAGGCACGACGTGTTAAAGGCTTGCGATGCCTACCCTTCACTATCTGCAAAGACTAAACAGAGTATGGCGATTCTGTGCTTGTTTGCAAATAGAGAATTTCTCAGAAACAGTCAATAAGTAATACTAGTATTTTCAAACAATCAATCAATCAATTTCGCAATTTTGTCGTGTGTCACGACCTTACCCGGACCGTATGGACAGTTTCTCGTCTTCCGCTTCCAGCGCCCGATCGTCCTCTACTCTCTGTTGCTATCGCGGCACTCCTGGTGGTTCCCAGTCAGGACCGTAGATCACTCGGGAGAGGTCTGCTCGGAATCAGTGAAGTTCAGATGATCGGCTGTCAGACGAGGGTCTATCGGACAGGAGCTCTTCCGATCGTTGCAGTCGTTCACTCTGTCGTCGGGACCTCTCCCACTGGATCCACGTGTCGCTGATGGGCCCCGCGTTTGGGACGCCAATTGATAAAGATCAATTCAAAATGGTCAGGCGATTTCAGTAGATGTTTCCTAAGTTAAATTTGCCCGGCGTAAAACGCCTCTAATACCATACGAAGTTATTCAATAAAGAGGCAGGCGCTGGAGACAGGAAACAAGTTTTATTCCGACGGAGTAGAACACATCAGATCGGACAACAAGGTATCGTCTCGAGGTGCTCTCTCAACCTCTCTGAGACCTGGTCTTTTATACCCGGGTTTAAGACATGTGAACGCTCTTTATTACAACAAGACATTGTAAAGGATGAAAACGACATCCCCGGCACCCCCCCAGTTCCGGCCCATTCCAACACATGACAACAGTAGAGGCCCTTTCCCCTCATATGATTGGGAGGGGGCTATCACGCAGCTGAGTGTTCTGCCGATTCCTTTGGAATGTGTGCGCCTGATCGAATCTCAGGGGGTGGGGAGGTCGTGATCAATAGTGGCTCCTTTCAGGAGAGGCGAGTGCATACAGTAGTGGGCAATAAACTGTATCCTCGGGCTAAGGGATGACCAGCGGTTCGTACAGGCAGTCAGGCTCAGAGGAAGGGGTCATCAAAGGAGGGGTATTCATGGACGGAAAGGAGGTGTTGGTCAGGCGCGGGGTGTGATTCCCTGAGACAGAGTCATGGGAGGGGAGGGTTCATGACTTGTGCATGTGAGTGCGGGGGCAGCAAGGGTGCGCGGGGAAGGCTCGCAAGGTTCAGGGAAGTGTGCTGACGGGCGATCGTGAACAGGGAGACCATGGTACCTAAAATGGCTGTCGTGTATGTTCATATGTGAGTCTGCAAGATGGCGTAGATGATGTTTAGTACACGAACAAAAATTCCACAGTTTGGGCAACAGATTTATATTAAACTTGCTGCCAAGCCATTGACAAATTTGGTTTCAAAATGTATTTAGAGCTGGACAAAAAAAATAAATAATTGGAACCAATCCCCCATATAGTGGTTGCATCTAAACACGCACCTGAAATAGAGGAGTACATTTTGAAGAGGCGAGATGGAGTAGAGTAGAGAGGCCATGTAGAAAAGAAAGTCATACTTTTAAAATTGGCACCCCGTATGGCTTTATATGACCAGGTGTTATATCATCTCCATTTTTGGATAACTATCCGACACCATGTAGAGTTTAAGATCTTTTGAAGAGCTTGCAGAACAACTTTGGCCTGAAGCTGACCAAGTAGAGTTTTATACCAGCTACCAATCCCTCGACTTTCCTTCACATAATAATTGAAGCTAATCAGATGCGCTTGGGGTTCAAAGGAGAATTTTAGACTGCTTAAAAAATCCCTAAACTGAAAAAAGGAAAAAATTAATGAAGATGGAAGCAGAGGATTGGACTGTTTAATTTGATTCCAGGATTTTATTTGATCTCCTAAAACAAGTCCCTAGAACGTACAACTCCACATCTTCCCCAAGTAGTGATGGTTTCATGATTTATTTGGAGATCTAGCTCCCTACTATGGGATATAAGGATATCAGAGTGGAAAGTGGTAAAACAATATTCCTGCTTCAATTGACAAAACCTATCAACAATAATTTGGGGTATCTTGTATCTGCTACGCTTGGGGAGCCTCGGAATTTTAATGAGAGGGACAAGGTGGGAACCAGATTCCAAAAGCATTTGTTTCAAGTAGTTATTGCTACCTAGATCACCCCTAGTAAGAGACCTTGTGCACCAATCCAAAAACGCTGCCTGATAGTCTTTTTTGAAATGCAGGAGTGCAAGGCCCCAATCTAGAGTTGGTAGTTGTAAAGTCTCTAGTTTAGTGCAAGGTTTTTTACCAGTCCAAGCAAATAACCGAAGCATTTGATCTATCTCGGTAAAAACGTTTGAAGGGACTTTAATTAAAAGATAAAAGAAATAAAAAGAAATAAGGGCAAGGTCATCATTTTGATAACTGTGATTCTCCCTATCAAAGACAGTGGTAGGTTCTGCCACTGCTTTAACAAACTTCTAGCCTTAAAAAGCGTAGTCTCATAATTAAGCTTGTAAAGCAGAGAGGGATTGTGGGATACATAAATCCCTAAGTATCTGATTGCACCTGTTGAGCAAACCTGGTCCCGCAAATTAAGAGGAAGAACCTGATCGGAGCACCTGAAAAGCAACATTTTCGATTTGGAGTGATTGATCTTATATCCCCCCAAATCGGAAAACAATTGAATTTTTTTAAACACATTTAAACTATGGTGTTGCTTGACAGATAAATAAAGAATGATGTCATCCGCAACAAGTTTTAATTTAGGAGCACCCGGCTGAGGTGCTCTAATTTGTGGATCTTGTCATATTAGCGATGCTAGGGGTTCTATAAAAAGTGCAAACAACACTGGTGGCATTGGGCACTATTGCGGAGTACCGCGTTTAATTTGTATTGAACCGACTGTTTGTGAATTAATTTCAATCTTTGCTTCGGCAATAGTATGAAGGTTATTCAGTTAATTAACAAGTTGTTGAGGAAAATTAAATCTCGATAAAATTGCAAACAATATTTACCAAGGAACTAAATCAAAAGCTTTTTCAGCGTGTATCATGATTATGGTAGCTTCTACATTTTTATGTATATAATAATCAATGCCTGGACTAAAAAGTTGGTGTTTGTTGCCATCGTTCGTCCAGGGAGAAAACCTGTCTGATCTCTGAGTACCAAAGATTGAGCAGGGGCTGTTATTCTTACTGCAATAATTTTTGTAAAAAGCTTATAGTCAGCATTTAAACGGCTGATGGGGCGATACGATCCCGGATTATCGGGAGGTTTTCCTTTTTTAATAAAACTTATTATGGCAACTTCTGAAAAAGATTTTGGCAGGTGACAGCCTTCTAATATTGCATTGAATAGCTCAACTAAAATATCGATTAATTAAGGGAGAAAGACCTTGTAAAACTCGGCTGGAAAACCATCACAGCCACAAGCTTTCCCATTCCGGATCTCTTAATAGCCTCCTGGGTTTCCTCAGATGTAATTGGAGCGACTATGGAAACTTGTTGAAAATCATTAAGTTTGGGTATGTCTATAGGATTAAGAAATTCTTCTATAGAGGAAAAGAAATCGAAGAAGAGGAGGAATATTTTTTTTTATAATGAGCGAGAAAGACCGCTCCAATGTCAATCGTTTGATCTACTAATTGATTTCTATTTTCATCGAAGATAGTATTAATCATTGCTTCATTTTTTTTTGTTTTCAGAGACCATGCAAGGAGCTTACCCCCGTATTCGCTTTCCTCGTACAATTTATGAAAACATGTATTTTGATTTAGAATAGTAGTAGATACATATAAATCTTTAAAATCGCTTAGAGCTTTTTCCAGATTATTTTTTGTGCTTGCAGAATAATCGACTTCACCAGCAACGTGGTATGTAAAAAAAATTGCTACCCCGGGCCGTTTCTGCCATTAGGCAGGACTAGGCAGGCGCCTAGGGCGGCAAAAGTTGGGGGGCGGCAAAAAACATGCAGGCAGCAGCAGCACCACGAGCCAGTAGTGCACCACGAGCCTCCGAGCCTGCAAACTGTACATCCGATTCCAGGGTCTGTTCTGCTAGAGCGGACTTGCGTGTGGATGTGACCACAGGTGAGTAAGAAATTAGAACATCATCATTCAGGCCTGCTGCGTGTGACTGCGAACATGCAAAATATTTGTAATGAGTCCTTACTTGTAATTTTAAAAGTGGCCTGTGAGTGAGTCTATGAACTCATCTCGGTCCTCACAGCCCCAGAGACGGGCGCACAACTGTGAGGGATATGGATGTTGGCGTGGTGGGTTTCATTTGTTTGTTGCAGCAGCAGGCCCTAACCCTGATTATACCTTTTAAAACAAAAGCCAGGAATGGAAACATGGAGGCAATAAGGCGAAGCTGCTCCTGGCTAGCACTAAAAACGTGCGTGGAGGCATCCGAAAACAATAAAAAGAAGATAGCGCGCCTCTGAGCCACAAGCTTTGGCAAAGCCAATAGAACTGATGTTAATGTGCAAATTATTTAAACTGTATGTGTGCAAAATATTTGTACTGTATGTGTGAGTGCCTGTGCTTCATGCAATGCCAGACCTATTCGTTTAGCCAATGCTATTATATTTTAGATTCCTGGGCTGTTTGGATAGAGGTTTTTGAAAATATGTGTGTGTATAACTCACACACATTTATTTCCTGACAAAAAGAGCAAAGAAGCCTGATGCACAGAAAAAAAAACGATTTTCTTTCTGTATGCAATGCACACATAAAATGAAGAACATAATGTGCAAGAATTCCCTGTGCTTTTGAGATGTACAATAATCCGTCCTGCATTGCAATGGAAGCAGGAGTGGTACATTAAACATCCAGTAGCAAGAGGTGGGAGAGGGAAATTCTCTTCCGGGCTACTCTGTGGATATTTTGTAGACTTGGCTACAATAGGTCTTTCTGAAGCTGCTGCGTTTAGCCAGGCCTAACAAATAAAATAAGGTAGATATGGAGACATTGAACCAATAGGGCTAAGAGAGTAGTGATTGGTACAAAGGGTGGGCAGAACGGTGTCCCTGGAGATCTCACATGATTCGACCTTCTACCTGAGCTGGGAAGGGTTCGCTCTGGCTGGTTCGTCTACAATGATGCTGAGAGAGGAAATGTATGTAGTAGCGTCTGTTGCCTATATAGTGTTCTCCAGGTACATGGAATAATTCCTCTAGCCTGGATGACGAGGGCGATAGAGATCGTAGTAAAAGGGAGGGGGCAGCATTTTTCAATTCTCGCCTAGGGTGGCAAAACACCTAGAAACGGCCCTGCCCCTTACTACAGCTCCTGCTGAAGCAAAAAACGCTTCAGAAATAAAGCTTGGTAATCTGCAAGGGAATGCATTGCCTCTGAGATGTGCTTCCCGCAGTAGGATAATCTGAATTTGTGCAGATGCCAAACTGCCTCCCTTTCTCATCCTTTTACCATGGCGGTTGTACCTTCTCATCATGCGCGGCCAGAATGTGCCTCGCCATATTACCATGGCACCTTCCATTACCAGCAGGGACTGCAGCACTTATCAGCCTACTGCTGCCTTAGCTTACCTGGAACGCTGTCTGATGCACCTCTCCAGGCGGGTAAGGCAGATGGCGAGATGGTGTTGGGGTCCGGTTATAGAACCGTCCTCCTAGCCAATGTAAAGTTGTGAGCCCTAGGCTCACATACTGAAGTAATGAATGAGACAGACATGCTGTTCTGGTGGGTGCAACTGTCCCAGGGCATGTGCATTCGGCCTCTTTTATTGGCAGAGTCACCCGACTCGTGATGCCTGTGATGGATGGGTCTGGGGTGAGAATAGACTATGCCCCTAGGGAGGGCCTGCTGCATGACATGTCCTGCAGGACACTACAGTTCTCCTAGCTAGGCAGGTCAGGCTTTTGTGGTGTGGCAGGGAGGCAGTGATACTGTCAGATATGCCAACAGTCCTGAGTCAGATGGAAGACTCACAATTTTTTGTAAGCAAACAATAGCTTTATTTTAGCTGTCTCCTGCCTAAAATTGCCTTTGCTTCAATGTATGTTAATGGAGAAAATGAAGTCCCTCAATTATTTTTTTTTAAATCTCCTTCTTCAAAGTTTTAAAATATTAACATGTATGCACTGCCTATACAAGGTAGCCATATGCTTTCAATAAAAAAATGAAATTTTAAAAACAAATTAATCCTTGCACATCATTTTAAGAGAACAGTATGGGTGCTTATGAAACGCTGGACTGGTATATGAATGAATGAATGAATGAATGAATGTATGAAAATAATTTATAACGCGCAACTAAAACCCTAAGGTGTCAAGGCGCCTAACAAAATAAATCAAAAAATGGCAAATCAGACTACAGATATGCGCGCACAAAAAGACGGGTCTTCAGGGCCTTTCTGAATAGCTGCAGAGAAGGGAGGGCCCTAAGTTCTATAGGAAGAACATTCCACCACTTGGGTGCCAGGTTGGAAAAGGCTTTGCCTCCCCATCTAGCTTTTCGGATACGCGGGACTGATAGGAGAGCCTTGTTAGAGGAACGTAAGTTCCTGCAAGGGCTATAACAGGACAGGATAGACCCAATTCCTATAAGCCTGTTTCTTGCCAGAGCCCTATAGACCAGACACAGGGTTTTAAACAGGATACGATCCTCCATAGGGAGCCAGTGAAGCCGTTTCCTGGCCAAAGTGGCCGAGGTGGCCCGAGGCAGGTCCAGGGCAAACCTAGCCGCTGCGTTCTGGACCACCTGCAAGCGCTGCAGCAGGCTTTTATTCAGTCCCGCATACAGCGCATTGCAGTAATCCAGACGAGAACCCACTAGAGCAACTGCCAGTTGTTTCCTAGCCTGCTGCGAAAGATAGTGCCTAATCCTCCTCAGTATGCAAAGGACGCCCCAGCAGGTGGAAATTGTCCTGTTTACCTGTTGACACATACTGAGGGTGGGATCGATCACTACCCCAAGATTTTTAGCAGATGCCGTAGGGACAGGACATGCTCCAAGTGAATCCGGCCACCAGTCAGCTGACAAAACCTCCTCCTTACCTCCGAACACCATCACCTCAGTCTTCTCCGCATTCAGTTTCAGCGAATTGTGAATCATCCACTGTCCGACAGCCTCCATACAAGATCTAAAGTTGGAGGCAGTCGGAGAAACTGACTGGGAGAGAGAGACGAGGATCTGGGTGTCATCCGCATAGGAGACTACCTCCATCCCAAAAGACCGAATTAGTCTGGCAAGGGGGGTCACATAGATGTTAAAAAGGGTCGGACTTAACGCCGACCCCTGAGGGACCCCACATTGCACAGACAGGGATGGAGATAGAAACCTCCCCAGCTTCACTCTTTGCTCTCGCTTATCGAGGAAAGAGGTAAGTAGAGCTAATGCCTCCCCCCGAACACCAATCTCCCTCAGGCGAGATGTTAGCACTGAGGGAGAAAGGGTATCAAAGGCGGCTGTAAGGTCTAGGAGGATCAGGAGGGAGGTCTGTCCCCCATCCACGCACATACGGATATTATCCAGTACTATGGTGAGGGCAGACTCTGTACTATGTTCCCTCCTGAATCCATGCTGGGAAGGATCCAAACAGCCAGAATTTTCTACGAAGGCAGCAAGATGTTTATTCAGATGGATTTCTAACATCTTGGCGGGGGCTGGGAGCAGTGAGATGGGACGGAAATTCTTTAGTACCCCAGGGTCAAGAGAGGGTTTCTTAAGCAGAGGTCTTACTACTGCATTCTTCCACTGCTGGGGAAAAATGCCCTCGCTCATGGCCCTGTTCATGATGTCTACAAGAGGGGGTAAAAGAGAATTTCTACACTGCTTAAGGATCTTAAGCGGGCAGACATCTAAAGGAGAGCCAGATTTCATATTGCTCAGAAGTATCCCTGCATCCTGTAAGGAGAGAGAAGGGAAGGATTCCAGGCACCATACGTGGGATTTCTCCGAAAGGACAGGGTCCAGGACAGCCGGTACAGCGGGCATGGTGGTGACATGTTTCAGCAACTCTAGAGCGGTATAAATGTCCAGGATCTTAGTCTGGAAGAACAACGCAATATTGTTACAGAGCTCCTGTGACGCAATCACCGGATCAGGGGTCTGAAGGGTAGTAAGGGAATCTGCTATCCTAAAGAGTTCTTTAGGAGATGAGAGTGAGGAAGTTAGGGCAGTAAAGTACTCTTGTTTTACCCTAATGACTTCCAATTTATAATTTCTCATCAGGATCTTATGGGTTTCCTTATCCCTTAGATCCCAGCTGGTATGCCATAAACGCTCCTGTCTCCTGGCTTCCTGTCGGAGTAATCTTAAATGCTCTGTAAACCATGGAGCTGAGGGTCTTTTCCCAGCAGAATAGCATGGCCGTATGGGGGCCAGAGAATACAGAGCCTCAGTGATGGTCTTATCATATTGTGAGACAGCTGACTGGACATTGTCCACCAAGGAAGTAGACAAACTAGTTATCCAGGGTGTAAAGGAACCTTCTGTGATGCTATTCAGATTCCTACGCAATTCCGTCTTACTCGGAATATTTCTAAAACCATCCAAGATCGGACAGGACATAGTGAAAGGTACGGCCAAGTGATCTGACCATGACAGAAAAAAGGAATCTTTTACTGTCAACCTCTGATCTTTGGAAAAGATTCCATCGAGCGTATGACCTGCTCGATGGGTGGTCGCTTTCACCAGTTGGAAAAGTCCACAGGCTAGCATAACATCCAACAGGGAGAGAGTGTCATGGGTCTCTGACAACTCAAGATGGAAATTAAAATCTCCCAGAACCGTTAGATTTTCACAACCAAAATAAGGTTCTAGGATGTGAAGCAATTGCTGTCCAAAATCGGCTCTAGGGCCTGGGGGGCGATAGACCAAAAGTCCATTAAATGTAAAATTATGGGGGCCTATCAAGGAAAAATAGAGAGCCTCAAAGGTATCCCTGGAAACCTTGACCGGTGTAATGAGGCATTGGAAGCACTCTTTATAGAGAATAGCTAACCCCCCTCCCACACGGCCCGCTCTGTCATGCCGTACCAGGCAGTACCCCTGCGGGACTGCTTCCACAAGGTCAGGACCAGAGGAGTCCTTTGCCCATGTCTCTGTGACAAAAACCAGCGAAGGCTTCCTATCAAGTACGAGTTCCTTAAACATGATGTTGTTCTTAATAAGAGAGCGAGCATTAACAAAAATGCAATCTTCTTGCCGCGTTTTAACTCCTGTATCACCCGGGAAGTATGATGGATGAGTGGAGGGAGGTTGACCAGAGCCACTGGGGCATGCCAGAAAGCAGCCACAGTGAGGAGATGAGAGAAGATCCTCAGGGGAGCATTTATGATAGCACGATAATCTTAAAGGCTTAAGCCTTAGCATCTCCTGTAACGTGTACCTACCGATCGATAGGCCTGCCACATTTTGGCCAGCCATCCAGCCCGTCCTTAGCGCGGACGGGTGCAGACGGGCTGGACTCTGGCGTGACTCCGACGTAGCGACGGCTTACACGCTGCGCGCACACGCTGCGCGCCATAGATCCAGATTATATAGGGCTCTGGCTGGACTACCTGCCTGCTACAACACCCAATAGCGCAGCGCTTCCACAGACCCACCCAAGATGGCGCCCGTCAATTTTCAACTGCGAGGGTCAGAGCCGCCTGAATAGCGGTGGAGACACAATTTAAAATGCTGCAATGCGAGCGGTGAGTTTAAACAAAAAATAACAGTCCTAAAACTAAAGCCTAGATAAGAGGGAAAAACGGGGAGTTTGTAAAAGCGCTGAGCGCGTCTTAGAGCAAGCGCAATACAAGTCTTGAAAAACCGGCAAGAATAACGCTCCTACCTCCAGCCACCTTTATAGAATATGCCAGGAACTGCCTCTGGCTGGACTAACTGCCTGCTACAACACCCAATAGCGCAGCGCTTCCACAGACCCACCCAAGATGGCGCCCGTCAATTTTCAACTGCGAGGGTCAGAGCCGCCTGAATAGCGGTGGAGACACAATTTAAAATGCTGCAATGCGAGCGGTGAGTTTAAACAAAAAATAACAGTCCTAAAACTAAAGCCTAGATAAGAGGGAAAAACGGGGAGTTTTTAAAAGCGCTGAGCGCGTCTTAGAGCAAGCGCAATACAAGTCTTGAAAAACCGGCAAGAATGTGATGTCCCCGTATGCAAGTAGGCACCATGCACCAGTCCAGACAACCCTTATGGTGATTTAAGAGGTCTTAGACAACCTTTGAAAGCTCTAGGAGGAGTGTAAAGCAGCTTGTTTTACCAGAATGCAATCTTATAGTGTGAATTAAATAAAAAAGAACCACACCATGTATTTTTTTTAAATATTAATTTGTTATATAATACTCTCTAATACGTTCAGGTATCTCCCACATGGAGATAAGCACAATGCACACAATACTTTAGCAAGAAATACAGTAAATAGCACAAAATACACAGAGGGCCCCAGGAAGGGACCAAACCATATATTAAAACAGTGGTATTAGAACCAGGACGATGTCGAGAGGACATAGAATTGCTGGGAACCCACAGAACAACCCAAGGTGAGTAGATAGGGACTCCACGGAGAGAGTGTGCAGTGTGTGAACACAACCGCTTGTTTTGTACAAGTCTATGTGCAAGTCGCGGTTGGATTTTTAAAGATTAAGGACCCTTCCCAGTGGACCCTGGAGTAACCCCTTGGAAGACAGAAGGTTGGAGAGCCACCCCAGCCATAGATACCCTAGTACCCACGTTATATGCACCAGGGAATCTGGGTGCATACGTGGGAAGTGGTGTCAGAAACCACACAAGCTTTCCCATGAAGGATGTCAAGTGCTATGGGGTCGGTGTCCACAGGAGCAAAGGCAACCAACGCAGGAATCAAAGAAAGAGCAACGTTGGGACCAGCAAGGTCCAAGGGACTCACCAAGAGCAGGGGAGTCAGGGCAGGTACCGAGCAATCAGGGGAGGCCAAAATAAACAAGTGTGACCCTCACATTGACACACAAGCCGGAGGCACTGGAGTCGTGAGAAGACCTCAAGCAGCTCACCAAAAGATGCAGGCCACGATGCGCATGATGTACATGATGCGGTGTGGCTGATGATGCTGGTCAAAGGAGATGCTTGAGGCTATGTGGAACCCGAAGATTTTCTTGGAAGGAAGCCAACAAGCCTTTGCAACTGCAAGTTGGACACGGTTTCTCAGGGGTTTGGTTATTGCAACCCCCACAAGGGATACAGGCCTCAAACTTGGTGAGCGGGCAGGGCAGGCCTCGGGGCTGTGGAGAACCACCACTTGTGTTGCAGAGCCCACAGAGTCCGGAGCAGCTCAGGATCTGCAGACTGGCCGACTTAGTTGCGGTGCCTGCAAATGCAGGGGAGGGACTCCTTAACTCCAAGGGAGATTTTTCAGGTGTCTTTGATGCTTCACAGGCCTTGGAAGATTCCTGTATGATGCATAGGCACAGACGATGCAGCAGACTGAAAGGGAGACAAAGTCAGGCCCAAACAAAGTCCAGCAAAATCCAGAGTGCCCAGATGGTAGAAATAAAAGTGGCTTCTGATCTGAATCTTATCCCACACCGAATCTAGGGACCAATACCCACGTAAGCCCTTAAGTCACCTAGGGAAAGGGTTGGGAAGATTAAGGGATCCCTCCTAGGGCAGGGTCTGGACAGGTGGGAGGTTACTCCCATGTCCTTTGTCTAGTTTCGCACCAGAACGAGAGCCCACTGTTCCCAGAACTAGTTTGAACTGGACTATGCACAGGGACACCAAATGTGCCCCTCATGCAGACTTTCTGTCTCTGTCAAGCGCACCCACCCAGTCCCAATACACTAAATTCTATCTGGGAGGTGGTCACACCTGCCTGTGACAGGATGCCTATTGTTCCACCTTCTTCTGCTCGGGCTTGTCTCAGCAGTAGGAGGGCAGAAATGTGCCTCTGGTCGGCAGCAACTATTTTGTGTTGTCCGGGCCTAGAAGGTTGGCACCCGGGAACACTGAGAGCCTAACAGAGGGCTCTTCCAGTGCTTGGGATCATACCTCCTGCACCCATTACGATGTGGGGGTATTATACCAAACATGATGGGATTCGTTGCAGTCATTTTCGAGATGGTCATCACGTAATTACGCAGTGCCCTCTATATAGTATATGGCTTCTTCACTGACAACCCAGGAGAATGGACTCTGTAGGTTGCAGGGATGTCCTTCTCATGCAGCTGCACCCTCTCACCTAGAACCAAGCACCCTGCCGTCAGGATTGTCAAGGCCTGCTATAGGGGTGATTTATAGGTTTTAAGTGCAGTGACCCTTAGATATTGTAAGCCTCTATCTCTAGTAAGTGGTGCGAGCACCAAATTACACTGGCTGCATTGGCAGGCCTCTAGTTCCATTTTGCATGGTCTCTCATGGGAGCATAATGCATGCTTCAGCCCATGGGAGATCTCTGGGGTACCTATGCCCTGGGTACATGTGTACCATATGCTAGGGACTGATAAGGGTACCCCAGTATCTACTAACAAACAGTTTAGGGAGAAAGCAGATAGACTGGTGTCCTGATTAGCAGGATCCCAGTCAGGCTAGTCAAAAACAGTCTCATATCAAAGAAAAAGTAGGGGCAACCATAGAAGCAGATCCTACTTTCCTACAGTGTTTCCTAGCAGCCCAGTGGATGTAGAGCAAATACAGAAACACTTTTTAGTTTTAATACACATCAAAGGAAAACCTAATTCCTACTGGTGCAAATACAGGACACTATTGGCTTTGAATTACTGTAATCTGAAGATATAGTGTAAACACACAAGCAGGGGCATTGCAATCAAAGATATACCCATTGCAGTGATACTGAGGGACCGAGGTTTGAAGTACCCGTTTGACCAGCTAGATTTGCGGACATTTCACCCTGGGGCGCACACCGCCCACTCTTGATGCCGGTGTTTGCCTTGCAGTCATTTTTTTTCTCATTTAACTCAGGGCTGCCTGTGCTCACCCTCCTCACCCTGCCCACGTGCATTTTGCCACCTCCAGCTGCAGCGTTGTTTAATTTGGTGCTGCAGAGCAGGCGTCAAAATGTCCCTTATCTGAAACACAGAGCACATTGTCTGCATACCAACCAGGTGATTTTCCGTGCGATTGTGGCTGCTCTTGCCAGCTCCAAGTGCAGAGGCAGACAGCCTGTGGGGTTGTCAAATAATACAATCCACCACGGTGTGTGCTGTTACCAAGTGCAGGTAAGAACTTGAAATTGAAACTAAAACCGGCATGCTCACCTTACAGTATTTCATCAGCCCAATGCCACAGCTTCTAAAGTGCTGTGCTGCACTGCGTTATCAGCAGCAAGCCACAGTTAAACGTTTGCTATGCCCTGCATGCTCCTGGCTGCTGTTTGTGTGTGTTTGCATGTGGTACTTGTGTAGTGCAAACCTAGCATAAATGGCAGTGGAACGCTATATAGGGTCAAAGGCAAGCATAGCGTCAAGTGATAGGAGAGGTAGCTGGTTATTGGATTGCTACTGCATGTGGTGTATTATTCTTTAAAGAGGTGTGGCTGCAACTATTTCCTTAATTGGAGCAGAGTTGGGGCAGAAATGGTGTATAAGGGGATGTCCTTTCAGCTCCTAGATGAATGTATTGAAAGGTCTGCTGCCTTGTTTTTTCCTTTTTCCACTTCTCAGTCTGCAGTCTGATGATGTCCTGGATGTGGCAATGCCGAGGAGTTGCTTACTATGAACTGGCATTTGTAGTGCTGCCTTTCAAGCATTTTGGGGAGATTTCTGGTCTTTTCATTAACAGAGTGAAATCCAGTTTGTTCCCCTGGAAGAAGCAGATAATTCTGACATGGAAAACAGGATTATGGGTATCATGCACTTCTTACTCTTTTAAATACCTTGGCATTTGAATATATTGGAACCAGAGGGATGTTGTAGATTGTAATTACACACTGGCTGTCTCTGCACTGCACAGCCAAGCAACCTTCTCGAATCGCCTCCCAATCTCAATAACAGGTCTGGTGGCATTGGCCAATATGATTTTGCTCCCAAGACTCTCCTACTACTTTGTGACCAGACCCTTACTGCTTATGTGCACATTTTTTACAGTGCTGATCTCAATCACTAAAATTGTTTAGGGCATTGGTAAGAGGAGAGTGGTCATTACCACAATAATGCTCCCCTCAGTTAAGTGTAGGTTGGAGGTACCCAATCTAGAGATATATACTATCTGGCACCGGAGCTGCAAAAGATGCCCCTACAATATTGGGGTCCATTCATTAATATTTTAAGTGCCATTGAAGCCATAGAGAATACAGGGGCTGGGAACTCGACAACTCGAGTTCCACAGAACCATGATGGCTCCACTGAACACAGGACCATTTGGTACAGAACTACTCCTCTCAATAAAGCCACACTGATGCCAGTGTGTGATTTATTGTACCATGTACCCATAGAGCACCTCCGTGGTTCCCCCTGAAAATCTACCAACCCTGGTGTGGTCTCTGGCTGGCTGTAGGCAGCCAGCCACCACCAGACATGTTTCTAGACCCCTGGGTAGAGCACCCCTATTCTCTGGAACCAGATACAATGCACATCCTAGGCAGAGGTGTCACTCCTCCTCCCCCTGGATGGACCAGTAATCGAAGAGGAAGCTTCAAAGGCCTGCCACCTTTGTAATGTGACCCCCAGCCTCCACTGCCAGCAGCAGATGGCAGCCCCTGGCTTACACCTCCAATTTGGGTGGGAAAACTGTCAGGGAAAACTTTGGAAAATAGGAGGTGTACCCACCTCTGCCAACTCCACCCCTAAGGTGCGAAGGTGAGGAGAAGCACACCTTTCAGTCCCCCCCCTCTTGAAGATGAAGGGACCTCTCCAGTCAGGCTCGGTCTATGCCCCCTCTCACAGGAGGGTGACATATGGAGGATGTAGCCACCACAGGTAAGGTGCCCCTAAAACACCCCTAAATCTACTATTTAGGTGGCTCCCCCAGACCTGGAAACCAGATCTGCGATGAGCTAAAGAGCAAGAAAACAACCCTGCAGATAAGACTGAAGTTGACGACTGCTGTGGCCCAAGCCCTACCGACCTGTCTCCAGCTTCTGCAAACCTGCAACTTGTCTTGCAACCAGCAACCTTTGAAAACCCCGAGAGGGCTGCTGCCTTTGAAAAAGACTCCAATTTCTGGTGGACTGCGGACCTGTCCAAGAAGAAACAAACTCCAACGACCCCGAATTCAGGCATTGAAGTCTCCCCAGTGATCCTGACCTTGTGTCCAGTGTTAGCTGATCTCTCCTGATCTCCACAACGGCAACTGCAGTGTGAATCCAGAGGCTCCCCTTGACCGCCACCAGCTCTGGTAAGAAGACTCCAACATCGAAATGCATCCCTGCACCCGAAGCCCCTGGGTCTTGGCGAGCTACAGACAGTGCCCCTATGACCCCCTCCATTTCTACATATCTCTGCTATTGTTGGTCTTCCTCCTGCAACCTACGGTGCCATGCCTGCTGCCTTTTTGCCAAAAGAAAAATCCCATTTGAAAAGCATAGGGTGCCCGACAACGAAATTACACCCTGCACCCGGCCGCCCGTATGTATGGTGCTAATTTGTGGCCACCCAGTGCTTAGCCGTAACCCCAAAGATTGGCCTCTGTAACAAATCTACTAACCTGCAAGCAGTGTGGCCCATGGCCCTTGCCGATTTTTGGTTACAAACCCTGGGATTGTAAGTGCATTACTTACCTGTTTAACCGCAATATTGTTTTCCCCAAAACATTGAACTGTGCTGAAAAGTTTCTAAGTTTCGATGTTTCAAAGTGAAAAGTATTTTTATTAAAAATGTACTTACCTTATTGCGAAGATCTTGGTCTTAAAATAAAGTACACAGTATCTTTTTCTAAAATTGGTCTGGATCTCCTTATTGGGTTGTGTGTCCATTATTGATCACTGTTACTCAAAAATATAGTAAGGTTGCATGGCCTTCCTAGAATCATCCTTTCTGACAGAGATGCACAGTACACGGTACAGTTTTGGAAGGTTTGGTGCTCTGCCTTACAAATCTCTAAAACACGTCTATGAGTTACCATCCTCAGACTGATGGACAGACCGAAAGACTTAATCAGCCACTGAAACAATATTTGAAATGGTATATACAAAGCAATACAGAAGCCTGGGTGGAATGGCTATGGATAGCAGAAGTAGCCTATAACAGCGCACAACATTGCACCATTAAGTTAACTTATTTTTCTGTCACTTATGGTTTTCATCCTCGTTTCTTACCTTTGTTACATCCAGGAGAAGGGCAGAAGGTACCGGAAGTACAGACGAGGGTGAAACACATACTAAAGGTATTGAAAATCACACAAGACAATATCAAAGAAGCTAAGGACAGGTATAAAAAGCAGGCTGATAAACATCGAAGACCTGAACCTCAGTATAAGGCAGGAGATGGGGTTTGGCTGTCAACAAGGAATATACGCTTCAGAAAATATAGTATATTCAATCCACGCTATATTGAACCTTACAAGATCATCAAGGTGGTAAAACTGGTTGTGGTAAAACCTGCATTGCCCAAACATATGAGGATACATCCTGTGTTCCATGTTTCTTTGGTAAAGCCTGTCTATACTCCTATGCGGAAGCCCACATCTCCGGTATGGGTAAATCAGGAACAGAAATATGAGGTACAGGCTATAGTAAATTCAAAGAAAAGAGGGAACAGAGTGTAGTATCTAGTCTCATGGAAGGGCTATGGACCTGAGGAAATCTCTTGAGAACCAGCTACTAGTGTACATGCGCCGAAGGTGGTGAAAAGGTTCCACACATTGAATCCCTCTAAACACAAACCCTGACAATGTTCCTCTTAGGAGGGATATACTGTTACGGAGGCTCTATGTGGAACATTGTCAGGTACGATCCTGAATGAGCCCATTTATTTTTACAGAACTACAATTCCCATCAGGCTTGGCCCTACCTCCGGTACACGTGATGACATGTTTCCGGCAGTGGGGCAGGAATTTAGGGAAGCTCGGGCAGAGGTCCGATGTCGGTTATTATTCCTGTGTCCTGGATGAAGACGGACGTTTTTAGGTCTTTTGCGGTGTGGTATGGGTGCACCGGCACCAAAGTTTTGATGCCATTTGGCGTAATATTGTGGTTCGGGGTATAACCTTATCACCGAAGTCTTGTTTATATTTATTTTGGCAAAACTGGTTTCTATTTTCACCTGTTATCGGGCAGCTCGCTCGGCCATGATGGTAACGGCACGAGCTCTTGCACGTGTGTTTTCACTAATCTGCAAGCCGTGACGAAAAAGGCATCCTGCTACTTGTACATTAGTGGGTGTGTGCAGTAAGCTGTGAAGGCATTCAACGTATTGCTGAACAGTGTGATTTATGTGCCTCTCTAAGCCGTGAGGGAAATGGCGGATGGGGAATTCAGTCTTGGGGCAATTATCCTGAAGCCGTGTTGAGAAATGGAATGGAGTTTTGGATACGTTTATTTGGAATCCATTTTGCTCTTGGGTCATGATGAAAAGCGGCAGCAAACTCTGATAGCTGTTCGGAGCTTTTTACTTTGTTATTCGCTTCAAACTCATTATATGAAATTTCTGGCTTTATGACTTCTACTGCAATAATAAGCCATGGGTATTCTGTATAGTGGATCATGCCTTCTTTGATTCCCTATTTTTTTATTGCCTTGTAGTGACAGGGGGAACAAATGGATTTGTGAGGATTACCCCCATCGAACCAACTCCGAGGTACAATCCAACCTAAGTGTGAAGCTATCAGAGCTGAGAATACCACAGATTCTGCCGGGTGAGCCATGGCTATTTCGATAGCCCTTCTCCGGCATGCCTGGTATGCACTTCTGGCTTCTCTGAGACCGTTCAGTCGCCTTGGTGGACATGCCTTCAATGGTTAATATCTGTTTGGCTCTCAAGCTGACTCCACTTTCTGCCATTTTCTGGATAATCGAAGTGAAGCAAAATCTTAATCCCTGCTTGCCTATACTGTCCTCTTCTTCCCGCCATACTCAGTCAGGCCCGGGATGGTCTCCTTGATTTCTTGTCTGTGTGAGCCGTTATATGGCAGTGCCTGTTGGCTTCTTCTTTTCACTCGTTACTTCAAGTGGTATCCGGTGTGGTGCTCATGTCATGGCAGGTATTTTCCTTCTTGCGCTCTTATCCTGTCAAGAACAGGTTGTGGTCCCCAGTTGTTTTTTGAGATGCATCTTACTTCTTGGCCATGTTGGGTTTCTACGCCGGTGGCTGCACAGTTCTTTTGCTTTTTTCCTCAAGTTCATTGGGGTGTTTTCATGATATTGAACGGATGCACTGTTGCCTTACTCCCTGTCTTACAGAGTACTTTTTCTGTATGCTTTACAGCTATTCTTCCATCTGTTTCTGAAAGACTGATTCCCCTTATGGAGTGACTCCACATGCCGTGCTTTGGTGCAATGGTGATAGTCAGAAGATGGTGCACGGGGTCTTATTCCTCCCCCTCCTCCCCAACTCCACTTGCAGTTGAGTGTTTCTCCACACTGGTCAGGGGGTTCTTCCTTCCTATCTATCAGGCACCCTTCTTCACTAGCAGTCGCAAGGGGAGGGGCAATGTTCTTGGCTTCAGGTGCATTCTCTGGCCTTGACCAGGATGGTGTTTCTTCTTTTCTCTCTTCAGGTGCTAGCCCTCCTGAGGCTGGCTCTCACCATGCATGGGCAAGATGGACTCCTGCCCCTTCTCTTCTTTCTTCAGTACCTTGTAGATGTGCTTTGTACGTAACTTGACATGGGTGGCCTACACTGCCGATCCTTTGTTTTCTATGCCTCTGCATGGTCTGCTTAAATCTGCTTCTGCCCTGGGCAAAGCTACTGTTACTTTTTGCTTTGATCGATGTTGTGTTGTTGGAGATGTTTCCATCACACCTCTGATGCCAACCCCAATGTTGGTACTGCCCTGGCTGTTCTTCGATTGTGCCTTCTTCCCCTTTTGGGGCTTATAGCCATTTTTCATCTTTCGTCTCTTCTTGAACATGGACTCCTTGCCCTCCCACTCTGGGTTGGTCCTTACGGAGATTTGTGAGCTCTGGGAATTCTTTTCCAGGCAGTTTTTCCCTAGATTCTCATGAGCACGAATACTGTTCCAACCCCTTGGGCGGGTCACTCTCCCTCACACAAAAATCATACCAATTATGATTTCTGGTGATGTCAATACCCTTACTTATGTTGTCAAATAGCTTTCTTTCAGGGAACACCTCATCCCATGCTCTCTGACCTTTTCTTTTCTTTCTAGCCCACATCCTTGCTAGGCTTTAGGCACTACCTCTCCATCCTTTACTTCTGTTCCTTGCACTGGTTTCTTGGTTTGGTTTGGACCTTCACTTGCGGCGTTGGTCTCTTCATGCTAGTTCCTCCGTCTTGTCCGCTGCTTTGGACAGGTCCCTTCCCAGTCTGAAATTCTTCCTTCAGATGGGGACTAGTTATCTGCATAAGCCTCCCTGTGTTGGCTTTGAACCACTTGACCCTACTACAGTTCTCCATAGTGGTCTTATTTTTCTATTCTAGCGAGATTCTTTTCTCCCCTGTAGTTTTTCTTTTTACCGGTTTCCTGTTTTTTTCTACTTTTCCTTTTATACGAGGCCATGTAGTTGGTTGTAAGCTCGCTGTTCAGTTCTGGTCCATGCCAGACGTGGTGGCCGTTTACATGTGTCTTTCTTGGACACCTGCTATACAGTTTTTCTTCTGTCTATGTATTGGTTTATACATATGTACATGTATCTCTATATATCTGGGGCTGCAGCTTGTTATGTATGTGTTTTTTCATGCATAGATATATATATATATATATATATATTTCCATATCTTTTATACCTTACTTTGTTAGGTATCTCTGTAGTGAGTGATCTTCTCCTGGAGTGTGTTTCTGCTTACATTATCACTCTCTTCTTCGTACCCTGGGGAGACCTCCACATGTTGTTGCTTGGCTCTTTCTCTCTCAGCTCTTCCACTCCCCCGAGGATATTACTTGAAACAAGTCCAAGCCGGTCCCTTCTCTCTCTGATCATGCGTGGTCTGGGGTCTTAATTGTTGTTATTGTTTGCAATGCTTCTCTTATACTATTAGTTGGTGCTCTCTGCACTGCTTGCTTCTATGGCTAGGAGCTTTGACTCAGTAGTTTTAGCTACTGTCCTTGGCCTTCCGTTCCATTTTCTTGGGCTGGTTGCCTTTAAAGGGAATGATGTACTATTATTTCTCTATGGTCTGTTCTTCCCTACTCCTCTTTATTCTTCTGCTACGGTATCTTCTTTCCGTGTTTTTGCACAAGTTGCTGCTTCAGTTACGTATGTGCTTCTCCTCAATGTTTCTGGTGAGATGTCTTCTCCCTCGCTTTCCTTCCTGGCAGCTGGTCTCTTTTTCCTTCTTATTTCAGACCGCTATGTCTAATTTGGGGATCTTTCCTATGATCATGTTCGCAGACCCACCCCTGGGGATGGTATTGCTTGGGTGTCTCAAAGGTAAGGAATCTGCGGCTAGACATCTCTACCAGATGAATAAGTTACTTACCTTTGGTAACTCCTTATCTGGTAGAGACAAAATCTAGCCGCAGATTCCTTACCAACCCATCCATCCTCTCTGCGAACTGATTCTCTCTTTCTCAAAGGAAAAAAGTAATTTTATATATATATATATATATATATATGTATATATATATATATATATATATATATATTATAATGGCATTGCGGAGTCATGGTACTTTTGTAATGAAAGTATGCGGAGTGATGGTATGCGGAAAGAAAGTTGCAGAATAATGGGTGTTTACCCTCCCCCGGTAAATACATTGGTGGCACGGCGGCCCACATCTCCAGCAACATACTCATATTTTTTCACCACCGATTTGAAAAATGCACAGGTCTCTCTCATTGATGGCCAGCATCGACATACACTTTTAGACACACCTCCTGCCACAAGTTCTAGAATTGCGAACTTTAAAGCTGGGGAGCTACGTTCGAATCTCGGCATCAGCTCAACATCCTGTGATTCCAGGCAAATCGCTTTGTCTCCCCGTGCCTACCACAAATGAATGTGTTCTTCTGTAATGTAAATTGTGCTCATGCCATGTTGTCGAGTTCGCGCTATATAATATGCAAGGAAAAATAAAATAGGTAAACTCGAGTTCACACACTACTGAAAGCGCACTCTTAAGTGCATCAGCAGTGCATTGTGAATCGGAGCGTTTCACAGGCCTGTCACAGATAAGAAATGCTATCAAAACGAAATCCTACAAAACAATATACTACTGGCCGGCAGCTATTCATACCCGGACAACGACGGGACGGGCTGCTAGTGTATATATATATATATATATATATATATATATATATATATATATATACATATATAAAAACACTAACCATTTTGAATATTTATTATTTGAGAGTGAGGCAAAGAAACCACTTTTCTCATCCCATCCTAATTTTATCCCCTGCAAAGGCCCACATTTATCCAGATTCCGATCGCACGGTGGCGCATTAAACTCCAACAATCTTCAATTATAAATGTAACAAATTTAAAGCGCCGGGTGCTAAAGTGCGCTAAAGAGTATATCAATACTTCTGATTGCAAGCTTCTATAATATAGCAGAATAGATAATAAACAGTAAAAGTTACAATTTGAGCAGATCCCTACATATACTTATTAAATAGTGCAAAGTGTGTGAGATGGCGGCATTAGTAATAAAAAAATGGCAGGTTGGGCAAGTCGCCACGGCTATTTATTACAAAGTGCAAGGTGCAATGATACTAAGGTGCCAGGTGCCTAAGATATAACAATTGTCAGTCCTCACAATACAGTCCTATTTTGAATACATAGTCACTAAATGATTAATAAATTGAACAAAGACAAGAATATAAGTTGCTTCATTCAAAGTGCTTAGTGCAAATATCAGGTAGAATACCTATGTATTAAATCCAATCTGAAACAGGCTTCCATATTTTGAATCTCTTCTTTTTAGCCCTGCTTCCTTTGCGCCTATAAATAGCCTTTTCTAGGTTGTATATAGCCAATAGCCGTGCCACCCATTGTTGAATTGAAGGGGGTCGGGTCCAGCCAGGACTATGCTATACATAACCTACACACCATCATTGCTATTATTAAAATCGCACCTCCTTCTCTTTCCATTAGGCTGGTTATTCCTAGCAAAATTGCTGTTGCATCCAGCTCGACCTGCAGCTGTAATTTCTCCCTTAAAAACCCCTCTATATATTTAATCAGGGGGACTAGCTTGTCACAGGTCGCAAACATGTGGATTATGTCCGCCTTGTGCAGAGAGCAGTAGACTCCCTTTCCGTCGCTCCATTTTGCTATTCTGTTTGGAGTGTAATAAAGCCCGAAGCATGTCTTATAAAACTGGACTTGGAGTTTGGCTGGTATTAAAATTGTCTGGGTATTTAGGAATATCTTTTGGAACGTGGCCCCGAAATCTCTAATCTTTCTTGCCATTTATTGGAACATATTTCCATGTCCTCTTTGGAGCGCTCGTTTAGAAGCTTATAGATAGTCCCAATTCTAGGGGGGATGGGCAGAGTCATTCTGTCCACCAATTCACTTCTCTCGAGCTGGTCCATCTTGCCCTCATTTTTTTTGTAAAAAGTCCCTAATCTGCAGATATTTAAAGAAATCCCTATGTGTAAGGCCACATTTAGCTTTTAATTCCATATATGATCTAATACCCTCCTGAGAATGAAAACAACCTAGCTGTTTAATACCCAGTTCACACCAGGTCTTAAAAGGTGCGTCATTAAAAATATCTGGTAGATTTCTGTTCTGCCATAATGGAGTGTAATAGTTGAGCCTTTCTATTCCATTTAGGCGCTGTATTGCCACCCAGATTTTAAAAGCCGTAAGTAGTGTCTTAAACCGGACTCTTTTGTAATACCCATAGCTTAGCTGATGCCGAAGGCATCCCCACACATCACAACCAATCACCTGATCCCATGGAGTGAGAGATTTAGATTGTATTGTGCTATTATCGATGCCCAAAAGAGTATCAATGTGCGTAAGTGAGGTTGCCCACCAATATAACTTCAGGTTAGGGAGGGCTAGGCCACCGCGCTCCCTGGGCAGCGATAAAAATGTATACGCTCTTCTTGGCCGGGAATAAGACCAAATACATTGTGCAAAAAATATTTTCAAATTTTTTAAGCCAAAAATTTGTAAAACCAAGCGGTATTGCTCTAAAAAAAAACAATTTTGTAAAATAAATCATTTTGATTATATTGGTTCTGACAAAGAGGGTTAGATGTAGGTGGTCCTAATTTTTAATGCTTTCTTGGTTTCCTGCACACAGTTCTCCACATTTTCATTGACCACCTGATCCAGATCTGAATTGATTTTAACCCCCAAATAGGTGGATTTTTTTAACCACCCGCTTATCGTTACAAGTAATACATTCAATAACTACTTTTTGGGTTTTCTTCCAGTTTAGGGCATAGCCTGAATTAAGCCATGTTTTCGTGCCTCCTCTTCTATTGCCCCCATGGCCTGTTCTGGGTGAGGAGTTACAATGGCTAAGTCATCCG
This sequence comes from Lissotriton helveticus, assembly GCF_964261635.1. Taxonomy (NCBI): domain Eukaryota; kingdom Metazoa; phylum Chordata; class Amphibia; order Caudata; family Salamandridae; genus Lissotriton; species Lissotriton helveticus. The sequence goes on along the minus strand of NC_136068.1, from coordinate 182,936,145 downwards.
CATAGGCCAGAATTTACTCTCATGATTATTTCTCACTTCTGGGGGAATGTTGTGGGCTGCAGCAAGTTGTTTAAGAAAGGGGTCTATATACAAGGCAAATAGAAGAGTTGAGCAGGGGCACCCCTGCCGTATCCCCTCGTGATTTTCAGTGGTTGAATTATTTCGCTATTTATAAGTACCCTAGCTTCCGGGTCTTTATACGTGACTTGAACTGGTCTTATAAACCTATTCACAATCTCTTTCTTTTACATTGCCATCTATCAAAAAGGCCAGGACACCCTATTAAACGCCTTTTAGGCATCTAAAAAAATGGCCGCCATAGGGTCTCCTGACACTTGGTTTACATCGAATAGGGTGATGACTCTTCGGATGCGCTCAATAGTTCCCTTACCGGGTATAAAACCATGCTGTCCCTCAAATGCCATTTTACCGATAACCTGCAAGAGTCGTGTGGCCATTACTTTAGAGTAAATCTTAACATCCCCATTAATTAAAGTTATAGGGCGGTAAGAGCCCAACTCCTGCACAAGGTTATCTTTTTGGGGAAAGACTACCATTTTGGCCAGCGCCCAGGTTCTTGGTGGTGCAACCCCTTCTGCTGTCTGAAGAAACACAGATGTCAAAGTTTCTTTAAGTTTCTCCTTAAAGATTTTGTAGAATTCTGTGGGGAGTAAGTCGGGCCCTGCCGCTTTCCCCCTGGGAAGATTTGACATTGCCTCTTCAATTTCTTTCCACACAATTGGGGACGCTAACGTCTCCCTCTCATCTTGCATCAGAACCTCCATCTTGCAGGCATCTAAATATCTGCCTATTTGGACTGCCACATCCCATTCCACTCTACCCACATCCTCCATATAAAGTGATTGGTAAAATCTAAAAAAGGCTCCCCATAAATCGTTAGACTCTGTTACCCGCCCCAATACAGGATAGTTTATTGACAAAATCTTGCTGCTTCTCACCTCTGATCTTGTTCTGACGGCCAATAAATGACCCACCTTCTCCTCACATTCATAGTCTTCCTCCCTATGAGCTGATGCCTTATATAGAGCTTTACTTAATAGTTCCCCTTGGATTCCTGCCTTTTCTAGGGCCATCTCCTCTCGTGCTTCTTCTATCCCCCAATTTTGTCTTAGGGCCTCAACTACTTTTTCCTCTGCCTGGACTAGTTTTTGCAGTCTAATGCTCCTAAGATTTTTTTCCACTTTCCTTTTCCTGCTTGTATTGTCTCGCCTCTCACTCCTGCCTTTAAGGTGTCCCATACCACTCCCAGTGATGCCGACCCCAAATTTCTCTGTAGAAAGTCAGGTATCCATTCTTTTAGGTGTCCTACATATTCTTCGTCTAGTAGGAGGGCTCTCTCAAAGGTCCATGCCAAAGCTTTCTCGGTGGAACCTCCCTGCTCCAGCTGCAATACCAGTGGGCTGTGGTTGGATAGCACTCTAGGTTGCCGAATAATACTACTTCCTCCCAACAGTGTAGAGAAGGCAAAGAAGTAATCTAACCGAACATGCTCCTGGTGTGGGGCAGAGTAATAGGTAAACCCATGCTCCTCGGGCCTCTTTAAAGACCATACATCCACCAAGCCATGTACCTGGCATAGATTACACAGCGCTTGTCAAACCCTTGGCTTCCTATCCTTATATCTTTGATCTTGTACCCATTTGAAGTCGATATAGATGTTCAAATCTCCACACGTGATTAATGGCAATGGCCAGTGTGCCAGTTTGTTAGTTATCAATTCCAATAGGGACTAAGCGTCCACATTACTGCCATAAACCGAGCATAGGGTGAAATTTGGCAGCTCTGGGGCCCTCCCGTTTGTAATGACCCATTGGCCTAGCCCATCCAAACGTGTTTTCACAAATCGAATTGATCTCTTCTGAGATAGAAATGTGACCCCCCTTGTGTGGGTTCCCTGCGTCGTGGCCCCAACCACAGTGTAGCCAAGATATTTCAATAAATCTTTATGTGACGCATCCAGGTGGGTCTCTTGCAAGCAGACAATGTCTGCTTGCAACAATTGTAGTCCTTGCGCCACTACTTAAAACATTTTTTTAACACAAATTTTATTAAGCTTTTCGGATATTTCATGCACATTATACATTTCAAAAAAGGTTTTCAATTTTTTTTATACCTCAGTGTACATATCTTCTCATTGTTCCATACACTTACAGCATTTTCTAGATTTTCAGTGACATATATCAATTTACGTCCACGTTAATTATGCATTCACAAACCATATGTATTTCAATAATCGATAGCAGTGTGTTCAACTTTAATTTTATAACCTCCCACAACCCCCTCCCACTGTATAACCCACCCCACAAACAGTCCCCCCCAAAAACGTTTGCTGCTGTGGTTTAATCACCCCCTTGCAAGTGTATAGTACTACTGGGTAATCACGTCCGATATCTGAGGGAAGGGTAAGAGGAGGGGAGGGATAGCGGGAAAGGGGGGGAATGAGGGAGAAGATGGAGACAACTATAAGAGTCAGAGTTACTGTAATATTGGGAATCAGCCATTATCGATATGGTCATCCAGTACATCCTGGGATCCTCCAGTACCTCCTCCGTTTCTGCTTTGAAGTGCTCTACCAGTTGTGCCCAGTCTAGGGAGATTGGTCTTTTTCTCAACCTTCTATATTCCTCACGTTGAAGCCCTTCCCTTTCCGCCACAGCCCATCAAATAACTTCCTCCCTCCCTTTGCCTTCTCGCGGTGCTGTGCCGGATGTTGATCAATCTTTCAGCAAGCATCAGGGCTAAGCCCGCAAAGCGGCGTAGTAACGTTGCCTTCTTGGGGAGAGGGAATAGGCCCTGAAGGCAGGCCTCTATAGTATCCCAAGGTGAGCGCTCCGTCAGTAATGATAGGCTCCGAGTAACCTCCGACCAAAACCTCCCCATTACAGGACAGGACCATAACATGTCAATAAAGTCAGCAATATGATTAGAACATCTTGGGCAGTCAGAAGAGGCAGTGGGGTACATTTTCTGTATTGCCATTGGGGTGAGGTAAGCCCTGTGTAATATTAATAGCTGTATTTTTTTCAGTCGGAAATTGCGGGAGACCCACCTAGGGTGTTCCAACACTAAGGCCCATTCTCTATCCTCCAATTCCCTTACTAGTACTGTTTCCCATTTTTGCAGAAGAAGCAGTAGGGGCGTACTCAGATGTTCCCTCAACCCTCGGTATAGCCACCTAACAAGGTGGCATCCATGCCCCATTATGTGAATGATCTTCAACTATTGAAAGGTGGGAGGTTCTTTCGGATCCACCAAGCAATATTTCTGAATGAATTGCGCAATTGCTGCATGCGTGAGGAATAAGGTTTCTGGTACTGCATTAGTGCGCACAAATTCATTGTGGGGCATCAGGTTACCATCTAAGAATAGCTCACCGATCGTCTCTGTACTGGCCTGTGTCCAACTCCTTAGCCAAGCCATTAACAACATTCCACATCTGGTGGGTAGGCCACAGAGTGGGATATTCAGGGCATATGGGAAAGGTATTTTTGCATATTTTTGTGCCTGTTTCCAATAATGTATTGCTCTCTGCAGGAGAAAAGGGGGAACTTGCATCTTTTCAACACCAGGACATAACAGAGCTTGTAGAGTTCCACGCCAAAAACTGTCAGGAGAATATCCTATTTCAAATAAGTTATGGCCCGCCAACCAATATGCCAGCCACTGTAGTTGCCGAACTATACAATATGCCTTAGAATCTGGAGCCCCCATACCGCCTGTGGTACTCAGAAGCTGCATCTTGGCCAATGCTAATTTATGCCTACCCGTTCCCCAAAGTAAAGATAATAACAAGTTATCTAGGGCCAGATGTAGGTAGAACTTATTTACCGATTCTTAATTACCGAATTTTACCGATTCGGTAATTAAGAATCGGTAAATAAGAAGGGGGGGTATGTAGGAACATCCAGATGTTCCATTTACCGAATCGGTAAATATCTGTGTTTACCGATTCGGTAAATACCGACCGGTAATGCTCCATTCATTCCTAAGCCCATAGGAATGAATGGGGCATTACCGGTCGGTATTTACCGAATCGGTAAATACCGATTTTGACAAGGGTGCAGGGGGTGTCACTTTTACACCCTCTAGCACCCCCAAAAAAGGTTCGGGGGCCATGTGGCAGGCATACCTGCCCTAAGGGCAGGTCTGCCTGTCATATGGCACAGGTGTGCATGCACACATGTGCATGCACACCTGAATCGGTATTTTACCATCAAATTGAATTTGATGGTAAAATACCGAATTTGTAGGTCTTGTGGGACTCAGAAGAGTCCCACCTACATCTCAATTTTACCGATTCTGTAAAAATACCGGTCGGTAAATTTACCGACCGGTATATTTACCGAATCGGTAAAATTACCGAAATGGCCTGTTGCAATCCCCCTACATCTCAAAAGCCAAATACCGGTCGGTAACGGCCGAAATCGGCCGTTACCGACCGGTATTTGGCTACCTACATCTGGGCCCTAGTGTTTTAAAAATCCATGCCGGGAGAACAACAGGGAGGTTCTTCACAAAGTGATAGAGGAGTCTGGGGAGCATGATCATTGTAGACACAGCCAAACAGCCCACCACCGTTAATTGCAAAGCATTCCAAAACCAGATCTGGGAAGGAAGTGAATTAATAGTTCTAACCATATTCCCATCTATAGTGTCCTCACTGGTCCTGTAGATGTGTATTCCTAGATATTTGAAAGTTGTGTGTTCCAATTTGAACTGCATGTGGATAAATTACAAATAGGGTCTATTATAAGTATCGTAATAGGAAAATGCCACCGAATTTGAGGCATTAAGATATAATCGGGATAGTTCCCCGAACCGTGACAATCCGGCAGCTATCACTTGCGTGTCTTTGTTCAAATCGTTAAAATACAGCAGCATGTCATCTGCGTAGAGTGATACAGAATGGATTGTCTCATCTATTGGAATACCTTATGGGACCATAATATGATGCAGGTGTTGTGCTACGGGCTCTAACGCTAGTACAAACCATAAGGGGACAGGGGGCATCCTTGGCATGTTCCAAGATAGACCTGATATGTGGGCGAGATAGTTATCCCAGTCTTGGCACGGGCTGTAGGGTTGGTGTAGAGCAATTTTACCCAATTGCAGTATTCTGGGGTAGCACAAATTTGGCCAACACGGCCAGCATATAAGGCCAACTCAGGGTATCAAAAGCTTGGCATACATCTAGTAATAAACATCCAGCTAACGGTGCTGATGCCGAAGCTGCATGTATCAAGGCATGCAGCTGGCGAATATTTAGTGAGGTGCTGCGTTTGGGTATAAACCCACATTGATCTGTATGTATTAACTTGGGAAGTAAGGGGAGTAATCTAGATGCCAAGATTTTACTAAGTATTTTGTACTCAGTATTAAGGATTGATAAGGGCCTATAGGACGTAAGTTCAGTCGGGGCCTTATCAGGTTTCAACAGGGACGGGACTAAAGCTTCTCTAGTAGTAGGAGACAGCGAGCCTTCAGTAAGTGAGGTAGTGTAAAGTTGTAATAAATTGGGAATTAATGCTGCTGCAAAAGTTAAATAAAATTCAATAGGGAGCCCATCCGAGCCCGGTGTCTTATTAGGGGCTAATGCCCTTATAGCCGTACGGATCTCTGCTGCAGTGATCGGTCTTCCAACTCCTCAACGTTTGAATCTGAAATAGTGGGAAGTTCAATATCTTCAAGGAAACAAGTAGTTGCTTCTGTCATGTCCAGGGAGGGAGCAGTGTACAGATTTGTTGTAGTGTTCCTGAAAGGTTTTATTTATTTCAGCTTTGAAAGTGATCAATGTTCGCTGGGCATTATTTATCGCCAGTATGGGAGTGGGACTTGTTTGGGGTTTAATTAATTGTGCTAACAATGTGCTAGCTCTATCAGCTTCAGCGGGCGTGCAAAGTGTGTGTGTGTGTTCAAGTCGATCGTCCTTAAACGTTCCAACAATTCCGCATACTTTATCCTGGCCTCTTGTAGGTTTTCTGCCCCATCCGCACTTACTTGGGCTGCCACCTCCTTTGCTTGCAGAATATCTTCTAGCTCTGTTATGTCTCTAACCGACTCCCTCCTGAATCCCACCAAGGACTTCACTGAGACTCCCTGTATCTTTACTTTAAAAGCATTCCATTCTAAGGATCTGGTCGTGGCTGTGTCCTCATTTTCTTCAAAATATGTGGTTATAGCTGTAGCCAATGTGGCCAGGAATAACTGATATTCTAAATGTAGAGGCTGCAATTGTCATGTTGGGATAGGCGTGGGGGAACGGCCCCAATTTAGCATTAATTCTATGGGATTATGATCCGACTGCTTAATGGTCGGGGATAAATCTGGTGTACAAAGGAAGTGGTCTAAGCGGGTATGAAACTTGTGCAGGTGGGAATAAAAGGAATATTCCCGCATGTTAACATGCAGGGACCTCCAGACATTGAATAAATGCCATCCCTGTGAGCATCGGGTCAAAGCAGTAGCTTGTGAGTGAGCGTTAGTATTATACAAGGGAGGATGAGAGCGGTCTAGGTACACATCAAACAATGCATTCAAGTCCCCACCTAATATCCATAGGTATTGAGACCAGTCCGAGAGCGTCCGGGATACCCATGATAAAAAAGCATCTTGGTCCACATTTGGATCATAAATGTAACCCAACCCCACCTATTTATCGTCCAATGCCCCCCGTATAAACACACATCTTTCTTGCTCATCTATCTTACTCTCACTGAGGGAGAAGGGGATTCCCGCCCGTATTCAAATTGCAGCCCCCTAGAGAAGGTGGGATAAGCCGTTGTACAAAATGTACCCCTCCAGCGTCTCTGTAATTTCATATTTTCTAATGGTAATAGATGTATCTCCTTTAGATACACTACTCGGGCTTTACGGCAGTGTAGTTGTGTGGCTATTCTATGCCCCTTGTGAATCGTTCCCATATCCCGGACATTCCAGGATATGATAGTATAAGATTTGGCAATCAACATCCCCAGGGCACATTTATAAAAAGGGGATCCACCAATCCATCTCTTTCGTTTGTTTAAAACATTATATCTATATTGCACAGTAATGTATATATTTGCTAACCTGACTTTGGGGTCAGTGTTATGGCCTACATATAAGGCCCACCAATGTTCAATGCCTGCTACATGCAGCAGGGATGTCCCTATTGTTTGATGCCTCAGTAGTGTTGCTTCGCCCTGCGTTAGCCACTGGGGAGGGCGGTGCAGTTTGTTCAAATTTTCAATGCCCAGCTTCCTTACTTTCTTTTGGGCGCCACCTCGGTTATATGCGTCCTACAGATCCGTTGTCTTGCCTCAAGAACATCGCATTGACCCTTCCACAAGTGGATCTCACCTGTACTCGGCCATGCATCTGGTCGCACACTGCCTAGTGCTCCAATTGGCCTCCTCCTCAGATATTACCACCTTGGACCTCAGCCGGGATGCGACCCGCCCAGTCTCAGACAGTGAATCCGATGCGAAATAAAGGTACTCACAATCTGCAGAGATGAGGGTATTTATGCCGGCGCCCAGTTGTGGCTGTAAAGCTGCCCTTCATAAGGAAATCCGGCACAGGCAGGGAAGGGGGGGCTCCAGGCGGAAAGGAAGAAACGAACTGGCGGCTGCACCGCGGGATTTCCAACTTCTGGAGACAGTATCAATATTCGCCTCTGCTGTGTAGGAAATATCCCTGTCGGGGCCCAATTGCTGCGATCCTCTGTAGACCCCACCAGCAGGCCCCACATGGTTTCCAGGGTCCAATATGGGGGGATCTGACGCACCACGCTATGTCTCAATAAGGGCTCCCAGCTCTTTCAGCGATCACCGACGGAGGGCCCCCACTAACCTGCAACTTTATGCTCAACAGGAAGGGCAAGCAGGAAAAGAGAGGCGGCCTCGGGGACCTCTGCGGTATTGCTGTAACTAGTATTCCGGGCCTCTGACTGCTACACATCTCCTCCAGGGGTAGCGCAGGCAAATTGTGGTCACGATCAACTTGGTCCACGATAAAGTCCCCCCGACAGGTCCTCACTCCAGACACACTCGGTAGCAACATATTCCAAGTCACTACCCGGGAGTAATGTTCACTGTGGGGGGGCCAGCAATACAGGTAGACTCCGCTGGTTTGGTGGTCTGAGCGGCACCCCAAATTGAGGGGAAGAGACGGCCACGCATATGGCAAACGGCCCATCTATACTGTCCAGTTAATACCTCCTGCAGTGCCAGGAGAACCCCAGCTCACACCAGGCGATGCTAGTCCCAGCCGAGTACATCAGGGTTTCTTCGGACGATGAGCTCAGGGCCCGGCTGCTGGGCCCAGGTCTGGGGTCTCGCATTTGTGTGCCAGCCGCCTCCAGGCTCCACCGGCCAAGTCCCAGGATAGACCACTGCGTTATAGGCCCCTCCCACTTCTTAGGCCCATTGCCTCACCGGAATCCATCGTAACTCGAAACTCAGTCTCCCGGTCATCCTGGCCACTCGGAGCGTCCGATTCAGCATTCTACCTATGGGCAGTTATTCCCCTGTGTCTCTGCCAGTATTTGGATGTAGCAGGGAATGTCATTTTGCACGAATTAGCTGCCCCGAGCATGTCGCTTAAGCGACCACCATCTTGGGCTGCAAGACACGCCTCCCCTTGTGCCACTACTTGTCTCTTTTTTGCATCATTTAGCCCACAGATGTTCAATGTTGCAATACCTAATCTCCCCATTTTCTTAGTTGTATTTCGTTGCCCCATTTTTCATATTCCTTATATACAAAGAATAACATCCTAACTGCCACCTGTTTCAATACTCTTACCCACCCATGCCCTCCTTTTGTGCACCCGCACCACCATTTATGTGTGCCTCCCCCATCCACCCACCCACCCCTTTCCCACCCTCCCCTAACAAAAAGGCAATCGGGCATTGCCTAATCGATGTACGGCTGACCAACTGCCCCCCATCTACCTCAATATGTGAAATCACAATTTTTTTTCTTAGACTGCACAGTATGTATTACTCCTAGCCTTGTCCATAGTGTTTGTTACTGTACCACTTTTCCCTTTTTTTGTCCTCCCCCCCCCCACCTTTTTTTTATTTAGGAAATATTTTCTCCTCATAATTTTTTTTTCTTAATTTCTTCTACATATTCCTGTGCTTGTACTTCAGAGGTAAAGCTGCGTGTTGTGCCTCCTAAAATTATCTTTAATCTGGCCGGGTTTTGCAGGAAGACCTCTGCTCCAAGTTTCGGGAAAGGAGAAAAGAGTTGCCTCAGACGTCATCGTCTTTCAGCTGTTGCATGTGCGAAATCTGGGCGTACAAAGAACGAGACCCAATTGCTGATCTCAGGAGCGTTGGGACGGGCTTTATCAAATATCATTTGTCCCAACAGAAAGTTACCAATGAAAACAAACATTGCTCTAGGTTTCCCATCAGCGTTCTGCGCTTGTATTCTCCTGAATAACTGGAAGCGATGGGCCCTCTGTATTTCCATATCCCATTCCCAGCTTGATTGTTCAGAAAATGCATTGTTTAGGAGTTTTACCATGTAGCTTCTGGGGTCACTTCCCTCTAGGCCTTCCCGTATCCCTAAAAAGCACAGGTTGTTTCTCCTCTGACGGTTTTCATAATCTTCCAATTTGGTCATGACATCAAGCAGCGCCTTGTTCCGTACCTTGCATCTTAATCGATTCCATATCAGCTTCCAGTGCCTCAGTCCGCATCTCAAATGAGGTTATACGATCCGTAATTTTCTCACATGTTTTATTCAATTTGTGGATTACGGTTTGGGCTTTTTTTACGGCAATCCTGGCACTGCATCCCTCATTTCTACTTTCTTCCTGTATTTGCTGAATTGATATTAAAATGGTCGATAGGGAAGGTTCTTCAATTCCAGCCATCTCGTCTCTTTTCTCATTTTGGGTCCAAACCTGTGTGTCAAAGTAATCCCATTTGAGTTATTTTCTAGTGCTTTTTTTAAGGCTTCCTTTCCGATTTTTCATTTCATTCCTTGATTTTTTCTTTTGCATTGATTGGGAGGGGGAGCTGGAGCGGTCTTCTGAGATAGATTCCCCGTTTGATGACCTATCCTCCAGTTCTGATACCTCGGACGCTTCAGTTAATGAATAGAATGTTCCACCCCCATGGCTTTCTGGTGACAAGATGCCAGCTTGTGCCGTCAGATTTTTAGATATTTCTGCGCCTAGGGGTGTTGTCGGGGTCTTCTCCATCACAGTTTCCTCCTCATGGCCAGCCTCCTTGACGTAGATCCCATCTACCTTGGATGTTGACTGAGTTTGCTCTTCTGTTCCTAGTTCCCCCCCCCACCCCAGTTAATTCATACATTAGGCTGACTGGGCGGAGGGGGTTCCCTGTCGAGGAGCTCCTGGCTCCTTCTCACCCCCCTGCAGCCTCCTTCCCTTGCTGTGTCTCCTCTGTTAATGTCCTGTCGCCCCCTTCCTCCAGCACATTGCTTTTCTCCAGGGTAGTCATTGAAAGATTTGCAAACACTGAGGCGACCGTTGGGTGGGCAGGCTCCCCCTCTACTTGCAGTTTGTTTTTTAATACTGGCATCGCGCTTCGCCTTACTGGTCCCGCTGCGTTGCTTCAGTTCCAGAGGAGCTCCATTGCAATCCGGTTGGCTGCCTCTGCTGTTGCCGGGAGCGGCTGAAATTCGCTCTCTTGCTGTTCTCCCGTCTTTCGAGGCCATCCGGTGGGTCAGTAATTTCCTCGCCTGCTGCCGGGTATTCCATTTGAATTGAAATAGATATTCCACAAACGCGGCCGCAGTGAGCCATAATACAAGCTCCAGTGCCTCCCGCCACCAGCTGCGTGCTGTGCTGTTCACCGGCTCTCTCAGGCAGGGCAGTCGCTTACTGAGCATTCAATCCATCGAGGGAGATGGAGGAAACTGCGGCTGCAGTTAGTCTCCTGCCATCTTTGCCACTCCGTTGCAGTTGGATTCTGCCCAGGCACACTGTTTCCATTGCAGTTTGTATACGTGAATTTGTGTTTTAGAGCAGAAAGAAGTGGTAGAAGGAACATCCAGTGGATGACATGATCATGGAAGGTTAAAACATTGAGTAAGAATAAATTTCCTTGTATATAAATAGCATGAAGCGACCTCTTCGAGGTTGGGGGGGAATGAAATGTGTGCTCTAAAGGTATGCCAATGATGTCACATAGGCATTTGCTGGATCTGGGGATGGCATTTGTGTGGTTAAGAAGGTTGATAGTGAGTGAGGGGGTGGGACTGTAGAGCTGTGTTTGTCATGGAATGTAATAGCTATGCATTTTACTTAAGTGTGTAGGTGTGCATTGGAAGATTAGACACATTCAGAGAGACTGGGAAGCTCACACATATGTTACCTGAGGAGCAGCCCTGTGTACTCCACCACCCTAGTATGTGATGTAGCGAAGAAAAGATCTCCATTCCAGAGAACCCTGAACCTGGATAGGGCCCCTTAAGAGTTTAAAAGTCACCCTCGTGTACCCATTGGATAGATGACTAGCACAAGACCTTGTCCAAGCCACTGGCTTACACGTTCCTCAGAGCCAGCCTGGTCTTCTTTAGGGAGCATATAGTGCAAGAGACAGAAAAACTCAAACCTACTGACTTCCGCCTGGAGTATAAATAGGTGACAGGCTGTGGGTTACCATCATTAGGGCACCAAACCTCAGTGGATGAGGTGGGGTAGAAAGTACTAAGGCACTCCAGAGATGTAGTATCTCCCACCCAAAACCTAGAGTAGCTAAGATCTCAGCATGGGATTCCAAGCACAGGCGGACATTTAGTGGACTCTCAGTGGCCTTATGAGGAATGGACCTTACACCTACTCCTAGATGCTATGGCAACTTACTGCTAATTGTTGCAAGTCCTAGAGGTACTGCGTGTGAGGGTGGAGGTGCCCAAGCCTTTAGGAAGGAAGAGAAAGTTTGTAGAGAGCATATAGTGCAAGAGACAGAAAAACTCAAACCTACTGACTTCGTGTACCCATTGGATAGATGACTAGCACAAGACCTTGTCCAAGCCACTGGCTTACACGTTCCTCAGAGCCAGCCTGGTCTTCTTTAGGGAGCATATAGTGCAAGAGACAGAAAAACTCAAACCTACTGACTTCCGCCTGGAGTATAAATAGGTGACAGGCTGTGGGTTACCATCATTAGGGCACCAAACCTCAGTGGATGAGGTGGGGTAGAAAGTACTAAGGCACTCCAGAGATGTAGTATCTCCCACCCAAAACCTAGAGTAGCTAAGATCTCAGCATGGGATTCCAAGCACAGGCGGACATTTAGTGGACTCTCAGTGGCCTTATGAGGAATGGACCTTACACCTACTCCTAGATGCTATGGCAACTTACTGCTAATTGTTGCAAGTCCTAGAGGTACTGCGTGTGAGGGTGGAGGTGCCCAAGCCTTTAGGAAGGAAGAGAAAGTTTGTAGAGATACCTCATTACTTCATGTTTGGGAGTGAGTAACAAGGGTTTGATAGTATGACATAAAAAAGGTGTGTTTTTATCTTTCAATTGCCTATCCCAAATGGCCGTGGAAGATGGTAACTGTTGGAAATGGCCCTTTCAAGGGTGCTTTCCCTCATCTTTTTGCTTTTCTCCTTTCCAGCTTTCTGCTTCTCTGAATGCTATCCTTAGGATGCAACCTGCTGTGCAGGGTCAAAGCGATGAGCTTGTCATATGCATCCAGTGGATCAATTTATATACGACTGGCTGATTCGAGTTAGCTGCAAGTCCCTTGTCATGGAGTAAGACCTATGCCAGGGGGCACGTAGCTCGAATGTGCTCTGTCAGCCTGCTGAACTGGTGGTGCCATCCATGGAGGTAACTCATTATTTGTGCAACACGTTTGCCCTGTTCGGCCTGTGTACATGGATTACTGTTATTCATCTTGCCATTTTCAAAGCTGTGTGCTAAGTTTCTGCATGTCTCCTTCTTTATCTGAGTTCTCTCGAGTGATAGAGTGTGCTGTTGGGAAGAGGTCGGACGTGTGTGTGAGTGTGTTGCATGCAAGGGTCATGAATGGCACTGGGTGATGTGTTAAGTATGACACCGCCTGCTTCTCACCTTGGATTAGCATGATGGAATGTAGGAAAAGGTTGTCTAGCATTATTTCCTATGGGCAGGATAGTAACAGTATGGTATTTGGTACGTATAAGTTCGTAATGGCCAATCCTCTCCGGTAGTGGGAGTAGGTTCAACATTACGGTGATGCAAATGTCACTTTGGGAAAGTGGGCATTTCGATGTGCGTGGCTCTGCGTGGCAGCCTGTCTCCTAGTTCACAAGTGGGTGCATTCCTGGTAGAGGGCCATAATCTGGGGGTTCATGGGAAACTGTGGACCTCCGACTCTGAAGGTCCTTTCTGGGAGAGTTACGTGGGGTGGAACTGGCACCTGGATTCTAAGAGATAGGGTCTTGGCCCCACTAAAGACTGTGATCAAACCTCCCAGGGCAGGGCAGGACAACATTTAGAGAGGCCCTGTGCATTTCAAAGGTGGCCATTTGAACTGATCGTATTTTCAAAGGCCATGGTGGGTGTAACTACTGGGGCTTCAGCCTTCAAAAGTAGAGACATTTTTGGCTTTGAAACCATACTACGCTGGTCAGATACTGGGACACTGACACAAGGAATCATTAGGGCAGGAGGGACTGCAACTGGACTATCTGCAGACTAGTGGTGGCTTGGAGCTTGTCGTGTTCCAAGAAGGGGACTATCACTTGATGGATTTTATCTGGACGCTGCTGGCCTACAGCTTATGCCAACTGTTGTGGTCAGAGTCTGTTAATACACTCCGAAAGTCGGCCAGCTGGCCTCCTGTCCATGAGATCCCAGTGACACAAAGAATCTCACTGTCTCTACAAAATCGTAAGGACTGCACTGGGTGCGGTGGAGGCAGGTGGAAGTGATCGTGGATGGGACAAGGACCGTCCTAACATACACCATCATCTCACTGTGCAAGAGGAGTGTGTGCACAAAGATCAGCAGCCATCCGAGGTGTCGGGACGTGAGGAGTTTGAGGAGTGCGGGGGAAGCTTGCAACCAGGGGGGCCTGTGCTTGCTTGTCCTCCAGAGAATGTGGTGTCCAAAGGGTGTTGGGGGAACCAGAGCCAGGAGCTGAGACTGTCTTTGGCCTCCAGATTGGAAGGATGACAGTGCCTGACATCGTAGTCTCTGTCTGAGGTAGTTGGCTCCCTCTCTCTGGACCCACACCACAGGGTTCTTTGTTTTGAAAAACATCTAGATGGGTCCCAAGGGGTTTTGTATACCTTGTGGGCATCTGCAGCTGACTGCTGGGAGTCTACGACAGGTCACACCTTCGCTTGAGGGTAAAACATTTCTCCAGACGTGGAGCACGCCAGCTTCCTGGGCCATAACCTTTTGTCTAAGGGAGGGGATAGTGATCCTGCCATTCTGCTGGTGCTGTAGAGCAACTGGGGGTTTAATCTGGATGGACGAAACTAAGTAACTGTTTCTTTACGTGATAGGTGGTTCCGATTGTCAACAGGGCCCCAGCAGTGGCAACGTGTATTGTTGGCTGGTGGAGTTGCAAGACTTAGGGGCTGGGTCATGAAGCGTAGTCAGAGACGAGTGAATGATTGACCTTTCTGCAATGGGAAAGTTTGACAAATGCATATAACTGTGAAGTGTGTTCCGTTTTGATTTAATTAGAAGTGTGTGACAATTGCTTCTAATTGTCGTGTGTATATACAATGTATATCTCATTTCTATTTCAGAGTGTGTGTGTAATATAAAGTCTAGTGTTTTTATACATAGGGAGTGGAGTCTTTTTGTGGCGAATTCAGTGTGTTGCGAGGGAGGGTGCTGTGCCAACACTTTACACCTGAGCCCTGAGGATAAGCCTGACTGCTCGGTGCTGAGCTACCAGAGGGTGAGTGCAGGTTATCAGACAAGTGTATCGTACTCATTCCATGTAGAACGGTAGGTTCTGACTGGCTGTGATGTGTCTCGGCCAGCCCGAAACCGCTGGGCCTAACAGTAACCGGTGTAAATAATCTTGAGGGTATGTCACACATGCCACCCAGTTTGTGTGCCATAGTTGCCTGAATGAATTAGTGATGGGGTTTCTGCACTGATAACCAGGTGGCCGCAACACTCTGGCACTCAACTCAGTATGAGTGGCCCCCAAATATTCCTGTTATTGCCCTGCCCCGGAAATAACAGTTACTGGGGGTCACACTAATTCCAGGGGCATGATGATAGGCAATACAGAATTTGGGACTATAAAATGCAGTAATCTGCGTTTCCAAGGTGCCCCCCACATATTTCCCCTCAGTATTTCACGCAGTAACTCGGTTGACTAGGCCCATTTGAATTTATTCGCCACTCAGTCTCAGTGTAATCCGCCAGTGTAAGAGAATATTTACAGATAATGCACATCTTTCTATACATCGCATCAGCTTGTATATCTGCGCAGCAGCCAGTGCCAACCCAGACTTCGAGCCAGAGGGTTCGGGTGTTTTATATTTGGAAAACGAGAGCTGCAGTTTTAATACACACGATAGAAGAAGAGATAAATGTGGTATAGGCAGCTTGTGAAACTGAGTCATCTCCAGAAATAAACTTCCTGGCAGACTGATTGCTTCCGCCACATTTCAAAGCAGGCACCGGTTCCACCAGAGGCTGGTTGAGAAAATACATGAAAAACAGCGCGTGATAACTCCAAATTGCAGCGATAAATTAATGTTGCATTAGAGTCACATGAGCTGTTGCGACACTAGGCACGTCTGAGTGAGATCATCATAGGAACATTCTATGGGTATACACTGACTGGTGCACTCAATGGCCTGTGTTTCACAACAGATTTAGGGCCATATGTACAAGGGAAGTGGCAGAGTGTTTTGTTAGCCTTCTTGGCTTAACTCATGCTCCGCCACTTCTGAAACTAAGGGCTGCACCATATTCACAAGAATGTGGCACACCCCTGCACTTTCCCCTGCGCTGCCGCTAAGTTTAGCACCTTAGCGCCAACGAAGGCACCCTTGCACCATAGTGCAAGGGTATCTGCTCTGGGGAAGATTGTTTATGTACAGGAAGGTGTCCCTTCCTGCACATAAACAATCCTTTTTTAAAAATGCCATTTTGTAACTTCTATGTGTGCAATGCACACATGGAAATTACAAAATGGCATTAAAAAAATTATTGTTTATGTGCAGGAAGGGGGACCTTCCTGTACATAAACTTTCATTGGCCTTTTGCTGTTTTCATGTGTGCTGCACAGCGCAGCACACATGAAAACAGCAAAAACAAGGACAAATTAAGAATTTCTCCTCTTTGCGCCAGGGTAAGACCAGGTTTTCCCTGGTCTTAATTCTGGCACTGAATCCTATTTACGCCACCCTTTTAAATAGGGGGCAGCGTCAGAAAAAATGGGTGTTGCAGTGGAACGCCCCCCGGAACACCCATTGCCATCCACCGTTCACCCTAAGCATAGCATGAAAGGGTGCCTTATTTACAAGGCAGTGTTAAGCCACTATAAGTGGCTTAACACTGCCTTGTACATAAGGCAAAGCCCCTATCGCCACTGGAACGTCAAAAAAAGTGATGTTCCCATGGCGATAGAGGCTTATACATATGACCCTTAGTGTACACGTGCTGGTCTAAGGCTGGTGGTTAGAGATACTGGCAGGGGTCTAAAACTCTCTTCTGTTGTTAGGGGCTGATTTAAAGTCCTAGGGCCTCATTTATGAGAAATGACGCATCGCTGCGTGAAAGCAGCGATGCGTCACTTCTCAGTGCGCACTCCTTGCGACATGATTGATGCGTCATATTTATAATATGACGCATCATGTCGCAAGGAGTTACAGATACGTCAGTATTTCTGACGCATCTGTAGGCGCAAAAGTGACGCATTGCTGGAGTGTGTCACAAAAGTGACGCAACTCCAGCAATGTGTACTTTCACATGGGCTAGTCCCATGTTGTTAGTGCCTGCGTCAGTCTTACGCCTGCCATGAAGCAGGCGTAAGATTTTGACGCATTAGTGGCCAAGAAATGGCGCAGTGAAATCTTATAGATTTCACTGCGTCACTTCCATGACCCTTTCTTGCGTGAAAACGCCCCCCTTGCATACATTATACCTGGCGCAGTTATAATGTGGCGCAGGGTTTTACAAAGTGACGCATCTAGGTAGATGCGTCACTTTGTAAATATGGCGCAACAAGGCGCATTTTTTACGCCACTGGTGCGTCACAAAAAGTGACGCACCGGCGGCGTAAAAAGTGACGCACAGCCTCATAAATGAGGCCCCTAGTTTGCTTAGGGTCCAGCGAATGTTTGGAAGATGCCAAAGTCTTTGGTGAGTTTAGAGCAATAGGTGGCAGTGGAATCCTTCTCCATTCGGCTCGTCGTTTTTTTTAGGTTGACTTCAATCTGTAGTATAAGATCGATTAAAGCTGTATTCATAGTCAGCAGATTAATGACCATGGATAAGGCTACTTTCATATCTTCTGGCAGTCCTTGATAGAAAGCGGTGGTCGAAGTTTCAGGTTGTATGACGGTCCCACGCCATTACCACGCATACAGCTTCAACGCGGTCTTAACCGTGCAAGTCTTAACCACGCATATGGCTTTACCATGCATGCCTTTACAATAAAATATGCATTGTTATGGCATGTATGGCAAAGACATATGCATGGTGTGACCTCACAATATAAATATATATATATGTGTGTGTGTGTTCGTTAAGGTCTGTATATATTTTTACATATATATGTATAAATATATAGTTACAATTTATACATATATCTTTATTTTATATATATATATATATATATACACACACACACACATGCACACACAACTCTAAATAATTTCAAATTTTGTAAAGCGCAACTTATCACCCCTTAGGGTATCACGGCCGTTGGGGAGATTAAGTAAGCTATTGCCCAGAGTCACATGGTGCTAAGCTGAGCTGCCACCAGGGATCGAACCGCAAGCTCTACGCTCTGGAGTCAGCCGCTCTAGTCGCTCTGCCACATCACTCCCGCACAAAAAAATCCCAACCCACCCTAAACTCTAAAAATACACTTGCCACCCCAAAACCAAAACCCACCCTAAACCTTAAAAATTCCCTTACCACTCAAAAAAACCAAACCCACCCTAAAAATTATTTTGCCACTCCAAAATGCGAACCAACCCTAAACCCTAAAAATTCCCTTGCCACCCCAAACCCTAAACATTCCCTTACCACCTAAAAAACCAAACCCACCCTAAAAATTCCCTTACCACGTCAAAACCCAAACCCACCCTATACCCTAATATATATATATATAAAAATATATATATATATATATATATATATATATATATTCCACAACACCAGTCCACCGGCAGTCGAACACAGCAGCGGGTGCCTCCGTCAGGTAGGTGACTCCTTTTCGCCTCGCCAGCAACTTCAAACACACGGAGCACAAGCGGGATTGTTTAACAAAATTAAGGTTTAATGTGGCAAATGCATTTCGGTAATTGTACCTTCCTCAGTGCCAAACCAATTGTTAATGCCCTGTTCAGCCTCCGATATTTAAATCCTCTGTGCATCCTTATTGGTGGGACTTCAGTCCATCTGTAACGGCACCTCCTTCTATAGGTAGCGAGAACGGAAACGGCGGGGACTCAATGTTCCATAATGCACCTTTTTATTCTTTTCCGTTATCGTTATTTGTAAATGTTTAGGCTTTCTCATTGTAATGCCAAATTCGTGTCGTTATCAGCGCGATGTCCATTATTGTCATTTTGAGGCTGAACAGGCTCCCCTCGCTTCCCGCTGATAGTAATGGCACAGACGCTTGCAGGCGACCCTCCTATGAACAGGTCACCTCAGACTCGACTAGTCCGCGTCTTTCTCAGGCAACAAGCTTTGGCCAGCGGGGGTTCAAGCACGCCAACTCAATTCCACAACACCAGTCCACCGGCAGTCGAACACAGCAGCAGGTGCCTCCGTCAGGTAGGTGACTCCTTTTCGCCTCGCCAGCAACTTCAAACACACGGAGCACAAGCGGGATTGTTTAACAAAATTAAGGTTTAATGTGGCAAATGCATTTCGGTAATTGTACCTTCCTCAGTGCCAAACCAATTGTTAATGCCCTGTTCAGCCTCCGATATTTAAATCCTCTCTGCATCCTTATTGGTGGGACTTCAGTCCATCTGTAACGGCACCTCCTTCTATAGGTAGCGAGAACGGAAACGGCGGGGACTCAATGTTCCATAATGCACCTTTTTATTCTTTTCCGTTATCGTTATTTGTAAATGTTTAGGCTTTCTCATTGTAATGCCAAATTTGTGTCGTTATCAGCGCGATGTCCATTATTGTCATTTTGAGGCTGAACAGGCTCCCCTCGCTTCCCGCTGATAGTAATGGCACAGACGCTTGCAGGCGACCCTCCTATGAACAGGTCACCTCAGACTCGACTAGTCCGCGTCTTTCTCAGGCAACAAGCTTTGGCCAGCGGGGGTTCAAGCACGCCAACTCAATTCCACAACACCAGTCCACCGGCAGTCGAACACAGCAGCGGGTGCCTCCGTCAGGTAGGTGACTCCTTTTCGCCTCGCCAGCAACTTCAAACACACGGAGCACAAGCGGGATTGTTTAACAAAATTAAGGTTTAATGTGGCAAATGCATTTCGGTAA
This sequence comes from Lissotriton helveticus, assembly GCF_964261635.1. Classification (NCBI taxonomy): domain Eukaryota; kingdom Metazoa; phylum Chordata; class Amphibia; order Caudata; family Salamandridae; genus Lissotriton; species Lissotriton helveticus. Next base: position 182,916,501 of record NC_136068.1, on the reverse strand, counting down.
TTGTACCTTCCTCAGTGCCAAACCAATTGTTAATGCCCTGTTCAGCCTCCGATATTTAAATCCTCTCTGCATCCTTATTGGTGGGACTTCAGTCTATCTGTAACGGCACCTCCTTCTATAGGTAGCGAGAACGGAAACGGCGGGGACTCAATGTTCCATAATGCACCTTTTTATTCTTTTCCGTTATCGTTATTTGTAAATGTTTAGGCTTTCTCATTGTAATGCCAAATTCGTGTCGTTATCAGCGCGATGTCCATTATTGTCATTTTGAGGCTGAACAGGCTCCCCTCGCTTCCCGCTGATAGTAATGGCACAGACGCTTGCAGGCGACCCTCCTATGAACAGGTCACCTCAGACTCGACTAGTCCGCGTCTTTCTAAGGCAACAAGCTTTGGCCAGCGGGGGTTCAAGCACGCCAACTCAATTCCACAACACCAGTCCACCGGCAGTCGAACACAGCAGCGGGTGCCTCCGTCAGGTAGGTGACTCCTTTTCGCCTCGCCAGCAACTTCAAACACACGGAGCACAAGCGGGATTGTTTAACAAAATTAAGGTTTAATGTGGCAAATGCATTTCGGTAATTGTACCTTCCTCAGTGCCAAACCAATTGTTAATGCCCTGTTCAGCCTCCGATATTTAAATCCTCTCTGCATCCTTATTGGTGGGACTTCAGTCCATCTGTAACGGCACCTCCTTCTATAGGTAGCGAGAACGGAAACGGCGGGGACTCAATGTTCCATAATGCACCTTTTTATTCTTTTCCGTTATCGTTATTTGTAAATGTTTAGGCTTTCTCATTGTAATGCCAAATTGGTGTCGTTATCAGCGCGATGTCCATTATTGTCATTTTGAGGCTGAACAGGCTCCCCTCGCTTCCCGCTGATAGTAATGGCACAGACGCTTGCAGGCGACCCTCCTATGAACAGGTCACCTCAGACTCGACTAGTCTAAAAATACACTTGCCACCCCAAAACCCAAACCCACCCTAAACCTTAAAAATTCCCTTACCACTCAAAAAAACCCAACCCACCCTAAAAATTATTTTGCCACTCCAAAATGCGAACCAACCCTAAACCCTAAAAATTCCCTTGCCACCCCAAACCCTAAACATTCCCTTACCACCTAAAAAACCAAACCCACCCTAAAAATTCCCTTACCACGTCAAAACCCAAACCCACCCTATACCCTAATATATATATATATATATATATATATATATATATATATATATATATATATATATATATATATATATATATATATATATATATATATATATATATATATATATATATATATATAAACACCTTAGGGCCATTTCTAATAATGACCCTACTTACCCTGTTGCCAGACACATAAATACATCACATGGAGGTAAGGCACAGGATCTGTCTTTCTATGTGATCGACACAGTTCCCAGAAACCCTAGAGGAGGGAACAGACAATTGGCCCTTAGAAGATTGGAATCACGCTACATCATCCTCCTCAATTCTAAAATCCCAAATGGGATGAATGCGGATGAGGCCCTAAATGTGCATCTGTAATCTGTCTTAACTGCCTGCCCCGCCCCAGCCCAGTCTCCTTCACATTCACTTATACTTTGTTACAGTTACTTTTCACCTTTTTCACTCACGATAGGGCCTATTACACGCGACATGTTTCTACACTTAGATAGTTAGCGGTATCGCCTGTTTTAGCTTTTTAATCCAGCATAGGAGCATTCAAACCTAGCTACTCTGCCCACTGGGGCTGGACGGCTGTTTCTTCTAGGTTACATATCATTGAGGCTCTCACACATATTCTCAGTGAGACCACATATAACTTTATGTTGAGTGTTTCGCTGACCCACCAATATACAGAAATATGGGCGGATTCCTTTAGGTCAGAATCACAAACGCCACGCAACCAATTAGTGTTGGACCTAGCATTCACCCAAGAAATACATCTATCGGATTGTAAATATAATATAATAAACCTCAGCGTTTGGCTTCTGCGCTCCCTCATTGCATTATATAGGTTGAATGACGCATTGCTATTTCTTCTATGTTCATACGTGTTAACAGGAACAATGTCACATTTGTTATAATTTCACATGCTGCTTATTAACTTTTTATTTTCGATTAAGGTATTGTTGTGCAGATGATGTTATGGTGCATTAACAATAGTACTGTGTATTTTCTTCTACTACACTAATTTTGATTCTAATATGAGTAAAATGCACAGTCTTGTGAATACAGACATAGGTGACTTCTGTGTCTATAACCTGGCCACTGGTTGCTGTGACAACCATCAGTGAGTGGTGCATACAATACAGAGAATGAGAATGTACCTGATGTAGTGATCAAGGCGGTGCGTCGCCGAAACGCGCCTAGGTCGTTGACGGATTAAACTTCTTTGTTGTCATCATTTCACGAGTCAGAGCCTGTCGGTTCACCGCGATCAGGATTGGTGTAAAAAAAAAAAAAAAGATATATATATATTCAGCACGGTGAGCCAAGTATTCAACCTGCAACAATCCTACTTAAGGACAATAAATTGTGTGTAACTTTTAAAAAGGCGCTTGGGACCCACTTAGGGATATAATGAAAAGCTCGAGGGACTTGATGTCCCAGCATGCAACATTGGTATTCCGTTAATCAGCTGGAATGACGAAGGGGCCAGCCACCAATAAAAGCAATGAAAACGAAAATGAGCACTCATTGCGCCTTTTATTCCACGTGAAGCAGCCTTTGCACAAGAAGTACACAGACAGCAACCTTTGAAAAAGAGGTTTTCCTTGAAACGCGTCAGGCTCAGCAAACAAAATATTGCAGCAGGCTGAATCTAAAGTCCTGGATGGGAGGCGAACCGCTGTGTGCTCCTCCAAGCTCGTGGGCACTTTGATTAATGATATATATATATATATATATATATATATATATATATATATATATATATTTTTTTTTTTTTTCTTCACAAAAAAACACAGGTTACAGGAGCGTTATAGTTAGGCTCAGATTTTACTCTTACAAAACCAGAGAAATTCAGCTTTTATAATTGGCTGAGTTAACTATAACTCACGCCACCGCAATGCACTGCTTATGACCTCACATATCACATCACTCATGATATAGTCCGTGACATCACTGATGACATCATCCAGTGACTGACTGACTGTTAAAAGCTTTGTGAGTGTCAAATAAATAAAATTATATATATATATATATATGTATGTGTGTGTATATATATATATATATATATTTATAAAAATCTATAACACAAGATGAGAACACTAAATAAAAGCAACTCCTGTTTCGAAGATGGGCAAAAAATACCATATGAAAGAACACTGAACGAACCCATTTGTATAGCATGACAAGATATAGTTTTTTTAATTACACTTTTACATTGAATGAATTAATTAATCTCAATTTCTGCAAACCAATTAATATGATATGGAAAAATGTACTTTACATGAATTATGAACTTATGAATTTTTTGCACTATGCACTTTGCACTTTCTTAATACATTAAAAAAAAATACTTTACAGCATATAAAGAATGATGTAATTGAGAATGAAGTGCAAAATGGCGACGAAAATGCACAATGTAATGTGTTTAAGGTTGGTAGTCTAGTAGTTTTTAAATGGTGTGGAAACAAATGAGGGTACTAGCACAGAGCACTTTATAAATGTTCTAGACACAGAGGACTCTATGGTCCAGTTGAAGACTAAATGTAGTCGAAACGCGTAGGCCGTCCTTTTTGCAATTGTACATGGTGTTTGAAATAATAATAAAATAACTTAATTCACCTACTGCTGTGGTGCCGTGACTTTTGTCTAGAAACGGGGAGACGAGAGGAATCGAAGCAAATATATATTTATATATACACCAAGGTGTATTGGTGAATCAGTGGGTGCATGAGTGACTTTATGGATGACTCAATGAGTGAGTGACTGTATAAGGTGTCTCAGTGAATGTATGGATGAGTGACTGGTTGTGTGAATGTGTGTATCTGTCTGTCAGTTGGTGATGTAGGAGTGTGTTAGTGGGTACGTGAGTGGCTATATGGGTGTTTGATTGGTTATCTGATTACCTCCATGGTTGTCTGGGTGTCTGTGTTTGTGGGGGAGGAGGTGTGTGACTGCCTGCATGGATGGGTGAGTCAGTGGCTGTATGGAGTACCGTTGCATGTGCAAGAAGTTGTATGGGTTTGTGAGTGTCTGTGTCAGTGATTGAGTACATGTGTCAGTGTGGGTGAGTAACTGAGTATGTGAAAGGTAGTATAGGTGAGTAACAGGGTATATGAGGGACTGTATGCGTGAGTGTGTGAATGTGGGAGTGGCTATATGGATGAGTGCATGCTTCTGTCATTGACTGTATAGCTAAGTAAGTATGTGTTACTATTTGTATGAGTAAGTAAGTGGGTGTGTGTAACTGTTTGGGTGAGTAAGTGGCTATGTGAGTGACTGTATGGGTGTGTGAGTAGTTCTATGGGTGACTCACTCAGTGTGTGAGTGTCTATATGGGTGTATGAGTGGATATGTCAATGGCTGTATTAGTGAGTGAGTGGGTCTGAGTGGCAGTTTGGGTGAGCAAGTGTTTGTGCGTGTAGCTCAATGAATCAGCCACTGGGTGTGCAAGTATTGGTATGGCTCTGTGAATGGGTTTAACCAAAATGTACCTTGTACCTTGGGAAACTGACTATATACTGATGACATTGGATGTGAATACACTTTATACTAGTATTAGACACAAGGATGGACTCAATGCCCTCAGTTACTCCCTGGAAAGTGCAAACATCTTTTCAGAGGAAATCAATAGCATTTTGTGGGTTGTGTGGGAGTGACAGTGGGTGTATAAAGAAATTCTATAGGGGTGTGAGTGGGTGTGTCAGAGATGCTGTGGATGATATCATCAGAGATGTCATTGACCATGTCATGAGTGATGTAATATGTGAGGTCATAAGCAGTGCATTGCGGGGGCGCAAGTTATAGTTAACTCAGCTATACGCACTACTATTTGGGGGATGAAGTCCCTTTGCCTCATAAGGGTCCCTAGGGGCTAACTAGCCCTCCTATTACCTCCAGTAAGCCCAACAGAGCTGGATTGCTGAGAGGTAGTCAGAGGCCAATGTTCCCTTTTTCCACCACTCTGCAAATGAGCCTCCTGGGGCATTGCTGTTTGAGGGATGACGGCCACTTTAGTCCTGAGGTCCTCAGGTTGCAAGGGGACCTCATCGCCCCACCAGCAGTGCGCCGAGAGGTGCGTTTGCAGAGTTGTGGAAAAAGGGCCATGGCCTTGTACCACCTCTCAGTAATCCCACTGTAAGGGTAACAGGCGTGGCTCCCCTCCCAGGCCATTTTCAGCCCCAGGGACCCCATCCCCCAGGGCATGGCCAGCTGGTTGGGGACCGCGGGGGGAGCCTGAAGGCCCTTGCGGTATCGGACGGCTCCTGCCTCCTGCGGGAACCGGCATTGCTTTTTACCCCCAGGGAGCTGCTAAGATGCAGCTTCCTGTAGATTCACCGACCCGGCAGCCTCTGATTCCAGATGTTGAAAATAAGTCACAGAACTGACTGTGTCTCAACTAACTTGGTTCAGGGTCAGCAGACCTATTTTCGAAAAACTGTGATATAAAAGTCTCATAATGGTCGCAGAAAGGGTTCTGTTGTAAGGCGAGCTGGGATGCCCACTTTATGGCTTCTTTGGTAAGGTAAGTCAAAATAAAGAAGCCTAGGCCGTTTCAGTTGGAAAATGTTGAGGACATGCATAGCAATGCAGATGACACTGGGTGAGGAAGGATTAAAAATAGTGCGGGTCCCCCAAAAAATATATACATTTAGCAAAATGCCTGATCCTTCAGGCGCAGCTGCCCTCCCTATTGCATCAGCTCTAGTACTTGCTGTGTCTGTGGCTGAAAATGATCTGGTGGAGCATGTTTGGGATGTCAGGCAGATGTGATTCAACTTTGCTACCAAGGAATATTTATTCAGGATGAGCGTTTTTTTTTAAAATACCCATGGACTTGTGTATTGGCGTTAGCTATTGCATCACTTGAACCAGAGGATTGGTCTCCAGGTCCTTCAATGCAGTACGTTATGGGACATGATAAACTGTAGTGAACTGGGGTATAAATATGGCTCAGCCAGGTGACACCTCTACACCTTCCCTCTGCTGATATTTCCTAAATGATGAGGACAGTTTGTACTGGAAAGGAGCGAGAGGGGATAAGACAAAGAGAATGCAGCACTACTAGACTTATGAGAGCCAGATTAGGAAGTGGGGACTCAGGCAACCATGATGTGGAGAAGCCTTCCTGCAGGCTAGGTATGACGGAGGGCAGTAGCACACTTCATTTCCATATTCATATAGGAACAGGTCACTTAAAAGCAGCAATTGTTGGAATACGAAGAAAAAGGAACAGGGTTCATCAGCTTCCTTAGAATTATAGCAGTGTTGAAGCCAGGGCAGTACTTGAAGCCCCACAAGGACCTAGAGAAGCTGGAGTTCAATTCTAGCCCGGGAGACCCAAACGAAACTAAACAAATAAGGTGTATAAAGGAAATGAGTGACCAAATCATGGCAGATAGCATGAGCTGAAGCAACATAGAATGTTGGTAGAATTGCGTTCTTATGCCATTTGTGCTGCCCCTTATCTGGAAGAGACTAGCAAGAGTATTCAAGTACCAGGAAGCAAGACACAAGTACTGTTACGCTACTGTCTTTGATACCCTATCCACCAAAGTCCTTTAATCCACAGGTGACATCTTCAAATGCATGCACACACTAAACTACTTGAGGATATTGAAGTCCCAACTGTAAAATTGCTGTTCAGACTCGTCTGATCATAGGATCATCAAAAGATTTTTGAGAGGGTGTCTCACCCTTAACTTATTAAGGCATGCTTCATCATTTGACGACCTCTCCCACTGGGGTAGGAACACTGCCACCCCAACGGAGTCATCCGAGGGATGCTATTTGTAGAGCTGGGAGGTCTTATACATCGATTTTCAGTACATTTAGCAGCTAAAGAAATGGTTACTCATGCGCTTATAACCTCTTGTATCGATTATGCTAATGCACTTTATGTAGGTCTTCCTGGTTTCCACCTGGACAGACTTCAGGTGGTCCAGATTGCGGCGGCCAGACTGCTCCTCGGCCTCCCCAAAGAACGAGTGTCAGGTAACATTTGCTTAGTCTTCATTGGCTTCCTGTCAGAACAAGGGTTAAGTGCAAGGCCCTGGTAATGGTCCATGCTGCCCTGTATGATTATGGCCCTGTCTATCTTAGGAATCGCTTTCAGTTCTACGTCCCCGGTAGACATCTGCGCTCCTCCAACATGTTAATGGCTACTATGCCCAGTTACCGCTTGAAAAGGAAAGGCGGCAGCTCTCTGGCCTACCTGGCCAGGGAGGCATGGAACTTTCTCCCGTTCGATTTATGCAGCCTGCAGAATCCCATTCAATTTAGAAAAAAAACGTTAAACCTTCCTTTTTAACTGAATTCCTCTCAGTTTTCTTTCTTTCTTTCCCTGTCTTACTTTGGGCATGCTTCGGGACACTCATCTGAGTAGCTGTGTGCGTTACAAAGCCTCGCTAACATTGCATAACATAATGCCTTGGGTCCTGGTTTTTGGAGGAAACTAAAAGGGATAAATTATACCTAGGGGTATACTCAAGGATTTACCTATTCAAATGCACCTGAAACATGCAAACCACCTCAACCTGTCAGTATGACTTGTTTAAGCCAGAGTACTGAATGTCATTTGTGATGGAACACCCCAGGATTACTGATAGGCTGTTTGTATGCAGTGTATGCATGGTTCTCTCCTTTGTCGCTCCTGGATGATCACGTCAGACCATATATAATTGTCTGTCTGGATCCTGTCCATGCCTGGGATTTGTCCCCTGTCATTCCTTGATGGATTCTTCACATCACTTACTTGTAAAGCAAACATCAGATGTGACCTCTGTCTCCTGATGCTCTGTCATTTATACAACCCTGTGTCAATCCATTGACAATTCATTTGTGTTGTCCTGTTAGTCAAGATTAAGTGTAGTCCTCATTCTGGGTAAACCACACCACACTTTTAACCATCAGTCACTTATGAACCCCTTATCTCCCATCACACTACACAGACCAGATCCCACACTCCCCCATTTAACACATCACCCCATAATCATTCACTCACTGCCTTTAAACACTACCTATGCACACACAGACCCACAGACCCAGTGCTCCAACTCTGAGCTTACTGGCTCAATCCCCTTAAAAGTAAATTACATTGTGTTGTCATGTGGGTTGACAGATATTTGACACACTCAACAGAAGAGATCTCTAGCCCCACAAGAATGGCAGGGTGATACAGGAGTAAAAGAGAAGATGCCAATTTTTCACCTGACCATAGATCTTGATACACAGCCAACATCACTCCTTTGTTAGCGATATTCAAAGACCTTGGAAGGCAATTTCTGGCAACTAACTCTACCTGGAATCTATTACGAGGCAGGCTGTCAATCAAAAGACGCCTGGAATCCTAGGAGGCACCATAGACCACAGATATCGGAAACACTGGAGCCAAAAAGTAAATGAACTGGGGAGAAAAGACACAGAATATACATCAGAATGGAAGGAGTTACTGCCCAGACTCTAGAGCAGTACAAGTTGAGGAATGCAATACCTTGGTCAGAAGAACTCAGACTCATTCAACAAAACAATTCTAATAGAATCACACCACATAATGGAACCAAACTCACAAAGCTAAATATACATATGTGTATTTACTGACATGTATATTTACTGAGACACTGTAGTAGACAGCACCCGGACAATAAGTGGGTTGAAAGATTATATTTATTAATACAACAAGGGCCCGCAGTAGCGGGATAACAACTAGCGTGGAAGCAATCAGCTGTCATCTGCCAAACCGAGCAGGTGACGTCATTTATATACATTCTTAACATTCTAAGGTGAAGCGTCATGACGCTGATATTAGAAAGAGAAAACGTACTGTCATGAATGTCCCATAACAGCATAACATACAACATCTCCCTTCCTCCATGAAAACATTACCTGAATTTATTCCATAACATAGTCCTTAAATCTGGTGGGCAATTTTGTAACTCTGCCCGTTCTTGAGGGTTGCCCCCCACTAAGATGGTTACCATCCTCACTCATACCGGCTACAGAATTTTCATTTCTCACAGCTTCATTGTCAATCATGGATTCTTCCTGAACTAAAGCAGTGCCCTCAAAACTAGCAGAATGCCTGGCAGAGTTTCCATCAGAATTCAAAGACGGTCCTCGACTGGCATCGGAAAGTAACATCTCAGGGCCACTAGACACATCATCCCATTCTAGGACACTATCATCCAGACATCCTTCTCTCTCTTCTGCATTTCTCATTATGATTTGTTCTTGACCTGGTTTCAATTTTACTACATCATCTTTACTACGCCATCCTTCTCCTTCGACAAATACAGCTCCCCCTGACGCTTTATCAATTCTCATTGGCTTGCTGAGCTTTGACTCTCCCTTGCTCACCAAACCAGGTTTTTTCATAAGCACCCAATCACCTGGTGCAATGACCTTATCCTTAGCTCTGTTCACCTTGTCAGAATATGTCTTGTTTTGCATTTGTTTACATATTATGTTCTCCCTCACATTGAGTTCTTTTTCACACACTTGTTCCGCTTCAACAACAGTCTTCTCCCATCCACCTATTTTCGGTGTCATGGCATTGTTGCACACTCTTCCTCTCATCAAGAAAAACGGAGTAAACCCCGTGGCTTCCTTCGGCGTATTGTTGTACGCATTTATCTTTGTCTTAATAAATTCTTTAACATCCATTCCATTTGCCACAGCCATTTGGATTCCTTCTTTGAAGAACCTGTTTATCCTCTCTACTTGACCATTGCTCTTGGGACTGTAAAGAGGAGTTTTCTCTTGTTTTATTCCACTTTTTCCTAGAAATTCAACCATGGCTCGTGATACCAGTTGTGATCCATTATCAGATACCATAACCTTTGGCTGCCCTTCTCTCTCAAAGGTTTTTTCCAGAAATTTTATTACCACCTCCGTAGTAACCATTTTCACGAATTTGTAACACACCCATTTAGTGTAGTAGTCTGTCAAAACTATCAAATGTTTGCATTCGTCTGGCAACACACTGAAGGGACCAGCAAAGTCAATAGCTACTTTAGCCCATGGCCCATCGGGAATTTGCACCATCTGCAATTCATTTTTTTCTATTCTCCAATGTTTGTCAGATCTTAGACATTGCACACATTTGTCAACTAGATTTCTAACATCGCTGTCCACACCTGGCCACCAATAGTGCATTCTTAGAACGTTCCTTGTGGCCGTGGTGCCTGGATGCCCTTTGTGAGCCATCTGAATTATTCTCTGTCTGAGACCCAATGGCGGCACAAATACCTCACCTCTTTTTAAGAATCCATTTTCCAGAGTTAATTCTCCGCCCACTTGTTGGTAATTCTTTAACTCCTTTGCTATATTCCTCACATGAGGCCATCTGGTTTGTACATATTGCTTCACCATGGCCAAGACAGTATCTTCTTTCGCAAAATGCTCCCATTCCTCATCACTTATGGATCCATCACACATTATTGTTGCATCAATATGCGCAACTACGCATTCGTTGTCATCCAATTCCTCATTCATCTTCTCTTTCACTGGCAATCTGGATAAGCAATCCGCTCTACAGTTCTTACCTCCTTTTATGTGTTCAATTTTAAAGTTATATTCCTGGAGCTTTGACATCAGTCTGATCAGCCTAGAACTTGCGTTGCCATTGCCCCGACCCCTGCCATCCATCATATATACAAGTGGCTTATGATCTTTTACAAGTTTGAAACTCTTGCCCCACAGATAGTCTTTGAGCTTGTGCACAGCCCATACACAGGCCAAGGTCTCCCGTTCAATAGTGCTGTAATGCATTTCTGTTTCATTTAGCTTTCTTGAAATAAATGCTATTGTGTTCTCTTCGTTCCCTTTCCTTTGGCAAAACACAGCACCTATTCCTTCATTGCTTGCATCTACAGTCACTACGTTGTCCAGCTGCGGATCATATGGTTTCAATGCTGGCGCTCTGGCTATTTCCTCCTTGACTGACTTGAATGCTTCAATTTGTTCATCATTCCACTCATATATTGCATTTTTCTTTAATAGTCTCCTGAGCGGACCCACCATTTCTGCATATTTCTGGATAAACTTTGCGTAATATTCACTGAGGCCAAGGAATGACTTGAGTGTTTCCTTATTTCTAGGTTCAGGGGCCTCCCTTATTGCACGAACCAAATCATTCTTGGGTAAAATACCTTCCGCAGTTAGAACGTGCCCTAAATATTCAACCTCTTTCGTCATAAATTTGCATTTGTCCTTTGCAACTGTCATGCCTTTATTTTTTAAGACCCCCAGGACTGTTCCAATCAATTGTACATGCTCCCTTTCAGTTTTTGAATGCAACAGAATGTCGTCTTGAAAGGCTTCCACCCCCTTCATTTTCCCAAACAAGACATCCATGAGTTTTTGGAAAACTCCTGAAGAGGACGCTAGGCCAAAAGGAAGTCTCACATACCTAAATGCTCCAAATGGCGTGATGAAGGTTGTTAATGGTTTAGACCTTTCAGACAAACACACCTGGTGATAAGCGGCTTTTAAGTCTATAAGCGAAAAATATTTTGACCCTGATGTAGACTGCAGTATGTCTTGAATCTTTGGCAAGGGATGACAGTTTACTATAATGTTATTATTGAGTGACCTCAGGTCTACACACAACCTAATGTCCCCTGTCTTTTTCTTTTTTGATACTACTATAGCAGAAACCCATTCAGATTCTTCCGCTTCTTCAATCACACCTTCCTCCTTTAATTTTTCGAGCACTTCCCTTAACTCATTTTTTACAGATAAGGGCACTGACCTTACTTTGTGCTTACATGGACTTGCACCCTCTTTTAGTTTGATGTCATGGCTGAACCCCTTTACGCATCCAATTACATTTTTAAACACATCTTTATGTTTCTCAAAAACATCATTCAAATCACTGTCTTCTCTCTCCACACAAATGCTATTCATCCATTCCTCTCTTAATATTACCGGTTCTTTTGCCCCTGGCACTAATACCACCCCCAGTTGGGCTAAATCTCTCCATCCTACAAGTATTCTCCCTTTCTCAGCTACATAGACCTTTGTCTCGATCACTCTCCCCTTAAAGGTCACAGTGTCAACAAAAAAAACCAACATATTTATATCTTTATCTCCAAAGGCCTTAGGGTTAATGTCAGACTCTGTTAATTGCACACCTTTCCATTTTTCTTCGAAAAGAGTATCAGATATAGTTGTTATCGGAGCACCTGAATCAGCAGTAAATTTCAGATCAACCTCACCAATTTTTACATCACTAATCGGACCTTTTATCCTTCCATCTTCCATTTCAATGTATAATACAATATTGGCGCACATTTCCTCATCGAAATTTCCTACTGAATTTATACTAGTGCTACCACCAATTCTTTTGGTTTTACATAAGGTGGAATAATGTCCATATCTCTTACATTTAATACATTTCTTTCCTGCAGCTGGACAATTTTTAAAATCTGCTAGATGTTCATTTGAACCACATCTAAAACAGCATAACTGCTTACCTCCCACCTTTCTTTCATTCACATTTCTTTGATATGTATTACCATCACCCTTCTTCTTCTCCTGTAAATAAAATACATTAGTATTATTTCCTGTCAAAGACAATTCTCTAGTGGACGTTAGAGACCTCTCAATACCTCTAGCAATGTCTATAACCTCCTGCAAGGTTGGTCTTTTGCATGCCAACAGTCTTTCCTGTACCTTCTTAGTATAACAGTAAAATACAATCTGATCCCTTATGTATATATCTGTCATTTCCTCATACTCGCACTCTACCGCTAAAACTCTTAGACATGCAACATAGTCTTCTACAGATTCTCCTTCATGCTGCTTCCTTTGTGCAAATTTATGCCTAGCAACCATGATATTGTTCTCCTCATCGAACTGCCTTTCCAATCTTTTCAAAGCTTCTTGGTACTCATTCATAGGAATAAATGTTCCAGGCGGGTTCTCGTATTCAGGCAGGCTGTCAAAGATATCCTGACCTGCTTTACCTAATAGTCCAAATAATAAAGAACATTTCCTTTCCGCCTCAAAAGCCTTCCCATCTATGGAAACAATGTAATTTTCGAAAGCCCTCACCCACTTTTTCCATCTCATGGTGGGTTTACCGGGCTCATCCAAGAAACGAGGAGGAGCACATATATTATTGAATTCTGCCATGCTCAAAATAATGCTTTTCTTTCACTGCCGGTTGCTTTCACAGAAATATTCACTTAAAATTACTACTCCTTATTTCCGATTCAATTTCCTGTGGCTTACTTGTTTTATTTCTCTTTTAGTCAGTCTCCTCGTTACCATTTACCACAACGCGTGTGTATTCCTCAGCGTTGCACTAAAATAGCCGGTGCTCAGAACTACCATAAAAATGGCCGCACGCTCTTCACGTCGACGAAGTTCTCACTATGCACCAATCAGAGCGCTCCCGGCATGCTTCACGCGTCTCAGCTGAGGTAACTGACTGACGCCTCAGCTGAGCGCTGTCACCGGAGCGCGCGAATATATTTCCAGTCAGCTTCCACACAGCGTTGCTGCCTTGCAAGTATAGCGTAAACAATTCATACGCTGCTTTTCACCTCTCCAGTCAGGTTACAAACAACGATGCAGGTCGGCAAAATTCCTGCTGTACATACGCCGCACTACCTTTCTTCGCACGTCATGTATCTTTCAAGTTCAATTGTACGCGCTGCTGCTCCTTAATGCCATAGAATTTCCTCAGTCAGCGCTCGTTTCACAACGCATTGTACTCACTCCGTGCAGGTTCCTTTTCTCAATTTTTTTTAACCCGCAGTTTTATTTCACATTAACCGAACACGATCATCAATCATCGGCCGATCCTTATCACCTCCGCCGGCCCTTGTCGTGGAAAGACCCTCGTCGCCAATTGTAGTAGACAGCACCCGGACAATAAGTGGGTTGAAAGATTATATTTATTAATACAACAAGGGCCCGCAGTAGCGGGATAACAACTAGCGTGGAAGCAATCAGCTGTCATCTGCCAAACCGAGCAGGTGACGTCATTTATATACATTCTTAACATTCTAAGGTGAAGCGTCATGACGCTGATATTAGAAAGAGAAAACGTACTGTCATGAATGTCCCATAACAGCATAACATACAACAGACACCTAAGTGTAATACTACGCTTTTTTTGCTGTTCACCATTTCTGGGCGTATAGTTTCACCCAGGAGTAGACTTACAAGTCCCTATCCCGCTCAAATCAGGGGGGGAGCCTCTTATAACAAGATTTACAAGTTTTAAGCTACTACTAGTAACTTTGCACACATACCTGGAGTTGTCCTCCACCGTGGCAGTGCTCTCCCACACCATCCACGTCATATTGCCTACACCACATAGGTTATAAGAAGGGGGAAGACCTTCCAGCAGAGATCCTTGTTGGTGAAATACAACAACCAGAAACCACAAACAGCCAACTCAAGCACCAATGGGACAAGTAATTTTCGAAGGTTGTGCTATGCCAGTGACCTGTACAATTTACATTACATTACATTACCTGTAACATAGCATAGCATTATATAATACGCTGCAACATAGGCTACAATGGTGCTCAAACAACAGATTTGAGAAGGTTTACTTTAACAGTACAATCTGCATTCTTGATGCTTCTTTTATTTATTTTTGTATTAATTATCTGTACTTCAACTGCTTCATCAGACCAAACCTGTAAAAGTTTCTTGCCAATGAGACTAATGGAAGGCACAATTTGCACTAGGTACCCTAGTCCTCAGTAGTCCTCACCTTTGCATAACAAAAGTGAAGGTCACTCTTTGGAAGGGTCACTATGGCTGAGATATGAATTTTATATGAGTGATTTGAGAGTATGTCTACAGGTGAACTGATTATCCATGTCTGCTTGCTTGTGAAGATTGGTACAGTTGTTAAAGTAAGTGTGTAGCAAGGTTGATGTGTTGATTGCTTAAGGGCCGCATTTCTAGGACAGAGATTACAATAAATGTAGACGTCTGCAACTCTCTTGTCAAAGCTGGCGAGGAACCTTTGGCCTAGAGCAGATGATGGTGGGCTGTAAAATGTCAGCTTAGCATAGCTAGTTTATATAATGAAATTGGCAAGAAAGCACTCAGGGGCATATTAGCAAGGGCCGGCGATAATTATCGCTCAGTGTGCGATAATCGCACAAATTATGGCGTTAGCTTGAGGATAGGGCAGGGCAGACTCGGCCATGATATCCACCTTCCATTGGATATCATGGCTAAGTCATTCTGCAAGCAGGCATAAGGAAAGTATCGATAACCGCAGTTAGCGCTACTTTTCTTATCGCCATGCATGTTAGCGAGCAGCTTGATAATTGGAGAAATGTCGGTTAGTGACATTTCTCCAGTTATTTTGAGGAGGAACGCCGACTTTGTATCTCAGAGATGCAAAGCAGGGCGTTGAGGGAAAGGGCGCTAAGGCAAGACTTCACGTGATAGCGTGACCTTGCTGATAGGGCATTAAGATTATCACCGCTTTAGCGGCAAAAAGTGCCGCTAAAGCGGCGATAATGCCCTTGATGATATGCCCCTGAGTTCGCTGCCCTAGGCAGTGCAGAAAAGTAATTCAAGGTCTTATTTAGACCTGGGTGGATGAGGGGCAGTCACCAAAAAGTGGCAGATGATCCTTCACAGTGCTAAGAGACCATTGATATCAATATTGTTGTAATCTGTATATTGAGATTGTTATTTCTGTATTATTATTATTTATCATTAATTAATTTTATACAGCGCAACAGCTACCCAAAGGTTTCCCGGCGCTAAGAACGCTAAAAACATGGAAAAAAGGAACAAATAACTGATGCAGGTAAAATCTACTGATTAAAAAGCCAAGTTTTTAAGTCTTTACGGAACTTCTGATACTGTGGTTCAATACGAAGAAGGAAAGGCATAGAGTTCCAAAGTGTTGGAGCCAGATGGGAGAAAGAACGTCCCCCCATTCTGGTTCTCTTGATCCTCGGAATTTGAAAATTGTGCTGACTAGCAGATCGAAGGGAACGCGAGGGACGGTATTGATGCACTAGCGCCTGAAGATACTGTGGTGCTACTCCTGCATTGATCCTATGCATGTAGCATAGAGTTTTAAACTTAATACAATTTTCAATCTTCAGCCAGTGAAGATCACGTAATGCGACTGAGGCAGATGTTCTTGTTGGGAGATTACAAAGCTTTCTGGCGGCAGCATTTTGTACTACCTGTAACCTGTGTATCACCTCCTTGCCCGCTCCCAGGTACAGAACGTTAGCGTAGTCCAGTCTAGATGTTATAAGAGCTTGGACTACCGTTCTTTGAGTGGGCAAAGGAAGCATCCATAGTATTTTTCAACCATTTCAAGATGTCAAAGCATTCAGAGGCTACCTTGTCAGCTTGTTGCCTCATGTTTAGTTGGTCGTCAACCATGAAACCAAGATTCCGGGCAGATTGTACAGGGATCGGGGGTAGTCCCATCTGAGAGGGCCAATGTTGGGGGCCCCAGAGGGTTTTATTTTTGCCAAAAAGAAGGAGCTCGGTTTTATCACCGTTTAGTTTTAGTTTATTGTTATGCATCTAGTCTGCGATGCTTGACAACCCAGATCTCAGCAGAGAGGTGTTATTATTTGATTTAGTCGAGAGTGAGTAAATAAGCTGGGTGTCATCGGCGTAAGAATACACCGTGAGCCCCGCTTGTTCCGCAATAGCAGCTAAAGGGCTGACATAAATATTAAAAAGCAGAGGGTTCAGTATGGATCCCTGCGGAACTCCATATTGAGACACATGAACTTCAGATTTGGAAGAGGCGGAAACAACTTGGAAGGTCCTATTTGTCAGGAAACTGGATAACCACTCAAGAGCCAGGCCTGTCACGCCGCAAGAGTGGAGAGTTTTCAGGAGGATAGGGGGTACTCCATTCTTCCTTCCCTTCTCACCTCTTCCACTCTCCTTCCTTTCCTTCACCCTTCTTTTCCCTACCCTGTTGGTACTTACCGTTCCATAGAATCTTGATGTGAAGCTCACAGTAGAATGTTCTGTGAGGTTCAACGACAGTTGGTGCTGGAGGATCTTGCAAATAAAAGCAGTTCTTACCTCTTCTTGGAGTCTTCTTACTTAACAAATATTACTTTAAATGTATAATGGACAGAACATCTGAGATTTTTTGGAGAATGTCCTTCTACTCCAAATGAGGCCCACACAATTTAGCAGAAAATCTAAAAGCTAGACAAGTATTTGACCAAAGCTGATTTTTTTTGTTGTATTTTAGCCAATAAGCCTCAAGTCCAGATTAAATGATAGACCTAAAAGGCCATTTTAAAAACTCGACATGCTCTAATTCCTCTTTCATTTTTTCTTATTTTCATATGCAATTAAAAGCAGGTACCCGTTAACAGAATACACTTTGATTTACTTTTCCTTACATTCATTTATGCATTAATGCATTTTATTGCAAGCATTAATCATGGGTTGTTGTTCCAGGACCAAACATTATGCAAGTATCACAGTATATATGCACAGGGGAGATTTCCTAGCATCAGATTTTTCGAAAATTATTTGGGAGTTTCGGGGATTTCAGGAAAAGGCAGGGTTCAGCATCATTGAACATAGCATGACGATTCCTCTTGATTGGAAGTAGACTTGAGCTATCTGATATAACATGATAAAGCAAGGGCTACTAGAATTCAAGTCCGGTGCCTTTTTTTGTGCAAGCAATCGGTGCTTCTGGTGCTCAGTACCAGCACTTATGACAGCTTTCCACATGGTGGCGCTGTTTGTGTAATTTGGAGATGAGCACAACAACAGTTGTTTACGAGTTCAATACATTAACAAGCATTTACAATGCAATGGTTTTGCCTTTGTTAAAGTTAGAGCTATTGGCATTGCTCTTGACAATATTGTTATTTATGGTTTTTTTAGCAAATAAATGGCATTGTCATTTACAATAGCAGGGCAGTGCACAGGGAAGGGGGGCGAAGAGAGACGAAGGAGAGCTGCGGGCTCAGGGAAGGGGGGGCGAGGAGAGATGAAGGAGAGCTGCGGGTTCAGGGAAGGGGGGGCGAGGAGAGACGAAGGAGAGCTGCGGGCTCTTGTTGTAATGCTTGCATGGATGAGTTGGTGGATGCATGGATGGGTGCATGCATGGATGGGTGTATGGATGGGTGTATGGATAGATGCATGGATGGGTGGATGGATAGATGCATATATACAGCCAATCCCTCAACAATTTATGCAATCCACCAACCCATCCAACCAACAACCCATCCATGCATCCACCCATACATCCATGCATCATGCATACATCCATCCACCCACTGCGTCCCACTCCGACCCCTCTAAATATAACTCATTTTTTCTGTATATAGAGATGACTGTATTCACTAGTATATGCAGTAGACCTTTCTACTCTAACATTCCTATGTGACTCTTGCAGTACATCTATTCATATCCCTTCTATATGTATATAGAAATATAACGAGAATCAACAGTCTCTTCTTTGTGTGACTACATCTAGTACATTTCAATTGTTTTCCTGTTTGTATCTTTTACTTAACGCATGTAATCCAAAGTCCTTAGGTTTGGCAACTGGTTCTTATGTAAAGCGCTCCGACACCTTCGGCTAAAGTTCGCGCTACATAAAATCACATTAAATAAAACTTTACCCTACAAATCCAACCATCCATTTGTGCCTAGGCTTACATTTTACGGCCTCGAAGCACACAGAGAAGGGACTGTTTACTAAGTCGAGGCTTTGTAGGGTGCATGGCAGGGGACAGTTTTAGGCGCCAAGGGAGGGTAGGGAGCAGAGTCAGAGTACTTCACGGAGGTAGGGGGCAGTTTTTTATGGTTCAGGGCAGGGGGCTGCGGTACTTTTTGGAGCATGGCCTTATTTTAAAGGGCTCAGTTCAGGTGGAGGAACGGCACAAAACACCAGGCAGACAGAGGGCAGAAGGACACAAAAACGAGGGGAAACAATTATAACTGAGGGCAGATTGGCACAAAAAACTAGGCAGACAGAGGGAAGAAGGACACAAAAACGAGGGGGGTGATTGTAACGGAGGGCAGAACGGCACAAATCACGAGGCAGACAGAGGGCAGAAGGATACAAAAAAGAGGGGGGGATGATTGTAACAGAGGGCAGAACGGCACAAAACACCAGGCAGACAGAGGGAAGAAGGGACACAAAAACGAGGGGGGGATGATTCTAACGGAGGGCAGAACGGCACAAAAACGAGGGGAAAAAATTATAACTGAGGGCAGGTTGGCACAAAACACCAGACAGACAGAGGGAAGGAGGACACAAAAACGAGGGGGGGGGATGATTCTAACGGAGGCAGAACGGCACAAATCACGAGGCAGACAGACACAAAAACGAGGGGGGGGATGATTCTAAGGGTAGGCAGAACGGCACAAAACACTAGGCAGACGGAGGGCAGAAGGACACAAAATCGAGGGGGGGGATGGTTGTAACGGAGGGCAGAACGGCACAGACACACCTGACACCACACTTCACATTCCAGAATACCTTAGAAGGACACACAATGAGATGGACACAAAGCAGAGGACAACACCAGACCCATCAGTGAAATCATTGCAAAACAGGACACTTAGTTAATAAATCATGTTAAGGACATGTACCATATCCTGCAAAGTAATCATAAGGTCAAATTCTAGAACCCAGCCAATCCATCGTCATAAAACCACATTCAATGCAGAGAATCCACCTAAATTCCCTTTAAGAACCCACCTAGCAAACATCCTAATAGCAAGCCGCAGAACCAGCCAGGTAATCATCCACACGACAAGCACGGGAATCAGGCCCGCCGTGATCTGTAGCACTAGAACCCAAACAATCACCCCAGTTACAAGTCAAAGCAGGCTCTTAACAAAAATGCGGCCGTCGTTGGAGCCCCCCCTCTGGGGGCTCGACATCCCCAAGGTGCCCGCTGAGCCCCTCTGGGCTCTCTGTAAATGAAAATGCCCCCGGAGCCTGCCACTAGGCTCTTAAAACAAACAATGCCCCACGTTGGCGGAGCGGGCGGCCCGCTGCCACAGGGCCGCTCGTCTGCTGCCGTTATGATGGAGTCCCGCTCGGGGGACTCAGGAAGAAAAGGGGCCTCCTGTGGGAGCGGCCCTCTGACCAGACGGTGCCGCTCACCTTGCCTGCCAACACTGTGCCTCTCGCAGGCACCACAGCGTCACCAGAGCTCCCCCCAGCCCATATCACTCACCGGGCGTTCTCCTCGGGGACTTCGCTCCTCTCCTCGGCCGCTTTTTCTCCCTGCAGCCTTCCAATGGCTTCCCGGCCCCACTCACTTTCAAAAGAAGCCCAAAACAAACATTCGTCCTACCAAAACAAGCCCAGCAAGCATTACAATGCCGGAGACACAGGGGGAGGAGGGAACGGGCACACATAGACAGCGGGAGGGGGGGCGGTAGGGCACACGGACAGTGGGAGGGGGGGCGGGAGAAGACAGCAAGCACTCACAAAAATGAGAAAAACATACCGGGCAAAGGCTTCAGTTCACACTGGGAGGGGGGCAGAACGGACACATGGGGAGGGGGCGGAACAGACACGGACAGCGGGGGGGGGGGGCGGGAAACAGGGAAAAATTATATTAAATAAAATGCTCCTTACCTGATTGCTTCGTGGGAACTCGAATATTGCAGCCAACTCCAACAACAAACACTTGTAAAAAGACGAAAACGGGCCGACTCAAAAAAAAAAAATAACACACACCCACCGCCGCGATGACGATCCGAAGTGGGTGGAGAGGGAATAAATGTCGGGAACGCCCCGAATCTGGTCCGGCCTTGACGGACAGATCCGGCTCCCAATGGCTAGCCTCCATTTATGGAGCTAGCCAATGGGAGGAGGGGGCGAGGAGGGGGCGGATACCCGACCCCACAGAGAAACATAAGGATTTTGCTAGCACATGCGTACTTCGTACGCATTGCCAAGCAAAACCTAACAAGCATTTGCAATGCAATGGTTTTGCCTTTGTTAAAGTTAGAGCTATTGGCATTGCTCTTGACATTATTTTTATTTATGTTTTTTTTTAGCAAATAAATGGCATTGTCATTCACAATAGCAGGGCAGTGCACAGGGAAGGGGGGGGCGAGGAGAGACGAAGGAGAGCTGCGGGCTCAGGGAAGGGGGGGCGAGGAGAGATGAAGGAGAGCTGCGGGCTCAGGGAAGGGGGGGCGAGGAGAGACGAAGGAGAGCTGCGGGCTCTTGTTGTAATGCTTGCATGGATGAGTTGGTGGATGCATGGATGGGTGCATGCATGGATGGGTGTATGGATGGGTGTATGGATAGATGCATGGATGGGTGGATGGATAGATGCATATATACAGCCAATCCCTCAACAATTTATGCAATCCACCAACCCATCCAACCAACAACCCATCCATGCATCCACCCATACATCCATGCATCATGCATACATCCATCCTCCCACTCCGACCCCTCTAAATATAACTCATTTTTTCTGTATATAGAGATGACTGTATTCACTAGTATATGCAGTAGACCTTTCTACTCTAACATTCCTATGTGACTCTTGCAGTACATCTATTCATATCCCTTCTATATGTATATAGAAATATAACGAGAATCAACAGTCTCTTCTTTGTGTGACTACATCTAGTACATTTCAATTGTTTTCCTGTTTGTATCTATTACTTAACTCATGTAATCCAAAGTCCATAGGTTTGGCAACTGGTTCTTATGTAAAGCGCTCCGACACCTTCGGCTACAGTTCGCGCTACATAAAATCACATTAAATAAAACTTTACCCTACAAATCCAACCATCCATTTGTGCCTAGGCTTACATTTTACGGCCTCGAAGCACACAGAGAAGGGACTGTTTACTAAGTCGAGGCTTTGTAGGGTGCATGGCAGGGGACAGTTTTAGGCGCCAAGGGAGGGTAGGGAGCAGAGTCAGAGTACTTCACGGAGGTAGGGGGCAGTTTTTTATGGTTCAGGGCAGGGGGCTGCGGTACTTTTTGGAGCATGGCCTTATTTTAAAGGGCTCAGTTCAGGTGGAGGAACGGCACAAAACACCAGGCAGACAGAGGGCAGAAGGACACAAAAACGAGGGGAAACAATTATAACTGAGGGCAGATTGGCACAAAAAACTAGGCAGACAGAGGGAAGAAGGACACAAAAACGAGGGGGGGTGATTGTAACGGAGGGCAGAACGGCACAAATCACGAGGCAGACAGAGGGCAGAAGGACACAAAAAAGAGGGGGGGATGATTGTAACAGAGGGCAGAACGGCACAAAACACCAGGCAGACAGAGGGAAGAAGGGACACAAAAACGAGGGGGGGATGATTCTAACGGAGGGCAGAACGGCACAAAAACGAGGGGAAAAAATTATAACTGAGGGCAGATTGGCACAAAACACCAGGCAGACAGAGGGAAGGAGGACACAAAAACGAGGGGGGGGGATGATTCTAACGGAGGCAGAACGGCACAAATCACGAGGCAGACAGACACAAAAACGAGGGGGGGGGATGATTCTAAGGGTAGGCAGAACGGCACAAAACACTAGGCAGACGGAGGGCAGAAGGACACAAAATCGAGGGGGGGGATGGTTGTAACGGAGGGCAGAAAGGCACAGACACACCTGACACCACACTTCACATTCCAGAATACCTTAGAAGGACACACAATGAGATGGACACAAAGCAGAGGACTACACCAGACCCATCAGTGAAATCATTGCAAAACAGGACACTTAGTTAATAAATCATGTTAAGGACATGTACCATATCCTGCAAAGTAATCATAAGGTCAAATTCTAGAACCCAGCCAAGCCATCGTCATAAAACCACATTCAATGCAGAGAATCCACCTAAATTCCCTTTAAGAACCCACCTAGCAAACATCCTAATAGCAAGCCGCAGAACCAGCCAGGTAATCATCCACACGACAAGCGGGGGAATCAGGCCCGCCGTGATCTGTAGCACTAGAACCCAAACAATCACCCCAGTTACAAGTCAAAGCAGGCTCTTAACAAAAATGCGGCCGTCGTTGGAGCCCCCCCTCTGGGGGCTCGACATCCCCAAGGTGCCCGCTGAGCCCCTCTGGGCTCTCTGTAAATGAAAATGCCCCCGGAGCCTGCCACTAGGCTCTTAAAACAAACAATGCCCCACGTTGGCGGAGCGGGCGGCCCGCTGCCACAGGGCCGCTCGTCTGCTGCCGTTACGATGGAGTCCCGCTCGGGGGACTCAGGAAGAAAAGGGGCCTCCTGTGGGAGCGGCCCTCTGACCAGACGGTGCCGCTCACCTTGCCTGCCAACACTGTGCCTCTCGCAGGCACCACAGCGTCACCAGAGCTCCCCCCAGCCCATATCACTCACCGGGCGTTCTCCTCGGGGACTTCGCTCCTCTCCTCGGCCGCTTTTTCTCCCTGCAGCCTCCCAATGGCTTCCCGGCCCCACTCACTTTCAAAAGAAGCCCAAAACAAACATTTGTCCTACCAAAACAAGCCCAGCAAGCATTACAATGCCGGAGACACAGGGGGAGGAGGGAACGGGCACACATAGACAGCGGGAGGGGGGGCGGTAGGGCACACGGACAGTGGGAGGGGGGGGCGGGAGAAGACAGCAAGCACTCACAAAAATGAGAAAAACATACCGGGCAAAGGCTTCAGTTCACACTGGGAGGGGGGCAGAACGGACACATGGGGAGGGGGCGGAACAGACACGGACAGCGGGAGGGGGGGGCGGGAAACAGGGAAAAATTATATTAAATAAAATGCTCCTTACCTGATTGCCTCGTGGGAACTCGAATATTGCAGCCAACTCCAACAACAAACACTTGTAAAAAGACGAAAACGGGCCGACTCAAAAAAAAAAAATAACACACACCCACCGCCGCGATGACGATCCGAAGTGGGTGGAGAGGGAAAAAATGTCGGGAACGCCCCGAATCTGGTCCGGCCTTGACGGACAGATCCGGCTCCCAATGGCTAGCCTCCATTTATGGAGCTAGCCAATGGGAGGAGGGGGCGAGGAGGGGGCGAGGAGGGGGCGGATACCCGACCCCACAGAGAAACATAAGGATTTTGCTAGCACATGCGTACTTCGTACGCATTGCCAAGCAAAACCTAACAAGCATTTACAATGCAATGGTTTTGCCTTTGTTAAAGTTAGAGCTATTGGCATTGCTCTTGACATTATTTTTATTTATGGTTTTTTTTTAGCAAATAAATGGCATTGTCATTTACAATAGCAGGGCAGTGCACAGGGAAGGGGGGGCGAGGAGAGACGAAGGAGAGCTGCGGGCTCAGGGAAGGGGGGGCGAGGAGAGATGAAGGAGAGCTGCAGGCTCAGGGAAGGGGGGGCGAGGAGAGACGAAGGAGAGCTGCGGGCTCTTGTTGTAATGCTTGCATGGATGAGTTGGTGGATGCATGGATGGGTGCATGCATGGATGGGTGTATGGATGGGTGTATGGATAGATGCATGGATGGGTGGATGGATAGATGCATATATACAGCCAATCCCTCAACAATTTATGCAATCCACCAACCCATCCAACCAACAACCCATCCATGCATCCACCCATACATCCATGCATCATGCATATATCCATCCTCCCACTCCGACCCCTCTAAATATAACTCATTTTTTCTGTATATAGAGATGACTGTATTCACTAGTATATGCAGTAGACCTTTCTACTCTAACATTCCTATGTGACTCTTGCAGTACATCTATTCATATCCCTTCTATGTGTATATAGAAATATAACGAGAATCAACAGTCTCTTCTTTGTGTGACTACATCTAGTACATTTCAATTGTTTTCCTGTTTGTATCTTTTACTTAACGCATGTAATCCAAAGTCCATAGGTTTGGCAACTGGTTCTTATGTAAAGCGCTCCAACACCTTCGGCTAAAGTTCGCGCTACATAAAATCACATTAAATAAAACTTTACCCTACAAATCCAACCATCCATTTGTGCCTAGGCTTACATTTTACGGCCTCGAAGCACACAGAGAAGGGACTGTTTACTAAGTCGAGGCTTTGTAGGGTGCATGGCAGGGGACAGTTTTAGGCGCCAAGGGAGGGTAGGGAGCAGAGTCAGAGTACTTCACGGAGGTAGGGGGCAGTTTTTTATGGTTCAGGGCAGGGGGCTGCGGTACTTTTTGGAGCATGGCCTTATTTTAAAGGGCTCAGTTCAGGTGGAGGAACGGCACAAAACACCAGGCAGACAGAGGGCAGAAGGACACAAAAACGAGGGGAAACAATTATAACTGAGGGCAGATTGGCACAAAAAACTAGGCAGACAGAGGGAAGAAGGACACAAAAACGAGGGGGGGTGATTGTAACGGAGGGCAGAACGGCACAAATCACGAGGCAGACAGAGGGCAGAAGGACACAAAAAAGAGGGGGGGATGATTGTAACAGAGGGCAGAACGGCACAAAACACCAGGCAGACAGAGGGAAGAAGGGACACAAAAACGAGGGGGGGATGATTCTAACGGAGGGCAGAACGGCACAAAAACGAGGGGAAAAAATTATAACTGAGGGCAGATTGGCACAAAACACCAGGCAGACAGAGGGAAGGAGGACACAAAAACGAGGGGGGGGATGATTCTAACGGAGGCAGAACGGCACAAATCACGATGCAGACAGACACAAAAACGAGGGGGGGATGATTCTAAGGGTAGGCAGAACGGCACAAAACACTAGGCAGACGGAGGGCAGAAGGACACAAAATCGAGGGGGGGGGGATGGTTGTAACGGAGGGCAGAACGGCACAGACACACCTGACACCACACTTCACATTCCAGAATACCTTAGAAGGACACACAATGAGATGGACACAAAGCAGAGGACAACACCAGACCCATCAGTGAAATCATTGCAAAACAGGACACTTAGTTAATAAATCATGTTAAGGACATGTACCATATCCTGCAAAGTAATCATAAGGTCAAATTCTAGAACCCAGCCAAGCCATCGTCATAAAACCACATTCAATGCAGAGAATCCACCTAAATTCCCTTTAAGAACCCACCTAGCAAACATCCTAATAGCAAGCCGCAGAACCAGCCAGGTAATCATCCACACGACAAGCACGGGAATCAGGCCCACCGTGATCTGTAGCACTAGAACCCAAACAATCACCCCAGTTACAAGTCAAAGCAGGCTCTTAACAAAAATGCGGCCGTCGTTGGAGCCCCCCCTCTGGGGGCTCGACATCACCAAGGTGCCCGCTAAGCCCCTCTGGGCTCTCTGTAAATGAAAATGCCCCCGGAGCCTGCCACTAGGCTCTTAAAACAAACAATGCCCCACGTTGGCGGAGCGGGCGGCCCGCTGCC
The DNA here is from genome assembly GCF_964261635.1 of Lissotriton helveticus. NCBI lineage: Eukaryota > Metazoa > Chordata > Amphibia > Caudata > Salamandridae > Lissotriton > Lissotriton helveticus. Next base: position 182,890,041 of record NC_136068.1, on the reverse strand, counting down.
ACAGGGCCGCTCGTCTGCTGCCGTTACGATGGAGTCCCGCTCGGGGGACTCAGGAAGAAAAGGGGCCTCCTGTGGGAGCGGCCCTCTGACCAGACGGTGCCGCTCACCTTGCCTGCCAACACTGTGCCTCTCGCAGGCACCACAGCGTCACCAGAGCTCCCCCCAGCCCATATCACTCACCGGGCGTTCTCCTCGGGGACTTCGCTCCTCTCCTCGGCCGCTTTTTCTCCCTGCAGCCTTCCAATGGCTTCCCGGCCCCACTCACTTTCAAAAGAAGCCCAAAACAAACATTCGTCCTACCAAAACAAGCCTTCAAGCATTACAATGCCGGAGACACAGGGGGAGGAGGGAACGGGCACACATAGACAGCGGGAGGGGGGGGCGGTAGGGCACACGGACAGTTGAAGACAGCAAGCACTCACAAAACTGAGAAAAACATACCGGGCAAAGGCTTCAGTTCACACTGGGAGGGGGGCAGAACGGACACATGGGGAGGGGGGGCGGAACGGACACGGACAGCGGGAGGGGGGGGGCGGGAAACAGGGAAAAATTATATTAAATAAAATGCTCCTTACCTGATTGCCTCGTGGGAACTCGAATATTGCAGCCAACTCCAACAACAAACACTTGTAAAAAGACGAAAACGGGCCGACTCAAAAAAATAAAATAACACACACCCACCGCCGCGATGACGATCCGAAGTGGGTGGAGAGGGAAAAAATGTCGGGAACGCCCCCGAATCTGGTCCGGCCTTGACGGACAGATCCGGCTCCCAATGGCTAGCCTCCATTTATGGAGCTAGCCAATGGGAGGAGGGGGCGAAGAGGGGGCGGATACCCGACCCCACAGAGAAACATAAGGATTTTGCTAGTGCATGCGTACTTTGTACGCATTGCCAAGCAAAACCTAAAAAGGACTAATACATGCCTCCGAGCTGATCTTATAGCTTTGAAGGCCTGGAATAGTCACATCTGTAGGAGTGTGATGGTTAATAATTGTGCTATTACTGGCACTGCCTGCACTGGAGGGTGCAATGTGTGGTGCGAGCTGCAGTAGCCTCCTGACGAGGGCCCTGGCACTTTTTTATTTTAAAAATTAAGCACTGGTTAAACCTGCAATTGACGAACTTGCCATATAACCCCCGATCTGCTTTAAAAAATGTTGTTATACCTCATAAGGATAAAAAAAACTATGGGGCATATTCTCAAGGATCTATCGCCGAGTAAATACTTTTTTCACCCCCTTCGCAAGCTGGTGCTAACACCCCATATCACCAGTTTACCTGTGATAGCAGCCTCAAAAAACATCGCCACAGATGACCCAGGCAACTATCGCTAATGAGATGCAGAGTAGGCGATCCTGTGCAAAAAGCTGCGACACCACCACTCCGCAACATTCTCAACGACCAGCCAGATCAGCGATAAGAACACAAAACATGCGATAAGGCGTGTTAGCTGCAGGAAATTAACACCTGATCTTACCTGGTGTAAAGCCGGACGACAACCAGCACCAGACAAGGGAGCACAGCCCAGAGCCACACCTGAAGAACAACAGATGCCTTGGAGCTACTGATCAGGGACGCTTTGCCGAACCTTGTTTGGACCTAGCTGGAATTTCCTCTCACAGCCTACTTCTTGCGGAACCCGCTTCGCGGGTCCCGCTGCGTCAGGAGGGACGCCTGCAACTTGCCTAAGGGGACAACGAGGGAAGCTGAATTGCCGGGGCTGCGAGTGTGTGCGCGCGCTGCACTGGGACTGCATATCCCAGGAGCGCCCGCCTGCCTACGAGACACACCTGGGCCGCTCTCCCCGACCCCTCCCACCCCTTCACCGAGCCTTCATCTACTGTGCTCGCAGAGCTTGCGAGTGGGACGCTTTGCCGAACCTTGTTTGGACCTAGCTGGAATTTCCTCTCACAGCCTACTTCTTGCGGAACCCGCTTCGCGGGTCCCGCTGCGTCAGGAGGGACGCCTGCAACTTGCCTAAGGGGACAACGAGGGAAGCTGAATTGCCGGGGCTGCGAGTGTGTGCGCGCGCTGCACTGGGACTGCATATCCCAGGAGCGCCCGCCTGCCTGACGAGACACACCTGGGCCGCTCTCCCCGACCCCTCCCACCCCTTCACCGAGCCTTCATCTACTGTGCTCGCAGAGCTTGCGAGTGGGACGCTTTGCCGAACCTTGTTTGGACCTAGCTGGAATTTCCTCTCACAGCCTACTTCTTGCGGAACCCGCTTCGCGGGTCCCGCTGCGTCAGGAGGGACGCCTGCAACTTGCCTAAGGGGACAACGAGGGAAGCTGAATTGCCGGGGCTGCGAGTGTGTGCGCGCGCTGCACTGGGACTGCATATCCCAGGAGCGCCCGCCTGCCTACGAGACACACCTGGGCCGCTCTCCCCGACCCCTCCCACCCCTTCACCGAGCCTTCATCTACTGTGCTCGCAGAGCTTGCGAGTGGGACGCTTTGCCGAACCTTGTTTGGACCTAGCTGGAATTTCCTCTCACAGCCTACTTCTTGCGGAACCCGCTTCGCGGGTCCCGCTGCGTCAGGAGGGACGCCTGCAACTTGCCTAAGGGGACAACGAGGGAAGCTGAATTGCCGGGGCTGCGAGTGTGTGCGCGCGCTGCACTGGGACTGCATATCCCAGGAGCGCCCGCCTGCCTACGAGACACACCTGGGCCGCTCTCCCCGACCCCTCCCACCCCTTCACCGAGCCTTCATCTACTGTGCTCGCAGAGCTTGCGAGTGGGACGCTTTGCCGAACCTTGTTTGGACCTAGCTGGAATTTCCTCTCACAGCCTACTTCTTGCGGAACCCGCTTCGCGGGTCCCGCTGCGTCAGGAGGGACGCCTGCAACTTGCCTAAGGGGACAACGAGGGAAGCTGAATTGCCGGGGCTGCGAGTGTGTGCGCGCGCTGCACTGGGACTGCATATCCCAGGAGCGCCCGCCTGCCTGACGAGACACACCTGGGCCGCTCTCCCCGACCCCTCCCACCACTTAACCCACGTTGTACTATACTATATTAAGCTCCTTGAACCCCCGCTGTGCAGGAGCACGCGGGAGCGCCGGGAGAAGCCCGGGACAAGGGCGGGACCGTCCAAGGCCGTCACAGGCCGGAGTAGGCCGGGCTGGGCCTACTCTCTTGGTTTCTCAGACTGCGCAGGTATTTCCTGGAATTATTAATTTGTGACACCCGCTCTGTGTATCATAATTGACCCTTTTTTAGTATAATCATGCCTTCTCCGGCAAGGGAGAGTACCCCTCAGAAGCCGGGAGGAGTGAAAACTGGGACACTCGAAAACTATTTTTCACGGGCTGTGGGGGAGGCTGATAAAGAGGGGAATTTGTCCAGATTAAGGGCGGAACGAAGACGATCAGTGGATAACCTGAAAAACACCCCTATGGGAGAACAATCTATCACATTTAGGGAGGAATCAACACGAATTGAGGATGTTCCACTCCTGTTAAGGGAGCGTATTAACACCTCCCCAGTTGAAATTATGAGCACTGCTCTAGCTATTAGCCCCAGCCCCGCTAGGGGGACTATTGATTTAATCTCACAACCGCCCCTAGTTCACAGGGACAGGCATCATAAACCGAAAGTAGTCACCACGCAAGTAATTTTGGGACCCCCCCCAAAAAAGCGTAGGAGGAGGGCAAAGGGTGCGCAGGGAGGTAGTAAACCCAAGACTTCACACCTGGACTTTGGCAAATCCTTAAAAAAACCTGTACCAATAGTGAAACCACTGGCAGAGCCAAACCCTAATTCTAATGCCCAGGAAAACACAGTTCCCGCCTTGATTAAAGATATAGGAACTAGTATTGTTAATGTCCCCCTCTCTGTCGTGCCGCTGGGAAACCTGGAATTCTTGTTAAGGTCGCTGTTACTCCCGATCAGCGAAAGTATAAAAAAGATTGAGATCAGACTAACCATATTGGAGGCCACACTGGGAAGTCTGAAAACTCGTGCTGGTCGACAGGAAAGCGATCTAGAACCTATTACCACTACTGTAGTCCCGCAAGGGCCGAGACACAGGGTAGTTAACCCAGCTCCAGCTCCACCACATGCTGTAAATGGGGTAGTTCCTCAACAACCCTTAACACTAAATCCTGTAGCTTCCAACTCACTCCACACTAACACACTTAATCCCACCCCTGTATTAGTACCTCCGGCTCACCCAATAGACAATAACATCCCGGTCTACCAAAAAAAGCCCCCTGCAAGACCTCGTCGGCCTAACCTACCACCTGAGACTAATGACCTTACTGTAGTCATGGCAGGGGTCCCGCTACTTGAGGAAGGAGAAGTTGAGGATTTTTGTGCCCTAAAAACTAGGGTAATTAAGTGGCTAAACAGAAACAGACCCCTCCCGAGACATCTTAATAATGAAATTATAATGGTAAGAAGGGTCCCATGGGTGGGGAGAACTCAGAAATCCATCCCTGGGGACTGTTTATTGGTGAGTTTTAGGGACAAGGGTACGGTGTCGCATATATGTCAAGGGGAAAATATATCAAGGGAATCTACCATCCAAACCCTTCGTGTGTCCTTCTTCTTTCCTATTGCCCCAGGTCCATCCCACCCACTCCCATATAATGATGGATGGGAGAGGGTTGGAAGAAGGGGGAGACACCAGGCATTTCAACCTAGGCCACTACTTGGCAGACCGACACCACTTTTCCCTACTTATAATCGATTTAATTGTCTAAACGACTTAGAGGGGGTGGATTGACAAACAGAGAAGGCCCCTAAGGAGAATACAGAAAAGGGTGCCCAAGCAGAAATACCGGAGGTGCAAAGACATACGGCCCAGCAAACTCAAATAGTTAGGGCGGAGGAACCTATGCTCTTTGATAACAAGGGTATGACTGTGGATAGCTTGCTGGGAGGTGGTGGGGGGACCATGCAAGGGGTGCTGCAGGAGATAGGACCAATGAGCGAGGGGGGTGCAGCATTAGGTGGAGAGGATGTGAGGATTATTTCTTGGAATGTAGCGGGCTTAGCAGGCATATTTAATAATAAGGAGTGGGTTGATTTTATCAGGAAATTTAATGTTATATGCTTACAGGAGACATGGGCTGTGGTGAATAATTATCACCTCCAGGGCTACAAGTGTTTCTTTGTTCCCGCTCGGAAATCTAGTTCTGGGAGAGCAATGGGTGGTTTAGCTGTTTATGTAGATTTATCCCTCCCAGGTACCTGGTCGTCCCCAGAATGGAACTCACATGGAATACAGGCAGCTCGGTTTTCTGGTAGGGGGCTGAAATTGTCGGTTTTTAACTTTTATAATAGTGAGATTTTAAATACCCATTCCCCCCTACTGGCGGAACTTGATAATAGGCTGGGTCAAGAAATTAAATCTCAGAGCAAAGGGCCATCCTTTGGGCTACTTTTGGTAGGAGACTTTAACTGTCACCTCTGTCCGGCACTGATTAAGGTAAATACAGACTGGGCACAATGCCCGATTGAGAAGGGGCCGCATTTTATTCACACGCCGACTGGGTTGGCTCTTAGGTTGCTTCGGCTTAAGTACGACCTAGAGCACACCATTAACATGATAAACCCACAGTCGGATGGCACGCTCCCACCAACTTTTAAGGGGAGGGCCTGTGCATCTATTATAGATTATATCTTGGTCTCGAGAGCATTAATCAATAAAATAATCAGTGTAGGGATAGAGTGGAGCAGTTTTAGCGACCATAACCCGCTCATCTTAACGCTATTTTATAAGGTGGGTACGGGATTTAAACCTCGCTGTCTAATTGAGGAAAGGGCCACTGATCAAGGCAGGAGATTGAAGTGGTCTAAAATTGATGGGGCACAGTTTTATAAAACATTGGGCGACAAGGGCCTAGTGGCCATTAACGACTGTTTAGATCTAGAAATACAGGGTCCAAGGGTCTTGGAAGCGTTCGATCACATTGCTAACCTAGTGGATGAACTATTGAGGTCTAGTGTGCCCATACGTAATCAGGTAAATCCCCGTTGGTTTGACAGAGATTGCTCTAAGGCACTGAGGGAACTGAAATGTTCCCTCAAGATGAAACCACGGGATCCACAGACTATTAGGGCCAGTAGGGAAAAGTATAAAAAAGAGATTAAAAGGAGGAAACTTGCCCTACAGGCAGAAGCATGGGCAGATCTGAGAGAAGCTGGAGAAAGAAAAGATCTAGCGGGGTTCTGGAGAATCATCAATAAACCGACCTTTTTAGAAAATGATTCTCCGGAGATAGGGACTAATATTCTTCCGGAGCAATGGGTAAGCCACTTTAGGGGTTTATACAATTATGACTCGGGCACCCATGTGGAACCACCGGTAGCCCCAAGACAGGTCCCGTTAGTCACATTCTCTCTTAAGGAGATCAGTACAGGGATGGAGGGTCTTACTAAAAATAAAGCTCCGGGCCCAGATGGAATTCCCCCTGACCTGTTCCTTAGTAATACTGATCTATGGGCTCCTTTGATGACCAGGGTCCTAAACACCGCTATTATCTGTGGGCTTCCGCTGTCCTGGTCTAAAGCGATCATTGTACCAATTTTTAAAAAGGGCAATAGGGATGACCCGAAGTGTTACCGGCCCATCTCCCTAATTGACGTTTCAGCCAAACTTTTGGGAAGGGCAATCCTGAATAGATTGACCGAATGGTCCGAAGAGAACAACATCTTCTCGGACACCCAGTATGGGTTTAGGACAGGGAGGTCCACTAGTGATCAGTGCCTGAACCTATATATGCTGACTGCCAAGTATACTTTGGCCAGTGATGAACCCATCTATATGGGATTCATGGATCTGGCAGCAGCATTCGATCACGTCAACAGAGGAAAGTTGTGGGAGATGATGTCAGGTATGGGGATAGAGAGTGGCCTAATCACCATATTGAGGGAACTGCATAGTGACACCACGGCCAAGGTTAGATTTAACAGGGAGGGAGGACTGTCTGACTCCTTTCCATGTAGGAGTGGAGTCAGACAAGGCTGTATACTTGCCCCTTTTTTGTTCTCCCTTTATATCAATAACCTTGAGCAGTTTCTTCTGGGTCTAAAGGTAGATTGTCCAAGGGTGGGGCCGCGGCATATCCCCGTCCTGCTTTATGCAGATGATGCGGTTTTATTGGCAAGAACACCTCGAGGCCTACAAACACTGATAGAGGGGTTTGCAGAGTTTATGAGTAACCTGGACCTATTTGTCAACTTAGGGAAATCTTATGTGCTCCTGGCAGGCAAAAAACCCTCCTCTAAATTTGTTTACACAATCGGTTCCCATAGTTTGGAGCAGGTTAAGACTTTCTCCTACCTCGGGGTAACTTTTGACGGTGCATTGCAATTCATCCCCTTGGTGGCAGAACGTTGTACGAAATTGATTGCCTCTAACGGGGCGATAGCTGGATATGGAAGGAGGGTGGGTAGATGGAGTCCGGAACAGGTGATGAATTTGTACGGCTCCATAACATGCTCTAAAGTAATTTATGGGGCAGAAGTCTGGGGGTTCGTGAATACGACTAGAATCCAACAGGAAGAAAATAGGTATTTGAAAGCAATCCTGAGGGTGCCACCCAGCACGGCTGGTATCATAGCCCACAGGGAGCTAGGGAGGCCATATTTGGAAGATTTGTTAAAACTTAGGCCAATAGTGGCCTGGTTAAAAATATGGATAAATCCAGAGGCGCACCTAAGCAGAGAAATTTTGTTGGACTGCTTAGGTAGGACCCACTCAATGCGCATCCCCTGGCTCAAATACGTGAAAAATACCCTGGAGGATTTAGGGTTGGGGAATCTTTTCACGAACCCAGCTGCTATTTCAGCACAGCACAAGAAGCGAGTAGGGGAACTATTTCTGGAGAAAGAAACCCAACGACGAGCTGAGGCTGAAGGAGCGAAAAAGACTGTACGGGCCCATGGTCTGGTAAAAAGTGTGGAGGGCATGGAGCCTTACTTATTTCTTCTACATAATGCACAGGACAGATTTTTAATGTGCCGTTTCAGACTGAATCTGCTCCCCTTCATGTTGGCTATACCTGCCGGGTTTACTACATCTATTGAGCAGAAGGGTCCCTGCGGCTGCGACAACCGGTCTCCGCAGGATTCCCTTCACTTTGTTTTGCTTTGTCCCTATTTCTCCATGCCTAGGCGTAGATTCCTTGTAAATATTCTAAAAAAAGCCCAACAGGAACACGCCTGGGATGCCCTAGTATTTTTGTTAAAAGCCTCTGACCCCTTAACCTTGTGTAGCATTTTGAACTTCATCAAAGTCGCAATACGTTTAAGAAAGACGAGGGGAGAGGAATGAAATATTGTGATCTGTATTTATATGGCCTCTATGTTGGCACTCTTTTTAGCGTATCAATTATGTACAAGGATCTTAATTAGTATTTAATAATGTTTTACTGTTATTTGTGTATATAAATGTGCTTTTATGGTGTTTTTTAATCACCGAATAAAGATTCTTGAATTAAAAAATTAAGAATTACTGATCAGGCAGCCCGGAGCCCCAATAGGGCAACAACACCCACCAGCCCCAGGTCCGCCACCCCCCCGATCCCCTCAGCCGCCCCCCTAGACCACCCCAGAGGCAGCGCAGACAAAGACAGGGAACCCTCAGAAAACGCACCAACCTCACAGACCCAACACGACAACCATCTTCTGCATCCTGACCATCTTTGCCCACATGCCAATGGTACTAACACAGCGGACAACCAACCAACATCCCACCTCAGACAAAGCTGCTGGCTGTGTTGCATCTATTGGCCTCTGGTACCTTCCAACCAACAACAGCCAGAGTCGGAGGAGTCTCACAGCCAGCCCTATCCAAGTTCATCACAACTGTCCTGGATGCCATCATCTGCCTGATACCCTGCTCAGCACTACAGGTGCCACTAACTTAGTGCACCACAGCTCATGGACACTTCTGTTTGGTCATTGGGTGACCTCTATACTTGCTCAGGCTACCACCATCATCCTCCGTAGTTGTCTCTGTAATGCTGGTGTTTTCTGTTTCGGTTTTAATAGTGTTCACTGTTGTAGTTGCTGCCAGCACCAACCACTCCTTGCGGGCTGGCATACACTCACTCCACACACATGCAGCACAGGCATCACTGCACATGTGGCCCTGCCATTAAAGGGGCCTGGCGCACATGACCGTAGCCAATCCCACAAACTATCTGTGTGTCCCCGTGTGGTCATAATGTATGCATGAGGGCCCCGGGCCCTACAACATTACATTGTGCTGTGTGCAGCAGATGCAACCATGTCCCCGCTGGCAGCAGGTAAGACCTTGGACATGTAGCTTTGTCGTCACCCACTCAATACGTAAGAGGAGTGGACTGGGCCGTCGTACGGGGTCCGGCGAGGGTGTGTGAATGATAATTCCCAGCCTCTGGGCATGGTTCATTACAGGACATGTGGAAATGCATGTGTCTCTGTCTCAGTGTGGGTCTCCTTTGTGGGGTCTGGGTGGTCTCTGATGGGACTTAGGCACCCACGTATGTGGTCCAGTTCAGCTTCCATGAGCTCTGACCCCACCCGCACCTGTTTGGCCACCTCCTTTTGGCATTCTGACACCTGGCATTGGAATGCAATGTGTGCCTCAGTAGAGTGTTGGGAGCCAGCCGTGGTGGCGGTGCTTCCTGCTGTGTGGTGTGTGCAGGTGTCCTCGATGTAGCTTGACTGCCCTGCTCCTGGGGGTGGGTTGCCTAAGATATCCATGAGTTGTTGTAGGGTGTCGGTGTCGGAGGTGTGGTGGTACTCTCCAGCATCACTGATGAGTTGTCTGGTCTGCTCTGCTGGAGGTGTTGTTTGTCTCTCTGCAATGTGAAGGGGAAATGCATGTTGACATTGTGTTGACATGTATGTTGGCGCATTGTTCTTGTTTACATGCAGACTGTATGACAATGTACATTGTGACTGTTTGGGAGGTGCTGAAATTTGAGGTGGGACAGTGGACATTTGGACTACATGACGGATGTGAGCTTGTACATGTACATTTCAATCTCACAGTTTCCTGCTATGTTAGATGTGATTGGCCTGCGGATGGGTGGACCCAGTTGTGTCCTCTGTTCTGCAGTGTCGGTGTTGCACTTTGTACCACATTGTCGTGGGATGTGCTGTGATTGCTATATGTGTGTGCTGCAGTGTTCCACGGGGATCAGGGGCATGATCCTGAGTCATTCTGGGTGTGCAGTGTGCTACACATCGTTGTTCATGTGTGCCATTGTGCCCATCTCTCCCCGTCCCCCCAGTTCCTGGTCATTGCTCACCCTGTTGATGTTGTGTCAGGTCCTATTGAGCTGTGTCCGTACTCCCGACTCCTTGCACCGTATCCACACTGATTACTGTGACCTCCATTTCCTCCAGCTCCTCCTGTGGCGCAGGACTCCCACCTCCTGTCAACGTTGCTGCCTTTCTGTTGGCAGCGGGTTTGTGCTTGGTTTGGCTTTTCACATCATGCCAGCGCCTCTTGGCCTACTCAGAAGGTGGGCAAAGTATGTAAGAACTAGATTAATTGCTCTTCGGAAGCTCCATACAGATAGTGGTACAATCACATCTTGGTCCTCCTTCCCAGGCATGCATACATTGAAAGAGTCTGTTGCACGTTTGTCAAATTGGCGTTCAGTTTATGGTAGTGATCTATAACCTCCGTGATGCTGATCTGGTTTTCCTGCGGACTGCACCCAGTCTTCCTCTTCCTCATCTCCTTGCCCTTCCCTGACCCCGAGGTTCCTTGCTGGTGGTCTGTGAGGCTTGTGGGATTCGCGTTGTCCTCTGCACTCGGTCCAGGTGCATCCATGGTGCTACGCAGTTTCTTTTTTGGCCCCCTTTTTTTGTTGCTTTTATAGCGCATTTTCCCGCATGACGCACGGGATTTGCAGGTCTGTGGCTGGTTGTCGCTGATTTTTGTATCGCGATTGGCGTCATCGCTACTATTTTCCCGTTTGTGTTTCGCGTTTTTACGGTGTCGCATTGATTGTAACTTGTTCATTTGACACATTATCGTGGGTCTATCGAATGGTACCGCCCTGTTGAGAATACCACACTAACACAGTTATTTTCCCGCAATAGACTGCAATGTGAAGAGTTGTGTTAAGCTACTTTTGCTGTAGTTTTCGCACGTTCTTGAGAATATCCCCCTATTAGTGCTGCACTATGTCGAACACCTTAGAAAAGTTAACTGATCCCTTTCAGCATTTTCTTCTTTACCAAGGCATTTAGGCAGGTGAAAAAAATGCCGAGAAAATATATAGATTCTAATTTGATGAACTGAGGCAAAAGTCTTAGCTGCAACAGGAGAAAACAACCTTCAATATTTCATTGTTATTCAGACATGATGAAAAAAATTATCTTTTATTATTAAGATTTTTTTTTTCCACTGTTGATTCAAGTTCATGTTTACATCACAAACACGGTTTCCAATCCCAACCCCGCTGCCTCCCTCTTAATGATTCAGAGTCTTAAGTCCTAAAGTGCCACATAAGGAGACAAGTAATGTTAATGTTTTATAGTGTAATTTAAGACTGTCTCTTGAGGGAGGAATTTCTTCCAGGAGCCAGTGCAAACCTGAAACTGAATCCAAGTTTTTGAATGTCACTAGGATGTGTTAAATGAATGAGGCATACTTTTTGTTACAAGAAGTATGTTCATATATGCTAATTACGATGCGGTTCGGACCGCAATCGATGGCTTGTTGGTTGGGGTCTGAACCGCATCTACTGCTGAGGGCCGACCAACGCATTACGATGCATGAGGTCGGAGGCAGGAGTCAGAGAGTCTGGCCAACACTTTCCAACGGGCTCATGGAGCCTCTTGGTCAGTCAGAAAGGCCGTATAATCCCTTAAGGACGATGGTGTTTCTGCTGTCGGGATTCTAATGTTGGTTTCCGACAGCCTTTCCATGTCGGCCTTTCTGACATGGAAAGGCTGTTGGAAAGCGACATCGGGGGGCCCCCGAGCAGGGCCCTCTTCCCCCTTGGCCCTCCGCATCTGGGCTTGGGGGGCACCTATGTTCCCACCCTGAACATCCCTGCACAGTGTGGTGCCTGTCACACTGTGCATGGATGTTCACACACTCCCATTTCTCAATGGGAGCTTATGCTGCGGGCAGTTTGAACCTGCCCCGCTCAAGCTCCTATTGAGAAATGGGAGTTTGGTGTGCTGAACTGGCAACCTATGGTCGGGAGTATCCTCAACTGAAATGTGTCGATCGGAGGCATGTCGGAGGATGTCAGCACTACAATCCACCCCCACATGCTCCATTGGCTGCCCTTAAGTGAAGTCGGCAACGTGGTGCCAGGTAAATGTGATGACATGGACAAGTATATAAAATGACTGTGTTGCACCCCCATTGTGATTAATGACGTTGTCCAAAGTTTATATAAATCTATAGTCCGTCAGAGGCTCATGTGTTTCCCTCTGTATGTTGCATCACAGGTCCTAGAATCCTTTGAATAAGAAATGGCAAATCCCATTCCCACTATTGAAAACATGGGCCTAGTACTGCTGCTAACATAGTTAAGTAACACATACCTAACACAGTTAAGTAACAATAGACAAAGTACCCCTTCCACTTATCCAGATGTGGCTGGGTCAGTCAGGAATGCTAGGGGGGGGTGCAGAGGACATTCTACAGGCAACGGAATAGGGAAATCAAAAAACAATCATCCAAAAAATAACTCGCCTTGTGATTGCTGCATCACCAAGCAGCAAAAGGTGAGAGAATCCTTATTCTGAGACATTTCTTTCCACTATTCCGTTGTCTATTTCCCACCCTGCCCCACCATGACAACCCCAACGCCCCACTGCTCCTATCTACACCAGCCGTGGCAATATTTCACAATACTGTCAGCATTCCGAAGATATGAGGAAATGTCAGACAAGTTACACATGTAAATTTTCGATCTGGTCACTTTTCTCTCTTCTTGCCTATTGACACATTCGTTAAGAGTACAGACGACCACATTAGCAGAGGTCCCTACATCCTCTGGGAGGAAACAACATCATCCAAAGCAAGGCATGCCACCCTCACAAATTGGTAAGTCAAACTGGTCAGGAGATGGTCAAAATGCATACATTGTCAGCAGTCAACAGAGGGACTAATAGTGCCCGAATCTCAAAGGTAACTGGAGATGAAAACCTAACGTTAAAACTATTGAAATACTCAAAGGAAATTTAGCTTTAGCAAATTACATTTGTGAATAGCGAAAGACAAAAATACAGATATCTAGGCTCATCATCCCCTTGTGATCTGGGAACATTACATGCATTCCATCAACAGTTCCAGAACTGTAAACTCAATGCTGGAATTGAGTGGCACAAAAAGTAAAAAAGGAGTCTCCACTAGATTGTAATTGTTTTTGTAGACAAAGTCTAGAAATCCAATGTTAACAAATATAACAATCATGTATAAGAAGTGAGATTCAATTGTCAGGAGTATTGAGAATGCGTCCAGTGTCTAAATTATGTTTTTTCAATACATGAAATTGTCTAGTCAACCAAGCTGGTCATATTTGTTAATATTGGATGGCATGTTTTTTAGCCATAAACAAAACACAATAGTGGACCTTACTTTAGGAACTGTTGTGGTGTAAATTTGATAGACGTTGTTTCTAGGCAGTGAGGCCAATATAAGTTAAATGTAGGATCACTCATGATAATTATTGCCACACACTTCTGCAACAGTAGTGCCCACACAGCTCGTGCTCATCCTTTGTGTCTGAAATTGAGTGAATCACATGTGGCAGCGGAAATGTAAAGTTGCAAACACACTTATCATTGTAGGTCCAATGATGTTGTCCCAGATTCAAGTACCCCCAATAATTTCTGCATTTAGCATCATACCATATCACACCATCGTAGCTAGTGAAAAGATTACACAAAATGTATGCCAAGTGAGTGCAAAATGGACAATAAATAGTATAGAGCGTCATATGAAGAGTAGTAGACACAACTGGATTGTAATTCAATTATATGAAATCTCACTTGCAAAATATCAATGGACAAATCCTATTGGAATTGGTGTGTATGAGGGTCGCACTGATGCCAGTTGTGTACGTTTGAGATGGATGTATGGGCTGCTAAGGTGAATCTTGAGGAAGTTACATTTTTAAATCTCTTGGATGACAAGCACAATACAAATCCAGTGCAGGCGGCAACTATCAAAGCTTCTCAATTTACCCACAATGTGGGATCCTAGTCAGATGTTGCATTCTGCTTGCCTCCTCTTCTACTGCATTCACCTATACAAGTAAGTGTACGACATATGAGGTTAGGATGTCTGCTGAAGAAGAGATCATCCGTTGTCAGTTACGTACTACCATGATGGTGTAAATTGATTATGGGAAGAGAGGACACTCAAAGGATGGACATAACAAATTAGTGATATCTCAGTCCAAAAGGAGCTTTGTGACTTCATGTGTAGGTAAGTACAAATGAGCCACAAAATTTACCTGAATATTGCACATCTCACATATGAACCCTGCAATGCAAGGTTTGATCTGATGTGCAAATGTGAAACTGCTCAGCCTGGTGATGTACACTCATTTCGACTTGCCAACAGGCAACACCATACTCATGAGGCATGATGAAGTTAACGGTGAAGGCGAAATCAATGTAAGGCAGAGGCGTCCTGATTATTACTCCCCTTCCTTCAAATATCATTAACCTTCTCATACACGTGTGTTGATGTGTCATCTCATTGATGTCAGTGCTGTGTGGAGGTAACAGTTAACACTTGCTGCATGTGAGCAGGGGCCCACATGTGTAGTCCATGTGGTAAACATGCTGCACATTGGCCAGGAATATCATATCAATGGTAATTGAGAATGGCACATACATGTTAGCTCATAACTACCATCTGGTGTACTGAAATATGGATATGTACTTCTCATCACAGTTGCTGACAGGATGACACCAGTGCAACGTACAACACCATCTCGGGGAATGCAAGACATCCTGACTGCAGCAGTGAAACCCTCTTGCACCAGACACAGTGGAGGTTCAGGTCATGCCATATCTAACGTGATTCAGGAATGTGTGGTCATTTAGGTGCAGGTGATCTTCTGCTCTCTTAAACGACCTTGGTGGCTGTGCGTGTGAGTCTTTCTGGTGCAGTGTTTGTTGACCTTCTGTTTCTCATATGAGGGGCATTGTTACTGATGTAGATTCTAATAGAGACATGCCACTGCGACCTGGCCCTATCTTGGACATTTTCTACTGTTCTTGGAAGCTGTGTTGCTGTGTTGTGTGTGATGATTCCCAGCAAATTGTCACTCAGGCTCTAATTACAATGTTGGGCGAACTTGAGTCTGCCCAATACCGTTTCAGTGTGGGAATTGACCGACTGTAGATCGGCAGTTCTGAACACTGTATTATGATGCAACTGCACATGGTGCAGTTGCAAATTCTATGGGAGCAGTTTGTGCCAGCAGTACAAGCTCACATAGAGAAATGGGAGTTTGTGTAAATCCCTGCACATTGTGACAGGCATGGTGCATGGATTTACAGGGGGCACCGATGTCCCCAGGCCACCAGCCAGAGGCCGCTGAAGGCTGGGGACCTTGTTAGGGGCACCCCAAGTTGCTTTCCGACAGGCTCTCCATGTTGGAATGTTCGACATGGAAAGCCTGTTTGAAAACCAACATCATAATCCCTACAGTGGAAACCATAAGGGATTATGTGTCAGTTTTCGACTGGTCGACGGGCTCCTTGAGCCCGTCGGAAGCCAGACGGAATGACCGGCCGATTTAACCTCTGACTGCCAAAATTGTAATTAGGTGGTCGGACTTTAAACCATGGATGTCGCTCAGAAGGCCTCTGACGTGAGGTCGGGGGCTTTCCGACCGACATCCTAATGAGCTCCTCAGTGTCATAGACTATCTGCCCCTGTGTGCAGGGTTGGATTGGGATAAAAAAATAAGCCCAGGTACCCTAAAAAAAAAGTGGCCCACATTTTCCGATTACACCTTTTCACAAAACATTGTCTCAGTGTTTTAAGTATTATGAAAAAAAGAGGAAGGTTTTTCTAAAAGAGGCGTGTTTTTTAATTTCACTGAGAAAACAAAAATGCAAATGTTGCCAGGACTCTTTGTGCATGGATTAGGTCACAGTTGTGAACCACGCCTGAATATAATTGAGGCCACTTCTGCTCAGGCCCCCTGCTCCTGCTCAGTCTGCATACTTTAATGGGCCAGCCCAGCGACAGACTGGGAATGACACCTCCCTCCCCTTGAAAAACAGGGAGGTAACAGTGGTCCACCTGCCTCAGGAATGGCCACTAAGGCCCCCACTGGGCCACTGGTAGCATCTGAACAGCACAGTCATAGCCCAAATCGGCCACCATGAGTGCCAAAAAAGCGGCCCACAGGTGCAACTCAGATACCGGTCCATCGCCCATTGTAGGAGTGCCCACCTTACCAATCCGACCCTGCCTCTGTGCTCTGTATCCGGTTCAGTGCCCTTGCTTTCACTGTATCACAGACTTGTCTCTGAGGTTCCATTTCTCTGAGGTCCCCTGTGTCCTAGCCCTCTGTGCTGAGACTTCACAAAGCTCCATGCCCCAGCTTTATTGGCATAGATGGATGGAAGTAATGTATGCCAATGTTATATACACCAACCCGCATTTAAGTTCAGCGTTTTTTTTCGCTCACTGTGACACTTCAGATGGGGACTAAGCTTATGCAAATCAGCTTTGTTCCTGCTCCATCAGGAACAGTCCAGCCCATCTTACTCTGACTGTGCAAAGGGACGCTTTATGGGGCACCATGGGTGAGGTGCAACTTGATACCTGTGAGACAGCTATTATGGGACCCTAAGTATGGCCAGATGTGGGCTCCATTGCAACCATAGACTGGACGTCTTTAAAACAAATTCCTGCCTTTGGGCCAAGTTTACAGAAGAATAATTTTGAATATTTATCCTATCCTGAAGTCCTCCATAACTACCTCTAAATAGGTATACATAAAGCAGTGGAATGTTTGTCTGAGTAGACAGGTAGATTAGGAAGAGAGGAACACACTCAGGAAGTGTATCTCCAAACAGAAATATTTAGGCAGGGAAGTACACCTTAGGCTTATGCATAATTGGTACCTGACCAAATCAAACTGCACACTACAGCGAAATGTTGGTGGGGTTGTGGAATTTAGATGAGGCCTTACTGTCTTAGTAGTAGTAAAATATTTACTACTACTAAAAAGTATATCATTACAACTTTATATTCTTACACAATAAAATCTCATAAAAGAAGAATGTTTTGAACTGACTTGTGCTGGCCCTTTCATTATGAAAACTAAAATACAGGGTAGTGTTCCATCTGCACAGGAGACTCGCCAGAGGCAGTGGCGTGTTTGCAGGGCTCAGCGTTTAAGGATGCAGCATGTCTCGGGTCCTGGCACTAAGTTCAAGCATGGTGTTTTCTCTGGTGCCAGTCTGTCAGTCGCCTTCTCCGGGGGTCGTGGCCAGTTAGGGGGTTGTTCCATGATCTGTGAAGAGAACCAATGTGTGAGGGTGGTGGACAGATGTTGGAGCTTGGAAAGGAGGAAGGATTTATTTATTTTTTATTTGAGTTTTATATAGCACTGGCTAGACCCGGAGGTATCAGAGCCCTTTACATAAGGTTCGACAAAAATTACAAAGTTACATCAGTTACAAGTTAAATCAGTTACTAGGAAAACATTTCAAGAGCGTAAAAGACGAAATGAATGGAGTTTAGAAGGGTAAAGGGGTAGGAGGTATATAGGATGGGGGGGGACGAAGGAGAGTCTGCCCAAAGTCCGGCTGGGTAGGTGACGGCCGAGGGGGAAGTCCACAGCCCATCTCCTCTTTAACTATCAAGTAGCTCCACTGGGCATCAGCCAAACAGCTAGGTCTCAATGTGAAAACAATTAAAGAGTTAAGAGGAGGGATAAATGGAGCGGGGTGGAGTAAAGGGGTAGGAGGGAGAATACGACAGAGAGACGCAGTAAGGTCGGCCCAAAGTCCGGCTGGGTAGGTGACGGCCGAGGGGGTAGTCCACCGCTTATCTCTTCTTAAGCTATCAAGTAGATCCACCGGGCATTGACCAAAAAGCTAGGTCTCTACGGTCAGAGGTAGGTTCACAGATTCAGTATCCTGATGGGTAGGCTAGAAGGGGGATGTGTTCGAGGTCTGGTTGTAGTCCACTGTCGTGGTGGAGGTAGGGACCACTGTGGCAGCCATCTTGAGGTCAGGCAAGGGATTCTGACCATTAGAGTTCAAATTAGCCAGTTCCCGATTTAGTCTTTCGCTCTAGGGGGGTGTTTGTTGTGCAATGCAGATGCGAGGAGCTCTCTGGCCCCACTGCTTGCTGGAGCACCCAGGCCAGGTATCTATGACTAATGGCGCTTCCTTGCCTGATTCTTTGCTGTGCACATTCAGGCTTCACTGTCGTGAGAGAGTGGCAGCTTTACATTTCAGATGTCCCGGGAGGCGACCATCTTAGGGTCAGGCATTGGTTATGCACCTGTAGTTCCCTAGCGTCTGGTCTCCGCAGTGCTTCCTCAGAGGACTTGGGGGACTTCTACTTGTGACCGCGCTTTTATCTGTTGCCCCCCGGTCTTCTGCGTGGGTGTTCTATTTGTTGGGGCGCTTCGTCTTCCATCTTGGGGTCAGGCGGCATGGAGGGGGCTCGTTGCTGTCCCGCTTCTTGCTGCAACACCTCACTGGCCTTCGGGGAAATAGGGGAGCCCCATACTATTCCCCCCTCAGGCCACAGACTCACCGATCGCTGCAAGGCCCGCCCAGCTCGCAGGGCGCTTGATCAGGATCTGCCTGCCGGTGGTCTGCGTTGGTCTACCACAGTCCTCAGTGCAGCAGCTGCTCTCAACCAGCCCCGCTAGGGATCAATGTAATAACTTCCTCCCTTACTCAGCATTCCGTTTGCTCCGCTTTCTTTAAAATACGGATCGCGGGCTGACATTTTGTTTCCCAAGGCGAGCCCCGCAACAGCAGGGTGCATTAATGTGCTCTCGGCAGCGCGGGGGCTCCCAGCCTTCAAGAGTGCTCCCGCTGACTGCTGTGATGTTCCGGTGCCTGCTACTGTCATTCAAGGCTCTCAGCTGCTGCTTTTTGGCTACATGAGGTAAGTAGCAGTCAGCCCTATGTTGCCATAGATGAAGGTAGAGGTTTCCCAGTTCCTGAAGTGTTATATTCCCAGATTAAGCCCATGCAGCGAAGCAGCTTATTTCTTACATCGTCCTAGAAAATAACATTTCAGCTGAGAACTTTTGCACACATTTGAATGCATGAAAATATTGGATTAATTTCTCCGAGACTACTTTGTTTACACATCTAGCTTCACACAACATTATCACGATACCTTGAACATCATGTACTAGGCCTCTTTAAGCACTATGTACAAAAGTCGTCTTATCTTCATTCCCGGGCCTTCAGGGCTATCTACATGTCCATAACATTGCTAATCTAAAGCATACATTGCAAGGCTGCTTTCTATTATAAATAATGAGCATCCCGTTAGATTGGTAGAGGAGGCACTTTAGCTGACATCTTGGGTCCTTCCATGTTGAGAATTCACCCCGCAGCAGCCTGACATCTCATGAGGGGTGTCCAGTTTGTTACCAAGACGGTTTCCTTCATTTTCTCCAATCAGGTAATGGGGTTGGATTGTCCCTTGGGGGGGATTCTTGGCTTTACACCTACCCACACTCTTAGAACACTTAGAGTAGGGTTTGCTTAGTAGGAGTACGCTCGATCACTGCCTTGTTTTATATGCCTGCATATACATTGTTTTAGCACCATGGTAGAACTATAGCTACTGTTCATGCTTTTGAGCTTGTGATCACCTTTACCTGTTTCTGTCTATTAATCATCGCATCACATGTATCCTATACAAGAATAACGGTGGTTCAATAAATACATTAAAAATGTCCCACAGTGTATTCTCTGTATACTTCTCTGAGAATAAGTAAGCACAAGTGACTGAGCGAAAAGTTCAGTAATGTTTCTACAATGCCTGAGGGTTCAGGGTTGTCATGTTCAGTGGTTTCCAGAAACCATTCACTTCCCTGTGAGGTTAACGGGTCTTACTGTGACACTGTGAGCTAGCTAGTCTATAGGCCAACATATCCTGTGGGGGTGTCCGGAATCAGTCTTGGCACCAAGCCCCTAATTAATGTTGACCGAAAGAAAGAAAAAGAATGCACAGATTCTATGGATTAGTAGAAACTACAGGACAGAAGTGATGAAGAGTAAGATCAGTAAGATACGTCGGTGTGTGACAGCTACAGGGGCGAGTATGAGTGATGACTGATATATGTGTAGCCTAAATGAGCGAGACTTCCCTTTAATGCTGGTCCACCACCTTATGAGGAGTCTGGTGTGTTGCACGTAGTTTGACCAAGCTTACCCTGTAACAAATGAGATTGCTTATGAAGTGCTGTTGTATCAGGGAATCCTTTGTTCCTTGTGCTAATAAGTATGGTACCTGCCAGCTGTGAGGTACAGTCTTTACTGTGAGCAGGTATATAAGTGTGTGGGAGTTGGTGTACAGATGGGAATACGTGTTCCCAGTCACAGTTTGTATAAATTGTACATCATCTTTGTGTGCCTAGAACTGATGCACTTATTCTATCCTGACAAACAGGATACAATGTGCTTTCATTTTTCCTGGACACACTGGCCGTGGCAGCCCTGGAAAGGGCCTACAGGAGGACTGCATTCTTCTGCAAGCAAACCATGCTTTAGATCAGTGATACTCAAAGTACGGCCCGGGGGGTTGGGGGGATGGGGGTGGCGCTTGCGGCCCTCCTTACCTTTTCATACTGCCCCCTAATAAAAAGCTGCACTGGGCAGCTGTTTAGTCGACTTAGCACTAACATTAAAATGATGTTAGATAAACAGGCAGGCTTTTATTTACAGGTTAATTGAAGTTAAAGAAAGGAAGTATCTAGGCTGTCCTGCATCCTTAACTTTAGGAAGACATTCATTTTTAAAGACATCTTGCATCAAACGTGTAAAAATGTGATAAAGCCTCTTCAAAATTGAGTGTATTTCATTAACATGCAGAACCGTTTCACCTTAGTAAATCAGATATCAGTGCAATGAGAAGTATTTTTTTAAGTGATAGTTTTCAAACATGAAGTTGGCTTCCCCCCACCCTGACAACAATGCGAATAGGGAACTTAGGGCCAGATGTAGGTAGCCTAATACCGGTCGGTAACGGCCGAAATTACCGAATTTCGGCCATTACCGACTGGTATTAGGCTTTTGAGATGTAGGTGGCCAATTTACAGATTCAGTAATTTACCAAATCGGTATTTTAAGGAATCGGTAAATTACCGATTCCTTAAAATACCGAATCAGTAAATTACCGAATCTGTAATGTAGGGAGCACTCAAATTAGTGAATTGCATAGTTAAGGATTCGGTATTTACCACCAACTTAAAGTTGGTGGTAAATATCGAAAACCTTTGGAAAAGCAAATTTGTGCATTTCCAAAAGTGCCATGTGGCAGACATACATGCCCTTAGGGCATGTATGTGTGCCACATGTGCACACATGCACGATTCAGGGGTACAACAGGGTGTCAATGTGACACCCTGCCACCCTTGATGGTGTTCCCCCTATTACCGAATCGGTATTTACCGATTCGGTAATTCCCATTCATTCCTATGGGCCTCCAGGCCCATAGGAATGAATGGGAATTACCGAATCGGTAAATACCGATTCGGTAAATACTGAATCGTACCGATTTGGTAATACTTACCAAATTTTTTCCTACATAGCATTTACCAATTCTAAAATACCGAATCGGTAAAATTTGGTATTTTAGAATCTGTAAATTTGGATTACTTACATCTGGCCCTTAGAGCCAGGTGAGTTGTTATGTGCACCCTGTGTGTGGCTTGGGCCGCTATTATACATGGACAACATTATAGTTTATTAAATCAAAACAGGAGATGGTTGTGTACAGCGCACAGCCAAAATCATGTATTTGAAGGCCCTCTGACATGAAATAATGAAGAAAAGAGAGGGAACGTGAAATAAAACAATTGCCTAGGATCACATAATTTTTCAAGTGGAGAAGCTGGGATTGAACACAGGCAGGTAGATGCATCAAGCATTTTTGCGAGCGCAAACGGTGCGAATCGCAAAATTCGGCCGTTTGCGCCCGCAAAAATGGCATTTGAGATGCATCAAATAATTGCGAGTTCTCAAATTGCGATTGCATTTAAGGAATCGCAATTTGCGATTCCTTAAATGCAATGCATGAACCATTCCAAGATGGCGAATTCGCAATCTGGGGTCGCTATTTACCGCGAAGTCAAACTACGTGGTAAATAGCAAAAACTTAGAAATATGCACTTTAGTGCATTTTTCTAAGTTGTATATTACACACACACACATGTCAGCAACACCAGTGAACATTACCATTTCAGGGGTGCAACAGGGTGTCCTTTGGACACCCTGGCACCCTTGAAATTGCGGCCCATTTGCGATTCGCTAATTGCTAATTGCAAATAAGGAATGACTCCCGATTCATTCCTATGGGCCTTTAGGCCCATAGGAATTAATGGGAAAGCCGTTCCTTATTTGCGATTAGCAATTAGCGAATCGCAAATAAGGAATCAGTAGGAATCGCAAATAACATTGCGATTCCTACATGCATCCCGTTTTGCGAGTCTTTAATAGCGAATCCTTAAAATTCGCTATTAAGGACTCGCAAAACATAACTTTGATGCATCTAGAGGAGGGTTTCTGGTTTCATAATGCGCAATTCAGACATTAGATGTACAGGCTTCGCTTCCCCTGCACACTCCCCCCCCCCCCCATTTCAATGCGACCCTTGGTCATAGCACAGACCAAACATTTTGACCCTTGGGAAAATGTTTGCAGTATCCATGCTTTTGATTTATAAGGTCATTTTGCCCTCAGCCGTCAGGTGCCAAGTCGCTGGGGAGGCCTACACCACCTACCTGCACTCCTGCCACATTTAGAGAGCCGTGCCTGCACCACGGGGAATGGGAACACTTTTTGTGAAAACATACAGTCAGCCATTTCACCATGGGATAAAGACATGGCAAGAATTGCCACATTGTTTGTGTTTTTTCAAAGACAAATTCCAAAGCAGGGCACCGCGGGAGGTGAGTGATGCGGGGCCGTTTAAAAAAATAAAAACAATATCCCCGACGTGCTGAACGTTTCCTGCACGTGTTAGCCCTGGGCCATGACAGACAAGGTGTCAGCAAGCCAGCCCTACATAGGGTGAGCCTCCGGAAGCAATGTCTGACTCGGAGCGCCAGCCCTGAGTTTGTTTCCAACGTCACAGCTGGCAACAGTTCACCTACTTTAAATGAGACGTAGAAATGCGCGTTGAACAGATGAAACATCTGTTATTTTCTTACCTATGTTCTCTTACCGCCCAACTCTCTAGGAGAGGATGTGGTTTAACAGCTAGAGCGACCGACTTTTAATCTGGGAACAAGGGTCGAGTCTGGCGGGAGGCTCAAGCATCCTGTGATTCTGGGCAAATCAATTAATCTCCCCGTGCCTAAAAAAAAATGCGTCCATCTGTAATGCAAATGGTGCTCATGTAGAGCGCTCTGATTCTTTCGGGTGGAGTTCGCGCTATATAAAACTGTAACAAAAAAATTATTTATTTAGGGAATTTAAAAGGGAGCCCCAGCTTCCAAAAAAGTTAGAGCTGTCAAAAGAGGAGGGAACACGGTCATAGCATCCTAGGGTCTGGCATCGGTTCAGTGCCTGCTCAGACCACTGCGCCACAATAAAGAGTTAAGAGAGACAGATCCCGACGCTCGTTAGGTCTTGACCGCACCAAAAAGCGCAACAAGAACGCCAGAACTTGCAATGTCCCAAAATCATGGAAAATTGAAACAAATGCTGGCGGGGGGGCCGAGGGCGGGTGATGTCGAACGCCCACGCGTGAGTTACTCTGCCCTTCACCCACAGAGCAGGCAGGGACCCGGCTTGACACAACCCCTCATCACCCCTGCACGCCGCCTCTCCCCCCGGGGCCGGCCGCGAGAGGAGGGGCAGCCCCTGGAGCCGTGTATAAAGTTCTCGAGCCGCCCCGCTCTCCTCAGAAGTTTGAGGCCTGGAGAGAAGCTTGGCCAGCAGTAACCCCGGCTCGGAGCGCATTCCATCCCAAGGGAGGGGGGAAACCGGGAGAAGGCTGACAGCAGCGGCAAGAAAGAGCCGGCATTGTTTGAGGACAGAAGGGTTGTGTGACCCCTGCGAGCGGGCCTCTGTACCGGTGTGTCATTGTGGTGAGGTGGGTATGCATTGTGCATTGTTGCTGCACGGAGTGAGTGAGAGTTTGGACATTGTGTGTGAGTGACAGTGTCTAACATGTAAAACAACAGAAGAGAAGGGGCCCAAAGTTGTTGCTAGGCGCTTTCCAGGCGGTGCGAGGACAGTTGCCGAGTACAAACACTGCCTAGTTTTAAATTCCACCCCTCGCCTCTTTCTTCCACCATCCCACACTACCTGGGCTGGATCACAGAACATTTTTGACTGACTGATGTCCTCGGTGATATAACTAGGCAGTCCTTGGCGCAAACACCTTTTACTACCACATTATGAAAGTACATTTGTGGAGTGGGTATAGGTTGACAAGACTTATTTGTGCATATATATTGTTTAATGTGTTGTGAGGGTATCTGTTGTGTTTTTGGTGCTTTTGTGTTGATTTTTGTTATGTTTTACTCTGTTTGTTGGGTTTCATTTAGTTTTGTTGAGTTAGCTTTAGTTGTGTTGTTATTTTGAATTGTATTATTTCATTGTGTTCGGTTGTGCTCTGTAATCACTGTAGAGATATTAACAAATGCTGCTGCATTTCCAGCAAAATTACAGCACTACTTTAAAGTTCCACGCACAACAACCATTTACCACAATCTAAGCTGGTAAAATACCGCTGACCCAGCTCCACTATTTAAGACACTAATCAGTCCAAAACTGTGGCAGAGACCGTGTCTTAAGTTAGCACTTCCAGTGCTCACTTTATGGGATGTACGTTGTTACAACGCATGCTTTTACTACGCATGCCTTTACAACGCAGGTTTTTCAACGCAAGTCGTTACAACGACTTGCGTTGGGGGGTGCTGGATAGCGAATAGTTTAATTTACTATTCCAACTCCAGTCCCCGTGGATAGTAGGGAAGGTGTTGGATAGTAAATTAAACTATTACCTATCCTAGAGCGCCCCCCAGCGCAATTCGTTGTAATGACTTGCGTTGAAAAACCTGCGTTGTAAAGGCACTGCATGGTAAAAGTTGCGTCGTAAAGGATTTTTCCCCACTTTAGGTGATCCAGTACTCGTCTCTTCATTTCATTCTTGCAGGTTCTTTTTTTATGTCAGCCAGTCTTCTCCCTTTGTAATTGTTTCCCCCACCCTCTCTCTCGCGCTCTCTCTCTCTCTTTCTTTCCTTTCTACCTTGCTCTCTCTTGATTTGGGTCAAAGTCAGTTGTTGAAAAATTAGTCCTGGTCCCCAAAAAGGAGTGCCGGTGCCCACCACCTGTGACTGCCACACTCAATAAGTACTTGGGGGTGACAGTTAAAGATTCTGTTGGGTAGAGTGGTCAAAGGGGTTCCACAATATTTACAAAGTACATCTGGAAGGATGTGTTGACAAAGGAGTGCATGGGGTTTAGTGATAGGAAAGATGGCAGCCAGTGGTGGGAAGATGTCAGAGGGGAGGAAACGGCTACTAGAGGGAAGAGACCAACGATTTAGGGATGTAAGTGTGTCAGAGAGGAAGCAGGGTCACTGCCTTGGGTCCAGGAAGAGGAGGACAAGTGTTACTCAATGCAGGTGGGAAAAGAAGCTGTTCATAATACTGGGACCGGAGTCTGTCAGATGGTGACAGAGTTAGTACTCTAATGCTATTAGGGTAGGAGACCCTATTACAGCCTACCCCTCAACTCACTCTCAGCTTCACCCTACAAACAAACAAAATGCTTCCCATAAACTTCAGTGGCATCACAGCCATGAAAACCTTCTTCAGTCATTTTTTTCATAAGCCAGTGCTTAATTTGTGTTGGGGTTTTCCAGTGCCCGGCACACACTTAATTATTAACACCAGCACTTACTTATGACAGCCCACGGCATGGTGGTGCTGTTTGTTTTGTTGCGTTTGGAGCACATCAGTTTAACAATTAAATGCACATTTATAAAAATATTACTAGAGCATCCAGGCCATTGTTACTGCTTTGAGTGGCCTGAAATTTTCTACACTTTCACATTTTTAGGATTGTGATGTTTAATATGGAGCATTTGTACTTGCATGTGGCAGTGATGTCGGTTCCAGTAGGCAGTGAAACCTACTGTGGCTGCCGACATGGCTCGTAGGTGGAGGGGGTGGGGTTCGTGGGGAATGGGGGGTCTCGGGGGGGGGGGGGGTTACAAGGAAGGGGTGTGCAATATAAAAAAAACTACTTACCTGGCCTCTGGGTCCCGCGTCTCTGCTCCTGTTCTCCTCGTGGAACTCGAAGAACAGGAAGCACCAGCCAGGCCCCACTGACCAATCACAATGCTGCAATGCAGCGTTGTGATTGGTTTGAGCATCCTGGTTCAATGCTCAGTCAGGGAATGGGGGCCTGGGCATGTTCTCCATGCAGGCTGTAATGCAGCCTGCATGGAGAACAGGGAAAGTGCGCATGTCTGTTTTGGGCGGCCGAGAGTGCCGGCCAAACAGTCATGTGCACTTAGGATTGGGCAAACCACTCCTCCCGCCCTGCTCGGAGAGCAGAGCAGAACTGCCCACCCGCCCTCCTGCAAAGCAACAGGAAACCTAAAATGATAATTACTCAAAGTTATTAGCGTTTTATGTTTCTACTTCACACTGTTTAAAAGCAGTGGGGCGAGGCTCCTCCGCCATAGCGGAAGAGCTGCCACTGATGGTATGTGTGGACAGAAAAGGGCTAGGGCTAGTTACTGGGAGATTGTTTGTGGATAGAAGGCAGCAAGCTGTTGAACGAGCAGGGGCTGTTTAAAGTGCAACTGGAGCTACTGATAGTCATGGAGGGGTTGTATGTCAGACTATCGAGAACAAAAATATTGTGGGGCTAAAACATTTTGATTTAGGCCTAAAAGTCAAGGGCTAAATATCATGGAGGTAAGTACATGAGGTACGTTTAGATTAATTTTCTCTGCTCCATAGCTACATACCATGAAGCTATATATATCTCCAAGGCACGTAAATGTGAAATTAAGTATATTAATCCTACACTTACCTCTGTATACTTACAGTCACAATATTTTGGTCCCATGATATTTTGCAGTTGGCATTCTGGTGAAATAACCAAGGGGAGCCTTTACTGGCAGGCAGTTGCAGGAACCTGTGAAAGGAAAGTGGGGGGGGAGGAGACTGGACTTTTCTAAGGTGAGAGAGAGGAGGCTAGCTGATTGGAGGGGACTGAAGCTGCCTCACATTGGAGGTGTATGGACAGCAAGGGGTGTTCTCTGGTGTTTGATGAGACATAGTTAATTAGGATTTTCCACATGGGCGTCTGGGGGGGGGGGGGCTCATGAATATGCATGAATGCATGTGCAGCTGTCAACATTTTGAGGCGGGGTCCATGCTGTGACCAAACCTTGGCCTTGCTATTGAAGCAGGCAAGGCCAGGAACTGCACAGGAGGCTTGCACTACACTGGACACCCTAGGGGCCTGCCATCTTGCAGGACATTGTGTTGTTAAGTAAGCCAAGGCTGGGCTTTCTTCACTCCCACCCCGCCACCGACCACATGTGTGATTTCTGTCTTATGTACATCTGTACTGATTTTAAAAACAGTTAGGATTTTATTTCATTTATAATAATCAAAGGTATGGATTACATCTATCTTAAAGGGGGCTGCTTATTTTGGGGCGGTAGTTTAGCATGTTTGCCCTTTCCTTTTGTCAGCCTGTGCCAGGCTCACATCCAAAGTCTCCCCCCCCCCCCCACGCCTCCCCGCAGGGCTGTAATTCTTTGACGTCAGGGCGCCAACCTCGATAAGCCACAGGCGTGCCCAATCTTGTGAAGAACGCTCCTGGCCTTCTGTGGGGAGGGAGCATGGGCGGTCGAGGAAGTTTCTGGAAACAG
Organism: Lissotriton helveticus; assembly: GCF_964261635.1. Lineage (NCBI taxonomy): Eukaryota > Metazoa > Chordata > Amphibia > Caudata > Salamandridae > Lissotriton > Lissotriton helveticus. Next base: position 182,861,982 of record NC_136068.1, on the reverse strand, counting down.
TCCTGGGCACAGTCCAAAAATGGGCATTTCATTCAGTGGCACCTCGGCAGAGAAGGGTTATTCCGTATTTTACATATTATCAGCCCAGGGTGCACTTTGTTCTGATTTTTTAAGCTGTCCCAGGGAGTGTTGTGAAGGCTAGTTGCTTGCTGCCTGGAAGCTCAAGAAGGAATGGTTTATAAATTTTATAGTCTGGCTTGTGAGGCCTCTTAGTGAGCCAGTAGAAACCTTTTGTCATAGCAGCGTATTGGCCTATGAGGATATCTAGATATTTCCGGACAGGCTGTGGTCATCAGAAGGCTGGCGGGGCTGGGGCTTGGGCAGAGCAAGTCACGTGCCATGCATCAGCCTGATGACGCTGGGATTCCCACCTAGGTTTTTACCTTACCACTCCGAGGAATACCCAGGTCGAAGGGTCTCTTTAGTCTGCATGGAAGTGTGAAGGAAGTTCTTTTAATTCAATACACCTTTGACAGATTCCCAAAATCAATACATTTTAATTTGAAGGACCACTGACTCCGAGGGAAAAGTTTAAGATTTTATTACAAAGCCAAAAATAACTGGACATACAAACACCTCAGCAAGAGGTTCAAGAAATAAACTGGCAATAATACAAACATAATCCTATGCAGGAGTCTCTGACGACTCATAATAAAAAGCAAAGTTAATTCTAAAAGCATCAGGCATGCAATCACCGTGCCCACTGGAACCCTCGACTGCATCTGTTCCAATGGAAAGAAAAGATTAGTCTGTCCCTACAATAACTCTAAAGTGACATCCCTACTTAACATACCTCCCAAGCAAGAGAAAAAAGTGCCAGCTGTGAAGGCTCCCTAAGAAGCACATTCACTTTTTCCAAGTAAGTAGAACAAACTAACAAGCTCGTTCGAAGATGCTCCTTGGATTCTGCTGCCTAGTCCAAACTAAGACCCATTTCTAACTGCAAATCCAAATGAACTGCCTTAGACCGGACCCAGTCTAAACCCAACTGAACCTAACCCTAGCTTCACTAAGACCGAACTAACTCTCCACCCTCGGGGCACTTTCCCTAATACAAAATCCCCAAAACAACGAATACGCCCATGACACTTCCCCCTTCAGCATGTACAGACTCTCGTACTTTTCCAGTGTCAAACCTTCTTCTTTCAAAAACCGTTGCCGTGTCCTTGGATCCCAGGCACCTTCTCCGCCAAATGTTGCAAATGCACCTGCCAGCGCATTCCCTTCGTCCGCATTCCTACTCTAAACAATGGCTCATTCATACATGCCAACATTTAAGGACCAGGCAGTGGGAGATTTAAAAGAAAAAATCGGGAGAATGAAAATTCCCCATTGACTTCTGTTGTAGAAAATGCAATTTCAGGCGGGAGACGGCCAAAATAAAGCCATTTTTGGCTTTTAAAATCGGTAGTCTCCCGCCTGAATCGGGTCTGTTGGCATGTATGCTCATTCTACCTAACGAGTTCCATGGCCTTGCACCTGCAAAAGAAATGCATGAGAACGAATCCCTCTGCACACTCTAAGTTTCAATTCAAAATTCAACTGCAACCACAAGCCTCTTTCCCAAAGCACATTTTCCAACCCAGCATCTCTAGTCAAGCTAAGAAACCCACATATAGGCCTCTGGTAGTGTTTCTTCTCTCAGGCCATTACTCTTTTAAATGCGTTTCTAATACCACAACATTAACATTTCATGAATAAATCCTAACATTACACTCTATGTTAACAAACATTATTCTCATGTTAAAGCATCATTTTCTTACTCAGCAACCTACACGTACAGCTTTAATTTGGCACGTTCAATCTCGAGGCACATTGCATATACAGAGCAATTAATTCTAAATTATCCAAAACATTACTCTCTCAACTAAGCACTACATTAATCAATAAATGGTATGAGCATATTTCTATATACTATAACACCCTTGATCAGTCCTACATTTCTAAACCAAACATTAGTCGGGTCCACTAAATATGCGGGTGCTGACTACGGTCGATTATGATGCACCCCTACGATTTTTCAAACAACATGGCGCTCTATCAAGCCCATGAAGTATTGGAAGTTAATAAACCTATGTCCTCTATAATTTAGTTTCCTGGTCTAATATAAAAGATCAAATGCTACATGGAAACTGTTGGGGGGCAGGGGATTTAGAACCTTTTCGGATATACGTAATGTCCTGTAGCAGGGCTGCAGCGGTGAGGTAAAAATGTCTGCCAATCCAACTACCGGATATCATCACTCCAACAGGTTATTCGATGATCTCCATCTAATATTGCTGTAATTTTGTCTGTGTCCAGTTGTAAAAGGGAAGGGATTATTGGTCCTGGGACCAGTGCTTGAAATGGAAAAATAGAAGTGCAGGTACTCTGTACCGGAGTACCTGCTTGTTTCTGAGAAGTGGCGGTACTCTCCAATTAAAAGTATTATGTCTCTCTTGAGAAGTGGTAGAACTCTCCAATTAAAAGTATTACGTCTCCCTTGACAACAGTTTGACTGGAATGTCCTGGTTCGTTTATTGTACTTTTAACCTTGCAAAGAAATGGAATGTCATGTGTTTTAATGACTTCTTATCATGTCTATTTGTAATTTATGAGTATTTTTAACTTAGACTGCTTTGAATGTGTTTTTCCTATTGCAAGGATTTGAACTAATCATGCAATTAAAGAATTCTGTACCTTTTGTACGTTTGTATGTCTTCCTTGAGAAGTGCAGGCCTCTCAAAAAATAAACAAGCATTTGCAATGCAATAGGTCTTGCATTAATTAAGTTTGAGCTATTGGCATTGCTAAATATTGCAACACGAATTGCAACAAAAGTCTATAAATTGTTGGCCAAAAAAATGTGTATTTATTTTTGTAGCAATGGTGGTATGCTGCGCTTGATATAAATGTGTTTAAAAGTAAAGTGTGCCATTCTGCGATTGATGTCTGCACTGCTGGCTGGTGGTGTGTGTGCCTGTAGAAATTGTGCACTGATGGCTGGTGGTGTGTGTGCCTGGTGGAAGTGTGCACTGCTGGCTGGTGGTGTGTGTGCCTGTAGAAAGCGTGCACTGACGTCTGGTGGTGTGTGTCTGATGGAAGCATGCACTGACGGCTGGTGGTGTTTGTGCCCAGTGAAAGCATTCACTGACGGCTGGTGGTGTTTGTGCCCGGTGAAAGCGTGCACTGATGACTGATGGTGTCTGTGCCTGGTGGAAGTGTGCACTGACGGCCGGTGGTGTGTATGCCTGGTGAAAGCGTGCACTGACGGCTGGTGGTGTTTGTGTGCCTGTTGAAAGCGTGCACTGACGGCTGGTGGTGTGTGTGCCTGGGGGTAAAGCGTGCACTGACAGCTGGTGGTGTGTGTGTCTGGAAACGTGCACTGAAGGCTGGTGGTGTGTGTGCCTGGTGGAAAAGCGTGCACTGACATGTTTAAAAGTAAAGTGCGCCATACTGCGATTGCTACAATAGTTAATTGTGGATGTGTTAACAATTGATGTGTGCACTGATGGCTGGTGGTGGGTGTGCCTGTAGAAATTGTGCACTGATGGCTGGTGGTGTGTGTGCCTGGTGGAAGTGTGCACCGCCGGCTGGTGGTGTGTGTGCCTGGTGGAAGTGTGCACTGACGGCTGGTGGTGTGTGTGCCTGGTGAAAGCGTGCACTGATGGCTGGTGGTGTGTGCCTGGTGAAAGCGTGCACTGACGGCAGGTGGTGTGTGTGTGTGTGCCTGGTGCAAGCGTGCACTGATGTCTGGTGGTGTGTGTGCCTGGTGGCAAAGCATGCACTGATGGCTGGTGGTGTGTGTGTGTCTGGAAGTGTGCACTGAAGGCTGGTGGTGTGTGTGCCTGGTGGAAGAGTGCACTGACAGCTGGCGGTGTCTGTGCCTGGTGAAAGTGTGCACTGACGGCCGGTGGTGTGTGTGTGCCTGTTGAAACCGTGCACTGACGGCTGGTGGTGTGTGTGCCTGGTGGCAAACGTGCCCTGACGGCTGGTGGTTTGTGTGTCCCACAGATGCTAATTGCCTTGTTGATGCTAGTGTGGTGTAGTGACGGACAAAGATGCTCGAAGGGTGGTTAAATAGCATTTGTAGTGTCAGTAGAGGAAGGTTCTCAGGCTAATTCAGGCAGTCATATCCCTACAGAAGGTAGCATTCTAAGCCCTAGCTAGTTTTCAGCTGAGTCCATACATGTATGCAGCACATTATTGCACTTCCTCTGTCTTCCCTCTTCACTCACTAGGCGCTCCAAAGACAACACTACAGCACTTGCTGGGGGAAAGTTTATTCTTGGCCCAAAGCACCACAGCTCACAAAGAGAGCACACATGGATATGCTTGTGCATAGTGACACTGATGTGTGGTGTGCCTCACCGCACATGCCTCCAGCCCCTTTTTTGCCTCCAAATTTATCGTCCGGGGTCCCTGATTAGTTTCCAATATTATGTCTCCCCATTAAGAACCGAGCAGCATCAGGTGTGTGGGCTGCTGTGCTGGATAGGTGAGGCAGTGCCTGGTGCGTGTCCATATCGGTGTTAACAATACCTGCTCACTCACTCCTTGGCCTCTGTGCTGAGCGCACCAAGTGATGCGGACTATAACGGTGTTAAGACTATTTGCTTCTCAACTCTTTGGCCTCTTTGCTGAGCGATGGGGGGTTGTAAAGGTGTTAGTCGTCTCCCTGGCCTTGCCGCAGAGTATACAGAGCGATGGAGCAGGTGTGCAGCCTATAAGCAGGAAATTTGGAGTAATGGTGAAGATCAAAGGAAGGTGCATTTATTATGGTCTGCTGAGAGGGCTACTGATTCTGTTTGCTTACGTGGAGTCCGGGCTGATATAACACTCTAAAATGGATTGGGGGGGGGGGGGGGGGTATGGTGTCCAAACTGTCTAATCAGCCAGAGTACAAAATAGCGGATGCTGTATGTAGAGGGATACTAATCGGAAGAAAACTGCTCCAGAATTGTAGGCATGTGCTACAAAACTAACATAGCACCAGGTGCAGCTCACGTCTGCAAAGGGTTTCCAGGCAAACGGACGGAAGGGTCATAAAACCCCCACGCCCCCCACTCCTCTTCTAAAGAGGACACAAGGGATTCTTAGGGTGGAACAAAATGACCCTATAAAACTTGTGCTATCTCGAGGAAGCGCATTCCTCGAAGGCTCTCTGAAGACTGACAGAAACGCAGGACTGAGGCCACAGCAACAACACAGATTGTTTATGGGCTGTTACCAGAGCTCTCATAGACAGTACAGCTCAAGAAATCACGAGCTGACTCCAAAGACTGTTCGAACCCGTGCCCAGAACAGACAAGTGTTGCATGGCTAAACACTTATAAGGTCCCAAAGGCTAGACCTATTGGCTATGCCAATGTTTGTTTTGAGTGAGTGGCTCATGCAGGTATGTTACTGTGAGGTAGAGATGCTGTGAGTGCTTTTAAACTAGCCCCTGCAACATTGCACCTCTTCAAAATGTATCTTGGGTCTGGTGTAATACTTCTAGCCCATATTCCTGTCTTCTCGCACTGAATGCATCCTTTTTTTTTTATATAATTTGTTTTTATTGTGATGAAAAAGCAGACATCGGAGTAAACCACAACTTTATTCAACCTCGGGCCAAGGATCTGGACATTACTCAGAAAGAACACAGCCATTCAGCCCACATCCCGGGGGCCGGGCGGCAGTATGAAAACAGGCGTATGGACTCCGTAGCCATGGTGAAGCGACATGTATGCCGTTGGAACAGTAAGGTGAACATACATCATCACGATTTGAGATTGTGAATGAATAAAAAACTTTTCAATGTAATATAAAAACAGCAAAAAACAGTCCCCCCCTAAACTTGGCATCAATAAGAACACAGGGGTACATAGCACTCAATGCATCCTTAAATGTCCCATGTACAGCCGGGGTTGACATCCCTATTACCCCTGCCCACCAGTGACAGTTTACCAGTCACGGGTGGTGGTGGACATGGTTGTGGTGGTGGACGTGGTGTTGGTGGTGAATGTGGTGGTCGACATTTTGGACATGGTGGTGGTGGACATGGTGGATGTGGTGGTGGACGTGGTGGTGGTGGACATGGTGGTGGTGGACATTATGGTGGTGGACGTGGTGGTGGTGGTCGATGTGGTGGTGGTGGTCGATGTGGTGGTCGATGTGGTGGTGGTAGACATGGTGGTGGTGGACGTGATAGTGGTGGTGGGGGTGGTGGACGTAGTGGTGGTGGACATGCTGGTGGTGGATTTGGTGGTGGTGGTGGTGGTGGACGTGGTGGTGGTGGACATGGTGGTGTTGGTAGATGTGGTGGTGGTGGACGTGGTAGTGGTGGACATGGTGGGGGTGGTGGGCGTTGTGGTGGTGGATGTGGTGGTGGTTGACTTGGTGGTGGTGGACATGGTGGTGATGGATGTGGTGGTGGTAGACGTGGTGGTGGACGTGGTTGTGGACGTGGTGGTGGATGTAGTGGTGGATGTGGTGGTGGACGTGGTGGTGGTGGACGTGGTGGTGGTAGTGGATGTGGTGGACGTGGTGGTGGTGGACGTGGTTGTGGTGGACGTGATGGACATGGTGGTGGCCGTGGTGGTGGACAAGGTGGTGGTGGTGGACATGGTGGTGGTGGACGTGGTGGTGGTTGTGGTGTACATGGTGGTGGTAGTGGATGTGGTGGTGGACGTGGTGGTGGGTGTGGTGGTGGTAGACGTGGTGGTGGTGGAGGTGGAATGGGGTGTTGGATATGGTGGTGGTGGACGTAGTGGTGGATGTGGTGGTGGTGGAGGTGGTGGTTGTGGACGTGGTGATGGTGGACGTGGTGGAGGTGGATGTGGTGGTGGTGGATGTGGTGGTGTTGGTGGTGGACATGGTGGTGTTGGTGGTGGACATGGTGGTGGACGTGGTGGTGGTGGATCCTGTGGTTGTGGACGTGGTGGTGGACATGGTGGTGGTGGACGTGGTGGTGGACATGGTAGTGGTGGACGTGGTGGTGGTGGACGTGGTGGTGGTGGACGTGGTGGTGGTGGACGTGGTGGTGGTGGTGGACATGGTAGTGGTGGCGGACATGGTAGTGGTGGTGGACGTGGTGGTGGTGGTGGATGTGGTGGGAGATGTGGTGGTTGTGGACATGGTGGTGGTGGTGGACGTGGTGGTGGTGGTGGACGTGGTGGTGGATGTGGTGGACGTGGTGGTGGATGTGGTGCTGGTGGTAGTGGTGGTGGACATGGTGGTGGTGGACGTGGTGGTGATGGTGGACGTGGTGGTGGTGGACGTGGTGGTGGTGGACTTGGTGGTGGTGGACTTGGTGGTGGTGGACTTGGTGGTGGTGGACGTAGTGGTGGTGGATGTGGTGGTGGTGGATGTGGTGGACGTGGTGGTGGTGGATGTGGTGGTGGTGGATATGGTTGTGGTGGGCATGGTGGTGGTGTGCATGGTGGTGGTGGGCATGGTGGTGGTGGACGCGGTGGTGGTGGATATGGTGGTGGTGGGCATGGTGGTGGTGGATGTGGTGGACGTGGTAGTGGTGGACGTGGTGGTGGTGGATGTGGTGGTGGTGGACGTGGTGGTGGTGGACGTGGTGGTGGTGGACGTCGTGGTGTTGGTGGATGTGGTGGTGGTGGACAGGGTGGGGGTTGACGTGGTGCTGATGGACGTGGTGGTGGTGGACATGGTGGTGGATGTGGTGGTGGTGGTGAAGGGGGTGGTGGTGGACGTGGTGGTGGATGTGGTGGTGGACGTGGTGGTGATGGGGGTGGACATGGTGGTGGATGTCGTGGACGTGGTGGTGGTGGATGTGGTAGTGGTGGACATGGTGGTGGTTGGGTGGTGGTGGTGGACGTGGTGGTGTAGGATGTGGGGGGGGTGGTGGTGTACGTGGTGGTGGTGGTGTAAGTGGTGGTGGTGGTGGTGGATGTGGTGGACGTGGTGGTGGTGGACGTGGTAGTGGTGGACGTGTTTTCCCTTTATACTGTTTATGTGATTAAGTTTTAGCCTGAATCCGCTCCGAGATAAAAGCCTCAAGCAGCTGGTCAACCATGCAGGGAGCTGCCCTGTATAGTGCCCGAGTCCTGTTCAACTGAGACTGTGAAAGGAGCAGACGTCTGTGCTGCAGTGACACCCCCTGCTGCTCACTTTTATTGATGCCCCTGAGTCTTGGGTTACTGTGCCTCAGAGTGCCTGCCCCTCATGTCCGGGCTGGTGACGTAGGAGCGCCCCTGCAGCTTGGCATCTGGCACTTTTCAAAAGTGCGAGCATAGGGGTCTCTAGAGAAAGAACAGGGGTGCAGGTGAACCCATTCCACCCTCACTGGCACCCAGAGTGTTATTATCGACCCTTTCTTGGTGTGTTCTGGTCTCAGAGTTGACATGTGTAGTATTTATCATGCAGCGTGTGGGCTGCAGCCCTTCCAAGGAGTATGTATGCTTTATAGCTGCAGCTGTAGAGCCGTGCCAAGCTGCATGAAAGGCAGCGGAGGGAGAGAGAGTGCCGCGCCTGGGCCTTCACAGCACATGAGACGAAGAGTGTTTGTTGTTTGCACGGGCCAGCCCTAGCTGTCAAGTTGGGAGACAAGTTACGAGCCCGGCAAGTTCTCACCTGCTCACGAGCTTGACACATCTGTCGAAGAGATGGAACAGACTTGGGCTGTGAAAAAACAGACCGCCTCACTTTGGCACGTTTGGCCGCCTCACTTTGGCACTAGCAACAAGGGACAGAGGCTGGACCTGGCGGCTACTTTTCCTTTAAAAAAAAGAGGGGAAAAGGGGATGGAAGTTTGGCTGGGGGGGACATTATTTCTCAATAAAATGACAGTTATTTCAAAATGCAAACACAAACTTTGCAAAGAAATAGGGAAACAAGGACATTGCAAGCTTTTCAAAGGGCAAAAATAAGGAGCTTTGCATCACCCCAGCAGTATAAAAAAACAGGCCAAGCCACGAAAGTTAAAGTGATCGGACGGAGGCAGAGGGGAAAGCAACTTAATGACCCGTGACAGAGGAGACAGATGGTTGTTCCGCGCGTGCACGCGCACGTGCACTCAAGCTTCAGGCCAGCAAAACTCTGGTAGGTAGCACTTCTTTTTACCCTTTACTAAATGTCGAGCAAGCAGCGCATGCACTGCTGTAGGCTCGACCAAAAAAGTGCTGGTACTCAGTACTGGACAGTAACGGTTCATTTAAAGGACTGCAGCTATCAGTAGTGCAGAAGATGCAGTGGCATCTGGGACCAAGAGTGTTGGGGGCCCACTGAACCCCAGTTATGGCTGTATTTTACTACCCAACCAACGGACATGGTGGCCCTTCTTCTTACCTCCATCCCAGCTCATGACACCCTTGCTACACCATTGATTACACTGAACACGGAGACAGGCATGAGTAAGGGGGGCCTGGAGGGCAGGTCGAGGGTGTGTGAACAGTGGTGCAGGGTTTGGGGTTGAACTCAAAGACTGAATCCAGTGAAGCTGAAATATTGGAGAAAGGTTTCAGGTGTCTTTAGTGGATGTGGTGCGTGATTGTCAAAACCATAGCCACTATATTGTCTTAAACATCCTGAAATCAGGTGTGGTCTCCCTCTTGCTGAAAAAACCTTCTTTGGTGCCTGGCGATCCGTCTAATTTTCAATGCTTTATTTGAGCCTGTGGTTTCTGGTGCTTGGCACTGGCACTTAATTCTCAACACCGGCACTTATGACAGTCTGCCACATGGTGGCGCTGTGTGTCTAATTTAGAGATGAGGACAACAACAGTTGTTTATTAATTCAAAATACATTAAAAATGACTACCTGCAGCCCATACAATTCTTATAGCTCTGTGGGCCTGGAATAGTCTGAATCGTCATACCTGTAAGAGTGTGATGCTTAGTAGTTATGCTGGTACTGTTATTGGCAGCGATGGGAGTTGCACTAGTGGTGAAAGCTAAAGTGGCCTCCTGACCAGGGCCATGCCATGTATTCATTTAAAATATTTTTTTCCCCCACAAATTAAGCAATGCTTCTTTCAGGTCAATTTCCAAACTCCGATTTCCAGCCAAGCGAATGAATACTCATATTTCTTTGACTTCTATCAGACTGTTTTTTGGCCAAGTAGGAGCAGGGAGCTACTCGCCCCCTCGTTACTCGATTGACAGCGGATAGTGATGTTTTGGTACACGCATTCAGCTTCACTGACCAAACACGCTTCCTGCAATGCTTCACACACCTTGACTTAAGTGGCTTGGTCATCACACTATTAAGGTTTTCTACAGACTTTGATTTGGATGAATGCAAAAATTCACTATTATCAGGAACCAGCCCTTTGAGTTTGTGGGAGACCCTTCAGCCTTAACGGACAACGTCGATTGACGCTCTGTGGCCATATAGTCATTTTTAGGGCAAATGAAGGTAGCCAGGCGAAAATATCCACTAAAGACCTTGGGTCAAAGCCAGAAGTCCCATCCTGCAGGTACTGGATGGATGGAGGCTGGTTTGAGCAGTGTGTCCGCATTGGTATGACATTTCTCAACACCCCCCCCCAGACCCCCGCCCCCCTCACGACCACTCATTTGGTTACCACAATAATATGCTAAGTGGCACAGCCTGCATACAGTCCCTGTCTGTGGCATTTCACAAGTCTCCTGTAGTTTGCATAGGTAATGATACTGGATGCGCTGAGAATTAAAGTACAAGGACAGGGTTGTCTTTTTTTGTGCGTCTGCACCAACAGTAAAATTGTTCATGTAGCACTGACACCTGGCCCATGTACTAGGAGTGAGCCCATGCCAGGGAGCCAGGCCACCTTGTCAGCAGTTTCGGATTGCCAAATAGGCAAAGTGGGCACCGGCCTGTGGGTCCCGCTCTTTTTAGAGACCCAGCTACAACAGATCAAAATAATATTTATTTGATTTTGAAAGAAAATTACAATCAATCTTTCTTAAATTGTTTCAAAGAGATAGAAAACAAGCATTTGCAATGCAATAGGTCTCGCATTAGGAAAGTGTGAGTTATTGGTATTGTTAATGACACATTTTGTATTTATGTGCTGGTTTTGAAAATAGCTAAATTAATAGCTTTGTCATTTACAATTCCAATAGTTTTAACTTTCGCAAATGTGACACCTATAGCATTTGTAATGCAATATGTGTTGTATTTCCGTGACTTAGATGTATTGATATTACAAATAACAATGACTTTTCATTTTTCTTAATAATTAATACTTAAATAAAAGTTCATGTAATTTATAATGGCAATAGCTTAAACTTTTGTAAATAACTTTTGTGAAGATTATGTTCAGTGTATTTTATTCTGACGAAAATCCAAGAACAGAAGTTAAATATTAACATATTTTTGTGACATTTGTAATAAAGCTTGAAACATTGAGAGAACATATTTGAACCAGTTGTTGTTGAATGGTTGCACAGAAAGATGCTGTGGTGGCGATGAGTGATGTTGTGGTGGCGACAAGTGATGCTGTGGCGTTCAGTGATGCTGTGGTAGCGCATAGTGATGTTGTTGTGCCCCTGAGTGATGCTGTGGTGGTGCTGAGTGATGCTGTGGTGATGTGATAGATAGAGTGAGTGCGATAGATAGATAGAGGGAGGGCGATAAATAGAGGCGATAGATAGAGGGAGGACGATAGATAGAGGGAGGGCGATCGATAGAGGGAGTGCGACAGATAGATAGAGGGAGGGCGATAGATAGAGGTAGGGCGATAGATAGATAGAGGTAGGGCAATAGAGGGAGTGCGATAGATAGAGGGAGGGCGATAGACAGAGGCGATAGATAGAGGGAGGACGATAGATAGAGGGAGGGCGATCGATAGAGGGAGTGCGACAGATAGGTAGAGGGAGGGCGATAGATAGAGGTAGGGCGATAGATAGATAGAGGTAGGGCAATAGAGGGAGTGCGATAGATAGAGGGAGGGCGATAGATAGAGGGAGGGCGATAGATAGAGGGAGGGAGGGCGATAGATGGAGTGAGGGAGGGCGATAGATAGATAGAGGGAGGGCGATAGATAGAGGGAGGGCGATGGATAGAGTGAGGGCGATAGATAGAGTGAGGGCGATAGATAGAGTGAGGGCGATAGAGTGAGGACGATAGATAGATAGAGGGAGGGCGATAGATAGAGTGAGGGCGATAGATAGATAGAGTGAGGGCGATAGATAGATAGAGGGAGGGCGATAGATAGATAGAGGGAGGGCGATAGATAGAGGGAGGACGATAGATAGATAGAGGGAGGGCGATAAATAGATAGATAGAGTGAGGGAGGGCGATAGATAGATAGAGTGAGGGAGGGCGATAGATAGATAGAGTGAGGGAGGGCGATAGATAGATAGAGTGAGGGCGATAGATAGATAGAGTGAGGGCGATAGATTGAGTGAGACGATAGAGTGAGTGAGGGTGGTAGAGTGAGTGAGGGCGATAGATAGATAGAGTGAGGGCGATAGAGTGAGTGAGGGCGATAGAGTGAGTGAGGGCGATAGAGTGAGTGAGGGCGATAGAGTGAGTGAGGGCGATAGAGTGAGTGAGGGCGGTAGAGTGAGTGAGGGCGGTAGAGTGAGGGCGGTAGAGTGAGGTGGTAGTGTGAGGGCGGTAGAGTGAGGGCGTTAGAGTGAGGTGGTAGAGTGAGGGTGGTAGAGTGAGGGCGGTAGAGTGAGGGCGGTAGAGTGCTAGAGAGAGGGTGGTAGAATGGTAGAGTGAGGGCGGTAGAGTGAGGGCGTGAGGCGGTAGAGTGAGGGTTGTAGAGTGAGGGCGGTGGAGTGGTAGAGTGAGGGTTGTAGAGTGAGGGCGGTGGAGTGGTAGAGTGAGAGTGGTAGAGTGAGGGCGGTAGAGTGAGGGCGGTAGAGTGAAGGCAGTAGAGTGAGGGTGTGAGGGCGGTAGAGTGGTAGAGTGAGGGCGGTAGAGTGGTAGAGTGAGGGCGGTAGAGTGGTAGTGTGAGGGCGGTAGAGTGGTAGAGTGAGGGCGGAAGAGTGAGGGTGGTAGAGCGGAGAGTGAGCACGGTTGAGTGAGGGAGGTCGAGTGGTAGTGTGAGGGCAGTAGAGTGGTAGAGTGAGGGCGGTAGAGTGGTAGAGTGAGGGCGGTAGAGTGACGGCGGTAGAGTGGTAGAGCGAGGGTGGTAGAGTGAGGGCGGTAGAGTGAGGTGGTAGAGTGAGGTGGTAGCGTGAGGGCGGTAGAGTGAGGGCGGTAGAGTGCTAGAGAGAGGGTGATAGAATGGTAGAGTGAGGGCGTGAGGCGGTAGAGTGAGGGTTGTAGAGTGAGGGCGGTGGAGTGGTAGAGTGAGGGTTGAAGAGTGAGGGCGGTGGAGTGGTAGAGTGAGAGTGGTAGAGTGAGCAGGGCCGGACTGGCCATAGCGGGTACCAGGCGTTTCCCCGGTAGGCCGCTAGGGTGGGGGCCGGTTTTGGGCCCCCGGAGGGCCGTTTTTGTTACCGGGGGTCGCCAATATCGTTCCCCGGTAACAAAATTGGGCGAAACCGGCCCTCCCAAACTGCTCGGCTGCACTCCCCCTCACCCCAGGGGGGGCAACTGAGCAGTTTGCCTGGGCCGGTTTATGATCCTAGTCCGGCCCTGAGAGTGAGGGCGGTAGAGTGAGGGCAGTAGAGTGAGGGTGTGATGGTAGCTTTGGAAGAAGATATTGGCTAGGACGGCAGTGCTCCTTTGGAAGAGCAGGGGCCTGGATAGAGGGCTGAATAGAGGATGTAGCCTGACGGGTACAGAAGTCAACCTCGAAGCTGGGGAACCGGATTCGAGTCTCGGCAACAACGCTCAACATCTTGTGATTCTGGGAAAATCACTTAATCTCCCCGTGCCTTACAAAAATGAATGAGTTCTTCTGTAACAAAACTGGTGCTCATGTAAAGCGCTCTGATACCTGATGTCTCGGGTCCAGTTCGCGCAAAAAAAACAAACCTGGGGGTGGCTTGTATGTGTGTTTTGGAGGGGGTGCGTGTGTGTGTTTTGGAGGGGGTGCATGTGTGTGTTTTGGAGGGGGTGCATGTGTGTGTTTTGGAGGGGGTGCATGTGTGTGTTTTGGAGGGGGTGCAGGCATAACTATGGCGAGGAGCCTCGGTATAAATCGAGGGACTTGGCATGGACGAGGTGTCCTGGCAAGGGCGAGTTGGCATGGGTGAGCAAAAGGTTTGCTGAAGGTGATAGCAGTATGCTTTATTTGAACACAGCCTCAACTTGCTGCCTGGACCTGTGAGGGCCGCTGCCATTCCCGGGCCCTCGCGCTTCACAGAGCCCCAGCTATTACCCCGACAGGCAGATTTTAATAAACTCACAAACACTGGCCTAGGTGGGAAGTGACTGGTGCAACCAGGAACCTGTATTAGCAGCAATATGCTGCGTGTACGTGTTAAAATGAAGATAGCATCTTCATCGGATTTCATAAATTGCCCATGATCACACAGTATGCTAAATGGCTAAGCCGGGACTCGAACTCACTAACACCGGAAAAACAGCGGAGCCTCTGACAGTGGATCATGATGCTGTGATTGCCGCCCTGTCCCTGACACAGTACACTTGCTTCGCACAACGCATCACCTGACACGAGAAAGGATGAAATACACAATAAACAAAACACTCCCTGTCCTACAGATATAGTAATACCCCTGCACTTGAAAGTGCATTTGCATGTTTTCCCCGTTTGTCTTCTCTAAGCATTTAAACAATTAGATTGAAGACACAGAGGCGTACAAGGTGTTATTTTTACAGCATTCTGCTGTTCTCTGTCCCACAGTTAACAGGAAGATACAAGCAATTAATGGCGCTAGAGCAATTCACTTCACACCACTAACTGGGCGACAAGAGGCTCACAGTAAACAGCACTGGTGTTGGGAAGGAAAGTAAAGTTGCAACCAAAGCTAATTAATTTTAAAAAGTAGTGCGCGGAAAATAAACATATAGCGAATGAAAAAAAGAGGGAGGAAGAAGCAAGGGAGACGGAAAGAGGGAGGAAGAAGCAAGGGAGACGGGGAGAGGAAGGAAGAAGAGGGAACGTGGAGGGAACGGCCTGGCGGCCGTGAAAGTGAGAGCAATTAGGGGGGAGGAGAAGTGAGGCTAGCGCGCACTGCGCACGATGGAGAAGCCTGTGGGAGGGAGGCTGATTGCTTTGATGTGGAGAGCATCAGGAAAGCTAAATCAGCAGGCGTATGGGAGCGCGTTCACGAGACCACATGCACTCGTGGAAATCCGCCGGCTGGTTTAGCTTTCCTGATGCAACCCTATAATTCTCGCTATTCATTCCTTGTGGAATGTAATAGCGAGACCTAACAAGCATTGGAAATGCAATAGGTCTCGCAGCATTAGAGTTAGTGCATTTAGAATTGTTTATGGGTTTTTTGTTGTAAATCTTTTGCATTTTTATTTTTTGTAGCCAATGCTAAAGAATTACAAATCAAAAAAGCAATAAACATTTGTAAAAGCTTTAACTAAAAATCCTGTGAGACCTATTGCACTGTGTGAGGGTGAGGTGTTGAGGGTGAGTGAGGGTGGGGGTGAGTGAGGAGTTGAGTGTGAGTGAGGTGTTGAGGGTGAGTTTTGTTGGATGAAAAAAACTTTAGGACCATAATTAAATCAGGTTATAAGTTTGCTTTCAAATCTTCCCTTTCCACATAAATGTCTCAGCGCTCTATTTACATAAATGCACTGTTTAATCCAGCAGTTTTTGCACTAGTAGATACAAATGCTGTAAATTGTACATAACTTGGCATGTAGACTTTTCTTTGAACTTTCACGTGTTTGTTCACACATACATGCCGGTACAGTAGCATGCATGCAGTTCTCCAATACATTATATGATATTGAATATCATATGTCTGTGACGGCAATATATTATTCTTATGGACGTAATGTGTATTTACACGTGTTTACATTTTGTGTGTGTGTGTATACATGTATAAATACACACGCAATCACAAAAACCCGCAAACAATTATTTGATGTCAGCAGTCATTCGTGCAGTCTTGTCATGCGAGATCAAATCAGGCGCTATGCTGATGAAAACGCTTGCATATGGTGGGTGGATTAAGGGCCAGAGACTCCTTTTTGTCATGGAAATGTTTTTGTTTACTTCATCTCATAGCATTTCTCACACTTGGCTTGTTTTGTGTCGCCTCTCAATGGCTACACGATCAAATGAATGGATTTATTTTTGCCGAATGAGGGGGGCAGCCCTCCCCTCAAAGGCGCGACACTGCGTCCCCGCGAGGAATGTTAACGCGGGTTTTATTGTGGGGCGCTGAATGGGGAGCGCCTTTCACGGCATAGCCCCCCGAAATGCAACAATTTAAATAACTGCTTAGACCCCAGAAGGCCGCGGTCAACACGGGTCGCATTCCTGGTCCGTGAAAACACACTTAGCTGATAGAGTTATGTAAAACGTATCCCGAGACAGTAATTTAGTGTGAAGACATAAGTTTTATTTTGTAACACTTTGCCGCCGGGGCATGGAATGCCAGAAATTGCAGTGGTGCAAACTGTTATGTAAAGCCGCAAATGAAACACTTGCACGGAGTTTGCAGATTGGAAGGGAGCTCGTGTTCAGACAGCCTTGAAATGTGTAAACATTGTGGTAGAAGAATGGGGGGAAGGGGGGGGGGGATAATCCCAGGCACTACAGTCGTGATAAAAATACAAGAGCCCCCATTTTTTTAGCTTTTAATTTTGGAGGACCTGGATATGCCTTTAAACAAAATGAGGTTGACTGGCTCTGCGGTACTAGTTCGCTGAAGAAACCCGCTTTGAATAGGTTTTCACCTAACCCTCTATTGAACATGCCCTCTGCCAGGCCACTCTGGGTAGGAAATGACACTTTTAGCCATATAACTAATTCTAGAAGACATTTTCTGATCTTATAACGCCAGACATTCGCATGAAGTGAGTCTCGCTCGTTGTGTTGTCGGACAGGGCATAGACAGTAAAAGTACCATGACATTATATTGCAAAAAAGGCAGAGTTCTGATACTCGGAGGCTGAGGCCAGTAAAGATTTAATTTCTCGAAAAAAGAGAATGCTAACTGAGTTTGATTGGCTGTTAAATGAAGGGCGAGATCCAATTACTTGTCCGGGACTTGAAATGATTATTGTGCATGGGCCGTGGCTGGTGCAGGGAAGCCCACACACGGTGGTTTCGGCCTTGCAGCTTGAGAGCACTTAGAAACACAATAGGCGGATGTTAACTCGTTTCAGATTGTTGGAGGTCCCCATTTAATGCCAAACAATGAACTGAAATGCAACGCTTTCAATGGACTGCAAGCAGAGCAGGACGTTTAAAAATGCGAGGGCACAACTATTTAGGGGCACCAACTCACCCAATCCGTTTCTCAGAAAAGTTACGTATTTACAAACCACAGGGCGAGTAATAAGCACAGCAGTGTTAATGGCGATTCACAATAATGATGTATATTTGAGGTAACAGGAGCTACTCCTTTAACAAAAAATATCAACTAATGTATGTTTAAGGGGATGCAGAGCTGGCTCGAGCATCCTTTAAGATGTGCACTGGTTGCCGTTTTATTTTCGGAAGCCAAAGATAGTGTAGGCTTTCCCATTACGGAAAGTCGTGCTTGCTCGCCCTACATAAGAGACAGGGGCAGGCAGGAACAAGACGGAGGGAAGAGAGGGGAGGGGGGAGGAGAAATGCGAGACGGCGGGAAGGGGAGGGGGCGGAGCGGGTACAATAAACAAGACGGAGGGAAGAGAGGGGAGGGGGGAGGAGAAGTGCGACAGGGGAAATGCGAGACGGCGGGAAGGGGAGGGGGCGGAGCGGGTAAGAAAAGTTACGTATTTACAAACCACAGGGCGAGTAATAAGCACAGCAGTGTTAATGGCGATTCACAATAATGATGTATATTTGAGGTAACAGGAGCTACTCCTTTAACAAAAAATATCAACTAATGTATGTTTAAGGGGATGCAGAGCTGGCTCGAGCATCCTTTAAGATGTGCACTGGTTGCCGTTTTATTTTCGGAAGCCAAAGATAGTGTAGGCTTTCCCATTACGGAAAGTCGTGCTTGCTCGCCCTACATAAGAGACAGGGGCAGGCAGGAACAAGACGGAGGGAAGAGAGGGGAGGGGGGAGGCAGGATGACTCAGGGGAGGGGGCGGAGCGGGGCAGAGCGGCATGTGGGTGTGAAGAAGCCGGGCCTTTGAAGTGAAGCTAAGCTTCACTTCAAAGGTGTCGGAGGAATGCGGGCGGCTGTGCACGCGCTTTTAAGCTCAATGCACATGCGCATTGAGCTTAAAAGTCACGGGCACTGCAAGGAATCGCCACGATTCCTTGCAAGTTAGATAAAGAGTAGATGAGCCCCTATAGTCTCGCTTGCTCGATGCGCATGCGCATCGACAGGCGAGACCTAAAAAGGAATCATTAAAGACTCTATAGAGGAAATACTGTATTAATGTAATGTACCCGTCTCCACCTTGCCCTGTAAGGCACCACTGTCATGCATGTTTCTGCATTTCTCTGTAGGTAAAGGTTTTATTTATTTATTGATTGTAAGTGCTTTTTAGAGCATTGGAATTTTTAGAGCTCCATGAAAAACTATGAAGTGGTTCAATGCCAATAATTGCCAGAATAGACTTTCTAATCTAAGTCCAACATTCCATTGTTTTTGTTTCTGCTTCTCTCGGTTTAATTTAGAACATTCTAACATCAGTGGTGGAATGTACGGCCATTCTTTCTTGGGCTATATCAGTTGTTAAAGGCCCTCGTCTGTGGCACTAGCCTATAATTGGTATTTGGGGCCTTTAACATACGGTATAGCCTTCTACAGTGGGACTATAACGTGGAATGGACAACCCACCTAATTAACAATTACTTTGAATAGAACATTCCAGAGACTCTAACTTTGCTTAATGTAGTGGGCAAGGTGCTCGTGCTTTACACTCAGGGCCATGTGGAAATGTGTCGAATAATTTAGAAGCAAGCTTAGCGCCGGTGCTTTACATATAGGGTGGTTACCACTGGCACTGTGAGACACCCTAATTTAGACTATTTCATAAGTTTCTCTTCAGAACTGCCATTGTGTGGGAACATCCCAGAGAAACTTCTTTGTTAAGGGTCAGACTCAAACTCTGTCATTCAGCACATATAGTGTCATCAGTCAAATACATTTTATTTAGACCAATGGTATTTAAACAACACAATTGCACATATCATCACTTTATATTAAACATTTAGCAATTTAAATAAATGTTGCATTATTTAAAATTTCAGCGACAAAATTCGAAGCTAAGACCAATACAATTTAACAATTCCCTGTATTATATAGTGCTATTTTTCACCATATCTTCTTTAGCTCCCAGTAACTCCTGACTTGGGCTTGCAGGGAAGACATATGAAGATTCATCTACTGAAAAGTTGCTGAAGTGTGTGGAAAATTTTAAGCTGGTGAGACAAGGTTTGAAAAATGAGACGCTGACCTTGCAAGGTGTAAGAGAGTGCAGGATTACATTGTTAAGCGAGAAGCACCCTGCAGTGTGGGTGTGGAGCTTGGGGTGCAAGAGAGAGTACCAATGTATTATTAATGCATGTTCTTTTACTGATCTCTCTTACCTGCGAGTTGCGTGACATACTGTATACAGTGAGCAGGTAGAAAAGAAAACAGAAGAGCTTGGTCAGCATGACACCTCTAGGCGCTTTGCCATTATCTCAAGGATGCCACAATTTCGATTTGCGCTGTACAGGGGGGGTATAGACTACACCCAGGGCTTTAAGTGGGATGAAAAGACTGGAGGGTCTCTCAAAGGGGTGTGGCCAATGTAATTAAGGACGTGGCTTAAAAACACATAAGCTAAAAATCTGTGCCTAGCATAGTTTGCCGCCCGACTTGTATTTTGCTGTTTCTGTCATTGCATCCAGATATATGATACAAGTAACATCATACCTACAAGTCAGGACTATTGGCTTTGTCAATGGTTGTTAGTTAGTTGCATAAGATAAATAAACAGCAACGATGGCTTGATATAATATTGAAAAAACTTCCACTTAAAGCCCTGGTGACACCACGACAATGATGCTGCTCCTGAATTTCAAAAAGAGAAGGGAAATCCGGAGCGACAATGCATCTCTCTTTAAAGGATTTCTCTTCCCCTACAATGCTCACATGGCATGACGTCATGCCGTAACTTCTCCACTAATGAGAAGTGAGCAAAAACAGAACCCAATAGAGACCCGTTTCGAGGCCCCCTTTAAAAAAACTGCCGGCGCTCAGCACCGCTGAGACCCGGCCCACTTAAAGCCCCGACTACTCCTTGGAATTACTGGTACCGTGTGGTAACACTCCGCTGTTAGCGTGCGATTTGGTCTTAAACCCATGGAAGCGGGAAATCTGCACGTGATTCCCATTTCTGTGGGTTTTAATACCAGGCCCGGCTCCAGGAATTTTTATTTGGGTGGGCCAATGGTGCATTCGGGTGGGCCACTGAGTTAATCGCGGCCGGCATAGCTCGCGGGGGCAGGGGGCATCATTATATATTTTTTAAATGTAGCTTACCGGGTCCCATGTCTTCTCGGCTCCTGCCCAGGATGCAGGCAGCCAGGCTCCCTCCCCAATGCTGCATAATTCCATCGGCCCTGGTTGTATCCATACACCCCAGCAGGAAGCAGTTAATGAGTGTGCTATCTGAAAAAATAACCTACAGGCGTAAATATTTTCAGTTTCGCTGGTTTTGATTGAAAGGGCTTTATGTTTTTTCCAAGGAAGGAGTACATGATCAAACATTTGGTCTCTCAAAAAAAAATACCAGTTTTGGGGTGGGCCACCTTTGGCTGAGGTAACTTAAAAGTTGCACAATGGTGGCACTAGGGCCCAGGAAACTCGCTGCCAAGGGCATCTGCTGACAAAGTCTATACATTAAATGCCACATCTCAAAGAGACAGGTAAGGTGGGGGTTGGTTTCTGGTTAAATTCTGAGTTTGAGATGGGAGGTTGATAGAGCAGTGAGGATGTCTTGCCTGGCCAGCATGAGTTGGAGTCGGGCCAGCCATCCACTGCGAGGAGGGAGGGAGCAAAACCCTGTTTATTGCCCCTATCACTTCATGTTCCAAGAGGAGTGAAAACTCTGGCCCAAGGTAGCAGCATCTCCCGGGGTGAGGTCTCACTGTCATACCCTAAGACAGAGGTGTTCAAGCTTTTTTTGCACGGAGCCCCCCAAAGCAAAATGTTTTGAAGTCGGGGAACCCTGCAAAACTTTATTCCAAGAATCGGGAGGCAGGGCTGAGCGCAAAGGCAGAGCTTTTGAGATCATATCATGAATATTTTTTTGTAGCTCATAATCTACATCAAATGTGAAACATATGATAGGGAAAATCATCAAACAATAACAGAAATTGACAAAAAAACTGTTCTCTCCATAATTTGGTTCTTGTGAGCCCATCGCACTCCTGGGTCCTAATGGAATTGCACTTTCTGCACTAATGATAGCTGAGGCCTTAAGTAGCCCTCTACCTCCTCTGCCTCTTTCACAATTTACCGACCATGGCTATCACTTCAATCTTGAAACAGGTTATCCATCCCTTTTTTGGTTTTATGTAGGGAGGACCCGGCCCAAGGGCATTGGGAAACTTTAAATAAGCACCATTTACATTACACAAACACAAGTTCATATTAATTTATTATATATATATTTTTAAATTTTAAGCACTGGACTATTAAGTGATTTGAGTTGAGCTGACAGGAGGACCTGAACTAGGTTCCAACGTAGGAAGCTCTTGCCATTAGGACACAACTCCTCCCTTTTAGAAATAATGAGCTCCAACGTGCTGCCCTCAACTTTTTGCAGAAAAGGTGCTCTCATGTCTCTTTGAAACACCCTTCTCAAAGCTTGACTGGTCACCTTTATTTTGCTTTTTGATATATTTGGGTATTATACCAGCATTAATGAGGTGAAACCAATGCCCGATAGTTTTTACCAAATGTAAAAATGACAAAGTAACAAAGCAAATGTATGACAAAATGTTCAGTATAACCCCACATAATTTTCCTTTTCATGCCACATAATTTAGTCAACCCTGCCACATGATTTGGGCCTCCCTTGTCGCATAATTCCAGTGACCCTGGCTTTAATAGGCCTCTCTTGACACTGGACCCTATGCAACTGGTTAAGCAACACACATAAAAGCAGCCGAGGAGCTAATATATGCTTTATGTGATGCCAGAGTGCTTTTTACCACAGGCATGGAACGTGTAGCTCTATGAATACACTAGTTACTATTTCCCACTGTGAAAACCAGGATTCAAATCGGCGACTCTCTGGTCACACAGAAATCTGCAGTGATTGCTTTAGATAACAGAGGTTTTTAATGTAGGAGAGTATATTTTCCCAAAATTCGTTTCATTTGCTTTGTTTTATTATTTACTGTGTGTGTGCGTTTTTTATATATGCAATTATATGAAGATGAAAAAATTACATAGTTATTAGCATGTTGTGTTTACCCTTGAGCCCCGTCTCCCTACTTACTGACAGTGCCCCAGGAAACACTCAGGATTACAGGTGCAAACTTTTTATGCTGTTTAACTTCTGCATATAAAAGAAGACAGCCTGTGAACTCACCAGATAAACGTCGACGCTTCCAGGCTATCTTCATTTACAATTCCTTCCTTGCAGACGCAGTTGTGCCCCCCTGGGAATGTAGTCACGGACTCCCAAGGAGGCGCGCACCACCGTTTGAATATCTGTGCCCAAGGCCAGGGCGGAAGCTCCCACCACATGCTGTGACTGCTGGGTTTGGCCCATTGTCATTCTATATGTGACAATGGGCCGCGATCATCTGTGCTGGGCTGCGCAGAGGCTGCAGCAGCCTCTTAAATTCCGATCAGGAGAGCCAGCCTGAACACCGGTTGGGGCAAAAAACGGCACACATCAAGCATCGGTCGAAGCCAAGGCTCATGTTTGGGTGGGCCAGGCTCATGTATGGGTAGAATCGGGCCTGTTTAATACATTCATTTACCACCTGCTCTAAGCATGTCGTAAATGGGATCTGATGTTTGTGTGTGTAGCAGGGGCGGAAGGAGATCGCAGAGAGGGTATGGCATGGAAGGGGAACAATTTTTCTGCCATGGGAAGCATTGCATGGTCTTTGGAGGTTCCAAGGTCAGGCTGCTATTGGTCTTTTGACGTAGTCATTCCCTACCACACACCGGTTTGAGGGTCGCGGTTGCGACCCAAGCCCTTTGACGACTTCATTGCTCCAGCTATTTTTCGATGGGATTCTGATGCAGAATATTTACTACTGCCGCTATGTCCCTGGGACACCCTCACCTGAACGCACGACCGAGGACCCATTTCTTCTACGATGAATTGCTATTAGGGACCACGTCCCCTTTTTCGAGCTAACATTCGTTGCTCTGTACAGCAGATTTCTGCAGCACCTTTTCAGACCAGTATTTGCTAAGGCTTAAGCCTCTCACAGCCTTCTAAGACCAGCCAGATGCTCGGGTGATCTATTTCCCGCATTATCCTGAAGAAGCCTGAAAGTACAAGGCCAAAACGTGTCCACCCACATTACCCAGGATCCATGCCATACAAGAAGAATGCCTATGGAATATGAATTGTTATACACTACTGTCAAAATAGTTTTTACGTGCAATTTATTGGTATGCGAGATTATCAGGTCTATTGTATTTAGGCGTTCTTACTGGAGCTGGTACTTCTCTCCGTCTTAACAAGGGTGCATTGTCCGTCATTGCGGTCATATTGTTTACCTAAGTTCAAATAAGTATCCTTTGTATTTTTTCTGATTTAAAGTGCTGTTTGCACTTTATATGGAGCCCATGGCCCAAAGGGTCCAAGACGACCTGAAAATTACTGGGTTGAGCTTTGGAGGCTGCACTAACACTGTGGACTTGTATGCAGATGATGTATTAGTTGTACTTGAAAACCCACAGCATTCCTTTCCACCATTTTTAGCTGAACTCAAGCGGTTTGGTGCTACGCCGGGCTTTCCTTATCAACCTCCAGAAATCTCTGGCTCTCACACTCTCTGTGTCGCCTCACACTCAGGAGCTGCTGACTGCCCAACACCCAGTGCTTAATTTGAGCCAGTGGTTTTCGGTGCTCAGCACCAGCACTTAATTGTCAACACCGGGGCTTGTAACAGTCTACCACATGGTGGCGCTGTCTTTCTTATTTATATATGAGAACAGCAACAGTTGTTTATGAATTCAATATACATAAAAAATGACTATTGACTGCCGCCCACGTCATTCTTATAGCTTTATGGGTCTAGAATAGTCTGCTTTGTCACACTTGTAGGAGTGTGATGATTAGTAATTATGCTGGTACTGCCACTGGCAGCACTGGCAGGGGGAAATGGGTTATGCAAGCTGCAGTGGCCTCCTGATGAGGGCCCTGGCACTTATTTTTTTACAAATTAAGCACTGCCAACACCCCCTGACTCCGGCCAACTCCGCCATCTCTTATTTAGGTCTACAAATTGCTCCCATGTTAGCAGATACAATCGCCATCAACAACCGAGCTCTACAGACCCAGATCAATGCGGACCTTGTGGTATATAAATAAATAATACCGGGACTATTTTTGACTATATTAACAATAACAGATAGCTCAATAAATAAGAGGCAGGATCCGATGTATCCGAGTCAAAAGGATTTATTCAGGCAAAAGGGAGGGGACTGGAACGGGACAGCCTGAAATAAAATAGGAAGGAAGGCAGCTGCAGCGCGCCTCATTACAGTTTAACATACATATATATAGTAAGACATTTCAATTACATTACATACAGTAGGCGTAACTAGTGACAAGCGTAAGATAAGAAGACATGGGCGTGAAAAGAAGGCGTGCACAGGGCGTGCACGTAGACATGTGATGTGAACGTCACAGAAATGTCATGAATGGGGCGGAAGCATGGAGGGGGCTACCTGAGCAGCTGGGACCTTTAACCTAGTGGTGCGCGCAAACGGGCAATGACGTGTTACCAGGGAGAACTGGGGGCTATGACTTCTACACTAGAAGAGGAGACTAAAAGTCTGCGGTGTCAGGACGACATGTACCTATAGCATATCTGGTATCTGGTGTTTGGAGTACATGTTGATAGAATCCAAAAGTTATCAGGGCAAAGGCTACTTGACACTAAGGCTGGTGCATGCCTTATTCTACATGTATTGTGTGTGCTAGGAATATTCTATGAATATTAATACAGTATTTCTCTTACATGGAGACAGAAAGACTAGACCATAGCTGTAACTGTTGATGCGGTTCAGTAGCTTTAGGAATGCAAAGAAGGAGGGCTGAACTGATAACTAGAAGCATAACATATTCTTGGCAGACAGGCAGGCAGAGCCAGGCCGGGCACCGTGCTGCGCGAAAGGGAGTAAGTGAAGGGTCAGGGATGCAGGTGGGGGCTGCATCGCTCCTCGGAGTGAGTTCAGGAGACTGGAGCTTGAATCTGGTGTCCGGGCCCTTTTGAGGCCTAGAAACGGGGACAATTCAATGAAATAACGTGCACACTGTGAAACGTGGCAACATAGGCCTAATACTCGTTGCTTTCACGAGAACTGGAAACTGGCATACTAGAGTTGGACACAACTATAATTGCGTCTTTAATCGATCATAGGGGGATACACGCATATCGATCATGCACATATAACATAGGATGGGGAACACGTAGGCACATATAACATGGCAAAATTCACTTTTCCACATTCCCTCCTTGTGCCCTACGTTTCCATCAGGAAACATCAATATTCATGATACCATCTATCTGTTCATATAGCATCATTTGCTCGTCTCGAATTGTCTTGGAACGGGACTTAGGACTAGGAATACAAGAGGTAGCACACATGCCGCAAATCGCAGGGCCGCATTGTAAACAGAGGCAGCAACTGAATATGATCATTACTGCTATACCTAGGAATGACAATACTTTCCATCCCCAGGCAGATATGATACTCCAGAGCCAACCGGACCATGTCCAGGTGCCTGGATTCTGGTGTAACTGATGGGCAATTTTATGAAGTCTGGTTATAGCTGAATAAACAGACGGCGCGTTATTAGGAATGAAAATGCAGCAACTAGATCCGATGACTCTACATGCTTCTCCTCTATCGGCCAGTATGACGTCAAGAACGAGACGATTTTGGAGCACGACAAAACGCATAGCAGATTGCTCTTCAGTTAAGTTACCTAGAGCAGAAGTAGTCTCATTCACTACTGCTTCAAGGGTTCTGGTTAACCTACGTATTAACTTACTATTCTGGACAGGACCTATAAAGAAAAAGAAACCTTTATTGAAGTCTTGATACTGTTCTAGAGCAGTTTCAGTTTGATCGACAATTGGGGACTCAGTCTCCCTTCTATGTCTAACGTGTACTAGATGTGTGTTTCTGTGATAATCGGATGGGGCTAGAAAAACTGGTGGCAGTAGGAAGGCAATGTAACATGTTCCATCCCAATCGAGGGGCAGACGAACATATGCGGTCTGACCACAAACAAAATAAGAATGACGTGAGGCTTTGAAAATAGATTTCCCACTGTCACTATACTCGACTATAGTAGTACAATCACTATGTCCTACAGGTGCGGAACCATTCTTTCTGACACATAATTCGCCTTTGACTGGTAGTACTGAAATAGCAGGCAAATCTGGAGTAGTATCGGACTGAACATTCAAGACCATGAAATTCGAGGAATAATTACCTAAAACATATACTTCATTTTCTAGATCTAACCCTGTTCTATGGGAAAGACCTTGCTTGTCTGGGAAACATGTTCGATTCAGAAGGGACATATCAGTCGAGGAAGACGTTAACGTGGACCATGCTCCACACGAACCATTATGTGAAAACGGATAAGGAAAGAGTGGCAGAACTCCCTTCGGTGTCTGGAAAGGGGGGAGTCGACCACACACCCAACAATTAGTGGCATTGCTGGTCTGGTGTGAATAGTGCAACATTCGGATAAAAGTGTTATTACGCATAGCAAGACGATAGGATAACTCGTGAGGAGGCAGATCACTAAATGTGTGCTCTACTGTAACATTAGAAAACATATGTACATGTGAAATAGGAAAACATAAATGTAACGCATAACTTATGCATGTAACCATAAGACTCAGGAACAATAAAAAGAACAGAATGATGATACATCTCTTAGAGTTTTGACTAACTCTCTCACTGTGTGGGTCTATCTCATACATGTCAGGAACCTGTCTAACCGTTTCACCCGAGAGGGACTTAGACAATTAAACTGGCTGACTTACTAGACCTCAACTTGGATTTATACTCCTGCTGCGGAGTTTTCTCTAACAGAGGAATTTTAGATTCGTTGTCTGGGCAGTCCTTGAGAACGGGGCAGTCCTTGAGAAATGTTTTAGCTTTGAGTCCGTGAAATTTCTTGACGTGGCTCGCGTGTAGCCACCCTTTTCGGTTTTCAATCTTCACTGCTGTCCGGGTGGTGAGAAGAACTAGACGGGGTTCCTTCCAGCGAGGCTCCAGCGGGCTTGAACGATCAAAATTTCTTATAAGGACATAATCACCCGGAACGACTTCATGCGGTTTCACCTCGGTGTTGTCTGGAAATGCAGCGGCAACCTGTGAACGACAAGATTGTAGTGCAGACATCAAGGAGGCAAGGTAATCTGTCAGCATATTACTGTCAACATCAGTTATGGTACGGGGTCTAGGTGTACCCCACATATTAGGGGGACGACCAAACACTATCTCATAGGGAGATAGACCTGAGCGGGAGTGAGCGACCATTCTCATATAAAAAAGGGCAACTGGCAGTGCTACTATCCAATCTACACCTTTCTCTGCACACACTTTTGCAATGCGGATTTTCAGGGTCTGGTTATGTCTCTCTACGAGACCGGCTGCTTCAGGATGGCATACACAATGGAACTTCCACTGGTACCCTAACAGAAGGGATACTTGTTTCATGAGCTCGGATGAGAATGGCTGGCCGTTATCTGAATACACGACCCTAGGTAATCCATAGCGGGGAAAGAACTCACGAACCAACTGCCTGGCAGTGGTCGCAGCTGTGTAATCTGGAACTGGATATGCTTCTGTCCATCTGGACAAAGCGCATACAACTACGAGGACATACTTGAAACCTCGACATCTCTCCATCTGAATGTAATCCATCTGGAGGACTTCAAAAGGGTGGTCAGGAGGATGGAATCCACCTTGTTCCACCGGGACACTTTTACCTGGATTAAACTGACAACATATCATGCAGGTACGTACTTTCTGCTTGGCTGCTGCTCGTAAATGCTTGTTGAACCAAAGGTTCTGGATGCTGTCTAACATGGCTTTTTCTCCTAGATGTGCTGGACTATGTGCGGTGTTAATAATGACTTGAACCATAGAGTCGGGGAGAAACCATGTGGCTTTTCCCTTCGTCAACCATCCTTGTTCTGTCTGGACCCCTCCTTGTTCGGACCATTTCTTTATTTCATCGGGAGTAGCATGTAACTGTATGTCTATGACATCTTGTGTAGGGTCCTTAACTGTCATACAAGTAGTCTGATCTGGAATGTTTGTCTGTGTCGTGTTAACTGGAATGTCTGGAGTCTGAGCTGTGAGCTTGGCTGTTCGATCTGCTAGATCGTTACCTTGGGAAATGATATCAGTGACTTTCGTATGTGCCTTGCACTTCATGATAGCGATAGCTGTCGGTAAATGTATTGCATCTAACAGAGCTTGAATGAGGAGACCATGCTGAATCTTGGTTCCATGAGAAGTCATAAAACCTCTTTCCTGCCAGAGCACTCCGAAGTCGTGTACGACTCCGAATGCATAACGTGAATCTGTGTATATGTTAACTTTCAGGTTCTTGGCACGTATGCAGGCTTGGGTCAGAGCGACAAGCTCTGCTGCTTGAGCAGACAGGGTATCAATACGATGTGTTTCTATAACTTCGGTTTCAGTAGTCACTGCATACGCGGCTACTAGTTCTCCTGTACTTGTTCTCATACATGAACCATCCACATAAAGTGTCAGGTCGGGATCAGGTAATGCAATGTCTGTCAAGTCTTGTCTTGGCTTTGTCATGGTGTTAACAACTTCCACACAGTTATGTGTGGCAGGGTTTGAAGTAACTGACGGTAACAGTGTAGCTGGATTTAAAATGTTGCAGCGTCTGATTTCTATGTGTGGCTGAAACAGTGTCAGTTCATAACCTGTTAAACGTGCAATTGTCAAGTGCTGAGTCTGTGTTCGGTTTAAAAGAACTTCCACGGAGTGTGGAACTTGTACTGTCAGGGAGTGTCCTAACACTATGGAATCACTCTGTCTGATAGCTAGAGCTGTGGCTGCAACGGACTTGAGGCACGCAGGCAGAGCCTGGGCCACTGGATCTAATGTGCTAGAAAAATAAGCACAGGGCTTGTATTGTCCTGCTTGATCTTGTGTGAGAACAGAGAATGCAGTACCATCACGTTCTGTCACAAAAAGTGTAAAAGGCTTACTGTAGTTCGGTGTTGCTAGAACAGGTGCATTACATAAGGCTTTCTTTAACTCATTAAAAACAAGTGTATGTTCCTGGGTCCAAGGGAGGACAGTCGATGTTGCTGCCTCCTGTGTCGTTAACTGTATCAGTGGCTTGGCTAGAAATGCATACTGAGGAATCCATTGTCTGCAGTAAGAAGTGAGGCCGATAAAAGCTCGTACCTCCTTCTGTGTCTTGGGCTGTGGAAGACGTGCTATTAACTGGATACGGTCAGGTGTCAACTGCCTACCCCTCTTGGACAGTAAGTGTCCTAAGTAGACCACTTGCTGGACACAGAATTGCAATTTGGAAGGGGACACCTTGTGCCCCATCTCGGCCAGAAAATACAGAACTGTAAGTGACGCACGTTCGCAGTCACGTTCAGAACGGGCTGTGATCAGTAGATCATCGACATACTGGAGCAGGGCAGTGTCAGTTGGCATGTGAATATTGTCTAGTTGTCTTTTAAGTGCTTGACTGTAAATGCTAGGACTTTCTGTGAAACCTTGAGGTGCTCGTGTGAATTTATAGCTTCTTCCATTTAAACAGAATCCGAAAAGGAACTGGCTGTCTGGATGAATGGGGACACTGAAAAATGCGTTCTTGAGATCGATAACTGTAAAGAACGTAGCTTCAGAATCAATGGCTGTCAATAGGGAAGAAATATCTGGGACTACCGGGTACTGTGGTATAATACATTTATTAAGTTCTCGAAGGTTAATCACTAATCGATAAACTGGAGGTGCATTTGGATCAGTACGTTTCAGAATCGGAATGATAGGAGAATTACATACATTGGAGTCAGTTTCTACAACCACTCCTTGAACAATAAGTTTGTCAATAATTTTGGATAAGGCTGCTACAGCCTCAGGTGGCAATTTGTACTGTCTGATTCGTGGTAAAACAACCCCTTGCTTTAGAGTCACACAATGGGGTGTGATATGCATACAACCTACATCAGTTGGACCTTGCGCCCATAAATGCTGTGGTACATTCAATAATCTTGGATCAAAATCACGTAATACATAATGACCTTTGAAATCACGTAGGAACAGACGGACCCCTTCTGGGGAGCAGCATATGACTGCTCCTAATTCTTTCAGTGTCTTAATACCTAACAAATTTTCTGGACAAGATTTCGTTAGTAACAGATCTGTAGTTCGGGACAATGGACCAACCTCTAGAGTAACTGGTTTCGATATTTCATTAACAATAGGCTTTCCTGAAAATCCAAGGGAAACATTTCTAGAGCCTGAGAGCGGAGCCCCTGGAACCTCGTCATGGCTGATGGTAGTCCTACTTGCCCCTGTATCAATCAGAAACTTTCTGTCTTTCCCTAATACTTGACTGTGTACATAGGGACCCTCTTGATCTACAGGTATCTCGATGAGAGGCAAGCCTACCTCCCTCTCTAGGCTGTTTCATGAATACGGCTGATAATCTGGATACTCTGATTGTGCGTACTGGTACATTTGCTGTGTAACATGCTGTGTTGCAGCTATAGGCTGCGGTACTGTAACTGTCTGTTGTGCATTCTGTGGTGGCTGGGAAGTCTGTGAAACTTGTTCTTGTCTAGGCGGACGTGGTCTTTCTTTAGTTTTACCAGTAGCTATGTTGTGTTTCAGAACTGCACATTCGTTTATAAAATGACCTGGCTGTTTACAGTAATTGCATGTCCCTTTAACGGGAACTGCAGGATGACTGGCTTGATTCGGACCCCTCTTCTGACTGTCTTGTGGAACAGATTGTGCAACTAATACTTTCATTTTCGTGTCTTTCATACGTCTCCTTTCGTGTTCCTGCTCTTCCCTGATTCTGTTCTGGTGGTACTGGAGCATCTGGAGCATCTGTGACGGAGAATTAGCTTGCCAGGTACTTTTGACTTTCAGGACTCGATTTTTAACTTGTGGACTTGAATTCTCGACTAGTTTGGTAACAAAAAGATGAGGGTACGATTCACTACTTGTTTTTAGACCACTATTAATAATAAAACATTTTTCAAATCTAGAATAAAAATCACTAGTATCTTCGTCTTGTTTCTGTTTACAGGCTGAGATGGCATCCCAATCTTCCTTTTTCGTGGCTAGTAATCTTGGCAAAACTTGTATTAATAACTCGGGCAATTCTTTAGCTTTATCCCCAAGACCGGTACCTGGAACTCGTGAATTATCTTCAGCTTCTAGAGCTGTCCAATCTATCTTTTTCTCTCCCACCTCCCATTCTTTTTCTTTGAGTTTTTCATATATGCCCGCAGGCAACAAGACCTTTAGCATTTTAATGATATCAGGATACGTGTATTCTCCCATATGGAGCATGTCCTTTAATTCACGGTGGAACCCTGCTGGATCTTTATCATGACAGGGGATTAACTTTTTCATTTCTAAGAGTTCCATCTTTGTGATAGGGGTGTAAACAAATACTCGTTCTAGACCACCCCCCTCTTTCTTGACTGGATGTACTTCTCGTAACGGATTCTGTCTGTCTATGTAGAATGATTTACTTTCTGGGGGTGAGACGTGAACAAAATGTGGATTCAGAAACGTTCGGTATTTGTGGCGCTGTTCTAGAATGACACTAATTAAATCGGTACCTAGGCCTTTCCATCTGTACTGGAGTAACTCGTTTAATACATCATGTAGAGGACCTGGATCAGAATGTTGTTCCTCATACAGTGTAATGAGGTGCTGGATCATATACATACCCACCAGTCGTTGCTCGGCTGGAGGCAGTTTCAGAAACGTTTGTGCCACTATTTCGTCTGGAAAAGTGGTAGAATCAGTAGTCCACCGAACTGCTGATCGGGCTAGTTCTTGTTCATGCATGGTACTGAGCTCACTATAACCTATTCGTAATTTCAGAATGTGATCGGTAGCTTGGAATACTTGCCAAGAGAACACTGTTCCGGTGCTGGAGGAGGAAAAACTTTCTTGTAATCTAGGCGTGAATGTCGGTCGGAAAGTCTAGTTCTACCTACATACGCTATTCTGGAGGGATTCTCGTTGTCTACCTCTTCAGTAGAAGAGTCATACTCTTTCTCGGTTGCTTGTTTTGCTTCTCGTTTCTCGTGTATAGTTATGATTTCCCTACGAATTTTCTTGTACATACTCTCTATACAACCTTGTGTCTTGTGTTTTCCATCGGCTATATTGTCACTCCACCTAGTCAGGACTTTCAATTCTTCTTGATCTTTTTCTGGATAATCTTGCTCTCTTATTAAACAGTTAATCAAAAACTTTAAAATCATGAGCTGAGTCTCGACTTTTCTTTGAACCATGGCTTCGTGAATACTTCCTGGATTCACTCCTGTACGGATAAAACGGTATATTCTGTCTAGATGTTCTCCCATATCGGGCAGGGTGTCCAAATAGCTGGCAACCCGTCTTAAACGTAATGAATATATGACCATGTGATCATCGCCTGGAACTGGATCATAACGACATTCAGTAAGTGCTCGCTTGATATCTACGTATGTAGTCACTTTTGGCGTACGCTGTAACGCTAGTTCATGTAGCGTCAGACGTCTTGGTTGAGGCGGGGTACGAGGAGAACCTCCCCCCGCGGCTCCTAAACTAGAATCGTCGGTGAATACTGTACGTGCTGGTAGAGTGACTGGCAAAGCGGGTACATGTACTGTGGGCTGGGCCGGGGGTGCTGTAACCGGTACTGTAACATTAACTGGACCCACGGGACCAGCGGCTGGAGGAACAGGAATTACATTATTAACAGGAGCAGGCGGGACAGGATTTGCATAGGCTGGTACTGCGTCGTCCAAATAGGACGAGAGAAAAATATCAGCTGCGGTCGGTTTGTGACGTAGCTTAGTCGGGACCAATGGCGGCGGTAAATTACAGGGTGCTTCCGGGGTTGCTTTTGGCAAGCCCTCGGCAAGAAGAGGATACATACCTTTAATAAGGGCATTTCTCTGTCGGTCTGACTGTTCTGCTCTAACTCGTTCACCTTCTTCGATTAATTCCCTTTCTTGGGCTCTTCCTGAGGATTCCCTACTTAATTCTGTTTTTCTGAATTCTTTTTCGGTTCTTTTATGAGATTCTTTGCGCCATAACTCGATGGCATCTTTCTGGGACTGTCTGGCTTTCTTTTTCCATAATGCTTCTTCTACTCGCATGATGCACTCGGCATCCCATGTACCTGATATGGGCCATCTATATTTCTCTTCTAGTTCTTTGGTATAGTCCGCCCATAAGTCTAGATATATTATGGCATCTAAGCCATGTTTGTGATACATAAAATGTCCTGGACTGTCCCTAGGAGGGACAGGAACTGCTTCTTCGAGTAACCCTTTTCTGGTCTTTGACTGACGTAACTTCGAGAACAGAGGCATTTCGGTAATACACTTGAAACACAATACACACTAATCACAATAATACAATAGCGAACAAAGCACTCATACCACAACATAAAAATACATTAATAACAGTTCGAACAGAAATACTACCTGATACACTGAAAACAGAATACATGAATTTCTTGAGAACGAAACTTACTAGAATTACTGGATGCACTGCTAAAACAGTACAGAACATACCGGTCCCATAAAGAGACACGTCGGACCCGTATCCACCTAGGTGAATACTTCGGACTGGATCTGTGTACCCAAACCCAACGGACCAGGACCAAACTAATGATCATGTCTAGATACTTCCCCCGCGACGGTACTCACCGGGAAGCAGAAACTGGAAGGCCTCGGACTGGACTGGACTGCTACGACGTCGGACTACGAACTTCGGAAACTTCGGTTACAGGTGGGCCTCCGGATACCTCGGACCTTGCTCTCTCGGCTTGGGCTCTGGTCGGGACGAACCGCATTCCACACCGCTTCGTCTGGATGTCGGACCGCAGTCTCCGTTTCCTCCGTGGGCCTGAGGGAGACTTGAAGCAGAAATATCTGCACGTGCACGGTATTGTTCCGTCACGGCTGCAGAGGGTCAGAGGACCGGCGTTGCATCGCCAGCGCGTGAGGAAGGGGCTCGTCCCTATTCGGGCGCCATTATGTGGTATATAAATAAATAATACCGGGACTATTTTTGACTATATTAACAATAACAGATAGCTCCATAAATAAGAGGCAGGATCCGATGTATCCGAGTCAAAAGGATTTATTCAGGCAAAAGGGAGGGGACTGGAACGGGACAGCCTGAAATAAAATAGGAAGGAAGGCAGCTGCAGCGCGCCTCATTACAGTTTAACATACATATATATAGTAAGACATTTCAATTACATTACATACAGTAGGCGTAACTAGTGACAAGCGTAAGATAAGAAGACATGGGCGTGAAAAGAAGGCGTGCACAGGGCGTGCACGTAGACATGTGATGTGAACGTCACAGAAATGTCATGAATGGGGCGGAAACATGGAGGTGGCTACCTGAGCAGCTGGGACCTTTAACCTAGTGGTGCGCGCAAACGGGCAATGACGTGTTACCAGGGAGAACTGGGGGCTATGACTTCTACACTAGAAGAGGAGACTAAAAGTCTGCGGTGTCAGGACGACATGTACCTATAGCATATCTGGTATCTGGTGTTTGGAGTACATGTTGATAGAATCCAAAAGTTATCAGGGCAAAGGCTACTTGACACTAAGGCTGGTGCATGCCTTATTCTACATGTATTGTGTGTGCTAGGAATATTCTATGAATATTAATACAGTATTTCTCTTACATGGAGACAGAAAGACTAGACCATAGCTGTAACTGTTGATGCGGTTCAGTAGCTTTAGGAATGCAAAGAAGGAGGGCTGAACTGATAACTAGAAGCATAACATATTCTTGGCAGACAGGCAGGCAGAGCCAGGCCGGGCACCGTGCTGCGCGAAAGGGAGTAAGTGAAGGGTCAGGGATGCAGATGGGGGCTGCATCGCTCCTCGGAGTGAGTTCAGGAGACTGGAGCTTGAATCTGGTGTCCGGGCCCTTTTGAGGCCTAGAAACGGGGACAATTCAATGAAATAACGTGCACACTGTGAAACGTGGCAACATAGGCCTAATACTCGTTGCTTTCACGAGAACTGGAAACTGGCATACTAGAGTTGGACACAACTATAATTGCGTCTTTAATCGATCATAGGGGGATACATGCATATCGATCATGCACATATAACATAGGATGGGGAACACGTAGGCACATATAACATGGCAAAATTCACTTTTCCACAACCTTTCCCAATGGAGACACTACTGTCTTTGCTGGCTGATGGAGAATTGCCGCTCTGAAAATGACCGAGCTCCCTCAAGCGATCTTTCTGTTCCAGGCTGGGCCTCTGACTCCACCGAGGGGAGTCCTCAAAGCACTTCAGACAGACTTCAATCGCCCCATCTGGTAGGGGAAGTGCCCACAGATGCACTGAAACCAGATGTATCGCCCGACAGTCAAGGGAGATCCTAGCCTTTTTCACTGTTTTTTTTTGAAAATCTGTTTATTAGCATAGTGGTTAAAGCAGTTACATAAATTTCCAAGTCCCGGAAAGCAGAGTAAAACATGTATGTGCCTGCTTAAAAACATATGTTTGCATCACCATTTTAAATTTACATTTTGTGGCGATCGTAACTGTCGCAACGAAACAAACCCCGGCATGTTCAAACCCTCCCACCACCCTCGATCAACCCACCCGACACTCTCATGACAGATATCTAATTGAATAAATTGGATGAACATTCCTCTGGGTCACTCCAGGTAATACAACGTGTAACTACTGCTCACTGTACACATAGATGGTGCGAGGCCATAGGTCAGCATTTGGGTGCACCCCTTCCCATAGGTATGCATCCCAGCCAATAACAGTGCATGCACGTCCGGCTCCGGACACATTTATTCCACATTCTGTGTGTCACTGGTATCCCCCTCTTCCCCATCGTCTCCAGATTCAAACGCGCCCAGAGTGACAAACCAGTCCAACGAGATCGGTTTTTTCCGTAGGCCTCTGTATTCTTCGCGCTGCAGTGCTTCTCCCTCTGCCTTACCCCAGCGCACTACTTCCGCCTTCCATAATTCAGGGTTGGGTGGCTTGGGTGACTTCCATCTCATCGTGATTGCTCGCTTCGCTAATAATAGGGCCAGGTCTGCAAAGCGTGTCGCCACTGTCCTACTGCGTTGGGAGGGCCCCAGCCCCAATAAAGTGCCTTCTAGTGTAGGAGATCGGGACAGAGCCCCTGCACTTTCAAGTGATGCATGGACCGTGGTCCAATAGTATCCTAGCTTGGGGCATTGCCACAGCATGTGTAGCAGTGATGCGTCTTCGGTGTCGCAGCGGGGGCAATTGCTTTTCGCATCGGGGAACATCGTATGTATGCGGTGCGGGGTCAGGTAGGCTCTATGCAGCAGCATTAATTGAATGAATTTGAACTTGGGGTTCCTAGCCACCTTCTTGGGAAATTGCAGGACGCGGTCCCATTCTTTGTCTCTCATGGGCCTACCAATATCCTCCTCCCATGTCTCCCTAAGCTGCGAAAGAGAGAACGATCTCCCTTCTCTGATGCCAGCAGTAAGCCATCTCGTGAGGTGTGCACCCGATCCCATGAGGTAGAGCATCTTGGTGAGAGGGTTCGTGTCAGGTTCTTGGCCCTCAGGTGACCATTTGTGTGTGATATAATTGCGGAGACCAGCGTGCAGCAGGAATGAGCCCCCAGGTACGCCCTGTGTGATCCTGAAGTCTTCAAAGGACAACAAGTGTCCTTCCGCAAACAGGTCTCCCACATGCGTTACTCCTTCTCTATGCCAGGTGGCTAGCGAGGTCGTCGTGAGAGTCCCTGTGCCCAATGGGATGCCCAAGAGAGGGATCGTGGGGGCATAAGATGACTTAGGGGAAGTGTATTTCAGTGCCTTCCTCCAATAAAGGATCGCCAATCTAAGAAGTGGTGGGGCATCTCTCGGCAATTCTGAGTTGGGCAGGAGCAGTGTGTGTAGCCTCCCCCTACCATGATCCTCTTCCGGCATGTCGATCTCATGGAGATTGCGACCAGCCACCCAGAAAGCCAGCCATTGAAGCTGACACGCATAGTTGTAAGCTCTAAAGTCTGGCAAGCCCATACCACCAGCGTCAGAGGGAAGCTGTAACTTGGACAAGCTTATACGTCTGCGGCCGTGTCCCCATACTAGCTCAGTGAGGAGAGTGTCAAGGGTCTTAAATGTCGCCGCGGGATCAGGTACGGTAAGTTGGTGAAATGGTAGAGGAGACGGGGTAGCATCACCATCTTCGATATCGCTACTCTGCCGGGTATGGAAAGTGGCAGTGTCAACCAGAATTGTATCTGCGACTTCAGAGCCCTGATGGCCCTCCCAAGGTTACCGTCAATCATCAGTTCAGCCTCTCTATAGATTTGCATCCCCAGGTATCTAAAGGTGGTTTCCGCTATCTGGAACTCGTGAGGGGCGAAGGGTAGTGGAGTAGTCAGACCTGTGTCCGCAAATGTGAAGCCATAGGACTTGGATTCGCTTATGGTCAAACCAGAGATCGACTTAAAGTCCTCAAAGACCTGGGAAACCGGGCTCAGGTCTCCCCTCAAGTCTCGGAGATACAATATAATATCATCTGCGTAAGCAGACACAATATGTGCCGTCCCGTGTCTACGTATGCCATGGCGGGGAGCCATCGACCGAAGCCGACAGAGCATAGGTTCGAGGGCAAGGACAAAGAGGAGCGGGGACAGCGGGCAGCCCTGCCTGGTGCCCCTCGCTATGGCTATAGGGGCCGATATATGGCCAGAGGTGCGCACTCTAGCCGTGGGGGCGGTATACAGTAATCTGACCCAGTCGAGAAATTCAGATGGTATCCCAAATCTGGACAGAGTGGCGAACATATAGTCCCACCTAAGGGAGTCGAACGCTTGTTTCAGGTCCAGAGATATGCAGCCCTCGGAGTGCACATCCCTCCCGTCTCCGAGCATTAGTTGGGCTAAACGTCTAAGGTTCATGGCCGTGTTGCGGCCCGGAATAAAACCACATTGATCCGGGTGGACCAGTTGCGGTACGTATTGCACGAGCCTCGCCGCCAGTACCTTGCTCAAAATCTTGGAGTCAGTATTGAGAAGGGATAATGGCCTATAGTCAGCCATCTGTAGCCCCTCTTTGGCAGGCTTCAATAGGGACGTGATCAACGCCTGCATGGAGGACTGTGGAAGGGACGTCGTCCGTAGGGCCTCTATATAAACAGCGTGCAACCGCGGCGCCAGAAGGTCTATGAATGTCGCATAAAAGTCAGCCGGCAGGCCATCTGTACCAGGAGTTTTGCCCTTTGGAAGAGATCTTATCGCCTGCTTAATTTCGGCTATCGTAATGGTGCACTTTAGATCTTTGGCCTGCCTCTCAGTGAGTTGAGGCAGAGTCAGGTCCCTCATGAAGGTCTCGAATGCATCCTCGGGTAGGGGCTGCGGGGGGCTGTAAAGTGTAGTGTAGTAGTCCGTAAACGCTGTGTTAATCCCGAGTTGGGTGTTAGTTGGGTTGCCCGCCTGGTCTAGGATAGTCAGAATGGGATGGTGAATTGGGGAGTCACGCAGAAGACGAGCTAGAAGGGGACCAGCCCTATCCGCCTGTGTATGTTGCCTGTTCGTGTATTCTTTGTAGTCTAGGAGCCTCAGGTCTTCCAGCAGCTCGGCGTGCCTAATGTGAGCCTCCTGTAGTGGTGTGAAGGGTGCATTGGTGCCGGCTGCCTCATTTTCTAAGGGCGCAAGTGAGTTCTCCACTTCCTTCAGTCGAGCAATTACCTCTCGCTTCCTACCCATCCCTGTGGCCATTGCCGCCCCCCTCAGGCAAACTTTAAAAGCGTCCCACTCTACTAGCCGGGTACTGGCTGTGTTGGCATTTGTGGAGAAGTAGGTAACTATAGCATCTGATAGGGAGGCCCGAAATACAGAGTCTTCAAGGAGATCTGGAGACAGTCTCCAAGTTGGGATGGGGGCCAGACGCCTACCCCACCGCCAGATGAGTTCGACAGGGCTGTGATCAGACAGGGTTTTCCCCATGTGTTGGGTCTGGATTATGGAATCCGCCAGGGAACGGGAGCAGAAAATGTGGTCGATTCTGGTGTGGAGCTGATGGGGCGGGGAGAAAAAAGTATATTCCCTGTCTCGTGGATGTGCGCTACGCCACACGTCTGCCAGGTCCCAGCCCCCAGACCATCTCTCAAGAGCCTCCGCCTGTTTCTTACTCTCAGCTGCCTGCAAAGGGGGATGTGACCTATCTAACGAAACATCAAGTACAGCATTAAAATCCCCACCAATCAACAAGCGATAATCCGCCCAATCTGCAAGTACCCCATTTACTGACATCAGGAACTCCGACTGATTTGAGTTCGGCGAGTACACACACCCAAATACAATAGCATCCCCGTCCAACAGCCCCCGCACAAATGCATATCGTCCCTCATTATCTATTCTTTGCTCCAACATCTGGAAGGGAACAGAGCTGCGGAACCAGATCGCTGCCTCTCTTGAGAACGCAGAATAGGAGGTAGCAAAGAGCTGCCCCCTCCATTTCTTGCGCAGTTTCATGGTCTCAGCAGCATTCAAATGTGTCTCTTGTAGGCAAGCTATCTGTATCCCCCTGCGGTTAAGCTGTGCTAATATCCTATGGCGTTTCTGCACTGCCCCCATGCCACGCACGTTCCAAGTGCACATTTGGTATTTATTAAGCGGTCCCATTTCCATCCATGTGGTGCTGCCAGGTAAAACACCCAGGTACCCATGTCAGTTCAGTTCCATGAAAAGATGAGAGTGTCCTGTAACCCTGAATTCCCTGAACAGAAGGGTCCCCAGGCCAACGTGCCTGGGATCCAAACCATGGTGCCCAACGGGGGCACAAGTGAGTTAAGTTTGTGTGCATTTCGGGGGTGACAGGCCACTGTCAATAGTCACTGGACGGCCTGTATCGGTTCAATAGCCCTCCATACTGTGGGCCCCCCATGCAACCCACCACATACTATATAAGGAGGGGGGGGGAAACAGTTATACGTTACCACCCGGAGGGGATCACACGTGCAGCAGCTCAGAACTCCTCCGCCATCTGGGCCGTGACCTTTGGAAAAAGCAGCAAGCTGTCAACCGATCCGGACACCTCGGTGTGAGTGGCAGTGGTGACTGTATGTCCATCTATGATCGCTTCCGCGTCGTGTGCGGCTAGTGCCTCCTCTGTTAGTTGTTGACGCCGCGATGAGGACGGGTGTCCGCCCAGTCGGGTACTAGAAGGGTGCGGCTGCGTTGATGTACCATGTGAAGAGTGTTGTCCCGGGCCAGAAGCGTCGCCCCGCTGTTCCGGAGGGTTCCTGCGGTCTCCGCCGTGGCGATCTTCAAACGGGTCCTGTGAGGTCGGTGGTGTTAAAGTGACTTCCATCCATTCCTCTGCTTCTTCTGGTGAATCAAAGAAGTGGGATTTGTTGTCATGTATAATTTTGAGCCGTGCTGGGAACAGTAGTGCATATTTCATGTCTCTTTCCCTTAGTTTGCGTTTCACACCCATAAAGGTGGACCTGGTGCGCTGTACAGTAGGAGTGAAATCAGGATAGACTGAGATGTTCTTGTCTTCAAAACGTATCGGCGCCTTTTCCCTGGCCGCCCTTAGGACAGTGTCACGATCTCTGTAGTGAAGAAGACGCGCGATCAGGGGACGAGGAGGCGCCCCAGGTTTGGGGGGGCGCGGTGGCATCCTATGTGCCCGCTCCACACTATATAGGGCAGTGAGGTCTTCCTGGCCCACTAACTGCCGCAGCCAGTCCTCCACAAACTGGGTAGGGTTCCTCCCCTCGCTTCTTTCCGGAATGCCTAGGATGCGGACGTTATTGCGGCGGGCCCGTCCTTCGGCATCGTCCACTCTATCCCACAGTTGTTTAAGCTGTTTCTCCATACCCTCTAACTTCGTGGAGTGTTCCGTCTGTTGTGGCACAAGGTCATTCAAAGTGATCTTCTGTTCCGCTACACGCTCTGCCAGCTTGTTATGGTCAGCCCGCAATAGTGACAGGCCAGTCGCCATGTTGTCTATTCGTGTTTCCAGGGCTTCGCGCGTCGCACGTATTTCATTGAGGATGAGGTCCAACTTTGCGTCCTGGGATCCTCTTCCGGTCGGTGGGATGATGTCCACATTAGAGGAGGCCAGTGGGTCCAGAGAGCCCGTGGACTGCATGTCCGTTGCGGCTCCCTGGTCATGAGTTCTGCCCCTGGGCTTGCCCATGGATCTCGTTAGCAGGGTGGCGTTGTAATGGGCACCTCCAAGTGCCGTTGCTTACTCTAGTGTCCAACCAGAACGTAGTACCACGTCCACCGAGTGTACAGAATGCAGTGGTCAGGGAGGCAGAGATTATGCAGGGTCCATGCGCTCTGCACTGCGGGTGGGGAGTCTGTACGTCCACTGGTGGCCGAACGGGCAGGTATGACCCCTGCGTCTAGAGTGCCAATGAAGAGGGACCAAGGGGCCCTGGGTAACAGCAGTTGAGGCGTAGAACCCTATCAGGAACACGACGGGCGGCCGTGCTGGAGTTATATGGCCAGGCTTCAAGGCATGTGTCGTTCTCCTGGTCAGTGGGCCGGTGTCAGCAATCCGGGGCTCTTGGAGTACGTTTGCCACTGCGGGGTGTCCCGTCTCAGAAATGCGTCACTGCGGTGTAGGATCCCACCTCACATGCAAGGCGCCACAGTCCCAGTCCCGGAGGGCAATGCACTGCTCAGATGTGCCTGCAAAATGGCGCCGGCGAGAGACACTGCGCCTCAGATCCGACGTGCTCAAGGGGGGTCCGGGTAAAGACTGGCTCCCTGTGCCAACGTTTGGTGATTGGCGGCGCTCCACTTGCAGCCCAGGACAGCTCTGCCGAGGACAGGCGCCGTAGTGTGAATGGTGAGCAGGCCAGCCGATCCGGGGAGATTCCCGCGTGTCTCACGGACCCCACAGCAGGGCGGCCGGGCAGGGCTCAGTGCCAGGAGGCAGGCAGGAGGGCCACTGGCTTACGAGAGTGCCTATTCGCGCCCCGTTACCTCCACTGATGGCCGCAAGCACCTCCGTCCGGGGCCCCGATCGGACCGCGCCGATGGTATAGGGCGAGTCGGGCAGGCCACCTACTCGAGCCCGGGGCTTCGCTTCGTCCAGGAGGCCGCTGTGGGTCCCAATGTCGCAGCGCTCGCGCGCTGTGGGTCGGGTGGACAGACACCGCTCCGCTGCTGTCAGTGCCCCCCCGGGGGTCTCCGGTAGCAAAATCAGGCGGGTTGCAATCTGGGGCTGCAGGATAATATGCGAGTGTTATGGGCTACGGACGGAGCTCAAGATCTACCCGTCCACCATCTTCGGCTCCAGGCCACGCCGCCTTGTTCACTGTTATCAGGCAGCACAACTGCACTTCCTGGTGGAGTGGAACTGCTGGGAAACTGAAAAATACTGGTACTTCATGGACTGTGCAATGGCAGATGATCACCTATGGAAGGTGTTCTGGCTCCTGCGGAAGCAAAGGGCATGGGGATTGTATTCTTCACCCATCATCAGAGCTACCCTGGTGGTATTGGACTGTGTAGCAATGAGGAAGGGGCTGACGTCCTTGCCTTCCCCATTGACACCCATACTGGGCAACCACAACTTTACCCTGGGTCTTCAGGTAGCCGCATTCACTGCTTGCCGGCGATCGGGATGTAGGTCTATAGATACTTCTTTGGTACAGATGTGCTGATACACTTTGAGCTGCTTACAAACAATTATGGTGTCCCAGAGGGGGGAACTCCTTTATTACCTCCAGATAAAGCACTGCATAATGCATCCCTCCAACTGCATGGGAGCGCAGAAGTCCCTCACGCCCAATGAAAAATGGCTACTGGCCAAACTGGGAGATAAACACGTAACTGACCTCTACGCACTCCTGACGCAACCTTAGACTGACTCGAAAACACAGAGGCAAAAGCGGTGGGAGCAGGAACTTGGACAATCCCTAAAGCATAAGGAATGGGAGGAGGTATTTTACAGAGCGAGCCATACTGCGCACAACACCGCAAGTGTAGAGTAGGTCACCAAGGTAGCGACATAGTGGTACCTCACCCCGGTCCG
The DNA here is from genome assembly GCF_964261635.1 of Lissotriton helveticus. Classification (NCBI taxonomy): domain Eukaryota; kingdom Metazoa; phylum Chordata; class Amphibia; order Caudata; family Salamandridae; genus Lissotriton; species Lissotriton helveticus. Next base: position 182,818,569 of record NC_136068.1, on the reverse strand, counting down.
ACTGAATAGGGATAACCCGTCCCAAGCTTTGTTGGGGCAGTTGTGGGACACCAGGCACATTGCTGCACCTTTCATGGGCTAGCCCGAAACTCTCTTGATACTTGGACACTATATTCATGGCCAGAGATACCCATCTAAACACGCAGCTTCTGCGCTTCCCGGCTTACGTTTTACTGGAGCTCCCTAACCCTGTGACTTTCCCCTTACATTCGCAAAGGGCTAGACAAATCACTTGGCATTACAGGACGCTCTCAGGACAATCCCCTCTCAATAGGGCACAAGTGCCACTCCCACACACACAGAATGACTACATAGGGTATGGGGCATTCTGGGTATGGAGAAGTTGGTCCTCATGACCATCAGCAAATTTGCTGCTTACCAAAACGTATGGGCCCCTTTCATTGCCTTACTCTCCTTAGAGCTTAAAGAACTGATTTGCACTAGATACACAAGGCTGCTACGGTTGACCGATAGGGAAGCTACCACTAGTGAGGCGAATGGTGCCTTATAACCCAGAAATGCAGAACGTAGGAGGGCTTAAATTCCAGTACATATTTTTGCTTATTCAATACCTTGCGAAAGGGATGGGCGGGTGGGAAGAGTATTGGGTGTGACACATGTGTTTCCACCATTCATTATTTTTGCTAGTCTTACATGACCGATCTGTCTTGGTGGTGATCTCTCATAGAGGTGGCGTGTGCGCTTTGAGGTTAATTATGGAAAACAATAGAACAAATTTAAACCCAAAAGTAGAAAATAGAAAACAAATGGACTTACTCTTCAACCTGGCACTAAAGTTTGCTCATTTACAGGCAGATGTAATCAGGAAAAATGGCATCATTCATAAGGTAATAGAGTCAATAACTGAGTTGGGCTGACATATTACTCAATGCTATACGTTCTCGTGGCTGGAAGCAGAGCGTGAATAACAGAAAAACAGAGGATTAGCAGAAGAGTGCTGACCCATAGCCCCTCTATGTTTATGTATATATTTGTGTTATATATTACAAGAGTCTGATAGACAACTAAATCTGCCAGGCCTTCTCGTAAGGATGATCATTGTGGCTATCTTCTCCCTTCAGGATTTGACAGGAGGAATAACCAAAACCCTTACCGACTAAACCAATATTTGTGAGATTCCATGTAACAAAACACCCGTCTACAGACTTTACCACAGAATACCCGTGATCTATCCTTAAAGGCCTAATAGCTTTAACAAATGCTTTTCATAATAAACAGGTACAGGTCAGGCCTTCTACCTTTGCCATAGCTTTTATGAATAAACAGATTAGACCTATGGCTTGTGAAATAACTTTCTCTGATGAACCAATCAGGCCTACAGCCTTTATCATTGGCTTGTTATGATAAAACTATATCTATAGAATATACTATACTGAGTATTGACTTTCCCCCAAGGTAAGCAACAGGTACAGTCATAAAACTGCAAGCCAGCTGCGGTCCGTGCAGGTAACAGCAGTGGGGCTGTGTAAGGGGGGATTTCGAAGGACGATGCAGAGGGAAAATTAATTATTTATTTAATTTTCCCTTGGCATCGTCCCTCGAAATCCCCCCTTACCCCGCCCCAAAGCCCCACCACTGTTACCTGCACGGACTGCAGCTGCTGCAAACGTATACAAAATTATAGTTGGCAAAACAATGTACTGCCCCTCCTAGGAGTGCTGAACATGGATAAATATGCTGCCCCCTTTATTTATTTATTTATTTAGGGTTTTATATAGGGTAGCTAGACCCAAAGGTCTCTCGGATTGTGAGAGGACGTAACCAAAACTAAAACACAGTGGTTACGTCCTCTGACACAGAGGATGTAACAAACCCTAAAACACAGTAGTCTGTGAGATTGCATGTAACAAAATATCTGCCTACAAGGGTTTACAAAGAGATGGCTAGGGAATGCGTGATGACGGGTTATGCCTCCTTTCCCTGGGTTACCAACTGCAAGTGAAACTGGTGTTCTTGCTTTTAATTTGCCCTATCCTCATACTAATATAGCATGTGAGTAAAGGCCTGGGAGTGCCTCTGGTCATTAAACCTGTCTGTGTCCTGGAAGAACACACACAGAATGCCCTCAACGTAGGCATTGGACTACTGTCTATGTCCTGAGGGCACTGCATAAAACAGTGGTGGAAGAGTTCCGTGTTCTTTGACTCTATGGTGTAATCCAACTTTTTTCTATGTGTGAAGATGACACAAGCCTATCAGCTCTCTGTGCACATTTTTGCTGATATATGACACCCAGAACCTGTCTCTGTTATCCAGTGTGCATATTGAGTGCATGTCGATTACAAGCGAGTATAGCACATGCAGGGTAATAGAGCTCCACGTGTTGCGTGAATCTCAGTACATGGGACAGTGGGAACCATTTTGTCACAAGATAGAGGATGAGGACAGCTATCCCCACACAGTGCAAGTGTATTGCCTCTATTCCCATTGCTGGAGGGTGGAGACCCAATCATTAAAGGAGGGAGGATGGAGACAGGGCTACCTTTAGAAATTCAGTGAGTACTTTGATAGCAAAGGGCTACTAATTAGTTCTTCCTGAGCACTGTCATCTGCAGATAGTTCTGGGTGAGGCTGGGACTGTAGTTTCTATTGTTCAGGCTGAAGAAGTGTCTAAGCAGGGCCTGCCCTTTTCTGTATCCTACATTACTGCTTCATTAAGGCTGAGCCAGGTCAAGAGATCTCACACTTCATAATGCCCATGCTTCAGTTACCCCTGCCCGGAGCCAGCCAACTTGCTGCCTGCTGTAAGAGCCATCACTTTGCACAGAGGCTTTGTCCGATATCAGCCTGAGGATGACAAATGGTTATGAAGGCAGGATTTAAACCAACCTGATTGGTTGAAGTCTCAAGTTGTTCTTGACCAAGGAAGGGAGTGATTTGCAGAGTACTTGAAGAACGTTAGTGTAACTTGGTCTGGTGTCTTCTTGACAGCCAGCCTCGCAGAGGTGAGAGAACAGCTCCAGAAAGCTTTACTTTCTGCTGAAGGAGCTGAGGGTCTACCTATATACCTAGGAGCCTGCATGCCTGCCTTCTGAGAGATGGAAGGAGTCTGCATGGCCCTGCAGGAGGTGAGGCTGTCCATGAGGAGAAGCCTGGCATGTACCTAGGCTGTGGGATGTCAAGAGGAAACAGACTACTAAAGCGAGCCCAAGCACAATGCAGCTGAGTGGGTTGTCTCTATGTTCTGCGGGCTGCAGCTGCTGCACTGCAAGGACAGAGCATGGGGCTGTGGGGGCATAGAGACACAGTTGTGCCTGGCCTGTGCAGCCACCCCGGAGGCGGTCCTTGCTCAGTTTAGACCCACCGCGAGAACAACGAAGAGACTGCCGGTCACACTCCAAAGGGAGCATTGCGAACTGCTGCATATACACTAGACCACCATGGGTAAGATACTTGAATCAAAGTGAGCAGTGTGTGTAATAATAATAATCCACATTTGTAAAACGCGAACAATCACCCGTAAGGGTCTCTAGGCGCTGTGGGCCGTCGGGAAGATTAAGCAAGCTATTGCCCAGAGTCACATGGTGCTGGGCTAATCTGCTGCCGGTGATCAAACCGTGATCCCCAGATTCCGGAGTCAGTCGCTCTGGCTGCGGCCCCACACCTCTTCACTGTAATGGATTTGCGGGGGTCACTACAGACCGCATCTGTGTCTGATGCATGCTTTTGCCATCACAACTGGGGGGGGGGCAGCATTTAAGGAATCACTCTTGGTCAGTGCAGTGCAAAGGCCTGGGTTATATCACAAGGGGAAGGCATCACTTACTTTTACCATAAGTTCAGTTGAGTAGTATTTGGCACTGCTGTATGATTAAAAATACTTAATTTTGCTAGAAGATAAACACTGGACTAAGCATTGATGTTATTGTGTCTGTTGGTTGAGTGATGAGTTCTGATGTTCTGATGTTGGGCACCCCACAAACCTCCCTGAGAAGCCTGTAACCACTCACCCTCACTACTCTGAGATTCAAGTATGGAAGGGGACAGTTTGCAGAAAAATAGCAGCATGGACCACCAGGACACAAGTGGCAATTCACCTCATTTACCATGTTTGGGGACAATTTGGAGAACATTTGGTCTGACAATATGTTGTTTGCCAATAAACAAATTAGGCCAACCCGCATTTGGCGTATGTTTGCCTAACAACAAAGATTTGATTTAGAATCGTATAGAATCTTGAAAACAAGCACTCTGCACTTTATTGTCTTTGCTGTAGCCAAGTTCTTAATGGCCATGTGGCAGATAAGGGGAACAATACTGAAAGGGTAATCCTTAACTCCCTATTGTGGAATGAACTGCACTGAATTGTACCGAATTGGGTTTTAATTTTTAGAGTCCACTATGAATTGATTCAATTAGTCCTTTGTTCCCCCATACTGTGGTCTTTCCCATATATTGTACGTTTTTATCTGTTTTAAATGTTTTATTGCATCTTTCATGGCCTAAATGGCCGAAATAAAGAAACTTTGGATTGGATTGGATTTATGACACCTGACATAATTCTTCCCAAGGAATCAATGTCATTTATCCTTTATCATTGGCTTGTCATCATAACCAGTTCAGCCCAAATATATGTAGCATAGCTTAATCACAAGACAACCATCAGTCATGCAGTAATAAAATGACAAGTATATACAAACTTACATTTGGGGAAATAATATAAAAGCCTTCAAAGCGGGATTAACAAGGTTTCCACAGTGCAGCTCTTCTACATTTGTGGTTTGTCGTATAGAATAATCAATAATAAAACCCTTGCATACTATGGTAATATGTGTTATGTTAGGTTATGTCTATTTGTATGCTGCACTAATCACCCGTGAGGGTATCCAGGTGCTTGAGGTGAGTGTCCTCTCAGAGTAATTCGAAGAGCCAGGTATTAAGCGTCTTGTGGAACTTAAGAAGTGAGGAGTAGGCTCTGGTGTGTTGTGGGATGCCGTTCCATGTTTTTGATGTGATGTATGAGAACTAACGACCTCCTGTTCTACTCTTGTGAATGAGGGGGATGTATGCAAGTAAGAGTGAGGATAAGCGTAGGCATCTGGAAAGGTCGTGAAAGTGTATGCAGTTGTTGAGGCATGGTAGACTAGTGTTGTGGAAGGCTTTGTATGTGTGGGTGAGGACTTTGAATTGGCTGTGTTTGTGAATGGAGAGCCAGTGAAGCTATCTGAGGTGTGGGAAGTCAAGTAGGAGTCTTGCTGCAGCATTCTGGATGATCTGGAGTCTGTCTAGGAGCTGCTAGGAGATTCTGGCATAGAGTGTGTTGCCACAGTCGAGCCGTAGTCGAGCCTGCTAGTGAGGGGTGCTTGCATGACGGTACGTCTGGTGTTCTGTGGCAGCAACTTGAAGATTTTTCGTAGCATACAGAATTTTGAAGCAGGAGGCGCCTACTGCATTAACTTGAAACCCCAGCCATTAACCTTCTGTACCCTTTTGATTGTATGGTGAATTAGAGCTCAGACTAAATTGAAATCACTTCACGCCAGCAGGTGCACTGTTGGCACCCCATGAATGCTGGGCAGGCAGCGATCTCCGAGATTACATTCAATCATTTAATCAATCAATCAATCAATCAGGGTTTGCAATACATGGCTACTCACCTGTGAGAGTCTCATGGTGCTAGAGGGTGTGGGAGGTGGGATGCTGATCCATTTAAATTATGAGGTTCAGTCGAAGAACCAGGTTTTGAGATCCTTCCTGAATTGGATCAGCGATGGGGACTGTCTGAGGTGGAGAGGCAGGGTGTTCCATATCTTGGCAGCGAGGTAGGAAAAGGAACTTCCTCCGTTTTTAGTCATGTGCATCCGAGAGACAGTGGCACGGGCCAACTGGGTGAAGAGGAGGTGTCTGGTGGGTATGTGGAATGCGAGGAGGTGGTTCAGATATGCTGGTCTTGTGTCATGGAGGGCTTTGTAGGCGTGCTTGAGGAGCTTGAAAGTGATTCTTTTGTTGACTGGGAGCCAGTAGAGTTCTCAGAGGTGTTCGGTGATGTGGCCGCGGCAGGGGATGTTGAGGACCTGTCTGGCAGCATTTTGAACGTTCTGTAGTTTCCTGAGGAGTTCTGGGTGACGCCAGCGTAGAGTGCGTTGCCGAAATCGAGTCTGCTTCTGATGAGTACGTGGGTGACTGTTTTTCTGGATTCGGTAGAGATCCATCTGAATATCTTTCGAAGCAGGCAAAGCGTGTGGAAGCATAATGAGTAGACAGTGTTGATCTGGCAGTTCATTGTGAGCGAAGAGTCCAGTATGATGTTGAGGTTTTGGGTGTGGTCCGTGAGGGTGGGAGGGGTTCCCAATGCCGAGGGCCACCATTAACAAAATGTGTGTCCATAGAATTTAATAGTATAACAGGAATCCATCTTAAAGACCTTTAAGCTTTGAAAAAATGTTTACACAGTAAATATGTCAGGCCTATTGTCTTTGCCATAGCATTTCATAATAAATAGATAAGATCTTTGGCATCTGACATAACATATCCCCCAATGAACAAATCAAGCCTATGGCCTTTATTGTTAGCTTGTAGCCATAACTAACTTGGGACTACTGTATTATGTATACACTGGCAACCTTTAGACATAGTTATAAAATTTTAGATATATTAAAAATTATACTTACAAAGCAATCCACAACTTATCTCTAAAGAGCATAACAAGAATTACTATATTGCAATTCATCAACCACTAGGGTTCTTCAGAGGAGGGTGCTGAACACAAAAACCTTGTCAAAGGTCTAAAACAATCTACCCTTAAAAGTTTATTGGCTTTAACAAATGCTCTCGAAAATAAATATGTCTGGCCTACTACCTTTGTAGTAACTTTTCAAATACATCAAACATATGGCATCAACATATTCCCAGTAAACCAGTCAGCCCTGCAGCCTTGATGACTGGCATGCCACCATAACCAAGTCTGGCCTAGTGCATTTAGCATACGGTTTCCCTCAAAGCAGCTATCAGATATACAGTCATGAGAATACAAATATATACAACACTGAAAGTAGCGCAACAAAATGCAATCCATCCTCAGAGGACCTAACAACAATCATGACAGAGTAACTGTTCCACATGCAGAGTTCTTCAGAGCAGGTGATAAACATCAAACCCCTTGCCTGCTATGGTAATCTATGAGATTGTAAGTAACAAAATACCTCTTTATAGGCTTAAATACAAAATACAAACAATCCACCGTTAAATACCTGTTTGCGTTAAAATATGCTTTCCACCACATTCAACTCAGTGATGCTATATTAAGCATAAGAAGCCCCACAAGGCAAAGAGGGCAGCACAAATACTTTGTAGTGAATCTATACAACTTCAGCCCATTCAAATGCTGTACTCAAGGTAATCAACAGCTGGGTGGAGCCAACTCCCTTCTCTCAGTTGTGCTTCTTAAACCTCTTTTTTGGTTATCACATCAAGTCCCTTTGCAGCTTGACTGTCAAGGCGGCCCTAGAAACCTCTCAGATTTCAGTTTATCTCTTGCCAACTTGTGAAACGTGTTGGGTGTCTTAGTTTCACTAATTGGCAAAGCGTTAGGCTACAGCTGTGCTTGTTATGATCTCCAACTGCTTCGAGCCAGGACACAACAAGACAAAAGAATATGATGGCCCAATAAGGGATTTATTTGCATCCCTTTGCAGGTCGCTGGTCCTATTAGGGAAGCATATAGAAGATGTGCCTTCGCCGCTTTTGTATCCCATCGCTGAGTCAGCATTCTGTACTGGAATACAACCAGGATGATTCTTTCTGGCCATCCCAGATTATGGATCTGGTTCAAGAATAGCTGTATTCTTGCTGGACCTCACTCTGTTCCAGCAGTGAATGCAGTAGTAAGGCTTGCTTTGTGTGACATAAGCATGATGGGCTGAAGTTCAAGGAACTTCTTGACTGGCTGTCACTACCCAGTTATAGTTCTTGGCAGGTGATCTCTCCCTCTGAAGAAATCAAATCATACGTGTGTTCCTTCTTCAAGCAAAACAGGTTTTCTCTCTCCCTGTGGGAAATTGAATATTTTCGTTTGTTCTCCTACACTATGGTGATGCTGATGCAAGGCTCTTAAATCCTTGCACCACCCACAGGGTGACTGTCTTGTGAGACCACCATTGGGACAGTGAGCGATAATGACCATTAAGGAGGACACACCGGTTTGGGTGTGAAGGTCACTTCGATATTTATTTACAAACTTCAAGTGCAAAGAATTGATCGAACATATTTAATTTTGATACAGATGTACAAAGCACATTCACTTGAGACAGTAGATTGCTTAATGTGAACATTGAATGTGAATTGCCATAAGAACCACCAGGATTCCCAACATAAACATACAAGAACAGTCATCCTGACCAACCCCGGCCAGTACCAAGTTCCCAGCCAATTGCTGCAAAGGTTAGCCCACAAGAGAATTCCAGAAAGACAGCCGCGCCCATAGAACTAAACAGTTCATAAAGAAGGATCCATTCCCTTAACTTCCACAATCAAACCTTTTAGCAATAAGTTTCAGATAGCTAAATACATATTCTAAAATTAATTGATCACCCAACATTTTTCAACAGCATGAGATGTATGGGAAATGAATCTAGCTCCCTGGTAAAGAAGTGTAAGGTGCCTAGACCCCTGGCCATAAGGACAAAGTATCCATCACCCCTCTGAGCTGCCAAGAACCGAAGGCGTGCATTCTGCTAGGAGCCCTTCGAGCTCTCGTCTCTAAAACGGTTTAATAGTTTGCAAAGCAGGCAAGAAGCAAGCCCCAAGTGGAAGCTGTCAAAGCCCTTTGCCCGTCTATTGGCCTTGGCTGCCATATCGACGACAGGCCTGATCAATTTGCAGCCTATATTTTAAACTACTGTCCTAGGTATGGGGAGTTTGTAGCCCTACTGATTTAAATCAAGATATTAGACCAGTGGTTCTTAACCATTTGACTCCTGTGGACCCCCACTGAATCACTATTGTAACCCGTGGAACCTGGCAAAAGTGATTTCTAGGACGTGGACCTCAATTTTTTTTTTTTTAAACTACAGAAACATCTATACACCACACAAAATGATTTTTTTAGATTAACAAACAAAATATGCAAACATGAAAATGTTTATGGTTAGAGCTTTTTAAAATGTGGTTTTATTTCTAAAACATAAAAAGTGATATGATAGAGTCAAACATGTGGCTATTTTTTGCTCATAATGTAGGCACTCTTTGTCAGTGCATACTGGTTATTCAGTTGAGGTCATCAATTGTCCAGACTACTGTTTCCTGTACAGGCTTTGCTCCCAATAATCAAGCTAAGCAAACCAACTTAATTTTTTTTCTCCAGTTTTAAATCCTTCGCATCTATAGAGGATTTTTAAATGTTCAATTTAGCATTTTGCTTTTTTATGCTTATATACTTTATAAATTTGCTAATATTTATAGACAGCAGTGGACCCCCAGATTAAGCGTCGCACACCACCAGGGGTCTGCGGAGCACAGAATAAGTATTTCGGAAAATGTATTACCGAGCCAAATTTAGAAAAGCACTGAAGACTTAACTCCTCAATAGTGCTTCATGCCTTCGTCATGTCCACTTCAGCCAGAGTGACGTCTAGTGTAGAGAGCGTTTTTAAATCCATGTTAAAGGCTTACTCATTCACTCATCTTTTTCCCTACTCCATTATCCTCTAGTTTTCTGACATCGCCCCATTGATGTTTCCCATTGAATTCCTCACATTTCAAGTTTGAGACACACCCAGTGCTGCCAATAGGAGATTTCACTTCCAAACTTTCTGGGCATCTTCTGGCAGACTTCAGACTGTGACCACATTCAAGATTTGAATTGATGTTACCTGCTCTCTTCAAGCGACACTTTGGGATATGTGTGTCTACTCCATGCCACTGGCACTGCGAATGAAAGAATACCCCTGGCTGCTTCCTACTGATATGTTTTATTTATTGTATTCATTATCATGCAAGAAACAGTAGTACTTCGTCCAGAAACACTAGTATATAAGTAAGGCATAAGCCCTTGTTCGGACACTCATTTAGGGCTGATTATGAATAGGCCGATAATGATCTCATCTGACAAAACTCAGACACAAATTGTTTGGAATTTATTGGAATTATTGCCTAGTACAATCTTTTGGGGAATAACTTGAGTATTTTAGTGCCCACTGCACCAAAACCTCTGCATTGAGAAGTATATACGGCCTTGATTGTTTTTAAACACAGGAAAGTTATAGATTATTAAATCTAACACAGGTGAGTTTTTTGTACCGCACATATCCTGAACTCAAGTATTTGAAGGTGCTCGGATGAAGAGTTAGCCTAAAATCACAAAATTTGGTCAAGAAGGGAAGCCAAGTTTGATCCTAGATTTTCCAGTTTCACGTAGGGGGATGAGAGTAATTCAGCCACTAGGAGGGTATCTTTTACTAACATCAAACGTTAATGCTTAGTTTAAGTAGTGTAAACCTTGCATACGGGCATAAGAGCTTCACAAAAGGCGCAGACTTCGTTGCCTGTGTTTTTTACAAGATGCAGAGCACAGGCTTGGATTTTAACCTGGTTCTCCATGTTACATGCATGGCATGTATAGCCACTAGGCCGCATGGCCTCCCATGAAAGCCCGGCTCCTTTTGGGCTCGAGGTTCCAATTGGACCTCGATCTCAGTCAGAGCCAAGATCTGGCTCGAGCTTTCAGTGGCTCGCCCACCTCTAGGGCTTCAGGAAAAGGAAGAGGACAAAGAAGGGGTTGAAGTGGGAATTTGGAGAAGGAGGTCAGAGAGGTGAGATGGGCCGGTCAGAGGGAGGTCAGAGCTGGAGGGCAGACTGCGGGGACAAGGAGCCAGGTCAATGCCAGAGGTCATTCACCCAATCCGGGATGTGTCAGGCGGCTGGAGGGTGGGGGTGCGCTCTCCCCCTCTCTCCCTGCTGTGTCTGCAGTCTCCACTTTGCTGTCGCCTTCAGTTTGTGAACCATGTGATTTTGCTGCAGTGGAGCAGAGGAGAGCCGCGGGAGCCGGGAGAGGACACGCCACGCCAGCTTCCACCCTCGGTGAGTACCCGGGCCCCGGACTGCACAGACCGCGCGGACCTCGCGGCTCCGTCTGCCTCAGACCGGTCTGCTCTCCTCCTCCTCGGTTTCCATCTCCCTCCACTGCCTTCACGCATGATTTCTGTACACACCGCACGTCTAGGGTACAACGTCGTAATCGAGTGCGCATCTTTCTGTCTCCCGCCCTCTTTGTTGTTCATATTCTTTCCTTCTCCGAGCACTCCCAGCTCACGTCTGTCAGGGGCCGCCTTTCTTGAGCTGCAAAAGCCCCTTCCTGACCTCCCCCCCACCCACCCCTCCAGTACTTTCCTTCTCGCGCGCTATTCAGCCCATCCATTCGCGTGCCACGACGTGCAGTGATATTTTTAAAGGCACCCCTGTGTTTTAGTGTTTTTTTAACCCTAATATTGCGCCAATGTTTTTATTTGGAGCCTCTGGAAAATATTATGCTGCATCTGTTCTCTCCTAGAAGCAAACTTAGGCAATATAAGCGCCCCAGTGCCCCACATAGGGATGATAAGCGCCGTATACCTGCTGCAATACAACAGAATACAATAGGCATTACAAGTTTAAACGCCGGTTTCTAAGGTAAATATTCATATGACTGGGAAAATATTTATGACAATTATTTTTTTTTTACATGGAAAGCCGCAATATGCCCACTGCCTTGGCACCGAAGTTGACTTATTTTTAGTCAGAAGGATACATGTGGTCAAGCAAAATGCCATCATTCCCAGTGAAAAGAACGTTTGAGGTGGGGTTGGAATAACTATAACCAGATGGCATACTTTAAACTGGCAGGGATGACAAAAAAGTTTAAAAAACGAAAAGAATAAACATTGACTAATTAAACCTCTGGACCAGGCACTCAAGTGTGCTTTTTATGTGGATGTGCATGATTAGGCAAAATGCTGTCACTCACATTGCTAAAGTGTACATGACTGAAGTGGGCTGACCCATTGCCCCAGGCTTAATGCTCTAGTTCACAAAAGCAACATGCCAATGATGGCTGAAACTGGCGCACCAGCTAAAGCGTCTGTAGGACAGGCTTAAAAAAAGAGAATGAGCAAAGTACATCACACTCAGGGCTGGAACTGGAAAAAATACTCCAGGAACCCATAAATTGATGGTCAAGGTGTGGCAGAGGAAATTGGGGGTGGACACACTGGGCGGAGCTTGAAAAGCAGAGTCTCTGACAATCAACGTATGGATATCTTAAAAAAAAAAATCAGCTTCAAAGAAATTGCCAACAAGGACAAATGTGGAAGCAGGTCTGTTGTAGCTTACTTAGCCATAAAGAGGCTGCATTTTAAAATATCTTACAGGGTTAAGACACCTGCTGCACAGATCTCTGTGTACTCAGCAATTTTTAGGTACTTACAGTAACAGTAAGAAAACTCTGGTGGTTAATGCAATTCTGAAAGAGATCTGCATTTTATCTAGTTACAATTTGGACTCCGAGTATCACAGAGGGTTAAAGATGCTGCTGAAAAGGACAAACAGATCACATATTTGTATTCTATATAGATAAGTAAGTGGGCTACTGCTTTTGACACTGAGATCATTTTGTTACTTCCAGTTCATAAGTTGCCATACTTCTGATTAGCACAGTTTGTGTTTACCGGCATCATGGCGCTCCACGCAAACTGTAAGTCATGGGTTTAGTTCCTTATTGTTTTTCTTCTCAATCTGTTGTTATTCTAAGATTGCAAAGAAGGGCACCTCTGGGAATTATTAACGTTTTGTTAGTACAGACAATCCCAATGACTGTTTTATGTTTTATATCCTGACTTTGTGTTTCCCAGATGATTTACTCTTAAACTGTAATGTCTACAAGTATGGCTGATTTGTGATTCCTACACCTTAGAACCCTCGTTGTCTTCAGTAACATTTCCCCTACATTGATTTACTCACTTGTATGATTCATTGCGTCTCTGTGCATGATATAAAGTGCTCTGACACCCTACACTGGGAGAAGTAGAGCTGTAAACTAAATGAAAAAGAAATTAGTAGGTGCCATTTAAATAATCATAAGAGTAATGACTGATATACACAGATAAATCTTGCATTATTACACTGCATTGCACATTTCTTTCATAGGTGGGTTTAGCAAAGTCAAAAACCTGCCTCCTAGTCATAGTTTGTCTAAAGTACTTGTGCATTTATAAGCTGTGGGCTTTTGTTTCCTCCCATTGCATTGGCATCTAGGTATTAGGCTCCAGGAAGCTCCCAGACAGGATGATACATGATCAAAAGAAGGGCTGATACCCCTTTAAATCAGGCCTTTGTGTGCAGCTGGCAATAAAAATAAGAAAGACGCCTCGATCCCGCTGGTTGCTGCTTCGAACGAAATGCAGGTAACATGCAGGCACTGCAGAATTCTGTCCCGGTGTAGGAAACTGATACAAGGACAAATTCCTCCTATTCCCGTAGGTTGGCTGGATTCCAGAAATAGGTGCCTGAAACAGAATCCGCGCAAGCCCTCTACTTCTCAGCACTGATCGCACATATATAATTTACTGCCCCTCTGTGAGGCACTTTAACATAAAAATAAATCAGACCTTGAGAAGAGATGCAAAATGTTTGGGATTTTTGGCATTCTACCACGAGCATAGACGTTGTGTTTGCTGCTGGCCACCACGCCCGTATCCGTTATCATAGCTTATCGTGAACACTACAGAGCATTACAGAAATGTAACTGATGCATGTCTTAGACCTTTATCCTACTAAGAGTGAGATTTTTGAAACGATCAAACTTTGTTTTTTGAGCCCTGAAGAAGTCTCGACTGAGACGAAACGCGTTGGCTAAAAGAGAATCACTTTTGTGCTATCTGGATTTTAAGTGTTTGGATTATCCAATAAAGAATATATCTCGACTATCAGTGAATTCTGGACCTGCTTTCTGTATCACTTTCTTGGACTTACTTAATGCGAAAGGAAAGCTATGTTATTTCTTGATGGGTGCTAATTCTAATTTTTTACGGGCTCGGCGACGTCACCACTTCGTCAGAAGTGGGGAGGAGCTGCGAGCCGTATTGTTAAGGGGGTTTGTGGCTCATGCTGGAAAAATTCCTCTCTGCTCGTGCTTTAGCAGTGCTTTATTTTATCATCTGCATGGTGATTGGTCCTCGCGGTGCTGTCTTTTTAGTTGTCTTGATGCGATAGGGCATATAGAATTTTCGTCCGCCATTTTTGGCATTTTCTGTGCGGTTTCGCGCACGGCAGTCCATTAATTTTAATTAGGAGCCGTCAGGGTGCCCTTCTAATGCAATGCAGATGGTGGGAGCGCGTTCACCATTCTGCATTGCATGTATCGTGCGCGCGTTCGTCTGCAGCGTGTAATGTGAGTGCTCAGGCTAGCGCGTACTGTAAGTGTTCTCCATCACGCTGTCGCACTGCGTATTCTCTATCACACTACACTGTAAATGGCACTGCGTATTACACGCATACATTGCGCACCCCAAAGGGTCGAAACGTGATACCGAGTGTAGCACTGTGGCCCGACAGTGCTTACAGTCGCATGCAGTTTGTGCGTGAGGGGAAACTCCTCCAGGTAACCGAAGTGACAGTTGGAAAGGGGGGGCGGGGGAAGTCACATGAATAGAAAATAAGTGAGTGGGTGGCATCTTTTTCCATTGGTACAATAGAGGGTGTGTGCGCCCAACACCCAATCCCTTCCCTCCGATGTGTCACTTATAGCGTCACACCTCCTACCCGCACTAAATAAACGTGTTTTGGCGGGGTATTCAAAGCGCTTCCCTCTCTCAGCGCGGGCAGCCTTATTTCTCTAGAGCCGATTGTGTAGGTTTAAGGGGCTAAGAAAGAGGTCACTGGTGTCGGGTCGCGGTGCAAGGGCGCAGGTAAGGGTCAACATGCATCTAATTATTTTGAGCTCTTAATTGTGATGTGCTCTAGTCGTGTTTCTGAAGTGATACAAGGATTGAGTTAAGGGGGTTCGGGGACTGGCAGTCTTGCAATGCGTGCACTGGCATCGAACACTGAACATGTGATGGATTCTGACCTCATTCTGTTTACCACAAAGGGCTTAGATATTCAAGACTTGTAAGCGCTAGAAACTTTGATGATTTAGTCGTTGTGACATCTCCCCTCTCCGCTTAATATACTGCAAGGCTCATCCAGGGTGCGAAAAACATCTTAAATGATTACGCTTCCGGGCAGCATGTAGATGAAATTCCCCAAAAGAGCCTTCGCATGGAAGAGGATTGCACCTCTTAACGCACGCAGTCCTACAGCACTGGGCACCCTGAGATCACAAATGGAAACATCCTAACATGAGACATAGGGGGTAATTGTTTGGATGCGTTATTAACATATCGTACTTTATAATTAGCCCCGTATCGGAACGTGTATGTTGAGCGGAAAGCTTGTTTTGAAGGAAGAGCGAAATTAGAACCCTGAAAGACAGGCAGCCGAAATAGGGCTAATAACACAGAGTAGTTAAGATATGAATTTTAGCAAGCGTCAACTAGCGCTAAGAGCTGCATGTTCAATATTCAGTGTAACGCGCCACTATTACCCACCTCCACCGCGCGCGCACACACACCCCCACAATCAAGCCAAAGTTATTATTTTTTTTAAAATAGCATTTCATTTTCAGATAAAATCCGACGTATGGAAAATGCAAACACAGTAATACTGTACCAATGCGGTAGGTAATCTTAATGGAACAACAGTTTAGGTGATGTTCCAGAATAGAATGAGTAAGGTGTAAAACCAGATGTGGAATGTTCCAGGGCATAGCTGACAGGGCTGTCATCGCGTTTCCTTTGCTTTGTTCTGTTTTCCTGTTGACCTGTTTTCGTATGGCGTAGCTTCCTGTCGCCCCCCGTTTCTTTTCATCTCAGTGTACTGCACAAGCGCCTAGATAACCCCCATCCTGGCGGAGTACCCCCACCAGAAACTTCACTTGTTCCTCTTGATCTGTGTATGGGGAAACTTTCCTTCTTGGAAACCAAACAGCGCCTAAAGCCACAAGTAACTACTTCTAATGTCCTGCCCTTTCGAAAATGTAGCGCCTATGGTCCAGAGAGTTGTGCGATTAAACTGCAAGCCCCCACGCTCGGTGTCAGCACTCACTGCATAAGGTTCTTCCCCCTCTGTTAATTGACTAACACTCGTAATTCCCCGCCCCCCCTACCGAAATCACTGCCACTCTGGCTGTAGTGCAATACACTAGGCGCTATACGAACAGATAAGCACCCATCCCCTGAGTCTCGCGGCCCGCACAGTTGGACTGGAACCACTCATAACCTCGCCTCTCCTTGTCCCCCCCTTCTATATCACCTCGGATCTCACGGGTTCCCCTGACTGTTCCGTATATGAGCATCTAGGCGCTATGTGACTCCACTCACTGCTAGGCTCGCCCCCGCAACCTCTACAGCGCCCCACCAAGGCGAGGACGGATGATAGCTCGCACTCTCCCCACTCTCACTGAATTTACTGCACCACACCTGGATACCTGGGAGTGTAGGCACTATATGGCTCGATGGCTCATAGCCCTGTGTGCGAATGTTCCTTTTCTAGAAAGTTTCTGACAGTGAGTGCAGAGTGACAGTGAGTGCAGAGTGACAGTGAGTGCAGAGTGACAGTGAGTGCAGAGTGACAGTGAGTGCAGAGTGAGTGCAGAGTGACAGTGAGTGCAGAGTGACAGTGAGTGCAGAATGAAAGTAAAGTAAAGTCCACATTTGTAAAGCGCACAATCACCCGTAAGGGTCTCTAGGCGCTGGGGGCCGTCGGGAAGATTAAGCGAGCTATTGCCCAGAGTCACATGGTGCTGGGCTAACCTGCCGCCGGAGCCGGGGATCGAACCGTGGTCCCCAGATTCCAGCGTCAGTCGCCCTGGCCGCGGCGCCACAGTGAGTGTAGAGTGACAGTGAGTGCAGAGTGACAGTGAGTGCAGAGTGACAGTGAGTGCAGTGACAGTGAGTGCAGAGTGAGTGCAGAGTGACAGTGAGTGCAGAGTGACAGTGAGTGCAGAGTGACAGTGAGTGCAAAGTGACAGTGAGTGCAAAGTGACAGTGAGTGCAGAGTGACAGTGAGTGCAGAGTGACAGTGAGTGACAGTGAGTGCAGAGTGACAGCAAGTGACAGTGAGTGCAGAGTGAGTGCAGAGTGACAGTGAGTGCAGAGTGAGTGCAGAGTGACAGTGAGTGCAGAGTGAGTGCAGAGTGACAGTGAGTGCAGAATGAGTGCAGAGTGACAGTGAGTGCAGAGATAGTGAGTGCAGAGTGACAGTGAGTGCAGAGTGACAGTGAGTGCAGAGTGACAGTGAGTGCAGTGACAGTGAGTGCAGAGTGACAGTGAGTGCAGAGTGAGTGCAGAGTGACAGTGAGTGCAGAGTGACAGTGAGTGCAGAGTGACAGTGAGTGCAAAGTGACAGTGAGTGCAGAGTGACAGTGAGTGCAGAGTGAGTGCAGAGTGACAGTGAGAGCAGAGTGACAGTGAGTGCAAAGTGACAGTGAGTGCAGAGTGACAGTGAGTGCAGAGTGACAGTGAGTGCAGAGTGAGTGCAGAGTGACAGTGAGTGCAGAGTGACAGTGAGTGCAGAGTGACAGTGAGTGCAGAGTGAGTGCAGAGTGACAGCAAGTGACAGTGAGTGCAGAGTGAGTGCAGAGTGACAGTGAGTGCAGAGTGAGTGCAGAGTGACAGTGAGTGCAGAGTGAGTGCAGAGTGAGTGCAGAGTGACAGTGAGTGCAGAGTGACAGTGAGTGCAGAGTGACAGTGAGTGCAGAGTGACAGTGAGTGCAGAGTGAGTGCAGAGTGACAGTGAGTGCAGAGTGACAGTGAGTGCAAAGTGACAGTGAGTGCAGAGTGACAGTGAGTGCAGAGTGACAGTGAGTGCAGAGTGACAGTGAGTGCAGAGTGACAGTGAGTGCAGAGTGACAGTGAGTGCAGAGTGACAGTGAGTGACAGTGAGTGCAGAGTGACAGTGAGTGCAGAGTGAGTGCAGAGTGAGTGCAAAGTGACAGTGAGTGCAGAGTGAGTGCAGAGTGACAGTGAGTGCAGAGTGAGTGCAGAGTGACAGTGAGTGCAGAGTGAGTGCAGAGTGACAGTGAGTGCAAAGTGAGTGCAGAGTGACAGTGAGTGCAGAGTGACAGTGAGTGCAGAGTGACAGTGAGTGCAGAGTGACAGTGAGTGCAGAGTGACAGTGAGTGTAGAGTGACAGTGAGTGCAGAGTGACTGCAGAGACAGTGTGTAAGGGTGCAGGGTGCACATTGTGTGAGTGTGCAGAATGCGTGTGCAGGATAAACAGTGTGTGACTATGCAGGGTGACATTGGGAGTGTGCGGGTGAGCAGTGTGTGAATGTGTAGGGGCAGTGTGTGAGTGTGCAGAAAACACCACACACACATACACCACACACACATACCACACACACACACCATACACACATACACCACACACACACCACACACACATAACGCACACACAAACCACACACCTCAGTCTCTCAACACCACAGACTCGTCACCACTCAACACAACACACTCACCACCACACTTACTCCCCAGGCTCACCCCCACAGACTCACCACCACACACTCACCAGTACACAGAAAACAACACACACAACAACACACCCCCAGCCGTCAATGAATGCTTTCACCATGCACAAACACCAACAACCATCAGCCATCTGTGCACGCTTTTACCAAGCACACACCCACCAGCCGTCAGTGCACCCTTCCACCAGGCACACACACCTCCAGCCGGCAGTGCACTTTTCCACCAAGCACACACACCACCAGCCATCAGTGCACGCATCAATTGTTAACGCATCCACAATTAACTATTGTAGCAATCGCAGTATGGTACACTTTACTTTTAAACATATTCATCTAAAGCACAGCATGCCACCATTGGTAAAATTACAATCCAACCCACATAATTCCACTACACACTCCATAACACATGGCGAAAAGACATTGCCATTTACAATGCCATTAGCTCAAACTCAAAGCCGACCCGACGAACCTACAACGCCGCCGAACTCATCGCTCTCAACACCAGCGGCATCCCGGGATGCCACCGAGCCACCCCGAAGAACACCCACGGACCCTTCAGCTGCCACGCCTGCAAGTTCTCCTGCGTCCGGACCTGCCCTGCACCAGCACCCGCCAGACCGAACACCAGCAGCAACCACCTCAAGTGCATCCTGCTCAACACCCGCTCCGTCCACAGACACGCCATCGAACTCTGGAACCTCCTCGACACCACAGCCCCTGACGTCGCCTTCCTCACGGAGACCTGGATGAACGCCTCCTCAGCGCCTGACATCGCCATCGCCATCCCAGAGGGCTACAAGATCACCCGGAGGGACCGCACCGCCAACCAGACGGGAGGAGGCATCGCCATCATCCACAGGGACACCATCCGCATCACGACCAACACCGACGACACCCTAACAACCGCCGAACACCTGCACTTCCAGATCCACACCGACCCGAAGACCACCCTCAGAGGCACCCTGATCTACCGACCCCCGGGACCACGCACACGATTCAGCGAGGACATCGCCGACTTCATCAGCCCGCATGCCCTCCCCTCCGCCGACTACATCCTCCTGGGGGACCTCAACTTCCACCTGGAGAACAACAGCGACCGGAACACCACCACCCTGCTTGACAACCTCGCCAACCTCGGACTCAAGCAGCTGGTGTCCACCCCCACCCACCTCGCCGGACACACACTCGACGCCGTCTTCTCATCCAGCAAAGACATCGCCTTCAGCCACGCAACAGGACTCCACTGGACGGACCACAGCTGCGTCCACTTCACCTTCAAAAGAACGACGATCCACCACCACCAGCAACAGGTTGCCCGTAGAAGCTGGAACAAGATCACAGCCGACCAGCTCACTGCCTCCCTGAGCCAGCACCCTCCGGCCGGCTCAACGAACCCCAGCCAGGCCGCCGACAACCTCACGAAGTGGATCAGCAACTGCGCGGACGAACTCGCCCCTCTGAAGACCCCGCCCAGCAGACCCGGCAGCAGAAAAACCCCATGGTTCACCGACGAACTCAAGAACTCCAAGAAGAACTGCCGAGCCCTCGAGAAAGGGTGGAGAAGGGAACCAACAATGAACAACATGTCCACCCTCAAGCTCGCCACCCGGAAACACCACCAACTGATCCGCGCCACCAAGAAAACTGCATACAAGGACCGCCTGGACAACAACGCACACAACTGCAAGGAACTCTTCAACATCGTGAAAGAGCTCTCCAACCCCAACGCCGGAAACAACGACATCACCCCATCGCAAGACCTCTGCAACTCCCTCGCCTCCTACTTCCACAACAAGATCGCGGACATACACAACAGCTTCAACATCCAACCAACACACGTCAAAACCGCAACAACGCCACCCACCACCACCCTCCGCGCCTGGACCCCGATCAGCACCGAAGACACCATCCGCACGATGAACTCCATCCACTCCGGATCTCCAACCGACCCCTGCCCTCACCACGTCTTCAACAAGGCCGACGCTGTCATCGCACCCCACCTGCGGGACATTATCAACACCTCCTTCGACACCGCCACCTTCCCTGAGAGCTGGAAGCACGCCGAACTCAGCGCTCTGCTCAAGAAACCTACAGCGGACCCCACCGAACTCAAGAACTACCGTCCCATCTCGCTCCTCCCGTTCCCGGCCAAAGTCATCGAAAAGACCGTCAACAAACAGCTGGCCGCCTTCCTCGAGACGAATGGATCCCTCGACCCCTCACAGTCTGGCTTCCGAGCCAACCACAGCACCGAAACCGCCCTCATCGCCGCCACCGATGACATCCGTACCCTGATGGACAACGGAGAAACAGCGGCCCTCATCCTCCTGGACCTCTCCGCGGCATTCGACACTGTCTGCCACCGCACCCTAGTACAGCGCCTTGGCAACATCGGAATCCAGGAGAAGGCACTGGAATGGATCACCTCCTTCCTCGACGGAAGAACACAGAGAGTCCGCCTACCACCGTACAAGTCAGAGGCCACCGAAGTCATCTGCGGCGTCCCTCAAGGATCCTCGTTGAGTCCCACCCTCTTCAACGTCTACATGAGCCCCCTAGCGGCCATCGCACGCCAACACAACCTCAACATAATCTCCTACGCCGACGACACCCAGCTGATCCTCTCCCTGACCAACGACCCCGCCGCCGCCAGAGCCAACCTGCACGAAGGGATGAGAGATGTAGCCGAGTGGATGACGACCAGCCGCCTGAAACTGAACTCAGACAAGACGGAGGTCCTCATCCTGGGCTCCTCGCCCTCCGCCTGGGACGACTCCTGGTGGCCGCCCGCCCTGGGCACCGCACCCAAACCGACGGACCACGCACGCAACCTGGGCTTCATCCTGGACTCCTCCCTCTCCATGACCAGACAAGTCAACGCCGTCTCCTCGTCATGCTTCAACATCCTGCGCATGCTACGGAAGATCTTCTGGTGGATCCCCACCGAGACCAGGAAGACTGTCACCCAGGCCCTCGTCACCAGCCGACTGGACTACGGCAACGCCCTCTACGCCGGAACCACTGCCAAGCTCCAGAAGAGACTCCAGCGGATCCAGAACGCCTCAGCCAGACTCATCCTCGACATCCCACGAAACAGCCACATCTCCGGGCACCTGAGAGACCTGCACTGGCTCCCCGTCAACAAAAGAATCACCTTCCGCCTCCTCACCCACGCACACAAAGCCCTACACGACCAAGGCCCGAGCTACCTCAACAACCGACTCAACTTCTACGCTCCCAAGCGCCACCTCAGATCAACCAGCCACGCCCTCGCCGCCGTCCCCCGCATCCGAAGAGCGACAACAGGAGGAAGGTCCTTCTCCTACCTGGCCGCCAAGACCTGGAACTCCCTCCCGACCGACCTACGCCTGACCCAGGACCACCTCTCCTTCAGGAAGAGGCTTAAGACCTGGCTGTTCGAGCAGTAAAGG
Source organism: Lissotriton helveticus (assembly GCF_964261635.1). Lineage (NCBI taxonomy): Eukaryota > Metazoa > Chordata > Amphibia > Caudata > Salamandridae > Lissotriton > Lissotriton helveticus. The sequence goes on along the minus strand of NC_136068.1, from coordinate 182,796,579 downwards.
CACCCCCCCCTCCTAGCGCCTTGAGACCCTACGGGTGAGTAGTGCGCTCTATAAATGTAGTGATTGATTGATTGATTGAAATAAATCCGAGTCCGATTGCATTTCTAATGCTTGTTCTTATTTGTGATTTGGGTCTCTGCCCAATCGGAAGTAACGAGGGTTGTACTTCCTGTTTTTTTTAGAGCACCATCACTATACTATTAAGCCATTTATACTAACAGGTGCAGTAGTTTGCCTCGACCCTTTTGTGTTCTGCCTGTGAACATAAGTTTGCACGCAGAGTTAAAAAGCATGCTCTTGACAAAGAAGGAATATTCTTCAGACCTTTTTTGAATTTGGGTTAAAATATGTAAGACTTTTGTTTCTAATAGGGGCAATATACCAACTCCCAGTCCACACCATCTGGGCAAAATTCGAACATATTAAGTTTCCCAAAAAATGAATAAACAGGCAAAAGGTTATGAACCGAGTTGTACATACCATTAGGAACACCATAAATTCTGTGTGCTCCAGTAACTTTGTACCTGTTTGAGCAAGAAATGATGATAATAATAATCGTAGTGGCCGTTTTCATATGTTGGAAATAGAGATATGGAGGCTTTGATATGCAGTTCTACTTATGTATGATTCTTTAAAAAAGACAAAATATATAATAGACATACAGTGGGCACTACATTATTAACTATAGGCAGAAGCACTGGAATTATGTAGCAGTGCTGGAGCAAATAATGCAAAATTGTTGACTTTATTATCTGCCAGGAAAGTACTAATTTCCAACATTATGCAGCACATTTAAAAGTAATATTATGCAGGAATACTCTATGTGGAAAGGTTTCATCTTGTTAGTACCACTTTTACCAGTGGTGGCCCATGCAGGTAAGAGCTGGGAATGGTGGAAGTGACAAATGCCGGAATAGTGAAAATAAATAAATAAAACCACTTACCTTGTGCTCGCCGACTCAGCGATGACTAAGTGATGCGGCGAGCGCAAGGTAAGTGTTTTTTTTTAAATGTATTTCTTTTTCACTATTCTATCGTTTGTCACTTCCACCGCCCAATCCCATACCCGGCCCCGCCGCTGCACTGCGCTTACCTGCACGGGCCGCCACTGAGTTTTACATCTGAATACACCAATCAGCAATTAAAAGGTTTTTGAGTGGAAGGGATGCACAGGTCCTAGCAGTGTATTGTGATTTATGCGCTTCACAATAGTATTGTACCCACAATTCTTACGTTTTTCCATCTAGTATAAGCACTGCTATTGGAGGACATCTCTTAACACCTATTCTATGCTACTGGGCGTCCACTAGAAGAGAGCAGTCCACACTAGGGGTGCTGAACATGCTGTAACGAAAAGGTGCAAGGGATCTCTACCAGTGGGCGGTACAACACATGCACATTTTTTTAAAGAATGTGTTTGTATCCCTTTAAGAAAGGAATACAATTATTTTTGCTGACATCTGCAAATTATGCAGTAGAATGTTGATTATGTGGTTTGCCAGGTAAATGTATAGTTATACAGACAATTCCATTGATCCTGAATATAAGCAATCACACTAAAGTGAGCAAGGATTTGGAAGGTCATAGAAAGCAGAGTATTTAGACACCTAGTTGAACAAGCATTTGCAATTCACTAGGTCTCGCATTACTGAAAGCATGAGCTATTGGTGTTGCATTATTATTTGCAGTACTAACAAAGGGGATTGATTCTGTTAAGGAATGGTCAGAGGCTGGAATCAGTAATCATGAATACAAAAGACAAGTTACCTCTGGCACCATAGATACAAGGAACAATTCTTATCCCAAATGATTTATTAATTAGCGTTGGGGTGTGTGTATCACTATTTTACTTCTTTTTCTTTTTTTGTAGTTGCAAAACAACAGAGCCCATCAAGGTGGACCCCTTATTTTTGTCATATACAATTAAGCATAGAAATCATACTGTTTTTACAAAAAACCACAGTGTATCCGTGAATTATATACAGTGCAACGATCAGTTATCAAATGTTATGTACATTTCAAGAGTGAGACAAATATATACACATTTAATCAAAAGGTACATAAACAGAAAAAGCATAATGTTCAGGAAAGAAGAAGTCCTATTGTTTTATACATCTGGGCAGTATACTGTGTTAGACTGTCCTCCAAATGTTTTTATTTATCTTTGCCAAATGAGAGTTCTTGGGAAACTGTCTTAGAGCACGAAGTAATAAAACCATTCGTTTAGAAAATGGTTGGGTTCAATTAGGGACCTGATTTCAATTAGGCTCGGCTGAGAGCCTCTCTCCAAAGGGCCAACGCGTTTCGACCTTCTAAGTGGCACGTTTTTGATGAAGGTCTTCGTCAGGGAGAATGGGTTTTCCAAACCAGGACTTGTGTACCTTGCTATTTCTTATAATGGCACCTTGGATTCTCTGGGGGGATCTTGATGTTTCCTTGACTCGTGTGTGCTTATTGTGTCTCGTGTTTTCCTCGGATCTCGGTTCAGGCGGAGGCTCGCTCTCCGTTTCCGCGTTTCCGGTGCTTGTCCCGATGTCGGTAAAGTTGGCAGCACATTCCGCGTCTCGCTCCTCGCATTATTATTTGCAACACCAATAGCTCAAATTTTCACTAATGCAAGACCTATTGCATTGCAAGTGCTTGTTTATCACTGCAAGCATGTGGTGTCACACAATTTAAAATAAAGACATATGTAAAGTTAAGGCAAGCAACAGTAGGTACCACACTGTAAAGCATTATTTAATATTGATTGAGTTTCTCTTCAATCAGCAATAATAATGCTTTGCAGAGAAATACAATACCATTCATGTGGGAAACTGCAAATAATAGTTAAAATATATGTGTCAAAACATACATGTTGTGTATTTTAGCTATATATTGATATAATTCTGCTTAAAGTGGTTTATTGCCAGCATGTCATAATTGTGAACCGCTGACTAAGGCTGAGTGAAGTAACACCAGAGTCATTGGAATTATGCGACATCAGAGGGACAATTTATGCGGCAGGGTTGACTAAATTAAGTGGAAGAGAAGGCAAATTATGCAGCTTGTGGTACATTCTGTGATAGTATTTATTATTTTCTCATTTTTACACTTGTTAACAGTGTTTGGGCATAGGGTGCACATCATTAGTGTTGGTTTATTATCTCCTAAATATAGTAATAAGCAACGGAAAGGTAACCAGTGAACCTATGCAAAGGGCCTTCCACTGTGCAGCAACATACATATGTGGCTGCGTTTTAGTAACTTTTTGGACCATTTAAGCAAGAAACAATTTTTTTTGTTAAATACTGCAGACTATACAGTAGATGATAGATTATGTGGCAAATATCTAATTATATGAAATGAATTCGTACTTGTATAGCGCACTTATACCCTGAGGCGTCTTGGCGCTGTACGCATACCGGTGTGGAACCCTTCCTGGCTTTTCCCTGTGAAATGCCCACTCCTGGGCACCCCCAAGGTGAAGCCAGGCATCCCAGCGCTGTTGGGGCCGTTGTGGAGATTAAGCAAGCCATTGCCCAGAGTTGCAGAGTGGGACCCATGATTAGAATAGGCACAGAGGCGAGAATTATCAGGTCAGAGGAAATTGAGCCCAAGACCAGCCGAGGCGGGAATTGAACCCTGGTCCCGGGCCAGACCTCTGCATCAGGGTCTGCCGCTCTAACCATTGAGCCACACTTCTCCACTGAAAAAGAACAAACACATAATTCCAGTGACCCAGAGTATATCCTACTTAGGGCCCTGCAGGACAAACACCAGCTCTATGCATGCCGCCAGTCTTATTTCGGGAGGTTTGACCCACCCGCGCAAATCCAGCACCACGGAGGCCGTGATTAGCGGGCAGAACTCCTTGCCAGGCAACAACAAGGCACTTTCAACTTTTAACCACCATGTCTCCGGCATTTTTTCTCAAGAGGTTTTACCTCTATTTCAAAGGAGTAAGCCTCAGAAAGCTAGTATTCAGCCTCGGGAAACGAATGCTTATCTGTAGAATCACGATAGATAGACTGAAATTGCTTCCTGTAGTTTGCTAAGTTTCCTTTATGTGAATCTTCATGTTATTGTCAGGATATAACTGTTCCTTGTAAGTTTTTAGAGAAAAACATGACATTGTGAACATCCCTCTAGTACATTTACTTAAGAAGCTTATATCCACGTCTAGCACTATGTACACCTCTCACGGGGAAATATTGGCAGTGTGCCGCGCAAAAACACATTCTGACTTGAGAACTTTGCTCAGGTAACAAAGACTTTGCCCATCAATGATGGTGCGTACCATCCAGAGGGGATACACTCTGCAGGAGTGCATGTTGTGTAAATGTCCCGTGGCACACTGAGTGATTGGGTGCATGGCCGGAATGGGAACCAAAGCCGGCCCTGGCAAAGTGCTCGCTGCCCCCACCCGGGGGGTTGTGGGTGCCGCCGAGCTCTTTGCCACGTCCGGTTTTCAGCGATTTTGTTACAGGGCCCATTTTGCAGCTTTGCTGTAAAAACGGCCCCCAAAAGCCCAAAACCGGCCCCATACCCGTGCGGCGCACCGGGGGATTGCCCGGTGCCCGCTATGGCCAGTCCGGCCCTGATTGGGTGATGAGAGAATTTGTAAACCGCACCATTACCCCTGAACGTGATGGAGGGGGAGAGAGAGGCCATATAAATGCAGAGAGCGTGGAGCCAATGACTAGAGCCAGACAAGGGAATGAAGAGAAGAATAAGGAGGAAAAAAAGAAACAATCGCAGAAATGCCAGAGTGAGCCAGGAATGACAGGGAGGAGAGAGGCTGAGTGAAATATGAGCCGCACAGACAGCCAGCGCCTGGATTTATACAGACGTGCTAACAAAGCACTCTAAAAAGGAGTAGGTGGGAAATTGGCTTTGGGGGAGGAAGAGAGGGTTGTGAGAGGAGAAGCAAAGCATCGTGGTGGTCATCTTTAGATTAAACGAGACCTATTGGCTATGCCAATGCTTGTTTATTTTGACTGCTATTCTTTTTGTGCTGTCTTTCCCATCCACCCCCGCTCTGGTTTTGCCCAGGGTGCTCTCTAAGCAGAGGCCACCTCTGATCGTGGGGTGGGAGCAGCACAGTGGTGAGTTAGGAGGCAGGTGTGTGAGTGGGGAGTTTGGAGGCAGAACTGTGATTGGCAGGTTCGGAGGTAGAGTTGGAACTGGAGGGCCCAATGGCAGCACTGCAATTGATGATGTAAGAGGTAGTACCACGAATAGTGGATTAGAATATATATAAGGAATTCGAAGACAGCGCTGGGTTGACGGAATCAATGTGATTGTAGCAAGCGCTGTTAGTAGCACTTAGTATTCTGTGGAGAAAAGTGAGTGGTGAGGACAGCAGCACTGTGGTTATGACTCGAGTTTTAAATCCGAGGATAAGAATGTGGGTTTTTTGAGGCAGCTGTAAATATGGTGGGTTTAGGGTTAAAGGTAGAATGACGGTAATTATGTTGTTTTTATGAGCTTTGTAGGTGCTGAGGCTTTGATCACAACATCTCAGATTTCAATCTTCCACAGGAGACTTTTTTATTATTACAGGACATTCCCTGGAGTGTATACGAATGCACTCTCATTCACCCTGGGGCTCGCAGCTGGCCTGGAAACGTGACGTGCGCGGGGCCCCTGTTGTCCACGACGCATTGCCTCGTCGCCTCGGGTTATTCTCACTGGTGACACGAAGAGAGCCAGGCCCTTTACTTTCCGGCAGTGGCAGGGAGTGCCATAAAACACCTCTTGCCCGGCCTGCCAACAGAGGCCGCTCTTCCTACTCTGGCAGGCATCTCTGCTCTGCCACGTGCCAGCGTGTTACGGCTTCTAACAGGAATGTGATCCACGTATTGCACGGCTGCACGACACGCAACGCCTTTATTTGGTGACTGGCATTATTCTGTGTGACGCTTGACTACAGCATGGTGCTGAAAGTTGGCAATGATCTCTGGAAGTAACGTATTCAGGAACAAAACTTTAAAATGAACTCGGCGCACGATGCAAACACAGGGGTGCGGCGCAATTAAATACAAAAAAATCCCAAGTGTTCAACGTGATAATATGTTTCACACACGCACCTCAGGGCAGTGATCGTCCCGCTCTCAGTAGGAAAGTTGCACATCCCAAAGAGGATAGATAGGTGACTGAGTCTGTCTGTATCATTCTCCTCATAGATTCAGGTATGAGTTTGCACGCCATTTTATTGCGCAAGCTCCTGCAGCTTCAGCTAGGCAACGTCCTACAACAGACATTGGCTACCACCAGGCTCCACCCTAGGAATGTTGCCCCAGCCCCATTTCAGATTTGAAATTTGTTCTTCATGATCCTAGTCGGCAGCTGTAGCCACTAGGCCACATCTTCTCCGCCCTTAAGTTATGGACGTTGGTAACAATCGTCTATGAGTAAAAGCAGAAATGTGTTCTGCAGTTAATAGATAAGGATCACGCCAGGTTTTTAAAACACAAACAGTGAATAGGCAAGCAATGCATTTACATGCCATACCCCAAAAAGACCTGAAAGTCCATACTACTTTGCAATGCTTTTGCTATTTCAGTTTCGCAGCTTCAGAAAATAGAGACTGGCCACCTTATCCCCGGAGTAGAAATAAATGTCACCGAGAATAGTATCCGCTAAACTCAAGTTGAATTAAAGAAATCCTGGAAAGCTCATGTCTGCGTTGCAATAATGCCACCACCGTATCTGGGCAATTTTGATGATTATTGGACTAACATTTTTCTGATTTAGGACTGCTGACTCTCTAATTCCCAAAGAAGTCACGTGGGAGATAATAGTTCAGCATTTATTTGGGGAAACTCTAAGCATGCCAAATATTTTGGCGCCCTCATGCACGTAGTTAGTTATCCCTATTTTCATTGACTGCGACCGTAGACAGTAATTTGTGATGTAGTGTAAGTGCATTTGTGTAGTAAAATCTCCAACATGTCCCTTGAAAGTGATTAAAAGTCCCTGAAAGGCTGGCCGCTCTCATGAGAAGCAGATGTGTTACTGGCAGCCCGTGGGGCACTTCGGGCCTTCTCTTTTTTATGTATAAATAAACGTTTGTTCGACATGGATACAGCAGTTTGAAACACACTCGTTTTATTAGTTCTTACTGAAACCCCTTTCTCTGAAAGAGACCATAAACCGGGCCTGTGCTGTGTGTTCAGGCGGCTGGGTCTGATTAAGAGGCTGTCAGCAGAAGGGACGTATTACGAAGGGCCAGCTCGCAGTAATGGGGCCAGTAAAGGGAAAGTTGGCTGGGCGTTAATGGGCTTTTAATGTGCCACAGCTGCCTTTCATAAAGCACCGGACTCGAGCCCCACGCCGCGCTGCACGTGGCAGGGATGGGACAAACATCCTGCAGTGGTGGAAAGGAAAGGACCCTCGCGTCGCTCAGATTGATTGAATATTTCCTGTTTTCAGACCCCTGGGTCTGGACGTCTCTCCTTCCATCTCTCCTCCTCGGCACTTCATTTTTCAAAACCTAAAGCCTTGGTTCATTCTCTCTGTGCTGCTCGCCTTTTGATGTGATCCGTGGAAATAATCATTGGTGATTTGGGGGGATACGCACGCCGATAACCCTGGCCTGCGCCTCCTCAATGCTAAGATAAAAAAAATGAACACTGCAAAGACAGAATTTTCCTGCAGTCCCTCCATGGCACAAGCAGGCATCCACTTCTGTCATTACAGCTGATCGTAGCTAAAAGACAGAAGTGGATGCCTGTTTGTGCCCCGGGGGGACTGACATAACAAAACAGGCATGCTGCGCCTCGCGCTGGAAGCAGGGGGAGGGGGACAGGAGGGGGCCTGCGCCTGCTTCCCATACGGGAACGAGCGCTGACACCATATGTTTGCAATGTAATTACAAACATATGGTGTCAGCGCTCGAGCCCGCAAGGGAATAGCCACATGTGCACGCTTTGCCATTGAAGGCAATGGAACGCGTGCACTGTTGTGTCTTAAAAAGGGGACCGATGGCTCAAGGTCTCCTCCTATGCAGCGCATGCGCGCTGCGTAGGCGAGACCTAAAACCGCCTCTAAGGAGAAAGCAAAGACTGAATAGACTTTGCCACTACACTTTTTTTCTGCTCCTCAAACTTGATTTTCTTTGCAGAGTGGCTAAAGTATATGTTAAAATGCAGCCAGTATCACCAGCTTTTCATCTCCGTGAAATCAGCCCTCCACCCACCAGACTTTTCATCCCTCTGTCAATTCCACCATCCATGTATGGCAGTATTTATATTGTCTATGATGGCATGTATGCTTGTATTGTGCATTTTGTGACTGTATGTGTGTCTGTATTTGAGTATTTAGTGGTTGTATGCCTGTTTGAATGTGCATTAGTACCACCAAGTGTGTGACTAACAGAACGGCTGTTAGTTTGAGTGAAAGGGTGAATGTTTGTCTATTGCACTCAGTAGTTGGTGCCTTGTTCTCCTTTTGTTCTGTGTCAGTATATATCCATGGATCAGTTAAGTACCATACCAGCCAACTCACACGGTGCCACTGTGTGACACTTGATATTGGCTCCCATCACACGGTCTCCCGGTGAGGAGCCAATATCACAGGGTGGCAGGTAACACAAGCTGAATACCACTGTAAATCGAGGTTTTCCAGCTCGTTTTCTGAGACTTTGAACTGACGACAAGTATTAAGGAGTGTGAAAACACCCCAGGACATCGGCACCACCCTTAGCAAGCCTTTTTTTTGGGGAGAGTGGGTTGGGGGCGGGGTGAAGTTCCAAAGTGCCGTGCAGGTACTTCTCGGCACGAGGCCCTGCCCCTTTTAAGGCCACGCCCCTCTTCTCATGGTGATATTGTTGTGGAAGTTGGCAGGTTTGCAGTATTTATTTATTTATTTATTTTAAGAATTTATAAAGCGCAACTGTCACCATTGCAGGCATCCTGGCGCTAGTCGAAATCAGAGGGGAGCGAGAAGCAGGGACAGATGGAGTAGGCTAACCAGGAAAAAGCCAAGTTTTCACCTTTCTTCTAAACTGCAGGAGTTCATTAATATGCCTAATCTCGATGGGGAGAGTGTTCCATAGTCTGGCAGCAGCCACCTCGAAGGATCTACCTCCAGCTCTGACCTTCCTAAATCTGGGAACAACTACCAGTTTAGCGTCAGATGAACAAAGTTGTCTGGTAGGAGCATACCATACAAACTTAGATTTTAGAGGGGCTGGACCGCAACCATGGAGGGCCCTAAAAACTATACAGAGGGCCTTAAATTGAATCCTCTGTCTAAGAGGAAGCCAGTGTAGTTTTGCCAAGGCAGATGGTCCATGAGATCTTCTCGGCAGCCCCAAGGCCAGTTTTGCAGCCGCAGATTGGACCCTTTGGAGCCTGTCCAGCAGAAACTCAGGGGACCCAAGCAGGAGGGCGTTGCAATAGTCCAACCTGCTCAGGATGGTGCATCTGACCACTTGGGCGCGCGCATGGGTGGGTAAGAGGGGCAGAACCTTCCTTAGTGAACGAAGGATGGCAAGGCAGCAAGCCGATGTTTTTTGCACATGGGTCTCCATGCTGAGCCTATGGTTCAACATGACCCCTAGGTTGTGGACAGAGTCCGCAGGCCGTACGTTGGAGCCTGTTTCCGTGGGCCAGAAGTTGTTAGGGAACGGCCAAGGGATCCTCGTGCCAGCACTAAAGAGCACCTCGGTTTTCCCGACATTAAACTGAAGTGAATTATCCTTCAGCCACCTTGACGTGTTCCGTAAACAATTATGTAAGACCTCCACAGAGATAGAATCCTCTCCTTCCAAGGAGAGGATCATCTGCGTGTCATCGGCATAATTGACAATTCTAATGCCGAAGCCTTTAATAAGTGAAATTAGCGGCCTGAGGTAAACATTAAAAAGTATTGGGCTGATAGCGGAGCCTTGAGGAACTCCGTGCAGTATCGGGGAAAAAGATGATTGAAAAGGAGGCATAAATACTGCCTGCTGCCTATCCTGCAGAAAAGAGTGAAACCATTGCAGTGCCGTGTCTCTCACTCCTGCCTCAAACAGCCGCCTCAGTAAGATCTTATGATTCACCGTATCAAAGGCGGCAGACATATCGAGCAGGATCAGAAACGATGCCTGTCTTCTGTGTGCGCGCCTTTGAAGTTCGTCCATAGCAATGATGAGGGCTGTTTCAGTTCCATGAGCAGGCCGGAAACCGAATTGGTCCTCGTCAAGTAGTAGATGATGTTTCAGGTGGGTGGAAAGAGTGTTACTGACCACCCTTTCAACTATCTTGGCAGGGAACGGCAGCAGTGAGATGGGCCAATAGTTTTTGGAGCATTCAGGGTCCAAGGAGGTTTTTTTTAGCAAGGGGGAGACTAACGCCCATTTCCAGTGAGCTGGGACGGTGCCAGTCACCAGGGATTGATTACAGATTAGAAGGAGTGGGGGGAAAAGTTCATCTTCAAATTCCTTCCAAATTTTGGGAAGCACCGGGTCCAGAGGAGACCCGGAAACAGTCCCTCTAGCTACCTTGGAAAAGTTTTCAAATGTAAGCGGCCGAAACCTGAATAATGAATTTTCCGGAGCCAAAACCGAATCAGGTAATCGGTCCACCGGAGGGACAGGTCTTAGGACAGAAGGGGTATCAATGTCAAGAGGGGTGTCCAAGTCTTTAAGGATCAGTTCTATTTTCTCTTTAAAGAATGTGGCCAGATTGTCATAAAGGTCTTGGGACGGGACAATCGCATTCTTGCAAGACTCCGGGTTGGTGACGCTATTTAGGATGTTAAAGATACTCCTAGAGTTATTGGTGGTGTTACAGATTAGAGAGGAGTAATAGTCAGCTTTAGTTTTTTTTTTTTTTTTTTTTTTTCAAAAACCTTTATTGTACCTTTCAAGTTACACATCTATCGGCCAGAACCCATCCGGGCTGGCCGCCAGCACAGTACAGTAGCATTGTCAGCATGCAGTAATATCCAATGTGAATCTTATTGTCTTTTTTCCACAGTACATTATCACCGCCTCAGAGAAAGGTACAGCTATTCCATTATTCAGTCAATCAGTGTGGTTTTTGGTTTTTCCTTCTTTTACGAAAACAAGAACATAACAAGAAAACATAAAGAAGCACATTACATTCGTACAATATTGGTACTTAGGTTCCACGACCACTTAGGGACGATCCCCCCCTTGTACTTATTCCCAGTCTTGAACCTCCACCCATCCCCTAGTCCTAATATCAGGTGTGTGGTGGACCTCCCAGGTATCTTCCCCATGGTGACGCCACCACTCTGACGCCCAGGACAAGTCCGGTGTGTGTCAGTGCAATCTAAGTTCCGTGGACCCTCTCCTTCGTGTGTTCCAAGTGTCCCCCTTATCCCGTATCCTCATCATCTTCAGACTCGTCCTGCTCCTCCTCTACTAAGGGATCACAAATCTCCCCTCTGTATATGTTCCACTTGGACCAAATTTTGTTCCATTTCCCCGGGCATGCCCTATTGGAGTATACTGCTCGCTCCATCACCATGACCCTATCCATGTTGAGGCCCCACTGTGCCGCCGCTGGTGCATCGGCTGAGCCCCATTTCTGTGCTATATCTCGTTTGGCCACTATTAAGCCCACTGTGACCCATGTTCGGTTATGTCTAGAGACGTCGGTCGCCTCCCAGATATTTAGGAGACACCGCCTCGGATCGGGCAACAGCGGAGTCTCCAACGCTTGTGAGATCGTCCGCATGATCCGTCGCCAGAACTCCTGGATACGGGGGCAGTCCCATATAGTGTGGAAAAATGTGCCCTCTTCCCCGCATCCACGAAGGCAGAAAGGGTGTTGTGTTCTGTGTATGCGGTGGAGCATGGTTCTAGTATAGTAAACTCTATGCAGGATTTTTAATTGCACTAGTCTCAGCCTTGCCGAGATACCCACTTCTTTGGGAGACGCTGTCGCCTCGTTCCACTCATGTTCATCCATCTCCCCGGCGTCCCTTTCCCATTGCTCCTTCAGTCTAACTAGTGGATCCGGTAGGTTGTTGAGTAGTTTACGGTACGTAAGGGAGGTTGCCCTCTCAACCATGTATTCCGTAAGAAGCCTGTCTTCCAGCGGGGATGCCTCCGGCAAAGTACTGTCAAGGGGAATGACCGCTAGCAGCGCGTGTCGTATCTGAATGTATCTATATAGTTCCCTCTCTCCCAGGTTATATTGCTCTCGCAATCTGTCAAACGGAACTACTGCACCCTTCTCCCAAAGATCCCCAACTGTGGAGATTCCTATCAAGTCTCAGTGAGAGAAGCCTCTGCTGCTTCTCATGTTGCCAAAGGTTTTTGAGTCCCACAGTGGCGTAAGGTTCGTTACTTTCCCCTTCCAGCCCAATGTTTTCGTCGCCGTATGCCACAGCGCCACAGTGAGTCTGGTGGGCCCCTCCAGCTTGCGCGCTTTAGTGCTATCATATAGTGGGGTCAGTAGACTGTTCGTGCCTAGTTGCGCCCTGTCTGCTTGAAAAGCCGGCTCGGACTGGGAGGCATGTATCCAGTAGTTGATATGCTTTAATTGCGCAGCCCAATAGTACAGTTTCAGGTTGGGGAGCGCTATTCCTCCGACGTACCATCCTCTGTTCAGTTTGGCTTGCGCGATACGTGGTGGGAGATTGCCCCACAGCAGATTCGACACCAGCGCCGCCACTTTTTGGAAGAACCTAGGGTTCACTGGATAGGGGGTGTTCTCGAGTACATACAAAAATCGGGGTAAGGACATCATTTTATACTGAGCGGCTCTCCCTAGCAATGTAAGGGGCAGCCCCGCCCAGAATTTAACATCCTGCTTTAGCCGCTCAATGTGGGGCCCCAAATTCTTGTCCATAAACTCCGCTGGATCCCTAGTGACATGGATGCCTAAATATTTGAATGAGGACCCTGCGATCCTCAGAGGGCATTCTAATTCCAGCACTGGAGTCGGGCCCCGTAGGACATACATCTCCGACTTGGTCCAGTTGATTGTATAGCCAGAAACTCTCCCGTGGCTGTCACAGAGTTGTAGAAGGGCCGGCACCCCCCGTTCCGGATCGGTCAGATAGACCAGCATATCATCCGCATAAAGGGAGAGCCGGTCCTCCCAGCCTTCCGCCCAACAAATCCCCTTCAACAGTGGAGTGGTCCGTATCAGGGTGGCCAAAGGTTCCAATGAAATTGCGAACAACAGTGGCGAGAGCGGGCACCCCTGACGAGTGCCCCTCCCCAGTGGAAATGTGCGCGAGATATGGCCATTGGCAACCACTTGGGCAACCGGGTCAGTGTATAATAACCTCATCCACGCCATAATCTTGGGGCCGAATCCCAGCCGAGACAGGACCTCAAACAGGTAATTCCACTCCACCAGGTCAAAGGCCATCCTGGCGTCAAGGGTCAGTATAACCGCCGGCGACGTGATCGCCGCCGCCCGCGCCAGTATCCCATGTAGTCGGCGCAGATTCAGCGCCGTGGTCCTGTGAGGCATGAACCCGGACTGATCTGGGTGTATAAGATCGGGCAGATGCGGTACAAGTCTGGTCGCCAAGAGTTTGGCGAGGATCTTGACTTCCGCATTGAGCAGCGAATTGGGACGGTAAGAGGAGCAGTCCTCCGGCGGTTTCCCCGGTTTAGGGATTGCAACTATAGTGGCCAGTCTTTGGTCTGACGGGAGCATTCCCTTCTCCAGACATTCTTCCTACATAGTTAGAAGATGAGCGCTCAGTATTTCGGGCTTTGCCTGATACCACTCAATAGGTATACCATTTGGGCCCAGTGCCTTGCCCGGGTTCAAGGCGTTAATCGCCAGCTGTATCTCCTCTGCCGTGATGTCAGCCTCCAACTCCGCCGTAGCTTCTGCGGAGAGTGTCCGGACCTCAATCCGTTCCAATGCCTCTCTGGCCATTTCGGTTGTCACAATCCGCTCAGGGGTATATACCCCTTCGAAGTGGGCCGCCAGCGCCTCGACTATTAGTTCAGGGCTCGTGTGGGACACCCCCTGACTGTTTCTCACCTGCTGGATGCCCCTGGGGCCACCCTCCCGCTTGTCTAACCAGGCCAGCATTCTACCCGCCTTGTCCCCTACCTCATAGACCCTATTTTGTGCGTCAGAGACGTGGCCCTGCACTTGAGTTCTCAAATGATCCGAGTAGAGTTGCTGTTGGATGGTAAGTGTGTGTGCTGTAGCTGGCGTGGGTTGCCGTTCGTGTGCTGTCGTCAGTTCCTGTAAAGTGAGTTCTAAAGTGGTTAGTTCTAAGGCTTTCTCTTTCTTGTGACCCGTGATCGAGGTTATCGCTTGTCCCCTAAACACCGTCTTGTAGGCCTCCCACAGGACTTCAGATGAGCTCACCGAATCCACATTCTCAGCGAAATACTGTGTTGTCACCGTCTTAAGAGCCTTTCGGACCCTGGGGATTTTTAGGTATGTAGCGTGTATAGGGAACATTCGCCGGCGTGCCTTCACATGGGTGGATATTGTCAGAGTGATCGGTGAGTGGTCAGAGATACCCCTGGGGTGAATGTCCACGGTGTCTATGCATTGGGTGCTGTTACCGGGGGACAGGAAATGGTCAATTCTCGAAAGGCTTCCGTGCACTGCGGAGTGGTAGGTAAACTGCTGGGACTGGGGGTGGGAACGTCTCCATATGTCTATGAGACCCATGGCAGACATGAAGCGCTGGAAGTGGGAAGATCCCCCGGCGGGGCCACCCGCCGGGAATCTGTCTAGCTGGGCATCTACTATAGCGTTGAAGTCCCCCCCTAGAATCACCTCTCCCCCAGGAAGGGCCAGTAAAAAGTCAGCAAATTTCGGGAGCTGCACCGAGTGAAGCGCAGGGGGGATGTATACCGATACCAGGTTAATGAGTCTACCCTCCCATTGCCCCTGTACTGTACAAAGCAGCCTTGATCATCAATCTTAGTCTGTAGTGGAATGAACTGTGAGGATTTTTGTATTAGTATACCGGTTCCCCGTGATCCGGACGTGAATTCCGAGTGTACTAGCATTTTGTACCCTTTCCTATCCATGGCCTTAGTCGTCCCACCCGTTAAATGTGTCTCTTGCAACATCACTATAGTGGGTTTCTGTCTTTTCAGTGCGGTCAACACTAATCCCCGTTTAATCTTATCCCCTAGCCCACGTACATTCCATGTCATTAGTCTTAGGGGGGGTCCCCGGGGATTCGGGTCTATGTCCCCCAGTGCAATTGAAGGGTTAACCGCCATGCGTGGCAATAAAGTCTCTAAAATGTTCGGCTTGCATTCCGATATAACAGCCCTTACACCTTCGTTTCAACCAATGATCTATTACATCGCGTGAGTGTTGAGGTTCAGTTCTTGACCATACATGTGTGCTCCAATCAACTTCAAAACATCCCCCCCTCCTTGCCCCCCTGCCTAACGGACTTCCAACTGCCCGCCTCCCCAACTTAGCAGAGTGCTTATCCCCTCCCAAAACCAGAGTACTTGCGTGTAGGGGGGAGAATGTCTCCCTCGGCAGGCGGCATCCCTGCTCACTCCCGGGGCAAATCAGGCCAGCGTCCAATTGCAGCTATGGAACAAAAGCTCCTCAAGGAAGAGACAGCGGTACACCAATTGCTCATTCCAAGCGTTCATTTCCATCCGCTTCCACGAGGTCCTGAGTTGGGGACCTCCCCGGCCCTCCTCTTCCCGAGGTTTGGGACCCCGTCCGGCTGTCTGCACGGTGATCCGCATTGCGTCTGTGGTTCCTCCGATTCCTGTCCACAGTATGCCAGCCTTCGAGCCAGTCTCTAGCCACCTCAGGGGAGTCAAAAAACCAGGCCTTTCTATCAGCAACTACCCGGAGCTTGGCCGGAAATAGCATGGAGTAGGGCAGCTCTTTTTCACGTAGCGTCTTTTTTACCTCGTGGAAGGTCCTCCGCCTTCGGGCCACCTCCGCTGTGTAGTCCGGGAAGAAGGACACCTTCGAGTTCTGAATCTGAATGGCCGGCGCCACCCTTGCCGCCTGTAAAATGGCGTCCCGGTCTCTGAAGTTGAAGAGTCTCGCCAGGATCGGCCTAGGGGGTCCTCCCGTTTTCGGCTTTCCCCCCGGCACCCTGTGTGCCCTCTCCACTGAAAAGAAATGTGACAGGCCTTTCGGTTGCAGTCCATTTTTGATCATATCCTCCACGTAGAGGTCCATGGCTCCCGTAGTTTCAGATTCCGGTACCCCCAAAATGCGGACATTGTTTCGTCGCGAGCGTCCTTCCTGGTCGTCCAGCTTCTCTTTGAGTAGTTTGTTGTCCGCCCGTAGTTTCCCCATTTCAATTTGGAGGTCTGACACGTCCTCGACCAGAGACTTGGTTACCACCTCGACCTGTTTCACCCTCTCGTTAATCTTCTGGAGGTCTGCGCGGATAAGGGTAACTTCTGTCGCCGTCGCCCCCACCGTCGCCTGCACCTGAGCCAGCGCCGTCAAGACGTCCTCTAGTGTAGCCTTCTTCGACCCTTCCGCGTCCACCGATTTCACGAGCTGCCTGCGCTGTTCCTGCGGGGGTGTGAGCTTTTCGTAGGCAAATTTGTCTAATTTGGCTTGCGTGGAGCTGTGTCTAGGGCCCCTATTCGCCATCTTGGACAGTCTGCAGTTTGATCGGGCCAAGAGGTGCACCTGTGGCTCCCGGACGTTATCTGCGCACTCGACGGCTGCTGTTCAGGATTCGCTACTGCCTCTCACTTGTGCCGTATCCCGCCTGTGTGACCCCCACTGTCAAGGTCCACTGACACCTCCAGGCGATCCGAAATTCATGGAACAAGGCTTGTAGGTCTGCCCCCCCTCACCTCGTGTCTGTGCTGCACTGCGTTGCGGAATTCGCCGTTGGCAGGGGGAGGCCCCCAGCTGGGCGGCCGGATCAAGGTGGCCGATGGGCTTCAGAACGTGTGGGGGGGGTGGTGGGGGGGGGGAGCGCGGCCCTTGCGGAGTCTCACGGCCCACTGCAGAGCTCCCCTCCCGGTCCCCGCCTCAGACACCACGGGGCCCCCTCCTCTGTATTCAGTGGCGGACCTACCCGCCTGGGGTGTCGGATGGTCGAAACCTGTGTGCGCCGATGTGCAGGCCACTCCGCCGCTCCCGGCCGCCGTCCCGTCCCAGAAGCCGCGTTGGGATCGCGGCACAGGCTTCCACTCCTTCCGCCGGTTTACAGGCTCTCTGGGGGGAGAGATCGTTCGCGCCCTCCGCGAGTCCGCCGGGGGTCCGCCACTTCCGGCGTCAGTGCCCGGCCTCACCGCACTTCCGCCCAGCCACCGTACACAGGATACCTCGCTGCCCCAGCGAAGGCTGTAGGCCCCTCCTCGCGCCTCGGGGCTTTGTCGGTTGCGGAGCCGCTGCCTCTCTCAAACTTGCACGCTGGGCGCCGCACGGTCACCAGACCCTTTTCGCCCCGAAAGCGTGGGTAAATGCACGGATTAAAGTGCCGGATTTAGGTTGGAAGCCGCCCTACCGCTGGAGCCTCCCTAAGCTGCGGCCGCCATCGATGGCTGCTAGCCACGCCCCCAGCTTTAGCTTTTTTAATGAGATTTTTATAGGCAAGGATCTTAGTTTTCCACATTTCTTTAGAGATTTCATTATAGTCGCGTCTCCACCTTCTCTCTGCTTGTTTACATCCCAGTTTTAAAGTTTTTAGATCGTCGTCAAACCATGGGGCAGAGTCTTTACCCCTACAGGTCCGAGTTTTTAGAGGAGCAAGGGCGTCAACAACCGATGAGATACTGGTGAAAAGAGAGTTGTAGTTGTCATCAGTACATACAAGTTTGTTGGTGTGCGTGTGGGCCTAAACTCCAGCAGGGATATAATCTCCAGTAACCCTCTGTGCATCTATCAGTCCATCCATTTATTCCTATATATGTTATCTGTGATTGTATTTTTGTCATCTGTGCGTGTTGAACCTGCATGTGTATTACTGCACGTGCCTGGCTGTATGCATAGATGTCCACACTGCTTTTTGATTTGTGGTCATGCCATCAAGTAGTAACATCTCCAACATGATTTCCTCAAGTAGACTTACATTTCTGACTTTTTGTGTTTTCTTACAGCAATTCTGAAGAACAATGACCATGGAACGATTACTCCGTCTGCTGCTCCTCCCATGCTTACTTACTGTGGCATCTGCTGTCCCACCTGGTTGCAAAATCAGGGTAACATCAAAGGGGTTAGACTTAGGTAAGCTGTAATACAAATTGGAGACAAAGGAACTATATTTCAATACACCAACCAGATGTGTTAAAGATATTTTTTATTAATATGTCAAACATGATTCAATGAATGAATGAATGAAAAGTATTTGTTATAGCGCGACAGCTACTCAAAATTATGGTCCTGGCGCTGACAGAAGACTAGTGGCAGGGATCTAGATACGCAGTTAAGTTTTAAAAAGCCACATTTTCAACTGTTTCTTAAACATTGAAAGTTCTGAGATGGCTCTCAGTGTAGCAGGGAGTCTGTTCCATGCCTGTGCACCCAGAAAACCAAACAACCTGCCTCCCATCTGGGCCAGCCGTACTTTGGGGGTACAGACAAGGTCCGAGGAAGAAGATCTTAAAGATCGAGCAGGAGTGTACCGGTTAACTCGTATGCTATGATAGCTTGCTCCCTTTCCATGAAGGTCCTTGAAAAACACTAGGGCTTTGAATCTGATCCTTTCTCTCAATCCCAGTCAATGATGAGATTTAAGAAGGGGGGACATATGAGACTTTGGATTGGGTCTAAGGATAGCCCTAGCCACTGAGTTTTGCACTACTTGCAGGCACTGGATAAGGTAGCCGGGAAGGCACAGATACAGGATATTAGAGTAGTCCAGTCTTGACGTCACCAAGGCCTGGACCACAATCTTCCTAGTATCTATTGTCAGAAGTGGAAGAATTATTTTTAACATACGCAAAATACCAAAACAGGTGCCAACCAGAGTTTGAACCTGGGTCTTCGTGGAAAGGGCATTATCCAGAAAAAACACCTAGGTTTCTCACGGATGTTTGCTCTATGTGGGGCGGTGATAACTCTTCCAGCCACCATATATTCCAATTACTAACTGCCAGTTGGCCAAAGAAGGTGATCGCGGATTTATCAATCCGATGGGGATACATAATTTAGGGCCTAATTTATATTTAGTTGGGCAGCCCGACATTCCACCATGGGGGTGGAGTAAATAATTTGATCTTCACAGTGGAGAGGCTGCCCACCTAATTTATAAATGACCGCCGAGCAGGCGGTCATTCATAAAAGCATTAGCAGGAAGCACCGTGACAGCAGTCCATGTCAGTGCATTTTTAGGTCGAGCCTGGGCAGACGTGCTGCTCTGCGAGGAATGCTGTATGTAAGTGTGGACTTGAAGCTCCGCCCACTCTTCGCCCATATTTTTCATTGGCTTGTGTCATTGTTCTTTTGAAACTGTGGCTTTTCATTGGTGAATAGGATTAGTAGCCCCTCCTTAGTACCACCTGGTCTCATTTTGTAACCTCCCAATAGGACACCCCCTTTTACATTTGTTGTTGCTCGGTAGGCTTTAATTACAGCCTCTGAGCACTATTTGATTTAATGGTTTTAACATGCCTGCAGTTGCAGGCAGGACACACTCTCTCACAATGCTTTATTATTATTTTTTTACTAGCACGCCACGCACCGCTTATAGTGACGATTGTGCCTTTGCTTTCTTTGCTGCACCAAACGGGGCGCATGTTTTTTTTTTTTTACTATTTATGAAATTATTTTTCTTTTAAATTGCCCCATGCCGCACTCACACTTTAATGGCAGCCGCGCCCCTTACTATAAACGAGCCAAGTCTAAGGAAAGGAGCGTGGCCACCATTAACGTGAATACGCGGCATGGGGCGCTTTTAAAAAAAAAAAATGTGTTTGTCAACTTGACAAACAAATGCTTTTTTTTTTAAGTGGGCCTCATACCGCGGTATCACTTTAATGGCAGTCAGGCCCCCCTCCTTAGACACAGGTCGTCTAAAGAACGGGGCGCAGCCGACAGAGTTAAAGCGCCGCATGGGCATTTTGACAAACAATCATTTGCAATGCAATAGGTGTCGCATTTATGAAACTCGTAATTGCGAGACCTATTGCATTGTAATTGCTTGTTTACAGTTTGCTACAGGGCTGCGCCTGAAGAATGCAGCCCTATAGCAAACAATATTCTTTTTTTCTTTTAAAGAAGAAAATCCCAGAACTGGATTTTCTTTTTTATAAGAAGATAAGTAATGCTCCCCTCGCCATGGGAGGGTTCTCCCTTAGCGGCAGGAGCAATAAAAACATTTTACTGTTGCTTACTACCAGGTTTTACCTGGCAGTAACAAACCGCGTAAACAAGCATTAGAAATGCGATAGGTCTCGAATTTCTTTGAATTTGAGCTATTGGCATCAGTGCTTAATTTGAGCAGGTAGTTTCTGGTGCTTAATTGTCAACACCACACTTATGAGTTGGCCACATGGTGGGGCTGCTCATCTACTTTAGAGAGGAGCAGAGCAACGTTTGTTTATGAATACAACATACAAAAACAAATACTAACACCTGCCTCTCCAGCCAGTCCTTTAGCTTTGGGGACCTAGAATAATCGTAACTGCCGCACTTGCAGGTGCGAGAGACAGTAAATAATTGTTTTGGTACCGTCATTGGCAGGGATGCTAGGGGCAATGGGTGGTAAAAGCTGCAGCGGTACAAAAGGGGATGGTGATGGACGGAGCATCTGAATCAATCAAACACACCCAGTCAAAAGATCTGGGTTTAATCCATCACCGTTCTTTAGCCCACTCTGCCACTCCAGTTCAGACATGGCTATATGCAAATCAGTCTGACCCTGTGCCTCATGGGAACAGTCCAGTCCGAACTGCCAAGCCATGTCTTCCCTGGACCGGAAACAAGCTTCCGAGGACCGGTTTCTGGCATTCCAGCCGTCTTCAGCCTGGCTTGCTTGAATCCAGTGGCAAAGTGAGCAAGGGACTCACGTCTGAGCATACCCTGCCACACTTATGGCGGCCAAAAGCGGTACAAAAGGGGGTGGTGATGGACGGAGCATCTGAATCAATCAAACACTCACACCCAGTCAAAAGATCTGGGTTTAATCCATCACCGTACTTTAGCCCACTCTGCCACCCCAGTTCAGACATGGCTATATGCAAATCAGTCTGACCCTGTGCCTCATGGGAACAGTCCAGCCGGAACTGCCAAGCCATGTCTTCCCTGGACCGGAAACAAGCTTCCGAGAACCGGTTTCTGGCATTCCAGCCGTCTTCAGCCCGGCTTGCTTGAATCCAGTGGCAAAGTGAGCAAGGGACTCACGTCTGAGCATACCCTGCCACACTTAAAGCTGCAGTGGCCTGTGGTAAATAAAT
This sequence comes from Lissotriton helveticus, assembly GCF_964261635.1. Classification (NCBI taxonomy): domain Eukaryota; kingdom Metazoa; phylum Chordata; class Amphibia; order Caudata; family Salamandridae; genus Lissotriton; species Lissotriton helveticus. Next base: position 182,775,296 of record NC_136068.1, on the reverse strand, counting down.
AAATAATACCTCTATTTTTGACTAGATATATAATAACAGATAGCTCAATAAATAAGAGTCAAGATTCGAGGTAGTAGGAGTTTGCAGGTTTAATACAGCATAAAGGACAGGAACAGGACAACCTGCACGGGCAAGAACAGGGATGGCTAGCAACTTTTAATAGGAGTTCACAAGCATATATACTAAAACAATTGCATTACAGTACATGCAGTAGGCGTAGCAGTGGGTGGGGTTCGTAACAGTTCGCGAAAGATAAGGGTGAAAGTAGGTGTAACAAGAGGCGTAAACAGGGCGTATACATAGACATGTGATGTAAACGTAACAGAATATGTCATAAATGGGGCGGAAACATGGAGGGGGCTACCTAAGGAGCCGGGACCTCTAACCTAGTGGTGCGCGCAAACTGACAATGACGTGTGACTAGGGAGAAGCTGGGGGCTATGACTTCTGCGCTAGGAGCAGAGACTGAAGTCTGGAGAGTCAGAGCGACATGTACCTAAACATTATCTAGTATCTGATGTTTAGAGAACATGTTGATAGAATCCAAAAGTTATCAGGGTAAAGGCTAACAGACACTAAGACTGGTGCATGCATTATTCTACATGTAGTGCGTGTAAAGGAATATTAAAGGACCATTAATACAGTATTTCTCTTACATGGAGACGTAAAGGCTAGACGATGACTGAAACTATTGATGCGATTCAGTAGCTTAGGAATGCAGAGAAGGAGAGCTGGACTGATAACTAGAATCATAACATACTCTTGGCAGACTGGCAGGCAGAGCCAGGCCGAGCCGGGTACTGTGAGGTAGGAAGTAAGTGAAGGGTCAGGGATACAGGTGGGGGCTGTATCGCTCCTCAGCGAGGGCTCAGGAGACAGGAGCTGAATCTGAGTCCGGGCCCTTTTTAGGCCTAGAAACGGGGACTTTACAATGAAATAACGTGCACACTGTGAAACGTGGCAACGTAGCTTTACATAGGCCTGATATTCGTTGTATTTACGAAAACTGGGAACTGGCATACTAGAGTTGGACACAACTGTAATTGCATCTTTAATCGATCATGGGAATACATATGCATATTAATCATGCACACATAACATAAGATGGGGAACACGTAGGGACACAGAACATGGCAAAATTTACTTTTCCACATTCCCTCCTTGTCACTACGTTTCCATCAGGAAACATCAATATTCATGATACCATCTATCATTTCATACAGTATCATTTGTTCGTCTCGAATTTTCTTGGAACGGGATTTAGGACGGGACTTAGGACTAGGAATACAAGAGGTAGCACAAATGCCGCAAATCGCAGGGCCACATTGTATACAGAGGCAGCAACTGAATATGATCGCTACTGCAATACCTAGAAATGACAATACTTTCCATCCCCAGGCAGAAATTATACTCCAGAACCAACCGGACCATGTCCAGGTGCCTGGATTCTGGTGTAACTGATGGGCAATTTTATGAAGTCTGGTTATAGCTGAATAAACAGACGGCGCGTTATTAGGAATAAAAATGCAGCAACTAGATCCGATGACTCTACATGCTCCTCCTCTATCGGCCAGTATGACGTCAAGAACGAGACGATTTTGGAGCACGACAAATCTCATAGCAGATTGCTCTTCGGTTAAGTTACCTAGAGCAGAGGCAGTCTCATTCACTACTGCTTCAAGGGTTCTTGTTAACCTACGGATTAACTTACTATTCTGGATAGGGCCTATAAAGAAGAAGAATCCTTTATTGAAATCTGTATACTGTTCTAGAGCAGTTTCAGTTTGATCGACAATCGGGGACTCGATCTCCCTTCTATGTCTAATGTGTACTAGATGTGTGTTTCTATGATAATCGGATGGGGCTAGAAAAACTGGTGGCAGTAGGAAGGCAATGTAACAGGTTCCATCCCAATCGAGGGGCAGACGAACATATGCGGTCTGACCACAAACAAAATAAGAATGACGTGAGGCTTCGAAAATAGATTTCCCACTGTCACTATACTTGACAATGGTAGTACAATCACTGTGTCCTACATGTACGGAACCATTATTTCTAACACATAATTCGCCTTTGACTGGTAGTACTGAAATAGCAGGTAAGTCTGGAGTAGGATCAGACTGAACATTCAGGACCATGAAATTCGAAGAATAATTACCTAAATTATACACTTCATTTTCTAGATCTAACCCGGTTCTGTGGGGAAGACCTTGCTTGTCTGAAAAACATGTACTGTTCAGAAAGGACATATCAGTTGAGGATGATGTTAACGTGGACCATGCTCCACACGAACCATTGTGTGAAAACGGATAAGGAAAGAGTGGCAGAACTCCCTTCGGTGTCTGGAAAGGGGGGAGTCGACCACACACCCAACAATTAGTGGCATTGCTGGTCTGGTGTGAATAATGCAACATACGGATAAATGAATTATTTCGCATAGCAAGACGATAGGATAACTCGTGAGGAGGCAGATCACTAAATGTGTGCTCTACTGTAGCATTAGAAGACTTATTTACATGAGAAATTGAAAAACATAAATGAAATGCATAACTTGTGCAGGTAAACATCAAGCTCAAAAATAATATGAAACTTAGAAAAACGATACATCGGATTGAGTTTTGACTAACTCTCTCACTATGGGGGTCTATCTTATACATGTCAGAAACCTGTCTAACCGTTTCACCTAGGGGAGGACTTAGACAATTAAACTGGCTGACTTATTTTACTAGACCGGAGCTTACGTTTATACTCCTGCTGCGGAGTTTCCTCTAACAGGGAGGGCTTAGTATCAATGTCATTTGCGGGACAGTCCTTGAGAATAGTATTTTGGCAGTCCTTAAAATCCTGGCAATCCTTGGAAATGTTTTTAGGTTTTAGTCCGTGAAATGTTTTAACATGAGACAGGTGGACCCACCCCTTCCTGCCTTCCAGCTTGACGGCAGTACGGGTGGTCAGAAGGACTTGCTTCGGCTCCTTCCAACGAGGCTCCAGCGGACTTGAACGATCAAAATTGCGGACGAGGACCAGGGTGCCGGGAAGGATCTCGTGTGGCTTGACTTCAGTATTGTCGGGAAATGCAGCGGCAACCTGTGAACGACAAGAGTGTAGGGCAGACATCAAGGAAGCTAGGTAATCTGTCAGCATATTACTGGAAACATCTGTAATACTTCGGGGTCTGGGTGTACCCCACATATTTGGGGGGCGGCCGAATACGACCTCATACGGGGACAGACCTGATCTGGAATGTGCGACCATGCGCATATAAAATAGGGCGACTGGCAGAGCTACTAGCCAGTCTACACCTTTCTCTTTACAGATTTTAGCAATACGTATTTTCAAGGTTTGATTATGTCTCTCTACGAGACCGGCTGCTTCAGGATGCCGTACACAATGAAACTTCCACTGGTACCCTAACAGAAGGGAAACGTGCTTCATGAGTTCAGATGAGAATGGCTGGCCGTTGTCAGAATACACGACCCTTGGGAGTCCATAGCGGGGGAAGAATTCACGAACCAGCTGCTTGGCAGTGGTCGCGGCTGTGTAATCTGGGACTGGATATGCTTCTGTCCACCTGGACAAAGCGCATACAACTACGAGGACATATTTGAAACCTCGACATCGCTCCATCTGAATATAATCCATCTGGAGGACTTCAAAAGGGTGGTCAGGGGGCTGGAATCCACCTTGTTCCACCGGGACACTTTTACCTGGATTAAACTGACAACATATCATACAGGTACGGACTTTCTGCTTGGCTGCAGCTCGTAAATGTTTGTTGAACCAAATGTTCTGGATACTGTCTAACATGGCTTTTTCTCCTAAGTGTGCAGGACTATGTGCGGTATTAATAATGACTTGAACCATTGAGTCGGGGAGCAACCATGTGGCTTTTCCCTTCGTCAACCATCCTTGATCTGTCTGGACCCCTCCTTGTTCGGACCATTTCTTGATTTCCTCGGGAGTAGCATGTGACTGGATATCTATGACATCTTGTGTGGGGTCCCTAACTGTCATACAAGTAGTCTGTTCTAGAGTGGATGTCGGTGTCTTGTTAACTGGTATGTCTGGTGTCTGTGCTGTAAGCTTGGCTGTTCGATCTGCTAGATCATTGCCTTGGGAAATAATGTCAGTAACCTTAGTATGTGCTTTGCACTTCATGATAGCGATAGCTGTCGGTAAATGTATTGCATCTAACAGAGCCTGAATGAGGAGACCATGCTGAATCTTGGTTCCATGAGAAGTCATGAAACCTCTCTCCTGCCAGAGCACTCCAAAGTCGTGTACGACTCCGAATGCGTAACGTGAATCTGTGTAAATATTAACTTTCAGGTTCTTAGCGTGTATGCAGGCTTGAGTCAGAGCAACTAGCTCTGCTGCTTGAGCAGACAGGGTGTCAATACGGTGTGTCTCTATAACTTCAGTGTCAGTAGTCACTGCATACGCGGCTACTAGATCTCCTGTACTTGTTCTCATACATGAACCATCCACATAAAGTGTCAGGTCGGGATCTGGTAATGGAATGTCTGTCAGGTCTTGTCTTGGCTTAGTCATGGTGTTAACTACTTCCACACAGTCATGTGTGGCAGGATTTGAAGTAACTGACGGTAACAGTGTAGCAGGATTTAGAACATTGCAGCGTCTGATTTCTATGTGAGGCTGGAACAGTGTCAGTTCATAACCTGTCAAGCGTGCAATTGTCAAGTGTTGAGTCTGTGTTCGGTTTAAAAGAACTTCCACGGAGTGTGGAACTTGTACTGTCAAGGAGTGTCCTAATACGATGGAATCACTTTGTCTAATAGCTAGAGCTGTGGCTGCAACTGACTTGAGGCACGCAGGCAGAGCCTGGGCTACTGGATCTAGTGTGCTCGAAAAATAAGCACAGGGCTTGTATTGTCCTGCTTGATCTTGTGTAAGAACAGATAATGCTGTACCATCACGTTCTGTGACAAAAAGTGTAAAAGGCTTATTGTAGTTCGGTGTAGCTAGGACAGGAGCTTGGCATAAGGCTTTCTTTAATTCATTAAAACTAAGTGTATGTTCAGATGTCCAAGGGAGAACAGTCGATACGGCTGCCTCCTGTGTCGTTAACTGTATCAGTGGCTTGGCTAGAAATGCATACTGAGGAATCCATTGTCTGCAATAAGAAGTAAGGCCGATAAAGGCACGTACCTCCTTCTGGGTCTTGGGCTGAGGAAGACTCGCTATTAACTGGATACGGTCAGGTGTCAACTGCCTACCCCACTTGGACAGTAAGTGGCCTAAGTAGATCACTTGCTGGACACAGAATTGAAGCTTCGAAGGGGACACCTTGTGCCCCATCTCGGCTAGAAAATACAGAACTGTGAGTGATGCTCGCTCGCAAGCACGTTCAGAACGGGCTGTGATCAATAGATCATCGACATACTGGAGCAGGGCAGTGTCAGTTGGCATGTGAATATTGTCTAGTTGTCTCTTAAGTGCTTGACTGTAAATACTAGGACTTTCTGTGAAACCTTGAGGAGCTCGTGTGAATTTATAGCTCCTTCCATTTAAACAGAATCCGAAAAGGAACTGGCTGTCTGGATGAATGGGGACACTGAAAAACGCGTTCTTGAGGTCTATGACTGTGAAAAACGTAGCTTCAGAATCAATGGCTGTCAATAGGGATGAAATATCTGGAACCACTGGGTACTGGGGAATAATACATTTATTGAGTTCTCGAAGGTCAATCACTAATCGATATACTGGAGGTGCATTTGGATCAGTACGTTTCATGACTGGAATGATAGGAGAATTACATACATTGGAGTCAGTTTCTACAACTACTCCTTGAGCCATAAGCTCGTCAATAATTTTGGATAAGGCTGCTACAGCCTCAGGTGGCAGTCTGTACTGTCTGATTCGTGGCAAGACTATACCTTGCTTGAGAGTCACACGATGGGGTGTGATTTGCATAAAACCGACATCAGTTGGACCTTGCGCCCATAGATGCTGCGGAACATTAGACAATCTCGGATCAAAATCTCGTAAAACATAGTGACCCTTGAAGTCACGTAAAAACAAACATATTCCCTCTGGGGAACAGCAAATAACTGCACCTAATTCTTTCAGTGTCTTAATACCTAGCAAATTTTCTGGACATGACTTAGTAAGTAACAGATCAGTAGTTCGGGACAATGGACCTACTTCTAGAGTAACTGGTTTTGATATCTCGTTTACAATAGGCTTTCCTGAGAATCCAAGGGAAACATTTCTTGAGCCTGAGAGCGGAGCCCCTGGAACCTCGTCGTGACTTATGGTGGTCCTACTTGCCCCTGTATCAATCAGAAACTTTCTGTCTTTCCCTAATACTTGACTGTGAACATAGGGACCCTCTTGATCTACAGGTATCTCGATGAGAGGCAAACCTACCTCCCTCTCTAGGCTGTTTCATGAATACTGTTGGTACTCTGGATACTCGGACTGTGCATACTGGTACATCTGCTGTGTAACATGCTGTGTTGCAGCAATAGGCTGCGGTGCTGGAACTGTCTGTTGTGCATTCTGTGGCTGAGAAGTCTGTGAAACTTGTTCTTGTCTAGGCGGACGTGGTCTTTCTTTAGTCTTACCGGTAGCTATATTGTGTTTCAGAACTGCACACTCGTTTATAAAATGACCTGGCTGTTTACAATAATTGCAGGTCCCTTTAACGGGAACTGCAGGATGACTGGCTTGATTCGTACCCCTCTTCTGACTGTCTTGAGGAACAGATTGTGCAACTAGTACTTTCATTTTCGTGTCTTTCATACGTTTCCTTTCATGATCTTGCTCTTCTCTGATTCTATTCTGGTGATACTGAAGCATCTGTAACATTTGGGACGGTGTATTAGCTTGCCAAGTACTTTCGACTTTCAAAACTCGATTTTTAACTTGAGGACTTGAATTCTCGACTAGTTTAGTAACAAAAAGATGAGGGTATGACTCGCTACTCGTCTTGAGACCACTGTTAATGCTAAAGCATTTCTCAAATCTAGAATAAAAATCACTAGTGTCTTCGTCTGGTTTCTGTTTACAGGCTGAGATTGCATCCCAGTCTTCCTTTTTAGTGGCTAATAATCTAGGCAAGACTTGTATTAACAATTCTGGTAATTCTTTACATTTGTCTCCAAGACCGGTACCTGGTACTCGTATCTTATCTTCAGCTTCTAGAGCTGTCCAATCGATCTTTTTCTCTCCCACCTCCCAATCTTTTTCCTTGAGTTTTTCATATATGCCCGCAGGCAACAGGACTTTTAACATTTTAATTATATCTGGATACGTGTATTCTCCCATACGGAGCATGTCTTTTAATTCTCGGTGGAACCCTGCTGGATCTTTGTCGTGACAGGGAATTCATTTCTTCATCTCTAAGAGTTCCATCTTGGTGACTGGGGTGTAAACAAACACTCGTTGCATTTCACCACCCGCTGTCCTAACTGGGTGTACTTCTCGTAACGGATTCTGTCTGTCTATGTAAAAGGGTTTACTTTCTGGGGGTGAGACGTGAACAAAATGCGGGTTCAGAAACGTTCTATATTTATGGCGCTGTTCTAGAATGACACTAATTAAATCGGTACCTAAACCTTTCCATCTATACTGGAGTAATTCGTTCAGGATATCATGTAACGGACCTGGATCAGAATGTTGACCCTCATACAGTGTAATGAGGTGCTGGATCATATACATACCCACCAGTCGCTGCTCGGCTGGGGGCAGTTTCAGAAACATTTGTGCCACTATTTCGTCTGGAAAAGTGGTAGAATCAGTAATCCATCGGACTGCTGATCGGGCTAGTTCTTGTTCATGCATAGTACTTAATTCACTATAACCAATTCGTGATTTCAGAATTTGATCGGTAGCTTGAAATACTTGTTCTAGAGAGCCTTGTTCTGATGCTGGAAGATGAAAAACTTCCTTGTGTTCTAGACGTAAATGTCGGTCTGGAAATCTAGATTTACCTACATACGCTATTCTGGCGGTATTTTCGTCCTCTACCTCCTCAGTAGGGGAGTCATTTTCTTTTTCGCTTACTTGTGCTTCTCTGCGTTGTTCGTGTAACCTTATTATTTCTTTACGTATTTTCTTGTACATACTCTCTATACTATTGAGTGTCTTGTGCTTACCCTCGGCTATATTATCACTCCATTTTGTCAGAACCTTCATTTCGACCGGATCTTTAGTCGGGGAATCTTGTTCCCGTATTAAACAATTGATCAGAAACTTTAATAGCATGAACCGGATCTCAGATTTTCTGTGAGACATGACTTCGCCAATACTTTCTGGATCTTGTCCTGTACGAATGAAACGATACATTCTGTCTAGATCTTCTTTCATATTCGGTAGGGTGACCAAATACTCGGACACCTGCCTTATACGTACGGAATATATAACCATACTATCCTCGCCTGGGACTGGATCATAACAGCATTCAGTAAGAACTCGCCTGATTTCTGCAATAGACTGATATTTGGGCGTACGCTGTAACGCACGTTCATGTAACTCGACTGCTCCTAGACGTCTATTTGGCGGTGGGGTACGAGGAGGACCTCCTCCCGCGGCCCCTGAACTGGAATCGTCGACTGATACTCTTCGTGCTGACAAGGTGACTGACGTGGCGGGGATTTGTACTACGGGCTGGACCGGGGGTACCGTCACAGGTACTGTAACAGGTGCCCCGGTGACTGGAGGAGCAGGATTTACATTATTTACAGGAGCTGGCGGAACAGGATTTGCATATTCTGGGACTGTGTCGTCCAAATAGGACGAGAGAAAAATCTCAGCTGCGGTCGGTTTGTGACGCAGATTGGTCGGAACTAAAAGTGGCGGAAAATTACTGGATGCTTCCGGGGTTGCTTTTGGCAAGCCCTCGGCAAGAAGAGGGTACATACCCTTAATGAGGGCATTCCTCTGTCTGTCTGACTGTTCGGTTTTAACTCGTTCACCTATCTCGATTAATTCCCTTTCTTGGGCTCTTTCTGCGGATTCTCTACTTAATTCTGACTTTCTGATTTCTTTTTCGGTTCTTTTATGAGATTCTTTGCGCCATAACTCGATGGCATCTTTCTGTGACTGTCTGGCTTTCTTTTTCCATAATGCTTCTTCTACTCTCATGATGCACTCGGCATCCCACGTACCTGATACGGGCCATCTATACTTCTCCTCTAATTCCTTGGTGTACTCCACCCATAAATCTAGATATAATATGGCACTTATGCCATGCTTTTGATACATAAAATGACCTGGACTGTCCCTAGGCGGGACAGGAACTGCTTCTTCTAACAGACCTTTCCTAGTTTTTAACTGACGTAATTTCGAGAACAGAGGCATGGCTGAACTAGAGTCTAGACACAATACAATACACAATGAACACGATGATTACTAGAACACATTCATACCACGACATTGAAATACATGAATGACATTTAAAATAACAGTTCGGACTGAATACTACCTGGAATACTGCAAACAGAATACATGAATTTCTCGAGAACAGAACGGACTAGAACAGAAACTAGATGCACTGCTAAAACAGTACGAAACTTACCGGTCTCATAAAGAGACACGTCAGGACCCGCATCCACCTAGGTGGACACTTCGTGTTGGATCTGTGTACCCCAAACCCACGGACCAGAGACAATGCAATTGACCCTGTCTAGATACTACCCCAGCAACGGTACTCACCGGGCAGCAAGAACGGAAGGCCTCGGACTGGACTGGACTGCTACGACACCGGACGGACGAACTTCAAACTTCAGTTACGGGTGGGCCTCCGGATACCTCGGACCTTGGACTCTCGGCTTGGGCTCTGGTCGGGACTCGCCGCGTTCCTCCACCGCCTCGTCTGGATGCTGGACCGCAACCTCCGTCTCCTCCGTGGGCCTGAGGGATACTTGAAGCAGAAATATCTGCACGTGCACGGTATGGTTCCGTCACGGCTGCAGAGGATCAGGGGGCTAGCGTGGCTTCTCCGGCGCGTGGGGAAAGGGCAAGTCCCTATTCGGGCGCCATTATGTGGTAAATAAATAAATAATACCTCTATTTTTGACTAGATATATAATAACAGATAGCTCAATAAATAAGAGTCAAGATTCGAGGTAGTAGGAGTTTGCAGGTTTAATACAGCATAAAGGACAGGAACAGGACAACCTGCACGGGCAAGATCTGGGATGGCTAGCAACTTTTAATAGGAGTTCACAAGCATATATACTAAAACAATTGCATTACAGTACATGCAGTAGGCGTAGCAGTGGGTGGGGTTCGTAACAGTTCGCGAAAGATAAGGGTGAAAGTAGGTGTAACAAGAGGCGTGAACAGGGCGTATACATAGACATGTGATGTAAACGTAACAGAATATGTCATAAATGGGGCGGAAACATGGAGGGGGCTACCTAAGGAGCCGGGACCTCTAACCTAGTGGTGCGCGCAAACTGACAATGACGTGTGACTAGGGAGAAGCTGGGGGCTATGACTTCTGCGCTAGGAGCAGAGACTGAAGTCTGGAGAGTCAGAGCGACATGTACCTAAACATTATCTAGTATCTGATGTTTAGAGAACATGTTGATAGAATCCAAAAGTTATCAGGGTAAAGGCTAACAGACACTAAGACTGGTGCATGCATTATTCTACATGTAGTGCGTGTAAAGGAATATTAAAGGACCATTAATACAGTATTTCTCTTACATGGAGACGTAAAGGCTAGACGATGACTGAAACTATTGATGCGATTCAGTAGCTTAGGAATGCAGAGAAGGAGAGCTGGACTGATAACTAGAATCATAACATACTCTTGGCAGACTGGCAGGCAGAGCCAGGCCGAGCCGGGTACTGTGAGGCAGGAAGTAAGTGAAGGGTCAGGGATACAGGTGGGGGCTGTATCGCTCCTCAGCGAGGGCTCAGGAGACAGGAGCTGAATCTGAGTCCGGGCCCTTTTTAGGCCTAGAAACGGGGACTTTACAATGAAATAACGTGCACACTGTGAAACGTGGCAACGTAGCTTTACATAGGCCTGATATTCGTTGTATTTACGAAAACTGGGAACTGGCATACTAGAGTTGGACACAACTGTAATTGCATCTTTAATCGATCATGGGAATACATATGCATATTAATCATGCACACATAACATAAGATGGGGAACACGTAGGGACACAGAACATGGCAAAATTTACTTTTCCACAGGCCTTCTGGTCAGGGTCCTGGCACTTATTTTACAAATTAAGCATTGAATGGTGTTGTCAATGGCAATGTCTTTTACCCTCGGGATATGGGTTTTGAGTGGAATTATGTGGGTTGGATTGAAATTGTTAGTTGTATAATTGTGTGGCGTAGAATTGTGTGGTTTGGAGTGTTATTTTTTGCATGTAAACGTTTACTTTCACCAAAACCAGTTGCAAATCAATCAGAAGAAATCAGCAGTTTTCAGAAAGAACGTGCTAAGTTTCATATTTGTTACACCAGTAAACAAACACAGCAGACATTAAACTCACGTAAATAGTTCTTCCTTTGTTCTCTTTTTTGTTATACCCTATCCGCTGTGAGGAGTGGAGTAAGGCTCTTTAACTCAAATGACTTGTGTACAGACACTGGTGGCACCATTTGGATGCATTAGATGATTTGCTCAGAATCACACAGTTTGGTGAAACATAGAAGTGAGGATTCAAGACTAATTCCTTGGGTTTCTTAGCCAAGCAGCCACAGGGATTCTTCTCCTCTGGCAGTGGACAGCTTTCTCCCTCCCTCACTTCCAGAGCCATGCACTTGCACATCCTTCAGGAGGCCCAAAACTAGGAGCGCTCATATACACCGTGCTTGGCTGGGAACTGCTGGCAGGAAGTGTTCCCTTGGCAAGGCACTGAACGTGGATGGACAGGAGCCTAGTAGTGTCAAAGTCAAGGTCAAAAGTTTATTATGATTTAGAATTCAAAGAGGTCCATATAAAATACAAGAAAGATTAAAAAAACATGCAGTATGAAATATACAAAATGATCAATTACAAGAGGAAACCAATAAGCGTACAACCCATGGACTGAAATAGCAGAAATGCATAATCAAATCTATTAAACAGTATAATTCAATACTATGCAAGCCTAATAAATGCAACAAATAACTGTGCAATATGTTTTACAGTACAACACTAATACAGTACTTCTATTTGTGCAATGCGTCCAGCTTTACAAAGCAATATTAATATGATAATTCTATATATAATGTGCAAAATATTTAAGACCTAAAGTGCCATATTCTACAATTCAAAACCATATACATTCAAACATATCTAAAAAAAAAAAGTACAAATTGTTTAAGAAATGTAAAAATGTTTGCACAAACCATTTCTGATGGTGGTGCAAAGAGACATTTCGGGTCCTCCGCAACCGTAATTATGTTGTATTTTAAAAACAATGGTCTTAGCAATTGGCGCCACAATGAATGAAGGAGAGTACAAACAAAAATCACATGATTTAAATCTTGAACACAATTCACACAAAAATCACAAAGTCTCTCCCCCCCTAAATAATCCCTCCCAAGATCCAGTGATAATTCGTAACAGAAGCAGTTTCAACCTTAATACAAAATATTTCTGCGCACACCATGCGGGAGCATCCATTCTACCTACGGTTAGATTTTTTAATCACATGTTTTTAAGGTAAGCTTTAGAAGGGGTGCCACCTCACTCTAACGAATTTCAAGCATATCCAGAGCTTTCATATAACTTGTGAAGATGGCACTTCTTTCCTTCAAACATGACTAATTTTATATTTCAATGCAGCTCGGATGAAACTATTCAGTAAGTTATTTCCCCACCTTAGAACAGCAGACATAGCAAAGTTCACACAGAGGAGCCCAAAATCAAGCAGGAGCACTGGAGGTACGGCTCAAAAATTCTAAATACAGATTTGGTGCCAACTACACTCTGCAACCTTCTCAAAAAAGGGCCAATGCCACTCTTCCATTACCTCACAAGCACAGCTCAATGAAGTCAGAATCATAATCTTATCAACCACCAAAACATGGGCAAAATGCCTTTGCCCGTACCACTTATATAGTCTGTGAATGACTGAAGCTTGAGATAATGCCTTATTTCTACACTGACTGATGTGATCCTTATTTAAGCAATAACTAGAGAAAATTCTACCTAGATGTGGATCCAACTTCAACACTTCCAACTTGTCATTCCCCTGGAACCAGTGAAAACCCTTCCTAGCTCTGCACCCACGGGACCTATAAAAAATAACTTTTCTCTTAGAGATGTTTATTTTTAGAAAGTGTTCATCAGCATAATTTCCCAGCTCTGAAAGACACTTCTGTAGTCCTACCAGGTTTAAATCCAACATAACATCATCATCAGCGTAGAGTAGACAGCTAACGCTCAATGCTCCTAGTTTAGGCGGGAAACCCCTTAGGCTGTGAAACTCTGCAAGGTAAGTCATGGACGTAAAGTGAGAAAAGAAGGGGCGCAACTAAGCACCGCTGCTTCAGTCCATTATGTGTCTCTACTTTGCTGGGCAGACCCTAGTTCCCTTACATCAGAACCTGAGTCCAAGTTGATGAGGGCAGAACAATCAACCTATGCAAGTGCATGGGGATCCCCAATGCAACCAATCTCCTCCACAGCGTCCCACGGTCAAACCTATTGAGCGCTGTGGAGACATCAATAAAGGAAGAATATAAAGCCATTCCTTTACCCACAGGATACTTTTCTATCAATGTTTGGAGGGCCGTGATATTATCTAAGGTTCCACAGTTCTTACGAAAACCAACTTGCCCCACGGGAACAAGGTTATCACCAAATGCCCAATCCTGAAGGTGAAAGAGAATACTCTTGGCGATCAGTTTGCCAATTGCGTCCAATAATGCAATCTGCCTGAAACTAGCAGGAGAGTATTTAGGACCCTTTTTTATATACGGCACAACAACACTTCCTTTCCAGGAAAAAGATATAACCCCATGCAAATAACTATTGAACACCGGGCACAAGAAAAGAGCCCATGCAGATACCTCTTGTTTAATGACAGATATCAGGAGTTGATCTGAAGCCCATCACCCCAAAGAACCTTGCACCCTTAATAAAATTCTCTATCTCTTCACAAGAAGGTGGGCCATATATATTCAATAAGGAAGGCTCATCACTCAACTCCAACAACATCCAACAACAGGAGTTGATGGTATTTCTGGTCCTCCTCCCTCCTCCATTCAGACACCTTCTGTCTGTTGCTCACCCCCTTCAACCAATTGATTTCCCTTTGCCTCAATAGCGACAACAGCTTAGATTATTTCTTTATTAGTAAATTTATGTCACAATTTACCTTCGTTACCTCCCAAGGTATAACTACAGAGGGTTTAACATTAGTAATACTATTTTTGCTCCCACATGATCAAAACAGGGACGACTGCTTTTCGAACCAGGCAATTGGGTACCCTAGTGAAGTGACAGAAGGATATGAACTCGCTATTTTAACATGAGTGCCCAGGTTCATCATATTGTTATTTGACCAACAAGTATGCCCATTTGTTTTACAGTAAACAATAGTGTCATTTCTGGAATTCTAGGTCTTGATCGCTTGAAGCTCTAAGTGAAAAAACACAGAGATACTGTGATCACTTAGATCCATCCTCAATAACTTAAATTGGGAGCAGGCGCCAAACATCTAGTAAGATACCACCATATAATCAATTAATGATTGCCCTCGAGAGGAATGAAAGGTGAGAGAGGCTGGAGAGTCCTCTGGAAACCTGCCATGTAAAGCACAAAGGTCATTAGATCTAAGGCAATCCAGAAAGCATAAGCTCCGCCTATCTGATCTAATATTACCAGGCAAAACAGCCTCTGGAATACTCCACACCTCTTCCAACCCTGAGTTTCCAAAGGTCAAAGAAGAACAATTCCAGATTTTAGCATTAAAATCTCCCACAATGATTATCACTGTGCATTCTTCCGAAACACTAATTGAGTGTATAAAAGAAAATGTAAACTCAACTAAAGAATCAAACGACCTCCCAGAGAGGATATTCATGTTTACCAAAAGAAGGGACGTATACATTCTTCCTATTACATTACACAGGGCTAACGTTAAGCAGATGCAAAGTTTTGAAGGATGGACAAACACCTTAGGATTCCAATTTATGCCACTACTAAGTAAAATGGCAATACCTCCACTGGCATAACCTTGTACCGTGTGTTTTGCTGCACAAGAAAAAACAATATAACTCTCATATTTAAAATCAAAGCATATCCAAGTTTCCAGAAAGCAAACTATCAATGGGCAAAAATACATTAAAAAGTTTAGCTTGGATTTAGACTGTCCCAGGTCCATCGTGTTATAGGAAAGGATTTTACCCAAGGGGCTACCTCTGCAAAATTGGAAGTTTTATATTTTTTGAAGCATTCTATGTGCCTGCTACCCAACTCCATGGGGCTAACTCGTCTCCCGTCACAGATTCCCTGGACCGCTGGTACTCATATCCCACAATGTTTATCACTCTCCTCACCTGATTTTTACCAATTGAGATTGTGCTATGCTTCAGGTTTGAAACCCCCGCCTACTACATGAATCTTGAGTGGGCTCCTGGGTGCCCAATCTAAAACTATTAGGCTTAGGGTCTATGGTTATTTAAAACAGAAAAACATCAATACCTTTTCTCCGCAAATGGTCCACATTAGCCAGGATTAACATTACAACAATCCTAGAACTAAATGAGACCCCAGAACTTGGAAGTGAAGGGGATCCAGATACACCTGATCAATATCTCTACTTCACACCAGGCACAAACCCTCTATCTCTAATAGGAGCCACAGGATTAAACTCCTATTCAGAGGGTCCAGTTCACTTTCAAACAAGAAAGCAAAATTCAATGTATTGGAAAGATGGCCAAAACCAAGTCCTTTGATGGGATTATTATACATTGGCCCAGCCCCTGAATTAAGCGGCTGTGCTAATGAAATAAAAGGAGGGGCCGCCTCATTAAGAGTCCTCACTAATTTCGGATCAGAACATAAAGAACATTCCCCATGAGGGGAGCTGCGGGAAGTCTTTTAAGGACCCACTCAGCCTTTTGGAGGACTCCACAAACTTCCTCATCAGTTCTCACTGATTTGACAATCCCATCCCCAGCATCAACCTTCACTATACCCCCGTTCGTACCACTCCAATCATTATGGACAGTTTCTCACATATCTGTGAGCCCCTTCTCCAACCAATGGCAATCTAGGACTGGTACTTCTAGTATATTAGGAGGATCGGTGCCACTGGTTACGTCTGGGGAGTCAAGCTCCCGACCTAGATGAAAGATGGCCCTTCTACTTTTCTAAGTTGAATAATGGGAGCAGACTCTTCTAGAACATTAGAAAATCTGAGTTCTTTAGACTTGCATTTCCTGATACGTGGAGTTCTTTTCTTTTTCCCCTTCTGCTGTGGTACCCTAAAACGAGGAGAATTTCCATCTTGATGAGTCCTTAGTAAATAAACACTAGAAGGGGCATCTTGCAAGACTACAAACCCAAGGGTAAGGTTAGCCCCTTTTTTAAATATCGGAAAAACAGGAAGAGGATTCTCAATTACAGTTACATTTGCACTTTGGGGTACATAACACCGTTCTTCAGATACATGGTTTGAAAAGGAAGAACTGGGCATATTGTCAATCTCCTTAGTGGCCTCTGAATTGCCATTGGATTTCCCAATCGGAGTGGCCCCAGTTCCACTATGATCACCTACCTGAATTCCAATTTCCGCCACCCCATTTTTTGCCTCTATGATAGTCTGGGAGGCCTGAAATTTAATTTCAATGCCCCTCTCTTCCTTCCTTGGACATAAACCAAGGGAAGTGAGGTGCTGCACCCCCATTACAATTGGGGACAACATATTCAACACATGATCAGAATTAGTAACTGATCTATCAAGCAGAGCCAATAATTCATGATAATACCTTCTCCACAGATAATGGAATATCATAGTGGGACCTTCCCCCACCTGCCCCCTCCACTTCCATTTTAAATGACCGCACACTACTTGATGCCCTGTGGGCACAGATAAATCACAGTTTAAAGAGTTCATTGAGCCCATTAAAGAAACCCTTGAAGATGGCGTACTTCTATACAAAGTTGGTAATGATGGCAGGCTAGGTAAACGAGCCAGAGGCGGGCTTATGACCAAGACCGAGGCAATAGATGATTTTAAGTTAGCCTCCCTAATCCGATTTTTCTCTATAAGATTGGTGATATCCAGCATGGAATAGTCCTCCAATGCACCAGGGTCACCGTCACTCAAATCGATGCGGAACCCTTCATGAATTACTCCAAAAGTCTCCTTAGATGCCAACATTTCTGACCCAAATCCAACATCTTGGCCACCATATGGGGCCACAAGACTATTGGGACCTGACTCAGTATCCAACTCAATGACAACAGTGCCAGCAGTGTTTATATTTGGAGCAGCCTCAATGTCAATTTCTTCCATTATTTAAACTAGACAACCCAATTTATTGGACTGACATACAGGATCAGCCAGAGCTGGGCTGTCAGCAAACCGACTAGCTTGATGCAAAGCGGTGCCCTGGGATGAAACTGTAACTAATTTTACATCGTCATCATTATTTGCACATGACATCGTCTTCAGTCCCTTTTCCATGCTCTGCTCCCCCTCTTTGAAAATAGGGACAACACGGAGGGATGAGACTGCGGGAGAGACCAATGGGACTGAGGCTTCTTTCACCGAATAGTTTTTTTAGTTTTTAAAAGTTTAGCAGAATTAGTGGGGATACCAGTTGGACCAGAAGAAGAGATTGAATGGCCTGAGTGCAGAAACCTAGATGGCATCTTTTAAGAATGCCTGAACTCAGATGCCCCCAAGACCCTCTCTTCCACTCCTTTCTCCTGCGACTCTGCATATGACATCAACTCCCTTCTAGTTGTCTAATTATCCTGGCGATATCCAATGTGCCCAGATGTGCTAAAAATGCCTTTTAAAAAGCCTAAAAATGCCTTAGGAGAATGTACCCCTATAGTGGGAGCCAAAATCGAATGCTCAATGACAAGCAGTTTGAGGGCAATTTACCAGGGCAAGGTCAAGTGGGCAGGAAATTAGTGATGTACGCAGGGAGCAGAGCACCCCCAGAGGCACAAGCTGCACTGGCCTAATGACGACCGCCTCCGTATTACTGAGGCGGGCCTCAGCCTTACCTGCCCTGCACGCTACCTCTAGAAACCGTCAATCAATAAATGAGAGTTATTGTCTGAAACATCACTGAAACGCCACTCTTTAAATATCAAGCCCAACAATACAATTCCAAAACTGGGGAGAGTCTGGCAGTTGACCACCTGCTTCCCTTTTTCGTGGAGTGAGCTGTTAACCCTTTGCGTATGTTTGTCGGCCAACGGCCGTCGCGAGCACTACCTCAGTAGTGCTGCGCATGTCCATTGGACGACACGGCCCCGCCCGCTCAATGGAAGGCCCGCACCGCAGCTGAATTGCCGCCGCGGTAAACGGGTCAATTAGAGGATTTTTCGAGGGTAGGAACAGCAGGTAAGCAGAAAGGGCACAGTGCTTAGAAATCTCCAACAGGTCAGGTGAAACAGGAGAGAGAAAGTCTGGTGAGTAGTAGGGTGACCAGATTCTCAAAACAAAAAACGGGGACAGGTCATAGACATAGAAGTAGGACTACAGTTTGCAGTAACCATCGACATAAAGTAAGTAGGATTATTTGACAGCTGTCATAGATATAGAAAAGGGACTATGACAGCTCCCTCCACAGACCGAGATGAAGCATTGCGGTATTTTATTGGCACCCCTCTCCTTTACACAGCAGCATTACTACTTCTTATTACATTTACACTTTTAAGGACTATAGCATATATTTGCCAAAAATCATTAAAACATCACAGGCTACAAAATGCCAGTGCAAAGCGCGCATGCTCTACCGGAACAATGAAAAACAGGGACATTTCTGTGTTTAACTGGGACACTGTTTGAAAACGGGGACATTTGAGTCACTTGGAGAAAAGTGTCGGGACACGGGGACACTTCTCCAAAAACGGGGACCGTCCTGGGAAAACGGGGACGTCTGGTCACCCTAGTGAGTAGGGGCAGCAGCAACCATGCCCCCCCCCCTTTCACCATTACTGTCAGGGCTAAGAAACACCACAGCTGAGTCTCGGTCTCAGTCACATTCACACCACACGCTGAGTCTTCCAAGCCACTCTCAATCCTGGCTGGGTTGTCGGAGGCCACGGGACACTCACCGGGGGCCGGAGCCACCACTTACACCGCCTCGCTGCCTCACAGCCACCGACTCGCCATACCCCCCCCCCCCGGTCGCCTTTGTGCTCAGTGAATGGCTGGCTGCCACCGGGGCCAGAGCTGGACCGGGGCCAGAGTTACTCACTCGCTGGATCAACAAAGCTTGTGACGTCACACGTGTCATAGTCTTGTGATTCTTGCGAGAAATTGCCTCCTTCCCACCTACCTAGTAATTTCAAATGCACACTTCCCTGATAGGGGCCACAGGGCATTAGTGGCCAGCAAAAGGGAGGGCAGACTACTGGAGGGGTGAAGTGGAGAACAGGTGCACACTACTGGAATGGAGTTGTAAAACAAATGTTTTCAGCTTCCTCGTCATCTCATTATGAAAGCCTCAACTGGGGGAGAGGGGGAGGGCTTTTATTGTGGCAAGTAGCAATGCTGAACACGCACCAAATACACGAGAAGTAAACAATTAATAATCATTTTTATAAAACATTAGTACACACTCTAATCTTTTTCAAGCAAAGAAAACTATTTTTTTTTAAAACAAGCTGCGAGGGGCTGAGGTGGTGTTGGAGGAATGGCTTGGTGAGATGAAGTGAAGTGGGAGCAGCGCCGTGCACCAGGGACAAGCAAGGAGAGAGCGGAAAGAAAAAGTAGCGCATGGAAACTAAAACATATGGCCAATAGTGAAAGGATGCATGTCTGCAGGGCGGAACCAAAAGGCGGGACAAATGTATACTATTCACCAATGAAAATTAAGGAATTTGTAAAGGCAGATTAAAGAACCAATGGAAAGCGCTGGGCGGTCCTTAGAAGTGAATACCACATGTCTCGAAGATGGCGCATGTGCTGCCTAGGTGAGACCTAAAAATTACTACATCCACCCATCTAAATTGGCATTTTTGTCTAATTGCCCTTATTGCCCAGGGCCATTGGAGATGTTTGGCCACAGTAGATACAAGAGTAGACTCTGCCGTGGCCAAATCTAAGGTCCACCTTCAATTCAATTTTGCTGGCGGACCACTATATTTGCAGTAAGGTAACTTTGTCACCGTTGCAATGCAGTACCCTCTCTGCCAATGTATAAATCAGGCCCTTAGTCATCTCAGCTCCGTCATTCTATATCTGACCATCTGCAGATTCAACGGGGCACTGTCCTCTACAGAAACTTCCATATAAAGCCTAACACACACATTATAAAATATCATTTTGCCTGTTTTGTCTTTGCAGTTTATCTATCCTACCAGAATCTGTCACATAGCTCTTTTCATAACACTGTCTTCCTGCCTTTTGTGCTTATCCACAATACCTCTCAGGTGAAAATATATACGTTTGCAATCTGCTGCACAAGTAATTTAGCTAAGGAGTGTTTAAAACAATTTCCTATGCTCATTCTGCATACTCAGGGTTAGCTTTTCTATGTCTTGCCCTCTCTTCAACTGCTAGCATTATGCCAGTTTTCTCTGCTACAGCCCTATGTAATGAGTGAAACTTGAGTGAAACTCGTTTGTAATTCCAGTTTTGTTATTTGTCATGTAAGAAACATGATGTTTTCTGAAAGCCCCAGTTCCTTTTCTGTTCCTTTCCTGCTGTTGAGATTTGTAGTTACCTGTTAGGTGTTAAAATGTCAATCAGCCTATTTTTTCCTGTTTCCTCGTTGTTGTGGTTTTACTTGTCCCATCAATCCATGACTACAAAATGAGAATGCAGGGCTGTGTACTTACAAACATGGCCAATCCCCACGCAGGAATAACACCAAATGTGTCTGTTTAATACAAGTACATAGCCCGTAAATGTTGGTGCAAGAGTAAGAAAAATATGTGGGCCAGATTTACTAAGGTCTTGTGTTATCCTTGAGTGACAAGTCATCGCAAAGCAATGCAAATCCTTTGGTGGGATTTACTAAGCCACACAAAGTCACCCTGGGTGGTTTAGTAAATTTAAAGTAACACACAGCAGTGCTTATTGACGTTTCATGAGTGGAGTAAGGGCGTTCTAACACATCCTCCCATGGTTTTTGACACAATCCTAGATTTACAAAGGTCTCTAAACCTGGGACTGCGCCAAATTGATGGGCCTTCCTGACCTACCGATAACAAGGAATCCTTGTTGCTTCCTCGTTGTGTGCGGGCTGCAAAATGCAGCACCCGTACAATGAGCAGAGCCTTTAAGGATTGTTTTTGTGCAGCAAGGTGTCCTTTCCTGAACAACAACAATCCTCCCATAACGCATGTACCCTTGCACCATAGCGCATGGACGCCTGCATTGGTGCTAGGCAGCCACAAGTATGCCAGTGCTAGGAGACAGCAAAAATGCACCATATCTTTGTAAATATGGCACATTTCTGTTCTCGCCCTTTCACGCAGCACGGCCCAGCAAGTTTCTTGCTGCATCTTATTGCATAAAAAATAGTAAATCTGCCCCCTTTGTGTTTCAAATTATTGCTTTTTCCACCAGCTGTGATGAGTGGTTAGGCCCTTGTATCATCTGGCCACACAATATCATCATTGGCAATTTACACCAGAGTGACTGGAGAGAACTCTTTTCCTTTTCTGTATTATCCAAATGCCCTGGGCGCAAGAGGTGTGTGTGCCTGCTTTCTGCACGTTCATCACCACCCCCTTTTGTACCGCTTTGGCCGCCATAAGTGTGGCAGGGTATGCTCAGACGTGAGTCCCTTGCTCACTTTGCCACTGGATTCAAGCAACTCGGGCTGAAGGCGGCTGGAATGCCAGAAACCGGTCCTCGGAAGCTTGTTTCCAGTCCAGGGAAGGCATGTCTTGGCAGTTCGGGCTGGACTGTTCCCATGAGGCACAGGGTCAGACTGATTTGCATATAGCCATGTCTGAACTGGGGTGGCAGAGTGGGCTAAAGAACGGTGATGGATCAAACCCAGATCTTTTGACTGGGTGTGAGTGTTTGATTGGTTCAGATGCTCCGTCCATCACCACCCTCTTTTGTACTGCTTTCTGCACACCAAGGCACTTTGTATTGCAGAAGGGACTGCAGACACTCGTTTCCCTTCTGCTAGATAAATTGCGCCAGTGCACCTGTAGTGCCAGCGCAATCTAAAAGGGTTGTTCTCTCATTTGTATGGGGGCATCACCCCATGCAAATTAGAGAAACACTTTCTCTCTGTGCCCACTCCCTAATATAGATGTGGTAGCAGAGGAAAGGAGGACAACGGGAGATGCACTGATTGTGTGCCGAATAGGGGAGGTGCACGGTCAGAGCACCTCCCCAGGGTGCCCCTTGAAAGGGAGGAAAGGGATTCCCAGGGACCACCATAGACATCCCCCTACATGCCGGTGCTGTCACTCACTGCTTCTGTCTGTAAAGGTACCTTTGTCTCCCTTTCAAATGCAGACCTTGTTGGCACTTACACAGAGCATCGGTCGTCCTTCCCCTAATGCACTGGTCCCAGGGAAGGTAGAAGCCCATGGCTGTGTTGAGTACAGTGTATTCATTGTGACAGGACCTAGTCTGCGCCTGGCGCAGCCAGTTAAAGGTGCACAATGGTACAAACCTGTGCACTGCATCCTTTCTGTAATATGAGCCCACATACAGGCTCTTACTGATCTTTGGAGGGAGGTGAAGTTTGCCCCTGTGCTCTGGGTCTTTAATTTAGAGGCAAGCTGCTATGAGGATGCCTTGGGATTGGAAGATCTTGCTCGAAAGTGACAAGTTTAAGGGTTCTAGTATGTAGAGTTTACTAAAACTTGTCAGATTTTGTTCTGGGGGATTTTGTTAGTGATGCAAGGGATGTCCTATACCTGGGAGCTGACACTGTCTAGTAGATGTACTAAAAGCCATTTTCCCTGCTAGTTTCTTGGCATCAGTACCTCCCTGCATGCTTGCTTTCTCCAAATGATCCCACCTATTTTGAGATGCTTGAGGCACTTTTCTATATTGTTCCTAAATTTAGAGGCGGTCAGTTGGAAGTCGTGGCTTGGAGTATTTTGTGCTGTGCATGGGTCCCAGGGTAGTCCTCATGAGCATGCTAGCCTAGCATAGGCTGCAGATTGTGCGCATGCAACTCTGCTGTCTATTCTCTATTGGCTTACTATGGGAGGGAGTCTTGCACTCTTACTACCTATACTGTATCCATTCTGTGAGCATGAGTGAAGCCTGTGCTGCTATGACTCATGATCTTACTGATATGTGTGATTGAGTGAAGATTACCATGGTGGTTTTGCCTGTTCATGTGTTGCTAAACGTGGGCATTGGGGGCTTTAATTGTTATGTGTATTTGTAAGGTGCACTATCATCCGCGGGGTATACTGGTGCAGCGATGTTGGACTTTTGAGGCTGTAATCAGCATATCAGGACTCACTGGCATATGGTGGCTGCGCCTGGTAGAATGATAGGTGCATCCTGTCATATGTTAGCAGTCTAGTGAGTATGTAAGTAATAACTAAAGTAAACCTCTACCAGCTTTAGCAACTGGCATATTGCATACTTTCCACTTCTTGATTTTACCTCAATGATCTCACTTCCTGTGATGTCCTCAGATTCAAAGAGCATGTGACCTGTGATGCCCACAGGGACAAGACTATGCGATGCTGCTTCCTATGATGTCACTGTGACTGACACTTTGGTGAATCCGTGGATTTTAATTATCGATTTAAAAAGATCCAAATGTAGCCATACACGATTTTTTCCATGACAAAACGTATTCAGCAACAGTACTGCAAGCCAAAAAGGTCTGAAAATATGTGCAGGGCTGCCAGCAGCCGCGGTCCGTGCAGGTAACAGCGGTGGGGCCGGGTTAGGGGGGATTCATTTCGAGAGACGATGCAGAGGGAAAATTAATTATTTATTTAATTTCCCACTGCATCGTTACCCGGCCCCACCGCCCCACCGCTGTTACCTGCACGGACCGCGGCTGCTGGCAGTGGTTCTGACGAGAGAGGCCGCATAGTCACTTCAGGGCCACATGAAAACCCCCGCCCCCACATTACCATCATCCCGCAAATAACACCAAGACACGTTTGTTAAGATTGGGAAAATATGCTGCAGGTTTATTATTACATACAAGATTATGTAATCACGGTGGGTTATCCTACGGGCAATCCAAGGGCAGGCCGCATTCTCGCCACCTGCCCGCCTGCTGAGCCAATCAGCGCCGTGGCGAACCACCCAGCTGATGAACATTATGGTAATAATACTCACGCCCCTTGCGGGGCGTAACTAAGCAACCCCCGGTTGCGCAGGCCCGCAACCGCCCGAAGGACTACTGGGGCGCCGACTCGGATTCCTAGACCTCCCATGAGGTTCTAGGTTAGGCTCTGGCACCCCTATGTGCCCGCTGAAGTACAGTGTTGCACCTCTCTGTTTCCGGATTGCCCTGTAACTCCGCCTGCAACGAAAAAAGAAACACATTAAAACTCCCTCAGGAGCCCCCCCCTCAGCTGACACTCTTGGGTAAGCGGTAGGGAGGGAAAGAGTGTCCACGTCCACGCAACGTCCGGGGCGGCAAAGAGACCACCGCAGTGGCCTGAGGGGAAGATATACCTTCTTCCTGCCTGCCGCCCCCCGGACGTGCGTCACTGGGCCGCCCCCTCCACCAGGCGACTCTGCCCGGAGGGGGGGTGTCTGACCCTGTCTAGGGGCGGGGCGGCCCTCCGCGACTAAGGGCCCGCCCTCCTGATGGCCACCGGGTGGCCTCGGGCAGGCGCATAGTCACTTCAGGGCCACATGAAAACCCCCGCCCCCACATTACCATCATCCCGCAAATAACACCAAGACACGTTTGTTAAGATTGGGAAAATATGCTGCAGGTTTATTATTACATACAAGATTATGTAATCACGGTGGGTTATCTTACGGGCAATCCAAGGGCAGGCCGCATTCTCGCCACCTGCCCGCCTGCTGAGCCAATCAGCGCCGTGGCGAACCACCCAGCTGATGAACATTATGGTAATAATACTCACGCCCCTTGCGGGGCGTAACTAAGCAACCCCCGGTTGCGCAGGCCCGCAACCGCCCGAAGGACTACTGGGGCGCCGACTCGGATTCCTAGACCTCCCATGAGGTTCTAGGTTAGGCTCTGGCACCCCTATGTGCCCGCTGAAGTACAGTGTTGCACCTCTCTGTTTCCGGATTGCCCTGTAACTCCGCCACAGCCCATGCGATGGTCCCCGCCGCCGCATGGGCCCCCCACCAACCTATAACTTTACCTGCAACCTTTGCTCTGCAGAGCCTCTTTCAAATCCAGGAGGAATAAATCTAAGCCCACAGGCGTGAGATGAATTCCATCGGCCTCATAATAACCTTTGACTTTGTCCTGAATCATATCATGTTTGATGAAACCCAGCCCCCTCTGCTGTGTAAACTTCTTCATGGCACAGTTTATCTTCTTCCTGGTCCTCTCAATCGCCTGGCATGACTTAGCGCCTACCCACACTCTACGTGGTACAATTTCAGACCACCAAATCTCGCACTCACGCATGAGTCCACAGATGGCCCCAATATCTTCTTTCATTTTCTGGAGTAAAATAGACCTCCCCCAGTTCGTGAGGTCATTACCTCCCAGGTGAATAACTAAGTGATGTGGTGGAGATCTCTCTGTGGCTAGCGCCACCTGTAATCTGTACAGCAGACTATTCCAGCGCATGCCAGGAAAACCCAACCAAGTACAGTCCATGTCAGTGAAGCCCTGTGTCCAATGCCTGATCGTGGCCCACCGACCCAATCTGGCGACCATGGAATGCCCCAAGACCCACACTCTCGACCCTGTCAAGAAACAAACGCAATCTACATCAAAAGTTTATTTCGAAAGGGTGCACAAAACAATGAGCATCACATCTATGACCAAAACACAGCAAACATATGTACAAGGGGATTGATGGGAACCACAACAGTTCAAGGGCGAATGTACCGTTTATAACAGGATGACTCCCATCGCCCCACTTTCTGAACTTTCTCTGGCTGCAACCCCGCTTTGAATGCAGAGGTGGCCGCCCCAATACGGAAGGAGTGACTGGAGAACCGTTTCCCCTCTTTCGGCAAACCCGCTCTATCAAGGCATGCCAGCATTATTTTATCCATCTGGTACTTAGTCAATGGGGTCAAATCAGCATGGATAAGAAGGTAGCCCTGGACAGCAGGACGGATCGAGAGAAAGGACTTAAGTGTCTCAACCGGGCAACAACCTGGATCCCCAAGGGGGGCCAGTAGGATAACCGACCCTTTACCAGCCTGATCAGTTTTGGATCGTCTAAGGGTGATGGACAGGCCTACTGCCAATGTTAAGTCTGCCACCCCTAAAGCATCCCCTGACACATCTACCTTTGAGCGTGCTACCAGCTCGCTGCTTCGGAATGCCCCAAAGAAGGCTAGGCTGAAGGCCGCTGAAAAGAGGGCAGCCTCATAATGCGAGTGAACTACAGACTGCAGGACCGCCAACATAGCTTTCAAAGTGGGGAACTCAATAGGGGACCTGGTGTCAGGGATCCTGGGTTCTTCTCGTGCCCACCCCTTCAGAGCTGCCTTAATTGCGAACGACTTGGTCGGATCGCCTACCCCTCTCAACCTCGCATCGTGACTGATAGCCGCCAAGTGTCCGCCCACCCAGGAGTGTGTTTTACCCTGCTTTTTGGCCCATACCACAAATGCTTGTACCCTGGCTTCCAGCGGTAAGACGGACAAACTCAAATCCGACGTAGCATTCTGAAAATTGGCCAAATGACTAGCGTAGCGCTTCCTAGTACCTGGGGCTAAGGACCTCTCCCCTAAATCCCTCAGTTCTCGTTCCACTTCAAGAGTCGCCAAAGTCCTGGTGCAAAGGGGGTCATCTCTGTTCTCGCCTGGGGGCACGCCGCCCGGAAACGGTCCCACTGCAAACGAGAAAGAGCGTCAGCCGCGACATTACTGACCCCCGCAATGTGCCTAGCCCTGAATTCCAGATTGCACCGCAGGCTCCTATTCGCCAATTCCCTTAATAAGCAAAGGACTAACGGGCAGCTAGCAGTGAGGCCATTGATCGCTTGCACAACAGCCATGTTATCAGACCAGAAGAGGACCTTCCTGTTGGACAAAAGGGCCGGCCACAAATGCAACGCTACCACAATGGGGAATAGCTCCAGGACAGTTATGTTTGAGGTGATACCCCGCTTACGCCAAGCATTCGGCCACGCCTGTGCGCACCACAAGTCACCTAGTATTGCTCCAAAACCTTCCCTACCAGAGGCATCCGTGAACAAACTGAGTTCGGGGCTGTCCACCCAAGGGGACCTCCAAATGACTGTCCCATTAAAGTCCGACAGGAACTCTGCCCACAATAGCAGATCTTTCTTCAAGCCCGCTGAAAGCTTCACAAAATGATGACGCTTAACTACCTTAGCAGTGGCCCTGGCTAATCTACGAGCAAACACCCGCCCAACAGGAATGACCCTGGCCGCAAAATTTTGTTTGCCCAGGAGGCTCTGGATGACCCCCAACGTAGCCCTGTCCTTGCCAAGCAATTCTTGAATATCTCGTTTGAGATCCCGCACTTTCTCAGGTGGAAGTCTAGACACTCCCTCCACTGTATCCAATTCTATGCCAAGGAAGGTCAGAATCTGTGCAGGGCCCTCCGTCTTACCAGGTGCCAAAGGGACTCCCAGGTGTCCTGCCAAGGAAATGAAGGCATCCAGGCCCTCCCTACATTCTTGAGTGCCCTCCCTACCAATGAAAAGAAAATCGTCAAGGTAATGGGTCACAGCCGTGACACCATATTTCCAGGAGAGAGCCCATTGCAAGAAGGTACTGAATGCCTCAAAGAAAGCGCAGGACAACGCACAGCCCATGGGCATGCACTTATCAAAGTAGTAACCCCCTTGCCACTTGAAGCCCAAGAGATGCTGACTATCTGGGTGCACGGGCAGGAGACGGAAGGCAGCTTCAATGTCTGCCTTAGCTAGCCAGGCCCCTTTCCCCGCTCTCCTCACCAAGTCTATTGCCATGTCCAGGGAACAGTAAGAAACTGAGCAAACGCCCTCAGAAAGCCAAGAGTTCACTGAGTTACCCTCAGGGAAGGACAGATTGTGGATAAGCCTGAAGGCCCCCGGCTCCTTTTTTGGTACCACCCCCAGCGGGGACACCACGAAATTCTGGAGAGGAGGAGAAGGGAAAGGACCTGCCACCCTCCCCAAGGACACTTCCTTGACTATTTTCTTACCAACCACATCGGGGAGGTCCCTTACTGACTTCTGATTTTCTGCATCCCTAGAAACCATCGGTCCCTGGTAAGGGATGGTGAAGCCTTCAAGGAACCCGCCCGCCAGAATAGTCTTGTCCTTATCATTGGGATATGATCTTAGTAAGGGCAGAAGGTTATCAAGGACCACGGGGGAAGGACCTTTAGAGTGGCTTAAAGGGACCCCACTAACGCCAGGACAAGTAGCATCAATACCGCTGTGCCGGGGGGAGATTGCTGGCGTGGGGAGTACAAAGAGGCGTGAGCAGGGAGGCAGAGACTGATCGGTATTACTTGTCTTTGGAGGTGGTGCTAGGGGAATCACGCTTGTCGCATGCTGACCCGGGATGAGGCCCACTGCACTTACTACATACGTGAGAAAACCGGCATGCCTTTCCCCAGGAGCAATTACCTGCGTTGAACAACCTGCATGTGGCTGTGAAACCTTTTTTGCTATACTGTCTGTTTCCCCCCCCCGCCGCGGCCTCCCCGAAAGGACTGTTTGAAGTGGCTTTTGCTCTCGGACTGCTGTACCTTATTTGTATCGGGTTTCTTATCCTGAGTCACGGATTTCGCAACACCTTCCAATAGTTTGCCCTTACCCATGTATTGTACCCACAATCTCAACTCAATCTGATCCCATTCCAGCTCTGGACAGACCGCCATCTTCATGCGAAACTCACAATCATATCTGTACCATCCCAGACCGGTTGTAGAATCCGCTTCATCAGCGATCACACTTGCATACTGAAAAAGAGCCTGCGCCTGCTCAGGGAAGCGCTCTGTTATAACCGCTGCTAGCATAGAGAACGCTTGTCTCCAATTCTTAATGGTCTTCTCAGGCCACGCCTGAAAACGGACTTTATTTTCCTCGTCCTTGGCACTCACTTTCCTGATATCAAACCCATGAACGCCCAACATAAGGAAGGAAAAGATATCCACAAATTCCCTACGCCATATGCATTCTTTAGCCGCCTGAGGGACCTGCCAAGCCAGGGAACACTTGCCCGATAACAAGGGTGCCATGGTCATCTTAACTGCTGGTGCGTGGACTGACGCCACAACGGGGACTTCAGGCACAGCGGGGGGTGCGGATAAGACAGGGGGCGCCGGAGCCGCGGGGGGCGCGGCTAAGACTGGGGGCACCAGCGGAGCTGAAAGTAGCACCGGGGCCACCGCAACCACAGGATTAGCCAGGACGCTCCCGAGTGCTGCAATGCCTACCACCCCTGGGGCAGGAGGCCCGCCCCACACTTGGGCTAACAAGGTGTCCGTGGGAGCAGTGGGCGTAGTGGCTAAGACTTGAGGCACCACAATAGAGGGACCTGCCGGAGGACTAATCTGAGAGGAAGCGGACAGAAAACTAGCTCTGACTTCAGACATGAAAACCGTGAGTGAATCCGTGAGCTTACCAAGGTCCTCTTTAGTGGCAAAGTCTGCAGCGGAACCCCCTGGGCGAGGTAATATGGGTGAGGACTCCACGATCGCCGCCGGGGGGGAGGCGGGGGCATGTACAATCACATTCCTGACAAGCTCAACGGCTCTAGTTTTCTGTGGAGGCTCCGCTGGAAAGTCTTTACAAGTTGGCTTCTTAAGCCGTTTGGACCTGGTAAGAGTCTCTTCTACAATGTCCTGCTCAGGTGCGGATGGGGCTGTGGCTCTGGGAGGGTTGGCCGACAAGAGTTCGCTAGCCCACGCCACTCCATTCGCTTTGATCATCTCCATCAACGCCTTCATCTGAGCGTCCTGCGAGGGACCTAACCCCGAGTCATCGACCTGGGACATCTGCGAAAAAAGGGGGGGGGACCCTTGGCTCTCCATGCCTATCTACGACTCTTTACCACGCAAGAAAGATAATCCGGGTGCGCCGTGGATGGGGGGTGGGGTGGGGGGGGGGTTGCCGAGTGAGCTCCAAGCGTCTTCTGCGTGAATGAAGAACAAAGACAATAAGCCCAACATTGCAAATAAAACAGCAGTTTGCCTCGAAGGGCTACCAAGCGTCTTCTGCAGGAAGGTAGAAAATTGACACTAAGCCCAACATTGCAAATAAAACAACAGTTTGCCTCGAAGGCCTACCAAGCGTCTTCTGCAGGAAGGAAGAAAATTGACACTAAGCCCAACATTTCAAATAAACAACTGTTTGCCTCGCGGGCTAGACGTGACTGTGGAAGAAACGGTTGCACGCCTGCACACTGCCCCATTAGAACCAGCACATCGAGAAAAGCAACCCCCCAACTGCATTTGTCGCGATACCGTCGTAACCGCGTGACTACATACCTTCGTCACTTGCCGATGCTGCTTGAGAGACGACCTGGAGAACGCGTCTAGAAAGAGGGCCTGAAACGATTGGCAAGAGCAAAGCGTCACATTAGTGCATGAAAGTACCCCCACCACGGTACAACCCCGCAAAATGCCTAATACACTCTGCCAGCCCCCACGCGCCACGTGTTGTGACTGCTACAAGGCACGCCACGCCAGCGTATAGCCCCTCAGCGTTTAGCCCCTTACCATGGCTAGAGAGGATAATATTGGCTGGTCCGCTCCGAAAGGCACGCGAGGACTGGCACACAGTTGGCTATCTTAGCCCTCGCAGGCAATAGCGTTAAGAAAACGTAATACCAACATTAAGCATGACCAACCTTAAGTGCATGTAGCATCCCATATTAGTGTACCTGACCCCAAGGGCAACACAAGAATAATACATGCTTGAAAGACCCTCGCATAAACAGCGTCACCCAGTTATGATGACAAACGTTATATGCTTAACACACGAGGCATATAGCGCGCCAACCTAATTGTGCCTGAAACACGAACATTTAGCGCACCACACATCCAAGCAAGAGCATTTGCGTATGTATCATTGTCGCGCCAGAACGGTAGGCCCGTAGCGCGAGCAAACTGGAGGTAATTCGAAAACCGGCATGCATGTTCAGACATTATCGATTCAACAATGAGCATCCGCCGACACCAGAGGAAGTCGTGCGGTACCACTTAGTAAACAAAGAAACATTTACAATTGCCTCAACCGGAATAGCGCATTTACCGGTAAAACATTATCGAGGCGGAAATGAGCATCCGCCGATCAGCAGATGTAGTGCGTTACACGCTGGAAGCCAAGCGACCAGCGAAACTCCCTCACGGGATAGCTCATGACATGTAAAACATTAAGCGCATTGACATGTTAAACGTTATTATTGCCTGAAATGCGCATCAAATAAACACTCCTAAGACGGAATAGCTCATGTAACTGTGAAACATTGTCAGCACATATACAAGAAAACATTATCGTGCCGGGAAAAGCTTCCGCCGATCAGGAGAAGTAGTGCGTTACAGCGTCGTAAAAAGGCAACAAACCAAACCCCCTCACGGAGTAGCTCAATTACATGAAGACATTATAGGCGCATGTGCATGAAAACATTATCGTTCTTCAAATGTCCCTCAGTTAACAAACTCCCTCAAACTGTTTATCTCATTACATGATAACATAGCCAGCGCATAACCTATGAAACATTATCGAGCTGAATTCCTTGCAAACAAAGGAACGGATTAAAATCCCTACAGCGGAATCGCGCGCCAAAAGGAAGGGGGACCGCATGGAGTCTGGGAAGGGGGGGGCCGGTGCTTAACCACGCGGCCAGGGCTTGACCACGCGGCCCACGCCCAGGGTTCCTGAAACCGCTACTCGCCTCCTCGTGGGCGCCTGGGATGCGGAGGCTCAAGAACTTACCCGGCACAAGGCCGTCCCTCCCTACCTACCCCGAACACGACTAAATTGTAACGCGGGATAGCCAGGCGTGCCGGGGCCCAAGTACCCGACCGAGGCCCAGACCCTGCCCCGGAGCACAAGGCCCCATCCGAAGGCCACCCCCAATACGGACGAAAAAAGGGGGGGGGGTAGCCGCCCAAGAGCCCCAGAACACGAGGAAGTGGGCGAGTCCGAACGTACCCCCGAGAAAGCCGCCAACCTGCCTGCAAACCCCCACCTCCACAGCGGCCCGACGCTAAGCGGGCCGCCTAGCCAGAACTCGTGACCTCCGCAGGGAGGGAGTAGGCAGAGGGGGGGTAATGCAAAGGCAGCCCGAAAACACTCACCGGCGAGAGAATTCCCGAAAGAGTGTCCACGTCCACGCAACGTCCGGGGCGGCAAAGAGACCACCGCAGTGGCCTGAGGGGAAGATATACCTTCTTCCTGCCTGCCGCCCCCCGGACGTGCGTCACTGGGCCGCCCCCTCCACCAGGCGACTCTGCCCGGAGGGGGGGTGTCTGACCCTGTCTAGGGGCGGGGCGGCCCTCCGCGACTAAGGGCCCGCCCTCCTGATGGCCACCGGGTGGCCTCGGGCAGGCGCATTTGTGGCAGGAGCACTGAAAGGATGTTCCAGGCTACCAGCGACTAGTGGAAACATTACTGCCAGCCCTTGACCTCTGAAAAGATGTACAGGGCTGCTTATGTCTGGCAAGAGAGGGAAAATTACTGCCAGGCGCTCTAAAACAGTGTTTAATTTGTAAATAAATAAGTGCCAGGCACCTCGTCAGTTGGCCACTGCAGCTAGCACCACTCGTTGACCCTACCGCGTTGCCAGTGTCAATACTAACACAACTATTAACCATCATGCACCTACAAGTGTGACATTTTAGACTATTCCAGGACACCAAAGTTATAACAATGGCTTAGGGTACAGGTATTAGTCATTTTTTAATAAATATTGAATTAATAAACTACTGTTGTTGTGCTGATCTCTAAATTACACAGATAGCGTCACCATGTGGCAGACCTTTATAAGTGCTGGAGTTTACAATTAAGTGCCAGTGCCGAGTTTCGTAAACCACCGGCTCAAATTAAGCACCGCTCTAGAAGGATGTGCAGGGAGTAGCCTTCGACCTCCAGGGTCAAGCGTGTTGCTCCCCCGCTGCTGCTCCTGATAACTCACTGGCACTGACGCCAACACAGTCCTTAAGCCTACCCGCCTTGAACCCACTTTTCGGGTGACTATTTACTTGCCTACATTTATTGTCCATATTTGTGCACTGTGCCTTCATTGTCATTACTTGTTTATTGTTGTTTATTCTGTTGTTCCCGCTGTCTGTTTTCTATTCAGTCTTCAATTTATTTTCTGCTGTAATTTTGCTGTTCCCGCTGTTACCTGCTTCCTGCCCTCCTGCGTCCCAGCCAGCCCCTCCCATGTCCCAGGACTTCTTATGGTGACCGCTGTGCAGCCGCTGGTACACTGAAGGCTTGCCTGCCAAAGGCGAGCCCGTCTGTGCCCATCTGCCCCTGGACAGCGCCCTTCGCCAGGAATCATGTCTCTTTCATCCCGTGCCGATACACCTCCGTCGACCTCTGAGCCCTGAATCCCCGAACCTCAACAACCACTGTTGCATGTCCTCACACTCCACCAGAGGGCCACTTCACCTGCTGCACCGAAGGAACCAACAACACCATAGACGCCGCAAACAACCTCATGTGCATTTTACTCAACGCATGATCACTCTGCAAATACGCCACAGAGATTTATGACACTATTTAATCCCTCACCCTCGATGTGATTTTCCTCCAGGATACCTGGCTGAACCTCCCCCTCTGCACCAGACATTGCCATCCCCAAATACTACAAGACAACGCACTGGGACAGAACCAACAAACCCATAGGTGAAATTGCCATCATCTACTAGGACACCATCCGCTGCACAACATCCCCAGGTGAACCGACCCTGATAATGGAACACCTCAACTTCCAACTCCACACAGACCGAAAAAGCACCGTAAGAGGGACCCTCGCCTACAGACCACCTTGACCACACTAGATTCTGCAACACCATCCCAGACCTCATTGCCTGATCGCCATGGACTCCAGGCACTACATCTTCCTTGGGGACCTCAACTTCCACCTCGGACCCAAGCGACAGCAACACAAACGACCTCCTGGAAAGAATAAGTAACATTGACCTAAACAACTTGTCACCGAAACTACCACATCGCAGGACATACGCTTGACCCCATCTTCACCTCCAGTAACAGAGTCAATTACAACCACGCCATACAGCTCACCTGGACCGACCACCACAGCATCCATTTCACCATCTCAAGACCCACCCACTCTGACATCATGCCCAGAAGGTCTGAAAGGATGTGGAAGGTTGTCCGCATCTCTGACAGGTGAGGTAACATTACTGACAGGGGATCTAAAAGGACGTGCGGGCAGTCAGCATCTCCCAGAGGTGAGGTAACATTGCTGCCAGGTGGTCTTAAAGGATGTACAGGGCTATTAACATATCTGACAGGTGATGTAACATTACTGGCAGGTGCTCAGAAAGGATGTGCAGGGCTGTCAGCCTCCCACACAGGTGAGGTCATATTACTGCCAGGAGCTCTATGCTGGGTCTAGAATCGGACGTGCAGGGCTGCTAGGGGCTCGATAGGAGATATTCCATTGCGGCTAGGAAATACTGAACTAGTGCCCAGTGGCAGGGGCGTCGTTTCAGGGAGAGTGTTTGGGGTATTACACCCCCTAATAAATGTAAATAGTTGTGTACAGGTGATTTCAGTCGGGTATGGTGAGATGTCGGTCGGATTTGTACATCCTCACAGACAAAAAAGCACACACCCTCTCAGCTTTAAAAGTCTTACATTTTTATTTTTTATTTTACACAATATTGTGTTTTCTCTCACTTAGTACCCCCTACAAACCACATTCCTCCCTATTTCCTCTGCCCCTTAAGCCCCTCTCATGCGTCTATTTTAACATTATATGCCAGTATAATTGTTGAAAAATCTGAATCTTGGGGGGGGCGTGGCCAGCAGCCGATGATGGCGGCAGCTTAGGAAGAGAGCTCCGCGGCTGAAGCGGCCTCCTACAATATCCGATCACCGATCCGACCCATTTATGACCAGTGCGGACAGGTACTGATGCCCAGGACCGGGCGGCGTAGGTCCGGACAAGCGGGGAGAAAATCCGACGTCGGGGAGCCAAGTTGTGGCGGACACCGAGAGGGCCCCTGCGAAGCTACTGAGCCGGGGACCTGCTTGGACGGGTAGGCTGGCAGGAAGTGAGCCGTCCTGGGCGAGGAGTAGCCGGAAGCGCCCGCCCGCAACGACCACGGAGAGAGTGACCCCCCCCCCGCCTCCCACAGCTGCCATCGGACCTGGTGAGCCCCGCGCGGAACCCCGGGCGCCCCATAGCTGAGTGGCGGGGTCTGGCCCAGACGACCTGAGGGGCCAGGTGACGGCGCTTAGCGCGGCTGAATCCGGAGCGGAGCCGCCATCTTTAGGACCCGGCAGAGGTCCGGTACCAGCAGAGGCGGGTCGGGTAAGCCGGCGGGACTGAGGTGCTGTCCTCCGACGATCAAACACCGCCGGCCGCTCCCGGCCCCCCCCCCCGCTGGGAGGGGGCGCACTATAAATAAAGAAAGCGCGAGAGTGCGCAGGGGCTTCTTGTACAACACGGACCCTCATAGGCGGGTTTCTTCTCCAGGACACAGGCCGACGTGCCAAGTAACACCATTGCCCTGCAGCAGATACAAGGGGGTAGGGCGGAAGACACCGGCAACGCCACACTGACCGGCCCGACCAACGCGGGTGGGGCGCAACAAGACCGTCCCCATTGTCAGAGACTCGTCGACGCCCCGCGGCTGGGACTAGCCGTCTGTGAAAGCAATCACCCCCACGCGTGGCTGCGGGAGCGCCGCCACATTCATTGACCGGAGGCGAGTCGGAGGGTCCAAGCCAGACCACTGAGGGCCACGACTGCGGGTGGACTGTGCCCCAACTACATCGGAGAGCCTTGAGGGGCGGAAGACTGCCCCAAAAGAGTGCGGGAGTCTGGGTGGAACCGAAGGGGGGTCTGAGTGCTCGGCTCCCCGTTCAGGATGGCCGGCAAGGGGCCGAAAAACACTGCGGCACAATCCCGCCTTGACAGATTTGCATATGAAAAACCCGCTACCCCCCCGCCAGACGCGAGATCGCAGACGGGCAAGACGGTGGAGGCGGCAGGGGGCAAGAAGGCAACCCTGGACGATGTCATGCGGGCCCTCACACAGGTGCAGGCCACTGTGGGGTCGATCTCAGCAGAGATTACTCTGATTCGTGCGGACTTCCACAAGATGACGGAGAAGGTGAACACGATGGAACTTGTGACCAAGGCCCTGGTGGAAGATGTGTCGGAACTGCAGACTAGTGTGGAACGTATCACGAAAGAAAATAAGGAACTGCGTGACAAGCTCGATGACCAAGAAGGACGCTCGAGACGGAATAACGTCCGTATAATAGGTGTGCCGGAGTCGGAAGACACGAGGTCGATGGACTTGTATGTGAAGAATCTAATCAAACAGCACCTGCAGCCTAAGGGACTTTCAAATTTTTTCACTGTGGAGAGGGCACACAGAGTTCCGGGAGGGCGCCGACAAACGGGGGCGAACCCCAGACCGATCATAGCACGGCTCTTTAATTTCAGGGATCGAGATGTCATTCTACAAGCGGCGAGGACCTCACCCCCTGTTAGGATTCAAAACTCCACGCTAGCCTTTTTTCCGGACTACACGGCGGAGGTCGCGCGGAGAAGGAGAACTTTCTTCGAGGTCAAGAAAGAATTAAGAGCAAGGGAAATCCCCTATTCAATGCTTTTTCCGGCCAAACTCCGGATTGTGGCCGACAATAAGACTTGGTTTTTCGACAACCCGGAGGCAGCACAGGACTGGCTGGAAGGCTGGCGGGCGACAGGCCGCCCTCGTCGCTCCAACAGACAGACCAAAAACCGCACTGTCGAATCTCAGCAAGAGTTACAATCAACCGGCGATGAAGCGGAGCCACTCTCGTCTCTGCCCACTATTCGAGAAGGGGACGATGATGAAGAACAGTGATCCCCAGATACTGGCACATTGAACTGAATGCAACGCTGTCCGACGATGCCGCCTTGGACACTGGGCTGAGGGCCTCCGCGGCCAAAGGAGGGGGCCGCCGACTCCGGAGAGTCCTTCACCCCAGCGTGCAAGTACTATGTTTTGGGTTGGGTTCAGGCACTCTGCTGAGTTGGGGGGGCGGGCAGTTCTAAGTCCGTTGAGCAGGGGGGCAGGGAGGGGGGGAGTTGGGGGTACTGTAGTTTTTTGGTTTTTAATTGGTTATCAGGGTCTGGATAGGAACCTTAGGATGCACGCGCGTAGAGTAGCGGAACCATGGCATGGCATTTATTTACACTACTTAGGAGGCTTGATGCCTCGCGATCCTGGCCAAGCACTCCACTCTTTCCAGAATGGTGGGAGGGGACGATAGTGTAGGGCCGGCAACCCCGTTGCACCTCGTGTCCTGGAATGTGAGGGGCCTGGGAGACAAGATAAAAAGGGGGCTAGTGCTGCAAGGCATAAAGAGACTGAACCCCGCTCTGGTCCTACTGCAAGAAACACATCTGACGGGCGCAGCGACACGGGCCCTAGATCGGAAAGGATATAGCATGGTTGTTCACTCTGAATTTACGAAGGGGTCCCGTGGCACGGGGATACTAATGCACCGATCATCTAGGTTCATAGCCAAATCCACTAAGATCGACACACAGGGGCGCTTTGCGGCGACACATGGGCAGTGGGAGGGAAAGCCACTTAACGTAGTCTCGGTGTATATTCCACCGGCACTGCACGCCACTGCCCTCCCGGAGTTGGGAAATTTCTTGTTGGACCTACCGGAAGGGGATCTCATTATAGGGGGCGACTTCAATGCTGTGGCACATAACTGTATGGATCGCTTCCCTGTGCGCACACTAACACCGGGGCCCTCCCGATTGCACGACTTCATGGAAGCACAGGGGTTGGTAGACATATGGAGGCGGTCCCACCCAGACGACCGGCAGTACACATATTACTCGGCGGTCCATGACAGTCTCTCGAGAATTGACTACCTCCTCACACTGGGGGGGGGCCTCCTCACTGTTGCCGAAGCCCAAATCCGCCCTCGAGGGGTTTCAGATCATTCCCCGCTGACTCTCTCCAATCATGCACAGACACGCAAACGTATCTACCCGATCTACCCAGGATACCTTAGGGAACCGACAGTAGCCAAGGCGCTAAAGAGGGGCACGAGGTCTTATTTCACCGAAAACGTAGGGTCAGTGGATTCCCCTACCACCGTGTGGGAAGCCTACAAGACGGTTCTGCGCGGGCAAGCCATCTCAGCTATAGCTCACCATAAGCACACGCAGCGTCAGGAGCTGTTAGATTTAGAGGGACTGCTCGAAAGGGCCACACGAGACCACGAGAGAGACCCGACCGAGGAAACACAACACGTGCTCCGGATATGCCAGCAACGTCACACAGCACATGTGCGCCGCAGGGTGATGGACAATATGGCAACGACAACTCACAGGGTGTACGAAGTCGGTGAAAAGGCGGGTAAACTGTTGGCCTGGTTAGAAAAGAAACGGGGAGGGCAGAGGGCCGTAGTACAATTGAAAGACCCAGAGGGCGTGGTGCAGACTGGGCCGTCTCAAATAGTGGACATACTAGCGGACCATTTCCAATTAGTGTATTCCCCTGATTTCGAGGTCTCCCGGGAGATGGCAGAGGGGTCTCTCGTTGGAGTGCCTACTCGTACTTTAACGCTGACTAGCCGGGACGAGTTGGACTCGGACCTGACGACTGAGGAGATACAGGCAGCTATCGCGGCGTTACGCCCAGGGAAGGCGCTAGGCCCTAACGGAGTACCGATAGAATGGTACAAGACCATGGCGGAAACGCTGTCGACGCCTTTACTCCAAATGTACGAGGATTGTCTGGAACGGGGGCAACTGCCGCCCGACCAGCGTACGGCCACTATAATCGCAATACCAAAGCCCGGAAAACCCCCTGATGAATGCGGATCGTACCGCCCAATCTCCCTCCTTAACGCCGAAAGTAAAATTTGGGCGAAACTGTTGGCCACTAGGCTGCTGCCTCATCTGGCGCACCTAATTCATCCGGACCAGTCGGGCTTTATGCCACACCGTAGCACGGCGCTGAACCTTCGACGGCTGCATGGCGTGCTGGCACGCGCTCCACTACTTAAGGAACAGGCGGCGGTGCGGTCGTTGGATGCCAAAATGGCATTCGACATGGTAGAATGGCGATATCTCTTCGCGGTTCTGGAACATTTGGGTATAGGCGCGAAATTTATATCATGGGTCAGGCTGCTGTACACAGACCCAGTAGCACGGGTGACGGCCAATGGTCACATCTCGAGGGAGTTCCCACTGGCGAGAGGCACGAGGCAAGGATGCCCGCTCTCGCCGCTGCTGTTCGCCTTAGTGTTGGAACCCTTGGCGACGGTTATCAGAACCACTCAGCTACTGAAGGGCATACGCTGGGGAGGTGACTGGGAGGATAGAGTCTCCCTGTACGCCGACGACATGTTAATCTACCTCACAGACCTTGCAAATGGTATCCCGGTCCTGCTGGCCCTATGTGAGAGACATGGCACGGCGTCGGGTTATAAAATTAACTGGGCGAAGTCGGTACTTTACTTGATCAGTGGCACTCCACCGCCCCTGACCCCGGACTGCCCGTTGCAGGTAGAACCCTTCTCCTTTAAATATCTAGGGATTCGAATCACACGGGAACAGACGACCTTTCGTGACCTTAACCTTCAGCCACTGCTAGATAGGTTGAAGGCGGATGTGCGCCATTGGAAGACCCTCCCCTTAACTCTGTTAGGCAGGGCGGCACTTTTTAAAATGATGGCGCTGCCGCGCTTCTTGTATGTCCTGGAAAACACGCCGGCGTTGGTTCCACCGTCATTTTTCCGCCAGGTGTCTGCACACTTGTCAGGCCTGCTGTGGGGAGATAAGCCGGCCAGGGTCGCTCAATCGAAAATGGTTAGAGACTGGTATAGCGGGGGGATAGCGCTCCCAAACCTTGAATTGTACTACTGGGCATCGCACCTTAAGGTGATCAACCAATGGATCCATGCTGCACAGGACGACCCAGCATTCCTGGCTGATAGGAGTCAATTAGGCTTAAACACCCTACTGGCCCCGCTCTATAATAAGGGACTGTTGACAAAGTTGAAAGGCCCAACCAAACACACGGTGTCTATCTGGCATAAAGCTCAAAGGCGACTAGCTTGGGAGGGGGTGATTACCAAACTCACACCGCTGTGGGACGCTAAGGCCCTAGGCACTCTGCGACACAGTAAAGGGTTTGACCAGTGGGACAACATTGGGATCTCCACCGTAGGAGACATGTGGACAAGTGAGGGAGTGATCTCCTTCGCGGCCCTGAGGGAACAGTACGATATGGGATTGAACGAAACGTACCGGTATGTTCAAATTAGGCATGCCCTTCTGGCGGTACTGGAGCCAGGTACGGCGGTCCCGGACTCGGCCCCGTTAGAGGACTGATTGCTTACTGACTACATGGAGGCCAGTGCTACCTCACTCACATATCGTAAACTGCTGAACAACCTACCGGATCCGCTGGTGAAATTGAAGGAACACTGGGAGGATGAGATTGGGGAACTGGACGAGACACACTGGAACGCAGCTTTGGCGTCGCCAAGGAGGCGGGTATATCCTCACGTTTTAGGTTGGTACAATTTAAAATACTGCACAGGGTATACTACACCCGCACAACACTGCACAGAATCCACAGGGCAGATCACCCGTATTGTCTGAGAAACTGTGGGGAAGAGGGCACACTGTTCCATACATTGTGGGCCTGCCCCAGTATACAACACTATTGGGGGCGTGTGGCGCGCACGGTAGGCCAGACTCTGCACACGTCATTTACACCTAACCCCAGGGTATGCCTGCTGAATGTATGGGACCAGACCGACCTGACACAGCATGGGAAGAGATGGGTAATCATTGGTATGATGTTGGCAAAGCGGGACATTGCAATGAACTGGGGGGCGCACACCACTCCGACCTTGGCCCAATGGTGCAGAAATATGGATATGTTAATGATGACGGAAAGAGCAGTTTATCAACAGAGGCGCAACCCACGTAAGTGGAATAAGACATGGTCACCTTGGAATGTATATAGGGGGGAGATCTGTGAACCACTGCCTGAGGATGACGATATTGATAGTGCGGAGGAGGATGAGGAGATGGAATGAGCGGGAGGGTTGGCGGGATAGGGAGTGTAGTTAAGTGTGACGGAATGTACAAGCCTCGTGAAAAGAAGTGATGTAAAGTTTGTGATTGTTGAAAACCATGCATGTGGCCCTATACTGCTACCACTCACGCACTTGGTATAATTTGATTCTGCCAGAGGAACCACGTCTTGACCCTTTGTTTGTAATGTTCAATTCAGTTAAATGAAAAAATGGAAATGTTGCTTAAATGGTTGGATGCAGCTGAATGTTGAGGCTGCACTGACAAATGTCTCTCGATATATGAATATTCTTTGCCAGCAACAATAAAAACAATTTATAAAAAAAAAAAGAAAAATCTGAATCTTACACACCACCCCCAAATCTTACTGACTAAGCTACGCCAGTCCCCAGTGGGATGCCGGGGGTTAGGGGGACGGGGGTGGGGGGGGATGACTGGGGCACATGTAGGGTGACCAGAATTTTTAAGCCTAAAACCGGGCCATTTCCCAAAAATAGAAGAAGGACTACAGTTGGGCAGTCAGAACATACATAAAATGCCATTTTTAAATCCGGTAGCTTGCCTGTTAATTACATTACTTTCTTATTATGGTTGCTAACTATCCCTGCTTTGCAAAACATAAAAATATACCTCCACCGTTTTCAGCCAACCCTCTCTAAAATCCGCGACATGAGCTTAATTTGTTGAAATCGGCCAGGACAGCTGGCATAAAACCGGGACTGTCCAGACAAATCGGGGACGCCTGGTCACCCTAGGCACATGTTTTCTACCTCTTGTTGTATTTCATGCACTACAGATACCATACTGGTGTGACAGATTCAGGACAACAACATGACGTCTTACAGACTGTGAAGGGTGGAATGGAGACACACTTTATGGCCTTCCCCCCGACAGAGAGATTCTTGGAAAACGATGTTTTTTGTCTTCTTGTTTTCACAGTCAAACAGGAAGGCCTGCGGTTTGTGGCGGAAGAACTGGAAAACATCACCATTCCCGACCTGAGCGGGAGCGAAGGCAGATTCCACTACACCATCAACAAGTGAGTCACGAGGGCTCTGACGTGCCGCGACCGCTGTCGTGTCCCCGGGAGGGTGCACGCGGGGGCGGGGCGGGATCAAGGACAAACCAC
This sequence comes from Lissotriton helveticus, assembly GCF_964261635.1. NCBI lineage: Eukaryota > Metazoa > Chordata > Amphibia > Caudata > Salamandridae > Lissotriton > Lissotriton helveticus. Next base: position 182,732,690 of record NC_136068.1, on the reverse strand, counting down.
CCCCATTGTGCTAGACTTGGAGGTGGCCCAGCAGCATCTGCTCCTCAGGCACATCTCACCAAAGCAAATTCATGGGGGGACATGAAGGGACACATTTGGGTTCATTGTTGCTTTAGTCTGATTCATGGGCCTTACTGCCAATTCTACAAATATGTGTGGTTTAATTAAAATCATTTCAATGTGCGTCATTTTACATATATAGAATAGAAAAGAGTAAAAAAAATAAAGATTAAAAGCTTTTGGGCTCAGAATTGACGTGCATACTCTAACTGGAGTGACTAAAGTCGCTAAAATCAATAAAAATCCTAGAACGGTGATCCAATTCTGCAAGTATTATCTTTTCTGGTGGCACACACAGACATGATTTGCTGTCTTCGCCGCTCTTTCTTCTAAAGGATGACTTAGTTTAACCACCCACAGTTTTCCAGGAAGTCTTCATTTTTTCCTAGCAAAAATTAGGGAAGAAAGTGTTCTGAGTGTCTTGCAGGTGGACAGTGTTCAAGAAAGTGCCTCTACCGCTCTCTACTGCTTCTAGGTCATACTTTTGTCAGACTCTGGTTTCCCTGGTGTGTAGAGTTGATTTAAATTTGCAGTCCATCCTTATGTCTGTATTTGTCTTACATACTTTATACCCCACACCTGTTTAGATTAGTGGCGAAAGAAACGTTTCTGTACAGGCAACCCAAGATCTAAATTCACAGAGTAAAGATCTAGGAGATTCATGCCTACGGTCTGACTAAAGTATGTAAAATAAATTGTATTAATACAACATCCGGTTTGACAGCTATAATGGCTTGGGGTGTGCTAAGAAGTGGCTTGCAAAATATATGGAACACCGGCAAACTTGTAAGCCTGTGGTGATTTTCAAATATTTAGGTTTTTTCACCCTTTTGAAAACATGCAGAATCACCAGAATTAAAGTCAGGGATAAATAGGAATTCCAGGGTTTGGAATGGGGAGGCAATACCTCCATATTGCTTTAGGTTTATGCAGGGCTTAATTTGTTCCAGTGTTAGCTTGTGAAAGGCCATGGCATTCATTTTTTGGGATTGAGGTTTATATTTCATAATCAGATATTGACCCAGATTAGGAGAGAAGCAAAGCAGGGAGAAACAATGAGGAAGAGAAAGACGAAAAACAGAGGACAAGGGAGAAAACAGGGATTAACAAGCATTGGCAAAGCCAATAGGTTTGGCTTGCATTTGAGTCCAGACTAAACCATCAACAATAGCCTGCTTCATTGGAAAGAAATACAATGAGAAATGATTGCTTTCTGTATACAATGCATCTTTGAAAGAAAGAGTTTAGTTTGTGATGATTCACAGTACTTTTTAGATGTAAAACAGTCCATCTTGCATTGTAATGTAAGCTCTCCATGGAAAGCAGATTAATTCACCAAACATCCAATAGCAGTGAGTAAGGTACTCCTCTAGGTGGATTTGGATAAAGATTTGGAAGAAGTAGATCTTGCAGACAGCTGCACGATTAAGCCAGCCATAAACAAAAGAAACCCTGCAAGAGAGCAATAAAGAGAGGAAGTGAAAGATGGCAGAAGCAAGAGACAAGCCCTTAAATTAGGCCTAGGCAGCCTTGGTGTTCAGCAAACACTGAATTTGCCGTCATCGGCGTTGGGGTCCTAATAAAAACTCTTATCACTTTCTATATATTTATTCTTCAAATTAACCCCTTCGATGCTGATGACGGCCCCCAGCCGTCATGCATCACGGGGCTCGTGTGCTGATGACGGCTGGGGGCCGTCATAAACCCGCCCACTCGCGATTCTGCCGCACAGGCGCAGAATCGCGGCCGCCCCAAGGGGTTGAGTACCAGGGGAATATTTACTAACATTCCCCAAAACACAGTGCAGCAAGCGCAGTTGCCCTGCATTGAAAGAGTAAGCAAGCCAGAGAGAGAGAGAGAGAGAGAGAGAGAGATACAGTTCTGCTCATCCCTAACCCTGTGGCACTTGTGGCTGTCTAGCCTCAATGCAGTGACCTTGATTCCTGGCTCAAGGGTACCTGCATTGTGGTCAGGATAGTTTTATTTACAAGAAGGGGTACTTTCCTACACAAAAACTATCCTTTAAAGCTAATGCCTCTTTATATGTGTGCATTGTTTCACCATTCCAATATGGTTGACGCGCTACTTGGAAACGTGGCGGCCATCTTGCAACAGCAACACAATGATAAAGTATGCACAATATCATGCAAAGATATCCACACCCTTTCGTTTTTCATTAAATGATTTTTAATTGCAAGTATATACCTGGACATTTAGCCTGTAGTATTTCTTTCCTTTTATTCTTTTAAATAATATTGCAAATGCTCGGCAATATAAAGAAATACAATGTCTTTCAAACTACATAGCTTGCCAAGGCAGGCCTATTAGCTTTATCAGTAGTTGTTTATTTAGTGCCCCATTGACCTAAAAATTATGTTATATGGAAATCTACGATTGTAGAACGGCAAATTCACTATATTAGCAGGTGATATTCAGAGTAGATGTTGACAGTGGTAGGATGTGACTAGAATTTGCATGCAAAGCCATGTGTTGACAATGGAAGATGTGCAATGGGCTGAACATTGCGAAACTGCAGAAATAGACTGAAATTTATTGTGGAATCGGGTTGTATAGACAGAGATTGGGAATGGATGCAGAATGGACCCTAATGTGGGCAGGGTGGTGGATGTGGGTCAGAATACTCATCTCTCTCTTCCTCTCCTTACAGTGTGAAGGTGACCGAGCTGGAGCTCTCAAACTCTGATCTGCACTTCCAGCCCAGTCAAGACCTTGTGTTTGACATCAACAACGCCTCCATCAGTCTCACGTTCCAGCGCAAGCTGCTCTACTGGTTCTTGTAAGATATTTCCTATCTGCCATAACCTGAAAATACCCCAGTGTCTTTCACTTTAAGTGATCTCCTAGCCTCCCTTTACGTTATTTCCTATTTGCTTCTACCTCTACTAACCTGAGCACTGTCTCTATGTATCATACATCCTTTCACTCCAGTGCAGGTTTCCCCGGGTTCTCACCCCTCTTCCATAATGCAAACCGACCTTCAACCCGTTCTCCCCTCTAGGATTCATCTCTTCATCCCCTCAATAAAATTTTAAGGGATGTGTTGCCCCATACTTTCCCAAGCGTGTTCTCCTTCCCCGGTCTCTTTTAACCTCCATCCTCATACACCCTTTTTCGTTACTTTTGCTTCACTGTATATGATCCCTCGATCATTTTTCTGTTATTTATTTTACTTCTAACTCTCCAAGCAGACCTTTACCAAGTAGTCCCTATCAACCCCCCATGAAACATTTTCTGCAGTATGACTACCCCACAAGTGCAGCCACACTACCCAAATAGTTTCCACATCTTTCATCTTCTATAGACTTATCTCCTAAAATCTGTACCTTTCAAAAAGTCTCTAGTATATCTAAACATTCCTTTTTCCTTCAATCCTCTGAAAATGCCGGGTTAATTTTGTCCCATTACTATTTCTGCCTCCTGCATAACACTCTTGCTTGCTTCTCACACATTATAAAAGTTGCATGCCTCTTTCCTACCTCTAACTTAACTTCATCATAGCCTTACAACCACCAAGGACATTTGCAACATCTCTTTCACTCACCACCAGCTGCCTTCATTCCTTCATGAAGGGCGTGACAAAGGATGTCCTTACACTGCTCCATTTTTATGTGACCCACAGTTTTAATGTATATTATATTTGTGTCTGGCCTCTTTGGATGGATGCTAGAGCCACCCAAGAAGGACAACTGCAGTCATGAGCAAATCAGTCACTGGGAGACCTAATTGATGTATTGGGCGACTAAGTGATGCATTTCTGTCAATACCTTCTTTGAGTCCCCAATGATCAGACAAAAAATATATATTTAATGTACTGCATGGTCTGTCCTGAGCCATAGAACTCTAAAACCTTCAGGACCTGAGGACCTGCTGGCGGTCCTCGACCAGGACCATCAGCACAGTTGACTCTGTAGCACTATTTAAACAAGCATTTGTAATGCAATGGGTCTCGCATTTTCGCGAATTTGAGCTATTGGCTTTGTAAATGACAATGCCTTTTATTTATGTTTTAAAAACCAAAACATATGCCAATACCTCAAACTCGCGTAAGTGTGAGACCTGTTGCATTGCAAATGCTTCTGTGAAAAACAAAAGGAGTTGAGACTGTGGTAAAGGAAAGCAGGCAGAAAAGAGCCTGAAACATGTACACAATGGCAAACTAGAATAGTTCTAGTTTATTCTTTCCAAACCGAAGTTTAGATTTTTATTAAGACGAGGGGAGGGAGGGGTGTCCTATTCATATGTTTTGTCTGCGCTTGTGCCCAATTTGTACATGTTGTTTTGATGGTGACATAGGGGTCGAAATACAGCGGCCTTTGCAGCCACTGGCACTAGAAAAGAAATCCACTAGCAAGGGTTGGCTATTGGGGCTCATGTCCTGCACACTCTGTGCACTCTCTGGTGCCGCCTGTAAGATACACATTTTCATTTTGTTGTGAATATTCATTTCTGCACTGCATGATAATTCTTTTTCACTGAGCACCTACTATGGCCTGTACGGAAATGCAGAGTAAGGGAAGGCGATTAGTCAACTTGCCGGTGAGTCTATGCCCCTACCCCCCAAAAATCATTTACAAGATAGATTTATCCAAAATATCTAACAATTGACGAGATATTTGATCACTTCTATGGCATCTGTGTGCTTGCTGTGTCCCTATGGCCTGGCCAGTGGCTAGGGACCTACAGGCAGGCGCACTTTAGAATGCAGGCAATAACATTCTTCAAGACATTTGTCAGCCATAAAAAAACATGCCATACATAGCATCTCAAACACAAATGACCTGGTTTGTTGAAGTGTGCAGGTTAAATGAACGCCGATAGTGGCGTTCTTGTTTGTTTATACGAAGCCGGTGGCAGGGTGTGCAGGAATGGCAAGTAGGAGACCTAAGAGTAGGCGCTACTACGGGAACAGCACCGCTACTTAAGTGCTTTGAAACAATAACACATTATAGGGGTGAGTGCAGGACTCCTGATGGGTGGAGAACGCATTCATTTGATCTTAGGCTCTTTCAGAACATTTCACAGCCTTTTGCTTTACAAGTTACCGAATTGGATTATTTTGCTATTAAAAGAATACAAACACATCGAAATGGCACTTAGACTTACTGCAGGTAAACTCTTGTACACACCACTTGATAACCTTAAAGAAGAAGGGGAAAAACATACCCCGCAATCTGAAACGTTTTAATCTACAAAATTCGCTTCTTCAATTTGTCAGGACATGGTAAGCAATTTTACTGCTAGTTTCCAAACCCCTGAACCCAATAGTTCTGCGAGTGCTATAAGCAGCTACCTACATCATTGTCGTATGAAATCTCTTTATTGATGTCATAACTACACTTCACAATCGCTTTATTACCCATCTTGCAATCTTATATATGCTTGAAAAATGAAACAGCACTATTTGCTCACTCTTTTTAAAAATGTTCGCTGATGAGAACCCACAAACCCCACCTTATGACAGTCGACCTCGCTCGGCGCCGCCCACTCCCCACAAACTTTTACGCGTCACTTTTAAATGTCACCATCCGCCACTGGTGTTGCTTGCTGTTATCCCATTGCCTAATACTCAGTAATGACCTTGAACGATAGGTAGAGTTGACCTTTGTGGGAGTTTTATCTCCTGACAGCAGATCACAGTAGATGTCAGTGACAAGCGTTTAACCACTTGTCGTTTGAGGGGCTAGGAGTAAGTCTGCGTGTTCTCTCTTATGTTTTTGGTTGCCTGACATATTTAAAATAAGTAAAGGCAGTTAAATCGAAACAAGGTTTTGTTTTCATTGATCAGTTGTTATTTCCTTATAGAATTGGTATTTTGTGGGTTTACGCTAGTCTTGTATGATGAACATGGTTTGTTGCTCTAATCAAAGGTTGTCAGTCACTTGTCATGGTTCCTTCCTTGAACCTTATGTTTACCTTTTGTAAACATACTTCAGTGGCGCCCTGCCGCCCCCAGGCAAGCCATGAATGTCCATCCCTGGTGTAAGTGTCAATCTGTCCAGTTGGAGAAGCGCTTCATTGACGCAGACAACCCCCGTGGCTCACAGACTTCTCCTCCCCCAGCCTGTCTGAAGAAGCAGAGCAAGCCTACACATTCCAGTGAAGCACCGAGCGCCTCGGGGACTCATGGCTCTACACTCTGCCAGAGTCTATTACACAGTTATATTAGGGCGAGATTGTGAGCCGGTCCGGAGCGACTTTTTCTCTCCTCGGCTTCATTTGCCTCGGCTGCTGTAAGAGCGGACAGCACCGAGGAACCCGTGAAATCCTTAACCTGGACATGGGCAGGAGGCGGCATGGTACTCGTCTGGGATAAGACCAGGCCTGTATGCGCCCGGACGAGCCTTGGCGGGGCTATGCTTTTTGACCTGTCACGCCAGACTAGGAAGGTCTGCGGGGGTAAGTCCTATTGATTATTGCTTAAAAGAAAGTGAAAGCGCAAGCGTGCCATGCGCGTTGTACTGAATGTGTGAGCCGTACACGTACACATCGCCGGTCTCGGCGCTTGCATGCACGCCTGTCCGGGCACGTGCACATCTCCTGTACCCCTTCGCTACCAAAACCGACAACAATAGATCTCGCCAAGGCGACAGCGCATGCGCTGCGTCGCTAGGTGAGACCAAAACATGGAAACTAAAGAGAAAAACAATGGCACAATTTTGAATTAAGTAATATAGCAAAATTAGAACACAGAAAGCAAATAGTGCAGATCTAACTGTGGGGTGGATAGGATATATTGCATGTCAGCACGAGGGCTACCTTTCAAGACAAAGAGGTGCTAAAAAGCATTTTTAATTTAACAAAGCACCTAACAATCTTATTCCGTTTCTAAGATCTTCTTAATGCTTCCATGCTGAGAATTTCTACAAAACTCCCTTGCAGCCTTGTTTTTTTTGCAGTTTTATATAGCGCGAACTCATCCAGAAGGTATAAGAGCGCTTTACCCTAGCAACAGTTCCGTTACACAAGAACACATTCATTTTTGGTAGACACAGGAACATTAAGTAATTATCCCAGAATCACAGGATATTGAGCCGATGCATCCCATGCCTCCCCAACATGGCCGACCACCGTTACCCTTGACCCAGGGAGGGTCGGCCCACCCCACTACCTGTGGTTTTTTTTTCTGTGCTGGACTCTCCAAGTGCGTGTGTTAGGTAGGTAGAGGTCCTGCTCCAGCAGGACCCACGACCCTGGGGTGTAAGCCCTGCCCGAGCGGTTTAGGCTCTGCTCTAGCGAGCCTTGGGCGTGTGGGGGCTCTGCGGCTGTAGAGGCCCTGCACAAGCAGGCTCTTGTGACTGGCATGCTCAACGGTCAGCCCGCACGGGCTTCTCTTTGTTATACTCGCATCTCTGCAAATACTGGGACGCGAGCATGCTTGTCAGGTTTGAGTCTCTGCTTCACCTTTGGGTGATTTCTGTGGCAGGGGACAGAACTACTTGAGCTCCCTATCTGCAATCGGCAGACCCTGAACAGCGGGCTGGCCTTGTGGTGCTCGCATCTCAGTTCATACTGGGATACGGGCGTTCGGCGGCTGGTTCTGCCCATGGCAGCCCCGGAACAGCGGGCTTACCTTGTTGTGCTTGTGCCTCGGCTCCTGCTGAGACACGAGCTGGAAGCATTCTCTGTTAGCCGCATAACAGGAAGGTGCGGCTCATGCCTCCTCACAGGCCGGCGCCGGCAGCTGTGGGCAACTGCTGTTCTTCCTGCTTGGGGCGTGAGACGCTCGATCTCACATCTCAAATCCTAACTCTCTGTTGGATGTCCTGTCTATCCTGTCTCCAAGGGGGCGACGCCTCACACAGCCGGCTTCCCGCTTGTTTGGTTTGCCTGGCAACGTGTGCTGCCGGTTGGATTTCTCTGCTCCACTCTTCTTCACGACATAGTGGGGTATATATTAGTGGAAGGTGTGGTCCTCTGCAGGCTGCCTGGTAACTCTTGAGTGTCTGTTTCCCTGTTTTTTATTTCCTGTGGTGTGTCCTGGCAATGGAGCCTGGTGAGGATCCTCTGGTGGTGGCAGGGCCCAGCTCTCAGCCTACAGCTGATTCCCTGTCTTTTCAGACTACACAGCCCATGCTTCAGGTTGCGGTTGCTGCAGCATTTAAAGAGCGCGATGGCCGCTCTTCCCGAAAACAACAGCGCCTAGAGGGGGAAGATATGTGCAGGGCCAAGAATTAAGGGAGGTCCTTCAGCACATCACGGCCAACATGGCTTTGAAGATTACCGCTAAGTAACCGGAGCTTTAACCTTCTCTGACATTCACAGATTACTTGTTGCTTATCAAACATTGTTTGAAAATTAACAACTAGGTCAGCCACACATGCTTCGGTCTGCTGCCTTGATGCAATAATAGAACACATGAGAATCAGTTAAAAATACACAATAAAGATATCCTACACAATTCCACGATTAAAATAAAAAGTAATCGAGTACTGAGCTCGCAGGGTTCAGATTTCCGAACTTTAAAATTGATTAGATAAAATAGAGAAGTACAAATGATTGTAATGTTATGTCATTTAAAGTATATTTACCTTTCATATGCTTTGTAACCATATGCATTGTATTTGCATTTTAATTGGATAACATTAAAACGCGTTGCACCTGTCTGTGTTGTAAAAACAACACATTGTAAATTAATTCGTAGCTTTGGTGTTATAACTAATGACTAAAAAACGCAACCTTCACGCAAATATCTGGTAACATTTTTCTGGTTCAAAATATTTTATTGTAAATTATTTCATAATAAACAAACAAGCAAGACATACAAAAAATATTATCAAACAACAACAATCTACTACAATATTTAACGTACAATATTGGTGTACACATTTCAATAGATATAATGAAAATATATTCATAGAAAAACGAAGAAGGGGAGAAGGGGAGGGGAACATTAAAATAGCAAATGATCGTAACATACAATTGAGTTACTAATCAATTGCAATTAAACAAGAAAATATTAATGAATGAGGAATAAACAATAATATATTATTAATTTGATAAATAAGTATCAACAGGAATCCAGAATGAATGATAAGCAATAGAGTTATGACAAACCCCAGACATAGATAGCTGAGCACCTCTTCTTGTGAAAATAACCCATGACCACCAAGCATGAACAGATAACTTTGAAACATCTTTCCAACAAAAAGTAATAGATTTCAATGCAGCTGATATTAAGAAATTAAACAGTTTACGTTCAAGATCACTTAAATCCAGTGATAAAATAACATCTTTGCATATTCATATTTTATATGATAAATCATCTTGAATATTGAGAATCTTTTTAATAATAACCCAAACTTCTTCCCAAAATTTGGAGATTATATGACAAGAAAAAAGCATATGGTGAAGTGAGCCAGAGTGTAAATTACAATGCCAACAAGTATCAGATAGAAGAAGTTTAGCCTTAAATAAACGCATTGGAGTCCATAAACAATTAAATAAAATATAAGAGTTAGTTTGGAAAAGTGAACCAGGTAACCATCCAGACATATTAGTAAGCCAAATCCTTTCCCAAGTGTCATCAGATAAGGAAAGAGATAGTTCAGTATTCCAGAATGTAGCTATCAAATGTATATTACTACCTAGATTATTAGACAATTTATTGTATAGAATAGAAACAGCATGACGATTCGTTGATACAGTCTGGATGTATATGGATACATCAGCTGGAGTATTAGAAGGAATAGGTTGCTCAAACGAATCTAAAATCGAATTACATAAAGATTAATATTTTATAATATCAGAATTAACCAAACCAAACTTAGTTTGCAAATCTTCAAATGGTATAAAAGTATTATGTGAATAAACATCTTTAAGATAAAAAATTCCAGCTTTCATCCACGAAAACCAAAAACTAATATTTCCATTCAATTTAATAACATTGCTATACCATAAAGATAACTCACCAGTATTATACATGGGATATTGAAAAGTTGAGTCCAAGTCATTGAAGTCATTGAAAATCAATTTAGTGGATTTAATAATATTATGAATAATATGAAAAAGTGAAGATTTATTAGACATTGTCAACAGAGTGGGAAGTGGAAAGGGTTTCACAATGGATTTTTCAATGCGGAACCATGCAGGTGGATGAAGTAAAAATGATTGATTAAACCATATGGCACTTTGTTTTAAAATAAATGCTCTATGATAAAGCAGAAAATCCGGGATACCAAATCCAGCATTACCTTTAGACATTTTTAATTTTTTATAGCTAATACGATGTGCCTTATTATTCCAGAGAAATGTGGAAAGAAGTTCATCAACATCTTTATAAAATTTTAATGGGAATTGAATGGGGATCATAGCAAGGGTATAGAAGATTTTAGGAGCAATATTAATTTTAATAGATTCCAATCTACCCCACCATGACAGATGCAATGACGACCATTTAGACATTTTATCTTTAATATAATCTAACACAAAGTTACTATTTAAAGTTAATGTCGATTTTATAGTGGAAGAGAAAAAAGTACCTAAATATTTTAATTTATTCTTTTGCCAAATAATTTCATTCATAGAAATCATATCAGGAGTACAGTACACATTTAAAGGAAAAAAAATCTGTTTTGTTAGTATTTCACTTATATCCAGAAACCAAAGAATACTTTTTTATTATTTCAATTAAGGAAGGAAAGGAGGACAGAGGATCACTGATAAATAAAAGTACATCATCGGCATATGTTAGGGCTTTAATAATAACATCATTAACATTGATTCCTTTAATATTGTCACACTTTCTTATAGTTGTAAGAAAGGGTTCAATACCAATTAAAAATAATAGTGGGGAAAGAGGACATCCCTGACGAGTACCCCTAAAAAGAGAGAATTGAGTAGAAATTTGACCATTAATAAATAAACGTGCAGTAGGAGCATAATATAAAGCGGAAACCATGCGGATAAAAGTATCACCAAACGGGGAAATTTCAAAGGTTTTGTATGAGTGAAATGTCCAGCTAACTATAACATGTGTGAAACCTATGTTTTTTTCAGTGAATTTCTAACGTTTTTTAAATACTAATTCCCAACTATAACGTGTGTGAAACCTATGGTTTTTTCAGTGAATTTGCAAGGTTTTTTAAATGCTAATTCCTAACTATAACGTGGCTGAAACCTATGGTTTTTTCAGTGAATTTGCAAGGTTTTTTAAAAGCTAATTCCTAACTATAACGTGTGTGAAACCTATGGTTTTTTCAGTGAATTACAGTGTGCCAAAACCCACCTTAGTATCCAAACCCCCTAACAGACTAGCAATCAGTGACTCATTGGTTCTTCGTCCTATAGCAAAAACACCAATAACTAGTCAACCCAGAACATGCAACTTAGATTACCTCAAGTAAGGTGGATAACAAGAGCACTCTTTTGTTATAGCCTTACACCAGTCCAAAACAAGCAGTAAATAAAGTCACGTGAAAGTTTGAAAAGTTTATTTCTAACGCCGTAATCTCATGCACAGTACCTTCGATAATACAAGCAAACATATTATCAGAAACAAGGTGGTCAGCATTGTTACTATTCCATAAAATACAAAAGGAGAAAGCATCTTATAATGCTAGAGGGAAAGAGATTTAAAATATACCTAGATTTCACACTCCCTACCTAGCAGGTTAGTTTATAACTACAGAAGGTCTCATAGGATTACATGGGCGAACCCATATCTCTGGTACTCAGCAGTAGTGGATCACATTGAGTGCTGCACAAACTGTCAGGATACGAATGTTCTCCAACTGTGTGTTATCATGCCTGCACAGTGCATTATTAAACGCGCCAGTATACGAGGTGGCCACAGCTGCATATGTGCGAGGATCATTCCGAATAACAGACACAGTCTCCAAGATAACCTTGATGTTCCATGCTCTCACTATACACACTAAACTAGCGAGGCACTCTACAAATGTAGCATAACAAATTATTCTCATTTGAATCAAAATACTCAGCCTTCTCTAAACAATATCGCAAGTGCGTGTCGTGTGAAAAGCACAGCAGGAAAGCAAAAATGCCGTTTAAGCTTCGAATAAACCCATGCTAACTTAACACGGTGTGAGTGCAAGCCTCAGCCCCACGACACCCTTCCTTGATCGAAGCACGTGATATAAACGTGGACTAATTACGAACGCAGAGTCCAAGCCTGAAAAGCACAGTCAAGTTCATATTTGCAAAAAAAATGATTTGCTGTTTCATAGAAAGCAGTAACTAAATAATAAGGAATAGGAAGAAAAATCAAAGAGTCTTACTCCAACAGCGTATAAGCACAGTATGTAGCAACAGCCTCCAAGAGGAAGTCATTGTTCTCTTCTGAAAACATTTCAGCCATCCAATTCAATAGTGGGAATGAACATACATGTTCCTCAACGACCGGAGCCTCTATCACCATCGGAGGAAAACTCGGGTCATCTTCAATGTAACTGCGTGCCAAGAAGTCATGCGCCGCTGCAAAAACATTCCAACGTCCCATTATTCCATGTATCGCTGCTAAGGCCATAATCCCGCCGCCAGAACAGAGCAAGTAATGAACCACTAAGGGGCTCATCAGCTGGTCATAATCCGCGTTGGGAGACACCGTACTGCAGAGACACAAATCCAGGGCCCAGTCGAAATCGCAGCTCAGGCAATGGAAGACAGGTTGAACACATGTGAAAAAGGAAAATCGAAACGATCATCCATAAGTTTCACTCAGTGTAGCCAGAGGCAGCGCTCCGTAATAAGTAAGCATTCGGTTGCGCACCAGCAACAACCGATAAATATTGTTGTGTGCTGCAGGATGTGCATCCATATTTAAGTAAACAAATTAATAGAAGCACACCGGCAACTAATGCGAGTATTAAGGGGAATCCACCAACGATGCTGGAAAAAAATCGAATGGAAAAATGCCGACAAGACACCAAATATAGTTTGAAAAGAAGTCACAATGCCACTGCTTATAACTTAAAAAAAGTAAAGTAACTCCGTAGTCAAGGACGCATTAAAGATAGTCTAAATTAACTCCCCAAAATACAAGGACAGGTCAGTATTTAATAATGCATGCACTTCAGTGCGGGTATTTGCCACGTGAAGGACAAATGTTTCTCTACCAGATGTAAGAGCGACCTCTTTTTGAGACAATAGCGCTCTTATACGGCTCATTTGGTTGACTTTGCTTTCAAGGTCGGAATCGACGGCCAGATAGAAACATCCAGCTTCCCATGCAGAGGAGTAAACACAACTTTTTTATAGCAAACCACACGCTCAGTTACCGTAATCATGTAACCGATGCCTGCTAACATTGCACAACAATCTGCATTATTTCAAATTAAATAACTCACGTTTCCAGTAAACTGAACGTTGGTATGATAGCAGGTGTCGGAGTGCCTTTCAAAACTCAGGCCAAATTAGGAGCATCTTGATAACAAGAGCCATGCAATAGTATGTGTCTACAAATTAAGAAGTGATCTGGTGCTATTGTGCAATCCTCACCATTCAGATAGACTTCTTTTCCCTCCCTCATGCACCTATATGTAAATGATAATAACCAACCTTCATGGAGATAAGCGCTGCCTAAAGATCCATATCTGCCTATAGCATACTATTTCATGTAAACCTCAAACTTAAACAGGCTAAAAAGTAACGTTATGATACCGTGGATAAGCCAAATTAGGAGCGACACGTGAAGAACTTACATCCCAACAACTTTGCTTGAGCTGCAACACAGAGGTTGAAGGACAACCCACCTGCTACCGCACCAAACATATCAACTGCTGCAGCAGCATTTTCAGCATGCACTCCACACCCACAAATGAATCCTGATTTAGGTGAAGTTAAAATTCTATGCATTTATTGCAATAAACTTTTGTGTTATGGGAAACAGTCTATTGACCTGATAAAACGCAGGAAGCAGGAGCATAGCTGTCCCCGACATTAGTTTTTTTCCCCCATTCTTTTGTTCCTCTTGGACACTTCCAAGCCCCCCATTATAGCAAAAATTGCCCCCAGGGATTTGGCCCCCTCGGGAGCTAATTAAGAATAAAACGGACTTCTAGTTGTTTTTTTTCCTTCTCCACCGCGTACGAGTACAATACGCACCACGCGTTTTAATTTTTTTTTTTTAAATACATTTTTGCGCCTAAACATCCATGTGGGACCCCCTGAGCAGGCCTAGAGGATCAACATGTTTCTACCCTGCCCCCTTTCCTTATTTTTCAACTTTCTTTTACTGTTTTCTTGTGACTCAGTGCTACCGAGGCACAAGATGGCTGCCAAAACTTCCTGGTTTGGAGTGTTGACAGACAGTTGACATCCAATCAGCATGGAGCTCGTGCTCGTAATTGTACGGATTTTGGTACGCGTTCTGTACTTCGTCTCTAGATATCGCTATGATTATACTTTTGATTTTCTCAGGAACTACTGAACGGATTTACACCATTTAACAAAAAGCACAATCTGCGAACCTAACTCTACCTCTCTGCCAAATTTGGTGTAATTCCGTTCAGCCGTTCGGGCTGTCGCCCTGGCTAAAGGTCGCTATGGAAAATTGCACGGGGAAAACACATTTTGGGACCCCTCTTTTTTCTCGGCCCCCACTTGACGAATCACCCCCAAACTTTCACGGAAGGAGCGGAGCCGAGCAGGCCATTTTCTTGGAGAAATTCGCGAAGATTCGTCCACCAGCGTCTAAGTTATTCCAAATATAATGTTGTGGATTTCCTATGGAAACTAGGTCCTAACTATAACTACCTACTGGCAACCGCCAGTAGGTAATATATGCATATGAATTTATATATATGTATGTGTATATATCTATACTACTATTATAAAGAGAGAACTATGTCCTTTGAGCCAGGTAAACTCGAAAACTACACCACCAATCCAAACACCCAATACATCTTTGAAAATGTCAGGGCAAGCAGATGGGCATAGGCTATATAAAAAAAAACAAATATACGTTGTTTAAAAAATAAAATATAAAAAAAAAGTAGTCCCTTGCAAGTAGCGCCGGCCGCGACGTGCGTTCTGACATCAGGAGCAAGGGGAGGAGCGGCGTAGAGGAAGAGCGGCGGACGTGAGCGCGGGGAGGAGTGGCGGCGGAGGATGTAGGTCAAGCACCCGCGGCATCAGGAGCAAGGGGAGGAGCGGCGTAGAGGAAGAGCGGGGGACGTGAGCACGGGGAGGAGTGGCGGCGGAGGAGGTAGTCAAGCACCCGCGGGTGCGGGTGTGCTCTGGGGGACCCAATGACAACGTCGGGGAGGGCGGGGGCCCTCAAGCAGCCTTAACGTTGGGGCGGGCGGGGGCCCTGAAGCAGCCTTAACGTCGGGGCGGGCGGGGGCCCTGAAGCAGCCTTAACGTCGGGGTGGGCGGGGGCCCTGAAGAACTTTATGTTTATGTTGTTCACACAGCTCAAGGATCACAATTATCTGGCAACTTATCACACGCAAAACAAAAAAAAGCACTTGAGAGCATAAGCAGAGATGGGCACTTACATTTAGGATTTATTGCACATTTCTAAGACGGCGAACACACTCAGGTTGACATCTTGCATGGTATTAGCATCAATATGTATCACATAGCTCAAAATGAGGCCCACACTACCTCTGCTGCCATATTCATTTGTACTATTCTGCCAAAGATCAGTAAATAGCACTTCTCTGGCCACTCTCTATAAGTAAGCAACTGATTTCAATGCACATTGGGCGTGCGGGGGCCCTGAGGCAGCCTTTTGCTCCCGGACAACGTCGGGACGGGCTGCTAGTATATATATATATATATATACATACATATATAAACATATATATACACATCTGCATACCTATATAAATGCATGCATACATATATATAAATATACATTCATATGCATGTTATGTACTTGAAAGTTTAAAAAAACACTAATAAAAGCAAAGCTAAAAAGACACCTAATTACAAACCGAATTGCTTTAACTTAAGCTAGGGCGAGACATATTGCATTTTCAATGCTTGTTTATGTTTATAATAACTTTAGCACTGTTTAACGAATCTCCATGAACCTTTCCATAAAAGTGCTGCTTTTTGACTAGTTTGTGCATGGAAAGATGGAAAGTTTTGGGGTGATCTGTCAATCAGGGAACACACAAAAAAGGGGGGTCCCAAAACACATTTTCCCCATCCTATTTTCCATAGGAACTTTAGACACAGCTAAAACCCAAACCTCTGAACAGATTTACATCAAATTTGGTAGAAGACTAGATCGTGGTCCAGAAAGAGTGCTTTTTGTGTTTTGGTTTAAAACCGGTCATTAGTTTTGCAGAAATGAGGGTTAAAATAAAAAGGAATATAACACGTCGCCAAGGATCTGCAGAGCCGACAGATCTCATCCCAAGATCATATTGGCTGCCACCATCTCATCCAGGAAGTGGTGGCAGCCATTTTAGGACTTGAGACTCAGTTCCAAGTCCTAAATAAAACACACAAATAACACATATGGGCAGCCTATGGATACCCTGACCCCTTAGGCCTGGTGGTGAGGTCCCTGGGGGACCCTACCTGGGCCACAAATTCACAGTGGATCCACAAATCAGGGGTAAATAACAAATACAAAACACACCAAGTGCAGCATCCCATGGCCCGGGGGTGATGAGTATGTTTTGGGTGGTTTTTGGAGAGGTTGGCTACATGGCCACACTCCCCGAGCCTAATATGGGCCTGGGGACCTCATCCCTTGAGCTGACATTTTAATAAATGGGAGAGGGCGCAGTTCCCCTCCCCCCCCCAAACGTAATAAGGCCCCAGGAACCCCATCCTCTGAGCCAAATGCTTAAAAAGGGGAGAAGGGTCCCTCTGCACCTTCCCCGAGCCTATATTTATCTCAAGTAACTATAACACATTTCCTAACTTAACTATAACTCGCACCTTCACCATGCCCTGCTATTTTCCCTACATATTACATCACTCATGCAATCTATTATATCACTGTAACATTTGCAATTACATTTTTAATGAGAAAACTGTCCATGGCGGGAGGTCGAGTTATAGTTACTTTAGGACATGAGTTATAGATTCATGAGATAGCTATACCTGGTGAATTCCTGTGGTTTTTAGAGTTTAACACGCTACGTTGTTACTGAACATTTCACCAAACTATAATGTTGCTTTAAAATACATACATAATGTAATACATATATTTTTAGATGAGCAGATCTAGTGTTGCTGGTGTTGAGAGTGCTCTAACAGGAGCTGCTTTCCACCTTAACTTGAGAACTACCCAGAGTTACCTCCTTTTTTGCACACACACATATATATATATATATATATATATATATATATATATATATATATATATATATATATATATACACACACACACACACACACACATACCACCATCTACAAACCAACTATCTTTTAATGCGTAGAACATGCCATATCGTTTACATCACTGCAGCAAAAGCTAAACTGGCGTCACCAAAAACCATTTGACAACCACAAATGTTAAAAAATCTGCCAACATATTGTTAGTCAACCTGAAGAAATAAAAAAAATGTAAGTAACACACATTGGGCACCTGTGGAGGACAGGATAAAATGGAAGAATTTTATTCATGGTGAAAATGACATCTGAAGGAAAAGGCCAGGTTATTCACAGAAAATGTCCTCCACAAACCCCCAACACAAATTTCTGGTCAATCTCCATCTATGACTCTGTAAAATTGATGGACATCACACTGGACTCAAATCTGAACATGCAGGGCGCACGTAAAAGCTGCAACCAGAAGCGCCAACCTATATCTGCATATTCTCAGAAAACTAAAACCCTTCATATCGCTAAGAGACCCTTAAAACGACTATAGACTGGACTCTGGGAATGCTTCGCTCATAGGCCTACCACAAGCCAGCCTAGCCCCAATGAAAATGACAATTAATGCAGCTGCAGGACTCTTAACAGGCACACAACGTTATGATGTAAAGTCCCCTTTATAACATGCAAAGCTCTACATAATTCTGGTCCAAAATACTTGGTGAATAGGATCAAGCTATCAGGAGGTGGAAGAGTCTCTAGAAGTGCTAAATCCCTCATACTAGAACCAGTCAGAATAAAAAAAAAAGGAAGGCTCAAGACCACAGTTTCTTTGGACATGCTCCAAAATTGTAGAACTCCCTTCCACCCTCAACAAGAACAATTACCTCTTTAGGGCTGTTCAGGAAGGAAGTTAAAGCCTCACTACTAGAAAAACATGTGACAAAAGAGAAATCGTCTGAAATCAGCATCCACCAGATTCGATACTGAATACTACTGTTTTTGCCAGAACTTTGAACTCTATACATGAGAACTCTGGTGAAACTGTTATTTACCATATGCGATATTGTATACGATCGTATTATACCTGACACTTTGAACTCTATATACAGCGTATCTTAAGGGGCAGATTTACAACTTCTGGTGCATCTCTGCTAATCAGCAGAGATGTGCGAGAAACAGTTGCGACACGCCAAACCACCTGTGCGCCACCACTGATGCGCCGCATTGATGGGCAGATGCGTGTCGCATCCCCCTGCGGAAAGGCGGCGCATTGCTGGAATCGCATAGCAAGCGAGACGCAGCTCCAGCACGACTCGGGGTGCCCCTATGCCTAACATGCTGCGTCAATCCTGCTTCATGCAGGCGCAGGGTTTAGACGCCGCATGGCATGGTAGATTTCACTCAGCCACTTTTCCGAGGCGTTCGTGCGCCGGAACGCCCCCCTCCCCCCCCGTGACGGAACGCCCACATGTGACGCAAGGCTTGACAACGTGACGCATCTCCCTAGATGCGTCATATTTTAAATACCCCGCAGCATGCCGCTGGCTTTGCACCGCCGCTGCGTCACAAAAGTGACGCAACAGTGGCGCAAATCTGGTGTACAGGGCTTGTAAATCTGCCCCTATGTGTCTAAGGTCTTTACTGTTACACAGCCCTAATCAGCTTTCCTTGTACAGTGCTCTGATACCGTGATGGTCATGTTTGCGCTTTCTACAACAGTATAAATAAAATAAAAAAATTGAATAAACAGATGAAACTTGATGATTGGTACTTGAGCCCAGTGCTTCAAATTGTGGGATGCACTGAACACATCCTTGTGGCAACGCCTGCTATTTAGGAAACACCAGAGAGTGTGCCTCTTCATACAAACCTCTGACAGCCTGTAGGGTGCAATGGGGTTGGTGACTTGGAGACCCAGTATAGAAGGCCAGCTCCACAGTACTGATGGGTCTAACTCTGTGTTGCCAGTATCCATGCATGTTTGTTCTTCCATTTATCTGACTCATCTCGACTAATTTGAATTTTAACAATGTCGTATCATTCTATAACCTTTTTCAAATGCTTTCTAGTTATTGAAAACCTCCAAAAACAACAGATATACACATTTTACTTTTGGAACAAGGTATTCTGAAGTGCTGGAAGGACAACATGTTTGGGGCTGTATAAAAAAAATCAAGTCAATAACAAGGATTCACCCTGGTGTCTTTATCCTTCAGTTATGATATAGGTACCATCAACGCTTCGGCTGAAGGAGTCAACATCAAGACCCAGCTCCAACTATCAAAGGATGTGGCTGGCCGGCTCAAAATTTCGAATATCACTTGTGATGCCTCCATCGCCAAAATGCAGGCCGGCTTCAGCGGTACCCTGAAGTATGTATCAATAGCGGTGACCAAGCACCAGCAATACATCTTATTGCTCATATTTCTTCTTCATTAAAGAGCATTGTACAGGACACATTTTGTTTCTACCACAAATTATATAGGTTAGGATAAACAACGCAGCACTCATACAGGTCAGTATTTAAATTGGGGCACAGGAGTGTGTACAGGAGGAAATTATGTCCTTTGTCAGCAGGCTAGCCTTTGGTAACAGAAGAACACACACAAGGAGGGCAGCCTCTAAGTAAATGATGAGGGCACCGAGCTTGGAGACCTGCTGTTAGAGCGCATAGTGACATAACAGAATTTACATAGCAGCATTTCGGGTGGGGCGGGTTATCATGGAGTGTGGCCATCAACCGTCTGAAGGAACCAATTGAGCATGGGCCATCAAGGCAAGCATGTAGGGTGCAGCTCTACATAAAGGCTCTGTTTGGGAGTTGCATGGTACTGGGGCCATTTTATAATCCTACAGGTTCCATGTGGTAAAACCCCCCCTGCATCATTGCAATTTACGAGTAAACGCACAAGGAATGAGGAATAAGCATGTGGGACCGTTTTATACAGCTGTGCATCCCCCATGCCCTATTCAATGCATTTTTACCACATACATTTAACACCTTCTTTGAGCAGCTGCTAAATCTGTGCAGGGGCTGGTGTGTGAGATGGGGACGAGGTAGAAGGTTAGGGTGTAACGAAGGGAGGAGTAGAGTTTTTCTTTAAAAAAAAAAAAAGTAATGAGACTTGCAAGCCGCAGCCAAAGTCTTATGTGATTTAACTGAATGCAAAAATCGCACCAGGTTCTTCTACATCAGGTAAATCTGATGTGGAAAAACTGAACCAGTAGTAATCGGGCAAAGCAAAATGAGTCCATGCAAGCATGCATTAATTTAGTTCCACATGGCGTGTAACCCGACAGAAAGTAAGAACATTGAACTGATGGGGAAGAGATTGATAAGAGATCATTTAGAACAGTCTTAAGAAGTAAAATTAGGGTATCATATGTCCCAGCCTCTAGAACGAAGGTGGTCAGCATTCAGTGCTTAGGATTTGGACATAAGCAGAGAGAATGTATTCTAGAATAAGCATAGTGTCAAAGGCTTGGATATTACATTTCAAAATGTATACACACACTGGACCAAAGTTAGATCTGAGCCCTGATCTATCATCAGGGAATACAACGGGCCTCTAGGGTATGTAAGGAAAGCTGCAGCAGGACAGGTTATAGGTAGCAGGTGGTGTAATGGAAGGCATCTGCAGACAAAGCTAAGCCAGTGGTGATAAGGTAACAGTGCAGGTTCAGTCTAAGAGAAGCCACAATCAAATGTAAGATATCAACAAATCAATGCATGACAGTTCTAATCACATACAAGCCATTTACTTACACTTTTTGAGTAATTTACACTTTTGATATGTTTACTACCTTTTGGCTGTTCACAAAATCCAAGTGTAAATTTACTCCCAAAGTGCAGCCTAATTGTTTTCACCAAATTAAAGGGCCTGGGGCCATACACTTTTAAGTAATCTGCAGTGTTGAGTAAATTCACTACTTTATGGCTATTCAAAAGATCAGAGTGTAAGTTACACTTTTGGAGTAAATTTACTCTCAGATTTGGTGAACAGCCAAAAAGAGGTAAACTTATTCAAATGAGTGAACTACTCTAAAGTGTATAGGATCCAGGCCCTTCAATTTGGAGGTGAATTGTGAATAAAACTTGTGGATAAAATGTACACTCAAATGTTGTGAATAGCCAAAAAGTAGTAAACTTATGCAAAAGTGCTAATTTCTCAAAAATGCAAATTACCTTTGAGGATCAGGCTGGGGTGCACTATCAATTTTGTGACCATACTATCTAAACAAAGAGCCTGGGGAACACCATTAGATTTCCATCAATAGAAACAATGTGTGGTACACTGTTGTGCACAAATTAAAGGACCACAAAGCATGACACAACAGTTTGTTTTCTTTACAGGACAGTTTATAATCTCCTGGCGTCTTTCATCACCACAGGGATGCGATTTCTGCTAAACAAGCAGGTACGTTTTCACCTCACTATTTAGATGTTTTACAACACTTGTCAATTGATATCTGGTTTTAACAAGAGAGTAACATATGAAGATGGTACCCCCAACAAGTCAGCAATAAAATCCAATGCTGTTACACCAGTTCAAGACACAGTCTACTCTACTTTCTATGTGTGCAACATATCATGAGGCAAAATATATCTTTTGCATATGTTGGTCTGGAATTGGTTGGAGACCTGAGCGAGGGAAATGTTGGATGGGTGCAAGGGTTGGATTGGGAGTGATGTTCAGCACTGAGGAGGAAAAAAATGAATGCATCCTAAGAAGGCAGGGGAAGCATTCGGTGGGTAGGGCATTTGTTCTGGCTGCCAGTCACGCCCTGTCTCCAACCCTTGCATCATATGGCTGAAGCTTAGCCATAAGCAATGTAATGAGAAAGCAGAGTCAGAGGGAGCACAGTTAATGACAATAAGAGTATGTGCTACATCTACAACACCAACTATCCTTTGCTAAAGAGCTAGGGAACGGTTATTTAGCCTGGCAGCTAAGATACCGGCATTGTGTATGTCTGTTTCCGCTGTTTGCGCTAGTGTCTGGGGGCCAGCAGGATACATCCAGTTCAAGTTAATGTGTGCCTGATTTAGAGGCAGCGTCTTTTTAAACCATCTTTTATACTGTTTTTATTGTGCACTTGAATATTACCTGCTCAGTTGTGTGCCCGGTCTGAACTTCATTCTCGTCCCCGTTCCGCCGCGGCGTGTGCCGTTTGTTGTGGAGGGACAAGGAATACCGGAGGAATCGGTAAAGCCCTGATTGGCCAGCGTCATCTCTTGGCCACGCCTCCCTCCACATTTAAAGATCTGTGTGGCGCGGACGCGTGCAGCGGCTCGCCAAAGGCAAGCCCGTCTGCGCCCGTCCGCGCCCGTCCGCGCCAGACCGCTGCCTGCTGCCCAGAACTCTGCCTGAGACCCGCTGCATGAGAAATATAGATGGTGAGGTAAACGATGCTATAATGTTAACTTATACTAGCGGGGAATTAAAGAGGTGGAATCCAGGTAGAGCCGTTAAGTCACACTCGAGCTCCCAGCCAACACAGTCACCTACACTCCCTGGGAAGCTCCCCCTATGGGAGATACCTAGAAACCTCCCCACATCCATCATAAAGGGTAGTACAGAGACCGGATTGCTAATAAGCTTGCCAACGTCACCAGTTAGGAATGCTCCCGTAGAAGGTGCGAATATTACTGCACTCTAACTTAATGCTCGTTCTATACCCAATCATGCCACGCAGGTATGGAGCCTACTCGAGGCAGACAAACCGGAACTCTGCTTCCTTACAGAAACCTGGCTCCATAGCTTGGCGGCCTCAGACATAGTGGCTGCCTTTCCTTCTGAATATTTTGTTACAAGGCTGGACAGGGTGGGAAAAAGGGGGGGTGGCTTAGCAATAGCAGCCAGATCCCCCATTAAGATCAAGCTACTAGAATCTCTGTCCAGTCCCACACTCGAAATCATGATTGTGAACATACAGCTTTCCCGTGTGGATAATTGGCGAGTTGCACTAGTGTATAGGCCTCCGGGCGCCAAAACAGGTTTTGTTAACCAACTGTTAGAAATAATGCTCTAACCACGGAGAATTTTATTTTATTAGGCGATTTTAATTACCATGCAGAGCTTTCCGTAGATCCAGAGACATGCCTTCTAATAAGGACTATGGAAAGCTTGGGCCTGTCTCAGCGAGTCAGCGGCCCTACTCATTGTGCGGGCCACACTCTTGATTTAATTTTTACTAGTTCCCCTAGATTAAGCATTGTTTATCCCCTCCCAATGATCTGGACGGATCATTACCTTTTAAAGCTTAATCTCCCAAGTAAGATTCCGACCATTCCTGTGAGTGGCACAAGAGTGCGGATCCGCCCATGGCGGAAACTTAATCCGGAAGCATTTTTAGTGCATTTTAAGCATGTAAACAATTCGGCTCTTCCATTAGGGCAAAGGGTAGATAATCTCCCACGGTATTCTGAAACATCGGCTGTGAGAGATTGGTGTCCGAGGAGGGGCACTGGGTTGGATTGAGGATTATCTCACAGGCCGCCTCACCACCGTTCGAGTCGACTCCCTGGCTGCCCGTAGTCGCCCGGTCACAGTAGGCGTGCCTCAAGGCTCGATTTTGAGCCCGCTGCTTTTTAATCTGTACTTGACACCTCTGGCTAAAATAATAAAATCTTTTGGCTTTGGAACGGTGTCATATGCAGACTCTGGACCAAAAAAGTATTCAAAATTAAAGGTCTAAGGATGTCTGAGATTTAGTATAAAAGGGAATTACTATCCATATCCACTTTAACAAGACCATAAAAAATATCAAATTAGTCAATTGCTGTGTAGGGCTTCAGCTCCCCATTCAAAAATTAAAGATTAAAACAAATCTATCATATATATATATATATATATCTCCACTAAAAAACTAACAGTCACAGTGACATAGTTAGGAAATAGCATTAAAACACCTGAGAAATTCACTGAAAAACCAAAGGTTACAGGGACGTTATAATTAGGTTAAGGAATTAAAAATACTTAAGAAATTCACTGGAAAAAACAACGGTTACGGGGACGTTTTAGTTAGGCTCAGATTTTACACACACAAAACCATAGAAATTTTGCAGTTTTAGTTACCTGAGCTAACAATAACTTACGGCCTGTAATGCACTGCTTACGACCTCATATATTACATCACTCATGACATGGTCAGTGACATCAGTTAAGACATCATCCAGTGAGTGTGCTTCATAAACGTTTCTGAGACTTAAACATATACACCCACATGCATCATTGTAGGATTTTGCATTTCCTAAATTGCGAAAATTAAGGAATCGCAATTTAGGAATTGCAAAATCCTATGCATCAAGAAATCCTAAAATTTGTTAGGATTTCTTAATTTTCGGAATTTGCGATTCCTTAATTGCGAATCGCAATTAAGGAATGGCATTACATTGATTCCTATGGGCCTAGAGGCCCATAGGAATCAATGCCGTTTTGCATTTTTTTTAATTGGAACTCGCAATTTGTGGATGCATTGCAAGGGTGCAGAGGGGGGTCCAAAGGACCCCCCCCCTGCACCCCTGAAATGTATTTTAAAGTGCATGTTTCACACACACATGTCCTAAGGACATGTGTGTCTGTAACATGAAAGTTTAAAAAATGCATTTTTTTGCTTTTTTAAAGATTTTCGCAAATTAACACGGGGGTCAACATTGTATTAATTTGCACTTCCTATTTCAAAATTCGCATTTTAAAAAAAATTGATGCATTGCATTTAAGGAATCGCACAAATGCGATTCCTTAAATGCATTCGCATTTTTAGGAAATGCAAAAAAAAGCGAATTTTGAAACATTGTTTCATGCATCCCAAAAACGTATTTAGGAAGCGCAAACGGCCGAATTTACCGATTCGCACCGTTTGCACTTCCTAAATAGGTTGATGCATGTGCCCGATAGACTAAGCTGAGATACGAGTTAAATTATTATTCCTTCTGTATTACTAACAAGTGATACTATTTCTAACATGGGTCATCTGATCTATAATCCTGGTTATAAAGCGGGTGTACAATTTATCACTGAACTAGCCTCTACAATGACATGTCCCCTGCTAATGTATCCGCATGGTAGTGCTTTGCGACAGTCTAAGCTGTTCATTGAGACTTCACTCCAAAGTGATGGCTGAGTATAGTTTCTGTTTTTTGACATACTGACCAGTTTCATAAGTCCTCTCTCCTTTGTGATGAAAGACTGTATTAGTAAATTGCAATACATTCATCTGTTCACTAAGACTTTTCTCTATAATGATGGCTCAGTTAAGTAGACATTTACAACAGACTCGCCCCCCTGCTCACACCTTTCTCCAGGATGAAGAATAATTTTACAAGTGGTTTTTCACATAGTGGCCTGTCCACTAAGACCTCTATACTGGTTGTACGTTGTAGTGGTTTGTGTAGATGTGACATTTGCACTAAAACCTTTTTACAGGTTCACAAATGGTGTTGTGGTTTCTAATAGACTAGCCTATACAGAAAGATGGTTTACTTTGGTCATTAGTATTTAGAATAGTGATTTAGAAAAGACTGGACTATCTGCTGAGAACAGTCTCATACTTGATATGTTTGTGTAGTAGTTGATAAGGTTACAGTGAGCTCTGTGCTATAAGTCTCTCGCCTCTGTCGTCTTCTTTAAAAAACAAATTTATGATCTTTTATGAAGTATATTGAAGTTTACTTTGCTGGATGATGTCATCAGTGAAGTTATTTGAGATGTCAACAGTGGTATCACTGACTGTCATGAGTGATATAATATGTGAAATCATAAGCAGTGCATTGCAGGGGCGTAGGTTATAGTTCGCTCAGGTAGCTATAACTGCAGAATTTCTATGGCTTGGTTTTGTGTGTGTAATTTCTGAGCCTAACTATAACATCCCTGTAAACTTTGTTTTTTTCAGTGAATTTCTACGTTTTTTAAAAATTCTATATCTTAACGTTGGGTTTTTTCCAGTAAATTTCTACTTTTTTGAATGCTATTTCCTATCTATAACACCCCTGTAGCCCTTGTCTTTAGGGTATTTCAACGTTTTTAAAAATATAAACTGTACTACAATTTCACCTATAAGTTCAATTTAGTAATAAACATTTTTACAAGTTTATAAATACATTTTATTAACACATTTATTCTTATTATGCATTATAAAAGCACAAATCAACGTAACTTATGTAAACTTTTTACAAATGCGAAACAGCCAGTCTCTCTTTTATTAATTTATTTTATGGATCTGCGGATCTGCCGTAATACCACTATGAATTTCTCCACCCATCCACATTGCAAACCATACCCTAAATCAGTTGTTTCGGTTTCACATCTCTCTGGAGACAGTCTCAAAGCGCAGCTCCACTGTATTTTTGCCTTGTCTTCAAAAGAAGAGAGTCTCATAGTTAAGATGTCTTCTGCTGAAGATAGAAGAAAATGTACAGAATAGGACAAAGAAGAAAAAGACTTACCACCTCTAAAGTATTCCTCCGTTTAGAAATATTTCTCCATCCCTGTAAGTGCGCTTGACAGTGTGTGATGGGTGGGTGGGTGTATGACTGGGTGTGTTAAGTGGCTGTGTGGGTCTCTCAGTTATGTATGAGTGGCTGTGTGGATCTGAGTGGGTGTGTGAGTGCTTCTTGGCGTCTCAGTGGATGGTGTGTGTGTGTGTGACTGACTGTAGAGGTGTGTGAGTGGATGGATGTGTGAGTGCGTATGTGAGAGAGTGTGTGTGAGTCTGTGAATGGGTGTATGTTTTTTAATTGGGGTCTGGATCCATGTATCCATCACGCATGCACATGGGGACTACGGTGGATCAGCAGATTCTCACACGCAAAAAAGAAAAGATTTTTGGACAAATTCTTGCCCATGAGGGGTCCCTCACAGATTCCCTCCATCAGTCCCCTGGGGTCAGGATGCCTCTATCCTGACCCCTTATATCCTTTTTAGATTTAATTCCCCCCCCCCCCCCCTGGGAACTGTGTCCCAATTGACACTTTGCTGGCCAAGCTACATAAAGGTATGTCCTTATGGTTGCATCTGTATATAGCACATAAGTTGTTGGCCATCATTTGACAAAAAGGGATGCCAATTCTCCCAACAGATTCAGTTTGTATTCATGCCCAAAGTTAAGCAAACTGCCAGAACTACCGAATCGTCACCATAAGGAATTGCGAAGGTATGTTGGTTGTTTTTGAAAAGCAGTATCACCACACACACAATTGTTCAAAAGAAAGTGTTCACAACATTGGCAGGTACGTGCACAGGTGTCAGTAAAGGGCACAAGAAATAGCAAGAAGGATCTGGTCTAATGAGTGATAGTTTGTTCTATTTGTATTGTAGATTAGCCCAATGTGTTGTGAGTAAGATGCCCTGATGAGAGCCCATTGAGAATCCGTTAGGCTTGAAACGTGTCAGCAATTTGCTATTAAGTTAGCAAAAGTGGATAAAATATCAAAGGAAATAGTATTGATTCAGGAATGAATTTGGACTGAATTATAAGAACGCTTAATGATATCTAATTGAGCCATTGTTTGATTATATATGGCACATTGGTTTTTGTGATGTATTTATGTTGATGTAGAGTAACATTTAATTTTGTGTTTGTCAAAAAGTGTTGGTCTTGTACATTGTCATAAGTATTATGTAAATTGTCATGTATGTAAATATGTATTTGGTATTTTTTATGTGTTCCATGCGAAGGATATAAGGTCCTTTCACAAAAGAGTTGATAAAAATAGAGTGAATAAATAACACAATCACCAAAAGAATATAGTGTGGTTGTTGTAAAAATATTATAGATACGGCCGCCCGAGGTACGACTAGGTTTACGAGGATGGAGGGATGCTGAGCTAAAGGTATACAGGCCCCTCCACCCAGGCGGACCATGGGGCATAGTACTGCTGTATACTAAATACTACTGATTCATCCTAAACCATACTACGGATTCATCCTAAACCGTATGTATACAAGTAAGATACACACATTAGGTGTGGCTTTATCTAATTGTAAACCACATTACAGGTTCTCATTCGGAGTGGCAAACATGAGGCTGGTCCTCGTGTTGTCCTGAAGAAAAGGTGTAGGGGACACCTTGAAACATGTTGACGAGATAGCTAGTTTTTTTTACCACATTGACGTTCTAATTCCTACATCTAACCCCCCTTTTATTATACCAACTAGAATCAAGAATAAATGTGTAGGCTTACTAACTAGGTATTTTTAAAACTCACACTTTAAACACCACACCACCATACACCGCACCACACATAGTTTCACCAAAAGTGCTCCTACGTATCCTTCGCAAGTCGCAGCACTCCCCAAGCAGTAGATGCTTGGGAAGCCCCAATGATGAAGCATGCCACCTAAGGGCAACCTCTGGTGAGTGAGGGGACTATAGAAAATAATTTTCTTTTCCAAGCAAGTCCTCCAAATTGGAAAGACCTGCTCCTTCCCTTTCTGACGGGCTAGGTTCTCACGAACCATGGAGTATGGATTATAGTATGGTAAAAATATTATATAAATAATAAGGACACCAGGTTTTCTTCTTTTTTTGTATTTATAAGGCCCTACCTGGGTCCTGTCTTTTGGGCCTAACCCCTTTGTGTATTCAACCAATTGACACAACGGCAGTCGCAACTTTTCTGTCAGGTTGTGGCCAGCCAATCACTGTATTAATGTTGGCACATGGATCTGCAGATCCACCACAGTCGAGGTGCATCTCTATGTATACACACACAAATCTTTTTTCTTTAAGAACTCCAAATTAAAAAAGTAACTCTTTCTGGACCAAGATCTAGTCTTTGCCAAATATGGTGTAATTCCGTTCAGCGGTTTGCGCTTTAGTCATGTCTAAAATCCCCATGAGAACATGCAGGGGGAAAACACAATTTGGGCCCCCTCCCCCTTTACGGATCACCTCAAAACTTTTCAGACAGCAGCTGAGGTGAGTGGCAAACTAGTTTTGAAAATTTTATGAAGATTTCTTAATCAGCACCAAAGATTTTATCACAAAAAACCCACTTTTCCTATAATAACTAAGTCCTAACTATAAGTACCTACTTGTGACTGCCAGATATTAATATATATATATAAATAACCTACTGGCGATAGCCAGTAGGTATATATAGTTAGGATTGTTTTCCATAGGGAAATCGCAACATTCTATTGGGAATAACTTTGGCGCCGGTTGAGGAATCTTCCTGAAATGTTCCTTAACTTTGCCTCGCGGCGCTCCGGTCCGTCCCTGAAAGTTTGGGGGGGATTCGTCAAGCGGGGGCCGAGATAAAAGGGGGGTCCCAAAACGTGTTTTCCCCATGTTAATTTCCATAGGCCGGTTGGACTCACTTTTAGCCCGAACGGCTGAATGGTTTTCCACCAAACTTGGCAAAATTGTAGGGACTGGTAGCCCGATGTGCCTTTGCTATGTCTCAAGATATGTGCTCCATTGGTTTTTACGAAAATTATCTTTGAAAAAATATATATTGGGCTACATTGGGCTCTATATATGTTAGAGCCCAAATGTAGCCCAATGTAGCCCAAAGATGGCCACCAGAGACAAAAAAAAAAATGTAGCCCAAATATCAGCCAGATGTAGCCCAACTATAGCCCAATGACAGAATGTCCCAGAGTGTTCTAAAGAACAACTAGAGCGCTAACAGTCTTACTTATGACAAAAGTATGGCACACCTCAAGTCATCTTGATTGGAATAAAGTGTTAACACTTAAAACATTTAATTTGCAAAGGAACAAAATGAGGGGGTTCATTTTGCCATAGAAATTATGATTAGTGCTGAAGAAAGAAAAATTAGGGCACATTTTGAGTGACTTCTCAAATCCTCTTATATTTCATTAAAAAAATTCTGATATGCAGTCTCCCAAGATGGCCACCAGAGACAAAAGAGCCTGTGCTTAAAAACTCTGTTAGCAAAGCAGGCATTTGAGATTTAAAAAACGTTTTAATATATAAAAACGTTATCCGCTAATAGAATTAGCATTTAAAAAACCTTGCGAATTCAATGAAAAAACCATAGGTTTCAGGCCTTATATAGTTAGGAATTAGCATTTAAAAAACCTTTGAAATTCACTGAAAAAACCATAGGTTTCAGGCCTTATATAGTTAGGAATTAGCATTTAAAAAACCCTTGCAAATTCACTGAAAAAACCATAGGTTTCAGGCCTTATATAGTTAGGAATTAGCATTTAAAAAAACCTTTGAAATTCACTGAAAAAACCATAGGTTTCAGGCCTTATATAGTTAGGAATTAGCATTTAAAAAACCTTGCAAATTCACTGAAAAAACCATAGGTTTCAGGCCTTATATAGTTAGGAATTAGCATTTAAAAAACCTTTGAAATTCACTGAAAAAAACCATAGGTTTCAGGAGTTATATAGTTAGGAATTAGCTTTTAAAAAACCTTTGAAATTCACTCAAAAAACTATAAATTTTAGTGGTGTTATAGTTAGCTGGACATTTTACTCATACAAAACCATTGAAATTGCTCCTATATAGTTAGTTGTACTAACTATATTTCGCGCACCCGCAATCCACTGCTGATGATGTTACATATTAGATCATTCATGACATGGTCAGTGACATCACCGATGACATCTCAAATGACATCACTGATGACATCACTGATGACATCATCCACGTGACAATCACATATACCTTTTCATACACTATTACAATTTTTCATCACTCTTTGTAAAATACAGAGTATCATATTTAAATCCATTGTCACAGCAATACAAGTATCTAAAAATCCACTCAGTGATTCATAGATGTATACACACATCTAATCACTTACCTATGGATTCACTCATACATGCTGTCAATGAACAATAGAACACTATCAAAAATATACATCTATATCGACATTAAACAACAGCACGCATCCTATTCACATATGAAGTCATCCTACTCACTTATGCACACAATGGATCATACTTACATATTTACTTAGCAAAACACTTATACAAACGCCACTTCTTCTATTCATTTAGATAGTAAGTCATACTTAGTGAATTATAAAATCATTATTACAAGTATACAGTTATCCATACAGTCACTCACACAATCATTGTGTCTTATGTATCCTTATTTATATACAACAACTGACACATACACTGCCTTTTATTTTTCTAGTTTGTTGGACCTGTACCATTGAGAAATATATTTGCTCATCACCACACCCATAAAGATATTCACTCACCCAAATTACTGTTAGAACATGTAGTTTTAACTTCATATATCTACTGAATCAACTATTCACACATCTTTGGACAGTCACACACCCCCCAACGAACCACACACACTTTCACACTCCCATACAAATACTCAGTTAACTAATCAATAACTAATATACTTTCACATAGCTAGTAACCAACTGTAGAATCAGTTTACACAACAACTGACAAAGTGTTACAGATATTCACACTATTTAGTCACTATCCACTATATTTAGTGAGACATTATAAATTGGTCAAGTAAACAGTCAATTACACTGCTACTAAATCCTCCATCCAAATATTTATTTATATATATCCACTTATTCTTCAATGCAAATTGCTATATATATAATGCATATTTAAATAACGAAGCAAACCACATTCACTGGATGATGTCATCAGTGATGTCATTTGAGATGTCATCAGTGATGTCACTGATCATGTCATGAATGATCTAATATGTGACATCATCAGCAGTGGATTGCGGGTGCGCAAAATATAGTTAGTACAACTAACTATATAGGAGCAATTTCAATGGTTTTGTATGAGTAAAATGTCCAACTAACTATAACACCACTAAAATTTATAGTTTTTTGAGTGAATTTCAAAGGTTTTTTAAAAGCTAATTCCTAACTATATAACTCCTGAAACCTATGGTTTTTTCAGTGAATATATATAATATACTAGCAGCACGTCCCAACGTTGTCCGGGGATGAAATGTTATGTGTGTAATGTTTCACAGCATTTTTTTATATGTGCCTCCTTAGCTGTCCCGTATTTGCATCTCCTTAGTTCTGTGTGCGTCCTCAGTTTTAAGTTTTTCGGCTTTTGTGTGTGCAAGTGCGTTGTGTTGGATGTTAATGTGACCGTGCCCCTTCACTTTGTAATGTTTTTGGAAGGTGTTTGTCTGGTTCTGCATGCAGTGTTAGTAAGTGCTTTGTTTATATGTGGGTTGTTAGGAGGCCCGTATTTGCAGCTCCTTCGTTGTGTGTGCGTCCTCAGCTTTAAGCAGTGTCCGGGGTGATTCCGTGTTTGCGAGGGCTGGTTTGAGGCCCGCGCATTGTCTTTCACGTTAACGTGTGTACACAGAGTGCCCTGCGTGATCCTGTGCTTGCGAGGGCTGTTTTGAAGACCCGTCTGAGCTCCAAAGTCCAAGTAAATTGTGAAGTGTCTTTGATCGTATTGTACGCTGCCTGCCTTCCGTGTCCACTGGAGCCGTTGGAGGGTGAAAGTCGCGGTCAGTGAATGTTGCGCTTGTGCGGGCCTTTATTATTTTTCTTCCTGCAGCCACTTGTGAGAAATGTAACGTAACAAAATGAGTGACTGTTTATTTTGTTAGTGTAAATTGTAGGCAGTATGTGAAGGATCCGTTAATGCGTCGCAGCTTGTTGTTTGGAGAGGTACATGTGAGAAGTGATCAGAACGGCAAGGCGGAGATTGAATGTTTCCGCAAGCCGCGCCCCTGTTTTTTTACTTAATTGTAGAGCAACCCCCTATGACCACGCTGATGCCTAAAAAGTTAGTGGCGCACTATATATCAGTAATTTCGCGTCATGAAAACGGCAAGGTGGAGCGTGAATGTGCGCTCACATTCCTGGCGCAAGCCGCGCCCCTTTTTATTATTATGTAGTTTTTTCCCCATATGACAACGCTAACGCTTATGCCCACAAAGGTTGGTTCGCACTATATATGATTAACGGTGCCTGATGCAGCACAGCTTGTTTTAAAGTTGGAGTGTGAATGGGCTTGCACATTACTTCTGAAAGGCGCGCTAGTGAAGTACGCGGCCATTTTTTTTATTTGTGGCACGCCCCTCTGACAATGCTGTTCTGCCACGCCCCTCTGAGAACGGTGCACGCCCACAAACTAATAATGTGAAGTGAAGTTTGACACACCCACGACCACAACCACACCATGCCTACGCCAACGCCCAAGTGGAGTTTGACACGCCCACGCCAACGCCCACAACGGACTACTTTACCCCTAAGGTTCTTTGACCTTTCTAATGTATATGGTGGCCAGCTGTATAGCCTATGTCCATCTGCTGCAACTACCCTTTACAATAGTGTATTGGGTGTTGTGATTGGTGCTGTACTTCTTGAGTTTACCCGCCTCAAAGGTTTCAGCTCGCTCTTTATAATAGTAGTATATATATAAAATAAACTTTGGACACGGACCTCCCGGTATGTGCAATTTTAATTAAATTTGCAGAACCAGTCGCATGATGTTTCGGCTCCGTGCATATATATATATTTTCACTCGAACTCCCGTCCCAAGTACAAAATAGGCACCGGCACTGCCCAGGTTCGTAATTTGAAACTCCAATATTTTTTCTAGCAAGAATACGGCTACGGTGGCAAGACACGTTTCGGCAGTCTCAGCTGCATATATATGATAAAAAACGATTTATTTTTTCTATACAAACTCAACTTACACTACACAATCATTAGAAATTCAGAAGTTATACTTGGAGCTTAAATTGATAATTTACACACCATCTTAAAATTACTATAAGGCGCACACTTCAATGCCAACCGTTGTCACCTCACTCGCCATGCTACATGAACTATAACTCTCCATTCTACTGCGCACTGTTTTCTCACAAATGATGTCATTTGAGATGTTATACATGTTGGTATGAATGCTGGGATTTCACATGGTATAAATGATGTAATGTGAAGGGTATAACAAGTTCATGGGGTTGGTGCCAGTTATAGTTAATGTAATGTGGAGAGTGAGGTGATAACACTGGGTTCAGAGGTGCATGGCTTTTAGTAATTTGAAGGTAGTATGTAAATTATAAATTTAATTTATAACTTTAGAATTTCTAATGTTTGGGTTTGTATTGAAAGAATAAATAACGTTTTCCTAACTATAACTTATCACTAACCTTTGGCTTTTTAATTGAACTTCAATGGTTTTTATTTTTTAATAAAAATGTGTTTCCAATCGTAGTGTAACTTGCCGTTTATTAGTGTGTCATTAATTGGAGTGTTGTACAGTAGAATTTAAGAGAGTGCGGTTTAGTGTAGTAATGTAGATTGGAGTATTGTTTGGTGGAATAAAGTACAGTGGAGTACACTGGAGTGGGGTATCTTACAGTGAAGTACAGTCATACAGTGGAGTAGGTTGGTGTGTCTTATAGGGAAGTGGAGTATCAGAGTGGAGTGGCGTGTTGTACAGTGGAACTGAGTGGAGTAGAGTGGAATGTCGTACAGTAGAAAAGGGTGTTGTAAACTGTCAGAGTGGAGTATAGTGTTGTAGAGGAAAGTGAGAGAGAGGAGTAGGGTATAGTAGAGTGACGTTCAGTGGAGTATCAATGAGAAGTGTCATAGTACACTGGAGGAGAGTGTAATACAGTGGAGTGGCAAATTATATAATGGAGTGGCATGTCATAGAGCAGAGTAGAGTGTCATCTCGTTGAGTATTATAGAGTGTGCTACAGTGATGTACAGTGGAAGGGGCATTGAGTGAAGTAGAGTGGCATACAGTGTGTTATAGTCTTGTATACTGGAGTTGCATACAGTGGAGTATAGTGTTGCACATTGGGGAGGTGTACAGCACAGTATAATACTGTGTCATACAAAGGGATAAAGTGTAGTATAGAGGAGAACACTGCAGCAGGGTACAGTAGAATAAAGTGTCAGAGTAGAGTAGTGTGAAATGCAGTATACTGGAGTGGCATAACAGAGTTGAGTAAAGTGTTATTAATAGGAGTCGCTATTGTACAGTGCAGTGGTGTGTCGTACTATATTTGAAGGTGTTGCAGACTACAGGACAGTAGAGATGCATAAAGTGCAATGCAGTTTTCTAGAGTGGAGTGGTGTACAGTACAGTATTGTAGAGCTGTAGGAAGCTGGCTCTGTATATACTATACCAAAATGAGGTATGATGTGCACAGAGTCCAGTGGAACCCCAAAGGTAGACAGAGATAGAAAAAAAATAATACCCTACTCTCTATTTGTGGTAGTGTGGGCGACCAGTAAGGCTTTATCAGAGGGTAGTGTTAAGCCTTTATTGTACCAACTCCGGCAAGAAATGATTTCACACACAGAGACTAAACTCAGACCAATTTTCTTGTTATAAAAATATTATTTCGTTATTTTATTTCGAGACCCAAGCCTGACCTGGTGCTGGTAAGTGAAATAATACTTTGCAAGCTTTATGCAGTGAATTACAGATGAATACAGGTTCAAATGCAGTTGGTTGATTTACTGGTAAATCACCCGTTCACAATTACTTTTCAGTTACTTTATAGATTACTGTGCATGTAACTTCTTGAATTACTTTTTAAGTTACTTTTGCTAATCAGTGTGATATATCTAGATATCACACTGAGACATTTCCTAGACAAAAGGTAAGCAATTCAGTTTTTACACATATGCTGTTTTTCAAGGTTTCATACAAAGAAAAGCAGCCAATGCAATCCTATGGGAGGAAATTAAGTTATCAGTTTACAGGTAAGTACTTGTTGGTGGGAGTTAGGTTTCTGGGGTTAGAACCAGGGTTCCCCCAGGGGTAAGGATGCACTCTCTAAGCACCCGCAGCAACACTAGGGCGATTGGGTGCAGAGTGCTGAGGTCCAATGTTATCCAATGGGGGATAGGGGGCTTCCGGTTGGTGGCTGCTGACGAGCAGGCCACACGGTTGTGGGAACAAAGCTGCTGGTGTTAGGCTCAGCGGCACAGGTGCGGTCGGGTACAGGGTGCTGGTTTGACGCCGGGTGCCCTGTTGATTTCAATGGGGATACTCCGGTTGCAAAAAAAACTGCAGGCTTGGAGACTAAGATATTCTGGAGGCCAACACCAGTTGGAGAGGTAAGTGGAGATGCCTGGGGATTTGCTGGGACACCGTCGGTTGGGCCACTCAAGGCCGTGGGGCGTTGGGTTCAAGGGTGTCTTTAGGCATCAGGTTTTTCTTACCGTCTCCGGTCGCGGTTCAGGGTATCCTCCAGAAAGGGACTGCAGGCTTTCGGTTGTGACTTGAGGCAGGTCCAGGATCACCAGATCCCAGGTCAGGATCGCCGGGGAGACCTCCTTGTGATGTTGGGCCACTCGAACTAGGGCCGTGGGGGTCGGTTGCAAACTCCGATTTGGCCAGAGCCAGAATCTGTGGGTGAGCAAATCCAGTGCTCACGGGACACAAAGTCTTGGTTTGGGTAGGCAAGGTGGGTCCTCTGGGTTCTTGGGGGCTGCTGGCTGTAGGACATGCCGAGATTTCGCTGGAGCAAGTCAAGCTCGGGCAGGCCAGTAGGGCTGGTGCCAAGGCAGTTGGTATCCTCCTCTTCTTCTTCAGCACAGCTCTTAGGTCCTTCTTCTTTCTTCTCGTCTGAGAAGGCAAGGTTCAATATTTCCTTTAAATACTAGATTTAGGGGTGTTACAGGTAGGTACCAATGGGTCCCAGCCTTGAGGTGAGTACACCCCCTAATATGCCACCCTCTAGTGGGAGTGGGGCAAAAGCTTCACTCTGGTTGGCTGGGTCCCCCCATCTGCAAGAAGGAGGGGGCTGAGAGTTGTGCTTCACGTCACCTCCCCCACCTGAGGGGTAGGGTTGGCAAAGGTGGGCATTCCTCTCCTCCTAACTATGGTTTCCCGCCGATTCTCCTGCCCAAAGTGGGGGACATAACCGGCGGGGGTCAGTTGCTGGGAGCAGCAAATGGCTGGTGCAACTCACAAAGGCGGCAAGCCTTTGATGCTCCCCTTTTGTGGACCCTGGCCATCCTTGGGGAGGAGGCTTGGCACCTCGACCCAGGATGTGCATTGTTTCAGGAGCCCAAGAGCGGCAGACTCTCGACCCAAGGGTCCAGAAACATTTCTGGTGGTGGTAGCTGGTGATCAGCCACTCAGCCAGACCTAGAGTTAGGTCATTTTTCAGGGTGCATTTCTAAGATGCCCTTGGAGTGCAGTTTTCATTAAATCCCACACCGGCATCAGTGTGGGTTTAATGTGCTAAGAAGTTTGCTACCAAACTTCCCAGTTTTCAGCCATTATGGTGCTGTGGAGTTTGTAATGACAAACTCCGAGCACCATATAGTCTTTATGGCATTACTACACTTACAATGTCTAAGAATTGACTTAGACACTGTAAGGGTACAGGGCTCATGCACCTGTACCCTCATCACAGGTATGGTGCACCCAGCTAGAGGGGTGGCTTACCTATGCCAGGGTAGTGGCTTGTAGGCATGGCTCACAGGGATGTGTACTGAATATGGCCTGGTGCCAAAAGGCCACCAGGGCTCCAAACACGCACAATGAAAAAAATACTCCTTTTAAACAAACTGCAGTGTATTTATCACATGAGTTTCTTCAACCAAAGTTCAATACAAGAAAAAGATCAACAACCTAACAAGAGCGGAATATAGCACTCTACACGCACTGGCCAACAATAAAGAGATCATGATCCAAAAGGCAGATAAAGGCGGAAGCCTTGTGATAATGGACTTGGAATTTTACGTGAAGAAAGGCTCAGAACATGTGCAAGATGTAAATACTTATGCTAAACTGGACGAAGATCCTACGAATGCTATAGCCAAAAACCTTGATGGACTACTAGACAAATTCGAAGAACTCGGCTGGATAAACATCACAACCAAGCGTTACTTGAGGCAAATATACCCAAGAAGACCTAGGATATATTTTTTGCCAAAAGTGCATAAAGACTTGAAAGACCCCCCATTTAGACCGATAGTTTCGGGATGTGCCTCTATTTTCGAGAATCTGGGCATCTTCATTGATGCACACATGCAGTCCTTCATCAAAAAATGGCCGACTTATTTGGAAGACACCTCAGATTTCTTGCGAAGTCTTTCAACCATTGACACGACAGATACAGGAAATTGGACTCTATGTACAATCGATGTCACGGCTCTTTATACATCGATTCCTCACAAGGAAGGCTTAGAAGCAATTGAGTGGGCCTTACTCCTAGATGATAAGCCGGATGAGTTGAAATATTTAATTCTGCAGTTGCTAGAATTCTGTTTGTCTAACAGCTACTTCTCATGGGAAAGAGAGTATTACTTGCAGCTCACTGGGACAGCCATGGGCTTTCCAGGGGCCTGCATTTACGCGAACATTTTCATGGCAAAATTCGAGCTTGATTATATTCTGGAAGACAGCACTTGGCAGGCAGGCCTAGTGTATTATAAAAGGTACATAGATGATGTTTTCATCATATGGAAACGACCAGTTCTGGATTTAATCCAAAACATCAAAAGTTTGAATCTTGCCAATCCAAGGATACAATTCACGCACAATATCAGTAAGGAAGCCTTACCGTTTTTGGATGTCTGGGTTGCGCTCAGTGAGAATTCCATCATTACAACTCTTTACAAAAAGCCTACAGATAGAAACACCTCACTTCTGTATGGAAGCTTCCATCCTTTAAACCTTGTCAACAACTTACCGGTTTCACAATTCATGAGAATAAAAAGAATATCTTCTGACAAAACCAGCTGTGATAAGCATATTGAAGAACCAAAGCAACGTTATTTAGACAGAGGTTATCCGCGTAAACTATTGGATGCACATGTGAATCACATTAAGGCTATCCCAAGGGCAGACCTTTTGAAAAAAAGACCCAAAACTGAGAACAAAAGAATGGTATTTGTGTCTAAATACTCCACTGCTTCCAGAGACATAAAGCGTATTATCTTGAAACGATGGGAGATCATTCAAGTTGAGAAAGACTTTGGTAACTTATTCAGTGAAAGACCTTTGTTTGCTTATAAGAGAGCCCAGAATCTCAAAGAACTGCTCAATAAACCAAGTCACCATATGGACACCACCCAACAATCTGAAGTGTATAAAGGAACCACTCGCTGTTATAATTGCAAAAACTGCAACAATATAATACCGGGGAATGTCTTACTACACCCTCGCACAGGCGAAAAAATCCAATTAAGGCACAACACAACCTGCAATTCTGAATTTGTTGTATATTCAATCAAATGCCCATGTGGCCTTTTATATGTCGGCAAAACTGAGCGCAAATTGAAATTGCGACTGTCGGAACACAAGAGCCGCATAAGGAATAAGAACTACACATCACCACTCGCAAAACACTGGTGGGAAGCTGGCCACACTATCGCTCAACTAAGATTCCAGGTCATTGAACTACTCCCACAACGTTTGGGCTTGGATAACTCAAAGATCTTACTTCAGAAAGAGGCCTTCTGGATTCGCAAACTGCAAACACTGACCCCTTTTGGGCTTA
This sequence comes from Lissotriton helveticus, assembly GCF_964261635.1. Lineage (NCBI taxonomy): Eukaryota > Metazoa > Chordata > Amphibia > Caudata > Salamandridae > Lissotriton > Lissotriton helveticus. Next base: position 182,692,943 of record NC_136068.1, on the reverse strand, counting down.
ATGACAAAATGGACATGGCATGTTTCCTTTAAAGCACACTTACTTGGGACCTTAGGGAAACTCCCACACGATGACCCACACTCATTATCCAACATTGACCATCATAACATGGCTAGAAATTCACAGGTTTAATGTCACGTATATTTCATTATATGATTGCCATTACCATCCAAATGTTGAGATTCAGTTTGTAAATAGGCAGGAATTGCTTGGCATAGATGGGAAAATGACTCCTTTTGTCGTGTTTATTTTTTTATTTTTTTATTCTTTCTCTTTCATTTTAATCTTTTCCCTTTTTTTCACTTCACCTCTCTTTCCCCTCACAAGTTTTTTTTTTTTTTTTTTTCACACTCGTTTTTGCGAAAACACCACTCAAAAATGGCCGACACCTTTTTGCTCCTAGTCCTATTTTCATGTTGGAGTTTCCAATAAACAGAGTAAAGGGACTCAATGAGTACCCGCGGTTTACTCGGCACATCTAGGATTGAGCAGATTTTCGCCAATATTTCGGCTGCAAATCGGTAAGAGTTAGAAACTTATTTTCTCGTTTTTGGTTACCAAAACGAGTGCACATTAGATTTAAGTAACACTCGTTCTCTTTATGTAGAGCGGACGTGTGTACCTCATATTACGAAGCGGGACTGGCAATACTAATCTCCCCGCAGGTAAGCAAATGTGCCTGCCTAAAGCGGCAAGAATGGCAGATAACCTTTGGCGATATATTCAGTTCCAACATTTCGATTTTATTGTTTTGTAGGCAACCCTGTTGACAAGATTGATTGTCTGGGGTTAGAATACACACATACCCCACAGGTAAATGCACGCTTTTCTTGGTTCAGCTCATGTTACCTTTTGTTCAGTATTATTGACAATCATACTTATAGATGTCCATTCGCGTTTTTCAGATTGGACATAATTTTCTATACTCAGGTGAGCTTTTGAATTGACTTGAAGTATGACACTTCTTTGACTGTCAGTTAACCATTCATGAACGCATAATTCCACTCGTTTTCCCATAGAACGTCAAAAAAGAGAACTACGCGCCCTGTCAACATTTTGGCAACGCGCAATATAACGATTACTAGGTAAGCCAGATGTAACAAAACGCAAGTCTTAGTGTATATACATTTTGTCCCCCTTGGCAACAAAAGTAATACGGTCTCCTTTCCTTTTTCTTTCCCTTTTCTTATACAGACCCCTGACGAAGGGGCAGGGCCCCGAAATGCATTGGGTTTTTGTTATGCTTTGATTATGTTCCATAGTTTCATTGATTGAACTAATGATGCTTTGATGTCCTGATTTACTGATGAAATTGATATGTTTGTAGTAAACAATGATTGTAAGAAAATGAACTTTGGTTGAAGAAACTCATGTGATAAATACACTGCAGTTTGTTTAAAAGGAGTATTTTTTTCATTGTGCGTGTTTGGAGCCCTGGTGGCCTTTTGGCACCAGGCCATATTCAGTTCATATCCACAGTGTGCAGGCACTAATCCCGACACAGCACATACACTGGTTTAAATTTGCACTAAGTTTGAATATTTGAGTGCAGCCCCCTTTCATACATTGTTATAGTTTCACTGCCACACGGGAGCTTGCACCATTGTACAATGTCGTTTGAATCTATAGCGGGAATTACAGACAACAGAGCGAATATTAGAGGTTACTCTGCAGAAGAAGCCTCTCAAATTTCCAAACTCATAAAGGAAACCAAAACTTTTGATACCCAAGGAGGATCAACCGCGCAACAGTTAAAACAACTTGAATATCTGGCACGACGTGAACTAAATCAACGTCTACATGCGTCCACACTAATTCAATACCATCGTGTGAGGCGGATCCCCAGGGGCCTACGACTAGCAATCAGACCTATGTTATACAGATTAAACAATAACCCGCAATTCATGGAGAAATGGTTTGAGATTCTCAACAAGTGTTCACTTGATCTTATATTGTTATTGGTAGAAGAACTGGCTAAGACAATCACTGATCTGGAGGAGGAAATCTTTAACGTTAAGAACGAATTGTCTAAAAGAATAGAGGATGAACCATGGAGTAAATTCCTTGAGGAACTTGAGATTAAACTTGACAAATATGGCAAGGAGCTGCAAGAGACTAAGTTGCGCAAATTCAAACGGGACACTATCGACTACAAGTTGAACGAAGCATATACATGGGCTGAAATTTACGCTAAGAGGCGCTACACAACCAGGAAACAACACACAGCGTCATCAGAAGAGAGCGGAGTGTCGGATAGTGACACCAGCGCTACTAGGCAACCCATGAGCAAGCAACAACAGTTTACATCTAAACAGCAAGAGTCGACACCGAACCAGCAAGACCAGGCAGAAACAGGAATAGGTGCGACAGCCTCCACATCCGACTCTTTTTTAGACAAGGACATTGCACCACCCAAACCTCCGGATATACCATCCACAACGAGCGACAGAAGACGCGACGAGGACAAGGCAAAGGAAAAGGAAAAGGAGGTAGAGAAGAAGAAACCAGGCCTAAGGAGCCAGACCAAAGCCTTGTAATTAATATTTCTAACTACCAACTAACAAAAGCAGAAGAACATCTACTTAACAAAGGTACATCTTTTGTCCACACCTACCATACCAATCTACTTGAGACTGAAATAGCCTTGTATAAATTTATGAGGGTCCTGAGGCTTAGACACTTTTTCACAGTGCTTAACCCCATTGAAAACGAAGACAGTACCTCCATTAAGTTCAAACCTAAAAGCACCTTTATGGCCCCAGTTTCTCATAAAAGCCTTGACACATTTGAGTTACTTGTCAAGATGGATTTGAATAAAGTTCAATACAAGAAAAAGATCAACAACCTAACAAGAGCGGAATATAGCACTCTACACGCACTGGCCAACAATAAAGAGATCATGATCCAAAAGGCAGATAAAGGCGGAAGCCTTGTGATAATGGACTTGGAATTTTACGTGAAGAAAGGCTCAGAACATGTGCAAGATGTAAATACTTATGCTAAACTGGACGAAGATCCTACGAATGCTATAGCCAAAAACCTTGATGGACTACTAGACAAATTCGAAGAACTCGGCTGGATAAACATCACAACCAAGCGTTACTTGAGGCAAATATACCCAAGAAGACCTAGGATATATTTTTTGCCAAAAGTGCATAAAGACTTGAAAGACCCCCCATTTAGACCGATAGTTTCGGGATGTGCCTCTATTTTCGAGAATCTGGGCATCTTCATTGATGCACACATGCAGTCCTTCATCAAAAAATGGCCGACTTATTTGGAAGACACCTCAGATTTCTTGCGAAGTCTTTCAACCATTGACACGACAGATACAGGAAATTGGACTCTATGTACAATCGATGTCACGGCTCTTTATACATCGATTCCTCACAAGGAAGGCTTAGAAGCAATTGAGTGGGCCTTACTCCTAGATGATAAGCCGGATGAGTTGAAATATTTAATTCTGCAGTTGCTAGAATTCTGTTTGTCTAACAGCTACTTCTCATGGGAAAGAGAGTATTACTTGCAGCTCACTGGGACAGCCATGGGCTTTCCAGGGGCCTGCATTTACGCGAACATTTTCATGGCAAAATTCGAGCTTGATTATATTCTGGATGACAGCACTTGGCAGGCAGGCCTAGTGTATTATAAAAGGTACATAGATGATGTTTTCATCATATGGAAACGACCAGTTCTGGATTTAATCCAAAACATCAAAAGTTTGAATCTTGCCAATCCAAGGATACAATTCACGCACAATATCAGTAAGGAAGCCTTACCGTTTTTGGATGTCTGGGTTGCGCTCAGTGAGAATTCCATCATTACAACTCTTTACAAAAAGCCTACAGATAGAAACACCTCACTTCTGTATGGAAGCTTCCATCCTTTAAACCTTGTCAACAACTTACCGGTTTCACAATTCATGAGAATAAAAAGAATATCTTCTGACAAAACCAGCTGTGATAAGCATATTGAAGAACAAAAGCAACGTTATTTAGACAGAGGTTATCCGCGTAAACTATTGGATGCACATGTGAATCACATTAAGGCTATCCCAAGGGCAGACCTTTTGAAAAAAAGACCCAAAACTGAGAACAAAAGAATGGTATTTGTGTCTAAATACTCCACTGCTTCCAGAGACATAAAGCGTATTATCTTGAAACGATGGGAGATCATTCAAGTTGAGAAAGACTTTGGTAACTTATTCAGTGAAAGACCTTTGTTTGCTTATAAGAGAGCCCAGAATCTCAAAGAACTGCTCAATAAACCAAGTCACCATATGGACACCACCCAACAATCTGAAGTGTATAAAGGAACCACTCGCTGTTATAATTGCAAAAACTGCAACAATATAATACCGGGGAATGTCTTACTACACCCTCGCACAGGCGAAAAAATCCAATTAAGGCACAACACAACCTGCAATTCTGAATTTGTTGTATATTCAATCAAATGCCCATGTGGCCTTTTATATGTCGGCAAAACTGAGCGCAAATTGAAATTGCGACTGTCGGAACACAAGAGCCGCATAAGGAATAAGAACTACACATCACCACTCGCAAAACACTGGTGGGAAGCTGGCCACACTATCGCTCAACTAAGATTCCAGGTCATTGAACTACTCCCACAACGTTTGGGCTTGGATAACTCAAAGATCTTACTTCAGAAAGAGGCCTTCTGGATTCGCAAACTGCAAACACTGACCCCTTTTGGGCTTAATGACAAAATGGACATGGCATGTTTCCTTTAAAGCACACTTACTTGGGACCTTAGGGAAACTCCCACACGATGACCCACACTCATTATCCAACATTGACCATCATAACATGGCTAGAAATTCACAGGTTTAATGTCACGTATATTTCATTATATGATTGCCATTACCATCCAAATGTTGAGATTCAGTTTGTAAATAGGCAGGAATTGCTTGGCATAGATGGGAAAATGACTCCTTTTGTCGTGTTTATTTTTTTATTTTTTTATTCTTTCTCTTTCATTTTAATCTTTTCCCTTTTTTTCACTTCACCTCTCTTTCCCCTCACAAGTTTTTTTTTTTTTTCACACTCGTTTTTGCGAAAACACCACTCAAAAATGGCCGACACCTTTTTGCTCCTAGTCCTATTTTCATGTTGGAGTTTCCAATAAACAGAGTAAAGGGACTCAATGAGTACCCGCGGTTTACTCGGCACATCTAGGATTGAGCAGATTTTCGCCAATATTTCGGCTGCAAATCGGTAAGAGTTAGAAACTTATTTTCTCGTTTTTGGTTACCAAAACGAGTGCACATTAGATTTAAGTAACACTCGTTCTCTTTATGTAGAGCGGACGTGTGTACCTCATATTACGAAGCGGGACTGGCAATACTAATCTCCCCGCAGGTAAGCAAATGTGCCTGCCTAAAGCGGCAAGAATGGCAGATAACCTTTGGCGATATATTCAGTTCCAACATTTCGATTTTATTGTTTTGTAGGCAACCCTGTTGACAAGATTGATTGTCTGGGGTTAGAATACACACATACCCCACAGGTAAATGCACGCTTTTCTTGGTTCAGTTCATGTTACCTTTTGTTCAGTATTATTGACAATCATACTTATAGATGTCCATTCGCGTTTTTCAGATTGGACATAATTTTCTATACTCAGGTGAGCTTTTGAATTGACTTGAAGTATGACACTTCTTTGACTGTCAGTTAACCATTCATGAACGCATAATTCCACTCGTTTTCCCATAGAACGTCAAAAAAGAGAACTACGCGCCCTGTCAACATTTTGGCAACGCGCAATATAACGATTACTAGGTAAGCCAGATGTAACAAAACGCAAGTCTTAGTGTATATACATTTTGTCCCCCTTGGCAACAAAAGTAATACGGTCTCCTTTCCTTTTTCTTTCCCTTTTCTTATACAGACCCCTGACGAAGGGGCAGGGCCCCGAAATGCATTGGGTTTTTGTTATGCTTTGATTATGTTCCATAGTTTCATTGATTGAACTAATGATGCTTTGATGTCCTGATTTACTGATGAAATTGATATGTTTGTAGTAAACAATGATTGTAAGAAAATGAACTTTGGTTGAAGAAACTCATGTGATAAATACACTGCAGTTTGTTTAAAAGGAGTATTTTTTTCATTGTGCGTGTTTGGAGCCCTGGTGGCCTTTTGGCACCAGGCCATATTCAGTTCATATCCACAGTGTGCAGGCACTAATCCCGACACAGCACATACACTGGTTTAAATTTGCACTAAGTTTGAATATTTGAGTGCAGCCCCCTTTCATACATTGTCACAGGGATGTGTGCCATGTCGACTGTTCACTTTCTTCTGCACCAAAACATACAGCCTGCAATGGCAGTGTGTGTGTGTGTGTGTGTTTGTGTGTGTAATGGTACAGGGCCTGTAAGGGTGACACAATAAGTGCTGCAGCCCTTAGGGGTGTTCCCTGGTAACAGTACCCTTGGTACCTACGGTACCTTTTACAAAGGACTTACATGTGGCCAGAGAGTTGCCAACTGGGTTTTGCAACAAGTACGGTTTAGGAAAAGAACATATGCCCTTGGTACCTGGTTGGCAGGTACCCAGGTCATCATTAGTCAAAGTACGTCAGCAGTTTGGCAAAAAGTGGGGGCAACTATGCTAAAAGGGGCACTTTCTTACAAGAACGTGCTAGAGTGGGTTTGCCTACAACGATGTAGAATGACGTAGAGTGGAGTACTGTGTCAGAGTTCAGTGGTGTAAAGTGTCGTGCTGTGGCATAGAAAGCGTTGTGTACAGTGTTGTATAATGGTCTAGAGTGTCTTAGAGCGCATACAATAGAGTATAGCGTTGTTCCAGAGTATACAGTATAGTACAGTGGAGTGTAGGGGTATAGAGTGGAGTACAGTGTCAAAGAGTGCCATACAGTGTAGTAAAGTGTTGTGGAGTGGAGTTGCATAGAGTACACAAGTGTGTTGTATAGTGGAGTTGCATAGAATGAATTGTTGTCGAGTGGTGTAGAGTGAGGTAAAGTCTCATACAGCGGAGGAGAGTCGAGTGGAGTGGCGTAACGTAGTTAGGAGTAAAGTATAATAGAGTCTATAGGCATGTTGTAAAGTGGCGGGGAGTGGAGAAAAGTTGCATAGTGTTGAATGAAGCAAACTTACACTTAGCTCCTGCTATTGTCCCTAGTTATCTATTACCGATCTTCAATCAGATGTTCCTATCAGGATATTTTCCTAAAAAGTAGAAATTAAAATCTAGTCTCCCGGTTTTCAAACTTAGATGTAGATAAGCCCAGTAATTTCAGATCAATATCCCGGCTTCCTTTTCCTGCTAAGATGATAGAGAAAGCTTTAGAAGCCAACATAGTACGGAGTCAGCTCTGATCACAGCTTCTGAATATGTTAATAAATCCTTGGACAAGGGAGGTAACACAGCCTTGATTTTGTTGGATCTCTTCTCACCAATTGTTTACATGAGCTAGGTGTTAGAGGCGCTGCCCTTATACTTTTGCAATCTTTTCTCACAGATAGAGTTCAATTTGTGGAATTAAATGGTTACAGCTTGTCATCCTTTACACTACCCAGTGGTGTTCCGCAAGGCACAGCACTGAGTAGTTAATGTATACTTTACACCTTTAGCGTTGCTGATTAAAAGTTTTGGGTTCTCTGTTGTCTCATATGCTGACGACATCCATATTGTGGTGTTGTTTACCGAAGACTTAGATAGGACTGCCAACATTGTGGTGTCGTTAACCGAAGACTTAAGGGCCTATTACAATGGCGGTTGGTCGCAAGGGAGCCAGGGACCGACCGCTGAAGTTGCGGCGGTCCCGCCATGTGTATTAGGATGTGCCCGCCACACTGGCGGGCGCATCCCGCATTTTTTACATTGCGGCGGGCGGTGCTGTAAGCAGCACCTGCCGCAGTGTTAAAAAAGCATGTTGTGCATTTGCATGCACAATGTGACAGGCACCCCGCGGTGCCTGCCACCTTGTGCATGCAAATGTAGGGGGTGCAATAGGTATGCCCCATGTGCACCCGCCATGAGCACCCCTTTCCCCCCCATCACCCTTGGGCCCGCAACGGGCCCCCAAAAGCAAGAACTGCCTGCCTTTCCATGGCGGCAACGCCACCACGGAAAGGCAGTTCTCTGCCTGCATCATAATATGGATGGCGGTGTCTTGCAGACACCGCCACCATATTATGCACCTTTTCCGCCCAGTCGACAGGCAGAAAATTGATTATTGCATTGGGCTGTTTCTTCCCACCCTCAAGAAAGCACTGCATAAGCTCCAGATGGTCCAAAATGCTGCAACTAGACTACTTCTTGGGATACCAAAACATCAGTCGGTCTCCAAATCTCTGTCTTCCCCCCACTGGTTTCCGTTGGAAAAGCAGGTGATTTACAAATCCCTATGTATAGCCTTTAAGGCCCATCATCTCCAGGGATGGGAATCTATTTGCCAGCTTTTTCAATGGTACACCCCAACCATAATATTAAGATCATCCGCTCTGGCTAATTTGGTTGTAACAAAAGTTACGAAAGCCACTTGGGGAGGCAGGAGTTTTGCAGTGGCTATTGCCAAACTTTGGAACTCAATGCCCCTCAAGCTAAAATGTATCAGCAACCTACTTACCCTTCACAAGGATCTCAAAACATGGTTGTTCAACAATTAATGGGGTTTGTTTTTTTCATGTCTGTTTTCACCAGCTCCTTTCACTTTTATGGTTGGTTAAAACTATTGTCTTTACTCACTTTATCTGCTAGAAGGTTCTAGCGCCTAGACACCCATGAGTAGTAGTGCGCTTTATAAATTACAATTTAATTTCATTATTATAAATTGGAGTGGCATCTCCTATATTAGAGTGGAGTGCTGTGTCATAAAGTATTCAAAAGTGTCAGCTAGTGGAAAAGAGTTTTGTACAATGGAGTGTCCAGGTATAGAGTGGAGTCTAAAGTTGGACGGTGGAGTGTATGGGCATAGAGTGGAGTAGAGTGTTGTAGAGAACCATAAAGTGTAGTAGAGTTTCATATAGTGGATGTATATAGAGTCGAGTGACACAAGTGGAGTGGCATACACGGTTGTGAGTGTAGTGGAGTACAGGTGTAGTGGACGAGGTACTTGCACACCGCACTGCGCTCCGCGCTTCATCTGCCGCGTTGCTATTTTTAATCTACCTTTTTGCTATTTGTGTTGTCTTGAGTTGCTTTTGCCTTTTCCCCTGTTTTTAACTACGATTTCACCCTCACTCGCACTGTAATCGGCACTCACCGCTGTTTAGCGGGTCCGGTTCCTGGGGTGGGGAAGTTTTTAGGCGCCATCTTAGAGTGGTGTGGACTGTTAGTGGGCGTCACCTGCGAGCGGTCTAGTGCTCCGGATGACCAGAGGGACGCTTACTTAAAGCTCCCTACTAAGCGCAGCAGGATCGCGCAGCGGGCGCGCCTTCTCTGCGCCTGAGTCGTGCCAGAGTCCTGCCCGTCTGCGCCCGTCAGCGCTAAGGTAGCGCGGGTCGCGGCAGGACTTTGGATAGGACGCTTCCCACCATAACTCGACCTACTATCAGGTATTCATGGGATGATCTGCTGTCCTTTCGGGATCGTATATCCCACTGTGATCTTTTGCCTGTGGACCCGTTATGTGGCCCACACCGTTGCAGTTGTGGTGGTTGGACATTAGACACTCCCTCTCTGCTTCGATCATTGGAGCTGCCACCTGTACGTAAAAGAAAGGCAGGATCACCTGACCTGAACATTTGGAGCTTAAATGTCAGATCACTGGTAAAGCACTATCGGGAGATATATGATCTCCTTAAAGATGATTCTCCAGATGTGCTTTTCCTGACCGAAACCTGGTTTCAGGATTCGGACTCTTCCATATTGAATTTGGCCTTCCCCCCAGATTATCCATCTTCACCCTTAATCGTGTCACCAGGGGGGGAGGCATTGCTCTGGCTGTTAAGCTGTGTTATCCGTGCGAGTGGAAGACCGTCAAACTCCCAGGATGTGAAAGTGCTCTTTTTAAAATCTCGTTTAGTCACCACTTCACATTTTCCGGTCTGTTAATCTATCGCCCTCTGGGTTGCGACTCTGCCTTCAGGGCCGCTCTTCCAGATTTAATTAGTACGGAGGCACTAGGGTGTGCCAATTTTAACGTTATTGGAGATCTCAATCTTCATTTGGACTGCCCCTCTTTGCCCTCCATTAGGAGTTTTCTGACCGATCTAGAGGCCTTAAAGCTCTCCCAGCTGGTCACTTCCCCCACGCATAGAAATGGGCACATCCATGACCCTTTCTTCTCTAATATGGAGGAAGTTAGGGTTATCCGTCCCATTCAGATGGTCTGGACAGATCATATGCTGGTGAAAGTGATATGCCCTATGTTGGAACCTCCTTTTACATCTTATGATAGATTAGTTCCTAAGCGTCACTGGAACAAATTAAATCTGGAGGACTTCTACCATCTGTTAGAGGAGACACCGCTAGGCCCTCTCACTGATGTTAACCATGGATACGACTCTTTTTGTGAGTGGATCTCCCGTGCTCTGGACTCGTTGATCCCTGTGTCATGGTCTAGGTGCTGTCCTAAAGAGCCGAGTCCATGGTATGATGATGCCTTGGCGTCTCTCAAAAGAGCCTGCAGACAGGCTGAGAGACTATGGAGAAAATCGTTTGACCCTGCATTAAAAGCAAGTTACCTTGCTAAAACGAAAATCTATAATAGGGTGGTGTGTAGAACACGAGCAGCCTTTTATGCTCAAGAGTTTCAGAACAGTGCAAATCCTACGAAACTCATTTTTAAGGTATTAAAGGATCTGATGGCCAAGAGGACAACAACGGCGGAAATCTGCTCAGATTCCCACTGTGAGGCTTTCGCCTCCTTTTTTCTTGAGAAAGTTCATGCCATTTACCGAACTTTCTCGAAGGGTTCTTTAACCCCTGGTCTGGTTAGTTGTTTATTGAGTTGTGTATTGAGTGACAGCGAATGACCTCCCTATCCATGGAGGCTTTTGACTCGTTGAGCCTTAAAATCAAGTCTGGATCCCCGGTAGATCCGTTGAAACCGGCCCAACTTAAGAATATGGCGCCGCTATGCCGAACTCCGGTGCTCTCATTGATCAATCTGTCACTTTCATCTGGGATTGTTCCCATTAGGTGGAAGCAGGCTGTAGTCACACCTATTTTGAAGAGGCTACCCTTGACCCCCTTAAACCTGAGAACTACCGCCCCATCTCCTTGCTTCCTTGGGCTACGAAAGTCGCTGAGGCCCATGTAAACGGCATCCTTACAGACCATCTTACTAGGGCTAACATTCTTGACCCTACTCAGAATGGGTTCCGTGCGGGCCATAGCACGGAGACGGCCCTATTTTCTATGATCGAACACCTGCGGTCTGTGCTTGATGCGGGTCGGACGGCGGCACTACTGTTATTAGATCTTAGGGCCGCGTTCGACACTGTCTCGCACAGGATCCTGCTCCAGCGACTTGAGGAAGTGGGTGTTTCGGGCTCCGCCCTATGCTGGTTTCGATCCTTCCTGACGGAAAGGTCATTCCAGGTTGCGATTCCGCCCGGCAAGTCTAAATCGTACCCATTAACCCTGGGGGTCCCACAGGGTTTATCGCTGAGTCCCACTCTTTTCAATCTTTATGTGAGGCCGCTGGCTGCGGTCGTCAAGCAATGGGGCTTGACGATGGTCTCGTATGCTGATGACACGCAGCTGGCGGTCACGCTGAGTGGGGACTCAGACATGGAGGCTCCCAGGTTCTGCGACGGGCTATGGGCAGTGGCTAACTGGATGAATTCCAACTGTCTCCAGTTAAATACCAAGAAGACTGAGGTTATGGTGGTCGGTAAGCAGGTGGCGTTGTGGAGTGACAAGTGGTGGCCCTCTGAACTAGGTGCGACCCCCCTCCCAGCATCAGAGATAAAAAATCTGGGGGTATGGCTGGATCCGACCCTCGGTTTCATCTGTCATACCAAGAAGGTGGCAGCTTCTTGCTATGGCATCATTAGAGGGCTTAGACCTATTCTTAAATTTTTTGATGCATCATCCAGGCAACTGGTGGTTCAAGCATCAGTGCTGTCCTGGCTGGACTATGCCAGCTCGCTGTTAGCCGGGATTAACCAGGCAGAACTCACCCGGCTGCAGCGAGATCAAAATGCTGCAGCCAGAGTGGTGATTGGCCTGCCAAGGAGGTGTTCGGTTTCCAAATCTCTGCTCTCACTCCATTGGCTCCCCATACCCCAAAGGATCAAATTCAAGGTTCTTTGCCTTGCGTTTAAAATCCTCAAAGGTATGTCTCCCCAAATCTTGGAGAATTTGCTGACACCGTATGTTCCCCCGCGCACCCTCAGATCTCTGGGTCAGAATCTGGCAGTGGTTCCGCGCTTTAGACTGGCCAGAGCAGGTGGTCGCTCTTTTCGTGTGCTCGCGGCTAAGTGGTGGAATTCTCTCCCTCCACATCTCCGGGCGATTGACGACCTTCTCCAGTTTAGATGGGCCGTCAAGACTCTTTTATTTGCTTAGCTTTCTGATGTTCCTTTTGCCCTTCTGAGTTTTTAGTGTTGTGCTGTGTTTACCTTGTCAAAGCGCCAGGATGCCCCTTCGCTGGGGCAGCTGTGCGCGGTATAAATAAAAATACCATAACATAACATAACAGTACAGTGTCATAGAGTGGAATAGCATATAGTAGAGTAGCATATAGTGCACAGGAGTATAATGTAATGCTGTAGCCTGGAGTGATGTACAGTCTAGTGAGGTATACCACAGTCTAGTGGGGTAGAGTGGAATAGAATACAGTAGCCATAGACCAGAGAGGCATCCAATGGAATAGCGTACAATTGAGTGGCATAGAGTGGAATGGTGTACATTAGAGTGGTATACATACAATGGAGTAGGTAGACTGCAGTGGCATACATTGGAGTGGGACTGGGTTAGAGTGGAATAGCATACAGTAGAGTGATTTCCAGTGGTGTGACATACAATGAAATATCGTACAATGTAGTCAGGTAGAGTAGAGTGGCATACAGTGGACTGGCATAGAGTGGAGTAGTGTACAGCAGAGTGGAACATGGTCGAACAGTGTACAGTGGATTGTCAAAGAGTGGAGTGCCATACAGTGGAATAAAGTATAGTGCAGTAACATACAATGGAGTTCTGTACACTGAAGTGGCATACACTGGAGTGTGATAGAGTGAAATTTAATACAATGGAGGGGCAGAGTTGAGTATTGTCCACTGTAATAGTGCGGAATGGAGTAGTGTATATTGGAGTGGATTCTTTGGAGTGGTGTAGAGTGGACTACTGTTTAATGGAGTGGAATACAGTGAAATAGTGAAAAGTGGAGCATCGTAGAGTGGAGTGGCATACACTGGAATGTCGTACAGTGGAATAGCGTTCATTGCAGTGGTGTAGAGTGGAATAGCTTAGGATGGAGAAGTGCAAAGTGCTGTAGCATACAGGGGAGTAGCACAGAAACGAGTAGCATACACTGGAGTGGCATACACGGGAGTGGGGTAGAGTGAAATATAATACAGTGAAGTGGCATAGAGTAGAGTGTTGGCCAATGGAATAGCGCAGGATAGAGTGGTGTAGAGTTGAGTGGCATACACTGAAATAGTGTAGAGTAGCGTAGAATGGAATAGCATATAGTAGAGTAGCATACAGAGCAGTGGAGTGGCGTACACTTCAGTGGTATATGGTGGAGTGTGGTAGAGTGAAATAACATACAGTGGAGTGGCATAGAGTGAGTTGCACAAAGTTTAATAGTATAGCAAGGAGTGGTGTAGACTGCAATGGCATACAGTGGAGTGGGGTAGTGAAATAACAGTTGAATGGCGTCGAGCTGGGTACTGTGTAATAGCGTGGAATGGGTTGGGGTACAGTGGAATAGCGCAAAGTGGAGTAGTGTACAGTGGGCTGGCATAGACTGAATGCCATACAGTTGGGTAGAATGGAGGGGCATAGGGTGGAATACCATCCAATGCTATAGCCTACAATGGAATGGCATAGATTAGAGCATCGTACACTGCAGTAGCATACAGTGGAATAGCATACTGTGGGTTGGCCTACAGTGGAGTGGCATACAATGGTATAGCGTACAATGGACTGGGCTACAGTGGAGTAGCATGCAGTAGAATAGCGTAGATTGGAGTGATCGTACAGTGGAGTGGCATAAAGTGGAATACCGTATACTGGATTAGCGTGCAGTGGAGTGGCGTAAACAGGAGTGGTGCACAGTGAAGTGGGATAAAGTGGAATGCCATACAGTGGAGTTGCACACATTGTAATGGCAGAGTGGAGTTGCGTACTGTGAATTGGCGTAGAGTTGTGTAGTGTGCATTGCAATGACGTACACAGGAGTGGGGTAGAGTAAAATACCATACAGTTGAGTGAAGTAGAGTGGAAGTGTGTACAGTGGAACAGCATAGAGTGTAGTGGCATATAGTGTAGTTGATTACATTAAAGAGGCGTAGAGTCGAGTAGCTTATACTGTAATGACATACAATGGAGTGGTATATAGTGTAGTGGCGTAGAGTGCAGTGGAGTGTCGCACAATGGAATAGCATACAGTGGAGTGATGAGGTGTGGAGTGGCATGGAATGGAGTGGTATACAGATGTATATGCAATTAGGAAGAATGCAGAATATGGCATGAAAAGTATCGCAAGATAACAATTTGCGCCGCCTTGTGTTTATCCAGTTTTATGAACCAACGCAGGGCCTTGCATGGTGGCCTTACGTTGTTTTGTAAATCTCTCTTAAGTATTGCGTTGGCCATGTGAAACCATGTGTGACGCAAGGGTAAAGCAATTCAGTAATAAATCTAGGTGTTAGTGACACATTGTGCCACAGTATACAGCAGTCCTTTTGTGGTATACCACGCTACATGCCGATGGGAAGGCATTATATCAGTTTTTCGTACAGTTTGGCTGTATTTTGGGTTTGGGTCTTATATATAGGTAACTAGTAGGTGTTTTTCCTTTTTCCCTACCTATTACCACTTTATTAAAGTGCTATTAGGCATAGACAATTATTTTTATTTTTCTATATCTTGTTAAAAGATTTATGGTGTACTGATATTTTTATTTTTGTTGTACTGCAGTACTTCCAAGGCAGTTTTGCGGTACTCTGTAATTGTTTTTTTTCAAAGTATTAAACATTATAATTATTTTTCTTCTACCTATTGCTACTTAAATTAAATAGTAATATGTAGGAACAAATCTAAAACCTGCTATTTCCCTGTATTTTACGCCCTAACCCAGAACACAACCAAATTGCACTAAAAACAACATGACTGACTTTGACTTTTGTAGTGTTAGTCATTAGCCAATGATATGTCTTGTCTTTATCATGTAATACTGTAGTTTTGAAAAATACCCTGGTATCATTAAGATTTATGCACTTATACCATAGAAAATACATACCTCTAACCTCAAAATGGATCATCTGCACACCATGATATATAATCCTGCCAAATTTCAACCAAGCCCAACTGGCTGTTTGGCTTCTACGTCAATACAAAAAGTCTATAGAAAATGCATTGGGGGAAAAAACGCATTTTGGTACCCGCTCTTTCTCTTTGTGCCCCTTTGACCTATCACTGTAAAACTTGCGATCATCTGCCAATGTTCAAGATGGAATAGGTTTGGAAAGTTTTGCGGAGATTCATCAAACTGGTACAAAGTTATTAAGAGATGAAACGTTGAGGAATTCCTCTCTCTAGTAACCCACACTACAGAGTGGCCACTGCTATTCACTAACAAATCAGAAAGCAATTTACAAATGCCAGCAACTGCGTGAGCTGATGCATGGACCTGCTGTGATGAAACCCTTTCTGGTCCAACAGTATTGTCTTCTATAGCTGTGGAGGCGTTGCGTGCATTCCCAACAACGATGTTGCACTTGAAATACACAAAACGTGCTGAGAATCAGTGCTGTTTCAATTCCCAGTATTGTGCTATCGCTTGTTCCCCTTTTGCTCTGCTGTAGCATGGATTCATGACCCTGTGTTTTCATTGCAGATTTGTCCTGCGCTCAACCATGCTGGAATGGTACTGTTAAACTCTCTGCTGGACACCGTGCCAGGTAAGTAAGTCCCGCCAATGAGACTTAGTATCATACTGGACTCCGTGTAAGAATCCATAAACCTGTCCTAGCAGCAAGCCTCAACGACTGCACTGATCTTAGCTACGTCGCTGCATGATAGTATTAACTTCTAGACATAATATTGGCCTAAGTGCTTAACAATCCTAATGAATCGATCGTGCTCTCAGTTAATCCCATGGTTGAGGGAACGGTGGAAATTACTCTTTCCTTGGTGGACCTGTGTGATTTGTCATAGACTCATGTCTTTTTCCTGGGATGAAGGGCCAATTAATTGAGAATCTCTCTTTTTGAACAGTGAGGAATCCTGTGGACGATTACATTGGTATCGATTACTCACTCCTGAATGACCCTGTTGTGACTAAAGATAGTCTGGAGATGGATTTCAAGGTAAGATCCTGGAAATTTCCAGGGAAGGACCATGTTGAGGAAAAGAGTAATGTGACCATAAAGTTACAATTCAGAAGGTGTAAGTTACTGGTTCTTAGGAACAGGTGTTTTTGATGTCAGTAGGCACTAATTGTCTCTGGACATAATTTACAAGCTGCTATACACCATTAGAGACAGGTTGCTGTTGGTTGTTATAGGTACATTCGATTTTCTTAAGGACAGGATTCCCTTGGTTGCTAGGTACAGACTCCTCTAGCACTTTGTAGTCAGACTGTTCCTGGTCATGGAGAACCTGCTTCTTCTTATCCTTAGAGGCAGGTTGCATCAGGTTGTTCGACCAACTAATTAGGGACATGCAGTTGCTCCATAGATTTAGGAACATGGTAGTGCTAGTCTTTTACCAAATTATGTATAACTTTTGACACAGATTTCACTACATGGATTTCACCACATTGTAAGTGGCAAGATGATTTAAGAATCAGAGGACAGGTTGCCTATGTCTATTTATTATGTTTGAAATATTCTTATTTATTTGAACCAGGCTATTATACACCTAGTGTGAACACTCAATCAGATCACCAGGTTCAAGCTGCATTCCTTGAAAAGATCTTAGAGGTATAAGGGCATTTACCACTTCTCATTCTACACACTGCCATCTCGCCTGATACATAACTCATGCCTTTTACTTCAGCACACTGTTCTAGTTTTCTCTTTTGTTTTGCATATGCCGCTCATGGTGCCTGACCCCATCTCGTATTTTGCTCCCCAGGGAATGTTCTACCATCTCCCCAATGAAAACGACACCATCCCCAACGAGGCCGTCTACCCTGTTATAAAAGATGACCAGAGGATGGTATATGTAGCATTGTCTGAATATTTCTTTGATTCGGCGATGTATGCCTATTACAAAGCCGGAGTGCTGCGGCTCGACATCTCTGGTGAGAGGGTGAGTAAGCTGCGACGGGGCATAATTCTGTAAAGGATGTACAGTGCAGCTTACAGGTAGCTATGTGCCCAAATACTATAAAACTTTAACACTCCCAGGATAGAGAAAGGTCTATAACATTATCCTTCAAGATGCTCAGACCCATGGCGATAGGAATCCCCATGGCCTGACACTGTGATGACAGCCTCAAATGGCTCTGTACCTTGAGACATGTGATGTCAGATTCTGAATACTGAGTGGACACTACACCTTGATACTATGATATGTCAGATTCTGAATACTGAGTGGACACTACACCTTGATTCTATAATATGTCAGATTCTGAATACTGAGTGGACACTACACCTTGATTGTATGATATGTCAGATTCTGAATACTGAATGGACACTACACCCTGATACTATGATATGTCAGATTCTAAATACTGAGTGGACACTACACCTTGATACTATGATATGTCAGATTCTGAATACTGAGTGGGCACTACGCCTTGATACTATGATATGTCAGCACTCTGAACCCCCAGAGGGCACTATACCTTGATAGAATGAGCCATTAGCACTGAATTCTGTTGATACTATGAGCTGTCAACACTATGAAGCCTCATGGGGCTCTCTGGACTGATCCAGTGGGATTCCAGCACTCTGAATGAATCCTTGGGAAGCCCTGTGCCCTGATATTATGTGAAGAGGGGAAACATTGGTTCTTTTAGTTTTTCTCCATCTTGTCTAATTAAAACTCAAAGTTCGATCTCAGGCGAGAGGGCTTGCAGTTAGTGAACAGAGACCAGCATGGTGTTTGAGTAATGCAAAACATCTCGAATGTCACCCTGTCTTTGACTGGCAGTTGGGTACATTTCGAATTTTATGGGGATGTTATCCAACTTTTTTAATCCTGATGTTATCTTGTGGCCTGGCAGGTCTCACTAGTTGCAATTGGAGGAGTGGGTCTTTTTGGTCCTATAAGGCAATAAGCATGGTGTGATAATTCTAATGCACTAACAAGGTCCACTTGAGGATGAAAGCTGAGCACAAGTGTTAGTTTGCTGAGCATATTAAGTGGAAGTGTGCACTTCAAGTCACACCATTCCCATGTGAAATAAATGAGAGTTAGTGGTCATGTAGTATTTCCATTTTTAAGCTGTTTAGTCATAGGTCACCTTTCATCCACTCCTGAGAAGAAGCGAGGCATGCAGGTAGGTCTGTCCTGTTTTCACTGTTTTCGTCTAAACAGATCATAATCTTTACGGCGATTGCATAGCTTTGGGATGGGATCTCAGATTTCTCAATTGCATTAGGCAACAGATGCACATATACGCTTAAGAGCCAAGGGATATAGAAGATCCTTCGAGACTCACAAGGAATGCCTTTATGTCTGATGGAATCACTCCGTTATTTGTTGAGTATGATTATGGAGGAATTGCTTCACCCAAGCAAGGGCAGATCCTTTAGACCCCAATAATTTAAGGCTATGGGCAAAGATGAAACAGTCAATCCGTGCTGTATGCAACTGAGAGGTCCAGTCAGGTTATGGCTGTCGATTGGATTGCATTGAGCTCTCATACAATTTCCTTAAGGATACGGATTTTTTTTTTAAACAAACTTTATTGGTTTTTCAATTACATCTAGTAGGTTCAAATCTTTGTCAGTTCCTGGCAGTGTAACTCTCAAATGCCCGTATAATTATTCAAGCCCATAATCTAAAAAAATCCCGATCACACCTCCCCATGAAATATCTCTCATAAAACATTCAAAAACACGAGAAATGTAAAGTTAAGGAAAACCAAATTCCAAACAGAATAATCATTTCAGCCCCTGCCTTTAAACTAAGCCTACCCGTTAATATACCCGATATGACACATAAACAATCAAATCTAATCAACACAAATTCCAGCATTCCCTCTCCCCTCTCATCTTCCCTCCCCCCAGGCATGTCGCTACTAGTATTGAAACGTACAGTAACATCCATCACCATGACATACATAAAATTAGTTCCATGGTCCAAGGATGTGAACATGTGCGTGGCTCCTTGCCCCTGATTTCCTATCTTACGCGCCTCAAGCTATTTTCCGTTTTCACTGTGGTGAGTTTGTGATGTGTTGTTCCGGCCCCCGTGCAAGGGTGCATAATCATCCTCACTATCACTGTCTGGATCCTTCAATAATCCCACCAAGTGCTCTCATGACCTGGTCTCTTCCAGCGCCCTCTCGCTCCCTGATCTCTTTGCCATTTGCAACCTCACTATCCCATCACATTCTGCCGATTTATTGAATTCTTCCCTCCATCGGATTATGCTAGAGGCCGCTCTCGCTTTCCAGTGCATCGTGATTTCTCTCTTGGCCAGCAATAACCCCATGTCTATAAATTTGCTAGTGATTTTGGTTTTAACCGTATGAGGAAACCAGTGCAAGATGCATGTTCCCAAGGCCGGGTCCAAGCCTCTATCCGTCACTACTTTCAACAGGTCAACCACCTCCGTCTGATAATTTGCAAACAATGGGCACCCCCATATCATATGTGGGAAATCCGCTCCCTCCCGTCTACAGCGCGGACATTCATCCGACTCCGTGTTAAAATATGATTTGATTTTCACCGGGGTAAGGTAAGTCCTGTGCAATATATAGAAAAGCACCAACTGAAACCGAGCGTTCCTGGTGCTCTTCCACATCTGCGTGAGTACATCAGCCCAAGTCCTATCTGGTATCTCATCTCCCACATCCACTTCCCATTTGAGTTTAAGAGCATCCAAGGGAGTGAGCCTCTCTAGAGTCATGCGCCTGTAAAGGCACGTGACTGCCTTATACTTACCTGCTGCAGTCACAATATACTGACAAGCCAAGGAAGTTCTGGGCTCAGTCTGGCCTTTCTTCCAGTGCGCCCGTATAGCCGCCGTAAGGGCCACATGCAGCAAGAAGTCCCCTCCTCACAAGTCAAACCGCTCCTGCAGTATGTGGAAGGGCAGCATAGTTCCATCCTCATATAGGTCCCCAAGAGTCGCAAGCCCTCTCTCTTACCATTCACTCAGTGCCTGCCAAGAGCCCCCATGGGAAATCGCTTCACACACGGAGAGCGGTATATCGGGAGCATATGGCAATTTCATGCCCGCTCGTTCAACACTCCTCCTCCAACATTGCCTCGCTGTCTTAAGGTCCTCAGGTAGGTCACCTATCCAGACAGGAAGTTCCAATAAAATTTGTGAGAGCAACCTCATTAAGGATACTGATGAGGGATTTTTAGTAGTTCGAATAGGTCAAAAACACAGATTGCAAAAGAATACCTCTTTGATTTGTGCTTGCAGTTGATTACTTACTAGCTTACTATTTATTATTTGATGTGCTGCTTTGACTAGAAGGAGAAAAAACAAGTTGCTTTTTAATTCTCACAGACTGTGTAAATAAACACTTAATTTAGGAGGGTGCTGCTTGGTTTTCTTTCCTAATGAAATTGGGAAGAGAGAAAGTGGTAACTGCCCTGGTTTGGTGATGCCGGTCATTCAAAAAAGAACTCACGTTCAGTTCATTTGTCGATTTACATTGAGGGGTATTGCGCAAAAATAATACCACTATTGGTAAGAAATACCCTAAAGAAGCATCCAAGATGAAGACATGTGGTAGTGAAGTCATATAGTTGGCAATAATGAAGAAGTAAATAAAGACCACTGACACAATTTAAGTTATCAGCATGCTTAAAAAATATCAATGTAACATTAATTAGAAAGTGTTCATGCTGAAATTAGCCTTATGATGAGGGTTATACATATGGTTAGGTTTAGGATAAGAGGCGGGGGAGTACTGTGGTACAATTCAGAGAAAAGGGTTGAAAATCTGCCCTCTCATAGGTGCATATTTCTGAATTCAGGGATTTCACAAAGGTTTCCCAGAGTACTCCTGGACACCTACGGCAGTCAGAGGTTTCCAGGTGCTCTCCTGGACAACATTTGTGTAGTTGTACTGGAAAGCATGGGGAGAAATGTCTGCATGTGCAGTTTCATATATGATAAATTGTCATTTAATGTGTGAAACTACACATTTTGTTTCAATTCACCAATATTTTTCTCTGGTAAAAACACTCATGTTGTAAATCACCGGTCAATGGTCCCAGAAAAGGTTTGCAAATACACAAATCTCAAGGGTAAGGTTAACTAAAGTACACTACAACATGCACCGTGTAATAATACTGCAATAATATTACACATGAGTATACGAATACCTCACAATCGATCGCTCTGGTACACCATTGCTTGATACCGGGTGTCAGTAAAAGCTGATGTTCACCTTTATGAAGTCCGTCGACACTGGACAAAAACCATGTGCAGGCACAGGAGTTGTTGAACTGTGGAAATTAATACTCTTCTGATATCAGGTATGCAGTTCCTTGATGCAATGAGAATAACACCAGTACCAAAGATGTTGCTGTTATAGGGGTCATCGAACTATGAAGAGTACAGAAATACAATAACAAATTACAACAGAAGTTCATTAGTGTTTTACCATATTTTCTCATTTCTGCAGATGCCAAAGGATCTGGAAGTGCTGCTGAGGACCACATACTTTGGGAGCATCATGCTGCTGGTGAGAAAGTATTAACATACAATAGAGACAAGGAGGTTCGCCTTTTTCAATGGCTAATTTTTCGTCACCCATTTCAATTAGTATCCAGCTTTCCATCCAATTCCTCCACGCTCTCTAGGGCCTAAGATTCTCATTCAGTAAATTTTCAGCTCTTCATTGCTATCCTCTTCCAGTCCACTGTTCAGTGTACGCTTTTGCCTCCTCCACACAATATAATATCCTGCTTTCATCATATTTTACACACACAGTGCAGAACTCTCCACCTCCCTTTCCCTACTTTGGTCCATAGTTCTACCATGACTTCTGTATTTTCTCCAAATCGTATCATCTCTTAAATGTTCTGCCCAGAGTTCTGCCCCATCTTCTATGGACATACTATGCATCTCTTCTTCCATAACCTGTCCAGATGACCATAAAATGTTCAGAGGTCCATCTCTTCTTCCATAAAACGACCAGTGTTCCATCACATCTTTTAGTCACTGTGTCCAGAGCTCTCCACCACCTCTTCAGTACAAAGTCTAGCTCTCCTCATATTTGGCAGACACTCTCAAGAGTGGTCCTTCCCCTCTTTTTTAAACTGGAGTTCCATCATCTCTTGTATACACTAATCAGAGCCCCAGCACCTCTTCCTTACACTAACAGCTCCAGTATCAATGCCATACACTGGTTCTCCATTATCTCTTACATCATTTCAACCAAATAGTGAATGGACCTCTGCTACCTCACACAGCTCTCTATTACCTCCTCTTGTCACCGTTCAGAGCTCCATCACCTCTTACTTATGCTGTCCCGAGCTCCATGGCCGCTTCCATACACTGTTCAGAGAACCACCACCTCTTCTATGCAGGGTTTAGAGCCAACGCATCTCTTCCATAAGCTGTCTATTGACCACCTCTTCCATATGCTGCCATCACTTCCATAATTTCTTCCATATAGAGATGACAGCTCTACATTACCTCATCCTGTCACTGCTCACATCTCCATCACTGCTTCTTTAAACCAAACAGAGTTCCATTACCTTTCCCATACACCTCTTCCACTTACTGTCGAATGCACCAACTTTTATAAATATATATTGTAGAGCTCTATCTTCTCGCCTACCCACTGGACAACTCCCTTCACCTCTTCTGTGGACTCTTCTTGCATGGACTGTCAAGCACTCCATCGCCTTTAGCCAATTCTCCATCACTGTTTTCTTCTTCTGCCCAGAACACCTACAGTGTTTCTAAGTTCTGTAATCTCCTCCAAACCTCTTCCATATGTTGCTAACTCTACATCTCCTCTAAAAACATTGAATACTAGAATTTCAAATCACGTACCACACATTCTGCCTTCTCTTTCAAGCACCATCTGGTTCCCAATTTCCATCTGAATACAATCCATTAGACGAGTCAGTATTTGAGTCAGAAATTGACTTGTGTTGCATATCCTCTTGACTCTTTGTCGTTTGTCTACCACTTTCTCTTGCATGAGTACACTGTGTATTTGACTGAAACCCATGATTGTTGATCCTGATCTGCTCACCAAGCTTGCCTCTTTCCTTTTACATAGAATCCTTCTGTTGTCGAGGCCCCAATGCTACTCTCTCTTGAGGTATCCGCACCCCCACGCTTCACTATCAAACCTACAGGTACTACAGTGACCGTCTCCTCCACACTGAGCATCTACCTCGTACCCAGCAACTTACCAGCTGTGCAGCTGTCCAGCATGACCATGGTAAGGAGTTCAAAGCTTTCACAATCTGTTAATGAAAGGGCACTGGAAGACACAGACCTGGCTTCTGGCTTCAAACAAGGAATAACTTGCTGTGCAATGCTCTATCTCATGTGTTTCTGTACCATGTTCTGACTCTCAGGATTCATTCTATAAAGAAGGACTGTCCGCAATGCTCTCAAATGCTGCTATTGATTCAAAGTCAAGTTTGGCATGAAATCACCCCCCTAACTTTGGGCTGAAATTTGCCTTACAATTCTAGAGCCTGCTTAATGCTATTGTTCCTAAGTTTGTTTCACAGCATGTCCCTTTATTCATTTGTGCAGATCTCTCCACATCAATCAATCAAACACATTTATAGAGCGCGCTACTCACACGCTAGGGTCTCAAGGTGAGGGGGGGGTGCTGCTACTGCTCGAAGAGCCAGGTCTTGAGTTGCTTCCTGAAGGAGAGATGGTCCTGGGTCAGCCGTACGTGGGTGGGGAGGGAGTTCCATGTCTTGGCCGCCAGGTAGGAGAAAGATCTTCCTCCGGTGGTGGTTCTGCGAATTCGTGGGACCGTCGCGAGGGCGAGGCTGGCGGAACGGAGCTGGCGGGTGGGTGTGTAGAACGTGAGGCGATTGTTGAGGTATTTGGGGCCCATGTCGTGGAGCCTTGTGTGCGTGGGTGAGGAGCTTGAACGTGATCCTCTTGCTGACGGGGAGCCAGTGCAGGTCTCTCAGGTAGGCAGAGATGTGGCTGTGACGGGGGATATCCAGGATGAGTCGCGCAGAAGCGTTCTGTATGCGTTGGAGTCTTTTCAGTAGTTTGGCTGTGGTTGCAGCGTAGAGGGAGTTCCCATAGTCCAATCGGCTGGTGACGAGGGCCTGGGTGACCGTCTTTCTGGTTTCGGTGGGGATCCACCGGAAGATTTTTCGGAGCATGCGCATGGTCTTGAAACAGGATGACGAGACGGCGTTGACTTGCTTGGTCACCGTGAGGGAGGAGCCAGGATGAAACCCAGGTTGCGTGCGTGGTCCGTGGGAGTGGGGGCAGTGCCCAGTGCAGGGGGCCATCAAGAGTCGTCCCAGGCAGAGGGGGATGGTCCGAGGATGAGGACTTCTGTCTTGTCCGAGTTCAGCTTCAGACGGCTGAGTTTCATCCATTCCGCGACGTCTCTCATTCCTTCCTGGAGGCTGGTTCTGGCGGTGGCGGAGTCGTTGGTGAGGGAGAGGATCAGTTGGGTGTCGTCGGCGTAGGAGATGATGTTTAGGTTGTGTTGGCGTGCGATGGCTGCAAGGGGGCTCATGTAGACGTTGAAGAGGGTGGGGCTGAGCGAGGAGCCCTGTGGGACGCCGCAGATGATCTTGGTGGGCGCTGAGCGGAAAGGGAGGGAGGCGGACTCAGTGAGTTCTGCCGGAGAAGAAGGAGGTGATCCATTCCAGAGCTTTTCCTTGGATCCCGGCGTGGTGGAGGCGGGTTGTTAAGGTGCGGTGGCAGACTGTGTCGAATGCGGCCGATAGGTCGAGGAGGATGAGGGCAGCAGTTTCCCCGTTGTCGAGCAGGGACCTGATGTCGTCGGTTGCTGCGATGAGGGCGGTCTTGGTGCTGTGGTTAGCTCGGAGCCGGACTGCGATGGGTCGAGTGTGCAGTTTGTCTCGAGGAAGGCGGTCAGCTGTTAGTTGATGGTCTTCTCGATGACTTTGGCGGGGAAAGGGAGGAGCGAGATGGGGTGGAAGTTCTTGAGGTCCGTGGGGTCCGCGGTGGGTTTCTTCAGGAGGGCGCTGATCTCTGCATGCTTCCAGCTCTCTGGAAAGGTGGCAGATGCGAAGGAGTAGTTAATGATGTTCCGGAGTTGGGGTGCGATGGTGGAGTCGGCTTTGTTAAAGATGTGGTGAGGCTGGGGAGCCGGAGTGGATGGTGTTCATCACGCGGGTGGTGTCTTCAGTGCTGACGGGGGTCCAGGTGCAGAGGGTGGTGGTGGTGGTGGGGGGGCGTTGGTTCGGTGGTTGGGTGCGTGGTCTGGGCGCCGAAGCTGTTGTGTATGTCGGCGATCTTGTGGTGGAAGAACGAGGCGAGTGAATCGCAGCGGTCTTGCGAGGGCGTGATGTCGTTGTTGCTGGCGCTGGGGTTGGAGAGCTCTTTGACGATGCTGAAGAGTTCCTTGCTGTTGTGGGTGTTGTTGTCCAGTCGCTCTCTGAATGCTGTCCTTTTGGTGGTGCGGATCAGCTGGTGGTGTTTGCAGGTGGCGTTCTTGAGGGCTGGCATGTTTTCTGTTGACTGGTCATGGCGCCAGGCTTTCTCGAGGGTGCGGCAGGATTTCTTGAGGTCGTTGGTGAACCACGAGGCTTTCTTGCTGCCGGGTCTGCTGGGAGGATTCTTCAATGGTGCAAGGGCATCTGCACAGTTGGTGAGCCACTGTGTGAGGTTGCGGGCTCCTTCGTTGGAGTCCGTAGTGGTGGTGGGAGGGTTCTGGCTCAGCGAGGTGGTGAGCTGGTCGGTGGTGATCTTGCTCCAGCATCACATAGCCTTAAACTGGTAGTGTGCATCTACCAATAT
This sequence comes from Lissotriton helveticus, assembly GCF_964261635.1. Lineage (NCBI taxonomy): Eukaryota > Metazoa > Chordata > Amphibia > Caudata > Salamandridae > Lissotriton > Lissotriton helveticus. The sequence goes on along the minus strand of NC_136068.1, from coordinate 182,666,706 downwards.
GTCCATCTGCTCTTACTTAGAAACAGCCTTAATCGACTTTCTGTCTCTAAAGTCCCCTCTGTGATACACTCTATCTCACAACACAGCAGTCAAGCGCAAGGACAGTTGTCATAAATTCTGAATTGCAGCCCTCTTGTATATAATGATCACCAGGATAGCTCACACACCTTGTCACCATTCTGTAATACCATCTCCCGGGTCACCTTTTACTATCATGGCTCAGTTCTTAGTCACGGCTCTCTAGCTTGGCCCACTTCTTATTCACCGCTAACACAGTCCACTTCCTAGTCACCTCTCTCTAGCATGGCCCACTTCCTAGTCACTTCTCTCTGGCATGGCCCCCTTCCCAGTCACTTCTCTCTGGCATGGCCCAATTCCTAGTTACTTCTCTCTGGCATGGCCCCCTTCCCAGTCACTTCTCTCTGGCATGGCCCACTTCCTAGTCACTTCTCTCTGGCATTGCCCACTTCCTAGTCACTTCTCTCTGGCATGGCCCACTTCCTAGTCACCTCCATGTGGCACGCCCACTTCCTAGTCACTTCTCTCTGACATGGCCCCCTTCCCAGTCACTTCTCTCTGGCATGGCCCACTTCCTAGTCACTTCTCTCTGGCATTGCCCACTTCCTAGTCACTTCTCTCTGGCATGGCCCACTTCCTAGTCATCTCCATGTGGCACGCCCACTTCCTAGTCACTTCTCTCTGGCATGGCCCACTTCCTAGTCACTTCTCTCTGGCATGCCCCACTTCCTAGTCACCTCTCTCTGGCAAGGCCCACTTCCTAGTCACTTCTCTCTGGCATGGCCCACTTCCTAGTCACTTCTCTCTGGCATGGCCCACTTCCTAGTCACCTCCATGTGGCACGCCCACTTCCTAGTCACTTCTCTCTGGCATGGCCCACTTCCTAGTCACTTCTCTCCGGCATGCCCCACTTCCTAGTCACCTCTCTCTGGCATGGCCCACGTCCTAGTCACTTCTCTCTGGCATGGCCTACTTCCTAGTCACCTCCATGTGGCACGCCCACTTCCTAGTCACTTCTCTCTGGCATGGCCCACTTCCTAGTCACTTCTCTCTGGCATGGCCCACTTCCTAGTCACTTCTCTCTGGCATGCCCCACTTCCTAGTCACCTCTCTCTGGCAAGGCCCACTTCCTAGTCACTTCTCTCTGGCATGGCCCACTTCCTAGTCACTTCTCTCTGGCATGGCCCACTTCCTAGTCACCTCCATGTGTCACGCCCACTTCCTAGTCACTTCTCTCTGGCATGGCCCACTTCCTAGTCACTTCTCTCTGGCATGGCCTACTTCCTAGTCACTTCTCTCCGGCATGCCCCACTTCTTAGTCACCTCTCTCTGGCATGGCCCACGTCCTAGTCACTTCTCTCTGGCATGGCCCACTTCCTAGTCACCTCCATGTGGCACGCCCACTTCCTAGTCACTTCTCTCTGGCATGGCCCACTTCCTAGTCACCTCTCCCTGGAATAGCCCACTTCCTAGTCACTTCTCTCTGGCATGGCCCACTTCCTAGTCACTTCTCTCTGGCATGGCCCACTTCCTAGTCACTTCTCTCTGGCATGGCCCACTTCCTAGTCACCTCTCTCTGGCATGCCCCACTTCTTAGTCACCTCTCTCTGGCATGGCCCACGTCCTAGTCACTTCTCACTACCAAGTCACTTCTCTCTGGCATGGCCCACTTCCTAGTCACTTCTCTCCGGCATGCCCCACTTCTTAGTCACCTCTCTCTGGCATGGCCCACGTCCTAGTCACTTCTCTCTGGCATGGCCCACTTCCTAGTCACCTCCATGTGGCACGCCCACTTCCTAGTCACTTCTCTCTGGCATGGCCCACTTCCTAGTCACCTCTCTGGAATAGCCCACTTCCTAGTCACTTCTCTCTGGCATGGCCCACTTCCTAGTCACTTCTCTCTGGCATGGCCCACTTCCTAGTCACTTCTCTCTGGCATGGCCCACTTCCTAGTCACCTCTCTCTGGAATAGCCCACTTCCTAGTCACTTCTCTCTGGCATGGCCCACTTCCTAGTCACTTCTCTCTGGCATGGCCCACTTCCTAGTCACTTCTCTCTGGCATGGCCCACGTCCTAGTTTACCGTATATAGAATGGCCCACTTCCCAGTCACCTCTCTATAGAATGGGCCACTTCCTAGTCTTGTTCTAGCGTGACTCAGATTAAGAGAATTGCCGTTATTTTGTTCATTGTGCTGTGGACAACAAATCAACCTGATGCTTTTGCTTCTTTGAGCTCTCGTAACAGTGGCCTGGACAGGTAAGCAAGATGTTTTGAAAGTCTCAATACACAAAAGATGAGCCAAGAAACGATAGTGAGGTGAAGAGGTTAAAGCAAGAGTAAGAGTGGAAAGCAGATACAAATGGGAACAGAAGGTGTAAGCGCAAGAAAGAATATGTACTTTTTTGAAGAGTACATTCACTTTTCACAATATCTCCTTTACAGGAAATGCGACTAAATGCCAAGGTGACGCTTAAAGGAAAAGTACTTCGAGTTGTATTTGATATTAGGAGGTAAGAAAAAAAAAATCACCAAATAATCCACCAAATACTGAAATGTGTATGCTTCAAGGCAACATCTAAACCTGACCTGAGGTCGATGCAGGTTTGTATACTTATTACAAAAGTGCCCTCTTTTTTTTCCAAACAAAAAACAAGATTCTGTCAAAAGGCAAACGTTATATCAATTATCTCCCCCAAATAGAAGCTAGAATGCACTCCTTCAATTAAACTTATTAACCTCTTCTAACAACAGGGCCAGACTGGCCAGGGCGGGCATCGGGCGTTTCCCTGGGTGGCTGGAAGGGTGGGGGCCGATTTTGTTACTGGGGGCTGGTTTTACAGAGTTGCTGCTATATCGTTCCCCAGTAACAAAAAGCAGCTGGGGGCCTGGTCCGTCAAAATTGGCAAGGCTCATATGGGTTCCCAGTCCGGTCTGTCTAACAACACGATCCGGTTGCCTTTCTATGATCACAAACCAAACATCCGCTCCACGCACACAAACCAGTCTCTGCTTCCTCTTTATGAAGCTGTGTTCCAACACAATCCTGCTGCATCCGTAAAAAAAAAAATTGGGGTACAGAAATTGTTCTAAAGACAAATCATACTTTTCCTTCTAGCGCTAAAAAATTGGGTTTTTTCCGTTTTCTTCCACAGTAACTGAGTTAGCGAGCCCTGGGTGGTAAATAGCAGTATCCACCACGTTTGCTCTCTCTAACCAACAACCAGGGTCTGATTGGTAAAGCGGGCACTTGGGCAATGGGCCAGTATCTGAGTTGCAGCTGTGGGCTGCTTTTTGTTGACCAGCGTGGCGGCCGATTTGGGCTGTGTCTGTGCTGTTCAGATCCTGCCACCGGCCCAATGGGGGCCTGAGTGGCCATTCCTGCCGAAGATGGCCACTGTTACCTCCCTTTTACCAAGGGGACAGAGGTGTCATTCCCAGTCTCTAACTGGGCCGGCCCATTAAGCTATGCAGACTGAGCAGGGGCAGGGGGCCTAAGTGGAAGTGGCCTAACTTATATTCAGGTGTGGTTCACCATTGTGCACTAATCTGTGCACAGAGTTTTGGCAACATACGCATTTTTTTATCTCAGTGAAATTAAGAAAGCATATCTCTTTTAGAGAAACCTCCCTCCTTCTTTTTATAATAACACCAAAGCAGTGTTTTGCAAAAAGGCTCAATCCACAAATGTGTGCCACTTTTTTATGGTGAATTAGCCTATCTTTGTTCCCAATCCACCACTGCCAACGACTGTCCTAAGACCCACTGAAAAGGCCTCACAGGAACCAGCATGGTAACAGGAGTACCACCCCACACACAAACCAAACGTTTCTATTTTAACCTTTATTCCTTCCAACTCAAACCAACTTCTCCTAACTCAGTGCACATTGGTCCTCTACTCCCCAAACACAAACTAACCTCCTCTTCCCCAACACAAATCATTCTTCTCTCCCCAATATAACCATTGTGTTAGACTCTTCTCATGCTTCTGCATTCTCACCATTTTAGTCAAGATACTGCTTGTGCAAAAATACACTTGTTTCAAACACAACCATCTTCCTTGCCCAATACAAGAGGTATTTTGATCATTTCTTCTCTCTTTCAGGTTTCGAATCTACTCTAATCAGTCAGCGCTGGAGTCTTTGGCTGTAAGTACGGATGGAATGGCAAAGAACATGCCCAATTGATCATGCGGCTAGTGAGCAGAGGGGTAGCATCAGTGCTTTTGTAGCAAGCAGAAAACAAAACCTTTCAGGTGCTCCTGCACAAAGTTGCAAGAGAACACCATGGCATGCACCCTCTAAGATAAACATAGTCCTATTGACTGGACAAGGGAGAGAGTATTGGACCTTGGAACATTAAAACAAAAGTGAAGAAGAAGCACTATTACATGACTGAAAACAGAGTTCCTTTGTGCTAGTGTGTTAAAAAACGTTTTTCTTGGCATACAGATAAAGACATCAAACACAATGGGGTTTCACAGTGTCCCTCAGAACCTGGGTATACAATGTTACTAATTATTTAGTATATTGGAAGTCATATATCTAAATAATATGCACATATTTGTGTTTCTGTCTACATCCCTCTAGTCCTGAGGAAGACCTGCCCTGATGTCCAACTACTAACACATACACATAGGGTCGAAACGTCGACCTCAATCCCATTGTTTCATGTTCTCGGTCAACTATCTTAAAGAAGTACCAGTAAGGATATAGTCTGTTTGTTGAATTATGTATATGAGAGAGAACAGACATTTTTTTAAATTATGTTTCTGTTTATATCATGCTAAGATCAGTCTTTGTCTTCATTGTGTAATGTTAAAATTATTTTTCACTGTGTGTCACTTTATCACTAAGTCACGCCATTTGATTTATTTTTGTGTTTTTTTGACAGCCTGATATGAATAAGAAAATGTGTGCGTATTATTTAGATATATGGCTTCCGATATACTAAATAATTATAACTGCTGTGTGTTGTTTAATTTAGGTGATGTACTGTGGCGTGATGAATAACGGTCAATATAGGCCCACACTATCTCAGCTTTTTGGAGAACATACATTGATATTCTCATATAGGTGTAACTTTCTAACACCTATTTTTCACGCGAAGAAATTGTGACACCCGACAGAACTCATTATTCTGACACACAACTCACTCACATGAGGGAGACAAGAGCAGGTGGCAACGTCAATACAAGCAGGCAAGGCAGGCCACATAGTTCACTGGCCCTCAGAGTGTCTCAGGGTAGGCAAGGAGAGTCACAGTGAGACAGATACATTTCCAGCACAGGGAAGCAAGGGAGTTCAAAAGAGGCAAAGCTGTGTTATGGGCAAACTCTTAGAAACTGCGATAACAGGTGGATCTAACTCGACCTCGAGAGATGGGCGGGATGCGAAGGGGAAGTACTGCTAAGAGAGCTAGACAATGGCTTGGTTCACTGGATGTAGCCAGGGCCTGGGAAACGCTAGTTGACAGCTTGAAGGACCTAGAACTAGGTTCAGTGGAACCTACACCTGCGACCTTTTAACAGTTATAGTCATTTAATGAATGATTTGAGGTACACCTACACCCCCTATGCTCTGATACAGGGGGTGACGTATTGGTCTCCTTTGGAAAACTCACCCAGGCTTCAGGCCCTCTACACTAGAGATACCAGTGTAGCAATGAAAAAAAACACACAGGTGCGACTTATTAGGTTGAAGTTACTTACGTTTGACTAGTAGAGCTCTGGACTTTTGATAATCACAATGTACATGGTCTTTCATGCTGATAAGATTAAATATAATGTGCTATGATATACAACGTGATGTGACACCTTATAAACTTAATAAAATCTGATTACAAAAACAAACAAAAAACAGGCAGATATAACTCATTCATTGCACAGAGCACCAAACGTTAAATACAAACGTGCACCACTTTTTAGAATTGGTAGGGCTTTGTTCCATGCTAGAAGGCATTCCCACTCACAGAAAACAGAAGGCAAAAAAGACAGTATAGAAGTCCAATGTCTGATGATCAATTGGACCACACCAGAGCAGCTGACAACATGGACCAGAACCCAGGCCAACAAGGAACCACATTTACCAAGTCTGCATTCAAGCACCCGTAACTCTTCTCTATATCTGCTCATCGGAACAAACCCCCATTGGACCCCCATTGCAGAAACTGAAAGAAATTATCAATGTTGAAAGTCTCAGCTTCATACCTCAAACTGTCAAACTAATGCAATCCCCAGTGGTGCCTGGGAGCCCATAAACTGTGAAAAAAAGATAACCTTGGCCAGGACAGTGGACCTTAGTCAACAGAACCTTTGCTTCTTACAGTCTTGTAATAATATGTGTTCTCCCAAATGATGGTGCCTGTGTGTATCTGATCATTCGCCTGTATTTTCAGGAGTTAAAATATTAATAAAGGTTATTTCAAATTTACAGCACTTGATGATGGGGTTCCAGTGATCTGTATATAGTGACATGGATAGTTTGAGAGCCCATTTTATATTGGCTTACATAGAGTTCCTCAACAAAAAGGCCCCAAGGATTGCAGAGAATAATAGAGCATTATACACTCAAACAAGCAATGTTCCAGAAGAGGCAGAGTGTTGTCATATGGAAGAATGTACGGTGTCCCAGGGCACATCAGCCTTATGGGGATGGGGTACGTAGGTAGTGTGAGGGTCCAATCTTTTCATCCCGAGGATCAGGGTGTAGGGCATTGAACCAATGGCAATCCTGACTGCCTCTTCTTCTTTTGCAGCTCATCCCTCTCCAGGGTCCTTTGAAGACCATGCTGCAGGTTGGCATCATGCCCATGCTGAACGGTAAGATCTTGCTCACGTTATGGGCCCAACTGATCGTCTCAAAATGTAGAAGCCGAGTTTGCACCTTGTACATGGTTATCACCACACAAAAATCTGGTGAAAATGTGTGATACTTTTTATATTTTTAACAAGTGTTTTCGACCGATGAGATTGATGAAAAGCATATATTCTGGGCGACCTTGCTCCTTCTTATGCCATGGTCCACAGAAAACAGCTGCTTCATTTAAGGTTTCTATATGAAGCAAGAAATCTTTGGCAAAGCCTCAAGAGCAATTTCGGCTGTCTGCGGTCCCAGAAATGCTGATTTCATGGTAAATGAGAGAAGTAAAAACAAAGAGCATCATCTACAAGAAAATGACGCAGTGCTGTAAGCCATTTGGCTGCTCCATGCTACATCATTTTCAAAGCACAGGAATGCATCGTATTACCAACAATACAAAGTAACCGTATGCTTTTCCCTGCGCTGGTGCACAATTGACTGCCATGCACCGGTGCAGGCACCCTTGCATCTTTTTGCAAGGGTGCCTGATATATGGGGATGATTGTTTTTTGTGCATGAAGAGACACCTTCCTGCACAAAAACAATACTTAATGGCATTTCCTCTTTCTATGCATGCTGCAGTGCAGCACGCATAGCAAGAGGAAAAAACGATTAAAAATATAATTATTTCTCCTTGTTGCGCCGTTCCCACGCCTCCTCTGGGAAGGCGTAGGTTTGTGACGCAATCCCAGGTTTACAAACTGTGGTAAGTCTGGGAATGCGTCAAGTTCCATGGATGTTGCATGGGAACACCCCTTTCACGCAGAGTAATGCATGAAAGGGGCCCATATTTACAAGGCCTTGAAAAGTTACATAGGGTGACTTTACCTGGCCTTGTAGATATGGGCAAGCCCATTGCGCCACTGGTGCGTCAGAAACAGTGATGCACCGGCAGCGAAATGGGCTTTATGAATAAGCCCCAAAATGTTTTTTTCTCATTGCTCCATATTTGGATCCATTCCTTGGTCATTAGTTGTCAGATCTATCCAGCCACAAAAAAACATTGCTTCCGACAGGCAAACAGAGAACCAGGTTAATGCACTAGTCAAGTTCATGTTATGTTCCACATGTGTACTTTGAAACGCATTATACACCAAATTACTTCCTCACTCCAAGTCCAAATCTCGAATGCTTTCATTCCAGCCAGATTGGACTGTTGTAATGCAATTCTGTTGCATTCCCCTGAAAAGATAAAAAATAAATTGCAACTGGAGTAAAATTCTGATGATAAAGTTGACTCCGGGCTTGAGGAAATCGTATTCGATCACTTCAGCCGTGAAGTTAGTTCATTTGTTTCCAGTCAAGCAGAGAGTTATGTTCCAACATCGCTCTTGTTCATAAAGTTTTTTGAGCCTGCATTTCAGTTCATTACCCTGGATATTTATGCTTTACTTTCTTCATTCTGGGAATGCCTTTCTCATTTCAGTGTCCAAGATGCAGCAGACCTCTACGGGGGTCGTGAATTTTCTGTTGCACCTGCAAAACTTTGGAAAGATTTACCAAGGCACAAACTATTCCACTGATTAAGCTATGTTCAACAAACGGTGAAGGCTACAGTCATCTGATGACCATTGGAAATGGTAGACCAGTCCCCTTAATGCTTGCTTTTAGATGGTTGAATCAGGCCTGGGTGATGTCACGGGCCTTAAAGATTCAGAGGTTTATGGTCATCAATTATGAATCATAGTTTCTTTGTTACTGCCATAGGCAGAGGAAACTGTCCTGTTGAATTTGGCCTATTATGGTCGAATTGCAGGACTGCAAGTAGATTAAAAAATGCAGGTTTGTTTTTACTGCGAAAATTAGTTTCAGTCTGCTGAAGTACTTCTGTTAATACCTACTATGCAAGGAAGAAACACAGAATCCAACACTGCGTGACATCTACGCCATCTCATCAGGATCTGTGGCAGGTGTTATTTTAATATTCCTTGTGCAGTATTTTGGAGTTACTTAGGTTCATGAACTCACGGGTTAGGGTACTTCTTGGACTGACCACCCAGAGGAAATTTAGCATAGCATAAAAGGCATAAATGAACTGTGCGGCGTGTTCCAAGGGCTGGTATATCATCTTGGTTACGTTTTGCGTGTTTTCCATGCGCTGACACCACCATCTGTGAGTATTTCACCAACTGGTTGCAGTGATGGTGTATGGTCAAAGTGGCATTCCATAGACTAATTGGCTGAAGTATTACTTCACTAGAGTTATGGGCAACTATCATAGCGTTTTTTGTGAAGAGAAACATTTCAGGTGGAATTAAGCCCAGTGGAGTGTTACGGTCATCTTCAGATTCCATTCACGATGGCCTTTGCCAACCAGAAAAAATCAGGCCAACTTATAAGAGATGGTATGGTTTTGCAACGCAAAGAACACCGTAATTAGCACTCTTGCTTCCATGGTTCATTGTAGCTCTCCCCCAGATCACAGCCAAGCTTTAACGTCATGACCAATGAATAGAACAGTTGCATGATAGACCTGAATGAGGAATTTGCTTCATTGAAGAGCAAGCAAAGACTACACCTTCACTTCCTTAGTTCTCAAAAGATATTTAACATGAAAATAAAAAAGTTCGAAAAAAGATCAAAAACCCTTAACAACCACCCACCCTTCTAATATGAATTATATTACGGTTGCCAGACGAATCTTATATCATCAGAGCTAAGTCATCACACATCAAATAACATCTGGAAGACTCCAAGAATCGCCCAAAACCTCCCTTTGAATTGATCAAATAACCCATGTTCCAACAGCACTATCGATGCCTCTGAAAACTAGTGTGAAGACTTTGTGAACTTTTTTTGCTCATAAAGTAAAGTCCATTAAGCTTTCTCCTCCACCATCAACCCTGATGACCACAAGTTAATCTGCAAGGTGCAGTAGACCTGGTCCCATTTCACAAAATATTAGGAACAGAGCTTCTTGAAACTATTGCCAGAGTAAAATGATTAAACCACTTCAACTACGCTGTGGTTGGGTACAGCAGCAAGAAACTTGCAAAACATGTACTGCCTTAATAGGTCGCTCTGGTGAACTCATCCCTTTTGCATGGTATTTTCTCCAGCTGTCTGAACAGTGGCCAAGTTCTTCCCTCTTGACAAAAACGTCAGCTAATACCAGTGACTTAAACAATTTCCGACCTGTCACTATTCTTCCCTTACTTTGAATGATGATTGAACGCTGTGTATCTTCCCAACTCTGTCTTTATATCCAGACATAAAGATCTTCTCAGTGATCTCCAATCTGAATTTAGACAGGCTGCAGGGGCTAGACTGTACTTTTTTATGTGATGATAATGCACTCCAAATGCTTGACTTTGGTAACTCCTGCCTACTTGCTTTTCTAGACCTCTCAACCCTGTTTAATGCAGTTAAACATAGCTCAGTGGTAGCCATTGTGAGAATTTGGCTTGGCATAGGATGTCCACTATTCTAGTGAGCACTTTGCACCAGTCCAAACGACCCTTATTGATGGTAGGTTTGAAGTCAACCTTATAGGAAGCTATCCTAGTGGTAGCTGTGGAGAGCAGCCTTCAGGCTAAGACTTAGAGGCGAGTTAAGCAAGTTGTTTTTCCAGTCTATAATCTCTTAAATAATCAAATGAAAGTGCACCACACAAGGTATATATCAAATATATATGTATTTATTCTAAACACAACCCCTCTGGACTCTTTATGAGGTCAGTGGTAAAAGTACAATACAAGAACTTAATTCGTATACGATTTGTTGCACAGTATGCGTTATGCCCTAGGGGCCTCACAAACCATATACTAAAATAGTGGTGTAAGAACCACGTGAGGGTTAGAAAGCAGGCTTAGGGCCTGTAGAACCGCTGGGGCAACCAGGAACCCCCAAAGAAGGGACGCAGGAGGCCCACAGCGGACGCCTGCAGTGTCTAAACACAGCCACGGATCACCATTGACTTTCTATGGAGAACGAACAAGTTACAATTTTAAAGATTAAGGACACTTAGAGGTGAACTACAATGGAACACTTTTAGACTTAAACACTTCGAGAGTCAAGACCCACGGGAGCACCGTAGTACTCGTGTTACCTCACCCACGGAAGCCGGGTGCATAGGTGTCTTTTGGTGTCGGGTTTCGTCGTCAATTGCAATGGAGAGCTGTGAAGAAGTGCTGCAGGCGACCAGAGGAAAAGTGTCCAGGTGGATCCAAGGGTGGATCGGAGATGTGAAGAACCTGAAAGCAGAGGGGACAGAGTCTGGGTCACTAGCCAGTGACCAGGATGGAGATGGGAAGATGCCAACCAATGTCAGGTGTTTTCAGGTGAAAGAGGTGAAGCTTGGCTCTTCAGCCACGAGGTCCAGGAGGCGTCGAGGACGACCATGACCTGGATTCGAGCTGTCCCACGTGTCCCAATATGTACATGTCTTATCCCTCTAGAAGGGTGAAATGCTACCCCCGCTGCCAGAACTGGCGGGGGGAGGGTAGTATTCCAAATCGTTTGACACCTTACACGACATGTTTTGATAAAGTCAAACGAAAGTTAGCATTAACCGCAAGGATTATAATGCACTTAAGAGTATATGGTATGGCTATATCATAGAACAGCTATAAAGAGATATTTCCGAAAACTGCAGAGGGGCTCAGCTCATGCTAGGGCACCTTCTCACACAAAACCAATCACTCTGCCTTCAGGATTGTCAAGGCCTGCCATAGGAGTGACTTATAGGTTACTATGTGTCTATATGTAAGGGTAGATAAAGAAATACTATATCTAAGTAAGGGGTTCTTATACCACCTTACCCAGGCTGCAAGTGCAGACCTGTGGTGTCATTTTGGAAGGCTAACCAGGGGTGGCACAATACATGCTTCAGCCCCTGGTAGGGTTCTAGTGTCCCTATGCCCTGGGTACCTAGGGTACACTATACAGGGACTCATAATGGTGACCCAGTAACCAATCTGGTATGTACCTAAAGTACATGGTATCAATTTAGAGAGAGAACATCTAGGCTGTGGTCCTGATTAGCAGTGCCACAGCCATACTAAAGTCGAAAAACACAGCAAAAAGTGGGGGTAACCATAGGAAGCAGACCCTACTCTCTTACAGCCATCTTGAGGGAACAAATGAGCTTCAAGGGAACAATTCTAAACTGGCTTTCAGCTTGCCAATCAAACCCCTTTTATTTAGTCAAATGATAGAGCTCTGTTTCTAGCGAGGGGAGCCTCCACAAGGGGCAACACAGGGCTTTATTCTGTTCCCAATTCTATGTATACTCTATGTGAAACCAGTTGGAGAGATCCTTAAACACGCTGGTATTCTGTATTATCAGTATGCGTATGATACCCAGATTTATGTGAAGACTTCCTTTCTGAATGAAAACGTACTCCTCCTGCTCCCCAAAACTTTGGTCGAATTCAAAAGTGCATGTCAATCTGCTATCTAAAATTGAACCCCACAAAAATCGAATTCCAACTAATCTCTCCCAAAAAAAAGTCAGCCTTCCTGTCCACGCATGGATTGGCACATGCTCTCACCTCAATTTCAAAATGGACATTGTGAATAATGTGAACCCTTGAGATTCATCCTCAACAACCATCTTAAAGCTCAAAGGCAATTCTCTGCTGTGGCCAATAACAAACAGTTCCAACTAAGGCTACTTTGGGGCATCAGGCGTTTTATCCATGAGCCAGACTTCAGATCTGTAGTCTGGCGCTAGTTCAGTCCAAACTAGACTATGGAAACGCTCTTCTGGGTTGATTTCCCAAATGCTGATCTAGTCTCCTTTAAAGCTGTGCTCCATGTGGACACTCACTTTGTTTCTAGGAACAAGAGATTTGATCACATCTCTCCTGTCCTTTTAACTCTTTACACTCAATAAGATCATGTATATCACTCATAAAGCCTTACATATCTCCACCTGCATGGCTGCAAAACTGATAATCTGGGGTGCCCAAATGGGTAGAGGAATGTAGGATCCCTCCTCTTTGAACCTCCCACTTTCAAGCAAGACTGGTATATGAAGCAATACTTCTCCGGCAGTCGAACAATGATATGGGAGTCTCATTCCTGCGTTATGCAGGACCCTATGTTTTGCTATCTTTAAAAAGGAACTAAAATCCATCCTAGTCCAAAGACATTTTGTATAATGACTGTTTCAAACTCCATCACCTAATCTGCATTGAACTGACCATACTGTACAGATTATGTGCGTATTATCTCTTATGCTTGCTCCTCTTATGTTACGAATGTTCAGGGCTGTTGTTAGGGGTCTAATGCCCTCAGGCAGGGCCAGACTGGGAACCAAAAGCAGCCCTGGCAATTTTCTCAAACCAGCCCCAGGGCGGCTACAAATGCTTGCTTGCTACTTTTTATTTCTTTACTGCTGCAGATATTGCATTGCAACAGTGCTGCAACCCCCCCCCCCCCCCCCACCGCTGCAAAATCAGCATTAAGAAGTAAATCGTATTTTAAAGACCTGTGAAGTACTAGGTGTGGCTGCAATTAGACGGTTGCCAGCCCGCGACGCTGTCTCAGCCCGGGCTGACACGACAGGGGGGGGGGGGGGGGGGGGGGGGGGGCTGAAGCCCGGTGAGCCCAATGGATGTTGCGCACCTGGTGCCTGTGTATGCATTTGGTTTGTCTTGTGTGTAAGGAAAGGGGTGTATGTAAATTGTACTTATATAGTGCTTACTACCCCTGAAGAGGTGTTGAAGCGCTTTGCAGTGACAGTGGCGTAGCAAGGTCAGGTGGTACCCGGTGCAGACAATTTCTTGTCACACACCCCCCTCTCCCCCTCCCCACCGCCCACTTTCAAATTATTAAAATTAGGGGGAAAAAGATAGTTACACATATTTTTGGCATTTTGTCACTCCCCTCAGTACCATTTCGTCACCCCCTCAGTGATGACACCCGGGGTACAGTGAGTGGCACGCTGCTCCAGAACCCAAGATTAGAGGTTAATAGTAGATTAGTAATCTTTTTTTTTCTTTTCTTTGTGCATTAGCTGTGTTAGGTTTGTGTTCTTGATTTCTTGTATGTTTAGTAGGGTTTAGAGTCGGGATAGATGTGATGTGCCTGTGAATGCTTGCCTGAGTAGACATGCTGTAGAATGTTGAGAGTGTGTACTGAGGGATGTCATGAAATGTTGGCGTCTATGTGCTGGGTTAAGTCTGAGAGTCAAGTACAGTTGGTGAGGGGTGGAATGAAGCCCTGGCAGGAAACAACTGTTGTCACTGTAACCTAAGGGCCAAAGATGGAATGAAGATCCTATCCCCTACCCGAATAACTCCTTGTGTGATGCCCCTGCCCCCCCATCCATAACATACATGTATTGTTTTGAACACTACGATCAATAATTTGTAAAGCACCATTCTTAACTAACAGCCAGCTGGCTGCTATTGCAAACCACACTTTTACTTCTGACTACAGTCAGAAGTAAAAGTGTGGTTTGCAATTTTTTACTAAGGCAGTGAACACATTCAAGTTTGTAAAACAGTTTGCTTTGGTGAGTAGGTGGCAGTTACACATTGGACCAGCTCCGATCTCTACCAGGGTTTGCATGTTTCCTACTTAAAACATTGACTTTGCAGCTTGGGAACTGATGCAGTAAATCCTTTGCACACTGCTGCCACCATGTGGTCATAATATATATATTTCTAAAGTGTTTTGGGACTACCTTGTTGTGGCCATGAGTTGAGAGTGTCTGTACCAGACTCTGATGCTATGAATCTTCTATGGTTCGACTTCACTCTCAGATGTCTTTTTTGAGTTGCTTACATTTTTTATTATTCCATAGTGTGGATAGCTGATCTGGTTTTGTCTCTCCAGAAATTCCTGTGGCTGGAGAAATAGAAGCCTGCCTGCATCCACAGCCTGACATTAATTTGCCCACCATCTGAAAGATGTAGTTGTACCTGTGCGGGCACCACCTTTCCCACAAATCACCACACTCAATAGAACGATTCTTACTTTATTAGAAGTCCTGATAAAGCCTACTTACAAATTACCAAAATGCTCGTGGCTACTGTATTTTTGAGGCTACGCTGGACTCGCTTTTTGCTGGGATGGTGCCCAAGAACTGTAAAGGTTAAAGCCCTCAGGCAGCATCCCACCAACAGCCGCGCAGACTTGGTATCGTGGCCCCAATACCAGCACCGAAAATGCCCTTCCTACACCTAAATAAGCGGTAACTCGTATCCATAATTGGGGGGCAGTGGACCTCTCAGGGCCTGCTACCACTACACCTTTGACAGAGAGAGAAAAATACTTGTATTTGATTTTTTTTAAATCATAAAAGGGTGGAGCGAGCCACCTGGGTACATAAAATATCAAACAATTGTTCTGGTTTAGAGATACAATAAACTCATTTATATAAATGCTAAAGTAGTGTTAGGTTTGTTGCTATGTAATGTCCGGCCCTACTAAGAAATCGACAGATACAATCCTGGATATATGAATGGACTTTAACGATTTGGAAGCAACTGCAGACAGATGAAAGCAAGTTCTAAAAGCATGGTTTGCAAACTGAGCCCTTTCCTAGGCAGCTTCTTTAAGGTAAACATATGAGAAAATCTGGTTGGTCCTTGATTGTATCTACAAGTCCCTTAGCAATAAAGGTATGCAGTTCTGTACACCTATCATGAAAATGCTGAGGTCTTAATAACAATAACTGTAATTCTACTACTTATAGTAATAATCTGCTTTTATTTAGCGCTTCATACCACACTTCTGCTGTTTGTTTCAAAGCACTGGGAAAACGATTAATGTTACTATTAATTTAATTGTATGAATGAAATAAATAGAATTTCTAAAGTGCGACAATCACCTGGGGGTATCTAGGCGCTGAGCGGAACAGACAGCATGAAGGCTCTGGGAAATGCCAAGTCATTTATTGAAGAGCCAATTCTTCAGGTTCTTCCTGAATTCCAATAGGTTTGTCTTAGATTTTAGTTCTATTGAAACCGAGTTTCACAGCCTCGATGAACATGAATCCTCCCCAGTTGATCTTCTTAAATTTAGGGATTACAAGATTTCCACTGGTGAATGAGCGCAGGGAGCATGCTGGAGTTTAGCGCTGAAAACGCTGTATCAGATACTCCGGTCCAGTGCCTTGTTGTGATCTGAAGGCAATGCAGGGTGCCTTGAACTGAATCCGTTTATGTATAGGAAGCCAGTGTAATTGGATCAGTGCTTGAGATGTGGATTTTTGTTTTGGAATGCCTATCAATAACCATGCTGCAATACTCTGCAGGGTTTGTACCTTATGTAAAAATTGTTTTCGAATATTGATGAAAAGCCCATTACAGTAGTCTACTGTAGATGAAATGAGAGTAGTAACTACCGTCTTCTGCAGACTTGAAGGAGTAAAAGGCAACACTTTCCTTAGAGTTTTAAAAATAAAGATACATGCTGAGGTGATATGAATTATTTGTCCTTTAAAGGATAGTTTAGTATCAATGATTACTCCAAGGTTTTGTGCTCTGTCACTCTGACTATCTGGGGGTAGATTCCCCAATTCCTGTGGCCACCAGTTGATCGACCAAAAAGAAGGATATTGCCAAACAACAGGACCTCAGTCTTCGAGGAGTTCAGTTTTAGGCAGTTACTGCTCATCCACTTCCCAATGTGAGACTTTCAGTCATGAAACTGGGCTGCCAAGGGGTCGGGATTGTCGGCGAAAGACACAAAAATCTGCATGTCATCCATGTACAAAACCAAAGAAAACCCAAATGATCTTATCAGAGCCCAAGTGGGGTAACATAAATATTAAATAGGGTGGGGCTCAGGAACGAGCCCTGAGGGATCCCACGAGGCAGAGAGAAGACTGGTGAGGTAACTTCACAGAGAGAGACCGTCTGGATATGGTCAGCTAAAAAGGATGTTATGAACTCAAGTGCATTATCCTTGATCCCAATTGATTCCAGGCGATCGAGTAGAATAGCGTGATTAACCGTATCAAATGCGGCTGAAAGATCTAAAAGGATCAGAGCCACATTTCCACAGCCATCTATTGTCTGTCTAATTTTTTCCGTACCTGTGACCAATGCCATCTCGGTACTATGACTATGAAATCCGAACTGTGTAGGATCAAGACTCTTTGTATTGTCTAAAAAAGTAGTTATTTCTTGATTGAAGATTTTCTTTACATATTTGGCGGGAAATGGTAGTATTGTTATTGGGCGATAATTATTAGGGTCAGTGGCATCCAGATTGATTTTGATTAACAGTGGAAGCATGGACCCTTTCTTCCAGTGTATAGGAAAATATCCGGCAACAAATAAGTTGTTGAACACGGCCGTGAGGTATGTGGCTATCACTTCTGGGACTAGATGAATTATTCTGGCTGGACATAGGTCCTCGGGAGAGCCTGATTTAATCTGCATCAATATCCTTTGGGTCTGATCCACCGTCAGAGAGCCAAAATGGGATAGAGTACTGGCACTGTGGGTGCTCTTCAGCGGTCTGTTATTTAGGTTGACATTTGGATTAATGTCTAAAAAGGAATCATACACCAATTTGACCTTGTCTTGGAAATGAGATGCTAGTTTATTGCAAAATTGTTGATTAATACTGGGGTTCTTAGGGTCTGGTAGTTTCGATAATGTATTCACTGTTTCAAATAGTTCCTTAGAGGAATTCATAGCTTCTTCTATTTTTGTCACAAAGAAATCCTTTTTCTCAGTTAAAATCATTCTTTTATAGGTCTGTAAGTTGGTTTTATATACTTCTTTGTCTTCTGGTTTGTGCTTGATCTCCTACATTCCTGCTTTTTGTGTCTAAGATGCTCGCTGAACCAGGGTATATTGTTACAGTCCCTTGAAATCCCTTTCTGCAAGGCTTAACAGAGGATAAAAATGGTTTCATATTTTCTGCACAGCGCTAAGTGGATGTAACTGGGCTACAGATTTTCTAATATTTCACGCAACGCAGTACTTCAACTATATATGCCTGCACTGCACCGCACGGTGGGGCAGAGACATCTCTACTAAGATTGGTCTGCCTGATGCTGCTCTTATTCCCTCCACTGGCAGACACAAGCAGGCTCGCCTTGTGTACAAAGCACAGCCTTGCACCATTGTACAAAGGTGGCCGTGTGCATTCCAGTGTAGGATTATTACTGGAAGCATACTCTTCCAGTGCAAATTCCAATGCCTGGACAAACTTAGAAAGATCCCGTGCACGGAATGCGTGCGGAGCACTGCAGCACACATGCAATTCATCTTTGTTTCTGGGAAAGTAACACATTTTCCCTTGTTAACGCCTGCTTCAAGGAAGCATTACTCTTTTGATACAAAGGGTCTTATTTGCAAGCTCCTTGTGCCGCAGTAACGCCTCCTCGATGCAGTACAGTGCAAAAAAGTGCAAAGGGTTCATGCAACAAGAAAGGCATCTGTCCAGCACAAAAGACCTGGATAGTAAATACTCATAAGACTTCGCATCCCTCTGCACTGAATTGTTTCACTTTGTAAAGGTCCAGAGATCTAGTAAATCTGGGCTTGGATCTCACATGGAGGAGCAAGCGAAGTGCACAAGGATAACTCCCTGCAGCAAATCATATCAAAGGAGTGTTATTGTAGTCAGTATTCCGCTCTCTTTCTGTGGTGACAGTTTGTGCCTCATCATGAGGGTCCGGTGACAGTAGTCATGTGTGCCATCAGAATTACCAGGTCTGTGTGAAGATCAGGGATCCAACTTTGTTCACCCTGATACTTTTCCAGCTGAAAACAGGTGAAACGCGTGGGGTAAAGTCTGCGGTGAAATGACAAAAAACAAGTAAGAATCGGTGCTGAAGTACTATATTATTAGGAGTATTTCCGACCCAGTTCCGGATTACCAAATAGGTAAAGTAGGCACGGTCCTATGGGCCCCACACCTTTTAGGGGCCCGAGACAACGGATCAAAATAATATTTATTTGATCTTTAACCCCTTCACTGCGGCGGCTATTCCGCCGCAGTGCTAAGGGGGAAGGGCGGCCGAGCGACGGGCGCATGCTGGTGACGGAACCGCTCCGTCACCAGCGTCAGTTGCGCTGTGCTCATGACGGAGCGGTTCCGTCACGGCCCCGCCCGCTCAATAGAACGCACAGCGCAGGCGCGGAATCCGCGCCGCGCAGGCGTGCCGAGCGGGCCGTGCCGGAACCGCTCCGTCATCAGCACAGCGCGACCGCGGCTGATGACGGAGCGGTTCCGTCATCAGCAGGAGAGGGGTTAAAGAAAATTACAATCAAGCTTTCTTAAATATTGTTCCAAATGATAGAAAAAATGAACCAACTCAATGAAACGAAACCTTTACATTAAAAGACCCTATAGAGAAAATACTGTATTAATGTAATGTGCCCTTTTAACAACTTAAAGTCCATAACCCAGAGACATCAGATTCACGTAACAGTTATCTCCTAAAAGCTCATCTTCTGGCAGCTGGCAGTTTGTAAAAAAATCTGGTTCATTGGGTATTAAGAGATAATTTGTGAGGGGTGGGGGGCGAACTTTCGACTGCCTAGGGGTCTCCACATAGTATAATCCGGCACTGTTCCAACCCCTACACCCGGACATTATTGAGACATTCAGCATCAGAAACTTTGGAGGAGAACGTGGTGGGGGGTAGCACGGGTCACATTCTTGAACAAACATAAATGGACTCTAACTTTATTCTTTACCATACCTCATCTCACATTTGGGTTTTGCTCCACTCATATTGAACTGATCTGACAGAGCCTCACTGCTGCCTTTGATAGGTTAATCAGTCTCCTCTCTGCTCCAGCCTGGGTTTGCTTGTTATCTCTGTCTCTGCACTCTGCTGGTTTCCTGCCTTCTAGCTGTACTTACTCTACACCTAGAGCTGGTTACCATTTCCTCTGTCTTCCTGACCAATATGCCTGCCATCACACAAAGGAACATGAAGTGGATCTTGACAAGATGCTTCCAACAAGGGTTTTTAATCCGCTCTCTTCGTTGAAAAGCTATAGCGGCTAGATGCCTTTCAATGAAGAGGGCGGAATAGAGACCACTTGTTGGAATAATTTTGATGAGATTTAGTTCATGCTCTTTTGTGGGCTTGCAAAGACTTTGACAAATATTTGGGGGGTTGGCCTCAACCTGGGGTGGTGTAGGTGTGACTGCTCCTCCGAACATCTTGGTGTGTTTAGGGAGACTGTTTGCAGTGACATTACGCTGGCCACCTGCATTACATTCCAATATGGCTGCCATGTTCTGCTATGTAAGGACATGGTCTCAGCAGATATGCATCAGGCCTTTATAACCCAAGAGGCCAGACCACGATGTTATGTGCTAGTGTGCACACACGTAGAATGTAGCATTGCGGCTGCTCCTTCAAGAAATTGTTGTTTGGGGAAGATGTTGCAGAAGTGAGGTGCATTCAATACTTTCCCCTGGGTTGAATGAAACTTTGAAACATTATTGCAAATGATGTGGTAGGGTTGCAAGACTATGCCAAACGAACAGATGCAAATGACTCAGAGTGCAGTCTTTTGGGATTTTCCTGTGATGTGTAAAGAAAGCTGCTGTGCCCCATAACAGTGCTGCTCAACAATTGGCTGTTGTGTTTTGATATAGAGTCCAGGCCCTACAGCCATGGAATAAACAGTCTTTGTGTGAATGCCTGGCAAGGATGATATCTAAGAGGATCCATGCTATGTGCTAATCCTCCTTTCTTTATTTTGGTCTGCAGAAAGGACAAAGAGAGGCGTGCAGATCCCGCTGCCCGAGGGGATGGACTTCACCAAGGAGACAGTCACCAACCATGTGGTAAGAATAATGGATACCCCGCGGTACATGTTACAGAGTTGTGACATTCTAACACTTGTCCCCTGCCTCACAGTTGTACAAATGTATTTAATTAGTTAACAGTTTTTTATAGCGCTTCTGCACCAAGGGGTATTTGGCGGCTCTACAAAAATAACCGATCACATGCATTAGTATGCCTTATATTTTCGGTTTCTCATGCGCGGAGGGTCCCTCCAACACAGAATGTGTAACAGTGTGCAACCCCCAGTATGCAGTAGCAGTGCACATTGCTGTGTAGCACACAAAGTCAGTATAATCCTCCATTCTGGCACTTGCACTATAGTAAAACAGCCGGTCAACCACAGCACATAACCCAATAGTGTTACCGTCAAAATACCCAGGTATTGAGGCATAACAGGGGTCCTGTGGATTTCACATCTTCACCACCCTACACCGTACGGAGGACTTGAACCCAAACCTCATGCATTCACAGTCTACCTTAATTACTGAAATTGATAGGTAAAAAGACACAAAAAATTATGGATTTCAAAATGGCTGTAGCCAAACTTCTTAATTTGTGCACAGCAAAATAAGAGGAGTCTTTTCACCTGTTATTCAAATTAAATTAGGATGATACATTTCTTAGAATATACTCCCAGTTTCAAATAACATTTATTTCAGGAGATTTAACCATAAGGACATTAAATATCTTCAAACTTAAGCAGAGATTGCTGAAATAGGCATTGTTTTTCTCTATTAGGAAAGGATCCCATATCCAAAGTCTAGGTCATTGGTTCTCCTGGTATGATATATGCAGTTTTAAAAAAATCATAAATTACATACTAACTATGCTTGTCAAGTACAAAGGACAGGTCTATATACCTTTCAAGAGCACACAGGGCTCATCAAATTGGAGATCATGCGCTGAGCCAAATGCCCGATGCTCAGGGTCTCCTGCTGTTTCCAGTAGATTCAGGGGTCATAGAGGCTGTGCAGGCCTGGATGGCCAGAATGTCTCTCAGATTTCATTGGCAGTGAAAGGCAAGGTGCCTGGGAGAATTGCATTGCCAGAGGCCATGCCCAGCTTGCAGCATCGATTCATGGCCATGCACTGCAGAGACCCACTTTGGCCAAAGTCCAAAGAATCTCATTACAAATCTAAAACCTGTTACTCCCAATATCACAAGCTGGAAGCGTAGCATGGACTGGTGCATGTTCCGGGAGAAGACTGTGTATGTTGCAAGGGGGTGCCCTCGGAAATGGTCACAAGTGTGGGCAAGGTGGAATTCATATAGGGTGGATATCTGTGCCACACCGATTGTCCCTACATATGATGACCCAACATCACCAATGAGCATATGATATGCATCAATGTGGACTCACCTATCAGTGACATAACTCCAATGTATTTACCATATTCAATCATGCATGCGAAGAAAAAGTCGATGCCGATTTCTGTTTTGTGTTTGTTATAAAATCAATAAAAAGATTTTTTTTTTTTTAATTCTAAAACCTGAAATAAAAACTAAAAACACTTTGTTACAGGAGCTAACTTGTGAAAGGTGTGACCAAAGTATGCACTCCAAGGTATCAAAAAACTTGTTACATTAAATGAAAAGAAAAAGGGCTAGGACAGCACACCTCTTGTCACTTTCTAGTTATACAGACATCAATGATATGTATGGGTATAAGTAGCCCCATTCAGCTTAGGTATAGAGACATTAACAACAACTATAGTCAAACATAAGGATCCCAGACGTATAGTAATCTTGATAGTCTTTATTCCAAAAATCACTTCAATAAAAGCTCCCAGCACACGACTTGCCGACACGTGTTTCGTCTTAAAAAGACTTTTTCAAGGCAATGGATATATGTATGTCCTAGAAATCCGGACGGTCATAGGACCAAGTCTGGTCTCCAATATAGTGAGAGATTCACAAGACGTCACCATGTAATTTCGGTCGTACAATGGTCAATGAAGAGCCATGAATTGATAAACATTATGGTAAATCTGTTTCAATCCGACGATCCAAAATGGATGTAAACACTCCTTTTCTAATATCAATAATGGCGAAAATCACCAAAGTTGCTCACTGGTCAGCACGTATTAGTATTGTGGCATATTGTGCAACCACCGTAGCCTCCCAGCTTACAAATATTTCAGAAACCGGTCACAACCATGATGAGTCCCGACCTTTTGGGCAGTCCGGCCCACAAAGAATCTCCGCCCTCCGACTCCCTATCAGGGAACACTACTACCCATTTTTTGTGTTGAAAACTCATTACATTAAGCCTGACTTGTATCTCTAGTAGAAATTAATGCAACTTGTTGCTATGCACAGCTTTAGCAAAGCTGACACTTTGTTGCCTTTAAAACTCCTGTGCTGAACCGGACAGCTTTCTGCCTCCTGGAGAGACATGCCAACGACTCTCAGTAAAGAGAACAATGAGAGATTTCAGGCAAGGAAGGTGTCACAACTCTCCTGCAGGAACCCACTTAGGTTTTTGCCCCAAAAGCCTTTAAAGAGCAGATGTGGGACACCAGAAGGGACGGCTGCACCATTTTGGAGGTAGACAGGCTGGCACGGGCAGCAGAGAGGCAAAACCAGTTGGCAAACCTGTTTCCCCAGGGGTGTGTAGCCTTGAGGTAGCCACACCTCAGGGGTGGGCAAGGGAGGTCTGAACACAGAGAGAGGGGTCTCACTATCTTGGGAATGGGCAGAATGGTGAATCCTGGGATAGCCAGAAGTCACACTCCACAAGAAGTGGTCATCAGATGGAAGAGAACCTGGTAGCCCATTGGTTACCAACCGCATCCTGCCCTGATGGCACTTCCCGAGCATAAGAGGGGTGCCCCTAACACCCAGATATCAGATTTCAAACTCACTTGGAAGAAGGACCAAAGAAGGACTGCCCAGCTGCACCGAGGGGCCTGCAAAGAGAGAACTGCACCTGCTGACTAGTGAAGAGAGGGACTGTGTCTGCCATGTCCTGCTCAAGGAGAAGTCCCCTCCAGAGCCCAGTCAAGCCAAGAGAACTACAAGGGCCAGCTGATTGGCCTCCTGCTTGCAGCCTAGGGACACAAAAACTGAAGACGCCTGCTGGGTGAAGTAGGTAGCCCAAAGTCTTCAAGCCACTACCACCGCCGCCATGCAGCACCGAGGACCTAGACCCAATGCGCAGAGTTGCACTCGAGTTCACTGAGCCTGGGAGTGCTCTTAGAGAGTTGCTGGGACCCTCCGAATGCAAGCTATTGACTCAAGAAGGATTAGCATGTGACCCTGACAATGGGTGACTGGTAGTCCAGTGGCCACTAGCCTTCAGCCGGACCGGAGAGGATTTTGTGAAACATCTTCCCTGCACACAGGACCCCCTCACCATTAAGGTGAACCTGTAGGAAGACTGTCGCATCCACAGTCATCATTAGAGCATCTTCAGCATAGTCCACCTCTTACATCAGGACCACTCCATAGGAATCCATTGCAACGCAAATAAAGTGCATGGAACTGCTGAAGGACTGCTTCGCCTGTGAAGGTAACTGTTCTTGAGGACCTGGCTGGTACCCCTGCTCTCAAGGTTTTTTTATGTATTGAGGAGAGGTAGGACTTAAATGCTTGCTGGGTTGGGTGAGGCAGAGAGTAGTCAATTTGTTACTGGCAACAGCATGCAGAAATGGTAATATTGATGGTCTTTCCTGCTATTGCCAGGAACGGGGAACAGCGTTTACAACGCAACTTTTACAACGCAGTACCTTTACCACGCAACTTTTACAACGCAAGTCGTTACGACTTGCGCTGGGGGGGCGCTCTAGGATGGGGAATAGTTAATTTACTATCCAAAACCTTCCCTACTATCCACGGGGCTGGAGTTGGAATAGTAAATTAAACTATTCACTATCCAGCACCCCCCAACGAAAGTCGTTGTAACGACTTGCGTTGTGAAAGTTGCTTAGTAAAGGCATGCGTTGTAAAAGCATGCGTGGTAATGACATACATCCGCCAGGAACAGCAAAGAGCAAGGTGCATGGGGAGCTTGTGCCAAAGTCTTGGTGTGTAGGTGGAAAAGGTTTGTTTATGCATTTTACAGATAATGTTTCGTTTAAGGTCACAACTACTACCTAACCACCCACAGTTCTTCCTACATAAGGAACTAGAGATAACCTATGTGGAGGATCGGGTGAAACTTGCACCAATCTTATTATGGTTGTCCATCTGGTCCAATGAATATGCGTCACTTAACAAAAAAATAATTGTCTTGCTTGTGACAAAGCCACAAAAGTCAATTGTTTCAAATATTGGATCAACAGTGTATAACCTTGCAGGGCCAGATCTCTTTAATAGGCCCCAGTTTATAACACAGAATGAAATTCCTTGGGTTAAAGCCAAGTTTATTTCTTTAGAGACTTTGTCCCAACGAGGGGGAAATGATGAAAAAGCCAACTACTTGGGATTGTCTTATTACCACAAGATCATTGGATATGGAGCCTTAATTAGACATTGTTAAAAGTCCTTGGGAGAGAGCGCTCCTTACTAGATTACGTGTGGGTAATATCCACTGTCACCTTAGTTTTCTCCTTAGACAATTCAATCCCACTGACATATTGATTTGCCCTTGTGACGAATAGTCGCCACAATTACTTACGCACTTTATATTTTTTTGTTCTTTTTACAAAAGCTTTACACATCAGTTTTTAGTACCAGTTATACAAACAATGGACTCTTTAAATGCATTTATCTTGAGAATACCAAGCTGCCCCTTAATTTGTAATGCCGTAAGCATTTTCT
Source organism: Lissotriton helveticus (assembly GCF_964261635.1). Taxonomy (NCBI): domain Eukaryota; kingdom Metazoa; phylum Chordata; class Amphibia; order Caudata; family Salamandridae; genus Lissotriton; species Lissotriton helveticus. The sequence goes on along the minus strand of NC_136068.1, from coordinate 182,641,344 downwards.
TTCTAAATCAGCCATCCAATAACGCAAATCTATGTAGTTTTCAACTTTATAGGTATGTATGTTTTTCTGCTTTATTGGGGGGGATTTTTTTAATTTGAATGTCATTGGTTTTTAATTGTGCTTTTATGATTATTTTCAATAATCAAATAAAGAATATATTGATTAAGGTCACAAGCAACTAAAGACGATGGTGGGTATCAAAGCGGCTTCTCCATTCTTGCTTTTAATGCCTTTGTACCGTCAAACTTCTCCAAATGTTTTAATGAATATGCATTACACTCACGTGCATTTCAAGGAAAATTAAAACGGCTACCACATCTGAAAAATATGCTCTAATTATCAATTTTTTTCAAATGTTATTATATCTGCAGAATGTATTTTTTGTATTCTTCCACATATGTATTTGCTGACAAATGTGTCCTTTTCTACAGGGCTTCATATGCGTAGGTGGGGATCTGCACTTTTCCAAAGGCCTTCGGGAAGTGATTGAAAAATACCGTCCAGCCCCCAGTGCTGAGCCTATCGTCAACACCACATCTAACTAAGAATCTGGTGTCCTGGCGCCCTTAGGGTCTCTGTGGCCAGAACTTCCTTCAACTCGCTGGTGCCTCGCATCCCCAGTGTCTCTCTCTGTCAATAACTTTCTATTAAAACATTTAGAAGAAAGCTGCTTTACAGCGCACCTCCTCATCAGGACATCCTCAGATCCAGTGTGTGCAACGGTTAGAGAGCAGCTAGGGATGAGGGAGAGCGCTTGTTCTAAAGAAAGAGTGAAATCACACCGATTGTGATTTTATATCCACTGTCGGGCTGCTTATACGGATCTCAGGTGGTATCAGGGTACCATCGCTCCACTTTCGTAGGCCGATGGGGGCGATCACGGGATAAATGAATCCCTGTGTAGGAGCTTCTACATAAAGCTGATTCAATATAAATTTAGTGGAGACACAACGAGTAGCAACCATTCCTTTGTATGCAAGCCAACCAGGTGCGCGTCGTAGGAATAGAAAGGTTTGGCTTATCAGCATGAGTAAGAGCTGGATCATAAGATAGCCTCCCCAAACCACAGGCAGTCTGCATGCCCACCCATGTATTCCAGTGGTCAGAGGAATCATTAATATTTTAGACTAGACCTCCATGCAGTCTGCTTGTCTGTGTACAGGGCCAGCATGCAGTGTATGTGGCCACTGTGCAGAGACTGACCTTCCATGCTGAGTCCTTGCTTCTATGCAGACTCTGGGCCACCTCCATGAAGTGTATGAAGCGTCTGAATGTTCATGCAGTGTATTTATGTCATGCAGAGTTTAGGTCCAAACAGTTTGTGTGCCTCAGAGTAGAATTTGGTCTCAAGTGTAGCATGAGGGCATCCGTTCAGCGTTTGTAAGTCCATATAGTGTACAAGGCTCTATTGCAGTGCACTGAATTTAAGTACAACATACAGAGCCTCAATGCAGATTGTAGGGCAATGTTCAATGGCTGGGACTCTATAAAATGCTTGGGTCTTTCTGTGGTCCTACATGTGGAGTATGGTCTTCTATGCAGTTAATGGGTCTCTGTATTTAGTGTGGGCCTCTGTTAATGCTTCTTTGCACTAAGTGGACTTTAGTCCAAAAGAATGGTCTGTCTTTATATAAAGTTATCTGTACAGGATACGAAGATGGTTACATGAAAATAGCTCTATGAAGAATGCCTAAGGCTGTCTAATATGTTTAATTCATGTCATCTGCATACTATTATAATAAACTAAAAGAGACCTTTTTCTCCTCATTTCTTCCTCTTGTGAACCAAAGTAACTCCACTGACTGAATGCCACTGGCTGTCCCTTTCACTGAAGAAAGCAGTCTGAGGAAAGCCAAACTGTTCTTAGAAAGACGAATAACCTCACTTTATCCTCTATAGCTTCAGCTGCCCAATACCGATTACTAGCAGAGAAGGGGCACTTGTGTAATTCCATTGAGGGTAGACTACTTCCCCCCCCCACTTACTGTGAAATGCTTTTACCAACTTTGTTTTTATCCATCCTAACTTTTTCCCCAGAATTTCCTACACTCAGGATTCATCTCCTCGAGCTGTATGTTGACAATCTGCTTACAATAGGAACAAGTTCAAGATTCATGTACTCTGTATTCTCTTTCATCTAATAGTATCGATATGAAAGGTAGACAGTATGATGTCTGCCCATTGCCCAAATGCTGTAAAAATTGATGGCCTCCTCAAGGCATTTTTCCGCCATCAGTTTCAGAAGCTTACATGGTGTCGGGACCAAAAATAGGTTCAAGTGTATGTCCAAAGCTCTTCTGGAAATGATGGACTAATCTGGATCCTTGAGCACAACTCCATATGAGACCACTCCAAAGGGTTTCAGCAACAAAAGTTCATAAATCATGGTGGATTATAAGGATCTTGTGGTCAAATCGCAGACGTTGCTGAGTAACCTAAGATAGAAGACGCCAATGTATTTTCTAGCAGAGAGAGAGAACTTTCACACACCCGGATCTTTCTGATAGAGCAGATTGGGACCAAAAATGTTTTTCTTTTCTAGTATCATGCGGTTTAATTTCTAGTTTACCGTAACTTACAGGGTTAGGCCCCATTTCTGCGCTGGAACTTTTTCTCCTCTGGTGATAGACCTTTGAATATCGTACTATGAGTCAAAGAGCGAATAAAGAATCATAAACTTAAATTGCATTAATAGTTTAAGTACAGTCAATGATGAGTGTTTAGATATGTTTTAAAACCTGTATCCTCATTTGAAGATTACTAAAGTTATTTTGGTCATTTTTGTTTCGATTAGACGACAGAATCAAATAAGTGTAGGGAAATCTCATCAAAAAGATCAAATAAATAATCAAGTAATACATTAAACTGCACTAAACAAACGACAAATTCCATCTACTAAAGATAGGGATCAGAATTTAGATTGCAGAAACCATGAAGAGTTTGGATTTAAAAAGAAAAGAGCGAGATCAGAGGAGCGCAAAGCGAAGCTTAAAGCAGCAGAAGTTCCCATAAAGGGTAGTTCATGAAACTCAGCCGAGTCTCACTATTCCAAAATAATCAGCATACAGTTGCAGTAGCAATCTGCCAAATTAAATGCCAATAACAGGGAAATATGAAAGCAGAAGCAGCAACTGTCAAGAGTCTGGCAAAGGGAAGAAGAGAAAAAAAAGCATTGAACCATCTACATAGGAACACGCACTAATATAAAAGACATGAATACATATTGCAGACATTGTATCGGGCTCCTTAATCCAAAAACTATTAGGTGGCATCTCTTGTCATCGAGCAGGATCAGCTTCTCTGTTCACTCGGAAAATACATGTGGCATGTAAAGTTATCACAAATTTAGCTAGTGCGCAATTAGGTACTGGAAACAGAAGCCTTACTTCCCATAGGCATTTGAGCACAGGTTGACGTTGTACATCACATTTTGTTTCACCGCAAAAACAATGAACTATACTAACTAAGAGACAAAATCATTGTTAGGTACTGCATTAATTTAATATGAACAAGAATTATTGTGTATAATGCACAGCTTTCTTAATCAAGCATTTTTGTGAAAATAGGAAGTTCTTGACACTTGAAAAAATGTTTGCTTATAAAGTAATATGTCTATTAAACGAGAACATTCTGCAGTTATGATGAACATTTCTTAGCATAACATTTGAAGGTCAAGCTTCTAATTCATGTTGTGCACATTTCACCGATATTAGGTTTGCTTTTAGTTAAAGAAACTTGCTTCATGAAATTAAATTAAATGAAATGAATAAAAACTTATATAGCGCAACTTAGCCCGGAGGCATCAAGGCGCCCATCAAAAAAGAATCATAAAAGGCATATCCCAAAAAGCTAAGGGTACGCTTTGGCAAAAAACCATGTCTTCAGGGCCCTTCTAAAGGCTTGCATTGATGGCAGGGACTTAATTTCACAGGGCAGGGTATTCCACCATCTCGGGGCAAGACTGGAAAAAGCCCTGCCTCCCCACTTAGCTCTTCGAACGCGGGGGACTGATAACAAGAGCTTTTTGGAGGAACGAAGGTTTCTGGGGGGAGCGTACGGAACCAGCAGATCTTTTATTCCTCCGATCTCCTTTCTGGTCAAGGCCCCGTAAATCAGACAGAGAACCTTAAAGGAGATCCTGGCTTCAATCGGAAGCCAGAGCAGGGATTTCCTAGCGGCAGTGGCTGACTAGCGCCTCGGCATGTCCAGCACAAACGTAGCCGCAGCGTTCTGCACAATTTGTAGTCGCTGTAAGAGGCCCTTGTTTATTCCTGCGTATAAGGCATTACAGTAATCGAGCTGAGAAGCTATTAATGCGACCACAATTTGCTTGCGGGCTTGCAGGGACAGATAGTGTTTAATCTTCCACAGGATCTTAATAATACCCCAACAGGTGGAGATTGTCCTATTCACTTGTTGACCCATCGCAAGGGCCGGATCAATCATGACACCCAGGTTTCGAGCCAGGGGCGTGGGTACAGGGCAAGCCCCCAGAGATGTGGGCCACCATTCCGCGGACCAGATGTCCTCCTTCCCACCGAACACTAGGATCTCTGTCTTCTCGCCATTCAGCCTCAATGAATTGTCAATCATCCATTGAGCAACTGCCTCCATACAGTGTCTAAAATTGGAGGCAGAGGTGCCAACAGACTGGGCGAGAGACAACAAGATCTGAGTATCATCCGCGTAGGAAACTACCTCCATCCCAAAAGATCTAATAAGTCCGTCAAGTGGGGTCACGTAGATGTTGAAGAGGGTCGGACTTAATGCCGACCCCTGTGGGACCCCACACTGCACAGGATTGGATGGAGATAGAAACTCCCCCAGCTTGACTCTCTGTTCCCTCTGGTCAAGGAAGGAGGCCAGCAGACTAAGTGCTGGCCCCTCCACCCCGATCTCCCTCAGCCGAGATATTAACACCGAGGGAGACAGGGTTTCAAAAGCAGCCGTGAGATCTAACAGGATAAGGAGGGTAGTCAAGCCCGTGTCCACTGTGGTGCGGATGTTGTCAAGCACGATGGTAAGGGCCGATTCAGTACTAGGACTCCTCCGAAATCCATGCTGCGAGTGATCCAAAAGACCAGAGGTTTCCAGAAAAGATGCAAGATGCTGGTTAAGATGTGTTTCCAGCATCTTTGCAGGAGCTGGGAGCAGCGAAATGGGGCGAAAGTTTTTAAGAACCTCCGGGTCTAGGGTAGGCTTTTTCAGAAGGGGCTTAACCACCGCCCTCTTCCACTGAGAGGGAAAAATGCCATCCCGCATTGCTCTGTTCATAATCTCCAGTAGTGGGGGCAAGAGAGTTTCCTTACACTGTTTAAGAGTTTAAGTGGACAGGGATCAAGGGGAGACCCAGACCTGGTCTTAATCAAGAGGACATCAAGTTCCTGAAGGGAGAGAGGGGGAAAGCTAGACAAACAAACCAGAGTCGAAGCCCCAGCAGATACTAATGGGGGGGGGTGGATTGAGAGGGGGAGAAAGATATTGACGCACATTGCAACTCTAGGGCCGAAAAGATTTCTACAATTTTTGTATGAAATGAAAGTAATGGGCAATGTCGTCACAGAGCTGCTGTGTGCAAGTGACTGGGTCCGGAGTCTGCAGGGTAGTTAGCGAGTCCACGATCTTAAACAACTCTTTCGGCGAGGTAAGTGCGGTAGTAAGATTCGAAAAATACTCCTGCTTTGCTCTCATAACCTCAGCCTTATATCCCCTCAAAAGAGATTTATGAATTTCCCTGTCCTGCGTAGCCCAGCAGGCCTGCCAGAGTCGTTCCTGCTTCCTACAACCCTGTCTAAGAAGTCTTAATGACTCAGAGAACCAGGGGGCTGACGGCCTTTTTCTGGCAGAGTAACGTAGGGAGGCTGGGGCCAGTTCATCCATGGCTCCTATAATGGAGCTTTCTAACTTAAGCACAGCCAAACACACATCCTCCTCCATAGCGATAGCCATAATGGTAATTAGGGGAGCAAGTGAGGCATTGGTTATATTCTTAAGATTTCGCCTAGATTCCATTTTACTAGGGCCATTCAGATTATTGTTTACAGGAGTAACATCCAATTTCAGGGGAACTGCAAGGTGGTCCGACCAAGTGAGCGGGATCGGGACATCGACAGTCAGCCGACTGTCATTCGAGAAGACCCCGTCCAGCGTATGGCCCGCCTGGTGGGTAGAACCCTTGACTAGTTCCTGCAACCCACAAGCAGATAAAGTATCTAGGAGAGAAAGAGTTTCACTGGACTCTAAATTTTCAAGATGAAAATTCATATCTCCCAATACCGTTACGTGCTCACACCCGAAATAAGGCTCTAAAATGCTGAGCTTGTTCTGTCCAAAATCTGCTCTAGGCCCAGGAGCTCGGTATATAAGAATACCCATAAATGGAGCAGCATATGCTGCATTGATAGAAAAGTGGAGGGCCTGAAAGGCATCGTGAGGGGCTGATAATGGGGTAATACGGCAGGAGTGGGAATCCTTATAAAGGATGCCCAACCCACCACCTGTACGTGCCACTCTATCCTGCCTGACTAAAGTATAGCCCTCCGGTACCGCCTCCACCAGATCCGGTCCAGAGGAGTCTTTAGCCCACGTTTCCGTAACGAAGACCCAGGTGGGTCTTCTATCCGAAACAAAGTCCTTAAAGGCCACATTGTTCTTTATCAAAGATCTCGCATTGATAAGGAATCCATAATCCCTCCTCGTGCTAAGCACAGGTTTACCACTAGTACCTGCCTTGGTGGGTCCGGATGGCGAAACAGATCCCGTACACCTTGCCCTAAAACACCTACAACCAGGAGAGTCAAGGATCGCCTCCGGGGAGTTCAAGTAGTGACACGGCAGCCGGGAGGGTTTAAGGTTCAACAGGCCACGATGTGAGTACCTGATACGACCGTGTCCACCCCCAGTAGGGCCAGTCGCCCATTTGTCCAGCCCGTCCTTAGCGCGGCCGGGCGCAGACGGGCTGGACTCTGGCGTGACTCCGGCGTGACTACGGCACACACGCCGCGCGCACACGCCGCGCGCTTGCATACTCAGATTAAATAGGGCTCTAGCCAGTCAGCCTGACTGCTAGAGCGCGGACTACAATGGCGTCCGGCCGACTTCCCCTTCAGCCCCCCAAGATGGCGAGGAGACTCCCAGGGATCGCGCTGGAGAGCCGCTGAAGCCGCGGTGTGGGGCACAATTATGATGCAGGTATGCGGAGTAAATTTAAAAACAAGGGAGAACGATAAAATAATTTTAAAACCAAAATTCGATAAAACGGGGATTTTAAAAATACACAAGAGTGCACAGATGCCAAAGCGTAACGCGCAGTAGTAGGTTGCCTTATCAGTTCATAGCTTTTCTATGGCCTACATGGATAACTATGACTGCCCATTTCAAATCAGCACATTTCAAAAGCGTGTCAATTGAGCATTTCTTTTTTATATTTATCACTGCATATTCAGCTACTAAGTTAACCGATTTTCGTTTTAATTAGAGGACTCTATAACCACACAGTAACCACTATGACAGATGCTTCACACACATTGTGGAAGGTGCACTTGAGTGACCTGAGGTGAGGGATTTGTGACTACTCCCAACCAACATATCAGAGTCCATGAGCTGCATACAGTGAGTCTACTTTAGAGGATTTTAAGACCAACAAGCGAAAGAAGGGGGGTGGGTGATATCTTTCCAGACATGCTCACCGCAGCGTTTTATCCGATCAAACAGGGAATCCCTGTCTTCAGATAGATGATCTGGCATTGGGTAATCAAGAACACAGGTTGATGTACAGACAGCTCGCCGGTCCTCAAGATATATTCACAAACGTGAACTAAAAACAGCAGTTTTTGAAGACTTGTTCTCAGAACAGGGACTCGAGCAGATAGATTACTTTATCACAAAAAAAACAATTATACCCAGATTTAGTCAAAAGGTACCCTTAATTGGGATCAAGTAGCAATGCCCTCTGGATCAGTTAATACGGATCATTTTCTTACACCTTTCTTTCAATACCACTGAATGAAACGATGTCCATGAAAACTACATAGTTCCACATTCTCATTGCTTCAATATAGGTGCGGGCAGCTCCTCTAATATGGCGGAGGAGTGTCGCCCCACTGGCTCAGAGCCAGCAGCAAAAAAAAAAAAAAAAAAAAAAAAAGATATTTCAGTGGCATTTTATTTTTCAGCATGTGCAGGTGGGGCTGAGGCATGGGAGGGAGAGGAGGAGTGCTAGTGCACTTCCAAAGTGCTCATGTGTGTTTGACCGGCCGTCTCAGGCCGACCAAAACTCACATGCGCACTTAGGTTTTCTCTAACCCGGCTGTATTTAACAGTAGAGTTAGAGAAACCCCACAGACTCCCTGGTCTGAGCAGGGTGTCTTTCTAGCCTGCTCAGGCCAATCGGGATTGACCAGGGAGTGTGTGACTAGCCTGCAGTGTCTACTGGGACAAGGAAGTCCCAGCACCAAGGCGCGACGTGGGAAGCGGCCGGCAGCAGGTATGTTTTGCCTTTTTTTAAAAAATGTTTTCTTATTATGTTCTCCCCACCCTCCCTCGCGCTCCCTCCTGCGCTTCGTCCCGTGCTCCACCCCGTGCTTCCCCCTCACCGGCACCTCCACTTTGTGTATGTGGCGGCTGCCACTGAATATGGGCCAGACAGCCATGCTTCTCGCCCCCAGTGAACATGTTGCACACAAATTATATGTAACTAGAGGTAGGTCCAAATTGCTGACAACCGTACAAAAGTTACTGAACTTAGTGGCATGCCTCCTGAAAACTAGGAGTTTGAATCCTTAACACTCTCAAAAAGATATATGACCATCATTAGGGAGGACAGAAAGTCTTCTACATGGAATTGCTCTCCAGTAGAGTAGAAGCTCCTACTTCTTGGTGTCTACGAAGGCACGAGAACAATTTTCAGTCTGAGTGGATGATTTTCTTTAAGCCTTTAACTGCGGGCATTATTCCCCTCCTGTGTGGGGGGAGGGGGGCCGCACGCGGCGCCACGGTGCTCATGACGAGCCGGCACAATGGAGCTGTGCTCATACCGAGCTGGGCGCGTCATGACTCTGCCCACTCCCATAGAACGTCCACACAGGTGTGGAATTCACGTCGCGGGGGAGTGGCGCGGCCGTTATGATGAGCCCAGCTCGTCATGAGCACAGCTCCACTCTGCCTCATGACGAGCTGGGCTCGGCATCAGCAGGCAAGGGGTTAATACTTGCTTAGTACGCTACATGCAACAGGGTTCCCTTGTCTACCTGAAAACTAGGGAATCTCTTTTGCCTTTTAGCATGTCAATTATGCATGCTTTTTTGGAGGGTTCAAGCAGATTTTCATGCACCATATATTAAGCTATTTTTTAGACACACAATGGTGAATATGCTACAGACGATCTGCACATCAATATGTCTACTAGAAGTGCATACCAATTATTACGTGTATTATTACTTGTTTTCGGGTGCTCACATGGTGTCAGATACTCATTCACCTTAAGTATCAAATTTCTGAACTTACCACGGTATTCCAGACAATATTTGTACTAACCACACCAAAGCACACCTTAGACAGTTACTTTTCACCTATGTGCATTCAAGCACCTAACATTACGCATGCAGCGTTTTCTGCTCAATAGTTCAAAAAAGTCACAAATTTCAAAAGATATAGAAATTCATTCTTACACTTGAGGTCGAAAATGATTGATGGAATAGTTGGGGATACATATAACAATATATTTCCATAGTGAGCCTTGAGAAAGCCCAGGAGGGTGAAACACGCGTCGGCTGCCGTGTTTATTGAGAAATACAGATTGGATTTGGAATAACTCAGTCACTATCTTTTGAAATTTGGGACTTTTTTGGACTGTTAAGGAGAAAACGCTGCATGCCTAATGTTATGGGCTTGACTGCACATAGGAGAAAAGTAACTGTCTAAGGTGTGCTTTGGTGTGGTTAGTGCAAATATACAAAGCTATGTCGAACTAAAATACAATGCATGCACATGTAATGCTGCCTTCTCTGAAGCAATGGATAACTTTGCCGGCTGCCTTGGAACGGGGGTGGGTGGGATGAAAATAAAATAAAAAATAAACTTGCCTGTGAATGCCAATGCCGCCGCTACTCCTCCGTCCTCAGTCTTGGCACTGGCAGCAGGAACGGAAGCACCTAGGCTCCCAGACTCTCCCAGCCAATCACGACGCCGCATGACAGCAGTGTTGTGATTGGGTGGAGAAGTGTGGCTCAATGGTTAGAGCGGCAGACCCTGATGCAGAGGTCTAGCCCGGGACCAGGGTTCAATTCCCCGCCTCGGCGGGTCTTGGGCTCAAAAATTCCATGGACCTGATAATTCTCGCCTCGGTGCCTATTCCAATCATGGAGTCCCACTCTGCAACTCTGGGCAATAGCTTGCTTAATCTCCACAACGGCCCCCACAACGCTAAGGATGCCTGGCCTCCACCTTGGGGGTGCCCAGGAGTGGACACCTCACAGGGAAAGCCAGGAAGGGTTCCACAGCGGTATTCGTACAAGCGCCTTGAGACCCTTGCGGGTGAGTAGTGCGCTATACAAGTATCAATTTACATTTTACATTTTTTACATTTACATTGGTTGAGCGGCCTGTTTGGCTGCTCAGGCAGTGCCTGGGAGCCTGGGCAAGTTCTCCATGCTAAGTGCACATAACGGTTTGGTCCGCCCAAGAAAGCCGTCGAAACCGTCATGCGCACTTAGAGAGTGCAAACCACTCCTTCTCCCTCTGACAGTGGCGAGCCCAGCCCCACCTTAACCTGGCTAGGAGTCTGCACAGAAAAATAAAATGATAAAGTCTTGTTAATATAATTGTATTTTGCACTGTTCAAAGAGCAGTGGGGGGTGCTCCTCCGCCTTAGCGGAGGAGCCGCCACCGGTCAAACACTTTACTTTGAAGGTTGCTTTTCTAATTGCAGTTACATAAGCAGAAAAAGTGAAATACAACATCTGCAGTGGAAAAAAACATTTCTGTGGATACACAAAGACAGGGCTGCCTTGCATATTTATCAGAGATTGACTATGTTCCTTCTTACCCAGACTGTAGAATGACCCTATTTCTTTAATGAGCCCAAAACATCTGAGGAAGCAGAGTAACTTACACTGCAGGTGAGATGGGCTCTCGTGCTTCATAGTAAAGTCACAAAGCTCAACAGCCTTTTGTCTCACCTGCTCAACAGAGCGCTGGTAAGGCGATTACAGAATCTACGCTTGCACGGTGAATTCTACACTGCATTCAATTGTCCATTGACTGCCAGTGAGCAAGCAGAAAGAATTTGTGTGTCTGTGCATTGCTCATATTCCCTTTTACCAATCCGGCTCACAAATTCATCCACTCCAATTAATTCCCTGGATTATTCTCCATCCAATCCTGCCAAACAGTTCCCAAGAGCTGAGCAGGTGGTTACGGCTTTGGCACTGAAGTTTCAGAACTATGGAATCACCCGAGTCTTTTACTGTGGAACACTCCTGACCACTTATCCTGCCACAAAATTCCCTTCATCCTATCAGTTCCTATCTTCCTTTCTTAGGTTAGTACCAAGAGGTCCCCTTGGGCATGAAAGCTGCACTTTCAGATGTTATACATAGATGATAAATATTTGTTAGCAAACGCCACACACTGAACCACTGCACATTGAGCTAAATTGAAAGTCCTGTTTAGCCTTCATTAGCAATGTCTTAATTTCAGTGGTGGCTGGTGACATTTGAAAGTGGTGAGGCGTAAACTTTCAGTCGCAATCAACACGTCTGTGACCCCAATAGCTCAAAGTACATTTGGCCATGACCCGGAGTGATTCCTCAATTCCACAGTGAGCAGCTCTAGCATAGATAATGTTCATTTATGGAAATGTGTACTTATTTGGTTAGAAAATTGAGCTTTGTGCAGTTTTTGGTCAAAGTACTCAGAAACCTTGTAAAAGTATGCTACATTTACATGGGATAGTTGATACTTTAATACTTTGCCTTAATATGAATTGCAGAAAAGTACGTCATCTGTTCGTATTTGAAATTTTCCATGCGAATGACACGCCGGAGTCCAAAGAATTTGCCACACAACTATTCTGAGAGTAAAAATGAGCGAACGTAAATATGACGAGACTACACAGATTTGGAGGGAAAATATTATTTTCAAACGCACAGAACCCTCTCTGCTTTTGCTGTGTTCTTCACCCTTCCTCGGAAGTTGCTGAGCCGGTCGAACCTGGGAATTGTAGTGTTGCGATGTTCAGGCGCAACCACTGTGACTCAGCCAGCATAACTTTGGGGCTCCACCCCCACGAGCGTGGAATAGATAGTTTGGCCCGACGTTAGCACGGAGGGCACGTTTGTCAAGTTAATAAAAACCCCAGGGCCCTGGGCGTGGCATGCATTTGCACTGACCACTAAAGCAGTCAATGTGTGGTCTCCATTTAATGTTTACGGGCCCTGAGCAGGATATTACACTGGCAACAAGGTGGTCTCGCCACCCCACCGCCTGCAAGACACTGCCGCTCGGTCCATCCCGAGCCCGCTGCTGCAGCCCGGCTGTCTGCCCCCCCTACGGCGCGCACAGCGCCCCTGCCTGTCGCCTGCTCCCTCCATCGGAGGCCTGCTGTCGCCGGCCCCACCTCTCCCCCCTGACGTCCTCCCAAGCTCCAGGTGCGTGCCTCCGCTGCCCCGGCGCCCCCGCCGCCTCTGCTGGCCCCCGCTCGTCTCCGACTGTACGCCGGCACGCTGAACTGCCGGGCCTGCCACGTGCGCTGTGCGGGCGCTGTACTTCACGCCTCCCGCGTGCGACGCTGCGGGCCCCCCTACCAGCTCCCACGCATCTCGCGTGTGCCGACCTGCCGTTCCTCACGCATCTCGCGTGAAACGCTATTTGGACCCTGCGGGACCCTGGGAATTCATCCCTGCACGTTCCAGCGCTCCCAGCCCTCTGGTGACCCGGCTGACCTGGCCAACAGGCCCCTCCATCTCTGCCCATGGCCGCGGCCGCTGTGCCCCCGCTCGAGCCTTTCGCTGTAACAGGCACGCCACCATCGCAGGCGGCTCGGTGGAAGAAATGGGTGGAGCGCCTAGAGAACTACATTGTGGTGGCGGATGTCGCAGTTGAGCGAAGGCGTGCGATGCTACTGCACCTAGGAGGCGAAGCAATCCACGAAATTTCGAAGGACGTAACGGAAGGTGGCCCACCCGGGAACTACGCCACGCTGCGCGACGCCATCACTGAGTACTTCGAACCATTCGCCAGCGCGGACTATGAACGTTTCCTGCTCCATCAAGCACGCCAACTCCCCGAGGAGTCAGTGGATGTTTTCTATGCGAGGCTAAAGAAACTGGCCAGCACGTGCACCCTACCAGATGTCGACGACGAGATTCGCGCCCAGTTCATCCAAGGCTGTGCGTCCTCGAAACTGCGCGAACGAGTCCTGGAAACAGACAACATGTCCATGCGCAACATCCTGGCTCTAGGGCGATCCAAGGAACTGTCGAAGGCCAGAGCCGCGCACATGGAGCCAAAACCCGCAGTTGCAGTCAAAGTGGAACCTGTGTGCGCCATCAAAACCAACGCCACCGAGACACGATCAAGACAGTCACGGCGAGGGAGACCAGGCCCTACTACCTCTTCTCAGGAACGCGCCTGTGCATGGTGTGGTGGGGCAACACCTCACAATGGAGCATGTCCAGCACATGGGAAAATCTGCAGGGCCTGTGGAAAGGCCAACCATTTCGCAAGTGTATGCCTATCTTCACAAAGGAAAAAGCAGGGTGGCCCACCCCGGAGAGTGAGACAGCTGGAACCTGTGCCCAACACCGCAACCAGCAGCGACATGGACGATGATGACGCTGACGAAGCATCTGTCCACGTTGTGCGAATGCTCAACACCCTGGCAGCAACACCCTCCACGGAACCCATGTGCACAGTCAACGTGCAAGATCAAGCTGTGGCGGCCCTGATTGACACCGGAGCAACGATCAACCTCATGGCAGCCAGCGTATACCGAACATTAGATGCTCCACCAGCTCTCCATCCGACCAGAATTCAAGTATATGCCTACGGCACCAGTCGGCCCCTACGCCTGTGCGGAATGTTTCGAACATCACTATCGCACGATTCTGCTCGCCTGCACACCACGGTCTACGTGTCGCAAGAAGGATCCGGTTTCCTACTTGGATGCCGAACAGCTTAAGACCTAGGACTCATACACTTTGCGTTTACAGTCCAGGCCCACAGCCTCGACCACCTTGTGCTTGAAAACTTCTCACTGTTTGAAGGGATTGGCTGTTTAAAAGGACCAGCCATTCGTCTCCACATAGACCAATCGGTCGCCCCAGTAGCTCTCCGGCACCGACGCATCGCGTTTCACCTACGACCTAAGGTGGAGGCAGAACTGCGGGTACTCGAAAGAGCTGGAATCATCAATCAATCAATCAATCAATCAGGAGTTTGTTAAAGCGCGACTACTCACCCGTAAGGGTCTCAAGGCGCTAGGGGTGGGGGGGGGTTCGGGGGGGTGCAGGTTCCATTCCATCAAGGAGGGGGTCTGTCGAAGAGCCATGTTTTGAGGTTTCTTGTGAAGATGGGGAGCGATGTTGTCTGTCTGAGGTGGAGCGGAAGGGCGTTCCATGCTTTGGCCGCGAGGAAGGAGAAGGAGCGGCCTCCCGATCTGGTCTTTCTGGTGCGGGGGACCACAGCGTAGGAAAGCTGGGCTGATCGTAGGGTCCTTTGGGGTGCGTGGAATTTGAGTCGGCTGTTCAGGTATGCTGGTCCGGTGCCGTGGAGGGCCTTGTGTGCGTGGGTGAGCATCTTAACGGTGATTCTCGCCTCAACGGGGAGCCAGTGGAGTGTGCGCAGGTGCTGGGAGATGTGGCAGTGTTTTGGCAGGTTGAGGACCAGTCTTGCGGCGGCGTTCTGGATGTTCTGTAGCTTGCAGATGAGGTTTTTGTTTATTCCGGCGTAGAGTGCGTTGCCGTAGTCGAGTCTGCTGGTGACCAGGGCGTGAGTGACTGTCTTTCGGTGTTCGAGGGGGATCCATTTGAAGGTCTTACGAAGGAGGCGGAGGGTGTGGAAGCAGGAGGATGAGACAGAGTTGATCTGGCTGGCCATTTTGAGCTCGGAGTCCAGGATGATTCCCAGGTTGCGTGCGTGGTCTGTGGGGGTTGGAGGGTTTCCGAGGGCGGTGGGCCACCAGGTGTCACTCCAGGCGAGTGAGCGGGCCCACTCCATGGGTGTCGCCCATCGTAGTAGCCAAGAAACCGAAGCAACCCGACGCAGTGCGGATTTGCGTTGACATGCGCATTCCCAACCTTGCAATCAAGCGAGAGCGCCACCTGACGCCAACCATAGACGACATCATTGGGGAGCTGTCAGGCTCAAAGTGGTTTTCCAAGATGGACCTAAGATCAGGATACCACCAAATCCCGTTACACCCAGAGTCACGTCCGATCACTACATTCTCCACCCACGCAGGCCTGTGGAGGTATACCCGGCTCAACTTCGGGATATCGAGTGCCGCAGAGGTGTTCCAGAACATTATCCAGAATGTCCTACAAGGTTTAGACGGTGTGTTGAACGTATGCGACGACATCCTGGTCCACGCCCCGACCCTGGACGAACACATCCGGCGGCTCCAAGCTGTTTTTGCCAGACTACAAGAGTGAGGTCTAACCCTCCACAGAGAAAAATGTGAGTTCTTACGAAAATACATCAGCTTCTTTGGCTACAGATTTTCAGACCAAGGAGTAGGGCCGGACCATGACAAGGTCAAGGACATCCATGAAGCTCCCGCCCCAACATCGGTGACTGCCGTCCGCAGTTTTCTTGGGATGGTCACGTACTGCGGGAGGTTCATCAAAGACCTGTCGGACCTCACCGGGCTCCTCCGTGACCTCACGAAATCTACAGCCACTTGGGAGTGGGGACCCGAACAGCAAGAATCCTTCCAGAAAACCAAAGCAGCACTCTCGGCAGACACGACTCTGGCCTATTTTGACCCTCGCAACGAATCACAGCTCGTAGTGGATGCAAGCCCGACCGGCCTGGGAGCCGTCCTGACTCAACAACAAGCGTGTGGAGAATGGGCACCAGTAGCGTATGCGAGTAGGACCCTCACGGCAACCGAGCAACGATACTCGCAGATCGAGAGGGAGGCCATAGCCATCTTATGGGGGTGCCGGCATTTCCACATCTATCTGTACGGACACCCGTTCGTCGTTATTACGGACCACAAACCACTCGTCCCACTCTTCAAAGGCTCGTCGTCACGACCCCCCCCCTCGCATCGAAAAGTGGGTGCTCCAACTACAAGAATTCCACTTCTCCGTAGAATACCGGCCCGGTACCCGAAACCCGGCTGACTATCTGTCAAGGCACGCCCGCCCGGTCACTGATGTGGAAGCTTCGGAAGCCGATTCCACCGAAGAATACGTCAGAATGATTGTAGAGAGGTCGAGGCCCCTGCCGATCTCCTTGGAAGACGTGACGCAAGCCACCAAAAACGACGACTGCTTACAGATTGCCATCCAGGCCATCAAGTCAGGGAACTGGAAGCCACTCCAGAGCCCGGCATCCTTCCGCACCACGAGCGCGCAGGCGACCCTGAGGGCACTCCACCAAGTCCGAGACGAGCTGTCCATCTCTCCGGAAGGATGTCTCCTAAGAGGCCCTCGCCTGGTGCTGTCTGACAACCTTACACAGCAAGCTGCCCTCCTGGCCCATGGCGCACACCAGGGCATTGTAAAATCAAAAAACCGACTTCGGAGCAAACTCTGGTTTCCCGAGCTCGACAGGATAGTGGAAGAAGTCGTCCAGCGATGCCCTGTGTGCCAAGCAACCAGCCTACCCAATCACAGAAGAAGGGCCAATTTTCCCATGGGTGCGCGCTAGCGCGGATTTTGGCAGCCTTCCCGGCGGGAAATACATGTTTGTGGTCGTAGATGACTTTTCAAGATACCCCGAATTCGAGATCCTGCCCTCCACCGCAGCCTCTGAGGTGATCCCCAAGCTAGAAAAGATTCTCGCTACCCATGGCCTCATAAAGGAACTACGCACAGACAATGGCCCCCCGTTCAATGGTTGCGAGCTAGCAGAATACCTACAATCACACCGCATCAAACATCGGAAAATTACCCCAAGATGGCCTCAAGCCAACGGGGAAGTTGAGAGGCTGATGAGAACTTTGTACAAGACGGTTCAAATCGCAATGGCTGATGGACAAAATTTAGAGTTGGCCCTTTTCCAATTCCTCCGAGAATACAGGCTAACACCCCACTGTACCACAGGAGTCCCTCCAAGCCGTCTGTGTTTCAATAGGGTGGTCGTAGACTCTATCCCACACCACCCCCTGTGGGCTTCGTCCCCAGCTCCTAGCAACCGATCTGCGGAACAGCGAGCAAAGTCCAACAAAGAAGCATCCCGGAGGAGGAGAGCTGCGGACAGCCCCATCCAAGTGGGGGACCGAGTGCTTGTGAAAGACCGCCATCCAGGCGGGAAATTCCGCCTCCCATTCGAGCTAGACCCTTGGCTGTCATCAACGTTAATGGCACCCTGATCGTGGCAGCAAAAGGTAGAGAGAGAGTTACAAGAAACGTATCATTCTTCAAGAAAATTGTAGAGAGAGAGAGCGACGAGTTCCCCGACCCGGCAGAGTGTTTTTTGGAACCGACCCAAAGCCCTCGAGAGCCAGCAGAAGATGAGAGCCCTTGCGAGGAGGAAGAACACCCGAGGATGGATTCAGCCCCTCCGGCCCAAAATGGACTGGAATCACCGACGGCCCAAAGTCACCCAGAAGCAACGGGGCAAAGTAGCTCCGAGGAACTGGTTCAAACTCCATCGGGTGAGCGCAGCCAAGGCAGGTACAATCTGCGCCCATGCCCGAAGCCATACCAGAGGTACCGAGACTTTGTGGCCCGATGCAGATGGTGAAGGAGTCCGGGGTGTACCTCCAGCCAAAAAAGAGTAAGACTGTTCTTTTATATATCCCTGTAATTTCCAGAGACATTTAAAACTTTATGATCATCAAGTTATGTTAAGTTTGGTAGTTTCACTCCGAGGTAAAGGAGGAATGTAGTGTTGCGATGTTCAGGCGCAACCACTGTGACTCAGCCAGCATAACTTTGGGGCTCCACCCCCACGAGCGTGGAATAGATAGTTTGGCCCGACGTTAGCACGGAGGGCACGGTTGTCAAGTTAATAAAAAGCCCGGGGCCCTGGGCGTGGCATGCATTTGCACTGACCACTAAAGCAGTCAATGTGTGGTCTCCATTTAATGTTTACGGGCCCTGAGCAGGATATTACAGGAATGTCCAGGTGACAAGGGGCCTCATCACCCACAGTCATTTGCAGGAACTTTCACCTACTACTGCAATCTGATTGGCGGCGAACATCAGTGTCTGTGTAGCGAAAAAAGTAAAGGAATCCTCATCGTGCTTCCTTCAGTTAGACTCCCGAGTGCGGTATGGAGTTCCCTACTAATGACGGCGCGGCCCTTAGACTTAGAGTAGACTGGCACCTGTAATGCTAGCTTGTGTTTGTGTGACCATCAAGTTGGCATTTCTCAGATTACCGCCTGCATGTCGCAGCCTGACATTAGTCCAATTTGCATGGCTAATCAAATGACGCGGCGTGTCAGTGAAGCCGGCCATTGTTTCTAGACAAACCCCAGAGGTGGCTGACCCTCATTTGGTTCTGGTGTGGAAAATGCAAATGTATTTTTAAATGACGCCACCTATTTGAGACAATGGCGGCCCATGCTTATGGTGTGTTTTGCTATTCAGAAGAGCGGTGTGGCGCCCTTCATTTCCGATCTTACGTATATTATGTTTTTTGTTTGTATGGGTAAGGTGGTGCGAAATGTATTGTGTTGTTTGTGTGGACATATCCTCACATTTGCTGTAGAAGAGACACGATTGTTTTTCCAGAGAAAATAGTACGGCTGATTTTCTCTTTTCACATCCACCTCTCACGTTTTCTTCACATCCTACACTGCACAGTTTGGTTGTTGGCTAGAGCAATGTTTTTTTGTTTCAGTAGCTTTCATGTATAGTGCGTGGCAGCAATTTCTAGCCCTTAATTTAATGAATACAATAAAAAAATAAACTTACCGGGCATCTCCATTCTCCTCCAATCCTGTACTTCTCCTCTGCAACGTGGTGGAACTAACTTCTCCCCGCTCTTTTCTTTTGCAAATTCTAAATGACCAAATCAGGAGACTGGATGCGACGAGAGGCGGCTGACCCTTGTTTACTTCTTTGCACCCTGGCATTTGATAGGGCATGGCACCACCCACGCGCGCGGCACCCAATAATGAATTGCTGCGCGGTGGACCATTGGGACCAACCTGCAGCGCCAGGATTGGCTAGGGGGGCACAGATACCATTTGCCCCTTTCAACCCTGGGGGCTGCGGCCCTGGGGGTGCTGTATGAAACAGCACCCCCCTTGGGTCCCTCGCTAAGGGGGGAAGAGTAATCGCATGCGCAGGCTAAATAAAGCCCATAAATACACATGCGCAGTTTGCGCACTACTGCTGCAGCTGAGTGATTGGACTGTCACTCAAGCTGCAGCAGCTCAGCCCAACCCCCTGGCGCGGTGCACTCCAATATTCGGGCGTGAGGTCAGAACAGGAGAACAACAATGTCCTGTTTGTGCTGATTTGCAGGCCTAACTTCGAAACAGATGCAATGTGATAAAATGGTTGTCAGTTCAATAGTGTTTAACTGAACACCACTCTGCTGACAGGAGGATGAAAGAAGGGCATCAGTGGAGAATCTGTTCTAAGAATCAATTTGCAACCATTTTCTCTTCAGGCCCACCACAACAGAGTTGGAAATACTGCTTTGCAATCGATGCACAACATGTGAATATAGAAAAATGTACTTACCTGTAACAATTGTACGTGATTTGAGGATACCAGGGATTGGCATGAGACAGCCATTCATCTCCACCACAAACAAGAACATTAGCACACTATTAAAACTTGCACATAGAACGGGGTCAGGGAATATAAAATCTGAAAACTGCCTTTACTGTGTGGGGATATCAGTTGCCAACAACTTAATAATATCGACTCCGCCTGTGGTTGGTGGGCAAAAACGTTTTGTAACGTAGACGACATGCTTTTGTGAACCAAACCGTGAGATCACCTGATAATGCGCAGCATGGAAATCTAAAATCACCCCAAGCAGCATAACTATTGTTACAGTAAGTCGCTGTTTCTTACTCTTAATTCCGAGGTACTGCTGCCACTAACTGCTTCTGATCTGCAGCCTTATGAGGCTTTTGCAGTGTCAGTCAGTCAATAAAACTTTATTTGGTTAGTTACAACCATAAAAGTATACACTATACATATTATAACCCTTTATCAAAACACATAACATATTGTTAAAAACTGAAGCAGCTCCCAATCCTTGCATAAAAAGTAACCCAGCTCCTTTAAGTGCCAGTTAGATTTCTTCTTAAAAATATTAATATCACAGTGGTTTCAATCATATATACACCATCCTTCTAAAATACATTACATTAATGTTAGTCTTTAAAATACACTCTCGTATTATACTCAGTATCTGATGCACCTGTTACTCCATGCCCTGGAGAAACACCCTAATTTTACTCATAAATTTTCCCAAAGCGCAGGCTACATCTAACTCTTTCAATTGAATTAGAGGATTAGTTGCTTGCATCCTATTCATAATTCTATATTTTTTAAATATCGAGCATAAAATCTCTTTCCGTATATCTGTAATCGACCTACAGTCCAATAAAATATGTACAATATCACAGTGGGTACCTAACAAACAATTACATTTACCATCGTTATCTATCATGTGGTTTTTAACCCTATTATTTACGTAACAGGGGTTTATTCCCATTCTCACTTTTAGTACCTCACGTCTTAGGTGATAGTTAGGTAACCTTTCTACATAAGGATACTGTTGTACATCTGATTCCCACACCTGTATCATATGGGCCACCGATGTTTTCCGCAAGAGATATTCTCGATCACCTGTTCAGGAGATTTCGGCTCCATGTAACCTTAGATCTTTTTTTGCCTATTAATGCATGACCTAGCTGCGGGCATAACTTTAGACCCAGCCATCCATACACTTTCTTCAAAGAAGCTCTTGTTTCTTTTGCCCATGACAGCTCACTAATGGCGATTTCACCTCTACACCACTGGGAGATCTTTTAAATCTCCCCTACCCCTAGGCTCTGCCAAAAGCGTATTAAGGCCATGCTGGCAGTTATTGCCCAAGAGATGAGTCCCAGCTCTAATCTTGCTGCTTGTACCATTGATGCCTTTGGCAGCGAGAACAAGCTTTTCAGGATATTACCCTCTTCTTTATCCCAACATGTTTTCCCACATAAAAGAAGTACCTCTGACCCATATAAGAAATGTGCGGGGATCATTGCTAAGTAGGCCTTTATTAACGGCCCATCTGACATTTCACCATAGACGCTGTTAAATCTTTTTAGACCTTTCACGGTAGCCAGTGCCCTCATTTTCAAAGCCTCCAGTTGTGTAGACCATTTCAGATTACTCGTAAACCATATCCCCAGGTACCTATATTCTGACACCCTAGTCCTACTTTTACCAAAGCATAGTATTTTGGTCTTCTCCATATTCACTACTAGTTTTTTGTTTAAGCAGTATTCGTTAAACACATTTAATTTTCTCTGGAGACCTATCTCTGTCTGGTCCACAATCACCAGGTCATCCACATACAGCAGGCAAGATATATGTTTATGTCCTACTTTTGGGCTAGTCCCTCTGACCTCTCCTAATTTCAATGGTAGGTCTGCAATAAACAATGAAAAAAGCAGAGGGGCCAGTATACACCCCTGCCTCAGGCCATTTCCAACCTGGATCCTCCCTGACAATCCTCCCTCCTCATCCACGAGTACCTGGGCCCAGTTGTCAGAATGCAGGGCCTGTATGAGGGCTAGCAGGTCGTCATGTATTTTATAGCCTCCCAGGGTTGACCACAGCTGCTCCCTGCTCACAAGGCCGAATGCCGCGCGAAAGTCCACAAAGCAGCAAAAAAGAAGGCTTTTGCAGTGAAGGTTTAGAATATATGCTACAGTGCAATTATATAAAAATGATCTGGTAATCTTTCCTTAACCAAAATTCTGAACCTAGTGAAAATCAAATGGGAGCAAGAAGAGTTTCCACCCGTAGGGTGGGTAAGGTACTGGGTGGGGATGGTACTATGTGGAGAACTGACGGTTTTCCTCCCCATTCCAAATTCAGTGAAATACATTTTTGGTGGGAAAAACAAACGTGGAATGTGTTTTCAATGGATAGGTAGATGAGAAAAAACTATTCATAGCACAAATCGGTTATAGATTAACATGGCTTGCCTAGTCATGCCATTTAGTATGAGGTTTACATTAGAAAGCTTTAGTGTTAGCTTGAGAGCATGTTTTACCCGGACATCTTTACACTGAATCACATCCATTCTCAAATTTCTTTGCGTAACAGAACATTTGATACTTGAATTAAACATTCAAATTGATTTCACTTAAGGGGCTTCTGACACATTTTTTACACAACCTTGAACAGAAAAAAAGTGTAGTTGCTGGAGCCAACAGCAAATCACAGAATTACACAGTTGTGGTCTCTGCGTAAAACTGTTTTATGAATTGGATAAACTGATCTGTGAAAAAAACAGCGCAAACAAGTTTACATTTTTCCAGCTATCGCAGAATTGTCAACACGTGTTCTTGTGGGAGATTTATGCAGTGAATACCTTCCATGTGAACTGGTGGCAACCAACAGGGTGACATGTCAGGAGCTGTTACTTGCGTAAAACGTTGAGAACAGAAGTAAAAGCCAGTATTTTCTACAAATTCCTGTAAATGTAAATGTAAATGAGCTTATATAGCGCACAGCTACCCGCAGTGGGTTTCCCGGCGCTTGCTTAGGGAACCCTTCCTGGTATTCCCCTGTGAGATAGCAGGGTATCCACAAGGTGAAAGTCAGGCATCCCGCAGCGAGGGGCCGTTGTGGAGATTAAGCAAGCTATTGCCCAGAGTCGCAGAGTGTGAACCTGTGAGTCGAGGAGGCACCGGGGCGAGAATTATCGAGTCCGTGGAATTTTTTAGCCCAAGACCCTGCCGAGGCGGGGAATTGAACCCTGGTCCAGGACTGATCTCAGCTTCCGGGTCTGCTGCCTCTAACCCCTGAGCCACACTTCTCCACGCACACTGATCAACTTACAGTTGCCTCCACCTGCCCTTTATACCAGTCATCTCCCGTTGTAAGAACCCTATGAAATTATGCACTCGCGAATCCTTTGAGCTATGTAATCACTGGACACAGATGATCCTATCCCAGAACAAATTCTCCAAACCAATGTGAAAGAAAATGATCATGTCACAGACTCCCAAGAGTAGATCAATTCTCTTCTTCAGGCAGGGAACCTTCTTTCCCCTTTAACTCCTCTAACTTTCCATCCCCATCATTTGCCCCTAGCTCACATTTACCATTTGCTGTGAGCATTAACCCCCGGGAACTGGTAAAATCAAATGCAATTCCGCCTGATAAAGATGGGTCTGCACAATAATTCCCTTTTTCCGGGGATTGACACATAATCGCATGATTCTGGTGGCTTGTTAGCGCACAGTAATTGTAAGTTTGTGTGCAGAGTTTGCACCCTGCCAGTGCTATGCAACTCACAATAAGGGCCATAGACTTTTCAATTTATTTGCTTATATATTTATGGAAATCTATAAAGTGCTGTGTAAACTCTCAAAGTGTCTCTTGGCGCTATATCAAGGACAAACTTAAGATACCCCGAGTCAGGGGCCCAAAAAAAACACATTTTGTTAAAAAGAGGATTATTACTGCAAACCCTCCGTATATCAATGACCAAAAGTCTTCAAAATAAAAAATGGTGAGAATACCCATGTTTTCAGCTTTGTCCAGATTCCAAGTTGGTTGTTTCCTGAATCCGAGCAGGATTGTTTCGTACAACAGGATATGAAATACGGTTTACAAACGGGCGCTTTCTAAGGGAAACAGTGAGGCGCACTCATTCAGTGGCAGCTTCGTCCCAGCCCACAAGGGGGCGGTGTTTCCCAGATCCAAGTGAGGTCACATCCAGACGATCTATCTTCACGCAAACAGTCACGGCTGAGCTCTTAAGACATTCGCATTTACAACGAACATTGTAACCCCCAGATACAGCAGTGAGCAAAGCCAGACGTCTGGATTCAAGCTGCAATAAATCGAATTAAATGGTTAGCAACACTTGCGTGCCATTTCTGCACATACATCCGTCACCGCCTACTCCATCACATGATAGATAACCTTACCGGTGTTAATGGAATGTTCCGACTAACGGTCGTTAGTTTGATTGACAGACCACCCAACGCGCTAAACAACATCCGCCACTGTACCAACCGCTAACGCACCCAACTGCATGGACGGCCCTTTTTCAACGGCCAGAGAAAGGAGAATGCTGATTGTGGGGAGGGGGGGCTCGTGCCAAGAAGTACTTAAGAGGTACTTTTGAACTCCCCCCTCCCTGCCCCCAAACGTCCCCCTCCCCCCCCCCCCCAAGAAAAGATGGCGAGTCTGGTGCTGATATCCTGGAGTGTTTTCAAATCATTAAATAAACGTCTGCAGTTGAAAGCCTCCGAAAACGAGCTTGAAAACCTAAACTATTTAACCGTGATTTCAGCCCGTATTCCCTACCACTATGTGAGCTGGCAGGTATGATAATAAATCAAGCCCAGGCCAAAAAAGAAATATAAACAGGGTCACACTAGCTGGCTTACAGGGTCACACTAGCTGGCTTACTGGCTTATCAGAACACAATTTGCCCAGATGTATTGTGGTAAACTGGTAAACTGATTACATTTACTTTATTTGAGTGTCTTTGGTATTCCCCATTGTGGTAACAGCTAGTACAGTGTATCTCTAGACACATGTGGCGTATTTATTTTTCTTGACTAGAGAGTAACATCTTAAATTTGAAGGGGTTGGCAATGCTACTCACAGCCTTCTCAGGTGTCTGTGCCACTCCCAGAGTGCAGGTAGATCTAGGGCGACCAGAATTTTAAAGCCAAAATCCAGGACAATTCACAAAAATAGAAGAAGGACTACAATTTTACTTCAAGCGATGAGAGCGCTCCTCAGCAGAGAATTACAGAACAGTTAGGTTGAACATACATAAAATGGAATTTTTAAAACCAGTAGCTTGCCTGTTAATTAAATTGCTTTCTTGAAACAGCTGCTAACTATCCCTGCTTTGTAAAACATAAAAAACACCTCCCACCGTTTTCAGTCGACCCTCTCTAAAAACCGGGCCATGAGCTAAATGTGTTGAAATTTCCTGGGACAGCAGGTGAAAAACCTGGACCGTCCTGGCAAAACGGGGACGCCTGGTCACCCTAGGTAGATCCCAATGAGCTTGTCAGCCCAATAATTCAACAATTAGCCAATCACAAGAGAGAGGGGAGGACACTGCCTACCATACCAGGACACAATCGCACAGATGTATTGTGGTAAATGCAGTGCATCTTAACACTTGCTTTAGTTGAAATTCTTCAGTATTTACCATTGTTAGTGGGTCTAGTCCATTGCCTTTCTAGACACGTTTCAGAATATTTGTCCTCCTTCAGTGGAGAGCAACATCTTAACATCTTAAACTGGACGGGAGGGGGGGCTGGCAATGCTGCTAACAGTCTTCCCTGGTTTCTCCCCCACTCCCAGAGAGCAGGTGCACATAACGAGCTTGTCAGCCCAGTAACTCAAGAAGAAACCTATCACAAAAGGGGGGCCATGGAGCACACTGCCTGGTATACCAGCACACAATTCGCCCAGATGCATTGTGGTAAATGCAGTGCATGATAACTCAGTTTAGTTGAAAGTCTTTAGCATCACTGTTGTGGAACAGCCAGTGCTGGGTATCTGTAGGCACGTGTTTCAGGATAGCAGTTCTTCATTGGATAGTAACACCTTACAGTTTGTGGTCCTGCCAATGCTGCTCATAGTATTCTCAGGTTTCTGTACCACTCACAGAGCGCAAGTGCATCCCTATAAGTTCAACGGCCCAACAATTCAACAATGAGCCAATCCCAATAGGGGGGAGGGAGCTGGACGCCTGGCATACCAGCACACAATTCACCCAGATGCATTGTGGTAAATGCAGTGCATGATTATTCTCACTTTAGTTGAAAGTCTTTAGTATTCATCATTGTTGGTGCGGCCAGTGCAGGGTATCTCTAGGCACGTTTCGGGATACTTGTCTGCCTTCAGTAGAGAGTAACTCCTTAAATCAGAGACAAAGAGTCCAGCAGGTAGCGACAAATGCCCATCCCACTGCATTGGCGCTCATCCATCATTACACGCCTTGTACAACCACAAAAGACTGCGGCTAGGTTGTATACCGGGAGTACTGTGTACCATGGGAGCAGGAAGGTAGGGACCCCAGGTTGTTGGAACTATCCTCTCCCACCCCGTGACAACTGCCTTTTTCCCAGGGGGTAAAAACGTACCCTACTGTAGGAAGCAAAGACGATTACTCCGCTATAACACCCTTCCAATGGGTATGTTCTTGGCAGCCAGAGTATGCTGAGGAGGGTGCTCGTACTTGGTGAGGGACTGGAGGTGTTCAAGAGCGGTGGATAAAAGTAACTCAGTACTAAGGGCTACAACATGCCTCAGGATATCATCTGGGCTAGTCTAACTACAAAGCTCTGGAGTGTCATTTACATATCCAGAGAAAGAAATTATGATTGTCCAGACTCTGCCCAAGTGCAATACTTCAGCTGAAGTTAATACTCTGAGGCAGATTTACATGCCCCTTGCGGCACATTTACGCCACCATTGCGTCACTTTTGTGACTCAGCGGCGGCGTAAACCATGCGCCACGTGGCGACTTATTTACAACGTGACGCATCTAGGCAGATGGGTCACGTTGTAAAGCCCTGTGCCACATGCAACCTGCGTCAGGTTTCATGTGGGTGTTCCGTCGCAGTGTCGGCATTCCGTCGGAGGAAAGCCTCGGAAAAGTGACGCAGTAAAATCTACATGATTTCACTCAGTCACTTTTCCGGAGCCGCTGCGTCAAAACACTGCGCCTGCTTGAAGCAGGCTTAAGGCGTGACGCAGCATGTTGGCGATAGGCCGAGTTGGAACAGTGCGGGAGTTGGGTAGCGCCCGCAACACGACTCTCGCACTGCGCCAACCTTACGCCGGCAGAAACGTCACACATCTGCCTATCTGTGCGCCACGGCGCATCAATGGTGGCTCACGGGTAGTTTTGCGTGACGCATCTTTCTTGGCGTATCCCTGCTGATTTGCAGGGATGCTCCAGAAGTTGTACATCTGCCCCTCTATATTTAGGAGTTTAATGGCAATCATTACTGACCTTCCCATATCCCAAGGATCTACTTTTATCTCAGTTTCACTGGAGAGAGGAGCAAAGCGGCTCATACCAGAGGACAAAGTACTCTACTGCTCGCAGTAAGCTTCCTATCTCATACCGGTGTCTGTATCATGATGATGCTAACTATATAAGTGAGCTCCTAAGAAAATACAAAACATACCCAGCTGTGCTAAGATAGCGTATTAATAATGCATTACAAAAATCTACGGTGTAGTACAAAACTCTGAGCTCTTGTGCCTGCAAGAGACTGCTGCCCTTGCCACACTAGGTCTAGTACCAGTGACTAAACATGGCTGCCTACTCACACACGCACATAGACACACACATACATAGATCACTCCATCATGAGACACTCACAGGTGTTATTATACACCCTCTATTCCCCAATGTGCACGATCTTAAATTCTACATTACTTGTTATCCAATGACTGTCAAGTATTGGGCTCCTAGCTGTGTATGAAGTGGGAGAGGTGTGGCGCAGCGGCCAGAGTGGCTGACTCCGGGGCATGGGGCCCGCAGTTCGATCGCCGGTGGCAGCTCAGCTCAGCATCATGTGGCTCTGGGCAATAGCTCACTCAATCTCCAGGACGGCCCCCAGCGCTTGGGCACCCTTGAGGGGTGATAGGTTGGCGCTTTACAAATACGGATTATTATAATTATGAGGTGTATAATATAAAGGTTCCCACATGTTATTGTAGCGCCAAGAATTGCAAAGTTAATACAATGGTTCTCATTTTAACACACTACCCCACAGATTCTGACAAAACCAGCTCACGCTAATGACATTGAACTTTTTCTTGCTTTTTGAGTAAAGTAGAACGGTGTCAGGTCAAGGAGGATGAATGAAGACTTTAGTGAGGTTTTTTTTTTCACCACCAATAACCATGTTGCCAACAATCACAATGTCTTTCCCGGCAATACTAACGATAACAACACAGGTGACATACACGCAACCATTCCAACACTGAAGGAACTAGTAGAAGATAAGCTTAGGCTCTCATGGTGCCATTTAATTATTTATTCTGAAATTGGTAAATGACTGCCATCTGGAGACAGCAGCTTTCTTTACCTAAACTGCTTTTTGCCCAGTTTCTGTGACCAGCCTCCTCTTACCTCATTTGTAGATTTAAGATCCACTGTTGGGGAAGTTATTATTCTGAACAACAAAATATCCTTACTGTAATATTTCAGAGTATTTTCTTGATAATTGTGTGAAAACACTAGAGTTTCATTGTATCACTACTTTGATGCATACATTAGGGCTATTTGATTAAAAGAAACTGACAGCAATTGATCTATTTTATTGCCCTGTTTAGGTCTCCCCTAACAGTGCACATGTGCTGTTGCTGCGAGGGTATTGTATACAGCAAAAAGGGCTTGGAGCCCACCCATTACTTACAATTTGTTGGCTTGTCATTCTTTTTGCTGCCTCCTAATTGACCAGTATATGGCACATGTCACTTCCTTTTATTTCTCCAGAGCATGGGCCAAGTACAAATGGATTTCATTTGATCAGTGTCCCTCCGCTGCTCAAGCTGTGCTTCAGGGTACCCCCCCCCCATTTTTCTGTTGCATCATTTTCAATTCCATGCTACACCTTTGGTTTGCTTTGAACTTCCTCACTACAGGTTTGTTTGTTTTTGCCTTATTTTGTTGTAGAATTGGGCACAAATGAATGAATGAATGAATGAATTAAAAATTTGTATTGCGCAACTTAACCCGGAGGCATCAAGGCGCATCAGATGGAAAAGCAGCTGAGTGGTCGGAGGCATCTGAAAGAAGCAGATATTACGGGTAGGATTCTGCGAATAGCCAGGTTTTAAGATTTTTGACACAGACTATTAAAGTAGTTCGTGACTTTGCTTACCAGTTCAGTGCTTCCTTTCACAGCACCACTCAAATGGCATGGAATATTAAAGCAGTCCGTGTGATTAGATGTGTTTGTAGGCTGCGCCTCCTCTCTACGCATATTAAGTATGTGTCTGTGTAAAGCATATAGAGACCTGAAGTGGGCTACCATATTCTTTCCAGACAAGCATTCCAGTCACATGCTTCATGCAAGGCTGCCAATAAGCAACATAAACATTTTAGACACATCTGTGCCTTTTCAAACACAAAGTACGGGGCTTTTTAAAGTGCCTCTATTTTGGACAGCGCTGCAGTTAATCCATTTCTCCTTAAAACCTCTGTATACAGTCTGATATGTATTCCACCTCTTCTCTGCTCATACAAATAGGTGTATGTTCAAAGCGCTATAGTTTTGTGCGGCGCAGCAACTACTTCATTTCTCGTTAAAACCTGTGCCTATATCCTCAATCTCCTTTATATTCTACTGAGAGCGCTTTCAGGCGCCCTATATTGATATGCACTCAGATGCAAGACATGTAGCCCAACAGTCACAGCTACACTTCACTCCAACCTACCCCTCATCACAGCACTCCACCTCAATCTACCCCACTCCACCTCAATCTACCCCACTCCACCTCAATCTACCCCACTCCACCTCAAACTACCCCACTCCACTCCAATCTACCCCACTCCACCTCAAACTACCCCACTCCAATCCAATCTACCCCACCACACTCCACCCCAATCTACCCTACTGCCCTCCCATCTACCTACTCCTCCCATATCTATCTCACTCCACTATAATCCAATCTAGCCCACTCCATTCTTATGCACTCTACCCCACTACACTTCAATCTACCCAATCCGCCCCAGTCCACTCCAAACTACCCTACTCCAATGTAGACCACTCCCCTCCAATCTACACCACTCCACTCCAATGTACTCCACCACTCCATTCCAATCTACCCCACTCCAGTCCAGTCCACCCCACCAAAATCTGTCCCACTCCAATCTACCCCACTCCACCTTACTCTAGTCTACCACAATCTACCATACTACACCTCACTCTGCCACACTCATCCCCAATATACCACACTCCAGTCCACCC
The DNA here is from genome assembly GCF_964261635.1 of Lissotriton helveticus. Lineage (NCBI taxonomy): Eukaryota > Metazoa > Chordata > Amphibia > Caudata > Salamandridae > Lissotriton > Lissotriton helveticus. The sequence continues at coordinate 182,611,007 of NC_136068.1, read as the reverse complement.
CACCCCAATCTATCCCACTCCAATCTACCCCACTCCACTCTCCCTTACTCTAGTCTACCACAATCGACCATACTGCACCTCCCTCTACCACACTCATCCCCAATATACCACACTCCAATCTACCCCACTCCAGTCCAGTCCACCCCACCCCAATCTATCCCACTCCAATCTACCCCACTCCACTCTCCCTTACTCTAGTCTACCACAATCGACCATACTGCACCTCCCTCTACCACACTCATCCCCAATATACCACACTCCAATCTACCCCGCTCTAATCCACCCCAATCTACCCCATTCCACTTCAATCTAACCCACCCCAACCTACCCCTACCCTACTTAAATCTAGCCCAATCCACCCACCTCCAGTCAAGTCCAATCCACCCCACTCCAATCTACCCTTCTAGTCCGATCTGCCCCACTCCACTCTACCCCAATCTATTCCACTCCACTCCAATCTACAACTCTCCAATACCCCACACTCCTTCCTACTCTACCCCCACAACCAAATCCACCCCACCCCACTACCTTTTAGCCATGCTGAACAGCAGCCACAGTGGTGTACAACATGGCTAAAACACATTGCCAAAGCCAATAGCTCTTGCATAGGCAACACCTATTGACTTTGCCAATGCTTGTTTTTAAATCTAACTATGACAAACACATCTATAAAAAGCGATATGCATCAAAGCTATTTGATAATTCTAAAAACATTTTTTTGCATTGTATCAAATAGGTTTACGGGTACGGTGATTCTCTTTATACAAATTTTTAGGTCTTGCACATACACCATCTGTTTCACAACGTTTTGTTACAGTGGGCTAAGGGGCCGTGGGTTGCTCATCATTAGTTACCTTCATTGTCAGTCATATTTCCTTCTAATTTTTTAGCACATGTGACCTTCACTTCCCTTTCTTGTGTTTGTCATACCTATTGAGCGCAGAACATTATAAGTGCCCTTCAAATGCTCTGTTTTCAGGTGTTACATTTTTTGGGATTGAGGACTTTACAACAGTGCATGTGTTTTCCAGGTCTCTCCCTCATGTCCCACTGTGTAGCTTGTGTTACACATTACCTGCCTGTGTGCCTGCCCCCTACTGCCTTCCTGCCTAATGCTTCGGTAAGCCATGTTACTGTAAAGCCTGGCTTAAAGCCATTGCCAAAGTCATAGGTTTCATAGGCAAGACCTACTAGCTTTGCCAACGCTTGTTAATACTTTCATGTGCTCATGTTAACATGTTCCTAACATTACAAAGTGTGTGTATTAAACATCATCTCCCTTTGCTGAGGTGCGTGCTTCTTTGCTACCACCTCCCTCGCATATTCCATGGCTTCCACGTTCTGTCATGAAGGCATTGACCTTTAACCCATTTCCGGTCAGTGCGCACTGGCCTGAGCAATGTAAAGGAAAATTGACCTCAAACTTGGGGCCAGATTTACGAAGAGTTCACTCAACACAGAGCAGCAAGCAAAGTTGTCGCATTGAGTGAACTAGAGAGAGCAGAACTGTGCCATACTTACAAAGAAAAGGCACAGTTCTGGGCTCTCAATGTGCTGGCACACTTTATGCAGCCGTGTGCCAACACAGACACCCTTGAGTCATAGTACAAGGGTGTCTGGGTTGTGGTCTGCATAGTTTTTGTGCAGGAGGACCTTTCTTCATGTACAAAAACTATGCTTTAAGGCTATTTCCTGTATGTATGTGGATTGCAGAATGCAACTATAAGGAAACAGGCCTTTTGCAGGTTTCCCCGCCCCCCACTTTTTGCTCCCATTTGGTGGACGAGCTGCTGTTTTTAGGTTTCGCCCTGGGCGTTGCCCCGCCCACGGCGAAACCTCATGATTCTACACATGTACTTTGGTTCAGCCTCTGTCTACCATTGGCTAGCTCCATAAATGGAGGCTAGCCATTGGGAGACAGAGGCTGCCAATCACGCTTTCTCGTGAAAACGCGATTCGGGGGCGTTTCTGGGACTTTTTTTAAGTCCCGCCCCTTTGTCCCGGGACACGCTGTCATTGGCTGCCGGCCCGGGACACCCCCGTGATGTCATTCCCTGGGCCGCGCTGTGATTGGCTGGCCGGCCCGGGACCTGACTTGTTTAATTTGTGATTGCCACCTCTTATTTTCTTTTACTTTCTCAACTATCCCAATGGTATTTGCAACGTGTAAATATGTAAATCTCCTTATGTAACGTACTTAATTCTATTGGAAGGCGCTCTGGCAGCTTTGGGTAAAGTCTGCGCTATATAAAAATGCATTTAAAAAAAATACAAATAGGACAGAGTGGGAACAGCGCACTCTCACAGTATTTCCATAATTTGAGGTCCCCTCTCCTCGCATGGCGAAGCTTTAACGAGCCCACTTACCAGCACCAGTACACCAGAGGCGGGGGTCGGCGACGGGCTGAGTCCAGACTGGCAGAGAATAAGCGCCGACAGTTTAGAGTGCGGGAAATCCTGCCCTACGCACTAGTCACACCAGAGCACCTGGCATCACTGCTTTCGTTTCCTTGTAATCAGCTGATGTCCAGAAGTAAAGCGTGCGACGGACAGAGAGGGAAAAGCCTGCGGAGCACGACCCGTCCATCCCCAGCAGACTGCCATTCACTAACAGTGGCAGACGTTTGAACAGCACAATGTAATCTCACATCTATGTAAATAAATGTATTCTTGTTATTTTAAAACTTTTTTTCCAATCTTGTTCTTTGCCACTTCACAGCATTAAAATTGGCAACTCTTTTACGGTTATATTGTGGTTGTGCAAGTCTGACATCAACCTAAACGTTTCTTAAACAAACGCACATATTGAAATCACGTATTGCACCCTTAACAGCTGCTATTCAAGATGGCCATTAGAACAACACACACTAATGCGACGCAGTTATCACGTGACGCGCACGTCATTTCGACTTCCTGGATGTGTGCGGGATGACAGAGAGCCGCACTGGACCGGATAGGCAAGGCGTTATATGCAACCGCTAAATAAAAGCGTGGCTGCATATTGTAGAGCTGAAGAGTGGTTAGTGGTGTAGCTGGCAGGATGTCTCAGGGGTTTAGAGGGGCCAGAAATGGTGTCTGGTGGCTAGTAGAACGCGCTTATGGGGGTACCATACCAGGGTTTTGAGAGTTTTGTAGTGGGAGGTCTAGAGAAGGTACCTTGGTTCGTAGAAGTTTCTGAGTGCTGGCAAAGGGATCTTGAGGATGCTCGAGGGAAGAAGTGGGCTTGATTTCCTTAATTGCCCAGCTGGCAGTATGCTTTTGTGGAGCTATGTGCTTACATCATGATACGTAGAGGTATCTGTGAGGGCTAAGGTTTAGCTTAAAGTAGAGGGAAGAGTTGCGGCAGCAGTGTATGCGGGGTGGACAGTTTTGAGGCGTTTGACACTAACAAGAAGTGCGACCAGCAGTGCTGCAAATGGAAACAAGCATTGGTAAATGCAATAGGTTACGCCTGTGTGATTAATAATCATTTTTTGTTAAGTTTGAGCTTGGTAATCACTTGTGCAATATAAGTTACTGAAACTCCATAAAAGTGTTATGATTTGTTTTATGAGAAAGCCGATATATTGTGCAGTAACTGGTGGTAATATTATGCAGGAAGATTAGGTAAAGGGCAGAGGAAAACAAGCATTTACAGTGCAACGGTTTCGCCTTTGGAAAAGTTTGAGCTATTGGCATTGTAAATTACAAAAATTGTATTTATGTGTTGGTTTTGAAAACAAATAAATAAATGGCATTGTCATTTACATTGCCAATAGCTCTAACTTTTCCAAAGGCGAAACCGTTGCATTGTAAATGCTTGTTTGACTCTGAGAGTGCACTGAGGCCTGCTAACCAGACACCTGTGCCAGTGTTCTGACCCATTACAAAAGATATCTCCAATTGGATGCCCCAATTGGCAAGCACTGACTTACTTCTAAGTCCCTAGTATATGGTACCCACGGTACCAAGGGCATGGGTCCACCCAGGGCTGCAGCACTGTTTGTGCCACCCTGAGTGTGACAAAAGACAAAATGGCTACTAGCCTGCCACTACAGATTCAAAATTACTAGTTAGATGTTTAAACTACTAGTTCAACTTTTCCATTACCATTAATGGCAAAGCCACCACTTACTTCCCTCAATAATATATGTAAGTATCCCTAAGGAAGGCCTATAAAGCCCTATGGCAGGGAGCTGTATCTTTTTAAGCAAGACATATACGTTTATATATGTCTTAGCTGCAAAACCCCTACAGTTGAAATTTTGCTGATGAAAAGTTAGCAGCCCCATTGGCTAACACAGGACTACCATCTGCCATCCCAGCCTGGGTAACTACTGAATGGGACAATCTAAGTGGATACTGTAAGATATCATATTAATCATGGCATTACATCTGACTTGATGCTCAAGTCAAAATTAATGTCACTAATAAAGTTAAGTGACTTTTAGAAAGTTGACACTTTGTGCCCCAGCTCGTCCAGTGGCTTTTCACAAGTCCTGGCCAACAGCCAGCTTTCTGCCCCCTTGCACGAGCGACTACAAGGATTAGGAACAAATGCAGTTGCCGAATAGTGAGGTGTGACCTTCTTCCGAGAAAGGCTACTTGGGGTGTTAGCCCAAAAGGCGAGCTTCAAAGGGGAGGCCAACTTTGAAGGGCTGCAAGTGACAACCCTCCAGAGCAGGCTGCTTTTTATTCGTGTAGACAATTTGGAGATCGGGCCAGGGAGGGATAACCCATTCCCAAACCAGTTTTCCTGTGGCTGTGTAGCCCTTAGGCAGCCATACCACTGAGGTAGGCTACATAGCTACTCACAGTTGAGGGAAGCTTCAGAATATTGCACTCTGGAATTGTCAAAAGCCACACATCACCGGAACTTTGACACCAAAGAGGAGGGGAACTACTAGCCCATTGGCTAATGACTGTGTTGTACCTTTGGGGTACTTTCCTGGGATATAATGGGCACCCCAAACCTAAGTACATGTTGGGTTTGGAGAAAGGCCTGCCCTGCTGCCCTTGAAACTGCACGGCGAGAGGCTGCACCGTCAGAAGGACTGCATCTGCTGCATTTTGGGCTAGCAAAGTTTGGACTGTGCCTGTGACTCCTGATTTGGGGAAAAATTGATTCACAGACCCAGATCAAAATAATGACTCCAAGGGTAAGTCAGCTGGCCCCCTGGAACAGCACCACGGACATAAAAGCGGAGGAAGCCCAAACTGGCACAGCAGTAGCCACATCTGAGGAATCACAGCTGACTGCCGCCGGGCGCACCTAGACACAAATCCAAGATAGCCAAAAGTTCCACCCAAGTCTGCTGGACCCGGAGTGCTATCCAAGTCCATATTCGCTGCCCAAGAGAGACACTAGCCCCCACTAGAGACATTTGTTGTGACCGCTGTGCTGAGGGATCGGTAGCCCAGCCGCAGCTGGCCTTTTACTGCCGTAAAAACGATAATGATGGAACCCTGAGTGCAGTGGTCAAAGTCACCCCACCTCACCCGTGGACCGTGGAATCACTCGTAACTCACCCCCCACAACTGCACAGCTCCAGGGGCATCTTTAAGTATCTTTTCTGCCTGCACCCTCAGCATCAGGAACACTCCATTGTCGTCTATGGAGGTAATTTCCTAAAGGCTATAACTTGACTGGAAAAGGGCTTGGGTGGCCAGGTAACTGTCCAAAGTAAACTTACTGAACTCCTCAACCTCCACCCTGTTGGATTTGGTTGCCTAAGTCGGTCCGGCGTCCGCAAACTGTTTCAAATTTTCCAAAAGTTTGCAACTTTTTTTGACTAATCCTTGCTTGCTGTGGGATTAAATGGTCTTTAATGTTTTAAAAATCCAGAACCCTCCGGTGGATTTTGATGATCAAGGACTCTAAGAATTGTTGTTATGCCCTTTTCTTCCTGCATAACTTTCTTATTTCGTTGTTTGGTGTTGTTAAATGCTTTAAACTAAGTTTCTTTTTTAAGTTTTGCTGCTCGAAGCCTCAGCTACCGAGGTTCAAGCCTAAGGTATTCAAACAAGTCTGACTGGACCCAAGACAGTCAATCAATCAATCAAAGCATTTATATAGCGCACTACTCACCCGGAGGGTCTCAAGGCGTTGGGGGAGGAGGGTCCGCTACTGCTCGAACAGCCAGGTCTTGAGTTGCTTCCTGAAGGCGAGGTGGTCCTGGGTCAGGCAGAGGTGGGTCGGGAGGGAGTTCCATGTCTTGGCGGCGAGGTAGGAGAAGGACCGTCCCCCTGTGGTGGCTCTTTGGATGCGGGGGACGGCGGCAAGGGCGTGGCCGGTCGATCGAAGCTGGCGTTTGGGAGCGTAGAAGTTGAGGCGGCTGTTGAGGTATCCTGGGCCTTGGTTGTGTAGGGCTTTGTGTGCGTGGGTGAGGAGTCGGAAGGTGATTCTCTTGTTGACCGGGAGCCAGTGCAGGTCTCTCAGGTGTCCGGAGATGTGGCTGCGACGGGGGATGTCCAGGATGAGACGTGCTGAGGCGTTCTGGATCCGCTGGAGTTTCTTCTGGAGCTTGGCGGTGGTTCCGGCGTAGAGGGAGTTGCCGTAGTCCAGACGGCTGGTGACGAGGGCCTGGGTGACCGTCTTCCTGGTCTCGGTGGGGATCCACCGGAAGATCTTACGTAGCATGCGCAGGATGTTGAAGCACGACGAGGAGACGGCGTTGGCTTGTCTGGTCATGGAGAGGGAGGAGTCCAGGATGAAGCCTAGGTTGCGTGCATGGTCTGTTGGTTCGGGTGCGCTGCCTAGGGCGGGGGGCCACCAGGAGTCGTCCCAGGCGGAGGGTGAGGATCCCAGGATGAGGACTTCCGTCTTGTCCGAGTTCAGTTTCAGGCGGCTGTTCTTCATCCATTCGGATACCTCTTTCATCCCTTCGTGAAGGTTGGCTCTGGCGGTGGCGGGGTCGTTGGTGAGGGAGAGAATCAGCTGGGTGTCGTCGGCGTAGGAGATGATGTTGAGGTTGTGCTGGCGTGCGATGTGTGCGAGGGGGCTCATGTAGACATTGAAGAGGGTTGGACTGAGTGAGGAGCCTTGAGGAACGCCGCAGATGACTTCGCTGGCTTCAGATCTGAACGGGGGAGGCGGACTCTCTGTGTCCTTCCGGCGAGGAAGGAGATGATCCACTCCAGTGCCTTCTCCTGGATTCCGACGTTGCTGAGTCGCTGCACTAGTGTACGGTGGCACAGTGTCGAAGGCTGCGGAGAGGTCTAGGAGGATGAGGGCTGCTGTTTCTCCGCTGTCAAGCAGTGTTTGGATGTCATCGGTGGCTGCGATCAGGGCGGTCTCGGTGCTGTGGTTGGCCCGGAAGCCGGACTGCGAGGGGTCGAGGGATCCGTTCGTCTCGAGGAAGGCGGCCAGCTGCTTGTTGACGGTCTTCTCGGCGACTTTAGCAGGGAACGGGAGCACCGAGATGGGGCGGTAGTTCTTGAGGTCGGTGGGGTCGGCTGATGGTTTCTTTAGTAGAGCGCTGAGTTCGGCGTGCTTCCAGCTCTCCGGGAAGGTAGCGGTGTCGAAAGAGGTGTTGATGATGTCCCGCAGGTGGGGTGCGATGACAGCGTCGGCCTTGTTGAAGATGTGGTGAGGGCAGGGGTCGGTAGGAGATCCGGAGTGTATGGAGTTCATCGTGCGGACGGTGTTTTTGGTGCTGATCGGGGTCCAGGCGCGGAGGGTGGTGGTGGTGGTGGGGGGCGGTGGTTCAGTCGTGGCGTGCGTCGGTTGAGTGCTGAAGCTGTTGTGTATGTCCGCGATCTTGTTGTGGAAGTAGGAGGCGAGGGAGTTGCAGAGGTCTTGCGAAGGGGTGATGTCGTTGTTTCCGGCGTTGGGGTTGGAGAGCTCTTTAACGATGTTGAAGAGTTCCTTGCTGTTGTGTGCGTTGTTGTCCAGTCGTTCCTTGAATGCGGTTTTCTTGGTGGCGTGGATGAGTTGGTGGTGTTTTCGGGTGGCGAGCTTGAGGGCAGTCATGTTGTCCGGTGTAGGGTCTCTGCGCCATGTTCTCTCGAGGGCTCGGCAGTTCTTCTTGGAGCTCTTGAGTTCGTCGGTGAACCATGGGGCTTTCTTGCTACCGGGTCTGCTAGGCGGGGTCTTCAGAGGGGCGAGGTCGTCTGCGCAGTTGCTGATCCACTTCGCGAGGTTGGTGGCCGCCTGGCTTGGGTTCGTTGCGCTGGTGGGTGGGTTCTTGCTCAGGGAAGTCGCGAGCTGGTCGGCTGTGATCTTGTTCCAGCTTCTGCGTGCAGCCTGTTGCTGGTGGTGGTGGATCGTGGTCCTTCTGAAGCTGAAGTGGACGCAGCTGTGGTCCGTCCAGTTGAGTCCGGTGGCGTGGCTGAAGGCGATGTCCTTGCTGGATGAGAAGACGGGGTCGAGTGTGTGTCCGGCGTAGTGGGTGGGGGTGTTGACCAGTTGCTTGAGTCCGAGGTTGGCGAGGTTGTCCAGCAGGGTGGTGGTGTTGCGGTCGTTGTTGTTCTCCAGGTGGAAGTTGAGGTCCCCGAGGAGGATGTAGTCGGCGGAGAGGAGGGCGTGCGGGCTGATGAAGTCGACGATGTCTTCGCTGAATTGTGTGCGTGGTCCCGGGGGTCTGTAGATGAGGGTGCCTCTGAGGGTGGTTTTGGGGTTGATGTGGACCTGGAAGTGCAGGTGCTCGGCGGGTGCAAGGGTGTCGTCGGTGTTGGTCGTGATGCGGATGGTGTTCCTGTGGATGATGGCGATGCCTCCTCCGGTCTGGTTGATGCGGTCCCTTCGGATGATCTTGTAGCCGTCTGGGATGGCGATGGCGATGTCGGGTGCTGAAGAGGCATTCATCCAGGTTTCCGTGAGGAAGGCGACGTCTGGTGAGGTTCACCAGACGTCGCCTCACCTCACCAGACAGTTTTTGCGTGTATTTCATAATAAGGCAGCACAGGCATATCATATAATATACCCAAATCCTCCCAGCAGCATACTTGCAGAGGAAACCAAACAAGGAGAAATAAAGATACCTTTCCACCTTACGCCATCCTCAGGTAGGCACAGGATTTTGGCGTAAATCCACATCTACAAGTCTTTGTAGATATGGATTTTCATCATTAATTCAAGTCCAGGTCATCCTCTCACAGTATTTATATAGGGAACAGTTCTCTATTATGTAGCTCAAAATAAAAGGTACTTTCCAGATGGCTGTCAACTCCCCCAGTCAGAAAAGGAGGAACTTGGCATGTTGCTGTACAACAAAACCATAGCTCTCATAGGAAGACCTACTAACTTTCCCAATGCTTGTTAATACTTTCATGCGCTAGTGCTAACATGTTCCTAACTTTAAAAAGTGTGTTTATTAAACTTCGCTGGGTTACTTGCTTCTTTACTCCCACCTACCCCTCACTTTCCATGGCTTCCATGTTCTGTCATGAAGGTGTCCACCTTTACCCCATTTCCAGTCAGTGCGCACTGGTCCAAGCAATGTAAGGGTAAAGGAAAATGTATCTTAAACTTGGGCCCAGATCAGTAAGAGCTCATGCAACATAGGGCAGCAAGCAAAGTTGCTGCATAGAGTGAACTGGAGAGAGCAGGACTGTGTCATATCTACAAAGAAAAGATGTAGGTCTGGGTTCTCAATGTGCTGGTGGACTTTCGGCAGTCATGCACCAATGCAGGCACCCTTGAGCCACAGTGCATGGGTTTCTGCATTGTGGTCTGCATAGTTTTTGTGCAGGAATGGCTTCCTTCCTGCACAAAAAACTAGGGGGCATATTACCAACGTTAAGCGATATTTATCGCTAACGATGCTTAGCAACGAATTTTTTAACGCTAAGCATCGTCAGAAATTATCGCAGATAAACCTTGCTATTATCAAGGTTTATCGCAAATGCGATAAAAAACGGCCGCAATGCATGAATATCGCTGAAAAGTCAGCGATATTCATGCATTACCGAGCTAATGCTCTTAGCCATGTTATTCACCTCCCATTGGATAACCTGGCTAAGAACTGCTCAGGGCAGGTGTTAGTTTTTGGAGATATTCGCGCTTAGCGCAAATATCTCCAAAAGTTGGTAATAGGAGATAGCGATGTTAGCGACTGTTTCCAGTCGCTAACATCTTGGCACGCCCACTTTGCATGTCATTAGTGATAAATATCACTGACATGCAAAGTAGGGCCCAAGATGGTCGCTATCTCCTACTAGCTGTCGCTAACTGATGTTAGCGACAGCTAGGTAATAGGGAGATAATTTTATATCCGCTTTCTTGGCTTTTAAAGCCAAAAAAGCGGAGATAAACCCCCTTGATAATATGCCCCTAGACTTTAAGGCTATTTCCTAAATGTATGTAGGCTGCAATATGCGGCACACGTGCAAAGAGGAAACCAAACAAGGAGAAATAAAGATATCTTTCCTCCTTAAGCCAGCCTCAGGTAGCCGCAGGATTTTGACATAAATCCACGCCTAGACGTCTTTGTATATATGGACTTTCGTCATTACTTCGAGTCCAGTTCTTCCTGTAACAGTCTTTCTGTAGACAGCACTTCTCTATTATGTAGCTCAAAATAAACGTTTTCTACTAGATGACTGTCAACTCCCACCAGTCAGAAAACAGGAACTTGGCATGACAGTGTCCTGATTTCTAAAGCTTAACTGAATAAAACAAAAATAAAAATCAGTCCCCAAGGAGGGAGGGCCTTAGGAGTGTGACCGGAAGATCAGAACTTGAAGTAATGAAGATTACTAGTAAGTAACTGGGTGATTACCTACTCGTCCATCTTCCTGGCCCAGTCCTTACTTAGTGAGCCAATACCCAAGCCTAAGGTCAATGATTACTTATGCCTTACTTTAAATCAAAGCAATAACATCAAAACCACCAAATTTCAATGCTGTACCTATGAATGTTAATGATAGAATAAATTAAACTAAAAGGGATGAACAGAAGACAAAACAAGAGCTATAAACTCTGTTGATGCTTCCCCAAATAACTGAAGTTGATAGTGTTACATAAAGGATGTTCAATGTTTGTCATTAACTGGTTATTTACCTGCGAAATAACACATCCTTTAACGGCTTTAGGCACTTTACATCGCGGCCGGCATGCTGTGTTAATTCAATGCTCCATTTTCTATGGTTACTGGGTACGATGACACTACTTGTTACTGCTGCCGGCCTGCTTCCTCAGGTTGTAGGCGAAAAAGCTGTGTACTAATTATGTGACTCCAATAAAGGTCTTCAAAAAAAAAAAAAAAAAAAAAAAAAGTATGTGGTGTAGTCTAGCTCACAGTACAGCAGATCTAGAGAGGATCCTTTAAACAACACCCATGAGGAAGTGTTAAACTTGGCATCTTTTGACGCAATTCCCCTGAGTTTTTTGCTTTCTGACCTCCCAGTTCTGATTCTGTTTGTGCTTTCTTAATGATACTGCACACTTTTCTCACTGCTAATCAGTGGTAAAGTGCAAGTGCTCCTGTTGTAAAATGTGTTATGGATTGGTGTTTCCATGATTGGCCTGTTTGATTTATGTGTCAGTCCCTAGTAAAGTGCAATGCGTGTGCCAGGGCCTGTGAATCAAATGCCGTTGGTGGGCTGCAGCATGGGATTGTGCCACCCACACAAACGGCTAGTAAAAGGTAACTCAGACCCGCCATTGTGGAGTCGGCACGCAGTTTGTAACTGCCATTTTGACTTGGCCAATGTACACACTTAAATGCGTATCAAGAGAGAGAGAGAGGACCAGATAGCTAGTCCGTATCCCCGAGGTTTATATATGATTAATCAAAAGGAGACTAGCTCATCTATTACAAAATTACCGAAAGTAAATTTACCGAAAGTAAAGGACTTTGGTATGTTTTGTCAGGGGGTGGGAACACCTGGTAAGTGTGTTCATGAAGCCCTCACCCACCAACCTAGTTGGTGGCATGCTTCATCATCGGGCCCACCCAGTGACACCTAGCGTGTCCCGGGTGTGCTTCGACGCCTGATTACAGCGGAGCAGGTATGTTGCTGAGTGTGCAGTGAGAAGTGTCAGAGTAGTGATGTTAAAACGGCTTGGCGGGGGTCCCAGTACCCAAGGGTAAATTAAACTTTAATACTTGGGCCTCCGTCAGCGGTTAAAAATAAGGCTATTGGATGTTGGAGGCGAGTTACGACCTCTCACATCCAGTGGTGGGTCGACATGTTTCAGCCAGTGCCTTATGAATATGCTGGCTTTCTTCAGGACCTAAATAAAAAGGTGTGGCTAAAACTAGTGGGTGTGTAATTCAGACTGTGTATACACGCCCTAAAGTGTTTATCTATGTGTGAGAGGGGGGATTCCCTTCTCAAAAACACGCTTGTTTTAGCAGTTTTTGGCTTCAAGGTTGAGAGGTGGCAAGGGGTTGACCAGCTTTTCTGGGCAGAGCATGCTCTGGACCTGTAGTGCCTCCTTCGCAGTATGCGAAGGAGGCACTACAGGTCCAGAGCAGGCTCTGCCCAGAAAAGCTGGTCAACCCCTTGCCACCTCTCAACCTTGAAGCCAAAAACTGCTAAAACAAGCGTGTTTTTCATAAGGCACTGGCTGAAACATGTCGACCCACCACTGGATGTGAGAGGTCGTAACTCGCCTCCAACATCCAATAGCCTTATTTTTAACCGCTGACGGAGGCCCAGGTATTAAAGTTTAATTTACCCTTGGGTACTGGGACTCCCGCCAAGCCGTTTTAACATCACTACTCTGACACTTCTCACTGCACACTCAGCAACATACCTGCTCCGCTGTAATCAGGCGTCGAAGCACACCCGGGACACGCTAGGTGTCACTGGGTGGGCCCGATGATGAAGCATGCCACCAACTAGGTTGGTGGGTGAGGGCTTCATGAACACACTTACCAGGTGTTCCCACCCCCTGACAAAACATACCAAAGTCCTTTACTTTCGGTAAATTTACTTTCGGTAATTTTGTAATAGATGAGCTAGTCTCCTTTTGATTAATCAATGTACACACTTGCCAGTTCCTCACCTTCCCATTTCTTACATGTCAGCCACCCCGAACGTAGGCCCAAGGTACCCCTGTGGGCCGGGTGCAGGGTATGTGAAAGGTAGGACATTCCCTGGTGTGTGTGGCATGTCCTGATAATGAACTACGTCCAATTTCGTTTTTCACTATTGCAAGGCTACCTGTTCTCCATAGGACAGAATGGGGAGTCTGTTTATAACCTCTGATAAACATAACTGGCCTGGGGGAATTAGGTAGGAAAATAAAGTTTAGTATGCCTGAACTCAGAATTTAAAGATGCATCTTTTAGTGAAGGTGATTTTTACATTCTGTGTTTGAAAATACCACTTTTAGAAAGTAGGTATTTTCTTGCTCAGTCATCCCATGTGCCTCTGCTGGAATGTGGATTGCCTGTCTGGGTTTTGGATGACAGGAGGCGGGGAAGTGGCTCCAATAGTCTAGGTGGGCCAGGAAAGGTCTGAATAGACCTGGACTGCAATTGGGGAAGGGGGAGGAGATTTCCTTGCACCTCAAAGGGTCTGGTCTGCCTCTGACCATGCCGTCTCCACCTCTTGCCAGGAAGTCACACCAGAGAAGGCAGAATTGGCTCTGGCTGGGCACAGACACTCTCTGGCTAAGAGATCAAAAAAGTTTGGGATATAAATATTGAGGCCCATATCCCTTACTTTTAGAACTCTTTTGGACCAAGAAGACGGCAAAGAAGAAGAGCCGTAGAAGCTGTGAGGAGGAACTACCATTTTGCTGTGTGCTTTGCTGTGTTGGCCTGCAGTGGCAGCTTCTGTCTTGGGCAGTGAAAGGACTGGACTGAACTTTCTGCAATCTACTTTGTGAGTTTCTCCAAGGGCTTGAGGTAGAGATTGCCCCCTGTTCAAGAAGTCTCAGGAACAGCAAATTCTTCAAGCTCTTCTGCCCTCAGCACTGGGGATTGTGTGTTTTGTGCTGCAACAGAAGAAAAAGCCACCCGACGCCGCCTACGACAACGCTGCTGACTCCTTGTCCTGATGGCACTGCAGAGGGCACCACCACAACGCAGCACCACAACAACCCTGGTCTCACCGACAACACCTGCTGACGTCGCCACCGTGCCGCTGCTCGCAGCACGACCTGTGGGCATCGCACTCCGCACCGCCTGGCTTCACGACGACGCCTTGGTATCCCCGGCGCCGCCGCTCCATGCCGAAATCTATGCTGCTGCTTGCACCGTGGTTCGAGGGCACCGCTCGTAAAGTTACATGATGCACCACCCTCATCCCGCACTGCAGCCTTAGCCTACCGATGCCGGCACCATCGACTCCAGTTCATCAGCCGATAACAGCGCTTCAGCCCCGATGACGCCACTGCTTGCAACGTGACCTGCCAGCACCGCGAAGAGCACCACCTTCACCTCGCACCATGACCCTGGTCTTACCAACAACGCCATCTGACGCCACCACCGAGCCGCTACTCGCACCGCGACCTGAGGGCGCTGCATGCCGCACAGCTGCACTTCGCACCGCAGCACACAACGCCAGTGCTCCCGACTTCGACAGAGGGGAGTTCGACCTGCAACGCATGTGACTTAAAGGGCCCGATGACTCCTGCACCGACCTCCAGAACCGACGCCTGCGGGCGCCGTGTTTTTCAGAAGCTCAACGAGAGGTCGCCGACGCCCTGCATTTCTAAAAGTTACTGTTTGCGGGTCTTTCCGACACCATAGCTGGCCCCCAACGCCGCGGTCAGCCAGAACTGTTTGGATTTGTTTCCTTACGGCGCCGTGATAACCACGTACGGAGCTACCGACATCAAGGACCTATTTTTCAAGCATATTTTCATAATTGAAAATTTTTAAATACTGTATTGTGGATTATCGTTTTTGGTCTTGTCTTAAATATATAAAAATATTGGATATTTTTCTAAACAGGTGTGGTGTCCTTTTGCAGTGCTTACACTGTATTTCTACTCCGGACCCGGCTATATATGCCCCAATACCAACATTATGCAGTGGTTTTCCCATCCCATTTGTTAGTTATAGAACTGCCGTCTTCCCAAGTGGTAATTCCACTCTAGGGACTGCTCTTTTCACCATGGTCCTACCCTTTCCCTTGACAGCTGAGACCTAGCCATTTTGACTGATGCCCGGTGGAGCTACCTCACGAGCTAAAGGGGAGATGGGCTATGGATTCCCTCCTTGACCATCACCTACCCAGCTGGTCTTTGGGCAAACCCTCCTGCGTCTCTCCTGACCGTATCACACTCCTCCCCCTCCCCCTTCCCCTACCCCTCTCCGCTCTACTCCTCTCCTTTTTCCAGCTACTGACCTTTGTCCTCACCTGTCCTTGCCCTTAGCCCCCACCCTGTTTATCTGTGAACTTTTCCTCATCAATGGAGACCTAGCTATTTTGACTGATGCCCGATGGAGCTACCTTGTTTAGCTAAAGGGGAGACGGGCCATGGATTCCCTCCTTGGACGTCACCTACCCAGTCGGTCTTTAGACAGACTTCCTTTCGTCTCTCCTGTCGTCTCTGCCCTCTTCGTCCCTCTTCACACTTCCCCTTCCCCCTCCACTATTTATGTCTCTCCTTCTCTCCTATCTCAATGTATTGCTTATTTTTTGACATAATGTGTAATTGTTAGCATTTTCTGTTACATTGTGGAACCTAATGTAAAGCACTCTGATACCTTCGGGTCCAGCCAGCGCTATATAAAACTCTTTAAATAAATAAATATAGTTGACCAAAAATCCCCTTTCTAACAGTAAGCCATACCTCCTTGTGGAGTTACATTGAATGGATGAAGGCAGATCCGCCTTTGATGACTCTTGATTTCGGAATGTAAAACGTTATCCACCTTGAGAGAGTGGATGAAGTGAGATGAAGACCCTGCCCGTAGCTGACAAAAAGGGAGCCTACTTTCCTGAAGGGCCCCATCCTATCTAGATAGATTGAGATAGTTCTTTGTTTATTTATTTATTTTGAAAGTTTTATATAGCGCGAACATGACCACCGAGGGTATCAGAGCACTTTACAGATTATGCATCACAAGGTAAAAAGCATAGAAAACAGAATAACCAAAACAACAAATTCAAAATCAAAATTGTCCAGCATTTTTGTGAAGGCACAGCAAAACACATCATAAACAACAGAGGGAGAAAAGAGCACAGTCTAGAATTGTCTGACAGACTCATGAACAAGGTGGCTGGGCAAGAGTCAACGGGTATGGACCCAGAACCAGAGGAAGATGCCAGGCTAAGGCAGAAATGTCTTCATCAGAAGCCCTTTGACTTCGTTTTTGAAGAAGACAGTAGATGGGTTCACCCTGACTGCGTGGGAAGGGAGTTCTAGATCCTCTGAGCCATCCCATAGCAGGCATGGTTATAGGTCTTTAAAAAAAAATGTTTTGGGGAGGTTTAAGCAACATGGAGCTGGTGCTTCTGGAGGCTCTAGAACCACAGAAGAGTTCCAGTTTCTGCGCAAGGTACAACGGCCTCTTGAAGTAGATGGCTTTGTGAGCTATGCATGCAATTTTTAGCTATATCTGAGCTTCACATGGCAGCCAATTCAGTTCCCGCAAGTCCCGGGGAGATGTGGTGGTATTTTTTTGTGCCAGTTAAGAGTCTTGCAGTGGAGTTGAGGGTAGCCCTAAGAGGAGCTGTCCTCACTCTGGGCAGGCCACAAAGTGTAGCACTACCATAATCCAGCTTTGAGATCACTAATGCTTGAACTGCAATCTTTAGGTCATGAGCAGGGAGGAAGGGTTTGAGCTTCTTAAGTAAGCTGAGTTGGAAGTTCGCTCCTTTGGTGAGGGAACTGATGTGCTTCTGCATGTTCAAGATTTTGTCTAGAATGATGCCCAGAGATGATGCAGAGTCTACAAGGTGTGGTCTGCGGTTAAGGGCAGTCAGCTGATTCAACCATTGCTCCATGATGAGGGATTGGTTGTGGGGTGAGATCAGTAGAACATATGTTTTAAGACCATTGGAGTGGTGTGGCTCGCTGGTTAGAGGCGGCAGACCCCGGAGCAGAAGTCGGCCTGGGACCAGGGTTCAATTCCCGACGCGGCAGGGTCGTGCACCAGCGTCAGCAGACTTGACAATTCTCGCCTCGGTGCCTACTCTAACCTGGGGTCACACTCGGCAACTCTGGGCATTAGCTTGCCTAATCTCCACAACGGCCCCATCAACGCCGGGGATGCCTGGCTCCACCTTGGGGATTCCCAGTAGGGACCATCCCACAGGGAAAGCCAGGACGGGTTCCCCAGCGGTATACAGCGCCGGGATGCCCCTTTGCTGGGGCAGCTGTGCGCTTTACAAGTATACGACATTTAACATTTAACATTTAGCTTCATGTGATTGCATGTCAGCCAGCTTTGTGTTTCCAGCAGGACAGAATTGAGGGACTGGATGTCTTTGGGGGAGGCGATCTTCAGGTATAGTTGGGTATCGTCCGCATACATATGATAGCGAATGCTGGAGGATTTTAGGATTTCTGTCAGAGGCTCCATAAAGGTTAAAGAACATGGGGGACAATGCTGACCCTTGTGGCATCCCCAAGGTGACTGGAGCAGGGTGGGACAAGGATTGGTTCACCTTGAATCATTGGGATCTGCTCTGAAGAAAGGAAGAGAACCAGCTTAATACCGGCCCAGTCAGCCCCATCCTGTGTTCTAGGAGGTCAATCAGGTGATCATGTTTGACAGTATCAAATGCTGACAAAAGGTCCAGAAGGATCAGTAAGCATGACTCGTTGTGAACCAGCATTCTAAGCGCATCATCCACGATGTGCGTTAGTGCCAACTCTGTACTATGACCTGGGTGGAACCCAGATTGGTATTGATCCAGGAGTTGGAAATGGTCAATGTGATGGCAAAGTTGGGCAAGCACACATTTCTCCAAGAGTTTTGACAAGGTGGAGATGTTAGTGATTGGACGAAAGTTAAGTTGGTCCGTGGGATCCGCATTTGATTTCTTTAGGATCGGGGTAACTTGACCTGCTTTAAGGCAATCCGGAACAGCCCTTTGCATAAGAGGAGCATTGACGATTGTCGTCCAGAGTGTTAGTAAGGCGGATCTCACTTCCGGGAACAGGTTGGATGGCAGGGGGTCGTTGTAGTGATTGGAAGGTTTCAAGGTCAACATAATTTTGTGTATATTGTATTCATTCACGGTTTGGAACAAACTCCAGGATGCATTCTTTTTGAGGCAGCAGGGTTGTGAGGGTTCAGTGATATTGAAACTGAGGGACAAAGAGTGATCAGCGGCCCGCTCAAGACTTGATCATGAGCCGAGCGTAGTTCAGACTCGATCTTAATAGTCTTCTCCGTGAAGAAAACAGCAAATTCTTCACAGTTCTGCAGTGTCCCTTGACCCGGGGGCGAGAGGTTAGGATGATTATTAGATTGGGACTTAATGATTTTGCACAGTTTTTTCAGACATTTTTAGCTTGATCTAGTTGAGTTCTGAAGAAGGTAGCATTCGAGCACATGATGTGTTTGCTGTATATGCTTCACAAGGATCTCAGGTGACAAAGATGTTCAAGGGAGGGATACAATCACCACTTCCTTTCTGCAAGTCTTAAATTTCTTTTTTCGGCATTAAGACTATCATTGAACCATGGTTTCGGGAGCTTAGCAGACACTCTTTTAAGCAGAAGTGGCGCCACGGAGTCAAGTACATTAAGCATTGCATGGTTATAGTGGGCCGTCAGGTCATGGATATCATACATGTTCAGGGGTAGGGGGGGGGCAAGATGTTATCAGAGAGCTCCGTCAGGTCTTGTGCGTTGATGTTCCGTAAACATCTTTTTAACTGTGTTGGGGTCTTAGGTTGGGATCTGCTTGCTCTTACCGATTCAAGGACGAGAAAGGTGATACAATAATGGTCTGTCCAGTCACAAGTGGGGGTTCGCCTCCAGGCTGAAGGAGTTTGGCTTACCAATGACAAGATCTAACATGGCTCCTTTGATATGTGTAGGGCTGTCACATATTTGGATACGGTTACGGTCAAGTAGGAAGGATTTAAGGCTATTGACCAGCACGTTGTTTACATCATTCCAGTGGATGTTGAAATCACCCAGGAAGATCAGAGTGCCCTGGAAATCCGTGTTGGCCGAAATAACGTCCATGATCTGTTCTGTGAAGGGAAGGTTGTCGCAAGGGGGGTGGTAGAACGTGTGCGGTTTGCAAGAGTGATTGTTGCCCCCAGTCACTTCAATGCATAGGTATTCACAAGAGGGCAGAAGGTCGGCATGAAGGACTTTCACTAGTAGATTACTACGATGTAAGCATGCAATGCCTCACCGTGACCACGAGTTCTGTCCAACCTGATGATATCAAAGTTGGGAGGCATTAGAAGGTCAAGGATGGGAGCGGCTGAGTCATGTAGCCAGGTTTCCTCTTCACACTTCCCCTTTCCCCCTCCACTATTTATGTCTCTCCTTCTCTCCTCTCTCAATGTATTGCTTATTTTTTGACATAACGTGTAATTGTTATCATTTTCTGTTACATTGTGAAACCTAATGTAAAGCGCTCTGATACCTTCGGGTCTAGCCAACGCTATACAAAACTCTTTAAATAAATAAGTAATATCAGCATTACAAGGTCAAGATCTTGGACTAGAAAGAGATCTGCAAAATCCACAGCATGTTTAACAGCCAATCTGCAGTTCTATGAACATACCGTGTATGTAATGTTTCTTCTTCCTCAAAATAGAATTTCGAAGGAAATGCAGGAAGGAATAAGCAATTTGGCTTAAGTATAACCTTATCATGACAGAACCTCAAAAACAAAGGAGAGGCAAGTTAAGCTCGATTCCCTAAGCCTACGCCTTCAGTAGAGGGCAAGCAGAAAAAGGACTTTAGCCTGTAATGGCTCAAAGGGCGATCCACCAAAGCACGATGCACCAAGGGAAGGTCGCAAGAGGGAACCATGCAATGAGTAATAGCACATTGTATGTAACAACTCAGCACAGAGGAGGCTAATGGGGCTACTGAGGAAATGTCAGAATCCTTCAAAGTTTGAATTGACACTCACTGAACTCTGATAGTGGACTCTGCCAACCTCAACCTGAACACTTCATTTAAGAAATCTAAAGCTTTGATAGGATCACTGGTCTCAGAGGATAAACCTCTATCTTTTACCAGGACTCAAAGTTCTGCCAATGGCGACTGTAGGTCTTCAGGGTGGAGGGCTTCCGTGAGGGTTGGATACTTTCGGTGACTTCCCTTGAGCATACGTGGGCTAAAAGATGTCACCTCTCAAGAGCCATACTCCCAGCTTCAGACATATGAGGGAGTCAGACTTGAGGATCGGTGATCTCAGTGGTCATGGTAGGATGAGAAATTGCCAGTAAGGGCAAACCTCCAGTTTCAATAGTAGGTTAAACCACAGTCACTTGAAGGATTCTGGTACCACTAGAGCTTTGGGTAGGTACTCAAAGCTGTGGGAATGAGGGGAAAAGAAGTAAAGGCTTAGAGGAGACCATAGGGCCAAGGAATGGTTAAATCATCTATTACCCAGGCTTATCTCGATGCAACTAGGTTGATAAACTGCGGGAGGAGAATATTTTTCTCTGTGGCAAACAGATGCAACCAAGGTTGACCGAACCAGAGGATAATACCCCAAAAGATAAGGGGTGCAAGGCAGAGAGCAACAGAGGAGGAGAACTTCTGTCTCAATTAGTCAGCAGGCCTATTCTCCTTTCCTGGAAGATAAACTGCAGACAGAGAACGTTGATTTCTCTAGGCACTAAGGGCCCGATTCACAGAACTAACTTAAGACAAAATCCTAATCTTACTACTTTTGGTATTCACAAAAGTTAGGATTTTGTCTTAAGTTTGTTTTAAGACAAACTTAAGACAGACTTAAGTTAGGATTTTGTCTTAAGTCTATCCTAAGTCTGTCTTAAGTTTGTCTTAAGACAACCTTAAAACAAAATCCTAACTTCTGTGAATACCGAAAGTAGTAAGTTTAGGATTTTGTCTTAAGTTAGTTCTGTGAATCGGGCCCTAAGATACATCATCTGGGAAAGGAGAAAAAGTGGAGACTGTACCCCCCGACGGATGAGGTATGCTCTGTTCTCTGTAAGAACACAGACAGAGCGACTCTGTATGAAATGAGAGAACAACAGCAGAGATGTATCTATAGTGGCCAGTTCCCTCCAGTTGGGGGATTGCGGCCTTGCTAGATGGGTCCATATGGCTTGGGCTTTTGAATTCTCGACGCTGCTGGCATCTGTCATAGGATTGTGACAGGAGGAGGAGTTAAACAGTAACCTTTGGATAGATTCTCCAGAAATAGCCACCACTGAAGATCCTGGATAGCTATCTGGTGTCACAGGCACTGTTCCCAGTAAGGTGCACGTGTGCACCTCTGTCCTCCAAAGCGTGCAGTGCTGTGTGTGAAGTGGGCGCACACAGCCACATCCCAGGAGAGCGTTTGTGTAATGAAAGGCAGAAAATGCTCCTGTACTTGCTGCCTTTCTTTTCTAACTAGAGCCTGGCTGTGAGGCCGATTGTGGGCCTTTTCAAAGTATTTATGTTAATCACAGGGCCCGTCAAGGGCTGCATTTAACATAAATACTTTCAAAAGGCAAACATCAGCCCCACAGCTCTATTTAGAAAAGAAAAACAGCAAGTCTACAAACACGAGGTGTGCTTTCAGAATTATCTGAAAGCACACATTCGTGCTTTTAAACTTAATGCATTTCTTTTCTAAATAGTGCATGGCTGTGGGGATGATTATCTGCCTTTTGAACGTATTTATGTTGAATGCAGCCCTTGAGAGGCGCTGTGATTAACACAAATACTTGCAAAAGGCTCAGAATCAGTCCCGCAACTGTGCTGTAAGAAAAAAAATACATCAAATTTAAAAGCATAACGTGTGCTTTCAGATGATCCTGAAAGCACACGTTTGTAGACTTGCTGCATTTCTTTTCTTAATGCAGCACTGCTGCGGGGCTGATAGCGGGCCTTTTGAAAGAATTGATGTTACTCACAGCGTCTGCCATGGGCTGCATTTAACATAAATTCTTTCAAAAGGCAAACCATCAGCCCCGCATTTAGAAAAGAAATGCAGCAAGTTTTATATATTGCGAACTCAACCCAAAAGTATTGGAGCGCTTTACATGATTTATTATTATTTTGTTTTGGTATGCTTGGAGAGATTAATTGATTTGCCCAGAATCACAGGATGTACAGCTGACCTGAGACTCACAGCGCATCTCCTAAGTCGGCAGCTTTAGCATTAATCCAAAACCTCTACCATAAGAGCAGAAGCATTTTCAATATTATATACAACTTTATGCAACAAACAACCAATGACAAAGCCAATAGTCCTGGCCTCTTGTAGGTGTAATGTTACTGGTATTATATATCTGGATGTAATAACAGAAGAAGCAAAATATCAGTCGGCTGGCACACTATGCTAAGCACAGATTTCTAGCTTAATTGCTTTTAAGCTACGCCCTTAATTGCATCGGTCACCCCCCTTTGAGAGACACCCGAGTTTTTCATCCCACTTAAAGCTCTGGTCTACACGTGCGGTTGGGTTCTTGGCGCTCATAGCTTGGGCTACAGCGCACAGAGACCTTACTTGGCACACACAGAGGAACAAAATTAGAGGGAAGATTGGTCACAGGTACCAATGTTGCTTAATTCTGAGATATTGGGTCCCAGTGACAAAGATGGTGTACCAAAGGATAAAGGTTGAGGGAACCCCCTGTAGAATTTCTAGCTATGAGGCTACCTTCCATTAGCTGCATAGCCGGTCTCGCTGAAGCCTGATATTTCGACAGAAGGCTTGAGAGATGGGATGCTAGCTTGGATCTTCTGTAAGCAAAACCTCGCCTAGGTTTGGCGGAAACAAGGCCCTGATGAACTTGAGTGACTGTGAAGGCTGCAGACTGAATTTATTGTTGTTTAGATGAAATCCATGTTTCATAAGCCAGTCACAAATTTTTCTGGACATGATTATGTGCTTTAAGAAAAAAAAGAAGCAGCCATTAACCATTTAAGTTAAACTTGAATTTCTCTTGAATGTAAAATACCCATCAGTGAGGCCTAGAGCTTGGTAAAACCCATTGGTCCTGAGGAGAGGCCAAATGGGAGCACCCGGAAATGAAAGGAAACTGCTACTTACCAGTATGCATTTGTTCATGGCATGTAGAGCTGTAGATCCGCATACTTTTGCATAGATCGACATCTGGTGTTGGGCTCGGATATTTGCACTTTGTTATTGCAGAAGTCTTTGTAGTCACGAGATAGGTGGCTCCTCCTTTGGTTAATAGTGCGCATGGGCATCGACTCCATCTCCAGATTGTTTTCACCATAAAGGGTGATGATGGAGTTAGTTAGAATTAGAAAAGATGTCCATGTGTAATGTATCTAAGTAAGATAGTACTGCAACACATATAGGTGTCCGGGGAGGCAGGGGCGTATGCAGATCTACATGCCAAGAACAGATGCATACTGGTAAGTAGCATTTTACATTTGCTGCATATGAGCTGTAGATCGTATACTTTTGCATAGGCTATACAGCAGTTACCCCGTTAGCGGTGGCTACCTGTATGTGTTGCAGTAGTTTGAAAAAGTGTTCTTAGTACAGCCTGGCCCACACTAGCTTGTTGTTTTGCCTGCACATCTACATAGTAGTGTTTTGTGAAAGTGTGCGGTGTAGACCATGTTGCGGCTTTGCAAATGTCATCCATGGGGATGTTTCCTAAGAATGCCATGGATGAGGAGCGTGGCTTGGCGCCGATGCAGATGGCCTCTTAGTTGCGAGCTCCGCCGGAGAAGCAGCTTAAATCCCCCTAAAATCTGCACATCATCCGGCAAGATGCACGGCCATAAGGCGTGAAGAGGACTGCGAGTTTGAGCGGCGCCGAAATCTACGCCTTTGAGGCGCTGTGCGCCCCCGATGCTGCTGTGAGCCTGGTACGAGCGGCGGCAGCTGGGAGCACCCGGAGGATGAGTGGTGGGTCTCCCACCACCCGATCACGCAACGTCCCGGCGTAGGGGCCTGTAGCGGCGCGGCCAGGCCTTGGCGCCCTTGACTGCCCAGCTGCGACGGGCCGCAGCCCCTGTGGGGCCTTTCGTGCTGTCCTGGTGGTCCTGCTCGGGGGCTTGGGAGCGCCTACGCTGCCGCGACGCTCCGGGGGCCTAAGGAGGCGGTCTGAAGGGGGCAAGGGGCGGAGCCTCTCATGGCACGATCCAGCCTGCGATTGTGGCCGGTGGAGGTGCCTGCTCGTGGGAAGGAGTCGGAGCGGGAGAACCCTTCTGCCCCCCGCACCATAGCGACGCGGGAGGGCCGTGTGGCCCTTGGCACTACAGAGGGAGAGAGCACAGCCTGCAACAAGGACTGAGGACTACTGCTGGGTAGAGGACGCATCGGCGGGCCTCAATACACTGTACATTGGTGGTGGCTGGCTTGACGCGGGGCCCATTGGTGAGGGTACTCGTCCTTGTGCCCCAGCAACTGGTGACCTACCAGGTTATCCTGGAGAGGAGAGAGGCCCCTGAATAGTCTAGGCAGGGTGAGCCACGACCTGCTATGGGCCCCCGGTGACCCCAACATTGGCAGACCCTCGTGCAGAGGTGGGGAGGAGTGACAAGTCGCCTGCGGCTTGGTGAGTGACCGGGGATTCGCCTAGACGGTTGGTGACTATATGGGAATCTGAGAGCGCAACCCAGGTGGTGGACAGGGACACACGCAATGGACATCCGTTACCCCTCCTGGGGTGCCCAGGTGTGAACTGGGGGCCAGTGGCCAAGAACGGAGACCGGGTCGGAGTGTGACGCACGCTCGTGATTGCTGTATGGTGGCCAGTGAAACTGCCAAGACAAGCGGACAAAGAACCTGTTGGACGACTGTAAAACCACTGTCTGTGTCCGCCTGCGGAATGCTCGACCTCTGTGGAGCCGGCTGGCAGCACCCAGGCGAGAGACCTAGCAACATGAAGCCTAAGAGGGCTGAGGCTGCTCAAACGAACAAGCTCGATAAGTATGCGGTCCCGTTGTCGGCCCCTCAGACTGAGGGATCAGCGGGGGCCAACCTGCGCAGGCTGAGCCATCCATGGCCTCAATAAAAATCTGGGGACCACGCTTGAGACGAAGATTGACAGGATGTCCATCGAAATGAATCGGATAGGGGCTGATCTTAACAAGACATTGGATAAAGCCAGGACCAATGAGACCGACATCAGGAAGCTCCAGGCCTCCTCTAAGAAGCTCGAGCAGAGGGTTAACGAACTTGTGCACCAGCACCGCCAGGTGGCCTTGAAACTCGAGGACCAGGAAGGGAGGGCCCGACGGAACAACATTCGGGTGGTGGGCGTTCCGGAGGATTCAGAAGGGCCTTTCACTGTTTTTTAGTGTTGGGTGATGACGCCTGGGGGGTGAGGGGTTGAGTTGGTCATGCAGGAAATGTGCATATGCAATGGTGCGGTGTTGCAGCAGCTACAGATTGCTTGTTAAGATAGGAGTGGGTTGGTCACGCGAAGAATGTAATGATGTGCTGGTTCGATGTCACAAGGATATCGGATTGTAGGCTACCATAACTCTTACTGATGGCTACGAGGTGGGATAAGAGTCTTAAAATACTTAGCTGGAATGTCAACGGGTTGGGGGACAAGCCTAAGAGGTGTGTGGTCCTTCAATTTGTCAAACGGCACCTCCCGGATGTGGTCCTTTTACAGGAAACGCACCTGGTTGGCAACAACTGCCATGCGCTAAATAGATGGAGATATACATTAGCGATACATGCGGGCTTCACCTCGGGGTCTCGGGGGTGGGTATACTCTCACTCGTGGACATTTTCCATTTGTTGTTGACCATTCGGAGACTAATCCACTGGGGTGCTTTGCAGCACTCTCTGGGAGATGGGAGGGTCGCAGACTTAATTTGGTAACGGTCTACATGCCGCCGGGTCTCCAAACTGTATCATATCTTGACTTGGGCAAGCTTCTCCTTTCCCTTCCTGAAGGGCAGCTCCTGATTGGAGGAGACTTTAATGCAGTAGTGGTGAGGGGACTGGATAGGAGTCCACCGCGGGACATAGCTACTGGACATATGTGGCTATCTAATCTGCTTGACACATTCAGTCTAGTTGATCTCTCGACAGGACACAGCCATTCAAGAAATTAAACATCTAGCACAGGGTATCTCTGATCACTCCCATATATGGGTGCACCTCACTATTGGGGAAAGAGGGTAGGCTGTGTGGTACCCATAAACCCCAGGTACCTTCACAATCCTGAGACTCGATCGAGACCTACTTCCAGGAAAACGTTGGGTCAGTGGAGTCCCCAGTCGTTCTCTGGGAAGCCTTTAAAACCGTGCTAAGGGGTGAAGCCCTCTCAGCGATTGTGGGGCACCATAGAGAGAAAGAGGCACAATTGCTAGCCGCTGAACAAGACTTGCTCACATAGGAAGGGGAGGCGCAGAGAGAGGGGGACCCAGGAACTCTGCATCGGATGCTGCTTAAAACGGCAGAATACAAAGCGCTGGCCACCGACGCTGCTAAAACACTGGCACGGGATAGAGATGGCAGGCTATATGATCAAGGGGACAAAGCAGGCAAATTAATAGCCTGGTTAGACAAAAAGAAGCAGGCGCAGAAAGTGGTGTCTGAGCTCTGGACTGACTCGGGTGACCTTCTCGTTGAACCACAAGAGACAATTAGCGAATTTGAGGCCCATTTCAGAAAAGTGGTTAGCAGGGGATCCGACCTCCCAGAGGAGGACTCCGTAGCACTCCTAACTGACATAAAGCTCCATACCCTCTCTGAGGAGGATCGAGAGGCTCTGGAGGGGGCACTCACAGTGGAGGAACTGGCCAAGGTGATCAAAGATCTCCGACCTGGGTCCCAATGGCCTCCCTATCGAGCTCTACAAGCTCAAACCCGATTGTCTAAGTCACCACCTTAAAACTATGTTCGAGGAAAGTAAAGACCAAGGGATACTGCTGAGAGACCAGTGCATGGCAACGTTGGTGGCCATTCCAAAAGAAGTTAAACCTAGGGAACTGTGTACTTCTTACCGCCGATATCACTGTTAAACGCCGAGCCCAAAATCCTCGTGAAGGTGCTGGCTAACAGGATTAAGCCGATTATCACCACTCTAGTCCATGCAGACCAATCGGTCTTTATGCCGCACCATAATACCGCGCTCAACTTACGGCGCCTCCACGGAGTCTTAGGATGATGCCACACGATCCAGGAAGACACGGTGGTGGTATCGTTAGATGCCGCAATGGCATTCGACACGCTTGAGTGGCTTTATATGATAGTGGTTCTCAAAAAACTGGGCTTTGGTCCAAATTTTATTGGATGGGTATGCCTCCTCTATACTGCGCCCTTAGCACAGGTGGTGGTGAACAACAAAATTTCGGAGGTGTTTACGTTGGAACGAAGAACGCTGCAAGGCTGTCCCCTTTCACACCTACTTTTTGCCCTCTATCTAGAGCCACTGGCGGCCTGGATACGGCAGGACCTCTCTTTGCGAGGGGTCAAATGGACAGAAGGTTGGGAGGACAGGATTTCATTTTATGCGGACGATATCCTCTTATACCTCGTGTCCCCTTCCAAGTCCCTTAAAGTGGCCTTTCACATTTTTACCAGCTTTGGGAGGAATTCGGGTTATAGCATTAACTGGGGGAAATCGCTCCTCTACGTTTTCCACGGGGACCCCCCTGACAATCCCGAGCTCTTGTCCGATTGCAGTGGCCGTGGTGGGATTCATGTATTTGGGAATCTTCATCTCTAAAGATAAGACAAAGCGCTATGAAAAGAACCTCCTGCTACCTCTGCAGAGTTTCAAAAGGGATGCCACAGTCTGGAAGAAACTCCCACTGCCCCTACTGGGTAGGGCAGCGCTTTTTAAGATGATGGCGCTGCCACGATTTTTATATGCCCTCCAAAACTACCCCGACTTGGTCCCACATAAGTATTTCACAGAACTTGAGGCCACCCAAAGAGACCTTTTGTGGGTCGGTGCGCCTCGAATATCACTCCAAAAACTCACATTGGGATGGTATGATCGCTCCCCGATATCCGGAAGTACTATTGGGCAGCACATCTCTCAGCTATAAATCAAGGCACGTATTGTGGTGGGGATGATCCCGGATATGGGATGGATAAGTGACTCCTCCCGGGTGGGAACTTTGAAGCTGCACTCTATTCTAAACCAAGTAGATACCCCCTGACAGGGCCCACTAGACACTTTGTCCAACTTTGGCATATTGTCCACTGTAAATTGGGATGGGCTGACAAACTGACGCTGGCTACCTCGCTTTGGGTCTCTGAAAAGTTGGGTACCTTGGGGCGCACCAAAGGATTCCACAACTGGGACCTGATAGGGATCTCACATATAAAAGACCTGTGGGGACCTGATGGGGTGATTACATTTGCATCGCTTCAGCGCACCTATGATCTAGCACACACAGCACAGAACACTTTCACTATATGCAAGTTAGGCACTCCCTCCAAGCTAACATCCCGCCTGGGACGACACCCCCTGAATCCTCCCCCCTGGAGGACAGACTGCTGGACGGCCACCTTCCAGAAAAGGCTATCTCCCTCACATACAAAAAGCTTATTAATCACAACCCAGACGCCTTACTTGCACTCAGGGGTAGGTGGGAGGCGAATGGTCTTGAAATCGATGACGTAGAGTGGAGGGAAGCACTTGCCCCTCCCAAGGAAGTTGCAATATCAGCGAAGTTAAGGCTGGTGCAGTTGAAGGTGCTGCACCGTGTTTATATTTCTGGCACCCGATTGGTGCTGATGGGCAGGAGTGAGGATGGGCTCTGTAGACGACGGTGTGGGGAGGTAGGGACCGTTCTTCATATAGTATGGGAGTGCTCTCTAATACAAACATACTGGCAGAAGGTGCACAATTGTATGCGTGAGGTCTGGGAGGTGGAAGAACGGCCCGAAGCAAAAAGGTGTCTTTTAAATATATGGGAACTCACAGATCTATCAACCAGGGGCAGGCTGTGGGTGTCACTAGGGCTAGCAATACAAAGCAAAATATTGCACGCCTATGGGGAGCAGATACACCTCCAAAGCTCACAGCATGGAAGAAAGATATGGACTGGTGCATGCTGCAGGAGAAGACTGTATATGTGGCTCGGGCTGCCCCCGGAAATGGGTAGCATTGTGGTCCAATTGGAATGAATATCGAGGCAACCTATGTGAACCTCCCATTGTCCCGACCCTTGATGTTCGGTTAACGCCTTAACTGACCTATGTAATGCTATGTATTGATAACATCTCGTATACTATGGAACCAGCAACTATGTACTTCATTGCTACTATGTATAAGCTGACAGTCACAATTGCAGTCACTCTGTGAATTGACCACTAAGTTTACTTTTGAAATAAAAAGAATTATAACATTTAAAAAAAAAAGAATGCCATGGATGCCCCTATTTTGCTTGTGGAATGCGCTCTAGGGTGAATGGATAACATACGCTTTGCTTTTTGGTAGCATATTTGAATGCATTTAACTATCCACCTGGCAATTCCAGATTTGATATAGGATTGCCCTTGTGTGGTGGTGAGACAGTTATGAAAATGTGTTTAGTTTTCCTGAAACTTTTTGTCCTTTCAATATAGTAAAGAATAGCTTTTTTGACGTCAAGCGTATAAAGAGCCCGTTCAGCTACTGAGTCTGGTTGAGGGAAAAATACTAGGAGCTCAACAGACTGGTTAAGATGGAAAGCGGAAACTACTTTAGGTAATAATTTAGGGTTTGTCCTAAGAACCACTTTGCTGTGATGTATTTGCAAAAATGGTTCTTGAAATGTTAATGCCTGGAGTTCACTTACTCTTCTGAGAGATGTAATGGCCACAAGGAAAGCTACTTTCCATGTGAGGAACTGTAACTCACATTTATGTAAAGGTTCAAATGGGGGACCCATGAGCCTAGTTAGGACAATGTTTAGATTCCATACTAGAAAGAGGGTGGAATTCTGGGAGGAATTATTCTTTTAAGGCCTTCCATGAATGCTTTGATGGGAGGTATCCTAAACAATGACAAGTTTTGTCTGTTTTGTAATTAAGATGCTATGGCAGCAAGATGTAATCGTATGGATGTGTATGCCAGGGATGTATGACGTTACAACGCATACTTTTACAACGCCTACCTTTACATCGCAAGTTTTACAATGCATACCATTACAACGCATAATGCTTTTGGGCGCTGGACAGTGAATAGTTTAATTTACTATTCCAACTCCAGTCCCGGTGGATAGTAGGGAAGGTGTTGGATAGTACATTAAACCTATTCCCTATCCTAGCGCGCCCCCCAGCGCTATGCGTTGTAATGGTTTGCGTTGTAAAAGTTGCGTTGTAATGGTAGTTCGTTGTAAAAGTTTCGTTGTAAAGGCTGTATACCGTATGCCAGATTACATCTTTGTAGATGCAGGAGATAACATAATATTTTGAGTTAAAGCATCTAGTGGATTGATTGTGTTGTTATTGCAGTAAATAACATTTTTTTTCCATTTAGCTGCATAGCAGGCCCTAGTGGTAGGATGTCTAGCTTCTTTAATGACGTTCATACAGTCTGGTGAGAGATTGAGGTAACCAAACTCTACGGCTTCAGAAGCCAGGATCGCTAGGTTTAGTTGAGCTGGTGCTGTATGTCTTATCTCTCCATGGTTCTGTGTGAGAAGCTTTGGGAAAAGGTGCAGCTTTTGGTGTGGAACTACTGAGAGTTCCAGCAGTGTCGTGAACCATGGTTGTCCTCTCCATGTAAGAGCAACCAGGATCATTGAGAGAGACTGTTGTTTGAGCTTGCGCACCAGTAACGGAATGAGCGGGAGAGGCGGAAAAGCATACACAAATCTGCCTGACCAGTTCATCCATATCACATTGCCTTTGGACAACGGGTGTGGATAACTGGAGGCGAAGTTAGGGCATTTTGTGTTTAAATGCGTGGCAAACAGATCTATGTCTGGATGGCCCCACATTTGAAAAAACGGATGATTAACTGGAGGATGAAGTTCCCATTCGTGAATCTGCAGTTGTTGAATACTGAGAAGATCCGCAATTTGATTGGGTATCCCAGGTAGATGCTCTGATAAGAGGTATATCTTTTGAGGAATGGCCCATCTCCAAATGCTCTGTGCTAAGCGTGAAAGCTGCAGAGAGTGTTTCCCCCCTGTTTTTGTATATAGTACATTGCTGTCATGTTGTCCAGACGAGGACAGTTTTGCCTAGGAGTTGTTTCTGAAATGACTTTAAGTCGAGAAATATGGCCATTAACTCCAGGTGATTTATGTGGAGGAGTTTTTGTTGAGGGGTTCACATATCTTGAATGGTTTGGTTTATGAGATGAGCTCCCCAGTCAGTGAGCGATGCGTCCGCTGTTAGTACTATTTGTGGAAACAAGTCTAAGAACGGCCGCCCTTTAGAAAGATCTTGTGTGGTCCACCATTACAGAGAGAGATATGTGCAGCTGTCCACCAGCACCAGATCTGTAAGAGGACCTTGAGCTTGGTTCCACTTTTGTACTAGACATTCTTGTAACGGAGTCTTGCGTAAGGGACAATTAAGATTCAAGAGACCATCATCCCTATTAAATGCATGAAGACTCAAGCTGGTAGTGAGTGTTGCGGTTGAAATTTTGTCATGAGGGCTTGCATACTGGCTATCCTGGCTGGATTGGGGTATGCAAGGGCTTTAGAAGTATCTATTGTTGCACCTAGATACTGTTGGGTGTAGGACGGTTGGAGTTGTGACTTGGTGAGGTTTATTGTGAATCCTAAGTTATGCAGCAGCTGGGTTGTGTTGTGTGTTTGTTGTACACAATTACTGTGTGACTTGGCTTTTATGAGCCAGTCGTCTAGGGAAGGAAACACATGAATGTGTTGTCTTCTTAGGTGGGCTGCTACCACTGCGGGACATTTTGTGAAGACTATGGGTGTTGTTGTGACCCAGAATGGAAGGACTTTGAATTGGTAATGTTATCCGTCCACTACGAACCTTGGGTATCTCCTGTGAGCAGGGTGAATAGGAATGTGGAAGTAGGCGTCCTTGAGATCTAAAGTGGCAAGGAAATCGCCTTGTTGGAGCAGTGGAAGGACCTGTTGTAGCGTGACCATGTGGAAGTGGTCAGATTGTACGTACAGGTTTAACGGTCTGAGGTCTAATATTGGTTTGAGAGAGCCATCCTTTTTGGGAATGAGGAAATAAAGGGAGTAAACCCCTGTACCTTGCTGGCGTTGAGGAACCGGTTGTATTGAATGGTTTTGCAAGAGAGAGAACCTCCTGCTAGAGAAGCGTTAGATGTTCAGTGGACATTGGACGTTGTTTGGGAGGTATGTGGGGGGAGAAGTAAGTTACAAGCAGTAACCATACTGGATCATTTGTCTTACGACTTGTCTGTGGTGATGGAATTCCGGACAGGTAGGAACTGTGATAGTCTTCACACCCGGAATGGAGTGGTCTGGGGGTGAGTGGAGGTAAGTCACTGTTTTGTGGTGGGGGAGTTGCGGGTATTGGAACCACATCCTCTGGCCCTGTTGCTATTGCCTCTGTGAGTCCCCCTAAAATATCCTCTGCTAGGGGAAGTTTGAATCGGGCTTTTGTATGTTGGAGAGGTGTTTTCTGTGCCATTTGCTTTGGAGGCGCCCCTATAAGAGGAGCGGCGAAAGGAACCTCTACAAGTTGTTGCTTGTAGAGCCCCCATGGATTTGGCTGTTTCTTCAACACTCTCTACTCTCTACCTCTACACCTCTACCTACCTCTCTCTATGCACAACACATATGCAAATATATGTGTATATATATATATATATATATATATATATATATATATATATGTATGTCCAACACACAAGGTTGCCTGTTGTAAGAGGACCACACCAGGTAAGTTTTCAATCTTGCAATCTTTAATTGAGCGACGGCAAGAAAACAGGAGCAGACATTGTTGCAAACTATAGTCCATCCCAACGAGTTTCGTGCAAGGAAAGCACTTCTTCATGGGGTTCTGGGCTTTGGCAGTGAATGACAGCACAAGCATCAGTGCTGCTAACGCAACCCACTGTGGATTATCAACTGTTTTAATGAAGAAAGCACACGGCACCTCACCGTAGGAAGATGATTGCACCACAACCTCCAGAAGGCCAAGCAGGTGGCCACGCCCACTGGGGCGGAGTGAACTATTGAAATACTGGTGTAATCGAACATTGCCAAAACCTTTTCTTCAACACGCCACAGCGCTTGAGGAAGTGTTTATACATGAAACGCGTTGGGCAGGTGAATCAACTCTGCGAGGCGATACCGATGTTTGCAGCCTGTGTGTCCTTTGAAAAATAAACGGCAACATATACATACCTGATGTGGCTCTTCTTACAGCCGGCAACTCTTTTGAATTGATATATATGTATGTATGTATATATATATATATATATATATATATATATATATATATATATGTATATATGTATATATATATGTATATATATATGTATATATATATATATATATATGTGTATGTAAACAAGGGCGCATAGGGCCGAAACGTGTCATGGCGGTCATGGGAATGCACGCAAAATAAAAGAAAAGAAGACTGCAAATCACCTGTTTGGGTCCGTTTTCGTTTTTCCGTTTACTTGGATTATGAAACGAAGTTCTGCGTGTATATATATATTTTATTGGAGGCCATGTCTAAATATGTTGATTTCTTTCTTCATGATTATGTTACTAACCTTCCTTCATTTATCAGGGACACGGGTCATTTTTTGGAAAAACTAAAAGAGGTCAAATGGGAAGAAAATTATCACTTTTTAGTGATGGACATCTGTTCATTATATACCAGTATTGATCATTCAGCTGGTTTAAATGCTAAAAGTCATTTTATATCTGATAGAAATGTCTGCTATAATGAACACACCAAAATGTTGCTGCGTATGACAGAACTCTGTCTGAACAATAACTTCTTTATTGTTTAGGAATTATACCATCAACTAAGGGGTGTTGCGATGGGGGCGTGCTTCTCCCCCAGCTATGCGTGTTTACACGTAGGCTGGTGGGAGAAGCGCGTCCTAGCTGAGACCTTTAAAAATGAGCTTGTTGACCATGTCATTCGATGGTGGAGATTCATCGATGATGTTTGTGTCATCTGGAAGGGTTCCAAAGAATCTGCTTTGGATTTTGTGAGCAAGATCAATGAAAATTCACTCAATCTTGAATTTATGGCTCAAATTAGTAACACTAAAGTTGAGTTTTTGGATGTTGAGATCTTTGTAGAAGAGAATGTCATCTGTACTAAACTACACAGGAAGATTACATCTGGTAATTCAATACTCCATGCCAACAGTGCCCATCCTAAGCACCTTATTAAAAGTATCCCTTATGGGGAGTTTTTAAGAATTCAAAGAATCTGTAGCAGAGAAAGTGATTTGAACATCTGTCTTACTGAATCTAAAACTAGGTTTCTCGCCAGAGGTTATGACCGGAAAATGTTAGAACTTGCATTGGCTAAATTGAGAAAAGGGACAGCATCTGCTGATGCTTCTCATTTAGATGAAACAACTGTAACTTCTGTGGTTCAAGCAAAACCAGTGGTGAGACTTATCACTACGTTCAGTAGTCAAGAAAGGGAAATAAGAAAAATAGTCAGTAAACATTGGCCTATCTTGAAAACGGATCTGACATTAGCACCTGAACTTGCAACACAACCTACTATTAATTTTAGGAGAGCACCCTCTATGAGGGATGCATTGGTAAGAACAAGCCCTGAGACAGTCAGTCTTGTCAACTGGCTAACTAACAAGAAAGGCTTTTTTAAATGCAGTTCATGTCATGCTTAAAAGTTTGAGACGAACAAACAGACCTTTATAGATCCTTTTTCAAATATGCCTAATCAAATTACAGGCTATTTTACTTGTAAAACAGATTTCGCAGTCTATATTTTAGAATGCAGTTGTCAATTGTTATATGTCGGCAGCACTAATCTTCCTGTTTTTAATCGTATTTTGCAGCACTTACGGGCAATCGTCAATTCAGATCCGTCTTATCCGGTTGCCCGACATTTTAAATTAGTGCACCAAAACAATCTTCAGGAATTAAAATATTATGTTATTGACACGGTTCCTAAATCTATTAGAGGAAGGAACCGGGAAAAGAAACTATGTCAACTAGAGAGTCAATACATTGTGCGCCTCAACACGAAAATGCCGAATGGGCTTAACAATGGAGAGGATTTGGTCAACTTCCTTTAAACTGTAAAATATGATCTGTTGTTGTACAATCAATGTGGATATGTTCTTACTTTCTATGATGAAATGAAACTACTCTTTGAGATTCTGCTGCTTATTCAATGAAATTCTGTGTAAAATCAAGTTTGGAATTCTCTTAATGTCTGATTGTGTGTATATATATCATTGTTGAGTTTTAGATAATATGATGAAATATTTATTGTATTTATTGGCTTTTATGAATTCCACTCAGATTGAAGGGTTTTTATTGGTTTAACTGGGTTCCTAGTTTTACTAATGAATTTCTCTGGCAGGGGTGTAGTGAATTTGCCAATTATGCAGTAAATTCCATGTGATTCATATTCTATACATATGATGGTTATATTTCAGATATTAGAGATATTGGTTATGTTCTGCATTCTTCTTATTATTATGTTTTTCAAAAAACAACTATTTGATAAGCTTACGACATCACTTTGCTATTTTTTGTTAAAATGTTCGCTTCTGTTCATCTTATTTTAAATTGGATTTTTTTTTACTAATACTAGGTTCATTTCTGTATTTAGTCACTGCACTTTAGGTGTACCTTATTATTGGCTCTTTTGTCTCCCTTGTAATACAATTCAAATACGAAATAGATATTTACGGATTTATAGTTAATTTGGGCACTAGCCCTGGATTTCTTAACTGTAAATACTTTGTATGATATTATGTGTTATTTATTTAGCACTACAAAGATTTAGTCTGGTTTCTATTTCCATATACCAGTGGGAGTATCTATAATGTTGCCATGAGGTATTTATGGGCGTGGGCTTTTCACGCATGTCATGTGATTAAGGCCGGGGCAACCTGGTTGAAACGCGTCATGTTGGTGGAAGAATAAAACCGCACTTTAAGTAACTACCTTTTGGTGCGGTCCGTTCCTGATTTGAGGCGCTGGGTGGAGGTTTTGCCCTGCTGTGCTGCTTCACAAGGATTTGGTTGTCATATATATATATATATATATATGTATATATATATATATATATATATATATATATATATGTAACAGGAGCCTCTCTAAAAGAAAGGAATTTGAGCCGCACACATCCTGGACAGTTCCAAAAGCATTTATTTAATGTTGCAGCGTAGGCGAGTTCAGTATTGTCCCAATGCATTTCGGTCGTGCTTCGACCTTCGTCAGGGGAGAACGCCTCGGCATCTCACGGGTGTATGCAGCACACTGATCAGCTGGGCTCTTTAAAGGTATTCGCCATCTAGTGGCCACCACGACGGGCTGACTTATTCTTCCGGGCATGCTGGTTCTTGTAGTGTGCTGATTACCTTCACGGTGTTTCCCTCCAATAGGTAATGCCGGTTTTTTTGATGTGCTGCTTTTTGGAATAAATGTCCCCTCAGGAATTATTACAAAACTCGTTTACTATTTATAAGTTGTCACAATAATTGAACATAGGTTACGTAATACAAGGGATATATCACAATTCTTATTTATTTACGATAAGATTTAGTTACGGCAACAAAAATACTACTAACATTTCAAATTTTCTTGTGAGCAGTATGAAACATCTATTGCTTGTTTTGCATGGACAGATGATATACCATACCACATATGATTCTGATACAGTATAAAGCTGTTTTCAAGATAACACAAAGGTTCACTTCTAAGCAAATCGATGTTAGGAAGCGTCGACGTTTCGGTCCACTATGGTGAAAACATTCCCAGGACCATCCTCAGGACGACGGTTAATGCTCGTGCATGCGTTAATGGTGTTAACCGTCGGGCAGAGAAGGCAGCAGTTGCTTCCTGATTTAAGTGTACTTGAAAGACACAGAGCCCTGTATACAGTGATAAATACGGCTGGAGCACGTTCAACTATCGTGAACACGAAGTTTTAGAATGTGCAACAATTTTTCGTCCTGAGGATGGTCCTGGGAATGTTTTCATCGTAGTGGACCGAAACGTCGACGCTTCCTAACATCGATTTGCTTAAAAATGAACCTTTGTGTTATCTTGAAAACAGCTTTATGCTGTATCAGAATCATATGTTGTATGGTATATCATCTGTCCATGCAAAACAAGCAAAAGATGTTTCATACTGCTCACAAGAAAATTTGAAATGTTAGTAGTATTTTTGTTGCCCTAACTAAATCTTATCGTAAATAAATAAGAATTGTGATATATCCCTTGTATTACGTAACCTATGTTCACTTATTGTGACAACTTATAAATAGTAAACGAGTTTTGTAATAATTCCTGAGGGGACATTTATGTAGATTGGTCATTATCATACCCAGTCCTCGTGGGATAATTGGGTGGCTCTGTCTTTTGTGCTTTTTGGAATAGCCAGGATCCACTTGCATTCCACGTTTAGGTTGCTGTGGTCAAAACCAAAGTCTGGTCCTTGGCGGCTGCCTAATGCCCTGGTAGCTTGCGCAGAAACGAAGGGATGTCCAATGTCGGGCAGTGACGGCGCTCTTTCAAGGCGGTGCGTGGCTCGAGGTAGGACAACCTCAAAACATGTAACAGGAGCCTCTCTAAAAGAAGGGAATTTGAGCCGCACACATCCTGGACAGTTCCAAAAGCATTTATTTAATGTTGCAGCGTAGGCGAGTTCAGTATTGTCCCAATGCATTTCGGTCGTGCTTCGACCTTCGTCAGGGAGAACGCCTCGGCATCTCACGGGTGTATGCAGCACACTGATCAGCTGGGCTCTTTAAAGGTATTCGCCATCTAGTGGCCACCACGACGGGCTGACTTATTCTTCCGGGCATGCTGGTTCTTGTAGTGTGCTGATTACCTTCACGGTGTTTCCCTCCAATAGGTAATGCCGGTTTTTTGATGTGCTGCTTTTTGGAATAGCCAGGATCCACTTGCATTCCACGTTTAGGTTGCTGTGGTCCTAAACCAAAGTCTGGTCCTTGGCGGCAGCCTAATGCCCTGGTAGCTTGCGCAGAAACGAAGGGATGTCCAATGTCGGGCAGTGACGGCGCTCTTTCAAGGCGGTGCGTGGCTCGAGGTAGGACAACCTCAAAACATGTAACAGGAGCCTCTCTAAAAGAAAGGAATTTGAGCCGCACACATCCTGGACAGTTCCAAAAGCATTTATTTAATGTTGCAGCGTAGGCGAGTTCAGTATTGTCCCAATGCATTTCGGTCGTGCTTCGACCTTCGTCAGGGGAGAACGCTTCGGCATCTCACGGGTGTATGCAGCACACTGATCAGCTGGGCTCTTTAAAGGTATTCGCCATCTAGTGGCCACCACGATGGGCTGACTTATTCTTCCGGGCATGCTGGTTCTTGTAGTGTGCTGATTACCTTCACGGTGTTTCCCTCCAATAGGTAATGCCGGTTTTTTGATGTGCTGCTTTTTGGAATAGCCAGGATCCACTTGCATTCCACGTTTAGGTTGCTGTGGTCCTAAACCAAAGTCTGATCCTTGGCGGCAGCCTAATGCCCTGGTAGCTTGCGCAGAAATGAAGGGATGTCCAATGTCGGGCAGTGATGGCGCTCTTTCAAGGCGGTGCGTGGCTCGAGGTAGGACAACCTCAAAACATGTAACAGGAGCCTCTCTAAAAGAAAGGAATTTGAGCCGCACACATCCTGGACAGTTCCAAAAGCATTTATTTAATGTTGCAGCGTAGGCGAGTTCAGTATTGTCCCAATGCATTTCGGTCGTGCTTCGACCTTCGTCAGGGGAGAACGCTTCGGCATCTCACGGGTGTATGCAGCACACTGATCAGCTGGGCTCTTTAAAGGTATTCGCCATCTAGTGGCCACCACGATGGGCTGACTTATTCTTCCGGGCATGCTGGTTCTTGTAGTGTGCTGATTACCTTCACGGTGTTTCCCTCCAATAGGTAATGCCGGTTTTTTGATGTGCTGCTTTTTGGAATAGCCAGGATCCACTTGCATTCCACGTTTAGGTTGCTGTGGTCCTAAACCAAAGTCTGGTCCTTGGCGGCAGCCTAATGCCCTGGTAGCTTGCGCAGAAATGAAGAGATGTCCAATGTCGGGCAGTGACGGCGCTCTTTCAAGGCGGTGCGTGGCTCGAGGTAGGACAACCTCAAAACATGTAACAGGAGCCTCTCTAAAAGAAAGGAATTTGAGCCGCACACATCCTGGACAGTTCCAAAAGCATTTATTTAATGTTGCAGCGTAGGCGAGTTCAGTATTGTCCCAATGCATTTCGGTCGTGCTTCGACCTTCGTCAGGGGAGAACGCTTCGGCATCTCACGGGTGTATGCAGCACACTGATCAGCTGGGCTCTTTAAAGGTATTCGCCATCTAGTGGCCACCACGACGGGCTGACTTATTCTTCCGGGCATGCTGGTTCTTGTAGTGTGCTGATTACCTTCACGGTGTTTCCCTCCAATAGGTAATGCCGGTTTTTTGATGTGCTGCTTTTTGGAATAGCCAGGATCCACTTGCATTCCACGTTTAGGTTGCTGTGGTCCTAAACCAAAGTCTGGTCCTTGGCGGCAGCCTAATGCCCTGGTAGCTTGCGCAGAAATGAAGGGATGTCCAATGTCGGGCAGTGACGGCGCTCTTTCAAGGCGGTGCGTGGCTCGAGGTAGGACAACCTCAAAACATGTAACAGGAGCCTCTCTAAAAGAAAGGAATTTGAGCCGCACACATCCTGGACAGTTCCAAAAGCATTTATTTAATGTTGCAGCGTAGGCGAGTTCAGTATTGTCCCAATGCATTTCGGTCGTGCTTCGACCTTCGTCAGGGGAGAACGCTTCGGCATCTCACGGGTGTATGCAGCACACTGATCAGCTGGGCTCTTTAAAGGTATTCGCCATCTAGTGGCCACCACGACGGGCTGACTTATTCTTCCGGGCATGCTGGTTCTTGTAGTGTGCTGATTACCTTCACGGTGTTTCCCTCCAATAGGTAATGCCGGTTTTTTGATGTGCTGCTTTTTGGAATAGCCAGGATTCACTTGCATTCCACGTTTAGGTTGCTGTGGTCCTAAACCAAAGTCTGGTCCTTGGCGGCAGCCTAATGCCCTGGTAGCTTGCGCAGAAATGAAGGGATTTCCAATGTCAGGCAGTGACGGCGCTCTTTCAAGGCGGTGCGTGGCTCGAGGTAGGACAACCTCAAAACATGTAACAGGAGCCTCTCTAAAAGAAAGGAATTTGAGCCACACACATCCTGGCGGTCCGTTCCTGATTTGAGGCGCTGGGAGGAGGTTTTGTCCTGCTGTGCTGCTTCACAAGGATTTGGTTGTGTTATATATATATATATATATATATATATATACACACACACATCTGCATATGTATATAAATACAAGTAAAAATGCATGCATACATATACATATGCATGTTATGTACATGAAAGTTTGAAAAACACTAATAAAAGCAAAGCTAAAAAGCCACCTAATTACAAACAGAAATGCTTTAACTTAAACGAGGGCGAGACCTATTGCATTTTCAGTGCTTGTCTAATTTGGTCTTCTTTCTTCTTTTTTGTTTTAAAGCGTGAACAATTACCTCTCAGATTTATTCTTTGAGTGTATGTCTTATTTATTGCCTCTGCTTAGCACTGCCCTCCGATAAGCCTAACTGCTCACCCACATTACCACAAAAGAAAGCGTTAGAATGATCTACTTTTACCTCTGTGAACAAATTGGAGACCCACTGTACTTCGTTTTAGTACGCAATATGGAGAGCCAGCTTCCTACAATGGTCTTATTTAATCTTTTGTAATCTGTACATTTTTTGTCTGTCTGTGTGTGCCATGGTATTGTAGTTATGCCGGCTGCACATCAATGCTTGTGGGACAGAGCAAAGCCTTGTTTTTATTCTTGCGTACATCTCGATTTAAGTGCTGCGCTGTAAAAGGAGCAAGGTCCCTGGTTTCAAAGAATGAGAGACCTCTTTTGTTACACAATATATTATTTTCCATCTATCCAGAATGGAGGGAATGGAAGGAATGGACTTCACCATTTTTATACAGGATATAGGTTTGTGATCACTCTCCCCCTTTCTGGGAGCTGCACCCAGCATGGGCATTAGTTGGTACATTGCCTTTACCTATTTAAGCTCCTTTAGTATTGCCACGAGGTTGTGGCAATCATCCAGTAGGTCATCTCTTACTTTTTGTGATTGAGATCCCCATAGAAGTGCTTGACGTCAGTGTCTTATTATAGCAGGTCTTCAAGTCAACTTCGTTAGAAGTCAATTTTTTTAACCTCGATATTATTCTAAGTTAAGCGGTAGCACTTCTACAAACAAAGCCAACCCACCCTTCTTAGCCCAGTCCTGTTATTTTATTTTTTTAATGTATTTTGTAATTCTAGTTTAGGTCATCTTTTACATGCACTCAATCGTTTTTCAAAGTTGAGTCATAGACTATTTTTGCTCAAATGCATTTCTCTTTTGAAATGGAGTTGTGGCCCCGATTATACTTTCCTTGGTATGCTTAGTCTTTGACGTGGAAAGTTTGTTGTCTTACCCAGTGGCCTTTGGAAGCTACAGTTGTGTCCCTGCATTTCACACTTGCCTGTATTGTTTTTGACCCAAAATGTAATTGTCTTATCCTATTGTAAGTTGATTTGTGGCCCCAACGAAATCCAGGATAGAGACTGAAACATCTGTATCGTAGCCTGAATCCTGGACTTTCTGCTCGAGAGGATAGGCCCGAAACTGCACTGTTTCCAAAAATGC
The DNA here is from genome assembly GCF_964261635.1 of Lissotriton helveticus. Taxonomy (NCBI): domain Eukaryota; kingdom Metazoa; phylum Chordata; class Amphibia; order Caudata; family Salamandridae; genus Lissotriton; species Lissotriton helveticus. Next base: position 182,569,229 of record NC_136068.1, on the reverse strand, counting down.
TCAGATGAAAGGCAGCATCTGAGAGGGAGATAGCTGGGACTTCGGCACGTTGATAGTGAACCCCAACAAATGCATAAGGTTTGCCGTAGTCTGGAGGTTGGAGATAACTTCCTGGGGTGCGCCCATCTTCAACAGGCAATCATCCAGGTAGGGAAAGACTGGAAACCCCGGTCTTTCGCATATGAACTGCAACCTCCACCATCACCTTTGTGAACATCCAAGGGGCGCTAGTAAGGACAAAAGGGAGCACGGTAAACTGAAAGTTTGGCTTACAGAGAATCTTAGGTAGCCCCTGTGGGCAGGCAGGACGTGTAAATAAGCGTCCTGCAAGGCCAGCGATACCATCAAGTCTCCAGAGTCCATGGCAGACAGGACTTGCGCAAGCATTTGGAATTTCTCCTTTTTCAGGAAGAGATTGAGTAGGCGAAGGTCTAAAGTAGGACAAAGTCCTCCGTCCTTCTGGGGCACCAGAAAGTAGCAGGAATAGCAACCACGTCCTGCTTCTGATGCGGCACCTTCTCTAAGGCATCCTTGGCCAAGAGAGCTAACAGCTCCTGATGAAGCAAGGAGAGGTGGTCCTCCTGTCAGCTTGTCGTACGTAGGTGGCATGGGCGGCGGAGTGGTTACAATAGGGGGAGGGGGTGAGTAGCCTATGTGGACAAGCTGCAAAACCCTGCGGTCAGATGTTATTGACATCAGTGGCACAGATGATGGGCGTATCCTGTCTCCCACCTGATGCCCATGATGGTCAAAGGGCATACTAAAGGGGTTTTGGAGCGGTGACGGCCGGGGGAGTGGCAGAGTGGCTAAATCTCTGACTGCCTGTCCCACGTGTTCTGTGGGAACCGCGTCCTTGGCCAAGAAAAGATTTTGTGGATTGCTGGCCGGGGGCTGGGCATATACAGAGACAGTTGGAAGCCCCTTCCGTGGCCACAAAAGGGGCGGAAGGCAAACTGGGGTTGACGTGGTGCTATGGAGAGGTCCAATGACCTGGCACTAACTCTGCTGTCCTTAAAGCACTCAAGTGCAGTCCGCCATCTCTCTCCAAACAACCAAGAGCCATCAAAGGGCAAGTCCATGAGTGAGGCCTGGACATCGCCCGAAAAGCCAGTGGTTATCAGCCAGGCCCAAAACCGAAGGGCCACCAATGATGAAGTCGCGCTGCCCAGCGAGTAGGTCGGATCCAGTCCACATCGTATGGTGAACTAGGCTACATCCCTCCTATTAGCAATAACTTGAGAGAGTATGACTCCTACACGACCAGCACTTGTGCAACTGAGTCCCAGGTGTTATGGGAGTATCAGCACAAGAGGCATGCAGTTTTCACCAACCACCAACCTCTTCCATAGCCACAGTGGGAGGAGAGACCAGGCCAATGTCTGGGGAGGTGTCCAGGCCACTGGCATCCACCATATCCTTGTACCAGTTGTCCTCGGTCTCTTCCAACTGATATCCATAAAGGACCACAGCCCCTCCCATTTGTCCCCTAATACAGGGGTATCATATGAATAAGGCAGTGGCTCCTCCATGGGGAGTCTGCAACGTCAGTGCCAGAGCCAGTAACAGATGGTACATATCCAGCGCAGTGTCTGAGTTAGGGATGACGATGGGGATGGTGCAGCCGTGGGTCGTTAGCATTGGAGCAGGCGCCTGGGAAGGTTGAGGTGGCTTAACTAGCGCCGCTCTAGATCCATCAACTGATCCAGGGCCGAACCTGCCAGTGAAAGACCAAGGCCCCTCCCGTGCCCACAGGGCCAGAAGACAATCCAGCAGGAGATGAGCCTCTCAAATAGGAGGTGCTTGGCCTCAAAATTTGCGTAACTGGGTGGGTGTCGCTCCTGCTGCTGGAAAACTCTGGGAGGAGCGGAAATGGCCAGGCTCCACCAAAGGGCTAGGTCTCGAGTTCAGATGCTCTCCAGACTCACTGGATGACTTCAACGGACGTCACAAAGTTGAAAATCTCTTGAACTTCTTGCTCTTCTTGTACTCGTGCGAAGAGCCTTTTGAGTAGCTCCATGACCATTCCCAGAAGCTTCCTCTTGACCGAGTTCACGAGCAACGAAGAGCTTGTGGGACCGCTCCCTCAAGGCCTTGGAATGCACGGCTCAGCAATTGACACAGGTCTTGGTTCCATGGTCACCCTCCAAGCACCAGAGGCTCACCAAATGTGGTTCTGTCACCGACATCTGTTGGTGAAAGGCGCTACAGGGCTTGAAACCAGACTTCCTAGCAGACATCCTCGATGCACCAGGTGACAAATACGCAACAAAAAGTCATAAAAAGATCAGTCAATAAAGACTGAGATAGCTGTTCTTGGGAACTGCGCTGACTGGCGCGAAAAGAACCGACATCAGTGCACTTGGGTGGCGCCTATATAAGCACCGCGTGAGTCGCTTCCGGTAGAGAACGTGCCGACATCACCTGGAGCAGAACGACACCACCTACCAGCACGCAGGTACTGCACAAAAAAATTCCAGATCCAGTCTGAAACCTCAGGATTATTCTAAGGCAAGGAATCTGCAGCTAGAAAACTATCAGATTTAGTGCGTTTTCGAGACAGTTGTTCCTCAAAAGGTTTCGATTACATTTCCATTGGATTGCAACACTGTCCTTAAGGAAACGTGTAATAAAGTTGTGCATCACAAAATAAAAGGTAATTTGTGCTCCCTTGCATACGAGTGCCTGTAAAATTACAATGTTAACTTCTTATGTTGATTATGTTCGAAGGATCATGATGCAAGGCCCGCAGCCCCAATCAAGGAGAGATTGGCCTCACAATCCTGATTGAATGGGCAGGGGGCTCTCTTCAAGTGCGATGTTTCGGCATGGTAAGCAAAGTGGTGGCTGGTAATTTGAAAATAGTGGGTGTGGGGGAGCAACACACGCACACCGACTCCCATGCATTCACACACACCATGCACGCTCATATACACATAAGGATAAATTACTTAACTGTAATCCTGATTCTATACCAGGGGTATACTCATCAAAGTCATAGGCACTGAAAAATCCCCACCCACGTGCAGTATCTCGGAGCACATACAAAAATACATATATATGTGTGTGTTTAGGCAGAAAAGTACAGACTACCTCCAAAACATACATATATACATGTATACATATATAGCATGCAGCCTATTATACTTCAAATAGGCTAATATGCCAAAATTACATGGGTTTCTCAATAAAGGAAAAATAATCCTACATGTTAGTACTGTAACAGAGAACATACACTCCAACAGTGATCCAAAACAGCCTTTTATTTTCAGAGAACAAGTAATAGCAAGCAATTAGCCTATATGCTGCATCTATGAGAAAACCATCACAGTACTAAAAACTTGGCACCTTGCCTTTAAGATTTCCAAGAACCTGGTCACCGTACCTTTAAGACCTCCAGGAGCCCCCTGCTCCCATCATGTACCATAGGTGATAGTTAGGTCAGTTCTTTTTTACGGTGTACTCATTTATAGGAAACATAAGGTGCAAAGAGCGCTACTATACTGTTACTACTCGTCCTGGGAGGCGGGAGGTTTGCTTATGACTTTGATGAGTATACCCCTGGAAGAGAATTAGGATTACAGGTTAGTAACTTATCCTTCTTTTCCAGGGGATACTCATCAATAGTCATAAGCAATTAATAGAATACCAAGCCCATCCCCACTTTCCAGCAGACGAGCAACAGCATAGGTACAGCAACTACAACATTTTAAGGTTGAACTATCCAAACAGATTTCTTAGTGAGGCTTGCCCAAACTGAGCATTTGCTTGTGTGGCCACTTTACAAATTTCTGCAATCGGTACATTTCTAAGGAGAGCCGTGGTTGAGACCTTTACCCTGGTAGAATGAGCTTTAGGTTTGCCAGGGAGGGACTTGTTGGCTAGTTGGTAAGACAAAGAGATACAATAAACTATCCACCTAGAGATAGACCGTTTGGAAGTTGGACAACCAGTATTTATGGAACCATAGTTAACAAACAGGCTGTCTGATTTTCTCAATGCCTTGGTTTTGTCTAAGTAGAATTTCAGGACCCTCTTAAGGTCTAGTGAAGGAAGAGACCTCTCCGGAGAGTTCAATGGGTTAGGAAAAAAACGTAGGCAGAGTGATGGCCAGATTAATATGGAAATCCGAGACCACTTTAGGTAGAAAACTCAGATGGGTTCTAAGAACCACTCTGTTCGCATGAACGGTATAAGGCTCTTTACAGCACAAAGCCTGAATCTCACTCACTCTGCGAGCAGAGGTGGAGGCCACTAAAAAAGTTGTCTTCCATGACAAATGCTGTAGAGAGGCTCTGTGAATAGGTTCAAAAGGAGCACCCATCAATCTAGTAAGAACTATGTTAAGCTCCCAAGGTGGAGACGGAGCTCTGATTGGTGGGTAGACGTCAGGAAAATCCTTGACCACAGGAATTTGAAAAAAGGAAACCTGCATAGGAGACTTTCTGTATGCTGTGAAAGCTGCTAGATGGACCTTTATAGAGGAAAATTGAAGGCCTGATTTGGCCAGGTACAGCAAACACTGTAAAATCACCAGCTCTTGACCCAGAACGGAATCATGACCATTGTTCATGCACCATAAGTCAAATTACTTCCATTTGAAAGCTTACGATTTTCTGGTCTGCGTGCTCATATTGAAGGACTTCAGGAGCCATGCTGTCAATGATAGAGATGAGAGGTTGGGGTGGAACACCTTCCCCTCATTCTTGGATAGTAGGTCTGGTTGGCATGGTAACCTCCTGTGTGGAACATCTGATAATTGGTTTAATTTTAGGTTATTGATTTTATCCACATAAGAAACAAATAAGCCAGCGTGCTCCACAATCATCGGTTATGTTATGTGGGATACTTGTAAAGCGCACTGTTACTCTAACCGAGTGTCCTGGCGCTGCAGACCACTGGGGAACCCGTCCTGGTTTTTCCCTGTGAGATGGTCCCTTTCTGGGTATCACCAGGGTGAAACCAGGCATCCCCGGCATCTGTGGGGGGCCGTTGTAGAGATGAGGCAAGCTTAATGCCCAGAGTTGCCGAGTGTGTTCCCTGGTTAGAGTAGGCACTGAGGCGAGAATTATCGAGTCCGTTGACCCTGGTCCAAGATCCTGCCGCGTCGGGAATTGAACCCTGGTCCCGGGCCGTTCTCTGCTTACAGGTCTGCCGCCTCTAACCAGTTAGCCACACCACTCCACTCGTGCACCAGCGTGCTCCACAATCATCGGTTAAAAACCCGGCATAATATTGTCATGTAGTTTAGGCAGAAAGAACAAGAATACAAAACCTCCCTCCCCCCACCCTTCTCCTCCTCCTAAAAAAAAAAGGGGTGAACTCGTGTCAACAGGAGTAATGCGGCTCAATAGATATATCCAAAAAGCATCTACATGTCCGGTGTGGCACCTGCGCAGGGTCTTTCAGTCATAATAGTCTAAGATATTTGGGACAAGTAAGTTCTGTAAAATCCGATGTCAAAAGCGCTAAAAGGGGAGCCCAAAATTCGTGGAATGAGGCCCTAGGATTAGTCAAGGAGAGATCTTTTTCATCCCTAGAATGGACCACAGCTTATGTAACCAGCCTAGTTGGGTGGGCACTGTCGTGGAGCCCCAGTGTGTGAGAACGTTCTGAACTGCTGCTCCCAGAGTTAGGGCCATTTGCTTGCCTCTCCGAGAATGAAGCGGAAAGGTGAGGGCGTTAGGAAGGCCAAGGAGGATATATGCTGGAAATCTCGGGATCTGTGTTTCGAAGTGGGAGTCAATCTCATCCAATATTTGAGGCCAGTATGTCCCTAAAGAAGAGCAATCCCAGAGCAAGTGGGTAAGAGTACCCAGTGCGCCGCAGCCTCTCCAGCTCAACGGGCTTCGCGAGGGATTGCCCCTGTGAAGCCGTACAGGGGTAAATACCAGTAGGTGGCCAGTTTCGTGGCCGTTTCAATGGAAGCGACATTGCAGGCCATGCGTTGGGCTCGGTGGTAGATGTTCCTCCATTTCTTCAGTGAAAGTGCCCTTCCCAGTTAACTCTCCCAATGCAATTGCCCAGGGGATTTCTCAGTGTCAAGGGGGGGACCTCATGAATTTATACAGGTCTGATGTCAAATGTGCGTCGCTATGTCGCGTGATTAACCACTTCTCAAATGGCGTGAGAAGCCTCTCCGCACCCTCCCGCATCCCTCCATGTCTGGTTTGTAGATAGAGGTATCGCTCCGTTTCGGGAAGCCCAAGCTCAGTGCGGGACTCCATGAACGGGCATGGGCCGGAAAGATCAAAGAAGTGCCCTTTGGCGTCCAGTCCAGTGATGAGATGCACCATAGTCAAGGCCAGGTGTAAAATCTGCGTTCTTTGCAATGGGCATGATGGGAAGGTCGTACGTCCTCTAGTTGTCGCCATCCTATCCCAGGCTGCCATGATGGGGCGGGTCACCTCTGATAAATGTAAATTGGGGTGTTGACCCTGACGAGGGAGAAAGGGAACCCCACACAGTGTGCAGGCTGCAAGGACTCTGTCTATAAATAACCAATGTTTCTCGGACTCTGGGCGAGACCACTCCACCAATGCCCTCAACTGAGCCGCCCGCCAATACGCCAACAAGTCTGGTATCCCCAATCCTCCCTCCACCAGGTCCCTGTATGTGAGATTGCGGCGCATTCAAGCTCTTTGGTCTCGCCAGATAAAGCGTTCTATCTCCCTCTGTAGGGCCCATAGGACCCCGGTGGGGGGCATCAACGGGAGGGTGTGAAAAATATGGAGAATTTGAGGTAACAGCACCATCTTCAAGGCTGCTATCCACCCCAGCCATGAAAGGGAGTGAGGCCTCCGTCTGCGGAGGAAGTTTCGCACTAGTTTCAAAAGGAGCAAGTAGTTTAGCTGTCTGGTTAGAGAAAGAGTGGGAGCCACCTGGAGGCCCAGGTAGGTGATGGCATCATGGCCCCATTGGATCTGAAAGTTCTGCTGAATGAGTTCCAGCGTCTCAGGCTCTAAGGACAGGTTGAGAGATTGCGACTTATGCACATTTATCTGAAAGCCTGAGGCCAGAGCAAATCGGGCTAATTCATCATAAAATGCTGGTAAGGAGTCCCGAGGGTGTTCTAGTGTCGCAACCACGTCGTCGGCATAGAGACTGAGTTTATGTTCTGACTCCCCAAAGAACACCCCTCGTATGGATGGGTCATCCCAGATACATTGGGCTAGTGGCTCTATATAGAGGGCGAAAAAGAGCGGCGACAGTGGGCAGCCTTACCTCTTCCCTCTACGTATTGGGAAGGCCGCTGACGCAACCCCATTCATCCGCACCGTGGCGACAGGGTTCGCATAACTCTGAAAGATCCAGTCAATTAAGCGTTCAGGTAGGCCAAAATGAAGCAAGGTTGCCCGGAGATATGGCCAGTGGACCCTGTTGAACGCTTTTTCGGCATCGACTGAAAGGATCATGCGTTCCGCCGAGAAGCGCTCTGATCTCTCCATTAGGTGGAGAAGCCGTTTAGTATTATCCAAGCACTGTCGCTGGGACACAAATCCCAATTGATCCGGGTCTATCAGGCCGGTAAAATGCTTGGCGAGTCGGGCCACCAGGATGCCCGTAAAAATCTTTAAATCCACGTTAAGAAGAGATATTGGGCGATACGAGCCGCAGAAGAGAGGATCCTTCCCTGGCTTGGATATCACAGTTATTAAGGCCTCTAGCATAGAGGAAGGGAAGGGAGAAGCTGCCGTCGACCCGACGGGGTTAAAAACACGCGTAAGTAGGGGGGCTAGCGTCCCGCAAAATTTCTTATAAAAACCGGAAGGAAACCCATCAGGGCCTGGTGACTTGTTGCGCTTGAGGCGGGCAATCACCGAGATAACCTACTCCTACCGTATGGGGGGCTCTAGATTAAGCATGAGCGTAAAATCCGTTCCGCTCGCGGATTTTGCGGATTTTCGGCAAATTCGCAATCCGCGAACTCTTGCGAACTTGCCGTAAATTCGTAAAATTCGTGCGAAGCGGATTTTTTGCTTGGTCGCACTTGCCAACTAGAATACTATACAATTTCGCGGGAGTAAACACTTGTGAACACGTAGATGCGGCGGGCAGCGACAATCTCGCAATTGCGAGATTGCAAAATTTGCAATTTCGCACAAGAAATCCACCAGCAGACAGCATAAACCTTGAAAATTATGATTTTTATCAGAATAACTCCTCAGGGTGACATTTGCGTGCACTTTTTCTTTGCAAGGAGTCCATTTTGGGGGTGGGGGGGGGGGTGGGAGGAAGGAAGTGCCCCACAGTCTCCAACTTCCTGTTCCTGTCCAGCAGGCTCCTCCCAGTGCTTTCTTCATGTGCTGGTCACTTTGATTTGGATCTTGACCTGGAAGGATTACTTTTTGTGGATGCTGCTGGATATTTGGATTTTTGCAAAACTGAAAGCACTCAGCAGGTGCAAAAGTTCAATCTTATCATTAGTAACCATTCCCTGTAGTGCTTCCTGAGGGGCCTCTTCAGAGTTCATTTGCCTACTTGCAACTATTCTATGACCCTGCTCTGACCCTCACAGCAGGCTCAGAGAATAGCTACAAGTATACAACAAAGGTCCTGTTAAAAAAATTACACTGCAACAGAAAGCAATTACAGACAAAACTGAAAGCACTCAGCAGGTGCAAAAGTTCAATCTTATCATTAGTAACCATTCCCTGTAGTGCTTCCTGAGGGGCCCCTTCAGAGTTCAGTTGCCTACTTGCAACTATTCTATGACCCTGCTCTGACCCTCACAGCAGGCTCAGAGAATAGCTACAAGTAGGCCACAAAGGTCCTGTGAAAAAAAATTGCACTGCAACAGAAAGCAAATTACAGATAAGGAAGCAGGTGCCAGCCAGACTGGAAGTTTAAATTCAGTGACACATTAATCAACCCCAAATTAATTCAGGTCAGTTGAAGCAGGGCAGGTGTTCTTGCTTTTTTTCACCCCCATAATCTACAGTGATAAACCAACCAGAGGGTGGCAGTGATGTACCAGAGGGTGGCAGTGGTGAAACAGAGGGTGCTGTGAACCTGTGATGATGAACCAGAGGTAGAAACAACATAGTCGCGGCCGTTGCGAGCCGACAAGTAAGTTCGCAATTGCGAACTGGTACACAACCCTCGCGAACTGGCAGAAACCCTTGCGAACACAAAAAAAAAAAATCCGCAAATTCGCGAGAGTTCGCAGATTGCGAATCCGTAAATACGCAAGTTCGCGGATTGCCAATTCGCAAAATCCGCCCATGCTTACTCTAGATCCGCTGCCTGAGACGGCATCAATTTGGAAGTAGCCACGCCCTGCAGGTATCAAGTCAGCTCCGTGTCAGGCAAGACTTGAGTCGAATAGAACGATTCATAGAATCGCCTAAATGCAGAAGCGAGGACGTAATGTCCAAGCTTCTCCCCCCCACCTGGGTCATGTATCAGTGTCACCTTTTGTGCTTGTCGCTGGGCTCGAAGGCGGTTTGCAAGGAGGAGCTCGCAGCGATCACCCCGTACATAGAAGGCATGCTTATGACGCAGAGCGGCGTACTGCGCGCGGTCAATGTCTAACCCTGCGAGCTGCGCTCGAGCTGCCTTTAACTGTCTCCAGGAGAATGGTAAATACGCTCAAGCTCAACGACCTCGACTGTCTAGCTTCTCCGTTCTACCTCTATTTTCAGCTGACGCGATGCTAATGAAGACCCCTCTAATAACCGCCTTCATCGCCTCCCATAAAGTCGTCGTAGACACGTCTGGGGTGTCAATTAAAGCCAAGTAGTCTGCTATGCTTCTTTCGACCTGCTGCACTACCGAGGGGCACTGGAGCATGGTCTCCCGGAGGCGCCAGAAACTGCAACTAGCACGCCTATGTGGGAAGGTCAGAGAAAGCCACAGCGCCGAGTGGTCGTACAAGGGGCACGGGAGTATCTCTACATCGCTGGCGCGCAGTGTCAAAAGGTCTGATTATAAGTTTTGTGAGGGTGTGAGTAAAAAGTGTAGGCCCTAGTGTCAGGGTGTCTATGTCTTCAGATGTCAGTGAGCCCCGCGTCAGTCATTAAGCGCTTCCCGGCCTTGGACAAACTTCCCGCCTGACCCTATCGTTGCGCAGAGCGATCCATGACGCTATCTAAGACCATGTTGAGGTCCCCTCCCAACAGAGCTCTCCTGTCCAGCAATCCCATAATCGCCTGAATGACCGTCTTCATAAAACCCTCCAGCCCGCTGTTGGGGACATATACTGAGGCAAGCACAAACGTGTGTGTGTCTAAAGTGAAGGTGTGGACCAAAGACCTCCCTTTAATTTCAGCCCGTTTGCTACTTACATGCCCCGGGAACAGGGAAGAAACAAAGATGGCAACCCCAGCCGTTTTGAACATAGCTAACGAAAACATGTGGGTCGGGAACGCCCTCAATCGCAGTCGATGAGTATCGGCAGCGAGGATGTGCGTCTCTTGAAGTAGGCATATATGGCCACCAGATCGCTCCAAATATGACTGGAGTGCTTGTCGTTTAGTGGGATTGTTTAGGCCTTTCACATTCAGGGACACAACTTGGATGTCAGGGCCCATGTGGGTGGCAATCCAAATGAGCTATGTCTAACAGCACCCGTCTAGTAGATATGGGGGGTGCACAAGGACCTATGAGTTGAGCCCGCAGTGGCATCGGAGAAGGAGGAGGCAAACCAATGAAGAAAGGAAACGTAAAAGAAACATCCCAAACTAACAAAACAAGAAACTCTGTCAAGAGTAATCTTCACAAATGTCCCAGGCAGACTGCCTGTGGTGAGACGTGGGATGGATAGCAGGAGCCCCCGCCGTCCCCTCCCACCCTGCGCTTGGCCATATCAGCCAGATTGTTCCCACTAGGCGGCCAGAAAAAAAGGGGAGCAAAGATGGAAGGTATTGAAAAAAAAAGAGCCAAGGTCAGTCTGTCGAGGTGAGGGCGGAGTCCTCCGACAAGGATCAAAGAACTGCTGAGCGTTCCTGGGCAATGGCATCTGAGCTCGGGCGATGAATTGGTGGTGAGGCTCCCACTCTCTGCCAGCGACTGGTGACCTCTCGTCGGTTGGGGCGGACGTGTTCTCCCGGCTGTCGGGGTCCACCCCTGGGAGACGCAGGAGAGAAGACGCTTCTTCAAAAGAGCATATTAGATGGAGTCTACCTTCCCATTTGAAAATGAGTCAGAATGGGTGCCCCCAGGAGTAAGCAACATCTTTAGAACAGAGGAATGCGGTGATGGGCCGAAAATCGTGTCGCTTCTGAAGAGTGGCGGCAGTTGGGTCTTGAAAGAGAAGCAGTTTACATGAGCGGAATTCTATAGGGTGCTTAGACCGTGCCTCGCGTAAGATGCGTTCCTTAAGTTTGAAGTCATGGACACATGTCAAGATATCAGGTGGTGGAGCGGTCGGCAACCTCTTGAGGCCCACTCGATGTTTGCAATCAAGCCGGATCTCCTGATCCGAGGGACCACCCAGAACGTGGCAAAACAGGTCTGTAACAAAGGCTTCTATGTCCTACGCCTCTGGTCTCTGAGGGACCGCCCGAATCCGGATGTTGTTTCGGCGAGAACGGTTCTCCAGATCCTCTGTGTGGGATTGAAGATCTGGAGCTGGGATACTACTGGTCTCTGGCAATGCAAGAAATCTTCTGGCAGTAGCGATATCCCAAGAAGGGGCCGATGAATGACCCAGGGGAGACCGCCACGCAGCACAGCCCCTTAACTGCTGTTCGTTCCCTGCAGTGGTGGCACAAGTCATGGGCAGCAGCTGGAGGCATGCCCGGGTCGTCCCGTTCCGTTTTCCACAGGGTTCCACTCTCCGAGATGTCAAAGGCTATAGCTGGGCCCCTGGCCGGGCTCCCAAGGCTCTCCGTTCCGGACCAGGGCACCTGCAAGTAGCCGCAGTATGGCGGGCTCCACCCCGCGCACCTGCACCGCAAGCGCAGCATCCAGTGAAACAAAGGGGCCTGCAAGCTGGTCCCGGCCACCCCAACGAAGCGCCGTTGGACTCTAGGCACTGGCGTTTGAAGCAGTAGGCCGGCAGACCCCTAGTATGGGTGGGTGTGCAGATGCGAGGAGGTCCGCACCCAGGTGTGTACCAAGCTTCCAGCGCTGTGAGTCCCAGCTCACCTCGGGGAGGTATATCCGTATCCTCACTCACTGTGCCTCACCACTAGTGGCCCAACAGGTCAGATGGGCTCCACTGCCAAATCTTCTGTGCCGCTCCGCGCCCCCATGGCAAAAGCAACCCCCACTACGGGGATACGGGACTCAGCACCAGCAAGCCTGGGGGGGGGGCGCGACGGAGGCAGTGAGGGAAGCCTGGTGTTCTAGGCCCACGTCGGACGTCTGTGCTCCTCAGCCATTATGTTACGGTGACCGCAGGCCCACACCACCATCTTGGAGCAACCGTGACCCAGCGCCACGCGGACCGGGGGCCTCCCGGCGGCCCGCCCATAGAACAGCGCCGGGTCTGCCAACCTCAGTCAGAGTTCCTCTAAGGCGCCTGGATGTTGCGGCGAAGGTCTCCGCCCTCACAGCTCGAGGCCGCCGATCACCCCCGGGCGCGCTCAGTCTCATGCGCTCCCGGGGCTTGGAGCCGGATTCCAGCGTTCGCTCTCCGCCAAGGTGGAACAGAGGTGCAGGCGAGGGTCACCGACGCCAACCTGTTCTGGATCTGCCGGTAGGGATATGCTATACTGCGCTGTGCAGGAAAAGCCCAATCCGTGGTTAGGAGCGGCGAGTAGATGCGACCTACTCGTCTGCCATCTTGGACACGCCCCGAACATCTGATAATTGATGAAGGTCCGGGTACCACCACTGATGAGGCCATTCTCGTGCTATCAGTATCATTCTGGTCTTGGCACTGTAGAATTTGTTCATCACCATGGGTATCAATGGGATTGGAGGAAAAGCGTAGAGTAATGTCCAAGACCATTTTATCAAAAGCGCATTCCCTCGTGACCATGGTTGGTGAAACCTGGATGCAAAGACGGGACATTTTGCGTTTGCCGCGTCTGCACACAGGTCGATGTCTGGAATTCCTCACTGGTGTAAAATGTCCTTATACATCGTTGTTTAGTACCCAGTCATGAGCTTTGGCGAAGTCCCGACTTAGGGCATCTGCTTGGACGATGAGAGTTCCTGGGACACGAATCGCCACAATGGTCCAGATCGTCTGAGACTCCAGAGAGAGGTCTCGACTGGGTCCCCCCCCCCCCCCCCTGTTTGTTCAGATCATGCATTGTTGTGGTATTGTCCGTTTGAACTAACAGGGAACATGAATGGAAGGGAACAGTGATTTGAGTGCTAGGTGTACCGCTCTCAGTTCTAAGAGATTGATTTGATACCCTTGATCTGTCTCTGACCAGAGCCCTTGCACCTGAACAGAACCTATATGAGCCCCCCAACCTTGGAGGAAAGCATCCGTGATGATGGTCAGTGTAGGCAGGTCCTGGTGAAAAGGAACTCCCTTCAGCAGATTTGATCGCTTCATCCACCCTCTGATGGAATCCTTGGCTGACTGGAGGAGAAACACACGGTCCTCCCAGCGACCGGGTATCTGCGCCCACTGGTCCTCCAGAGATTGCTGCAGAGGACGCATGTGTAGTCTGGCACAACGAACATGCATGATGCAATCGAGCCTAGCAGCAATGACACACTTCTGACTGTGGGATGCTGAGAATGGAGAAGAGTGCGTCATTTTTTGCGGATTGATGATAACCTCTCCTCCGAAGTACACACGCTTGCCCTTGCAGTATCCAGAGAGGCACCCAGGTAGTGGATCTTTTGGGTCGGGTTGTAGATAGATTTTTAATAGTGCACTTGTAGGCCCAGATTGCTCAGCACTTGAAGACAGTATTAGAGATGACTCTGAAGCAGAGTGGGTGACAAGCTCTTCAGAAGCCGGTTGTCCAGGTAAGAATATATGAATATCCTTTGTCTGCGAAGAAAACATGCTACTACTGGCATGCATTTCGAAAATGTGCGTGGAGCTGATTTGAGTCCAAACGGTAGAATCTTGAACTGGAAGTGCTGGAGCGCTACCGGAAACCGCAGGAATTTCCAATGTTTCCTGGAAATTGGTACATGAAAGTAGGTGTCCTGCAGATCTATGGAGCACATCCAGTCCCCCTGGCGTAGTTGAGGAAAGATTTGGTGGAGTGCTAACATCCGAAATTCTTCCTTGCGGATACATTTTTTTTTAATCGCAGGTCGAGTATTGTCTGTGCTCTCTTGTAGGACCTCTTTTCCGCACCAGAAAATAACTAGAATAAATTCCTTCGTTGTGGAGCAGGAACTGCTTCTATGGCGTCTTTCTGCAGCAGACTGTTCACCTCCGCTTTCAACAAGTGGTGTTTTTGGAGGAATCTTTCTTGAGTAGGCACTGATTGAGATGGGGACTGGAATCTGAGCAAATAGACATTCTGCACAATATTCAGTACCCACTTGTCTTTTGTTATTTTCTTCCATTCGTCCAGGTGAAACATACTTCCCCCCTCACCGGAATGGGCAACGAGAATGGGGGAAGCCATAGCTCATTGTTTTGCAGAATGCTTATTTGTAGAGAATGCTGGTCTTGCAGCTCCCCATCCTCGACCAGGCATTCTTTGATTATAGTGAGACCTGGGCTGATGTTGATGCTGCGTCGACCGACGGTCGTAGGGGTGGAACTTGCACTGAAACACTTTAGTTTCTCTAGCCCTACGGCTTTCAGAGTGTCCAACTCAGTTTTCAATTTGGACATATCATCTGCATGAGATCCAAAAAGAGACATGCCATTGAAAGGAAGATTCGCAATTCTCCGCTGTGCCTCAGGTTTTAGCCCAATGAGACACAACCAGGCTGAGCGTCTAGCACAAATGTCATGGGATTAGCCATGTGCAGCTGGATCCAATGCATCTGCAGTAATGACCTGGTTTACAACCAAGCCCCCTTCCTGCAGAATTTCCTGAAAATCTTGCTGGTCTTCTTTAGGCAGCTTCTCTGTGAATCGAGCCAGAGAGTCCCAGATAGATCTGGCAAACCTCCCCATAGGAGCAGAGGCACTAGCCACCTTCATTACCGATGCAGATGTGTTGCACATCATTTTGCCCAACAAGACAATGTTTTTACTGTTCTTCTGCAAAGGGACTGCTGAGGATGTCGCTGTTGGATGTGTTTTTCTGGGTGCCGCCTCTATGACTGAATCTGGAGGAGCCTCCAATCGAAGTAAAAGGGGATCCTGATCCAGGGCCTTGTACTTTTTTGGAAATATGTGGGGAGCTGAACCCATTGTAGCCAGAGTCAGAAAAGTCTGCTTCGCTGGTTCGAGCAGCCCCGGCACCAAAGGTCGAAGGGGCTTTGCTGAGGATTTGTGGAGCAGGGTTTCAAATATGACTGACGAGGAAACTGTCAGTGCTGACATATCTATGTTCAATTTGCTGGCACCTCGGCATAGAACCTCAATAAAAGTCCCTACATCATCAATAGGAGAGACCCTGGCAAGGGGTGTTGCAGACAATGTTGGTAAATAGTTTCTCATAGATGATCTTGAGGAAGAGGACCACGACGGTGACCTTCGTCTCCTTCATTTTTGAGTGGAAGAAGGATGAGTTCCAGATCGTCCACGTGTCCTGGATCGTGAATAACAAGACTATGGAAACCTCTCTCTCCTTGGGGACCTGCATGTAGGTCCCCAAGTATACCTTGTGGATGCAGTGGGAGGAGGAGGCCCAACAGAGACCCTGGATGGAGAGTATGTTCGAGAGAAATCCAAGCCCGGACTTCTGTGTGGAACCTTCCAGCGTTGAACACACTCTAGCCATCTTAAGGAAAGGTGGACAGGAGGAGTCTCCTCTGCCGGAATCGGAGATCCCTCCAGTGTAATCTACCCAATATTAATACCAGGAGAAGATAACACTTCCCTTGACTTCGACCGTATGGACTTCGATGTCGATCTCAGCCTTTCTAGCAATTCTCCTGAAGGGAGGTAGGATTTTCTTCCCTCGAACGATGGCCTCTTGCAGGCGACGCGGATTGGGCCACCTTCGACGTTACCCGCTTCTGCAGCAAGACATTTGAGGACTCATGTCTGTGTGAAGATGCTCTTGACGTCTATCTCCTCGATGTCGACTATCTACAGGACTGTAGTGGAGTTGTCATCGTCAACCGACTGTAGGCCTGCGGCGGTGCCTTCGACATCAATCCTCTCGACGCTGACAGTCGTGACAGCGGTGGAGATCTGGATGTCAACCGGTGTCTCGACGTTGATGGGCGGCTTTTTGACGTCGACCCAGACTGAAGAAGCCGGCTTAGGTCTCTCGAAACCCACATACTTCGAGCCCGAAGTACTATGCCTCAACGTCGACTTGCGCTCCAGCGACGGAGGCTCTCACCGCTTCGACGGCGATCTGTCCCTCGACATAGTTTCATGCCTTGCTTGCTTTTCCAACATCAATCTCGACGCAGACTGTGAACAATCAGGAATTTGCTTCTGTTTTGGATGCTGGAGAAGCAGCTCGACGCGGTTTAAAGTGTCTTTCCTGAGAGGAGGGCTCTTTGAAGGGAGGATTGCTTCCAAGACCACTTTTTGAATGTTCTTTTCCTCTCTCCAGTAAGGCATGTGGTCTTATTTTCTCCCTTCAAAAGAGTTCTTCTGGAGAATTGCTGGCAGTAATAAAATTTCTCTGGATTGTGTGAAGATGGTAAGCACACAATGCAGACAGAATGTGGGTCTGATTTTGCTATTTTCGTCCCACAGAAGGGACATTTGTTAAACAAAGCTGGCATTTCTGACAGAAAATAGTCCTCAAAATTTTCAGACAACAATTGAAAAAGTTGTCAGCAGTCACAAATGCCATGTAGAGATGAAATCAACCAATTTCCGACTACAATAATCAAAAATTAACAAGCTCAACGCTCCAGGATCCTCACACAAGGAAGCAGAAAAAAGAACTGACCTTACTGTCCCCTATGGTGCATGATGTGAGCAGGGGGCTCCTGGAGATCTTAAAGGCACGGTGTCCAGGTTCTTGGAAATCTTAAAGGCAAGGTGCAAAGTTTTTAGTACTGCAATGGTTTTCTCATAGATGCAGCCTATAGGCTAATTGCCTGCTATTACCTGTTGTTCTCTCTGAAAATAAAAGGCTGTTTTGGATCACTATTGGAGTGTATGATCTCTGTTACAGTATATACATGTAGGATTATTTTTCCTTTATTGAGAAACCCATGTAATTTTGGCATATTAGCCGATTTGAAGTATAAGAGGCTACATGTTATATATGTATCAGTACTTTTCAGCCTAAACATACACATATATATGTGTTTTTGTATATGCTCCGGGGTCCCGCACGCGGGCGGGGATTATTCAGTGCTTATGATTATTGATAAGTAGTACCTGGAAGAGAAACAAACGCACCAAACATTAAATAAAAACATAACACTAATCAGCAGTGCCTCTTGAGGGAAGCCTAAGAGATTCCAAGAGGCCCCTGCCTCATCACAGTGTGGGCTGGGATCAATGAGAGTTGCTGACCCTACTCCACTCTGTGACGAGGAGTCAGTGATAGATACTCGACCCTGGGCACTTCAGGGCTTAAAACGGAAGCGCTCAGGCCTGAGGCTATCAACGCTGTGCCAGACTGAAGAGATCACGCCCACAGGAGCTGTGACATCTTCAGCCTTGCAAAGTTCAGATTATGCAATCAGGCACCTGCACATTTAATGCATGTCTAGATCCTAGCTGCCTGACATGAGCACAAAGAGTGTCTGTCAGGCTGACCTTTTCACTGCCACATAGACAGTCCTTATGTCTGGGGGGGACAGGTGAGTGGACATGGCCCCCTCCACACATAAGAACAGGCTGTTGCTGGGTAAACAGCTTAAGAAAGAAAGCCTTGGGGTCCCCAACCAGAAGTGTTGAAAGTAAGAACGTGCAAAATTGTTTTATTGTCACTGACCGAAAAGCCTCTCAAGGGAGGAGAGTGGGGCAGAGAGGGCACCTTCCAACAAGCAATGGACATCTTCAAAGTAGTAAAGCAAGACTCCAGCTCCTAGGCTCAGTATGGTGAAGGAGGCTCCCTTCTTTTATCCGTTGCCTTTAGCCTGCGAGGATGGGGATAGTGGAGACGGTGGTAACAGCGGTGGGTGTCCTACACAGTGACTAGTGTTCAGTCTATGTGGCAGCTCCTGTGGCTCTGTAAAAGGTTTCTGAGGGATGACGCCACTGGTTTACAGCTTTACAAAGATTAATGTAATTCCTGAAAAGTTTTCTTAAATCCCTCTTTTAAATGCCTAGACTAGGCAAGAGACTCTGCAATAACAACTTTGTTCCTGCTACACAACCACTTGTTGCACTGTAATATGAACCTCAAACAGAAAACTTCTAGGAAAGGGGCATTACCTAAGGACCTTCTCATAAAAAACTATCAGTAAGTCTACTACCCTATCCACCAACATGGTGGGGTGCGTGTTAGGTCCCATTTGTGTGGAATTATGTTAAAAATAAATTTGAAAAGCACTAAGATCCCCAATGAAGAGGCATACTCAATTTAAAATGAACAGTGAAATCCAAAAAGCAAGTCATCCCACTCATTAAAAATGCTATCTTTACTCAGCTCATTGTAAATAGCATTGACAAAGATTATCACATGTCTTCACTGTTGATGCCGGATGTGTTGTTCTTGTGCGCTTGTATGCAGGAGCACTGTTCAAAATGTAATAAGATAGTCAATATAAATGAAGCATTAGCTCCAGTGGCCACGATTCCTTTTAACATGATACTGATTGGGCATTGTGGAGTGGTGGTTAAGAATAAAAGTTACTTACCTGTAAACTATGGTTCTCCAGTATTGGTGTCTTTCATAGATTCACATGCTTGAATATTCCCAGTCGTCGTAATGGAAGTCCCACGGTACATAACATAGCAATGTAGCCATAACACAAGCATATATACATAAAGAAAGCAAAAACAATAGTTTTCCATAGATAGACAACATATCACTTCTATAATATATCATAGTCATTATGTTTTGGTGAAAAAATTCTGGCCAATCAGGCGTCAGCACCCTCTTAGAATGTTCTCCTCAGAGGCTCAGGCCCTCAGATTTTCATAGCACAAGAGTAATATGGAGCCAAGAGATAAAGAGAGCGCCTCTGAGGGGAGGAGGGTGGTTCGCATGTGAATCTATGAAAGACACCAATACTGGAGAACCACAATTTACAGGTAAGTAACTTTTGTTCTTCTCCAATATTGGGGTTTCTTTCATCGATTCACATGCTTCAATAAGAATAGTGTTTCAAAAAGGGGGTGGTGATGGACAGAGTATCTGAGTTAATCAGAACACTCCTACCCAGTCAACAGATCAGGGCTTGATCCATCACCGTTTTTTAGTGTTCAGTGTTCTGATTAACTCAGATACTCTGTCCATCACCACCCCCTTTTTTAATCGTTTTGGCCACCACAAGTGTGGAAGGGTATGCTCAGATGTGAGTCCCTTGCTCACTGCACCATCAGGATTCAAGCAAGCCGGGCCGAAGACGGCTGTAATGCCAGAAACCGGTCCCCGGAAGCTTGTTTCCTTTCCAGTAAAGAATTGGCTTGGTAGTTTGGTCTGCCCTGTTCCCATGATGCACTGGGCCAGGGACAGACTAATTTGCATGTAGCCAGGTTCTGAACTGGGGTGGTGCAGTGAGCTAAAAAACAGTGATGGATCAAGCCCTGATCTGTTGACTGGGTAGGAGTGTTCTGATTAACTCAGATACTCTGTCTATCACCACCCCCTTTTTGAATCGTTTTGGCCACCACAAGTGTGGAAGGGTATGCTCAGATGTGAGTCCCTTGCTCAGTGCACCATCAGGATTCAAGCAAGCCGGGCCGAAGACGGCTGTAATGCCAGAAACCGGTCCCCGGAAGCTTGTTTCCTTTCCAGTAAAGAATTGGCTTGGTAGTTTGGTCTGCCCTGTTCCCATGATGCACTGGGCCAGGGACAGAGTAATTTGCATGTAGCCAGGTTCTGAACTGGGATGGTGCAGTGAGCTAAAAAAACGGTGATGGATCAAGCCCTGATCTGTTGACTGGGTAGGAGTGTTCTGATTAACTCAGATACTCTGTCCATCACCACCCCCTTTTTGAATCAATAAGAATAGTGAGCAGTGGAGTTATAATAATACAAGGTACTTATCATTCAACATAATAATAATAATACACAGTACGAAAAGACTGAAGTATATATCAAAGAAAACAAGTACCTTGTATACAGAAGGAGGGAAGCAACAGAGCCTCACCTTATTTAAAAAGATTTCGTAGGACTGCCTGTCCCACGGCTGAGTCAGCATTGTCCGCAGCATCCAGACAGTAATGTCTCGTAAAGGTGTGCCTGCTGGACCATGTTGCAGCTCTGCAGATGTGATGAAGAGGCACACCAGCAAACAGTGCTGTAGAAGAGGAAACCTTTCTAGTAGAAGGCGCTCAAACTGCTGCAGTAAGTGGCTTTCCTGCTTGCTGATGGCAAAATGCAATTGCAGTTGATATCCAGCATGCAATTGTTTGCTTGGTAATTGGATGTCCTTTTCGCATTCGCCCGTAGGCCACAAAAAGCTGGTCAGACTTACGATAGTAGCCGTCCTTTAAAGGTAGAATTTTAGACACCTCTTAATATCTAAAGAATGAAGTGCTCTTTCTGTTGGTGTTTGAGGATTAGGAAAAAAATGACCTTAAAACAACTGGTTCATTGAGGTGGAAGTCCGATGGCACTTTGGGGATAAAGGCTGGATTGGTGCAGAGCAAGACAAAGTCCTTGGTAAACTGAAGAAAAGGCGGTTTAGTAGTAAACGCATGTATGTCACTGACTCGACGAGAGGAAGTGAGAGCCAGAAGTAGAGAAGTCTTCCAAGTAATGTATTTAAGATTGACCTTATGAATTGGCTTAAACGGGTGTTTCATTAGTTGTGCCAATACAATGTTCAAATGCCAAAGAGGAGGTGGTCAACGAATTGGTGGAAACATCCGAAAAAGACCTCTAAAAAATTGTTGAATGACTCTGGAAGAGTAAAGAGAGTTAGAGCCATCTTGACGGAACCGTGAGATTGCTGCTAGAAAGACTTTTAAGGTAGCAAACGAGAGGTCCGACTTTGCCAAGTATAAAAAGGCCATTCACTGCCAGGATGAGACGCATTCAGACGTCCCACTACAGCTCTCCAAAGTGATCGCTACGGCAGCACATACCTCAAATTTCTCCACCGGCTGGTGAAGAAAACCTGGATTCATTGCTCAAGAATCTTCTGTGTTAGGATATCTCCAAAAGGGTATCGGCTGATACCGAATCCTCCAACGGCTATTGAAGATAGTTCTAGCTATTCACGTTCTCAGGCTGTCCTTTTCTTATTGTCCTGATGAAGACCCGCTCCAGATGCAAATAATTCTGCACTAACATCTAGGGTCAAAACGTCTACGTTACTTTTGTCAATCCGTCCATAATAAGTCACAACACAAGAAAAAAGAAAATAATATGATTGTTGTGACTAATTCTTCATAAAAATGGACTGATAAAAATGTATGTTTTTCCATATTTCTAAATATGTCATCTTCACTTATTCTTGCATAGCACGGTCATCACCTGTCACTACTAGTCACTAAATATTTCACCCGTATGTGATTTTATGTCATTTCTGTCCCTGACAGCCACTTTTTACAAATTGAGTGATACATGTAAGATTTCTATAATAAGAACTTTTCAAAATGAGAATTGTTGTGTGTATCCTTACATATCATACCGTAAATGCTGACTGAGTGAATTATATCAAGAATAATTATATTCACGAATATAGCAAAGAAATTGACTAAAATCCGACAGAACCAATTGTTTTTGTTTAACTTTAATACCCAGGTTCTGAGGGTTACTTGGATACCCCATTATCTCTAATGGCAAGTATAAAAAGAAAGGCAAAAGTTGCCCTGGCATGGAATGTATAGGATGTACTTGGGCATCATTGCACCTTGGGACAGAATATTTTCTATTTGAGTTTGTATGTCTTGACAGTTAAAGCTGCTCTCTCGTTTCTCAGGACCTCTCTACAATCTGAAGGAATGTCCAAATTCAGAAATTCATAGTGCTCGGGTTCCAAGCCGCTAAGCGTAGAGATGCTGGGTCGGGATGACAAACTTGGCCCTGATCCATGGTTAGAAGATTCGGAAGAGGGCGAAGAATGATCGGGTCGCACTGTGACCGATGCAGGAGTTCCGTGAACCAGACTTGTCGAGGCCATCTGGGAGCTACTAGAATAATGTGACAGGGTTCCTTCCTCATTTTTCGAAGAACTCAGGGAACTAGAGGTATTGGTGGAAAAACGCAGGCATATATTTTCGACCAATACATCAAAAAGGCATTTACGCATGACTCTGGTTGAGGAAGCCAACTTGCATAGAACAGGCATTTGCGGTTCAGATGTGTTGCGAACAGATCTAGATTCGGATGACCCGATACTTGAGAAATGTGATCCAGTGTGGGTTGATGTAATTCCCACTCGTGGTTGGTTGTGGAAGACCTGCTCAGTGAATCCGCAAGATTGTTTGAAGCTCCCCGAACATGCACTGCTGAAAGGACGACCTGATGTTGAATCGCCGAATCCCAAATCTGCTGAACCTGATTGGACAGTAAGATGGATCTTGTGCCTCCTTGTTTGTTCATGTAGTGCATGCACATTGTGTTGTCCGTTCGAACCAACACTGATGCTCCCTGTATGATGGAACAGAAAGCTTTTAGTGCTATAAAAATGGCCAGTAACCCAAGTAGATTGATGTGCCAGGTCCTTGGCTGAATGTTCCACTTTCCCTTTACTGTTAGCCCCTGAAGATGTGTACCCCAGCCTTCTAGGGATGCATCTGTCGTGAAGTAAAACTTGGAGCGTCCATTAGGAATGGACGGCCTGAAGAGACGTTCTTCTCGAGAGTCCACCACAAGAGCCTTTTTTTTTTTTAATCGTGATGTGACTGACTATATCGTTGAAGGTTCTAGAAACTTGAGCCCATTGTTTGTCCAACTACTCCTGAATAGATCTCATCTTTAGCCGGCAGTGAGGGACAAGAGGGATGCAAGAGGACAACATCCCTAGGAAAGATTTCAACTGTCGGACAGAAGCGGACTTTTTTAATAGGAGGGAGGCTGCTAAGTTGCGAAGACGCAGACTTCTTTCGTACGACACAAAAGCTTTTGCTAGCTTGGTGTCTAGAATAGCTCCCAAGAACAGTCTGTTTTGAGCAGGGAGAAAATGAGACTTTTCTATGTTGAATGTAAGGCCCGTGGACTGAAAGAGGGAGCTGCAGATTTGAGTGCGTTTGGAAGCCTGTTCGAATGAATGAATTAATTAATGAATGAAAATGTATTTCTATAGCGCCTAACTACCCGGAGGCCTCGTAGCGCTGAGGAAAAGAAGAACAGAGTAGGGCCGGTCCGCAGAACTATACAAGCATTCCAAACAAATGGGTTTTTAACCCCTTCGCTGTGGGGATATTCCCCCGCTGTGCTGGGGGGGAGGGGGGCGCGCACAGCGCTCACATGCTCATGACGAGCTGAGCTCGTCATGAGGTACGACGTTCCTGTGCTCATGACGAGCTCAGCTCGTCACGATCACACCCGTTCCCGTGGAACGCTCAGCACAGCAGGGGAATTATCCCCGCATGCGAGCGTACCACGGCTCATGACGAGCTCAGCTCGTCATGAGCATTCAAGGGGTTAAGAATTTACGGAAGACCAAAAGATTATTGTTCACCCGCACGGCCTGGGGAAGGGAATTCCACATCTTTGCAGCAGTGAATGAGAAAGAGCGTCCGCCCCATCTCACCTTTCTTATTTTCTTAATGGTGGCCAGATGTGTAGAGCTAGAACGTAGAGTACTATGCAGGAGATATGGGGTTATTAGTGAGTGCATGATCGGTGGACCGGTTTTCCATATGACCTTGTGTGCCAGACACATAGATTTAAACTGTATCCTGGCTGAGATCGGAAGCCAGTGTAGCTGTCTCAACGCTGGTCTTACCGATTGCCATCTTGGGACCCGAAGAAGCATCCATGCAGCACAATTCTTGGTCACTTGCAGTTTGTTTATTGTGGCTTGGGGAGCTCCAAGGTACAAAACATTCCCGTAGTCCAGACGAGATAGTATAAGTGCTTGAACCATTATCCTTCTCGCCTGGAAGGGAAGGAGGGGAATAATTTTACGAAGCATTCTCATTAATCCGTAGCAGATTTCTGAAAGTCTGGTTGCCTGGTACGTGAAATTAAGGGAGCTGTCAAGCCAAATACCAAGGTTCTTTATCTGTGGCTTCTGGGGGGGGTGCAGGGCCCAAGCATGGCGGCCACAGGGGGACAGAGACAGTGGGTGATGAATTACCCAGCAGCATGATCTCGGTTTTGTCTCAGTTGAGTCAAAGGTAAGAGAGCTCCATCCACCCAGCCACTGCCTCTAGGCAAGGGCCAAGGAAGCTAGATGACCCCTCAGCGTGGTGTAAAGACACCACTAGCTGAGTGTCATCTGCATAGCTGACGATCTTAAAACCAAAAAGATGGACGACCCCTGCCAGAGGCCTCATGTAGATATTAAGGCCCCACAGCTCAGAGGTAGTCTAGAGGACACCACATCCCTCTCAAAAACCTGAAAGCAGCAGTCGCTGAGGAAGGGTGAAAACCATGCCAGCGCAGCACCTGACACTCCGATACTCTTGAGTCGGTGGGTCTAGATGGTATGATTAACCGCGTTGAACGCAGCACTGAGGTCCAAGAGGATGATGCCAGCCACTCCTCCCTCATCCACCAGCTTCCTTGCCTCTTCTGTCACCAACAACAATGCTGTTTCCGTCCCATGTTGAGGGCGAAAGCCTATTTGTGAAACATCCAACAAATTGTTGGATTCAAGATGAGTAACCAAAATGTTGTTAATATGTTTTTCCAATAATTTGCTAAACCAAGGGAGAAGAGAAATTGGGCGATAGCTGGATAGATTAGATTAATCCAGACTTGGCTTCTTCAAAAGAGCCCTAACCATTGCACATTTCCAGGAGGAGGGAACGTACTAGAGATGATTGAGCAGTTCAAAACAACAAGGACCGTTGGGCGGATGGATTCAATGATCGCAGTAAGGTGTTGTGGTGGGGCAGGGTCCAATAGGGAGCCTGATGTCACCTTGGAAATTACCAGATCTAGTGTGTCCGCATCTAAAAGACAAAAAAGACAAAATTGTTCCAACAAAGCGACAAAGCCCCCTATCTCAGTTTCCGCTGAGCCGTGAGAATGACCGTGCCTTCAGCAGGCAGTCGTCTAGGTATGGGAAGATTTGCACTCCTTGCAGATGAAGGTAAGCTGCCACCGGTGCGAGGACTTTGGTGAACACACAGGGGGCGGAAAAAAGGTTGAATGGAAGAACTTTGAATTGGAAGTCCTTCCCGGCTACTCTGAATCTGAGAAATCTTCTGTGTCTCCGCAGAATTGGAAGATGAAAATAAGCATCTTGGAGATCTAAAGTTGTCATATACTCTCCTTGAGATAGAAAAGTAAGTACCTTCTGAAAGGACAACATGCGAAACGTTTGCTTTTTGATGAATTTGTTCAGGGCACGTAGGTCCAGGATAGGGCGCCATTCTCCCTACTTCTCTGTATTGTCTATGGGACGAAGAGTGCTGTTGCCTGTACGATTGCTGACCCTGGGAGGAGTAACGTTGTTGCCCTTGTTTATACTGACTGGAATTTCCTCAAAAGGAAGATGAGGATCCACAACCTCTTGCACCTCGAAAAGTTTGTTTTTTAAATAGGAGAGTTACGAGAGCACGGGCCGTGTCGGTGTCTTTCTTTATTGTTTCAAGGGCATCGTCGATATGTTGGCCAAACAAAGATTCGCAATTGTAAGGCATGTCTAATATTTTCGTCAGCACCTCTTGACGAAAAGACGTGGCCTTTAGCCAGCCCTGTCTCCTGAGAACTGCAGCACCAGCCAAAAGGCAGAAACCAGTGGAAGACACATCTATAGTACAATCAATCATTTCAGAAGGATTCTTCTCGCCTTCCTGAAGAATTTTCAATGCCTCTGCTTTAGAAGATTCTGGTATTAATTCTGGTAGAGAGGAAATGTCCGACCACATTTGCCAGTCGTAACGAGCAAGGATAGCCATTGAATTGGCCGCACGAACTGTAGTTGCCACCATAGTAGAAAACCTTTTGCCTGTAGCATCAAGGCATCTACCTTCTCGGTCAGGTGGTGCAGATATCGGAGATGAAGGATATCTAGACCGATGTTGTGCTGCCTGAGTAATAATGGAATCAGGCTTCGTTTGAGAAATTAGACATACTGGTGCAGAGGTAATTACAAGCCCCGAAAACACAGGTATATATGTGTGTGTATATATATATATTCACTGAAAAAACCATAGGTTATAGACCATATATAGTTAGGAATTAGCATTTAAAAAACCTTATTTTACTCACACAAAACCATTGAAATTCCATATATAGTTAGTTGCACTAACTATATATCGCACACCCGCAATCCACTGCTGATGATGTCACATATTACATCATTCATGACATGGTCAGTGAAATCACTGATGACATCACTGATGACATCTCAAATGACATCACTGATGACATCACTGATAACAACATCCAGTGATTTTATGTTTCTGTAAAGTTTAAATATGTCTTACATATTGAAGAACGAGTGGATGTATAAGTGTCTGGACGAAGGATTTAGTAGGTGCATGACTGACTGTATGAGTGAGTGATTAAATGTGTCTCACTGAGTGCATGGGTTAGTGACTAAACTGTCTTAATTTGTGCATCATTATGTCTGTTGTTCTGTAAACTGTTGCATGTGTTGATCAATAGCTATATGAGTAACTATATGGGTTATTGATTGATTGTCCAAGTATTTGTATGGGAGACTGAGTGTGTGTGTGGCTGGCTGGGAGGTGTGTGACTCTGTGCAGATCAATGTGTACTTATATCAATGATTGTATAACAAGGTAAGTATGTGTTAGTATATGTTTGAAAATATAAGGTGCTCTATGTTTAACTGTATAGACAAGAAAATGGAAGTGTGATTGATTCTTTACAGGACTGACTAGGTGTGTGAGTAACTCCATGGATGAGTGGCAGAGTGTGAGTGTCTGTATAGGTGTATGAGTGCATATGATAGTGTTGTAAAGATGAGTGATTGTATGTATGAATGATTGTATGGGTGAATGAGTGAATGTGTGTGTAGACGTAGGAATCAGTGAGTACATATGTAGTAACTAGTATTGGTGTGTCAATGGTTTCAAAAATTATACTCTGTATTTAACACTGGGTGAAACAGAGGTTATATTTAAATATGAGGAGATGCATTGTATTGTCACATGAATGATATCATCAGTGATGTGGTCATTGATGTCAAATGAGATGTCATCAGTGATGTCATCAGTGATGTCATTTGAGATGTCATCAGTGATGTCATCAGTGATGTCACTGACCATGTCATGAATGATGTAATATGTGACATCATCAGCAGTGGATTGCGGGTGCGCGATATATAGTTAGTGCAACTAACTATATATGGAATTTCAATGGTTTTGTGTGAGTAAAATAAGGTTTTTTAAATGCTAATTCCTAACTATATATGGTCTATAACCTATGGTTTTTTCAGTGAATTTTCAAGGTTTTGTAAATGCTAATTCCTAACTATATATGATCTATAACCTATGGTTTTTTCAGTGAATTTCAATGGTTTTTTAATAGCAAATATCATAAGCTGTCGAATGTCAAGTACGTGGTAAGTGAAAACATTTTCGTGTTTATGCACACTGATCTGCTTTGAATGGTGCCCCCCCCCCTCATTTCTATTAGGAGTACTCTCTCTTTGCACATAGTTAAGGGTAGTTAACGCAGGCCTTTGCCCCCGTTGTAATACGTCGTGCCTGCTTCTCTCTCCATTTGACTGATTGTTATCCAAGTATTTACTGTTTTAGAATTGGTTCTCTTTGGTTCATTCTCTATTTACAAACAAACACAGAGTCGCAATACTCTGTTTAGTCTTTGCAGATAACGAAAAATCGTGTAAAAAAAAAAAGAAAAGGAATCGAGCAAAATCAGTAGGCCACTAACGGGATCTCTTTTTGACCTCGCTAAAATAGAAACATTAGGAACAACCCCTCATGACAAATACAAAACTAGTGAAATGAACTGAACTCCACACAATGATGGCTGCAAAAGAGCTCGGCTCCGCCACCCACCCCGCCCAAAATAACGATAAAGAGCGGCTGCCATGATTGGTTGCGGAATGGCCACGACGGAGCTACGAAATGGTACTGCTCTCATGCTAACCCCAGCTTCAGTCTGAAACATCCAGAAACACTGTAGACTACCAATTCGATCAGTTCCGGTAGCGCCCCAATGTAACCCGGTAGAGAAGAACTAGCCCTCCCCTCTTTGACTGATGGTTCTTGTTGCCTGTCCCTTCTGTTGTCATTTAACAGAACTATTTAGCCTGCTGAAAGGGGTTGTGTTCCGACCGCTGGTTGGTGGAGACATTTTGACTATATTCTGGACCTGCGTTGTCGCGTAATGCGTCATATGACGCGCCGCGTTAGCGCATCCGGAAGTCATCCGGGGCGCGCAGCGCGTAACGTAAGCATAACAAGTCATGTGACTTGTTAATAAAACTTTTCATTGGTTCATTTTACTTTTCTTATTCTAATGATGAAAGGCTTGGTCATATGACCTAAAAATTACGCTTTTTATTACTTCCGAACATTATTTTTTCTTAAATATATGTTATAATGTTCCAGGCTAATGTACTTTCCCGGAAAATTTACAACTGTCCTGCAAGTAAAATATATTCTTTTTTCGAGAAAAAGAGCGTTTCTTCGTCCCATGACGGAGCCGTTGAGCAAAAGAGGGTCGACCTGCTGTCTTAGTCGCCGATACGCCTGAATATGAGATTCTTATCGATCACTTTATGTTGCAGGAATAGAAAACACAACAGCCCTTGACCATTTATCTTTACTGCGTTCCTTCGTATTATACCTTTTACCCTTCATGTAATTGGTCTGCTTTATTTCACTTGCCTTTTAATGATTCTAAAACAGTGACTATTATTAAAAACTTTACCAATGTATATACTACTACCATGTTTTCTTTTAAAAACCTTTATTGTGAAAATTTCATTATACAAATACGAGCCTATAACCACGTGGGCCGGCCACGGAGCAAACTGTAATCGTATATGATGAGTACACATTTACACTGTAGAGGAACGTAACGGGCGGGCCATTAGGTTGCAAGAACTAAGGTGTCTAACAGTTACGGAATCGGTGGACGTACATTTTATAATTAAAATACGACAGGGCCAGTTACAATAAAATTATCTAGATATACATTTGCGGGCAAGTACCATGGGTGACGTTAATTCGAACTTTCAATAGTACAGTAATCAATAACACATCAGAACTTAATATCAATAGGGATGTCGAAATATTCAATCAATTCTCGTCCCCGCCCGCCATGTGCTTCAAAACTGCATACGTATCTCGTGATTTCAAGGTTCTGCAACCAGTACACAACAAGGAGTTACGAGTCCCATTTATTCCGGCGCCATTTTGGGCGAGGACGGGCAGGTCCAGGATATAGTCAAAATGTCTCTACCAACCATCGACTATGATGATGTTCATATGCTGTATTTATTAGAGTAACACTCATCTGTCCACATGAAATTAATTTGCCACAATCTAAACATGTCATTTTAATCTTTCCAAAGTTCTTCTAAATATTTGGGACCGTTTCCCTTGCCTCTGATGCTGTCAGTGCCACTTCTTTGATGAATGTACTAGCAGGTCAGGGGTTCTCCTCCAAATCTCTCTTTTATGCAGCACTATAATTAATTGGTGCCACCTCTCCATATGACGATGCATGGTATAGTTACCATAACTATTTTTTTTCGGTTCCTCTGGAGAGTTCATCGTGGCAGATGAAGCGTGTAACGTACCGGGCATTTACCTTTTTTTGCATGTACAGGAAAGGAAAAAAAAAATCGAGCGTCCGAGTTCTAAGGTGTCCCAGGGCCATTTTAGTGGACCAGGCCCAAATCCAAAGAACAGGCCGCCATTTTGAGAGTCCTGTTGCAGCCGCCTGTCGCTGTAGCATCAAGAGCAGCCGAAACTCAGCTGAATGGCAACTGAAACGGTAAAGGGGCGCCCCACTACAGCAGACGAGCCTCCACCTAGGAAGGCCCATTCACGCCGCCTCCCCCCCCCCCCCTTCGGGCACCCCACGCCGTTATTCGGAGCAGTATTGTAGGATGGCCACACCAGTGCGGCAACTTGCTAGACATCACCTCGGTGGTAACCGAATCTCAACGCCTTGTGGTGTCTTCTATTCAGAAAACATTGTTATGCTGCCTTCGACCTATTCGCCGCAAGTGCGCACACAACTCAACTGCATAGCTTGCTAGACACCACCTCGGTGCCATCCGGATCTTGGAATCTCAGCGCCTTTTGGTGTCTTCTCTTCAGAAAATATTGTTGCGCTGCCTTTGGCCCCATTCGCACATCGGTCCGCTACTGACGCCATCTCACAGGCTAATGGGGCGCCCCACGCCGACTTTCAGCATTGTAGGATGACCACACCAGTACAGCAACTTGCTAGACATCACCGCGGTGCCATCCGGATCTTGGCATCTCAACGCCTAGTGGTATCTTCCATACAGAAAATATTGTTGCGCTGCCTTTGACCCCATTCGCACATCGGTCCGCAACTTAGACATCACCTCGGTGCCATCCGGATCTTGGCATCTCAGCGCCTTGTGGTGTCAGTCAGAAAATATTGTTGCGCTGCCTTTGGCCCCAATCGCACATCAGTCCGCTACTGACACCATCTCACAGGCCAACAGGGCGCCCCACGCCGACTTTTACCATTGTAGGATGGCCACACCAGTGCCACAACTTGCTAGACACCACCTCGGTGCCATCCGGATCTTGGCATCTCAGCGCCTTGTGGTGTCTTCTATTCCGAAAATATTGTTGCGCTGCCTTTGGCCCCATTCGCACATCGGTCCGCTACTGCCGCCATCTCACAGGCCAACGGGGCGCCCCACGCCGACTTTCAACATTGTAGGATGGCCACACCAGTGCGGCAACTTACTAGACACCACCTCGGTGCCATCCGGATCTTGGCGCGTTGTGCTGCCTTCGGCCTATTCGCACATCGGTCCGCTACTGACGCAAACTCACAGGCCAACGGGGCGCCCCACGCCGACTTTCAGCATTGTAGGATGGCCACACCAGTGCTGCAACTTGCTGGACACCACCTCGGTGCCATCCGGATCTTGGCGCGTTGTGCTGCCTTCGGCCTATTCGCACATCGGTCCGCTACTGACGCAAACTCACAGGCCAACGGGGCGCCCCACGACGACTTTCAGCATTGTAGGATGGCCACACCAGTGCTGCAACTTGCTGGACACCACCTCGGTGCCATCCGGATCTTGGCGCGTTGTATTGCCTTCGGCCTATTCGCACATCGGTCCGCTACTGACGCCGCCTCACGTGCCAACGTATTTTCTCCGCATTTTATACCCTATGCCGCATAACAGGTCATGTGACTTGTTTATAAAACTTTTCATTGGTTCATTTTACTTTTGGTTTCCTAATGATGGAAGGCTTGATCATATGACCTAAAAACAACACTTTTCATTGGATGAAAACTTATTTTTTTTCCCAAACGATGAAAGCCCCACCTTGTTTCTGGATGTTTCAGACTGAAGCTGGCTTCAGCATGAGAGCACCACCATCTCGTAGCTCCGTCGTGGTCATTCCGCGAGCAATCATGGCAACCGCTCCCCACCAGAAGCCTACAGGAGTCGGGGGCCCCCAAAACTTTTGATAAATCCTCAAGGCGGAGGGGACGCTTTCGAGAATGGGGTCCAAGACCTAGCAGACAAGCGTCCGATTTCCAAGGTGTCCCAGGGCCACTTCAGTGGACCAGGCCCAAAAAGGAAAGAGCCTGCCGCCATTTTGAGAGTCCTGCGACAGCCGCCTATCGCTGCACCGCAAGAGTGGGCGCAACTCAGCTGAATTGCGGCTTTTGACACAGTGGACCAAAAACGGACGGAATGGCAACTGAAACGGTAAAGGGGCGCCCCACTACAACAGATGACACTCCACCTGGAGAGGCCCATTCACGCCGCCTCCCCCGGGGCGCCCCACGCCGTTATTCGGAGCAGCATTGTAGGATACCAAAACCAGTGCGGCAACTTACTGGACATCACCTTGGTGCCATCGTTCTGCTGCCTTGGAACTATTCGCACAACAGTTTGCTACTGATGACCCACCCCCCGCGACGCCCCACGCCAGAAATCTGGACGTTGTGCTGCGTTGGGACTATTCGCACAGCCGACCGCTACTTCGTTGTTTTTCCCTAAAAATGTTTATATGTTATTACTGTTTTTGTTTTCTTGTATATATTTTTATAAGTTATTAAAGTTTTATAATCTTACTACTTTGTTGGAGTGCTATATATTTTTAATGTGACACATAATTGTAAAAACTTTGATGTACAAAGAGTCATCCCTGGAATCTTCCGCTTCAGGCTCGGTCCCCTCCCCAATCACAATACAGGATGGTTTTCAGATAATAGGAACGCGTCTGCTGTGACGGATCTCATCGAGTGTGGGCCTTGATCTACTATAACTCCTTTGAAGAGGGGTGATTCTTTACAGCTGGGGCCATAAACTACATCTGCAGGGCTAGCTGATACCCTAGGACCGGCCTGGACAATCGGACACAGAGGAAAAGGAGTGTCAGAGGGTGCGGTAGTGAATAGGGCGAAAGGGAGGTGTCGGGCGGGCACAGGGTGTGATTCTCAGGGAAGAGCAGCGCAGATGGGGGGTGGTTTATTACCCATGCATAAGACAGAGAGCGGGGGTGACCACTGCCTGGGGGAGATGCTTGCGAGGGTGGGGAGTCATGCTAAGGATCGACAGCGTGCACAGAGTGGGTCTGGTCAAGGCATCTAAAATGACTGCCGTGCACGACAAAAGTGTGGCATTTGAAAAAAGGCAAGATGGCGCAGACAATGTTTTTCAACACTTCCTGATTTCCTTCGAATCGAACGTTAACAGACGTTGGGGCATATTACCAAAGTTAAGTGATATTTATCCCTAACGATGCTTAGCAACGATTTTTTTACCGCTAAGCATCGTCAGAAATTATCGCAGATAAACCTTGCTATTATCAAGGTTTATCGCAAATACGATAAAAAACGACCGCAATGCATTAATATCGCTGAAAACTCAGCGATATTCATGCATTACCGAGCTAATGCTCTTAGCCATGTTATCCACCTCCCATTGGATAACATGCCTTAGAACTGCTCAGGGCAGGTGCTAGCTTTTGGAGATATTCGCGCTTATCGCGAATATTTCCAAAAGTTGATAATAGGAGATAGCGATGTTAGCGTTGGCATGCCCACTTTGCATGTCATTAGTGATAAATATCACTCACATGCAAAGTGGGGCCCAAGATGGTCGCTATCTCCTACTAGCCGTCGCTAACTGGTGTTAGCAACAGCTAGGTAATACAGATATAATTTTATCTCCGCGAAGCGGAGCGCTGTTACAGATATATATCTTTTTTTGAACGTTAATTTCTCAAAATCCACTGGAGCACATATATTGAGACCTAGCAAAGGCACATCGGACTACCAGTCCCTACAATTTTGCCAAGTTTCGTGCAAATCCATTCAGCCGTTCGATTATTATTATTATTATTTTTTTTTGCCTCGCGGGGCCCTTTTAAAACCTCCACATCAAACCTAAGAGGTCAAGGAGGATCTACTATGCCCCCTTATGGTCATTTGCCCCTTCGCTTTGGCCTCCTCTTGTCTCTCGATCCTACCGAGAGACAAGATGGCGGCCGCTACGGACTGTTTGCAATGTTTACAGACGCCGGAGAACCAATCAGCTTCGCAAACCTCCGTTACGCGAAGCGGAGCGCTGTTACAGATATATATCTTTTTTTGAACGTTAATTTCTCAAAATCCACTGGAGCACATATATTGAGACCTAGCAAAGGCACATCGGGCTACCAGTCCCTAATATTTTACCAAGTTTCGTGCAAATCCATTCAGCCGTTCGATTATTATTATTATTTATTTTTTTTGCCCCGCGGGGCCCTTTTAAAACCTCCACATGAAACCTAGGGGGTCAGCGAGGATCTACTATGCCCCCTTATGGTCATTTGCCCCTTCGCTTTGGCCTCCTCTTGTCTCTCGATCCTACCGAGAGACAAGATGGCGGCCGCTACGGACTGTTTGGAATGTTTACAGACGCCGGAGAACCAATCAGCTTCGCTTCACAAAGCTCCGTTGCGCGAAAAGTACGCGAACTGGAGCGCTGCCCGGTCCGCTGTTACAGATATATATCTTTTTTTGAACGTTAATTTCTCAAAATCCACTGAAGCACATATATTGAGACCTACAAAAGGCACATCGGGCTTCCAGTCCCTACAATTTTGCCAAGTTTCGTGCAAATCCATTCAGCCGTTCGGGCTAAAAGTGAGGCCAACCGCCCTATGGAAAACTCAATGTTAAAAACACGTTTTGGGACCCCCCTTTTTTCTCGGCCCCCCCTTGACGAACCCCCCCCAAATTTTCAAGGGCTGCTCAGAAACAAAATGTGCCATTTTCCTGAAAATTTCAGCCAATTCCGTCCACAAACGCCAAAGTTATTAGACATAGAATTTTCAAAAATCCCATAGAGAAAAAATCCTAACTATATATACCTACTGGCGACCGCCAGTAGGTAATATATATATATATATATATATATAAAGTTTTTTTAATCAAACGGTGAGCTTAGCTGTTAGTAGGAGGGTTCTCTAGTAGGGAGGCTGATAGGCCCCTGGGTTTGATCTTATTGGAATACTCCCTGAACCTTTTTAAATTACAAACAGTATAAAATAAGGAATAAATCCTCTTGATAAAAATCTGGATGCTGATGCTCTTTATGGGCACATACTATCCAGGCAATGATGTATGGTTGTGTTGAGTATATGAGTGCACTAAGTATTCACCAGTTGGCTGAGATGTTGGACATAGGGACGCTGTATCAAATGTATGGGGGTTTGGATTATGAGGGTGCAACCATGTTTGTGGGTTTGTATAATGTTTACTGTTTTGTTTGTTTCTACAAACTATTTATATTGTGATTGGGACATAATTTATTTCCTGAAGGTGTTGGCCGCTCACCTATAGGCCCACCGAAACGCGTTGATGTTTAATGAAGAGGATACTATTTAAAATCTGTTGGACAATTGTACTGTATGATCAATACTGAATCTTTACCCATTGTGGACACAATTGAATACTCACTTGATTGAGTAGTCTCCTCTAGAATTAGGAACTAGTGTTCTTTTCTTTGTTCCCAATTTACTGTCCTATGTAACCACTATTTAGTTTTTTTATTTTTAGGTTTATTTCTCTGTTTTTAATCCGCTATGTATCTTGCTTTTTATTTAATTGAAGCATAATTGTGTATGTATTTTAATAAAATGGATCACTATTTTTAGTACAGATATTTGTGGATCATATCCTTTATGTCCTCTTTCTCAGCACTGGTGTAAGGTAGTGTGTAAGCTTTGTATGGTTGGTGTAATAGCCAGTGGGGCACTTTTTTCTTGACTTAAGTGAGAAATTCGATAAGCAGGTGTATTTGTAGTGCCTTGTATTTTTATCCAGCCTCGGCAGAATAGCTGGGATTGAATTGGGGTTTGCATGATTTTAAGTCCCTCTTGCCAAATAAATAGATGGTGGGAATAGAACGCACTTGTTTTTGAGGCTGTTCTTTAAAATCATATAAGAAACAATCTTCTTCTGTTGTTGTCATAGGAAGTTGGAATCTTTTTGCCGATCTTTCCATGAGTAAATTAAAACCCCTATGTCTACTGGTGGAGAATCCAGAGGAGCTGGAGTAGGAGATGGCGTTTGAATTTGGTAGTTGTCCCATTCAGAAAGAATGGATCTGTGGTCCAGCTCACCCTCTTCTCTGTCATCGTCATCATCATTAACAGTCTTGGCCATTGACGCAGAAGGTGTGATTAATGGGTCTTTAGTAGGAAGAGGCTGAATAGGTGTTTGAAGTGCTTGAGGTGCTGTGGAGGCCTGTACTGAACTCGGAAAACGGCGGTAGTAATCATCTAGCATGAATTGTAGGTTTGAAATGAGTGTTAAAGGCATCTGTCCCATGAGAGGTTCTGGCTCAGGTTGCGTGCCACAAGTAGAATAATCATATTCTTCTTCTTTCTCCTCTAGGTCTTCATCCTCATCAGAGGCCTGACATTTTATGAGAAGTTCGGAGGGACTGTGAGCAGCCCGGAATCTATCATCATCTTCAGAATCTTCATCATTTAAAGAAAATAACTCAGCTGGAGGTTGAGAAGGAGTTTGAATCGGCATTAGTTTATCCAAAGAAGAATGTCGCCACTGAAGTAGAGAACTTGAAGATTTCAAATGGTACTAAAGCCTTGGAAGCAGTTGTTACAGACGTCGTCAAAGCCACCGCGGACAAAGCCACCGCCGACAAAGCCACCGTCGACAAAGCCACCGTCGACAAAGCCACCGTCGACAAAGCCACCGTCGACTACGAAATCTTCTTTTTCAGCTTGCTTGACACCGTCGACTAGGTCAAAGGCACCGTAGACGAAATAGGCCTCACCTTAACAGATACTAACGTAGACGGTGAAGATGCTGACGACAGGATCATAGCCGGCTTCATAGATGAAGATGTTGAAGTCATCGAGGTAGCCGCGACGACGGCAGCTCTCGTCGACGGGGGAAGCAACGATGAGCTTGTCGACGAAATGAGCAGTTTCTGAGGTAAAAACTGCGTAGATTAAGTCTTTGACGCCCAAGAGTCAGATTTAGAGGGCATAACAGGTGCAGCAAGACTCTGAGGGGGAGAACTCACCCCCTTGAAGTTGAAGGTTGATCCATATGATGTTTCTTCACCACTCTAGGTTTTGGAAACACCTTTTGATGGTCACTGATTCTGTTCAAAGCTGAAGAAGTCTTGACGGAAGACACACTCTCCACATCTGAGAGAGGGTTCTCTGAAGTCTTCAACTTCTGTATCCACAGAAGAAGAGCCCATCCTTGTCTTTCAGGGTCTTCTCAGAGAAGGTTCTACATATCTTACAATCCTTAACTTGGTGTTCAGGATATAGGCAACATATGCACTTTTTATGAGAATCTTCAGAATGAAGTCTCTGTTTTCCACAGGTTCCACAAGGTCTGAAGAGGGACTTCTTGGTAGTAGACATCATAAAATTGGATTTCTGGGAAGAAATTAGAAGAAAACTGAGCAGAGCTAAGGGAGACTTCCTTCACACGACGTGTGGTAGAAAATCTGAGGACCTGAGCCTCTGAGGAGAACATTCTAAGAGGGTGCTGATGCCTGATTGGCCGGAATTTGGACCACAACATAATGACTGATATATCATAGAAGTGATGTGTTGTCTATCTAGGGAAAACTATGGTTTTTTGCTTTCTTTATGTATATATGCTTGTGCTATGGCTACATTGCTGTGTTATGTACAGTAGGACTCCCACTTCGACAACGGGGAATATTCAAGCATGTGAATCTATGAGAGACACCCCAATACTGGAGAACATCGCACTGGGTGGTGTGGGGGTATTTACTACTGTCGCCGCTCACAATAAAAAGTTTGGAGAAAATAAAGTAGCACCTACCAGAACAAACACAAGATGGCCGGAATATCCACAACATGTGGATATGTAACAGATTCTTATTGCAAACATTATGTCCTGAATGATTACAAGTCACTCAATTGTGTGGCCATAGCTAAGGCCCCCACACAGACTGTCTGCATGGCTCTACTAATTTAATTGCATAGTGAAATAAATGCATGGCATGGGGATATCATTGTGGATTTCATGTTCATAATGCCAACACACACAGAGGAGATTTACAAATATTGATCAAGCGAGATGACTGCTTGGTTCCAGGCACTGGGCAAGATGTGGGAGAATATATTTAAAAGAGGATTGGGTAAATGGTGTTTTGAGGTCTGAGGCACAGACGGTTCAAAGTTTAATTAAGTTGAAAAAGCAATGGTATTGGAAATTGACATATTAATGGTATCCAGTGTACCGGCTGACTATAACAGGCAATCCAGGAAAGGGAAACTTTGAAATGCCCTAAGTGGGGAAATGTTATCCCCCATACTGGTCATCATGGAATGAGAAAAAATATTAGCTTCTAGGATATTAAAATGCCTGGATCATTAAATGTGGGGAAAAAGCAAACCAGTCTGAAAAGCTATTCATGCAGAGACCCCTCAGCACCCCCCCATGCGGTCTCCATTTAATCCACCTGCACAGTTTTCACAATTGGAAATTATTTACTCAGAATATTCAAAACATACATTGAAACACGATTAGAGGATGTACAAATCTCAATAAAATACAGTCCTATTATTTGAGAACAAGCTTGCTTCACCCATAACAAAATCACATTTAGCCCAAGCATTGATCCCAAACTTTAAGCAAACTTTTCTTTTTCAGCAAGAATCCACACAAACGGGCACATCAGCAATGAAGAAATCAACATTAAAAAATCCCCTTGATTCAAGTGACCGCCCCTTCCTAAGAGCCTGAGGAATGTTTGTGTCCGGAAAGGGGCAATGAAGGATGGAGACTAGAGATGATACATTGCAGAAATAAAGAGAAAATTAGGTGCTATTGCACTGCACAGGAAGAGTTTGCCAACATGTGCTACAATAGCTTTGCGCCTCATTTCTACCCATAACTCTTCCTGAATGCACCTTGATTCCAGACCACAACAAAAGCCTGGCCATACAAAGGGTAAAGGAGAAGCCTAGCACGTCATAAAGTACATTTGACCCTTTGATGACGTGCCATATATGACCATGGATGCGGACTAGTCCAATCTGCCAAAGCTCCCAGCATCCCCTGCACTATAAAAGCAAAACAAAGAAGAGAGGGAAATGCTTCAAATGAGGTAGACCTCAAAGCAACACTACGGAAATCTGGTGAGCTACTGCTTGTAAAGAGGAGCCTTAAATGAAGGGTCTTTTCCAGTTAGATGTTAACTCTCAGTGCAAGAATGACATGGGCGTACAACAGTAATTGAAGCCTTCTGTATAAGTGTACAATCAAGGATACACATCAGGTAGTTCATAGCCTTATTTGAAGACTGCTACTCAATGTAGCTGGACCAACAATACGCATCTTTCTTTCCTTACAACACCGTGCAAAGGTTACACTGTGAGCCACTGCAATGAGAACAGGTCTGTGCATAGTGGGAAAGGTGCACATTAAGTGGTTGAAACAATATCCCTCTGCACCCAGTAAATCCCTGTGTTTATGGCATAGCATGTAGCAGCAAAGTCAATAGGTGGGAGTGAAAGGCCGATCAGTCGTCCCTCGAGAGCCACAAAGCTGTTCTCTTCATCCAATATCTTCTCCTCTTTAGAATGGCAGCTTCTTTATGAAGCGACTGAAAACTGTAAATGCGGCTTTTGGTTTATCTGTTGGCACCATATGACCAGCTCCCTGGGAACAAAGGAATCCAAAGTTTTAAAACGTTTATAATTATATCAGCATATATATATCTTAAATGCAAGGTGTGTTTATACATATAAACACGTATATATAACATACATACACACACACACACACACAAAATATACATGTACTTTTGATTACATACACAAAAATAAGATGAGTGGGGTGATAAATCTAGCAGAGTGGAGGCAATGCATTAGTCCACACATGAATATAGCCCTGCACACCCCACCACTATCTTGTTTGGCCTCTTCTCCTTCCACCTTCTGCTCTCCACAGCCCAGACCACTACTGTGAACATAGCCTAGCACTGAGTACCCCTTTTTCACAAACATATCCCACCTCAACACCACAGATTTAACAGCCTATTACAAAAAATAATCTTTTTGCAACTTCAACTTCCAAGTTCGCCCTAAGTTGGCAGGGTGTGCCCAGACATGGGTCCCTTGCTCACTTTGCCACAGGATTCAAGCTAGCCTGGCTGATGAAGGGAATTACCCAGAAACCGGTCCCAGGATGATTGTTTCCAGTTCAGGGAAGACCTTGCTTGGCAGTTCGGGCTGGACTGTTCCCATGAGGCACAGGGTCAAGACCGATTTGCATATAGCTGGGTCTGAACTCGGGTGGCAAAGTGAGCTACAGAAGGAGGATGGATTCAACCCAGATCTATGCCTGGGGGCAAGTGTCTGTTTCAGCGCTCCGTCCATCATCTCCTTGCGTTTGCTTCATTTAAAATAACAGCGCTCCAAAAATGAATGTACATGTTCCAAAATACACCACCTATAGTGCCAGACAGATTTTGTTAAGGAAATACGTGATGAATTTGTTACTGTGAAAAGGTGGTTCACTTAGGATTGCAATGGCAAGTTTTCAAAGGCGTACATTTGAGGTTGGGAAGCTCTTCCCAATGTCAGGGAATTTTACAAAGCGGCACAATTGATAACAATAAGTTAAGGAATGTTCGCCCCCAGGAAGAAGCACCCTTCAGAATTGACAAGTATAAGTTGTAAGAAAATGGTTACGTTTCTGTGTTATATACAGAAGAGAAACTATGCAGCCTGCCTTTGGATACAGTGTGTGATCAAAACCTTGACTAAACTTATCAGAGTTAAATTGGAAAAGGAAATTTACTATGAAAATGCTGCTGTTGGGAGCCAGGTTACAAAAGCTAATCACCCGAGTAGGTGAGGGACTAGGATAAAATCTACATTAATGCCCTATAGGATGTATGGAGCTCACTGGGTGTCACCTCATTTCTACAGTTGCAAACTAATTATATATTACAAGGCTCTCAAACTTTAAAATACCTTCAACTTAGGATTGCTCTGGACTCCTAGACTCAAGGAAAGGAAAACAAAGTGTGGAATTATAGACCAATGGACACTAAATGGCAGAAAAAGCAGTATCACAGGTGTATTTAACCTTTACGATTTAAGCACAGAAGAACCGGCAAAGCCTAAAAGCACGGTGGACTCCTAGACTCAAGGAAAGGAAAACAAAGTGTGGAAGTACAGACCAATGGACACTAAATGGCAGAAAAAGCAGTATCACAGGTGTATTTAACCTTTATTTATTTATTCATTCAAAGTTTTATATAGCGCGAACAAGATCTTAACAGATATCAGAGCGCTTCACAGTAGGGTGAGTAGACATAGTAATTGGGTACAGTATAGTGAAAGGTAGCATAATAGGATAACAATCATGTGCAATAAGATACAGGTAAACACTCAGCTAGACAGTAAAATAAGGCGGTGCAGAGTCTTTGATCTAACTAAAATAGAGATCATGAGGTAGCAGAGAACACTCAATTAGACAAAAGTATAAGACTGTGCTGAGTCTGAGCTAGCTACAATACAGGACTAGAGCTAATAATAAACATTCAAATAGACATTAGGATAGGGTGGTGCAGAGACTCTGATGCAGCCGCCATAGAGATCAGTGGATACCAGTAAACCCTCAAAAGACAATACTATAGGACGGTGCAGGGTCTATGATCCAACTGCAAAAGAGGTCAATAGATCATGAACAGAAAGTTAATGGATCACTAATTATCCAACGTTACAAGATCGGTGCATAGACTCTGAGCAGCAACAGTGAGGATCATGTAAACTTGGCCATAAGGATGGCTTTCACTTCTTTCTTGAAGAGTACAGTGGAGGAGATAATCCTCGTTTCAGGAGGGAGTGCATTCCAGATCCTCGGTGCCATTCCTGAGAAGGAGCGCTTGTAGGTTTTTTTCCTTACGGAATCTGCGAGGTTTCAGGAGCAGACTTTTGGTACTTCTATTGGATCTCGAACCTCCTGATATAGTCAGCTTTTGAGTGAGGTAGGTGGGAGCCTTGTGGTGTATGGCTGAGTGTGTCATAACCACAATTTTCAATTGTATTCTGGCTTCGAGGGGAAGCCATTTCAGCGATTTCAGGTCAGGGGTTATATGAGAGTGTTTCCTTGAGCCCGAAATGAGTCTCGCGGCCGCATTTAGGGAGGCTCTTAGGGGTGCTGTTGTTGCTTGAGGGAGACCGCTGAGGGCCACAATTCCATAGTCTATGTGGGGGATGACTAGTGCTTGTACAGCAGTTTGGAAGTCCTTGGCTGGGAGGAAGGGTTTGAGTTTCCTTAGAGTGTTGATTTGAAAGTTAGCTCCTTTCGTTGCTTTGCTAATGGGCTGTTGCATATTGAGCTTTGCGTCAAGTGTGATGCCTAAGGATTTCGCAGAGTCCACGATGGTGGGTTGGACGTTGAATGCTGTTAGGTGATTGAGCCATATTTGGGTGGTGGTAATTTTCGCAGGGGGTGATATCAGGAGGAACTCAGTTTTCAACGCGTTTAGTTTGAGGTGATTGTCGGCCAACCAAGATTGGGTGTTCCTAAGTGTGCAGTTCAGAAGTTTGATATCTTCCGGTGATTGCACCTTTAGGTATAGTTGAGTGTCATCGGCATACATGTGGAAGTGTACATTGGATGCCTGGAGCAGGGTAGCGAGAGGTTCCATGATGAGGTTGAACAGCGTGGGTGAGAGGGAAGATCCTTGTGGGACGCCTAAATCTACTGGCACTGGAGCGGACAGCACGTTGTTAATCTTGAACTTCTGGGATCGGTTGTGTAGGAAGGAAGTGAACCATTTGAGTACAGTCCCGGATAAGCCCATTCTGGTATTTAGGAGCTCTAATAGGTTCTCATGTTTGACCGTGTCGAATGCTGAGGATAGGTCCAGGAGAATGAGGAGGCAGGAGTCGTTGCGATCCAGGATTTGGAGGGCGTCATCAATTATGTGTGTCATGGCCGTTTCCGTGCTGTGTTTCGCTCGGAAGCCTGATTGGTGAGGGTCGAGGAGTTCGAACTGGTCAATGTGTTTTGTTAGTTGGAGTTGCACACATTTTTCCAACAGCTTGGCCAGAGTGGGGATATTGGTGATAGGGCGGTAGTTGTTTAAGTCAACCGGATCAGCTGTAGGTTTCTTGAGTATGGGCGTGACTTGCCCCACTTTGAGGGAGTCTGGAATGAGACCTTACTGAAGGGAGCTATTAATGATTTTTGTCCAGAGTGGGAGAAGAGCGGGGATGAAGTCTCTAAAAGCATTGGCAGGTAGTGGGTCTGTGAGGTGATTAGAAGGCTTCAAGGTGCTGAGCAGTTTGTGTATTGCTTCTTCAGTGTAGGTTTCGAAAGACGAGCAGGAAGCGTTATTTTTAGGTTGGGTGTCGGGCATTTTGGTGATGCTCGGGTATCGTCTTACATCATTAAGGAGGTCACTCCTTATGTTGTCGGTCTTTAGCTTAAAGAAGGCAGAAAAGTCTTCACAGTGTGGGATGATGTTTGTTGTGTCGTTTGAGAGTAGGGGTTGCGTCTTGGTTTGAGTTTTGACTAGTTCGAACAGCTTTCTTGGTCTGTTTTTTGCTTGGTCCAG
Source organism: Lissotriton helveticus (assembly GCF_964261635.1). Lineage (NCBI taxonomy): Eukaryota > Metazoa > Chordata > Amphibia > Caudata > Salamandridae > Lissotriton > Lissotriton helveticus. The sequence continues at coordinate 182,525,771 of NC_136068.1, read as the reverse complement.
CTGAAGGCTGAAGAAATCAGATTTTGCGCGCTTTATTTTCCTAAAGTAGGCATTTCTCTTGCTCTTAAGTATTTTGCGATGCCGCGATGAGGGGACTGATCTCCATGTGCGTTCTGCCATTCGCATAGCACGCCTGTCTTCGTTGAGTCTGCCATCATACCAAGGGTTCGAGATCTTGGTGGAGACTCTCTTTAGTTGCAGTGGGGCGGCTTCATTGATTATTGAATTCATAGAGTTGAGGTAGTGGTCAGTCAGTGATTGAACATCAGAGGTGCCAGGAGGGGGAAGGAGGCTATTGGTGAGGTGGGGAGGCAGGGAGTTGGGGTTAAGGTTCTTCATGTCCCTTTTCCAGATCTTAGATTTGGTGGGTTGAGCCGAGACAGGTTTAACCTTTTCATTGATGAAGAAGGAGATAATGTGGTGGTCTGACCAATCACAAGGTTGGATTGCCCCTAATTGGGTGGAGTCTTCGTTGGCGATGATGAGATCAAGTATGGAGCCTTTGTCGTGTGTTGGGCTGTTGCATATTTGAGTGAGGTTAGACGCGTCAAGGAAAGATTTGAGACTATTCACCACTGCGTCTTTCTGATCGTTCCAGTGGAGATTGAAGTCACCCAGGTATATTTGCGGTATCTGCCGACCAGCGTTGGATGAGATCGTGTCCATGAGTTGTTGGGTGAAGATGAGGTTGTCCCTAGGCGGGTGATAGATGAGATGTAGAGCACATACTGGTTTGCCCTCGCTGGAGATATCAAGACAGATGAGCTCGCAAGACGTGATGGAGGGGGAAGTTAATTTAGTAACCACGAGGTTGCTCCTGAAAATGCATGCGATTCCCCCGCCCGTCTTGCCGGTTCTGTCAAGTCTAATTATGTGGTAATTGAGGGGGACTAATATGTCCATGATAGGAGTGGAGGCTTCAGTTAACCATGTTTCCGTCAAAATGGCTAGGTCAAGATCCATTGATGTGACGAGATCTGCAATGTTGGAGGAGTGCCTCTGGGCCGATCTGCAGTTGAGTAGGATGCATTTGAGTCTGGGGGTGAGAGGGGTGGTCGAGTGTTCTAGTGCGAGAGGTATTTTTCTGAGATTGCTGGGGATGGCGCATCTGCTGCTTAGAGTTGGGTGCCTAATGGGATTCGAGAGAATTGTGGGTATGGGGAGTTGTGGGGGCGATGTGCGCTTTACCGGGCCAGGGCCATATGAGCGGAGGAGGGTGTTTAAGTCATGAACCGTCAGGGAGTTATGAGCGCGACGGGGGCGGTGTGTGTTGTTGCGGTCGGGGATAGTGGGCCAGCGCGGAAAGTGTAAGCCCACCCTTTTCACCCCTGGAGCGAGATGAGAGCGAGGGCCTGTGCGGAGGGTGTGGCCTTTGTTGGATACAGAGGTGTTGGTTGTAGGTCGGTGTTGTCTGGGGTGTGTGTGGAGAAGTTCTTTGATGGTGTGGACCTCGTCTTTGACTTGTAGGAGCGTTGTTAAAATCAGGTCGAGCTGTGAGTTGGGGCTAGCGTTGGAGATGAGGGCCGTAGGCAGGTTGTTGAATAGGAAGCTGGACTGCGAGCTGGGGACAGGGGGGTGGGGTGTGCCATTGTCAGTGGAGTGTTCTGCAGTAACAGGGAGAGGGGTGGTATTCGATGGGTGAGAGAGAGTGTGGGCGAGGGGTGTGGGTGAGGGATGGGTCGGCTGGGACGTAAGGGCGGGGACGTCGTTGGGGGGCGACGCCGGAGAGTTATGGGAAGAGTGAAGACTGAAGACAATAGGGGTGTCAAGAAGGTAGTGGGGGCTGAGTATGGGGGGGTGGAGCGGGGGGGATGTTGAGGAGCGAGGGGTGGTGAGCTCCGTGTGTCTGGTTGGGGGGGTGGGGAAGTGAGGAGTGAGAATGGGGGGGGGGGGATAGGGTGAGAGAGACAACTACTGCGGAGGAGGGGAGATATGCTCCGGTCCGTTGTGGGTACCGTGAGACTCGTAGGAGGTGTGGAGTGGGTGGAAGGGAGGGTGGGGGTATGTGAGATGTGGGGAGGGGGACGATCTTCGTCAATGAGTGCGGGGTGAGGAGTGGAGTGGGGTGGGGTGGAGTTGAGTGGGTGGAATGATCTTCGACAGTGGGTGCGGGGTGTGGGGTGGGGTGGTGTGGAGTGGAGTGGAGTGGAGTGGGGTGGAGTGGGGTGGTGTGGTGTGGGTGGAAGGGAGGGTGGGGGTATGTGCGATGTGGGAAGGGGGACGATTATCGTCAGTGGGTGAGGGGTGTGGAGGTGTTACGTTGGGTGTTTGACTAACTATAGCACTATAGCTTTATGATGTAAGCACAGAAAAAACGGCAAAGCCTAAAAGGACGGTGGGAACGAGAAGTCGGCTGTGCTAATTATGGACCAAGAGAGGACACACTCATATTTCCATGTGAAGTGTAAGCTGGGATTTCAATAGATACAATTTAAAATCCCCCACCATACGGACTATACAGCTGTCAAGGTGCAGACATTTGGCCAATCTACCAGCAAGGTCTGTCTACTGGGATGTGGACTTACTTGCACTTACCAACATATTCTATTCTATTGGGCTGCCAAATTATAGAGCTATTGCATGCAGGTGTGTAAGGAACTGGAGCCAAAATTGTGATTGTCAGAGTTAGAAGTTGCAGTCATGTTGCAAAAAATAGACGTAATCGGATATCAAAAAGTATTTATTAATAAGGGTATTATTGTAGTACAACTAGATACAGTACAGCAATGGGGAGGCAATGTACCACTGGGGGGTTTTGAGCAGCGCTCTCGCTTACCTGTGGTCACGCCAGCACTCTGCCTCAGTCCCTGGGTCCCTGGGTTGCCTACGCTGTGAGTCTCGCCGCCATCAACACCCAGGAGCGGCTAGAGACTACAGCTCCCAGTGGGCTTAGCGCGGACTTCCTGCCACCGCTGTTCCCGCGCCCGGAGGCGCTACAAAGCGGAGCCTCGCCCTCCGCGTCGCGGACGCGCGCGGACGTCGCCGGGCAGAGCCCGGGCAGAGGGCGGGCCGTCTGTGGCCGTCCGTGGTCGACTGTGGTCGGGCGGGCCACCCCCCTAAGATCTGCTTGAAAGTACGTATTAACATGGGTGATTTTACTGATACCACTACTCAAATTGACATATTATCCCAGGGGGCTGATACCTCCGTCTCTCTACTTACATCTTTTGAAACTTTGATTGATACTGCTTTTAATGAAATAGTAGAGACTGAGAGGAGGTTCTCCATGGGTTCTTTTGCCACTAACAACATACCGAGCGCTACTAACTGTGTAAACGGGAATACACACATCATCCCTGAGGTTACTGTAGTTAAGTCTTTACAACCGTCTGTTAATGTGCCTATTGTTGTGGAAGACGAAAATACTGTTATCTACATAGCTACAGATTCGGCACCTTCAACAACTGCTGCTGTTAGCCTACAGTCGATACCCTTATCAACATCGTTGGTACCGACACAAGTAGAAACTAGCCAAATCCACACAACTGTTCCCCTGGGTGATGTTATTACTTTGGATATTACAGACTCTGGTAATAATAAATTGGGAGGGGAAAAAAGAAAAAGAGGCACTATCAAACAAAGCACCAATAAAAGGAAACAACCTTTATTGAATAAAAGTCAGCCCACCCCCCAAAACCTGTGGAACAAACAAAAATCTATGGGGGCGGTATTTGTTCCTATGGAAGGCAAAGACCCAGTTGATACAGATAGTATTTCCCCTTCACCTATCATTCAGCCCAGTGACAATGGTAATACTATATGGACCCAAACAACATTAATGGGTGATAATTTCAATCTATCTAAACAAAATGGGAACCTTATAGATACTATAGTGGACACAATTTTTAACCGTTTGGAAAAACTTATGATCAACCAGTTTAATAACGTTTTTAAAAGACTGGACAGATTAGACAATCTGGTAAAAAATGACGTCGCCAAAAGGAAGGGGTCTATTATCCTGGATCAAATCAGAGCTGATCGTTTACTAAAAGATCTTGATTCCTTAAGCAGCACTTTGTCACTAAAAACACAGGACACCCGTATTATATTGGATGAGGGCATGAATAACCTGGGAACAACACTACCATCTTCTAACATACCATCTATTACCCAACCCCGATCTGCTAATACAGGGGTTAAGTGTGCTAAAACTAGTGAAGTTATTAAAACTATCCCTACACCTGCACCTAGGAAAGCCACCCCCTTGGGAACTAATGATAAAAATACTATTAGTAAGGGTGACGGCTATACTCAACCTATCACAGCTGTAACTCCAGCTGTGGATAACAATAAAGGTACTGATTATGCTGGTTTTGATAAACCTTGTAAACATGAAGGGCGCATTCGACCCTTACACCTGCCACCGGATGCATGTCCGTTTGTTCTGGTCCTGGCAGGAGTACCAGTGTTGAGGGAGGATCAGGGGGAAACATGGGTACAACTACGAAATAAGTGCATAGATTGGCTGACTAAACACAAAGGGGTTGGATATGACATATCAAGAGAAATCATATCGGTCCGCAGGGTGCCCTGGATCGGACCACTACCTAAAGATAAGGACGGAGATTGCATAGTTCTTAACTTTAAAAATCCAGGCATCGTAAGGCATTTGCTCAACATAAATGGCAATTGTTCGGCCATTTCTACGGTTGCCACTATGCTACCTTTAGGTTATTTCTACAGACAACCCCCTAAGCATTTTCAACCACCTTTTTTGCAATTCCATCCGCCATCTAGGTATTTTCAGCCACCTGCTATGCAATTCCAGCCAGTACTCCCCCCTTTTAATACATACAATAGATTTGCACCTTTGTCAGGTTTGGATATGTTAGATTGACCCTCTCCAACAAAGGAAGCTGACCCTGCTGTTCCATCACCAATTCTGACGACTGGAAATCAGGAAACCTTGCGTTCCTTGGCAGGGACTCCCGGAAGGGGCCAAACTATGGTTAATAATCATGTGGATTCTGTCCTCTCTCTTGTAAGTTGGAATATAGCGGGTCTTAACTCCAAATTGAAAATTAAAGAATGGTTGGAGTGGGTCAACAATAACTGTGACATCTTGTTGCTTCAAGAGACTTGGTGTTTAGCCAACCCCACAGTGGAGGGCTTTTGCTGTTATAACTTAAAGGCCTCCGCTTCATCTATGGGACGCCCCAGTGGGGGGCTATCAATCTGGGCTAAGATAAAACCCGGGGTACAAACCAAACAGATCCCTACACCAGGCAAATGTTTTATGGCTGTGAAATACATTAACAGGATGATTTTATGTATAATTAATTTTTATAATAATGATTTTGTTAACCATCCAAATGGAAACTTTTTGGCTTTATTTAATTTTATCGATGACATCGTGGAGGGGAGGAAGTATGGGCCTTTTGACGGCATCTGTATTGGTGGTGATTTTAATGCTCATATGTTTCGCACTAGTGTTCCATGTCGTAATGGTGAAGAGCTTAAGAATTTATTAGCATCCCGTAACCTAGTGAATTCTATGGAAATTGCTGGAACTAATGCTGAAAACACATCTGCACCTACTTACATAGGCCAAGGCTGTGCTTCCACGATAGATTATATATTTCTTTGTTCTTCCCTGTGTGATGTTATCCAAAAAGCTGAGGTCATCTGTTCTGCATATAGTGACCATTACCCACTTAGAATATATTTAGACAATCCTCAACCCATAAAGGCTGCTTTGAGAACTGAGAATGGGCCAAAGAATCTGGTACTGTCTACCGATAGGCTAAAACTAATATGGAAAGGGGTGGATAACAAAGCTATCCTGGCTAAGGTAATCAAAAAGCATCCTCTGATAATAGAGACATGCTTGTCACTTGATAGTAATGGCGAAGCATTAACTGCTGCCTTCAGTAATTTATGCGGGGCTATTAAAAGGGAATCTTCCAAACCTTTTAGGCCTAATACAGATCATAGCCCCCGTTGGTTTGACTCCGCATGCTCAAAGGCTAACAGGGAATTGAGGGCAGGTTTACAACTTAAACCTAGGGATTTTAACCTAGTTAGAGAATTAAGAACTAAATATAAACTTGCCCTGCGGACAAGATCCGAGGCCTTAGTGGTTAACCATTGGGAGTCACTCACAAGGACAGCCTCGCTAAAAGATACTGCGGGGTTTTGGAGAGAAGTTAAATCACTCAGGTCCTTTGGTTCAAACATCCAACCAATCAACTGTAATATAAACGGTGAGGTCTGGGTGGAGCATTTCTCCAAAATCTATACTGCAGCAGCCCCTATCACAGATTCTGTATCCTCATTAAAAAAGGTTAAGCAACTGAACTTCTCAATATCTGAGGTGGAAGATGCAATCTTGGAGAGCGCCAGTAATAAAGCCCCTGGTCCTGACGGTCTATCTATTGACCAGATTAAATCGGAAGTCAATTTTTGGGGCCCTTTATTATGCAATCTATTTAACAATTTGTCCGACAGCCTCATCCCTGAATCTTGGTCAAACAGTGTCATCGTACCGATATTTAAGAAAGGTGACAGGTCTGATCCGGCCTGCTACCGTCCGATTTCACTGATTGACAATACACTAAAAGTCCTCGGTAGGGTACTATTTAAGAGGATAAGGGAATGGGCTGATGATAATAACGTGCTTCATTGCAGCCAACTGGGGTTCAGAAGCCATGTGGGCACGGTTGAGCAGTGTCTCAACTTAAATCTGATCATGGCCAAATATATTATTGTTAAGAAATCCCCACTTTATTTAGGTTTTATGGATTTGAGTTCAGCTTTTGATTTTGTCAACCGTTCTAAGTTATGGTCACAATTGCTTGATTATGGTTTAGATGATGCACTAGTATACTTTCTTTCATATCTACATAGGGACCTTAAGGCAAGAGTACGCATTAATAATGAAGGTGACCTATCTGATGATATTTCTATCAGAAGAGGCGTCCGACAGGGCTGCGTACTCGCCCCCTTGCTTTTCATTTTGTATATTAATGGTTTGAGCCCTGCCCTGTGTAAGAATTCCAAGGACGTTCCAATTATTAATGGTTCCCCCATTACTACTTTACTTTATGCGGATGACGCAGTATTAATGGGGCGTACTCCTAATGCTTTGCGTTCATTAATTACAGGGTTTGTTGTTTTTATGTCAGATTTAGGTTTAAACACCAATTTTAAAAAATCATTTATCATGAACTGTGGACCAAAAAGATATAATATTCTTTCAATTAAAAGTGGTGATAATGAATTAAAATGCACCAGCACTTTCCCTTATTTAGGGTTATTGTTCTCCAATACTGGCTCATGGCAGCACCACACTGCCCACGCTAGAAACAAGATTGGTAAATCCATTAACTCAATCTTGTCCCTTCGTCAACCAAGAATGGCTGATGTGATTACGCCCCTGTTAAACATCTACCGTACCCAATGTCAGCCATCTGGGACATATGGAGCAGAAGTGTGGGGCTACTGCAATAGTCTGCCTTTGCAGCTGGAGGAAAATAGATTCTGCAGGAAGGTGCTGGGTGGCACCTCATGCGCACCAACTTTCATTTGTCACCAAGAACTTATGTTGCCATATATAGCAGATTTCATTAGGTCAAGGCCTACGCTTTTTTGGATAAAATTATGGACAAATCCAGCGGCTTCCTTGACCCAAAGCATAATCACAGATTGTCTATTACATGAACAATCCCATCTCATACCCTGGCTTAATGCAGTCAAGACCAGCCTGCTGAGCGTGGGACACGGCTCTTTGTTTAGCTCTCCAAATACCATTGTCCCTGCTCACAAGAATATTGTTAAACGGGCACTATTTGAAATATATAAAGACGAACGTATGAGAATTGTGTTAATGAAACCTGCTATTATCAAATATCTTCCACTAACTGAGACAGGAAATGATAAGATAAATAAACCTTATAACCCCTGTAGATATTTGTCGAAACCAATAGCAAGATGGAACCGGAGCCTTCTATTTAGGTTCCGAGATGGTAGTATTGTAAATCTATTGAGTTTTCCACTTGGCTATAACAAGAATTTAGAAGAACTTGATTGTCCTTGTTCTGCCGGAGGGAAACAAAGTTTATTGCATTACTCTATTTTCTGTGGCCACTACAAACTGTATATCCATCACTATTTAATGCCGATATTTCGAAAATACAATTTGAGAGACCATAAATTGGCATTTAAATTTTTGCAAATGTTACCAACTGATGATGTTATATACAATATAAGCTGCTTCATAAAAGCCTGTGTGAAATCGAGGGCAAGTATGGAACATGCATAATTGGTCTATGTACGTATAATGTATTTTTATTCTACAATAGAACTAGGTCAGATGATTAATTATACGTACGGAATCAATGACTATTGGCATCGGCTAAACAGAAATCCATGATGCATCTTCTACTGTGTAATGTTTTATACTACTGTATCATGCACTTTATACAACATGCTGCTTATGGCCAATTGGGCTGTTTTTAATCTTTTTATATGTTTTTAATGCATTTTTAATGTTTCATTCTGTATGTACTTTTATGGATTTATTATAATCCGAATAAAGATCATTTCATTCATTCATTCACTGATGATAAAGGATGGGATATGAATTGGTGCACGGCAGAGAAAACAGTATACATGGTTGGGGCTTTCCAAAAAAGTTAGACAAGATCTAGGGCAGCTTGCAGACCTCGAAATATTATAAATATTTTAACAGAAATGCAGGTCAGGTGACCTAAAACAGCCATAGTACCTAACTGTAATGCACTTGACCCATAAACTGGTCTCAAATTGTGTGAGTAAGTCAAAGAGGAATCCCTGGGTGCACACTCACAGCTATTCTTACTCTACTTTCATACCACTCTACATGGACATTCAGACTTGACCAGGGAATACTGGTTCAATGCACTATAGGAGTTAAAAATTACTTTCCACACCAAAATTGGAACGTTCACAATCTAATTTTAATAAAAAACATATACATAAATTTTTTTTAATCTTTTTGTTCGACAACACAATTTTAAAATTTCAAAGAAAAATTCTTTGGAAAGAGTAAAGTAAAACAGTTTATCATAACATTTCATAACATTTCATTACATATGTAGACAAATTTCAACTTGAAATTAAAAACAAAGAAAAACAAACACATAAATGTTATTTCACCAGATCGGAAATTACACATGGAAAAAGTTTTCGGAAACCTATTAGTAAACAACCCCCTATATATTAACTGTGGCCTATTGATGTTTTTGCCACAACTGATCTCTGGATCCAAAGGTCTATGGTTCTTGTACAGGTGTTAACAACTGTAACATTAATACATGTATATCAGTTGCTCACTGGACCCTAGTTGGATTCTCTGTATGATCAACTACAGTGCTAGTAATCCGGTAGCCCAACAGAAAAAATATTAAATGTTATGAATTTAAAAGTCCCGATGAGAGTATACAGAGAAGGGTTTAGATCAACCTATAAAGCTGGTATCAACTAAAAACGGATTCGAAAATGAGGCAGCCTACCCGGCAGCTTTATAAATATATCTATATATCTGTTTACCTCCATAGAACATATCCAGTTCATTGAAGGAGATTCACAGATCTATGCCCGTTCGAAAAGAGTTTTATAAGTTTTTAAGGTAAGATGGGAAGAAGTGAACTCCATTAGAGTATATGAATAGATCTTTTAATCCACCCCATGAGAGGGGAGCTATAAAACATGTATACCGTTCTCTGTTAATATAGATATGCAGCTAAGTGCCTAAAGATTCGGAAAAGAGAGAAGATATTCCACAACGGGGAACTCATATTGTTTGAAAAAGGTAAATGGTTTGACTAGTTACCATTCAATGAAATAGATTAAACGGATAGACCATACATACTGACATTTTCTGATATACCCTAATAGGATCAACCATTTCCCAGAATTGAGAACTGAAGAAGTCACCCGAGTATTATAAATACACCCATATGGATACTCTTTGCCACATATAAGGGGTAAGAATGTGTTTTGAATGCAACAATCTGTATGTGAGCGAGTGTTCTCTAGATAGTATCCTATTGGCCCTAGACATTTCCACATCGAAATGGATACGGAGGGACTAGCTGTACCAAAGAACAGTAGCATAACAAGGAGTATAAAATGTTGAGTAATTGTAATATTATGTACACTCGGAGACAACCAGATAGAGTCTACCAGTTGGTTAAAAGACTAGGAACTGAACACCTGTACCCCAAGAGGCATAGGTTGTAGGAGACAGAGTAGCAATATATCATTGCATGAAAAAGGAGGAGAAGCGTTTAAGATAATGCGATGTTTAGATAATTTGTGCTAAGATAGTGACATCATACCTTTCTCCCCGCATATCCACAGAGAGGGTGTAAGTCACCATTTACCGAAGCTGGTAACCCCAAATACAGAAGTCCTGAAGAAGGTGCCACAGTATCATCTGCTCTGCACCGAAACGCGTCGACGCTTTTTTACATACAGAGAATCCAACTAGGGTCCAGTGAGCAACTGATATACATGTATTAATGTTACCGTTGTTAACACCTGTACAAGAACCATAGACCTTTGGATCCAGATATCAGTTGTGGCAAAAACATCAATAGGCCACAGTTAATATATAGGGGGTTGTTTACTAATAGGTTTCCGAAAACTTTTTCCATGTGTAATTTCCGATCTGATGAAATAACATTTATGTGTTTATGTTTTTCTTTGTTTTTTAATTTCATGAAAGTTATGATAAACTGTTTTACTTTACTCTTTCCAAAGAATTTTTCTTTGAAATTTTAAAATTGTGATGTCGAACAAAAAGATTTAAAAAAAATTATGTATATGTTTTTTATTAAAATTAGATTGTGAACGTTCCAATTTTGGCGTGGAAAGTAATTTTTAACTCATATAGTGCATTGAACCAGTATTCCCTGGTCAAGTCTGAATGTCCATGTAGAGTGGTATGAAAGTAGAGTAAGAATAGCTGCGAGTGTGCACCCAGGGATTCCTCTTTGACTTGCTGTCACTGTACCCTGTTCCCTGGAGATAGTGGGGTACCCTCTCTCTAGATACCCTCAAATTGTGTGAACCTAGGCAAATATTTTTCACTGAGTTGCCTTTTTGTTCATTATCACAAGAGCACCTTCAAATTTGTGAGTTCAGCGTGTCTGCTGTATATAAACTCTTTTGTTTGATTTATTAGACTACATTTTTGCTCCATTTATAATAAAAATCTAGCCCAGATATAGGGTACACACAGCCTCAAAAGTGCATCTTAGTACAGTAACAGCACTGTCATCAGGGCCAGGCAGGAATTTCTCAGTTCAGGTTTAAAAACTCTCACTCTTAATGAACAAGTTACTTACCTTCGGTAACGCTTTTTCTGGTGGATACAGTATCTGCCTGTGGATTCCTCACCTTTTGAATACCCCCTGCGCCAGCATTCCGTGGAAATTCTTTTCCTACCTCTCCCACGCCGACGAGGACGTCATGATAGCACAGCTCCGTATGACGTCATCTCAGCGATTGGACGCCTCAGGGCAGCTATGTGCGCTTTATAAAAACCATTTTCATTTCATAAGAAGACCTCGTCAGCATGCGGACATCAGTTCCACCCATTTTTTCAGTGCCTTTGAGGCAAAGGGGCGGACCGACAAATTTTCACACGTATACAAAATATATATATCACTAGGTGGACACTCTTCCGGAGGAGAGTGTCCACCTGACTAGACCAAAAAATCTTGCAGAACAGATCGTGCAAAATGGCCCTCCCTCCTAACCTCCAAATCCAAGCAGTAATGCTTCGCAAAAGTATGGAGGGAGGACCAAGTTGCTGCCTTACAAATATCAATAACAGGAACACCTCTAGCCAAGCAGAAGAATATGACTTAGCTCTGTTAGAATGATACCTTCAGACGGGTCCTTCTTGGCAAAGGCGTAGCAGATATTGATGCACAGGATGATCCACCTGGAGAGAGTCAGCTTGTGCAGAGCCTTGCCTTTCATTCGCCCAACATAGCCCACAAAGAGCTGATCGCCCAGCCTCAGATCCGTTCTGTCCAAATAAAAACTGACAGCTCTTTTAGGATCCAAACGATGAAGTCTCTACTCCTCCTTGGAATGGTGAGGATAGAAGGTAGGTAAGGTAATGGACTGTCCCAAATGAAAAGGGGTAACCACCTTAGGAAGGAAAGCAGCCCTGGTCTTAAGAACCAGCTCATCTGCATGTATGGTCAAGAATGGGGGTTTAGAACTAAGAGCCTGAAGTTCACTTACCCTCCTGGCCGAGGTATTGGCAATGAAGAAAAACGTTTTAAAAGAGAGAAGCCTCAAAGGACAACTATGAACAGGTTCAATGGAGAACCCATTAAAAAGGTAAGAACAAGATTTAAATCCCACTGAGGCATAATGAAAGGAGTGGGAGGAAACTTATTTGTAAGGCCCTTAATGAACCTCATAACTACTGGAGATTTGAATAAAGACGGCTGATCCGGCAAACAAATAAAACCGACAAATAACCATTAACTGTAGCCACAGCACAACCCTGCAGGGCCAAGGAAAGAGAAAAACTTAGCAAATGAGACAAATGGGCCTTCAAAAGGAACAATGGACCTCTCTCCACACCATTTCACAAATTTGGACCACCAGGAAGAATACACAGATTTGGTGGAGTGTCTCCTGGATGATAAAATACCATCCACCACATCCGGTGGGAGAGAGAAAGAACTCCGGTTGCCCCGTTCAATCTCCAGGAATGGAGGTGAAGGCTCTGGAGGTGGGGGTGTAGAACCTGCCCCTGCGACTGCAGGAGGAGGTCTTACCTGAAAGGGAAACGGAGCGGTGGGTGCGATGAGAGGTGAAGAAGATCTGTGTACCACACCCTTCTTTGCCAATCCGGAGCAATCAATATAACTTTAGCCTGGTCTTGACAAATCTTCCTCAGAACCCGAGGAATCAAGGGTATGGGAGGAAACGCGTAAATGAGTTGCGAGCCCCAATCCAACTGAAACGCGTCTCCCAGCGCTCCCTGCATCGGATACTGGAGACTGCAAAACAACGGGCAGTGCGCGTTCTCGGGAGTGGCAAATAGGCGCAACCGAGGAGACCCCCCATATCTTGAAGATGTGATGGACCACCTCCGGATGAAGCCGCCACTCGTGATCAGCCGAGTAATGCTTACTGAGACTGTCCGCAGGAACATTCTGCACACCAGCTAGATGATTTGCAAACACAAAAATCTGATGACCCTGAGCCCAGGACCAGAGCTGCAGAGCCTCTCGACAGGCGATACGGCCCTACACCTCCCTTTTTGTTGATGTACCACATTGCGGTAGTGTTGTCCATCAGGACCTGAACTGACTGACCGCAAAGGGAAGGAAGGAAAGCTTTCAGTGCCAAACATATCGCCCGCAATTCCAGAAGGTTGATGTGAAGCAACCTTTCCTCTGGAGACCAAAGACCTTTGACCTCCAGATACCCCAGATGAGCATCCCACCCTAGAGTGGAGGCATCTGTGATCACTGTGGCCACCGGCGGAGGAGACTGAAAGGGCTTACTCTGAGACAGATTGCCCTGCACACCCTACCAAGTCAGCTCCGCTGCAGCGTCTCTGGAGATTCTGACCTTCTCCCCGAGATCTCCGTTGTGTTGATACCACTGCCTGCGGTCGCACCACTGGAGTGCCCTCATGTGCCAGCGTGAATGGTTGACCAACAGAATGCCGGAAGCAAACGGACCGAGCAGGTGCACGACCTTCAGGACTGGACAACCACTCCATCGTGAAAAAAAGGAATCATCTCCTGAATGTCGAGAATCCTCTGCGGAGGCGGGAATGCCCGACACACAGTAGGGTCCAGTATTGCCCCTAGGAACAGGCTGCGCTGAAAAGGCACCAGGTGAGATTTGGATACATTGATCGAGAAACCCAAGTTGAACAACAGTTGCGTTGTTGCTTGCAAGTGGCGCAACACCTACTCAGGAAACTCTGCTTTCAACAGCCAGTCGTCCAGATAGGGGAAAACAGGAACCCCTGACCTTCTGAGATGTGCGGCTACCACTGCCACCACCTTTGTAAAGACTCGAGGTGCAGAAGTCAGACCAAACGGAAGGACCGCAAACTGGTAGTGTTGCGATCCTACCGTGAAGCGGAGATACTTCCGATGCGACTACAGGATGAAATACCGGGACTAGGACCCCCGACCCCTTTCCTGCTCTGGACCCACCTCTATTGCACCTTTCTGTAGCAAGGCAAGAACCTCCTGCTGCAAAAGCAGCAAATGGTCCTCTGAACACCAACTCTGGCGAGGAGGGTAAGGAGGAGGAAACTCTAAAAAAAAAAAAAAAAAAAGGAAGGTTGTACCCAACTCTCTACAAGATTCAAAACCCAACGGTCGGAAGCAATCTATTTCCAATCTTGTATAAAGTGGGACACCCAACCTCCTACAGGGTCAACATGCTCTAAGATGGGGGATCTAGAGCTTCTGATGGGGGATCTAGAGCTTCTTTCCTGTGGCACCAAAGGTGGGGAAGAGGAGAAGAGGAGGAGGAAGACTTCTGCCGAGCGGCTCCTCGAAAACGGTCCCTATTCTTACCCCTGTATGATTTATACAAGGGGTTCTGCTATTGTTGACTCTGCTGAGGTTGCTGGCAGCCACAAAAGGAAGTCGCCCTTCCAAAACCTCGATACCGTTTGTAGCCATATCTTCTAGACTGCGTTTGAAGGCCCAGAGATCTTGCAGTCGCTCTGCTATCTTTAAAGCGTTGTAAGGCAGAGTCAGTCTTAGTGCCAAACAGTCTCATACCAAAGGGCAAATCCAACAGGGTTGCCTGAACATCAGGAGAAAATCCAGATGATCTTAGCCAAGCTTGTCTCCTTGTTGCCACAGAAGATCCCATTACTCGTGCCACCCAGTCTGCCGTATCCAAACTGCATTGTATAACTTGACGGGCAGTGGCCTGAGAGTCATAAAGTGCCTCAAGGAACCCGATCATCCTCAGGTAGCTTTGGGGCTAGCTGTTGACAGAGTCCATAAGAGCATGGATAGATCTTCCAAGTAAACAGGTAGCATTAGTAGATTTCAATGCCATACTTTCTTTGCCGCCTGCTCCATTTCTTTAGAATCCCTATCCCCGGGATGGTAGGGAAGGAACCAGATGACTGTTTCGAGCAAGAAGCTTGGACCACCAAGCTTTCAGGTGATGGATGAGTAGACAGAAATGCAGGATCCCCAGGAACTGGCTTGTACCTCCTCGCAATAGACCTGGAAACGGCTGGAGCAGTCAAGGGTCTTTGCCAAACTTCCAAAATAGGTTCTGTCAAAGCCTCATTGAAGGGCAGAAGAGGCTCACTCATTGTAGAAGACGTATTAAGAACCTTAGTTAGAATGTTAGACTTTCTCTCAGCTGAAGGAAATTGCAGGTCAAGCAACTCGGCTGCTTTCCTTACAACAACATAAGGAGCAACATCCTGTGAAATCCCAGCCTTTGGAGATGAGAGTTCCCGTTCCGGGGAAGTATTCAACCCACTGGCCTCCTGTAAGCCTTCAAATTCGTCAACAGAGTCGACAATTTCTCCATCCTCCTGTTCTTGTCTATATTCCTCCTCTTCAAGCAGTCTCTGTGCATCCCTCCTAGAGCTCTGCTTCAGAATCGGCAGCGGCGGCGCCAGACGCGGCGCCGGTGACTACGGCATCAGCGTTGATGGAGGACCTTCAGGATCAAGCCTCGGCGCCGATCGAATCCGAGGCGGCTCCGACTCAACAGATGGAGTATGAGGAACAGGAGTGGAAGACCTCGGCGCCGGAAAATGCCAAGCTGGAGTCTTCGGCATGAATGGCACGAAAGGTGTCTGGGCATACTGATGAGGTACACCCAAATTAAAGGCCAATGGTCCCACGGGGCCCGAAGGCGCACCAGTAGGATTGGAGGCCCTAGCAAAAATGCCAAACATCGCATTTAGAAAATGCATGGGATCCATTCCAGGGCCAGGAAAAGGAGGATAAGGATCCGTACCTTCCTGAACATGTTCCACCTGAGGCCGAACTGGAAGTTGCGGAGCCGGTGGAGACGGCGCCTGCACAGGCGAAGCCACATGAACAAGAGAAGACTCCCTGGGCGTCAGAGACCTCCTGGGCGTAGCAGTACCTTTAGGCTTCGAAGAGCCCCTCGATGCCGGCGAGTTCGGAGCCTGTGAGTGAATCGGAGTCGCCCGTGGAGAAGGAGAAGGTGATGGAGACACAAAGTCTTTCCTACGAAGTCGCTGAGCCAGAGAAGGCGACCTCGATGCCTTGAGCTTCAAAGAACGGCGCCGAGAACTATGCCTCTTCTTCGATGACTTGTGTTTCTTGGATTTTGAAGTGTACGAAGTCGACGACTTCGAATGTTTTCGACCCCTCTTTTTCTTTGCTTTAGCCATGAAGAGCTTTGCCTCACGTTCCCTTAAAGCTTTAGGATTCCTTTTCCTGCAGCATGGACACCCTTCGACGTCGTGGTCGGAAAACAAACACCAATGGCAATCATCATTGGGATCAGTCATCAACATGTGACTACCACACTCCTTGCAGGGCTTGAATCCAGACTTCTTAGAAGTAGCCATATCTGAATAATTTGAAGAAACAAAGTAATCACCAAGAAAATGGAGAGTCCCTAGAAAAAAAATTACACGTCGACAGCGCGGAAAAAAGGGAACCGACATCAGCACGCCGACGAGGTCTTTTTATGGCTCTGATGACGTCATACAGAGTTGTGAGGGGAGCCGTGCTATTATGACGTCCTAGTCGACGTGGGAGAGCTAGGAAAAGAATTTCTGCAGAATGCTGGTGCAGGGGGTATTCAAAAGGTGAGGAATCCACAGGCAGATATATCCATCAGAAAAAAATATTACTAAAGCTTGTGGTAGTGCACTGCGATTTACAGACAGTGCATTTCTATTGAAATGGTCACAAACTTTCCCACTGACATGCAGTTTTATTGATAAAATGATATAGCATACAAAAAATGTGAGGAAACCGGTTTCATCAAAAATGTATTTGCACATCAGCAAGTAAAAAAAGTTATCATTTGTTTTGCTCCAATTCAAATCTTTGTTTCCATTGCACTTCCAAATTTCAAAAACTGCTTTCCTATCTACGAACATATGTTTTGAATTGTGTACAATTCACTTACAAGCTATACAAGTGCTATGCTTTAGAAAAAACTGACATCCTACAGCCCTTCATTTCACACTGCCAGTACCCCATCATGACTGTCAAGATATTTCACTTTACTTTTCTTTCTCTGATGGGAAAGTTAAAGGATTTTGTAAACACCGATCTCCAGGTAAAATAAGCAGCAATTTGAAAGACATAAGCTGACATCCGACCTCTGTCTTTGAACACACAGCAAATATGACAAGATAACAAGATTCAAATGCATCTTTATTGCTCATTCACTTTCTGAATGCGCAGAGTACCTGTTCTTTGCCAGTTTGAGATCACGCCAGACTGGGCCACCAGGTCCTAAAAACAGCTCGCCCAGATAAAATGCGAGAACATTTCTCAAAGCCGGATATGGATGTAGTTAATTTTTCCTACAGTAATTCATTATTTCTTTCCATTAATCACTTTGTAAGCAGATCTATTCTACCTGGTTACTGGACCTGGCCCTCAGGGTAGGGTCACCCCAAACATTTTGCCTTCACCCCTCCCGTTTTCTGAATTTCTTTTTGTTGGTTTTAGGACTCTGTGCATTTTGCCACTGCTAACCAGTGCTAAAGAGCTTGTGCTCTCTGCCTAAAACATGGTAAAAATGGCCTACACCTAACTGCAGATTAATTTATTTTTCGGTCCCTAGTAAATGGTACTACATGTTCGCATATGGGTCATTTTAAATCTGGCCCTCTTGGAAGGGCCACCCCCAACGTTTTGCTGCCACCCCTCCTGTTTATTTAATTTGTTTCTGGTTGATTTTAGGACTCTGCACTTTACCACTAAAGTGCTTGTGCTCTTTACCTAAAATATCGTGAAATTGGCCTACACCTAACAGGCAAATTTAATTAACTTTCAAGTCCCTAGTAAATGGTACTACATTAAATGCTACCAGTGGGCATGCAGCACTCATTATGCCACCCACTAAAGTAGCCTTTTAAAACATGTCTCAGGACTGCCACTGCAGCTTGCAGTGCAGTTTTAAGCTGTAATTTCCGCCTGACAAAATAAGCCTTTTGCCAGCTTAAACCATCGTTTTTAATACATATATGCCATCCCTAAGGTAGGCCCTAAAGGCTCATAGGGCAGGGTGAATTGCATGTGAAAAGTAGAACTAGAGTGTTTAAGTTTTGCATGTCCTGGCAGTCAAAATCTCCTAAAGTTATTTTTCACTGTTTTTCACTGTTGTAAAGCCCATCTCTCCCATTGACTAACATTGGGTTACCTTATTACATTACGTAAGTGCTTAGTTCAGATTGGCACAGGGCCAAGACTGATTTGCATATGGCCAGGTCTAAACTGGGGTTGCATGGTGAACAAAAGCATGATGGATTTAACCCAGATCTCTTGCGTGGGGGTGAATGTCTTGATTTGTTCTGTATTCCGTCCATCAATTGTGTGTGTTCTAGTTCAGATTGGAAGCAGATAAAGATATGCTTACCGTTTACACTCATATGAATCGTAGTTTATAAGCCTCTTTTATAGTGAAGTCGAATTTTATGATACAATGCTACTTTCAGGAAGTTGGCATTTTCTCGCCCAATCCAACTGTGCCTTACTACTAGAGTCCTGGGTCACTTGACTGTGAATGAATCAGCTGCTGGGGTTTGTGTATTGCTTCCAGACAGTGAAACAACGGGAACCTAGCTGTGACCGGAGGGGGATCTTCCCGAAAGGATGGCCGAGGAGAAGGTGTACCCTGCCCTGATTACATTTCAAGGGCTCTGCCTACAGCTCAAAAAAAGAACCCAACACCAGAGGGCAGCTCTTGGCTTTGTCATTGTAAGTATGTAGCAAAGACCAAGGGAAGGAAAAAGAACTGACCAGAACCAGTTGTGGTGGCAGGTCAGAGAATTCCCACTCACACAAAGGCGGGCACCAGGATAAAAGTAGGACCTGCAGAACACCCCTGGACCTGTGTAAGATTCAGAAGAAAAATGTCCCTCCTGCCAGAAGGACTGCCATGCTGCCGAAATGAGTGCCCAGCTGTCTGAAGAAGGAAGTCTGGTCCAGATTGCCTTGACCCTAGGCTACCCAGGGTGACTCTAGGGGTCAATTGGCTGACCTCCTGTGTGAGCTTTAAGGACACAAAAAGCTTCCAGAGGCTTCCCTGAAACTGCCCAGCTCCAACTGTCCCTGCTGCTTGGCTCTGCTGGAGTATTGATCACCTAGCGGTTCCCCCTAGGTCCTGGACTCCTAGCTGCCACCGGCGAGAGCTTCTCCTGAAGTAAATGGTGAAAATCCTGAAGTCTGGGCTTCTTACGCCCACAAAAGGGCCAGTTTGTGCAAAAAACTCTGATATCCACAACAACCACCAACTCAAAGTTCCAGCGATACCTGCTCTTTACGCTGGCAGTGACCACCCACAACGACCAGTAACGCGAGACTTGCACTTTGCCCCAACTGCAACCGTCCACAACGATCCATCCAGTGATGACCGGATTTTCACACAACAGCAACGACCGTCCATGATTCTTGGCCCCTCCTGTGAGGACTAACCACCTGACCTCCTTATTGGAATGGTCAAAAGCAGAAATGGGGCGCCACAGGTGCTTTATCAATCATTTTAGTGGTAGGCCCCTTGTGGTAAGTTTCACGAGTAAGCCTAAACACAGATCTCAAAGCTTAGTGCATTCCCTAATAACTAGGGTGACCCTAAAAGTATGGAACACCATAGGAGATGATGTAGGGCTTAAAAATACACCTCCCTCTACACCCCACTGAATGGAAACCCGGAGTTTGGACCGTTACTGTACAATGAGGCATTCAATGGAGAGAGGCCTGCTGCATCATAATTAAAGACATTTAAACAAGTTGACGTGGGTTGTGATTTAGGAGAAGCCGAAAGATACAGACCCACACAGATCAGACACTGGGTCACGTAAAGGGCAATAAGGAAAGAAATCACATGCCTGTAAGCCAAAGTCGAAATATTATGAAGGAGAGTAACAGGCAATACACAGCTAGTATCTAGAATATACAAACTAATAATCAGGGGGAGGATACCTGGTATGGAGAAATGTTCACATTGTCAGCAAGGAGTAAAAAAGCAATTTGGGAAAATGTGTGTCCCAGAATTGAAATAAATTACTGGAGACTACAGGGCCTTAACTTGCCCTAGAGCCATAAGGGCCTTGCAGATAGTCAACTACTGAAACCAAGGACATTGACTATAAAAAGGATAAAAGACAGGAAAACACTCCTCAGCAGTACAAACAATCCACAATTAGAACTGGATGAGGGAGCGGGAGGTATGTAGGGACAAAATTGAAGTTGCATGTTGAAAATAAGTCACACTGTACTGAATAGAACAGGAGTCACAGGCTGAGAGATCATGGTCAGATCCAAAACTCCATATACAGATGTCATGTGTATCTGAATAGACATCTTTTTAAAGTGTGTGTGACAAATTTAACAAGACATTTTAACAGTTGCTTTCAAAAGCTAAGAAATGTAAATTAGTGAAGCACCAATAAGACCTTCGGGAACTTTATTATTTTTTTTTAATTTGAGAAGTTTTATATAGCGCTGGCTACACCCAGAGGTATCAGAGCGCTTTACATGAGTAGGTACGCACCAATAAGGCAAGAAAAACAGGAGCGGACGCCAGCATGCAAGTTACTGCCTTCCAAGTCCTACTCTTGTCAGAACGCGAGTGGTTGAAGGCACACATAGCAACCTGGAGGCACTGGAGAGCTATGGCTTCAAAAGTAGTTTCCATATCCAGTATTGCACGTGGGAGATATTAAGAGAAATCTGTTCAATAAGTATCTATTAGAACCAGGCTAATTACAGCAGGGTATGGATACTACTACTAAAGGGCCTAGAGGAGTATGTTGTAGTTAGCAGCTAAAGCACCAGGTTATTTGGGACTTCACAATTGTCAACAGGTTTCAACAGCTACAAACCAGGAACAGGTGGAACTGTAGTAGAGAATTCAATTGAGACTGAAGTGCATGTCCACATCAGAAATATAAACAAACGAGTCCCACCACAATTTCCGACATGACAACTCCACACAACAGCCTAATTACAACCATTTTAGTTCCCCTACAATGAAACTGATCTAAAATGTACAAGCTTAACTAATGACAGCGTCATGTATAAAAAATAACTGGAATGTCAGTACAAGGTCTTTCAGCATTGCTCTGACACTAGGGAAAAGAGACAACATCTGGATGGAACACCTATAAGGGGCTCCACTTCAAATATTGACCTTGAACATAGTTAATATAACACATTTTGAGCTTTACATTGTGAAGTCTATAGGCTTCACCAATTTAACCCCCAAATTCACCTGCCGGCAGAGTTTTCCATTTGTTTCTTTTTTAAATCACTTTACATTTTTTTTTATTAAGAGAGTGTAATGAAATGCATGTTAACCGCTCAGTGCATATATTTCCTAAGCAGAGACCCAGAAAACGAACTCATTGACAAAGTCATAGCTTTTTTTTAAAAAATCAAAATGTATCTACTTGTCTTTTGCCTCAAAAACTTTCATGATGCCTCTGTTGATTTAGGTATGGATCTGCGTAGCAACCTTTGTACTAAGCAGTCCCAGAGGATGACCAGCATTAAGAGGGAATCGCAAAAATGAATCCCTCAATATGCATGAAAATAATTTTATATAATCTTTTTTGTGAGAGCATTCTACTAACAAATGTGTTTTCTTTTTCAAAGTTTTTTTCCTACCCAATTTACTTTTAGCTGAGGCGTTCCACGTTTTTATACTTTGTGAAACTCAAAAGTCTTAAAAGAAAACTTCATGAAGCTGTGGGAGTAAAAACTTGCAGGGTGAGAGGAGGAAATGAGACTGGAAATATCATGGTGGAGGATTAAACTGGAAGAGAAGAGAATTGTTTCACTGACGACCAGTAAAATGAAGAGTACAAGGCTTCGAAGGAGAATATAAAGGGGTTTACAACAGATTGGGAATGAATTGGGGATAGGTAGTAAGTGTTAGAGAAATTGGGGAAATGTGGAAGAGTAAATTAGGACTTTGAAAGCAGAGAAGAGGCTGGAATTCCTAGAGGTGTGAGAGGTTAAGGATGTAGGGGTCATAAGAGTAAAGAGATCACAAAACAAGTTGGTGATTAAATGTGTCAGCTAAAGGCATAAACTGATTAGGATAGGAAATGGGATTAGAACTAAAATGGGCCCAGCAACACAGGGCAGGTTGAATCTTAGGGCTATAAGAAAGTGGAAGAAGCTAAGAGTATCACAAGAAGGAACATATGTAACTTGGCTTCCACCTAATCGGTCCTACCTCTCATAGTTGGTTTCACGGTGTAAGCCGACCGCTACCTCATATATAGGATACTTGTGGTAAGATGCACCTACGCACTGTCTGTTCGGGGATCACACCGACTTCTACTCCTTATATCTTTGATCACTCACTAGTGTCGTCCTTGGCCCTGTAACTAGCGGCTGACAGTTTGTACTATCGTCCTACTTCCTACACTTAACACCACAGCCTCCCCAAAATGGAGCTCAACGGCAAGCACACTTTTAGAATTAACTACCCCTCCACTCCTCTCTCCAAAAATGCCACTAAACGTTTTAAACACAACTTCTTGAGGTCGCACCCTGAAACACCCTTTGCCGACACTTACTTCTCATCGGGCAATGGAGCTCTGAATACCGATATCATCTTCCACACCTCACGCAGAGCCCAATGGAGAAAAACTTTCCTATCCCTACTCACAGTCTCCACCACCAGGAAAACAACTCATGGCTTAATTCTCACCATCACACCTTCCCACCTCTTCCCTGGCAGGTCTACCATTACTATCTACAATAACGGGATTGTCCTAATCCAATCCACGGACAAGAACCTGGATTTACTAGACAACCTGTTCCCCAAGTTCAAAGAGCACCTCTCCAAGCTGCGGACCCCTACACAGAACTCCGCCAGCACTAGCACCCCTGACGTCGCAGCCACCACCTACTACACTTCTACCCCCAGCTCCCCAGTAAATGGCCCACCTGTTGTTAACGCTCCCCACTCCCCAATGACAGTCACAAATATCTCCACTGCACATACTAGCAGCCCCCCTAACATGACCCTTCTCATCCCCACCCACACCTCCTCCATCCCTCTCCCCCCGGGAAAGAACTTCCCCCACCCACAACACACCACCATCTGAACAAGCCACCGCCCAAAGTTTACCCACCCCCCACTCCCATCCCCCCCATGACAGACACCTCTCCCTCCCCATCTCCCTCCCCACCCCCACCCTCGAGTCTCTCACACCTGACACAACAACTCCCACCCACAACACGCCTACATCTGCACACACCATCACTCGGAGTTTATCCACCCCCCCCCATCCCCCCCACGGCAGACACCTCTTCCTTCCCTGCTCCCTCCCCACTCCCACTCACAACTCTATCTCCCTCCCAACAAAAGATACAGAACATACCTCCCCCCTTACCTTAGCATCCCCCTCTCTCCCACCTCCTACTCTCAGCCCTCACTACCCTCCTGTCTCCCCCACTGTCTTCAGCCTTCACTCACTCTTCTACTCACCAGCACCGTCTCCCACTGAAGTCACTACCTATGCCTCCCAACCACAGCCTGCCACACCTCCAATACCCTCACCCCTCGCCCACAAACACGTCCACACCTTGAATACCATCCCACTCACTAGCACCGCGGAACCCCTCAACAACGCTAGTATACCCCCCCCCCCCCCCCCGCGATACCCTGCCTGCTCTCCAGCTCACTACTCCACCACTCACCAACGGCTCTCTCCACCAACACCTTCCCCAATGACAGTCCTGACCTGACTTTATCCACCCTCCAACAAGTCAAAGAGGAAATGTCACAAATCAAAAAAGACGTCCACGCAATCAAAGTCCTTCTCTCCTCACAGCCCAGTCTACCTCCCACCACCAAACTACCCTACAAACGACGCACCCTCCCTACATACCCTCGCCCCCGACGACACCAGCAATGGCCTACTATCCCCGCTCGTAATAATTCCCACCGCCCCCGTCGTGTTCTCAACCCCTTGTCGGACCGCGACCTATGCTCTCTCCTACACTCTTATGGCCCAGGTCCGGTAAAAGTCTTTTCCAACTCACACATCCCCATACCCACAATTCTTACTAACCCTCTGAGGCTCCCAACACTCAACAACAGAGGCTCCGTCCCTAACAACCTCAGAAAAGTTCCCCTCACACTAGAAAGCTCGACCACCCTTCTCTCTCCCAAACTCAAATGCATCCTACTAAACTGCAGATCGGCCCAGAGACATGCCTCCGACATCGCGGATCTCGTCTCAGATAGGGAGCTGGACCTAGCCATTCTAACGGAAACGTGGCTCACTGAAGCCTCTACCCCGATTATGGACATACTAGTCCCCCCCAACTATCACATCATTAGGCTGGACAGGTCTCCTGGCAAGACGGGCGGGGGAATTGCATGCATTTTTAGGAGCAACCTTTCCGTTACTCAAGTCACCTCCCCCTCCCTTTCCTCCTGTGAACTCCTCTGCCTCGACATCACCAGTGAGGGCAAACAAGTCTGTGCTTTACATCTCATCTATCACCCGCCTGGTGACAATCTCATATTCACCCAACAATTCATGGACCTGATCACTTCCAACGCCGGTCGGCAGACCACTCAAGTATACCTGGGTGACTTCAATCTCCACTGGAACGATCAGAAAGACACCGTGGTGAATAGTCTCAAAACTTTCCTCAATGCGCTTGACCTCACCCAACTATGCGATAAACCAACACACGACAAAGGCGCGATACTCGACCTCATCATTGCCAAAGAGAACGCTATTCAACTGGAGGCGATTCTACCCTGCGATTGGTCAGATCACCACATTATCACATTCTTTATCAACGAAAAAGTTAAACCTAACCCTACGCAACCCATCAAATCCAAAACATGGAAAAGGGATTTGAAGAATCTTAACCCCTCCACACTACCTCCCCACATCGGCAACCTCCTCCTTCCCCCTTCAGGTGCCTCAGATGTTCAATCACTGACTGACCACTACCTCGACTCTATGAATACAATAGTCAATGAAGTCGCCCCTCTGCAACTGAAGAGAGTCTCCACCAAAATTTCTAACCCCTGGTATGATGACAGGCTCAATGACGAAAGGCGTAATATGCGAATGGCAGAGCGCACCTGGAGATCGGACCCTTCAGCACTGCATCTCAAAAAGCTTAAGAACAAGAGAAAGGCCTACTTTAGGAAAATAAAGCGCACAAAGTCTGACTTCTTCAGCCGCCAGTTGGACCAAGCGAAGAACAGGCCAAGAAAGCTGTTCGAGCTAATCAAGACCCAAACAAAGGCAAACCCACGCAATCAAACAGCACAACAAATGACACCCCACACTGTGAAACCTTCTCTGCTTTCTTTAAACTAAAGACTGACAACATAAGAAATGACCTCATCATGGATGTAAGCCGATACCCCAACCACACCAGAAAGGCAGACACTCAACCTAAAAACAAGGTATCCTGGCAGTACTTCGATACCTATTCGGAAGAAGCAATACACAAACTGCTCTGCACCTTGAAGCCCTCTAATCACCTCACAGACCCTCTACCTGCTAATGCTGTAAAAGACTTTATCCCCCTGCTCCTCCCTCTCTGGACCAAGATCATCAACAGCTCTTTACAACAAGGCCACATTCCAGACTCCCTTAAGGTGGGGCAAGTCACGCCTATACTCAAGAAACCTACAGCTGATCCGTCTGACCTAAACAACTATCGGCCCATCACCAATATCCCCACACTGGCCAAACTGCTGGAGAAATGTGTCCAACTCCAACTGACAAAACACATTGATCAATTTGACCTCCTCAACCCTCATCAATCAGGCTTCAGAGCGAAACATAGCACTGAAACAGCTATGACACACATAATTGATGACGCCCTCCAAATTCTGGATCGCAATGAGTCCTGCCTCCTCATCCTTCTTGACCTCTCGTCTGCATTTGACACGGTCAAACATGAGAATTTGCTGGAGCTGCTAAGTACTAGAATGGGGTTATCGGGAACTGTTCTCAAGTGGTTTTCGTCATTCCTTCACAACCGGTCTCAGAGGTTCAAGATCGACAATGTGCTATCTACACCTGTGCCTGTAGATCTAGGTGTTCCACAAGGATCCACCCTCTCCCCTACACTGTTCAACCTCGTTATGGAACCGCTCGCCACCTTGCTTCAAGCATCCAATGTACAATTCCATATGTACGCCGATGACACACAACTCTATCTAAAGTTACAATCCCCGGAAGATATCATACATCTGAATTCCACGCTTATTAACACCCAAGCTTGGCTGGCCGATAATCACCTCAAACTAAATGCTCTGAAAACTGAGTTCCTACTCATCTCACCCCCGGCGAAAATCTCCACCACCCAAACCTGGCTCAACAACCTAACAGCACTCAATGTCCAACCTACCATCGTGGACTCGGCGAAATCCCTAGGCATCACACTCGACGCCAAGCTCAACATGCAGCAGCACGTCAGCAAAGCCACAAAAGCAGCTAATTTCCAAATTAACACACTGAGGAAAATTAAACCCTTCCTCCCGGCCAAAGACTTCCAAACTGCTGTACAAGCTTTAGTCATCCCTCGAATAGACTATGGAATTGTGGCCCTCAGCGGTCTCCCGCTATCAACAACAGCACCCTTAAGAGCCTCCCTGAACGCTGCCGCGAGACTCATTACTGGCTCTAGAAAGCATTCGCACATATCCCCAGACCTAAAGTCTCTAAAATGGCTGCCTTTTGAAGCCAGAATACAGCTAAAAATTGCAGTTATGACACACGCGGCCGTGCACCACAAGGCACCTAACTACCTCGCTCAAAAGCTGTCTATATCAGGAGGTTCGAGATCCAATAGGAGCACAAAAAATCTTCTCCTGAAACCTCGTAGATTCCGAAAGTGAAAACTTACAAGCGCTCCTTCTCAGGGATGGCTCCCCGGATCTGGAATGCGCTCCCTCCTGAAACCAGGCTGATCTCCTCCACTGCACTCTTCAAGAAAGAGGTGAAAACCATCCTTCTGGCCAAGATCTCCTGATCGTTATAGATGTTGGTACAGAGACTCTGCATTGCTTTGTATCACTGCTCACCCTATCCCCTGGCACTATATTCTACTTGTTGGGGGCACTACTACGCTACTCTCTTACTACCGACCAAGATATGATACACGTTGGTTTACTGATCCACCTGTACACCTCTGTAGTGTGATCAATGACCTGTGCTGTTCCTATATTACTCCCTTACCTGATTGTATATGGATTGGTTTTATGTATGTTTTTATTATCCATGTTATTACCATGTTATTGACTATTATACTGTCTCCCATTATCTCTGTTGACTCCTACTGCCCCTTCCCTGTCTTTGTGAAGCGCTCTGATATCTGTAAGGATCCTGTTCGCGCTATATAAAACTTTGAATAAATAAACAGTTGAGTGTGTGTAGGGCACGAGCCTCGGGGGATCTCCTTGTAGTTTGTTTACATACTAAACTTAATTGCACAGGTATTATGCACAGAGATGGATCTGGTTGGTGGCCTGTTGGTCAACATGCACCTTGGGCAAAGTCCATATACATCAGACCCACAATTGTGAAGTCAGTGACAACAAATATTCTGGGCATTGTAATGTTTCAGCTGGAGGCAGACAAACGACCAATGCACGGATGAATTAGCAGAGCTTACCTTGACTGTAAGAAAACTTATGTTGGGAAATTCTTTGATAAATCCTCCAACTTGCAGTCCGTTTTCATCCTCGTACTTCCACACTCTGCGGTTCACCTGCACCTGAAGAACATTGGACAAGAATATTCAACAAAAAGGCAGTGACATTACATGATTCAGCCCACCTCTCCCCCACTACCTTCCCACATCACCTCCAATGGAGCACACGAATAGTCATGAAGCAATAGTCCATTCTGATAATCAGTGCCACTGAAACATAGCCAGAGCCACTTCCACACACTAGACATCACATGAATGCTGTGGCCTGCAATTAGTATCTGCAAAGCTTACCTTTTGATGCAGCCCTTCCACAAACCACTGATCTCCCAGGAAGTTGCATGCCATGTCCACATCACCATTATAAATCAGAACCCTATATTTCTAAGATGAGACAGAGGGATTGGTTTAGTTTGCAGAGTTTCAATTTCATCTGATTCTAATCAAACTTTAAGACTTTCCCTCTTACCATAGCACTCAGCAGCTTCAAGTACTGCTTCTCCAAGCTATCTACCACGCGTGTGTATCCCTGATAAACCTGTGAACTGCGCACAAAAAAAATAATCAAATCAAAGCAGATTCAGGGAGCACGTAACTGAACAACCAGAGAGAAGCAATGCACTTGAAGAGACAGAGGAAGTTACAAAGACATAAGGAGTGAGTTGGAGGAAGTACAGGAGAGGGAGCAAGGCACAAATGGGAAAAAGTTCCTTCACTCGATGTGAGAAAGGATAAGAGTCAGACATGGACGTTATTGTGGATGGAATAGATAATGCAAAACAGATATGACCCTGCTATATTCAGGAGACGGCTACTTAAACATGAGGCTAACAGACCCCCAACTATACCCTTAATGGATTGTCGGATGCTGTAGAGCGTTACCTGCAGACTTCCCAGACTGGGGCCTCAGGAGGAATGTGGAGGGCTTTTTTCACAAACGCGTTGTTCAAATAAGTTCTTGAGGCTGTAGTATTCACACAAGGTGGATCCATCCTCACAGGCTTTGAAGATCTTGATAAATGAAGCAATTTCTGTGGGTAAAAGAGCAGAGATGCAATAGAAAAGAGACACTAAAACCTCAAAGAGATGTAGGATGACCAGCAACAGACTTTGGTGGATGCACAAGAAATCACTTAAAAAACGTATTGGCTACAAGGGTAAGCTACACCAACATTCTACCACTGCACACGACACTGCTGCAAACACGAACTGCTTAAAGTGGGCATCACCAAAATCTCTATTGTATAGAAACTATGAAACTTTCAAGATTTCCAGTGGATACCATATTCCTATATTCTTTGCAAGAGGTGTATCTACCTCTACGCATCGCAATGTGGAGCTGCTAGTTTTGCTGCCTAGTGTGTGGGCCAGGTCTGGGAGAGCTTTCCACCACCTCCATCTACTAAATGGGAATGGTCGCAACCTCTACATAGTACAAGATTTGCCTACCACATCTTTTAACTGGTGAAAAGGGGCGCTGCCATATACGCCAAATGCTGCACTAAGAAATGCAACTATATATTTTTCCACTAAAAGGCAGGGATGCCAAAAATCTCATGGGTGCTAGGAGGGTCTACTACAATTTATAATTGGGGTTAGAGAAGCTGACACAATCTGTGCATGTTACAATTAAAAATAGCTTCAACATTTGGTCAACTTACAGGTGTAAGCCAATGAACACCGCCATCTGTTCAAGTTGTGGGAAATGGGGTGATCTGGTGGGTCACAGCAGGAAAACAAACAAGCACATGCAATGCAATAGGTCTCGCAGCATTAAAGTTTGAGTTATTGGCATTGTATATGACATTGCATTACATTTTTAGCAAAGCCTGTATTGGTGTATAAAGATGATTTGGAAGATGATAGCTGTTGCAAAATATTAAGCAATGTTGGCAATAATATTATATTATAATAATATTGTGAGTTACTGTTGTACTTGTAAGCATTTTGTGATGGTGTAAGAGCGCAGGTTTTGTGATGGTGTGAGAGCGCAGGTTTTGGGATGGTGTGAGAGCGCAGGTTTTGGGATGGTGTGAGAGCGCAGGCATTGGGACAGTCTGGGATTGCTGGCTCTTGTGATGGTGTGAGAGCGCAGGCTTTGGAGCGGTCTGGGCTTGCTGGCTTTTGTAATGCTGTGAGAGTGCAGGTTTTGTGATGGTGCGAGAGCGCAGGCTTTGGGATTGTGCGAGTGTGCAGGCGTTTGGTGGCTCTTGTGATGGTGTACTCTCATTCCAAGATAATATATAAAGTAAAATATGTAATCCCACTCACAGTATATAAATAGATATCTGCCTTCACTAACACAGTATAATCTGAGAAATGTTATAAATGTGACACTGTATAGATATATAAATAACACACACTGCCTCCCCCTTCCCAACAAGTGCCATTTGGAGACTCCAGACTCATTCATTTGGGGCATCGGATTTGGATTTGGGCAGCACAAGTACGAGCAACGGGAATTCAAAAATACGACTGGTAGCAAAGTTCCTTTTAATGTTATGCACCATGTGCCCCTTTTGATGCCGTGTCTGGGTTGTTCGCCTGTAACCGGAAGGGGACAGGTTTGACCTCACGGTAGCCAGCACTATAGAAAAGACAAGTAATTATTACAAAACCAATTGTTGAGGCCTCATATGGATAGACAGTGACTGACAGCCGTTGGCATCCACAAGGATTTAGTTAAGTATCTGAAAAAAAAGTTTTCTTTGGGAATGTACATTCTGTCAGTCCTTATTTGGCTACATAATTAACACGCTGGGAAACGGGTGCCACCACTGACAAAACAGAAAGAAGAGAGTACTCCGAGAGAAAAGGGATTGGGGTCAAATATAATGAATACGCATTTGCAGACTTTCGCCAAGGACCTGGCATTACTTTTCAACCAATCGTTATCCATCCTGCCCATGTCACAGGCACACTTACTCGCCTAAAATAACAAAACGCAGAAATAACCCGCCCACTGCTACACAAATAGTCCTTCCACTGAAGAGACCTCTTCGACCCGATGGTCACGGGTTCCCATCACCCTACATTCTCCAGAGGTCGCTAAAGTGAGTACCACTGATTTGGGTAACAACAAACATCTGTTCTATAGAGCCGTGAAGACCCTCCAAGCGGATGTGCGCTTTACAAAAGACACGTTACGTTCACAAGATTTAAATGGACCGAGATCGCTGTCCTTTGTCACACAGACAACATTGCCCTTCACATACCCTGGACTCGCCAGGCTGACAGTTTTATATGCCTTCTTTCTCCCCCTGGATGCGCCAAGGAAAGACCAACAAAACGCTGGGGAGCGCCAACAACGTCACTTTGCGCTTTTGTTTCTACGTCCCTTCTGAGCCCGACAGAGCAGTGGCACTTTGATGTCCAAACTGCTGGTTATTTTAAACAAGTTCAAAAATGCACAATTTGTTCATAAACAAAAAAAGAAGGAAACCGCTCCAACTCGCTGCATAACAGGGTGCCACGAGGGAATTGAATATGTGTGTCAAAGTTGAATTACCAGTTCCAGTGGTGGGAATGGGACACGCCGTGTTCTTTGTTCATGGCGGGGTCACGTAAAATCAGTAAATAAATAAATAAAGTGATCTAAACTTGCCATTCAAGAGCAGGTAGATCACAGCGTGCGGAAATCAAACCAGCTGTAAACATGGCCTGACGTTTGAAAAAGTGAAAGAAGAGGGACGCAGAGTGCCTGCCCTGACGGCATCACAACTGAGGGCTGCGGAGCCTCCAGAGCGATCCCCGGGTCACACCGTGCCGGGGAAGGGCGATCAGGCGCGCAGCATTCTGAAGCATGGCAGCGCCTCGCGCGTTTCTCATCTCCTGTCAGCCGCGCGCCCCTCTGCAGACTCCCCCTGCATTCCAGAGAGGCGCGCGACGCGATTTGGTCCTTTCTGCCATGCTGTGGAGAAGAGACCTGGCCGCGCACAACGTTATCCTATGGGGAAACGCTGCGCGCGGCCAGGTCTTGTCGAAACACTGGTTTTTGAGCTGAGACGCCGACTATAGTTCTCGCTGCGAGAACGCGCTTTTAGCGCGTTCGTCGTAGCGAGACCTAAAAAACACTAATGTGTAGTTAAGGAAATGAATGAACATCTATTGGCTCAAATTCTTTTCTAATGAAACAGATGTCATATTTGCAGATGCCAACATAGTCCTCTGGGCCCATGCATTCTGCTCATAGGGAAGAAATGACTTCCTTACTTGCAACAGTAGTTCTCCAGTATAGGAATCTTTCATAGATTCACATACTTGAATCATTCCCAGTCGTCGTGATGGGAGTTACCCGATACCTTTAGAAAGCAATCTAGGAATAGACTAACCTGTTTCTGCTACACAGCCTCTCAATGCCTTTCATGATTGTTTTCACGGCCTCAATATAATGGCCTGCCCTCCTTCCTATTAAACAGGTGAACTCTGGTGAAAGAGGACGGACTTGCACCTTCTTTGCTTTCTTATGTCCGCATTTATGAGTGTGCATCCAAATTCACTTGAAAAAAGATTTAACAATGGCGAACATAAGAAAACAAAGTAGGTTTAAGTCCGCCCTCTTTCACCAGAGTTCACCTGTCCAATGGGAAAGGAGGGCAGGTCATTTAAATTGAGGCCATAAAAAAAAGCACAATCATGAAAGGCATTGAGAAAGGCTGTGAAGCCGAAATGCATTTGCCAAAAATAATCATAAATGATGTCCAGACACCGTAGAGTGCACCAATGTTTTGATGGGTATGTTACTGCATGGAAGCCACTACCATGATGGAAGCACCCGCCTGCAAGCAGTTCGGCAAGACTGAGTGTCAATTGGTGGGATAATAGGTTGGTATTGCCTGAAACGCTGGAGCTTGTCGACACATAGTCGTCACTACTATAGTGTAAGGATTATTTGGTTACCAAACCAGTACCTGGGGGCACCTACCCGAGGAGAGTCGTAGCACGGCAGGGCGAGGAACTGACAATTTTATAGGGGCTACAATCGGTGACTGAATGTATTTTAAACAAAATGGATGCATGACCCATTTCTACTAAAGGGACAGCGATTACTGAAAAGCATTTACTAGCATGCATCCAAATTCACTTACAAAAAGACATTTAACAATGGCGGACATAAGAAAGCAAAGAAGGTTTAAGTCAGTTCACTTTCACCAGAGTCACTGTCCAATGGAAAGGAGGGCAGGTCATTTAAATTGATGCCATGAAAACACAATCATGAAAGGCATTGAGAAAGGCTGTGTAGCCGAAACACGTTTGTCGAAAATAATCATAAATTATGTCCAGACACCGTAGAGTGCGATGGGTTTGTTACTGCCTGGAAGCCACTACCAATATGGGAGCACCCGCCCGCAAGCAGTTCGTCAAGACGGAGTGGCAATTGGTGGGGAGAAAAAATGGCTGCCAAGTGGACTTTGATGAAAACATGAGCTAGACAGGTAAAGAAGATACAGGAGAATTTCTTCCAGAGAAGAGGAAAAAGGATGCATCTTAGCCCGATGACACCAGATGCTAAATTTTATTCCATCTGAGGCAATAATTTTTGATGGTACCATCAGCACAAGCCTTAGCTCGGATTTCTCTACATTTCAATGGTCTGTTCATGTGTTGGAATTCCTAGGTCTCAGGAGCCATGCTGATAAATTAAGAAATTTGGGACCCGGATGGAGCACTGGGCCCTTATTCATGGTCAGTAAAGTGGGAAACGTCTTCAATTGAATGTGATGCACTTGAGACAGGAGAAGCAACTCTATAAACCAGTGCTGAAGTGGCCATGATGGAGCGATGAGAATTAGCTAGCAGGGTTCTGTTTTCATTTGCCTTAGGACTCTTGGGAGGAGAGGAAATTGGAGGAAAAGCGTAGGTAAAGATGCTGTATCATAATATTGAAAATGCATTGCCCCATGATCCCGGTTGGTGATGTCAGCTTGCATAAAACTGGCATTTACAGTTCTGGGAGGTGTCAAAGTGGTCCAGATTTGGCTTGCCCCACAAGAGAAAGATGTTGTCCAGGGTCCTCTTGTGTAGCTCCCAATCGTGGCATGATGCTGTCAGCCGGTTGAGTGTCTGCTATGGTGTTCTGCTTCCTGGAAACATGTCCCTCTCACAGATACACCTTTTTTTGGCTAGACCATTCCCATAGTTTTTGTGCTTCCAGGGATAGCAGGTGGGATCTTGCACAACCCTGCTTATTGATGTAGTGCCTCATTGTATTGTGCATGCGGACGAGCACTGCAGAAAAAGGCCTCTAAGGCCAAATGCACTACTTTCAACTCTAGTAAGTAGATGTGCAAGTGACATTGAACTGGTTGCCATTTTCCACAGACTTGGAGATCTTGGAGGAAAGCTCCCCACCCCTCCAGGGAAGCATCAGTAGTAATGACTAGGGGGAAGTTAAAGGGCAAAAAGAGTCCAACCGAAAGATTTTCCTACTTCGTCCACCAGCACGCTGAACCTTGTTGGAGTGGCCTGGATGAGGCTGAATGAACCGGTCATCTGCACCCATTGTCTGTCCAAGTCCTCTTTATGTGGATGCATGCCTAGATGACAAAATGGGGCGAGAGGTATGCAAGAGGACATGATCCCTAGAAGGGACTTGTAGAGGCGAACACAAAGAAACTTTTCTTTGGATGTACTGTGCCAGCGTCAGGAGTTGCAGGTGTCTCTCCTGTGTAGGATACGTGTTGGAGGATGTTGGGTCTAGCATGGTCCCTAAATGTTTTATGGTCTGTGACGGATGAGGATTTGATTCCTCTAGGTTCAAAGTGAGACCTAGCTGTTTGAAGAGTTCCGTGGAAGCACAGGCGGTGCGTTTGGAAGGCGCCTTGACCAACCAGTAGTTTAGATAAGTAAAGACTTGATGTTGGTGTTCTCTTAGGAAAGCTGCTACAGGTGCGAGGCACTTTGTGATGATGCGAGTGGTGGATTTGAGGCTAAAGGGGAGCACCTTGAACTGGTAGTGGCTTCCGGCTACCGTGAACGTAAGAAATTTCCAATGTTTTAGATGGATGGGTATGTGA
This sequence comes from Lissotriton helveticus, assembly GCF_964261635.1. Taxonomy (NCBI): domain Eukaryota; kingdom Metazoa; phylum Chordata; class Amphibia; order Caudata; family Salamandridae; genus Lissotriton; species Lissotriton helveticus. Next base: position 182,490,874 of record NC_136068.1, on the reverse strand, counting down.
AAATACGCATCTTGGAGGTCGAGGGTTGTCAAAGTCTCCCTGGTTCAAGAGCTGCAGCACCTCCTGCAGTGTTACCATGCGGAATGATTGTTTCCGGAGGAAGATGCTGAGGTTTCGGTGGTCTAGAATCGTTCACCACTGCCTTGACTTTTTGCAGATTAAGAAGAAACTGGAACAGAATCCTTTTCCTCTGTGGGCTATAGGAACTCCCTCTATTGCTCCCTTTTTTAGCATGGGTTTACCTCCAATTTGACACGTTGTAGATGTTCGTGGATGGAAGGTTGAGGGTGGCTTTTGGATGAATTTTAATCTGTGGCCGAATTGAACAAGGTCCAAGACCCACTGATCATTGGTAATTTTCTGCCATCAGTGGAGGAAGTTAGTAACTCTGCCGCCGATGCGAGCGGTATGAATGAAGCAAGTAGCCAGAGCATGAGGTGCATCATTGATGTCGGCCAATGCCCTTTCCCTGGCGTCCGATTTTCCCCTCCGAAGAAGTCTGAATGAGGACTGTATTGGGTTCCTGTGCTGGTATTAGGGACGATATTGTTGAGCGGGTGAGGAGTAACAATATTGTTGGTAGCCCCTCTTAATGAAGGTTGTCTTCCCCATGAGCCACGAAAAGGCACTTTCTTAAATTGCAAGGTCCACAAAGACTTGGCTGTGTCAGACTTGATAGCCTGGAGGACCTAATCTATGTGTTTCCCCAAACAGGGCTTCTCCGTCGTAAGGGAGGTCTAAGATTTTGTTCTGAACCTCTAGTAGGAAAGATGTAGCCTGAAGCCAACCTTGACGCCTGAGCACTGCTGCATCTGCTATTTGCCATAAACCCGTAATGGTAGTATTCATGGCGCAATTTATTACTTCACAGCATGTGCGCTCACCTTCATGCAAAACCTCCTTTGCTTCTGCTTTGACATCCTCTGGTGACTGGTCAATGTACAGAGAAATGTCTGACCACATCTGCCGGTCGTACCTTCCCAGAGGTGCTAAAGAATCGGCTGCCCTGACCGTTAGTGCTGACACTGAGGAAAAAGGTTTCCCAATATTGTCAAGGCGCCTACCATCTTTATCTGGAGGCACGGACATAGGTGAGGCAGGGTTCTTGGAGTGGCGCTGGGCCACTTGCGTGACAACGGAATCCAGTTTGGGTTGCCCAATAAGACATGCTGGAGCATCTTCAGGAGCCTTGTATTTTTTGTGAAGGCGCTGCAAGACTGCCGCACTGAAGATAGCGTCTTCATTCCCTTATTGGTTTCATCCCAAAATATAAAATAGATAATAGGCATAGCCCCAATTGTTTTCTGTATGATTTTCACAAGCTGTTTTGTAAAACTATGGGTTTTGTAGCACTGGGACATTGGACTATTTTTCAACTCTCTCTCGAGCAGGTTGTGAATACCTCCAATATCCTCTTATGGAGAATCCGCCGGAGGCAGCTTTGGAGATGGGGGAAGTGATTTCATATAATCATCCCATTCAGTATTAGTGTCCGGAAGCTCACCCTCTTTAGTCATCTGCTGAGGATGTGGGATCCTGGAGGGGAGTCATTTGCGGGATACGTGGAATTGGTGTAGACAACAGTTGTGGTGGAGGCAGTGATGGTGAAGCCTGCCTAGGTGGCATCCTTGCTGGTGGAGATGGAGGTCTGGTGGGAGGCGCTGATGGAGGGAAGCGCCAGCAGTAATCAATAGAATGAACTGTAGGTCAGATACGATAGATGAAGCTAGAAAGATCATTTCCTCTTGATAGTAGTGCTTTGCAGGAGCATAATAAGTTAGCTCATACTAATCCTCCTCATTGTCCTCTGGTTGACACTTAAAATGTAATTCGGAAGGGAGTCGCTTCATCAGAGTCACCTTGATCTAATAGACGAGTGGGTAGTAATTCAGACACTTTATTGGGAGAAGTAAGTGCGGGAGTAAAAAGAGGAGTTTTTTTTTTTTAGTATTTATTATATCTGCCTCATGCAGGCGGTTATGTCTTTATTGGCGCGAGTGCTGTCGATGTCAGTGCCTTCATAGAGAGGACTAGGTTAGGCGTCAACAGTATAGGTGTTTGGTTCGTCGACGATTAGATAGTCATCGAGAGCGAGGATGCTGTTGAGAGTGAAGTAATGGTGGTGGTCACCTTAGTCTACGACGAGGATGACCCTTTCATAGTCAACGGGGAGACACTTGTCAACTAGCTGTCCGTAGACCGAGCCAAAGACGTATTTTTGAAGGAATGTCCATCTGTGGTTGACGTGTAGCAGGCTCTGAAGTCGCCTTTAAAGATTGTTTTTCTGTGGATGGCGAGAGGACTCTTGTGCCTCATGTGAGCATTCTGAGTGAGAACCACGAGGGGACCTTTTAGAGCACTTGTTGGGAGGCTCTAGAGAGGAATGAGAATGGGAAGAGTCCCTTCCTCTCTTTTCCGATTTTCATTAAAAAAAAAAATAGACGAGTCTTCACTTTCAGTGTCTAACACTGGCTCCTTTCTTGTTTTAAGTTTTCGGAGCCATAAAAGTAGTCGCGCCTCACAGTCCTTAAGAGTCTTAGCAGAAGATGCACGACAAACCTTATGCTTTATGCAATGGGTAGAGATAGGAAGTAGATGCAGTCCTGATGAGGTTCATGTAGGTTGGCTTTTTTTTTTTTTTTACCACAGGCAGCACAGCCTCTGAAGAGCATTTTTTGCTTTTTCTGACATGGTAAATTAGATTTTAGCAGGAAAAAAACACACAGACAGATATATAGACACATATACAAATATATATATATATATATATATATACATATATACACACACACACACACACACACACATACGCGCGCGCACACATACACACACACACACACACACACACACACACACACGCGTGTAGGAAGATATACCTTATAAAATTCACTGACGAGTTGTTTGGAACAGGAAAACCCAAGCAGAGCTCAGTGGAGACACCTTAGTATGACATGCGGAGAAAAAAATCGGAGGGACTGGAGCTTCTCACAGGAGTATTCTAGGGGGTGATACAACCGGATTGGTTAAAACCTAAGTTTGGTCTCTTTTTTTTAAATTACTGTGATAGGTTACTAAACTAAGGGGCAGAGTCCTTTTCTAGTCTATACCCATCATTACATTGCTTTCTAAAGGTCCTGGGGGGCTCCCATCGTGACGAGGTTGGGTGGGGAGACGGGGGAGTGAATCAAGCATGTGAATCTGTGAAAGTTCCAATACTGGAGTATTGGGAATTTGCCCAGTTCCGACATTTGATGCTCAGACAAATCTGTGCTTTGAAATGTATCACGTCTGGTCTCTAGAACTTTTACCTCAGTATTTAATCGTGCTTCTTTCAAAAGAAATGGATTCTTAAAAGATTTCTAGTCAGTGGATTTCTAGAACAGCCGTAAAAACTAGAAACATGCAACATCCATTGTCAGTCCCAAATGGTGCAGGAGGCCGATGGCACTTCCCGTTGCTTGACCGCTGACATTAGAGCCCAGAAATTTTTATAAATTATACAGTTAAAGGAAGAACCTCCAGTGGGTCTGCCGGATTGCTTTGTTGACAGTGGCATAAGCACAGGGTTTTTGTGGGAAAAAAAAGTATAAGCGAACACCGGTGCAGATTCACAAAGCTATGCAGATGAAGTTTTTTCTAAAAGGTATAATTTTTCAACTGAAGACCAGGTGCAAAGTTTAGAAACAGAGAAATGCTTTGTTCAGGATGGGTCCAGCTGCTGATTATGTTCTTTCATCTCATGTCTGGAATTCTACTGATGAGCGCAGCCTCGGTCCTTTACAATGGTGCACTCATCAACGTGTGCACCACAATAGTTAATACTCATGGCCAGAAGCACAATGTATTCACACCCAAGAGCCAACTCCAAAGAACAACTATCATTTATCATAATGCGTTCCAGAGACACCAGTGCAGCTCACATTCATGCAAATCTAATCCAGGGCACCTCAAGACCCAACAAAAAGGAACCACATTCACCTCGCACACTTCAAAAAAAGATGTTCATTGTATTGCACATGCATAAAAGAATTCAGTTTACCAAAGACAAAGCAGCTGCTACATCCTCACACTCAAAGGCAGGGGGTTAAGTCTGTTGCTCTACATTCCACACCACAATATTCAGTAACAGAAGCAGCCACTCATAATTTATTTTGGTGCTAAGCAAACATGTTATGATTTTCACCAACACTACTTTACTATGCATGTCTTATTTGGTCTGCTCCGACTAAAATGTAATGAAGCACTCACCTTATTCCAGTGATGGTGTATTGGTGAACGGTGAAATGGTACTCCAAAATGATGCACAACAATGTTGTCTTTGTCCTCCCTGAAAAGCGGAAAAATAATTGATCAGCTGAAGCAGGATTGGTCCTTCTGAGCACATACTATGGCTCCAATCCCCAACCCAATACTGTAGGAAGCTTGCGTTTTATGTAGTGTACCAAAATGAGGTAACACAACCCTTTTTGGCTTGCAGGGCTTAAATTAATAATCCCAAATGCTCTCTTTTGTGGTAGTATTGGCTAGCTATTTAGGCTTATCAGAGGACAGTGTTAAGCATTTGTTGTACACACACAGACAAAAAGATGAGGCACCCTTGAGAAGAAACTTGAGACCAATTTAGAAAAGTAACGTTTTTATAGAATTTTAGACAATAAGAACATCATAATCGGGTAAGTACTTTAAACGTTATCAAATCTGACAGTAAAAACAGTAGAAAATGACCCCAGTCAGATTTGAGACATGAGCCTCAAATGCGGTAATGTTATCCTATGGGAGAAACATTCACTGGATAGGGTCACTTGCAAACGACTTACAGGACCGTTCTTCTGGACTTAAGGTGAGTAGGGGCCAATGTCCAAGAAAGCACCAAGAGTTCACTTTTACCTCCCCTGGGGGTCCGGGTGCAGAGGTGGTTTCAGATGTGTTAGCCTCAGACGCTACACGCTGTAGTCAATGGGAAAAGTACCTGTAGAAAAGAGGCTGCACTGGGGTGGGGGAGCTGGAGGACCCGTCCAATACAATTCCAAAGGGCGCTACACTCTTGGGGGTCTCAGGGCCAAAGAGACACTGCCGGTTTCAATGGACTATGGCAGGGGGACTCGGGTGCATAGGTGTTTTGTCCGGTAGGTCGTCGAGCTTGAGGCTTCCATGGTTCTTGGTACAGCAGCAGATGAGGGAGAAGAAACACAGCAAGAGGACTTCTGGCATGGAGCTGACATCTGGTGAAGTGACGCGACGTGCAGGTCGGTTTTGGCCAAGGTTGGGAATTCGGACTGAACATAAACAAGCAGTGGTGTTTGCAACAGGCTCCAGTGCCTCGGTATTGGTACAGTTTGGCTCCTTGGGGTCCTGGCATCCCGAAACTTGGCGTGGAGATGGATCTGACCTCCTGGAGCACGGTGACCTCTTCCTGGGTGGCAGCTGGCAAGTGGCTCCTCCATTTCAATGGAGATGCGGACGGGTTGGCAAAGTGCTGACAACACTTTGAGGCTTTTGGAGGTAGCACAGATGCAAGACCAGTCAGATCTTTCTGACTGTCAGGACAGGAGCAGGCAGGCAGGGTTTGGCATCAAAGTTCACAGCTAGTCCTCTGTTCTTGCATTCTTCTGCGCTTCTTTGTCCTTCTTCTGGAGTCAGTCAAATCTGTTTTCCTGGTGTCAGTGTCAACTTCTTTCGTGGAGCATATTAGGCCGTCCACCTTAGGGGTGTGACTGGCCTGGTTGTGCAACACGCCTCCTTGCATAGCTAATTTCTCACCTGTCCTGGTGCTAAAAGGGTCTCAGAGCAGGGAGTGGCAAATTCCAGGCCTGCTGGAGGCCGGGTCGATTATCAAAGGCAGCAGGGGCTTTGAAACCAATGGCCTTGGTGTGCAGATTCACTAGCCTTCCTGCTGGAGGTGATAACACCTCCTGCCAGAGCAGGCTTTGTTTCTTTTTTTTATAAATCTTTTTATTGTAATTAGGGCTCCCGGTTTTATGATATTTATTTTTTTAACATTTCCGTCTGTATTTATCCATATTTATTTTTTGGCCATTTTATCTGTATTTATCCATATTTATTTTGTGTATAAATGAAGTTGTAAAGCTGTACATTTCCATATTTACTTAAATGATAGACGTGCACTCATACTTTGATGTTTGTCATGTTTTAGCTATTTGAGTTGCCAAATATTACATAACAGTAGGTCCACTGGTAAATATTAGCATTATACACAAAGGTATTATTACATATGTAGTTATTTAAAGAAATTTCATCCTTTTTTTTATTTCCCATGCTGTCCATCTGCTCAGTTGTTGGGCAATAATTCATCAAAGACAGCACGAAGAGTTACTTAAAAGAAGCACATTTTCTGTATTCGTCCATTTTTAAAAATAAATGCAGACCGAAAACACATTGTTTTCTGTCTATATTTATCGGTAAAAATCCGTAACAACGGAAAACAGGGAGCCTTAATTGTAATACAAGTACACAAACAAGAGACAGTAATAATTATCTCATTCAGCATACGGTTACAATTAACAAGTCGTACATATGTCAGGACATTCCTCTTTTTTTAAATACACTTTGTTTATCCCTTTCCCGTTTCGTATGGCCGCACCACGTTGCTGTTAACATTTGCCCTTTTATATCTCCGGATAGGGAATTGCTGCTGACTGATAGGGAGAGCATTCCCCTGCTCTCATTCCACCTCCCCCAGATCTTTGTCCGTTTGTGCGGACAGCCTCTTCCCTCGTAGACCACCCGTTTCGCTTGCATACACTAGTCCATGTTGGTTTTCCAGTCATTAAACACAGGCCCAAAGCCAGCCCCCCCCCCTCCCCACTTGCTTGCTATGTTGCGTTTGGCCACCATAAAACCCAGTGTGGCCCATATTTTTTCTCCCACCGCTAGGTCAGGTTTCCCCCAGATATTTCATAAACACCCATGAGGGGACGCCTCCACCTACTTCCCACATAACGGCTCTTGTGTGTGTAATAATCTCATTTCAGTATTCTCTTATCCTGGGGCAGTCCCACTATAGATGTTAAAACGTACCTTCTAAGCCAAAGTTCTTAGGACATAGTGCTGAGTCAAGTCTATTCAATTTAACTAATGTAGTGCATGTATAGACCGTCCTATAGTTTAGTTTCAATTGGATCAGCCTAAAGCGGGAGCAGCCTTTGTTTCTTGACCTCAGAGCGGGCAGGCTTGCACCTGCAGGGCGTCAGAAACACGTCTGTGGTGGCAGGCTGGACGATACTAGTCAGCCAGCACACTAAGAGGTTGGTAGGTTTTCAGGAGACACCTCTAAGGTGCCCTCTGGGTGCATGTTTTAATAAATCTACTACTGGCATCAGTGTGGATTTATTAAGACAAGGTGTTTGATACCAAACACCATAGGCTTTAGTAAAGCCACAATGGGACAAGTCGTAATGACCAGTGACCAGTACAAAATACTTAATATGGCTTTCCTGCTCACTTGTACTATCTCGTAATCGAATTAGACAGTACAGGGAGATATCTGCTTATGCAGATATGTCATTGCATGTAATATAATGCACCCTGCTTTAGCACTTTAAGGCCTGCTGTAGGGGTGACTTACATATAATGCATGCAGTGTCTATGTGTTAGGCACACAGGGTATGTGCCATATTGTGTTGTCATACTTGTTTGCACTATTTCATGCCGCCTGCAATGGCAGTCTGCACGGGTTTGGTGGTGGGTCCCTTAAGGTGGCACAATACATGCTGCAGCCTTTAGGGACCCTGTTTAGTACCCAGGTCCTAGGTTCCATTTAACAGGGAATTACTGGAGGTGCTAAAGGTCTTGTCAAATGGAAGTACAATTGAACAGTTACCTTATTTTAGGGAAAGAGCAAAACCACAGTCTAATAATTTGGGATGCCGGGGAGATTTGCAGCCAAGCCCTCTAAAATCTAAGAAGTAACCCTAAATGTCTTCCTACAATCCCAAACAACTAAAACTAGGGAGATGAAAATTCCTACTACCACAAAGCTATAGCACGAACGCATTGTATTGTATTGTAATTGCATTTATATAGCGCTTACTACCCCTGATAAGGTGTTGGAAGTTTTTAGGGTTAAAGCAGATTTTATTTCAACCTGTATGTTAGTAAATTGTACATTTGCACAGACCCACCTGGGCCAGGCGTTCCCGTATTCAAGGTCAGCTCGCTCTCCGCTCCACCGGGGGGTTTTCTTCCCGTTTGAGTGGAGAGAGCGAGCGCATCAATGGAAATCTAAACAGCTTCCGGTTGCTACGTAAACCTGCTGGTTAGACGGGCTAGTCATCACAAAGTCTCCCTTACTTAGAGCCTTTAACGCAGCGTTTTTTCCACCGCTGTGCGGGCGTTCTATTAGGTGGGTGGGGCCCAAGGGGTTAAGAGGGATATACTTCGCGCAGCGGCAGCGCGCGCCTAAGGCAAGTCCGTCTGAGCCCAGCTGTCGCCAGGAGCCCTGTCGGTTGGGTCCCGGCTAATGCCTCCAGGCTTCAATACTCTGCCATTCAACTTAAACAAGTCAGACAGCGTACTATAACATGCCATACTACCATCCTCTTTGTCTATCTTGAAGGACCATTCACATGTAAATGCTGCCACTTTCAGAGCTGCCTGGAGAGTCAATTCTCTCTAGAGTTGTGGGATTGTCATAAGTCGAGACAAGCAGGTATGTGTGGATACTCCCCCAAACATCTAGTGAGTCCCAAAGCCATAAACATGACTCCCACCTGGAGAGGTTTTTTAGCAAATGTAAGATCCCTGTCCCAGCCGGCAACAGAATTATAGGATCTACTGAATTCTGACACACCTGACTTGGGCTTCCTCACGGAGACCTGGCTTAAACCCTCCTCACTACCAGCTATTACCCTGGCCCTTCCTGATAAGTATCGGATACTCAGACTAGACAGGGAATGGAAAGTGGGTGGAGGCATAGCTATTATATATATATATATATATATATATATATATATATATATATATATATATATATATATATATATATATATATATATATATATATATATATATATGCTTGAAATGTCTCCATCATCGACTCCACCACTTATAAAGATATGGAATTATGTATTTTTAAGATCGACTCCCCAGAACTGCCTAAAGGACGCGCTCATTTACCCCCAGCCCTCCCCCCCCTCACCTGCAAGGCCCTCTTAAAGATTTAAATCTCAAAATGATGGAGAAAACTGCCCCCCACATTATCTCCATCAAACACTTTCTGTTGTTAGGGGATTTCAACATTCAAAGTGAGAACTGCGTGGACATCAACGCTGTTAATTTTCTAGCTGATATGGCCACCTTACAACTCATCCTGTATATCGGTAGAACCCCCTCGCCCAGTGATCTAGTCAGATTTATTTTCAGATTAGTGGCTTCCAACTGAATAGTTTCCCCTTCTATTCTACACACAATCTAGATGACAATGGCACAAAGGTGGGCTTGGGGGGGTTAATCTGGTTTCACTCACATGCTAAGACAAAGTGGGAGCAGGGGGTGGATTGCTTAACACAGGCCTGAGCACAGATCAAGAGAGAAACTAGGAGGGAAACTATGGTAGTCTCTGGCAATTTGAAAATACACAGGTTTTGGACTGCAAAGCCCACAATTCAACAGGTAAAATGAAACAGTCACGGCAAGTACAAAGTTCCAGTTTCTAAAACAAACAGGTGAAAAATGATACAATGAAGGACAAGTATAAACTGACATTTTTAAACTGTAACAACCACAAGCAAAACAGGTGAAAATTATACAATCATGGGTATAGGAAATTCGCTTTTTAAACTTCAGGAAAGAAACAGCACAAGTCTGCCTTCTTACCACCGCCCAGTCCTTGGTTCACCGCAATCTTGGGCATAGGGAAACTGCAGCTCACAAAATTGAGGTGAATGTTTTGGGGTTCACTCAACTAACCCTTAAGGGGCCTGGGCAGGTGTGAGAGGAGGGCTCCAGGTTGCTTGGGAGCTAGGGAGCCAATCAGCAAACTTAGGCTGCTGGCCAAGGTGAGGAAGTTGCTCCTCGATTCAGAACCTCCTAGGAGGCAGACAGGCTCAATCCACACAGATGGAGACACTCGTCAATTATAAATATTGCAGAAAATACACTTTCAGAACGTCATCCGACTTATGGGATGAAAACTTTATCCAGGGATCACAGCAACAGAAGAACATAATGTAACTACAATTTTAACCATTGAAGATGCTTTCAGCACAAAATGGACTGTTTGTTGGAGCTAAAAAAATAGCTGTTCACGTAAAATAAAAAAAAATAATTTGGTGAGCAGTACTACTTAATGCAATGATTCTTGTGTTAATACATGTCCCTTTGAAGGATTCAGTGGAGTTTTCAATGTGACAATGCCCGAAATGGGCAATTAAACTTTAATTGGGCACATTATGAGCTCTTTGTAATTCCATAGACCAATGGCCCTACCGGCACCAAGATCAATATAGTTGCCCATTCCTCTGTTCTTACTGAAATGTTTAGCATTGATGTAGAGGGGAAGGCAAACAAAGACCTGTATACCTATTCCAAATGAAAGGCATCTGCCATCTTGCAATTACAAGAAGAGGGCAGGGAGGAGACCTTAGGTCCCACAAAGCAACAATCAGAATTTGATGAGGTCTCTCTGAAGACGAGCACTGGCAAAACAAATACATTTTGTCAACAATACCTACTACCTTTGTCAAAGCTTGTTTTTTTTTATTGTTCAGATGGCAATAATGTGTACGCCTTCAGAAGCGGTGGCCATCGCTGAATTATCTTTTTAAAGTAAAAGAAAAACCATTCCAAGATGGCCACCATGCAGGAGTATGCGGACACCCAGTAACCTTCAGTCAATTTTAATTCATCATACACTAAAGCTATCTACCTAAAACATGATAGAAAGGTGTTGAAAATTCCATAAGAAATCTGATCAAACATCCAAGTAAACATGGATGCTCTGGATCCTGAGTTTTTAGAGTGGAATAAAAGTGACAACATCCATGGACAATATGAGGTCACTTCCTGCGGAGATTTGTCGCACCACTAACCATGTGCGAGTGTCACTGGGGAAAAAAGGTTCATATAAGAAACCTGTGGGAGTAGGTATCCATTAGAAGTTTATATAACCATTAGAGGAGAGTGGCAAAGCTGCTCAAGAAGAGAGACACAAAAAACACCTGCTTTATAGTAACAAAGAATAATAACAATGAATGCTTGTTTTACAGCTAAAGAAGAGGGCTTACAATAGATTAGGCTGCCAAAAGATTGTGCTTTTCAGCTACAGAGAACACTCTGGTCCTGGCAAATAATATATAATTAGTTTAGAGCACAAGACGTAACTGCCAAAAGAGGATTGTATAAAGATGAAAAAGAAGACTGTCAATAGATGCAAGTTCAACATTGAGTGGAGATACTGGGAATTTATACTTCTGTTAGAGAGAGAATAAGGACTTGGGGATGTGTGTTTCACAGCAACATGATGATAACCAAGGGTATCTGTTCACTGGTATCATGGCAAATTTACTATTGACCGAATGATCCAAGTTTATTTAGGCGATCCCTCGGATTCACTAAATGTTCATCACGTTTCATGGGGATGTTTTACACAGCTGGTCTTCTGATGCACAAGTAATGATGGTAGGTAGGCCAGACGGTTGGCAGACGATACGAAGATGCACAATCCTTAAGGGCCAAACACTCAACATGTGCACAGAGCAAGGCACATACAGAGACGTAAACATGGTTTCTAGGACACATGCTGAAAACATGAGGGGACAGCTGGAACTGGTTTGACAGCTGCTTCAGGACAAGGATAGCTGCCGAAAGAACAGCAAAAATGCACCTTTTAAAAGACAAAGAGGCTTCACAATTAACTCAAGGGGCATTGTGGTGATAGGCAACATGAAGGAATAATACAAGGAAGCAAATGTCATTTAACAAGGCTAATGAATTCTGGCACTTGGTAGCAGACTGCCATTTCTAAAAAATATATAAATAAAAAGGTTAAACCACAGCCCGGACACTTCTATTATCACGATTTGTCGAAATCCACGCAGGGAGGAGTGTGTCCTGTCCAGAGACTGCATCAGGTAGGTGCATTGGTGTCTGGATATTGGTGACTGCAGTGGATAGCCCCCAGATGGCCAACAAGTTCAGCACAAACCAGTGTGGTGAAACAGTCTCTTCGGTACCTCAAAAGGTTTAGAGCAGGCATAGGCAAAGTCAATAAGTCTGGCTTTAATGTGTTAAGTTATGTAAATAGAATCATGCACACATACTGCTTGCATGCATTAGCTCTTCAAAGCCAGGCCTACAGGCGCTAACAATGCCAGGTAACATAGTGCATCTTCTCTTCAGGGACTTGTACATCAGATCAGTAGAGAAGTATGAACTTAGTATGAAGCACTGTAAATAAAGAACGAGGGACCCGGGATTCCCAGACTTATTTTGTGAACTGCTAGTCCAACAGATGAAGTAAGCAGAGCAGTCACAAGTATGTCGCCCATTAATCCTTTGATGAGTAAAGCTGAAGAGTTTTACTAAAGCACACCCTGAGCTTAAGGGCAATGTTGGACAGTGCCCAATGACAACGCGGTTGGTTTCCCGCTTACCCCCTACTTTTCCTTTAACTGTCTGTATTTCCAATGTGTTCCCTTTACTTTGCTCTATATCGACCTCTTTCACAAATCTATGGCCATGGTTAATCCTTGTAGATATGCCAATATCTTCCCTTTAGATGGAATACCATGCACCCAGATTTCCGATCTAATGCTCCGACTGTTGCCTGCAGGCATCTACCGATCCGCAGCATGCTTGCCACATTAAGGACCAACATGCAGTAACTAGAATAGCGAGTGCTGTTAGACAATTCTCCATACTTAGTTCACAGAGTTGCAGTGCTCCAACATTACACGCAACTTTGGTACAAAACGTTGATTAGGGATTTTTAACTTTAATTTCTAGATCCTGCCCCAATCGGGCCACAATGCTTAATTCAGCCACAGATCTCTGCCCTTTAGCCTTCAGTATTGTGCTAGAGAGGAATGACTAAAGTGGTTTCTCACTTTTGTACAATTTTAACTTCACAGTAGATCAGACAGGTCTCAAAACATACTCTTGAGGGCTGACTTTAGGGTTTTCCCACCTACCAAGCATAGGCAGAAACATCCAGCAACAAAAGGGGTTGGAACACGATAATAGAACCCCATGGTCTACACTGGTAGGAATCCAGTATCCTAAATTGCTGATGGAACATCAGGTCTTACTGGAGTGCAGCCAATGATGAAGCAAGACAATATGTGTGATAGCAATCTGTCAGGTCAGCCAGATACGTCCAGTTGGATATCACATGAGCTTAAACCAGTCTGGGGCCATACTAGTGATATTGTAATAATGGGAGGCCTGTGTTCTAGTTCCCTCTATAAGATTGCCTCTCATTGCCCCAAGTATATGAAAGCATCCCCATTCAGCCCACAGATAGCACGGGGTAGCAGGTTCATAAAGCCCAGGTGCATATTGTACACAGCAGTGCAAGCATGAGACTTGCTCACATTGGAGTGCAAGTGTACCACTGAGTTCTCAAGATGTGCGTCCTTGCAATGGATGACACATAGAAGCACAAACCTTGAAACAAGTCAACCAGAGGCTCAAACCACCCACTGGTGATATAAAGGCATAATCCGCAGTATATATCACGCAACAGATCTGCACTGGGTGAAAGATTGTCCATGAAAACGAATTACAGATGAAAAACGCCATGAAGAAATGTGTACTCACCAGAAGGAATGCACAACTAGGATTAGTGGGCCGGCAGAAGTGTGTGGAATTCCTCGCCAACAGTAATATGAGGTACCAAAAGAAAGGGGAGCAGGCAGGCTGCAGAAGTAGGCATGGCCATCTTACATCAGAAACAAGAAGTACTGTCTCTCAAAGGCACCTTAGCTGGGCCAGCAACCATAAATGCTCCGCTGTGGCACCTAGGAACATTCCAGTTGGTGGATGTTACACAATCCAGTTGCTGGGAACAGAACCACCACCGCTGAGACTGACTCCTTAGTCCTTCACTTGTTCTGCGATCCATGTGCCTGTACTAAGCTGAAGTAACACTGTTTAACTGGGGGCAGGAGGCCAGTGAAGAAGAATCTGTTTATGCAGATGGGGGGGGGGGTCAAGTGTTACAAGGTCGATGCGGCAGGCATAATAGACGAGGGACTTCTGCTAAGAATCAATCTTGCGTGCTTGAAATGGAATCTCTTATCAAAGACGACTAACTTGTCATGAAATGATTGCAGCCATTGTCAATGATGCAATAACCTTGTGCCAAAGCCTTGTACGGCAGTTTACTCCTGCGGTCACCGCTGCCTTATCCCATCTGCAGCACCTGGACACCACCTGGTTCCGGGGTGGAAGAAGGCAGAGGCAGCTGCATCTCCCCAAGCATTGTCATCTGCCCATCACACATGGGAAACGGCCTTTACAACGAAGCCGTTTCCCCGAAATCTTTAACCACGCACGCAGTACAACGCATGCGTGGTTACCACTAATGCCTTTACCACGCATACCTTTACTACGATGTTTGTAGTAAAGGCATATGTGGTAAAGGTAAAAAGAAAAAAAGGGGGGTTGGGGGGGTCTCCCCCCCCAAATAAAACAACTCACCATAAGTCACGTCGGCGTCAGCGTCGTTAAAGAGAAATCGGAAAAAAATGCCGTTTTCTCTTAACGACGTATGACGCCACCACGCAATTCGAGGAAAAGTTTATCCGTGGTAAACGAATTCCGTTGTAACGCATGCGTGGTAAAGGCATGCGTTGCAACGGAATTCGTTGTATCATCATATATTCACACTCCTTCACCTCTGCTGCCATCGCTGGGAGACGGATATGGCTCTTGAAGTGTACACTAAGGTTAGGGCTTGAGTCGGGATACCATGCGGGTGGACGGCGTCCACCCACTTATTTTACTGGGTGGACGCTGTCCCCCCTGCCAAACAGCTGGACTTCACTCTATGGCCTCTATGGGACGAGATCGGATCTCGTCCGAGAGAGGTCCAGCACTTTAAAAGTGATTTCAGAGTAAGCTAACGCAACAGAGAACAGGCAGTGGAATCTGACCCTGTGACCCTGGGGCTGAGAGGCAGCATGAGCCACCGAGCGTGGAACAATCGCATCTAAGGGGTGAGCGAGGGGAGGCAATGAGCCCGCTGGTGCAAGCCACCTTTCGTGACGTCACTTCCTGTCGTGCCGTCACGAAAGGTGACAGCGTCCCCCCACTTCTTTTTTTTGGACTTGTGCCCTGACTAAGGTGCTGCCGGTGACATACAAGCAATGGCACAGCACAACGTGAATCATGGCCACTAAATGACATTATTATGGCAGCCACCTTAGAAAATGTGATTCCTGCCAGGGACTCCTTTTACTTACCCACCAACAGAAAAGCTACATTAAATGTTAGATACATTAAACATTTGTGACATGCTGTGAGCTGAAGCCCTTTGAGCCCAATGGGCGTTGCGCGCCTGCTTCCTACTTACCAGGCTTGGTCTATTACCGCTGTTAATCACTTCTAGGAAGCCCAGTACATTGCATTTTAATACAGAGTCTACCTAACTTCACAAGTTAATCTAGTCCATCCTACCAAAGGGCTAGTAAATGGCATCGTATGTTTCACTAAAGTGTTTTAAAGAACTGAAAACAAGAATACAGATCAGTATTACAGACACGCATATGCACAACATGGGCACAAGAATACTGGCAAGTAGAAACATAAAAACAGTCATCAATGCGCATAACCACTGACATCTTGAGACGAAAAAAAACACAAACGGATGTTTAGGCATGTGCACACATCTGCTCTGGTGCAAGCACGCCCCCACATTGCATCGCGTACCCAGAAAAGCAGTAAAACATTACTACGTCCTATCTTCGTCTACTCACCCTATTCCCTCCCCCTACTCCCCGTCCCTGTTCTTTTCAGAGCCCGCTCAGGCCCGGCAGCTTCAGGCTTCACTGTGCCCAGCTCCGGTCCCCAGCAGTGGTCCTCCCCGCCCGGTGCCGCTGTGTGCAATGCGGAGGCTCCCTGGATACCCGCCGTTTATACCAAGGATGCGTCACAATGGAGAGCCTTCCACACTTCAGCCTACATCACCAATGTGGGTGATACCACGTTTCTCACGTTCATGGAGGGGGGGGGGGGGGGGTCAGGGCAAGGCGCGGACACGATCCGACTTCTTGACCAGATCCAGCCCCGGTAGCTAAAACTGATCTAGTCGTGAACCGGACAAGACGACCCCATACGGTACCCTTTATAACGTACCTGCCAGTGGCTTTCTTGTCTGTCTGTTATGAGTGCCCCCCCGGTGCCCACCAGGGCCCCCGGCACATCACATTGCAAGCCTGAAACATCCTGAGCGTTCTAGCCAGAGGGTTCTGCTTTTGCTGCTGCGGTGAAGTCACGGACGCCTTCAAAGGTAGTCTAGAACGGACGTTTTTCTCAGTTTAAAATAAGTGATCTATTCAACACAACGCCCATCACCAGAACCGGTCTTCACACGGCTTCTCAGATGTCCATATTAAAGGGTTCTCAATGAACCAGTCTCTGCGTCTGACCTACCCATCTCCTCTAGTAATTTAAATCCAGTTACTCCCCTCACTCCTTTCAAGAAGTTCAAATGTCATTGGAGCCTGGATCTTAGGAGAGGTACATAGAAAGCTCTTGAAGTGATGATGTCATCCAGGTGCCCGGATGAGTGTCTAGTCTGGCCTCCAGAGGCCTGTAGTTCGAACCCGCTGCCCAAATGGGCCCTTGTGCTTCTGAAGAGGAGGCTTCTCTGGATGAACGTGGTACTGATGGGGAGACCCGGGCTACGTTCTTGTGCCCTGTGACCTGTCAGCTCTTTTTACTGCAACTATTTGCTCACAGTCATCGGTTGTGAAGTTAGTCCCTCTCTCCTCGAGCGCGACTACTGCATGAAGCTATGGCTGGCCTGGCACACATTCAATGTGCCTCCCTACCCTGTGAAAGTTATTGACAGTGACCACCTTTCCTGCTTGGTCACACCTAGGGGCCTAGGAGGCCTCAAAAGTGGTAGGAGATTCATGCACAGGATCCCACATACATCTACTCAGCTGGAAATTCAATCTTAAGTGATACTCCACATACCAGATTTCTCCAGGTGCTCCTCCAACGCAGGGGGCGTACAGATTGTAGATGTTCAGGCCCATGTTGTATACAACGTACATGACTTCCTGAACCTAGTGAGCCACAAATGAGAAAAAGTTACCATATAACTTACATCAGCGGGGAGCCAGTAATGCACATAGGAAGCACTGTGCACAGCACGAGAATATAACACAGGACCCAAACTTCTGCTTTATATAGGGTGGGGCATACTGTACCACTATCACTGACCTTGAGAGTACAGTTTGGATCAGATGAGTCATAGAAGTTACAGGGTCCTTTGGGACAACAGTAGGTCTGTAGACCTGCCCACAAGCTGAAAGAGGAAGAGGTGTTATTTGTTGACACAGACAGCCAAGTAAACAAAGGAAGCTGCCAGAGAAATTGGTGCCGAAACCCCAGAGTCCCTTTATATCTTCTTTACCTGTCGCCAATAAGTCCATGATAATAGGCAAAATCCACCAGAGAGTTCTGGTTGCTTGCGTAGCTTGACAGCCCGTTCCCAACAGCAATTCCCTGTGAGACACAGAAGCAATGTTAATGAAAGGTGATGGCACGAAGATGGAAGCAGGGGCATGTATATGTGACGAGCGCCTGCACTTGCCCCTAGAGCATCACCCCGCACTATGCAAGCCCCATTGTTCAGGTGTCAAAGCCACTCCACTCCACTCCACTCCAAACTGCACCATGAACTAGTCACTACCTTTGTTAGTATCTCCTAGCCCCCATCCTTGCTATACACTACCATACGCCACTCAAGTAGAACTGTGCTGGTGTAATGTACCCCACCCCAACAGGGGCCATTGCTCCGCCCTACCACCTTTCACCTGCAGGTTGATACTGGAATCCTCCATCACCAGCATGCTGAGAGTTGGTATGTAGACTCCTGCATAGCTCTCTCCAGTGATATAGAACTCGTTCTTGCTGTACTCTGGGAAGAGGCGGAAAAACTCTTTCAACGCCAAGTAGTTGTTCATTGCAACCTTGAGACAAAGTGGAAACATGAGAGACATGAGGCCTGTATTTCACTCAGCAACTCCAGTCAGCACCAGAATGAAACCAGGATGCTGAAATCACACTATGTAAATGTGGGATACTTGTAAAGCGCACTGTTACTCTACCCGAGTGTCCTGGCGCTGTAGACCGCTGGGGAACCCGTCCAGGTTGTCCCTGTGAGATGGTCCCTTTCTGGGTATCTCTAGGGTGAAACCAGGCATCCCCGGCGTCTGTGGGGGGCCGTTGTAGAGATGAGGCAAGCTTAATGCCCAGAGTTACAGAGTGTGTTCCCTGGTTAGAGTAGGCACTGAGGCGAGAATTATCGAGTCCGTTGACCCTGGTCCAAGACCCTGCCGCGTCGGGAATTGAACCCTGGTCCCGGGCTGTTCTCTGCTTACAGGTCTGCCGCCTCTAACCAGTGAGCCACACCTCTCCACATATAGTCCACACCTCTCCTATAGGCACAGAACCTACATTAAAACACTACATATAAATCTTCTCTGTAGAAGAAGCATAAACACAAAGAGCACTACAATGCAACATGCTATTCCAATCCCCCATTACAAAAAGTCAGTGCATAATCCATATGCAACATGACAACAGAACTCATTACTAACCCCTCTTTCCCCTCCATCCATTCATAACAAATGCATAACAGCAGTCAACAGCTTCACTAGTACTAAAACATTAAAATATAGTTTAAAAAAAATTCCTTCTTCAAACTTCCCTCACAATCAGGAGACAAGCATATTTATACATTTTTAGGCATCAGAGAATTTTTTTTAGGTAAGTACGTTTTAAAACATACGTTCTTTTCACTTTAAAAAGTGGGCGCTGTGCAATTTCTAAGTTCTGCAATGCTATCCTATGATGGGAAGAACAAGTTCTGCACACAGGTATAGTACAGAAGCTTACAAAATCAATCTCCAGGTGTTAAAGTGAGGGGTGAGCTAGGTCCAAGGCAGCACCAGCAGTACAGCACCAGCGTCATGGGGGCGGCCAGGTGCAGGGTGCAAAATAGCATCTGGAGGCAATATATTTCAATGGAGATTGGTCACTGCAGAAAGAGGCTGCAGGCTCTCGCTGGGAGGCCAGCGGGCTGAACTAGCAAATGGGCCCTTGTGTTGCTCGGGGACGGAGGGGGGTGCGGGGGGGGGCACCGTTGGTCCTCTTCTCCAAGGACCAGGGGAGACAAGTGCAGGGGTGTCCTTAGGCGTCTGGTTTTTCCTTACCGGAACAGTAGTGGTTGAGAGGGCCTGCGAGCAGAGGATGCAGGCGACATTGGGGAGTGCAAGAGAGGTGAAACCATGATGGACTCTAGCTCTGAAGGGCCCGGTTAACACCAGTGGCCCACTTCAACTTGGGACGGAGGCGATGGATGCAGCAGTGGCATCAGGAGTTTCTTCACCACAGGTTCGCTGTTCATGGGAGGTTTCGAGTCTTTTTCAAAGGCAGGCAAGGAGTCAAGAGCTGCAGGACGAGTCTACTTTGACGCAGTTTTTGATGAGGGATGCAGACGAGCCGGCAGGGTTGGTACCAGGTTAGCGGTTTCTTCTCTCTTCTCTGCTTTTGCAGCTCTTCAGTGTCTGCTCTCTTCTTAGGTTGTCAGGATCTGCCTCTCTGCTACCAGGGACTCCCCTAGGGGTGTTAGGGGACTGTAGGGTAGTAGTCAATGGGCTACTAACCCTTGGGTTCCTTGCGCCACCTATATGACCACTTCCTGTGGGAAGTGGAAATAACCCTGTCCCAGAATTCCTAAGTATGCCATCACAAAAATGGCGACCTCTAAAAAATCGGAGTCCACCTCACAGTAGCCCACTTTGGGAGTGGTACTAGTCTGGAGCAAGCACGCCTAACAGACTAGCAAATTTTACCACCTGTCCAGGTGCCAAGGAGGTCCTGGACAAAGGAGTCTGCTTCCTCTCCTGTGAAGGGGAGCCAGATTTGCATTTCAAAGGCAGCAGCCCTTTGAGGCTTGCACTCAAGGAAGGATAATCAGCTAATCATCCTGTTGGAGGGGGTGTTACACCCAATTCCCAGACCGGTTTTTGTTCTGGATCTCCTGAGAGCAAAAGGCTCTCACCCTAGGATGTCAGAATAGCATCTCGGATGGAAGGCCGGCAGAAACGAGTCCGCAAGGACACCAAAGCCTGGTACGTTTTATGGGGCACCTCTAAGGTGCCCTCTGGGTGCATGTATTGGTAAAGCCAACACTGGCAGCAGTGTGGTATCACACATCTTGTATTGATAAACCCCAAAATCCCTATTTTCAGTGAACCATCATGTAGCTGGGGAACTAGTTTTCAACAGTGTCCAACACAGGTTTTTAAAATGGCTTCCCTGTCTACTTGCACTAACAGGACTGATCAGCACAGGTGCAAACCTGCTAATGCAGAATGCCCTCACATGTACTATTCAGCACCCTGCCTTAGAGCAGTTAGGCCTACTGTAGGGGTGACTACCAAATATTACATGCAGTGGTAGGGGACATAGCACACAGGGATGTGTGATGTGTCGTGTTTTCACTTTGGTCTGCACCAAGACACGGAGCCTGCGATAGCAGCCCTGCATGTGCTTGGTGAGGAATCCCTTAGGGTGGCACAATTCTTACTGCTGGACTTAGGGATTCTTTAGTACCTCAGGCCCACAGTACCAGGAGTACCCATTACTAGGGACTTAGAGGGTGCTAAAAGGTTTGGCAATTTGGGGAAACAATTGTACAGTTTTGGGAAAGAGATCGGGCACTGGTTTACAGGAACCCAGTGCACTTTCAGTCGAATTTACATCTTTTACCAGGCAAAAAGTGGTGGGCCTACATTATGCAACACAGTTTCTTTAAAGGATACCTTTCATTAAATCTTACACATTAGAAAATGCACCTGCACACAACATAAAAACTGCGACATAAAAAAGGCAACAGAACCAGGTGTGTGGACCGGGTGGACCTTAATGGGGATCCTACCGCTGGCTTTTCCCATTACAAATACAGATTAAAAGATCTGAGCACCTTAACTATAATTGCTCTGACACCACCACCACGGTCACCTCCTAGCCTAGGGTGAGATGGCAGCCGCCTCACTCAGTTTAGGTGCTCACTTTGGATGAGCCAACCAAGTATCACAATAAAATGCAGAGTGCCCCAAGTTGAGTCAGAGTCTTGTGCTTACTGGAAATAAAACATCTAGTAGAGTAACACCCGAAAAGGAGGGTTGAAGCATTTTGAAAAGAAAATACAAATGGCAAAGAATGGCACGAGTGAAAGGCGCTGACAAGCAATAGTGCAAAAATGCAGCAGGGAGTAGGTTTTATTAAAAAAAAGAAAAACAACTTTACAAAGTGAAGGAAGAGGAATTCAATCTGGGCAAAAAGGAAACCTCATTTTTGGGATAAATGCTTCCGGTCAATCTGAATGTGTCGGTAATGTAAAGTGCATGTCACAGTAATGTTTTGTGAAAACTCAATTTCCACTTTAAATGCACCACAACTGCGTATGGCTGCATGTACTGCTTGGATCAGTAGGTGATGCATAAGTCCCATCTTCTCATTGGCTGAAGAAGGAAGGACCTGACCAATGTGGATGGACTACTGTTTTTTTTTTAACTGGTATGTACTCCCTGTAACCAGGATGCATAGCCTGACAACCAGTCATAATTTGGGCGAGTGAATGTATGAGAGATCACTCCTGGAGAACTAGCCGCAATAAGTACCACTCCCCAGAACACAAAAGGGCTGTGATGGATAGTGTTCAAGAACTGATAATGCAGCAAAAAAAAGAGAGAAGTCTTCAGACTGATCTCCAGCACCCCATCAACCATACTGCACTTCTGTCAAGTCATACACTATGAAGCGGAGGAATCAGGAAATGTTCAGCAGGCAGTAGCACCACTCACCTCTGTGTCATTGGTTGCATAATTCTTATCATCAGAGTAGGAAAACCCGACCCCAGCCGGAGATTCAAGGTACAGCATGTGCACGATCTGCAGGAGAGACACAGGGGCATTTAAAAAGACACACTGAAGGCAAACTATCAGTACCTGTCAGGCAGGGCCGTACTTGTCTGTAGGGCAATCTGGCAGTGCATGAAGGGCTGGCGGGCTTGATTTTGGACTGTTTGTGGACCGGTTTTATCGTCTGGTAGGCCGGTTTTTACTTTTGATTTCTCTGACATTACCACAAACATTGTGTGCAGCAAGCCCAAATGTATACAGTCTCCCATACCTTGCAAAACAACTATACAGCGTGCATTTATAAGTTCAAAACTACCCTGATTTTCAAAAGAGAACTTTTTCTTAGCTATCTAATTTACTACGGGGGGTAATTTTATTTTTTTGCTGTCTGAATCTATTTTCTGTCCTAGTTCTGACCCTGCTGTCATGCAATTTGTGAGAAGGTAAAAGGGAATGGGATCCTGAGTGAAACACAAGGCACATTACGTTGCCTCAAAGCAGATAAACTGACACTTTTACCTGATTCCATGATTCCGGGTTGTATTGCAGGGTAACACCATCCGGCTGGATCTAACGAGAAGGAAAAAAAACAAATACAGGTCTCAGTCAACAGGGCTGCACAGAGCAGGAGGAAACTTAAAAGAGTAATTTGCAAGGGCTGCCATGCAAAGCAGGAGACCCTCCAGTCTACCGTTGGTTATTTTGCAAGAGAGGGAATGAGACATAGGCAAAAAGGGAAAATTAGACAAAGGAAGGAATCAAAAATAAAGGAGGGAGGCACGAGAACAGTGGAAGGGAACCACAAGAGGGATGGAGAGGGGGGGTAGTGGGCCAAGAGATAGAGTTGGGCTTGGGAGGAATAAGAAGGGGAGGCAACAGAGAGGCAGGAACAAGGTGGCCAGCGATGAGGAAAGCAAAAAGCTGGGGGAGAAAGAATGCGAAAGTGAGGAGGTAAGAGAAATGGGAAGGTGTGAAAGATATGGGAGGGGCAACAGCTAGGAAAGAGAGGGAATGGCAGAGACATGTTGGTTTGGGATAAAAGGAAAGAGAGAGAACAGGTTGTAAAAAGATGGTGACGGAGGGCAGAGGATGGGGACAGAACAAAAGAGAAGAGATGGGACGAGTGACAAATGAAATCAGAGGTGAGAGGAAAGCCAGATATGTAGGGGGGTAGCGTGAGAGGTGCAATGTGGGCTGTGAGGCAACCGTGACAGCTTTTTCATGTATTGCTGGAACAGTTAATAGCTACTGTACCCTAACCTCTTTCGGTTACTTTGTTTACCACTGGTGTTCTCATGCCACAATACTGCTCCACTCGAACTGGACAGCAATGCTACTCGGTAATTGGCTTGGGGCATCAAGGATGAGCAGCCAAGACATACTTTAGGAGGTGGAGCGGATTAGAAACTCAGATTTAAAAAAAAAAATCAATAACACCAATATCCAGTTACTCCTTTACTTTATAAAAAAAAACAAGTACTTTCATAGGTGTATTTCTGACACCACTTGCCCTGTAACATTGCTTTTCTATAGGGCTTGATTCATTTCAACAAAGGGAACTTTGAAAGCGGTCAGGATTCTCCTTAATAGAAGCTATGCTCCTACTGGGGGTATTTAAAGGCGGGCAGGGAGTACAGATGTGGGTGCTCTTGGTCAGACGATAGTCTTTGGAGATCTACTTGTCCAGTTCAGGACACTGTCCAGTCAAGGGATTAGTTAGAAATCCAACTACTTCCTTTTCTTTTAATGGTATGGTTGAAAATAGTGGACCATTAAGTTCCAATTGTTCCTTTTCCAGGACTGTTTGTATCTTGGAATCTACCTCGCCCAGTAAAGGTTTTCTGGTGGCAGATGTATCAACAAGTCAGGCGGAAACCATAGCAGTCACTGTGGCTCCAATCAACACTGGAAATGAGTCAGTTCATGTTTAGACTTCACCATGCCTAGCAGGTTTTTTTCTACTCCCAGTTTAAAATCACAGTAGAAATGGCACTTTGTATGATTTCCAAGTCCTAGTGTGGAGGGGCATCTGCAACCATGAATGAAAAGGTTCCACCACTGGGTCTGCTATACTCTTCTGCACTGGTATTCAGGCCCTCTCTAAATACCCAGACAAAAAACACTGATGAACCACGCAGTGCACTTATACCCGTCTGGTGGACACGGAAACATTTCAGAGTCAACAAAGAATTCTGCAACATTCAGGAGGTTAGTGTGCCGTTCGAATGAGCATCTTGCCCTTGTTGCTGCCTTTATTTTGTTGGTTTTCAAGTCCAGTCAGACCATTTATGGTTTGTCAAGGTTTTTTTGTGCGTTGGCCTCAGACTGAGGCCTGCCTAAATTCCCATTACCAAGGGACATGGGCACAACACGGGCAATGGAAGACAGGTGGTTTTCACTCTGGAAAGGAAATCTACACCAGGACAAAAGGTAGTTAGTTGTCTAGTAACTGCCGCATGAGAAACAAGGATATAAGCACCTTGTCCCTGGAACAGAATCCACTTAAAACCACTGTCACTCATTTCCTAGCCAGGGTTGAGAGGATGGAAACAACCCTCATTAATAACGGAAGCACACCTGAGTGTTCACTTCACACGAGGGCATTGCTCTGACATCAACAAAAGTCTCAAATGTTATGGAGTGCTTGAAGTGGGCTTGCATGATGGTGGAGCGTGCAGTAAAAACCTGAAACTGTGTAGGGTACCCTTCTCTCATTTGTAACAATGTTGTTGTAAGAAAGCTGTAACACTAAAGGCTACACTACAAATCATGTCAGACTCTCAAGATTCCAAAAGTTGATGGTCCATGAAGAAAGGTCAGCATTTCAGTATGCCTAAACAGCATTGACCACATTCTTCAGGACAGAAATTGTACATAAAAGAATAAGAAATGTAGACAACTCAACTCGTCCTGGGTCAAGAAATGTAGGAAGCCTGGGTAGCTTAAAATGACCGTATAAGGACTTACGTGTTACAACCTATAAACAACAGTATTATTATTGGGCTGAAACTGGTACCCAGCTCTGCTATCCTACTTTTAAAGTTCTGTTAATGCGAACTAAACCCAGTTATACGGGTTCAAGAGAACAAGAAAAGAGAAAATGGAGAGAGCAAGAGAAGGTCAGAAAACAGAGAGGCAGAAGAAAGCAAGACAGCACAGAAAAGCAAATAGATACAGATAGGAGAAAGAAGAGACAAAAAGAACAGACAGTGGAGAAAGATCTGGAGGGTGACAAAAGGAGGGAGGTAACGCGGATGGGACACTCAGTGCAAATAGAAAGGAGAGAAATATGAGGAGTCACTTATGTGGTGAAAAACCAAGGAAAGGACAGATCTTTTAGAGGTTACCACTCAGATTCATTTTCTGCTGAAACTACAATGCAGAGTAGTTAACGTCATAAGAGTGTTAAACGAATGCACAGTGCCATAGTTTAGAGGCCAACAGAGTGCAAAGTTCTGCTATCACAGAACACGGTGCGGAGTTGTGTGTTTACTGACCAGGAAAGGGCCATGCTCACTCAGGAGTCCATCAAGCGAGCTGCAGCCAGGTCCTCCGTTAAGCCAAAGGACTACGGGGCATGTTTTGGGGTCAGTCTGAGACTCAACAAACCTGCAGACAAAGTAGTACAACATACGCATTAAAACCACATAATTATTAAATTGGTCGAAGGTTTTCGAACATGCATCTCTGACCGGGCTAGGCTATGCTACATACTTGATTATGCCACACTCATAATAACATTTCCACGAAGAGCCACTCTCGTATTTATTTCATGACATGGTCATTACTGCGCCGCAGGATACAGCACAGCACCAATCAAAATGTGTCCAAAGTAATAATGAGGTAATAGCTTCACATCAGCAACTTTCAAAAACACAAGTCAATAACCATTCTCAGAACCCGGAAATCCAATAAATCGATACCTGAAACATATACCAACTATGACATACTGTGATCTTAAGGGAATAAAAAACTTCAAAGACAGAATTTGTCCTCAACTTCCTTCTAGGTCTCATGGTTACCTCACTGTTGTAGTAAAGAACAAACACATTTGCCTTCCTGAAATATTCAATCCCTGCAGTCCTAAAGCGGTAAGGGTTGAAAAACAAGGACCCTATTTTATCAAAACTTCTTCACCTTTCTTGCTCCCTTATTAAAATTAACCCTTGTTAGGCAGTGACGGAAATGGAAACCATTTACTTTATTAACCCTCAAAGTTCCTTGTTGGAAAGGTTGAGCTACAATGCTAAAGGAATGGGCAGAAGCAGTGACTGTCAGCCTATGGTCTGACAGTACACTTGACTATTTAGACAAACTGTCCCGTCCCCTCCAAAGAAACTGACCCGGACAAAAGCCTTACATTAGACACAGACTGCATTTTACTAACTCCGCTACATGTCGGCACTTTTTAACACAAGTGCCCATATTTGTCAAAAACAGACACAAATCTATTTCAGGAATACAGGCATATATGTCATGTCAGCAGCAGCATCTCAACTGAACAGGATTATATATATATATATATATATATACATACACACAACAAACGCAGGTAACCCATTCGAAATGAGGCCTCAGGACACGGTTATTCCTTTTGCAAGTTTAATGGCAGCAGGCAAGCAGGAGACTTCTCAGCATCTCAAATCAAACTAATTCATATGCCAGACGCGTTTCGGGAATCTTGCTATCCCTTCTTCGGTGGCTCAAAGTCTGAATGAAAACGGAAGCACATGCATCACGCACCTTTAATTAAGACACCTGCCTCAGTGGGCGCGGCCAGGCAAGCAGCATGGCCTTCTGGATGTCGTAGTGCGCATCGTCCTCCCCAGTGGGTGCGCTCCATTTACAAATGAAACCAAATATTCCCCAGTGGGTAGAAATGAGTCACTGTAGTCCCCTGCCCCGCTTTGTTGCGGTCATCTGGGAAAAAGCGGGCACTCCCCTGCAGAAGCGCCAGCAGTCCGTCCTTCCTACTGTTCAAACACCACGTTGGTACTTGGTAGGACCCGCACTGCGGCGGTGGGCCCCTCTTCACGACCGGAGACAGCCGTTACACATCCAACAAACGCAGGTAACCCATTCGAAATGAGGCCTCAGGACACGGTTATTCCTTTTGCAAGTTTAATGGCAGCAGGCAAGCAGGAGACTTCTCAGCATCTCAAATCAAACTAATTCATATGCCAGACGCGTTTCGGAAATCTTGCTATCCATCCTTCGGTGGCTCAAAGTCTGAATGAAAACAGAAGCGTATGCCCACTGAGGCAGGTGTCTTAATTAAAGGTGCGTGATGCATGCGCTTCCGTTTTCATTCAGACTTTGAGCCACCGAAGGGATAGCAAGATTCCTGAAACGCGTCTGGCATGTGAATTAGTTTGATTTGAGATGCTGAGAAGTCTCCTGCTTGCCTGCTGCCATTAAACTTGCAAAAGGAATAACCGTGTCCTGAGGCCTCATTTCGAATGGGTTACCTGCGTTTGTTGGATATATATATATATATCCAATTAACACCACTCCGGTTACAGAAGGTGAGAGGCCACAACAGGGGATAGCAGAGAAAGCTTTAATTAATGACAGCATGGGCACGATGCATTTCGGCGTTGTAGCCTTCGTCAGATGCCGCTGTGAGTCCGGTTGTGTCTCCGCCCACGCCTTAAGAATCTCCTGTGCTCTCCCAGATTGGAGGGTCAAAGTTCAGCCCCCAGTCACATGGTCGCACTGCCACTGCTACCCAAGTAAGACTCCAGTTCCCAAAATGCAGTGTTTTTCGGGCTGTGGGTGCAGTGAACAAAGTTAATGGGAAAAGGCTCACACTCCATTTACTTCGTTAGTGAAAACAAAGTTCAGCACTCCCGGGGTACAGGCAAGTAGTTCTTTATTTCGCCATTAGTTGCAGACGCGTTTCGGACGTGAGTCCTTCATCAGTGTTTACTTTGTGCGCCATCTGGCGGCTATCTAAATACACAAAGGCATACATGCGATTTCGACACCCATCTGAACAACACTGCTGGGCATGTCGTTATGGTGTATTTAGATAGCCGCCGGATGGCGCACAAACACTGAGTGCTGAACTTTGTTTTCACTAACGAAGGAAATGGAGTGTGAGCCTTTAATTTTGAACGCGTGTACCATCGCGTGTGGAGCACCCGCTCGAGAGTGACCTGTGATCTATGGTACAACAGGAGCGCTGATTATATATATATATATATATATATATATATATATATATATATATATATATATATATATATACACATATATATATACACATATATATATACACATATATATATACATATATATATATATATATATATATATATATATATATATATATATATATATATATATATACACACACACACACACACACACACACAATTGCTTACGGTAGGTCTAGTGGAAACCAGATTAAGGGGAAAAACAAACAAGAATGTGATACGGGCGGATAATTAAATGTACTTAGTACAGTGCTACACGATACACAGTTTTCTCACATAACAAATATTTTCGATTTAAGTTAGACAAAGAGAAAGTGATTTGCCTACAAGCAAACAATTTAGGGACTTGTTCAGAAGCAACAATTTGAACTTGATTGTGCAGGTGCCAACGTTAGAACAGGCAT
Source organism: Lissotriton helveticus (assembly GCF_964261635.1). Classification (NCBI taxonomy): domain Eukaryota; kingdom Metazoa; phylum Chordata; class Amphibia; order Caudata; family Salamandridae; genus Lissotriton; species Lissotriton helveticus. The sequence goes on along the minus strand of NC_136068.1, from coordinate 182,462,131 downwards.
TGACAAGGCCAACTGTTGCACAATGAAAAGATGTACATACACTTGAGCAACACACAGGAGAGGTAACTGGGAATGCTGTTGCCCTTGGTGCCTGTCTGTGGAAGAACGCATGAGGGCTGCCATGTCTCCTGCAACTGTCATTGTGTCAGGGGACCTTGTACAATTTTGTATATTTTGTCCCAGTGTTGTATGTTAGCAAAGCAGCAGGAAAACATTTTCACTATACAAATTTGAAAAGAAATTATTATTAGGCATATGGGAAGAGCGCAGGATGCAATAGGAGTAACGAGCAAGGCACAAAGGAGGAGCTGTGAAAGGTGCAAGCTTCCACTGCACAAGTAGAACTAGCACACTGAAAGAAATAGCAGTACATGCTGCTGCTCATTGACACTAAGTGCAAGTTTCCTCCAGGCAGCAGCGCAATCTTAACGCACACTGAATGATTACAGAAGACCTAGAAGCCTACAGGAGAGCAGTGTGTAAGACAGAAGCAGAGGGAAGCTCTCCTTGGACATACTCAACAGCTTAGCCCTGGCAGCTGCATGGCACGCTTTCGCCACAGATAAAGACATTGAGCTTCCACAGTGCAACTTTAGCAGGGCACCTACACTGGCCCACAATGAAGATTTCATCATTAGTGAAAAATGTGAAAGTTGTTTTTACTTGCCACAAACTTTGGTTGAAACGCAATTTTAAGAAGTCAAACTTTTGGCAGCCATGGAATGTGAGGCATTAAAAAAAAAAGTTTTTATTTGCCCAGGTTCACTCCATTTTGAGATGGAGTTTAGGGTGGGATTGTTTTATTTTCCATAAATTAACAATTTGGCCACTATTCCACATCTCAGAGGCTCTCTGACTAACACAGAAACACATGGATCAGAGGGCAGTAAACGTTTTCATGGTCCTCTCCCTCTGAGCGCTTCGGGGATGGTTTCTTGTTCTCTCTATGCATCATTAGGGTGTCTCCAGCATTACCTTCAAACCGCTCCCTCTCAATGAGACGCTGGCCTTAAAACGCCACAGCTGTCACTGACCAGTTTTGAAGCAAGCCTGGCACCAGGCACTCAGGCAGCATGTGTCGTGACAGGTCCTTACTGGATTTGCATCTGGCGTGTTGAGGTGTAGCATGGCTATATTTTCATTCGCCGCCAGTGCGAAATGTAGATAAAACGGTCAATAAAGGAGCGCCACATGCGAGGAGGCTTCAGTTGTTTTTTTGCTTGCACCTCAGCCACTGCCTAAATGTCAACTGTTGTTACACTCCTGGTTCCCTCAGAGAGGCTGCATTGGAATTCTAAGGGCCCCAGAATTCCATGGACACGGGCCAATCCCAAGGGCTGTGGAGCAGAATGTCACTCTTTGCTGATTGGCTGTTACTGTTAACATGATGAGCTATCTATAAATGCATAGTCACAGGTCAATGTTGAAAAAAACTGCAGTACGGTGAAGAGGTGGCTGTTGATCGATGGATAATCTCGGAGATCTAGCTGGTGACCCGCCAAGGCTTAATACCAGGCAACCGAACACCAGTGATTATATTAAACAGCCCCTGAATCACAATGCAGTGGCAATGTGGCCCTCACATATAGTGGCATGCAAAATAGCTCATCATCCAGAAAACAGATCTAATGTGTGAACAGTAAGACGAAGAAAAAAAATCACACAACGTCACACTTGAAGAGTGAGAGCATAAATTATCACAAATCGGGGCGCTCAATGGTAAATTTAGGGGTGTGCGAAAGAAGTTATTCTTTTCCTCAGATTTTGGGTAATTCCATAAAAAATGTCAAAAATTATGCTTTTAGAGGAAGATGTAGTTTTGTTTGTAACTCGTATGATTTTTGCATTAGTGCGAACAAAAAAAAAAGTGTGCGAGTCTTAATTGACCAGAAAATGCCTCTCAACAAACATTTCCGGCCAAACAAGCCTCCTACACACAAAGAAAATAACAAACGATTGTGTAATGCACAATTTCGAGAAATGTTATGCAACACAAAATTCATAAATTACTCGAATTTCGCTGGAGTAATTATAATTTCACTCAGGTGGAGTAAGAATGAGCCTCTCTTTTCACAAAAAAGTTGTAAGGTCAGTGGAAACTTAAGACGCCCATAATACCACAACAAAGAAAAAAGCCACTACACAAGGAATGTCATCAGTGACATCCCTCATCAGGACCATACCAACACTGAGGCCAAGAGCAGAATAAGCAGATGTCTTTCAAGAGACAGGATGATCTAGCCTGTAAAAACCAGTCAACACGACACCATCAGGAGATCCAGGAGTGGGGTAAAGGCATGCTTCATGGCCCAGAAGGTGGACACAGAGGGATAAATCCAAAATAGATCAGTGCGCATCAGGGTTTTTACTCACTCCATATGAACAACCCAAATTTAGGGCATGAAGCCTCCACCTCCAACACAGAGGAAACACAATATCTCCTAAAACCCTAAAGACTCCAGAACATACACTGGTTAGGAAACTTGAATGTCCATCAAAATGAGGAAGAGTGAGTAAAAAAGCAACAGAATTGGAGTAAATATATATTTGAAATAAGCGGTCAAAGCAAGCCACCCACCACATCTGGCCCAGTGTAAATAATCGTATCGTGAGCAAGGAAGATGTTGGCTTTCAGTCTGCACTGATCAATACATCCTTAGTGAGGTGCATGACAACCCTGCCAGTTTCCAGGACCGGCTTTCACCTGTGGTCTTCCTCAGACACACTTTGCTTCCAAGTAGGGTTGGTTACAGACGAAACTTGATTTTGTACAACACCAACTACAGGATCAAATCCCATTAAAGGTAGCAGGTCACGCCAAAACAGTATACAAATGACACATACAACCGATCCTAAAAGGTTAAGCAGTGGTAGGATTTGCCCATTGTAGCACCTCAACAGCCCTGGTGACGCGTACTACACCAAGTGGAGAAAGAACATGGGTGCAAGCAAACGGGAGGGGCTGGAAAGAGCAAGAAGGTTTTTCACACCTTTACTGATGAAATGCCTGAATCGTGTTGTTTTAGGAAGCACAAATAAAAAAAACTTGCTTTCCTCTTGGCACTAAAATCATAAATACCTAAATGAAACAATACTTGTTTTATCTATCATGGAATAACGAACATCAGAGTTGTCAATGATGAGATTAGAACTTGTAGGGTAGAGCTGATGAAGTCATACTTTAAAGGCCTCCAATTCCCCACCCCAGATAGCCCTGAAAGTGGGCATGGGTCATAGCTTGGCCAGGGAGGTGCCCCACACTCACCAGTAGTGGAGGTGCTTGTTGCCAGATACAGTCAGGTAGCCAGAGTACTGCCGAAAGAAAGGCTGTTTCGGCAGCCCAGGAAGGTAAGTGATTTCATCTCCAGCTGGGGCAGAGAGCACCTGCAGCACTGCCAGCAGAACAACGGCGACCTGCAGAAAAAACATCTGGCAAGAGAACAAACAGGATGCATTACACAGGGACTAACAGGAGCCCAGCAGATCATCAAAGACACCTCAAATATATCTCGTATCGAACTTAGCTTCAGAGTGACCCGTTAAAGAATCCAGCATCAGTGCACCCAGTTATCCAACCCAGCAACAGTGCGCCCAGTTATCCAACCCAGCAACAGTGCGCCCCGTTACCCAACCCAGCAACAGTGCGCCCCGTTATCCAACCTAGCAACAGTGCGCCCCGTTATTAAACCCAGCAACAGTGCGCCCAGTTATCCAACCCAGCAACAGTGCGCCCCGTTATCCAACCCAGCAACAGTGCGCCCAGTTATCCAACCCAGCAACAGTGCGCCCCATTATCCAACCCAGCAACAGTGCGCCCCATTATCCAACCCAGCAACAGTGCGCCCCATTATCCAACCCAGCAACAGTGCGCCCCATTATCCAACCCAGCAACAGTGCGCCCCGTTATCCAACCCAGCAACAGTGCGCCCCGTTATCCAACCCAGCAACAGTGCGCCCCGTTATCCAACCCATGAACCGGTCCTAGGGTGCTCGCTTCCAGTCCAGGGAGGACCTGGCCTGGCAGTTTGGGCTGGACTGTTCCCATTGGGCGCAGGGTCAAGACTGATTTCGATATGGCTGGTCGCAACCTGGAATGGCATAGTGAGCAAAAAAACTATGGATTTAGGCCCAGATCTCTATACTGGGGTGAATGTATGATTTTGTCCGTTTTTTGGGCCTTACATCCATTTTCCGTGATGATCCCTTTTACAGACGCCTTTTGTCCATAATTCTGTGGTTTGAAGCGAGCAGTACTGCACCCCTACAGAAACCTCAGCGTTCTGCAGAACTTCCGGTTGGTGCCAGCTCACCCCCTTCTCTCAGCACAAGAGCAGCCTCTCCCGACCTCACACTGACGATCAATCAGCCCATAGTAATTCTGTCTGCTGGCTGATTGTCTCATACCGAATTACAATGGGGCAGTCTCAGTATGTTGTGGTCCCCCTCCTGCACCGGCCTAGGGCATTCTGTTTCTGTTTCTATCCAGGGCCTTGAGCATTGCACCAGGGGCCAAACTCTGGGAAGGGGGCTCTGGGGAGGGAGAGCTGCATGCTACAATATCTTCTATAGACTTCAGAGTTCCTTGTGGGGCAACACGTTTTAGGAAATAATAAAAATAAAAGTTAAACTCTGGTGCTTAAATTATTGTATACATTAACGAGATCTGAGTTTTGCGTAGTCCCAGTTCTGACTTATAAATTAGTGCAGTGGGATAATGTGCCTCTTGCAAAGCACAAGGCATAACAAGCAGATCAAGTAATTGTTTTCTTATTTAGATAGCTCAGTGGGTTACTTACAGTTGTTTTTCCCCAATCATTCATTATTCCAAGGTTGTGAAATAAGGTTCCTTACCATAATAATGATTACTTATCATTTTTATTAGTAGTAGTAAAAACAACCCAACCACTAGATTTTGTTTTAAATCCAGAGTTTGTATTTCTCCAGACCGGGCACTCTTATCATATAACGCCTACCAGTACCCAGTATGGATGACATGTGTCACCTACAACTTGTAGCCCTCATTGTCCTAAGTAACATTTCCTATACATTCACTTACACACTCCTATAGGTCATTGTCTCTGTATAATATGTGTGTGATGTAACACACTTCAACACCCGGTCCTATATACTTGGGATGAGTAGCACTACAAATGAAATTAAAAAACACATGGGAGAGTCTATGAAGAGATGAAACATTCCATTGGAGGATGGTGTTGAGGGAATATTTAGAGAAGTTGTCTTTGGGGGTGTGCCAACAAGGATTGTCCTGCCAGATGCCACCAGCACTAAAGCTAGCCATGTCAGGTGTATAGCTAGAGGTGAGCGAGCAGATGATCGCTCGAGCCGGCCTGAAGCTTAACTCTGGCTCAGCGCGACGTCCCATAGGAACCTCAAGCCAATACGAGCCAAGTTTCCACATGACTTCATGCATACAGTGGAAAAACAAAGCATTTACACTGGAGAGGAAAAGGAGAGACAGATGGATACCCAACTACTGGCTTATCTATACAAACTGATATGCAAAACAATGATCATGGCTTCTCCTTAACCAAATTGTATGGTCTTCGGCAAATATTTTACCAAGCCTCTTTTTTCTTCTTCACATTTGCATATGTGAGTTCAGCATACCAGTTATACAAAAAGCTACAGAATTCGCTTTAATGGACTATAATCAGGGCCACTGGAATAATGCAGCCGTGGAGGGCTATATAATTCATCACGGTTCACTATATTATGCGGGGAAAAAGGGTAAATTATGCAGCCTAATGTGGCACATTTTATGATACTATTGCGTTGAGATTTTACACTTATTAGCAATCTCTGGGCATAGGTTGCTCCTCATTTCTATCAGTTTAATATCCGAATATAGCAATAAGCAACAGATGGCCACCAGTCAACCTTTGCAAAGGGCCTTCCAATGCGCGGCAACACGTGTCCTGCGGTTTTAAAAACTTCTGAACTGTCTGAGCTAGAAACAACAGTATTGTTTAAATCTGCAGATTATGCAGAAAATGATGGATTATATGGAAAATGTGGCAAATATATATTTATGCGAAAAAAAACGGTGCCACACAACTGCACAATTCCAGTGGCATGAACTATAATGTTGCTTTTCAAAACAATCTGGGCCACAAACAGGGTTCAAGTGACAAGTGTCTTGCCTCTTAGCTCACTAATGGTACTGTCACCAGAGTAGGGTAGAGGCAGAAGTGGTTCTAAATTCTTGTCTAAAAACGATCACTTTTAATAAACACTTCCCCGGGCAGTGCTATAATGTAATGCGTAAGCTTCCACGTTTAAGAAATTAAAAAAAATGAATTATGAAGAGAGTGTCATATTTTATGTGATGTTTGTTGTATGATCTACATGGCAAACATTTCCAGGGCTCGATGTGTGCACGCTCGCCCACTCCTAGGCTTAGCTATCATTCCTTCAGCCTTTGCAGTGCACCAGACTGAAGCAAAAGCATTTCATGGGCAGATTGTGGGAAAAACTGGTACGAAGGCATAGCCTATGAACGGAGGGATTTCACTAACTCCTTCACCTTTTCCAGTTAATGGACAATGAAGAATAAAATTAGAAACACCTAAAATAACATTACCGGTGTGCACTAACCTCAAAATCTGCATGTGCCACACTGGAACCTTAAATGGATTTTCCCATCATTCTTTGAAAAATAGCCTTTTCTTAACAAACAACGATTGTCTGTATGTATGTGTCTTTTCGGTAGCGCAACGCTAGCCAAAAGGCAGCAGAGAGCTGTACAAGGTCCAAGTCAAAGTTTATGTCTGGAAACCTATGCTAAATCATTGAGGGGCAGATTTCACGCAACACTGCGCAGTAAGTGATGCAGCTGTGTTGTATTGCATGAAAGGAAAAGAGCAGAACAGCAACATATGTTCAAAGATATGGTGCACAGAAATTAAGAAGGAAAGCTCAGACATGCAAGTTACAAAGTGAATCCTCACATCCTCTCTGTTAAGTCCCTAATCAACCTCTTCCTCTCTCTGTTCCCTCTTCTTTATCTGCCCCCTCCTCCCTTGCCATTTGTCTCTGCCTCTACCCCACATGCCTGCTCTCAGTTCCCACTCCCTTGCCTATTATATGCCTCCTCTGGCTTTTTTTCTCTTTTCAACTTTTTCTCGGCCACCCTCAGAATCTTTCTGTATCTATTTTTGGCCTTTCTCTGCCCAGTCTTTTTCTGAAATCCTTGCCCCATCCATTCTTTTTCTTTCTCAGCTGGCAGATCCTCGCTCTCTTTCCTCTTCTCTCAAGGTTCACCCTCACTGTTCCAAACTTCTACCTCTCCCTCTTTATATATTCCTCTCTCCTCCTTTCTCGCCATCATTTCCCTCTGTGTTTCACGCTCTCTCGAAGTGCTACTGCCTGTGAACTCAAAGTCTACAATCAGCAACACAGCGTTACTCCAGGCACTATTATTCATGGCACTGATGCAGAATTACGAAAACTGCCCCTTAAGTAGTCTGTCAAATTCTGCTTGGAGTGTATATCTTTGCTAGTTGTTTCATCTTTCAATACAACCAGTTATGTGTGATTGTTTGCTCAATGCTCCAATGAATAGTATAAACTAAAGAACAAACATATTTTAGCTTGTACTTCTGCAGGCTATTTTATAATTGTGCAACGTTCTCAGATGTGTCTTTAAAAATGGCCATTTGTCCTTAATTTTTGTCCCTTTAGTTGTGAATATATATTCTGTCACTTTCCATAATGTACATTCTTGCCAGGTGATTACACTAATAGGTATATCCCATGGGAGAGGTGTGGCGCCGCGGCCAGAGCGACTGACACTGGAATCTGGGGATCACGGTTCGATCCCCGGCGCAGGTGGCAGATTAGCCCAGCATCATGTGACTCTGGGCAATAACTTGCTTAATCTTCCCAACGACCCCCAGCGCCTGGAGATCCTTATGGGTGATTGTTCGCACTTTACAAATGTGGATTATTATTATCGAAACTAGTATCGGTGCTCACCAATATCGAACCTAGCATTACTGTACCTCATTATCGAACTTAGCATCTTTGTACCCAATTATCCAACCTAGCATTGGTGATCCTCATTAACAAATGTGATAAAAACTATGGGCAAGCATGGCAAACCCAGTGAATCGTTACAAGTTAAAAATACTAACAATAGTTGCTTAAGCGGTAAACCACTGACACTTTCTAATTCACAGAGGGCATTAGAGATCCACTACTATACGTATATCAAATTTATACAGATGCAATAAACTCGTCTGGTGAACGAGTTCAAAGAATGCACAACCTTTTCGTGCCTGAGACAGGGACAGAGTCATAAAGTAATTTAGAAAGCAACAGGAAACTTGTAATGGTTTGCATCCACGATGATCCAAAAGCGATACATTCCTAAGAAGGTGCTTTAAGGGAATAAACGACGCAGAGCAAATGACAAATTAAAATAGTGCTTAACTTGTAAATTGTTTATGGCAAAGACGAAGTATTTTGCAATCTCAGTTGATATTAATCAGTGGGTGAAGAGGAGAATTCACTACATAGTGAATGACTTATGACTAAAATGGCTCTTTGTAATCCTAAAACACTATAGCATGTCAATGTTTTGACCCTTTTACAACTGCCATTTTCTAGGGGTCTTTCCCTGGACTAGAAGTTGTAACATCCTAAGGAATACACAGCAAACATCAAGAGCATTTTGCTGTACTGCTGCCGATAACGAGAAGAGAACATATCATATGTCTTATTGACTTTAAGAGGTCAGCTCAACTTCTAGCTGTGTCTAACTCGAACAATGCTAGAAAAATCCAGTCTGAACTACCAGGCGAGGCACATTTCAGAAGGGAACACAAGCAAACCTTGACCAGTTTCAACCTACTTGGGCCTCATTAGTAGGGTGCAGCTTGAGTTCAATAGCACAGTTAGCATGGAGCCCACCTGTCGCACTAAGGGCATCAGCTACAACAAACAAGGTGATGGATGAAATGATGCCAAGAGCGAGCGCCAGCCAGGGTTGGCATGAGCAGTATGGGCAGTTGCCCAGGGTCTCCCACTCAGCCTACCAGCATGGGGCCCTGCACAACTGCAATACACCACTGGTCCTCATGTACCCCCTGCCAATCCAATTGAAAGAAAGGTGTCTCTTCGCAATTGGGCTTATGGGAGGGCCCCTTGGGCCTCTCAGGGATAGTATGGGTAGACCTAAGGTGGGGAACCCTTACTCTTGTCCCAGTTGCAAGGAGACACATTTTGCAGGTTTTCCCCGCAATTAGGCCATTCAGAGACACTGCGGGTGCCCTTTGTCCAGCACTTTAGCGCCCCACAGTTTGAACTCTCAGCCCCCAAGCAATTCTCACACCTTCAACCAATATCAGCTGTAAAAGATGTGCTTGTAGGTGGCTGAGAGGAGGAACTGTGGCCCAGGAGAAGCCTCCACAAAGCAGCTTCCGGAGCCCTGAAGGTGTCACTTTGAAAATTAGAGGGGCCTCGCACATTTCCCTTCACCCGGGGCCCCAAAAATCTTGGCACCGGCCCTGGCACCAGCGGTTAGACTTGTCCATTTGCAAGCAATCCTCCCATCACTTTTTGAGTGTTCATTATTAAACCTAGCATCACTGTAGCCCATAATCGAATCTAACGCCAGTGCTCCCCATTAGCCAACCTAGCATCTGTGAGCACAATTATCCAAACCAGCATCAGTGTGGCCATTATCGGACCTAGCATCGGTGCAACGAGGGCTTTAAGTGGGCTGGGTCCTGCCGGGTCTCAGTAGACAGTAATTTAAAAGGGGAACTAGAACGGGTTCTTTTCCGGCTCGATTTTTAGCCCCATAATTTAGGCAGCAGAAAAACGCATACTGCAGCAGGAGGAACAAATAAACAGAACCTTTCCCTGAGCGAACGGCAGTCAGTTATCTGGCTCACTGTGCACTTCCCGCACCTACACCAAAGAGAATTAACAGCAGGCGGGAGATGCTTTCTTTTCTGTTCGTGTTGAAGATGAAGGTTATCGTTACCAAAGACTGTGCTCTCCCAAGAGATTCACCACGTGGGCCTTTGCATTGCGCAAATGACCAGGCGGCCCTGCCTTCTTCTGCTGCTGTATCAGCACCGCTCTGGGGGCACTAATCATTTTCCGTACACACTGTGAAAGTAAATGGTGACCCATGGAGCCTGCTGGAATCCAACTGATAGTATGTCTTTTTAGGTCGAGCCTAGAGCAGCGCATGCACTGCTTGCTCGACTTTTAGTAAGGAGATTTTCAGAGTGCTACCAGAGGCATTTCCTGGCCTCAAGCTTGCGTGCATGTGCACGTGCGCAGCCGCCATGGGGGTTTCTGTCAAGGCTCATTAAGCCTTGCGTGCCTCTGCTGGCCTCCCCCCACCCGCCTCTCTATACTGCACCACTCGTGTGCTTTTTTTTCTTCCAGCGCGGGTTTGTATTTGCCCCTCAAAGCAAAGACTCGTCTACTAAGAGCAGCAGGAAACAACGACTACCAATTAGAAATGACAGTCACCCATTGCCTGAGCTGTGAAATCCTGCTACCGGTCTTTTAAACGTCCCGTTTTTTTCCTTAAAGCGTACTAACTGTGCTGTAAATGCCCCCTCCCTTCCAAAAGGGCCCCTGGTCCATCGTTTTAATCTCCCAATCGGGATGATCACCCCCAGTAACCTTTTTATGACGGTGCAGTATAATTGACCTCTGTATCCACCGTCGTATAAAAATTGTCCATTCAGAAATATTTTTAATTTGTATTTTCTTCCTCCAAACCTGGACCCCTTTTCTCTAATTTATCATAACTTTCCGGCTCTTTCAGTCTCCATTTTCTCTGGTGCAAATGTCCTCTCCCTGCACTTTCACGTATTTCCACAGCGATCTCTCTCATCACTTTGGCGGGCTTTCATTCAGTCCTATGCTCAGCGTCTTTTGTCTGCTCAATTTTGGTGTACGTACTTTCTCGCTAAGCCATTCCAGACGCTGCTTTGATATCATTACGAAGTGCTATTTCATGGACCCCCATCTGCTCTTTATTTGAAGACATTGTTCGCTTTTATTTCATGTCACTCTTCTGCTTGCTCTCTTACTTTCACATGCAAAGTATTTCCTTCAGTGCCAGGGACTAGTATGGTAATGTGTGCTATGTGAAACAATACTTTTGCTTTTAGCCAAGGTTATTTTTAAATTGCGGACGACCTGCAAACCCCCCCTCCCCCCCCCGTCCATCCAAAAACGTTCTATGAAAACCTTAATGGTTACAAAATGGGCACTAACAGTAAACAAGCAGTGGCTTTGCCAATAGGTCTTGCTTTTGGGACCTTATAAGACCGTATAAGTCCTTGGTGCAACAACAACAACTGTTGCATGGCTAAACACTTATAAGGTCCCAAAGGCGAGTCCTATTGGCTATGCCAACGCTTGTTTTTGTTTTAGGTTGCTGCTGCAGGACACAGGTGGTCCTGTGTCCGTTATGGTTAGTGAACTAATGTATTTGTGAAAGAAAGAACTCTGTCAGACCAGCAAAGCTGGACAGTTTCCATTGGTGCAGTGGCACCAGGGTCCACTGAACCATGAATATTGTTGTATTTTATAATTTAAAGCGCAGCCAGGAGCCCATTTATTTCCTTGAACTGGGGCACAGGACACACTTGCTACTAATCTGTAAATAGAGATGAGATAATGTAATTCGATGTATTTTTGGTTTCTCCTACCACAATCTGCAGAAGGACTGTGGCCGAGTCTAGAAGGGAAAGAGCAAAATGTGAACCAGATTCTTTCCCAAATGGGACAAGGCACTTTTCCATCCTAATCCCTGGCGGCATTTGTTCTGCCTTAATTTAAGTATGTTCAGTTTCTAGACAGAGCTGAGGTGTCCTTGCGCCTTCATACATCTCAGACACCAGCCTCACTTTTAGAATTTATGAGTCACAGGATTCTTGAGTCACTTGGTTCAGGACACACCCCTAATTACATATGCCACACAGAACTCTTGGCCACGCCTCTTTGGTCGCGTTTAGAGACACCCCTACATCACCACTTTTTTTTTATCCCACTTAAAGCCCAGGGTGTGACCAATGAATGAACCGAGCATTATCGTGCCTCATTACCGAATCGATAAGACCCATGAATGAACGGAGCATCGGGGCATATTATTGAAATAAGCATCGGTATGACACATTAATGAACCGAGCATCGGTGTGAGTCCCATTAATGAACCGAGCATCGGTGTGAGTCCCATTAATGAACCGAGCATCGGTGTGAGTCCAATTAATGAACCTAGCATCGGTGTACAGTACCCTATTATCCTACCTACAATTGGTATGCCCCATTTTCCACCCACCGTATTGGTCCTTATCACAAAATATACACTTGGGCAGCCTTCTTGACTGCACCACTTCTCAGCCATTTTCTCTGGTAGCCTTAAGCCTCAGACGGCTGTCTTAGCCACGGCCGATGCTTGAGTCTCAGCATCAATAACAGATTCTCCCGCGCATTTTGCCGCACAGTACTCAGATAAAGCAATGGCACCCACTTTCCCTTAAACTCCTCTGACCAACGAAGCTCTTTGGCTGCTTACCTCTTTCCCCTCTTTTCCTTCCTGGTCTGCTCAGCCGCTTCCTATCACCTGACTCTTCCTCAATAATATCATGTGATGTGCCGGTCACACTCCGCCGAGCTGGCCGGTCCGACGAGTTTGCGCAATGCCAGGAAAAGAAGCCTGAACGAAGCTCAGCCCGCATAACGACGATGAAAGAGCTGCTGGGAGAAAAGTTTGTGTAAAAAGATTAGATAAGTGCTTGAAATGTAACAGGCAGAAAGCTGCAAATAAACAAGTACGCAAAATCATCAAAGCAAAATGTATTATATGGAAAATAAAAAATAAAATGCATTTTTAAAAACATGTCTCTGTTCACTTTATTTACAAACTATTTTTGCTGAATTAGTGGTATTTTCATATCTTTCTTAAACCAAAAACACAAATATGTGCCCTTTGTAAGTTGGCTGCCACGATTCCGAAGTCAATTTGGGGCTCGAGTCCAGATTTTTTCTTTGAATTCTGGGACTTGTAGTATTGGTTAGGTTGAAGCCTGTCACACAGCGCAACTGTCTGGTTTGCTGAAGACATTTTGGGGAAATTCAGAAAGCTTCCCTGGGAATGCCATCTGCCTAATGCTTACCATTGGCTTTGTGGTTTGTAACTCACATTTCCTTGATTTCTATTTGCTGGCTCTATTTGTTTTAGGCTTTCTAGCTCGAGTTGGTCCCTTCCCTTGCCCAAAACTTGCTTACAGTATCCTTCCAAGATTGCACTTTCTGTAAACAGGCTTTAAATCTTGTTCTTATCTTGCCACATTTGCTGTGCAACTAAACACAAAGCAGCCCTGCTAAGTAGCACACATCAGGCGTTAGAATAATGTATTCCGGTGTGGTGGTCTGCATCACCGCACTGAAATGCATTAATCATGAATTATAGCGCTGCTCAGCTGTAAAGGAGGAGATGCATGTACATTCTGTGGCGGTGCTGAACAAATACAGAGCAAACACAAGGAGATGATGGATGAAGCAGTGAAACTTTCAAGATACACACCCCCAGTCACAGATCTGGGTTGAATTCATCATCATTCTTTAGCTCACTTCGCCACCCCAGTTCAGACCCAGCCATAATGCAAATCAGTCTTGACTCTATTCCTCATGGGAACAGTCCAGCCCGAACTGCCAAGCCAGGTCTTCCCTGGACCAGAAACAAGCATGCTGGGATCGGCTTCGGGGTAATACCCCTCACCAGCCAGGCTAGCTTGAATTCCGTGGCAAAGTGAGCAAGGGACCCAAGTCTGGGCATACCATGGCAACTTATGGCACGCAAAGCAAACACAAGGAGATGATGGACAGAGCACTGAAACTTTTCAGACACTCACCCCCAGCCCCAGTCACAGATCTGGGTTGAATCTATCATCGGTCTTTAGTTCACTTCTCCACCCCAGTTAAGACCTAGCTATATGCAAATCAGGCTTGACCCTACCACCACAACTTAACACTCATCTTCAGTGTGCACCTATCAACAACACACCTCTCTATCTTCATCTGTCATTCGGAGATACACTTGCTAGATTGCGATTTCCATATGTGTAGCAGGTGTAGTAACATCCTAGCCCAAAGCCAATAGCAACACACAATAATGATTTATTTTTTAATTTTCATTAGACCACAACAGCACGTTTAGTTACTTAAACTGCACACTCTTAAAAATATACTTCATTTTCTTGCATTATCAATTCAAACATAGGGAAATGTGTCCGTCAGAATCAACAACAAACCATCCTCAGTACTATTCTGTAGACCATCACTAGGCTTAGCGCTCTCCAATGCACACTTTTTGTTACCGCAATTCCATGACATTACTTTACATTTGTGTGTAGCAGGTGCAGTCTCTCAACCACATCTTGGCCTCAAGGATCCATAAAAATAAAATAATGCTTAGTTTTGGACTACACACAAGACAATAAGGAGCGTAATTCCTTCAAAGCACTACAGAATATTTCACACAATGTCTACTGCAATGCACAAAACAAAGCATTTATAAACTCACTCCATTGTTAAATAACAAAGATCCTCTTTGGTGCCTATGCTCTTATAACACCACCACCTTCCTGTCTCCTGTGGTGCCCACCTAATACCTCCACACTAATCTCAGTATTCCTCTCCAGCCAGTTGGCAATGCAACAATATTCACTTGCCCAATGCTTGTCTCTTTGCACACACTGCATAGTGCCTGTGCCACACGCAAACCCATTAAATACACACTACTACATTAATTCATCCACTTACATATTAATCACATATCCATACAGTGTGCGCCTACATTTTTAAGGGCACAACTTCCATTGGTGCAATAAGTAAATTGGCACCAGAAACATATTCAGTGTCACATACTCTTTTAATCTCTACAACAGTTGTCGTTTTTTTCATCTGTGTTACTTTTAAACAAGCACAAAACAATAATCCTTCTGTAAATCCATCATCCACCTCTTCGTTTACCTTCATTTTCTTTTACACGATTATCTACCTTTGAAGTTTCAGCCTCCTTTTCGAGACAGGGGAAAAAAGAAATTATATTTTCCAATACTCTTCGCCTACACATACACAAACATGACTATTCGTCTTCCTTGCCCATCCCTAGCCTATACAAATACAGTTACTGAGACATAGATTCATTATGTGCAACAGGGCCAGTAGCACCGTGACACAAAAATACAAACAAGCTAATTAATGCTTTCTTGAAAAATACAAACAGGAGCACATCAACCTTTCCTAACCTTCTCTGCAGCCTGTAAACCAGAAAAGAGGCTAATTCAAGATGTTGACACACGCCTACAAGGCCCTCCACAACCAAGTTATCTAAAATTGCCTCTGCTTCCATAGAAGTTGATGGAGTAAATACATTTTCCCAATTTGTTTTTTTTTTCAAAACTGCCCACTTTCCTGTACTGAAACATTGTCATGTATGATAATGGAATACATAAGACTAAAAGTCCCAGAATTCAAAGAAAAAACCTTGACTGGAGCAGCTTTTTATACATGGACCTCGGAAATTTGCATGACTGGCACTGCAAGGCTATTGTACAGTGACAAGTATGCCAGAAGTTGGTGCTAGTCACCAAATCAGACCCTGGACAGGGACTTAAAAACTACAGACAATCTATCAATATTACAGCCATAAATTCAGGATAACTTATACATTTTACAGGCACAAAAAGTTATACAATAAATCTCATCCAACCATAAAAATGAACAGCTTATAAACGTTTAGGTTTTCCACCTGACCAGTATTTTAATTCCAACACATCTAAAAAAAGAAGTAAAAAAAATGGCCTAAATCAGTAAATTTCCCCTCAGAAATATAAGCCTCAAACAACCGATACGAGACAAACACATTAAAAGTATCCTGGGGGTATCCAAACCATTTCTAAATGGTTAAAAGTAATTCAGTGGATTTTACAGAACTGTATTTCATCTCCATACCTGTCAACTTTTCAAACCCAAAATGAGGGTGAAAGTTGCATGTCAAGTGGATCATGCAGTGGAATGAGGTAGAAAACCTGGGGTCATTAACATAACATTGCACACAAGAGCCTGTGGTTTAAAGCCCACTTATAACAGGACAGGGGTTTCCAACCCAATTTTTTTTCAGCAAATGCTGTGATAAAGGGCGCAGATTGAAGCACACTATGCCAGCTACATAGGTAAAATATAGATACTATATACAAACTATTTTAAGGAGGCTGGAAGTTTGGGGAACTGCCCCCCAAAATTGTGCTTTATTTGCACAACTTGAAGTAAAATGGAACCACCACAGTGGTTAGAAGTCGATAGGGTACAAAGAAGAATACGTTATACGGCTTGTGTATCTACCCCAAGAAATTTGGGTGAAGCTGTTGGGTAAACACAGCATTTAAAGTAAAATGATCTAATGGTATTTAACAGAAATAGATAACATGAAAATACATCTCAACAGAGATTCATAAGTTTTCCCCAAAATAATTTTGTGTGAAAGTTGTGGAAAGTATATTTAAGGGATAAGAACAACTGGGGAACAGAGGCAGTGATGTTTCTACACAATGATGCACACAGTGACTCTAATACACCACAGCACCAGGTGATGTGCTATTCCGTTGATAATATTCAGTAACCAGAATGTAAACACCAAGTACACAGCAGCAAGTGTTATGGTTTCTCCTGATAGTATATGGAATGATTGTGGTGAGAGTTCTTATCTTTTTCTGCTTTTGTCACATGGGCATAACAACCTGGTAACATTTGTACGCTGTGCCAAGATTGAAACTTGTGCACTTGTAGGTGGCCGGCATGGTAGTGAGACAAAATATCGAAATTAAAATATCGATATACAATAATAACGATGTTTTAATTTCGATAGTAAAGAATATCGATGTCCAAAATATCGACAGACAGAATATCGTTTTTTTAAGGTATGCATCTTACTAATATCGAATTTTACTAATATCGAAATTTTGTTTAGTGTTATGTATTTTAATATGTTGTTTATATGTTTGTTAAACATGTTTTGTAATGTATGTTGGAAAATTTGTAAATTTGTTTACATTTTGCGTTTTAGTATCAGAGCGGGTTGTGGGTTTATAGGGGAATAGGGTGGGAAGTAATTTAATAATAATTAATTAATTAATATATGTTTGTAAATATTTTTTAATTAATAATTAATTGGTAATTAATCAATATTAATTAGTTAATTAATTAATAAAATTGTGTACATATTTTTAATTAATAATTAATTGGTGATTAATTAATATTAATTAGTTAATTCATTAATATAATTTTGTACATATTTTTAATTATTAATTAATTGGTAATTAATTAATATTAATTAGTTAATTAATTAATATAATTTTGTACATATTTTTAATAATAATTAATTGGTAATGAATTAATATTAATTAGTTAATTACATCAATTAGAGTAATTTTTTAATATATATAATTTTTTGTTATTGTTAATTAATTATTTGGGTAAAATTAATATTAATTAGTAAATGAAATTCATTATAGCTAATGTGCTAATATATTTACTTTATTGTTATTGTTAATTAATAATTAATTGGTAATTAAATAATGTTAATTAATTTTGGGTAAAGGAGTATTTTTAGGGTTCAGGGTCAGTTTTTAGTTCTTGGGTAAAGGGGTATTTTTGGGGTTCAGGGTCAGTTTTTAGTTTTTGGGTAAAGGGGTATTTTTAGGGTTCAGGGTCAGTTTTCAGTTTTTGGGTAAAGGGGTATTTTTAGGGTTCAGGGTCAGTTTTCAGTTTTTGGGTAAAGGGGTATTTTTAGGGTTCAGGGTCAGTTTTCAGTTTTTGGGTAAAGGGGTATTTTTAGGGTTCAGGGTCAGTTTTCAGTTTTTGGGTAAAGGGGTATTTTTAGGGTTCAGGCTCAGTTTTCAGTTTTTGGGTAAAGGGGTATTTTTAGGGTTCAGGCTCAGTTTTCAGTTTTTGGGTAAAGGGGTATTTTTAGGGTTCAGGGTCAGTTTTGGGTTTTTGGTATTTTTAGGGTTCAGGGTCAGTTTTCAGTTTTTGGGAAAAGGGGTATTTTTAGAGTTCAGGGTCAGTTTTGGGTTTTTGGGTAAATGGGTTTTTTTAGGGTTCAGGGTCAGTTTTCAGTTTTTGGGTAAAGGGAAATTTTTAGGGTTCAGGGTCAGTTTTGGGTTAAGGGGTATTTTTAGGGTTCAGGGTGAGTTTTGGGTTTTTGGGTAAAGGGGTATTTTTAAGGTTCAGGGTCAGTTTTGGATTTTTGGGTAAAAGGGTATTTTTAGGGTTCAGGGTCAGTTTTGGGTTTTTGGGTAAAGGGGTATTTTTAGGGTTCAGGGTCAGTTTTGGGTTCTTGGGGTACAGGGGTATTTTTAGGGTTCAGGGTCAGTTTTGGGTTTTTGGGGTACAGCGGTACAGGGTAAAAATCTAATTAAATTAAATTTAAATTAAATCAATTAAATAAAATTTTTAAAAAATTACATTAAATTATATTAAATTAAATTATATTATTTTCAATTTTTTTAAATTAAAATAATTAATATATACTTACCAATACTTACGTTGTAATGGTATGCGTTGTAAAGGTATCTGCGTTGTAAAAACAAGCGTTGTAAATACATGCGTTTTAATAGTTTTTGTGTTAATTTATATGTAGAGTTTTTAATTTATTTTAAATGTATATGTATTAGTTTTAATTTTTTAATGATGTTTTAATGTTTTTATTTAATATTTGTAAAATTATATGTATTTTAAAATTATTTTTACATTATTATTAATACATTTGAAAAAACGATATTTTTAATTTCGATATTTTTGTACTATGATATTAATTTTTCGATATTTTTGTACTTACCTTTATGAAGATAGGACTCCGATATTTTTGATTTCGATATTTTTGTGTCGATATTTTTGTATGTAGATATTCTGTCTGTCGATATTATGTCATAGATTCGGCAGGCATATGAGCTCATAGCAGTAACTGGTGTCTCAATGGATGTCCATAGAACATGGGAGATGAATGCTATGAATTGACAGAAAGTCTCAGCCAGGCTACTTTACATGCGAGTTTCCTTTAGTTTCACCCTAGGTTTAGTCATTTAACTGCCTTTTACGTTAGTTCAAAAACTAAACAGATTGTTCTAAGCAAAGACTTACTCTGTTAAGCAAGAACTCTTCTTTGTCCTTAGTCGTTGAGCTTTCACAAATACAACTGTCTTGATATTTTGATGGTAGACTTAAGCACCCAATTTTCTTTTTTCAGTAATACATGGCCCTAAGGGAATCTCGAGGTCTCTCTGAATGCTCTGTAGTTTCACCAGAGATTCTGAGACTTGACAGCCTTGCTCCTTCCAATGAACCTTCCGAGCTTCAAATATGTAATTCCACACATGTCACTGCCAAAGAGATCCAATCTTTTAACTCTGGTCTGGTTGTTTGTATTTCGTGATAAAAGCACAATTTGTTGATTACTGAAAACGATATTCTCCATGACTATGGAAGTGCCTTCCCAGTGTGTTCTTGTGGTTGGAGTGTTTGCCATTTATTGCAGTATTATCCTTCTACCTGTGTTTGGTACTCTTTACATGCACACACCACTTTTCTCTTGTAACACACTGTTTGCTACCTCTCACATTTTGTTTGCTTTTGATACTTGCACAAGTGCCACCATTGCTACGTAACGTTTGTTCTTGTGCCTGAGTGTCTAGCATATATTGCAGTATTTTACCTCTAATTGTACTTTGTTTTCTCTTGTAACCTGCACACTTGTCACTTTTTCCTCCTGCAATGCACTGTTTGCTCCCTCATGTATTTTGTTTGCTCACAATTGTCACTTTTACCTCATGTAACTTAACGTCTGCTTTTGTAATTTGTTCACTGGTAATTTTCTGTTCCTATTGTGAAGCGCTCTGACGCCTTCGGGTAAAGTCTGCGCTATATAAATACGCATAAATAAAGTGTAGACATCCGGTTGTGGGAGACACCTACAATCTGGGGGTCAGTTGACACGTCTGCATCTCCTGGCCCATCCAGAACCTCACAATACATACAAATGGCTGGCATTTTTCTCTGAGGATAGGTGGCAAGGCTACAATGTTGGGAAGTGCTTGGTTGAAAGATTATTGAATGTATGTTTTTAAAATGTTGTGGTAGAAAAGCAAAATTTTCATATTTCAAAATAGAGATTGTGAGAAGGGTGTTAAAATGAATAGCTCTCAGAAGCAGATGATTAAACAATCAGATCTTGGAAGGAAGGCATTTTCATCAAACTTAAGTATAGCAGTTGGGTAGGTTACCAGGTAAGCAATGTGTCAAATGCTACTGGTGCACTGGAAGAACTATCTCCAAGCAGAGCATGGTGTTTTGAAAGACAAGTTACCTGAGCAAATATTTCTTGTACAGGGAGCTGCTCAAGCTGTTATGTTATTGTTAGAACTGGCATCCCCTGCCTTTGTGCCTTCTCACCTCCTGTTTTTGATATTTTGCTGGACTTCATTTTTGCTGGTTTAGTGTCTATGCGCACTTTTTCACTGCTATTCAGTGCTATAGTGCAAGTGCTCCTACTGTAAATTGTGTTATGATTGTTTTTTCATGATTGGTATATTTGATTTACTAGTAAGTCCCAAGTACAGTGCACTGTGTGTGCCCAGGGCCTCTAAATCAAATGCCAATATTGGGTTTGCATAAACAATAAAGAGTTGGCTCTAATCAGTTAGGCTGAGCACCTATAACCTATAACAAAAGAACGTACCTGAACTGATAACACAATTTGGAATGCAATTCACTCAACAGAGAAGAAAGCTCATTTCAGCCTGCAATATTGCCAATCAATAGCGATTTATTTGTTCAATTTGACGTTATTATTTTTAACAAAATTTTACATTTTATATACAAATACTACACCAATATTCTATGTAACAAGAATCATTCATACTAGTCAGTCATGTCACAGTCATTCAACAGCAAACGTCCATATATACACAGATCTGGCAAATAAAACTTTTGTGAAAATACCAGAACAGAGATTGTGAGTGAAGGGAGGGAAAAAACAAAGAAAAAGACAAAGGTTGCTCAAACGATCAGCACGTGTGGTATAATGTACTATACATATATACACTTGGAATTGAATCACAATCGACTTGATTGATAAAGCACAATGTGTATAAACCAATTGAGACACAGGGTTTCTCAACTTTTAGATTTAGTGAGAGCAACACTTTGTACATGGGCCAACGCGTTTCGAGTCCCAATCAGAAGTTGGAAGGGGGGACTCTCATCAGGGCCAATGAGGTATCTGAAAAAAAGAAATATCTCTAAGTGAAAAAATTCATTCGGGGGCCTATATGGCACTCAAGAGTGAACAACCATTCCCTCAAACAGCTTACCCCACTGGTCTACAAGGCCACTTGGAGGGTGTGGAGTTGTATAGAGTCTAAAGTAACGAAGCGCAGCGGGTGACGCTCTATCTTTGGCAGGGCACCTTTCTGATGGTAGAGACACTGGAAAGTGAGAAAGTTGGACATTATCTTCCGTTGGCCCCACTAGATGACCTAAGCACACAAGGCACCTTGCACTGTGTCTTACATAGCTCGCTCCCAGCCTGGGAATTCAATTGGACCCACTGGTGGCTGGATTTATATTTCACAGCTTGTCAATCGAATGAAGTCGAGGATTTACACCTATAGGAAATGAAGGATATATCAAGGACTGATGGCGGGGTTTGACCTCGAATAGTGGTCTAGTGAGTCCGAATAATTACCTGCAGCAGCAGCACCTTCACTTGGTCGGAAAAAGTTACGAGTGTGACGTAACGGGAGCTTCATCCGTTAGATTGACTCCTGCAAAAGGAGCCTCAGTGTTAGTAACGGAGTGCTGGTAAACGGGGGTGGCCAAGCACTGGAACCTCCGTATATTAGTCTTACCTGTTGTCAATCTCTCACAGGTCGCCCGTCTCGGCGTCTACGCAGCATGATTCTTCGCGCATGCGCAGGGGAGCAGAAACTATCTGCTTAAAACGTCAAGCTCGCGGGAGACGCTCCTCTCCCGCGCATGCGCATAGCGGTTTTGAACTGTGTGTGGACCACGAGTCCTCAACCCGGTTAATCTTAGAAGGGGACACCCTACTTGCCACAAAAGGAGAACGGACAGAGGCTACCACTGCTGTTTGAACACAGCAGGGGAGTGGAAACGAACAACGGCCGGATGAATTAAAGTTTATAGATTTCTGACAGTTAATTCAGGCCAGTGACGGCCGTATTGAATTTCACAATGAGGAGCGCCTCCCTTTTGGAGAGCCTGGCATCCCAGTCTCCTCCTCGGGGATCACGCTCAACCTTGGAAATAATCGTCCTTGATATATCCTTCATTTCCTATAGGTGTAAATCCTAGACTTCATTCGATTGACAAGCTGTGAAATATAAATCCAGCCACCAGTGGGTCCAATTGAATTCCCAGGCTGGGAGCGAGCTAGGTAAGACACAGTGCAAGGTGCCTTGTGTGCTTAGGTCATCTAGTGGGGCCAACGGAAGATAATGTCCAACTTTCTCACTTTCCAGTGTCTCTACCATCAGAAAGGTGCCCTGCCAAAGATAGAGCGTCACCCGCTGCGCTTCGTTACTTTAGACTCTATACAACTCTACACCCTCCAAGTGGCCTTGTAGACCAGTGGGGTAAGCTGTTTGAGGGAATGGTTGTTCACTCTTGAGTGCCATATAGGCCCCCGAATGAATTTTTTCACTTAGAGATATTTCTTTTTTTCAGATACCTCATTGGCCCTGATGAGAGTCCCCCCTTCCAACTTCTGATTGGGACTCGAAACGCGTTGGCCCATGTACAAAGTGTTGCTCTCACTAAATCTAAAAGTTGAGAAACCCTGTGTCTCAATTGGTTTATACACATTGTGCTTTATCAATCAAGTCGATTGTGATTCAATTCCAAGTGTATATATGTATAGTACATTATACCACACGTGCTGATCGTTTGAGCAACCTTTGTCTCCCGCGAGCTTGACGTTTTAAGCAGATAGTTTCTGCTCCCCTGCGCATGCGCGAAGAATCAGTGCTGCGTAGACGCCGAGACGGGCGACCTGTGAGAGATTGACAACAGGTAAGACTAATATACGGAGGTTCCAGTGCTTGGCCACCCCCGTTTACCAGCACTCCGTTACTAACACTGAGGCTCCTTTTGCAGGAGTCAATCTAACGGATGAAGCTCCCGTTACGTCACACTCGTAACTTTTTCCGACCAAGTGAAGGTGCTGCTGCTGCAGGTAATTATTCGGACTCACTAGACCACTATTCGAGGTCAAACCCCGCCATCAGTCCTTGATATATCCTTCATTTCCTATAGGTGTAAATCCTCGACTTCATTCGATTGACAAGCTGTGAAATATAAATCCAGCCACCAGTGGGTCCAATTGAATTCCCAGGCTGGGAGCGAGCTAGGTAAGACACAGTGCAAGGTGCCTTGTGTGCTTAGGTCATCTAGTGGGGCCAACAGAAGATAATGTCCAACTTTCTCACTTTCCAGTGTCTCTACCATCAGAAAGGTGCCCTGCCAAAGATAGAGCGTCACCCGCTGCGCTTCGTTACTTTAGACTCTATACAACTCTACACCCTCCAAGTGGCCTTGTAGACCAGTGGGGTAAGCTGTTTGAGGGAATGGTTGTTCACTCTTGAGTGCCATATAGGCCCCCGAATGAATTTTTTCACTTAGAGATATTTCTTTTTTTCAGATACCTCATTGGCCCTGATGAGAGTCCCCCCTTCCAACTTCTGATTGGGACTCGAAACGCGTTGGCCCATGTACAAAGTGTTGCTCTCACTAAATCTAAAAGTTGAGAAACCCTGTGTCTCAATTGGTTTATACACATTGTGCTTTATCAATCAAGTCGATTGTGATTCAATTCCAAGTGTATATATGTATAGTACATTATACCACACGTGCTGATCGTTTGAGCAACCTTTGTCTTTTTCTTTGTTTTTTCCCTCCCTTCACTCACAATCTCTGTTCTGGTATTTTCACAAAAGTTTTATTTGCCAGATCTGTGTATATATGGACGTTTGCTGTTGAATGACTGTGACATGACTGACTAGTATGAATGATTCTTGTTACATAGAATATTGGTGTAGTATTTGTATATAAAATGTAAAATTTTGTTAAAAATAATAACATCAAATTGAACAAATAAATCGCTATTGATTGGCAATATTGCAGGCTGAAATGAGCTTTCTTCTCTGTTGAGTGAATTGCATTCCAAATTGTGTTATCAGTTCAGGTACGTTCTTTTGTTATAGAATATTGGGTTTGCAGCACTGGTTGTGCCACCCACACAATTAGCCCTTCAAAGGTGTCTCAGACCTGCAACTGCAGTGTCTGCATGCAGTTTGTACATCCATGTCGACCTGGCAAGTGCAACCACTTGCCAGGCCCTAACCATCCATTTTCTTACATGTTAGGCACCCCTCAGGTATGCCAAAGTAACCCCCATGGGCAGGGTGAGGTATATGAAAGTAGGACACGTACTGGTGTGTTTTACATGCCCTGAAAGTGAAATACTGTGTATTTCGTTTTTTTACTATTAAAAGGCTGTCTGTCCCATAGGTTTCCTGAATTCTGAATTTCAAAATACATCTTTTAGTAAATAGGATTTGTATATTGTGTGTTTGAAAATGCCACTTTTAGAAAGTGGGACAAAAGGGGATGATGGACGGAGCGTTTGAGCAAATCAAACACTCACCCCCAGTCAACTGATCTGGGTTTAATCCATCACCATTCTTTAGCTCACTCAGCCACCCCAGTTCAGACATGGCCATATGCAAATCAGTCTGACCCTGTGCCTCATGGGAACAGTCCAGCCCGAACTGCCAAGCCATGTCTTCCCTGGACCGGAAACAAGCATCCTGGGACCTGTTTTGGATTCATAATCCTCATCAGCCAGGCTATCTTGAATCCAGTGGCCAAGTGAGCAAGGGACTCACGTCTGAGCATACCCTGCCACACTTAGGGCGAACAAAGCGATACAAAAGGGGATGATGGACGGAGCGTTTGAGCAAATCAAACACTCACCCCCAGTCAACTGATCTGGGTTTAATCCATCACCATTTTGTAGCTCACTCAGCCACCCCAGTTCAGACATGGCCATATGCAAATCAGTCTGACCCTGTGCCTCATGGGAGCAGTCCAGCCCGAACTGCCAAGCCATGTCTTCCCTCTACCGGAAACAAGCATCCAGGGACCGGTTTCGGATTCATAATCCTCATCAGCCAGGCTATCTTGAATCCAGTGGCCAAGTGAGCAAGGGACTCACGTCTGAGCATACCCTGCCACACTTAGGGCGAACAAAGCGATACAAAAGGGGATGATGGACGGAGCGTTTGAGCAAATCAAACACTCACCCCCAGTCAACTGATCTGGGTTTAATCCATCACCATTCTTTAGCTCACTCAGCCACCCCAGTTCAGACATGGCCATATGCAAATCAGTCTGACCATGTGCCTCAAGGGAACAGTCCAGCCCGAACTGCCAAGCCATGTCTTTCCTGGACCGGAAACAAGTATCCTGGGACCGGTTTTGGATTCATAATCCTCATCAGCCAGGCTATCTTGAATCCAGTGGCCAAGTGAGCAAGGGACTCACGTCTGAGCATACCCTGCCACACTTAGGGCGAACAAAGCGATACAAAAGGGGATGATGGACGTGAGTCCCAGGCTCTCCACACCACTGGAGTCAAGCTATCCAGGCTGAAGAAGGCTGATAGCCGGAAACTGGTCCTTGGATGCTTGATTCCGGTCTAGGAAAGACATGGCTTGGTAGTTCGGGCTGGACTGTTCCCATGAGGCACAGGGTCAAGGCTGATTTGCATATAGCCATTGTCTGACCTAGGGTGGTGTGGAGTGCAAAAAACGATGGATTTAGGCCCAGATCTTTGTACTGGGGTGAATGTAAGACATTGTTCTACATTGTGTCCATCAACTGTGTTTTTTGCAATTTTCACCCCGAGTGGGCTGGGTATGCTCAGACGTGAGTCCCAGGCTCTCCACACCACTGGAGTCAAGCTATCCAGGCTGAAGAAGGCTGATAGCCAGAAACCGGTCCTTGGATGCTTGATTCCGGTCTAGGAAAGACATGGCTTGGTAGTTCGGGCTGGACTGTTCCCATGAGGCACAGGGTCAAGGCTGATTTGCATATAGCCATTGTCTGACCTAGGGTGATGTGGAGTGCAAAAAAACGATGGATTTAGGCCCAGATCTTTGTACTGGGGTGAATGTAAGACATTGTTTTACATTCTGTCCATCTACTGTGTTTTGTGCAATTTTCACCCCGAGTGGGCTGGGTATGCTCAGACGTGAGTCCCAGGCTCTCCACACCACTGGAGTCAAGCTATCCAGGCTGAAGAAGGCTGATAGCCAGAAACCGGTCCTTGGATGCTTGATTCCGGTCTAGGAAAGACATGGGTAGGTAGTTCGGGCTGGACTGTTCCCATGAGGCAAAGGGTCAAGGCTGATTTGCATATAGCCATTGTCTGACCTAGGGTGGTGTGGAGTGCAAAAAAACGATGGATTTAGGCCCAGATCTTTGTACTGGGGTGAATGTAAGACATTGTTCTACATTCTGTCCATCAACTGTGTTTTTTGCAATTTTCACCCCGAGTGGGCTGGGTATGCTCAGACGTGAGTCCCAGGCTCTCCACACGACTGGAGTCAAGCTATCCAGGCTGAAGAAGGCTGATAGCCAGAAACCGGTCCTTGGATGCTTGATTCCGGTCTAGGAAAGACATGGCTTGGTAGTTCGGGCTGGACTGTTCCCATGAGGCACAGGGTCAAGGCTGATTTGCATAGAGCCATTGTCTGACCTAGGGTGGTGTGGAGTGCAAAAAAACGATGGATTTAGGCCCAGATCTTTGTACTGGGGTGAATGTAAGACATTGTTCTACATTCTGTCCTTCAACTGTGTTTTTTGCACTTTTAGAAAGTGGGCATGTTCTCGCTTAACCATCCAAAGTGCCTCTGTGTGTTTGTGTATTCACAGTCTGGGATGAGTGTGACAGGAGCTGGGTATGTGCGATCACACTAGACAGACACAAGGGGAAGGTTGGGGTATGTCCTGCCTATCCTGGGTGACTCATAGCCAGGCTGAATAGACCTGGCTGCATTTAGAGTAGGGGGAGGAGTTGACGCTTGCACCTGAATGGACTGTGGCTGCCTCTGACAAAGCGTCCTTCCCCTATTGGAGTGAACCTGGCCTGAGCAAAGTAGAACTGGTTTATTTAGGCCAGAGGAACTGTGTTTGTTCCAACTTCAAAGGGAAATGTGGTATAAATAGTGGGGTCCTGACCCCAGACTTCACAACACCTTGGGGTTAAGGAACCTGCCAAGAAGAAGAGCTGGGGAAGCTGTGAGGAGAAACTACCACTTTGTTGTGTACTATGCAGTGTTGGCCTGCAGTGGCTGCTTCTGTCTTGGGAAGTGAATGGACTGGACAGAACTTTCTACAACTTTCTTTTCTGGGTTTCTCCAAGGGCTAGAGGTAGAGCTTGCCCGTCCGTGTTCAAGAAGTCTGAGGAACAGCAAAGACTTTGCCTTCCTCTGGGTACCTGCATCTGGAACTGTGTTTCAGCTGCCACAAAGGGAAAAATCAACCTACCGACATCAACGATACCGCTGCTGGCTCCGTAACCTTTAGGCACTGCACAAGGCACCGCCGCACTTCAGACCGCAATCCTGGTCTCAACAATGACGCCGTCTGATGCTGCCACCGAGCAGCTGCTTGCACCGCGGCCTGTGGGCACCGCCTCACATCACACCACCATCCTGGTCTCACTGACGACAACGCTGCAAGTTGACATCGAGCCTCTGCACACCCCATGGTTTGGGGGGCACCGCTTGTAAGTTACACAACGCACCGCCCCATCCCACACAGCAGTCTTGGCCCTCCGACCCCAGCAACATCAACTCCAGATCATCAACTGACGCTGCTACTTGCACCATGACCTATGGGCCCGCACACTGCATTGCCCCATCTCGTACCAACAGCCTTGGGTCTACCGATGGCAGCATTTCGGCCACGCACGCAAACCTTTAATTGATCCGAGTTGCTGCGGCAGCTTGTAGGCTTGGCGATGAAACAGCGTACAGGGGTCTAGACTTGGCGGTGACACGATTATTTCCAAGGTAATATTCTGGCACAGGATTGAAAGTCACGTTATGGTATAGACTGTCGGTATCACATCGGATTCAGTATTTAGAGTCATTCTTTTTTACCTTCAGGAGGATTTTTGGACACATGTGATGAAGACTTTATTCGTAATATAACATACGGGAGAGGTGAACGTTTTTCAGCGGGTAAGATGGAGACCCCGGTCCCTGTGTCTTTACACGGTGTTTTTATATGGCAGTTATTACGTGAGTTAGTACATATTGAGATTGGGAACTTATACTTGGTATTTACATTTCACTCAGATTGTGGACGTTCAAGACAGATGTAACTTTCATTGGAACCTGGTCGGATTCTCGTGTTGCATTTGCTGTTTTGAAGGGTAGGTCCATTCACTCTGTTCTAAGTGAACACTTTTTTTTTTTTTTTTGTGTAAAATAATTTTTATTGCAGAGAGGTTGTCAAACATACTGTATAACCATCAGCAAGAACTCTAGCATAACTGCAGGCACTGCCCAATTGTCGTTCGTATACACAGCCTTTCGGCCCACATCCCGGAGGCTGGGCGGCGGTCAATCATGTAGTATGGTGCAGTTAGTATTCGCAGAAACAGCACAACTGTACAAAGTTCTCCGCTTTTATTTCGTCGACGCCTATCGTGCCCCCCTGCTCTACAGTGGCGTATAACCCTCTCCCTTCAAGTAAACAGGTCAATTTTACTCCCCTCTTCCCTCCCCCCCCTACCTCCCCGTCCCCCTGGTGTCTAAGCCTACCTGTCCAGTGTAAAATCTCGGGCAAAGCTGTGTGAGTAGGATTGCGGAAACAATACTTTAGGTGCGTGTGGCAGGTGTCTGTTCTAAGTGAACACTTAATACCAATTATGTAAGTGGTGAGTGTTTAACGAGTGATGTTGCATTACAGAATTGGATGAGTTTGATGCCCTTGATCTTACATGACTAGATAGACCTTCTGAAAGATAGAGGTACTTTGTACAATCACGATTAAGGCTAGTCACGTGTTAATTCACGAAGAGGTTTCTGTTCACCTATTTTTTATTTAATTCCACATGAAGGAAGGGTTCTTTTGGCATCCACTGGAGGACGTTTTTGGTTTATTCGAGCACCTATTACCAGCTCTTTTTCTTCTATTTTTCTTCTATTTTCACCTCTTGTTCACTTGATCTCACTTATTCTTTACAAATATGTCTATAAGAATTTTTTTTGTGATATTGTGAGGAATGCAAACCCTGAGACTATTGGTGAAGGTGACAACATGCAAACAATGTACGTTTTTCTAACATTGGATACTGTAAAAAAAATAATTTTTTTTGTTGTAGACACGAGAACTGATTTATCCCGAGGAACTTCAACTCAATCAAGAGTTACAATAACCCCTGATGAAGGGTTCAGTGTGAACCCAAAATGCATTGGGTTTTTAGTGTTTAATTTACATATAATTGAATAATTTTTGAACAAGAAATGTTATGTTACATTTTGAATTTCATATATTAAGGAGAATGAATTGCTTTATTTTCGTGTTTTGAGAGCATAATGTTCTAGTACGGTAACGAATATACAAAAAAAAACTTGAATAAATGTTTGTTTGAAGTAGAAGTAAAGAGTTTATAGGCTTTTGCCTGGGAGCAGTGCATAGCATAGCCCGTAGTTTCCAGGGGCTCATTTGACACATTATACCTAGGGGGGGGTGGTACCCTTCCCCGTTGCCTCGCACGCACATACACAGATAATATTAGCTAATTATAGCTTTCACTATTGGATAAATTTAGTGTACCATAGGTGTGCAGACCCACCTACATTTCAGCATTTCGGCAACAACATCGCTGCTTGCACCGTGACCTGCCAGCACCTCAATGAGCAGTGCCCTACTTCGCACCGCAACCCTGGTCTCACCGACGCCGCTGGACAACCGTCACTGAGCCGATGAGTGCACCGCAACCTGAGGGCACAACACGCCGCACTGCTCCACTTCACACTGCAACCTTTATGCCTACCGACGACGGTGCTCCTGACTTGAACCTCACGGAGTTCGAACTGCACGCATGTGACTTCAAGGGCCAGATGACTACTTCACCGACCTCCTGAACCGACACCGGCTCTTTGGACCTCACTGCAAGGTCCTCAACATCCTGCATTTCTAAAGGTACTGTTTTGTGGGTCTTCCCAACACAGTAGCTAGTCCACGACGCTGCAACAACGCAGCCGTCTGAACCGTTGGATTTGATTGTTCATGATGCCGTGGTAGCCCCGGACTGAGTTATTGACCTCAAGGAACTGTATTTAAAGTCTATTTTTGCATTATTCATAACTTGATAACTGTACATTAGAATTTATCGTTTGATCTTGTTTTACACAGATACATATTGGCTCTTTTTCTAAAACTGGTGTGGTGTCTTTTTGTAGTGTTTTCACTGTATTACTGTGTGTTATGTGCAAATGCTTTACACGTAGCCTCTGAGATAAGCCTGACTGCTCATGCTAAGCTACCAAGGGGGTGAGTAAGGGTTATTTTAGAAGGGTAACTCCCTTATCCTGAATAGGACAAAGGGTCCCTACTTGAACAGGGTAACAACCTGCCAACCAGAGACCCCCATTTCTAACTGTTATTTATTATTCATAAAGCACACATTAATTTAGGTTTCTCTGCATTGTACTGACATTATTGTTATAATCCCCTCCAGAACGTTCTGTAATTCATGGATAAACACAATGGGCCCGATTCACAGAACTAACTTAAGACAAAATCCTAAACTTACTACTTTTGGTATTCACAGAAGTTAGGATTTTGTCTTAAGTTTCTCTTAAGACAGACTTAAGACAGACTTAAGTTAGGATTTTGTCTTAAGTCTGTCTTAAGACAAACTTAAGAAAAAATCCTAACTTCTGTGAATACCAAAAGTAGTAAGTTTAGGATTTTGTCTTAAGTTAGTTCTGTGAATCGGGCCCCTTGATTCTACGTCAGGACAGGAAGTGAGGATAATGCTGCACTTTCATTATCTCCTTTCCAGCAGTATTAAACTATCAAAGCAAAAAACTATCTTTCCCATGATGCACAGGAAAAAGGTTAACAGGGATCAGCCAATCAACAGTCCAGGATGTCCACAAAGCTAGGAGTCCCCTGGATAACTTCCTCTTTCTTTTCCTGCTCCAGCAGACATTTCTTGTAATACATTATTGTTGTATGTTGTCGTGGCATTTGCTGCCCTTGTTAACTGGCCGCTGGAGCATTTTTCATCGCTCCTTTCGTGGTTATTTTAGGCAAATCTCAGGTCCGTGAGTGCGGTATTCACTGCTTTATGCTGGAGGGAGCATAGTGCACGCCTCATCTCATTGCTCCACGAGGGACGCACTGTCAAGCTGACAAGCATGCGCCACGCGGAGCCTGTCCCGAGCCGCCTGGAAACAAGCAGCCTGATGCCTGTGTGTGCAAGCGGGTCCGTATCTATTTCAATTTGAGTTATCTCGTGGCTTGTCCAATGCACCTTCCCAGGGGCATGGCAGCGCCTCTACACCACTCCTACCGGCTGCTTTAGGGGCCAGGCCCAGGAGAATTTACACCTCTCAACGATTGAGTGAGTCGGCCCCGGGGCAACAGCCTATATGTTTCTCGTGCTCAGCGCGCCATATTGTAGACTGTAAGCTGTCGACAAACATTTGAGCCTTAAGGCTTACAAATACATTAAAAGACCATATTTCAGCCCATGAGCTTTATATATTTTTCAGTGGGCAAGTCCCCCTGCGTGTTACTCTGTTTGACCCTTACTTGGTGGTAATATGGAAGAGGATTACACAGAGGATGAGTCCCTGCAGGTACTCCTTCTGGACGATGAGTTCTGTGAGGTAGTGGATGCCTCCATCCATCAAGCGGTTGTGGTGCCCATGGAGCCATTTGAGCGCTGCCTTATTGAGATAGCATATGCCTGTTCTGACCCCCCTTAAATGCGCACCCAAGTGTAAAACTAATACTGGCATGGATCTGGGGGCATTTGAGTGCCTAAAAAAGGCCTTATTTGCTTGCCCGTCCGCGGGCACACCTGATCCCTTGGCAGACATGGCTGGTGTATCGCCCCCTCACAGCCTGGACAAGGAAGAGGAGGACTCCCATAGTGAGTCCAATGATAATGCTGGCCCTTCCCTTCCATGGCTACCTGCACTGATCCCAACTCCCTCGGGCCGTTAGTTGACAAGAAGGACTCCTCTGACATGCTGGTCCATGAGAACCATGTACACCTCTCCCTATTCAGCGGACTGGGCCCCTTCCACTAAGATCTCCAAGTTTGTGGCAGGACGTCTCAGAAATCCCCTGGAGAAGGAGGTCAGAGCATGACTTAGGGCTGCATGCCCTCACTCCTCCCATGCGGGCAAGGTGGCGGTGACCCCCAAGATAGATACGCATATGGCCACCTTTTTGCAAAAGAATTTTAGAGATCCGAAAAAGGGCATTGGTGGGTCATGGAAGTCTTGCCAGGAAAAGCTCCTGGATGTTAGCGGCCCACTCACAAAGTTTCTAGATCTGGCAGAGGAGGCCAAAGCCTCCAATTCCCCATTATCCCTGGAGTCTATTTCGAGTTGGGCACAATGTGCCATAGCCTTCTGAAGGAACCCAAACTGTGCCCTATCAATGGAGAGGCGTCATTCTCTACTCCTGAAGGTTGACCACAAGTTGGGGGGCCTTGCTTCCTCAGAGGCAGGTGCAGTAGCACAAGGCGGGATATGTGGGGAACCTTTCATCAAGGAGCTCAGCAAATTTCTGGCTACGTTCACCTCCTTGGACAAGACGAAAGCTTCCATTGAGAAAGTCTTCCAGCCACGAATTGTTGTCAGGGATGGCTGTGGAAGAGGGTGCTCGCCGGCTGCTTCTACACACAAGCCCCAACTACAGGCTTCAAGCAGGGACAGGATACATCCAGACAGGGAGAATTCTTCCAAACATGACGTAGTTCCAGAGGGGCTTCCAGGTGGCAGTTCCAGGTCTCAACAGGTGAGAGTTTGCCTTTCCCCCCAGATCAGGATGGGAGGCAAACTAGCACTTTTTGCGCACAATTGGGAAAAGATTACTTCCGATGCATGGGTACTGCAAACTGTCAGAGGTTTTTATATTGAGTTTTACGGGACCCCGGTCCAGGACTCCTGCTCTCATATGCTAGTTTTTGCAGGGGGTCAGTCCACTCTAATAGATCAGGAGGTGGCAGATCTGATGCAAAAAGGAGCAATTACCACAACCTTCCTCCACCTACGGGACTTCCTAAGCAACATTTTTCAGGTGGACAAGGCAGATGGGGGGAAGCGCCCAGTAATCAATTTAAAGGAGTTCAACTGGTGGTCGATCTACCAACATTTGAAGAAGGAAGGTATCCATCTGCTGCGCAATCTCCTTCGTCCCAATGACTAGATGGTACATTTGGACTTAAAGGAATCTTGTCTGGCGGTCTCGATTTTTCCTCTACATCGCTGTTTCCTCCTGTTCAGGTGGAGAGAGCAGGTACACTAGTTCACTAAACTCCCTTTCGGGTTATTCCCAGCATCCTGGTGTTTCACCAAGGTCTGCAAGTTGGTGGTGGAATCCCTCAGGGCTCCAGTGACCGCCTCATAATTATATTGATGACTTCCTTCTCTTGGATCAGTGTCTGTCACAATTGACGGAGCAACTGCAGATGGCAGTGGACTTGCTGCAGAGTTTAGGGTTTGTGGTTAACAAGAAAAAATCTCTTATAGTCCCAGCCAGGCAGACAACCTTTCTTGGGATTGTATTAGATTCGGTATGGAAGACCTTGAGCCTGCCCTCCTGGAAAGTATCCAAGAACCGCAGGGAGTTGAGAAGGATGTTGGCAAAACCCCCAACATCCACTAGTCAGAAAGCCAAGGTGGTAGATCTCCTGTCTTCTTCGATCCAAGCGATCTTTCCGGGTTCCCTCCATTACAGAGTCCTACAGCGCCACATGGCCACACATCTCCGAAAAGGGCTTACTTTATTCTGAGCAAGTCCCGCTTACGGACGAGGTAAAAGTGGAACTGAGATGGTGGCTGTGCTACATGGAAAGGTGGAACGGGTGGGCCATATTTGGTTCAGTGCCCGATATAATATAGAATTTGACGACAGCATATCCGGTTGGGGTGCTCGCTGAGGGAACTCCTTCACAAGAGGAAAATGGTCCACAGACAAACAACAGCTTCATATCAATTGCTTGGAACCGACGGCGGGGTCGTTCACAATAAAGTGCTGGACGAAGAACAAGGCCAGCTACAGTGCCCTCCTCAAGACGGACAATGTGTCTGAGGCTATCTACACAAACTATCTAGGGGATACTAAATCCAAAGTCTTGACAAACCTAGCCAAGGAATTCTGGACTTATTACCTGGCTCACAACACCTCAGTGATGGTGAAATACCTCCCGGGGGTGTCCAATGTCATAGCGGATTAGTGCTCCAGGGAATGGTTGGACTTAAGTCTGTGGCAACTAAATCCATTGATCATTCGAAGGCTGAATGCTGTTTGGGGTCCATTTTTGGTGGATCTCTTCACTTCCCATCTGGACCATCAACTCCGCAGGTATTTCTATTTTAAGCCAGATTACCTGGCTACAGCAATGGATGCTTTCCTCCAGGATTGGTTTTGGGAGACAGGTTATGCCTTTTCCAACTTCGCCATGATTATGAAGCTCTCAACGCAGGTCTGCAGACCGAAGGTGAAGGTGGTTTGATCACTCCATATTGGAGGTCTCAAATGTGGTTTCCAGTTCTTCTGAAACTTTCCTGGGATTCTCCAGTCCTTCTACCCCCAGATCCGGATAGCTTTCTAGATCCCTGGGGCAATCATCATCTATTAGTTCTTCAAAGTCGCATGTCCCTCATGGCCTGGTGGAGTTCAGCCAGCACTCTCAGGCCTTTCACACAAGAAAGAGAGAATATTGACAGCGGGCTGGGCAGATGGCACAAACAAGCGTTACAGGCCCACATGGGCCAAATGGGTTGGTTAGTGTCTTTGGAACGATCAGGATCCCATGGGGTTCGAAGTGGTTCACATCATGAAATTCCTGACATCCTTAGCATCTCAAGGGTTGGCGTATCATAAAATCAATTCTTACAGGTCGGCCATCTCTGAGGGTCATAGTCCAATCCAAGGGGCTCCAGTGGGCGAACATCCTTTGGTATGTAAGTTGATGAGAGGGAATCATTTGGCGCTTTACCAGAGCCCAGATACTCAACATTGTGGGATGCTAACAAGGTAGTGTACCTTTTTTCGTTCCTGTCAGCCGAACAAATATTTGTGGTGCAAAGAATTATCGGCGAAACACGCCATGCTTTTGTGTCTGGGATCATGCAGGAGAATATATAATATGCGGGCTTTAGACATCTCCGGAAGGGTTTTTATTCCCCGTGGAATCCCGTTTCACCTTTATCAGTGCATGAAATCTGATTCCAAGAGGGTGTCATATGCAGATTTTGATAAACAGCCTAAGTTGTGTGTGGTCCATTGCCTTAATGCTTATGAAAGCATGATGGAGGAGCACTGTCCTCCTGGGGATTGTCAACTGTTAATATCTCTCAGGAAACCTTTCAAAATGGTCACTCCTGCCACCATAGCTCGTTGGATTCACTGGGTCATGCAAGGAGCGGGAATTGATGTTTTGCAATTTGGAGCCCATTCAGTGAGAAGGGCAATAGCCTCTAAGGCGTTTTCCCTAAGGGCTCACCTTGAAGATATTATCAAAGCAACAGACCGGTCTTCAGACACTATGTTCTATTTTAAACCAGTAATTGATACGGCATCGTTGGTGGTGGACAAGCTATGAATGAACATAATCCTCGCCTCAGGTCCTGACATAGAATGAAAAATGTCCTAGTAAACATGAAGGAAAGTTCCAATTCTATTAAGGACACGGATGCCAGGATTAATCCCGCCCAAAGTTCCTGAGACTCTCCCTTTTGTTCCGCCCCCTGATGTAGGTAGATAATGGAGTCCTCCTTGGTAGCATGACTCCAGTAATTCGTATGGCATAAGTATTGTTTTATTTTCTCATTTATAGGAGACCATGTACTGTTTCACTCATGTATGTTGATATGGCATTGGATTCAGTACATCTGTATCAACTGTGATTTACCTTATGCTTGGTTTTGTATAGTTGTCAACTGCATTCTGATTAGGATGGGAAGGTTCAGATTCACCCTTCTTGTGTCTGGATTCTTTTAGGTTTGGAGGGTTCCAACATGAATTAATGAAAAACAGTGAAATGGAGCCTGTCACAGTCAAGAAAGAGGAAGTTAACCAGGGGACTCCTAGCTTTGTGGAAATCCTGGACAGTTTTTTTTGTTGATGTCTGTTAACCTTTTCCCTGTGTATCATGGGAAAAATTGTTTTTTGATTTGATAGTTCATGACTGCTGGAAAGGAAATACAGAAAGTAGAGCATAATCCTTGCCTCCGTGTCCTAATATAATTGAAAATTTCCTTCATATCTACTAGGACATAGTCAGTAATGGGAATTGTACCAGAGTTGTGCACCAAGTGTCAAGAAACTTCACCAGCTGAAAAAGTGCAGCTTAAACTTCAACATTCATTCTTCTAACTGGCAATCAAATGTAAAAGGTAAACAACAGGACTGAGGAATGTAACAAATGCCCACGACATCTTTATTCATGTAGTGCTATCCAGATATTGACTGCAATCTGAGAAGTTGGGTTCCCAGAGCTCTTAAGTTTCTTGAAACTATTTTCCTAATGCTATTGTCATAGACCGCAACTGATGTCACACAATATTCAACATTGATAACATCATAGGAAGGCACATTAGTGAAATCAAAAAGCCAAACTACCGATATAATTATTAAAATAGCACCCAAGCTGTAGTGCTGTTTGCACATGGTCGGCTATCTAAAAGCAAGCAAAGTCTAGAGAGATGTAATCAAAAGAGTAGAAGGTTGGATTGGTTAGAGAATGTAGCGACAGGTGAAGTATGCGTGGAAAAGGCAAGGGTAAGTGGAAATGGGCACTTGACAGTGCCCATGTAAAAGTAAATTATTTTATTTGAAAACAGTGTTTAATATAGGTACGGTTTAGTTTGCATAATCAGGCCTCATTAACAAGAGCACTTGTCACAATGCAGTAAATTATGTTTATTTGTTGTACACAAGTTGCATTCATTCACGTTTTGTTTCATAAAATCTTTGAAATTCAGCTGCAAACCATGATTTCCCTCCCTGTGTACAAATGTAATTTATCTCTAGCCTCCTCGGGAAAAGACATACTTGCAAGATTATGAGCTAAACGTCTATTACCCTGTCGATATTCTAAATGTGCAGAAGCAGGTCTTTGTTTTCTTGTATGTTTGCAGTTTGATATCGCCGCGAGACGTCCTTGGGGAACTATGGGTACCAGCAGACACTGCAGCATCCTGGAGGAGGATGGTGACAACACCCTCCCCTGGAGCTACAAAACGCCAACACAGCCCGCTGTCCTGTTGTACTGCTTTGTTCGCCATAAATTGGCAGGGTATGCTCAGACGTGAGTCCCTTGCTCACTTTGCCACGGGATTCAAGCAAGCCTAGCTGAAGACGGCTGATAGCCAGAAACCGGTCCTAGGATGCTTGATTCCGGTCCAGGGAAGACATGGCTTGGCAGTTCGGGCTGGACTGTTCCCATGAGGCACAGGGTCAAGACTGATTTGCATATGGCCATGTCTGAACTGGGGTGGTGTGGTGAGCAAAATAACGATGGATTAAACCCAGATCTGTGACTGGGGTTGAATGTTTTGCCATTGTGCAACATTCCGTCCATCATCTTGTGTGTGTTGCTGTGGGCAGTGTGTTACTGCCATTTGGAGCCGTGAGGAACTATGGGTCCCGTCAGACCCTGAAGCATCCAGTGGGAGGAGGCTGACAACACCCCCCCCTCCCCAGCGCTATAATGCGCTAATGCAGCTCCCCCCCGCCCCCCCTCCGCCTTTGGTTTTTAAATGGTACTGAGCATTTCTATTGTGACTGCTCCTCAAGTGTTTCTTTGGATTTATTTATTGTTCGTGCACAGGTCAGCTTGTCCCCTTTGTGCTTACTTGATCTTCCTGGTGATTGTTGTTAGTCTCACAATCTCACAGAATAGCCCAGCATAAACTAGGACCCATCATTGAGGGGGCAGCTGCTAAGACAGCAGGCACCCGTGATGGGTATATCGA
The DNA here is from genome assembly GCF_964261635.1 of Lissotriton helveticus. NCBI lineage: Eukaryota > Metazoa > Chordata > Amphibia > Caudata > Salamandridae > Lissotriton > Lissotriton helveticus. The sequence goes on along the minus strand of NC_136068.1, from coordinate 182,423,753 downwards.
AAAGGCAGTGGGGGGCATAGACCAAGAAATCCAGCTAGCTGAAAAACAGCTATAATTAGCTGCTTTGCCCACTGACGGCGGTGCCTCTGCCAGTTTATCGGGTCAGGAGTGTGTGGGTAGAGACCATCCTGATAAATGTGCTTCCCTCCCCCACATGCTGGCTGCTAACCAAACACTGCTGCCTCACACCAAATGGAAAAGAGGACCTACTCACTCAAACATACAGCTAACTTAGCCAGGCTTATATCCCTTGGGAACTCTATGCCTAATGACTTCCTTAATTGTAAAGAGGCTATGGAGAATTATTTGCAAAGTTTAGCAAGGAGAATGTTGACCTTCTTGACTCAAGTTATCAGGGCTGTATGAACGCCTGGCGCGAATTGAGGCTAAACCAAGTGAATTGGATACACACGATTGGGAATCAAAAGCAACAAATCCAAAAAGCACACAAAACAGCAGACCAAGGTCAAGCACAACGGTTCTAAAAGTTCTCAATATTGGGTGGTGCAACGGCTTCCAAACACCCGCTGTTTTAAGGGTGCTAATTCAAGCAATAAGCAAAACCCAAAGCGGAAGGTGCACTCAAATCAAAGTCAGTAAGACAGAAAAAGTTTTTAGATGGTTATTTCTTCTTTATTCAGTTCAAACAGGTATTTTCATAGAGCACAGGCACAGCCAACGCGTTTCGTTCCCTACGTGCCGTGGGAACTTCATCAGGGCTGTAAGAAGTAACATATATATACATAAATATACATAAAAAATATACAACAGGACATAACACATCAAGAGAAAAAGTATATACAGTGTCATCATTTACTACAAACACACCAGAGTTATCGGCAGAAAGTGCAATATTCCAAAGACCCAAAGTGACGCAAAACATAATATAATATACAAAGAATAAACAGGAAGAGATTTGACAAAAAATGTAAACCATATTGTGTATTTGAACATGATTTAAAATTAAAACAGAGAGAGCATCAAAGGAAACAAGTCACTCTGCAGTACAGAACCTTAAAAACATTTTTAGATAGAAAGGAGAATGAAATCCCCTTTGTTATAAGAGAAAGAGAGTTTATTAGAAAAGGAAATGAGAGAATTTATTCTAGATAGAGGAGAAGAGCGAGGAGTACACAAGGATATAGACCGGAGAGAAAAGGAATAGAAACCGTATTTAAATTTCCTCGGAGATTTAAACAAAATATGTCATGCAAGGAAGAGGACTGTGAAGAACAGGCAATACTGGCGAAAAAGAGATTGAACCATAGCTCAGGTCGTATAGTGTCGTGTGGAGACCAGATCCCAAAGAGGTGCTGATTATAAAGCCTCAAGTACAATGTGCTTACCATCAATAGAAATTACAACAACTAGGATGGCTGGAATAGCAAATGGCGACGTTGAGGGAGTTTCTGAGGAAAAGAAGGAAAACCAGAAACGATAATTGGTTCCATTTCTATCTAAGTAAGCAATAGGAGTCGTTTAAGCAAAGCCCATCTTCCACCCTCCTTCCAAAACAGGCCCAAAGTTAAATGGTCCAATAAGAAAGATCTCACGAGTGAGGTGCCTATTTTTTAAAAAGATTTAAAAGGATTTATTTTTTTTTTTTATTCAAATTTTTTCATCCGAGACAACGATAGCACTTAGACCTGTTGGTAAGTGGAAAAAGCAGGAGAATGACTACCTTTAAGAAAATGCTAGAAAGAACCTCCCACGTGCCATGGAGTGTAGGTCCGTCGCGACGTATCAAGTGGGCCCAAATTCTGTAATAAATAACAGATTTTTGGTGTGAAAATTATAAACCCCATGCATTAGTAGTTACCGTTGTTAATACTGTGGTATACCTACCGGGCAGAAATATTCAGAAGGCTGAATTAGTGAGGAGAAAATTAAATTCAGAAACTGCGTGCCCCAAGACCGCTCTATTATAAGCTGTAAGGGAAAACCAAGTAAGGGGAATATTTAACCACAGAGCCACAAATTGTGGATCTCAGAGCAGATTTGGTATGAGCACCAAATTTACAAAAATAAATAAAAGTATTACTATCACAAGAGCCTAAAATATTGTTATTAGCCACGTAAAGTATCAATGGAAATTTGTTTTTATAAACAATACTGTAAACACACCAAGTGGGATTCCCTTGTGATGAGGGCCACCACTGCAAAGTCGACATAAGAAAAATACACATCAGACGTCCCGAGTCGACTCGATGGGCTGTATGCAAGTAACATCGGAATATGTTAAGAATTAAACAAGACGCATCAATATATGCCAAAAGTAGAATCATTATTATCTCAGTATCTTGAAAAAAAGGGACAAAACATCAGAAGTCCTGTGTCGACTCGATATGCTGTATATCCATCTGAAAGCGGTTGACCCCCTTTCCCTCATACTTGAACCAGATCTTACCTCGTATCAAAATAAGTAATACGTGATAAGTAACATCAGGGTATGTTAAGAATTAAACAAGACGCATCAAGGGTCCAAATGCAATCAGTTCCATGTATAAGCCAAAGGTACGGCACCTAGGTTTAAAGTAGAGGGAGTAGCCATTAAGTAAAAACATCCAGGTGCTATTGTCAGAGTTTATATCATTAGACGATCTAACCAATAATAAAGCCCACGGAAGAAGGTCCTTCATGAGGGACCTTCTGTACTCACCTATTTTAGGGCGCCCAATACGGAAAATAACAGCAAGTCGGAGCAGCAAGCCCTAGGCGTTTGGTCGCCATGATTTTATACCCACAATCGTCCGGAAAAGCGTAATTCGGCGGAACGTCCTATCCCCTGTCACGTGACAAGGGAGGATTCGGCTTCGGTCGCGTTGTGAGCGCCATTGCTGACAACGTAGAAGAGTAAATATTCCACAATGTGTGGTGCGTAAGGGTTTTTATCGAGAGTCACTATCCCCTGGTCAATTACATCAGAAGAGCCATTTAAATACGTAGTTGTCAGTCCAAAAAAGTAGGACCATTAATATATCAATAACTCGGAAAAAAGCAATTAGAGCAGAAAAGATTAAGAAAGAAGGGACAAGAAATACAGAGGACACGATAATTAATCAGAACAGGTATAGGTAGGGAGGAGGTCATAAGTAAATAAATAAATAGAAATAACAATGACAATAATCAAAAACAAGCAATTGTACAATTTGTATAGTAACAACTAAGATGGAAAACAATATGAAGAAAAAACATAAGCACTTTAAGTGCATGGAAGCTTCAATAACTAGTGCATATAGGGGTAGCACCTTCCCTAAGTTGTAGCGTTTCTATTCATTTATATCAGTAATAGTACATCTCCAAGTGACTCAACATTGAAAATTAACTCCCTTATGTTAAGCACAACGGTATGTGTCCACTGATTTAACAGAAGATATATAAAAATACAGCGAATACCTTAGCAGAGGAAGTGATGAAGCTCCCTATCGGTGTTATGCCCCATCTGGGTGGCTTTTAAGCGACATATCCATTTCGCTTCCCTTTGCCTTAGTACCAGGTCCCGATCACCACCCCAAACATCCTGAGGGATGTGATCAATGCCGTGAAACCAAAAGGTAAGGTCATGTGGATGACTTTCACTGTAGTGTACGCTAACAGGGTATCTCAGGTCTTTGTTAATTATTGCACGACGATGTTCCTGAATTCTAATCTTTAAAGGGCGCGCAGTGCTGCCCACATAGATGATGTTACATTTGCAGCCCAGCACATAGACTACATGTGTTGTGTTGCAGTTAATGAACTCATTGATCTTATAGTTCTTAGAAGAGTTGTATGCGAAATCACATGTCCTATTTAGGCCAAAGGGGCATATGTTACACGAGTCACAATTAAAGAAACCCTTGGGTTTCGAAGGAAACCAAGTGTTGCGTTGAGTGGTCACATAGCTACTACACAGGGTATCTCTGAGGGACTTCCCCTTTCGATAGGTAATAAGAGGTTTGTCAGGTACTACCTTAGAGAGACCCTGAATGCCCTTGAGAATACTCCAGTTTTTTTTGAGAATACCATATACCTTACTACTGTTGGTATTATACTGGGTTACAAATCTTAGGTGGCAGTCACTTCTCTTTTTAGAGGAAAGGTTCTTGTCCTTAATACATAGTGTATCCTCCCTTTTTAGTTTGCTCGCCCTTTGTGCCGCAGTTTGGACAATGTTTTTTCGGTAGCCCCTTTTCAAAAATCTGTTACTTGTTAGCTCGATGTTTTTAGTGAAGGTGCTCTCGTCACTACAGTTCCTTCTTATTCTTGTCATCTCCTCGAATGTGGGGAAAATTAGGATTCTTAAGCCTCTCTGTATTTTTTTGTTGTTTAAATACTGTTCTAAAGTAACCCCATCCCACCATCGGGATAGTTCCAATTTCTTTAAGCGTTCCAATTTTAGGAAAAGGGCTATTAAACAAATCCTGGGGAAAGTCAGTCATGGCTTGTAGGATGAAGGATACAGGAGCCTTCAGGGCAGTGACTGGAAATATTAAAACAGTTGGTATAAAATCTAATGCTGTAATTACCATCATCAGCCAGGAAGCCTGGGTTAACCACTTTAACGTAGTCTACGGGTCTGAGACCCTAGACCAGCTTGCCAGGGAGGAGGTGCCCTTCCCTTTAGCTCTGGAATTTACCCTAGCTGAGGTTAGGGAAGCGATCAAAAGGAGCCCCTTAAACAAGTCCTCAGGGCCAGATGAGGATTTGTACAAATCAGTACCCGAATTGTGGTCCCCCTTGTTGAGTAATTGTTTCAAAGACAGCCCTCCCTCAATCATGGCAATCTGTCGCCATTGTGCCTATTTTTAAGAAGGGCAACCCTCAATCCCCAGAGTGCTACCAACCAATATCCTTGTTGGAGTCGGCTGTTAAAATGGTGGGGAGAGGTGTTCTGGAATGCCTTTCAGCTTGGGTCAGGGAGTCTGACATTCTGTCAGAGGTGCAGTATAAATTCCGTGAGGGGCTCGGCGCAGTATAGCAATGCTGGAATTTGCACCTTCACATCAGCAAATATACTGTTGCTAAGCAGGGCTCCATCTGCCTGGCCTTCATGGACCACTCCTGCGCCTTTAACAGTGTGGTGAGGTCCAGACTACGGGAGACCCTGACTAATTTAGGGGTGGATGATGACTTAGTTCAGTTCGAGATCTTTATAGTATGATCTATCTGCCTCAGTCAGGTTGAGCGGATAGATTGCATTAAGTTGGGGACAGGGGTGCATCAGTGATGTGTGCTAGTTCCTCTGTTGTATATTAATGGCTCAGGTGCTGCCCTGTCTAATAAAGTTTCTGACGCTCCCTCTATTGGCAGGAAAAAGGTTCCTATTTTCAGTGGTTAATTTGTAAAAAAAAACAAGTGCCAGGGCTCTCATCAGGAGGCAGCTTGTACCACCCATTTCTCCTGTTAGTCTCACCTAAAACAGGACCAACTGCTACCCACGAAAGTTGGCAGAGTATGTGGCGTAATGGCCAGAGCAGCAGACTTTGGAGCTGGGGAACCAGGCTCGAGTCTCCAAGTCGGCTCAACATCCTGTGATTCTGATGAAATCGCTTAATCTCCCTTAAATGAATGCGTACAAAGCGCCGGTGCTCAGCACCAGAAACCACTGGCTCAAATTAAGCACTTCTTATTTTACTGTATGCAGACGATTTAGTCCTACTCTCGAGAACTCCCAACAGCCATAACATCTTATTTCAAGAAATTATCATCTCTATGGGGTCACTTGGACTTATTACTAATCAATCCAAAACCTTTCTTATGGCCTGTGATCTTAGGCAAACTAAGATGTGGGGTATATTGTTACAAGGACACCCTTTTGCTCTATCCCAGGATTTTTCATATGTGGGTGTTGTCTTTGATGCAAGGCGTACCTGGAGTCCATGTACTGCCAAAATCCGCCAGAAATTCGGCAGCTCGGCAGGGTACGTTTGTAATCTTGCCAGTTGCATTAGTCAAAAAGACAGTGGCACCTTTGCAGGAGGTTTGTAGAAACAGTGTCTTCCAATTTTGACGTATGGCTGAGACATCTGGGGACACTCCAACACAAACCATTTTCAGGGCAAACAAAACAGGGTGTTGAGAAGACTACTGGGCGGCTCACCTGTGTGCTCTACATTCATTCTGTGCCAGGAGCTCGGGGTAGATTACATGGAAAATACCATCAAACTGCCCCCCCCCCCCCCCCGCTCCTGTGGTGCTCGATTTGGATAAATTCACATGCCTCTTTTAATATGGAGATTGTCAAGGATTGTCTTTTTTATTTCAGAAAGGCCTGAATATCCCCTGGCTTAATTATATCTATAAAGACCAAGCTGACGTATCTGGGAAGGCTGCACCTATTTTAGATCGAGCCTAGCGCAGCGCGCATGCACTTCTCTAGGAAAGGGCCTCTTGGAATCACTTCAGACTTCCAAGAGACTTCTCTCCGTGGGTCTGCCTCCTCCCACACATCCCACTGGCCTTTGCTTGTGGCTTTCAATAATGAAAGCACGCAAATGGCCAAAGACAGGTGCATGTCCCGCCTTTCCTCAAAACGTTCACTCCCATGGCCTAGGGGTCTCGGGAGCAAGCAGCTGCGTGCATTGTGCCAGCTACATTCCTCCAAGATCGTTATCTTGGCTTTTGCGGCCTCGCTTGTTTTTTAACGTTAAAGCTGATTTATTGGAGTGCTTTTCACCTCCCCCACTTCTCAAGTGTCCTCGGTAATTGGCCGATGGCGGCCTTGCTGAGTTACTGATTATAAACACAGGCTGGTTTAAAGTGTGGACAGGGACTAGATCTAAGACGCCACAAGCTGTCGTTTTATTTCCTTTACCTTTCATGCCGGAGTTACGGGAGTTGCCTTTCAGAACGCACAAAGTGCCACCCTGCTTTCTTTGAAATATTTGTCTGTTACCAGGGAAGCCTGCATGGGTAACTGCATTTTTAGTGTTCGATGCCTAGGGCGTTTCTAACATTTTCGAATCATCGCATATTCAGGGATACTTGCACCCGACCCATTTTACAATGTAATTTTTTCTCGGGACTGAGATTAATTTACTGTTCAAACCCGGAGAAGGGTATTTTTTCTGAAGGGGGCCAGGCATTTTCCTAGAGACACCAAACACGTGGGCACTGCTGCAGATGAGTGTTGTTCCCTATTTACACCTTTACACTTCACCACAGCCAGTTCTGAGAACAATGTGCCGCCCTGCTTTTCTTTAAAAGCATTTATTTGCTTTATTAGCATTTGCGTCATGCCGCACTTTATCTTCAGAGGTTTAAAGCTAATGAGTGGCGTGCTGCAATTCCTACAAATAAAAATAAATAGAAAAAAATCGGGCAGACTCTGCATTTCTTTTCCATTTATTTATTTTTGTAGCAATCTTGGATAGCTGCGCTTTAGCTTTAAACATCTAAAGCAGGGCGTGACGCGATTTCTACAAACGTAAATAAATAGAAAAAAATGCAACGGCCGCCTGCCTTTTTTTAAATTATTTACTTTTGTAGCAATTCTTTTCTAACAAGGTGTCTGACATGCTTCATGTTTTAACAATGCGGCCGTGATGGCCTTATGTATTATTTTTCACCACACGCCTGACCCGCTTTTAACATGCCGGCTGGCCATGCTGCTGTTATTATGTGTTGGTTTTCAACACAGTACCAGGTGTGCTTCATGTTTTTACGATACGCAGCTGGTGGGCTCTACGCTCACCATAACTTTGTTATATGGCTGAAAGGAGTACCTCCGCTCGTTACTGAGATTAAGGCACTCACAATGTTTACAAACGAATTCTCCTGCATGCCACTTGAAACCAAGGGGCATATTAGCAAGAACCCCGTTACAATTATTGCTGTTTTAGTGGCAGGAAACGGCCGCTAAAATGGAAATAATGGGCTCGCTAATATGCATTATAGAATTCCAATAGAAGTCCAGGTTAGATGTGCAGGACATCTAACCTGGGCTTCTATTGGAATTCTATAACGCATATTAGCAAGCCCATTATCGACATTTTAGGGGCAGTTTCCTGACGCTAAACGGCGATAATTTTAACGAGGTTCTTGCTAATATGCCCCCGAGTTTCTTGCCTTTCCATTTAACATGGGCTTGTTTATTACCTTTTTATTGCGTCTGTATGCATGGCTGCCTGTGAGTGTTTGCACGCCTATGTGTCTGTGTGTGTGCCTGTGACTGCTTGTGTGTGTGACATTTGGAATTCAATAGGTCTCACATTTACGAGAGTTTCAGCTATTATCATTGCAAATGACAATGCCTTTTATTTATGTGTTGGATTTTAAAACATAAATAAAAGGCATTGTCATTTACAATGCCAATAGATTAAACTCGTGCAAATGCGGGACCTGTTGCATTGCAAATGCAACAGCATTGCAAGGACAAAAAAGCTAGGAGACATTTTTATATTAATTCATTTTTCAATAAGGTTGTTCAGTCGTACAAAATGTCTTCTTAAAGTAACAAAATAAGGTAAAAAAAAAGGCTTATGACACTTCTTTATAATAACTTTCCAACATGCTGCACATCAGCCATAATGCTCTACAACATATCTTGATAACATTTGCAAAGCTAATAGCTCTGCCTAAACACGTATATGGTCCCAAAGGCAAGACCTATTGGCTATGCCAACCCTTGTTCTGAGCCTGATATTATGACCAAAACTGACATTGCCCGGGTAAAAACGACATTCAAATCGAAGAAGTGCTGCTTCAGAGAGGATCATGAACTTATGAAACCTTCTGTAAGGGAGAACGTTGTGCTCCATAGTACAACAGCCTTTGAGCCGTCCTTGGAATGAATTGAAAGTACCTGGGAAAGAATTCTACTCACCCACCTTAGACTGGGTTTTAAAAGATGGCATCTGGGTTTCCCTCATGGGCCTTTTGACCCATCCAAATTACTGCTATGCCTATGCGACAAATCCTCGCCTTAGAATCTGTTGCATTTTACTTTTTAATGCCCATTTTATCTTGATTTTAACAAAAGGTTTTTAATCCGAATAATTAGCGCTCATGGCATTAGAAGTCCTGTGGTAGCCTTGGCCCATTTACAACAGCTTGACTCCACATTTATTTGTGTAAATATCTGTTCCTTTTTAAAATTGGCTTTCAACAAAAGGAAACCAATGCTGTTTTTCATGAAGTACACATTTCCTTGGGGCAGTCTGTGTAGCTCTTTAAAAAATGCTGTAATGTTGCCATGTATCTTATACATATATTTTTGTATGTTCTCTGGTAATCGTCATGTCAAAATCATGTAATTGTTTTGTATTTTGCACCTGCCCTTCATTTGATTTTGCTATGCTGGGCATAATATAGCTTTACATGAGGTCTGACATAGCACCAGTACATAGCCCCAATGTGTCTCCCTGGTTGCCCTTTCAGGCCTCTCTTTTTTAAATTCTCAAGTATGAATCAGTGTTTTGTACTTTTCGATGTTTTTATCTTAGTGTAATGGGCTGTTTTGAGTCTTGTGTTAATAATGTGTTTCCGATGTACTTTTGTGGTTACCCTAGTAACCGAAATAAAGTTGGACTTGACCTGTATTTTTCCATTAATAAATCGTACAATTTATTTTGTGCAACAAATTATGCATTAAAAAGCAATAAAAAGAGTGTATAAGTGTTGTTTTGAAATTAATAATGTGATTGATGCTGTGTAAGTAACGCTTTTTGTGCTGCAAATGTATGTAAAATCATGCAATTAATTTGTTTGTTTTCTTCGTTCAGACATAATAAAAGAATGCTATAGGGAAAGAGCCAGTCACAATCTTTTCGTCTTCATCTTCCACTTAGGATTTCAGACTTTTCGGCTTGTTCCTTAGAGAGGACTAGATGCTCTCTGTCCTTTGTGTATTCAGGCCTATTTACTATGCTATTAATCTGATTAATTACCAAATGTGCTGTGGCAACATGCTTTCTTAAAGGTACATAGCCTTCTGCATTACTATGATTTAGTGTTATGCCAATTCCCTTGACTCTAATGACTTTTGCTTTCTGTAATAATATTAGTTAAATAACTCCACAGATACTGAAAACTGTAAAAGCCTTGTTGTGCAGGTTTTCTTAATAATCTTGACTGAGCGATTCCCCCTTTCCTGTCCATCGATCCTCCGTGTAAATTAGGGGTGCGTGTTGACACCTGAATAACTTAAAAAACATTTAGCAGGATGATTTCCAAGCTAAAAAGGTTTGAAGATTTTGTGAATATTTTTCCTTAGTACTATATAACTTGGGCTCATTATATTCTAGTTTTACAGGTATTTGTATATAATATTAAGGTACAGTATGTTTTGTTTATTGTTATAATGGGAAGATGTGTGTCGAGTTGTTTTCCTTATTGTTGCTCCACTGAGCCACCACAGTGTGTCTGTATCATGTAGTCCTTTTTAGTTTGTTTGAAGGTCGTTCCCTTAAGGACAGTTACAGATAAGAATTGAAGAAAACTGCATCGGTTGCCAGGTCTGTAGTAAAGATTTGAGTTCTTCCCTACATTCGTGAGACATTTCATTTGTACGCAAGAAGCGCCTCACTAAAATAGACACGCAAATTGGCTTACATCCAATTAACACATTTAATTTACTTGTAAATCCCTAGTACAGTGGTACTACATGTACCCAGAACCTGTAAATTAAATGCTATGAGTGGGCCTGCAGCACTTATTAAATTTAAATATGTCTCAGTACTGCCATTGCAGCCTGTGTGTGCCATTTCAGCCTAGCAAAACAAACCTTTTGCCAGGCATAAACCTTCCTTATTTTTTTTATAAACAGGCTTATTATTTTAATACAATAGAAAATATAAATATTAAATAACAAGCATGACCCCCCCCCCAAGAAGAGCATAGTCACAAAGCAGTATCATAAGCTTCCCATCACAGCCAGACATCATCTGAACCCGAATGCATGCACATGAGAGCATTGTTATAGCAAGGCGCCACGCCCAAAGCTGTCCGAACACTTGCCCCCATATCTTTATGTGTTTCCTTGGGCAGTCTTCATACACTGGTTTCTCCTGTTGTGCACATTAATCCACCCGTCAGCACCATTGAGCCAGGGAGGGCGGGATGAGCATTTTCCACCTCTGGGCTTTGCAATCAGCCTAGCTTTGCCGACCAACGCCCGATCCGCTCTCATCCCTCCATCCCTTTGAAAATCCCTAGCAAGGCAATCTTCGGGGACAGCACCACTTCCCAGCCCAACATCCGCAACAGTATCTGACCCACTTCTCCCCAGTAACTGGCAATCAATGGGGGATGTATGTCATTACTACGCATGCCTTTACAACTCATGCCTTTCCCACGCAAGTTTTACAACGCAAGTCGTTACAACGACTTGCGTTGGGGGGCGCTGGATAGAGAATAGTTTAATTTACTATTCCAACTCCAGTCCCCGTGGATAGTAGGGAAGGAGTTGGATAGTAAATTAAACTATTCCCTATCCTACAGCGCCCCCCAGCGCAAGTCCTTGTAACGCTTGCGTTGTAAAAGTTGCGTGGTAAAGGTACTGCGTGGTAAAAGTTGCGTTGTAAACGCTGTTCCCCATCAAGGGGCTCATCCGTACCATGTGATAGAAGTCCACCGGTTAATGGGAACACCTGAAACATGCAGGACTAAGGAGGAGACATGTGCGATACAAGAGAATGGGAGATAGGTGCAATGGCGGTAGTATACCTGCATTAACCTTCGCCTAGATGAGATTGTTATAGTGCAGAGGGGACAACCTGACGTCCTGCCAGTCTTCCTCCTCCAGGGCTCCAACCCATTCCTCCCACTGAGTCTTCAGTGGTACAAACATGTCTGGGGGCATAAATGACCAGGGATCGGTAGATTTGCGAGATCTCCTCCTTGGACACTGCACCCATCAGTAGCCTGACCTCTAGAGTACTGTGTTCAGGGAGTTCCATGTCCACAGCAATGTGTGCATGTAGTGAGTGTCAAAGTTGCAGATATTTATGGAATAGTGTGGATGACAGTGCAAATGCCAACTGAAGTATGTATATGGCCACCAGACCAGACACCCCCTAACAGGGAGATACCAATCAAGTCCCATTTGGCGAAGCCATTTAGGCCAGCAGTCTCTTGCAACCAAGTCTCTCTCCATAAAGGGGTCTGCATTGTAAGTTTAGCATCCCAACCCATGTGTTGGAGAGCTGCACACCAGCAGAGTAGGACCACATGGTTAACCTTGGGTAGCGTTCGGGTAATGGGGGTACCATATAACATGCACAGCACTAAAAGGCCATTGAGACTAGTTTGACCCTGTATGCTGGTCCAGACCAGCCCACACTAAAGTAGTCATTGATGACTAGGATCTAGGACGCCAGATAGTAGAATAGAGGTTGGTCATGCCCAAACCCCCGTTATACGTAACTTGTTGGCATTTGGTCAGTGCCACTCTCGTTCTGGATTTGTTCCCCAGGAATGTTGTAGCTATAGTATCCATCTCCCAGAACCAATAACGAGGTATCACCCGCAGGAAGTTTTAGAAAAGGTACAGGAACCATGGCAAAACCATCATTTTATATAGTGCCACCCTACCCACCACATTGAGTGGGAGAGGCCCCCTCTTCTTTAGGTCGGCTTTCACCCTTTGGACCAATGGAGTAAAGTTAAGACTCCATTACAGCTCTGAAAGAAGGGCGATTGAATTCAAAGGTATCGAAAGTTTAAGCACCACACGGGGATGGATGTCTGCCATTTGAAGCACTCCTGAGTTGAGTGAAGGGTAACCAGCACAGATTTAGCACAGTTAACATGTAGTTCCAAAGCCTTTCCATAAACCTGAAGAATTTGCATGAAGCGTGGACCCTTCACAGGCGGGTCGGTCATAAATAATAAAACGTAATTCGCGCACAGAGCAATTCGATCCTTGTGGCTTGTCACCCACAACCAGCCTTGTATTTGCACATCAACAGCGGATAAGCCTCGCCAAAGGCTCAATAACAAGAGCAAAGAGGAGGGGTAGAAGGGACAGTCCTGCCTGGTTCCTGAAAGAATAGGGATCGGATCAGAGACCATAGCATTAATTGGCACCCTTGTAAATGATTAGGAATGTAGCAGTTTGACATACCTGCAGAAGTGAGGTACCAAGCCTGCCATGTGAAGGACTTAAATCAAGAAGGTCCAGTCCAGTGTGTCAAATGCCTTTTTGAAGTCAATAAGTAGAAGGACGCTGGAACATGGCAGCAACTGTCGGTGTGCCAAAGCTACGTGGGCTCTCCTCAGGCAGTGCCAGTTAGCCTCTGGATGGTATAAAGCCACACTGATCCAGGTGGATAAGAATAGTCAGAGCACTTTTTAACCGTAGCAAGGTTCTTGGAAAATAATTTGATATCCGTATTAATCAGAAAGATGGGCCGATACGCAGCGCATGTGTTGGGCGCTGGACCCGGTTTAGGGATAACCACTATGGTGGCCATATTGAGCTCCGTCGGGCAGTGGCCTGCTTTAGCTGCTTCCTCATAAGGTGATAGAAAGTGCAGGGAGAGGATGTCACTGCAGGCGCTGTAAAATTCTGCAGGGTAGTCTCCTGGGACAGGTGTCTTTCCTGTAGGCAGGTCAGAGATAGCTGTCGCGATTTCTTCGGGCGGTATTCGAGTGGTCAATCACCTGCCTTAGAGCCCAAGATACTGTGGGTAGGAGCATGCTACCCGACAGCGGGGAGGCTCTCTCACCTTCTGGCCAAGGGACATCAGCATAGAGCCATCAATAGAAGTTGGCAAAGGCCTGCACTATGTCAGGCATACTCCTAGAGTCTAAGACTTCAGGGATTACCCGGGATGCCATGGGTCTGGTGGCCAGCCAGTAGAGTAGTCTGCCATTTATGTCGCCCTGTTCATAAACCCTTGCCATGGAGGCCCGCCAAACCTGGTGTGTCTCCTCTAGAGATATCTGCCGTGGCTCCACATGGGCAATGGCAAGTGGACAAGAAGATTCACCCTGAGGGTCATCTGGAAAGAGCCCCTCCAGGCGCAGTATCTGGGCCTCCAACAGGATCATGTGTTGGGAGTTTTTCTTTCTCTTTCCTCAGTATAAAACTTATGGCCTGCCCTCTGATGGTTGCCTTGCCTGCTGCCCACAGGGTACCAGCTTACTCGACTGTGCCCTGGTTGACCTGACAGTATGCCGTTAACTCTTCAGCTAGTGTGCAGGAGGAATTTTCGTCTTTAAGATACCAGGCATTGAGGCACCAAATGGGCCGCTGGTGGGGGGTGCCCTAGCCGAGGTCGAGAAGTATGGGGTAGAGGTCAGATATTCCCCAGGGGAGTATCTGTACATCGGAGACAGGCAAGCAGTCAGCGACTGGCAGAAGTATAAGATCGATGCAAGCATGGGTGTGTTGGGCTGCTGATGTAAATGTGTATTGCCATTGGCACGGGTGCCATATCCTCAGGGCTTAATTTGTGCCTGTGGTTTCCGGTGCTTGGCACCGGCACTCATTTTTCATGGCCCCGTCTACACCAGAGTGCCACTGCCAACTCACATCAACAACTCAACTGCACGTGATATGTCACAGTATATATAATTGACTCACAGCAGTGTTGTTCACGCTCTATCACAGTCTCCCGAGTCTCCGGTGAAGAGTGTTGCTGTGCTGAGCCAATAATAGATCCATATCTGTGGTTCTGTTTGAATTTACCTTCAGTTCAGTGTTGCTGGTTGGTGGGCCACTGATTGGGCTGGATTTGGTTCTGTGGGGTAGGGGCTGGGGCAGCCTGTGTAACCTTTTTTCAAAATTCCATGCCCCGGCTGCCACACACGCACTGCACGAGTCACCGCCAGTTCAGCACAACGTATTAAAGTATTTGAAGCAGCCAGTGTGTCGTGCTTCAGTGTGTGTGCAGCAGCAGGCCTAAGAAAGGCAGTGCCACCAGTAACCCAGTAAGTACCCAAACCAAAGGCGCACCGGGGGATTGCCCGGTCACCGTGTTTGGTGAGTCCAAGCAATCATACAGCTGGCACCGTGTGCAATGCTCTGGGCCTGGAGGCTGGAAGAAGGGCAGGGCATTGCCCTTTGGCCATAACCCCTTTCTGTCTAATCGTTGACATACTTGACTGTTGAATCACATGAAATGCTGTTTTTCCGTGCATTTTTCTTCTCTTTCTGATATACTTTGGTTTTGGTATTTTAATACCTGTTCTCCCCAGTGTGCAATATGGCGTGGTGTGCCTGTTGAAAGTTTATTTCGTACGTCATTTAGCCTCGTGCTCGTGGCTCAGGTTGTTTGAGCAGTGGTGTAGTTGCTGTTGTGGTGTGCACCCTTCACCCGCGTGACACCCACCGGTAATGGAACGATGCTACACATTCTAGTTAACACATGGCCACCTCCGTAGTGAGTGCAGGACAACGCGTACAGACCCCTTAGTTGTGTTTGTTTGCTGACAGTGGCACACACTCCATGCATTATTCACTTGGTATTTTTTTTCATAAATGATACAGGTCGAAATACCTGTTGTGCGAGCAGCCAAACCGGTCTGTGGAGTCAATCCCTGTGAATACCGCTGGTTTCAGCAAAGCCCTGCTCAAGTTCCATCCGCCGCCGTGGGCAAGTTTTTCATTAGGTCTCGCCTAGACGAAAGCAAAAGCGAAGCTTTTGCTGTCTAGGGAGACAACTTATGTTGCCGCTTTCTGGGGAATGTCGGGGAATGTGGACAGCAGACTGTTTCGAATTTCTTCTGCTGGAGATTAGACCTCGTGAGCGCGCCTTGACTGCATCTAATGCGTGTGTGTTTTTTTTTTTAACGTGGGCCGGGCGCTTGCTTTAGTCAGTTTCACTTTCAAAGTGCACGCGTCAATGGGTCTGTTTGTTCATGTGGAGTGCCTTTTGACCTCGTGAGCGCGCTTTGCCTGCATCTAATGTGCACACGCACGTACACATACAGAGACATTCCCCCCGCCCTGCCGCATACACAGAAGCGCCCCCGGCCGCCGCATACATACAGAGACATCTCCCCCCTCCCCCGCCCCCGCCGCAGCTCTCCCCCGCCCTCCCCCGCCCCCGCCGCAGCTCTCCCCCCCCTCCCCCGCCCCCGCCGCAGCTGTCCCCCCCACCTGACAACACTCACCGGCACCGGGCTCTGCTGGCGGGGGCTACACGAGAGCTCCCGCTCCTCGGGGCTCTTTCCGCAGCACTTCTCTTTGCTCCCGGTGTGACTCCTCGGCTCTGCAGCTCTTCTCCGGGGCCGCGGGACAAAAGCTACTCCTCTGCGCAGGCGGCTCCGGGGCTCTCCGAAGCTCACGGGAGCCCCGGGCCGCGGGAAGACTTTTCCTCTCCTTTCTCGGGTGCTCGAGGAGGCGGGACTTCCGGCCGGGCCGCGATGCAATTGGCTGGCCGGCCGGGCGGCTGGGCATTGTAGGCGGGGGTTGAACTCACCGCCAGTCCGAATCCATCCCATCCACCATTCTTCTCCAGGCATTCGCGCTTCTCCTGCTCCAGGTAGTGGTTTTCCCCGGCTTTCTTTCGTTCTCTTCCGCTGCTCTTGGTTTCTTTTTCTCTCCACCCTCTCCTTCCACCCTGTTCTCTCTCTCTGGTTGCCTCCTTCCCACAGAAATCCGATGACAGGCAAACCCACAACTGCAAGCATCAGTCTACCTTCGTGACCTAAAGGGCCACGAAGCATGGGTTCTAGCAGGCTCTCTTGGCCCCCCCAAAAAACCGCAATAGGCTCAGTAGATATGTACAGTCACACCGAAGGCTGAACTAAGACAGCCACCCTTCTGAAAATTTGAGGTTCAGCAATTTAAGCCATGCCTCCCTCGCGCCCTGCGGTGAATAATTCAGTTGGCTTTCTCCCACACACCCCTGACACAGTTACGTACAATGTGAGCTAGGGAAAATAACGTAAAGGGTTAAGCAATGTGAATAGAGTGCTACTCAATCGCGCTTTTCAGTTTATCACAATAAAAACATGTTATTTAAAACATCCCAAGCGTGGTAAATGTTTAAGTTGACATTGGAAGGGGACATTTTGTAATATAAGAAGAAAAAAAAGTTGTAAATCATATTCCATGCTGATTCGTGCGCCAAAAAGCTGAGCTTCACTTTTAATTTTCTCTCATTACATACACTAAAATGTTCCGTTTTAGCTTTTAAAACACTTTTGACATGTAAATTGGCAACATTTCCTTCATTTCAGAGATACTTCGGATGGGCACTGAGAAAGTTTCAATCCTTCTTGCCCCTAAACACAACGTCAAGTCCCTCAAAGAATAGTAATGTAGCTATAGCATTGTAATGTATTTATTGTATTGTGAAATTGTACAATGCTTACTGCTCTGAAGAGGTGTTGAAGCGCTTGGCAGACTGGTAGCACGCTACTCGATGCAGCCCCGAACTCGTTTTTCATGCTATTAGTAAGTATTTCAGTTTGCCCTACATTAAGTCACACTATTCGAGAATGCCTGACTAATTATTGAATGGTGTTTATTGTCTAAAGGAAGTTAGTTGTTATCGTTATTTTACGCCGATGTTTTAGTTATTGAAATGTTATATTCTAGTTATCTTTTTAATTTGGGGATAAAAGGGGAGTAAGCAGTCAAGTGTGTGTGCCCTTCCATACATAATTAGTTGCCTAGAGCTATCGAAAGGGCACTGTGTTAGCTTTGTAGTATATATGTAGTGATTTAGCACATGCCTATTCATGCTGGGTCATTTAAACTAGAGCGAGGATTCAATGGGGTTTAGCAAGGAAAGTTGACAAATATGGACAGATGAGTTATGGACACAGATTCAGGTTAAAAGGTCTAGGAATAGGTCTTTTCTAATACATCTGGATTTGGCAGTAGTTCCTTTGTGAATTCATGCCGCCAGCACAAGTACTACAGGAATTAGCAGAACGAGGAGAAATGGACAAAGTCGAGGTCAGTTTGGTATTTATTTTTAATTTTTAGAGATGTATTAATTTACTAAGCGTTCTTGGGGGTTTACATGGTACTGTACTTGGTTTGTCTATCTTTTTTATTTTTATGGAAATATTCAGCACTTCCCGGCTCTGAGAGCTGTCCCCGACTTTACACAGGGCTGCCATATATTACTAGCACAAGAACCCTTGGCAAAGAAAATTGTTGTGAATTCAATTTGCCGACTCATATAAACATAGTCATTCTAAAAAGCTTTTGACGTGCTGCTTGCACAAATGCTATTTGTCACATTAAAGTCTGCCCCATAAGATTAGCCGGTGATGAGAAAAAGTAGAAAACAAGCATTTGCAATGCAATAGGTCTCACCTTTGCGAAAGTTTGAGCTATTGGCATTGTATGCCTTTTATTTATTTTTTGGAAACCTGCAAGCAGTGCGTAAACACGCACTTTGTACTTAAAGTCGTTGCTTACAAGAAGCAAGGCTGGCAGTAACTGCGAATCTTTTACTGCCAGCCTTGCTTCTCGTACGCAAAGACTATAAGTGCAAAGTGTGTGTTTACGCACCGCTTACAGGTTTCCAAAACACATAAATGAAAGGCACTGTCATTTCCAATGCCAATAGCTCAAACTCTCACAAAGGCGAGACCTATTGCATTGCAAATGCTTGTTTTATTTCTGCCCTTGTCCTTGTCGCAGTCCACACACAACACTATCTACTCATGCAGTGCCAGCTGTATAGGTAAAGTAGGGTTTACTAGCAGTGTTGCACCCTCTCTCTGTGTTTAATTGGCGTCATGGCCGGCTCTAGGGCAGTGCGACCGGTACCACCACACCAGGTGCTGACTTCAGGGAGCGCCGCGTTTGCAAGTTTATTTTCGTTTTTAAAGCTTTTGCTGCCACGCTCCTTGCCTTCAGCAATTTCCTGGCAATAATAACGTTTTCAAGATAACTTCGCGATTAATGTTCTTTCTGGAGAGCAATGGGAGTTGTTTCTAGTTGAGGATTTGACTCATCATAAGGTAGTGCATGTGGTACCCCGGCACGGGGTGGGTGCACTCGTAGCTTAGGGGGAGAGAGACCAAGGGAAGTCCCTGGGACGTGCGGTTGGGGCTGCAACCATCTTCTTAGGGCCAGGGGCAAGGTAGGCCTAACTACTGACGGCAGAGCTGCAAATAAGGACGTCTACTCTGGTGCTCCATTTGTGCAGTCAGCCACGTGCGCTGACGTCACCTTTTATTATATACTCCCCGGTCCACGCCCGGCCCAGGGAGTTGAGTGTGTTACAAAGTACTGCAGTGGCTGGGTGGCTCACTACATCCCATTCCACATAACAACTTTGAATAACAAATAGAACAGAATGTCACTCAGGCAACTTCCGGAGACCGCCACCTGTACCTGTCCTCCAGCATCAACCATGGTCGGCCTTCCTCCGGAAACTCTAACACAGAAAATCTTGCAGCCTGGTAATTGGCTCTGGATTGTGGCGTAGCCCGTAGTGATGGTGCCTGCTCCGGTCCGCTCCGTTCTCGGCACCCCGGTGGTTGCTGTCGCGACTGTGGTCAGGATCACTTCGCTCGAACACGCCCCTGGGTCTTTCAGGGGAAGCCCGAACTGTCTGGCTCATTTCCTTTGGCACATCTGCTTCTCCTTCTTCCCACACCTCCATTTCCGGCTCCCCTGCCGTCTCACTTGGACCAGGAGCCTTTTTGAACCATGACACATTACGGGTTATATGCTGCTTTCCTTTCTCCGCAACAATGAGAGTACCTTTGATCCGCACCAGCTTCCATCGATCAGTCTCGAACGGTGTGCGAAACTTGGAGCCTGGGTGTCGATCTTTTAACACCACGTAGTCTCCTACCTGGATGTCGGCACGCCGAGACCCTCTTTTCTTACTGGCCCGGTCATTGTTACTTTGGCAGTGGGCCTGGGACCGCTCCACCTCCGGATCGGCATGGGACCACCCTGCGCTGCTAGGTATGCCATCACGCACTGCTCTTTTTAGCACGAGATCGTGGGGCACACATTTGGTCGTGCAGTGCGGGGTTTGATGGTAGGCCCTCAAAAAATGGTGCAGGCATTTTTCCAGATTGATACCTTGGGCCACTCCAATCTGTAGGGCTTTGTTCAGTATGCTAATGAAGCGCTCAACATCTCCGTTGGCTTGAGGCCATTGAGGTGTTATTTTCCGATGTTGTATGCCATGCTGGTCAAGGAAATCGCGGAATTTCTGTCTCTGGAACGGCGGCCCATTGTCTGTACGGAGCTCCTCCGGCAGGCCCAGCAGAGCAAAAGTCTTCTCCAGGGCAGGCTGAAGGCATTCAAAGGCCATCGAGGCGACTACCTCCACTACCGGGAACTTTGAATGGCTGTCCACGAGCACCGCCATTTGTCTCCCATCTGGAAAACTCCCAAAGTCCAAACTCACTCGCACCCAATGTGACATACTGGGGCCTTCTGTTATGATTGGCGCTTCAGGCGGGTCAGCCCCCGTTATCAGGCACGCATGGCACCTCCTTACTTTGTCCTCCACAAGCTGATCCATACCAGGAAACCATACTTTAACTCGCAGGCGGGCCTTGGTCTTCTCAACCCTCTGGTGCCCCCTGATGCGCCAGTTCTACCGTCCGACCTCGTAGTGCTGCCGGTATTACTATGCGCGGGCCCTGCAAGATTATGCCGTCCCAAGCCGCACTCAGCTCTTCTCGGCACTTCCACATGCTCTTTTTAAAAAAAAAATGTTTATTATTGATTTTACAAAGCAGTGAACCAGACATCATAAAGTGACATAGCAGCATATCCGCACATGACTCAATTACATACATGTACAACCACTGCAAGGTACTATACATCGACAGTGTCAGGCATCCACAATAATCTTTTCATGTCAATACACAGTGGTCCAGTAACATTACGCTAAGTCTTGTGCTGTAGACCAATATAGAGCATTCTCAACATTCTTGCCCCCATCAGTAACCTAGTCAATCAGATCATTATTTGTCAAATCTATCAGGATCCCACAGAATTATAACATCCTAACAAAAACTACTACCCAACCTCCCCTCCCTCCCCACATGCCCCACCGTAACTATCTAACAATAGGACTTGCATATTGTCCGTATCCGTTGTTATGTAAAACTTGGTTTCACAGTCTGTCGCCCATGTTCTACACCTTCATGCGATCCTACCTAGCAAAGCTCATAGATAATGCAGGGGGGGTGGGTTCCACGCATCTCACACCTGCGAATTAAGTCCCCATTCCACATGCTCTCCTAGTATACCTTGTCGTCAGCCGATCTTCGGTCATTTCCACTTAGAAACCACTTCTACTGATGATCACGTAGCGTGCGGGCAACAGCCTGTAAACATTCATCTTGCAGAGATGCCGTCCTTATGTCTTCTAGCAGCAGCGCCTGGGTGGGCCTCTTCTAGTGGTTGTCTCACAAATATCTCGGCTCCCTCATCCTCTTCCAGCCCCTCGACTCCACTCGGGGCCATAGGGTGTCGTGACAGATAGTCAGCAGGGTTGCTCGCCCCCGGGCAGTTCACCACCTTAAACCGGTATTGCTGAATCTGAACAGCCCATCTCTCAATTCTCGGAGGCCCAGACCTCGCAGAACCTGCAAAAAGAGGTACCAGCAGCTTGTGGTCCATCACCACTGTGAACGTGTGACCACACAAGTAGATGTTGAAATGTTGACACGCCCAGCGGATGGCCAAAGCTTCCCTCTCAATCTGCGCATATCGGGTTTCCACCACTGTGAGCGCCCGGCTGGCGTATGCAATGGGCACCCACTCATCCTGGTCTGTCCTCTGTAGCAGCATGGCTCCAAGTCCCACCGGGCTGTCATCCACGATCAGCTCCGTGGCCGCTCCCGGCCTAAAGTAGGCTACGGTTGAGCCCTTCAACAGTGCCTTCTTAATGTCAGCAAACGCTTGTGCTTCCTTATCAGTCCACTGCCACGTCGCGTCTTTCTTGGTGATTTGCCGGAGAGGTTCCGAGATAGTAGCCAACCAGGGAATGAACTGGCCACAGTAATTAGCCACCTCTAGGAAACTCTGCACTTTGGACGGTGTTTGAGGAATTGCTGCCATTCTGATGGCCTCCACCTTAGCCGGATCCACCTACAAACCCTGGGCCGAGAACCGATACCCGAAGAACTAAACCTCTGTAGCATAGAAGTCGCACTTTGTTTAATGAAGGGTCAGACCTTGCTCCACCAGGCGCTGAAGAGTGCCTCTCAACCTCACATGGTGCTCCTCCAGCGATTTCGAGAAGATCAGGATGTCATCGTTGACATTGATGACTCCCACTAGGCCAGATAGCGCTTCCCTAACTGCCTCCTGAAACACTTCCGCCGCCGAGGACACCCCAAAACTCAGTCTCTTGAATCGGCTTAACCCCACATGTGTGGAGAAGGTAGTGATATATCGGCTTTCTTCCGCAAGCATCAGTTGATGGTAACCAGAGTTCAAATCCACTTTCGAGAAGCACTGTGCCCCATTTAAGTCTGTTACAATCTCATCTATGGTCGGGGTGATATGCCTCTCCCGGCGGATGGCCTTGTTCGGCAGCCTCATAACCACGCACAGCCTGATGGCCCCGGGCTGCTTCGGCTTGGGGGCTATTACCAGTGGCGACACCCACGGCGTTGGACCAGACACCTTTTCAATTACTCCATCGCGCTCAAGACGGTCCAGCTCAGCTTCAACCAGTGGTCTTAAATGGAACGGCACTCTACGGTGGCGAAGCGCCACCGGCTGGACTGACTCATCAATGTGCAGCTGGACCTCCAGCTGGACCTCCACTCCTTTCAGGCAGCCCAGCCCCCGGAACAGTTCAGGGAATTCTTCGAGAATCCGGTCCGCCCGCAACTGGTGTATGTGTTTCGCAAACATCACCAACCCAAGATACTCGGCCGTGTGGCAACTTAACAACGAGCCGGCCTGATCACAGGTGACATAGAACTTCGTGGCAGTGATTTTATCCTTGTACTTTACCTCTGCATCGATGACCCCCTGCAGCGGAATCGGAGTGGTCCCTCGGTATGTGAGAATTTTGGCTGTAGTCGGCATTAGCCGGGGTCTCGGGCTGAGCCTCCTATACTGATCAGCATCCAGTATGTTCACAGATGCCTCTGTGTCAATCAGCGCCCTGACACAAGACTCTCCTATCCATACTTGGCAAGTGGGAGGTGGTCTCTTGGTAGTGTTCACCCCCCGGATGTGTGAAATGACAAACCCATTGTCCTCCTCATCCTCAGTGCCTGACACTGGCTGACCACGGCTGTCCAAATCTTCCTCTTGCTGTACTGTCTTAGCAGACTTCATGAGTTTCTGTCCGGGAGGCCTACTTCCACCCTGCTGTTTTCCACTCTGGCACACCTTTGCGAAATGTCCATATTTATTGCATTTGAGGCACTGCCTCCCTTGTGCCGGGCACACTCTTTGGGCATGTGCCCCCATGCCCCAGTTACAGCATTCTCGCTTTTGGCGCCTATCCTCATGTTTGGTGCCTGCTCCCGCCCCAAGGCCATATGCTTTTTTTAGCACCTCGACCCTCCCTTTCTTGATGGGCGTCGGGCATATCGGTTGACCCTCAGTCGATTTCTTAGCCAACGCCACCTCCATCTCGCCAGCTCGTGCATCCGCCAGCTCATGCGATCTCCCCAAGACGAGACTGTCCTCCAACATGATTCCCTGCTGGCATAGGATCATTTTGCGCAGCTCGAAGGACTTGCACCCCGCAATCAGCTGGGCCCTGGTCTCAAACGCTCGATCGACCCCCACACAAGTACTAGCCAACTTCCGCAGTCTCGCAAAGAACATGTCAATCGACTCATTGTCGCGTTGTTTCGCCTGCCGCAGCTTAAAATGCTCAAAGTCCGGGTTAACCTGTGGATCAAAATAGCGATTCAGGGCCTTGACCACCTTTTGACAGTCATTACTATCACCAGTGTCAGGCAGATCCTGGAACAATTCATAGAATTCATCGCCACCCATCAACAGCATCAACGATCTCTTCACCGGGTTGTCAGTCTCTCGTGTGGCGACAGAGACGTTTTTCCAGCTGCCCCAGCCACTTCCTCCAGCGCGGAGCTGCCGTTGCAGGGTCCGCAAGCTGGCTGAACTCAAGGAGGGTCTTAGCGGCCGTGCAGCTCGGCCACCCTCCAGTCGCCCCGGAGGCAGCTGCCCTCTCTGGTGAATACGGCATCACTGCTGAGTGTTACACTCCACACCGCCGGGGCCACTGCTGGCCGCTGACTCGACGACCCTCCGACCCCGCCAGGCCACGCCTCCCCTTCTCCAAGCAGGCACAGTCATCGTCCACCTCTCAGTGCTGCACTGTGTGGGTTGCCACCGCTGCCGACTGCTAGGCATCCACCACAACTTTCACCCCCCAGCGGGTTCAAACAGTCCCACCGAAGGCACAGGTCAACCTACGCACCTGACACGTCGCCGCGGGGTCCGCTCTCACCTCATTGCCAATGTGGTACCCCGGCATAGGGGGGTGCACTCATAGCTTAGGGGGAGAGAGACCAAGGGAAGTCCCTGGGACGTGCGGTCGGGCTGCAACCGTCTTCTTAGGCCAGGGGCAAGGTAGGTCTAACTACTGACGGCAGGGATGCAATAAGGGACGTCTACTCTGGTGCTCCGTTCATGCAGTCAGCCACGTGCGCTGATGTCACCTTTTATTATATACTCCCTGGTCCGTGCCCGGCCCAGGGAGTTGAGTGTGTTACAAAGTATTGCAGTGGCCGGATGGCTTACTAAAGTGCAGACGGTTAATATGCCTGCTGTAAAGAATGTGTACGATGCAGAAAAGTGCATATAATGTAAATAGTTCAGTAGGTGACTGCTTATCTAAGGGACATCCGTTTGTTACAGTTTATAAGTTGAAATCCTAATATAGAACAGTGAATTATTAACTGTCATCAAAGAACTGCATGCACACTGCAAAGTATAGGTTAGATGATATATTAATGTTGCAAAAAGAGTTAATTTGGTTAGAAATCGATTTTTATTATTAAAGATAACCCACAATTATGGTGTTCCATTTTCAATTCAGAGGTTGTGCTTCTCCAGACCAAGCAGTCTTAAACTATACCGCCTACCCGTATGGATGACATGTCACTCCAACACCTTGTAGTCCTCTGACCCTGGCTTATGTAACATTTTCTATACGCTGATTTACATATGTATGATTGCTAGTGGGTGGAGCCAGTGGAGGAAGTGGGTGGAGTCGGGTGAAGTGGGTGTTGCCTCGGATAAACATATGAGCACCCGGACTTAATATTTTACAAAGAACTGCATATTCTCCATGTGTCACACTGACCGTGAGTGTCTCCACCGTTGGTCATTTGACAAGCCCTGCGTAGCTGCCAAGGTTTCAGATTGCTTATGTGTGACATTTTCATAATTTCAGTGTAATTACAAATAACATTCAACAACTATGAGTGACACTTTGGCGTGAGCAAAAATCAAGCAATGAAGACGAGGGAAACATAAATATCATCAATTACACCCATTTGAACAAAAAGAAACGAATAAGATCTTAAAACTGCGGCAAAGCACAAGAAGTTTAGTGCTCTTATAACATGATCGCACTGAAGAACAAATGTGTAACCAAAAACAATTAAAAAGATCTTACCTTAGCCAGCCTGGGATGACTGGGCTCCTGGCTCCTCGCTGGCAATCAATCAAATTAATGCACATCATGCAACTAAAAAAAGCAAGTGCATTAATTGAAATAATTCAGACATGCAGGCGACTTTGACTTTCAAGATATGCTGCACTGAAACGTTAACATGACATCCACTTGCCTCATGTTAATCACATGCACTAAACACATGTCTGACATACAGTGGAGCGCGAATCACATAGAATGAAAGAAACAAGTGAATGCCATGCATTGAAACCAGGATGGCACGCAACAAAACCTATGAAAGGCATGTACTGAAACGAAAATGCCCCATGTATTGAAACACGAATGCCATGCATTTAAACATCCAAACGGTAGGCAATGAAACATGAACGGCACACAACACGGGTTGAAACATGTGAGAGGCCCCAGTGAAGAGCCTGAGTCAACTTCACTGACTGACGCTGAACTCAACTTTGTGCAGACTGCTAGTGACTGCAATGCAATTTACTAGGAATCTAACATCCTTGCTGTCCCAACCACTGAAATGCACTCTGACAGAGCATAGACTATTTGCAGCACTTTATAAAATCTAGATGTAAATAAAAAAAATGTCAGCACCAGTTTAGTAAAATAAGTTGTCACCGTTGTGGCACAATAGGGTATAGAAGGGTTTGTCTGATTGGCACAGTCACAAAGACCACAGATACAGTACAGTTAGTTGGCACATGGTTAGTAAAATAGTCAGTAGACTGTTTGCTTTTTTTGGAATCAAAGCATAGTTTGCACAGAGGCAGCACAGTACGTTGTAAATGCTTAGCTCTGTTTGGCACCTACATCACTTAGAAGGCTGTCACAGGGCTAGAAAATGAGATTAGCAGAGATGCATCTCAGCAGGTTACCACAGGGAAAGCAGAGAAGGTTAACAGAGATGCATCTCAACAGGCTGGCACAGAATTAGCTAAACATGTGAACAGAGAGACAGCCCAGCATGTTGGCACAAGGTATGGCAAAGGTGACCAGAGTGACAGCCCAGCAGGATGGCACATGGACAGCTCAGAATGTGAAATGAGACAGCCACACAGGTTGGCACAGGGATAGCCAAGAAGGTTAAGAGAGAGGCAGGCCAGCAGTTTGACATTGAGGTAGAAGAGAATGATGGCAAGGAGATAACTTGGCAGGTTGTGCAGGGATAGAAATGCAGGCTAAAGGAGATTCAGCTCAGCAGGTTGGCACAGAGATAGCAGAGCAGGTTAACTGGGAGACAGCCCAGCATGTTGGCACAGGGATAGCAAAGAAGGTGAACAAAGAGACAGTTCAGCAGGTTGGCACAGAGATAGCAGAGCAGGTTAACTGGGAAACAGCCCAGCAGGTTGGCACAGGGATAGCAGAGCATGTTAACTGTGAGACAGCCCAGCAGATTGCCACAGGAATAGCAGAGAAGGTGAACAGAGAGACAGCCCAGCAGGCAGGAAAAGGCCACACACTCCCTCCCGCCTGCACTCTGCCTGTTTGAAACACACTGTGCTTGGCTGCCAGAGTAGCGGAAACATCCTTCTTCCTCTAGTTTTCATTATGCCTCAACCATATAAATTCTGCAGTGTGTAAGCAGTAATTTCCAATATATTCTCAAACATAGTTCAATTATCTTTCCAATATATCACGGGGAGGCAGCGCGGGCGAATTAAGAATTTACAGCATTGTAGGAACTCCGTGTTGAGATTTCGCACCATATTAAGCATGAGGTCGTTGAGGACACAGTGGGACCCAGCCCCTCCCCCCTCCCTGGAATGGAAATGAGGGGAGATTAAGCGGGACGATTCACACTGCACCTTGAGCAACTTTGCATGATACAGGGCTATTCTATTTTATTTATAGCAGACCAGCATCAGTGTGTTGTTTTATAGCAGTTAGCAGTTGTGCGGAAAAGAAACCTTGGCACTACAAACATCTACAAGAGGGGGAATAATTCAGAGTTATAGGAGCACGGAGCTAGGTAGATGGACCTCTGCTCTAACCAGCACCACTCTCTGCTCATGCAGAACAAGGACCCACCCACATACCCAGTGCCAGCAATGGCCTCAGATATATGACATATTCACACATGCTTTTACAACGCATGCCTTTACAATGCTGGCAATACAATGAACGCATCATTACCACGCATTCCATTACAACGCAAGTCGTTACAAAGCCTTGCCTTAGGGAAGCGCTGGGCTTTAGAATAGTATGTTTTACTATTCAAACTTGTCTGTGCAACAGTAGGGAAGGTGTTGGATTTAAAATCAATGCGTTCCCTAAAGCAAGTCATTTTAATGACTTGCGTTGTAATAAAACACGTGGTAACAAAATGTTCGTTGTAGTGCCTCTATTGTATGCTACTGCGTAGTTCTGTCTGCGTTGTAAACTCTGATTCCCATGTCCTTCAGTGAGCTACGCTAGTGTGCCGCCCCCGGTTAAGGTCCAGCGATATGCTTCAGTGAGCTAAGACTTTATGCTGTGCCGTTTTAAGTGCCGCCGCCGGCGATGTCCTTCAGTGAGCTACAGCAGTACACTGTAGTGCAATTATGCAGAACTAGCTGTTGTAACTTTACTTACAGTACAGGTTGGATGATCGATGATGACGTGCTCCTAAGTAAATTATTTTCAGAAGAACTTAGAAGATCACGAGTGACACTTACTTTGTGTCAGGAGCACATGACAGATGGTAAGGGCCAGCTGTGACGTGCCCTGGGCACGGAGCAGCGTGCCACAGTCCAGGAGAGGACTTGACTCGAGTCACACGGCGGCAGCATCTTTATGGCTTCAGGCTGCACTGGACTGTCTGCACAGTGCAGGGGGACCAAGCTGCTGGGGGTGAGGCACCACCATCTCTGGCGGCCACCGCAGTCCCAGGGTTTGGATGAGGGTCCAAAAATCATTACGCCCAGTAGGCCCTGGCTGCAGCATGGCACGACGTCTAGTGAGCTGCTGCTGCAGGCTCCCAGCTGTGCTGGCTCAGGCTGCAAAACTTAAATTGTGCTGTGCATGCCCGCTCACACCGCGGGCAGCGGGGCCCACCTATAGGTGTGTGTGTGTGTCACACACTGTCCAGCTGTCTCAGGAGTAGCAATTGGATGAATTGATGATCTTGAGACGACTGACTCTTGTGATGTCCTCAGTCAATGAATCGGAATGTGCCACACCAGGATGTCAGGGTGAATGTTATATTCGTAGCCAGCCCAAAGCGAGCTTAGTGAGTCAGCCCCCAAGCCTGCTGCAAGCTGCGCGCAGACGTGCTGCGAGCTAAGACCTTTGCTCTCAGTGTGGTGCTAATTTAGCAGCGCTCCGGCTTGCTGAGGGAATGCTGTAAATGCGTGATCATGTATTTAAGTGCAGTGATGTGGACCACCACACTGAAATGTGTAGGTCTAACGCCTGATGCCTGGAACTTGGCAGGGCTGGCCCTGGTACCTGAGGGGGTGCTGGGACATCCAAGTGACAGCATGAAGTCTACCCCACCCAGTGGTGCAGAGTGTGAACTCTTAGATGAGATTCATCAGGACTTAAAAGAAGGACTCAACGACTAGAGGGGGGAACAGAGACTGAGCAAATTAAGGCCTTGTCCCTCCACTCTACCCTCCAGGGCTACATATCTGCCATGAACGTAAGAGAGGACCCAGGAGAGCACCTTGGGAAAGGTGCGGTGAAGGATTGCCATCCCTCGAGAGCCACACGTGAAACCCACGTGGAAAAACATGTTGTACACATATTGGAGAAGTAAGAGACATTGGGTACCCAGTATGTGTGCTTACTGCAGCATCAGGGCAGCGGGAAGGAAGCGCTTCATGTACCGTAAGACAGGACCGCTTAATGCGGTCTAAAATCCCATTAACATTCAAGGACAGAATATGGAGATCTTTCATGACAGGCCTGTTGCGGAAGTTCATGATGAGAGCAATCATGAGTCTGTGTGGGCCCCCTGGAGGCGGCTTGGGTGTCAGAGCTCTATGTACTTGCTCCACCACAAACCCAGCTGACAACTTATCTGGCGGCATGCAGGATTTTAAACACATCTCCAGAAACGCTGTTGGGTCAGCACTTCAGAGCCCTCAGGCAAGCCGAACCGCCTGTGGTTGTTGCGCCTGGTTCAGTCTTCAGCATCCTCGGCCCAGTCCTGTAGCTCTGCAGCCTGTGACAGTAGTCTGGAGACCTTCTTCTTTAATTCAGAGATGTCATACTCCACCATTGATATGCGACTCTCAGCCTCCGCGACTCTGCCAGCCACGTTATGCACGTTTTGGCGGAACAGTGCCACGTCGACATGAACCTCAGCAATTTTGTTTCCTACTGCTGCCCGCAATGTGTGAATTGTGAACAGGACTCGACCGCGGCCCGAAGGATTTCCAGATGTTGCGGGCCCCCTTCTACTCCCATAGTGAATTTATCGATGTGGGTTTGAGAGAAGGGGGCCTGGTGGGTCTTGTCCCTCCCCACAGTGCCAACAGTTCTGGTCGCGGATGAGATAGACGTGCGCTGTACACAACCAGCTTACACCACCGAGGCACTGAACCACAAGCAGTTGGGGGTAACTGGGAGGATGATAGGGATCCAACAGTTCAATGGGGCAAGAATCAGCAGACCCAGGGGAGACCAGGCCCACACTCGATACTAACCTGGTCTGGGTCACTTGTCAGTCATTCCCCTGGTACTCCTTGGAGGACCCTCCCATGGTGCCCGACCAGGATAGAGGGGGCCTCCCAGCTGCCGCTCACGCTACCAATCGTCACTGGCCACACATGTCACCAAGTCATCTGTCACCCCTCCTCGTCTGCTCCAAGTCCCTGCAGCCAGAGACCAGGGTTGTGTACGTGCTAAGGGGGGTGGCTATGCAGTCCACCACATGGGTAAGTCTCTGCGGCGCTGCCAAGGCCACAGGCCACCACGTCTTCTACTACCCCCTCACCTCTGAGGCCCCATGGGCTGATGGTCAGTATCGCTGCGCGCTAGAGGGGGCATCGCCTCAGACCCCACAGGGTCACTTAATTCAATCCAGGAGTGCCGGCCATGCGGCCAGTACTCCATGGCCTACGACTCCCGTAACTGGCCACCGCAGCTGACATCTCCTCGCACATGGAGCACAGCAACACAGCATTGAGATTCCACAACTCAAAGATCGGTCGTCCCCAGGCCAAGGCGGCAAGAGGGGGGCCGCTGATCACCCCGGAGTGCCGAGGGAGCTGCCATCATCTTGATACCCTAAGCCATGCCCCAACCTCCCTTTTTAATACATGTATGTGTCCCCTAGGGTATTCCCCAGATATCCCATGGGCCAGGGTGTAGTGTATTTAAAAAGTTGGACATGTACTTTTAACTTCTACATGTCTTGGTTGAAAAACTCTTAAATTTGTCTTTCACTACTGCAAGGCCTACCTATACCTATAGTGCAATATTGGTTTACCTTAATATATTTAACTTTCAATTGGGAGTACGTAGGGATGTTGAGTTTGATGTCTAAAGAATTCTAATTTAAACCCCTCTTTAATTTAATATAAAGTTAGATTTAAGTCACAAATCTGAAAATGCCACTTTTAGAAAGTTTACATTTTCTTGTCCCAACAATTTGGTGAATCGCAGCCTGTATTGTGAGTCACATGACTAGGTGTAGCTGGAAACACCACTAGGGAGGAAACCTCCAGAACCTTTCCATACTTCAAAGCTATCACCAAGTCTAAATACTGGCTCCTCAGACCCAACTCTTCAGTACACCTCTGGCCCTGTGGATACTACAGAAGAAGGGCTGCTGTGCTGCTCTACTGCCAGGAGGACTGCTACACTGCTGCCCTGCTACTCTGTTGCCCTGCTTGCTGAGAAGAAATACTAGATCTGCACCCTTCATCCCAAGCTGAAGTGACTCAAAGGTTCAGCTGACTGACCTCTTCTGAGCTACAGGGACACAACAAGCTCCAGAGGCCTCTGCATCTGCCCAGCTGAATTGCTGCCTGGGCCTGCAAATGGTCCTGCCTGAGACAACGGTGACCTCTGCTGGAGTGAGTTCCTGATTCCCATTAAGATTGTTGCAATAGACCGGCCTCTGCGGTGGCAATCTTGGTCGATTAGCTCTTCCTCCCAAAAAAGTAGCTCTGCATGGGGACCTTCATGTGTGCCATTCCCAACTAGTTTCTCAGAGTCCAATACAGTACCTTTAAAGCAGATTCTTTGGTTATTCTGGTGTATAAATCTACTACCAGATTCCTCATCTCATGAATCTCCACCAAGCACTAGACTGGATCCTGAAATGTTTCATCAGCTCTCAAGTGCTGGTAGGGGGTGTCATTGCACCAAATCAACTACGGCCTCTTTTGAGCATGATATCACAGTTCCACATATAGCACCATCTGGTGCTCTGACTTAGGCCCTCTTTTTCCATACTTCAAAACTTTGACATGGATCTGATGTGCTCTCTTCTAACGTTCCTCTATTGTGTCTCTGATTGCTCAAGTTTCTAAATTCCTTAAATTGCGATTGCATTTAAGGAATCCCAAATTGAGATTCCTTAAATGCAATGCATCAAAGTAAAAAAAAATGTGATTTCGCTAATAGGAATAGCAAATTACCATGAAGTTCAACTTCATGGTAATTTGCAAAAACTTTGAAAAATGCACGTTTGTGCATTTTTCAAAGTTTCATGTTGCGCACACACAAGCCCTAAGGGTATGTGTGTGCGCAACATATGTGCATAGATCAATTTCAGGGGTGAAACAGGGTGTTCTTTGGACACCCCTGCACCCTTGAAATTGCATTCTCAATTTGCGATTCGCTAATTGCGATTCGCAAGTTGAGAATGTCTTCCCATTCATTCCTAAGGGCCTCTAGGCCCATAGGAATGAATGGGGAGGTATTCCTTAATTGCGACTCGCAATTTGCGAGTCGCAATTAAGGAATATTAAGAAATCGCAATTTTTTTTAGCAATTTCTTCAGGCATAGCCTTTTCCTATTCCTTATTAGCGAATCCTTATTTTTCGCTAATAAGGAATCGCAAATGGCATTGTTGATGCATGTGGGGCCTTTTTCTTCTCCACAGTTTCAAGGGGTTTCTATTATGCCTTTCTCACTGCCTGTGGATGAGAGCCCTAAGTCTTCCTTCAAAAAAACATTTTATATTTTAATGACACTTGGTTTAAAGATGGGGAGGTTTTGGGTTTTCCAATAATCTCGATAGAGGTAAAAACAATTTCTTGCTTGAAATTCTCTGTCAGCACTTGCTATTCTTTAGTGAGACATTCATCGAACCCATTAAGATTGTTGCAATAGACCGGCCTCTGCAGTGGCAATCTTATCTTGGTCGATTCGCACACCGTTATTGATTGGCTCCAGATGACCTGATTTTCTGTCCTCTCACCCTTAGGCTGATGCCCTTTTAGATTACAGAGTTGATGAGAACACTCACACTTTCTCATCATCCACTCCATTGGAAGCTGCAAGGAACTAGTGTTATATATTGGGGAAGAAGGGTTTTTTGTCAAGCAAAATGTGCCTCCACTCTTGTAATGCGATATGCCTGCTGGGCAGATACTCCATGCTCCCTGGAAGATGGCACAAATGTTAGTCCCCTTTCTTCCTGATCCTGTGAGTGGCTACTTAGCTGAAGTCTTTCATGATGGTTTTGAACATGCTTTAGTCTGGCCTAGATGTGATGGACACGGTGGCCAGCTCCATGGTCTCCTTTTGAATCTCTTTGCTGTAGTACAAGGTTTGGTGCTTTGCTGGCCCAAAAGCTGCATAGGCTGCTGCATTTACCCTCTTATGGATTCCAGCTATTTGGAGCAGGAGTTAAGTGAGCTTTGGTGAGAGACTAAGAGGAATACCTTCCTTCCCTGTTAACATTCTCTTACGAATAAATCAAGAAGCATGGGCAGACCGCTGGTTATTAAAGGGCTGGGCCGTCTAAGCGTTTGCACTTCTGTTGAGTATGTGCAATGCCAACACCAGTTCCCTGTATCTTGGGGACTCCGTGAATCAACTTCATAGGACGTTCTGCTGGAATTTGTCCCCTCATTTTTGCTGACCTTGTGCACTTGCACTCATGTGTGCCATGGAAGGTATTTGCTTCTGGTGTTCACAATACTGTTTTCATCGACCTTCTACCACACATTCTTGAAGTCCTTTTTTTGGTTCTGGTGGGAAATACTATGAGGTACAACCTTATTTGACTGGTAGAGGTGTCATGGTCTTACCCTCCTTTGCTTGTTCCCTTTCCATGGTGTAGAATGTAACCATCGTTATGGTACATTTGTTCTAATAGAAAGAAAGTCTTAATGGAGGACCTACATATGGTCATTTCAGGATCTGGGGGCTTCTATTCTTCCACCCAAGTTGTTTTTGCCTGTTGATGGTTCCCGAGGCCAAGAACCTGCTGGATGATTCCTGTTTGAATTATGGTGTACCCCCAATAGTGGCTGCTTTATACTTACTCATGTTCTGTTTGGCTGCAATGGAGATCTCAGCTTAAACGTATTTCGTACATTGAAAGGAATGCCTTTGAATTATTCTACAACAGGCCTTTTCTCTTCATCAATATGTCATCTAACTTGTCTGTTTTTTCATGCCCATATATTAGAAATGAGAAGAGCTTAGACTATCGGAGCTTTTAGAAGCCTAAGTTCTTGATATCCCTTGACAAGAGTTGAAGCAGGCCTAGTTTGATAGTAATCAAAAACTCAACAAACATCCAGTGCAAGCAAGTTTTCACAACGTACCACACATTTTGAAGTCAGCATTACATTTTTCATGCGAGAGTGATTTATGGACAGACCTTGACATTTGCTTGTTTGAATGAAATTTCATGCTCTACTTTGGCAAACTCATTATCAGCCCATTTACGGGACAGGGGCCACATGGATGACCAGAAAAGGTCTCTTCATGCTACAAAAATCAATGCCCTGCTTAAGTTCTGTGATCCAATCCTCCTCTATCACCATGAGGTTGTAAATGTAGAGTGTGCCCTTGATATATTGTGGTAGGAATTTTAATGGCTCCAAATATGGTAGGCACAATATCAAAGGACAAATATTGAAATGTATACAAGTATAGATTTTCTATACCTAACTCCACATCTATGATCCATGACGAAATATATGTCTTCATGGGTGCATAATGGTGCATTTAAGAATAGTAAATATATGCTTCCTATATATTCTCTATGCACTTACCTTTTAGATATTTTGCCCTTCAATATTTTTTCTAAATTAGTGTATTACATTATTCCTGGACTCAATATTCCATGGTACAATCAGATAGAGTGTGCTCTAACATTTGTAAGGGCCAGATGCACACATTTAATGCGGAATCTGTTGTAAATCTTTCTTGAGTTGCAATTTAGCAAGAACTGTGAGAAGTTTTGAGCTGCCGCACCTTCTGGAATTGGCCACTAACTCCACAAACATTGCAGTCACAGAGAGTCGATATCCAAAGATATTATACTTTCACCTTGTTGTCTGAGATCTGGGAATCACACCTTCAAAAAATGCATTGTCTGCACGAGGAGTCAAAGTTCCTGTGATGAATCATTATTTAAGTCTGAATATCTGCCCTATGGGCTGCACATGCCACAGCAGAATGTCCTGAATGAGTCTGGACTTTTTGGAGCATAATATTTCAGAACAAGTAGAACTCATAACTTAAGATTATTGCTATTTAAATGCTTCATTAACATATTTGTAAAATATTAAACTTTTTGATGCTGGCATTCAGCCACTTGACAAAAATATCCATTAACCTTTTCCATGCTAATGACAAGGTGAACTCGTCATGAGGCACACTGGATCTGTGCTCATGACAAGGTCAACTCGTCATGTATAATGGGGAATTGGATCCTCCAGCACAGGACGGGAAAAGCCTTAGCAGCCAAGGTGTTAAATCCCCAGATCTTTTACGCCTAACCTAAGCCTTCCTCGGGATACTGGGTACAAACATTTCATGAGGCAGTTATTGGGGACTTATAATAGAGTCCAGTTTGGAAAGTTCAAATACTATGAGTCTCATTTAAAGTTCACCCCTGGGCGGTAGACCACCTTCTGGATTCATAGCTCCACGCTTGTGTGGTATGGATCTGTAAGACTTAAGTGAATTGAGATGCATTGAAGGTTCAAATGAATGGCAAGCAAGCTGCCATGTTTTTATCACCATAATAATAATTTTGTATCTCACAAACTCCCAAAGCAAGAGTTTGGGAAACAATAAACAGTGATCCCAATGCACAGGGACCTTTCTGTGTGCATGTGGGCCGTTGTTTGTTTTTCTTTCGCAGGCCAGACCTAGACAGAGAAAAACAGTGAAGTTCATCCCACCTTAAAGAGGGCAATGAGACCTCATGGCACAGGGGCCAGAGGGTCACCAGGTCAAGGGATAGTGATGGCAGAGTCAGATAAGGCTTTGCCATTGGAAATCCTGCATTTCCACTGACTCTAAATGAATCAGGGAAACACAAGTCTGGTAAGTCTGGCAGTGCCACCTTTCGAACAAACTCTGAGTGCCTATATTTTGAATCAGGACCTGCACGATGGAGCAGATGGTCACTCTTATATTCGTCATCCCTGACACCCAATTCAGCAATATAATTGTTGAAGCTCTTGATCCATCATGCCCATCTGGGACACAAGCTTCTAGTCTCACCACTACTGAAGTGGGGCAGCACACCAGTGTCATGTCATCAGTCGATGTAGGGGGTTTACCACTATCTTACATTTGAATTGTCGTTGCTACTACTCAATAATACAAGTTCTTACTCAACTCTCCCCTCGAGCTCGGCATGTTATGTCAAATGCCTCTCAGCTGCATAACACAATCTCTGATGCCATTGTTCTGCATTGTCTCTCAGATATTGGAATGGAGGCACAAGCATTGGAATGAATTCGCTCTTTCTGTGATAACAGAGGCCAAGCATTACGGTTGGCTCCCTAGTCATTTGCTACCAAAGGCATCAACCCAGGAGTACCCCAGAGCTTATCTCTGAGCCCAATCTTATTTAATATCTACATATCTTCTCCATTGGTCTCCCTGGTTGAGTGCTTTGACATTAAGATAATCTCATGTGCAGATGACACTCAGCTCCTGCTTTCATGCTGCCCAGGAATCCTTTAAAGTGTGTTTGTGAGCAGTGATGAATTGGATGCGGACCACAACTTGCAGTGTAATTTTGCTAAAACAGAACTCCTTCTGTTTGGTCTCTCTCCCAAATGTGGTAGGGGAATTGCTGCCATTACCTCCTCCAATGACTCTATCAGCCCCAGGTGATGGCTGTGTTGGTCTCTTGGTTTGCTTAATAAGGTCTACAAAAATGTGTTTTTTTCTGTTACCACTTGACTTTCAGAGAAAGGAGGTACATGCCTTAATTACTTATAGGCTGAACTAGACTACTAAATTATTTTTGGGCTTGCAGAGCTTCCTCATCAAGCACTTACAAGTGGTTCAAAATGAGGCTGCAAGCCTATTACTCAAATTGTCTCATCGAGCATCCATCTCTGTCCAACATATGGAGTTTCGTTAGTTGCCAAATAAAAATAATATTAATTAAATCATTGGTACTGGTTCACTATGCCTTCTATGAGTCGTGTCTTCAGTGTCTATTTGACAGGATTAGTCCTTATTGCCCAACAAGAACCCTTCTTTCTATGAAGATCATTTGCCATCAGTCCCCAGAATCAAACTATCTAGGAAAGGCATTTTTTTATTCTCCTTTCTAGGCTCTCCAGCCTGGAATCAGGTTCCATTTAAAATTTGAGACATCAAGAGTAAAGCCCAGTTTTGGAAAGCACTGAAAACGTTTCTGTTTTCGACAGTATAAACACCATTTCGGGCTCGATGTAGGACACCAAATACGTTACCGACCGGTATTTGGTTTTTGAGATGTAGGGGGCCCAAATTTTAACGATTCGGTAAAATTACCGATTCGGTAAAATACCGAATCGGTAAATTTACCGAATCGGTAAATCTAGATGTAGGTGGCACTGAATACAGTGCCACAGGCCCTTAAGAATTTGTTATTTACCATGAAATACTATTTTGTGGTAAATAACGAATTCCTGTGTACATGCACATCTGTGCATGTACACCTGTGCCACGTGACACACATAAATGATGTGGCACACATACATGCCCTAAGGGCATTTATGTGTGTCACATGGCACACAAGCCAGAATCAGGGGTGCAACAGGGTGTCAAAGTGACACCCTGTCCCCCCTGACAATTCGGTAATTTTACCGAATCGGTATTTACCGATCCGGTAATTGCCATGGATTCCTATGGGCCTCAAGGCCCATAGGAATCAATGGCAATTACCGAATCGGTAAATACCGATTCGGTAAATACAGAATCCTACTGAATCGGTATTTTTTACCAAATTTTTACCTACATTGGATTTACCGATTCATAAATACAGAATCGGCAAGATTTGGTATTTATGAATAGGTAAATCCAATTTACCTACATCTAGCCCTTCATTATTACGTTGCCCATGTTCTAAGTTATAAGGCACTCATTGGAATTGCTGCACGTTTTAAAAGTTCCTTTTCATTATTCATTCATGTATTTCTAAAGCACAAGCTTACACACAAGAGTATCCTGGCAGTGAGCAGATGTATGTGCCTAGCTCTGTCTAGGGTAGGTTGGTTCATTGGAAAGCAGGTCTTCAGCTTCTTGTGGAATTCCCACATGTGGAGTCGGAGGCTGTTCCATGCTTTAGAAGCAATGCAAGAGAACACCTGATCTGGTTCTGTATATGCACGGGATGTGTGCAAGTAGAAGTTATGTGGAGCGAACTTGTCTTCACAGTTGGTGGAAGAAGATGAAGACTGCTCAGGTGGAAAAGGAGATGAAGACTGTTCAGGTAGATGAGGTTTTCCTAAGTTGTGTAGTGCCTTGAATGCGTGTAAGGAGATTAAAGTGAAAAGGTTTCTGTATATGAGCCAGTGGAGCTCTGTGGTGTGTTGTGAGGCGAGTTCTGTGTGAGAGGTTGAAGATTTGTCTGGTTTATAGTTTTCGATCTGGTGAGCTGCTTGAAGATCCTGGCGTAGCGGGTTTTCCCATAGTCCAACTTGCCGGTGACTAGGGCCTGAGTGACGGTTTTTCTGGTGTTGCTTGGGAGCCTTTTGAAGATTTTCCTCAGCATCATCAGCATATAAAAGTAGGAAGCAGTGAGGGCATTCGCTTGTGTGGTCATGTTCAGTTTGCGGTTGAAGATAATTTCGAGGTTTATGGTGTGAACCTGGACTGCATGGTGTACAGGAATTAGTGGTCGCTAAAATGGTACGTGAGGAGTCGGTTGATTAGTTTCTCTAAGACCATGCCTGGGTATGGTTGGAAGAAGATGGGTCTGTAGTTGGAGAGTGTGGCTTCGTCAGAGGATGATTTCTTGAGCAGGAATGTGATGATAGCGTGTTGCTAGTCCGGGAATGTGGTGTTAGTGCTTCACTGATCAGTGAGAGTCCTTTAGTGAAGGTGTGATGGGGCAAAGGACAGATGGGGCCACCAAGTGGAAGGCCAGGGTTCGTTCTTCGACCATTATGGGATGGTAAGTTGTGATGGTGACGTGGTCCAGTTGGGGGGTCGTAAAAAGAGGTGATTTTATTACAGAGGAATTCCAAGAACTTGATACTAAGGTCTCCCAAGTGAGTGACATTGCTGAAAGAGGCAGGAGGAGCAGTGAAATATTTGATGATGGAGAAGATTTATTTGCTGTTGTTTGTGTTGGTGTTGATGAAATCTGCAAGAGCTATGCACTAGGTGTTCCCTACCTGCTGGGGGTAGAGTCATAGGGCAGATTTGAACAGGTCTGTGGTGTCTTGACTTATCGTCCATTTGCGCTCCAGGTGCTTACAGTGGCGATTTGTCAGCCTGAGCTCATCTGGTCTGTGGTCGAGCTCTCAACATTGGGTTGTGCTTGAAGGCACACCGGGTGTCGTCCAATAAAGTGATCCAGCTGCTGAGGTTCTTGATGGCTTTCAGAAAAATGCTGGTGTGCTCAGCCCAGTGCGGGAGAGGGTAGAAGTCTTGTGATGGTTTTCCAGTTGCAGCGGGAAGGTCTGGAGGTGGTAGTTCTGTGGTGGTGCAGAATGGGTATGCCTAAACTGACATAGGCATGGTCTGTCCAGATCATAGTTGCCGGCGTGTTGACTGTGATGTTGCTGCTTGAGAAGAAAAGCAATAGGTGTCCAGCTGTGTGTTTGGGTTCTGTAATGTGCTGGGTTCAGTAGAAGGGCATATAGTGTGGGTCAGTGCTGTCTTCTAGGTGAAAGTTAAGGACTCCAGGGAGGATGATTGCTTTGCATTGACAATGAGTGGTGCGAAGAAATTTGCAATGACACAGGTAAAATTGGTGGGGGTCTTTGTGATCTGTATACAAGGGTTGCACCCAGGGAGAAGCTTGCTGTGTTGCATATCTTGAATGCGAGGTGTTATGTTATGTTATGTTATGTTACTTTATTTCTTTTATAGCGCACGGCGACTCCAGAGGAGCATCCCGGCGCTTTGGCAAAGAAAGACAGCATAGAAAGCAACCACACAACAGAAAAGAGCAGAAATAAAAAGACTATTTCCTAAAAAGCCATGTCTTCAAATCCTTTCTGAAAGTAAGAAGACAGGGGGCCGATCTCAGGGACAATGGTAATTCGTTCCATGCCTTGGGTGTCAGGTAGCGAAAAGATCGACCTCCCAATCGTGCACGACGAATTGCAGGGACAGTAAGCAAAGACAGACCAGATGATCTGAGAGTCCTGCTTGGCACATACCGGGAAAGACGTTTCCCAATATATTTGGGGCCAATACCATGTAAGGCCTTAAAGGCCACAGTCAGGCATTTAAAAAGGATTCGCTTGGAGATAGGTAGCCAATGAAGGGTGTTCAATAGGGCAGTGGCACCAGCTCTCCTCGGGAGTCCAAAGATGGAACGGGCTGCCGAATTCTGGACAACTTGCAAACGGGTCATAAGATATTTCGGTAGACCCAAAAAAAGAGCGTTTGCGTAATCCAGTCGCGACCCGATTAGTGCCTGAACGACTGTTTTCCTGTGGTTGAGTGATAGTAGAGGAAGAAATTTCCTCAACATCCGTAAGATGCCGAAGCATTTCCCAACAATGGACAGGATGTGAGGTCCAAAAGATAAATCACAATCTACTATCACTCCCAAATTCTTGGCCTTAACAGCGACCTTGTCAGGGGGAAACATATCCTGTGGCCACCAAGATTTCCAGTCATGTTCCGGAGCGCAACCGAAAAAGAGCAACTCTGACTTATCAGAGTTGCATTTTAAGCCATGACCTCTGAACCACTCAAACACCGCACCAAGGCAATCCCTGATCTTTGTGCCATCAAATGACCCACCCCTGTCACATGTGAACAGGAGTTGGGTGTCATCGGCATAAGACACGATCTGGGCGCCGAAAGATTCCGCGACTTCCGCCAGAGGGGCCATAAAGATGTTAAACAGCATAGGGCTGAGAATGGAGCCCTGCGGGACTCCCACCTCTAGCGGAGCCATATCAGCGGAAAAAGGAGGCGCCCAGATCGTTTGTCGGCGGTCGGCCAGAAATGATTTTAGCCAGTTCCACACCGTTCCTCGAAGGCCACACTCCCAGAGTCTTACAAGGAGGACATCATGAGGAACGGTGTCGAAAGCCGCCGACAAGTCAAGCATGACTAACACGGCCTTTCCCCCCAAATCGAGTACTTCCCTGATGGCATCAGTGACCTCCAGCAGAGCCGACTCCGTGCTAAAATTAGCGCGGAAGCCGGACTGCGAGGTGTGCAGCAGGTGTTCCATGTAGCTAGTGGGGGTGGCAGCTGATGGTGTCTTTGAATATTATGGCAACTCAGCCTCTAGGTTTGTGGTCTTGCCCTGTGATTTTTGTTGCCAGCTAGGATAGCTGTAGTGATGTCATGTGCAGTAGTTAGGTTTAACCATGTTTCTGTGAGGAAGAGGTCAGAGCGTGGTTGTGCAGTAGCTCAATATTTCCTTGGCATTTTTAGTGAGCGAGTGGATGTTGAGGAGCATACATGCGAGTAAGCAGGTTGCTTGAGTGTACCTAAAACAAACCGTAGAGAAGGGTCTGAAGGGAAAATTTTAAAGACCTGCTTGCATCCTATCCCCCAATCTAACTAGCAAAAAGACTCAGGGGATGCTAAGGGTCTGGGAAAAGCTACAAGTATCTGTACACTCAAATGTAGTGTGAAGGACTGATCAGTGTGAGGAGAGAAAACCAAGAGAAAAGTATGAGAAAAATACCCATCAGCCCACCCATTGGCGGAGTCTCATCATCTGGGTTTTTGTGTAAACTGGTATCTACTAGGTGCCTCACTGAAAGTATAGTGAGGAATTCTAGTATTAGATCCACCAGTGAGAGAGAGCCAGCAGGATATGATGGTAATGCTGAAGGGAAGAAGGTTGCACTGCTCAAAAGGTGTGTAATAGTGAAAAGTGGTGTTTAAGATTGCCTGTTATGGTGCCAAAGGTAAGACTTTATTGGGGGGGTCACCATAACGGCAAGATTAAAAGCAGAGTGATGATAGTGTGTCAAAAAATACTACTATCAGTAGATGGAACTATATGGTCGACATGTTTCAGCCTAACATGGCTTTCTTCAGGACCCGTAAATATTACACTACTGCAACAGTGAAAAGTAAATAAACTTTAGTGAACCATGCAAAAAGAGACCTACCGTTAGTAGAATACTATATGGTAGTCTAGAATCATGGTCAAGAGAGTTCTCTCCCATAAAGTTGTATGGAGATAGCCTCACCTCGCCTGGCACTCGCTCAGGTTTAAGAGACCCCGCTCTGTCCGTCGGTACCTCCGGCTGCCTTCTGAGCTGCCTTCTGAGCTGCTGAATCTTCCAGTACTGAATCTTCCAGTACTTCCCTGCATAGATATAAATGTTTTGATATATTTTCCTGCAGGAGAAGATGTTGCAACACATTGTGGTTGCATCCGATTCCTGTGTAGGTGCTGTCTCCAATAAGGCCTCCCATTATTTCTCCTTGTCCTTTTTCTAGCTTTCTTTAGAATCTTATTGGGGTAGTTACGGGCTTCCAGTTTAGTGGTAAGAATAGACGATGTTCATCATACATATTAATAGTGGTCCAATTATGTTAAATTCTCACAAATTGCCCAAAAGAGATGTATCCCCTTAGACCTCGGGGTATCGTGACAGTCATAGACGAGTATATTTTTGTTGGTTGGCTTGTGATATACCCGGGTTTCAAATTCATTGTCTCTGATTTTTATAGCCAAATCAACGAAGGAGAACTCATTATAACTCGTGGTATGTGAAAATATAAACCATTGGTCTTTTCTAATGGCCCAAGTGATGATATTGGC
Source organism: Lissotriton helveticus (assembly GCF_964261635.1). NCBI lineage: Eukaryota > Metazoa > Chordata > Amphibia > Caudata > Salamandridae > Lissotriton > Lissotriton helveticus. Next base: position 182,380,924 of record NC_136068.1, on the reverse strand, counting down.
ACCTCAACACCAGATTACTAGAACAGCGTAGATATATTGGCACCACAACTTAATCTGGTCTTCAGCATCATGTGTGGAACATGCCTGTAAATGGGTGTATATGTGTTTCACAGACAGATTTGTGAATAGTGGGGGTCCATGAGAACTCTGTTTGGGTAGGCAGCACAAAATGGTGATCTCCATTGTGAATTGACCTGCATCCAGGTCATCCCAAATTGAAAGGACACTGATTCTGTTAAACCCATCCCAGAAACTGTGTATCTGGTGGATGCAAATTGTATCTAGCCAATATTTTTTGCCAACTGTGTAGGTTTTCTTGCCTGGGTGAAACTCACTCATCTACCTGTGTTATGACCATCGCCTTTGGCATTAGGAGCAGATGCGAACCCCAGTCTGAGGTGAGTGCATAACACACCTTGACTGGTAAGAACAAGCCTGATTGGAGACTCTGGGTCTTAAAGCCCATGACATCTGGCCAGACACTCAAAGGATGTTCAACCAGTTTTGAAGGAGAAGATAAACATTTGAATATTGCAGACACTCTCGCTGGCTTTGGCATCCTGCCCTGGGCACTAGAGAGGTTTATGCAGTGAACTCAACAGCCAGTACATATTCAAAATCATCATCTTGACAACCATGAAGCATGAACAGAAAATTTGAAAAAAAAGACAATGGGTCAGGAGTAGTTACTCCGTGAGGCGGCTCCCTTAACCCCCCCAACCTCCCCCACCCCCCAGCTGCAAGACCAGGCCCAAGTCTGGGAAAGCCTGTTACATTGTTGCTTTGACCTAAGAAAATAAATAACATAAGGTCTTGGAATGTGCCTGCTAGACGCAATGACCTAATAACACAGAATATCTGCACACTGTGCAGCTAACTGGAAGAACCAACATGAGGACAGCTTCACGGACTGAGCCTGCCAAAAAGCCACAAGGTCACCCAAGACAAGCTACCCAGGAGGAAGGAATAACACCACTTGGGTTAAAGAGCTCTCCCGCTCTAATCACACTTTGAGAACAAGCATTTTCAATTCAATAGGTCTCGCAGTTGTGAGAGTTTGAGCTATTGGCATTGTAAATGGCAATGCCTTTTATTTACGTGTTGGTTTTTAAAACATAAATAAAAGGCATTGTCATTTACAATGCCAATAGCTTAAACTCTCGCAAAAGCAAGACCTATTGCATTGCAAATGCTTGTTTAAATATGGTGTAGGTAAGGGCAAAGGTACTAGGGTCGATGTACTAGGTACTGGGAGGTGTAGAGGTACTAAATTGGTGGAATGGCTTTATGCAACTGTATCTACCAGGGCTATAGGTGATGGGTAAAGAAATAAAATAATGGAATCGGCAAGGAGTGGGAAGTGGAATGAGAAGAAACAATATGGGAGTGGTTGCGGCCCCACGGCCTCTCCTCAACAATAGAGATCGCTCTCCCCACCATAAGAGACTAAGAGGGACTAGAGGAGGAGCAGAAAGAAGGGAAAAACAAAGATATTTTCTCTTGTAAATGAGGCCGCAAGAGCTTCATCAGATCCCTAAAAAAAAATATATATATATATATATATACACACACATACACACACACACGCACACACGTACTTTACCAACATAAAGGAAATTTGCCATGATGGATTGAAATTCCATGAAATGCCATTCATTTGGAAAATTCGTGGAAACAGGTTAGTAGAGAAAGTTTCTCCACTCTAGGTTCCTTATATGTTTTTATTATCTGAACATCACATACAACTTTAAGGTGGAGCGAGAAAACCAATTGCCTGGATGTAGCGGAGTAAGCAGTCTATGAATGAGCAGGTGTGTATTATGCTGCATGTGTCCTAAGAGACTATGAACCTGCTGAATTAATGATAATGTGTTTCTGAAAGCACTAGCAATCAGAAAACTATCATTAAAAAGTAATGTAACCCACTGACAGCGGTCAATAAAATATGTTTGTGTCACAGACGTTCATGGGAATTTTGTTCGATGTGAACTTTGGAGGGTGCAGAAAGATGACCTGGAAGTGAATATCAGAATCCAAACAGTTGTTTTAATGAAGGAACAAAGAAAAGCGTGATAATAAAACGAATAGTAAACTTACTCAAACCCTCCTACAAAGCAGACAATGAATGGAGGTAAGGTAGTTTCTGTTAAGCAAAAGTTTACATTGCACCACGGAAATATGCGGTCAGTTTCCTCCTAGAAAAGAACTTATGAATCTAGAGAGAACATTTGATTTGTTTATCTAGCTAATCTTCATCTTGTTGGATACAATCCAGTTCAAAGTGTCCTATGGAACGCATCCATCCTGTAGACTATAAAATTGTGGCTGAGCATCGACGTCCTGCCCGATTCCCTTGCCGATTTAAAGTCACTATTGCTAACCTGTCATTACACAAGCCATCAAGCAATCAATCAATCAATCAGAGTACTTGTAAAGCGCGCTACTTACCCGTGAGGGTCTCAAGGCGCTAAGGGGATGGGGTGCTGATACTGCTCGAAGAGCCAGGTCTTGTGGAGTCTTCTGAAGGCGAGTAGGTCTTGGGTCTGCCGTATGTGGGTAGGGAGGGTGTTCCAGGTCTTGGCGGTGAGGTAGGAGAAGGATCTGCCGCCGGAGGTCATTCATTGGATGCAGGGGGACAGCGGCGAGGGCGAGGCTGGCGGAGCGGAGCTGGCGGGTGGGGGTGTAGAAGCTGAGTTTGCTGTTCAGTTAGGCTGGTCTGGCATTGTGGAGTGCTTTGTGTGTGTGGGTGAGGAGCTTGAAGGGGATCCTCTTGTCGACGGGGAGCCAGTGTAGGTCTCTCAGGTGGGGGGTGATGTGGCTGCGGCGGGGGACGTTGACTATCAGTCGGGCGGAGGCATTTTGGATGTGTTCTAGTCGTCGTAGGTGTTTGGCTGGGATTCCTGCGTAGAGTGCGTTGCTGTAGTCCAGTCTTGTGCTGACGAGGGCCTGTGTCACCGTTCTTCTTGTTTCGGTCGGGATCCACTTGTAGATCCTGCGGAGCATGCGGAGGGTGTTGTAGCAGGAGGAGGAGACGGCGTTGACCTGCTTAGACATGGAGAGGGAGGAGTCGAGGATGAATCCTAGGTTGTGTGCATGGTCGGTGGGTGTTGGTGCTGTTCCCAGTGTGGTCGCCCACCAGGAGTCGTCCCAGGCTGAGGGGGGGGGGGTCCAAGGATGAGGACCTCCGTCTTGTCGGAGTTCAGCTTCAGACGGCTGCTCCTCATCCAGTCGGCGACTGCATTCATTCCCTCGTGGAGGTTGGTTTTGGCGGTGTGTGGGTCCTTCGAGAGGGAGAGGAGGAGCTGGGTGTCGTCGGCGTAGGAGATGATGTTGAGGTTGTGATGGCGGGCCACTTGTGCGAGGGGGCCATGTAGACGTAGAACAACGTCAGGCTGAGGGATGAGCCCTGGGGGACGCCGCAGAAGAGGTCGGTAGCTTTGGATTGGAAGGGTGGGAGGCGGACGCTCTGGGTTCTGCCAGAGAGGAAGGACGTGGTCCAGTCAAGGGCCTCCTCTTGGATTCCGGCTTCTAGGAGGCGTGTCTTTAGAGTGCGATGGCAGACCGTGTCGAAGGCGGCTGACAGGTCCAGGAGGATGAGGGCTGATGTTTTGCCGTTATCTAGTTGGCGCCTGATGTCGTCTGTGGAGGTGATGAGGGCTGTCTCGGTGCTGTGGTTTCGTCTGATTCCGGACTGGGACGGGTCCAATATGTTGTTGTCTTCCAGGTGGCGGGCCAATTGCATGTTGACGATTTTCTCGATGACCTTTGCCGGGAACGGGAGCAGGGCCATCAAAAGTACAAACAAGAAGCACTCTTTAGATAACCATCAAGCTTTTAATGGTTGCTCCTAAAACGGCTAACGTTTTAAGTGTTTATCAGCTCAACTACATCCACACATTTTTGACATATTTCTAGCAAAGTCCTTTTAAAATATTTAAAAGTAAACTTTAACTGACAAATGCTATTAAAAAAAACAATGATTCTCTTGTGTAACACACTTATAATGTACAATGCCAAGCAGTGGCGTGGCATAATGTAAAATGGTGGGACTCCCCTGCAGAAGGTGATAAGGGGCCCATGAGACTCGCCTGCCTGACAGATATTCGTAGACCTTAGACTGATGGGGCCACTGAAGGGTTGGGCCCCTCTGCGCCACAGGTGCAGCAGGGGCCTGAATTACACCCCTGATGCCAAGTGCATTGTTGGCTGGAGTGTCCTTAAATATTTCCAGCTATTCTATCTAACAATTCATTGTTTTGTGGTTCATTAGAAGAGGTTTCAGTTTTCACTGGAAAGATTCAGGCTTTGATATTGGTTTGAGAAGGTTTGTGTCTCATTAGATTGTTTTGATCAACTGATGAAGAGTGTGTATGAATAACACATATATGAAGGCGTGTCTGTCTGTACACTTTTGAGGCAAAGAGATGCAGCACGAGTTATCCCCCACACCCCCTAAAAAAAGCAGACAATACTTAAAAAAATTCCAAAGCAAAACTGTGCTTACATCTCAAAAAGGCATTTTGATCACTAGCTTCTTTTGACAGATTTATGTAAAGATAAAACGCATGTTTTCCACTGCATTAGAGTACAGGTGAATTCCTCCCCCTTCCCTCCCCCCGGCCCCCCTCGGCCTGCCTTGTTCTCAATAGTAGGTTTGGAAAGCCACCAACATGCTAAGCCTATCTATAACTCTATGGCCACTTCCAAGCGACTGAGTTAGAAGAGATGACAATGTCGCTTGCATCTCTCATCCTTAAAACTTTGATTCTCCCACGAGGCAAAAATAAAATTTCTACTACCATTCAGCAACGTTACTAGTGAAATCTGAAATTGTTTTTTCCACGTCCTACTTGTTCACATTTTACAACAGCCAACCGCTCCGAAGTATGAGCCACACTTTCCAGGCGAAAGCAACGTTCTCATGGCTAAATACAAATCACACAGGTGAAATAAAAAAATTAAAAAAACAATCTGAAAGAAAATAAATGAAAACGGAACCCAAAAGGACAATCGGAACAAAAGAGGTTGGCAGAATTACGTTGTTTGACACATTATACAGATTAAGTTCACATATGAAACACTATACACCTACAGCAAACATGTAAAACGCCACTTAAGAAATTAGATTGCATTAGGATAATAACTTACTTGTTTTGCAGTCCACGTTTGCATGTGGTGCTTTTTTACTTATGCCCAACTCTAAATTCACACGTTTAGATCAAAATAAGTATTCCAAATAGACAATGCTTACAAAAGAGAATCCAGGATCAATAGATGTAACTCCATCGCTGAACAAACAATGCGCAATGCAAAAGAAATTGTTTTAAGTAAACAGCTAATTTTATGCACAGAGATATAGGTCAGTCATGCCCCATCAGGACAACGAGAAAGACGATGGCTGGTTTGGGGACAGGAAAAGGAACTGTACAAAGATGCTGTTGGATGTACAAGTAAACATCAACAATGGGAGTGATATCGAGGTGACAGAAACGGAGGCATTAAAACGATCTTTAAAAAAAAAGTCTGTAAGGAAAACTAAAGAATAGCGTGTTACTGCTGTCTCACTAAAATCTGCATTACTAGCGAAAAGTGTTATTGGGCTTAATGCCACAACATATATATTAAAGACTCCTATACAATGGCTTCGGGACTATTACTTTTAAGGAATACAGAACAGAGTTTAAATATACGTGCATTCACTTTCTCTATGAAATGTCAGTGTTGTAAAGTAGCCGGGAGGGAAGAGCACGTGTCCAAGTTCCCTGCCAGATCCTGATGTGTCATTGGCAAGGCGCCATCTCAAGCGTGATGAGCTGGAAGCCGTCTTTAGTAAAGACGTCCCTTTGCTAGTGGGAATGAAGACAAAAGAGAAGGATTGCAGTATATAGGTATACAATCTAAAGTATCTGCAGGGCTCGAGTCGGGGTACCACGCGGGTGGACGGCGTCCCCCCACCTATTTTAACGTATTTTACAGGGTGGACGCCGTCCCCCCTGACCAAAAGCTGGACTGGACAATGATGGTGTTACTTACTGGACCCGCGCACCGCCGATCTCCCAACCTTGACCTCGCATCCTGCTTCCTCCTCTCTCCACCCCTCCCATCACCCTCCCCTGCCCACTCACTCGCTACCCATCTCATGCTCCCTCTCCTGAAGTCTGTGCCCCGCTCTCCCCTCTCACAGATGCTCTCCCCCCCGCGCTCTGTTCGTGACCTGCTCACGCCCCCCCCTTTGAGCCTTCACACTTTCTTAACTACGAGGCGCGCATCCTTTCCCCATTTCTCGTCCCCTCACTCCTCTCTTCCCGTGACTTCATTCACCCCCCCATACACCCATGGGCGAGCTGCTACTGGTGCAGTGGCACCGGGGGCCGGGCCCACTGAAACGTGATTATTACTGTATTTCTATGTTTTTTTCTTTCGTGACGTCACTTCCTGTCGTGACGTCGCATCCTGTCTCTGAGCGTCCCCCCACTTCTTTATTTAGGACTTGTACCCTGAGTATCTGTGTATTACATGATATATCTTGCTGCGAAGGTCTCTTGTGTCAATATGGAGCGGACATCCGAGTACACTGGTGCACGGCATATCTTACACAGACACCCACATTAGAAACCATGAAGGAACAGCCGAGTGCCCACTGGGTGCCACTGCTGGACCACTACATGAACTCATCAGAACATCTAGTCCTTGGGAAGATCAGTGGCACCATAAGACTGCTTGCTATCTACCCTTGCTGCTGGGTGTGTTTACATAGGCACACACAGGAGCTTTAGGAACGTGCACTAAGGGACGTTCCTTCTTGAATTACCCTGGCCCTCACAGGGCAGCGGAGCACCTGTGCACACTGTCTCGGGTGGTCATCTTTACGGTAACATCAATGGATATATAATTTAATAACAGAAGTATTTGCATCATTGGAAATCGCAGTCCTTGACTTGAGACTGCCCCTGTGGCTAAATTAGGTCACAAATAGAGAGGTCAGGGCTAGCAGTTATACAACTATCCATGGGACTGTTATCCACTGAAGTACTCTTCTCCATGACCGGTCTACCTGACTTGATATATATTCCTAACCCTTTACTTTTCCCCCAATACCATCTTTGCTCCTTAGGACTTGTTTTTATGTTATCTTATGCTCTAGCAACGGATGTATTTATGTAACATTGTCTTTCTCTATGCTATGTTATGCTCTAGAAACTAATGTAACACTGTTCTGTTGTAACCATATCCTCATGTAAAGCGCTGATACCTCCGGGTCTCGCCAGCGCTATATAAAACTCTTCAAATAAATACAAAATAAATACTATAGCATAGGTAGCCATCAGAGACTGACTGTCACTAATACTGTAAAATGATATTACGCAAGTGCCTTCTCCGACGCCACCACAGGCCGCCCATGACAGCCCAGTTTCAAGATTTCCAAATGGGCACTCACCGGTAAGCTTAACTTGTTCGGAGTGGATGGGTGAAGGGGAGGTGGGGGGCAGTGACAGGTAAACTCATGATATACACCAACACCATTCTGCAAAAACCAAATCATGTTCATGCCATCAGAATATTCTTGGCTCAATAAAAACACCGACAAGATACACCTCAAACGTTTGCAGTATCACCGGATACTCTGCCATTACGGCTTCCGACTCCTCCAGCGCCACTGCCGTTTCTAGACCCGAGCTTCAGTCCTGATATATATCATTAGGATCGTATGGCATCTGGCTCAATAGTAACAATCCACGATTACAACATCCAAAACACATTACTTTGTCAAATGAAACCCCAGGGCTGGATATGTGCCTCGGCGAGTCTGAACAACGTATCAACCGTACCTTGACCCCAAGTACTGAAAGCAGGATTGTGGTGTGCATAATACAGAGTACGCGTAAATGTTAAGACTGGGGCCGTTACATTCGAGGGAAATTAGGCTACTGTCAATTTCATTATTAGCACATTTTGGTGCTAACAGGAAGGAATGCCCGAGAAGCCTCCAAAACGTAAAGACACATGCATGCTGTTGGCGGGTTACGTTGGTTGGGGAGGGATGTCAGCCATGCTCAAGTGTCAATTCTACTCACCAGTCACAGCCTTTACTGCTACCACGTGTCAACTGTCCACCTGTACGGTACTTACACGGTCGGTCCGCGAATTCAGCCTAATGTCCGTTATTGATCTTTTAACGTAATTTCAACACTTCCGGGTCGCATACCACCAATCCTACAACTAAACATACTGTGAGAGTCGTCTGGGAGTACTGGGGGGGGGGGTTCTGTTACTGTGTAAGGTGATCTAAGATTGGAGTCATTTTAGCGAATCCAGGCGCACCGCACATGATTCGGAAGTACTGATTGGACGAGCTTTCCGCATGCGCCTTTCTCTAATACGCCCGCGGACGCTTCAGTGCACACTGCTCATTTTGGAGCCCGTGGCGTGTGTATTAACTGGGAGTCGCGTATGAGGAACGTACCTCCGCCCGGGCAGGCCTGGTTGTCGTTGCCCGCGCTTCTGAGGGGAAGAGCGAGTAAGGAGTAATCGTCGCTGAGTATTGCTTCCTCAGGGTGGTCAGAGTTATCGACGGGTGGACCTGGTCACGGTTCATCCCCGGCGACCAGTCAGGTGACTGAGCCGGCCCATTGCTGGCTGAATGGGCAGAGCAAGCTGGCGTGAGGGGTGGCGGCTGAGGCCGCTGATGCGGTAAGTGGGGCTTAGTTGTGGGGGGAGCGGGCTTGGGGGTGGCGGCGGCGTGTGTGTATGTGTGTGTCTGTGTGTGTGTGTGCGCGCGTGGGGGGGTGGCGGTGTGTGGGTATGTGTGTCTCTGCGCGTGTGTGTGTGCGCACGCGTGTGTGTGCGTCTGTGTGTGTGTATGCATGCGCGCCTGCGGCCGGCCTGTGTAAGCGCGTCCACAGACCCTAATCTGCTCATGCACAGGTCTGTGCCACTTGGGAGGGAAAACAACAACAATAGGTCTCGCTGGCGACAGCGCTTTCGCGCTGCAACACCAGGCGAGACCTAAAAAGGACCTGCTTTGTCTCCGGTCAATCATATTCCTGTAGGTTGCTTATATCTCCCTTCTCTCAGCCTCAGAGGAACCAGGAGATAGTCAATCGTCATACCCCTGGTATAGGGTCCAGTTGCTGGATGAAGTCTTGATTATAGAACAATTTGAAGTATATTCCTAGCCTGCTCAATTACATAAATATCAATGGTTGAAGCTGTTCAAAGCTAATCTTAAACTGACCAGTTAGTTCCCAGTGGGTACTGGAGTCACAAGTGAACACAGGGATTTGCCCCTGGCACCACGAATGCCCCCACCACAAATAATCGTGAGATACAGTGTTTGAGACTGTTACTTCAGACCCAGGGGTTGTGACCGATCACCTGTGGCCTCTGCCTTTAGTAAGGTAACATAACATGGATTTTATTGTATGCTTTCTTTATGCTTGCATATTCTTGATGCATCGTTAGTGATGCTTTATTTAACAATGTATGTTTAGGTCATTTAGAAAGCAGAATTCTCTTTGAAGGTGTTGCGTTTTTTATGTGTATAATTCTCAGGCCTTATTCTCACATACCTCTTGGGAAATAAGTCCAATCTGTTAACACATTTTTTATTCAGTGTAACACAGTGTAACACAGTGTAAAAGCCTAGACATAAGCTTGTAGGTGCTAATGCAGGAAAATCTGAAGGACAAGCACTAGAGTTCTTCCCTTAATTTTCTGCAGCAAATATGAGGGGGCACTCATAGAAGGACGTTGGCCATGGTTTTGTGTATTGGTTGATCTGTTTGAGATCCCAATGTAAGAATCTATAGTAGTTGCTGACTTCTTTTTGGGGTGTTTACTACATCTGAGGCATTTCTTTGGTGCTTAATTGGTAAGGTTACCAGGAAACTCCTTGATGCCGAGGAATGCCATGAGTAAGTCCTGGGCCTTTTTTAACCATTGTTTTTAAATGTTTTTGTTCGACTAGAGGGAACAGGACTTCAACTTCTAGAATACATGACGCTGTGAAGGACTGGGCTCGGTAATTAGTTAGTTCTGCTCCAAACATGCCACCATCCAATCCCACTCTAGTCAAAGTGCTAATCCACGTACACGTACACTTCCTGCTGGTTCTCATGTCACCCAGACACCCCAAAGAATCTCTGAGAGACGACTGGAAGCAGAACATCTCCCCAACTGTGCCGCAGAGATCCAAGCACCAAGCATACCGCCAAGGTCTGCAAGCATCTGCAACCGTCAGCGCTTACAGATGGATGTCTCCAGGATCGCACTTTGAAAACTAGAGCAGACCCAACACACCTACATTTTAGATTGTTATCTATTAACATGAGGGGTCTGAATTTTGTCAATAAGCATAATAGTCTTATGAATTGCAGATGACACACAGGCCATACCTCATCCGGTTGTGGGCATCCTCTGATGTAAAGACAGCAGGAGTGGCTGCTGTCTATGAGTAGGACCTCATATTAACTGGTCACAGAGTTAAGAGGGATTATATGGGGGAAGAATGTCTTTGTCACCCTTGATATACTAGGTGAACATATACCCTGATTAATGTGTATGCAACAATTTAAGCAGATAAGTATGGGAACAGTGATTTTGGAGGTTTATAACAAACGCTCAGGGGGTTCTGGTGCTAGGGATTTTGATGCCCTTTCGGACTCCGAGGAAGATAGATCATGCCACTACACACACAGACCAGGAGCGATGTCCAAATGACTCAGAGGTCTTACTAGAGAACAGGGCCTAATAGATTGTTGGAGACTGATGCATTCAACGGATCAGGACTACACCTGTTCTAAGGTACATAGATCCTATACTAGAATGTATTATGTGTTTGTGTCCAAGGCACTATTTCACATGACTATCCGCAGGGCAGAACTCTTGAAAAGCATCCGAATCTACTTTATAGAGACTGATGCAACAGACACCTCATTAGCAATATACTTTGATGGGTTAACAGGGAGAAATTATTACTGGAGGAACGCCTTGTAACAGGACTTAGGGAGACAGGGAAAAAAAGAACACAACCACACTAATGGAAGCCACAGAAAGATAGCTATCCGGAAAGATGCCAAGAACCAAGAGAGCAGAGTGCGGTCTTCTATGGTTGAAACAAACTTTTTATGAACATACAAATGATCCAGATAGGATACTAGTTTTAGGACTGCAAGCACAAAGAGCGAGAGCATATATTACTCAACTTAGAGATTTGGACTGTAAGGTAGTGGAAGATGAAAGGACGAAGATTCATTTTCTGCTTTCTACCAAATTAGGAGAATATCTAGCATGTATACAAATAACCAGGTTGCCAGCTTATTGGTTTGAAAGGACAAACCGACTGAGTCCAAGGGCATATTGCAGGTGAATTTTGGTCTGTTACCACACATGGCTCTGAGCCCAGATGGCTTCATCACCAAATTATGTAAAACCGTTGCTTCTAGCACAGTGAGTGTAATGCTCACACTGTACATTGCATTTGCACAGATGCCACTCTCAGGCTCTGTGGAGTGGAAATAACTTTAATTCTCAAAATGGGGAAAGACCTTGAAGACTGAAGGTGATAAAGACCCATAACTTTACTTGAAGTGGTTGCTAAGATTTTAACCACTGTACTCACGATCAGGTTCAACAAGGCGGCCCCCTATTTATTTCAACTTGACCAGGAGGGGTTCCAACAGAACAGTGATGCTCAGGATAAACATTAAGAAACATGGCTATCTGATTGAGAAAGTCATAAGAAGAGGAGTTCCCTCTCTCCCAATGTGACTGTGTGCTGAAAATACATTAGTTTGGGTGAACTTGTTTTTTTCTATAGTTTATTCAATGGTAAATTAGGGATAGAAGATGTGGATTGGATCATAGCTAACTATCAAGCTGTGGAAATGTACATACAAATTAATAGTGGTATGCCTGGCAGGGTGACCCTGCAGCAGGGTTTTTTGTGCCGTTGCCCATTCTCTTTGTCTTAGCTAAGGGGCCCTGCATACAGATCCTGGCATGCAACTGATTAACGAGTAATACAATTTTGGATGGCACATCATATAATTAGCTTGTTCGCAGACATTGTTTACTCACTCTTTGTGCACCTAACATTTTCATCCCAACCGAGTTAGCAACACTGAAGGCAGTTCCAAGGGCTATCGAGCTTCATGGCTAATAGAGGTAAGAAATGCTTAACATTTAAATTCCGTATGACTTGTAAGCATCCTAGAGTTCACACCCATGCGGTGGGCGCGATCCTCTCTCTAAAACATCTCGGGGTCATGCTCATGAATGATGTGGGTGCTGGAGTGCACCTAACTGGCCGTCACTGAAAATCAGATTCTAGTGGACACAAGGAGGTGGCATTCTTATTTCAATTTGAGAATAGGTTTCATTAGTTTGCTAAAAATAAATGTGGTGCCACTTCTCTTATATTTGTTTTAAGCATTAACACCTACACCTCAAATGCTGAATGTTTGGGATTACCAAGAGATTTAAGTTTGCCTTGCCTGGTGTGGAGTGGAGGGGGTGAGGTGAGGTGAGGTGGGGTCAGGAATAGGTGAACAGCATACTTATGCATCTAGGACTGAGCGTGTGCTGGGTGACCCGGGCCTCCTTAAATACTACCAAGTGTCTCAACTTCACATTACTGTGGAATTGTTGGCTCATTATCTAGAGCAACAACAGCTTCCCATAGAGCAAGCATCTGTTGGTAAGACTTTGTGGGATATACCTAGGCTTCTAAAAAATTTAAAGAATTTGTAATCTCCATTTGTCTCACGTCATGAATCTAGCCTTGAAGGAGACATCCGTCTTGCCAAACACACATATAAACTTCAACAATGCAAAGAAGGGAGAGGAATTCAGCACATGGTGGAAGTGTGAGAGCCTTATATTAAGGGTCATATTCCTGAAGAGTAGTATCAGGAACTTCAAGGACTGCAAAAGGAATCTAAAGTAGTGGAGCTTGACAGGATACAGTACCTGAACTGGAGACACTGGGTTCTCCATCCCTACCCGCCCATAAGGAAGCAGCTTTAAGATCTCTTAGTCCGTTTGAGAAACAAATGCCACTGATGGAATGTGGGGTCTAATATCCCACCTATATCTTAATTGACAGGTAGAAAGACCTGACAACCTGATTCAGAGAAGCAGATCAGGGAAGAGAAAAAGATTTCTAGGAAGAGGACCCCAAGACAGCTAACGGGGGTGCACCAAAGATGGAGTTTGTTATTGTACTTATTACTTTGTTTTTTTTGTCTGATGTATAAGTCGTACACATTTGAAACCGTCGTATATATCAAATTGAGCATGGGAGTAAAGAAAAATTAAAATAAATGTTGAAATATAATACTTACTTTCTAAGTTGTCCACCACTGACACTCGCTGGAAGGATGTTGAAGTATCCCCTATGCCAGTGGTTCCTACCCTGTGTTCAGGTGACACCTGGGGAACCGCGATTACTACCCAAGGGTCCGCAACAGCTTAGAAAATTAAATGTTAATAGATTATTCTAGTGTAAATAAAAATACAAGCAAAATGTAAAAAGGAACATCTTAAAATATTCTGTCAATGGGAAGGAATTTGAAATTGGAGGCTAAAAATTAGGTTGGCATCCTTAGACTTATTTATGGAAGCAGTGCAAATGCATAAAACACGATGCAGTATGGACAATGCATAGCCTCAATTGAATTTAGATACATGCCAACCTTTCCATTAAAATCCCCCTAAAAATGATATTTGCTTGTGAGTTAAAATATGTATTAATTTGTGTATTTGTTTGATGAATGCTTGTTTCCGTATTTTTTATGAGGTTTCATTAATCAAAATTGCATAGGACAGGGTCCCTGGAATCCAATAATGATTCTGTGGGGGTCTCCAAATTCTAGTAATGATTAAGTGGGGATCCACAGAAGTCAAAGTCAAAGTCAAAGTCAAAAAGTACTTTATTCGGTTAAAAAAGTCAATAACCATAAAAGCAGCAAGTGAAAATAAAATGCATTTACAGTGATTAATAAGACAGCTATTTGTGAGAGGAGAAGTTGTCACAGTTCTTAGTCTCCATAGTATACACAATTTAAATTTCATCTATGCAAATTGATTTCCGATATTTAAAAACATATCTAAAAAACTCTGATAATGAGGCAACAATAAAAACAGTGTCCATTTTTTGCAATTCTAAAAACGCTGGGCGACATCTATTAAAATTCATCTCTTTTAGGATAGGGACAATACATTTCCTACGAGGCAGGATATAAAATTTACAAAAAAATAAAACATGAATATCAGATTGTGTGGATAGTTCATCACAAGGGCACAAAGACAGTTCATTTGACCAAGAGTTCAGTTCAAGGAAAGTGAATAGTCTAAAAACAATATTAAATCTGAAACGTGTGAGAAGAAATCTATCATACTTAGACATAGGAAGGCTTAAATATGGCTGCAATTTGTCTCCGGTTAAAATCAACTGATGTGAGGAAACTGTCTTTTTCTTAGTTTCCTCTAACAATCTTTTTCCACTCAGGTACTCCATACACAGTTTTTTCAGTAGTTTTCTAGAGATATGTACCATTGTAGATGGATAATTATAATATTGTAAACGGTCAATTTCCGTCAGAAAAGTTTTAACGTAATTTAACCATTTGAGACCATTTACATTTTCAAGTTTTAACACGTCTCGGAGTATGGCACGGTTTAGTACACACTCATTTGTAGTCCATACCCTGTACCACAAAAGAACGGGCTGGATTCTAATTGTATCTGAAATAAACGGCAACCCCAGCTCAGCATGACAAATAAACAACTCTGTGCTTTCCGGTACGGACAGGATATACCGCATGAATTTATTTTCCACTGTTTGGACTGATTTTATATTAGAGTACCCCCAGAGTCCTGCTCCATACAAAGCCACAGATACACAGGTTGCATTATGAATAGTTAAAATTTCCCTGACCGTTTTTTTCCCTAGTTTTTTTATAAAACTCGTTAAGGCCATTATTGTCTTAGAGAACAAGAGCGTTCTTGCCTTCACCGCACTTGTCCAAGAACCAGTCTCGTGGAACAGGATTCCTAAATAAGGAAAGGTAGATGTTTTTTCCAGAGGAGCATTATTTACATACATCGTTTTCGTTTGCTTCTTAGCACGTATGCCACAGTTCATGGAAAAAGTCTTGCTACAGTTAATTTTTAAATCCAAACTGAGCATAAACCTGTTAAAAGATGTTATCAATTTTTGCAGGGCCATGGGGGTACGGGCCATTAGCACAGCGTCGTCTGCATACAAGAGTGCAGGGATAGATCTTTTTCCAACCCTAGGCATGTCCCCGCACTCTTGCAGCAGACAACCCTCCAGGCCATTTATGTAGATAAGGAATAAAAAGGGCGCCCAAACGCACCCCTGGCGTACTCCACGTCCTATCCCAAAAGACCTACTACATTCCCCCCCTTTTCCATAACGAACAGTAGCAGTGGCCCCTGAATGCAACTCCCTTAGGAATCGGATAATCGACTCTTCCACGCCCAAACTTATCATCAGATCCCATAATTTAATATGAGACACGCAGTCGAAAGCCGATGTCAGATCGAAGAACGTCAGATATAAACGCTCCCTTTTTATCATTGTATATTTTTGCTGGATAATAAACAAATTTAGGCCCTGCTCAATTGTTCCTATGCCTTTTTGGAATCCGAATTGTAGGTCACTTATTACCCCATTTTCCTCTGCCCAGTTTTGTAATTTGGCTAAAATAACTCTACCAAGGATCTTTATAGATGAATCAAGAAGGGATATTGGCCTATAACAAGCACAGTTTTGTCTATCTCCCTTCTTATAAATGGGAACAATAATTGATGTAAACCATGATAAACTCAATCCCTTTGCTAAGGCTGCATTAAAATGCTGTACAAGCATCGGGCCCAGATTTCACTATTAGTTTTGTACAAATCTGCCGGAACCCCGTCTGGACCAGCCGCCTTTCCGCCCTTTGTGGCTTCCAGGCTCGTTAGGACTTCGGGTAAAGTTACCACCAACTTTTGCATCTCATCCCCTTTCTCATGTGTTATACTCAGTCCTGTGTCGGCAGTCTCATCTAGGGACTTGTAAAGGGTGGAAAAATGTGCAACCCAATCATCTTCATTAATCGCAATTTCCATGCGGGCTTTAGTGTTATCGTAGAGTAGGGGGGCATTCACCACCCTCCAAAAAGCTGACATATCTTTAGATTGTAAGGCTGCACATAATTCTTCCCAAGCCACCCTTTTTATGGCATTCTTCCTATTTGTAAATGCCTGATTGTAGCATTTCCTTAGTTTTCTTATTTGAGAAGGATCCCGGGGCACCAGGTGGATTGCATGTTTAAGATCTGTAAGGGCCTTGGTACATGTTGTATCAAACCATCTTGAACTATTCTTGGACCCATTTCTTAACACCACTTTCACATTCTCTTTAATAGTAGAAGTAATGATGTTAAAATGTTCAATTATGGATTCACTCTTAGAGTCTTCATCCAGGCAAATTTTAAAACTATCGGCACAGATATTTACCCGTTTTTTTAGGAATTCCTCAGGGACTACCTTACTCCATTTGAGTATATACCCATTTTGCCTCCCTAGCACCACATCTGGGGCGGCCTGTGTTAGCGGCTGATCATTACGCTTAGCCTGAAAAGGGTTCTCAATCTCAAATATTTGAGGTAAATGGTCACTCATTGGTGAGTTCAAAATCTTAAAGCTACCTATCCTATGACCATAACCATTTAAGCAGAGGCTAAAGTCAATAGTGGTAGATGCTCCCCTGCCAATAAATGTTGGCACGAATGGTGTTGGCCGGTGAGCCATTTCATTTATGTAACCCAAGTCATAATCAAATAGTAACTCATTTAGCAGATCCCCAATTTGAGTATGATTAAAATGTGTGAGATCAATGTCCTGCTCTATCATTAAACCACAAATGCCATTTTTGCCTTTTTTGCATAATGGGCAGTTAAAATCCCCACCCCCATAAAATCATTGCTTCCTTCTCCTTGCTGTCTATCTCACATTGTAAGTCCTTAGCTAACATTTTCAGTATATCCTGAGTCGCATTACCTGGAATATTATTATAGAAATGTATAATAATGATACTCGGTCCTCCTTTAGTATCTATCGCTAGTTTATGGTAGAAACTACATTTAGAGTAAAAACGTACCTTCTCATACACTAAACAGTTTGAGAGATATGTGGTTAAACCCCCCTTCGGTCTCCCATGGGCTCCTCCTATTGCCGGTGTACAGTATGTTTTATAACCATTTAAATGTATGGGATCTGTAGCCCAGGTTTCTTGAACGGCCAAAATATCCAGGCCATTATGACAGTTTCCCAGGAAGGATTAGTGGTTTTCTGTTTTAGGCCTGCCACATTCCAAAACATCAAGGAGCACATATCTTTATTTTGGTGCACAACTGTATCATCCATACTGATATTTCCCATTTCCTCCCCGTATTTTACAGGTATGATTTTTCTATGGGTGTCAGCACCTACCACGGTATAATTACCATTGTCCCTGGTATCTATTCCATTTTTAAAGGTATTATTCTCCCCCAGCAAACTATCTGTCATATTAATAATTTCATTTCCATTTAGTACCCTGTTATCACTTGCCTTTTGTATACTCATATCAAGAGTTTCCTGCTTTACACTAGTGTCCTTTGGTCTATTAAAAGTGAATGGAGATGGATAGGACTGTGGAACCTCTTTGTACGCTGAGCGTCAGTCCACAGCCTCTAATTCACTAAACCGATTATAACAAGATATGGTGGATGGCACATACTGTGGGCCCATCCATTCTGCATATTGCTGTCGGTCACTATGGTGTGTTCTACCAGCCCTTCGCTGTATTAGAGTCCAGCCATCGTTTACCCCCCTCCCCAAACATTTTGATTTGCATCCCCAAGCATTTCATGCCCCCGCCCTCCCCTGGGATAATTAGTGCCTCTCATCCAACTCCATCTATTGTCTGATTGCTGTGCTGGCATGTAGAAAAAAGAGATGGTCTTGCCACAATTGTAGCTTCGTTATTCCTCAATGCCCCCAGACAGATATGGTCCACTGTTCGGGGGTTGTCAAAAGTTACCACCACGCAGTCTCCTTGAGTGTTTTTTCTATTTTGTCCTACCCAGGGAGCCCTCTGTAGCATTAAGATGTTGCTAGTTATTGTTGGGGGAAGAGGGTGATTGGAGTTTAACCAGTGAAGCACCTTGTTTTTAAGTGCCCAAAAGGGTTCCGTGACTTGGGGAGCCAGTTCAGGAACCCCAGTTAGGATTACCACATATGGGCATTGTGAGAAGTTGGCCTGATATATGATGTTTCCAATTCTGGAACCACCTTGTATCAGTCCAAACAATCCCTTATGATGTCTGGTTGTAAGTCAACCGTATTAGACAAACTATCCTAGGGGTAGCATGGACTAAGCAGCCTAAAGGCTTAACTTAAGAGGTCGTGTTAAGCGAGCTGTTTTACCAAGTACAATCCTGTAATATCAAATAAAAGGACACCACACAAGTATATATTATAAAAATATATGTATTTATTACTAAAAACAATCCCCAGTATTCTTTATGAACAAAGGGGCACAAGCGTTAAATCAAAAGCACAGTATAACATACAAAGTTGCACAATTTTGGATGAGGGCGAGGGGCCACTCAAACCATATACTAAACAAGCATTAGGAATGCATTAGGGCTCGGGTTTGTTTTAAGTTAGAGATAATGGCATTGTAAATGGCAATGTGTTTTAGGCACTCTGCACTACCACTCTGCACTCTGCACTACCAATCTGCACTCTGCACTCTCAATCTGCACTCTGCACTACCAACCTGCACTCTGCACTACCACTCTGCACTCTGCACTACCACTCTGCACTCTGCACTACCACTTTGCACTCTGCACTACCACTCTGCACTACCACTCTGCACTACCACTCTGCACTCTGCACTACCACTCTGCACTCTGCACTACCACTCTGCACTCTGCACTACCACTCTGCACTACCACTCTGCACTCTGCACTACCACTCTGCACTACCACTCTGCACTCTGCACTACCACTCTGCACTACCACTCTGCACTACCAATCTGCACTCTGCACTACCAATCTTCACTCTGCACTACCACTCGCACTCTCAATCTGCACTCTGCACTCTCGCTCTGCACTCTGCACTACCACTCTGCGCTCTGCACTACCACTCTGCGCTCTGCACTACCACTCTGCGCTCTGCACTACCACTCTGCGCTCTGCACTACCACTCTGCGCTCTGCACTACCACTCTGCGCTCTGCACTACCAATCTGCGCTCTGCACTACCAATCTGCGCTCTGCACTATGCACTACCAATCTGCACTCTGCACTACCAATCTGCACTCTGCACTACCACCCTGCACTTTGCACTACCACTCTGCACTCTGCACTACCACTCTGCACTACCACTCTGCACTACCACTCTGCACTCTGCACTACCACTCTGCACTCTACACTACCACTCTGCACTCTGCACTACCACTCTGCACTCTGCACTCTAAATCTGCACTCTGCACTACCACTCTGCACTACCACTCTGCACTCTGCACTACCACTCTGCACTCTGTACTCTCAATCTGCACTCTGCACTACCACTCTGCACTACCAATCTGCACTCTGCACTACCAATCTGCACTCTGCACTACCACTCTGCACTACCAATCTGCACTCTGCACTACCAATCTGCACTCTGCACTACCACTCGCACTCTCAATCTGCACTCTGCACTCTGCACTACCACTCTGCACTCTGCGCTACCACTCTGCACTACCACTCTGCACTCTGCACTACCACTCTGCACTCTCAATCTGCACTCTGCACTACCACTCTGCACTACCACTCTGCACTACCACTCTGCACTACCACTCTGCACTACCACTCTGCACTACCACTCTGCACTCTGCACTACCACTCTGCACTCTGCGCTACCACTCTGCACTACCACTCTGCACTCTGCACTACCACTCTGCACTCTCAATCTGCACTCTGCACTACCACTCTGCACTACCACTCTGCACTACCACTCTGCACTATCACTCTGCACTATCACTCTGCACTACCACTCTGCACTACCACTCTGCACTACCACTCTGCACTCTGCACTACCACTCTGCACTCTGCACTCTGCACTACCACTCTGCACTCTGCACTACCACTCTGCACTACCACTCTGCACTACCACTCTGCACTCTGCACTACCACTCTGCACTCTGCACTACCACTCTGCACTCTGCACTACCACTCTGCACTCTGCACTACCACTCTGCACTACCACTCTGCACTCTGCACTACCACTCTGCACTCTGCACTATCACTCTGCACTCTGCACTACCACTCTGCACTCTGCACTACCACTCTGCACTCTGTACTACCACTCTGCACTACCACTCTGCACTTTGCACTACCACTCTGCACTACCACTCTGCACTTTGCACTACCACTCTGCACTACCACTCTGCACTTTGCATTACCACTCTGCACTACCAATATGCACTCTGCACTACCAATCTGCACTCAGCACTACCACTCTCACTCTGCACTACCACTCTCACTCTGCACTCTGCACTACCACTCTCACTCTGCACTCTGCACTACCACTCTGCAGTACCACTCTGCACTACCACTCTGCACTCTGCACTACCACTCTGCACTACCACTCTGCACTACCACTCTGCACTACCACTCTGCACTACCACTCTGCACTACCACTCTGCACTACCACTCTGCACTATCACTCTGCACTACCACTCTGCACTACCACTCTGCACTCTGCACTACCACTCTGCACTCTGCACTACCACTCTGCACTACCACTCTGCACTACCACTCTGCACTCTGCGCTACCACTCTGCACTCTGCACTCTCAATCTGCACTCTGCACTACCACTCTGCACTACCACTCTGCACTACCACTCTGCACTATCACTCTGCACTACCACTCTGCACTCTGCACTCTGCACTACCACTCTGCACTCTGCACTACCACTCTGCACTACCACTCTGCACTACCACTCTGCACTCTGCACTACCACTCTGCACTACCACTCTGCACTCTGCACCACCACTCTGCACTCTGCACTCTGCACTACCACTCTGCACTCTGCACTACCACTCTGCACTCTGCACTACCATTCTGCACTCTGTACTACCACTCTGCACTACCACTCTGCACTTTGCACTACCACTCTGCACTACCAATATGCACTCTGCACTACCAATCTGCACTCAGCACTACCACTCTCACTCTGCACTCAGCACTACCACTCTCACTCTGCACTCTGGACTACCACTCTGCACTCTGCACTACCACTCTGCACTACCACTCTGCACTACCACTCTGCACTCTGCACTACCACTCTGCACTATGCACTACCACTCTGCACTACCACTCTGCACTCTGCACTACCACTCTGCACTACCACTCTGCACTACCACTCTGCACTCTGCACTACCACTCTGCACTCTGCACTACCACTCTGCACTACCACTCTGCACTCTGCACTACCACTCTGCACTCTGCACTACCACTCTGCACTCTGCACTACCACTCTGCACTCTGAACTACCACTCTGCACTCTGCACAGATCATCCATCCATACATTGATCCCTCTGTTATCCATAAAACCATTGATCCATATATGTTTCTGTCCCCATGACATCGGCACGGACAGTGGCACCCACCCCCTCCCTGCATCTGGGATCCCTGCAGGACGCGAGGCGAGTTATGCGAGAAGGCTGCAGCCAGCTGCATGCCGAGAGCGGCCCGACCCTCCCGCTCCGTGGACCCCGCTGAGCTCCGACCGCCAGCACCGAGCCTCCGCCGCGCTGACACTTCCGGCTGCCAGTGCCCAGCCAATCGGCGAGGCGCCCAGCAAGCTGGAGCGGTGGCACATGAAATATGATAATTTTCTGCTAAAGAGCCCCAGGAAGGAGAGGCGCATGCCTCTGAGCCGGTGCGCTGTGCGCTGAGAAGGGGAGGGAGAGATGCCTGCATGGCAGGGCTGGCACCTGGGGGGGATGCCGAGGGCTGCACCTGCTGGACCTGAAGATGCTCTGCTCGCCGTTGACGCTCAGGTGGGTGAGGCGGCGCCTGGCAGCAGATGGCAAGTCCGGGGCCGGGCATGTGCCCATCCTGGCGCCTCCGCAGCGCTGATCTTGTGACCACCGCTGGTGCAGCATCGGCGAAGGCTTCCCCGGATCCCTGTGTGTGTGACCCCCCCTGGCGTCCCTCCGGCACCGCCACCCTCCCCGGGCAGCCACATGGAGCGGGCACGGTGAGACGGCGGCGCTGACTTCAGCATCGCTTCCTCGGAACAAAGAAAAAGACTTCAGTCTCTCCATGCGGCGGTAAAGGGTCACCCTGGGTGCCAGCTCCGCTGCCTGCCTACGGCCGAAAAAGAGCAATTTTAATATCATTCAATGCAAAAACAATCCCGATGATGTATTGTGAGCTATCTCTTCACGTGAAGAAAACAAGATCTGATGCATGTGATTCTCTACATTGCTGGCCGGCTGTTCATGCGCGCACACAGAGCTGAAGGGAAAAAAAACACAGCAGTGCACACGCTCCCAGCACCATCTGCCTTCAATTACCGGCACCTCGGACAGCTGGTAATTGAGGATTTATGTATTCTTCTGCGCGTGTCCGAACACTTTATGCAGGAAGTAGACATTGACAAATTCCTAAGTCCTATGGCGTGCTGCCTTACTTAAACACAGCCTTGCCTGGACCAATTACCATGCACATGGCAAAATACCACACGCAAAAAACGCGCGCTTTCTGGAATGTGGCAGCCCGGGACCCCTTTCAGAATTCTTTTTTTTTTCTAATGCATAAGAGCTCGGAAGCCCCGCCCCACTTCGTGGTGACGTAGGCCCGAGCCCTAAAAAATGGAATAAGAGATACCAATCGATCAGTGGTTAGGCCTAGGGCCTAGGGAATCGCTGGGAGCAGTCGGGACAAGCAATGCTGAAGTCGGGAAAAGCCAGCGGGATTCGGGTGCAGTGCTGAAAGCACAAGCATGTACCAATGTTAACCAATGGTGCGTAAAAGTTACACAAATAGAGTTTAAGGACACTTCTGCTGAACCTAGAAAGACAAAACTTTAGACACAGACCCTAGAGGTGTGTACCAGTGTGGGAACACCGGCGTTGCAATGTTTTACCTCACCCACAGGAAGCGGGTGCACAGGGTCGAAGTTGAGTCAGGTTTCGTCACGCAGGTTCTTGCTGCTTGAAGCTGAAAGGGCTGCAGGCGAGGCGAAGGAGAAGTGTCCGGTGGGGTCCAAGGGTGGCCCCAAGTCGAAAAGTACCTGAAAGCAGAGGGGACAGAGTCTGGGTCACTCAGCAGTGACCAGGGTGGAACCAGGAAGGAACCAGGCAATGTCGGGCGCAATCAGGTGGTTGTCGAGGAGCTTCTCTCCGCTGTCACGTGGGCTCTGGGGCATCTACGACGTCCAGGAGCGGGTCACGATCTGTCCCACGCAGGCTCTCACCGTCGGCGCTGTCGGCTTCAAGATTGGAGCAAACAACACTTGGCAAAAGCAATCCACGCGAAACCGGGAGATTGCTTCTCACTCGAACCAGGAGGGTCAGAGTGGAGGCTCCTTTTCAGGGGAGCGGGTGCAAATCTGTAGCAACCAGAATCGCAAGTCGTATTTCAAGTTTCGTCAGCACAGGGGCCACAAGCCAGCTGGCAAGTGACCGGGCCAACGCGTTGAGCCAAAAGAAGCAGAAGGGCCCCACGCAGCACTCGTCAAGTGTGGAGGGCTGAACTTCGGTGCAAGAGTGGCTCAGGGTGGGGGCTTCTCAAACCCCGGTGTACAGCTTCGAGGGTCACTCGTGGGCTGCACGGTCAGCGTCTCGTGGTCTTTTCAAGATGGCGTGCCCCACGCTTCCGGTCGCCTCCACGGGTCTCAGCTCTGCAGGGACTGTGGATCGGGCTGTTGGAAGGCAGGCAAGCTTGATCTCGTCGGTCTCTGTCGCTCGAGTTCCGGCGGGAACTGCAACAAAGCAGACGTCGATAGCTGGATGGTGCCTGTTTGCACAGGGTGGTCACTCCTTGACCACAAGGGAGATTCTTCAGTCTTCCACGTCGAGTAGGATGTCGAAGGGTCCAGAGTTTCGTTTCTTAAGTTTCATCAGGATAATCTAAAGTGCATTGGCACTGCTCCCATTCTTATACCAATCTAGGGGGCTGGATTACCTGCTAGGTCCCCTCCTATGGGTGGGACCCAGGAAGTGGGTGGATACACCCCCTTCCTTTGATCCAGGCCGCGCTGGCACGAGGGCTGGAGTGCCCCAGAACCGGTTTGGCCGGATTATGCAAGGGGCAGCCTTGTGCGCCCCCAGCACTGTCTGGTTTCTTTCAAACCTCCCTGCTACAATCCACTATCTCCTGTCTGGGGGGGTGTGACACCTCCCTGCGACAGGAAACCCTTTGTCCAGGCCCCCTTTGCTGAGTTTCGGTCAGCTGCAGGGGGTCAGACCTGTGTCTGTGGCAGAAGCATCCATTTTGTGGGTCTGAGGCTCTTTTAAAATTAACCGCATTTAAGCAAAGTAACATGTCTTCTCCCTCTAGAGGGGTGGAATGCTATCCCCGTCACCAGGACTGGCGAGGGGATAGTATTCCAAATCGTATGACACCTTACACGACATGTTTTGATAAAGCCAAACCAAAGTTGCTATATAACCGCGAGGATTATAATGCACTTAATAGTATATGGTATGGCATTATCCTGAAACAGCTTAGGGAGTTGTTCCCGACAGCTGCAGACAGGCTCAGCTCATGCTAGAGCTCCATCTCACATTAAACCACGCACTCTGCCTCCAGGATTGATAAGGCCTTCCATAGGAGTGGCTCACAGGTTTATATGTGTCCAGATATAGGTTTAGATATAGGTATACTATATCTAAGCAAGGGGTGATTACACCACCTTACCCCAGCTGAGTGATCAGCCAGTTGTGTCAATTTAAGAACCAGCCAGGGGTGGCAAAAGATATGCTGCAGCCCCTGGTAGGCCTTGGTGGCACCTATGCCCTGAGCACCTATAGTGCATTATACAGGGGCTGACAAGGAGTCCATTTCCAATTGTGGTATGTACCTAGGGTGCATGGAATCCATTTTACAGAGAGAGCAGATGGCCTGGGGCCCTGATTGGCAGGGGACCAGGTCAACTAAGTCGAAAACCAGCTAAACACAAGGCAAAAAATCTGGGGTAACCATAGTCAGGAAGCCACCTTCCTACATAACCCCCCCCCCCAACGAAAGGAGATAAGGCTATCCTTGGCCAGGTAAGCCTATATTGCCTGAGTCGCCATATAAGGAAGTACCTGCACTAGCATGGGTACCCCCTGTCTCATGGTCCACTAAGCAGTCCCTCACCCTTGGGGTATTAGAGGGTCTCCACCATAGGGAATCACTACCTTGGGTGTGTTTATGCAAAGTCAAAGGCTGGTTTGGATATGGAGTATTTATTTATTTATTTTTTATTTAAAACATTTATAAAGCGCGACTGTCACCTGGCAGGTATCCTGGCGCTGGTAGCTACTCTTGTGGTTTATTAACGGGGGTGGACTGGGACTGGCCGGTTTTACAGGGACAAGGGAAAGAGCCATGTTTTGATACGTTTCCTGAATGGGAGGAGATGAGGGATATGGCGAATGTCGACAGGTAGACTGTTCCATAGTTTGGCTGCAGCTACTCTGAACGATCTTCCTCCCATCCTGGCCTTCTTACATCTGGGCACTCTCGAGAGGCAGGCAGTTGTAGACCTGAGTGTTCTGGTGGGGGTATACCAAGAGAACAGACGTTGAAGAGGTCCGGGTCCTATTCCATGTAGTGCCTTGAAGACCAGGCAAAGGGCCTTGAAGGCAATGCGTTGCCTCAAGGGCAGCCAATGCAACTCGGCCAATGCAGCAGTGGCCGAGGATCTCCTAGTCCATCCCAAAGCCAGTTTGGCTGCTGCCGACTGGACTCGTTGGAGTCTGTCCAGTAGAATCGCAGGAGATTCAAGCAGCAAGGCGTTGCAGTAGTCAAGGCGACTAAGAATAGTACACCTGACTACTAGTGCTCTGGCGGAGGATGGAAGAAGAGGCAAGACTTTGCGCAGTGAGCGCATAAGGCCGGCACAGGTTGCAACTGTTCTTGAGACCTGTGTTTCCATGCTTAATTGATGGTTGAGCATGACGCCCAGGTTGCGGACGGTGGTGACTGGTGGGGGTTGTTAGGGTTTTCCGGGGGCCAGAACTCAGCGGGCAGCGGGCGGGGTATGCGACTTGCAGGGCAATACATCACCTCGGTCTTCGAGGAGTTGAACTGAAGTGAGTTCCGGTGCAGCCAGCATGCCGTGTCTCGTAGGCAGTCATGGAAGGCTTGCAAGGAGATGGAATCTTCGCCTTCCCACGAGAGAAGGAGCTGTGTGTCGTCCGCATAGTTTACTGTGGTCATGTTGTGTGACTTAATTAACGTGACCAGAGGTTTTAAGTAAACGTTAAAAAGGATCGGACTGATAGATGAGCCCTGGGGGACACCGTGAGGGACCGGGGAGAAGGCTGATTGGAAGGGGGGGAGGGAGACAGCCTGTTTTCTGTCGCTTAGGTATGAGTGAAACCAGATCAAGGCCGTGCCGTCGATCCCAACCGCTCTCAACCGCTGGAGCAGGACCCTATGATTGACAGTATCGAATGCGGCAGACAAGTCAAGTAAAATGAGGGCCACAGCTTGACCCCTGTCTGCGCGCATTCGAAGCTCCTCCATGGCCGTGAGCACCGCGGTTTCGGTGCCATGGGCTGGGCGAAACCCGAATTGGAATTCGTCCAGAAAGTGGTGTTGCTCGAGGTGGGTAGAGAGGCATTTACTAACCCAGCGTTCGAGCACCTTCACTGGGAAAGGCAGGAGTGATATGGGGCGGAAGTTGGACAGACAATCTGGGTTTAGCGTGGGTTTCTTTAGCAGCGGGGTTATAAGCGCTTGCTTCCAGGAGCGGGGAACGACGCCGCAGCTCAGGGATTGATTACAAATCAACCGGAGGGTGTGAAATAGTTGGTGCCCGCAGGTTTTCCATATTTTCGGTGGCAAAGGGTCAAGGGGGGATCCGGAAGTGATGCCTTGTGCGACTATTTCAAATTCTGCTTGAGAAATAAGAGGGAAGTCCAACAGTTTATTCGTGGGAGGGCAGGTTGGCCTCAGAGGTTCAGGGTTAGTGAGGTTGGTTTCGGGGAGGGTGGAGAGAGTGGAAGACGGGGGCGTTGCTAGGTTATTGATGATAGTCTCAATTTTATCAGTAAAAAACTGAGCGAGGCTATCACAAAGGGACTGGGAAGGGGGGATGGAGTTTTTGACGCAGTCAGGGTGTAAGATATTGTCCAGAATCTGGAATATGCTTTTTGGACTGTTGGCCGCGTTGGTGATGGTGGAACAGTAGTAATTTGCTTTGCTCTCTGCAATAGCGGACTTATAGTCGCGGAGTGCCTTCTTCCAGAGGGTTTTGTTATTGTTACAGTATCCGTGTCTCCACTTTCTCTCAGCTTGTTTGCAGGCTGATTTGAGGGTTTTCAAAGAATCGTTATACCAGGGAGCCGGGGCTCTACCTTTCGGTTTACAGAGTTTAAGAGGGGCAGCAGAGTCCGCAAGGGAGGTGATTCTCGAGCTAAAGGACCTGTAGTTATCTTCCACTGAGTTGGTGATAGTGAAACTGTCTTCCACCTCGAAGATTCTGGTAGAGGTGCTAAGTTTTTCTAGTGCTTTCCAGTTTCGGTACGAAAACTGTGGGGGCGGGTGGGATTTGGTTTTGCTTGTTGTGGCATTATTAATATAAAGTTTGATGAGCGAATGGTCTGTCCAACTCATAGGCAGGATGTCACCTACTTGGGTCAAACCTGGGCTCGAGAAGATAAGATCGAGTCGGTTGCCTGCAGAATGAGTGGGGTCCTTTATCAGTTGTTGGAGGCCTACACTGTCACAGGACAACCGAAGGTTGTCTAGTCCTGCGTCTAGGCTGCCGTTTGGCCAGAGGTTAAAATCTCCTAGAAGTACTAGTTTACTGTAGTATTGAAGTGAGGCTCCACTAATTTAGGGCTCAGCTTCCTCCAAGTATCTTCCACCATGTGTGCCTTTCTTTTGTCATATAGCTACTGTATATCTTTATAATGTGTTAAGTTAGCATAGGCTCATTAAATGTTTAAACGCCATTTTTCCTTTTGCTGCTTCTGCACACGACACTTAATTGTTGATTTAGCTTTCAACCTAGTAGTTTGTTGTGGTTTACATGAGAATAATATGTTATCACTCTGATATCAGCTTTGCTTAATAAACTATGTCTGTACATAGAGTGCTGAAGCTTCAGGAACAACACGATACAGAATTGTTATGAGGTCTGATCTTCGCGCCTTCATAGACATAACATAAGTGCAGCATCTGCCAACTTTGGGCTCGAGGCGGGTTTTATATTGCTTTGCTTGAGGCACACAAAGAAGCTTGATGCTGTTCGCATGCAGAGAGAGCTGGTGTATGCTGATGTGATCTCTTCAATCTAGGATCCTGAGGTATGGGCCCGCCCTAATTCAACCCAAAGAGACCTTCTTAGCTATTAATATAATATGCGAGTTAGGGAGGGTGAGAAATAAGTGTTGTTAACCCTTATTCATTTACAGCATGTTAACATGCTGTCACCGTTCGCTTTCTATGGACTAGTAACTATGCTGGTAACTTTGTTTCTGATAATATGTTTACTTGTATTATCTAAGATACTGCGCCTGAGAAGACGGCATTAGTAAATAAACATTTCAAATGCTCACGTGTTCTTCTTTACTCCATGTTCTGGTTTGAAATGATTGTATAACGAAAGAGTGCTCATGTGTTCCACGTAACCTGAGGTTTGTAAGTTCATGTTCTGGTTTGTCTAAACATTGGGAGTTGGTTATGACCAATGAGACACTGTAGGTAGCTCGGTAAGGGGTTTGTTGGGTACTAAGGTGAGTTTTGGGTCATCCTAATTCGCTGAGGTTCCAATCCTCTGTGCACAGTTCTGTGGGAGAACAGAAACCCTGCTACATGGCGCCCGTACGTTGGTGGTCTTATATCATGGCACTCGAGTAGTATATCATTCAAACCTTAACCCCTTCACTGTCGTTTCCGGAAAACGGTGGTGTTGGTGAAACCTACCTGTTTTTTGAAATAGGTCTTTTTTCAAGCTTGAATCTTTCTAAACGGTTTCCTTGAATTACTACCCAGTTGTGCTACAAAGTTAACATTGTTTTTCAGTAGTTCCGGTGAAATCATGGCTGTGGCTGTGGCCATTGCGCAGCATAGTCGCATTGCGGTGCGCACCCATCTACAGACATACCAGGTCCCGTTGGAGGGCATGGCTGTGATTTTAGTGGTGTGTGCAGATCCGGCGTTCCCGTACGAACTGTTTTACTCATGGGTAACGTTTCCGGCAGTGGACGCTACTTCTGGTGTGTTCCACTCCTACACACCCTCCCCTGTACCGGCCGAATATACACCGTACAGGGCACTGGAAATACCTATTGATCATTGGCAGCATCGCGTTTGGTTTGATGGCGCCCTCCCCCACTCTTTATCCGCTGTGAGGTTAGGTCCTTTGTCCATTGCAGGCACGAATTGGCCTGCTTTGGGTGGCTTTACCCCGCACCCGAATCACGGCGCATGTCCCCTTGCGGATATTCACAGGCTACACGTTGTCTCAATTGCCGTGATTCGTGCCTTAGTGCAATACATAGGTCGACATCTCCCGGGAGGTCCCCAGGGGGGTGCGGCCGTTCACACGGAACATGGCGGTTTAAGGCTCAATCCGGTTATGGTCAATTCGGTTTTTGGTCAGCGTCCCGTTGATAACGATGACTTCCCTTTCTGGCTTGCCGAGAAGTTTGACCAACTGGAGGCTGTGTTTCCGAATTCTACTCCTGCTGATAAACATAGAATGTTGACGATCACTTTACCGAAGGTTTTAACTCCTGAGCTCGTTGACTGTGAAAGCTGGGGAAAAACTTTTGCGGCCGTTTATACGAGGTGTTTCGGCACCCCGTCTATGACCGCACTGCCTGAGATCGTTAAACGTGTTCAGGATGATCACGGACCGGAGGCAGCGGTTGAATTGGGTATGCGCCTGTGTGGTTCTTTTGAGATAGTAAGCGATCTCATACTCTCCAATATTAAAGGAGATGCGGTGAACTTTCAGGTGTCGAATGCTTTGGCTGCTCTGCCCGATGCCGATAAACCCAGACAGTTAGCGAAGATAGTTGTGGCCGCATATAAAACTATTGGCCGCACAAGTAGGGGTCTGAAATATTTTTCAGTTAAGGAGAAAAAACAACCACAAGGACAGTCTGCTGCGGCAGATGTCCAACCCAAGTCCAAAAAACAAAATTGGCCTAAAAAACAGACACAGGGGAAGCAACAAAAGCAGACTCAGGATTCTTATCCTGCACCACAAGTTCCTGCGCCAACAGAAAAAGTTTATGATTTGCGCGATCGCGCGATGATTAAATCACCTGATCGATTTCAGGTTTCTGATCAACGCTCTCCTCGTTCCTTTCAGGACTCATCGGCCCCGAAGACCGGTGGAGGAGGAGGTGGTAGGGGACGTGGTGGCCAACAGGGACGTGGCCAGCCCCGCCAGACTGACGGCGCAGCAAAGCAGGAGGATTCTACGCCGAAGAGACAGCAGTTTGCGAAAAAGAAAGTCGCAGCCTTAACAGCGCATCGATATGCCACAGATAGTGAGAACGCGGCTTCGGAATCTGACGTGGGCTCTGACCTTGCTGGACAGCGCGGCGGAGATTACCATAGTCAGAGAGGCGCTGCGTCCACTACTGAGGGTGACAGCGACTGATGTCTACGTTGTAATTGAAACAGCAGACACGAGACTTGCTCCCCCTGAGCGACTTTATGAAATTGTACTGTTAATTGAAGGTGACATACAGCGTACTGTAAAAGGGGTGTTTTGGGAAAATCTTTCGTCTACATATGATATTTTGCTTTCGGAGGCTGACTGGCCCCCACCTTTTGTGCTCGCGGCGCCGCGAGGGGAGGAGGTAATCCTCCCCAGTTTCGCGAACACTGTCTCGAAAGAGCATGCGCAGCATTTTGCAGAAGAGTGGGCTCGGGCTCTCGCACCGGCTCTGTACCGTAACCAATGTGGTTGGGATAAATTGTCTCCTTGCCGCGAAATTCCGTTGCGGTCTCAGCCGCAGCCTCAACCTCAATATCCCCTTCGGCGTGAAGCAAAATCTTCCGTCGCGGAAATCCTTGAACAATTGGAATATCAGGGAGTTATTGAAACATGTGTGTCACCAATGAATAACCCTCTTTTTACTGTGACCAAGCCTGACGGATCATATCGTTTGGTATTGGATTACCAGCATTTAAACTCGCATTGCCGTAACTGTGCAGTACAGAATACTCACGGTTCTGCCCTATTGGATAGTCTAGTGCGAAAGCGTTTTAAAACAATGCTTGACATTTCCAACGGTTTCTATGCCCATAGATTGGATAGCTTCAGCTCCCAATGGACCAGTTTTACGTGTGCTGGGGTCCAAAAACAATTCCGGCGTCTCCCAATGGGCTATAAGAATAGTCCAGGTATTTTTACCGCACGCATAGTCTCCCTTTTGGAGAGTATCGACACAGATGCTTGTTCGTATGTGGATGACATCTATCTCACAGACGACGAAATTTGGATGCATCTATGTCGAGTAAATTCAATTATTTGTAACTTTGCAGACATGGGTTACAAATTTAACTTTGCAAAATCGCACATTGCTGAGTACACAGTGTTGTTCCTGGGCTATGAGCTCAACAATGAAGGTAGAGGTTTAGCTCCTCACTTCTTGGAGAAATGCGCTCAGTTGCGCGATCCAACAACACTGAAAAAATTACAGTCTTTACTGGGTTTTCTAAATTTCGGGAGGACATACATTCCGGAATATGCCCAGCTTTTCAAGCCTTTGTATGCTCTGATACAACCTACTTTTTCAAAATCATGCTGGCTGCCTGAGCATTCAGCCATCTTGCAGTCCTTGCAGGCTGATCTGCTCGCTTCTAAATTCTTACTGACTCGTGATAACCACACAAACCTGGTGATAAGAATTGTTCCTGGGACAGTGGGTTTCACGTACCTCACTTTTAATGAAGGAGACACAGTACCTATTGCTTACAAGTCACACTTGTACACTTCGGCTGAAATGCGGTTTCCCACTGTGGAAAAGGTTTTAACGGCTGTGCAGATGGCGATTCTTAAGGAACGCGCTCTGTCACAGGGGAAACGCATGTTGGTTGTAACACCCTGTCCTCATTTGGAGGCAGTCACGAAAGCCAGTGTACCAAATTCAAAAGCTTTGCACCCTCGGTGGATTCAATGGGCTGCGTCCTTGACGTCCACAGATGTCACGTTTATTTTTGACGCCTCATTACGGTTGCAAGAGTACTTGCAGTATGAGTTCGTTCATCCTGCTCCTCTGGTTATGCGACCTTTGGAGGACTTCCATTGCATCATTTACACTGATGGCTCGTCGCAGGTTGCGCATGGCTCTAAACACGCCTACGTTTCCGCTTGCGCCATTGTGGTCGGTGCTATGTTGGACGATGAGTTCATTTCCAGGGAAGTGCACACGTTGCCACTGGGTGATTGCACCGCACAATTGGCAGAGCTTCGTGCTCTCTTACTAGCGTTGGAGTACGCTGATCCCAGTGTTACTACTCTTATTGTAAGTGATTCTTTCTACTGTGTCCAGTCTTACAATGAAAACTTGTTCTTTTGGATTCAGAATGACTTTCGTGATTCCAAGGGTAGCACAATAAAACACAAGTTGATCTGGGTTCGAGTGGCAGAACTTAAGGCTAAGTTGCCGCTCGTTTATGTGATTCATACTCTCGGCCACCAGCCTGTTGGGGTTCACGCTGTCGGTAACTCGCTTGCTGATGAGGCAGCGAAATCAGCAGTATCTACATACTTAGTTGCAGCAGTTACTAGGTCCAAAACTAAGATTGATAGTGACATCTTGGCGGCTGTTGCTGCCACTGAGAAGGGAGGTAAACATCCTACGGGATTACCTTCGAAGTACACATACCACTTAAGTCCCGAAAAGGTTCCTTTTGTGAAAATTCCTGATGTTGGAGAACGTTTGATTCCCAACTTGGATCGCAGGGCTGACTTGATTACAGCGGCACATGAAGGTGTGGCGTCTGCGCATGCGGGCGTCTCGGCCACTGTAACTCAATTACAACAACGCTTCTGGTGGCGGGGACTGTACAAACAGACGCGTGATTATGTCCTTCTTTGTGACATTTGCCAGCAGATTAAACCTTCAACTGCCACGCGTCCGCCACAGACACAGTTGTACATTTCTAATAAACCACTTGGTTGTGTTTATTTGGATCACTGCGGTCCTTTTTCATCTGATACTGCGTATAAGTACATCTTAGTAGCAGTTGATTCATGCACACGCTTTGTGTGGGTATGGCCCCATCGCAGCGCTGATTCACGGACTGTCATTAGAGATTTGCGTGTCTTTGTAGAGATTTTTGCCTGTGGTACCTTCCATTCGGATCAGGGTCCGGCTTTCGCCTCTATGGCGTATAAGGATGCCATGACTTCGTTGGGGGTCCAAGTCAAGTTTTCGTCTCCCTACAGACCTGAGGGTAACAGTGTAGTGGAGCGAATGAACCGTGATTTAAAGCAATCTTTGACAGCTCGAGTTATAGGCACTGGCAGAAACTGGCTGACCCACCTCAATGGTGTGCAGCGTGCGCTTAATAATCTCCCTAGAAGGTCTCTGGGTGGGCGGACCCCATACGAAATGCTCTTTGGCATCAAGATGTACGTCCCTGACCTTGACGGTCTAGACTGTGTGGTTCGCGCCACTTCCTTTGACGCAGATGAACATTGCAATGTTTTACAGAATCTACAAAAGACCAGAGACAGTCTTGCAAAGGAACATTTGCCCTCCACGTCGGATGTTGCGTTGCAGATCCCGGTAGTCGGCTGGCTACCCCAAGTTGGAGAACTGGTTCGAGAGAAGATCGATAACAAGAAAGAATTTGGTCCTTCCTATCGGGCTCCGGTTCCAGTGCTTGGAGTGAAGGGCACAAGAACAGTCGTATTACCACCACTTCCTGGTCGTAAGGAAAACAGGTTTATTTCAATTGACAATGTCAAGATACACAGAGTGGCCGATTCTTCTTAGCATGACACCGGCTGTTTCCTGTCCTTCCATTGTGAGAAATTCAGTTTTGCCCACTGCTTCTAATCATGAAACTGAAGTAGCCATTGAATTACCTGCGATTTCCAGTCCTTTATCAAGTACTTTGCCCGGTACAGTCCATGATGAAATTGACTATACTTACCCCACTGACTTGTCCATGCCTGACCTGCAAGCACGTTTGGCCACAGAATCCAGATTTTCCTTTGACTCTGTTTCCAATGCCTCGAAGAAACCTTCACGTTTTGCAGTTTATGCTACCTTATTTAAAAAACATTTTTTAATTCCCCCTTGGACATATATTTGGCTGGTGCTTTTTTCGATATATCTTTTTATGTCAATTGGTTTTGTGTTTTATTTTTTCCGGTTGGTAAATGGACACTATGTCGAGGAAAGAACATGCATTCGCCATCTCAATGGAACTTTGGCCCCCCCTTTCCTCATCGCATTCTGCACATAGACTGAGAAGAGACTTGACATTTGTTAACATCACTGCTTGGCCTGTCCTTGATGGGATCGTGTGGGATGCCGTTCGATTTCAAATTCATGGCCCTACGGAGGTTTTTAATGTCCTTAACGTGCTTAGAGTTAATATGGGGGATGTGGTGAAACAAAACATACGTTCTGATGATTGGGATGTTCAGGCCGTAGAGTCTTTGTTTTCTGATTTGAAATACTATGCTGCCTTTGATGCTGAAGATTTGTACTTAGAATCTGCTAATTATGGTGATTTGTTTTGCTTTCAACATTTTGGCAATCACTTCTTGCATAAAACAACATCTAGAAGGAATATTGTGAATTATACACAATGGGAGCATTGTCCGGCTCCTACACAAGGCAGTTCAAGTACTTTTTTGAAAAAGTACACATATTTTACTGACTTTAATCAGTCTAATCCCGAGTCCTTTTATTTTAAAATGACACAGAAACCGATGTCCAAGGTTAGACTTACCGATACCAAACTATTGTATTCGAAGTCCTTTCTTGATCAGCTAGCTGTTGGCGGTTATGAATTATGGAAGGAAACAATTGACCTAAAATCAGTTTGGGGTTCTAAAAACTGGCAGGTACAAGGCACTGAGGCTTTGCACTGTGCATGTCTCATCCCGAATCAGATTTTGTTTTTGAATTCTACTATTTCACAAACGACATGCTTTGGATTGGCTACTGCTAAAAAACTAAATTTTCCTTCAATCCCCGAGTTAGAAGAATATTCAGGCTGGAGTAATTATACTCAATTTTTGATTAGGGACTTACAGACCCTATTGCTGAATTCTTCCTTTAACGATCCAGTATAGACCCTAAAGGTTGGCTGGTGTGGCACAAGAGTGCTGATTCTTGCCAGCGCCGTTTTCTGGGTTTGTCTGACGGCTTTGCTCAGGTTAGACCTGATACACGTTTTGAAACTGAGCATTCTGTCACAACTTACTCTGTGGGTAAATTATGTCAAACGTGGCTGAAACATTCTAAATTATCTGCGGTTAAACTACATCTTGCAAAACTAAATGATGATGTTGATTTAAATGATTTCATCAAAGGCCCGGCTAGTGGTAGGTCGAAAAGATGGATATATACTGTCTACAATGAAATTTGGAAAACATCACAGATTGAGGCAGCAACACGACTTAGGGCTATAGATCAAACAAATCTAGAGAAAGTGCTTGCAGTGGTAGACAATAGTATTAACATGCTTTCTTCCCGCATTTACACTTTAGATAACATTGTGTCTTCTGTAGTGGATATTGTGCATGATGAAGTATCTGTGTTGTACCATGTCAGAATCAATTACGTTCTATCATGCAATTTGCCTGGACATTGCAAACGCTTAAATCTGGCAAGGTGCCATGGAGCTACATGAATGTTTCCTCTCTCTTTGCCCCCTTTAATTTGACTGACAAAACGCTTGCTTTCTATGCGAGATGCTTCTTTTTCTATGTTACATATTGAGAAGTTGGAGTCCTTGCCTTTTTCTGTGGCAGAGGCATCAGCTGCAACGTAGCTTATCCACGGTCTGATAACATTACCTTTTGCTTTGTATAAATTTACTAACTGTATGAAATATGTTGCCATAGGTCGCTATGAGCCTTTGGGTAGTGGTTTTCTCCATGAAGTATGGTCCCTTCCTTTCACTTATAGATGTTTGAAGGACGGCCAGGAAGTTTATCTGAGTGGGGAGGAATGTACAGAAACTCCAGATCACTCGTTAATGTGTAGGCACATACAATTACACGGTTCTTGCAACCAGGACCGACCAAACTTGGCCTGTGTTTTAAAAGGCACTCCTGTACCAGCAATCACCCCGACTTTTACCTTGTTGGGGAACGGGAGTTATTTACTTTTGAATAATGAAGATTGTTGCGGGTTAATTAAAGGTGTAGCTTATGTGGTAACAGTAAGTGAACGTGTCGTTTGCTGCAGAAATGTCCTGTACCCACCCACACATGAAAATAGGGAGGTTTCCATTTGGCCACGCATACCAACCTTGAAGGCAGAGTTCAACGGCATGACTAGACTGAGGGCTCTATTGTCCCAGAAAGAAGTGGCCTTGAGTTCGGCTCGGGAAACTTTCGTGCTTCACATAGCTAACACCCGGACTGAGGTTCAGGCCCTTTTAAATACTGATTTACCGTTGCATTTTGGCGAAATGATACATTCTATCTTTAACGCTTCCTCTACATCTGGGCTAGCGCATTTTTTTAAAACAGTTAGCAGCGGCCTTGTGACTTCATTTGAAAAGATATTTGGAGTGATCCCTAGTTTCTTTCATTCCATTTTTTCGAGTCTGTTTGGTGGATTCCCGGTTTTACTGGCACTGGCGGTAGGCGTCCTAATTGTACTTTGCTTCCTTAAATATGGATGCCCCACATGTGGAAGAAGCCGCCCAGCCCCTGCTGCCGCTGTTTCGCAACCGGATGCTTGAATATTTTGGCACACTGCCACTTGCGATTTTGAGCACGGCATACGGATTATCGTTTCAATTTTCCTACTTCACCTGTGTCCAACCTGTGTTTCACTGCCTGAGTTGTGATTTTGATTGGGCCATTGATTTGTGTCTCTGCGGACCGGTTTCTCCTGACGTCGATTTTAATCAGCTGATGAGTCCTATCACTACTCACGAGTTGGTTTGTTCTGACGAAAGATTATGGCCTTAGCAGCGGTGCATGGACTAATGGGTCCCTGGGACTTATTCGCAGCAGCGCAGGATTTCTTGGAACTGAGCTTTCTTGAGAACCCACCGAGTTGTCCTCTGATGGTAATAGAGGCTCCAATACTTGAGGAACACGTATGTTCTTTTCCACTTTTGAATTGGATGGCTGAACTGTTTTCGGATGAAGACGGTGATTTCATGCTGGAGGCTGTTGCTGCATATTTTGCTTATACGGTCTTGTCCTAAAAACTTTTCCATGGTTTAATTCCGGCCATTTGACTTTCAGCTTACATATTTTTGCGATTTTTAGTACATTGATTGAATTGTCAGACCTATTGACTTGAGCAAAATATTAATTTTTTTTACAGTATTTTCATGGCTGGCAGTTCTTGAACTCTGCTTTCATGAAGTTGCCCTTATCTTATCTTATCCGTCCTCGGATCATGGGGGGGTGTCATATAGCTACTGTATATCTTTATAATGTGTTAAGTTAGCATAGGCTCATTAAATGTTTAAACGCCATTTTTCCTTTTGCTGCTTCTGCACACGACACTTAATTGTTGATTTAGCTTTCAACCTAGTAGTTCGTTGTGGTTTACATGAGAATAATATGTTATTACTCTGATATCAGCTTTGCTTAATAAACTATGTCTGTACATAGAGTGCTGAAGCTTCAGGAACAACACGATACAGAATTGTTATGAGGTCTGATCTTCGCGCCTTCATAGACATAACATAAGTGCAGCTTCTGCCAACTTTGGGTTTGAGGCGGGTTTTATATTGCTTTGCTTGAGGCACACAAAGACACTTGATGCTGTTCGCATGCAGAGAGAGCTGGTGTATGCTGATGTGATCTCTTCAATCTAGGATCCTGAGGTATGGGCCCGCCCTAATTCAACCCAAAGAGACCTTCTTAGCTATTAATATAATATGCGAGTTAGGGAGGGTGAGAAATAAGTGTTGTTAACCCTTATTCATTTACAGCATGTTAACATGCTGTCACCGTTCGCTTTCTATGGACTAGTAACTATGCTGGTAACTTTGTTTCTGATAATATGTTTACTTGTATTATCTAAGATACTGCGCCTGAGAAGACGGCATTAGTAAATAAACATTTCAAATGCTCACGTGTTCTTCTTTACTCCATGTTCTGGTTTGAAATGATTGTATAACGAAAGAGTGCTCATGTGTTCCACGTAACCTGAGGTTTGTAAGTTCATGTTCTGGTTTGTCTAAACATTGGGAGTTGGTTATGACCAATGAGACACTGTAGGTAGCTCGGTAAGGGGTTTGTTGGGTACTAAGGTGAGTTTTGGGTCACCCTAATTCGCTGAGGTTCCAATCCTCTGTGCACAGTTCTGTGGGAGAACAGAAACCCTGCTACACTTTCTTCAACTGAGTTGCACTGTGCTCTCAGGGTCAACCTCTGGCTACCTAAAGCTGGAGGCTGGGTCCCTCTGTTTGGCTTGCTGGAGGGACAGTTCAGGTTTGGGCCCCTTGGGTCCCAGGTTTGGCTGTTCCCAACAGAATCCATCTGTGGGAGGTCCCTAACTACTTTTAAGGGGGCTCCCTCAGGAGTTTTTAAAGTTTTCACCTCACTAGGGCTACTAGTTTTGGTGCCCCTAATCTGTTGATGGGGAGAGGTGTGGCGCCGCGGCCAGGGTGACTGACGCTGGAATCTGGGGATCAGGGTTCGATCCCCGGCTCCGGCGGCAGATTAGCCCAGCACCATGTGACTCTGGGCAATAGCTTGCTTAATCTTCCCGACGGCCCCCAGCGCCTAGAAACCCTAACGGGTGATTGTGCGCTATACAAACGTGGATTATAATTATTATTATTATTATGGGGGTGCTTTATTTGACAGGGGGCCCTCTGGGTCTCACTGTCCTTCTTGTCCTCTGCAGCCCTGGGCTGACTAAGGCACGGTAGAGAGGGGCAGGTTACCTGCTCCAGACTGGGTCCCACCTGAGAAGGGTCCACTGACATCAGAGGCTCTGTCAGGCTAGGCCTCACCACCTCTGGGGCAGTTCCTTCATCAGGGGTAAGATCAGTTCCCTGAGGAGGCTGATCCATTCCTAAAGTCTGGTGAGGGGGAGATTTCTCGTCCTCCTCTGTGCTCTCAGTTTGTGTGGAGTTATCCATCATTTCAGGTTTCACAACACATATATCAGTTTGAGTTTGGGCTGTGGCCATCACAGCCCCACCAAACTTTTCAGGAAGGGACTCAGTTTGGGTTTCTGCTGTTATCATAACAGCTTTGCTATTCTGTTCAGGAAGAGCTTTTGCTAAAGATGGGGCAGAGAGTTGCTCAGCCCTACCAACCTTTTCAGGAGGGACATCTTGAATTGGGGCTGTAGCCATTACAGCCCCACTAACCTTTCCATTGGAATTTACCATTCTAGAATGGGTTTCCTGTTCAACCTCAGCCCAGGCTGAGATTTCCAAATCATTACCAAGTAGGCAGTCTACTGGCAAGTTTGATGACACTGCCACTCTCTTTGGGCCAGGGACACCTCCCCAGCTGAGACTTACTACTGCCATGGGATGATTTGTTTGGATTCCATTAATGTTTGTTACCTGGTATGTGGCACCTGGTAAAAGTTGCTTAGAGGGGACTATACAGTCAGCCACCATGGTGATGCTAGCCCCTGTGTCTCTAAAGGCTTCAACTTTCAAACCATTGATGATGGGTTCTTGTTTATATTTGCTCAAGGTATTTGGGCAATCAGAGAAGTTGGCAAACCGCATGCCAGTCTCTTAAACAAGATTATTGGGTGATGGGGGCCTGGATAGGCCAGGGTTCACCTGTGCTCCAAAAGTAAACCCACCCAGATTCCTGGGTGTGTTCCCACTTCCTGTGGGATTACT
This sequence comes from Lissotriton helveticus, assembly GCF_964261635.1. NCBI lineage: Eukaryota > Metazoa > Chordata > Amphibia > Caudata > Salamandridae > Lissotriton > Lissotriton helveticus. Next base: position 182,340,653 of record NC_136068.1, on the reverse strand, counting down.
GCTGACAGTAACAGGAGGTGTTGGAACTGGATTTGGAGGTATATTTTCTTTATTGCCATTATTGGGACAACAGTGGTCTGTTTTGTAATGCCCAACCTGTTTACAGACATGACAATAAGGCTTTCTCTGAGTTGAAGAAGTGTCTTGGGACCCACCCCCATTCTTGGAGTTTTGGGGCCCTGGGGAAGTCTTTTCCTTACTTTTATCCTCACCCTTTTCTTGAGGCTTGGTAGACTCCTTCTTCTGGTTACTGTCCTGATTCTTAGGCCTAATCCTGGTTCTGACCCATTTATCTGCCCTCTTTCCCAATTCTTGGGGAGAGGTCAAATCTGAGTCCACCAGGTGCTGGTGTAAGAGCTGGTTCTGACAATTACTTAGGATCTGCTCCCTCATAATCAAATTATACAATCCTGTGAAGTCATGTACCTTGCTGCCATGTAGCCAACCCTCCAGAGCCTTAGTAGCACAATCTACAAAATCAGTCCAGTCCTGTGTCTGTGTCTTCTGGGTGTCTCTGAACTTCAACCTGTACTGTTCAGTGGTTAAGCCAAACCCATCTATTAGGACACTCTTCAGGACTTTGTAATTGTTTGCATCCTCATGTCTAACAGTGAGGAGCTTATCTCTCCCTTTCTCTGAAAAGGAGTACCATAAGAATGCTGCCCACTGTTCCTCAGGAACCTGCTGTACCATGCAGGCTCTCTCAAGATCAGTTATACACTTGTGGATGTCATCCCCTTCCTTATAGGGGGGCACAATCTTTGTCAGGTTTCTACTATCATAGGACCTGGGTTTCTCTATAGGAATATTGCTGCCACCAGTGGCATCTAAGCCACACATTTTCTGTTCTCTTGCCAAGGCAAGTCTAGCTTGAGCCAGGGCTACCTCCTCCCTCTCTATCTGGAGTTTGACAGCCCTCATTCTTGCCTCATGCCCTTTTTTCTGAGAGGGAGTCATTCCTCTCTGAGATTCTCTTGAGGCACTAGAAATATGAGAGTCCCCTGCTGGAGATCTCACTCTTCTGTTGCCTGGAAGAATGTTATAGGGTCTGGGGAGGTGCTGGCCCTCTCCATTCCCAAGTAGGTCTAAGTTGGCCTGGCTAAGCCTGGCAACTACAACCTGGTTACCCCTCTGATCCTGACTTTCAAGATCTTCTACATCTGAGTCCTCCTCCCCTTCTACCTCCTCTTCTTCTTCCTCCACTGGGGTGGTCTCAGTTGCTTGGGGATTCACTCCATCTCCTGAATCTAAGGGAACTGCATTTGCGTTTTCTAAGTCATCCTGTTCTAGAATGGCTATCAGGGAAGGACTGGTGGGACTTCTGCCCCTTTTTAACCCTCTTGAGATGCACAAGGCAACCAAGTCTTTGTGGGTTAGTTTGTCATAGCTGGAAGTTGCCTTGGTAAGGTCAACTGTCACGGAAGCAGAGCCTGAGGCCTTTCCTGTGTCAGACATGACTCTAGTGTGGTGTAAGTGATGCACCTACCTACACTACGTGTTTCCCTACTGTACCTTGCTAGTGAGTTGTAGTCAGGGTGTGCTAATCCCTTTAATCTACAACTACTAAGTTCAGTAGAACTTAAATATGCTAAGCTTTTGATTTATATGTACCTAGAGGTACTTGATTTGATTTTTCAATTTGATAAATAGATTGCAATGGTAAAACAAACAGCAAGCTCAAATCCGCACCGCTGCTCACCAATGTGAGAAGTTGGCCTGATATATGATGTTTCCAATTCTGGAACCACCTTGTATCAGTCCAAACAATCCCTTATGGTGTCTGGTTGTAAGACAACCTTATTAGACAAGCTATCCTCGGGGTAGCATGGACTAAGCAGCCTAAAGGCTTAACTTAAGAGGTCGTGTTAAGCGAGCTGTTTTACCAAGTACAATCCTGTAATATCAAATGAAAGGACACCACACAAGTATATATTATAAAAATATATGTATTTATTACTAAAAACAATCCCCAGTATTCTTTATAAACAAAGGGGCACAAGCGTTAAATCAAAAGCACAGTATAACATACAAAGTTGCACAATTTTGGATAAGGGCGAGGGGCCACTCAAACCATATACTAAAAAAATGGTATAAGAGATACCAATCGATCAGTGGTTAGGCCTAGGGCCTAGGGAATCGCTGGGAGCAGTCGGGACAAGCAATGCTGAAGTCGGGAAAAGCCCGCGGGATTCGGGTGCAGTGCTGAAAGCACAAGCATGTACCAATGTTAACCAATGGTGCGTAAAAGTTACACAAATAGAGTTTAAGGACACTTCCGCTGAACCTAGAAAGACAAAATTTTAGACACAGACCCTAGAGGTGTGTACCAGTGTGGGAACACCGGCGTTGCAATGTTACCTCACCCACAGGAAGCGGGTGCACAGGGTCGAATTTGAGTCGGGTTTCGTCACGCAGGTTCTTGGTGCTTGAAGCTGAAAGGGCTGCAGGCGAGGTGAAGGAGAAGTGTCCGGTGGGGTCCAAGGGTGGACCCAAGTCGAAAAGTACCTGAAAGCAGAGGGGACAGAGTCTGGGTCACTCAGCAGTGACCAGGGTGGAACCAGGACGGAACCAGGCAATGTCGGGCGCAATCAGGTGGTTGTCGAGGAGCTTCTCTCCGCTGTCACGTGGGCTCTGGGGCATCTACGACGTCCAGGAGCGGGTCACGATCTGTCCCACGCAGGCTCTCGCCGTGGGCGCTGTCGGCTTCAAGATTGGAGCAAACAACACTTGGCAAAAGCAATCCACGCGAAACCGGGAGATTGCTTCTCACGCGAACCAGGAGGGTCAGAGTGGGGGCTCCTTTTCAGGGGAGCGGGTGCAAATCTGGAGCAACCAGAATCGCAAGTCGTATTTCAAGTTTTGTCGGCACAGGTGCCACAAGCCAGCTGGCAAGTGACCGGGCCAACGCGTTGAGCCAAAAGAAGCAGAAGGGCCCCACGCAGCACTCGTCGAGTGTGGAGGGCTGAACTTCGGTGCAAGAGTGGCTCAGGGTTGGGGCTTCTCAAACCCCGGTGTACAGCTTCGAGGGTCACTCGTGGGCTGCACGGTCAGCGTCTCGTGGTCTTTTCAAGATGGCGTGCCCCACGCTTCCGGTCGCCTCCACGGGTCTCAGCTCTGCAGGGACTGTGGATCGGGCTGTTGGAAGGCAGGCAAGCTTGATCTCGTCGGTCTCTGTCGTTCGAGTTCCAGCGGGAACTGCAACAAAGCAGACGTCGATAGCTGGATGGTGCCTGTTTGCACAGGGTGGTCACTCCTTGACCACAAGGGAGATACTTCAGTCTTCTACGTCGAGTAGGATGTCGAAGGGTCCAGAGTTTTGTTTCTTAAGTTTCATCAGGATAATCTAAAGTGCATTGGCACTGCTCCCATTCTTATACGAATCTAGGGGGCTGGATTACCTGCTAGGTCCCCTCCTATGGGTGGGACCCAGGAAGTGGGTGGATACATCCCCTTCCTTTGACCCAGGCCGCGCTGGCACGAGGGCTGGAGTGCCCCAGAACCGGTTTGGCCGGATTATGCAAGGGGCAGCCTTGTGCGCCCCCAGCACTGTCTGGTTTCTTTCAAACCTCCCTGCTACAATCCACTATCTCCTGTCTGGGGGGGTGTGACACCTCCCTGCGACAGGAAACCCTTTGTCCAGGCCCCCTTGGCTGAGTTTCGGTCAGCTGCAGGGGGTCAGACCTGTGTCTGTGGCAGAAGCATCCATTTTGTGGATCTGAGGCTCTTTTAAAATTAACCGCATTTAAGCAAAGTAACATGTCTTCTCCCTCTAGAGGGGTGGAATGCTATCCCCATCGCCAGGACTGGCGAGGGGATAGTATTCCAGATCGTATGACACCTTACACGACATGTTTTGATAAAGCAAACCAAAGTTGCTATATAACCGCGAGGATTATAATGCACTTAATAGTATATGGTATGGCATTATCCTGAAACAGCTTAGAGAGTTGTTCCCGACAGCTGCAGACAGGCTCAGCTCATGCTAGAGCTCCATCTCACATTAAACCACGCACTCTGCCTCCAGGATTGATAAGCCCTTCCATAGGAGTGGCTCACAGGTTTATGTGTCCAGATATAGGTTTAGGTATAGGTATACTATATCTAAGCAAGGGGTGATTACACCATCTTACCCCAGCTGAGTGATCAGCCAGTTGTTTCAATTTAAGAACCAGCCAGGGGTGGCAAAAGGTATGCTGCAGCCCCTGGTAGGCCTTGGTGGCACCTATGCCCTGAGCACCTATAGTGCATTATACAGGGGCTGACAAGGAGTCCATTTCCAATTGTGGTATGTACCTAGGGTACATGGAATCCATTTTACAGAGAGAGCAGATGGCCTGGGGCCCTGATTGGCAGGGGACCAGGTCAACTAAGTCGAAAACCAGCTAAACACAAGGCAAAAAATCTGGGGTAACCATAGTCAGGAGCCACCTTCCTACAGGCATGCTTCTGGTGGTAAGTTAATACTTCTGCGCTTTTCAGTCCTATCTTGATGGACTTTGTCTGTACTATAGGTAGGAACATTTTGGGTGTCTGGTACATTGGTCTTAGTCTCAGTGGCCGGAGTGGATTTTACACAAGTTTTACTTATATCGGGACGTGGAAGGTTAAGCAATGGGGTTTTAGGAGCTGGTTTTTTACCTTCAGTTAAGTTGTTATCTATTTTTTGAAGTTTGTTAGCAGGTAAGGTTGATTGGGCCACTTTTTTTGCCTGGGTAGTATGCAGGACTTTTATATCCTTATGTAGCTCATTTAGTTGGGTTTCTATTGCCCGAAGCTTCTTTTCCAGGGGAGACAATAAAGATTTAATTAGAGTCTTCAATGTAGTTATTAATAAATCTTCCCTATCTACACTACTACCTATACTATTGGCTGTAGTGTTGGCTGTAGTACTGTTATTAAAAACATCAGCCAAAGTGTCATCTAGGATGGTATCATCTGGGATAGTCATCGGCAGGGTTCTGGAACTAACCACTTCTTTCCCTATAACCGCCCCAGAAACTCCCCTCGCTGGTTCTCTGCTGGTATCATCACTAAATTTAGTCACAGTTACCGGACTTGCCTTATTGGAGGATATATTATTAATTTTAGTATTCTTTTTTTGGGGGATTGCTCCCTCCCTTGTCCCTCTCATCTCATTGTTACTATTTTCAGCCCGGATATCTATTTGTGTGGTTATCAAAGTGTTTCCCGATGGTGGCAAGTCCTGGGAATCATGAGAAATAGAATCCTGAAGTGCAGACTGGGTAGAAATAATATCATGGACCTCCGCATGTGTCTGCAAAGAGGTGGTGTTACTTATTACATTTTCCGGACTGCGAGCCTCAGCAATGTGGCCCATAGACGACCTCTTTGCAAACGCAAGATCTTGGGATACCCTTCTCTCCATAAGCACAATTCCTTGATCTATCAAGGAATTTGTGCGTACTATAAAGTCATCAAGGGTTCCTGTCAACTTAGTCCCTCCAGCTGCAGCCTTACTTCTTGTTTCACATGTCATTTTTCAAGGGTCACCAGGTAACAGGGAAATATTTATTTACCTAGGCTGATTGTGCATGAGCAACAAAGCAAAATACACCAGAGGCAAATATCTACAGTCCAAGGGTCTTAATTTGTATTACAGCTTTTGTAGCCAATGTCAAAGTATCCCGATATAAAGGAGTGCAGTACACTAAATAGGGTAAAAATGCTTACAGTTCCAGGGTACGTCGATGAGAATTTGGCCAAGATCTCAGGCCCAGCCCCCTCAGGCCTAAGAGGGCCCGCCCTTTGCCCGGGCTTAGCCCGGCACACACCCGCGCGCGTCCCGCGACGCAGGAACTCTATAGATGTTTAAATGCGCCTCCTGGCGCCAAAACGAGTGGTGGGCGTGGTCGCCCGCAGGGATCGCCGGGGGTTGTGGGCTCCCCTCTCGGCGGCCGCGTACCGATGGATAAATGCAGCGGCGGCGGAGGAGACCAGCTGGGTGTCCCAGGCAGCAGCGTGTGTCCCCAGGTAAGCTGACGAGCGTGTGGCAGGGAAAAATTATCTGTTCAACAAAGAGCTTGTGAGTTAAAATATGTATTAATTTGTGTATTCGTTTGATGAATGCTTGTTTCCGTATTTTTTATGAGGTTTCATTAATCAAAATTGCATAGGACAGCGTCCCTGGAATCCAATAATGATTCTGTGGGGGTCTCCAAATTCTAGCAATGATTAAGTGGGGATCCACAGAAGTCAAAATATTAAGAACCAATGCCCTATGCAGTTCAGGTACAAGGATTTTGGCAGCCTCAGACAAAACAACATTTTGCTTTTAAGGCTTTTAAGTTGCTTCTTTTCCCCAGCAGCAAGACTAATTAGCCATATGATATTCGACCAACAGCAACATTTGTTCTTCCATATATTGGCTACAAAGCCAAATGTTTTACAGACAGCCCTGAATGTATCCACCACATTTTTTTCTTTGCAGAAGGAATTATTTTGTGTGTGCTTTTAAGAACCATGTTAGTCACTTGTTGCCTTATAAGGAGTTTATATGGCAGTTAAATTTTTGTTGGCTGACTCATGTTAACATTGACATGGCACATGTATATACATATTTAAAACTGAACCAAAAAGGCTTGTACATTGACTTCTGCTCTTGACCTTGGCAATTTCTAGGTCTCGCCAGAGATAGCAAATGCGCTGTTCCTTGCAAGACAATTTCTTTACCAACAGGGGGCTTAGAGCCCACCCATTGCTTTCTACTGGTTGGCCTCTTCATCACTTTCATTTCCTTGCATCTCTTTGGTCAGCAGGTGCTGACTTCACTTCCTCTTGGAGTGTTTGTCCCTTACTTGGACAATGGCCAGAACACTACTTCCTTGTCAAGTGCAGTGAACTTCCACTGCTTGCACTTTTTCATTGAACTTGTAGCATGTCATAGCAGTGTATGTGTTTGCAGGCCATCACCACCTGCTAGCGTCACTGTTCATCCTTCTTGCACCATTCCCCATTGTTGCTTAACCTGCCCCCGACACCCTCCCATCATTGTTCGCCGGTTTTCCTAGACCCCGTTGTCACTTGCTCCTTGCCCACTGTCATCAGAATAAAACAGTGCTATGAAGCCTCCAGTACTGTTGGCGTCATAGCGCTTTTTGTTCCTAACTGTTAGCCAAGCTGCACAGCAGATGTGCTAATATACACAAGGCTAAAACACATTGACAAAGACAAAAGATCTCGCCTACCTGAGAGCTATTGGCTTTGTTAATCGTGTTTTTCAGCCATGTCTGGCCCTGGCTTCGCCTTCTGCTTATTTACACCACTATCCACAGCACCAATATTTTCTTTTTTTGTAAAGTATTTGCTAAATATGTATTTGTGTTTTTGTTTGTCGTTTTATTATGAGGCCTTCCTTATAAATGGAGTAATAATTGCCTGACGACTTCACAGAAACATTGTTCAATATTGGGGAATAGGAGTAGCTTGCAGTGGCTAGTTGTTCCCAGAAAATCACCAGTTGAAGAAAACAAAGTTGCAAAAACGTGGTTACTTTCATCATCTGAACAGGATTTGTATTTGTATGCTCCAGTGTGCACAGTATTGAGGGCAAGGCACTAAGACCCTGCAGGACCGAGGAGCGATGTCTAGCTTCACCAATGTCAGCTCTCCCCCCCTCGCCAGCTGTCCCGGCCTGCGCTTCCATGATAACCGAGCAACTTTAAAAATAGCCCCACCGAGCTTGGGACACGAGCAGGGGTTTCTTGAAACCGGCCTCCATGGCGACCTTCTGGCAGCCGGCGTCCCGCTTCCACCAGGTGCACGGAACCAATGTGAAGATTGACCCCACGAGGACGCAGGCCACCAGGGTAGAGAGCTTCGCCAACGGCCTGTGCTTCAGCCAGGATCCCCTGCAGCCCGGCCAGATATTCCTGGTGGAGATCGAGGATAAGGAGCTGGGCTGGTGCGGCCACCTCAGGGTAGGCCTTACTGCGCAAGACCCCCGCAGCATGGAGGTGGTGCCCGAGTACTCTCTCCCGGACATGGTCAACAATGGGGACAGCTGGGTGTTTGCCATCACGAGGAATCACAACCGGGTCACCCCGGAGGGCGAGGCGCCCCCGACTCCAGAACCGGGCCGGGGGATCCTGTCCGACCCCTACCTATACGTCGAGAAGTACAAGATCCCCAAAGACAAGCTGGTGGGCAGGAGCCGGCCGAATCGGTACAGCCACATCCTGGACGACTTGTACAAGACCAACATGCTGCCCCCTACGGCCCGCCGGAGCAGGATCGGGGTGCTGTACACGCCGCAGGCGGACGGGACCGGCGACATGCACATCATCATCAACGGCGAGGACATGGGCGCGAGCGCCAAGGCCCTGCCGGCGCAGCAACCGCTCTACGCTGTCGTCGACGTCTTTGCGTCAACCAAGAGCGTGCGCGTGGTGCAGGTGGAGTATGGCTGTGAGTATCTCTTCCGAACCCCTCTTCCACTCATCTGAAAAGCATGAGTCATTACTGACGCAGCAATCTTGAAAATGAAGCAAGCAGAGAAAAATGCTATTATGTTCCCCACTTCTAGGTTCATTAAAGACGCCATGTCCTGGGAAACAGTTGGTCCCTTGTATACAGGGTCCCAGATTCCAGTGCACCGAACCAACAGTAGATGTGCCCCTGTTAACCACTCACTCCATTTCTTTGCACTTAGAATGCCTGAATGTATCTCGTTACAATGCATACATTTACAATGCATGCCTATACAACGCAGTTTTTACACGATATTCCTTTACAACGCATTCTTTTACATTGCATGCCATTACATCGCATTTTCAGAACCTAACTTTACAACGCATTCCATTACATCGCATTATACCTTTACAAAGCATACCATTACAATGCATACAATTACATCCCATTTAAGGTAAGTGTTGGATAGTATAGGGGTAATAATTTCTATTCTAACTCCAGTGAGTGCATCAGTAGGGGAAGTGTTGGATAGTGTAGGGGTAAAAATTACTATTCTAACTACAGTGAGTGCAACAGTAGGGTAAGCGTTGGATAGTGTAAGGGTACTATGCGTTGTAATGGTATGCATTGCAATGACTTGCGATGTAATGCCTGAGTTGTAGTGAAATGCATTGTAATGACATGCATTGTAGTGACATACGATGTAATGGCTGCGTTGTAATGACATGCTATGTAAGGGATGTTGCAATGTAATGACTGCTATGTAAAGGTAGTGCGATGTAATGACTGTGTTGTAAAGGTTGTTTCCCAGAATGCCTACATGGCAACATTTTTAAACTAGGAAGTGGGAGAGTTTGAAAAAAGAATCAGGAGAATGTATTTCCTCTATTGCCTCTTTTGCAACAGACCATTAAATATAATGGGGTTGCCCTACGTCCATCTTTATTTATTTATTTATTTTATTTATTTTCTTATATAGCGCCGGAATCGACCCCAAGAGGTATCTCCGCGCTTTAAAGATCTTCCAAGATGCCAGATCAAACCATAGTCATAGGAGCCCTAGATCTTACACAGCCGGAAACAGATAAGTCTTCAAGGATTTCTTAAAGGCAGGTAGATTGGTGATTTGTCTTAAGGTTAGGGGCAGAGTGTTCCAGAGAGTGGGGCCCTTATAAGATAATGCACGACCTCCTTGTTTTGCCTTCTTGATCCGTGGAATCTGCAGCAATAATAAATTGCTAGATCGCAAAGAGCGAGTCGGAATACAAGGCTGAAATAATTCAGCCAGATATTTGGGGCCAGATCCACAAAGGCATCTGTGAATTACACAACAGACTTTAAACTCAATTCTCTGGCGGATGGGCAGCCAGTGGAGCTTATACAGAAGAGGGCGAGACGGGGACCTACTAGGAGCATCAAGGACTAATCTGGCCGCAGTATTCTGGACCACCTGCAAACGGCTCAATTGCTCCTCGTTGGCTGAGAGGAGCAGTCCATTGCAGTAGTCCAATCTACTGACGACCAATGTCTGAACCAGTGTTTTCCTATAGCAATCATCCAGGAATGGGAACACACGCCTCAGGAGCCCAATGGTCCTGAAGCAGGTTCCCGCCACCAGATTCACATGTTCCTTTAGTAATAATGCTTGGTCAAGCCGTACTCCCAGATTTTTCACTATCTGCTTAGGGCAAGGAGCAGCTCCTAAATCCGTGGGCCACCACTCAGGCGACCATAGGAGGGGGGCTTCTCCAAAAAGCACGACCTCCGTCTTGCTCACATTACATTGTAAGCAATTGGAGGTCATCCAGTCAGATACTGCTCATATACCGGTGGCGAATGCATGTTTAATTGCCGGTGTCATGGTATGGAAGGGAAACAGGAGCTGAGTATCGTCAGCATACGATACTGGGGTGAACCCATATTCTCTTACAATATCCGCCAAGGTTGCCACATACACATTGAAAAGTGTGGGGCTTAGGCATGAGCCCTGAGGGACCCCCTTAGTGAGCTCCCTAAAGATCGAATAATGGGAGCCCAACTTGACGGTTTGTGATCGACCCAAGAGAAAGCTTTCCAGCCAGGCCAGAGCCGAGCCGCCTATTCCCACCTTCTAAAGACGACCAAGAAGAATATCATGTGAAACCGTATCGAAGGCGGCGGATAAATCCAACAGCATCAAGATCATGGAACCTCCTCTATCCTGTGCCATCCTGATGGTATTGGTCACGGAGAGGAGGGCCGACTCAGTGCTGTGGTTAGGTCTGAACCCAGATTGAGAGTGGTCCAGACCACCCGCTGCCTCGATAAACTTAGATAGATAGGTATTCACATGTTTCTCGGTCATCTTACTGATGTGAGGAAGTAGGGAGATAGGACGGAGGTTGGAAAGGTCCGACCATGGCAAGGCTGCATTCTTTCGAATAGGGTTCACCACCGCTCTTTTCCATTCACCTGGCACATGCCCATCTCTAAGGGAGAGATTGATCACTGTTTGAATTCCAGGTAGGAGCAGGTTCCCTAATGAGCCCATCATCTTAGCTGGCAGGAGGTCTGAAGGAGACCCTGTTTTAATTAAACCAACCAGAGAAGTGACTTCAGAGAGAGTAATCTCCGGAAATTTGATAAGTGAGATATTGGCGCACACAGGAGACATAGGAGGAATAGAAGGAATAGGTGATGTCAGGGAGGAGCTGATGATATTACTCCCAACAGTGTCTGTTTGCTTGATCTTCTCATATATAAGCTCTATTTTATTCTCAAAGAATAATGATATTTCATCGCACAGGGTTTGAGAGAACTCGTCAGGGCTCTCACAGGCCACAGGTTTTATAAAAGGACTGTTGAATCTTATAGAGCTCTCTAGGGATATTGCCTGCTTCCTCCAGCTGTGATGCAAAACAGCTCCGTCTGGCCATCTTTAAGTTTTTATGATAAGAGGCCAGGGCATCAGTATACTCTTTCTTATTCGTATCCCTGTGTGATTTCCTCCAAGCTTTTTCGCACTTTCTGCACTTCTGCTTCTCTCCTCTAAGTTCTTCAGTATACCATATCTCTTGTTTGGTTACTGAATGCTGTTTACAAAGCTTCAGTGGCGCCAATAGGTCTACCCCTTCTAAAAGAGCAGCGTTATACTTCGCTAAGCCGGACTCAACATCACCTATCTCCGTAAAGATGCGTTCCTTCCATACCCTCTGAAGTTCGTCCAGTGTTACCTTGCGCCAAGATCTTCTAAAAGCAGCAGGAAGAGACTTCTAATGTGGAGGGGCACAGCCACAGATGAAGAATTCCACCATATAGTGGTCGGTCCAGCACACTTGAGATGTTGACCAATATTTAATTTTTAAACAATTAGTGAAAATTAGGTCCAGAATATGTCCACCAATATGTGTGGGATCATTATTTTGGATCTCTAGCCCTAATATTGCAAGATCAGAAAGTAATAATGCAGTATCGGGATGGTTAGGAAGATCTGCATGAATGTTAAAATCTCCAAGGAGAATAAAATCTTCTTTGGCTTTTAGGTAAGGGGCCAGAAATTCCACTAGGGAAATAGAAAAGCCCGCACTTGACCCTGGGGGGCGATATACTAGTGCCCCGGTCCAATGAATTTTAGAAGTAAAAATAATCTTAAAAACCATAACTTCCATCATAGGACAACTCCTTTGTTCTAACAGGGAGATCTTCATGCCCTCCTCTTTATACACAATAGAACCTGGGCTTACAATTATACACTACAAAGAGTTCTCTCGGGTATCACAATTATTTAAAGGGAAATTGTGAAGGATGTTGGAATTTCAACATTGATACACAAAGGGGTCGAAAGACGATCCCTTGGTTCGTACATACAAATTAATTGTCAAAGCAAATCTGTCAAAAACATATGAATTGAAAAACAAACACGACAAGATTTATTTCGGATTTGGTATATTCACCGTCATATATCAAATATTTAATCTAGCAAACAAATTGTTTCTTTCTGATTTTTGTGTTTCAGCTACCCAGATTACATTCAAAACATAAAAAAATATAACTCAATGTAATTGTGATACACATTGAAAATAACGATATACACAAATATAAAATATACAAAGATGAAAACATAAAATGTTTAAGCCCCAAGTATCAAGGTTCAAACTATCATTTATCTTCGTTTGTTTGTCTTAGGATATATGTGCAGTATTAGCAAACAGAATAAGATGATGTACGGTTGTTGTTCTGCTCACTAAGTCACCCCAGTTTTGACCCAGCCATATGCAAATCAATCTTGACCCTGTTCCTCATGGGAACAGTGCAGCCGCACTGCCAGGCCAGGTCCTCCCTGGAATGGAAACAAGTATCCTGAAACCGGTTTCAGGGTTTCACCCCTCAGCTGCCAGGCTTGCTTGACTCCAGTAGCAAAGTGAGCAAGGGGCCCACTTCTGGGCACACCCTGGCGACTTAGGGCGAACATAGCAAACACAATAAGATGATGGACGGAGTGCTGAGACTTCTCAGACACTCACCCCAGTTACACATCTGAGTTTAATCCAGCATCGTTCTTCTGCTCACTAAGCTACCCCGGTTTGGACTCAGCCATATGCAAATCAGTCTTGACCCTGTTCCTCATGGGAACAGTCCAGTCCGAACTGCCAGGTCAGGTCTTCCCTGTAGCGGAAACAAGCATCCTGGGACCGATTTTGGGGTTTCACCGCTCATCCGCCAGGAAATATAACCATGGACTCCAGCCAGTGTTCACTTGGGATTAATGGGGGGATATTATCCATCCACAATTCTTTATAATAGATCCCTTTTAAAACTTTTTTCCTTTCCAGTAGATTCAGAGTGCAGCTCAAAGCTTGCCTATGCTCATCCGGTGGAGTGGTGTGGCTCACTGGTTAGAGGAGGCAGACCCGTAAGCAGAGGACGGCCCGGGACCAGGGTTCGATTCCCGATGCGGCAGGGTCGTGGACCAGGGTCAGCGGGCTCGATAATTCTCGCCTTGGTGCCTACTCCAGTCAGGGACCACACTCGGCAACTCTAGGCATTAGCTTGCCTCATCTTCACAACGGCCCCCCAGACCGCCGGGGATGCTTGGTCGCACCTTAGAGATACCCATTAGGGACCATCTCTCAGGGTGAGCCAGGACGGGTTCCCCAGCGGTCGAAGCGCGGAGATACTCCTCCGGGAGTTGATTCTAGCGCTATATAAACCCACAATTAAATCCGTCACAGTCTCTTCAGAGCATGTTGTGAGAGACAGAAGTTAACACACCCTGGATTCCCCTGGGAGTCTAGTTTTAAAAAAAATGCACAGGTTTGCTAAGTTTCCGTAGATGTAGGCTGACAAGACGGATGGGCAAGCTTTGAGCTGCACACAGAATCTATACCCCTGCCCCAAACAGCTAAGCAATATGGAAGCTGTTTTAATAGTCAGACAACCTTCGTTGCAGAACCTGGGCATGTGTGCTGACAATGTTCAATAGGCTCATGACTCTGTTATAAAGATCCTCACATGAGGAACCATGATGATGAGGAGAAGGCGCTGCACAGTCTTTACCTTGGTGACTAACACTTCTATTAGCATAGCGCTCAATGCGCTGTCCATCCAAGGATACTGTTCTAACCTACCTTGCTCACTTTACTTCAGCGAATAACACTTTCATAGTATCAATACTGACCTGCAAGCATATTTATTCCACAATATCGACTTGGCCTATAACGTCTCTAGAAGAAGATGTGGATTTAGAATGGTAAATCAATACTTCACTATAAATGCTTCCCTTGACATTGCGGAAGCGATAATGTGTAGTCAATATTTGTGAAGTTAATAGTTTGGTAATCAGTATTGCGACAGACACCCCTTGCTTTCTGCATTTATGGTTTAAGGACCACGTTAGAGGAGTTTTTTTCTTTGTGTGTCCAAGGCATACTTCTCACAAAACCTTTGAAAAATATGTAAAGATAGGAAAGTTCTTTACGTTTGGGCTTTTGTGGAAAAGTGGAACTTTTTCACCAATTTTAATTTTGCCTACTCTCCAGTTTCACCAAAATAGATTTCCAGCGTCTGGCAAGAGCTGCAGGAAAATCTTTCGGGCGCTTATGAGATGCTTTCTATGCATGTGTTGGTGAATTTTTCCATCTCAAGTGTTAGTCAGTGAGGAAAACATAGCAAGCACCGTTTTACAGTAATCTCACGAGAAAAACAATACTTCAAGTTTCAGCTCTACATTAACACATGCAAGAAATACATTTAAATGGAAGTAGAAAACTGAAAACGAATTGAGGCCAATAAGTGGGAGGTTGGCAAAATGCACTTACATAATATACAATTTGTTCGACCCTGAGCCATTATCTCAGAGATGCCATGAATGAAGGTGCTGATGATTCAAACTCAACCTTTATTGGCCGTCAATCTAGACTCTGTCATGGATGCCGTACGTGTGATCGACTCTCAGTTCCTCCACAAAAATATGGTAGAACGAGGCGCGCATTAGCACAGAGTAGGGAAGGTGAGGAACAATCGTAGGGGAAGAGTAAATAGCGTAGAAGTGGTCACAGCCCAGAGACAAGCCTCATTCAAGTTGTCAGTGTGAACAGCAGTAAAAATGTACCTTCTGAAGAGCATTCTGTAATTTGTGGCAGCTGGAACAGGCCTGTGGCAAATGTGTCCCCAATTGGTAAAGGTGAGCTGAAGATTGACAGGTTAATTCCACTTAGGGTTTGCAATTTGAATTTATATTTCAACCAAAACCTGAATATCAGACACAGAACCAATCTTTCAAGCCCTACGTTGAATGCCCTCACCAAAAGCACCCAGAGGCTGCACAGATATCATTATCTGATGCTCCTTTTGAGGGCAGACAATCCATTCTTGATGAGAACATTGCACCCTTGCAATATGGGACCGACCCCACTCAAATCTGACAAGTATTTGAACAAGCATTGGCAAAGCCAATAGGTCTCGCCTTTGCGAGAGCTATTGGCTTTGGAAATGTGTTTTACTCATGTTGTACACCAGTGTGACTGCTGTCGAGCATGGCAAAAAAGTTAGTGGCGTGGAGTGGTATGGGGTAGGTTGGAGTGGGGTAGATTGGAGTGAGGTAGTTTTGAGTAGGGTAGTTTTGAGTGGGGTGGATTGGCGAGGGGTGGATTGGAGTGGAGTAGATTGGAGTGGAGTATGCACCACCCCGTCATCCTTGGGGGGTCACGGAAGTGAAACAGCAGCCGTACATGGGATCGAGGACGGGCCCACTTGCGGGGTCCATACACAACTTGATTGTGTGCTTTCCGTACCACACTTCCCATAATACACAGTCTCATTTGAGCCTCCCATTAATGGGTGTGTCATATGGAAAATGGAGAAGTGGGTTAGCAGTTGCGCACACCGCTTCCGTTAAAGCCTCTGAAGAGAAGCATATGGAGCTTCGAAACGCGTCAGGCAGATCCATTACGGAGCGGCATCTACAAGCGGATCCCCGTCCTCACTCACAAATCAATCAAGCTGCTGCTCGTGTGCTACTCAAATGTGGACAACCTTGGAGCGACAATATATATATATATATATAAAAGACAGCCACAGTTGTGAGGTGTGCCTCACATACCCCTTGGCCCTGTCCCACTCTACCTGTAGCACTGATGATGGCGAAACCCCAAAGGTGGATGTTTCTGTCCTCCCATAAACATAGAGCAGTAAAAATAAAGGGTGAAGCGTGTACTCACCTCCTTCCGAATTCACCCTTCGTAAACCTTTCTCTCCAGCTCACACCTAAATGCCAACTAAAATGATTCAATTATATAATGGAAAGAATCAGAAAGAAAACCTAGTGGGAAAAAAACACGTCTGCCATTTCTGCATATACAATGAATTTGACAAAGAAGAAAACTGTACTGTTTTGTTAAAGGTACCAATAAGGAAAAGGTAGGAAGCATAAGGAGCTGCCCTCAGACACTGGGCTTCATTACCAGAGCCCTGATAACTATGGGGTTATTGGCAGTACCCCACACAGTAAAAACAGATGCCGCAGGACGTGATATGTAACAGGTTCAATATTACCCTTTTCCAAGTTCTGCACCTTGGAATAGAAGACATCATATTTAACCCTCAGCTTGATGGGGTAGATGGCGGTAGTGACCCTTCTGTTTGGGCTGATGCAGCCTGCCTTTTTAGAACCTGGACGTGAAATCCCATTAGGGCCATACAACCTGATAGTGTTTGAGGAGGTTGACTCTACTGATGCACCCTACTCAAACTTGTAATTTTCACCATAGTTCTCGAATCTTGCCCTTATAGTTTATGTTGTTCTACTGAGAGCATCTTCACAGCTGTTTTGCTAATATTCTTATATGTTTCTCCTCTTTTTTTCAGTCCCGTCTCTACAGACCCTCTGTCGAATGATCATACAGAAGCACATTGTCCACAGGCTGGCCCTCGACTGGCTTGATCTGCCCCCAATTCTCAAGAATTTCTGCAAATATGAGTGAGGGCTATTAAAAGAACATGGTACACCCTTGCTCATAACGTTCACAGGAGAACTGCATCCTTGCATTCAAGTCGTTTCACTGAAAGCCAAATCAATTCCCTTTTCATTCCCAAGCAGCAATCCTTTCGGTTGTCTTCTGACCAAGGCAATGTGGCTTGACAGCTCATCGACATAATTGTGATGAATGGGCTCTCCATGGGACAGTTCTGTCGAAGAGTGTGCACACTGCCAGGGGAGAGTTGGCATTGTGCGTTTGGATATAACACTTAAGACATAGAAGAGGACCTTATTTGAACAGCTGAACTCATTGTTAAAAAAAAAATATATATATGGGTTTGAGGATCTGAAGCCTATGAGTTCATCTGGGGTTCACAATCATATCTTGTTCGATGAAGCATTTCTCCCTCACGACATCACTTTTTTTGGAGGGGAGAGTGAGCACTGAATCTGTGAAACTAGTTTTTATATGTTGTGTGCTAATAAAACAATGCAGCCTATCTCATAATGTTTCCTGTTCTACCTTTTTCAGTAACTCAGTCTATTCACACATTTCATCCCGGTTGCGATGGTTGCAAATTGTGGGGCATATGTACAATGAACTGGCGAAGCGCGGGTTAGCTCCAAAATTGCTAACGCTGCACCCTCTCAGTTCAAAAACACAGGGATGCGCCGTATTTACAATGATAAGGTGCCCTCCTGCATTTTCGCTAGCCTTGGCGCTAAATTAAGCTGCCTAGCGCCTAGCTGCCCAGCGCCAACGTAGACACCCTTTCACCATCCTGCAAGGGTGCCTGCTGTTGGAGGTAATCATTGTTTATTTGCAAAAACGAGGAGAAATTAATAATTTCTCCTCGTTTCGCCATGTTAAGACCAAGTTTTTTGGGGTCCTAATTTTAGCACTGCCCCATATATACGCCACCCTTGTAAACAAGGCCGGCGCTAGACATGGGCAGTGTGACCAGCTGCCCAGGGCCTCGTGCTCAGCTGAAAAACAGGGGGCCCGCTTCACTGTTAAAGAACACACTTTCACATTAAACCCACCTGCTCTTCCAAGGCCCCTGGACTCCCCGATCACATTACGAATGTGAGGTGTCTTGACCTTGCTGGTCAGGGCGCGGTGGCAGTCCTGGGGGTGTAGAGGTGAGGGGACGGCATAGCACCTGGCCAACAATTATGTTGGCTCCCAGTGTCAGGGGAGGCGCATCGCCTCTGGTAAGTGCCAGCCATTCCAGTCAGCTATTTCTAGGCAACAGAAGGCCCCTTTGTTTCCAGGACAGGCCGACACAGGTAGGGGGAGGTGAATGAGGAAAGAAGGAAGCAGCCAGATTAACTGGTTTATGTTAACCTTTGCATCACCCATAGCACTGTTTTGTCTGTATATAGGAATGTGCATTCAAAATGTATGCAGAACTGCTATGGTAGGGGAGTGTTTTGTGAAGTGCCTTGTTACTTCTTCGAGGCACAGCGGAGGGGGTTCCCATCCCCTGGGCCTCGAAGCACTGGATCATGCAGCAAGGTCCAGGTGTGGGGGCCCACTTCCCTGGGCCTTTTAGGCATTATGTAGTGCTGCGAGGCCCAGGGCTGGTGGGCCCCCTTCCCCGAGCTTTGCAGCTAGGGTTGCCACCTGGCATGTTTTCTTTTATTAATCTTTTTATTGAGAATTCTTATGGTACAAGAGAAAAAACACTGTACAAGATAATCAAATTCATAATACAGGAAGTCTTCAGAATGTTAGAAAATCACGTTATATAATAGTGCAGTTCATTAAAATACTGTAAATAAATCCATAAAAGACATATATATATATAAATAAGTATATAAATATATATAAAAATGACTAACTAGGGGAGGAGGCATTTCAGATATTTACAGGAGGTCCATAAGATATATCCAGGGAATTTACAAACAAACATCAACAGCTAGATTCATCAAAGTCCCGTTTTGAGAGTCTGTAATAGCGATTCATAAGGAATCGCTATTAAGGACTTGCAAAACGGGATTCATGTAGGAATTGCAAATAAAATTGCGATTCCTACATCTTCCTTATTTGCGATTAGCAAATTGCTAATCGCAAATAAGGATGCGATTTCAAGGGTGCCAGGGGTGTCCAAAGGACACCCTGTAGCACCCCTGAAATGAAAATGTACACATGTGTTGCGCACACACATGTCCAAAGGACATGTGTGTGTAACATGCAACTTAGAAAAATGCACTGAAGTGCATTTTTTAAAGTATTTCGCTATTTACCCCGAAGTTACAATTCGTGGTAAATAGCGGCCAGTAATAGCGAATTTGCAAAAAATAAATGGATAATGAATTGCATTTAAGGAATCTCAAATAGAGATTCCTTAAATGCAAATCCTCGCAAATATGCAATTTCGCTATTAGCGATTTTTGCATTTGGGATGATGAATCCCAAATGCAAAAATTGCGCTCGCAAAGGGCCAGATTCTGAGAATCTGGCCCTTTGCGAGCCGATTTTTCGTTGATGAATCTACCTGCAAGTCCCCACAACTCAACCCTAATTAATTATAGCTGACCCTCCCTCCAATCTTTCAGGGGAGCCCATATTTTACTGCCAAAATCATGCAATTTCCTACCCTTGTGCAAATACAGTGTGGATTCAATGTTATGGATACCGAGAAGCCTAGTCAGCCACATTTGAAAAGTTGGGGCATTTGAGTCTTTCCCGGCAGCTGACAGCAGAATACGCAGTACAGCAACAGCTAAGAAAATGAATGCCTCCGTTTCACTGTTATTGGGCCAGGCTTACTATCGCTCCCGAGAATCATCACTGTCGGGGATAGACTGATCTTAGAGCCTAGCAGCCCCTCCAGGAATTTCTCGATCTCTGTTTTGATCGTGCTGAGCTTCTCACAATAAAAGAACATATGCAAGAGATCCCCCAGGCCTTTCTGACATCTGGGGCAGTTGCTATCCGTCCTCATACCCCAATCATGTAGGTTAGATGGTGTGTAGTACAGATTGAAGAGTGTTTTAAAATGCTGTACCTTCAAATTTGAGGACCGTAGTACCTGCTTATCCAGATATAAAGCTTTGACAAGATCCGCATCCGGATCTTGCAATTTAACTGCCCAGGCGGCCTCATGTTTCTCGAGATCGTCGGACACCCTTTCAATTAGGTCCTGATATATAACCCGGAACCTATTCCCCCCCTTTTAATAAATATTCCATTGTGGGGCAGTAGGCGCCGAGGGCGGCGTCAGAACTAGCAGCTTTAAGCGTTTGCGAAACCTGGAGATACTTGAAGCTTTGGCCACTAGGTAGACCATACTTCTGCTGTACAGCATTAAAGCTCATAATACTACCATTCAGCATTACGCCACCCACCGTCTGGATACCCTGCTGTTCCCAGCATTTCCAGGCCCCGTCCATGCTTAAATGTGGATACGAAGATATTCGCTAAACTGATCGCAAACCGCCTCAGCCCCATGGTTGCTTCGATGGTCGCCCCAGAACAGGCGGGATTTGTGCCCAGTCGTAATCTCAAGTATAATCTCAGAACGGTGTTTGCAGCGTTCCAGCACACACGCCCGGGGGTCTCAGCTGTCGCGGTCTTTCTGGACATGGAAAAAGCCTTTGACTCAGTCGAGTGGCCTTTCCTGAGACAAGTCCTAAGCCGAATGGGAGTGGGTGCGCTGTTCCTTCAATTATTAGCTACACTGTATACCTCCCCAACGGAGCGCATACGGACAGGATCGCTGACCCCATAAGTATTAGCCAAGGCACAAGGCAGGGATGCCCCTTTCCCCCCATCCTCTACGCACTAGTAGCCGAGCCTCTTGCCTGTGCGCTACGTGAGTACCACAGGCACAGGGGTATTCGATTCCCCACATACAATTTGATTGTATCCACGTACGCGGATCATACCCTCTTATATGTTCGGAACCCGGAAGTGCATTTACCTGCGGTGCTGCGCGAGGTGGTCTTGTTTAGCTCCCTTTCGGGCATACATGTGAACCGGGGAAAATTCATTATGTTCCCACTCACACCGGCCACGAAAAGGTTTGACAAGAATATCCTATTCAGTGGACTACTGAAGCGGTGACATATCTAGGGATCCGCTTGCACGCGGACTCGGAGGTAGTTCTTCGAGAGAACTATGGGGTGGCTGTCTCCAAACTGGAGGATGATATTGAAAAGTGGATCACTTTGCCACTGTCACTGTTGGGTCGCATCTCTCTTATGAAAATGATTGTATTGCCACGCTTTTTGTTCTTGTTTAGTAACATCCCTATGGTGCTGTCGCAACTATTCTTTCAGCAGCTACACTCGTTAATGATACGACTGGCATGGGCTGGTAAACAGCCAAGAGTGGCGTGGAAAATTCTTATTCGTCCGTACACGGCGGGCAGTCTAAATGCCCCTGATCTTGAACTTTACTACCATGCTGCGCAAAGCGCACATGCTGATCACTGGATACACGGCCCAGTGGACATTCCACATATATACGCATAGAGTCAATAGTTGCAGCCCCCATCGACTGGTGTACATGCCTGGCCCCATGTAAGGCTAAGGGGGTGCTTGCTGCGATGGATACATTGCACATACGTAATATGGGTGACCTCTTCTCAGATGGCACCACACGCACTTGGGGAGAGATTGAGACGGAGGGTATTTCCTACCCGCCCCTATCACGCTTTCAGTTCCATGGGGTGAGGAACACGCTTAGAAAACTTTTGGGGGAGGATATGGCGGAACCCCCGGAGGTTGCGGCTTTTGCTTACATCATTAATGCAAAGACTCCTGCTAAATTGATAACCTACTTGTATCGCATCGCCCTCTCAGAGAGGACGACAGACTATGCTAAGCCCTGCTTGGCATGGCAGAGGGACCTAAATGCTGACCTGTCGGAGGAGATATGGCAATACTGCTGCTCTAGTACGAGGAGAATTTCCCTTAACGGCCGTCCTAGGCTGATACATTTCAAATACCTAAATAGGGTATATTACATCCCGGAACAGCTCTATAGATATGGACTACAGGAAAGCCCTAATTGCGAGAGATGCAGGGCGCAGGTGGCAGATTTTTTCCATGTGGCATGGTCTTGCCCGGGAATTTCTGCTTTTTTGTTGCAAAGTATACGAGGAGGTAAATAGGATCATGGAATTAACGTCGACACCGGATCCTTTATTAGCGTTACTGGGTTATTCTAAACCCCTACGACGGGAGCACAGACGGCTGGTTGATATGGCCTTTCTACTAGCCAAGAGGTGTGTAGCGCTTTACTGGATGCGAGGCCTTGTCCCCACTCTATCACAATGGAACAATGAGATGATTTATTGCTGCACACAAACTGAACTATATAGCGACTTATTGCCCCCTCTTAATAGACCAAAGAACTTCTGGTCAATGTATATAGACAAGAGGTACTCACGGGACACTCCGGAGGAGGAAGTAGATACACATACACGGGTGGAGGATACGACTGGGGACATGCACGATATATAGCAGAGTAGCCACCCCTAATGTATCATAAGGTAGATGGATTGTTGGCCCACGGTGGGATGGTATGTATTTACCCCGGTCAGGGACAAATGTGGAAGATAGCCTGCACTTGATGGGCCTTTCGATATTATGCAATGTGGGTCTGAACTATTATTGTGTACATATAATGTTTTTCGTCATTTGCATCCTTATATTGATCCTTGAACTAAGTTTGTATTCACAATGTCATCATTCACTGCCATTGTTTTTTGTGCTTGTTTCTTTCTGAAATGCGATTAAACAAATAAAAAACATATGGAACCAGGGGGCTGTATATGCGACCTGTATAGTAACGGTCAGCCACATCCAGCTGCAACTACCACACAAGGGGAAATTGGAATCTGGAAGAAGGCCACTAAGAGGCTGGGATGGGCAGGAAAACTAACTATAGAGATGCCCCTCAGGGAATTGGGGATGCTGGCTGCCCTGGGACAGGTGGAAGGAAGGAAATGCTGGGACAGGATGGAGATCTCTAAGCTTGGGGACATGTGGGGCAAGTGAGGGGCTACTCCCATTTGAAGAACTTCAGAATTAGTTATGAGTTGGCCACAATGCTTTAGACACAACTACAACACACCGTGGCAAGATATGGGGATGACCTGTGGGAGGTACAGCCAAAACCCCCTGGTATTCCGAGTACTGGTGGCCTCGCTGCCTAGGCACTCTGTGTCCCAAATATACATAACCATGCTGAATAACATCTACTCCTCACTCACACCACTGAAAGAACAGTGAGAAAGAGGCCTGGGAACACTAGATGACAAGCATTGGGGAAAGGCATGTAGACATTCAAGAGAGGTGGCAATAAGAACGGGGTTCCGATTAGTACAACTGAGGATCCTACAAGGGGCATATTACCCAAGTATCAGATGGCACTGACACCGATAATTGGCTGAGGGGGTCCGGACACACTGGGACCCTATTGCTTACATTGTGGGGATGTCAGAGGGTTAGACACTAGTGGGACAAAGTGGGGAGCCGGCTCTCGGAGGTCATCCCGGCTGGGGAAATGGAGAGGGACCTAGGGCACCAGGAGCATGAGGCACAGGGAAAGCAATTTTAGGAACACTGTGTGGATGTACGTGGGGACTATGGAACTGGTCTGACTAATTAACAAGGGGGATTGAAGTGGATCCTGAACGTGTCAAATTGTTCATTGTAGTTTCTGTAAACAATTAATAAAAGATTAAAAAAATATTGATCACAATGTTTTCCTATGGAACTGCCATACCTGCTACAGGGAAAACCGGATTTGAAGGCATTTTCATTGTAAGGATACGTTTAACATTAAACTTTTACTGTTCTATTTTTAAATGCCATGCACTCAGCCTTCAAGAGCAACAAGGCATATTAAGGGATGACATATATATTTAAAAAAAGGATTTGGCCTGTCAAAACAGGTTATTTTGAGAGGTTGAATTTGCATTGAAAACCTGCATTTCCAAGCTACTGTTGGCAGGCTTTCTGTTTACATTGTCAATGTAGTGGCTGGCACAATGGGTGCTGCAGTCCACTCATGACATTTAACTTACAGGCCACAAGTGCACATTGGTACCATATACTAGAGCTTTTTTAGGCAAGTTAAATATGACAATCAGGAGAATACCAATGTTGCCATTTTGAAAGTAGGAGCACAAGTACTTTACAACTGGTTAGCAGAGGTAAAAGGAGTTCTACAGCAAGCAAAGAAAAGCATTGAGCAAAAAGGCAAAAAAATGCAGAGTGTCCCCACGGAAGGGGGACTTTTAAAAACTTTCCATTCTACTTAATCAAATGGTGTGACTGTGTACTAAGTATCAGGCACCTTAGTTCCCTTTTCTGCCAAAATGTGGTTGGACTGACAGTTCGGTTAGAACTATGCAAGAATATTTGCATTTAGGCTTATTCGAGGTTCCATCTGCACTCCAGTACATCTACTCATGTGGCTCTTCAGCATTTACAAGTCTCTTTCATTAAGACTGTGAATGTTTGTTGGCACTTTCGTGCGAACGTGCTCCAGCACAGGTGCTACATAGAAAGAGGCTGGTGGCTGTGCAAATTATAGAACATGAAGTGTGATAGATTGACTAGGATGCATTACCACTGCAAGATGGTAAGGAACAGCACAGAGGGGGCTGTGATCAGTGCCACATGTTGGTCATGCTGACCGTCCAGGAACAACTGTGCAGGTCATTTGCTGTGAAGCTGTACAGGTAGTCACTTGCTCTGCCTTTTTAGCTAAAGAGAAGGGTTGCTGCACCCAGCCCCTACTATATGCAAAGCAAACAGAAGAGAGGTTATTAGCTGTGGCAGAGTCCGGACTTCTGAATTGATGTACAGCCCGCGGGTCAGCATATGGTATTTATCTACCGGTCACTGACCAGATTCTAAGAGCACCCCTGGATGATCTAAAGCAATAGGTCGGAGGGGTTAGGGACCTCATTCTTTTAACAAGAAGTAAACACAGTTAGAGGCAAATACATTCTATTTTTTTAGAATTGTATTTTCCTTTTTCGATGCCCTAAACAAATAGGACACTGATGAGGAGCAATGGATGGGTTCAAGAGGTAGACCCCCATGATGCCACTGCAGTCAAAGGTTAGGTCTAGGCTAAGTCCTTGTATATCCTAGCCGCCTTACACTGTGTCAAGTATGTCATGTTTCCTTCACCATAAAGATTTCTACTTCTCAATAGAGGGAAGCTAATACCCTACTAGGGATAGAGGACCTTCTTGTGAGGTTACAAAATCTTAAAACCCAAGTTTAAGTCCAGCAGCTCTTTTGCAAAAACGTTAAATATTTGTTCTTTACAGCACTCTGAAGCAACAATATAAACACAAAAAAGCACCATCAGTGATTGAAACTTAGAAGATCAATAGATTTCCATGGACTACAGGCAGCTGTGGGAGAATACTTTAAGTCTCCTGCATGCTAAAAAGTCTGAAAACTCGCCGCATAAATTACCAGTATTGACGGCATGGAGAGGATTCTCGGGGTGGCGCCATATTGTTGGGTTGGAATTTATTTCTAGAAATGTATCGTTTTGACTGATCTAGACATCCACTTCACATTATTGCTGTACTACATTGTAATTACGACTTGAGCCACAGTAGTAGTTGAGTGTTTTGTAACTAAAGGCGAATAAACACATTCTAAGTCAGCAAAACTTGACAAGATCTTCCCATACTCCGGAAGAGTGAGGCACTGTTCACACTTAAGAAATATTGATTCTGTGAACATTTTGCTTCCTTTATTTACATTAACAAAAATCCTGGAGAAAAAGCACGGGGAATTAGTTACTAACAGTAACAAGCACTGGCAAAGTCAATACGTTTCGCCTATTCCAGATCTTTTGGGTTTCTTATTTTTTTTTAAATGTTGCACATTGGTGCGAGCTACTGTGCGAAGAAGCTCAATGTAAATAAATGCAATATGACATGGTCAGACCAAGTCGTAGCACCTTTTTATCCACTTTAAGCTATGCACATACAAACAAGTTAGAATTGTAATTTTCCCTCTACTTAATATGCAATTTACATTCTTGAACAAATGCTGATTGTAGTTACCAGAATGGCAAAGTGTAACTAGTTTAAACACTGAGCATGGAGTGGCTGTGGCGTTGTAGCCAGAGGTTCCGACCTTGGAACTGGGGAACCAGGTTTGAGTTTCAGCACCAGGTCAAAATCCTGGGATTCTGGGCAAATCACTACCTCTCTGTGACTGTAAACATGTCTTTGTGTAATTTGACTGGCACTCATGTAAAGCACTCCAAAGGCTTCCAGTGGACTTTGCGCTATATAAAAAAAAAAGCTATGAAGAAGGGCAGAAAGGAGGCAACTAGCGACGGTGGGGAATGGGAATGCAGCGATGGGAGAAAGGTGGTGGGAGGGATAGGCCAGCAATGAATGGGAAAGGGGAATGTGCAGAGGTGGCATACAGCGAAAAAAGTCAAGTGGTGGTAGGGACAGGCAAGCAGCAAACAGAATGCCAAAGCTAGAAAGTGAAAGAAAAAAAACCCAAATAATAAAGTAGGTCTCAAGTGCGCAGCCAGTGGAAGGACACTGGCCACCGGAAGCAGTACTTGGTCCAAGCTCCACAGCAATGATGAAGACGTGGAGCCGAGTAGGAGGCAGGAAGAGGCGCTAAAGAAAGGAATCAAGAGTGACGTGGGAGGCAATTAATGGTAAGTACTGAACGAGCTCTAAGACCATTTTAAGATTTTTTTCCCCCCATTACAAGAGATTTTGCAAGCGTAGGCAAAACCTAAAAACTCAGTACATTAACCGTGAATACTAAAAGCTCCCTTTCCATGAAAATGTCCACAACCGAGGCTTAGTACTTCTTTGTTTATGACAGGGGAACCACCAAACTCCCACTCCCCTTTCATATATATCCCACTACTACTGTAACATAGAAGCTTCAGCTATCACCTTCCATCTCACTCCATTTTCCCATTCAGCATGCTTTTTTTCAGGCAGCTGCCCCCACCCCCATCCCTCCTGCAAGGCCTTACTTCCACCAGCCTCTTTCTTCTGCTACACTTCGGCTTTCAGTCACACCCTTCACAGAAGGATTCAATGTGGTATTGCTGTGATTTTTCTGTGTTCTCAATACTGTGGGCCAGATGTTTTCCCATGATGGCGAGTTACAGTACTTTGCTCTTGCAAAGGGTGACCAGTGATTACATCTCATCCCTTTCCAACCTTTCACTTACCTTATGGATATGTCCTCTAAATAGGAAAAACTGCCGTGGTCCCCAGCCCACTTGTAGTAACTTCCAGTTCTCAGCACCCCATACACATACCCCTTTCACTGTCAGCGTCTCCTGGGTGCTTTCTGTCACCTTTGCCCCTGCTTTTTTTTTCTTTCCTTATTTAAGAAATCGGCAGACTCTACTTCTATGTGACTGCGATACCCACGCTTGACGACCCCACCGCATTGGGGGGATGGGCCACTACTTTGTTGCAGATCTGTTTGGTTATCTCTTGTTCTGACTGTGGGCGTTACCCATATAGTTTCATTTTATTTATTTGTACATACTGTAACAATTACAAAATGTGAATAAAGAAATTCTAAGAGAAAAAGTTACATGAATCACAGGTCTTCTTCCAACCCATGAGACCTAAACTCCTAAGTGGCTACTTTTAGGGCTGCCAGGATTTCCACGATCCAAAAATGAAAGTCTCCATTGCCCTATTCTGGCCAACTTCAGTGTGGAGACAGTTTGAATATTTTTGTCAGGGTTGACTTTGACTGGCCCTTGGTCCATACTGTGTTGGTTTCATCTGAAGGGTTCAATGGATGCTAAAAGAACCTTGTGAAAACCAATATGAAAACAGGATAATGGCCCATTCCAGGAATCAGTCACCCAGAATATTTCCCTCTTAATGCCTCCTTTCTTCCTTCTACTAGCAGGAAAGTGTTGCCCAACCAGGTATGGGAGCACTTAGGGCCAGATGTAGGTCGGTCGGTAACGGCCGAAAAAAATCGGTATTTTCGGCCGTTACCGACCGGCATTTGAGAAATGGTAGGTAGGGGCCTTCATTTTACAGAATCGGTAAATTTACCGATCGGTAAATTTACCGAAACTGTAAAATACCGAATCGGTATTTTTACCAAATCGGTAAATTTGATATGTAGGTGGGACTCTTGTGAGTCCCACAAGCCTCACAGAATCGGTATTTTACCATCAAATTCAATTTGATGGTAAAATACCAATTCCGGAGTGCATGCACATGTGTGCATGCACACCTGTGCCATATGACAGGCAGACCTGCCCTTAGGGCACGTATGCCTGCCACATGGCACCCAAACCTGTTTTGGGGGTGCTAGAGGGTGTCAAAGTGACACCCCCTGCACCCTTGTGAAATTCGGTATTTACCGATTCGGTAAATACCGAATCGGTAATGCCCATTCATTCCTATGGGCTTCAAAGCCCATAGGAATGTATGGGCATTACCGGTCGGTATTTACCGAATCGGTAAATCCCGATTTTTACCGATTCGGTAAATGCACATCTGGATTTACCTACATCTCTGTACTTCTATTTTACCGATTCATAAATACCGAATCGGTAAAATTCAGTATTTATGAGTCGGTAAAATAGAATTACCTACATCTGGCCCTTAGTGTTTTGTAAAATACCCCTCACACACCAAAAGGCCCCTTGGTGTCATGCTTCATCATTGGGGTCTTCGCACCCCTCTAACGGGATGCGGCGTGCTGCGACCTACGACTACGCGGGAGCACTGATAACGATGACTATGTGTGGTGTGTGTGTGGTGCAAGTGATAGGGATATTAATGTGAGTTGTGGGTTTTAGTGAAGAGTTAAAAAGTACCTGGCTCGTGGGTGTCTTGAAGAAGAAAAAAATTATTCACGACCCCGAGCTGGCACTACTAAAAGAAGTGAAGTGCGAGGTAACACACATGAGGTACTGTCCATAATCACAACAGATTCTACCTCGCACTTCACTTCTTTTAGTAGTGCCAGCTCAGGGTCATGAATAAAAAAAAAAAAATCCAAGACACCCACGAGCCAGGTACTTTTTAACTCTTCACTAAAACCCACCACTCACATTAATATCCCTATCACTTGCACCGCACACACCACACATAGTCATCGCTATCAGTGCTCCCGCGTAGTCGTAGGTCGCAGCACGCCGCATCCCGTTAGAGGGGTGCGAAGACCCCAATGATGAAGCATGACACTAAGGGGCCTTTTGGTGTGTGAGGGTTATTTTACAAAACACTAAGTGCTCCCATACCTGGTTGGGCAACACTTTCCTGCTAGGAGGATTCCTTTTGTTTATGCATATAAGTCTGTGGAGTAAGAAACCTACTTTAATTACTCTACCTCCCTCCTTTGTTAATTTTGTCCTTTCTTCCTTCACCTTTTTATTTTTGTCAGTTCGGTACAGCATCACTAAAAAGCAGGTTGGGTAATGCCATTGCAAGGTTCCGTATTTTGGCTTTGCCGATGCTTGTTTACTTTTGGTACACATCTGCTTTGAGCAATGTTTCACGTTGTTGGTTGGTAGGGTGTAGGCCAGTATTTTTTCAGTAATAAGCTGATGCAAAATTGATGTACTGTTATCCAGGGTTTAATCAGTTTTGTGTATTGAGCCCAGCGCTCACAAGGCATATTACTTTTTTTTTGTAAAACTTTATTGGTATTTTGCATCTTTACATAGGTCGCATATCAGTATGGTCTGCGTTCACATACATTTTATACATTCCTTCTTACAGTGGATATGTTGACGGTAAGGTAAGAGAGACAGTACATATTGCATGTAGAATATGAGTTTATACGCTTATCTGATACTATTGTTGCATGCTCTGATGCGTCTCTAGAATGAATGTCCTTCCTATGAAATGCCTCTTTCTTTAGTATCAGTAATCCGGCTTAGAGCCTCAACAGAAGATTCAGCATGAAGTTGTACATTACCCCAACAGTCTCTTGAGATTGTGTACTGAAATGCCCCGATGACCCAAATGAAACCATCAGATACTTCCATTCCCTTACTCCCATGTATTTTTATTTATTTAAGAGGTTTTATATAGCGCTGGCTGGACCCAGGAGTATCAGAGCGCTTTACAAGGTGTTTCCATACAGGTACAGTGTGTATAAGCACAGACAACGGAATAATAAAAGAACAAGTCCACATAGGATACATGACATCTAGATAAAAAAGTAAAAACAATTGCTAGACACTATGAGTCATACAAAATAGCGGTCACAGTTTGGCGGGAAGCCTCACTTAGGTATACAAAAACATGCAAGAGAACTGACTGTCATGAGGAGGGGAGGTAAGGTGGTCAGATAGAAGGAAAGGGAGTTGGCCAGGCGGGATGGTCACAAGTCATATGCAGAGCAGATAGGTGGGGTGATGCAGAGGGGCGAGGCTACCAGGGAGGGATTAGAAACCCCAGTATTTATTAAGGAGAAGAAGTTTGAGTTCTTTTTTGAAGCTGGGGTAGGACTGGTTACAGCGGAGGTCTTTAGGGAGGGCATTCCAAATAAGTGGGGCATTGCCTGAAAATGAGCGTGACTGAGTGGAATTCTTTTTCTGAATGGGGGGAATAAGTAGGAGGGTGTTGGAGCTTCTCAGTGATCGCGTGCAGCCTGCTTTGGTCAGTTTATTGGAGAGGTATGCCGGTGTGTTTTGGTGGAGGATTTTGTGCGTAATGCAGGCGGTTTTATATGTGGATCTACCTTCAATGGGGAGCCATTTAAGGGATTTAAGGGCGGGAGAGATGTGGTCAAATCGTTTGCAGTCCGTGATAAGCCTAGCTGCGAGGTTGAGCACAGATTTAAGAGGTGCCAGGTGGGTTTTGGGAATTCCGGTGAGGATGGCATTGCCGTAATCAATGCGCGATAGAGCAAGCGATTGGACTGCCAGTTTAAAGTCATCAATTGGGATGAAGGGCTTAATTTTCTTAAGGTTACGGAGGGTAAGGAGGGCTCCTTTGGCAGAGTTGTTGATGTGAACGTTGAGAGTTAGTCGGTTGTCAAGAGAGATGCCCAAG
Organism: Lissotriton helveticus; assembly: GCF_964261635.1. Classification (NCBI taxonomy): domain Eukaryota; kingdom Metazoa; phylum Chordata; class Amphibia; order Caudata; family Salamandridae; genus Lissotriton; species Lissotriton helveticus. Next base: position 182,309,753 of record NC_136068.1, on the reverse strand, counting down.
GATTTGACTGAGGTGGCTAGGGACAGGGAGCAGTTGAGGGCGTTAAGGTCTGTGATCCACTTTTGAATGGGGAGCTGGTTGTTTTTTGGGGAGAAAAGAATAATTTCAGTTTTTTTGGGGTTAAGTTTGAGATGGTTCGAGTGGAACCAGGCTTGAATTTTGATGAGGGTGTTGTTGAGGTGGAGGATGTCAGCATGGGTTTTTATCTTATGGTAGAGTTGTGTATCGTCAGCGTAGAGGTGATAGTTAATCCCTGCTTGTTTGAGAATGAGGGTGAGAGGTTCCATGAAGAGGTTAAAGAGAGAGGGAGATAGTATGGATCCTTGTGGAACTCCTAGAGAGATGGGGGAGGGGTTCGAAAGGCAATTGTGGATTTTAATTTGCTGAGCGCGGTGCTGCAGGTATGAGACAAACCAATTATGAGTCATGCCATTAAGGCCGAATCGTTCTTTAAGGACTTTGAGAAGAACAGAGTGGTTAACAGTATCGAACGCTGCGGAGAGATCAAGGAGGATCAGTAGGCTAGATTCGCCATTGTCAAGGGAGTGGTGAATGTCATCTATAATGTTAAGCATGGCGGTTTCGGTGCTGCAGCCTTTCCTGAAGCCAGATTGAAGAGGGTCAAGTAAGTTAAAAAGTTCAATGTGTCTGTCAAGCTGAAGAAGGACACATTTTTCAAGGGCTTTCGAGAGGAGGGGCAAGTTGGAGATAGGACGGAGGTTGTTGAGGTCATTAGGGTCAGCCGTAGGGTTTTTAAGAATGGGGGTGATTTGTCCCAGTTGAAGGGAGGTGGGGACACAGCCGGTGGCTAGGGAGGTGTTAATGATCGAGGTCCAGGCAGGTGTGATGATATGTTTGAGGTTTTGGACAAGTTTAGAAGGGAGGGGGTCTTTAGTGTGGGAGGAGGGTTTAAGTTTTGCAATGATGTCAAAGACATCTCTTTCAGTGACTGGCTGGAAATTATGCCAAGCGGCGTTATTTTTAGGGTGAGTGTTGGGGGGATTAGAATCTTGGAGGGTGGAGGGAAAGGGGGGGGGAATGAGATCAGAATTATGGAGGGTCGTGGAGGGGGCGGGGGGGAGTGGGCAGGAAGCAGGTGCGGTAGGGGGGATGTGTAGTATGGAGGTAGGGGTCAGAGTCGGCAGGAAGGATTGCTCTATTTTTGTAATTTTTTCAGAGAAAAAGAGGGCTATTTCTTCGCATCTGGACGTCGAGGCCATAAGTACAGGCGGAGCGGCTGAGGTTTGATTGCGAACAATGTTGAACAGTTCTCTGGGTCTGTTTTTGGCTTGGTCAAGTTGTGTTCTGAAAAAGGATGCTTTTTGTTTAAGGATGTGTTTTTTGTAAGAGGATCTTGCAAGTCTGAGGCGAGCTAGGTGCAAGGGGGATGGGTGCAGTCTCCATGTTCTTTCCGTCTGTCTCAGTGAGCGTCTTTCATTGTTAAGCTCCGTATTAAACCATGATTTGGAAGGGACGGTTCTTTGGTTTTTGAGCTTAAGCGGGGCCAGGAGGTCTAGAGTTTCAATAACTGCTTTGTTGTAGTGTAGAACCGCTTCTCTGCTTGAGTGTTTGCTGGATAGCGCCTGTGGACCTGCATAAACAAACCGTTATTTTTAGCAGTGCCCAAAGTTTAGCTCACCATGTGAATGCATCAGAAGTAAGAAATTGTCTGAGTGTGTAAGAGTTCTGTTCCTTGAACACAAAGACAGACGCAAAGCTCCTTGGGAGCAAATAAGTGGAGACATAGTCATAATTGATGGCAGAGTGCCACAACCCCCCCCCCCCCCAAACAAAGGGATCTTCAGTATTATGCTGCGATATCCCTAAATATCTTCAAATAACTACAGTGCTCCTGCAGGCTAAAACAGATGATTCCAACACGGTCACTGACTGGGACACATAGAAATCTAGTATTCCCACTGCTGGAGCTCCCACTGTGTATGAAGGATTATTTCGGAACACCTTCATTCCCTCTTGATCCATGCCACTTCCACTGCTCAACAATGCTTCCTTTTGGTTAGGAATGACAATAACCTGGTGCACCTCCTTCTACAGATACTTTCCAGTAGCCCCCCCCTCCTCCCCTCCCCCGCCCCAGTCTACCAACGGATGCAAAAGAGCATTATATCACGTTTCTCACCACAGAGTCCATTGACAACGAACAGACAACCCACAACTTCACACATCTAATCAATAATAGAGCAAAGATGCTCAATGGTTCGGGCACATAACTGAACCATCCCCTCTGCGCCTATAAATACATTTTCCTGGCACACAACTGCTAACTGTTTGCAATCAATACAGTGCCTGTAGAACAGACAGCTTGCCTAAGCTTGATAGAATGCACCTCAAGTATGTATCACTCCCAGGCACATACTCTTAGTTCTGGAAAAACAACTTTATTTCACGGTATTCAGCAGAAACCTTTCATTAGTCTAAAACATTATTGAATTAACAAAGGCACACATAAATAAAGGCCCTTTAATTTCGGGTCAATGGCATATCCTCAAGATGTTGCAGCAATTCGGAGATGTGCATGAATAATAAAATTAACCAGTAGTGTCAAAATTACGTGAACACTAAGAACGGCAAATGACTTGCTTTCATGTGCTTCTAGTAGTCAAAATATTCTCAAATATGGCCTGTTGTAAGCAATGCTCTAACAGAAATCAAATAACAGAGGGCTGTTGTACAACAATCATTCACATAACCTCAGATAAATTGGATTCCCAGCATCTTTGGTAGTTTCCCTAGAGTGTATAACCAATTCAATGCTCGCTGCTCAGCCCATGTTCTTTCTTTTTTGCTCAAACAGAAAAGCATAAGAATATTTTTGGATAATCTCTACGAAAAAGGCACACGGATGCAAGATGCACTGTACTGCCGGCTAGGCTCACTACAGCCCCAAAATGTTGGATTATAATTTAACCTGCTCGTAGGGACCAATCCAGTAGTCTGCAAGTTCCCGTAAAGAGTGGTACCTGCCCTCAAACTCCTTATTAGTGCACTCAGCCATCAGTCGCATGAGTTCATTAGTAAGAAACTTCACTGTGAACGACTTGTCGTCCGAGGCTTGCCAAGAACTCTGTAGTATGTCCAGTAAGTCACTTTCAAGAGAGTTTGGGTCACAGGGCACTGAAGCTTCTTTGTGCCACTTCTCATTCACCATTTCTCTCTGCAAGACCTTGTTATTCTGTTTAAGCGCAGCCAATACGTGACGGCAGGGTAGCTGGAATTTGCTACTGAAGAGGCAGGTGCAGAGCAGCACACTGTTCCTTGGGGCAACGCAACCACCGTCTACAACCTGAACATGGATCTTGTCGCCTGAGGAGCCCACAATTTTCCCTTTGTTCAGGGCTACTGCCAATTCCTTCAAGCACAGCTTGGCTGCTGGCAAAGTGCACAAACTCTGCAAGGAGTGTAGAACTTGGTCCTCAGGATCTTGGCCTTCGACTAGCTGACCATCCACTTTAGTAAGAGCATTTTGGTTTGTAAACCAATATGCAATTTGAGGAACGAAGTCTGCGCTGTTTTGGCCTGCTTGCTTTTCCTGTACTGCGACTTCCACGCTGCTGCAAGGGGTTTCATCGCTTTGAAGACCATTTAGAGCAAAAGATTTGACAAGATTACTGGAGCTCACATTTAGTCGACAATCCCTCATGTGCTTAGCCAACAAGGTGATACTAGATTCCAAAGTGGCATTACTGGTGAAAATCTGGTACAAATCTCGGCATACAATTTCCAGGCCCTGAAAGTACAGTGCACTCTCTGACGCGCTCTTCCGACAATGCACATCCCATATTCCATCAGTCAACAGCCAGTGAGGATTCAGTTGAAGAAACAGCTCTGGTGAAAGAAATCTTTTCAGCTCATCATACATATTTTTGCGATTGCTTGGTGTTGGCGAGCACATGGTACCTTTTAAGAAATCAAGCAGTTTCGATTCATCTAGTTTATACAAATCCATTTGGTTTATCTTCTGTTGCATGCACTTGCAAATGTGAAATGCAGACGGCACAACCTCAACTGATGGGAATGCCTGCATGAGGGTGGCATTACCTGTAAAAAGGGGGTCTACTAGAATAGCCTTGATTTTGCGCCAGTCAGGATTGAACCTTTTGAAGGTTGTATACATATGACTTAGTCCGTCAGCTAATTCATTTTTGGGCACGGCAAAATGAATCACTTTCATAAGATCCGCATCAGGCTGCACGTCTGGACCATCGACAAAAAAAGTGTAGAGGGCTTTGCCCTGGACATTGTGAGTTCTATCAAAAAGCAAAATATTTGGAAATTGGCTGAATGTGTCCCTCATGTGAGTGCTTTGAAAATACAAGGAGTCAAGCTCAGATTTTTCATTCAATCCAAAAACCACGAGGGATCCAGGCTCAAAGCCAGCCAGGTTTTTAATCACCACTCGCTCCATGACTAAAGGAAGATGAGAAACAAGTCAGTTTAAGTGAGTACAAGCATTAATTGCACAGGCTGACCGCTCATGTCAATTTAGGTTCCCTACCAGATGATCTCACATTGGTAGAGACTTAAAGAAAGTGGTTTCACATTGGCGGTGGTGCTCTTAGCACCTTTTCTGCAGATTCTGAAAGGCCACAACTGCATTTCTTTTTCACTTCCAGCATGGACAGTGGTAAGTCGTCAACAAGGGTATATCTGTGTGGAGAAAAAAGAAAAGAAAAAAAACTTTAGATTTCAAACCCACAAAAACATTAGGGCAGAATTTCCTAGGTGGAATGTTAAACTCGTGGCTCTATGTGGCTTAAGGAATTTGCAAATATGTACATAATAGTGTTTTTTAAAAGACCAGTCAGGGAGAGCTCCGTCTTTCAGCGCAAAACATGCCAAGTCGCTGCAGTGAAATACACCAACACCCAATGACAACACCAAGTTCTAATTTTAATTTGGAAATAATTAAAGTACAACTCCCAGCATGCTCAGTAGTATGGTTTTAAAAAAACAGGCCTGACTGAAAGGATCCTCAGGACATAGATGCACTTGACAGATGTGTACTGGTCCCTGTTGTCCACAGCTGTAGACTAGTGTACATTTCTAGTACAGGGTCAGTGGAAGGGCAAGTTGAAGTCAGAGCTTAATGAGCTCGTTTTTTTGTACAGCTTGAAAAACATCTCAGCCGTTTAATTGGCACGTTATACAACATAGTCATAGTGTAAATCTGTGGTCCGTAAAAAATAAGTGTGCAGGGATATGGTTTTCCTATAGCCCAAAGTCCATGACATATTGTTTTGGGCCAAGGGCAACAAGTTTTCATGTGAATTTTGTCTTTGGGACAAGTAGGCCTAACCCTCTACAGCACAAACCCTTTGGCTGCCAGTTTACAGTACCACATTATGGATCAGGGAAGGCATTGTCTGCAGTTAAGGTAATATTTGTGTCCATGTGTTAATGCTGCTCAAACTTGTATTTAGCATTCATTAATGCAAAGCGCTCCAAGTAAATGTTGTAAGCTGGGACTGCACTTCTGACAGTATAAACATGTGTACATATATTTTCAAAATTAACAATAGGAGACTATGTATAATGCTTCCAGAAGGCTCTCTGATTCGATGCAAATATTTGCAGAAGCTTGAAAGCAAGATATAGGAGTCTTTGCTTTCAAAATAAAATATTCACAAAAAAATGCAAGAGGGAGAAAACATTTAGATAAAGTACTGTAAAAGTGTTGGTACCATTTCTTTGCAGTGTCATCTAGTTGAACGTGTTGATGTATGCTAGTATTTCCCAAAGATATTAGTAACGGAAAATCAGTGTAACCAGTTTCAATAAGATGATGGGAAACACAAATAAACAAGTATTGGCTAAGTCAGCAGGTCTCAAATTGGTGGTCAGCCTTTTGGTTTGGTCAATATGTGACTTATTTTGGCATGGTTTTTGTATAACCTTGTTGGTATGGGAGCTGCCGGACCCTCACCAGCAAAAATCGTTTTTGCTCTCAAAAGCACACATTGCCACAGTAGTTCCTGGCACTGAACAAAACTACTTTGTGTGCTGGTATGATCCTTGTGAAATTGCAGAATGTGGTCGCTCACAGTGTAGCCAGCGGATAGAGACAGAATTTTCATAAACAGAAAATGTCATGGTTAACGCCAGGGTCCCAATTATTAAACAAAAAGTCTCAAAAATGCACCCATGTTATATGTACTCGCATTAAGTGCAGATGTACAACTTTCATGAATTCACTAGAATTTACAGAAGTAGGCCAAGGAATAGTACTCCTACAAAATATTTGAGAACTGCATTTTGGCACGAGCAAACATGCATGTGTAGATTTGCTCATGCAAAACTGCGTGTTTTCAAGTTCACTTTCGCTTCAATCACATTTCTCCCCAACCCTGGACCAAGTTTCACATCTGCCATTGTCAGGAGGAGTAAAGCTCCAGCCTTTCTCAGTATCAGAAAAGATTAGAAGAGGTGGTGAAAACCTATAAAACATGCAAGTTAGAAGGTTTGCACAGACTCAAAAGGGCATTCTAACCCTACCATCAGTCTCAGTATGTAGATCTGCGGAAATGTGGCAACATAAGGGAATTGCTAGTTTTCAAACCCTACTATGTTATGACCCCAGGCATAATCAGAGAGGCTAATAACCAAGCTTACTAATAATGAGATTGTTGCCATAATGTGTCACTGCATTACATGGCACAAAAGGGACACGTAGATTTTATTACAGGACAAGTAGATTAATGAACCAACCTGCCCCATGGACAAGTGGATATTTAATTAAATTCCACACCCCTGAACGTGTACCACAAGAGGCAACATAAGAAATTGCCCAGAAGGGATGTTGTGGTCCTGGCACAGAAGGTCGAATGTGAGCATTTGGTGGTGGTCCTGGAATAGGTTTCCAAAGGTACCGATGGACTGGTCATGCAAAGCGTTTAAGACCTCTGTCGTGAATGACCCAGGGAATCTCGGCAAGCCTCCAAGGGGAATCGCCGGAGAATATGGTTGGATGTGACGTGTCAGTTGTAAATCTCTGGTTATCCACTTGCAGGCTACCCAGACGAGCAGGGATCACGACCGCTTAAGTCTGACAGCTAGTATCAGAACCTTGTGAAGGTAGGGGCTCGTCTCCAGTGCTGGTCTCATAAAAGTTACTCCTTGATCATATGATTTAAAGGAGGTCGCTCCCAACCCTCCCAGACCCATAGGTAGCTTTACTTTACTCAGATATGCAATGCCACTTGTCATCCCAGAGAATCTCCCCCAGCATAGAGCCGGAAAGAAGTGCTTTGGCAGGTAGGTCAGAACATTGGAAAATCGTATAGTAAACTGGTAAGGATTACCATTTTGGGTAGGGCGATTTTTCCCGTAATGGCCAGAGGCAGGTGTTTCAAGAACTTGGTCTGGAATTTGAGGGCTGCGAGTACCCGCTTCAGGTTCCTCTCAAACAGCTCGTTCTGCAAGTGATTGAACTGGATCCTGAAAAAGTGAACAGTATCCCCGCACCAGGTCAGTGGAGCATCACTAAGTCCGAGCTCCCGCAGCGGTTCATCATGGCAGAAGGGGAAAACATGCAACTTGGTCCAGGTCATTCCTAGACCAGCTGCCGCCTAAAAATCCTGAAGGGTTGCATATATTGCTTTGGTCCCTGCACCAACATCACAGAGATACAGCAGCAGGTTGCCAGCATATAGCTGCACTGCATAGGTCGTCCAGGCCAGTGGAATCCCCCCACCTCTCCAGAGGCAGATAGCCACGGGTTCCATAGCTATGGCAAAGAGTACCGTGAGAGGGGGCAGCCCTGGCAGGTGGCCCTGCCAATCATGAAGGGTGCAGAAATTAGACACCATCTCCAACCCGCGAGGACAGCTAGGCGTGCTGCAGTTTAGTGTATGTTTGGAGACGCATACCAATGTAGAGCTGGGCCAGCACCTTAAATAGGTTGTCGCAAGACAGAATATTGAATGCTTTCTCTAGGTCAAACATGAGATTTGCAGCGTGAAAAACCTAAATAAATGCCTGGTTCATCACATGGAATAGATGTCTAATGTTGGAGGAGCTACGGCTGGGGGCAAATCCATTTTGATCAGGATGTATGATGTTAGGCAGTGTCCGAAGGTAGCAGTCAGCAAGTATCTTACCCCATATTTTGTAATCAGCCTGCATTATGGCTATGGGTCAGTTAGAAGACAAAGGGATGGGGTCTCTACTGGGCTTAAGCTGGGAGAGGAGGAAAGACTCCTGAAGAGATTTTGGGAGCATATCGGCGTAAAGTGCTTCATTACAAACGTTCGTCAACTTAGGGGTCAGGTGGACTAAAATACTATAGCAGTACCAGGAGCGGGCAAGAGTGGAGGGGCGAGTGTCGACAGGCGACGACAAGCTAAGTTAAATTTTATAAAAAGAAGAACACTTACCTTGCGCTCACACACCAGCGATGTGGCGAGCACAAGGTAAGTGGATTTCTTTTTTTTAACTTTACCTAATAGTAGTCTTTCGCCTCCCCCACCCCACTGCTCTTAACTGTTTGGGCCTCTCCTGCGTAGTACTCCAAGGGAGCCCGTCCATACCTTGGGGGCTTGTTCCTAGCTAAGTCATGGATTGCCTTTTTCACCTCTGCCACAGTGCTAAGACCATTCAGTTCTTCGTAATCTATGGCTGAGATGAAGAGGGAGGTCGCCAGGAATGACGATAATACATCAAGCTGTACTGTAGGGGGTGCTCGGATAGATCAGAATAGTAACCATAGAATGCCTGTAATATAGCTTCCTACGAGCGTACGGGAGGACTGTGTGCCATCCAAGTGGCATTCCACAAAGACATACCTTCCCTCACTGTCAACCACTGCGGCGTGTGCCTGAAAAGGTGTGTCAGGGTGCAGCCAAATCAGCACGGCACATGCATAGGCAGAGCCTACTGTGCCATATATGGTGCATCTTCAACGCTTCCGTAGCTACTGGAGTTCTCTACTAATAAGATGGGTTTCTTGGAAGAAGCATATGTACGCATTTACCCGAATATTTCAGCTCTGCGTGCCCGCCCCTCTGCATCTGCCGCACGGTCTTCAAGTCGCTTCACCCTTTCAGCTGGGTCCCAGGTGCTCTTCTCCTGGTTGCTCAGTTGGAGCTTGATGTCTTGCAGTAAGCACTCCGTTCTCGTCACTCTGGAAGCCAGTTCTCACTGATTATCATGGAGTGCACCGGAGTACTGCAAAGAGCTCATCTATATTAGTTTCCACTGACTATCTAGAGGTCTCGATCCCTTATAGTATGGCATCCAGCAGTCTCTAGACTCCGGGAGTCATGCAGTCTGCAGGCGGACCTGTCCAGCCTGCTCATTTTGGCTTGGAAGAGGGCAGGGGGGACCTAGAGGGATCCCGCAATGGTTTCGGACAGCCCATTCTAGGGTGAAGGCTTTGAGGCGGATACCCAGGGCGGAGGTTTATGTCCTCACTAGGTGTGCCGCATCACTCAAGATCACACCAGGTGGGAAAAACGCACCGCGGCCTGAATGTGGGGAGCCTCAGGTTTTCAATGGTATGTGGCGCTCAGGAGTGCAATTTGTCAGCAGAGCCACAGCACCACTCTGCTAGGGAAGGGTGTAGGTTGGGACTGTCCCTTTCTTCTGTTGCGGCAACTGCAACATTTGTGGTCACTCTACAGCCCCCATAGGTAGTCTCTGCCTGGCTCACTGAGTCTCTCTGGGTCTGCAGGCAATGTCAACTGGAGTGGAGGGACGGAGGCATGTAAAGTTGCTGAGGCATTGCCTCTATCCCTCATGTGCACTTGCTCTTGGAAATTGCCCTAATGTCTGTTCCGGTAACTGGGCAGCCCTTGGGCCAGTTAATAGTGGATGGGATGGGGGACAGAGGAGAAGACGAGCCCTAGTTTGCCTGTCCAGTAACAAACGAGGGTGCAGGGCTCTCCTGCTGTCAGTCTTTCCATTGTGTGATGAGAAGCTCAATTAGGGGTGCTCTGGAGAGCGCCCCCGGATAGCGCCCATGCGTTCCTTAGGTTTTCCAGGCCTCCTGGTTGCAGGCATTGCTTGGGATGGGGGTGGGGGGAGAGCAATTCCTCTCCCAGCTTACCTTAGTCTCCAGCCTTGAGTTGTGGTAGCGGGCCTGTGGGCCGTCCCCCCTCCTCAGCGCCTGCTCAGTTATGGTTTAAATAATCGGCCCTTCCATGCAGTTTCGGCCCGCCGGGTCCAGTCCCCGCCAGTCCCTGATGGATTGCAATGTCGATCTTGATTTGATCAGTGTAAGGGGCGACGTTGATGCCTGACCCAAGGCCTCCACCAGTGGGAAAGGCTAGTGCCCCTTTCCCGCCCTCACTGCCAGCTGGTTCTTGGGCTCTTAGGCCAGGCTAGAGGCAGCATGCATGCTTACAGCCCCCCAGCCTCAGTTACCGTGCTCTCTTTACCACAGGGGCGGCCTGGCTGTCACCAATACAGGGCTGTGGCCTTGGCAGGTGGCACCAGAACGAACCATCGCCTCTGCAGGCACTGGACGCTTCTTTTTTTCCCCCCTCGAAGGCCACTCGCTGTGCTTGTAGTGCGGAGGGCTCACGTCTCAACCTCCGACCCCCTCAAGGAGGCTAATGCAATCGCTCGAGCCACAAGGGAGCTATGGTGCAGTAAACGGTCTGAGGCCCGCCGGGGCTGTGTGGGCGCTGTTCACCGAGTCTCGCCGGTGGCTCTAACAGGAGCCCCAATGTGCTGCCTCTTCCATTCCCCTGCAGTCAGCAAGTGGATGTGTAGAATACTTGACGATTCTGCCGCTCAGTGCCTCAGAGCTCTGCTAGCCTCAGTCCACCATCTTCAGCGGTTAAGTCAAGCCTCCCCTCCCCAACTGCGCTGTAGGCAGTTCTGGCCGAGCAAAGCAGAGTTGCAATGGACTGGACTAAGGGCCTTACACCAAAAACAAGTTACTGGCTCAGGGATGCTGCAATGGGCAATGACCTTACTGAAGCATTTGTTTAATTACAGCCAATCAATGCTATGTCAAGGGACATTCGGGGACCCCTTAGGGATTATCTACTTTAATCGGACAAGGCTGCACCAACTCAATGTATGATTAACTACTACTGATGTATACTACATTAATGCATAGATACGTAGGGATGGTAGAATCGGAGCCCTATATGAAACTATAGGCTACAACAATTCCTTATGAAACGCTTACTGTTGTATTAGTTGGTAGTGGATGCGATTCCATGCATTGCACCCACCCTGTTTCGCAATGCTGGGGCTAAGCTTGGAATGGCCGACTCATGGGTCTTTATAAGTATGCCGAAGTCATGTCCTTGATTTGCTGTTTTGGATCACTGGACATTGCATTTGGAATTGTCCAATACTTTTGTGCATTATGAACCTGCTCGGTTCTTGTTGCAATGTTAAATTAAAACCAATTAAAAGCTATGAAAATAAATAAAATGGAGCAAATGAGATCATGCAACATAATACTTTATTTGCCTTTAGCTAGCAACAACCATGTGTCTGAACTCCCATCTTCAAGGAGGAGGAGAGGCCGAGAAAAGGAAGCCTTCCGTCACACATCGTAGCCAAATCCACTTGGCAGCTAGAAGTAACTATGAAACTAATAATTAAGTATTGTGAAAAGCCCCCAACCAGCCAGCCATTCTCAAAAGACCTGGTTCTTAGGGATTTTCTGTTCTATATGAATATCAAAGGGAAGAGGTACACTATATGACCCATGAGGGGAAGGATTGCAGCTATTTCTACATGTGACCATTATCTGGTAACGAGCCTCATTTGTACAGACTTTGCCAATCACTGTTGGCATCTGGGATAGCTGCCATGTTCAGCGTCTGTGGTTGGCTTGGGATGAACAAGGATCCGGGTAGGATCACCATTAACCCTTTAGTAGGAAAAACCAAAACATTCCGTCCCTCAAAATCGAGAAAATAAGTACTTACTTTTTTAATGCAGTCTAAGTACTCCTACAACAAAGACTGAAAGGAATAGTTTAGAGAGATAGTAGGCAGTAACCTTCTGTTTTTCAGGTCTCAGATCAAGACTGAAGGCAGAGAAGTCAACAAGATTTGAAAGAGTTCCAATCTGACAACAGGCGAGACGTGTGTTGAAATGTTGAAGAGAAAAACTGATTGTAGGTTAGGATTAAAATACTTCCTTTGCTCTACGACTGGAAATTAGGTTTTCAAACAATTCAATGTATGGAGCTCTTTGATTCCTGGCTCATATGGCTCGTGTTTCTGGGATATCCCTTAACTTAAAGCTGTGAATAACAAAATAAGTGAAGCCTTGGTTAAAGAATCAATAGAGGGTGATTTAGGCCCAACACTGGCATAGTCTATTACCAGTATGAGGGAATAAGGCTGAAAAAGCACATAAATGTAGAACACCCATTATGAGGGAATAAGGCTGAAAAAGCACATAAATGTAGAACACCCATTCTGCTGATCTATGTCAGCCAGTGGAAGTTTTGTACTGCGCTGGTTAGGACTGAGCAAAATCTAGGTTTCCTGAAGAGTTGCTTTGTTGTCAGATGTTAGAGCCTGTAAGATTTGCGCAAACTTAGGACTAACCTTGCTACTGAATGCCAAAACATTAAATCTTTAGAACATGTGCAATCTAAAGACAGATTTGCTATCTGAAGGCAAAGCATGCAAGATCTGTGTAACCTGATGGTTAGGCCTTCTTTATGAGATTCTAGGATCTTAATCTCAGCAATTTAAAAGATAGGTTTTCTGTAAGACATGGACGTGTCGGATGGCTCTACTGTCTGAAGAGACCATGTAATTTATTGAACCTGAGGGACAGCTCTGAAATCCAGCGCCTATGAGAGGTCTGTGCCATGAGGGATTCTGACCTTATTCTAGAAGATAAGGGGCCCCTTATGGGCATCTTTTCTTTGCTAAGCTTAAGAATTATTTAGTTTGTTACTCGCATACAGATTTGCCTATATTTGACTGCAAGCATCTATAGGATTAGTGTGAACACGGTTTTGTAAAAGTCAGAGCACTGAAATATGTGTTAACCAACACACGAATACTAAAATGTCCAGTCCCAAAAAGTTTTTCTTGCGTGGCAATGAAGTTGACAGAGCCTGTCAAAGGACTGGAAAGATTCAAACGCACTGACCAAATCCTTTTAAACAAGCATTTGCAATGCAATAGCTCTTGCATTTGTGAGAGTTAGAGCTATTGACGTCTTAAATGACAGTGTCTTTTACCTATGAGTTTCTTGAGTGGAGTGGATCCATGTGGCTATATTATTTTGGCTTACTCACTTAGATATGTAATAGATAGTGGTGGAGCAAAAAACGACTTTGTAATTGGAAGAGCAGTTCTACATGCATTTGGCATGTATTGGGGAGGGGGAATGGGGCTTTGTTTTTAGGTGCTGTGATATCGTCAAGTGTGATCAGTATTGTGCAAGTCAACTGTTATTTAATTTTGCTGCTCATATTTAAAATCTCGCAATTCCGCAAGGGGTCCTTTAAGTAGTTAGTATACATAACTTGAATACACTTTTCAAAACATGCATTGAACATATGTCAAGCAGTAGACAAATTTGCCAAATATTTGTATGCTCTATTCCCACTGGAATTATGCTTCCTTGCAAATACATCGTTGGAATTAGCTCTTTTTAACGGTCTTTATGTTTTGAGAGAAGTAGGGCTCGGCTGACAACATATCGTGCGAAGAAATGTGCAAGTGTTTGAGTGCGTGTGGTAGTTGCTTGCTTGGAATTTATGTGTTACACAGTGAGACTGAGGGAGGCGGATGGATTAATAATTCATACTTTAGGGGGCCTTTGTTCTCAGGTCGAAATATTGTTCCTGGTAAGGGCCCATGCAAAGCAAATATTCACATCACTAACCCGACAAGCTTTCTGGCCAGATATGTAGTAGTGCAGATAAATGAGGTCCAATTCCTGTAATTAATTTATATAATGAATTGAATGTTTTTTTTGTTACAATCGTGGTATGTAGACTGCTAATTCGTTAAAATGGCAGCCAAAAACGAGTGCTGAGCAGTGGCAGGCAGGGAATCCAGGACAGCACTATCATTTCATGTTTTGCATAAAAAACACATTTAAGCTGCTCAAAGGAGGGGTTTCTGGCTTGTTGTGTAACTATTTCAAGAAGCGTCTAAAACGGAGTCTAATTCCCACACAATAGGAGAGACAAACAAAATATATTTTGATACTTGCAGCTTCCTAGGTTGTGTCTTCAAAGGGCATTGATTTTCGTGTAAGAATTGGCGATGGAAAAGAAAGAATTACTGCATCTTTCTAAATCCGTTTTACAGGTTTGTGTATGCAGAACATTTGCATTCGCCTCTACGCTTTTTATTTTATATTAAATAGTATTAAGATTAATTTCAGATCAGGAAAGAAATATGCATGAAAAAGATATTCAGCTTATCTGTTTACACAGCTACAGATTAGCACAGTCGTTGTATGTATATAAATTAGTGTTTGTTTATAAGCCTACATGAGGGTGTGCGCAAATGAAGTATATAAATAGAAAACAAGCCTTTACAATGCAATAGGTCTCGCATTATTAAAGTTTGAGCTACTGGCAATGCTAAATAATGCAACACCATTAGCTCAGAGACAGACTCAAAGACAGAGACACACACAGAGTGAGAAACATAGACACACAGGCAGACACAGAGACACAGACAGAGACACACGGACAGAGACAGACGTGTGTATGCTGGGTCAGTGGACTAATGCTCCACTGCAGGGGCCTGTGTTCAACCTCTTGGTCACAGTGTTTTTTTTGGCTCTAGCCCAGCCCCCATTGACCCCGCCCCCACCGGTGCCACCCATTGCCACAAACCACCCTGTAAATTTGCCCCCCCTCGAGAGAAAGTTGGAGTACCCATGCGCCTAACAGGATGCTGACAGACACACAGACAGAGAGACACAGACAGAGAGACAGAGAGACAGAGAGACAGAGAGACACACACAGACACACACACACACACCGAGACACACACACACAGACAGACAGACAGACAGACAGAGACAGACACACAGACAGACACACAGACAGACACACAGACAGACACACAGACACACACACACACACACACAGACACACAGACAGACAGACAGACAGACAGACACACACACACAGAGACAGACACACACACAGAGACAGACACACACACAGAGACAGACACACACACAGACACACACACAGAGACAGACACACACACAGAGACAGACACACACACAGAGACAGACACACACACAGAGACAGACACACACACACACAGAGAGACAGACACACACACAGACAGACACACACACAGACACACACACAGACAGAGACACACAGACACACAGACAGAGACACACAGACAGACAGACAGACACACAGACAGACAGACAGACACACAGACAGACAGACACAGACAGACAGACACACAGACAGACACACACCTTTTAAAGAGTGATTCCAGGGAACTTGCAAAAATAGATGTTGAGTCCTAGATGCGCTCCTCGGCATCCCATGTACCGCATAAATCACCGCACAAACGCCAAGGGCCACCCCGTAAGATCTTACACATGATCTGACTAAATTCTGTTTACTTAATTTCTTTTAAACTAGTCACGTAATATACCACATTTGGTTAATATTAAAAAGTGTCGTCTGTCGGCACGGCATGTTTGCCCGAATTGAGTGGACACGCTGTGAAAGGGTGCTGTGGGATGGTAATAATGCTTGGAAGGCTGGGGTCTGTGTCCTGGTGCTAGCCTGCCAGGACCACCGTGGGAAGGAGGATGGAAATTCGACATCATCCAAGGGATCTCTGTCTCTGATTAGGGCCTAATTTGAATAAACAACTACTACTGCCCGAGTGGCTGCAGGCCTGACTGTATGAAGACTCTGCCCTCCAACAGAAACAGACTTATCTGAGCAACGCCGGCGGCTGTACACTGTTTTTGAAGCGGCAAACTGCGCATGCTTTTCGTTAACAAACAAGAGCACAGTTTTAGGAAGAGCTGAGGCCATAAGCAAACTGTTGGGCTGGAACCAATTATTAATGCTTCACACGTTTTATGATTCACTAGGGTTTATGTTTGCAAAGATGCATGAAGTGCCAAGTGATGTATGAACATAGCATCAATGGACAATGCACTCAGATGGCAACAACCCACAGTTTGCTACTTTACAGCCCCCACCTCTACTCTTCGCCTTAGCCATCAACTGGTAGGAATGAGTGCATACTGACCAGGAAAGAAATCACCATCTGATAATAGGAAGGTTAAAGGTGTTTTGACATGTTTCAACCAATCATCGCTCTTTCTTGTCTTGGTAATTATACCTGACTAAAACCGGACTAAAAACAGGCAACTGCATTCAAACAACAGATAACCAACGTATACTTTCCCTAATTTTGGTATTGTCATCGGTGTCAAGGTTGCTGCTTGCTCCTCCGTTCTTTTTGGCTGCCCAACAACCTGGGAGAGGTGCGTTAATTGAATGGAGGGAGGTCGCTAGAGGCAAAAGATCACAAAATACCGAGAGGCCAAAGAGAAGGGAGCGCTGGACTCAGAGCGCTGGACTGACATTTATCATTTATTTCTGTATTTCCTTATATAGCACAAACTCCACATAGAGACAGGCTTCAGAGTGCTGTACAATGGAGGTGGAAACGTACAGCGGTTACAGGTATACACTAGAAGTTATATAATTTATTGTGCAAACTAGGTAATAGGGGTCAGTTAGAGTTGCATCAAAAGTGTACAGCGATGCAGTGCGTGCGAATCAGGCGGCCAGCGAGCAAACAATACCAGCTAAAACAAAATACTTACAGATAAATATCTGCAACGTAGGTTCATGGAAGGCCGCAGCAGTTTATTGTTGAAGATTTCTTTTGACGACGTGACACAACGCCCTCTTAAGGCTTGAACTGTTATACATAACCGAGTATGCTTTCATTCCATTCGCTGCAGGCGCGCGCCGCATGTTGTCTTGGCTACGGGCACGTGACCAGGGAAACAGAAAGCAGCCCGGGCTTAGAGTGAGGGGGCTGCCCGCGCATGCGCGCTCCGAGCCCCGGTGCCAAAGCGGAGTGCGGCATCTGAAGTCCCGGGTCCCAGGAGGGGCCCCGGGTGAAGACCAGCGCTGCGGAGGGAGATTGAGGATCGAGACTGACCCACTGGCTGACGAGGCACAGAGACACGGAACACGCTAAAAGAGCCCGGTGGGGGGGGGGGGGGGGGGGGGGGGGGGATGTGTGCGCGTGTGTGTGCGTCTGTGTGTGTGCGTCTGTCGGTGTTGTGTGCGTCTGTCTGTCTGTCTGTGTGTGTGTGTGTTGTGTGTGTGTGTGTGTTGAGTGTGTGTGTGTGTGTTGTGTGTGTGCGTGTGTTGTGTGTGTGCGTGCGTCTGTCTGTGTGTGTTGTGTGTGCCTGCCTGTGCTGTGAACAGCCTGCCGGAATCGGAGCGCGTATTCACACGCGCGACCTGATCCGATTCCGGCAGGCTGCGTGCGCGTGCCAGTCTGTTGTCCCAAGTCTTGTTAGTCCTTGAAAGGAAAACCGGATTGCAATAGGACTCCACTGCGATAATCGCTTCGCGATTGCGTCGCAGTGCGAGCCCTAAAAAGGACATTGAGCCACATTCGGGATCCTAAAAAAGAAAACAGAAGCAGGTCGCCATTATTAGTGCTCAGGCATGCCACGCTGGTTAAATGTTTTGAAAAAGCATTGCAGGAGAAAGTGTCCTGCCAGCAAAAGCAGAGCAAGCGCTGCCTAGGTGAGACCAAATAACTTTCTTTCAGCTGCTAGAGCAACCATAAAGGTACACCACTCGCCTTTGGAATCTATTTATTTTGCTAATTATGTATTGTCTCACAAGAGGTGGGGGTGGGGGGGACAGCATTATAAGTACCCGATAGTCATTCTAGCGTGCTTCTCAGCACTTTAGATATGCAAACATAAACTAACAGAAGTGTGGGTGACAGCAAGATGACGGAAAAATACGATTTAACTAGGATTATGTGCTCTTATGTAACAGGAAAACTATTAGAAGAACTATTACACCCCTGTTTAACAGCCAACTACTTTTACTAATCACCTTTAAGCGGTGGTGCTGGGTCTTTATGACAAAAGGAAGGTCTGTCATATTGAAAACTAACCACAGCACAATATAAAGTACATACATAAACAAGTTGTGGCAATTTATCGAGGATAACAACATAGGAGCGACTGGACATTCCCCAACTCCCTATCCTGAACCTTAATGCTCGTCCCCCCAGCCCCTAAAAACTATTCTGACAACAGCCTCCTCCCTGAGCACTAAAACCAGCCTCTGACCCCACTTCCCCCTGCCCAATTGTCCCCTCAACCTGAAAACTCACCCTTTCCTGTCCCCTGCCCTGAGCCCTAAAACTCCCAACCCTCCCAGCCCCCAAAACTACCCCCACCCCCGTACCCTGCTCTGAGCACTTAAACTCCAGCCCCCCCAGTCCAGAATACTACCCGAACCCCCAAACCAAACAAACTACAGCCCACCCGGGTCCCCTGCCTGAGCTCTATAACTCCTGACCCCCTCCAAGCCCTGAAAACTACCCCCAACACTTACAAGCTACCTCCACCCCCCTAAAACCCCACTTACTTCACTGCCATGTCCCGATCTTTTCTAATCCTGCTTCCTGCTCTTCCGCCAGGCTGCAGCCAGCAACTAGACCTTGCATAGGCTTTAACCACGCACATGCATGGTTAAGGCAAGCATGGTTATGCTTGCAATGTCAGAACATGCGTGGCTGAGGGCGCGGTGCACCGACTGTTTCCCCTGAAGGACATCAACTGACTCCCCATACACAAACGAGCATAATTGAAACTCCTCACTCAGACTTTCAAGGCATTACATAACACTGGCCAAGCATACCTCAACAATAGCATCTGCTTTCCCAAACCTTCCAGACACCTCCTCTCCTCCAGCCTCCTAGGGCTGACTTGGTACCTTTCCGTAGAGTTTTCTTTTCCATATAGATGACATTGTTCTATCCGGATGAAGAACCCAGAGGTTTTGTCCATTTAGGGGGGTAGAATGTCGACTTACCTCACACACACCACAGACATTAATTGTTGGATATTAAACTCTAATGCGTTGAAGATAGGGTTCTCAATTGCACAACTAAAATATCCTAGGGGTTTGGGTGATCATTTTATATATCTCAAATATTGATCCATCAATGTCACTTTGCTATGAGTCACTGATAATCACTTTTCACTGCTCCGTCACTTGGAGCTCCATTTTGGATTTGGTTATATACAACAAAATGATCAATCTCTTGCATGAATGATTTAAAATAGAGAATTGAAACACCTGCATCATGGTTATAAGAAATATTTTTCCGGAAAACACAAAATTGATTTATACTACAGGCTGATATAAAATCCATGTCTTTTTGAAAACAAGTTCGGTTTTAAATTGTCCTCCCGGTACAACACTTGTTTGCATGTGTAAATCTTCACGACAACCCTGCATCTATCACAAACACATGTAGCAAAGTGCCCCTTTTTGCATGTTTACCCCCCACTTTTTGCCTGATTCTGATGCACTTTGACTGATTGTACACTGGGTTCCTGCTAACCAGGTTTCTAGTGCCTATGTGCTTTCCCAAAACTGTACCTTTGTTTCCACAATTGCCACACCTTCGTCCCACATAGAAGTCCCTTGTAAAATGTATCCGTGGTGCCAAGGGCATTGTGACTAGAGAGGGTTTCTACGGGTTGCAGCACGCTTTACGCCACCCTAAGAGACCCCCTCACGAAACACGTGCATACTGCCACTGCAGCCTGCGTGTTTTGGTATAGATAAGAGTGAAGAGTCGACCCGGCACACAAACATGTGTGTCAGGCCTGCCACAACTGCAAGAAGCTTAGGTAAGTCACCCCTACAGCCAGCCTTACAGCCCTAAGGCAGGGTGCACAATACTTCTTGTGAGGGCATAACTGCATGAACAGATATGCCCCTATAATGTTTAAGTCCATTTTTACACATTATAAGTGCCTTGTGAAGAACTACTGAGTACATGGGCTGGGGGCTTCTCAATACGAGTTACACTGCTTCATGATGACTTAACTAAATACCAAGATGTTTGGTACACAGCATCTCAGATTTGAGCCCATGTGGATGCCAGAGTGGCATTCATTAATAAATGCACTCAGAAGCACCTCAGAGGTGCCCACTGAAAATCTAACAAACCACGAGTCAGAAACAAAGCTGCTCGGGGGAAAGGGGTGTGCTTCACACCTACCCCCAAGCAGGAACAGCATACAAGGGAAGTGAGCCTCAAAGACTTCCAGCCCTTTTGTTATGCTAGCCAAGGTATCTGAAGCTAGTGGAAATGCCTAACCCCCTGACCCAGCCACACTTTTAGCGGCAAGGTTGGTGGGGAAATTAGTAACCAGGAGAGGTGTGATCCGTCTCAGCCAGAATCACCGGTAAGGTGTCCTGAGCTGAAGTAACCCACCTTGTTTGAAAATCCTCCATACAGTTTGAGGATTTCTGCCAATAGGTTTTGGGGTATTCCCCGTCCCCAAAGGAAGTGGACATACAAAGGGTGTGATCACCCGAAAGGTAAGTAGCCCATTGCAAAGCCCTTAAATTAAGTATTTGGGGGCACCTCTGAACCTTAATCCTTAATTTCCTATGACCTACGAAGGAAGAGCACACAGAAGAGCTGTGCAGTAGAAGGCTAAAGACACCCACTGGCTTGGCACCAGCTCTCCCGGCCTGTCTGCAGCCCTCGAGATCCTGTGAAAACTGAAACTTGTCCTCAGCCCAGCAGCCTTCAAATACCTTTGGAAGGTCTACTACCTTCAAAAAAAGCCCAGAACTCCCAAGAACAGAGCCCTATTCAAGAAGAAACTCCAAGAAAGGCCTTTGTGACCCGTGGACCCGCGAAACCTCGCCTTCGGATCTTGCACTGCACTCGACACCTCCGGCAAGAGTCCAAGTGGCCCACCGATCCCAGTGAGGTTCCACAGCGATCCAGAGCCTGAGTCCATCGTCACCTGCCCCCTCCAGCCTCAAGACAAAGGACTCCCTGACGATGGCCGGCAAGGATTTTCCAACACCCAAAGACACTCCTTCACCCAGAGCCCCCAGATTTCAAGGGGCCTGCCTGACGATGTATGTTTGGGGGCTGCCTCACGGCCTCCCTATCCCCCTCATGTGCTTGTCCTAACCCCTGAAGGTTTACCTCCAACTCCGCTTTATTTAAATGTAATTGGCATGACTTGGAGTGCCTCTGAGCTCCATTGGGCACCCAAATCCAACCTCTGCACTCAGCCACCCTAGTGCCGCTGGTGGTGCAGTCTTGGTGCTCACTTGATCCTTGCCCTATGTTGACCTTAAACCTTAAAGACTAGGTTTGTGATTAAAGTACTTCACAGTAAAACTGCATTTCTGCTTTCTTTCCATAGAATAACATTGCTCATTTGAAATATTGCACTAAGTGTGTATTTTTCTTGAAATGCAAAGTGTTGCTGCTTCTAAAGACTAACTCCTGAACTGGTGTCCTGTATAAAGTATTGATTTACTGCATTGAATAGTATTGCCCGTTTGACAACTTTACTTACCTGCAACTAAGTTTCTTTGGTTCTAGTAAAAAAATATTTTTACAAACCATTGGTCTGGATGTAGTCAGATTGTATGTAATAATTTTTTGTCTGAGTGTGTACAACAAATGCTTAACACAGCCCACTGATAAGCCTTACTGCTCACCCACACTACCATAACAGAGCATTGGTATGATCTTCTTTATCCTCTGTAAATCCTCTGGGGATCACTGGACTCTGTGCACACTATACCTTACTTTAGTAAAGTATATACAGAGCCAGCTTCCTACATTTTTAGATCAGCGGTGAGGTCTACGACTTTGCATTTGCTGGACTACTCCGACAAAAAGCGACCACATGACTACAATCCAAAATTGCCTTCAGATTCAACTTTATTTTTGAATTCACAATGTTTCCAAATTTTAAAAGTCTTGTTAGGGCCGTAGTTAAGTCCCTTTAGTATTTGTAGAAGTTTAAAAGCCTACTTTAGTTGGGGGTAAAACTGCCTATAAGTCTTTTTTTGTCCTTTTAAAAAGGCTACAACTTTAGTAAAATAATGGGAGATACAGAGAATGTGGTCCATCTTGGCAGGCAGGATCTAAGAAAGGACTCTGTAGACTTAAAAAAAAAATTTAAACTGGTTGAACTCCTACCAAGGTCATCCTCTAGGCGCTCTTGCCGGAGTATGCTAAGGAACACCCTTCTGAAGAGTAGGACCTTCCTGCCAGAAGGAGAAAGTGGTGATGAGGAGAACAATTGCTACCCCCCTCAAATTAAAGATATGGTACCTGCACACATCTTTCCGAAAGTAGTGCCAAGGATATCTAGCTCCCACACAGGTGGGACAGGCACCCCAAGCAACATTGAGAACAGCCTCAAAGAGGAGGATGTCCTTTTAGCAAGGTTGAATCACTGGCTGGCCCTGGAGGATAGATTTCTGGCTATAGAAATAGAAAGAGCAGAAATTAGCCTAGCAGCCATAAATGGGGGACAGAGAGAACTCTTACTACCTTCAAATCTCCAAAGAGATTGTCCTCAAGAATAAGGAAGGTGATGACATCATCAAATGGTTCACATCCGTCAAGATGGCATGTGGAATAAGACAGGTGAAGAAGTCACTATGGGGAGCATTGCTTTGGGAACTATTCACTGGTAAGTGCAGGATTAGACTCCGTTCACTTACTGAGGCAAATGCTGAGTCCTATAATCTCATGAAAGGTACCAGGATTGCGGGCTTTGGAGTCACCATTGAAGAATATAGAATTAGATTTGGGGTGCGGGACGGAAAAAAACCTGAGTCAGTCTTAGGATGACTTCATAGACTTCTCCATGAAAACAATAGATGGCTGGTTAACTAGAAGTGAAGTGCATGCCTATGATGGGTTTTATAATCTGTTAATCAAAGAACGCATTTTAAGTAATTGCATGAATGAAAAGTTGCATCAGTATCTGGTAGACCTAGGTCCAATTTCTCTCCATAAACTTGGAAAGAAGGCAGACCACTGGGGAAACAGGTTGTGGTCTCTTCAGCAATCCCAGCTGAATGTCTCCTAGGGAATGATCTAGAGACCTCAGCATGGGCTGAGGCAGAACTGAAAACCAATGCAGAGATGCTGGGAATTTCAGAGTTGGTGTGCACGCCGAGCACCGGGTTAAAAAAAAAAAAAAGAAGTGTTGGAGATTGTAATAATGGCCCAATCTTCCAAGAGTAAAGGTAAGAAGACTGGGGGACCAGATTCTGAACAGCAAAAAGCCCAGGACCCCTCTCGACAGGGAAAGGCCCTGTTTATGGAACTTGAACCCTATCACGTTGAGCTCCTGAGCCAGGGGGAACCCTCTAGGGAACAGCTGTGTCAAGGACAGAGGACCTGTCCAACTCTGTAAAGCCTTCAACAGCAAGCAGCGGCACAGGAAAATGGAGATGTCAATGGCTCCCAAAGGACCTATTGGGAGGAGGGACTATATTACATGGAGCCAGAAACCCCAAAGCTGGTACCACTAGGAGCGCTTTAGTGTCTCAGTAGTTTAAAGAATTCCTCCTCACAGTTTCCAAAGACATCCCCCTAGCGGGGTAACTTGGTCAGATTAAAAATTGGAATAGGCTAGTTAGCCATTTCTACTGGCCAAACATCTCTCAGAATTTTGCATCTCCTGTGTCACCTGTCAAGCCAATGGCAAGACAGGTGGCCACCCTAAAGGACCCCTTAATCGCAATACCAGTGGTTGGAGTTCCCTCTGGAAGGGTAGGTGTGGACGTGGTTGGTCCACTTAAACCTCACCTAGCATCCGGAAATAAATTCATACTGGTAGTAGTGGATCATGCCATCAGGTATCCTGAGGCAATTCCCTTTAGGACTACTACAGCGCCTGAAGTAGCTAAGGCCCTCATTTGTATCTTTACCAAGGCACGGTTTCCTAAGGAGATGGTGTAAAACAGAGGAACAAACTTCATATCTTGTTACCTGAAGCACATGTGGAATGAGTGTGGAGTGACCTATAGGTTCACTACACCTTATCAATCACAAACCAGTGGATCTGTTGAAAGGTTCAACAAGACATTGAAAGGTATGATCATGGGACTCCCTGAAAAACTCAAAAGGAGATGGCGTGTACTTTTGCTATACCTGTTTTCCGCCTACAGAGAGGTGCCTCAGAAGAGCAGGGTTTCCCCCTTCGCACTTCTGTTTGGCCACCCTGTTAGGGGACCAATTTGTCTTGTGAAGGAGGGTTGGGAGAAGCCTCTCTGAAAACCTAAGCAAGATATTGCGGACAATGTACTAGGCCTATGTTCCAGAATGGCAGACTAAATGGAGAAAACATTGAAAACTCTAGAGGCCAGCCAAGATCTCCAGAAGCTCTGGTATGACCAAAAGGCTGCACTAGTGGCAAGTGGACCAGGACTGGACCCTGCTGTGCGCCTTGTCCTGTCTGACACCCTGAGAGTCTCCAAGTGCCTCCCTTGAGGTCCTCAGGGGGGGGGGGGCTCTAGAAGAGTACTCCTGTGGTGGATTGGGACTTAAAGGACTAAACATAAGGTAAACTCATTGACCAGGATGAGCCTGGTTACTGTAGCTGCCCCGCGCTCCATTGCAGTCAGCATCAAATTTTGTCTAGGTCCTGTTCTACTGCGACCAATGACTCATGGTTTTAAAACGTATGGCTCTGGTTCCAATTATTGGATTTTTTGTGTCATTTTTCTTTATTGAATTTTACTTTGTTTGCAATTCTTTGTGGAATTTTTATTGGTTTGTATTTCAACATTACCACTGTTTTAGAACTGAATAAGTAGGTTACACCTTACCTCTACGATTAGCTGTTAAGCCTGTCTGCTCTGTGCCGTAATTACCAGGGGATTGTGCTCAAGTTTACTAAATTACTTTAGTGGTCCACCATGATAGGGACAGTGATTATTACTTGAGAGGGGGAGGGCTGGAGCTTGCCTGGGCTCAAGATGGCAGCTACCTAGGAGAGATCCGTTAGCCATCCAACAATCCGACAGGAAACCTACATCATTGGCATGGTAAAACCCTATTCCAGCTACTGCTCCAGGGAGTGCTGGAGAAGAGCTGCACAGCGGTGTGCTGATCGTGCCTGAAGGAGCCACTAGCAGTCGGAAAACAACTGCGGCCGAGAGGGGCCTGGAAGAAGCGCAAACTACGGCCTTTGCCCGGCAGGAGTGCAGCGGCGCGAGCAGAGCTGGCTACGCACCTGGCGACTTGCCCTTACCGCTAATGCAATCAATCAAGACATTTGTAAAGAGCGCTACCTACCCGTGAGGGCTCAAGGCGCTGGGGGAGGGGGGGTGCTGCTACGGATCAAAGAGCAAGGTCTTGACAAGTCTTCTGCAGGCCAGTAGGTCTTGGGTCTGCTGTAGGTTGGTGGGGACGGTTT
Source organism: Lissotriton helveticus (assembly GCF_964261635.1). Lineage (NCBI taxonomy): Eukaryota > Metazoa > Chordata > Amphibia > Caudata > Salamandridae > Lissotriton > Lissotriton helveticus. Next base: position 182,284,316 of record NC_136068.1, on the reverse strand, counting down.
CCAGGTCTTGGCGGAGAGGTGGGAGAAAGATCTGCCGCCAGCGGTTGTTCTTCGGATGCGGGGGACTGTGGCGCGGGCGAGGCCGGCAGAGCGGAGCTTGCGGTTAGGGATGTAGAAGCTGAGTCGTTTGTTGAGGTATGCTGGGCCGGTGTTGTGGAGGGCCTTGTGTGCGTGGATTAGGAGCTTGAAGGTTATCCTCTTGCTGACAGGGAGCCAATGAATATCTCTCAGGTGGGTGGTGATGTGGCTGCGGTGAGGGATGTCGAGGATCAGTCGTGCCTAGGCGTTCTGGATGCGTTGTAGCCATCTCAGGAGCTTGGTTGACGTTCCTTCGTAGAGGGCATTTCCGTAGTCCAGCCTGCTGGAGTCGAGGGCCTGCGTGACTGTTCTTCTTTCGGTGGGGATCCACTTGAAGATCCTGCGGAGCATTCGTAGGGTGTTGAAGCAGGATGAAGAGACGGCGTTGACCTGCTTAGTCATGACCAGGGTGGAGTCCAGGATGATCCCCAGGTTGCGTGCATGGTCGGTGGGTGTCGGGGCTGTTCCCAGTGATGTCGGCCACCAGGAATCTTCCCAGGCTGAAGGGGTGGAGCCGAGGATAAGGACCTCTGTCTTGTCTGAGTTCAGCTTCAGTCAGCTGTTCTTCATCCATTTGGCGTCGGCCTTCATTCCTACGTGGAGGTTGGTTTTGGCGGTGTGAGGGTCTTTGGTGAGGAAGATTATCAGCTGGGTGTCATCGGCGTAGTAGATGTTGAGGTCGTGCTGTCGGGCGACGTGGGCGAGGGGTGCCATGTAGATGTTGAACAGCGTTGGGCTGAGGGAAGAGCCCTGGGGTATGCCGCAGATGATCTCGGTGGCGGTGGAGTGGAGGGGGGGGGGGGATGCGGACGCTCTGAGTTCTGCCGGAGAGGAAGGATGTGGTCCAGTCCAGGGCCTTCTCTTGGATCCCGGCGTTGTGCAGGCGTGTTCTTAGTGTGTGGTGGCAGACCGTGTTGAAGGCAGCTGATGGGTCCAGGAGGATGAGGGCTGCGGTTTCTCAGTTGTCGAGCAGGGTCCTGATGTCGTCGGTGGCGGCGATGAGGTGCTGTGGTTGCTGCGGAAACCGGACTGGGATGGGTCCAGGATATTGTTGTCCTCGAGGTGGCGGATCAGTTGTTTGTTGACGATTTTCTCCGTGACCTTCGTCGGGAACGGGAGCAGGGAGATGGGGCGGAAGTTCTTGAGGTCCTTGGGGTCCGCCTGGGGCTTTTTGAGTAAGGCGTTGATCTCGGCGTGCTTCCAGCTCTCCGGGAAGGTTGCGGTCTCAAAGGAGATGTTGATAACTTTCCGGAGATGGGGGGCGATGATTGCGCTGGCTATGTTGAAGACGTGGTGTGGGCATGGGTCAGACGGGGATCGGGAGTGGATGGAGTTCATGATCTTGATGGTGTCATCATCGTTGACGTTGGACCAGGCGATCAGGTGGTCTCGGGGGTGGAGGTCTCGGTGGTCGGCGGGTCGGTCGTGGCTTTGAAGGTGCCGTGGATGTCGGCGATCTTGCAGTGGCAGAAGGTGGCCAGTGAGTCGCACAGGTCCTGCAAAGGGGGGGATGTCGTTGGTGTTGGAGAGTTCCTTCACGATGCTGGTGTGGCTGCTCGAGGGTGTCACGAGCCGGGCGAGAGTGTTGGCGCAGTCGTTGATCCACTGTAGGAGGTTGAGGGCGGCGGTGTCGAGTTCGTTTGGGTCAGCTGGTGGGCTCTGGGCGAGGGTGGTGACTAGCTACTCTTTGGTGACTATGCCCCAGCGAGGCATCAGTTGGGTGCAGTGGTGTGAGATAGGCTTTTTGAAGGTGAAATGGACGCAGCGGTGGTCGGTCCAGTGGGGTTCCGTGGTGTGGTTGAAGGAGACGTGCGGGCTTGCGGTGAAGATGGGGTCGATTGTGTGACCGGCGGCGTGGGTGGGTGTGTGTTGTCACAAGCTCTCCGAGTCCGAGGTTGTCGATCATGGTGGCGGAGTTGGCTTTGTTGTTCTTGAGGTGGAAGTCCAGGTCCCCGAGGAGGATGTAGTCTGGAGGCGAGGGCGTGGGAGCTGATGAGGTCGGCGATGGAGTCGCTGAACTGTGATCTGGATCCGGGGGGTCTGTTGACGAGGGTTCCTCGGAGGGTGGTGTTGGGGTCGGTGTGGATCTGGAAGTGCAGGTGTTCGGCGGTGCTGGGGGTGTCGTCAGTGTTGGTCGAGACTCTGTGAGGGTGTTCTTGTGGACGATGGCAATTCCACCTCCTACTCTGTTGGTGCCGTCTCTGCGGGAGATCTTGTAGCCTTCCGGGGTGGCTATGGCGATGTCGGGTGCTGAGGCGGGGTTCAACCAGGTCTCCTTCAGGAAGGCGACGTCTGGGTCGGTTGAGTCGAGGAGGTCCCAGAGTTCGGCGGCGTGTTTGCTAAGAGTACCTGACTTGATGGTGGACGCCGAAGATTGGAGTGGCTGCTTCCCAGGGTGCTGTGCTAAGCGACGCCTGCCTGCGCTGAGTAACAGTGCCTCATCTGGCAGTAGTGCAGAGGTGCTGAGCCCTGAAATTGAGACCCTTAGTGTGTAAGGGGAGCGAGCTGGCTGAGCGCCTCGCAGCGGAGCAGTGAGAAACTCCGACACTAGTCGTCTGCCTGCGACCTAGCGGCAAAGCCTTAGGAGGTCAGCGGCCCCTCTTGGGCTCATGGAGAAGACAGTTGAAATTGGAAACATCGTCACCCGTGATCTCGAGGTGAAGGGCGGATTGCGACCAATTGGGCCCGCTGGAGCCGATGAGTGCTATCGCTACCTGTTGCTCTCTGGACTGGGGGCTCCCCTTAACAGTACCGCTTTAGAGAGAGAATCGTCATCTGGTGCCCTGATACAGGAATACAATGTGGGGAGTCCACAGACCTGCTAGCAGAACTAATAAAGATGTGAGCTGTGCAGGCTTTTGGGGACTTGGTCTCCCCCCCCCCCCCCCCCCCCCCCCCACCCCACTGGTGCCCCCTGCTGGACTACATACTGGGCCTCCCAGCAAATTGGAGTTAAGCTGGGGATCCCCTGCGCGGCGATCAGTCTTGTGTGCAGCCCGCATTGAACTGTGGCACCATACTGTAACAAAACGTGAAGTGCGTGGCGAGTGACCTGAAGCAGGAGAGGTGGTGTTTAGATGCCTACGAATCACGGACAAGGTAGATAAATCACAGCCCAAGCTGCAGTTTGAACAACGCATGGCAAGACAGAAGGAGGGCTACGCCGATAAGGCCACCGCAGAGCAGAATTATATGGTAGAGGAGGCGGAGGGGGACATTTGACAAATCCTGGTAGCGATGCAGAGGAGTCACTCTACCATAGATGGCAAAATCGACACCTAGGCCTACCCCATGGACCGTATGTCGGAACAGTTAGACAAACACACTGAGCGTCTTGATATGGCAGAGAGGGGTGACTGAGGTCGAGGAGGCTTAGATGGAAAATAAGCAGCGCCTAGAGACAGTTGAGGAAGCTGTTGAACACCTGCAAGACTAGGCAGAGGATTTGGAGGCCAGGTCGACGAGATGCAATATTCATATCAACAGGCCTTCCCGAATCTACGGCGAAGGGTAACATGGAGATATGCGTGGAACAGCTTCTGGTAACACTCCTAGGCCGCAATACTTTTTCGGCCATGTTTGTCAAGGAGCGCACCCACCACTCCATGGTCCTAGGCCTCCGCCAGGATCTCCCCAAGATCTGTGATTGCCAAGTTATTGAATTACAGGGACAAGGATGCGACGCTGTGCCAGGCTAGCGAGAAACAAGACACAGTTGGAGGGCTCATCGATTTCACTCTTGCCGGATTTCACCAGGAGGGTTCAGGAAGCATAGCTACAGTTTGTCCCCATGAAGCACCAGCTGGGAGAAAATAGCATGGAAAATGCAATGCTGTACCCGGCTAGATTGAGTGTCACAATGGGCAGCAAATCAAACATTTTCACCGACCCTAAATTATTGCGGAAGGCCCTAAAGAAGTAACTCAAAAGTGGCGAGCGGGAAAGAGCTGCTGGGAAGCCAGTCGGCTCAGCTGGAGGAGCAGGACTAATATGACTTCATTTTGAGGTTATTTCATACTTTTTTGCTGAACAGATACGATTAATATGAACTGCTGTTTGAAGATTGTTCAAGGGGAGATATGGATACCTGGGGGGGGGCGTGGCCGATTGCTGAACATGGCAGACGTGTTCTAGAGGAGCTCCGGACCCGAGCCCTAAAAGTATCCTGTACTTACATACTGCTGCTTTTTGAGAGTACCTTCCCGGCGCTATCCGACGGCCGGTGGTGCTGCGATCAGCTGGTGCTACGAGTCCGACATCCCGAAAATTAACGGCTGCCAGAGACGGCGGGGACCACCGAGAGACGGCGGAGGGGACCCGCGCAGACCGCCGGATAGAGAAACGCCACAGCGGGAGACGCGCTGTGCTCCGGACAGTGGCCCATCTTCTGTCGCGACGCTGTACTGGGCTGCGGGGCACCACTCTGGGCCGAGGAGGTGGAGGTGAGGAGCGCACGGCTGGCTGGGACTCTGGGGGATAGCTGCAGGGGCGCCACAACTACGCGAGCCCGGGGCTGCACGGCCTGCAGAAAAAGGGGCGGAGCCACGGCACGATGGCGGACAACAGCTAATCCCCCAGGCCCCCGACTCCAAGCACCGAGGGAACAGTACTTGTGAGTGCACTCCGCGCCCTAGGAACTCTACTGCATGTTATGTGCACATCTAAAACGAATTATGAAACAAGAGGGGGACACTTTCAATACCATAATCCAGGCACATATGTGCGGAGGCACTAAAAGGGAAATCACTGGAAATCCCCTCTTTTATTCTTTCCCTCCCGGAGTGGCTGCCTGTGGTCGCCCTAGACAAACCCCTGTGCATATCTAATTGCAGGTCAGTGCACACTGGACTATTGTATCCTGAAGGGTCGCAACCCGTAGGGACTAAGGCCCCCCTCCTCTAACACACAGAAGGCAGTGGCCTATCAGTGTGGTGCTGTGCCCAGGGAGCAACTCTAGTGCCAATACCACCGTGTACAGAGACTACGACACGACAGGCACGGCCAGCCGATTGAAGTGTGCCTATTCCCTTCCTGGCCCAGTGGGGCTGCTGAGATACTAGTAAACCCAATAACACCTGACATTATGGGCCGGAACAGACTGAAGCAACAGGGACAAATGGTGGTTGACCCCGCACCAGATGCGACTGATGAAGTGGGTGCTACGCCGAGATCAGACTCCCCCCCCACGGGGATGCCGGCACAGATGGACAAATTAGACCGTATACTGCAGGAGGTGCGTGACTCCAGGAAGGCCATAGAGGCACAGATAGGTACTCTAACTACAGGTTTAACCCTATTGAAAGCAGCCCACACGAAGGTAGCGGACAAAGTTAAAGACCACGCAATGTCCTTGGCGGAGATAATACCACAACAGAAAAAAGCGGAGACGGATGTGAAAACCCTACAAACCCAAATGGTCGCCTTGATAGACCGAGTGGAGGACGCGGAAGGAAGGGCAAGGCGCAATAACGTCAGAGTGATCAGTCTGCCGGAGAAAAGTGAAGGGACTGACGCCACAGGATACATGGAACAATGGTTCAGAGATCATGTGACAACGGAAGGCCTCTCCTCGCAATATTGCATAGAACGGGCGCATCGTATACCACCTGGCAGACCGAAACCAGGCGCCCCACCAAGACCACTAATTGTGATACTGCTAAACTATAGAGACAGAGATGAAATACTACAGAAGGCCAGAGAGAAGGCACCGATCACCTTCGAAAATACCAGAGTCTCCCTATACCCAGACTACACGCAAACGGTTCAACGCCAGCGTTCCTCATTCCTGGATGTGAAACGAAGGCTACGGGACCTGAATGTCCAATATGCTCTCTTGTTCCCGGCACGCCTGAAGATCCTGCATGCACAAAAAGCCTACTTCTTCGAGAGCCCCCGAAACGTCGAGGATTGGATCGAGGTGATGGAGCGGACTGCTGCAGCAGACTCCACTAACCGCCAGGGCCTAGCTACGGGATCTGAACAGACAGCATTGACGGTTCGCAGAGGTGGTCACTCTCAAAGAGCCTTCCAGACTAAGCGAACCCCCTCGCAGCGGCTGCAACAACCTAAGCTACAGGCGATCATCCCGACGGCAACATTTACAAATGGTCCGCGGATTGATAATGGGTCTAAATCCTCCACGGAAGAGGAATCAACACATGGTTCGGACTCTGAGGGCAGCGTGGCCCTGTTCCCATCTGCTACACCACAGCTGATCACAGACTTATTCGGTTGACATTTCCACGCAAGTACACTCTACGCCGTATTTTTATGGCATAATTGAAATACAACGTTGTAACTGATAATTGCTGTTAGTATGCCTCTTGCAAGAAGAAACAGATGGGGCTCGGTTGCTGTTGTAGCTCCATTAAGTTCCTACAAGGTAAAGTGCGTGTACATGCAAGGTGCAGGACCCGCCCCCCACATGGCGGAGGCCCACAGTTTGCAGTTCTTGCTTTGCCTGTTGCGATGTTATTTTGTGGTCTGGTATGGTTCCGGTCCCAGACCGTGTATTGGGGAAGTTAGGGGCCCAGGTCAATTTCAAGACGCAGGTAATAATTTAGTTGCTTTTATACGCACCACATTTGCGCCACATAGGACGTACGACTTGATGAAATGCATGCACTGGACAGATACACTATAGCCACTTGGAATGTACGAGGGTTGGGCACCACGCACAAACGTCATAGAATACATGCGTTTTTGACTCGCCGTAAGGTGCAGATGGCCTTTTTACAGGAATCACACATGGTGGCTGGGGAAATAGTGAAACTTAGGAAAAAGTGGAGGGGGCAGGTGTTCTCTACCTCTTATTCGGGCTACGCTAGGGGTGCTACGATATGGGTACCGCATGGGGTACCTTTTGTGGCGCATGATCAAAAAATTGACAGAGAGGGCAGGTATGTCTTTGTGCGTGGGACATTAGACGGACAAATGGTTGTGCTAGGATCCATCTACGCCCCTAATTTTGACCAGGACAAATACTGCGACGTGCTCAGTGGTACACTCACGGGATGGGACACGTGCCCCTGGATCTTGGGAGGGGACTGTAATACGATAGTGGATATCACATTAGACAGATCGCACCCGCCCCTGCGCGGTGCAGGGGTACTTAAGCAATCAGAAGCGCTGGTACGCTGGATGACGGGCTGGAGACTCTATGATGTGTGGAGGATGCGGAATCGAAAACACCTGGAATATTGATTTTATTCAGCAGTGCACTCCCTACACACTAGGATAGACAGGATTCTTTGCTCTGCAGATATTACACACCGGGTGCTTGACTCTACGTACTTACCCAAAACATTCTTCGACCATTACCCGCTGGATGTCACCATCACATGGGGTAGGATACCATCACCGGTCCCCACATGGCGCCTGTGGCCACAGTTGCTGGAAGATTTGGTATTCCGTACAGACATATTACATACGATAGAGCAGTACTTCACCGAAAACAGTGGCACTGCGACCAACAGATTGATAGAATGGGACGCATTCAAGGCAGTGTTGCGGGGTAAGGCGATCAGCGCAACGGTGGGTGCACGACAAGAATTACATAGGTCACTGGTAGACACCGAAACAGAGATGGGCAGACTAGAACAGCTAGCAACGACGGATGATACACACTCGGGGGCACTCCAAGAAAAGCGGATTGTGCATGCTGAACTGTTGGAATCTCTTAGGCACATAGATTATCAGGAATACACTAGACGTACACATTCAGAAGCAGACAAGGCAGGCACCATGCTAGCCAGACTTTTCCGAGATACCCCTCCCACGATAGTAATAACTGAAATCACTAAGGCTGATGGCGCAAGCCTAGGCACACAGGGAGAGATTAATGAGACCTTTAAAACATAATACGCCACTTTATATGCTGTACCGGAGGGGACACCCGCGGACCGAACAGATGCTTTCCTATCCACCTTGACCTTCCCCACACTGACACCAGCGGCACAAAAAGACTTATCGAGGCCCATAACCCCACAGGAGATAAAGGTCGCTATGTAGGACTCCCTCTAAGACCCCTGGTATGGACGGTCTACCCATTGAATTTTACTCCACATACGCAGAGACATTAGTACCCAAACTAACAGACTTATACAAGTCAATCTGGGAGGAAGGTGCACTGCCTCTCACTACCGCGCAAGCACAGGTAATATCACAGCCTAAGCCAGGCAGGGATCACACTGACATGGCTAACTATCGCTTCTACCTACTGAGTAAAGTGCTGGCCAATAGGTTGCAGCCCTTCTTACGCCACCTGATCCATGTGGATCAGACAGGGTTTATACCGACGCGTAGCACCTCCTTGAATATTCGGAAATTGCACCACTTAATGTCGGAGGCGCCGCAGATATTTCCACACGTAGGATGCCTCTCTCTAGACCTTAAGCAGGCGTTTGATTCGATTCATTGGGAATACATGTTTAGGGCGCTCCCGCGCTTTGGGATACCCGATAGCTACATAGCGTGGCTGAGGCTACTTTACATGGAACCGACAGCGAGAGCAAGGACCGGTAGACACATCTCGGGCGTATATAGGATACACCGAGGAACGAGACAGGGTAGCCCGTTATCACCTCTGATTTTCATATTAGCACTGGAACCCCTGGCGATTGCGCTACGGCAGAACTTCCCAGATATGGGGCTACCACTTAGACACACTACGCACCTTTTTTCGGCATATGCCGATGATATAATTATCTATCTCCGGGACCTGCGGCAACCTCTAGCTCCACTCACTGACCGGTTTCAATCCTTTGAGATCATGTCGGGCCTTGCTGTAAATATAACCAAATCACAGGCCTTTTTCTTTACTAATCATGACGTCACTGCAGAAGTAGGATTTGGGGACGCCTCATTACAAGTTGCCCCTACTACATTTAAATACTTGGGCATCCAGGTGTATAGGACAAACGATGATATGTTGGAGGGTAATCTTGGTAAGGCTATACGATCCCTGCATTCCAGCATTACTTTCTGGACATCCTTGCCCTTATCCGTTATGGGGAGGGCCGCAATAGCGAAAATGGTGGTCCTGCCACGTCTGCTATATTTCTTTACGAATTTGCCCCTAATGGTGCCACTCTCCACATTTCGAATGTTGAACACATTACTCAGACTTAATTTGGGGCACAGGGAGGCGGCGAATTAGTATGAAGAAATTACAAGTAGGTACAGGTAAGGGGGGTTGGGAGTTCCTGACTTCCGTGCATATTATTACGCCTGCCAACTGCAATGGCTTTCCTACTGGACAGCAGGCCACAATCTCCACGAAATAGGATACACCTCGACTGATTTTGACAATGGTGCCCTACACACTCTTTTACTACCCAGCTACAAATTGCGCAAAGACTTACCTACACTACTAACCACTGCATTGACGTGCTGGAAGGTGGCACTCTGATACACAAAAACACCATCCACATATGCGAATACCTCTTCTGGGCATCCCGCTTGCCGCTGGTACCCTCACGCAACGTAAACTGCTACCATGGACGGACTCTGGCGTGACGACGGTGGCAGACCTCTTTAGTCACGAACTCCTGATGAATCATGACAATTTCGTTCACGAGACAGGTGCATCGCAACACTTGTTTTTAACACGCTGCTCTCCTACAGTACATTAAGAAATACTGGGCACCACAAGGCCAGGAACCCGACCACAATGAACTGGTGAAAATGGTACATTATATGGGGAGAGGACGGCACTTGATCCGCTGGATATATCATGGGATCAGCGCCCACACTAGGATGAACCTAGACTCACTGCGTGTTGTCTGGGAGGAGGAGATAGCCCATTCAGTATCCGAAAGGTCCCGGCCTAAGATCACAGAGCACCCATAAAAGGTTTCCCGAAACTCGAGATTCAAGTTTATACAAACCATGATACTGCACCGAGCCTATCTGGCCCCAGATCGGCTGGATAAGATGTTCCCCCAGACGCAGCACTTGTGCCCACGATGCCATGTCCCGGGAGCGGGATTAATTACATATGCTGTGGACATGCCCCTCACTGGTAGGATACTGGGTCAAGATTAGAGAACTTACTGAAGCAGCAATGCAACTTACATTACACGGAACTGTGGAGGAATGCCTACTGGGCTTACGACAGCATAGATCTAAACACAAGGTACAGTTTCGCTTCATTGACCTGGCGTTACTACTGGCTTGTAGAACTATCACAATGCGCTGGAAATCTAACAGGCCCCCTGAGATACATAAATGGCACACGGAAATGATAAAATGGAGTAGTGCAGAAGGCGTAGCGCTGCGAAGAGAGGAGGCGAGAGGGCTACGAAAAAACACCGATAGCCATAGAGTGGGAGGCAATGCTGGAGGCGCTCAAATCAGAGGAACATAATGAGTTAGTCTAATGTTCGTAATGTGTGTATAAACGTTTGTAAGTTGCCCACACCTGACGGCCCAACGGAAAATATGGATGTGGTACGCAGTTGTATGTAAATTAATATACTTAAATGAAAATGTACAGACACAGATATTGCTCTTGGAATGTGACCACAGTTACAGAGGGTGGGGGGGGGGGGGGGGGGGGGGAGAGGGAGATGTTGGGGTAGTTCTGTATAATCTTTGTATTTACCAAATACGAACCATTGACGTGTATTACATCGTTGCGAACATAACATTGATCATACATAAGTTGTATGCTGGATTTGTATGTCCATTCTACAAGATTAGGCATGGTAATTGAAAATTCAATAAAATGTGTTTAAAAAAAAAAAAGGGGAGATATGGATACCTGCTGTCGTTTAAAGGTGGAAATAACTTTATATGCATATCTGGAGCTGAGAGCAGCGCAGACCAAGACAGAGATTAAGACTGTAGAACAGTCGCTGCTAGCTCCTGGCTCGCTCCGATCTGGTGGGAAGGTTCCTGAGGGGGCAGCAGCAGGATTGTTTCAATCTTAATTGGAGGCTAGTGAATCGATGCTTGATGATTGTTAGAATAAGGCGCGGATGGCTATATCTTTACTCTGATTCAGTGGTACTCTAAGCAGTAAGCAGGTAACATCTGCCCCTGCGTGTTGCCCACTGTATGGTGGTTTGCCAGAAATGCTCTTTAATAGATGTTATAATCTTTTCTGGAGTTCTTTTCAATAATTGGGAGCGCTGGCAATTTTGACTATGCTAAGTTGGGGTGTGCATAGCGTGGGAGGGGGGGGGGGTCTCTCTGGGGTTTTGTTTTTGTTGGCAGTATGCATACGCTTTCTACCAGAATCATGAGCAGTGCATTGTAATGTTTCAGTTTGGGAGGGGGGAGGTTCCATGGCGGCAAGTAGCAGTCAAGAGATAGTCAAGGAAGTCTGGAATGACAAGGACAGGGCTATAGAATCTGCTTCTCAACATGGAATGTCTGGGGCCTTAATGATTTTAGAAAGATGCGAAAGGTGCACGCTTATCTTAAAAGACACAACATTGATATTGCTCTACTGCGGAAGACACTTACCCACAGACAGTAGAATGCTCACGAGCCGGCACTTGCATGGGGCCTTTCCCGCAGCAGGTTCACCACACATGCCAGGGGCATACTCATGTGGGTTAACCCCAAGTCGGGAATACAACTGGGAGCAATTGAGGCAGACCCAGAAGGCAGGTTTGTAATCTCTAGATGTCGTGGGCAGGGCATTCACTTGATTATAGTTCATTTTTATAGTCCTAACTAAGACAATTCACAGTTCTACCATGGATTGTTCGGGCGCCTAGGAGGGTTTTCCACTTTACCCAGGTGTGAGGATCTCAATTGCGCACTGGACCCGGCAGTGGACCACTCAGGGGGCCCCGACTCTGTGCCCTTCGGCTGCTGCTAGAGCCATTATAGATGCACCAATCCAGTCAAATAGGATAGATGTCTGTAGAATGCCTTCTCCAGCTGCAGAGTCTTCACCCACTACTCCGCTCCGCATGACCTTCACATCAGAATTGTTTCCAGTCTTATGTACCGGCAGAGCTGAGCTTGCTCAACTCACCCCAGCTCCTTTTCGTATCATTCCCCAATAATGATGGTGGTTGAAAGCCTGCAGAAGAGACCAGCTCCTTTTACGTGGCAGTTTCCGCCATATGCGCTGCAAGACAGTGTATTCAAATCAGAGATGGCTGAGGCCATAGAAAACTTCTTCGACAAACATTGGCTCTGTCCGTCCGTTTTCTACAGTATGGGAGACTTTTAAAGTTTATATAAGGGGGATAGCAATGTCTAAACACTCTGGGGTCCTCCGGTCTCTCAGGGAAGGTTGACTCTCCTGGGAGGGTCGCTTGGATGAGCTAGAGAGGGACGCCCTAGTGGGTGGAGATTGAGCAGCAGAAGAATTTAAAACTGTACTTGAATACCACGAAACAGCGGAGAGCGAAGTGAAGTTCATGGGGAAATATCCGGCCGCCAATATGGGGAGGGTGAGAGAGCAGGTCCAGTCTTAGCGGCTCTGCTGAGAAACAGGAGGGAATCGGTTGTGTATCTGAACTGCGAGCAGTTGGCGGACCCTTCCGCAATAGCGGATAGGTTCAACCAGTATTATTCTGATCTATACAGCCCCAGATTGACACCAGGTGATACTGTGATCCTAGACTTCTTAGAACATATTCAGAAGGCGTGGTTGGCAGATGAACATAGGGAGCATCTTATGAAGCCTTTGGATGCCAGTGAAGTACTAGCAGCGCTCAATTCCGGCAGCGCCCCAGGGCACGACGGCTTTAGTCGCATTTTATAAAGAATTTAAGGAGCTGCGCATCCCGCACCTAATCACATTATTTGAGGAAATGGGCGAGGAAGGCAGAATGCCCCCCTCTATTAGAGATGCTCTGATAGTTACAATATTAAAAGCAGATAAACCCCCTAATGAATGTTCATCATTTAGGCCTCTATCTCTTCTCAATATCGACACCAAACTATTTGCTAACATTTTGGCTAACCGCCTAGCGCCATTAGTCCCGCTGTTGGTGGGTCCGTAGCAATCGGGGTTTATCCCCGAGCGAAACCTGGCATATAATTTGCAGACTTGTGTTTGGAGCAATACACCATACTAAACCAGAAACCAAAGCTACTGCGGTCTTCCTTGATGCAGAGGCCTTTAATTCGGTAGAGTGGCCCTTCATGCGAGCTGTGTTGAGGCGACTGGGAGAGGTTTTTCTGCAGTTAGTGGCGGTTCTATACAATTCCCCCAGGGTATGGGTTGGGGGCATACCATGGACATAGGGGGGGATTCGCTTTCCGAAACATAATCTTATTGTGTCATTTTATGCAGATGACACTCTCCTGTATATTAGGGACCCAGTGTCCAGTCTGTCCCCAGTGTTGAATGAGGTGATAAGATATGGCGAACTCTCATGAGTTAAAATTAATTGGACTAAGTCAACTATCTTCCCATTGTCTTTAGCCATGAAGGCTGTTGAATTAGATTACCCTTTAGCATGGACCACTGACCCTGTGCGCTACTTAGGAGTGAAGGTGCACACAGACTAAGAGCTGGTTCTCAGTGAGAACTATGATAAAGCTATTACTAAATTAGAAGAAAATGTGGAGTAGTGGATATGATTGCCCTGGTCTCTATTGGGGTGTGTATCGCTTATGAAAATGGTAGTGCTCCCAAAATTTTAATTTCTGTTTGTCAATGTTCTAATGGTGCTCCTGGCACACATTTATTTAGAGACATCTGCTAATAATTGGTGAAGTTGGCCTGGCCTGAGAAGCACTCTCGCGTTAGGTGGTACACGCTCACGCTACCCTACTCCATGAGTGGTCTGGGAGCCCCCGATTTAGAATTATATTATTGTGCGGTGCAAAGTTCACACGCCTACCACTGGGCTCACGGGCAGGCTGGTCTCCCCCATCTACAGATTGAAAGGGTTGCGGCTGCACCTTCTTGCCTCCCAGTATTTCTGTTTCATGCCCCTACTAGACAAGCGAGTATATTAGACTGTCAACTGTCGCTCACGTGTGGCAATATCTGTTAAAAAGGCAGGAAGAAAGGAAGAAGCGGTCCTGTACTCGCCTTGTCACTGGTGGAGTGGTGCCACTGGCTGCTGATTTGTTGTGAAAGAGAGGTGGTGTGTGCATTGGCATCAATCAACATCACAAAAATAGAGCGGGGGGGGGGGGGAGATCTTTCTCTGAGGGTAAGGCTCGTGAGTGGGCTGATGTGGAGACAGAATGCCATGAATATACATCGCTGATGCGATTCCACTTCCACAGAGTGAGACATGGCATTCCTGAGATGCTTAGGAAGGATATGATGGAACCGCCTGGAGGCAGTAGCCTTATCTTTCCTTTTACACGCCGATTCTCGTAGGACGATAGTATATAGTATTTATAACATAACAAGACTATTGCAGAAATCATTACACTAAAGCTAGACTGGAATGGCAAAATGACCTTGGGGTGGGGCTGGATGACTCCACCTGGCGATACTGCTGCAAAATCATGCAGTCTCCTTTAACAGGAGACATTGTCTCATACATTATAAGTTTCTCAACAGGGTCTATTATACACCCGAGAGGCTACACCTATAGTGCCTCTGCGACGCCACAGAATGCGAGCGGTGTCGAGTTAATCCTGCTGGGTTTTTACATATTGCCAGGTCGCGCCCTGTGGTAGCCACATATTGGAAGTTAATATTTTGCTCGCTGAGTAACATCACAGGACTACCAGAGGAATGTGACTCATTAGTGGCCCTATTGGGTTATACGAAGAAAATGAAGAAAGAAGCTCAACGTTTAATTGACATGGGTTTATTGCTTGCAAATCGCAGGGTGGGTATGCGTGAGCTTGAGGACCAATACCTACGACTGAAAACTGGTCAAAGGATGGGGTATATTGCAACTGGTCAAAGGATGGGGTATATTGCAACACGCAATCGGAATTATACAGTAAACTGCTACCTCCTCAGAACCACCCTAAAAATTGTTATGGTCTGTATCAAAGTTACTTAGCTGGAAAAGAGCCGGAAGGGACTGAAAGGAATGGCTTATCTTGATTGCGCTGCCTAGATTAGAGTCTAGACTATAGTGAGTGCACTGATTGCTATCTAACCATGGTGCGCAGTACATTTATGTATCTTGCGTCCCTTTGATTGTATAATTTCTCTTTATACAATGCCCTGAAAAAATACTGTGTATTTTATGTGTAAATGCAATGAACGCTCATTATTTTTGCTGCCACCTTTAGGTAGGTTATTGACATGAAAATTCAATAAATAAAAAAAAAAGTATTACTTGAGGAGGATCCTTACCGCCCTCAACATATAACTCAGTTTCTAAGACACACAGTACTTCAGAGGCAGCCCACATAAAGGGGTGCAATACAGCAGAGGCATACCATAATTGGGCACAGGACTTTTAACGGTGCCCCTCAAAGAAGGAACAACATGCAATAGAACGCATCTAGAGCAAATAACATCTAAATGAAGCCAAAATAGCCTGACAAGATACGCCGCCACGATAATGAACACACACAACTGTGCATCGTAGGCCAAATGAAGCCTACAGAACCGCACCTCGCCACAGAGAGGGTCTCCAGAATGGGAAACCTTCGGAACTCAACACAGCATTGAATATGAGGACCACAGATCAACATGAAAAATATGATGGTTCTTCACAAATCAGTAGTAACGCCTACTATAGCTTCAGGCAATGGGCAGACTCGTCCATATCCATCTAGAAAGAGGACAAAAACTCTAGCTAAGAGGTTCTTGAACACAGCACAAGTCTTAAAAGTATTCCTATTGAGGTAGAATATGGGTTTTCCAGCTGAGGTGCACAGAACTGTACTGGAAAAAATAAGAGATAGCACAAATCCCTCAGATAAGGGTCCTAGATCTAAGCACAATATTTACACCAGGTCTTACCAGACATGCATACTTAGAAGAGGGTGACCACCAGTCCGCCACTCCCAGCGAACCGTCAGACGGCAAATTCAGATATCCGCCATAAACTGGAGCTGTTTTAACGGATTTATCTTGTCCGCGAGGTCACCGCTTCCGGCTTGCATAAATAACAATCCACGTCTCGTGAGAATGGTATTGGAGTGGACGGGCCTGATAGTGTGTAAAATGGCCTAGGATTGGGGCATTGAGAACACCATAGCCAATCCTAGTACGCGCACTGAATTCCGAAGTGTTGATTGGTCGCGAACCTTACTTGCGCTACGTCTCACCTGCCCTCACCAATCGGAGAGTTTCACTCACGTTAGGATGTGCTTGGAGTTGATCTGCGCTGAGTATGTTTTCGTTGTGAGTGAGTTAGGCAGACTACTTTGTGATACAACTTCTTGGGCCGTGACTGCTACCTAGCATATCGGGCTTGGTTGTTGCCGTTTCAGATTTTAAGGTCTTTCGAATTTTAGGTCAGAAAAAAGCACAGCGCTCCCCACAGAACTACTGTTGCTTTAGACATATGTTGCGGGACGAGGAGTACTGGTTTCTTCCAACGTAGTGAGCACAAAGAGCTTCCCGAACTGCCCCCCCCCGTAACTTTGTAATTAGACCCATTGCTGCCTCTTTCTTAGGCTGCCGAACTGAGGGCCCCCGTCGCGCGCCTGTGCCTCCCCCATAACCCAACTCCGGTATTGATGCGCTTTTACATGAGCACCCATTGCGCACCTCAGGACAATATCCTTTGTCCTCTGACGAGATTTATTAAACTGCCCAGGATCACTGGAAGTTGATCCATGCCTAGATCCTCCTTTTAGGCAGGCTAATACCCCCCCCCACCCTAACTTTGTAATTAGACCCCTTGCTTCCTGTTCTTTAGGCAGCCGACTCTGGTATTGATGCGCTTTTACATGAGATCGCGACCCACCTCTCTGTGCCTACTCTGACCCCCCAACCAAGCCCCAGGCTTGTGGCAAGCACTGCAACTCTCGCCCTCCACTACTCATGGATGTGCTCTTCCCTACTGTTGCCAAAGGACTTTTGCGCAGGGGGCAGTCCTCAATGCGCGCTGCTGCGAGGCCCACCAAGTGGTACCTGGGCTAAACCGCGTCCTGCCGCTCAGCTCAGATGCCCCCACCTTCTTTCATGCGCTGTTACTTTTGCCTCCTAGCCTCCCCGGACTGCAAGCATCCTCATTTCCGTGTGTCCCACCAGGGATCTCTACCTATCCTAAAGGTGACCGTCTGCCTCACCCGAGAAAACAACCTCCACCCTTTCCAGGATTGCTCCCCTTCACTCCCACCCCACCTATCCCATGGCACTGTGATCTGTGCTGCGCCCCCCCTGTGTGACCTAACTACTACAGGACCATCAGCGAACCCTGCAGATGCCCGGACATCTCTCTTACCCGTTCTCCCTGTTGAATGGCACTTCATCTCTCCCAAGACCTACTGCTCCCCTAGCCCACCCCACCCCCTCACCTCGCACTCTGTAGCAGCAGCACCTCTCTTCTCTTGTAGAAATTCCCGGGAGAAAGAGGGGCCTGTGCCAGGCGCCTGCGATTAAATACACCCCCACCTATCTTCCGAATTCCTCAGATTACATTTATGACTCAGCTGATCCAGCGCTGTGATCTGCCAATCCAGCTCGTTCCCTGCCTCCATTCTCTTGTCCCCACCCAGTCCTGTTCGGGTTCTGCTCTTTGGGTGTGACCTCCACTAAGGCTCCTGTCCAGCCACTATCCCCTCCCCTTGGGGAGTGGGGGGCCGAACCAAGGGGCATATGTGCGGGACGAGGAGTTCTGGTTTCTTCCAACAAAGTGAGCACAGAGTCTCACGGGCCGGGCGATTGGCAGCATAGCCCAAACCATGTTAGCAGGCGGAATGCATTTGTCACACTCTGTCTACATACCATAGTATGTAGACCGAGTGTGATGCGGATCTTTCTCGTAGAATACGCTACACACCTAATGTTTAGACCAACGGGAAAAAAGCCAGCCACTGAGAGAGAAGTTAAGGAGGGTATACTATACCAGTGCAAAGACAAACGCAAGATTGGTAAGGAAAGCCATCAAACAAGAAGCAAGCAAATGAGATTGACCATAAAGACAACCAATTGCAAGCAGTAGGCTGGATGTTAACCTCTGCAACTACTTCAAATACCTGGTAGACTGGACCTACAAATGTGTTCCACACAAAATAAGAGATCGTCCCCAAGAGCTTTTAGAGTTGCTGATTAACTAACACTAACTGCATACATTTATACATTTGCATTTTTTCAGGTAACGGAGGCTTGTTTCTTCTTTAGCTGTCTGTTTCTACTTCTCGCTGCACAGTTCAGGAGACCTCTCCCTTCCAACCCGCGTGTTGCAAGTAAGAATCTTCAGGATGCCAAGATGTAGGTTCCAAGTTATTTCTTTATTTGTAGTTAAGTTACAAGAAGGTTAAGGTAGAGCCAAGATGGTAATTAGGCTATAAAGTATGCCCCACCAGGAGCTGTTCCCTTGAGCTCAGCCAGGAGTCAACTGTCCCATATCAGTCACGCCACATTCTGTGACATCAATGAACATTCTAAGTGTTCCTAGGCTGAACAAGAAAGGAAGACCGGGTGGAGAGAAGGAAAGCCCTTTAAAACACTGCGTTTACTCAATACCAGCATTAACTTCAGGAGTGGCTGTTTTTCCTACCCAATTTGACTTTTGGGAAGGACTCTCAAGAAGAGCTCTACACAGAAAATCAACATGAGCACTATCCCTCTCAGCTCCCTTAAACAAGCATTTACAATGCAACAGTCTCGCCTTTGCAAAAGTTAAAACTATTGGCATTGTAAATGACAAAATGTTTATGTATGTGTTGGTTTTGAAAACAGATAAATAAATGGCATTGTCATTTACAATGCCAATAGCTTAATCTCTCGCAAATGCGAGACCTATTGCATTTGCGCACACACAGACACAGAGCCCCACACACACACACACACACACACACACACACAGCCCCCCCACACACACAGAGCCACACACACACTCGTACACAGAGCCACACATACACACTCACACACAGAGCCACAGCCACACACACAGCCACAGAGCCACTCACACAATTACAGAGCCACACACTGCCATCGGCTTCCGCAAAGCATATTTTACAATACCTTTATTTCAGTTTGCCCACAGGAAGGGCCCTTCCCTGCCCTTGAATCCTACCCCATCACCACACTGTGCTACCACAAGTCTGCACAGCACACGCCATTCATCAGTGTTACCACAGAAGAACTCACACATTTTTTGGCAATTATGTCAAACTCCATCTAATCCCACCTCAATCATAACAGGGTACTGCATGGAAAGGTCTCTTGAGCAACAAGACTAAACCCACTAACAAAAACATCCCTCCATGAACCACCAGCAATGGTAGTAGCGTGCTCATCACCATAACATTGCTTCAATGCCTCCCCAGGACTAGTAAACTCCACATAAATTGATTTACAATAATTACAACAACAAAAAAGTAGCATCACCATGCATATAAAATAGACATGCGTTATTGTAAGGGGCTTTGCAGTGCTGCCTGCTGTTTTACTTTATGCCACAATAACACTGGTTCGATAGTTAGTACTATAACACTGCACTTATTTACAAGAACACTGGGTGTCGCACAAGTTACCAAGAACAAGATTGTGTGGTAAGCAGCCTCATCTACCAATGCAAGCACCGCCGTAACACTGAAAATATTAATTTACAAGGGTAAAGGTTACGATGGAGAAACAGACAAATGAGATAGCGAAAACGTTCACTTTCAGGAAGGTTTCTTCGAAGGTTGGGGCATGGGTAATTGTCCACACCTAAAGTCTCAACTTAGAACCATCTTAAACGTTCTCAAGTATTTACGTCCAGCTACATTTGTATTTGAAGCAGCCCCGAGTTCCTGTCTTCACGGCCTCTGTTTGGATTTAGGACTCTAATTTCATCCTGTTTTGCTTTCTGACTTAATGCAGATGGGTTCCAACTTTCATCTAATGACCGTCTCCATTACTTACGGAAATAAAGTCATTTTCTCTAGCTTAACATTAAGATCTTAAAAAAAATGAAGTGGCTTTCAAATGCACGATCATGGAATACGAGAGCACGCACAGCAGAGACTCGCTTTCTGGTCAGACGGCCACAGGAATGCACAAACGATTCTTAATGGGTTTCTTTCCTTTATTGCCAAACAAGTTATTTCGTAGGGAAATACCGCATGGCACCAAGAACTTAAGACTATGTTGCTCTCAGCGCCACTCACTTACCGTCTTTGTGACTCTTGCCGTTCCCTTTGTCTCTGGGGTGCGCAGAACTTGCACAAGGGATAGATAAATTCTATGTCAGGACAGGAGGCTCCGATTATACTTTCTCATTTCTTTAATTAAATGCTCAGCAGCCAATAAAAATAACCAAAAACTACATTTCCCATGAACACTAGGGAATGACCATAGAGACCATAGTATAAAAGGTCCCAACATTAGTCCTTCTTCCTCTTTCTTTGCTGCTCCGCAGCCAGTTAAGTGCTTTATCTATATTTGCTTACCTTTTTTGCTTACTTATTGCTGTGTGCTTGCTGTGCCATTGGTATTTATTGCTTGGGTTTCAGCTTTGGCGTCTTGTAGCGCGCTGTGTTCACGCTTCACTGGAGCGCTCCCGGCTCCGACTATTTGTTGTGCAGTTTTCAGCTTCTTTCGCCTATTCGGCGTATTTCGTCTCGGAGCGTGTGTGCACCTCCGTTTCTGTGTCCGGGCGCCTGCTTGTTGCCTGCGGACCTTGTGGAGCGGGAGTAGGGGTTACCGGCTCACACGGAGAGCGCGAGCGCTCTCGAGTCGGGTATTGAGTCGGGCGGCAGTGTCGCGCATGCGCGCTGATTCATTTCCGGCTTCTGTGTTGTTCTCCTCACAGCGCCGGTTAAGTGACGAGGTCGTTCTTTAACGCCCATGCCCACAGCCTGTTCCAATTTAACCCCGTACGACGCTGGAGTCCTGTGAGGGCTTCGGTTGATACTTTATTGCATAGGCACTGCCTAAAGTGTATTTTGACTGTGCAGGCTTTGCTCCCTCCACGTTCTACATCGTTTGGAGTCAGGTTTGTGCCTGCTCTTTTGAAAGCCTGCTGTGGGGTTCTCACACTCCTCCTTGCATTGTGTTTCTTGACACTCTATATTTCCTGTAGTCATCTTGTGGGCTTTAATTGATACACTGTGTATCATGGCAGACTACTATGACGCTGATGATGACTACTATTATGGGGATGAGGATGAAGGCTCTTTGGAGCATAATTTGGTGGAGGAATTGGACAAAGGGGTCCAACAATCTGTTAATAAAGCACTGGTGCGTGCAATTAATCCTCTCAAGCGTCATTTAAATATGTATGCGCAGCAGCAGGGATGGTTGCCTGCGACTAAAAAATCCGCGAAGTCTCCTGTTAATCCCCATAAATCTGATTTCCAGAAGCTGGCAAAGACATTGGCGGCTGCGCCTTCCAGATCTTCTGCACCTCCGGATACCGACGATTCTGACAATGCTCATTCTTCTACTTCTTCAGACCATAATTCTCCCCCACCCAAAAAGCGTGTCTGCAAGGAGCATTTTGTTGACGCTCCAGAACGCCCTCCTGTGCTGACTTTTGAGCCCGCGGATATCTTGCATCCAAATTCATCTTCCTGGTTGGCCTCGCCTGCAGTCGCTGCCTATATTCAGGCTCACATTCGTCATCCTTTTGATGCAACTGTTCGTGCTAGACTCCGTTCTGAATGTCCGAGGCCTGATCTCGCTGATCGTTTGGCTGAGACGCCGGAAGTCGATCCCATGATGGTCACCTACTTAAAGAAATATGCTAAGGACCCGAAAAAGGGCCTTGACCGGTCTTGGAGGTCTTGCCAAGACAAGATGCTGGATATGCTTGGACCTCTTACCAAGATTCTGGATCTTGGGTTCCAGGCGAAAGAGGCCTCAGCCCTTGTGGATCCGGACGAATTGATTGAATGGGCACAGAGGGCGATCTGTCAATTGGGTAACGCCAATTGTGCTGTGTCCGCTGAACGACGCAGGTCGATTCTGTTGAAATTAGACCCGAAACTGGCAGAGCTGGCGACTTCTGAGTCTGGTCTGGAGGCGCAGGGTCTCTTATTTGGGCAGCCTTTCTTAAAGGAGCTTACAAAGTTTGTTTCCACCTTCAGTGGCATTGACAAGGCGCAGGCGTCATTGCGCCGGGCTATGCGTCCTGTTTATACCAAGGCCGGACGACATCGTGAACGCTCGTTCGGCCGTGGCTCCGCTCAACAGTCCCACCGAGGTACTACCTCTCACCGTGGAGGAGCACATGACTCAGGATACTCCACCAGAGCTAACTTCTATCCCTCCCGCAAGGGGAAGGGACAATATGGAAAAGGTCGTTCCGGAGGACAACAAGGACACTACCAGGACTCCAACTCTGCAGGTGAGCCTGATTCATGCTTGCGATGTGATGTTGGGGGGACGAATACAGTTTTTTCTCGAAAACTGGCGCATGATCTCCAACGATGCATGGGTGCTAGAAACAGTACAGGGGTTCAAGATAGAGTTCTATCACCCATGCATCAGACCCGTCCTCCCCCTTGTTTAAGTTTTTCCCTTCAAGATCAAGCTTGCCTCTCTGAGGAAATAAATGTTCTTCTCCAAAAAGGGGTGATTCTTCCAACCGACCGTCATCCGACGGGGTTTGCCAGCTCAGTCTTTCTGGTCGAGAAGAAAGGAGGCGGATCTCGCCTAGTTCTCAACCTGAAAGACTTCAACGGCGGAGTGGTCTACCGACACTTCAAGATGGAAGGCATCCATCTCTTGCGGGATCTCCTGCGCCTAGGGGACTGGATGGTCCGCCTGGATCTCAAGGACGCGTATCTGTCGATACCGATCTTCAGGCCCCATCGTCGGTTTCTCCAGTTTCAGTGGCGCGGAGTTTAGTACGAGTATCAGGTTCTCCCGTTCGGCCTTTCGTCGGCACCATGGTGCTTCACGAAACTACTGCGACCGGTTGTGGAACATCTGCGAGCTCGGGGTGTCAGACTGATTATTTATTTGGACGATATTCTCCTTATGGCGGATTGTCCGCTCCGGCTTCTGCAACATCTGGAGTGGTCCATCGGTCTTTTGCAATCTCTCGGGTTTCTGATCAACATTCCGAAATCGGTTTTGACTCCCACTCAGTCTATAGATTTTCTGGGTTTCAAGATAGACTCCGTTGCTTGCCAGCTCCTCTTGCCCGGCCAAAAGATTTGTTACATCAAGAGGGAATTGACATCTGTTATTTCCAGACAGACTGTGTCATTGAGATCGTTGGCACGTGTGGTCGGTCTGTTAGCGTCTTCAATTCAGGCGATCTTTCCGGGTCCTCTACATTACAGAGCAATGCAGCGTCTAAAGATCCAACATCTCCGGAAAGGTCTCAGGTACTCGGACCAGATTCCTCTGACGGAGGAAGTGCGGTGGGAGATGCAATGGTGGCTAGACCACATGGAGGCCTGGAATGGTCGAGCCCTATTCGGTGCGTCGCCGGAACTAGTGATCGAATCCGATGCCAGTCGATGGGGTTGGGGAGCCCATTGCAGACCTGTCTCGACGGGGGGTCGTTGGTCCCCTCAGGAGTTGTCTCTCCACATAAACTGTCTGGAACTCCTAGCGGGTTCTTTTGCGATCAAGTGTTTCTCTCCCCTTCAAACCAGTTGCTGCATTCTTCTCCGGATGGACAACGTGTCCGCAGTCCGCTATGTCAACAAGCTGAGCGGGACTCGGTCCAAAGTGTTGGCGGAGATAGCCAAGGATTTTTGGCATTTTTGTCTGCAGCAGAGGATCACTGTTATTGCGGAGTATCTTCCGGGTCGCCACAATCAAATTGCGGATTGGCACTCCAGACATCTTCGGGATTTCAGCGACTGGAGGCTTCACCCTCGAGTGTTCCGTTCCATTATTCGGCGTTGGGGTCAGTGTCGCATAGACCTGTTTGCCTCTCGCCTCAACACGCAACTTCTGCTATTTTACAGTTGGAGACCGGATCCGTTGGCTCTAGCCACGGATGCCTTTCTCCAGGTCTACCCGTCGACTCTGTGTTATGCGTTTCCCCCATTCATGATGCTCCCCAGAGTTCTGGCTTACACCAAACGGTTTCGAGCGGATCAGATTCTGATTGCTCTGCTCTGGAGGGCTCAAGCGTGGTTCCCGGTTCTCCTGGAAATGTGTTGCGAGCCTCCTCTCCTTCTTCCCCAGAAGTGGAATCTTTTGCTGGATCCTCTCAAAGATCTGCATCCCCTAATTCTGTCAGGCTCTCTCCAGCTGCTGGCGTGGCGGATCTCGGGGATCGCTGGACGATCCCGGGCATTTCTAGCGACGCTTCCAAATTCATTAGTGAGGCATGGTCTCCCAATACTTACAAACAGTACAAAGGTGCTTGGAAGCGGTGGTGTGATTGGTGTGCTCAACGGGAAGTTGATCCCGTTTCAGCAGATATCTGTTTGATCATTAACTTTTTGGCGTCCCTGGCCTCTTCAGGTCTGGCTTATAGGACAGTCAATAATTTTCGTTCCGCTATTTCGGCTGGCCACGTCCAGATTGATGGCAAGCCTGCTGGTGAGGACCCCTTCATTTCCAAATTGCTTAAAGGTATTCGTCTCTCGAAGCCTCCCACTCCTAAGTATGTCTCTTTATGGGATGTTTCCATCGTCCTGCGGTTTTTGGAGGCCTGGCCTTCCAATCCATTGTTGTCCCGTAAACAATTGTCTGCTAAGTTGACCATGTTGTTGTGCCTTGTATCTTGTAAACGTGTGTCGGATGTCCAGGCATTAGATCTTGCGGGTCGCAGTTTCACACCTGAGGGTGTTACTTTTCGTCTTTCTAGACGGACTAAATCTAATACTACTTTCATTACTTATCCGTCTTTTCCCGCTCATCCCAACCTTTGCGTTGTGCAGTGCCTTAAGGATTATGAGGTAAGTACTGCTCCTTTACGTTCAGATATGCAGGGTCAATTGCTAATTGCCTTACAGAAACCATTTCGCCCTGTCACTCCAGCTACTCTGGCGCGCTGGGTGCGTTGGCTTATGTCCGAGGCGGGCATTGATGTATCTGTGTTTGGTGCACATTCTGCACGTGGAGCAATGGCTTCTAAAGCTTATTCCATGGGTGTCACCCTTTTTGACATTATGAAAGCCGCAGATTGGTCTTCTGATTCAGTTTTCAAAACGTTTTATTACAAACCAATTGATAGTATTGCTTCTGTGGTGGTGGCTCAGCTTTGAACGAGCACAATCGGAGCCTCCTGTCCTGACATAGAATTCAAAATTTGCAAACATACGTGACAAGAATTTTCAATTCTATTAAGGACAAGGAGGCGAGGATTATCCCACCCATTGTACTTGATTTGCATTGTTATGTACTGTAATCTGTTTTAATGCTGTTGCAAATCTCTCTTATTCCTTGTTCCCCCCCCCCCTGGATTGCATTTGACTCTCTTGCGTTATTTGGATGTTACGGCTATGTGTCTCTTTCAGGTTCAGACCCGAAGTAGAGTTCGCCGACTTCCGCCTGAGTTTCATCTTTCTCCTGGTTCACGGACCCAGAGTTCTTCTACTGCCTGCTTCCAGTTCCTTTGGATTTCTGCAGTGTGTTTGGTGTTGCTATTGTTGATCTACATTGGATTGCATTCTGGAATTGAACTGTTTCCTCGACAAAGAAAGAGGAAGAAGGACTAATGTTGGGACCTTTTATACTATGGTCTCTATGGTCATTCCCTAGTGTTCATGGGAAATGTAGTTTTTGGTTATTTTTATTGGCTGCTGAGCATTTCATTAAAGAAATGAGAAAGCATAATCCTCGCCTCCTTGTCCTTAATAGAATTGAAAATTCTTGTCACGTATGTTTGCAAATTTTGAACTCTTCTTTCTCCTTCTGAACGGTGAACGTCTTTTTGCGCGAAAACAGACACGTGATACACACTCCCGGGGTTTCACTACTCTGAACCAATAGAGGTGCAGACTGAGAATAGGTTGCAGGACTAGGGAGAGCACAGTAAGAGTGGAGGGGGATTCTACAGTTCCGCAGCTTCAACTATGACCAAGTTTAAGGACAAACTTCTCTCCCTTAGATTTCCTTATTTCTACTTTATGTATTTAGAGACCCATACATGGAAGAACTCTTTTGGGGGTATGCGTCCACCTTAGCGATTAGGTGTCGACTGAAAAGAGCCCTCCCTCTTCCTCAATGGTTTGGACCATGTTTGATCACGGTTTCACTGCAAAATAAGGCATCTTCCACTAAACTCAAAAGGGGTGCGCTAATTAGTTATTAAAGCCCAGTTTGAGTGTTCTGTGCTTGTTGGTGAAGGTTATACACTCCTACAGTATTTCGAGTATGTGCATGTTGGAAGTAAGCATTGCGTTATTTGTGTGTTGGCCTTTCCCCCACGTTTGTCCCCTTTAGTGAGTGGCGTGTGGTACGGTCCTCTGGCTCGTGTTTCATGCTGCTGTCACTGTGTGCTGAGCCCGGAAGCGGCTTACTAGTTCTGCGACTCTTGGTAGCTGCTGCGCCACTGCCATCATGTCGGTGTCCGTGGAGCCCACGGCAGGAGCAGGCGGTATCCTAGGTGCTCTGCACCAGCTGCATGCCTTGCTGAGCTCCGGGGAGGCTGGACTGGCTGCTCCCTCTGCGCAAAACCTTATCCGCAATATGGGCCAGGAGTGTCTGAGTTCAACCGGGGAGAGTCTGCTGGGTTGGTACAAGATTTTGTGCATGGAAGTATTTGGGTAACCCACTTTTAAAAAGCTCTTATGATTTCTGTGGCTGTACATCAAGACTATTTTAGGATATTAGTTATGTTCCTATAACGCTGCACTGGCTCCTTGTTGAAGAAAGCGCACGCTAAGAGTGCACTCGTCGTTGACAAAGCTTTACAGAGTTCTAATCGCTGCTATGCAGGTTAGGCATCGAAAATCTCAGCAAGTCAACAAAGGTTGCTTAATGCAGAATCCCTTCACCTTCAGACTCTTACATTCAAACCGGAGAAACAATAGGAAGCGGGCGAGGGAGCAACAGGGGAAGTTGCGCTCGAAACAAACACTCGCCATGATACAGCCCCATCCCTTTCAGACTGACTTCTTGCTGACGTAAAAGGTTCCTTATCTTCTTTATGGGGCCATCTGTTGGACCCATAAAGAAGATAAGAAACCTTTTATGCCAGCAGGAAGTCAAGTAAGCCAGTCTGAAAAGGACGGGGCTTAGAGAGAAAGAAGAACGTCACTAGGACCTCTTCTCCAATGGCTGGCTACCGTTTAGGACGCCAGCCAATGGAGAAGAGGGGCGGGGCTTAACCTCGCTAGTGAAAGTTCCTCTATCTTATTAAGTCTCGCCAGCTCGACTGCGCATGTGCGCAGGCTGAGACCTAAAAAGTTTGCTGTTGGAATTGGAATCTGTGACCTGCAAGTTACAATTTGTACAAATGCATAATCTCTCTGTTCACACTCTTTTGGAACCTCTTTCTCTCTCTCTTTAATTTTTCTCTATTTGCTTTTTCTACTCTTGCCATTAGGCTCTCCCTCTCTCTACCACATTTTCTCTATCTCACCTTTTGTGTGCCTTCTACCTGTTTCCTCTTCGTCCTTCTCTCTGTACCCTCATCATCTTTCTGTATCTCTTTTTCGCTCCTTTCTGTGATTCTTTTCACCATCCATTCTCTCTCAGCTGGTGGACCCTCACTTGCTTTCCTCAGTATTCACTCTCATATTCCAACCTTCTCTCTCCCTCTTCATGTATATATCCCTCTCCTTCTTTCCCACCACTATGTCGCTCTCTGTTTCACAGACTGGAGAAAAACTACTGCCTATGAACTGTCTGTGTTCAGTCACAGCACTGCTTCTGTTACTGTTATTTATGGTATGGGATTGGAAATGTGAAAACTATACCGGATGTTGGCTGTCAATCAATAAGTCTTTATTCCACCAAAATCGGTCATAAAAGCACATACATTAAAAACCATAATCACATTTAAAAGTACAGAACCGCACCAAAAATACAAAAGATAAAATATATAATCGTCTTTCCGTAGACTAAGAAAACAGTAAGATCATTTTTATAACAAGAACATTTCATATGTTCACTAGCAGCAAGATATAGTGATGCAAAATACTAGGGAGTTCATCAGATCAATGTGGCCTAAACCATCCATACAGCGGGTAGATTAAAATACAATGCGCAGTTGGGATAGCAAAACAGTTTGCTACGGTTAATAAAATAACAGTCAAATATTTGGTATTCCTATAAGAAGATAAAAGCCAATGTAAACTTTTACATTGCATAATGTTTCCAACGTTTTATAGCAGCTGTGATCTAATTAAGTGAGGCCATACAGATTTCATGTGAGGCTAAATATTGGATATATCCAAGACCTTTATGTGAGATAAAGTGCTTGTGCAGAAGGCTAGGGCATAAAAATTAACTTGACAAGTAGACTCTATGCTGGAACCTGAATCAAGCAATTTATTATCCTGTCCTTTTCACAGTACGAAAAAAAGGTTCTCACCCTTTCCTTTGTCTAAGGTCCTATTTTTTTCAGGGAGATTGAAACTATCAGTCATACCCAATGTGTAAAGTTTTTTTTTCCTTAAGCCAGCTAGGGGATAGCATTCATATTTATAAGATTTAAAGAATCAATCAGAACTTCCCTTGATAGTCCATCACAAAACAGACCCCCACTTCCGCATGTGTAAATAGTAGAGGTTAATTTTGGTAAAGTTAAAAGTCTAGCTAAAAACATGTTTTCCATCGTCTGCAATTTCTCAGGGGGTATGTAGCCTCATACTCATGCCCCACAAACACCCAGGGATAAACATGTACTTTTATATAGCTGGATACTTTCCTAAAATTGTTTATGGCCCAATTTGTTTGCAAATCAAAATATTTTCCCAGCAGCGCCCATCTTTTGTATTTGCTGGTTGATTAAACACTCCTAGGACCCATGTGTACTGATTGAGAATAGTTTCTGGAGGATGTTTTTGCAATTGGTATCCCATCAATAAGATATTTTTATTTGTTTTACTAGATTTAGGACCACATGATATAATAAAGGATTTTTGATTATTTACTTTAAGGCTAAGTAAGACTACTCGTTAAATTATTAAAACCGTCTAAAGGACTTTGGAGGCCATTTGCTGTTAACCCTAAAAAGCAGTATCATCCGCATATAGTAGAACCGGAACTACATGCGTACCGATTCACAGAATATTTTTGATATATGCCCCCAAAGATCTATTGAAAGAATTGATGTAAAATAAGAATACATATGAGGCCAAAATACAGCCTTGTATCATTCCTCTGTCACCTTAACAGGTTTAGTGCAATTGCGTGAGTATGAATAACACACTTCAAGGGATGTATCCCAGTCTAGTCGCTCAATTAAATCCAACAAACTAGGATCATCCCCTGCCTGAAGCATTAAAACCCATAATTTCTTCCTGTCAACAAAGTCATAGGCACATGAGAGGTCCAAAAATGCCATATGAAGGGCTTCTCTCCTGGCCTTGAAAGATTTGTCCCAAAGAAGATGGAGATTAAAAACCTGCTCCGTCGTTCCTAGACTAGGTCTAAAGCCGTATTGAAATGGTGAGAAAAAGGACGTATGTTCAGCCCATTCCTCTAATTTCCCCAATATAACTCCCCCCAAAATTTTGGTAGTACAGTCAATTAACGAAATTGGTCTGTACCAGCCCGGCAGATTCCTATGACCCTTTTTAAAGATTGGGATTATAGTAGTGTGGACGTGGGACCCCGACCTGGACCTCCAACCCTTCCTTTTAAGCAGTACAGACACAGGAAGTTGCTCTTTTCTCCTCTTTCTTTTATTGCGGGAAAGGGTATGTTAACAGCACATACTCTAAAGACTATGGATTTTAAGTTGCTGGTGTGGGGTGGGTCTGGTTAGACTGGATCCTTTTCTCCTTGGCTCTTCTCTCTTTGCTCCTGGCTTCTTCCCTGGAGTATCAGGTTAGCAGTGACCCAAAAAGAAAGAAAACACAGGGGGGCTCAAGCTACTGCTGAGATATTAACGAACAACGGGGAAGGGAAAAGTGCACCTCCACCAGAACCCTAACGTTGTGGGTGCCTAGTGTAGGGATATCGGTGCTCACTCCTTAGTGCCCTTCAGTCGTGCCCACAACCCTTTAACATAAAAAGAGCATGCATTTGGCACTTGTCCGACCGCACGACCCTCCTGGGCCGTGGTGAGGGAAGACCCAGACCACACGTCGCCTGGGGAAGCCTCGGTCTTGTGCACAGTGCTCCTTGAGTGGTATTGGTGTCCTTCTTCTCCCCGGGTGGCAAGGTCATCCTGCGTTTTCTTCCGGCCCCCGCTCCAGACGCCGTCCTCGTCTTCATGACTGCCTCCGTTTGCTCCCCACTCTTCCTGGGTGTCCTTCCTACAGGTGGGTCGTGGTATCTTTGAGATGGCCTTTACTTTGTTGACATGTGGTCTTATACACCCTCCCTGAATATCGTATCCTAGATACTCTATATGCTCAGTTCCGAAGGTGGTCTTTTTCGGATTGATTGCAAGGCCTGCTTGTTCTAAGGTTTTTAAGACTGCTCCTAGGTGGACCAGGTGGGTGTCCCAGTCGGGACTGTACACAACTACATCATCTAGAAATGCGACAGTGAAATGCTGGTGCTTAGCTAATAGGACATCCATCAACCACTGAAATGTGGCGGGAGCCCCGTAGAGACCGAAGGGCAAGACTTTAAATTGGTAAAGGCCTGATGGCTTTGAAAAGGCCGTTTTTTCTTTGGCTGTCTGGGTTATTGGGATTTGCCAATAGCCTTTTGTTAGATCTATGGTGGACGTGATTCTGGCCTCTCCTAGACGCGCAATCCATTCGTCCACTCTTGGCATAGGATAGGCATCAAATTTGACCACAGAATTTACCTGATGGAAGTCTATGCAAAACCTTATGCTTCCATCTGGTTTTGGCCCAAGGACAACTGGAGATGACCAGGCACTACGGGACGGCTCAATTATATCGGCCTCTATTATGGCCTGTATTTCTTGGTCTACTGCCTGTCTTCTGGCCTCTGGGATACGGTATGGTTTTAGTTTGATGGGTTGGGCTGTTTTTGTGACAATAACGTGTATTACTAGAATAGTTTGTCCTGGTGTTCCTGATAAGACAGAGGAGTATGTTTCATAGAGGGATAACATTTGTTGCCTCTGTTCTTCAGTAACATGTGGGCCTAGCTGGATGTTTATCTCTTCTTTGTGGGATTGAGGGGTGAAGGACACCTCTATAGGTTTGCCTTCTGTGGTGTGGTGTATGGAGGCCCCTGTCTTTGGTGTTGTAGGCACGGGTTCCTCCCATGCTTTGAGCAGGTTGACATGGTAGATCTGTCCAGAAGCCTGTTTATGGGGGACGTCTACTCGGTAAGTCACTGGTGTTACTTTACCCAGGATCTTGTAGGGACCTTGCCAGGTTGCTAGGAGTTTTTTCTCGGAACTGGGTAAAAGTATAAGTACCTGATCCCCTACAGTGAAACTCCCTCAACTTGGTGTGACGATCATACAGGTGTTTCTGTCTGTTTTGTGCATTCTCCATGTTAACATGTACTTCCTGAGGGAGGAGCTTGGCGGGCATCCGAGATGGCCGCTTGAGCACAGCGCTCTCCGGACCCTCGCCGCTCCCGGCATTTTATCCTGACTGAATCCTGATTTCTTGCAAGAATCCGTGTGGAGGACGTTTGGCTGACCAGCCTGGCACCTTTCAGAAATTGATTTGGATCTCGCATTCCTGAGATATGGTGGTCTGAACTTTTGGCCTCCGCCCTTGAGGTGCGCCCGGGACGGGGTGCGGTTCTGTGGCCGTCCTGGAATTGAACAACAACGGCAGGAGATCTGGCCTTGTGGGTCCCCCTTCCTAAGTTTCAGTTTCGATTCTGTTCCGACTTGGGCCACGGGTGTGACTATCGAGTTGCAGCTGAGACCTGGAGGCAGATCGGCTGTTGGGTTTTCCTGCGGACTATTTGCTGGCTTGGCGACCTCCACCCGAGTTGTGCCCCTCATTTTTGTTTACTTTTGATCCTGTGCTTTGGGTGTCGGGCCCGTCGACCCTGCTGGCTTGTCCTGTGACGCATCTTCAAAATGGCGGGCAGAGGGGACAGGGAGACGCGCAAGACGAAAGCACCTCTGCGCGGAGCTCCGGTTCAATCAAATGTCATGGACCGCTATACTCATTCTAAGGGGTCCCCCGGAGCTGCCCTGCCTGGTTCTAGTACAGCGTCCGAACGAGTTTTGGAAGAGTCGGCGGAGCCCTCCCTACAAGACATCATGGGCGCCATCTCGGGCGTGAGGGAATCCACCGGCCTACAGTACGAGGCCTTGGCCCATAAACTTGACACCGTGGCTATTGAGGTTAATCTGATTCGTGCTGATCTCGGCAAGACGAATGAGAGGGTGCAATCATTGGACATTAAATCGTCCAGCCTCACGAAGGACGTCTCGGAGCTCCAGACAGAAGTCGGAAATCTCCGTCGGGCGAACGACTTCATGACCCGACGCCTGGAGGATTTTGAAAATAGGGCACGTCGCTGCAATGTTCGCCTGGTTGGTGTACCGGAGAACCCTGAACCCCACTCGGTGGATCTCCTGGTTGAGGATCTGGTCTTGAACCATCTTGCCCCTTCCGGCCTTACGAAGTTCTTCACGGTGGAACGCGCACATCGTGTTCCAGGGGGCAAAGTTCGGCCGGGAGCCCCGCCGAGACCCATTGTAGCGAAGCTTTTTCATTATAGAGACCGGGACGCTATCCTGCAGGCCTCGCGGGTGAAGGGCCCGGTGGCCTTTGAGAATGCTACGGTTAACTTTTACCCGGACTTTTCCCAACAAGTTCAGAGACAACGGATGGAGTTTCGTGGGGCCAAGAAACGTCTTCGGGATCGGGGCTTACGCTATGCTATGCTCTATCCCACCAGACTTCGGGTCGAGTACAATGAGCGTACCCTTTTCTTTGATCGCCCAGATGTTGTTAATGACTGGCTGGACTCCTTGCCTGACCGTACTCCTGAGACTGAATCCGCCGCTCACCCTGGTGGTGCCGAAGGTGGTGTGGAGATCTGACTGTTTGGCTCACATGTTTTATTTTGAATACATTTTCAGGATTGTTGACCGGCGTTCCTCTGCTATGTGATTATTTTCTCTTTCTTTTGTTAATTTTCGTTCATGATGTTTGTCGGGGGCGGGTGGAACGGAGACCTTTCCTCCTCCGGGGTCTTTGTGTAGACTAGGGGTTATGGGGCGACAGGCACACTGCAGGTTGGGGTGGCTCTTTAGCTTTTTGCAGGGGTGCAGGGTGGGGGGTGTTTCCTTTCAGTTTGGGGGAGGTGGGCTGGGAAGTTCTTTCTTTTTTGTGTGTTGTTTTCAAGGCGAATTGCTCCTGTGTCTGCTGCTGTTTCTGATGTCTTGCTCATGGATGAGGGGTCTTGGCTCGGGTAGATGGGATGGGGGGTAGAGGGTTGAAATTTGTTTCCTGGAACGTTAATGGCCTGGGAGATCGTATTAAGCGCAGTGTGGTCTTGAACTGTATACGGCGTTTGTCGCCGGACATTGTTTTCATGCAGGAAACCCATTTGATTGGTAATGTTTGTAATGCAATGAATAGATGGGGCTACCGCCTTGTGGCGCACTCGGGGTTTACCTCCGGATCTAGGGGTGTGGGTATCCTTGTTCGATCCTCCCTCCCCCTGGCAATTGACGAGGTGATTCAAGATGACCGTGGGAGATATACTGTCTTGGTGGGTAGATATGAGGGCCGAACCCTGTCTCTCTTTAATGTTTATGTTCCCCCGGGTCTACAGACTTCTACTTTCACTGATTTGGGCCGTGTTTTGTTAGATCTCCCTGATAGTACTCTCTTCCTGGCCGGTGATTTTAATTCGGTGCTTTCCGGCCTTCACGATCGCCATCCCCCTAGGGATACTCCGCAGGCTCAGCAGTGGTTGGGTGGGTTTCTAGATACCTTTGGCCTTGTGGACTGCTGGCGACTCTTGCATCCCACTCAGCTCCAATACACTTTCCATTCTGGGGCACATGGCAGTCTGTCTCGGCTGGATTATTTCCTGATGCCCGCGGCCCAGTCGTCGGCGGTTCGTGAGATTCTGCATTTGCCAAGGGGTATTTCTGACCACTCGCCGCTCTGGCTTCGTTTCGAGGTTGGGGTAGAGGCAGCGGGCCGAGTGGCTCCAATTAACCCATGGTATATTTCCTCCCCTGAGACTCGTACCCTCTTGCTCAAGTCCATGGATGCATATTTCCTGGAAAACGAGGGGTCGGTCCCTTCGGCTGTGTCCCTGTGGGAAGCCTTTAAAACTGTGATTCGTGGACAGGCCCTTTCCTTGATTGTTGAAGCCAAGAAGGCCGGGAGGAGGGAGGTGGTGGACCTTGAGGGGGAGATCTCTGCTTTAGAGGACGAGTTGGAATCTGGTGTCACGCCTGAGAAACTCCATGCCCTGGGTCTAAAACAGTTTGCATATAAATCCCTGGTCACTGACGCTGCAAAGGTGATGTTTCGTGAGCAACAAGGCAGATTGTACGATGTGGGTGATAAGGCGGGTAAACTCCTAGCGTGGTTGGACAAGAAAGAAAGAGTTAATCGTGTGGTGCCTGTGATTCAGTCTGCGAGTGGTGAGAATGTGATTGATCCGACTGCCATTGTTGATCGTTTTGCGGAATATTTCCGTGTTGTATATGCTCCCGTGTCTGTGAGGGACGTGGCTGACTCCCGCTTACTCTTGCGCGATATCACTTTGCCCTGTGTCACCGACCTGGACCGTATTGCTTTGGACTCCCCTTTTACGAATGATGAAATAGCGACTGCTATCCGTTCGCTCCGTTCGGGCAAAGCGTTGGGCCCGAACGGATTGCCTATTGAGTTGTACAAGCTACGCCCCGATAAGATGGCGCCGTATCTTCGCGCCATGTTTCTAGAATCTCGTGAGCGGAACATCCTTCCCTATGATCAGCGTCTGGCGACAATCGTCGTCATCCCTAAAGATGGTAAACCACGTGACCTCTGTTCCTCATATAGACCCATATCCCTGTTAAATGTTGAACCCAAGGTTTTGGCAAAACTTTTGGCGACCCGTCTTCTTTCGGTTCTCGGGGATTTGGTCCATCCGGATCAGTCTGGCTTTATACCGCATCGCAACACTGCTTTGAATCTGCGGCGCCTTCACGGTGTGCTGGCGAGGGCGGGGCTTCTGACTGAACCGGCCATTTTGGCGTCCCTGGATGCCTCTATGGCCTTTGATACTGTGGAGTGGCCCTATCTATGGGCGACTCTTGAGAAATTCGGATTCGGGTGCGAGTTTATTAGCTGGATTCAGTTGTTGTACGCGGAACCTCTGGCACAAGTCGTGGTAAACGGTAGAATGTCGGCTCCCTTCTCCTTGGGCAGGGGTACCCGTCAGGGTTGCCCCCTGTCCCCGCTGTTGTTTGCGCTCGCTCTTGAACCATTAGCGGCCTGGCTCCGGTGGGAACCGTCCCTTAAAGGGATTCGCTGGGCCCCGGACTTCGAAGACCGCGTCTCGCTTTATGCAGACGACATCCTTTTGTACCTTACTTCCCCTCGCAAGTCTTTAACTGTTTTATTTGACGTTCTTGTGTCCTTTGGCGCTAACTCAGGCCTCGTCATCAATTGGGCTAAATCCTGTGTGTATGTTTTATCTGGTGTCTTGCCTCCGTTGCCGAGCAGACTTCCTCTTCAGGTGGCCAGGGATGGTTTCAAATATTTGGGGTTTTTTGTTACCTTGGACTCGTCCCTTCGTTTTGATCGTAATCTCCTTCCCCCGTTGCTTAGGCTACGTTTGGACGTTGCCCGTTGGCGCAAACTTCCCCTGTCTCCCCTGGGTCGGGCGGCCCTGTTTAAGATGATGTCATTGCCGCGGTTTCTCTATGCTCTCCAGAATTATTATGATCCTATCCCTAAGTCCTATTTTCGGGAGATTGAGAGCCTTCAGAGGCAGCTTATTTGGGATGGGCGTCCGCGCATTGCTCTCGCGAAACTTTCCATCCCGTGGTATGATGGGGGCATGGCGCTCCCCGACATCAAGAGATATTACTGGGCTTCCCATCTGTCCGCTATCAATCACGCTATGTTTTCGCCAGGTCGTAATCCAGCGTTTGAAATGGATAAACTTCAGCTTCCAGGAGGTGACTTTAACAGAGTGCTTTA
Organism: Lissotriton helveticus; assembly: GCF_964261635.1. Lineage (NCBI taxonomy): Eukaryota > Metazoa > Chordata > Amphibia > Caudata > Salamandridae > Lissotriton > Lissotriton helveticus. The sequence continues at coordinate 182,248,100 of NC_136068.1, read as the reverse complement.
TTCTCGCTCCGCTGGGCGCCATCTTGTGGGACCTACATTGACTGCTTTGACGGTGTGGCGTGCCGCGAATGTGAGCTTGGGCTGGGAGGATCGCTTGACGTTGGCGACGCCGCTTTATGCTTCGGAACGTCTGGGCGGTCTTTGGTCTTCTAAGGGTTTCGACCGTTGGGACATGATTGGGATTTCTAAGGTGGGGGATGTGTACTCTAAGGGTTCTGTGCGTTCGTTTCAGGCCCTCCAGGCTGACTATGGCCTGAGTGGTCGGGAATTCTTTCGTTATTTACAGCTCAGACACGCCCTGGCTTCGGTATTTGCTCCTGGTGAGATTCCGCCTGACTCTTCCCCCCTTGAGGACCGTATCCTTGATGAACATCTTCCTGATAGCACTATCTCCCTGATCTATAAAAAGTTGATTAACAATCGGACTGACTTATTGGCCCGACTTCGGGAATCGTGGATGGGTGATGGGTTAGAACTTGATGATGAGGATTGGCAATCAGCCCTCTCCTCCCCGAAGGAGGTGGCTATTCCGGCTCGTCTCCGTCTGGTCCAATTGAAGATCCTTCATCGGGTGTACGTGACGGGACCGCGACTGGTGGTGATGGGCTTTTCCTCCGATGGATTGTGTAAGCGTGGGTGTGGTTTGCGTGCTACTTTCCTGCATATTCTTTGGGAGTGCCCGATGGTGGCTGCTTATTGGGCGGCCGTGCTTGAAGTGATGGCTGTGGTGACAGGGGTGTCCTTGCGTCCCGAACCTCGTCGATGCCTTTTGAATGTTTGGGAGCCCACGGACTACTCGGTGGCGCAGACTAGATGGGCCACCCTGGGCTATATGGTTGCGAAGCGAGATATTGCACAACTCTGGGGGGCCTCCAGGCCCCCTGACCTCTCGAAATGGGAGGATAACATGGATTGGTCCATGTTCCGTGAGAAGACTGTCTATGTGGCCAGGGGCAGACCCGGGGCATGGGTGAAGGTGTGGGGTCAATGGAACGACTACCGTGGCGACATTTGTACTCCTCCCCTTGTGGGCACTATCGAGCTTGCCCTGACTCCTTAGGCAAGCGTTCTTGGAACCTTTCATATAGGGGTTGCGCTGGTGTCTCCGGCCCTCCCCCCCCTCTTTATGTACTGACTTCTGTGTCCCTTCCCCCCCCCGAGCTCCTTAGTGCTTAGAGTTTTGTTACTGTACTTCTGTTGCTGTCCCCCCCTTACGTCCATTGAGCTGACCTTCAGTAATACACTTTCGCCTTTTTTGTGTGTGCTTGTTCTTTCATATAAATAAAATCTGTTTTTGTCCTGTAAATAGTGATGAGTATTGCATTGTTGATTGACTCTTACCTCTGCGGACATATATAGTATGTGTCTACTCCTCTTTAGCGGCCGGCCCGTGTGGTTGTAGGCCCATCCTTGTACTTTTTTGCTTACTCAAATAAAGGTTTTTATAATAAAAAGAAAAAAAAAAAAAAAAAACATGTACTTCCTCCCACAAAGAGGACAAGGTGTCCTTCAGGGAAGCACTATATTGTAACAGAGGCTTGCCTTTGTCTTCCTCCTCCGTCCTGTGCTCTACCGCCATATCCAGGAGCATCCGGTGTCTCCTTCTGAATCGCAACTCGAAAGGTGAGAAACCTGTAGATTTATGTTTTGTGTGTCCTAATAGCAAACATGATGAGGGGTAGTGAAGAACTGGGTTATTTAAGACCCGGCGGCGCCAGGGGCACGCCCAAAGTCTTCGGGTTCACCTGTCTTAGAATACAGAGACACGGGACTCTTCGTGGTGACGTCAAAGATCGAATTTATTGACTGCAGCCAGTAACAGAAGTCCTAGAAATCATCACGGTATGAGTTCTCAGGAGACTGCTCAATTTTACAAAGCAAGTCATCCCTTTTTATGCCAAAAATCACATTCCAGACAAATACCTTTCATTTACGAACTGTCCAATCACATGTATCCACACCCAAAGTATCGCATGACGGTAAAACCCACTTTTCAATTACCCGGCCCATGATCAATCATTGGACAAACCCAACATTCTTCTTCAGACAGGCCGAACGAACCCATAATAAAAAGACCACAACTCATATCATAAATAGACCATAAAGAAAGAAACAGGAACAGGTGGGAGTAGGATAAGACATATTTGTGTGTAGTAAAACTTTACGATGTCCTGTGCTCTGATCCTCAATCTTGATCAGCTACTGGGCAAGGAACTGGCCCAACAAGGTCAGCTTCAGGCAACAGGGTCAGTTCACTCAGGTCATTCAGAAGTCAGCTAAAGTGTACGTGTACTAAGGACTCGTTCGGCCCCAGTCATCGGCCTATGTGAGGGCAACCACAAAATGGCTGCAATACACAAAATGGAAACCAAGGTTTAGAACGGAATCTTCAAATACACTGCGAATCTTTGTGTGTAACGTGGCGAAATCACTCGTACTTGCCGAACTCATCAGTTACGGTTCCTTGTTACCCAAATCGTAACGGAACCATGACATTTGAAACATGGGTTCAGAATTCACGGAACCTCAGACCCTCCTTTTGCCCTTACATAGGCAATTACTCAGTCTATATCGGAGTCGATGTCAATTCTCATCAGATCACCAAGGTGCTGTTGAAGCATTATCTTGTTCCTCCGTGTATCTCTCGAGGCAGGCGGTCCCCTGACACACATAGTAGCACAAAGGCCACATTTGGCAGGACCGCACTGTATACAAAGACAACACGAGAAAAGAACCGCTAGAGCCGTACCAATGACCATCAGAATCTTCCATCCCCAAGTGGATAACAGTCCCCAAAACCATCCTGTCAACGACCAATCTCCTCTGTCCACATGTATAGACTCGGAGATCTTATGTAACTTGAAAATGGCCTCGTATACTGTCAGAGCATTATCTGGAATGAAAACGCAGCAACTCGATTGGATCACTTTACATACTCCACCGCGATCTGCAAGTATGACATCTAAAACCATACGGTTCTGTAACATCATAAGACGATCTGCTTGAAGCTCAGCAGTCAAGTTACTAAGGGCACCGGCAGTTTCATTTACGGTGGACTCAACCACTCTTGTCAATTGGCGTATGTTCCTACTGTTAACCATAGGTCCCCAAAACGGCAGGAAACCCTTAAAGAAGTCTCCCACTTCTTGTTCAGCGGTATCTTCCTGATCGAAGACACCTCTAACAACTCTCGTTCTGTGGTAATCTGCAGCAGCAGTGTATGTAGGGGGCAGCAAATACGCCACATAACATGTGCCCGAAAAATCAGGGGGCAACCATGTATATGCTCTGTTGAAGCAGACAAAATACGTGCCCTTAGCTGCTAAAAACGGTGGGGAAGATTGAGACGAAAAAACATACGTCTAAGTACAAACACTCTTCCCCAGCTGAGCTCTCGGATTCTTGCCACTACCTTGCAGACAAAATTGACCTCGGGGTACGATCCAAATCGGAGGTGACCTCTTCCGTCTCTGCTTCTCACCCAGACTAATACTATATCCGGTTGCATTCCAACCAACATATGCTAGTAACTCATCCTTGGGAATAGTCCTATACGTTTCGATATCTCTACTCATATTCGTAATTCCCTTCACCAAGGCTTTATTACTTGAGTTATCTTTCATGGGACGCAGGGGATAGACTTCGATGGAATAAATAAACATCGTTTGGAAAGCCCTTAAAGACCCATTCTGACTAAAAGGTAAAACCAGTTAGGGAATACCTCTATCCGTAGTATGTGGCATAAGACCACACACCCAACAATTAGGGGTGTTCACTACCAACTGGTGTTGATGCAGAAGCTGTACAAAAGAATCATTCACAAATTCCGACCTTCTAATCTGCTCGTGTTCAGGTAAGATAGGAAAAGAATGCAAAGAAGTAGTAGTAGGAAAAGACATAGGTTGGGAGGTGGGTGCAGAAGTCAATTGGGTAGTGAAAACAATCCAACCCACCAATGCTAACGTCATACTTAAAAACATCAGAACACATGTTATCAGAAAACATTTGCTATGCATTAATTTACACAGTTTCATTTTAAAAATCATTTCCTCGGCAGCTCTCTCCATCACAAAAAACTCCATCCTCTAACCGCGCTGTTCGCGGCAGTTGGTTTTCTTCCGCTAAGGAATGCGTATGTCAGTCCAGGGAACGCCTTGAGACCAACCAGAACCGTCGACCTTGTGTCTACACGGCTGCAATCCCAAGTCTTTACACCGCGACCCTACAGCTGAGCTCGGATGGCAGCTCAAAAAAGAAAAATGGGCCAAAATAGTTTCCTGGATGAGAGAGCACAGTTCTCCAAAAACCAAAAGGAAAAAATGATGCTTTTATTCGTCCATTGTTTCTCGGTCGTAAATTATAACGGCCTTTACCAGGCACTGTCTGATCTTTAAACAGAAGTTCAGGCTCAGTGGTGTCCAATCTCAGATGCGGAGGTACAGCTGCTTGCAAAATGTCGTCGTCCTCTCGTTCAGACTTTGTCCATACTAGATGTGCATCGCTAAACGGCATGAACTTCGGCACCCGTTCTGTCTCTGAGTCACCAATACCTTCACGGATCCACTGGTCGTACGGCAGAGGTAAAGGAACCCTCTTACAATGTACGCCGTGGATCCAATTTTTCTTCCCGAAGACCTTCACCGAGGTTCTTGTCGACAGGAGCACCTGGTGGGGTCCGGTCAAGCGGGGCTGCTCGTTTTTGGTCCGCTGAACGTTTTTCACAAGGACCCAGTCACCGGGATTGATGGTGTGACCTGGGTCCACAGAGGCTGGTGATAAATTATCGTGAACCTGTTGATGCAAGACACGCAATTTAGCCGTTAGGTCATACAAATAGTCCACCAACACAGGATACTCGATGTCACTAAACTTCACTGGCCTCAGCACTCCCCACACATTCGCCGGGCGTCCAAAAACAATTTCATAAGGACTAAGCCCGATTCGGGAATGTACTATAGTTCTAGTTGACAAAAGTGCCAACGGCAAGGCATCGGGCCATTGGAGACCAGAACTCGCCTGAATTTTGGCTAACTTTAGCTTCAAAGTGCATTGTAACATTCCACTAATCCAGCTGATTGGGGATGATTTGCAGCATGAAAAATCTGTCGTATTCCCAAACCCTCACACACTCTCTTCATGATCTTCCCCACGAACTCTCTTCCGTTATCACTCCACACCATCCTTGGCAACCCAAACCTAGGGAAATATTCTTTGAGCAAGACTTTAGCTGTGGACGAGGCAGTATTGTCTTTTAGGGGGTATGCCTCTACCCATCTAGAAAAGGCGCAAACAACTACAAGGACGTATTTCACGTTGTTACATCTTTCCATGTGGATAAAATCCAATTGCAGAATCTCGAACGGATAAATCGGAGGAGCGAAGTGACCAGCTGGAGTTGGAGTTCCCTTACCTGGATTATACATCAAACACACCATACAATTCTTGACCACATTCTCAGCACATTTAGGAATCCCAGCATTCTGCCATACTGGGGCCAACAACTTACAAATTCCTTTCGCGCTAATGTGAGACAACCCATGTGCCATCGTAACCACCGCAAGCACATATGCATCCGGCAACATCCATCTTTGGTGTTCTGAGAACTCAACCCAACAACCAGTCGAATCCAATCTACCCGTAGTTTCTCTCCACACACTCTTTTCATTTTCGGTGGCTTCAGCCTGGATTGATTTCACACTCTCAATCGTATCTTCACACATTCCAGTTGCACCGATCCATCTCGCAGGGCCTGAAACATACATTCGACTCATCACATTTCTCGCTGTTTCTTTCGCAACTTCATCCGTAAACGCATTACCACGACCAACATCATCCGTAACCTTCCGATGAGCACTACACTTCACAATCGCAACTTGCTTCGGCAAAGTAGGTGACTCCAGAAGCTCATTCACCAACTAGCGCTCTTTCACCATCACTAGAAATCCTGTATTGGGGAATACGTGGCAATTTGACATTCGCTTTAAGCATTACAACATAAGGTGGAATCTCCAAAAGACCCACATCATTAGGATCAGTAGCCCAAAGAGTATCAGGAAGAGAATGCAATTCCGGTGGAAGCGGATCTTTAGACAAATACATTGGAGAGATCACTTTCTTACCCAATGTAAGCTGTACTCCCAAAGGAGAACAATACAATGTCACATTTAACCTTTACAACAAATCAAAACCCAACAAATTCTCACCACAACCTGTCGTTAAAATGAGAGGTGCTTCCAATTCACAAGGCCCTATAGAAAGAGACAAGGGACTAGAAACTGGATTACGAACTGGGGCGCCAGAGAATCCTACCGAAACGTTTGTTAAGCCAGACAAAGGTGCGCCAGGGAGTTTAGAGTGCATGATAGAACTCTTCGCTGCACCGGTATCCAAAAGAAAAGGCGCTACCACACCTGATGTAACTACTGCAACATAAGGCCCACTCTGATCTACTGGAACCGACACTACTCCCTCTTTTTGTCCATGGCTGTCCTAGCAATCATTATAGTCCGCATTCTCACTCTCAACATAATAGTCATCAGCATAGTACTGAGTCGACTGACCAGATGCAATTTTCTGTTGATCAAAACAATTCATAGAATTTTGTGGGGGAAAGGAACGTTTGTTCTGAGGAAACGCACCGCGTCCTCTACCCCTAGACACTTGCTGAAAACCACCACGACCTCTCGGGCCGTCATACCACTCGCACGCTGTCGCAACACAGGGCACTCATTTTTATAAGGACCTTCCTCCCTACAATACGCACACTGATTTAAACCCAATGGTGGTCTTGGAGGAAAATACCCAACGTTCTGTTGCGGTCTCTGAAATGACGGAGGTTGCTGAAACTGTGGGCGTTGCTGCGATTCTTGCTGATTCTAGCGAGGCGGATACGCCTGCTGCAAAAGAACCTTTGTCTTTAAATCTTTCGTCTTTTTCTCTACTCTGTCTTTTTCGTCCTTATCCCTATTCTCATAGTACTGTGAAGTTGCCAATATCTGGGCCGACGAGGAAACAGCCCAAGAACTTTCAGAATCTTTCAACTTATTACACAGTTCAGGAAGTAAGTTAAAAACAAACTTATCTACAAACAATCTTTGTCCACCTTCCGTACTCATATCCTGGCCACTATAATCTATAAATGTCTCTTCAAATCTAGTGAAGAAATCAGATACACTTTCGTCCTTCTTCTGCTTACATGCTGCTAACTTGTTCCAATTTACTCGTAACACTGGCATCATCGTTTTCATAAGATTTATAATTCTACCAGGTAGATCTGCCACTAGAGCCTCAGGTTTAGCACCACCAACCTGTCTAGCGTCCGCAGCAGCAATATTGAGCCATGAGTCACCTAATTCAACTGCATGATCCTCATGACGAATCTTTGCCCATAGAGGTTGAGGTACTACATTACCCAACAGCATATCTATGTCTGCCAAATTCATGATGCATGCGTCAACTGTCTGGGACAATTCTTTGTAATAGCCAGCTGGATTCTTACGGGGATCAGGTAAAGACTGTTTAAGGGCCAAAACTTCTACTCTTTTCCATGGCACATGTACCCATACTCTTTGAAAATGTGCTGGTATAGCTGGGGGATTATTATTCACACCAGCAGCTACCGCATCACGCCATACTGGAGGAACTTCTCTCATTGGATATTGTCGTACCTTTCTCCTGACTCCGGAATCAGGCTCAAATAGTCGCTGAGAAGGGAAATCGCTCCTAAACGCGAGTATCGTCGCAACTGCTTTCTCACCGCCCAGACCCACTATCGTCCCTTTTGCAAACTCGGACTGTGCATTAAGCAACTCCAACGGGACCTGACCCGATTCAATATCTTCCCATTCCTCACGGAGGAAAGTGAACATAACATCAAAAACGTACCTTTGCTTGGGTGCTTCCCACTGCTGTAAAACATCCATAACTGACTAAGTTATACCTCGAAACATTCGAAACCCATCTGCGAGCCAAAAGATCTAACACTGCCCGTTCTTCGGGACCAGGTAGCTGACTACGCTTTTGTTTACGTGTAGAAACAGGGGTCATACTCAATGACCCAAAGAAAGGAGACAAAAGACCAGTAACAGTATCAGTCATTCGTTGTCGAGCAGAAGGAGAAGCTGTCATAAGGACAGGAGACAAAGTATTTTGAGGTGATAGAAGCGTAGGGTTAGTAGCAAGAGAAGTTGAAGGTACAGGAGAATAAGGCAAAGTAGTTCCAGACAAAACCGATAGCAAAGTCGGCGGCCCCAGAGGAGGCTGCGCCGTAGGAGGAAGAACCAGCTGAGGAGGAGTCGGTGGTTGAGCAGCAACAAGAGGTTGTGCAACTGGAGGTTGCGGAGGTGCCGTAGCACTCTGTGCATAAGGGGGTGGTAATCTCAACAAATGTGACATTAAAGGGTCCTTTTCAGGATCCTTTGTTGCCTTCTCAAGAATAGGTGGCAATGCTGGATAACATTTATCAATAGCCATATTATGTTGCCTATCTGATACCTCAATTGCTTTATCTTCTTCGTCTTCTTTAAACTGCCTGGCAGCTTGCAATATTGACAACCCCTTTTCTCTCATCTTTTTTAGCTTGTTTTATTTCTCGTTGTCTGGCTTCTTTACGCCAAAGGCGAAAGGAGTCAAACATTGCCGGCCGGGCTTTCTTCCTAAACAATTTCGTTTCTAGATTATCTAAAATCTCAGTGTCAAAACTACCATGTTGGGGCCATCGTAAAACCCCATCTTTCCTGGTATAACGGACCCATACTTCATTAAACGTAATGGGGCCCACGCCGTGTTTAGAATAAAGTTCATAAGTCGGAGTTCCAACTGGAGGTATCGGACATGAATCCTCCAATCGGAAATCCCTATTACAACCACAACAGAATAGTCTCCTAAATTTGCTAAGACTAGGCATCTTCGCTCACTAATCTAGCTTCAAACTTCAAGGGATTATCTACAACGATAGTCTCGCAAATGTACGAGTCCCTCGGCTTTGGAAATTGCAATTTTCAAATCAAAACTAAGGACCAAACAAACTAAGAACCAAAGAACCAAAAACTAAGGACTGGGAGCGACCCACTTATACTTAACTGAGGTATCAGTCACGTCACCAGAAGACCCGTCTATCGTCTCGCCTTACAAAGCTGCACAAAGGGGGGTCCAAGACAGGGCGACAGTCAGGGCAGCGGTCCTTCGTAGCCGTATAGAAAGCGGGAAACCTCGCAGCAAAGACCTTCAGTCCACGTTCGACATACCGGGGTCGATGAAGTGGGGGCCCTCTTCCGGAATTTCCTCACGAAGCTCCTCACGATCTTCAGGCTTGGACCGGTACCGCTTGATGTCGCCCAACGTTGGGCGCCAACTGAAGAACCGGGTTATTTAAGACCCGCCGGCGCCAGGGGCACGCCCAAAGTCTTCGGGTTCACCTGTCTTAGAATACAGAGACACGGGACTCTTCGTGGTGACGTCAAAGATCGAATTTATTGACTGCAGCCAGTAACAGAAGTCCTAGAAATCATCACGGTATGAGTTCTCAGGAGACTGCTCAATTTTACAAAGCAAGTCATCCCTTTTTTTGCCAAAAATCACATTCCAGAAAAACACCTTTCATTTACGAACTGTCCAATCACATGTATCCACACCCAAAGTATCGCATGATGGTAAAACCCACTTTTCAGTTACCCGGCCCATGATCAATCATCGGACAAACCCAACATTCTTCTTCTTCAGACAGGCTGAACGAACCCATAATAAAAAGGCCACAACCCATATCATAAATAGACCATAAAGAAAGAAACAGGAACCGGTGGGAGTAGGATAAGACATATTTGTGTGTAGTAAAACTACGATGTCCTGTGCTCTGATCCTCAATCTTGATCAGCTACTGGGCAAGGAACTGGCCTAACAAGGTCAGCTTCAGGCAACAGGGTCAGTTCACTCAGGTCATTCAGAAGTCAGCTAAAGTGTACGTGTACTAAGGACTCGTTCGGCCTCAGTCATCGGCCTATGTGAGGGCAACCACAAAATGGCTGCCATACACAAAATGGAAACCAAGGTTTAGAACGGAATTTTCAAATACACTGCGAATTCTTGTGTGTAACGTGGCGAAATCACTCGTACTTGTTGAACTCATCAGTTACGGTTCCTTGTTACCCAAAACGTAACGGAACCATGACATTTGAAACATGGGTTCAGAATTCACGGAACCTCAGAAGTTGTTGGTCCCAATCCCTCCCTGCTTTGTCTATGCTTTTCCTTAGGATAGTTTTTATTATGCAGTTGTACCACTCCACCAACCAGTCCGTTTGACGATGGTAGACTGAGGTGCGTATTTGCTTGACCTTGAGTATGTCACATATTTGCTTCATCAGTTTTTACATGAACGGGGTTCCCTGGTCTGTTAACAGCTCATGTGGAAACCCTATGCGGGAAAAGAAAGTGACCATGGCATGGGCCACTGCTGTGGTTGTTGTGGAGGACAGGGGTATTGCTTCCGGGTAACGTGTTGCATAGTCCACGAGCACTAGTATGTACTGGTGTCCTCGGGCAGAGGGAATTAGAGGTCCCACTATGTCCATCCCCACTCTTTGGAACGGATCATCTATGATGGGTAGGGGTTGTATGGGGTGCTTTGGGTAGGGATGGAGTGTTCACCAACTAACAGCTGGAACAGGAGGCGCAAAACCTGGCTACTTCCTGGTATACCCCATGGCCAGTAGAATTTGTGTAGGAGATATTTCAGGGTATGCTCTTTGCTGTAATGCCCACCCCCGGTTTGCCTGTGGGCTAGACACAGCACATGTTCCCTAAAGGCTTGGGTAACCAACAGTTGTTCTTTCCTATTGCCCCCTTCCTGGGATACCCTATACAGGAGGCCGCCACTTTTTACACAAAAGAAGGGGCCTACCGTCTTCTTGTGCTTGCTCCCAGGCGTTTTGTAGTGTGGTATCGTCTCTTTGGGCTGCTCGTAAACTCCGACCTGACACTTGAGGCATCTCTGAGGAGGCAAAGACCTGAGTAGATAAGGCAGGCTCCGTTTGTTGATACATAGCCCATTCCTTCCTTATCTCTCTACGTGTTTTAGGAGGTTTGGGGACTGTCTCCTCTATCTCTTCGCTATATAGAGGGGTGCCATCAAGCCAAGCTACTGGAGGGGGTAGATGGATTATGTACTTGCAAATACTCTCGGAACCTAGGAAGGTCTGTCCCCAACAACACTGACTCAGGAAGGGATGGTACTACTCCCACTCTCCTCAACTGTGACTCCCCATCAATATCAAACCGAACCTCTGCAAGAGGATACAACTTCTTCTCCCCGTGGACACAAGTCACCTGTATGCACTCACCCTCCACTATCTGGGACTCATGTACCAGGGCCCTATCGACTTCTGTATGATGACACCCAGTGTCTAGGAACTCCATAACCGGTTTCCCGTTCACATGTATTTTTTTTTATACCTCTCTGGGGTTATTCCTGTTACCATTACTCACCCACAGGTGTACTCCACCTCCATGGGTTCCTGTGGGGGAAGGCGGGAAGGACAGTGGTGAGCTATATGGCCCCACTCCACACAGTGGAAACACTATGTCCCCAGTGGGGGAGGTCCAGAGGGAAGTGCTTTGAGCTGGGGTAGTGAGAAGACCTGGCCTTTGTGTTCCATGGGATTTGAGGGTGTTTTGCTCAGAGTCTTTGGGGGACCTATCGGGGTTCTATGGGAAGGTGCTTTGAACTCAGGGGATCGATGGTAGGCACACGATAGTTCCACCGCCGCGTTAACCAACAGATTGGGGTGTTGTTTAATCCATGCCCTCGTATTAAAGGGTAGTGCCTCCAAGTACTGCTCTAAGTACAATCTTTCAGTGAGCTCGTCGATAGATGGGGTGGTGGGTTGCAACCAACGGTTTCCTAAGTCACGAATACGGCATAGAGTGCCCTTGGACTGTCTCCCACAGTCCATTTCTCTTTCCAGAAACGAGCACTGTAGTATTCCTGGTCACAACCCAGGCGTTCCAGGATAGCCTTTTTATGTCCGCATTACTAGTGACTCCCGCTGTGTTGGCAGCTTGGTAAGCGGCCTGTAATTCCCCTGATAGCAATGGAGCTATATATTATCCCCACCTTTCCGGTAGCCAGGTGGCTCTAGAAGCCACCCTTTCAAAGTTCACAAAGAAATAAACCGGGTCATCCCCGTTGGAATTTCTGCAGGACTGAGCCTGATACGTTAGGATGAATGCAGGGGCTTGATATAGCGTCTGTAAGGTGCAAAACCGCAGTGTCTTGGACCTGCTGGTTTGCGGTTAGAAGGTCCGCTTGGTCTTTTAGGGCAGTCTGCAGGGCTTTTCCTTCTTTCTGTGCCTGTTTGGTCTGTTGCTCAAAGACCAGCTGCAGATGGCATTGTCCTTTTGCCAGTTGGGTGATGATTGCCTCCATGGCAAGGGTTCTGTCCTTCTCCAGACAGCAATCCCACTTCTGACACCACTGTGGCCGTGGGACCCCGACCCGAACCTCCCACACTTCCTTTGAGGCAGTACAGATGCAGGAAGTTCCTATTTTCTCCTTTCTTTTATTGCGGGAAAGGGTATGTTAACAGCACATACTCCAAAGAATACGGATTTTAAGTCTCTGGGGTGGGGTGGGTCTGGTTAGACTGGATCCTTTTCTCCTTGTATCTTCTTGCTCCTGGCTTCTTCCCCAGAGTATCAGGTGAGCGGTGACCCAAAAAGAAAGAAAATACAGAGGGGCTCAGGCAACTGCTGAGGTATTAACGAACAAAGCGGAAGGAAAAAGTGCACCACCTCCAGAGCTCTAACGTTGTGGGTGCCTAGTGTAGGGATATTGGTGCTCCCTCCCTAGTGATCTTCAGTCGTGCCCACAACCCTTTAACATTAAAAGAGCATGCATTTGGCACTTGCCTGACCCCACGATCCTCCTGGGCCGTGGTGGGGGAAGACCCAGCCTCCACGTCGCCTGGGGAAGCCTTGGTCTTGTGAACAGTGCTCCTCGAGCGGTATTGGTCTCCTCCTTCTTCTCCCCGGTTGGCGAGGTCGTCCTGCGTCTTCCGGTCTCCACTCCAGACGCCGCCCTCTTCTTCCTGACTGCCTCCGTTTGCTCCCCACTCTTCCTAGGGGTCCGGTTGCGATGTCGTCTCTCCTCCTTGGCTCTGTTCGTCCACACCCGACGCCATTCTCGCCTCCCACCACGGGGCATGTCCTCCCGACGTACCGCATCACCTAGACCGCCTCCTCTGCTTCCGGGTTGGTCAATAGTGGCGGTCATGTTGGGTTGGTCGCTGGTGCCCTACGGTACTGAACCATAACAAGTAGCCTCTCACCAGGACTCAATTAAGTTGCCTCTTACAGCGGCCCTCAGAGCATTTGTTAAAAGAGGGACCCAAAGATTGATATTATGCTTAAAAAGATCAATTGGAACCCCATTGGCGCTGGGAGCCTTCTTTTTACCTGGGGACTGAATAGCTGTAATAACCACAGGAAGACCTATACATTAATTCAGCCAACCAATCTTCAATAGGTATGGAATCAAGGCTAATATCCTTGTGGCAGCTCAACAGATCTTGCACAAGATTAAAAATAGTGGAAGAATGGGATATTGAATTCTTTTGCAGTATGTGGCACTCTATACCATTTGAGGAGGTTTCTGTAAAAAAGGGCCTGATTTACAACCTCCCAAAATAACCTAGGATCTCTCAGATTGGATGCTTTGTCTAGATCCTCCCAGGCCTTGAGTCTAAGCTACTGCCTTCTTTGTTCAAGGGTTTGCTAATAATTAATCCTGGCTGCTCTTATCTCTATGTTCCATGGGGCTTTCGTAAGGGCATGATTTAATGCTTTGAGTGATTTAATGCTTTGGGACAAAACCACGAAATGGGCAATATTTGCATGGTTTATTGTTAGACCACTAAGCGGCTACACATTTAACAATTTTGGTAAAACCTTCCACAAACCATGTTGGAGAAACTTCCTGCGAAAGATGACATAAAATGTCATTTGGCATCTTGTTAATCAGATTGCATAAGAACTTATCAGGATTGATGTTCCTCCAATTTATTCGAGCTCCTTTATATTTTGTGGAAATTACCATAATTTTATTGGAAACACCCTCTACTCCTAAAGGGTCCGGATTCAAACATATAGCGATAAGATTGTGGGCACTAAAGAGGAGCTGGGAAACCTCGTATTTCAAGAGATAGCGAGCCAAGTCAGCAGTTAAAAGGATAACATCTATAGTACTCCCTCTACCTAAACATGTTAGATGGATTTTTTTAGTGTTAGGGCAATAATCAGAAGCAAAGAAATTCTGAGATAAAATTATCTGATTTAGATAGTCCCCATATGCAGAGTGTTTAAAATGGTTGAAGGTATATTAAAATCTCCTGCTCATATAACTGAACATTCGCTCCTATTTTGTCTATCTCTAAAATCTGACAACTTCCCCAGATCTTGGGCAATCTCTATCAGAGAAAATGAAAATAAAAATTAACAAAGACCACATTTAGCAGTTTTTCACCCACAAATGTACAACTTGGTAGTATGGACTCAACACCATTACAGTTACCCTCAGATTCTTAATGGAACAGGACATAAAAATGTCCAAACCTCCCTTCCCCCTCTGGGCGGTTGAGGAAATCGCTTGTGAGCTATATTTTTTATAGCCATTTATACTTATGGGATAAATAGCCCGCGTTTCTTGACAGCATACAACATCATAATTGCGCAGGTAGGCCGACCAGTCTTCATTATTTGCTTTGTACCTAAAACCTGCAATGTTTCAAGAATAAAATGGAAATCCTGCCCTCTGTTGGTGTTGGTCATTGGGCTACTTACACAACATATCTGTGGAGCTGAAGGAGAAAGGGTATTAACCACTCCCTGGTGGCTAGTTTCTTGCACAGTGCTGGTCAAAGTTGGATGTCAATAATTTTCTGTAAGCTTTGAGAGCATTTCAAATTGGTTAGGATGAATAAAATGATCCAAACAGGGCTGGGGGTAGTAAGGGTTGTGTGTACGCTTATACTGCCTATAAGAGTCTTCGTTAAGCTGGGGCAGATTAACGAACCCCAATGAGGTAGCTCGCTTTACTGGATACTAGGTTGCCAGATGTCGGACGGGACAATAAAAACCATACCCTACGGAGTCTCTAAAAGTTTGGACTACGCAATCTCTTTCATTAGGTTTCACTGTGGGGCCAACCGATGTAACTCTACAGGCCATTACAAGTTGCTCAGTAACAACAGGGTTACAGACTGCATTACTCCTGCACCAGTGACCAGCTTTATTAATAAGACCATCTACAACAAGACTCCTGAGTTCCTTTGATTAAAGGAGGGACTCCCATTATAGTATTTTTATAAGGAGTACATTCTGGTGGAAGGTGGAAGTTATCAGAAGTGGCTAGGCCCTGTGAAACTAAACCATGATCAGGTTTTTTGTGTTTTGCTGCATTCACCAATCCAAAGAAAGGTAAGACTGCAGTATACCGGAGGCATCCTGACAAAATGAGTAAACCATCAGTCTGTGTTTTTTTGAATGCTAAAGCCCCTATTAACACCCTTATCAGTAATAGAGCCAGATCTTTGGAGAGGTTGATCAGCATTAGTGGGAAGTAACCCAGGGACATATGCTACATCATTAAGCCAGTTTACTGGGTCTTAGTAGCCAAAGACTCATGATTCTCCTTTGTAGTTTTTAAGCGACAATAAGGCTTAGCAGATTCCTTAAATGACATGAGTTTGTCCTCGATCATCCCTAAGCATGCCAAAATAGGTTTCAGAACATCCCCCATAAGTTTCGTTTACCTAGGATAGAAACAATCCAAACAAGCATTGGAAATGCAATAGGTCTCGCATTAGGAAAGTTTGAGCTATTGGTCTTATAAAGGACTTTTTAATTTATATGTTGTTTTTGAAAATAGCTAAATTAATAGATTTGTCATTTACAATGCCAATAGTTATCACTTTCGCAAATGTGACACCTATAGCATTTGTAATGCAACATGTTTTGTATTTACGTGACTTAGATGTATTGATATTACAAATAACAATGGATTTTAATTTTTTTAAATAATTAATACTTAAATAATTAATTTAATTTGTAATGTCAATAGGTTTAAGTTTTGTAAAGAACTTTTGTGAAGATTATGTTCAGTGTTTTTTATTGTGACGAAAATCCAAGAACAAAAGTAAAATATTAACATCTTTTTGTGATTTGTTATAAAGCTTGAAAGCTTGAAAACAGCTTGAAACATTGAAAGAACATATTTGAACCAGTGATGCTGTGGTGGTGCTGAGTGATGCTGTGGTTGCGCTGAGTGATGCTGTGGTTGCGCTGAGTGATGCTGTGGTTGCGCTGAGTGATGCTGTGGTTGCGCTGAGTGATGCTGTGGTGGTGCTGAGTGATGCTGAGTGATGCTGTGGTGGTGCTGAGTGATGCTGGGGTGGTGTTGAGTGGTGCTGTGGGGGTGCTGAGTGATGCTGCGGTGCAGCTGAGTGTTAATGTGGTGGTGCTGAGTGATAATGTGTTGGTGCTGAGTGATGTTGGGGTGGCGCTGAGTGATGATGTGGTGATGCTGAGTGGTGCTGTGGTGGTGCTGACTGTTGCTGGGGTGGTGCTGAGTGATGCTGTGGTGTTGCAGAGTGGTGCTGTGGTGGTTCAGTGTGGTGCTGGGGTGGTTCAGTGTGGTGCTGGGGTGGTTCAGTGTGGTGCTGTGGTGGTTCAGTGTGGTGCTGTGGTTGTTCTGTGGTGGCACTGAGTGGTGCTGTGGTGTTGCTG
Source organism: Lissotriton helveticus (assembly GCF_964261635.1). NCBI lineage: Eukaryota > Metazoa > Chordata > Amphibia > Caudata > Salamandridae > Lissotriton > Lissotriton helveticus. The sequence continues at coordinate 182,231,324 of NC_136068.1, read as the reverse complement.
AGTGATGCTGTGGTGTTGCTGAGTGATGCTGTGGTGGTGTTGAGTGGTGCTGTGGTGGTGCTGAGTGGTGCTGTGGTGGTGCTGAGTGGTGCTGTGGTGGTGCTGAGTGGTGCTGTGGTGGTGCTGAGTGGGAGATGGGGAGAGGGAGAAAAAGGAGAGGAGGGAGAGGGTAAAGAGAGGGAGAGAGAGGAGAGAGAGAGGGGGAGAGAGGAGAGAGAGACGTAGACGGGGAGAGGAGAGGGAAGAGAGGAAGAGAGGGAGAGAGGGAAGTGAGGGAAAGGGAGAGAGGGAAAGGGAGAGAGGGTAGAGGGAGAGAGGGAGGGTAAGAAGAGAGGGGGAGGACGAGAGCGAAGGACGGAGGGGAGAGAGAGGGGAGGGAGAGAGGGAGAGAGAGAGGAGAGCAGGCAGAGGGGGAGATGGGGAGAGGGAGAAAAAGGAGAGCAGGGGGAAGGTAAAGAGAGGGAGAGAGGAGAGAGAGGGAGAGGGTAAGAGAGGAGAGAGGAGAGAGGGAGAGGGAAGTGAGGGAAAGGGAGAGAGGTAGACGGAGAGAGAGGGAGAGTGAGAGAGTAAGGGGAGGGAGAGAGAGGGAGGACGAGAGGGAAGGAGGGAGAGGAGAGGGATTGGAGAGAGTGAGAGAGAGAGAGAGAGGAGAGCAGTGAGAGGGATATTGGAGGAGAGAGTGAGAACCGGGTGCAGCATACCAATTCATGGCAGTCCTTTTATAGCTTTGAACGGTCTTAATTGCAAGACAGCACTCAGATTTTAAGGCGCACAGTCTATATGCCTTTGAGTTTCAAAATGCTCGTTTTCTACATGGTATCCCTCCAATGAGGTTAAGGACAGGCCTATGAGGTTACAGGAAGAAATCACAGTTGAAAAGAGGGGCAATAAACAAACTAGCTGCAATGTACACATAACTATTGTTTTTGATTCAAGAGAAATTAATACGATTCTCTTTAGTTATATGCAGAAGTATATTTTCTACGAAAGTGGATAAAGAAATACTTATGAAGACAATACAGAAATTAGTTACCATGCAAGAAAGCCGTAATTGAATAATACATAACAGAAGCAACGTGCGATACTTTCAAGCTCAGTTCTTTGAAAAGCAAACGAAAAGATGGTTTAAAAAAAAAATCCACGCCACAGCTTGCTATTGCTCTCACAAATAGGAATGCATTTGCTAGGCTTTACTTCTACCTTCTTTTTTATGCATAACAGACCTGTTGTTGTGTTGGCCCCATTACACCAAACAACTTGTCTTCAGAAAATCGTGAGCAAACCACTCCTAAAACCATGTTACTCCCGAGTGGGTAGCGCGTGTTCACAACATCAAATACATGGTGTTTGGCTCAGGTTTTCACCAATAGTGATGCAACAACCAAAATTACTGCGCAAGACACAGTGAATCTTACCTTCATAAAGTATACGGCAAAGTTGCAGCCCCGCAACAAATCACTCGGTACCAGGTAGTGGACGAGTGCTGGAACCAGGAAGTGAATAAAATGGAAGTCTCTGAAAGCTCATTGGTTGAGGACATACGTAAGAGCTGGAGCGTCAACAGCAATTGTGTTAAATCAAAAGAGCGGCAAAAAGTGAGGAAAGACTATATGAGTGGTGAAAGACTCTTTGTCTCATACTTGTCATTACCTAAAACTGGCGATTAGGTGCCAATATGTGTGAATAAAGTCAGTCCCTATTAGTGTTTGATAGCGACGGTACATTGCTTAAAATTGACAATTGTACCGAAACGGGCAGTGAAAATTGGGTATATTACGTAAATGTACTGATTAATTTATCATCAGCCAAGCTTCCAGTTGCGCCGAAGAAAGGAAAGGGAGAGAGGTGGAATGGATAGAACCAGCGGTAACTAAAAAATGTAAAAAAAAAAAGTTTAAATAAAAGGAGACACTGGCTAGCGGCTGTGAAACTGAAAGTACGGCCGGCCGGCCGTGAATAATTAGGGGAGGAGAAATGGCTGAGTCAGAGCGCACGCTGGGGGGAATGAAAGGCTTTGATGCAGCAGGGGGCGGAGCGGGAAGAGCTGCTGGGGGCAACAAGCTGGGGAACAGATGGCTGGCTTTGATGTGCACGCGCTTTTTAAAAGCGCACGGGCACAGCATCAAATCGCCAGTTTGGTTAAACTCTGGATAAGCCCCTATATCTCTCGCCAGCTCGAATGCGCAAGCGCATCGGCAGGCGAAACCTAAAAAGATTGAAGCTTGCCATTGTCCAAAGGATTTTCAGGACGGGAGATCCGCTGATGAACATTTTGAGAGCATCGTGTAGGCAGTGGCGGTGCGTCCATTAGGGCGTTGCCCCACTAGTTGAGTCCCCATTCATTCACAAGCGTCGCACGCAGTCACTCACTCTTAGTTTTAAAATGAATCCCGGTGGGCCGCTCACCGGGCCACGCCCGAGGGAGTCAGGAGTCAGCGGCTCTGAGGGGGGCGAGGCAGCAGGTTCAGTCGTCGTCATGACTAACATCCTGATTGTAAAGGTGGTCTGGTCGGTGGAGCGCACAGCATAAGTGCGCATGTTCGGTTTTGGGCTGATAATTTTTCAGACCAGCCCAAACATGCGCACTAGGCTGCACTTTAGGAGAGCGAGGGTTGAGCCATGCCGCAGCCCCAGTCCCCTAATGAGCGGCGAGTATCTCTGCTCAAGCCAATCCAGGCGCTGCTGGAGCAGCATCAGAATTGGCTGAGGCAAACAGTTGCCAGCCTGCTGCTGTCAGCCCCTCCCCCTCTCGTCGAGAGGTGGGCAGTGAGCAGGATAAACAGAGACGCAGCGGAAGCGATGAAGAACGAAAGAGAGTTGTGAGACTGAGAGATTCAAAACCAACTAGAGAGCACAAGGGAAAGGAGGTCCTCATGTAACGCAACTGGTGCTATGTAAGCTCTCTGATACCTGATTCGGTTCGGGTCTAGTTCGCACTATATAAAACTCTACAAAAAAAAAAAAAGACGATAAAAGAGCACCCGACACAGACATATAGGAAGATAGGAGAAAATAGAGAGAGCAGGTAAAAAACGGGTACAATACAATTGGGGCGAAAAGTGCGGGACGGCGCGATAGAAGGAGAAACAAGGTAAAAGCACCAGTGAAGGTCTTACTGTAAACAGCAGGAGTCAATGGTGCTTTGGCACTGCACACCAAAGAAAGAGAGAGAATGTATGTGTGCGTGAGTGCTTGAGTGTGTGCGCGAGGGGGAGAGAGAAAAAGAGCGTGGGCGTGTGTATGTGTGTGTGAGAGAGGGAGAGAGAGCGTGCATGTATGCGTGCATGCGTGTGAGAGAGAGAGAGCACGCATGTGTTCGTGTGTGTGTGTGTGAGAGAGAGTGCATGTGTTTGTGCGTGTGTGTGTGTGAGAGAATGTGCATGTGTGCGTGTGAGAGAGAGCGTGCATGTGTGAGGGGAGAGAGAAAGAGAGCAGAGAGCCTGCATGTGTGAGTATGCGTGTGTGTCAGTGTGAGAGAGTGTGCATGTTTGTGTACCTGTGTGTGTGTGTGTGAAAGAGAGAGAGAGTTGATGCTGCATGGCAGATCATGTTGGGGATCCCACAGCAACCCTCGAACCCCTGTAGGCATGTTTCGTGGAAAACATGAATATGAGTCCAACTCGAGGATTGTAGGCGTGTGTAGAAATAAAAACAAAATAATAAACCGTGAATTATAGTCATGTGCAAAGCACAAAAGATTCTTAGCTACCATAATCATGAGACAACCCAACTGTCCACGGGAATTGACACTATCAACTGTACACACATCCTAACCGCATGTGATCCTGAATGAGGACACCGTGCGGCCTCTCAAAAACCACAATTCTACACAGGTTGTTGCCACCAATGGAAAGATAAAGAAAAAGAAACGTAAACACAAACTGCAGAGAACCCAGTGATGTCATGCTCAAACTGGGATGCTGAAATAGAAAGGAAGCCTGCTGATAAGTAGGTGCAGAAGAAAACAAGCACGTCCATGGCTGGGAGACAACGGGCATCGGGAGGGGGCGGGAACAAAAGGAATTAGCGGGCGCATGCTGGCAAATGGTGACCTGCAGAGCACGTGAATGGGAAGAGCGGCCGTGGGAAGTGAAGTAGGAGAGTGCTGGTGGGCGCGGGGAGCGGAGCCTTTGAAGTGTGATGTGAGGCACAGACAAATGGTGATTTGTGCTGTGGCTGGTTTGTGCACGTGCATAGTTCACATGAACTGTGGCTAATCCGCCGTTGGTAGACTGTTTTTTTGCCCTAACTATAATCTCCGCCAGCAATGCGCAAGCGCATTGGCAGGCTGAGACCTAAAAAGAGCAAAATCGAGGGAGTACGTGAGCGGGAGAGGGGGCAAGTAAAGAAGAAAACCGGAAAACAATATAGACAGGAAGGAATACCTGGAGAGAGAAGAAGGAGGAGGAAGGCAGGTAAAGCGGGGGAGAGATTAAAGGACAGGAGAGTGTGTGATAGAATGAGGGATAGAGAAAACCTCCATCAATTGCAATGCCCTAAAAAAGCTTATTACTCAAGTTCCATCCCATTGTATTACTTTCGCCTAAGTTTAGAGAGGAATATGGTGGGGGAGGGTAGGGGGGTTGTTTGGGGATTGCTACTGTCTTTGGAATATTCTAGATATGATAAGCGTCTGCAATGCAAATGTATTAGCACAGTATTTCCCCGTGTGTTAAGCAACTTTGTTACCGATAGTGTTGATAATATTCCTGGGAAATGTCTTTACATGCAGATGCCATAATTTGTCATAGGGATCAAACTAATAAAAATAATTTTGCGGAAAAAAAGCTTCTGACGTGAAAGGCTAAGTAAGTGACCACGACCCGTCTTTCTTTCAGTATCAGGCCCCGGCACCTGTGGGCATCAGTAACACTTACAAACCTAGATTATAATATTTAGGTTTAATGAATTCAAGGACACTCTACTATTTTCTTAATCTTCTAATCCCCTTGATTCGATCTCAAATCACAATTTATTTCATGAAATGGATTGTAACATAACAAAGAGCAGGAGAGTGCGTGATAGAAAGAGGGATAGAGAAAGGAGAACACAGCAAGAGCGCAGGAGAGGGAGCAGGGGTGAAAGAAGATAAAGCTTGAGAGTAACAGAGAGAAGAGGAGAGAAAGGACGCGAGGTCGGCAAAAAAGAGGAGGAGAAAGCGGGAGATACAGCAGAACAGGCACAAGGAGAGCAACAGGGGGACAGGTCGCATGAGGGAGTGAACATGGTAAGAGATCACGAGAGAGCTGTGGAGCGCAAGAAAGATGGAGTGAGAACAGAGAGAGATCTGGGGAGATAGTGTGGGCCATGCCTAGAACACAGGAGGGAGGTCAAGGGAGCATGTGGTATTGGTTTTGTAGGCCTTATCTTTAAAAGATATGTGGTAGAAGCTAGAAGGGCAGACAGACGATGTGTCCTAATAGCTAGAGTGGTCGACCTCCAAGCTGGGGAACCAGGCTGGAGACGCTCAACATCCTGTGATTCTGGGCAAGTCACTTAATTTCCTTCTGCCCAACAAAAAAAAAAAAAAAATTGAATGTGCCCGTCTGTAACGCAACTGTTGTTCTGATACCTTCGGATCTAGTCTGTGCTATATAACACCGCCCCCACCCAAAAAGGGCATGCTTGCTTTTATTCAGTCACGACATATGACATATGATAGACTTATAGACTTCTTACCTGGAATAAGATTTAGATGCTGTATCCATGATGAAAGGGGGATATGTGGATTTTCAGTGTTGCCCTTCATCTCATGAGGAAAGTTGATCCAGAGATGTGGACCACCCTCCAAAGATCACTTATCTCCTTTGCTTTTCCATGTGTTCCTGCGGCTCTCTAGGATGGTGGCTTAATCAGAGTGGATGTGATTGGTAGTGTTTTAAGTTCTTTCAGGTGGTAGCTGGGTCCTGGTCCTTTTGTTGGAGACTTATAGAATCTTTAAAGTTATTTTTGCCTGCGACAAAAGCCATTGAAAGCTTCTGATTTGGAGGGAGTGCAAGTGCATGTTAACGTGTCTGCTGTGGTCTATTGGAAAAACAAGCATTGGCAAAACAGAAATGTGTGGAAATGGCATCACCTACTGTACTGATTTGTATCGATCGTATTAAAATACCCAGACAGCATTGACTACAGTACTAAGAATTCAGAAAAACAGTGCAGAGGAAAGGCCTCATCGCCCCCATGTTTACCAGATGCATCTGCGGGTCACTAGGGTGGCTTCCCACCTGAGCTCACGAGGGTAGTGCCAGGCTCAAAACCTCTAAAGGGTTAGTATAGGGCTTGAGCAATGTTTGGACCAGGCAGGCTCATCAAAATAACTACTGCCTCCAAGACAAAGTTTGGGAGAGCAAGTCAGGACTGCAACCTCAGTAAATCTGACAGACTGTATGACGTAAACAAAGGAGCTTAACCTGGCCGGGCTGTCAGAGGCACTGATCTGATATATGACTGACACCATACCATCCCTTCCAGCCTATCAGAGGCACTGATCTGGCCACTGACTTTTGGTCTGTTCACCTTGCCATCACTCGCATCCTACAGTAGCTGCATTGCACACATGGCATCTAGCAGTGTAAGAGATCTTCCGCTTTTCATGCTGGCCTGTTTCCATTTGTTGGGTGTGCTTGGCTTTGGGGTAATTTTTCAAGCAGACACGTTTGAGGGATTGGGCACATTTTTTATTTGTTTCTAATCTTTTTTTCACACTTGTGCTTTAAAATGCTAAATTTGGATCCCTTTTTTCCCAACAATTTGCAGTAAATATGTGGCATAAAAACCACAAATAGAATCAATTTTTTTCAAAAATTTCTTAGGTTGTCCAAATTTTCTTTTAAAAACCTCTGTGAGGAAACCAATAAGGGTGGGCCCGGTCCGAACTCAAACTGCCATGGACCGGTGCAGACAGGTCCGCCCTAGGCCCGGCCTGGGAGTCCTTGGGCCGGGCATGCCCGTGCTGCGGGAGAAATGCATTGCCTTTTTGGCAACGTGAGGGCTGTCCCTGCCTCCTGCGCTGCTTGATTCAAAGTTTATTTCATACTTATTTAATTGTTCTTGTTGATAATACTTTCATCTATACATTATTCCATCATAGCGTTATAGAAGAATCACTAATATTTCTGCCCAATGCATTTCGGGCGATGGCCCTTCATCAGGGGATTTGGTCCTTAATGTCGTTTTTGTTACAAAGGGGTTGAGCGTATTCTTGAGTTGATCGGGGTACACAACCGAGTTATGGTGTGTAGGTGAGCTTCAAAAGTGCTGCCGGTGTATGCGGAGGCCGATATTAAGGACCAAGTCCCCTGATGAAGGGCCATCGCCCGAAATGCATTGGGCAGAAATATGAGTTGATTCTTCTATAACGCTATGATGGAATAATGTATAGATGAAAGTATTATCAACAAGAACAATTAAATAAGTATGAAATAAACTTCGAATCAAATTCACAAGAAAAATCGTATTCGAAATCATTCAATGAAAATTAACCCCAGAGTGCATGGAGGGGACGTCACTCCTGTTGACAGTGACGCTTTACGCATCTGAAAGGAACTCCCACATAGCTTTATGGAGCACGAGGTCAATATTATGCATCTATTCCAGGAAATCCAGGAGTGTCTTGTTAATCTGGTCTGTAAATGTGGCGTATACCAAGATGTCGTCTCTTACCCTGGGCAAGTGGCTCGACCTGGACATTACCTCTCTTGGGAAATTTGGGAACATCTTGGCGATGCTGGAGGTACTGAAGTTCAGGCGACTATAGCATTTTAAACCAACATGGATGGAGAATGTTGAGAAGTGCCTGGACCCTTTATGAAGCTTGATCTGGGGATATCCCTACTTTAAATTGGGTTTAGTGTTGGTAATAAATCTTCCAACCCTCCTCAGAGTGGCGCAAAAAAACAGACACCAGGCAGGCTCTGAAATAGATGAAACGTGTTTGCAGCTTCCTTGTTTATTGGCATGCCAAGGCAGAAAGCAGACACCCATCGCAGTGTTATGTCTTGGAACACATTTCTTCTGCCCTGGTCTGACTTTGTGGTGAGCTTATTTATGTAAGAAAGTGCTGTCACCAGTGAAAATCCCAGAAGAGGCTGAAGTCCATATATAGATAAATAGAAAATAGATTTGCCATTCAAGCACAAGACATAGTGCAAAATATACTTGTTGCAGTATAAGCAAACAAGGGAACACAAAATAGGCTGAGCTAAACTTGTATGAAACAGGCCTCAGAGTTTGCATGTTGACAACTGTTAACCAAGGACATGTCAAAGAAGGCATAAAGACCCTTGGGTCTGGCTGGAATAGATTTGTAAAGAGGGGGTCTTTTGGAGCACAGAGCAAGCAGTTTGGTCAGAGACAGACACCCCTATCTAGGTGAAGCATACATACAGATATATATTTTCTCCACATTTGAGACCCTTCTGGTGCCGTTGTTTTCAGTAATATTATCTATGGTTGGTATGGTGTGACGTCACATTTCATCGCTTTATTTGGCACTCTCAAATCTACACATATGCCTACTTTGGTTTTCTGGCGACCACTATTGGAGATACACAGGATGTGGGCCCTTCAACCTACTCAGTTTTTTACATCTGCCTCCAATTATTTCAGTTCCTCTTCCATTTTGCGCCTGATGTAGAACAGTAGGCTTATGTGTCGTAGAGAACCTGGCTGTACTGATGAGTTCACATACAATTTTACTGTTTTCCTTTGCGCATCCAATTTCTTTAAATGTTTATTACTATTCATCTAGTAGGAATGCAACTTTTTCAACACATCGAATGCAAAAGCGATGAGTTGGTGCTTCTGCCACTCTGCAGCTAATTGTGTCATCCCGTTTGATTTGGTGAGAGGGAATTGGTCATCTATGGAATAACCTTGGTGTGTTTGCTATTTAAACACATCTGTTAGTTCAGTTGGAGTCGAACAAGCATATGCATAAACACAGCTATTGGTGTATTTTAAGGCTGTTTGAGATTGCCTCAACATAACGCAACCAGTAGCACCGTTATCAATGAGGCTCGTAACTCGTCGCTAATGGATGATTCGCTCGCCCAGGGGTGTGGAATTTAACAACATATCTACTTGTCCGTGGGATAGTTTGCTTTATAAATTGAATTGTCCTGTAAAAAAAATCTACTCGTTCCTTTGGTGCCATATAGTGCAGTAACAAGTGATGGCAGCAATTTAGTTATATAAGAGCTCTGATTACAGCCTCTCTGATTATGCCAGGACTGATATTGTAGGAGAGTTTGAATACTAGCAATTTCCTTAATTTGCCACCTTTCCACAGATCTACATACTGGGACTGGAGGAAGCAGTAAGTAATAGTTCCAGGTTTGGAATGCCCAGAGTCTGTGGATGTCTTGGATGTTTTAATGGTTTTCACTAGCTGTTCTCTAATCTTTTTCCATACTGAGAATGGTTGGCAATTTGCTCTTGACAAGAGCAGAAGTAAAACTTCTTCCAGGGTTGGGGGAAAATTTGGTTGGAGAGAAAGTGCACTTGTAATAGCTCAGCAGATTTCCACATGAGCAGATCAATGTGCATATTTGCTTGTGCTAAAATGCAGTTCACAAATATTGTATAGGAGTATGATTTCCTGGTCTACTTCCGTAAATTCTTGTGGATTAATGAACTCCGTAAATCTGCAGTAATGCAAAGACGTATACCATGGGAGCACTTTTGCGACTTTCTTTAGGAATTTGGCCTCTAAGTTGGGCGTCAACCTAGACCTTTTGTTCATCTGAATTATCAAGCACTTCGACATGTCTTGCGTTTTTACCGGTCAGACCTGCCTTTTCAGTTAGGGTGTTTTTTTCCCACCACGGAGGGTGCTTTCTTTGGTGCCACAGGCTGCACTCATTTTCCTTTGGCTGGGCACTGGCTGCCCTTGTGATGCTGGTTTCCACAGTATCCACAGATCATCAGATTTCTTGTTATGGTTTTTCTTGACAACTGCGTATACATCAGGTCCCATTTCATTCAGTTCGTCCTTCATGAGCTTAGTAGCCAGAGACAATTGTATGTGGGCTGTTAAGGCATTTGCTAGTTGGTGCTAATGCCCCATTGTAAGAATGTCAGTCAATAGGATCCTAGCAGTTAGTAAAATGACTTCCCACCAGTGGAATGAAACAACACCCTTGAATTATTTGAGTTCTGATTTCGATAGATATTTGGAAATTCACATGTGTTTGCCAGGTCACACAGCAGGGCATAAAATGTGTTGATGGATTACATCAAGTTTTGGTTTTCTTTGCATAGCACAAAGTGTTCAAAATCTGTGTTTGCCTGGTTCATTCAGAGCTGTTATCACCGCTTTGTAGCCTGTGTCGAGGCCCTAGTTGAGCATTTCTTCACCAACCAAGTATAAACAAGCATTTGCAATGCAATAGGTCTCGCATTAGGAAAGTTTGAGGTATTGGTATTGTAAATGACAAATTTTTTATTTAAGTGTTGGTTTTGAAAATAGCGAAATTAATAGCTTTGTCATTGACAATGCCAATAGTTTGAACTTTCGCAAACGTGACACCTATAGCATTTGTAATGCAATATGTGTTGTATTTACATGACTTAGATGTATTAATATTACAAATAACAATGTCTTTTATTTTTTTTAATAATTAATACTTAAATAAAAGTTATTGTAATTTATAATGGCAATAGCTTAAACTTTTGTAAATAACTTTTGGGAAGATTATGTTCAGTATTTTATTGTGATGAAAATCCAAGAACAGAAGTGAAATATTAACATCTTTTTGTAACATTTGTAATAAAGCTTGAAACATTGAGAGAACATATTAGAACCAGTTGTTGAATGGTTGCACAGAGTGATGCTGTGGCCTTCAGTGGTGCTGAGTGATGCTGTGGCCTTCAGTGGTGCTGAGTGATGCTGTGGCCTTCAGTGGTGCTGAGTGATGCTGTGGCCTTCAGTGGTGCTGTGGCGTTGAGTGACGCTGTGGCGTTGAGTGACGCTGTGGCGTTGAGGGTGGAGTTGGGGGATGATTTGGAGGGTGGAGTTTTGAGTAGGAGGGTGTATTTGGAGGGTGTAGGGTGGATTTGGAGGGTGGGTTTGGATGGAGGGTGGAGTTGGAGGGTGGAGTTGGAGGGTGGAGTTGGAGGGTGGAGTTGGATTTTGAGTGTGGAGTTGGAGTCCGTAGTTGTAGTTTGCGGGTGGATTTGGAGGCTGGAGTTGTACTTGGAGGGTGGATTTGGTTGTTGGAGTGTGGAGTTGGATGGTGTTTTTGGAGGGTGAATTTGTAGTTGGAGGAAGGGGTTGGAGTGTGGATTTGGAGTGTTGAGTTGGAGGGTGTAGTCGGAGGGTGTATTTGGAGGGTGTAGTAGTGCTTGGATGGTGGATTTGGATGGTGGATTTTGAGGGTGGAGTTGGAGGGTAGAGTGGTGGGCGGGTAGAGTGGTGGTGCTAGAGTGTGGGCACTAGTGGTGGATAGGGTGGAGTGTGGGGGGATGGATGGATGGAGTGGAGGGGGTGGATGGAAACACTACAGAAAACATAAGCTCTTGAGAATTAGAAGGCCAAGATTACTATGGGCAGTACGTGCAAACATTTCTATTTTTAAAATTTGTATTCCATCAAAACAAAAAGCATTAATTTTACTGTCTTCTTCATGGACATACGTATGTTTGTATTTCTTAAATGTGTGATGTTACTACTTTATTGCCCATGAAACGCGTTCTCTTGTAAGGGCCGTCCTTTTCCCCAGGTCTAAAAACAGGTGCTCTGAGAACCTGTTCAACAAACCACAGCAAAGCTCTTCTTGAAGAAGTGTATGAGAGGCCCCTGTTATGTTTCTTTAAGATGTAGCCTGGAATGTTCATTCAGGTGATGTTGTGGGATTCTAGCCTGATGTCATCCTAGTGGCCTTAGGGACAGTTGGCCCAGCTGTGTCTGGCAAGAGGCTGTTTGGGCTCTTTATTCATTTATAATAAACACACCTGAAGATACCCTTTTGTGTCTTCCTGCTTTTCTAACTACAACAAATTTGGCTATGCTTGTACTCATGCCAGATGGGAAAGGTGATACAGTGAAGAGGATAGATTAACCCAAACGTGGGAAATAAAGGACCCAACTCGTCGAGGAGAGCAGCACTGAGACGTGCGTGCAATCTGAAGCAGTTAGCGCTGCGAAGTCCACTGACCAGCTGCGTGTGACTTAAGAGGCATTTGTTAATGTTTAACTACGAAGTGTGCTAGTCACTGGAGGTACATCAAGGAATTGAATGATATGCGCAAGATGAACAAGTTACTTACCTTCGGTAACGCTTTTTCTGGTAGATACAGTATCTGCCTGTGGATTCCTCATCGACGTGGACTTGGACGTCATAGAAGCACGGCATCGCACGCGACTCCACTGACGTCACGGACGCCCATTATAGGCCCACGCCGGCGTGATGACATCAGTTCCGTCCTTTTTTCCATGCCTTCGAGGCACACAGACGGACCAATGACAGCATATATATACAAAGTATACACAGTACACGATAGTCAAGGTAACACACACAGTGTGAAGCAAATGTAAGAAAACATTTGAAATAACACATTTTCCTTGAACATAAAACAAATACAAAACAGATACTCTGGTATAGAAGAGTGGACAACGGGGAGGCGGGTGGGTCAGTGAGGAATCCACAGGCAGATACTGTATCTACCAGAAAAAGCGTTATCGAAGGTAAGTAACTTGTTCTTCTGATAGATACATTTGCCAGTGGATTCCTCACCTTGTGAATAGATTCCCACAGCAGTCCCCACTCCCGGAGGAGGGAGTCCACTCTTCTATACCAGAAAATCCTGGAGGACAGAAAGCGCAAAGTGGCCGTCCTCCTCACCTCGGTATCCAAGCAGTAATGCTTCGCAAAAGTGTGGAGGGAGGACCAAGTTGCGGCCCTACAAATATCCTCTACAGGAACACCTCTAGACAAAGCTGAGGTTGACGACTTAGCTCTTGTAGAATGAGCCCTTATACCCTCTGGAGGTTCCTTACCGGCCAAAGAATAGCAGATCTTTATACAGAGGATGATCCATCTTGAAAGAGTTCTTTTATGAACCGCTCTTCCTTTTTTGCAGCCAGCAAACACAATAAAGAGCTGGTCATCCACTGGACAGTCTTTAGTTCTGTCCAGGTAAAAGCTCACCGCCCTCCTAGGGTCCAGATGGTGTAACCTCTCCGCCTCCTTGGAAGGGTGTGGTGGAGGATAAAAAAAGGCAGGGTGGGTAATAGATTGTCCTAAGTGGAAGGGAGTCACCACTTTAGGGAGAAAAGCAGCCCTGGTCCTAAGAACCATTCGTTCAGCATGAATGGTCAAGAATGGGGGATTGGCACTAAGAGCTTGAAGCTCACTTACCCTCCTTGCCGAGGTAATTACAACCAGGAAGACTGTCTTAAATGTCAAAAGCCTCATAGGACACTTGTGTAAGGGCTCAAAGGGAGCACCCATCAAGTATGTTAAGACAAGGTTTAAGTTCCATTGAGGCACAATAAAGGGAGTAGGAGGGTATTTATTAGTGAGACCCTTCAAAAATCTTAAAACTACAGAAAATTTGAAAAGAGACGGCTGGTCCGGCAAACATAGAAACGCCGACAAAGCCGAGAGATAACCCTTGACTGTGGCAACAGCAAGCCCTTGCTGCTCCAAAGAGAGAGCAAACTGGAGAATATCAGATAAATGGGCTTTCAAAGGGTCTACAGATTTCTCTCCACATCAGGTGACAAATCTAGACCATCTGTATGAATAAATGGACTTAGTGGAGTCACGTCTAGCTGAAATAATGACATCCACCACATCGTGTGGGAGAGAAAAGGAGTTCAGGTTGCCCCGTTCAATCTCCAGGCATGAAGGTGTAATGTCTGGAGGTGGGTGTGTAGAACCTGCCCCTCCATCTGAGAGAGGAGGTCTGCCCTGTGAGGGAGACGGAGCGGCGGGTGAGAGGAGAGGTGGAGAAGATCTGTGTACCACACCCTTCTTGGCCAATCCGGGGCGACCAATATGACTTGGTCCCGGTCTTGGCAAATCTTCCTCAGAACCCGAGGAATCAAAGGTATGGGAGGAAATGCGTAAAGGAGTTGTCTTCCCCAACTCAACTGAAACGCGTCCTCCAAGGCTCCTTGATACGGATACTGGAGACTGCAAAAAGACGGGCAGTGAGCATTCTCGTGAGTGGCAAACAGGTCCACCCGAGGAGTTCCCCACATCTGAAAGATGTCGTGAACTACCTCTGGATGAAGCCTCCACTCGTGGTCGGGCGAGAACTGCCGACTGAGAACGTCCGCACGAACGTTCAGAACCCCGGCCAGATGATTTGCCATCAGACAAATCTGATGGTCCTGAACCAAGGACCAGAGTCACAGAGCCTCCATGCTGAGACACTGCGACCTTACTCCTCCCTGTTTGTTGACATACCACATCTCGGTCGTGTTGTCCGTCAGGACTTGGACGAACCGACCGCGAAGGGAAGGGAGGAAGGCCTTGAGCGCCAAACGTATCGCCCGCAATTCCAGAAGGTTGATATGAAGCAACCTTTCCTCTGGAGACCAAAGACCCTTGACCTCCAGGTCCCCCAGATGAGCACCCCACCCTAGAGTGGATGCATCCGTTATTACTGTGGCCACCGGAGGAGGCAGATGAAAAGGCTTCCCTTGAGACAGGTTGCCTTCCACGCCCCACCAAGTCAGATCCGCTGCAGCTTCTTTGGAGATCCTCACTGACTCCCTGAGATCTCCGTTGTACAGATACCACTGCCTGCGGAGGCACCACTGGAGTGCCCTCATGTGCCAGCGTGCATGGTTGACCAACAGAATGCATGAAGTCATCAGACCGAGCAGGCGAAGGACCTTCAGGACTGGAACAACCGCTCCATTGTAAAATAAAGGAATCATTTCCTGAATGTCGCGAATCCTTTGAGGAGGAGGGAATGCACGACATACAGTTGTGTCCAGTACAGCACCTATGAACAGGATTAGCTGGGATGGCACCAGGTGAGACTTGGGTACATTTATCGAAAAACCCAACCTGTACAACAACTGAGTTGTCTCTTGCAGATGTTGGAGCACTCTCTCCGACGAGACTGCTTTGATCAGCCAGTCGTCCAAATAGGGGAATACTGGAATCCCCGACCTTCTGAGATGTGCTGCCACCACCGCCATCACCTTGGTAAAGACTTGAGGCGCAGTAGTAATTCCAAAAGGCAGGACCGCAAACTGATAGTGTTGCAACCCCACCGTAAAACGGAGATACTTCCTGTGCAACTTCAGGATTGGGATGTGAAAATACGCATCCTGCAAGTCGAGCGACACCATCCAGTCTTCTTCCAGCAGCGCTTGAAGAACATGAGCAAGGGTGAGCATCTTGAATTTCTCTTGTTTTAGATAGAGATTCAAGATCCTGAGATTCAGGATTGGACGAAGTCTGCCATCCTTCTTGGGAATCAGGAAATACCGGGAGTAGCATCCCTGACCCCTTTCCTGCTCTGGGACCACCTCTATCGCACCCTTTCTTAATAGAGTCTGTACTTCCTCCTGTAGAAGCAACAGATGTTCCTCCGTGCAATAACCTTGGCAAGGAGGGTAATTGGGAGGAAATTCCCGAAAGGGAAGGGCATACCTATTTTCTACAAGATTGAGAACCCAAAGATCTGATGTAACCGATTCCCAATCCCGTAGAAAGTGGGTAAACCGACTCCCACCGGACCCGCATGATCCTGAATGGCGGATCTAGTGCTGCTTTTCTGTGGCTGGGGGGTTGGAGGAGGTGGAGAAGGAAGAGGCCTAACGTCCACGAGGACGAGCTCTTTGCCTTCCCCTGTACGACCTGTACAAGGGATTCTGCTGCTGCTGCTGTTGTTGCTGCTGCTGTTGACCTGTTCGATAATTGCGAAAGGAAGAGCGACTAAAACCTCTGAATCTCCTGGCCGAAGAACTTCTGATCTGGAGTCCTAAAGATTTTGCAGTAGCTCTACTGTCCTTAAACCTCTTTAAGGCAGTATCGGCCTTTTTGCCAAAGAGACCAACACCATTGAATGGCAGATCCAATAAAGCTGCTTGAACATCTGCGGAAAAGTCTGATGATTTTAACCAAGCCGACCTTCTCGTGGCAACCGCAGTGCCCATGATGCGAGCCACGGAATCAGAAGTGTCCAATCCGCTTTGTATTACTTGGCGTGCCGCTGCTTGAGCGTCAGACAAAACTTCCTCATAATCACTCCTACTTCCATCAGGGATCTTAGAGAGTCAATATATCTCTGCTCCTCCAAAAGGCGTTGTGCCTCCCTCCTGGACCTCTCCTTAACACGCCTCTCCACTGGATCCACCATCGACTCCGACGGAGCCCGAACCGACGTTGGTACCGAATCCGATGGTCCAGCGGGTTGTACTCGAGGTCGACCTGGAGCGGGTGACGCCGGGACCGGCGTCGACGACTTCGGCGGGGCCGTGTATTGCCATGGTGGCGTCGGGGCAGGCATAAACGGAGCCGGGGCATAGGAGTGTGGTACCCCCAAATTGAAGGCTAGTGGACCCATGGGACCCGAAGGTGCTCCAGAGGGGTACCAAGCCCTCGAAAAGACGCCACATAGCGTTAAAAAACGCTGATGGGTCTTGGCCTGGGGCAGGAAAAGGTGGCTGAACACCCTCAGGCTGGACTTGAGGTGGGAACGAATCCGGCTTCTCCACAGGCACAGATTCCCCTTCCACCGGAACTTCTTCTTCCTCTCGGGCCGGGGACGGCGCCGGAGACGGATTGGAAGCCGGAGCCGGCGACTGCACCTGCGACTCCGAAGGCGAAGCCTCACCTTCCTGATTCGAAGCTTCCTGCGGAGGGATCACCTTCGATCGAACCTTCTTAGGCGACTTCGATCTCGAGTCCGACTCCTTTCCCGAGTGAAATCGGGACTCATGTCTCCTCTTCTTATGCTTCTTTCTTGATTTTGAAGCATGATCCGTAGAGGACTTAGAGGTCGACCCCTCTCGAGATCTGGATCTTGACTTCGACCTTCTCGAACGAGATTGTGAAGACTTCCTACCTTTGTCAGCCTTCAACTTCGCCACCAAGAGCTTGGTTTCTCTTTCCCGCAGGGCCTTCGGGTTCATCTTTCGACAAGATGAACAATCATCCACATCATGGTCAGAGCTTAAGCACCATAAACAGTCCTCGTGTGGGTCTGTGATGGACATCATTTTCCCGCATTCCCTGCAGGGCTTGAAGCCGGTCTTCCTTAACGACATCGTCACGAAACAAAGAAGCAGAAAGACAAAGGAAATAGCAACAAAGTCACTAGGAAGCTACAGAGATTCCCCGAAACCGTTAGCGTCGACGACGCGGAAAAAAGGGAACTGATGTCATCACGCCGGCGTGGGCCTATTATGGGCGTCGGTGACGTCAGTGGAGTCGCGTGCGATGCCGTGCCTCTATGACGTCCAAGTCCACGTCGGCGCGAAGCTACAAAAAGAATTTCCGAATGTTGCTGACGCAAGGGGGATATTCACAAGGTGAGGAATCCACTGGCAGATGTATCTATCAGAAATTTAAATGTAAAGACTGCTGGTGAATGATGAAGTTTTAAATTAGATGGACATTCATTCATTCATATTATGTTCTATCACAAATTGGAACATAGACCCAAGAGATCCCATTGTGTGCTGTGGAATTTGCTTATACTCCATCATTAGCCTAACATGCCCTGACTCACGAATGAGGTTCATTGTCGTCAGCGTATGCAAAAACATGCCCTATTCGAGACGTTAACCCCCGGGAGAAATATAGCTTAATTTGTAAGAGGCGGAAGACATGATGAAAAGGAGGGGGATCAGAGGCTGTGGGTAACTGTGATCACAGAGACATTATAGTGTGTTTAAATGTATGTGATACTCCGTGCATCTTAGTGTCTGTGTATACGTATCCATACAACTAAAAACAAAACAGGGCAGAGCAAACAAAACCCAGGGGGCGAGAAAGCAAATCGAAACGAACAACAAAATACGCAGTAAGCGCAGTGAAACAGAGGAAGGGGGTGGAAAGAGCCTAAGGGAACAGCAGACGATAGCCAGAAACACCGGGGAGGGGCGACTGGGCAGAGCAGGCAAAAGCCAGAAACACCGGCGGGCGAGAAAGAAAATTAACTTGAAGCCTTTGAAGGCAAATGCCACGGGTCGTGAGCCTCAAACGCACAACTTTCACACAGATGTAAACCAAAACCGGTCCTCGGGCGCTTCCACGAATAACAAGCATTGAGAGCCTGGTGGGGGGGCGGGGGAGCCAGCGAGTGGGACAGTCAGCGCGCATGCTTTGCCTTGGACGTACGAAATCCCAAGCATCTCAGGTTGCATCACATCGGTTCTGCAAGAGCAGCGTGCTCGGTAGCCCTACCACGCATATGCTGCAAACTGGTCAAGAAGAGACATGGGTTTAAACCCCTATGCTAACGTTCACAAAGTAGCAAGCACCCTTTGCTGTGCATCCAGTAAAGAGTTTAACTGCAGGCAACTGGCTGCCTGCTACAATAACATCCACTGCGAATCGCTACAGTTACTGTCTGGGAGCAAAGCTGTCGTTAGTCTAGGTGTAGGAGACACCATGTAGTAACAGAAAATCACATCCACTCAAAAAAGAACACAATGTAATACGTGTTCAGCTTCGTTGTCTACGGTACTTTGGCAACATTTGTGAAATGTATGTATGCCTAGACAACCTAACTGCAACATGTTGGTAAAACTGAAGCTTCAGTTTCCACTAACATGCACAAATTCCAACAAAGTGAATTGCGCTACAACCACAGAAGCGAAGGCATGGTGGAATAACTATCGATTTTTTTCAGTACATCAATGCTAAAAGCAGTGCACCCAAAAAAAAGGATTGCATGACCAAAGACAACGAGTGACCCATGTCTGAATATAGGCAGGTAAGGAATATGCTACTTACCAGTATGCATCTGTTCTTGGCATAGAGGGCTGCAGAGTGGTACATTTATGAATAGATCGCCATCTGGTGTTGGGCTCGGATGATTGCACTTGTTTTTCTTCTGGAGAAGTCTTTGTCGTCATAGATGACTCCTCCTCTTGGTGTTAGTGCGCATGGGCATCGGCTCCATCCTTAGATTGTTTTGCCATAGTAGGGTTAGATGGAGTAGTGTAGTATAATACATAAAGATATGCCCATGTAAGTGTATCTAAATAAGATAATGTTGGGACAGACACAGGTTTCCG
The DNA here is from genome assembly GCF_964261635.1 of Lissotriton helveticus. NCBI lineage: Eukaryota > Metazoa > Chordata > Amphibia > Caudata > Salamandridae > Lissotriton > Lissotriton helveticus. The sequence goes on along the minus strand of NC_136068.1, from coordinate 182,212,114 downwards.
GGGAGGCAGGGAGGGCATGTACCACTCTGCAGCCCTCTATGCCAAGAACAGATGCATACTGGTAAGTAGCATATTCCGTTCGAGGCATATGGGCTGCAGATGGTACATTTATGAATAGATTGTCCAGCAGTTACCTCCCTAGCGGTGGTCACCAGTGTCTGTCGCAACTGTTTGAAATAGAGTTTTTAATACAGCTTGGCCCACTCTGGCTTGTTGTGTAGCCTGTACATCAACACAGTAGTGCTTCGTGAATGTATGTGGTGTAGACCAAGTTGCTGCTCTACATATGTCATCTAGGGGAATGTTCCCTAAGAATGCCATAGATGCTCCTAGTTTTCGTGTAGAATGAGCTCTAGGAGGAACAGTTAATGTTCTCTTTGCTTTAATGTAACATATTTGTATACATCTTACAATCCATCTAGCGATGCCTGCTTTAGAGATAGGATTGCCCTTATGTGTCGGTGAAAATGCTACAAATAGTTGTTTAGTTTTCCTGAAGTTTTGTGTTCTTTCTATGTAGTACAAAATGGCTCTTTTGACATCTAGTGTATGTAGAGCCCTTTCTGCCACCGTCTGTGGCTTTGGAAAGAAGACTGGTAGTTCCACTGGCTGATTGATGTGAAATGCTGAAATTACTTTAGGTAAGAACTTTGGGTTTGTTCTAAGAACGACTTTATTCTGGTGTAACTGTAGGAATGGTTCTTGTATTGTCAATGCCTGTAATTCACTTACTCTCCTAAGTGAGGTAATGGCTATAAGGAAAGCCACCTTCCATGAAAGGAATTGTATTTCACACCTATGCATAGGTTCGAAAGGTGGGCCCATTAGTCTGGTGAGTACTACGTTGAGGTTCCAGACTGGGGAAGGTGGTAACCTTGGTGGAATGACTCTTTTGAGGCCTTCCATAAATGCTTTTATCGCTGGTACTCTGAACAGTGATATGTGCTGCCTGTTTTGTAGGTACGCTGCTATAGCTGCTAGATGTACTCTGATAGATGTGTACGCTAGATTACATTGCTGTAAGTGTAATAAGTAGCAAATAATCTCCCTTGTTGATACGTCCAGAGGGTTGATATTGTTGTTAGTACAGTGTATAGCAAACCTCTTCCACTTAGCTGCATAGCACGCTCTGGTGGTAGGACGTCTTGCTTGTTTAATTATCTCCATGCAATTTGGGGGTAGATCTAAGTACCCAAATTCTAGGATTTCAGGAGCCAGATCGCTAGGTTCAATTGTGTGGGATCTGGGTGCATTATTTCTCCATGGTTCTGTGTAAGGTGCATGGGTAGAATTCGTAGCTTTTGATGTGGCACTTGTGAGAGTTGCAGGAGCGTGGTGAACCACGGTTGTCGTGCCCACGTGGGTGCCACTAGTATCATGGTCATTGAGTGTTGTTGCAGCTTTCTGACCACTAATGGGATTAGTGGGAGAGGGGGAAAAGCGTATGCAAATTTGTTGGACCAATTTATCCATAACGCATTGCCCTGCGACAGGTGGTGTGGGTACCTGGACGCGAAGCTTTGGCATTTTGCGTTCTGATGAGTGGCAAAGAGGTCTATCTCTGGTTGTCCCCATCTTTGGAAGAATGGCTGCAGTATTTGTTGGTGCAGTTCCCATTCGTGTATTTGTTCCGACTGTCTGCTTAAGATGTCTGCTATCTGGTTTTGGACTCCTGGTAGGTGTTCGGCTAACAGGTAGATGTTTTGAGGAATGGCCCATCTCCAAATTTCCTGTGCTAGTTTGGATAGTTGGAGAGTGTGTCCCCCCCTGTTTTTTAATATAATACATTGCTGTCATGTTGTCTGTTCTGATCAGGACTGCTTTATTGGTAACATGCATTTGGAAGGCTTTTAATGCTAGAAACACTGCAAGTAGTTCTAGATGATTGATGTGCAGTCTTCTTTCCTGCACACTCCACCTTCCTTGTACTGTGTATTTCTCCATATGTGCTCCCCATCCTGTGAGCGATGCGTCCGCTGTTATTGTCACCTGTGGAATTGGTTCTAGGAACGACCGCCCCTTGGCAATGTTTGTTGTGTTCCACCACTTCAGAGAGCGGTGTGTGCGGTCGTCTACCAACACCAGATCTGTAATCTGCCCTTGAGCCTGATTCCACTGTGTCGCTAAACATTCTTGTAGCGGGCGCATTTGTCGTTTGGCATATGGTATTAGCAGTATGCAGGATGACATCATCCCTAATAGCTGCATGAACACTCTTGCTGGTAGTAAGTGTTGTGGCTGGAATCTTTGAATGATTGTTACCATTGTTTGGATCCTGACTGGGTTGGGGTATACTTTGGCTTTTTCTGTGTCTATAGTAGCCCCCAGATATTGTTGAACCTTGCTTGGTTGTAGGTGTGACTTTGTGTAGTTCACCGTGAACCCTAGCTGGTGTAGTAGCTGAATTGTCTTTTGTGTGTTTTGAAGACATTCCTCTTGTGACTTGGCCTTTATTAGCCAGTCGTCCAAGTGTGGAAAAGTAAATTTTGCCATGTTCTGTGTCCCTACGCGTCCTCCATCATATGTTATGTGTGCATGATTAATATGCATATGTATTTCCCATGTTCGATTAAAGACGCAATTATAGTTGTGTCCACCTCTAGTATGCCTGTTTCCAGTTCTCGTGAAAACTACGAATACCAGGCCTATGTAAAGCTACGTTGCCACGTTTCTCAGTGTGCACGTTATTTCATTGTAAAGTCCCCGTTTCTAGGCCTCAAAAGGGCCTGGACACCAGATTCAGCTCCTGTCTCCTGAAGCCCTCGCTGAGGAGCGATACAGCCCCCACCTGTATTCCTGATCCTTCACTTACTTCCTGCCTCGCAGTGCCCGGTTCAGCCTGGCTCTGCCTCTGAGTCTGCCAAGAGTATGTTATGATTCTAGTTATCAGTCCAGCCCTCCTTCTCTGCATTCCTAAAACTACTGAATCGCATCAATAGTTACCGTCATAGTCTAGCCTTTACGTCTCCATGTTAGAGAAATACTGTATTTAATGGTCATTTAATATTCTTCATCACGCACTACATGTAGAATAATGCATGCACCAGTCTTAGAGTCTGTTAGCCTTTCCCCTCCTGACTTCTAGTTTATATCAACATGTTCTCTAAACATAAGATACTAGATAGGGTTTAGGTACATGTCGCCCTGACTCTCCAGACTTCAGTCTCTGCTCCTAGCACAGAGTTCGTAGCCCCCAGCTTCTCCTAGTAACACGTCATTGCCAGTTTGCGCGCACCATCAGGTTAGAGGTCCCGGCTCCTTAGGTAGCCCCCTCCATGTTTCCGCCCCATTCATGACATATTCTGTTACGTTTGCATCACATGTCTATGTATACGCCCTGTTACACCTACTTTCACCCTTATCTTTCGCGACTGCTACGCGTCACACCCTTTGCTCCACCCACTGCTCCGCCTATCATATGTACTGTAATGCAACTGTTTTAATATATATATGCCTGTGTATTGTTATTAAATGTTACGCCAGTCCTTTCCCCAGAGCGCGCTCATCCCAGATCCTGCCCGGCAGCTGTCGGGGCCCCCCTGTCAGGCCCTGCCATCCTATTCCTATGCAGGTTGTCCTGTCCCTGTCCTTTATGCTGTAATAAACCTGCAAAACTCCTACTACCTCGAATCTTGACTCTTATTTATTGAGCTATCTGTTATTCATTTATCCATTCAAAAATAGAGGTATTATTTATTTATTTACCACATAATGGCGCCCGAATAGGGACTTGCCCTTTCCCCACGCGCCGGTGAAGCCACGCCGGCCCCCTGACCCTCTGCAGCCGTGACGGAACCATACCGTGCACGTGCAGATATTTCTGCTTCTAGTATCCCTCAGGCCCACGGAGGAGACGGAGGTGGCGGTCCAGCATCCAGACGAGGCGGTGGAGGAACGCGGCGAGTCCCGACCAGAGCCCAAGCCGAGAGTCCAAGGTCCGAGGTATCCGGAGGCCCACCCGTAACAGAAGTCCGAAGTTCGTCCGTCCGGCGTCGAAGCAGTCCAGTCCAGTCCGAGGCCTTCCGTTCTTGCTGCCCGGTGAGTACCGTTGCTGGGGTAGTATCTAGACAGGGTCAATCTAAATTGTCTCTGGTCCGATGGGTCTGGGTACGCAGATCTGAAACGAAGTGTTCACCTAGGTGGATACGGGTCTTGATGCGTCCCTTTATGGGACCGGTATGTTCCGTGCTGTTTCAGCAGCGCATCCAGTAATTCTAGTCTGTTCCGTTCTCGAGAAATTCATGTATTCTGTTCTCAGTGTTCCAGGTAGTATTCTGTTCGAACTGTTATTCTGAATGTTATTCATGTATTTTAATGTCGTGGTATGAGTGTGAAGTAATTATCGTGTTTATTGTGTATTGTGTTGTGTCCAGATTATAGTTCAGTCATGCCGCTCTTTTCGAGATTGCGTCAGTTAAAAACCAGAAAAGGTCTGCTAGAAGAAGCAGTTCCTGTCCCGCCTAGGGACAGTCCAGGTCATTTTATGTATCAGAAGCATGGCATAAGTGCCATATTATATCTAGATTTATGGGTAGAGTATACCAAACAGTTAGAAGAAAAGTATAGATGGCCTGTATCAGGCACATGGGATGCCGAGTGCATCATGCGAGTAGAAGAAGCATTATGGAAAAAGAAAGCCAGACAGTCACAGAAAGACGCCATCGAGTTATGGCGCAAAGAATCTCATAAAAGAACCGAAAAAGAAATCAGAAAGTCAGAATTAAGTAGAGAATCCTTAGAGCGAGCACAAGAAAAAGAATTAATCGAGATAGGTGAACGAGTTAAAACTGAACAGTCAGACAGACAGAGGCATGCTCTTATTAAGGGTATGTATCCTCTTCTTGCCGAGGGCTTGCCAAAAGCGACCCCGGAGGCATCCAGTAACTTTCCGCCACCCTTAGTTCCGACCAAGCTACGTCACAAACCGACCGCAGCTGATATTTTCATTTCGTCCTATTTGGACGACACAGTCCCAGAATATGCAAATCCCGCTCCGCCAGTCCCTGTAAATCAGGCACTTCCCGCTCCTCCAGACACCGGAGTACCTGTTACGGTACCCCCGGTCCAGCCCGCCATACAAGTCCAGCCTGCATTTCCATTTCCCACTCTGCCAGGACGAAGAGCATCAGTAGACGACTCTAGTTTAGGGGCCGCAGGGGGAGGTCCTCCCCAGACCCCGCCGCCACACAAGCGTTTAACGTTAGTCGAATTACATGCACAAGCGTCACAGCGTACGCCCAGACATCAGTCTGTTGCAGAAATAAGAAAAGCCCTTACCGAATGTGGCTATGATCCAGTCCCAGGCGAGGATAATATGGTTTTATATTCATTACGCGTAAGAAAAGTGACCGAGTATCTAGTCACCCTACCAGATATGAAAGAAGATCTAGACAGAATATATCGTTTCATCCGTACAGGGGATGATCCAGAAAGTATTAGTGAAGTCATGTCTCAAAGGAAAGCTGAGATCCAGCTCATGATATTAAAGTTCCTGATTAATTGTCTAATAAGAGAACAAGATTCCCCGACTAAAGATCAGGCCGAAATGAAAATCCTGACAAGGTGGAGTGATAATATAGCCGAGGGTAAGCACAAAACTATCAATAGTATAGAGAGTATGTACAAGAAAATTCGTAAGGAAATAATAAAGTTACACGAACAACGTAAAGCAGCACAAGTAAACGAGAAAGAAAATGACTCTTCTACTGAAGAGGTAGAGGACGAGAATCCCACCAGAATAGCGTATGTAGGAAAATCTAGATTTCCAGACCGCCATTTGCGCCTAGAACACAAGTCGGTTTTACATCATCCAGCACCAGAACAAGGTTCTCTGGAACAAGTATTTCAAGCTACCGATCACATTCTGAAGTCACGAATCGGTTACAGTGAGTTAAGTACTATGCATGAACAAGAACTAGTCCGATCAGCAGTCTGATGGATTACTGATTCTACCACTTTTCCAGACGAAATAGTGGCACAAATGTTTCTGAAATTGCCCCCAGCCGAGCAACGACTGGCGGGTATGTATATGATCCAGCACCTCATTACATTGTATGAGGGTCAACATTCTGATCCAGGTCCGTTACACGATGTCCTGAACGAGTTACTCCAGTATAAATGGAAAGGTTTAGGTACTGATTTAATTAGTGTCATTCTAGAACAGCGCCACAAATACAGAACGTTTTTGAACCCGCATTTTGTTCATGTCTCACCCCCAGAAAGTAAACCCTTTTACATAGACAGACAGAATCCGTTACGAGAAGTGCATCCAGTTAAGACAGAGGGTGGTGAAATGCAACGAGTGTTTGTTTACACCCCTATCACAAAGATGGAACTCTTAGAGATGAAAAAGTTAATTCCCTGTCATGATAAAGATCCAGCAGGGTTCCACCGAGAATTAAAAGACATGCTCCGTATGGGAGAATACACGTATCCAGATATTATTAAAATGTTAAAGGTCCTGTTGCCCGCAGGGGTATATGAGAAACTCAAAGAAAAAGAATGGGAGGTGGGAGAGAAAAAGATCGATTGGGCAGTTCTAGAAGCTGAAGATAAGGCACGAGTACCAGGTACCGGTATTGGAGATAAATGTAAAGAATTACCTGAACTGTTAATACAAGTGTTGCCTAGATTATTAGCAACTAAAAAGGAAGACTGGGATGCAATCTCAGCATGTAAACAGAAACAAGACGAAGACACTAGTGATTTTTATTCTAGATTTGAAAAATGTTTTATTATCAACAGTGGCCTCAAGACAAGTAGCGAGTCATACCCTCATCTTTTTGTTACTAAACTAGTCGAGAATTCAAGTCCACAAGTTAAGAATCGAGTTTTGAAAGTCGAAAGTACCTGGCAAGCTAATACCCCGTCCCAGATGTTACAGATGCTTCAATACCACCAGAATAGAATCAGAGAAGAGCAAGATCATGAGAGAAAACGTATGAAAGACACGAAAATGAAAGTACTAGTTGCACAATCTGTTCCTCAAGACAGTCAGAAGAGGGGACCAAATCAAGCCAGTCATCCTGCAGCTCCCGTTAAAGGGAACTGCAACTATTGTAAACAGCCAGGTCATTTTATAAACGAGTGTGCAGTTCTGAAACACAACATAGCTACCGGTAAGACTAAAGAAAGACCACGTCCGCCTAGACAAGAGCAAGTTTCACAGACTTCTCAGCCACAGAATGCACAACAGACAGTTACTGTACCGCAGCCCATCGCTGCAACACAGCATGTTACACAGCAGATGTACCAGTATGCTCAGTCAGAGTATCCAGAGTATCAACCGTATTCATGAAACAGCCTAGAGAGGGAGGTAGGCTTGCCTCTCATCGAGATACCTGTAGATCAAGAAGGTCCCTATGTTCACAGTCAAGTATTAGGGAAAGACAGAAAGTTTCTGATTGATACAGGGGCAAGTAGGACCACCATCAGTCACGCCGAAGTTCCAGGGGCTCCGCTCTCAGGCTCTAGAAATGTTTCCCTTGGATTTTCAGGAAAACCTATTGTAAATGAAATATCAAAGCCAGTTACTCTAGAAGTAGGTCCATTGTCCCGCACTACTGATCTGTTACTTACTAAGTCATGTCCAGAAAATCTATTAGGCATTAAGACACTGAAAGAATTAGGTGCAGTTATATGCTGTTCCCCAGAGGGAATACGATTGTTCCTACGTGACTTCAAGGGTCACTATGTATTACGAGATTTTGATCCGAGATTGTCTAATGTCCCGCAGCATCTATGGGCGCAAGGTCCAACTGATGTTGGTTTTATGCAAATCACACCCCATCGTGTGACTCTCAAGCCAGGTGTAGTGTTACCACGAATCAGACAGTACAGATTGCCACCTGAGGCTGTAGCAGCCTTATCCAAAATTATTGACGAGCTCATGGCTCAAGGAGTAGTGGTAGAAACTGACTCCAATGTATGCAATTCTCCGATCATTCCTGTTATGAAACGTACTGATCCAAATGCACCTCCAGTATATCGTTTAGTGATTGATCTCCGAGAGCTTAATAAATGTATTATTCCCCAGTACCCAGTTGTCCCAGACATTTCTTCCCTGTTGACAGCCATTGATTCCGAAGCCTCATTTTTCACTGTCATAGACCTCAAGAACGCATTTTTCAGTGTCCCCATTCATCCAGACAGCCAGTTTCTTTTCGGATTTTGTTTAAATGGAAGGAGCTATATGTTCACACGCGCTCCTCAAGGTTTCACGGAAAGTCCTAGTATTTACAGTCAAGCACTCAAGAGACAACTAGACAATATTCACATGCCAACTGACACTGCCCTGCTCCAGTATGTCGATGATCTACTGATCACAGCCCGTTCTGAACGTGCTTGCGAGCGAGCCTCACTTACAGTCTTGTATTTCCTAGCCGAGATGGGACACAAGGTGTCCCCTTCAAAGCTTCAATTCTGTGTCCAGCAAGTGATCTACTTAGGACACTTACTGTCCAAGTGGGGTAGGCAGTTGACACCAGACCGTATCCAGTTAATAGCGAGTCTTCCTCAGCCCAAGACCCAGAAGGAGGTACGTGCTTTTATCGGCCTTACTTCTTACTGCAGACAATGGATTCCTCAGTATGCATTTCTAGCTAAACCACTGATACAGTTAACAACACAGGAGGCAGCCGTATCGACTGTTCTCCCTTGGACATCTGAACATACACTTAGTTTCAATGAATTAAAGAAAGCCCTATGTCAAGCTCCAGTTCTAGCAACACCGAACTACAGTAAGCCTTTTACACTTTTTGTCACAGAACGCGAAGGTACAGCATTATCTGTTCTCACACAAGATCAAGCAGGACAATACAAGCCATGTGCTTATTTTTCGAGCACATTAGATCCTGTAGCCCAGGCTCTGCCTGCGTGCCTTAAGTCAGTTGCAGCCACTGCACTTGCTATCAGACAAAGTGATTCCATAGTATTAGGACATTCCTTGACAGTACAAGTTCCACACTCCGTGGAAGTTCTTTTAAACCGAACACAGACTCAGCACTTGACAATTGCACGTTTAACAGGTTATGAATTGACACTATTTCAGCCACACATAGAAATCAGACGCTGCAACGTCCTAAACCCTGCTACATTGTTACCATCAGTTACTTTGAATCCTGCCACACACGACTGTGTGGAAGTAGTTAACATCATGACAAAACCAAGACAAGATCTGACAGATATTCCATTACCAGATCCCGACCTGACACTTTATGTGGATGGTTCATGTATGAGAACAAGTACAGGAGAACTAGTAGCCGCGTATGCAGTGACTACCGACACCGAAGTTATAGAGACACACCGCATTGACACCCTGTCTGCTCAAGCAGCAGAGCTAGTTGCTCTGACTCAAGCCTGCATACACGCCAAGAACCTGAAAGTTAATGTTTACACAGATTCACGTTACGCATTTGGAGTTGTACACGACTTCGGAGTGCTCTGGCAGGAGAGAGGTTTCATGACTTCTCATGGAACCAAGATTCAGCATGGTCTCCTTATTCAAGCTCTGTTAGATGCTATACATTTACCGACATCCATTGCTATCATGAAATGCAAAGCACATACGAAAGTCACTGACATTATTTCTCAAGGTAATGATCTAGCAGATCGCACAGCCAAGCTCACAGCTCAGACTCCAGACATTCCAGTTAACATGACACTGACACACACTCCAGATCCGACTACTTGTATGACAGTTAAGGACCCTACTCAAGATGTCATAGACATACAGTTACATGCTACTCCTGAAGAAATCAAGAAATGGTCCGAACAAGGAGGGGTCCAGACAGATCAAGGATGGGTGACGAAGGGAAAAGCCACATGGTTTCTCCCCGACTCTATGGTTCAAGTCATTATCAATACCGCACATAGTCCAGCACATTTAGGAGAAAAAGCTATGTTAGACAGTATCCAGAACATTTGGTTCAACAAGCATTTACGAGCTGCAGCCAAGCAGAAAGTCCGTACCTGTATGATATGTTGTCAGTTTAATCCAGGTAAAAGTGTCCCGGTGGAACAAGGTGGATTCCAGCCCCCTGACCACCCTTTTGAAGTCCTCCAGATGGATTACATTCAGATGGAGCGATGTCGAGGTTTCAAGTATGTACTTGTAGTTGTATGCGCTTTGTCCAGGTGGACAGAGGCATATCCAGTCCCAGATTACACAGCCGCGACCACTGCCAAGCAGTTGGTTCGTGAGTTCTTCCCACGTTATGGACTCCCTAGAGTCGTATATTCTGATAACGGCCAGCCATTCTCATCTGAGTTGATGAAACGTGTTTCCCTTTTGTTAGGGTACCAGTGGAAGTTCCATTGTGTACGCCATCCTGAAGCAGCCGGTCTCGTAGAGAGACATAATCAGACCCTGAAAATTCGAATTGCAAAAGTTTGTCAAGAGAAAGGTGTGGACTGGCTCATAGCTCTGCCAGTTGCCCTGTTCTATATGCGCATGGTCGCACATTCCAGATCAGGTCTGTCCCCGTATGAGGTCGTTTTCGGCCGCCCCCCTAACATGTGGGGTACTCCTAGACCCCGAAGTATTACCGATGTTTCAAGTAATATGCTGACAGATTACCTAGCTTCCTTGATGTCTGCCCTCAACTCTTGTCGTTCACAGGTTGCCGCCGCATTTCCAGACAATACCGAGGTGGCACCGCATGAAATCGTTCCCGGATCCATGGTCCTAGTGCGAAATTTCGATCGCTCAAGTCCGCTGGAGCCTCGCTGGAAGGAGCCCCGACAGGTCCTCCTGGCCACCCGTACAGCCGTGAAGTTGGAGGGACGCAAAGGCTGGGTGCATCTTTCACACATCAAAAGATTTTATGGATTGAAGCCAGTCTCAAAGAACATTTCCCAGGATTTAAAGGACTGCCAAAGTACTATTCTTAAGGACTGTCCCGCAAAAGACACTGTTACTGAACCCTCCCTGTTAGAGACAACTCCGCAACAGGAGTATAAGAAAAAGCTAAGGTCTAGTAAAATAAGTCAGCCAGTTTGATTGTCTAAGTCCTCCCCTAGGTGAAACGGTTAGACCGGTTTCTGACATGTATAAAATAGACCCCCATAGTGAGAGAGTTAGTCAAAACTCAATCCGATGTATCGTTTTTCTAAGTTTCGTTTTATTTCTCAGCATTATGATTTCCTGCACCAGTTATGCATTTTACTTGTATTTTCCAGTTTCTCATGTAAATAAGTCTTCTAATGTTACAGTAGAGCACACGTTTAGTGATCTGCCTCCTCATGAACTCTCTTACCGCCTCGCTATGCGTAACAATTCCTTTATCCGCATGTTACATTACTCACACCAGACCAGCAATGCCACTAATTGTTGGGTGTGTGGTCGACTCCCCCCTTTCCAGACACCGAAGGGAGTTCTGCCACTCTTTCCTTATCCATTTTCACATAATGGTTCGTGTGGAGCATGGTCCACGTTAACGTCATCCTTAACAGATATGTCTTTCCTTAACAGTACATGTTTCCCAGACAAGCAAGGTCTTCCCCACAGAACAGGGTTAGATCTAGAGAATGAAGTTTACAATTTAGGTAATTATTCTTCGAATTTTATGGTCCTGAATGTTCAGTCTGATTCCACTCCAGACTTACCTGCTATTTCAGTACTACCAGTCAAAGGCGAATTATGTGTCCGAAATAATGGTTCCGTACATGTAGGCCATAGCGATTGTACTACTATTGTCAAATATAGTGACAGTGGGAAATCTATTTTCAAAGCTTCACGTCATTCTTATTTTATTTGTGGTCAAACCGCATATGTTCGTCTGCCCCTCGATTGGGAGGGAACCTGTTACATTGCCTTCCTACTGCCACCAGTTTTCCTAGCCCCATCTGATTATCACAGAAACACACATCTAGTACACATTAGACATAGAAGGGAGATTGAGTCCCCAATTGTCGATTATACTGAAACTGCTCTAGAACAGTATACAGATTTCAATAGAGGTTTCTTCTTCTTTATAGGACCTATCCAGAACAGTAAGCTAATCCGTAGGTTAACCAGAACCCTTGAAGCTGTAGTAAATGAGACTGCCTCTGCTCTAGGTAACTTAACTGAAGAGCAATCTGCTATGAGATTTGTCGTTTTACAGAATCGTCTCGTCCTTGACGTCATACTGGCCGATAGGGGCGGGGCCTGTAGAGTCATCGGATCTAGTTGCTGCATTTTCATTCCAAATAACGCGCCGTCTGTTTATTCAGCTATAACCAGACTCCATAAAATTGCCCATCTGTTACACCAAGATCCAGGCACCTGGACATGGTCCGGTTGGTTCTGGAATATAATTTCCGCTTGGGGATGGAAAGTCTTGTCCTTTCTAGGTATTGCAGTAGCGATCATATTCAGCTGCTGCCTCTGTATACAATGTGGCCCTGCGATTTGCGGCATTTGTGCTACCTCTTGTATTCCTAGTCCCAAGCCCCGTTCTAAATCCCGTTCCCAGACAATTCGAGACGAGCAAATGATACTGTATGAAATGATAGATGGTATCATGAATATTGATGTTTCCTGATGGAAACGTAGTGACAAGGAGGGAATGTGGAAAAGTAAATTTTGCCATGTTCTGTGTCCCTACGCGTCCTCCATCATATGTTATGTGTGCATGATTAATATGCATATGTATTTCCCATGTTCGATTAAAGACGCAATTATAGTTGTGTCCACCTCTAGTATGCCTGTTTCCAGTTCTCGTGAAAACTACGAATACCAGGCCTATGTAAAGCTACGTTGCCACGTTTCTCAGTGTGCACGTTATTTCATTGTAAAGTCCCCGTTTCTAGGCCTCAAAAGGGCCTGGACACCAGATTCAGCTCCTGTCTCCTGAAGCCCTCGCTGAGGAGCGATACAGCCCCCACCTGTATTCCTGATCCTTCACTTACTTCCTGCCTCGCAGTGCCCGGTTCAGCCTGGCTCTGCCTCTGAGTCTGCCAAGAGTATGTTATGATTCTAGTTATCAGTCCAGCCCTCCTTCTCTGCATTCCTAAAACTACTGAATCGCATCAATAGTTACCGTCATAGTCTAGCCTTTACGTCTCCATGTTAGAGAAATACTGTATTTAATGGTCATTTAATATTCTTCATCACGCACTACATGTAGAATAATGCATGCACCAGTCTTAGAGTCTGTTAGCCTTTCCCCTCCTGACTTCTAGTTTATATCAACATGTTCTCTAAACATAAGATACTAGATAGGGTTTAGGTACATGTCGCCCTGACTCTCCAGACTTCAGTCTCTGCTCCTAGCACAGAGTTCGTAGCCCCCAGCTTCTCCTAGTAACACGTCATTGCCAGTTTGCGCGCACCATCAGGTTAGAGGTCCCGGCTCCTTAGGTAGCCCCCTCCATGTTTCCGCCCCATTCATGACATATTCTGTTACGTTTGCATCACATGTCTATGTATACGCCCTGTTACACCTACTTTCACCCTTATCTTTCGCGACTGCTACGCGTCACACCCTTTGCTCCACCCACTGCTCCGCCTATCATATGTACTGTAATGCAACTGTTTTAATATATATATGCCTGTGTATTGTTATTAAATGTTACGCCAGTCCTTTCCCCAGAGCGCGCTCATCCCAGATCCTGCCCGGCAGCTGTCGGGGCCCCCCTGTCAGGCCCTGCCATCCTATTCCTATGCAGGTTGTCCTGTCCCTGTCCTTTATGCTGTAATAAACCTGCAAAACTCCTACTACCTCGAATCTTGACTCTTATTTATTGAGCTGTTATTCATTTATCCATTCAAAAATAGAGGTATTATTTATTTATTTACCACACAAGTACGGGAAGACATGTATTTGTTGTCTTCTTAGGTGAGCTGCCACTACTGCCAGGCATTTTGTGAACACCCTTGGTGCCGTTGTGACACCAAACGGAAGGACTTTGAACTGATAATGTTGTCCTTCTACCACAAACCTGAGGTATTTCCTGTGGGCTTTGTGAATTGGGATATGAAAGTAAGCGTCTTTTAGATCCAGTGTAGAAAGAAAGTCCCCTTTCTTCAGTAAAGGAAGTACCTGTTGGAGCGTGACCATGTGGAAATGTTCCGAATTTATGTATGCGTTGAGAGGTCTTAGGTCCAGTATCGGCCTTAGAGACCCATCCTTTTTGGGAATTAGGAAGTATAGGGAGTATACTCCTGTTCCTTGTTGGTGCTGTGGAACCTTCTCTATGGCATGCTTTCCTAGTAGGGATAGTACTTCCTGCTTTAATAGTGTCAGGTGATCTTGTTTCATTGGACGCTGTTTGGGGGGGATGTTTGGTGGGGTAGATGTGAGTTCCAGGCAATAACCATGTTGGATAATTTGTCTCACCCACCTGTCTGATGTGATGTTTTCCCAGACAGGTAGGAACTGTGATAGGCGTCCCCCGACCGGTGTTATAGGGTCTGGGGGGAGCTGTATGAAGTCACTGCTTTGGGGTTGGAGAGTTGCGGTTGTTGTTGTTTCCGCGACCTCTACCCTTGTTGTTGTTACCTCTGTAGCCACCTCTAGAATTACCTCTGGGTGATGTAGGTGTAAAAGAGGTTTGTTGCTGGCTTGTACCTGTATTTTTGGATCCTCCTCTATAGGTGGACCTACGAAAGGAACCTCTTTGTGTTGGCTGTTGCAATGCTCCCATTGATTTAGCCGTTTCGGTATCTTTTTTCATCTTTTCTAAGGCCTCATCTGTCCCTGTGCCGAAAAGTGTTTTCCCATCAAAGGGTTGGTTCAGTAACGATGTTTGTACCTCTTGTTTGAACCCCGATACCCTGAGCCATGCATGTCTCCTTAACATGATGCTTGTGTTTGTAGATCTTGCTGCAGTGTCTGCCGCGTCTAGGGCGCACTTTATTGAAGTGTTAGTGATTAACTTCCCTTCTTGTATGAGTTGATCTGCCCTCTTTTGATGTTCTTTAGGGAGATGTGTGATGAGTTTTTCTAACTCATCATAATGCGCTCTGTCATATCTTGCAAGTAGTGCTTGCGTATTAGCTATGCGCCAGCTGTTTGCCGCTTGAGATGCTACTCTCTTGCCAGAGGCATCTATTAGCTTAGACTCTTTGTCAGGAGGTGGAGCTTCTCCCGTAGATAAAGAGTTTGCTCTCTTACGAGCGTTTGTGACCACTAGTGAGTCTAGAGGAATTTGTCCTTTAATGTATATTGGGTCTTTTGGAGCTGCCCTATATTTTTTATCGATTCTTGGGTTCAGTACCCTAGCCCTCACTGGGTCTTTGAACATCTCTGATGTATGACTGAGAAGGCCCTTAAGCATTGGTAGTGTTCCTGATGTCCTTTGTGCAGTAGGTAGTGTTTCTAATAAGAAATCCTCTATTTGAGGTTCTGCGTGTAGTTCTACCTTGTGATATGTTGCTGCTCTATTAATGAGTTGCGCAAACCCAGTATTATCATCAGGAGGTGAGGGTTTTGAAGGATACAATTCAGGGTCGTTATCGTTATCTGACCCTACATTGTACTCTTCCCATGGGTCTGCCTCCTCTGGGATTGTGTCTTCATCATCCCCAGGATGTTCCCCCTCCCCTGTGTCGCTCTCTACATCTGTTGTAGGTGTAGATGGTCGTGTGGGAGGAATATTTGTTCTATTGTGAGGAAGAGGAGAAGATGGTGTGTGTCTAGGTTTTGGAGAATGAGGTTGTATTTGTCCCCATTGTTCTCTTCTTCGGATGAGTTTTGTCGTCCGAATGTTCATTCTTCCTCTTTTTAGGTAGTTCTGTGACTACCTTGCCAGTTTTTGGATCAATAAACAGAGTCTTTTGTTTAGGATCGGTCTTGTATTCCTGTGTCGGTACCGCAGTTTTCGGGTCCGAAAGGTGTTTTTTCTTCTGACTGTCCATTTGTATTTTCGGCAGCGAGATTTTATTCGGATCCGATGTCTTCGGTATAGAAGATGTCCCCGGTGTCGAGGGTGTTTTCGACGTCGAAACATGTTTCGGTGTCGACATGGACTGCTTCGACTTCGAGCTTTCCTTGACTTGGAGCTTCGGTGTCGATGTGGCCCGTTTGTCGGAGCCGCCATGATGGGAGACCGAGTGTTTCGGTTTCGGTTTCGTTGCCGGGCTCGAAGGCGGGGCGTCGGAAACTTTTTTCGGTTGTCTGACCGGGCTCGACACCGTGCGGGGTCTGTTTTTTGGTAAAGGGACGTCGTCACTCACGGTTTGTTGGACGTCGATTTCCTCGACGTCGGACTCGTCCGCTTCAGACCCCGCCTCGTCGGCCTCTTCTTCCTCCTCTTCTGGGTGCTGGTCCTCAAACAGCTCCGGGATTGCCTGTGACTGCATTCTCGATACCTCGTGTCTTCGGGCTCGACGGTTTCTAATCGTCGATTTTGAAGAGAACGCTGCACAGGCCTCACAGTCCCTGGATTCGTGTTCAGGGGACAAGCAGAGGTTGCACACCTCGTGTAGGTCCTTGTGTGGGAACTTAGCACCACACGTTGGACATTTTTTAAATGGAGTCCTTTCCATGGACCCCGGGCTGGACTACGTCGATTTTCTCGTAGTCGTCGTCCTTCGAAACGCGTCGGTATGGAAGTGAAGTCGCGTTCGATAACAATACCGTCGAATTGGAAAGGGTTACG
Organism: Lissotriton helveticus; assembly: GCF_964261635.1. NCBI lineage: Eukaryota > Metazoa > Chordata > Amphibia > Caudata > Salamandridae > Lissotriton > Lissotriton helveticus. The sequence goes on along the minus strand of NC_136068.1, from coordinate 182,195,530 downwards.
CGCCGAATATAGCCTTCTTTATCGAAGTCGGTCCGGAGCGCTTCGATCCTCATCCGAACCCGATGGCGGAAAAAAACAATCTATGGATGGAGCCGATGCCCATGCGCACTAACACCAAGAGGAGGAGTCATCTATGACGACAAAGACTTCTCCAGAAGAAAAACAAGTGCAATCATCCGAGCCCAACACCAGATGGCGATCTATTCATAAATGTACCATCTGCAGCCCATATGCCTCGAACCTTGAAATTTCAAACTAACTAGAGCACCCAAAAAGAGTTCTGTAAAAATTATGCTAAGCAAAGTCGTTACTATGGCTGGCAAGGCCCACGTGTGCTACTGTAGGATAAAGGGTCAGGGGAGGAAGGCAACTCTAATCTGATGCGCGGTACAGCGCTAAATGCCACGTCACAGAAGCTTTCATGTAATTTGAACTTCTGGCGTCAGGTAATATTGCCCAGCCTGTAATGTCGCAAACATGACAAAGGCTGTAACGTGTACTCTGACAAACCACATGCCACGGCTACAGCCTCTCCCTGAACAACAAGCCTGCATCTTATTTACCAAGACTATTTACAGGCATGAAATGGGAAACCTACGGACGGCCCTTTGTTACACCGATTTAAAAGTTGCATTTTCCTTGAATCGCAAGTATACTTCAAGTTGTCTTGCATGGAACAATGCGGTCTGCCTCATTCGCATGAAGTCAGAGCCCAGAATCTCTCAAACTATGTAGCGTCAGGTAATATTGCCCAGCATGTAATGTCGCAAACATGACAAAGCACACGGCCTGGTGGCCGTGAAAGTAAAAGTACCGCCGGCAGGCCGGCCGTGGGCAGTGAATAATTAGCGGAGGAGAAATGCGGCTGGTGGCACAGGCGGCGGGGCAGCGGAACCCTTTCATGTAGCTCACGGCCTGGCGGCCGTGAAAGTGCAAGCAATTAGGGGGGAGGAGAAGTGAGGCCAGCGCGCACTGCGCACGCTGGGGAAGTCTGTGGGAGGGAGGCTGATGGCTTTGATGTGGGAAAATGCGCGTGCTTGTGTTCACGTGATTTCACGTGAACTGTTTGAAATCCGGCCCTTGGTTTGAGAACTTATTTTGCACACTAAAATTCTCCCCTATCTCCATTCCTGCGGAATGGGATAGGCTCGACCTAAAAAAGAAGGACCTCTATACTACTACGTCGGTATGTTTGGTGAAAAGGGGTAGTTTTTAAAGCAAGTCACCCACATTGTCCATCTTTAAGCAACCCAGAATGGTGCTGTAACTGTCGAATGGCTTGTGATTGCCTTCTGTTAGCTCTCAGAGGCGTGAGGCGTCAGTAGGATACAGGCCACTGGGAGAGCTATGTTTAGCAGGTGAGGTTTTCAGTCACTGGTGTCTCCAACACTCCAAGCTGGTCATGTGGTATGACACCTGGTTTCTTTCACACTTCGACCTGGAAACATTTCATTATGTCTTGTTAGTGTCTGTAGTAGTTCTGACATAGGGAAATGTAATGTAGACCACCCAGGGGCATGATTTGGAGAGAGCAGGGCTTATTGGGTTAAACTATTGTTGGACTCTGGCAGGTGTTTCTCGACAGAGAGCACTGCAGAAATGCACCTTTGATGTTCCCGTTTGGCCAGGATGCGAGTAAAGAGCTGAAGGAATGGAGTCTGTTTACTTTGACGTCACATATTACAGCCCTAAGTCGCAAACTACTAAATATAGATAATAAAACCTAAACTAAACATACAAATTAAACAGAAATCACACAACAGAAGGGAAAAGAAAATACATGCAGTAGGAAACAAAAAGAACTAAACACATCAGGAAGAGAAGAAAAGTAGAAGGGAAACAAGGGCAGTAATGGAAATAAAAAGGAAATGCAACAAGAGTGTAAAACAAGAAATTAGGTAGAAATGAGACAATGGGGGAGAAAGCAAGAAAGGAAACTAGAAAGAAAACGCTTTGGTTTGTCAATAAAAATATTTTTTGCAAGCTTCATTACAGCACTGCACAGGTACAACATGGACAGCGGCAGCACAATCTTCCCTTTGTTGAACAGCAGCAAATGTGCCTAAGTAGCATCACACCGGTCAGTCCTTTTTAGATCTTGGTTCTAGACCACGCATGCGACGTCTCAAAGAGACATGTTGCATATACTTTGTGGGCTTCAGTCCACCCATAGGCTTCCCATTTGCTGGCTTCATCCTCGCTCTTATATTCTTTCACTATTTATCCATGGCATGCATGCGTCATGCCTCAATGTATTTCGCCCTCTCGGAGAGCATGGACTACTTACTACTAGACATCCACTGTTTCCATTTTAGGAAGTGTTTTAGGACCTACTTTTTTGGTTGTTTTGAACACTTAATACAAGAACCCATGTTTTCAGTCGTTCAGAGTTCCGTTTCTCTCAACACGCCTGTAAATCTTGTTCTCATCTCATCACATTTGCTCTGACTACAAACGGAGAGGTTTTTTTTTTGCTTATCTCCTGGTGTTGGTTGCCCGTCCCCAACCCCATCCCCTCCCTGGAATCACTTTAGATATGGAAACTATGTCCTCGTCTAGGCATGTTAAAACAGGGTGAATATCCATAACCAAACATAACCCAGACAGTGGGTGTAAATTAAGACTGCTTCCATTTAGCAATAAGTGCAGGAGGCAGCGCTAGGTTTAGGTTCTGCATTAGAATTTTTTTTTTTGCTGTAACAATACCTGCCAGAAATGCAGGAGACATTGATTAACAAAAAACGTTGCCACGGGCGCCATCATCATTGCTGTTTTAAGTCACTGTTTCTGCTCTATGGTAATGTTTTCCTATTATGGTGGCCATTGTTGCGTCCCCTGTAAATACAGCGCCAGTCAACTGTAATCCGAGGTTTACCCACATCTGTACACCATAAAACAAGAGAGGACTTTTACAGAACCCTGAAAGGAAGTGGCTCTTTTGAAAGCAATGTCTCACAAATTCTTAGAAACCAGTGTTGATAATGTGCACCTGAAATTAAACAGAAAAAAACAATATTGTCTTTTGTAATATAATGGTATTTTCAATTTAACTCCTTGAAATTTTAAAACCCAATTCTTTTATTTCTTTCATGATAGTTTCTGAAAAATAATAACCGAAAATCTCCAGTGTAGTGTAAAATATCCTTCACATTCTAAATGCAATGCAGAGCAATGCCACATTCTGCATTTTCTCTTTCAGAGGCCGGTCTAAGCATTGAAGTGGTTTCCATTCTAGGTATGGTCAGATCAATGGCTGAACCGTGACCCTTCCTGACCCACATTGCATACAACAATGCCAACACAGTTGGATTAACAGGGTTAAGGTGTTGAGCCGAAACCCAGATGATTATATGTCCTCATCCAGATTTGTGAACGTGTTTGCACTGAGCATTTATCTCAGAGGTTGTTGTGCTTTACCACTGCCTCCACTTTACAAAAATTCTCCCTGGCAGGCACGTACCTTAAATACAGTACAGAATTAGCTATTTGCGAAGCTGTCCTTATTGAGCACCATGCCCTTTCCTTGTGTGCGCCTCCGTTTAACTATACTTCGAGTATGTGGTATATATTAAGCCCCACGCCAGGTCCTTATTCGAGGCCTTGGATTTGAACATGCAGCCGTAACAGTCTTTTTTTTGGAGGAGGGATTAATCTATGCAGGGTCTGTTACGATTTTGCCCTATACAAAAAAATGTATTATATATGTAAGTGCCTTATTTTGCTATTCCTATGCTTGGTCAGCTTTGCATGTTTACTTAAAATTAATCAGTAAGGTTATTCAAAGGAATTTGTGCTTACTTATTGCCCTTCAGATACAAGGTGCCCAATTAGTGGTGGTTCAGTTTACATTTTTTACGTTGTATGCTTCAACATGTGTTTGAAGCATCCACTTTATTTCAGTAGAATAGGGTGGGGCAGGCAATTACTATGGTTGCTTCAGAGACCCCACCCAGGTTCTGACATTGTATTTTATTAGTGTATGTATACTAATGCTTTCCTACTCATTGCGTGGCCCAAAGCACCTTTTGAGTGGTTATGGAAGGTAGCAATGCAGTTTGTATCATCTACAGGCGTTTCCAACGAGTAGCTTGTGAGCTACCCGTAGCTCTTCATCTCCTTGTGAGTAGCTCTCCTGTGTACAGCCCAGCCTACTAATACAGAGCTATAGCTTGGTTGAGTTATTATATGTATACCAAGATTTAAAAGTACACACTCAAAATGAAAGTGCGAATTTTCAGAACTCAAAAGCCGATGTTTGGAGAAAAATAGTTGAATTTTAAAAATGTATTTAAAGCAATTATTTGAGCTGGAGAGACTACTCACATAATTTATTTGGTTTGCAAACTGCTGTTGAAATCACAATTGCAAAGTAGCCAATATAATGCATGCCTCAGTTTAACAGAACGCTACATGTTTTGTTAGTATTAGAATCAGCATCTGTATCAGCCAGATGCCTTGTGTAAATACCCTCGGCTTAAGGAATCCGTACATTTTGGTACTTATGCTCTCAGTTTAGTTTAGTTGAAAGGGAAAGTAACTGCCAATTTTTGGACCCTTTGTGTTGTTAAGTAACTATTTGCACCAGGATGCTGGGAGTATATTAAAGCACAGTGGTTCGATGTTCTCCAGTCACTTGCTCTATCCCCTTAGTGCAAAGGCTGCTGTGATTCCAGTGAGCACCATGTTGCGAGGTCGTGTACATCCAAAAATAGCATTTCCCTTTCCTTGTGTGCGAATGTGTAAAACATCTAGACACATACTTTCCCTAAATTTGGTGTATTGGCCATGTGTTGTTAAATACTCAGTAGAGGTCTCAAGTACACAGTGACATTGACAATGCCAATAGCTCTCAGATTGCCGAGAACTACAGGCTTTGCCGATGCTTGTGTTTTTTTTGTGTTTTTTTTTAAAGCCTAGGGCTTCCCATTGTGGTACTTACATTTGTTTTCCTTTAAACGTGGAAAGGATAGGCTCAAAGATTCCAGTGCTCCAGGTTAAAAATCTACTGCTGGCTGAAGGTTGAGGTGAGCAAGTAAGGCTTGTTCGTAATGTCAGACTTTGTTCTATGTGGATAGACGAGCCAAAGACACACAGTGTCCAACATTACAGATACTACTCTTTTCTAACGCCAATGCAAATAAAATAAAATTTAAAAAAACTACTAAGCCCAAACATGACAGATAAACACATGATCTGAAACAGTGCTTTCATAATATTTGGCTGCAGTAAGGCTGAGCCCCAATGTATGCGTCTCACAGCAGACCTGTAGCACAAGTTACTTACCATCTGTAACAATATATTTGTAAGAAACATTAGTAGTGATAGATTCCTTACCTTAGAATTACCTCCAGGCGTCCGACTGGATCCGGAAAGTTTTCATCAGCAGTACCTTTGCGCGTCAGAAGGTGGCGTTGTGCGACTGTGTCTGGCTTTGGCGCCATGGTCGCCGAAATGACGTTGCGCCAACTACTTAGACGCCGCTGTCAGTTCTGTACACGACTTTCAGCGCCAGGAACGCTGAGCCATGCATGATACTGACCACTGGTGCCATGAAACTAGGGCCCTGGAAGGGATGACCTTACCCCTAGAAATCAGTTTGCAGAACAGGGGGAAGATGAGTGGGGCAGTAAGGAATCTATCACTACTAATGTTTCTTACAGATATATCATTACCGAAGGTAAGTGACTTGTGCATCTTAAAGAAACACGTAGTGACAAAGATTCCTTACCTTAGAATAGATACCCCAGCAATACCAAACCCGGTGGTGGGTCTGCGAACCAAGATCACACCAGAAAGTCCTGGAGAACAAAACGGCCACAGAAGCCATATCTCCGGACTTGGCTGTCCAGGCAGTAGTGCTTGGTAAACGTGTGCAGCGAGGCCCATGTAGCTGCCTGACAGATGTCATGCAAGGGAACTCCCCGTCCCAAAGCAGTAGTGGCTACCGTTGCCCTGGTAGAATGGCCGCGTAGCCCCACCGGAAGCTCCTTTTGAGCCAAAGAATAACAAGCCTTTATGCACAGAACGACCCACTAAGAGAATGGTCCGCTTGTGCACGGCCCGACCTTTCTTGGCGCCCACGTAGCCAACAAAGAAATGGCCATCCACCTGGAACTGATGTGTACGGTTCAGGTAGAATGAGAGCACACGTTTTGGGTCCAGACGGTGGAGCCTCTTCCTCTTTCAAGGGATGCGAAGGCGGAAATAAGGTGGGCAAAGTGATGGTCTGCCCAATGTGAAAGGCAGTAACGACCTTTGGCAGAAAAGATGGACGAGTCTTTAGAACAACTTTGTCCGGATGGACAGAGAGAAAAGGAGGTTTAGAAGAAAGAGCCTGGAGCTCACTCACTCTTCTGGCAGAGGTGATGGCAACCAGGAAAGCAGTCTTTAAAGTGAGAAGATGAAGAGGACAGTTGTGAAGTGGCTCAAAGGGAGCATACATCAGATATGTCAGAACCAGGTTCAAGTCCCACTGAGGCATTATGAAAGGACAGGAGGGAAAAGATGAGTAATGCCTTTCAAGAATCTACTTACAACAGAGGACTTGAAAAGGGATGGCTGATCTGGAAGCCGTAAAAAGGCAGAAATGGCTGAGAGATAGCCCTTGATAGTGCCCAGAGTAGATCCCTGCTGGGCCAAAGAAAGGAGGAATAGAAGGACCTCTGAAAGAGGGGCAGAAAGGGGATCCACAGCCATTGCTGTGCACCATGCCACAAATTTGTTCCACCTGCAGGCGTATACCGTCTTAGTGGAAGGACGCCTGGCTGCCAAGATTACATCATAAACTTCAGTAGGCAGGTCAAAAGATGTCAACTGCTGCCACTCAATCTCCACGCAAGGAGGTGGAGGCTGGACAGGTTCGGGTGGAGGACCGTCCCCTGTTGCTGCGACAGAAGATCCTCCCAAAGAGGCAGTCGGATCGGGAGACCGATGGCCATGCTGAGTAGCTCGGGATACCATACTCTTCGAGCCCAGTCCGGAACCGCAAGAATGACTTGATCTTCTTCAGCACTCTGGGTAGAAGTGGAAAGGCGTATAGTAGACCGCAACTCCATTCGCGACTAAAAGAGTCGCCTGGCGAGTGCCGCCTTGGAAACGCGCATAACTGATGACATTACACATTTTCTTCAGTGGCGAATAGATCTAACCAAGGCTCTCCCCACTGCTGAAAGAGACCTTTTGCCACATCAGAGTTCAAACGCCATTCGTGATCCATCATGCACTGGCAGCTGAGTTAGTCTGCCCTGGCGTTCAGAGAACCTGCCAGGTGTTGAACCACCAGGGAAATGCCCTGGAGTTCCAGCCAAGTCCAGAGGCGCAGAGCCTCCCGACATAGGAGGCACGACCCCCACCCCGCCCTGTTTGTTGCAGTACCAAATGGCGGTGTTGTTGTCCGTGAACACCTGTACCACTCTTCCCCGAACAGAGGAAAGGAATGTCTTCAGTGCAAGCCAGATCGCCAGAAGCTCCAGAAGGTTGATGTGGAGCCCGGACTCCGCCGGAGACCAGAGGCCTCTGATCTCCGCCTCTCCCATGTGGCCACCCCATCCCAGAAGGGACGCGTCCTTCTCAACTGTGTGTTCTGGGTGGGGAAGGTTGAGGTATCTGCCATTGACCCAATCGCGATTCGTGAGCCATCACTGCAATTGTCGTGCAGTGCCCTCCAAGATCTGGACGTGATCGGACAGGTTGCCCGGATGCTGTGCCCACTGAAACTTCAGGTCCCACGGCAGAGCCTGCTTATGCCATCTGGCATGATCCACTAGCAGGATGCAGGAGGCCATCAGGCCCAGGAGCTGGAGGGTCATCCTGACCGAAACCCGGGATAGAGGCTGAAAGATCGGAATCCTAGCCTGAATATCCCAGACTCGCTGCTCGGGTGGATGAACCCGAAACTGCCCCGGGTCCAGAACCGCTCCGATGAAGAGGAGCTTCTGAGAGGGAATCAGGTGAGAATCGACATGTTGATGGAAAACCCCAGCAAATGCAGGAGGTTGCAGTCTACTGCCAGGGGCGAGCCCGCCTTCAATAACCAGTCATCGAGATAGGGGAAGACTGGAACACCTGATCTGCGCAGATGAGCTGCGACCACCGCCATCACTTTCGTGAACACCTGAGGGGCACTGGTAACCCCAAAGGGGAGCACGGTAAACTGAAAGTGCTCGTGGCCTACCGTGAACCATAGGTAACACCGGTAGGCCGGCCGGACGGGGATGTATAGGAGTCCTGCAAGTTCAAGGCTACCATCCAGTCTCCAGGGTCGATGGAAGACAAGACCTGAGCTAGCGTCAACATCTTGAACTTTTCCTTCCGGAGGAAGCGGTTGATGTTCATGTGGTCCAAGATAGGATGCAGGCCCTTGTCCTTCTTGGGGACCAGAAAGTAGTGGGAATAACATCCACAACCTATTTCTGGCCCAGGAATGCACTCGATGGCCCCCTTAGCCAAGAGGGCCAGGACTTCCAGCTGAAGAAGCGCAAGATGGTCCCCCAACATGCGGTGGCACTGAGGTGGCATGGCTGGAGGTGTAGTCTCGAAGGGGAGGGAGTAGCCCCTTCGGACTATTTGCAGCACCCACCTGTCCGAGGTGTTGTTGCGCCACTGGGGAGATGATGGCGAATCCTGCCACCCACTGGCGTTTGATGGGCCTGAAAGTTCAGACTAGGAAGGCTTTGAAGTGCATGCTGCGGGGGTGGAGGTGGACTGACCTGCCCGCTGGCCCCCGGAACCGCCTTGGCGGTTCCCACATCCGCACTGAGGTTGCTGTTGCGCAGGCCTGTGGCTTTGAAATGAAAGTGTTGGGGCGCCCCTTCCGTGGCCACGAATGGAGCGAAGCGCAGAAGGCGGAGGAGGGAGAGTGGCCAACAGGCCCAAGGTCTTGGCTGTAGCCTGTGCGTCCTTAAAACGCTCCGAACGCACTATCCTCTTTGTTGCCAAAAAGGCGAATGCCATCAAAGGGCATGTCCATAAGTGTTCTGGACATCCCCTGAGAAGCCAGTTGTCCTCAGTCAGGCGTGGCGCAGAAGCGCCACCATCATGGAAATTGCCATGCCCAGCGAGTCGGCGGTATCGAGGCCACAACTAATGGTGAACTTAGCTGCATCTCGCCCTGCTGCTATAGCTTGGGAGAGTACTGTTCGGGCTTCCTCCGGAGAGGCAGGCAGTACCTGCGCAACCGTGTCCCACACAGAGTGGGAATACCAGCCCAAGAGGCATGCAGTGTTTACCGACCGCAGCCCTAAGCTGGCAGATGAAAACAGCTTCTTGCCAAGCTGATCCAGCTTCTTGGATACCCTATCCGGAGGTGCGGAAGGGAACGTGCTCTGGGAAGCAGAGGCTTGGACGACCAAGCTCTCAGGAGTGGGATGTTGGGAGAGGAAGAGGGGGTCCCCCGGAGCCGGGCGATGGCGTCGGGCCAAGTTCCTGTTCACAGGAGCCCCTGTGTTGGGCCTGGACCAAGTACCCAAAAGAACGTCATTAAACTGCAGCAAGGGCACCGAAGAGGCTGCACCGGCTGAAGCACTTCTGTCAGTGGGTTAGTCCTGATGGCCACTGTAGGGGGTTCCATTTTGAGTGCCTCGGCTGCCCTAAGCAACTCCACTGTGCAACTTGCTCCCTCCTTCGTAGCCACGGTAAAAGACAGCATGCAGAGGACAGGTGCGGTCTCAAGACCGCTGGCATCCCCCAATTCCTCTGCCCAGTACAGATCATAGTCACACTGTTGTGTGAAAGGTCCTCAGACCCCTCCCAGCCCTCCCCTTCCTCCAAAGTCTGCGAAACAGGCTAAAAATAAGGTGGAAGGACATGGGGAATAATAACCCCATCGGCGTCGGAATCGGCATCAAGCGACGCCGATCCGGCACTGTGTCCGGTTCGGGGCTGAAACCAGGACAACGTCGGAGGTGGTGCTGCGGGGGGGGTCGATGTTGGTGGAGATGTTATGAGGTCAATCGGCGTTGACCGGGATCCAAGCCCGGATCGAAGGGGGTCCTGGGCTGCCGAACCCGCCGGCGATGGGAGGGCAGGACCCCAGTCGGGCCTGGAGGTGCACCGGCGGGGCCAGGTGGCCTAAAGAGTCGGCCCATGGCAGCAAGAAAGTCTTGCACCTGAGCAGGCGTTGCTGACAGACCCAGAAGTGGCAGGTAGGCCGGCAGCGATGTCGCAGGCTCCGCCGGAGCCGCGGCACCACCCACACCCTCAGCCGCAACGAGCGAGGAGAAGTTGAAGAGCGACAACGCTTCTGCGACTTCTTTTTGGAATGCTTCGACTTATCTGACCCAGAGTGCGAAGACTTAGAACCAGACGAACGATGGGGACAGCTCTACAACCGGTCCCTCGAACTCCCACGAGTCAGGGACCTTGAGCTGCGAGGAGCCGGGGAGAGACTTGGAGTCGTGGTTGCGCCCCAGACAGCAGAGACACACGCGCTGCGATGTCCGTCACCGACATCATGCGGTGACACTCCCCGCAGTTCTTGAAGCCGGGCATCCGTACGACACCTGGAGTCGATCGACTCAAAGAATTGAGACAAAAAGCCTCGAAAAACTCAGTCAAAAAGTGACTGGGGGTACTTGCTCTTCCCGGATCTGCGCTTGCTGGCGCGGAAAAAGAAAGAACTGACAGCGAGCGAGGGTGGCGGCTAAGTAGCTGTCGCGACGTCATCTCGGCAACCACAATGCCAACGACGGACGTGGAGCCGCACAACGCCACCTTCCGATGCGCAGGGGTACTGCTGACTAAACCTTTCCTGATCAAGTTTGACACCTGGGGGTAATTCTAAGATAAGGAATCTATCACTACGTGTTTCTTTCAGCTATTCTCAGCAGGATGTTGGTGTTTTTTTTGCTGATTGTTGTAATTGCAGGCAGTGTGGTGCTGACCAGTTCGCTTTACTGTTTGTTAAGCCAGAGAAAAGCAATGAGATTAACATAAACATTCTCTCCAGCATTCGCTTATATTGAACGTTGTACTTTTTTCAGGAAAGAAACTGAGTAATGTATGTATATCCTGTAATACTTTCACCCCACCCCTCTCAAATAATAATGTTCGTACCGACACCTGTCATGTGTGTTTATATTGTACTTTGAAATTCCGGTATACTCCCTGCTGTGATACATATTGTGCATATTTTATTTTTCTTTTGTAACACATTTTTCATGTTAATGCTGTTATGAATTCAATGCAATAAAATTGAACTATCTTGTACTTTGGGCTAATCATGGACGATTATCTGCGCTCCTCTGGTGCGGTCCACTTAGTCCTGTTCCCCGGGTCTGTACAATTGGTTGCTTGCCTGTGACGTTGTTGCACCGATCTTTTAATTCCTGCTTGATGTAGGAGCAAATCGTTTCCTTGTCTGTAACTATTAATTATAGATTATGTACTTATAATCATGACTCAAACATGCCAACATGCTTTTGCCACTAGCTTAATCAGGGCAAGTCTGTTGCGTACTATTGGTCTCACTCCTTGGAAGCGTCAGTGTCTAAAGAGACAATCACCACTGAATGGATGCCGACACTGAAGACAGATTTGTCTCCCTCGCTCATACAGTCTGTCCGTTGTGGTGCCCAGCTGCGCCCACCTTGGCATTTCACAGAACACGAACAGGAAATGCTGCTTCCAGCTCCCCAATCTTTGCTCTCACAGACACAACTCACTACTTTCACGTGTCACTTTAGCATGACACACCCATCCCCTTCCTGTATATGTGACTGAACACTTCACCACATTACAAGCTGCTTCTTTTACTACGTTTAACAGAGAGGTTGGGCACTGACAAAGCCAATAGGTATCGCTCTTTTTTCATGATAATATGAATTGTCAGCTTGGTGTAGCTGCAGGGATAATTATTCCTGTACAATTGCTCAGCGCATACATGAAACAAACTCTGTAAATAGTGCCTTTTGAGCTCAGTGCAGAAAAGTACTGCAGAATTTAAATAGTGCAGTTTTCATAGGGTGCTCTATTAAGTATGGTCAGGTATAGGCGACTAGGAGAGACAGACAAGACACTGTCCCGCTGCACCCACTTCCCTCAACCCATGGCTGCACAGCACCCAGTATAATGTGCTGCATGACCACACACATACGGTCTAAAAAGCAAGACCTATTGGCTATGCCAATGCTCATTATTGTTTTGTGACAGAGAAGTGGAACAACTTTGACCGAGTGTGAGAAGGGGAGCAAGTCCTCCTTCTGGAAGGCAAAGCAAGACTACCTTTCCATGAAAGCAGTCATGAGTTTGGTTTCCCTTTCTTTAATGGCATTAGAATTTTTTATTAAGACAGACTGTGTCTCACATTTTCAGCTCAAGTGAGGATGCAAAACCCCCATAAACACTGCTTGTGGAAATTCGCTACATATAGCTAAAATGTAGACATTACACAGGTTTTAAGTTCAATGACTTGAAAAGAGACCTGCTCCACAATTTTAAAGAAAAGATCCACGGGTACTGTGTGCCTTTCTCTGGACTCTGTGTGGTGCCAACTAGCAAGGTGACCAAGTATCGCTGAAAGAAATTCCAGATCCAGTCTGGCATAATATAAATTTAACAAAAGGTTATCCAGTTGAAATCCATCATACGAAAGGCTTGTAAATTCTAATCTTCAACAGAACAAGACACGGAAGCAAGAAATAATTTCTGTACTTCATTTTAAATCACTTGCTGGCACATCACATGCAGAAAAATGGGACACAGCGAATGAACGTAAGACAAATCAGAAAGATCAAGTGAATGAACAGTGGGGATGATTTACCACATTCACAGCCCAGTCCTAGGGAGGACTAGGATTCTACTGTTACTCCACCCATTTTTTCCGAAGTTGCTCATCCTGCAGTCTTTTGGCATGGGGTCATGCCTACAACCCCAACTGGCCCATTTCTCTGAAATTAATGCACAGGTGACAGCCAACAGTTAATAAATGTTACATCATTTTAAATGTACTTTGCAATATTTAAAACTTTGCTTACCAACAGTTCCAAAATACATTTGTTTGGTCAGCAAATACCAGAATAGAAGACTTGCCGTAGCCCAGTCCCCTAGGCAAAGAATATGGCTTTTCCGTATCCTTCACTACATTAAATAAAGATACAGTGTACAAAAACACATAATTGTCCTTTTATCCATGGGTATGACACAAGCTCACCAGCCCTCATTTTCAACAGGAACTTTCTTACTCGAAAACAACTGAAGACTTGTGTGGAGGGCCCTCCCAGCATGAGATGCACATCTGGCACCATATGGTAATCCATTTTTACAGCAGAACAGTAGGATTTCACAGTCATATGTAAAGTCAAAGTGCTGGATTGCAAAATGAGGAACTACACATCGGTAAAACTATGCAAAACTGCGTGGGAGGAAAGCAGAGCTGCAAGTTAAAAAACCTGTGAATAGAAAGCACAGTCCTGGTGTTTAATTTTCGGTGTATGGAATCAGAGAGATCACCGACATAATCTATAGAAGGCATGTTGTGATGCATCCCTAATTTTAATTCAAAATCTTCTGAAAAACAAGTCTTTGCAAGTGTGTCTATATAGAAACAGTGAGAACGGCAGTGAAAAGGGTTAGAGAGTAACAGCACATTTTCAGGGGGATGGGGAATAAAATATGGTCCATCCAATAGGCAGGGAGCCGTAGAGTAAAAAAAAAAAGGGGATAAGACTTGCCATCCCTTAGGTGCCATGGCCCACACATCATTGCTTGTCTAACAAATACCCTCAAAAATCCATTCTAGTGGAGTCTTTATATTAAAGATGTGAATGCCACGTCTCCTTGGCATTTATGAAACATGTACTTTGGTCATCTGAAGGCATGTTTATCTTTCCCCACCAGTGCCTTCTATCAGAAATAAAACAGGCTCACCATTTCAGTGCAGAGATGTCCGCCCCTATTCAGGCCTGATCTGCAGGTCATTACCCAACCTTTCCATAATCCTGTATCCTCCAGAGCAGAGGTAGCTCCCCAAGATTGTTCATCTTCTTCTCCTCCTCCTCCTCCACCGCAACACCATTTTCTACTGGTTTTTGGGATTTCTTCCACATGGCCAGTATTGAATGAAGGGTGGAGCACCTTTCCTTCAGCTCAGGTCCCTCACATTGCATCAGCAGGTTTTCTAGCTCCTTACTCAAGCTCTTAATCTTGGAAAAACGTGCCTCACCTGCCTTTTGATTGATGGCAGAACACCTGATGTGGCCTAGAATATCCTGGTCTGCCAAAGTGGGATGCTGATACTTTCTCTGCCATCGTGGGCACACCATATCATCTTCCACTGGACGATTATGAACGTGCAGGATGGTCAGAATATGGCGGCAGGGAAGTCTATACCGTTTGTTGAAGTAGCAGCTGCATGTTTGACAGTCACGGCTAACCTCATGTATGTCCTCGACAAGCTTTACAGAAGTGGCAGCTTCGAACATTTTAATAATGCGACTGGACGTCTTCACCACCTCCCACTCACTTAGACATAGTTGATATGCCACCTCTGTGCAGGTTTCCTTTAGGGCATTAAGCACAGAATCATCATCTCTGAGCAATTGTTGATGGGGAAAGTGAGAGGGCACGGGGCTGTGCAGCAGTTTTGGTTGATGGCATTCTGGTTCGGGCAACTGGGTGTCCAGTTTTAGCTGCATGGATTCTTGTTCTGGTAGCAAGGGTTCCTGTCTGGGATGAAGAGGTTCCCATTCAGGTGGCATCAGTTCTTGTTGAGGCAACCGAGGTTCTGGTTTGGACAGGAATTTTCCCAGCAAGGGATCCCAATCGTTCAGTAGTGGCTCTAGTTTAGGTAACAAGGGTTCTGGCTGGGGCAGAGGCTCTGATTTGGGCAGCAGAGAGCTCGATTCAGGCAGAAAGGGGTCCCATTGCCTTAAGGAAGGTTCCAGTTTGGGGAGCAGACCTTCTGATTCAGATAGTAACGGTTCTGTTTTGGGCAGCAAAGGTTCCAGTAGCGGGGATTCTCTTTTCGGCTGCAGGGAATTGGTCTCAGGTAGAACAGGTTCTTGTTTTACTAGAACAGTGGGTTCTGATTCTGCAAGCATGGGGGAATCTTGTTCGGGCTGCAGAGTGTATTCTGGTTCAGGCTGCGCTGAGGTTTGTGATTTAGGCTGCAGTGGCTGTTCTGGTCTGGACATTGATGATGCAGACTTTGGCAACAGCTGTGCCAGTTTAGGCAGCAGCACAGAAGGGGAAGGTAAAGAGGAAATTCTCGTGCTAGACTTTGGTGGCAGGACATCAGGGGAAGGTGAAGATTTGGTTGTACTACTGTCCTTGGGTTTCCGGCCTACTTTCTTGGGAACTAAGTTTCTATGAATTAATTTTGTACTGTATAATGAACCCTGATTAAAATTCTCTAAACCTCTGGAGTTGAAGCAATCTGCATATTCCACAATGTATAAGATACTGTTTTCCAAGGATGATTGTTTGCTGTAGACACTAGTGATTTTGTGAGTAATCATCTGCAGACTGTCCATGTAGGTGCTGCAAGAATGGAGTCCCTTCTTGACATGCATGTACCAGAGCATTTCACAGGAGATCCAATGTGTCTCTATGAACTGGTGAAACTGAGGATCTAACAACTGTTTTAGCATCCTAGATAGGCTCTGTCGGTTCTCATTAGAGGGAGAGAAGACTACATCTCTCAGAGTTATCTCTAGGTATTCCCGGAAACCTGACAGCGCCCTGACCTTCTTCTCAATAAGCTGCACTGTGTGATAAACTGAAAGCAGAACTTGTGATGCTGGGAATATTTCTTGTAAAGTAGATTTGTGAGCAAAGGTTGCATCTGTAAAAATAACTTTTACTTTCCAATACTCCGGGTTGAATTGAGCGAAGACATTTAGCATTTTGGACATACTTTCTGCAGTCTCTTCTTTGAGCACTGCAAAGTGCACTACCTTGCCGACTCGCTCCTTACTCTCCACTAAGAATGCATAAAGTATGTAACCACACTTACTGTGAACACGGTGCAGCAACAGGCTCTCTGGAAATTTTGTGAAAAGGGCACACATTTTGCTGGTCTGGAAGCTAAGCATATCAAGGTTTTCCATGGTATCCGTACTAAATGAGGCAAGGGAGCCACTGTCAATTCGCAATAATTCTTTAACGCCATTTGTTACCCGTTCAAGCGAGAAGCTAGAGACCTTTTCCTTTGAAGACAAAGAGACGGTATTTGATTCAACTGGAGAAGCTGGGCGGTTACCAGATGGAAGAAGCTTTACTTTTTGCTCAATACAAGTGGTTTCCAAACATAGGTTTTGCCCATTCCTCTTCCTTAGTAGTCTTTGAGGTGGGCTTTTGTCTGGCCCCAGTGCACAGTCCCATAAAGGAGAAGATGCACTACCATTTAGGGACTCCTTCTGATCAATAGGAGCATGAATGCTGTTGTGCTCTTTGTTCACCTGGTTGTCCACAGGCCCAGGTGACCGTTCTTGTATTGAAGAAAAAATGCTGCTTTCAAAAAGGTTATCACCTAAGTCCTCGTATGTGCTGTTGCACTTAAGTTCTTTGATCGGTAGAGGGTCCACAGGATCCTTCGGCAGAAGTTTCCTTTTAGTTGATTTTTGAGAAAAGGTTGAGTTGCGTCTTGATGTACTTTCTTCATTTGCAGTAGTAGATCTTTTCCTGGTCTGCAACACCCCTAAACCTGCATGAATACCAATGCGATTACGTTTTTTGATAAGACAATGTTTCACGGGTGTTCTTTGTCGCAGCCTCTGAATGGGTAATTTCCGAGGTGAGCTGCTGTGGAGCTGGTGTGAAATTTTTCGTACTTTTGAAGTTGCTTCATTCAATTTTGGAGAATCCTTCAGGCCAAGGTGGACATGGTTGCTGTTCTGTTCCTTGATCACCAGACGATCCAATTCCTCACTGTACTCCAGAACAAGATAAGCTGGACAGCCATTAGAGAGCTGCTTTTTCTTCTTATTGTTGCTCTGTGGCTCAACACATATATATTTCACATGAGTAAACCTGTAGGACAAACCAAAAGAAAGATTAAAAATGCAAATTTGCAGCATTTAATCCTACAACTTGCTCAAGTGATGCTTTGCATAGCCCTCCTATCGCTTCCCAGTACATGAAACAATACTACTCCTATGACATACTTTTCAAAGCAATTTATTACACCTTTCAAGTCTTGACATTTAAAAGTAAAAAATATGGCAAGTAGAAAGTTGAAAAGTGGAATTCTCTTTTTATTAAAATGATAATGTAACATTATTACCCAGAATTCAGATATACACAGGAATTTTACTGTGCGGGGGAGTGGATTTTCTAGTATACATGCTATGATGTTATGACAGGAAATGGTGATTAGGACCTTCTGTCTCTACCAGGAAGGACACTTTTCTACTTGTTTAAAAAATGGCACACAATACTTTGATAGGAAAAGTATGAGCTAGGGTTGTAAAACTAGTAACACATCTTAGTGTTACTAATACCAATCTGCTCTGTTTTACATTTTGTCTTTTTGCCTCTGGCTTCCATCAATGGTAGCTCTAGTTGCTGAGTAAGGGGCAGAGGAATAAAGACTAATGGGTGTGATAACAGTATAGTCAAGCGCCACAGTAGCCCCTCACCCAAAAGTTATACCACCATAGAGCCAATAGAACGCCTGCCTGTGCCCATCTGGGCTAGGTATGGCCCCTATTTATACAGTTAGACCCATCTATGACTGGAATTTGTAGCATTATGGTTAATCTTAGTCTTTAGATAGCTCAGAGGACTGAAAGATTCAACTAGCTACGATTCACGAGCATTTACACACCAGAACAGGAGAAATAAATAAAAACCAACTGTCCCCAAAGGGGAACTGCCCATCATACTCTTTTACAGCGTTTCCAGTTTTTTGAAACAACTTGACCACTAAGCCAAGTGAATGTTTAGTAACCCCTTTATAATACATTTCTACACCTGCAAGTGTACTTTTTATTCCAGCCTTGTTGAACATTGAACACAACAGTCTTTCTGTGTATAAACAGTTCGGAACATGTACATAACTTGTGTTCAACTGCCTTCCTAAACTGGTCACCGAGATGTACAATTGTGTCTCACTGGAAGTTTGGAGGCATACACTTTCGAACTGAAGGCTAGGGGAACCAAATAGCCAAAAAATCCAGCTGCCTAACCGTAGGTGTAAAAGTTCAAGGTATATTACTACTGTTTTTAGGTCTCGCCGAGCCAGCGCATGCACTGCTCCAAGACATTTAGCATTGGGGTTTTCAAAGTGCTGCCACAGCAGGCTTTTGGTGGCCTAGTGCTAGCGTGCACGCGAGCAGCCGCCATCTGCCTCCCTTCCAGCGCTTCTCGACTGACTGCACTTAGCTGTGTATGATTCCCAATGAAGCTCCCGCAGGTGCACATCACCATCCTATCTCCCTCAATTATAATATACGTTTTTCTGTTGTGATGTCATGAATTGATGGGTCTTTCATGGTTTATGTCCCTTAGCACATATTACCGAAAGACATACAATCTTTAATTATTTATGCAACTTCAGTGATTGTTTTTGCGTGATTACTTGGTGATTTTCGCTAATTGAGTTCTCAATAGCAATCTTGAGCACTACCTGCTTTTGGGCATGGTCATATTGCACTCAGGGTTTCCATCTATTACTGTTAATTAAATCCTGACCCTACTCGCCACTAAAGAGCTTCTCTCTCTTGCAGACACTCTCACACAGACACTCTCTCACGCAGACAGACTCTCGCTCACAGACTCTTTCACTCACTGACTCTTTCACTCACTGACTCACTCTCTTTCACTCACTCTCTTTCACTCACTGACTCTCTCACTGACTGACTGACTCGCTCACTCTCTCACTGACTGACTGACTCGCTCACTCTCTCACTGACTGACTGACTCTCTCACTGACTGACGGACGGACTGACTCTCTCACTGACTGACGGACGGACTGACTCTCTCACTGACTGACTGACGGACTGACTCTCACTGACTGACGGACTGACTCTCACTGACTGACGGACTGACTCTCACTGACTGACGGACTGACTCTCACTGACTGACGGACTGACTCTCACTGACTGACGGACTGACTCTCACTGACTGACAGACTGACTCTCACTGACTGACAGACTGACTCTCACTGACTGACAGACTGACTCTCACTGACTGACAGACTGACTCTCACTGACTGACAGACTGACTCTCACTGACTGACAGACTGACTCTCACTGACTGACTGACTGACTCTCACTGACAGACTGACTCTCACTGACAGACTGACTCTCACTGACAGACTGACTCTCACTGACAGACTGACTCTCACTGACAGACTGACTCTCACTGACAGACTGACTCTCACTGACAGACTGACTCTCACTGACAGACTGACTCTCACTGACAGACTGACTCTCACTGACAGACTGACTCTCACTGACAGACTGACTCTCACTGACAGACTGACTCTCACTGACAGACTGACTCTCACTGACAGACTGACTCTCACTGACAGACTGACTCTCACTGACAGACTGACTCTCACTGACAGACTGACTCTCACTGACAGACTGACTCTCACTGACAGACTGACTCTCACTGACAGACTGACTCTCACTGACAGACTGACTCTCACTGAC
The DNA here is from genome assembly GCF_964261635.1 of Lissotriton helveticus. Lineage (NCBI taxonomy): Eukaryota > Metazoa > Chordata > Amphibia > Caudata > Salamandridae > Lissotriton > Lissotriton helveticus. The sequence continues at coordinate 182,175,938 of NC_136068.1, read as the reverse complement.
AGACTGACTCTCACTGACAGACTGACTCTCACTGACAGACTGACTCTCACTGACAGACTGACTCTCACTGACGGACTGACTCTCACTGACGGACTGACTCTCACTGACGGACTGACTCTCACTGACGGACTGACTCTCACTGACGGACTGACTCTCACTGACGGACTGACTCTCACTGACGGACTGACTCTCACTGATGGACTGACTCTCACTGATGGACTGACTCTCACTGATGGACTGACTCTCACTGATGGACTGACTCTCACTGATGGACTGACTCTCACTGATGGACTGACTCTCACTGATGGACTGACTCTCACTGATGGACTGACTCTCACGGACTGACTGACCTTCACCCTCCTGTTATTTATTCCCCCCATAACAACAAAAAACACAAACAAGCAACCAACCATTGGGACAGGCAGATACGAGTTGCCAGCATTGAAAGGACAAAAAAAACTCAAGGCATTGTTTTTAATATGGTCGTTTAGTTGTACATAATGCATTTTTGGTCATATCTAAGGTAACAAAAATGCTTCCGACACCTTTATTATAACTTTCCAGCATGCTGCAAACTTCTGTACCGGGTAGCTTAAAGACATAGGTAAAGTCAATATCTCTGGCTAAACACTTATAGGTTCTCAAAGATGAGACCTATTGGCTATGCCAATGCTGGTTTCCTTTTAAATTTCAGCCAAAATATCGGTTAAGTAATAGGAATCTTTCACAGGATTACTAAAGTACATCTTGGAGAAACCTAATGGAGGTGTATGTATGTGTGTGTATATATATATATATATATATATATATATATATATATATATATATATATATATTATTATTATTACAGCAAAAGTCCCAATATGAGAGGAGCGGCCACAAGCTGGTGCAGGCGGCGAGGTTCGGGACACCCTCGCAAATCACTGAATACAGCAAAGTTTCTTCAAAGGAAGACGCCGCACACCACCTCAATTATGTGACTTTTTTGTTTATTTCTTGTAGGTTCCCCACCTACGCGTTTCAGACAGGTAAACTGTCCTTGATCACGGTTACAGCAGGACGTTTCCGCGACCTGGACACGGCCGCTTTTAATTACAAACAATGAGGTTGCACTTTTACCGAACTGTGGCCGCTTCAATTAAAATGGAGTCAATCTTCTGTTGTGAGACGTTTCTTCAAAGGGCAACCTCATTGTTTGTAATTAAAAGCGGCCGTGTCCAGGTCGCGGAAACGTCCTGCTGCGACAAGCGGACTTGGTGTTTGAACTTTCCAACACCGTGGAACAGGAGAGCCAGGTTGAGCGGCATGTTAAAGAACAGCTTGGTGAGAGATGCGGCTTCTGCCCAAACCCACATGGGTAGTACGTTGGAACAATTTTGGGGACAACACGGCACCCACTGGGGATATCAACACAAGGAAACCACAGGTACCAGCATGCCTGTCGGCAGACGCCCACAAGGGCGGGACCTAGTATTCATTAAGGGTTCCTTTGAATTGCCGTCATGTTTTGTCTTCACTTTGCCCGTGATCAATAACACAGGAGTGTTCGAAACGCGTAGGGCTTTAGTGCATTGAACTGTGGGGGAGACTGCACTTTTACCGAACTGTGGCCGCTTCAATTAAAATGGAGTCAATCTTCTGTTGTGAGACGGTTCTTCAAAGGGCAACCTCATTGTTTGTAATATATATATATATATATATATATATATATATATATATATATATATATAATATATATATATATCCCGATTTAGATCTAGGGGGTATGGCGAGAGAATACTGAATAACACTCTCAATAGAGTCAGGAAAATAGAGAGACAGTCCCGTTTGAACAATAACCGTGAACAGGTCAATCGTAGAGGCTTGCCAGGTGAGAACAACAAGGGTAAGTTTAGAGTCATAACCCCCTATTCAGCAGGAGCGGAAAGCTTTAGAGCAATGCTACGGAAGAACTGGCATATTCTCTTAACTGATAGCGTGCTCAAAGAAGATCTTCCAACCCAGCCACTCCTAACCTTCAGCAAAGCCAGATCACTAGGCGACATACTGGTGAACAGTCATCTAGAGAAAGTGCCCCACAATACCCTAAGGGAGCAACGAGGCTTTTACCCCTGCGGCCGCTGCAAAGCGTGCGCGGGTAGTAAACGCGTCCTTTCCTATGTCATAACAGAAACTGGCAGGAAAATGTATATAAACAAATTCATTACCTGCAGCACACAGTATGCTGTCTATTGCCTACAGTGCCCCTGTGGCTTACGCTATATTGGGAGCACGATCAAGGAGACCAAGCTCAGAATACTAGAGCACATGCGAGCCATCGACAAAGTAGATCAGACCTATCCGGTGGCTCGCCATTTTGCGGAGGCCCACAATCGAGACCGGAACAAGCTTCAGTATTTCGGCCTTGATATTGTACCCCCGAACATACGTGGTGGTGACCGCTTACGCAGATGGAGGAGACTTGAGTCCCGATATATTATTGATCTCTGTACTAAACATCCCAAAGGTCTTAACAGTGGGGAGGAGATGGCCTTCCATCTGGGGAAATGAGTAGAGAATAATACCTGGTAGCCACTATTCCAAGATGATAGTCTATCCTAATGAACTGCAATGAGAACCTCTTATTATCATCGTATATGGAATAATTACATACCAATGTACATAATAGCTCTGGAACTTTTGTCTGAATTTTGTCATGTATATATTAATTATGTGAGAGACTCTTCACATTGCTATATGACTGACAGTATATGATTGTCTTACAACCTCTTATTATGAATTTAAGAGACATCGTATATGCTTTGTGATCCAGATCAAATGAATTTTTAATTTGACTGGGAACAATATATGGACATATTACAAGAGCCTCCTGCACATCTAGTTTCCACTGTATATAATAAGCACTTTTCACTACTTGTGTTCTACTATGGACTCACTTTATAATGTCAATATGAAATGTGAACTGCGTGTTGTGAATAACTACACATGTCTTTCTGCTGCTGCACGTGACGCATCTCACTGTACACATACCCCACTTTCCTCTCTTAAGTTACTTTGGAAGTCACTTATTCTTTTGTTTATAGGCGATTTGGACCATGTATCTTATATGGGGACATTAGCCGATCCACGGCTGTATGTTTTTGTCTTAATCATGACGTTTTATTCTGACACGCCACACATGGAATAATGCGTATGCCCATCTGTGGGCTTAACCACTTGATTACATTCTATGTATAATGTCAATCTGTGTTATATATATAACACACACTACAAGATGGCCGCACCTATTCCATGTGAGGTGAAAGTCCCCTTGTTTATGTCCATGCCTAATTGAATGTGGGAGTGATCATTATTTGTTTAAAACAATGTCGGAAGTTAACACAGTGCATCACACACTGACGAAGGCAGACCGCCGAAACGCGTCTGTGTGCACCCCTCCGCTAAATAAAATCTAGCGCGTTTAAAAACTTCATCCTCGAGTGCGGTCTTATTCTTTCCGTGAGTTGGAGGGATTTGGAGCGTTATATATATATATATATATATATATATATATATATCTATTACCCAGTGACAATCTCCACTGGATAGTTACAGTTAAGATCGTTTCCAAAGGAAAAGCATTGTTTTCCTAATAACTTTGGCGCTGTTTGACAAATCTACCAAACAAGCATTTGCAATGCAATAGGTCTCGCAGCATTAAAGTTTGAGTTACTGGCATTGTAAATTACAATGCTTTGCATTATTATTTTTTTTTAATTTGCAATTGGTATATAAACATTGTTTGTGAGTGGTTAGCTGTTGCTAACAGACACCCTCACAGACCTAGAGCACTGCACGGCTCATATAATCGAATATGCACTGAAATCGGAACGCTGCAATGCTGCAATGCTGATTGAATGCATAGGGCCCAGGGCCCAGGGCCCATGCACACCTGATGTGCAGCCGAGGCCTACCTTACAGAGGGCCCCACAGAAATTAATCAGTGATGCCACAGGCCATGGTGCCAAGTAACCCGAGAGCAAACATTGTTTCACATGAGTGGATGCCTGTCATCAGCTGTGGCCCAGCACCACACTGGCACGAAATACAGCACGCAGGCCTAGAATTCGGCATGGCCTCTTTTGAGAATCATTCTGGATCCAATTAGAGGTGCTAAGAGGTACTTATGATTAAAGTCACAGGAAAGCAGCTTTGGCATGCCGGGGAAAAGCCCTATGAAGTTAAACTCACACTTTGTTTTGCTTTTTGCAGTTTTATATAGCACAAACTCGACCACTCACTCCGGTCAATCGCACTATCTTGCCAAGAAACTGAAACCTTGTGGTAGCTCCCGGCAACTTTGGAGCACTGACTTCTTAGTACTTAAAATTCCCACTTATCCAAAAAAAAAAAAAAACACGGCGGACCCTGAAGCAATCATTCCCTGGGACTCAATTAACATGTGGAAATACCTCAGGCATATGTGCACTAACTCTCAAAGGCTCTGACCACAAGTTCACCATAAACTAAGTGCTGGCGCTGGAATTTATTTATTTATTTTATTTTGAAAGTTTTATATAGCGCGGACAAGATCTTTGCAGATATCAGAGCGCCTTACACAGAAGGGGTACATGAGGGAACCTAGTCAAACAAGTAAGTCAGACGAGCATACAGTACACATAAGTACGGGCAAAGCCAATCATGTAAATCAGTAAATCAATAATACTAGTAATGCAAATATGCAGCGGGGTCAAAACAAGTAATACAGATCGGTGCATATTCTTAAGGAGACCGAATTAATAGTTCAGGTGTATTTTGCCATGAGGATAGCTTTCACTTCTTTCTTAAAGAGTGTAGTGGAAGAGATGAGCCTAGTTTCGGGGGGGAGTGAGTTCCAGATTCTGGGTGCCATTCCTGAGAAGGAGCGTTTATATGTTTTTTCCTTCCGGAATCTACGGGGTTTCAGCAGAAGATTGTTTGTGCCTCTAGTGTTTCTAGCGCCGCCAGAGATTGTCAACTTCTGAGTGAGGTAGCCGGGAGAGTTCAGGTGTACCGCCTTGTGAGTCATGCAGGCGATTTTCAGATGTATTCTGGCTTCAAAAGGCAGCCAGTTCAGGGATTTCAAGTCAGGGGAAATATGATAGTGCTTTTTTGACCCAGTGATGAGCCTCGCTGCAGCGTTTAGAGAAGCTCTTAGGGGTACGGTAGTAGTTAGAGGGAGTCCGCAGAGGGCGACGCTGCCATATTCTATTCGAGGGATGACTAGTGCTTGTACTGCGGTTTGGAAGTCATTGGCTGGGAGGAAAGGTTTAAGTTTCCTCAGGGTATTGATTTGGAAATTCGCTCCCTTAGTTGCCTTGCTGATGTGTTGCTGCATGTTGAGATTGGTGTCGAGGGTTATGCCTAGAGATTTTGCTGAATCCACGATGGTGGGTTGGACATTGAGTGCCGTTAGGTGTTTGAGCCAACTTTGAGTGGTGGAGATCTTCGCTGGAGGTGAGATCAAAAGGAACTCTGTTTTCAGAGCATTGAGTTTAAGATGATTATCGGCCAGCCAGGATTGGGTGCTTCTGATCGTTGAGTTCAGCAGCAAAATGTCTTTGGGGGATTGTAATTTGAGATATAATTGGGTGTCATCGGCGTACATGTGAAAGTGTAAATTGGATGCTTGTAGCAAGGTGGTGAGAGGTTCCATCACTAGGTTGAACAGAGTTGGGGATAGGGAGGATCCTTGGGGGACGCCCAGCGTTACAGGTACTGGCGAGGACATCAGGTTGTTGCTCTTGAATTTCTGCGACCTGTTGTGGAGAAAGGAAGTGAACCACTTGACAACAGTTCCAGATAAACCCATTCTTGTGCTTAGTAGTTCGAGTAAGTTCTCATGTTTAACGGTGTCGAATGCTGAAGAGAGATCAAGAAGGATGAGGAGGCAGGTGTCGTTTTGGTCTAGCATTTGAAGTGCGTCGTCAATTATGTGAGTCATAGCAGTTTCTGTACTGTGTCCTGCTCGGAAGCCTGATTGATGAGCATTGAGGAGATCAAATTGCTCAATGTGTTTAGTCAATTGTAGTTGTACGCATTTTTCCAGCAGTTTGGCGAGAGTGGGGATATTAGTGATGGGACGGTAATTGTTCAGGTCAGAGGGGTCGGCTGTAGGTTTCTTTAGTAAAGGTGTGACTTGTCCAACTTTGAGGGAGTCAGGTATGGTTCCTTGTTGAAGTGAGCCGTTGATAATTCTAGTCCAGAGTGGGAGAAGCAAAGGGGCAAAGTCTTTTACAGCGTTAGCAGGAAGGGGGTCTGTGAGGTGATTGGATGGTTTCAAGGTGCTGAGCAGTTTGCCAATTTCCTCTTCAGAGTATGTGCCAAAGGATGACCATGTAGCATTGTTTTTTTGGTTCAATGGGTGCTATGCAGTGGGGTTTGGAGTAGAGGCTTGCGTCATTGAGGAGATCGCTCTTTATGTTGTCAGTTTTTTGGATAAAGAAAGCGGAGAAGTCTTCACAGGAGAGAGCTTCGCGCACAGTGCTGAGTGGTTGGGGTTGTTCCTTAGATTGTGTTTTGATTAGCTCAAAGAGTTTTCTCGGACGGTTTTTTGCTTGGTCGAGCTGGAGGCTGAAGAAGTCTAGTTTTGAGCGTTTTATTTTCCTGAAATAGGCGTTTCTCTTTTTCTTCAGAGTTTTTAGGTGCAGTGCAGAGGGAGCTGATCTCCAGGTGCGTTCTGCCATTCGCAGGTCTCGTCTATCCTCATTGAGACTTCCGTCATACCATGGGTTGGAGATTTTAGTGGAGACTCTTTTTAACTGCATAGGTGCAGCCTCATTTATTATTGAGGTCATAGAGGTAGTGGTCAGTCAGTGATTGAACGTCCTTAGCGCCGGGCGGTGGTAGTAGGAGATTGCATCTGTTAGGAGGCAGAGAGCTTGGGTTGAGTTTTTTCAGGTCTCTTTTCCAGACTTTGGGCTTGGAGGATTGAGCCGGGTTAGATTTAACTTTTACATTGATGAAGAATGTGACAATATGATGATCTGACCAGTCACAGGGTTGGATAGACTAGAGTTGGATAGAGTCCTTTTTGGAGATGATAAGGTCGAGGATAGAGCCTTTCTCGTGGGTCGGGCTGTTGCATATTTGGGTGAGGTCAAGGGCGTTGAGGAAACTTTTAAGACTATTTACCACCGCGTCATTCCGATCGTTCCAGTGGAGGTTGAAGTCGCCAAGGTATATTTGGGTGAGCTGCCGTCCGGAGTTGGTTGAGATCATATCCATGATTTGTTGGGAAAAGGTGAGGTTGTCTCTGGGTGGGTGGTAAATACTGTGTAGAGAGCATATCGGTTTGCCCCCACTGATATTGTCGAGGCAGATGTATTCACAGGATGTTGGGGATGATATGGAGGTGGATTTGCCTTTCAGAACGGAGAGGTTGTTCCTGTAGATGCATGCGATTCCACCACCTATTTTGCCTGGCCTGTCAAGTCTAATTATGTGGTAATTAGGTGGAACCAGAATGTCCATTATAGGTGACGAGGCTTCAGTTAGCCATGTTTCAGTCAGAATGATTAGGTCGAGGAGATCAGCGATGGCGGCGGAATGTTTCGAGGCCGATCTGCAGTTGAGGAGAGTGCATTTGATACGGGGTGTGTTGAGGGCGGTAGAGGGTTCTAGAGAGAGAGGGACTTTTCTAAGGTTATTGGGGTTGGAGATTCTGCTGTTTAGTGTGGGGGGTCTAAGGGAATTTGAGTGTATCGTGGAAATGGTGAGGTGTGTGGTGGATGTGTGATTTTGGGGGGGATGGGTCATACGCACGGAGGAGAGTGAGTATGTCGAGGTCCGAAAGAGGGTTGCAGGGGCGACGAGGGCGGTTGTTGCGATTGCTAGCAGGGATTGAAGTCCAGTGTGGGGAGTGTTGAGTGAGGGAGTCAACCGAAGAGGTGGGGGAAATGTTGGGAGGGGAGGTGGAGGTGGGTGAGGGGTTGCAGGGGCGACGGGGCGGTTGTTGCGATTACGAACAGGGATTGAAGTCCGGTGTGTGGAGTGCTGAGTGTGAGGGTCAACCGGTAGGGTAGGGGACATGTTTGGGGTGGAGGTGGAGGTGGGTGAGGGGTGTATGGGGTGTGTGGAGAGTAGTTCTTTGATGCTGTGCATGTCTCCTTTGATCTGGATGAGGGTGGCCATAATCATGTCCAATGTGGGGTAGGTGTTGGAGGTGGGGGTCGAAGGTGGATGACTGACCAGGGAGATGTCGTGCAGGTGGAGGGGTGGGCTGGTGTTGGTGCATGACTCCGTTATGTTAGTGTACGAGATGGTATTAGGAGGGAGAGAGTGTTTGGGCGGGTGTGGTGTGGATGAGGTAGGGAGGAGGTTGGTGGTATGAGTGAGGGCATTGTTGGTAGGCGGAGAGATCAAAGTGGAGGATGGGTGTATGTTAGTGGAGCTGGGGGTGCAGGAAGGGTAATGGGGGCTGAGAGTGGGTGGGGAAATGGGATTGGGTGGGGAAATGGGATTGAGATGGTCCTGTTGTGGGGAGGGGGGAGTTAAATTAAGAGAGGAGGTGTGTTCTGCGTAGTTAGTTAGAGGGAGGTGGGGACTGAGAATGGGGGGGGAATAGAGGGTGGGAATGAATGTTTGCGACTGGCCTGGTAGCTCCCGATGAGGTTATGACATACAAGAGTCTCATTGTGGAATAACCACACAGATCCAGTGCTACTGGTATAAAAAAACCAAAAGCCTTACTCAACTCCATGGACAATTTTGCTGACATCTACTACTTGCCGAGTGCAGCTGATAACTCAGAGGTGGGGGGGCGCAGTGCGTTGCTTAGGAGGACAGTGGGGTGAGGAGTGTGTCGGTGGGAGGGCAGGCTCTGGAACATATTGCGTGCATGCTATAAAGGGGGGTGGGGGCAGCTCACTGCACACGCACGAGTGAAAATGAGAAATCAAAACCTAAAACCGAAACCTACAAGGCGCGCAGCATTCAGAAGCATGGCAGCGTCGGATTCCGACGCGCGCCTTGGGATTGGGTCGCGCGCGTGAGCTGTCTACGTTACAAGCTCACACGCGCGACCCAATCCCAAGGCGGGCGTCGGAATCCGACGCTGCCATAGACCATGCTGCGTGCGTGGTTAGCTCTGGTCTCCCCTCGTTGTCGGCTTAGCCGACAGCTATAGTTCTCTGGCGAGAACGCGCTTCGCGCCAAGACCTAAAAACATGTTATCCACCTCAGGTCCTTCTGGGAAAGTTGCAGTGTGATCAGCACTGGCCAATAAAAAGCGTTGATGGGGGTGTGTCCCTAAACACGTTTTTCTGATTCATGTTCCCATAGAAAATTATGAACCGCTACAGCCCACACTACTGAATGGATTTACGCCACATTTGGCAGAAAGCTCGATCTTGGTCCTTACAGCATGCTTTTTTGTGATTAAGTGTACATCCTTCAGTAGTTTGAGCAATAAAGGCCCAAAAACGTTGCATATTTCATTCCCCTGTAGACCAGCAGAGCCAATCTAAAGCAGAGATCTGATCAACTGCCACCACAAACAACAATGTGGCGTGAACCATCTCAGGGCCTAATCCTGAGTCCTACAAACAAAGCAAATAACATGTGTGAGGGGGCGCTCTGCGTTGGGCCTAAAACTTTTTTCTTCTTTAATTTATTACGAATTTGTGGAGGATCCACAAATCTGCAGCAAGATTTAAGAAAGAAAAAAAAACAGGGCTCCTATACCGCCTTCTCTCTATTCCCACCCAGCTGGAGCAGTGAAAAACACCTTCTCCCGCCAAATGGGAGCAATGCTGGAAGGGTGCATGCAGAGAGCCAGCAGGCTGCATGGGCCCTGGGCCTCCCACCTAAGCCCCAAATAGTGCATGGCATGGCCGCTCCCATGTAAATCCCTAGGGATCCGACTGCTGGATCAGTGAGGGAGGCCTGTGCCTTCTTCAAATTAAAAAAGGAAAGGCCATATGGAATGGCTTAGGGAGAAGGGTCGCCTGCCCACCTCAGATTAAAAATCAAATTTAAGAAAAAGAAAGCATGGTAATAAAATACTTTACATTTAAAAAAAATAATAATAATAGAAATTCACTAGAAAAACAAAAGGTCAATTTAACGTTATAGGTAGGTGAAAATGTAAATTCAGACATCCTGTTTTAAATTAACAAAACTGCTGAAATTCCGCCAGTTCTAGTTATTTAAAGTAAGTAGAACTAGTGCCCTCGCCATGCACTGCTAATTACCCCATATATTAATTTACTCATGACATGATCCATGACATCACTGATAGCATGACTGCAGAATCAGACATTACATAATTGATGACAAGATTTGCATCCAGGGGTACGAATTATAGTGACGGGGGCACGAGTTATAGTTACTTTAGAGCACAAGCTAGTGACTTGAGAGAATTATAATTTGTGAAATTAAGTGGCTTTGTTAGCTTAAAAGGGTATGTTTTAACAGACATTTTCACACAACTATAATGCTACTTACGGTTAAAGTGGAGTTATACGTGAAGAAGAATAAAGAAAATAATCACAAAAGCAGCCCACTGACAGTTGCCTATCACAAGCAACTTACAAAAGTAAGATGTACTGCCTATGACCTCAAAAGATTTCTTCACTGATAAAATCTGAAATCTATAGAAGTGCAAGTTATACTTATAGTAGAGAGAAAGTGGGAAACCCAATATACCCTTGGAGGCTTGGGAAATGTAACCATAGAGAGGTAACTGTGCCTACAAGGGATTTCATTCAGGAAGCTTAGTTAAACCATTTAAATAACTGACTTTGTTGTTAAGCCCCAAAAGGCGGGTAACTCATGAACAACCAGTATGTCAATTAGCTTACTTTCATAACAATGAATCAACAATAAAGAATTCCAAAAACGGGTGTGAACTTCTCAGATTATAAACTCATTTAATGTGGATGGACAAATAAAGGGTACATAGAAAATACTGATAGAACACATTGACCAAGGTTGATGGGCCGTTTGAGAGATTGGGACCTTCAAGTCATTAGTGTCAACATCTATTCCAGAATGTTAACAAAATGGAAAATGAATCTGAAGTTAACAGAAAACAATTCCTTAAATGATAAATCTCTGAGGGGAAATAGATTAGCTTGTCGACGTTTCGGTCTTGGTGGCAAATATGTCCGTTAGACCATCTTCAGGACGATGAAAGTAGAGTAATGATTGACCCTTATGTCTGGTCACACAAATGTATAGAGCCAGGTGAATCACAGAAATGTTGTGGGTTTCCAGGTCACATACACAGGAATGCAGGCTTATTCAACAGCTTGGTAATGTCCCTACGAATGGGCATAAGAAACGCAGTCCAAATGGATCGGCTACAAGTGACACTCGCTTCCGTCAAGTTACACATGTAGTCAAAACACTCCTCGGGGATACCGCTGGGACTCCAAAACGGTCCATCAACCTCTGTTCAATGTGTTCTATCAGTATTTTCTGTATACCCTTTATTTTTCCATCCACATTAAATGAGTTTATAATCTGAGAAGTTCGCATCTGTGTTTGAAATTGTTTATTGGTGATTCGCTGATATGTAAGTAAGCTAATTGACATACAGATTGTTCATGAGTTACCCAAGTTATACTTATGTCTGATTTCCTTCTTCCAGCACCTGGTGAATTGGAGGTTGATAATATTCCCAAACACCATGCCTCTTAAATACAGATAATGTGATAATATCTTTATAACGATGCGTCTAGTGAACCAAGTTGCTTATGGGCTTTCAGAGATGAGGCACTGGAAAAGAGTCTCACCAGGTTTTCTAAGAAGCTATTCGCTATTAGGGTGAATGTAATTCCCTAGACATTGGAATCTTACAACCCAAGCACCTTCTGCGACTGGGTTTGGTAAAATGCAATTCGCTGGTACGATGTTAGAGATTTCCCACCCCACGGTTGTGTACCTGCTGACTTATCTTTAGTTAGAGAGTTTCATTACTCTCCAAGAGCACTCTTCCCTCTACTATGTTCATACTTTTCTTAGTTATTCTCTTGGTGAACATGTGGGGTAACTTTAGTTCATGTTTTGTTTTCTACAGACAACACTTATTGAGGTGCATTTTAATTGTGGGGCATTAGATAGTACTATTAAACCAGGATATCTAAGCCTCCATCCTGACCCCTCAAACTATTCATAGGAGCTTAACAAAACTGGCAGGGTGTACTTTTTACTTTTGTTAGAACAATGTCTCCTTAATCTACGGAACACATCTGATCGGTCTCTGTAAGGTTATCAATATATGCTTTTGTTAATTTCACAGGATCAAGTCTTCTGGACTCTGTCACATTTTCCATTTGAGTAAGGTCAGAAAAAATGCTGCTTGATGTTTTCAGTACACAGGTCGTCTGCTGGATAAGCAGTTTTAAGGTCTTGAAAACAGATCTTAACTAATGGACTCCACATTTGTTTCAGTGTTGATTAAATTAGAGACAGAATGCGTACAATAGAGCTCTTTGATGCCAACAGCAGAAAAGAAAGTCATCTTTGCTTAACCACAAATTTGTTTGCTAAAATCCTCTTTCAGTCAGTCTTCCTAATGGACCCCGCCTGTCACAGTCGAAAGCCGATAACTTGGACCTCCCCTTCCCTTCTCATAGGCGAGACAATCTCCCAATTGGCGTCTCTGAAGACTGCAGGTCCAGATGGGTTCCTCCAAGAGTGCTACGCGTCCTACCGAGACCAAGTGGTCCCCTATCTCACAGCCTTGTTCCACCATGTGGTGGGGCTTCCCCCCCAGAGACGGACATGGCCACCATTGTAGTCATCCCTAAAACCCAACCGCCCTAGTCGTCTCGCGCGAAATATCGACCGGTCTCCCTGATCAAAATTACAGTAAGTCTACGCCGCAGTTTTGGCTCAATGCCTCCGCCCACTCCTTACCAGACTGATCCATCCGGATCAGTGCGGCTTCATGCCAGCGCGAGCCACCAGGCACTGTCTACGGTGCCTCCATCCGGCACTCGCAAACCGTCAGGCACTCACCCCCTATTTTCCTTGTAGATTTCAAATAGGCCTTCGAAACGGCAGACTGGCATTACCTCGATGAAGCACTTCTAACGATCGGCATGGGTCAACAATTCAGGTGTTTTGTGCACGTCCTCTACTCCAATCCTTGAGCCAGAGTGCTGGTCAACGGTTCTCTATCTGAGATGTTCCCAATCTGGAGGGGCAGGAGGCAGGGCTGCCCCGTCTCCTTTTTGCTCAGACGATGGAGCACCTGGCATGCTTCATCCGCGCAGATGACTCGATCCAGGGTTGGAGGTGGGGAAGCCATCACATGGATAAAAATCTCATTATATGCAGAAGACCTCCTGATTTTCCTCGCTGATCCGGCCCGCTCTGGCCCCAGAGGTCTCCAATCCCTGCAAAGCTTTGAGAAGGTCTTGGGCCTTCGGCTGACCACGCCAAATCAACTCTCGTGCTTCTCCACGCTTCCAGGGAATGTTTAGACCGGCAATCTAATATACCTATTCGACAACAGTCATTTAAATATCTCAGCATATGGGTTGCTCTACTTCCTGAACTGGAATGGGCGCTGAATGTCACCCCACTTGTCAAAAGGACCAGGAGGGATATCAGTCGCTGGCAAGCCCTACCACTCAATCCACTCGGAAGGGTGGCACTAATTAAAATGGATGATCCTCTCCCGCTTCCTATATATTATTCAAAACACTCCCCTCCACTGACCCCATAGCTGGTTCCGAGAGATCGACACATTGATAGTGCGATTTTTATGGGAAGACCGTGGATGTCCCTTGACCGCTGCCATATTCTAGGCTTCGATGGAGGCATGGGCATGACAGACCTGTACCTATATTATCTGGCTACAAGGCTGCTTGTACTCCATGACTGGTTCACATGGGGATGGTCTGACCCGGCTTACCAAACCGAGCTCCGAGGCATGGACTTCCCTCGAATCCAAATCCTCATGTACAGCTCCCCAAGACTCTCCCAGCGGTGACTCGAACGGTCTTCCTGGCCTGGCGTTCGACCCTCGGGTCATACACGTTGGGGTTTTAAACTGACCCAGCAAACACCGCTCTGGCAAGGTACATGGCTCGGCGAGGTGGCGGCACTAAGAGGGTTTATACATTGGGACCACATTGCAATCTCCCAGCTGGGTGATGTGTGGACAGAAAACCACATACAAACTTTTCAAGACCTACAGAGTAGCTTCTCCCTACACACCTCACAATTCTACAGATGCTTACAAATTCGACACACCCTCAGTCCACATATCTCAACAGGTACCACACTCCCTGAATTCAGCACTCCAGAAGCACATATCATGATGGGGAATCTCAGGAAGGGAGGCATATCACCCATATAATCACACCCTCACAAACATCCCCACATTTCTAGACCCGCTTAGAACTCGCTGAGGGTTGGCTGGGTCCCCTTGAGGAGGAGGAGGACTGGCGGGATGCTCTGATGGCCCCCAAACTAATCACTACCTCATCCAGACTCCGTCTTGTCCAGATTTATTACCTCCACACCGGATATATTACTCCAGATCGACTGAACAGAGCAGGGCTGCGTGCCTCACCTGAATGCACATGATGCAGGCACCACCCAGCAGACTTAGTCCATATGGTCTGGTCTTGCCCCAGCCTCACAAGAAATGGTATAAAATAGAATCGGAACTTACACACATTCTGGGCTGGCATGTACCGCATGATCCCATGAGTCTTCTCCTGGGCGTTACTGATGGTCAAGGTGGGTCCTGCGCAGACAAACTATTCCTGGTGGCAGCCATCATGGTGGCTAAGACAGCTATGGTCTGGGCACAATCCGACCCCCTCCCCACTAGAAGGTGCCAAGGGGTGGACTCAAACCCTTTGAGGCCAGGGGCTGCTCAGCCAAATACCAAAGCATGTGGGAAATATGGACAGACCAAATGGGTTAACGGGGGCGAGAGGAAGGACGCCTGGTCTAGTCACACTATCCCCCTTGTTCTTCATGTCAAACGTTTGTCCACTGTGCTCAACGTATTTTTTCAAACCTGATGCTTTATATTGTTATGTGTGCATACTTACACACTGTGCCGACTATACTACCAATCAATCAATCATTTGTAAAGCGCACTACATACCCATGAGGGTCTCAAGGCGCTGGGGGGGGGGGGGGCGCTACTGATCGAACAGCCAGGTTTTGAGTATCCTCCTGAAGGTCAGCAGGTCTTGGGTCTGTTGTAGGCTCAGTGGGATGGTTGTTCTTCAGATGCGAGCGATGGTGGCGAGTGAGAGGTCGGCGGAGCATAGCTGGCGGTTGGGTATGTAGAAGCAGAGCAGTCTGTTGAGGTAGGCTGGGCCGGTCTTGTGCAGTGCCTGGTGTGCGTGGGTGAGGAGCTTTAAGGATATCCTCTTGTTGACGGGGAGCCAGTGCAGGTTTTTCAGGTGGGGGGTGATGTGGCCGTGGCGTGGTACGTCGAGGATCAGTCATGCAGAGGCGTTTTGGATGCGTTGCAGTCGTTTGATGAGCTTAGTTGGGGCTCCTGCGTAGAGGGCGTTTCCATAGTCTAGTCTGCTGCTGACGAAGGCCTGGGTGACTGTCTTTCTTGTATCGGTCTGGGTCCATCTGTAGATCTTGCGGAGCATGCAGAGGGTGTTGAAGCATTAGGAGGAGACGGCGTTGACTTGCCTGATCATTGAGAGCGTTGAGTTGAGGATGATTCCCAGGTTGCGTGCGTAGTCGGTGGGTGTCGGGGCTGCCCCCAGTGCCGTCGGCCACCAGGAGTCGGCCCAGGCTGAATGGTTGGAGCCGAGGATGAGGACCTCCGTCTTGTCAGAGTTCAGCTTCAGACGGCTGCTCTTTATCCAGTCGGCGACGGCCTTCATTCCTTCGTGGAGGTTGGCTTTGGCGGTGATGGGGTCCTTGGTGAGGGAGAGGATCAGCTGAGTGTCGTCGGCGTAGGAGATTATGTTGAGGTCGTACTGTCGGGCTACGTGTGCGAGCGGGGCCATGTAAATGTTGAACAGCGTCGGGCTGAGGGAGGACCCCTGGGGTACGCCGCAGATGATCTCGGAGGCTTTGGAATGGAATGGGGGAGACGGGACGCTCTGGGTTCTGCCGGAGAGGAAGGAGGTGGTCCAATCCAGAGCCTTGCCTCGGATCCCAGAGGCGTGCACATAGTGTGCGGTGGCAGACAGTGTCGAAGGCGGCAGAGAGGTCTAGGAGGATGAGTGCTGCTGTCTCGCCGTTGTCCAGCAGGGCCCTGATGTCGGTGGTGGCAATGAGGGCAGTCTCAGTGCTGTGGTTGCTGCGGAACCCTGACTGGGAAGGGTCCATGATTCTGTTTTCTTCCAGGTATCGGGTTAGCTGTCTGTGACGGTTTTCTCGATGACCTTGGCCGGGAAGGGGAGCAGAGAGATGGACCGGAAGTTCTTGAGGTCTCTTGGGTCTGCCTTAGGGTTTGAGTATGGCGTTGATCTCAGCGTGTTTCCAGATCGCTGCAAAGGTCGCGGTCTCGAGGGAGAGATTGATGACGTTGCGCAGGTGGGGTGTGATGGAGCTGCTTGCTCTGTTGAAGACGTGGTGCGGGAATGGGTCTGACGGAGAGCCGGAGTGGATTGTGCACATGGTCTTGATGGTGTCATCGATGCTCACACTGGCCCAGGCTAGCAGGGGGTTGTGGTCGATGGTGTGCGGAGGGTCTGTTGTGTTGCTGTCTGTTGGGGCTGTCTGGGTGTTGAAGCGGTCGTGGATGTCTGCTATCTTGCGGTGGAAGAAGGTGGCGAGGGAGTCGCACAGGGCTTGCGAATGCGGGATGTCGTTGGTGTTGGCGCTGGGGTGGGAGAGTTCCTTCATGATGTTGAAGAGCTCCTTGCTATTGTGTGCGTTGTTGTCGAGGCGGTCTTTGAAGGAGGTCCTTTTGGCTGCCCTGATGAAGTGGTGGTGGTTGCGGATGGCGTCCTTGTGTGCTGCATGGCTGTCTGCAGTTTGTTCACTGTGCCATTTCTTCTCTAATTTCAGGCAGGCTTGCTTGGAGGCTAGGAGTTCTGGGGTGAGCCAGCTGGCCCTCTTGCTGATGTCTCTGTGGGGGGTGTTTAAGCGGGGCGCGGGTGTTGGCGCAGTCCCCGATCCAGCGTATGAGGCTGTGGGCAGCGTCGGTGTTGGAGGGTTCGGTGGCTGAGCTGAGAGCGAGGTTTGCGTGTAGTTGGTCTTTTGTGCTTTTGCTCCAGTAGCGGCGGGGGATCTGTTGGGTGTGGTGGGTTTCTGGAAGGTGAAGTGGATGCAGCGGTGGTCGGTCCTGAGGAGTTCGGTGGTGTGGCTGACGGAGACGTGCGGGCTTGAGAAGAAGACGGGCTCGAGTGGATGGCCGGCAGAGTGGGTGGGCATTGTGAGGAGTTGCTTTAGTCCGAGATTGGAGAGGTTATCGATCAGGGTTGTGGAGTTGTTGTCATTCTCATGGTGAAAGTTCAGGTCTCCGAGGAGGATGTAGTCAGTGGAGGTCAGGGCGTGCGTGCTTATCAAGTCGGCGATGGGAGTCGCTGAACTGGGAGTGGGGGCCAGGAGGTCGGTAGACGAGGGTGGAGTTAGGGTCTGTGTGGATCTGGAAATGCAAGTGTTCGGCGGTGCTGAGCAAGTCGTCGGTGCTAGCCGAGACCCTGATGCTGTTCTTGTGGACGATGGCTCCTCCTCCTCCATTGGTGCGGTCTCTGTGGGTAATCTTGTAGCCGTCTGAGAAGGCTATGGCGATTTCGGGTGCGGAGGAGTCGTTAAACCAGGTCTCTGTCAGAAAGGAGACGTCCGGGGATGTTGTGTCGAGCAGGTCCCAGAGCACGACGACATGCTTGCGTGCGGAGCGGGTGTTCAGTAGTATGCATCGGAGGTGGTTGGGGTCTTTCTTGGCAGGTGGTTCGTCGGCTTGGAGGCTGGTGTAGCTGCAGTTCTGGCAGGTGAAGGGGCTGTGTGTGCGTTTCGGGGCGGCCTTGAAGCAGGTGTGGCTCCGTCCGGAATTGAGAGCGTGCAGAGTGCTGGCGTCATAGTGGCAGCAGTCGTCGTTGCGGGGGCCAGGGGGTCCAGGTGTGGACGGGTACAGACGGGCTTGCCTTAGGCGCAGTCGCGCAGTGGCCGGCATATATGGGGAGGTGGGAGGGAGGAGCAGCTGGGAGGCGGGGGCAGCGAATTGGCAGTGGACAGTCAGGGGGGCGGGCCGCAGCGGTTAGGGACAACGAAAGTAATAGAAGGAAAAAGGGGCACAAAATCGAGGGAAAAGACGAGTGGCACAGAAGGTTAAAAGGGCACAGAAATACCGGAAAAACAAGTGGCACAGAGGCAAAATACAGAATACCATGTCTTTGTTCTTCAAAATCAATAAAGTCGATTGTCAAAAAAATAAGTAAGCCGGAGACTCACATAAGGTATCCTAGGTGGAAGGCCTTTAAACTCCTCTTTGCATGCCTCAAGTGAAAATGTACGTCACTTTTAGTACTATGGCTTATGATATGTGCTTATTAATATCTGCTCCTTATGTACTGTTGAAATGTGAGAAGAGATTAAATCTCGATTTTTTTCAGCCATTACCAACAGCTGACTTTGGGCACAATTAATCTATAAACCATAGTAGTTTTCTCTGCTCCTAGCAAATACTCAGTGGAAATGGTTTTACTTTTCCCAATTTAAAAACTTTGTAGCAGTTCTTCATCACTTCTCTTTTCTATCCATTTTGCAAATTCGTCTCTCTCCAGTAGGTCAATGTGAGCAAAGAAATTATTATTGGTTGATTTCGTGGACTGGACCTGTATGACAAAATACCAACATGGTCACCAAAAATGCTTGCTAGAACCGTATACAGTTCAACTACTTACATTAAACATTCCTCTCCCTGAAGAGGCTGTTTAAGATGCTGCTCAAAGTGCGACAGATTGGAGGCCAATCTTTACCACTTAGTGTGGGCCTGCCCGATAAGAAAACAGTTTTGGGGCGTTATAGCATCATTGGTATTAGAAAGAATGATTAAGAGGTAAGAAGCGACTTCAGAAGTACACCTGCTGGGTCTAATGCAATGATCTTAAATAAATAAAAAAACGGAAGTAGATTGGTGTACCTTGCATTTGATTTATGTTAGTGGAGAATACAAATTAAGTGGAAAGCGATGGCGCATTGAGTATAACAAGCATTTGCAATGCAATAGGTCTCGCATTGACAAGAGTTTAAGCTATTGCCAATGCAATAGCTTAAACTCTCACAAATGTGAGAGACCTATTGCATCTCTAGTCCCTTTCTTTAGACAAGCCACGTCTAAAGAAATGGGTGTGCCAGACATTAAAGCGAAACCGCGGCATGGGGGCTTTGACCAAAAAAAATGCATTTCTTTGTCAAAAAAAAGATTTTTGGGGGGTAAAAATGCCCATGCCTCGCTTGCACTTTAATGTTGGTGCGCACCTTTCTTTAGACGCGGCTTGCCTAAAGAAAGGCGCGTAGCCTTCATGAATGTGAAAGCGCTGCATGGGCGCTAGTAAACACAAAAAAAGTTCATAAATAAGTAAGCGCGGCTGCTATACTTAAAGCGGACCTCGCTACTAAAATACATTTAAACAAGCATTTGCAATGCAATAGGTCTCGCATTAGGAAAGTTTGAGCTATTGTAATGACAAATTTTTTATTTATGTGTTGGCTTTGAAAAAAGCAAAATTAATAGCTTTGTCATTTACAATGCCAATAGTTATAACTTTCACAAAAGTGACACCTATAGCATTTGTAATGCAATATGTGTTGTGTTTACGTGACTTAGATGTATTGATATTACAAATAACAATGGCTTTTAATTTTTTTTAAATAATCAATACTTAAATAAAAGTTATCGTAATTTATAATGGCAATAGCTTAAACATTTGTAAATAACTTTTGTGAAGATTATGTTCAGTGTATTTTATTGTGACGAAAATCCAAGAACAGAAGTGAAATAGTAACATCTTTTTGTGACATTTGTAATAAAGCTTGAAATATTGAGAGAACATATTTGAACCAGTTGTTGTTGAATGGTTGCACAGATTGATGCGATAGATAGACAGAGTGCGGGCGATAGATAGACAGAGTGCGGGCGATAGATAGATAGACAGAGTGCGGGCGATAGATAGATAGATAGACAGTGCTGGCGATAGGTAGATAGTAGATAGATAGATAGACAGAGTGCGGGCGATAGATAGATAGACAGAGTGCGGGCGATAGATAGATAGGACAGAGTGCGGGCGATAGATAGATAGGACAGAGTGCGGGCGATAGATAGATAGGACAGAGTGCGGGCGATAGGTAGATAGACAGAGTGCGGGCGATAGGTAGATAGACAGAGTGCGGGCGATAGATAGACAGAGTGCGGGCGATAGATAGACAGAGTGAGGGCGATAGACAGAGTGAGGGCGATAGAGTGAGGGCGATAGAGTGAGGGCGATAGAGTGAGGGCGATAGACAGAGTGAGGGCGATAGACAGAGTGAGGGCGATACCACATCATCCGCAAGACCACCATGTACTGTACTCATGTCTA
This sequence comes from Lissotriton helveticus, assembly GCF_964261635.1. Lineage (NCBI taxonomy): Eukaryota > Metazoa > Chordata > Amphibia > Caudata > Salamandridae > Lissotriton > Lissotriton helveticus. The sequence continues at coordinate 182,155,449 of NC_136068.1, read as the reverse complement.
TTTGGCTGACAAATGTAACTATTTCTAGCAGGTCTCAACTCACAACCAGGACATTGCCAGACAAGAGACAAAATCCAAGAATAAACTCTTAACACGTTAAAAGCACCTTTCCTCTCGACTCATCCAACAACTCCCCTTCTTTGCGGCAAACGATCTATGATTAATCTAGGACACCGGCGAGGACATTGCGCCACTACCTTCGGCTATGTTCTTTGCTGTGCAGACACCTAAATACACACAGAGCATCATCCTTAACAGAAGGAACAGTTCTGAGTCCGAAGCAATTGGCTGCAGAAGTGGCACATAATAGGTCATCGAGATTTCAGGTTTTCCTTTATTTGAACATCACAAAGTAGTATGAAATTCACCACACCCATGAAAAAACTTTAGTCTTTCAATTCCAACATTTCATCCACAATGAACTTGCAGGCATGATCTTAGACAAGTCTGTAAGCTATTTGGAAGTGTTTTTGACAAAAGTGCAGGTTTAAAAACCAGTACTGCAATTTCAAAGTTCAATATAGAACCCTTCCTGCCCGCTACAGTTTTCATATTTATTGGACATGTTTTTTTAGATACTAAATTCCCCCGTTAGCTAACTGTAAACAAGGAAACGTGCACCTTATCCTTTATTGATTCTATTAGGCAACAATACAACCATTCCTCGTTTGATAGTTATGCTATTGTCCCACAAATTCACATATGAAGGTGTTCTCTCTTCCTAAATGTCAGGAAATCTCTACACAAATGAGTTGAAAGCTTACAAAACTATCATTACACATTTGTGCACTGCCCATAACAAATTCTGACCAGACAGTGTAGTAGGGAGTGTAAACCATTATTTGATAGTTAGCGACAATTGTGTTTGGTTATAGTTTGATATTTATAGCCATTGCTTGAATGGCAAGTCCAATGGGTAAGTGAGGCTGTGAATTAATTTTATGTTGATTGTAAAATGTAATGAAGTGTGGGTGAACACAGTCATGTTGGCGATATGATCTTTTTTGCTTTTTTAATAAAAGGATTATCATCGAAGAGGTCTATGGGTGCATCGGAGGTAAAAAAATGGAGGTGGCAGAGACACATTCCGTTGAATGATAGGTATGGGGGAAGAGTCGAGGACCAGCCCAAATTTGGGGACATACTTTGCTCTTATTCGTTCGGACCCGAGAGTGTAAGGCATTTATTAATTCCAACGATGGCCCGGGGCATAGCAAAGCAGAAGTTGTAGAACCAGTGCCGCTCCCCATGCGACAGTTCGAACTAACTTTCTGACCACATGGTAGCATCAGCTCTGAATTGCGACAGTGTAGATCGCTTGGATTTGTTCTAGTAGGGTCAGTTGTAGGTTTTTGTAGATGGACTCTGGATTGGCCATAAGAGGCTTTGGAGAAACTACTTCCCGGGACAAAAGTTGATCAATGTACAAATAGTATTCGTTTCAATACATAGAGAATCATGGGCAGAGGCAGGCAGCCTAGATATACACCGATAGTGTCGGGGGACTCTCTGAAAATGTGTTTAACCAGAGCCAATGATGAAGTTCCTGCCAAGTCTGGTTATAAACAATTCCTCCGTCAATTTACAGAGGGTGTGGTGCGTAAAAAAAAAACCAAAACAAATATATAAAACTAAACTGGATGAACCCACTAGATGGCAGTCGTGTGCTAAGCAAATCAATCAACAGCGGGTTCATGTTGCAAAAGGATTTTTCGTAACATTTCAGGACTCAAAAACAGCATCATCAAAACAACGGATATGTGGAATAAAAGACAAAAATAACTAAAAGAATTTCAACCCATTCTCTGTGCTGCAAATCAAACCAAGCGAGAAGTGGTAATTTTGATAACTAGACATTCATTCTGGCTCGGGAGTTGAATGGAGGGGCAGATGGCATATTAGGGGATGGGAAGAAGAGGGGTGGTGCCACACAGAGTATAACTGGAGAGTTTCACATAGATGGGGAGAGCGCAAACGTACGGCCTTTTTGTGGCGGCTCCTCATGCTCGCTTGCTGCTCGACATCAGGGCACAGCTGCATGGATTAGCAACTAGGGTGGAGGCACATAGAGGACTGAGAAGAAACTTGGTGGCAGTTTGATCTAGCTGCAGGGCTTTTAAGTGAGATTAAACAAAAGCTCTCGGCATTGCGTGGCGGGAGGGGGCGGGGGGGAGCGGATTCCTTTGAAGTCTGATGGGGTAGGGGAGCGGATTCCTTTGAAGTCAGACGCCGAGGCTCAGACAAATGGTGTGCGATGTGCAAGCGCCTGGCTCACATGCACTGTACCTTATCCGCAGTTTGGGTGCACTTTTGAAAGCCTTACTATAATCTCACCAAACAAGCATTGCTAAAGCAATGCTGTAGACGAGACCTAAAAAGAAACGCGCGTGCGTAAGACCACCTCTTCTGCACCTACTCTTTCTTGAAGTACCTTAATGAGTAGATTGTGGTCAACAGTGTCGAAGGCAGCCGATAAGTCCAGGAGTATGAGTAGGGAGCATTGGTCCGTATCGAGTGACTTGTGTAAATCGTCAATGACATTAAGGATCGCTGTCTCTGTGCTGCAGCCTTTTCTGAAACCTGATTGGTGGGGGTCTAAAAGGTTGTTGCTGTCCATGTGTTGAGTCAGTTGGAGGAGAACACACCTTTCCAGGATTTTAGCTAGGCATGGAGACAGGTTTGAAGTTATTCAGATTAGTGTCCAAGCCCTTTTTTTTAAAAACATTTTTTTAGTATTGGCCTGACTTGGTCAACTTTGAGGCAGTCCGGTAAGTTCTCAGGGATCTGTTAATGATCTTGGTCCAGAGCGGGGTTATGGAGAGTTTGAGCTTTTTGGCCAGTTGGGCCGGTATAGGATCCAAGGCGTGTGGTGAGGGTTTGGAGGTGGAGATTATTTTGACTCTCTCTCTGCTTTGGAGATGGGGTTGATGGATTTCCAGTGTTTTGGGGGGGGGAGCTTGGGTGTGATAGCTGCTGTCCCGGGGACGTGCTCCTGTAGGGGCGGGGGGTGGGACGGACTGCAGTTGTCATCTAGGGAGAGCTCAATATGGGTGATTTTGTCGTTGAAGTTGGTGAAGTTATCACACAGTTCTTTGGAGGCCTGAACTGAGGATGAAGGGGGCTTGGAAGTTTGTTGCCTAATGAGGTTGAAGAGTTTCCTTGAGCCTGTTTTTTGCGTTGTTTAGAGAATTGCAAAAGAAGGAAGTCTTTTAGTTTTTGATACTTTTTTTGTACTTCCTGTGCATTGATTGGAGTTGGTTGCAGAGGATTGTGGATGGGTTTTTCCGCCAGAGTCTTTCTACAACTCTTAGTGGTCTTCTTTCGGAATTAATGTCGGTGTTAAACCAGGATCTAGATGGGGTGTTTCGGACTCTTGTTTCAAGGGGGCTATTTCGTCGAGGATGGCAGTCACAGTTGTTTTGTAGTGAGAGGTGAGTTCGGTTGTGGTGAGATCCTCTGTGGAGATGGGAAGGAGAGAGCTTACCCTTTCCTCCAGGTCAGCCAGGGAAATCAGAGTTAGATTCCTCACCCAGTGGGGGTTCTGCGTCGGGGACTGGCCTAGGATTGTTTGGTTGATGTGGAATAGGATGATGTGGTGGTCAGACCAGTCAACTGGCAGGATGGGGTTGATCGTGACTGTCAGGTTCGGCAATAATGGCATCCAGGATTGGTCTTCTGTTACGGGTTTCCTCTGCGCAGTGTTGGGTAAGGTTGTTGTTGTGCAGAAGTTTGTTCAGGGTTTGGATCAGCGCGTTGTTTTCCTTATTCCAGTGTAGGTTGAGGTCACCTAGAATTAAGTTGTTGGTGTCTCGGAGTGAACAGTGAGTTATCAGGTCGGACAGGTGTTCGCCAAATACGGTTATGTTGCCAGGAGGATGGTAAAGGAGGTGGCAGAATAGTGTTTTGTTGTCGCTTGTTAGACAGTCAAAGGAGTTGGAATTGAAGGTGTCAGTTTCCGTCACATAGATGTTGTTCTTGTGTATGATTGCTATACCCCCTCCTCAATGTTTTTTTAGGTCTCGCCGAGCGACGCTCACCTTGGCAAGACCTATTGTTGTTGGTTTCTTGGCCGAAGGGGGACAGGACATGTGCATGCGTAGGCAAGACAGGACATGTGCACACGTTCGGCTCGGCTCCCTCGACGCGCGCATGGCATGCTTTCGCTTTTCCTCCCTCCGGCGTATCAGCACAACGAGTGTACACCTTTCTCCTTACATCTTTTCTCCCAAAGGCTACACTGTCATCCTCGTCTCTCTGCTCATTGGATGCCACGTATGTATGTGCTTTGAATACTCCTGTCCTTGTTCTTTTTGATATACACGCTCACTGTAGGAGGGCAGGGATTATGATTGGGCTGCCTTACTATGTCCATGACGCTCACATGGACGAAGTCAGTCTGATCTACTCCCGGGAGATGAGTGCCCCTGTCTACAGCCATGGAGTTATGTTCCTTTGCTGGACAGCCAGGGTTCCGAAGGTGGAATCACTGTTGCACCTTCCCTTGAATGTTCTTTTTGATCCTTCATGACGGGAGCCCCATTGTGGCCCTTCTCAGACATGTGCATCATGGCTCTAGATTGCTTGTCTTGGAATAACGCCCACTGCTTCACCTCAGTGTTTCTGATGCATAATTTGAGCCTGTGGTTTACGGTGCTTGGCACCTGCATTTAACTGACAAATGCGGGACTAATAAGAGAGCTACCACATGGTGGATCTGTTTGTGAATTACAGAGATGAGCACAACAACAGTTGCATTTTAAGCAAATAGACGTAAAAACAACTAATACCTGCCTCCAAAGTCATTCGTATAGCTTTAGGGGGCCTCAAATAGCTGAATTGTCACACTTTTAACAGTATGATGACTAGTTGATTAAGTACTGTCATTGGCAGGAGCAGTGGGGGTGCAAGCTGGAGTGGCCTCCTGACAAAGGCACTGGCTATTATTTTTGTACATATTAAGCACTGCCCTTTCTTTAAACTCCTACCATGTAGTCCATGTACTAATTTCCCAATCGAGCTGGTGCTGGCAGTGCTGAAGGCCTCTATGGCCGCGTGGAGGTCGCCATGTTGTTAGCCATGTTTGTAGTCTGGCACCCTGGGAGACTCCACTTGCGAGAGCACATTTCTCCCTGGCCCCAAGCCCTTTCCCTCTACTTGATTGGTTTCCCAAGTTCACATAACCCCAGCTTGGAATACCAAAGACTTAAACCAAGCAAACCTCACAGACAAACATACACAGCACATTTTAAAGTGAAATATTGCATTACAAAGTTCAGTGAACAATAATCACGAATCATTGTTTCTACAAAAAAAAATTCTGCCAAGTTATGGACCTTCGGTTACTTTGAGCTCACAGTGCCTGTTATGAGCAGTCGTTGTTATCATGCTTTAGTAGCAGACCGGAAGTGCTGCGAGTTGTGAAATAACTTTACTTTTTATGATTGTGGGAAGCCATGATGCGTATTACTGGAAGCCGTCAGTAGGAGAGGAATTTGGGGAAACGATTCCTGCCTCTTTCATTTAAACTGAGAAAGGGGCTTAATTTGCCATAACGTGTTGCATTCTAAATAAACCAAAAAAAGTGTATTGTGTTTGAATGCCTTTTACAGTCTATTGTGTGTCACTTTATGTGATATTACAAATCACACAGAGATGTGACTCATGACCTCTGTATGGCTTTTCTATTGATAAATCCCACAATAACACCTAAACCCTCTCCAGTCTTTTCACTGCATGTACGTAACTAAATGGGGCTGGGTTTGCCTGGAAAGGTTTAAATACATGCCACGTATGAAAATCTTTTACCTGCAGCTGGTAAAGAACACAAGTTAAGGAGATGATAGCTTTCACTGGAATGCCACAGGCAGGATGTTTAGGCCAGAGACATACCTAATGTTCAGGAATGCAGAAGGGTCTTTTTGACATGGGTATGAACTGAATTTGCAAAAATCCACAGAATCTCACTCAGAAAAGCACCTCTAGGTGCCCATGCTTAAGTCAACGCACTTTGGAAATTCCCTCATTTTGGGGTTCACGCGTATTCACCAGTACTACACTTGAAATGTAAGATGTTTCAGATTTTTGATGCAAGAATCTTTATTTTATTTATTTAATTTATTGAGTTCCTACCCTGCATCTCTAGACCATGCGGATTACCAGCCTGCACACAGCCAGCCGGTTTAGATTTGGCTATTTATTTAAACCAGTTTCACCTATAGATGAAAATGTTTTAATTATGGAGAAATCTCTTCTCCTATACCCCAAGGGCCCACCTGGATCATCGCACTTTCAAACATTCCTTCTCCTTCCTTTTTTGGTGCATTTTCACTGGGTGCACTGTTTTCGTAATTCATACAAAGTACCACCTTTGTGTGTGTTAACAAGATGTTGCTCTGTCACCACCCTAAGACGCCATTATCCTTGTTTATTTCCCACCCCTCACCCTGGCGTCCTCCTTGCCTACGAAGGCAAACGCTTCCATACAAAAAACAGATTTCTGTGCAGAAATTAAGATTGTGTGTGTCAGGGGCCTTGTGATTAATACTATGACCTGTTTCAGGGGTGATAACTACTACATAATGTCTATATAAATCAGATCTGCAACTTTGATCAACCAGAGGATAAATGAAGGTGCGAATCTGGAAAAGGCGTTCTCTCTGCATACTGAGTCGTGTGATCTTTGGGTACCACTCCATATGTATGTGTACACATGATTCTCAAAGGATTGTGTCTACCTATGCTCACCGCAAAGTGCTGCAGACCTCTGGTGGGAAATTGAGTAGCGTAAGACAGATTATACAGGGAGAGGTCCACTAACACTCAGACAGGGAGAAAAGCAGTATTGTGTATGTATCATATAATCAGAGTGTGCTAATATGAAGAAGCATTGTAGTAGAGGGGCCCTTTTATCCTATAGTTGATGAGGCTCTTTCTTTCCATATTCCTCCACCTCCACATAGGGAGCCTTCTTTGTGATCTGGAGCACTTTGCGCTTCAGCATTCATTATGTTTTTTCCACAAAATGAATCCATGTTAAATCAGCATCATCTTTTGCCACATGATGAGGATTTTAAAGGAACGTAGAGTTTTAAAATTCCTCTAGAAGGGGCAGAGAAAATGGTGAGGCATGCTGTATTAGAGTATGCACTTGAAGCTTTGCTCACTCTCCGCCCATATTTTTCATTGGCTTGTGAGTTTGTGCTTTGTAAATGCTGGCTTCGGATTCAGTAAATCGGCTTGTTAGTCCTAGTACCGCCTTGTCTTCATTTGTTATCTCCCATGAGGACCGGGCCTTTTACTTCTGTTACACCATGGGTACTCACAAACTTTCTCTCGGGGGCCAAATTTACAGTGTGGTTGGTGTCCGAGGGCCGCACCAGTGGGAGCGGGGTCAGTGGGCGGGGCTAGAGCAACAAAAAAAAACTGACCATGAGGTTGATCACTGGTCACTGCAGCGGACGCCTTTGTCCACTGAGCCACCAGACCCGGCATACACACATCTCTCTCGCTCTCTTTCTCTGTCTCCCTCTCCCTCGGTCTCCCTCTCTCCCTCTCCCTCTGTCTCCATCACTCCGTCTCCTTTTCCCTCCCTCCCTCTCCCTCCGTCCGTCCGTCTCCCTCTCTCTCTCCCTTTCCCTCTCTCTCTCTTTCCCTCCCTCTGTCTCCCCCTCCCTCCCCCTCCCTCTGTTTCCCTCCCTCTGTCTCTCTCCCTGTCTCCCTCCCTCCGTCTCCCTCCCTCCCTTTCCCTCCCTCCGTCTCCCTCCCTCCCTTTCCCTCCCTCCCTCCGTCTCCCTCCCTCCGTCTCCCTCTCTCTCTCCTTCCCTCACTCTCCCTCCCTCTCCATCTATCTCCCTCTCCCTCCCTCTGTTTCCCTTTCCCTCCCTCCCCCTGTTTCCCTTTCCCTCCCTCACTCTCCCTCTGTCCCCCTTTCCTTCCCTCACTCTCCCTTTCCCTCCCTCTGCCTCCCTTACCCTCCCTCACTTTGTCTCCCTCTCTCCCTGTCTCCCTTTCCCTCCCTCTGTCTCCCTTTCCCTCCCTCTCCCTTCCTTTCCCTCCCTCACTCACTCTGTCTCACCCTCTCTCTCTCTGTCTCCCTCCCTGTCACCCTCTGTCTCCCTCTCCCTCTGTATCCCCCTCCCTCAGTCTCCCTACCGCTCTCTCTCCCTCTCTGTCGCCCTCCCTCTGTCGCCCTCCCTCTGTCGCCCTTCCTCTTTGCCTCCCTCTCTCTGGCTCTCTTCCTCTCCCTCCCTCTGTCTCCCTCCCACTGTCTCCCCCTAACTGCCTCTCTCTGTCTCCCTCCCTCTGTCAACCTGTCTCCCTCCCTATGTCTCCCTCTACCTCCCTCTGTTACCTTTAGATTTATTTGTAATGCATAGTTACCAAGAAAGAGTCCTGATGCTGAGACCAAGCTAGAAGGAAGCATCTTTAATAAGTAGATGGGTTTTTAAGAGTTTCCTAAATTGTAACAAACAGTTTGCAGTGCAAAGGGGAAACAATTCCAGTCCTTAACTGTAGTGACAGAAAATGTATATCTACGCATTAGTGAAACCGGGGTTCTGAAAGAAGATTGGCCAGGCTTGAGCAGAGAGTTTGTGGATGAGTATAGCAAATAATGGAGTACACATCGAGCTATGTACTTTGCTAAATAAGGATTTATGGCAAATACTAAGACACTTCAACACACCTCTCTTTCGCATCGGTAGCCAATGAAGATCGAGAAAGTCGCTGAAGATCTCCCTCTGTCATCTCGCCCTGTGTGTGCGTGTCAGCCCCCAGCCCAGGCTGAGACAGCTTCCCCTGAACGCACACACAGCCCCACCCGAGCACTTCACAGCTCTTCAAAAGACCATTTACATGTTAATTAAGCTTTGTTCTATTTCACCTCTTAGCGCCCCTGCATCTCCACTCTGACGATCACTGCTCCCCGGCCCCCACAGAGCAGAGTCTCTGAGAGTCCGGGCTGCTGCAAAAGGCAGTGTTTGCTGACACCATTTAATTTTGTTATTTAAACACAGGTACGATGTGTCTGCACGGTCCGCGGGTCGCCAAGGAAGGCTTGCCGGGGCGCTGGAGGCCCGCGGGCCGTACTTTGAGTACCCGTGTGTTACACCATCTGGGTTATTTAGTCCACAAGCACCATTTCAGCGCGCCATGCCTGCTTTCACTTTTCAAGCAGCCGGGAAAAGGGTGGCTGTCTATTTGGAATAACATAGGTCTCGTATTTAGGAGAGTTTGACCTATTTGGCATTGTAAATGACAATAGATTAAACTCTTGCAAATGTGGCATCTATTGCTTTACAATTTTTTTTTTGTGGGTCGTTTCCAAGCGCGAACCAAAGAGGTATGCAGTTCCTAATATGTGGTGCAGGTGGAGGTAAGTGATCTCAAAGGTGAACCCCAGTGTGTAGACATTCACAAAAGACAGGAAAAGAGTATCCTCCTTTCGGCAGAAGACCCTCACACACCAAACAAGTAGGTGTCTTACTTCATCATCAGGTCTTCTCCTACTCAGGTCGGCGCTGCAATTGACCCTATCAGGCACCTGTGACGGGGCCTACTTGGTGGAGATCTTTATTCCTTTAGCCGTTTGGTGCAGTGCGTGCGAGGGCCCTAGTGTACGATTGTGGTGTAGGTGGGGATAATGTGTAAGAGTGAAAATTAAAACCGGGATTAGTGATCCACTCAGAACAATTTTAATGAATTGTGGTCACTACCCTGGTTAAAACTAGAAGAACGCACACTCCCACTCTAAGGTATGTGAGAATATGTGCTGGTGTAATAGGTCAACGGATGTATGACGTTACAACGCATACTTTTACCACGCCTACCATTACCACGCAATTTTTACAACGCAGAATCCATTACAACGAAGTACCATTACCACGCATGTATTTACAACGCATATACCTTTACAACGCATACAATTACAACGTAAGTATTGGTAAGTATATAATATTTTTTTTTATTTAATTTAATTAAAATTAATATAATGTAATTTAATTTAATTTAGTAATTTAATATTAATATAATGTAATGTAATGTAATGTAATTTAATCAATTTAATTTAATGTAATTTAAATGTAATTATATTTAATTTTTACCCTGTACCCTTTTACCCAAAAACCCAAAACTGACCCTGAACCCTAAAAATACCCCTTTACCCAAAAACCCCAAACTGACCCTAAACCCTAAAAATACCCCTTTACCCAAAAACCCAAAACTGTCCCTAAACCCTAAAAATACCCCTTTACCCAAAAACCCAAAACTGACCCTGAACCCTAAAAATACCCCTTTACCCAAAAACTGAAAACTGACCCTGAACCCTAAAAATACCCCTTTACCCAAAAACTGAAAACTGACCCTGAACCCTAAAAATACCCCTTTACCCAAAAACTGAAAACTGACCCTGAACCCTAAAAATACCCCTTTACCCAAAAAACTGAAAACTTACCCTGAACCCTAAAAATACCCTTTTACCCAAAAACTGAAAACTGACCCTAAACCCTAAAAATACCCCTTTACCCAAAAACTGAAAACTGACCCTAAACCCTAAAAATACCCCTTTACCCAAAAACTGAAAACTGACCCTGAACCCTAAAAATACCCCTTTACCCAAAAACTGAAAACTGACCCTGAACCCTAAAAATACCCCTTTACCCAAAAAACTGAAAACTGACCCTGAACCCTAAAAATACCCCTTTACCCAAAAACCCAAATAATATTTTTAATAAAATAATATACTTACCAATACTTACGTTGTAATGGTATGCGTTGTAAAAGTACCTGCGTTGTAAATACATGCGTGGTAATGGTATGCGTTGTAATGGATCCTGCGTTGTAAAAAATGCGTGGTAATGGTAGGTCGTGGTAAAAGTTGCGTTGTAAAGGTTGTATACCTAGGTCAACAGGTTTCTTGCCTGTTATCTATTAAAGGCAATTCCTCATGACCAGAAAGGGATCCACCTACACTTTTTGGTGGTGGTCAGGACCTCAGTGAAGTATATGCATGACCACCCGTACAGCACCCTAAAAAGTGGTACTGGCAGATCTATACCCCAACCCTGTTTGAGTCGGGGGCCAACGACATTGTGTGCTGGTAGAGGCAGACACTAAGGTGTAGTGTCAGTTCTGAAGTAAAGGACCTTCCGTATCCCTACCCCTGCTCTCTACCAGACCGGGTCGCCCCATGCCGCCCTAGCAATTATTAGAAGTCACCTCCCTTTCTTTAGATGTGGCTCGTCTAAAGAAAGGGGTGTGGGTGTATGCAAGTGCAGCATGGGGCACTTGGAAACAAACAATATTTGCAATTCAATATGTCTAGCATTTGTGAGAATTTAAGCTATTGACATTTACAGTGTGAAAAGCTCAAAGTCTCGTAAATGCGAGAACTATTGCAATGCAAATGCTTGTTCTGTCTTTGTTAAGGATTACAAAGCCTGGGGGTACCAGCATGTCCATGATTAGGGAAGATAACTCATTTAGCCATGTCTCGGTGATGAACGTGATGTCGATGTCATGGGTTTGGATCGTTTCTGCCAGCTCGGTTGCATGCTTGATGGCTGATCTGCAGTTTATGAGCATGCAATTGGTGGAGGTCTCCCTGTTTGTGTTTCTTCATTAGGGGGGCCCTGGGAATATTAGTGAAGAAAGATCTGGATGGGGAGCGGTTTCTTCTAAATCCAGTGAGGACCTGGATCTTGGTGTGATGGTGGAGGAAGTGTCATACGAGGAGGCAAGATCTGCTGCATCGCTCGTGGACATTGCAGCTCTTGTTCTTTTGTGTCTGGTTTAGGAGGGGTTGGAGTTCCAACTGGGCCATAGAGCCTTGGAGGGCCTTTGATGTTTAGTGCTGGTAATCGTGAGAGTCGGGTGGGGGCGTTGACCAGGCTCTCGGAGTGTGGTGAGGTTCAGTAAGATTTCGTTGAGGCCCAGGATTACAGTTTCTAGGTGGCTTACTAGTAGAGCGAGACGGTGTGTCGTCTCCTCGGAGGCAGGGGTGTTCTGGGCGGGGTAGTCTCGAGAAGGGGACAGCTTGTCCATGCTATGTTGGATTTAGGTGTTCGTGATGCCAGAAATGTCACTGTGAGTGGCCTTTGGCAAGTGGAGCGAAGAATCATGACGTGATGCTAGCGTCCTCTTGCAAGTGGGTGGAGAGAGGGCTCTAGGAGTCATTGACTGGGGGTTGGGGTCGCTAGTTGTTAGTTGAAGTGGTAGTGTTGGTGGTGGGGGTAGGCATCGGTCGGCCTGGGGTTGGAGAGACTAAGTTGTGACATACCTCCGGTTTGTATTGGAGAGGTGGTATGTACTGTATGTGTTTGGTGGGGGGAGGTTGGTGTCTGGGGGTGGCGTTGTTGGCATAGGGTGTGAGATTGGTTTGTGATAGCTCGTGGCGGGTCGATCTGTCAAAGGATAAGGAGTTGGGCGGGGTGACGCGCGTGAGAGGGGATGATGCGTAGCAAGGGGGTGACGTGCGTGAGAGGGGACGATGCGTAGCAAAGGGAAGAGGGAATCAAATGCATATAGGTTGTCGTTGTTGGCTTGGGTCAGGACTGTGCCGTTGGGAGTAGATGATCGCCGAGGTGTTGCCACTGCACATAGGGCGGTTAGGGAATGAAATCGTCAGTTTGCAGCTGTGGGGAGTTTTAGTTGTTTTGTATATGTGGAGATGTGATTGGGTAAGGAGACTGCACTTTGCTTTGCTGTGGGATACATATAGATATATACACACATACATACACACATACACAACTGGAAAGGTCTTTACATTTCTCCACAACTGCTGAATGGATTTACACCAAATCCCAAAATGCCACTTTCTTGGAACAACATCTACCTTCCTGACAAATTTGTTGTAATTTCGTTCAACCGTTCAAGCTGTAGCAGTGTCTAACTACACTATGGGGATTAACATAGGAAAAAGCACTTTTAAGCACCCCCTAATTCTCTGCCCCCTCTTGACGGGTACCACAACTTTTCCAGTATCCTGAGAGCTCGTCCGTCTTATTATACAGGCGCACCCGCCTGTGTCTTGTACAATCCTCGGGCATCGCCATTTCTCCCAAACAAGTTGCCGTTCTCAATTTTTCCACTAAGGGACTTCCAGCCACCTCCCACTACCGCCCTGCTTTACATCCTTTGCCATTGCAGCGTTCCCACTACCACCAATACCCGGCGTCCTACCCGCTCACCTCCCGGACACTGGACCTCAGACACACGCATCCTTGGGCGCTCTACACATACCGGCTGCAACGTCATACCCGCCTTGACTTATTCCACGGATTACTCAGCCAACAACCCATTTGTTCGGGGCTCCCAGGCCCCACCCGCTTCTGACAATCGACGCGGGACTCTATAACAGGTTTTGCTTTCATACAACTCCATCCTATTGCGCTTGGCACACCCCGTACCGGGTTGGATTTATCACTGGTCACATGGGGCCTGCTCTCCTCTTGTTTCCAAACACGGAACAGCCCTGAAGAGTCACAGGATCACTCCTTGTGACGAAACACGTGTGGGCTGGTTGTTTGGTTTGATACAGTCGTAGCCTTGTGATATAACAAAAGACTTTTTTCAAACATACTCTGGTGTTGACCGCCGCATTGTTATTACATGAGACACGCATACAGTAACTGTGCGATATCCTTACTACGTGTGCCCAGGACTGTGCTCATATGTTGTTAAATTGACAAGGAGGAACCGCAAGAAACATTGATCTTGATTCCTGACCGATATATATAGATTTATTTATATATATATATATATATATATATATATATATATATATATATATATATATATATATATATAAGAAAATGGGTAATATTCCCTTCTGTAATCATTGCACTCTGCATGAACTGCACACGTAATTGCCTTAGATCACAGAAGGCTACATTGCAAGGTCACATGTGTGCAGACCTTGACAGTTGCCCATAAACAGCCTATAGACAATGTCACTGAGATGCATTGTTCAAAAACATCTCTCTTTGGGGATATAAGGAGCTATTTTTCTAATAGTATAGCACGGTGACGGGTGGTGTTATTTGACATATTGCACAATAATGAGGCCTGTGTTTTTATCTTACCAATATTTTAAATCTATATAGGGTCACTTTCCCTTGAAGTATTTGCACTGAACAAGTCTACATCTTCTTGAAGCATTACATGCTCACATAAAACTGTTTCTATTTCAGGCTACGATAATTTTTTTGGTGCACGTTTCCTTAGTCCATGTTTATTATGTATTTGAATCAGAGAAAGTTGAGACTGTCCCCTGATGAAGGCGCCCCAGCCGAAACATGTGTAGCTTCCTTCAACCGCCAGCCTTCCAATGGTTTGCAGTTCATCCTCTTTGTCCATTTGTATGTCCAATACATAATGAAATCAATCAGTTATTTTTATGTATTCAATATGGTTGTACATGTTTTTCATGGATATGTGATTATGTTGCAATATGTTTTATATATTAATATCAGAACATCTATATAAAAATGTATTTTGAAACTGATTAACAAGAAATTCAGTACACAACAAAAATCCACTGAATGAAGAGTTTTTTGACAAACGTATACACTTTAACATAGTCAGTCATATGTATACATTTAATGCACGTGTTTTATGTATCAATTTTGATATGTAGCTTGAAATTCTATGTCAGGACAGGAGGCTCCGATTAGGCTTTCTCATTTCTTTAATGAAATGCTCAGCAGCCAATAAAAATAACCAAAAAACTACATTTCCCATGAACACTAGGGAATGATTATAGAGACTACAGTATAAAAGGTCCCAACATTAGTCCTTCTTCCTCTTTCTTTGCTGCTCCGCAGCCAGTTAAGTGCTTTATCTATATTTGCTTACTTATGTGTGCTTGCTGTGCCATTGGTATTTCTTGCTTGGGTTTCAGCTTTGGCGTCTTGTAGCGCGCTGTGTTCACGCTTCATTGGAGCGCTCCTGGCTCCGCCTGTTTGCTGTGCAAGTTTCGGCTTCTTTCGCCCGTTCGGCGTTTTTCCTCCCGGAGCGTGTGTGCACCTCCGTTTCAGTGTCCGGGCGCCTGTTTGTTGCCTGCGGACCTTGTGGAGCGGGAGTAGGGGTTACCGACTCGCGCGGACAGCGCTGTCGGGTATTGTGTCAGGCGGCAGTGTCGCGCATGCGCGCTGCTTCATTTCCGGCTTGTGTGTTGTTCTCCTCAGAGCCGGTTGAGTGATGAGGTCGTTCTTTCACGCCCATGCCCACAGCCTGTTCCAATTTAACCCCGTACGACGCTGGAGTCCTGTGAGGGCTTCGGTTGATACTTATTGCATAGGCACTGCCTAGAGTGTATTTTGACTGTGCAGGCTTTGCTCCCTCCACGTTTTACATCGTTTGGAGTCAGGTTTGTGCCTGCTCTTTTGGAAGCCTGCTGTGGGGTTCTCACACTCCCCCTTGCATTGTGTTTTGACACTCTATATTTCCTGTAGTCATCTTGTGGGCTTTACTTGATACCCTTGTGTATCATGGCAGGTTACTATGACGCTGATGATAACTACTATTATGGGGATGAGGATGAAGGCTCTTTGGAGCATAATTTGGTGGAGGAATTGGACAAAGGGGTCCAACAATCTGTCAAAGCACTGGTGCGTGCAATTAATCCTCTCAAGCGACATTTAAATATGTATGCGCAACAGCAGGGTTGGTTGCCTGCGCCTAAAAAATCCACGAAGTCTCCTGTTGATCCCCATAAATCTGATTTTCCAGAAACTGGCTAAGACATTGGCGGCTGCGCCTTCCAGATCTTCTGCACCTCAGGATACCGATGACTCTGACAATGCTCATTCTTCTACTTCTTCAGACCATAATTCTCCCCCGCCCAAAAAGCGAGTCTGCAAGGAGCATTTTGTTGACGCTCCAGAACGACCTCCTGTGCTGACTTTTGAGCCCGCGGATATCTTGCATCCAAATTCATCTTCCTGGTTGCCCTCGCCTGCAGTCGCGGCCTATATTCAGGCTCACATTCGTCAGCCTTTTGATGCAACTGTTCGTGCTAGACTCCGTTCTGAATGCCCGAGGCCTGATCTCGCTGATCGTTTGGCTGAAACGCCGGAAGTCGATCCCATGATGGTCACCTACTTAAAGAAATATGCTAAGGACCCAAAAAAGGGCCTTGACCGGTCTTGCCAAGACAAGTTGTTGGATATGCTTGGACCTCTTACCAAGATTCTGGATCTTGGATTCCAGGCGAAGGAGGCCTCAGCCCTTGTGGATCCGGACGAATTGATTGAATGGGCACAGAGGGCAATCTGTCAATTGGGTAACACCAATTGTGCAGTGTCCGCTGAACGACGCAGGTCGATTCTTTTGAAATTAGACCCGAAACTGGCAGAGCTAGCGACTTCTGAGTCTGGTCCGGAGGCGCAGGGTCTCTTATTTGGGCTACGCTCCGGCTTCTGCAACATCTGGAGTGGTCCATCGGTCATTTGCAATCTCTCGGGTTTCTGATCAACATTCCGAAATCGGTTTTGACTCCCACTCAGTCTATAGATTTTCTGGGTTTCAAGATAGACTCCGTTGCTTGCCAGCTCCTCTTGCCCGGCCAAAAGATTTGTTACATCAAGAGGGAATTGACATCTGTTATTTCCAGACAGACTGTCATTGAGATCCTTGGCACGTGTGGTCGGTCTGTTAGCGTCTTCAATTCAGGCGATCTTTCCGGGTCCTCTACATTACAGAGCAATGCAACGTCTAAAGATCCAACATCTCCGGAAAGGTCTCAGGTACTCGGACCAGATTCCTCTGACGGAGAAAGTGAGGTGGGAGTTGCAATGGTGGCTAGACCACATGGAGGCCTGGAATGGTCGAGCCCTATTCGGTGCGTCGCCGGAACTGGTGATAGAATCCGATGCCAGTCGATGGGGTTGGGGAGCCCGTTGCGGACCTGTCTCGACGGGGGGTCGTTGGTCCCCTCAGGAGTTGTCTCTCCACATAAACTGTCTGGAACTCCTAGTGGGTTCTTTTGCGATCAGGTGTTTCTCTCCCCTTCACACCAGTTGCTGCATTCTTCTCCGGATGGACAACGTGTCCGCAGTCCGCTATGTCAACAAGCTGGGCGGGACTCGGTCCAAAGTGTTGGCGGAGATAGCCAAGGATTTTTGGCATTTTTGCCTGCAGCAGAGGATCACTGTTATTGCGGAGTATCTTCCGGGTCGCAACAATCAAATTGCGGATTGGCACTCCAGACATCTTCGGGATTTCAGCGACTGGAGGCTTCACCCTCGAGTGTTCCGTTCCATTCTTCGGCGTTGGGGTCAGTGTCGCATAGACCTGTTTGCCTCTCGCCTCAACACGCAACTTCCGCTATTTTACAGTTGGAGACCGGATCAGTTGGCTCTAGCCACGGATGCCTTTCTCCAGGTTTGGCCGTCGACTCTGTGCTATGCGTTTCCCCCATTCATGATGCTCCCCAGAGTTCTGGCTTACACCAAACGGTTTCGAGCGGATCGGATTCGGATTGCTCCGCTCTGGAGGGCTCAAGCGTGGTTCCCGGTTTTCCTGGAAATGTGTTGCGAGCCTCCTCTCCTTCTTCCCCCGAAGTGGAATATTTTGCTGGATCCTCTCGAAGATCCGCATCCCCTCATTCTGTCAGGCTCTCTCCAGCTGCTGGCGTGGCGGATCTCGGGGATCGCTGAACGATCCCGGGCATTTCTAGCGACGCTTCCAAATTCATTAGTGAGGCATGGTCTCCCAGTACTCACAAACAATACAAAAGTGCTTGGAAGCGGTGGTGTGATTGGTGTGCTCAACAGGAAGTAGATCCCGTTTCAGCGGATATCTGTTTGATCGTTAATTTTTTGGCGTCCCTGGCCTCTTCAGGTCTGCCTTATAGGACAGTCAATAATTTTCGTTCCGCTATTTCAGCTGGCCACATCCAGATTGTTGGCAAGCCTGCTGGTGAGCCCCCCTTCATTTCCAAATTGCTTAAAGGTATTCAGCTCTCGAAGCCTCCCACTTCTAAGTATGTCTCTTTATGGGATGTTTCCATCATCCTGCGGTTTTTGGCGGCCTGGCCTTCCAATCCATTGTTGTCCCGTAAACAATGGTCTGCTAAGTTGACCATGTTGTTGTGCCTTGTGTCTTGTAAATGTGTGTCGGATGTCCGCGCATTAGATCTTGCGGGTCGCAGTTTCACACCTGAGGGTGTTACTTTTCGTCTTTCTAGACGGACTAAATCTAATACTTCTTTCATTACTTATCCGTCTTTTCCCACTCACCCCAACCTTTGCGTTGTGCAGTGCCTTAAGGATTATGAGGTGAGTACTACTTCTTTACGTTCAGATATGCAGGGTCAATTGTTAATTGCCTTACAGAAACCATTTCGTCCTGTCACTCCAGCTACTCTGGCGCGTTGGCTTATGTCCGAGGCGGGCATTGATGTATCTGTGTTTGGTGCACATTCTGCACGTGGAGCAATGGCTTCTAAAGCTTATTCCATGGGTGTCACCCTTTTTGACATTATGAAGGCCCAGATTGGTCTTCTGATTCAGTTTTCAAAACGTTTTATTACAAACCAATTGATAGCATTGCTTCTGTGGTGGTGGCTAAGCTTTGAAAAAGCATAATCGGAGCCTCCTGTCCTGACCTAGAATTCAAAATTTGCAAACATACGTGACAAGAATTTTCAATTCTATTAAGGACAAGGAGGCGAGGGTTATCCCACCCATTGTACTGGATTTGCATTGTAATGTACTGTAATCTATTTTACTGCTGTTGCAAATCTCTCTTATTCCTTGTTCCCCCCCCCTGGATTGCATTTGACTCTCTTGCGTTATTTGGATGTTACGGCTATGTATCTCTTTCAGGTTCAGACCCGAAGTAGAGTTTGCCGACTTCCGCCCGAGTTTCATCTTTCTCCTGGTTCACGGACCCCGAGTTCTTCTACTGCCTGCTTACAGTTCCTTTGGATTGCTGCAGCGTGTTTGGAGTTACTATTGTTGTTCTAAATTGGATTGCATTCTGGAATTGAACTGTTTCCTCGACAAAGAAAGAGGAAGAAGGACTAATGTTGGGACCTTTTATACTGTAGTCTCTATGGTCATTCCCTAGTGTTCATGGGAAATGTAGTTTTTTGGTTATTTTTATTGGCTGCTGAGCATTTCATTAAAGAAATGAGAAAGCATAATCCTCGCCTCCTTGTCCTTAATAGAATTGAAAATTCTTGTCACGTATGTTTGCAAATTTTGAACTCATAATCACCTTTAAGATGCTCACCCACGCACACAAGGCCCTCCACGGCACCGGACCAGCATACCTGAACAGCCGACTCAAATTCCACGCACCCCAAAGGACCCTACGATCAGCCCAGCTTTCCTACGCTGTGGTCCCCCGCACCAGAAAGACCAGATCGGGAGGCCGCTCCTTCTCCTTCCTCGCGGCCAAAGCATGGAACGCCCTTCCGCTCCACCTCAGACAGACAACATCGCTCCCCATCTTCGCAAGAAACCTCAAAACCTGGCTCTTCGACAGACCCCCTGCTTGATGGAATGGAACCTGCACCCCCCCCAACCCCCCCCACCCCTAGCGCCTTGAGACCCTTACGGGTGAGTAGTCGCGCTTTAACAAACTCGTGATTGATTGATTGACAATCTATAATTATTGAATAACTTGCATTAAGTATCTTTCTTTCCCCCTGGTGCTATTTTCCCTGTGGCAAGCAAGTTCTATTGTTTTTTGTAGGGGTCCCCATTTTCCCAAATATAGTGCTTTCTGTCACAGGATGGAACTTCGCAGCGCTATGAAAACACGTCACTACTCTCCGCTGCAACAACCAGAATTAAACGAACAGCAACAGTTTAAACAACTCAAAAGGTATTGATTCGAACATACATTTATTTTTCATTTATGGTCTCGGGGTTATATTTTATATACGTTTACAC
The DNA here is from genome assembly GCF_964261635.1 of Lissotriton helveticus. Classification (NCBI taxonomy): domain Eukaryota; kingdom Metazoa; phylum Chordata; class Amphibia; order Caudata; family Salamandridae; genus Lissotriton; species Lissotriton helveticus. Next base: position 182,135,548 of record NC_136068.1, on the reverse strand, counting down.
AAACGGTGAAAGGACAACAAAATTGTTGCGTCCCTGCTACCACTGCACTCAGGATCGTAGTTCACATACTTTTTTCTAAAGCACCTCCATGTCTGGGTGAACAGCAAAATACGTCGAAAAGGCGGTCATTGAGGCCCCATCTCCAGGGGAGGTAGGCACACTACAGCTAACAAGTTTGTGTGTGTCCTGAATGCTGAATCCGCCCGGCTAAGACACTCGACTGGGATGTGGGCGAGGAAGTGTAGCTTTTAAAATGGTGTCAAACATATAAGACAGTACTTACGTGATTTCGTCCCTGATGTAGGTTCCATTTTTTCTGTTGTAGTATCTCACGGTTACACAGTTTCGTAAACCATACTGGCATTTTGATTCCTTCTTGAAAGACCCAAAGCTTTCTTTAAAGTCGTCGTAGTCACGGAAACAGTTGCCAACTTCCATAACAAAACGCTTTCAGTGTTCAACGTACCACCGCCTCATGGGGGCCAGGGCACAGAGAGCGTAATGTGAGTTAGCATAGCAACACATTGGGACGACCATTCAGCCCGCTACTTTCGGACATCCGCAAAGCCCAGCCCAGCGTCTGTAAACTTTATCTCTTATTGGACACCATTTGTCGTTATATAAATACTTCCGGGTCGTATAACAGCCAACCCGACGGTTGAACATATTCTATTTTTCCTTGGCACTCTGTGGACTAGTAATGTGTAAAAAGATATAGGATTGGCAGATCGCTGGCAACTTAACCAATCAAAGTGCGCTGTAATGAGCTCACGAGTATTCATTGGCTATTGAAGTCTGCACGTGTAGCTGAGGTTTACATCACAGCAGTAATCTTCCGCCAGGTAGTGGGCGTATACAGTTTGGTTTGGAGTCAATTCGGTCTAGGAGACAGAGTAACTCAAGCGATATTAAAACTTGAAACGGGTGATAACATCTGATAGCGTCCTAGGAACACCCGCTGCTCATCGGTGGGCGTATGGAGGAAGGTGTTTATTACCGGTTTCCCGCTGCGACTTCTCGAATGGCTGAGTGGGGAGTTCACAGCTTATAGCCGACCAATCACTGCTGAGGGAGGTGTTGTTACTGGTTTCCCGCCGCTTCTTCTCGAATTACTTAGTGGCAGTTCACAGTCGGCCTATCGCTGCTGTCGGCAGTGATACTAAATTATGCAGGGCTCTGGGCACCTGTGACCTTTTGAGAATATGACGGCTCTGGGTAGTGGAGGTGAGCATGTTTAAAAACAAGCATTGGCATAGCCAATAGGTCTCGCCTTTGGGACCTTATAAGTATTTAGTTATGCAGCACAATATCCTTACTGCAACGACATTAACTGTTGCATGGCTAAACACTTATAAGGTCCTAAAGGCGAGACCTATGGGCTATGCCAATGCTTGTTACAACCTGCATGCCAAAGAGGAGGAAAGTGAAGGAGCGAATACAAGAGAGAAAGAATGGAAGAAGCAATGGCAGATTGAACTCAAGTGGGGGAGTGAGTGAGAGAAGAGAGAACGATAGGAGAGAGAATGAAGGGGGAGAGAGAGAGAGAGAGAAAGAAGGGGGGAGAAAGAGAAGGAGAGAAAGGGAGGAGACAGAGAATTAAGGAGAGAGAGAGAAAGAATAAAGATAGAGAATTAGAGCGGGCGAGAAAGAGAGGGAGAGACAGAGAGAGAGAGAGGGAGGGGGAGAGAGAGAGCGAGAGAGAGAAAGAGAGTGGGGGAGAGAGACATAGGGAAGAAGTAATGCAAAAAAAGTAATAGCCAATGGAATAAACTTGTGATAGTAATTTCCAAGAAACAATCCCAAATTAAATTTGGAAAATCCCTTAAAACCTGGCTATTTTTTTCTTCAGAATATTTTATGAATCTTCAGTAAATACAGTAAAAAGGAAACCCCTACAAAATAAACATAAGTAAAAATGCAGTCTGTTTGTTTTCCTATTTGCGTGTACCTTAAAGTAATCATAGTATGCGAGCAAACAGGGAAAGATCCGATACACAAGTGTAGGGGCATTTTGTTACAGCGATTTCTTGATTGTATGCCTTAGCAATTGTTAGAAATGGACAAGTAGGAACAAATGGAAAGTGGTGGGCATGGCTGACCAACGTGACTAAATACAACAAACCTCGGAGAGCAGCGCATGCCTGCTACCAGGCTCAACGTAAAAAAAAAGCAAAAATATTTGGATCATGGAGAGGAAACCCCAATCTAGTGTTCTTTTGATGCAGCCCCAATTGCCCAAGCAGTTCAGAAAAATGCGTGGTTGCTGTTCTTACTGTCAAGGCTATGTCGTTCCAAAGATTGGGGCTGGCAGCAATCAGTGGGTGGGAGCGAGTGTAGCGCAGGTCTAGCTTGCCAAATGATCTGTAGCGGATAATAAGTAGGATTAGGATATGTGACTGACCAACAGCAGGGGCATGCTTGAAGAGAACCAGAGACGAAATTACTGGACGAGCCGCAAGGACTCAAGTAGGTTGTAGCGGTGTCTAATGTAATCAGACCGAGGCGTCTTAGGGAAAGAATCCAAGTGTGGTGGCGGCAAGCTGGGGAGGAGGCACAGCATTAATGAGGGTATGCGAGGCGCCGAGGATGGCTGCGTGAAGAAGCGCGGGGGACTTACTTAAAAGACCGCAGGGGGCCATGCACGAGGTGCTTCAGGTCCCATGTTGCATAAATCACCGGGGAGGACAGGCTCTTGACTGGCGTGTGTGTGTTACAATTTCTAAAAGAATGGAAGACGATTAGTGGTAGATGTGATGAGCGCAGCAGGGGATGCTGGGCTCAGCCGAAATTACTTATAGTGGCGCCGGGTTAGTGAGCGTGGTGCACCGGAGGGGTTCGGTGTCACCGAGGGAGAAATCCTCACAAACTCTTCTACAAGGGCGGAAGAGAAATAGGGAGGTGCGGGTGGAAGGCACATGAGTGAGTCGGGGCAGAGGCCGATGCACATGTGCAAGTTAGTATAGGGCATGGTGTGCACCTGGGCCAAGCTGCAAGGGCGCACAAGAGACACCATGTTGTGTAGTAGAAGGATGCCGTAGATAGAGGCATCTGAAGTCAAATAGACATGGAGAAAGGGCTGTCGTGAATAAGCAAGTTAATTAGAGGGGGCAAAATGCATTACATGGGGAGGGATGCAAAGTATACAACGGGCGATGCAAGATTGAACAAGCAGAAACACGAGAGACGGCCTGCGGCCGTCAAAGTGAAGTGGACACGGCGGGAAGGGGAGGGGGCGGAGCGGGGAGAGCGGCATGAGGGTGTGAAGCAGCAGGGGCCTGAGACGAGGCCGCCTTGCCTTTGATGTGGTAATGCGAGGCAAGCGGCTGGTGGCATTGTGCACGCGCTTTCACGTGCACTGGAAGAAATCGCCTGGGAATCGCCTGATCTCGGTAAGCTCTGTTTAAGCCGCAATAGATCGAGCTCCCGCTCTCAATGCGCATGCGCATTGAGATAGGTCGCTCGACCTAATTATGAGAGATGTGAGCTGAGCAGGCATACAGTAACTGCATCCCCTATAAACAAAACAACATTTACATTAAATTACAAAAGATGATCAGAAAAACAATCGAAACACTAAAATTAAGGTCACTCATTTCAAGGTTGATGATCTACTATGTTACTCTTAAGTACATTGATTTTGTGGATCACATACATGAAGAGTTATCCAACCTCTTGTTAGCTGCCTCTTGTAGACCTTCCTTCCCCCTTGCAGAGTTCTATTTCAATCCACACTCATTTTACTCATTCCTTCCCATACACACTCATTTCACCGGTTAGGCTATCCTTTTGAGATTTCACACTTTTTCTATCATTTAACTGGTCAGCATTACGAAGGATTTTGACACCCCTCAAAGGGTCGGAAAACTGACTAACCATACTCTCCATGGTTTCTAAACCTTCAACCACATTCCTCCATTTTTGTTGACTAAGAAAGAGCTTCTCTTGGAATTATAATGTTCTTTATACCTGTTGTGAGTACTAACAATTCTGTTTCTTTCTTCATCTGAAGATGTATTACGTCAAATCTCCCAACCAGTCAGAATTACTCTTGGTACTGGCACCTTTTCCATGCATGACTTCAAGAGGTTACTCCTGACACATTATTGGCCATAGTCTTGTAAGTCCACACCGTTTTTTTCATCTGTAACTTTCAATCCTCATTATTGCTAATGACAAGCTTTATAGCGCACTTGAGCACTCTATTAAAGCACTAAATCATTCCATTTCTACTAGGATTATACATGGGTGTAGTGTAGGGTTCAATACCAACTCTCGAAAAAAACATTTTTTGCTTTACTAAATGTGAACTGTTCTCTTTTGTCACTAATTACCTACATAGGTAGACCCTTATCAACAAGTTGTTAATCTAGAAACTTTTCATACAGCATCTGTGTCCACCTTAGAACTTTTGCCGCGAATCGGACCTTTGTTGCCAGTCCTTGTTACTGTTGGGGGACCTGCCAGCTGCACCGCCGGAGTGTTTCTGCCGCCCGCCGCTGCACCACTTAGACCTTTGGTGTGGCCGCAGTGAGGCGCGTGGGGACAGCGGGACTTCAATCCCCAGAATCCCAGGCAGCCTGGAGCCGCGCATGCCTACATCACGCTAGGAGGGCATAAATCCAGCGACAACCCCTGTTGAGCGGGGAACTTTTGCCGCGAATCGGACCTTTGTTGCCAGTCCTTGTTACTGTTGGGGGACCTGCCAGCTGCACCGCCGGAGTGTTTCTGCCGCCCGCCGCTGCACCACTTAGACCTTTGGTGTGGCCGCAGTGAGGCGCGTGGGGACAGCGGGACTTCAATCCCCAGAATCCCAGGCAGCCTGGAGCCGCGCATGCCTACATCACGCTAGGAGGGCATAAATCCAGCGACAACCCCTGTTGAGCGGGGAACTTTTGCCGCGAATCGGACCTTTGTTGCCAGTCCTTGTTACTGTTGGGGGACCTGCCAGCTGCACCGCCGGAGTGTTTCTGCCGCCCGCCGCTGCACCACTTAGACCTTTGGTGTGGCCGCAGTGAGGCGTGTGGGGACAGCGGGACTTCAATCCCCAGAATCCCAGGCGGCCTGGAGCCACGCATGCCTACATCGCGCTAGGAGGCGCATAAATCCAGCGACAACCCCTGTTGAGCGGGGAACTTTTGCCGCGAATCGGACCTTTGTTGCCAGTCCTTGTTACTGTTGGGGGACCTGCCAGCTGCACCGCCGGAGTGTTTCTGCCGCCCGCCGCTGCACCACTTAGACCTTTGGAGTGGCCGCAGAGAGGCGCGCGGGCACAGCGGGACTTCAATCCCCAGAATCCCAGGCGGCCTGGATCCGCGCATGCCCACATCGCGTTAGGAGGCGCATAAATCCAGCGACAACCCGGTCTCGCGGGATGCCGTGCGAAGCCCGGGCAAAATGCGGGCCCTCTGTGGCCCTCAGAGGCCTGAGGAGACTGGACTGGGCCTATACCCTAACGCAGACGTCTTCAATCTGTGGGGCGCGACCCCCAGGGGGGCCGTGGAGTCACAGGAAGGGGGGCGCGCATTCCCCAGCCGAGCGATGTGCCAGAGAGAGCATCGCACTGGGAGCTGCTCCAAAGAGCAATCCTATTGTGCACACTTCACACCAGCTGATGAAGGAGGATGGGTCTTGGTGACAATGACATTAAGAGGCAGTCAGGCTCTGCAGGAGGCAAGTACTAGCTTAATTGACCTCGTGCTGGGCCTGTTTATGCACTGCATCTACAAGGGAAGGTGCGATCTGGGCTTGGAGGGGGGGGGGCTGGTGCAGGCCGTTCTCAGTGAGGGGAAAATGGGATGGAAATCAGAGGCCAGAACCACCCAACTTCGAACTTTCCTTACCTTCTGCTGTGTCGAAATTTGTCTTTTTTCCTGTTTTTTTCACCTAGTCTATACAAATACTTTCGATTTTCGATTTTTTTATTGTGGTGCATAAAAAACCTGTACTGAAAAGGCATTTGACACCTGGTGCTAGAATATTTATATTTCCTTTTAAATAAATGTTTGCAGATTACTTGTAAGATTTATTTCTATTAACTTTTAATTTTTTATTCTTTGCTCTCATTGAGGGATAATTCTGCCAAATGTTATATTAATACAGTGCAATCGTGCGTCCTTTCGTGTAAAGAAGATGGTTTCTGCAGTGAAAGCACTCGCAAACATATTTAAATAGCCGTTCCCCTACTTTATGGAAAAACACAACCCTCCTGGGACGGTTATTTCTAATAGTTAATATGCTTTAGCTGGAGTGTCATTCAAGGAGTGTCATGTGCTGTGAAACCTAAGGCCACAGACAGTTAACACTCAGGGTGCAGCAGCTTGACTGAAAGAAATACAAACATGTGCTAGGTGAAAATGTAAATAAAGGGTGCATGAAAGCAGGTACTGGTTTTAATTGATTGAATCATTCAAAGCTTTGTGATGACACTGATGCATTCTTTTTGAGTGGTAGTGCAAAGAGAACAATTGAGATTTGAAGTGTGTGCTTTCAATTGTAATTGAATTTGTATAAAGCCTACTACCCCAGGAGGTGTTGAAGGGACAGTTTTGTAAAAATGAATGTACAATCTGGGTATTACTAAAATGCAAGTTTTAAATAATGACTTACATATTCACAGTGTTTTCTGTAACAATCTGTAACCTTCTAGCACAAAAAATGCACGTCACTATTCTCCACTGCACCATCAAAGAATCAATTATGTGGGTCCCTGGTTACACATAGACCTCTGAAGTGCATTAAACCAATAAATATGTCATAACGTACTATTGTGCATTTCCCACTGAGTAACAACTTTTTAAATGTATTTTTCACTTAAACTACCAGTTATTTTATACGTAGCTACCTGGCAGTGAAAAAACTAAACATTTTTACAGAATACACTGTTTAATAATATTTACCCACCGTAAAAATGATTTGCCACAGGAATTAAGGGAGTTTATGGTTATTGATGGAGAGTAACAGGTTCTAGAATATTTTGTCAGGAGGGGATCCTTACACCTAAAAACTTTTGAGGAGGGGGTCTCGGCATCAAAAAGTTTGAAGACCTCTGCCCTAACGTGTTGCCTAGGATAGTTTGTGTTCATCCTGCGGTCGCCTATCTGTCATGGCTGCGACACTTGATAAATCCACACTTGGCAGTGTAGTTGGGATTACTAAGGGTACATTAGATAACTATTTCACCAAGGTTGTTACAGATCTAGAAAGGGAGAGTGTTTTGGCTGAGCGTAGGGCGGAGCGGCGTCGCTCCATTGAATGTCTGAAAAGTAGACCTCTTTTGGATAGTTTGCATCAAACTACCCTATCTGATGCAACTACCCATATTGAAAATGAGGACACTTTATCCACTGATAATGTCCCTATACTCTTGCGTGACACGCCCCCCTCACCCGATTCTCCCACTACCTCACATACGAATATTCTATCCCTTTCTACTAACTCTATCATAGGTACAGATGCGATAGTTGAGCCACCCGCACCTATAGCTGAGACCGTTAGGAAAACTAAGGCTAGGAAACTAGCTATGCCCAAAGTCTATGGTCCGCCACCGACCAAGAGAAGGAAGAGGGGTGGTGAGCCGCAAAGAAGTAAGATTAGCCACTCTGACTTTGGTAAGACCATTAAGGCGAATGTAATAACTTCATCTACCTTAAAGGCCACTGCACCAAATGTCCAAACTCCAATGGCCCCTACGGACACAGTACCAATTTTTAACTCCCCCGTACTGACTGTATTAACCCCTACAGGTTTAGCCACCCCTTTACACTGTCCACCTAAGGAAGCAGTGTCTGCTATCCCTCTTGAAAGTTTTGAACATCTAATCAGGTCATTTGTTTTACCTATATTAGAGAGATTGAAGAGGGTGGAACAAAGGTTGGGGGATCTAGAATTGGTTATTAGTAACAATGCTGGATCACTTAAGGGTCCTGTGAAGCCAGTCTGACCCCCCGTAGTAGTATTGCCATCTCCCACTCCTGTTGTTGAGTTGGGTATAAATAAAATTAGTAAGCCTTCCAATCCAAAAAAACAGAGGGCAATACCCTCCAAATCGGTTCAACAAGCACTTCCATATGTTGTTAGCGAAGCTCCGAAGGCAGGGAATAATTCTTTTGTGAGAAATAAGGATAAGGAAAAGGAGAGGGGAACTGCTAGTCCGCCCAGGACGGAGAAGCGCAGGGGGCGACAAGTTGAATTACCCCCTGAAGCGGTTCCTTTTGTGGTTGTCCTCACGGGTGTTCCGGAACTAGAGGAGGTAGGAGGGAAGGGTTCTCCCAGTTAAAAAATAAAACTGTGCATTGGCTTTGCCAAAATCGACCACTTCCCTTTTATATTAATGGAGAGATTCTGCATGTCCGGCGACTTCCGTGGCTGGGAAGTAGTGTGAAAAACATAAAGGGAGATCTAATTGTCATTAACTTTAAAGATCCCGGGGCTGTTAGATACATACTAAATTGGACTCCAGGGAACGTTGGTAACTCCATCGTCCCTTGTGATCTGACTTATTTTTATCCGAGATCTCTAGTGAACCCTACACTCCATCCCAGGGTATTAACACGCCCACAGATTAAACCATCTATACCCTTTGACAACCGGTATATGATGCAGGCACCTAATTTCATGACTGCTGAAAATGTATTTGGGTGGGAAACTGTACCTTTCAGGAGCCATAGAAATGGTACTAGGAGGATGGACCATTTGCTGGGAAATGGGAGGATGGACCATCTGTTACCATTTACCCCGTTGGAAGTCACAAATAGGTTCAATGCCTTGTCAGGCTTTGACGAATGCGATTGACAAACGGGAGTCCCTACTAATATGCGATCTGCAAATGAGAGCCTAGATGCAAATACTAAATCTAGCCCTCTAATGCAAGTCCAGGCACCAGAACAAACTACTCAACCCATTATTGTTAATTCTCCTGATGACTACCCACCACTGAACTGCGACCCTGAGTTGGGGGCAGCTTTTACCACTTCCATTATTAATGACCTTTCTGGTACTTTGGACTGTGAACCACCTAAGCAAGATTTGTCTGCTGCCCATGTTAAAATTCTTTCTTGGAATGTGGCGGGTCTTAAGAATCAACTGCCCGTCCCAGAGTGGGGTTCTTTTATGGCCTCACATGACATTTGTATGTTGCAGGAAACCTGGGCGTTAAAAGAAAGTAGGGTTCAGTGCTTTGCAACATACGACATCTTGGCAAATATGGGTGAGAGGGGTAGGCCCTCGGGTGGGCTGTCTATATGGGTCGGCACGCACTTAGGAGCTAAGGCTTCTCAAATTCCAACTAATTCAATGGATGTCCAGTGTGTGCTGCTGAGTATGTTAAATGGGCCGGATATTGCCTTGATCAATGTATACTCTAGGCCAGTTAGGCGGGGCCTTGAGTCAGAGGCTATTGAGACCTTGCTAACCTTCATCCAATCGATTGATCCAACCACCGTGCTAATCCTGGGTGGAGATTTCAATTGTCATTTTGAGCCACTTATGGATCCGAATTTGAGCAATCCGGATGAGGTAGACTTGTTGTGGGCTATTCCTGAGCCATTGACTACTTGGGTCAAGGCATGGAACCCCCTGGTTCTGCAATTGCAGTCATTCTCGTTAGCAACATCATTGCGAGCCTGTAATGGGAGGGTGGACCCTGATAGACCAGGGAAAAACACGTTTAATCGATTAAAAACTAGCACCTCAGTAATCGATTACATTTTCATCGAGGCCAGGCATTGGGATAGGCTGCATGAGTTCAGGGTTATTGAAAGATCTGACAGTGATCATAATGCTTTGGTCCTATCACTTAAACTGGGGAGTTTTGGGTTGAAATGCCAAACTTTGGCTGAACATTACACCATTGTGCCTTTAATAATATCAAATTGTAGGTGCAGGGTCAAATGGCCAGACCTTCAGATGTCCACTAGTAAACTTGCCGAATTATATGAGCTTGCTACCCCATTCATTGAAGATATGGGGAAATTCGGCCACTTAGGCAGGGCATCTGAAATACACATCCAATTGGCTGCCGCACTCAAAGACATTCTGTACCCGGTGAGAAAGTTAAATCAGCCCCGTACTGCAACTTCTAGATGGTTCAACGCATCCTGTCGGAAGGCCAAAAAGGCCCTCCTTACAGCAATAAAATCCAATAATAGGGAGGAAATCTGGGCCCATCGCAGCATGTACAAAAAGGAACTTTGTGACGCCAAGGAGGAATGGGAGGCCTCTATGTGGGAGGAATTGGGATCCGCGCTTAGTACCAATGACTTCAAATCATTTTGGTCCATAGTAGCAACTAGACTTAGTGGTCATCTCCCTGCTTTTGCCTCGAATATTGCCCCTCTAATTTGGGAAAGCCACTTTTGCGATCTTTATGGCATTTCTGAGCCTGATGAACAGCTTGTTACTACCCTTGAACCTCAGCAATCTAAAAGCATTAGTGGGGCTGAGCGGGGACGGCTAACTACAGTTCCCTTATGCCCCGCCCCAGTCGAAGCTTTACTTTGGCTGAGGTAGAGACAGCTATAGGCAAGTTGATTTCTAACAAGGCCCCAGGTTTGGATAAACTGCCAGGGGATTTGTTTAGGATGCAACCGAAAATCTGGGCCCCCTATTTGGTTGTTTTGTTTAATGGCATTTTACAGGGAGATGATTTGCCCCCTACCTGGTTAGGAGCTGAAATTGTCCCTATCTTAAAAAAGGGTTGCCCTTTAACCCCTTCTAATTATAGACCGATCAGCCTAATTGATACATCTCAAAAGCTGATGGGGAGGGTCATCCTTGATAGGATTATAGGGTGGATTGAGGATAATGGGATACTGTCTATACTCCAGGCAGGCTTTAGGTCTGGCACCTCCACTCTTGATCAAATATTTCGCCTGCAGGTCTTGTACTGGAAGACAGCTAAGGTGGAGGGTGGCAGCCTCTACCTTGTGTTCGTGGACCTGCGGGCAGCTTTCGATCTAGTTCCGCGTGGAAAATTGTGGAGAGTACTAGCAGACCTGGGCCTCCCGCCCTATTTGCTAGCCATTCTTTCCAGGCTTCATGAAAATAACTTTGCCCAGGTGAGGTGTGGCACGCATGGCGAACTCACAGACCAATTTCCTGTTCAAAAAGGAGTTCGCCAAGGGTGCGTTTTGGCGCCAACGCTATTCAGTCTCTACATAAATGGCCTTGTGGAACATCTGAATGGTGTGGAAAATAACGATGCCCCTAAACTAGTTACAGGTAGAGTGCCCGCTCTGATGTTCGCAGACGACACTCTGTTGTTGTCTAGAACATCATCGGGCATTCAGAGAATACTTGATGGTTTTGTGGAGTTTTGCGACCTTCGGGGGTTGGAAATCAACTTAGGTAAAACTAGATTTATGATTTTTAACCCCCCTAAGCGTGTACGCCCAAACCCCGTCCTACATGGTACTTCCCTTGAAAGGGTTAAAACATTTGTTTATTTGGGTGTCACGTTAACAGAGAATTTTGGTTGGAACACCCAGATTGCTAAATCCACACTCAAGTTATCCCAGCTAGCGGGGGGCATAAGTAAGGTTTTTAGGGCGTCTACCTTCAGGCCAGTGTCCCCAGCCCTAGAGATATATTGCCGTCAGGCTAGGTCGGCAGCAACCTATGGGGCTGAACTTTGGGGGCACAAGCAGATACCGAAATTTAAAAAGGTGGAGCAGTCTTTTGTTAGAAATCTAGTTGGGTTACCATCTAGCACGCCATTGATCCCCCTTAGATTTGATCTTGGCTTGTTGCCAATAGAGGAGATCACTAGTGCTAGACCAATCATGTACTGGAAGAGGTTGTGGTCAGTCCCTGAATTGGATGCGTATAGAGCGGAATTTTCTGAGATCTTACCTCTTCTTAAAAACATAAAGATCCCTTAGCTCCAGCATGTTAGTGCTGTTAGTACCCGTCTAGGTCTTCCTGAACTGTGGGAAACCCCTGAGATTTTCTGCCTCGGGATATGTAAGAACGAACTTCTTTGTCAGATACGTATGTCAAACTATCAAGCACTAATGAGCTCTGCATCACTGGGGAAGCTGACATCTGAGTTCCTCCTAGTTAAACCAGAATCTAAAGTTGAGGAATTCATGGACCTAATTGAACCCCCAGTTACTCGAAAGTTGTATCTACAGCTAAGGCATGGCACTCTTCCAGTTAGGTCTTTTACATCTAAATGGTCAAACCCTAAGAATGAAGCTTGCCCTGCATGTAGCTACAAAATTGAGGACGTAACCCATGTGCTGTTTTTTTGCCCCGTCTATTCTGCAACTAGAAAACGCTGGCTAACACCGATCTGCAAGAACCTGGGACTTTTGCATTTTACACAGGCTTGTAGGATATTGACATATGATACACACCCTGCCATTGTGTTCGCGGTTTCTCGTTATTTATTTAATATGTGGTGTAGGAGATATACCTTTTTAACTTGATTGTTGTATATACAGTTTTTAACGTCCTGTAGTATGATAACTCTTAGTTTAATTCTCTTTTTAACATTTTATGACTATTTATTGTTTTATTGTCTGTGCTGATGTACTTTGTATGCACTTTTTATGGTCGTTCGACCAAAATAAAAGTTATCAACTTCTTTGATTAAAGGCCATCTTGAAAAAACGTAAATTAGAGCAATAATATACATAGCTTGAATTTCTTCTAAGCCCATGATGTAAATTGTCATAGTGTCACTTGTTTCCTGGGGATAATAAGTTTTCACATGTTTGGTTTCAAGTTACACAAAGATTTGTTCGCATTAGCACAAACTACTCAATTCTCTACTAACCTTTCTATACACGCATCCATTCCAGGTCATCAAAACCATTTCACATCTTGTTTTGTTTTAACAACGCTAAAATGCCCTTCTTTTTTAGGTCTCGCCTGTCAATGCGCATGCGCATTGAGTTGTATCCGCTCCGCCCCCTGCTGCATCAAAGGCTTTCATTTTGCGGCCGCGTTTTTTACTTTCATTTCGCGGCCGCGTTTTTTAGGTTTCGCCTGCCGTCCGCTGCGCAGCATCGTTCGCGCAGGCAAAAACTTTTGAGAAGAGTATGGTGCCTTTTTCACTCCTCTCACTTCCATTGGCTAGCTCCATAAATGGAGGCTAGCCATTGGAAGTGAGATCTGTCCGTCATGGTCCGAGGCGATTCGTGGGCGTTCCGGCGATGTTTTTCTCATCCTGCCCCTTTTATCACGTCATGCGGCTGTGGGCGTTTTTTTTTTCTCGTGATGTTTTCGTCTTTTTGGAAGTGCCTTTAGCCGGAGTGGTCGGCGAGATTTAAGTTGCCAGGAAGTTGTTATTTCCGATCAGGTAAGCAGCATTTTGTTTATAATTTTTTTGCATGTGTATCCCGTCTCATGTCGTCTCCCTGTTTGTTTACGTCTTTGTGTGTGTCTTTGCTGTGGTCTCTACATGCCCTTTGTTGTGAATGTTTCTCTTTGTTTCTAACACATGCCCCGTGTTTGTATGTGTACCTCGTCTCGTTTATCCCGTCTCATGTTGTCTCCTTGTTTTTTATTCCCTCCCCGGCGCCGCCTGAAGCTGCGTTTCTCGTGCGCAGCTCGAGACCAGTGGCGCTTCATGCACCTCCTTTTTTGTCGTCCGATGAGGGTGCGGGTCCCGCAACTACCTCTGAGCACCGGTAGCCCCTCTACCGCCTCCCTCTCAATCCTTCGCTTGGGTTCCAGCGGGTGTCAGCGACGGTCTCTCTCTTTCCTGTCTCTCCTTCCCCCTCCCTCCCGCTTGTCTGTTTCCTCCCGACTCCGTGACCCTCCCCTCTCTTCCCCCACCAAATATGGTAGCTCCGGCAGTTTTGCCTGATCCACGGCGCTTGCCTGGGATCAGTGAAACAAAAGGTGGTAGAAGCCAAAGGATAGCCAACTGTGACCCTCACCACCCCACATAAAAATACGCTTCTACTGTAAGTGATCTTGTACAAGAACCGTGCAGTCGCGTAGACGCGAGCATGGTTGTCTGGATCTCACGTGGGCAGCGTACAGACAGTAAGTGTAACCATTTTAACATTTTAAGTAGCGGGTGAGTGTTCTGATTATTACTTCTTACCGGCACCATCGTACCACGTTTTTATGGGTAGTCATTTAAAAGTGAACATTCTACAACTCGCCCACGAAGGGCTGACAGTTAAGCGCTGCTTATACCGAAGGTGCACTGCAGAAACGTTCAATCTAGACAGGTTAACAGGGCGGCACTGCCATACAGACCATCAGCGTTCTCTGACGGTTTGATGTCAGTTGGACATAGATAATAAACACTCTTGTTAGTTAGTTCATTGTGAGCCATAGGACTTGGGTGTGCGCGCGCACCCGCCACCTGGCTTGTACGCAGATGCGGCACAGTCCCCGGAAGGCGAAACCATTGCATTGTAAATGCTTGTTTTTTCAGCCCCTGTTGTGCCGGCCGACTTGTTTTTCATGCTTGTTTTTTCAAGGAAACTTTCCCTTCTCACTGGTCCACTTTAATGAGCCATTCCCTGATTATATCTTCACTTTAGGAAACCTTTTTCTCCATTAGCATGTAAGCAGAATGAAGCATTTTTCACAAGTCCACTTCAAGGTGCGTGTCACCGTTCACAAGTCTGTTTTGTTTGTCTATGCAAATATCGGCTTTAGAAAGCTTACGAATATTGAAAGGCTAGGCCAAGTCACCAACACTTAAGTGACAGAGAGAGTAAACCTTTGTTACAGAGCTCACCTCTGCAACTCTAAGGAACACAGGGTTACCAGCATCGGTGCAGTTTTGAGAGGGCACATCTGGAAGTGATTATAGTGATGACAATCTTCACTCGCTCGCACCCGACTTCAATGTAATGCCTCCCAAGCTGCTCCCCCCCGCCAAGAGACTTCAAAGCAATGTGTCATCATCGTGACCAGAAACCACAGAGCAGTGCATGACATACAAACTTGACTGTGTTGCGATTGTCGTGCGTGTTCGAGTAAGCACTTCTCCAGCTCTTTTTGTCTAGGTTTTGTTTAACGAATCCCCCTGCATCTGTGTGTCTGCATGCTGACCCCTCCCCCATTGTTTATCTGCAAATGTGCATGTGTGCCTCTTTGCATGTGTGTGTATGTGTCAGTATGTCTCGTGTTCTCTGCATTACCATTATGTTTCATGTGCATATCTCCTCATCCTCGTGGTAGTCTGCAGGTAGGCGTGCAAGTTTGCCTCTGCATGTCTGTGTGCAATGCATGTATGTCTCTGTGAACGTCTGTCCGCAAACAAGACTGTGTGTTTCTATCTTCCCTTTTTTAAATACATGCTAAAGTCTATGTGTGCATGTCTACATGTTTTCCTTTACTTGTTTTTTATCAACATTATTGCAGTTTCTTTTGCGAATATGCGAACAAACTCCCCGACCCTACTTATTCCTCCCACTTGCTACCCTGCTCCCCCTCCCCCGCCCCCCACGCCTCGCACCAGACTACCATTTGTCGCATTTAGACTACCTGCTCCCCCACCCGACTTGAAAGGCAGCCTCGCACACCAACATTTGTCTCTCACACCACAGGCTCCTGCTCCCCCGCCCACCCAGCAATGCAGAGAGCTATTCCCTCTCACTTGCTGGCGCCCCTGCTCCCCACCAGACTTGAAAGGAAGCCTACTTTAGTCTGTTGTGTGATTTATGCCCAAGAAATTTTATCTGTTTTGCTCCCACTTCAACATTTATTATTGGGCGAAAGCCAAAGCCGCCTCCTTCCTTTCTATTACCACCCACCCCTACTTCTGTTGGAACTTGTGACTAGGGGCGGGGGCTTTGCATGAGGCAGGTAGCTTTATTGTGGCTACCTAGATCTGTAGCGCGCCTCAAGGAGCTTGGGGCTTGACAGCAATGCCCAGCTGGCTGTCCATGTCTGCTTCTTCCGTGCCATCTTGCCTGCCGCCTTTCACCACCGTAGATCATCTTTGTTAAAAAGTAGTATTTGCATGTTTTGTAAAACACTATGCACGCTTTTGGGAGCATTTGTGGTGTGCACTAACACCAGCCACGACCTACATACTTGCAGATCCGAAACGCAAAGTTCTTTAGTCTCTCCTGCTTAATACGTTCCTTATCTGCATGCTTTACCACCTGCCCCCTGCCCCCTGAAGCTAGAATACTGCCAGTGATGTGAATTACACTGCATCGGTGACTGGCCCCTGCTCCCGTGGCATGCATTTCAAACAGTTTCACAACCATATGTCCCCTTCCACCAGTCAGCAATATTGAATATTTTGTTGGCTTAAATAGATGATTCCTTTAGCCTGCTTCACTCGGCAACACCACACCTTCACTCAGCACCACCACAGCATCACTCGGCTCCACCACAGCATCACTCAGCACCACTACAGCATCACTCAGCACCACCACAGCATCACTCAGCACCACCCCAGCATCACTCAGCGCCACCCCAGCATCACTCAGCGCCACCCCAGCATCACTCAGCACCACCACAGCACCACTCAGCACCACCACAGCACCACTCAGCACCACCACAGCACCACTTGTTCAAATATGTTCTCTCAATGTTTCAAGCTTTATTACAAATGTCACAAAAAGATGTTAAATAATGCTATATGTGTCACATTTGCAAATTCTATAAATATTGGCATTTACAATAACAAAATTAATACATTTGCTATTATAAAAACATAAACATAACTTAAAAAATTATTACATTTACAAGATCAATAGCTCCAACTTTTCTAATGCGAGACCTATTGCATTTCCAATGCTTGTTTTTTATTTCAACTTTTTTTATTGAAAAGTTTACAAATATAATACAAATACAGTACAGTAGCGATGCGGGGGCACATACAGATGGGTTACTGGAGTATCGTGGTTGACTGGCGTCGATTGGGTTTATTCCTGATGCTGGTGAGCGTATAGCTGTAGGCCCCAAGAGTGAAGAGAAAGAGAGAAGAGGAGGGGGGGCAGATCTCTGGTGCCAGCTGCTGAGCCTGGCGTGCCTCTACAGTCTAGGGGGGTTTGTTCTGTTCTAGATGTTTGTCTAGGGTGGCCCACATCTCATTTCTGGCTGTGTGGTTGGTTGAGTGATTTGCTGTGATATTGTCTGCACCTCTCAGAAAGGTCACCCAGTTTATCCACCTTTTAAAGGTGGCCTTGCTGGTGCACTTCCAGTTCGCTAGGATTGTTTTAACCGCAGCTGTGAGTAGTAGGTCTACCAGGTCTCTGTCTTCCTTAGATTCTAGGTCTGGGGCCATGAACGCTGTGGCTATTCTGTCAAGACCCTGTTTAATGGTGTTCCCTACTACTGTGTTGATGAAGTTGTTGACTTTGCCCCAAAACAGCTTGACTTTGGGGCATTCGTAGATGAGATGGTCTGGGTCCCCCTTGGCTTTGTGGCAGTTCCAACATGTGTCATTCTCTACGGCACCCGCTGTAGCCAGCCGGGCCGGTGTCCAGAACATTCTGTGTAGTAGCCAGAACTTTGTTGTGCTAGTTGAGGGGAGACTTTATTCTTGGAGGCTGAGACCCATAGTTTAGCTTTCTCATCTTCGCTGAAGTGTCTATTGTGTCGTGTTTCCCAGAACGACATCGCTCTGGTGTTTAGTGTAGATGTTTGTGGACTTATGAGTTTGTATAGGTGGGCCGTTTGGTGTCCGATCTTGTTTAGGTTTTGCATGTATTCTATGATAGATGGTTTCTCTTTGTTGAGGTTCGCTCTGGTGATGGCAGTTTTGATTTTCAGGAATTCATAGAATTCAATGCTGGCTAGGTTATGTGTTCCTTTCAGTGTTTCAAATATGAGTGGTGTACCTGCCTTCTCCAGCTGGGCAGGTGTTGTGATCCCTCTTCCGTACCATTCTTCATTTGCGAGTGTTCTACCCTTATATGTTATTTTTGAGTTGAACCAGATTGACTCCCAGCTGGATCTTCTGATGCTATGTTCCATTTTCTTGTCTACTTTCAAGAGTGCTGCCTTTGTGTATTTGAACACTGCATTGGTTGCCTCAGGGTGCTTGTTGGCTGTGAGTATGGCTACAGGTTCCGCGCCCCCCAGGATATCTCTCTCCATCTCGAGCCATACGGGTTCATACTCCTGGGCAGAGACGAGCCAGAATATTCCTTGTTTCGCTAAGCAGGCTGTTTGGAAAGTCTTGAAATCTGTGATGTTTAGTCCCTCTAGTTCTTTCTTCAGTCTTAGTTTCTTCAGACTGATCCTGGGTTTCTTCCCCTTCCACAGGAACTTAATAGTCGCATCTAGCTTCTTGTGGAAATCTTCCGTTAGTGTAAGTGGTAGCATACTTAGCATGTAGTTCATCATGGGCGCTATCATCATTTTAATGGTTTCTACTCTTCCCCACCAGCTGATGAATTGCTGGAGACCAGGACTCTAGCTTGTTTTGTATTTTCTTTAGAATCGCCTCCTCGTTGTGGTCCAGGGTAGACTTTAGGTCTCTACCAAATAGGAGGCCGAGATATTTAAGGGGTTTCTTTTGCCACGTCAGCCCCGATGTTCCCAGGACTATACTAGTGGTGTGACAGTTCATGGGTTTGCATTCAGACTTCTCTCTATTTAGTTTGTATCCTGAGACTTGGGCGTATTCTTCTATTGTGCTCATTAGTGCCGCTATTGAGGTAGTCGGGTTTTTCGTTGTAATCAATATGTCGTCTGCGTATACTGCTGCTAACTTTACTGTGTTATTCCTGACACGGACGCCCGTTATGTGTGGGTTGCTTCTTATCATGGCCAATAGTGGTTCTAGGGCTAACAGGAATAATGCCGGGGACAGTGGGCATCCTTGCCTCGTGCCTCTTTCTAGGGTGAAGCTTCCCGATGTTCCGCAGTTGACTGCCACTCGGGCTCTGGGGTTGTTATATAGTGCCATTACCATGCTTCGGTACTTTGTTCCCAGACCAAATTTATCCATGCATAGGTCCAAGAATGGCCACGAGACCCTATCAAAGGCCTTCTCAGCGTCTAGAGCTATCATTACAGCTTGGTCTTGGCTATTAGCCGTGAGGTGGATGAGGTGGCATAAGAGTCTGGTGTTGTCTTGGGACATCCTATTCTTGAGGTATCCTACTTGCGAGTTGTGGATTAGATGGGGTAGAAGCTTGTTTAGTCTATCCGCCATAATTTTGGCGTATATTTTGCAGTCGACGTTTATGAGGGAGATAGGGCGGTAGTTTTGCGGGTGTTGTGAGTCTTTGCCCTCTTTGGGGATCACTATGATGTTAGCTTCCGCCATTGTGTCTGTCATTTTACCTCTTTGTGTGCAGAACGTAAAGACTTCAACCATGGTGGGTTTTAGCTGCTGTAGGAATAGCTTATAGAACATGGCGGTGTATCCGTCCGGTCCCGGCGCTTTGTTTTTTTTGAGGGCTGTGACTGCTTTCTCTACCTCTGCCCCGGTTATGTCTCCCTCCAGAGTGTCCCTTTGCTGGTTTGTCAGTTTGGGTAGGCTTAGTTTCTCTAGTAGGCCTGCACCCCCATCGGATGCTAGGCCTTTGTCTGCTGTGTATAGCTCTTTGTAGAAGCTTTTGAACACCTCCAAGATTCTTGTGTTGTCAGTATGTGTCTTGTTCGTTTTGTCCGTTATCGCTTCAATAGTGTGCTGCCTTTGTTTTGCTTTCAGGTATGATAATGTTTTCCCTGCTTTATTGGCTGAGCATAGGTTGATGGATTTGTATTTATTGATCCATGTGCCAGCTCTTTCACTCAAAATGTTATTGAGTTCGTACTTCTTCTTAGTGAGGTCAGTCAGGGTGTTTTTGTCTGCTAAGTTGGCGCAGTGGCCTTTTATCTGGGTCTCCAGATCAGTTATTTTTTTGGCTCTGTCTTTGGTCATCCTGGATTTGATATTCAGGAGTTTGCCTCGTATCGTGGCCTTTAGGGCTTCCCAAAGGCTGCCCTTGTTGATCTCCGCGTTATCGTTGAAGAAAAGGTATTCAGTGATTGCTCCCTCAATTTCTGCTATGTTGGCAGGGTTCTCCAGGATGTCGCTATTTAGTCGCCAGCTTCGGCTGGGCTTCTCATTGTGCCTGCCCCTGATTGTGAGGGTGACGTGGGCATGATCAGAGATTGACATTGGGCCGATTTCTGTTGTGTCTATGAGGTGTGTGTGTGTGGCTGAGATGAGGATGTAGTCGATTCTGCTGTATGAGTTGTGTGGGTGTGAGTAGAAGGTGTATTCCCTTGCGTCTGGGTGTTGGAGTCTCCATGGGTCCTTTATCTCTAGTTTGGCACATAGGTTTTTAAGGATGCTCTGTTCTTGTGACCTGTGACTCGCTCTTTGTGGGTGTCTGTCTCTGGCGTGGTCTAGGGTCTGGTTCATGTCTCCTGCTAGGATTATTTGCTCGCCTTGGGGGATGTTGCTTAGTCTGGCCTTCACCTCCTCCCAGAATGTTCTGTCTGCCGAGTTGGGCCCGTAAACGTTGGCTACGTGTATGGATTCTCCACCTCTTTTGAGGCTTGTAACCAGTACTCTTACTTTATTGTCTGTCTGACATTCGTGTAGTGCAAGTTTGGCCTTTTTGCTAATGATTGTGACCACTCCACCCTTCTTTTGTATGGCCGGTGAGCAGGCTACTTCTCCTATCCATTTTGCTTTAAGGCGTTGTGCATCCTCCTCTGAGATCCTGGTCTCTTGGAGGACGTAAATGTCGCCTTTGTGCCGCCTTCTGAGAGGCGAGTGTAGGTCTAGTGTTGTGCTAGATTTGCCCCCCTGGGAGATCGACAGAAAGAAAAGAAAGAAAAGAAAGATAAGGATCAAAAGAACATGTAGATATTGAAGCGCATCTGACTGTACCGTGGAGTTTCCCTGCCCCCCTCACCCCCCTGTC
Source organism: Lissotriton helveticus (assembly GCF_964261635.1). NCBI lineage: Eukaryota > Metazoa > Chordata > Amphibia > Caudata > Salamandridae > Lissotriton > Lissotriton helveticus. The sequence goes on along the minus strand of NC_136068.1, from coordinate 182,114,753 downwards.
ATAGTACTATAGGCGTGCGACAGCAAGGTTCCTCCCCCCTCCGCCCCCCCGAGTACTTTTCCCTTCAGGCCCTTCCATTGTAAACGTGTTGTACCTTGGGCCAGAGGATACTCGGCTGGCTTCTTAGGTACCTGGTGTCATCTTGGCTGCAGTGTCCCATTGTCTCTGGTGCTGCTTAGTGAGACAGGTCTGTTGTCCGCAAGATTACAGTTCAAAGTTCAGATTTCTTGTTCTTGAGGAGTGCAGATTCAGCTTCCAAGTCTGTTATATTGAGGTAGATTTGTTGTGCTGAGGTAGATTCTTCTCTGTCGTCCGCAGGTTGCAGTTCAAGAGCAGAGTTCTTGTTCCTGAGAGGTTCTGGTTTACTTTCAGGTCGGTTGTAGTGAGGTAGATCTGTTGTGCTGAGGTGGATTCCTCTTTCCTAACATGTTGGTACAGTCTTATGGCTTTTGCTATCGTCCTCCATCTGCACCTCCTTCGGAGGTGTCTGATGATGCTCTTCTCTTCGCTGCCCCTGGGCTCTGTGCTTCCATTTCTTCGGGATCCGGGCCATGTAGATATCTCCGCAGCTCGTTGGGTTCGTCAAAGGTTATTGTGCCTTTCCTGTCAGTGACTCTCATTCTGGCCGGACCCGCGAAGCTGAATGTTATGTTTGCTTTCCGGAGACTGTCTCTTAGTGCTAGGAACCCTTTCCTCTTCTCCACCATTTGCTTGGAGAAGTCTTGTGTTATGATGATCTTTTGACCTTTCCATTGAACGTTTTGGCCTTTCCTTGCGAAGGAGAAGATAGCATCCGTGTGGTTTGCTCGCATTGGTTTGCATATGATAGGCATCGGGCCTTTTACCTTAAAAATAAACCAGCGGTTACGTTCTTCTTCCTGGGAGCATATGCTACTACTGTGTAGATAAAACCTTGTAATCTCATGGACATTCTGGCAATCCTTGTAAAAGCCTTAACCATAACCTTAGTGGTTAACAATTTCACTAAAGGTTTGTGATTGTTACATTATACACACTGTTTATCTCAGACAAATGACCTGAAATGTTCTAAAGCCCATTCATAGGCCAAAGTCTCTTTCTTAGTAACTGAGTACTTCTCTTGTACTGGAGTTAAAGCACGTGAGGCAAAAGCTATTGCCACTTCTTTCCTATCACCATTCATTTGCATAAGAACACCTCAACCCTTTATTGCTGGAGTCAGTGGTAACAATACTCAGTAACTCAGGATCAAAACTGTTCAGTGTTGGGGCACAAGCAATAGAATTCTTTATATCATCAAAATCACGATGGCACTCTTTACTCCAAACAAATTTGGACTTGTTTTTTAACAGTTGTCTAATATTAAAAGTCATATGCAAACTCCTGTGCATACTTGGCATACTACTCAGATAAGCTCAAGAAGGATTTTATCTCATCCTTATTCGATGGAGCAGGATCCTTACATTTCGCTTCCACAAATGATGGTTTAGATTTAATGCCATTTTCACATAGGACATGTCCTAAATAGGTTACAGATTGCATAGAAAATTTACACTCGGAATATTAGACTGTTAACCCTTTTTCCTCCATAGTGTTCGAAACGTTCTACAAAATATCATCATGTCCTTCCTTGTCCCTACCAAATATCAAAATGTCATCTTGGAAACAGTTTGAAAAAATGTAATTTGCCAAACAATTGATATATTAATTTTGAAAAACTGCAGGGGCTGATGCTAGACTAAAAGACATACTTTTGTATTGATAGTATTCTACTGGGATAATAAATGCTGTATATTGTTTACTATCTTCATGCTGTGAAACCTGGTGGTACACCTCTGATAAATCTATTGTTGTAAACTATTTGGCACCCTTCACTAAGGCTAAACTTTTAGAATTTTAAGGAAGCGGAAATTTACCAACAGCAACAGTATTATTCAAATGACCTAAATTTATGCGTAGTCTTATTTTGACATTGCTGCGTCTTGTCACTACTACATGAGATATCCATTCTGAAGACTCTATGGTTTCTATTATTTCAGAAATAACCAATTTTGTCCAGGTCCTTCTCAGCTTCCTTCCACTAAAGAATTGGGATATTCGTCACTTTGTGAACCTTAGGGATTACTCCATCCTTCAGTACAATTCTATGCTGAAAATGTTTGCAGATTATCAATCTTACCACTAAAAACTTTCAGAAATGTCTTCAGCATCAAATTGCTAGTACCTTCCCCCTTATCCGCTATCATAACTGGCTCCGGTAGTTGGGGTTTAATGCAATATGCAGGTTTCGTTGGTCATGCCAACCAAGAACCGAAGGACCTTTCTTAGCTACATGTAATTTACCTAAAGCTTTCCAGTTCTTGAATCCGAATGTTAGCAGCCTATATCCTAGTATCTCTATTCTCTCTGTCGTAAAACGTTTGGGGTTAATATCTGGTTCATTCAACCACATGCTCAATTTATTTACAAACATGTTACGCCATACCTCTTCATTGATCTAGATCTAGACCCTCCAAAACACAGCGAGCCCACGCTGCCTGAGAGGAAAACGCCCACACCGCCAGCGCGGTCGAAGGCGAAGCCACGCCCACTGCGAGGCCACGCCCACCGGACTATTTAAACGCTCCCGAGAGCGCAACACCCACTTCTGTTTATACTCCCTCTGAGGCGGAAAGCCGGAGGTTAGCACGCTGCATCAAAAAATTGTATTTTAACTCTGTCACCACCATTTTTCACTTACTGTTGTTTTAATTTCGGTAACTGACCACGAAGCTCCCCTGAGCAGAAGCGCTGCAGTCAAGCGCTCAGCCTGCCCTCCTAGACCCTCCAAAACACAGCGAGCCCACGCTGCCTGAGAGGAAAACGCCCACACCGCCAGCGCGGTCGAAGGCGAAGCCACGCCCACTGCGAGGCCACGCCCATAACATCTACAAATGTGTAGGCCATTCCAGCGCAGCGGACGAGCGCAGCGGGAGCGCCTAAGGCAAGCCCGTCTGCGCCCGTCCGCGCACGACCGGGCCTAGGGCCAGACTATATGCCTGTCCCAGCCGCCTCTAAGGTTAGCTATTCCCGCAGAGAGCTCCTCAGCCTTAGACCCACAAAAAACAGCTCCTGCCTGGCACTACACAACCCTACTGTCCCTTTTCGCCGCTGTGACAAATGCAAACCAGGCAATCTCTCCCTTCCGAAACCCCCCGTCCCTCCCCCTGTCCTTAAAATCTCGACCCTTAACTGCAGATCACTTCCTAAACATGCCTTGCTTATCAACCATCTTATTGTCGACCTTAAACTGGACATACTTTTCCTCACAGAAACCTGGATTACGGAGCATTCCAACGCTGACATTGTCCTAGCTCTCCCCCCGGGCTTCCTTATCACGTCTCAACCTCGTCCCCTAGGTAGAGGAGGTGGATTAGCCATTATCCACAGGGACCATTTTATCTGTCGATCCAAAGACTGCACGATCCAAGACTCAGAGAGCTGCCTCTTTACGATTCAGCTGTCTTCGACCAACTCCCTGTCAGGCCTCCTGGTGTATCGGCCGCCCGGCCACTCTGGCCCCTTCACAGCCGCCCTCCTGGAAACCGTTTCCTCCACGGCACACCTGACACCTAACTTCCTTATAACAGGCGACCTAAACATCCATCTCGAGGATCCCCTTGACACTGGGGCAACCGACTTTATTGACGACCTAGCGGCCTTGGGTCTGCTTCTCGCCAACTCTGAACCAACTCACACGAAAGGGCACCTTCTCGACCCGGTGTTTTCCAACATCCCCTCCCTCCGTTTCATTAATTCCCAACCCCTCCCGTGGACGGACCACTTTCTAGTCACGACCCATCTCCCTGGAGCTTTCAAAAAGCCTCAAAGACCTCCCACCTTCACCAGAGACAGAGCGTGGGCCAGACTCTCGGTGGAGGATTGGTCCACAGCCCTGGACGCTTCGACCCCCAGTCTTTCTGAGGACCCCTCCACCGCCGACTCCCAAGTCAGAGACTGGTTATCTTCCACTCTCGATAATATTATCCCCATAAAAAACCGGGAGATCAAAAACAGGATAAAAGGCCAGGCCCCCTGGTATACTCCTGACCTCAGGGACCTACGCAAAGAGTGCAAAAAGGCCGAGAGGCAGTGGAGAAAGGACTGGCTCCACAGTAACAAAGACCTCTACAACAGTGCAGTTAGACGCTACAAATCAGCTCTCAAACTTGCTAAGGCAGGATTCTATGACAACAGAATACAAAACGCCACCAATTCCACAAAAGAAGCGTACCTGATTGTCAAAGAACTCCTCAACATTCCATCAGCATCCACCGTTTCCCATGCCCCCTCAGACAGAAGTAATGACTTTGCCTCCTTCTTCGACTCTAAAATCTCGCGAATACTGGACTCTCTCCCCAGCATCACCCCCCATAACTCCACTGATACTGAGGTCTGTATCAACAGCCCGCGGCTGTCCTCCTTTAGAGCAACCTCCCTCATTGAGGTCTCCGCCACGTTAGCCAAAATGAAAAGCGGCTCTCCTCTTGACCCAGCCCCGGCCAGACTATTAAAAGCTGCCGCCCCCAGCATAGCCTCTACCATCAGGGATCTCATCAACATCTCCTTGCGCCAAGGCACAGTGCCGCCCAACTGGAAAAATGCGGTTGTCAAAGCCCTGCTAAAAAAACCCCATCTGAATCCTGACGATATGTCTAACTATAGACCCATTTCACTCCTTCCCTGCATCAGCAAGATGGCGGAGAAACTAGTTAATTCCCAACTCTCCCAATTCCTTGAGACCAACAAAATCCTGCGCCCATCTCAAACTGGCTTTAGGCCCGGCCAGGGCACGGACACAGCCCTCCTCTCCGTCATTGAGGAATCAAGGCGCATTCTGGATTCAGGAGGATCAGTGGCAGTGATCCTCCTGGACCTCAGTGCCGCCTTTGACATGGTGGATCACCATGTCCTTCTACATCGCCTGGCCAGGGCAGGAATTGTGGGCTCAGCACACGCCTGGATTAACTCCTTCCTATCAGGCCGTTCATTTCAGGTGTGGGACGGCAACTCTCGCTCAGACCCCCTTCCACTCACATGTGGAGTCCCGCAGGGGTCCTCGCTTAGTCCCACCCTGTTTAATGTTTACATGGCCCCCCTGGAAGACGTCGTGACCCCCTATGGGATCAAAATTGTCAACTACGCTGACGACACCCAACTTGTCGTCTCCCTCTCCCAGCTGGACAAACACCCTGACAGCCTGCGGAACTGCCTCCAAGACATCTACTCCTGGATGTGCGAATCTTCCCTAAAATTGAACGGTTCTAAAACCGAAATAATGCTCCTGGGCAACAAATGGTCATCAATTCCCGCTTCGGTGTGGCCGGACACCTTTGGTGAGATACCCACTCCAAAGTCAGAAGTCAAAACGCTAGGCGTTTGGCTGGAACCAAGCCTCACCATGAAGACCCAGGCAACCAAGACCGCTGGATCATGCTTTGGCCTCCTTCGGTCAACCCGCAAAAATCTCCCTCTCCTTCCTCCGCTATCCAGGAAACTGTTGGTTCAAGGGCTCATCCTAGCCAGACTCGACTATAGTAACGCCGTCTACCTCGGTGCACCGGAGTTTACCTTAGCCAAACTCCAACGGGCACAAAACGCTGCGGCAAGGATCATAATGGACCTCCCCCCCAGAGCCTCTGCCAAATCAGCCCTCAAGGCCCTGCACTGGCTCCCTGTCCGCCAACGAGTTGAGTTTAAGGCAATGTGCACCAGTCACAAACTCATTAATGGTGCCGGCCCGGCCGCCCTGAAAGACCTTGTCGCCCCCTACAAAGCCCCTAGGGCACTGCGCTCGGACGACGAGCATTTGGCCATCGTCCCTAAATTTAAGAAGGCTCGGACCGGTGGCCGTCGCTTTTCGGTCAAAGCCTCCTCAGGCTGGAACACACTGCCTCGCCATCTGCGTCTGGAACCCTGCCACGCCCTCTTCCGGAAAAAACTAAAAACTTTCTTATTCCCCAAATAGTCCTCCGGACCCCCCTCCTCTTTGGTTATTCACAGCTCTATAGCGCGGGGATGCCTCCGGGTCACCAGGCGCTTTATAAATTTATAAATAAATAAATAAATAAATTGATGATCGTATAAGGAAAATCAAAATCAACAAACATGGCAATATTAACTACCTCAATATGCATGGCTCACAAAGGATTCTGTTTCTCAATATCCTGTCCACTTACGTTTAGAACAAAAGATTCTTTACTGTCTGTAATATTGCTTATTAGACTGTTTTCACTCTGCTCAGAATTGAACTCATGAATAATTTTACCTTAGATTTAATCTTCTTCCTACATAACTTAGAATAATGCCCCATTAAACCACAAAACGAACATTTCTGCTTTAATAGAGGACACATCTTGTTATAAGCTAAGTGCGATTTACAATCACAACAAAAGCATTTCAGGTTCTCTCTATCGCTACCTTGTTCTAAATGTTTGGGAGTATTTTTTTAATTGATTAGGCTTCTATTCTTTCCTTTCCTTTAATTTTTCCTACCACCTCACCGTGACCTTCTTTCACTCCAGTTTTTAGGTCGAGCAGACTACTCTCAATGCGTGAGCATTGAGAGTCTGCTACAGACCTAATGTGGCCCGTATTCAGGAGAGTGGACAGCTACCAGACGCGCGCTTTGACGAGGTCAGATTTCACCTCGGGAGCGAGCGTCTGGTAGCTGCGCATGCGCAAATCAAATCCCTTGCTCACACACACACACAGGCAGCCCCCACCCCTCTGCATGCACGCACACACACAGGCGCGCGCATGCACACGCAGGCATACGACACACATACAGGCACACATACAGGCACACTATCCCCTACCTCGCATTCTCTCTCAATCACACAGTCACGCATGCGCACACACATTCCCACACGCGCGCACACTCTCCCCCTCCCCCACCCCTCCCAGGCATACACACAGGCACGCACGCACTTCACTTCAGCCCTGGGCCCCACTCACCGACTGCGCTCTTCCGGCGGGCTCCTCTCGCGCTCCGCGCCTCACGGAGCATCTCGTCTCCTCTTCACAATCGGGGCTCCCTCAGGTCCGAGGAGCCCCGCAACAGGCGCAACACTCCTCCTTCTCCCCGGCCCCCTCCTGGGGACCCGGGCTGATTCGGACAGGCAGGGCGCTCCATGCGCCGGCAGCTCGCGGACCTCGGGAGGCGGGACTTCCGGTCGGCCGCGACCGGATTGGCCGGCCGGCCAAGAGCTTCCGGGTCGCCGCGGGACTTGTATTTAATATACAGTCACCCTTCTTCCCTCATTGTCGTCCCCCTCCCCCAGCTGCATGCCTCCAGGACAACATACGCAGTAGATCTTGGATTTTGGCAGCACATTAATCATGTGCATCAGATGATGGCTTAGCGCGATAAGCTGAAAAACAGGTACGTGTGTGCTTGTTTTTATCAGCGATTGGCTCACTTGACTTACTGGTGTCGCAAAAGGATTCTTATCTTTATGAGCTCCGGCGGGATCCTCTTTTTTTTTTTTTTTTTTCTTTTTCGAAACAAAAGAGCTGCAATAAATCATGGCCCGCCCTCCCTGTCTGCATCAGCAGCAGTCCCTGGCCCCTGCCTCTCCCCTGAGGAGAGGTCTTCCCCGCCTGACACCCCGTGTCCCACTCACAGCCACTTTAGCACTGTCTCTTGAGGTGGTGCCCTACGGGCGGGTTTCCCTTTCTCCCTCTAGCGCACGTCAGCCTCGCTCCATTGCCCCGGCTTCACCTCGTCTCCATGACAAAGTAGGATGTCCCTGCCCTCCACTACAGCTCTGCCTTGTTCGCGTTCTGGCACTAGTACAACCCCCAGCACACCCCAGGTTCAGCTGGATGTATTCCCGCACTGCTGACACGCTCTTCTTGGGGAACAGCCCTCACGCTGCGTGCCAAAGTTAAGTAAAGCAGCCTTTCCTCCCGGGACCTCCGGTAGGCATGTGTCCCACCTCCCGTAGTACACCCCTACCCAGACAGCTGAGTGTGGCGCCTGTCCCATCTCCTCTTTCGAGGAGTTCCTCTGCGTGCTGTGTGCTCAGTGCTGCGGCCAGCACTGCACTTCCTCATGAAACTGTTCCTCTACTTCCCCACTCTGTCCCGTTGCGCTTCTAAAACTCCATTCTTACCCTCAGCACTCTGTTTCTTTCACAGTTCTTGTTCGTGGTTTTCCCGTCTCTGTCTAGTCTAGCCCCGTTTCTTATTCGCTCAACCAATTTCCCTTCGCTGTTATTTCTATTTTCCATCCACTCTATTTTCTTTTTTATTATATTTATTTTGCAGTTGTATATAGCGCCAACTCGGCCCAAGGGTATTAAAGCCTTTTACATGAGCTGTAGTTAGATTATGACCGAACACTGCCCGAGTTCCGCACCTCATGAGGAACGGAAGGGAAAACAAAGTGAACAGGCCCCACGAGTGTTTTACGGGGAGTCGGCAGCTGTGCAACACACAGCTCCAGAGGTGAAAGGGCAAACGAAGCAAGTGTCTGCTTGGAGAAGGGAAAGGAGACTGGGAGAGCGTGAGAAGCTTTACATGTGAGACGAGGTAGACTGCACAGGATACACAGAACATGCTCCGAGGACAGAGGGGTAGAGAGCAGCGGGTAGAGCGGTAGCTAGATTGGCCGGCAGCCATATGGTTGGGTTAATCTGCTGCCTGTCAGGTTAATCTGCTGCGTGTCATGCATGGGCGTGAGGTAGGCGAAGGGGAGGCATGAACCAGGTGACAGCGGCACTAGTAAGCAGCACTGTGACACCTAAACACGGGGTTAACCACTGGTTTTAATCTGCCTGTCCAAAAACCGGTTCCCTTCCCAGAAATCCCGAGGCCCACTCTCTCCCAGCAGCTTCTGAGTGAACACTGCGTCCTGGTGCCGCACCAGTTTGCTGCCATTTCTGAATCAATTTGGGACTGCAGAGATACTGAACGCTGTGTTTGGAAGCGACCACTTCTACTACGAAAGGGTGGCACAGGAAAAAGTAGGGGAAGAACTATTGCACGGTGTATTTGCACACATTTCTAGGAATGAAACTGTTAATGAAAGTAGTTGGGTGTCCGAATGCAGCATGTAACTGTGCCTGCCTCCGCCCAGCTGCCTGCAATGGATATGGGTTTCAAGTCAGTGATCCCCTTTCTGTAATGTTTCATTAAAATGCCGCCCCGTTATGTTGCATCCTCTGCGTGGTTCCCAGACGGAGTAGGAAGACGCTACCAGCAATCCAGAAGGATGCAGCTGCTGTCTAGTTTCGAAACTCTAAGAATAAGCACCGGCAGCCTGACTGTGATGCAGGCGTTTGTTTACACGCATCACTGAGGAGAGGAGCGGTCATCCCTCACTGCTCAACTCTCACAGTTTTAATTCATGCTAATAAAACCCTCCCCTCTGTCAGCCAGAGATTCTTTTGGCCAAGCAGAGAGGGTATAAAAAAGGTCTCTCATAAAGCTGTTTTATCATCATCTGTGCTTTTTGGTGACAGTGGCTAATTTTTAATTGAATATTGTAAGAAATGAGATTTGTTCCCCTGTCCTCTGTTTTGATAGTAAAAAAATACCCAATAATTAAGGTACAGAGGGCCCCTCACAGATCTCTAGGTTTCGCTGCCACTGTGCCTGCTGCACTAGTAATATCTACACTCCTTTGCTGATGGCACGCGACGCAGCTATAGAATTGCTGCAAAATGTTTAAGATGCGATTGTCAGATATTCCTTTTTATGACGGGCACATGCTGGTGAGCTTTGCAAGGGACAACCGGGGGTAACAGACATTGTCATTTACAACGCCATTACTTAATTAATGCTTCAGGAAGGGGAAAAACAATAACATTTCAATGCCAATAGCTCAAAACAATGTCATTGCGAGACCTATTGCATTGTAAATGCTTGTTATCACTGTTGCACTTCTGAAAGACATTTCAGCCTTCCTCCTAATGGCAAGAATTTCTGAGTTTTGAGTCCTTACTAACCCACAATCTGTCATGGGTAGTCTGATCCTTGGAGTGCATGACAACTTGATCTCTGATGAGCTCTTTCTGAGGACTGTCAAACTTACAGTCTAGAGATAATTTCTTGAGAGCAGCAACATATTCATCGATTGTTTCAATCTTTCTTGTTTCCTTTGAAAGAACTTGTACCTGATAATACCATTGTATACATTAGGTGCAAAATAACTACAAAAGTCTCTACTAGCTTTCTCAAACACATTCCTGTCCCCTCCACCAGTTCCCTTTGACATGTTTTTATAAACCTTTAATCCCTCCAGACCTACTGAGTACACCATTATGATTCTCTTCTGGGTTGCATACATTTTGCCCTCCTCATCAACTGTCTTTAAGTAATTAAAAAAATAAGACTTCCATCCCATTCAATTCATGCGTGGTTTACCCCCAGCAAGCTAAAAAAGTTGCAGAGGAGCTAAGTACGTAGTGGTCTGGTTAAGTGTCCCAACTTCATTTCAAATAGTTCACTTTTCATGCTTCTCAAGAATGTAGTAATCCTCATGCTTCACTTTTGCAGTATCAACAGTCATAATCCACTCAAGGTAGAATGATATATGCAAAATTTTCAAACATAAATTATCTACCTGAACTGACCTCCTTCCTATCGACAAGAGGTTTCAGCAAACCAGTCCTGACTGGGTCTTCAAAAACGATCCAAAAATAAGGCATTGAAGACGACAGACCAGTTAATATATTCGTTAATTATAAAAAAAACTCTGTTCCAAAAATCTATTAGTACAGGCTAAATATAACCTAATGCCTGGTAAAATGCATTTATTTTCCCAAACAAAGATGGCAGCACGTAATGTGACGGAAATGCTGTGACAAAAGTGCATCAAATGCAGGCAGACCTGCACGCGGAAACGGAGCTCAAGGTCGTGTGAAGCAAAACTAATTTACCACAGGCTGCACAGCCATACAAATATCGCAAGTAACAAAAACAGTAGATCGACTCTTTTTCCATACAAACCTCCGTGGATTACTTTTTCTGACGTGTTCGGCCCAATATTCTGGGAAGAGCCGTAGAAGTAAAAATAGAAAGCGCAGAATAAGATTTCCAAAGACGAACCTAGGTCCCAAATCCAGGTAATCTTAGTTAATTGCCAGTCCTCAAGTAGGTTCTCGTAGGTACTGGTGTTCCAGTACAATTAGTCACCACATTTGTAAAGCATAATCCAAGTCGATTAATGGAAATAAGAGCTTTATTTCAAGTCTGGAGCACCATCTAGTATAAGTACAACCTGCTGCACAGGATACTCTTGTACACTATCCCCAGGATTATAACCATCCTACATTCTATCCATCTAACATTCTAAGAATACAGTAATTGCATGCAATATTAAAATATAACATCCAGTAATGAACAAATAAATTAAAATATTCTTTCAGATGAAAAAAAGGTAAATTTTTGAACGCTTGTTTCACTGTAGTGAATTACATTAAATTATTGCATCTGCTGAAAATAAAAGTTTTAAGCTAGAGCTTTTCCCGAGAGCCGATGACTTTACGGTTCTGATTAACCAAGCAATGTTCGTTGTGCTAAATATAAGACCGATATAGGTGTATCTGGAGAAAAATTATTGTCTATTCTATTACCTCCTACATACGTGAACTAAATTCCTTCAAGGTAGCCTGTGAATTGACACTCAACCCAATTGTGACACAGTGAAGTCATTTGGGTTGGGTCAAACAATTTGGCTAAGCGGGAAAGCTGGAATTTGAATCCAGGGTTTCTGGTTACACATTGTGCATTTGAGCCACTGGGTGAAAATCTTCCTTTGCCACTAAAAGACAATGCTTCATGTACAATTATTTTGTGAGTTACATTGCTTTTCGCTATTTAGTAAATACTGGTATCACTTGATAAGGTGTGGATTTTTTTATGTGCTACCGGATTGCCCACCTGCACCCCAGCCAAGTTTAGAGAGTTAAACAAATGCATTTCTATTTCAATTAGCACATCTCTGGATGGTACACAATTCGTAAAGCAAATCAACTTGTAGCTCACCTGACAGATACAACTTTAAGGATTTCAAACTTGCCCGTGTGCCCATGCACCTCCGCTTACCCTGGTTAACTAATCGTGACACTCTTGAAGTTGAACTGCTCTCTTATAATGTGTGTTTTGATGACCAGGAGTGTGAAAGTTCATCTAAAGTTCCACAATTGGAGTGCTCGTCATCCTCACTTGTTGGCCAGTCCTTCCATTCCAGAACTCAGTTGTCAGTCACTGAGTTTCCACCCTCATGCATAGGATGAAATGCTGCCCAGCCAGCTCCCAGACTGACAGCCTGAAGTCAGGAGTCTTGATGTGTGCTCATTCATGCAGCATTAACAGTGTGTGCTGTTAAAGTGTGGTGGTATATAAGTAGGGATCCCTGATTTATGGTATTCATTTTTTTGAACCTTTCTGTCTGTATTATCCATATTCTTTTTTGGGACATCTTATTGGTATTTATCCATATGTATTTTGAAAATACATGGAGTCGTAAAATGATATATTTCCACATTTATTTAACTGATAAACATGCACTCATACTTTGCCGCCTGTCGTGTGTTAGCAAATTAAACAGCCAAATATAGCAAAACACTACACCCACAGGTGGAGGAAGGATAGGAAACTCATCAGCGCGCAAAGCTTTTCCCCTGAGTGCAGGGGCAATGTTCACACTTTTTAGCATGCTTTTACGCTTAAGGTGTAATTAAATACTGAACTGTGCTAGTGGGGTTTCCTCTCTTTGCTCAACTTTGGACCTCTGTACTTTCACTTTGGTGAGTCCTGCTTAGTGACTCATTTCATGTTACTCAACTCTGCTATTGGAGTATTTCACCTTATCAGATGATTCATAATCACATCATAGCTTCCTTTTTCATGTTCTCCGTGCTTGCTTGTCTATTGTCGAGAAACTAGTACAATTTGTCTTTGCTTTTTAGAGCTACTAACATGTTACTGAGGACACGCCACACCCACAGCTGGGTGAACTGGAGTCTAACTCTACCTCAATGCAAAGGCATGAAAGGTCAGTAATGCATACTGATTTGACTTTAAGCATCGAGTAAGATGATGAGTCATGTAGTCAGCTCATATTTGTATTTTTCCATTGCCACAAATAGTTAACCCCTGATGCAGGAAAGTAGTTAAATTTTATCCGGTTGAGTCTCAGAAAATTCCGCTAAATGTATGCAACCTCCACTTCATTCAGTAGAAGCCTTTCACTTACGGATGTAGCAAATGTATAGGAGATGAAGTGGCAATGTGTTTAAATAAGGGATTAGGTCACTTTTAACCTTTCCACCGCCCCTTCCCCTCCACACTAAATTTATTTGGACAAATAAAATAAACTGGGTGAACATTGTACAAGAGTTTCTGTCTAACGTTTGTTTGTTAACTCAATAGGCTCCACATGTTAGTGTTGCTTCCAATTTAGTCTCACAAGTGACAAAATGCAGCCCCATAATGGTACCATCCCAGACATTGTAAGTAGCGTTTTCCTTGCAGGCTAAATTCGGCTAACTGCAGCATAATTTGGTTCTACTTTGCTGCATACTTCCAGCACCCTGTATATTTTTATGGCAATCATTCATGCAATATGATTAGGGCTCTCAGTTTTCCATTTTATTGATTTTTACAGAAAACTCTTTATTTGCCTGTCTGTATTTTTAAATACAGAAAAATACGGAAAATAGGCCTTCTTTGGATGATTTTTTTTCTACTATCAATCATGAGTGCCAGGTCAGTAGGTATAACGACTGAGAGGTAGGAGAGATGAAAATAGACAATAGATTTCCTAATTAAGCTTGATTAAGAGCAGATCTACAGTTATTTTGTATTCCACAATGCAAGTGTTGTCAAATAATGCTATCGCACTGTTTACTGCTGAAACATTTTGGACGTTCAAATACTAGTATACATTTAGCAGTTAAATAAATGTGGAAAAATGCCCATTGCAGCTTAATGTATGCAGAAAATACAAAATAAAAATGGATAAATACAGAAAAAATGAACACAAAATAAATATGCATTAAAGGCAGACGGAAATGTCAAGAAAATAAATACCATAAAACCGGGAGCCGTAAATATGATCAATACTGTTACTTATTAAGGACTGGGTGAAGGGGCTAGAACTGCTACAGATTCTGATGAGGCTACCATGTAGGAATCCAGGAAGGGAGTGCTGGAGTGCCAGATATTCTTAGCCGCTTTAGCGCTGGTTTTGCTGAGTAAACTTGTATGTCACCAAGATTAATTTCTGGAGTTCTTTAAAGACCTCCTACCCATCAATTTCAAGGGTTACACTTTCAACTATTCCATGAGTAATCCTCTTGAGTCAGATAAGTCTAGCAGAGATCGTGGCACTTCTATCGGACCTTCAGAAAACTAAGGCAGAGAAAGAGAGAAACCCAGAGCGTTTGAGTGGGAGAAGCTGAGCCGGCTCCACAAGAACAATTGGACAGGAGGTGGGAGACCCAGGATAATCAGGCCTGGGAAAAGAAAAATGAAAATCCTGGTAAAAGAAAAGTATAGGCATATGCAAAATTAAATAAAGTGAAAGACAAGAAAATGAGTACTGGGGAGAGAGTGGATAGTTTTAGAAAAGGATATGTTCAGATCTGCAGCAGAGAATACTACTACTGGGAAATGTGATCCCTCTTCTATTTCTTAGGAACACCCTGCTAAAGTGAAAAAAAGAGCTTTTGCATGTGTATGTGGCGACCCTGGCAGTGGGCTCTACCGGCAGGTGATCGGGGGGCAGGTCGGCCTTCAGAGGGCACCGCGGGGTGTTGCGGCGAGCAGTGGGGCTCGGCTGCAGTGGTCAGCTCTTCTGGTGGGGGAACGCCCCGGGTCTCTCGCCTAAGTGAGATCAGTGCCCCATGGTTGATGCTGCTGATGAATTATAATGGGCTCTTGGGACACACTGAGTAGCAGCGCCCTCTCTCTTTGGTCAGGTGTGTGGGGGCTCCTGCGCAGCCGGGCCCGGTGATTTAGGGTGCAACTGGGGACCGGAGTAAGGCGCCGCCCGGGGCATCGGCCCTAGCAGTGGCGTTATCGACAGGAGATGGAGAGGTGAGTCGGCCTCTGTGTGAGCCATCGGGGAGTGTATTCCCTGCGCCAGGAACTGCAGAAGGGGTCGCTTAACGGGAAGTGTGTGGGCCAAGTGAGAGGCGCTATTACAGACCATAGTTGGGGAACAGCCGGGTCGCGCTGGTGCAGGGACTTTGGTAGAGTGATACAGTGACCGCCCTGGATAGGAGCTGCGGGTCCTAGACCGTAGCTGCCGCTGGAGATACTGAGGACAGGATCCGAGCCTATAGGCGGCAGATCATCGTGGTGTGGGTCCCCGGCCACGGCCAACAATGACCAGAGGCGGGAGTGGCGGAGGGCCTGCGAAGCAAGGACCAATTGATAAGTACACGGTGCCGAGTGGAGGCGCAGGGGCCGCCGGAGGCCAACAAAGCCCGGGACCAGACAATGCAGCATTGATGGCAGCAATAACCCAGTCCAGGGATATGCTGGACACAAAAATAGGGGCCGTGGGCGCAGATGTCACACTCTTGCGCCAGGACCTACGGAATGCCGTGGCCCGCATCACAGAGGCGGAAACCAGAATTTCGGGTGTAGAAGATGATGTGCGTAAAGTGGCTGACATGGAGAGTGTCCAGAAAGGGCTAGCACTTAGAGCGGAAGACACAGAAGGGCGGGCCCGGAGGAACAACCTTCGATTCGTAGGGCTCCCGGAGGGCTGTGAGAAGGGCAACATGGAACGCTTCTTGGCCCAGTGGCTGGAGAGTTGACTTTCCTCTGAATCCTTATCACGCTGCTGTGTGATAGAACGGGCGCATAGAGCTCTGGTACAAAAGCCGCCAGTGGGGGCTCGTCCTCGGCCTGTGATAGCCAAGCTCCTGAACTATTATGACCGTGATACTATTCTACGACAGGCAAGGGCGAAGGACCCCCCCATGTATGACAATTATAGAATCCTGATCTTTCCGGACTACACCAGGCTTGTCCAGCAGCAGAGACAGTCGTTCACAGCGGCCAAGGCGCGCCTTCGCGACCTTAAACTTCCGTATGCCTTACTGTATCCGGCCCGTCTGCGGGTGGTGTTTCAATCCCGCACCCACTTCTTCACCTCATTAGAGGAAGTGTTCCGCTGGACAGATGAGACGGTGAAGGTGAGGCCGCATACGCCGCCGGGCCTCGACTCAGACTCATCCACGAACGGAGTACAATCGCAGACCGCCAGGGGCTCGCGGAGTAGAGGGAATTGGAGGTCCAGATCTAGGAGGCGCTCCTCCCCGGGAGGCGCGGCAGGCGGAAGCATGACTGCCCCTGAACATTCGACAACGGATCCTTGAACCTTCGGCCTGCGACAGGTGGACCACTGGTGTGCATGTACCCCTACAGGGTGTAGATGGCCGGGGCGCTTCACTGGTGTGGCCATAGGGCCGACAGGGGCGGTTGGTACATTTGAACCACAGTACTTCAGCCTGCGAGAGATGGAACATTGATGAACATTTATCCTGGCAGGGTGTAGATGGAGGGGTCACTCCACTGGAGTGGTCGTAGGGCCGAGAGGGGCAGTTGTGACAGTTAAACGACAGCGATGGTGATGGTATGGGGCGGCGGGGGGGGGGTGGGGGGGAGGTTAGCTGAGGGGCGGACCACCTCTCCGAGCTTTAGGCTAGTTTTCCCCCCTTTTTTTGGGGGGGGGGAGTTGGGTGAAGGGGTTGTTACATGGGGATCCATTGGTATGGACGGCCTCAGGTCCTGCGGTTGGGATCGGGGGCTGCCCATGCCGCGACAGGTACTTCAGCGTTTTTGAGGTATGGGGGTGGGTGTTTGGGGGAGGGGGGGAGTAGGGTGGGTGGGAGTTGTTTGCGGAGGGGGGTGTTTGGTTTGAACTGCACAATGATTTTGAGGTCTCATCAGGTGGTGTGTACACGTCTATTATGCCCGTCTCTAGGGCCTTTTATATGCATGCCTTTGGATGGCGGTTGAGGGGACCAAGACGATGACTCCCAGGGTGTCCATACGGATTCTTAGCTGGAATGTGCGGGGAATGCTTGACAAGATAAAGAGGGGTGTCGTCTTGCAATTGGGGAAAAGGGAAAGAGCGGATGTCCTGCTACTGCAGGAAACTCATCTGCTAGGCAACAAAACACTTAGTTTACAGCGGTACGGATACCAACAGGTCTACCATGCTGGGTTTGCTAGGGGGTCCAGGGGGGTGGCCATTCTGGTGCATCGCAGACGTTCACTCGACACAGTGGGCCGACCCGCACGGCCGATACATATTTATTAAAGGGATGCTTGGTGAGGAACTCCTAGTGTTGGGGAGTGTGTATGCCCCACCCCCGCTACAACGGTCGCTGGTGGAAAAGTTGTTTGCGGTGTGGGCGGATATTCCGGAGGCATTAGCGGTGGTTGGGGGTGACTGCAATTATGTCATGAATGGCCGGATGGATCGTTATAGACCCGGGGGAAGACAGATAGCAGACACGCCTACTAAACTTGGCGACATGGTCAGGGGGATGGGTTGGGTGAACACGTGGCGATACCTACACACACATAGTCAGGAATATACTTATTTGTCAGCGGTCCATAAGTCCTTTTCTAGATTGGATTATATCTTTGTCCCCCGCACAGCTGTAGGTAGAGTGGAATCAGTGACTATATTGCCACGGAGGCTCTCAGACCACTCTCGGTGGCGATAGACCTCATGTTGGATAAAGGTCGGAAACCTTTCCGATGGCGCCTTTCCACGTGGCATCTACAACAGGAGAATTATAGGAAGTGCATATGGGAGGCCATAGCTCACTGCTGGGAAGAAAATATTGGCACAGTTGCAGATGTCGTGACACTCTGTGAGGCCCTGAAGCCCACGCTTCGAGGGGTGGACATCGCCTAGTGCGCGGCTGCCCGTTGGAAGCGTAAAGAGGACTTAGTGAAGGCTGCAGCGCATTTTGAGATCCTAGAGGAACCCTGCAGTGGAGCTGGAGAGGGTAGAGAGGTGGGGCAGCTTTTACTAGCACAGCAGTCCTATGCATCCTTGCTACTTGATGAGGCTAGGCAGGTGTGGCTGGCGACGCGTAGCAGAATATATCAATGGGGTGACAAATCAGGCACCATGCTCCACAGGCTCTGCCAAAACACGTTTCAGGCACAGACACTGCCGGGGATCAGGGATGCGGCCGGGGCCTCAATCACAGACCCAAAGGAACTAGCGGATAGCTTCGCATCATACTATGCTAAGCAATATGCCCAGCGGGAGTGCCTTCCTGCGGCAGTGGTGGATACATTTATCGCGGACCTCCTGCCACGCGCAGTATCGGAGGAGGTACGTAAGCGCCGCAAACTTCCCCTGTCGGCTGAGGAGTTGGGCACGGCCCTAGGGAAGCTTAATACCGGAAAGGCCCCCGGGCCTAACGGGTTCCCGAGTGAATTTTTTAAGAAATACCACCTCCAACTAGGTACGCACTATAGGGCAGCGTTGGAGGCGGCTAGGGAGCAGGGTCGCCTGCCGACAGACTGGAGACATGCGGAAGTAGTGGTGTTCCACAAGCCCGGCAGACCCCCGGACAGACATGAGTCTTACCGACCCATTTCTCTCCTAAACGTTGAAGCTAAGATACTGGCCAAGGCGCTGGCAAACAGTCTCCTTCCTTACATAGCAGAGCTGGTCCATCCGGATCAAGCGGGGTTTATGCCTCCTAGGGCGACGAGACACAATATCAGACGCGCACATGTCGCAGTGGAGGCGGTGCGGGGCACCGGGGAACAGACGGCGCTCCTATTGGCGGATATAGACAGGGCTTTTGATTCATTGAGTTGGGTCTACCTGTTTGCACTCCTGCCGCGTCTTAACTTTGGGCCCCGCTTTATGTCGTATCTACAACTATTATACACAGACCTGACGGCTTCGGTGAGGGTGGCTGGGGCCACATCTGCCAAATTCCCCATTGGGCGAGGTACTCGGCAGGAGTGCTCCCTCTCGCAATATCTGTTTGCCCTTGCCATGGACCCGCTGGCGGCGTGGGTGCGCATAGACGCACAATTGCGAGGCTTTGAATGGGAGACCGGACCGTCGGACAGAATCGCGCTTTACGCGGCTGATGACCTGTTTTTCCTTACTAACATTAATAGGTCGGCCCGCGTGTCTTAGAGATAATGCAAATATTTGGTGAAGCATCGGGACTATACCTGAACCCGCGTACATCTACTCTATGGGTGCTGGGGGACCGCACGGGCATTGGGTCATGGGCGTCTGCGTTGCAGGTGGCGATGGGGGGCCTTAAGTATTTGGGGGTGTTCATATCGGAATCCTCAGTGGTCTACTGGGAGCGCAACATAGTGCCGGTCTGGGACCGGGTTCGAACACAGATAAAGACGTGATCCCGTATGCCCCTTACTATCTATGGCCGGTCGGCTATTTTTAAGATGGTTGCCCTCCCACGTCTGCTATACCAATTGCAGAACCACCCCTATCCGATTTCACCTCATTGGTTTAGGCAAGTCAGCTTGGTGCTAGGACAATTCCTTTGGGCGGGGGGTTAGGCGCGGGTAGCGCTGCGCACCTGCTTCTTATCAACGTAGTGTGGAGGGCTGGCAACGTCTGATATCCTGTCGTACTATCAGGCGTCCCATCTCCTGGTCCTGAACGAATGGGGATAGGGGGGACCCTGCGTATGCTCTGGAGCGACATCTTATGGGATCCGATACTCTGCACACAATCCTATACTCTGTGAGGTTGAGGAAGAGATTGCCACAGGTTATCCAGGTAGTATTCCAGATCTGGAGGCAGGCGCTACGTCGTAAGGGATGGTGGGGTACGCTAACTGAGGAGACCCCCCTATGCCATAATGGTCGTCTGCCGGCACTGGCGTCCTTGCAGGGCTTCCGAGGCTGGGATTGCATAGGAATTTCAACATTGGTTAATGTAATGACCGGCGCGGCCCTTAAATCATTTCAGGATCTTAGCGAGGAATACAGCATGCCTCGGACCCAATTCTTTAAATATTTACAATTCCGCCACGCCATCGCACCTAGTCTGAAGGGACTAGACTCCTTACCCAAATTTAGCCCACTTGAAGCGAAGGTATTTATGGGCGATCTAGAAGACAAGAAAATATCCCGCATATACCAGACCCTAGTTACACACTGTTCTACCTCTCTACACAAATTGAGGGAATCCTGGGAAAGGGACGTCGGAGCGCTGGAAGAGGAAGATTGGCGGGAAGCCCTTGCAGCCCCCAGAGGTGCAGCCATTGCAATGCGCCTAAGACTCATCCAATTTAAATACCTTCACAGAGCTTATTACACTAGGAAGAGACTGTGGCGGGCGGGTCTGATTGAGTCTCCAGACTGTCTGAGATGTGGCCAAGAGGTGGGCACCTTATTTCACACGGTATGGAGCTGTAGTGTTTTGGCCAGGTTCTGGAAGGGGGTGTGGGACTGTTTGTCTGAGGTGTTGCGGTGGGAACTTCCCCGTACTCCACAATTAGGCCTCCTACATGTATTAGAAGGGGTGGGAGGTAACATATATAAAAGGCATTTGTTGTTGTTGGGCCTCACCGTCGCCAAGAGAGATGTGGCACAGGCCTGGAAAGATCCACGGGCTCCTCCAGTAGTGGTGTGGAAGAAGGGGCTAGATTTTTGTATGGGGCTGGAGCGCCCTATTTTTGAGGGTCGGGGCTGCCCTAGGAAGCACTACAAAATATGGAAATGATGGGCGGATTATAGGGGTCTATGGCTAGAACCACCAGTAGAACAAGAAGAATGCACGGGAATGGTGTGAGGGGGCCAAATCTGAGGAAGTGTGTACACGGATTTATATATGAGAATTCTTTTAAGAATGAGACAATATTGTGCAGTGGGTTAGGGTGGGATCCGGGAGGGGGGAGGGTGTGGAGTGGGGAAATGTTCTGTTTCAAATGATGTATAGATTGCCAATCATCTGATGTTGTCTACTTGTTTGCAGTTTTCTCCGGAATTCTGCGCCTTGTGTGCAATCTATCAATAAAATTTGTTTAAAAAAAAAAAAGGTTAGTTAAACGTAGGCCCTTGCAGTAAGTTAAACACATTGTATAAAGCCCATCTGTCTCTTCTAAATGTGCAGGCAACAGTACCTACCCCACTACCTACACTATTAGCATTTACAGTGTACAAAAACAAGTATTCTAATCGTGACACATGAAAGTCTGTTCTGCAGGAAAGAGTTTCCGGTAGTAGTCACATGACAAATTCTTACAATGTACACAACCAAGTGCTTAGGCTGAGCTCACGAGAATGATAGTGGGCTTCAGATAGTATCAAATTGTGAACAGTTTTTGGCTTGATTTTTCACAACTTGTGACTATATGCAATATGCAGAAGTGGCTCTACATGCGAGACGGGCCCTTTTTGTGGTTAGTGGTAGCCTGAGCAAGGAAACAAGAAAATAATGGAAATAAGCAGGTTTTTCCCTTTCACAATTTCTCCATGTCTCTTTTTTTGTGCTACTTAATGCATATTGAAGTTTATCAGTCTATTCACTTCCTGTTCTGCATCACTTTCACAACATTCCAAACCTCCATAATCAACCTCCCGTCATCATCCTGGGTAAGATGGGCAAATACCCATGCCTCTTGTTATAATAATAATAATAATAATAGCACTTGTAAAGCGCATGGTTACACCAACTGGTGTGTCCCCGTGCAACACTCTACAGGGAAAGAAGACAGAGCAAAGGACCTATACCTGGAATAGCCATGTTTTCTGTTTTTTCCAGAAGAGAACCTCCGATGATTCCGTGCGGAGAGAAAGAGGAAGAGCATTCCAGTTTTTGGCTGCCAAATAGCTGAATGAACGTGCCCCCTTTCTAGCTTTTAGTACTTTAGGGACTTTGACCAGATAGGCCTGGTTGATCTGAGATGGCGTGTAGGATTATACGGAGTAAGTAAGCCATGCAGATAACTCGGACCTCTGCCCTGTAAGCTACGGTGACTAATGCATAAAGCTTTAAAAATGACTCTTTTCGCAACCGGCAACCAGTGCAGGTCATCAAGAGCCTTCCCCGTAGAAGCTCTCCTGGGAAGCTTCAGAACTAGGCGGGCTGCAGCGTTCTGGATACATTTTAGCCTATGAAGGCATTTTTTAGATACTCCTAAGTAAAGAGCGTTTCCATAGTCCAATTGAGATGTTACCAAGTCGTGGACCAGTGTTTTCCTAGCTGGGGGTCAGCAGAACGTCCAGAGTTTTTTGTAACATTCTTAGAATTCCGAAACACTTCCCTGCCACCTTACGGGTCTGTTCTTCAAACGACAGATTGGAGTCCAACCACATTCCTAGGTTTTTAATCTGTTTTCTTGGAGTAGGGGTAAGGCCAAATATCTGTGGCCACCATGCCGCTGACCAAATGGAGGGGCTTTCCCCACCACCAAAATCTGTTTTACTGCCATTCATTCTAAGGCAGTTGTTTGTCATCCAGGAGGCCAAGTCCTTCAGGCAAGAGGAGAACTTCATGACTGGTCCTTCAGAGGTGTGTGATAGTGACACCACCAATTGTGTGTCGTCTGCATATGATACAATGGTGACGTCCTGTTGTTCCACGATCTCTGCCAGGGGTGCGATATAAAGATTAAAAAGAGTAGGGCTCAAAATGGAGCCCCAAGGGACCCCTTGAGGCAGAGCTATACTTTTGGAAATATGTGGACGTTGTGCCACCCGGAAGCTCCGATCCTACAGAAAGGAAGACACCCATTTAAGTGTGACATTGTCCAGCCCTCCTAATGTGAGACATTGTAAAAGTAGTTGGTGGCATACCGTAAAAAAAGGCAGCACTTAGGTCCAACAGGACGAAGGCCACGGTCTGCCCTTCATCCACATGTCTTCGTATTGTCTCAGTTGCAATGAGCAATGCTGACTCCGTAGAGTACGTAGCTCTAAGCCCAATTGTGTGGGGTGGAGTAAATTTAGCTGGTTTATATGTGTGACTAATTGTATATTCACCACCTTTTCTGCTATTTTGGAGAAATAGGGCAGAAGTGAAATAGGGCGCAGGTTCTCCAGCTGACTCGAGTCCGCTCCAGGCTTTTTCTGTAGGGGGAGGGCAACTGCCTGCTTCCACAATTTTGTGACCACACCATCAGAGAAGGAGAGCTCAAGAAGCTGCCATGTATGCAGCATTATAATCTTCAGGCCCTTTCTCATGATCTTCAGTGTAGTTGTAAATGTGGGAGAGCCAGATTTAATACTTGAAGCTATGTCTTTGAGATCTACAAGTGAGGGCGTGTCACGTCCACAGTGGTACTCTCAAATTGGCAGAGCATCCCATTGTAAACCACATCCCGAAAGGTATCATATATTTTGGCTACCTTCTCAGCAAAGTAAACTACAATTCGATTACACAACTCAGATGAGCTTATCACATGAGTCTCAGTTCTCACAAGTGAGGATAGATCTTTAAGAATGGAAAACAATTCTTTGAAAGAGCTATCAGCCTACTCTCTTCTTTCATTGTAGTCGGCAGCACAGGTTTTTTGATGAGGGAGTGATAATACTTCAAATTCACTTTATAGGTAGTCTTATTGTGTGGTCTGAAAAATCACGCCTCCATATGCGTTGCAGACGCTTACAAGATTTTTTTGCTGATCTTAGTGTTTCATTGAATCATGGTGCAGACTTTGGAGGTCCAAGGGGTCACTATATCCAAATCTTCCTTAATCCACTTATCCACGGAGCTACATGCCACATTAATATTCTTTCCCAGTGAAGGGCGACTCTGCTGGAGGGCATGAATATAACTTGCCGGGGTAAATCTGGACCATCTTCTATGTATTGAATTGTATTGTATTGTAAATGCATTTATATAGCGCTTACTACCCCTGACGAGGCGTCAAAGCGCTTGTTCGGCAAATAGCATGCTACTCTGGGACCCATAGAGAATTAATGTTGAATTAGTATAGTGAAACATGTAAGTACATTTTAAGTGGTGGATAGGTTAGTCAGTTATTTGGATTTGGAATGATAGCAGAAGGATAGAGGAGGAAAAAAGGTTTCTATTTATATAGCACTTGTTACCCCTGATTGGGTGTGAGGAGGCTATTAGATGAGTGAAGAGGAGTTTTGGAGGGGAGGACTCAGAGGGAAGAGTTTAGAAAGGTTTGTTTTAGAGGATCAGTATAGTAAAAGAGGTGTCAGATGATGCAAGGATGGGTAGAGTAGGAGAGAGTCTAGAAAGGGTTATTTTGGGGATCATAGTAGTGGTATGGGGTTTGGGATAAATGAGAGAGTGGATGTAGAGGATATATTGATAGATGTATAGGATGAGAGGGTAGTGCATTAGAAAGAGTAGTAGAAAGAAGTTGAGATGAGCCAGAAGGTTGGGCTAGAAGATATATTGTGAGAAGTATAGGCTGAGAAATAGGGTAGTGCATTGTAAATGCTAAATTAGAAGAAAGTGATACACATATAAATCCATAAGTACATTGAAAGTATATAGATACATAAAGGAGGTAAGTATATGTAGATTAAAGATATTGATAGAGGCACAGGATGAGAAATAGGTAGTGCATTGGATATGCTTTTTCAGGAGAAAAAGTAACAGACACACAGATCCAAGTACATGGAAGGTACATAGATGCACAATGGAAGTAAGTACATGTAGACCAAAGATGATATTTATTTATTTAGTATTATTTATTTTCTCTCAACAATATAATTATTCTACATGTTTATACAAAGCAATACACAAAGATAGGTACCTATCTATAGTGAAAACAAATGCTTATATTCAGAGGGATATGCTGTAAATTTCAGTTTGCGTATGGTGCTTATGTGGGGAAGAGCCAATTCTTGAGTAGTTTTCTGAAGATAAGATGGTTGTCGGTGGACCTTATGTTGGGGGGTAAGAGTGCCATAGTTTGGCTGCTTGAACAGAGAAGGATGTGCCACCCATGGTCATTTTCTTGTATCTTGGGATTTTGAGGCGAGATGCTCCTTTAGAGCGTGAGGTTCCTTTGTTGAATGTGTTTGGTGATTTTATTCCTGATGAAGAGCGGTCCCATTCCATGTATTGCTTTGTGGGTGATACAAAACAGCTTGAACGTGGATCTTCTGGCAACCGGTAACCAATGCAAGGCTTTTAAGGCAGCGGAGATGTGGTCTAGCGGTTTGATATGCAAGAGTAGCCTGGAAGCCGAGTTCTGAATCCGTTGTAGTCTTTTCATGGTCGTTAGAGGTGATCTGTGGTAGAGGCTATTGCCGAAATCGATTTTGGACAGAACAAGGGAGGTGGTAGCTTGGAAATCCCAAATGAGGGCAAATTCACCGCAGCGTTTTTATAGTGACAAAGCTTGCTAGTTTGCCCACTTGGGCATTCATTGACAGCTTGGAGTCCATCGTCATTCCGAGGTTTCTTACTTCCTTCGATTCTTTAGGCGGTGATCCCAGTTTATTAGGCCATGCGGCAAGCAGGTTGTAATGTTTCCAATCGCCACACACGAGTATTTCAGTTTTTGAAGCGTTCAATTTGAGATGGCTCCAAGTCATCCACTGATCCACGGCTCTGAGACAGCTGAAATTTGGTGATTTTCCAAAGTCTTTCAGGCATTCCAGTTGAAGGAGTATTTGCGTGTCATCTGCATAGTTATAGCACGTGAGGTGAAATTTATTGATCAGTACTGGTAATGACTTCATGTAGATGCTGAAAAGATGATAGAACCTTGAGCGACCCCTGCTTTTGTGGAGTACGGTTTGGACGAGAAAGGTGGGGTATGGATGACATTAGTTCTGTTTCGAAGGTAGGACACAATCCAGTCTAGAGCAGTTACCTCTATGCCGGCTTCATAGAGTCTTTGTTTCAGAGTGTCATGGTCAACTGTGTCAAAGGCAGCTGAGAGGTCCAAGAGGAGTAGCACAGCAACCCCGTTGCGGTCAACTGTATTCTTCAAGTCATCCCAGATGGCAAGGAGGGCAGATTCGGTGTCTCTTCCCGGACGGAATTCTGTTTGGAAGTCTGAAAGTATGTCATTCTCTTCAATGAATTGTGACATCTGGGCAAACGCTGCTCTTTCTATCAGTTTGACCAGGAAAGGTCCATTTGTAATGGCTCTGTAGTTGTCAGAGTTCAGCGGGTCCAAATTTGTTTTCTGCAGTAAAGGGCGTATGTGTGATTTTTTGAGTTCTTCTGGAAATAGTGAAGGAATCGTTGATGATTCTTCTTACTGGAGTGGCAACAGCGGTTGTTAAAAGAATTGTCTTGAAAGTTTGTGGTGGACAGGGGCCAGAAGGGCTGCCGGCAGGCCTGCTTTCTTTGACCAGGTCCATAAATTCATTGTGCGAGATTTGTTGGAAGGAACGTAGAGGCTTGGTTAGAGTATTCTTGGATTGTTGTTTTGTACAAGGGTTAGTGCTGGTGCTTTGTTTCTGTAAGTACCCGTCCAACGTGTCTGCTTTGCCCGTGTAATGATTTGCCAGTTAGTCTATGACATCTTGAGTAACAGGATGAGTTCCTTCTAGGCAATTTGGTTTGCGAAATTCATTGAGTATTTTATAGAATTCTTTATTTGCACATTTAGCGTTTTGAATTATGTCTGAATAGTACCTTTTCTTAGCTTTTTTGATAGCCGACTTGTATAATCTGTTAATTTTCTGTAGGTGAAATTTGTCTTGTTTGGCGTTTGTTTTGAGCCAGGTACGTTGCAGCTTTCTAATTTATTGTTTTATGTCTTTTATTTCTATGTTTCTCCACGGCGCTTTTTTTCTTTTGTTCTGTTCTGTGGTTTTGAGTGGTATCGGGATATCAAAAGCTTCCTGTAGCCACTCATATAGATTTTGTACCAAATATATTGTTTCCAAATTTGTACTTGATGTTAGTTGTGTTTCTAAGTGTTCCAAATTGAGTTTGTTCCACGGCCGATAGGTGGATGGATGTAAGGTAGTTTTAGGTGAGTCGCTTAGTGTTGTTTTATGTTGGAAAGCAAGCGAGTGGTGGTCTGACCATGTGACTGAAGTCATAGTTTGAAAGGTAACTAGTTCAGTATTAGCAAAAATGACATCGAGGATATGTCCAGCGGTGTGTGTTGGTTTGTGGACAATCTGATGGAGGTTCAGTGCGTCTAGGCCAGTGATTATTGTTTTTGGATGGGCCATATTGGGTTTGTCAAACCAAATGTAGAGGTCACCCAGAACGCATAGGTTGGCGTGTATTGTTATCAGGTTTGAAACTGTCTAGAAGTGCGTCTGGGAATGTCGCCTTGCTAGGTGGAGGTCTGTAAAGTAGCAGGAAGTTACAGGAGGAAGACGGTGTAGGATTGCATCTTGTTAGAAGAGCCTCACAATTTTTTATGGAGATGTCAATTTTAGTGATATGTATTGTTTGCCTGAGTACAACAGCTAGACCACCTCCTTTTTTGGCTATATGATTTTGGGCAATTGTTTGATAGCCTAGAGGAATGGCTTCATGCAGGACTGGAGCCATATCCTCTCCCAACCATGAGTCGGTTATGAATAGTATGTCTGGTTTTGCATCTGTGAGAAGGTATTAGATGTGATGCATCTGCCCCCTGCGTGGCACAAACATCTGCCCCCTGCGTGGTGTAAACATCTGCCCCCTGCGTGGTGTAAACATCTGCCCCCTGCGTGGTGTAAACATCTGCCCCCTGCGTGGTGCAAACATCTGCCCCCTGCGTGGTGCAAACATCTGCCCCCTGTGTGGTGCAAACATCTGCCCCCTGTGTGGTGCAAACATCTGCCCCCTGAGTGGCGCAAACATCTGCCCCCTGCGCGGCCCAAACATCCGCCCCCTGTGCAGGGGGCAGATGATAACACCGCTCAGGTGACAGATGCCAACACCGCGCAGTGGGGAGACGGCAACACCGCGCAGGGAGCAGACGCCAACACCGCGCAGGGGGCAGACGCCAACACCGCGCAGGGGGCAGACGCCAACACCGCGCAGGGGGCAGACGCCAACACCGCGCAGGGGGCAGACGCCAACACCGCGCAGGGGGCAGACGCCAACACCGCGCAGGGGGCAGACGCCAACACCGCGCAGGGAGCAGGCGCCAACACCGCGCAGGGAGCAGGCGCCAACACCGCGCAGGGAGCAGACGCCAACACCGCGCAGGGAGCAGACGCCAACACAGCGCAGGGAGCAGATGTCAACACAGCGCATGTAAAGTGCATAATCCTTTTGTAGCTATATCGGGGGATATTAGCTAAAGCAGTGGTTCCCAAACTTTATTGACCTGTGGCTCCCTTGACCTAACCGGCAGTTGGCCGTGGCTCCCCACCATTTTTTTACCGGTGGGTGGGTGAGGGTATGTACTTCCTGTTGTCTTCCTTAAAGTAATTGGGACGCAATTAAGGTATTATAATAGTTGGAATACTTGAATTATTAATCTCATCTTTCACTTCACTCATCTATCCATCCTTTTGTCCATAAAACTCCCTTTCACTCACTCATCAATCCTTACATCCACCCTTTCACTCATCCATCCATTCACCATTTCACTTATCAATTCATCCATCCACCCATTTACTTGCCCATCATCTACCCTTTAATTCCTCCATCCATCCATCTTTTCACACACCAATCCACTAATTTACTCGCTCATCAGCTGCCCTTTCACTCATCCATCCATCCTGTCACACACCCATCCACCCTTTTACCCATCCATCCACCCTTCCATCCATACATCCATCTATTTACCTTTTCTCTCATCCATACTTCCACTCATTCGCTCATCCATCCTTTCTTTCATTATCTATCCATTCCCCCTTTCATTCATCCATTCATCCTTTCAGTAATCCATCCAGACATTCCTTCACTTATTTACTCACCCACCTTTTCACATGAGCTGAGCCTTTGTCTGCAGAGTTGCAAACAGAAGAGGCATATCAAGAACGAACTACAGCAGGGGGGGTGGGGGTGGTGGGGGAGGGGGAGGGTTCACTATACTCCTGCACATAGGCAGACTGAAAAAGTAGAAGTCATGAGGCACACATGATGCACAGTGCCAGGATGTGAGGTGACTGTAACATGGTGGTGTTTCCAGGGCTTTAAGTGGTGTAAAAAAACTGGGTGGTCTCTTCAAAGGGGGTGTTGGATGTAATTAAGAGCGTAGTTTAAAACACCTAGGTTAAAAATCTGCGCTTAGCATAGTGTTGTGCCTGAGTTGTATTATGTTTTTTCTGTCATTGCATCCAGATATTTAATACAGCAAGTATCATTACACCAACAACAAACCAGGACTATTGGCTCTGTCAATGGTTGCTAGTTCCGTAAAATAAAAAAGCAGCAACCATGGCTTTGTTGAATCTAATATTGAAAATACTTCAGTTCTAAAATGAGGAGACAGAGAAAGAACGATAGCCCGTTCTTTTTATTAACTTCTTTTTCATGCTTCTTTAAATGAAGTGTTCTCTAACGTTGCAGCTTGGGCGTTTTACTTTTTTTTTTTATAACAGAATGCCCTGCTGTATCCTGAGCAAGGAGGAGGCCTCTACGTGCTGCCACACTCCAGACTGCCCATTGTCATTCTGTAAGTGGCAATCAAGTGCTCTTGTGCCCCAGGAGGAGTGTGAGGCGGCTCCATCAGGGGGTGTGAGGCCTCTCACAGGGAGCAGCGCTGCTCCCTGTGATGGCCAAAACTACAGACAAAAGGCGTACGGTCCGTGAAATTTACGGACGGTTGGTCACCCTAGACTGTGCGCGGCGCCCCTGGCACCTCATTACGGCGCACCGGGGGGCCGAGGCGCACAGTTTGGGAACCACGGAGCTAAAGGAATAGAGAAAGCAACAAGATGGTGGTCAGACCATGGAACTGCAGTCGGGGTTCAATTTCTAACTCTGCACAATTAGTGAAAATAGGGTCTAATATATGACCTTGTTGGTGTGTAGGGCGAGTGGGTTTAAGGGCAGCTAATTCCTGCCATAGATATTGGGCATCACCATTAGTTTGGTCCTCAAAGTGTAAATTAAAATCACCTAAATCTATCAGTTTCTTATAGCGCAGTGCAGGTTGTATCATTTGTTCCACTAAGCTGGAAGTAAAGTTGGTGGCAGGACCAGGAGGTCGATAAATCAAAAAAACCTTCACAGTGGGATTACCAGCTGCTGTGATTGAGAAAAAGGTTGCTTCACTTTTATCTAGGTTGGCAATATCCGGAGTGCATTGTAACAATAATTTATAGATTATGGCTATTCCTCCCCCACCTTTAATATGG
The DNA here is from genome assembly GCF_964261635.1 of Lissotriton helveticus. Taxonomy (NCBI): domain Eukaryota; kingdom Metazoa; phylum Chordata; class Amphibia; order Caudata; family Salamandridae; genus Lissotriton; species Lissotriton helveticus. Next base: position 182,084,543 of record NC_136068.1, on the reverse strand, counting down.
CGATCCAATCTAAGGATGCCATAGTCCTGTGGGAGGGCTCCAGTATCTCAGGGACAGAGTCCTCATTCAACCAAGTTTCCGTGAGGAATAAGGCATCAAGATAGTTATCTAGAATACAGTTGAGGATTTCGATTTTGTGTTTGCTAAGAGACATGCAATTAATGAGCATTAATTTTAGCTTATGTCTTGTCCCGGGTCCTACCTTATGAGCCGTGATTTTATATGTGCAGTGCGTGCAATTCAAAGGCGCTGCATCCATGAGTAGATTGTGCTTACAGATATCAAGTATCGGAGGACATAATTCTTTTAATTGCTCCGCTGAGTCTATTAGGAGCTGATTTACCCCCAAACAGACATGGGTTCTGGCTCCTAGGCCCCGGCCGGCAGCTCCTGCATGCATCTGCAATAGACGCCGAGCTGGCGAAACTAGCCTGCTAACTTCCATGTAGTTAGGCTCAGCGGAAGTGAGTAAACGGAAGTGAGTAGAAACCTGGTGCTGCCCTCCGCTCAAACGGCACAGCAGCTGCTCCGGAACAGGGAGGGAGCTACAATGAGGGTCGAGAAGGAAGTAGGTAACAAAGTCATAGATACAAAGTTACATTTAAAATTTAAAACCAATTTAAAAAGCAGTTAAAACACGGGCAGAGTGGATGTACTTGTACACAATCCATTCCCCCTTCGCAAGAGAGTTATTCGCTATGCAGATACTGCTACTGTCTACTTCAACTATGTGAGAGATTGAGGCAATACAGACTCGGACAAGGATGCTTATAAGTAGGAAAGTGACAAAATGATTATAATAAGTTCAAGAAATCCTTCAAAATCTATCCCATTATCTAATGCATATAGGTCTATCACTTTTGCAAACCAATCTATCTGACGCTGTATACCAACAGAAATGTTCAGAATATAGGTGCAACATTCAATACCTATTATAGCACATTCCCTTGAAATAGCAGGCAAAATAAAATCAAGAGCCATTCTATTTTGCAAAGTCACAGTTTGTTAAGCCAATAACTGGGTAGAAATGTTATTTATTTTTTGTTTTATTTAAGAAGTTTTATATAGCGCTAGCCTGACCGGAAGGTATCGGAGCGCTTTACAACAAGTACAGAGCAGTGCAAAAGAAAGCAAACATAATACAGTCCGAAAGACATTTAGGGTACGAGTCGTATTAGAGAGGGTGCTGACGAGTTCCAAAAACAAGGTCCTGACAAACCACATCAGAGAGGAGAGCAGTGGCGTTTTAAACACTCCGAGCTGTTCCTATCTGTTCGATAGGGAGCGGCCGAGGAAAAAGATTTTGAGCTGGCTTTTAAATTTAGGGAAGAAAGGAATAGTGGTGGGGGAGATAGAGTTCCATATTTTTGGAGCATTTCCGGCAAAGGACCTGACCGCAGTTTTTTGTTTTTGTGCTTTTAGCAGGATAAGAAGTAGGGTGTTAGAGCTTCTGAGAGTCCTGTTCTGACCCGCTTTCTAAGTTTGGACGCCAGATATTCGGGTTTGCCTGTGTGAAGGGCTTTGTGTGTGAGGCAGGCTGTTCTAAAGTTCGCCCGCATTTATATTGGTAGCCACTTGAGTTCTCTTAGTGCCGGAGAGGTGGGATCACATTTCTTTATTCCAGTGACCATTCTGGCGGCCGCGTTGAGGGTTGTTTTCAGAGGAGCGAGTTAAGTTTTGGCTATTACCGAGAGGATTGCATTTCCATAGTCCAGTCGTGACAACACCAATGCTTGGGTGGCTCGTTTGAGATCTTTGGATGGAATGAAAGGTTTAATTTTTGTTTAGTAGTTTCAAGTTAAGGAAGGCACTCTTTGCCGAGATCTTGATGTGTTTGGTCAAGTCAAGTTTGGAGTCTAGCGTCATGCCTAATGATTTAACGGAGTCAGCCAACGTGAGGTTCTCATTGAGTGCATCGATATCTTTTAGCCATTCGATCATTTGTGGGTTCTCTTCTTTGTTCGAGATGAGGGGTAGTTCGGTTTTTTCCGGGTTAAGCTTTAAATGGTTGCTTGACAGCCAACGTTGGACATCCTTTAATGTTTCATTGAGTCTATGGATGTCTTTAGAAGAGGAGATTTCCAAGTAGAGTTGTGTATCATCAGTGTAGAGGTGAAAGGGCATGTTAGCTTTTTTGAGTAGGGTGGTGAGGGGTTCCATGTAGATGTTGAAGAGTTGGGGGGAGAGCACTGAACCTTGGGGTACTCCCCTCTTGACTGGGTGGAGGTCGGATTCTAAGCTTCTGATTTTGATTCTTTCGACGCGGTTGTGCAAGAATGAGGAGAACCAGTTGAGGACCATGTCGTCGAGTCCGGCCCTTTCTTCCAGAGCTTGGAGTAGAATATTGTGATTGACCATGTTAAATGCCGCCGATAGGTCTAGGAGACTGAGAAGGCAACAATCGTCTGAGTCCAGTGATTTGTGTAAGTCATCAATTAAGTTGAGGATTGCAGTTTCTGTGCTGCACTCTTTCCTGAATCCTGATTGATGTGAGTCGAGTAGGCTGGTATTGTCCAAGTGCCGAGTTAGTTGGTGGAGAACACATCTTTCTAGGATTTTGGAGAGAAGAGGAAGGTTAGAGACGGGTCTGAAGTTATTTAAGTCACTTCTGTCCAAGCCTGTTTTTTTTAGTAGTGGGGTGACTTGTCCCACTTTCAGACAGTCTGGGACTACTCCAGTTTTTAGGGAGCTGTTGATAATCCTGCACCACAGTGGGGCAAGGGAGAGTTTCAGTTTTTTGGTGAGTTGAGCCGGAAGGGGGTCAAGGGTGTGAGAGGAATGTTAAGAGGTGGCGATAAGTTTGACTATCTCTTCTTCTAGAATGGGCTGAAAGAGAGACCAGGGTTTAGTAGTGGGAGGGGGGGGGCGCTACCAAGCACCCCACCATGTCTTCTGTGGGGGGTGGGGGCAGTTGGTGACCAGAGAGTGCTCGATATTTGAGATCTTATCATCAAAGAAGTTGGCGCATCGTTCTTTGGAGGCCTGCTCCAGGGAAGTATCTGGTTTGGCGGTTTGCTGTCTAATAATACTGAAGAGTTCCATAGGTCTGATTTTTTACGCTCTCCAGAGCAGAGCGGAAGAACATAGATTTTTTTGTTCTTGATGTGATTATTGTATTTCTTCGGGATAGTTCGGAGTTTGTCGCGATGGCAGGTAGTGGGCAAGCTCCTCCAGCGTCTTTCTGCGGCTCTTAGTTGTTTCCTTTCTTCATTAGTGTCACGGTCGAACCAGGATCTGGACGGAATGGCTCACTTTTTTCTTAGTTTCAAGGGTGCTAGTTGGTCAAGAAGGGATCCCATATTCGCGTTGTAGAGCGAGGTGAGGTCATTCGTGGAGAGATCTTTGTCACTGGGTAGGAGCAACTTGAGTCTATCCTCTATGATGTCATGGGGGATCTGGTTGAGATTTCTTGACCATTTGGGGGGATCTTGATCAGGAGGCAGGGATAGGTCTCTTTGGTTGATGTGGAATAAGATCATGTGATGATCCGACTAGTCCACTGGGAGGATGTTATCGATCGTGATTGCGTCTTAATGTGCAATGATGGCATCCAGGGTCACTCCTTTGTTGTGAGTTTCTTCAGAGCAGCGTTGGGAAATGTTAATGTCACAAAGGAGATTATTGAGAGATTGAATTAGTGTGTTGTTGGCTTCGTTCCAGCGTAAGTTGAGATCACCCAGGATTATGAAGTTAGTGTCTTTGAGAGCGCAGTGGGCAATCAGGGCGGATAGGTGTTGCCAGGTGGGTGATAGAGAAGGTGAACAACTAAAGGGCGGTGATCCTTAGTCTTGATGGTGACAGATAGACATTCAAAAGAGCTATATTTGCATGGGTCCATTACAGCGATATCAATGTCATCTTATTGGATGATGGCTACACCACCCCCGCGTTGACCTTTTCTGTCTTTATTGATGATGGTTAAACCTGGGGGCACCAGCATGTCTAGACAGGGTGGGGAGGTCTCATTTAGCCATGTCTCCGTGATGAATGCAATGTCTGGGTCCTGAGAGAGGATGGTTTCAGCTAATTCCGTTGTATTCTTGGGGACGGATCTGCAGTTAATGAGCATGCAGTTAGTCGCTGGATTACTTTTGTTCAGATGCTTTCATAATGGGGCCCTCGGTATGGAGGTAAGGGAGGGCGGGGGTCTTGAGGTTTTCACGAGAGGGAGGTCTCTTCCGAAGCCCGTGATCACTTGGATATTGGAGTTAGTGGAAATTGGGAAAGGGGAGTCATAAGTGGAGGCTAGGTCCATAGCTTCTACAGCGGACATTGCTGCTTTCGTTCTAGATGATCTTTGTTTTTGGGTCTCCACATCCTTGTTAGTGTGGCTCTGAGCTCCAGACGTGGGGGCTTTGATTCCTGTGAGAGATTGAGGTGGGATCATAGCGTCGGTTTTAGTGGGCCTCAGCAGTCTGTTCCCGCGGGCGGGAGCGGTCCCGAATTGGATTTTTAGGGGGGTAGACTCAGACGGATAGGAAGCCATTAGTTGGGAATGTTGGGGCTTTCTCGCCTTGTCTAGGTTGGAAAGGATTTCATCAAGGCCTCTGAATATAATTTCTAGTTGGCTTTCTAGTAGATCCAGCCGGTGCGCCAGGTCTTCCTGGGCTGGTGGCGTGCAGTTTTGGGTTGGGACATCTCGTGGGGTGGGAGGCAGGGTCGACTTGTGAGGTCTAATGCTGGATGGGACAGCCCGGCTGTCTCTGTTCGCGACCCTTGGTAGGGGGTTCAGTTGTGGGCTCTTCCTCAATGATTCTGGAGGAGTGATGGGGGGGGTCAGTAGACCAAGCCCAAGGGATGATGTTGTGCTGTTGAGGAAGATGAGATTGAGGGGGCGATGAAGATTGCTCTTCTACGGGTGAAAGAAGGGGGTCAGTAGACCGAACCCGTGGTATGATGGAGTAATGTTTTGGAGGATAAGATTGAGGGGGCTGTGGAGACTGATCTTTCTTGTCACGATTTGTGGGGACGGAGGAGTGGGAGGTGTTTCTGGGGAGGTTTGGGGGGGGTCTCATCGGGGGAGTGGAAGTAGATAATTGCTTCTCCTGAAGGGGCCGGTTGATCGGGGAGGGGGGATGGGGTGGAGCGAGACGAAGAGAGTGTAGATGAGTGGCGCAAAGAGTAGGGAAGAGGGAGTCAAAGGCCTCCAAGTTCTCGTTGTTGGCCTGTATCAGAACTGTGCCATTTGCGTAAATGGTCACTGATGTATTACCTTTTCTAGTTGCCTGGTTGGGAAGAGAGGTCGTCAGTTTACAGCTATGTGAGGCGGTCGTCGTTTTAGATATGTGAAGTTGCATTCTTAGAGTGGTGTTCCAGCTCTCAGCTCTATCTGTGTGGAAGATGAAATCCATCTTCACCTGCCCTTTGGATGAGCAGTGGTACGTGTCTACAAATAGCGTTTCTGGGTGTTGTCTGATTAGATTGGGTTTGTGATTTCTTCTCGCTTTAGGTCAGAGGTTAGGGGGGAAGCTAATAGCGAAGGCATTTGCGCCGTGCGGTTTCATGTGGATCGACATGGGTGGTTCGACGGAAACTGGTGTGCCTGGTGACATTGATGCGTATTATGTAGGCGGGACGGGACGAGCTATTGATGGGGGGCAGGACTCCCTTGGACTGGTAGTATCGACTGTGGGAGACTGGCCACGATGAATGATTGGTGGGCACTTGGGGTTCCACCCTAATTATGGGAGCCGTGATTAGGGGGGAAAAAAGAGTAGACTACGGTATAGTGGTGGTTGCTGAAGGGGGGAGAAAGCGAGGTGGAGCAAGTAGTGGGGGGGCACAGAGTGGACTACGTTATAACAGTGGTTGCTGCGGGGGGCTAGGGGCAAGTAGAGGGGGGTGCAGAGTGGACTAAGGTACAAGAGTGGTTGCGGCAGGGGGCTTGGAGCTGGTCTGGTACCTTAGAGAGGGCCCGGAGTCGCTAGCGTCGTTGGAGCCAAGCGGAGGGTGGTCCTTGTTGGTTCTTGTTGATCGCCATCGAAGGGTCCGGAAATCTTCGGGGGACTGTCCTAAATTGTCATCAAGACTGGAAATGTGGGGGGCGGGTCGCGCTTGGTTGGGCGTCCTGGGTATGCCCTTAGGCTGCCTGGGCATTTGGCTTGGAGACCTAAGTGTAGTCTTAAACCTGGCAGCGAGTTGAATGCCACTTTCTTAATGCCGAGGTGGATTGACGTCAGCTATTTTCAGATCAGGCATAGACCGGAGCTTGAAGGAGCTCAATTATATGCGTTCTGTTGGGCAGATCTCAAGGGGAGGCGCTTTCATCTGTTTGAGTGACCCAGTGAGTAGAGGTCTCGCCTTCGAGTTAATAAGCGAGCTTCAAGTGAACTCCAATGATCACTCGAGGCCCCAAGCGACAGCCATCTTAGGGCCAGGCATCCCCATCGAGCCGATCCTGCGAGGAAATTCAGCTCTTTACAAAGCTTCTGACTGGGTAAAGTTCTGACGGGGTAAAGTGGGGGGCTCACTGTGAAGGGCAGGGGAGGTGGAGCCGCGGTCCAGCTTCAGAAGGAACAGCCTGATGTGCTCTTCATTTGGTCATTCAAGTCCCAGGCGGTGGCCATCTTAGGGCCAGGCATCGCCATTTGAGCTGATCCTGCAAGGGATTCCATCTCTTTACCAATCTTCTGTCGGGGTAAAGCAGGGGACTCACTGTGAAGGGCAAGGGAGGTGGAGGCGTGCTCAGGAGCAGCCAGATGTGCTCTTCCTTCGGTCCTTCAAGTCCCAGGCAACGGCCATCTTGGGGCCAGGCATCGCCAATTGAGCCGATCCCGGCTCCCCTCAGTCCTTGCAGTCTCGTAGCTGTCCTGGGTCCCACTGTATATAGCGGGTGGGGGGAGGGAGTCGCGCCCCAGCCTGTAGAGTGTTCCGGGGTGAGTGGGCAGCAGAGCTGAGCCTCACATCGCCAGCGGCTGGCGGGCGCGATTTCTACGTTCCATGCGCCCGCCGGGTTGAGGCGTCGGTGGGGGAGCGATGCGCTGCAGCTCCGATCTCCCGCAGGGCAGATCCTGTCTCCTGCGGGGCAGATCGGATGACCCTGGGGCATGTCTCTGAGCCTTGCCACCTTGTCGTCGTGTCCCAGCCTCGGGGGGGTCACCGATGCGTCTTCCAGGAGCCGTCGGGCACCCGGATCGGTAAGTCTTAGGTGAGAGAATGATGGCTGAAGGCGGGGTGAACGGGCCGGATGGGATTTACACTAGTTAGTGATCCCAATGAACTCTAGGGCACTGGTAGTTGAACTTGCTACCCCCTCTTATACCTAGGCAACATAACATATATAGTAGACTGAGAGTGCCATTGAGTAGCTCAGAATTAAGATGCCAATGAATCGGGTGATATCTCAAATGTTTCTGAGTTTCCTCTTATGCTGGAAAATGTCTGATGATGAGAACAACGTAGAAGGGATAACAAGGTCAGGCTCGATCCTTGGGCTGGCTATGTAACACTCCGTCTTACAGCTATTGCAGGTCTTTGTCTTAAAACAGTTCACCAAAAGGAAAGTTTGTTTGTGGGAATCTCTATTTGGGTAAAGACTGGAAAAGGGATTGGTTTAGTACATATGTGGATAAAGAGGGTATATATGAGAGGTACCCCTTAACTGAACATCAAGGGAAATAGGGTTGTCTAACCAGTTAACTAGAAATATTCCCCTGAGTGAGAATGATTAAAAGAGGCCAACAAGGGGTCAAGGAAAAACAATACCACAATACAAATATATATGAAGAATTCTTACAATTTATTGAAACATACAAATGTTAAAAGGAGAGTGGTCCCAAAGATTGGAGTCCACGCAGCAAAATTAAAACAATATTAAAACAATAAAAAGGGGTTTCAATTTCGGCCAGCAAGATTGAATCACAAAGACAGAAAAAACAGTAAGACATAAAAATTTGTGCAATACTTATTGTATATTCGGACTCTATTGTATACTCTGAACTTATCATATGCCTAGGCATTTTACCTACAGGAGTATGAAATTGGACATATGAGCCAAAGAAACAACTCAATAGAATTGGCTTTCAAAAATTAAATAATATAGAAATACTACGTGAACACACGGACTTCAAGGGCAATTATATAGACCCCTACACCACGACAGAAACCAAAAGGTGTCTTGATAAAGGTGGACAATAATTTGGAAAACCACCGAAACGCGTCGACGCTACACACAGTATAATTCAGGATCTCGACATCTTCGCTGATATATTGTATCACAGTACATATAGCTTAGGTGTATACAATAGAGTCCGAATATACAATAAGTATTGCACAAATTTTATGTCTTACTGTTTTTTCTGTCTTTGTGATTCAATCTTGCTGGCCGAAATTGAAACCCCTTTTTATTGTTTTAATATTGTTTTAATTTTGCTGCGTGGACTCCAATCTTTGGGACCACTCTCCTTTTAACATTTGTATGTTTCAATAAATTGTAAGAATTCTTCATATATATTTGTATTGTGGTATTGTTTTTCCTTGACCCCTTGTTGGCCTCTTTTAATCATTCTCACTCAGGGGAATATTTCTAGTTCATATGTGGATAAACACATTGACCACGCTTTATCCAATGAAAATGCTGCAGTTTCCAGCTTCACAATGAATCCTTGAGATCTGGATTGAAAATGGCATGACACAACGTTTGTTCATCAGTAAGGTTTGGTTAGCAAGAGTACACAAGCTGTATATGTGTTGCATTCAGAAATAAAGTGCCCGTGCAGGTGTAGGCCATCCCATTGTTCCAGTTAAAAGGAATCAGGATCATCTGTTATTCCCCCACTGTAGTCAATGAGCATTTGTGGGCACAACAAACAAGAAGAAAGGTTCAAATCCTGCATGCACTTATTCAAAATGTGCAGGAAAATATAGTCATCTTAAATTGATCATTTGTTCCAAAGGAAGACCGAAAACTCACAGGCTTAGAAAAATCCACTCGCTATGGCAAGTTGGATTTTATCAAGGTGAGCTATTTTTAGTGTCTACTGGCCCGTTCTGGCGAGAGAGCCCAAGCTGGCAAAGAAAATGTGTTCTGTTCATTCAGTAAGTGAATGAGCAATAATGATGCCTTTAAATCTTGTTTTTTTCTTGTCACATTTGCTGTGCTTTCAAAGACAGTCCAAATGTCAGCTTATGTATTCTTACAAATTGCTGCCTATTTAACATGTAGATTGGAGTTTACTTTCTTTCTCCGAATGTAAAGTTACAGGATTTTTTAAAGTGTACTGTTGGACGATCCTTGTGAAACCCTATGCTGAATGATGTCAGTTTGTTTTCTAATGCACAACATTTCAATAGCTTGTAAATGAACTGCGCGAATATTTCAAAATATATATCCAATTAGGAAAACTTCTTTTTTTGTAGTACAGAAGTGAGATTGCTGCAAAGAAGCATAGTATCAAAACAAATAAGAACATTTTACTCGTCAGTGTGCAAATTATAAATATTTGCAGAAAACCGATTTCCAAACATTGCTGTTTGTATTGTATATAGTTTTTTTAGTAAAGGAGTAAGTTGGTGGGAGGGGGCGCTAGAGGGCGCGCGATCAAAATAGCAGCGCATTAGCGAGGCTCCGACCGGTTCGAGCAGGAAAACATACATAACCCCCACCCTGCACTGCCATCCATGTAAATTAGGCACTGCCGTGGCAAGCCAATGCCGTCCTGCCTGTGGTGAACTTGTTCCCGCTATCCTGGGACATCGTGAGGCGGAGAAACGCACCGCTGAATATCTGAGTGGCCGACTGGAGCAGAGCGTCGGAGCTCCGAGGCGGCCGCGATAACCAGGCAAGTCCGGGGTTGATCGGGCCCAGCTGTGAAGAGAGGCAGGCAGCGGAATACAAGATGTCGTGGCCGCAGGCGGCGGTTGCGGATCGGATGTGGCTGTGAGCGGGAGCTGACATAGACGGCCCTGAGCCTGTTTCTCAGCCCACTGACGGCGAGACGAGCTGGGCGAGAAGCCGCAGAACTAATAAAATAGCCCTGGGGGACCGGTGAGTGATCGGCGAGGCGCACGCAGCGGGAGAAGATACTTTTGAGGCTGCAGAGCCCACAAAGGGATAGATTATTGCCCTAACCTGCTTCTGCATAACCTCTGACTTCTGCGCTCCACTGGCACTGGAACCTAGCATAGAGCACTGATACCCGTAAAGCCATAGGAAGCGGCGGCCGCCATTTTGAGCACGTGATACTCTAGGAGGAGAACGGACAGCAGACACGCACGGAGACTAACCTGGAAGGATACTTGCATTGCCTCACTGTTAAACAGAGTGATGTGACACCCGGGTGTGGGACCTGAGTCATACTACAGAAGCCGCCATTTTGGGGCGCTATGCTCACTCATTCCTGAAGACCAAAGACGCTGCGCGGAGAGGCCGGTGCGACAGCGGGATAGGTGCGAGGAAACCAACACGAGGTGAGCGAGAGGCCTCTTTGCTTGCTACGGTGCGGCCCAATTGGTAGTGGGAGTGTCACACAGAGAAGGCCCCGAGTCTGGGCAGAGTGGGTTCCGTGGGCCCTTGAAGGAAGTGTGGGTAGCCTAACATTGCGAAGGCACATCCCATATCCGGGCCACTCAACCGGCAGGCCGAAGTATAAGGTGACACCACCTCCACAGTATGGGGCGCAGGGAGCCTAAACAGGCCAAGCTCTCGTTTGACTCCCGGAGGGGGCAACGGTCCAGCTCAGCTGAGCACAGAGATAAGAGCCCAGTGGCACAGCGTGATGACGACTGGAAAGCGATCCTTTTGGGTATGAAGCAAAGAATCACACCAGAGACGCAAACATCGACACTATGAACACCAGAATGGACTCTGTGGTTAACAAACTCGAGCAACATGACCACAGGCTCAAGGAGGCAGAGACCAGGGTGGCGGAATTGGAGGATGGCGCTGCAGCGACGAGCGCGCACGTGCTTCAAATGGACAAATTGCTAAAGGTAATAGCTGATAAGAATGAAGATTTAGAAGCACGCTCTCGCCGTAACAACGTTCGTGTCCTGGGCCTAGCAGAATCCACCAACACGGGCCGGACGGAGGACTTTATGGAAAAACTGATTGTGAAACTATTTGGCAGGGAAGCCTTTTCAGCCCACCTTACTGTGGAAAGGGCTGACCGCTCGCTGTGCGCCCACCTCCAGGAGTGCCAACGTGACCAGTCATAGTCCGCTTCCTAAATTACCGAGACCGGGATACTGTGCTGCGGCTGGCCCGGGAGACGAAGCAGGTGCGGTACGAAAATACAACCCTAGCATTCTTCCCGGACTTCACTTAAGCTGTTCAGGAAGCGAGGCGCAAGTATGCAGCGGTAAAGAAAAACTTCTGGCCCAAAATATCCAGTATGCAATGTTATTATACCCGGCGAAACTCACAATCACTCACTTAGGGAGACAACACTTCTTCACTACTCCTCAGCAAGCCGAAGACTACCTCAGGAGGAATCGTAGGGCCGCTTTCCGAGAGGCAGAGGAACGCAGACAATCCAGGTCCCAATCGCCCACGTCTGATCCGTACTGAGTGCTGGGCCGTGGATGAAACACTACGAACTACCAAGGCACAAGGAAGCCTAGAGACTATCTCCTACTTGGTGATGTATTAACAGTGGCATTATACTTTTTGTGTTCCGCCCGGGTGCTCCCCTCCATCCCACCAATGCAGAATGCCTTACGGGGTGGGGCTGCGGGTGGGTGGAATATCGGAGGTGGAGAGATGGTGCATCGCGGGCCCCTAGTGTTCCCCGTTAAACAGGCATACCCCCAGTTTCCCCTCTAGTGTGAGAGGGAGTTTGACAGACTCTTGAACTTGAGTTGGGGGGGAGGGTCGTATACCCGGCAAGTTGGGGAAGCCGGCGTGGGTGGAGGGGGGGGAGGGGACAAGGGATTGTTACTAGTTACAGGGATGGACAATGGACATATTAAGCAGGCACTGGCAATGCACAACTTGGGACAATGGCTGGAGGAGCAAATGTTGTTAAGAGACTCAATGTATTATCGTGGAATGTCCGTGGGCTGAATGACCCGAGAAAAAAGAGGCAAGTGCTGGGTTATTTGGATAGGCATTGTGTCCAGGTGGCCATGATTCAAGAAACACATCTAGGCCGGAGTAGTCCGCCCCAATTTGCATCCCGGTGGGCTTCCCATAGATGTTTTGCCTCATACTCGAGCTATTCTCGAGGCGTTGCAATCCTGGTGAAACGCGGGGTACACTTTGTGCAAGGGGGGTGGAAGTGGATGCGAGTGGGCGATATTGCTTACTTTGGGGTAGACTACACTCCCACGACTTAGTGTTTGCCAATTATTATGGGCCCAACGTAGATGACCCGCATGCCCTACTGGACGTGTGGGGTAAGATCCAGGCGATTGGTACTACCTACGTGATATGGGGCGGAGATTTTAATACTGTAATAGACCCTAGGACTGACAGATTACGACCTGGTCCTATGCACTATACTAACACTCAGGTGACCCTTCGCGATATTGTAGCCACTAACTATCTCCTAGACACATGGAGGTACAAACACCCCACACTGCGAGAAGGCACGCTCCACTCCGCAGTGCACGGAGCCTGGGCGAGGCTTGATTACGTGCTGGTGTCGGTGGGCATGGAGCACTGGATAGAGAAGGCATCCCATCTAGCCCGCACTTACTCGGACCACTCACCTGTCATGACAGAACTGCTACCCCCGACTGCCCAATTATCATACAATCATTGGCACCTCAATCCCCAACACCTCCAGGACTCAGTATTTTGGGCTGAAATTGAACAAGAAATAAGGGAATTCTTTGAACGTAACGTGAACTCAGTGTCTAGTTTGACGGTGGTGTGGGAAGCCTTCAAGGTAACGGTACGGGGGTGGTGCATCTCCAAAGGGGGAGGGATTCTGAAAGATCTGCGCAGAACCTTAAATACCCTTGAAAAGGAACTTAAGGCCCTCGAGACAGACTTGTCGGAAGGAGGCGAGATGTGTGCTACTATAGCTGCGCTGCGTACTAAAATGACAGAATATGAAGAGGCAGCCGACAGGGAATGCAAGTTTAGAGGGAAAGCTCATAGAGCACGACTGTTCGGGGAAGGCGACCGACCCGGGAAAGCGCTGACGAATGCAATACGCCCCCCCAAATTTGCAAATTACATTGTGAAAATTCAGGACGAGACAGGCCAGTCACACAGGAATCTGTGGGACCAGTTACACACGTTTGTACAGTATTACAAAACACTTTGCACCTCCCAGAGGGGGCCGCCCTTAGATTTGCAGCACTATTTTGAAGACACTGCACTGACGTGGATAGGCGATACCCCGCAAAAGTTCCTTGGTCTGGAACTGGAGGTTGACGAGATCACTGAGGCGATCATGCACATGAAATCGGGGCGCGCACCTGGGTCCGATGGACTGCCGGTGGAATTCTATAAGACTAATGTGACGATATTGGCTCCCATTCTAAAGGAAGTTTACTATGAGGCACTGGAGGAAGGAACGTTACCAATGACAATGAGGGAAGCCCAGATTTTTACGCTGCTGAAGCCGGGGAAGCCTCCGATCTCTTGCGATTCTTATCTGCCGTTGTCGCTCCTAAATCGTGACACCAAAATCTTGGCGAAGGTGCTAGCAACACGCCTCAATCTCCTGATGGAGCGACTGGTACTGCCTGATCAGGCACACTTTTTTCCGAATAGGGCGACAACGCATAATCTGAGAGCCCTACTTGCAGTAATGCAAGATATTGATCCTTCCAGTGCTGCGGTTGCGTTTTTTTTAGACGCCACTACAGCCTTTGATCTTGTGGAGTGGGATTACCTCATTGGTGTGTTGGGGCTTATGGGAATGCCGTACGCCTTCCTTAACTGGGTGCATCTGTTGTATCGTAATCCGCAAGCCACGGTGTTATTGAATGGGGCCAGATCGGATAGCTTCCCCATTTCAAGAGGCACGAGACAGGGGTGCCCTCTGTCCCCGGTCCTCTTCGCGCTGGCAATCGAACCTCTAGCGGCGAAGCTAAGACAACACCATAACCATAGGGCCCTGATATATCCCGCTAGACAATTGTTAATCTACCTCAATGCGGATGATATAACGCTATACATCCACAAACCCCAAGACAACTTAAATCCAGTACTTAGGGAAGTCACGAAATTCGGTGCAATATCAGGGGTTCAGCTTAACTGGACTAAATCAGCTATATTCCCATTGACACATAGAACAGAACAACATTAGCTAGACTATCCACTGCAGTGGGAGATGGAGGAGTTTAAATACCTGGGTATCCATATTACCAGAAATAGAGAAGAGCTAATGCGGGCGAATTATGGTACGGCTATGGATAAGATAACGGATAGTATTCCTAGGTGGCTGAAGCTACCCCTCTCGATGGCAGGTCGAATATCTCTCATCAAAATGACGATATTGCCGAAATTTTTATAATTGCTCATTAACATACCATATCATCCGGGCGGTTTCTTTTTCCGCACATTAAAAACACAACTTCTCCGGCTCATACGGGGGGGGAGGGGGGGGGGGAACAGGCACGACTGAACTTGGCGACGATGATGCTGCTCTACCAACAGCTAAGAACAACAGGGGGCTGGCTCTAATCAGTAAGGCTGAGCCGGAGAATGCAACAACAAAAAGGAATGCCAGTACTGATATAGGTAATTTAACTAGACCCAATCCCCACCAAAGACCCGACCAATAAATCAGGAATGGGAATTAATACTTAATAGTATTTTCTATTTTGCATTATTTGTAAAATTTGAAAGCAACATTTAGTTCATAGTACAAAAATATATAAAATTTACAATGGACACAGAGGAAAAAATTGGGATATTCATCAACCATTCACTCATTCAGTCAAAAATGCAGACATTTGGTGGGTCCGGGTCCTGGGGGTCACTTTGGGCGCCATCTTTGTTTGGGCTACCTCAGCCGGCGGCGGCCGCCATCTTGGAGCGGACTCGCACGCTCAGGCTTGATTGGAGCGCCTACTTAAAGTCGCTCCCTCACGCGCAGCGTGACGCGCAGGTGGACGCCCTCGCTTAGCCTGAGTCGTGCCGGAGTCCTGCCCGTCTGCGCCCGTCAGCGTCCCGGAGGCGTCGGGGCGGCGGGGGACCCCGGTCCGGCGATACTTTGGCGGAGATGATTTGCTATTCCTCTGCGACACTGCGGGACATGCGGGGCCATTCCAGCTCCTGCCGCTCCGTCTTCCCTGGGCGGTTTAGGGGCAAACGACGTTGCCCGGGCTGTGGCTGGACGCCTTCTTGGACTCGTGTCACAGTTCCCCGCCCAGCAACAGCTGGCGTGAAGCATCTTTGCCTGCTGCTGAATACGAGGTCGGTAGGACGCCACGCCCTGCATATTTACGATCTTCTGGTCAGGGAAAATCCCCTGTGTTTGTTATTGACCGAGACCTGGCTGGGAGAGGCTTCCAATCCGGACGTCTTCTCAGCCATTCCTCCGGCGTATAATATCTTCCGGCAGGACAGAGTTAAGGGGAGGGGTGGGGGAGTGGCGGTAGTGGTGAAAAAGAGCGTTTCCTGCTCAGTGCTTCCCCTGAATTCCATTGGGAGCGCCGAGTCGCTCGCCTTCACGCTCAGACTGTCCCCGGGTCAGGCTCTGAAGGGGTTGCTGGTTTATAGACCACCAGGCCCTGTGGGATCCTTTCTGGAAGATCTGCAGACAGCCGTCTCTGAGCTGGTGCTGACCACACAGCATTGCATTGTGGCTGGCGATTTCAACTTCCACCTCGACGCGGCGGATGACCCAGATGCGGCCAAATTGTTGGATGTTACATCTCCGCTGGGTCTCATACCGTTCGTGTCAGGGCCAACACATGAGAAGGGGCATACCCTGGATCAGGTGTTTTCGTCTGTCCCACTCATGGAGGTTGACACCCTGCAGGTGCTCTGGACCGATCACAGGTTGATCAGATTTTCGGTGCTGGAGTGCGCGCGGCCGGATAACAGAGCGTCTACCTTGTTTAGACCGGCCTCGAGAGCGCTGCACAGAGTGACACCTGATATGCTAGAGCAGGCGCTGCTGGATCACCCATGTCATCTCTCGGGTGATTTGGATAGCGACACTGAGACTCTACAGCTATGGCTCACTGACAGGCTGGACGATCTTGCCCCTAAGGTAGCCCCCCGGTCCTCGGCGGCACGGCAATCTGCACCGTGGTTTACGGAGGCGCTTCGCGTGGCTCGTAGCCAATGCAAGGTGGCCGAGAGGGCCTGGCGCCTTTTGTATGATGGGGAGGCTAAACTCGCCTATAAGGCGGCGGTGAAGGCCTACCACCGGGACATCCTGGGTGCCAAGAGGGATTATTTGGCTAGGAGGATTGAGGCATCTGTGAACTCCTGTAAGGAGATCTTTAATATTGTGAAGGAGTTTACGACCCCCAGCTCCCATCCGCCCCCACTAGCTTCGTCGGATGCATGGGCGTGTGACCTGGCCGGTTTCTTCACTAATAAGATCAAGGCGATTCAGGCCACCTTCGTGGAGGGACCGGATGGAAGTGGCGTTATGAGGGCGGATTGTGGACTTCCGCATACACCTGCGGCGGTGCTGTCCGATTTCCCTGTTGTTTCCAGCGATGTGTCAAGGTCGCTGCTGGCCAATCTTAAATCTGGTTCGCCACTTGACCCCTGCCCTGCCAAATTCCTGGCCGGGATGGCGGCAGTGGTGAATCCACTGGTCAACCCCATCCTCAATGCCTCCTTGAGGGAGCGGAGGGTCCCCAGTTCTTGGAAAAGAGCGATGGTGATCCCACTCCTAAAAAAACCGGGTCTCGACGCCGAGGCTTTGGCCAATTATAGGCCAATCTCGCTTCTTCCGGCGTTAGCGAAGATTACAGAAAAACACGCCCACGGTGTCCTGTCGAGCTTTTTGGAAGCTAACAATCTGCTCCATATATCCCAATCCGGTTTCCGTCCTAATTTTAGCACGGAAACGGCTTTGTTGGAGGTTACTGAGATTATCAGGGAGACCTTGGATGTCGGCGGCAGGGCCATGTTGGTCATGTTAGACCTATCGGCGGCTTTCGACACCGTCCCCCATAATGCGCTTCTAGCTAGGCTATATGACATCGGCCTTAGGGGGACGGTACTTAGGTGGTTTACTTCTTTCCTTGAAGGCCGCCGCCAGACGGTCTGGGTTTCCCAGAGTTCCGCCGAGATGCCGCCACTGGGAGTCGGGGTTCCACAGGGTTCTGTGTTGAGCCCCACGCTGTTTAACATCTTTATGTCCCCTTTGGCGGCCTTGGTGGAGGCATACGGGGCCCAGATCGTCTCTTATGCCGACGACACGCAACTCCTCTTCACATGCGGGAAAGACCAAGAGTTTGATGGAGAGAGAATTCGGGACTGTCTTGCATTGGTCTTCGACTGGTTCCAGCGGAACAGTCTGAGGGCCAATTCAAGTAAGTCTGAGGTTCTATTCTTTGGTTGCGTCGCCGATCCGGAGTGGCAGCAATGGTGGCCGTCCGACATGAGCCCTCCGGCACAGTCCTCCTTGGTGGCCAAGAATTTGGGTGTCAAACTAGACAACCAGCTGTCGCTGAGAATTCATATTCTTGGTCTGGCTGGCACCTGCTACGGAATCCTGAAAATGCTCCGTAAATTTCTGCCTTTGCTGTCTGAGGAGCACAGGAGGATTACTGTGCAGGCTCTTGTCGGCTCAAGGCTTGACTATGCTAATGCCCTCTTTCTTGGCCTCCCTGACTACCTGGTTCAGCGCCTTCAGGTGGTGCAGAACTCTGCCGCCCGGGCTATTTTTGGCCTACGCAGACGAGCTCGAGCTTCCGGGCTGCTTCAGACGCTACACTGGCTGCCTATCAGGAAGCGGATCCAGTTCAAATCCCTGACCCTGATGCATAAAGCCCTATATGGATCAGGGGCTGGATATCTGCGGCGGAGACTGGCTTTCTATCGTCCAGTCCGCTCCCTGCGTTCGGAATCCCTCTTTAAAGTGGTGGTCCCGCGGGTGAGGAAGGCCCGCGCGGGAGGGCGTTCTTTCAGCTGCAGAGCCCCCCAGCTGTGGAATTTGCTTCCTCTTCCGCTCCGCAGCACTGCCAATTTGCTCCAGTTCAGGAAGAGCCTGAAGACCTGGCTTTTTAATCTTTAGTCTGTTTTTACTGTCTATTGCTCTTATTGTTTTCCTCTGTTGTTCTTTTTCCCTTATTTTAGCTGTGTTGTGTTATTTTTACTCTGAGCTGCAGGTGGAAAGCGCCGGGACACTCATATCGAGTAGCCGTGCGCTATATAAAAGTTACATAACATAACATAACATAACATATCACAAACACCATTAGCATACATATGAGTGCGGGGAAAAAAAGAAAAGGATAGGAAAACAATGCAGTAGAAAACAAATACCAAGGTCTACGTATTTTTCGAATATATTTGAACTAGATGTTTTTTGGGTACATTCCTATATACAGATACCAAGTCAAAAATTGTTTATAATCACTAATTAAACGGTAATGTACAGCATTTAGCTCTGGGTTTTGCTAATGTAATCCCCAGATGCTATAGTAGACCAGTAAGGTCTACTATAGCAACCTCAGATAACATGGCCTCCCTCAAGACAGCCACCCGCAAACACCACCAACTGATCCGATCCGCCAAGAAATCAGCACTTAAGGACCGTCTCGACAACAATTCTCACAACAGCAAGGAACTCTTCAATATCGTCAAAGAATTCACCAACCCTCCCGCAGCATCCAACGACATCACTAACTCCCAAGACCTCTGCGATGCGCTATCCTCCTTCTTCTACAACAAAATTTCCGACATCCACAACAGCTTCAAGAATACTCCCAATGACCAACTCACCCCACCCCCTTCAGATCCCACCCCTCCAACTAACTACCTCAACTCCTGGAACCCAGTCACCATTGAAGACACCATTCGCCTCATGAACTCAATCCACTCTGGCTCACCTTCGGACCCCTGCCCCCACTACATCTTCAACAAAGCTGACTCCATCATCGCTCCCCAACTCCGCGATGTCATCAACTGCTCTTTCGACTCCGCCACCTTTCCAGAAATATGGAAACACGGCGAACTCAGCGCCCTTCTGAAAAAACCAACAGCAGACCCCTCAGATCTGAAAAACTACCGACCCATTTCCCTCCTCCCTTTCCCGGCCAAAGTCATCGAGAAAGCCGTCAATAGCCAACTAGCAGCCTTCCTTGAATCCAACAACTCCCTGGATCCCTCACAGAACGGCTTTCGAGCCAAACACAGCACCGAAACCGCCCTCATTGCGGCGACCGACGACATCCGAGCACTCCTGGACAACGGTGAAACAGTGGCCCTCATTCTACTCGACCTCTCCGCCGCCTTCGACACTGTCTGTCACAACACCCTCATACAACGCCTCAACAACATCGGCATACAAGGAAAAGCCTTGGACTGGATCATCTCATTCCTAGCCGGGAGAACACAGAGAGTCCGACTCCCCCCATTCCACTCAGAGCCCACCGAAGTCATCTGCGGCGTACCTCAAGGCTCCTCACTCAGTCCCACCCTCTTCAACGTCTACATGAGTCCCCTCGCCCCCATCGCACGCCAACACAACCTCAACATCATCTCCTACGCCGACGACACCCAGCTAATCCTTTCCCTCACCAAAGACCCCAACACCGCCAAAAACAACCTTCACGAAGGCATGAAAGAAGTAGCCGAATGGATGATACAGAGCCGCTTAAAACTCAACTCAGACAAAACGGAGGTGCTCATCCTAGGATCCTCCCCCTCAGCTTGGGACGACTCCTGGTAGCCTTCCGCTCTGGGATCTGCGCCCACACCCACAGACCATGCACGTAACCTTGGCTTCATTCTAGACTCCTCCCTCTCAATGTCCAGACAAGTCAACGCCGTATCGTCCTCCTGCTTAAACGTCCTTCGCATTCTCAAAAAGATCTTCCGCTGGATCCCCCTCGAAACTAGAAAGACTGTCACCCATGCACTGGTCACGAGTCGACTGGACTATGGCAACACACTCTACGCCGGAATTACAACAAAATTGCAGAAAAAGCTCCAGCGCATCCAAAACGCATCAGCGAGACTCATATTAGACATCCCGCGCCAAGAGCACCTCACCGGTCACTTAAAAAACCTCCACTGGCTTCCCGTCAACAAAAGAATTACTTTCCGCCTTCTTACCCACGCACACAAGGCCCTTTATAATCTAGGACCCGAATGCCTCAACACCCGACTGTCCTTCTACTATCCCACCCGCCAACTAAGATCATCCAACCAAGCCCTCGCCGCAGTCCCGCGCATCCGAAAAACCACCATGGGTGGCAGATCCTTCTCCTTCCTGGCTGCCAAGACCTGGAACTCACTCCCCACCCACCTCCGCCTTACTCAGAATCACATCTCCTTCAGAAAAGAACTGAAAACATGGCTATTCGATAAAAAATAAACCCCTCCCTCCAGCGCCTTGAGACCCTCTGGGTGAGAAGTGCGCTTTATAAATGCATGAACTTGAACTTGAACTTGAACTTAAGGTGGAGACTACGCGTTTCGAATCCCACATGAATCGGTGGGGATTCTCTTCAGGGCCATTAGATTCCTGTAGACCAGAAGATGGACAAAAAACAACAAGAAAGGAGACAAAAAGAAAAAAACATGAATGTCAGGTCATGGACCAGTTATTCGAACAATTGATAACATACAGAATACTGCCAAGTGACTAGAACCAGTTCAGTGCCTTCCTCAATGAAATTAAATTGAAGCCGTGCATTCTTGGGCACATCCTGAAAAAAACTGTCCTCACTGTACTACATGGAACTGTATCTTCAAAAGCTCCATAACATTATAAACCGATCGGTAATAAATGACTGGCTATGCAACAAACCTTTTATGGAACACCTAAGAGTGTCCCAAGTGTGGTTGAACATAACTAAATATATCACACTCGATATTTACTCACCTCTCATTAGGAAGCTGGTGTATGTAATAATCTCAATAATCCCTGTGTGACTATGCGCAGGGGCGTCGTCGATTGCCTATAACACAATAAGGAAAAGATGTAACACTTTTTTTAATTAGGATAACGCCTTCTTCTAAGCTCTACACGCAACAAATTGTAAGCTGATGATAGCTTACCCTTCTATTCAATGTGAGGTGGATTAAGTTTCTCGAGGGTTGACCTTCATTGAAGGATGCTTAATAACGACTATGCTAGGGGCATAAATGAAAAATATTTAGCTTCTGATTATAATTTTTTATCAGACATAGACTATCTACATTTCAGTTGGTTAATGTCATTCTTACCGATTTTTTTAGAGACACAAGGACTGCAAAATATTCAGTACAGAGGGCCTATTATAATCTCCTTCTTTGGAGGGTGCGGCGACAGATACCCGTGGCTAGACGGAATAGCTAGAATAAGCAAGAAAAACGAAACCTTAGTTAGCATTTCGGGCTACTCTCGGGAAATACAAGAAGCCGCTATACGCGATTAGCTCTCACCTCCTTTCAACAAGTGGGAGGAATAATGGAAGCCGTCATCTGTCCCAGAGTGAGGCTCTTTAAACGGGCAAAGCTGGTTTAAAGAAACAAAAATAAATTGTTAAAGAAACAATCGGGTCTTGTAAAAGAGAACTAGCTCATTAGTACCAATGTAAAAGCTTACTTCTGCGTTTACTTATTAGTCCGCGATTGTAATGCGGCGTATATCGATATCTAATGGAAGGATGTCCAAACTAGCTAAAAATAAATAAATAAAGAGGAGTCACGGTCATTATCATTTCATGCACTCAGCACGGTGCAAGAGATTTGCTAACGTGCAGGCGTATTACTTACTCGTAGTTCGAGATGAAACTGACGGCGTCTTAATCCGCACTGCTCACTTGCGCATGCGTGGAAGAACGCAGGCAAGGGAGCAGTGTCTTATATACCTGGAAGCCCTTGGGGAGTACCGGCCAAGCGGGCGTGGCTAACATTCAAATATCCCTTTGACACTCTCCGCCTCGAGTGCTCATATGAGCGTTAGCCACGCCCGCTTGGCCGGTACTCCCCAAGGGCTTCTTGGTATATAAGACACTGGAGACAGGAGGTGAGAGCTAATCGCGTATAGCGGCTTCTTGTATTTCCCGAGAGTAGCCCGAAATGCTAACTAAGGTTTCGTTTTTCTTGCTTATTCTAGCTATTCCGTCTAGCCACGGGTATCTGTCGCCGCACCCTCCAAAGAAGGAGATTATAATAGGCCCTCTGTACTGAATATTTTGCAGTCCTTGTGTCTCTAAAAAAATCGGTAAGAATGACATTAACCAACTGAAATGTAGATAGTCTATGTCTGATAAAAAATTATAATCAGAAGCTAAATATTTTTCATTTATGCCCCTAGCATAGTCGTTATTAAGCATCCTTCAATGAAGGTCAACCCTCGAGAAACTTAATCCACCTCACATTGAATAGAAGGGTAAGCTATCATCAGCTTACAATTTGTTGCGTGTAGAGCTTAGAAGAAGGCGTTATCCTAATTAAATTTTTTTTTACATCTTTTCCCTATTGTGTTATAGGCAATGGACGACGCCCCTGCGCATAGTCACACCGGGATTATTGAGATTATTACATACACCAGCTTCCTAATGAGAGGTGAGTAAATATCGAGTGTGATATATATAGTTATGTTCAACCACACTTGGGACACTCTTAGGTGTTCCATAAAAGGTTTGTTGCATAGCCAGTCATTTATTACCGATCGGTTTATAATGTTATGGAGCTTTTGAAGATACAGTTCCATGTAGTACAGTGAGGACAGTTTTTTCAGGATGTGCCCAAGAATGCACGGCTTCAATTTAATTTCATTGAGGAAGGCACTGAACTGGTTCTAGTCACTTGGCAGTATTCTGCATGTTATCAATTGTTCGAATAACTGGTCCATGACCTGACATTCATGTTTTTTTCTTTTTGTCTCCTTTCTTGTTGTTTTTTGTCCATCTTCTGGTCTACAGGAATCTAATGGCCCTGAAGAGAATCCCCACCGATTCATGTGGGATTCGAAACGCGTAGGCTCCACCTTACTGGTCTACTATAGCATCTGGGGATTACATTAGCAAAACCCAGAGCTAAATGCTGTACATTACCGTTTAATTAGTGATTATAAACAATTTTTGACTTGGTATATGTATATAGGAATGTACTCAAAAAACATCTAGTTCAAATATATTCGAAAAATACGTAGACCTTGGTATTTGTTTTCTACTGCATTGTTTTCCTATCCTTTTCTTTTTTCCCCGCACTCATATGTATGCTAATGGTGTTTGTGATATGTCTGCATTTTTGACTGAATGAGTGAATGGTTGATGAATATCCCAATTTTTTCCTCTGTGTCCATTGTAAATTTTATATCTTTTTGTACTATGAACTAAATGTTGCTTTCAAATTTTACAAATAATGCAAAATAAAAAATACTATTAAGTAGTAATTCCCATTCCTGATTTATTGGTCGGGTCTTTGGTGGGGATTGGGTCTAGTTAAATTACCTATATCAGTACTGGCATTCCTTTTTAGGTCTCGCCTGTCGATGCGCATGCGCATCGAGCTTGCGAGCCTATTGCGGCTTAAACAACCTTTAACTAAGAAGCAAGGAATCGTGGCGATTCCTTGCAGTGCCCGTGACTTTTAAGCTCAATGCGCATGTGCATTGAGCTTAAAAGCGCGTGCACATCAGTTCCCTCAGCCGCAATCGCCGTCTGTTCCCTCAGCCGCATTCCTCCCGACACCTTTTGAAGTGAAGCTTAGCTTCACTTCAAAGGCCCCGGCTTCTTCACACCCACATGCCGCTCTACCCGCTCCGCCCCCTCCCCTGCCCGCCGTGTGCATTTCTCCTCCACCCCCTCCCCACAGCAATGCCCTCCGTCTTGTTTGTTAATTTCCTCCAACTGCCCATCTCCTTTCAATACGTTTCCATTTAATCGCCTACCTCTCGATGTCCCTCATCCTCATCTCAACTCATCTATCACTCCAGCTATCTCCTCTTACACGTTATACGAATATCTCTCTCTTCACCTCCGTCCCACGATCTCTCATCTCTCTTCCTTTCACCCTCTAATCACGATCGTCTATTCTGTTGCTCTCCCCTCGCTAGCCCTCTCCCCCACCTATTAATCTTTTCTGTTTTCTACGCATTTTCACCCTCTTACGTCTTCCTTTTCTCCCTCGTGCTTCCTTCATCTTTCCTTCTCTAACCATTTTCCTCGTCCGCCTCCCGCCATCTCTATACACCTCTCCCCTTCTGTGACCGTCACTCTCCTTCCCTGCATCTCCGTCGCTCTAAGCACCCCTATATCTCAGCCCTCTTACCCCCGTCGCACCTATTTAATCTCTAACTTTTGTCATGTCTCCCCAGTACCCATCTACTCCTGTTGGGTCACCTTGTGCTCTTCTCCTCTGTCCCACATGTCCTTTCATTTTCCCTCTCGCAATCCCATTTTACAGCTGCTCTTCTGATGTGTTCTCTCCATTGCTGCATGTTTCCTCTTTCTACTTTTTCCTATTGTCTGTTTCCCTACCCTCGCTCTCCCCAGCCCCCGCCTCCATTTGTCTCCGCTCACTCTCTATCCATTTCTCTGCACGTTTCCATCTCCCGGTTAAATAATATTTTATTGGCTAGACAAATCAGCTAGACATTCACGGAAGAGAACAGGACGAGCTGCCAGCCCTCCAGCCCTCGACCCTGTTCAATATGCCCTGTTCAGTGACGAGGGAAGGCACATGCTGAGGTGCCATTTCTGACAGGGTGGAAATAAGCCGTTCTGCAGGCCTGTGCGCGTTTCCCTCAGGGGAAAGAGTACGAGTTTTTGTGCCGCGCTATGTTGCCGTTTGTGGGAGACGTTCGCTTGCTGTGGAGCACGATGCCATGGTGTAAATCTACATGATGTCACCCCGTCCTTCCGAATCCCCCCCCCTCACCAGTTTCTCACAACTCAGGGATAGTCGTAGAAATTGAGTTCAAGGGGTACCCCAGCCTGTCCCAGCCTCCCCCTGCAGGAGCCTGCGCTACGCCCCTGGCTCCATACGATTTTTTTGCTACTCGCAATCACTCACCCTCACTCACCCTCACCCTCACTCACCCTCACTCACCCTCACCCACACTCACCCTCACCCTCACTCACCCTCAACGCCTCAACCTCACTCACTCTCAACCCCTCACCCTCACTCACCCTCAACACCTCACCCTCACTCACCCTCAACCGTTCACCCTCAACCCCTCACTCACCCTCACTCTCACTCACCCTCACTTACCCTCAACCCCTCTGCCTCACCCTCACTCACCCTCACTTACCCTCAACCCCTCAGCCTCACCCTCACTCACCCTCACTCACCCTCAACCCCTCACCCTCACTCACCCTCAACCCCTCACACTCACTCACCCTCACCCTCACTCACCCTCAACTCCTCACCCTCACTCACCCTCAACACCTCACCCTCACCCTCACTCACCCTCACCCTCCCTCAACCCCTCACCCTCACTCACCCTCATCCCCTCAGCCTCACCCTCACTCACCCTCACTCACCCTCGCCCTCACTCACCCTCACTCACCCTCACTCACCCTCACTCACACTCACTCACCCCACCCTCACTCACCCTCACTCACCCTCACTCACCCTCACCCACACTCACCCTCACTCACCCTCAACACCTCACCCTCACTCACCCTCAACCCCTCACCCTCACCCTCAATCAGCCTCAACCCCTTACCCTCAATCACCCTCACCCTCACTCAGCCTCAACCCCTCACCCTCACTCACCCTCAACCCCTCATCCTCACTCACCCTCAACCCCTCACCCTCACTCACCCTCAACCCCTCACCCTCACTCACCCTCACTCAGCCTCACCCTCACTCACCCTCACTCACCCTCACCCTCACCCTCACTCACCCTCAACGCCTCACCCTCACTCACTCTCAACCCCTCACCCTCACTCACCCTCAACACCTCACCCTCACTCACCCTCAACCGTTCACCCTCAACCCCTCACTCACCCTCACTCTCACTCACCCTCACTTACCCTCAACCCCTCAGCCTCACCTTCACTCACCCTCACTTACCCTCAACCCCTCAGCCTCACCCTCACTCACCCTCACCCTCACCCTCACTCACCCTCAACCCCTCACCCTCACTCATCCTCACCCTCACTCACCCACAACCCCTCACACTCACTCACCCTCACCCTCACTCACCCTCAACTCCTCACCCTCACTCACCCTCAACACCTCAGCCTCACCCTCACTCACCCTCAACGCCTCACCCTCAACACCTCACCCTCACTCACCCTCACCCTCACTCACCCTCAACCCCTCACCCTCAACACCTCACCCTCATCCCCTCACCCTCACTCACCCTCACAACACATATTGTGTTACAATAGGTGTCACATTTGCGGAAGATAAAACTATCTAGAGATGTAGCATAACGACCAGAGCTGCCATATAAGTCACGTAAATACTAAACATGTTGCATTCCAAATGCTATAGGTGTCACATTTGCAAAAGTTATAACTATTGGCATTGTAAATGACAAAGCCATCAATATAGCAATTTTAACATCGCAAAAAAAAAAAAAATTATGTCATTTACAAGACCAATAACTACAACTTTTCTAATGCGATACTTATTGCATTCCAACACCACTCACACACGCAACGCCACTCACACACGCAACGCTACTCACACACGCAACGCCACTCACACACGCAACGCCACTCACACACGCTACGCCACTCACATACGCAACGCCACTCACACACGCAACGCCACTCACACACGCAACGCCACTCACACACGCCACTCATCCACGCAACGCCACTCATCCACGCAACGCTACTCATCCACGCAACGCCACTCTTCCATTTGCAAAAAGAAAAATGTCTAACTATTCTATTGCGAGACCTATTGCATTTCCAATGCTTGTTGTTGTTGCGCTCTACCAACAGGGCGGCTACGATGTCCCTAATTTTGAACAATACTATTATTGGGCGCATGCACATTTTGCTGTATACTGGCTGCATCCGCCTCCCTTCATGGCGCACTTGGCAGTAGAAGATGGGTACATGGCCCCTACCCCCTCCAGCCGGGTACTTGTTCACGCAGGTAAGGGAACGCGGTCGGGACCCATCCACTGTGGACTGTACTGTGACTGCGTGGAGGTGGATGGCGCGCCGGCTGGACATATCCCTCATGTACTCCCCCCGAATGGCACTGATGCGTAACCCATTGTTACAAGTAGCATGTGAGGGTCTGGTCTGTATAATACTGAAAGCACTGAAATATAACGCATGGGGCGACTTATACATGGGGGGACGATTCCGCTCTTTGGAGCAGTTCTTTGGAGACCGTGCACCCACTAGCATGGAGAGGTTTTTATATACCCGGCTTTGGCAGAATAACAGGGCAGTTACCCCAGCATTTCCAACAGAGCCTGACATTTTTGCACCATTGCATGCGCTTGTACAGACCGAGACACCTACCCATGTTATTTCCCTATTATACAGACAGCTCAGGAGCGCACCCCTCCGTGTCCCTTACACGCCAGGGCGGAATGGGACCAGGATCTAGAAGCACCTCTAACTGACGACCAGTGGGAGCTGTGCTGCGCACAGACCGAAGCGATCACTGGCAGTAGCCGGCTGAGGCTCATTCACTTCAAATTCCTACATCGCCTGTACCATACCCCGGCTAAGTTGCACCGCTACCACCTCAGAGAGAATGATTGTTGTGAACGATGTGACAGGGAAGGTGCGGACTTCATGCACTTAGCATGGCAATGCCCTAGGGTGGAAGCTTACTGGACGGAGGTCTTCGAAGGAATGTCCGTGATGATGGGTGTACAGATCGCAGCGTCTCCACTTATAGGACTCCTTGGTTTAGCACACGCGGTGCAGACAGTGCACAAGAAATTCCTCGCTGTGGGAATATTGATAGCTAAACGAAGGGTGGCATGTAGATGGGGACGGGGGCGGGCACCTAAATTTAAGCACTGGATACTATCTACTTGGCAGGAACAGCTACACACCTATGCTGAGTTGCTTCCTATGAAATCTCGACCCAAAGATATTTGGGGACCCCTCGTGAAGAGGGGGAATCCAGACGAGTAGAGGTGGGCCTGGATGACATAACTATTGATGAAGTAGCTACAAGTATAGGAGACCCACGCTGAAGGGCTGGGGGATCACATGGGGATAGCAGTTACTATTGTGGAATACGCTCGTCTAGAATCATGACATAGATGTAGATCAACACATCTGCTTCTCACATTGCATATGGGATCCACCTTGGAGGTTACGAACCCAAGTAATCACAGTGTACTAGAATGTAATGTGCTTGCTATGTCGCGACTGTTGGATGTTGTGGGAGGGGGTTGGGGGGTGGGCGGGTTGTTCATTGGAAGGGGATGGACGCACATTACTGCTGTAATACTGTCTGAGAAGTTTGGCAAATCGTATTGTACACGATAGCTTGTGTTATGATTCAATAAAGGTTTTTGAAGTTTAAAAAAAAGGAATATGTTGGTGGGAATTCTTTGGCCATTTCAATGGCAAATGTGCTGACTGTAATTGACTGTGTGCCAGCATAGCATGCTTTAGTAATATATTTACTAAAAGTGAGTTTTTTTTTAACATGAACTGAGAAACCTTCCTGCCGCTGTCCTGATGACATTGCTGTTACTGGACTAAGAGTTATGTCAGGCGCCATGTGTACCCTATATGTGGTATAGCTTCTTATTATACATGAAGCAAATGTTTAGCCTATTAAATCAAACAAAAGAGGTTTTTGTACAGCAAAAAAGCTAACTAACATATCTGAAGGTGCTTCCATGTGTGATAATAAAGAAAAAGGCGGCTTGATGAAATAAAACATTTACCTATTATCACACAGACCAGTTTATGGGTTGCGAGCATTACAGTTAGGCCTAGCAGATTATTCAAGTCACTAGACCTGCAGGTCTGGTAAAAATATTATGATTTTTTAGGCCTGACTCAGTGCAGTTGATTTATTCTAGCCAATGGCGGCTGCTGCCAATTAAAACCAGTAGGGTGGGGGGGAGAGGAGAGGTTCGCAAATTAAAACAATTAAAATAAAAAGCATTGTCATAGCCAATAGGTCTCGCCTTTGGGACCTTATAAGTGTTTAGACTTGCAACAGTTGATGTTGTTGCACCAAGGATATTGTACTGCATAACTAAATACTTATAAGGTTTCAAAGGCTAGACCCATTGGCTATGCGAATGCTTGTTTGGAGAGGGGTCTTTTACAAGCAATCGCAATGAGCAGTAAATACGAGTGTTCTTTGGTCTGGTGGAGTCCTTCTTGGAGATGGGGCACAAGGCATTAAGTACCCTGAGTCTCTGTTTAAGACTTGGGGCGCTACATCCGTCAGGGAACAATCTGGATTAAACCAGACATTTCCGAGCACGTTGTTATTCTGCAAACATTTTGCAACACTGCTCGTTGATGCTAAATAGCCGACTCTTTTAGCGTGTGTGTGGCTTTGGTGTGTTTGAGGTGGAAGCAACACTTTTGGGAATAAAAAGGTGCATTTTGCAATCCTGTAATAACATTGCAAAGGTTTTGCAGCGCTGCAGGGTAATCGCAAATAGGGCATCTGCTGTTTGCCTGCGAGCACTTTGTGTGCTGGGAACTCGCAGGCTGGGGTCCTTTCATAAGAAGGATGGGAGAAGCTCTGTGTTTAATGCTCGGTGTTGCTTAAGGGAAGGGCACATTTTGCAGACTATACTATGTATCCCATGCAAAAGTGTATCTCCTACTATTTGGGGGCGCACATTGGGAGATTTTACGGGGCCGGCTTCTGCTTCCCCTTTGCACGCGGGCCAGTTGTGGGGCGGAAGCCATTCTGAAATACGCAGAGTTGGGGAAATGGAGTTGTGTTGTCTTCAGTGGAAAGGGCAATTTGAGAGAAACGTCAATTTGACAGACCTCAGCCTGTCTGCGATGTTGGTGTCTTTTAAGCACGAGCTTCCTTGGCTGTGGGGGTCTCACCTAGCGCATGATCTGTGGTGCGCTACCCCCTACCAGGGAGAGACGCTGTGCAGGAAGCAGGCAGTGGTGCCCCGTGTGTGGCAGCCGTTTGAATCCTCGTGCAGTGCCAGGGGCTGGCATGGAATAACTCACCGTCATTACACAAGGCTGGGGGCACGGGGGAGGTTTGCGTCTTCAGACAGCCATTAGGGGTGCATCTATAGATTTGGGGAGATTTATCCGGTGACCAGGTTACACTGCCGGGCACAGGTAAAGACCTCTAAGCCTTGAGTGGCCGGTTTGGGTGGGCATCAGGTGGCACCGTGCGAACAGAACCTTGCCAGTGGATGGTAGGAGGGGTGAAGGGAGACACCTTGCATGTCGTCGCACATTGGGGACAGTGTCGTAGAACAGAGGGTTTACGGGGCGTGGACGAGCTACACTGTCCTCGGCTGAGGGGTACCTGCCTAATAGCGGCTGTGGTGGTTATTTGGGTAGAGTACGGGGGGTGTTAGGGCAGGAACAGGGCGTTGACTCGAGCTTGCTGAGTTAAAGGGCAGCCGGGTGGTACAGGTTATCTTTAAAAGAGTAAAGTTGGGCTTCGTGTGTTTGCCTTGTGGATTCTGGTGGTTTCTGGGTTTGAGCACACACCCCAGATGCAGATATGCGGCACTCCTCGAAAGTAACATCTTGCAGGGTTGAAGGGGGCATGAAGATAGAGGGCAGAAGGGAGGACTGTCGCCTTTAAAAGAGCAGAATTGGACTCCGTATGTTCGTCTTGCAAATTCGGATAGTTTTGAGGTTCGGAAAAACATCTCGGGTGCAGACATGCGGCACTCTGGTTAGGAGAAAGAGGGTACATGAGAGTAGGAAGCAAGGCAGCCTTTAGGATAACAGCATCAGCTCTCTTTGTTCATCCAGCATGACTGCAAAGACGCTAGAAGAAAAGAAAAAGAAAAGCCAGCGAATGGTGCACGCGAGCGCACTGCAAAGAATTTAAGGAATGCACCAGGCATAGTGCGGGGCCGCTGCTCGCCCCCGAGCTCCCTAGGCCAGGGGAGAGAGAGAAGGCGGGACATGCACCCACCGCCAATTCCGTGCTGTCTTACTAAGAAAGAGACACGCAAAGGCCAATAGCGTGTGAGCAAAAAAAAAAACATACGCCCGAGCGTGTGGTCTGAGTTGGAGGTCTTTACTAGAAGCCTCGCAGAGCAGCGCATGCACGCTGGCACAGACCAGACCTATAAACCACGTACCTGCCGCTCCACACCGTTCTACTCCCGCTGCCGACCGACATGTTCCTCCTGCTCCTCACATCTCAAAGACAGAAGTGGATGGGCCTAAGAGCACAGGCTCCCACTCAACCCAGATGTTGCTCAGGATTGGTCTGAGATGCCTAATTTGCTGCTCAGGTGGTGCCTGGGGGGGTTTCGCCAACTCGGTTGTACAATACAGCAGGGTTGGAGAAACACAAGTTTGCATGTGTGTTTGGCCAGCCCAAGACGGTGAGTACTCCTCCCTGCCCTGACCCGGCTCCGCCCCTCTTTTCGAGCGTAAGTAACTCCGACAGAGATAAATAAAACGATAATAACAACATGGGATTATCATTTTATATATCTTGTGCTGGGAGTGGGGCAGCACTCCTCCGCCATTACGGAGGAGCCGTCCCTTATTCTAGCCACTCCCCCGACACAGCCTATACGATGATGCAGCCAAAGGTGCTTGCGGCAAAGACAACTGATTGAGTGATCAGTTAACTAGAAGGCTTCCTGCTACCAGCGTTTCAGGCCATAGTCATGGAGAAGTAAAAGGAGGAGGTTCATTCTGATTATGACGGTGTAGTGAGCTGTCAGGAGTGCTTCGGTCAGCAGGTGTGGGGTTATTTGGTTCCCTGGTCTGCGTGCAGTGTGAAGCATGAATCCAGGCAGGCAATCTGTGACACTTCAGAACAGAGTTGCTGATAATCAGTACTTGGAATGAGCCTTGCCACCAGGACTAGAGCACTGGCTCTCACAGATTAATCTTGCTATGATCTCAGCCTCCAGTCTGTGGATATGGCGAGTCAAGTGTTATTTGGCCTGTTGGACAGTGTATCTTAGAACTGGGAAGGGAAGCTTTTGAGACAGTAAATCAGTTATTTGCTGTATACTAAACCAACAAGTAAGCTGGAAATACAGGAGGGGTAGCAGGAAGATTCATGGACTTGCCCATTATTTTTTCTCATAGGAACTCAACCTTTGTTTGGAGTGACTTGAATTGTTCAGGATGCTACTGGTAAAGGGGCAGGCCACTTGAGCACAGTTTCACATATCTTATAAACGTTATTATTTGGAGTCCCGTAAGACTTTTTGACCTTTCCAGAGAACTGAGGGTGGTGCACACAATTGAAGTGTTGGTGAATCCCTAAACCTTTGCGATGAAAGGGAAGTGGGACTCAAACCAGTGTGTGCCAGCCACATGTATCCTTCCATCTCAGCTAACATCAGTAATCCTTGCTATAAATAGGTCAGATTTGGGAGCATTAACTTGAGAGCAAACACAATTCCATGCTTATCTCATCTCAATCCAGTGTGGTGTTTTTGAAATTCGTTCTTGACCTATGGATTATTTTCATGTTCAAGTGCTAGCTCTTGTAGCTCAGTGAGATCTCTTAGAGTGGGCCTGAGGGAGTCAGCAATTTGGGACTGTTGGAAGTGGGGGTCCTTGTCCTTCACCGCCGCCACCAAATGCTGGAGGCGGAAGTCCCTGTCCCACACCGCTGTCGCCAGGTGCGAGATCCGGACCCTTCGTTTCAACGTTAGGCTAAGCAAGGACACCGTCTGAGATATCCCTGCTCACCCCCTTAGTAGCTTGGCACGAGCAGCCAGTAATCTCCAAGCACAAGTGTACAATATGTGCAACCACTTCACAGCAACCCAATGATGTCACCACAAATAGACTCCACACGAGTTTTTATAAAACAAATATAATCTTTATATAAGAAGATATAGACGATATGACCACACAATACAAAACCAACATATAATAATGGGTAATATTCCTTCCGGTGGATTGGTAGGTTCTAATCCCAACCACCGTTCTAATCAACAGTTAAGCTTACTTCTAACCGTTTCCAAAAGGTTAGGCAGGTCGTATTGCTAGAATCACACACATTACAAAAGAAAAGAAATACTGCAATGCGTAACGATATACTCCTGTACTGTGCAATAGAGAAACAATGCCATACGTAGTACCACAGTCATGTACTTTGAAATAGAAGGAATAATGCAATGTGTATCACAACCAGCATGCCCTGTGCAAGGAAGTAACAAAGCAATGCGTCACACTACAATCATGTACTCCCATGGGTGTCTAGTTTTTAAAAATGTATAGGTTTACTAGGTTTCCCTAGGTGCCGGCAGAGCTAGGGTTATAAAACTACAGCTAGGCACTTTGCAAAAATAGGGTAATTTTTCAATGTGAAATTGTGGTGTGTTCTCGTTGCGTTTTGAGCAGTTTCCTGTCGTGGGCACTATGCCTACCCACACAAGTGAGGTACCATTTTTATCGAGAGACTTAGGGTAATTCAGATTTGTAAAGCAAATGTTATTACCTATTGACTTTCGATGCATTTCTGCCTTCCAAATGAAAGGCAATGTGTAAAATAGAAGTCATTTTGAAAAATGACCGATAATTCTCATGCTAGTATGAGTATTCCCAATTTTGGAAATGTGCAAATATCTACTGTTTCTAAACTCTATATTTTGTTCCCATTTCAGAAATACATAGGTGTCTTTCATACAGATTTTTTCATGTATGCTTTTTCCAAGAATAATTGCTATATACCCGGTACATAATAAAAAACCATTGCAAGTCGCTGCTCAGTTTTTGGCTCTGGGTTCGTGGGGTTCTTGGTTAACCTACAAGTCCTATATATCCCCACAACCAGTAAGGTCCAGCAGATGTAACAATGTATTGCTTTCAAAGAGTTGTCATAATTAGAAGAAGTTACAGGTGAAAACGTTGACACAAAAGGCTGTTTTTTACAACTAATATTCAATTTTTCCTATATTTAACTGTAAGTTTCTATAAAGAAACCTTGAAGAATCTACACAAATGACCCCTTGCTGAATTCAAAATGTTGTCTACTTTTCTCAAATGTATCTGTCCAGGGTCCATTATTGCTTTCATACTAATTTCTACCATTAACTGGAAGGGGGTTGAAAGGACAAAAAATTGCAAAAATAGGCTATGTCCCAGAAAAATGTTAAAACTGTGTAAAACATTTTAGTTTTCTGACAAGTCTGTCATTCCCTAAAATATGGGAAAATGATGATTTCAGCCCCACAAACCCTTTTTTGATACCATTTGCAGGGAAAAACCCAGACGCTTTCATTTGCAGCACTTTTTTCCCCATTTTTCCCCCCAAAAAATTTAGATATATTTTGGCTAATTTCTGGGTCCCCTCCAGGGGAATCCACAAACCCTGGGTACCTTTAGAATCCCCATGATGTTGTAATAAAAGGATGCAAATTTGGCGTGGATAAAAAGTTACAGGGGCCTACGCGCAAACTACCCCAAATAGCCAAAAAAAGGCTTAGCACAGAGTGTGGGGGGGGGGGGGGGAGGCCTAGCAGCGAAGGGGCTAAGGACCACTTCCTTTCCTGGAATTAAATAAACCAACTGCAGCTCTAGATCCTCAACTGGACTTTTGACAGGAAACACCCAGCCTTCGATTACGGTGGTTTGTTATCCACTCCTGTCAAAGGAAACTTATTTGTAAAATCGCATCTTAATCACTACCACAAACAATATAGGGTGGGTCACAGTAGAATACCATCAGAATTACAACTGCAAAATCATCATCAATCCTAATTATTAATATCATACATAATCTTATACTGTGAGTGGGATAATCATTGCCTCTGTTTCCTTAATAGAACTGACAATTCTTGATGAGTTACCTAGAATTGTTATATTCCATGTCAGGACAGGAGACTTTAGATTATGCTATTTAAAGGTGTTCCACTACCATTGAAGCTACATCCAGAATAGGCTTGTGACAAAACATTTTAAAAGTAGCATCTGAGGACCAGTCTGCGGCTGCCATAATATCCTCCAGCCTAAACCCCCACAGAAAATGCTTTAGAGGCCAGAGCACCTCGAACTGAATGCCCCCACATTGAGACATATCTAGTGCTTAATTTGAGCTATGGTTTCTGGTGCTCTGCATCGGCACTTAATTGCCACACTGCCACTTATGACAGCTGCCATATGATGTTGGTGTTTGTGAAATTAAAAGATGAGCAGAACAACAGTTGTTTATTTATTCAATATTATTGAAAAACAACTAATACCAGCTACTCACTGCATTGTTATAGCTATGGGGGTCTCAAACAGTCTAAAACGTCACACCTGTAGTAGTGTGATGGTTAGTAGTTGTGTAGGTACTGTCATTCACAGCGCTACCAGGGGCAATGGGTGGTGCAAGCTGTGGTGACCTCCTGACGAGGGCCATGGCACTTATTTTTTTACAAATTAAGCACTGGATATCTATACCTGCTTCAGCCAATTACCATTTAACCCAGCGGGCAAAAGTGGCAGCTGTCACTGGACGTAATGATTTCTTTAACAGAAATAAGTACCTGACTAGATGAATCCGTACGAAATTCACAAGTACAATCTTCATAGACATTTCACCGCACACAATTTCTGATTATCAGGAAAAGCTGGGTAACAAACACAACGAGAACTGGTTTTAGTATGTGTGGATATCTGAAAGGAGACCCCTGAAGGGGTAAAGACTCTACCTGCTAAATCGAAAGCCTTCATATCGGACACTCTTCTACTTGAAATTATGCTTAGAAGGAGAGTCAATTTAGCAGATAACTGTTTCCTTGAAAGCCCTTCATTAGCAGGCCATGATCTCAAAAATGTAAGGACGACCGGCATGTCCCATAAAACCGAGTATTTTTTCTTAGGAGGAACAACCATCCTGATACCTCTAAGGGGTTTACATACTAAGGGATGTTCCCCGACAGGTCTACTGTCCAACGGGGATGCCCTACCGGAGATAGCAGAGCAAAAATGATTAATCGTCCTATAGGCCAACCTTGGACACAAAATTGACAGTCATCTGCACACTGGCCCCAAGGGATCCACACTCCATTCATTGCACCAATTAACCATCTGCGCCATGCTGCAGAATATATCTTGTGACTACTGGGAGCTCCGAAATTCCAGGCATTTGTCATTGGCTCCTAAAATCCTCCACGCCATGAAGGACAAACTCCCGCCCACCACCAACGGGTCTGGATGCCCCGTTGGATCTAACAGAAGGTCCAGGAAAGTTTGAATTTGAATCAGTGGAGCACACGATCCTGCCATGCCACAGGAAACCAAGGTTGCACTGCCCAATATGGTGTCACTAGGATTATTTTCGCGCCCTGTTGACGGACCTGCGAGAGGACTCGCTGGATCATGGAGTAGAAGGAAATGCATAAAGCAGATTTTTTTCTACAAGAAGAAAAGCATCAGAACTTGCCGGTAAAGGGTCCGGTCTCCAACTGTAAAAAATTTGAAGGTGTGTATTCAGTTGTTACGCGAACAGGTCTACAACACATGGGCCCCAGAGCTGAGGAAGAGCATTTAAAATGCGGTGGTGAAGCCTCCAATCACTGGAGTCATGTAGAAATTGGTTGTTCCAGTCCGCCACGATATTTGTGCAACCCAGAATATACTCCACCGCCACTATGAGCTGACATTTCAGGCATTAATGCCAAAAGTCTATGGCAATTTCCGCCACGAGACAAGATCTCATACCTCCCCAGCTTGTTGATGTTTTTTGATGACGAAATATTGTCTATCTGAAGAAGGATGCAACATCTCACCTTGTGGAATTTATTTATTTATTTAATGCGATTTTCTATAGCGCGAACATTACCCGAAGGTGTCAGAGCGCTTCACAAAAGAACCAGTTGCGATGCATAAGGATTTAGGATTACATGAGTTACATGAAAGATACAAACAGGAAAAAAAATGCAAGTGTACAAGTTGTAGTCTGAAAGAGTCTGCACTGAAGAAGCCCCCCACTAGGAGTTCAAGGCAATTAATATGGAGTTGAAGTTTCTCCGGAGACCATCAGGCCCCCATCTCCACTGATCTACATCTTGCACCCTAGCCCAATATACTGGAATCTGATTTTATGACTATTTCTGGAACCGAGGCAAAAATGCCTTGCTTTCCAGGCACCCATATGATCTAGCAACCAGGAAATATCCATTCTGGCTTCCTGCAACAAAATGATATGCTCCGAGTAGGATTAACCTTTCTGAAGGTGTAGAATTTTGAGGTGCTGCAAAGCACGATGGTGGAGAGGACCAGGAAATACATCCTGAATGGAGGACGTCAGAAGTCTCACCTGTCTGGCCAAAATCCTCAATGATATTGTCTGAGAGATTATCGCTCATCTCAATTCTTCCTTGATCAAAATCAATTTCAGGAGGGGGAGTTTGAGTTGGGCTAGGACAGAGTCCAGTTAAAACACCAAGAACTCCAAACTCTGAGTGGGAGTCAGAAGTGACTTCTCACTGTTGATGATCAAACCCAAATCCTGGAATAATATGATTGCATTCCTCTCTCTCTGAGGAATTGGACCACTGGTTGGAGTAGCTTAGTGAAGCGCAAAGGGGCTGAGGACAGTACGGAGGGAACAGTAGTAAACTCATACCGTTGATGGCGCCAGCGAAATTGAAAGAACTTCTAGTGTGGAGGAACTATGGGAACCTTCAGATATGGATCCTTCAGGTTTAGGAGTACCTTCCTATCCCTTCCTGCAACAGGTCTCGAAGAAGGTGTATGCCCTCTATTTTGACAGGGCCACCCCTGAATCTAAGTGCTTGAGGTTGAGTACCAGTCGAAAGCCTAGACCTTTTTTCTGAACTAGAAAAATTGTGCCGATTAAGCCCTTGGGATGGGGAGTAGCGAGGACTATCTTTCCCAACATTCCCTGAATCTCTGCGTCTATAAAAAAACACTCTGTCTGGGGAAAAAGAAAAGGATTTTGGAGGGACCATCTGAGATGGGGATGCAATAAACTCTAATTTGAATCCCTGTACTGTCTCCAGGATGCAGGCATCTTGGCTAATTATCCACCATTTGTGTGAGGAAAAATCTGAGTCTGCCCCCTCCCAAGGTAATGCGTAAACTTGGTATTGCACTCACCTGTATATGTGGGTTTCATCGTTGTTGTAGTCCCTCTGCTGCAGCCTCCTTGGAAGGGACTACCTTGGCCTCCCAGGGACTGGAACAGGTAAAAGTTGTTTGAACTTGGGTAGGTAGACGTTTCTCTTCCATGGTGGGAGTAACCTCTGGGAGAGGTCCAGGCGAATCCACGGCCCAGTGCTCAATCCCCTTGCAAAAAGGCCACTGCAAAAGACCTTCTTAATGGAGGATTGGGGGTTGTCCAAGGCAGAGGAAGCAGCTACATATTTGCCCAGGTCTTTGACAAACTTGTCTACGAACAATAGGCTGTTTTCCAGAGAATCAGCTTCTGTTGTGGCTTACTCGGATAACTTAGGGTCGATCCTCGTAAAAAATGACTTGTGCCTCTCTATGGAGATAGAGCAATTTGCTTCGCCAAGAAAGCATATCGCCTGTTGGGACCATTCAAGGAGGACATCCAGTCAACCATGGAATTAGAGTCTCTGGCCTGAACTGCCAACCCCAGTATCTTCATGAGCAGCCTGAGAAGTCTAATACTTAAAAAAAAAAGTTTATTTATCATTTTATACAACAGGTACATACAGTGAAGCCATATCAAATTATAAAAAACCAATGTTCCACTTGTAGCATAACGAATGACAAGGGGAGAAAAAAAATGAAAACAAAATAGCACAGAACATTAGGGCATCACCGAGGAAGTCAAAGCAGCACCCAGTACAGCATTGAATAATTAACAAACATTTAATCTGCCGTTCCATCATCTGCAGAATGATCCAAATACAACAAGTAATCCCACAGCGGCTGCCATATATCTTTGAGCTGGAAGCAATTGGCTGAGTAGAGACATACAATTCAGAGTTAGTGTCGAGTAGGACAGATCTTAC
Organism: Lissotriton helveticus; assembly: GCF_964261635.1. NCBI lineage: Eukaryota > Metazoa > Chordata > Amphibia > Caudata > Salamandridae > Lissotriton > Lissotriton helveticus. The sequence continues at coordinate 182,045,484 of NC_136068.1, read as the reverse complement.
ATTGTTGGAGGAGGGCAATCACCCCAGCGAAGTGAGATGTGCCATTTGGCTAGGAGTAAGGCAAGAGAAGTCTAGTAGTTTGTGTTTACAGCCGCTGTTGGCGCAGTCAATCCCTTTCTTGCAATCTTTGGCAAACTTTTTCAGAAAAGTGGCCAGGGAGCTAAGGGTGTGGGCATATCCTCCTCTCAAATCCTTTGAGCACACGGTTTTGTACATAATCTGCTACTTCAGGACAGGGAATTCAGTCCGACGAGCCAGGGTGGACAATATCATCCGGGTTGAAATGCAGGCTTCTGCAGAGTAACCCCGCAGGGCTAATCGATGCATGGTGGGTCTTACGCTTCCGTTTGGAGGCGGTTTGAGACTCCTGAGATTGTTCTGACTCTGAAGAGTGGATAGAGGAATCGTCAGTCTTCTGACCTTTATTGGGGCAGAGCCCCGAGGGGACCAGGTGTCACTGACAAACCATACTCATGGTGCAACAGGACTGAATTTGCCACTTCTTCCAATGCCTCAGAATGAGGCTAGTCGACCCTCTCGGGGGGAAAAACCCCGATCATTGGTTCTTACTTCATGGGGGGGGTGGAATTCCCCAAAGTCCCTGCACTCAATTCCCTCTTGCCATATCGGATAAGAGGTTGAGTAAAGGGTTGAAGGGCACTCACATGGTTATCAAGTGCCTCCACCAAGTACTCTTCCACCTAGTGCTCACAGGAGATTTCTGTATAGTCCCCAAGATATTCCTCTTCATTGAAGGACTGGCCCATTTTTCACACAAGTGTAGGTAACTAGTCAGCACCAGTCAACTATAGTAGCAGAACAACCAAAAAGGGGGGTGGGGCAATCGGATGAGAGGAGCAATCAAAAGAATGCTCTGCCAGTTAATGAGTGGAGGGAGCCACATGTAATCCCCCTGAGGTAGAGCCCTAGTATAGTTTATAGAGCCCCGTTGAGAGGGTTGTAGTCTCTTTCCAAGTGAAGCCCGCTCACGCATGATGCAAGCTTCAATTAGAGTGAACACGCGTTATAATGCGCATGCACGTGCTTGGCAAAGAAAGAGGACAGGTCCTCCTACCGAGCATCACACATTTTCGAATGTGCCCTGTTCCTGCTCCACACTGGCGTCATATGAAAGAGGGAAGCATCGCCCCTCATAAATGTAATAAAACTATGCACATTAGAATAAAAAGGCATTAACATATACAACACACGCATGAGAAGACATAAAGCTAATGACTAATCCGATGCTTGTGCAGCAGCAAAGAAAGGAAGGACTAAAGTCACATGAGAACTTATATAGTTGGCTGGGCCATGATTGGTGGACATTGGTTTATAAGACTCAAATGAGATATAGTTTGTTTCATTTCATAGTTGATTGGCTGCTGTGTTCAAGTAGTAAAAGAAGCATAATCGAAAGCCTTTGGTTCTGACCTAGAATTTCATCGCCCCCACTCAAGATGGTGTTCTGCAACAAGAGGTGGACGAGCCACTGAAAGCTTGAGCCAGTCACACGCATGAAGCCTAGCTCAGCTTGAGGCCTTGTTGGAACCTCAAACCCATACCGAACCAAGCTTTCATGTGGATTCTGCCTGCCACCATCCCTCTACTCAGGTTATGGCGTAACTGCCGGAGCTGCCGACTCTGAATAGCTGTTTGTGATTGCAGTTAGCAGCCTGGGGAATCAGGTTAGAGTATCAGTCTGGGCTCAACATCCTATGGTTCAGGGAAAATCACTTAATCTCTCTGTATCTAAAAAACATGAACGTGACCTTGTGTAATGAAACTGGTGCTCATGTAAAGCGCTAGAGTACCTTTGGTCACACTACACAAAATTGCTGAGATAGTTACCAAGTGGCAGATTTGCACAAAGTGAAACCAGCAAACCTGGTTAAATCTCAGTTTTGCCACTTAAATTGTGTAGTTTTAGACAAATATTTTACTTTACCAAAACTCCTTTTTCTTCAATATTGCATATGAAAGCACTTTCAAATATGTGCGTTAAGAGCGCCAGTTGTACTAAAACCTATTGTGTTTGACTTCATAGACTATAATATTGCTCTATAATAATCTGGCACATATAGGGTTTACATGGCATCTGTTTTATCTCTATTCACGAACGGTTCGTGTTTAAATACTTAATAACTACTTATCAATGCAGTGCTATAAAGTGACATTTTAATGTGAAAGCTTTCATATGTTAAAGAAATACACGTTTGAATTTTGAAGAGATTTTATCATATTTACGTGATGTTTGTTGTATGATTCACATAGCAAACATTTTAAGGGCAGGGCTCGTGCACAGGCTATTAGATCAGAGCCTACCCTTGGCTCTGCTCTCCCTTTGAATCTGTTGGCTCGTCCTTCTCTAGCCACGACACAGTGACCTTTGGTAACGGATTAATCGTCACCGAGAAACAGCAGACACCAGCCTCCTGCCAAGGGTCTATTGTACTAGAAGGAATTTTTTATACTCCCAATATGGCCGCGAGAGCGCGCTAGTGTGTACTACACGGAACAGAAAAGTGCAAAGGTTGTTTAGTGGCATTTTTTGCATCATTATGTTCTAGCGATGGCGGCTTCCATGCAGCCGGAAGATGTCACGGATGCAGAGGGTCAGACTAGCTCTCCCGGCGGATCCCCACCGCCAGATTCCCCTGATCTCCGCAGTGTCCTAGTGACCAGCGTCCTGAACCTGGAGCAGCTGGACGTGGATCTATACAGGTAAACAGCACCGCTAGTTCTTCGACCTGTGTGTGCCTAAACATAGAAAAGGGACTATAACTGCCCACCAAGGCGAGCCTCTACTCTAGCCTCTGTGCGGCACAGAGTGATTTACAATTATTTGTAGACACTGCGATCACATTGTAATGTTATATTCATTTAAATTAGGACACCATGTCTATGACCATCATTACCAGCGGCTCGATCGCTTAACCTCGAAATATAAGGTACATGCTACCACGCACATTGTAATTATTAGATTTGTAATAAATATAGGGTGGTCAAACCAGGGAATTATTTGTGGATTGCTTGTATTGGCCAGAACATGCATATTTTGATGCGGCAAGCAGCACAATGGTCGTTATTCCCCAAAAGATCGCGAAGTGTGCGCAGTTTGCTTTTCTTATTTTTAACTTATTATAGCTCTTGCTGCTTATTCTGAGCTTATTATAGGTACTGGAGTAAGAGAGGCGGTGGTTTCGAGATCCTATGTGAAATCGTGCAAAAGGGGAAAGTCCTCTTTTCAGGGCTTAAAGTGGGCCGGGTCACGCCGGTGCTCGGTACCAGCACTTGTAAGAAGCAGGTACTGAGACCGGTCCCTATTAGGCTCTACCTTTTTGCCCTCACCCTCAGTGTGGGAAAAAGATCTTAACTCTGCAGCAGTACCACCCTTCAGTGCCTTTGATGTAACTTCAAAGAGACTCGTTATAATTGTTTCACAGTCTCATCATATCAGAATTTAAGCATTTTCAATATTGTATACAGCGATGCCTTAGTTGTTGCTTATTTATCTTATGCAGCTAACAGCCATTGGCAAAGCCAATAGTCCTACCTTGTAGGTATACTGTTACTTGTATTATATATCTGGATGCAATGACAAAAGCATCAAAATACCAGTCGGGCAGCATACTATTCTAAACAGATTTTTACGTTACGTGTTTTTAAATTATGCCCTTAATGACATTGGCCACGCCCCTTTGAAAGACCCCTCAGTTGTTTCATCCCACTTAAAGCCCTGCCTCTATTTCCTGAAAGGAGCTATAAATGCAGTGCATCAAGAATCCTCAGTAACTCTAGGCATCCCATTAACAGGGTTCGGTGTCTGCAGAATGGATACAGTTTAAGTGCATAGCTATACACCTTTCAAGAGTTTCATGATGGGTTAAGAATGCACATTAAGAAGCACGTCACTCACTGTACAAAGTTTTGAGCCATTTTCCCTGCTGTTAAAAACTCTGCCCATAAATAAACCTACTTCTGCAACATTTTTCTGGGACATTTATCTGTGTCCTGAAATTCCAATAGATACAAGTTACCAACTACAATGAACTTTCACTTAAATAGCTAAAAATAACTTTTTGTAACTTACTGTTAAGGTTCTGACAAATGTGCACACGATCCGCTTCCCAGTTGTGTCAGAGAAACCTTTGTTTTTCATGTTTGGAACATGCACTTAATTTACACTTTATTAGGAACAAGCACTGTCAAACCCAGTAGGTTTTGTTTATTGTACTAAGACATATATAACAGCATTTCTTTGCAGGCATTGTTTGTTAGTTTTTGTATGTGTGTGGGGTGTATTGTGGATGGGCAAGTGGGTGAATGCAAGAATAAGTCAATGTGTCGATCAATGGATGCGTGAGTGCAGTAAAGCCTGGCCACATGTATGGGTGGAGCATCCTTTAAAAATTTTAAATGTGTAGGGTGGAAATGATGTGTGTAGTGAGATAAGCATGCGAGGGAGATGTTAAGTGAAAGGGTTGCAGTAAGCTTCAGAGGAAGTGCAGGGTGACAAGCTTGAAGCATAGCGTACAGAGTGACAATCTGATGGTTGGTTGGTGTTTGCAGACAGTCACTTGTGCATTGTTGCTAGAGTTGCATCGTTTGGTATGTGGTGTTTTTTTTTTATAGGGAACTCCAACGCAAATCCAAATTATTGAGTTTGGTTGTTATTGTATCATTTGATTATTAGTTTTGATTTAATCGTGGCTGGTGTCCCACAAGTCGTCATGAAATGGTTTAGGGTAACTACCAAATATGGGGCATTACCTTGCTTGGCAGATAGGTTTTGACTTCCATAAAGATAGCATTTTATATGTCCAGTACGAATAAAAAGCCAGGAACAATAAATACACAGCAAGTTGTGGCTCTTCCAAACACCACCACCTACTGTATTTGATTATAAATCTGGGTAGGAAGAACCCCCTCTTGTATTGGGAAAACATCATCTTGATTTTTCAGTTATTGCCATTCCAAACTGCAACCTCATACATCTCAAAGACTAGTGGTGTTATATGGCAACAACTGGACTTCGCCATCCACAACTTTGAAATTCTGGGGGTGCAAGAAAACCACTGATGTACACAAGGAGAAACGAGAGGTGCAACCATATAGGCATGTGCTGCAATGAGATATTGAGCAGATGAGGGGCGGGGAGACATTCAGAGTGTACAGAAAAACAAGACTGGCGTGAGGTGCATGGTAATGGGGTGACTGTTAAGGAGTCCAGGGAAACAAGCACCGTATGCAGGGAGACAATACGGGGGTGCATAGAAACAGGCTGTGCAAGAGATCGACAGGAAACACAGAAGGGTGGGCAGGGAGTACCAGGATATTGAAACAATGTGTCGAGGGAAAGACATGCCTAGATAGAAGGTTAGGTAAAAGTGGCTGGGAAACGGAAATACACTGAAACAGGCTGAGTGAGCAAGAAGCTAGCAGTTAGATATGCATTTTTTGGTGCACTTTTGCTAACGTTCCTATTGCAAGCACTTGGAGAAGGGATAGGAGTAGGTTTCTACGTATGATTTCTGAAAAACATCCGATCTATCCTACCTACACTGTCAAATTGGAAAGTTTGCTGAATCAGACACTAATTCTTACATTTCACTGCTTTTGCAGTGTTTTCTGGGAGGCTGAAATACAACTGAGGTCTTTAACATGGTTGTAATATTCATTGTTCAGTGTCTGCAAGCAGCAGTTTGGGGTATCTAAATTTTCAGAGCTTCACTGACAGCTGCACATTTGGGCATTGATTTATTCAAAGATCAGTGCCAATAAAGCAGCAGGTGTGGGCATACATGACGTAAGCTTAAGCTCTGTTCTGGTTTTTCAAGTTCGGTATCGCCAGCTAAAGCCTAGTTAAGGCTCACTCCTCCCATATACATAGGAAAAGTCATGGTAATCAAAATTGCTGACTCTCCTATTTCTCTGATTGCCAATGCACAGTGAAAGCTGTACAGATGGGCTCATTTTGAGGCACTCAGTAATCCACCCGTTACTTTCCTCCCACCCCGGGAGTTACTGATACTGGGGTACCTTTATCTCCAGTAGTGCAGGGCTACCAGTTATTACAAGTAGAACCCTGAGGGACCACTGAGAAATGGGGAATTGGGAATTCTTCCCCCAATTGTACTGAATTTTTCTCCTCAACGCTTCCTCCGCCTATAGTTTTATCCAGAGGTTTCGGCTTCCCTTAGCAGCAAGGAACTCTTGGTGATACTTAAGAACTTGGAATTCCAGTTGAGCAGGTACCTCCAGTTATTGGGCCAATCACAAACTCATTATGTGGGCCCAGGTGGAATACCTATCTGTATTTGTTTTGTTTCTCGGTTTACACATCACCACCAGCATAGCAAATACAAATGGTAGTAGTTACAAAGGTCCCTGCCTCAAATACATTTATAACGTATATATTTAATAAATCTGTACTTGAAACTACTTGTGAACTTGGAGGACAGATATTGACTGTAATGTCTGGGTTAGTTTAGGAACTTTATTGATGATCTGAGGTTTCACAATACTCAGCGATAACAGTCAATAACGATATATTACACCCTAATTAGTAAGAAAAAACAATTGACTTAGGATATTTGTTGCCATTCTAATGGCAAAAAGACAAACAGCCTGATTGACATCTTGACGGGTGGGATACTGCGTCACAAATGTGACGGATATCCTGTCTGCCGTATTACAAGTACATTATATCCTATGGCACTTGTAATACGGTGGACGGAATATCAGTCACGTTTTTGACGAAGTATCCCAACCGCCAAGATCTAAATCGGGCCAAATGTGTTAGTTACAGTGCCTGATTTATGTGTGCACATCTATTTCAGGAGTGACATAGTTTTGAAAAATAAATTTCTTGCCAGAAAACTCCAGAGCAATTCTAATAAACAAAGAGCTTATTCTTAAGAACAAGAGAAACAAACATTGGATAGCCAATAGGTCTCGCCTTTTGGAATTTATAAGGGTTTAGACATACAACACATTATCCTGGGTGCAAAGCCAATAGGTCTTGGCAACCTGAGTTTCGGGGTTGTATGGGGCGGTTCAGGAAAACTTTACTATAAACATCTTTAACGTTCGGTGCTCTCCCCAAAGCAAGATGCACCGACCCGCTCTCTACAAAAATTCAAATACTTTTACAACATACAATTTAAAAGTGCAGTTTTAAATCTGGGCATCATTTTCTTTGAAAAATGAGTAAAAGATTTATAACAGAAGAAAAATGCAAATATTATGAGAGCAAACTAGGAGCTACATAATGGGGTCCTATGCATACGACAGGGATCAGAGCTCTGGGAAAGTGCTCCCCTAAAGATAATTCTCAACTCCTTAAACATTCGCATCTTAGAGAAAACGTTAAGTGTCACACACTACAAAAATCAATAAGCATGTCTATTATTATATTTAACACAAATCATAATAGGGTTCCCCGGAATAATGGCCAGATTATACCTCCATAGGTTAGAGAAAAGAACATTACTTTTTAAGCACGATGATCATTTTGCACATAAGCAGCTTAGTGAATTTTTTTAACATAGTTCTTAACATGAAGCCAGTCCTGAAAGGGAAGTCCTCATTCTGCTGCAATTAAAACACATAACCACCAACTTGCTATAAGTAGTGAAATTGATCCTTCTTACGCAAACGCGCTCGCTTGTAGCATATTTCACAATTAACTAGATTTTTTGCAAAGACAAATTTCATCCTAGGAAAGTAAAGTATAGCTGAAGGTTGTATTTTGGACAGGTACACAGGACAAGGGATTAACACACAACACCACTTGGACATTGGAAGGGGGCCAATATCATCTGAGGATTCACATCAACCCCTGACTCCAGTCCCTTGGTAGGAGTTCACCAGAAACCTCGCGTTCGTGTGGTAGTGAAAGTGGGTGGGGGCGGGCAAGCAGTGTTGTGTGAGGGAGTTTCAGCGACAGGTGAAAGCAAAGCAAAACAAGCTTCCACACACAGGAAACGGAAAATAGTGCTGATAAACGACTTGATGAGCGGCTAAGTGTAAAGCCACATGTAATAGAGCCGGTCTGTGGGAGTAAACAAGAGGCAGAAGGGTGGGATAATTAAGGAAGATTTACCACTGGTAAGAAGGCATTTAAAAAGGACGATCGAAGCAGCCGATCAGAAGCAATGGGCAGACTTACAGCCCACAGTGTAGAGAGGTACAAAAGGGGGTGGTAATGGACGGAGCATCTGAACCAATCAAACACTCACACCCAGTCAAAAGATCTGGGTTTAATCCATCACCGTTCTTTAGCCCACTCTGCCACCCCAGTTCAGACATGGCTATATGCAAATCAGTCTGACCCTGTGCCTCATGGGAACAGTCCTCAATACAATAAGGGGTATTCCCTCTATAACCCAAAAAGCATCTGGGAACAATATATTTCAATAACAAAAATGATGCTATGGAACCAATATGTATACATCCTTATTACAGATAGGTCTATCAATTACCCATCTGACCTTACATAATTTTTCAGAAATAAATCAACTCAGTTATATATTCCATTTAAATCCTGAAACCTAAAAAAATCAATCCAAAAAATATATATATATTCTTTATATAGTGTGTTTTATTCACTCATATCTTTTTTTGTATATTTAGTCTTTTACTTTCCACATTTCTTTTTCAAACAAAGGTACACTTCTTTTGGGTTCTTTAAATCTAAAAATACAATATATACAAATCTATCACATAATATACAAAAATCTCAAAAGGACATTTTTAGAAAATGAAAAAGTGAAAAAATGACTACACTATTTACATATTGTTTTGAAATAGCCCCTATTCTTTAAATGGATACTCTATATCTTGTTATCAAAGAGTATTCCTCAATCTTACTGGTACACCCTACTCTTGCAGTTTCCGGGAAATAGATTATTTTATCCCTACTATTTTAAACTGCTCTTTTCTTAGTTGTCGCCAAATTTGAATTCATTGGGTGTCCGTTTCCAAGGTTGTCGACGCGTTTCAGCCCCTTTGGATTCTGGGCCTCATCAGGACTAGGGCTTTAGCATACACAATAGAATTATGTTGCACCGATGCGTTGGAAAACGTTTCCAGTTGGATTTCGGGAGTCGTGACTGATAAGATATATTTATTCTGGGTATAGGCCTGTCCACTTTCCTTTTTTATGATTTCAACGTGATTTTCGCCAACTGTGCCGCCTCGGTCACCAGGACATTGTTTGCATAGCGATAGTCCTACCAGGGATCTAGAGATCCAAGTTTGGCGCCATAATACCCTCGTCTTCTCGCTACTGCTGATCACCTCTCTCCTCTTCCTTGTTGTTGGTGTGAGTGTTTGATTGGTTCAGATGCTTCGTCCATCACCACCCCCTTTTGTACCGCTTTTGGCCGCCATAAGTTTGTCAGGGTATGCTCAGACGTGAGTCCCTTGCTCACTTTGCCACTGGATTCAAGCAAGCCGGGCTGAAGACGGCTGTAATGCCAGAAACCGGTCCTCGGAAGCTTGTTTCCGGTCCAGGGAAGGCATGGCTTGGCAGTTCGGGCTGGACTGTTCCCATGAGGCACAGGGTCAGACTGATTTGCATATATCCATGTCTGAACTGGGGTGGCAGAGTGGGCTAAAGAACGGTGATGGATCAAACCCAGATCTTTTGACTGGGTGTGAGTGTTTGATTGGTTCAGATGCTCCGTCCATCACCACCCCCTTTTGTACCGCTTTTGGCCGCCATAAGTGTGGCAGGGTATGCTCAGACGTGAGTCCCTTGCTCACTTTGCCACTGGATTCAAGCAATCCGGGCTGAAGACGGCTGTAATGCCAGAAACCGGTCCTCGGAAGCTTGTTTCCGGTCCAGGGAAGGCATGGCTTGGCAGTTCGGGCTGGACTGTTCCCATGAGGCACAGGGTCAGACTGATTTGCATATAGCCATGTCTGAACTGGGGTGGCAGAGTGGGCTAAAGAACGGTGATGGATCAAACCCAGATCTTTTGACTGGGTGTGAGTGTTTGATTGGTTCAGATGCTCCGTCCATCACCACCCCCCTTTGTACCGCTTTTGGCCGCCATAAGTGTGGCAGGGTATGCTCAGACGTGAGTCCCTTGCTCACTTTGCCACTGGATTCAAGCAAGCCGGGCTGAAGACGCCTGTAATGCCAGAAACCGGTCCTCGGAAGCTTGTTTCCGGTCCAGGGAAGGCATGGCTTGGCAGTTCGGGCTGGACTGTTCCCATGAGGCACAGGGTCAGACTGATTTGTATATAGCCATGTCTGAACTGGGGTGGCAGAGTGGGCTAAAGAACGGTGATGGATCAAACCCAGATCTTTTGACTGGGTGTGAGTGTTTGATTGGTTCAGATGCTCCGTCCTTCACCACCCCCTTTTGTACCGCTTTTGGCCGCCATAAGTGTGGCAGGGTATGCTCAGACGTTAGTCCCTTGCTCACTTTGCCACTGGATTCAAGCAAGCCGGGCTGAAGACGGCTGTAATGCCAGAAACCGGTCCTCGGAAGCTTGTTTCCCGTCCAGGGAAGGCATGGCTTGGCAGTTCGAGCTGGACTGTTCCCATGAGGCACAGGGTCAGACTGATTTGCATATAGCCTTGTCTGAACTGGGGTGGCAGAGTGGGCTAAGGAACGGTGATGGATCAAAACCAGATCTTTTGACTGGGTGTGAGTGTTTGATTGGTTCAGATGCTCCGTCCATCACCACCCCCTTTTGTACCGCACAGTGTAGAGAGAGCATGTGTCGCAGAGCAGCACATGCGCCTCTTAGGCCCGACTTAACAAGTCAAAATTGAATGTCTTAGATCCATTCCATACATTAGCAGGAATGTGAATTTAAGATTATGTGGAATGCATTTTAGAGAACTGTGTTGTGATTATGCACTTGTGGCATGGTCTGTTTCTGATGGATTTCCCCATTTTATTCCTTTTCCATCTTTTTTCCTTGTTTCTGTATCCAGACATTATTTGTTGAGAAAATTTGATTACAGTTCTATTGTTAGTATAGGTAATTTATGTACCTAAAATCTATCAAATAAATGATTAGAAAAGGTAAATTATAAAAAAGAGCTCTAAATTATGATTGAGATTTTCTATAAGACTACATTGGTGCTCCGACTCCAAACAAAGGCAACCACGCTTTCATTTATATAGTTCTATAGTTACCTGCTGGTCATTGTCTTAGCTCTTCAACTCATTCATTGGAACAGTGATCACTTTGACTGATTGACAGACTGACACATTTCTACAGTGCATGTCATCTGGCAGGGTCTTGTTGTGGCTGCTTGATGCCTATCTGACAACTATCTATCAAGGAATATGGAAGTGTTTTTTTTTATATTTGGGACTGGTTCACTTGAATGGGTGACTTTTCTATAGGAAATCTGTACTAAGAAAACAATCCTACCTTCATCCTTGTTAATGTGATTGTCTGTCCCATGCGGAAGTGCGTCTGCAAGTGTTTCATTTTGTTTTTTAAACGGGTGCCTGTGTTTTTTTATCAGCATCTTCTTCTCTTCATAGGGGAACACATCATTGGGTGCCTATCACCCAGAGGTTATTTGGAGGACAAATTGTGGGCCAGGCTTTGGTGGCAGCTGCAAAGTCTGTTGAGGAGGAATTACACGCACACTCACTGCACTGTTACTTTGTGAGAGCAGGTAAGAATGTGGCATGTTATGATATATGATAGTGATTGCGTTGCAGTAAATTGCGTTTTAAGTTGGTTCAGTTGTACACAACCAACTAAGAAAAATCCGGAAGGTTTGGCGCCTTCTCACCCCGGAGGCAATCACCCAGGTAGTGATCGCCACCGTGCTGTCCCATCTGGACTATGCGAACTCCATTTACCTAGGCCTCCCCCTCTATCTGTCAAAACGCCTCCAGATGGTGCAGAACTATGCCGCAAGATTGATTCTGAATCAACCCAGATGGCAACCAGCTATCCCTCTACTTATGAAACTTCATTGGCTTCCGGTGATCCAGCGTTGCACCTTTAAAACAGGATGCACGATTTTCAAATCATTACACTGCAAAAGCCCCAAATTTATTGACCAACTTATCACAAAGTATGTACCGTCTCGCAACCTCCGCTCATCCCATCTTGGCCTTCTTCAGATACCTTCTTTCAAATGCAAGCGCTCTGGCGGCCGCAGGTTTGCCACACTGGCTCCTCGTCTGTGGAACACTTTCCCTCTTGAGATTCGGACCTGCCAGGACCTCTTCTCATTTCGGAAAGCCTTAAAGACCTGGCTCTACAGACATGCATATCAATAACCCTACATTCCATGTCCCCGGTTATGTTACTGTGTATTCCAGCGCCAGGAAACCAATCGGTGTTCGTGCGCTTAATAAGCTTTTTATTAACATAACATAACATAACATAACATGTACACTTTGGGTTTAAGTTTTTTAAAGTACTATGGTTAAGTGGTATTTTGTAGTTTCTTTGCTCTTTTGCTTATTTTGTTATATATATGCCATATTCTGAGTTGTTAAATTGTATTGGTTGCTCCACTTGTGGTGGCAGCAGTGCTAGTTAGATATGTAGCGGGTCACCAAATGTCTTGTGACCATCCATGATTGTGGGTTACAAAGTACAACATTTGCATGATTTCCGTGAAACCCATGAAGATAGATCTGTGTACTGACAGTATATCCCAGTCCACCCATTTGTTGGGCACATGATCATTCCCGCCTGAAAAGCCATCTGCTGAAATATATATTCCATTGTTCGTCACTAATCCCACAGTACTGAAACAACATAGGCAGTTGCATGAGATTGCTCTCAATATATGACAGGTTATACCACTAGACGCAGTAGGTGAATTTATAGCGATAATAGTTTAAGTACTAACTACTTGTTTTCCACCAACCACAGGTAGTATGCTAGGTTGTCTAGGGGCCATATTGGTATTGTAAGCAATGCTCTAAGGTGGTACCCCATTATGCCCTTCTCAGGAATGTGTGTAGTGTATTTTACTAAAGTTACAAAGGGTTTTCCAGAGGGCCTCACAGAAGGTGTCTTTTCAGTGGCAAAAGTTTCCCTGTCAACCTCTTGACCTAAATTTGCTGGCCATGGGAAGTCTTCAAGGAGGTAAACCCCCTAAAGTGAAAAAAAAATTGTCCACAGTTATAGCGTGCTCAATTACTTCACGTCCACAAACCCTACTGGACGGTGTCACAGTTATTGTATCCATGATGTCATCTGAGATGTCTTCAGTTATGCTATTGATGATTTAATTTAACATGTCATGAGTAATGTAATATGTGTAGTCCTAAGCAGTGCATGGCGGGGGTACAAGTTACAGTTAGCTCAGTAAACTATAACTAGTACATTTCAGTGTTTTTTTAATAATAGTTTTTATCTCATTTCAACACCTAACTATATTGTCACTTTAACCGTTTTTTCAGTTAATTTCTAGTTTTTTTTTTAACGTAAGCTAAGATCTTTTTACCATATCTATCTATAACGTCTCTATTTTAAACTCTGCTTTTTGTCTGTTAATTTCTGGGTGTTTTTTGATCATATTCAGTCAACTTCTGTGCAGCGTGGGCTTGGCTGGAGAGCTTGTGCCTTCGGCCGTGCACAGAAGGGAGGTTGACTCCAGGGACTGGCCTCTAGCCTAGGATATATAGGAAAAAGGGAGTGACCCCACTAACCAAGAGATAGGGTACAGAAAGTACAAGATAAAGAGAAACTCTCTTGGAACTGATAGGATTTACCACATGTCATTCATTCCCACTCAAATCTTTTAGAGCCATACACTTGTTCAAGGATCTCACATAAACCCAAAGTATGGGCACATTGGTGAACAACTCTGAGTTTATAAAAATAAGATTTTATTAAAACGAATTATTTCTTGAAACATATAAAAATTCAACGATGTGATCGAGAAACCCAATTAAAAATTACAATACACAAGAGACAGTAAGACATGTGAAGAAAATCCAATTCATCATATAATGGTTATTTCAAGTGAATCAATCAATTTCATAAAGATCCATCAATGAATATTGGGATCGGATATGGAAAGTTCTGTGAATATAACCAAAAAGACACAAGGGGACGTCGACGCGTTTCGGTGGCAATAGATTATTCAGAAACCACCTTCATCAGGACCAGAATGACAACTGTCTCTCTTAATGCAGTAGGATGACAGCCAACTGCACACCAACGACCAACCCTCTGCTACCATGACCTTTAGCCATGCACAGCAGGGGGGTTGCCCCGGCACTGTTCTCTGGCCAGACCCTGTGATCAACTCTGCTGGTGGCTACTGCACCCAACATCCTGCGGACACCAACCAACAGTTGGTTTACATTTTTCTTAAAACATTTTTCGTGGGCACCATGGTACTGCAGCAGTAGCAGCACCACAAACTTCATCACTATGGTAGTGTGGTATTATGCAAACCTCACCCAATGAAACTTGCATAGTACCTTACTACTGTACGGGTGAAGCTTGTGTAGTGGCTCCTGTGGCTCCTGTGGCTCCCTTGTGATATTTTTAACATTTTTCCCTAGATGTTGGGGTCCGAGTCCTCTAATGGCTGCCACTGTATTTTCTTACAGATTATGGCTGGCCAATCAGATTGCATGAGACCGGTACCAGTTTCGTACTACCAAAAAGGCTAGCAGGAGAAAAAGCTCTATTGGCCAATGACGGGGCCTTTTTTTTAAAGAAAAAAAATTGGTAGTGCAGGTATAGGCCAAATCTGTCTATTTTTTCATCCCCTTCATGAACAAAGCACCTCTTTAATAGCTAATTTCTCAAACAACTTAATGAATTTGCACCAAATAAAAAAAAACGTGCTTTCTGAGTTAAGTGCTAACTTTTAGCCAATTTTGTTGTAATTCCAGTCTGCCTTTTTTCTGTATCAATAACCGATGCTTCCTTTAGGAATTAACATAAGGAAATAGCGTTTTGGGATGCCCCATTTTCCGGGTCCCCATTTGATGGATCAGCACAAACCTTCCCATGAAGGAGCTGAGGTAAAGAAAACATTTTTAGGAAAGTTTCATAATGAGTCATCAAATGACGCCAAAGTTATTAGCACAACACAAAACATGCTCTTCCTATGGAAAATGTGACCTAGCTAAACTGCGCAGTAGAGACCGCCGCTGTGTAAAATGTGTATTATCACACACAAACATACATGTATTGTGCTAATTGGACGGATACATTATCATGCTGATGCAATATCTGGTTACCTGTTCATGCTTGGTAACAGTAGAGTGTAGTGAAACATTTTGTCGTCATTCTATGTTATTGATATGTTCACAATTGTGGCATCTTCAACTCTTGCTCTGCCTGCGATGTTGCCACCTCAACC
Organism: Lissotriton helveticus; assembly: GCF_964261635.1. NCBI lineage: Eukaryota > Metazoa > Chordata > Amphibia > Caudata > Salamandridae > Lissotriton > Lissotriton helveticus. The sequence continues at coordinate 182,030,156 of NC_136068.1, read as the reverse complement.
GTCTCCAGGTAGACTACTTATTGTTTATTGTAACACGTTTAATTTAATCTGGGTATTGCTGTACAATGCACATGCATTAACTTTGACACAGTCCACAGAAAGCATACCTTTTTCCCCGGGCTGAACTATGTAATAATGTAGTTTAATTTCCAGAATGTTTTCTTCATGTAACTGTTGGTATTTTTTGTTGTTTAACTTCATTTCTCACAGAAAACTCTAGTTTTGTTCTTATTATAAAAATGTGTTTGATTCCCTGAAAGATCTTCTGGGAGGGGACTACCCTGCATGTCTGGCTACAGCTGCATGTGGGAGTTGCACCATGGTGCACCTACCTGGCCCACTGCCATAAAAGGAAAACAGGCAGAGAACGCCATTGTGGATCTAGGCACTAAACAGTATCCATATCCACCAATAACACCATATCCTGCCACAGACACCAATTACATTTTGCAGGAGGGCATTTGACTCTACCACCATAATATTCCATTAGGCATCAAACTCATAGGTAGGCATACATCACTGACAGGAAATCTAACAGTGTGGTATTCAACCCTAACATCATATGCTACAGCCAGGCAACAAACGCTAACCAGATCCTTCAGGTGTGTATCCAGCAGACAAACTCGCCATTTAGTGCACATAGGAAACTGACAGTATCCCCTTATCCTGCAGGGCAACTGACTCTAACCTTATCCCATAGCAATTCATCAGACTGACATTTTATTTTGAAGCAGACACCATGACCGTACCCCAGTGTTAAATATCAGAAACACACTATTATAATAAACAATGTGCTTGGGTTTCAGGTGATCCAAAGGTTCCAGTCCTCTATCAGGTGGATCGAACACGAAATGGGAGGAGCTTCTGTGTTCGCTCAATCCGTGCGATTCAACATGGGCAGCCCATTCTCATCTGCCAGGCCTCCTTTCAGAAGATGCAGGCGAGCCCCTTGCAGCACCAATTTACCATGCCCACTGTGCCACCTCCAGAACAGCTTATGACCCGCGAGGAGCTTATTGAAAAGTATCTACGGTGAGCAAAAGTACTGACAAACTACTCTCACTCACTCACTCACTCACACACACACACTCACACACAATCTCTCTCTCTTGCCTTCTCTCTCCTTCTCTCTCCCTCTCCCCCTCTCTCCCTTTTTCGCTATTCCCCCTCCCTCCCTTGTAGAGTGTTTCCCATCATATCCCTCATGGTGTCTGAAACACACTCCAAGGTGCTCATAAAAATTTGCTAGTCGGGCCCAAGGGCTAAATTGACCATTGAGTTGTATTCCTTTTTCCTTTACGGTTTACCCCAAAGGCCCTTCCTTCATAACTTAATTCTTCACTTGTTTACTGGCCACTGAAATAATTGTATTTTCTGCACTTTACTTTTTACGCTTTTGAAGAGACCCTAACTTGGTGGAGAGGTATCGTCAGGGGTTGAACAAAATTTTGGCACAGGAGGTGCCCATTGAGATCAAACCAGTGAACCCACCGGACCTTTTTAACCGCCAGCCGCAAGACCCTAAGCAGCTATTCTGGGTCCGAGCCAGAGGTTATATAGGTAATGTCTTTCAGATTATTCATTGCCTCTTCTTTTGGCAATCCTCCCTTCTGTGACTGAAGAGCTTATATATGATGCTGCCAGCAGTGATGGTTAGGCTAACCCCTTACTAATGTTCATTCTTTTTTTGGGAGTTTTATGTAGCGCAAGCTCAAACTGAAGGTATCCGAGCGCTTTACATGAGCATCACTTGCAATACAATGGACTCATTTGTTTTTGTTAGGCACAGGGGTATTAAGTGATTTGCCCAGAACCACAGGATGTTGAGCATCCCTGCCAGTTCTCCAGCTTTGAGGTCGACCGCTCTAGCCCTTAGGCCACATCCTCTCCCCTTTGGAGAGGTCATCACGTTTGTGGGAACTGGCACTCTTGCACCAGAGTGCGGTCACCCCTGCTGGGTATGATGGGCGTCTGTATTTGTGAAAATTGATTTAAAATGAAATGGTCATCAAACACAGCTTTTCCTTACAAGAATTTTCTTCAATCAATTCACAAACGGAAAATGAACATATAAGTTTGCCATAGCATGGACGCTATACCTAAAAACTCCAATTTAAATAGGTGTATATTTATTAATTATTTTGATATTTGAATAGATATTGCTTTTAACTTTTAGTAAATCAGTTGCTAGAATATAACTCTATTTCTCCACCCTCTCCCCACCAAAAATGTGTATGATGTGAGGTTAATGTATCTGATATTTTTTGGGATGAGAAGAAAAGGTGCGCGCACAGGGCCTAGCATCCAAGAAAAATCTCCAAACTTCAGTAATGACTAAAAATAAAACATATGTCTAGAGAACCCAGGATAGCTCAACTTGAGTGGGAACTATCAGCCAGATGCATCAAAGTAAATACCGGGAATTCTCAGAATCTGCCCCTTTGCTCCCGGTATTTTTGCATTTGGGATGCATCATCCCAAATGCAAAATTCGCAATTTAAGGAATCTCTAAATTGAGATTCCTTAAATTGCGATTGCATTTAAGGAATCCCAAATTAAGATTCCTTAAATGCAATGCATGAAAGTAAAAAAAAATAGCGATTTCGCTAATAGGGGAAGCAAATTACCATGAAGTTGGACTTCATGGTAATTTGCTAAAACTTTGAAAAAAGCACTTTTGTGCATTTTTCAAAGTTTCATGTTGCGCACACACATGCCCTTATGGCATGTGTGTGTGCAACATATGTGCATAGATCAATTTCAGGGGTGCAACAGGGTGTCATTTTGACACCCTTGAAATTGCATGAGCAATTTGCGAGTACCTACTGGTACTCGCAAATTGCTCATGCAATCTCCAATACATTCGTATGGGCCTGTAGGCCCATAGGAATGAATGGGACAGCATGCCTTAATTGCGACTAGCAATTTGCAAGTAGCAATTAGGGAATGTTAAGGAATCGCTATTTTAATAGCGATTCCTACATGCATAGGCTTTTGCTATTCCTAAATAGCGATTCCTTAAAAATCGCCATTTAGGAATAGCAAAAGGCTACGTTGATGTATCCGCCAGTATGTGTATTATATGTGTGAGAGCAGGCTTTTTGGTTTAGGTTCTGCTGAAGGTAGATCATGATATCTTGTAGACCGGTCTGGGGGCAAAAAAACAAGAGTAATGTTTCTGTTGCAGAGACCCTTGAGTAACAGGAATGTCAAGTGTACACTCCTGGATGGTCCACTCTATCATTCTTCTGAAGCCTTTTATTGAATTAGTGTTAACTTGAATAATGGTACTTTGAGTTATTGAAGTTCTTAGAAGTAGCTCTTAAGACCCGAAGAGTAGAACCTCTCACATATCTAGACCAGTGTAATTGAATAGGCAATGCCGGAAGAGTTCCTCACTGGCAAATTGCCTATTGCAGAAGTCCCACAGTTCTGAAGAGGATTGCTGCATAGTAATCTTGTCACACGAAAATGCACTGACAAGATTTATAGGGAACTGGTGTGATAATGCGAACATTACTAGGTGACCCCATCTCAGTAGGGACTCAATGTTCCAGTCCTGGTCTTTCCCTTTTTCAAATCATATTTTTGATTTGTGTTATTGGTCCAGTTGACGCAAACCAGGAACACAACTTCCAGAATGTAGCAAAAGCTATTAAAGAGACACAAGACAAGAAAATAGTGTCCTTAATGACACAAATGTAACTGCTACTCTGAAATAGTGCAAATAATAGGATCCTAAAGCTCTGCTTGGAATCCATGCCTGGATGCGCCAGTTAGGATGTGTATTGTTGCTGGGGGGGTCCTAATGTCTCCTTTCTCGCAGTAGTGTGCACTGCCCCCTAGGGAAGAATACTAATGGACACATGATGTCTTATGCTCTCGTTTCAGGACCAAGTGATATGAAGCTGCACTGCTGTGTTGCTGCCTACATTTCTGATTACTCCTTCGTGGGCACGGCCCTCCTGCCCCACCTCAAACACTCCATTAGGTTCATGGCCTCCTTGGACCACTCCATGTGGTTCCACACATCATTCCGCTCGGATGATTGGATGCTGTATGAGTGCGAGAGTCCATGGGCAGGTCAGTACATGCGCTAGAACTGTGGGTGTGAATAGTCCAGGGCTATGGCAACAAGGGAGAGAGATGGCTGGTCACTAGTCTACCAGGAGGATCTGGGTCCAATTCAACAACCCTTATCCAGTCACTTCCTACTGCATGTATAAAATTCAGTTTCCGCAAGATTAGTTTTGCAATAAAGGCTGAATATACCTAACAAAGCGGGCAACATGGGGGATTAACACCTAGTTACGTATGTTATGGTATACAGCTGTTATTAACTTCTTCCCCTCTTTCACCGCACCCTTTCTGTGTCCCTGTTCAACCCTCTGTCTCTACTTCCTGTCTCTGTACCATCATGTGTTGTTTCCCTCACCCTTCCTGGAACTGTTTCCTGTGTGTGGTCTGTTTCTTCCTTCTAAGTAGCCCAAGACACCAGTCTTACTGTCCTCTTTGTGGTTCTGTACCCCATCATAGGTTATCTGTGCATCCTCCCCACCTGCACCTGATGTCCATATTCTGTGCTCCCTCTCTCTCTGTGCCTCTTGCTTCATCAATGTCTGGTCACCATGTGCTTCTTACCCCTCTCCCACCATTCCACCACCCTGCTCATGATCTCCGTCCCCCTTAGTCCATCTTAGCCCACTCTCACCCTTCTATGCTCTCCCTTGCCCACTCAGGCACTGTGCATCATTCTCTCTGTGCCTTCTCAGTCCAATCTGGTGATATTATGTTGAGGTGGTGGCTCTTTTAAGGGGAAAAAAGGGGAGGGGGTGGGAATTATAACTAGGAGCTCACTCGAAGGCTTCAATGTCATGGTGTGAGTGGGTGGGAGATCACGGTGATGGCTGTGGTAGTATCTTGAATCTGGAAGGCGTGCCTTTGAACACTTCTATTCTGTTTTACAGGGGCTAGCCGGGGGCTGGTGCAAGGACGCCTTTGGCGTAGGGACGGTGTCCTTGCTGTCTCTTGCGCACAGGAGGGAGTGTTCCGAGTGAAGCAAAAACACCCAAAGCCTAAGCTTTAAAGAAGAAAAAAATACAAAGAGCCGAACAGTAGTCAAGGCCATGATGTGGGCATGCCTTATGTCCTTCTGAACTCAGAGGTGCCTTACCTCCAGAAGCAGCTTATCCAATTTAACAGAAATCCTGAAATAGCTTTGCAATCTTGGCCTTCTGATTCTCTTTACTACATCATGTAATTTTTTGTGCAAATGGAGAGGTGGATATAAACATCTGTACTACACATGTAGGAAAGCAACCACCTCAGATCGGAATCCTTTTCTGCCGAGGCACATCTGTGGCGCGAGAGCGAGCTTACATGGCTATGTCCTATGGATGATGCCATGTGCTAGGCTGCCATCTTGTATTTGTTTACAGTAAGCTGTATCCTGTTCTGCATACAGCATTGCACTTAAGATATTTAAGAGGATTTATTTTGCAGGCGGGAGAATCCATAACTTTATTTGATTTTTGCTGTTCTTTTTAAGTCTCTATTGCTCTCAGTGTATTCAAATAAAATGCTAGAGTGCTTTTTTAATTTTCATATGCTTTGATATGAACTACTTCTTATTAAATGTTGACTTTCTAACTACTGCGGTTCTGTAAAATGTATGCCTTAGTTAAAGCTCAGGTCTTAAATGAGACCAGTGAAGTAACTACCCTCATCACAAGACTTCCTCCTGCTCTACTTCTCCCTTTCTGTTCTAAATCTCCCAACACTGGTTTCTGGACACGCATTACTTTAATCCCTCTTGGATTATTGCCTCTTCACTCGTCACTTTCACCCTTACCGGCAAATAGTGGGACACTCTGTCTTCGTTGTGTATACCAAAAATAATCTGAACGCATAGAAGCCCAACCTGTTGATATTTGGGAAACCCTCCCTAAAGGACATTTCTTTATTTCTAGTTTGTCGTTGATGAGGGCCCCAACAACCAGTGGGTGAGATCACTTGAGAGACAGCGAGGAGCTGCATATCTGCCACAGTTCACAGGACCTGAGGCAGTGATTAATTTGTAAAAAATAAATTTGTGTCAGGGCTCTTGTTAGGAGGCCACTGCAGCTTGCGCCACACAGTGCCACTTTCGTGCTGGCAGGGATAGTACCAACACAACTACTAACCATCACACACCTACAAGTGTGACAATTCAGACTGTTCTAGGCCCCCAAAGCTATAAAATTGGCTTGGGCGGCAGGGAATAGTCATTTTCAATGTATATTGAAATAATAATTAACTATTGTGGTCAGCTCTAAATTAACCAGATAGCGCAACCTTGTGGCAGACTGTTGATCCAGCGGCCTATAGAAAATATATCATAAACAACGCTACCCAACTTCATAACCTATAAACAAAATTCTATACTAAAATTTGGACCCATTTATAAACCTGACATATTTTGGGCCTACTGAATCAGGTGGTCAGATTAAATCTATATATACATTATCTACAAACTATATACACTTTTATACATCTGTGGAAAGAATATTGTCATTAGAATAAAACCTAACCATTTAAACGACCACCATTGGCGACGTGATCTAGCTAATAGTAACCTACACTCCTGAATAACCAAGACCAGCTTGTTTGTCAAAAGTAATATTTTATTTACTAAATTATGGTATATAAGTTGATAGTTTTATAAATGAATTTTATTAGCAATAAAGCAAGCATGATTGTAAAGAAACATTAGAAAAATACAATTTAAGCAAGTGAATCAAAATTAAAGTGAATATATAAAGTTTAGCATTTCTAAAACCTAATTCCCTAACTGAGCTAAATAGATAGAAATTAAAGTAAAGTTCTTTGAGGATTCTTACGTGCTCCACGCAAAGTCCGACAGCACTTCACCCTCATCGGAAAGTCAGAAAGCAGTAGCCAGCCCATCCCTAGGGGCATGACTTTTTATACCTTTCTACGCTAACTAAACTACGCAAAGGAAAGTTTTCAGAAATCTTCGACGTCCCATTGGCTGAGAGTGACAAGTGACATGTCACCCACTTTTCAAAACTTCTATTAAGTCACTTTTCTTAGAGACCATTGTCCCTTCCGAGTGCAACCAGGAGCTTCCTAGGATTGCAACATTTGTATAAAGTCGTTCTCGCAGCGTCCATTGACTTCCAATTGACTTCCGCGGATGCCAAGTTAAGGGCTGACAAAATGTTCTTTTTCGACCTTGGCCATGTCCGACAGAATGATGATAGCACGTCAGTTTTTGCTTTGTGAACACAGCTTTTGACGAACAATTTATTTCAGAATGGGCGTCTCAGCACTTTTGCAGAAGTAAAATTCAGCATTTTGTAGCTCGGGCAGACTAGGCCCAAAAGCAGACAACTTATGTTTTCTAGTATAAAACAAACACAAGAAAAGTATTAATGTAAGAAATAATGTAGATTCTGTATCCACCCCAAGATTTAGTAATCGATTAACCCACCCGATTAATCAAAAGTTACCTAGCCAATGCAAACAAATAAAGCAGCGTTTATATCTACCAGTCTCCGTTAATCCATGAGACTTATATGCACTTAGAATAGTAGAAATGACATCACACAGACAAGGAAAAGCAAAACAAGCACATGCTTCTTTTAAGTTTGCAGCAATTAGTAATGACAAAAACGAAAACAATAAATTATTTTATTATTTTGTACGAACAAAAAGATGCAACAATTATGCACGTTTATGAGCACACATGTTAGTCCCCCCATGTGTAAAGTTTAATCTAAGTTGTATTAGCACAACATATCACAAATCATTAATATTATTATTCATGTTATGAAAATGTGACTTCACGAGTTTAAACAAAATTTTGTTTTCTATCTCGCTCCATCAACTCCCTCATCTGGTGATTAACAAATCACCACACCAGCACTCAAAATTTTGATAATTTAAATTTCTAAGAAATCGATTCAAATTCATTTGTATCAGTAAACCTAAAAGTCTGTTTCTGCATAATCTTTGGAATTAGCATAACGCTCTCTATGTAACTCCTGTAATTCGATCTCTCTTTCTTCTTCTTTTCTAAGTTTATAGATTCTTTTCTTTTCTTTCAACTGTTTCTTTCTTTTATGTAACAAACAACCTATTTTGGTCAAAATAAAAATGAATATTATTATAATCAAAGGTGCCAGAATCTTGCCAAGAATTGAACTTCCGATATCATGAAACCAGTTTTTAATTGCTTGAAACCTTTTTGAAAGTTTCCCTGTAAAATCATCTTCTTCTAAAGGAATTATCTCTGAATGCATTTGTGTAATATTCTTAATATACATTTCAATATTCTTACTTTCGTCAGGTATATATGTACAACAATGTTGTACATGTAAAATGCCACAGACTCCTCCCTCTTTTGCTAGGAGTATGTCTAAAGCAAGGCGGTCTTGAATTACCATGGATCTAATTGCAATAACTTCAACATTCACTAATTGAAACCCATCAGCTGTGTCAGTTGATAATCTATCAACTATAGTGGACAATTTCCTGATTCTCCCTGCATTTAGGGTTATACCAACAAAAGGTATTACAGCTTGAAAAATATCTCCCAGAACTTCAGTAAAAGTTTCTCTTTTAACTCTATTTACATAATTATGAATTTTAAACAATCCTTCTGAATCTCTGTCAACATGAAACACTTTAGGAAAAACAATTCCTACATAACAAGTTCCATACCAGTGGTCTGGAAGGTTGTAGTAGGCTTTGTCGCCACAAACAAAATAAATCCCAGGAAAGATAGGATCTTTTCCACCTTTGAATCCCCAACCTCCCAAAATCTGATAAGTATCTTCACAGTTACTTGCACCTACAAAATAATTATCAAAAAGTGTATTATCTCTTCTAATGCAAAGCTTTCCACTAACTGGTTTGTCTATGTGAATTGCCATATTTTCAAGCATTTTGCCATTTAACTTTTCATCCTCTTTCTGCCAGAAACTTGACTTAGTCTGCTTGACTAATTCATTCCTCTTATAAATTGCTCTTCTCTCCTCAACCATATTCAAAAATTTCTTTCCTTCAGCACTTAATTTGCAAGTTAGATTATTTTTATAAGCATACTCATAAGTAAGTTCGTTAGTAACAAGGAAAAATTCTCTCATTTGTTTTGCTTTCTTATGCTTATTTAAAGCATTATCAATCTTAATATTTGCAAAAATTTCATCATAATTTGAATAGTAATATTCTAAACGTCCAGTTTGATAAAATAAACTAGTTAATACACTACATGTTACAGCGTAAGTGAGAGGAAGCATATTATATGTTACTCCCTCAGAAACAGAAGCAGGTAACTTAACGCAGACGTAGCAGTCTTTTGCATCCATTACCTTAACATATTCACTCAATAGCTTTGTGAATGTATTACTTGAAAAATCACCAATTGATTTATCTTGATGAATGTTAGGCTGATGATCAATAACTTTTGCAGACGTACTATGTTTAGTTTGGCTAACCAGAGCTTTGCTTGTTATATTAACTTTGTGTAATTCTCTATTCATCTCCAAAGGAATAATCACAGCTAAAACCAACCAGAGCAGAATTAAAATGAGCAGACACACCAGAGTCATCTTACAGCATCTTTTAAAAACAGAACACTTTGAAGTGCTCTCCTTAACATAAGGCATTTTTGGTTAATTTTAGCCTAAAAAAAAAATAAAAAATAAATTTTTAAAATTCTTCTAAATTTTTATTTACACCCCCCTTTTAAAATATATATATTTTTTTTTTTAAAACCCTAGACAAGATTTCTTCGACCTTATGTCATACATACGTTTTCTTCAACTAAACAGTTTTTCTTCGACCTTGTGTCAACTAACAAATTTTCTTCAGCCTTTTGCCAATTTAATATTTCTGTACTTCAATCATTGTCACTAATTTCTTGTATTTCGTTTTCTTCTTCACTACTATCATATATGTCAATAACAGGTGGAATTACTAAGTAAGTCCACTCAGGAGACTTGTATTTTTGGTTTGGTCTTATTATTCTCTTCCCTTTTCTCGATATCACTTCAATTTTTCTTCCAACTCCAACTTCTTTTCCAGGACTCTTTTGACTACTGATTTCTTCAACTTGTTCTTTTGGTTTCTTGATCAATCTGACTCTCAATCTTCCACCTGGCCAGTAATCTGCTTTTCTCACGTACTTCTTCTTTGGTTCAGAATTATTTGATTCTGACTTCCAAGTTCTTTTCTTTCTGTTTTCACTTTCACCATCCACTTCACTTTCTTCAGTTTCGTAGTCTGAAATTTCAATTGACTCAGGAACTTCTCTATTCGGCAATTTCACTCCTTCAGGAACTTCACTTTGTCTTCCATCACTGGTACTCGGTAATTCGTCTTCCTCCTCTTCCTCAATTACCCCCAACTTCCCAGATTTCGGATTTCTGTCCCTTACTTCAGAGTTTGTTCTCTGCCTTTCGATACTCTCCTGGTCTGAAACTTCTTTTTGTTCTACTTCTTTGTCTTCGATAGAGACAACCGAATCCTCAGTTATCTTTCCTTTTAACAGATTCTCTTCACCTTCAGAATCTATTTCAATGATTTCCAAGTCTTTTCTTGTCAAATTTCCATTCACTGGCACAGTTTCCAGATGTCGACTTTCTTGTCGATCTTCAGAATCTGGAATTATTTCACCTTCTGTTTCGCCTTCTGCTTCAGAATCAGAATCATCTGTAGTATCACTTTCAACATCAGAACTCTCAGGAGTTGGTACTGGAATAGTATGACTAGGATGAATCCAGCGTTTCAATCCTCTGCACTTTACAGCATTAGTAGTGATCAAAATTATTTGCCTAGGTTTCTGCCATCTAGGAGCTAGACAATTCCTTCTCCGATGTACTTTTGTTCTGACCCAATCTCCAGGTCTCAGATCATGTGTCAAAACCTTTTCATCTGATTGTGCTTCAGTTCCCACCTGATTAGACACAGAAGTTACCATATCAGATAACCTTTTACAGTAATCCAAAATAGCACTGTCATTTATGCTCAACAGTTTACCTACAGGTACAAAAGCTTGCCTCATAACTCTTCCCATTAAAATTTCATGAGGACTCAAACCTGTCTTTTTATCTGGTGTACTTCTTAATGACATCAAAACAAGTGGAAGAGCATCAGTCCACTTTACACCTGTTTCAAGACACATTTTTCCAATTCTGTTTTTAATTGTTCCATTTATTTGTTCAACCACTCCTGATGCCTCTGGTCTGTATGCACAGTGTATTTTCTGCTCAATGCTCAAAGCTTCGCAAATTAACTTCATCAGTTTGTTATCAAAATGGCTTCCTCCATCACTCTCAATAGTGACTGGAAAACCGTACCTTGGGATGATTTCTCTGAGCATTAGTTTTGCTACTGTAATTGAATCACAATGTCGTGTAGGGAAAGCCTCTACCCATCTTGAAAATAAGCAAACAATTACAAGCACATATTTCAAACAATTGTGTAAGGGCATTTCAATGAAATCCATTTGTAACCTGGTAAAGGGACCACCCTCTCGACCAATTATTCCTGTCCCCACCACTGATTTTCTGTTTGGATTCATTTGTTGGCATGACAAACACCTTTGACAAAAAGATTCTGCAATAGTTCTAAACTTGGTATTGAACCATGTTTCTCTGAAAAGTCTAACCATAGAATCTCTTCCTAGATGTGCTGGACCATGATATAATCTGGCCATGTCAGCAATCAAGCAATTTGGTAAGACTACTCTGCCATCTTTGTAAACCCACACTCCATCTTCTTCACGTGGTCTACAATCTGATCTTAACCACAAGTCTTTTTCTTCATCTTCTGCTTCATTTTGTAAATCTCTAATCTCATGCCATGTTTCTACAACTGTTGTTAGCATTAATGAATTTGAATCAGTTTCTTTACTCCTCTCCCGATTGTAAGAATAATTTTTCCTTGCGCAGTATTTAGCTGTTTCATCTGCGAAGGCATTTCCCTTGGAAATATAATCAGTTCCTCTAGTGTGCGCTGCACACTTAACAATGGCGATTTCTTTTGGCAACTGAATTGCTTCAATTAATCTCCTAATGAAAACTGCGTTTTTAATTGGTGATCCTGTTGATGTCATGTATCCTCTCTGTGACCAGAGTTGTCCATAATCATGTACAACTCCGTACCCATACTGACTATCAGTAATGATGGTAACTCTTATATCCTTTGATATTTCACATGCACGAATTAAAGCAATTAATTCAGCCACTTGTGCTGAACGAACTCCTTCAAGACATGATGCTTCTTCAACATCTACGACTGTACAAACTGAATATGAAGCTTTTAAGACACCTCCTTCGGATCTTAAGCATGACCCATCTACAAAGTAGACAAAATCCGATTCAGACAAAGGTCTGTCTTTGATGTCTTTTCTTGGTTTAGTGCAGAATTCCATGACATCTAAACATTCATGCTCTGTTTCAATGTCATCAACAATTTCAGAATCAGGCAGTAATGTAGAAGGATTCAGATTTAAACATCTTGAAATCGAAACATTATCTGCTCCTAGTATGATTTTCTCATACTTTGTCAATCTGCTACTTGTTAAATGTTGAGTCTTACCTCTTGTCAGCAATATTTCTACTGAATGAGGCACAAAAACTTTCACAGGAAATCCCATAATGATCCCCTCACTTTGTTCGAGGCTGATACTTGTAGCTGCAACTGCTTTCAAGCAACCTGGTAATGCTTTTGCAATTGGATCAAGAACTGCAGAGAAGTATGCAATAGGTTTCTTTAAATTTCCATGTCTCTGAATTAACACAGATAATGCACATCCTTCTCTCTCACTGCAATACAGTTCGAAATCTTTCTCATAATTTGGCATACCTAAAGCAGGAGCTTGGCATAAGCTCTTTTTCAGGTTCTCAAAAGAATCCATCTCAGCATCATTGAGAATAATTGGATCTTTTACATCTGACTTTGTCAGTCTTTGTAGTGGTTTTGCAATTACTGAAAATCCACTTATCCATTGTCGACAGTAACCAACCATTCCCAAGAACATTCTGACCTGTCTTTGTGTTCTTGGTGGTAACATTGCTTGAATCATTTTTATTCTCTCTATTGTTACTTGTCTTTTTCCCTTTGCAATTCTGTGACCAAGATATTTTACTTCTTGTTTGCAAAACTGTAGTTTTGCTGGGGACACTTTATGTCCTTCTTCTGCAAGGCGATTTAACAGAATTATTGTGTCTGTTACACAATTTTCTCTTGTCTTTGCAGCTATTAACAAATCATCAATATACTGCACTAGTGTAGACCTACCAGGTAAGTCTAGGTCTTCTAATGATCTTTTTAACAGTTCATTAAAGATTGAAGGACTTTCTGTATAGCCCTGAGGGATTCTTGACCATCCGAGGGTCTTACCTTGGAATCTGAAAGCAAAGATTTCATAGCTGTCTGGATGTAATGGAACAGTAAAGAATGCATTGCAAAGATCAATGACTGTATACCATTCAGCATCGTGTGGAATCTGAAATAGAATTACTGCTGGATTTGGAACCACAGGACAACATGGAACGACAATTTGATTAACCTTTCTCAAATCTTGTACGATTCTAAATGTTCCGTTAGACTTTTTAACTCCCATAATTGGTGAATTACAAGGACTACTCTCCATTTCTTTTAATACACTTTGCTTGATTAATTTTTCAATTATAGGTGTAATACCTTCAATTGTTTCTGTTTTCATTTTATACTGTGGAATGTTTGGAAATTCTATTCCCTGTTTCAATGTAATTTTTACTGGATCTACGTTTTTCATCAGACCCATTTCATTTCCAGTAAAATCCCATATTTCAGATTTCACTGTTTCCTTGAGTTCTTCAGGTAAATCCTTTTCTTCAAATGCAGGAAACAATTTTGTTTCTTCTGCTTCCATCATCATCATTGTCATTCTATATAAACCATCTTCCTCCATTGTTTGTAACTCAACTCCATCAGGAGAACAATATATTCTACAATTCATTTTACATAGGATGTCTCTGCCCAATAGATTCACTGGACTACTATTACAAACCACAAATCTGTGTTTGTCTCTGTAATTTCCAATTTCAACTGGTACTGGATCAGTTAAGTCAGTTTTAATTTGTTGATTACTTACTCCGACAACTTGGATGGTATCCCCAGAGAGAGGTAGGTTTTCAATTTCCACTGATCTAACAGTAGAACGGGTAGCACCAGTGTCCACTAGAAAAGTGATGTCTACATCATTAACTTTCCCATTTACAAAAGGACCTGACTGGTCAACCTCAAGAGTGGCTCCAACAATACACTCTTCCTCCTCTCTCGGGCACCGTCAGCAATAATCATCAGAATCGCTGTCTTGACTTTCTGCTAATAAAAATTGTTGTGAAGCATTTTGCATTTGAACCCTTTGCTGCTTTTGCTGTTTTTGTGGTTTTATTACCTGTTCACTTCCCTGAAATCCCACGTTTGGATTATATTTTTGAACTCCCCCACAATTCGGAAAAGGTGGTTGTGGCAATTGGTCTTGACGATTATTCACCTGTTGTTGTTGCTGTTGCTGTAACTGTCGCTGAATATTTAATTCGTTTAACCCCTGTTGCATCTGTAGCTGTCGCTGCAGGTCAACACCATTCTGCATCTGTGGATTCAATAAGGGATTCTTTAAGTTTTTAGGAGGATGAGGACACTCGTCTCTCCAATGTCCAATTTCGCCACAATTAAAACAAGGTAATCTTTGTTTCAACTCCTCAATCTTTGGGCTAAATTTCTTTGGGAAATTATTATTTTTAAACTTTCCTTGTATTTGGTTTGTATTTCCAGTTTGAACAAAATTAGTGTTCTTATTACCCATGCTGGCAATCTGTTGCTCAGCCACCTTTACTTGAGCCCACATGGCTTTCTCCTTGAGCTTCTTCTGTTTTACTTCTATTTCATCACTGCAATACTTAGCTTTTCTTAAAATATCATCTACAGATAGTGATTGCCAACCGACAATACTATTTCTGATCATTTCTCCAATTTCAGGTTTTAGTCCATAAACAAATCTATAGACAAAATGGCTCATGTCTTTTTCGTCTAGTTTTTCATAACCACTGTATTGTTTAAAGATTAACAGTAGTCTTTCATAAAAAGAATGAACTGATTCTTTTGTTTCCTGTTCTGTCCTTTCTATTTTAACCCAATCGACTTCTTTGGGTGGAATTTTGTTTTTCATCCAAACAATTACTTTTTCATAAAAATCCATTACAAGTGGATTGGAGCACCTGTTTCTTTAATTCGGTCAGGTTCTGTTTTTGGCCAACTAATCGATATTTTGCATTCTGTCCAAAGATCAGATGGAACAACAATATCAAAAAATCCATCTAGATCAATCCACAGAACTTTTGACACCTTGATAAATCTATCGACTTGCCTGTACCACTCAACTGGTTTCTCCCTCAATTTTGGAAAGTCATTTGTAAATAACAGGATGTCCTGTCTCGATCAAGGGACATGAACATATCCTCCACCTGCAATTTCTCTAATTGGAAATTGTTTTGACAATTTTTCCAATCTTTCATCTTCCTTCTTTTTCGTCCATTTTACTCTCCACTTATTCAGTTCTCCTAGCTTTTTGATATAGACAATCAAATCTTTTATATGAACTATTCTTCCCATTGAGTTCAAACTCTCAATGTCACTTTCTGAAAAGTCTAATCTGTAATGCTTTGCAAAATTCTTTTGTTTGCTCACATCAATTTCAAGTTCAGCTGCTAGATCCTCTAGTTGATCATATTTATTTTTTGTTTTCCATTGTATGCTTTTACAAATGAACAGTAGTTCATCATCTCGGTAGTAATTTAAACTATCTGGTCCGATTGTTCCAATTATTAATTCTTCAATATTCGCTTTTAATTTGGCCACATCAAGTTTTGGTGTGGTTACCCTGACTTCAGGACTCCCTATATCTGATATAGCACCCATTGGTGTTTTTGGAGATAAATCCTCATTAAAGGTTAAATCAGGCATTCTCGATTTAGAAGAGTTTATTTCAGATAAGTCTGAATAAAATTTTTCAGCAGCCTTTTGAATTTCTGTATTTAAAGGAATAGTTAATCCAGTTTTGTTTGCTTCCTTTTGGTCAAATACAGGCTGAACAGGACCAATCGTTACTGGAACTGTCACAGCTTCCATGCCTTTTGTCATTCTTTTTATTAGTTCTTCTTTAGATCTTAAATATTCATTATAATCAACATCTTCAACATTTCTTGCCTCTCTTGTATAATCTTTTGGAGCTTCTCTTGCTCTAGGAGCCATTGTAAAATGTCTACCTTCATTTCGAGCATTCTCGAATTCTGATCTTCTAGGAGTTTCAATGATTTCACAATTATTCGGATAAAGTTTAGGAGCTTCATTAATTGGAGGTGCACTCGGTGAAGTTTCAGTAGAAACCACCGGAGTAGACCATGATCTAGGAGGTCTCAAAGGCTGATTCTTTCTAGCAGTTGTATATATTTCTTCCATAACTGCATCCTCAGATTCACTTTCCATAGATTTCCCTGTAGGAGTACCCATTACCATTTCCTGAATTAAATACAATCCTTCACTCATGTTTCCCTGTCTCCACATTCGCAATCTATCTTCATGAGTTTCTCTTCTCCAAGGTGGATTTTTAGAAGGTCTTTTAATTCCACTAGCTTCTCTTTGTAACTGATACATCTCGTCTTCCCACTCAACTAAAGCTTCAAATTGAGTTGGTCTCGGTTTCGGAACAAGAGCGTTCATTTTCTCTCGTAAATTTCTCAAGACTTTTACATTAAATGAACCATCATCAGGCCAAGTTAAAACACCGTCGTTCTTAGTATAGCGTTTCCAACTATCGAACCATAAGACAGTATGATATCCATATTCACCTTCCATATACGCTGCAGGTGTTTTATACTTATGAAGTAGTTTACCACCTCGCGTTTCGATTTTCTTGTCAGGTGAAAATAAATTCTTAAACTTCTGAAATAATGTTGGCTTTTTCTCAACATGTTTAAAATGATAACTCATTTTTAAGAGTTAAATCTAATTCACAAAATCGTTCGTAAAATATTTCCGGGATGTTCCGCAAAACAACCAATCCGTGCGCGAAACACACCAACAAGCCAATGACAGTTGAGCTATGTCACTTTTCTGCTCAACCAATAAAATTGGGATTTTTCTGAAGGACCAATCAGCTCACAGGTCGTCAGAGATTCAAGAGCCAATCAGAATATAGCTTGTGACGTAGGTCACCCAATCCCAGCGCGGCTCTGTGACGTACACAGCAGCTGCGGTTTCTCGTTTCTCACTCCTGGCGCTTACCCCTCCTTCACAAAATCTTTTCACAGCGCCATTTTAAGGACACTTTTCAGTGTAAATTAATTCTTAACAATGACTATAAGGACAACATCTGTTTGTTTCACTATTTAGGATAGTTTACATACATTCAAGTATCCACACTTCGGAATAGACGGCGCTATTCACACTAAGGATAATATTCAATTGTCAGTAGAGTAACCCTTACCCCACCCTTCTAACACGTATAATTATGAACTCGCTTTGCTCTGAACCCACCGCGAAGTGAAAGTTCTAAGAGTTCCACTTGAACATAAAATACAATTCAAACTCGCACTTTCACACTGAAAATTCCCTAATTTCAAACACACATGAAATCCGTACAGGACTCTCACCTGTTTATAGAGATCATGCACCGTTAGCAAAATAACGACGTTATCCGTACAGGGCTCTCACCTGTTTATAGATATGAAACATGTATCCGTACAGGACTCTAACCTGTTTATAGATAATCATGCACCGACGCAAATTTACCCTTCACTCAAGCTCGGATATAACTAATACTCTTATCACAGTGAGTTTTATGGAAGGCGCTTTGTCCCTATTCTCATGCTGCTTTAATTTCTTAGAAAACCCTCACTATACAAGATTCACACCTAGCCCTAAAACTGTGCTGCTCGGCGACAACACTATGGTACACGGCGATACCTCTTGTGATACTCGGCGATATCACTACAAACAGAACAGATGGCTTGCGTGACTAATTTCTCGCCACACAATCTATACCGGTATAGCTTACAGATAGCACGAAAAACGAACTCAACATGTGTTAAAACATCGATCCTATTTCCATACCTTAACGTTTTAGTAACCCTTAGCAACCAACATATTACCTTGGTTACCCTTAGCAACCATCAATTTCTGCTACCAGAGAATTGATCCAGCGGCCTATAGAAAATATATCATAAACAACGCTACCCAACTTCATAACCTATAAACAAAATTCTATACTAAAATTTGGACCCATTTATAAACCTGACATATTTTGGGCCTACTGAATCAGGTGGTCAGATTAAATCTATATATACATTATCTACAAACTATATACACTTTTATACATCTGTGGAAAGAATATTGTCATTAGAATAAAACCTAACCATTTAAACGACCACCATTGGCGACGTGATCTAGCTAATAGTAACCTACACTCCTGAATAACCAAGACCAGCTTGTTTGTCAAAAGTAATATTTTATTTACTAAATTATGGTATATAAGTTGATAGTTTTATAAATGAATTTTATTAGCAATAAAGCAAGCATGATTGTAAAGAAACATTAGAAAAATACAATTTAAGCAAGTGAATCAAAATTAAAGTGAATATATAAAGTTTAGCATTTCTAAAACCTAATTCCCTAACTGAGCTAAATAGATAGAAATTAAAGTAAAGTTCTTTGAGGATTCTTACGTGCTCCACGCAAAGTCCGACAGCACTTCACCCTCATCGGAAAGTCAGAAAGCAGTAGCCAGCCCATCCCTAGGGGCATGACTTTTTATACCTTTCTACGCTAACTAAACTACGCAAAGGAAAGTTTTCAGAAATCTTCGACGTCCCATTGGCTGAGAGTGACAAGTGACATGTCACCCACTTTTCAAAACTTCTATTAAGTCACTTTTCTTAGAGACCATTGTCCCTTCCGAGTGCAACCAGGAGCTTCCTAGGATTGCAACATTTGTATAAAGTCGTTCTCGCAGCGTCCATTGACTTCCAATTGACTTCCGCGGATGCCAAGTTAAGGGCTGACAAAATGTTCTTTTTCGACCTTGGCCATGTCCGACAGAATGATGATAGCACGTCAGTTTTTGCTTTGTGAACACAGCTTTTGACGAACAATTTATTTCAGAATGGGCGTCTCAGCACTTTTGCAGAAGTAAAATTCAGCATTTTGTAGCTCGGGCAGACTAGGCCCAAAAGCAGACAACTTATGTTTTCTAGTATAAAACAAACACAAGAAAAGTATTAATGTAAGAAATAATGTAGATTCTGTATCCACCCCAAGATTTACTAATCGATTAACCCACCCGATTAATCAAAAGTTACCTAGCCAATGCAAACAAATAAAGCAGCGTTTATATCTACCAGTCTCCGTTAATCCATGAGACTTATATGCACCTAGAATAGTAGAAATGACATCACACAGACAAGGAAAAGCAAAACAAGCACATGCTTCTTTTAAGTTTGCAGCAATTAGTAATGACAAAAACGAAAACAATAAATTATTTTATTATTTTGTACGAACAAAAAGATGCAACAATTATGCACGTTTATGAGCACACATGTTAGTCCCCCCATGTGTAAAGTTTAATCTAAGTTGTATTAGCACAACATATCACAAATCATTAATATTATTATTCATGTTATGAAAATGTGACTTCACGAGTTTAAACAAAATTTTGTTTTCTATCTCGCTCCATCACTGTCACAAGCGCCGGTGTTGACAATTAAGTGCCGGTGCCGAACACTGGATACCACTGGCTCAAATTAAGCACTGACCTAATGTCATGTACGAATGGCAAAGGATCCTCAGATTTCTTACTGTGTCTGAATACTTAACAGGATCTGTAATGTGGACAGAGGAATAGAACTGAGAAGTAGATGATTGGTGATAGTTAGGGCACAAGACCATCATCTCTATTTATATGTTGTTCCATTTAAAACCATCAGTTTCCATCCACTGCAGGCTTTGCTAGGCTGCAGTTAAGTTTAGCACAAAAAAAAACACCAGCCGGGTCCAACACCTGCAGATGGAACGGAGTATAGTCCTTGTAAGATGGAAATCTGAGACCTTCTTCGTGAATCAAATAAAATCATGGCCTATGATAGATATTGAATAAAAGTGCTCAAATCAACGACTCCTGATGACCGCCCAGTCAACTTTCTGTCACTATGAAAAGATCCAAACTGTACTCTTTAGGGGGCCTTTCAGAAATTAGGAAAACTCTTTGGTGTCAATTCAGACATGCTGGCACTGTCTACTAAAGGAGCAAGTGGGGAACAGCATTGAAGATTTCTAATAAATATAGCATAATTGGCAGGTGATTTTCCCTCATCTGCAATGTCCAATAACTCATCCCAAAGCCATCTTGCTGTCCCATGTCTCGGGCAAAAACTTGGTATGGTTCTTCAAGATATTGATTGCAGCTGAATGCAGACTGCCTTTTCTAAGATCATGGTGAGTCAGGATAGTCCCACACAGGGCCGGGGGATCTTATCCAATTCTGACCTAGAGAGTTGTTGTTTTAAAATATGGCTTTGATACTCTTTGAAAAGAAGTCCTAGAGGGTAAAGGAAATAAAATGAAATTTTGTACCATGCACTACTACCCAAAGGTTTCTAGGTGCCTGAGAGTCTGGACTGAGAGGTGAAGACCAAGATGGAACCTTAGTTGTTAAACAGCCATGTTTTAAAACATTTTCAAAATGACAAAACATCGGTTTTAGTTTTAGGAGAAATTGGAAGAGCATTCCAGACCCTGGCGGTACCAACTATGAAACTACTTCAATCCCAATTGTCTAATTTAACTTTGTGGATGACAAAATTGAGGGCCGAAGAAGATCTGTGTTGCAGAGGGGGGCATATCTGTGAAATGTATTCTTAAAGAAGTCGTGGCCCAGGCCTTGTTGTGCCTTACAGGCAATGCAGAGAGACTTAAAAGGAATTCGTTTTTTCATGGGGATCCAGTGCAGTTGTGGTAAGAGATGAGAGACTGATTGAAATTTCGGAATTGCCAGGAGCAGACGAGCAGCTGCGTTTTGCAGAACCTACAGTTTATTGAGACTTTTAATCTGAATGTTTTAAAACAAAGCATTACAATAATCCAATTTCCATAGGATTAGGGCAGAGATGACAGCTTTTCGAAGCTCCAAAGGGATGAATGTAAAGATTTTCCAGAGGATCTTTGAGGTTAGATAGAAAGAGGAGGTTATGGAATTAATTTGACCTTCAAAAGAGAGTTTGTCGTCAAAAAAGACTCCTAGATTTTTTACCTTTGCTACCGGTGAAGGGGGTTCTCCCATCTCTACAGGCCCCCACCTTGGTGACCAAAAGGACCTGTCTTTCCCGATCAAAAGGACCTCTGTCTTCCCAGTATTTAACCTAAGACAGTTTCCTGACATCCAATTCCCCACTGTACGCATGCAATTCCGAAATCTGAGAGCTGTAGTATCTGGGTCGCCGGTCAGTGACAACACAATCTGTGTGAAATCGGCATAAGAGACCACAGAGAAGCCGAAAGTCTTAATGAGCCTAGCTAACGGAGTCACGTAGATATTGAATAGCGTAGGGCTCAAAGACAAACCCTACGGAATTCCGCTTTGGAGAGAAAAAGCCTCAGACCTAAACCTGTTATTTCTAGAAACTGCTCTCTATCTAAAAGAAAGGAGGACAAGAGATTTAGCTCCCTATCTCCGATCCCTATGGCTGCAAGACGGTCAATGAGGATAATGTGGTAAACTGTGTCAAAGGCTGCGGACAGGTCCAATAAGATTAGACCAGCCCACCCTCCCTTATCCATGGTTAACCTGATTTCTTCTGCCGCCGTGATCAGGGCAGATTCTGTACTATGTTGACTTCAGAAGCCCTAGTGGGATGAATCTAATAGATTATTGTTTGAGATGAATGTGGATAGCTGGGTTTATGGCCTTTTCTACTAGTTTAGCTAGATGGGGAAGGCGATAAATTGATCTGTATTTATTAGAGTCTTTTGCGTCAAGGTTAGCTTCCTTTAGTAGTGGGAGGATGGAGGCCCTTTTCCATTCCTTGGGAAAGTAACCCTTACAGAACATCCTATTAAAGATGTCTTTAGGATAGTTGGTCACAGTCCCCGATACCGAATAAAGAACTTTTGGTGGGCAAGGGTCGAATGGTGAACTGGACTTGGCTTGCGTAAGCAGGGCCTATACCGAGTCTGCCTCCAACGAGCTAAACTCGTTGAGACTGGACGAAGATTTGGAAGAGTGAGAAGTAATTGGACTTGTCCCTTTTTGCATGGTCATCCCAGAACTTTTTGCCTTCCTCCTGGTATTTTTTCTGACCTGGTCTTGGTGGTTGTAGGACTCTGGGCACTTTATAACTGCTGTTCAGTGTTAAAGTGCATGTTCTGTCTATGGTAAACTTGGTAAGAGTGGTCTATATCTGTTTGGCGTATTATCAGTTCCTTGTAACGTGGTATCTCATATACCCGGGGCTAGTAAATTAAATGCTACTGGTGGGCTTGTGGCACAGGGTATATTTGTGATTACGTTCTATGGTGTTTTATGGATAATACAAGGGCTATTTTTTACATTACCTTGTGTGGAGTTTCTTTTGTGGTGTGCCTAGTGTGTTGCTGCTGTATGAGTGTGTTGTACAAACGCTTTTTACCTTGCCTCTGGGATAAGCCTGACTGCTATGCCAAGGTACCAAGGCGTTGAGCAGGGGGTATCTTCAGCGTGTTACTCCCTTGCACTGACTAGAGTAGTGGGTTCTGCCTGGCTTAGGCGCATGCCCTAGTCAACCAGAAATCCCATTTCTAACCGAAGGCAATGTAGCTTCTGAGGAATTGGAGAAGTCATCTCGAGCATGCAAGTCTCCCGGATGGGGGATTGAAGTAAGATTTACTACATCAAGAGGTGTGGAAGTTATATCTTGATTTTGACTCACACTAGGGTGACAAGTAGCCAAGGAGTTAAAAAACGATTCAACCTTCTTCAAGAAAAAGACCGCCAATGAATCACAAAAGCCTTGATTTATGTCAACAGAAACATGTTTAGGCTGTCTACTTAACTTTCCTACTGTTTTAAAAAGTTCTTTGGAAACGTTTACAGATGCGTGAATTTCGGCTGTGAAGTAATTAATTTTTGCATTGAAAATTGCAGTTTTGTAATTCTGGAGGGACTTTCTGTAAGGTACTTTATCAACGGGATCATATTAGGACTTGCCATTTTCTTTCCCGCTTATGACACTCTTGTTTCAAACTTCTAAGGGTGTCGTCAAACCATGGCTCAGTCCGTGCGGACCTATTACTCTTAGAGATCTTGGGAGGGCCAGTTTGTTAAGAAGGAAGGGAGATTGAGCACCTTGGCCTCAACTGGAGCAAAAGACTCTGCATGAGTTTTAGGTGCTATGACCAGCAGGGTATCTTCTTGCTTGCAGAGACACCATGCATTCAGGAACAGATGTCTTTCAGCTGAAGTGTTGGAGCCTAGCTAAGAACAATGTTATATGTTGTGCCGTATATGCGGCTTGCACCATATGCCCAAAAAATAATACTAGTCTGTTATTACACATGCATGCATTACTTAGGGTGTTAGGATTCGGACGTGAGGGATAAGTAAGCCTCTTAAATATAGGTGACTCTTGGACCAATGGTAAATGAGGTGATAGAGTAGTTCTAGAAGGTCACAGACCCACACACGTATGGGTCTTTGCAACAAGCAATTCAGGAGACAAAGGGCATGCCTTAACCATCGGATGTCCTTTACCACAGTTATCAGACTTTCCAACACCACACATAAAATCAGTTGTAGCAACCTCAATATAGGGCGTTTTTATTGGCACTAAAGATTCTAAGGGCTTTAAGGCAGAGGTTCATCTGCCTCTAAGCAATGACTCCATTCTCTTCCCCAACCATATAACATTAGTCGTATGCAGATGGGAGTTGTTTCTCCTCCGTTCGGAAGAAATTCCTGTGGATTATCGCAAGCATGAAACCAGATTTTATTTCATCAAGTTCAAGGAAATGTCTCTTGCTCGCCTACAGAGAACAGATAACACCCATTTACCACAGCTACTGGGAAAAGTGGCAACTGTGCTAAGCAAAGGTTCATAGAAGAGGAATCCACATCAGAATGGGGGAAAGAAGTATGTTCTCCATACATTCTCATACCAAAAAGGGATGGTTCACTACAACTAATCAGGAAATAACTAGGCGCATACTCTGCCTTTCAGGATGTCTCTCCAAGAAGCATTTCCTTTTATGTTGCAATGGGTCTTCAGAACAACACTTGTTTTGAAGGACACACATACACTTTCTGATTCATCACGCTCATTGGCAGTATCTGAGGTTTGTGATGAGTAGCAAACATTATAAATTTATATGTTCCCCATTTGGGATAAAGTCTACTCCAAGAGGCTTTACAAAATGTCTGGAGTTGTGGATCATTGACAGTGGCAGCCTACATCTGCATGAAAGGTTGGCAGAGCTAAACATAAACGCAAAAAGCTATTAATTTGTTCCACTGTCTGGCTAGAGGATAAGCGGTACAAAGTTCCACCTTCAATCACAGAAAGTACATGAATTCCTTGGGGGCTACCCGAAAATGTAATGTAGCAAAAGCACATTTATACAGAAGTTTGAAGTTAGGCATTTCTGAAGATGTTTGCTAGATGTATCAGTTTCTGACTGTAAGGAAGGATGCAACTGTTGGATGTGATAGCTTCATAAAATCACGGATGCCATACATGTGCCCACTGCTAGAGTGGCTTTCACAATAAAAGTCACAAACAAGCGGGTCTTGGTAGGAGCTAGTGTTGGTATCTCCAAGGTTTCAGCACAAATGAACAGGGTCTTACTGGCCTACAGGGCAATCAGACAGTGACTGACAGGCTGGTCTGACCTGTCAGTGTATGGGCCAGTTTTTTAACTGTTGTGGGCCTTTTGAATGGTCTGCTGTGCCAGTTGCACTATTGATTTCCCTGATAATAAAACAAATATTGTCTGCAGCAAACTCAAATCCATGCATTCTTCCATAGCTTTCAAAACACATATACAGTGTATCTTTATAAATGTAAAACTGCCTCAATTTGGAACCGAGACCACATTTTTAGCTTTCTAATTCACTAAATGGGGACTTGGTTTATTTTGGTGCCCGCCCTATTTTCTATCCCAGTCTTACCCTTGAAAATGTACAATGATATATATATATATATATATATATATATATATATATATATATACGCAAAGCTAAACCCTGAACAACCTCCAATCCACACGGACCGGCGAAGCAGGAGACGGACCACAGGATCTGGCAAAACGATGTTATTTATTTTCAGGTAAAATCAGCAATGACGCGTTTCGGGCTCACGAGCCCTTGTTCATATATATATATATATATATATATATATATATATATATATATATATATCCAAGCTCACGTGCAGAAACACAGACCTCACTCACGGGGATACTGGTCAGAAGCCTTTATTTTCCTAACAGCAAGCTTCAAATAGCAGGGAGACCCAGGAAAAAGTCCATGAATTGTCCTGTTTCGTCTTGTGCATCCTGACGCGTTTCGAAGGCTCCCGCCTTCTTCTTCAGAGGACGACGAACTGATTACAGGAGGGAGGCAGGATACCACTTCCTTTAAATTAAATGACACGCCTCTAGATAGGCTGGACTATCTCCGCAGTGCCTTATGGAACTAGTAGTCCTGCTATGGATTTATCACATATAGCGTCTTTTTTCATTGAGTCCTCCGCTGTAGTTCAAAAGCAATTGGCTCTGATCCCCTCGCCAGCCAAGCAGCGTCGCGGTGATAGAGCAGGGGACGGATGTATATATATATTTAATAACCTTGTCCAACTTTGTACGCTGATTGCAAGCAAATAGATCTATTTTCCCACTGCGGCATGCTCTTTGTAGGATTATACATCATTATGACGGCTCTTCGCATTTTTTATTATTCCCCGCATCTCATTATCATATTCTTCTTTACTATAAGAAAGGTGCTGTTATACAAATGAACAAGGGTGGAACAGTCGCTTTCTGTCGATGGTCAGACCATTTACAGATCCACAGGTGACCTTAGCCACAGATGCATTCCATACAGGTTGGGCGGACATATGCATGTCTTGTCAATGCTAGCCGGGTAGTCCTTGAAAGAGACACAACTATGAAATCCAAGATGTGTGCACTCCTTTGCAAATGGCATACAGATATGGTCCGAGATAATTTTGAAGTTTTTAATGAAGCCTTGGATGTTTTATTCTTGGACCCCAAAAATACTGAATCCACATACCTTTGGAGTCTCATCAACATTGCCTACAACAACCTGCATTCACAATCAACTATCTACTCACTGACACACCCACCCTGTTACACAATATTCTCTCTCAGTAACAGACTTTGCATCCTTCGTTTAAATCACAATTTGAAGTGAATCCCTGGATATACTCTTATTTGCGCCACCTCCAACCACTCTAGACCCCAACAATGCCATTCTGCTGAGCTCACACACTTCGCAAAGCATCACCCTCCGAGCACATTACCCTTAATTAAATTTGCAAATCCATCATGGGCGTCATTCGACACTTTCTAACTTCAAACAATCACACCTCTAGCTCTCTCTACCCACTAGAGGTCTCTGTATAAAATATTGGTCTAATTACAAAGGCAAGCACGTCTGCGCCCGTCCGTGACCCTCCGCGACCAGCGCCAGGAACCCTGGACCTCTGCCTGCCAACGCTACGACCCAGCAGCACTCCACGCACTCAACCCAGGCCGCAACAACAACTGCAAGCCAGCAGCCACCCACGGACCCTCCAGCTGTCACCGCTGCCGGCACACTTGCAGCACCACCAAGAACACGGACCCAGCACAACCCACCTACAAGAACACAACCAAACTGAAGACGGTGCAATGCATCCTCCTCAACTTCCGATCCCTCCACAAACACGCCACCGAAATCTGAGACCTCCTCGACAGCACCACCCCAGACATAGCGTTCTTCACCAAAACCTGGACCAACACCACCTCGGGACCAGAAATCGCCATCGCCATTCCCCAAGGATACAAGATCTCAAGGAAGCACCGCCCCACCCGCCCTGGAGGAGGAATCGCCATCGTTCACAAATCCACCCTCCGCCTGAGCACACTCCACGACGAGCCCACAGACCTGATGGAACACCTTCACTTCAACATACTGGCCAGCTCTACCACCACCTTCTGAGGAACCCTCATCTACCGACCCCCTGGACCCTGCGGACCTTTCGCCAACTCCATCACGGACATCATCTCCCCTCAGGCCATCGCATCCACCAACTACACCCTGCTGAGAGACTTCAACTTCCACCTTGACAACCAATCGGAACCCAGCACCACATCCCTCCTGGAAAACCTCCACAACATTGGACTCCGGCAGATCAGGCCGAACCCATGCACTCAGCAGGACAAGCCCTCAACCCCCTCTTCACTACAGGAAATTCCATCACCTTAAGCCACTTCACCGAACTCCCATGGACTGACCACTTCACCTTCAGAATCCCCACCATCCACAGACACCAGCACCTGCTCCCACGAAACTGGACCAAAATCAGACGACCAGCTCACTTCCTCACTCAACAATTCCACTCCAACCATCGCGGAAAACGACGACCCAAAAACCGCAGCCCGAACCCTACATAGATGGATCTCGGACAGCGCCAACACCTTAATCCCCTCAAGAAAAACAACAACACTCGTGCCAAGAAAGCCAGATGGTTTACCACCGAACTTTGAGAGTCCAGACACACTTGCCGCCACCTCAAAAAGGCCTGGAGGAACACCAAATCCACAGAAGCCCACATCACCTTCAAAGCCGCCACCAACGCCCACCACCAACTCATTAGAGAAATGAGGAAAAAAGCGATTGAAGACAGAATCTCCACACACGCGCACAACAGCAAAGAACTCTTCAACATCATCAAGGAGTTCGCCAAACCCACCAGCGAGTCTACTAGCATCCCTCCCTCACAAGACCTCTGCGACAGACTCAGCACCTTTTTTCCACCACAAAATCAAGAGCATCTATGACAACTTTGAGGAAGACAACCAACACACTGAACCCTCACCAACTACCCCGACACCCGGAAGCCAGCGATTGACAACTGGACAGCCCTCACTGCCGAAGAGACACTGAAGACAATTAAGTCAATCCACTCCTGGGGCCCCACGGACCCCTGCCCCACCACATCTTCAACAGAGCCGCCAACACCATCGCACCCTTGCTCCGCCACACCATCAACCGCTCCCTGGCGACCGCCTCATTCCCAGACAACTGGAAACACGCAGAGGTCAACCTCCTCCTTAAGAAACCCTCGGCAGACCACACAACCTCAAAAACTACAGACCCATCCCCCTGTTCCCGTTCCCAGCGTTGTCATCGAGAAAGCCATCAACAGCAAACTCGCCACATTCATTGAAGAGCACAATATCCTTGACTCCTCCCAATCTGGTTTCAGAAAAAAACACAGTACGGAAACCGCCCTCCTCGCCGCAACAAACGACATCGGCACGATACTGGACAAAGGAGTAACAGTAGCCCTCATCCTCCTCGATCTCTCAGGGACGTTCGACACAGTCTCCCACCGCACCCTAATACGCATACTCCAAGACGCAGGAATCCAGGACAAGGCCCTCGACTGGATCCGCTCCGGCAGAACGCAGCGGGTCAGACTCCCCCCCCCCCTTTTTTCTCGGACCCTACACCTACCACCTGCGGAGTCCCCCAAGGTTCCTCCCTCAGCCCGACACTCTTCAATGTCTACATGGCTCCCATCGTCAGAACCTAAGGACTTAACATTGTGTCATACCCAACTCATCCTCTCCCTATCCAACGAACTCAACACTGCCAGACACAACTTTCGAGAAGGCATGGAAGCCGTCACCAAATGGATGAAAAACAGCTGCCTACAACTAAACACCAACAAAACAGAAGTACTCATCATGGGCCCAAACCCCGATGGGTGAACGACACCTGGTGACCCCCGCCCTCGGAAACCTGCCAATCCCCACGGACCACATGCGCAACCTCGGAATCATCCTTGACTCCAAGCTCAAAATGGACCACCAGATCAACTCCGTCTTGTCCTCCTGCTTCCACACCCTCCGCCTCCTAAGTAAGACCTTCAAATGGGTCCCCCCTGAACACAGAAAGACCGTCATTCACGCCCTGGTCACCAGCAGACTCAACTACGGCAACGCACTCTATGCCGGAATAAACAAAAACCTCACCCGCAAGCTACAGAACATCCAGAACGCCACTGCAAGACTGATCTTCAACCTGCCAAAACACTGCCACATCTCCCAGTACCTGCACACACTCCACTGGCTCCCCATCGAGGCTAGAGTCACCTTCGAGATGCTCACCCACGCACACAAGGCCCTCCACGACACCAGACCAGCATACCTGAACAGCCAACTCAAATTCCACGCACCCCAAAGGACCCTACGATCAGCCCAGCTCTCTTACGCCGTGGTCCCCCGCACCAGCAAGACCAGATCGGGACGCCACTCCTTCTCCTGCCTCGCGGTCAGAGCCTGGAATGCCCTTCCGCTCCACCTCAGACAGACATCACTCCCCTTCTTCGCAGGAAACCTCAAAACCTGGCTCTTCGACAGACCTTATCCTTGATGGGCTGGAACCTGCACCCCAACCCTAGCGCCTTGAGACCCTTTTGGGGGAGTAGTCAAGCTTAACAAACGCCTGATTGATTGGTTCTCCCAGAGATTTACTTTTGGGCCTTCTCCTTTTCTCTCTCCACACTGCCTTTCTCTGTGTCATTACTGGATTAGTTTTCCCATTAAAACCTTCACGTATTTTACCAGTAGCAAATATACAGTTGTTTTACTGCTGTTCATCACTGGCTGGTACCACATTCCTTCATGCTGAACTCACTTAAGACCGGCATGCTCTCCCTTTTTTGTGTTATAAATATCACCTAGCCTAAAGCCACCCACCACCCGCCAGATCCCCAGACTTTTCCCTCCTGTGGTAGAACCATAGGCATCCCGTACAGGCACTCCAGGGGCATGGAGCCCTAATGTACTGCCACATTTACTGCTGCAAGGTATTACATTTTTTGTATTTTTATTAAGGAACTCCACAGCACAACATGTAATAGGAGAATGTAAATTAAAACTAACTCAATTGAGCAATAACTCTGAATCAAAATACTCCTCTTCCACCCTCATGGAGATGAAAGATGAGTAAGTGTTCATGGATGCAGGGGAAGGTCAACACAATGCTAAAATTAAAGGGAATCCAATGTATAATTATTTAGAAGGACCCAGCTGAATTTGGACACAATATAATACGGCTATCTCGAATTAATCAAAACTACAATGTAAGTTCACGTGTGGTCCAGCTTCCCACTTCTAGCAACTAGGAAGCCCCAGATATACTGAAGCTGTATGAAAATGTAAGTCTTGCCCGCCCATATCACTCTAGTCTTAGCAGTGATCCACATTGAAGCTTCAAGACGGTTTGCCAACTTTTAACAATCTGCAATGCTTGCCATCTCTTGTGGGTCAAGCCTTTGTAGTAGTGTCCCAGCAATCCACCTCTTGCATTAATCTTTAAAGGTATGTCACAATGCAGTTCTTGAAATCCTTGCATTCTCAACCATTTTTCCCTGTGGCCTGACCTACGTCCCAAGATTGACAGCTTCTGATCCAGATGCCGAACCTATTTCTCAATGTGTTCCACCTTCCCTTTAGTTTCATCCTAACTGGTTTGCGTCATTTAAACCTTATGGTCCATGCAATTGGTGGAGGTCCTTGTTTTTTTTACAACTGACTGTGGATCAAAAATTCAACCAGAGTAAAAGAAACCAGCCAGGCAGAGTCACATAGCATCTCAGGATCTTAATGGCGCTGTTGACTAGAGGATAGGCGAGGGGAAATAAAAGTATCCAAATGATCTTTTGCATTTCTCCGTATATGCTCTTAAGGAGCTGTGATTGAGCCTTAGGAATAGTCTGCGGATATTGGAAGTGAGGCCGGTTCTGCTAGCCACACAGGCCTCCCCACACATTCTTTCTGAACACAGATAACACCTTGGGTCACATGGTGGGGCAGTCAAAACAGATTAATTGATCCTTACACCAGAGATACACAGCACTGGCTGCACCAACAAGGGTGAAAAACTAAAGCCTGTCTCCAAAGAAAGTGTTATAATGCACTGCATTTACTATGATGCATTGGGCAAACTGAGTTCTGGGATGTGAGGCAGTGTGCACTCACCATCCTTCTGTTTGAAAAGGCTCCCTTGAGCTAATGAGCTGACAAGCTCTGGTTGATGCACCTGCGCTCAGCGAGTGATCCAGAGACGTGAGAAGACTTTGGGCATCATTTCTAGCACCCCCAAAAAGAATGTGTTGCTCTCTACTGAAGAAGGACAACTATCCTGAAATGCATGTCTAGAGATACACAGCACTGGCTGCACCAACAAGGGTGAAAAACGAAAGCCTGTCACCAAAGTAAGTGTTATCATGCACTGCATTTACTATGATGCATCGGGGCAAACTGAGTGCTGGATGTGAGGCAGTGTGCGCCCATCCTCCTCCTGTTTGAAAAGGCTCCCTTGAGCTAATCAGCTGACGAGCTCCGGTTGATGCACCTACGCCCAGCGAGTGGTACAGAGACCTGAGAAGATTTGGGCAGCATTTCCAGCACCCCCAAAAAGAATGTGTTGTGCTCTACTGAAGGACAACTATCCTGAAACACGTCTAGAGATACACAGCACTGGCTGCACCAACAAGGGTGAAAAACGAAAGCCTGTACCGAAGTGTTATCATGCACTGCATTTACTATGATGCATCGGGGCAAACTGAGTGCTGGGATGTGAGGCGGTGTGCGCCCACCCTCCTGATCCTTACACCAGGGTTTCCTGCTAGCATTACTGGTAACACCAGTGGCATGGCTAGTGGCTCTGATTCAACTTTGTCGTATTCGACCCACCTCCTGTTTCTCCCAAGTCTAGATGACCTGAGGGTGGATTACCCCATTGTCTGATTATCCAGATCACCAACGCTCCACTGCCAAGTTGATCAGGTCTGAAGCAGTCTCCACATTGCTGCTCATTGGGAAAGGAGGTATGTGGCACCGCTGCTCTTCCAAAATGTGAACTCACAGGTTACCACAGCATCTAGCAACATTCATGTCCCATTGGTTTTGTTAGTCAGTTCTCCACTCTTTCGAGTCTACCATCAGCCGCAGAAATGGTGGAACAGTGGAGATCCAAAGTAGGCATTAGCACAGTAGCTCAGCAAGGTATATCCTATGGCTTCTTGTTATAAATATTGCAAAGATCCTCCAGTTTATACTTTGCTACACAGCCAAAGCATTGAAAAATTAATTAATGCTGAGTAAACTAGATTTGTGTTCGCAGACCTTCCTCAACATTAGTTCTCTCCTTTGGATAAGTTTTTACACTTTGCTACCCGAACTTCATACAGTAGTCCAATGCACGCACCCCACATTGCTCATGTTATAGTAACCAAGCTGGTTTACTTTTCAAACCAGCCCATTTTCAAGATAGTGATACTACTATTTAAGTCTGTCCGTGACACCCTAGTTACCTGTTGATACCTTAGCCTGATATACTCCCATCCTCAGTTTAAGATCAGCCAACCAGAATGTTCTATCTCACCATTACCGCTACGTGCCCAGTGTGGGTTTCAGTTAAAAAAATGTGGCCATCTCACTGGGGTTCTTTTTCACCAATTATGCAGGCAAGCCTGTCTCTTTTTTTATTTATTTAAAGACCTTTATTGCACATGTTGCATTTGACACAGCACATAGCCTACAACCTCTTTGGGCCGGCTGCAATAAGTGTAAGTTGTGCTCATTAGTTGGTAGGATAACAAAGCCGTTGTGGCCGACAACCCTGGGGTCCGGCGGCGTGATAGGATAAAGCATGTGCATATCATACCTAGAGCAGCTCGGGTAACAGTCAGGCCTATGATTTTTACGTATTTTTATATGATAGTGAATCTCCGGTGTCATGGATATGCGATCAGCAGTCCATGAACATCTATGGTTAGCATCCACTAGCAACAGTAAACAGCCAGATCAGGAACACAAAGAAGCACAGGTCTGTCGTATGTGATACTGCAATACAACAAACAGTTGGAGCAATGATGTGTTGCATCAGGACATAGAGGCAGTCGCATTCGGCAGCGGTAAGTGGAAGCAGCCGTATCCCGCACGCCTGGTGCCTCAGCGTGTGTGCCATTCTCCAGCGGTGGCAGTGCCGCCATGGTGGCCAGAGGTATATGTCGTAACGTAGGACCATTGGTGTGTTTTCGGAGAGCGCGTTCCTGAGTCACTCCTCTCAAGTTGTGTGTGACGTGTCTCTTATCACATGAATGAAGTGGAATTTGTGAGTGTCAGCGGAGGCGTAGGTATCTGTATCACATGTGTATTTTACTTAGCGTCTAACCAGTTATAATAAAGGTCTTGCTTTGCAAAATAGAACTAACATAGAAACTGAAACGTGAACCTTGACAGGGGGAAACGGGAAGAGAAGGGCTGTCAAAGGGGTTTGCGTAAGAGCAGGGGGGGAGTCGCAGCAATAGGTAGGGTCTGGTGGTACGGGGTTAGGGCGAGGCGAGAGAGCAGCAGGGGCGCGTAGGGGGGCCACTACATGGGCGTCTGTGCGGTGTCTCCGGGGTGGGACAGCCGTGCCTGTCACGCACAAGGAGCGGGACGCGGTTTCGTTATGTGGGAGATGGAAGGGTCGCGAAACTGCGCGATTGAGTTAGGTGTGCAGTGGAGCACCAGTGGTTCTGAGTGTGAGGGGCTGCAAGTGTGGTACAATACACGTGTGCGGAGTACAACTGCTCTACGGGTATGGGAGGTTAGGTATGGGCCACTCCTTAGAAGGAAGAAAAAGAAGGGGGGGGGCAACTGTTACCAGAGTCCCTTGAGTGTCTCATGTCTGTGAATTAGTGCGGGTGTGGGCTACCTCAGGTAACCCCTCTGTCTAGGTACGCCTGCTGTAAGGACTTCAGCACGTCATCCCAGAGCTGGGCAATGGGGAATTTCCTAAGTCCCGCTGTTTCCTCCCGCTGTAATACGGTGCTTTCTGCGCGTGCCCAGTTGGTGAAAGACGTGAGCCAGTGTTGGATATGTGGGGGTGTGCTGGCCTTCCAGTGTTTAGTGAGTTGGCATTTGGCTGTGATAAGTCCCAGGTCCCAAAACCTGGCTGGTACCTTATTCAGTTTAGTGCGTTTATTGAGGCTTTGGATGTAGGCTTCCCACGTGTGCGGCACATTTTCATTAGTACAGAGCGTTAGCAGCGTCACGATCTCGTCCCAGTATGTCTGGATATTGGGGCATAGCCAGTCCATATGTAAGAAGTCTGCCCCAACCAGGGAGCAGCGCTGGCATGCGGTATCGGTAATTGAAAAATATCTATTATTTTGTCGGGTGATAGATAAGCGCGATGTAATATACAGAATTGTATGCCCTTGAAACGAGGGTTGCGTGGGACATTAGTCGGGCCAGCCAGCACCATTGCCCACTCTTTGTCGGTCCAGTCTCTCCCTCTATCCGTCACCCACTTTTCTCTCAGCGGCTGGGTAGATAGTTGGGTATGGGTCAGAAGGGCCTGCGCCAGCCAGTGCACTACGTGGGAGCCGTTGCCCATGACATGCAGATATTGCATGAAGAGGTGTATTGGTGGTTCTTCAGATATGTCACCCCAGGCAGTTGTCAGTGTGTGTAAGAGAGACGCAAGCAATAGGAACTGCCCAGCTGGTAGGCCCATGTCCGCGGCGAGGTCCGCAAAGGGCAGCAGGGCACCCTCCGCATAAAGGTCTCCCAGCGTCTCTACTACCGCCTGCGTCTAGCTGTCCAGTGTTGCTGCCGTCAACACTCCAGTGTCCCTGGGGGTACCGACCAGGGGGGAGTATCGGAGCATACGGTGTCGTCGCTCGCGTGAGTCTCATGCAGCGTGGAAAGCATTTGCGTGCCACTGCTAAGTGTAGTTGGGCAGGGCGGGGGGTCCGAGTCAGTGGATGGAACAGAGTGCACGCCTGTGTTTGGGTCCAGACGGTAGCATCCGTAGCAGTGTCCCCCAGATTTTTACCACACAACCAGCTTGATACCCATTGCAGTTGCGCCGCCAGGTAGTACACCTCCATATTGGGGACCGCCATACCTCCCGACTCAGTGGGCATGTACAGCTTCGCTAGCGCTACACGGGGTCGGCCTGCGTTCCAAATAAGGCCACGAATCATGACCTCCAGTTCGCGAAATATCTTGGCAGGGACGTACGTCGGGATGTTGGCGAAATAATATAATAGTCGTGGTAAGACAATCATTTTCGTCAGTGCCACGCGGCTGGGCACATTCAAGGGCAGAGTTCTCCAAAAGGCTACTTGCGTGCGGATGGAGGTGATCGCTCGCATCAAGTTGCCATCCAGTATGTCTGAGGGGTTCCGGTATATGTGGATCCCCAGATATCGGAACGTGGTGGGGTACCACTGCAGCTTCTCTCCCCCAAGTCGGATATCGCACTCAGGTGTGTCCGGGCCAAAGGGGTAGGCTCCGGACTTGGACCAATTGACTCTTAGCCCTGACATGGCCTCGAAGGTCCGGAAGATGTCAGTGAGAGATCTCGGGATATTGGTCAAATCCCGAACGTAAAGGAGTAGGTCGTC
Source organism: Lissotriton helveticus (assembly GCF_964261635.1). Lineage (NCBI taxonomy): Eukaryota > Metazoa > Chordata > Amphibia > Caudata > Salamandridae > Lissotriton > Lissotriton helveticus. Next base: position 181,994,382 of record NC_136068.1, on the reverse strand, counting down.
TGCATAAAGCGAGATCGCATGGACGCCGTCCGCCATCGGTATACACCACTCGTCCCCCTGCTCTCACATGATCGTGGCCAGAGGTTATATCGCCAGGGAGAACAGCAGGGGCGACAGGGGGCAGCCCTGTCTGGTGCCCCTCCGCACTCGGATGGCATCAGACAGCAATTTGCCAGTGCGTACTCGGACCGCGGGTCTTTGGTATAATAAGTCCACCATGTCTCCATAACCGTCCCCCAGGTCGTATTTCTCCATCACCGCCTTAAGATATGGCCACTCCACAGAGTCAAATGCCTTCTCAAGGTCCAGTACTAGGCATCCCGCTCTCGGCCAGTGTCGAGTGGCATATTCCTGTACTCGGAACAGTCTGCGGATGTTGTAAGAGGTATGGCGTGTCGGAACAAAGCCATTTTGATCGTTGTGTACCAGAGTCGGGACCAGTGGGGCCAGGCGCTGGGCTAGAGTGGAGGCAAGTATCTCATAGTCTGTATTCAGGAGGGCCAAGGGGCGATAGGAGCCCATGCGGGTGCTGTCCCTGCCAGGTTTGAGTATGGAAATAAGGTTGGCCTCATTGAGTGTAGGAGGTAGAGATGAATCCTCCGTAGCTGCAGAATAAATTTTCAAGAGCTCAGGGATGAGGACCTCCGAGCCGGCTTTATAGAATTCGGCTGGTAGCCCATCCGGGCTGGGGGATCTGCCGTTGGACAGGTTGAAGATGGCCGCGCGGAGTTCATCGGTCGTTAGCGACGCTCCGAGGTCGTCTTGCTGCGCAGCAGTCAGACGCGGCATTGGTAGAGCAGAGAGATATTCCGCTATGTCAGTTGGTAGGACTTGGCGTCGGGAGCCATATAAGGCTCAATAGTGTGTCGTGAGAGCTTCGTGAATGTGGCGTTGTGTGTAGAGTAACCCCCTCTCTTCCGTGTGGATCGCCGACACCGGGGCTGCGCGATCATCCTGGGCTACCAGCCAGGGCAGTAATTTGCCTGGCTTGTCGCCGAGGTGATACGTGCGCGCAGAGTAGGCCGCATAATTTAGGTTACGAAGGCGGTCTAAGAGGCGCGCGTGCTCTGTTTGCGCTTCCGTCAGCGGGTCGCTAGTCCCGCCGATCGCGTCTTGTTCCCGTTGGAGTAGGTCGGCTTCCAGCCGAGTTAGGTCCCCCTCGAGCTACCTATGTATGTGACCCTGTGTGCCCAAGCAGTGTCCCCTAATCACAACTTTGAAGGCGTCACATTCGATCTGGGGAGAGGATGCCGTGCCCGAGTGATCTTCAAAATATTGCGCCGTTTGTGTCATAAGGGAGTCTCTGAAGGCCGCATCTAGCAGGAGGGCCAGTTGCAGCCGCCATGTAGGGATAGGTGGGTGTGGGTGCGGGCGCTCCCAAGCTATGGTCAGGACATGCGGGTTATGATCCGAGTGTGTGCGGCCCATGTATCATGCGTCAGTGACGAGGGGAAGAAGGTCAGCGGATATCATGTATCTGTCTAAGCGCACATGTAGATCATGTGCGCCCGATTAATAGGAATAGGTACGTGTGTTGGGGTTATGTGTCCGCCATGCGTCTTGTAAATCCCATTGTGCGGCCCAGTTGACCAGCGCTTTCATCGCGCTGTGCGCCGGCGTGCCAGTGTGTGGTGGGGAGGAGCGGTCCAGTGTCGGGTCTAAGATGCAGTTGTAGTCTCCCCCCAGGATCCATGGAACACCATGCCAAGTTGCTAGTGTCGCTGACAGTCGGGTGAGGAAACTGCCCTGATCAGTGTTTGGAGAATATAGGGAGGCCAGCACCACCAGCTGTCCATCCAATCTGCCCCGGACCACCACATACCTACCATCAGGGTCTATATGAGTGCTAGCGACCGCCCAGGGAGTTCCAGGTCGGACCCACAGGAGGGTCCCGCGGGCAAAGGAGGAGTACTCCGTTGCATACAACTGCCCACACCATCTGCGATGTAATGCGCGCACTTCTGCTTTGTTCAGGTGTGTTTCTTGCAAGAGCGCAATGTGTATCTTGTGGCGTTTTAAGTATGAATATATCTGATACCGCCGTGACGGTGTATGCATACCCCTGACGTTCCAGGTGCACATCTGAATCTCAGTCATGGTCGTCGTCAAGATAAGTCCCAGTTCCAGCTTTTGCTCCCATCTCCCCATATGCAGCTCCCCCAGGCCTCCTCCCCCGCCCCACCCCAAGTCAGAGCTGCAATTGTGACATGAGATGAATCATACAGACGTGGGGGAATGAAGGAAGAAAGAACACAAGGTTCCAAGGAAGGGTAATGCAATATAAAATGCCAAATGGTCGGTCGTCTAACATGCCGCCGTCCAAACACTCAAGTGAGTTAAATAAGCGATACAATTCTAGGGGGTGTTAAGCAGTTGGTACCAATAGAGATACAACAGTATTGTTCACAAGAGGGGGTAACGTCCCACTCCGGGCCGTGGAAAGAATGCTACAGCTGACAGGCATCGCCGGGTGTCAGCCCATCCAATGCAAAGGGAGAATGTCCGTCTGTTGCAAAAGTTAGTAGGAGAGTTTGTGCGAGGGCACAAGCCTCCGGCAGAGTCCGGCTATGAGCCGCTGTGGTATCTGTAACCATATCAAGGAGAGGAGTATCGCAATGTCACATGACAGGCGTGCGCAGTGTCTGTAAGAGGTTACTCACTGCGTCTCGTCATTGCTATTATCTGCAGAGCAAGGGGGGCTCACCCTCGCCCGTCGCTGCCGAACCTCATTCACCCCAAGGCGAGGCAGAATAGTGCTGTCATGGCAGCTGTTGCTGTGTGTCGAGGCGGGAAGTCCTGGGGACCCTCCTCAGGCGAGTAGGTCTGCCGTCTGTGGCGTGACGTCGGGAAGGTCGGCGGACTGTTGAGAGTCCAGCAGTCCGTAGATGGCTTCGTCGTACCTAGGGAACACGCGTGGGCTAGCATTCGGTGCGGAGGAAGGCGCCGGAGAACCGCTGATTTCCGTGACTCTGCGCAGTGGGTCCTGCTGTTCCTGCAAGACCAGGTCCGCCGATGGGGAGCAGGTTGTCGTCTCCTGAGAGTGGTGAGGTGTGGGCGACTTGCGACGTCGTCTCGGTCCTCTTGAGCGTGACATCGTGGCTGCACCCTGTGCTTTCCGGGGCGCCTCCTCCACCCCGCCATCTAGCCAGGCCTCAACTTCCTCAGGGCTGGTGAAGAAGTGCGTCTTGTCCTGCGCCACTACCCGTAATCGGGCCGGGAAGAGGAGTGAGTATTTGAGACCCAGCTGTCGCAGCCTTCGCTTCGCCGCTAGGAAGGAGTGTCTCTGTCTCTGTACCTGGACGGTGTAGTCGGGGAAAAACATCACTGTGGCGTTGTCAATCCGGATGTCGCCAAGCTTCCTGGATTCGCGCAGGATGGCCTCTCAGCCAGTCCTCCACATGTCCTGTGGCGTCGGTCCCTTCCCATTTCTCCGGTATGCCGACCAGTCTAATGTTGTTTCTTCGTGCCCGTCCTTCCGCATCCTCAGCTCGTTCCTCTAGGAATTCCACCCTGTTGAGGAGGTCACGTACATGCTTGTCTGTTTGACTCACCCGGGGCTCCAGATCAGCCACTGCTCCCTCCAATGTTGTGGTGCGGTCCTGCAGTTTTTTGTGGTCAACCCTGAGATGGGTTAGGTCTATTGCCACACGGTCTATCTTCGTTTCTAGGGAGGTGCGAGTCTGTTGGAGGGATTCTTCCAGGCGTTCCATTACAGCTAGCACGTTGTCCAGTTTTGACGTCACGTGGACAGAATCCATCTTGGGCGGCGACTTGACTTGTTTTCCTCTCAAGGATGTGCCACCGGTCCCAGTGCGCGTCTTCACCCCCCCAGACATGGGCAAGGTGGCGTGTGAAGACGACCTCTACGCTCAATGGGGGCAGTTCCAGAGGGTAGGTTGCAGTGGTTATGTAGGTGCAGGTGAGGCGCAAAGGTTTCAGTCCCCAGGAGGCCGGCAGAGCAGTATCCGAGGGTAGGTCGCGACGGCGGCGTGAAGGTGGGTTGGTCACCAAGGCTTCAGCTCTCAGGTGTTGGGTACTGCTTGTCTCAGTCCCAACAGGAGCATCGGCGGGGTGTCCACTCAGTCCCGCCCCGCCGGTATCATGGCTAGTAATGATGTCCGCTTGGATTGGTGCAAGGTGGTAGGGCTGGCGGGAGGGATGCACAGCAGGTGTGGCAGTACAGCTGGGTAGCGTCGCGGCGTGTGGCGCAGTCCGCCCTGTGCAGCTTGCTGCGCTCCCTCACAGGAGCGTGTCTCCAGGTGAAGGCGCGCCTCTCCCAACCTCTAGGGGGGTAATCGTGTCTTTCTGCCCTCCCTCGTGGTTCTTGGTCGCTACCAGGGAGCTGGGGGTGCGGGGAGAGTCCCCACAGTCAGTGTTGCCGTGTTGGAAAACGGCAAGGGAGGCTCCAGCCACCGGTGATAGTCACCCAGCAGCCCGTCCCCTACGAGCCCAGGCACCTCACCTTACAGGGTTTGCCCTCGTGGGTAGCGTTCAGCGAGGCTGGCTCTCTGCTCGTAGCCTCTCGCAGCCCCCCCTCTGCCTTCGGGGCTGGCCACGTGGGTGCGCAGCTCAGGGGCAATCAGGTCCTCGCTCCCCGGTGTGGGTTGAGTGGGTGCCTGGGGATCGGCGCACTTCCCTCCGGTGATTCCGCCGGGGTGAGATTGCAGCACGGTCCGTTTGATGCTGCCGCAGTCGTGGCTGCTCCGAAGCGCGGCGCCGTGCCGCCGGCGTCCGTTGCGTGTAGGCGCCTCACCGCTTCGGTGGCTCCATAGGCGGTCGTGTGCCTGTGCGGGGGAGCTGCTGCTGTAGTTCCAATGCAGGGGCGAGGGGGTCGCCCGGCTCTCGCCCGTGCACGGCAAGTTTCTCTGCAGGGTGTTAGGTAGGCCGTGTCACTGGGCCTGGTGCTCCTGCTGAGGCCCCGGTCTCGCGTAGCCGGGCGCCCCGGGCCAGCCTCGCTCAGCGCGGCCTCAGGCACTCCGTCACCGCCGGTGCGGGTCCAGGCAAACAAGCAGCCTCAGATTTGGACGATGTGTGGGTGGGGGTTATCTCCAGGTCCGCCCGCAGCTGCGGCTTGAACAGGATACAGGAAACGAATAATCAGCCCAGGGAAGGGGAGCTCAGATCGGAGCTCTACCCCTCCACGTCCGTCGCCATTGCGTGCCAAGCCACGCCCCCGCAGGCAAGCCTGTCTCTTATGGGGATTACAACAGGTTTTAAGAATTGGTTCTAGATTTTAACATTGAGAACCTCCTCCTTTGGCCCACAGATGTGTAAATATGTATATTTGTGCGCATATATATTATATTTAGTCATGCTTAAAATATCTGGATCTTCTCTGTGTGATCTTCACACTATGGATTATTAATCCAAATTACTAATACTCACTTTGCTTCATGTTAACCACCCCCGTCTGTCATGTGCTGACACTGTACTTTTGTACAACAGTTATATTCGAAATGTTAGAATATAAATAAAGTACCATTTCCTGTAACTTAAGGAAAATGCTCTGGTGGGGGCAGTATGTAGTGTATGCAGGATACTACACAGTATTTAATAATCCCTCCTTCAAAGGGACTGAGTTAGTACACACAGAAAACGTTACAGCTCTGTACTATTTAAAGAAACAGGTATACATGCATTCCCAAAGAGTTTTTAAAAACCGTGCAGAAATTCTGACTCTGGGCCCAGTGCATGCTTATAAATCTACTGTCACAAAACATGCTAGGGACAGACCATGATATTGCAGAAATCAGTGTACACACAACAAGGAAATAAAGTGCACACTATTTCATATCTGTGGGATGCGAAATATAGATCTGTTTGCCACAAGCCTCTACCTATGAAATGAAACTTCGCCTCCAAGTACCGGCACTCCCAGTCCCAGGGAATTGCTGTGTGGCCTGACTGCCGAGGGACACATGCCAATGGTTTTTCTTCTCCACCTCATAATCCATTTGTGGTCTGATAAATGTGCCAGGCCTCCGCAACTATGGTTTTCATACCTCATGGAGCTATCCATCCATCTGTTAATAAATCTAGAAGCTCATTACAGATTGTTCGGTTAGCAGGCTTGTGAGGTCTTACATCCCAGCAGTTGTCATGCTTTCCCAAGCTCACATTAAACATGCAAAAAGAGAGTAAAAGCGTTTAAGACATATACCTTTAGCTGACATTTGTAAAATAGCTACATTGACCTCTGAACATGTATTTACTAATCATTACTATGTTGCAATACCAGCTAGGATGTAGTTGTAATCCATTATATGCGATAGGAAATCAGGGCTCGAAAAATCATTTCATTTTTACTAGACCTGCAGGTCTAGTAACCTACAAAAACTACTCGACCTAACTGAAATGCACTTCACCTCTGTCTGTGAAAGCAAGCAAATATGACAAGTTAACAAGATTTGAAGGCATTTTTATTGCTCATTTACTTTGTGAGCAATAAAGATACCTTTAAATCTTACTCTCTTGTCACATTTCATCTGCTTTCAGAGACAGTGGTCAAAAGTCAATTTATTTTCCTACTCGCCAGAAAGGGCGAGTAGGACCTAAAAATAGCTTGCCCTAATTAAATCTGGCTCGCAAATGAGAGCGGGCGAGTGGATTTTTCGAGTCCTGGAAATTTTAAGGAACCGCCTTATTGTGTGTGCATAGCATATGAATCTGCAGTAGATTCATTCTGTAAAGAGCAAGTGTTACTTACCTGTAATAATCAGTTTGCAGCTTGTTTTGTAGATTTACACTTGACACTCCTGCCTCCCTGGGCTTAAATGAAAGAAAAAGTATACTTTTTAGCATGGGCACAAACATCACAATATGGAACAAATGAACAGTCTGAATTGGGGTCTGTTTCTCGGTGCACTGTGGCTTTCAGGGAACTGGATCTCAAGGTTCTACTCTTGCCTGAAGATGAAAACAACGACTCAAAACTAAATTGTAATATTCCAGGCTCATCACTGCATAGCAAGACAGTACATAGCATTTGAATCTACAGTAGCACAAGTTGCAAATTGAAGGATACAATTTCCATAAATTACAGCATCCCGATTTGGCAAGGATGATGCTTCCAATAGATGATTCCAAGATTGCATCTGCATTTTATGGCTAAAAATATAAACACGTCTTTGACCTCCGGAAAAAACACAAGTATATCACGCTTTACACTCTGCTTGTCAGTAAACGCCTAATTGATGAGTTTGTTGGTACTCGATAGCCGCGACCGTTCTCAGGATTATCCACTGTTAGGGTAGTTACCCCAAACCCATAGGTACTATACCAAAATGTTGATTATTTTAACAAATGTGATCAACAATGATGTAAAGGGGAAGGCACCTATGGACTGGACTATCTGTGCCTCAACCTTCTGCTAGTTCAGTTCCGGAATATTCAAACATTTCAGTGGCGACAATATGTTTTAAATTCAGGATTTTTCCACATCAAGCTGCCACTTTTTCTCTCTTTCAAATGAAGCAATTGGGACAACTACCCTTGTTTCCAACTGGTATAAACAAACTGTGGAATTAATATTCCGAAAATGTACATCAATCAGATGTAGAAATCTGCCCCTTTTTATAGGACATTACATATGACAGCTGCTCTTGAGAAGGCAAACATTCTCAAATGGTTATCTCAAATAATAATGTTTTGTATTGATAGGCTGCCCATGTAATATGATTATATTGGGACAGGTACTTATAAAATTAACAAGGGACCGGGCACCAACATTTGTCCTTAATGTAACATGAGTTTATCACAAGGTTCTACAATCCAAAGAACCATAACCTACTTATGATCTACATATAGTACGTTTTCCATGCATGTCTTTTCCTGCAACTTATTTGTCACACGGATGACAGCTCTAGGCTAATGGGACACTAAACTTGATGTATGTATGGACATCTAACAAAATGCAAGTTGGAGGAATTCTTTTGAGGCTGCCTGTATCTCAAACCCTAAAGCTCTCAGTAGAGTGTTTCTATTATAGTGTATACATGGGGGCCGGGTGCCCCGACCGGGAGCCATGGTGGCACAAGTGGTTTTTACAAAGATCTATCTGGCTGGCTATCTACCCTCACCCATCCGGAACAACCAGGTTAAAACAGAAGAGGTGTAAATGCTGGTTAACATGTTAAAAGGTGGACGTTACTCACGTGGCAGGAGATTACCATCTTGTGCGGCACACACAAGTGATGTTCAACAGCACTTACCCGACCCGACAAGATACACACAAGTGAAACTACAGGCTCCCAGGCTACACTAAAGGCACCAGTCATACATGTCCCCATTTGTATTGCTTAGTTTAGAGATCAAGTGGGAACCAAAAACACACATGAAACGCATACCGTGATGCAAAGTATGATTGCATAATCAACAAGTGGGGATACATAAAAAAGCAAGTAAAACAATGTAACCTATTGAATGGTACAGCAAACACTTTATGCTAATTGAAAGGAGAGTGTTTCTTGCTCTTGCAATAGAATGTTCAAGGAGATAAAGAGACAATTTCCTGCTACCAATGTACCTCTGATGGAAGATCTTTTTATCCAAACACCCTCGATCTACAAGCCGGAGCCTACTGCCGCAGAACTGAGCTAAACTAGAATTCTGGTATTGAGATCCACCTCGAAGATATAACAAGAAAACGGCAAATCCAACAGGTCTAACCTTTGAAAGGTGTTAGCTGATATTTGGCTTTTCCATACATTGTTACAGCATCATCATGTATGTGCTTGCATATGTTTTGATGCAAGGGCAATTTGGACTTTTGGCCCCAGTGTGATGACATATGTTCATTCATGCATCACTATGCCAAACTCATCATGGTGCAATGGACATTTTTTTTTTAATTTACAGTTGGAAGATGGTAGCTGCCATCTTAGAATGGTAATGTAAAAAAAAAGTGTGCAAAAACGAATTAGGTGAAAGTAGTGGCCCAGCTACGAATTGAAGGTGCTGGACTCTCATTAAAAGAAAACTAAATAAATACAAGAAAAAAAATAGAATTGAGAGGAGCGAGGGAACAACGCAGGAGCCATGGGTGTGGCACTGGCTTGGGAAATCAAGTAAATGCTGGCAATAAGCAGCAAAGAGGAATGGAGGAACCTTCAATTAAAAAAAAAAAGAGCAGATCCAGCGCAGAGTGCCAAAAGGTGTTTGTTATTACTAAATATCTCCTCCCAAAATGAGGCAATACCATGAACAGTCTGCGGCCTTGTGAGAGAAATTAGCATCAGAGGTGACCCCTCTCTAAGGCATGTGAAAGACAATTGAAGGCCTTTCTGGAACACGCCTCTGGGAGTGTAGTATATTCTTGGCAATGTACCCAAAATCTGAATAAAGCAGTTGGCAAATGTAACTTAAAGCACCAGGGATGTGAGAGAAGTGAGGTGAGAAGCTGAAGTGGGAGTAGTACCATGCACCATTTCTGAGAAAGGGTGAGTGATGGGATGGTCAGAGAGGTATGGGGTTTAGTTTAAACCAATCTTAGCCTTCAAGGGTTGGTTTCGCAGTGTCTCAACAACAGGTGGCCTTTAGTACCAGGGTTTCTAGGTCTTGGTGGTCCCTTTTACCTGAGCCCTGCAGGCTGCATGGTAGAAGTCATGGGACGTCCCTGCTTTACTCTAAGTGTTCAGCCCTCTGGGTCATCAGTGAGCAGCGGACGCCCAGATGAGCTCTACACGTTTCAAGGTCTTTTCCGTTGCACACATATGTGATCGCCGTCTTCCAGAGGTAGGTGAAGAGATGGGGACGGTAAGATTTTAGATAACCGAACCATGCTGTGTGGAAATGTGGGCATGGATCACGGGCAGAAGAGAGTGGAGCTGGACTAGATTGGAAATTTGGTATTTTCAGGAGCATCAGTCTTGGATCAGGTTGCTGCTGAGTTGCCATCATCAGTGGTATACATGCCAGCCACCGAAGACAAGGAGCCTGGTTGCTTCTGAAGTTTGATTGGTTTCTCTTGAACCTGAATCAGGTGACCTGCAGAGTTTTAGAAGTTGGCATGGAAGTTTTATGGTCTGAAAACTTGGACCAGGCCAGGGATGCTTTCGTAAAGTGTGGACAGCCGGAAGTTCTGGCATCAGCAAGGCTTCCAGGGCAGCCATTTACGGAGGCTAGGTGGAAGTCTGCCATCCACCTATGGAATTTACAGAAAGGCCAGAGTAAGAACAGATTTTTATTTGCTGTGTTTAGTTACCGTACAGATTATCGGTTTCTCAACCAGGCTTATCTATCTGAATTTGCCCTCGTGTATGCAATACATGTACTTTAATGCCAGATTTATCCTATGCATGCTTGCAATTACCAGACTTGGGGGAGAAACATTAGTTGCCCTGTAGGACTTAGCTGTGACATTGCAAGGAGTACAACAGAAGATGTGAAATGTAATAATGGAGATGCATAAAGTATCAGGTTTTTGGTAATTACTTAAGAAAACCAAAAGGTGTAAATTGAGGTTGGGAGAGAGGACCCTATATACATTGATGTACAATACAAAGGAGATGAGAATCGGCCTTGAATCAGGAATTAACGCCGTATGAACCCAAGCAGCCAAGGAGGAGGTCTGGAAAGATCATTGTATTCAGTAACATTTATTGCTTGTAAAGTACATATCTATGCATTTGGTACATGGCTCTCAATAGCAATGCTTGAAGCATCCTGGATAGAACACACCTGGGAAAACTAAAGATATTTTAGTTATCAAAAAATGGCCATTAGACAAATAACTGGCTAACGTTGAAGCTGGCAATGTGATGCCAGGAACAGAAAAGTGGCACATAGTGCCTGAACAGCAATATACATCACAGAACTAGCACCACTCAAATAAATAACATGGTAGTATGAAAAGCGAACATTCCTCAACTCCTTCCTCTTAAACACACTACATTCAACTCCTTCAGACAGAAATACTTTTTCAGAGGTGCAGTTTCAAGAGTTGAGTGATCTTTCCAATTCCTGCTGGTTCTGCAACAGTTCCTAACAAGAATGTATTAACCATTTTACAAAAAAACATACAAATATAGATTTTAACAGTCTCTTCATACGAGAAGTCCCTTTTACTCTCAATCCCTTCATAATTTTTTTTTGATACGTGAAGTCCCTTTTACTCCTAATCGCTTCAGAAATTTGTTTGTGGGTTAGATCGGTGCTAGTGCTAAATTGAGATGGCAGTGCAAGTGCAACAACTGTTGACACTGGTGTCCCAGCGGCATTAGTGCCACTTTCACTAGGGAATATAATGCCAAAGACCCGAGAATACAACCAGTAATATCACTAGGAAACATCAGTGCAAAGAGCATATTGGGGTATTGGTTTCGTGGAGCTACATGTGATGTCTGGGACACTAGTGACAGAAATGCCAGAGGCTAATGTTTTCAGTCACACATACACCTTAATGTAGCACTTCTAACATTTCCTATATGAGGGCAGGGCGAGGCCATGCAATGCATGACAACAGTGGAAAGGAGGGGTGATGGGCACTACTAAGTGAGCATGACCGTTTGGCCGGCCATCTTAGGCCAGCCAAACAGTCATGCGCACTTAGCAATTCTTCACCCGGCTGTGTTGTACAGCCGGGTGGAGAAAAGCCACAGGCTCCCAGGCACTGGACTATTCCCAGCAGCGCTTCTCTCATGCTGGGAATACAATTCCCAGCATGAGAGAAGTGCTGGGATAGGCATCTGAGAGCCCGCGCAGGGTGCACCAGCTGGCCCTGGAGTCGAGGATCGGGGGAGGAGCAACACGGAGACAGGTAAAGTTTTATTTTTTGTATGTGCTTATTTTGGTATCCCTCCACTACCGCAGTCTCACCACTTTGGACCCCGAGCAGCCGCCACTGCACCACGCAGTGTGGCATCAGAGGGCCTTGGTGCAACAGGTGCTTAGTGATAGTGGGAAATTGATACAGCCAGAGTTTGGAGTGTTTGGGAGTCGTTAGTGCAAATAATGCCAACATTTATGCCGTGTCAGGACTGGAGTAAGTGCTAACATTGAAAGTGGCAGAAGATATGGGACAAAGGAAGGGTTAAGGCGACCAGTGCAACGAGGTATCATTAACATCAGGGCCACTGGTTAAAGGGTAATAGAGTTATCGGGGAAACCAGTGCAAGGCAGAGGTCATCTTGGGGGAGGTATTACATGGACTAGCATCCGATGGACCCACAGGCCATAATGCAGTGAGATATAGCGATTGTAATATCTGGTGTGAATTGGTGCAACCACCTCTGAGGATTATAGTTCAAGAAAGGTAATGCCACTGTGGTAACACTGGCGAATCCAGAAATACAGGTTAGGGTGCCACAAAGGCAGTACTTTTAGCTATGGCAGGAGATACACTAAGAGAACTGCACAACATCAGTGGAGTGCAAGCCCAGCAAGCCATTAAGGCGAACAGCACCAGAAACATATATTAGTCTCTCTACTCTTTCTTAAGTTCCCTTCATGTACATCAGACTGGACCAATCTAGTTGACAGAACTAAAAAATATGCCAGACCTACAGGTAGAAACCAAAGGTGCATGTGCGTCCGTCTGGGCACGCTGGTCCTGCCACCACGCGCAATCCCTATACACATCAGCAATCAGTTCCAACTACCACGACACAATAAGCATGTTTGTGTCGTAGTTACAGCTATGGAGAGTGGGTTGTTGCAAATGGCAGGCGGTCAAGATCTAAGAGTAGGAGGTACTACATTAGCTGAACACATTTTTACTATTTATTTATAACTCAACTTCAAATTTGGCAGCTGAATTTAAAGCAGGAAAGGACAAGGCCTAGAGATTTCAGAGAACTGACTGCCAAAGCAGCATTTGTGCAAGGCCACTTAAAGGGCCAGTTAAGACAAATAAATCAAAAAGAATGTGCGGTGCGCGAGAAAATTAATTACACAGCAACACCTTTAAAGTGAGTAGTTAGAAGGGCTACTGTGCTTACATCTCCCTTTCTGATTATGTCAGGGTTAATGAATACAAAAGAAATCCTTCGTGAGTAGCCCAAGCGCTCCTAAAAGGTATTTTGAAAATACTACAAAAAATATTTTATGATCACGCGCTCTATGGGGCCATTTTTCACAGGCTGAACAAGAAGGGAATCGACCATCAAAACGCTTTTTGATTACTTTGTACAATGATATCGTTCTCTGGTGAATTTCTGTAGTCTCAGTGGTGGTCGCTTAGCACTTGCAGGCTTCCCTTAATACTCTCTCCAGCCACACGATGACCAAACAACAGGACCTGGGAGGGTGACTGGTCTTCCCCATCAGTGCCAAACCAAACCCACTAGCTTCTATACTGTAATCGAATGAAGTGTCCCACAACTGCTCCCATTTCATTTGGTTTTAAGTTTTACCTTGATGAACCAAGCAGTGCAGCAAAGAGGTGGAAAACCTCTCTCCGCCTTGGGAGAGGGCACTCCACTGTTGAGGTAGCTGAATTATCCGCCTATTTACAAAGGCAGGGGTGTTAACTGCAGTATTGTGCTTCTGCTCAGTTCCAAAATCTATTGCACACTTGAAGAATCATGGCACAGCATTCATCCATCCATGGCTGAGGGACCTTCCCCATGGCACGTTCACAGTAGTGAACACAATTCTTGATGAGATTCTTCAAGAGAACCATCAGGCCATGCAGGCCCCTTAACAAATGCACCCAGTGCAGCAGTTTTTTGCTCTGCGATGGGCACAGCAACAGATGGAGGGGCTTTGTGTATATTTTGGAAGTTGATCTATCCTGGATCACTTTCGTTTTCCTCTTAGCAGTGCCTTTATGAATTTCTTTACCTTTTTTGTTGTGTCCAGCTATAAAGTATAGCCTCTGTAGGAACCAAATATCTATATTGTAAAGCTGCTCTGTCAAAGCTACTTCTGGCTTCACTTATCAAGCGTACAGGGACCACCTCCACCGGTCTTCAAGCAAGATATGGCTCATTGCCAATGGATTGAGTCGCGGGAGGCTGGACATGTTGATGATCCAGAAAATCATTCTGAATTTCAGTTCACACCTGTAAGGGACCCGCAAAGCATTTCCTCTCCACATCTAGCTAAACAGACATGGTTGTTTTGAAAATAACCAGCTAGTCATAGGCTCAACCCACAGCAGGTCTTCTCTACAGCGCCAGGATGCCCACGGGTATCAGTTTGCGCTCTACAAATACATATAACATTAACATGATGTGGTCCACTGCAGTCCCAAAAATCCTAGGCTAGCTTTCATCGTTGGATGGATTGTGTGTTTTCCTGCTTGAATAGCAAGACCCTTACAGAGGTGTTATCAATTCTGCATTTCTTTGGAGAAATTAGAAACATGTCTTCGCTACCAAGTACATAGGCTCCCAGATGATGACCCGATGAAACTGGTCTTCAGCTGACTACTGAGGAGGAGGGCTGTCTGTCCATAGTAAGTCTGCCATGGCCCGCCCCAGCTGATGAGCTGGTGACAATCTGACCCTGGCAAACAAGAATGCATAATATTTCTGCTTCAGAAAGTGTTGTACCAGTGCCCTATGTACCAAATTGAGAAAGAACAGAGATAAAGGGTTTAATTTGTAGACGTTTGCAACCTTATCTTTTTAGAAACGCAGCGGAAGCTGCAACTCTCTCTTTAGCCTTGCTGAGCACCCAATATAACCCCTCAGGCCACCTAAATCTGGAAATATTGCACGCCGTCATCCAGAAAAATCACAGATCAATGAAGCGTTTGCCTTGGCTTCAAAATCATATTTGGCTACTTCACTTGGACCACTGTGGAGAGGAGTGTACCAGAGCAGGCTGTTTGAGTAGAGACTTTGTGGTCGGCAAAAACAGACTGTACATGTATAACTTGACGGGCACGAACCTATTGAAGACTCGTACACTTGCATTTAGGCCAGAACAGACAACTTGACATTAGTAATGGTAGCCACATGCCATAACACTGAAGGTTTCTGATGGCTTTACAGTAAGAAAGCACCTTTTTTGAGAGAACTGAACTGACTGGACAAGCTCACAGTATTACGGAAAGTTTTGAAGGGGTGACAGTCGTCCCTTGAGAATGTTCCTCGTCCTAAAGTATTCCTTTATGAAGATGCAGTTGGACACTGCAGCGTCTTGAGTTCTACCGCGAGTTTCTCCAGGTGGAAACCTTCCATTTCTATGGGCTTAACGTGGTGGACAGCTTGTCATACCCACCAGTTTCCACCATTGCATGAAGGCAGAGGCCCCTCACCGATTCAAAGCTATAATCTTAGAGGGACCACGAGAATGAATAAACTGAAAAGGCAATGGAGTTGTGTGTGTGAGAAAACAAAGGGTGGAAATTTGGAGCAGCAGTTTGGCTGCACACACAGAACTCCATAGTGGAGTGTGAACATCCTGTAGGTGTACTTGGGGGATAGGTTGTGAGACATACACTGATCAAGCTGGCTGATGGAGCAATTGACTGGAAAAGGTGCCTCGATAAAGGCTTCTGGAGTTATAATACGTTTTTATAGGTTAAATTCAAGAGGTGCTCAAGCATAAGCTTTGGAAATGTTCTATTGGTTCAGTCACATACTCTATTTTTACTGGGTCTCTGGGGTACACTGACCATGTCTTATGCGCAGCCCACTGGCCCTCACGCCTTCCTCCTGCAACCGGATGGCGCCATTATTGGGCCCTTCTTTCACTTTATTCCATCATTTCTCAATGAGTGAGAGTAGAGTGTCCATTCCCCCAAGATAATCTCAGTACTGAGTAATATTTTGCATTTCTTGCTCTCGAGAGAAGTCCGATGGGTCTACAAAGTAAGTCTACTACATTCATAGAAATATCCTGAAGATGACCAGCGATCCCCAAGGCTAGGGACCCCCTTTAGGATGGTGGGGAAAAAGAACGGATAGCACAATGCAAGAAAGTATACGGGGCGTTGGAAACGCAGAAACACCTTTGTTGTCACTAGATATAGTACTTGCATATTTTTACTTCTGCCCCTAAGGTAGCCATATGTTGGAAAATAGTAATGATGTACTGTAGTGGGGAATCGTGAGAAAGAGGACACTGTTCATCCCAAGAGGACCTACTGTCAGGAGTAACTTCATAAACTAGCATACTAGAGTCTGAATGCAATGTCATAAATGGAGATTACCATTGAAGACAAAACTTGCAAACCTGTGTAGGTATCTACTCTTCACATACTTAAGTACTGCCCCTTGCTGCCATTTACACTTTAATATGAAATACTGGCCTATGCAGCATGTACACGAGTCTGGAGTGTACCTTGTGCTGACTTTTCAGTCTAAGTTCAAGGTATAGGCCTGCGCTCGCATTTATACCTCTGCAGTATACTGCTCTGTGCTTTCAAAGTTTGAATTAGTACCCTGTACTGGCAATTAACACTCCTAGCTACAGTTAAGTTATGTGCTATGTCTTGTACAAGTGTACGTGAGGTTCAAACATATATTAGGTATACAGTTGGGTGTCAGGTATACGAATTCCAAAGCTGTGGTTTCTTGGAGTCTCTGAGGGTCATGTAAAGCAGTGAATTCTGCAGGAGCTCAGCTCAAGGCCTCCTTGATGAGAATCTCCTTTAGGCTAGGCCCATTCTGGCTGCCGACCTCTGAGTCTGTCAGTTTTTGGAGTTTTGCCTCCGACTGGCGCTTGTCTTTTCCCACCTTCCACGACAGGTGGATGTGAGCCCTCAGAAAGGCAGGCAGCATCCGGTGCCTGTCCTGAGACTCCAGCCTCTGCACCGCCTCCTGGCAGAACTCCTGCGCTTCCGGCAGTTGGTCCATTTCCTGGTGGCAGACCGTGAGCCCGGCTAAGTTCAACAAGACGTGGCTGCCGGCGCCGCTCGCGCCCAGCTTGTCCTGCAGGTGCCACGCGTTGGTCCACATGGCCAGAGCCTCCCGGTACAGCCCCGTGCGCGTCAGCCGCTGCGCCACCTGGAGGTCCCGCAGGTAGAAGAACTCCAGGAACTCTTTACACCGGCAGATGTCTGGGATGGCGGACACCTGGGACAGGAAGTTCTCAAAAGCGCGGCTGCGCTTGACAATGGTTTCGGCGGCAAAGTTCTTGCGCATGCGCTTGCGGGGAAAGACAATCTCGTGCATCTCGTCCTGGAAAAGTCTGCGCAGCCGGCGGTTCAGCTTCTCGAAGTCCGAGTAGCGTCGGTAGATGATGCCAGGGCATTGGTCGAAGGTACCCGATTTGATCAGGTAGATGGTGTAGACCTAAGAGAGAGAATGCACATTGAGTAATGAGCAAGTTAGAATAAATAAGATAAGAACAACAAAATGGGTGCAAACACAAGACATGAAAAGGGAAATATAAAATGGAATGGGTGGGAAAGAAAACAACAAAGCCATGCAAAACTAATAACCAGACAAGCAACAGTCACAGTGAGACATGCACGTGCTAAAGTCACCGCAAAACATACTAGTATCACAGCAGGACTTGCTTTACTCATGACAAGGCAACCTACAAATACTACCAAACATTCCACGCCAAACAAGCATATACACTATAGTTCTGTGTGAATCCTATGGAGTCGGTAATGCAATATTATAGCACGGCAAACATCATTTACAATGATGTTGATACATCGCATGCCATTACAATGACCGTGTTGTTACATTGCATACCATTACAACGCAAGTTGTCGTCCTAGGGGTCAGAAGGCGTTGGATTTTAAATTCAACACTTTCCCTACTGTTCACAGACTGGGGCTGGAATAGTAAATTATACTATTCTAAATTCCAGCTCCCACCTCCCCCGCAGCAAGTTGTTGTAATAACTTGCATTGTAATGGTATGCGGCGCAACAACGCGGTCGTTGTAATGGCATGCATTGTAAATGCATGCGTTTTAACGTGCCCTAGTCTTAAAGCACAGATGGGCGTGGTGTAGTAAAGATTACGCTGTCTTTCTGGGGTTGTAACAGGAAAGATCACCATCTCTAGCCTTTCATATAGAGCTTTAGCCCTTTGAATGCCTAGAATGTTTGACAGAAGTTAGGCAAGAGCGTCATGTCAGTGATGAGCAGGAAATGAGTGAACTGGAAAATGTGACTGCGGTGAGAGAGGAATGTGGACCTTCTACAACAGAAATGACGTAAATGGAAAAACCATGGAGCCATAAGCTAACTGCCCATTCCCTGCACATTACATGTATTTGTTTCTGTCACAGAAAAGTACATAGTGATGGATGTTAAGTTTACAAAGCCTCAGGATTCACATAAATCTATAATTTATGTACCCATGCATAGGCATAATTTAGTGGTTGCTATGAGAAGGAGTGCATGAAAAGTGTAGTTTTAGTGTTTGTGAGTCAGAGATGCTGTGAGGTGTTACAGCTTAATTGTCCTATGACAAATGACTGATACCCACTGTCAGAAGGCCTGCAGGCTCCAAGAGCCAGGACTGTCTGTGTGTAAACAGAGAGAACGGCCAGAGGGTGAAGTACAGTAACACGTAAGATATTGAGTCAGAGACCAAGCTGGGAGGTTGTGAAGCAGCTTTCCAAGGCTCTTCCAGGTGGAGCCCTGGGCTTGAGCCATTCTATTCTTAGATCAGGGGAGACCGGAGTCATTTGCTATAAACAGATATTGGTTTCGCCGCATGGTACTGTAAAGAGGCTGTGAGATAGATCTGAGGAATATGGCTCATCTCTATGGATTCCAGGGTAATGTTTTTAGGTGGGAACGACTGACTTCTCTTCAGTGGGAGAAGTAGCATATACGCGAGTGACACTAAAAGGGACAATTTGCAGTGGGAATTTGCCCACAGCAGGGAGCCCTTGGGAGTGTAGGTAACGCAGCAAGGGTATCTTCTAAGAATACATAGATCAATATCTGCCCAGTAACGAGAGATATAATTAGAGGCCTTTTCTAAATGTAAAAAAAAATAAAAAAAAAAAATAGGTAATTTGCTTTGCGCTCTCCTTAGTAAGCGTTAAATATGTAAATGTAGCAGGGCCGGCTTTAGGGCAGTGCGACTGGTGCGGCCACACTGGGCGCTGACCACAGGGGGCGCTGTGTTTAGCAATAACTTATTATTGGAGAGATGAGGGGCACTTTTGCCCTGGGGTAGTGAGAGAATCCGAGGATGCAGTCATGGGGTGTGGGGGAGCCAAAAATTATTTTTGCCCTGGGCACCACCAGTCCTGAAGCCGGCCCTGAAATGTAGGGAGCGGTGAAGCATTGTGGCTTGCCCAAAATACATAATAAAGTGTAGGTAATAATGTAGGTGGTCTTTGGCAACAGAAATGAGGTGATGAAGTTCACTTATGGCAGAACGCGGTCTGAAACAAGCACAACATAGTTGATTCTAGCTCTACTGTTACATATGTACATTACAAATGCCACCAGGAGCACCGATGTCTCTCCTGCACAAGGCAAGGAGACGAAGGGCCTCTGTTGCTAGAGCTGGCCCACACCCAGCTACCCTGGGGGCCATAGCAGTCCACTGAAAAGCAAGGACACCCTGTGCACAGCACAGTAGCATTTGCAGGGGTGGAATGGTTGAGCAAACAAAGATTACTACAGGAGGTGGTTGTACATTTGTAAAAACACATACGGTGTATCATTAACAATACATAAACATACACAAATGAATGTACGGTCCCTTCTAGAACGTACACTATTAATAGTTATTCTATTTAACTATGTGAAATATGGAACAGTTAAAAGAAGAACCTCCAAGAAGTCAAATCTGTCACTTTCTGGGGCTGGGATAGGACCCGAAACACCACTCCAGTTGTTAGAAAAATCTCTGCAGCCTTAACAGTTGAAACGGGGCTCACTTAAGTGGTAGTCTCTCCTTGCAGTTACTGACATCAGGTTAACTCCTACTTACAAGAGTATGGCTATTACACTGCAGTCAAGGAGTGGGTGCAGGTATAAATAGTTGGATCTGCTTTATTATTCAACTCAATAGTCAAGTTCTCTCTCAAAAAGTAGTTCATACTATGACGTATGTCATACTAATGTGCTGCCTATCTGTTATTGTCAGTTTTCTTAAGCTATATAGATCAATAGACAGTTAATGCAACAAGCATTTGCAATGCAATAGGTCTCGCATTAGGAAAGTTTGAGCTATTGGTATTGTAAATGACATTTTTTATTTATGTGTTGGTTTTGAAAATAGTGAAATTAATAGCTTTGTCATTTACAATGCCAATAGTTTTAACTTTCGCAAACGTGACACCTATAGCATTTGTAATGCAATATGTGTTGTATTTACATTACTTACATGTATTGATATTACAAATAACAATGGCTTTTATTTATTTTT
This sequence comes from Lissotriton helveticus, assembly GCF_964261635.1. NCBI lineage: Eukaryota > Metazoa > Chordata > Amphibia > Caudata > Salamandridae > Lissotriton > Lissotriton helveticus. The sequence continues at coordinate 181,974,140 of NC_136068.1, read as the reverse complement.
ATAATTAATACTTAAATAAAAGTTATTGTAATTTATAATGGCAATAGCTTAAACTTTTGTAAATAACTTTTGGGAAGATTATGTTCAGTGTATTTTATTGTGATGAAAATCCAAGAACAGAAGTGAAATATTAACATCTTTTTGTGACATTTGTAATAAAGCTTGAAACATTGAGAGAACATATTAGAACCAGTTGTTGTTGAATGGTTGCACAGAGTGATGCTGTGGCCTTCAGTGGTGCTGTGGCGCTGAGTGGTGCTGTGGCGTTGAGTGGTGCTGTGGCGTTGAGTGGTGCTGTGGCGTTGAGTGGTGCTGTGGCGTTGAGTGGTGCTGTGGCGTTGAGTGGTGCTGTGGCGTTGAGTGGTGCTGTGGCGTTGAGTGGTGCTGTGGCGTTGAGTGATGCTGTGGCGTGATGCTGTGGCGTTGAGTGATGCTGTCACGTTGAGCGATGCTGTGGCGTTGAGCGATGCTGTGGCGTTGAGTGATGCTGTGCTGTTGTGTGGCCGTACAGTAGGAGTGCTAACAGCTGTGGGGACTATGGGCAGTCACAGGAAGCACAAGGGGAGGAGAACCAGACAGGGAAGGGTGGTTTAAACAGTGCGGCGAGGTGCTCTTGGATGCCGCTCAAACACAAAAAAATTTGTAAAAAGCTGGCTCCACTAAACAAGCAATGCATGCAACTAAATAAATAATTAAAAGCGGGCGCCATGCTGAATATAAAACGTGCACAACTAAATAATTAAAAATGGGCAGAAGTGAAAGGGGAGAAAAACCTGGCAGGGAAGGGGGCGGGGTTGAATTTACAGATGCAGCAGTGCGGAGAGGGGATCTTGGGTGGCGCCAGAACAAAAGTGGAGTGAGAAATTGTGACGGAATGGGGCAGAGAGGAGGGATAGGAAAGGTTGGGGGGCAGGGAAGCTGACGAGGAGGTGGGGAGGGGCAGCGAGGCGCTAGGGAGAGCGCTGTGCTTTGAGGCATGACGGCCTGAAGGAAGGCGATACATTGTGGAAAGAGGTTCAGGGGGAGAGTGTAACAAGAGCTAACATCTGGCTCTGCCACTGGAAAACTACCTGCCGGCCCAACTGTAAATGAGGGGGGCAGAGGGTATGCCATCGCAATTGGAATGGAGTACCTCTGGAGCACTCTGACACCTTCGGGTAATGTTTGCGCTATATAAATTTGCATTAAATAAATACCCTGTTCGCAAGACTCTTAATCCAGCCCCAGCAGTGAAATTATATAACTCGCAATTTGAGTCAAAAGGAAAAACAAGCTGTAGAGTTAGAAATATTCATCTAACAGTTGTAGAGTTAATGTACGGGGCACCGGGTGTACTGCGAGAGCACCCACACGCGGCGCCATTCACGCCGGTGGAACTGGGCGCGGCGCCACCAGCTCTGGATCACCTGGGCCGCCTCGTTCTTCTTGTGGGACTGGCAGTGAGACGGCGGTGAGCTGGGAGAGACGTGGAGAGAGCACTGGGGTGAGGGTGAAGGGAGAGGAAGGCAAGGGAGAGGAAGGCAAGAGAGAGGGGGACCGCGTGGAACAGAGAGAAGAGAACGGGGGAGACAAAGCGGAAAAAGAACGAGAAGGAAAAAAAGAGTGACTTAGCAATAAAATGAAACAAACAAAAACACAGGTAAGAGAAGCAAAAGGGAGAGACACCGCGAGAAACAAATGGCGAAAGGCAGATGAGAGTCCCAAGTTAGAGGTGAAAGTGTTGGTAGGAAGGGAAATATGGAAAGGCAAAGATGGAGAAATGAAGGGCAGAAGTTACAGGGGCAGGAGAAAGAAATGTAAAATATATAATGAGGTGATGTGATACAGGCAAGAGGTAACCATAAAAGCGAAACAAGAGGTAACGATAAGAGCAAAACAAGTCGGTGGGGGGGGAGCAGGGGAGTGAGCGAGTGGGAGGGAACGAGCATATGGGGTGTGAGTGAGGCCAAGTGCGCGCTGGCGAAGCGTCACACTTCAATACCGCACATGCATTGGGAGGAATGCGTTTGTTCAAGAGTGTTGTTTCCCCTACAATATGTCAGAGCTATATAATAGCTCGACCTAAAAAACATGTAAAACATATGCCAAATTCCTGTGCATAGTGTCAACCCAACCGAGTGACACCTAGATTCATATCATAGTGCATATTAATCACTGTTTGAATTGCCTATCTGTTTCACAAAATAAATAAAACAAGCCCTCTGCCCTGGTAGTGAATTAATAGTATAGGCGTTTGTTCTGCCAAAACCCTCATTTCATGATGCCTAAAAACGAACTGCAAATTATGAATACATTAAAAAGAATCGTGACGATAAATATCCCCTCCAAAGTCACTTGGTAAAACCTCCGGTGTGAACCATGTGTGAACGTTGGAAACCCCTCCATCAGCAATTAGCCTCTGACCTGCATTTTAAGAGAGAAGTTCACTGTCAACCCAGTCTCTGAGATCTCCGAAAATAACAGGTTTAAATGAAAGCCATCTGGCTAGTAAATGAGGCCGCCGCTTCTCCGGGAATGCAACTAAACACATAGGGCCTTATTTATGAAGTCCTTACGCCGCCGGTGTGTCACTTTTAAAATGGGAAAAAGTGACGCACCGGCAGCGCAAGGCCTTCATAAATAAGGCCCATAGTGTGTGAACATTACTTGATAAGTCAGCTTCCCAGTGCGTGCTTGCACCTCAACAGAACTATCCATCCCATAATGCATCATATCGACATGCGGATATATATATATAGATATATATATATATATATATATATATCTATATATATAACCCTTGAAAGTCAATTGCCTCCTACAATCGATAGACACTTAGACACTATTCAATGTAGTGTCTCAGGTTTATAATCCATAGGTTATGCCACTGGAATACCCAAAGGATGTCACTGTTCTTTCCTGCGTCGCTTCTGGAAACCTCTGGTCGATTTACGTATTTCAGTATAACCGATTTGCTTTCCTAAGGCTGTGTTGACCTTGGTTACATGTTTGTGCCTTTTAAATGGCTCTTATGTTACCTGGCTCCAACCAGTTCTTTATTTAAACAATTGTGTTCCCTCTCACTCTATTCTATTCCATTCGAAGAGCCCTAAAATTGTGGCGTGGAGTGTAGAACTAAGGAGGCCAGAAATTAGCTATCGATTTAATGTTTCTGGGCTTTTTAGTCCTCTGTTTAGCAAATGTGCCTATACAACCGGATTATGCTGAAAATAAAGGCCGTGGGAGTGGGGGGGGGGGTGGAGGAATGATCGGTCGGTATGTTAGTTTTCATGGACTAATTACTATGTGCATTTGCGTACACAAAAAAGAGGCTCACTTTCTCGGAAACTTTAATTGGACTTTTGTTACCTTTGTATGGCGGTGCTCAAAATGCAGATGCCCTTCTGAACGAACTGAGCGCCCAGCAGAGGTAGAACAAAGACTGGTGGCTAACTAGCAAACCGTGCGGACACTGCAAACCTTTCAAGACAGTAGACTGGATGATTCACAGGGTGTCACGGGGGTCAAACGAATGCATCTATTTGACTGCCTTTAATTTGTCAAATTGGAACTGCGACGTTGTCAGGATCGCGTGAGACGATTTCTTTCTCCCGTGAGACAAGGTGAGCTTGCAAGCACCGCGGGTAGAATCATAGTCAATTCAACATCCCGAATAGATTGTCATAGTAAGGAGAACGGTGACATAACTTTCCAGGCTCCATTTGCTTCATTTCATCTCCCCTCTCATCGCTTCGAGGGGGAAGGAATACAATAACCAAACACGTCTTTGTAAATGCCGCCCGGCTAGAGCTTTAAATGTCAACCAGAAACCCACGTGAAACAAATGCTTGGCAAAGTAAATAAGTTTTGCTTGTGAGACCCATTGGGTCTGCCAATGCATTTTGTTCATGTTGTACATAATGCAGGTGTGGACAGCGAAGGAATGGGTCGGGGTAGCAAGAAGGGAAAAGTAGCACATGAGGGAGGGTTGAAATAAGGTAAGTTTTTACAAACAAGCTCTTGGCATTGCTGTGATTAGGGGTGGGGGAGGAGAAATGAGGCTCGGGAGCAAATGGTAACGAGCGCGTGAATGGGAACAGCGGCCGTGGGAGGGGAAGTCTGAGAGTGCGAAGTGCAGGCGGGGGGCAGGGAGCGGAGCCTTTGAAGTGTGAGTGGCTTTCATGTGGTGATGCAAGGCAGGCAGATAGAAGCGCGGTCACAAGACCACATGCACTTCTAGAAAACCGCATTTTTTTCAGAGCTTAGTTTAGCTCTTAGTTTAGCCCCAATAGTCTCGTCCTATTCATTCCTTGCAGAATGGAATAGGACGAGACCTAAAAAGGGAGTGGGTACAGATTGCAGGTTACTTTTTTTCAGGAGTCTGACTGGGGCGGTCCTGCACAGCAATCTACGGGATATGTGGGCGATTTTAGCGACACGTGGCATCTACTGTGCTCAGGGCACAAGTCCTAAAAAAAGAAGTGGCTGGACTGACCTAGTTTGGCAATATGCAAGTGACATCACGACATCATGGTGTGTGACATCATGGCACGCGACATCACGGCGCATGACATCACACTCTGAATCACAGGAATAGACATCATAGAAAGTGGCATCACAAGCCACGACTTTACAGGAAGTGGCATCACAAGAAGTGACATCAGATCTAAAGCCCTCATATATATGTTTAGCAGGTCTATCATATGTATGTTCGAGCGCATTGCGAGGATAGTAGCACAGTTAGCTATGGAAGATGATATGCGACTACTACACTTTGCAATCCCCCAGTTTTATGTAACATATCTTGTACATTCATTTAGAAACGTATATATTTTATTGTACATGTAATATGCACGTGTTGATGTAAAGCGCTCTGACACCCTGCATTGGAATGAGTAGGGCTATACAAGAAAAAATAGTGGTACTTAAAATTATTTCAACGCCTTCTCAGGGGAAGTAAGATCTATAAAATGCAATACTGGGAAAGACCAACACATCTGATATTCTTACAGTGCATGTATATCTCCTAAACAGGGACTGAACAAAGTGAAAAAAGCTGCCTCTCTTAAGTATGTGTGACGTGCTAAAAAGGTGTGAGCCTTTGGTTCCCCTCTCCTCATTTGGATCAGGTGAGGCTTCTGACTGCTCCCAGCCAAGAGACTCGAACAAAAGGAGGCCAGGTGACCCTTCAAATTCGGCCTTTGTTATGGGCCCAGTAAGAGTCTTAAATAAGAAAGCCCAGTCCCCACCTGCACGTTGTTGCTTGTTGCAGATGGAAAGCAGACAAAGTGCAGGCGCTGCTGAAAGTGTCCCGGTGTTTGGAAATGACACCAGGACGAGTTCAGCACATTAATTAGTGGGTCCCAAGTTCTTGCCACGGTGGACGGCGTTCACCCTGTCAAAAAAGTGGGTGGACGCCGTTCACCCACGTGTACCCCCAACTCGTGCCCTGACAGTGCCCCAAAGTCCTTCTACAATAAGTGACATGATCATCTTTTTCCAGTGCGTCACCGAAGGGACCTCATTGTATTTTAAACCTATGGAGGTTGGGTAATTGTTTTCTTGGCTAGCTTTCAAGAAAGCTATAAAAACACCAATGCTGTAACATCCATTCAGAAGTTGGGCTCCGTCTTCTGAAAACGTTAAACCATGATAAAAAGTTTTTGTCTCTAAAGCCACCATGTTAGACATCATTTGTCTAGGTGTGTGCCCTGCATGTTGACGCTACAAGGTCCTCAACAGTACAAAAGAGTGATCTGTAGCGACGAGCTAGAGTCTCTTTCCTTTTTGGCATGGACAGACTTCTCCGAAATAGACCATAAATGATAAAAGGGGTTTTGCATGTCTTTTTTACTCCTTTTATCAACTACAGAAAGTTATCAGATAACTAGTGTGCTGATTATGGTTTTTTTTTACCACCTTTGTGTGTGTATGGGGGTGGGGTGTGTGGGTGTATCCCTAAGTCTACACACAATGTGGTCCATACATTTTTTTCTCCCAAATTTGTGCTAATTTGGCAAAATAAGGTTGTCATATAGATGGTGCTGTGTTTTTTTCTTTAGCAAATTAGACAGGTCAGAACTTTGAACATATCTGCAGCTCAAAGGAAATGGCAGGTACAAGGGATGAAAAACGGTTTGACCAAGTGAATTGAACAACAGCACACAAACCAAAATATTTTATTTACGACAAGGTAAAGTGTTCGTCCTTGTGAGCGGGAGCTGATATCTACCAAAGGTTTAAAATGCAGGCCAGGGAGATCTCCCAAAAACCCAGAGACATTTTTGGCAGGATATTTACTGGTTTATTAAAATCTCTATATAACGAGGATTAGATACTGACCTTGGGTTTTGGTGGTTAGGTGACTGAATATATAGGTGGGGATGGACTTAAGTCACGAGGTCTGCGCGATAGCACCATTCAAGTGATTTTAGGCTCCAAAAAATGGGTGGCGCCAGACCACAGGATGGATGGGCCTACGAACATAATGGCTGCTTTCGCCTTCTCTTGTTGTGCAATAGATTCAGACATTGTACCCTGAAGGTACGGTGTTTCCAAGGCAAAAAACAGATGCCTCATTAAGCAAGACTTGTGTGTATTTACTTATAAAATGGAACTCTTGGTACAATCAACTGACACTAAATAGGAGTTTGCTCAACGTGAAAACAAACTTAATTTAAATTTGTGGTTTGACTGGCTGCCAGGGTTTAAGTCACTAAAGTTTGACACACAGTAAAGGAGTAAACATTTCACTTTCATCTCAGATGCAGTGCAACCCAAAATGAACTAAGTGTTTGCCTTGGTGAGCAATACTAAATTGAGCGAGTTCGCCCATTTCACATTCTCTTGTTTACCCATCAAGAGAGCCTGCCATTTCACACGGGATCTGTAACGTTTTCAAGTTCCCAGAGTTTTGTGGGAAAATTCAGCACAGATCTCAGCACAAACTGCACAGCACGTACAGCTGTGCGCAAAACACAAAGCTCTGCAGGCACGGCACCATGGACGCAGCTCAGTATTAGAGGCCATAACCCAGGATCTACAAATGCTCACAGTTGTGCAGAAACATCACGGATGATAATTCACTAAAATGCCATGGGGTAGCGGATGCGACATGTTGCACCCTGTCAATTCTAATGACCTAGCTGAATGGACCAAACCCTGTCCCAGCCTTAGCCACTCAACAATCTCCAATTTGCTGCTTAGTGGCCAGGAGTAGTGCAAGGGCTGGGCATACCAGAGAATAATCACCTTCATGACCACTGAAACCAGGAGTAGCAAGAGCGGCGGCATAGGTACCAAAGCACAAACGTGGGGTAGCCGCTGCAACACTGGGCTGCCCCTAAATGACGTGCCCTAGAAACAAGACGTAACAGCATATACTACTCTCCACAAAAGGCCTTGCCAAAAGTGCAAACACGGCCACCTCAGAGACAGCGGAGATCGCTTTGCAGAAGCAACAATAAGCTTGGTAGAAACAACACACAAACTACAAAAAAGAAAAAGCTGAAGGAAGCCAACACATTCGAAATTCAAGGCAGGAAACAGGAAGCAGCGGTAGAATATGAGGATTACCTGAACAGCTTCTTCTGTGGCAGCAAAAGGAAAGGACGAGAAGAAGCATGAACCCCCACATTGCAACTTCTTGGTACACAAATACAGGTATAAAGGATGTTCATGCTCCTCATTGGCCATGGACACCAATCACTGTGTAACAGTTCTCGATTAAAAGCACAGAATTGTCCTCTCAAGTGCATAACTTGTAGTAAGGTGTGTCCTCCCTGGGTAGTGCTTTAAATGGGCAGGTACTACGGAGTACTCGGTACCTGCGCTTCTTTAATTTGGAAGGGATTGTACCAGCACTTCTCAGCAGTGCTCCAATGCTTTTATTGGGACATTACCCACACTACTTCTCAGCAACAAACAGGTACTCTGGGACAAGGAGTACCTGCACTTCTATATTTCCATTTGAAGCACTGTTCCCAGGGGCTTATTTTTTCAATCAAGGACCTGCGGCCATACCTTCCGCAGGAAGGAACAAGACCCAGATCCATACATGTGCAAGTTCTGTCACTCCTCTGTGAGGGTCAAGATTCAGGGGGGTGTTTTCCGAAGACCCCCTCACAGGGAGTGCGTCCTGCGTCAATTTCTCCACAGGTGATACACAAATTTTAATGGAGCATCATGATGTTCTATATTCTATCGACTGATTTGCGCCAGTGACACAAGCAGCCCTGCCCACCCTTGGCCCAGTTATCGAAGTCCACTGTTTTAAAAAAGATGTGGTGAGCACCTGGCTTTAGAACACCTTTGCACATCCCATGAAAAGCAACGTTTTGCCCATGTGATCAGTGCCTCATGCAATGCATCAGGAATGAGGCTGTGCTCTTGGTGGAAATGTGTTTAGATGCATCATCTGTGATAGGACAGGATTCTAATTCTTGGCTCACAAATTCTACATGTAACAGATACATACATATCTCGTAAGAGAGTCTGCAGCATTTGCACAGTAGCCTTGCGTCTCTTCTGTGTGAATACCGCAGAGTTTACACTTTGGTCACAGATCTCTTCTGGAGGCTTTCTCTAGCTTTTAGTTGGAATGCACATCTTCAGAATATGTTCTGCATTGTTTACACTATGGATTCAAATCTCCTTTGAGGGGATTCTGCATTGTAAATAATAGATGCAAAACGACTCGCGATTCTGCATGGTTTACGTTGCAGAAGGAAGCTCTACTTGAAAAATCATGCAGAATTTATAAAATTGGACCTTCTGGAGATCCTATTTTTTTTTTTTAACACTATGCATGTGGGATTCCTAAATGAGATTGTGCATTTTTTGGCAATGTGTCTAGAGAGTTCTTCTGTGCGGTTTTAACATTGTTTACACTAGTCTGATAAATGCTTCAGGGACTATGCCATTTACTCTGGGCGCAGATCCTAATAATGGATCGGCTGGGTTAAATCCGTTGACACAGATCCTCTGTAGGGATATTGCAGTATTTAAACCAACGAGGCAGACTTCAGCTCTGGAATTTTGCAGTGTTGACACTGGATTGATGGGTCCTTGGGAGAACTCTGCTGTGTTTACACAATGACAATGGATGACCTCTCCCAGGGCACTCTGCACTATTTCCATATTGGCGATGATCCTCTTCTACGGAATACTGCTGTTTGCAATGACAGAACAGTGCCTCCCCATAGGAGGGGATATATTCAGGTGTTTGCACTAATCGGCTCAGCAGGGATTTTACAGAGATTAGGCTACTGGCCTTATAACACTTCTGAAGGGATTCGCAATTTTTACATTATCGATGTGGTTTCGAAGGATTTTGAATCCTTTACACTTTAGCGATTTAGGTGATTTGCTAAGTTTGCAAACTGGCCATGTAGAAGCAGAACACTGCTGAGCTGGTTTTTGTCCCTGAGTTTACAAATCAGATGGGTCCCATCTGTGACAGCATAGCTAGGATTCTTTGTTGTTTACACGTGAAATGCACATCTGCTCTTCGGGATTCTTCAATGTTTACACTGTCTATGTAGAGTTGCTAAAGGGATTCTCTAGAGCTTACGAGGAAGGAGACAGAGGATATTCTCCAAGGTTTTCACTGTCAATGCTTTACATTTGCTCTAAAGATTCGGTAATGGGTGCAGATCTCCTGAAGGAATCCTTCTTGATCTACAAAATGGAGGTCACTCTACTGGAGGGTTAAAAACAGTGTTTACACTGTGGATACACACCCTCTGAAGGGTTTTTGAATCATTTATACCTTGGACTTCTCTGTTGTTTTGGACAGCCTTCCCAATAGCGTTGTTCTTTTTTTTTTTATCATATCGACCATTGGCCTTGCCTGCCACAAGGCGCTTTTATAATATAAAACAGGAATTTCTCTTTAGCCCCATAACACAATTCAGAGTCACAGCAGGTGTTAGAATATGCATTTGGTGACAACTTGTATAAGAAAAAACCCTCGCCCCCAACAGATATTTTGTTTGCGCTGATCCATCAAAACAGGTGATGTTCCCCGGCTAGACGACCAATACCAATCTACTTCTAAACAACAACAACAAAAACCTGGCTACTTTTATTTCCAAAGCACCTCTTTAAAAGGTGGGCTCTTGAATTTTTTCGCACATTCTAAACCCAATGAGAGTGAAACAGACAGAACAGTAACTGACTGCCCCTGCTTAGGTGAAGGGATGCTCACCACATATCTGGAGGCCTTGTCGCGGACCACGCTGGCATCAGTCACGTCAAAGGCCAGCCTCTGCGGCATGGTGCGGATCTGCGATTTCCTCCACGACTCTTGAAGCTGCTTTGTTAGCATGGATGCCTGGCTACATTCCTCACTTGTGCTTTGCTCTGAGGAGGAAAAAACAAACGTATGAAAAGACTATTTTGTCTTCTTTTTAAAAATCGCAGATGCGCCCAATCCCCCCTGACTAGTTAAGTGTGAATAAGTTAGCACTATAAAGGAAGGCCCTTTTGAACAAGAGAGCTTTCAAGCATGAGCTTCCTGTGCAGTAATCTGTGCTATCTGTGTATGTACCAAGCAACGAAGGGTGTCAGATACAGGACTCTGGAGTCCAAAGCTGCACAGTATAGGAAAGAACTCGGTCCATGCGAGTGATCAGACAGGACTCCAGTGAATTCAAAGTATTCTATGCATGACAGCGCAAAAACACGACTACCCCCACAAAGGGAACTGCAAGATGGCGGCACACGTACAATAGCTTTCAATAATTTGCTTCAAGTGGAGAACATTGTACCTCGAAAGAAGGCCATGTAGACACAATGGATGTCGGTTAACGCCAGAGGACCAAACCCTGTGTACACAAGAGTGCACAAGTACATTATGAACATAAAAAATGCACTAAGAAGGTCTTGTGTACACAAGAGGTTTCAGACGTCCTTCTCATACACAAATCTGCTCTTTGTGAGTTGATACACTACACAGGAGACATCACACACACACAACAAAGTCTGTTGGGAGTCACCGCACAATCTCGCACCAGTTTTCTTTTAGAAAATAGAGTTTTGAGAAGCAAATACCTCATTTAAACTAAAAAAACATTCAAACCTCCTCACCATATATAAAAGGGAAGTGAATGGAAACTGTACACCCCACAACTTCCTTTGTGTGCCGTGCATGGCAAAATAGAGACAAGAGTATAGACAGAATTCCGTACGCCAGCGCCTGGCCTGGTTTCCAAGTGATCCATGCATGGTAATCTTGCATTCAATGCATACAGACAACAATTATTTACATTGTCTGTGAATAGCCAGACAATGTGGCATGGGTCTTTTCCCATATGTGCAAGCTTTTAAAAGTTGATAGGAGAACAGTGGCTTTCTCGACTGCCCTCCTATTACGTACTTTTGTACAACCTATGGTGGCTGTATCAAAGAACTAACAAACTTACCAATGCAAGCGTACAGTTTTTACAGTCCTGAGAAAGTCTACTGGACGAAACACGCCGTGGTTGTTCACAGATGATGAAATGTACAGAGGACAAACAAAGCGACAAATCTAAGAAGAAATTCAGAAGATCTGCTAGCCTTTTGTGTAAAGGACAAAACATAGTTGGAATAATTTAGCTAGTGTCTATACCTGTAAATCAATGGTGGAACACATTAAATATATCTAGTATCCATCCAAAGGGTTCTATATCGTACTACAGAGAAATATATAAAGGACCCTTGTGTGGGGGACAGGCAGAGAGAGGGATGTGGCCCCGATCATGTGCCACGGCAGGAGAAAATTCATCCTGCACTTTGAACTTCCCGGCCCGCCATCCTAAACATGGCCTACCTTTGCTCATAGTTGCTGGGTAGTAGACTGCAGCGTGCATGCAAGCTTCACGCCCTAGATGGGGAAAGCAGCTGTGCTGTGGTCACAGGCTCTGCAGTAAATAGAACCTAGCTCCTTCAGACGAGGGAGAAAGGTGTTGGGTGACACTGTGGAGCCAGCTATAAAAAGTTAAGAGTGCAACTCCAAAGATGTAATAAAACGTGGCGGCCCACAGGGAAGACAGAAATAATAAGAATTTTGAAGTGGGGTTCCCTCCATACCCCTCAATACAAAGATATCATGTTCAAAATATTTATATAAAAATAACGCTCAAACTAAAAATCTATATTCTATAGAAACATATAGCAGATCATTTCAGTTCGTCATTACCAAATCATTATTTTCAGATTAAAAAAAAAATCTGTTACATTTTTCTTTGTTTTTACAAACATTCGATTGAAGAAGCTCCCAGCTGCAGTACTTGTCAAGATTAAGAAGGGAATCCCATAGGTTGAATTGAAAATGCCATTTATACAGGAGTAGAAGAAGCAGAGAAACATTTTCAAATGCTCCAAGACTCACAAAGGGAAGAAAGAGTTGTAAAACAGATAGGGTACAACCGAACTAGTTCAGGAAGATTGTAGAAAGAGTCATACCAATTAACAGAATTAAGGGAGACAGTACTTTGTTGACTAGGTCCCTTTTCACTCCCTTCCTGGGAAGCAAAATACCATATCTATATGCATAAGTGGCACCATCCTTTATACCTGCTCCCTAGGTGCTGAATTAGCATGTAGAGACTGGATGCACACCATAGCACATTGTTAAACAGTACACCAGCTGTTGATTAAACAAATGTGTCCTAATACACACAAACATAAGCACACTGCAACACCTCGACCACCCAGGTTCCTTCATCAGACATGTGTCGGGACTTGCTATGTGTGGACCCCAAAAGTGCAGGGTGTCTGTACCCACTGTCTCCTTGTCGGCCTCTGAGTCTTGTGGGAGTTCCAGGTCACAGGAGGCTTCCAGGCTTTGACAGTCTAGTCCCTCGTCTTCATCGTCTTCTCGGTCACTGTTGAAGCTGAGTGTCCCGCTCAGTCGCATGGACAGACCGTCGGTGTCATCCACCAAGTCCCGGCTCTCAGGACATTCCTCCAGCACGTCTGCATCGAGGCCCCCAGTTTCAGCCTTTTCTTCATCCTTTTCCTGCTTTGAGATGGTTCGACGAAGCCGGTGCAGGATCCTGGACGCCATAACGTCTGGCCCAGACCTGTGAAAACAGCACAGAGAAATAAGCAACAAATGGAGAGATCCATCTCACCCTCCCGCCCATGGTAAAGGCCACGTAAAAGGCTCTGGGAACTAGAGGAAATTGGCTCAAATTCTACTGGATCCAGTAAGAAATCATCATTTACATGGTGAGCAGCCATCACAACGCGGGCATTACCACGCGCTGCCATTACGACGCTGCTTTTACAACTTAAGTCGTTTCAACGTTGTAATGTCATACAACCATTTACTTTGTAGCCAACACATCATAGCTCACATCAGGAAAAAAAAATTCTAAAAGCACAATGATCCAGTCTCTCCCTAAAACAACTGTTAAAGGCCGAGTTTCTGCATACCTTTTGCAAACTTATTCCCACAATATAAGAAGTCCACATTCTGCCCACTCATCAAGACCTGCAACACACGAGACCTCGAATTGAATGCAATAAGGGAATGAAACTGCAATTCCTGGAACACAGCCCCACCCAAACAATAGAAACGAGACTGACTAGGCGAGCGAGTCTGGTACCTCTGTCCAGGTCTCATAGTACGAGCCGCCCTATCAGTAGCTTAAAGGTGAGAGTCCAGGTTGTTTGCCTCCAACTTGGAAGTAAGATTGAGCTTTCTTCTTACTCTTACGGTGCAGAGATCAGAGTCTACACACCTGTCTGCAATGCAACGTTCCTTGCCAGTTTCAACCTCCCGCATGTGAGAAGTTAGAGTTTAACCTGTTTTCCCTGGCACTGAAGTTAAGGTGTCCTTCACCCTCATACTCCGAGATCTGTAAGACGTTATCTTCACAAATGAGTTAGATCACCTTTGACTGGCCATTCCATGGATAAACTCAATACGAATCACTATAATGGCACGTTTTGCTGAACATAGAATTTCCCAGATACAGGATTGAGAAGGCCATCCAGACTCAAACAATTGTACACAAAGAGCATTTCCTAAAAGATCTTACTTAATCGGCACCTTCAGTCTTACCTGTTTACGCCTAACCTGGTCTACAAAGATCTTACAATCTTACGGATGAACTTGATTCACGTTTATGTACTGTCTATACCGGTTTGTCTGAAAACCACACCACCAGGCTGTACCCAGGCCTTTGACTATAACAAGAATCATGATTAAACAAGCATTTACAATGCAATGGTCTCGGCAGCATTAAAGGTAGAGTTATTGGCATTGCTCATTACATTTCTTTAAATCATAAATAAATGGCATGGTCACTTGATGGGACAAACCTACCAGGAAACTTTGTTAGATAGTGAGGTAGTGAAAGAGAGCGTGTTAGTGACTTAGTGTATTTGAGAGTGATGTAGTGAGTGAGTAAATTAGTAATTTAGAAAGAGAGTGAATTTGTGAGTTAGTGAGAGTGATGTAGTTATTTTTTGAGAGTGTGTGGTGATATAGTGAGGGAGTGATACCGAAATAGATAGTGATGTACTGATAGATTGAGTGAGATAGAGATTCAATTTTGAGTATTGTGTTAGAGTGAGAGATAGTTACTGTTGTAGTTATATTGTGTTGCTGTGAGAGATAGTTGAATAGTGAGTTATAGAGTTAGTGATCGAGTAGTAAAGTGAGAGAGTGGTGTGGGGGAAGAGAGTGGTGTGGGGGAAGAGTGGTGTGGGGGAAGAGAGCGGTGTGGACGGAAGAGAGCGGTGTGGACGGAAGAGAGCGGTGTGGACGGAAGAGAGCGGTGTGGACGGAAGAGAGCGGTGTGGACGGAAGAGAGCGGTGTGGACGGAAGAGAGCGGTGTGGACGGAAGAGAGCGGTGTGGACGGAAGAGAGCGGTGTGGACGGAAGAGAGCGGTGTGGACGAAGAGAGCGGTGTGGACGAAGAGAGCGGTGTGGGGGAAGAGAGCGGTGTGGGGGAAGAGAGCGGTGTGGGGGAAGAGAGCGGTGTGGGGGAAGAGAGCGGTGTGGGGGAAGAGAGCGGTGTGGGGGAAGAGAGCGGTGTGGGGGAAGAGAGCGGTGTGGGGGAAGAGAGCGGTGTGGGGGAAGAGTGGTGTGGGGGAAGAGTGGTGTGGGGGAAGAGTGGTGTGGACGAAGAGTGGTGTGGGGGAAGAGTGGTGTGGACGAAGAGTGGTGTGGACGGAAGAGAGTGGTGTGGACGGAAGAGAGTGGTGTGGACGGAAGAGAGTGGTGTGGACGGAAGAGAGTGGTGTGGGGGAAGAGAGGGTGTGGGGGAAGAGAGGGGTGTGGGGGAAGAAAGGGGTGTGGGGGAAGAAAGGGGTGTGGGGGAAGAGTGTGGTGTGGGGGAAGAGAGTGGTGTGGGGGAAGAGAGTGGTGTGGGGGAAGAGAGTGGTGTGGGGGAAGAGAGTGGTGTGGGGGAAGAGAGTGGTGTGGGAGAAGAGAGTGGTGTGGGGGAAGAGTGGTGTGTGGGAAGAGAGTGGTTCGGCCCTTCCCTCTTTCTGTCTAGTTTCACAAGGAAAGTAGGACATTCGCCAATTTATGCCCATGTTTTACAGACACTTTCATCTTTCTTGAAATGCATAAAGAATAATGTATTCTTCCAAGGTGCTACGACTGTCAAGAGTCCCATGAGTACTTCCATGAGTAAATATTTATGCATACAGAAATATAGCACGTCGTGTGTGTAAATGCAGCATATCGGTAAATCTGCATTAAAAAACGTTTTTCACGGCTTGAATATCTTTAGTAGATTCTGGACATAATCATCTTGCACACTACAATGGCACCGTAATGTGTACATTGAAGCATGGTTAAATCCGTTTACGATTTCAGCTTCATGATCTGTAAATTACTAACTTGAAGTTCTACTCTTCAGTGAAAGTATTGGACACACCGGAAGAAGGGGGCCATACACGGCGGGATGACGATAACACGGAGAAAGCCGGACAGCCACAACTGCAAACACAGCTCACAGGACACGGGCACACCGGGAACACAGGGAAACATAGAAAGCCATTTGCTTTGCTAATAGGATTGCATAGCAAAGCAAATGGCTTTAACTTAATAAAACTGTGGGCTAAAAAGGATGGGTCGGATTGTTACCCCGACCAATTGCCAGGGGGTAGGCTTAGTGCAAGCATTCTTCCAATCGCCTTATGAGTGCTGAGTACCATCCCATCTGAGACGTTCTGGTCCCCTCCCACTGGTAGCAATGAATCTTGTCTGAGAAGTGCTCGCATCCTCCCACTGCTGAAAAGTGCTGGTAAAATTTAATGAAAGTAATGAATCTCTGCTGAGAAGTGCCTGAAGCCTCCCACTGATAGAAATGCATCTCTGCTGAGAAGTGCATGTAGCCTCTCATTGGTAGCAATAATCCTGGCTGAGAAGTGCTGATATACTCCCACTTCTGAATTGATTGTAAACTTCCTGTGATAGTAATGAATCTCTGATGAGAAGTGCTTGTATCCTCCCACTGGTAGTAATGAATCCTGGCTGAGAAGTGCTGGTGTCCTCCCACTGCTGAGAAGTGCTTGTAAACTTCCAGTGACAGTAATGAATCTCTGCTGAAAAGTGCTGGTACCCTCCCACTGATAGTAATGAATGCCCGCTGAGAAGTGCATGTAGCTTTTTCTCTGGCACTGACACCAGTCCTCTACACACTTCCGAAGCCGCAGGTAGACGCACTTCTAGCATCTTTACATCTCCCACATTTTAAGCCTAGGAGGTAGCGCTGCCCTTTTATAGTGCCGCCAGCACAAGCCTGAGGACGCTGCAAACAGATCCTTGCTGAACTGTCGATGCACAGTGACCCAAAGCCACTGCATGCCCCTTGCCCCTGGTTCATGCACTTCAATCATCTTTACATCTCACACGGTGCAAACTTGCGAAGTGGGGGTGCAATGATTATAGCGCTTCCATTTCTCACCACCGGTCCAAGTGCGCTGCAGGCAGTCGTGCTCCTCGAAGACCAGTTGGAGCTGTGCATTCACACACACACGCAGGTTTGGCGCTGTAAAGTGCGTGGCAGCTGCAACACACCGAACCCTATGCACCCAGACACTATCGGCGCTCGTCTTCTGAGCCAGGGCACCCTCACAGAAGTTTACACCCGAGGGCGCTACAGAGAGTTACCCACTCTCACGTGCCCCCTGGTACTAGTATGCTGTGACATGGAGTGATTTTAAACCCCCAGCCCTGGTTACCTCTGCCACAGCGCTTAGAGAGCCTGGTTGCTGTGAAAGTGCTTCACAAACGCTATATCTTCCTTCCAATTTAACTCAAACCCACTTCAGTCAGGGCTACACATTTGGAGTGCTGTTATTTGCAAATGGAGGGGTTTACTTTCTCGTTTAAGTCAAGGCAGCTTTGTACACCCGGAAAGATCGGGCCAATATTCTCGACTTGTACGTGTCATTTACTATTAAAGGGGGTTACAAGGCATAAAGTGCAGAGGCCCAATCCCCGGCCTGCTGTGGTTTATCTCCCTTATAACTATATGCTTGAGCTGGGGACGGCTACAGCCTCCCCCTGCCGGCTTCCCCTCCTCTCTTGGGCCGCCCGCGCCTCTGCCTAGCCCTACTTTCCGGCACTCACCGTCTCCACTGCCTGCTGCAGCAAGGCACTCAGGCGGCTGAACATGGCTCTATGCTCCCCCGAGGCCTCCCCGGTGCCCGGCAGGACGCTCACCCGAGCGGCTCACTCTCCCTACCCAGCCTCGGCTACTTCCTCTTCCCGTGCGACTTCGGCCCGCCCTCCCTAGCTCGCCCCCTGGAGATTTGGGGTGAGAGACGGCCAAGGACGGGGAACGGCTGTGCACCGGAGGGACAGGGGCGAAGGAGACCGAGCGAGCGCGGCGGAGACGAGAGCCCGCACTCAGAGACAGCCTGTGAGTGTGAGCGCTACGGCAAAGAGCAGAGCGAAGTGACAGCAGTAACCAGATATGAAAGGCCTGTAATTGTGAGAGACCGACACACGGGGAAAGAAAGGACCGTAATTACGGAAACCAAAGACGTGGCTTCCTATCGGAGATAGGGTGACCAGATTCTCAAAACAACCTACTTGCTTTTCCAATGGAGATGCCAATGCGGGAAGTCAGGCAAAGTCGCCTGTGACGGGGGCGGAGCTGCATACGTGACCGGAAGAGAAGGCGGAGTGAAAGCGTCTCGCGACGCCAGAAGGAGAGCGGAGTCCCTCGGAATTGATCTGGTAAGTTACAAAGGGCTGGGGGGGCTCGGTTCCCTCGTTGTGTGTGTGCCTGTGTGTGTATGCATGTGTGTGACGGCGGGGGAGAGGGGGGGTGTGTGTGACGGTGGGGTGCACTCGTGTGTGTGTGCGCGCGTGTGTGTATGTCTGCGGAGGGGGGGTGGGTGTCTCTGTATGTATGTGCGTGGGCGCTTGTGTGTGTGTGTATGCGCATGTGCTTCCCAGGAGACAGCGCCAGGCCGCAGCGCTCGTTCGCGTGCACGTGTCACTTTCAAATCGCCTCCAAGGCGATGCGCGCGGCCAGGATTGTCTCCTGGGAAGCACACATGCTGACAAAAGAGCTTCGGCGGAGACGCGCTTCCGCGCGTTCAGCCGAGCCCTAAAAACGAAAATAAACCACTTGTACCAGTATTCATTCCAATCACCCCTACACTCCGGTCTCAGAGGCATGTAAAAGCCTTCTCCTCCCCCGACATGGTGGAATGTGGCTCCCTCCGTCCCCTGCTCCGATGTTAAATTGCAGCTCTCTGTTTCTCCTTGGAGGTCAGAGTCCAGACTCCTCCTCAGGCGTGAGATTCCTGGTTCTGGCCTTTTTCCCTAAGTTTTAAGTTCAGGGTCCTGTCTCCTGTAACCTCAGCTTGAAGGTCAGTATGAGGCCTCCTCTCACTCCAACCCTTAAAATAAATTCCTGTTTTCTTCTGCCTCAACTCGGACACCAGAGTACAGCATCCTGTCCTTGCCCCCTCTGTACAGACCTACTCATCACTACCTGGCACAAGTTCTGGTGGACGCCAGAACCAGTCTGTACAGCACAGCATCTGAGATGAGTCGCCATCATCTCTATGATGGGGGTCGGGGAGGATTTAAAGTACTCGGCTGGTTAGCAGCAACGTATTATTTGTCTGAAATAATTTTATTAAGATCCTTTGTTGACAATTACAGAATAAACATTAAGAATAGATTAACACAAATCTTCCTTAAAAAATAATTATTCGGTTCTATTGTTATATAGATCGTTCTCACTATTTGGACAAAAAAATAGTTTCACTTGGATATTAGATCTTGTAAGGGGCTTTTAGTTTTAATTTTCGAGAATGTAAAGGCCTTATTTCCCCACTGCTGTGCATCAGGGGTGTTCGGATCCATGCCACATTAACAGGACAAACACCGACTACGTAAATTACTTTCATGTAGAATCTGAATATGAAAATGTGGTGGATCAGACCCCTCTGGACCTTTGTTAGACAATTCAACTTTGCAGAACGCTCCACATTTCGTAGTTCCATGTGCAAGCATCTCATTCTTTCCAAGGGTTTTATGCAGCATTCTGGGATTTGTAGTCCTATTTTATTCCTCAATACAATCGGGACATTACAGAATGTTAATATAAAAATCTGGTCTGGATGAGCTACCCACGCATGGACTGCGAGACACTGTTGTTGCATAAAAGGGCAGAGTAGGTGATGCTTGCTGCTCTCTGGTACCCTCAGGTGAAACCTTGATGGAGACTCGGTAGATTCACTGCTAACATCTCACTTAGGAACCCTAATCAAGGAGTATAGCAGACACAGCAATGCTGACCCTGAGCTCAGGTTAGCTTTTAACACCCATCACGAGATGCCTGGGGAGC
Organism: Lissotriton helveticus; assembly: GCF_964261635.1. Lineage (NCBI taxonomy): Eukaryota > Metazoa > Chordata > Amphibia > Caudata > Salamandridae > Lissotriton > Lissotriton helveticus. Next base: position 181,954,340 of record NC_136068.1, on the reverse strand, counting down.
CTTAATACCTACACTCTGGTGCAGAGGCCCGAATGAGGCTTATAGGGCTGCTACTCGACCCTACACCCGTGACGGCTCACTGCTCCCTTGCAGTCTGAACGAAACTCACTCTTCAGTGACAAACCCTAAGACAGGCTGGTACTCAAAGTGAACGTACTGCTCACCGGTACCATAAGGAGGATTCCTGAGGGAGTCTTTGAAAAGACTTACTGCATCCTAGCCTTATCTGGAACTCTCCAAATCACTACAATATAGCTCCCAATATTCCCAGATCCATGCATGAGTAGCACATCCAATTTTATCTTTGCAGGGTTCTTGTAATCCTGATTTTACGATATGACTAACAGGACTTCAAATCCCAGAATGCAGTGAAAACATCTGGAATGGATGAGCCACTTACAAATGCACCTTGAAAATATGAGAACTGTACTACCCTAAATGGTGGTTCTATGCTCCAAGAAGAACGTGTATGGTAGGGCGTGGGTCCTACGTTTAATTTGTTCTTCAGGGGCATCAAGGTAGTTGTGTTCAGACTGGTAACTGGAAAGAATCAGAGATCCGAAGTGAAAGTCGTTGGGGTCTAATATAAAGGTATTCACACGCTTTTTACCCCCATTTTACCAAAATAATTCCTTTTTTTATTAAAAAAACAACTGTTTCCTGATCTGTTTATGTGATCTTGAGTTGCCTCAAACTGGATTGGAAGGAGGGTTTCTCCTGTGCTGCCAAGGCAGAGAAGTGACTGACAGCTGGCCTCTCCAGGGAGAGAAGCTGCTTGACAGAAACTTAATGACTGCAACAGGTTAATCAGCAAATCTAAAGGCTGCTTGACAGCCAATGTGGGCTTTAATTGATGGGGGTCTTTTGAAGATTCAGGTGTCAAACCGTAATTGTTTTTCAGAGGTGCTGTCAGGGTGTTACCAGTTTTGGAACTCGACCTTTTAATTGAAACCCACAAACAGTTTTGCAATAGTAACATATGACTGTGTATTACTAGAAATGTAAAGCTATAATGCACATGTAATATGGGGGGTGGAACAGCTACCATGTTTGTGACCAGAGTATGCTGTGCGCCAAATTAAGTCAGGACCTTAATTTTTGTGTGCATATTTTGTAGTAACTTCTCTCATATTGTTCGCCGTCTATCGATTCGTATACTGTGTGTAATACATTTTTTAAACTGGCATCCTATATGATACTGTATGGAATAAATTTCTTTTTTTTTTACGAATGACAGTGTTTTCTGTCAAACACAGGGTTCTCCTAGCATTGTAAATACACATATCACTATCACCTATAGAAACAACCATGATTCAAATCCGTGACCCTCCCGTTACACACACATATATATAGGAAGTGATCTTATTAACCAAAGTGGGTTTACCTACAAAAAGCAACACATTCACACAGATTTGTTTAACTTTCAGTTCCTTTTCATTTAAGGTGTGTGCATTATATATTAAACCCAGTTCCATATCGGGAAAATGCCAACAAAGCATTTTTGGAGTATTTTGTTCCCTTTCGCCACGTCTCTGACCCCCCCCCCCCCCCCAAACACACTGCGTCTCTGGGGTCGTCTCAGAGTGGGGAGATTTGCACGGAGGTAAACAAATGACGAAAAGAGGTACTGTTCAGAGGGTTCACTGTGCCGGTCCGATGATCAACTAGCAGGGGGTGAATAGGTTAAAGGTGAAGGCACTATTAATAGGGGAAGGTCTATGCTCAGTTGAGTCAGCTAGTGTTTCACCTCAGAATAAAGTGCGAAGGGGCCAATAAAGTGAAGGGGAACGCGCAGTGTGTTGAATATGTATGGAATGATATATCAACACCTGTGGCGGAGGGGTGAGGAGTGCACCTGCCGAGCTCCCCCACCAGTCCCCCGTATGGGGCGAAGCTATCAACAGTGCCACATATGCGGTGGCTCCAACGCCCACGGGTCCCACTGTACCCAAGTTACACTTGCTTTTCACGGCTCACCCAGGTGATGGAGGGGTTTATTTTTAGGGAGAGGGCTAGGGCCCCAGAACACCCGTCATTCCGCGAGTCTGACCACCGGTCTCCCCTCCCTGCACCCCGGATCCCGGCTCACCCCCACTCACCGGCGCGGCGTTAGGCCGCCTCCTCGGCCGGGGACCGGGACTGCGATGTTGTTCTTCCCAGTCTCTCCCTGTCTCCCTCCTCCCTTTCCGGGGCGGCCGGCAGCTGACACGGCCGAGCCCGCCCCCTTCCTCCACGGACTCGGAGGGACAGAGCCCGGGAGAAGGGAGAGGACGGGGGCCCCCAGCTGAGGCTGGCCGGGACCTGTGACGGGTGGGGCCGGTGTTAAAGGCGGGGAGAGGGGAATCTCGGCAGGATTCTGCGGGCAGCAGAGGGTGCAACATGCCAGTATTAAGAGTCAGCAGAGATTTAAGTGTGATAAAAAAAACCTGGGGGGGTTCTCTCAAAGGTGCGTGGCCTAAGTTATTAGGGCGTGGCTTAAAAGTAAGCTAAAAGTATTTACTTCTGCTGCTTCTGTCATTGCATACAGGTAAATACCACAAGTTCCAGTACACTAAGAACAAGCCAGGACTATTGGTTTTGCTAATGCTTGTTATTTGCATACAACGCTGGCTTTAGCACTGGTGGCGCCCTATATTCACGCATATTTTCTATTTATTAGTAGTTCTATTTATGATTACTGATAACATATGTATAATTGTTTCTTCTCCCTCACTTTTTAATTTTCTGTAACATTATATTATATTTTATTGTACCTGTCAAACTTTATTGATATGGATAATCATATATTTATAATTGGTACTTTTATTGTACTATTTTTTGTATTGTCTTTGCTTACAAACATTTTTTATAAAATATTTTGAACACAGCACAGGTGGCGCCCAGTGCGACAATGTTTTTTGGCGCCCTCCAATGACCACCTCTGCCACAGATTCCCTCCCTACCACCCTTTAGCAGTCTCCATAACCACTGTCTCAGATGCATTTAATTCATTTTATAGCGTCACTCATAAAAGTTAAGGGTGTCTGAGCACTTTACATAACACACATTACACAGAGACAATCAATCATAGGTGTGTAAATCAGTGTATAATGTTATGTTATGTTAATTTTGATTTCTATAGCGCACGGCTACTCCATTGGAGTGTCCCGGCGCTTTTATTGGCGGCTCATGAAAAGAAAAACATAACACAGAAAAACTAAAAACAACAACAGACAGCGAAGGAAACATATTAGAGGGTAAAAAGCCAGGTTTGAAGGCCCCTCCTGAAGGACAGCAGGTTAGAGGTACAACGTAGGGCCAAAGGCAGAGCGTTCCAGAGCTGTGGTGCCCTCAGCCTGAAGGACCGCCCCCTAATGCGGGCCTTCTTTATTCGGGGGACCATCGCAAGAAACAAAGATTCAGATCGCAAAGCACGGACCGGGCGATAAAAGCCAGGCCTGCGTTGAAGATATTTTGCTCCTGAACCAGAGAGCGCCTTATGAGCCAGCGTCAACGCCTTAAAAATTATCCGCTTCCGGATAGGCAGCCAATGGAGCGACTGCAGGAGGCCGGACACTCTGGCTCACCTGTGAAGGCCAAAGATGGCACATGCAGCGGAATTCTGCACCACCTGCAGCCGCTGTACAAGATATTCCGGAAGACCCAGATGAAGAACGTTGGAGTAGTCCAATCTGGAGCCAATTAAGGCTTGCACCGTGATCCTCCTGTGCTCTTCCGAGAGCAAAGTGAGAAACTTCCGGAGCATCTTGAGAATGCCGAAACATGTGCCCGTAAGACAGAGGATCTGAGATCTCATTGTCAGACCATTGTCGATCTTAATTCCCAGATTTTTTGCCAGCTGGGACGCCTGTGCTGGGGGGAACATATTAGTCGGCCACCATGTCTGCCAGTCAGGGTCTGAGGCACAGCCGAAAAACAGTACCTCCGACTTGTCTGAATTACATTTGAGGCTGTTCAGATGAAACCACCTGAAAACAGCCCCAAGACACTCCCGAATGCTCTCTCCATCAAACTCCTCTCCTTTCCCGCTCGTAAAGAGGAGCTGGGTATCGGCGGCGTAGGAGACGATCTGGGCCCCAAAAGACTCAACCAGTGCCGCCAAGGGAGTCATAAAGATGTTAAAAAGAGTCGGGCTCAACACAGAACCCTGCGGGACTCCGACTCCCAGCGGCGGCATCTCAGCGGAGCTAGAAGAGGCCCAGACCGTTTGTCGACGGCCTGCTAAGAAAGATGTAAACCAGCTGAGCACCGTCCCCCTCAGACCGATGTCATGGAGTCTGGCGAGGAGCCCCTCGTGGGGGACGGTGTCAAAGGCCGCCGACAGATCAAGCATGACAAGCATGACTTTGCCGTCTGAATCCAGAGCCTCCTTAATGGCTCTGACACCTCCAAAAGCGCCGTCTCGGTGCTTAAATTGGGGCGGAAGCCAGATTGAGTGGAGTGCAACAGATCATTGGTCTCTAAAAAAGCAGAGAGCACGCTGTGCACGTGCTTCTCCACGATTTTAGCCAGCGCCGGAAGGAGAGAAATGGGCCTATAATTGGCCAACGCCTCGGGATCTAGGCCGGGCTTTTTAAGGAGGGGGATCACCATCGCCCGCTTCCAGATCTGCGGGACCACCCCCTCACTCAAAGAGAGGTTCAAAAGTGGGTTAGCCAACGGGTTAACCACAACCGCCATCCTCGCTAGAAATTTGGCCGGGCATGGGTCTAAAGGCGACCCAGATTTAAGATTGGCCAGAAGTGCCAATGAAGCAGAAGTGGAAATAGGCGGAAAAACAGCCAAGACAGGATCCAGGGTGGCCAGTGAAACAGACCCATCCCCAAAACTGGGGCGGACTTCAACCAACCTCTCAGGAAAGGAGTCCTGAATCAATTTAATCTTATCAGTGAAAAACTTGGCCAGATCACAGGCCCACGAATCAGAGGGGACAGCCTGAGAGAGATTAGACCGAGGGGCCGTGAACTCCCTCACAATAGTAAAGATCTCCTTACATGAATTGGAGGCTGCCTCTATCCTCCTAGCAAAGTAGCCCCTTTTCTCATGTAGGATATTGCGATGATAAATTTTCATCGCAGTCCTGTATGCAAGTCTGGCCACCGGATCGTACTGTGAGCGCCAAGCCCTCTCAGCCACCTTGCATTGCCGACGAGAGGCCGACAGTGCTGCCTTGATCCACGGAGCGGAAACCCGCTTCGATGTGAGCCGAGGGGCCAGCGCCGGGGCTAAATCATTCAGCCTGTCCGTCAACCACACCTGCAAAGACTCTAAATCCCGCTCTAGGTCGCCCGAAAGAAGGCACGGATGGTCAAGAGATGCCTGAGCTAGCATCTCCGGGGTCACCCGATGAAATGCCCTGGGGGCTGGTCCATACTGTCTAGGCGCAGTGCTAGGGAATTTCTTCATACCCGGTACAAAAAACCTAGCCAACCTGTGATCGGACCAGAGCACCGGGAGAAGTTCGATATCTTCTAAGGGAGCCGTAGAAAAGACCTGATCCAGGGTGTGCCCTCTGTCGTGTGTGGGGCCTGCAAGAAACGGGACAACGCCAAGGGGCGCCGCAATATCGAAAAGTTTAATCGCATCCGGGTCCTCTCCCTCGTCCATGTGGAAGTTAAAATCTCCCGCCAACACACAATGCTCGGCTCTCAGGGCTAGCCCCGAAAAAGCTGCCTGCAGTTCATCAAAAAAAGATCCAGCCGGTCCGGGGGGTCTATAGACCAACAGCCCTTTCAGAGCTTGATGAGGGGCCAGTGAAATAGAGAAGGCCAAAGATTCAGAACCTGTAATAGTATCCATAGGGATGATAGAACAGGTGGCAAGCTTATTCACCACAAAGGCCACCCCTCCTCCCCTCCCCTTCAGTCTATCGTGCCTAAAAATATTATAATCCGGCGGGATAGCCGCGGCGATATCGGGATTGGACAGATCCCCTAGCCATGTCTCTGTCAGCATGAGACATAGAGGTTTTTCCATAACAAGGAGATCAAAGATCTCCTGGGCATGTCTGCGCACTGATCTGGTGTTCAAGAGCAGGCAGAGATGTTTCACATTGGCCACTCCTCTCTTCAATAAAGTGGTCGGGGCATACCCTGGTGACCACCCACATCCAGGACATTGCCTCTTACCCCTATAACGACCAGGAAAAACTGTATGACAGGTACAAGATATGTTTTGCAAAGAGCGGAGTTCCTGCACCGAGTAGTATACCATCCTCCCAACAGCAACTAAGAAACCAAAGGAGCCAGACCCACCCGCCGCTCCGACGCCTCCAGGACGCAGACGGGCAGGACTCTGGCAAGACTCAGGCAAAGCGAGGGCGACCCCGCTGCGCGATCCCGCTGCGCTGTGAGGACAGGTTTAAATAGGGCCTCCAGGTGAGGTACGAACCGCCCCACGAGGACGCTCAATATGGCGCTGCCAAAGCGTCACTGCCCCTCCCAAAATGGCGCCCAAAGTAGAAACGCTACAGAGCCCCAACAGCCCCAGACCCGGACCCGCTAAAGCAGCGGTGGATAACAATTATGTGGAGGTAAGGGGACAGCTCCCAGGTAAAAGCAGGGGAAAAGAAACAAAAAAATAACGAAAATACAAAACAGGTAATTAAAAGCGAGACGCGCTAACCAAGCAGCGCTAAAAGCAGTGCTGGGGCCGCCACACCGGGCAAATGATTCCTAACAGGGCGAAATGTTACATAACACAGAGGACAACAAGGGGTGAATTCACATGTCATCCATACAGGCAGGCAGTATAGTTGAAGAGTACTTGGCCTGGAGAAGCACAAACTGAATTTAAAATGTAACACAATGGATTGGGACTCTCTAATAACAAGAACTGATTTGTACCCTAATGAACCCTTTTTCAACATTAGAAACAATGAAAGTCTGGAAAAAATCCATATTCTCTGATCTATACCTTGAAGTCTGCTCTCAGTTCTTTGTTGACAGTTAATAGCTCACTGTAACCTGTAACTAACAAAAGCAAGTTTCTGACAAAAGCAATAACCCACTGACCTGTTTACATTATATTCACTTTGTGATCTGCATGGTACATGTTCTTTGCAGCAGGCATATTAACCCTCTGCTCTACCTTCCCATGAAGCAAAACTTCCATGAGTCAAAACTTCTACTAGCCAAAACTCCAATCTCTCCAGGAAGAACATTAATCACCAGAGTTTTCTTGACATTTAAATTGTTAAGTGAAAATTGCTGAAGGCCAGGAACTTGGCAGCAGGTGCTTTTAAGCACAATATAAACTAGCAAACAGGCGCCACCATGTGAAGCCAGCACCAGGTGCGGTGGCACCCGTTGCACCGCCCTAGAGCCAGCTCTGTTTGCATAAGATAAATAAACAACAGCTATGGCTTTGTTGTATAGAATATTGAAACTGCTTCAGTTCTGAATTGAGACTGTGAAAGAACTATAACGAGTCTCTTTGGAGTTCCATGAAATGCAGTGAAGAGTGGTACTGTTGCAGAGTTATGTTTTTTTTCCATCCTGAGGATGAGGGCAAAAATGGAACACCCCATAGAGACCCATGTCAGCACTTGCTTTTTCAAACTGCTGGTGCTGCGCACCTGCATGAGCGGGCACACTTAACCTCTTCTATGCTCATGACGAGCTCAGCTCTTCATGAGCTACGGCGCTCCGGTGCTCATGTCGAGCTGAGCTCGTCATGACCGCGCCCATTACTTGGAACGCTCGCATGCTGGGCTGATTCCCCTGCAGTGCTGAGCGTTCCATTGGAACGGGTGTGGCCATGACGAGCTCAGCTCGTCATGAGCTCAGCTGAGCTGAGCTGAGCGCCGTAGCTCATGACGAGCTGACCTTGTCATGAGCATGGGGGCGCTGTGCGTGCCCCCCCCCCAGCACAGTGGGGGGAAACAGCCCCGCAGCGAAGGGGTTAAAGGCCTGGGAATCAGTAAGAATTAGATTAAGAGAAAAATCCATAGGCAACCAGTTGTCTTGAAGAAGGTTTGAAGCCAGAGAAAAGTAAAAACAAAAAAATCGTCTTTTTTTAGCTTGAAAATCGGGAGTGGTGATGTATTACAGCGGCAAGAAGAATGGCCAAACATTAAGAGAAGCCAGAGTTTGTTCTTAACGAACAAGTTACTTACCTTTGGTAACGATATATCTGTAAGAAACAGTTGTTAGAGTTAGATTCCTTACCTTAGAATATCCCCAGGCGTCAGACTGGATCCAGAACGTTTTCGTCAGCAGTACCACTGCGCGCCGCTAGGCGTCGTCTGCGGCTCCGCGTTCGTCGTTGGCGTCGTGATCGCCAGGATGACATCGTCGGAGTACTTAGACGCCGCCCTCGTGCGCAGACGTCAGTTCTGTACATAGCTTTACGAGCCAGTAACTCAGAGCCATGATAGAAACCGACACTGGTGCCATGAAACTAGGGCCCTGAAAGGGATGTCGTTAACCCTAGATATCGGTTTGCAGAACGGGGAGGATGGGTGGGGCGGTAAGGAATCTAACACTAACTACTATTTCTTACAGATATATCGTTACCGAAAGTAAGTAACTTGTGCATCTGAAAGAAGCAGGTTAGTGTTAGATTCCTTACCTTAGAATAGATACCTCAGCAATACCAACCCCAGTGGTGGGTCTACGAACCAAGATCACACCAGAAAGTCCTAGAAAGCGGAACGGCCGAAAAAGCCATCTCTCCGGACTTGGCTGTGCAGGCAGTAGTGCCTAGCAAACGTGTGCAGCGAGGCCCACATAGCTGCCTGACAGATGTCCTGCAAGGGGACTCCCCGACCCAGGGCAGTAGTAGCCGCCGTGGCCCGAGTGGAATGGGCCCACAGCCCAACAGGAGGCTCCTTTTTCGCCAAGGAGTAGCAAACCTTGATGCACAAGACGACCCACCGAGAGATGATCCTCTTGTGCACCGCCCGTCCCTTCTTAGCGCCCACATAGCCAACAAAGAGCTGGTCGTCCTCCTGGAACTGGCGTGTGTGATCTAGATAGATGGAGAGCGCACTTTTTGTGTCCAGACGGTGGAGCCTCTCTTCCTCCTTCGAGGGATGCGGAGGCGGAAAGAAGGTGGGCAAGCTGATGGACTGCCCGATGTGAAAGGCTGTGACTACCTTGGGCAGGAAAGAAGGACGAGTCCTCCGAACAACTTTGTCCGGATGGACAGAGAGGAAAGGAGGTTTCGAAGATAGAGCCTGGAGCTCACTCACTCTCCTGGCTCAGGTGATGGCAACCAGGAATGCAGTTTTAAGAGTCAGAAGACGAAGAGGACAGTTATGAAGTGGCTCAAAGAGAGCGCACATCAGATATGTTAGAACAAGATTCAAGTCCCACTGAGGCATCACGAAGGGAACAGGAGGGAACATGTGTGTGATGGCTTTCAAGAATCTATTTACAACAGGGGACTTGAAAAGAGAAGGCTGATCAGGAAGCCTTAGAAAGGCTGAAATGGCAGAGAGGTAGCCCTGCTGGGCAAGAGAAAGGAGGAAGAGGAGAACCTCTGAAAGGGGGGCAGAGAGTGGATCCACAGCCTTTGGTGTGCACCATGCCACAAATTTGTTCCACCTGCAGGCGTATACCGTTTTTGTGGAGGGACGCCTGGCTGCCAGAATCACATCACAGACTTCAGGAGGCAAGTCAAATGGCCTCAACTGTTGCCGCTCAATCTCCACGCATGTAGGTGGAGACTGGACAGGTTCGGGTGGAGGACCGTCCCCTGCTGCTGCGACAGAAGGTTCTCCTGAAGAGGCAGACGAATCAGGGGATCGACTGACATGCTGAGTAGCTCGGGATACCAGTATCTTCGTGCCCAGTCCGGAGCCACAAGGATGACTTTTGCCCAGTCTCGCCTGATCTTCTTCAGCACTCTGGGCAGAAGTGGTATAAGCGGAAAGGCGTACAACAGACCGCAGCTCCACTCGCGACGAAAAGCGTCGCCGAGCGAGTGCCGCCTTGGAAATTCCAACGCGCAGAACTGATTACATTACGCGTTCTCTTCGGTGGCGAATGGATCTAACCAAGGCTCTCCCCACTGCTGAAAGAGACATTGCGCCACGTCCGAATTCAGACGCCATTCGTAATCCATCATGCACCGGCGGCTGAGTTTGTCCGCCCTGGCGTTTAGGGTACCTGCCAGGTGTTTAACCACCAGGGTAACGCCCTGGTGTTCCAGCCATTTCCAGAGGCGCAGAGCCTCCTGAAAGAGGGTCCACGAACCCACCCCACCCTGTTTGTTGCAGTACCACAAAGCGGTGGTGTTGTCCGTGAACACCTGCACTACACTTCCCCGGACAGAGGGAAAGAATGCCTTCAGTTCAAGTCGGATCGCCCGCAGCTCCAGAAGGTTGATATGGAGCCGGGACTCCGTCGGAGATCAGAGGCCTCTGATGTGGCCCCCCCATCCCAGGAGGGATGCATCTGTCTCCACTATGTGCTCCGGTTGGGGAAGGGAGAGAGATCTGCCGCTGACCCAATCGCGGTTCGTGAGCCACCAATGCAACTGGCTCGCAGTGCCGTCCGAGATCAGGACGTGGTCGGACAGGTTGCCCTGATGCTGTGCCCACTGAAACTTCAGGTCCCACTGCAGAGCCCACATCCACCACCTGGCGTGATGCACCAGAAGGATGCAGGAGGCCATCAGCCCCAGAAGCCACATCGTCAACCTGATCGAGACTCGGGATAAAGGCTGAAAGATTGGAATCAGAGCCTGAATATCCCGAACCCCATGTTTGGGGGGATAAACCCGAAACTGCGCTGAGTCCAGAACGGCTCCGATGAAAAGGAGCTTCTGAGAGGGGCACAGGTGTGACTTCGGCACTTTGATGGAGAACCCCATCGAGTGCAGGAGGTCGGCCGTAGTCTGGAGGTGGGAGACGACTGTTTGGGGCGATCCTGCCTTCAACAACCAATCGTCGAGATAGGGGAAAACTGCAACCCCAAATCTGCGCAGATGAGCTTCGACCACCGCCATCACTTTCGTGAACACCAGTGGGGCGCTGGTAAGGCCGAAGGGGAGCACAGTAAACTGAAAGTGCTCGTGGCCTACCGTGAACCGCAGGTAACGCCGGTGGGTTGGCAGGATGGGGATGGGGAAATATGCGTCCTGCAAGTCCAACGCTACCCTCCAGTCTTCTGGGTCCAGGGCAGCTAGGACCTGAGCCAAAGTCAGCATCTTGATCTTCTCCTTCCGGAGGAAGCCGTTGACGCTCCGAAGGTCCAAGATAGGGCGCAGGCCTCCTTTGCCCTTCTTGGGTACCAGAAAGTAGTGGGAATAGCAACCACGTCCTACTGGCCCAGGAACGCACTCGATGGCCCCCTTGGCCAAGAGGGCCGTAACTTCCTCCTGCAGAAGTTGCAAGTGATCCCCCGACATGCGGTGGTACTGGGGTGGCATGGCTGGAGGGGTTGCCTCGAAGGGGAGGAAGTAGCCCCTTCGGACGATTTGCAGCACCCACCTGTCCGACGTGATGGTACGCCAGCGGCGGAGGTGATGGCGGATCATGCCCCCCACTGGTGACAAATGGGCCTGAAATGCCGGACTAGGAAGGCTTAGAGGCAGATGCTGCAGGGGTGGGTGTGGACTGACCCTCCCGGTGTCCCCCGGTAGTGCCACGGCGGTAACCACGTCCGTGACCGCGTTGAGCCTGGGTCTGCGGCCTGTGGCTGGATGGACGTGTGGGGGCGCCCCTTCCTTGGCCATGAAAGGAGCGAAAAGCGGAAGTTTGCTGGCGTTGGCCTAGGCCCAAGGACTTCGCCATAGCCCTGGAGTTCTTGAAACGCTCCAGCGCACTGTCCGCCTTGTCGCCAAAGAGGCGACGGCCATCAAAGGGCATGTCCATGAGGGTGGCCTAGACATCCCCCGAAAAGTTGGCGGACCTCAGCCAGGCGTGGCGGCGAACCGCCACTGTCGTTACAATCGCCGCACCCAGCGAGTCCGTGGTGTCGAGTCCACACCGTATTGAGTAGCGTGCTGCATCACGCCCTTCTGCCAGGGCTTGGGTGAGCTTTGCCTGGGCCTCCTCCGGGCACTGTGGCAGAACCTACGCAACTGTATCCCACAGAGAGTGGGTGTAACGGCCCAAAAGGCAGGCGGTGTTGACAGACCGCAGCCCCAAACTCAAGGAGGAGAACAGTTTCTACCCAAACTGATCATACCTTTTGGATTCCCGATCCAGAGGAGCGGTCAGGAATGCGGTTTGGGATGTAGAGGCCTGGATCACAAGGCTCTCGGGGGTGGGGGAACAGACAGGAAGCTAGGGTCGCCCGGAGCCGGGCGGTGGCGTCGGGCCACGTTCCGATCCACAGGAAGGCCTGTGGAGGGCTTGGACCAGGTGCCCAGTAGAACGTCAGTGAGGGCCTCGTTAAACGACAGTAGAGGCTCTGAGGAGCTTGCCTGCGGTTTGAGCACCTCAGTGAGGAGGTTAGTCCTCATGGCCATGGCAGGGAGCTCAAGAGCCAAGGCCTTGGCTGCCCTGTTCAACCCCATGCTGTAAGCAGCCCCCTCCTCCATAGCCACGGAGGGTGGAGAGACTAATCCAGTGTCGGGCGAAGTGTCCAGACCCCTGGCCTCCCCTAGCTCATCTGCCCAGTCCTGGCTCAACTGGCACTGTAGTGCCAGAGGGTCCTCAGACCCTTCCCAGTCGTCCTCGTCATATATCTCCTGATAGTCAGGAAAAAATGATGGAGCTGGGTCGTAGGTGAATTGCCCACCCATTGACGCCGGAGACGGCGCCGGACGGTGCCGGTCCGATGCTAGACCCGGACCGGGGCTGAGACTGGGGACGATGTCGTCCGGAGACGGCGCCGGGAGCGACACCCTCGTGGTCGGCGCCAGCGGAGGAGTCGTAAGGTCGACTGGCGAAGACCCGGATCCAGGCATGGATCCTGTGGGGCCCTATGGCGTCAGGACCAGAGTCGACGATGGCGCCGAAGCACCCGACGGGGCCGGAGCTGCCGGGCCCGAAGGCACCTCGACGGGGTTCGATGGAGGGAAGTGAGTCCTCATGGCCACGAGGAAGTCACGTATCTCCTCCGGCGTCGGGTGCAGCCCAGGGACCCGCGTGTGTGGAGCTGGACGCGGTCCTTGCGGCTCCGGCGGAGCCGCGTGGCCGTTGTCGCCCGAACCCCCGGCCGCGTCGTGCGAGCGTCGGGGGGAGTCAGAAGAGCGATGACGCCACTTCGATTTCTTTTTCGAATGCCTCGACATCCTGTGGACTTGAAGCCCGACAAGTGGTGTTGACTCGTCGAGCGGCGATGACCGCGGCTCTGCGACCCGTCCCTCGACTTCTTCCTCGACCGGGACCTCGAGCAGTGCAGAGCCGACTGCCGGAGTTCGAGCAGCTTACGGGACCGCTCTCGTCTAGCCTTCGAGGTCAAGGCCTGGAAGTCGGGGCACGACTTGTCATCGTGGTCGGCCCGAGACAGTAAAGGCACCGACGGTGGGGGTCGGTCACCGACATCAAGCAGTGACAGTCCTCGGAAGGTTTGAAACCAGGCATCCCTATCGGCACCGCGAGTTGAGGGTCAAGTCGAAAACTGATCAAAACAGATCAAAAAAGTTAGTCAAAAAATGACTAAGAGTACTCCTCTTCCCGGATCTGCGCTTGCTGGCGCAGAAAAAAGAACTGACGTCAGCGAGCGAGGGTGTAGTACTCCGACGACGTCATCCCGGCGATCACGACGCCGATGGACGCGGAGCCGCAGACAGCGCCTAGTGACGCGCAGGGGTACTGCAGACGAAAACTTTTCGGATCCAGTCTGACGCCTGGGAATATTCTAAGGTAAGGAATCTAACACTAACCTGTTTCTTTCAGATCTATATGTCTCACCAAACTTCAATGACATGCATGTGGTTCGCAAATATCCGCTCCATACTGTATAAGAAACTGTTGTGGGGTGACTTTGGACTCTCCAAAATGGAATAATCACACAGATGTTTCTTGGCAATGCAAAGACAGTATTTATTTACCTTCAGCACACAACACGGACTGCATCTCAGTCCTACTCCGGCTTGCCCAAATTCCTGCTCGCAGGCAGGCCTTTTATACATGATATTACAAAGGGTTATTACAGACCAGTCTGAACTAGGTGTATTCCTAAGGGACAACAGTGCTATTGGCAAACAGTATAACCATTTCATGTTCAATGAAGGGCATAACTTGCTGATCTTACTCTTTAGGAGGCCATTCATGCGCTCAACAATACCATTACTCTGAGTGTGGTACACAGACGATAATTTATGCTTTATTCCCAACTGTGTTGTAATATGCTTAAATATTGCATTTGAAAAATGAGTACAATTGTTGGACCTTATCTCTTCTGGGATTTCACATCGTGGAATTGCAACCCAATTTAGTAAGGTAGCTGCTGAATTGGCATCAAAATGGACGCATGGTCTTCCTTCAATCCATCGGGAAAATGGGCAGACCACCACAATAAGGTACCTGTAGTTACTGCACCTATCTATCATATCCACAACGTCCAGATGAAGGGCTTTAAATGGACCTTGTGGTTGCAGAATGGTGGAATTTATCACTTAAATGGGTGGGGTTAGGGGAAAACTATTGGCAGATGATAAATTCATGCAGATAGATGGTAAGTATGTAGTGTAAATTGGGAACAAACCAGTCTTGTTGGATCGATGTTGCCAAATGCTCTCTGGAGGTATCGGCTGGTAAATGGATCTGATCCAGAGCTATTGCAAGCACCGCCAGTGGCATCACTGGGTTTCCAGTAGATAGTTGTCTATACACAAGTCATCCCCTATTTTCCCATAACTGTTTTTCATGCAAGGGAGTAGCCGCCTGCAGTTCTACCGGTGTAACCTCGCTGTGTCAATATAATGAGGCATGTCGTCTGTGGTAATCTTGGATTCAGACTCTGGTGGTTAGGCAGTCTGAGCTACCAGAACAGGGGCAAGTTGTGAGTCTGATGGTACAGTTAGGGGCGTGTGCCTAGCTGCATCTTTAGCGGCCTGATCTGCTAGTGCATTACCCCGGAACACAAAATCCTGTCCACCTGTGTGCTGTACATTTCACAACCACCACTTTCTGTGGTAACGTGAGTGCCTCTGTTAGCACCTTTAAGAGGTTTCTATGCATCACAGGACTACCATCAGATTTAAGAAACAATTTCCTGCTTCATCTCATGATATTGGAGTGTACAGTGGTTGTTGCATAAGCTGAAACTGAATATGTGTTAATGACTTCTCATGCTCCTAGTTTAAGGGCTGCTATTAGTGCCATTAATTCTGCTCCTTGGACGGAATAGTGTGCTGGTAATGTCAGCTGCTCCACTACCTGTAGAGTGCCCGAGGAATCGTTCTCTTGTGCTCTGACTACTGCTGCGCCTGTCTGTCTAATTCGTGTCTCCTGCTCAACAGTAGAAGAGCTGTCAACAAAGTAGACAATGCTTCCTGGTATAGGATCCTCTGTTTTTTGACTACATTCCTTAGAACGATATGTTGCACAGTCGTGCGCATCCTCCTCAAGTGCAGTATCGAGGGGGGGGGGGGGGGCAAAGATTGTCGCAGGATTCACTGTATGACGCTAACACCTAACACCGGAGATGGGGCCCATTTCCGCTGAAAAGGATAAAATGTCCTGATGGAGGTATGGGCAGTGGCAGCAACTTACAGTGGTATTATAGAGGCTTTGGATGGGATTCGGGCAGTAAGCGTCCCTGGGGACGCTGGGGGGTTGAGCTATCAGCGCCAGGAAACCCCCGGATAACCGTGCGCTCTATAAATATAATTAGCATAACAAGCTTAAGGCTATGGGCAGCCAGGAAGCTCGGACTAGAACCAATATTCCTTCAAACGCTTACTTGGTGACATTTAAATCAGTGTCTTATTTGGCCAGAAAAAAAACTAAATAATCATACCTGCAAGCACTTATTTAAGCCGTAGTCTCCAGAATTTAAAAGGTATAAAATATGCTATTTTTGCTTTCTCTTATCTTACAGTAGCTTCCTAAAAAACTGTAATAAAGCGAACACATTACTGCTGCACGCACCTTCCTAAAATGGCTGCCAATTTAGTATTGTTCCACTAGGAATTCCTCCTGCGTCATGGTGGCACTTTCCTATTACAAAGATGGTTGATCTTCTGTGTAAGGCATAATGAAAGAGATGTTCTGAACTTTATTGTTGGGTTTTAGGCATAACACAGCAGGCAAAGAGCAACGATGATGAGACGCTGATATTAAGCAAAACTGTTGTAGAAAGACTGCGCCAAGGCTATATGAGGGTTTGTGAAAAATGGTCAGAGCCTTGAATATGACCCTTGATAAATGTAGAGCTAATACAGATCAGCAATTCAATAGGTTGGCGATTTAGGCCTGAAATAAATCAGACTGCAGTATTTTGAGCCATTTTCACTCATTACATCAATAGCTGGATGATAGAGGTTTAGCATTTTTAACCCCTTCGATGCTGATGACGAGCTCAGCTCGTCATCAGCTACGGCGCTCGTGTGCGGATGACGAGCTGAGCTCGTCATGTAACGCGGTAATTTGAAAATTACCGCACACAGCGGGAAAAGCCGCCGCAGCGATGCGGTTAAGCAAGAGCTGGGGGAGAATCTTCTCAAGTGCTTTAAGGCATGCATTGCAAATGGTGCAATCATTCTAAATGTGAGATCCAAAAGACAGTTTTGAATAAAAAATAATACCAACATTTCAATTTCAATTTCAAAAAGCTTTTATTCGATTTGTACATACAAATCATACAAGCAAGGTACATAATTAAAATATTAAAATCGTCATATAAACTCTCTTAGAAAGTGACAAAGTGAAGGAATTAAATTGCAGCAATTAATAAGTGAACATATCTCTGTAAGTCACCATAATGCATAACATTCTTACGTGTGCAGAAATGAGGATCAGTAGGAATACTCAAGAGGCCTTTCCTAGCAACTGTACATTTATAAATGATCATAATATACTGTGGACAGATATAAATAATACCAAATTTACAAAGATTGATATAAAAATTAAAAACATATATATACAGACAGGATTGTTTAGCGGTAATAGCATTAGAACATTTCCTGGCAGCTGTATAGCAAAGGTACAGACAGGTACTTATAAGAATCATATTATAATACAATACTTTTCCTGGCAGCTGTACATTTCAAGATAAAAGTAGCCAAAAAAAAACAGATCTCCTCGTTCTCTAATGAGGATAAAAATATTAATGCTGTTTTTGTTGTACAAATATTATATTTAATAAAAATTGGTTTAAGATACTTTATCCTCAGAAAATGGAAAAATTTACAAAAAAGCAAAAAATGACAACTACTCTGCCGTGAAATATTATCACACGGGCAGGGTATGTCCGAACTGGTTCTCATGTTTGGAAAAGCAACCAGGTGATGAACGATACCCAATCTAACACGTGTTAAAACATACTGATGGGAGGGTCGAGTCACATACACAAGATAGGATTGGAGTCCTGAAATTAACTTTAAATCTTTATAAAATTTCACAGAGACAAGTTTGCCAGACATTTTATCACGTTCTGCCTTCCGATAATTTAGAAACGTTGTCTTAATCTCTTTTTTTGAAATAAAAGCAACCTCCTCAGGCTCATGGAACACATCGATATCAAAAAGAAGGAGATACCAGCGATGAATGTAACTTAGCCATGATATACGTAATGAATGGTCCAGGCCTATACAATCAAGAATAATATCTTGGGTGAATCGAGTCTCTGTCTTAGCCCAAATAGAACGCCACAATAAGAGTGGCCGAACTGCTGCTAAGTCAGAAATAAACTCGATCCCAACTTCATCATGAATCAGCTGGATGGAGGCAGAAGGGGGAACACATAACAACCTCCTTAAGAACTTGTTTTCTTCCTTCTGCAGGGCTATACCCTCGCTCTGTCCCCACACCCCTGCCCCATACAGAGCAGAGGAAACGCAGCATACATTGTATATGTTTATCATGTCTGAGATGCTACGTGAGCCAAGTTTAGAGGCGAAACGGAAAATACTATTTGTGGACCGCAGCATTTTTATTCTAATAGATTCAAATTCCTCGGTCCAGGACCCACTATTAGTGTATGTGATTCCTAGATAACAAAAGGATTTAACTGAAGTCAACTTTTCCTTATCCAGAAAAAAAGTATGCTTCGCCTGCTTAGCTGCCTGACCGCACGACATTACATAAGTCTTGGCTTTATTCACACAAAGCCGCCTAGCTTGAATGAACTGCATAAAACTATCGATCAGGCGCTGAAGGCCCATCTGTGTACGAGATAAAAGAACAGCGTCATCCGCATAAAGTAATAGCGGGACGGGTTTACCACCAATCTGGGGGGCATCTGCTGGGATGTTACCCAGGGAACGGTCGACCTCGTTAATAAAAAGGGAAAATAAAAGCGGGGCCAAAACACATCCCTGGCGTATACCGCGAGACACTTTAAAAAACGGGGTACATTCACCAAGGGTACCATAACGGACTTTACAAGAAAGCTTTTCGTAGAGTCTAGCCAAAAAATGAACTATTTCCCTTGGGGCCCCTGCATCAAGCAAAACATCCCAAAGAATATTATGGTTAACCAAATCGAAAGCGCTGCTCAAATCAGCAAAACATAAAAAGAGGTTGCCATTTTTGGCCACAGTATATTTATTGATCAATAGGTCCAAATTGACACATTGATCCAGTGTGCCCAGGCCTTTCCGAAAGCCATATTGGACTCTAGTTAAAATATTAAAATCTATTGCCCATTCTTCCAGCCTCTTAAGCAAAATCCTACTCATCACTTTAACGGAGGCGTCCAATAATGAAATTGGACGATAATTGGAGGCCTCTGATTTATCACCTTTCTTATGTAAAGGAATAATAACTGATTGGCCCCAGGTAGATGGAAAATTGGTTTCTACCGCACTATTGAATATCCTCGTCAGGATGGGGGCCCATAAGGCCGTTTCATCTTTATATAAATCCAGTGGGACCCCATCAGGGCCAGGGGCCTTACCTCCTTTGCTTAGAGAAATTGCTTCGTGGCTTTCTTCTAATGTTATTCCCAATGGTAAGGGCAGCCATGGAGTAGGCTCTAGTAACGTTGACTCAGAAGATAACCCTTCAGGATTGAATATCTTGGAAAAATGACTAACCCAGTCATTACATGCTACGTAGGAGGTTAGTTCTGGTACATTATCTTTATTGAGAAACGGACTATTGACTGTCTCCCAATACAATTTACTGTTTTTAGTCTCGGCAGCCTCCTTCAACTTATCCCACGCCTCAGACTGTAAAACCCTTTTTCTATTGTTAATTGCAAGTTTGTATTTAGCCCTAAAGTGTTGTATATCCGTCATGACCCGCGGTTTAGTGCCTAAGGCCTTCTTTAGGTCGCGGAGGGCTACTGTACAGATCTTGTCAAACCACCCCTGCTTCGGAGCACTATTGGCTGACAGAGTCTTAGTGAAAATACCGTCGATTATTCTATTCATGGAAACGAAATGAACTATTAAGCAGCTAAAATCGCTGTCTTCGTCCAAACAGCAACTGATTTGGTTCCTGCATTGGGTAAGAACCTCTTTCTGCTTGGTTTTAGAATTTAAACCAGTCCATTTGATCCTTAGGCCTTTTGGTCTAATGGGTACTAGGTCAGTTGAACATTTCCCACCTGAGACTAACGAAGTACCATGCCCCAGGAGAGTAACACGAATGCTGTTATGATCACTAAGACTTTCTTCGTTTACATATAGATTAGTAAAGTCTCCACTGCTAGACAACAAAATATGATCTATAAATGAACCTGCATCTCTGCCTGTAAATGTGGGGCATATAATTGCCTGATTGTTGATATTGCAGTTTAACAGGGTCATATCTAGCGTGACTAGCATGTTATTTAGTGTGGAACCATAGCTACAGTGTTGAAAGTGAGGAAAATCCTCCCATGCCCCCAAGCCCCCCCAATGACTACTCATTGCTGCCCCAAAGCCACAGGTGTTGCCGTTAGACAGATGGCAAGGCTGCAAGTTAAAATCACCTGCCCAGACAACCACGGCTTTTCTTTTCGAGAATTCAAGGGCTTTGACAATTTCCCTTTCTAGAGGTGGTAAAATATCCCCTCTAGTGGCGTCAAAAATGTTGTTGTAAAAATTTACAACTACTAAATCAGTATTCTTCCTGCACTCCACCCTTATTACTTGGCTGTGCGTCCCCACAGTCGTATTATATTTGACCGTGCAGTCACACAGCTTGGTGGATAAGAGCAACATAAGACCCCCCTTGGCCCTACCCGAGCTAGATTTAATTGCTCTAAGGCAGTAAGATGCGTACCCTTCAACGTTTATGAGGTCTGGACACCAGGTTTCCTGCAATAAAATTAAGTCCAGTCCCTCCCCCAAAAAGCTGGTCCAGAAGGGTGTACCCAATTTGCTGGCAAGGCCGGCAATGTTCCAGGAAACAAAAGACAGTCCTACTGGTTTACCAGGATCATTGCCAACACATGGTTCTAACTGGGTTACTGGTAATAGAGCTGGGCCGTCTTCGAGAGGGGTGGTATCTAGACTTAGTCTGGAACAAACAATAGTTGTACATGTGTCAGGGCTACCCCTATTTTCTGTACACAAGAGGGGTGTTACCAGTGGTACTATTAAATGTTCGGAAAACGCGGCTATAGGCATGACAAGAGAAGGACTCGCCATATCTAAATAGGGCGTAGGGGTTTTAATATCCGAAGATTTAGTAGGACTGAGTCAATCTACCTGATCTAGCGCAGCAAATTTATTTGGATGGGCAAATTGTGAAAACTGGGGGTTGTGGGAATGGGGCAGGTCCTGCCGTGTTTGTTGCCACTGATGTTTATCTGGTCGAAGTGGCAGAAAAGATTGCTGCCACTGATGGGCAGACTGAGACAGAGGTGATGGGAAATGAAGGGGATATTGCCAATGGGAATTAACCGGGAGCATAGGGAAAGGTGGGACAATTAATGGATGCTGCTGAAAATTAACACTGTCTGGAAGAAAAGGAGGCGGATGAAGAGGATGCTGCCAGGGTTTGGCAGCAAATTGTGGAGGGTACACAGGTCCACCGTTACTTTGAAATGGGGGGCAAGGAGGATTTAGTCTTGAAGACATCGGTAAAAAGAAGGACAAAGGAAGTGGGTTAATTTGAGTTGCAGGACCACTATTGGGTGCATTACATATATAGCTAGCAGCCCCTATATCCCTAAAATTAATTGTAATTACATCCCCTACTATAGTTTTCTTACTTCTGCCCACCCAGTCCCCTCTACGCACGGTAAGAATTTCACCGTTCATGTTGTTAGGTAAGGGTTTATGTAGGTGCAGCCATTGGGCACATTTGTTTCTAAGCTCAGTGAAAGTTTCTTTTACACCCTCCTTCAGCGGGGGGACTGCTGTCAACACTACAACAAAAGGGGAAACCTCTGGAGGTAGATTAATTGACCTAAAGCGTGCCTGCTTTGCCTTAGGGCCTTCGAGTTTGTTCATGGGAAGAGATACTGAAGGTATGTTGGGTTTCTCTGCTGCATCTTTTACTTGGATTATGGTGGTGTTATTTCCATCGGCAGAGTGTTGATGAGTCAGATTGGGAGCCTTCTCCTTTAAGGTGGGTGTAGTTTTAAATTGGGGTGGGTTGTTCCCTATTTGCAACACTTGAGATGTAACTAGGTTCCCAGGTGCTACAGTAGCTTGAGTGTTGTTTGATACATCTTTGGGGGACTGAACATTTGTTGAGCATTTAGGGACTGAATCTGTGATCCCTTGCCCATGCGTTTTATGTGGCCATTTAGAATGTATCAAGGATGTAAGCCTGTCCACTTTAGAAATTAAAGGCTTGAGTTGTGCTGCTAAAGTGGCCTCCATGTCTATTTTTAAGTCAGTTACCATATTTTGCACCCAGCAAGGGATACCTGGTGTCACTTGTGGGGTAGGTGAAATCAAATTGTGGTTCCTAACTGGTCCTTTTGCTTTACATTTACCCTTATAGGTAGCCTTTGGAAGATTGGGAGCCCTTCCCCAGGGAACTTTGGATACGGGGGCTGTTACCACCTCCTTAATACCGCTCAGGCTCGACACCACTTTACCAGACAACTGACAGGCTTCTAGATCTGGGGTCGCCTCCAGGTCAACAAAGGATGGGTCTGAGTCTGATGGTGCTACCGATAAATCAACAGTATTTGGTACAGTCGGAGCACTATTAGTAGGCATAGTTAGGGGTAGGGAACAATTATTCAAAGTCTGCATAGCGGGTGATTTAACATTTGCCAGAGAACCCAAGGATGAGCGCTTAGCATTTGCAAGATCCATGGAGACTCTCTTTTCCAATAAGACGATACTTTGATCAATTGTCTCATGCACACGGGAGATAAATAAATCTATGGGGCCAGTCACCTGTGCAACCGCCATAGCTTTCTTCGCACAACTTCTAGTTCTGTGTCGCCTAGTCGACATTCTTCAACGTTGTGAAGTTTCAGGCAGAGAACCAGGGGTTCGGGGCCAGGGCCGTCCTCTGCCGTCCTTGAACGGCCTTAAACGGCCCGCTCTTTGCCCGGTCTTCGCCCCGGTAGTCGCCCCGCGCGCGTCCCGCGTCGCGGTAGAACTGAAGCCAGCAAAGAAGGAGGAGGCTGGGGGCGTGGCCGCCGGGGGAAGAGGCAGCAGCTGTGTGCAGCTGAGGCTGCTGGACCTCGCAGTCCCCCGGTAGGCTCCACGCACAGTCTGGTGGTTCAAGCCTCGACCTGGGAGCGCGTTACTCTCCACGGACTGTGGATCCGCTCACACCAGGGAGGACGGGGCAAAAGGGCAGTGAGCGGCACCCGCGGAGCGGGTGTCGCGAACAGTAGCAGGAAATACCGGAGAGCCGAGAAGCAGGGAAGCACACAGCACGAGTCTGGTTCCTCACAGGTAGCAGGTAAACCCAGAATACCAACATTTATTTTCCTAGTAGAAAAAGAGAGACACTCCCAGGGTTATCTTTTAAGAGAGTTGAGGGGCCCTCCGCGTGGCTATCACACCGAGATATTCATGCGGAAGAAATTATTACATTAAAGCTGAATGAACAAATCAACAGTGGCAGAACATAGACATTGAATAAAGTGGGGATCAGGAGGTACTGTGGTTAAAAGTGGTCTGTCAGAAAAGCGATAAACCAGGCTAAGGCACGTTCCCTCGTCCCAGCGTCAGCTAAGAGTTGCAGGGAGATGGGATGAAAGACAGTATCAAAAGCCACTCAGAGAATCAACCAGATCAAAGTTGAGCACCCCATCCACCAAAATACTGATCAGATGTAAATCATCTAGGGAAGCAGTAGGAACTGATTCAGTGCCATGTCTTGGATGGAATTCTTTCTGTGCGGGCTCAAGCAAGGAATTGGATTCAAGAAAGTCAGACAGTTTATCCATAAAATGTAGATGTTAGTTGCAGAAAAAGAAATAAGGTGATGGCTTGACTGAAAGGATGGATCTGCAATAATTCTTTGTAGCAAAGGTTATACTAAAGATTTCCTTAAAAATAAGGGAGATGGTAGAGGAGACCATCTACAGTATGCTAGGAGGACAAGGCGGTAAAGGGGAACACCGTTTTTCATTGGCGAGCATAATAAGCATAAATCGTCTTTGTGCTAAAAACGAGCTATATCTGAACAAAAAAAAAGTAGAACAACAAAGTGGCACAATGGGTCCAAGAGCCCCCAAGATACAAGTGAATCAAAGACTAATTAATTAACATAAAGGTAATCAGAAGTTGCAAGGAGTGCATGCTGAGCAGCAAGGCTGCGAGACACCCACCAGCAAAGGTTTAGAAATCAACACCACTGGTATCCCGCCATTCCGTGTTGGCTGGTCTTGGGTTGCAATGTGCGGCCAGTTATAGCTAGGCCTGGAAGGACTGTGGGGTGCTTGTGACTGCTGAGACAATACAGGGGTCAGCAGGCGCAGGGGAAGGAAAGGGTTCTTGGGGAGGTCTACAAGAAAGTGCAACTGTGCTCCAGGTGTGATGTGAGCTTCTAATTGTGCGTTTCAGTAGACTTTTGGTCGGTATCGGTGGCAACTGTGGGTGCTTGAGCCCGGCGGGAGGCCAGACTTTGTGGCACGGATCCACCTGATCCTTCGACCATCACCAACTCGGGGATCCCTCCAGGCCTAAGATCACCGCCCGTGAGTGCAACAACACCTGAGGCCTGGCTGAATGTGCATCGCAAGATTCCCCCGCAATGGTGAGAAGATCATGCTGTGTAAATATGTAATATATATTTGTCCAACGCTAATCGCTTCAACTCCTCTTAAATGTAACTTTGTGTGAATTTGCAACTTGTATATATGCAACTCTAATTGCTAGTATCTGTAGTACACATGTCTAATTACTACCATTCTTATGTGAGTTTATTTGTTTTGTATATTTTATGTTATTCATGTACTATGAAGTCTTTATGTAATGTAACTGGTTCTATTGTAAAGTGCTCTGACACCTTTGGATAAAGTTTGCGCTATATAAAAATGCATAAATAAATAAATAACAAGAACTCTCTTCTCACTGGGCGGACATTGCTATACAAAATGGATTCTCCTTTCCCTCAGATGGAAGCTAAAGCTAAGTTGTCTTCCTTCATCCCAGGGCCTAGTCCTACCTCCTGCAGTGAGAGAGTCAAGATTCCTGTTCCGTTTTGCTGGCGCAGAATGCTTTATTGAGTCAATAGATTGACTGATAATTTGGCTCATGAGGACAGCTCTAGTCTTTAAAGACTAGTTGTTGAGGCCAGTCCGTTACGCCACTGAAAATTGGTGCAACACACGAAATTTGCAAAGGAACCAATTCAGGCCGAGTCCTACAGCAACCAGCATCCCACGACGAGTCACTCCGGTCCTAACGATATGGCAGGGGCCTATAATGATAGCAGAGAATGTGCACCACTTCTCACAGTCCCACAACAAATCTATGATTTTTCCTCCGGCTTTAGCCCTTCCACCAGAGTTGGACACAAAGTAGGGGAGAAGGACAGTTAGCAGGTACATTTTTCCAGGTAAGAGCAGGCGCAATGACTCTGGCTATAGTCTTTGTAAGGTCTTACCTCTCTCAGGCCACAGGCTGGCTGATATGACCCGCTTGACCTATTAAGGTGAACGCAGTCCTTCTGTGTTCCATTGGAAGTTTTGTTGATCTAAACCAGGCACAAACATCTGGCTAGTATACCCTAACAAGACGTGGGTGGTGGAGGGGGGGCAAGTCATTGCCATGCAGGGGGACAAAAGGAGCAAGCTAACTAAATATCTACACTGTCTATCATAACAACACAATTTCTAGGGGCTACACCCATACCCTGGAAGTTTGGGTACACCAGCACCTCATTTACTCCACAGCTCACTTAGCACACACCTCACTCACAGGGGGAAGAGAGTGGCCACATTCATGACAGCCAGACAGGTTTACAAGGAAGTGTCAGTTTGCACCTTTTCCAAGCTTGAATCCAGGTAAAAAGCAGGAAAAACACAAGGAGACGATGGACGGAGCACTGAAACTTTTCAGACACTCACCCCAGTCACAAATCTTGCTTGAATCCATCAGGGTTCTATAGCCCACTTCGCCACCCCAGTTCGGACCCAGCCGTAGGTAAATCAGTCTTGACCCTGTGCCTCGTGGGAACTGTCCAACCCGAACTGCCAAGCCAGGTCCTCCCTGGACTGGAAACAAGCATCCTTGGACAGGTTTCGGGGTAACACCCCTCATCAGCCAGGCTAGCTTGAATCCAGTGGCAAAGTGAGCAAGGGACCTACATTTGGACATACCCTGCCAAATTAGACCAAACAAAGCATACACCAAAAAACTGAAAAAGACCTGTACTCTGTGATTATCAGGCAGTTGTCACCGTGGTTTACACTTATCATGGCCTGGGCATGCAGATGGTGGGTGGTTACCATATTAAAAGGCGCATCAGTTTGGAGGAAACTCATATACAGAAGAGTTGAGTACTCTGTTGGAAGCAACTTACAGCAAAAGGTAAAGTAGAAATCTTAAAAGTGCACCTGTTGTTGGAGTTCCTGTATAGGAAAGCATACCAAGACAGTCAGAATATTGACATGAAGACTACGGCAGCATAGGTACACTGTGCCAGATTCTTTAGAGCCAAGAGCCTCATTTATTCACATGAATCATCCACAAAAACCTCCACAAATAACATTTGCACCATACGCCTGCAGAGGTATTGCGCTAAATTTAGCATTTTGTTGTACAAATTAAGCTTGTGACCTTCATGAATTTTTGTTCCTTTTTGCACTTATGCTTTAGGGCTTTACCTGGAATCCACACATTTTACAAAGAGATAACCTTTAAATGAGGCTCCTAATACTCTTTTTCTAGCTTGGATAAACATACCTCAGTGGTAATAATAGCTTTCATTGATGAGAGTACGCCTCTGAGGATAGACTCATAAGAAAGGTGCATGTGCGTCATTTATGCTAGGTCAGTCGGCCTTCATCCAGTTTAGAATGTATTTACAGATGTTTTGAAAACAGGTTAGGGCGAGAGAAGGATATGCTGTGAGCTTAAGTATGAGTTGCGTGTTATCAACAATCGGCACAGATCTGTGTAGGTGTTAAAGAGAAAAGCTAGGAGGCCTAACCGGTGCACCAAGAGACTAGGCAACAGTCTTACAGAAATCAATCTCTGGCATTTCCGAGCACAGTGTTATCCCTTCCACCAATCTAAGAGCAGTTAGTGGTTAACAGTGTCAAAGGCAGCAGACAGGTCTAGCAGCATTAACATTAATGCTACCCCTCGATTCAGTGTCTCAAAAGACACCACTCTGATAATCCAACAGAGTGACCTCTCTGCCACTTCCTGGCCAGAATCTGGACTGGTAATCACCCACATTGGCATGCTGCTCAAGGTGTGCTTGAAGCTGGATAGTGGCCAAATGGCTTGAATTTCAGCCTGAATGAAAATTCATTATTGGCCTGTAGTTAGCAATTTGTGTGCCGTCAAGAGGTCCTGCTAAGCGACAGAGGACTCCATGTGTTTTTTTTTAGCATGTTGTATCATTTCAGGATGGGAGGAGCCGCTCACCTTCAACACGGGATAAAGAATGTCACCCAGCTCCCTAATGCTTGAGATGTAAAACATGACATGGACCAGAGAGGGCTGACTGCAGTGATTGGTTCCTTAAGGAAGATATTAACAAAGTGAAACATGTCTTGGCCTCTTCATTCAACTCACTGGTAAACGGAAACAACGGCACTGGTCTACTAGCTAAATCCAGGTCAAACTACGAGTGAAATAAATGGCTAGATTATTATTCCAGCCTTGTGTTACCACTCCCTTTCCCCGTGGTCTACCGATTGTCCATGCTGATTTTGTGTATATAATGTATCCCCTTATGGAGGAAAACAAGCCTACATGGGGGATTTAAGGAAAACTCATCTAACCGTGGCTATTTTCATGTACAGAGGATATTCCTGGATTTAACCTAGAGTTTAACATTCCTATATTTTGATTTTGACCATGTCAGAAGTTGATTATACCACTTGTTTAGGTATTACTATGGATTTCACTTATTTTCAATCTAATGGAATAACACATTTGTGGCCTTTGTTAAAGTGTTATGTAGAACACAAAGTTTTTCGGAAATGTGCGAAAAATTGAGCTAGGATTATAGATGAACCGGCCTGAACTCTCAAAAGACCTTTCGTTGTAAGACTTTTCAACTGTTGGAGGACGCTGCCCAGCATTAATCGAAACATATAAACAGGATAGCATTTTGGTCAGAACAGCACAGCTACGTGTGTCTAAGATCCTCATCTAAGGTATCAACCTTAATGTGGGCAATCTGCTGATTTGTGAGGCAAATGCAATATTGTCTATTCCACTACATTACGGGCAATTCTGTCCTCATTGACATCACACTAGACATAATACAAGCAAATTTTGACAGATTTTTAAATAGGAGGGCAACACATTGTGTATCCCTATTAGTTGTCAAAATGGTATACCAAGGGGTTGGGTGCTGAATTCGGTACATCTACCAGGCATTTTTCTGTTTGACCGCAAAGTGAATGCTATGTTGATCTTCAAAATGAAAAAGATCAGTGGCATGACCGTACAAGGAGCGATGATAGACCGATGCACAGGAAGTCCCTCTAGCTGTCTAGTGGCTGGCATTGGATGGGATCCTATTATCAGGATATAGCTCATCAAAAACTTAAAGACCAGCTCTGTGTTATCAGCAGGATATAAAAGGGGTGCTAGAATAGTTATGTTGAGGGTGGCTAGAGGTTGATGGAGGGATTCTGATGGTACTGTGTCCTGAGCCACTATGCAAGGATGAACAGTGAGTAAACCCTATATTTGTCTGCAATGCTGTGATCCGCAACGCTATCATGGCATGTCATGTTCGCTGAGATTGAGGCCTCCGATGAATCTCCAGTGTTCTCATTAAAAAGAACAGAAGTGGGAGCAATAGAACAATTTTATCTTGGTAGTCGAGTCATGGCCAACATCTCCATCAGCACAGGCTATGTGGGCTGTGGCAAAATCATGGCCTACAAGTCAATCGATGAAGGCTATGTGGGCAAATGCCAAGGTCAGCTACTCCATCAAAGAAGGCTACAAGGGTTGTGGCAAAAGTCACGGGCAATAACTCCATCCATAAAGTCTATGTGGGCTGTGGAAAAAACCGAAGTCCCCAATTTTTCATAATTGTGCACTCATTGAGATGAAAAATGTGTCATTGTTGCAGTCAGGCCTCCTACAACATACCCCAGGGCCATCATATACATTATAGATGAAGACGTGATTAGGCCACCACAATGTATATCGCTTTCTGCATGGTGGGAAACTTACACCTCAAAGCTCTAACTCTAGGACAATGAGTCACATGACACCTGCAACAGATGTCATGCTCATATCACATCTAAAGCGTTTAGTCGGAAAGTATGCGAGCCTTTGGAAAATTGCCTACCCCATCCCTTCCTTATGGCAGATCCCCGATTAAATAAGCCATTTTCTGCAACCTGTAAATATTTAAACGGACTGGTGGTGCGGCAGGCCGACAGGGTTTTGAGCGCCCACACAGGCCTAAAGAGGTAAGCGCTTAGTTGCTGCGTGTTACCCGAGACCCATAACTGCAGTCAGGTAAGATGGCGGCATTGACGCATCGAAGTCAGCAGCAGCAGGGAGACACAATTGCCACCTGCACGCGTTGTGATTCCAGCAACTGAAGAGCCAGTAACAGAGTTTTTAATGTACATTTTCAAGAACTATAAGTAAAATGAGTAGTTAAATTCTATTTAATTCCACAGCAATAAAAACAAGTGCTTTTTTCCAGGAAAAGCATTAATTGATTAAAAACAGAACCTTGTTTACTGAATATACACTAAGCCTGAATACATGTGTTTTTCTTCATGATAAACTTTTTTATAAAAATTGAAATGCGTATATGTTCCAACACAACACACAGTGGTTCTGAAATATGTTTTTTCAATGTTTTTAAAATTCGAAGTAAGTTTTCAATGGTTTTGACCACAATGGATACTGGACCATGGTGGCCCAACCATCCTATCCCGCTTCCCAGCTGCTCTGGTTCCATGGCGTGACCTGGGCTACATCCCCGGCTCCTCCCTTGACGCTGACGTTTGGCCTTCTTCCCTTTGAAGTGCCTTGTTAGTTTGGTCACTCCTCCCCTTCCTGTGCTCCTATTCACATTCTTAGCCTTGCTTGTAAGGCTTCCATCAATGGCAGCAAGGTTAAAGATGTCTTAGTGTGGTGTCATCCCTGACTGGGCCTGTGAAAACCTGACCAGCACAGTGGACCCAATCCTTTGCTTTCCTCCTTCTCTCCACCTACTCCTTGGCATCTTCAGTGGATTATTCTCTTTTTCTTCTGAGTGGATTCCATACTATGTTCCCCAGTTAGCTTATCAGTTCCTGCAATGGGTGAGTATAGAAAGTGTCCTTTTGACATGGCCATCCCCCAGGTTTTTCTCACTGGTACTGATGTTGTTGATTGGTAAGTGTACAGGGACCCTGCTAACCAAGCCCTAGTGCCAGAGCTCTTTCCCTAAAAATATAAAACATGTTCAATTGTAAACCAATTGGCAAAGACATTTGCACCCTAGTAAGTTCCTCATAAATGGTACCTATGGTACCCAGGGTAGGGGTACTAAAGAAGGTCCCTATGGCCTGCAGAATGTATTATGTCATCCAAAGGGAGTCCCGCAAATACTGCACCCAGACTGCCATTGCAGGCAGCATTAAATGGTTTAAACCATTTTTGAAAACACGACAAGGCACGCTCACTGTGTGCCATGCCCAAAGACACTGCCTATACTATATGTAAGTCACCCCAACAGCAGGCCTTGGACCCCTAAGGCAGGGTGCATTATATTACATGTGAGGACATATCTGCATTAGCAGATATGCTCCTGTGAAGTCTATTTTGAAAACTAGATTTCGCAAGTGATCAGGAAGCCATTTTAAAGGCATGCACTGGACACTGGTCATTGCAAGTTACCCAGCTACATGATGGCTTCACTCAAACCTGTGGTGTTTGGTATCAAACATCTTGTCTTGATAAATCTGTAGTGATGCCTGGATTTATGAAGACATGCACTCAAAGGGCACCTTAGGGTGCCTCCTGAAACCTACTAGCCCTCTGGTGTGCTGGGTGACCGGCATCGTCCAACCAGCCCCCATAGACAAGTTTCAGAACCTCAGAGGTAAGAGCCTGCCCTTTCAGAGACAAGAAACAATGTCTGCTTCAGAGGAAGGTGTTCACACCTCTCCCAACAGGATGGCTAGTGATTTAGCATATCAGGGCCAGAGGCTTTAAAGCCACTGCTGCCTTTGATATGTGACCCTGACTTCCCCCAGTCCTGGGGAATGCCCCATTTGTCCTGGTGCCCAATTGGTACCAGAGCAGGCGGGAAAATTAGCTGGTCAGAAGGCGTGTCACACTTACAGGCTGTATTAATAACTACAGGAGATACTGTAGTCCCAGTCGAGGCCTGGGTAATTGTAGTAACATGCAACAATGTCTCCATGGGAATCAATAAAGGGATATCATTTGAGAAATAACTTAATTACATTGTATACATAAAATGATGACAAAACAGTCCCAGGGACATGACTAATTCAGTTGTAGACAAACAGATTGGATTTACATAAATCAAATTGCAACATCAACTGTGCTTTTGAGGCTGTGTACTAAGTGAACAGGTGAACACTTTGTGCTCGTGAAGAAATATTAAATGGCGCAAGAGAAACAAGTGAGAAAATAAAAAAGAATGCTACAGCATAGTGGACCAGAATTCAAACCGAAGAAATGCATGATTTAATACAGTTATGAAGAAGTTTATAATATCATGTCATAATTCAGAGTCCAAATTTGGCTTGTGCAAGTCGACAAAGTTTCGACTTTCATGACTGGAGGTCAACATTTGGACATAGATAACACAACATTAGGTGTTAGCTGCCTGGAAGGATTCATAGGTATGTGGAAGGATTCTGGCACGGCTCAAGAATCCAAAAGCCTACTTAACAGTCACCGGCTCACGTCCTAAAAGGCATAGATGGATATCTGTGATCCATGGGGGACAGTGTCTGTTCTCACACTCCCTGCCCATCACATGACAACTTTCAGAGTACCACATGCAAACCCCTGATTACATTTGTGCCAGTAACATCCTTATCTGAATACAGTGTTAGTCCAGCCCCCTTTATGAATATAGACAAATGTTTGCCAGCCAATCATAAACATTGTGCCAATCAAACAGCCCTGCACCTCCTGATCTTTTGAAAACCACAAACAGCCAATCATGCTATTTATGAGTTTAACAGAGCCAACCACCCTTGCTTAGAGACATTTCCAGACTCCTCTGACAAGCAAAACCCACAGTCCTATTATAACCATTGCCAACCCCACAACCATTATAAGCACTGTGGCAGGGTGTAGGTGGGTGCTAAATTGAAATGCTTGTATGTTAAACCATTGAGGTGACAGATACTGATCCACATTTAATCGTTTCCAGAATATTAACAAATATCATATTGTCGTGGTAAGCATACATCATACATCAGAATGGATGTACTATTCTTAATTCCACATCTTCTTACCTTAATGATAGGGCTGTATGGTGGAGTCAACAGTCAATAAAAAATTTATATTTTTATCTGAAACCCACGTCAAAACAAGGCGCCACCTTGTGTTGTTTCATGGTGTCCTAAATATAATTTATAAAAATATAGGCATTTGTAGTAAATAGAAAATCTACACCAACTGGAACAATATTTTTAGAAGCAAAATTTAGGGCATAATATTTTTGTCAGATGATATTTTTGCTAACAGTATTCTGGCATACCAATCCTTCTAGGAGTACTATGGAGTCAAGGCAGAACTTAAAACCCGATGGCTACCCTCTGTGAGCTCTTGGACTCATCTGTCCTCAGATATCATAAAGGCCCTGAGCATGAACACGCAGGGTTCTACAACCGTATCCAACCTCATTGAAGCACTTTGAACTCCAAAATGGTGACCTTGCATCGCCAGAACCATTCACAGAATTACGTTCAGCACCTGAGCACAATCGGCGCGACTCCTGTTCAATTTATAACTAAAACCATTACTGTGTAGCAGGGGTGTCCAACGTGGGTACAGGAGGGCCAAATCCACTAAGCTATGCAAGTAAGTACCATTTAAATGGATGATATGTAAATTCATCTTATATAGATATCCTGAAAGTCTGTGACAAGGTCCTCCTGGACCTACTTTGAACAGTCCTGCTGTAAAGGGTAACAATAATACAATTGTTACCTATGGAGCCTCAATTTTTCTAAAACAAAATTGTTTATTAAAGATTCGAAATGTACACTACACGTACAATCACGACTGTGACCATACTTCAGCAGTTACACCAGCATGTACATTAGAAGTCACATAACATATTCACTTAAATGATGCTCTTTACATCGACCTACTGAGTCAGATAGCGTCTAAAAATCAAAGAATAATAAAAACAATTAAAACTATGAGCCTGGTCTCATAAGTCGGGTGAGAGCATGTTATTATGTCGGAAACATTTGGGTGACTGTCGGTGTATGTCTAACACAGTGTTACTGTGGCAAGCTGTATCATGACCCATCAAGCTGTGCATAGCCCAGTCTATCCACAACAGCGCAGCAACAGTAGACGCGTGGCATCCTTTAGGTGGCTCTGGAGCGTGTGTAAGAGATAGTCTCATGATGTATCTAAGGGGTGCTTTCGTAGGCCTCTCATTTCCACCCTACGAAGTCCCACTGATTCCACCATAGCCTAGTGTGTCACAGATATCAGCCATTAAGGGGACTCCAGGAAGTGACTCTGAGGTCCATCTCATTGTAATCGCCCGTCTAGCCAGCACCATTACCAGGTCAATAAAACGTGTAGTGGCCTCTTCCAGGGGCGTAGGAAGGGGGGTGCAGTGGGTGCGGGCCGCCCCGGGTGTCATCACTGAGGGGTGTTTTAAACACATATTTTTGCCATTTTCTCAAGCCGGGGGTGACAAGAAATTTTTCGCACCCGGTACCTCCTGACCTTGCTACGCCACTGGCCCCTTCCGCCCTTTGACGGCTGCGGAGTCCTAATAGGCAAGTTTGTAGCCTATTCAGATCTAACCTAACAGTAATTCTATGGAGGAATGTGCAAATCGCATCCCAGAAATATCGCTCCATAGGACAATCCCAAAACATATGTAGTATGTTCGCCACTGAGGATAGGCGGAAGATGCAGTGGGGTATATTTTATGTATTCTAGCCGGTGTCAGGTAGGTTTTATACAGGATATTATGTTG
Organism: Lissotriton helveticus; assembly: GCF_964261635.1. Lineage (NCBI taxonomy): Eukaryota > Metazoa > Chordata > Amphibia > Caudata > Salamandridae > Lissotriton > Lissotriton helveticus. Next base: position 181,920,571 of record NC_136068.1, on the reverse strand, counting down.
TATGTACTGAAAGAAAGCATGGCCCGAGCCCATAGGCGGAAATATCAGCGTCCACTTCCACTCCTTTAGGGTCAACTGTCGTCCCAGATCTTGTTCCCACTAGGCCTTCAGGCCAGATAATGGGTCTGTGGTACCATCAGGGATGGCTCTCACTATCCATGTAATGAGCTGTCGCCCTGTTTCCAGTTTGAAGAGGACCTGCGTCAACGGATGCCTGATAGGCTTGTGGGCCGACTCTCCCCACAGGCGTTCCACCTCTACCGTCAAACGTCTATGTGTTGAGAATTGCCCCAGTGGTAAGTCAGTTTGAGCCGACAACATATGTAATGGGATTAGTTTATGATCTTGTAACAGAGCTCCAATTGAGTTCACCCCAGCGATTTCCCATATATCTATCCCTCCATACCCACTGCCCTGCGAAAGATGACCAGGGAGCTCAACAGTGCACCCGGCGCGTACGGAAGCATGTTTGCAGTAAATTTCAGGTCTCTCCTATAACTTCTGTGAGCAACTCTGAGGAGGCAGTTAGAATGGGTTGGCGTTGGTAGTAGTGCGAGGAACATATCTCGTTTTCTATTCAAGGTGTCATGTCCGAACACCGACGTCACCTCTGATAAGTTAAGTCCCGCCAGCCAACAGGCAAGCAATTGCAATTGGGCCGCAAGGTAGAATTGCTCAAAGTTCAGGGCGCTAAAGCCCCCAGCCTCCGTGGGTAACTGCAAGTTTGCCAGAGAAACCCTGCGGATCCCTGAATTCCAAATGAGGTCTCCTAGCATTAAGTCCAGCAGATGGAACACCCCCGGGGAATAGGGATTTGGAGGTTAACAAAGCAATAAAGCAGTCTTGGCAGCATTATCATCTTTGATAGTGCAATAAGCCCCTGTACCGTCAGACGGAGAGATCTTCAAAAGGCAATCCGAGGCCACAGGGCACAGATAGCTTTTCATCAGGTTGCCTTTGGGGACATCGCACCCAAATAGCAAAATGTGTGGGTCGCCTACTGAATGTGGTGGGTGTCCATGATAACTGTTGGGCAGGGCAGTCTGGATGCATCGGAAACAAGCACGTCATCGCCCAGTTTATTTCCAGACCTGAGGCCATCTTGAAATCAGGGAACTCTCGCAATGTGTTGGCCACCCCTTCATGTATGTCCCTAACATAAACAAGGTCGTCATCCGCATAGAGGGAAACCGCATGTGGCTCATCCCAAAGTGGGATGCACCTGGTCTGACCTGACGGGCACAGTCACTGTGCAAGGGGCTTCATTGCCAGGGCAAACAACAGCGGCGATAGAGGGCACCCCTGTTGTGTGCCACAATGTACCAAAAAAGTGGCAGAAATCAGCTGATGAATTTTTACTCAGAAAGTAAACTCTGGGTACAGGAGTTTGACTAAGCGAAGCAGTCTGTCTATCATGCCGACTTTCCGTAGCACTGCGAACATATACTCCAGTTGCACATATCAAACGCCTTTTCAAGGTCTAGTACTAGGCCTGCAGAGTAGAGTAGTTATAAAGGGGCTTCCTCAAGGATTCGATGGAGCCCACGCAAATTCAGGGACGTGGACCTCCTGGGTATGAACCTATTCTGATCAGCATGAATTAGCAGTGGCATGCAGGCCAGGCAGTGCATAGCCATAACCTAGCTTACAGTTTTGTTCCTATGGAGCTTGTAACCATCTGTTTATGTAAACACTAAGCGGGATCATACCTCGCGAACTGCTAGTTTTATTTGAATTCGCACTATTCTTTTCACCTTTGTAATAATTTCACTATGTGCTTTTCATGAAGTAATTTAAGAACAATTTATTTATTTATTTACAAATACATCTGATTGGACTGTTTTTAACTGTTGACTGTAGCGTTGTTGTGTACACTGTGTGTCACTCCACTCCACCATTTTTCTCAGTGCTTCGTTTGTAAAATAATATAAGGGCAGGGTCCAAATGTTCCTTAGAGTCTGTCGCCGATCCTGCCAAGTGCCGCGATAGTTGAAAACCAAGACTGCCTAGTCTTGACTCCACCTCATGCCTCTTCCACTGCCCCATACTTCCCACCTCCTTATCTCACTTTTGCAGATTCTTTTTCAACCCTGCTCTATCCCTTGGTCCACAGTTTTTTGCCACTCTCTTGCTCCTCCTTTCACTATTTTCTGCCTTGCTGTGGTCAAAGTCTCATGATGGAAAATAAGTCCTGCTCCTCAAAAAGAGTGCCAGTGCCCACCATCTGCAACCATCACCCCAAACCAAGTATTTGTGTAAACCATTTGTTGGGTCCTATCTCATGGTAATTTTATTTGTATGCAACTAACTCTTTTATTTTGTTTTTACTGTGAGATATTCAACTGAGCTATCCATAAAGTGGTATTTATTTTCTGTTGAAAGAAATGCCTCTGACAGGATGGTGTTGGTTGGTTGACTTCAATGTTGTCGTACACATTATCTCAATTGACTCCAACCTCCTTGCGTAACAGGTGGCCCTGTGTTCGACAGTGGCTACTGTAGGTGAGTTAAGGCGGCTTGGAAGTTCGGTCGTACTGTCAGCGGTTGGTAGCTGCTGGCAGCTATTCTGGAGTTCTGGCTTGGTATCACATAACTGTTGATGGTGGCCTCTGTGAACTCCAGAGAAATCTGTCCTCTTGAAAAGGGCTGATCAGTGACACATATTCTTTAACTCTGAGGCCACCAGCAGATTTTCCGTTCTGCACTAGCTGTTAAGTAGGAAGTTGGTATGTTTGGGCTGTTTTGGTTGTTATGGGTAAACCCCCGCGTATGTGGTGGAGATAATGGGGCCGATTAGGATGGCGGACGGACTTGCGTCCGTCCGCCACCCCTGAGTAGGAGGGACCGTCCGCATGGGCAGCGGCGGTCCCTCCATGGCAATTAGGATGTGACCGCCAGGGTGGCGGTCACATCCTCTATTTTTAACATTGCGGTGGGTGCAGCTTCAAGCTGCACCCGCCGCAATGTTAAAAATGCATGTGTTGCATTTACATGCACAAAGCGGCAGGCACCGCACGGTGCCTGCTGCTTTGTGTACGCAAATGCAGGGGGGTACCATAGGTACCCCCCCATGTGCACCCCCCAACCCCCATTCACCCAGGGGGCCCGCAACGGGCACCCAAAGTGAATGTCCGTATGCTTTTCCATGGCGGAAAAGCCGCCGTGGAAAAGCATATTTACACCAACATCATAATATGGCGGACGGTGTCTCATTGACACCGCCTGCCATGTTATAGCTTTTCCGCCGCGGTCGGAAGCCGACCGCGGCGGAAAAGCGGCGGACGGAATTCCAGACCCACCAGCCATCCTAATTTGGCGGTGGGTCTTTGGAGTCTCCGCCGCGGTTTTTCCGCATCCTCCAGGCCGGCGGACACTTCCGCCGGCCCGGAGGATGCGGAAAAACCGCCATCCTAATCGGCCCCTTGGTTTGGCCCATAATGCTGGGTGGACATAAATGCGGGTAAAGGCTGAGCTGGTGTTACTTACTAAAGTATTGCATCAGTCAGCACAACTGTGTCGCGCTTTGTGACAAGGCCTATGCCTGCCAAGCGATGCAACACAGCCTCTATTTTTTAAACATATCACTATTCATACACACTTGGCACTTAGTGATCTAATTCACACATACTGCCTTCTTTATTCTCTTTGTAACCTGTCAGCCCTACTTTAAGCCTCCGAACATTGCCATCGTTCTCTCTACTCATTATACTATGCCAGTCTCAGCTTTATTTGGTCCATCATGTGCCATTACTGTGCTGCCTGGTTCTTGGCTGCGGGTAGCAGCACTGTGCCATTTACATCTTGTACCACCAGAGCACTGCCCATCCCAGGCTTTTCAGAAGCATTTATTTTACCCACATCATTCTCAGAAATATTGCTGTATACCTCAAACTGGGGTCAACGATGCTGTCCAACCCCTCAACCAGGGGCTCGTAAACACTGTTACCCCAAACCTACTAAGAAGTTTTCTTCCACAGGTGCACTGTTTAGAAACACTGTGCTGCCCTCACCCTTTCTGTAAATGCAACGCCATCTTAATCTCAATTCATAAATACTGTTATTCCTATAACAAATTAGAAGTACCCCAGGTGCACTGTTTAAAAAACACTGTGCCACTCTCACCTTTCCCGTAAACACTGTTGTAAGAGCTGTTTTTTCTGTCCATTAAACGCATCACAAGTTGGGTTTACGCTATCCTAGGTTGTGTTTTTTCTCCATTAAACACATCACAAATTGGTATTATGCTAACCTAGGCGGTGCATACATTGTCCTCCATCTTGCACCGACATCACAAACTATCATGTGTTAATCGTGTTGTTCTTCTTGTTCTAAATAAGGAATAACAAAACTCACACAAACAACAGAGTGTTCCTAGAAACGTCTCTCCCACCGCACCCAACCAAGGACATTCCAACTGCCCCAGTCTTTTCCCATACATTGTATTAAGTGAATTGCTTGAGTAAACTCTGAGAACATCTTCAGACTCAATGTAGTACTACCATAAGAGAACTTTGAATATATTCTGTGATGAAATGTTTCTTCTTGCTCGCTCCCTATTGGTGCATATCCTGAGAACCATGTATTCACGTAGAACGTATGAATGTCTTTGTCTAAAGTCCTATAAAAGGACGAGTACATTTCTATATACAGGACACTCTTTCCCCACCTTTAGAAGGCGAATCAATGGCGGATTTCACTTAGAACTGTACTGAGTTATTTGCAGTTACGACTTATATGCTTTGCCGCTAAACTTACTCATGACATGTCCTATGGAAACTGCTTAATAATTCTTATATAATGCTTTGAAATGTCTGTCATTCTACCAGACTGCATATTAGCTGCTACTATACTTAATCTATACAGAAATTGACAGCTCCAGTTGCGGAGCACCAAAGTCAGTATCAGGACTACTACATTCCCGGTCCTAACCGTTGGCATGCCCTATGAGTTGAATTTCAGGATCAAGGCCGGACTGGCTGTAGCGGGCACCGGGCAATCCCCCGGTGCGCCACACGGGTGGGTGGCCGGTTTGTTAAAGGGCCTAGCTGCAAAATCAGCCCTGTAACAAAATCGGCCGAAAAAACCGGCCCTGGCACAGAGCTCGACGGCACCCACAACCCCCCTGGAGAGAGGGGGGGTATGGCGGGCGAGCACTTTGCCAGGGCCGGTTTTGATTCCCAGTCCGGCCCTGTTCAGGATAGGTTTGCGCCCTGACACTGTGCCACCCTCAATCCATTCAGGTCTGTTTCATGCATGCTCTGCTCAGAAACAGTATGCCATCTTCACCTTTCCAGTAAACTCTGTGCCACCCTCACATGTTCCTCTGCACCCCAGTCAGAGACACTGTGCCATCTGAGGACTTAAATTCAGTTTTCACTCTGGAGATTTTTATACCTGTTTTTAAACAAGGTGTTGTTTTCAACAATTTTGGGTAAGTTCAGAGCGCTTCCCTTTTAATGTTTTGAAATACAAAGCTGTCTAAACCGCAGTTTACTTCTTGTTGCCAGCACTTTTCATTATGCATTGTCACTGCCACTGTCATGGAAACTATGACACATTCAGAGACTGGCAGCGGTTTTGCAATTTTGTAGTCATTTTTTTTTGTAAAGCCGTTCTGCGCATGCTCAATAGCACCTAACTCCGAGCTTGAAACAGGTGTTACTCTTGCTACAGAATTTATCTGACAACCTGTCAGCATTTGTAGCTGCCTATGCCAAGCAAAAGGAGACGTGTGGGTGCAAGGGGGAAAACACAGGCATACCACAGACAACAGCTTAAGCTGCGGTCAAAATGTTTATTTATTTATCAGCTCTATAAAGCCTCAACATATCACATAACCGCCACTCCAGAGTCTATGTTAGTGTGCTGCCACTACAAGCAAGCATTGGCAAAGTCAATAGGTCTTGCCATTGAGATGTATTGGCTTATCCAATATTTTTTTGCCACAAATGTTATACCTTTTCAAGTCCAATTATGAATAAAGATGCCTGTCTCGTCAAAGTGTGCTGTCTTTCCAACCATACATATGCTTTACATATGAGTTGCAACATTTCTGACAACAGAATTTAACTGGAGAAGCTTTTCTAGGCAAGACCGAAACGCCTTGGCTGCAGCATGGTGCTTGTTAGAAATGCAATATAAAAATAAAGAATATTCGTATGCACTACCGTATGGGGAGAATTCTTTGAGACTACGGGCCAGATGTACCTAGGCAGGCCCGGACTGGCCGTTGCAGGCACCGGGCAATCCCCCGGTGCGCCGTAAGGGTGGGGGCCGTTTTTGGGCCCCTGGGGGCCGTTTTTGCAGCTTCTGCAAAAACAGCCCTGTAACAAAACCGGCCGAAAACCACAGGGGGGGTGGGGGGCCGGCCGAGCACTTTGCCAGGGCCGGTTTTGGTTCCCAGTCCGGCCCTGTACCTAGGAATAGGTTTGAGAATTCAAAATATCGATTTTTGCGATTCGCTATCTGTTAACTGCAAACACCAATTTATGAATGTGTGTTTTACACTTTCTGTGATTCCCAGTGTGTCGCAAATAGACCTACCTCATTAATGTTCATCAGGTAGGTCTCGGTTTGTGACCCCATTAGGAATTGCAAACATCACAGGGATGGTTGCCTGTTGTGGTAAGCAGACCACCATGTCTGTGATTGCTTTTAAATAAAGCAATTTTTTTTAGTGCGGCCCGTTTTCATTGAAAGAAAACGGGATGTATTAAAATAACGTTTTTTTTTCATTTTTTAAGCGTAGGCAGTGGTCCGTGGGTCCACTGCCTCCTCTTAAAAAATGTTTTTACAAACATTCACAAAGGGGAAGGGGTCCCTTGGGTTACTTGAAGTAGGTGGTAAAATGAGAATGTTTTGCGACTGCATTTCGATCGCAAAATGTTCACACATACTGCTGCGATTTTCTATTAGGAAGGGATGCTCTAAACACGCCCCTTCGTAATACTGGATCGCAAATCTAATTTGCGATTTAATAATAGGTTGCCAAATTGCTAAATAGAGCTTTGTACATCAGAAAATGCTTATTTGTAGTCGCAAACAGCCCAATTCTGAGAATTGGGCAGTTTGCGACCTCAATATTGCTTTGTACATCTGGCCCTGGATGAATGGAGATGGAAAATTCCAAATGAACGGTGATACTATGAGTTAGTGACTCTTCTACATTTATATATCTGAAAGTTAGGACTGAGGACAACCAGCTTCTGGAGGTGAGCACAACAAACAATGAGGGGAAACTTGCAGTATATAGGCAAAGAGTTGTCTGGCTGTATCTAGGTGCATTGCATCTGATAGTGACTGGAATTGTGTCTTATGTGTACTCTTGTTGTCGGATGATGTGTAAGTGTGGCTTGCACTGAATGCACTACTGATCTAGCAAACAATGTGCTGTCTAGATGGCTTTTAGCCAATTGATTGCACCAGGAGTTGTCTTCTCACACACAGGCATGTGACAGTACCCCAAGACGCAATGACTTGAAGGGAGAAAGCAACTGTAGGGTAGATGGATCAGGCTGAGGCAGGAAGAGGATAAGGAACACCAAGTTCAAGTCAATACCCTCAGCGCCACCCCATGCACAGCAGATTATGCATGGCCTTTGGAGAGACACAAAAGGAAAGCAGCAAGTGAGTGAAAAGGTCACACAAGGATATCTGTAACAAAAGCCTCTAAGCTATCTTAATTAAACCTCAAATGTGAGATCTAACCTTACTTGTAATGCTCTGGTGCAGGTACATTGACCAAGCTACTTTAAGAGGATTGTAATTAACTGTTGTTCTGGCCAGTATTTCCATACCAAGGTAGATTTTTAAAAAAATCACAACAATCTTCAAATTTCTGTATTTTTCTCAATTGAAGTATAAACAAAGCAGTAACAACAAAATCAAACATGCCAAAAGTATTTTAGAGCTAACAACTATTCTTAATATGTTTATTGAAAGCAGAGGCCGAATTACAATGTTAAAGAAAAATAATACAGAGGGTTTTACACAAACTGCTATTTACGCACCATCTCATGGCCCTTCCATAACCTCAGAGTACGCAGAAATGTCCAGTATTTTCCTATGTGGAGGTGGCAACCCTCCTGTAGATCTTTAAAGATGCTGGAGGCTCACAGTCATGGTTATAACTCGCAGTCAGATGCACACCCATGGTATCGACAAACAGATACACAACAGTGTGTATAATTAATGACCATGATGCTGGTGCGTTTGGATCTGCGCCACTTGTGCACATGCTGAGCTGGAAATAAGGGTTGCTGACTTTGAAAGGCAACAAAAGCACAATAAATTTGTGTGACGGGGAAGCACCATTATGGAATCTGATCAAGAATCTTGAAACTCCACAGTGACTTTGGGCCATATGTAGCAAGCAGAATTGCATTCGCAAACGCTGAAATTCGCTGAATTTCGGCGTTTGCGATCGCAATTTTACCAAATGGTATGTATGAGGCAAATCTGCGTGCAAAATAAGGAATTGCAAAATTTGCGATTCCTTATTTTGCGATTGCATTTAAGGAATCGCAAATTTTGCGATTCCTTAAATGCAATGTAAGAAGCACCAAAAAAGTGCAATTTGGCCTTAAGGAATCGCAAATTACCACCAACTTCAAGTTGGTGGCAATTTGCGATTTCTTTGAAAAATTCACTTTTTTTGCATTTTTTAAAGTGCTATGTGAAGCACAAACATGCCCTTAGGGCATGTATGTGCGCCACATGTGCACTCATGCTTATTTCAGGGGTGCAACAGGGTGTCCTTTTGACACCCCTGCACCCTTGAAATTGCATTCTCAATTTGCGATTTGCTAATTGCTAATCGCAAATTGAGAATTTCTTCCCATTCATTCCTATTGGCCTCAGGGCCCAAAGGAATGAATGGGGAGGTATTCCTTAATTGCAAATCGCAATTTGAGATTCGCAATTAAGGAATATGTAGGATTCGCAAAATTGATTGCAAATCCTACATACATAGGATTTTGTGATTCTCAAATAGCGATTCGCAAAAAATCGCTATTTGAGTAATGCAAAATGACTTTTTGATACATATGGCCCATAGTGTTGTCTTATGCGCACTTAGCAAACGTACCCCAGTAACTGAAGATTCTATAACAAACATGATGTCTTTGATACATCTCTGTGACTTCACCACTGGTGGCTGTAACAGCTCGTAACAGAAGGAATAGCAAGGAGCCATCTCAGAATGATGTATAACATGTTGTTGACATGTACGTTCCAGTTCTGAAGTCACACATGCAACTTTTACTCTAGCAATCGTGCTAACCATGTGCCCCGATTTATCAGAACATTCATTATTTACAGAGCTTTAGAATGGCATAATTCAAAGTGCCATAGAAAATAATCGCATGAATGTTATTGAACTGTCAGCAAAAGTACCTGTTTGTGCTGCAATTCTCAGTGCAGATATGGAACCACCACAAACACTAGATCTGTGGCCCACTGTCATACTGCAGATACAGATGGGGGACATCCACAGGCACCTCATTTCACATAAAAGAGTCATATGTCATGAAAGAACTACAGACAAATGCTCTTAGGCAATGCAAGATGAAGTTAAAATGAAACTTAGATAGGGACGATTCGCTGTTGTGGATTTAAACAAGGCTTACTAGAGTCGTTGGGAATTTGAGCACTGTGTTTTCCTATAAAGGATATGAGTTTAGGACCCAGGAGGGATCCATGTCAAACACAGTTTTTAATTACTACTGAGACCTGGCTGGACCTAACCCGCTTAAAGCCATGCAAGCATCAACCTGATGAGGCGTGCATGACATGTAGGGGCTAAATCAAAATCCGTGCCATTGGCCCTACCCGTGCAACACACATATCTTTGTAGATCACTCAGACATCCAAGTCCAGTCTTAGAGGTGAATGAGCCACTGAAAGCTCGAGCCAGGCTAGAGTCAGATGCCTGGCTCTGGCTCATATTAAGGTCCTCTTGGATCCTTGAGCTCACGTGGCTACCTCCTGCCCCCACATTCTAACCTCATGTGTCTAGAATTAAATACAAAGCAGAGACTTTTGAAGTAAAAAGAGGTGAGAAAAAGGGATCCTCGTCTAGTAGTTTAATTGCACAGTGTGAAACCAGAAAACACTAGAAGAATCCCAGTTTCCCTGCATGCACAAATTGTGTGATCCTATGCAAATATTTTAGTTCACTGAGCTTCCTTTTCCTTCATTATCACATATAAGAGTCCCTTCAAATGTTAAAGTTCAGGAACTGCAGTAACAGACTTTGATGTTGCTCCATTTGTAATAAGAATCACAGCCCCATGTTGGGTGCAGAGAACTAAGGTATTGCCTCTGATGTGACTGGTGGGATTGTCGTCAGGCTGGGGGTAGATGCCTGGGTGTTTCTAAGTTCATATTTCAAAACAATCAATTTTAATAAATACCTCTAAATGCAGTGATATAATCTGATGTATTAAGGTGAAACACTTCAGCATCTTAAAGACATTTACTTTTTTTGTAAATTTGAAGCAACTTTATCATATATTTAATTGATGCCCAAAAGAAACCCACAACCCTCCTGAGGCACAGCCGGGAGCGAGATTTTAGCGATAATTGAAGGAATTGAATTTTAAAATTGTGTATAACTTGTGATTTTAAAACAGGAGCACTTTACCTTAATTGACCGCTAGAAGCCTCCCCAACAGCGAGTCCTGCGCTGGGAAGGAGAGCACATAGGAGCTTTGTCAGGCGCCATCGGCCACGCCGAGCAGAGGGACACGCCCCCCTCGAGGCCACGCCCCCTTCCTGATAGCTTATCTGTAGCGCTGAACTACGAGCGCGCCAGAAACCCACAACCCTCCTGAGGCACAGCCGGGAGCGAGATTTTAGCGATAATTGAAGGAATTGAATTTTAAAATTGTGTATAACTTGTGATTTTAAAACAGGAGCACTTTACCTTAATTGACCGCTAGAAGCCTCCCCAACAGCGAGTCCTGCGCTGGGAAGGAGAGCACATAGGAGCTTTGTCAGGCGCCATCGGCCACGCCGAGCAGAGGGACACGCCCCCCTCGAGGCCACGCCCCCTTCCTGATAGCTTATCTGTAGCGCTGAACTACGAGCGCGCCAGAAACCCACAACCCTCCTGAGGCACAGCCGGGAGCGAGATTTTAGCGATAATTGAAGGAATTGAATTTTAAAATTGTGTATAACTTGTGATTTTAAAACAGGAGCACTTTACCTTAATTGACCGCTAGAAGCCTCCCCAACAGCGAGTCCTGCGCTGGGAAGGAGAGCACATAGGAGCTTTGTCAGGCGCCATCGGCCACGCCGAGCAGAGGGACACGCCCCCCTCGAGGCCACGCCCCCTTCCTGATAGCTTATCTGTAGCGCTGAACTACGAGCGCGCCAGAAACCCACAACCCTCCTGAGGCACAGCCGGGAGCGAGATTTTAGCGATAATTGAAGGAATTGAATTTTAAAATTGTGTATAACTTGTGATTTTAAAACAGGAGCACTTTACCTTAATTGACCGCTAGAAGCCTCCCCAACAGCGAGTCCTGCGCTGGGAAGGAGAGCACATAGGAGCTTTGTCAGGCGCCATCGGCCACGCCGAGCAGAGGGACATGCCCCCCTCGAGGTCACGCCCCCTTCTTGCCCTACAATAATGTGTATGCACAGGAAGCGCAGCGGACGAGCGCAGCGGGCGCGACGATTGTGCGCCGAAGGCGCGCATAAGGCAAGCTCGTCTGCGCTCGTCCGCGCCGAGTCCGGGCCAAGGGCCACATCCCCTGGACAAATAAACCGCCACATAGGGCCATGGAAATACTCAAGCGAGGAACTAAAACGTTGGAGACCTACCACCTCATGTCCCAAGATAGAACCACATATAGAGGGTAAGAAATGTCCGTCATGTCCACTCACTTTCGACTTTCTTCCCGCCAAAAATATGACTAACACCGGGGTACCAAAGCACAGAAATTATAATCTGAAAGCCGGTCTGATCAATACAAGGTCACTGGTTAAGCACAATATACAAACGTCCGAATTAATAAACGGACAGAAAATAGATATATTATTCGTCACTGAAACGTGGGCAGACGAGGCATCAGATGCTGACTTAGCCTTAGCCATTCCAGACGGATACTCTCTCTCCAGAGTTGACAGGAAAATTAAACGAGGAGGAGGGTTAGCGATTATAGCTAAGGACTCATTGAAGATAAAAACCTCAGATAAAGGTAATACCGCAGATTGTGAAACATTGTCATTCCAAATAAAGATCACAGATAATTACACTTTCAATGGAATACTAATATATAGACCACCCAGTGCGAAAACCCCCTTAATCGACTTACTAAGCGCCTTTCTTGAATCAAGTGTGACATGTCCCGACTATACCATCCTAGGTGATTTTAATCTACACTTAGAGAAAAAATCAGACCCTAAGATAGCAGCATTTATTGATGCTATGGCTAACTTTGACCTGGAAAATAAAGTCAACGTCGAAACTCATAATGCTGGACATACACTGGACGGGATCTTCTCGTCGTGTCAGAACCTACACAACGTAGAGACTCTCCCTATTCCATGGACAGATCATAAAATAGTAACTTTTTTGCTAGAAGTTAAAAAAGAGACGGGAAGACCAGTGGACACTATCAGGCAGGTAACATATCAGGACTGGTCTAAAATTGACAACCAGGCGTTTAAGGAGAAACTCCAAACATCCTACCCCACATTGGACGATAACTGTAATATAGCCTGTAAACAATTTAATGAGTGGATAGACAAGGCAGTCAATTTGGCTGTCCCTCATAAAAAGGTCACTATGAAAAGAAAAACCCCATCACAACCTTGGTTCTCAGATGCGCTAAGAACACAGAAACAAATTTGCAGAAAAGCAGAGAAAAAATGGAGAACTAAATACGACGCCCATCTCAGACAAGAATATAACGTCACCTTAAATAATTATAAAAAATTAATAATTGAAGAAAAAGGTAGATACTTTACTAACAAAATTAATGAGTCAAAAAATTGCAGCAAAACTCTTTTTGACACTGTCAAAAAACTTTCAAAGTTTGAAAACAATAATCAGGAAGCACTGTCATCGGAATTCTGCAATATACTTGGTGATTTCTTTGTTAGCAAAGTCTCATCAGTATACAACTCCTTTAAAAATCAGAACAGTGAAACTCTGGAAAAAGATATATCATACTCAATTAATTCAGAAACTCAACAAGACCTAATACCAGCCTTTATCTTCACACCCCCTACAGCTGAGCAGATACAGAAAGAAATCCTCACCTGCAACTCAGGTAGCCCAAAAGACCCCTGCCCACCCCGAATAATGCAGGCTTGCTCCATTGAACTAAGCCTGGTGCTGGAAAAACTTTTCTCCAAAATTATCATTACCAACACCTTCCCCGACGAATGGAAAATAATATCCATTAGGCCACTGTTAAAAAAAAACAATCTGGACGGCGAAAATCCCAACAACTATAGACCAATAGCCAGGATCCCTTTTGCCGCTAAAATTCTGGAGAAACTGCTAAATAAACAACTATCCCAACATCTGATGGACGGAGAATGGCTGGACCATTCACAATTTGGTTTTAGGGCAGAGCATGGAACGGAGACAGCCTTGATCACAGCAGTGGAGGAACTCAGGACAATAATGGATGGCGGATCGAAGGCCGCATTGATATTACTTGATCTATCGGCGGCCTTCGATACGGTTAACCACGAAATCCTCATAACACGGCTAAAAACAGCAAACATTCATGAGTCGACCTGTGCTTTGATAGCCTCATATCTGGAAAATAGAACCTTCTCAGTTGAATCAGGAGAAGCAAAGTCTAAACTGTTCAGCTTGCCATGCGGAGTTCCGCAGGGATCATCGATGAGCCCCACGCTTTTTAATTTATATGTAGCCCCACTCGCGCAAATAATAAGAAGTGAGGGATTCACCACTATATCCTACGCCGACGACACTCAAATTGCGGTGTCAATAAATAAAGAGGTACAAGACACAGCAGCAAAATTCCAATGCTGCATGACAAAAATTAGCCAATGGATGCAAATGAATTGCTTGAAATTAAACGGCGATAAGAGTGAAGTATTGATACTAGGTGGTGACACAAACATATGGTCACCTTTATGGTGGCCGACAGATATGGGAAGATGCCCAGATTCGTCGGAAAAGGTAAAAAACCTAGGAATAATGCTAGATACTAACCTCTCATTTGACGCTCAAGCAAGCAAACTAGCCTCATCACTCTGGTACATCCTGAAAATGATAAGAAAAATACTACCTTATATACCGTATGACTCTCGGAAAACAGTGGTGACAGCATTAGCCTTGTCCAGATTGGATTATGGAAATGGTCTATATGTCGGAGCAAGGAAGAAAATTCTTCTTAAATTACAACGCCTGCAGAATGCAGCAGCGAGGCTGATATTGGAAATTCCAAAGTACGAAAGAGTAAGCCACAAACTTAAAAATTTGCACTGGCTCCCGATCGCAAGTAGGATAGAATTTAAGTCATTATGCTTGGCATATAAAGCAATAAATGGAACGGGATCAAAATTTCTAAAAACACACCTACAACTGTATGAGCCAAATAGACTTCTGAGATCCGGACAAAGGAAACTCATAAAAGTACCCAGGTACAGAAGAACAAACTGGGGAGGCAGAAGCTTCCTAGTGCAGACGGCAAAAATGTGGAACCAATTACCGCTGGAATTAAAAAACAGCCCATCCCTGGAAACCTTCAGAAAGGGAGTCAAAACATGGCTTTTTGCTAAACAGCTCTAACTACATACTTAGGAGTCAGTGGGAATCTCAGCGCCAAGACGCCTTCTGGCATTCGCGCGCTATACAAATTGAAAAATCATATACAAATTGAAAAATCAATCAATCATGCTTGTTACATGAATTTACGAGGTTTTGGCACAGGGCAGTGCCACAAGGAATCTTGCAGTGCTGCCCAGCATCAAAAGTAATGAGCAGGAATGCGCTGATCTGTGAGATATGGCACATTCCTGTCCTTTTCCCCTGCGCAGGCGCACAATGGGCTGCCATGCGCCAACACAGGCACTGTTGCACCATGGTGCGAGGATGCCTGCGTTGCAATGCAAATTGATTTTGTGCTGGAAGGGACACCTTCTTGCACAAGATCAATCAATTCAGGCGATTTCTTCTTTCTAAGAGGAAAAAACAAGGAGAAATGAAAACCTTTCTCCTCGTTGCATCTCCCTAACGCCACCTCTGCGTGGGGTTAGAATCTGACACATTCCCAGGTGTATGATTCCTCGTTAATATGAGATTGCTTCAGATTCCATGGCTGTTGCAAGGGAACACCTACAGCAACACCCATGGAACACCCTTTTCACGCAGTCTTCTGTGAGAGAAAGAGATAGAGATAGAGAGAGAGAGACAGACAGAGAGAGACAGAGGGAGAGAGAGAGAGAGAGAGACAGACAGAGAGAGAGAGAGAGAGAGAGAGAGAGAGAGAGAGAGAGACCAATGCATCAAAGAAAGAGATTAGGAACATGTAGGAAGGGACAGACTGAAAGGAACAGCAGCAGACATAGAAGGAGAAAGAAAGGGAGAGTGTAAAACAAGTCTAAGCTGTGTATTAAAACATGGACACAGGCGGAAGGAGATGGACAAAGAGAGGTGGAAAGCCACACAAAAGAAAGGGGAGAGAGAGAGAGATTTCCGCACACAAACTTTAACACTGCACTTTATCTGGATTTAACAAGAAGGATGATGGAGCCGGGGTATACCTGACCCCTGAGATATGTTTCAGAGCCTTTTCAAATATGTACAAAAGAGAACAAGAGGTGGGCAGACAAAACCATAGAAAGAGAACAAACTTGCGTGTGCATGAAGACCGACCACTAAGGGGAAGAGACAACAAGAAAGCAATGGGAAGTGAAAAAGAGAAGCAACAGTAGGAAACAAGGTCTGGTGTCTTAGTGCATTAGGGCATCCATGCTACGAATCTGTGTTTGCCCTCACAGTCACAACAGCAAAGAACAGCTACTGCCTTGAGCTGGGGCTTTTGGTGCCAAAAAGCCAGGAAAACACAACACATAACACTTCTGGGTGATAAATCAGGGTTATTAGCTAAAATGTTCTTCTGTTGATCTGTGGACCATAGGGGTCTTATTCTATATTTACAGGGCCTAAACTTAGAATGCACCTCATATGGCTCTGACCTTTTGAGGTATTAGTTACTAGCAGTTTTAGCTGTCTGTTGTCAAGACCTATTGTTTCTAAAACCTAGCAATACTTAGAGGGGGCTTTGGGTCAGCCCCTTGCTTATGATTGGAAGGGTTTGTTGACTCTCTCAGATATCTGCTTTTGATTTGACGGCCTTCCTTCCTAATTGTCTGTTACAAGCATTTCAGTGTCACAGTTTTCTGAGAGAATGAGTTCAATTCTCCCAGTGCTGTCATGATGAGACTTGTACACTGCAGAGGAGTTTTTGTGTTTACGTGCACTCTCCCCCTCTTGTTTCCGTGCCCATGAATGCTCAGTTTTTATTCTTCTCTTGCTCCGTAATGCACGTCCCTCTTCATATTTTTGTTTCATTCATTATTTTTATGGGTGTCTGGCAAATGCAAAGTGCTGCTAATCTGTTTGCCATATTTATTGTGCTTGCAAGCACTTCTCCTTACTATTTAATTTTAAATTACCAATATAATGTGGCCACCTTTCATGTTATGTTGTTAAATTAAAAATTGTCGTTCCTCAATATGCATGTTTGCAAATGCATCTAGACGCACAAGGCATATGCATCGCCTGTAATTGCAAGTGCATTTATATAGTCTTTGAAACACCTTACGGCATGATGCTCCAGGACCCAAGGTAAGTGATTAACCCAGTATCATCGGTTATTAATGTTTATAGGGACTAGTCTTGTGTGCTCAAGCAAAACCCTCCCACGCATCCACTCCAGTTTTTTTGTGATTAATTAAATTAACATGAGTTAGGTGTGATCATTAGTTGGTCTGGGGAAGGGTATATGAGTCCAAACATATGATTTATGGGGTTATAGATGCACTAGAATAGATTTCGACAGTACTTAATTTGAGCCGGTGGTTTCGGTGTTCGACACCAGCACTTATTTATCAACACCAGGCGCTTGTGGCAGTCTGCCACAAGGTGGCGCTCTCTGAGATGACCACAACAGTCAATTATTAATTCAATATACATAAAAAATGACTATTACCTGCCGCCCAAGCCATTCTTATAGCTTTGGGTGCCTGGAATAGTCTGAATTGTCACACTTGTGGAGTGTGATGGTTAGTAGTTGTGTTGTTAAAATCACTGGCAGCATGGTAGGGGCGTTATGTAATACAAGCTGCAGTGGCCTTCTGAAGAGCCCTGGCACTGCACTGGATTTGGGTATTATTAGGTTGCAGGGCATGACTTTCCCAGAAGGAGAGTGTGTGATGCTTGAGATAAATTGAGGGCAATTTGCAAAAAATACTTTACTAAAGCTTAAGGCAAACATGCATGTGACTCAGAGAAGGTTCTGCTCAAAGAAAGGACTGGAAAGGATGGGAGGGCAATTTGAAAGAAAAAAGGAAAATCGACAGACGTATTGAGGAATTGTCAGTTTTCAAACTAGATTTTAGAAGTACAGAGGAATATAGCAGGCAATATGTTGGGGGATGTAATACGATAGAAACAAACACGCTGTTTGCATGTGACGCTAATACGATACCAGGTGCTTCGGATGGAAACCTGGCCTTGTGCTTACTTAAATATCATAGCACACCAAGCTATAAAACCTAAAGCTATCTTTATTCATAAAAGTTTTGGTAGTGTAAAGATTCAGACAGTCGTTTTCGAGCATGCACTGTTCTTTAGATAATAAAGACTTTTCTGAATCGTTGCCGATGCTTACGTATTGGTCATGCTTCATGCTTTCACGTGCGGCCAATAAAAAGCCATTTTAAAACCCAATCGCGCATCCTTTTAGGGCGTAAGTCTATTGGTTTTACAAATGCTTATATTACAGCTGTCTCGGCAACGGCGACGCAGCCCATGTTCCGTCACTAGGCGGCGCTCAAACCCCACTCTACTGAGCGCTGCTGCTTCCATGCACATGACGTCTCTCTCCACTGCAGCACTGGGCGAGACTGGTCTGCTGGTGAAGCAATCTCGGTGGACGGGAGACCTTGCCAACAAGACACGTTGTTTACCTTGTAAACCTATCCTTCACAAACAGCACTTCGTACCAGCACTGCCGGTCCCTTGGATTCAGAGCACAAGCCCGCGGGTAGACGGCGTCCACCCACTATTGTCGCAGGGTATACGCCGTCCCCCCCTTCCAAGGAGCTGGACCTCACGGAAATAGGCTGAACTTGGCCCGGTGTCATTTTCAGACACCGGGACGTGTTTAGCTGGGCCTGCACGTTGTCTGCATTCCCTGCCCAGCAGCAAGGTGCAGGCAGTGAGGGGCTTTTGTTATTGTCACCTCCAGCTGGGACAAATATAAAGGCTGACATTAAGAGACCATGAGGCCTCTTTTTTGTTTCTGTGTCCTGGCTGGGCGGCAGTGTGGTGCCTCACACTTAGATTTAAATGCACATAGCTTGTTTTATCACTCCACAGTCATGCTTTTGACTTTGTTCAGTCCCCTGAACAGACCAACATTTTTACAGTGCATACATATGTCTCATATCTGCATGCACTGTAAACATGTTATATGTGTTGGTCTGTCCCAGTATTTACACAAATAAGAATTTAAATCCCATTATTTTTTTTCCTTTTATAGTGCTACTCATCCCAATACATGGTGTCAGAGCGCTTGACCTCACACGTAAATATTATACATTGACAATAAACCAGTGTGTAAATCAATGTACAAGATGTGTCATGTCAGGCAATGAGGGTTACAAGGTGTAGGACTCACATCTTGTCCTTCATAGCTTATGGTGCTATATTAAAAGGATTGCAATTTATGAACTGCAAGTAACAAGGATATCTGTGTAAAATCAGTAACACACTTACCTATACATATAAAATACACATGTCATCTGCATGTTACGTGATGTGCCCAGCAGGAGACACATGAACCATCGGTGCTACTTTGATTCCAGACTGGCACTAGACAAAACACAGATCTCTCCAGCAATTACATTAACCCCCAGAGTTATCTTTCCAGTATCATTATTCCCTGAGTTTTACTGGGCAGAGAAAGATCTCTGCAGCAGGTAACCCCATAAGATCTTTTAAATGCCATGTTTCTCTCCTTGTTGCCAATTTCTTTGTGGTAGTGTTTACAAAAAAATGTATGAGTTGAGGCCCAGATTTTGTGTCGGGTTGAGACACTTTTTTGGCACAACCCTGACATAAAATCTAATGTGTGAAATGATGTAATGCGCTTAAATGTGTTCATGATAGACCTGCTAAACATATGTGTGAGATCTTAATATATGATCTCACTTCTTGAGAGGTCACTTCCTGTGAATCCACTGCATGTCACCCGCTGTGACGTCATGCGCGGTGACATCACGCACCATGATGTCACTTGCATACTGCTTAACGTGGATAATCCTCTCACTTCTTTTTTTTGAGGACTTGTGCCCTGCATGGATTTGACACAACTATTCATATCTGTGCGAGGAATGACAATAAAGGACAGTGGTCCAGGATCACACAGAGTGTCCGCTGAGGAGCCAGGACTTAAACTCGTGAAATCCCAGACCCTACGTCTCTGCTGAGGAAGACAGAAAATACCACCACAGCCTGCCTCATTTACACACACCTGAGCATGGCCAGCAGAAAGATGCATACCCCTACCCAGGAGGAAGAGCCCGTCTTCCCCCCCCCCCCCCCCCCCACCCTGCACATGGGAACATCGGCGCGTCCCCGCGCCTTGGACTTGATAATGCCCCGGCGCCCTGGCAGCTGCCTTAGAGCCGGTCCCACACACAGAGAGTAACGCGTACGGTTGTACTCACCCGGCCTGCCTGTCCTTGGTACAGATGTAAGTCCGCCGCTCGAATCCCTGCCTCCTGGCCCCTGCTCGTACCCTGCGGCCACATCCTGCCTCGGTGTCCATCCTGTGCGGGCGCACCTGCTTAGTGTGGTGCGCGGGGCCTTCCAGCAGGCACACGTTGGATGGGGCTCACCCGTGGAAAGCTGCGGGCCCTATGGGTGCCTCCCGCCCACCGGGCTGCTCGTGAGTCACCGGGTACTCCCACACCAGGAATGAGGCTCTCACCACATCTCACCGCATACCTGCTCCGAGCATTCCTGTGGTAAACTCCGCCGTCCTGACCCACTTACAGAGGCCCGGGGGAAGCCCGGGTCCAACCATTGTGCGACTGGGGAAAAGGGGGGTGTTTAATTTAAGTGCAGCCTCTCCTCGCTGGCCTCAGTCTGAGCACACCCTGGCACTATGTATAAGTCGTGTACAAGTGGCAATTCCCTTAAGTGCTGCTACACCTGACCTGTTGGGATTTCCCTGTATGTTTCATCCACGCCTCTTGGAAAGTCCATGTTTATGTCAACTGAATTTTTGCCGAGTTGGGTGCCCTTGTCCCGGGATAGGTACTCGCCTAGCGCCAACATCTTTTATTAGGTCCTCACTGCGCTTTATAAATGCCACCATCTCTGTGCAAAAACCTCGGAAGGGCATTATTGGTGCACTGTGTACTTCTGATTTTGGCTTTACTGTGATTTTTCCACCCTTGAAGACACATCACCTCCTATTTTGTTTGAAGGCGGTGTCACGCCCTTCGACCGCCCATTCAGTGTGTAAATACATCTCAGCGCCGAGAACCACCTTTTCATTTGTGGGGAATTCCAATTTAAATGTCCGAATTCCTCGAATGACTGGTATATCCAGTTTAGCAGGCTGGGGAATCGATATAGCTAAAGTTATGTGCGCGTGGGAAATTCATTGTGCTGTTCCAGGATGTTGGAGATTTTATAAACACATTGCGTACGTCATATAATAATAACTTTTATTTAGCACTTCCTACTACACGCTTGCCCTAAGCGCTGCAAATAACAGACTAAGGGCCCGATGTAGGTAGCCCTTTACCGATCGGAATCGGCCGAAAATACCGATTTTCGGCCGTTTCCGATTGGTAAAGGGCTATCGAGATGTAGGGGCACATTTTCGGTAATTTTACCGAATCGTTATCATTTCCGAATCGGTAAAGTTACCCAATCGGTAATATTTACCGATTCGGTAATGATGACGATTCGGTAGAACTACCGAAAATGCAATGTAGGTAGCCAATGTTCCATCAGCACATGGCCTACAGAATCGGTATTTTACCATGGAATACAAATCCATGGTAAAAAACCGATTCCTGTGTACATGCACATCTGTGCATGTACACATGTGCCATGTGACAGACAGACGTGCCCTTAGGGCATGTCTGTGTGCCACATTGCACACATGCCCGTTTTGGGGGTGCTAGAGGGTGTCAAAGTGACACCCCCTGCACCCTTGTGAATTCTTTAATTACCGATTCGGTAAATACCGAATCGGTAATGCCTAATCATTCCTATGGGCTTCAAAGCCCATAGGAATGAATGGGCATTACCGATTCGGTATTTACTGAATCGGTAATTAAAGAATTGTTAAGGATTCGGTAACGAATCCAGATGTTGGGACCTACATCCCATTTACCGATTTTTGAATACCGATTCGGTAGGATTCGGTATTTCAAAATCGGTAAATGGGATTTACCTACATCGGGCCCTAAATACTTAGTCCAAGAGTAATGGGACACAGTTTTCCGACCTCGGAAGGATAAAAGGCTAGGGGCCCGATGTAGGTAGGACTTATTTACCGATTTTTAATTACCGAATTTTACCGATTCGGTAATTAAAAATCGCTAAATCTAAGGGGTGGATATGTAGGAACATCCAGATGTTCCTTTTACCGAATCGGTAAAAATCAGTATTTACCGATTCGGTAAATACCGACCGGTAATGCCCATTCATTCCTATGGGCTGCAAAGCCCATAGGAATGAATGGGCATTACCGATTCAGTATTTACCGAATCGGTAAATACAGAATTCCACAAGGGTGCAGGGGGTGTCACTTTGACACCCTCTGGCACCCCCAAAAGAGGCTCGGGTGCCATGTGGCAGGCATACCTGCCCTAAGGGCAGGTCTGCCTGTCATATGGCACAGGTGTGCATGCACACATGTGCATGCACACCGGAATCGATATTTTACCATCAAATATATTTGATGGTAAAATACAGATTCGGTAAGGGTTGTGGGACTCAGAAGAGTCCCACCTACATATCAAATTAAACGAATAGGTAAAAATACCGAATCGGTATTTTACAGATTCGGTAAATTTACCGATCGGTAAATTTACCGAATCTGTAAAATATGTGGCCCTACATACCATTCCTGCGATACCGGTCGGTAACGGCCGAAAATACTGATTTTCGGCCGTTACCGACCGACCTACATCGGGCCCTAGATCTAGTGCCCGACGTAACCTGCTGAAACCACCTTCTTAACGCAGGTATATACTCGATTTTACAAAAGGTGGAGAATGGCTGCGGCATTTTAAAATGTGGAAAAGGGCGCTTTGGGGCCCTATACCATATCCTAGTTACTAGAGATTTTGTGAGCTGCAACATATTCAACTCTGTGGTCTGCTCATGTTGGCTGCCCTGGGCACAATTCAGTTCGGGATATTTTCCGAACGACCGCGTTTGAAAAGTCAGAGTAGTTCCCAGGCATAGAAGACGGTGTGTAAATAGGGTGACCGGATCTTGCGAACCAAAACCCGGGACATTTTGGAAAAATAGAAGAAGGACTACTATAAATCACACTCTGAATGGCGCAGAATGACAGCTCCCATCAAAATAGGATCACAGAAGATGCATTAAGAAAATAAATAAAATGTGATTTTTACAACCAACATCACACCTATTAATTAAATTCCTTACCTATAACTGCTGCTAACTGGTACAGCTTTAGAACACCCAAAAAAAGTGTCTCTCACTGTTTTCGGTCGATCCTCTCTAAAAACCGGGACATGAGCCAAAATTGACAAAATCTACAGGACAGCTGGTGAAAAACCAGGACTGTCCGGGAAAATCCGGGAGGTCCAGTCACCCAATGTGTGTAGGAATTTTTCTGTGGCTCCACCTGCTGGGAATGCAGGGTAAAGAAAGTTGTCTATGGCGCCACCTGCTGGGGGTGCAGGGTAAAGAAAGTTGTCTATGGCGCCTCCTGCTGGGGATACAATGTAAAATAAGTTGTCTATGGCGCTTCCTGCTCGGGGTGCAGGGTAAAGGAAGTTGTCTCTGGCACCACTTGCTGGGGATGCAGTGTAAAGGAAGTTGTCTGTGGCGGCACCTGCTGGTTGTGCGGGGTAAAGGAAGTTGTCCATGGCGCCACCTGCTGGGGGTGCAATGTAAAGGAAGTTGTCTCTGGCGCCACCTGCTGGGGGTGCAGGGTAAAGGAAGTTGTCTATGGCGCCACCTGCTGGGGGTGCAATGTAAAGGAAGTTGTCTCTGGCGCCACCTGCTGGGGGTGCAGGGTAAAGGAAGTTGTCTATGGCGCCACCTGCTGGGGGTGCAATGTAAAGGAAGTTGTCTCTGGCTCCACCTGCTGGGGATGCAGTGTAAAATAAGTTGTCTATGGCGCCACCTGCAGGGGGTGCAGGGTAAAGGAAGTTGTCTATGGCGCCACCTGCTGGGGGTGCAGGGTAAAGGAAGTTGTCTCTGCACCACATGCTGTGGGTGTCATGGACAAAATAAGCAATGACGCAGTAGTTTATGGTTTAAAATGACAGCACATGCAAACCAAGGCATGCAGTAAAGATTTTGTCATACAATCACTTTAAAGGCCGGCATACTGTACTTGCCAGTGCTCAGTGGTGTTGGCATTGCGGATGTGGTACTGGTGGTATTGGTCGAGGTGATGTTGGTGGTGGTGGCACTGCTGGTGGTGATATATGTGGTATTGAGGGGGTATTATTTGTCTTGGGATTAATTCATATTGGTGGTGAATGGTTTGTTGGTGAATTGTTGGGAGTCATGATATTGGTGGTGTGTGGAATTAGTGGGTTTGTGGCATTGTGGAAGTGCAGACGGAATTTGGATAGTTGGTAGTAAAAAAAAATCCTTTATGTATACAACGGGTGATTGGGTTTAAAATTGAATGTGACAAAAAGAGGTTTGGTTGAGTGTACTTTTTAAAATGAAAAATAGTCCCCCTTGCATTACTGTTCAAACACTCTTTAGGTGGCAGAAATATAACCAAATAGTCAATGTCAATAAATGAGAAAGCTTTGCTCCTCTGAGGTGAGTCAAAGTGTGATTGACAATTTACCAAGCCAATGGTTGGAAGAGTTGGATCCAAATTAGCCAATGGTTAACGGGGGCTGACCCAAAGCCCACTCCATGCAATTTATAAAGGATAGGTCTTACTGTCAGCTGCACTGTCAAACTAGAACTAAAATAAAATAAGATGGCACAAAATGCACATTGTTCAAAGAACCAGGATACCTTGAAGCTGAAGAAGGAAGTAGGTAGTTATGAAGTAGACATAAGGATCTGAGCCAGGGGAGGTGAGGGGCAGGCTTCCTTCTCCTGTTCTGTGATACCTGGTCGTCACAGAGTGGAAACAGAGGTTGAAAATAAAAACTGTAAGCAGGGCCCGACTGGGATCTTAAAACATACAGTCAGTCCCATTTGCAGAAGTGCTAATGCATGCTAGAACTCTTTCAAGTTGCCACCGGGATCGCATAACGTGCACTACTGTTCCTAGAGGCTGAAACCGGCCTCCAAGAGTCGAAACCAGCCTCCTGGGGCTCCAGCCTCCTGGGGGATTGCCCGCTTGCCCGGCTCGCCAGTCCAGCCATCACTGTGAGTAGTCAGACTGTTTCTCCTGCTATTTATCTTTTATAAGCTGGGATGGCAATGCAAAAGGCAGCAACTTTATGAGACAGAGAGACCCATTAAATGCAGCCACGGCCGGTAGTGGGAGTACTGGCTGGGCAGTGATGTGGGGAGGGGGTGGGGGGTAGTAATGTATGGATTACGGAGTTTAACAGGTAAGTAAACATATAAATAAATAAAACGAATTTCGTTGCATGCACTACATCTCGTTTGGTGATGCAGTGCACACAACGAAATTCGTTTTATTTATTTATATGTTTACTTACATGTTAAAATCCGTAATCCATACATTACTACCCCCCACCCTGCCCCTCCCCCTCCCCACGTCACCGTCCGGAAGGTACTCCCACTACCGGCCGCGGCTGCCTACTAGGTACTATCGTTTAAATAGTGCAAATTGCCTTTGTGTTCATTTTAAAATTACGATTTGTATTTAAACAAATGCCCGAATGATTTGTCTGGAATCACACAAGGAATTAAACGGAGCAGCCGTGATTAGCATTGAACTCTCTTCGAGCCAAAGTGTCAACAAGGATTACTTTCAAACAGGTGAAAAGAAACATTAGAGAGACTACAATAGAAGCAGAAGACAGAGGAGCAGATTTATTAAAAAGCTGTGCAGTGTAGTGCAGCAACCAAAGAATCGTGCTGCATTGCAGAGGAGGAAAAACAGCACTGAGACAGTCTACAAAGACATGGCACTGCTGCTGTCATCTCTTGCACTGCTGCTCAAACACAGCTCCACGCATGTACCTTTGTATTATGGTGCAAAAGTGTGTGTCTGAAGTATAACACAGGCTTTGTAATGGGAGGGTATTTTTTTTTATTTTATTTTATTTAAAAAAAAAAACCTTTATTAGCAAAAAATATAAGACAGATATAAGCCTACAACCCACTGGGCCGGCTAGCACAATATCACAAATCAACGTAAACTTACACAGCTCATCAGCCGACAACCAGGCGTCGGGCAGCCATGGTGCACGATATCAGTCAATTCCTGAACGACAGGATATGGAAAGGTTTCATTTTTAAAACAACCAAACGAGAAAAAACGAAGAGGAGAAAAGATAAGGCTATGCTCTAGTTGCGTTGTCTGTTCCATATGATGCGGGGAGAGACAGTCCAAAGACATTATGTAAAGACAGGAGAGCCCTCAGGAGAACAAATAAAGGGGGGAGGGGGGGAGAACGGGGACCCAGAGCCAGTGAACTATCGACAACACAATACAGGAAGGAGCCGAAACGCATAGTCAAGGGGAACAAGGCACGTCAAGGGGATCAATGAAAGGGGGGGCGCATATATCCCCACGGAATGAGTTCCATTGGTCCCATATCCTACCCCATTTTTTGGGCCTGCCACGAGAGATATAAACAATCTTCTCCCTGAACATGCACCAATCCATGTTGTCTTCCCACCTGGAGACCGACGGAGCCCTCTGGGAACCCCACAATTGTGCAATGTCCCTTTTCGCAACCATGTTCCCCAGCGTCACCCATTGAGTCTGAGCAACATTACAATCATTCGGTGCCCATACATTCAATAGACAGCGCCTGGCTTCAGGTAGCAGCTGAACATTCGTGACCTCACCCATCACCGCATGTATTCCATTCCAAAAAGACACAACCTCCGGGCACTCCCACACAATGTGGAGGAAGGTAGCAAGCATACCACAGCCCCGCCGACACAGACCATCCTCAGAGAAACCCATACGCATCAATCGGGGACCCGTGACATAGACCCGGTGCAGAATTTTCAGCTGAACGAGCCGCAGACGCGCCGGAATCGCTACCTCTTTAGGAGAGGATATCGCGGCTTGCCAATCCTCGTCATCCAATTCTAGCCCATCGCTAGTCCAGGCGCTACGTAGGTGAACAAGCAAGTCCGATCGAGTATTAATAAGTTTCTTATAAATAAGGGAGATAGTGCTGTCTGGAACATGTCTGTCCAGCACCCTGTCTTCCAGGGGGGAGCTCTCCGGGATGTCAGAACCGGCCGGAAAAACCGACCCAATGGCATGTCGAACCTGAAGGTATCGAAAAAATTACGAGGCATTCAAACCATATTCCTCCTGTAGCTCGGCAAAGGTCTTCACTCTATCCCTAACCCAGAGATCACCCAACTTACTGATCCCGATGAGGTCCCATCTATCAAACCCTTTTGAAGTCCATAGTTCACCCAGCCTCTCCGTGGCAAACAGAGGGGTCGCTCTGGTCAGCCTATCTGTCCATCCAGTAGCCGCAGGCGCGCTGCCCCATACCCGTACCGCCACTCCAGTGGGTCCTGTCAAATTCTTCCTAGCACCTCGGGAATAAAATGCCCTGTAGTAATCCCCCCGGGCAAGAGCCACCGGTCCATTTCGAAAGCCGGATTCGGAACTGGACCATACATAGCATGATTTACGGCACTCAATTGAGATGCCCAGTAATACCGTCGTATATCAGGTAACGCAATGCCCCCATCGTACCAGGGTAGCGTGAGCTTAGCCAACGCAATACGGGGTCGGCCAGCCCACACTAGCTTCCTCTGGAGGCACTCAATTTCGCGAAAGTAGCCAGCCGGCACTAAATCAAGTGTGTTTTGCACAGCATACAGGAACCGGGGAAGAGACATCATTTTAAACAAAGCTGCCCGTCCCAAGGGGGATAAGGGCAGACCACACCAAGCCGCGACGTCCGACCGAAGCCGGGCGAGCGGAGGCAACAAGTTCCGGTCATACCGTAATGCAGGGTCAAGAGAAATATATATCCCCAAATACTTAAAACCATCAGTACAAACCAGGATTGGGCATACTCGGGGCAAAGAAAGAGGATCACCGGTAAGCGTAAAGATACAGGATTTGGACCAATTAATAACCAGCCCAGAGTTACGTCCAAAGGAGCGCAGGACATCAAAGAGGACACCCAGCGACTTACGAGGGGACGTCAAATACAACAAGATGTCGTCAGCATACAATGATACACGGTCCTCGAAGCCAGGGGACCACCGAATACCCTTTAGGGAAGGTTCCCATCTGAGCCAGGCGGCAAGAGGCTCAAGCGCAAGTGCAAACAACAGCGGAGACAAAGGACATCCCTGCCTCGTGCCTCGCCCAAGAGCGAAGGGCTCCGAAGCTCTACCATTAACCACCACCTGCGCCAACGGCTGTTCATACAGGAGTTTAATCCATGCAATAAATTTCGGACCAAAGCCGAACTTGGCGAGAGTGGCCCACAAATATGGCCACTCGACTGTATCAAAGGCCATCGAGGCATCAAGAGAGACCAAGATGGCCAGTTCACTAAGAGACCCCGCCCTCGCGATGACGCCATGCAGACGACGAAGATTGAGGGCAGTGTTGCGCTGGGGGATAAAACCGGACTGATCCGGATGAACCAGTCCGCTAATCACCGTCGCCAGTCGATTTGCCAGTATTTTAGCCAATATCTTGGGTTCGGCATTTAGAAGTGAAATAGGGCGATACGATGAGCAGCACTCGCGGGGTTTGCCGTCTTTATGAATGACCACAATAGAGGCCAGCCTTTGGTCTTTGGGAAGAGATCCAAGGTCACGTGACGCCGCAAACATACGCAGCAAATACGGCGCCATTTTATCTGGGCAGAGCTTGTACAGCTCAACCGGTATACCGTTGGGGCCCGTAGCCTTCCCCGAACGAAGAGAGCGAATAGCGAGCGCAACCTCATCGACGGAGAAATCAGTCTCTATTAACGCCCCGTCTGACTCCGAGAGACCGGGCAACTCAAGATCACGAAGTAGCAAGCGCGAGTCCTCCTCCGGCAAGCCCGAAACCGGCGCGTACACGACCCGAAAGTGCTGGGCAAACACCTCAACTATCCCAACCGGGTCCACGACCCGCGTCCCATCGACTCTCTCAACCACAGGCACAACACGATTCATTCTATCACGCCTATCCAGCCAAGCAAGCAACTTCCCCGCTTTATCACCCACATCATATAAACGCCCCTGCTGCATACGATGCATCGCCTCAGCCGAGGCAGTCACCAAAGCCCTGTAATCAAATTGCTTAAGAGCCAAAACATGCAATATCTCAGGCGTAACCCCAGCCTCCAACCGTTCCTCCAACCTAATAATCTCAGACTCCAAACTCACCACCTCTTCTCGTTTACGCCGCTTCTCAGCAGCAACCAGGGACAGAGTCTGACCGCGGATCACAGTCTTATAAGCCTCCCATAGGGAGACCGGGGAAGACACCGATCCCTCATTTTCGGCAAAATAGAAATTCATGCATTTGACCACCTCAGATCTGAAGATGGGATTCTGAAAGTGCCATGGACTGATTGGGGCAATTCGGCCCCCAGTCCCCAAACAGATATCTAAGTGGAGCCATATCGGGGAGTGGTCTGAGATCCCTCTAGCCAGGTGTTTAATTTCACGCACAGAGAACAACTGCACCATCGGCACGAGGATATAATCAAGTCTCGAGAGACTTCCATGGGCTCCCGAGTGGAAAGTATACTGAAGCCGGCCAGGGTGCAGTTGTCTCCAACAGTCGGCCAGCCCGAAGGCATCCAAGAATTTCCCCAACCATAACTGTGATGTAGGGAGGAGTCTGGGGGGACTACGATCACTCTCTCCATTCACCACAGAGTTAAAGTCACCACCCAACACCAGCAAACTATCAGGCAAACCCAGAATCACCTCACCCAAATCGGCAAATGTAGTGGATTGCAGCCCAGGCGGAACATAGATCGACAGTATGGAAATCAATTTCCCCTCCCATCGCCCCGTAATGCCTGCATAGCGGCCCCTGTCGTCCAACACCGTGCCATCTATCTCCAGGGGAAGGGAATTCCTGATCAGTATACCAGCCCCTCTCGACCCCGTAGTGAAGCCGGAATGAGCCGACAAACGATAGCCTCTTCTATTCAATGCGTGACATGTATTGCCCACCAAATGGGTCTCTTGGAGCAGGACCACATCCGGGGAACACCTCTTCAAGTATTGCAGCACAATCCCACGTTCAATCCTGTCCCCAAGACCGTTAACATTCCAGCTCAACACCCTAAGCCCCCTACCCCCCATCCCGAAAGAAGACCGACCGCCCCCCCATCTCGAAACAGTCACATGACAGTAAATGTAAAGCAAAGCGCAGCCTTGAAACAAACAAATAGAAAAGAACCCCCCCACCACCCCCAGTGAACCCATCAAACTCAAACCCCCCTCCCTGCACCCCTGCGGTAGACCGAAGAGCCACCCCAACTTGCAGTGTGCCTGTCGCCCCATGAAACTAACCTACAAAAAGCGAGAAAAGTCCCCAGAGGAGGAAGATCCCCAGAACCCCCCCCACCCCCGGGCATTCACACAATGCTTGAAACATAGTCTCTAAGCCACTGCAGCGGATCCTGGTTCGCCGATGTAGACTCACTGCTCCTGGTCCTCCACGCCTCCCTCAGCGCCTCTCGTGTCCTCCGGGCCTTCATGTTGCGTCGATAGAGTGTCTAACCAGACACTAACCACCTCAGGGCGGTCAAAGAAAAGCGCACGATCAGCATGTTCGATTCTCAGACGGGCCGGGAAGAGCATGGCATATTTTAGTCCAGGTCCCTGAGGCGCAGTTTCACACCCGTAAAGCCCATCCTTTGCTTCTGCACTGCCTGGGTGAAGTCCGGGTAAAAACTAATTGAAGCGTTCTCAAATTTAGTGGGCCCATTGGTTCGGGAAGCCTGCAGGACAGCGTCTCTATCACGAAAATTGAAGAGTCTAGCAATTATGGGCCGCGGGGTGGCTCCCGTCTTTGGCTTGCCACCCGGGACACCAGGGGGCCCGCTCCACAGCGAAGAATTTACTTAGGCCTTTCGGCATCAGATGCTTGAGCACAAGGTCCTCCACCAGGATATCAACAGGCATGTCAGCAGAATTCTCCGGGACACCCACAATGCGAACGTTATTGCGCCTGGCACGGCCCTCAAAATCTTCCAACCGATTAGCAAACAGATCACAGGTAGTCCGAAGATGGCGGACCGTGGTCTGGAGGTCCGAGACATCCGTGGTCAAACTAGCGGTCTTGAGGTCGAGAGATTTGACACGCTCGTTGGTTTTCCCAAGGTCTGCTCTGATGAGGGTGACATCGATCGCCACCGTATCTATCTTAGCTGCCAGGGTTTCATACTGCTGGCCCATGGTGGATCGGACACTCGCAATAGCACCCATAACGTCTTTCAGTGTTGGCTCCTCGTCATCAGGAGTACCGTCCCCAGCTTCCTCCAGGGCACCACTCGATCCGCCCGGGGATCCTCTCGGTCGAGTAAATCGATCAATGGTCTGAGACTGGGTGACCCCCCCTCGGGACGAACCTCTGGCGCCGCGTCTCTCAACGACTGTTCTGCCCGTCATGACGCGTAAGGAGCCCAAACTGGAATTGCAGAATTCAGTCAAAATGATCTTCGTCGTGGCAGGCTCGGAACTGCGTATAGACAGGGACACAGCACTAGTAAAAGGCTGGCAGCGATAGCAGAATCGGAACTCTGATCGGGAATTGGGCGTTCTCAACAAGGAGCAGAAACGAAACCGAAAGTACACCAGGGCAAAGGGCGTGGCTTATCAGCCGTTGTTGTTCAATTGCCACCTGGGTACCTCGGGGACTCAAGCCCCCGGCTGGCATACGATGTAGGCCTCAAAGTTCAGGGTGCAGTAAGTCCGGTATCCGACGGCCAAATCGATTTTGGAAAGGATCGCTGGCATCAGCAGGGCATCAATAAAAAGTACCCGTCGTCATAATCAGGATCAGTAACAGGATAATCGCGGGAGGCGGAAGGGGTCTCGGGAGCCCTTAGCTCACGCGTCCATCTTGGAATCGCGCAAAGCTCCTCCCCCCCGGGAGGGTATTTTTAATTACAAGATACAATGTGGGGAAAGTGTTTACGTTAGTCTAAGCATAGTATTTTGTAATGAAAGAATACCCTTCCAAATAGGAGCAGAGCTCTAAGTGTCTGGGTGTATGAGCAGAGCTCTCAGTAAGTCTGTGTTTTAGGGGCAAATCTCTGAGTCTGGATTTAGGGGTAAGGCACTGAGTTTTAGAGTCATACCTAGTAGTGAGTCTAAGTATTAGTGGCTGAGTTCTAAGTTAGTCCGGGAAAAGGGCTGGACTGGGCAAAAAACATAAGGCCAGGCACCAAAATAAAAGTGAACCCCATTAGCGAACCAGATAGCTAAAAATAAGTGGCTCACATTTGGAAACAAAAGACACATAAATGATGGACGAAATGCGGAACAAATCAAACATGCACCCCCAGTCAAGAGATCTGAGTTAAATCCATTGTTTTTTGTTCACCATGCCACCCTAGTTTAGAGCCACCCATATGGAAATCAGTTTTGACCCTGCTCCTCATGGGAACAGTTCAGACCAAACTGCCAAGCCAGGCCCACTCTGGACCAGAAACAAGCATCCTTGGACCGGTTTTGGGTTATCTCCCCTCATCAGCCAGGCTAGCTTGAGTACAGTGGTACAGTGAACCTGGCACCCACGTTTTGTTTGCAAACCAGTGCAGTTTTGAACTTGTTAAAAGCTGCTATATAGCTGTTTTGCAAGGTATTGGAGACTGCATGCATATGTGCTTGGTGCCAGCACTGTTTGTAGTAAGATCAGGGAAATCAGTTGTAAAACCCAGCCCACTAGACCAGTGGTTATTAACTTTTTGACTTCCGTGGACCTCCAGTGAATCACTGGTGGAACCGGGGACCCCTGTCTAAAACATTTCTAGTATGTGAACATCAAAAAAATACAAAACTCCAGAAACAAGTATACGTCAAATAAATAAACAAATTATGATTTTTTTTTCTTTAATTCACAAACAAAAATTGAAATTATAATTTTAATGGGAAGTTGGAGGTTTTCAGTATTTGGGTTTATTTCTAAGACAAGCTATATGCTATGCTCCACCGTATCACTTTTTATTTTTTGCCATGATTGCATTCTCTCTTTTTGTCAGCGCATGCTAGTGCTTCAAGTGAGGCCACTAATCATCCATACCACTGTTTGAAGTACTTGTGCTGTTTTTGTAGTCAAGCTAAGGATATCATCTCAACTTTTAGCCCCCAGTTTCAAATTCCTGTACACATTTACAGAGCATTTACATTTTTTCGATGTAGCTTTGTTTAAAAAATAAAATAAAATATATATATATATTTATAACACACACACAAACATATATATCTATATATCTAAAAATATCTATATCTATCTCTTTATCTATATATCTATCTCTCGCTCTCTCTCTCTCTCTCTCTCTCTATATATATATATATATATATATATATATGTATATATATTTACTTATATCTTTATATATACTTATATCTATATATATACTTTATGAATCCAGGGCTGGATTCAGCGCTGATGTCGCCCTATATCTTTATTGACACTCCCACAATTACCTTCTTTTCCATAGATTTCTCACTAGCAACCACCAATGTTGTCCTTCAATTATTCATCGCCCCTCTCTCATATTTGTTGATTTTTTTATAGCGCTACTCCAAATATAGGGTGTCAAAGCATTTTACAAGCACACAAACACATATTATACAAAGACTATGATTCCTATAAGTGTGTAAATCAATGTATAGGAAATGAGGGCTATAGGGTGTATGAGCTGGCTTATATACATACCGGAAGGAATTGAATGTTAAGATTGCTGGACCTGGAGTAACACAGAGTCAGAATGTAAAGTGTAACTGTGAGAAGTTGGCCTGATAGGTGATGTTTCCAATTCTGGAACCACCGGTTATCAGACCAAACAATCCCTTATGGTGTCTGGTTGTAAGTCAACCTTGTTAGACAAGCTATCCTAGGGGTAGCATGGACTAAGCAGCCTAAAGGCTTAACTTAAGAGGTCGTGTTAAGCGAGCTGTTTTACCACATACAATCCTGTAATATCAAATGAAAGGACACCACACAAGTATATATTATAAAAATATATGTATTTATTACTAAAAACAATCCCCAGTATTCTTTATGAATAAAGGGGCACAAGCGTTAAATCAAAAGCACAGTTTAAACATACAAAGTTGCACAATTATGGATGAGGGCGGGGGCCACTCAAACCATATACTAAACAAGTGGTATAAGAGATACCAATCGAACAGTGGTTAGGCCTAGGGCCTAGGGAATCGCTGGGAGCAGTCGGGACAAGCAATGCTGAAGTTGGGAGAGGCCCACGGGATTCGGAAGCAGTGCGGAAAGCGCACGAATGCACCAATGTTAACCAATGGTGCGTAAAAGTTGTAAAGTTAAAGTTTAAGGACACTTCCGCTGAACCTAGAGGAACAAAACTTAAGACACAGACCCTAGAGATGTGTACCAGTGTGGGAACACCGGCGGAGCAAAGTTACCTCACCCACAGGAAGCGGGTGCACAGGGTCGAAGTTGAGTCGGGTTTCGTCACGCAGGCTCTTGGTGCTTGAAGCTGAAAGGGCTGCAGGCGGGGTGAAAGAGAAGTGTCCGGTGGAGTCCAAGGGTGGACTCGAGTCGAAAAGTACCTGAGAGCAGAGGGGACAGAGTCTGGGTCACTCAGCAGTGACCAGGGTGGATCCAGGACGGAACCAGGCAATGTCGGGCGCAATCAGGTGGTCGTCGAGGAGGTTCTCTCCGCTGTCACGTGGGCTCTGGGGCATCTACGACGTCCAGGAGCGGGTCACGATCTGTCCCACGAGGGCTCTCACCGTCGGCGCAGTCGGCTTCAAGTTTGGAGCAAACAACACTTGGCAAGAGCAATCCACGCGGAACCGGGAGATTGCTTCTCACTCGAACCAGGAGGGTCAGAGTGGGGGCTCCTTTTCAGGGGAGCTGGTGCAGATCTGGAGCAACCAGATTGGCAGGTCGAATTTCGAAGTTCGTCGGTACAGGGGCCACTAGCCGGCTGGCAAGTGGCCGGGCCAACGCGTTGAGCCAAAAGAAGCAGAAGGGCCCCACGCAGCACTCGTCGAGTGTGGAAGGCTGAACTTCGGTGCAAGTGTGGCTCAGGGTTGGGGCTTCTCAAACCCCGGTGTACAGTTTCGAGGGTCACTCGTGGGCTGCACGGTCAGCGTCTCGTGGTCTTTCCAAGATGGCGTGCCCCACGCTTCCGGTCGCCTCCACGGGTCTCAGCTCTGCAGTTACTGTGGATCGGGCTGTTGGAAGGCAGGCAAGCTTAATCTCGTCGGTCTCTGTCGCTCGAGTTCCGGCGGGAACTGCGACAAAGCAGACGTCGATGGCTGGATGGTGCCTGGTTGCACAGGGTGGTCACTCCTTGACCACAAGGGAGATTCTTCAGTCTTCTACGTTGAGTAGGATGTCGAAGGGTCCAGAGTTTCATTTCTTATGTTTCATCAGGATAATCTGAAGTGCATTGGCACTGCTCCCAGTCTTATACTAATTTTGGGGGCTGGATTACCTGCTAGGTCCCCTCCTATGGGTGGGACCCAGGAAGTGGGTGGATACACCCCCTTCCTTTGATCCAGGCCGCCCTGGCACGAGGGCTGGAGTGCCCCAGAACCGGTTTGGCCGGATTATGCAAGGGGCAGCCTTGTGCGCCCCAAGCAGTGTCTGGTTTCTTTCAAACCTCCCTGCTACAATCCACTATCTCCTGTCTGGAGGGTGGTAACACCCCCCTGCGACAGGAAACCCTTTGTCCAGGCCCCATTTGGCTGAGTTTCGGTCAGCTTCAGGGGGTCAGACTCTTGTCTGTGGCAGAGGCATCCATTTTGTGGATCTAAGGTCCTTTTAGAAATTAACCGCATTTAAGTAAAGTAACATGTCTTATCCATCTAGAGGGGTGGAATGCTATCCCCGTCGCCAGAACTGGCGAGGGGATAGTATTCCAAATCGTATGACACCTTACACGACATGTTTTGATAAAGCCAAACCAAAGTTGCTATATAACCGCGAGGATTATAAGGCACTTACGAGTATATGGTATGGCATTATCCTGAAACAGCTTAGGGAATTGTTTCCGACAGCTGCAGACAGGCTCAGCTCATGCTAGAGCTCCATCTCACATTAAACCACGCACTCTGCCTCCAGGATTGATGAGGCCTTCCATAGGAGTGGCTCACAGGTTTATATGTGTCCAGATATAGGTTTAGATATAGGTATACTATATCTAAGTAAGGGGTGGTTACACCACCTTACCCCAGCTGAGTAATCAGCCAGTTGTGTCAATTTAAGAACCAGCCAGGGGTGGCAAAAGATATGCTGCAGCCCCTGGTAGGCCTTGGTGGCCCCTATGCCCTGGGCACCTATAGTGCATTATACAGGGGCTGACAAGGAGTCCATTTCCAATTGTGGTATGTACCTAGGGTACATGGAATCAATTTTACAGAGAGAGCAGATGGCCTGGGGTCCTGATTAGCAGGGAACCAGGTCAACTAAGTCAAAAAACCAGCTAAACACAGGCAAAAAATCTGGGGTAACCATAGTCAGGTAGCCACCTTCCTACATAACCCCCCCCCCCCCCCAAACGAAAGGAGATAAGGCTATCCTTGGCCAGGTAAGCCTATATTGCCTGAGTGGCCATATAAGGAAGTACCTGCACTAGCATGGGTACCCCCTGTCTCATGGTCCACTAAGCAGTCCCTCACCCCTGGGGTATTAGAGGGTCTCCACCATAGGGAATCACTACCTTGGGTGTGTTTATGCAAAGTTAAAGGCTGGTTTGGATATGGAGTATTGAAGTGAGGCTCTACTAATTTAGGGCTTAGCTTCCTCCAATTATCTTCCACCATGTGTGCCTTTCTTTCTTTAACTGAGTTGCACTGTGCTCTCAGGGTCAACCTCTGGCTACCTAAAGCTGGAGGCTGGGTCCCTCTGTTTGGCTTGCTGGAGGGACAGTTCAGGTTTGGGCCCTTTGGGTCCCAGGTTTGGCTGTGCCCAACAGAATCCATCTGTGGGAGGTCCCTAACTACTTTTAAGGGGGCTCCCTCGGGAGTTTTTAAAGTTTTCACCTTACTAGGGCTACTAGTTTTGGTGCACCTAATCTTTTGATGGGGGTGCTTTATTTGACAGGGGGCCCTCGGGGTCTCACTGTCCTTCTTGTCCTCTGCAGCCCTGGGCTGGCTAAGGCAAGGGAGAGAGGGGCAGGTTACCTGCTCCAGACTGGGTCCCACCTGAGAAGGGTCCACTGACATCAGAGGTTCTGTCAGGCTAGGCCCAACCACCTCTGGGGCAGTTCCTTCATCAGGGGTAAGATCAGTTCCCTGAGGAGGCTGATCCTGTCCTAAAGTCTGGTGAGGGGGAGATTTCTCTTCCTCCTCCATGCTCTCAGTTTGTGTGGAGTTATCCATCATTTCAGGTTTCACAACACACATATCAGTTTGAGTTTGGGCTGTGGCCATCACAGCCCCACCAACCTTTTCAGGAGGAGACTCAGTTTGGGTTTCTGCTGGTATCATAACAGCTTTGCTATTCTGTTCAGGAAGAGCTTTTGCTAAAGATGGGGCAGAGAGTTGCTCAGCCCTAGCAACCTTTTCAGGAGGGACATCTTGAATTGGGGCTGTAGCTAGTACAGTCCCACTAACCTTTCCATTGGAATTCACCATTCTAGAATGGGTTTCCTGTTCAACCTCAGCCCAGGCTGAGATTTCCAAATCATTACCAAGTAGGCAGTCTACAGGCAAGTTTGATGACACTGCCACTCTCTTTGGGCCAATGACACCTCCCCAGCTGAGACTCACTACTGCCATGGGATGATTTGTTTTGAGGCCATCAATGTTTGTCACCTGGTATGTGGCACCAGGTAAAAGTTGTTTAGAGGGGACTATACAGTCAGCCACCATGGTGATGCTAGCCCCTGTGTCTCTAAAAGCTTCAACTTTCAAACCATTGATGATGGGCTCTTGTCTATACTTGCTCAAGGTATTTGGGCAATCAGAGAAGTTGGCAAACCCCATGCCAGTCTCATAAACAAGATCATTGGGTGATGGGGACCTGGATAGGCCAGGGTCCACCTGAGCTCCAAAAGTAAACCCACCCAGATTCCTGGGTGTGCTCCCACTTCCTGGGGGATTACTGCTGACAGTAACAGGAGGTGTTGGAGCTGGCTTTGGAGGTATATTCTCTTTATTGCCATTCTTGGGACAACAGTTGTCTGTTTTGTAATGCCCAACCTGCTTACAGACATGGCAATAGGGCTTTTTCTCAGTTGAAGAAGTGTCTTGGGACCCACCCCCATTCTTGGAGTTTTGGGGCCCTGGGGAAGTCTTTTCTTTACTTTTATCCCCACCCTTTTCTTGAGGCTTGGTAGACTCCTTCTTCTGGTTACTGTCCTGATTCTTAGGCCTAATCCTGGTTCTGACCCATTTATCTGCCCTCTTTCCCAATTCTTGGGGAGAGGTCAAATCTGAGTTCACCAGGTGCTGGTGTAAGAGCTGGTTCTGACAATTACTTAGGATCTGCTCCCTCATAATCAAATTATACAATCCTGTGAAGTCATGTACTTTGCTGCCATTTAGCCAACCCTCCAGAGCCTTAGTTGCACAATCAACAAAATCAGTCCAGTCCTGAGTCTGTGTCTTCTGGGTGTCTCTGAACTTCAACCTGTACTGTTCAGTGGTTAAGCCAAACCCATCTATTAGGACACTCTTCAGGACCTTGTAATTGTTTGCATCCTCATGTCTGACAGTGAGGAGCTTATCTCTCCCTTTCTCTGAAAAGGAGTACCACAAGATTGCTGCCCACTGTTCCTCAGGAACCTGCTGTACCATGCAGGCTCTCTCAAGAGCAGTTATCCATTTGTGGATGTCATCCCCTTCCTTGTAGGGGGGCACAATCTTTGTCAGGTTTCTACTATCATAGGACCTGGGTTTCTCTTTAGGAATATTGCTGCCACCAGTGGCATCTAAGCCACACAATTTTTGCTCTCTTGCCAAGGCAAGTCTAGCTTGAGCCAAGGCTACCTCCTCCCTCTCTATTTGGAGTTTGACAGCCCTCATTCTGGCCTCATGCTCTTTTTTCTGAGAAGGGGTCATCCCTCTCTGAGATTCTCTTGAGGCACTAGAAATATGAGAGTCCCCTCCTGGAGATCTCACTCTTCTGTTGCCTGGGAGAATGTTATAGGGTCTGGGGAGGTGCTGGCCCTCTCCATTCCCAAGTAGGTTTAAGTTGGCCTGGCTAAGCCTGGCAACTATAACCTGGCTACCCCTCTGATCCTGATCTTCTGGGTCCTCTACATCTGAGTCCTCCTCCTCCTCCTCTTCCTCCTCTTCTTCTTCCTCCTCAGGAGTGGTATCAGTTACAGGGGGGTTCACTCCATCTCCTGACTCTAAGGGAACTTCATTTGCCTTCTCTAAGTCATCCTGTTCTAGAATGGCTATCAGGATAGGACAGGTGGGACTTCTGCCCTTTTTTAACCCTCTTGAGATGCACAAGGCAATCAAGTCCTTTCGGGTTAATTTGTCATAGCTGGAAGTTGCCTTGGTAAGGTCAACTGTCACTGGAGCAGACCCTGAGGCTTTTCCTGTGTCAGACATGACTCTAGTGTGGTGTAAGTGATGCACCTACCTACACTAAGTGTTTCCCTACTGTACCTTGCTAGTGAGTTGTAGTCAGGGTGTGCTAATCCCTTTAACCTACAACTACTAAGTTCAGTAGAACTTAAATCTGCTAAGCTTTTGATTTATATGTACCTAGAGGTACTTGATGTGATCTTTCAATTTGATAAAAGATTGCAATGGTAAAACAACAGCAAGCTCAAATCCGCACCGCTGCTCACCAATGTGAGAAGTTGACCTGATAGGTGATGTTTCCAATTCTGGAACCACCGGTTATCAGACCAAACAATCCCTTATGGTGTCTGGTTGTAAGTCAACCTTGTTAGACAAGCTATCCTAGGGGTAGCATGGACTAAGCAGCCTAAAGGCTTAACTTAAGAGGTCGTGTTAAGCGAGTTGTTTTACCACATACAATCCTGTAATATCAAATGAAAGGACACCACACAAGTATATATTATAAAAATATATGTATTTATTACTAAAAACAATCCCCAGTATTCTTTATGAATAAAGGGGCACAAGCGTTAAATCAAAAGCACAGTTTAAACATACAAAGTTGCACAATTATGGATGAGGGCGGGGGGCCACTCAAACCATATACTAAACAAGTGGTATAAGAGATACCAATCGAACAGTGGTTAGGCCTAGGGCCTAGGGAATCTCTGGGAGCAGTCGGGACAAGCAATGCTGAAGTCGGGAGAGGCCCACGGGATTCCGGAGCAGTGCGGAAAGCGCACGCATGCACCAATGTTAACCAATGGTGCGTAAAAGTTGTAAAGTTAAAGTTTAAGGACACTTCCGCTGAACCTAGAGGAACAAAACTTAGGACACAGACCCTAGAGATGTGTACCAGTGTGGGAACACCGGCGGAGCAAAGTTACCTCACCCACAGGAAGCGGGTGCACAGGGTCGAAGTTGAGTCGGGTTTCGTCACGCAGGCTCTTGGTGCTTGAAGCTGAAAGGGCTGCAGGCGGGGTGAAAGAGAAGTGTCCGATGGAGTCCAAGGGTGGACTCGAGTCGTAAAGTACCTGAAAGCAGAGGGGACAGAGTCTGGGTCACTCAGCAGTGACCAGGGTGGAACCAGGACGGAACCAGGCAATGTCGGGCGCAATCAGGTGGTCGTCGAGGAGCTTCTCTCCGCTGTCACGTGGGCTCTGGGGCATCTACGACGTCCAAGAGCGGGTCACGATCTGTCCCACGAGGGCTCTCACCGTCGGCGCAGTCGGCTTCAAGTTTGGAGCTAACAACACTTGGCAAGAGCAATCCACGCGGAACCGGGAGATTGCTTCTCACTCGAACCTGGAGGGTCAGAGTGGGGGCTCCTTTTCAGGGGAGCTGGTGCAGATCTGGAGCACCCAGATTGGCAGGTCGAATTTCGAAGTTCGTCGGTACAGGGGCCACTAGCCGGCTGGCAAGTGGCCGGGTCAACGCATTGAGCCAAAAGAAGCAGAAGGGCCCCACGCAGCACTCGTCGAGTGTGGAAGGCTGAACTTTGGTGCAAGTGTGGCTCAGGGTTGGGGCTTCTCAAACCCCGGTGTACAGCTTCGAGGGTCACTCGTGGGCTGCACGGTCAGCGTCTCGTGGTCATTCCAAGATGGCGCGCCCCACGCTTCCGGTCGCCTCCACGGGTCTCAGCTCTGCAGGGACTGTGGATCGGGCTGTTGGAAGGCAGGCAAGCTTGATCTCGTCGGTCTCTGTCGCTCGAGTTCCGGCGGGAACTGCGACAAAGCAGACGTCGATGGCTGGATGGTGCCTGGTTGCACAGGGTGGTCACTCCTTGACCACAAGGGAGATTGTTCAGTCTTCTACGTTGAGTAGGATGTCGAAGGGTCCAGAGTTTCGTTTCTTATGTTTCATCAGGATAATCTGAAGTGCATTGGCACTGCTCCCAGTTTTATACTAATTTTGGGGGCTGGATTACCTGTTAGGTCCCCTCCTATGGGTGGGACCCAGGAAGTGGGTGGATACACCCCCTTCCTTTGATCCAGGCCGCCCTGGCACGAGGGCTGGAGTGCCCCAGAACCGGTTTGGCCGGATTATGCAAGGGGCAGCCTTGTGCGCCCCAAGCAGTGTCTGGTTTCTTTCAAACCTCCCTGCTACAATCCACTATCTCCTGTCTGGAGGGTGGTAACACCCCCCAGCGACAGGAAACCCTTTGTCCAGGCCCCATTTGGCTGAGTTTCGGTCAGCTTCAGGGGGTCAGACTCTTGTCTGTGGCAGAGGCATCCATTTTGTGGATCTAAGGTCCTTTTAGAAATTAACCGCATTTAAGTAAAGTAACATGTCTTACCCCTCTAGAGGGGTGGAATGCTATCCCCGTCGCCAGAACTGGCGAGGGGATAGTATTCCAAATCGTATGACACCTTACACGACATGTTTTGATAAAGCCAAACCAAAGTTGCTATATAACCGCGAGGATTATAAGGCACTTAAGAGTATATGGTATGGCATTATCCTGAAACAGCTTAGGGAGTTGTTCCCGACAGCTGCAGACAGGCTCAGCTCATGCTAGAGCTCCATCTCACATTAAACCACACACTCTGCCTCCAGGATTGATGAGGCCTTCCATAGGAGTGGCTCACAGGTTTATATGTGTCCAGATATAGGTTTAGATATAGGTATACTATATCTAAGTAAGGGGTGGTTACACCACCTTACCCCAGCTGAGTAATCAGCCAGTTGTGTCAATTTAAGAACCAGCCAGGGGTGGCAAAAGATATGCTGCAGCCCCTGGTAGGCCTTGGTGGCCCCTATGCCCTGGGCACCTATAGTGCATTATACAGGGGCTGACAAGGAGTCCATTTCCAATTGTGGTATGTACCTAGGGTACATGGAATCCATTTTACAGAGAGAGCAGATGGCCTGGGGCCCTGATTAGCAGGGAACCAGGTCAACTAAGTCAAAAAACCAGCTAAACACAGGCAAAAAATCTGGGGTAACCATAGTCAGGTAGCCACCTTCCTACAGTAACACAGTGGTTGGAGATGCTTCCCTGGTAAAAGTTTTACTACACAAAGGCGCCCTTTTTAGCAACCTCAGAATAAAAAAAGATTGAGGGAAAAAACAATACGTTTTTAAGACCAATGCAATGACGTTTGCATTCAGCTGTTTGATGCAGGTTACTGTGCCATTTTAGACGGATTGTATTTCATTCAAGTAATTAGAGGATCTCTATGACAAAATCATTAACCCACTGGGTTTATCTCCATGAAACACAAATCTGTGCACTGCATGATATAAATTGTGCTTTGCAGCAGGCACATTTACCCTCTTTTTATGTGATGAATCAAAACTTCCACAAGACAAAACGTAGATCTCTCCAGCAAGTATATTAATCACAACAGTTAACTTGACATTTTTATTATTGCCTAATAATTGCAAATCAAATGAAGAACTCTGCAACATGTGCCTGCAACCCCATATGATATTTTAAAGTGAAGTGCTCCTGAATTTGCCCCCAGTGCGGTCAATCAACCATAAAGCCTGCACTACTAATATTATTTAATTTTCTGAATAGTTTCAGACCCCCTGAGTAGGAGTCACAGACCCTCAGGGGTCCGTGGACCACAGGTTAAGAATCACTGCCCTAAGCAATACACTGGCCCCCAAACAGCCAAAATATCGACCCACACAGTCAACTAGCAGACTAGCCCTTATAGCACTGTCAGTGTGCCCTATAGGCAAGCCACTGGAGTTATGTGATTGTGCGGCCGCAGCGATTTTCGCAGAAATGTTGATTTGCCACATAATCCATCATCTGCTTTATATTCTGCAGATTTTACAAAAAATAAATATTTTCTAGCTCAAACGATTCAAAAGTTACTAAAAATGCCGCCACACATGTTGCTGCACAGTGGAAGACACTTTGCAAACATTGACTGGCCACCTTTCTGTAGATTATTGCTATAATTGGGTGTTAAACTGGTACTAAAGAGGTGCAATAATGCCCAGACATTGTTACCAAGTTTAAAAATGATGAACTAATGAAGTAATACTATAAAAAAATATGTCACATAATTTGCCTTTTCTTGCCGCATAAATTACTCAAACCTGCTGCACAATTTAGCCCTCTCCTGCCACATAATTGCAGTGGCCCTGCCTATAGGCCAGTTCAACCTTGTATTGCTCTTAGAGCTCCAGCGGAGTGTGCCTGTTCAGAGCAGAGTTCTAAATGGATCTGTATTTTAGGGGCAGAGTTCTGTGTGAGTTTGGGGATTAGGGTTAGATCTCTAAGTGAATCCTATTTTAGGGGCAATATGGCAGGTAGATCGAGGTGTTATTGGGAGAGCGGTAAGTGACTCTGGATTTTAGGGGGTGAGCTCTAGGCATCTCTGGTTTTAGGGGAAGAGTTCTAAGTGAATCAGGGTTTTAGGGTCAGAGCTCAAGGCAGGTCTGGATTTTAGGGCAGACAGGGCTTTAAGAGGGATAAAAAGAACTGGGGGGTCTCTCAAAGGGGCATGTCCAATGTAATTAAGGGTGTGTCTTAAAAACATGTGACCTGAAAATCTGTGTTTAGCTTAGAGTGCTGCCCGACTGGTATTTTGCTACATTTGTCACTGCATCCAAAAATAATACAACAATCAACATTACACCTACAAAAAGCCAGTACTATTTGTTTTTTCAATGCTTGTTAGTTGCATAAGATAAATAAGCAACAGCTATCGCGTTGTTGTATAGCATATTGAA
Organism: Lissotriton helveticus; assembly: GCF_964261635.1. Taxonomy (NCBI): domain Eukaryota; kingdom Metazoa; phylum Chordata; class Amphibia; order Caudata; family Salamandridae; genus Lissotriton; species Lissotriton helveticus. The sequence continues at coordinate 181,876,527 of NC_136068.1, read as the reverse complement.
AATGCTTCAGTACTGAAATGCTGAAACTGTGAACAAACTATAACAAATCTCTTTGAAGTTTTATTGAAGGGTGATACTGCCACAGAGTTAAGATTATTTTTTTTCATCCTGAAGGCGAGGGAAGAAATGTTGAGCCCGATAGAGGCCCATCTCAGCCCCTGCTTTTTAGACCTGCCAGTGCTGAGCACCGGCAAGACCCGGCCCACTTAAAGCCCTGGGGGCAGAATGTAAGTGTGCCTGGGATGTACGGTCAAAGCTCCAGGTCAGGCAGAGCCCTAAGTCACCGATGTACTAGACTGTATTGTGGTATTTACATAGCGCTTGTGTAGTATATGCCTATTCTCGTGCTGCACTCAGCACGAGGGATCTCTTCTTGTTTCCTTTCGTATTGTCGTTCTATGGCTCCGTTCGGTTCTAGCACTCTGGGCAACGCTAGTCAGTTGCCCGGAGTCCTGGAGTCGAGCGGCAGCATTTTCCTGTGGGTGTTATTTCTTCTACAATAAAGAAACCTGCAACGTACAACTCCTGCCTTTGAATACGACTTTATTTCATTTGGCGAAGAGCGGGTCCTGAACCCCAAACACCCACCAGGAGATACTCGGCCGACCTTCCACAGCTCGCCCTCTCAGCTCCTACCAGGCGCTTCATCATCCTTCAAAACCTTCGTCTACCTACACGTCAAGTCTTCGGTAGCCTGCTTCCTGCCTGTTTTCTTGGATTTCCTCGCAACTTGACGCCTCATTGACGGTCACGGTGACGGTTTGCCTCGAGCTCCAGCCCGTGAGTACGCCTCGAGCTCCAGCCCGTGAGTACGCAACATTCCCTGCGCGTCATCAATCCTTGCACGTCATCATTCCCCTAACGTGCACTCGACGCTTCAGCTCTTTACCTCACCATGTCTCCTCGTCATCACGTTCACGCACGGCGGCCATCTTAGCTGGTTGCCTGGTTACAACTACACGCTCCGTGATAAATTCTCATACGGAGTCACTTTTCTTGGAATTAACGTAGAAGCGCGACCTCCGCTTCGTTTTGCTGACATTTCTTCGTCATTCTGAAGAAACAAATACTGGTATTTTCACAGTCTTTTACTACATTTATTACTTGACATTTACTTAATTATTTATTATTTCAAGTGTGTCTTCTTTCGGTGACAGACACACCTCTGCCTGCATCTCAATTGGCTTCATAAGCTTTAATTTTTGAATTTCATTTCTTGGACACATGTCTTTGTTTTAAATATTTTTCTTGTCAACCATAACTGTGAAACACCTCATGTTAAATGGCTTCTTCTCAACAATTTGCTCAACCTCCACCTTTTCTTCAACTTCCTGGGAAACCTACCATTCCTTGGCGTCAGTGGGTTAGAGCTTTTGCCAATCATATTGTGGCAATTGATGCAGTTAAATTCACTCCTGAGAGAAAAGTCGCTATCTTATATGGCTGCTTAGGAGTTGCTGCACAGAACGTATTTGAAAATCTTCCAAGGTCTTCTCCTCCCTCTGGTGATGCTGGTGATAATTGGGACGAATATAAGGAAGCTTTGTCTCGCTTAGCTCGACATTATGGTGAAGAACCGAATGAAATGCTAGAAAGACATAATTTCTTTAAAAGGAGACAACAGGAAGATGAGTCTATTGAAGAGTACATTGCCCAGTTGAGAATCTTAGCATCTACATGCGAATTTGAATCTAATCCTGACATATACATCCGGGATCAATTTGTGTTTGCGTGTTTTTCGAAAAAGATTCAACAACGCCTGTTGAGTTGCAAGAAGCCTACACTCCAAGAAACTATCGACATTGCCAAGAGCATTGAAAGATCCATCACTACATCCAATGCTCTTCAAAAAGATCAACCTCATACTTCCGTTCATACTCCTTCATTTGACAATTCTAGTTCTGTTAATTTAGTTAGTACGAATAAGTCTTTTAGACAATTGCAAAAAAAACCTAACCCTTATTGTTACAGGTGTGGTTCTAAATCCCATATTGGCAATAATCCCTCTTGCCCTGCTAGAGGTAAAAGATGTGTTTTATGTAAAAAATTGGGTCATTTCCAGGGTTTGTGCAGATCTGTCAAAAAGACGTCCAGACCTTCTGTTAATAATATTGTATGTCCTGATTTGGATGATTGCATTGATGAATTCCAAGACATGGTTGTATCTATCCATTGCAATTTCATTGATGCTTCTAAATTAGTCAAAGGTCCATACTGCTCTGCACTATTTGGGAACATTGAAGTTACAGTAATGGCAGATTCTGGATCTCCGATAACCATTCTCAATGATGTATTCTTTCATGAAAAATGGAACAATTCCATTTCTTTGGTTGAATCTGACCTCAGTCCCAAGGCATTTGGCGAATCAGACATTATCATGCTTGGCTATTTTAACTATAGGCTGGAGTGTTTTGGCAGATCTATCATTACAAAGATTTATGTTGCGATTAAGGGTCGCAATATTGTTGGCTGGCAAGACCTCGCCAAAATGGGTATCTTCCTAGTTCCTGGTTTGGATGATCCCATTAGATTGGGTGATCCTCCTGAGGGTTATTCCCCTGTTCCACCTTTTGTTCCTGATTGTCTTCTCATTAATGATCATGAGTCAGACATTAAACAAATCTTGGACAAATTTCCTAAAGTATTTTCCAACCAACCAGGTACTGTCAAAGGCTTCCAACATGAGATTAAGCTAAAAGCTTCTGCTCAACCCATTGTTCATAAAGTTCGCCCTGTCCCTATTAGTGCCAGGGATGAGCTTAAATCTGTGCTCACTTCTCTTAAAAAGGATGGTATCTGTTGGACACGGCCTCGTGGCGTGGTCCGGCCCCGTCCGCATGGAGGGCCCGGGACGACATCGGCCCTCCATTCACCGACTATCGACCCCCCTGACACGCACATTCACGAACCATCGGCGCGAGCAGCCTCCCGGGCCACCTACAGCTCTCCCCCTCCCTGGTACCCCGGCAGGACCTGCTCGCCAACGCTGCCAGCCTGGCACCCTGACCAGGCCACCCTTTCCGGCCCGACTCCATCTTGGGACCCTCACGCCCGGAACACGTGGCCGCAGCCATCCCGGGCCCGACCCCAGCGAAGCCCAGACATCGAGGCACCAGGATCCTCCCAGGTGGTAAAGTGGCCACTCGACCAGACCCCGGAGGAGGAGAGTCTCGATGGGCCTGCCACCGCCCCCGGACGCCTGGTATCGATCACTCTCCCGGCTCCCTGGGCGCTGGCTCCGCCCCCCACCTTCATCCCGGCCCCTCTGACCCCCAGGCGCGAGGGTCCGGACATCAAAGCCCTCCAGTCCTATATCTGGGCCAGCCCCGGATCAAGACAGCAGTTGTATCTGGAGTCGAAGCCCTGCTGACCTCGTCGCGGCTGATCCTAACTCCTGCACCTGGAACCATCTTCGAGGCCCTGCTGACGCTGTCGCGGCCTGTCCAAGCTGAACTATCTTCGAGGCCCTGCTGACGCTGTAGCGGCCTGTCCAAGCTGAACCACCTTCGAGGCCCTGCTGACGCCGTCGCGGCCTGTCCAAGCTGAACTATCTTCGAGGCCCTGCTGACGCTGTCGAGGCCTGTCCAAGCTGACCCATCTTCGAGGCCCTGCTGACGCTGTCGCGGCCTGTCCAAGCTGAACCATCTTCGAGGCCCTGCGGACGCTGACGCGGCCTGTCCAAGCTGAACTATCTTCGAGGCCCTGCTGACGCTGTCGCGGCCTGTCCAAGCTGAACCACCTTCGAGGCCCTGCTGACGCTGTCGCGGCCTGAACCCTTGAACTATCCACGCACCAGTGGGTGCCAAGACTGTCCCGCTACCCCCTTTCCCCCGAGACCACGACATTGCGGATCCCTCGATCCTTGCGGTTACCCTGCCACGAACTTGCTTTGAGTACCTATATAAAGATTCTAGTGAACATCTTTCCTGTGTCGTGTCTATCTGTAAGTAGTGTGATTGCTTTGCTGTTACGATTGTGGGAGAGGAGCCTCGCCAAGGAGGCCTCCCTACGGCGCTCGGCCTATTCCATACAAAGAGGTGGGCCTCGGGGCGGACAGTCAGACACCTTCTGTCTCCCCTGGGGTCGCCTTTCCAACATTGGTGGCAAGCGACGGGATACGAGCCCACGCAAATCGTACAGCGAGTAACACGTCACTACTGACAGAGACCCACAGCCACGATGACTACTAAGGAAGCCGGAACGACCGCAGAATTCCAGAAAGACCTGTTAGAGGAGTATACCCATAAAGAACTTAAACAATTTTGCAAAGACTTGGGTATCGCTACCACTGGACTAAGTACAAAGGACGATTTCAAAGAAGCGCTGCAAACCTGGGTGGAGTCCCGAGAGACCCCGCCCCAAACGAACGATGACATTGTCCGAGAGGTACCCGTGAGTACCGTCATAGCCCCCATAGAGGAAAGAACCGCCAACAGGGACCCGGGCCTCTCCCACGAAGATGCCCGGGAGCGAGAGAGGAGTCGGCTCCATGAACTAGAGCTCGCCCGACTCCGGCTGTTCGGAGAACTCCAATTAGCAGAAAAGAAAATGGCCCTTGAACAACGGCGATTAGAGGGAGATCTGGAAGAGAGGCGGCGGCAAAGAGAATTGGAAGAAAAGAAACTCGCATACGAACACGAGCATGGCCTTAAAGAACTCGAAATCAAAGCCAAACTCGAAGAAGCTGGCGCCACGGTAGCCCGGAACCCCTCACCTCCGGCCGACCCAAAGGTCCACATCCCGAAGGATATCGTCAAAGAGTACTACAAGAATGACGATATCCAGCAATGGTTCAAGGCGTACGAAGTTGCCATGACCGCGCACCGCGTTCCGCGATCAGACTGGGGTGCCGGCTTATGGGGGAGATTCGTCAGCGAAGGAAGAGACACCCTGCTGGAGCTGGCCGACGACGTAATGTCCTCCTATGACCACATGAAGGACGCCCTGCTTGTCCGGTATGGCCTCACCCCCGAGATGTACCGGCAGAGATTCAGAGACTGCAAGAAAATCCCCGGTACAACGTGGGTCGAGTACGTGAACTTTTATAGCAGGGCCCTGGAAGGATGGATAAAGGGCAGCAAAGTGTCCACCTACGAGCAGCTGTTCGACCTCATCGTTTGGGAGCACCTCTCCAACAACTGCTTTGTCGAGCTCCGACAGCATCTACTCGACAGCAAGCTAACCGAGCCCCGGAAACTCGCCGTCGAGGCAGATCGATGGGTGAGCACCCGGGTCCCCCGAACACCGATAGGAGAAACCGGTCAGGGCGGCCGGGGCCACCCCCGCCAGCGGGGAGGCGGAGGAGGACATAACCCGAGCCGAAGCTTCCCGCCAGCCTCGGGCCGGGGTCCCCCTCGAGGGAACCCCCCGAGTAACACTTCGCCGCCCATGAAGAGGGACCCCCCAGCCCGGCCGGGGCCCCACCCGAACATTACTTGCCACAGATGCCAGCGGACTGGTCACTATGCCAGTGACCCCCTCTGCCCCATGAACCAGCGTCCCGGCACCACGGGACCTCCGACCCGCCAGTTCGCTGCTGCAGCTCTGGGAGAAGAGAGAGAAGAAGACGTAGAGGTCTACGAGGAAGACCAAATAGATTATGAACCGGCCGCCATGGCCCTAGCCTGCCTGGGCAATAGAGACCTGGTACCCCAGGCCCCGCTACCGAGCAACACTCGAAAATACCGTCAGTGGGTCCACATCAATGGACGACGGACCGAAGCCCTCCGGGACACGGGGGCCAGTGTGACGGCCGTCCGCTGCCACTTGGTGACCCCCGAACAGATCATCCCGAACGTACGCTGCCCCGTGAGGGCCGCCGACAACTCAGAAACTCTATGCCAGATGGCCCGAATTCCCTTCGAATGGGGGGGAGTGTCGGGCACCCTCAAGGTGACCGTCCGGGACGACGCCCCCGTGGACTGCCTCCTTGGGAACGACCTCGAGAGCTCCCCCTGGGCCCAAGTCGAGCGGAGAGAGCACCTAGGAATGATGGGATTACCAGAGTGGGTCTGTGCGACGACCCGATCTATGGCAGCCCGAGCCCCGGCATCGACCGAGGCCGCCCCGACCGAGGAGCCGGAGTGGCCCGAGCCACCGCCCTCTGCCATCCCTGAAGAATGCGACTCCGAGACCAGGCCCTCGGAGCCCGGAGACCACCCCGAGCTCAGCGACATCCCCGAACTAGCCCAATGGCGCCAAGAGGGTGGTCCCACTCGAGAACAGTTTCGGCAGGAACAGAAGACCTGCCCTTCCCTCGAGGGGACCCGCCAACAAGCCGCTGCCCAAGCTACCGGGGACACCTCAGGGTCCCACTGGGTTTACTGGGACCACGACCTCCTATATAGTGAACAGAAAATTGCCGAGCTGGAGGCCAGCCGAGTGCTAGTGGTTCCCCTGCGATTCAGAGACTTCCTTTTGAACCTGGCGCACGATGTGCCCCTCGCCGGGCACCTGGGGCAGGACAAAACTTACAGCCGCCTGGTGACCCATTTCTACTGGCCCAAAATGCGCACTGATGTCCATAACCACTGCCGCACCTGCCCGACATGCCAAGCCAGCGGAAAGAGCGGAGGGAAGGTGAAGGCCCCGCTCCAACCCTTTCCAGTCGTAACCACCCCCTTCGAGCGAGTGGGAATAGACATTGTGGGGCCCCTGGACCCTCAAACCTCACAAGGGCATCGCTTCATACTTGTCCTGGTGGACCACGCCACCCGCTATCCTGAGGCCATCCCCCTCAGAACAATCACCGCTCCCGTGGTGGGGCGGGCCTTGATGGGGATCTTCTCCCGAGTAGGATTCCCCCGGGAGGTCGTGAGCGATCGGGGCACGAACTTTATATCTAAATATATGCGGTCCCTGTGGCAACAGTGCGGGGTCACATACAAGTTCACCACCCCGTATCATCCCCAAGGGAATGGACTTGTGGAGCGGTTCAACCGGACACTCAAGGGGATGATACAGGGCCTAGAAGAGCCACTACGATGCAGATGGGATGTCCTGCTGCCCTGCCTCCTGTTTGCCTATCGGGAGGTACCACAGAAATCCCTGGGGTTCAGCCCCTTTGAATTCTTGTACGGACACCCTGTCCGAGGTCCGCTCAGCCTGGTCAAAGAGGGCTGGGAAACTACCGTCCAAGACGCACCACCGGATGTCTACCGGTACCTCCTGACCCTCCGAAACCAGACTCGGAAGTTCCGGGCCCTTGCAGAGGCCAACCTGGAGGCCAGTCAGGAGGACATGAAACGCTGGTACGACCAGCACTCCTCCTCCATCGAGTTCGAGCCGGGCCAGCGGGTCTTGGTCATGTCCCCGGTCGAACCCTGTGCCCTCCAGGACAAATGGTCAGGGCCCTTCAAGGTGATCGAGCGCAAGAGCCCCGTCACTTACCTCGTGGATATGGAGTCTCCCCGGAACCCCCTCCGGGTTCTGCACGCCAACCGGCTCAAACCTCATTTTGCCCGCACCGAACTGAGCCTGCTACTCGCTACCGACGATGGAACCGAAGACGACTCCGAGCCCTTGCCCGACCTCCTAAAGTGCACTGAGAAGGACGGCTCCGTCGAAGGGATCTCTCTCTCCCCCGACCTGACCCCCGCACAGCGCCGGGACTGTCACGAACTGTTGGGACAATTCACAGATCTGTTCTCCCTCACCCCCGGGGTTACCCAATGGTGTGTCCACGATGTCGACACCGGGGACAGTCAGCCAGTACGACACCGGGCCTACCGGGTCCCCGACCGAGTTCGGGCCTGCATCCAGACGGAGGTCACCAAGATGCTGGCCCTGGGGGTAGTTGAACCCTCCGACAGTCCCTGGGCCAGCCCAGTGGTCCTGGTCCCCAAGGCCGCCGCACCTGGCACCCCGCTAGAACTCCGGTTTTGCGTCGACTACCGGGGGCTGAATGCTGTTACGAGAACCAACGCACATCCCATCCCCCGGGCCGATGAACTGATCGACCGCCTGGGGGCCGCCAAGTACCTCAGTACCTTCGACCTCACCGCCGGGTATTGGCAGATCGGCCTCACCCCTGGCGCCCAGGAGCGCTCCGCCTTCTCCACGCCCGACGGCCACTTCCAGTTCAAGGTGATGCCCTTCGGCATGAAAAACGCCCCGGCCACCTTCCAGAGACAAGTAAACAAGGTACTGGCGGGGCTGGAAGAGTTCAGTGCCGCCTACCTAGACGACATTGCGGTCTACAGCCTCCGCTGGGCTGAGCACCTGAAACACCTCTGGGAAGTCCTGACCGCTGTCCGCGGGGCCGGGCTAACTGTAAAGGCCAGCAAGTGCCAGATAGGCCAAGGGTCCGTGACCTATCTGGGACACCAAGTGGGGAGCGGCCAAGTGGCTCCCCTCCAACCCAAGATCGACGCCATCCTAGCCTGGGAACCCCCGTTCAACCAAACCGCCGTCCGAGCCTTCCTGGGGCTCACGGGGTACTATCGGCGTTTTATCAAGAACTATGGGAGCATTGTGGGCCCCCTCACAGAACTGACCTCGAAGAACCGGCCCCAAAAAGTGCAGTGGACACCCCCGTGTCAGGTGGCCTTCGAGACCTTGAAAGCAGCCATGTGTACCGCCCCTGTGCTCCAGGCCCCCGACTACAGCCGAGAGTTTGTGGTCCAGACCGATGCCTCGGAGCACGGCATCGGGGCGGTCCTATCACAAATGGACTCCACGGGAACTGACCATCCTGTGGCCTTCATCAGCCGGCGGCTGCTGGCCCGAGAGCAGTGATGGAGCACCATCGAGAGAGAAGCCTTCGCTGTTGTGTGGGCCCTCAAGAAACTCAGGCCCTACCTCTTCGGCACCCACTTCCGGGTGCAGACTGACCACCGGCCCCTAAGGTGGCTGATGCACATGCGTGGCGAAAATCCCAAACTGCTGCGATGGTCCATCTCCCTCCAAGGCATGGATTTCACTGTGGAGCATCGCCCTGGCAGTGACCACGCCAACGCTGACGGCCTGTCCCGGTTTTTCCGCCTCGACGAAGAGAGCCCCCAGGAAGATGGGTGACTCTCCCCGCCTTCAGCTGGAGGGGACGTGTGTTGGACACGGCCTCGTGGCGTGGTCCGGCCCCGTCCGCATGGAGGGCCCGGGACGACATCGGCCCTCCATTCACCGACTATCGACCCCCCTGACACGCACATTCATGAACCATCGGCGCGAGCAGCCTCCCGGGCCACCTACAGCTCTCCCCCTCCCTGGTACCCCGGCAGGACCTGCTCGCCAACGCTGCCAGCCTGGCACCCTGACCAGGCCACCCTTTCCGGCCCGACTCCATCTTGGGACCCTCACGCCCGGAACACGTGGCCGCAGCCATCCCGGGCCCGACCCCAGCGAAGCCCAGACATCGAGGCACCAGGATCCTCCCAGGTGGTAAAGTGGCCACTCGACCAGACCCCGGAGGAGGAGAGTCTCGATGGGCCTGCCACCGCCCCGGATGCCTGGTATCGATCACTCTCCCGGCTCCCTGGGCGCTGGCTCCGCCCCCCTGCTGGGTGTCTGGACACCTTCATCCCGGCCCCTCTGACCCCCAGGCGCGATGGTCCGGACATCAAAGCCCTCCAGTCCTATATCTGGGCCAGCCCCGGATCAAGACAGCAGTTGTATCTGGAGTCGAAGCCCTGCTGACCTCGTCGCGGCTGATCCTAACTCCTGCACCTGGAACCATCTTCGAGGCCCTGCTGACGCTGTCGCGGCCTGTCCAAGCTGAACTATCTTCGAGGCCCTGCTGACGCTGTCGCGGCCTGTCCAAGCTGAACCACCTTCGAGGCCCTGCTGACGCCGTCGCGGCCTGTCCAAGCTGAACTATCTTCGAGGCCCTGCTGACGCTGTCGCGGCCTGTCCAAGCTGACCCATCTTCGAGGCCCTGCTGACGCTGTCGCGGCCTGTCCAAGCTGAACCATCTTCGAGGCCCTGCGGACGCTGTTGCGGCCTGTCCAAGCTGAACTATCTTCGAGGCCCTGCTGACGCTGTCGCGGCCTGTCCAAGCTGAACCACCTTCGAGGCCCTGCTGACGCTGTCGCGGCCTGAACCCTTGAACTATCCACGCACCAGTGGGTGCCAAGACTGTCCCGCTACCCCCTTTCCCCCGAGACCACGACATTGCGGATCCCTCGATCCTTGCGGTTACCCTGCCACGAACTTGCTTTGAGTACCTATATAAAGATTCTAGTGAACATCTTTCCTGTGTCGTGTCTATCTGTAAGTAGTGTGATTGCTCTGCTGTTACGATTGTAGGAGAGGAGCCTCGCCAAGGAGGCCTCCCTACGGCGCTCGGCCTATTCCATACAGAGAGGTGGGCCTCGGGGCGGACAGTCAGACACCTTCTGTCTCCCCTGGGGTCGCCTTTCCAACAGTATCATTGCACCTTCAGACTCTTCCGAATGGGTTTCGCCCATTGTTATCGTTCGCAAAAAGAATGGTGAGGTTAGGCTATGTGCCGATTTACGCACATTAAACAAAAATATTTTGGTTGATTGCCATCCCCTTCCCAAAATTCACGACCTCCTCGCCAATCTAGGTGGTGCAAAATATTTTTCTCTAATTGATTTGCGTTCGGCATACCATCAGGTGCCTCTAACTAAGCCTTCTCAAGATCTCACCACTTTTGTGACCCCATTTGGTGTTTTCAAATATTTAAAACTTCCATTTGGACTTGCTAGCGCAGCTAGTGTTTTCCAAAAAATAATGGACCATCTTTTTGAGTCTATTCCCGGAGTGCAGGCCTATCAGGATGACATTTTGTTTTTTTCGCCTGATTGGAATTCCCACTTGTATCATTTGTCTTCTGTTTTGAGCAAGCTCAATGAAGCTGGCATGACTGTCAGAGCTGACAAATGCAAATTTGGCTATCAATCCTTGGAATACTTGGGTCATACCCTAACTCCTGAAGGCATAAAACCCAAGTCCTCTCTCATTGAGGCTATCACTCATGCTACTCCTCCCAAGGACAAGGATGCCCTCCGCTCCTTCTTGGGTTTAGCGGAGTATTATGCCCGTTTTGTAAAAGGCTATGCACAAATTGTTGAACCCCTTCGTTCTTTACTTCGCAAAGGCTCTAAATTCTCTTGGTCTGAAGAGATCGATGCCTCTTTTACCCACATCAAGAACATGATTGTTAGTGCTCCCGCATTGCATCCCTTTCAAGATTCTGCCAAATGTTTCATTATGGTTGACGCCAGTTTGACTGGTTTAGGTGCCGTCTTAGGTCAGTGGGTTTCTGGTAGAGAACACACAGTTGCTTTTTCTTCTAGGAGACTTAAGGATTCCGAAACCCACTATAGCACCATTGAACGAGAGTCCTTGGCTTGCGTTTGGGCCATCGAAAAGTTCAAGAACTACATTTGGGGACGAGAATTTGATTTATTTACCGATCACAAGCCACTCACTCAAATTCTCAATGGGGATGGCCTAGGAAAAGCCTCTTCTAGACTTGTCAGGCTCTTGTCCAAATTGCACGAGTTTCACTTCAATATTAAGCACATTTCAGGTGGTAAAAATTTTCGTGCTGACTGTTTATCCCGCATGTCACTCAATGATTCTTCTGATTTTCAAGAAATTGGTGATGTTGAGTGTGTAGTCGCCACTCTTGACGCCACCAAATTGTGCCCTTGCATTACGGAAGATTCTTGGTCCAAAGCCTGTGAGAATGATCACAATTTAAAATTGGTTGCACAATACATTTCTAAAGGCTGGCCTGAGAGTAGGAAATTGTCTAATGAATTGAAAGCCTTTAACATGATTTCTTCTGAACTCTCTCTTGTCAACAATTTAATAATGAGGCATGATGTTTTTGTTTCTCCTTCTGATGTCAGACCCGATATCATTACATTTGCACATCAAGGACATCTGGGCATAACAAAAACATCTCAACTTATCAAATCCCATTATTGGTGGCCTTCTATTGAGTCCCAGGTTAAGTTTTACATTGATTCGTGTAGTGAATGTTTACTCTCGGATAAGAAATGGAAACTCATTAGTACGCCCCTTCATCCTGTTCCTTTTCCGGTTAAACCCTGGGAAAAGGTCGGGTTGGATTTTTCTGGCCCATATGATGTCCTTCCTCATGACATGAAATATGTCATTCTTTTGATTGACTATCATTCTAAATGGTTGTACCACATGTTTTGTGACTCTCCCTCCTCTGCCAATGCCATCAAATTTTTGCGGAATCTGTTCGTCATTGAAGGTTGTCCTTCTGTTGTAATTACCGATAATGGTTCCCATTTCATATCCGAAAAATTTAACTCATTTTTACTGGAACATGATGTTGTTCATTTCAAAGTCGCACTTTACTCGCCTGCTTCAAACGGTTTGGTTGAACGGGCTAATAGACTTCTCAAAGATGCTGTTCAAACTGCTATTTCCTCCCACAATGATGTAAGGAATTTCGTTAAAGAGAAATTTTGGTCATACAACATTTCTCCTCATTGTACAACTGGGATGTCACCTTTTTCTTTATTGAGAAATAGGAATGTCCACACTAAATTGTGTCCTAAATGGTTATCTGAGAAAAATGTTGAGACCCTTCAACCTTCTGATGCGTCTTTATCTGAAAAAGTCTCACAAAAACAGTTTGTCATGAAGAGCAAACATGATTCAGGTAAATGTTTCAGTTCTATTGTCTTAAAAATTGGTGATTGGGTTCTCATTAAAAACCCAAGAAAAGTTGCTAAAGGTCTCTCTAAGTTCTCTACTCCAGTTCAGGTAACTGCTGTCAGTAAGGCTTCTGCTTTACTTGGCAGCAGAGGATGGTGGAACAAGAGAGCTTTAGTTCACTTGTCAAATTCACAGGCTCGCTCCTTATTGAGTTTGTCCAAAGAACAATTTGATCAGTGTGACTGGTCTTTTTGGTTAGATCTTCCGGTGTCTACTGACTCCTCCTCATCCAGCCCCTTGCCAGATGCTTCTGCGTCATTTACGGATTCCTCTCCCTTTTCAGATGCATCCGCTTCATTAATGTGCCCCTCTCCCTCATCCGTTGATTCTGAGGTTGGTGAGAAGGCTTTACATCAAACTTCTGCCCCATCTGTTCGATGTAGGAAGTTACCTGTCAGGTTTAATGATTACGTTTTAAGTTGAAATGTATGTTGATGTCACAGCTCAAAAGCTTTTGCTTTCTTTTCTTTCCTTACTTTGAAACGTTGTGAAGAGGGAGAAGTTGTAGTATATGCCTATTCTCGTGCTGCACTCAGCACGAGGGATCTCTTCTTGTTTCCTTTCGTATTGTCGTTCTATGGCTCCGTTCGGTTCTAGCACTCTGGGCAACGCTAGTCAGTTGCCCGGAGTCCTGGAGTCGAGCGGCAGCATTTTCCTGTGGGTGTTATTTCTTCTACAATAAAGAAACCTGCAACTTACAACTCCTGCCTTTGAATACGACTTTATTTCAGCTTGCTACCTCTGACGAGGTGTTGAAGTGTTTTTGGGATGGGTAGCATGCTACCTGGTGACAGTGAAGTCTGCTGGGGTGTGCACATGCAGGGCCATCTCAACAAGTGATTCAGTCAGTGCCCAACCACATTGTTACCCATGAGGTGAAAGAAATAGCGGTGCAAAAAAAAGGTGACGACCTGTAAAATATGGTGACGTCCCCTAAAATTCCACGTAGGCCTGGTGCCTCACAGAAATACTATGTGACTTCAAGGATACCTCATACCTGGGGCTTCCTGGACACCTTTTGTCCCTGGGAGCAAAATGATAGATACGTTTCTCCACTTCAACCACTAGAACACTGTGTCGAGGGGCCCACTCAGCATCATTTTATTAGGTGGACTGACTGGTAATCGGACCATCATACAGCCACGGCCGGTAGTGGGAGTACAGGCTGGGCAGTGACCTGGGGAGGGGGAGGGGCAGGGTGGGGGGGGTAGTAATCTATGGATTACGGAGTTTAACAGGTAAGTAAACATATAAATAAATAAAACGAATTTTGTTGCACGCACTGCATCGCATTTGGTGATGCAGTGCATGCAACGAAATTCGTTTTATTTATGTATATGTGTACTTACCTGTTAAAGTCCGTAATCCATACATTACTACCCCCCACCCTGCCCCTCCCCACGTCACCGCCCGTCCGGTACTCCCACTACCGGCAGCGGCTGCCATCATACCATAGGTGGTGGCCATTTTAGGAATCAGTGTCCTCATTTTTTGGGGGTACGGGGTTGCGCCCCACAACTGACATCTTTAGGTACGATTTACCACAAGCCCAAACTACTCAGCGCAAGTGAGAATCATCATTTCTGTGAGGTGGTCATGTGAGCACCAGGTCTTCGGTTCTTACTGGTCATGTGACTCCTTCACGCCGGGTAGCTAGGCTATAAGAGCTCTATGGTTTTTAGGTCGAGCATGGGCAGCGCAGGCACTTCGAGCCATGCTGTATTGGAGTATTTATTTGAAGCTCCGCCCACTCTCTGCCAATATTTGTCATTGGCTTGTGTCATTGTCCTTTATAAATGCTGGCTTCTGATTCGTTATTAGGCATGTTGGTCCCCCCTTAGTGCCACCTTGTCTACATTTGTAACCTCCCATGAGGACTGCCCCTTTTACTTTGGTTGTTACACGGTGCGTCTTCTTTAGTCTGTAAGCAGTATTTTCTTTAATGAGTTTCTCTTACCACAGGAGGGTCTCTCGTGCACACTTGTGACCACCGGCTTGTTTATTTACCTCTCAAACAAGTAGCTCTTTAGGGGCCATGGGAGACAGAAGGGGGCAACTCAGCGATGCCTTCAAGCATCTGCAATGCAATAGGTCTCGCATTTACGAGAGTTTAAGCTATTGGCATTGTGAATGACAATGCCTTTCATTTATGTTTAAAAAACCAAAACATAAATAGGAGGCATTGTCATTTACAATGCCAATAGCTCAAACTCGTGTAAATGCGAGACCTATTGCATTGCAGATGCTTGTTTGGGTTCGAGTTAGTGGGAGTTTGGGGCTGATAAGTGCTCTGGGCGGTACCGTGGTGCCCCGTCGTGCGCAGTATGCCCAGGATCAAACCTTGCCTCAGAGCTGGGCGACGGGCCGCTACTGCTGGTCAGTCTTTCCCATCCAGCGAGGAGCGGCGCCTCCTTATTTAGCAACAAGATGCGCGCGTGCTCCTTCCTCACTGGTTCTTGGGACGCCCTATTAATAGCAGGAGGATGATGGTTCAGCTGTCATGCCTCTTCACCTCCTCCTCTTCGTCACTCCCCACTCCCCCTCAGAAGGGGCAGCTGCAGCACCCCCATGGGACGGGGACCCTCATCGGATCTCGCTCTGCCTCCCCGGTCCATTCCCACGTATACCAGCCTGGAAATCCCCCCCGAAGGTTCTAGAAAGCGCGTGCCTCTGCCGAGGGCGCTCGAGACCTCTTTTTTAGGCGTTCTCCGCCGCGCCTAGAAGCCAACTGACTAGTGGCGTGTAGTTTGGATTGTGGGACTCTCGGCAGTACGGGAGCCCACTAAGGCCCTTATTACAATTATTGGCCCCGAAAATTGTCCTCTATTTCCCCACCTTCACAGTTACAGAATACCGGGGTTACCAGTAAATGGTGTGGCAGGGTAAACAACCCTTCCCATTGCGAATTGGACCCAGAGGGAACCCTAAGCAATGGGGAATAACAAGGTTCAATTGGTAACGGGTTTGTTTCCCCTTGTTTCACCTCAGACTTTCACCGGGTTCAAAGTAATCAGAGCTGCAGCATTCTTGCGGGTCTCCAAATCCTGATGGAGCCGGTAGTGTGCATAGAGAGAGCCGGGGTTTGGCATGGGCGAGCTTGGACCAGGCCCAGGGCGCCAATTTTCAGAGAGGCTTACGGAGCTCTCTTCATTGAGGTCCAAGGCCCCTCTTCTTTCTTTTACTACAGCGATTGAGTTTAAAGTTCTAATAATTTTAACATCTTACGATCGCTGTATTTAATACCTTTTCAGCCTCTTCTGCTCCCTCCCATCTACCTTTCCCCACCTACCACAACACACCAACAACCCCTCCCCTCCCCTTCCCACCCACAACAAACAACTCGGAACCAGCCTGAGTGTGGACGAGTCAGGTGAGCTGGGGAGGTGCCAGTTGTTTGTGTTCAGAGGCCAGTCACCAGCAGCAACGAGGGCAGCACCTGCTGCCATGCTAAGTAGTTCTTTTTTTGATGTAGCCAGCCAAGGACTTACCCAGGCTAAGGTGCAACCATGCTGCCTAATTTTTTTGATAACTAAATTGACATTGAAAAGGAAACAAAAGTGTTCTTGGATAAAAATGCAATGAAATATGTTGAAATAGAAAAGGAAACAAAAGGAAAAGCCAAACACAACACTGCCATCGCCACCACAATCATTGCCCCTCCTTAACACGTTCCAAAGAAGGATATACGAACCAGGGCACAAGTCCTAAAAAACAGAAGTGGGTGGACTTACCAAGTAGGACAATATGCAAATGACCTCATGACGTCACGACGTAGCGCTATAAAATAGTGCTATTTACATTATTTGTGTAAATACTTGGACAGACTAACCCATCGGACAGTGTTACTGTGTCTGCATTTATATACAGGGACAGAACAAAGGCAAAAGCATGCCTCTCTTGAGTACGTGTGAAGAGAAGGCAAGCTGTGTGCCTTTGTTTCCCTCTGTGGCATTTACATTTAAATGTAAGGCTCCAGACGGCCCCCAGTCAGCATATACAAACAAAAGGAAGCCGGATGGCCCCTTAACTTTGGCCCAGCTGGAGATGAATGCAGGCGCTTGTTCCGGTGTCTGAAAATTACACGTTCAGCATATTTCTGTGGGGCCCATCTTCTTGGCAGGGGGGACGGCGTCCACCCTGTGAAAAGAGTGGGGGGACGCCGTGTACCTGCGTGTACCCCTGACTTGAGCCCTGATACGAACAGTCCTAGTAAAAGCCCGTAGGCTGTAGTATTCCATCCATTTCCATATAGACGCTCATGTTTGCGAGGGCACCCCCGGGCCACTTAAGTGGGTTCTTCCAGTGTGGTACACTTATCCATTCCCCTCCTTAACTCAGTCAACGTTGGTGCAGTGACCCCTTTCCAGTTCCAGGCCAGGGCTTTAAGTGGGCCAGGTCCTGTCGGTGCTCAGCACCGGCAGTTCGGCAGTTTAAAAAAGTAGATGCTGAGAAGGGTCTCTATCTGGCACTCCAATTTTGCCCTCACCCTCGGGATGAAAAAACAAACCTTAACTCTGATGCTGCAAGGCCTTTGTTGTAACTTCAAAGAGACTCTCTGTTGTTATATCACAGTCTCGTCATTTCTTAATTGAAGTATCTTCAATATTCTATACAACAAAACCATAGTTGTTGCTTATTCATCTTATGCTACTAACAACCATTGGCAAAGCCAATAGTCCTGGCTTGTTGTAGGTGTAATGTTACTTGTTGTATTATATATCTGGATGCAATGACAAAAGCAGCAAATTACCAGTAAAGTGGCACACTATGCTGAGCACAGATTTTTAGACAATGTTTTTTAAGCCATGCCCTAATTACATTGGCCACACCCCTTTGAGAGACCACCCAATTTTTTCATCCCACTTAAAGCCCTGTTTCAGGCTGTGTCTCTTTTCGCCACTACCATAGCCATCCTGATAACATACCTTCCCCCCTAGTATTGTCAAGGTCGTCCAATATACCTTATAAAGCTTCATTGGATGTCAGCTGGACCGGCGCTAGGCATGGGCAGTGTGGGCAGCTGCCCAGTGCCTCACACTCAGACCACCAGCATGGGGCCTGCACCAGTGCAACACATAAAGGTTCCTCTTGTACCCCTGCCGATCCAACTGAAAGAAAGGTGTCTCCTTTCAATTGGGCCTTTAGGGATAGGGAGGGGAGGCCCAGGAGAGGGGAACACTTCCTCTTGTCCCAGTTGCAAGGAGACGCATTTTGCAGGTTTGTCTTGCAATTATGCCTCCTGCCAGGTTGCTCATTCAGAGACACACGGGACGCCCTTTGTTTAGTACTTTAGCAAACCATGGTTTTAACTTTCAGCCAACAAACAATTCTCACACCTTCAGGTCGATAGGAGGTGTAAAAAGGTGCTTGTAGGTGGCTGAGAGGAGGAGCTGCGGCCCAGGAAGAGTCTGCACAGAGCAGTTCACGGAGCCCTGAATGTCTCATTTATGTCAATTAGAGGGGCCTCGCACACTCCATTTCTGCCCAGGGCCCTGAAAATCCTAGAACTGGCCCTGGATGTCAGCGTAAGTGTATGTCCTAAAACAAGTGAAAGGGCAGAAGCTATGCCTTCCCAATAGAGGGTGATCAGAGGGCAGGACCATGCCATGTCTGCATCTGGGTAGGGGCATCGGAACCTGGCCAGAATCGATTGCTTCCCCGTCTGCCATAACTTCCGGGGGTTATGTATGTGTAGTGGAAATAATGCATCTGCATTAGCCTGTGACTGTAGGATATTGCTATCTTGTGGGGTACCATATGGGCTAGATGCCAATCCACATCTTCCTAGGCACCAATCCAGGCCTCCCATTTACTTCTCAGGGTTTTGAGGACATCGGGGGCTTTGTTAATCAAGGATACCCAGGTATTGACACTATTTGTAACTGACTAGAGCTGTGTGCTGCTGTTTTTTCTAATGCAGAATTGCTTTTGAAATACCTGTTTCTTGTAAAGACTGCTGTGGGAAATTGCTAGGAATCATATTGCTAGGGGGCAGGATGAAGGGAAGTGGGGATCTTTTTGTGGTTTTCTTTTTGGCACTGTTTGCACCTTGAGTTGCCATTTCCTCACACTCTAGTTGTTGCGGCTGGAACACCTTAAATGAAGAACGTGGCACGGACACGCTGCTGGTGCGCCAAAGGCACGCCTAAGGCAAGCCTGTCTGCGCTTTCCTGGACCCAGGATGCTGCCTTTTTCCATCTAATAAGGTAACCTATTCACATGGCCATTTGCTAGCTAGCACTTCGTACACCACCACTGGATTCTTGTATGCATGCTATCGACCTTAGTCGACCCTCGTGGCCTAGTAGCACCTGTGGATTGTCAGCGCAGCCCGGCTCGAGTCAGCTTTACACAACCCACACTTCCCCTCCCGTAGACTGGTGCTTTTATCAAGTTAACTGTTGCTCCCTGGCAGCCCATAAACTGGATCTCTTTGGTCCTTTACTTGAGTCTAGTCTGGATGCATGTTTGTTACCGGGATGTGGCTGTCGGAGGACCCTGGGCCTGATGTCGCTCACGACCTACAGGTTGTGCCATCTCAAGGATAGATAGGCAGGGCAAAGCCAGCGGGGAGGATAGCAGTTGTTTACAGGGAAGTACTAAAATTTACTTCATCGCTGTTTAACATCCCAAACTGTGAGAGTCTGGTCTTTATAACACTATGCCCCACCTTCTCCCTCTCTGAAACCCTCTTGTACAGATCATAATTTCTCCTGGCTCTCCTAGATTCAATTGCTGGATTAGCTACAGAAAGGCCCAATTTCACCCTACTTGGTAATTTCAATCTCCATGTGGATGATATGAAGGACAGTGCTTCCAAAATGCTATTGAACGACATGGCCTCTCTACAGGTGTTGCAGCAAGTGGAGGGCCTGACTCATGATGAAGGTCACTCCATTGCCCTTGTTTTTAGTAACAGCTGCAACCTTCAGGTCCAGAACCGTCTTCCCTTGACCTGGTCAGACCATTTTCTCCTTCCTTTCACCCTCCCCATGCCTTTCCCTCTTCCCTTGGTCAGATGGTCGGAATGAACTTGGATACTTAAGTGTGCACGTAATAAAGGAGACTGTAGGTCTCATATTAGGTGCTGAAGAATTATATACTTAACGGAGACGCAGGAAACAAACTATAGTGGAATATTTAAAATTTTAAAGTAAAACCCTCACTGATCAACATGGTTGATGACATGCTTCATCATAGGGTTTTACCAGGGAGACGAAATGTCTCCCTGGACTGCTACTACGACTGTGTTGCAGCGGAGCAGATTCGACATTTGACACAGGCAACTTTTGTTTTATAGATGAAAGCACGTAAACTGAGTAATGATACTGACATAATTGTGTATTGTGTTTCGGAATGGATGTCTGTTTGAATTTTGACTTTTTCTTACAGATTGGTAGGTGCTGGAAATCCCAAGCATGACCTACAACTGGGTAAAACCGTGAGTTTACCTACGTTTGCACTAAACTCCCCAAGGTTTGGATACACCTTAGGGTGCGTAGACCGCCTGGAAGATGTTTTCCTTTTCTCTTTGGTCCTGAGGAAAGCTTTGCGGAATAGAGCACCCTGAAAGCAGAAACATGTTGACCTTTTTAAAAAAAGCACTAAGGACATAGTTAACTCGAATTGATGGCAATTAAAAGTCCGAATCACTGTTTTTAATAATGACAATCTGACTCCTTATTAAATTTATTGTGGTGGACAACTTGCCAGTTTTTATTTTCACTCCTAACACTTTCTCACCTTTTGTGTAGTTGGAATCTGCTCCGCTGAAACACAGTCGTAGTAGCGGTCCAGGGAGACCTTTCGTGTCCCTGGTAAAACCCTATGATGATGCATGTCATTAACCATGTTGATGAGTGAGGATTTTACTTTTAAATTTTAAATATTCTACTATAGTTTGTTTCCTGTGGCTTCGTTAAGTATATAATTCTTCTGCACCTAATATGAGACCTACAGTCTCCTTTATTACGTGCACACTTAAGTATTGAAATTGATGATTCCTCTATAACGCGTTGGTCACTCCTTTGTTGTTATTGTAATTGTTTTTTGTGGGGGACAGGAGTGTCCTTTATCCCTACCTCTCTTGTTGTTTTTGATATGGAATGAACTTGGCCCAAACTCAATCTGGTAAATTGGTTAGATCTTAGAAGCCTCGAAACCCAATCGCTTGGATCACGTCAATCTGGCAGCTCTCCAGTTCAATGAGTGAGTGTCAAAATCATTGGACCTGGTTCTCCTAGTAAGGTGGCAAAAAGACATCCAGCATACTCATGAATCCCCTAGTTCACTGCCCATTTAATGTTTCAGAAGAAGGAGTGCAAGCGCCTGGAAAGTAGATAGAGAAAGACCTATGAAGTGAATAGTTAATCAGAATATAGGAACTCCATTAGGCGATATAATGCAGAGATAAAACTGGCTCAAGCTGCTTTTTATTCCACAAAAATTGGCAACTCCTCCAACTAGCCATAAGAAATTTTTAAGATTCTCAAAGATATCATAGAGCCTACAGCAGCCAGCCCCATTTCGGTGGCCTTCGTTGAGCACTGTGATGAATGGGCTCACTTCATCCAGAAAACAATACTGGGCATCTACTCCTTCTTCCCAGATACCGCTAATCTGGTGGATTCTGGTCTCTGCAAATCTCTTCCCTATTCACAAGAGTTTGCTCTCTTGGTGTTTCCAAATTTCACTGTGTGAAGTAAAAGTTCTTCTCCATACTGTAACATCAGGCTTGCTCTTGGAACCTGCTCCTCTTCACATTTTTGTCCAAGGGTCTCATCGCATTGCCCCAGTATTAACAAAACTGTTACATCTTTCCCCGTCCTCTGGACCGGTCCCTGTTCAGTGGAAGCATGTGATAGTCAAGCCACTCTTAAAGAAATCGAATCCTGACCCTCTCAGTCTGAGCAACTATAGACCTATTTTCCTGTTACCTGGAGTCTCTAAATTTCTAGAAAAACATGTCAATAAAAATCTTTCCACCTTCCTCGAGTCTAAGGAATTCCTCCATCCTACCCAAATGGGTTTCCGCCTATTTATACAGCACTGACACAGCACTGCTAGTGGTGGTCGAAGAACTTAGGCTTCTCCTGGATCAAGGAGGAACTGCAGCCGTTATTCTGTTAGATCTCAGTGTTGCCTTCGATACCAAGGACCATCAGATTCTCTTGCAGAGAATTTCTAAAGTTGGTATAGAGGGCAGGGCACTGAACTGGCTTTCCTCCATCCTGAATAATTGCACCTTTCAGGTCCAAGATTACTCCTGTCTCTCTGCCTGTCTCCCTCTCTGCTGTGGGGTTTCTCAGGCCCCTCCCTGAGCCCCACTATTTTGAACCTTTATCTGCTTCCTCTTGCTGATATAATTCAATCATATGGGATGTCGTTTCCTGTGCCGACAGCACCAGGTGATTGTGTCAGTCTCTCCGGACTTCAGATTCTGGTCATCTATCCATGATCTCCTGAATTCAGGATCTATCCAGTTAGATGTCGGGTGTAAACTTAAATTCAATGAGGACAAGACGGAAGTCCTGCTGTTGGGGAACAATTTCCATAGCACTGTCTCGAGCCCACTTCCAGATTGCCTGAGTCAATTGCCCACCTCTAACTCACTCTCACCTCTCACTATGGACCATCAAGCCAAAAAAACTTGCCGCAGCTGCTACTGTTTCCTGAAATTGTTGAGAAAGTTTCTTAACCTTCTTCCCTTCACTTCAAGAAGAGTGATTGTTCAGGCCCTTGTGCTGTCTCGCCTCGATTATGGGAATGCCCTGTAACTTGGTTTACCCCGTTGTGTTGTCTAGAGGTTGCTGACCATGCAAAATGCTGCAGCATGACTACTAGCGAACATTTCCAAACATCAATCAGCCACCAAGGCTTTGAGAGATTTCCACTGGCTTCCAGAGGAACGCAGAGAGCAGTTCAAGACTCCTTGCATTATGTACTCGGAAATCAATAAAAAAGGCCCTTCCTTCTTAAGATCTCTAGCCTCCTAGAGTCTAGTAGACTAGAATAAAATGTGCAGTAAATATAGGAGATTCTCCCCTCCTCTAGCTTGTCCATTAGTAGTTGAGCTTCCAGCGGGCTATGTTCCAACAATGAGGTCAGACAGTCCCTGTACATGAGGAAAGCATGTCTAAGTTGTAGATATTTATGGAATTGTGTCTTGGTGAGGTCACGGGTTCGGGAGACGCGGTTTGCTGACGTCGACGAAACTTGAAAGATATGCCATAAATTATATACACAAGGCTGAGGACAAATTACAAAAAGTGAGAACAAACTGATGTTACCCGAGACTGACTAGTAGACCACTTATGAGCTGTGACTCCTATATGAAAGAAATTTATACATACCACATGATACAGATAAACTGAGGATTGCAGCTGATTAAATGTTGTATTGATACAAAAAGACTGAAAAACGATATTGTATACTAGATATCCATACAGAGCCTATAAATTATTGGGAAGAGCATCTGTTCTGCTAAAAGGTCCTGAGGAAGGTGGTCCCATCCCACCGAAACGCGTCGACCTAGCGTGATAGATCACATAATAACTTGTGACTCCTCAGACACAGAATAAAGATTGAATGTGGAGTGTATGAGAGTGTATGTAAGAGGCATTGGTGAGAGTGAGTTAGAATTGTTCTCTGTATGGCATTTTTAATTGTTCACAGATGAATTGTTAATTAAATGAACTCTATTTCCTTTGGAAAATGATTGTGATGAACTTAAAGAAATACGGTGAAAAATTGTAATTTTGTAAAAAAAGAATATAAAAAGAGACAATAAAAGTAATAAATATGAAAAAAAATTATGGGGTCACCTTGTGTTGAAGGTTTTCTCTGAAAGTATAAATGTTGATAAGTATAAAGTAATTTAGGTCATGAGGGAGTTATCTCTTGTGAGGTCAAATTGTGCCTGGAGATCTTGAAAGGATGTGATGTGGCTACCCTTACAGATGTCTCATAGGGGTGTGATACAATATTGTTCCATTCCTGAAATCTATGCAGACTGGAGGTATGAGTGAGGTAGAGACTCTTCCATAGTAGGGTCTGTTGTGTGAGCTTGTTGTGCCAGCAGAGAAAGAGCAGATTCGTCCTCCAAACCTGAAAGACTACCCTGGTTACCTCTAGGAGGTGTTTGGAAATGGGTCCCCATACAGCAGACCCATTACTTTATCCATGTTTAACAAGGCAAGATCTGCTCGATATGTAGGGCCAATCCACCTACCAGTCAGCCAATCATTAATCATAAGTAATTGCATGACTCGGTAATATATTTGGCAGTCAGCTATTGCCTTTCTGCCATTGTACACTGAAAGTCTGCACTTAGACAAGGCTTCATGGGGTGGTTTAGCAGTGCAAAGAAGGTCACGTAGAATGAAGGTAAGGTCTAAAAACCACAGGTCAGGAATCAGCAGCAGGAAATTTGGAGGTATATAAAGATATCGCAGGAGGACCATCATTTTGAAGAGGTACACCTGGCGCAGTATATTAAGTGGCAGAGAGGAACACCGGGTAGATCTGCCTTCATCCAGGACAGGAGGGGGGTCTAGTTGAGACTCCAGGACAACTCGGGAAGGAGGGCTATGTGAATGCCCAGATATTTGAAACTCAGTCGCTTCATGGGTATGTAGGATTGCCATTTCTTGGTCTCGTTGTGGCCATGACTCAGGACTAATAAGGCCTTAGAGCAGCTCATTTTGAGGGCCAAAGCCCCTTCATTGAGTGTTAGAAGACGATAGCATCTAGGTCCAGTCAACCAGGGCTCAGCCAGGCACAGGAGGACATTGAAGCTTAAAGAGAAACTCTACCCTCCGTGCATCCCTTCCAATGCCATCCCTGCCTGGGCATCACAGCGTCAGGCAAGCGGTTCAATAGTAAGGGCGAACAAGAGGGCAATAGCAGGCCCCTCTGCCTACTCCTCCTACCTATAGGGAAGGAGTGAGAGAACACTCCATTTATTAACACCCGGGCCAAAGGCTAGGAGTATAGAAGATCAATGTATGCTCGGATCCATGGGCAAAGCCCATCTTGAGCAGGACTGCCCGTATGAAGCCCCCAGTTAACTGACCCGAGGGCCTTCTCGAAGTCAAGGAGCAAGAGTGCAAAGGACTTCGTATAGTGCAGGCCAGGTCTAGGGCCACCTGCAGTGGGCCTACACATTGCTGGATGCTTTGGTGGGGCATGAACGCACATTGGTTAGGGTGGACCAGCTTAAAAAATCACCAGACCAAGCCTGGCTTCGATGAGCTTTGCAAAGATCTTTACTTCTGTGTTTATAAGCGATATAGGCCTATAGGAGCCAGATCATGGTGAAGGCTGGTCGGATTTAGGGATCACCACTATTGTTGCTGTATCAAATTTCAGTAGGAAGCATTCTACTTGAGCTTCCTCTACATACATAATGTGTAGATGGGGGGATGAAGGTCCTGGAACTTACTATAATATTCCAGGGGTATCCATCTGGCCCCGGGGTTTTCCTGGACTGACTCTGCGTTATGGCAGCTGTTATTTCTTCCACAGTGATGGGCGTGTTGAGGTCCCCCAGGTCCTGGAAGGAGAGTTGAGGAAGCGGTATGTCTGCCAAGAGGTTGCTCATGGGGGTTGGGGGTGGGTTGAGGGCCCTGTAGTACTTTGAGAACTTGGCCTCAGTCCCTTCCGTGTCACTGTGCAGGACCCCAGCCTAATCGATGATTTTTTGGCTAACCAGTAAAGCAGATTATTTGATTTGTCACCCATGTCATTGACATGCTGGGTGGAGGCCTTCCAGCACTGCCTGTCCTCTTTTAGGGCTGTTTGTTCAATGGCAGAGGTGGCTAGTTCCAATTGGTGCCTGAGGGTCTCTGTGGGGTAGAGCATGAGCAGCCATTTCAGCTGAGTATACGGTGCTCCAGGTTAAACATGCATTGTCGTTTGTCTTTCTCGAGCCGCCTAACATACCCTTTAGCTATTCCCTTCCTTGTAGCCTTCCCGGCAACCCAAAGCGTGCTCGCAGAGGCTACGTACTCAGCATTAGCTGCTAAGTAGGCCTGTTGGTCTGTGTCTAGAAATGCCATACATTTCTTATCCTGGAGAAACCAGGCATTGAACCGCCACAGGGCACTGTGAACGTGTTAGACTCCCAATTTGAAGTGAAACCCGGGAGTGGTTGCACATGCCCCTAGGGAGTATGTCTACCCGGGTATCTTTCAGCACATAAGACACCGGTAGCAAGGAAAAGTCTGACTCCAGTTTCTGGCCAACAGGTCTTCACAAACTCATCTCAACAGTTTCCCTGCCACCGGGCTGCACACAGTAGCATGGATGACGACGCATATTGGGGATGGCTGGAAGCACGTTCAAAGTGCGTCTGCCATCTTGCTTGGAGTAGCCAACCCCCCACACCCCTGCCTCATTTTATTCACCAGCAGCAGCGAGGTGGCAACTTTCTTTCCACCCAAGGCGCACTCTGAGCGAGGGCTCTCAGGCTGAAGATAAGCATAGTCCATTTCAAATTAATGTTTGGGGGCTCATCTCATAACATAGAACAAATGTCACCACCACCAAAACTAAATTGAATTGATACTGAGCACTTGGGGCCAGATGTACAAAACTTCGTAAAGCAATTCCTAAATATCGATTGTCAGAAAAGCGCAATAAAGTCATTGTTATTCCTAATGTATGAAAACACAACCCTTTCAAATACTGAATTTGTGTTGGGTCGCAAACCTGAACTGCATGTAACAATTTGAGGTCTATACATTAAAAAAAGCATTTTTGAGATCGCAAACGGTTCAATTCGGCAAATTGGGCTGTTTTCGACCTCAAAGATGTTTTGTACATCTAGCCCTTCATTTTTTATTGACCGGGCAGGGGACTATGCAATTCTGTAATCACAGCTCCCCAAGGCTGAATTTTCCTCATTGTACAGTTTCCCTCACCCTCACTATCTTGCTGTCTCTTTTAACATCTCTGTTTCACTCTATTTCACTCTATCTAATTACCACTTTATTATTTCTGTGTCAATCATTGCATTAAACTGCATTCTTTCTTGTCATTTCTCTCTTCCCATACTAATATTTTGCTGACACGCTCTATTCCTCTATAACATTCTGTTTATTTTATTATTTTCCTGTCACTCTTTTTCCTTTGGCTCTCTGAATCTGCCTCTCTTTCTACCTTTATGTCAGTGTCTCTTAGTTATGCCTATTTTACCTGTCACAGCCCACTCCCTTACCACACCGATTCCCTTGTCACTGTTTACCTGTCACTATTATATCCTTTTTTCCTCGAACTTTTTATCGCCCTTATTGTCTGAAACCTTCCTCAGCTCTCTTTCCTCATATAGATCATAGGATGACTGACTTTGAATAGCAGTAGTACATTTTGCAACCATTATTTTTCCTTTTTCTCACACAATACACCACATCTGCATTTGAACAGCTAGGAAACTAATGGTGAAACCCAGTGTTTGTAGTGCTTTATTGTGGATTGATTCAAATCTTATACTAGTGAAATAAATCATGAAAGGGAATAAACACATAAGGGAAGGTACCCTCGTCAATCAAGCATGCTTACTTAGTAACTGAATCATATATCCTAAAGTATTAAAATTTACATTTTATAATGTGGAACCTTTCCCAAATTGTTTGCTTACATAACCAATACATTTGACAAACTACCTGAGCATTTTGGGATTACAGCCATTTTGTACAAACAATACACCTTCTCAACAGGATTGAATGTCATTTTATTAAAACCATTTCTCAGCCATCTCCTCCTGTTATCTGTTAACTGCAAACATAAAGGAATTTTATGCAATGAGTTTTCTTTCCTTAAATGGCATAAGCAACAGTGATCAATCATCATTTTGTAAGATGGCCAACCACAGCCAACTTAATATATATACAACCTCAAAAACATAGTTCTATTAACTTGTTTCTAATCTCCACTGCAAGGCTCTGGATTAAATAAACAGGCATTGAACCTTGACCATAACTGTCAATAGCAGACCTAGAAAACTTTTCATTGTTAAAATCAAATCATTCCAAATTCCACAATCTTTTTAAGGTGACTGAGAAAAGTAAATATTTTAAATCTCAGATTGATTCTGCAAAATACTCTTCAAAAGAGTTGTTCGCAGTCATAAATAAACTATCGGTCCCAAAGGCTCTGAACAAACTAGGTAGTCAACAGTTTTTTGATGATATGGCGTCCAAATTTAAAGATAAAGTGCTAGATATTGTTTGTAATTTTAAAAATTGCGTAGGCGCTCAGTTGGTCCCTACTACGCAGGCGGTAGCTGCCGGCACAAGTAAGTTTTCTGAGTTCTCCCCTGTCTCTATTGATACAGTGAGCCATCTTATCTTGGCCTCCAAATCGGGCTCTCCTTCAGATCCGTGTTCGTCAGCTTTTCTGATGGACTTATCGGACCTGGTGAGTCCTGTTTTAACGGGCATTTGTATCAGAATGTTTTCTTCAGGCAGCTTTCCAATCATCTGGAAGGAGACCTCTGTGCTCCCGCTTCTTAAGAAACCTACCCTTGATGCTTCCATCACATCCAACTACCGTCCCATTGCGCGCCTCCCCCTTCCAGACAAAATCATGAATGTTCAATTGACCCAGTACATTGATGACAACGTGCTGCTGGATCATTCTCAGTTCGGTTTCCGTAAGGGACACAGTACTGAGACTGCACTTATTAAGGCGACCGAAGAAATTAGAGCGGTTATGGACGGGGGAGGCTCGGCAGCATTAATTTTACTTGACCTCTCCGCCGCGTTCGACACTGTTGATCATACTCTCCTTACCCACCGTTTAAAATCTTTAGGTGTGGAGGGCAAGGCACTGGCCTTGCTGGCTTCCTTTTTGGAGGAGAGGAGATCAACGGTGTCGCTCGACGGGTTCAACTCGGAGCCTTATGTGCTGCCTTGTGGTGTTCCACAGGGAAGTTCGTTGAGCCCTCTGTTGTTCAATGTTTATGTCACCAAACTCGCTTTATTGATCAGAGATTATGGCTTCTCACTAACATCATATGCAGATGACTCTCAGATTGTGGTTGCAGCCCATAAAAAACAGAGCTCCCCGGCTGGGCAATTCCACAACTGCATGGCCGCCATTAACATCTGGATGAGTAGTCACTGCCTTAAACTTAACTCTGAGAAGACGGAAGTGCTGATTTTCGGCAATTTAAATCCTTCCTGGAGTAGTCTCTGGTGGCCTGTAGATATGGGCCTGCCGCCCATTCCAACGGCTAAGACAAGAAACCTGGGCGTGCTGGTTGATAACAGATTGACGTTCATGCAACAGTCCAATGCCATCGTGTCTGTGTCACACTTCCTGATAAAAAAAAATCAGAAGGATACTCCCCTATATCCCGGCAGAAACCAAGAAAGTGGTTATCACTTCCCTGATTCAGTCTAAGCTGGATTATTGTAATGGGCTCTATTTGAATGTCCAGAAACAATGTTTGAGGAAACTGCAGGCAGTGCAGAATTCAGCCGCCCGCCTCTTGCTGGGCATCCCCGGCATAAATCCATCTCTGAGGAAATTCGGAAACTGCACTGGCTTCCAGTGAAGCAACGGATGAAATTTAAGGCTCTTTGTGTGGCTTTTAAGGCCTTGTCATCTAATGGCCTGTTGTTCCTGCAGAAACTTTTTAGGTGGTATTCGGACCCTGCAGTGGGGAGGGCGGAGTTATCATTACGGCACTTCTAAGCTGTGGAACCTGCTGCCATCCGAGATCAGGAATGCCAGCTCTCTTTTGAGCTTTAGAAAAAATCTGAAAACTTGGCTATTTTAGTGATGGGGCTGGTGGGGGTTCTGCTCATGGTTCTAGCGCCGAGACACCATTTTGGTATTTGTGCGCTTTATAAATATCATTATCATTATCATAACACAAATGTAACCATTGTTTTAAAGGTCTACTTTCCCGGAACCAGGTCGCAGGTGGTGCTGCTGTTCGTCGGACAAGTAAGTCTTTTTGTAAGGGTTTTAAGGGAAGGGAGGATTAATTACGGAAGTTTAAAAATGAGTTAAAGTGGTGTTTGGTATATTTAGATCTATTGCTGTAACTATATTACACTAATTTGTCTTTTGCTGTTTTTACACTGTTTTAATGATGTATTACCACTTTATGTTAAATTGTGTGGTGTTAGTTATAATTTGATGCTTACCTGTTATGTATAAGTACTTTTGGGAATGTAATTTGTTTTGCTGTAGATTTTGTAAATTTCTTTTACAGGTTTTTTTCAATGAATGTGTTCTATGGGCATTTGGAGTTGTTGTTTCTTTTTCTAAGAAAATCCGTTTGGTGTTTAATAAACAAATAGCTTTTACTTTGATTTCATATTTGTGTGTTTCCTAGAGCAGTTCTTTTTCTAAAACAGTTTTTCATGTTTTTTATGGGACCGTGACATACTGGATTAACTTGCGGGACTTCGATTAGAATTGTTATATTTTTGCATTTTCTTTTGGGAGAGTTGGATTAATTGAACTTATTTTTGGTGGATTACTAATTTATGTTATGTGGAGTCAGAGAAACATCTGCAGCTACAGAGCAGTAAGTTTATTTTGGGTGGGAAAGATGATATTACATTGTTTATATTATATATATGTGAATGTTATGTGGAATTATTTGGATGATGTGTTTTTATTCTATGTGATGGATTGAATGTTATTTTATCTACTTTGGTTTGTGACACTTAAATTGTTTTGAAAATAATTTATATATATTTTTATTGTATCATTCTTAATAAATATTGTTATTCTAAACAGTTGTTTGACTGATCTAATTAAATATTATATTTATTATTTAAAAAAAGATTTGGTATGTTGGTTTACAGTTTGTTATACTTTTTGAGGACTTTAGTTGGTTAAGATTTATTTTATAGTCTGCTTTTGGCTATCATTTCTATGTAATGTAGTCCTTTGTTATTTATGAAGAGTTTAACTTTAAATTGTAGTATTTCGTACATCCTTTTGGTTTGTTTGCTAAGTTTAGGGCCAATTTGACCAACAGAGCTTCATTCTTAGTTCTTGCTAGCTTTGCTCTTTTTGTAATGCTTCTATAAATTTGTATAGTGTAGGTTGAACTCTACCTTGTGTGGATTGGAATGCATTGTGCTGTCCTTCCACTGCATTGTTTGTTTTGGCTTACTGTGCCAAGGTGCTTCATAGATATTCCACCTTGGTATTTGGAATTTGGGTTGGTGTCTGTATCCAGAGCGATGCCGTCTGCCAAAACACGTGTCTTCAAAATAGTCCATTCGGGGACTAAATTTGTCTTCATGTTGTTGGTAGAAATGTCTTCCTATTAGTAGATTGTAGTGGTTGACTACCTCTGTGACAGGGTCATTGGCAAGTGCTGTAATTCATAGGCAAATTGGCTATTTGTGTAATATTCTACACTTAGGGGTCGATCAGGATGGCGGACGGAAATGGGTACTGTCCGCCATGGTGGGGGAAATTTTACTCCCGGCTGCGCCGCGGAGAAACCGCGGTTGGGATTAGGATATTCATGTCACGAAACTCCGACCGCGGCGGTCGGATCACAACCAACACCGTCCGCGGTGGACGGAACACAACCAAGTCCGTCCGCGGCGGACGGAGTCCAATGAACAACCACTGCCGCGGACGGAAATGACCGCGGAAAATAAAACATGTACCGCCATACCTGAGAATACTCCGTGGCCGCAATTAGGATAAATCCGCCCGTACCACGGAACTCACAGCCATCCACGTCCGCGGCGGAAACAATGCTACGAGAACCACTGCATCACTGCGGAAGGCCAACACGCATAACATCCCTAGCGCCTAACAAATGTATGAAAGTGCACCGCAAGTCCTAAGCAAACATACGAACATTGACAAGGCCCCCCCCCCAAGCACAAGCCAATTATCCAATAATGCACACAAGTCAACACGCCCACCTACCACCTGACTCGCAACAACCATTGAGACACGACTACAAAAAGACACCCCCACACAACCACAATCCCTTGCACCACAGCATTGCTGCCAGCAAGAGGGCCATTCGAGACACTGCTAACTCACATAAAATCACATAGAAGACACCCACCCACCACCCTACCACACCCACCACACAAACACCCACCACACAAATCCTACACATCACACACCACACACCTGCACCTCCCAACTCACTCAACTCACAGACTGAGCACCACACACTATGGCACCCAAAAAAACCCCCAAATTCACGGAGACAGAGTTGCGGGTAATGGTAGATGAAATTATCCGTGTGGAGCACAACATCTTCGGGGCCCAAGTCCAGCAGACGACCGTGGCGCAAAAGAACCACATGTGGGACAGGATCGTCACTCGGGTGAATGCGTCGGGGACTGTGCCGAGGACCAAGCACGACATTCAGAGGCGGTGGCATGACCTTAAGACCAGGGTCAAGGGCATCCGAGCGAAAAACCACGCCAGAGCCAATCTTACTGGCGGTGGCACACCCCCGGAGCCCATACCCTACACCGATTGGGAGGAGAAGGTGCTGGTGATACTACACCCAGAGAGCCTAGACGGCCTTGACGAAGGAGAAGAGACTGGTGAGTACAAACCAAGCACCACGATCAGCACGACATGGTCAGGCTCACACAACTGAGAATAAACATCCCCCACGCCCCAACCCATGCACGTCGGACACCAACACACTAACATGTCCATGGCTCCCAACAGGCCCCCATGTTCACGGGGAGGGTGGTGGTGGTGGTGGTGGTGGAGGGTGGGGTGTGTGAGAGGCCCAAACTACAACTCC
This sequence comes from Lissotriton helveticus, assembly GCF_964261635.1. Classification (NCBI taxonomy): domain Eukaryota; kingdom Metazoa; phylum Chordata; class Amphibia; order Caudata; family Salamandridae; genus Lissotriton; species Lissotriton helveticus. The sequence continues at coordinate 181,844,102 of NC_136068.1, read as the reverse complement.
CAACAGGCCCCCATGTTCACGGGGAGGGTGGTGGTGGTGGTGGTGGTGGAGGGTGGGGTGTGTGAGAGGCCCAAACTACAACTCCCAACAGGCCCCCATGTTCACGGGGAGGGTGGTGGTGGTGGTGGTGGTGGAGGGTGGGGTGTGTGAGAGGGCCAAACTACAACTCCCAACAGGCCCCCATGTTCACGGGGAGGGTGGTGGTGGTGGTGGTGGTGGAGGGTGGGGTGTGTGAGAGGCCCAAACTACAACTCCCAACAGGCCCCCATGTTCACGGGGAGGGTGGTGGTGGTGGTGGTGGTGGAGGGTGGGGTGTGTGAGAGGCCCAAACTACAACTCCCAACAGGCCCCCATGTTCACGGGGAGGGTGGTGATGGTGGTGGTGGTGGAGGGTGGGGTGTGTGCGACAGGAAACAGAAATGTCTACAAATCAATGTAACCATGTACTGTCCACATTACTGACCAGCTCGATCTTGTCCCTCAGGTGATCGTCAACTGACTGGGGAAAGCAGTACCCGGCCGCCAGCCTCGCCTCCCACACCTACAGGACTCTCTGCTGACGACGACACAGGCAGCTCCGGGGCGGAGGATGGAGCGGGACCAAGCACGCAGCCAGGGCCATCTGGCTCACAGGGACTCCCGGGACCGACCAACGTCGCATGTGTGACTCCCGCGGCACCTGTCTCTGTGATCTGCACAGTCCCCACCACCACCAGTACCACCAGTACCACCAGTACCACCAGTACCACCAGCACCACGACTCCTGCCGGTGCCACCCAGCATGACCCAGCGCGCAACGCTGGTCCAACGGCCCCACACACAAGCAGGGTGAGTGGGCCACAAACACAGGCAACGGGACAACTGCCAATCAGGCGAGCCACACACCGCCGGTCAGAGGAGGGACAGCTACCCGAGCCAGTGGCACAGTCCCTACAAGCTCTTGCCAGGTGCCAGGCCTCATACGACCGGTCCCAGGCAAACGTTGATCATGTTCACCAGGACTCAGTGGACAACACCAACATCCTGCGCGAGATCTCTGGCATCCTTGGCCAGATGTTGGTGATCATGGGCCAGCAGGCAACGATGTGGAGGGAATGGGTTGGCCGGAACAACCCCCCCCCCCCTCCACCAAGTGTGTCAGCGCCACCGCCACCGTCACCTCCGCCTCCCCCGTCACCTCCGCCTCCGCCTCCACCGCCGCCACCACCACCTGAGCCCCTGGCGACGGATGTGGCCCATCACCAACCTGCCCTCCCAGCTGACTCTGTACCACCTCCGAGACGGAGGGGGCGGCCGAGGCAGGAAGTGGCTGAGAGCAGTGTTGGAGCGCCAGGCACACGCTCCAAGAGGGGACGACCTTGACAATGCCACTGCCTGTGCCAGACATTCACCCTGCAAACCATCCTGTCCCACATAGACAATCATTGCCACTGGTCTGCTGGACTAGCCTGACACCCCCCAATGTGGTGTCAGCACGGACATTTCATCTGCCATTACCTTCAACTCCAACTCCCTCCCCCCCACTTACTTGTAAATATTCACCAGCACAAAAGCACAACCTGTCAATAAATTGCATTTACTCACACAATGATGTTTTGCCTCCATGTTTATTCACATGATTGCCATCAGATACAGACGTAAACAGGTACAGGGATCATAGTCGCACATGATCATGGCGCTGCGGGAGTGACCTAGAGAAAACCAGAGACAGCAAACACACGTCAGTAAAGAGATTCACACACATCACAACACAATGCACAGCAACATTACACAAACGACAACCATCACACAAGCATGGGATGGGAGCACACACATCATGGACACTCCTATGTCCAAAGACATGAAGACACACATGTGCAACCATCACAAACCACACCCAGCTGATTAACCCCATATCCACACAACACCAGAAAACATACATGAGGCATTGTCAACCGCCACTAGAGGTAGATACTCACATTCAAGGGAAGTAGCGATCAATGAGCTGGCGCCTCTGGTCCACACCTTCCTCCTCACCACTATCCTCATCAGTCGACATGGGTGGGATGGGAGGCCGAGGAACTCCTTCGTCTTCAGGGTCCAACAGCAGTTCAATGTTATTGCGTACTGCCAGGTTGTGGAGCATGCAGCAGGCAATCACGATCTTGCATACTTTTCCTGGTGAGTAAGGCAGGGCCCCTCCGGTCTTATCGAGGCACCGAAACCTAGACTTGAGCAGTCCAAAGGTACGTTCGATGACTCTCCGTGTCCTTCCATGTGCCTCATTGTACCGCATTTCACCCGCCGTCCTCGGATTACGTAGGGGACTGAGGAGCCAGGGCCGGTTTGGGTAAGCCGAGTCGCCTATGTAGGGGGAGGACAGAGACAAAAATCAGAACAAGATATGGTGGGTACCCCATGCAACACAGAGATCACAAGAGTCCCCACTGCACACTCACCAACAAGCCACGCTTGACCGGGTGGCAGATTTGCCATGAGTCGTGGGACATTGCTGGTCCGCATGATGTGGGCGTCATGTGCGGATCCAGGAAATCTTGCACACACATGGGAGATGATGTTGCTCGCCAGGCACACCACCTGCACGTTCAGCGAATGAAAGTGTTTGCGATTCCTGAACACTTGTTCGCGTGCCCGTGGTGGAATGAGCGCGATGTGCGTGCCATCAATTGAGCCCACAACGTGAGGTATGTGGCCCAGTGCATAGAAACCAGCTTTGACAGCTGGCAACTCTTCCGGACGTGGGAAATGTATGTACTCATCCTTGTACAGCATCATAGCTGTTAACACATCCCGAAGAACCGTGCTGAACATGGCCTGTGACATACCCCCGGCACCTCCAACTGTATACTGAAATGTGCCAGTAGCGAAGAAATGTAGTACCGCCATGACCTTTGCAGTGGGTGTAAACGAGCCAGGATACGTTCTACGTGGCTGCAGATGAGGAGACAATTGAGCCACAAGCTCCAGCAACCGACGTCGATCCAGCCTGAATTTCCGAATCACCTCCTCGTCTACCATATCCTCCAGCAGAGTGTATGGGCGATGCACATTTGGAGCCCTCCTGTGTGGGAGAGAGATGTAACTTAGGTCAACTTACAAACGACGCATACGTGTACAACTCCATCACATGTGTACCTTACTGACAAAACTTCAGTCGTCACCCTAATGTATCGTAGACACATCACAGACACTCATGCAACTGCATGCACACAAACGATAAGTTTACACACGCCATGTCATCAAGCACAAATGCCACCACCAATGATGATGTGCATACGGTAATGACATGCATGGTGACAGAACGTATAAATCACATACACGGAATGCATGTGTACCACCACCACTGTAGTCACCTCGACACAACAAGAAACTGACAACAGATGCATAAATTGGCCACACAGCCGTGATGTACTGTGTAGTTGTGAAGATGTAACAACGTCTGTAGGGTCAAACCCGACGTCAACACGTACAAATGCACATCTGTTGCCCATTGTGTGCCGACCGATGTCCATTGTATGGACACACATGCTATATTGTATGACATATGACCTTTCACAATCACGCTCACATCCCTCATGACGCAACTGCACACAACACATCACGGTGCAGCGTCTGACAAGATCACATATTTGACGCCGCCATGGCGGTGCTCAACTTCCGCTACTTCCCAAAGGCCATATGCGGCCTGCGTCCCTCTTCCCATTGGCTGCATGTGCAGGGACCGTCACGGGCACACATCGGCAACCGCACGTGCAAGCTTCAGGCACGGATGCTTCAGTTGCAACAATGTACTATCACTGGCGCCTCCATGGCGGTGCACGTACACAGCGGGGGAGGTGCAGGCCTATACACCCTGCAGATGTACTCAATGGACATGCCAGTTCATGACCCCCCTTACAGTCACCTTGCATCATCCACCGTACACCGGCCGGAGCGGCCGGCCCATGAACAACCGCCGGTCCCGGCCATGAACAACCGCCGTGCCCGGCCATGAACAACCGCCGTGCCCGGCCATGAACAACCGCCGTGCCCGGCCATGAACAACCGCCGTGCCCGGCCATGAACAACCGCCGTGCCCGGCCATGAACAACCGCCGTGCCCGGCCATGAACAACCGCCGTGCCCGGCCATGAACAACCGCCGTGCCCGGCCATGAACAACCGGCTTGCCCGGCCATGAACAACCGCCGTGCCCGGCCATGAACACAACCGCCATGGCCGGGCACGGCGGTTGTTCATGGCCGGGCACGGCGGTTGTTCATGGCCGGGCACGGCGGTTGTTCATGGCCGGGCACGGCGGTTGTTCATGGCCGGGCACGGCGGTTGTTCATGGCCGGGCACGGCGGTTGTTCATGGGCCGGCCGCTCCGGCCGGTGTACGGTGGATGATGCAAGGTGACTGTAAGGGGGGTCATGAACTGGCATGTCCATTGAGTACATCTGCAGGGTGTATAGGCCTGCACCTCCCCCGCTGTGTACGTGCACCGCCATGGAGGCGCCAGTGATAGTACATTGTTGCAACTGAAGCATCCGTGCCTGAAGCTTGCACGTGCGGTTGCCGATGTGTGCCCGTGACGGTCCCTGCACATGCAGCCAATGGGAAGAGGGACGCTGGCCGCATACGGCCAATCGCAAGTAGCGGAAGCTGTGCACCGCAACAACTGGGCCAGTCATTGGCCCATTTCACGATCACGCTTCCAGGGCTGACCAATTGCTGGCGACGTATGCCACTGACACGTGCTGAGGGCCCTATATATGTGTCTTGGCCAAAATGAAACTTCCTACCCTGGGGACCAGTGCTGCCTGTGACCATCACCTCGACCTGCTGCTGCTGCTGCTGAGCTGACCACCGACTGCTGCCTGTGACCATCACCTCGACCTGCTGCTGCTGCTGCTGAGCTGACCACCGACTGCTGCCTGTGACCATCACCTCGACCTGCTGCTGCTGCTGCTGAGCTGACCACCGACTGCTGCTCTAGTGCCATACTCCGTGATCTTGCCATGTCGAGTGGCAAAGAGATCCGGTCTCGACCCTTCACCGCCGCGGAGCTTGATGTCCTCGTGGACGGTGTACTCCGCAACTATGGACGCCTCTACGGCGCACCGGGACGGGTGGTAAGTGCAGTGTGGGACATGTTGGTGTGCATGAGGGGGCCAAATGATCAGGCCTATTTCTATCTTAGCTGTGTAGTGTGGGCTAGACATATGTTCCTGATTCTGCATGGCTGCTGACAGTAACGTCTTGCCCCTATGTGTGTGACAGGCCACCTGTCCACTGACTTAAACCCTTTTGTCTCCCATCATGGTAGGTCAAGCTGCACCTTCGCAAGGACCTGTGGAGGACCATAGCACGGGAAGTACGGGCATTGGGGGTGTGCAACAGACGACATACACACTGCCACAAACGCTGGGACGACATTTCCAGGCTGAGCAAGAATGTAGCGGAAGTAACACTGGGCCTGATTCCAAGGACGCCCCGTCTGGCCCGACGCTCCATGACCCCTCTCATGCACCGTATCATTGCAGTGACGCATCCTGAACAGGCCGAACGTCTGAGTGCCGATCAACAGCAAACTAGCGGTGAGCATACTGTCTGTGTAGGAAACTTGTGAGTGCTATGCATGTATTGGTGCACAGACACACTATTGAGTTCCGTGTTGCGTATGTATGCCTGTGATGGCATTTTGGTCCCATTGGGTGGTACTCATTTGACATCCAGGTCCGCCATGTTGACACGCCACTTGCTTAGTAGTTGAGTGTTAAAGCACATCCCCTAGTGGTCCATGGCCCCATGGCAGAAAATGTGAGGATGACTGGTAGGGGTGGGCCATGTGCAGGATGAGGGCTCATGAACCTTTGTCTGCTATGTGATTTGGCTATCCTGTTCCTTCTGTACGTGAGTGTGCCCATGACTCACACATCTTTTCTGTGCATTTCAGCTTTGCCAGAGGACACTCAGCCACAGACGGTGGAGAGTAGCCGAGGAAATGAGTCCGGATCAGACTTCGCACACACGCAGACTGACACGGAGGAGGCCAGCGCCGGAGAGGGGGACAGGACCGTCCCTGAGGACTCGCATGTGGAGACACCATCGTCCTCCTCGTCGGACACTCTTGGTGAGCCTGCACTGTTGTCACAGACTGGGAGTGGGCACTCATCACCTTCTGTCGGAAGACAGCACACAGGGCCCACACTTCCGCCAACTGCACCATGTATTGTTCGTGGCCGGAGGAGTAGGGGGAGCAGAGTGGCGTTCGGTGCAGGCACCGCTGCCCCTGCCACGGTGAGCCAAAATGCACTGTGTGCTGAGGCCGTTGATCTGCTGCGACAGCTGTGTGTGGGGCAGACCAATATGACAAATGCTTTCCAGGACCATGATAGGAAGTTGGGGCAGGTGGTGGCATTCATGGAAGGGATGCATGGCAATCTTGCAGGTCTACACAGGACAGTGCAGTCATTGGCAAGCAGTGTGTCGTCTGCAATAGTACAGTCGAATGAACAGGGTGCTACTTCTGTTTCCCCATCTACACCGCTGGATGTCTCAGGGGGTAGTGATTATTCAGAGCAGGACTCAAATACAGGTTATTGCACTAGAAGCAGCGTCAGACAGCACGTCAGGGCACGCAGGGCACAGACCCCATCCCCTAGATCAGCTAAATCTGTTCACGTAGACGACGTCAGATGCACTGGAGTACACACACAGGATCCACAAGTGTTGTTGGGGGACATGCCTTCCGGAGCTACACAGGCATTCAACACGAAAGGTACTCCCAAGGCAAGGGATACTCACATGTCCATGGACTGTTCCTTGGACAAGGCCAGTCAGAAGACAAAGGCACCTACTAAGAGCAGGGAGACTCCCAAGAGCAGGCCCACAGCAGAGGTAAGGGACACTCCCAAGGACAGTGAGAAGACTAAGGCACCTACTGAGAGCAGGGAGACTCCCAAGAGCAGGCCCACAGCAGTGGATAGGAACACTCCCAAGGACAGTGAGAAGACTAAGGCACCTACTGAGAGCAGGGAGACTCCCAAGAGCAGGCCCACAGCAGTGGATAGGAACACTCCCAAGGACAGTGAGAAGACTAAGGCACCTACTAAGAGCAGGGAGACTCCCAAGAGCAGGCCCACAGCAGAGGTAAGGGACACTCCCAAGGACAGTGAGAAGACTAAGGCACCTACTAAGAGCAGGGAGACTCCCAAGAGCAGGCCCACAGCAGAGGTAAGGGACACTCCCAAGGACAGTGAGAAGACTAAGGCACCTACTAAGAGCAGGGAGACTCCCAAGAGCAGGCCCACAGCAGTGGATAGGAACACTCCCAAGGGCAGGGACACACACAGGGAGCAGGTGTCTGCTGGAGGCAGGTGCACCACAGACGACAAGTCTGCTGGCAGGAACAGGGCGGCGAGCAGGGCACAGGCTACATCCAGAGACAACACTCCACCTAAGGATAAGGCACATCCTACGGACAAGGCATCTAGCATGGACAATGGCGCTATCAAGGACAGGCATACTTCACCCCTGGCTGCACTGAGGCTGATGTTTTCTACTAAACGCCAAACTGATGTCTCCGCGGCGGAGTCCCCCCATACCTCCACTCCCATCCAGGCCAGTCAGAAGCAGAGGAGGGTGTCCCCTGTTGTTGCATCCCCCATTACACATCATTCCGAGTCCAGGCGGCAGGCACAGAGCAAACGACAAGCAGGCTCCAGCACCTCCCCCGAAACCAGATCCCCGGCAGCAGTTGCTCCACCTATGCTGGGTGGTGATTCTTTGGAGTCCCCACCACTTGGCAGTCCTGTCCTGTCCAGGGTGCACTCACACCTCCCTAAGAAACGCAGACACACACCATTGACACCTGCCAACCCCGATTTGGCTCTAGGTGAGCTATCCCCAGCTCCCAGGCCCACCCTGCCTCCTGGCCCATACAGCCCTGTGGCTCATCATTTCAGTTGTCCCAGTGGCGCTGGTGCAGTTGACTCTCATGTATCAGATAGTGGCACAGTGTCAGTTGTGCCCTCTCCTGTTGCAGGTCCTGGCAGTGTATCTGGGTCTATGGCTCACGTGTCAGTTAGAAGATCTGTGGCTGTGTTGCACACTCCTGTTTCTGGTGCTGGCAGTCTGTCTGGGTCAGTGGCTCACGTGTCAGTGACTACATCTGTGGCTGTGTCTCACACTCCTGTTGCTGGTGCTGCCAGTGTGTCTGGGTCCGTGGCCCATGTGTGTGTCACTCGGGCTGTGGCTGTGTCTCACACTCCTGTTGCTGGTGCTGCCAGTGTGTCTGGGTCCGTGGCCCATGTGTGTTTCACTCGGGCTGTGGCTGTGTCTCACACTCCTGTTGCTGGTGCTGCCAGTGTGTCTGGGTCCGTGGCCCATGTGTGTGTCACTCGGGCTGTGGCTGTGTCTCACACTCCTGTTGCTGGTGCTGCCAGTGTGTCCGAGGCAGGTAGTTCACGCAGTCCCCCTGAATCTGTGATGTGAGGTGCTGTACACTTCACTCAAATGTTACTTCACATGGTGTGTCCATTGAGAACTGCGTGGCACTCTTGTGGTCCCTGTGACGGGTTGGTAGGGACACGTAGTTGTGCTGCCTCTGATGTACCTGCTCTGTACTGCACAATGCCCTGTTGATGCTCTGATACTGCATACTGCCCCTCTCACGTGCTGCCTCTGATGGGCCTGTTCTGTTCAATGGACTGTTGATGCACTTTGCCCCTCTCACGTGCTGCCTCTGATGGGCCTGTTCTGTGCAATGGACTGTTGATGCACTTTGCCCCTCTCACGTGCTGCCTCTGATGGGCCTGTTCTGTGCAATGGACTGTTGATGCACTTTGGCCCTCTCACGTGCTGCCTCTGATGGACCTGTTCTGTGCAATGGACTGTTGATGCACTTTGCCCCTCTCACGTGCTGCCTCTGATGGGCCTGTTCTGTGCAATGGACTGTTGATGCACTTTGCCCCTCTCACGTGCTGCCTCTGATGTACCTGCTCTGTACTGCACAATGCCCTGTTGATGCTCTGATACTGCATGCTGCCCTCTCGTTACCTGCTGTGATGTACCTGCTCTGTACTGCACAATGCCCTGTTGATGCTCTGATACTGCATGCTGCCCTCTCGTTACCTGCTGTGATGTACCTGCTCTGTACTGCACAATGCCCTGTTGATGCTCTGATACTGCATGCTGCCCTCTCGTTACCTGCTGTGATGTACCTGCTCTGTACTGCACAATGCCCTGTTGATGCTCTGATACTGCATGCTGCCCTCTCGTTACCTGCTGTGATGTACCTGCTCTGTACTGCACAATGCCCTGTTGATGCTCTGATGCTGCATGCTGCCCTCTCGTTGCCTGCTATGTTGTACCTGCTCTGGTGCCCACTTTGCCCATGCTCACGCATACACTGTGATTTGACCCCTATTTTGGACAATGAAGGTAGTCTATCAAGTCTCGTGGTCTGTCGTTGTCATTCCTGCTTGCGTACTGCAAATGTGTATTCGTATATGCTTCTCATCAGTGGTTTCGGTAACATGACACTCCCCCTCCCTACGTCACGTCCCTTGCTGGTATTCCCCTCCAGACAGCCAATGGTTTGTACCTTACCTGCGTCGTCGTCCATAGTAGGCCATGACTAGGACGTGGTGGATCGCAAAGAGCATCGGGAAAGCGTGTAGCGCCGGGTCCATGGTGGTGGTCAGCTTGCGGTGGGTATCTCGGCTGTGTCACCTATGTTCGCTGTGGGGATTCCGCCGTGTTAAGACAGGTTGTTTTTCCGCTGCGGTTTTATGTGTGTTTTCCGCCATCTTGATTTGGGGGACGGTCTTAGACGTCAGTGCGTACGGCGGAGCGTCCGGATGTGTTCCGTCCGCCGCGTGGTCGTGTGTAGTTGGCCGGCGGAGCGTGCTTTTCCGTCACGGACGGAAATTTGACACGTTTTCCTATCCTGATATGGCGGACGGAGTATCCGCGGCAGGCGGACACGGAAAAGGCTTTTTCCGCCTACTCACGGGCCGCGGTGGCTCTTCCGTCCGCCATCCTAATCGGCCCCATTGTGCGGATTTTTGTTGCTATCTCCATATACTTTGATTGAAATGATATTAATAGCCTTGTATAGCTGTGTGAGGGTATATTTTTCAAATTGTTTGAATCATGGTTTGTTCAAAGTCTATGATTATTTTTCGGGGGTAGTAGTTATTTGTTGCATGTTTCATATGGTTTAAGAACTTGTAGTAAGTGTTGCATTGTTTATTTTGTTGTCGGGCATATATAAAAGTGATATTTGTGTTTTGATATTCACCATTTATGGTGTATGTATGAGTAAATGGTTTGGGACACATTTTAAAGGTCCCTTCCATCATCCAGGTTTGACAATGGCTAAGGTTCATTGAGTTGTTGCAGAGAATATTAGAATTTGTTTCTCATTATTTAGGTTGTCATAAAAGGAATGGTTCCTCACTATGTGTAATTGTTAATTGTTCAGGTATGTCTATGTCTTGGTATCTTCTAGAGGCAGGTGCAGTATCACTGGTGGCTTCTTTTAGTTTGTGCAATTCATCTTTTTAAAGTGGAGATAGGTGATTGTTGCCCTGTTATGTGTTCGGGACTCTAGGTAAAATATCCTTTAGGATTTCGCCTGTGGGCTCTTTGGAGCTAGTGCTTGCTTCGCTTTAATTGTGCAATATTTCTTGTATTTCTATTTCTGTCACATTTGTGGGGTAGTTGAGCTCTTTCGTACATAAATTACTATATCATCTTTTGTAGCTGCCCTTCCAATAGTATGCATTAGTGTAATATTTAGAACATTTTCAGTTTATAATTTATGATGATGCACTTTCTTGGCTGTAGCTGTAGCCCTTGTGATTAGTAACTGCTTTCCTTTCTGTGAACGGATACATTTGGCAGTCTCTGTCAGTGTATGTGTAACTATAGTAATAGTATGAATATATAATATCTTTAAACATTTGCACACTTGTCATTAACATGTTTAAAAATGCATTTACTTCAATTTTGTATGCTTACTTGTATGTTTTGGTGAGATGTCTCACCTAGTTTTGCAGCTATTCCCTTTGAAATGTTTTAATGTGCAGTAGGTGCTTTTGCTTCTGTTGATTGAAAAAGAAAACCATAAGTTACAATTTAAATAGTAATTTGTTGATAGTTTGTAAGGGTTGAGGTCATTAGGTTTGTTTTTGTTTGCTATATGGGTGAGTGTATCATTAATGAGCTATTTATGTATACTTACTTTCTTTTTCTTTTCCTGATATGTGATAGTTGATATTTTCTGGTAGTTTGTTGGTTTTCAAGTTGAAGATTTGTTTTTAGGAGGGCTGTGTAACAAAGATGAAAGTTGGAAAGTGTGATAATATTTATTTGCTGTTTCATAATTTTATCTTGTTAACAGTTTCATTTCAGTTTAAATATAAGTGTTACATACTTGGTTATGTAGTTGTTAAAGTGTATATTTTCTTTAATGGTTTGTAGAAAGGATCTGGCAGATTATCTTTGTCTTGCAGTGTTTGCCATTTTAGACAGTATTTAGTGGTTCTAAGTAGTGTGCCTTTTATATTGTTTATTTAATTGTTTGATTTTATTGGTTAAAGTTATTTATAGTTTAATTTTATTGGTTGGTTTACTATAGTTAGAATTTTTTTTATCAGTTGAATCCGTCTATGGTAAAAGCTAATTTGTGTTTTACTATTTATGTATAATATATACATCCATATTTTTGTTTATAACATTATTTATACATGTATATTTAGTATTATTTAAGTTGGTGTTTAGTTGTTTGTAGTCAATGGTAATTATTTGGGGGTCTTCATTATACATATTTTAGAATTGTACATTTTTTGGGTGAATTGAGAATGTTTTGTTAATGTATTATATTTTTTTATTTAAATTAAATATGTGTATATCAAGTTTTGGATTTATTTAAAAGTATTGTTTTATGTGAAAAGTGGATATTTAGTGTTTTATTAATGATTATTCAATTATTTTGGAGATAATAACTCAATATTGTGTATGTTGATATTTTTGACATATTCTGTGTTTATATAAATGTAACAATATTTTTGTTTCCAATATTTTTGTTTTTGATATATGTAAAAATCTATATTTTTAACAACGATATTTGCGTTCTCAATATTTGTGTTTTTTGTACTGAAGTATAAGGAGTACATATTTTTGTTATCAATATTACATTTCCTATATTTTTGTGTTTTGAAATTTGTTGGATCGATATTGTCAGTGATCTGATTTTGCCATGAATGAATGAAATGGCTCCATGTTAGGAGAAGTTAATTTGTGGTATAAGGAATGTAAATAGTCCTATTTTCTTAGTTTTGGTTACCTCATGGGTTAGCAAAGAAAGAGTGAGAATTTTATTGATGGTGGCAGTGTTTCACCTGTAACCAGTCTGATACCAAGCATGGGCAAAGCCAATAGGTCTTGCCTAAACAAGATCTATTGGCTTTGCCAATGTGTTTTAGCCATGTAGTACACCAACGTGGCTGCTGTTCAGCATGGCTAAAGGTTAGTTGCTTAAAGGAGAGTGGCTTCGAGTGGAGTGTGGTAGAGTGGAGTGGCGTAGAGTGGAGTGTCGTGGAGTGTCATGAAGTGTCGTAGAGTGTCATGTATCGGTGTATAGTGTTGCTTGAGTGGCATACAGTGGAGTACTGTAGACTGGTGTAGAGTGGGGAGTTGTGGAGTGGCTTAGAGTATTACGGAGTGGCACAGAATGGAGTGGAGTGTGGTGGAATGGCTTAGAGTGGAGTGCCATAGTGTTGTGAATTGCTGTGGAGGAAGTGGAGAAGAGTGGAGGGTGTACAGTGGTAAAGTGGAGTGTCATACATTAGGGTGTCGTAGAGTGGAGTGGCATAAAGTGTCATAGAGTGGAGTGGTGTAAAGTGGAGTAAAGTGGTGTGGAGTAAAGAAGAGGGAGTTGCTTACAGTGGAGTACAGTGTTGTGACTTAAAGTGAAGTAGATTGTTGTAGAGTGGAGTGGCATAGAGTGGAGTAGTGTGTCATAGAATGGAGTGGCATAAAGTGTTGTGAATGAGGTAGAATATCATAGAGTGGAGTAGAGTGGAGGGGGGTATAGTGGAGTGGCGTCTAGTGGAATAAAGTGGCGTGGGATGTTGTAGAGGGAGTTGTGTAAAGTGGATTAGAGTGTTGTAGAGTAGAGTTGTGTAGAGTGGAGTAGATTGTCATGTAGTGGATTATCAGAGAGTGGAGGGTCATAGAGTGGAGTGTCAGAGTGAAGTAGAGTGTTGTAGAATGTCGTAGAGTGTGGAGTTGCAAAGAGTGTCATGGAGTGGAGTGGCACAGAGTGGAGTAGAGAGTTATAGAGTGGAGTTGCATAGAGTGGAGTAGAGTGTTGCCGAGTGGAGCTGCATTGAGTACGGCAGAGTGTTGTAGAATGGAGTAGAGTGTAGTGGCATAGAGTAGAGTGGTGTAGAGTTTAGTGTAGTAGAGTGGTGTAAAGTTGCTTGGCATAGAGCTAGATGGTGTAGAGTGGAGTGTTGTTCAGTGGAGTGTTGTTCATTGGAGTGGAGTGGAGTGGTGTAGCATAGAGCAGAGTGGTATAGAGTGAGTAGAATGTCATAGTGTGGAGTGTCATAGAGAGGAGTGTTAAAGAGTTGAGTATAGTGTCATAGAGTGGAGTGTATAGAGTATCATGTCACATAGTGTCATGTTGTGTCGTAAAGTGACATAGAGTGGAGGGCTGTAGCAGAGAGTGGCAGAGAGTGGAGTCGCATGTCGTAGAGTAGAGAGAAGTGGCGTGTTGTAAAGTGGAGCGTCGTGTCGTGGAGTTGCGTGGAGTTGCGTGGAGTGGTAAAGAGTGGAGTGTCATAGAGGGGAGTGGAATGTTGTAAAGTGGCATAGAGTGGAGGGGCATAGAGTGGAGTAGCATGTTGTAGAGTGGAGTAGCGTAGACTGGAGTGGCATAGCGTGGAGTATGCATGCAGTTGTAGTGCACTGCTGTTACAGACAACACATTTTCAATTGAAATGACCATTACATTTGCACAGCCATACAGGTTTACTTATTAAAGTATACAGTGCACAAATGATAATGTGGGGAATGTCATCACCTAGTGAACTAGTATTGCTTTGTTTATTTTGTTGTCGGGCATGTATAAAAGTGATATTTGTGTATTGATATTCACCAGTTATGGTGTATGTATGAGTAAATGGTTTGGGACACATTTTAAAGGTCCCTTCCATCATCCAGGTTTGACAATGGCTAAGGTTCATTGAGTTGTTTGCTGCAGAGAATATTAGAATTTGTTTCTCATTATTTAGGCTGTCATGAAAGTAAAGGTTCCTCACTATGTGTAATTGTTAATTGTTCAGGTATGTCTATGTCTTGGTATCTTCTAGGGGCAGGTGCAGTATCACTGGAGGCTTCTTTTAGTTTGTGCAATTCATCTTTTTAAAGTGGAGATAGGTGATAGTTACCCTGTTATTTGTACGGGACTCTAGGTAAAATATCCTTTAGGATTTCGCCTGTGGGCTCTTTGGAGCTAGTGCTTGCTTCGCTTTAATTGTGCAATATTTCTTGTATTTCTATTTCTGTCACATTTGTGGGGTAGTTGAGTTCTTTCGTACATGAATTACTATATCATCTTTTGTAGCTGCCCTTCCAATAGTATGCATTAGTATAATATTTAGAACATTTTCAGTTTATAATTTATGATGATGCACTGTCTTGGCTGTAGGTGTAGCCCTTGTGATTAGTAACTGCTTTCCTTTCTGTGAACGGATACATTTGGCAGTCTCTGTCAGTGTATGTGTAACTATAGTAATAGTATGAATATATAATATCTTAAAACATTTGCACACTTGTCATTAACATGTTTAAAAATGCATTTACTTCAATTTTGTATGCTTACGTGTATGTTTTGGTGAGATGTTTCACCTAGTTTTGCAGCTATTCCCTTTGAAGTGTTTTAATGTGCAGTAGGTGCTTTTGTTTCTGTTGATTGAAAAAGAAAACCATAAGTTACAATTTAAATAGTAATTTGTTGATAGTTTGTAAGGGTTGAGGTCATTAGGTTTGTTTTTGTTTGCTATATGGGTGAGTGTATCATTAATGGGCTATTTATGTATACTTACTTTCTTTTTCTTTTCCTGATTTGTGATAGTTGATATTTTCTGGTAGTTTGTTGGTTTTCAAGTTGAAGATTTGTTTTTAGGAGGTCTGTGTAGAAAAGATGAAAGTTGAAAAGTGTGATAATATTTATTTGCTGTTTCATATTTTTAGTTTGTTAACAGTTTCATTTTAGTTTAAATATAAGTGTTACACACTTGGTTATGTAGTTGTTAAAGTGTATATTTTCTTTAATGGTTTGTAGAAAGGATCTGGCAGATTATCTTGGTCTTGCAGCATTTGCCATTTTAGACAGTATTTAGTGGTTCTAAGTAGTGTGCCTTTTATATTGTTTATTTAATTGTTTGATTTTATTGGTTAAAGTTATTTATAGTTTAATTTTATTGGGTGGTTTACTATAGTTAAAATGTTTTTTATCAGTTGAATCCGTCTATGGTTAAAGCTAATTTGTGTTTTACTATTTATGTATAATATATACATCCATATTTTTGTTTATAACATTATTTATACATGTATATTTAGTAATATTTAAGTTGGTGTTTAGTTGTTTGTAGTAAATGGTAATTATTTGGGGGGGTGTATTATACATATTTTAGAATTGTCCTTTTTTTGGGTGAATGGAGATTATTTTGTTGATGTATTATATTTTTTTATTTAAATTAAATATGTGTATAACAAGTTTTGGGTTTATTTAAAGGTATTGTTTTATGTGAAAAGGGGATATTTAGTGTTTTATTAATGATTATTCAATAATTTTGGAGCTAATAACTCAATATTGTGTAGGTTGATATTTTTGACACATTCTGTGTTTATATAAATGTAACAATATTTTTGTTTCCAATATTTTTGTTTTTGATATATGAAAAAATCGATATTTTTAACAAAGATATTTGCGTACTCAATATTTGTGTTTTTTGTACTGAAGTATAAGGAGTACATATTTTTGTTATCAATATTACATTTCCTATATTTTTGTGTTTAGAAATTTGTTGGATCGATATTGTCAGTGATCCGATTTTGCCATGAATGAATTAAATGACTCCATGTTAAGAGAAGTTTATTTGTGGTATAAGGAATGTAAACAGTCCTATTTTCTTAGCTTTGGTTACCTCATGGGTTAGCAAAGAAAGAGTGAGAATTTTATTGATGGTGGCAGTGTTTCACCTGTAACCAGTCTGATACCAAGCATGGGCAAAGCCAATAGGTCTTGCCTAAACAAGATCTATTGACTTTGCCAATGTGTTTTAGCCATGTAGTACACCAACGTGGCTGCTGTTCAGCATGGCTAAAGGTTAGTCGCTTGGAGGAGAGTGGCTTCGAGTGGAGTGTGGTAGAATAGAGTGGCATAGAGTGGAGTGTCGTGGAGTGTCATGAAGTGTCGTAGAGTGTCATGTATCGGTGTACAGTGTTGCTTGAGTGGCATACAGTGGCATACAGTGGAGTACTGTAGACTGGTGTAGAGTGGAAAATTGTGGAGTAGCTTAGACTATTGCGGAGTGGCACAGAATGGAGTGGAGTGTGGTGGAATGGCTTGGAGTGGAGTGCCATAGTGTTGTGAATTGCTGTGGAGGAAGTGGAGTAGAGTTGAAGGGTGTACGGTGGTAAAGTGGAGTGTCATACATTAGAGTGTCATAGAGTGAAGTGGCATAAAGTGTCATAGAGTCGAGTGGTGTAAAGTGGAGTAAAGTGGTGTGGAGTAAAGAAGAGGGAGTTGCTTACAGTGGAGTAAAGTGTTGTGACATAAAGTGGAGTAGATTGTTGTAGAGTGGAGTGGCATAGAATGGAGTAGCGTGTCATAGAATGGAGTGGCATAAAGTGTTGTGGAGGAGGTAGACTATCATAGAGTGGAGTAGAGTGGAGGGGGTTATAGTGGAGTGGCGTCAAGTGGAATAAAGTGGCGTGGGATGTTGTAGAGGGAGTTGTGTAAAGTGGATTAGAGTGTTGTAGAGTAGAGTTGTGTAGAGTGGAGTAGATGGTCATGTAGTGGATTATCATAGAGTGGAGGGTCATAGAGTGGAGTGGCAGAGTGAAGTAGAGTGTTATAGAGTGGAGTGGCATAGAGTGGAGTAGAGTGTTGCAGAGTGGAGCTGCATTGAGTACCGCAGAGTGTTGGAGAATGGAGTAGAGTGTAGTGGCATAGAGTAGAGTGGTGTAGAGTGTAGTGTAGTAGAGTGGAGTAAAGTTGCTTGCCATAGAGCTAGATGGTGTAGAGTGGAGTGTTGTTCAGTGGAGTGTTGTTCATTGGAGTGGAGTAGCATAGAGCAGAGTGGTATAGAGTGAGTAGAATGTCATAGTGTGGAGTGTCATAGAGAGGAGTGTTAAAGAGTTGAGTATAGTGTCATAGAGTGGAGTGTATAGAGTATCATGTCACATAGTGTCATGTTGTGTCGTAAAGTGTCATAGAGTGGAGGGCTGTAGCAGAGAGTGGCAGAGAGTGGAGTCGCATGTCGTAGAGTAGAGAGAAGTGACATGTTGTAAAGTGGAGCGTCGTGTCGTGGAGTGGCGTGGAGTGTCTGAACTCGCTCCGCAGGATCCGTTTGTTGTAGATAAGGGTCCACCTCCTGACGTCACCAACACACTGAACACAAAATGTACAGGGTGTTCAGGCGATCAGGTGAGGGACAAAGGAAGTGAAAGGGACAGCTGGGAATAGGGATCTGAAATGACATAAAGAGACAGCAATAAATGTAACACTGTTCTTTATCACAACTACTCTCATGAAGTCTCGCTAGGCATGCATACCTGAATTCAATAAGAAAGAAAACCTTTGCCTTCAAATGAATAAACAAAACAATGGATAAAGTTTCCCTTTCCCTGCAACGAGAAAAACATAGCATGAATACCTAATTAGGGCGAACACAGCATTGGTCAATATGATGATCCTCTCCATATACCTACCAGAAGACACATAGGAATATGCACAAAAGGAAGAGTCGAGTTATCCCATCACTATAGCAATGGTAAATAAATGTACAGAGCTCCACACTAGCTAAGAAGCAAGTTACTCAGATGCGTGGGCAAGTTGAGAGGCTAGCCCCAAGATCACTTTACCCACGCTGAGGAAGATACACACGGCAGATAAGACACGCAACATATGGTTGCGACCACCTCCTTGTTCCGCTCTTAATTAACACACAAGGCAATTCTTGTCTGGTGGTACGGAGTTGCGACCACTTCAATACTCCAGAGCTACTTGGCAGTGATGAAGCGAGATAGAAAATAAAATTTTGTTTAAACTCGTGAAGTCACACTTCCATATAAATTAATAATATTAATAATTTGTGAGGTGTTATGCTAACTCAATTTAGATTAAATTTTACACATGGGGATATTAACATGTGTGCTCATAAACGTGCATTATTGTTGCATCTTTTGTTTGTGCAAAAATAATAAATTAATTTTGTCGTTTTCATTTTTGTCATTACTAACGGCAGCAGATTTAAAAGTGGTATGCGCTTGTTTTGCTTTCCTTGTCTATGTGATGTTATTTCTACTATTATAGGTGCATATAAGATTTCATGGATTTATGAAGACTGGTAGATATAAAATGCTGCTTTATTTGTTTGCTTCTTGCCAGGTAACACTAGACTAATAGGGTGGGTTAATTAATTAGTAAACTAAGGGTGGAAACAGAATAAAATAATATTTCTTTCATTAATACTTTTCTTGTGTTTGTTTTATACTAGAAAAATAAGTTGCCTGCTTTTGGGCCTAGTTTGCTCGAGTTTGCTAAAAGATGAATTCAATTTCTGCCTGAAGCACGATGTCCACCCTAAAGTTTTCCATGAAAGTTACATTCACTTAACAATGAAGAAGCGCTGTCATTATTTTTGTCGGACATGGCCAAGGTCAGAAACCGGCAGAAAGAACATTTTGATAACTTGGCATCTGAGGAAGTGAGATGAAGCCAGTGAGAACTCTTGTTCAAATTTGTTGCAAACTAAGGAAGCTTTGGAACACGTACAATAAAGACAATGGTCTCAAAGAATATGACAGAATGGAAGTTTTGAAATATGGGGTGACATGTCACTTGTCACTTTCGGACCAATGGGACATCGACTTTTGCAGAAAATTTTCCTTTACTTAGATTAGCGAGCGTAGAAAGGTATAAAAATCCGTGCCCTATGGTTAGGGCAGGCTGCTGCTTTTCAACTTTCAGATGAGGGTGTCGTGCTGACGGACTTTGCTTGGAGCACGTAAGAACCCATAAAGACTTTACTTTATTTCCATTTATTTTAACTTAGCTAGGGACTTAGGATTTTAGAAATGCTAAACTTTACATTTCTTGCTTGAAACTGTAATTTCCTATAATGTTTTCAAATATGCTTACTATGATTCTAATAAAATTACATTTATAAAATTATATTCACAACAATCTAAATTAGTTAATAAAATCTTACTTTTGGAAACAAGCTGGTCTTGATTATTCAGAAGTGTGGGTTACTATTAGCTAGATGCCATCGCCATGGTGGTCATTTAAATAGTTCGGATTTATTCAAATGATGTTGTCTTTTACCGCGGATGTATATAAATTGTAAATAAGTTGTATATAAGTTTAATTTGGCCACCTGATTCAGTAGGTCAAAATATGTCATATTTGATTAATGGGTCCATGAGTTAGAGTAGTGTTTAATATAGTAGGTTATAGAATTAGGTAGCGTTGCTTATGACATATTTCCTATAGGCCGCTGGATCAATTCTTCTGGTAGCAGAGATTGATGGTTGCTAAAGGTAACCAGTTTGTTATGGTATAGATATAGGATCGATGTTTAACACATGTTGAGTTCGTTTTTGTGATATTTGTGAGTAGTACCGGTACAGATTGTGTGATGAGAAGGTAGTCACACAGGGCATTTGATCTGTTTCAGAGTAGTGATATCGCCGTGTATCACAAGTGTTGTGGCCGTGCAACACATTTTAGGGCTAGGTGTGAAAGTTGTATAATGAGGATTATCTAAGAAATTTGAACAGCATGAGTATAGGGACTGATAGCCTGTTATAAAACTCACTGTGATAAAAGTATTAGTATATATTCGAGCTCGAATGAGGGGTAGAATGACGTCGGTGCATGATTATCTATAAACAGGTGAGAGTCCTGTAGGGGTACATGTTTTATATCTATAAACAGGTGAAAGTCCTGTACAGATAACGTCGTTATTCTACTAACGGTGCATGATTTCTATAAACAGGTGAGAGTCCTGTACGGAATTCATGTGTGTTTGAAATTAGGGACTTTTTCTGTGTGAAAGTGCGAGGTTGTTTTGTAAATTATGTTCAAGTGGAACTTTCGAACAGTCACTTAGTTGTGCGTTCTGAGGAAAATGAGTTCATAATTACTTGTTTGAAGGGTAGAGTAAAAAGATTACTGTACTGGCAATTGTGTATTCTATGGGAATAGCGCCTTCTATTCCGAGAAAGAGAATATTTGAGTGATTGAAATTCTATCACTTTTTAGAGAAACAGACAGATGAGTCTTTCTTGTCATTGTTAAAATTAATTTTTATCGAAAAAGTGCTTTAAAATGGCGCTGTGAAAAGATTTTGTGAAGGAGGGTGAGCGCTGAGGGAGAGAGGTGAGAAACCGCAGCTGCTGTGTACGTCACAGAGCCGCGCTGTGATTGGGTGATATACGTCACTAGCTGTGTTCTGATTGGTTCTTGAGTTTCTGACAAGCTGTAAGCTAATTGGCTTTTCTGAAAAACTCCACATCTATTGGTTGAGCAAAATAGTGACGTGGCTCAACTCTCATTGGTTTGTTAGTGTGTTTCGCGCACGGATTGGTTAGCTGTGCGGAATATCCCGGAAATATTTTACGAACAAAGATTTTTTAATTAAATTTAAATTTTAAAAATGAGTTATCATTTTAAACATGTTGAGAAAAAGCCAACGTTATTTCAGAAGCTAAAATTTTTTATTTCACCTGACAAGAAAATCGAAACGCGAGGTGGTAAATTACTTCATAAGTACAAAACACCTGCAGCATATATGGAAGGTGAATATGGTTATCATACTGTTTTGTGGTTTGATATTTGGAAACACTACACTAAGGATGATGGTGTTTTGGTTTAGCCTGATGATGGTTCGTTTAACGTAAAAGTATTAAGGAATTTAAGAGAGAAAATGAATGCTCTTATTCCAAAACCGAGACCTACTCAATTTGAAGCATTAGTCGAATGGGAGGATGAGATGTTTCAATTACAAAGAGAAGAAAGTGGAATTAAAAGACCTCCTAAAACTCCAAGTTATAGAAGGGAGACACATGAAGACAGGATGCGAATGTGGAGACAGGGAAATATGAGTGAGGGACTCTATTTAATTAGAGAAATGGTTTTAGGTTCTCCTGGTGAAAAAAGAACTGAAAAGAAAAATAATGCTCCTGTAGAGAGTGAAACTGAAGATACAGTTTTAGAAGAAATTTATACTTCCAATAAAAGAAATGAGCCTTTGAGACCTCCTAGGTCATGGTCTACTCCGATGGTTTCTACAGAAATTACTCCAAGTGCACCTCCAGTTATTGATTCTTCTAAAATTTATCCAAATAATTCTGAATCTTTTGAAACTCCAAGGAAATTTGGAACTGAAACAAATGCGGATGTCTGTATTGAAGGTAGACATTTTTCATTAATTCCAAGAGAAAGGGAAGCTCCAAAAAATTATGTGAGAGAAGTCAGAAATGTGGAAGCTGAGAATTCTTCTGAGTATTTACGATCAAAAGAAGAATTAATTCGACAAATAACAAAAAGTATGGAAGCTGTGACAGTTCCAGTAACGATTGGTCCTGTTCAGCCTGTTTTTGAGCAAAGAGAAATTAATAAGCCAAGTTTGACTATCCCTTTAAATGCAGAAATTCAAAAGATTGCCGAAAATTGTTATTCAGACATTTCTAAAATTCATTCTTCAAAAACAAGAATGCCTAATTTAACTTTTTTTTTTTTTTTTTTTTAAATTTTTATTTTGCAGTATACCAGTTGAAACAGAAAGGGGGTGGGAAACAGTAAGAGGGGAATCAGAAGGGAAGAAAAAAGACAGGCGACATACCGCCACAAAACCCCACACAGGAGGCGCAAAACATAGGGAGGGGCTCATCCATAGAAGAAGGGCGACAGTGCTCCATAGTCCATAGGTAGTCAACAAAGGTTCGACAGGCAATGGGGGAACTTCCACCCACTGCAGAGTCTAGTCCAGAACAGGTACCTGTAGTTCGAAAGAACCGCCCAAACTTCGCTCACAACCCAGTAGCCCTTCCCTAGGCATAGCTAGTCGCAACAAAGGAGAGAAAAGAAGGAAGAACATAAGACAATTACCCCAACTATCCCCCACCCACGTCCCTCCCCAACATCACCCACCCCCCAGTGGCGGCGACCAGCAAGCACACAAAGCAATACAGACAGTCTCGAGATTAAATTTGGAAGAGATGGAGAGATCGCAGCGTTGATGGGCACACAGCTGAAGGTAAGCCTCGGGACAGAAACCTCACAAGCGGGCCCCAATTGTACATAAAGTTCTTAAAGTTCCCCAGGAAGATGTCAGAGAGGCGTTCCATACTCAACAAACGCCACAGTCGGGCATGCCACAAGGAAATAGCCGGGGTAGAGGAAGACTTCCATGCCGCCGCTAGAGTCATCTTGGCCGCACCCAGACACAACCACATAACACGCTTATCCGCCCTAGTCTGGTGTTCAAGCAGCGAGTCCCTAAGCCCTAACAGGACAAAGGCCATGGAGTTCGGAATCGGGTAACCCAAGATGTCCTTTATGTGAGATAGAATCTCAGCCCAAAACGGCTTAATGGAGGGGCAGTCCCACCATATATGAGTAAAGTCTCCCAACATCCCACATCCCCGCCAACACCTGTCAGAAGTAGCCGGAAACATGCGGTGCAATTTGGAGGGATATAGGTACCAATCAAAGATGAGTTTCATGTGCGCCTCTCTGAGGTCAGTAGAGTGATTGTGCGCAGTCACATCTCTCCATAAGGCCTGCCATTCGGTATTAGAAATGTCCCTCCCCAGTGTGGATTCCCAATGATCCTGGTATCGCGGTCGTGGTGAAACGGCAGAGTCTAATAACAATTTGTACAGGAATGAGATCGTACCCCTCATGGTAGAAGTGTGAAGAAGGAAGGATTCAAATTTCGACAGGGGTCTGGTAGCTGCGTCCACCACGGCAGGCGACGTCGCCCAATGCAGGAGCTGGAGATGTCTAAAGCGTTCCGCAGGGAGGACTCCATAGTCCCTCATACAGTTGTGGAAAGTGAGGGGATCGGCGCCATGGAACAAGTGGGTGAGGGCTCTACAGCCACCCATCCTCCAAGCATCAAAGGGACCTTCCGTCAGGGCCGGGAGAAAAGCTGGGTTGAAGTGAATCGGGGTGAATGGGGACGGGAATGTGGTCCAACGGTCGTCACCGCTCACCGTGTCCCATACCTTCAGCACCGTGCCCGTGGGGGTGCTAACGTAAGCATTCTTGGGGCGATCCGCCTTGGGCTTCCAGGCCAGATCCCAGATGGAGCGGCCCGCAATGCTCCGATCCATGTGGAGCCAGTGTTTTTCCGACTTCTGTTGGGACCACTCCACAATGACCCTCAGTTGGGCGGCTTTGTAGTACAAATGCATGTCCGGAAAGCCAACCCCCCCTTCCAAGCGTGGACGCCGCAAGACTGAAAACGGAAGCCGTGCCCGGCCCCCCTGCCAAACATATCGCAGCATCACAGTCTTCAACCGGCGGAAATAGTCCAGCCCTATCGGAATAGGCAAGGCCTGAAATAAATACAGCAGTTTGGGCAGGAGCACCATTTTAAGAGCGTGTATCCTGCCCAACCACGAGATGAATTTAGGTTTCCATCGCTCCAGGTCAATTTTAACGGAAGATAACATCGGAGGGAAGTTAGCGTGGAACAGGGCGTTCACGGTGGGAGTCAACCGCACGCCTAGGTAGAGCAAGGACTCCGATGCCCAAGCGAGCGGGGTGAGCAGCTTGGTCAGTTGCACATCCCCCGCCGAGAGGGTCAGGTTTAGTACGTAGGATTTATCGAAATTAACCTTGAAGCCTGCCACTTCCTCGTAGGCAGAGAGTACCGAGTGGACATGCGGTAGCGACGTCGCCGGCTCTCCGATAGACAACAGGACATCGTCCGCAAAGAGCGAGATTTTGTGTTGCTCGCCTGTAAAGGGAATCCCAAGAATCTTCTCATTGTCTCGCACCGCCAATGCCAATGGCTCAATACTAAGAGCAAAGAGAAGGGGTGAGAGGGGACATCCCTGGCGCGTCCCTCGGGAGTGACGAAAGCTCGTGGATCTATGGCCGTTGACCAACACACGAGACGTAGGGCCACTGTAGTTAGCCTCGACCATCCTCACGAAAGAAGGCGAGAAACCGAAGGCTACGAGTGTCTGGTGTAAAAACCCCCAGTCGACGCGGTTGAAAGCCTTCTCAGCGTCGAGCCCAACTAGTACCGCGGGTATGCGAAACCGCTCCGCCTTTTCAATGAGGTGTACGACGCGGCGCAGGTTATCATGGGTCTGTCTGCCCTTGATAAATCCCGATTGATCAGGATGGATCAGAGCAGGCATCAGGTCCTGCAGCCTACCCGCCAGAATAGAAGAATACAATTTGGCGTCCAGGTTGAGAAGCGCAATCGGGCGGTAGGACGTACAAAGGGTAGGATCCTTCCCCGGCTTAGGAATAATACTGATCAGTGCCTCAGCCATGGAGTCCGTAGTTCTACCATCAAGCGCCATCGCGTTGAAGAGGGAGACCAAGTAGTCGCATATTTCAGAAGCAAACGTCTTGTAGAAGAGGGCCGTGTAGCCGTCAGGCCCGGGGGCCTTGTGCAGCTTCAGACCTTTAATGGCGTCCAAGACCTCCTCCCGGGTGATGGGGGAGGATAGTAAGTCGTTCCAGTCCTTAGAGACTTGTGGGAGAGACAGGCCCTCCAGAAATGTGGATTGCGCGCCGGGATCAAGGGCGTCGCTCGAGTAGAGCGCTGCATAAAAGCGCCCGAATATGGTCGCCTTGTCCGCATCCCTATGCTGAACAGAGCCCGCCTGATCGCGAATTCCCCCAATATAATCCTTCTCACGTTTGTCCCGGAGTTGCCGGGCAAGATGGCGACCGATCTTGTTGCCCTGGGAATAGGAGGTACGCCTAAGTCGCAGAAGGGTAAATTCCGCCCTATTATTATAATGGGCCCTCAGTTTCCCCCGCACCGCCGTCAGGGGGCGTAGGGTCACCCTGGAGGGATTCGCTTTGTGGGCCTGTTCTAGGGCAACCAGTTCCACTTCCAAAGCCTCCCTCTCCTCGCGCCTCAGTTTATTCAAGTTTGCGTTGAGGGCGAGGCACGTGCCCCGTAGAGAGGCCTTGCACGCGTCCCACGTGGTGTACACCGACGTGTCTGCGGGTGGGTTGAGGAGGAAGAAGTCACCAATCGCCTTGCGCAGGGCCTTACACGATCCCTCATCTCGCACCAGGGCTGCCGGGAAATACCACTTGCGCCAGCCATCCCCCCCAGTGGCCCAGTGTAGTCCCAGAACCACCAGGCTATGATCCGAAAGTGAAAGCGGGAAGATACTAGCTAACTGCACGTCCCCCCGCAGGGCCTGACTGATCAAGATATAATCAATGCGGGAGTACGATTGATGTACGTTGGAAAAAAAGGTGTAATCCCTGGTCTGCGTGTGGAGGAAGCGCCAACTGTCAAACAGCCCCATGTCCCCCAACTGCCGTTTAGTTCCGTCTGAGAAAACGCCAGTGTCAGCCCTGCGGCCCCCAGAGCTATCCAGACCCCTGTCCCATATCATATTGAAGTCGCCTAGTAAGAGTAAGTGACCCTCCACAAAGTCCCCCAGTTTGTCCAATAGATCCTGCACAAAGCCATTCTGTCCTGCATTAGGAGCATACAATACAGCAAAAGTACATAGGCGACCACGCAACAGTCCTTTCACCAGCAGCCAACGGCCTTCCCTATCCACCCTCACACCCATGGGTTGAAAATGCAGGGAAGCTCGGAAGAGTAGGGCCACCCCTCTATGCTTCGTGGCCGCAGAGGCCCTGTAAATAAGGGGGAACTGCCTGTGACGAAGCCTTAATTCATCTTTCCTAGCTAGGTGGGTCTCCTGGAGGGCCACCACATCTAAATGGTGATCTATGATGTACTTCCATAGTTTCTGCCGCTTCTGCGGGGAGTTAAGGCCCTTAACATTCCAAGTTCCTATGCTGACAGGCATAAGTGACAACACAGAATCCACGCCATGCTCACAGCCAGACAGCTCCGATGCCCGCACCGGTCCCACACACGCACCCCGAACCAAGCCCAGACAAAGGAAACAGACATAGGGGCTTTAGGAAGGGATCTCAGCCACCCCCACCCCAGGAGGCCCACCCGATCGCTCCGCAAGACCTGCACAATAACCATGTTCCCAAGGCACGTAGGGGTCAAGGAAGGCACATAGCGAAACAATATGCGAAATAAAGAAGACAATGGCAAGAAAGGCCCTCCCAACACGCACTCAACACACAAGTCCGCCGCCACTCCCCGAACTCCCATCCCCAACTCAAGTCGCCCTGTCATGACAACTAAAGACAGAGCGCCAACAAAGCCACCCGCCACCCCCCCAAGAACAAAGAATAACAAAATGTAATGCAAGGCACTGAACCTGAACCCCGCAGTCTTCAGTTCCAGTAGGTCACGGTTCAAAAGTCCCCCACTGGACTGGGGTCGGGGCAGGGGTATCCACCTGGGGACCCCCAGGGCCACAGTCCGGGGTGTCATCTCCAAAAGTACTTTTATACCCCGAGGACCTCAGGCCAAGAGCCCCTCCGACGTTACTCCATAAGTTCGGGGTCACGCTGCTCCAGAGCTCGCCTGGGAACCCGTCATGGTGGCGGAGGCCACCGAGGCCACCGCGGCCCCTCTCTCCTGCACACTAGTCGCCGAGTCCGGACGCCGCCGCTCCGGGGATGGGCCCACCCTATGCCATGAGGAAGAGCGACGCCTCCTCCGGAAGGAAGAGCCACGCGCCTCCTGTGACGGTTCCGTTTCTTCAATACCCAGAAGATCCATCGCTTCTCGCAGGGAACTGATCTGTCGCAGCCGATTCTCCCACCGAAAGATGATCCGAAAGGGATGGCCCCAGGAGTAGGATATCTCGCGCCCCCGGAGAAAGGCGGTCACAGGCCGGAAGTCTCTACGTTTCTGCAAGGTCGACGCCGCCAGGTCTTGGTAAAGCTGGGGGTGATGGCCCCTAAATTGCAGCGAGGTAGCGACTCTTGCTTTCCTCAAGATCTTTTCCTTCAACTGAAAGTCATTCACGCAAACGAGGATATCCGGAGGCGGCCCCCCGCCCCTCCTGGGTAGCCCCACTCTATGCACTCTGTCCATCTGGACGTCACGCACCTCTTCATCCTCCAAGATTTGGAGAAACAAGGCCAGGACGTATCCACGCAGGTCCCCTGCCTCCCCGTCCCAGGGCACTGCTTTAATACGAATGTTATTTCTTCTGGAGCGGTTCTCCAAATCCTCTGCGTGGGATTGCAAATCCAGATTTTGCTCCGTAAGGCGTATGATGTCCTGTTGGAGAAGGTGCACATCATTCGCCAAGCTAAGGTCATGGTCCTCCAGCGTCGCTACCCGTTCGCCAATCCCATCTACGTCCCTCCGTACCTCCCGGAGATCCGAGGCCAACTGTGTACGGAGTTCGGAAATGTCGTCCTTGATAGTCGCGAAGAGCTCCTTCATGAAGGCTTTAGTTGCCGGCGCCTCATCATCCGACTGTCTGGAGGAGCTGCTGGTTCCCGGCGACGCCGGTTGCTGCGATGATTTGGGGATTACGTCCTTCCCCGCCTTCCCCCCTTTGCGCTGCGAGCCGGACATGGCTGTGAGTCGCGTCCACGCACCTCCACTCAGGCTCTGGATAGCCGCCGCTGGGAGGCGAGACTCGGGTCAATGACTCACCCTATCAGGACAGTTCTTCGACGGCGCTATCCGCACTCTCCAGAGGACAGTCAGGGATACTCTGATGATAGTGCGGTCTCTCTCCCATCAGGCCACCACCGCTCACTGACGCTCCAAGCGTGCAAGGGTTCTCCCAGTCCCCGGGGCAGAAGGCGGGCGGAAGGCTCACACCCCAAAGTCGGCGATCAGACACGGGGCCCGCTGGGACCCAGTACAGCACGTGTCCACACCAACAGTCAAGACCCGGGAGAAGCCAGTCCGGTCCGCCACCGTCAGAGCTCCTCCAAAGTGGCGCCAAACGTTCAGTCGCCAGAGGGACCCACCACCCAGGCGGCGGGCAGCCCCGGCGTCCCGCTGTCCAAGAGCAGAGCTAATAAGCTGAGCTGCAAGTCCACCGCTCCACCCTAGCGCCAACGCAAAGCTGAAAGGCGCAGCCACGCCGGCGGAGCCTCCTTCGGAAAAGTACACCACAAGCGCAATGCCAGGCCACTCCACAGCGTCCCCCAGCAGAGCCAAATGTACCCAATGCTGACCAAAGCTTCGTCACCACCGCGATCCGGCCGCCAGACTCGTGCGACCCTCCTCGCGTTATGCGGGCGTGGGCACGACCACACGGCAGCTCCCCAGTCGCATTCACTCTCCAGGGCCGAGTCCGGAAGTCCCCAGCGTGGCGCGCGTGCCTGGGCGAATATTCGGCCTCGCTACCTCGCTGCTTTTTCTGTCCTCCCCCGCCAGTGGACACACCAGGCTGCTGCCCTCCGAGCAGGGGGGTCTACCTGCTCTTCCCTCGCCGGGTCCGTGCGGCAGCGCTCAGAGCCGCTCCGTGTTCTAGGGGCCGCCTCCCGACCTGGTGTCCGGCTCCTCCGGCAGCCCCAAGCAGCGTCCAGCCACCGACGCGGCCCGCCGAGCTCCCTTCTCAGCGCCGGTCAGCAAGCGCTCCTCCGCCGGTAAGAGCCGGCTCTTGCCTCACCCGCTCAGCGCGGTACAGTCAGCGCCGAAGCTGCGCCAGGGCCCGGGTCCGCTCCGCCTCCTCCGGCCTCAAAGTCACGCGAGGCCGCCGCCTCACAGGCCGCAGCTCTGCTCCTTACTAACGGCTCCTGTCGGCCACCCTCCGCCGAGGCGACGACACCGGGGCACTCCGCAAGCAATCGGCAGCCTCCGCCGAGCAGGCAGCACAGGCAAGGCGCCTTGGGACCCCGCAATAAGTTGCTATGCAGGATCGGCGTCGGAGAGGCTCGAGAAAGCGTCCTACTCCGACGCCATCTTGGCCACGCCCCCTAATTTAACTTTTAATGAGGATTCATTTCCTAAATCACCGATGGGTGCAGAATCTGATGCTGAATGTTTTGAAGTCAGAGTGACGAAACCTAAACTTGATGTTGCAAAATTAAAAGCAAATTTAGAAGAATTAATAATTGGTACAATAGGTCCTGACAGTTAAAAATTTTATCGAGATGATGAACTTCTGTTCATTTGTAAGAGTATCCAGTGGAAAACGAAAAACAAATATGATCAGTTAGATGAACTGGCAGCAGAACTTGAAATTGATTTAAGCAGGCAAAAGAATTTTGCAAAACATTACAGATTAGACTTTTCAGAAAACGACATTGAGAATTTGAACTCAATGGGAAGAATAATGCATATAAAAGATTTGATTGTTTATATCAAAAAACTGGGAGAGTTGAGTAAGTGGAGAGTTAAATGGACAAGAAAGAAGGAAGATGAGAAATTAGAAAAATTGTCAAAACAATTTCCAATGAGAGAGATTGCAGGTGGAGGGTATGTTCATGTCCCATGGTCAAGACAGGACATACTACTGTTTACAAATGATTTTCCGAGGCTGAGAGAAAAACCTGTTGAGTGGTATAGACAGGTAGACAGGTTCATCAAAGTCTCAAAAGTTCTGTGGATTGATCTGGATGGATTTTTTGACATTGTTGTCCCATCGGATCTTTGGACAGAATGCAAAATATCCATAAGTTGGCCAAAAGTAGAACCTGAACGAATAAAAGAAACAGGTGCTCCTAATCCGATTGTAATGGATTTTTATGAAAAAGTGATTTACTGGTTAAAAGAAAAAATTCCGCCTAAAGAGGTTGATTGGGTTAAAATAGAAAGAACAAACCAAGAACCAAAGGAATCAGTTCATTCATTTTACGAAAGGTTACTGTTGATTTTCAAACAATACAGTGGCTATGAAAAACTAGACGAAAAGGATATGAGTCATTTCGTCTACAGATTTGTTTATGGTTTGAAACCAGAAATTGCTGATATGATTAGGAATAGTATTGTCGGATGGCAAGCACTTTCTGTTGATGACATTTTAAGAAAAGCAAAATACTGTAGTGATGAATTAGAAGTGAGACAGAAGAAGCTCAAGGAAAAGGCAATGTGGGCTCAAGTGAAAGTAGCTGAACAACAGATTGCTAATCTTGGAAATAAAAACACAAATTTTGTTCAGACTGCAAATTCAAATCCTGGACAAGGAAAATTTAAGGGTAATAATATTATCAGAAAATTTAATCCTAAAATCGAAGAGATGAAACAAAAATTGCCTTGTTTTAATTGTGGCGAGATTGGACACTGGAGAGACGAATGTAAAAAACCACCAAGAAATTTAAAAAATCCATTGTTAAATCCACAGATGCAGAATGATGTTGATCTGCAGCGACAGCTACAGTTACAACAGAGTATTAATGAGTTAAATCTTCAGCGACAGCTGCAGCATCAGGTGAATCATCAGCAGAATCAATTGCCACAGCCTCCTTTTCCTAATTGTGGGGGAATACAAAAATATAATTCTGGTGTGGGATTTCAAGGAGATGAACAGGTAATAAAATCCCAAAGGCAAACTGTGCAAAATGCTTCACAACAGTTTTTGTTAACAGAAGGTCAGGGAAGTGACTGTGATGATTATTTCTGACGGTGCCCGAGAGAGGGGGAAGAGTGTGTTATTGGAGCCACTCTTGAGGTTGACCAGTCTGGTCCTTTGGTAAACGGGAAAGTTAATGATGTAGACATCACTTTTCTAGTGGACACTGGTGCTACCCGTTCTACTGTTAGATCAGTAGAAATTGAAAACCTACCTCTCTCTGGGGAAACCATCCAAGTTGTCGGAGTAAGTAATCAACAGATCAGGACTGATCTAACTGACCCGGTACCGGTCGAAATTGGAAATTTTAAAGACAAACACAGGTTTGTGGTTTGTAATAGTAGTCCAGTAAATTTATTGGGCAGAGATATATTGTGCAAAATGAATTGCAGAATATATTGTTCTCCTGATGGGGTTGAATTACAAACAATAGAAGAAGATGGCTTGTACAGAATGACAATGATGTTGATGGAATCAGAGGAATCAAAATTGTTTCCCACATTTGAAAAAGAAATTCTGCCAGAAGAACTCAAAAATACAGTAAAATCTGAAATTTGAGATTTGACTGGAAATGAGATGGGTCTGATGAAACATGTCGATCCAGTCAAAATTACATTGAAGCAGGGAATAGAATTTCCTAATATTCCTCAGTACAAGATGAAAGCGGAGACAATTGAGGGAGTTATACCTGTGATTGAAAAATTCATTAAACAAGGTGTTTTAAAGGAAATTGGGAATAGTCCTTGTAATTCACCGATCATGGGAATTAAGAAATCGAATGGAACGTACAGAATCGTTCAAGATTTGAGAAAAATTAATCAAATTGTAGTTCCATGTTGTCCTGTAGTTCCAAACCCAGCAGTTATTTTGTATCAGATTCCACATGATGCTGAATGGTACACTGTCATTGATCTTTGCAATGCGTTCTTTACTGTTCCTTTACATCCAGAGAGTCAGGAAATGTTTGCTTTCAGATTCCAGAGTAGGACCCTCGCATGGTGTATAATTCCTCAGGGGTATACAGAGAGTCCTTCAATCTTTAATGAGCTGTTAAAAAGATCTTTAGAAGATTTAGATTTACCTGGCAGGTCAACGTTGGTGCAGTATATTGACGATTTATTAATTGCTGCTAAAACAAGAGAAAATTGTGTGACAGACACCATAATACTTCTGAACCATCTTGCAGATGAGGGACATAAAGTGTCTCCAGCAAAATTGCAGTTTTGTAAACAAGAAGTGAAATATCTTGGTCATAGAATTGCTAAAGTGAAAAGACAGGTGACAGTTGAGAGAATAAAAATGATTCAAGCAATGCAGCCACCGAGAACACAGAGACAAGTTAGGATGTTTTTGGGAATGGTTGGCTATTGTCGACAATGGATAAGTGGATTTTCAGTAATTGCAAAACCACTACAGAGACTTACTAAGTCTGATGTAAAAGATCCAATTATTCTTAATGAAACTGAGTTGGAGTGTTTTGAGAATTTGAAAAAGAGCTTATGTCAAGCTCCGGCTTTAGGCATGCCAAATTATGAGAAAGGTTTTGAACTGTATTGTAGTGAAAGAGAAGGATGTGCATTGTCTGTGTTAATTCAGAGACATGGGAATTTGAAGAAACCCATTGCATATTTCTCTGCAGTTCTTGATCCTGTAGCTAAAGCCTTACCAGGTTGTTTGAAAGCAGTTGCAGCTACTAGTGTTAGTCTTGAACAGAGCGAAGGAATCATAATGGGATTTCCTGTGAAAGTTTTTGTGCCTCATTCAGTTGAAATATTGCTGACAAGAGGTGAAACTCAACATTTAACCAGCAGCAGGTTGACAAAATATGAGAAAATCATTCTAGGAGCAGACAATGTTTCCATTTCAAGATGTTTGAATTTAAATCCATCTACTTTATTACCTGATTCAGAAATTGTTGATGAGAATGAAGTGGAACATGAGTGTTTGGATGTCATGGAATTTTGCACCAAACCGAGGCAGGATATTAAAGATGTACCTTTGCCTGAATCAGATGTCGTCTACTTTGTGGATGGCTCCTGTCTGAGGACAGAAGGAGGCGTTTTGAAGGCAGCGTACTCAGTTTGTACAGTTGCAGATGTTGAAGAAGCATCATGTCTTGAGGGAATTCGTTCAGCACAAGTGGCTGAATTGATTGCTTTGATTCGTGCTTGTGAAATATCAAAAGATAAAAGAGTTACCATCATTACTGATAGTCAATATGGGTACGGAGTTGTGCATGATTATGGACAGCTCTGGTCCCAGAGGGGCTATTTAACTTCAGCAGGGTCACCAATTAAAAATGCAGTTTTTATTAAAAGATTAATTGATGGTATACAATTGCCTAAAGAGATTGCAATTGTAAAGTGCGCTGCACATACAAAAGGAGTGGATTATATTTCAAAGGGAAATGCCTATGCAGATGAAACTGCTAAATTTTGTGCGAAAAATTGTCGCGCATACAATCGGGAAAAAAGTAAAGAATGTGATTCAAATTCATTGATGCTAACAACAACAGTAGAGACATGGCAGGAAATCAGGGACTTACAAAATGAAGCAGATGATGAGGAAAAAGATTTATGGTTGAGAGCAGAATGTAGACCACGTGATGAGGATGGAGTGTGGACTTACAAAGATGGTAGAATAGTTTTACCAAATTGTTTGATTGCTGACATGGCTAGATTATATCATGGTCCAGCTCACCTTGGAAGAGATGCTATGATCAGACTTTTTCGAGAGACTTGGTTTAACACAAAATTCAGAACTATTGCAGAATCTTTTTGTCAAAGGTGTTTATCATGCCAACAAATGAACCCAAACAGAAAATCAGTTGTAGGAACAGGGGTAATTGGTCGAGAGGGTGGTCCTTTTACCAGGTTGCAGATGGATTTCATTGAGATGCCTCTACACAATTGTTTGAAATATGTTCTTGTGTTTGTTTGTTTGTTTTCAAGATGGGTAGAAGCTTTTCCTACACGACATTGTGATTCAATTACGGTAGCAAAACTGCTGCTCAGAGAAATTTTCCCAAGGTACGGTTTTCCAGTCACTATTGAGAGTGATGGAGGAAGCCATTTTGATAACAAACTTATGAAACTAATATGTGAGGCATTGAATATTGAGCAGAAGATACACTGTGCATACAGACCAGAGGCATCTGGGGTGGTAGAACAGATTAATGGAACAATAAAAAACAGGATTGGAAAAATGTGTTTAGAAACTGGTGTAAAGTGGACTGATGCTCTTCCACTTGTCTTAATGTCATTAAGAAGTACACCTGATAAAAAGACAGGTTTGAGTCCTCATGAAATTCTCATGGGAAGAGTCATGAGACAAGCTTTTGTACCTGTAGGCAAATTGTTAAGTATAAATGACAGTGCTATTTTGGATTACTGTAAGAGGTTATCTGATATAGTAACTTCTGTGTCTAATCAGGTGGGAACTGAAGCACAATCAAATGAGAAAGTTCAGACTCATGATTTGAAACCTGGTGATTGGGTCAGAACAAAAGTACATCGAAGAAGAAATTGTCTGGTTCCTAGGTGGCAGAAGCCTAGACAAATTATTCTGGTCACTACAAATGCAGTAAAGTGCAGAGGATTGAAAAGGTGGATCCATCCTAGTCATACTATTCCAGTGCCTACTCCTGAAAATTCTGATGATGAGAGTGATACTACGGAAGATTCTGATTCCGAAGTAGAAAGTGAAACAAATCCAGATTCTGAAGATCGACAGGGAGGTCGACATCTGGAACATGTACCTGTGAATGAAAAGTTGAAAAGAAAAGAGTTGGAAATTATTGAAATAGATTCTGGAGAAGAAGAGAATCTATTAAAAGGGAAGATAACAGAAGATTCAGTTAAGAAGATAAATGGAGTAAATTCTATTGAAGACAGAGAAGCTGAACCAATTGAAATTTCTGACCAGGAGAGTATCGAAAAGCAGAAATCAAGCTCTGAAGCAAGGAACGGAAGACCAGAAACTGGGAAGTTGGAGGTAATTGAAGAAGAGGAGGAGGACGAATTACCGAGTACCAGTGATGGAAGACATAGCATAGTTCCTGACAGAGTGAAACTGCCGAATAGAAAAATTCCTGAGTCAATCATTGAAGTTTCAGACTACGATTCTGGAGAAAGTGACGTAGATGGTGAAAGTAGAAGTGCAAAGAAGATATCCTGGAAGTCAGAAGTAAATGTTTCTGAACCAAAAAGAAAATTCTTGAGGAAAACAGATTTCTGGCCAGGTGGAAGATTGAGAGTCAGACTAATCAAAAAACCAAAGGAGCAGGTAGAAGAAATAAGTAGTCAAAAGGATTGTGAAAAGGAAGTTGGAGTTGGAAGAAAAATTGAAGTAGTGACAAGAAAGACTAGGAGGATTATAAAGCCAAATCAAAAATATAAATCTCCTGAGTGGTCTTATCTAGTGATTCCACCTGTTATTGATATTTACGATAGCAGCCAAGAAGAAGAAGAAATTGAAGAGATTAGTGACAATGATTAAAGTATAGAGATTTTAATTTGGATTTTTGAGTTTTTTATTTTTGGCAAAAGGCCGAAGAAATCTTGTTAGGTGACATAAGGTCGAAGAAATTTTGTTTAGCTGAGAAAAATTGTTTGTGACATAAGGTCGAAGAAACACTGTTAGGGTTTAAAAAAAAAAAAAATAATAATTCTTTTAAAAAGGGGGGTGTAAATAATAATTAATTAGTTAGATCGTTTTTAAAATAATTTTTTGTTTTCTTTTAAGGCAAAGATAATAAAAGATGCCTTACGTCATGGAACAGAGTACTTCAAGGTGTTCCATTTTTAAGAGATGCTGTAGGATGACTCTGGTGTGTGTGCTCATTTTGATTCTGCTCTGGTTAATTTTAGCTGTTGTTATTCCTTTTGAAATTAACAAAGATTTTCACAAAGCAAACATGACAAGCAAAGCTTCGATTAGTCAAAATAAACATAGTGTAATAGGCAAAGTTATTGATCATCAACCTGACATTCATCAGGAAAAATCTATTAGTGATTTTTCAAGTAATACATTTACAAGGCTTTTGAGCGAATATGTAATGAATGCTAAAGATTGCTATGTTTGTGTAAAATTACCTGCTTCTGTTTCTGAGGGAGTGACATACAATATGCTTCCTCTTACATATGGTGTAACATGTAGTGTGTTAGCTAGTCTGTTCTATCAAACTGGACGCTTAGAATATTATTATTCGAATTATGATGAAATTTTTGCTAATTTAAAAATTGAGGCTACTTTAAATAAGCATAAAAAGGCTAAACAGATGAGGGAATTTTTCCTTGTTACTAATGAGCTCACATATGAGTATGCTTACAAAAACAATCTAACCTGCAAATTAAGTGCTGAAGGAAAGAAATTTTTGAACCTAGTTGAGGAGAGGAGACTAATTTACAAGAGAAATGAAATAGTCAAGCAGACTAAGTCTAGGTTCTGGCAAAAAGAGGATGAGAAGTTAAATGGTAAAACGCTTGATAACGCTGCAATTCACATAGACAAACCAATTAGTGGTAAGCTTTGCATTAGAAGAGACAATACACTTTTTGATAATTACTTTGTGGGTGCGAGCAATTGTGAAGATACATATCAGATTTTGGGAGGTTGGGGATTTAAAGGTGGAAAAGATCCAATTTTCCCTGGGATTTATTTTGTTTGTGGTGATATAGCTTACTACAACCTTCCTGACCACTGGTATGGGACTTGTTATGTTGGGATTGTTTTCCCTAAAATCTTTCATGTTGATAGAAATACAGAAGGTTTGTTCAAAATTAATAATTATGTAAATAGGGCTAAAAGAGAAACTTTTACAGAAATTTTGGGAGATATTTTTGAAGCAGTGATACCTTTAGTAGGTATAACCCTGAATGCAGGGAGAATTAGAAAATTGTCCACAATTGTTGACAGATTGTCAACAGATACAGCTGATGGTTTACAATTAGTGAATGTTGAGGTCATTGCAATTAGATCCATGGTGATTCAAGATCGCCTTGCTTTAGACATACTCCTTGCAAAAGAGGGAGGAGTCTGCGGCATTTTACATGTGCAACATTGTTGCACTTACATTCCTGATGAGAGTAAGAACATTGAGATGTATATTAAGAATATTACTGAAATGCATTCAGAGATAATTCCATTGGAAGAAGAAGATTTTTCAGAAAGGCTTTCAAAGAGATTTCAAACTATAAAAAATTGGTTCCATGAAATTGGAAGTTCAATTCTTGGCAAGATTTTGGCACCTTTGATTGTGATAATATTCATATTTGTTCTGACGAAAATTGGTTGTTTGTTGCATAAGAGAAAGAAACAAATGAAAGAAAAGAGAAGAATTTATAAAATTAAAAAAGAAGAAGAAAGGGAAATTGAGTTACAAGAATTACACAGAGCACAGTATGACAATTGCAAGGATTTTGCAGAAACAAATTTCTAGAAATACTAACTCAAATGAATTTGAATCATTTTCCTAGTAGTCTAAATTTTCCAAATTTTGGGTTGTGGTGTGGTTATTTGTTAATCACCAGATGAGGGAGTTGATGAAGCGAGATAGAAAATAAAATGTTGTTTAAACTTGTGAAGTCACACTTCCATAATGTAAATTAATAATATTAATAATTTGTGATGTGTTATGCTAACTCAATTTAGATTAAATTTTACACATTAACATGTGTGCTCATAAACGTGCATTATTGTTGCATCTTTTGTTTGTGCAAAAATAATAAATTAATTTTGTCGTT
Organism: Lissotriton helveticus; assembly: GCF_964261635.1. Lineage (NCBI taxonomy): Eukaryota > Metazoa > Chordata > Amphibia > Caudata > Salamandridae > Lissotriton > Lissotriton helveticus. The sequence goes on along the minus strand of NC_136068.1, from coordinate 181,806,440 downwards.
TTCATTTTTGTCATTACTAACGGCAGCAGATTTAAAAGTGGTATGCGCTTGTTTTGCTTTCCTTGTCTATGTGATGTTATTTCTACTATTATAGGTGCATATAAGATTTCATGGATTTATGAAGACTGGTAGATATAAAATGCTGCTTTATTTGTTTGCTTCTTGCTAGGTAACACTAGACTAATAGGGTGGGTTAATTAATTAGTAAACTAAGGGTGGAAACAGAATAAAATAATATTTCTTTCATTAATACTTTTCTTGTGTTTGTTTTATACTAGAAAAATAAGTTGCCTGCTTTTGGGCCTAGTTTGCTCGAGTTTGCTAAGAGATGAATTCAATTTCTGCCTGAAGCACGATGTCCACCCTAAAGTTTTCCATGAAAGTTACATTCACTTAACAATGAAGAAGCGCTGTCATTATTTTTGTCGGACATGGCCAAAGTCAGAAACCGTCAGAAAGAACATTTTGATAACTTGGCATCCGAGGAAGTGAGATGAAGCCAGTGAGAACTCTTGTTCAAATTTGTTGCTAACTAAGGAAGCTTTGGAACACGTACAATAAAGACAATGGTCTCAAAGAATATAACAGAATGGAAGTTTTGAAATATGGGGTGACATGTCACTTGTCACTTTCGGACCAATGGGACATCGACTTTTGCAGAAAATTTTCCTTTACTTAGATTAGCGAGCGTAGAAAGGTATAAAAATCCGTGCCCTATGGTTAGGGCTGGCTGCTGCTTTTCAACTTTCAAATGAGGGTGTCGTGCTGACGGACTTTGCTTGGAGCATGTAAGAACCCATAAAGACTTTACTTTATTTCCATTTATTTTAACTTAGCTAGGGACTTAGGATTTTAGAAATGCTAAACTTTAAATTTCTTGCTTGAAACTGTAATTTCCTATAATGTTTTCAAATATGCTTACTATGATTCTAATAAAATTACATTTATAAAATTATATTCACAACAATCTAAATTAGTTAATAAAATCTTACTTTTGGAAACAAGCTGGTCTTGATTATTCAGAAGTGTGGGTTACTATTAGCTAGATGCCATCGCCATGGTGGTCATTTAAATAGTTAGGATTTGTTCAAATGATGTTGTCTTTTACCGCGGATGTATATAAATTGTAAATACGTTGTATATAAGTTTAATTTGGCCACCTGATTCAGTAGGTCAAAATATGTCATATTTGATTAATGGGTCCATGAGTTAGAGTAGTGTTTAATATAGTAGGTTATAGAATTAGGTAGCGTTGCTTATGACATATTTCCTATAGGCCGCTGGATCAGCAGCCCAAAGACTCCAAAAGGCTAAAGGTTCAAACTAGAGTAATATTTCCTACCACTGAAAACAACCGGTAGCGTGTGGTTGTGACCACCACCCACGCTCCGGCTAACAAAGACTTGCTTCCTTTCAATTTCCAGCGATATGGACAAACGGCAACACGACGCTGAATATACCTCCGTGTTCCACTCCACAAAGGCAGTCTCGGATATGCTGGCAAAACGTAACACAAAATAACAGGAGGTTGACTTCACCTCCGTGTCAATCCACAATAGCACGAGGCAAGGGTACCTCCGTGTTCAGCTCCTAGCTCCAAACAGAAAAGGCTCACAAATGTGCGGTCCTACCTGCCGCGGTGTCAGCGGAACCCTGACAAGATCGGACCTTCTTCAATAGGCGACCAGCAACTCGAAGAAACCCGGAAAACAAACAGAATAAGGCGCGCTGGCTCACGCGCGTGATAGCGTCATATACGTTTCAGGCCTGGAAGGTCATGGGAAATGTGGTTCCTAGCTCACCCGATCCCCGCCGGAACCAGGAAGTGATACTGAACCAAAAATCAGGTAGGCGCCTCTATGAATCCTGACATGGAGTGGTGAAGAGCGGAGTGTCATAGAGGGGAGTGGATTGTTGTAAAGTGGCATAGAGTGGAGGGGCATAGAGTGGAGTAGCATGTTGTAGAGTGGAGTAGCGTAGACTGGAGTGGCATAGTGTGGAGTATGCATGCAGTTGTAGTGCACTTCTGTTACAGACAACACATTTTCAATTGAAATGACCATTACATTTGCACAGCCATACAGGTTTACTTATTAAAGTATACAGTGCACAAATGATAATGTGGAGAATGTCATCACCTAGTGAACTATTACACATTTCAGCAGTGGAAAGATCAACCCGCACAATCACACCCACAGCATGTGGTCAGTATCAATCAATTCTAGTGGTGAGTGCTACAACAGACAACACTCCTGCTGCAGAAGAGTTTAGACAATGGAAATTACAACAGTATAATACAATATAATGTTTTATATTCAACTGGAGCACTCCAAAAAACAAATCAACCACGAAATTGCAAAAAGTATTGCAAAAATTCTCCTAAGTACGCTTGTGAGTTCAGAAGACCCTATGTGCCAGTTGTCATCCAAGCGTGTGATCCTTTAGTCAGCCTGGCTTTGTCAGCGACAGAAGAATGCTTATTGGCAGCTGAATTGATAGCTCTGTTAAAAGCAGCATGTATGAGGGATAAGGCATAAAGTAGCTCAGCTTGCAAGGTTTTTAGAGCCAAATTCAAATATTCATGTGCCCGGGCCTTACCTCTATCAAATATAGTAGTCCACAAGACGTTGCTTAGTGTGCCTCCTGGCTCTTTTAAAAATTTGTAGCAGGTTTTTCAGTAGGCACCAAAACTGGATAGGTTTTACCTCTGTAGCCCAAATTCTAGTCTTATTTGGGCTGGATAGGTATGTTGTTGAAGGCTGAACACCCTCCTGTAAGTACCAATAGATACATTATAAATTACTTTGTCTGCTCTGCCCCAGAGAGCTTCTGCTCCATATGCTACTGAGGGATCGAATTTTGATGCCATAACTTGTAGGGCTGGACTGGCTACCGGGCAGTTGTGTGTGCTGCCGTGCTGGGGGCTAATTTCGTTGATGGGGACCTGCGTGTGCAAAACGAAATTCGATTTGCTTTTTTTATTTCAAATCGCACGCAGGTCCCCATCAACGAAATAAGCCCCCACCACAGAGAAATTAGCCCCTAGCTCGGCAGCACACGCAACTGCCCGGTAGCCAGTCCGGCCCTGCTAACTTGTAGTAATGGATGGAGAGAACAACCTTTTGTTGTGTTCCTTAATGAGCAAAAGGCAGACATTAGGGTATTACTTTTTCTTAGCATCGAGTGATGGTGCATTTTGAAGGAGCCTCTTTAGTTATAGATTACCCCCAAATACTTATACTCTGTCACAGATTCCATGCTTGGGGCTTCCAGGTGGAATGATGGTGGTGGGCTTCTTGTGATGACTAGCATTGATTTGGTTTTCTTAAGATTGACTCGGAGCCCATGCTCTACCACGTAAGTTGCTGTGGTATTTATTAGCCTTTGCAGGCCAACCTTCGTGTAACTGACCAGTACTGATCAGTACTATGTCATTGGCATACAACATGTGGAAGGGATGAAAACCAGACAGTGTTGGGGCAAGCGAGTTTACTTTACTAAGATTTGTTGACAGATCTGCTAAGTACATGTTGAACAGGAACGGCACAAGGACGCATCCTTGCTTCAGGACGTTACTTGTGTATGTTTTCTCTGAAACACGGTACCAGAGCCCAGTCTTACCTGTGCCCAAGTGTTAGTATATAATAGTTGGATGACTTTGAGGAGCATTGGAGAGATTCCCCAGTTCGGAAGTTTGCACCAGAGAGTGTTGCGCTGTACCGCATCAAAAGCAGAGCGAAATTCCACAACCCAGAGGTGCAGATTCTGGGAGCAAGATAGTGCATAATCAATTAACAAAGTAAGCATTAAGATGTTTGTAATTGTTACTGCATTTTTAATAAACCAAGTTTGATTCACTGGAACTAGTGAATTTTCGGCTGTCCATTCGGTTAGTTCTGCCCCAACAAGTTTGACAAAGTATTTTGCCTCCCCGTCTAACAGAGAGATCAGCCTGTAGTTTTACGGTAAAGTCTTCTTACCAGCATTGCAGATTGGTGCAATGATCGACCCCACAGCTGCCAGGTAGAGCCTGATGGAGAAGGACGTAGTTATAGAGGTGACACAGTTGTTTGGCCCAGTATTGGGAATTTTCTTTAAAGATGGCTGTGGAAGGCCACTGGGGCCAGGGACTCCGTCACGTCGTCCTGAAGAGATTGCTTTCTTTGTATGTTATCTAAATTAATGATTTTATATAATAATTCCTATTTGCAAAGCGCAAACATAGCACCCCCTTAAGTGTTTCAAGGCACTGGGGGCTAGCCTGGTTGATGAGGTGTGTTAACCCGAAACCGGTCCCAGGATGCTTGACCGGTCCCAGGATGCTTGTTTCCAGTCCAGGGAAGACCTGACTTGTCAGTTTGGGCTGGACTTCCCATGAGACACAGGGTCAAGAATGATTTGCATATAGCTGGGTCTGAACTGGGGTGGCGAAGTGAGCAAAAGAACGATGATGGATTCAACCCAGATATGTGACTGTGGGTGAGTGTCTGAAAAGTTTTAGCACTCCGTCCATCATCTCCTTGTGTTTGTTTCTAGGGCAGATGCCACCTTTTTCAGAATGGTTAGGTAAAATGTTCAACAATAACTGTATGAAAAAAGAATTTGGAATATCAGAGGCTCTGGGAGTCTTTTTTGCAATGGGGTTAGCAGGCAATCTTTGTACGATTATGACTAAACTATATATGATTAACGTCTGGACGAGGATAAGCAATCTTACACATTTATTTATTGTTCTGCCAAGGTCTTCCATGATAAAATGTTTGGGATATTATGTATTGGAATTTGTGCGTCGGGCAAATGTTGCATGATTTATTGCTGTCACAAACTTTTCTTCCAATTTGTACCTTCATGCGTAAAAATAATAATAATAAATTAACAAACAATCTTCACCTGGGTGCAGAGATTTCCCTATAGTAAAGTATAGGGAAAAGTAAAGAAGTTTATTAACCCTGGAAACAATTTGTACATTTTATTTTTAATAATAATAATATTGTAAATTATTTTTATACATTTATTTTAAATGATTCAGCCCTAATAACTAAATGCTGGAATCAATCTTTAATTCATGTAAATATGTATAATTACTTTAAAATATTTTTCTCAACTTTCCCACCTGAACTAAAAACAGTGACTATTATTTTGGGGGCATTCATAATTATTAATAAAAGTGATGTACAGAATTACTTAAAAGTGATTTAATTATATTTTAATAGAATTTATGGTTATATCAATTCTGAAATTGAAAAAAGTCAATAAAATATATGCACTGCGGAGGAGCTACGGTCGCAACCAAGATAGGCTCCCGGCTCCGCTGACCTCCGTCCCCCGCCGGATCATCCTGACTCAAATCCTGAATTTCCATCCTGCCTCCGGATGTGTGAACCATTGTGTTCCATTTTGGCGCAATCCTGGGACTTTTTCCAGCTTTCTAGACAAAGTTACGTCGAGTTTTAATTTTGGGCCTACACCAGCTTGTGAGCCGGGGACTCGAGTACTGGCCCAGCCGGATTCCAGTTGAATAACAACGGCTGTGGGTGATCATCAGGGTCCGGTCCTCGGATGTGAAAAATTTTCGGGCCCGATTTTGACGGCGGTTGTTCCTCTTGCATACAATCGATGGAGGGTTGACGAGGCACACCAGTGTGCCGAGGGTGTGGGTCCCTTGCCCGGAGACCCGGTCTGACCCCCGCCGGTGTTTTCCGGGTCGGGCTCTACGCTTGGCACCGGAACCTCGGTGGTGTTTACTGTTCCCCCTATCTCGTTTTTATCTATGCTTGCCTATAGAGTTCTGTGTCTAATATGGGGACGCTTGGTTCTGGCGGGGGGGAGGAGGGGACCGGGGGCCCATATTGAGATGCTTCTCCTCCACTGTTTTCCTACTTTTAGGGATTAGTTAGCTGGGGCGACAGGCACACTGCTAGTGGGGTTAGGCTGTAGCCATCTGCAGGGGTGCAGGGTGGGGGGATGGTTTTTTTTGTTTTCGCTTATATTTTTGTTTCTATGGCCTTTTTCTTTTCCTTCCTTTTTTTTCTTCTTCTTATGCGAGAGGTGGGTGAATTATCCTGAGCTGCGCTGTTTCACATATCTGGGTGTCATGGGCTTTTTAATTATCCTGATTTTGTGGGTGGACAGGCCCTGAAGGCCTCAGCCTAGCGGGGTGGTGGATTGTTATGTTATTGCTCCTGCCAAATTTTCCCTAGTGTTGATGTCATGTAATTGTTTAATTGATATGTATCGCTTCAGTTTTTTTGCCTGTTCCCCACCGTAATGTGTGTCGTTGTATGATACCAGATATGTCCACTTCTTACTCTTGCTTTTCTTCAACTAATAAAAATATATTAAAAAAAATATATATATGCACTGTTTGTGTATATTTTTTAAACATTAAATTATAATTAATTATGTTTTGTAAACTATTTAAATAATGTCTGGCCATTCCCATCCTATTCAGGGGCTGGATGGTTTCCATTGGAGCAGGGTCAAGACTAATTTGTATATGGCTGGGTCCAAACCGAGGTGGCATGGTGTGCAAAATAACAATGGACTGGGATGAGACCCCCAAGTAATTACCAGTAGCTGAGTAAGATTTAAGCATTCCATCGGTCACTTTTTTTTAAACTTTAGTGTGTCATCCTAAGTTGGAGTGGTTTGCCCAAACGTGAGTCCCGTGCACACTGTGTCACTGGAATAAGGCTACACCTGGCTCCGATGCACCCTACTAGGGTGAAACTGGTCCTGGGTCGCTTGTATTCTGGTTCAGAATGTACCTGATCTGTTGGTTCAGGCTGGACCGTTCCCATTGGAGCAAGGTCAAGACTGATTTGCATGTTTGTGAATCTAAACTGAGGTGGCATGGTTTGCCCTCACTCACCTAGTGGATGACGTTTTAAAAATGCTGGACCAGAATGAATTGTCTCCTTATCCTCCTTGACTTATCGTCTGTGTTTGATATTGTCAAACATTACCACCTACTAAAACTACTTGAACAGAGGATGGGTTTATCATGGTCCGTCCTTTACTGGCTTACCTCATTCCTCCACAACAGAACCCAAAATGTCAAGGCTAATCAATCCCTTGTCCAAGCCCACTCCAGTCCCCATTGAGGTCACACAAGGATCCGCTCTCTTACCCATTCTCTTCAACCAATTCATGGAACCTCTAGCAGACACCTTGAAATCTTCTAACATCCTTTATCACATGTATGCAGATGACACTCCACAGTATCTGAAAATCTCCTCCCAAGATGACTTCATGTCCCTCAATACTATTCTACAAAAATACTCAGAACTGGCTTACTTGCAATCACCTCAAACTGAATGCCGCCAAAACGGAATTCCTCCTCATTACCCCCCAACAACAATTTCGAGATTGCCCTATAGATGAAGCATCTAACAGCCTTCAACTGCTCTCCTCACATCGTGGACTCTGCGAGATCTTTGGGAATTACCCTAGACAAATACCTGGACATGTAGACTCACATCAGCTCTGCCACCAAAGGAAGCTAAAACCCTTACTTTCAAAGGACGACTTTAAATCTGCAGTCCAAGCTCTCGTCCTGTCTAAACTTGACTATGGAAGTGTTACACTCACAGTCTTGCCTAGTTACAAGCTGGCCCCCTTTCAGGGCCTCCCTTTCCTTTGCTGCAAGTCTCATCATTGGAACAAAAAGAAACAAGCACATCTCCCTGGACCTGAAATCATTGAACTGGCTCCCTTATATGATGCAAGAAATCAATAACAATTGAGTGCATGATGCATAAAGCCTTCCATTTCAATACCCCTAGGTATTTGGCACAAAAACTAGAACTATTGGGTGGATGCAGAACATCGTGCAGTACCAGCTCCCTGCTTTCCATAAAAAGAAAACGTGTAACAGAGCCTTCTCAGGTATCGCCCTGAAAATTTGGAATTCTCTGCTTCTGGAAATCTGTTTGACTCCGTCTACCACCTCCTTCAAAAAAGAAGTGAAAACACTTCTGATGAACAAATTCTTGCCCGAAAATCACCTGTTACTTTCACAAACTTATCAATGACTAGGACTCATTTTCTCACCATGACCATTTTATTACTGACTTCCAATGGTGGTCAAACTTTTTCAACCTGTTAATCTCTTAGTTTTGCTCCATTTTCATATTTTTTGACTGTTTTCTCTTGTCTCCTACTCATCTTGTTCGTCCCCAATGTAAAGCACTCTGATACTCTCACGGGTCATGCTCGTGCTATAAATAGCTTTATAAATAAAAAAAATATGAATGACCTGTGATGCAGCCCGAACACTTACCAGTGGCTGAGATTAATTCAAGCATTCCATCCATCACTTTTTTGTATACTTTAGTGTGTCGCCCTAAGTGGAACGGGTATTCCCAGATGCGGCTGCTGTTCACAGGGTCACTGGAATCAGACTATACCTGGCTGATGAGCCCTAACTAGAGTGAAACTGGTTCTGGGTTGCTTATAATTTGTTTCAAGTAGGACTTTGCCTGGCAGTTCGGGCTAGTCTCACACTGAGTTGGCTTGGTGTGCAAAATAATGATGGATTGAGATGTCGCCTAGAGTAATTACCAGTGGCCGAGATTAATTCAAGCCTTCTACCCATCAAGTTTTTGTATAGCTTATTTTTAATGCAAGCAGCAAAGGAAAAAGTATGAACTCAGTATGAGGATTTAGGTTTGCAAGAAAACCACGGTTGAGGAAGATGAGATCTTTAGGCCAAGTATGTCTGAATTAACTAAAGGAGCAAAGGGCCTGGCTCAGACCGTTTCTGTTGACTCAGATGCAGACAAACCTATGCCAAGGCATACTGAAAATTGCTTACATACTATAGGTCACTCTGTGGAAAGGCTGGCATCTGTAACAACAACCATCTGCAGACGCACAGCAAATATGAAAGTTGATATGGTTTGCCACAGCTGAAATTAAAGTTCAAGCCTTGCACAAATGCTAATACACTTGAGGAAATACCGACAGCTAACACAGTCAACAAGTCTAATATGCCACCAGTGGATAGTGAATCGGCTTCAAGAGTTGGTAGTGAGTGTGTGAAAGCAGCCCCGGCCCGTGCAGGTAAGAGCGGTGGGGCCGGGTGGGGGGGATTTCAACAGATGACCACGGGAAACGTATTTATTAATTTAATTTTCCATCTTCATCGTCCGTCGAAATAATGCCTCACCACCCCACCGTTCTCACCTGCCCGGGCCACTGCTGTCTGAAAGCTGAGTAAGGAACTACAAGGTGGAGGGAAAACCAGTGTAGGCAGCTAGAGTGTAGTCAAACCCAATGCCCCAGAGAAAGAATGCCCATTATCAGTGGCAGCTCCCCCATTGAGGCATGGGGCGTTGCCCCACTGCTTTCTCGTAGTGCGAGAAGGCAGCAACATAAATGGTAATAACTACCATTTTATGTTTCTGCCTTCTCACATGGCGAGAATGCAGAAGTGCCTGGTTGAGTGTGGGTGGTCCTGCTCGAGGGCAGGGGGGGGAGTGGCTTCCCCACTGTTGTGCCTACTGACTGTTTGGGCAGCCTGAGGCCGCCCAAACAATCAGTATGAACAACAGTGGGGAAGCCACTCCCCCCCTGCCCTCGAGCAGGACCGCCCACTCTCCCATTTTCTCTATATATGCTGCATGCAGCAGCATACGTAGAGAAAATGGCCAGGGTGGGGCGTGCCCCGCTGCTCCTCCCCAATCACAACGCTGCCAGTGCGGCGTTGTGATTGATGGAGGGGAGGGAGGGAGGCTGCATTTCCTGCTGATGACAATGCAGGAATTTGAAGGCAGGACGGCGGGAATCGGGAGTCGGACCCATCCGGCAGCTGTGGTGGCAGGGGCGCAGGACGCTAAGTTAACTTTTATTTTTTGTATATTTTTAATTAAACAAACCCCTCCCGCCTCCCCCCATCCTGGGACAACCTCATTTCCACCCTCTCTCCCCCCCACACGCCCGTCGTGCCGGCCGCGACTGTTTATATAGCGCCCAATGCTTTGGGTTGCCTAATTTGTGAGTTTATTAAGAAGTTTAGTAGAGTGCTGCGTGTAAGTTGCTTCAGAGCCCTGCAGATGTGGGACAGTCAGTATTTTGCGACGGGGGAAAGGGAGAATCCGATTTCAGAAAGGGGGTCCCATTTCAGCATTATTCCGTTGCCAGTTGGTACACTCGCTGGCGGCTGGAGTTGCAGACCGAGACCATTGAGTGGTGCATTGGCTGCGGGGTGAAAGAGTCTGATGGTGGAAACCTGTGGAAATGTGAGACCGGTGCAGAGACTGATGCTTCACCATGTTTGCATAGCTTTGGGATTGCAGCGTTCCCACGATTGAAGGCTGCACTTGGCGAGTCTCTTTTCTTGGGTCATGGGATGCTGGAGTCAACATAGCCAGTGGTGCTTTGGCGCACAGTAGTGGTAGTGGATACGGTGTGGGTGCAATTGTAGATGCAATGAAGTGTCTTAGGGGAAATCAGTAGGACGAATTTCTTTGACATGCAGAGGTGTTTTCCCTTGGCATGCCAGATTGTGCCACAGCACTGAAGGGTGATTACTGGGGTGAGAGTTTCTTGTTGAATTCACCATTCCCTTGTCCCTGCTGTCTTTTACTTCATGCTCTTGGCTTTTACATTCATCAGTACTGCCTTGTGCTTTGTGCTGCTGTCTTTTCTACGTCATCACTGAATCCTATATACAGGTTATATGCTTTGTGTATTGAGCAAGTTTGTGGTGAAATGGAGAGTTTGTCTAGTACCACACAGACACTGAAACCGAGGTTTCCCCAGATTTTCCATTTTTGTACTATGCAGTTTGGTCGCTGGGTATGTGTCTTTCTCTAACATCAGGTTTTGGTGCTTTGTCCTGGGTTTTTGGAAGATGGGAGCAGAGTGACGGACAGGAGACACAGAGCGTCGCATTTTTCAGCGTGGGGAGAAGTGCTGGAATTCGGGGCTACTTCCCCATGTTTGGCAACAGTGGCCGCTAAGCCACATCGCCTCCAGTGCTTTTGGTCATGAACTCGAGACATGCAACTCTCCACCCCCTGCAATGACAACTATGCCATTAGTGAACTGGTGGGAGGATTGCTGTGGCGTTTTGTCTTTCATTCTTGGTGCATGAGGTTTGAGTTGGGTGGTAGTCAGGGTCTACAAGAGAGCTCTGTTTGTTTTAGGCTCAATAGTCAAAGAGGATCTCAGCCTGAGATGGGCATCTGGCTCGGACCTGCAATGGCTCGCTCACCATCTCCATTTTTAGGTCAGTATATGAGATGATTGTGCTGTGGAATGCTCCACTTGGCTCAATTTTTTTGCAAGCATTTTTTGGTCAGAGAGCCCCCTGATCCCCAAGCCCACCTCGAAGGGTTTCACTCGTTCTCTTCGTTGTCGTGCTCAGTCAAGGATTTTGTTTACGCCGCACTACTTTCTAGATTCACCAGCCGCCACTGCCCATTAGTAGGCCAAGATACAAATAGAATGTCAAAATAAATGTAAACACCTTGTTCATATTAATTCACAAAGAACTGAACAATGTTATTACTTTAAATTATGAACAGTTTGCTGATTGGCAAATTCTTGTTAAAACATTTCTCGTTATAAAAAAATGAATAAATATGTAAATAAGATATAAACTGTAACATAAAGTTTATGTCTGCATGTATGGTTCTCTCTGATGTACCTCAAAAGAAATTGTCACATCATTCCTGAAAGTGTGTCCTTCTGTTGGTCTTGCTGTATGTACCCGGTACTGGGCGTGGTTGTGGAAGGGTGTGGGTGTACTTTCAGATGGCTATATAGTACATCATAACACAAGCTGTGATTTTAATAGTAGGAGGAACATATTCCAGTGCAACCCCATTCTTGGGCAAGAAGCAAAATCTACCTTTCAGCAACCCAAATGTCATTCTAATAATGTTCTGCTTTGCTTGTGAGCAGCATTGTTCCTCCTTTTTTAAGGTACATGTGGCTTTAAGTATGGTGTATTATCCATGGCCGTAGGGCATACGCATTGTCACCTGGATTTGAAAGAAGGGTACTTAGATTGCGACTAAATTCACTCAAGATATCCCCGCTATACAGTGTTATTTCTGCAGCCTTAGCAAGTGGCCACCCATCTCCAGGCTCTCCTCTCGCTAGTCGGCCATGCAGTGCACAGTGACAAAAGATGTAGGAGTTGTGTGTGCTTCCTGGAAACCATGCAACTATCTTAGTGATAAGACATGTGGCTTTAAACACTACATGGATATTCCGGATATAGTGGCTCTTATGATTTCTCTAAATATGCTTACTTGCTGCGGTGGGGAGGGCATTGGGAGGCATGGGAGGGCATGGGTTCCATCCGCAGATATACTTGCATCTGGAAATTGTGCAACAGTATACCATTCCACCTTTGTGGCCTCTAATCCAGCCTGTATTAGGAAGGTTTATGTGGGAATTATTTAGGCCCTGATTTAGATCTTGGCTGACGAGTTACTTCGTCACAACAGAGACAAATATTTCGTCCGCCGAAATATAAATCCCATTATATCCTATGGGATTTATATTTTGGCGGACTGGATATCCGTCACCGTTTTACGGCATAACCCATCCGCCAAGATCTGAATCAGGCCCTTAGTTCCACTATTACATCAATGTTGTTTCTGAAAACCGGTTACAACGCGTTTCGTGATATGCCTCCTCCAGCTGTTATAGTATGTTGGTAATTGGCTGCACAAAACCTGTGTGTATGTGCGTACAGCCTTTCTACATTTAGTGCACTTAATTAGAAGGCACTGCAGCTAACCAGTCAGGTTTAGAATCACATACTTATTGAATATGATCTAGAATATACATTCTCCTTAGTTCCAACAGATTCACACTCTACCTGAAAATTCTCTCCTTCCTGCTTCTCTGCTGTGGTCCTGGGATTTACATTCGTCTAGCTATTGCATATACTAATTCCATTATGAATGTTTGCAATGCATATTGTGTGACTCTTTATACTGTGCATCTGGTTGCAATCTACTTCCATTCAAAGGCAAACTTTATATGCATTTTGCAGCTTTGTGACTTTTCCAAATTTCCTAATGTTTATGACATTTTGAAATTGCTACTTTGGAATCACTATTTTCTGTCACAAGTTTAGGATTAGGTACATGGTCACAACAGTGTGCTATGTTTTTTCATCTTGGATTTGCAACCCCCTGCAGTTATCAATTCACTGTCATCCAGGTTTGATGTAAAAGGAAAAGAAAAAGTCGACGTTTCGACCAGCAAACTGAGCGTTTTGGAGATCGGGTCTTCTTCAGGACCAAGAAGTGTATTGGGTACCATAGGCACAGAGTTGGCTATGGTGGACTGATATAGCAGTAGGAAGGTTCAAACGTAACCTATGGCTCTGGCAAGCGTCAATGCATCTGACAGCTAACCGTAACCCAATACAAGGACATTTTTAAACGAGCCTTGCAGGCCCACATCTCTAATCTTCCAGCACGAAGGAATCTTGCTGTTGCCCCCCCCCCCCACTTCTTGGTCCTGCGGAAGACCCCATCTCCAAGACGCTCAGTTTGCTGGTCCCATAGGGGTCGAAACATCGGCTTTTTCTTTTTCTTTTTACATAAAACCTGGATGACAGTGAATTGATAACTGCATCTGTTGTTTATGTTTTTACATTAATCATGTTTGCTAGAAATATGGCAGGATAGGTTTTTCAAAACTGAATGTCGATGTATATACATGCACCACCTTCCCTTTGCACACCACTTGCACTGATCCCAATTTTCGCACCTGTCACTTCACGTTATATGCACCCGGTTTATCAACAATGTATAATGTGATATACAGTTTATCTTGGTAACCGTTGATCTATTGACAACCTTTGTCCATTTGTTTAAATCACAGGCATTTATCGTATATGCTTTTTTGGTGTTGTCCATTTCCATTCTCATTGACTATGTATTGGTTGTTGATACATTGTGAATAATTTCCACTGTCACCATTCCTTTGTGTACCGCTGTTTACCCGAGTCCAGTGGTCTTTCGGGTTACCCCATTGAAACATAACTACATAACACCTGTGGCCACCCATTCAAGGTCATAGGGCGGTTTGGAAAGGGATGGGGCAGCCCCTGCTACGGTGGTGAAGATTAGGAGTGTAGTCACCAATGTCAACACCATGAGACCTGATGGGTGCAGTTACGTGCAGGAGGAACATCTGGGACAGATTATTCAACTTCTAACATAAGAGCCTAGATTGAGATCCAGAGGGCCCAAAATGATCTCCTGGAGCATCACGTGAGTGTCCACACTTTACATTCTGTGGTGGTACAGGATGGTGTCAGGATATTGTCTGCAGCCGTGTCTCATTTAGCCACCACTTTCCATGGTCAAACACCAACTGCTGACAGTTTCTTCCCAGAAATATCTATAGCTGGCAGCTCCACAGTATTGAAAAAACAGGGAGTCACCTGTTACCATCCCCCCTGTTGATAGTCAGGGCACTTCATAGACCCTTAGGAGGGATTGTTTATCAGGAGCAGTTGAGGACAACACCAAAGAACCTACCACCAAAAGATATAAAAACTGATGTCCCAATGTGAGGATCTGGACTATTCACTTTATCCACCTTATGTCCACCCATTTCGCACCCACTCATGAACTGTTGCCTGGAAAAGGACTCTAAGAAACTGGTGACGTATTGTTAATTTCTCATTAAATATACAAGTTAACTTATTTTCATAATCTGAAATGTATGATTTTTTAAGCTATAAATAAATAAAATAATGATGAAAAATTAGTGTTATAGACTTTTTCTCATCAAATGATTCAAAAGTGACATTATTGTTTTATGAAAACATAAATACGTCTCTTTGAATTTTTTGCAAATCATTTAGTAGACACACAATACACATTTCATAACACATAACACAAAATTGTAATTATTGTTATCTCAGTATGTTCATCTATAATGGTTTGCAACATTTACATTTTAAGTAAAAGGTGTAGTACATCCAAATACGCAGCAGAGGAGAATGGAACATCAATAATGTGTACAAATGTACAAATCATACATAAAAAGACACAATATGATGAAGAATAGTCCGTACGAAAAAAAAGTTGAAAAGGACGTTTATTTAATTTCACTTTGCTGCTGGCTAAAATATGCAACACATAGCTTGGTTTAGCCCAAAGGTCCCTAAGATATTAAGCTTGTTAAAGACCTGGGTGAAATGGTTTGCAGCCAAAGAAATAAGAATGAATTTTTTTTATTTTAGACAAGATGTTGACCTAGCTGAAGTTGTCGAGATTTTGTATGCGTTAACTAGAAACTTGAGATTTCCTCTAGTCGAACACCCGCAGTAATCAGTGTGACTATCAGATATGCAAAACTGTTGTTATGCCAGGAAACTGATGTTGTCTGTATATAACAAAGAAGCTGCTATGTACGCATTACCCACTACAGAATGTAAAAATACCTCACTCTTGACTGTAGACAAGTACAAAGTGTTAAACATGTAAAAACTCCAATAAACAGATTAAAAAAAAGTCTGATAGCAGATATGTACAAATGTGAATGTTGGGCATGAGCTAGGAGTCTATACCATGTGCGGAAAATTGATGTCAATAATACTTCAAAATAAAGATACTTAGGGGTCCATTACGATGTCGGGCGGTTTGCCTCCGCCAGGCTGGCGGTGGCCACCGCCGGCCTGGCGGAGGCAAACCGCCTGACATCGCAAGCCCAAATCCCCTCCGCCAGGTTAGGATGGCGGAGGGGAAGGCGGCGGTGAAAAACACCGCCCACCTGTTTTCCGCCCCGGTCGTCTTCCGGCCGGGGCGGAAAACCTGTAACATGGTGGCGGTGTCTGTAAGACACCGCCCGCCATACTACAATGGGCTGTGAGGCAAGCCTTTCCGTGGCGGCAATGCCGCCACGGAAAGACAGGCGGTCTTCACTCTGGGGCCCCCCTGCGGGCCCCCAGAGTGAAGGACAGCAGGGGGGTGCACATGGGGGGTACCTGTGGCACCCCCCTGCATTTGCATAATGAAAGCGGCAGGCACCACGCGGTGCCTGCCGCCTTCATTATGCAAATGGTGAAAAGCATTTTCAGCATTGTGGCGGGGCATGCAGAGAGCACCGCCCGCCACAATGCTGTAAATACAAGATGTGCCCGCCACTATGGCGGGCACATCCTAATCTCACCCCCGGGACCCCCGCCCTTATGGCGGGCGGTCCCATTCCCCACTATGGTGACGGGCGGACAAAGTCCGCCCTTCATCATAATGACCCTCTTATTTTTTGTTTTTGTTTCGTATAGCGCGAACTAGAATGAAGGTATCAGAGCGCTTTGCATGAGCATTTAATACAGAATGGGAAAATAAAATTTTACATGGTGAAGAGAGGTGCCCAGTAGGCTGCCATTCGGCAGCCGTGCACCCACGGGGTCCCTGCTGGGGGCCCCCAAAGTTGTTTCCCAATGCCTTTTTTGTGCCGGAAAGGCTGGCACCAAAAGGCAGTGGGAAACTGCCATTGCACTCCCCCTGGCCGGAAAGAGCCAGCCGGGGGAGTACTGAAGGGTTTCCGGAGGGCGGAAGGGCTCTCCGAGCTCATCGGAAGGCACCCGGAAGACCGAGTCGGATTCCTTTCCGACCAAGCCCATCGGAATGGCTCGGTCGAAAAGGAATCAGAATGGGCAAGTCCGATGCGGTTAGGATGGCTCTGATGGCGGGTCCGAGCCATTCCTAACCGCATCAGAATCGGCCCCTGAGTCTTAGGGGCCCATTAGGATGGCGGGCGGATTGCCCCCGCCAGGCTGGCTGGAGACACCGCCGGCCTGGTGGGGGCAATCCGCCCGCCATCCACACCTGAATTCACCCCCGCCATATTAGTATGGCGGGGGGGACCGCGGCGGACGGAAATACAGTCCGCCGCTTTTCCGCCCCAGTCGCCTTGTGGCCGAGGCGGAAAAGGATTAATATGGTGGCGGTGTCTATTAGACACCGCCAGCCATATTATGATGGGCTTGGTGAGATGCCTTTCCGTGGCGGCAAGGCTTGCGGTCTTCACTCTGGGGGCCCCCTGCGGGCCCCCAGAGTGAAGGAGAGGTGGGGGTGCACACGGGGGGTACCTGTGGTACCCCCCAGCATTTGCATACATGAAGCAGCAGGTACCGCGCGGTGCCTGCTGCTTCGTGTATGCAAATGCATGCATGCATTTTTAACATTGTGGCGGGCGGTGCAGAGAGCACCGCCCGCCACAATGTTAAAAATGAGGGATCCTAATCATAAGGACCCTATCCCTTAAGGCGGGCGGTCTTTTTTTCCGAAGGGATGGCGGGCGGACAAAGTCCGTCCGTCATCATAATGGGGGCCTTAATCTTTGTTACAAAGGTTACAGCCTTTTATGAATTTCCCAGTAGATGGACCATATCAACGCTTTGTTGAGAGTTCAAAGAAGAGATGGACAGTGCTCCTGGACGGAATCACATGGCTTCCAGAGGGTTACCTAGCGCTCTCATCCACTCATTGCCAACACGTTAAAAGTTGACCTTTACATAGAAGCAGGAGAGCGCTAGTGTGATGTTGTTAGGCTGTCGTAGAGTCGCTCATTGACCCTGAACTTTGCCTGCTACAATTAGATACTCTGCCTGCTAGAGATTTAAGTTGTTCATAGTCCTTCGAGGAACACAGTTGTCTCCCCTTCATGGTGGCTCTGATACAACTCAGCTTTCTCTAGAAATGCCAGCGTCTGCACGTGCACTTGTGCATGGAAGCTAACTTCACCAAGTGAGAAAAGCCTCCATAGCAGAACAGATGCCGTGATGTATTAAACATTTGGCCAGGTGCTTGTGTGACAAAAGCAAAGCAAAGAGACATACAAATTACTGTCAATCAACTTTTGCACATAAATTACAGGTGATAAACGTTTGCGCAATAAATATATATATATATTTTTTAATATTTTATTTCCACAGTTCAGTAATAATAAATAAACAAACACAAGTCAAAATTACATCCATAATAATACAAAAAGAGCTAATAAAGATGATGTAGAAAGTCAGAGCATTAAGCAAAGTAGAAAACCATAAATCATACATTCATATGAGCAACGAAAAGCTCCC
Organism: Lissotriton helveticus; assembly: GCF_964261635.1. Lineage (NCBI taxonomy): Eukaryota > Metazoa > Chordata > Amphibia > Caudata > Salamandridae > Lissotriton > Lissotriton helveticus. The sequence goes on along the minus strand of NC_136068.1, from coordinate 181,788,367 downwards.
TTATATTCGTTCCTAATTTACGTTTCCTTTCCCCCTCTATTGAATATAAACTTAATTCTAGATTAGCTAATCGATACATTTTAGCCCTCCAGACCACGAAACTTGGTGGTTCGGGGCGTAACCAGTCCCCCGCAATACATAAACGAGCAGTAGTCATTACTACAAACAATAGAAATCGATGTTTATAAAAAACACTCCCTCTTGTGACTAGTCACCCCATCCCTAAGAGCATTAAGGCCGGAGTAATATTAAGTGTAGACCCAAGAATAATAGATAAAAAAAATTCAATATCATTTAAGAACTTGTTCAATTTAACACAGCTAAAAAGAATATGCACAATGTCAGCATTGTCGTCCCCACAACGAAAACATTTACCATCAAAATGGTCACCCCACTTATGCATGCGTGCTGGGGTGTAATATAATCTAAATAAAGTGTAAAAAAATGTTACTTTTAAGTTTGCGGATAGGAAAACTTCCTTTGATCTTGCAAGTGCATCTTCTATTGATACATCACTTTCAATTTCTCCCAGTGTCGATGACCATTGTAAATTATGTTTCTCCAAATCATCCTTTTTAAATGAGATCAATATTTTGTACAGCACACCTATTTTGCTCTGAGATTTAATAGCCTCAATCAGGGGATTTGAGATCAAATTTAGTTTTCTATGTAACAAAAAATCCTGTATTTGAAGAAACTTAAAAAAACTGTGACTGCGGTAAATTATATAACTTAGCCAGGTCTGCATATTGTTTGATAAGTCCCCCCTGGTCATATAAATCTCCTAGCTGGAGTACACCCTTATCTCGCCAACCGACAGCCACCCTATCACAAAATATTGTTGGGAGCAATTTTGTCGCATTCATCGGAGTATAATAAGAAAGAGCTTCTAAATCAATTAATTTACTACTTTCCTCCATTTTTTTATGGCTGCATCCAAAATCTTGAACCTAGTCTTTTTATAGTAACTCCCTTCAATTTCCTGAAATAAACTACGATTAGCTTCTGTTCCTAATACTAAACAGAACTGGTTATTACTGTGATGCTCCCATCCGCTCCACACAATAATACACCCATTTTTTGTAGAAAACAAACATAATAATACAAGACGAAATCAGGTACTGCTAATCCACCCCTTGCAGTTGGAAGTGACATAAATCTCATGGCTCTACGAGGTTTCCCGGGGGCCTATAAAAATTTGGAGCAAAGTGCCTGTAGCTTCTGCAATTGAGATGACGATATTTCTAAAGGTATAGCTCTGAATAAATATAATACCCGCGGAAGAATATTCATGTTTAAGATGTTCGCTCGACCAATCAGAGTAAAATGTAGCCTACCCCATCTCTCCAAAGAATCTGCAATGTGCGCAATAAATATTATTGAGATGTTCCACAAGACCTGTATTTCTTCCTAAAGGGCTACAAGTAGCTCCCAAGCTGGCCATGTGTAAATTACTATTCATAAATTGAACCTTGTATCAAACTCATTTAAAAAAAAATTTTTTATTTGAATGCTCATCTCTTGACTTGTAATTTCTTTGTACAGTTTATATTTCGCAATTAAATTGTACATAAAAAGATATGTGAGTACATACAATATATACAGTGTTGTACAATATGCTCCAATATGTAGTACCGATTCTTTGATCACTCAATTGAATTTTAACTAAGATATGATATGGATACATAAATTATGCACATTACTATACAGTTTGGTCCAATATGTGGTGCTGGTTCTTTAATTAATTCTTTTCATTTCATATTCGGAAGCTATTACAAGAACATTTCCAACTAAAGAACACATAAGAGCTAAACTCTATACGTAAGCAATATTTCAAAAAGACGGTACCTCATACAAATCTCATACCCCCATATATTCAACTCGACTCTCTCCTCACACACATACACATTCATTCACTCACTGTGAACATTCATACCTATCTCAACCTATAGATACAATCACTATCCGGAGACAAGGGGAAAAGTTGCTATTTTTTCCAGCCTTTGCTGTGTTGTAGGTTGGAATCTTATGTACTCCAGTCTACGTACGTAACACGTTTCGGTGGAAAATCTATTGAAAATCCTCCTTCTTCAGGTCCTCCTGAAGTAACAACTCAGGAATGGTGGAACAACATAAGGGGTATCTTAAAGGTCTTCGATTTTCCTACTGAAACTCTTAAAAGATCCAGTTTGCAAAAGCAGTTGTTATTCTAAAAAATGTTGTTGTAATCTGCTTGTGTTTTAAAAAAATGATATATATATCCAGTAAGATACATACTAGGCGTTCTTTTTCTGTTGCGGTAATGACTTGGATTGCTTGTGTGAGATTCCAAAAAGGCCCTGCATGTGGCTGTCATGAGATCCTAATGGCATAGAGATCAAAATCCCGGCCACCCGATTGCACAGACGGGCTCCAACTGGTCAAACGTTTACGCACAAGCATTTTCTGCCCTAAAAGTCTCCCTGAGTCTATTGTAACATGCAGAGTGAAACCCCAGATAATAAATTCAAAGTGGATTTTACAGCATAGGAGCTATGCAAACACCCATATAAGTGACTGCAAACCTATATCTTCTAAAGTCATTCAAAGTAGTGCTAGTAGAGTTGAGTCGAATATCAGCAACCAATGAAAACAGGCACAATGGACAAAAGTTACAGGGGTTGACATTGCAGGATTTTTTTATGAGTACTACATTCAACAGTTCTGAAATTTGTACATCTCACGTGACTTACGCTTGGGCAGTTTCCTGCAATAATACTTGAAATAAAGGATATGCAACGAGGATATGCGCGAGATACCCCATGATAGACTTTGCACCATGGGACAACATAAAATCACCTTTACCATCATTTGAGAGTGGTGTTATTTGCATTTGCTTGTTGGGTGACCTAATCGGTGCAAGCAGGGTTGGACTGGGACAAAAAATAGGCCTGAGCACCAAAATAAAAGTTCGCGAATCAGTTAGCCCCACTTTTGCAAACCAGGGCAGTTTTGAACTTGTAAAGACAAGCTGTATACGTGTTTTGCAAGATATGGATGACTGTATGCATTAGTGCTTGCTGCAGGCACAGTTTGTGGTACAAATAGAGAAAAAACAAACCAGTCCATAAAACAGGCCCACAAACAGCCAAATAACGGCTCACACACACACCGACCTGTCAGGCCAGCCATTGGGGGCACTGCCAGATTGCCCTATAGGCCAGTTCAACCATGTGTAAAAGAGACATTGTAAATATGAGTCTATACGATATTTGGCAGTTGCAATGCAGCTCATTTTCACGCAGGCTTGCTCAAATCTTACTAAATGTGCCCCAGAGACTTTAGTGGGGTACATTTTTTAGGCAGAATATTAGTGCAAACACGCTTTGTTTCAGTGGAAGGCGTAAGTATCTTTGGCCTGATACAAAGTGACTACACAATGCAAACAGGCTTAGGCATGACTTTCAAATTACTTTCTAATGTTGTGAGATCTATGCCTCGAAAATGCTCCAGGTCACATTGTTAGTCTGAGCGAAACAGGTGTCGGCTGTCTAATTGTTAACTGTTATAATTAAAGACCAGATTAAATCACAATACATTTTCTTAAGGATTGTATCTTTTGAGAACACTGAGCAAGATTCATTGTCAAGACCCGTGCCATGCGTCAATATATGCAAACGTACTTATCAACTACTGGGTGGGGAGGTCATTCTCAGTTATACGATTGGTTCTAGAATGAGTACTCGCTACAGACCTCTTCCTGTTTCTTTGAATTCTATGTCTACTGCAGGCAATGGCATAGCTAGACCTTTTGCCGCCCGTGGCGGTCCAAGCGTTTGCCACCCGCAGCGGGGCATGTACGAGCAGGTGCTGGCAATTCCTGCGTTTGCCACCCCGCGACGGTCGCAGGTAAGAGCGGGGGGGAGACCACCGCTCCCAAAACTTGTGCTCCCCGGTCCGATTGCCCCCCGCCCCTTGCTACGCCACTGATCGCAGGTAATATTTTGGGTGACCTAGCCCACATAGTTTCTGCACTACCTTGAGAATTTGTTGCTTTCTTGAATGTTTACCTGATGTTCGACAAAGATGTGTCGCTTCCCTGTTACGTCATTGACTATCCTTTGGAGCACGGTTCACTCTTTTCTGAAGACTCAATCATACAAGTTCAGCAAGGGCTGTGATCTGCTCTTCCTGAGCCTGAACAAACCTTACTATATTTAAAGGTAGAGCAAGACCCTGACAGGCCCTCACTGCCATTTGTAGACTCAGAAAGAAATGAATGAGTGAATGATTTTTCATGCATATCACACCCTGCCAAATGAATGGCCTCTAGGCACCTGGGAGATTTCCAGATATGGATCCAGTGCTTGTGAAAGGTGCTGGATTGAGAGCACTAGAGCCTGAAGTCTTCCCCAGAAGAGGGAGCCGCTCACACTGCCCCGTGCATCAAACCTGCTCAGGAGACAGTTCACACTCTGTGGACATAAACACTGGGCCTCTCTGCAGAGACTGCCAACAGAACAGTGATAATCCCTGCACAGTATTAACCAGTAGTCTTCCATTGCTTGACAGTGGGGGCCTCTGCAGGGAGTGTCTGTAGTTTCAGGCTACACCCTGGTTTAAAAGTTGCTTAGCACTATGTCAACAGAAATATGTCTGGCGAAGAGGACGCTCTACCAGTCTGGCTGGTTGAAGAGTGAATCCTGCCAGACTTTTGTTGTTGATAATCACATGATCCCACGTCAACTTCAATTCAAGGTTACTGAGTGAGTGGGGTTGTATTTATCCCTGACACCAGATCTCTTTTACAATATTATTATACTCAGTGGCATAGCTAGACCTTGTGCTGCCCGTGGCAGTCCCTGCGTTTGCTGCCCGCGGCAGCAGCATGCAGGACTGGGGGGACTTGGGGTGCTACAGATTCCGGCAATGGCCGCCCCGTGACCGCTGCAGGTAAGAGGGGGTGCCACCCCCAATACTCATGCCGCCTAGGGTGGACCGCCCTTCAAATTTCCCCTTGCTATGCCACTGATTATATTCAGGGCTGGCTTTAGGGCAGTGCGACTGGTGCGGTCGCACTGGGTGCTGACCTGTGACCTATAGGTGTGGCACGGTATACTCAGACATGAGTCCCTTTCTCCTCTGTTCATCACCACCCCCTTTTCTGTATCGTTTTTGGCCACTATAGGTGTGGCAGGGTATACTCAGACATGAGTCCCTTTCTCCTCTGTTCATCACCACCCCCTTTTCTGTATCGACCTGTGAAGGGGGCGCTGGCCTCAGGGGTGAGGCGCTGTTTTTAGCTATAACTTATGACTGGCGAGATGAGGGTCACTTTATATTATTTTTTGCCACTTACATAGAGCACAATCGGCCATTTTGGCGGCTTTACAGCGTGTTCAGTGATCTCAGATAACTTTCCAAAGACCCCAGCCTGGACTCTGAGGCCCTGATTACAGGTGGGTCAGTGAATTCTGACTTCTGAGTAAACACCTGTTTGGGCAGTGGTCAGAATTATTAGCTGAAAGTTCTAATTATCAAATGGATTCAATACCTCAACCATCGTAAAATGTTGGCAGCTAAAACTTATTAAAATTTATCAGGTGAAATATGTGAGTGATATACCATAACATGTAGATTGTTTTTTGCCTAAAACACATAAATCTGCATGTTATTTCACAAAACTCACAATAGGCGCTAGTTATCACACTAGATACAGAGGAGCCAAAGAGGAAAACATATCAAGGGCGCCCTCCACTCAACTAATCACATTATACACAAAACTCCTTGCTATGGCACACACATCAAATCATCCTTCTTATGCAGATTTTCAGGATCCACTTCATCTCTATCTAAGATAGTGCTATCTCTAGTGTACATCTAAAGAAACATCCCAGTGTGTGATTACTGTAAAAATAAAAAAAATAAAAAAAAGTTGGGTGCCGATGGAAATATAGAGTGCAGCTATAAAACACCCTTAGAAGAAAAACATAGGGAGTGCCTTATGTAAGCAACCACCAGGTAGCGATTGGCAGGTTCTCAACAAATTGCTCACTATATCATCATCGGCATCTCTCCTATGTATGGGAAGGAACCAACAGCCCAACAAGTGTCTAAGAATGGTGTGTGTGTATTTGTGTTGTAACCTATCTGCTTTTATTGTGTGAACAGCACATCTCAACACCCCTTACCCCCCCCCCACCTCCTAGTTAGTTATCGCACCCCATAAATAACATTCCCCGGGATACTATTACATATGAGGTGTGATAAATAGCACCTTCTCATGGAATCAAGGCCTGAATAGGTTTTTATTTTATTTACTTGCAGGTTTTCTACAGTGCAGACCAGGCATCAAATGCTTGGGAGGGTATACAGGAACAGCCTTTTTTTATTACAAATAGCTTGAGGTCAGTGCATAGGGGCCCTGATTTTGAATGTGTGGGAGGGAGTGTGCAATTTATCACAGCCAATAAAATAATCTCTTTAGGGTTTGGAATTTATCCGGTGCAACTGGTTGCAAGAATTCCGATTTTAAGGGACTAAGATGCGGATTTTGGTGCTCACCGCATCAAAATGTGCATATTATGGTAAATAAAATATTTAATATAATATTAAATTCCAGCAGGTCTGACCTGCCCAAATTGAATTAAGGGTGAGAACTTTAATGAACCCAGTAATTGATGATTCGGTAAAGTCCATAAAAATCGGAATTCCGACCATAGTGTCACTGGCACCATCCAGAAACATCATACAACAAATAAAGGATTAAGGGCCATATGTATCATACTACCGTTTTGCGAATTCCAAATAGCGAATTTTAAGGAATCGCTATTTGGAATTCGCAAAACGGTATGTATGTACAAAATCGCTATTAAATAGCGATTCTTTACCATTCCTAATTTGCGATTAGCAAATTGCTAATCGCAAATTACCCATTCATTTCTATGGGCCAGGAGGCCCATAGGAATGAAGGTGCAATTTGCGATTAGCAATTAGCTAATCGCAAATTAGGAATTTCTTCAAGGGTGCAGGGGTGTCTCAAGAACACCCTGCTGCACCCCTGAAAAAGACATTTGGGGGCATATGGCGCACATACATGCCCTAAGGGCATGTATGGGCGTCATATGGCACCTTTTGTTTTTTGGAAAAAAGCTTTTTGAAAAGAATTCTCAAATTACCACCAACTAGAAGTTGGTGGTAATTTGCGAATCCTTAATGGCATTTTTTGAATATTTTTTGTTTGATACATTGCATTTAAGGAATCGCAAAATTTGCGATTCCTTAAGTGCAATCGCAAAATAAGGAATTGCAAATTTTGCTATTCTTTATTTTGCATCAAACATGTTTGATACATGCCATTTGTCAAATTAGCATTCGCAAAGGCCGAAATTCGCAGAATTTCGGCCTTTGCGAATGCTAATTAGCTTGATACATATGGCCCTAATACCCTTCAAAAATAGGGAGACCGCTTCTAGCAGGTGCAGAGGATCACAAGATGTGTCTGCAGAAAGACATGTACAGCAATTCATATGTAGCAGTGTATTGTAATGAACCAGGATCACTTCACAGGTAGACACAGAAAACAGGAAATTAACGAAAGCTAAAGTAGTGCCTGAGGAGTGGACATAAATTACAGTTGTGCATACCACACACAGAAAGAATCTGAAATTGACACCGTGCAATATCATCTGAGGATTTACTGGTTATTTTGGAAGTGTGAATAAAGCTCCACCAATACAGAGATGCAAGGCATGCCTGCTTCACAGGGCCAGAGTGAGCTCACTCAATAATGTGGCGTAATGACCAGAGCTGCCGACCTTGGAGTAGGGGAACCAGGTTCGAGTCTCCACGTCAACTCTACATCCTGTGATTCTGGGCAAATCACTTCATCTCCCCGTGCCTACCAAGAAATGAATTTGTTCTTGTGTAATGTAACTGGTGCTCATGTAAAGCGCTCCAATATCTTTGGGTCGGGTTTTCAAAAAAATGATCCTGTCTCAGTCAAGGCATGTTTGAATTGTTGTTTGGGGTGAGATGGTGCTCTTTCCTCGGGGGTAAGAAGGAGGTGATTTCGGGACTGATCCAGGGTTTTCAATTTCATAGTTTAGGTAATCTCTGGACCCAAATGATTTTTTCTTCTAGCAAAGCGAGTCCTCCCCGTAATATTTGACTTTAATATTTTGATAGGTACGTTGGCATGTAACCCTCACCTTGGAATGTGAATGCACCTTCACGGACAAGGAGTGGAGCGATATCCAGCACCACACCCGTGCCTCTGCCCGGAATACTTCCAGTAAAGGGATGTTCTTGAAGATCGTCAACTATTGGTATTTTTACTCCAGCCAGGGTTGCCCAACGGAATGCGAGTAAGGGCAGCACATGCTGCTGACACAGCGAGCAGGGAGGCACTCTTACACATCTGCTTTGGCAATACCCCAAACTCGGCTTGTTCTGGAATGAGGTACTAGCTGCGGTGAATGACATATTTGAACTGACATTCCCAGGTTCCCTAGCGATGTTTTACTGGGCCTCCCTAATCCCTTGACATACCCTCTGGAGTCCAGAAGGGGCCAGGCTCTTACTTTGACAATGGGAGTCGCAAAGCAGCTCTTACCTGCACGATGGGGCATAGTGCCTATATAGGCAACACCCCCCACCTTTGCAAAACTTAGCATGCACAATGGAATAAATAATTACACAACACAATTTTTTGTTGGGGAAAAAGTTGCTGCAGGTATATTCCATACAAAAGTATGCAACATGGTGGGTTCACTTACGGGGTGCCAGGCTCTTACTTTGACACTGGGAGACGCAAAGCAGCTCTTACCTTTAAGATGGGGCATAGAGGGGATACCCACGCATCTTATTTGCACTATGACTGGTGTCTTGTTTTCCCCTTCACCCCTCATATTTAGCCTGGTACCCAACCCACCCCATTATTTTATGTTTAATCATACTCCTCGTTTTTAGCCCGCAGGCGACTGATGTTGATGATTCCCCACTGGCCGGTGGATGTAGGTGGGCTGCTGTTGTATCCCTATTGCACTATTGATAACAATAAAAAAGATCTTAAACTTCAATGTGACCACGACCTGCTTACTCTACAATTTGGGTAATCAGGGTAAGAATAGACACAAACTGGAACAGTATTTATGTCTTTTGTCCAGCCAGACAGGAATTTATTTGGCGATGCACGCAATCAGAAAGTAATGTCAAGGGGGCACAGCCCGTGACCCACAGTGAACAAGACAAAACAACAAGTATAGGCAAGAACGAGCAAATCGGTCTGTATACTTATAATCAGTGAACAGACTTGATTGTAGTTTGAGTGACCATTGTACATAGTATTCACAAGCATATTCAGTACATATGATCCTATTGTGTCGACGACGTTTCGATGCCGAAAAACAAGATAAATGGCATCATCTTCAGGACAAATATATATAAAAAAAATGTTTGTCTTGGAATTATAAATAATTGCCTTTCATGCTGCATACAAATGACATTAGTGGGGAAAAAAATGAGGGAGAGAAGGGAAAAAACCACAATGTAATTACGTGGCCAGGCATGTTTAAAACAAAAAACACACGGTGGTGCATTTTACTATTTGCACATCAAGGACCGTTCTTTGCTGGCATGCTTAGTGCTGGAGCAACGATGTCAAACTGTGCACTTAAACATCGGTGCAGTGAGTTCGGCGCAGACGGCGAAAAAGGAAGGAGAGGTGATGGCGCAGTGCGAAATGGTGTTGGAATTAAAAAGCCCGAGTTCCAAATGGGAACCAGTTTAGAGATGGGGCGATTAAAAAAACAAAACGTTGCATATGGCGCAGTGCGAGACAGTATCCAGAATAGAAGTGAGAGGGTCCAGAGTGACTGATGCATTAAAGATGACTAAACAGTGTTGGATACAGGGCTGTCTATACAGGGAGCAGTTTTATGTAACCGGCATGGTGACATATGAAGGTATTATCACAGCAGATCCTTACCAGGTATACAATTGTCTATACAGTGAGCAGTATTGTGTGAACGGCGCTGTGGCATTCGGGGAGAAAGTTAATATCAAGGCTAGTCCTTAAGGCGTGGACAATTATCTCTACAGTGAGCAAGTTTGTGTAAATGGTGCGGTGATAATAGAGGAGAAGGGTATTACCAAGACAGATCTTTAGGCGGGGAGGTAGTACAGGTCGAGAGATGTGGATCGATTTGGACCTATGGAGAAGGTGGCCTGGATAAGTATTGTGCAGTCATGGTAAATTGAGCGTTAGAAAAATGAGCAGAGAATAGTTACCAATGATAGCGGAAAACCAGGGAGACCGGGAAGGTGAACCGCTGCTACATCTACTATAGGCGCTCAGGATCCTCTCAAAGCATAAAGAGGGATTAACCTTGGAAAATGACAGAGGAGGAAAAAATACCCCCCTGCCATCAAAGGCGAGCCTTAACAAAGCCTGAGTATTGCAAGACAAGTGTAGTGAAAAGCAAAGCACGGCACACCATTCATTAAATTCTCTGATGAAATACAGAGTTGAAGTTGAGGTTCATCATCTATTGTGACCCCAGGGATACTCATCTGGTACCCGTAAGATTGTAATAAATAAGAAAAAGAAGATTTGATGTTTTTAAACCATACTGTCCTGAGGAAGGTGTTCTATAAAAACGAAGCACCGAAATGCGTCGACATACGGACCTTTTTATGTGTATACATTTTTTAAATGATGTGTATTGTGAAAGATGTACTGATTCACTATGAAATGTATAAAAATTGAACATAATATTGTCAATGTAAATAATATGTGTAATTGATTTTAATGGATTGCTGACAAATATGCATTTATTTTAAATTTGAACTTCTTTTAATAAAAATTATTATGATACATACATGATTATGCTTTGATTAAAATGTTTACATAGGGCTTTGTCTAGTTTGAAATTTGTCTAAACAAATGGTTTTTGTATTGATTTGAGTATATGAGTTTGAACACACAGAAAGGAATCTCCCCTTTTTTTGATTATGATATTTCCCGGTCCTTTCTGGGTTTGTTTGGGAAAATTCTCTCTTTTTAGAGTCATCGTTAATGCACCAGTCACTCTGGACCCTCTCACTTCTATTCTGGATACTGTTTCGCACTGCGCCATATGCATCGTTTTGTTTTTTTAATCGCCCGTTCTCTGAACTGGTTCCCATTTGGAACTCGGGCTTTTTAATTCCAACACCATTTCGCACTGCGCCATCACCTCTCCTTCCTTTTTCGCCGTCTGCGCCGAACTCACTGCACCGATGTTTAAGTGCACAGTTTGACATCGTTGCTCCAGCACTAAGGATGCCATTAAAGAACGGTCCTCGATGTGCGAATAGTAAAATGCACCACCGTGTGTTTTTTGTTTAAACATGCCTGGCCACGTAATTACATTGTGTTTTTTTCCCTTCTCTCCCTCATTTTTTTCCCACTAATGTAATTTGTATGTAGCATGAAAGGCAATTATTTATAATTCCAAGACAAACATGATTTATATATTTGTTCTGAAGTTGATGCCATTTATCTTGTTTTTCGGCATCGAAACGTCGTCTACACAATAGGATCATATGTACTGAATATGCTTGTGAATACTATGTACAATGGTCACTCAAACTACAATCAAGTCTGTTCACTGATTATAAGTATACAGACCGATTTGCTCGTTCTTGCCTATACTTGTTGTTTTGTCTTGTTCACTGTGGGTCACGGGCTGTGCCCCCTTGACATTACTTTCTGATTGTGTGCATCGCCAAATAAATTCCTGTCCGGCTGGACAAAGGGCATCAATACTATTTCAGTTTGTGTCTATTCTTACCCTGATTACCCAAACTACTAGGGTCCACTGTTTTTTGTAATAAGCTAAACGCCTAAGGTCCCTATTGTACTTCCTTCGGGTTCCCTTGTTTCCTATAACTGACTCTACAATTTGGGCAGGTATTTTATGCGCCACCTGCTGATAATCTCACTACTTGCCACTGGTGTAGTATTATTTTCAATTTCTTATACTGTCCTACTGCCCTAGTAAAGCGCCAAGAAAAGCAACATTAGCATTCTTGAGGTAACCGCAATAACATTGCATTGCATCATGGGGGCCAGTCCCGGAAGTTCCCAGGAGCGAGGCGTTTGTACAAGAAGGCAAACAGAAGGAAATGTCTCGGGATATTTTGTTTAAAAAGTATATATTGTTCCAGCGCATTTTTGAGTGGGTTCGCCAAATTGTTGTGATTGAGTAATCAGTACACTGCATTGATGTTTCATAAAATGGAAGTTCATCTTCTCAGTTGTTCGGTCATCAAAAAAACAACTACCGTTTAAATCTGTATAATCCGTGACTTGAGAGCTTCCTAAACGGGCTGTTGTTTCTTCTGACCAAACTTTCTGCACAGAAATGTGACCGAAGAGAACAAATAACAGACGTGTCACTGATTATGGTTGAAGCGGGGGGAAAGTGCTACCTTTAGCACACTTGATTTATCCTGACATCCCAGTGTCCAAATTTATCGAGTACGGTGCAGTGCTTAATTTGAGCCGGTGATTTGGGGTACTTGGCACTGACACTAATGTGTCAGCACCAGCGCATGTGACAGCCTGCCACAAGGTGGCACTGTCTAGTTAATTTAGAGATGTCCACAACAACAGTTAATTATTAATGCTATATTTATTAAAAATGACTGTTACCTGCCTCCCAAGCCAAGCTTATAGCTTTGGAGGCCTGAAATAGTCCCAATTGTCGCACATGCAGGAGTGTCATGATTAGTTGTTTTGTTGTTACTATCATTGGCAGCACGACAGGGGCAATGTGTGATGGAAGCTACGGTGGCCTCCTGACGAGAGCCCAGGCACTATTTTTTTTTACAAAATAAACACTGGCTAAAGAGTAGCCACTTATAGTTATTGCCTGAAAATGTTGACGTAACTTGCGGATTTTGGTGCATGTCTCCTTATTTAACAGACATTTTCCTCAGATAAACTGCAGCTGGATGGGCCTGCCAAAATTTACCTAGAGAAAATTGTGGGGGGGGAAGGGAGGTTGGCGCTTACTGTACACCACGTAATTGTGTGGTGAGGGGTAACTGGAGTAGGTAGCATTTCCGGTGGCGGCTGCTAACTTTGGCGAGTGGAGGGCGGGCAAATGGGTGGTTGGTGGTCTCATAAAATCATAACACTAAAGTAAATAAAATAAAAATTTGCTCACCATGGTTGTTGCTGTGTCGTCCTTGCTCATAACTCCAAGGCCCCAGCTAACTCTCTTAACCAATCCTGGCGCTGCTCTCACAACATCAGAGCAGCACCAGAATTGGGGAGAGCGACCTCTACCAGTGCTCAAAAGAGCGCTGGAGCCTTTTGCATTCTCTAATCCTAAGACAGCTGGGTTAGAGAGGTTTAAAGTGCGCATGTGTGGCTGGCCGTCAGAAGACCGCCGGCGAAAGAGACATGCACACCTTAAACAACTGCAAAAGACAGTCCATCCTCCTTCCTGCTGCAGCTGCTATTCAGCAGCGGGACCGCCCAGCCCTGACATTTCATTTTGGGGTTGGGTGACGAAAAATAAAATGGCAATTAATTAATTTTATTTTTCCATCTCCGGGGGCATTTCAGTGGGGCAACGCTATAAAGGCGGGGCCGCCCCTGCACATGTCAGAAATCATCAGGCCAACCGTAACTAGGGCCAAAGTATGTTGAAGGTTTATGTAGCACATATGTCCCTTACGGTAGCAAACCATTACAATTTGCTTTGTGATACTAGGCGTCATTTTTTTGGGAGCGCAAAGTTAGGCAGGTCCCTGGTAGTCAACTGACCTATATGGTTGTTGCTTAGCAAGGCATGTGGGCTTAGTGTAGTGTCCTGGGCCCTAGGCCCACATGCTGAGTAAAATGATGACACATACACTTGTGTTAGGGGAGGGTAAATGGCCCAGGGTATGTTCGCCTGGCACCTTTTATTGGCAGGGTCACCTGACTGGTGATGCCTGGGATGAATGGGCATGGGGTGAGTGTAGACACTTCTCCTAGAGAGGGGCAGCTGCATGACCTGTCCAGCAGGACACTACATCCCTCCCAAAATCCAAACGAAAAGGCTGAGTCCAACCTGTAGAAACAAAATAAATAAACTGGATACCACATAGTCCATCAGTCTCAAGAGCAGGGGTCTCCAACCTTTTCTACCATAAGAGCAACTGATGTTCAATGAAACCATCCCAAGCTAATTATATTATTAGTGTTTTAATAGTGACCCCATTTGAAAAGAATGCATTAGTGGCCACCCCACACAATATTACCGGCAGTGATTACCTTGGTGCAGGATTACCAGCAGTATTGTAAACAAGCACTGGCAAAGCCAATAGGTCTTGGCACTACCCGAGCTATTGGCCATGTCAATGTGAAAATCTTTTATCCATGTTGTCTAGCAGCACATCTGCCAGAATCACAGGATGTTGATTAGATGCCGAGTCTCTTCGCTCCCCCTGTTCAATTTATTGTCCTGTCCCTCCTAACACAAAAAAGCGCTATGACATGGACTGTGCTGGCTGCATCATAGCACTTTTTTTCAGTGACTTTCAGCCATGGATACTTTGATGATGTGTCTTACTTCGCTGAAGACAGTTGTGTCGTGCTGCAACTTGTTGAGGTTTTCGCTGCAAGGCCTTGCTACCTCTTGGAATTCATCAGTGCGGCAGCGTCAAGTCCATCTCTCATGCTTGCGGTGTCCTGATTTATGGGTTGACACAAGACTGCGTGTGGTCTGCAATTGGGCTGTGTGAGTGCTGCATCCTGCCTGCTGCAAGACCACGGAGGAGCCACTGCCTAGTCACTTGTGCAATTGCAGAGGTAGATGGTTCCTAGTCAAGATTCACTCTTATCACAGGGATCAGAATGCAGGCAGGGTGAACAGGTTGTTGCAGCTTGATTGATTCTTCAGAGTGTCACTGGTACTTCTTGTCTGATGGTGTAGCAACAGTGTTGGACTCTACTCCGGTTGTTTGATGCTCCATTAGTGGTAGAGATGACGCACAAGTCAGTGGCTGACATTTTTGTCTTGGGTCATCGACGGCTTGGAGTGAAGTGTTTCCACTCTTCCTTTGTGAAGGCATTTGCATCCTTTTCCCTGGATTTTTTGAGTTGCTTATCCATCAGTGACTGTGTCTGGATGGATTTGAGACTCGGTTTTTGTGTGCTTGCAGCCTACTTTCGGTTCTTCTGCTGTGCTGTCATCAGGTGGTCCTCATTTCACCTTGAGGGCTTGCTGCTTATGTGTCTAGATGCGCTTTATCAGTAACTAGAGTCTTCTTGAGCATGGCCACTCTTGATCTTCCCTCCTTCTGGGCTTGGTCAGTCATCAGGTTTCCCAGTGTGAACCGGCAAGTCACACTACTCATCTTTCACCTTAGTACTTGGGCATGCACCTTCTTTCCAATCATGCAGATGAGACTTCTGGTTGCTAGAGTCTCTTCTTCTGGGTGCAGTGGCATGCACCTTCTTCAAACCAGCCATTAGGGCCTCTCAGAGGTCGACTGTCTCTGTAGTCCAGCTACCAGCCTCAGGTGTTGGGCTCCGGCTTGGTGATGATCAAGGTGGTTGCTACTCCCGTTCTCTTCCTCCTCTTCTTCTTGAGTGCTGTGTGGTGCCTGGCCATGTGTTGTATGCTCCCTGTTGAGGGACCTTCCTTGTGCTCCCACTCCATGGGTAGATGTGTGTGGCTGGCCCTCTGCCTCGAGGGTCTTTCCACTGTATGACAATCTTCTCCCATTTCTCTGCTGCTGCTTCTGGGCTGCCGCAGGAGTCAGCCTGCTTTTCTCTTGGCAATGTCAGAAAACAGCCACCAGAAGGTGCGTGCAGCTCCTCGCGGCCATACCAGGATTTCCACTTAATAGCGCTTAAACCCCTGTGACCAGTGGGAGTCGGAAGCCACTTTTGCTGGTTCTTTAGGCCCGTTCAAGGGCGATGGGGCTAACTTGCAGCTCTCACCTTTTCCTGGGCCAGATGCTTCCCTCCAAGCTTCACGCAGTGCTGTCTTCAATCCGGGATGTCTCCTCCCACTTTACCGCAGACTCAGCCTGCCTCATCTTGTTGACGGTGAGTTCTGCCATAAACACTTGGTAGTAAGGAAAACATGGGGACCCCAATAAGTGATCCTTGGGTAGACTAATGTTTTAGAAAAACAACGGTTCTTATGTGGCCAAAAAGGTCCAAGGAAGGAAGCGGTGTCAGAATTAGTGACAATTCGCTAGAGTCCAGATAGATTATAAATATCTCAGGGAGCAATAAGTAACGTGAACAGGGACATGCAAGTCAAATTAACGTCTGTTATTTATTTTATGAAATTATGCAAGAAAAAATTCAGTTGCTCACATACTAAAGTGACAATAAGCGTGATGTGCTAAGTGGGGGTGACTTTAGCAATTGTGAGCAAGCGGAATTCAAAACCGGATGGTGCTGGGGAGAAAGGTAGTGAGCAAGTAAGCAGAATGCCACAAGGGGCATGAATTCCTGAAACTTCGACTTGAAAGTGTGGAGCTATTCCAACTGTGACTGACGTCCGCCGTGAGAAGCAGGACACGCAGCTCTGCTCTCCGCTGTCAGGCTTACTAATGCAGTCCTGAATAGCAATAATCGGCAATCGAAAATTCATACTTCGCATGGCAGCCTTGACCCGCTGCACCACATTGTGGTTTTCATTCGTTTGCATCAGATAACGCCGGAACAAGCGGCCCCTCCTTGCGCAGTTTCAAGTAATTGCTCCAATTGAGCGCTACTTCACTAAGTAGCACTCTCACAGGCGGACGTCAGTCACAATTGGAATAGCTCCACACTTTCAAGTCCAAGTTTGCCCCTTGCAGCATTCTGCTTACTTTCTCGCTACCTTTCTCCCCGGCACCGCCCGGTTTTGAATTCAGCTTGCTCACAATTGCTATGTCCTGAAGATGATCTCGAATAGCTGAGATCAAAACATCGTCGACCCCCTACAACATGAACTCTGTACACTTTGTATAATTTATTCTTGAGGAGTTCTCCTATGTGTTGTCAATGCGATGTTTATATTTTAAATTTACTCCCACTTATCACGTTACGCTTGTTGTCACTTTACTATGTGAGCACCTGAATTTTTTCTTGCATAATTTCATAAAATAAATAACAAACGTTATTTTGACTTACAGGTCCCTGTTCATATTACTTATCACTCCCTGAGATGTTTATTATCTTTCTCAACTCTAGTGCTTAAACACTCGGTAGCCACACAGTGGCTTTGCAGTCAGGCCCCCTTCTCTGCCTTTGGGGCCGCACCTCCTGGCGTCACTCCTCCCTGCATTGACAACTAGCGCTGCCTGCAAACTCCCAGCCTGGACTAACGCCACTTCTTTACTTCGGGTGGCTGTACTGTGTCGTGTTCGCTGCATGTGGATGGCAGCTGTCGGCTGGTGCAGGATGCTTTCTCCTTGCCTTATCACTGCACAATGATTGTTTCGATGTGGGAACCCCCTATGGGTACATGGCCATGTGTATATATTTATAAAAATGGACAATATGTTTGATCAGTGGGCTAAATGATAGGCCCTGTTATGAAACCCTTTATGAATATGTATTTGGCACAATACTCTGTCCCTTTATGCACACTTTTTATCCCCACATAAATCACTTTACCTCATTCATTTTTCTCCTTTCTGGGCACTCACTATTTAAGTGTAATAGTTGCCTATATTGTTATAGTATGGTTCAGTGTGATTAAATAACACTGTTAACTAAAAATATATAACGTGGTAGTCTTGAATTTGCTTTTTGATTTGTGTATATATTGTGTTTTGGTGTAATTTTTGCATGTACTGGGACCACATTTTCATTGTATTATCAATGCACAAGGCAGCATTTCAACCTGGGTTGCTGCACCTCGGAGAAAGTGGGACCGAGGTGCTTTGGACTACGTGTGCACCTCCCCATGAGTAAGAGCTGTGCTCCTGTCTTTGAGGCAGGTGGGGTCAGACCCACTCATCGCCAGTGCAGTGTCCTGAGCCCCAGGCCCACATGCTGAGTAAAAGGACGGTACAGAAACTTGTGTTAAGAGTAGGTAACTGGCCCAGGCTACATGCGCCCAGCCCCTTTTATTGGCAGGGTCACCTCACTGTTGATGGCTGTGATGGATGGGTGTATGGTGAGTGTAGATACTGCCCCAAGGGAGGGGCTGCAGCATGACGTGTACAGCAGGACACTACAGTTAGGAAATGTGCTCTAAACAAGGTGTGCAGTGTCAGAGCACTTAAGCTTTCGATGTGGATAAATAGTGTGAGATGAGACCCCTTAACATAAGCAGACGTGTTAGTAATTAAAATCGGACATTGACCTCAGATGGATAGTGATACTGATTCGGAATAACAATGAGGGGGGACGAGATAATCATGGAATGGGGTGGTTATATTGTATAGATGTCATGATTGCATTACTGCTGTCTCCTTGTAATAATATGCTGTGTCCACTATGTTTCGCCTTATTTATCGTGCTCAATTGATGTGTACAATGTAAACCTTGACAATGCCCATTGTTTATTTTTTTTCAACAATAAAAATTGTTTTTTTTTAAAAAAAGAAAGAAAATTGGACATTGAAATGGGTCCGCAGGGCCGGACTGACTACCGGGCGTTTTGGAATACTGCCGATCTGGGGGCTGATTTCACTGCAGTGGGGGCTGATTTTGTTGATGGAGATCTGCGTGTGCTTTGAAATAAACAAAGCAAAACGAATTTCGTTCAGCATACGCAGGTCCCCATCAACGAAATCGGCCCCCAGTTCAGCAGCATTCCAAAACGCCCGGTAGCCAGTCCGGCCCTGTGGGTCCGTATCAGGCCCTATATACATGTCCTTAACTTTACTGGCAAACAACACTGATCGATTTCTGAACAATTAATGTAAAACTTTAAGGTATTCAGTCAGTCGAGATAAAGTCAACTATTTGGACGTCTTGATAAAGAGAGAGCATAATAAAATAAGCACTGAAATTTACACAAAACCAACTGACAGAAACAGTACGCTGATGCACTCTAGTTTTCATTCTAGGAGCCTTGTGGAAAATCTTCCCTACTCACAGTTTACAAGGATAAAAAGAATATGTTCGGATCCTGAAGTTGCAGAACTGTGGAAAAGTAAATTTTGCCATGTTGTATGTGCCTACGTGTTCCCCATCTTATGTTATATGTGCATGATCGATATGCATGTATTCCCCTCTGATCGATTAAAGACGCAATTACAGTTGTGTCCATCTCTAGTATGCCAGTTTCCAGTCCTCGTGAAAGCAATGAATATTAGGCCTATGTAAACCTACGTTGCCACATTTCACAGTGTGCACGTTAATTCATTGAATTGTCCCCGTTTCTAGGCCTCAAAAGGGCCCGGACTCAGATTCAGCTCCTGTCTCCTGAACCCTCTCCGAGGAGCGATACAGCCCCCACCTGCATCCCTGACCCTTCGCTTACTTCATGCCTCGCAGTGCCCGGCCCGGCCTGGCTCTGCCTCCCAGTCTGCCAAGAGTATGTTATGTTTCTAGTTATCAGTCCAGCCCTCCTTCTCTGCATTCCTAAGCTACTGCATCGCATCAATAGTTTCCATCATGGTCTAGCCTTTATGTCTCCATGTAAGAGAAATACTGTATTAATATTCATAGAATATTCCTCGCACACGCAATACATGTAGAATTATGCATGCACCAGTCTTAGTGTCTAGTAGCCTTTGCCCTGATAACTTTTGGATTCTATCAATATGTACTCCAAACACCAGATACCAGATATGCCTTGGGTACATGTCGCTCTGACACTCCAGACTTTAGTCTCCTCTTCTAGCGCAGAAGTCATAGCCCCAGTTCTCCCTGGTAACACGTCATTGCCCGTTTGCGCGCACCACTAGGTTAGAGGTCCCAGCTGCTCAGGTAGCCCCCTCCATGTTTCCGCCCCGTTTATGACATTTCTGTTACGTTTACATCACATGTCTATGTATACGCCCTGTACACGCCTTCTTGTTACATCATTTTGCCCTTATCTTTCGCGACTGCTACGAGTCACGCCTACTGCTACGCCTACTGTATTGAATGTAATGAAATTGTTTTGATATATATACTGTGGACTGTTACAAAAAGTTACCCCTTATGCCCCCTTGTCCGTTCCCAGATCCTGCCCCCGGCAGCTGCCTTCATTCTATTCCCGTACAGGCTGTCCTGTTCCCGTCCTTTATGCCTGATTAAAGCCTGTAGACTCAAGATACCTCGAATCCTGACTCTTATTTATTGAGCTATCTGTTTTATTGATTATATTAAAAAATAGTACCGGTAATTAATTATTTATTTACCACATAATGGCGCCCGAATAGGGACTTGCCCTTTCCCCACGCGCCGGAGAAGCCACGCAGGCCCCCTGATCCTCTGCAGCCGTGACGGAACTATACCGTGCACGTGCAGATATTTCTGCTTCAAGTATCCCTCAGGCCCACGGAGGAGACGGAGGTTGCGGTCCAGCATCCAGACGAGGCGGTGAGGAACGCGGCGAGTCCCGACCAGAGCCCAAGCCGAGAGTCCAAGGTCCGAGGTATCCGGAGGCCCACCTGTAACTGAAGTCCGAAGTTCGTAGTCCGTCGTCGTAGCAGTCCAGTCCAGTCCGAGGCCTTCCGTTCTTGCTGCCCGGTGAGTACCGTTGCTGGGGTAGTATCTAGACAGGGTCAATTAATTTGTCTCTGGTCCGTGGGATTGGGTACGCAGATCCAACACGTAGTGTTCACCTAGGTGGACGCGGGTCCTGACGTGTCTCTTTATGGGACCGGTAAGTTTCGTGCTGTTTTAGCAGTGCATCTAGTCATTCTAGTAAGTTCTGTTCTCGAGAAATTCATGTGTTCTGTTCTCAGTATACCAGGTAGTATTCTGTCCGAACTGTTATTTTAAATGTTATTCCATGTGTTTTCAATGTCGTGGTATGAGTGATTTGTTTTTCCAGTTATTATTGTGTTTATCGTGTATTGTATTGTGTCTAGATTCCAGCCTAGACAATGCCTCTATTCTCGAAGTTACGTCAGTTAAAAATCAGAAAAGGATTGCTCGAGGAAGCAGTTCCTGTCCCGCCTAGGGACAGTCCAGGTCATTTTATGTATCATAAGCATTGCTTAAATGCCATATTATATCTAGACTTATGGGTGGATTACACCAAGGAATTAGAAGAGAAATATAGATGGCCCGTATCAGGTACGTGGGATGCCGAGTGCACCATGCGAGTAGAAGAAGTATTATGGAAAAAGAAAGCCAGACAGTCCCAGAAAGATGCCATCGAGTTATGGCGCAAAGAATCTCATAGAAGAACCGAAAAAGAAATCAGAAAAACAGAATTAAGTAGGGAATCCTCAGAAAGAGCCCAAGAAAGGGAATTGATCGAAGTAGGTGAACGAGTTAAAGCCGAACAGTCAGACAGACAGAGAAATGCCCTTATTAAGGGTATGTATCCTCTTCTTGCCGAGGGCTTGCCGAAAGCAACCCCGGAAGCACCATGTAATTTTCCGCCGCCATTAGTTCCGATTAAGCTACGTCACAAACCGACCGCAGCTGATATTTTTCTCTCGTCCTATTTGGACGACACAGTCCCAGCATATGCAAATCCTGTTCCGCCAGCTCCCGTAAATAATGTAATTCCTGTTCCTCCAGCCACCGGGGCACCCGTTACAGCACCTGTTACGGTACCCCCGGTCCAGCCTACAGTACATGTACCCGCTACATCAGTCACTCTCCCAGCACGTACAATACCCGTCAACGATTCTAGTCTAGGGGCCACGGGGGGAAGTCCTCCTGGAACCCCGCCTCAACCCAGACGTATAACGCTACTCGAGCTACATGAACGAGCGTTACAGCGTTCGCCCAAACTTCAGTCAGTTGCAGATATCAAGCGAGCCCTTACCGAATGCCGTTATGATCCAGTCCCAGGCGATGATGACATGGTCCTGTATTCATTGCGTGTAAGACGGGTGACCGAATATTTGGACACCCTGCCGAATATGAAAGGATATCTAGACAGAATATATCGTTTCATCCGTACAGGAGTAGATCCAGAAAGCATTGGCGACGCCATGGTCCAAAGAAAAGTCGAGACTCAGCTCATGCTTTTAAAGTTTCTAATTAATTGTTTAATAAGGGAACAAGATTATCCGGATAAAGATCCGGAAGAAATGAAAGTCCTGACCCGGTGGAGTGACCATATAGCCGAGGGAAGACACAAGACACAGAACTGTATAGAGAGTATGTACAAGAAGATCCGTAGGGAAATAATAAAGTTACACGAGAAACGAGAAGCAGCACAAGTAACCGAGAAAGAAGACAACTCTGATACTGAAGAGGTAGACGACGAGAATCCCTCCAGAATAGCGTATGTAGGTAGAACTAGACTTCCCGACCGACATTCACGCCTAGAACACAAGAAAGTTTTCCCTCCTCCAGCACCAGAACCAGGTTCTCTTGAGCAAGTATTTCAAGTTATCGATCACATTCTGAAATCACGAATCGGTTATAGTGAACTTAGTACCATGCATGAACAAGAACTAGCCCGATCAGCAGTCCGATGGACTACTGATTCTACCACTTTTCCAGACGAAATAGTGGCACAAATGTTTCTGAAACTGCCCCCAGCCGAGCAGCGACTGGTGGGTATGTATATGATCCAGCACCTCATTACACTGTATGAGGGACAGCATTCTGATCCAGGTCCGTTACATGATGTTCTGAACGAGTTACTCCAGTATAGATGGAGAGGTCTAGGTACTGATTTAATTAGTATCATTCTAGAACAGCGCCACAAATATCGAACGTTTCTGAATCCGCATTTTGTTCGTGTCCCACCTCCAGAAAGTAAATCATTCTACATAGATAGACAGCATCCGTTACGAGAAGTACACCCAGTTAGGACAGCGGGTGGTGAGCTAGAACGAGTATTTGTTTACACCCCTATCACAAAGATGGAGCTCTTAGAGATGAAAAAGTTAATTCCCTGTCACGACAAAGATCCAGCAGGGTTCCATCGAGAATTAAAAGACATGCTCCGTATGGGAGAATACACGTATCCTGATATCATTAAAATGTTAAAGGTCCTGCTGCCCGCAGGGGTATATGAAAAACTCAAGGAAAAAGAATGGGAGGTGGGAGAGAAAAAGATAGATTGGACAGCTCTAGAAGCTGAAGATAATTCACGAGTACCAGGTACCGGTCTTGGGGGTAAAGTTAAAGAATTGCCCGAGTTATTGATACAGGTTTTGCCAAGGTTACTAGCCACGAAAAAGGAAGATTGGGATGCAATCTCAGCTTGTAAACAGAAACAGGATGAAGACACTAGTGATTTTTATTCTAGATTTGAAAAATGTTTTATTATTAACAGTGGTCTGAAAACAAGTAGTGAATCGTACCCTCATCTTTTTGTTACCAAACTAGTCGAGAATTCAAGTCCACAAGTTAAAAATCGAGTATTGAAAGTCGAAAGTAGTTGGCAAGCTAATACTCCGTCACAGATGTTACAAATGCTCCAGTATCACCAGAACAGAATCAGGGAAGAGCAAGAACACGAAAGGAGACGTATGAAAGACACGAAAATGAAAGTATTAGTTGCACAATCTGTTCCACAAGACAGTCAGAAGAGGGGTCCGAATCAAGCCAGTCATCCTGCAGCTCCCGTTAAAGGGACTTGCAATTACTGTAAACAGCCAGGTCATTTCATAAACGAGTGTGCAGTTCTGAAACACAACATAGCTACTGGTAAAACTAAAGAAAGACCACGTCCGCCTAGACAAGAACAAGTTTCACAGACTTCCCAGCCACCACAGAATGCACAACAGACAGTTCCAGCACCGCAGCCTATCGCTGCAACACAGCATGTTACACAGCAAATGTACCAGTATGCCCAGACAGAGTATCCAGAGTATCAACAGTATTCATGAAACAGCCTAGAGAGGGAGGTAGGCTTGCCTCTCATCGAGATACCTGTAGATCAAGAGAGTCCCTATGTACACAGTCAAGTATTAGGGAAAGACAGAAAGTTTTTGATTGATACAGGGGCAAGTAGGACTACTATCAGTCATGACGAGGTTCCAGGGGCTCCGCTCTCAGGCTCTAAAAATGTTTCCCTTGGATTTTCAGGAAAGCCGATTGTTAATGAAATTTCGAAACCAATTACTCTAGAAGTTGGTCCATTGTCCCGAACTACTGATTTGTTACTTACGAAATCATGTCCAGAAAATGTGTTAGGCATTAAGACATTAAAAGAATTAGGTGCAGTAATTTGCTGCTCCCCAGAAGGGGTCCGATTGTTTCTGAGAGACTTTAAAGGTCATTATGTATTACGTGATTTTGATCCAAGATTATTGAATGTACCACAGCATTTATGGGCGCAAGGTCCAACTGATGTAGGTTGTATGCATATCACACCCCATCGTGTGACTCTCAAGCAAGGTATAGTTTTGCCACGAATCAGACAGTACAGATTGCCACCTGAGGCTGTAGCAGCCTTATCCAAAATTATTGACGAACTTATTGCTCAAGGAGTGGTTGTAGAAACTGACTCCAATGTATGTAATTCTCCTATCATTCCAGTCCTGAAACGTACTGATCCAAATGCACCTCCAGTATATCGATTAGTGATTGACCTTCGAGAGCTTAATAAATGTATCATACCCCAGTACCCAGTAGTCCCAGATATTTCTTCCCTATTGACAGCCATTGATTCTGAAGCTACATTCTTCACAGTTATCGATCTCAAGAACGCACTTTTCAGTGTCCCCATTCATCCAGACAGCCAGTACCTTTTCGGTTTTTGTTTAAATGGAAGAAGCTATAAATTCACACGAGCTCCTCAAGGTTTCACAGAAAGTCCTAGTATTTACAGTCAAGCACTTAAGAGACAACTAGACAATATTCACATGCCAACTGACACTGCCCTGCTCCAGTATGTCGATGATCTACTGATCACAGCCCGTTCTGAACGTGACTGCGAGCGTGCGTCACTCACGGTTCTGTATTTTCTGGCCGAGCAGGGGCACAAGGTGTCCCCTTCCAAATTACAATTCTGTGTCCAGCAAGTGGTCTACTTAGGACACTTACTGTCCAAGTGGGGTAGGCAGTTGACACCAGACCGTATCCAGTTAATAGCGAGTCTTCCACAGCCCAAGACACAGAAGGAGGTACGAGCTTTTATTGGCCTCACTTCTTACTGCAGACAATGGATTCCTCAGTATGCATTTCTAGCCAAGCCACTGATACAGTTAACGACACAGGAGGCAGCCGTATCGACTGTCCTTCCTTGGACCCAGGAACATACACTTGTTTTTAATGAGTTAAAGAAAGCCTTATGTCAAGCACCTGTTCTAGCAACACCGAACTACAGTAAGCCTTTTACACTTTTTGTCACAGAACGTGATGGTACTGCATTATCTGTTCTCACACAAGATCAAGCAGGACAGTACAAGCCCTGTGCTTATTTTTCGAGCACATTAGATCCAGTAGCCCAGGCTCTGCCTGCGTGCCTCAAGTCAGTTACAGCCACAGCTCTAGCTATCAGACAAAGTGATTCCATAGTGTTAGGACACTCCCTGACAGTACAAGTTCCACACTCCGTGGAAGTTCTTTTAAACCGAACACAGACTCAGCACTTGACAATTGCACGTTTAACAGGTTATGAACTGACACTGTTCCAGCCACACATAGAAATCAGACGCTGCAACATTCTAAATCCTGCTACACTGTTACCGTCAGTTACTTCAAATCCTGCCACACATGACTATGTGGAAGTTGTTAACACTATGACAAAGCCAAGACAAGACCTGACAGATATTGCATTACCTAATCCCGACCTGACACTTTATGTGGATGGTTCATGTATGAGAACAAATACAGGAGAACTAGTAGCCGCGTATGCAGTGACTACTGAAACTGAAGTTATAGAAACACATCGTATTGACACCCTGTCTGCTCAAGCAGCAGAGCTAGTTGCTCTGACCCAAGCCTGCATACGTGCCAAGAACCTGAAAGTAAACATATATACAGATTCACGTTACGCATTCGGAGTCGTACACGACTTTGGAGTGCTCTGGCAGGAGAGAGGTTTCATGACTTCTCATGGAACCAAGATTCAGCATGGTCTCCTCATTCAAGCTCTGTTAGATGCAATACATTTACCGACAGCGATCGCTATCATGAAGTGCAAGGCACATACGAAAGTCACTGACATCTTTTCCCAAGGTAACGATCTAGCAGATCGAACAGCCAAGCGTACAGCTCAGACTCCAGATATTCCAGTTAACACGACACAGACACTCACTCCAGATCAGACTACTTGTATGACAGTCAAGGACCCTACACAAGATGTCATAGACATACAGTTACACGCTACTCCCGAAGAAATCAAGAAATGGTCCGAACAAGGAGGGGTCCAGACAGATCAAGGATGGTTGACGAAGGGAAAAGCCACATGGTTTCTCCCCGACTCTATGGTTCAAGTTATTATTAATACCACACATAGTCCAGCACATCTAGGAGAAAAAGCTATGTTAGACAGTATTCAGAACATTTGGTTCAACAAGCACTTACGAGCTGCAGCCAAGCAGAAAGTCCGTACCTGTATGATATGTTGTCAGTTCAATCCAAGGTAAAAGTGTCCCGGTGGAACAAGGTGGATTCCAACCTCCTGACCACCCTTTTGAAGTCCTCCAGATGGATTATATTCAGATGGAGCGATGTCGAGGTTTCAAGTATGTCCTCGTAGTTGTATGCGCTTTGTCCAGGTGGACAGAAGCATATCCAGTTCCAGATTACACAGCCGCGACCACTGCCAGGCAGTTGGTTCGTGAGTTCTTTCCCCGCTATGGACTCCCTAGGGTCGTGTATTCAGATAACGGCCAGCCATTCTCATCTGAGCTCATGAAACATGTTTCCCTTCTGTTAGGGTACCAGTGGAAGTTCCATTGTGCGCGCCATCCTGAAGCACCTGGTCTCGTAGAGAGACATAATCAGACTTTGAAAATCCGCATTGCAAAAGTATGTAGAGAAAAAGGTGTAGACTGGCTAGTTGCCCTGCCAGTTGCTTTATTTTATATGAGGATGGTTGCACATTCCAGATCAGGTCTGTCCCCGTATGAGGTCGTATTCGGCCGCCCCCCAAACATGTGGGGTACACCTAGACCCCGCAGTATTACAGATGTTTCCAGTAATATGCTGACAGATTACCTAGCTTCCTTGATGTCTGCCCTACACTCTTGTCGTTCACAGGTTGCCGCCGCATTTCCAGACAACACCGAGGTGAAACCGCATGAAGTCGTTCCCGGTGAACACGTATTGGTCCGAAATTTTGATCGTTCAAGTCCGCTGGAGCCCCGTTGGAAGAAGCCTCGCATGGTGTTGCTAACAACAAGGACCGCCGTCAAACTTGAAGGCAGGAAGGGGTGGGTCCACCTGAGCCATATCAAAAAATTCCATGGATTACGAGAAAATACTTTTGCTAAGGACTGCCTTATTCCTAAAGACTGCCTAAAAACAGACTCTGAACTCAAAATTCCCCTGTTAGAGAAAACTCCGCAACAGGAGTATAAAGAGAAACTCCGGTCTAGTAAAATAAGTCAGCCAGTTTAATTGTCTAAGTCCCTCTCGGGTGAAACGGTTAGACAGATTCCTGACATGTATGAGATAGACCCCCATAGTGAGAGAGTTAGTCAAAACTCTAAAAGATGTATTATTGTTCTATTTTTCTTGCTATTTTTGAGTCTTATGGTTACCTGCACAAGTTATGCTTTACATTTATGTTTTCCAATTTCACAAGTACATATGTTTTCTAATGCTACAGTAGAGCACACATTTAGTGATCTGCCTCCTCACGAGCTATCCTATCGTCTTGCTATGCGAAATAACACATTCATCCGAATGTTGCACTATTCACACCAGACCAGCAATGCCACTAATTGTTGAGTGTGCGGTCGACTCCCCCCTTTTCAGACACCGAAGGGAGTTCTGCCACTCTTTCCTTATCCGTTTTCACATAATGGTTCATGTGGAGCATGGTCCACGTTAACGTCATCCTCCAATGATATGTCCCTTCTGAATAGAACATGTTTTCCAGACAAGCAAGGTCTCTCCCATAGAACAGGGTTAGATCTAGAAAATGAAGTAT
The DNA here is from genome assembly GCF_964261635.1 of Lissotriton helveticus. Classification (NCBI taxonomy): domain Eukaryota; kingdom Metazoa; phylum Chordata; class Amphibia; order Caudata; family Salamandridae; genus Lissotriton; species Lissotriton helveticus. Next base: position 181,760,219 of record NC_136068.1, on the reverse strand, counting down.
ATGATTTAGGTAATTATTCTTCGAATTTCATGGTCCTGAATGTTCAGTCTGATACTACTCCAGATTTGCCTGCTATTTCAGTACTACCAGTCAAAGGCGAATTATGTGTCAGAAAGAATGGTTCCGCACATGTAGGACATAGTGATTATACTACTACTGTCAAGTATAGTGACAGTGGGAAATCTATTTTCAAAGCCTCACGTCATTCTTATTTTGTTTGTGGTCAGACCGCATATGTTCGTCTGCCCCTCGATTGGGATGGAACATGTTACATTGCCTTCCTACTGCCACCAGTTTTTCTAGCCCCATCCGATTATCACAGAAACACACATCTAGTACACGTCAGACATAGAAGGGAGATCGAGTCCCCAATTGTCGATCAAACTGAAACTACTCTAGAACAGTATCAAGACTTCAATAAAGGTTTCTTCTTCTTTATAGGACCTGTCCAGAATAGTAAGTTAATACATAGGTTAACAAGAACCCTTGAAGCGGTAGTGAATGAGACTACTTCTGCTCTAGGTAACTTAACTGAAGAGCAATCTGCTATGAGATTTGTCGTGCTCCAAAATCGTCTCGTTCTTGACGTCATACTGGCCGATAGAGGAGGAGCATGTAGAGTCATCGGATCTAGTTGCTGCATTTTCATTCCTAATAACGCGCCGTCTGTTTATTCAGCTATAACCAGACTTCATAAAATTGCCCATCAGTTACACCAGAATCCAGGCACCTGGACATGGTCCGGTTGGCTCTGGAGTATTATATCTGCCTGGGGATGGAAAGTATTGTCATTCCTAAGTATTGCAGTAATGATCATATTCAGTTGCTGCCTCTGTATACAATGTGGCCCTGCGATTTGCGGCATGTGTGCTACCTCTTGTATTCCTAGTCCTAAATCCCGTTCCAAGACAATTCGAGACGAGCAAATGATGCTATACGAAATGATAGATGGTATCATGAATATTGATGTTTCCTGATGGAAACGTAGGGCACAAGGAGGGAATGTGGAAAAGTAAATTTTGCCATGTTGTATGTGCCTACGTGTTCCCCATCTTATGTTATATGTGCATGATCGATATGCATGTATTCCCCTCTGATCGATTAAAGACGCAATTACAGTTGTGTCCATCTCTAGTATGCCAGTTTCCAGTCCTCGTGAAAGCAACGAATATTAGGCCTATGTAAACCTACGTTGCCACATTTCACAGTGTGCACGTTAATTCATTGAATTGTCCCCGTTTCTAGGCCTCAAAAGGGCCCGGACTCAGATTCAGCTCCTGTCTCCTGAACCCTCTCCGAGGAGCGATACAGCCCCCACCTGCATCCCTGACCCTTCGCTTACTTCATGCCTCGCAGTGCCCGGCCCGGCCTGGCTCTGCCTCCCAGTCTGCCAAGAGTATGTTATGTTTCTAGTTATCAGTCCAGCCCTCCTTCTCTGCATTCCTAAGCTACTGCATCGCATCAATAGTTTCCATCATGGTCTAGCCTTTATGTCTCCATGTAAGAGAAATACTGTATTAATATTCATAGAATATTCCTCGCACACGCAATACATGTAGAATTATGCATGCACCAGTCTTAGTGTCTAGTAGCCTTTGCCCTGATAACTTTTGGATTCTATCAATATGTACTCCAAACACCAGATACCAGATATGCCTTGGGTACATGTCGCTCTGACACTCCAGACTTTAGTCTCCTCTTCTAGCGCAGAAGTCATAGCCCCAGTTCTCCCTGGTAACACGTCATTGCCCGTTTGCGCGCACCACTAGGTTAGAGGTCCCAGCTGCTCAGGTAGCCCCCTCCATGTTTCCGCCCCGTTTATGACATTTCTGTTACGTTTACATCACATGTCTATGTATACGCCCTGTACACGCCTTCTTGTTACATCATTTTGCCCTTATCTTTCGCGACTGCTACGAGTCACACCTACTGCTATGCCTACTGTATTGAATGTAATGAAATTGTTTTGATATATATACTGTGGACTGTTACAAAAAGTTACCCCTTATGCCCCCTTGTCCGTTCCCAGATCCTGTCCCCGGCAGCTGCCTTCATTCTATTCCCGTACAGGCTGTCCTGTTCCCGTCCTTTATGCCTGATTAAAGCCTGTAGACTCAAGATACCTCGAATCCTGACTCTTATTTATTGAGCTATCTGTTTTATTGATTATATTAAAAAATAGTACCGGTAATTAATTATTTATTTACCACAGAACAGAAAATCACAGAATTTAAAGAGAGATTCCTGAACAGAGGATATCCAGAAACAACACTGCAGAAGAACATGCTTAGAATTCAAATGAAAGATAGGGAAGAACTCTTTATAAAAAAAGTGAGAACACCGTCCAACACCCCGACTTTTGTCTCTAAATTTTCCAATAAATCAGCGCAGATTAAGAAAATCATCAAGAATAGATGGGAGCTGTTGATCAATGAACCTGAGTTTAATGGAATTTTCAGCCAACCGCCGACCTTTGCGTATACAAGGGCAAGAAACCTTCAAGAACTCATTCAGACAGGAGCCAGTAAAGTTAAAAATATAGAGTACAAAGGAACCCAGAAGTGTTATAATTGCATACACTGCAATAATATCATAATTGGGAAAACCCTCACACACCCCATAACAGGAGCAAAAATTAAATTGAGGCATACGTCAGACTGCAACACATCGAACATTGTTTATTGTCTAAAATGTCCATGCGGAAAGGCTTATATAGGAAAGACTCAGAGAAAATTCAAACTGAGGTTAACAGAACATAAAAGCACTATAAGGCTTAAGAGCACAACATCAGGGGTAGCCACACACTGGACAGAAGAGAAACATACAATAGCACAGCTACGGGCACAAATAGTTGAAATGGTTATGAAAGTTGAGGGGATTGACAATAGTCAGAGACTGTTACAGAGAGAAGTGTTCTGGATTGAATTTTTGCAAACCTTGCAGCAGAAGGGTTTAAATGACAACATTGAGATGAGTTGTTTTCTGTAACTGTATACACATCATAATTCTACAGTGTGTGATGAGCAGCATGCTAAATTATGAAAATAATAGACAGTATGACGGCATGAGAGAACAGGTTCCGATACGTGGCAATTCTAAATTCTCATGAGGTAACACGTCAATATGTGTGAAATTATACATATTATGTTTAACGGAGTAACGATACATTTTCAATTAATACTAATGTCTAGAGTACACCACAACTTAGATTTGGAAATAGTGACTGTGAATAAGTTTTGACTGAATGTACATCACATTATGCATGTAACATTGTTTCTATACGCTATAGACAAATGTATTAACATGGAGGGTATTGTATGTATGTATCGTGATAATCAAACATTACACACACCTTCGAGGATTGAGTTTTATTTCAGCCCTCTTCAGGTACTGGTAGGGAGTATCAGCACGAGAAACATAAGGATAGGAATAATGCGCATAATCGCGTCCAGATATGTGCCTTAAGCGTTAAACATATGTTTAAACTACATATCCCAGCAATCTGTAGTCACGTGATGTTGCACGTAGACTTAGTGGCCGTAATGGAGGTCTTGGCGTTCGGAGTGAATACTTGGTACAGCGGAGCATAGGCAGCAGTCAACAATTGGAACGGCTAACGCTGAGAAAAGACGCGCAATACTTTAAAGTAAGTGCGAATATAAACGTGGAGACATGAGACAATGAGATAGGAATGGTTGATAGGGGAGGTCACAAACGGTTCTTCGTTTATTGTTTAGAGCGGCAGTGTATTCGGAATCCAAGCTGTACATCGCGATCCATTCGAAACCAGAACGCACGCATATAGACAAGGGTCCAGTTACTTGGAAGTAAGTCGAGAGAGAATTATTCTCTGCCATGTTATTACTTTATAACGTTCAGGTACAATAAGCGGTTCATTGTTTATTTTAGCAGCGGACTACACAGAAAATCTGTTTCGACTCCGAAGTAGTTGAACATCCATAGGAACAGCCATAGGAAGCGCAACTGTTTACATTCACTGCGGGTGAGTGCGGAGTTTAAAACAATGCGTCAAGAGTAATTATTAAATTAGCAATATGACTAATGGCAACTATATATCTAGTTGCAGTGATTATAGACACAGCGACCTGACCATCCAGTTTACACAGATTCTCACGGAGGGGATTCCGGTGGATTATAGCGGCGGTGAGTTTTTGAGCTGCACAGCATTATGACATAGGAAGGCTATCTAGGTGTAGAATATGAGCAGCTTTGACATAGATAAAAAACAGGCCAAGTTATTCATACTGATATCTGTAATAGTCGGACTTCAGCTAGAACTTTAGATAGTCACTTTTGGTACACGAAGGGACGTTAACGCTGTGTTTTGAATGGCAGTTCTCATGATACATAGTAGTCGTTAGTATTGCCGGCATTATCACAGATAGCCACTGAGATGTATAATAGTTGGCCTTTACCCACAATTTAAGATAGGTATTTACAACACATGATGGGATAGAAACGTTGTCTCAAGAATGTACGTTTCCAGTACACACCTAAGATTTAAGTACTGGTGGAAGAATCATAGGAACTTTCAGGCGTATGATAGAATACAAGAAACGTTATGCGATAGTAATGTATAGATATTTTGTATTGTATGATATATTGAGAACCAAATTGATTGAGGTGGTGGCCCCCACAGGAGTACAACAGTTGATTGTAAACAGTGAGGATTGTATACATGTAGAGTAATCTGAACATTTTGTTTTGTAGAACACTGCCCCTGAAGAAGGAACCCACGTTCCGAAATGCATTGGGCCAGAGATTAAATATGGTTCAGTAGCAATTATGGAATCATTGTAGAAAAGTGATAATGTTTATGTTCTGAATTAAGGATGGTACTTGTAAAAATTTAAGGATGGTACTTGTAAAAATATTGGACAGTGATTATATGTGATGAAATAACATATAAATGATTCACGAATATGTACATGAATAAGAAAGGTATTTGTGAAACGATGAAATAAGTAAACACTGAGATGCAACATATTAATTGTTTGGGATTATGATTATGTTTGAAAATATTGAATATTTATAAAATTGTGAACGGTCAGTTCTATAGGTACAGTGCACACTAGAGCAGGTCCATCCAGTTCATGGTTAGAATAAACTTTAAGGTAAACCATTTCAATCATTTCCTTGATTTTGCACCAAAATACCGATTTGGTGGCACACTATAGGGATCATAGGAATGTAGTTTAGGTGTATAAGCCACGCCCTTATTTAACCCATGCACCATGCAGAGACCCCTCACTTTTTGTATCCCATTTACTGCCCTGCAGAAACGCTTTTCGGGTTGCTTACAATATAATAGTTATTAAAATGTAAAGACGTAAGTTTTCAGTGCTTTTCATTATTCAAGATGGCTGAAGACGACTCTTATTTTTGCAGAAAGTGAGTTTCACATTTCGGCCACTTGTGCTGAGAAGGAGTTTCTTCAGAATGAAATTTGCAGACGTATTGGACAGCTAATAGAGTAGCCCTAAATCCAAGAGCAGTTTGTTGGTAGTAGGTATGGGGGTTTAGTAGAAAAAAGTGGGCACATGAGCCATGAATGGCACAATGTGCTCTACACATTGCTTTGAATGAGATGGATCTTGCCACAAGCAGCTGGTGGACAGACTGAAGTGTTAATGACATACACAACCTGATTTTAAGATAAAGTAGTAGTCTACCAGCTGCATTATGAATTCTCTATGGATTTCAGCTCATTTGATGTGATGTCTGGGGGTATATCTTGCCGGAGTACCCTTGACGAGAGAAAACTAGTTTGGAGTTGTCTTGCACTTTTTAGTTATATCCGAAAGAATGGAAAATTTCAATTCATGAGTTGTTTGGTTTGGGGTGATTTATTCACATCTAATGATCTACGGCATGGTGGGATTGGTTGATGGCACACGGGGGGAACTCAGCTAGGCTTGCAAGTTTAGTTATAATTTGTGTGTCGCCTGCACAGCTGTAACAGTTGCACTAGAAGGATGTGGTCAGTTCCATGAGTGGTCTGAGTAATATGTTAAAGTGGAGGGGTACGATTGTAAGTCAATGAAGGACTCCCACTGTAGGGGCAAAAGGGTAGGAAAAAAGGCACAGCTAGAGTAAAAGGAATGTTAGTGAGGCATGGAAGAAAGCCAACAAAAGATGCTGCCTTGTTACCCCTATAGAGTGTCTGCTGCAGAGTGGAATCATGGACTATATCAAAGTTGATAAAGCAATCCCGCAAAGTGCCACTACTCAAGTGGAATACACTGAGCTCTTGATGGTGTACCATGTTGCAAGCAGTGGAGATTCTGTGCTTATATGTGGGAGGACTCCTGTTTGGATGTTGGAAAGACGATTATTCTTTTCTGTGCAAGCTGATAACTGGAGGTAGGTAGCTTTTTCAAAAGGAATGACTAGAATCAGTGCTTAATGTGAGCCAGTGGTTTCTGGTGCTCGGCATCAGCACTTAATTGTCACTACTGGCACTTATGACAGTCTGCTACATGATGGTACTGTTTGTCTAATTTAGGGAAGAGCATAACAACAGTTGTTTATTAATTCAATGTAACTTAAAAAAGACTAACACCTTCCTCCAAAGCCATTGTTATAGCTTTGGGGGGCTGGAATAGTCTGAATTTTCACACTTGTAGGAATGTGATGATTAGAAATTGTGTTGGTACTGTCCTTGGCAGCGCTGGCTGGGGCAATGGGTGGTGCAAGCTGCGGTGGCTTCTTCACAAGGGCCCTGACACTAATTTTTTTTTTTCTTCAAATTAAGTACTGACTAGAAGAAAGTTGTTTCAGATTTGGTGATTGTTAAATCTGACCATTGGGATGGTGCATGTTCTGTTCTCTTAGTTTTGTGACTAGTTTTGATATAGGGAGTTTTTTCTTCACAGATCAAGGCATGGTTGATGATAGCTCTGGCCAGGATGTATCGGTATGAGGTGCTGACCAGTAAGCCACCATGAAAGGGCCAATACTAATACTCTACAAAATTAACTCCCTTGTCAGCCATAAATCAAGCAATTTTTCATTTTGCTTCAGGTACCATGGGTTAGTAGTGAATCTCATTCATCAAAGTAACATCTAAGCATTAATTAATACTCACACACTGACTTTCATACCATTATCCAATTTTGAAAAGCAGCATACAGAATGGCAAGATTTAGTTAAAAAGTTCACAAATCTTTACATGTTTTTTGCATGTTCGTTTCTTGTTCCCTATTGGGGGAACCCAATATGTATATAGTGATCCAACTAGGTAAAATATTTAACACTACTGTCTCGTTGGATTTGTCGACTATTGCAATTGGCCCATATGTCGTCGGGAATTTTGCCCATACTTACAGACAATGACTTTACTCTCTTTGATCTGATTTGATTTGATTTGATTTGATTTATCATTTTATAGAGCACGCGAATGCCCATGGGCTTCTTGGCGCTATGACAATAGAGATATTCTGGGCCGACCACATAGTCTAGCATGCAGCAGTGAAAAGCCAAGTTTTCACTGCTTTTCTAAAAGAAAGCAGGGATGGACTGTTTTTTATAGAGATTGGAAGCAGGTTCCATACCTTTGCTGTGTGTAGTAGGAAACTTCTGCCTCCCCATCTGGCTCTTCTAAATTTCGGAACCAAGATCAATTTGGCTTGGCTGGATCTGAGAAGCCTGCTAGGTTCATACGGTTTAAGATGTGTTTTTAAAAACTGTGAGCCTAATCCATGAAGCACCTTGTAAGCCAGGCACAGCGATTTAAACTGTACTCTTTTGGCAATCGGGAGCCAGTGCAGGGTTTTTAGTTTGTGGACAATTGGCTTGTATTTGGGAATGTCAAGCACCAGCCTTGCGGCTGCATTCTGCAAGCGTTGTAATTTTGATAGAGTTTGCACCTTTGCTCCAGCATACAGGACATTCCCATAGTCTATCCTTGACAAGGCCAGGGCAGTCACCACTGTTTTCCGAGCATCTGTTGGAATGTAGGGCAGTAATTTTTTTATCATTTTCAGAATGAACCAGACTGATGAAGCCAATTTACTGGCCTGAGCGTCAAATGAGAGTTTGATGTCTAGAGTCATACCCAAATTTTTCACCTTTTCTGCTGGAGCCGGACAGTTGCTGTCAGGCCACCACTCCGGGGACCAGATGTTTGGATCACCCCCCAGCACCAGTACTTCGCTTTTATCCCCATTTAACTTCAGGCAGTTATTCAGCATCCATTGTCTGACCTGCCTCATACAAGATCTGAATTTATCCGCCGTCTCTTTCGCATCCATGCTGATAGACACCACTATCTGGGTGTCATCGGCATAGGAGACCGGGGGGAAGCCGCTTTCCCTTATGATTCCAGGTAATGGGGCTATGTACAGATTAAAAAGGGTAGGGCTTAAAGAAGACCCCTGGGGCACCCCACACGGTGAACTAAATGATTTGGATCTTGCCTCCCCCAGCTCTACTGAGAAAGTTCTGTTACACAAGTAGGAAGCCAGGAGAGCGCGTGCCGAGCTATGAACTCTAACCTCGGCCAGGCGGGTCAGGAGTGTCTCATGGCTGACCGTATCGAAGGCCGCCGATAGGTCCAATAGTACCAAGGCGGCCTTCCCTCCTTCATCCAGAACGCTCCTGAGTTCTTCCACCGCCGTTAGCAGTGCCGTTTCTGTCCCATGTCCCTCTCGGAATCCAAATTGTGAGTGATCAAGTATGTTTCCCTCCGAGAGGAATAGTGACAGCTGTTTATTCAGAAGTTTTTCCAAAATTTTCGCGGCAAAGGGTATCCTAGCAATAGGTCTGTAATTGCCCGGCTCCTCACAGTCTACATTTTTTTAAGAGGGGCATCACCGAGGTGGTTTTCGAGGAGTCTGGGAAAATCTCGGATTTTAGTATTTGTGAGAACAGTTTCTCCAGAAGAGAGCTTAGCAATTCCGGAAAGAGCTGCATCACCTTAGGCGGACAGGGGTCCGTTGGGCTGCCTGATCTAGTGGTCTTCACCTCATGCAGAATCTGATCTACTGTTGGTGGTACAAATTGAAACCATGGACTCTGTGATAACAACTCAGCTTCTTTGATTGGTTCTAAGGGTGCTTGAGCGGGTGTAGCTGTGTGGAGGCTTTTAAAGGAATCATATACTGATGAAACTTTGTTAATGAAAAATTCACCGAGCAAGTTACAAAAGTCTGACGTCATTGCTGCTGTGCTATTGTTCTCTATTTTTGTTAGTTTTTTTACTGTGGCAAAAAGAGCTTTGCTGGAATTTTTAGTCTCATTAATTTTTTTCATAAAGAAGCTGCTTTTTTCTGCCATAATCAAGTTTTTGTAAACGGCAGAGGCGGCTTTGTAGTCTTCTTTTAGCCCAGCGTCATAGTTGGTTCTCCATTTTTTCTCGGCTCTTCTACAGTTCTGCTTTTGTGCCCTAAGAGCTTCTGAGAACCATGGCTGAGAAGGAGATTTCCTCTTGAAAGTGACCTTTCTTAATGGGACTGCGACATGAACTGCGGCGTTAATCCACTCCCTGAATTGATCGTAAGCTACATTGCTGTCTGGGGCGAGATCTGGGCACGATGACTGTAGTTTGTCTAACAGCATCTGTGAGTTGGTCTTCGACCAGTCCCGATAAGTGGCCTTCCTAAGCGAATCAATGGGCCTGCCTGTATCTTCCTTTACTTCCAGTGAGAAGGTGATCACCTTATGGTCGGACCAAGGGACTTGAAGAGTAACCACTTTATTTAAGCCCTGACAGGAAGTAAAAATTCCGTCTGTTGACCACCATTGCTATTAACCCCTTCTCCGTGGCACGAATTTTGCCGCGGCGCGGGGGTGGATGGTGTGCGCAGCGCTTCCATGCTTGTGATGGAACCACGCCGTCATGAGCCACGGGCGGCGTGTGCTCATGACAGTGTGGTTCCATCACGGTCCCGCCCGCTTAATAATTCCCCCGCACAGGCAGGAATTAATGCCACGTGGGCGGAGCGGCTGTCGCATGACGGAACCACGCCGTCATGAGCACACGCTGCCCATCGCTCATGACAGCGTGGTTCCGTAATGCGCACGCAAGGGGTTAAAGTTATTCTACTTGATGGGAAATACTTTAAATATGTTTCTTATCATATTTGGTGGGCATGGGTCAGATATCTTAGATTAGAAACACGCACTCTGCCCAGTCACATCACACTAGTTATCCAGTCTCATCTACACGTATCTGGGGAACCTTAGACGCTTTTATAAATAACCTGGTATGATAGATCATTAGCCTTCTTATGTACCCATCTACAGTTACAATGGTCAGAGGTTGCCCTGTTTGTGGCCCTAGCTACCAGCTACTTGGCTCTCTTTCCCTGTCCCTTCTCTCTCTGTCTTCTGTACTCCCTTCCCTACTTCTTCCATATGCTATCAGGCTTTTTTCTTATACCTCATACACTATGTCTCAGAGTGTGTGGCTCTCTTTTTCTTCTCTCCATCCACAAACGTTGGTGCAGACTCATTTACCAAAAAGTCCTGAATAGATGAATATTATTAGGAGCATATACACCCGCATCTCCACCTAATCGAATTTTCTAGGACAATGTTTGTAACTTATCATTATATATACGCACTAATATTTCATTATCGCCATGTTCTTCAATGATTAGGTGGTTGCTATTGTATTGATGTTTCTGACCACTAGCTAACATTTTGTTATGTTATAATGTGTATGGCGAGATCTTCCCTTTTTGTATTGACTAAAAAATTCAATAAAGCGTTTGGTACAAAAATAGTTTGCACATTTTGAATAGTTTTAGTGCAAGGCACAATTACCAAAAACATTATTTAAAACATTTTTTTAAATGTTTTTGTACAAACAAAATGCCCCTTTATACCTGCACCCAAATAAACTCATATGATGTAGTTTGTTTGTGAATCATTCAAATGAATCACAAATGCTACTACATTTTAGGCACTTTTGTAAATTAATTCTATGTTTGTCACAGCTAAAATATCAATTACGTATTAGACTTTAATGATGTTCCATTGAGAACCCAATATGCTAGGAGATATCTTGCTTGTATTTTTCTGTTCATTAGGTTCAGACTTAGGGGGATATTCACAAGAAGCTGTGCTAAACATCACCAAAAAATGCTAATCAACTTTACACATCGCAGCCTATTTTGGGAAAATAACCCTGTGTCAACGTGGAATTCACAACAAGGCGGTACTATGGGATAGTCTGCCAAAACTGCAGCCAATGTCCGCGATACAACCACCTCGACGGAGATAAAAACACAACCCTCAACGCGAAAAAACATGCAATTGGCCAAAGCGCGATGAGGAGATCAGCAATAAGCAGCGTTCCTTTGATGTGCGCATGACACACGTCCTGATTCCGTGCTTTATTTTCCAGGCTGTGACGTCGAGATTGTCCCTGACGGACCCAACAGGAGTCTTCTGCATTGGTGTTTTGTGTTGTATTTCAATAAAGTTTTTGGTTATTACTTCAGTGCTGTGTGACTGTTTCTCATTCTTCTGGCCACACATGTGTGTATTTTGTATGGCAATGTGCGTCATCATGCGCTTTTTGTGGCTCTTGTGTCGTGCACGGTATGTGTATGTCCGGGGGGGGGTCGGGGTGGGGGGCTGGGGGTCGTGGCGGGGGATGTTATGGCCCTCATGGATATCGGAGCTGCATGATCATTGTCTCCATGGCATCTGTGGGTCTTCAGGTGTGGCTCTTGGCTGGGCTCCCTTTCATGCTGTGGGTAGTCGTCCTGCTTAGCACCAGCAAAAGGCAGGTGTTAAATCCCTGGTGCTATTGCGGCTTATCGCCTCTTTTTGGTGCGCTTTGCAGATCTGGCAGTTCGTTGTGACAGTGGTGTTGTGGTTTTTTCTTGTGTTTTTGCACGGGAACGTTTACTCTGCATTTCATTAGGGTTTGTTGGTGGTGTCCTCTGTGGAGATAAATTTTGAGGCAGTTATCGCGGGAATACTGGCGAAGTCTGCAGTTTGCACCAGCTTGTGAATGGGGTGTTAAATCTATTTCCACTTTTGATGCGTTAAGATGGAGATAAATCGGAGATACGTCCTTGTAAATTTCCCCATTACAGTGGCTTCATGGAGTGAAATATCCCCGGAGTTGTCTGCCAATGGAGTGTGTTTCAAACCATGTGAAGGACATCAATTTAATAGGGTCTTCATAAGGCTGCAGGGTCCTCCCTTTAGCCTCTTGTATCTAATTCCATCCATCCTGCATAATTTGTGGCTCAATTACTAGCAGGGGCCATATTACAGAGAGTACCCTGGTGCACAAAGGATATTTCACCAAATGCTTGTACCTCCGGGCAAACTTGGTATTATAGAAGGGGCCACAGATGTTTGTGTTGAGCTTTCTAAAATATGGACCATGCTGGAGCACATCTTGCACTGGTGTGATCACAGGGAGCATTGTCTAATTTGTAACACACTGTTCACCCATTGGTGGAGGGGGGTACCAGCTCCCCCTCCAAAGAGATAACTGTTCGCCTCCAGTGAAAGATTAAACCGTGATTTCAAACCACAGCCCTGTCTTTCATCAATGTGCGCTCCTCAGTCCAGACTCGACCTGTCAGAGTATGTGCCTGCCCTGAGGCCAGCGTATTTTTTTGTTATGATGTCCCAGTCTGCAATCTGTGCATCGTGTAATGGGTGCACTGTGCAGGGCCGGACTGATAACCAAAACCGGCCCCGGCAAAGTGCTCTGCCGGCCCAACTGGGGGGAGGTTGGGGGTGCGACGGAGCTTTTTGCCGGGGCCGGTTTTCGGCCGATTTTGTTACAGGGACGATTTCGCAGCTATGCTGCATTAACCGCCCTGTAACAAAAACGGCCCCCAGGGGCCCCAAAACCGCCCCCACCCTTGCGGCGCACCGGGGATTGCCCGGTGCCCGCAACAGTCAGTCCGGGCCTGCACTGTGGCGCAAACAGGGACAGTGGACCTGATATTTAATGTGGGCACTGGACGGTTGCAACACTGTCTGTGTTTCCTGTGCAATGGGTTTAATGTGTACATGGGTATTCATTTTTTTCAAATACAATGAGATTACAGTTGGAAAAATTATGTAATACATCTGTAGTGTTAAAATTCCCAGCTACCTTCAAACTCATTTCTACTTTTATCAACAATTATGGTAGTCAGATTAGAACTGAGATACAGCCAATAATGATATACAAATACAACTTGAAACTTGAGCTGTATTACGGTATTTGGACAGAATATCGAGTTGTACATATCAGGAGTCAGAAATATAAAAAAATGTGTGATTAAAAAATATTGTGATGCAGAAATATCAGTGTCAAGAATATTGTTATTTTCAGGTAAGTAATGTCGTTGTTAAGAATATCGTTGTTGTTAATCTTATTTTCAATAATTTAGTTCTAAAAATATCACTTAAATTATTTTAATGTGTTTTAGCTCATATATTAATCTTATGTGTTACTATTGTTTGTATGTTTATACATTTTTTTAAATATAGTTTGCAATTTTAAGTGACTTAGAATTTTTAATTTAGTGCCATAGAGGATTGTTTGGTTTGTAGGGGGATAGGGTGGAAAGTTAATTAAGTAATAATTAACTATTAATGGATAGTTGTTAAGTAAATAAGGAATTTATATTAATTATGTACATTATGTAATACTGATTTATTTGACTTATTTTTAGGTGCATGTTGCTATGTTTGTAGGGATACAGGGTGGGACATTAATTAGGTAATAATTATTTTTACATTGATTATTAATTATGTACATTGTGTAATAATCACATAGTTTAGTTATATTTTAGGTATGGGCTGGAGGGTCTCTATGGGTATAGGGTGAGAAGTTAATTAAGTGATAATAAAAAAAATTAATGTATAATAAAATATTTAAATGATTTCTAATTATGTAAATTGTGTAATCATGATACATTTAAGTCATATTCTATGTGGGAGCTGATAGATTTGGAGGGTTATAAGGTGGGAAGTTTATTAAATAATAATGAATTATTAATTTCATATTAATTGTTAATTAATTATGTAATTTACTATCAATTATGTAAACTGTTTATACTTGTTTATTTTAGGTGTGGGTTGCTAGGTTTGTAGTAGTATAGAGTGGCAAGTTAATTAAGTAATAACTAAATAGCCATTATTTTTTAATTGAAAATGATTACATTGCTGATGAATTTTGTAAATTGGTTAATCGTTTTTTTTATTTATATTACCTACTGGCGGTCGCCAGTAGGTAGTTACAGTTAGGACCTAGTTTCCATAGGAAATCCGCAACATTCTATTTGGAATAACTTTGGCGTCGATTGACGGAATTGGCTGAATTTCTCCAAGAAAATGGCCAGCTCCGCTCCGCTCCTTCCCTGAAAGTTTGGGGGGGGATTCGTGAAGCCGGGGCCGAGATAAAAGGGGGGTCCCAAAACGTGTTTTCCCCATGTTAATTTCCATAGGGCTGTTGGACTCACTTTTAGCCCGAACGGCTGAATGGATTTCCACCAAACTTGGCAAAATTGTAGGGACTGGTAGCCCGATGTGCCTTTGCTATGTCTCAAGATATGTGCTCCAGTGGATTTTGAGTAATTTATGTTCCAAAAAATATATATATCTATAAGCGCGCCCCGCGTACCAGCCCGCTATGCGAGTACGCGAGCGGAAAGCTGATTGGCTCTCGGGTGTCTGTCAACATTCCAAACAGTCCGGAGCGGCCGCCATCTTGTGTCTCGGTAGGATCGAGACACAAGAGGTGGCAAAAACAAAGGGGGAAATGACCAAAAGCGGGCAGGGTAGACCCCCCCTGACCCCCTAGGTTTGATGTGGGGGCCATAAAAGGGCCCCGCGGGGCATTTATTTATTTTTTTCGATTTTCGCGGGGGGGGGGCGCCCGGTACGCGCACCGGGGAGCGTACCCTGGAGAAAAAAGAATGACAGAGTTTTTAAAAAATGTAGCATTTTTTTATAAATTGGAGGTAGTTCTAAAAAGAACTGTTTTTTAAATTCTTTTTGTTGTTTTATATTCTTTTTATTGTTTTTTTGAACATTTTTTACTTTTTTTGGCTTTTATGAACAATTTTATATTTTTTTGTAATTTTTATGGGGACAAACAAAAAACTGGGAATTGTAAACGGCTCAACTGGAGCAAAAAAAATCAGGAAAAAATGTCTGCAGTTGTGGTTGTTTCCAGCACGGTTGATGAGTTTGATGCTTTGCTCCCCATAGGAAATTGTACTCCCGCAAAACATACAAACTATTTTAAAATCTGCAAACTGGCGTTGGATGTTTGGGACCATCTCCCTTGTCTCTGGACCCGATGGAGTGGGTTGATTTCTTTTGGAGGTGCTGGGAGAAGATTGGGGAGGGTTTCTGGTCAGATCTCTGACCTCTGCCGCAGCATAGTTGTTTGGGTGCCTGCGTTGCATGTGGCGAAGCATTGTATGGTTCCCAAATGAATATTTTTTTGCAGGGTTCCCCCTGGAAAGTACAGTGCCACAGATGAGACAAGTCACTTTTGCAGCATTAACTTTCTTTTCTCCCCTTGGGATTTTAAAAAACTCCCACACAAAGTGCTCCTTAGGTTTATAGGGGGGATTATCTTCAGGCAGGAACCACCTCTCCTCCTCCTCCTCCTCTTCTTCTTCTTCACCACCACTGTGGTGTTGTGGTGGTCCTTGTGGTGGTGGTGGTTGTGGTTGAGATGCTCCTGCTGCTGCTACTACTGTAGCCATTTCTCAGGTCTGCAAACAGGTCTTCCTCACTCAAAGTACAAAGTGAGAAAGAGGAAAAAAGGTGGGGGCTTTCATCATTTGGAAAAACAAACTGCTCTGAACCAATGAAAAGTGTTATTTTCAGGTCACATGACCCGACGCGCTTACCCTACGCGACCCGGGGCGCGCCCGGGTGCGCGCCCGGTGGCGCTTACGTAGCGTTTACGTATGCGCTCGGGCGCTTCCGGATGCGTTTACGCCGTGCGTCATAAGACGCATCACGCGGCTACGCGATACGTCACGATGATGTTTTCGTTCGCGGCAATAGCGCTAACGGGACGCTCACCGGTACGCGCACCGGGGCGTGCCGCAAGAATGCGCACCGGTGCGCTCACCGGTACGCGCACCGGGAGCGCTTCAGGGCAAAAAAAAATTACAATAAATAAACATGAACAATATACATAAAAAATAGTATTACATAAATATACAATATAGGATTCATTATAAAAAATATTATATTTCATAGCTATAGAAATTTGCTATTAAAAAACCTATGAAATTCACTGAAAAAAACAGGTTTCACACCAGTTATAGTTAGGAATTAGCATTTAAAATACCTATTAAATTCACTGAAAAAACCATAGGTTTGACACCAGTTATAGTTAGCTGGAAATTTTACTGACATAAAACCATTGAAATTCCCACGTTATAGTTAGTTGGACTCACTATAACTCGCGCGCCCGCAATGCACTGCTGATGATGTCACATATTACATCATTCATGACATGGTTAGTGACATCACTGATGACATCTCAAATGACATCACTGATGACATCACTGATGACATCTCAAATGACATCACTGATGACATC
Source organism: Lissotriton helveticus (assembly GCF_964261635.1). Lineage (NCBI taxonomy): Eukaryota > Metazoa > Chordata > Amphibia > Caudata > Salamandridae > Lissotriton > Lissotriton helveticus. The sequence goes on along the minus strand of NC_136068.1, from coordinate 181,743,664 downwards.
ACTGATGACATCATCCATGTGATAATAAAATACACCTCCTCACACTCTAATCTAACCCATGATACACCTAGTGTTAAATACAAACTACCATTCCTGAAACCATTGACACAGTAAAACCACTTACCACATACGCACTCACTGATTTCTAGGTCTACACACACATCACTCATTCACCCATACAATCTTTCATACATACAGTCACTCATCAATACAAGACCAACATATGCACTCATACACCTATACAGAGGCTCACACACTACCACTCATCCATGGAGTTACTCATACACCTAGTCAGCCATGTAAAGAATCAATCACACTCCCATTTCCACAACTATACAGTTAAACACACAAAACCTTGCCTATTTAAACATATAGTAACACATACTTACTGTCTTTAACAATCACTGATACAAGTACATATTGATACATACAGTCACTTATGCAATCACAGGCTGTTATATATAGTCATTTATATATGACAACTCTCACATGCAGCAGCTTACACAACAACAAACATAATGATGTACACATTCAGACAGTTTAGTCACTAACCCATGCATTCACTAAGACACATTTAATCACTCACTCATACAGTCAGTCACGCACCTACTAAATCCTTCATCCAGACACTCATACATACACTCATTCTTCAATATGTAAAACATATTTTAACTTTACAGAAACCCACAGACACTGGATGATGTCATCAGTGATGTCTTCAGTGATGTCATTTGAGATGTCATCAGTGATGTCACTAACCATGTCATGAATGATGTAATATGTGACATCATCAGAAGTGCATTGCGGGCGCGTGGGTTATAGTGAGTCCAACTAACTATAACGTGGGAATTTCAATGGCTTTATGTCAGTACAATTTCCAGCTAACTATAACTGGTGTCAAACCTATGGTTTTTTCAGTGAATTATATATATATATGTATATATATATATATATATATATATATATATATAAATATATATATATATATATATATATATATATATATATATATATATATATATATATATATATATATATATATATATATATATATATATATGTGTGTGTGTATATTTTCAAAAACCAGACATCACCGTCGCTGCTCCAACTCATCCTGGTTGCTCGCTCATGTGGTGGTGACCCGCTAGTCATTCATTAACAGAAGCAACCTTCTCTCACTCCAAATGGAAAGCACTCAAGGGTGTGGTTTAAGCAGAAATGCTTTATTGTGCAGACCCCCCCCGTACTCACAGACGCGTTTCGCCTTGCGCTTTTTCGATGTCAGTTTCCCTGTGCAAAACCAGCAGTATTTCATTACAGTGTATCACATGATTTACCAATGACATAGATGATGGACTAACATTTCATTACTGTCCAAAAGAAAATGGCTTCTTGCTCCTCGTCATGGCTCACACCGTCAGTAGGTCATTGGTAGGCAGTGACCTTGACATGCCAGTATATTTTGATCCAAGTCGATTTTCCTGCATGGTGACAGAATGAGCCAGTACCAATATGCTGCTGAGTGTTGACTGCATATGATTGTAAATAAGAATGTTATTGCAATGCTTTTGCATTTCTAATGTAAGCAATTAGTTTGCAAATTGTGTGCCCAGAGATTAACAAGTTTTGACAATGGGGCGAGCCATGGAGGTATATTTAACCGCCTCCCACATCTTATTCCACCACCACATCTTGGGTTGCTGGTTGGCAGCCATAGCAAAGTCAAGAAATTCTGCTTTGGGAAACATGTACTTAATAGCCATATGGCCTGTAAAGATGTTTCAATTCTATGGTACAAGGCTAACTTTAACTTTCTATTCCAACCAACGATAAGGGTCCCAAGAAAATGAACAACCAAGCCCTAAGCACAGCGCCCTGTTTCGGATAGAGGCGTTTCAACACTACGGGCCGCATTCCGATGCGCCACCGTAACGGAAAACGGACCGACCGCCAGAGGTGCGGTGGTCCCACAGGGCCAATTAGGACGCGACCGCCACCCTGGCGGTCGCATCCAGCATCTTTATCATTGCGGCGGGCGGAGCTGTAAGCAGCACCCGCCTCAATGTTAAAGAGGCATGTTGTGCATTGCCATGAACAACGTAACAGGCACCACGCGGTGCCGGCCACCTTGTGCATGGCAATGTAGGGCGGGTACCATGGGTACACCCCAAGTGCAGCCCCCATCTCCCATCCGCCCGGGGGCCTGTAACGGGCCCCCAATGCAATTTCCGCCGGCCTTTCCATGGCGGCATCGCCACCATGGAAAGGCCTTGAAAAATGCACATCATAATATGGATGGCAGTGCCTGCTCGGCACCGCCACCATATTGTGCCCCAGATCCGCACGGCAGGCAATCATAACGATTGCCTGCCGGCAGAAAAGCAGCGGACGCTCTTTCCGTCCACCATGATCCCCCAGCCATGCTAATATGGTGGGGGTAAATGGCAGTTGGGCGGGGAGTTATGGCGGGCAGATTGCCACCGCTGGTCGGGCGGTGGCGATCCGCCCGCCATCATAATAGGCCCTACATTTCAGAAGGAATCCTCAGATCCTCACCGATCAACCCAAGAGCAAGTGTGAGAAGAATGGGTGGCTGTGGCTTCTTGGTGCTGACTACCTCAATGTGGAATCCATATGTGACTGTGATCCTGTCCATCTGCGACCACCTGAAGTTCATAAAGTTTTCTAAAGATCATTCACTTCCCACTAACTATTTTGTTGAATTATTGCCAGATGTAAAATGCCTTCTCTCATTATTGAGGCGTGTCAGCACTTTCTTAATGTGGAATCTGGATGGAAACATAAAAAGAGTGCACGCAGTAATGCCACCCAGGATTGCCAGGCACAACACAGCGCGCTCAGCAGTTATCGCATTCTTTCCATGCACTTGAGCTATGCCTTATTACTCGTATTTCACCAAGAAATGCAAGTAACTCATGAGTCCACTTTCAGTGTAAGAGTAGCTATGAGCAGCTCAGTGCAGCTTTAGGGCATCAGTTGTTCTCATTACTGCAGGCAACAATTCAACACTGGCCTTTATTTTGCCACGTTTAAATATTTTTATACTCTTCCACTTCAAGTGCCTGATTAAGAGTGGGACCATGTATAAAGCCCTGTTGGCACACAGGTCGGAATTTTATTTGCTAATTATTGGATGCGTTAAATATCTCAACCCTCATTAAATCTCAGCAAGTCAAAGCTGCACTTATTTAGCAGGTTAAATATGTATGGTATTTACCCACAGTGAAACGACTTATTATTCCCCAAAACATACCTAGGGGTATCCTTATTTATGAGGTACGATAAGCAGCACTCGTAATCAGGCCCCAAGTGTCTTCCCCATGACATATGTTTTTTTGTTTTTTCTTGAGCTGATAGGGCTTGGTTTGCAATGTTAACTGTATAAGAGGGCATCCAATCATGGCCACCAGGACCAGTGCCAGGCTGCGTCACACCGAGCTCAGCAATTGTCCCTTTCTTTACACGGACTCAAGCCACACTTTATCACTTTGTTATTCATATTACACTTTCAATCACAAAAAGAAATGAAAGTAATGAATCCAGTTTTGTAGGGAAAAAAGACAGGGTCAGTTAGCTCAGCTCCAGGGCACCTGACCTCTGTAACATTGCAGACAGCGGTTTACATTCTCTGTCGTGGTTGCTTTTTTCCTTGTGTTTAATCTAATGTTCTTATTTTGTTCACTTCTTCTTTTAAAGTATATGTCCAAGCCTGCTTCTTAACCTTGGGAAGCCATACTTTATTATTTCTGTAGGCTTCCACATTCATTGTCAGCACTTGGCCTTGGTTTGTGACAACAGACAATGTTGATTTGCAATGGAGCGTTCAGCCCTCAGCAATTACCTGATTCTTTCCAAGGACTAAAGATGTGATTTATAGCTATATTGTTCTTATTACATGTTCAGCCACTATAAGAAATGAAAGAAACAAATCGATCGATATTCTAAACAAAATACAACCATAGATGCGTCGAATAGCTCCAGATGTCTGATGTCTCCCATATATATCACTGAAGCCCAGTGTTTGCTACTGCTTTTCTCTGTTTCCTTCTACCATGTTTAATTTTTTTAATATCTATCAATATCCTTTCCTTTTATGTCTTTCTTGCTTATATATGCAGTGGCAGCATGATTTAGTATCATCAGTGAAGACAGAAAAGTTGAGGAACGTGGTGGTAATCTGAATCTACGTCTGAATGTGCTTCTAAGAAACCAGAATTAAAAGTAGCACCCATAAAAATGGAGCTGACTGACGTCCAGTATTAAAACGACGGTGACACCCCACAAAATGTTTTTATGGTTACAGAAATAATACCAGCTTGGCTGAGCTGCACTGGCATGTTTCCAAAAGGCAGCAGATTGATTGCAGCAGTTTGTGCATTCGGCTTTACCTGAGTTCACAACTGCCATGGACTACTACAACGGACAGTCAAAAGTCCTTCTTCGAGTCATGCTGATTCTGACCGTAGGCAGACAAAATATCGATATTTTAGTATCGACCTAAAATAATGTTGATGTTTTAATATCGAAGGGACAGAATATAGAAGATAAGTAATATCAATTTTTTTAATATCGAAGGGACAGAATTTCGAAGGTAAGTAATATCGATTTTGTTAATATAGATGTTAGTAATATTGATGTTACTAATATCGATGTTAGTAATATCAATGTTACTAATATTGATTTTTTATATGATTTTTATGTATATTAATATGTATTTAATATCTATTTAAAAAAAAATTTAATTTAAGTAAATGTTGTATTTTAGTACCGTAGTGGGTTGTGGGTTTATAGGGGAATAGGATGGGAAGTCATTTAATTATACAAAATGAATTGTTAATTTTTAGAAATTATTAATTAATTTGAATTAATTGGTAATTAATTTTAATTAATTGATAATTATGTTCTGTAGCAGGTTATGGGTTTATAGGGGAATAGGGTGGAAAGTAATTTAAATGTAATTAAGTAATCATTTATTTTCATTAATTGTTTTTGCTAATTATAATATTGTCAATTAATTATTAATTGGTAATTATTTAGTATTAATTGGAATTTATTATTCATTTATTGTTACTTAATTATTAATTGGTAATTATGTATTGGTATTTGTAAATAGTTTAGATTTATTTATTGATTCATTTTGTTAACATTTTAAAATATTAATTTATTTATAAGTATATTATTTTTAACTTCTACGCTATCCAACACTTTCCCTACTGTTGCACTCTCTGGACTGGGAATAGTAATGTTTACCCCTACGCTATTCAACACTTTCCCTACTGTTGCACTCTCAGGAGTTGGAATAGTAGTTTTTACCCCTACTGTATCCAACACTTTCCCTACTGTGGCACTCTTTGGAGTGGGAATAGTAATTTTTACCCCTACGCTATCCAACATTTCCTTACTTTTTTAAATTTGTTTTACTTATTTATTTAATTTTTATTTATATTATTATTTTATATGTATAGATGTATTTGTAATTTATAATATTTTTAATTATTTATGTTATTAAAATAATTAATAAAAGTTATTAGTAAGTACGTATATATTATGTATTATATGCATATGTTTAATTCATTTTTTATTAAATCATGTTAATTAATTATTAATTTTAAATATTATAACATATTTTTAACTCTGCTTATTACATTTATAAGTATTATTTAACATATTTTTTTCATTAAAAAAATGATATTTTTTAATAACTATATTTTTGACATCGATATTATTTTTCGAGATTATTGTACTTACCTTGTTGGAGATAGGATGTCGATATTGTTGACATCGATATTTTTGTTGCAATATTTTTGTATGTCTATATAGTGTATATCGACATTTTGTCAGACATTCGATTTTGACACCTAGGGACATTTAAGATTTTGGCTGATGGGTACTCCCACACAAACGTGGTGGAGATCCGATCTGCAGAAATACAAGTTCATTATAGCCTATGGTACTTGTTATATGTCAAGGCGGAAGTCAGGCATGTTTTGACAGACAACAGACAAACTCAAAGGCTCATTGTTTCATTTTTTATGCTGTCTTCATCTATTTTCCTTTTTTTACTTGGAGGTTCTGTTTATATTTTCACACTCTAATTCTGTCCTTTCAGATTAGGTATAGAAGAAGCCTTATTCGGTTTAGAAATCAGGATTGATCAACTCTGTATCTGAGATCTCACAGGCTGTTATAATCTTGGTGAGGGCTGTGGGCACATTTCAGATCTTTTTTAAACTTCAGGTCTCAGAATGTGAACAGACTCCGGGAGGCTTCTGCCGCTGTGGCCTGTTGTCTCAACCTGGCATTCATGATGTCCTGTTTGGAGTATATGCTGCCACCGTCTGAGAATGGGCCCCTCCCTCAGACTTACACCAGAGATATCTGTCAACAGCAAGACGAATGTATGATCCAGTGTTGAAGAAAATATCAGGCATTGTGTCTGATATAATGTTTCCATTTTGTTTGACTACAAATCTAAATTCTGTCTCAGAACATCAACAAATGGACAATACCAAGCCTGCATCTTAGCCATTGTAACTATACTTTATGTGGTATTCCACATTCAATATCAGTACACAATATGTGTTGCTTTGTGATGGAATTGGAACCGAGCACCTAATCTTGTCCCCATAAGCCACAGGCATTTGATCATTCTATGGGCTCAAAGTGGGGACCCAGGGGGAGCAAGGCTTCAGTCTGTCTCCCCCGGGTGAATTCGCAAAAATGGAATGGGCCACATAACGGGATAGGTGAGGCAGGTAGTGTGGGCGGGGCTTAGTGGTAGGTTATATAGGGAGGCTTTTGGGCAGGAAGGCACTTGCTGAGGCAGTGCCAAGGGGAAGTTAGCAATTTTAGGTGACCCACCCACCCTTAGGGAAAGAATCTTTTGTCATTCATTAACTTATTTAATTTTGAGTATTTTGTGCATTTCAGAAGATTTTAATGTTTATGGTTAAGGAAGAAAAGATTTCACCTGCCACGGTTATACAGGTTGTAGTTGTTGAGCTTAGTAGGCGGTTTTTGGGGAGGTGGACAGTCTGGAGCGGTCTTATCTATCCCTAGGGGGATGGACAGAACACAGGGGAGACGAAGAGTAGATGAGTTGGCTTTGAACACTAGAGGTGAGCGATTTTTGATGCTTGAGGGGGGGAGATCGTGAGATTGGGTTATGCAAGGAAAAGGCGGGGAAAGAAGGAAGAATGGGAAAAGCTGGAAGAACTTGTTTTTTTTTCTTGAAACAATGTTGAGCAAATTGGGGAGTTTAAGAGTGGGGGAATGGTTAGATTTTCTCATGTATTAGTGAGGTTGAGTTATTTACCATGTCTTTGTATTTCATGAAGTTTACACTACATACCTGTCTTAATAAAGTGGCCTTTTTTGCTAATAAAAAGTGTAGTGGTATGTGATTATTGCGCGAGTTATACGTTATCACTTTAGAATTCAGAGCACTTTTAGACGCTAAGGGGCCCATTAGGATGTCTGGCGGAACACCACCGCCGTGCCTTATCCCTCCCGCCATATTACTATGGCGGGGGAGACCGCGGCGGACGGAAAGACCACCCGCCGCTTTTCTGCCCGGTTGCCTTGCGGCGGAGAGGTGGGGGGTGCACACAGGGGGGTACCTGTGGTCCCCCCCTGCATTTGCATAAACAAAGCAGCAGGCACCGTGCGATTCCTGCCGCTTTGTTTATGCAAATGCATACGTGCATTTTTACACAGTGGCGGGCGCATCCAAATACCCCCCACGGGACCCCCGCCCTCATGGCGGGCGGTCCCGATCACCGATCCGCCCGCCATCCGAATGACCCCCTAAGACACTATGACAAATAAAAGAAGCTGAGTCCATTTTCATGACAGAGACTACCCACAGACTCTAGCACACCTCAAAGGAGTCAGTCAATGGTTCCCAATTTCACCAAGTCCTGATTGTCCCACCCGCTTGTTCCTAAAGGCCTGGCACTTTCAACGTTTGAGATTCACAATGCGGATTGGTGGTCAATTGTAAGGACACCATAAGTTGGCACAAAGAGAGTCATGGCCAAGAGGTTGAGCATACAGCTCTCCCTTTCACTGGCACAAGATTGTTACAAGGGCAGGGCCAGGTTTGGGCAGCCTCCACTGCAAAGGGCTGCCATGCTGCTTTCTAATGTCTTCAAGCCCTGGTTGTCCAGACTGATTGCTTAAACTTGCCAGTGCTTTTCGTTATATGAGATCTGACCCACTGAGTACATTCGAAGGACACTACAAGCAGACACAAAGGGATCATGGCATAGTCTTTGTCCATGCGACTCCCCTCTGGGCCAAGTCTGCCATTACAGGGTCAGGCAGGGGCCTACCCTACTGCTGCCCAGTGGCTTCAAACCCAAGCTGTTCTGCCCATCACTTTCTATATATGAGGCTTTCAACACATGATGGACTCTACAAGCAGGGGCAAAGGGAATCATGGCAAAGAAGTTCAGCATGTAGCTCTCTCTTTTCCAACAACAGTGATTGGCCAAATTGCATATTTTTAAAATATATTTTTACAACTCATATAGCAGACTTGGCCTTGCAGGTTGTACGATTGCCTGGGAAATGCTGGCAGCATGTATCTTTTTCTTCTTTTCTTTTTGTGATGTGTGCTTAGAATTAAAAAAACAATAATCAATGCAGCAGCTTACCAAGGCCAAACCTATTGGCTCTGCTAAAGCTTGTATGGCTGTAACAATCTCCATGTTTTCTCCCGCTCTAAAAGTGTACTTACCAACAATAGTGGCACTCTTGTTTCCATCCACACCAACAGTTCTTGTTTTGTTCAGCTGTGCTATGTTCTTATCTTCTTCAACTCTGACAGGTGTCTGCTTTCTTTAGCTGCGGTGATGTCCTTCTTGACTTTGCCTGTAACACTGCCCTTGTTTTGGTAATTTATTTTTGTTTACTGTTGCTGCAGCAGGGCTTTCTTTTTCCTTTGGTTGCAACAACCATTTTATTTTCCATATCTGTAACAATGTTCCTAAATTGTTACTCTAAAATGATCTCTCTCAGTACTAATTCACAGAAGTGAATGGTACTGCACTAGCCCTTTGGTTTAAAGCACTAGATAATTAAAGTATTATTGTTATTGTTATTATTATTATTGTTGTTGCTGCTGTTGTTGTTGCTGCTGCTGTTGTTGTTATTATATAACTGTTAGTAGTTGTTGTAATAGCAGTAGTAGGCTTTCATTTTACTTCAACAATGTGACAAATTCATGCAGCATTTTCCTTAAGTGTGCCGTACACATGTAAATCGAAGAGTATTCCAAGAGTATGAAGCAACTATTAACTGACGAAGCCTTGGACTCTTTACTACCAAAGAGAAAATATGAAAGTCACATGATTTGGAGACAAGTCCTAACAAAAATAAAATCGGAACGCAACCCTAAATGAGGATTGTAAGCAACCCACAAGCTGCCCGTGGGTTGTTCCTCAACCCTCTTGGGTAAACTCTATGCATTTACTATCTCTGCCTGTTTCCATTGTACACCTGTGGGTTGCTTCTCCGTCACTGCTTCTTGGGTGCACTCTACACATTTACCGTAGCTGCCTGAATCCACTGCACACCTGTGGGTTGCTTCTCCATCACTGCTTCTTGGGTGCACTCTACACAATTACCATCGCTGCCTGTATCCTTTCCACACCCGTGGGTTGCTTCTCTATCACTGCTTCTTGGGTGAGCTCTGCGCATTTACCATAGCTGCCTGTATCCATTCCACACCCATGGGTTGCTTCTCCATCACTGCTTCTTGGGTGAGCTCTCCGCATTTACCATCGCTGCCTGTATCCATTCCACACCCATGGGTTGCATTTCCATCACTGCTACTTGGGTGAGCTCTACTCATTTACCATCACTGCCTGTATCCATTCCACACCCATGGGTTGCTTCTCCATCACTGCTTCCTGGGTGAGCTCTCCGCATTTACCATCGCTGCCTGTATCCATTCCACACCCATGGGTTGCTTCTCTATCACTGCTTCTTGGGTGACCTCTGCGCATTTACCATAGCTGCCTGTATCCATTCCACACCCATGGGTTGCTTCTCCATCACTGCTTCTTGGGTGAGCTCTCCGCATTTACCATCGCTGCCTGTATCCATTCCACACCCATGGGTTGCGTCTCCATCACTGCTTTTTGGGTGAGCTCTACTCATTTACCATCACTGCCTGTATCCATTCCACACCCATGGGTTGCTTCTCCATCACTGCTTCTTGGGTGAGCGCTCCGCATTTACCATTGCTGCCTGTATCCATTCCACACCCATGGGTTGCTTCTCCGTCACTGCTTCTTGGATGAGCTCTACTCATTTACCATTGTTGTCTGTATCCATTCCACACCCATGGGTTGCTTTCCCATCACTACTTCTTGGGTGAACTCTACGCATTTACAATAACTGCTTGTATCCATTGCACACCTGTGGGTTGCTTCTCTATCACTGCTTCTTGGGTGAACTTTACGTATTTACCATAGCTGCCTGTATCCATTGCACACCTGTGGGTTGTTACTCCGTCACTGCTTCTTGGGTGACCTCTACTCATTTACCATAGCTGCTTGTATCATTGCACATGTGCGTTGCCTCTCCGTCACTGCTGACTGGACACTGCCAAACATTTGCTGTAGTTGTCTGTGTCCAGTGCCTCCAGATGAGTTGCTCCTCTCTTGCTCCTGGACAGACTGTACAAGTCATTTACCATAGAATAATAACTGTGGGGCCAGTACCCAGTGCATTTATGCAGGTGATCCTCTGTCACTCATGGGTGAATGCTAGAGGGTTAGGGGACATTCACCCTGAATGACTTTACCCAGGGTTACTCCTAGTTGGCTTCTATAAGCACTCTGCTGACAAGCAAACAATGAAATGTGCATGGCCTTCTAACAGGCATGTTAGGGAGCGGATGTAGCCTTACGGCTAGAGCGGGAGACCTCGAAGCTGGGGAACCGGGTTCGAGTCTCGGCAGGGACGCTCAACATCCTGTGATTCTGGGCAAATCACTTATTCTACCTGTGCTTAAAAAAAAAAAAGATACATGTGTTCTTTTGTAACGAAACTGGTGCTTATGTAAAGAGCTCTGATACCCGATGTCTCGAGTCTAGTTAGCGCTATATAAAACAAAAAAAACAAAAAATTGAAAAAACGGCTGACTATACCCAGAGCATGTTCATGGTTGCTTTTCTGTCGCTCCTGGGTAGAACCTTTACAGCATCTACCAACGCAGTGTTTGGTCTCCCGAGCATGTCCAGGGATTCCTCTCTATTGCTGGTACGTGCATTCTTCAGGTGACTCCAGTGGTCGAAGTAGGCGGGATCGGCAGGGCATGGCGTGCCTCTACTTCTTTAATTCTAAGGATTCCGTTCCCCTACTTTTTTATTTTAAAAATGAGTCCCAGGATGCAAGAAACCGCTATCGTCTATAAATAAAGCTCGGTCTTCATGGCGTTCTTGATGGCGGGCGGCAGATAAGTAACAGGACTCTGTCTTTTATTCTTGCCCAGAGAAGACAAAAACAGTGTCCACTTCTGCTCTGCCGCTTCAGCTGCCCCCCCCCCAACTCTTTCCTTCTCCCCTTCTTCCCTCTCTTTCTGTCTAGCAGTTCTTCTCTTCCTGAAAACCGTGACTTCAAGACGGGGTTCTCACTCTCTTTTCTCTCCTTTCTTTTATTCGCTTCCCTGTGAAATGGATCCAAAAAAGAAAAACACATTTGCGGGAAATGTTGTATTTTCCTGACATTTTAATTCCAATCACTGCTTCTTGGGTGAGCTCTCCGCATTTACCATCGCTGCCTGTATCCATTCCACACCCATGGGTTGCTTCTCCATCACTGCTTCTTGGGTGAGCTCTACTCATTTACCATCGCTGCCTGTATCCATTCCACACCCATGGGTTGCTTCTCCGTCACTGCTTCTTGGATGAGCTCTCCGCATTTACCATTGTTGTCTGTATCCATTCCACACCCATGGGTTGCTTATCCATCACTACTTCTTGGGTGAACTCTACGCATTTACAATAACTGCTTGTATCCATTGCACACCTGTGGGTTGCTTCTCTATCACTGCTTCTTGGGTCAACTTTACGTATTTACCATAGCTGCCTGTATCCATTGCACACCTGTGGGTTGTTACTCCGTCACTGCTTCTTGGGTGACCTCTACTCATTTACCATAGCTGCTTGTATCATTGCACATGTGCGTTGCCTCTCCGTCACTGCTGACTGGACACTGCCAAACATTTGCTGTAGTTGTCTGTGTCCAGTGCCTCCAGATGAGTTGCTCCTCTCTTGCTCCTGGACAGACTGTACAAGTCATTTACCATAGAATAATAACTGTGGGGCCAGTACCCAGTGCATTTATGCAGGTGATCCTCTGTCACTCATGGGTGAATGCTAGAGGGTTAGGGGACATTCACCCTGAATGACTTTACCTAGGGTTACTCCTAGTTGGCTTCTATAAGCACTCTGCTGACAAGCAAACAATGAAATGTGCATGGCCTTCTAACAGGCATGCAATTGTTTTTTACTTTTTCATCTAGTTTAACCTCATATGTGGACTGCTTATTTTTGAATCAACTTTCTGTACTTATACACACTGTACCTGTATTTAAACACCTTTCTGTTACAATTGTAAAGCGCTCTGATACCTCTGGGTCCAGCCAGCGCTATATAAAACCTCTAAAATAAAATAAAATAAAATAAAAATAAAATAAAAAATGTTAGGGAGCGGATGTAGCCTTACGGCTAGAGCGGGAGACCTCGAAGCTGGGGAACCGGGTTCGAGTCTCGGCAGGGACGCTCAACATCCTGTGATTCTTGGCAAATCACTTATTCTACCTGTGCTTAAAAAAAAAAGATATATGTGTTCTTTTGTAACGAAACTGGTGCTTATGTAAAGAGCTCTGATACCCGATGTCTCGAGTCTAGTTAGCGCTATATAAAACAAAAAAAACAAAAAATTGAAAAAACGGCTGACTATACCCAGAGCATGTTCATGGTTGCTTTTCTGTCGCTCCTGGGTAGAACCTTTACAGCATCTACCAACGCAGTGTTTGGTCTCCCGAGCATGTCCAGGGATTCCTCTCTATTGCTGGTACGTGCATTCTTCAGGTGACTCCAGTGGTCGAAGTAGGCGGGATCGGCAGGGCATGGCGTGCCTCTACTTCTTTAATTCTAAGGATTCCGTTCCCCTACTTTTTTATTTTAAAAATGAGTCCCAGGATGCAAGAAACCGCTATCGTCTATAAATAAAGCTCGGTCTTCATGGCGTTCTTGATGGCGGGCGGCAGATAAGTAACAGGACTCTGTCTTTTATTCTTGCCCAGAGAAGACAAAAACAGTGTCCACTTCTGCTCTGCCGCTTCAGCTGCCCCCCCCCAACTCTTTCCTTCTCCCCTTCTTCCCTCTCTTTCTGTCTAGCAGTTCTTCTCTTCCTGAAAACCGTGACTTCAAGACGGGGTTCTCACTCTCTTTTCTCTCCTTTCTTTTATTCGCTTCCCTGTGAAATGGATCCAAAAAAGAAAAACACATTTGCGGGAAATGTTGTATTTTCCTGACATTTTAATTCCAAAGTGCAGCATTGGTAATAAAAGGTTAAAAATATGAAAAATAACTAAATAAAGTAAGACAGAGTGGTAGCAAACTGGCCAGATTGATTTTATTCACACCCAAACACATTAGCGCCACTTTTACAGAGTTTGCCAGTGAAGCGCTAATTTTGTTTTCTTGTCTTTGTTTTCCTTGGGCTTGCAACTAGTGCACAATCCTGGAGGTACTGCAATATGTGGAATGGAAAGCAAAATGTGTACTGTGTCCAGGGATGTGGTCTTTTTAACATACTGCTTACCTTTTGTAAGGATATAAGCAATGGACATTGAAATGGGTCCAGTCAGGGCCCTTTAGTCATGCCCTTAACTTTTCAGGCAAAAGCACTCCCTGATTTCTGAATAGTGAGTGTAAAAGCGTTAAGGTAACCATGTTGTTCCTGCTTACATTTCACATGGTTTGCTAAATTTTGCATTCCCAATGAGTGTTTGCTTTTTCCAGGATGTTGTTACTCTTTTTTGTAGGCCGCATATTGCTCTTGTCTAGTGCGTAATTTAAATTGAGCCGCATCCAGGTGTTTATAGCTAGCAACAATTGGATTGTAGTTAAAGGCAGTGTGAGATTTTCTCAGTGGGGTAGTTTGGTGTTCAGTGTGGGAGAGGATGTAGCACTATGGACAGAGCTGCTTAATTTGGAACTGGGGAACCAGGTTCAGCCTTAATGACCAGTCCACCAGTCCACTCTCCTGAGAGAGCACAATCCAATGCTAGACCTTAGAAGGCTTCGCAAGACCTTAGAATCCCTGGTGTCTTAGCACCAGCAGGTGGACCCTAGTGCGGCAAGTGTGGGTTAACCTTCAAGGCTTGTTCACCACTATCCCTACTGAAGTTCACCTCCAGTCTTGCGGGCAGGCCTATGAAGCAGCACACCCTAGAACAACAGTGACTCTGTCACTGAGGTCACAGGACCCTTGAGAAGGGCCAGCTCTAGGGTGGTGCAACCAGTGTGACCGCACCGGGTGCTGACTTTGGATGGAGGCATTATGTTTGCAGGTATATTATGGTTTTCAATGCGCTTGATGCCTCCTTCCTGCCCTCCAGCAATTTTCGGCAACAATACAAATGTCATGATGACTCTAGTGATTAATGTTCTTCCTAGAGAGAGATCGGAATTTTGTCTAGTGGAAGTTTTGACTCATTGAAAGGTAGGACAGAGGGTTACTGTGCCTGCTGCAAAGAACATGTGCCATGCAGATCACAAAATGCACATAATGTAAATAGGTCAGTGGACTACTGCTTTTGTCAGAGAGATCCTTTGGTTACTTGCAGTTTATAAGTTAAAATCCTAACATAGAACAGTGAGCTATTCACTGTCATCTAAGAGCTGCATACAAACTGCAAGGTATAAATGAGTGCTTTACGTTTCCCCCCCAGTCTTTGATTATCCTAATGTTGCAAAAAGTGTTCTTTTGGACTGATATCAATTCTGATTATTTAAGAGCACCCCCAACCATTACGTTTTAAATTCTGAGTTTGCGTTTCTCCAGACCAATCACTATTAAACTATACGGCCTACTAGTATGGTTGTCATGTGACTCTTACACCTTGTAGTCCTTAGTCTTATGTAACATTTTCAATACAGTGGTTTACACACATATTGATTGTCTCTGTGTAATGTGTGTGATGTAAAGTGCTTTGACACCCTACAATGGTATGAGTGGCGCTGTAAATCAAAGTGAATGCATCTGAGAGAGAGTGTGGTTATGGAGACTTGAGGGGCACTGTTAAAGGGTGGTAGTGAGGGAATCCATGGCAGAGGTGGTCATTGGAGGGCACTAACAAACATTAATGCACAGGGCACCAACAGTGCTAAGGCCTGTTCTGCCCTTGAGGCCAGTCTGCCTCACCCATAGGTACCTCCATTGGCCTTGTTTCAGCAGTAGTAGCTGCAACTCACCAGGGTTTGGCAATGCAGGATTTGCACGCACACCAAACTAAGTTTGCAAACTTCACAGTCTCTCTGCTTCATTTACGAGCACTTTTAACATGTGCTGCCTGCTGTGGGGCCACTGGAATTAATTATGCAGCAAAGGAGGACATAATTATGCTGCAGTGTTGACTAAATTATGCATTTAAAAAAAGGGCTGCACAGAATGCAGTTTATTTTGACATGTGTGCACATGCTAACAGTCTCTGGAAAGATTTTGCCCTATTAGTACCAGTGTAACATACAAATGCAGCAGTGAGAAAGGTGATCAGTCAACCTTTGCAATAAGCCCTCCACTCCTCAGAAACACGTCACATTTTTTATTAACTTTTGATACGTTTGAGCTACAAATAATGTATTCGTTTAAATGGTCAGATCATGCAGCAGATCTTGCATTATGAGGCAAATATGGCAGAGCCATAATTATATAGAAAACATTTGCAAACTAGGATATTTTGCCATTCATGTTTGAACTGCTGTTGTGGAAAATGGGAGAAGTGCTGATGACAGAAACTCCATGGCTCGGAGACAAATATCTTGTACTTCCACATTTTATCATATATTTGGGACATTCTGGGATTAGAAGCATATCCCACTTTGTGAATGTATTTTAATTTCAATAACTCATTATAACCTTAAATAACCATGTGCATCCATTGGTTGATTAAACTGGGCAGTGAAATGCCAAACAGATACTAAAAATTGAGATGTTTGCACATCTGGCCACGCCTCTGGCTCCGCCCACTGATCCAATTCTTGGGTTATTCCAGCCCTCTGATCCTCCACCCACAGTACCCCTACTTTTTTTCCCCCCACTTCGACCACTGGGTGACTCACCCTGCAAGCAGGTATCCAGTGCATGTCTGTGGGTTGCTCACCACTCACTCATGGGTGAATTAAATAGGTCATCTATCATGGCTGTTTATGTTCTCTGCATGCCTGTGGGTGGCTCATCTCTCAATTTAGAGAATTCTCTCCGCGTCATTCACTCTGAACACAAGTATCCAGTGCTCACCTGTGGGTTGCTTTCCACACGCTTGTTGGTAAATCATCTGTCCTACTTATTAGTATCCAGTGTATGCCTGCGGGTGGCTCCTCCATTGCTCCTGAGTAGACCCTGCAAATTATTTACTATGGCTGTCTCTATGCAGTAGATGTGTGGGGGCTCCTCTCGGTCTCTTCTGAATGAGCTCAAAATACCTGCTCCAATTTCTGAGGTTCTCTTATTCATGCCTGACTCCTAAAAACAGCCTCCCTTTGATCCCACAGCTGCCTGTACCAGGAGCATGACTGCAGGTTGCTCCCCTAGCACCGCTGAGTGGACTCCACGGATCATCTATTATGGCTGCTTGTATTCACCGCATGCCTGTGGGTTGCTCTCAAGTCACTCCTTAGTGGAATCTTTTGATCCTTTTCCCAGGCTGTCTGTAAGCTTTGCTTGATCGAGTGGTCCTCAGTCACCTCTATAGCTATTGAATGACGAGGGCAGGGGCGACTGCTCTGCAATGAGCATCGGTCCACTCACTCAGAGCCCGCAGCTGAAAAATAAAACGATATATTGTCATTGTTTTATTTTTCAACTGCTAGCGAGGGTCAGGGCCGTGGGAGCAGGGAGGAGGACAGGTTGTGCACTTATAAGTGCGCATGTGTCTTTGGCCAGCTGTCTTAGGCTGGCCAAACACACATGCGCACTTAGGTTTCTCCAGCCCAGCTATATTGTACAGCTCGGCTGGAGTAACAGCACAGACTCCCTGTCCTGAGCGAAGAGTAAAAGCAGCCTGCTCAAGCCAATCCCCACGATGCTCTTATAGCATGAGAGCAGCGCGGGATTGCACAGGGAGTCTTATGCTGTCCCAGTGCCTGCTGGGACGAGGAAGACCGAGGCGCTACGCAGGGGGCAGCCGGCAGGTCCAGGTAAGTCTCCTTTTTAAAAAATGTTTATCATGATTATTAAGCCCACTACAACGCGCTCCCCCCACCCACCCGCCACTGTTTGTTATTGACAGCCGCCACTGGACGAGGGGTAGTCCTTTCCAGACCAATACTTTTGCACTGTTTGGGATGATAAGAAAGAGTACATATTTAGAAACCTATCTAACTAAAACAACACAACAGAGGCAGACAATGCATCCATAAACTGGTTGTTTTATTTCTTTATACTTCATAATTCAGTTGTTCTAGACCAGGCCAATGAATTCGCATTTTCTTTTTAATAATTTGCATTTGCCACGTGGTTCGCTACTATGTAATATCACTTAAATACAGCAGAACTTCCTTTGGTCCAAACTTGACAAAAAATACTCGCTACATATGTAAAAAAAAAAAAATACAGAAACGAGTCTTTCTGCATTATCAGTCATTTTACACTCAGGCTCTACATGCGATTGCATAAGATGTTGCCGATATCTAATAAAGGGTAGCCTGTACGGGTAAACTAATTAATTAGTTAATCTTATCCATCTTTACATGAATATTTAGATGAGTATTGAGTTCATCTATGTGGCATTATAATAATATTTGACATGCTCTAGCTCTCTTATTTGACTTTTCTGAAGCATGATATTATATTTGATTCTTGTATTTGACCTGTTCAATAGCTTGATCTCTGCCTGTCTAGACAGTGGAACTCCCCTCCCACTTTTCTCAGAGTAACCATGTAACTTGTAGTAATCTTTTTTTATTTGGCACCACTAATGTGTTAACTAAAAACGCTTGCCTTGCCTCGGTGACTGTTGCAAAGACCTCTGTCCAATTTTTCTGTGATCACAATGTTTTAATAAATGCAGTTTCCAAACTCATTCCAAATGCAGAGTATTGTGTTTTCTTTGACAGTCTTGGTGCCGTGACTTCCAAATTGCAAACACTTTATAGGGAGTGCAAAGATCTGAAGCTGTGAAGAGCCTGGGAGTCCTCAGTGGATGCAGGGGCGGCTCCTCCGTTAAGGCGGAGGAGCGCGCCCCACTCAAAAACTGCCCCCAGAGTTGGAAAAATAAAATGGTAATAAAAGTTCATTTGTTACCATTTTTTATTTTTCAAAACCTCAAGCCGAGCATCAAGACGGGGGCGGGGCTTTATGATTTCTGCTGCTACCAGTCAGGCAGCAGCAGAAAGCAGTTATAGGCAGGGCCCTTAGGTTTAAAGTGCGCATGCCTTTTTGGCCGGCCGTCTTGTGAAGGCCAGCCAGACATGCACATTTTCAACTTCTCTAACCCAGCTGTTTAAAACAGCTGGAGACAGCATAGGGCTCTAGTATCCTCGGGCGTGGCAAGAGAAGCCACTCCCTCCAACCCTGGAGCTGCTCTCATGCAGCATGAGGTATGAGAGCAGCGCCAGGATTGCTTACTGAGGTTTCCTGAAGCCTACCTAAAGAGAAGACCCAAGCATGGAGGAGTACGTCGCGCCAGGAATATAATAATATATATATTTTTACTTTTATTTTTGTCCACCCCGCCCTCCTTGTATGCCAGCTGCCACAAAGTGGATGGTGGTCAATTTATCTTATATGGATTTACTAAACATCTGGATCACTCTAGCTCACCGCGACCTACACAAGACATCCTCGCTGTACTGGATTTGGAACAAGCAACAAACTGACGGAAGGACGGCTTCAATTTATGGAGGCTGTCAGACCCCACCTTTGGAGACCAGACTCCCTTCTCTACCTGTGCTTCAGAGCTATATTTATGTGACTTTCAGTGATTAGCCAATGGCGAGGAGGCAGAAGTGGACGTCACGTTGCCATGTCAGCAGCCATCGTGGAGGTTCATCCGCGGGATAGTCTATTAACCGTGATCAAGCAGCGCAAATAATATAGGGCCACATGTATCGTTAATGAAAATAGCGATTACCTAACTTCTAGTCTCTGCGAATTACAATTAGGTAATCGCTATTCCTAATGTATGAAACTTCATGAGTTTTATTCAACGATTCCCAGTGGCTCGAAATTGACCTACCTCTTTAATATTCATAAGGTAGGTCGAAATTTGCGAACCATTTGGGAATTCCTAAAAACACTGGGATGGTGCCCTGCTGGGGACAGCAGACCACCATGTCTGTGTTTGCTGTTAAGTAAAGCAACTTTTTTTTAATGCATCCAGTTTTCCTTAAAGAAAAGAGGGAGGCTTTTAAAAAAGAACAATTTTAAGTTTTCTTTTCATTTTTAAGAGCAGCCAGTGTCCGTGGGACCAATGTCTGCTCTGAAAAAACGTTTTGCCACCATTTCCTAAGAGGGAGGGGCCCCTTGAGGACCCTTGCCAATTAGAGAATGGATTACCACCTAAAAATGCAAATGTTTTGCAACCGCATTTCAGTCGCAAAACATTCTTACATACCGTTGTGATTCAGTATTAGCCTGGCAACTGATCGAGCACTGTATTTTAAATTCAGAGTGGGCTCCCTTCCAGTTGGTGCCCTGGTGTCTAAGTGGAAATCGGGTGCCCACAAGTCCCCCTTTTGCGCCCGTTGCACCACGAGGACAGAGTCTATCCCGCACATATTGTTTGAATGCCCGGACTATGCAAAACCTAGGGGCTTTTGGCTGAATCCCCTTTGTCGTAACATGGGCACGCGTAGTCATCTGGTAGCTCTTCGCATCCTTATGACGGACACTTCACCTCCTATTGTTTGTGGTGTAGCCAAATTTTTAAAACAGTTTTGGTTGATTCGTTGCAAGAGATTGTCAATAGCGGTTTAATTTGTATTTTAGTTAATTTATTCCGACTTCATATGTCTTTTTATAGTTTTTAACTGTACACTCAATACTGTTCTTAAAAAGTCTTTTTCCAGTTTTTAAATGTTGTATTTGTGTACGCTTTCAAGATATCTTGCATATCGAATAAAAGCTTCAACCGAGTATTAGGAAGGGGCACCCTAAATACGCCCCTTCCTAATACCAAATCTAGGGGCCTATTAGGATGGCGGACGGACCTGCGTCCGTCCGCCACCCCGAGGTGGAGGGACCGTCCGTAGGGGCAGCGGCGGTCCCTCCGGTGCAATTAGGATGTGACCGCCACCCTGGGGGTCACGTTTTACATTTACATGCACAAAGCGGCAGGCACCGCGCGGTGCCTGCTGCTTTGTGCATGTAAATGCTGGGGTGTACCATAGGTACCCCCCATGTGCACTCCCCACCCCCGACACCCTGGGGGGCTGCAACGGGTCCCCAAACACCAAAGACCACATGCTTTTCCACGGCGGAAAAGCCGCTGTGGAAAAGCATGTTTCAATGCACATCGTAATTTGGCTGACGGTGTCTTGCAGACACCGCCACCAAATAGCCCTCCACTCCCCGCGGATCAGCGGCGGAAGGACCTGCCGTCCGCCGCTGGTCTCACCGCAATCCCACCGCCATCCTAATCTGGCGGTGGGTGTTTTCTGTGGCCGCGGCGGTGAATCCTCATCCTCCAGGCCAGCGGTGGCTTACGCATGCCCGGGGGATGCGGATTCACCGCCATCCTAATCGGCCCCCAAATTAGTATGTACTCACAATTCCAAATTACAATTCGTTAACACGGTACCGAATAGCAAATTGGAATTCATACATACCAAAATGCATTTTACTATGTAGCCCAGCGTTTATAGATTTTTGGGCGGGCAGCCATTTTGGATGGAATTTCAAAGCTGTGGGGGAGATTGTGCATAAGGCCAAGTGAGGGACAACTTTCATCCATTCTCAGAAATAAGAAGGAGCTTATTTACATGCACTAATTAGGAGGGCAAAGGGAGGCAGTGGGGGAGGGTGGCAGAACAGGGTGTGCTATTAATGCGTGGGTATCCTAGGGGATGAGAGTGTTAGGGCGCAAAAGAAAGAGGGATACGATGATGTATATCTTTGCAGCTGCTCGGGGTTATGTTTCATACTTCACACCGGCGCCAAGAGTTCTGAAAGAGAAGCTTCGAGAAGAGAATTAATTAAGAGACTTCTAGTGCACGCAAGCACTCTGCCCGCCCCCGACCACTGCACGTGAACCCGCCACACAGATAAACATAGAAACAGCTGAAATCCAAAAGAGATCGCACAAACAAACAAGCATTGGCAAAGTCAATAGGGCTTGCCTCTTCGAGATCTATTGGCTTTGCTAATGTTTTTTAACCATGTTGGAAATGGCTGAAAGTAAAGATATAAAGCTTTATGACACCGTCAGCGTTGACTGTGTGATAGCTTTTTTCTACGCTACACTGAAGCCAGTGCTGCTCTATAAGCTATACTATAATGTCCCTATAGATCTACAGTCTGGGGGTCTCAAGCACATTCCTGACCTTTAAATGCGGCACCCTGTTCAAAACGTGCAAGCATTTATTTACAAATTAATCGACGTGAAAAAAAGCAAGAAACTAGGGTGTCTTGCACAGTTAATTGTGCCACCTTCAATTTTAAAGGCTCTGCAACAAATGTGTAAACAATAAAAAAATGCACAAAAAAAAATCAGTGCAAGTATTTTTTTTTTTTAAGGAATTATTTACAAACATGGATTTTGAAGCGTTCATGCTTCCACCCACCCTTTGACAACACCAATAGTGAGCTAAGAGGCAAGTCAGTTATGTGCACCCTTTGGACGGCCTGGGTTGCTAATCTACATGGACAACATTTTACTAAAATCAAATGTTGGAGATGTTTTCATACAGTGCACATTCTGAAGGTATGTATTTCAAGATTGTATTATATGTAATAATAAAGAACAAGCATTGGCAAAGTCCATAGGTTTCGCCTATGCAAAATCTATTGTCTTTGTCAATGTTTTTTGGATATGCAGATGACTATAATAAAGATGTGAAATAATGGAAAGAACTGCCAGCTTGAGGAACCGGATTCAAGTCTCGGCGTTGGCTCAACATCCTGTGATCCTGGCCAAATCATATAATATCCCAGTGCCATACAAAAGTGTCTTTGTGCAATATAACTGGTGCTCTTATATAGCGCTGAAATACTTTATAGAACTTTTA
Source organism: Lissotriton helveticus (assembly GCF_964261635.1). Classification (NCBI taxonomy): domain Eukaryota; kingdom Metazoa; phylum Chordata; class Amphibia; order Caudata; family Salamandridae; genus Lissotriton; species Lissotriton helveticus. The sequence continues at coordinate 181,721,174 of NC_136068.1, read as the reverse complement.
AATGCTTTTTTATAAAAGCTGCCCAAACTGCAAAAAAGTGAACCGTACACTTTTAAGGAGTGCCAGTGTCCTAGGTGAGGAGTAGAGGAAGCCTGTGAGGGAGGAAGCCTGTAAGGTTAGAGAGGATGGGCCAGGAAGCTCGGCAGCGGTGGAGGAAGAGGAGGCGCTCCCACTGCGCCACAGGGTGCACTAGGACGGCAAAGGGTCACCCAGGGGAGGGGAGATATCGGCCAGAGCTGGTTCTCAGTTGGGAGTAATAGTAAAATAGAACAATAATCGGTGTTCAGAGGATTTTCTTGATATTTTGGCTCCTGTGTCACTCACCTGCTGCACCATTTAAATCATAACCCCAGTGCCTGCAAGTTAAAAGCACTTGACTGATTGTTTAGTAGCAAAATATAGCAATAATCGTTATTTTTTGGTTTTCACACAGCTTTTGGAACCTGTGCCACTGCAGCTGCTACACCATTCAAATCATGGCTCCAGTGCCTGGAAGGTGACTGTACCTCTGACTGCTTGTTTAGTAGCAAAATCTAGCAACAATTCATTTGCATTGGGTTTCCTAGACCTTTTGGCCGCTCTCCCACTGCACTTGCTGCCCCATTCAAATCATGACCCTGTTGTCTGCAAGGTAACTGCACTTGTGACTGCCGGTTTAGGGCCCGATTCTGATGCGGGTTAGAAAGCTTCCCAACTGAATCGGTTTGGAAATGGTTTCTGACCCACTCGGATCGGAGTCCGACCGACGGAGTACGATGCATCCGGATGCTTCCAGATACAATTTGGTTGGACTCCCATTGACTTCAATGGGAGCATATGTTCCTAACCGCATCATAATTGTGCCCTTGGTCAGGAAGACACGTTCCTGGTCCGATTTGGAAGGAGCAAATGCCGTTAGGAGGCCTTCCTAACTGCATCAGAATCAGGCCCATAGTAGTAAAATATAACAATTTTTTGTGTTCATAGGGGTTCATAGAGCTTTGGGCCCTGGTGTCACTGCACCTGCCGCACCATTGAAATTATGACTCCAGTGCCTGCAAGGTAACTGCACCTTGCAAGGTAACTGCACCTGTGACTGCTTATTTAGTAGTAAAATATAGCAATAATCTGTGTTCAGTGGGTTTCCTAAACTTTTTGGCCCCTGTGCCACTGCACCTGCTGCACCAATCAAATCTTGACCTTCGTGCCTACAAGGAAACTGCATCTGTGCCTGCTTGTTTGGTAGTGAAATATAACAATAATCAGTGTTCAGTGGGTTTCTGTGACCTTTTGGCCCCTCTGCCAGTGCACCTGCTGCACCATTCAAATTGTTACACTAGTGCCTTCAAGGGCAAATCACGAAAACCTTTATATCTAGTAATATATGTGTTCCAAAAAAGGCACAGTTGCAGATTAAATACATAATTATTGTGTAACCAAGCATAAACACAAAAGCTTTCATAAAAAGTGCCTTAAAACTTACCCAACTCTTTGAATCTCTGAGTCCCCACAGATGTCATAAATAAAGCGTATGCTTTACACATCAAAGTGAAAAGCAAGCATTGTTAAATTAATGTGGCTACCTCTTTCCTGTGAAAAGATAATTTCCTGTGCGTGACTGTGAATGGGCCATAAACTGTGTAAATTGCCCAAGATCACAATACGTGAGCACACTGAGACTGAAATGCGGTTTGGACTTTGTTCATTTTCATTTTCATTTCAAATAACTTTATTTCGATTCCACAAAGGAATCATAAAAGTATACATTAATATAAAAAACACAAATTACAATAAGAAACCACGGTACATATTTACATATTTCTGGATTTCAATACATTCAGTATCGGTTTCTAATAACAAGAGCTGATCTAATAAAACTAAGTACAGCGTTACAAATGTTTGGGGTTGACAAAGATAATAAATATTCATATCCCTCTTTGTAATAACATGATCCAAAGGATAGTAATAATGGTCTAATAAAGGTGTTTCTTGGGACCTTGTACAAACCACAAAAAAGAATAAGGTGCAGAGTATTTTGCGAAACCTTATCATTACAGGGGCAAAACGGTAGTTTCTCACACCACCCGCCCTGCTTTGGAAAGGCAAAAAGGAAGTGTAGAGTACTAAGGCGAAACCTTGTCAAATAGAAACGCCATTGCGTGTTGATGATATATGATAGATAAAAAGGTCGTACCAATTTGCCCCTGATACGTAGTGCATGTTCACTATTCCTTAGGGTACCCAAATTAGAACCATAGGCATTTTTAATAGTTAACTTAGCATCCTTATTGATCATGCCAGGGTTTACAAACATGTTATCTAACCCAATCTTATGAAGGGTATCCTTAACATATCGAAGCCATGGAATCTCCCTATAATGATCAAGTTTAAGGCAATCTTGTAAGATATCTTTTGTCAATTTCAATTCCTCAGATTGCCAAACTTTAGACCATAGTAGTAATGGAGCTACATGTATGATGTCACTCGCAAACTCCATACCAACCTCTCCATGGCAAAAACTGTTTGACTTTGTTCATAAAACAGCAGTTTCTCAAATTAAATGGAGTCACCAGGGAAGAGGAATTTTGGAAAAAATGTGTTAAATATGAAAACGTCTCTGCAAAAATTCCAAAAATGTATTTTATTCACATGCAGAACTGTTTCCTTTTAGTAGTACTGGTACAGTACACTAAATCAGTGTGGTCCACAAGCGCCCTCCTGAACCTAGCCTCTGGCACCCCATTGAAAATGGGCAAGCCTTGAGTTGCGGAGTGAGCTCCTTCGCTTTTCCGCCCGTTTTTTCACAAAAACGACAAATTTCAGTCACCAACTTTGCGCAAATGAGGTCGCTAGACTAGTTTTAGTGGCACTTACTGGCTGAGGAGGTTTGACGCCGTTTTGCTCGAAGGAGGTGCAGTTTTGTGCTTTGTGGTTCCTGCTCCCAGCTCTCTCAAGAGGTACAGCCTGGAGTGTCTGTCAGGGGGGCGGAGTAGACACCAGGAAAGGGCCTTGCTTGGGCCTAGCCACTCCCACAGCCCTATTTAGCTGCTGCACCTGTATTTTTGAAGAGAGCTTATTACTATTTTACTTTAAATTCTCTGGTATTACTTATTTGCTCATTTTACTTCAAATTCAATTATTTTTCTTCTCAAAAATGGAAAAAAAAATTCTGCTAACAATAAAAGAAGACAGCAGGTTTCACCTCCTCCTTTAAAATCGAAAGTGGTGGAGTCATCTGAACCTTCACTGTCTTTAATTTGAGAAGAAATTCAAGCGCTTCGTGCTAATACTGATACTATTGGAGTGGAGTGGAGTAGTGTGGCTCACTGATTAGAGGCGGCAGGCCCGAGAGCAGAAGTCAGCCTGGGACCAGGGTTCAATTCCTGACGCGGCAGGGTTGTGGACCTTGGTCAGCGGACTCGATAATTCTCGCTTCGGTGCTTACTCTAATCAGGGGTTCCACTCGGCAACTCTGGGCATTAGCTTGCCTAATCTCCACAACGGCCCCACCAATTCCGGGGATGCCTGGCTCCACCTTGGGGACTCCCAGCAAGGGACCATCCCACAGGGAAAACCAGGACGGGTTCCCCAGAGTTATACAGCGCTGGGACGCCCCGTTGCTGGGGCAGCTGTGCGCTTTACAAGTATACTACATTTACATTTACATTTATTGTGACAGAAGTTAAAAATGTGAGAAAAGAAATGGCCAGTTTGTCTATGAAAATATCTGACAAATCAATTAAGATACAAGATGATAAATCCAAAATTGATGCTTTTGCCCCACTGGTGGCGAAAATATCTCCTATGGGTTCACATCTTTTGGATATGGAAAATCGTAATAGACAATACAACCTTCGCATATTTAATTTACCAGAAGAAGTTGAGGGGTCTAATTGCCGATTATATTTGGAAAACTTGATTCCTGGTCTTTCAAATATCAAATTCCCAGAAAAATTTGAGGTCAATAAAGCACACAGAATTCCCTCTCATCGCAATCCTCAACATGCCAAACCAAGGCAAATGATATTTAAAGTTTTTCGCCTTCATCACTTGGTTTTGATCAGGAAAGCTACAAGAGAAATCCCCTCACTAATGGTTAATGGCAATAAAATCTTCATTCATCAGGACTTTGCTATGGAAACTGTTGCAATGCGTAAGGAATTTTCTGACCTTCGCCTTTAATTACGCAGTCTTGGATACAAATATGGCCTTTTTGACACATCTACAATGCGCATATGGAAAGACACTTTTTCAAAATCTTTTCATCGACCAGAAGACCTAAGACGTTTTCTTGATCTCCAAACCCAACATTCAATGGATTCTCATGCCCCTACTACTTGAGAATGTTTTTGCTGACCACTTCATAAGTCATTCTTCAATTTTTGGGCTCCAATGGTTTTATGCCATGCTTGTAGGGCGCGTGTGCGTTTCTCTGTTCATATTTATGTTTTTTTGTTGTCTTTTTTTCAATGTTTTCCCTTCTCTCTTACCTTTTTTATTCTCTAGAGCTACTCACTTTTTCTCATATGTGCTTTTTATCACTGTCCTCTTCTTTTCTTTTTCTTTCTTCCCTTTCCATTATGGCTAACATTAAAGTAATTTCGCTAAATGTTAAAGGTTTGCGCCATCCAGTTAAGCGTACTAAAATTTTAGATTATTTAGGCAGTTCTAAAGCTGATTTTTGTTTTTTACAAGAAACGCATGTTGATGATAAAACCTTAGATTATATGAAAAGAAAATGGGTTGACAATATTATTTCCTCTCCTGCTAATGGCAAGAAAAATGGCGTAGCTATGCTATTTGCAAAGAAATCTCATTGCCAAATTTTGAGTAACGTTACTGATACTGAGGGGAGATATTTAATTGTTAAAGTTAAAGTTCATGACTTTATTATATTTTTATTAAATGTTTATGGGCCTAATGCGGATGATCCTGCTTTTTGGACTAATCTCACAACGGAAGTACAAAATTGGGAATGTTCCTTTAATGTTATTTCAGATCCCTTACTATAAAGATTATCTCAAACGAAGTTTCATCCCCCTAAGGCTTATTTTGCTTTTTAAACTTTTCTTCAAACTAGTAAATTAGTTGATATTTGGCGTCTCCATTTCCCTACAGAAAAAACTTTTTTTATACTTTCTTTTCTAATCCTCACAATTCACATTCTCAAATTGATTATATATTAGTCACTAGACAACTTATTAATTCTATAAAAACACCTATGATTGGTAATATTGATGTCTCTGATCATGCTATGATTTCTTGTATTTTAAATCTAAATTCCACCCTTTCCAAACAATCTAGATGGAGAATGAATTCTGGCATAGCTGTCAACGACAATAATAAACCAAAAGTTTTATCTGCCATTAATGATTATTTTCAACTGAATCCTGAAGGCTCTACTTCTATGGTTACCAGATGGGATGCTTTTAAAGCTTATATTAGAGGAGCTACTATTTCTATTATGGCCCATGAAAATAAAATATTTAATGCAAATATTAAACGTTTAGAAAAACAAATATCAACATTTGAACTACTCTTTATTACCTCTAATGATCAACAATATAGGGATAAGTTACAAAAACTTAGATATGAATGTAATACTATTCTTAGTAAAAGAGCTGGCATTCAAATTTCTAAAGCCAAAGCTAAATTTAGTTTTAATGCAAACAAATCTGGTAGACTTTTAGCAAATTATTTACGTATTAAAAAAAGATAAAACCCAAATCACTTCTATTCATGGCCCCAATGGTAAAATTGCATTGTCTCATAAAGACATTGTTAATTAATTTTTGGACTTTTACTCTAAATTATATAATAAACCTGACGTTAATGATGTCTCACTGGTAGACTCTTTCTTATCCTCCTGTAATTTACCTAAGATTTCTCAATCAGATAAAATTGGACTGGAATTACCCATTACTAATGATGAAATTGTATCTGCTATAAAATCTCTCAAACAAAATAAATCTCCTGGTCCTGATGGTTTGCCAGCAGAATTTTAAAAAGAATTTCAATCCCAACTATCACCTTTGTTACTTCAACTTTTTACATCACTTGGTTCATCAGGAATTACATCTGGCACTTTTACTGAAGCTTTAATTATTGTTCTTCCTAAACCAGACAAAGATCCCACTCTTGTTTCTAATTATCGCCCCATTTCATTAATTAATCAAGATTGTAAATTATATGCAAAAATATTGGGTACACGTTTATCTCCTGTTTTAGACTCTATTATTCATCCTGATCAATCTGGGTTTATGAAAAATAGATACTCTGCTAATAACACAAGAACTTTGTAACATGTCATTGAACAAGGTCACACATTAATTAATCCTTCAGGAGTCATGGCTTTGGATGCTGAAAAAGCCTTTGACAAACTGCATTGGCAATTTCTATTTCACACCTTATCGTCTTTTAATTTTGGTGACACTTTCATTCGTATGGTTTCAGCTTTATATTTTGCACCTACTGCTCGTTTATTTATTAAAGGCCAAGTTTCTAATCAATTCTCCCTTTTCAGAGGTACGCGTCAAGGGTGTCCCCTTTCCCCTTTGTTGTTTTTAATAGGTGTTGAACCCTTTCTTACCACTATAAGGAATTGTGATACTATTAAAGGAATTAAGGTTAATGCTGTTACTATTAAAACTCTATATTATGCTGATGATGTGCTTTTATTTATTAGTGATCCATTAACTTCTTTTCCTGCCTTAATTGAAATAATAACGCAATATTCTTTAGTATCTGGGTATAAATTGAATACTAACAAAACTGCATTTTTTCCTTTAAATGTTTTTTGTACTCCAGATGTGATTTCTATGCGTGACATTATTTGGCAAAAGAATAAATTAAAATATCTGGGTATTTTCTTCTCTTCTTCTAGAAAATCAACATTAACTTTAAATAGTGATTTTGTGTTAAAATACATTAAAGATAAAAAGTCCAAATGGTCCTAATTACATCTTTCATGGTGGGGTAGAATGGAATCTATCAAAATGAATATTGCTCCTAAAATTCTTTACACCCTTGCCATGGTTTCCATTCAATTTCCATTAAAATTTTATAAAGATATTGATAAACTTCTTTCCAAATTTCTTCGGAATAACAAAGCTCCTCGTATCAGTTATAAAAAATTAAAACTCTCTAATGTAATGCTGGTTTTGGTATCCCAGATTTTCTTCTTTACCACAAGGCGTTTATTTTGAAACAAAGTGCTATTTAGTTTAATCACTCCTTTTTACAAAACCCTCCTACTTGGTTCCATATTGAAAAATCCATTGTGGAACCTTTTCCACTTCCCACTCTATTAACAATGTCTAACAAATCTTCTTTTTTTCAGAAATCTCTTATTCTCAAATCCACTAAAATGATTTTCAATGATATAGACTCAATTTTTTAATATCCCATGTACAGTACGGTCGAATTATCTTTGTGATATAGCAATGTTAGGTATAGCAATGTTATCAAATTGAACAGAAATGTCAGTTTTTGGTTCTCATGGATTAAAGCTGGTATTTTCTATCTTAAAGATGTTTATTCTAATAATACCTTTATACCATTTAATGATCTACAAATAAAGTTTGGTTTAGCTAATTCTGAACTTATAAAATATGAATATTTAGGTAATTCAATTTTGGATTCATTTTCACAAGTTAGTCCCTCTAATATAAAAGCTGATTTATCTATGTATATCCAAACTATTCCAACAAATGCTCATGGTGTCTCTATTCTATATAAAAGATTATCCAACAATCTAGGCAGTAATATAAATATGATTTCAATGTTTTGGAATAATGAACTATCACTTTTATTATCTACTGATACATGGGAAAATATATGGCTTTATAGTATATCTGGATGTTTACCTGTTTCACTTTTCCAAACGAATTCCTATATTTTATTTAATTGCTTATGGACTCCATTACGTTTATCTCAAGCGAAACTACTTCAATCTGATACATGTTGGCATTGTAATTTACACTCCTGTTCACTACAACACATGCTTTTTACTTGACCTCTAATTTTCTAATTTTGGACAGAAGTTTGGGATATTATTAAAAAGATTCTCAATATTCAAGAAGACTTATCGTATAAATTGTTAATATGTAAATCTGTGATTTTATCACAGGATTTAAGTCCTCTTGAATGCAAACTTTTGAATTTTTTTATTTCAGCTGCGATAAAATCAATTACGTTCTGTTGGAAAGATGTCTCAAAATGATCAGTTCATGCTTGGTGGTCCTGGGTTATTTTTACAAGAAGAGGTGCACAATTATCTTTATCTGGGGTTTGTCAGAATTCTATTTCGTATCATTTATTTTGGACTCCTGTTGATACTTATTTATCCAATTAATGGTATATTTATTACCTGTTGCCTCTATAAAGTTTATGTATGGTATAAATTGTATTAATTGATGTTTCATAGTAGCTCTATTTATAAAGTAATATGTATTCAATATTATAGAGGTACCTTACCCTCCCCTTCCTCTTTTTAGTTTTTTTTTCTTTTATCTACACATGCTTATCCTCTTTCATTCCAAAAGGACTATGATGTTGTAGTGTAGTTCCTATTATCCCAATAGGCTCTGCGCATTGGAATAATACCTTCAATAGTATAGGCCTAGACCAGACGTTAACTAGGTCTACTACTGTCGATATTAGACTTAAAGTTTTGGGTTTGCCAGCTAGCTCAGAGTTCACTAGAAACTTTCTCGAATAGGCAAGGAGGAGTTGAACCTCCCTGGATAGACAAGAAGGGATTTAGTTTCTGACAACCATAGAACATGACAACTTTGCTCTCCCCTAATCAAGAGTGTATCTCGAGAGTCGTGTGAACAAAAGGCAATTTATTTTACTCAGTCAGTACGTGCATTCTTAGTCTCATCAGATTGTAGAGAAAAGGAAGAGACGGGCGTGTTCAATAAAAGATGTTATTTATTGATCAGTCTCTTTTCTCATACAAGAGAAATGGATCGATATTATTGCAATACTTATGGTTAAGTAAAGTGCATACATTAAAAGCAGAAGTATAAAATAATACTGTAAAAACATTGATATGGTTTCTAAGCCATATGAAGGTTTAAAATGAATAAAATATATTACATACACATATACATTTGACTAATCGGACTCAACTGGTGTTTCTAACTATGCCTACCCCGTGTACCTGACCTAAGCCTAATACGTGGGCGGGAATAGAAAGTTACAGTTTAAGTTAAGTTTGTTTTTGCCAAGTGACTGACTAAAGAATTCTCTGCGAGGGGTTATTCAGTTCTGTACCTGGAATCTAGGATGGATGAGGGATGGTATCTCTGGTCTCTGGTCTCGATATTCCAGGCTGCCTGCGAGGGCTACCCGGAAGCGCCGGAGCTGGATTTCTCGGCAGGAGAAAAACGGCTTCTCGTTCTCAGCGCGTCAGGAAGGCGGGGCTGCGCCAGCGGGGTCTGCTCTGCTCTGGGCTTCGGCAAGTCTGGCTGCTCCGATCTCGTCACCACCGCGTGTGTTTGCATAGGGCAATATCGGTAATATTTATACCTTTAAGGTGCCGAGATTGACGTAAGGATGGACATAGATACGTCAATAAAGATGTCATACGACCAGGTCGTTAGCACATTCTTTTGCTGAAGTTCTCGGTGAAATCAAAACAATGGCTGCAGGGTTTTTCCCAGGTCTGTCATAGGTTTGATTTGTTTTGAGAACTCCGTATGCCTTATCAGGGGCTGGAGGAATATCGCTTGTCTAATTAGATGGCAAGCGTTATGACCTAATCAGATAACACGTTCCTGTGCCGTAGTGTGGCTTTATCAGGTAACGGTTCCTGCATCATGGGGGTTTTCTGCCTCATGGGATGGCTGCTAGTTAACTTGTTAGTTTGTTAACCAGAATAGGGTCAGGAATAGGGGGATCGATACAGAACCTATAGGAATACATCACACCCACTCCACGCTAACTATGGACATATTTACTAATCTATGCATAGTAAAACATACTGTAGAGTATCGTGTATACCTTACCACCCCAAAATACATAAATGCATTTTGAAATTATCAAATATACGGAAAAAACAGTCATATGTAATATATGCACTCAAGCTGTAGAATAATGCTAAAGTAATCACGCATATCTATATATTATCACTAATTGGTATATGAGAATTTACACATGAAATGGCTCTTAATACAGAAAAAAGGTTCGAGACCATTCCATCACAGAATAAAATAATTATGAACATACCAGCGGGCAGCTAATGTCTATAAGCTATCTAAAATTAGAAATTTTAGTTCTCTGAGAATAGTTCTTACTTTAAGCAGAAGATAGTGTCCCGAAAAATTCGAAAAATATTTTGGGGCTGCTGGAAAAATTGCTGTCCGTGAACTGGAGGGAAAATTGTTCATGGTATTTTGCTTTTCTAGTTGAAGGTCAAATTCAGGGAACGCCGTGTACGAGCTTGCTCAAAAGTCTCTATTTCTGCTCTGGTGAGAACATCATATCATTTAGACTCTCGAAAAAACTGTCAACAGCTTCCTGGGAGAGTTCCACTAACTCGGAAATAGGTGTAACCATGCATTCGTGCGCATGATTGTCTCCATTGATATTTTGATTTGGATTGCTGACAGAAGGTCGTACCTGATCGATGCTGCTTTCATCTTGAACTTCACTACCCCTTAATCGTAGTGGTGAAGCTTCCACGAATGCCGTCATCAGGATTGGTAGCCGTTGAGGGCAGCACAAAGCATGAGCCTTTGTTGGACTCAACAATGTTTCTGCATCCATTGGCGCATCCGATTGTAGCGTCAGACAGGTGTCTAACACGCATTCTTCTCCGCATAGCAGGCACCTTAATACAGGTAAAACACATCGTTGCCACATTGGTCGAAATGATAGAAACCAAGTCATGTTCAGGTCTCTAAGCCGGGATAGTCCCAGGATTTTTGATATCCGGTCCCGGTATCCAATGGCTAGGATTGTTTCTTCCCTTGTCGCAGGTGTTTTGTCTGTGACATGGTTTGCCATAACGAAATATAAGGACTAAGAATAGGATTCCTGCAATTAGTCCCAAAATGAGGGGAAGTCCGCCAAAAATCGAATGGACGAAATCTGGAAAAATACCCAGTATGGCTTTGAATGGTGTTAATGCCATCGAAAATACTGTCTTAAATACTCTTGAGACTCCACTGGTATCAGAAATATTTAAGATTTCATTTAGGATTTCTGCGAAATGTATGGGGGAATTAGTTGATAACAATGAATGTATCTCTGCAGTCCTTGCGACTTGGAGATCATACGTTTCTTTTGATGACGTGAGCCTTGTCGGCGTCTGAAGAAGCACTGTTTTCATTCTGCTTAAAGTATCTATTCGAATAGAAGTAATTTTCAAGTTGGGCCATGCCCTTGCCTCCCTGTCTGGAAAGGAGCTGGGGAACAATGAGTGTCCACAGCACTTGACCTTCGCAGTCGTAGTTACGAGATAAGGAGTCCCGGGCATAAGACTACAACATCTGCGATCTACAATTAGAATGTAACTCCCATTATAGAGTCTTTGAAAGAATGGTTCTATCTCTGTTGCAGGTGCGCCTTGCTGGTGACATGAAAGGTTATTTGAGTTCCCTTCACAGGCTCCATGCAAACTAATTCCGTTACACAGAAGTGTACCGCTTAGTGACATTGCACAATTATTGCCACTAAGAAACACTTTCTGTCCTTTATTACTGACACATGCATGTGAATAGGGCAAGTTCCATGTTGTTTTAATGTACCCTTTTCCCAGCTTTTCGTACATGCCAGCCTGTATATATTTTTGGCAGTATTGAAACCTGAAGGTTGATATTGGAATATTAATTATCCCATGTATTATCCATTCACTGACAGGTCGTTCTGACATTGTCACTGGTAATCTTTCGAGTTTCTCAATGCTCAGGATTGTATAATCAGCACCCTTTTGTGCCATACTGATTTGTTTATCAGTAAGGTTAAAGATATTGAAAAGTGACGTTGTGTTGATTAAACGCCAAGGCACATAGCCTGAACGCAGATTTTGTAACGTCCAGCCAAGCTGTACAATAGAAAGCAATTGGGACTGACAGTGTTGTAACAACAGTAAGTCTTGCGATATTATGTCGATTGCTGAAGACACAATGCTGTCCAGAGAAAAAATTCTGGAGGACAGAGTCATTAACCCATTGTCCACTACAGAAAGTGATTTTTCCAAATTAATACGGTCAATTTCCCGTATACTTTCTGCTGTCTCAATTTGAGTAACCTTCCAGGCCTCGTTGTATGCTGCGTATACAGAGGCTGCTATGAAACGTTTTTGACGCTGTTTGCGCGGTCCCATTATGAAATCACGCAAGTCAGCACCATCAGTAAGTAAAGTTAGGTGTTGCTTAATTTCTGCCAGTGTGGAAGTTTGCAGCCATTGAAGGCATAATTTGCCCACACTGTAGGTGGTTATTATCCCTGGGTGATGTCTTTGGGGATATCTAGGGTCTGGCCTGGTCATTTTGAACCCCTGTGGTTTGTTCAGGAATCTGTCTTGACAGTTATTAGTATCTGTGGGCCAGATCAACCACTGTTTCCAATCTGGATGTGTTCTGTTTTGGTTTAATACATAATTTACGTCTATCTCTTCATCTGTAGAACTATTGCTGTTCATTGTTGGTTTTGGAATAGACGGTTTATTTAAGTCTTTGATTTTGGCTAAGCCAAGACAGGTAGTTTGTTGAACAGTGTCATTTAAAAATATAATTTGTTCTGGGATCATGCAGGCTCTAAACAAAGATTCTATACCCTGTACTTGCCATTCTTTTGTACCCCAAACACTCTTTACTTCAACATTTTTGTCCCAATAATCAAAACCAAAAGTATTCATTTGTTCAAAGAATGAGTCTGAATATATCAATTTCGTGTTTGTTATCATGGTCTTTGTCCCTGTCTTATTTGACAATTTGAAATAAAATGTTTCAGCATTACTTATGTTAAAACCTGAAAAGTATGAATATTTGTCGTAAACGGTTCTTGAGCTTCCTTTTGGAGGGGTTGCACAATGTTCCCATTGATTATAATTTAAAACATTTCTAGGTTGTGCAGATCTATGTAAAAAATGGTTACCATAGTGGTTGTAGCAATACATACTATCATAATTTGTAGAACCCTGCAAATAATCATGTTTGGTAAATTTAGCAGACATCACTAAGTCAGACATATTATTTATACTTTCGAAGTCCCAATCATCAGCAAATGAGCTTGGTTTTACAAAGTCACTCAATGAGATCTTAATTTGGTGTGGATATTTCAGGATTTCAACCGGACCATAGATTTCGTAGTCAGTGTTGTCCCATGCTACCCCACCCGGTATAGGATTGGCTGTGAAGTTGACTGAAGAAAGTTCTCTTTTCTCGACGTGTGAAGATGTGTGTGGTTTGAGGATCAAGTTGATTTTCTGACTTGCTGTGTCCATTTTAGCATATTTTCCCTCAATGAAGCGTCCCAATGTTAGTATCATGATGAGCCAAAGTATGAGGATAAATGCACCAAAACCCACCCAAAATTCGATCCATGGAGAAATTAGATATGTTTCTTTCAGTTGTTTCAAAAGTTCTTTAGCTTTATCTTTAAAGGTTTTTGATGATGGCTGTGTCTTTGATTCACTGAAGCCTTCAGAGGAATCATCGAAGTTTATGAAGTAGCCGGATGCAGTTCTGTCAATTGTTCCAATTGCTTCAGGATTAATGTTCCTTGCATTATCATTTGGTACTTCATTATAGATTGGTGTGTCTCTGCTAAATGTTTTTATTTGGGTTTTCAGAGGTCTAAGTTCCATTGCATTGTTGCATAGTCCTTGTTGTTCTTCTGTAGGCGTTTCGAATGTGATTAGCCTCTTTGTTAGGACCTCTGTACTGGTAGCAAACCTTGGTGTTCTGCTACTTATGGGGAGTCCACTTGGCCTACTATTTGTTATCGGCCACATGATTGTGGTTTTACCAGGTCGATGGATACAACTCGGTTCTCCTTTTTACCAGCAAGTGGCGGTAGTACAACTGATCTTGTCCCGTTGATAGACAAGACAGGAACTGCTTTTCTGTAAGAAGGCCCAAATTCCTTCTTTACCGCGATCTTTTCTCTGACTAGATCCCCGACTTTTGGAATCCAGACAGGTCTTGCTGGGACAGGTGGTTGTTGGCTGCTGTTTCAACTTTATGTTGCTCAGGTCTTGTTTCGTTTAAGTCCTGTAAAATAGCCAAACGGTCTTTGATATCAAAGCTTTTTTCCTTTACCACTGAAGTCTGACTGTCAAGGTCAGAGATTAACATCCTAGTTCCAAATAATAATTCGTACGGACTGAATCCCTTCAGAGAATTTCTTGGCAGGTTATTTAGACTACGTTGGACACTTATTAGATGTTTGACCCACCCAGCTCCCGAACCTAATATCCTTTCTGTTATAGATAGCTTTATGCCTTGGTTTTTTCTTTACACCATCCCGTATCCCTCAGGAAGGAAGTGAGAAGATTCCCGCTGTGCTATGCTCATTTGGCCATGTTTCCCCTCAGGCTGGAGGGCTAGAGTGAAAATCATGGTCAAACGTAGCATGCTCTTAGCGTATATGCCATTTAGACTCGCAAATCTTTGTATAACAGTCCAGACGTCAGCCGAGTGCTGGTGATCTACATTATAAGTGGAAACTAGCCTGTATATGTTAATCGCAAGCCTTGCTTTTTACTGTTGATTTTTTCTGGAGTGAACCGTTTCTCTCACCACTGCGATTCCTGTTGCAGTTTGTGCAGTTTTTTACAAACATGGTATGATGCAGGCTCATGCCTGGCCACCAGTACCTTGATTGTAATTCTTCCAGAGAATCTTTTTGTTTGAGGTGTCTAAGACCCTCACCCATATGCGCGTCTGCAATTAACAAGTTTCTCCTGTCCATGTTTGGAATCACTCTATCCCCCACTCCAGGGATTCGAGCAAAAGGGACGGAGTTTGCATCGATTATGTATGTATAATTGAGTGGATAGTTGATCGGTAGCGCTGAGCAGTCGCCTTTTAATGACGTTTTCACCGCCAGCACTGTTTCACCGTCAATATACTTCACTGTACGCTTTTTTCGAACTACGGAAGCCGATTTAGTTGCTAACGCTGTGGCTGTCTCAGCCAATGAATTCCCTGCAACGTGAACGCCATCACGCTGATGACTCAGTGAGTGTGTCACGTGAGTCTTTGGTAGTTCTTTTTGTAAAAGAGCTATTTGTTCCCAGAGCAGTTTCTGCTTTATTGTTGCATCTGTGTCATCTTTGTAACCGTTTTGAATCCATGTCTGCAAATCGTTGTTATATGATTTGACGCAGTAATATGAATCGGACACTATAAGTGTCGGGAATTCGCGATCCGCATTATCTAGCGCCATTTTCAATGCTATTATTTCAGTCTGTTGTTCTGAATTAGTTTCTACTGAGTGTGTTTTTGTTAATAGAGGTTTTAGTTTACCTCCGCGCCACACTTCTTTTGTAATCTCACATGTGGGGTTGTATGCTTGTTCTCCCCAAACGGAGGGTTGAGCATGTCCGTCTGTATAGATTACACAAGCGTATTGTCGTAAGGGCAGAATGTCGATTGGCAGAGGGAATGTTCTTTCATATTCTAGATTCTTTAATTCCTCTAGTTCTGGATCAAAGTAGTAGTATACTTTGTCCGTTGTAATGGAATTCACCCATTGTATCCATTCCGGATTCAATGTTGTTGTTGGTAAATTACACGGTGTTGTTAATGCCTCAAAGGCTGATTCTGCTGTTCTGACTGTGATACGTCTACCGTCAGCTTGATCTTTTTCTCTAGCTATTGCGGTTTGAACTGCATGAACAATTTTTTCTTTAATGCTGAATTTCTGTTCAGCTTCTGTGTACAAGTGTGATTTGAATGCAATTGGTACCTTTTCTCCCTCATTAGAGGTCAGGTATGTGAATCCGCATCTTCCTGGGATGACTCGAATCACAAGATTGCGTGTGTTATCACGTGTTTCTAATTTTGTTTTAATTAGCATGTCTGTTTGTAAGGATCTCAGAATTTCTGTGTGTATTTGAGTCCAATTGGTTCTTTTAAAATCTGGTTTTATTAGATCATAAAGGGGTTTGACCCTTTCTGCGTAATTTGCAATGTATGTTCTTCCGAAATTTAGGAAGCCTAGAATTGACTGTAGGTTTTTTAGTGTTCTAGGTGCTTGGAGTACGGCACATTTCTCTAGAAAATTGTCAGCCAGGCTTTTGCCTTCACTTGATAATTCATATCCTAAGAACAGGACTGTCAGATGGGCAATTCTGGATTTTTTAAAGTTGAATTTGTAACCCTCTGCTGCGAACCCAAGTATTATGGTGTTCACTCTCTTCAAGTGAGTCTCCAAGTCATCATCTGTTAAGTATATGTCGTCGACATACGATAATGCTTCGTCATCATATGTTTGTAGTAATTCTGTTACTCTCGCTGAGAATACTCCCGGGCTGTTCTTGTACCCCTGGGCTAACCGACAGAATTGTTTTTGAGTGCCATTTATTGAGAATGCAGACAAATATCTGCTCTCTGGTGCTATGTTTTGACAAAAGAATCCATTAGAGATGTCTAATGTTGTTTTGTATTTTTTGCGCACTATGTTATTCATTAGTGCAGCACTATGCGAGTTTTGCACTGAAAAAGTTTTGCAACATGAGTTAAGGTGTCGGTAATCCAAAACTAGACAATATGAATTGTCTGGTTTGGAGACCGGAAACAAAGGGTTGTTCATTTGTGAGGTGCAAGTTTCAATCACCCCCTGGTATTCTAGCTGATCTAGGATTTCTTTTACCTGTTTTTTAGCTTCTTGCTTAATTGGGTACTGCCTCTGTGCAGTAGGTTGTGATTTTAACTGGATTTTGTGAGGAGGAGAGTCCTCATCCCATCCTACGTGATTTTTATATAAAGCAGGAGCTAGAGCTACTGCCCACTTTCTAGCAAGTGTGTATTTTTTATGAATTGGGATGTGATTTGAGAAGGCAGGCATAATTATTTCTTCGCCATGAGGGCAATCCCTGACAAACTCTGGTGGCCAGTCTTTTTCAGCTAGAAGGATGTCATAGCCCTTGGAGAGATTATCCCAAAATAGTCCCCTTATTTTTCTAGTCTTATCCCCCTCTATACGTAAAGTTATTTCATATATTTTGTGAGGTTTGCTAACTCTGGTGTCTGCAGTTTCCACTTGAAGATATTCATTCGTGTCCACTGTCTCCAGATGATTCATAAGGACTTTGCGAGCTATGCTCACTTCTGCTGCGCTGTCTAGCATTGTCTGAGCCCATTCTCCGTTTTTCAGTTGTGTCCTCAGTATTCTCGGCATTGTTAACTACCTTGATACTGGCTACCTTCTTTTTTGGAAATTGTAATTTCTTTTTTAGCTGAGCAGGTTCCTTGTCTTTGGACTTGGCGTGCTCTTCTCTTTGTTCTGATCGTCCTCTTCTTTCCGATTTCTGCGAGGAAGTCTGAAAAGATTGAGAGGGACGTGTATCAATGTCTTGATATCTATCAGGCTTCTTTATATTATCCCTATTTCTAAGGTTATATCTTTTCCCAGAGGGGTCACTCTGGGGTGACCTGTGTCTTTGGTTCGGAGATTTTTCTCTTCGCCTAGGAGACCTTCCTCTGGACTGGAATTTCTTTTCTTTAGGATTGGATTGTTTGTTTCCATCCCAGCTCTTTTTCTGTGATGTTGAATTATTATTAAAAAATATTTTTTCAGGACTTTCAATCAGTTGTGGTTTTACTGGTATTCCACCTAAACTATCTCTACCTAGTTCCTCATAGGATTTTTCTATGATTCTGGCAATTTTAGCTGGTTGGTCTGCTATATCTGTCTCCTTTAACCTCTGGCGGATCGCCACGTTTGCTGCTTCTCCCTTTATGTTGGCTAATAATATAGCCGAGACCTGCTTGAAGTCTTTTAGTAGTTTCATACCAAGAGTTAAAGCGGGTTCTGGACCATATTCATCTTGAATTTGTTTTAGCACATCTGGTATTACCGAAATGGATGGAACACCGTGCGTTTTTGTGTAAATGGAAGCAAAGACTGTACCCCAAGTGTCACAGTCCTCAATGTGTAGTGCGATTCCCATTGGAAGACAGATAGTCAGAATCCTGTGTTTTTCTAACGGGGTGGTGTCTGGAAACACAGCCTCTATTTGGGTGATTTTTTGTGCTAACCAGAATGGTATTTGTTCCCGTTTAGCTGGTACTTTACCTAGGCAGGATTGTATGTTCTGTGGTGTAATTTTATTTGTGTTCCCCTGGTGAGGGGTCAGCTGTGGAATTTTAATTGCTGGCTGAATTGTTGAAGTCCGCATCACATATTGGACTAATTGTCTATGTATCTTTATTAATTGTTTTAGTTGTACTAAAAGATCTGCTGCAGGCATTCTTTCGAACTCTGGAGGATGTGGTGTGTATCCGGCTAGGACCGGCCACGTTGCTCCTGGTCTACCTAAAGGACCGAGCCTGGTGATGTGATTATTATGTTTTAGGGCGCCATTAAATAAGAGCAAATGCTCTTGAAATTTAAGTGGTACTTCCACCTCCTCGAAAGGAGTGTACATTTCAGGAGGTTCCTCTATTTTGTAATAGTGGAAGTACTTTGTTACAGCATTTGCTGCTGGAAAATGTATCCATGAATAGTATACCTCTGTCTGCCGATATTCGTGTGCCTCAATTACGAATATGACTGTACCACCTCTAGGTGTCAGTCCATTTTCTATAAGTTTTAAGGTTATAGATTTCCTTTTGATGACCGGGATGAGTATTATATCCTGGTCTGCTTCTTGCAGTGCAGTATCAGCTGCTGCCAGTTCAGTTGCTAATCTAACTGCCTCTCTTTCATCATCACTGTCTACCATTTTACCGACAGGATGGTTACTTTGTTTGTTTGCAGATCAGGTTTCTTATGGAAACAATGATTAGATGCACAATATTTTGGAACGGTTTATCCTTCAACGTTGACTAAACCAAGTACCATACATAGGAGTTTCCTCCTGCGAGGTTTGGCGGATATTACCTTTCACCCACTCCAGACGTCTTTGGAGTATTATGGGAAAAAGGGGTCTGAGTGAGAAAGCACGACTGAGTTACTCTAAATGTCTTACGTTAGTTTTATCGCCCTTCCAAACGAGTTGGGCGCCATGTAGTGTAGTTCCTATTATCCCAATAGGCTCTGCGCATTGGAATAATACCTTCAATAGTATAGGCCTAGACCAGACGTTAACTAGGTCTACTACTGTCGATATTAGACTTAAAGTTTTGGGTTTGCCAGCTAGCTCAGAGTTCACTAGAAACTTTCTCGAATAGGCAAGGAGGAGTTGAACCTCCCTGGATAGACAAGAAGGGATTTAGTTTCTGACAACCATAGAACATGACAACTTTGCTCTCCCCTAATCAAGAGTGTATCTCGAGAGTCGTGTGAACAAAAGGCAATTTATTTTACTCAGTCAGTACGTGCATTCTTAATCTCATCAGATTGTAGAGAAAAGGAAGAGACGGGCGTGTTCAATAAAAGATGTTATTTATTGATCAGTCTCTTTTCTCATACAAGAGAAATGGATCGATATTATTGCAATACTTATGGTTAAGTAAAGTGCATACATTAAAAGCAGAAGTATAAAATAATACTGTAAAAACATTGATATGGTTTCTAAGCCATATGAAGGTTTAAAATGAATAAAATATATTACATACACATATACATTTGACTAATCGTACTCAACTGGTGTTTCTAACTACGCCTACCCCGTGTACCTGACCTAAGCCTAATACGTGGGCGGGAATAGAAAGTTACAGTTTAAGTTACGTTTGTTTTTGCCAAGTGACTGACTAAAGAATTCTCTGCGAGGGGTTATTCAGTTCTGTACATGGAATCTAGGATGGATGAGGGATGGTATCTCTCGTCTCTGGTCTCGATATTCCAGGCTGCCTGCGAGGGCTACCCGGAAGCACCGGAGCTGGATTTCTCGGCAGGAGAAAAACGGCTTCTCGTTCTCAGCGCGTCAGGAAGGCGGGGCTGCGCCAGCGGGGTCTGCTCTGCTCTAGGCTTCGGCAAGTCTGGCTGCTCCGATCTCGTCACCACCGCGTGTGTTTGCATAGGGCAATATCGGTAATATTTATACCTTTAAGGTGCCGAGATTGACGTAAAGATGGACATAGATACGTCAATAAAGATGTCATACGACCAGGTCGTTAGCACATTCTTTTGCTGAAGTTCTCGGTGAAATCAAAACAATGGCCGCAGGGTTTTTCCCAGGTCTGTCATAGGTTTGATTTGTTTTGAGAACTCCGTATGCCTTATCAGGGGCTGGAGGAATATCGCTTGTCTAATTAGATGGCAAGCGTTATGACCTAATCAGATAACACGTTCCTGTGCCGTAGTGTGGCTTTATCAGATAACGGTTCCTGCATCATGGGGGTTTTCTGCCTCATGGGATGGCTGCTAGTTAACTTGTTAGTTTGTTAACCAGAATAGGGTCAGGAATAGGGGGATCGATACAGAACCTATAGGAATACATCACAATGTTGTTGTATCATTAATATTATATTAGATTTTTGCAATGTTCTTATATTTTGTATGTCTTGTTTCTATTGTTTATCCTGAAAAATTTCATTAAAATCTTTTGAACACAAAGAAAATGGGCAAGCCTTAACTTACAAGTTAGTTGACGTGAAAGAAAGCAAGTAACAAGGGTGATCTGTACACTTAACTTTCGGTCCACCTTCATTTGTAAATATATTTTGCAAACAATGTGTTAAATGTGGAAAAGTCCCTGCAAATATTCCAAAAAAGTAATTAATTCACATGCTGAACTGTTTTATCTCAGTAGTACTAGTACAGACTAAATCAGTGCAAGTTGTTTTTGAAGTAATAGTTTTCAAACATGATTTTAGAAATGTTCATGCATTCACCCACCGTGACAATGCTAATAGTTAACTTCATGCCCCACGAATGAAAGGCAAATGTCTTGTGCAGATGAGGAACGAGATACCTTTTGAGATATCGATGCAGTGGCGGCCGCCGCCAAACTAAAGTGGTGGGTGGGGTGGAACGGGAAATGTAGGAGAAAATAATAAAAAAAAATTAAAGTACCTATTGTTGCATCCTGCCTCGGGGCTTCTCTCCCGGCAGGCACTGGGGAAGCACAGGCTCCCCTCTCAATCCAGACGCTGCTCTTGTGCTATACCAAGCACAAGAGCAGTGCCAGGATTGGACTGGTATGCCACTCAGACAGTGCCTGGGAGCCTGCGGCATTTCTCCAACCCGGCTGTGCAACACAGCTGGGTTGGACAAATAGAAGTGTGCATCTCTGTTAGGCCGGCCTAAGACAGCTGGCCGAACTGACATGCGCACTTATAAGTACCCACTACTCCTCCCTGTCATGCCCTGGCCCTGCCCTATACAGGCATGCCTCAGCCAGAGCCAGTCACAGAAAGATAAAATGATATTATTGTTTTATTATCATTTTATTTTTCAGTGACTGATTCTGACGAGTGGGGCAATGTTCCTCTGGCATTATGGAGGAGCTGACCCTGTGACTATGTCTAAAAAAATAAAAAAGGGCACAAGTAAGCTTCATGGAGAGAGTATGCTGCATGCCTTTTTCCTGTAATCGTTCAGGGAAACTCAGGCCAAGGTTAAAGAACCAATGAACCCTAAAGGAAAACAATGAACCTTAGGTAGTCATGAGGTACTCATGAGAATCTAATATCAGCAAAGAGTCCCCGCATGAGCGGCCCAATGGGCATTGCAGAGTCCGACCTGTGAGGAACATTGCCCAATGATGAAGCATGCCACCTCAGTGGGTGAAGGTACATGCATCCTATTAGGGATGCTCCCTCTGACTGACCTTTACGACCAACACCAGTGAAGTGTTGAACGCACAATGGAACAACACACCTTGAAATGAACATTGCCTATTTACAAGGGAGGGCGTGTGCTGGACCGCTCTATCTCCTCTAAAACTGCTCCAGTATTTATAGGTAAGCATATAGTGGTCACAGACACTGCTTTAAATGTCCGAGTACTCACCGGGATGGAGCACCAGCACTTTTTTTTATGTTCTCTCCTTGAGTCCTGAGACTTTTCCTCAGAGAAGGAGAGTACCGGTACTCATAGTTAGCCTGGCTTCAACGCAAGTGGTGTTGCTCATGAGTTCTTGGCTCGATAGCAACTTCTGCACGACCTGCATCGGTTTAAACATGTCTTTCAAGTGGTGGAAGCCTGGGCTGGGCTGGTACAAGAGCGCCAGAAAAACTCTTGTCTCTAGGGCACAGTGATCTAGGTGTGCTGCTGAGAAGTTATGAGGAGTGTGGCTGCTGGGTGTTATCTTTATCTTGCACAGTGGGGGTAGAAAGGTAACCTAATGGGCAGGGGTGCTGGACGTATTGTGCAGGGCAGTGCAGCTAGTTTAGCATGCCCATTGTTTTAGATGCCTGCAGATCTTCACTCCTCACCAATTTAAAGGCATTTGCGTGAAAGAAAATCCCTGCCCTCTCCACCAATTTCCTCAATTAACCTCAAAGAAAAATAACATGAGGCTAAATATATTTTATTAAATTAACGTTTTAAAAGTGGCAACATCTTTCTCCAGAGGGAAAAGCAGACCTAAACCAATTGTGATGGGAGGTGCAGTGGAAGATGAGACAATTTCATGCAGTTTTGGATTTTACCTGCCAAACCTTTACATTCTGGGATTTTTTTTTTTTTTTTTAAACCTTTATTGAGAAAAATAGGAGATACATGCGCAAGCCCACAACCAACATGGCCGGCCGCAAAGACAGTCAATAGAAACAGGAGAACCGTAGGTCAATCTATAGTCAGGATATTACAAAGTACACCAGACGTGACTGCGGGGCGCGCAACACAGGATATGAGGTTTTCATTTTTAAATGTAGATGAAGAGAGGGGGCTGCAACAACCAGGACTGCACACCTTACATAAAGGGACACAAAAGAAACAAGGGGACGCACCCCATGTACAATCGGAGATAGGCTACGAATACAGCAACTATACAATAAGCAGCCGCAACAATAAGACTGGAGAATAAGCAGCATCACAGAAAGCAACAATTCCAAATATGATCCCAGAGAGCCCACCCCCAAAAACAGGAAACAAAGGTTAATTGAGACGCAGGAAAAGAAGAAAAAAAGGTGCGAGACCCAGAGACAGCCAACCCTGTTAAAGAGGAAGAACCCTCCCAAAGCCGGAAAAGAGCGATAGGGACCATAGAACAAAACAAACTAAAATAACAACCCCCCCCCCCGCGCCCTCCACCCTGCACCCCTGCAATGGCTACGGCCTAACCCACTAACAGTGTGCCTGTCGCCCCAGAACTGCCCCAAAGTAGGGAAAAATATAGGAAAAGGGATATAGAATGGTCATAGAAAATAACAAAGGAAAAATAAAAAACCCCTCCCACAACCCCCCACCCTACACCCCTGCCAACGGCTACGACCTAACCCCACTAGCAGCGTGCCTGTCGCCCCCTAAACTACACCCCAAGGAAGGGAAAAAGGGTGGAGGAGGAGAATAGAACAAATCAATTCGAGCTCCCGGAGTCCCATCCCCCCGCCAAGAGCAGACATTCCCTGCCATAATGTTAAGCAAATTATAGCAAATCAAGAGGCATTTCGCAGGGGAGCCGCAGGCAGAAAAAGGACTAACCCGCCCGAACTCCGGCACTATAGAGGCAGCAAATCCCGCCCCGAACACATCAGACACTTAAATATCAAATACTTAGAACCACGTCTGGCCTGCACTCCCACTGATATAATCCAGCAAAAACAAAAGAATCATTGCATCAAAGTCTATTCAGGTTTAACCCCAACCCTCACGTTCCTACAACAGCAAGAGCCAATACAATAGAACAATTTACAAGGGACAGACTCAGCCCAAGACAGTGTATCGCATATCCCCCACAGCCCTAAAATCAGAAAATGTCAACACGGAGGAAGCATCCTTTATCCTTGTCCAGTCTTGCTCATACCACCAAAGCCCACCGAATTACCATCCTCCAAGTCCATGGCCGTAGGGAATCGGAATGCCAAGGCGAGCCCAAGCAGCAACACATTTGCCACACTGTGATGCAACCGGACCTCATCCAATCCCGTTTTCTGCAAGTACGGTGGACCCAATCTGGTACAGAAACAGATCTTACACACTTCCTTCGGCGGGGTAGCGCAGGGGGAGAATGTCTCAATGTCCAAACACAGCTGGAGTAGCACCAAAGTCACTAGCAACATGACGTGGAGAGAGGTCCCATCACTCAGGTCCAATCTAGAGCCTACAGGTTGTCCAAGGCATCCGACATCGCAGGCTTGAAATGGCACGAAAACCAGCGTCTCTGGCCCTCCAGTATCAAGGACGGACGCCATCTTGTTGCATCTGGGTATTGAGTAAGGCATCTCGCTGTATATCAACGGTCCAGCCGATCTCATTCGCCCAGCCGCGAGAATAACATCATCCATCTTACTCCCCAATGATCGGGCATCCTGCTCCAAGGAGTCGTGAAGGGCAGTTAGGGCAGCCACAAGATCGCCAAGGTGTAGCTCTGCCCCGTGCCCCCCCGTTGACATGCTCCCCCTCTTCATATGTCCCGCATTAGGTCGAGACTCAGTCTCCCAGAAGCTGCACTCTTCCCTGCCCACCATTCTCCGGGGCAGCACTACTCCGGAATGGGGCCGAGGCACACACAATGGGGCACCGGACGTCATGTAACCACCGTCAGGGTCACCAAGACCGATTCAATGTGACCAGATCGCGGCCACCGATAGAGTCAGCCCTGCTCGATCGCGGCTCGGTGCAAATTCGGGATCCTCCCGCCGAAATCGGGACGAGTCTCAAGCACTTCCCGGCGGCGAGCGATCAAAATATTAATAATCACTAGGTCCACACAGGGGCACAACGACGGGCTGGCACTCGATGCGTGCCTCCAATCGGTCAGTGCGAGCGCTGAGAAAATCGGTCATTCCCTGCCACACCAGAGCCGACCGGTCCCTCCCAGCCTCCGGTGGCCGCTGTTGTGCACTTGGTGACCGGCCTTACAGTCCAATCGAGGCCCCTGTCATAACGCTGCTGCGGGCCGCAGACGTCGTTGGCTGTTTCTCCCTTGATAAAGCAGGTAAAATTCTCGGGATTGCGCCATCGATGATCGGTCGTGTTCATGTGTCCGTTGTGCCAGTTTGCGTCAGAATAATAAGCAGGATAAAAGCACCGGAGGAGATGGTACTCGGAGCCGAGGGACTAGGCGGCCATCGCGGTCACCGGCTTGGCTCCTCCACATTCTGGGATTTGTAGTTGCCTTTTCTCATTCTACACAAGTGATAAAAAAAAAAAAAATCCCAGCATACAAAGCATGTATTGCAAAAATCAGGGATAGATTGAAAACGTCACATGGCATGGTGCCACTTGAGACTACCAGCCCCTGCTCACATGTTTTGTGGGAGTCCACACACAGACTGCATATAAACAAACATCAACAAAGACCATTATTTTGACTTTTTTTATGGTGAATATTGAATCTTTTAGGGCACTGATTCTGGTGCATTCATCTGGACTGTCAATGAATCCTTTTGTCTCCTGGCATCTGTTTAAATTGGGAATAGGGGATAAGATCCATCCTGGCAGAGTATGCAGCCTCCACACAAGAAGCCCTGCCAATGCCTGAAGGGGAAATATAATGCAGGAATCCAGGCCTAAATTAATGCATTAATAAATACAAAAAACTGCAATTTCTTGATTCCTTGGTCTGCCATTTATTATTAAATGTTTCTTATAGAACTGTAAAAACTTCTTAGGTGATTTGGAGCAGCCAAAGGACCTCCTAAGTAACTCTGCTCCAATGAGACACACCTATGGCACCCTCTGAAAATGTTTCGATTGTGAATACGCACAATGCACAGAATGCAACTTCAGACTTGCTATTGTACCTGGTAAAATGTTTGAGAGCTCCCACTGTATGGCAGTGCTTGTGTAAGACAACATGTGAGAGATGAAAAATAAAAGCAAGAAGTGTGTGAGTTTGCAAGCATGGGTATGCCTGTGAGAATGAAATGTGGAACTTGCGTGTTTGAGCAGTGGCGGCTGGTCTCTACCACGAGTCGGAGGGTTGTGGAAATTACATGAAATAAATAAATACAATTTAAAATTACTTACTGTGCAGCAGCCGTTCTCCTCACTCCAGTGCTCTTCTTCTCTGTTACGTCAGGCCCCCGCAACTCCCTTAACCAATCCTGATGCTTCTCTCATGCTGTTAACCAGCATGAGACAAGTGCCAGGACTGGATGAAGTGGCCTCTGTTGGCACTTCTGAAGGTACTGGAGGCCTGCACTTGCTCTCAAATTGAGAAGTTTAAAGTGCGCATGTCAGGCTGGCCATCGCGAGATGGCCGGCTGAAGGGACATGTGCACATTAAACAATGCGCGGGCAACCCACTGTCCACCACTCCTCACTGCTGCCACTCAGCAGGACCTGCCCCGTCCTGACACTCGGTTCAGACAGGGTGATGAAAAATAAAATGGTAATGAATTAACTTATTTTTTTACTTCTGTGGGGGCACTTTAGTGGACAATGATCCTCCGCTATAATGGAGGAGCCGCCTATGCGAAATTGAATGTGAATCAGAGTCTGAAATGGGTGTTTAAGTGTGTGAGTGCATGTGAAAGGAAGGAAATAGATTTAGACTTTTCGAGCGTAGAGAGAATGCGTATGTTAACAGCCTGTCTCCGTCTTATCCAGTGAAAAGTCTGTGATGTTTTGTGACTTTTTTAACTTTTGTGAATTTTTTTAAGAAATGGTCAAGGGCCAAGAGTTGGAAGCAGAAAGTCAGCGAAGCCACAAATAGCAAAGTCTAAACGTATTTAATTTTTAAAACTCTGACAACAAGACAATGTGATAATGAAACGAAATGAAAAAGAGATTTATAAAGCACAAACCAATTACCTGAAGGTGTCAAGGCACTAGTCTCAACAGATAAAAGTGTTGTAAGATCTTGGCTAAAGTCAGAGGTTAAATAGCCAAGTCTTTACTGCCTTCCTAAAAACCAATAGGTGATTCTCGTCTTTTAACCTTTGGGGAAGAGAATTTCAGAGTTTAGTTGTCCCACCAAAAAACTTCTACCACACCAAGCACTTTTCTTGAACCTGGGGATCACCAGATTATGAGATTGAGCTGGACGTAGCTGACGTGTAGGGACATACAAGCAAAGGTTTTGCTTAAAAAAGACTGGCCCTATATCATGAATACCTTTAAATGCTATACATATGACTTTAAACTCAATACGTCGCTTCACTGGTAACCAGTGCAATTCTCTTAAGGCTGCAGTGGCTGATTTATGCTTAGGAATATTCAACAAAATCCGGGCAGCGACATTTTGCACGATCTGAAGTTTAGTCAGGCATTTGGAACTCAGATTAATAAAAAGGCCATTGCAATAATCGGCTATGGATAGAACCAAGGCTGTGATCACCAGCTTACGTAGCTCGGCAGCGATGAATGGGAGAATCTTTCTCAGTAGTTTTAACATATAGAAGGATACTGAGGTAACCTGGTTCACATGAACTTCAAATGTGAGCTTTGAATCAAAGGTGACATCAATGTTTTTTACTTTAGTTGAAGGGGTGGGCAGAGGGACAAGTTCCGGTGGCCAGAGAGTGCTTTCCTTAACTGTTCACACCAGGCTGCATTTCAAAATATC
Source organism: Lissotriton helveticus (assembly GCF_964261635.1). NCBI lineage: Eukaryota > Metazoa > Chordata > Amphibia > Caudata > Salamandridae > Lissotriton > Lissotriton helveticus. Next base: position 181,693,453 of record NC_136068.1, on the reverse strand, counting down.
ACCTGGTACAGAGATCTTTGTGTATTCAGCAAGTTTCCGAGCAAAATTACTCTTTGATAACTCTGGCAGTTAATGCACTTGCTGGAAAGATCTGTGTGTATTATAAACAAAGGTTCGACTCAGCATAAAATTGCATAGAGGATCAATGTGCCTCCTGAGAAGCACACCATGAAACGTGCTGATCAAATATTTGTTTATGTAGATAGCTCAGATGGTTATTGTTTTTGTTGCAGAGATTCTTGTGTTACCTGCAGGTCCAAAATTAAAATCCTTGGTTTATAGTTTAGCGATTTATGATCCTGCTTGAAGGAAATGCATGCAAACTTCAAGGCATACATTTGGAACCTTGCTGTTTTTTCCTCAATATGACGTTATTCTAAGATTTCCAAAGAAGGGAGACTTTGGTTAATAATAAACACTTAGAGGCCTATTAGGATGGCATACGGAAACTTGCACTGTCCGCCATGGTCGCGGCAAAAACACTCCCGACCGCACCGCGGATAATCCGCGGTAGCGATTAGGATAATTCTGTCAAGAAACACCAACCGCGGCAGACGGAGCACACAAACACCGTCCACGGCGGACGGATCCCACCAAAGACCGCGGTAAGCGGACGGAACCAAAGAAACATCCTCCGCCGCGGACGAACATGACCGCGGAAACAGGCCCAACCGCCGCAATACCTGCAGAGGTTCCGGCCGCACGATTAGGATAACGCCGCCATTCCAACGGAACTCACCACCTCCCTCGACCGCAGCGGAAACAATGCTACGACAAACGGAGCATGACTGCGGAAGGACCAAACGAACAACATCCCTGCCGTCAAACCAATTCCAAAATGGCTGACGGAAGTAAATAGAAAACACACTAAACAGGACACACACCCACCTGAAACACCCACCCCCAACAACTACACGCCCCAATGACACCCCTTCCCAAGCCACGAAAAATGCACCCAAGTCACCACACCCACAGAACACCTGACTGGCAACAACCATTGGGACACAACCAACACACAGAGTATAAAAAGAATCCCTCCCATTACCACAATCCTTTGCATCACAGCATAGCAGCAAGAAAGAGGCAGAATACCACAAACAGCATACACACACAAACACACATACAACCTGCACACAAACACACCCATCACACAAACCCCCACAACACAATTCCTACACACCACACACCTGCACACCCCACCCCACCACACACACACCTTGCACATCACACACCATGGCACCCAAGAAAACCCCCAAGTTTACAGACAGTGAGTTGAAGGTCATGGTGGATGAAATCATCCGTGTCGAACCACATCTGTTCGGTACCCTAGTCCAGCAGACCACCTTGACAACGAAAACAAACATGTGGGACGGGATAGTGACCAGAGTCAATGCGTCAGGGACCGTGCCACGCACCAAACTCGGGATCCAGAGGTGGTGGCACGACCTCAAGACAAGGGTTAAAGGCATCAGGGCCAAGAACCACCTGCGGGCACACCACACTGGCGGCGGCACTCCCCCGGAGCCTATACCATTTGCTGAATGGGAGGAGAAGGTGCTGGGCATACTGCACCCTGAGAGCCTGGAAGGAATCGAAGAGGGACTAGAGGCTGGTAAGTACAAACCAATGACCACTATCACACTGCCATGGTCTGCCTTGCACAACTGCCAAGACACATCCCCCATGCACCAATCCATGCATGTGGGCCACATAGTCACCCAAATGTGAAGTCCTGTGCTCAAATGCACCCACCATGAACAAACACAAATGTTGCCTCCTACGTTACCAGCCTTGCATGTTGTCAAAGCAGCCAGCACCATAACACTCCCAACAGGCCCACATGTCTACAGGGAGGGTGGTGGTGGGTGGGGGGTGTGAGAGACCAGCACTACACCTCCCAACAGGCCCCTATGTCTACAGGGAGGGTATTGGTGGATGGGGGGGGGTGAAGGAGGTGGGTGGGGGATGTGAGAGACCAGCACTACACCTCCCAACAGGCCCCCATGTTGACAGGGAGGGTGGTGGTGGGTGGGGGGTGTGAGAGACCAGCACTACAACTCCCAACAGGCCCCCATGTCTACAGGGAGGGTGTTGGTGGGTGGGGGGTGTGAGAGAGGTGGGTGGGGGGTTGAGAGACCAGCACTACACCTCCCAACAGGCCCCCATGTCTACAGGGAGGGTGTTGGTGGGTGGGGGGTATGAGAGAGGTATGTGGGGTGTGTGAGAGAGGTGGGTGGGGGGTGTGAGAGAGGTGGGTGGGGGGTGTGAGAGACCAGCACTACACCTCCCAACAGGCCCCCATGTCTACAGGGAGGGTGTTGGTGGGTGGGGTGTGTGAGAGAGGTGGGTGGGGGGTGTGAGAGACCAGCACTACACCTCCCAACAGGCCCCCATGTTGACAGGGAGGGTGGTGGTGGGTGGGGGGTGTGAGAGACCAGCACTACAACTCCCAACAGGCCCCCATGCCTACAGGGAGGGTGTTGGTGGATGGGGGTGTGAGAGAGGTGGGTGGGGGGTGTGATAGACCAGCACTACACCTCCCAACGGGCCCCCATGTCTACAGGGAGGGTGTTGGTGGGTGGGGGGTGTGTGAGAGGTGTGTGGGGGGTGTGAGAGACCAGCACTACAGCTCCCAACGGGTCCCCATGTCTACAGCGAGGGTGTTGGTGGGTGGGGGGTGTGAGAGAGGTGGGTGGGGGTGTGAGAGAGGTGGGTGGAGGTGTGAGAGACCAGCACTACACCTCCCAACAGGCCCCCATGTCTACAGGGAGGGTGGTGGGGGGTGGGGGGGTGAGAGAGGTGGGTGGGGGTGTGAGAGACCAGCACTACACCTCCCAACAGGCCCCCATGTCTACAGGGAGGGTGTTGGTGGGTGGGGGTGTGTGAGAGAGGTGGGTGGGGGTGTGAAAGACCAGCACTACACCTGCCAACGGGCCCCCATGTCTCATCCCAGTCTGCCCACCATTTGCTGACCAGTGCATCTCCTCCTTCAAACTTACAGGTACATAGACATCTTCACAGGGGCACCATCCAATAGCAGGACCGGACCACACAAATCCAAGTATTGTCTCCCCACCTCCACGCCACCATATTGCCCTGTACTGTCAACCACAACAACATGATGACAACAACAACCATGTCCTGATACCATAGTGATTTATAATGTGACAACCAAAAGCCTCTCATGTCCACAGCATTGATTCTGAAATTCTTGTCCCTCAGGTGATCGCAACTTGACAGGCGAAAGCATCAACCCCCAGCAACAGTCGCCCCCCTCACAGCCCGGACTCTCTGATGAGGATCCCATTGACACCTCGGGTGCAGAGGACGATGCTGGCCCCAGCACACTCCCAGTGCCATCAGGCTCCCAGGACATCCCGGCCTTCACCACCTTGGCCAGTGTCACAAGACCAACACCTACCATTGTGAGCTGTGCAGCTACCACCACCACCACCACTCCTGCCTGTGCCTCCCTGCCTGACCCATCGGCCGACGATGGGCCATCGACATCTCAGGCTAGCAGGGAGAATGGACGGGAGAGGACACAGGTGAGGCCACAGCCCACAAACAGGAGTGCAGGTGCTAGGCGAGGTGGTGAACGAGACCCACCCCATCCTGGGACGGAGACCCTGGATGCCATCGCCAGAGTCCATGCCTCCTATGAGCAGTCGCAGGCACAGTCAGATCGGGCCCACCAAGACTCGCTACAGAGATGCCAGCTGTTGCGGTCCATTGACACTCGCATTGGCCAAATTGTCGACCTCATGGGGCAGCAAAATGCTCTTTGGAGGGAGTGGTTATCCCGCGCCACACCACCTCCCCCTCACCCAAGTGCCCAGCGGGACAGGTCACCAACACCACTGCCACCATCACCTGAGGCCACTGACCGGGAGACTGTCTCTGACCAACCTGCCCCCACAGCTGTCTCCGCTCCGGCTCCAAGACAGAGGGGCCGTCCGAGCCTGGATCCAGCTGAGAGCAGCGGCAATGCACCATCCACCCACTCGAAGAGGGGCCGCCACTGACTTCACCCTTCCTTGTGCCGCCATTCACCCTGCGAACTATCTTGTCACACAATGCCAAGCCATGGCATATGTCTATTGGACTAGGTATACATCACACAATGTGGTGTTCCCACGGAGTTTTCATCTGCCATGACCTTCAACTCTCACTCCCCCCAACACCTACTTGTAAATATGCACTAACATCAATTCACAACCTGTTAATAAACACCATGTAAACACTCAATGCTGTGTGACCTCCATGTTTTAATCACATGTTTGTCTTATAAGTTGTCATTACCAGGTGCAGGGATCAATGTTCTTGAGAATCATGCCTCTGTGGGAGTGACCCAGGGATAATGAGAGAACAACAAGCACTGGTCAGGAAAGTGATTCACACCCATCACAACACACTGTACTGCAACAACCCACAAACCACACTCATCACCAAATTAGTGGATCACAGGACACACATCAGGGAGCTTTGCATGTACACCATCTCCCACACTCATTTGCGAACAGAACATACCAGAATAGGCAGCATCCACACACCACATCCACACATCACCAGCAAACATACATCACGCATTGACCAGCAGCACAAGAGGTAGTTACTCACATTCATGGAAAGTAGCGATCAATGAGCTGACGCCTCTGGTCCACACCTTCTTTCTCCCCACTATTCTCATCAGTGGACATGGGTGGGATGGAAGGCGGAGCAACCTGTTGGTCTGAAGGGTCCATGATCAGTTCAATATTATTGGGCAAGGCCAGGTTGTGGAGCATTCAGCAGGCAATCACGATTTGGCATACTTTGCCTGGCAAGTATGGCAGGGCCCCTCCGGTTTTATCCAGGCAGCGAAACCTAGACTTCAGCAGTCCAAAAGCGCGTTCCACCACTCAACGTGTCCTCCCATGGGCCTCGTTATAACGCATTTCACCAGGGGTAGTAGGATTCCATATGGGGCTCAGCAGCCACGGCCGGTTTGGGTACGCAGAGTCGCCTAGGTGGGGGATAACAGACACATACATCATTACCAGGATTGGTGGGAACACCATGGCACACATACAACACAATAGTCCTCAAAGCACACTCACCTACAAGCCACGCACGTTCAGGACGCAGATTAGCCATCAGTTGGGGGACAATGCTGCTCCGCAGGATGTGGGAGTCATGTGCGGACCCGGGAAATCTGGCACACACATGGGAGATGATGTTGTCAGCCAGGCACACCACTTGCACGTTGATCGAATGGTAGTGCTTCCGATTGCGATATACCGATTCACGTGCCTGGGGTGGAATTATACCAATATGTGTGCCATCAATGGAACCCACTACGTGTGATATCCGTGCCAGGGCATAGAAGTCCCCTTTGACTGCTGCCAACTCTGCCGGCCGTGGGAAATGGATGTAATCATCCTTGTAATGCATCATGGCATTCAGAACATCCCTTAGCACCATGCTGAACATGGATTGTGACATCCCCCCGGCATGACCAACTGTGTACTGGAAAGTGCCTGTTGTGAAGAAGTGAAGTGCCGCCATCACCTTTGCTGTGGGTGTAATAGCTCCTGGATATGTCCTGCGTGGCTGCAGATGAGGTGCCAATTGTGCTACAAGCTCCTGCAATCTACGACAGTCAAGGCGGAATTTGCGGATCACCTCCTCGTTAACCATGTCCTCCAGCACAGTGTATGGTCGATGCACATTTGGAGCCCTCCTGTGTGGGAGTAGATGGAAGCAGATGTCAATTGACCAACACCGCATAGCTGTGCCACACTATCACATCTTGACCAACACAATACATAGGATGCATCTTTCAGACACTGACTCAATGTGTGACGTGAGCAATATATTAGGCACTACAGCTAACTACACACACAATGTTCACCCACAAACAACATCCTGTGTGCAAACATGTCCAGTTTAATGTTCACACATGTTGAAAGAACTGCCAACAACACATGATTGAGGGCCCAAGTGTGGACAAGCGTCCCCACACACACACACACATGGACGTGCACACACAACACAAACATGGAACACACCCTCCTTGTCTTCATGCACCCATGACCCCACCTTCAATGCTGTGCATCCTCACATGACATGCATGGGCACACAACAGGCGACACACATACGCATACATAGAATGCATGTATACCCCCATCATTGCTACTTGCACACACAAACCACACACTCACAACAGCTTCTGAATGTGGGTACACATCCTTGATGTACTGTGTAGATGTGTACAAATGGAAACGTGTGTCCGCAAAACCAAGACGTCAACACATCGCCATGCTCATCTGACGCAACTTGGGTGCACATCACTGGCCTTTGTTAACCACTGGCAAGGTCAATAGTATGACCACACATGCCACAAATGGACATGAATGACACACGTGGACACGGGCCATTTACTTGACATCATGATTCTTGATGCACTCCGGACATGTCCTGACACACATGTACAACTATGAACATTACATGTGTGCGGAGACATGCAGTGTGTGTACACACGCCATTTGGGTACGCCTTCCCCCAACGCAGAAGATGATCCTTGATACTGCAATGGTGCATGACATATGCTGCATGGGCAAGGACCATCACGGTCACACCCCGCCAAACGCATGTGCGCACTACCGCGATGGTGCATCTTTTGAAAAACATCACTCACTGGCATCGCAATGGCGGAGCACGCATTCCACGTGGGCAGTGCAGGCTAACACATACATTTGAATATGCATTTGGAAATGGCAGTTGGTACCCCCCCTTACAGTCACATTGCAGCACCCACCGCAGACCGCCGGGTGCTGGCCGGTCACCCACCACCGGCCCAGGCCGGTCACCCACCGCCGGGTGCTGGCCGGTCACCCACCGCTGGGTGCTGGCCGGTCACCCACTGCTGGCCCAGGCCGGTCACCCACCGCCGGGTGCTGGCCAGTCACCCACCGCTGGCCCAGGCCGGTCACCCACCACCGGGTGCTGCCCGGTCACCCACTGCCAGCACCTGGCGGTGGGTGACTGGGCAGCACCCGGCGGTGGGTGACCGGGCAGCACCCGGCGGTGGGTGACCGGTCTGGGCCATCCATGCCAGGGTGACCTCAATGCACAGGGCGCTCACCCACCGCCAGCACCCGGAGATGGGTGACCGGCCAGCACCCGGCGGTGGGTGACCATGCAGCACCCGGCGGTCTGCGGTGGGTGCTGCAATGTGACTGTAAGGGGGGGTACCAACTGCCATTTCCAATTGCATATTCAAAAGTATGTGTTAGCTTGCCCTGCCCCCGCGGAATACGTGCTCCACCATAGCGACGCCAGTGAGTGAATAATTTCAAATGATGCACCATCGCGGTAGTGCGCACATGCGGTTGCCGGTGTGTGACCGTCACGGTCTGTGCACATGTAGCCAATGGGAACAGGTAACGCGGGCTGCGTAAGCGCATTCAAAAATAGCGGAAGCCATGCACCGCCACACCAGGGCCAGTCATTGGTTCTTTTTGAATGAGGCATACCGGGAAAACCAATTGCTGCAGACGTGTGCCACTGATGTGAGCTCAGGGCCCTATAAATGTGTGAATTTCAGCAGCACACATTCACTGCTTCCAGCCACTTCTGCCTGCCCCATCACCTCGACCTGCTGCTGCTGAGCTATCCAACAACTGCTGCCTGCACCCATCACCTCGACCTGCTGCTGCTGAGCTATCCAACAACTGCTGCCTGCACCCATCACCTCGACCTGCTGCTGCTGAGCTATCCAACAACTGCTGCCTGCACCCATCACCTCGACCTGCTGCTGCTGACCTATCCAACAACTGCTGCTGTAGTGCCACAGTCCCGGACCTTGCCATGTCGAGATTGCGAGAGATCCGGTCTCGTCCCTTCACCGCAGCGGAGCTGGATGTCCTTGTGGACGGTGTGCTCCGCCACTATGAACGGCTCTACGGTGCCCCCGGACAGGTGGTAAGTGCAGAGGGGGAAATGTTGGTGTGCATGAGGTGGTCACTGACTCCTGGCTTCTGCAATCTTGGCGGTGTGCTGTGGGACCTTCACATGTGTTGTACTGTGCATGGCTGCTGGAAGATATGTGTTGCTATTATGTTTGTGAATGTCCAACTGTCCACTGACGTTCCCCTCTTGTCTCCCATCATGGTAGGTCAAGCTGCACCTTTGCACGGCCGTGTGGAGGACCATAGCACGTGATGTACGGGCAGTGGGGGTGTGCAATAGATGACACACACACTGCCACAAGCGCTGGGACGACATCTCCAGGCTCAGCAAGAATGTGGCGGAGATGACACTGGGCCTGATTCCAAGATCAACCCGGCTTGCACGACGTACCATGACCCCTCTAATGCACCGTACCATAGCTGTGACGCATCCTGACCTGTCCGCACGGCTGAGAGGGGATCAACAGCAAACTAGCGGTAAGCACACTGAATGGGTTTGTGACTTGTGAGTGCATGCATGTATTGCAGCTCAAACACAGTAGTGACATCTGTGGTGTATATGTTGTGCTGCAATTGCATGTTGGTGCCATTAGCAGAGTGAGCGTTGGCATCCATGTCCGCCAGGTGGACATACCAGTTGCATTGTAGTGCAGGGTCCCAGGACATGCCGTTGAGGTCTGTGGTCCCATGGCATCACATGTGTGGTGGTCTGCATGCACCTGCCCTGTTTGTTTGATGTACATGTTTCACAGGCACCCACGGTTTTTTGACATGAGGATGTCTGTTAGGGGTGGTTCGTGTGCAGGATGGGTGTTACATGTTAGTCTACTGTGAGAAAAGTTGTGATTTTGTAACCTTCAGTATGTGAGTGTGGCACTTAGGTAAACCTCTTTTCTCTCTCTTTCAGATTTGGCAGAGGGCACTGAACAACAGCCGACTGAGATGAGTGGTGCCAATGCTTCCGGATCCGAGATCACACACACGCAGACTGAGACTGAAGAGAGCAGCCCCGGAGAGGGGGACAGAACTGTCCCTGAGGAGTCACATGTGGATACACCATCGTCCTCATCTTCAGACAGTGTTGGTATATCAGCACAGTTGGTAGACATAGGGAGTGGGCAATCAACACCTTCAGTCGGTACACAGCACACAGGGCCCACACTGCCACCAACTGCAACAAGTACTGCTCGTGCTCGTCAGAGTAGGGGGAGCAGAGTTGCCTTCGGTGCAGGCACCGCTGCCCCTGCCCCTGTGACACAAAGTGCACTTTGTGCTGAGGCTGTTGATTTGCTGCGACAGCTGTGTGTAGGGCAGACCAACATAATCAATGCATTCCAAGACCACGATAGGAAGTTGGGGCAGATGGTAGCATTCATGGAGGGGATGCATGGCGATGTTGCTGGTCTCCACAGAACAGTTCAGTCATTAGCAAACACAGTGTCTGCAGCCATTCAACAGTCGCATGGACAAGGTTCTACTTCAGTTCCCCCATCCACTCCACTTGATGTCTCAGGGGAGAGTGACATTTCAGGGCAGGCTTCATTTTCGGGTTATTGCACTAGAAGCAGCCACAGGGAGCAAGGCAGGGCAACGGAGGGCACAGACACCATCCCCTAGGACAAGGAAATCTATAACCAAAGACGACACCAGCTACCCTAGATTTGACACACAGGATCCTCAAGGGGTGTTGGGGGACAGGGATTCACATGTAACACAAGCATCCCCCTCAAAAGGTACTCCCAAGGCCAGGGACACTCCCAAGGACACTACAAAGGAAAGGGCACCTCCCAAGGCCAGGGACACTACCAAGGACACTACAAAGGAAAGGGCACCTCCCAAGGTCAGGGACACTCCCAAGGACAAGGACACTACAAAGGAAAGGGCGCCTCCCAAGGGCAGGGAAACTCCCAAGGACAAGGACACTACAAAGGAAAGGGCAGCTCTCAAGGCCAGGGACACTCCCAAGGACAAGGACACTACAAAGGAAAGGGCACCTCCCAAGGCCAGGGAGACTCCCAAGGACTAGGACACTACAAAGGAAAGGGTAGCTCACAAGGCCAGGGACACTCCCAAGGACACTACAAAGGAAAGGGCACCTCCCAAGGCCAGGGACACTACCAAGGATACTACAAAGGAAAGGGCACCTCCCAAGGTCAGGGACACTCCCAAGGACAAGGACACTACAAAGGAAAGGGCACCTCCCAAGGGCAGGGACACTCCCAAGGACAAGGACACTACAAAGGAAAGGGCAGGTCCCAAGGCCAGGGACACTCCCAAGGACAAGGACACTACAAAGGAAAGGGCACCTCCCAAGGCCAGGGAGACTCCCAAGGACACTACAAAGGAAAGGGCAGCTCACAAGGCCAGGGACACTCCCAAGGACACTACAAAGGAAAGGGCACCTCCAAAGGCCAGGGACACTCCCAAGGACAAGGACACTGCAAAGGAAAGGGCACCTCCCAAGGCCAGGGACACTCCCAATGACAAGGACACTACAAAGGAAAGGGCACCTCCCAAGGCCAGGAACACTACCAGTGACAAGGACACTACAAAGGAAAGGGCAGCTCACAAGGCCAGGGAGACTCCCAAGGACAAGGTCGCTTCAAACGACAGGTACACTACAATGGCCAGGGACACTACAAAGGACAAGCCTACTCCCAGGGACATGGCACCGCACAGGGATCAGGGACATACCAGAGACAGGACACCTCCTACGGCCAAGGCACATCCCAGGCCCAAGGGTTCTCCCATGGACACAAGCTCCATCAAGGACAGGCATACATCACCCCTGGCTGCCCTGAGGCTGATGTTGTTGAAGGAACGTAAAACACATGTGTCAGCGGTGGAGTCCCCCCATACCTCTACTCCCATCCACACCCCGCCGAGGCAGAGGAAGGAGTACACTGTTGTTGCATCCCCCATTACACATGATGCAGAGGGCAGAAGGCAGGGCCACAGCAAACGTCAAGCAGGGTCCAGCACGTCCCCAGAGAGCAGACCCCCACCAGCACATGATCCACCTTTGATGGGTGATGTTTCTGATGAGGCCAATCCACTTACCAGTCCAGTCATGTCCTGTGTGCCCCTACATATCCCAAAGAAACGGAGACACACACCAGTGACACCTGACCACCCCAAAGTCGCTCCAGTACAGCTGTCCCCAGCTCCCAGAGCCACCCTGCCTCCTGGCCCATACAGCCCTGTGGCTCATCATTTCAGTGGTCCTAGTGGGTCAACTGCAGTCCACTCTCATGTGTCAGATAGTGGCACTGTGTCTGTTGTTCGCTGTCATGCCTCATGTAGTAGCACTGTGTCAGTTGTGCCCTCTCCTGTTTCAGGTACTGGCACTGTGTGTGTCCGCCACACTCATGTCTCAGATGCTGGCATGGTATTTGTTGGTCACTGTACAGGGACATGTCCTGACAGTGTGTCTGGGTCTATGGCTCATGTGTCAAGCACTAGAGGTGTGGCTGTGTCTCACACTCGTGTTTCTGGTGCTGGCAGTGTGTCTGGGTCTATGGCTCATGTGTCAGTCACTAGAGCTGTGGCTGTGTCTCATACTCCTGCTTCTGGTGCTGGCAGTGTGTCTGGGTCTATCGCTCATGTAGCAGTCACTACATCTGTGGCTGTGTCTCACACTCCTGTTTCTGGTGCTGGCAGTGTGTCTGGGTCTATGGCTCATGTGTCAGTCACTAGAGCTGTGGCTGTGTCTCTCACACTCCTGTTTCTGCTGCTGGCAGTGTGTCTGGTTCTATGGCTCATGTGTCAGTCACTAGAGCTGTGGCTGTGTCTCACACTCCTGCTTCTGGTGCTGGCAGTGTGTCTGGGTCTATGGCTCATGTGGCAGTCACTACATCTGTGGCTGTGTCTCACACTCCTGTTTCTGGTGCTGGCAGTGTGTCTGGGTCTATGGCTCATGTGTCAGTCACTAGAGCTGTGGCTGTGTCTCACACTCCTGTTTCTGGTGCTGGCAGTGTGTCTGGGTCTATGGCTCATGTGTCAGTCAGTAGATCTGTGGCTGTGTGTCACACTCCTGTTTCTGGTGCTGGCAGTGTGTCTGGGTTTATAGCTCATGTGTCAGTCACTAGAGCTGTGGCTGTGTCTCACACTCCTGTTTCTGGTGATGGCAGTGTGTCCGAGGCGACTAGGTCAAGCAGTCCACCAGATTCTGTGCTGTGAGGTGTAGCTCCCATCACTCACATGTCATTTGACTTGGTGTCTAGATTGTCCATTGTAACCACCCTTGCATTATTAATGTCCTTGGAACGGTACGCTTGACCCCTGTACTTGTGCTGCCTCTGATGTACCTGTGCCTTGCCATGGACTGTTGATGCACTTAGCCCCTCTCATGTGCTGCCACAGATGTACCTGCTCTGTGCCTTGCCATGGAATGTTGATGCACTTAGCCCCTCTCATGTGCTGCCTCAGATGTACCTGTGCCTTGCCAAGGACTGTTGATGCACTTAGCCCCTCTCATGTGCTGCCTCTGATGTACCTGCTCTGTGCCTTGCCATGGACTGTTGATGCACTTAGCCCCTCTCATGTGCTGCCTCAGATGTACCTGCTCTGTTATGAACACTGCCCTGTTGCTGTTCTGATACTTCATTGTGCCCTCTCATGTGCTGCCTCTGGTGTACCTGCTCTGTGCCTTGCCATGGACTGTTGATGCTCGTTCCCCCTCTCATGTGCTGCCTCAGATGTACCTGTGCCTTGCCATGGACTGTTGATGCACTTAGCCCCTCTCATGTGCTGCCTCAGATGTACCTGTGCCTTGCCAAGGACTGTTGATGCACTTAGCCCCTCTCATGTGCTGCCTCTGATGTACCTGCTCTGTGCCTTGCCAAGGACTGTTGATGCACTTAGCCCCTCTCATGTGCTGCCTTAGATGTACCTGCTCTGTTATGAACACTGCCCTGTTGCTGTCATGATACTGCATTGTGCCCTCTCAAGTGCTGCCTCTGATGTACCTGCTCTGTTATGAACACTGCCCTGTTGCTGTTCTGATACTGCATTGTGCCCTCTCATGTGCTACCTCTGGTGTACCTGCTCTGTGCCTTGCCATGGACTGTTGATGCTCGTTCCCCCTCTCATGTGCTGCCTCAGATGTACCTGTGCCTTGCCATGGACTGTTGATGCACTTAGACCCTCTCATGTGCTGCCTCAGATGTACCTGTGCCTTGCCAAGGACTGTTGATGCACTTAGCCCCTCTCATGTGCTGCCTCAGATGTACCTGTGCCTTGCCATGGACTGTTGATGCACTTAGCCCCTCTCATGTGCTGCCTCAGATGTACCTGCTCTGTGCCTTGCCTTAGACTGTTGATGCACTTAGCCCCTCTCATGTGCTGCCTCAGATGTACCTGTGCCTTGCCATGGGCTGTTGATGCACTTAGCCCCTCTCATGTGCTGCCTCAGATGTACCTGTGCCTTGCCAAGGACTGTTTATGTACTTAGCCCCAATCATGTGCTGCCTCAGATGTACCTGTGCCTTGCCATGGACAGTTGATGCACTTATCCCCTCTCATGTGCTGCCTCATATGTACCTGTGCCTTGCCATGGACTGTTGATGCACTTAGCCCCTCTCATGTGCTGCCTCAGATGTACCTGTGCCTTGCCATGGGCTGTTGATGCACTTAGCCCCTCTCATGTGCTGCCTCAGATGTACCTGTGCCTTGCCAAGGACAGTTGATGCACTTAGCCCCTCTCATGTGCTGCCTCAAATGTACCTGCTCTGTTATGGACACTGCCCTGTTGCTGTTCTGATACTGCATTGTGCCCTCTCATGTGCTGCCTCTGGTGTACCTGCTCTGTGCTTTGCCATGGACTGTTGATGCACTTATCCCCTCTCATGTGCTGCCTCAGATGTACCTGCTCTGTTATGAACACTGCACTGTTGCTGTTCTGATACTGCATTTTGCCCTCTCATGTGCTGCCTCTGGTGTACCTGCTCTGTGCCTTACCATGGACTATTGATGCTCGTTCCCCCTCTCATGTGCTGCCTCAGATGTACCTGTGCCTTGCCATGGACTGTTGATGCACTTAGCCCCTCTCATGTGCTGCCTCAGATGTACCTGTGCCTTGCCAAAGACTGTTGATGCACTTAGCCCCTCTCATGTGCTGCCTCAGATGTATCTGTGCCTTGCAATGGACTGTTGATGCACTTAGCCCCTCTCATGTGCTGCCTCAGATGTACCTGTGCCTTGCCATGGACTGTTGATAAACGTAGCCCCTCTCATGTGCTGCCTCTGATGTACCTGCTCTGTTATGAACACTGCCCTGTTGCTGTCATGATACTGCATTGTGCCCTCTCATGTGCTGCCTCTGATGTACCTGCTCTGTTATGAACACTGCCCTGTTGCTGTTCTGATACTGCATTGTGCCCTCTCATGTGCTGCCTCTGATGTACCTGCTCTGTTATGGACACTGCCCTGTTGCTGTTCTGATACTGCATTGTGCCCTCTCATGTGCTGCCTCAGATGTACCTGCTCTGTTCTATCCAGTGCCCATGCTCTTGGCTACTCTAGGATTACACCCCTATTATGTGCAATAAAGCAAGTAAATCATGTGTATTGGTTTGTCGTTGTCATTCCTGGTTGTTTCCTTGCATTGTTGATATATTGGTGATCTCGTAAATGCTGTTTCCCCAACATGACCCTCCCCACGTCAGAGCCCTGGAGGGTACTCCCCTTCTGACAGCAATTGTTGTGTTGGCGTACCTGCGTCGTCGTCGGCGACGGTCCATGTCTTGCTGGTGGTGGAGCACGAAGAGTATCGGAAATGCGTGTAGCGCTGGGTCCATGACGGCGATCTGCTTGTGGTGGGTATCTCTGCAATGTGTTGTCTATCCGCTGTGGTGAATCCGCCGTGTTCAGGCAGGTTGTTTTTCCGCAGCGATTTGATATGTGTTTTCCGCCATCGTGATTTAGAGGATGGTCGGAGACGTCATTCCGTACGGCGGTGTCTCTGGATTGGTTACGTCCGCCGCGGGGTCGGGTGTAGTTCCGCGGCGGTGCGTGCTCTTTCGCGGCATACGGACATTTGACTGGGTTTCCCATCCTAATATGGCGGACGGACTGACCGCGGCTGGCGGACTGTAAAAAGGCATTTTCCGCCTACTCCAGGCCGGCGGTCGTCCTTCCGTCCGCCATCGTAATCGACCCCTTAGTAAGTACTGTATAAATGGTTATTAGTGTAATAAAGAATGGACAGATACATCAGACATTCTTACAGTGCATGCATATTTCTGTCATATAAGGCTTATAAAGGTCAAACGCCTTCCCCTGACCCTTGCCCCACCCTTAAACCCACCCCATACTCCAACTTAGACCACCTCTGCTTTTGGTGAGTACCTGCACATATTTTTTTCCATTAAAATCACTGGTCACAGACGAAACAGCTAATGCATAATTCAGGCGCATTACAATTCTAGCACAACCTGCAATACTTGGATAAAACAGGTATGCATTAATTCACACCATGTATACAGTAACCCATATTATATACTTAGTTTTTGATAAACATGCCCAGAGGAGATTGGGGATGAGAGTAATTGTGGATGTGGGAAAGGCTCCACCCTCAGAACAGTATTGGTAATCCCCATATCTTACATTTCTGCCATCCAGAGACGTCAACCAATGATCGTTGCATTGAAAATCCCTCTTTATGTAAATTCCTTATTCCATGTCCCTTTCCTTGATTTGGTCATGTTATGTGCTGCAAAGTAGTCCCACCTGCTAAAGTCAATGATCGTCCTGATAGTTATTGTGTTATAATTAAGCCAGGGCGGAGTTCCTGGAGTTCCGATATGGGAACTCCGCGAATTTCAAAGGAAACTCTGCCACGCTACGCGGAGCTCTGCGAGTACCAGAGTGCGTTAGAAAAATGTTGTTTGCAGTGATTTTCAGTGCCAGGTGCTTGTCCGCACTGTGCAATCATCACGAATGGCACCATGCACAGCGCAAGTGGGTGCTGCTTCCTTTCTGCCACTCAAGTAGATTTTTACTCGAGCAGCAGCTTTCTCAACGAGAACGGACGGTTTCTTAACGCGAGAAGTCGTGAGCAGACGCGACCATGCGCAATGAGAAATCTGACCGCCCGCCTTGAGAAATCTTGCCGGGAGGTTGATTTTCCACCCTTGCGCTCCCCAACTTGCTGTTGCCGATTGTAAATGAGGTAAAATCTCGCTGGGAAATGGATTTTCCTCGCTCACGCTCGCCATCTTGACATTAACGAACGCGAGCGAGGAAAAAAACTCCGCTATGCTACTTGAAGCAGAGTTTTTCGGAACTCGACGAGCTCCGCTTAACGCGGAGCGCAGAAAACTCTGTGAGCCGAGCTGAGTTCACCGCCCAGACTTAGTTATATTAGATACATTCTGTATAATTTTCCTTCAATTCTGTAAGCATTACTATAGTCTTTAATTTTACAGTCCATAACTAATCCTTACCAGTGTGTTTGTATCAGATAGCTATGCTAATGATCGGCCTTGGGAATATGGGTAGACGCCACATCTTTTCTTTTCCACTTTTTTGCAGTGTCTCTATCAGATTGTGGCAATGGGAGGGGAGTGTGTGTGTTGGCCAGTTTCACATTCCAGGCTAGTACCTAGACACAGACATCTCTCTATTTTAGGCTAGGCATTTCCCATACCTTTGACCCCAAGCAGTGGTGTTCTAGAGTGATGGGTGCTCATAACAGTCTGAAATATTTGTAATTGTGTAGCATCTGCTCCCCAAGCTGACTTCCTTCTTGCAGAAATGGAGGTTATTCAAAGTCCTTTTAAAAGTACCTGCCGGAAAAGGATATGGCCGCCATGTGGCATCTGCACCTCATCTGAGAACAAAAATTAGTCCGAGGGTGTGGTTGGTAATTAGTATAAGTGTGGGTGGAGGCTACTGAAACCTTCTTTTAGTTTCTTCTTTACTATTCTCAGGCTACAAGATCTTGACATCAAGGGGAAGTGATCCTCCAAATTGTCTCTTGGTTGTTTAGGAATATTCTATAATCCTAAACTCAGGTCTGGAGTCATTGATAATTTATTGCTGTGGTGCTTGTAGGGGACCCATGTCTCCTACAGAGATATCACCCTTACCTAACCCAGAGATGTCACCATACCTAAACTAGCCCAGGAATATCACCCCACCCAACACAGGGATATCACTCTACCACCTAACCTAGAGATGTCACCCTACCATACCCAACCCAGGGATATCACACTGCCACCTAACTCAGAGATACTACCCTACCATACCCAATCCAGGGATGCCACACTACCACCTAGCCCTGAGATGTCACCCTACTATACCCAACACAGTGATATCACCCAACCCAACCCAGAGCTGTCACCCTACCATATCCAACCCAGGTATATCACACTATCACCTAACCCAGAGATATCACCCTACCATCTCCAATCCAGAGATATCACACGAATCACCTAACCCAGAGATATCATCCGACTATACCCAACCCAGGGACCTGACACTAACACCTAACCCTGAGATATCACCCTACCATATAACCCAGGGATATCACCGACCATATCCAACCCATGGATGTCACACTACCACCTAACCCAGAGGTATCACCCTGCCATACACAACTCCGGGATGTCACACTACCACCTAACTCAGAGCTGTCACCCTACCATACCCAACCCTGGGGTATCACACTTTTACCTAACCCAGAGATATTACCCTACCATACCCAATCCAGGGATATCACACTGCCCTGCTAACACAGAGATATCACCCTACCATACCCAACACACAGAAATCACACTACCACCTAAACCAGAGGTATCACCCTACCATACCCAAACCAGGAATGCCACACTAACACCTAGCCCTGAGATATCACCCTACTATACCCAACCCAGTGATGTCACCCGACCCAACCCAGAACTGTCACCCTACCATACCCAACCCTGGTATATCACACTATCTCCTAACCCAGAGATATCACCCTACCATATCCAATACAGAGATATCACACTATCCTCGAACCCAGAGATGTCATCCGACTATACCCAACCCAGGGATCTCACACTAACACCTAACCCTGAGATATCACCCTACCATATAACTCAGAGATATCACCCTACTATACCCAACCCAAGGATATCACTGACCCAACCCAGAACTATCACCCTACCATACCCAACCTAGGGGTGCCACACTACCATACCCAACCCAGCGATATCACACTATCACCTAACCCAGAGATGTCACCCTATCATACACAACCCAGAGATATCACCCTACCATACAACCCAGAGATATCACTCTCCCATACCCAAGTCAGGTATGTCACACCACCACCTAACCCAGAGCTGTCACCCTACCATACCCAACCCAGTGATATCACACTATCACCTAACCCAGAGATATTACCCTCCCATACTCAATCCAGGGATATCACACTGCCCATCTAACACAGAGATATCACCCTACCATATAATCCAGAGATATCACCCTGCCATACCCAACCTCGGAATTTCACACTGCCACCTAACACAGAGCTGTTACTCTACCATACCCAATCCAGGGATATCACACTACCACCTAACCCTGAGATATCACCCTACTATACCCAACCCAGTGATATCACCCAACCCAACCCAGAGCTGTCACCCTACCATGCCCAACCCAGGTATATCACACTATCACCTAACCCAGAGATATCACCCTACCATATCCAATCCAGAGATATCACACTATCACCTAACCCAGAGATATCATCCGACTATACCCAACCCAGGGATATGACACTAACACCTAACCCTGATATATCACCCTACCATATAACCCAGGGATATCACTGTACCATATCCAACCCATGGATGTCACACTACCACCTAACCCAGAGCTATCACCCTGCCATACACAACCCAGGGATATCACACTGCCCACCTAACACAGAGATATCACCCTACCATACCCAACAGAGAGAAACCACACTATCACCTAAACCAGAGATCTCACCCTACCATACCCAAACCAGGGATCTCACACTGCCATATAAACCAGAGATATCACCTTACCATACCCAAACCATGGATTCCACACTACCACCTAGCCCTGAGATATCACCCTACTATACCCAACCCAGGGATATCACACTACTACCTAGCCCAGAGATATCACCCTACCATGCCCAACCCAGGGATATCACCTGACCCAATCCAGAGAAATCACCCTACCATACCCAAACCAGGGATGCCACACTACCACCTAGCCCTGAGATATCACCCTGCTATACCCATCCCAGGGATATCACACTACTACCTAACCCAAAGAACCACCCTACCATACCCCAGGGGTATCACCCTACCACCTAAACCAGAAATCTCACCCTACCATACCAAACCCAGGGATATCACACTACTACCTAACCCATAGATAGCACTCTAACATACCCAACCTAGGGATACCAACTCACCCAACCCAGGGATATCACCCCACAGAACACAGAGATATCACCCTTTCATACCCAACCCAGAGATATCACCCTCCCACACCTAGATATAACCCTATCATACCCAACGCAGGGATATCACGCTACTACTTTACCCAAAGATGTCACCCCACCATGCCAAACCCAGCGATGTCAACCGACCCTACCCAGAGATATCTCCCCATCCAAACATGTGATTTCACCATACCATTTCTAACCCTGGGATATAAACCTACCACTTAACCCAGAGATATCACCCTACCATACCCAACCCAGGGATATCACACTACATTACCCAGCCCAGAGATATCACCCTACCGTATCCAACCCAGGGATTTCACTTCACCAAAACCAGAGATATCACCCTACCATTCCAGCACAGATGAATTACCCAACTCAACCTAGACATACCACCCTACCATACCCAACCCAGGGATGTCACCGTATAATTTAACCTAGATATATTCCCCTATGATACCCAACCCAGGGATGTCACACTACCACCTAACCCACAGATATCACACTACTATACCCATCCCAAGGATATCGCACTGCCACCTAACCCACAGATATCACCCTACCATACCCAACCCAGGGATATCTGCCGACCCAACCCAAAGATATTACCCTACCAAAACCAAACCAGGGATTTCACTCCACCAAAACCAGAGATATCACCCTACAATACCCAACCCAGAGAGATCACTCTACCAACCCCAGCACAGAAGAATTAACCGTCTCAACCTAGACATATCACCATACTATAACCAGGAATGTCACCCTACCCAACCTATATGTATCAGTCTACAACACCCAACACAGGGATATCACCCCACCCAACCCCTGATATCACCATACCCAACCCAGATATATCTCCTACCCAAGCACGTGATTTCACCCTACCATACCTAACCGTGGGATATAAACCTACCACCTAACCCAGAGATATCATCCTACCATACCCAACCCAGGGGTATCACCCGACCCAACCAAGAGATATCACCTTACCATACCCAAACCAGGGATATCATCCAACCCAACCTAGAGATATCACCCTACCAGGCCCAACCCAGGGATATCACACTACATTACCCAACCCATAGATATCACCCTACTGTATCCAAACCAGGGATTTCACTCCACCAAAACCAAATATATCACCCTATCATACCCAACACACAGACATCACCTTACCATTCTCAGCATAGATGAATTACCCCACTCAACCTAGACTTACCACCTTACCATACCCAACCCACGGATATCACACTATAACTTAACCCAGAGATATCACCCTACCAGACCCAAACCAGGGATGTCACACTACTGTCTAACCCAGATATATCACCCTACCATACCCAACCCAGGGATGTCACATTATAACTTAACCCAGAGATATCACCCTACCAGACCCAAACCAGGGATGTCACACTACTGCCTAACCCTGAGATATCCCCTACCATATAACCCAGATATATCACCCTACCATACCCAATCCAGGGATGTCACACTACCACCTAACCCACAGATACCACCCTACCATACGTAACCTAGGGATATCACACTGCCACCTAACCCACAGATATCACCCTACTATACCCAAACAAGGGATATTACCCAACCCAGAGATATCACCCTACCATACCCAACCCAGTGATATCACTCGACCCAACCCATAGATATCTCCCTACCATACCAAACCCAGGGATATCACACTACCACCGAACCCACAGATATCACCATACTATACCCAACCCAGTGAGATCACTCGACCAAACCCATAGAAATTTCCCTAACATTCCAAACCCAGGGATATCACACTACTACCTAACCCAGAGATGCCACCCTACCCTACCCAACCCAGCAATATCACTCGATCCAACCCATAGATATCCCCCAACATTCCCAACATAGGGATATCATACTACTACCTAACCAGAGATGTCACCATACCCAACCCAGTGATATCCACCGACCCATCCCAGAGAGATTACCCTACCAAAACCAACCAAGGGATTTCACTCCACCAAAACCAAAAATATCACCCTACCATACCCAACCCAGAGAGATCTCCCTACCATCCCCAGCACAGAAGAATTACCACACTCAACCTAGAAATATCACCATACCATAACCAACCCAGGAATGTCACCCTACCCAACCTAGACGTATCAGACTACCACACCAAACCCAGGGATATCACCCCATCCAACCCAGAGATATCACCAGACTCAACCCAGAGATATCGCCCCACCCAAACATGTGATTTCACCCTACCATACCTAACCGTGGGATATAAACCTACCACCTAACTCAGAGATGTCACTCTACCATACTCAACCCAGGGATATCACCCGACCCAACCCAGAGATATCACCCTACCATACCCAACCTAGACATACCACCCTACATTACCCAACCCAGGGATATCACTCCACCAAAAACAAAGATATCACCCTACCATACCCAACCCAGAGATATCACCCTACCATTCCCAACCCAGAGATATCATCCTACCATTCCCAGCACAGATGAATGACCCCACTCAACCTAGACATACCACCCTACCATACCCAACCCAGGTTTGTCACACTACCACGTAACACAGAGATATCACCCTACCAGACTCAAACCAGGGATGTCACACTACCGCCTAACCATGAGATATTCCCCTACCATTCCCAACCCAGGGCTGTCACACTATCACCTAACCCACAGATATCACCCTACCATACCCAACCCATGGATATCATACTACCACCTAACCCACAGATATCACCATACTATACCCAACCCACGGATATCACCCGACCCAACCCAGAGATATCACCCTTCCATACCCAACCCAGTGATATCACTCGACCCAACCCATAGATATCTCCCTATCATACCAAACCCAGGGATATCACACTACCACCGAACCCACAGATATCACCATACTATACCCAACCCAGTGAGATCACTCGACCAAACCCATAGAAATCTCCCTAACATTCCAAACCCAGGGATATCACACTACTACCTAACCCAGAGATGCCACCCTACCCTACCCAACCCAGCAATATCACTCGATCCAACCCATAGATATCCCCCAACATTCCCAACATAGGGATATCATACTACTACCTAACCAGAGATGTCACCATACCCAACCCAGTGATATCCACCGACCCATCCCAGAGAGATTACCCTACCAAAACCAACCAAGGGATTTCACTCCACCAAAACCAAAAATATCACCCTACCATACCCAACCCAGAGAGATCACCCTACCAGCCCCAGCACAGAAGAATTACCACACTCAACCTAGAAATATCACCATACCATAACCAACCCAGGAATGTCACCCTACCCAACCTAGACGTATCAGACTACCACACCAAACCCAGGGATATCACCCCATCCAACCCAGAGATATCACCAGACTCAACCCAGAGATATCGCCCCACCCAAACATGTGATTTCACCCTACCATACCTAACCGTGGGATATAAACCTACCACCTAACTCAGAGATGTCACTCTACCATACTCAACCCAGGGATATCACCCGACCCAACCCAGAGATATCACCCTACCATACCCAACCTAGACATACCACCCTACATTACCCAACCCAGGGATATCACTCCACCAAAAACAAAGATATCACCCTACCATACCCAACCCAGAGATATCACCCTACCATTCCCAACCCAGAGATATCATCCTACCATTCCCAGCACAGATGAATGACCCCACTCAACCTAGACATACCACCCTACCATACCCAACCCAGGTTTGTCACACTACCACGTAACACAGAGATATCACCCTACCAGACTCAAACCAGGGATGTCACACTACCGCCTAACCATGAGATATTCCCCTACCATTCCCAACCCAGGGCTGTCACACTATCACCTAACCCACAGATATCACCCTACCATACCCAACCCATGGATATCATACTACCACCTAACCCACAGATATCACCATACTATACCCAACCCACGGATATCACCCGACCCAACCCAGAGATATCACCCTTCCATACCCAACCCAGTGATATCACTCGACCCAACCCATAGATATCTCCCTATCATACCAAACCCAGGGATATCACACTACCACCGAACCCACAGATATCACCATACTATACCCAACCCAGTGAGATCACTCGACCAAACCCATAGAAATCTCCCTAACATTCCAAACCCAGGGATATCACACTACTACCTAACCCAGAGATGCCACCCTACCCTACCCAACCCAGCAATATCACTCGATCCAACCCATAGATATCCCCCAACATTCCCAACATAGGGATATCATACTACTACCTAACCAGAGATGTCACCATACCCAACCCAGTGATATCCACCGACCCATCCCAGAGAGATTACCCTACCAAAACCAACCAAGGGATTTCACTCCACCAAAACCAAAAATATCACCCTACCATACCCAACCCAGAGAGATCACCCTACCAGCCCCAGCACAGAAGAATTACCACACTCAACCTAGAAATATCACCATACCATAACCAACCCAGGAATGTCACCCTACCCAACCTAGACGTATCAGACTACCATACCAAACCCAGGGATATCACCCCATCCAACCCAGAGATATCACCAGACTCAACCCAGAGATATCGCCCCACCCAAACATGTGATTTCACCCTACCATACCTAACCGTGGGATATAAACCTACCACCTAACCCAGAGATGTCACTCTACCATACTCAACCCAGGGATATCACCCGACCCAACCCAGAGATATCACCCTACCATACCCAACCTAGACATACCACCCTACATTACCCAACCCAGGGATATCACTCCACCAAAAACAAAGATATCACCCTACCATACCCAACCCAGAGATATCACCCTACCATTCCCAACCCAGAGATATCATCCTACCATTCCCAGCACAGATGAATGACCCCACTCAACCTAGACATACCACCCTACCATACCCAACCCAGGTTTGTCACACTACCACGTAACCCAGAGATATCACCCTACCAGACTCAAACCAGGGATGTCACACTACCGCCTAACCATGAGATATTCCCCGACCATTCCCAACCCAGGGATGTCACACTACCACGTAACCCAGAGATATCACCCTACCAGACTCAAACCAGGGATGTCACACTACCGCCTAACCATGAGATATTCCCCTACCATACCCAACCCAGGTTTGTCACACTACCACGTAACCCAGAGATATCACCCTACCAGACTCAAACCAGGGATGTAACACTACCGCCTAACCATGAGATATTCCCCTACCATTCCCAACCCAGGGATGTCACACTATCACCGAACCCACAGATATCACCCTACCATACCCAACCCATGGATATCATACTACCATCTAACCCACAGATATCACCATACTATACCCAACCCACGGATATCACCCGACCCAACCCAGAGATATCACCCTACCCTACCCAACCCAATGATAGCACTCGATCCAACCCATAGATATCTCCCTAACATACCCAACCCAGGGACATCACACTACTACCTAACCCAGAGATGTCAACCCTGGGATATCTACCGACCCATCCCAGAGATATTACCCTACCAAAACCAACCCAGGGATTTCACTCCACCAAAACCAGAGACATCACCCTAACATACCCAACCCAGAGAGATCACCCTACCAACCCCAGCACAGAAGAATTAACCCACCCAACCTAAATGTATCAGACTACCACACCCATCCCAGGGATATCCCTATACCCAGCCCAACTTGTAGATATCACCCTACTTAACCCAGACAGAGCATCGCACACAACCAAACTCACAGGTGGGAGACCAGACTGTAGGAAGGTGGAGTGTTATGTGGTGATGCTGGTTAGGCTTCACCATGCAGTACTCTCACAGACCCCAAAGATGGTCCTTGGATTCACAATAATAAATCCTTAGCTCAGTCCTGGTAGAGTGGCAAAGAGCAGTCAGGGTTTACTAGAGGAACGTGTGTTAAGCATTTCTAGAGCACCAACATGGACAGTAAGTAATTGACACGACTCAATAGAAATCCAACAGCAATTAATAACGATAAAGTGTATTTTATCTTAATTTAGACACCAAAACGAACTTGATCAGATACATATAACTGGAGTTATGAATTTTAGAAGAAAACATAAACAATAGCAGTTCAGTACTGCAGATCTTTTGCATTATGGTCAATGGGAAAAAGTGGTAGTGACAATCGGTCACTTGCAGATCGAGTTGTGTTGGACCCAGCGAGGGTGAATGTGATGCAGGTCCCAGGACCAAGCCACAACAGTCAGTTCAATTTTACCTGGCCGTGGAGCCCAGGTAAAGAGTCGTCCTGGCTGTCTTTCGTGCTGATTGAGAGCCGCAGGAGAGTTACTTTTCATCGCTTACGCAGTGCTGCTGCACCCAACCAAAGCCAGGACTGGGAGAGCTGACCTGGTGCTTGCTATCCATAGAATTCTAATAAGGAAAGCTGACTTTAAGCCTTGCACCTCCCAAACCTGAGATATCACCCTACCTAGCTCAACCCAAGAATATCACCCCTCCCAACCCAGAGATATCACCCTACGTAATGTAACAATAGACTATTACCCTACGAATCCCTACGTAATTTGGTTTTAAATTCTTGAAAATAATTTTTAAACAAGTAATTTATCTTTAGTATTGTGCTTTATGGTAGTGATAACCAAATAAAGTTTTTCTTGCACTGAACTGAACTGAACATAAGCTAAAAATCTGTGCTTAGCATTGTGAAAGAACTAACGAGTCTCTCTTTGAAGTTACCTCAAAGGCAGTGAAGGGTGGTACTGCTGCAGAGTTAAGATGTTTTTTGCACCCTGAGGGTGAGGGCAAAATTGGAGAGCCCAATAGAGACCCATCTCAGCACCTGCTTTTTAGGTTTTGCCTGGCGAAAAGATGCGCTCTGCGCATCTTTTTCGCGCAGGCGAAATCCTGATGAGATCTGTAGTGTGGCTTTGGGTCGGCCCTCGTCATTGATTGGCTGGCTCCATAAATGGAGCCTAGCCATTGGACGAGGGGCCTGTCCGTCAATGCCGGACCAGATTCGGGGGCGTTCCCGCGTTTCTTTGGCTTTTGCCGACGTCACGCGACGTCAGCCGAAAGCCGGGAACGCCCCCGAATCTGGTCCGGCATTGCCGGGACCTGCCTTGCCATTGCCTGCCTTGCCGGTCTCCCGTGTTGTGAGGGAGACCGGAGATGCTGCCCGCAGCGAGAAGCCGGCCTGAAGGAAGCAGCCCCCTACCCCCGGCGACATACCTCCGTCCTCCCCGCATCCAGAGCCCTCGCCCCGCTGCCTGGGTCCTCCGCGCTCTGAGCCCGCCGGTCACTCGTGGAGCAGGCTGCAGATGCGGCAGAGAGGTTAACTCTTGCCGTTCCGCGGCGCAGACAATGCTCCAGCCTGAAACAGCTGAGCTCTGGCCAAGGAGGGGCACCCCTCACTTACATGAACCCCAGCCCTGGCCGGCGCAGCATGTCTGAAACAAAGCGGAGAATACAAGCGCTTACTTTAGTACTCTCTGCAACTGCAGAAAAATGTAAATGTATTGTTTTCTGGTTCCCGTGAGTGAACAAAGGGAAACCCTGAGACTGTATGTCGTGCGCACGTAAAGAGAAACCAGGGTACGAGGGTCTGAGTGAGTGAAGCTGGGAGAGACACGGGGCGGTAAACGCGGAGTCGGCAGGGATAAAGTCGGAGGCCCTGTGGAGTTTGTACAACACAGTGGGCTAGTGCCTGTTTTACTGTGCCTCTACGGTACCTTTGTGGGAAGAGATTTCAACACTCAACAGATTTAAACGAGGTTTTGCTTTTAGGTGTCCTGTTAGTGTCACTCTGTAAAAACTTTACTTTCTTTCAATGTCCGCCCCCCCCCTCCCTCCACCCTCCCCACCCCCCACTGAATTAGGGCCCGAGTGGGCTTGTGGTGCCTTATTTGCTTCTATAGGTACGTGTCTGTCCTACAGGAGCGGGATGCAACAGAGCCACCATTAAAGTCAAGTAAACTGTGGGGGTTACTTGTTCGATATTAAACGTGTTCCTCCCGTGTTGTCCGAAATTCTGTGTTTGTCCTGTATTGTTCTATGTTATGTTTTGCAGAGCATTCTAAGCAGCGCATAACATTCAAGAACGCTTCTAAGTCAAGAGAACACCAAACCATTACTTACAGCATAATATGGGGTAATCTTTTTTAGCTGTCTTTTACGTCACCCCATGTTTGATAAAGTTAAAACAAAGCGGAGAATACAAGCGCTTACTTTAGTACTCTCTGCAACTGCAGGAAAATGTAAATGTATTGTTTTCTGGTTCCCGTGAGTGAACAAAGGGAAACCCTGAGACTTCGGTAAAATGCCCTAATCCGTGCCCTATGGAGCTGTTTGGCGACGGAGGAGCAGGGAAGGGGAAGAACTCGCCGCTGCAGCTAGTTACGTCTGAAGGAGGCTTGGCTTCTGCAAGGAAAGTTTGCCTCGCTGAGTTGGGTCTGACTTATGCAACAGGTGAAACATTTTTGTGTTCGAGTGTAAAGTGTTTTTACTGATGTGCCCACTCTGATGTTGTTAGCTTTTTTTTTTTAAAGAAATATTTTTTCACAGATCTCAGAACGTAGACCGACAATAGCGTTCGTATCCCCCTGGGGAAGCCTCGGAGTGCTGAATGAGCCCAGAGCCTGCCGCTTCTCACAGATGCGCAGGGCAGTGGCGTAACGAAAATGTAGCCTCCCGTTCCTACAAAGTACATCCCCCCCCGGCTCCTGACCCAGTCCTGAGCTCTAATGCTAGGGACGTGGTGGTGGTGGGGGGCAGGGGGCAGGGGGCTCCGGAGCTCCGAGCTGCCCGTCCTGCGCTTCAGAGTGCAGCTTCAGAGTGCAGAGTGGAGCTTCAGAGTGGAGCTTCAGAGTGCAGAGTGGAGCTTCAGAGTGGAGCTTCAGAGTGCAGAGTGGAGCTTCAGAGTGGAGCTTCAGAGTGCAGAGTGGAGCTTCAGAGTGCAGAGTGGAGCTTCAGAGTGCAGAGTGGAGCTTCAGAGTGCAGAGTGGAGCTTCAGAGTGGAGCTTCAGAGTGGAGCTTCAGAGTGGAGCTTCAGAGTGGAGCTTCAGAGTGGAGCTTCAGAGTGCAGAGTGGAGCTGCAGATTCAGAGTGGAGCTGCAGATTCAGAGTGGAGCTGCAGATTCAGAGTGGAGCTGCAGAGTGGAGCTGCAGAGTGGAGCTGCAGAGTGGAGCTTCAGAGTGGCGCTTCAGAGTGGAGCTTCAGAGTGGAGCTTCAGAGTGCAGAGTGGAGCTTCAGAGTGGAGCTTCAGAGTGGAGCTTCAGAGTGGAGCTTCAGAGTGCAGAGTGGAGCTTCAGAGTGGAGCTTCAGAGTGCAGAGTGGAGCTTCAGAGTGGAGCTTCAGAGTGCAGAGTGGAGCTTCAGAGTGCAGAGTGGAGCTTCAGAGTGCAGAGTGGAGCTTCAGAGTGCAGAGTGGAGCTTCAGAGTGCAGAGTGGAGCTTCAGAGTGCAGAGTGGAGCTTCAGAGTGCAGATTCAGAGTGCAGAGTGGAGCTTCAGAGTGCAGAGTGGAGCTTCAGAGTGGAGCTTCAGAGTGGAGCTTCAGAGTGGAGCTTCAGAGTGGAGCTTCAGAGTGGAGCTTCAGAGTGCAGAGTGGAGCTTCAGAGTGCAGCTTCAGAGTGCAGAGTGGAGCTTCAGAGTGGAGCTTCAGAGTGGAGCTTCAGAGTGGAGCTTCAGAGTGGAGCTTCAGAGTGGAGCTTCAGAGTGTCAAGAGCAATGCCAATAGCTCTAACTTTAACAAAGGCAAAACCATTGAATTGTAAATGCTTGTTAGAACTGCCGGTGCGGAGTAGCGGCGGGACCCGGCCCACTTTAAGCCCTTCCTCCACCACTGAGGGATGATACATCTTCCCGCATCAGCACCCTCCTGCCGCCAGAGTCAGTGACGACCTCCCCCGCACAGGGCAGCAGCATCCTCGCCCAGCGTCTCGGACAAGTGCCACCCCTCGCATGTGCCAGGGCACAGCTCATACCACAGATTCTCTTCCCGGGAACCTGGGCACGTCACGAGCCTTTCGGCACGTTTATGCGGTGCTATTTCAGACCAACTTGTGTCTTGGGGAAGGGGGGAGTGGGAGGGGGTGATGAAGGAGCAGCGAAGAAATGGTTCACACGATAGCCGGCCCCTCCCTCCACCACCCCCTCCCCCGGTGCCTGTAAATTCTAAAGCTATGGGTCCGGGCTGGGCGCATTTTATGGGGCTGCTGGCTCCGACGCGTGCTTTATTTTAACTGTTTGTTCCAGGGGCAGACCCCCGGCCATGTGTCGCCCCCTCCCATCAGCTGCTCCTCCGGGGAGTTTATAATTAACACCCCCACCCCCGCTGCCCTACCTGATCGTTTCTTCCAGCATCACGCACACACAGGCTCCCCATAAATCCCTGCAGCTAAATTTGGTAAAATGACTCTGCCGCCAATCAGGGTGCCTCCAGGGGGCGGCCTGGCCACTCAGAGCATTGTGTCCGAGGGCGCCCAATCCTGGGGGGTTGTCCGGGGCAGCTGCTGGGGCAGGGACAGTACAAATTTGAGGGGGGCCTGTGGACAAGGAAGTGGTGTGGTGTGCCAGGCAGAGGAGAGTTCCAGAGGATACCCAGTCGCATCTTCATCATTCCCCACTGACGCGCGGGCAACACTATCACAATGGTAAGGGGCGAGATCAAGCAAACTCAAGGTGTGCTTCTATAGCGCTAAATGACTGTCGACTCTAAGCGCTATGATAGCAGACAGCACTGAATGGTAGTTATTCGTCTGTGTCTGAAATATTTGCAAAGTTAGCCCATCGCGCATAGACCCTTCATACTCCATTGTTGTTAGCCAAAATCAGTGGTCCTCTTGTTATCTGAGCCAAGGAGGATGAAAGGCTGAGCCGTCTCTTCCATGATCCGCACCGGGCTGTTTCTTGAGCACAGCAGAGCTATAAATGAAGGGTGACTGCTTCAGGGCTTCACCCCTTTTGCCATAGGCAGATCTAACACCCATCACTTTTAATTTTTCGAACGTTTCCCTCAGAATTCCCGCCAGTTTCCGCAGGAGGTGCATAAACATACTCGACTATATTTCTGGTTTGAAGGCTCAGGAAACAGAACATCCATGGATGAGAAACGTATCAGACAGCGGACCCGTGTTGTAGTAGGCGTTGAAAGGGATGACACCCCAATATTTTAATTCTCCGACTGACCAGTGAGGGATATGAGGCTGCCTGGGAAACATATCATAACAACAACGATATCATGTTTGCATGGCCCGTACTGCACCCGATTGCAGCTTCGGAGCGCTAAACACACCAGCAATTTCTCTGCGTTCACGTCGATGTCACTCCTTTTTTCGACATCGGAAGACTGAAAGACTCGGTTGGCCTCACTCAGCCTAGAACCACTATCGGCACGCAGACAGTGGCAGCAGCTGGCGCTCTACCGAAAGAGCTGTTCACGGTCGGGTTCGTGAACACTTACCTCCTCAAGTGCTTTTCCATCTCCAGAACAGACATAAGGGCTCAGACGCACATTTTGCGCGCGCACCTTGGAGCGTCGCGTGAGTTCACTATCGTGTGCAATGGTGAGAGGTCAGAACACGCGCTGGTGTCATGGAAAGTGTGATGCTCCCAGCAGGCACGGGCCTAGGGGCGCTCACACGCTGTGGCTGTCAGGATATATTTAATTGAAAACAGTGACAGGAAGATGGGGCACCCACACCCCAGGGGGTGCGCTAGTCACGCAGAGAGCTCAGTTTCGCAGCCGCTGTGTCTTGGGTCCTAGTGTAAGGGAGGACATTCTCCCGCACTCCTGACAGCCGAATAATTATAAGATAGAGCAATAAACAGAGCTCAGTGGCCCCACTCAGGGCTCCGGTGCCACTGCACCTGCTGCACCAATTGAAGCCACATACCTGAGAGAGCTGAGTTCGATGGCGCTCAGTCTTGGAGTGAGGGCTGCTTGCCACAAACAGGAAAGAGGTCAAGTGGGGGACAGCACCGGGGTGTTGGGGGGGGGGGGGGGTGGATCAGGGTGCAGCTGGAAGGGCCGGCGAGGAGCAGCGACAGTGAGGCGCCGGAGTGAGGTGTCTCTCGGAGTGAGGGGACAGCAGTGCAACCACGGGTGCTTGGATATAATGTGGCCGCGAGGGTTTGAAACCCAGAATGGAACTCGAGAGAAACCCGTTCGACAAAATGTTGCTGCTGAGAACATGGGGCAGATTTACAAGCCCCTTGCGCCCCTTTTAACATGTGAAAAGTGACGCAAGGGGCTTGTAAATATGCCCCATGGTGCACAAGTGCAGAGTAACTGTCTGAGGGAGAGGGTTTGTGTGACGATTTATAAGGTAGCGCTACAAAGGACAGGCTTGTCGTCACAGTGCGGAAGACGTGTGAGAGTCGGCGTACGTGTACGGGAGAGAGTCTGTGTCAGAAATTGTGAGTCTGAAGGAGGATGCGCGTGTCTGTGAGTTAGACGTCGTGCATTTGTGAGAAAGCGCGGGAAAGGTGTCTGAATTATAGTGCGTGTGTATGCCTGGGTAAACCACTGAAGTTGTGCATCTCAGAGAGAGTGCAATAGTCTGTGTGTGCGTATGTGTGATTACGAGGTTGTGTACACGTCATAATAACTGAGAGTGCATATGTGGCGGCAGTGGTTAGTTTGTATATAAAAAAAAGTGCTGGGGCTCTAGTCAGGAGGCAGCTTGCACCAGCCAATTTCTCCAGTTAACCTCCTAAAACAGAACAAACTACTAACCGTGAAATTGGGCAGAGGATGTGGCTAATGTCCAGAGCTGCCAATGGAGCTAGGGAACCAGTGTTTGGGCGTTGGCCCAACACCCTATGATTCTGGGAAAATCTCTTAATCTCCCTGTAAATTAACGTGTTCTTAACTGGTGCTCATGAAAAGCACCAGTGTTGATGATTATGTGCTTCAGCACCATAAACCACCGGCTCAAATTAAGCACTGTCTGGCGTTTAAGAAAATGTTTATGTGTGTATGATGTGATTAGAAGTGCGTGTCAGACAGCGGAATATTGTGTCTCTGAGTGTGATTGTGAGAGAAAGACTAAGGGTGAGCATATTTGCGTGAGTGTCTGTGTTTGTATGTAAGCGTGTTTGTATGCCTGTGTGCGTGAGAGTGTCCATGTGAAAGAGTTTGTGGATGAACAAGTGTTTATGTGAGCAACAAAGTGAGTGTGTTGGTGTATGACTCTCACTGTTCTCTAGATCATGTGGATACAGCCTGGTTTTCTTGAGTGACCAGGGCTACTTGAATGAATGAATGAATTTATGATTTATATCGCGCTCGAACGCCCCAGGGCGTCTAGGCGCTATTTCATAGACAGAGGCGAGCAGGGACCTCATGTCTCATCTGAGAAAGAGAGGACCACCTCACCTGGTGGAGTAAAGCCAGGACCCGGTACATCACTAAGGCTGGCTGCCCTGGAAGCAGGCGCCCTGTCCAGAAAGGACTGGACCAATGCCCATACCACTGGAAGGGGGATCCAGAATGGAGGATTCTGTCTTGTGTTCTTTTGTTTAAAATCCAGAAGAATATCCAGATCTTAAATTGGATCTAGCCGGTGATTATGGTGGTCACGGTAGAACCCTATGGTGCATAAATTCAACAGGCTTTCAATTCTGTTTCCTTCATAGCCACAAAGTGGGGTTTGTATGTCAATAAAATATGGAGAATAAAAATTGAACGAGGAGCGGGGAAAGTGGTTTAGGCTAACATCTTCAAAGATGTTCTTGATTTCAAAGTAAGGTTGTGCTAGCCGGTGTGAAGAGATACTGGATCTTTGACCAAAATAAATGTACCGAAAATGTTTGCCCTGCCTGTGTTCCGGCGCGTATTTGTGCGCATACCTTTACAACTATTGAAAGAGCAATCGGCTCTTTAGTGTTTGATATCTCTTAGGTGGAAAGAAAAACCCATGGTTCTAACGGGCACTGTAGAAGTTCGATTGAACAAATACCTTTTGGAGTCCAGGATCTAGGCTTTATGCTTCATCGCTAGCTGAGGGGGCTTACTAGATCCAGCCTGGAGACCCCGATGGACAATAAGTGATCAGGCAGCTTTTCCATTCACTAAAGACCGTGGACCATTTCAATGGATTAGTACATTGTAAAGCAGCAATACTTCCTGTTTGTGGCAGGGTTGACAAGACCTTGAACTGTCAAAGGGACATATCTGATTCCTCATTATGAAAAATCCAAATGTCAGGCTTAACACTGTTTTGAAGATCTTGGGCTTTAAGTCTGGGAGAAGCACATTTGGCATTGGTGTTGTCATGTTCCACTTTTCACCCTCAAACGACTGCCCCATCTGCATTACAAGGTTTTATCAGTTGTTGTTATGAGAAGCTCTCTGAGCATCAGCATGCATGGTTAAAGGGGTACCTTTGGGTGTTTTCCCTGTGCCCTTACTTTTATGGGGTAGTGTGATTCCTGCATCAACATTGAACAAACTATTTATATTACCTGTCTTTGTTCATGATGGTTACCTTCCGGGGTATCAGGTCAAAATAACTGACAAATTGCAATTCTGAACTTGAGTTATGAAATAGTCTGGCTTGAGCTTACTAGCTCCGACTCTGAGACTCTCTGTCCTAAAGGTTATTTTTTGGGAAATATTACACACCAATTTGGTCACAAAATTATATTATCAACCACATCTTATTGCAGAGTTGTGCACCCAAGTGGTAATGTGATGGAATGAGATATTTGAAGTACTTCAGTTGATATCTTACGCTCAGCCTAGGGTGTTTCCTTGTTTGTCAATTTTCCAGTGCGATGGTTCTCTTGATAGAATGTGTGAAGGTCTCTACTCTATGCGCCTTTACTCTTTTAACTTTGACTATGACCAAGAGAATGACTTACACAAAGCAGATATCCATGCATAAACCTAAATCGAAAGATTTTGTAAAGTTTTTTTGTAATAACATAGATATGAAAGAAATGATGAAAAAGGGAGACATTTGCCACATATATCTGATACAGCTTCGAAAACATTTGAGAAGGATCATCAGTTGCTGAGTGGTGCTGTGGTGGTGCTGAGTGATAATATGGTGGTGCTGAGTGATGCTGTGGTGGTGCTGAGTGATGCTGTGGTGGCGCTGAGTGATGCTGGGGTGGCGTTGAGTGATGCAGGGGTGGCGTTGAGTGATGCTGGGGTGGTGCTGTGGTGGTGCTGAGTGATAATGTGGTGGTGCTGAGTGATGCTCTATTTTTGGTTGAATGCTATGGTGAGATAGGGCACCCGCATACCATCGTATTGTCCCATGGGTTCCTTCATTTTATTTGTTTTGTCTTGCTGTTTTTGGGGTTGCTTCAGGGATCAGGCTAAACATCTGGGCTTTTAAATTGAGGCCACCGTTGGTGTTGTATGTATTTGCTGTTTTGATTTTGAATATAGATGTTTATATAAAAATGTTCATTGTTGAGCCTTATTTATGCTTCAAATTTGCAAAACCTTTTCAGTACATATATGATTGTTTCCTTAATGAATAAAACATGCATACAAGATATTGTTCTATGTTCTGTCCCATCACAGAACAGTTGAGCTGCAAAATTTGATGGGCAGTTTTTAAGACTGTGGCCCATAGTCATGGAGTCTGTCAGGAGGGCGGGGCCCCTGAATATCGAAGACGGGAAATTGTGGGATAAGAATACTGAGGACTAATAAAGTAGCGAAAGGAAAGTTAGTATAGGTTTTCTATACCTAACTCCACTTATGTACCTTGACTAAAAAAACACATACACCCACCTTCTCTTTAAGGTTGATAGATGTGAAGCTAGGAATAGTAAGTCTATACTTCCTATATATGCACATACCTTTCAATATCACGATGTTCATAGCCTCGATATTCAGTAGTACAAGCCAGGAAAAGTTGAGAATGTCTGACCACTCTCCTCTACTCTAGCAGTTGCACAAAAGTCCATGTGATATCAGTGTTATCGATAGGTCTGGTGCCAGGGTGCAAGGGAACGCCCCAGACCTGGAGTCAGTTAGTCACCATACTGGCTCAGAGAGGCACATATTAAACAGCATAAAATATGCACACAAATCACATAGATATTTTGTGGAGACTTGTCTTCATAGAAAATCTTCTTTATTCTTGATCCACACAGCCAACGGGTTTCACCCACACGGTTCCTTCTTTTGCGAGTTATCCAATGTTCTCAGGAGGGGTTAAATAAAACCGTCCCACTCTACAAGTATTCCAAGTGCAATGTACCCACACGTCAGTTTATTCCATGTTCTGTACTCTGCACCGTATACGGCGGGAACGGCGATTTGATAATCCACCCAGGTCAACAAACCTGGGTGGATTATCAAATTAATATGACATGGATCACTGAATAAAAACCGAACATTGGAGGATTGCCTATCTACATGCAAGAATGTGGAATAGAGTATTCCACCTTAGCCCTGAGGAAGCCCGTGTGGGTGAAACGTGTTGGCTGTGTGGATCAAGAATAAAGAGGATTTTCTATGAAGACAAGTCTCCACAAAATATCTATGTGATTTGTGTGCATATTGTATGCTGTTTAATATGTGCCTCTCTGAGCCAGTATAGTGTATAGTTTGATTTTAGGTCCTGTGACAGTGGACCTACAGAGGTGGGCACGCTCTAGTTCGATCTGTGTGGATACTTATAGTGATAGAAGAGTAAGTGCGGCTGTAATTGAGTTCCCTCGCTGCCATTAGCGTTTTTTTAAACTGGAGTCAGTTAGTAGCTGCTACTAGTATTGATTGTTTTTTTGTATTGACTAATTGTGTCTTGGTATCAACAACGATGGGTGCGGTCAAGGTCGGTGGGGCAGGGTGGTGGGGATGTTGACAGACGACGGAATAGGAATTATTTAATTGGCCCTATTCCGTCGTCCCCTATATGGACACCTCTTATTTTGGGGTTGTGAACTGTTCTCCCATAAACTCTCTCCCCTCATCTTTGACAGCCACTATCATCTGACAAAAGGTTCAGTTTCCCAAGTTGTTAACCTCTCTCGCCTAAATTCTTGTGGATACCTTCAGCCACGCAACAGGACTCCACTGGACGGACCACAGCTGCGTCCACTTCACCTTCAGAAGAACGACGATCCACCACCTCCAGCAACAGGTTGCTCGAAGAAGCTGGAACAAGATCACAGCCGACCAGCTCACCGCCTCCCTGAGCCAGCACCCTCCCGCCAACTCAGCGAACCCCAGCCAGGCCGCCGACAACCTCACGAAGTGGATCAGCAACTGCGCGGACGAACTCGCCCCTCTAAGGACCCCGCCCAGCAGACCCTGCAGCAGAAAAACACCATGGTTCACCGACGAACTCAAGTGCTCCAAGAAGAACTGTCGAGCCCTCGAGAAAGCCTGGAGAAGGGAACCAACGACGGACAACATGACCACCCTCAAGCTCGCCACCCGGAAACACCACCAACTGATCCGCGCCACCAAGAAAAATGCATACAAGGACCGGCTGGACAACAACGCACACAACTGCAAGGAACTCTTCAACATCGTGAAAGAGCTCTCCAACCCCAACGCCGGAAACAACGACATCACACCGTCGCAAGACCTCTGCAACTCCCTCGCGTCCTACTTCCACAACAAGATCACGGACATACACAACAGCTTCAACAACCAACCAACGCAAGCCACAACCGCTACGACGCCACCATCCACCACCCTCCGCACCTGGACCCCGATCAGCACCGAAGACACCATCCGCACCATGAACTCTATCCATTCCGGATCTCCGACTGACCCCTGCCCTCACCACGTCTTCAACAAGGCCGACGCTGTCCTCGCACCCCACCTGCGGGACATCATCAACACCTCCTTCGACTCCGCCACCTTCCCTGAGAGCTGGAAGCACGCCGAACTCAGCGCTCTCCTCAAGAAACCCACAGCAGACCCCACCGACCTCAAGAACTACCGTCCCATCTCGCTCCTCCCGTTCCCGGCCAAAGTCATCGAGAAGACCGTCAACAAACAGCTGGCCGCCTTCCTCGAGACGAATGGATCCCTCGACCCCTCACAGTCCGGCTTCCGAGCGAACCACAGCACCGAGACCGCCCTCATCGCCGCCACCGACGACCTCCGAACTCTGATGGACAACGGAGAAACAGCGGCCCTCATCCTCCTGGACCTCTCCGCGGCTTTCGACACTGTCTGCCACCGCACCCTAGTACAGCGCCTCAGCAACATCGGAATCCAGGAGAAGGCACTGGAATGGATCACCTCCTTCCTCGACGGAAGAACACAAAGAGTCCGCCTACCACCGTACAAGTCGGAGGCCACCAAAGTCATCTGCGGCGTACCCCAAGGATCCTCGCTGAGCCCAACCCTCTTCAACGTCTACATGAGCCCCCTCGCGGCCATCGCACGCCAACACAACCTGAACATCATCTCCTACGCCGACGACACCCAGCTGATCCTCTCCCTGACCAACGACCCCGCCACCGCCAGAGCCAACCTGCACGAAGGGATGAGAGACGTAGCCGAATGGATGACGACCAGCCGCCTGAAACTGAACTCAGACAAGACGGAGGTACTCATCCTGGGCTCCACGCCCTCCGCCTGGGACGACTCCTGGTGGCCCCCCGCCCTGGGCACCGCACCCGAACCGACGGACCACGCACGCAACCTGGGCTTCATCCTGGACTCCTCCCTCTCCATGACCAGGCAAGTCAACGCCGTCTCCTCGTCATGCTTCAACATCCTGCGCATGCTACGTAAGATCTTCCGGTGGATCCCCACCGAGACGAGGAAGACGGTCACCCAAGCCCTCGTCACCAGCCGACTGGACTACGGCAACGCCCTCTACGCCGGAACTACTGCCAAACTCCAGAAGAGACTCCAGCGGATCCAGAACGCCTCGGCGAGACTCATCCTCGACATCCCCCGACGCAGCCACATCTCCGGACACCTGAGAGATCTGCACTGGCTCCCGGTCAACAAGAGAATCACCTTCCGGCTCCTCACCCACGCGCACAAAGCCCTACACGACCAAGGCCCGAGCTACCTCAACAACCGGATCAACTTCTACACTCCCAAGCGCCTCCTCAGATCAACCAACCACGCCCTCGCCGCCGTCCCCCGCATCCGAAGAGCGACAACAGGAGGAAGATCCTTCTCCTACCTGGCCGCCAAGACCTGGAACTCACTCCCGACCAATCTGCGCCTGACCCAAGACCACCTCTCCTTCAGGAAGAAGCTCAAGACCTGGCTGTTCGAGCAGTAGCGGCACCCCCCCCCCCCTCCCAGCGCCTTGAGACCCTACGGGTGAGTAGTGCGCTCTACAAATGACCTGATTGATTGATTGATTGATTCCACCCCTGCTCTCCAGTAGAGTCTTAGAGCCCTTCTCTCAGCTGACCTCCCCACTCCCCTCCATCAACAGGTGTGAGATGGAAGGCAATGGAGGAGGAGGAGGGCCATTGTCAGCTGTTGTGCATTTGTTGAGTGGGATTCCAACACTGACCACTGGCACATCCCTTACTGCTTACAAAGGAGCTGGTCGACATTGTTGGCAATTCTCATTATTCTCCGATCACAAGTGGTTGTATGTCAAAATACAGAGGACAAAATATAGACCTACACATTTAATCGATCCCAAAAAACAGGCTAACCCATATCACCAAGGTAAGCATGTGGAAATATTGATTTTTTTAACTCCATATCTACTCCCCTCGCCGATAAAAGCGGGAGTTGATACCGTGGAGCCGATATATATATATATGAGGTCTACATTAAAAGCTTGCTTTGTAGCACTACACCCACAGGCAGCATACTATGTATGCATCTATGCCAGGGCAACTGGAATTTTGCAATTATACGGCTGCATCGTTTTCTGCATATTTATAGATTTGCCACATAATCCGTAATCTGCAGCATGATCTGCAGCGTTTAAAAACAAAATTGTTTCTAGCTCAAATGGATCAAAAGTTACCAAAAACTCTGCAAAGCGCGTAGTAGAAGAACCATCGCAAACATTGACCGGTCACATTTCCGTGGCTTATCACTGGATTTGTAGGTTAAACGGATACTAATGAGATGAAACTTTTGCCCAGATATTTTTAACATGTAACAATGACAAAATGAATTAATACTAACACAAATTGTGCAGCATTATGCCACATAATTTGACTTCTCCTGCCACATAATTTAGTCACCCCTGACGCAGAATTTGATCCTTTCTTGCTGCATAATTCCACTGAACCTGTTCTATTTAGGGCTCATTGCACAGCAAAAATCTAGCTAGTGGTGCTTCTAATCCCCTTGTGGTTGAAACTTCATAAACCATTCCACCTGCAAGCTCATGATTTAGAAATAAGCATCTGTTATTTCAGTGCCAAGATACCAATCTGGGTTACCAACTACCCATGCCAAGTTATATGTTTGGTGAACATTGTAAAGTGTAGGTTGCCAAGAGTTACTCCACCAGCTTCAATTTATAACCCACTTTTGACACTCTAGGGGTCAGCATCTCTTGTCAAACATCTCGAGGGCAGGATCTCGTGCCCCCCGAACTATAGGGTCCCACCACCCCTAAACAGACTGTCATCCTGTGTCCACAATGCTCGTTCCATCCAAATTCCCAGCGAAGACATTTTGAGAATCTGGTGTCCTGGAGAATTTAGGGAGTCTTCGCTAACTCCTGCGGTTACCGTTTGCTCCACAGGTGGTCCAGAGAGTTGTCTGATTTCAATTTACACCTAAAATGGATTAAGAATGATTCACCTATAACTAGTCACATCTAGTCGGGGCTA
This sequence comes from Lissotriton helveticus, assembly GCF_964261635.1. Lineage (NCBI taxonomy): Eukaryota > Metazoa > Chordata > Amphibia > Caudata > Salamandridae > Lissotriton > Lissotriton helveticus. The sequence goes on along the minus strand of NC_136068.1, from coordinate 181,653,250 downwards.
CCACGTCAATGGGAGTTTTGAGGCTGAACAATTCCATTTACGCCTACTTGGGTCTAGGGATGAGCTAAGGCTTTTTTTGTGCAGTTCTGCCAATTTTCGTCCTCTTAAAATGTTGCAAACTTTTCCAGTCTGCCTTCGCCTGGTTCAACGGGTTTCTTTCCCTTGCAAAATATTTCTCTGCAAATTTTACTTTGTGAAGCTTTCCAACGCACAATGAAATTGTTGGTCAATGCACAGGAAAATAACACTAAGGGGCCCATTAGGATATAGGGCGGATCACGACCGCCCTCATGGCGGTGGCGATCTGCCCTACATCCTAGCCCGCCTGCCACCCATTTCCCCCCCGCCATATTAGTATGGTGGGGGACCGCGGCAGACGGGAAGACCGTCCACCACTTTCCCGCCTGGTCTTCGAGTTGACAGGGCGGAAAAGGGTTTCATATGGTAGCGGTGTCTGCTAGACACCGCCATCCATATCAGGATGCAGGGGGGAGGGAGCAAAGGCATGCGGTTTTTGTGATTGGGGGCCCGTTGCGGGCCCCCAGGATGTTGCGGGGGGCACATGGGGGGTACCTATGGTACCCCCCAGCAGTTCCATGCACAACATGGCAGGCACCGCACGGTGCCTGCCATGTTGTGTATGGAAGTGCACAACATGCCTTCCTAGCATTGTGGCGGGCAGTGCTGAGTGCACCACCCGCCGCAATGCCAGGAATCCAAGCTGCGCCCGCCACTGTGGCGGGCACATCCTAATTGCCCCCATGGGACCCCGGGCCTTATGGCAGGCGGTCCCTTTTACCGTGAGGATGGCGGGCAGACAAAGTCCGCCCGCCATCCTAATGATGCCCTATGGGTCAGTGGGGTGGCCAGTGCCATTTTAAGAATGTTTGAGTTCTTGGGCCAGACATATTTTGATGCCTGCTGTTCCGAGCAACTCTGAATTTTACTGCCTCTTTTCTGTTAATTTAAAACGGGTCTATCCATCCACCCACCCACCCATCCATCCATCCATCCATCCATTCATCCATCCATCTATCTGTCTATCTATCGGACCCTAAAGCAGAGGGACAGAGTCAAAAGTATAGGTAGAGAGGTGCCGATAGAAACATCGACAAAGGTAAATTAGACATATTTTGATGCCTGCTGTTCCGAGCAACTCTGAATTTTACTGCCTCTTTTCTGCTAATTTAAAATGGGTCTATCCATCCACCCACCCACCCATCCATCCATCCACCCACCCACCCATCCATCCATCCATCCATCCATCCATCCATCCATCCATCCATCCACCCACCCACCCACCCATCCATCCATCCATCCATCCATCCATCCATCCATCCATCCATCCATCCATCCATCCATCCATCCATCTGTCTATCTATCGGACCCTAAAGCAGAGGGACAGAGTCAAAAGTATAGGCAGAGAGGTGCGGATAGAAACATCGACAAAGGTAAGCTAGAGAGGGAGAAAGATCTCATTAACTGGGGGGCCCTTTGAAGGAGGGGGTCATGGAATTGCCCACTTTGCCCATGCCTAGAAAACGTCTCTCTGCGTAGCCAGTGTGTCATGGGGCATAGTGCAAGGAAGGAAGCTGCCCCCTGGCAACTGTCTGAATCGAAAAATACATCAATATTCAGTGTTCTGTGGGCCCCTCAGGGCTCTATGCCCCGGTGCCACTGCACCTGCTGCACCAAAGGAAGCTACGCCCCGGACTGGGGTCCTCTTTACAATAACCATGGGCATCCCAATTTGGTTAGAGCTGCGAGTTGGCGATTGGATGAGAATTCACAGATTTGCAGCAATTAACGGACCTGCGGGTTTCCCCCGAGTCGTTTTATGCTTTGTAAAACCGGCTGGATTTTTTTGCGATAAAAAATTGCACCGTTCCTGGTTTTGACACGTCAGAATGGAGGCAAACACACATTTGAAGCTTAGAAGAGTGCAGTAATACGATCTTGGATTTATAATGAGGGCCCATCAGCTTTCTGAAAAGTATGTGTGTTGGGGACTTTGATAGTATTAAATAAGGCTATGCTTTACCTGCGGTGTCTCATAAATTATGGGTCTCACACCTACATGGCAGGGAGCAAAACTCTGCAAAGGTGCGGATGAAAGCGCTGCAACTTCGCGCACACCTACTGTACCTTCCATCCTGCTGAACAACACACCCCGAAATCTAAACAATGTTGCACTTTAGAGAGAAGGTGCAGAGATGCCTACACCCCGCCCAGTCTCAGGATCAACACCCTCAATTTATTTATTTTATTTTAAAAGTTTTATATAGCGCTAGCTTGACCAGTAGGTATCAGAGCGCTTTACATACACACTGTAAAAACAGAAGAAATTTGCATTACATAGTAGGAAGGCGGTAAGGAAGCAAATCAGAGATAAAAAAAATAAAACATGAAAAATAGGTAAACAGTGCATGGGAGGGAGAGATGGTGCACCCCAGTGTCCTTCGGCCCCTGGAGACCCTCGCTAGGCGCTATGAGCATAACACCTAAATATAACCATGATTGTGAGATGGGAGGGGGCGGCGAAAGGGTCAAACAAGAAACATGAAACATATTTTATTTGACTTGATTTAGACCTCTACTGAAGTCAACAATTACAAAATACATGAATTTTAAACAATTAATATTATACACTTTAAAACAGCTTTTAAGAAGTTAAAAACGTGAACAAATTATGACAGGTAAATTCATCAGGATACGACGTGCAGAATATGATTAAGCCTTGAGCAGAAGAGAAATTATATCTAAAGAAAATGGGCCTTATAAACCCTAGACTCTACCAGAATTGCGTTAAAAAAGAGAATAATCTGAGGTAGGACTACACTAGTGGGTGGGGGGGCTTTCTGGAGTGTGAGGGCCAGTGCTTTAAATGGGCTGGTACTGTCCGGTACTCAGTACAAGCACTTTTTTACTTTCAGAGGGAGAGTACCGGCACTTCTCACGAAAAACGTGATTCTTTCAATTAGAGAGTACCAGCACTTCTCAGAAACAAGCAGGTACTCTGGTACAGAGTACCTGCACTTTTATTTTTCCATTTCAAGCACTGGTGAGGGCACAACCCCAGGGTAAGCAATACTGGGGTGGTTGGAGCCATGGAAGGGGGCCAGAGGTAGAGGGAAGAGTGGAGCGGTGGATCGGGAAGAGTGGGGGATTCTAGAGCTGGTGTTTGAGGAACGTGGTGGAGAGGAAATTGGAGATGAATGAAGGGGATTGTAGGGGTAGTTATACCGTTGATAGTAGGTGGAAAAGTGGAGTAGCAGCAGTGCTTAATTTCAGCCGGTGGCTGCATGCCAGCCCAACTGCACACATTTTTGGATATCCAGCGCTTATTTTCCTTCACAGACTTTGACCCAAAGCAAGAGAGAGCGAAACACAAAAGGAGGAAAGAAGGGCAATGAGAAAGACAGAAAAACAGTGAGAAAGCGAGAAATTAGAGGTGATAAGGAACCTGCAAGATTGACATAAAGAGGCAGGGAGTGTGTGGTGGTGGATGAAAGAGGTATGAGGTGGAATCAAGACTACGCAGCCTTGGTATTTGACAACCCAGACATTCAGCATTACTGGCTGCGGTCTTCTCCGCAGAATGTTGGGTATCAGCACTTATTCTTTTACAAACTGAGCACTGGGTAGAGGCAACACTGGAGACACTGGATAGAAAAGTAAGGGGACAGGGAATACTGAAAATGGTAGATAGGTAAGTAGGAAGAAAGTAATACTGCAGATGGTGGATGGGAAAGTAGTGGGATCAAATACTGGAGATGGTGAATAGTAAAGTAAGGGGCAGGTAATTCTGGAGAAAGTGAATAGGAAATTAGGGGACAGGAAATAATGGCGATGATGGATAGAAAAGTATGGGGAAAAGGAATACTGGAGAAGGTTAACGGGGAAGTAGGGGGACAGGGAAACCTGAAGATGGTGGATAGCAAAGTAAGGGGACATGGAATACTGGAGATGATGGATTGGGAGAAGGAAAAGAGTGAACAATAGAGATTGCAGCTAGGCAGAGAGAGAAGAGAGTGAACACTAGAAATGGTGGATGGTGAGATGCAGAGGAGAAGGAATAACAGAGATAATTAAATAATTACAAGTGGGGAACATCGAGATTGAGGGACAATTACAGGTTGAGGATTGAGTTCTGGTCATGATTCTGCTGCCTGAGCGAATCCCAGGGGAAGCGAAACATGAGGCAACGAAGATCTGAAGGGGGAGAGTGGATGCTCCGGAGGGAGGAGGGAGTGCTGAGGGACTGCTATGAAGATGGTGGTCAGGTGGTGGCCTTGGGTCCTGGCGGGAATGAGACATAAGGCGGGGAAGATCTGAAGGGGTACAGTGGGTGCTTCGGAGGGAGGAGGGATGCTGGGGGCAATGCTTGGAAGATGGTGGTCAGGTGGTGGCCTTGGGGCCTGGAATCTCAGCTCTATTCATAGCCAGGGACAGCTGCCAGCTTTACTGCAGGGAGGAGCAGAGCGCATTCTCAAGCAGCCCTGTCAGGGCAGGAAGGGGGCGGGCAGGGCACTGGGGATGAGGAGAGAAGGTGAGATTCGAGGACACTGTAGGACCCGAAGTGGGTACGAGGAAAGGGTGCTGGGCTACTTCCCCTCGCCTGCTCCTTGCTTTTTCTAAACCTTTGTGTCCTAAGGGCCATATTATCAAGAACGGCGATAAAATTATCTCCACTTTAGCAATAGGAAACTGCTGCTAAAGCGGCGATAAGCGGCTTGATAATATGCCCTTGTGAATTCCAATAGAAGCCCAGGTTGTGGTGTGAAGGACATCAAACCTGGGCTTCTATTGGAATTCACAAGGGCATATTAGCAAGCCCCTTATCGCCACTTTAGCAGCAGTTTCCTGCCACTAAAGCGGTGATAATGTTATCATTGTTCTTGATAATATGGCCCACTTTGTCTAGGGTGGCCAGATTTTGAGAAGCAAAAATTGGCTTTAGTCCAGACATAAAAGTAGGACTAGAGCCTTAATTCTTATTGCTGTGTCTGGCTTGTCCCGGTTATGCGTAGTCTTGTAAATATATATGTATATTATGCACACATTTACAAGGCTACAGTTACATAACATTAGCTATGGCAACACCTCTACCCTGAGCCACCACACCCTCCTCGCACTCTGCCAGGCATTCAATTTCCTCCTGCGCTGCCTGAAAGAAACAGATAAATCGCTTACATTATTTCAGACTCTGGATGAGTCTGTGGAAAGGAAAGCATACATTCAATTCTGCTTTGCAGGATGACTTGACCTTTGTCCCAAAAACCAGGACATGCATTTAAAATTAAGAAAAGCGTCGGGACACCAGGACAGTCGTTGCAAAACCACGACTGTCTGGGCAGATCCAGGAATTTTGGTCACCTTATCTTTGTCATCGCAGGGCTCTCCACTGTCTCCTGTGGTCAGATGATGGGGCGTAACACAGGTGCCGTGAGGCCATGAGGTTCAGTGGAGCCCACCCTTCAGGGGGTGGGAAGGGGCACCCTTCAGTGGAGGCTCTGTTTGTCCAGTGTCACATTTGCAGGGGGGTATCATGTTGTGTTACGCCTCAGGTCAGATCCCATGTAATCAGATCAGACTGCTCAGACTTGGTCCCACCTCATGCTTCTCTGTTCCACCACCCAACCCTTCCTGCACCTTTATCTCTCTCTTCCAGGTTCTGCCTCCCCCTTTGTTTCTGTTTTCCTATATTTCTGTCCCTCCTTGTAAATTGATACTTGTATAGCGCACTACTCACCCGCAAGGGTCTCAAGGCGCTTGTACGAATACCGCTGTGGAACCCATCCTGGCTTTCCCTGTGAGGTGTCCCCTCCTGGGCACCCCCAAGGTGGAGGCCAGGCATCCTTAGCGTTGTGGGGGCCGTTGTGGAGATTAAGCAAGCTATTGCCCAGAGTTGCAGAGTGGGACTCCATGATTGGAATAGGCACCGAGGCGAGAATTATCAGGTCCGTGGAATTTTGAGCCCAAGACCCGCCGAGGGTCTAGACCTCTGCATCAGGGTCTGCCGCTCTAACCATTGAGCCACACTTCTCCTTCTCTCTCCCTTTGCTGTCGTTCTGTCTTTTACTCTGGGTCAAAGCCAGATGATTAAAACATAAGCCCTATCCTCAAAAATAAAAGCTGGTGCCCACCACCTGCATCCACCGGAACAAATTAAACGCTGGTCATCTCTCATATTTGTCCATAATATCTCTCTTTTCTGTTTCTTTCAGTTTTTCCCCCTATTCACGTTTTCATTCTCCTTCATTACTCCTCTCGATTACCGTAACCATTGCCATTCCACAGTCTACGTAACTTATCGTCGCAGTCTGTCTCCTCCCAATTTCGTCACCTCCATGTCTCTGTCACTTTCCTTGTCCACAACTCATACTTCTCCCAGTCCCTCTTCCTCCTTGCCGTTACCCTGTGGTCTTTTCTAATGTCTCGTGTCCCTCTCACCAAACTTGAACACTCCAAAAGTAGACAAAAACATCAAAAGATGATGATGATCAGTGCTTTAAATAGAAATACAGAAGTACTGGTACTCATCATATAGAGTACGTGTTTGCTCTTGAGAAGTGCTGGTACTCTCCCATTAAATGTATTGCAGCAGTCAGGTACTCTCCCTTTCACATTAAAGAAGTGCAGATACTCAGTACCGGACAGTATGTGCCCATTTAAAGCACTGATGAAACAGACTTGTTTCGTACACAGCTACTCCAAGAAGTGTCCCGGCACTGGACACAAGTCACAAATAAGTCATTCATCAAAATTAGAACATTGGAATGTTGGGGGCTCCATTAAAAACAATGGAGTGCTCCGGGCTTATAATAGCTGGTATAACCCTGGAGCTCCAACATCCCAATGTTTCTTTGTTCACAGCTCTGGCTGTGAACAAAGGCTTCAGGGAGCCTGAAGGAATTTCAATCCCCTCACACTCCTTAAAGCCTTTGTTTAATTTGTTAGAACATTCTGCCCTCTAGTGGCAGAATGTTCTAATAGCCTTATAGCCCTTCGTAGCTGAGCTATGCCGGCTATTAAAGTCCCGCTGCCTTGTTAAGATCCCTCGCCTTTGGCTCTGACCTTTAACGCTGCAGCGGACGTTTAATAGCCGGTATAGCCCGCTAAGGCGAGCCATAAGGCTATATCATATATTTGTGTGCTACCACACATCATGAGTGGCAAAGGTTTTGCATCATCCCAAAGTATGCAAAGTGAGAGCCACGGAATTGGGCTTCAATTTGTAGCGCATAAATACCACTGGGGTTAAAGTGCGAATATAAATACTGCCAGATCTAAAACTTACCCTCAACACAGCGCTTTCCCTATTACAATGACGTGCATAAGAAAAAGTTCTACACAGTTACAGACAACCCTACCAGATCAAAAGACAGTAATGGGAAGCTTTAACACCAGTCGTTCACAAACTGGCATTAGAATTGTAACACTTTGTCACTGACAATCATTCACACACAGAGCTTCCATTACAAAGCACTTGCTATTTCCTATGTGGTAATAATGCACATTATGACCATTATTGGAGGTATGAGTAATACTGCGGCGCAATATCACTGGGGAATTAAAAGTTAGTCGCTTATAGGTCTATAGGAAATGGGGTAAAACATCCAGAACACTGGGGCATATTATCAATGGCCAGCTATAATTATCGTTGGCCGTGCTTAGCGATAATTTTGTTATTGCAGGCTATCTCTGCAATTTATCGCCCTAGTAGTGCGTTATTAACAACACGTTTCTCCAGGGCGATAACAATTCCAGAGATAGCGAGGTTATCGCCGTTTTGCAGGGAACATCGCTGGTTTTCCAGCGATCTTCCCTACAAAACGGCGATCAGCCTAATCCACCCCAATGTTAGGGATAGGTAAGTCTGCATTTTAGCAGAAGTTAGTTTTTGGAGAAAACAGCGTTTTTCTCCAAAAACGAACGTTTGCTAAAATGCTGAGGCAGCCATGTAAATATCGCGATGTGAACATCAGCGATATTTGCAAGGTAGTCCATCCGGGATACGCCCAGTGATGCCCACTTTGCATCTCATTGGAGATGCAAAGGGAGGCGTTGGGAAAAAGGGTGCGAACATGCGATTATGCATATTAGCACCCTCTTGTAAATAGGGCGATAGTTATATCCCCACTTTTTTGGCTTTTCAAGCCAAAAAAGCAGAGATAAAGACCTTGTAAATATGCCCCTATGTTAAACTGAACCGTTTTCCACATCTAAAGCTGTAATTTCAGAACGTCTACTGCGATTAAGACCTCTAGTTTTGACCTGGATATTTGTACCTGTAAAATTATGTGGTATTCCCACATGCACTGATACAGTATGCAATGAAATTGCAGGACTTGTAAATCTGGTTTGGGGGCAATAATGCTTCTGCCAAAAAGAGGTTTTAAGAGGCCACTCACACCAAGGGCCACACTTCTGACAGAATGCCGCCTTCCCTGAATGGTGGTGGGAGGGGTGTGAGGGCAATTGGGAAGAGCAATAACAAGTATGCAGCTTTTTTTATTTCTAAAAAACACAAGGAGCAGAGTGCTTGCCAAAACAAGGACCGGCAGAGCCAGCCCAGATCAATCGACACCTAAAACAGATGGTTCAGAGTCAACTCCAAGCATACCTACTTAATAAAGTACTACTGACCAACAATATTCTCTCTCACAACTGCTACAGGTGGTAGGAAGAGCAAGCAGGAAGTACTGATGAACCTGTGCACTGTACTTTGTGCTCTGTAAATTCTCCAGTCCCGCTTTCCCACACAATTGGGGCTGTTCACAAATGTACATTTACACATGAGTACCTGTACACATATAACTGCACTCTTACATTATTTAGTACATTTACTACTTTTGGCTATTCACCCTTTTGAGTGAAAAGTTACTACCAATGTAGACTTGCATGTCTCCACCCCTTGACACTGGAGGTAGAGCCAAATTTACAAATGTAAAGTTACTGCCAGAAACATTTCATATGTAGGCATAGGTCTTGACACCGGTGCGGAGATCCCTTTATGGTAAAGAATAGGGACATTTTAGAAAGTTTACTAAACTATAAAATAACTTGTAAAATATTGTATGCTAAATATTCATTTAAAATAATTGTATATATTTATTTTAAATATAAGCAAAAACAAAAAAAAGCTTCAGCACTATCAACTTACTTTTGAATTAAATATTAAATCAATTTAAATATATTACATTGCGTAACATTTAAAAAAGATTCATCAAAACAACATTTCCACATAAAGTAAATTGTCTGTAAGTATTATATATCAAAAATGACAAAACAATATGAATGGAATAATTTTAAATGAATGTATTGTTTTAAAAAAAAGTTGCTGGTATTTTTAAAATGAAAAAGGTTATTAAAGTAATGTATTATAACATAATATTTAATGTTATTTATATATAATTTTCTAAACATTAAATTAAATTTATATACATTTTTTAACAAGTCACAATAAATTAATTTATTTTTACGTTATTTCTTGGATTCTATTTTAAGTCCCACCCTTTCTGTGGGATGGTATTGTAGTACCAGTGGGCGAACATGTAGGAAAACACAAGGAAAGTCCCTGGGCTATGTACTAACTTGGGAACCCTAGTATAGATCATGTGTACCAAAAGGCTGTACCCCAATATTGAAATATCTTCTAGATAACACTATAATACACCATATTTGTATAAATTGTAAAGCAGAAATGCGAAAAAAATGCGAAAAAAAAAAAAAAAAAAAAAAAAAAAAAGAACCTTAGATGTTTGTTGTTTTATATTTATTTATATTTTCGTTGACAACGAAAACAAACTGTGACTCCTGATACTCATTGTTTTTAATTTAATTGTGATATTGTATTTACTTTTATCTGTGCATAATAATGTTTTTAACCTTGTGAACATTGTAATAAACTGTACAACTTTTAATATAAAACAACAAACATCTAAGGTTCTTTTTTTTTTTTTTCGCATTTTTTCGCATTTTTTTCGCATTTCTGCTTTACAATTTATACAAATATGGTGTATTATAGTGTTATCTAGAAGATATTTCAATATTGGGGTACAGCCTTTTGGTACACATGATCTATACTAGGGTTCCCAAGTTAGTACATAGCCCAGGGACTTTCCTTGTGTTTTCCTACTGAATCCTCCTTGTCCCTCATCACCACACATAGGAGGCCTCCCTTTCCTTTTTCACTTTGTACCAGTGGGCGGCCATGTGCAGTGATGGAATACATTTGCTACTGTTTTGGGTCCTTTTTGCTTGTGGTCACATTAGAAGTGCAGGTTGTAAATTGCAATGGGCATAGTCTTGTGTGGGTGGGTGTCTGGCCCTCCCTAAACACCTCCTAAGACTTCCCTAAACTGCTACTTACTCATTCCTAAACCCATCTCACTTAATAATACCTATTATCCATTTTCCAGCTACTCCTCCTGGTCTTGCCCACATTTACTACTAAGGGCCTGATTGTGATGCGGGTTGGAAAGCTTCCTGATCGAATCGGTTTGGAAATGGTTTCCGACCCACTCGGATCGGGAGAGTCCGACCGACAGAGTAGGATGCATCCGGATGCTTCCAGATATGATTTGGTTGGACTCCCATTGACTTCAATGGGAGCATGTGTTCCTAACCGCATTCATAATTGGGCCCTGGGTCGGGAAGACACATTCCCGATCCGATTTGGAAGGAGCAAATGCCATTAGGAGGCCTTTCTTACCGCCTCAGAATCAGGCCCTAGGTGGGAATGCTTTCCTAACCACATCAGAATCAGGCCCTAGGTGGGAATGCTTTCCAACCCGCATCAGAATCAGGCCCTAGGTGGGAATGCTTTCCTAACCACATCAGAATCAGGCCCTAGGTAGTACACTTACATGTGGGGAGACCTCCCCATACCAAAGATAGGAGACGGAGATTTCCAATCATAGGTTTACGAATTGCATCTTGTAGTACGTAATTAGTACTGCTTTAAATAATATAAAATGAAGTTTGTGAATCTGGCCTGTGTGTTTTGGAAGTACTGAATCCCTGCTGTACTGCACAATATGCTTAATTCGGAAGTGTCACTATGCCTGAATGTATGCTATGGTTCTACTCCAGTCTTGGTGCATCACACTGTGCACTCTAGGAGTACGCCAGCTCTTGTGCACCCCTCCATGTTCTCTAGGATTAATTCAGCCCTTCTACACCACATTGTCTGCTTGTCGGGTAATCCAACTCTCCTGTGCTTCATTGTCTGCTCAGGGATTACTTTTGCAGTGGAGGACTATACTTGGTGATCTCTGGGAATCCCGGCTCTGCTGCACTGCATTGTGTACTCCTGGAGTACTCATGTCCTGGTGCACTGAGCGTTCTGGAAGCACTTCAGCTCTGGTACATCACACCATGTCTTCTGATGGGAATCAGTACTGGTGTACTACATCCCAAATGCTCTGCATTTAGTACAGTGGGAGTGTTTCAGCCCAGGTGCACAGCACTGTATGCTCTAGGAATACTCCAGTCTTGGTGCCCCGCACTATGTTATGTTAAATGTCTTTTGTATTGCGTAAAATCACCTTCAGGTCTCTAAGCACTTTTAGAGAGAGTGACCAGGATCACTGATGGCAACTGGTCCTAGGATGCTTGTTTCCGGTCCTGGGAGGACCTGGCTTGGCAGTTTGGGCTGGACTGTTCCCATGAGGCACAGGGTCAAGACTGATTTGCAAAGGGCCAGGTCTAAACTGGGGTGGCATGATGAGCAAAAGAATGATGGATTTAACCCAGATCTCTTGACTGGGGGTGAATGTTTTGATTTGTTCTGCATTCAGTCCATCAATTGTGTGTATTTTGCTTCATTGCACAAAACAGGAAAAGAGCACCACTCAGGCCACTGACACACAACACCAACCCTTTCCCACTTAGGCATAATTGAAAATACAGTACTTTTCTAACCAAGCTCTCCAGCACCATCTAGCTTCTCCAAATCTGATAAGCTCCTCCAGAGCCTGCATCTGGGCTGAAACGATATACAAATGCATTTACAATCACACATTATTCTGTGTTCTGTGGGTGCTCCAACCCTGGTACACCATCAGCAGTACAGGTACACAACAAAGTGTGCTGTTTGTGCTACTCCAGCCCTGGTGCATCACCCTGTGTGTTCTGGAACTACTCAGTCAAAGGAGCATTGCATTGTGCACTTTGTGTACTCGTGCACTGCAAAGGCCACACACCAACAAAAATACAAAAAAGAGTCCTCTGCACAGTCTACGCTACCAAGAGGAGCAACTGACATCAACAGTCCATTGAAGGCTGAAGCAGCCATTTTGGAACCTAATCAAGAGGCGAATAAAACATGAAGTCAAAAGTGCTTCACTGTCAAATCAGAAATGGAGATACCATCAGGGAAAGCCAGCAAGACCAAAATCCTCACCTACCACAAATGGCAAAGTGTCCATGCGAACGCCCTGAAAATGTGCCATGAACCATGGCAACTGCTAAATAATAAGATCATTTCATGGCTTAAAGATAAAACTGCCCCCGTGACTTTGAAAAGGCCAGGGAGGCTATCAATTGATGCATGGGCCAAATCTAGAGAAGTTATCATTGTTGGTTGCGGGAAGAAGGTGCAGCATCAGAGTATTTCATCCCTTTCAATCGAAAGGGGCCCCAGCTCACTTGGGGGCCACAGCTCACTGGCGGACCCCATCTCCGGAACCGATTCACAGAGCTAATCTGAGACAAAATCCTAAACTTACTACTTTTGGTATTCACAGAAGGCATTTAGTAGGAGTAAAGTTAGTATTTTGTCTTAAGTTAGTATTTTGTTTTAAATTAGTATTTTGTCTTAAATTTTGTTAAGACTAAATCCTAATTTTAGAAAATCCTAATTTAAGACAAAATACTAACTTAATACTAACTTAAGACAAAATACTAATTTAATACAAAATCCCAACTTAAGACAAAATACTAATTTAAGACAAAATAATAACTTAAGACAAAATACTAATTTAAGACAAAATACTAACTTTACTACTACTTAAAAGTAGTACGTTTAGGATTTTGTCTCAGAATCGGCCCCTCCATGAGGGACCCCTTCCATGATGGAACGAGCTAGTCAATCACCAGCTTCAGTCAAAGGCAGGCTGGGAGCATTCATAGTACACGTTATTCCACGTCCAAGCTGTTCACACTGCTAGTAATTAATCGTTTGTATTTCATTTTTTTAAAACAATTGTATCTTTAATTCATTTTATAAGGCACAGAGCCTGTATCACTCATGTTAGGCTACATCAGCAAATATAGCAATAAAAGCACATTGATTTTCATACCCATCATCTGGGAACTGAATCAATAGTCAAAGGCCGTGTCGGGGTATTTATTTATTTTAATGCAATATATTTTTATTGGTATTTGCTGATCGAAGTAGGCCCAGATATATCCAGGGGGCTCCATACATTGATTAGAATTGGGCCCCTTTTTTCCCTCCAGAGGCCCTGGAGGGAACAGCAAATTAACATTATTTCTAAGGTGTAGGACAGAACTGAAATAGAGAAGCTCAAATATTTTAAAAGTACTATAAAATCACAGCCTCGAGCCTTCGCCCTTTTAGTACAGTCCTGACAAAGCATATTTATCAATCTTGCCTGATACAATGCCCAATATGAATTACTTTCATTTGTCTTCACAATTGTTCCCAGATGTCCTCAACTCTCCTTTTCTGATTTTTCCTTTGTGTGTTGAAATACATTCGTTTTGTTTATATTCCACCTAAGCGTTTTCACATTACCGTTTTGTATATGATGTGACGTCTTTTTAATTGTAAAGCACCAATTTTTCTTTAAATAATAACTACATGTGACCAAATGGGGAAAAATCCTTTACAACGCAACTTTTACCACGCAGTGCCTTTACGACGCAACTTTTACAACGCAAACCATTACAACGCATTGCGCTGGGGGGCGCTCTAGGATAGGGAATACGTTTAATTTACTATCCAACACCTTCCCTAGTGTCCACGGGGACTGGAGTTGGAATAGTAAATTAAACTATTCACTATCCAGCACCCCAAAGCGCTATGCGTTGTAAAGGTTTGCGTTGTAAAAACCGCGTTGTAAAGGCATGCGATGTAAAAGCATTCGTTGTAATGTCATACATCCGACCAAATGCTATTAGGTTCTGGTGTGTAGACTGCAGCCCCCACCACCACACACACCTGAGCACTGCACATCTTAAAATCCTTTACGAAAAATCATCCGTTACCACCACTGCCAGGCGCTGAAAGCACTGAAACACCAAATGAATCACCCCCCACCAAAGATTTCATAGGGCTGTGTCTAGTGTAGTTTCAAGAAAAAAACAAGCAATGACAAATCCAATAGGTCGCTCCTATGGTTGTATGACAGAACCACGCATGCCTTTACCGTGTGGTTAATAAAACAAATTTGTCTTTACCACTTACCATGCAATTTCTTTCACACACAGGGAGCTGCCTTTCCAGCTGCTCCCTGTGTGTGAAAGCAATGCGGGCCATTATACTATGGGGAGGGGGGGTGCGCGTCCCCCCTCCCTGGGCTGATTTACATCCTGGGCACCACTTCCCCGGCTGTAAAAAAATATATATATTTTTATTAAGGGACGCGAGACACCATTCCCCAGGGCCCGGCCATTATACTATGGTGAGTGGGGCCATGTTGGGCCGATTTCAGCCCAGGGGACGCCATCCCCCGGGGCTCAGGCTCTTTAGTGTGAGTTGCCTCTGTTGGGGACCGCGGGGAGAGCATCAAGTACACCACGGTCCCTGCTGGCTCCACTGGCGTAACGAAAATTGAGGGGGCCTCCCTGCAAGGTATGTAGAGGGGCCCCCTCCGTGCTCAATTAGGAGCTCTCCAGACAGAGTGCAGTGCCGAGGGGGTCCCCTGGAGCTTTGGGCCCCCCCGCACCGCGTGGGCTGCGGGGGCCTGGCTGGCTCCACCCCTTATGCGGGAGCCGGCATTGCTCTGACAGATAGGGGCCAGCTAAAAGGCAGTACCCTGTTTGTCAGAGCAATGTTTTGATCTGTTTCCGGGAAACAGATGAAAACTCCGCTTTCTACAAGCTGGAGCTGTTTGACAGCTCAAGCTTGCCTAAAGTGCAGTTATGTTTGCTTTTGCTTGGCGGGAGGTGTCAGGTCCCACCAAAGCAAAAGCAAACATCTACCTCCCGAGGGTGGGCATCTCAGGAGGCAGCAGGAGCTGACCCTAGGGGTGGGGGGGGGGATGTAATCCCCAGGGCAATCCATGGCTCGAGGAGATGGGCCATGTGGCCCCTCTCCTTTACAGTAAATAGCCCTGGGAAGGTTGTGGTCCCTGGGGCTGGGACTCACGAAGCCCCGCCATATTGTAAATGAATTGCCCCGGGGAAGTGGCGGTCCCCAGGGCTGCAGGCCCCTTGCATTAATTTGATATTTAGCTCCAGGGAGGTGGCAGTCCCCAGGGGTGTGGGGGGGGCTGCACAGCCCCCCGTACACATAAAAACCAATGACTAGAGGAGGTGGCAGTCCCTGGGGCTGTCACAAGCCCTAGGAGGGGTGCCCTATGCGCCCCCTCCTATTTTTATGACACTGGCCCATCTGAGGTTTATTTAAAAGCAAGTGCAGTAGCCCGCGATTGCATTTTTAAACAAAAGACTCCTGCGAATATCGCATTTATGCCGCACATTTTAAAAAAAATGCTTTTTTGACCTTGCGGGTTACCAGTGGGAACCCAAGACAAAGGCATGGGGGGGTCAGGGTATTCCTACCCTGTCCTTTTCTTTTTTGAATTTTTTTTGGGTGGAACTCGGCTGAAGCCAAGTCCCAAGATGGCTGCCAACATTTCCTGGTTGAAGTATTGATAGCCAATCAGAGATCTACATTTCCCTGCACGAGCTCGTCATTTTTTGTGATTAATTGCAAAGGACCTGTGGCCACAAATATCACTAACTTTATTTGCTTAAATTTCTCAACAACTACTGAGCAGATTTACAATAAATTAAAGAAAGCGCAATTTGAGAACCAAAAGCTAGCTTTCCGCCACATTTTGGTGCAATTCTGTCCAGCAGATCGAGCTGGGGTCGTGTTCAAAAGTCCTATGGGATATAATATGGGAAAACGCCCTTTTTTTACACCCTTTTTCCCTCCTTCTCACGAACATACACAGAAAGGAGCCGCACCACTGGGGTGTTCATTCATCCAATTTTATTATTGTGCTACCGCTTGACACATATCAGCTGCATCGCAGTCTTGATCACAACAAAGGGTGCCTTTTTCACCAATGTTTTTAAAGTGCATACATGTTTACTCGTGATAGACATAGAAATCATCTTAACAGTTTAGCGTTGCACCAGTTTTTTTATTTTCTGTTTCTCTCTTATTTTCTCTTACTACATTTTCATACTTTTTACAAATGTCCAAGTGTACAACCTGATTTTGGATTGGTTATACATATGCTCATTAACTGTGATATCCATTCTATTGGTAGCCATTCTCATACTCAAACCTCTTGATTACTGTATCCTGCATATTGAGCCCATGTGGGCATTCTTCATAAAGTACGTTGGAAGCATCAAAATTGGCAACACATTTCTAATAAGAATCTCTATATAAATATATATACAGACTCATGTAAAATGATGTTTGGTTAAAATCATATAGTTGAAACCATTAACAAGTGCATTGGTAAAAAATATTTAAAATTCCACCCAAATGGGCTTATTGTATAGCTTAGCACTGTATAATTGTAATATTTGATATGCAATCCATATTTTTTGTATTTAATGTGCAATTCATATGGAGCAAATTCATAAAACATGATTTCATTTTAGCAATGCATAATACAGTGCTAATATATAGTGTATGTGTAAATACTATCCAAAAGTGACCCATGTATATGATATTCATTAAAAACACAATTTCATAACTCACCCTAACCTTGCTGACTTACTGTGAGAGTTATATTCACAAGTATATCATAGGAGTGTATGCAAGTCTTCTTCTGCATTAAGTCCTGTCAGCACTTTTGTGTTGAGTTCTATGATTTACCTTGATTCTAAACATCTCAGGGCTTTCTCCCTATTCTCACCTCTTCCATTCTTGGGGATTGCATCAATAATATAATAGGATAGTAAGTTTGCATTGCTTATATGGTACTTCTCAAAATGCCTCGCCACAAGTTAGTTCTTATCTCTGCTATTAATTGCCCTGATGAGTTGTAGGATTAGCTTATGTACCTGTATTGTTGTGCTCCCCACATATAGTAGGTTGCATGGGCAAGAGAGTAGATATACCACACAATCTGATCTGTTTTGAAAGTGTACTGCCTCTTGTACTTGCTCCTTATTTTCTGGAGTGGTATCTCATACTCCTTTGTGTTCTTGCCATGTAGGCACGCTTTACACTTGCTACATTTTCTAAAGCTCAGACTTTGAATTAACCAGGCTACTTTCTTAACATCTTCCAGACTACTTTTAACTATGTAGTATCTCATTGGCCTAGCTCTCCTAAAGGTCAGCCCTGGTTTTCTCACTGCTAATTCCCTATTACTGGGTCATGTTTGACAAGGTGCCAATTTTAAAGTCTTACGTATTGCACCCTCCTGCTTACTGTATGCTGTAATCATCCTAAAATTAGGGACCTTTTTGATATTCTTTGGCTTGTAAAGGAGAATTTCCCTGATGCAGTGACTGGCTCTTCTTATAGCATTCTACTCTGACTTTGGTATGTCCTCTTTCTTTAAATATTTCCAAAAGCTGTTTTATTGCTTTATTGGACTGTTCTTTATTGCTGCAATTCCTTCTCATTCTTCAGCGTTCCCCATAGGGGATGCTTGCTACTAAATTCTGTGAGTGGAAACTACTGCCATGAAAGAGTGCCCTGCTGTTGGTGTTCTAAATACCTTTGTTTCTAGTTGGTTATTCTTGGCATAGACTGTGAGGTTCAAGACGTTTACCTGCTGTTTGCTTTTCTCACTAGTGAATTTCAAATTGAGGGTTTTCTTATTGATTCTTTCAACAACATTCCTAGCACTGTCAACCGACCTCTTCCACTTTACAAATAGGTCATCAATAAATCTGCACCATAAGGAAGACAACCTTGTTTTGCCACTCATCTGGGTATTGTATTGGGAGCAACTGCTCCTCCCACCAGCTCATGTGCAGATTTGCATAGCTGGGGGCAAAGCAGGTGCCCATTGCAGCACCCCTCACTTGTCTAAATAGCTCTCCATTAATAAAAAGCAATTGTTGTTTAGACAAGCACTTATCTGAATTAGTATTTGTGTATGTTTCCAAAGAGTTAATGGTCTTGTGATAAGAAAGTGCTATACTGTCTTTACTCCAGCGGTGTGCTCTATACTAGTGTATCGTATGTATAGTTAGCAGGGTATACTCTTCTTCCCTTGGGATATCAAAGATCTTCAAAAATCACTGGTGTTTTGTATATGTGATAGTAGATTTTTTACAAAATCCCTAAGGAAGTTATCCACATATTTGGATGTGTTCTCAAACATGTCTTTTATGGCCAAAATGATGAGCCGGCCAGGAGGGTTCATTGTATTTTTATGAATTTTAGGGATAAAATATAATACTAGAGGTCTAGGATACTCTGCATGCAAATACTGATATTCTTCTAGGCCTAACAATCCCTCATTGTACCATACTCTAAGTTGTTCATTATAGTCAGCTTTTTGTGTGAAAAAGAAATTTTTAGGTATTCTGACATAGCATGAAATATCGTCCAGCTGCTTATATGCTTCAATCATGTAGATTTGCATTGGCCCCAGAATTATGTTACCCCCCTAATCTGAGATACAAACTACACGATCAGTTCTTGAATTCAATTTCGTCGTCAGATCATTAATGTTGCCCCCATATTTTCCGCTTTTGTTGCAGATACCCACAAGCTCTTTCAATTCCTGGATTACAAAATCATTGAGTCTCTTGGCATCATGGGAGTAATTTTGGAGCTGTGTCTGAAGGTTGTATTGGCTTCCCCAAGTGCTTCCAAATTAAACTTTTATATTATTTCCTCCTCAGTGATTTCATCTGCAATTACAATGATCTAATTCTCCAACTCCTGGAGCTCTTTCATGAGATCTACATCAAGCCACTCTTAGTTGGTTTGGTTGTTCCTCATTTTTAGTCACTTGTTTTTTCGTAAACGTTGGTTGCATCTCAAAGTACTTTCTGATTTTTAATGGTCTGCTGAATTTGAAAAAATCTATTCTCGTTTTCGTGTGGTCGAAGTTTGATTCTGGACAGTATGAAAGTCCCAATGACAGAATATTCAAGATAAAGGCATATGTGGTAAAGACGCATGAATTGTAAAGTCTACTCAGTAATGGCATGCGGGATTCAGCCATCACTGTAAAGGCTGTTTCCCCATGCCTATACAAGAGCTATTGGTTTTGGCAATGTGGTTTTGCTATGTTGTACACCTGTTTGGCTGCTGTTCAGCATGATTAAAAGTGGCTTGGAGCGTCCTAAGAGTGCACTGGGGGGAGCAGAGTATTGTAAACTGGATTTTTTGGTATATAGTTGAGATGGGGGGGAGAGTGTCATAGAGCTGAGTAGACGGGAGTAGAGTTCAGTGGTTTAGTGGCAGAGAGTGTTGTAGAGTGCAGTGTCATAGAGTGGAGTGGCGTAGAGTGGAGTGGGGTACAGTGGAGTGGGGTACAGTGGAGTGGCATAGATTGGAGTGCAGTAGGGTGCAATAGAGTGGAATGGGTTGGAGTGGATTGAGGTAGTGGGGTGGATTGTACTGGAGTAGATTGGGTGGATTGGATTGGGATTGGATTCAGTGGAGTGGGGTGGATTTGAGAGGATGAACTGGATGGTGTAGATTGGATTGGAGTGGGGTTCGGTGGATTGGATTGAAGTGGTGTGGATTGGAGTATGGTGGGCTGGATGGATTGGATTGAGTAGGGTGGACTGAACTGGGGTGGAGTTGATTAGATTTTTGGGTTGTAGAGGGGGCAGATTGGAGTGAGGAGGATTAGCGTGGGACAGACTGTTTTGGATTGGAGATGGGTGGATTGGAGTGGGCTAAATGGAGTGTGGAAGATTGGAGTGTGGGAGATTGTTTTGGATTGGAGTGCAGCAGATTGGTGTAGGGCAGATTGTTTAGGATTGGAGTGGGGCAAATTGGAGTTTGGCAGATTGTTTTGGATTGGAGTGGGGTGGGTTGGGGGGATTGCATTGTGGTGGATTGGAGTGGATTGATTGGGGTGAGTGGAGTAGAGTGAGTGGATTGGATTGGTCTGGGGCGAGGTGGGGTGTATTGATGTGGACCGGAGTGGGCTGGATTAAAGTGGGTGGATTGGGGTGTAGTGCACGATTATGTGTTAAAACATAATTTCAGAGATTGCACATAAGAAACAAACAATGCCACTTTGCAATAAGATAAGCCTCATCTTTTGAGAACCGTGCCCACAATCAAAATAAAAACAAGCATTGGAAATGCAATAGGTCTCGCAGCATTAGAGTTAGTGCTTTTAGAATTGTTTATGGTTTTTTTTGTAAATCTTTAGCATTTTTGTTTCCTGTAGCCAATGCTAAAGAATTTTAAAAAAAAACCATAAACATTTCTAAAAGCTCTAACTCAAATGCTCCGAGACCTATTCCACTGTGTGAGGGTGAGGGGTTGAGGGTGAGTGAGGGTGAGTGAGGGTGGGTGAGGGTGAGTGAGGGTGAGGGGTTGAGGGTGAGTGAGAGTGAGGGTGAGGGTGAGTGAGGGTGAGTAAGGGTGAGGGTGAGGGTGAGTGAGGGTGAGTGTGAGTGAGGGTGAGTGAGGGTGAGTGAGGGTGAGGGTGAGTGAGGGTGAGGGGTTGATGTTGAGGGTGAGGGGTTGAGGGTGAGTGAGGGGTTGAGGGTGAGTGAGGGTGAGGGTGAGTGAGGGTGAGGGGTTGAGGGTGAGTGAGAGTGAGGGTGAGTGAGGGGTTGAGGGTGAGTGAGGGTGAGGGTGAGGGGTTGAGGGTGAGTGAGGGTGAGGGGTTGAGGGTGAGTGAGGGTGAGGGTGAGTGAGGGTGATGGGTTGAGGGTGAGTGAGGGTGAGGGTGAGTGAGGGTGAGGGTGAGTGAGGGTGAGGGGTTGAGGGTGAGTGAGGGTGAGGGTGAGTGAGGGTGAGGGTGAGTGAGGGGTTGAGGGTGAGTGAGGGGTTGAGGGTGAGTGAGGGGTTGAGGGTGAGTGAGGGTGAGGGTGAGTGAGGGTGAGGGGTTGAGGGTGAGTGAGGGACCGCAAAGCTATGGGGGGCAGAAATACCACAGGAGGGGGCTATAGCATAAATACCACTGGGAGTTGATAGAGCGGGAAAACGGCCAGAGATTTGCAGGGCAGAGAGAGCACCACAGCGAGACAGCAAGGTGCGAACTGTGTGAGATATTGTGACCGGCGCACGGTGGGGCATTCCCAGGGTAGAAACGCACTGGGACAGTGGCAGGACAGAGAACCCGCGCGAAGCTGGAATGGCAAGAAGATCTCTGGGGTTGGTATGGGTTGAGTACCACTAAGGCTGGTAGGAGGGGTGTACCACGTGAGACTGGGGAGTGTGAAATAGGAGCAGCTTTGTGAAAAACGCCGGAGGGTGGTCCGTGGAGAATTTGGAGATTATTGAAAGCATGGCGGCGCCCCCAGATGTTCTTGTTCTGCGTACAGTGTTGTGGACGCGCAAATAGCCGGAAATCCGTGAATTGCTCACGGCAGCAGCGGCGGTGTTGCAGGACTCCTGCATGGTGCTTGCCAGAACTTGGATAACTTCAGAGAATACGGATAAAGTACATTTCAATGCACGCAGGAGACTCCAGGAAAAGGTGCAAGGCGCACCGAAAATGGAACTGCCTGACAGGATGCAGATTTAGAAGGTCGCGTGCCAAATGCAAATAATTAAGACAGTGCTGCATTCCGTAATGTAGCCCGTGAAGCAGCATGCTGGAACAATGACAGAGGGATCTGCTTAGCAAAACAGTCATTCCAGGGAAAACAGCATGACCAGGCGAGAGCAGAATGCTGTGACGCACTTAAAGCAGGCATGGAAATTCTGCCAGGCTAACTCAATCTATCTTCGATGATTCAAGTCTCTTCTGCAGGTAAAGATTACGAAGCGGACGGCACATGAGCGTTTGTTATAATGCAAACCGCTCGAGCTAACTCGACAGACGTCTGAAGCAGGACCAGGGCGCCTAGAAGACCACCCGAGGTGATACACAGTGGTATGCAAGGGATGGCACCCACTCATTCGATCTCACGCAGGTTCACATAATAACAGCTCTCTAACACTCTAGGTCAAATTTTGAAGTGCATATTAGGGAGTCAGGGAGGAGATATGGTGGTGGTGGGGGGGGAGGGGGGTAGTGTTGCTAAAGGAGATTTTGAAAGGGGGCGTGGCTTGCGCGCCGCTGTTGCATGGCGTACCGCGCTTGAGCTCCGGGGTGAGTTGGTCCCGTAGAGCGTTTCTCTCCGCTTCTTCGTGCCCTTGCGACCTGAAACTTCACGTACCAGCGGCGGAACATGCGGTGACCTTCACGACGCTGTTCTTTCCGCGTTCTCAGCTACCGAGGACATGTTTCCTGAATTCTTCCTCACAGGCGCTCGCATTCCTGAAGAGCGACCGCCATTTTGTCGCGCATGACGCTCCTGTCATCGGGCTTCTGAGGCGCTGCAGCGGATACAAACTTGCGGTTTTCAGCGCTTGGCTGAGGGTTTCTACTCACGACGGCTGAAATGGTAACATTTATGCTTTTTCCTTGAATGTTACTTTCTTGCTTCTTGGCTGGTCTTTTGAGCTGCTCGCTTTTATTTTTTCTCTCACATTCTTCATGGAGGTGTCTGCTCTGTTTTATTGAAGTGATTTCCTGCGCAATTTTCCTCATACTTGAACAGCTTCTCTTCCTTTGCGTGTTTTGAGCGCAAACTGTCACTGTTCTACACTGAGTCTACATATTTTGCGCAACTTTGGTGTTCCAGCCTATTCCAGTGTATTCTCTCAGGCTCCTGCTGCGTCACTTGTCATTATGAGTCGACCATTGAACAGCAGGGACTCTAAGGAACTGAGCGCATCTTTAAAAAGACTTAAGTCAGTCTCTCCGTCGCCTGAATCTCCTCAGGCAGACAATGCTTCCACATTGGACACCATTTTGGCGCGTCTGAATGAAGTTCATGAAATTGCGCAGTCAACAAAGACTAACACTGACTTACTGCAAGTGGAAGTGTCTGCTATCCGGAATGATTTTAAAGCCCTTTCTCTTCGTGTATCAGCGACGGAAACACGAATAAGTTCTGCAGAGGATGGGATGCAAAAGCAATCCAGGTCCCTTTCTCAATTGGAGCGTTCTATGGTGGCGTTGCGCAGAGACCTCACGGAGCAGGAAGACCGTAATAGGAGATCCAATCTCCGTATTTTTGGTTTGCCGGAGGACTCAGAGAAATCATCCTCCTCTATGATTGAGTTTCTATCTCATTGGATTCCGGATACTCTCCAACTATCTTTTCACAGAGATTTTGAGATTGAAAGGGCACACCGTGTTCCTACGTTTCGGTCTAAGGCAGCCACCCAGCCAAGAGCAATTATTTTTAAACCCTTGAGACATCAACACACTGAACTGATTCTGTCTCATATGCGCAAGATTAAACAACTCAACTGGGAGGGTCATCGCATTTCCATTTCTCAAGACTTTGCCAGAGACACAGTCATAAGACGGAAAGGCTTCTTGAATCTTCGGAAGCGTCTCACCGATCTGGGCATTCCTTTTTCCTTTTCAGGTCCATCCAAGTTTCGCATCACTTATAAAGGACGTACCAGGATCTTTGATGAACCGGCAGACTTGACAACGTTCTTAGACAACCAGGAGGAAATAGAGATGGAGATTCAAAGAGCAACAACACAGGCTCCTGGGGCCTCAGTGACCTGATCTGTTTATCTCTATACTTGTGGTTGTACTGTTTTCAAGATGAATCCCTCTTCGTTCTTTTTCGTAGTCTTTACACGCTAATTTACCTCTCTACTATTGTACTTTTCTTCTTCTCTTTCTCTTCTCCATACTGCTCTTGAATCTCTTCTTCCTTCTCAATTCTGTCCTCTCAGCCTCTTTTTCTGGTCTATCCTTTGCATGATACTGGCCTTGTTCTAGTTATTGGGTGCAGTTTCTTGCTTGTATTCAATATACTATTTCTTTTTTTCACTAGCACTTTTTCTTCACATTTTTACCTTATGCTAGTTATTGTGCTACTATAGCGAAGTAGTATTCTCCTTTCGGTTTCTGCTCCTTTCCCTTTTCCATATTTGTCTCTTCCTTGTCTCTACATGCTCCTCTCTTGCACTTATTTTTTTCTTTTTCTCCTTCTACGGTTTCACTCTATAGTATAGTTATGTAATTCTTGTTATTATTAATATATGAAGTAGCTGACTATTCGTCACTATAGTTATGTAAAGTTACATATTATTTAGGTTGTTTATTGCGTAATTAAGTTTTTTTGCATTCTTGATTCAATTGTTCTTCATTATATGATCTTGTTCATGTTATGGTATCGCTCATCTACCCTGAAGTGTGTTATTCCTCTTATAGCGTCTCAGCTCCCCATTTTCAAAATGTTTTTGCACTGAGTTCGGCTGTTTCTTCATGTGGTTTATTTATTTTCGTGAGATTTTTTCTAATAATTGGGCTGTTTCTCCTTACCAATTTTTTGCTCTTAATACGGTCCCCTACTCGCCTTTTCCACGTTCTCCCTTGCATGATGTGGGTCTCTTTTAGACCTCCCCCTCTGCTTCTTTTCTTTTTCTCTTCTTGTCTTTCTTCTCTTCTGGCCTTTCTTTTTTCCTGGTTCTCCCACATGGTGGCTCCAGTAACATCTATTTTGCTTAATAGCTGGCCCACTGTTTGTTTGCACACCGTTTTTTGTTTGTCATCAATGCTGTCTCCGTTTGTATCCCCCTTTGTTCCATGTCAGGTTTAAATGTGTTATCCCTTAATGTTAAGGGATTAAATCATCCAGTAAAACGATCTAAAATCCTGGATTATTGTAAGTCGCTCTCGGCAGACTTAGTCCTCTTTCAAGAATCTAAAATTACCAGTAGAGAAGCTTTATTTTTAAAGAAGGAATGGGTGTCGGATGTGTCTTGTTCTGATGCTTCTGGTAAACGCAATGGTGTGCTTATGTTAGTCTCAAGGAAGTCAGGATTATCAATCGTCTCTTCTGAACACGATTCTGAGGGTCGCTGGCTTCTATCTAAATTGTCGGATGGACAACATGACTTGTTTGTTATGAATATATATGCCCCGAATGTGGATAACCCAGCCTTTTGGCAATCCATTTCTAAAAAATTGCATGACACCCCTCATGCTGGCAATCTCATTGTTGGTGGCGATTTTAACTTACCAATGGATCCTTTATTAGACAGGAACTCTGCATTCCGGTTTCGTCCACCTAAAGCACATAAGCAGATGATTAACATGTGTTCCAATGCTCAATTACATGATATTTGGCGTCTCCATAATCCCACTGGCAGTGACTTTACTTTCTTTTCTTCCCCTCATTCCTCATTCTCTCGTATTGATTATCTCCTGGTTCACTCCTCTCTTGTCTCAGCTTCTTCCTCTCCGCTGATTCATCCCATTGTCATTTCCGATCATGCTGCGGTCACTTTTACGCTTATGTCCTTTGCGCCGAAACCGCGTGGTCGTTCCTGGAGGCTTAATACGGAAGTGTTACATGACTCTGATCAAGTGGATAAATTCTCCACGGACATAAACACTTTTTTCCGTGAAAATGAGGACTCGGTCTCTTCTCCAATAATTCTATGGGACTCTTTTAAGTGTACTTTTCGGGGCCAAGTTATAGCATGCATGTCCAAACGCAACTTGACGATTAAGAGGGAACTTACGGACTTATCTTCTAACATCAAAACTCTGGAAGCCTCCTTTAGACATACTAAAGATCCGACTAACCTACAACAAATTAAGCTCCTAAAATACAAATATAATACTATTGTCACTAACAGAGCTCATATCGGTTTCCAGGCACAAAAGTCCAAAAAGTTACTTTTAAAGAATCGCGCTGGGAAACTCTTGGCTGCCACGCTAAAATTCCAAGACTCTTCCTATAAGTCCTCCCAGATCTCTTCGATTAAAGACCACACTGGCTCTACCAAATTCCAAACTGAGGAGATTCTTGAAGTCTTTCGCGATTTCTATAATAAATTATACACCCCCTCTAACCAGGCTTCTTTTGACAATTGCCAGGACTTTTTAAAAACAATTCCGATTCAATCAATCTCAGAAGGAGATCGCTCTACTCTGAATGCTCCTATCTCACCGGAGGAAATAGCGGCTGCTATCAAGGCCACCCGCTCGGGGAAAGCTCCTGGTCCAGACGGATACCCGATCTTATTTTATAAAACCTTTCTTCCGCTACTTGTTCCTAAGCTACAAGCTGTCTTTGACACTTTCATTCGTAATGGTTCTGTTTCTGGTACAGCTGCTGATGCCACAATAGTGGTGATCCCGAAAGAAGGTAAGGATCATTCAGATCCTAAGAATTTCCGCCCTATCTCGCTTCTTAATATGGAAGCGAAGATTTTTGCTAAAATTTTGGCTAAACGTCTAGAATCTTTTATTCCTCATCTAGTACATCCCTCCCAAACTGGATTTGTTAAGGGTAGACTGGCAAGAGACAATATCCGCACTTTCTGTCATATTATTGGAGCGGCTAAGCGGTCCCAATTACCTGCCGCGGCCTTAGCCCTCGATGCGGAAAAGGCCTTCGATAAGGTCTCTTGGCCTTTCCTTCGAGCTGTCTTATGTGCACATAACCTCGGAGACTCTTTTATTAACATGGTTATGTCTCTATACTCCCAACCTAAAGCTAACATTAGAGTTAATGGTGCTACTTCTTCTTCTTTTAATCTGTGCCAGGGCACGAGGCAAGGGTGTCCCTTATCCCCTCTCTTGTTTCTGTTATCTATCGATCCTCTTCTTCGGCTGATTGATTTACATCCTGATATCAAAGGCTTTTCCTTTGGCCCTCATTGTCTTAAAACGGCTGCCTACGCTGACGATGTTCTCATTTTCTCAGATGATATAGCGTTGGCCATCCCTGCTATCTCTGACACCATTTCTTTGTTCTCTAAAGTATCCGGATACACTCTAAACAGAGATAAGACAGAAATATTTCCTTTGAATGCCTACTGTTTCCCTGCTCATATGGGTTCGGCTGGCTTTAAGTGGCAATCTACCCATCTCAAATATCTCGGCATCTATTTCTGTTCCACGCTACATACCACGGTTGCCTATAATGAATCTCAAACTCTTACTAAGGTTCGTCATCTTCTGGATACATGGTCTCCGAAACATATTTCGTGGTGGGGTCGCCTACAAACCCTAAAAATGATGATCACGCCGATTATTAATTTTGTCTCATCCATGATTCCGATGAAACTATCCGACTCTTTTTTTCGGGAAATCGATGGGATCACCGCCAAATTTCTTTGGAATGGTAAACGCGCTCGGTTAGCATATAAATATTTACGTAGACCCTGTGATATGGGGGGGTGTAATTTTCCGGATTGGGAAAAATATCAGACGGCTTTCTTGGCCTCTCAGGGGGCCTTATGGTTTTCTCCTCCATCCCATCATACTCCTTTATGGCTACACATAGAACAGGACTTAGCTGCACCTCTACCAATTGCCTCTCTCTGTACTACCTCCACTTTCCACATTCTGTTTTCCCGCTCTATAATTATTGATACAATTTCCGCAATTAAGAGAGTAGACAGGAAGATGGCATTTCCTCTGCACAAAACTAGATGGTCTTCCATTTGGCGTAATTCCAAAATTAAACTTAATATCACTCCCACCCTCATGTCATATTGGGCTACGAAAGGTGTTTCTCTTGTGCAACATCTGTATAGTGACTCTGGGGAGCCTTTACCTTTTTCTACCTTAGCGCTCAATCACTCTCTAACTAATCTCGACTTCTATACCTTTCTTAAAATCAAGGTTGCCATCTCCAAAACTCGTCTTCACCCCTCCTCCCCTACCGTCTCGCTATTTTGTATTTGGCTCAAAGCTGGTCATGTTGCCTCCCACATATACAAGTTTCTATCTTCTACTTCGCTTCCTGACCAGACGGTTGCACAACAAAAATGGATGCGTCATTTTGATCACAATATTACAGATCATTTGTCCTCTGAAGCTTGGCAATCCATTAGCAAATTTGCGCTTCGTAACAAAATAGCTCCTTCCCTTATACAGTCCAAGTTTTTCTCGATGAACTTACTCCACTGGACACCTGTACGTCTTCATTCTCTCAACCTTAAAGAAGATGATCTCTGTTGGAGTTGTGGCCTGGAGGCGGGGGATTTCCCTCATATGTTCTATAATTGTTCCTTACTTAAACCTTTTTGGGACCTTATTCAGCAACATTTATCTCTTATCTTTGACATTCAGCTCCAGCTCTCTTTTCCTCTAGTTATATTAGGTCCCTGGGCTGCTCCTACGCCCCTTCCCCTTGATTTGGTACAATTACAGCTGTTAGATCTTCTGTTATCTATTGCGGTAAAGGTTATCCTTATGGATTGGAAATCCTTCTCATCAGTCTCTTACCATACGTGGTGGGCATGGGTTTCCTTCTTACGCAGTGCTCACACCTCAGTAGATCTAGCACACCTATCGCCTTACATTTCAAGTGGGATTTGGGCATCATTGGATGAATACATGGACCTCTCCTCGCAAGGTGTAGTCCCTCGTTTTCCTGTTGGTTTGTCTACTTAATGTTTGGTCTACTAGCTACGTTGCATTGGGCTATTCCTGTGGGATTCCCTCCCTCTTTCTCCCTCTTTCCTGTCCTCTCATCCCGTTCTTTCTGTCTACTGCTATTTTTTCCCTTTCTTTCTTTCCTTCCTTCCTCCTTTTGCTCTTGTTTCTTCCCCTTCCCCCTCCCTCATCTCAGAGGCTGATATGTTCCACGTTCTGCACGATATACCCATTATTGACTTATATTAGTAACTTCTTATTGATTCCCTTCTTTCTAATTTTATTTCCATATACTTGAATTATTGATCAAATGATATCCATGTTTGGTTTTTCACGTTTTACTCACATTGGAGTGTATCACCTTTTTGTATTTTGACTGCTATTATTTGGATCATTATTTCTCTCAATAAAATCTTGTTGAACTAAAAAAAAAAAAAAAAAAAAGGAGATTTTGAAAATCGTCAGGTCATTTAAGATATAAATGCGCGAGCGATAAGGATTAACACAACCAAGAATGGGGAAATGAAGCAAAATACACGCAGAATGGGGCAAGTGGCAAGACAAACTTGAAACAAAAGGGGGAGGGTAAGGGTTCGTAGGCATGCTATAGATGCCGATCCTGCCACGCCTCTGTAGCAAACTAGAAACTATATGGTAGGCAGGGACATTCGGAAAGATGTCAGCTACTTTAGGCAGTGTTCTATCTACCGTAACAGCATAAAAAATGTTTTTAAAAACGGTTCGACTTAATGGTTTGACGGTAAGAGCTGTAATTTTAAGTACTGAAAAATAGAGCTTGTGCAAAATTCCATGAAAAATAAACTGGAAATCTTTAGATTTATACAGCAGCTGAGGAAATTGCCCACTTATTTTCATTTTTTTCCATTTCAAAATACTTATTTTTTTTCACGCTGCATACAGACATGTAACATAATTTTGTTAAAGATTTGATCCAAACTTCAAGTTACCGGCAATATTTTCCATTATACAGAAAACCATGGCAGTTCACAGCAGCTGTGCTTTAATGTACAACAAATCGGGAATCTTTTTTTATTCCACTGATACATTTGCCTTTTAGCGGAATTGGAAGTAACATTTTCTTAACAGCTAAGGTGTGTTTAAATTGTGCCTGTGGTGGTGGGCCCGCACACTCGATGGTGACCCAGAGCTAAACAGAGAAAGACAGAAAACGAAGAAAGACCGAGGAAGATATAGATAGAAAAACAGTCACAAAGGAAGACAACAAAGATGAAAACAAGACGGAGGGAAGAGAGGGGAGGGGGGAGGAGAAATGCGACACGGCGGGAAGGGGAGGGGGCGGAGCGGGTACAATAAACAAGACGGAGGGAAGAGAGGGGAGGGGGGAGGAGAAGTGCGACAGGGGAAATGCGAGACGGCGGGAAGGGGAGGGGGCGGAGCGGGTAAACAAAGACGGACGTGCACGCGCTTTTAAGCTCAATGCGCATGCGCATTGAGCTTAAAAGTCACGGGCACTGCAAGGAATCGCCACGATTCCTTGCAGTGTGGATAAAGAGCGGATAAGTCCCAATACTCTCGCCTTGCTCGATGCGCATGCGCATCGACAGGCGAGACCTAAAAAACATGAGTGCAAAGTGAGAAAATAAGACTTGTCAAAAAACAAAATAGCTATAGAAAAAAAATTGTTGCAATTTTGTTTGTCCTGCTGGGCATGTTTTTGCCAGTGCCATGCCTTCCGTTTGCAGGGCACTAAAAGTTAAAAAGAACAAAATAGTATGTTAAATCACGTTTGGAGCAGCAGATGGACGGACACTGATTAAGTTGAATCAATCCGTGCTTGGTCCCTGCTCCACAGAGAGAAACAAAATGATGTTAGGTCATCCTTGATGAATTATGATGCATAAACAACAGGGGTATACCCAAATGACCCTCTAATACCTGGATATGGGACGTAATATTATATAAAAAGGAATTGGTATCAAAGGAAACAATACTGAATACTTTAATGAATAGAGTACATTTAATTACCCTCTCAGCAATGACCATTGTTCATAATGAATATATCAAAATCTCTCAAACACAAAAGGTACTAAAGCCTATCAGCAGTGAAGTTGTTCACATAGATCACAAATATTTATACAAATAAATGACGAACAATGAAACAAATAATAATAACCCTACAGAAATTATACGTACAAGTGTCCCCCCTCTACTTCTAGGGGAACCACTCAGAGGAAATCTAACAAGTGCAACACTAAATGGCTGTTCCCTTCATAAGCCTAACTCTAGTGTGGCAAAAAACAATTCTAGACAGTCAAAGTTATTCCAAGATTCCTCCACATAATTGTCGACACGACCACGTTTCAGCCTTATCTTCTTTGGTCTCTTCAGGACAAGGTAACATACAATAATAGAAAGATCGAGCAGAAGTAACGATCCCTCTCACACGCTGGAAAACCGCTATGGTCCGCGTGCAGTCTCTCACGGATGCTCCCTCTCTCTAGTCCGTCTCTCTCTCTCTAGTGCGGCACGTCCAATTATTCAAAAGCCTCAAGCCATGTATATACATCAATGGCGGGGTTCAAACCAAATCAATGATAGCTTCGCATCCGCTGAAACAAAGCAGCCGGCAACTCCTCACTGGCTGGACCACTCCACTCTACTTCCTTTCGTTTTGTCTTACTATGACTGTGGTTTCATACACTGGGGAAGATTTACCAAGTCCTTGAATCACACAAGGAGATGGTAAACCTTCAGTGCTGTTTAGTGTAAATCACGCAAATCCACCTTGCATGGCTCTGCTTGGCATAGTAACTTCAGAGTAATTAAAGGTAGTGCAAATCGCTGCCTTGCAAAACTGCGCTGGGAAGGTGCTCAAGGGTGGATCCCCATGCATCTGCCCTTGGATTTTGACGACATCCCAGATTTACTAAGGGTAGTAAACCTCGGATTATGTAAAAATGGTATGTCTTTCCAACAGAGGCGTAACAAGGAGAAATATATTAATTATTTCTCGTTATGTCTTCTTTCTCCGTGTGCTGCAGAATGAGAAAAATGCCTCTAAGGATTGTTTTTGTGCAGGAAGGTGCCCCTTCTGGCGCAACAACAATCCTGGCTGTAACGCAGACACCCTTGCACCATAGCACAAGAATGCCTGCGATGGTGGTAGGTAGTATTGGGTGTGGCAGTGCACGGCAAGAGCAGGAATGCGTCATTTCTTTGTAAATATGGCGCATTCCTGCTCACTCCCTGTCACGCAAAACAGCATAGCATGACTTTTTTGGGAAATCTGCCCCTGAGCCTTAGTCACTGCACAATAAAATGCGGCATGTGGGTTTTAAGGACTTTTTTTTGCAGCTGTGACAGCTCACAATTATCAGAATTCATAAAAAGTTAAATGTGCTCCAAAGAGGCTACCCAATGAAGTAGCTGATCCAGAAGAAATGTTGTCTCTCTCAAGTTTCTAAAGTCAATACGTGACTCATCTAGATCAGGTTTTTACTTTGCATTCTTCAACTTGTATTCTTGTTGGTGTGTTATAAAATCAGGACCACAAGTCCCAAAATGCTAGCAAAGCCTGAACTGAATGATCTAGTCTTGCATGGACTTAAGAAACGTGAGAGTGCTGCAATTTCATGTTTTTGCTAATGTCTGTCCGTTGCTGTTAAGAGCACTGAGTATTTAAGCTTCCCTTATAATGCTATGAGCAAGAAACACTCATTCATCTAACAGTGAACAGCTCTGTATTTCCTCACACGTCCCTCACCGCGCACTTCCACTTGTAGCACCATCAGAGTATGACCTTCCATCCCTTCTTGGTTACTCCATCGCTAAGTTTCCCCTTTCATAATACCTCTAGCTCAAACTTCCTTCCTGATTGGCTGAGTTTCTCTCCTCTATGACACAAGTGCCAATCACCTCATAGTGATATCATCATCAATATCCCTGCCACTCACACTGACTCCATACCCTTGGTACATATATACCCTGCTCTTTTTTTTCTCGCATAATTTATGCAGCACTCTAAACCTGAAAAGGGATTGTTTTGACTTATACTGGACTTATACTGGTTTCTCCTTGTGTCTGGATAACGCTATTTGTCTTTGATGACCTCTAATAAACCCAAAACATGTGTGTTTAGGATTTGTTTTATTCATTTTAGGCTATCTTGGATGGCATTTTACCAATCCAAAGCTGTAGTACTGTAGTGGAGAAGTGTGGCTCAATGGTTAGAGCAGGCAGACCTCGATGCAGAGCTCTGGCCAGGGACCAGGGTTCGATTCCCGACTCGGCGGGTCTCTGGCTCATTAATTCCCCATACCGGATATTCTCGCCTCAGTGCCTATTCTGATCATGGGTCCCGCGCTGCAACTCTGGGCAATAGCTTGCTTAGTCTCCACAATGGCCCCCACAACGCGAGGGATGCCTGGTCTGCACCATGGGGGTGCCCAGGAGTGGACACTTCACAGGGAAAGCCAGGAAGGGTTCCCTTGCGGTATTCGTACAAGCGCCGGGAAACCCACTGCGGGTAGCTGTGCGCTATACAAGTACAACAACATTTACATTTACTTGGAATGGCTAAAAGCTTTTGTTATTTTTCAGCTTGGCATGGATGGCACTTGCTAATACTATGCTTAAAGACTTTGCTCTAAAAAAAGGGCAAAAGGCTTTGCTCCTTTCTACCTCTGCATGGATGGCACTGTGCTAGTACTATGGTTAAAAACTCTGCTAGAAAAACAGACATTTGAAGTGAGCATATTTGGAGTGTCTGTGGTGTTGTAGAGTGTTACAAATAAAAGAGCTGCTTTCTTTCTGAAACTTGGGAACTACTTGGGGTTTCCTGCTCTGCTTTGCATAATTTAAGTGGCACTCTAAGCCTGAAAGGGGATTATTTTATATGTGTTTGTGTGTGGTGGGCGGGTGTAGTCTACAAAGATGGTTAGGTACAGAGAGATTGAAAGATAAGTGTAGATAGATATAGTCAAGCTATATAGTTGGATATACATAGATATACATAGATATATATGTATATAGATAGATAGACAGACAGACAGACAGATAGACAAACAAACAGACAAACCAACCAATAGACAGACAGACAGAAATCGGACCCTTCCCAGAGCAAACACTGAGCAGCTAGGCCTCAAGCAACCAGTTTGAAAAAAAACTAATTTATGAGGGCAGTCTGATAGGTAAGCTGCAGCCAGAGATGGGCAGGCTGGGCCATACATTCCTCTGGCACTGGTGCACTTGAGCAGATGCACCATTTATACAACCATGCCTGGATCTTTATTTTCTCTCGCTCTCCACATCTTGTCGATATCACTACTCCCTTCATCCTGCTCCCTCCTAACCTCTTCATCCTATCTGCACCCTGTTCCCACCATTCTGGTCCATTCATCCTCTTTGCTCTTACCATTTCACCTTGACCTCTTGATCACCCCTTCTTTCGTTTAAGCCATTCCCTCTCTCCCTAATTGAATTATTCTCCACCTTTATCTTATCCTTTGGACTTTTGCCTATCTCATCTCTCTGTTCATGCGTCTTCCCTTTTCACCATTCTGGTGTCTCCTTCCTCTCCCTTCTGTGCTCACCTCTTTCTCTCTGTCTAGCTTTGAGATCCCCTTATAAGTCCTCTGTCTTTTCATTGTTTCCTCCATTTTCATCTTCCTGATCCTCTCTCCTCACCTCTTCTGTTTCACAACCTCTTTTTTCACAATTCTGTATCACACCCTTTTCTTGTAAACTCTTGCCTTCTACACTCACCTTCTCTCTCACACTCTCCTTTCAGGCCCACCTTTGTTTCATCCCAAAGTTCCTCACACCTCTGTCTATTAACCCATGTCAGACACACCTGCCCCAAAGGCCTTCTTTGCCTGACGCTCCATCTTTTTTATCCAACTTTTTCACATTCCACTCACTCCCTCTCCATCTTAGTCCATCTCTGTCTTACATTCTCTCCTCTTGAAAAGCCTTAGTAACTCACTCACATAAACACTTAAGTGTGCACATTTTACACAAAGCTGGGATTCTTACTTTGCACAAGTGCACCTAATCATTCTCATAATCATGTGCACTGCACAAGCACATACCTTGTTTCTCTCTTATTTTGAACAAGTATCCATGCTCATTTTTAGGTTTCGCCGCCTGGACCACATACCAAAAAGGTACAAAGGGCTTAGAGCCCACCCATTGCTTACAATTGGTTGACTTTATTGTCACTATCATTTGCTTGCTTCCTATTTGATAGCTGGCGTATTTCTAGTGTTTGTCCCTCCCCTGGAGCAGAGCCTCTTTTCATCCATTTGACTTGTATCCTCCACTGATTATATTTAGGACCTGTTTTTTCTTTTTTTAACTTCCTCATGAAAGTGCATGTTTCTTACTCTCCCTTGTGAGCTGCTTTTCCCCCCTCAAAACCCCACCCCCTTGTTGCTTCCCCTTCACCAGCTCTTCGCTTGTTCTTCCTTTGCTCCCCCTTTGCTCCCCCGTTACTCTCCTGTTACTTCCTACCCCATGTGGTCCTTTAAGAAAATACTTTTTAAAAATGTTTTGGGAGTTCAAAGTAAGCTTTTGCAGATCTCTATAGCTCCCTTGCCCCCACATACCTCCAGTTTCCTCACCGACTAGCCCCCACAACCTTTGCAGTTCTTTAAATCACTTTTTTTTATGGCCTGCCACCTGGTGTTTGTTGTTGTGCTGTCCCCCATGTAAAAAGAGGTTTCAAACAAATAGAATTCCATGTTTGTTTATTTACTGATCCAAGTGGCACTCCCCATTTTGGTTCAGTAGGTAGAAAAAAGAAAATGGCAACCGTGTTTTTCCAGAGGTAAACTCCATGCTTGATGACCTATGCATGTGCATATGCCATCACACATGGGTGCACCTATGAAATGACACAGCTGCCAGTAGCAGTCCTGTCATTGTGCCTTTCGTTTTCTTTCGCCGCTGCTTCATGGCATCAGCTAAAAGCATTGGCAAAGCCAATAGTTCAACAAAGCGAGATTTATTTTCTTTCACAATGTTTGTTTAACTTATTTTGAACCCCCCCTTTTGAAAAGTTTTTCAAACACATTTGGTCTTTCTTGCTCTGTTTGCAGAAGAACCACAGCTCCCATGTATAGTTCGGGAAGGCTCCCATGTTATTTCTCACTTACTGTACTACGGCACGTTTCTCTTTCAGTTTTTTGTAAGCATCTATGTTGTGCACATCTCGTACTCGCACACATGCACACTATTTCCTTTAAAGGGCATGATTCACAAAGCTAACTAACTCTTTTGAGTAATTTTAAATATTTAAGAAAGTTTACTATTTTTCGGTATTCATAAACTGCCCTTTTATAGTAACTTACATTTTTGTAGAAAACTTACACTTTTGCAGTAATTACACATGTAACTTCCACATTTTTGTAGTTAACCACGCTTTTGTAGTAAGTCCAGCACTACACATGGCCAACTAATGCTCCTGCAAAACCCTTCCATAGAAATAAAATCTCATAAGAAATAATCTTAAATTCAATTATTTAAAATATGTTAAAATATAAATTAATGTTAAAATATATATGAACATAGAACATATTTATAATTTAATTATAAAATATTTAATAACCTATTTTTTTTATTAAAAATATCATAACATTACATTTCATTGAAAATAATTACGTACATTTTATTTAATTCTATGCATCTCTTTTATTAATTAGTAATGCAATAAAACATTTTTTGAGCAGATGGGAAATTATTTTTTAATATAAACTTCAAAAATGTAATTTACATTAATATATTTTAATTCATTTAAGTTTTAATTCAAAATGAGTTCTATTTTGTTCTATATTTAAACTAAATGCATACATTAAATTTACATTAATATTTGCCATAAAAATATTTACATTTTTATTTTCGAGTTGAATAAACTTTTCAAATCTTCCCTATACTTCAACCAGGGGAGAATCCACATTTGGGGCAGAGATCTTACTACAAAAGTGTAAGTTACACATATAAGTAGATACAATATTGTAAGTTACTACAAAGTGCAGTCATTGGTGAAAAGTCACTGGTAGAAACCACGATAAAAATAATATATTATAGTTGCAATTAATATTTCTATTATAAGTATCATCACCTTCAGGAAACCCAGAGAAGCTGCAGTCTGCCAGTGACTTGCTGCCTCACGAGGGACGCCATGTCATGTGAGCTAAATACATTTTGGGGGTCACACTTGTTAGATTTTTAGAGTCCCAAATAGAAATTGTGATCTTTGTGCAGACGAGGAAAACTTGCAAGGAAACTGACTGTTCCCACTGAGTAATGCTCATGCAGAACAGAGATTCCATAGTATCTTTGACAGAATCCTCTGTATTTGCGGGTGATGTAGCGAAGTTCCA
Organism: Lissotriton helveticus; assembly: GCF_964261635.1. Lineage (NCBI taxonomy): Eukaryota > Metazoa > Chordata > Amphibia > Caudata > Salamandridae > Lissotriton > Lissotriton helveticus. The sequence goes on along the minus strand of NC_136068.1, from coordinate 181,616,154 downwards.
CCCGGAACCACCAACATGACTACATACACAAAAAATGTGATATTTTATAACGAGATAGAGTTTATTATGTGCTACTTTTCTACAAATCATATGTGGAAGAATCATCATTATAATATGAATGTGAGACAGGTTAGCAATTCGGCTGCATGTGCTCCACCTGTAATTGTGTGTGTGTGTGCGCGAGCATGTGTGTTTTTCGGTGTTCAAAATAATTGACTGTCACTACTAGTTTCATTTGTTTCTATTGTATGGTGCTTAGGCAGCCTATTGATTGCTTCAGAGTGCAAGGGGGAGTTAACACAAGTGGGGGGTACAAGAATGAAAATGTCACAAATTAAGAAAGGTCTGGACCATATGCATGGCAGGAGAGGTGGGTTTTAGGCCTTTCCTGTTCTTTCCACAGCCTTCCTCTAGAAAAAGGGGCAATGGGTGAGGGTTCCATACGGATGACCCGTGGGAAAGGGGGTATTTTATTCCTTATAATATGTTGGTGTTTTAGCTTCTGGAAAACACAATTTTACCCATCCCAACACGATTTTCTTATTTTTTTATTTTCAACATGTTTTTGGGTGTTGGCTTTTCTCCTATTCTAAACTCTCAATTTTCCCCTATCCATGTGTGAGTAAACTCACCCCCTACAAGCTATGTGCTATCAGATATTGGAAGGACCAGTAGCGGGGACCTCAAACTCTTTCTCGCTGATATCCAGAAGCATAAACAATGTATTAATGATACACTGACACACAATATTGTGTTTTCCCTGCACCACTCAAGCCCACTTCATGATTTCTGAAGTGAAGGTGGCTTTTTATAAATACTGCTCCGGAACACAATTTGGTGATATCACTAGTAACTTATAACAAATTATTACAAGCAGCAACTGAGGTCATTTTCTTATTTCTGGCAACATGTGACTTTATACTGTTCCGGCACTAATAAAATAAAAAATAACATGCTTTAGAGAGACTGATGTTTCCCACGCCTTATACAGTGCTTACTAATGCACTTCTGCTGGTTCTAAGTGCTGCTAAAGGTGCTGTGTTGCTGTCAGAATCTGAAGAACACATGGGGGGCAGATTTACAAGCCCCTTGTGCCTTCTTGCGCTGCCATTGCGTCACTTTTTTTGACGCAATGGCGGTACAAACAATGCAAGGCTGGACTGGCCGTAGCGGGCACCAGGCGTTTCCCCGATGGGCCGCTAGGGTGGGGGCCGATTTTGTGCCCCTGGGGGGCGATTTTGTTACAGGGCAGGCCCCTGTAACAAAATCAGCCAAAACCGGCCCTGGCTAACAGCTTGGCTGCTCCCAGGGGGGCCGGCCGAGCTCTATGCCATGGTCAGTTTTAGCTCCTTCTCCGGCCCTGAAACAATGCGGCCTATTTACAACGTGACGCACCTAGGGAGATGCATCACGTTGTAAAGTCCTGCCTCACATTATACCTGCGTCAGGTATAATGTATGTAGGGTGGGCGTTCCCATGCAGGAATGCCTCATAGAAGTGACGCAGGGAAATCTACAAGATTTCACTGCGCCACTTTTAGCAGCGCCACTGCGTCAAGCAGTACAGTAAGTATAGGCCTTAAAATACATTGCTGGAGTTGTGTCGTGCTTGCAACACGACTCTAGCAATGCATGACTTTTGGGTCAACAGATGCGTCAGAATTTCTGACGCATCTGTTAATCCTTGACATTTGACGATGGCGCAAGGAAATGGACGCATCTATGCAGATGCGTCAGTTTCTTGTAAATCTGCCCCTTGGTGTTAAATGTGTACAGGGATTTAATTACCCATGTGTGACTGCAGACACATTCCAGTTGGCAGACAAGGGAATATGGCATAATATCACATTTACTGGTATGCCTTTAATGCCAGCAGTTGAGACTTTTATAACTAGATTGTGGCTGCAGGGTACAATGGAGGCTGAGATTAGTGCCTGAGACTCTCTGCTCCTCTCCTTGCAAGCTGTCAGCATGGCCACAAGAGAGAACTGAAAAATATAAACATAAAAACGAGGACATGTCACTGAAACCTCTGGTAGATTTCAGTCTGGGTGTACAGAGAGATTCCAGAAGAGTCAGGAAGACTCCTTATTTATTTATTTATTTATTTATTTATACCATTTATAGAGCGCACTAATACCAACTCCTTGATATGGAAAAATCATCTGAATGAAATAGCGGTCTCCTCTTAGCAAACTTGTGCGGTACACAGTTAAAGTCCGGCTATGCTGGCTCTGCCTTTCATCCTTCCAAAGTCAATAAAATGATTTCAATAACTTATTTGACCTTCAAGAGACAAATTAGTTTATGGTGTGTGCTCTTGAAATGTATATTCTTCTACTCTTCTTATTATTTTTATTCAACTCGTAACTCCATATCGTCATGAAATTGATATCCAAACATGCCTTTCAAAAAGCTGATCAACCCCAAAACTTCAAAGAAAGGGATAGAAATAGATCATCCCCATCGAAATTATCGTGATATGGCAAGTGAAAATGAGTCTGTGGTATATCATTTGCACACACTTCACCTCCCAAAAAGTCAATGTCCCAAAAATGTGTTTGAATAAAAAAAAACCCAAATGTTGCGCTGAGAGAAAGAGACTTAGGCCTAGATTTACTTACACTTTGCGTCACAGCAGTGTCATTAAGGGTGGGTGGAATTAGCTGAATGTGATTCCATGGAATTCCATTTAAATTATGTGAGATTATGCAGAATTCCTCGACAGGGTGGAGTGGGCATTTGGTACTATTTTGCTAGTGAAAATGCACCCTGGTGTCCAAAAATGGAAGTGAGGATGCATTTTGCGCTAAGAAATATCCCTGCCAAATACCAAATGCACTTACAGTGCAAACCCCTCAGCACCCTTATGAACTCTGCAGTGATTACTGCAAAGTATATAACGTTGCCGAGGGGTATGCACTGCTGTTCATACCCCTTGGCGCCATCACTGCAGAGTATGTATGGGCACAGAGGGGTATGCACAGCAGTGAATGTCCCTCTGTAATGGTGCAGGGCCCAAGTCCCTTATGCATTAATGACTGACACCAGGGGCGGACTGGGAAACAAAACTGGCCCTGGCAAAGAGCTCGGCCGGCTCCCCTGGGACCGGCTGAGCTGTTTGCCAGGGCCGGTTTCGGACGATTTTGTTACAGGGGCCAATTTTGCAGTTATGCTGCAAAAACGTCCCTGTCCCAAAAACGGCCCCCAGGGGCCAAAAATCGGCCCCCACCCTAGCGGCCCACCGGGGAAATGCCCGGTGCCAGCTATGGCCAGTCCAGCCCTGACTGACACACAGACACCATTAGTTAATTAGTTAATGGGTAGAACTGGCCCAGGGCACGTGCGCCTGGCCCCTTTTATTACCAGAGTCACATGTCCTGTGATGCCTGTGGTGAATGAGTTTGGGGTGCGGTTTAAGCCAGCCTTCTAGGAGTGGATGGTACAATAACAACTAGACCAGATTAGCAGGTCACTAAACCCGCAAACCCCATACATACTCTATACTCTGCAGAAATCACTGCAGAGTATGTAAGGGTGCCTGGGGGTATGCACCCTAGACAAGTAGTGGTGCGAGTGACCCTACTGTGGTGGTCGGATAAGGCAACGGGCAGGCGGATGCTGCATGTTTTGCCATCAGGATGAGCAATCACATGCTTCTCCCCGCTCAGAATCACGGTCCCTGGACATAATATTGCCTGCCAGATTGCAATGTTGGTCAACAACAAAAATAGTGGCTACAGAAGAAGTTTCAGAATGCAAGTCAGTCCACACAAAACCAAGCTCGACCTCTCGACAACACCATTGTATTTTTATCAGACTACTCCTCTTTTTGGAATCCAGGATAAGAAAAGAGACGCAAAGTAGCTGTAGTGCCATTAAATTAGCACAGCTAGATGTTGAAGCTATTTTGAGGTCATTTCCAGGCCATTGCGTCGCATAAAAGGGGGGCAATCCTGACATTTTTTGCACGGGCATTACTCCCCAAGCAATAAAGAGTCATTCATACTGTAACACATTAGGCATTGAAATGTCACACATAAACACTGAGGGGCAGATTTAAAAGCCCCATGCTCCACTTTTGCGCCGCTATTGCGTCACTTCTGTGACGCAGCGGTGGCGTAAAGCTAGCGCGGTGCTGCAACGGATTTACAACGTGGCGCATCCAGGGAGATGCGTCACGTTGTAAAGCCCTGCGCCACATGAAATCTGTGTGAGGTGGGCGTTCCGGTGCAGGAAGGCCTCGGAAAAGTGCCTGAGTGAAATCTACAAGATTTCACTCTGTCAATTTTCTGACGCCGCTGCGTCAAAACCTTGGGCTTGCTTGTAGCAGGCGTAAGGCTTGAAGCACCAGGTTGTGTATGGGCAGCCACGAGCATTACTAGAGTTGTGTCGCGCTTGCGACTCAACTCCAGCAATGCGCCACCCTTCCGATGGGAGATGCATCACGCATCTGTTAAATCTTGCGCCATGATGCGCCGCATTGTAAATGCGGCTTATCTGTGGTGGCGCAAGGGTAAACTTGCATGACGCATCTTATCTGGCCCATCTCTGCTGATTTGCAGGGATGCGCCAGTCGTAATAAATCTGCCCTTACATATATGAAAATGTCGCACATATGGTGATAACTTGGCAGCTATAGCAATTTCAGGCAGGAGACAGCTAAAATAAAGCTATTTTTGGCTTAAAAAATTGGAAGTCTCCCACCTGAATTGGTTCTGTTGGCATGAATGCTATTATTAATGTCAGGGTCTCTGCTTACAACTTTCCAAATGTAGGTCTCTCCCTCTCTCTCCTTCATCAGAACCCTCATAGTCCTTCCTCTAAAAGCGAAGAAGACTGTAGAAGCAATGGGCGGTAGAATGGGGGCCCCTAGCGGTTGTTTTGTAGAAATAGCACAAGAAAGACATCCTGCCACACCTGGTGAGTTTTGGACATGCTTGTACTTTTATAACATCCTCTCGACCAAAGCGGTAAGTAATTGGATATGGGTACTCTATATATTCTCTCCTGACGCACCGAATTCGAACCATTAACTTCAAACAGGTGAGTAACCGCCGAAGAGAAAAAGTGAGGTAGAAAGAGGACTGCGCTCCTACTTTCACGCACCCAGTTCTTATGACCTATGACCTCGAACTTGAGACAACAGGTACCATTTGGGACAATAACTAGCGTTCATGACTACTTTTACAATAAAAAAAAAAAAAAAAAGAATGGACATAGGTTTTGGGTGCACACCTGACTGTTGCCTTCTTCATAATATTATACATTTCATGTGGGACTTTGACGTTGTAGAGGGGTGTGTCGGACACTTTGGAATGGATGTTGACATGTTGCAGTGATTTTTCGATAAGGTTGCCACCTATCCAATAGAAAAATATCGGCCATTTGTTGGTATTTTAAGATTTTGCAAAGGCCTAGACATGAAACTAAATAGGATTTTAAGTAAAATCGTATGTATTGATTTGTAACATGACTTTTCTGCCTTTGTTTACTTTAATTATTAGCTCTATGACACATTTAAATGTGTTTTATATTGATGCTTGCGGTTTGAAGTCTGTATAGGTAAGGGCTAAAAATACTGGCTTTGCCTGATTTTGCTTACTTTTGTACCGGTCTTAAAATTAAAACACCGGTGGTGGTGGTGGCAACCCCATTTGTTGATCGTTTGAAAATTAAATCTGGCCATTGTTTGATGGTTCATTGGTCACTGTAGAATGCTTTTTGAATGTTGCTTAATGTAGTGCAATCAAATTTAGGCAGTTTCGTAGTGAATTTTCCCTATTAAACATTTGAGTTTTGTACCCATTTTAGGATGGATTTAGCCATTGTGTTTTACCGAATGTGAGTATTGTACTGTACTGCAATTGTATCTGTATAGTCCTAGTGGATAACCCTGTGGTTATTAATCATTGTTGTAAATGTGCTGGTTATTGAGTTAGCCTTGTGTTCTGCAGAAACTGAAGCATTTCTTTCAATTGCTAGTGGTGGATTAAGTTGTTTTATATCAGTTAACTCTTAATTCATTTTTGGCGACTATTTGCAGGCGAATGTTGGACTTTCCTAGTGGATTGTACAAAGGACAGCTTTTTGAAATATGTTTTGGGTGACTGTGTATTTCAGCTTACTTTTTGCAATTTTTATTCTTTACATATTGCATGACTATCACTCTGTGTACCTTTCACGTCACCTTCTTCTCCAGTTTCAAATGTCCAGGACATTTCTCATGTTTTGTGAAAACATATAAAATACTTTATATTCATAATTTCTCAATCAAGCAATATCTCCTTTGAAAAGAGTAATTTCATAAGAGAATATTTTCAAGTAATTCATGCTCATCTCTTCTTGTCACACTAGCAGGGCATTACCAGGGTATAATAAACCCTCATTCTATTCCTGTCCTCAAACGGGGATGTCAGTGTGACTCTATATTATGTCTCAGTCCAAATAAGGGGGTGCTGTCAGTGTCCATTCCCCATTTCGTACTTTTCCTCTGTGGTGGCTGGTGTCAGATTCTCACCCACGTTCAATGCCTGTCCTCTGAGGGGGCAGTGTTATTCGCCATGTTGCTCCATTATTGCTGGTGCAATACTGCTCAGGTGCTCGCCATAATTTTGGGCCATATATTTTTATATAGTGTCACGTCTCACTGATTGGGATTGCATTGCACGTAAGTTGTGAACAAATATTTATGGAATCAATAATGCTGTTTCACAGAAACATTTATGAGTATGTGAACTAGCACTATGAAAGTACACTTTTACATGCTTTCGCGAGTTGGGCTAGAATTGTCCAACTCCTCATTAGTAAGAGGAACCAAACCCAACGCGTTGGGTTTGGTTCCATACTGTCCGTGTACTACATGCTGGAACTTTAAATGGAATAAATTTTCCTTCGCAAAACGCGCTGTTTGATGGTAATTATTTTGGACTAACTGGAGTGGAGTTGCATATACACAGCGGACGCTGTGTTTGGTGGTAAACAATATATATATATATATATATATATATATATATATAATACCACAGCATTATATATATCTTCAAGGTACGTAGATGTGAAGTTAGGCATTGTAAACCTACACTTCCCTATTTGCACTCCCCATTCAATATTTTGTCCCTTGATATTCTTGTATTAATGACCAAAGAAGGTGCCTGGAAGAATACACCACACACGGCCTCTTGTAACAATTTTTATTAATTGAAACAATACATGTATTTACTTACTTATTCTTGTGCCACAATATTCTGGGGGTCAATATTCAGTACTGCAGCCTGTGCTGAAGGCATCCCTACACCCCTTACACTACTGCTCTTATTGTTTCATGTGTTTGTTAGTGTTTAAAGGCTGATACCTAGTATATACCATCATGGATATCCTAATAGGCATGACATTGACTAGTTAATCTTATGGATATAGATAGCTTTACCTTGGATGACATTCTCAGTGACAATTGTAGTGTTTTGAGGGCTGCTGTGCTGGGCTTTAGTGATCAGCCAGCATAACCCTGCAGGCATTTCTTCAGCTGTGAGCATTTCTTTAACCGTAATGTAATTCAAAATATTCAGATAATGGCTTGAATGGTTGAATGCAGGCCAAAGTGTTCTCATCATTTCCCTTTTATCCTGTTTATGACATCAAATGCAATCAGTTTTCTACCTGTAAGCTTAGTTGGTGAAATATAGGGTCCCTCCAGTAGAATGCAGCTTACCTTTGGGGACCAGGAAGGAAAAGGGGTGCTGGACAACGCAGAGGCTGTAACCTGAGAGACCCCCCAGAGGATGCACAGTCTGCAGTTGGGTAAATTTAGACGCGTGTCATTCGACTACACAGTGCGTACTCCCATCGCTGCTATAGTCAGAGTCGGGGGTCTTGCTGGTCAAGGAGTAACACAATCCCAGGCCTTGCGCGTCTCCCTATAAGGAGCCCTGGTGTCCTTGCTAAGAATACCGGCAGATATCTTGAGGCACAGGAGCGGGGAGCCAGTGCCTGGTGTTAGACTTCGTGTGACTGTCCAAGGCGCTGCAGGCCTTGGTAACCCGCCATCATGAGTCAGGTTAGTGCCATGCCCTGGACCCCGGGCATGAACTTCATCTCATGGATGAGGGCTCCTTCAACCGAACTGCATTGGCTTCCTTTCTTGATGTCTGACAACTCCCACCATGGACTTGCATGCACAGACAGAGGGCTACCTTGGGGTGCAGGCTCCCTCTCTGCATCTGATTTTTTGGATTTACTTTGAAGAGTTTTTGATTTTTGACCACCACCCTGGGTTGACGCAGACATGTCCCTGCCGCCTGCTCACTCTTTCTTGGTTTTTTTTTGTTTTAGATTTTGTGCTTGGATTTATTATGGCAGGTCACATACAGAATCGCTGTCGGGTTTCTCTGCCCTGCTTTAGATTTTGGGATCCCTGCCCTTCGAACAGAAATGCAACTCATGGTGCTGGTCTGTAGTATCTCTAGGCTGGAGGTTGCAAGGGCAGGAAAATTCCCAGAACCTGTCTCAGTTTGCAAGTTACCCGAGATCCTTTAATGCTACCTCGTGAAAATATTGCTAGCAAAAACATTGAAAACAAAAACTTTAAATTTAACCACGTGTGTGAGTGCGTGTGTGTTTTTAATGTTTTAACCCCTTCCAAACCAAGGGATTTCGCAGGAGACATGTTTGACTTGTAAACATGCCTGCACAACAAAAGTGCAAACAAATGCTGGGGTGGTGGTGAAAGCACATGATGCAAACACAGCAGCTAAGCCAATGGGGCCTGGGGGAATAGGATAAAAGGGGCAAGGATAAGGGCTAAATGTGTACTTTACAATGTATTTTAGCTAATCATTCCTGCTTCCCATCCACCCCCTTTACTAGAAACACAATTGCGAAAAGAAATCAATTGATGACTATTTCTAAAAAAAAAAAGACCAGTGTGGCAAAACAGTTGACACTGGTGTTTTTTTCAGCACTATGCAGCACGCGTCCTTTTAACGGTCTGGGGTACTTTTCTTTTCCTGAAGTGTGCGGAGAGAGTGTAATATACTTCCAGTCGCCCTGGTGTCGCATCAGTGTCTTTACCCCCAAGTTAAACACCTGGGCAGGGTTGCCCCATTGAAGCCTTCGACATATATCCACTTCCTGCAGTCACCTTTGTTGACCTGGCGTTGTTTTGCTTGTCTCTTTTCTCTGTCTACAGCCAACAGACCAGCAGGCGGATGCTCGCTCCTTCCTCAGCGAGGAGATGATCGCTGGTGAGTCAAACGTCTCTTTTACAAACTTACAGTGTGGGCAGCAGAGATGAGATGGACAGGGGTGTGATGGGGGGCCGTGGCTGATGAGGGGCGAGTATACCCCTTCTGGTGAAGGCCGGGGTCTTTCCCCACTGACTCCCAAACTGACTATCCTTCAAAGATTTAATTTGGCCCCTGCCTTCGGTATTAAACCTGACAATGTTTTAATGACAATGAAATGCAGTTCCAACTAATTCCCTTGTAATGCACCGAACCGCATAAATAGGTGCCAATTAAATGGAAGTTTTGACTGAGAGATTAAGGTAAAATGAAGAACGTATATTCACAACAAAGGTCCCAGGAGTATGATGCACACGTGCACCCCCCCCTTCCCTCATGGTTTCGTTCAGAGTCCAGTGCATGAAAAATATACCAGGGTCTCAGTAAGGGAGTTCATGAAACGGCTGGTTTGTCTGTGGGGTGTGATTTTATGCTCCTGGGGTATTCCGACACAGAAATAGCCCTCGGTGCCCCCTGTGACCTTCAGTTCACCGCCCTAGAGTGATAGAATTTCTCGCCTTCGTAGTGAAATGAAAGCCTGTGCGAGCACCTGTTTAAATCAGTCGTTCAGGCCTAATGCAATTCCCCTCCCTCCCTGCCCCCTACAGAGAGAAGGATGTGGCCTTTTTAGACATGACAGGTGCCAAAAATGTCACCCCTTTTAATACCCAGAGGTAGGCCTCACCCTCCCTTGTGCATGTGAACATATCCTGCCCTCACCTTATCTTAATCCAACCACCAAGGCCACTGTGCTTCTCATCAGAAGAGAGCACCACACAACCCTTGTTTTAGAGTCTGTGTGCCCACTGGCTCCAGATCAAGCCATGGGTGAACAAGGCGCCTGTCCCATTTCTGTCTCATTGGAACTTTACTGACTGTCATGTGGTGGCTTTGGGCCTCAGTTTACCCTCGCCATTCATTTGCATATTGGAGAATGTTCTATTTTCTGATGTGACCCCTCAGAACAGTTCACCAGCAACTCATGGTTAAATATAGGGCGGCCTGGTAATTCTTTGGCATGAGGACACCATGTTTCAGGGCCTGTTTTGTAACCCACCTGTGCTTCTTCATTACTGTAGATTTGATTCATGACAGCTGCACCACTTAAACAAAAGCTCAAGTTTACTAAGATTGGTAAGGGAAAATGGCTCGAAAGGTGGTCACCCCTATAACTTCCATTCCTATTATCAACCCACAAAAGAAGTAGTATCACATTTTCCAATTTGAGATTTCACAGGATGTCAGATATGTCATGTAACCCAATGACATGGCTTCTCACCTCCCACCCTGCAAAGACAGGTATGCGTTTCACATACCTTTGGCACCAGGACACAAGGGGCATGTTTCAGGACCTCCTCCCCCGAAGACATTTCTGTCTTCCCTCCATAAGGAGGTCAATGCCAGAAAAATAGACATGTCCTTAAATAGGCTGAGCCTCCAAGGCTACAGGAATAGAAAGAGTACTGGAATGCAAGTGTACTGCCAACCCTTTCTAAGTGATAGCACAAATGTGGCAGCCATCTTGGCAAGAAAGACTTCTGTATTCCAAGCTTGGGCATGTCTAAAAGTGAAGTCACTGTGAAGGAACTATTTGTTCCATAGGTTATACTAGATGGTTTCAGAATAATTTAATCTGATTAATAGTCAACAATAATTCGGATAATAAAATGTAGAAACATGCTTCCACTAATTATCACAATAAAAAAATATATTTGGTATACTTTCTCCTGTTTTAAAATAATGCCATGTTGCTGTACAGTGTGCCTTGTGCTTTAAAATTCCACTATTATATAAAAGAAAAAGGGTGGCTAGAAAAAATGAGGGGACAATCATAATTTCCGATATTACAGTTTTGTGGAATAGGATTAGGAGAGCACTCAAATGTTGAATAACATTTTGGAATGTCTAGCATTTGACCACATAGCTGAAAACACTGTCTAAAACTTTTCGAGTGAGCATCTATGCAAGCATTTGTTTTATTTAAATTAGCGGTGTAACAGCACATCTGGTAATGCCCCCATAGAGTAACGTGTGGATTGCACACAAGGACCAGGGTTGGGAATGCTGTGCACCAGGCCTAGCTCAAATTGCACAGTTAAGTGTGTTTTAGGACAGAAGATTGCCCATTTTTTTGTCTATTAGAAAGTTCCACTGTGGTTATGTTCTGGAGCTCTGGCATGGGCCTAGCTTCTGGCTGACAGGTGAGTGTGAGCTTATGTGCGGGGAATCGAGGTTCTTACTGGCTGCCATATTCAAAGGCTGGATAAAAGTGATAGATAACAGTAGGTAATACCCGTTCTTACACCATTCCAAGCAGTTTGTGTGGTCATTTTTGCTCAGTTAGGGAGAGATACCTCACCAGAAGAGAGCGCACCATAGAGTAAAGATAAACGCAGTTGAATGGTTGCCGGGCCCATTACCCTTATTTATTTCATTTCTGTGCTCACTGAGCGTTCTCCCAGCCTAGAGGCTGCAGCAGGCTCAGTCATATCAGCTAGAACATGATGTTACTGACTCTGTCCCAGCCTCCCGCCTTTCTGTAAGTCTCTACATTTATGATAGGCCCTCCCGGCCTTTCTGTAAGTCTCTACGTTTATGATAGGCCAGATTACTTATGTCCTAGCACCATCACATTATTGCTGTTTCTACTTTAAATCCCCTGTTCCCAAAGCGCATTTTGAAGCGGGCCATCAAGGCGCTACACACTGCGCTGAGTTCAGAGCGGAGAGAAGGCGCGTTGACAGTTTTACCAGGGTGTGTTTGCTGCCCCCTGGCTGCTGCGGCGGTCCCTGCGCTCTAACCACATCTGTGAATGTCTCTTGCAGAGTTCAAAGCCGCCTTCGACATGTTCGACACAGATGGCGGCGGTGACATCAGCACCAAGGAGTTGGGGACAGTCATGAGGATGCTGGGCCAGACCCCAGACAAGGAAGAGTTGGACGCCATCATTGAGGAAGTAGACGAGGATGGTGAGTGCCTGTCCCTTCCGTCACCCGCACACTAGAGCGCTGCCTTACCTGTTGTCACAATGGCCGAGTCTGGCACTGGGAGCACGTGATTTACATTGCACATCTAGGTGCCCTGTATAAGGGGCTTTGTGGCTGAATAAAAGTGGTAACACTCGGTATTGTTCACCTGTGCGTGTGTGTGTGTGTGAGAGAGAGATACAGTAGGCAGACGTGTGGGTCGGAGTACCTTACATATGGCGGGCGGCTGGCTGGATGCGTGTTGTGTATTGTTACCTTATGGACATGGTAAGCTCCCAGGTATGTATCTGCACGTGGTGGCGTGTTCCAGACGTAAGCTTTAAATCAGGGTGGATATGGTGGGGGCTCCTTTAACATAGTGTATTGCTAGGGGCATTATGTTGTATATTGGGCCGCATTGTATGTGTGATTTCCTTAGGTCCCTATGTTCATGTCTAGCTCTGATAGTACTTGTTTTCTGGTGGGCATGTGCTGTGTGTGTGTGTGCAATCACAGCTGGTGGGGAGTGTTTTGTAATTTACAAGGATGTGCTGTGTGTGTGTGTGTGTGTGTGCAGTCACAGCTGGTGGGGAGTGTTGACGTGCAATTTGCAAGGATGTGTGTACTCTGGTTTGTATATTCCAGCCGTGACTGAATGCAGGCTGTATGTTTCCAAGTTGTAGGACTAGTGTTTTTTGTTATTAAGTGCAAAATGGTCCAACATGTGAGTTCCACCCGCCTTTCTCCCTCCAGGCAGCGGTACCATCGACTTCGAGGAGTTCTTGGTCATGATGGTGCGCCAGATGAAAGAGGATGCGCAGGGCAAAAGTGAGGAAGAGTTGGCAGAATGCTTCCGCATCTTCGACAAGTAAGTTAACGCCCCCCCTCGCGCCCCCGAGATTCCGGGTCACAGATGCCAACCTCTCTGACCATTGTCCTCTGCTGGCGGCTAGGGCCGGGCACCCAAACTCCTGGCAATGCCCTAGTAATTCTTTGATAATTTCTTCTCAGGGCGCCTGCTCTCACTATAATTATCATTTTGATTTGAGCTGATGAAAGGGCCCCTTATTTCAGTGATACCACGGATTGCCATTTTACCTGTCTCCATAGTTCCTTTTCCTCCTTCCATTCATTGGCTCTCCTCACACCCGTCCTCTACGTTTCCATTTTCTCATTCCCTTCTTTCATTTCACAAGCCTTCCTTCCTTCCTTCCTTCCTTCCTTCCTTCCTTCCTTCCTCCCTCCCTCCCTCCCTCCCTCCCTCCCTCCCTCCCTCCCTCCCTCCCTCCCTCCCTCCCTCCCTCCCTTCCTTCCTTCCTTCCTTCCTTCCTTCCTTCCTTCCTTCCTTCCTCCCTCCCTCCCTCCCTCCCTCCCTTCCTTCCTTCCTTCCTTCCTTCCTTCCTTCCTTCCTTCCTTATTTCCTTCTTTCCTTCTTTCCTTCTTTCCTTCTTTCCTTCTTTCCTTCTTCCATTCTTCCTGTCCCTCTCTTCCTTGTTCATTTTCTTTGTTCCCTCCCTCTCCTCTCGTTTTAAATCTGCCTCCTGCCCCCTCTCCTAGGAACGCTGATGGCTACATTGATGGAGAGGAACTGGGTGAGATCCTGCGCTCATCCGGGGAGGACATCACGGAAGAGGAGATTGAGGAACTGATGAAGGATGGAGACAAAAACAATGACGGCAAAATCGACTTTGATGGTAAGGAAAGCAATGTCTGTGCTTCTAATCATGCACCGAATGGTCATGCTCAACAACAGTCGCGGTTAGCTTTCTTTATCTCAGTCTCCGGAGGTGGTTGAGTGTCTCACAGGTGGGTGATGGATATGTCTGTCCTTGTTCTTTGGTCAAGAGAGGAGTGGCCAATCTTTCTGTAGTCTTGTGTTGGAGTACCACTGAGTGACCTAAATGTTGCACCCTAAAATTAATTAAAAAAAATATTGCCCCACCAGAGTTATAATAAAAAAATCCATGCTCTACTGCACCACATGTTTGTAAACAATATTTAGGACACAATATTTATGCCAGGGCGGTAGTTCTGTCTTTGATATTTTGACATACAACCCTACCCTAGTTAGTTGAGGTGTGGTTCGAATTGCAGGCACAATGGGATAATGGGGGATCTCTTATCACAGTAGTAGGGGGTGAGTTTGTTCTTTCATCCACGGTTCAGTGTGGAGCTTTTCTGTGCCATGAGTAAGAGATAAGTATCTGGTTGTTCTTGATCCCACAGTTGTGGTGACTTCTTTCCCCAAGCTACGCAGTGTGGGTGGGACTCAACGCACAATTCGGCCATTGGATTGTTCATGATACGTGGATGCGTTTTCCTTCAAGGTCATTGACCAAGTTAGCGCCTAATGTGTTTGTGTCATTTCCTTTGAGTGGTTGGTTGTTGTTCCCGTCCACAGTTAGGCCATGGATCCCTGTTCTCATGTCCTTGGTGTGTTCTTGCTGCATAGTCATTGCAGGGGCTGTTCTTATTGACTCCTTCAGGTGATGGGTTGGTGTCCACATACAACACTCAGAGGATGGGTGGGCCCATTCCTGTCCTGTGGTCCATTGGTGAATGGTTGATTCCCTGAATGAGTGTGGGTATTTTTTCATCACACGGTTCAGCAACTGGCATGTGTGTTTTTATTCCTGTAGTTATTTTGTGTATTGTTATATTTTGTCCTGTATCCCATACCTCTTTTCTCTATTCTGAAGCACATATAAAGTTTCATAGTGAACAGGTAGGAGAAGCAAGGGAAGCAATAAACTATGGTCCTCAGAAACGGAGACATCTCAACCTTCCAAAAGTGTCTCGCAATACCCAACTAGGGGCATATTTAAAAAGAAATGACACAGCTCACCAAGCAATTGAGCAGCGCCGCACTACATCATTTAAAAAATGCAGGGATGCACCTTATTCACAAGAACACGATTCACCCCTGTGTTTTCCCTGGCTTCTGCACTATAAAAGCTGCCTTGCGCCACCGCAGGCAGCCTTGCGCCATGGTGCAAGGGTGCCTGTGTTGCAGGGATGATTGTTTATGTGTCAGAACGCACACCAGTGGGTGTTGCTGTGGAACACCCACAGCAATACCCATTGAACGCCCCTTTGACACAGAAAACTGCACGAAAGGGTATGAAATGTACAATGCAGCATTAAGCCATGCGAAGTGGCTTAGCGCTGCATTGTAAATAGGGAGCAGGGAATTGCGCCACTGGAGCGTCGTTAAAAAATGACGCGCCGGTGGCACAATGCTTTTGTAAATATGCCCCCTAGTGCTTTTGTGACAGTATATGGGTCATGATTAAAAATAAATCTAATCAGTGGCGAATGAGAAGCTGACCAGAGAAGAGCATAGCTGTGAACACTGTTGATCACAATTGAATCCCTGGTTGTAGTGGTGACTCCTCTCTCCTTTCTTGCTTCTGCAGAGTTCCTGAAGATGATGGAAGGTGTGCAATAAGTGACCAGACATTCCTGTGCCAGGCCCTGCTGCTGCCGTCGCATCCCTGTACATTTCGAGACGTGCTGCATCTTTCACGACCCTTGCCAAGCGCCTACTTGCCTCCTTTTGCTCCTTGAAACAGTCCGTGAATGGACTTCTTTGGTGTAGACACAGCGTGTCCTCGAGATCCCTCCATTCTGGTTACCTCCTGACTGCCACCAGCGGCCTGCTCCACGAAGACAATTCCCTCTCTGTAGACACAGCCCATTCTTGAATGCCTCCCCATCTCCCTAGCATGGCCTGTTGCATGAAGACACTAAGAGAAGACCTGGCCTGTCCTTGAGGGACATCCTGGCTGCAGCCCACCGACTGCTCGTTGACACCACCGCTGGAATCTGCTCATTGCGGATGGCTCCACAGCATCCAGCGGGGCTACCAAGTTGCCTTTCAGCAGCCATTTCACTGTCTGTTTCAATCTCCTGTCCCACCTCTCGGTCGAGAAACCTTCGGTAACATTATTTATAATATTCAGATCTCATTAAACGGTGACCATTTTAAAGAAGTTGCTTGTTTCCTAGTATTTTCTTTGCAAAGGAAAGAAATTGTGGTTGCATGGGCTGCAACTGCTAGTGACCCAGTGAGATGAAAAAGTAATTTTTTTTGGAGGGGGGTGGGGGGGGGGGTTATATAGCGCAAACTCGACCCGAAGGTATCAGAGCACTTTACATGAGCACCAGTTGCCTTGCAGACAGACACATTCATTTTTTTGTTAGGCACGGGGGGGGGGAATAAGTGATTTGCCCAGAATCACAGGATATTGAGAGGCCAGTTCCCCAGCTTCGAGTTCGACAGCTCTAGCCATTAGGCCACATCCTCTCTGGTACTCTTGCTCTTACGTTCGATCATATAATCAATCTGTGGGATTCTCCCCAATCATCAGAGGGAGGAGAAAATACTTCTTGAGATAGGTATTGGGAATTAACGAGGCACTACATCCATACGAAGGAACATCTCAGGCCCTCTCAACACTAGACAACACGCGAAGAGCTGCCAGCGTTCAACATGTACCTGCGCTCAACGAGTTGTACATCCTCCCACAACGTACAGTGCGCTGTTCCTGTATAGCCAGCTTTACACTTTGCAAGTACCTCACAACCGACCCAACAGTACCAGAATATCATAACCAAAATATCTTCGGACAGAAGTATTGTGTAATAGTTCCCAGGTTTAGGAAAGTCAGGTGGGGGGGAGGGCATTCTCGCTTATTGGGGGGCTAACTTGTGGAATCTGCTTCCTCTCCCAATTTACACTCTGGAAGCCCACTCTTCATTCCATAAATCCCTGAAGACCTGGCTTTTTACCTGCTCCAATCTGTCACCTGCCGTAACCTTTTAGCTCTGCAACTCTTTAACATCTGATACACTGATTTCTGTCCCTGGGCTCTGTCCGCGCTTTACAAGTCTTATATTCATTCATTCATTCATTGTGCCTAAAAATTGCCCACCAAACTACAACCTCATTGGAGTTAATGATAGAAAATCTACACACAATAAGACAATATTTTTGTAAATGATATTTAAGACATGATATTTCTGTCAGACAATATTTTGCTAACAATATTCTGGCATTCATTACATCAGAGATCAACTGCTCAACTAAAACTCAGTTGGCATTACAGAGGTACGTTGCACAAATGTACGTACCCATGTTCCCGCGGTCTCAGAACAGTTGCACACCTGCCACATTTCTCTTTTCATAATTTATACCGGGTGCCAGAGTTGAATGTGTACCAAGGTGGGTACTAATAATGGCAGGATTACCGTAATGCCTCTTAAATATATGACCTAGCCGAAGTGAAGGCCCATCTATGGAAAGTGAGATGGCTGGTGCAAGGGAAGGTTGGGAAAGGACGAATACATGGATGTATTAGGGCATAAGAAAGAAAATAGGCATGTGTGGAACAATACCAAGCTGCCTGCATGATGTCTGAATGAGGGTAAGTTGTAGACGCGATAAGATTGAAGAGGGTGAAGCCAACTGAATGTGGGACATTTTGGGGTGTTGGAAGAAGTAATGGGTAGATCTACGAGACAGATGTGGCGGTGGTCCTGTGTATTGAGTGACTACTGCATAGATCAGGGTCTGGGCAGAACAGAAGGAGAGACCGGGCAGATATTGTAACCAGTGAGCAGCTGCCAGTGGTTTGAGGTAGAAATCATGGAGATGAAGGTAAAGAGCCCCAATCTGCTTTTAAAATTAAAACCATGTGATTGCAGCAAAGCAATGAATCTTGAAAGGAAAACTATGGAGTTGGAATGACGTGGGACACGGTGGAAGAGCGGAGGCACAAGTTGTATATCTTGGTATAGCCGGGTCTGGTGGCTTAGTGGACTAATGCGTCCATTGTAGGTGCCTGTGTGCTACCTCATGGGGTAAACCACATTTACAACGCAACTTTTACATCGCAGAGCCTTTACAACGCAACCATTACAACGCAAACTATTACAACGCATTGCTCTGGGGGCGCTCTAGGATAGGGAATAGGTTAATTTACTATCCAATAACCTTCCCTAGTGTCTACGGGGACTGGAGTTGGAATAGTAAATTAAACTATTCACTATCCAGCACCCCAAAGCACTATGCGTTGTAATGGACTGCGTTGTAATACTTGAATTGTAAAGGCATGCGATGTAAAAGCATGCGTTGTAATGTCATACATCCACCTCATGGTCACAGATTCAAATCCCGGCGTGGTCCACTCAGCCTTTCATCCATCTGAGGTCGATAAAATGAGTACCATTGAGTTGGTTAACAATAAACACCTGTTATTCAGCACCTTGATACCCTTGAGTGATACATGCACTAGACAAATACGTGTGTTATGTTATAGTTGATGGTTGGGCAGTACATGTCCATCTCGTGTTGGATGGCAACAAGTCTTTTGGCAACACAAGCAGGGAGGTGAGTCTGTTTCTTTGAAAAGAAGACCTGGGTGCAATCAGGAAGTCAATGTTAGGAGAAAGAGTAGATAAAGTCTCTTAGAGAAGCCACGTAGAAGGAAGAGGAGAACAATAACAGAGCCTTGGGGACACAGGCTGGTCATGTAGTTGGTGCAGAGATAATGGAGTGCAATGAAATACAGTAGAATAACTCAGCCAAGGAGAAGCATAGCCAAGTGGAGTAAGTACCAGGATGACATTTGGTGATTTACCTCTGAGGATCTCTTGGCCACAATATTACTGCTTGGCAGTTCGGGCTGGACTGTTCCCATGAGGCACAGGGCCAGACTGATTTGCATATGGCCATGTCTGAACTGGGGTGGCAGAGTGGGCTAAAGAGCGGTGATGGATTAAACCCAGATCTGTTGACTGGGTGGGAGTGTTTGATTGGTTCAGATTCTCCGTCCATCACCACCCCCTTTTGTAGCACAATATTACTTCATCACCGCCTTCACTTTCACACACGTTATTTTTTCATGAGCACTAACACCATACACCTTTACTTTAATATGACGCTTGCACCCAAAGTAGCTAAGACTAAAGTTAAAATAGTGAATCAGTTCAGTGGAAGAAAATAAAGGTTAAAGTCGTAGTATGGGAAAGTAAATCTGTCCAAGCATCGGCATAGGGAATGAAAAGTGTTGATTCAATGGTAGGGGTGTGTGACGGGAGGTGAAGTGATGACATGAATCCATCAGGAATATTTTGTGGCTAATACAAAGGTGGCTAAGACATCAATGAGGATAAAAATGGAAGAGAGATATTTTAGGTGGGCAGAGGGTGTGATGTCACAGCATAACAACAGTAGAGTGCATTGGCTGGAAACACGAATGCTTGGATTGCAGACATTATTATTGGGAGATCACCAAAGGACAGAGCCACAACCCATCATTTCAGCTCAATTTCTTTTAAAATTGCCATGAGCCCTTGCCACCAGCACTGCCTGAGGGCACCCACCAAATTTACAAGATATGCATTGAGTTGTTACTTAAAAAGTGCATCAAATGTCCACAGACATCTTCACACTAAACTGACTAACAACATCAGAAAAGATATGAAGATATTCAACAAAATAGATACATTTTAAGAACCGTCCCAAAAATAAAAATGCTCCTCTATTTTGTGTAGGTCAATACTGGGTACATTATAAACAGAGGAAGCAACAAAAGAGAATGAACTGTATGACAAGTTATCCTGCCATATTCTGAACATCTTTAAGCTTGTAAATTGCTGATACCGAAAGGGCAATGCAGCAAGCATTAGCCAATCTAGAAATGATGGTAGCATCATTGGAGGTAAGAGGACGACGCAAATACACCAGCAGGATGCAACGGGTGTAAACATCATAATTGTAATCCTGTCTGATGGAGTTCAATACAGTTGCCTGGGCAATCTCAGTGCTTAAACCAGGTTTTAAACTCATCTGACTAGCATCTAGTAACTGTCGCTCTTCAAGATGTTTAGAAAGCCAGTGAGCAAGATCTTAGCATCAATTTTAAGGAGAAATATGAGCCTATAGTTAGCTTCTACCCTGGGATCCAAGTTTGACTACTTGAAAAGGGGCTTGAAAACCCTTTATTCCATCCACTAGCAACTGTGACAGGTCTATAGTATAAAGATGAAAGCAGGTGTAGCAATTTTAAAGCTCAGACTTAAGGGTAAAGAAAGATGAACCTTCTCCTCTTCCTTAATCATTGGGAGAGCTGCTACAGGAGTTACAAGATGTGAGAAGGCTTTTAATTACCATAAACAACTTGGGAGGGGGAATAGTCATTTTGGGGCATATGTATCATTGAAATTCGCATTCGCAAAGGCCAAAATTCACAGAATTTCGGCCTTTGCGAATGCGAATTCTCAATATGGTATGTATTAAACAAATGTAGTTCAAAATAAGGAATCGCACAATTTGCTATTCCTTATTTTGCGATTGCATTTAAGGAATCGCAAAATTTGCGATTCCTTAAATGCAATGTATGATGAAAAAAATATTGCTAATTGTCCCTAAGGAATCGCAAATTACCACCAACTTCAAGTTGGTGGTAAGTTGCGAATTCCTTTTAAAAAGCATTTTATTTAAAAACAAAAGGTGCCATGTGACGCTCATACATGCCCTTAGGGCATGTATGTGCGCCATATGCGCACACATGTCATTTTCAGGGGTGCAAAGAGTGTCCTTTGGACACCCCTGCACCCTTGAAAATATTCTCAATTTACGATTAGCTAATTGCTAATCACACATTTCCCCTTCATTCCTATGGGCCTCCTGGCCCATAGAAATGAATGGGAAATGATTCCTTAAATTAAGGAATATTAAGAAATCGCTAAAAAGAAGCTGATTTCTACATACATACCATTTTGCGATTCCTAAATAGCGATTCCTTAAAAATCGCTATTTAGGAATCGCAAAACGGAATGTTGATACATATCGCCCTTTGACACAGGGCAGATTGGTGAGATTGGAGACTGTCTGAAACAGAACCTGTGAGGAGTTGGAGGCCTGAGGAATAGAATTTCAAAAAGAGGCATTGATAGCATTAAGAGACAATATGTAACGCCTGAGTTGGTGACATTTATGTGGGTCTTTCAAAGTCTGGTGTATGTGTGTGTACTCACAAGGTTGTAGTTTGCTAAATGCAAAATTGTATACATTTTGCATACCAAGCTGGAGGGGTTGCAGCCCTGTTTTTCTTCCCCTCTCCTTATCCGGATGCTCCTAAACTACCTCCAGCCTGTCCTACTCTCTAAAGAATTATGCTTTGCTATTTTTTTTAATTTTTTTTTTTCAAGTTCAACTTTATTCGGATTCCAAAAAATCCATAAAAGCACATCACAAATTTACAGCAAACTTGATAAAATTAGTTCCATATTACTCAATTTGCTATTTATCAAACCGTTTTTGGTATTTTCTTTACCACTATGGACCTAAATCTGGCAGTTTCAAAGGCAGAGGTGAAACTGAGCCCTTCATTTGGAGAATGGTGGATCTGGAGCACCACCACAACTCTGCAGTGCTTCCGCCCCACCAGACTAGCTGTTCCCCCTCTGCCTCGAGTTGGCGGAAGAGTGATGGTTACACTGGTGGAGTCTCTGCTGTTTCTCCATGTGTAACCTCTGACCTGGCGGCCAATCGGCCTAGGTGCTGCTAAGTCACAGTGATTGCCGTCCCACCCTATTGAGGGCAGTGGTACCATCATTCGTTTTCCCTGCTCGAGGCATTGTAGGTACAGGCAGGAAAAATAAAATGGTTATTAGCCTCCTCACGCTTGGGAAATCTCCCTGTGTATTTAGCCACTTGTGTTGTGTATTGAGAAAACACACTTCCTCTTAGATAGCTTATGTTCTCAATACAAAGAGGCTTTGCTAGTGGTTGCTTTAAAAATAGAACCACCTAAAAATTGTGCAAGGAGTTGTGGTGTAAGTGTGATGGGTGTGGAGGGTGAAGGAAGGAGGGGAGAATGTTATCTGGTATAGGAGAGCATGTAATGCTCCACCGTGCCTTCTCTGAGGTTCAGGCAGGGGTCTGGGATACAATGCAGCCTTTTCTCACTGGGATTTTACCTGCTGGATGCTCCAGCCAGGAAAATGTGGTAGACTGACCCTGAACCCAGTAAATCCAGGTGAAGGAACACTTGACCCCTTTTTATTATCCCCCTTTAAATTTACAGCTGGGTCTGGTGGCTTAGTGTACTAATGCATCCACTGCAAGGACCTGTGTTTGTCCTTATGGTCACAGGTTCAAATCCTGGCAGATCTACTCAGCTGCTCATCCTTCTGAGGTCAGTAAAGTGAGTACCATTGAGTTGGGTAACAATAACCCATCTGTTAGTCAACGCCAAGATGCCCATGGGTGAACATGTGCTTTATAAATACACATTATGGTTTGTTAATTGGCAGAATGGAATTCCACATTGGCACACCGTTGCTTAATGGCGTAAGGTTGAAAATCTGATGAAAAGCATAGGTTTCGTACCGGGAAGGGATTCTTCCATTTCAAAAACTATGCTTTAATGCTTTTCCCCCTTTGCACATGTGTTCAACAGTGCAGCACATGTGCAAAGGTGGAAAAATGTGGTGACTTTTTAAAGTTGATCCGCTGTTGCAACTACCCTGAGGAGCATAGTTCCCTCTAAAGTGCACGCCTGAGCAGTTGCGCACACTTAGGTTCCTCTCCATGCAGAGATCTACAAACACCACTCACCATAAAGAATTCCTCTGCATTTTTAAAGTGCTTAATTGGAGCCTTTGTAATGCTGCTGTAGTGATTAATCTGTGCTTCTTTTTTTTTATTTCAGTAGAATTTTATTGAAAATTATATTTACATGGTACAGAGGATATACAGGATATACATGGGAGATAACTGAGACAAGGGAGAGGGGGCCCCCGGGGGGGTGTGTGGGGCGGGGGCGTTAGGTAGTGATTTGCCGCCGTTTGTGCACTTTATTCTCACTTCTTCTTCTGTTCTTTTTGGCATACCTCCTTCCTCCTTGCTGAATTGTCCAATTGTCTTCCGTTCCCCCGGTGGCGTAGAGAGAGAGGTATAGAGAAAGAGAGTAGTGAGAGTAGAGAGTAGAGAGTAGAGAGGCCCGGTTAGTTAGCAGAGTAGGCGATCATAGTAGTCTATTCAGTGGCGTCTCATCTTGCTTGGGGCTTGTTTCCCTGTTGTCTGTCTGGCGTTCAGGGTGGCTTGTGTGAGGACAGGTAGTTGTACAGCGAGAGCCACATTTCACTTTTCTTCCCTGCGCTTGGTACATTGTTGGATGTCATGTTGTAAGCCCCCCGCAGGAAGATGACCCAGTTAAACCATGCTTTGAAGGTGGTTTTCGCTGTGTCTTTCCAGCTTGTTAAGACCGTCTTGACCGCGGCTGTGAGCAGGAGGTCAGTCAGGTCTCTGTCCGTATCGGATCTTATGGAAGGGTCGGTGTATCCCAGTGCTAGATGGTGGAAGTCAAGTGCTAGGGTGGCCCCTGTGACATCGTTTACCAGTGTGTTAACCGAGTCCCAAAATTTCCTGACCTTGATGCAGTGGAAAAGGAGGTGTGCCAGGTCCCCTTTCTGATTGTTGCAGTTCCAGCCGGAGTCGTTTTCTCTAATACCCATGGCCGCTAGTCTGGCTGGGGTCCAGTAGGCCTTGTGTAACAGCCAGAATTTTGTCTGATCTAGTGTTGTTGTCACCTTCCTTCTTGATGTGGATGACCAGAGGTCTGCGTTCTCCTTGTCAGTTAGTTCCCTCCCTGCCACTGTTCCCCAATGGGCTGTGATTTTTTTGTTAAGTTTAGAGGTAGTGGGGCACAGCGTAGTAGTGAACGGAGGCACGTCAGAACTCTTAAATCTTGAACGAGGAACGAGGCAGGGATGCCCGCTCTCACCAGCCCTCTTCCTACTGGCCATAGAGCCCCTTCTGAGCATGATATGGGCTAACCCAGACATAAAAGGGATACCCATAGAAGGAGAGACCTTCAAATTAGCAGCATACGCTGACGACGTCCTCATTGTAACAGAGGACCCAGAAAGATCCATTGCGGCCCTAATGGACACTATAGATCAATACGCCCAGGTATCAGGATATAAACTGAACAGGGAAAAATCGGAGTGCAAACCACTAAATATCCACACCAACAAGACGATGCTCGGGTCCTCTGGACTGACCTGGCAAAGGAAAGCCATCAAATACTTGGACCTGCTCTTCGAGAGAGACCTGCACACCACATTAAACCAGAACGAACAAGCCATCCTAAACAAAATCAAGGAGAAACTAGAGGGGTGGTCTCCAAAATTTACTACATGGTGGGGGAGGATAGAAACAATCAAAATGATGGTAACCCCAATGGTCAACTACTTGCTCAGCATGTTACCACTGACCAGTACAACAGACTTCCTCAAAAAATGAGACAAGCTGATCAACACATTCCTCTGGAGAGGGAAGAAGCCCAGAATCAGCCTTCAAAAACTCAGACTGCCCAAGACACTAGGAGGCCTTAACCTGACAATTTTTCAGCTTTTCCAAACAGCATGCATAGCAAAACAGGGCCTGGACTGGCTAACGCCAAAGAAGGACTACACCCCTGCCTGGCTCTCTCTGGAAAAGAGAATTCTGGGAGGGATGGAACCCGTGGCCTTACTCACAGCAACGAAACACCCCGCAATAGAACAAAACCCAATACTAAGGAACACAAGGCGAGCCCTACTAAGAATAGATAAGCTACTAGACACCAGCATCAGGCAGACGCAACTAGAATCCCTCTGGCACAACCCTAAAATAAAATACAGGAACAACACACTAGACATGCCCACTTGGTACAGACACGGCATAACCACGGTAAGCCAGCTACAGCATAAGGGAACCCAAGCCACCTTCGACACACTCAAGGAACAACACAAGTTTGAAAGTGCAGATCTTTATAACTTCCTAAAGATAAGAGTAGCAATCACCAAAGCAAACATAACTGTTCACACACCCTCAATACTGCAATATGCCACGAGCCTAAACATTACAGGACACCGATTAATCTGTGCTTCTAAATGCATTTTTAAAGACGTGATTTGCCTTTAAAAATGCTAATCGAAAGGCAGTCCTCAGAGCCTTCACTGCAGCCAAGAGTCCAATCTGCCCAGTACCTTGGGAATTGTGGCAGTTCCGAGACATTAGCATACTTTGGAAATTGTGGCACACATTGCTCATTCAGGTGTCGGCCATCAGTGACGTCCCAGAGCCTGAAAATATATAAAAAAATAAAGGCCATCAGTTTTGGACGCAGATAGTTTTAAAACTCGCCAGCTGACATGGCTGTGGATTTAAACTGCTGAAACTCCTCTTGTTTTAAAGGGCAACATTGATAGAAATTGTGCAGCAGGTGCAGTGGTGCCAGGGCCCAGGTCTGCAGGGCACCCTCCGGATGCTCCTAAGTTAGAGTGTGATTCAAAACTCCTCTCATTTTCACTGGTGTATACTTTCATACTTTCAAAAATAAGTACAAATAATCCTCACAGTCATACTACTTAGGTAATTCTCTTTTCAGGGTATTTTATCCAACGTAAGGGATAGGTTACAAAGAGGAGTACTACATTCCTATTTACTTATAGTCAGGACCACTGGAATTATGTGGTCAGAGAGGACCAAATTATGTGGCCGGGTGGACTAATTTATGCGGCAAGGAAAGACAAGTTATGCTGCACAATGCAGCACATTTTGTGATAGTATTGTTTTTCTTATTTTTGTCATTTTTGAACAGGTTAACAATGTCTGGACAATGGGATGACTTCATTAGTACCTGCTTAATACCCAAATACAGCAATAATCAAAAGAAAGGGGGGCAGTCAACCGTAGGAAATGGCCGTCCACTGTATGATAACACGTTATGTTATGTGAATTTGTAGAGCACGGCTAATAACCTGTGAGGGTATCCAAGCGCTGAGGATGTGTCGCCACTATTTTACTAACTTATGATCTGTTCCAGCTAGAAACAAAAATGTTTTTGTTAAAATCTACAGATTATGTAGCAGATGACGTATTATGTGGCAAATGCGGAAATCCACACATGTTTAGAAAATGCTGCATCTGCAAAATTGCATAATTCCAGTGGCCTTGCTTATAGTCTGTAAATGTTTAGAAAAACTGCAAGTACCAGAATCCTTTTCAGCGGTCTTTGTAATTTGTTAATGCAGTTTACAACTGTGAGAGAGAATCAACAGACGTTTTTATTCATAATTGTAATTTTATAACTATGCACCCTGGTAATCAGCTTTTACGCGCTGTGCCGGTTATGGTGTGAAGCCAAAGGAAAACACTATAGCCCTAGTTGGTTGCACTGGGAAAAGTTATGTCCGATGCCATTCGTACGATCTATTTCCTAGAAAAAGTTATGATAAAGGCAGTAGGCCCGGCTTGATTATTGTGAAACGTCTTTGTTAAAACCAGAAGGCCTATAATGAGGGATTGTTATAATACTGTGCTAAAACCTGTAGGCAGGCATTTACTTACAAAGAATGTAGCACAAATTGCCATAGTGGCCAAGGGTTTTGTTGTTGGTGACTGACTCGGCCAAACTGTGGAGATAAAAAATTTGCACTATGATGTACTTGTTAGGGATTTTTAAAAATTTTTTTTAGACAACTGTATATTTGTATTTTTGCAATTTTATTGACGGTTGCCTTGTAGGAAAGCTTATGCTTAATACAGATGGCCTGCCCTAGGTACAGTGATGAGCCAATGACAAAAGCTACAGAACTGATTGCGTCATTCTGAAAAAAGGTTAATCATATGCCATAAGTCTGTTCTATCTCTTATGAAAAGATATGATACAGGCAGCAGACCTGATTTATTTATTATGAAATACAGCAGTTAAAGCCAATAGGCCTTTAAGAGTGGATTTGTATTACAACCCGTTAAAGCCTGTAGATGTATTTGGTTACATGCAATCTCAAAGACTAGTTTTAGGGCAAGAACTTTTGTGTCTGTTACCCCTTCAACAAGTGTAAGGGGTACAAGATTTTCACTGTAATAAGTCATCCTGGAATCTTTTTGGAAGGTCTGATAGGCTGAGTTGTCTGCCAGGATCATGTAATAAAAACATTCATACACTGACATATATACCCATGGTATATATACCACTTCAGTTATTGACTCTCTTTGTGAGTGATTTTTTTCTGATCACTTGTGCACATCCGTCTGATGAATAGTGCACTGTACTACCAAGACTGGCGGGCCAGTCCTTTAGTTTTCCATTTTCTAGTTGCAGGTTCCTTTTCATTTCTTTCCATCTCCTCATCTTGTTTTCCTATTTGATGCAAGCTACACCTCCAAAGACAGGCTAGCTGGCTGCTTGCTTGCTGCTCACTTCATCTGCAAAGTACCGCAACATGCACAGTTGCTTAATCTAAACCAGCAGACCACCCTGGAAGGATATTGTCCATAGGGTATCATTGTTTTTACCATTGCAAGATGGCCAACATGTTGGTTCTAAATGTGGAAGTCAGATGGAACTATAAAATTATACAGTATGTACAGTACCATTGTAGACTGCCCTCGGCTGCTTTGCTTAATTTTGTTATTGCAAGCATAGGTATGCCATTTTTAGGCAATAGCATGTTTTCTTTTGTAATGCTTATCATTCATCTTGCTTATGCTGCTGAGTTTGTGCATGCATTTTATTCTGGTTCTGTAAATGGGTGAATGTAAGAGTGAGTCAGTGATGACTGGATTTCGTGAATGCAAGGATGAGTAACAGAATGCATGTATGATGGCGTATTCTGTGCCTAAACCCATCAATGACTAAGGGGGCACTCACAGTTGTAAGCCAGACATTTTGACCTTCGATGATCAGTCCACGGACCGGGACGCTTTGGTACACTTCGCCACGCAGAATAGCTCTAGCCACTGGCAAATGACCGATTAAGGCTCTACGAATAAACAGGAGGCACTTTCCCTGTGTTGTACTATGTGGATAGAGGGGTACACACCGAATATATAATTTTAAAAATACCAGATTGTAATAACATAGAGATTATAAGGTGGCTGTCGCTTGTCTGTTCTGAAAAACGCCAATTGAGCCCTGAAGAAGTCACGGATGTGACGAAACGCGTTGGCGACAAGCAATTCTGTAATTTTAACAATTTGAAGCACTGAATAAAGAAAAAATTTGAACATCTTCAATCAAGCTCTTTTTTGTGATATTCTTATTTGTGGGAAGTTTTTTATGAACACCAATTACTCATGTGAACTATAGAATTGTGATAATACAGTACTTGTGGATACACCTTGGTGCGGGTCATTTTTTTCCGTCACATTTTGACCTTGTAAATGCTTGTTAACAACCTTTAATTGGTAGCTCGCCAATTTTCCTTGTTGGACATCTGATCACTCAGTTGAGCACACGCACTAGAAATGTGTGCACCAACCATTCTGTTGCCGCACACAAGGAAGAAAAATTAAAAGGAACATTTCTGAGGAGGTGTGCGTTTTTGACACAAATCCTTGCCTACCAATGGGAGTAGATAGAGATTTGACACAAAACCTATTAGTGATTGTGAGGGAACGTAGCTATACTATCCACAGTATGCCCCCTTGAAGCACAGTAGTGCATAGACCTACTTTCTGTTACTTTAGGCAATTATCCAATGCAAATCATGATTTGCATTCTAAAGTAAATCTCACCAGAGCAGTTTGCGCTGGGGTTGCCTCGCTTTTGTGACACAAACCAGGCGCAGCGTTAGTAAATATTTTTATTTTTTATTTTTTGTGGCAGCCTATCTTATAGTGTGTGTAATACCATTTTTTAATAATGACTTGCATATTCACAGTGCTTTCGTGTGAGGATGGGACGTCATATCACTACAAATACTCAATTCACTATTCCCGAGTGCACCAGCCAAAATTCATTTCTGTGACTGGTTACACACACAGACATCTGCAGCGATCGCTTTAACCAACTAAGTTGTCATAATGTAAAATAATCAATTTCCCATGTATTACTTTAACACAGTCCCCATGCTTTTTTGAGGATCTCCAGCCTGTGGATTATCGGCAAAATATTTTGTGTGAGTCTGTCGCTGAGGCCAAATCTCCAGGGCAGACCAGCAGGCATTGGCCAAAGAATTATGGCCCAGAATTTTAATAAAGACACGCAACGCTGCGCAGCACCAAAGAGGCTGCGCTGCATTGTGTGACAGGGAGGGAGCAGGAGAGAACCATATCTAGAGAGATTTCACTCTCTCCTACCCTCTCCCTAGCCCCAGCATTGATTTCAGCTGCTGTGTGCCAGGCGCACACATTAGTGCCATATCGCTAGGTTGAGTGCCTGAGTCTAACATCGTTTTTGTACAGGAAGGGTACTCTTCCTGTACACAATACTATGCCTAGACAAGTTTAAACACTTTACCTACTTTGTATATGTCCTGCACAGTGTAGCAAACTTGGAAAGTCAGAAAAGATATGAGACATAAAAACATTTCTCCTGTTAATGCCCCCTTTGAAGTGGCATTAACTTTTGGTGCTAAACCATGTCTACAATTGTTTGTAGATATGGTTTTGTGTCAAAAGGCATGGGTGGGAGCACAGGAACGCCCATGTACCACCCCTTGGTGCTAAGTAACGCAAAGCAGTTCTTCGTGCTGCTTTGCGTTACTTTTAGGGTACTTTCCGGCTCAATACAAGTTTTACGCTGGAAAGTAAATTAGGGGGAAAAAGTCTTTGTTGGTCAGCGTCACTTTTGTGACGCTAACCCAGCACAAAATGGTTGTAAATCCACCCCTATGTGTGTCCTGTAAGCTGCAGCAGCCCATACACACAATGGAGTAGAAGGGGTGTTGAAGCTCTTTTAGCTCAATAGACATTGTAGGCCTGGCCAGCTTTAACGCTTGCTTTTGATGACCGGACCTTATTATTCATCAGCAGACTTTGACCAAGAACAAAAGAGAGAAAGGCAGAAAAGGGAGAAACAAAGCAGGAGAAGAAATATAGGAAAACAGGGACAAAGGAAGGAAGGAGGGATGAGAAAGTTCCCTCTTGAGTGAGATAAAGAGTCAAAAAGTGTAGTTTAGAGGAGGAAAGAGACATGATGTGGAAAGAAGATTGGGTAGCCTTGGTATTTAGAAACCATGCCAGTTGACAATACCTGCCGGGGGCTTATAAGAAAGAGGGTTAAGCCATGCACCCATTTCTTTACCAAATCAAGCACTTCCTGAATTTACATCGATCCGACAAATCTCAGATATGTGATATAGATGGTTATCAAGAACTCCCAACCACATTTACTATCAAGATACACTATGCACATAAATATAGGAAGACAGGCACTTCAAGCGTGGAATGGACATCTGTTCACCCTTTTGGTATGAAATATATGCCAAAGTCTCATACACAAAATACTGTACAAAGAGTCCTTGCAGCAGCTGCTAAATCTTTGCCACCTCACAGAAGCAAAATACACCATCTTGACTGATTTGCATATCGTTGGGTCCAAACTGATGTGGCGTGGTGGGTGAAAAATGATGGACTGGGATGCGGCCCGAGCGATTGCCAGTGGCTGAGGTTAAGCCATGCATTCCAACCATCACATTGTTTTTGATTACCTAAGTGTGATGGCTATGCCCAGACATGGGCCCGATGCTCCCTGTGCCACTGGAACCAAGCTATATCTGGCTGATGAGCCCTTTAAGGGCGGAACCAGTCTTGGGTTGCTTGTGTTCTGGTTCTGGGAGGACCTGATCTGGCAGTTCAAGTAGGACTGTTCTCATTGTAGCAGGGTTAAGACTCATTTTCTTATGGCTGGGTCCAAACTGAAGTTGCATGATGAGTGAAAAAAATTTACTTGGATGGGGCTCGAGTGATTGCAAGTGGCTGAGATTAAGTCAAGTCTGCCATCCTTCACTATGTTTTTGATTCCCTCGCTTAGGTCATGAGCACATTTTGGCAGACTAGTGGATTCCTTTAATCGAAGGTGCAGCTCCTGAGTGAATTTAGGGGCATATTTTGAGGATGTGGTGCAGCGCAGCAACTCACCTTGCTGTACTGCGTTAGATCGCAGGGAAAGGGCAGGAATGTGCCGTACTTGAAAGTATACAGTGCATTCCTGTCCTTGTCCCTGCAATGGCACTGTTTTAGCCACCAAGTGCCAACGCAGGCATCCGTGCACCATGGTGTATGGGTGCTTGTGTTGCATGCAGGATTGTTTTGTGCAGGAATGGGCCCCTTCCTGCACAAAAACAATCCTGAGAGGCATGTTCCTCTATCTATGTGTGCTGCAATCTGCAGCACACATAGAAAGAGGAAGTAATGAGGACAAATAGATATTTCTCCTTGCTTTGCCTCCCTTGGTAAGGCGTATCTTTTTTGCGCATTCCCAGGTTTACCAGTTTTGGTAAATCTGGAATTGCTCAAACTCCATGGGACTTAAGTGGAAACACCTATACAATGCTGATGGAATACTTAACCAGGGAAGAGTAAGGCAATGTAGCGATTTGCCCTGCATTACGTTACTCCAGACTTATAAAGCCACTTATGGCCTCGCAAGGTGGCCTTGCGTGACTTCATAAACCTGATTTTTTAGTTGCTTTGTGCTTGCACCTCGTTGTAATATGCAAGTGCGATGCAACAGAGCTCAAAAGTATGCCCCATAGTTTTTTTGACACAAACTCTCACAGCAAGAAAATTAAAACACAATGCAGTGGCCTCATTTATGGAGCCGCCCCAAAATTCAGGAATATCGGTTTTAACCAAGATTAGAGCTAATCTTCCTGACCCTCACTGCACCTGATCATGATGGATCACCATGGTGCTTGACTTTAGGTATGTCCTAAAGCATTCACTCACTAGTCATGCACCCTATGTAGACATCCGAGGAGATTCATGTCCCACCAAAGACTCGCTGTGGCCATGGGTGCCGACTAACGGTTTCTTGTTCAAGTGACAAAAAATGGAGTTGCGCCTGTCTGTATCAGGATCAGGAACGAGTTAGGAAAAATGTGCCGCACACCAAACATAAGTGTCCGCGACTAACAGCAATATGTATAGACCTATTGTTCATGCTCATTTATTATGGTTATTTGGAAAATGACCCTCAAACGAGATATAAGGAAGTGGCCGTTATCAATCTCAGAAGCTCTTGCAAGCAAACAGTTATATTAAAATGGTGGCTTGGTGTGGTGGCTTAGTGGCTGTAGGGTCCTATGTTCGACCTCATGGCCACACGTTCAAATCCTGGTGGGTCCACTCAGCTTTTCATTCCACTGAGGTCGATAAAAAATGAGTACCATTGAGTTGGGTAACAATAAACATCTGATATTCAGTGCCAAGATGCCCTTGGGTGAATGTGCACTTTGCAAATACTCATGCTAGGTTACAAATATACGTTATGTATAAAGAACAGAAGCCACCACGTAACTCATCCAGTAATCCTGGACACTGTTGCAACACGTGTATGTATAGTGATTCATCAAGAAGCAATATATTTATAGTGATTAATGCAGATCGTCTAATAAAATAAAGGTAACATGCAGCCAAGGCTGGCTTTAGCGCTGGTGACACCCCGTGCAACAATCTTTTTGGTGTCCCTCCCATTACCTCCTTCTCCACGGATTAACTCACTTCCACTCTCCAACAGTGCCCCCATCTCTCCATCACCCCTCCCTCAACTGCATTTTATTTGTTTTATAGTGCTACTCATACCAGTGCACTATACATCACACATATTGTACAGAGACAATTAATATTATATGTTTAAATCAGTCTATAGGAAATTCTATATAAAACAATAGGAATTACATGTCATCCATACTAGTAGGCAGAATATTTTAAGTGTTTATTCTGGAGCAACACCACACCAGCTCAGTTTTTAAAACGTACCACAGTGGTTGGGGTTGATTTTATTAACCTCTTCGACGCTCATGACTGGCCCGGCTCGTCATGAGTCACAGTGGAGCTGTGCTCATGACGAGCTGGGCTTATCATAACGGCTGCGCACCGCCCATGCACGATTAATTTCCCACCTGTGCGGGAAAATTAATCAGTGGGCGGGGTTGTGACGAGCCCAGCTCATTATGAGCACAGCTCCACTGTGACTCATGACGAGCCCAGCACCGCAGCGCCATGCTCAACCCCCCCCGCCCTCCCCCGCATCGTGGCGGAATTACCCCAGCAGCGAAGGGGCAAATAAGAATGTATTGCTACCTCAATTAAACCTTTTTTAGTAACATTAGGATACTGAAACTCCTGGAAAAACCATAACATTCTAACCTGTACCATGCAGTTTGCATGCAGCTCTTTAATGACAGTTCTTAGGTCACTGTGCTATATTACAATTGTAGCTTATGTACTGCAAGTCACAAAAGCATATCTGTGACAAAAGCAATAACCCACTGAGCTATCCACATAAAATACGGTTCTCTGATCTGCATGGTACACATTCTTTGCAGCAGACATAATAATCCACTGTGCTACTTTATGATTTAAAAAAAGCCGCTGGACAAAACTCAGATTTCTGTCTAGCAGGAACATTAATCATCAGCGTTATCTTGACATTTTTGTTTCCTGAAAACTGCTGGACACACATGGAACTCTGCAGCAGGTGCTTTTAAACCCATATGTTATTTCTAAACCAGCACCCCCGAGTTCAGCGCCACATGCGGCTACACTGGCCGCGCCACGCTAAAATCAGCCCTGCATGAAGCTTCAAGCAGTAACTTGCTCCAGATGCCCACTGGAGAACATTTTATTTTTGGGTTTACCTCAGGCATACCAATTGATAACATAAATGATTTTTCCCTACTTATCCTCTGCCCTCTGGACACTTTGAGCCCTTGCATACTACCTCGATAGTCCTCCGGACCTACTCATAATTTGCTCCTATTAATTCTCTTGTCCTGATGATGTCCCTTGAGTAATTACTAAGTCGAAACATCGTCGACTTACACAACAGTAAGACTAGGAATTTTATGGCTAGACTGGTCACCTGGAAAGACTTTTGACCAAACCACCCCACTGTTCATTCACATCTGGTCTTATGTCATTCTGTCATAGTCACACCTTTTTGAATTGTACCAATGTCACTATGTGATCACTCTGAGTACATAACGCTTTACTGGATGCTACATGTAAAAGCAGTTTTATAATGCAAATACTCTTTTTTACATATATTACTTTAAGCTGCATGTTTATTTTACTAGACCATCAGCATTAATCGCTACAAATATTTTTTTTCCTAACAATTCACTATGCTTTTTTTAACACATTGAATCTGATCACAGCCTCTTTGAAGCATCACACCTATTGCAGCAGTTCTGTGAGTTTCGCTCCCATGATGCACCCAAAGTATGCTACCCCAGTCACAACACTTTAAGGATCACACTGCTGCAAGCACACTAGAAAACAAAGTGCAGGCCGTCACCGCACCCACCATGAAGACCTCCCCTTTGCCACAGAACTCTAGGGACCATATTATCAAGAACGGGCGTAACATTATCGCCGCTTTAGCGGCAGGAAACTGCTGCAAAAGCGGCGATAAGGGGCTTGATAATATGCCCTAGAGAATTCCAATAGAAGCCCAGGTTTGATGTCCTTCACACCAGAACCTTGGCTTCTATTGGAATTCTCTAGGGCATATTATCAAGCTCCTAATCGCCGCTTTAGCGGCAGTTTCCTGCTGCTTAAGTGGCGATAATGTTAAAAATATGGCCCTAGGAGTGTTCCCCTGTCGAATGTTAGTAGACACTGGTTTGGTCTGATTTTCAACAATATTTTCAAAGAGTCATGCGATGGGCAAATTCAGATGCAGTGCTCAATAGATCAAACGTCATGTGTCAGCTAGCGGGACTGTAGAAATTAGAACATTACAATGAGAATAAGGCTGCCGTCAATATCTTTGGAACTAAGTTTTTGGAAAAGATACAGATAATTTCTAAACATTTATATTATCTTATAACTGTTCAATTAAATTGGCAAATGCTGATTTTTTAGGATGATTAGGGATGCATGCCCAGTCCTGCAACTCTGCACATGAGAACTCTAGCAATAAACATTCATTGGCAAAGCCAATATATCTGGCCTTGGAAGTGTGTTTCTTTTATATTATAATGAACTGCTGGGTAA
This sequence comes from Lissotriton helveticus, assembly GCF_964261635.1. NCBI lineage: Eukaryota > Metazoa > Chordata > Amphibia > Caudata > Salamandridae > Lissotriton > Lissotriton helveticus. Next base: position 181,580,900 of record NC_136068.1, on the reverse strand, counting down.
TGTTTTAATGACAAAGAAGAAATTATTTTTTTGTTTTTGTTTAATTAAACTGTTTATTTTTTTATATTTTTATAGTGCAAACAATACTGAAACCGTGCATAGAGTAAACATGAAGAATATGCAACTTTTTCTATAATTTGTGGTTGCAAAATTATAATTGTTTTGTGTGTCTTACAAGAGAGTTTTTTTAAATGCTTTTATTTAGTTACATTTAAAAAAACTCATATGCTGATTGTAATTCATTTTAAAAGCTAGTTTAAATTAATGTTATCTTCATAAAGTGTTACTATTTCTAAGATTCTATGTAAGTATGTATGCAATGGTGTAGGCAGTTGTTAGATAGATAGATAGATAGATACATAGATACTTACAGCCTGATTCATCAAGGGGCCGTTTTGCGAGCCCCTAATAGCGAATCATAGCGAATCGCTATTAAGGACTCGCAAAACGGTATTCATGTAGGAATTGCTAAATAAATAGCGATTCCTACACATTCCTTATTTGCGAGTAGCAAATTGCTAATCGCAAATAAGGAAAAACTCCCCATTCATTCCTATGGGCCAAAAGGCCCATAGGAATGAATGGGGAGTATTCCTTATTTGCGATTAGCAATTTGCTACTCGCAAATAAGATAGCGATTTGAAGGGTGCCAGGGGTGTCCAAAGGACACCCTGTAGCACCCCTTAAATGCACATTTGAACAGGTGTTGCGCACACACATGTCCAAAGGACATGTGTGTGTGTGTAACATGCAAAAGAAAAAAATGCACTTAAGTGCTTTTTACACTATTTTCGCAATTTACCACCAAGTCAGACTTGGTGGTAAATTGCGACCAAATATTGCAATTTCGCAATTTTTAATTGGTTGATGAATTGCATTTAAGGAATCTCTATTAGAGATTCCTTAAATCCAATTCCTCGCAAATATGCGATTTCGGTAATAGCGATTTTTGCATTTGGGATGATGAATCCCAAATGCAAAAATCGCACTCGCAAAGGGCCAGATTCTCAGAATCTGGCCCTTTGCGAGCGCAAATCAGCTTGATGAATCAGGCTGTTAGATACACAGACAGATAGACAGACAGACAGGCAGCTAGATAGATAGATAGATAGACATACAAACAGACAGCTAGATAGATAGACAGACAGACAGCTGAATAGAGAAACAGACGAACAGATAGATAGATAGAAAGATAGATAAATAGATAGATAGATAGATAGATAGAAGATAGATAGATAGATAGATAGATAGATAGATAGATAGATAGATAGACAGACAGATGGACAGACAGACACTTATGTAGCCCATTACTTCCGCTTCACCAATAATAGCAACGAGCCTTGCCAATACACACAGGCAAGCGATATGGAAAACACAAAGGCAATATTTTAACCCTTTGCGTGCATCAGACGGCCGCCGGCCGTCCGACGTCACGGGGGCCATCCGAACCACGCCCAGTCATAAATCACCTGCACCGCAGCAGAATTCGCAATTCGGTGAACAAGTTAAAAGTGATAGTGCAAGCAGCCAGGCAATTGTGAAAGAAAAATGGAGGTGCAGAAAGGTTTTCACATTCTGGCATAAAGTTGGAAATGGCAGCTGTGAAATGTTCTTAAATATATGTTATTTGTTATGGTATATCTATGTAGTAAAGTGCAACAAATCACACACGGAGATGTATCAGATATCACACACTTCAAACTTGAAACCTAATTGGATGAAGTGATTTGTGCTCCATAATGGAAACCCCAAAGGCAGTGTGTGAAGTGAAGCCCAGATAGGAGGCTTCAGAGGAGCAGAGGACAAACACTGCATTCACAGGTGGTTAAAAAGGATTTGTCAAGAGGAAGAGAGAAGACAAAGGAAAGGAAGCGAAAGATGAGGAAAAAAGACAGCAGGAGGAAGGAGAGTGCAGAGAGGATGCAGTTCTCATATTCTAAAGGCAGACGTTTATTATGTGCTTGCAGAAAGCTGTACAAAGGCATTATGTGAAATGAAAAAAAAGACACTTTTTTATCTCATAACTGCAGCTTTAGCAATAGTCGCATACCAGCCCTGCCACTAAACATTGAAGAGAAAGGAGCAATTTTGAAGGTGGATGTATACAATGTGAAGAAGCCAAGTGCAGCGACTCCAAATAAAGGGAGCCAGTCACTGAAGTGGGGTTACCTATTGCCCCATACCGTTTGCTGTAGCAGGCAGAGTAAAAATATGACATTTCATTCTCTTGAACAAGCATTGGCCAAGCCAATAATTCTCTCCTATGCAAGAGCTATTGGCTTTGCCAATGTCTTTTAGTAATGTTGTACAGCTGCCTGACCGTGCAGCATGGCTAAAAGTAGAGTTAGAAAAAAAGTGCTAGCACCGCGCCCTAGGGCTATTTTTCAGGTGGGACGCGGTGGGCAAGTCGGGCGAGCAAGTATAGGGGGAATGGGATGGGGGTACAGGCAAGCAATGACAAAAGGACAGGTGGGGGGATTGGGGCAGCAACACGAAGAAGGGGTGGGTGGGGGAGGAAGAAGCAACACAGAGAATGGGAGTGTGGGGGAGAAGCGCCATGGACAATGGGGAGTGGGAGTGAAAGAAGAAATGATCCCTCAATTAAAGTGCAAGCTGCGGATGGACACTAATCAGTAGGATGCAACCTGTGCGTGGTTCATGCTCCACAGAAAGAAAAGAAAGTGTCACCTGGCATGCGCTGGCCAATTAGGAGGCAACAAAGAGTGACACTGAAGCCAATGAATAGTAAACAATAGGCTAACTCCAAGCCCTTTGTTGCAAACAATACCCCTTGCAGTGACAGACAAGACTAAAAAGGGTAGTTGTACGTTAGGTTGGGTATTCTGGGAGGGCAAAGTTTTGGCAAAGGATGGGCCTGCCATCTCTCTCCAAAACTATGGGGGCAGATTCACAAAACTAACTTAAGACAAAATCCTAAACCTACTACTTTTGGTATTCACAGAAGTTAGGATTTTGTCTTAAGTTTGTCTTAAGACAAACTTAATACAGACTTAAGACAGACTTAAGGAAAACTTAAGACAGACTTAAGACAAAATCCTAACTTAAATCTGTCTTAAATCTGTCTTAAGTGTGTCTTAAGTCTGTCTTAAGTTTGTCTTAAGTTGTCCTAAGTCTGTCTTAAGTTTGACTTAAGACAAAATCCTAACTTCTGTGAATACCAAAAGTAGTAAGTTTAGGATTTTGTCTTAAGTTAGTTCTGTGAATCAGGCCCATGATTTGCTGTCCGTCTCAGGGAATACAATCCAATCTCAATTTCTGAAGGAGTGAGGCAATTATCCAGAATGTATACATTACTTCAAATGCTACAGAAAAGCCCTGCGTTTCTGTGTTCACGTCATCTTTGAAGCTTAAAAAACTCAACTGGCAGTGTTTAATGGGAGTAATATTTATTACATATGCTATAAAAATATAATAAACTTTGCTGGGGTGGTTGTGGGGGATATGTGCAGGAGATGTTTTGGGCTGTGACACTTAGTGAGTGAAAGCATACATGTGAATAATCAAGGGCTAGGCTAATAGAGGTGGGGTTAGCTGAATTCATTAGAAAATGTTAATCTTCGTAGCAAACTGTGTAGTTTTATAATGTGTATGACACATGAGTGCACCTAGTCAAAGTGATACCCTATCCGGATGGATTGAAGATCTGAAACGAAGACACTAACATTGAACTATACAATATTGCTATTAAAGTCTGGATATTTGGGTGGCACATAGAAAAATGACAACTGATCCAGAGAGGCACCCATGGCCACGAGAACCAGTGGCAAATCCTGAGAATCCCCAAGGCAGGTGCAAGGTTGTTCGCAGGGTGAGGCTCTAGAGTATGGAAGCTGGGAAGATGAGGTGTGTGTGGAGGGCTTTAGCAACCTTAAATTTGTTTAAAAAACAAACCAAGTAAGCACAGTGACCCAAAGTTTTTCTTAGGCTCCTGAGTGCCAAGATGGCCTAGTATTTATTGCACCGCAAGCCTCTTTCTTTTACCCCCTACACTGCACCTCGTCTCTTTAGTTTGCTCTTGCAGGCTCTTTCTTGACCTTCTTTCTCCCTTTTCTGACTTTCACACCTGCTCTGGGCCAAAGGCTGGTCATGGAAAATAAGTTTGAGTGGGGAGCTTGTGAACCAGGGTGGGGAGGGCTCATGTGCTGTGGTGCGAAGGGCTCATCTGCCAGGGTGCGGAGGGCTTATGTGCTGGGGTGGGGTGCGGAGGACTCATGTGTCGGGGGGAGGGCTCATGTCCTGAGGTGAAGCGGGCTCTATGAGGCTGGGGGCGGAAGGCTCATGTACAGAGATGTGGAGGGCTCTTGTTCCGGAGTGGGGAGGGCTCACGTGCCGGGGTGGGGAGGGCTCACGTGCCGGGGTGGGGAGGGCTCACGTGCCGGGTTGCGGAGGGCTCATGGCCGTGGGGTGCGAAGGAGTTGTGTGCCTGGCTGGGGAGGGCTCATGTGCCAGGGTGGGGAGGGCTCATGTGCCAGGGTGGGGAGGGCTCATGTGCGGAGGGCGCCCATGCCGGGTTGCTGAGGGTCCAAGTGCCGGGTCGGGGAGGGCTCATGTGCCGGGGTGCGGCGAGCTCATGTGCTGTGGTGTGGAGAGCTCATGTGCCGGGTGGGGAGGGCTCATGTGCCAGGGTGCGGAGAGGTCATGTGCCGGGGTGCGGAGAGGTCATGTGCCGGGGTGCGGAGAGGTCATGTGCTGGGGTGCGGAGGGCTCTTGTGCCTGGGTGTGGAGAGCTCATGTGCCGGGTGCGGAGGGCTCATGTCCGGGGTGGGGAGGGCTCTTGTGCCGGATAGGGGAGGGTTTGTGTGGAGGACTCATGGGCCCAGTGGGGAGGGCTCCTCTGCCGGGATGCTGAGAGCTTATGTGCCAGGGTGTGGAGGGCTCATGTGCCCGGATGCTGAGAGCTTATGTGCCAGGGTGTGGATGGCTCATATGCCCGAGTGGGGAGGACTCATGTGCCGGGGTGTGGAGTACTCATGGGCCGGGGTGGGGAGGGCTTATGTACCGGGGTGCGGAGAGCTCATGTGCGGGGGTAGGGAGGGCTTTTATGCCAGGGTGAGGAGGGCTCATGTGCCAGGGTGGGGAGGGCTCATGCACCAGGGTAGGTAGGCCTAGTGTGCGGGGGTGGGGAGGGCTCATGTGCCGGGGTGCAGAGAGCTCATGTGCAGGGGTGTGGATGGCTCATGGGCAGGGATGTGGAGGGCTCAGGTGCCAGGGTGTGGAGAGCTCATGTGCCGGGTGGGGAGGGCTCATGTGCCGGGGTAGAGGGGGCTTGTGTGCCTGGTTAGGGAGGGCTCGTGTACCAGGGTATGGAGAGTAGTGTGCCAGGGTAGGGAGGGCTCAGGTTTCAGGGTGTGGAGAGCTCATGTGCCGGATGGGGAGGGCTCATGTGCCGGGGTGCGGAGAGGTCATGTGCCGGGGTGCGGCGAGCTCATGTGCTGTGGTGCGGAGGGCTCTTGTGCCTGGGTGTGGAGAGCTCATGTGCCGGGTGCGGAGGGCTCATGTCCGGGGTGGAGAGGGCTCATGTGCTGGAGAGGGGAGGGTTTGTGTGGAGGACTCATGGGCCCAGTGGGGAGGGCTCCTGTGCCGGGATGCTGAGAGCTTATGTGCCAGGGTGTGGAGGGCTCATGTGCCGGGATGCTGAGAGCTTATGTGCCAGGATGTGGAGGGCTCATGTGCCGGGATGCTGAGAGCTTATGTGCCAGGGTGTGGAGGGCTCATGTGCCGGGATGCTGAGCGCTTATGTGCCAGGGTGTGGAGGGCTCATGTGCTCTACATGCCATTGGAGTAAAGCTATCCTGGCTGATGAGGGCTGAAAGCCCGAAACCGGCCCTAGGATGCTTGTTTCCAGTCCAGGGAGGACCTGGCCTGGCAGTTCGGGCTGGACTGTTCCCATTGGGCGCAGGGTCAAGACTGATTTGCATATGGTTGGGTCCAAACTGGAATGGCATGGTGAGCAAAAAAAAATGGATTTAGTGAATGTATGACATTGTTCTGCATTCTGTCCATCAATTGTTCTTTTTGCATCATGTGCTAGGGTGACCAGAATTTCAAAGCCAAAAACCGGGACATTTCACAAAAAAAGAAGGACTCCAATTTTACTTCAAGCGACGCACAAAATGACATCTCTCCTCTGCAGAGAATTACAGAAGAGGCAGTAAGACCATACATAAAATGCAATTTTTAAACCCAGTAGCTTGCCTGTTAATTAAACGGCTTTCTTGAAACAACTGGTAACTATCCCTGATTAGTAAACATAAAAAAGCACCTCCAAAAAGTTTTGAGTCGACCCTCTCCTCTTTAAAAACACCGGAACATGAGTTAAATTTCTTGAAATCTGCTGGGGACAGCTGGTGAGAAACCGGGGCCCGCCCGGCAAATCCGGGACGCCGGGTCACCCTATGACATGTGCCCGGGTGGGGAGGGCTCATGTGCCCGGGTGGAGAGGGCTCATGTGCTGGGATGGGGAGGGCTCAAGTGCCGGGTGGGGAGGGCTCAAGTGCCAGAACGGGGAACTCCAGAGCAGGAGAGGGGGCGTGGCTCGAGTGTCTTTCTTGAGGTCTGTGCTATTCTGGGCCGGGTTCTCGGGTTCCTCAGAGGAAGGATTATATCTCAGCTGCTGCTGGAGACGGAGAGACATTGATCCCTGAATAAACACATTCTCGCAAGTCCTGGGCATCTGTTTCTTCCTCTGCCGCCTGCCCGGGAGCCCCCAGAGCCGAACTGAGAGCCCTAAAGGGCCCAGGCCTTCTCGCCTGTTCCGGGACAGAATCTCTGATTGTCTCATGGGTCGCCTGTGCCTCACGAAGTGCATTTCATACCACTCATGGAAGTGCTAGAATTCACAGGCTGCCACAAAGAAGCAAAAAAACAAAACAAAAAAACATCAACCATAAATAAACCCGTAAACATGAATAATTGTAAGGAAAAAGAGAAAGAGGCATAGGCCACTCTGGTCCGAAAATACAATATGCTGTGAGGCTAGTTAGGATCTAAAAACCCTTCTAGCAATTTCCATAGTTCATGCAACATTACAGGGAAACGTGTTTAAGCATTTAAAAAGAAAATTGAGACATGCTCCCCCCCACGAGAAAAAGCACATTTAGGTGTGATACGCTTCCTTGTGTCTCAAATCGCCCTCTTTTGGAAGATATCCCCAACCTTGGACTCATCTTCACTCAGATTCCAAACAAGCATTGTTCTCTCCATTGTTTCCAATTGGTTAGCCTCCAAAACACATCTATTTCACCCTCCTTGGAGACCTAAAGTGTGAGATGTATGGACAATGGCTAAATCCTGCACCAGAAGGCTTCCTTCTGGTATTGTTGCCTGGCTTAATTTGTAAATAAATAAGTGCTGGGACCCTCATCAGACCGCAGTTTGCACCACACATTGCCGCTGTACTTACACAACTACTAACCATCACACTGAAGTGTGACAATTCAGACTGTGCCAGGCCACCCAAGCTTTAAGAATGGCTAAGGTGGCAGGTATTCGTTGTTTTTAATGTATATTAAATTAACAAACAACTGTTTCTCTGCTCATCTTTAAGTTACATAAACAGCACCACCATGTGGCAGCTGTCGTAAATGCAGGTTCCGGCAATTAAGTGCAGGTGCAGAGTACTGGAAACCAGCGGCTCAAATTAAGCATTGCACTCCTCATTTACCATGGGCAGGCTAACGAGTGGCTTCTTAACAGTAAAATAGGATTGTAATTGCGAGGATTTTATGGACAACAGACTTTTTACCTGAGCTCTTTATTTTAAGCTCCGGTTGGGCATTCTCCAGTTAGCATCATTGACGAGTTCTTGGGCGTCAGTACACCAAACCAGTAAGCTATGCTCCCCCTCAAAGGTCATTGTGGAACAACATTGTGGCACTTCTAGTGCCACTGGTTGACAGAAACCAACCACATCCGGGTCACGCTGGCAAACAGTGCAAGCAATGGCAGGAAGTTCTTGTGGGTCATGTGACCAGACAAAACAGTTCTTGATGGGGTGTCTGAGATTTTCCAACAATGGCTGTGTCTACAACTAAAAAAGACAATGGAAAAAAATGAGAGGGGGCTGTTTAATGCTAATTGTTGACGGGTTGAAAAAGGATGAATTCTTGGGGTTGAGAGTGGTGAAGATCGAGTAATATAATGGAAATAAAAAAGCACACAACATTCTTAAAACCTATCAAATTTATTCAAACACTCAGGTCTCTGCGTTTTGTTAAAAAGAAATTGGCAATACAAGTTTGACAAGAACCTAACTATAGAAAGCAGCTGAGGGCTTTGCAGAGGACATGTTTATGTCAAGAGGGTGTCTCTATCTTTTGGTGCCTTTCATAGAACAGCAGTGTGTGTTAGGGGTCAGGCTGAAACCAGATTACAAAAAAGACAGAATCCGAGGAGGTGGAGGATAACAGCACATTTGTGGGGTTTTACTCAATAGCACGTTGTACAATTAGTCGTTACACGTGGTGTTATGTTGAACACGTTTGAAATTTGATGCACATTGAGTAAAAGTGATTTGTCCACAAACACAAGACGCACTGAAATCAAGAGTAGGCCCCACACCTGGAGGTTGGAAGAACAAAGCAAGCTTATTTTGGATATGGTAATAAAAGGAGGGGTGGGAGAAGTGAAACACTAAGCCAGGAACGTCAAGAGAAGTCAAGGGGATTCATACTTTGTGACAGAAAGAGGAGTTCCCCAGCTACACCTTATCCCAGTCCCATAAATGGGCTGAAAAAGGTGCCATTATCACAAATATAGAGTATGGCCTAAAAAGCACAACTACGAACTGTTTATAATAGTCGTGGCATTGCTAACTAGGGGCATCTCCTAATACGTGTGGCTTCGAGTGGCACTGCCTTTCTCCTCTTAGTGGTCCTTTTCCTGTGTCTCTTCTTCCTGGCCCACCTCCTCCTCCTGTTCCTCTGCTTGGTTTTCATCCTTCTTCTCCTCCTCCAGATCATAGTATTTCTCTTAGTCTGGACTCCTGGTCTCCCTGTTCCTTCTTTTTCTGGTCTGCCTGTTCCTCCTGGTTTTCTGACTTTCCTGGCCCTGGCATTGATGGCTCTTGATCCCCCTGGCCCTGGCATTGATGGTTCTTGATCCCCTGGCATCGATGGCTCTTGATCACCCTGGTGTTGACGGCTCTTGATCCCCCTGGCCCTGGCATTGATGGCTCTTGATCCCCCTGGCCCTGGCATTGATGGCTCTTGATCCCCCTGGCCCTGGCATTGATGGCTCTTGATCCCCCTGGCCCTGGCATTGATGGCTCTTGATCCCCCTGGCATTGATGGCTCTTGATCCCCCTGGCCCTGGCATTGATGGCTCTTGATCCCCCAGGCATTGATGGCTCTTGATCCCCCTGGCGTTGACGGCTCTTGATCCCCCTGGCCCTGGCATTGATGGCTCTTGATCCCCCTGGCATTGATGGCTCTCGATCCCCCTGTCCCTGGCATTGATGGCTCTTGATCCCCCTGGCATTGATGGCTCTTGATCCCCCTGGCCCTGGCATTGATGGCTCTTGATCCCCCTGGCATTGATGGCTCTTGATCCCCCTGGCGTTGACGGCTCTTGATCCCCCTGGCCCTGGCATTGATGGCTCTTGATCCCCCTGGCATTGATGGCTCTCGATCCCCCTGTCCCTGGCATTGATGGCTCTTGATCCCCCTGGCATTGGTCGCTCTTGATGCCCCTTGCCCTGGCATTGATGGCTCTTGATCCCCCTGGCCCTGGCATTGATGGCTCTTGATCCCCCTGGCCCTGGCATTGATGGCTCTTGATCCCCCTGGCATTGATGGCTCTCGATCCCCCTGGCCCTGGCATTGATGGCTCTTGATCCCCCTGGCATTGATGGCTCTCGACCCCCTTGTCCCTGGCATTGATGGCTCTTGACCCCCCTGGCATTGATGGCTCTTGATCCCCCTGGCCCTGGCATTAATGGCTCTCGATCCCCCTGTCCCTGGCATTGATGGCTCTTGACCCCCCTGGCATTGATGGCTCTTGGCCGCCCTGGCCCTGGCATTGATGGCTCTTGACCCCCCTGTCCCTGGCATTGATGGCTCTTGATCCCCCTGGCATTGATGGCACTTGATCCCCTGGCATTGATGGCTCTTGATCCCCTGGCATTGATGGCTCTCGATCCCCATGTCCCTGGCATTGATGGCTCTTGATCCCCCTGGCATTGACGGCTCTTGAACCCCCTGACCCTGGCATTGATGGCTCTTGATCCCCCTGGCATTGATGGCTCTTGATCCCCCTGGCCCTGGCATTAATGGCTCTTGACTCCCCTGTCCCTGGCATTGATGGCTCTTGATCACCCTGGCATTAATGGCTCTTGATCCCCCTGGCATTGGTCGCTCTTGATCCCCCTTGCCCTGGCATTGGTCGCTCTTGATCCCCCTTGCCCTGGCATTGATGGCTCTTGATCCCCCTGGCATTGGTCGCTCTTGATCCCCCTTGCCCTGGCATTGATGGCTCTTGACCCCCCTGGCCCTGGCATTGTGGGGTTTTACTCAATAGCACGTTGTACAATTAGTCGTTACACGTGGTGTTATGTTGAACACGTTTGAAATTTGATGCACATTGAGTAAAAGTGATTTGTCCACAAACACAAGACGCACTGAAATCAAGAGTAGGCCCCACACCTGGAGGTTGGAAGAACAAAGCAAGCTTATTTTGGATATGGTAATAAAAGGAGGGGTGGGAGAAGTGAAACACTAAGCCAGGAACGTCAAGAGAAGTCAAGGGGATTCATACTTTGTGACAGAAAGAGGAGTTCCCCAGCTACACCTTATCCCAGTCCCATAAATGGGCTGAAAAAGGTGCCATTATCACAAATATAGAGTATGGCCTAAAAAGCACAACTACGAACTGTTTATAATAGTCGTGGCATTGCTAACTAGGGGCATCTCCTAATACGTGTGGCTTCGAGTGGCACTGCCTTTCTCCTCTTAGTGGTCCTTTTCCTGTGTCTCTTCTTCCTGGCCCACCTCCTCCTCCTGTTCCTCTGCTTGGTTTTCATCCTTCTTCTCCTCCTCCAGATCATAGTATTTCTCTTAGTCTGGACTCCTGGTCTCCCTGTTCCTTCTTTTTCTGGTCTGCCTGTTCCTCCTGGTTTTCTGACTTTCCTGGCCCTGGCATTGATGGCTCTTGATCCCCCTGGCCCTGGCATTGATGGTTCTTGATCCCCTGGCATCGATGGCTCTTGATCACCCTGGTGTTGACGGCTCTTGATCCCCCTGGCCCTGGCATTGATGGCTCTTGATCCCCCTGGCCCTGGCATTGATGGCTCTTGATCCCCCTGGCCCTGGCATTGATGGCTCTTGATCCCCCTGGCCCTGGCATTGATGGCTCTTGATCCCCCTGGCATTGATGGCTCTTGATCCCCCTGGCCCTGGCATTGATGGCTCTTGATCCCCCAGGCATTGATGGCTCTTGATCCCCCTGGCGTTGACGGCTCTTGATCCCCCTGGCCCTGGCATTGATGGCTCTTGATCCCCCTGGCATTGATGGCTCTCGATCCCCCTGTCCCTGGCATTGATGGCTCTTGATCCCCCTGGCATTGATGGCTCTTGATCCCCCTGGCCCTGGCATTGATGGCTCTTGATCCCCCTGGCATTGATGGCTCTTGATCCCCCTGGTGTTGACGGCTCTTGATCCCCCTGGCCCTGGCATTGATGGCTCTTGATCCCCCTGGCATTGATGGCTCTCGATCCCCCTGTCCCTGGCATTGATGGCTCTTGATCCCCCTGGCATTGGTCGCTCTTGATGCCCCTTGCCCTGGCATTGATGGCTCTTGATCCCCCTGGCCCTGGCATTGATGGCTCTTGATCCCCCTGGCCCTGGCATTGATGGCTCTTGATCCCCCTGGCATTGATGGCTCTCGATCCCCCTGGCCCTGGCATTGATGGCTCTTGATCCCCCTGGCATTGATGGCTCTCGACCCCCTTGTCCCTGGCATTGATGGCTCTTGACCCCCCTGGCATTGATGGCTCTTGATCCCCCTGGCCCTGGCATTAATGGCTCTCGATCCCCCTGTCCCTGGCATTGATGGCTCTTGACCCCCCTGGCATTGATGGCTCTTGGCCGCCCTGGCCCTGGCATTGATGGCTCTTGACCCCCCTGTCCCTGGCATTGATGGCTCTTGATCCCCCTGGCATTGATGGCTCTTGATCCCCTGGCATTGATGGCGCTCTTGATCCCCTGGCATTGATGGCTCTCGATCCCCATGTCCCTGGCATTGATGGCTCTTGATCCCCCTGGCATTGACGGCTCTTGAACCCCCTGACCCTGGCATTGATGGCTCTTGATCCCCCTGGCATTGATGGCTCTTGATCCCCCTGGCCCTGGCATTAATGGCTCTTGACCCCCCTGTCCCTGGCATTGATGGCTCTTGATCACCCTGGCATTAATGGCTCTTGATCCCCCTGGCATTGGTCGCTCTTGATCCCCCTTGCCCTGGCATTGGTCGCTCTTGATCCCCCTTGCCCTGGCATTGATGGCTCTTGATCCCCCTGGCATTGGTCGCTCTTGATCCCCCTTGCCCTGGCATTGATGGCTCTTGACCCCCCTGGCCCTGGCATTGACGGCTCTTGATCCCCCTGGCTCTGGCATTGATGGCTCTTGATCCCCCTGGCATTGACGGCTCTTGATCCCCCTGCCCCTGGCATTGATGGCTCTTGATCCCCCTGGCATTGACGGCTCTTGATCCCCCTGCCCCTGGCATTGATGGCTCTTGATCCCCCTGCCCCTGGCATTGATAGCTCTTGATCCCCCTGCCCCTGGCATTGATGGCTTTTGATCCCCTGGCCCTGGCATTGATCCTCCTTGACCATGCCACCCTGATCCTCTTTTCCTAGTCCTCACACTCGTCATGATCCTCTTAGGCCTGGCTTTCCTGACCCTCCTTGTTGTGATTATACAAGTCCTACTGGCCATACTTCTACTGACTCTAGTCCTGCTGGCCCTCCTTATAATGGTTCTCCTGGTTTGGATCGTATTGGCCCTGTTCCCAGTAGCGGCTGGTGTCGTTGAAGAGTGTCGGGAGAAGGGTGTCGGGTGGACGGCTAACAAAATTAAACAACAGGTACAGACTCCCCTGCAGCCAATCCGGACGCTGTTCTCATGCACAAGAGTAGCATCAGGATTGACCTAAGCACCCTGAATTTGTGCTCCCAGTGAGAATGGGAGCCTGTGCCTGCCTTCTCCAATCCGGCAATGCATCTTGGACTGGAGACGGCTTCACTGTGCATGTTGTTCTGACCGTTCTGAGACGGCAGGCCAAACCCACGTGTGCACTTATGCCAGTAAGTACCAGTCCCCTCCAGTGACTGCCATCCCCCTGGCCCTGCCCACAAAGACTCGGCCAGGAAAGGAAAAATAAAATGATAATAAAACGTGTTTATTATCAGTTTATTTTTCCTTTCTTGCCATTTTGAGGCAGCTGGCAGGTGGAGCGACGCTCCTCCGCCATAGCGGAGGCGCTGCTGCTGCCTGTTTCTTCTGGTCCTCTTGCTTCTTCTGTCATGACCATTCTATTACTCCTACTCTTGGAGTAACTGCACTTGGGTTTCCTAGTTTTTGGAACACCGGACCCAATTTTACCGTGGAAAATCCGCTCTGTACAGTTCCATGAGGCTTTGTCTGCAGCAGCAAACACCATCCCCCAATTCAAGTTTCGCAGGGTGGATTTAATGCTTCCCACTGCCATATCTTATCTGCCCCTCCCCCATATGTTCTTATTCCACCCCGCCCCACACAAAGGCACCTGGATACATGTTCCCACCTGCTCTGAGCATGTGGTAAATATCTGTGTTACAGCACAAGGAAGTTGAAATTCCATGTGGCTTTAGGACTGGTGAGCCCTGTTCCACACAGTAATTCCCTAGTCCATGGCCGTCAACTCTTAACTGTACTGTACTGGCACGGAGTTACTTCGTGGTAACGTAAATTGTATATGCATATTTATTACCCCACCAGTACTGTGCAATTTCAAATCAACCCCTCACAAGCAATGGCAAAGGCAATAACAAAGGTCTGCATTAATGTGCTGTCTCATGGAAACCTCATTTCTTTATGCCTTTGCTTTGCCGTATTGTCGTATTGAACCCAAACCTTCTGGCTTTGCCGATACTTGTATTCAGAGGCTGTCAATGTCTGATAACAAGTGATCCCTAGAAGGAATACGTGAAGTTGCAGCTCTCAGTGTATGGGGGCGTAAAGTGAACACGGAGGTTGCCATATAGGCCAGTGTAAAGTATTGTGTTAGAGACATACCTCCCCGTCTTACAGCCGGATAGTGAGTGATAGGTTGGTAGGTTTCGCTATTTCCTTAAGATGGTATGGCCTAACAGCACAGCTGTTGCCAGAAAATAATGTGAGCATCACTAGAGAGAGGCTTATTCTCCTCCCACACGTTGGGAGCCTGGAGTACATGTTTTCATTGCGCAGTAGTTGTGTGTCCACAAAAGAGTTCTCGGTGCAAGTTGTGCCTATTTGGCTCATTTATCCAGCTGTCTGGGCTTGAACTTTCAGGGGCACGCACATGACATTGTAATGCTATTGAAGTGTCTCAGATAACTAGATAATTTATGGTGTATTTCTCTGGCAACAGCACCACAGATAGGGGTAAGGCAGTAATTAACCTACATTGACTTTTACGTCTGGCTTAATAGTGCATTTGACCTTTTAACCCACTCCAATATTAGTCTACAGTTCTTTGCTTTCACACAAATACATATCCATCCCCATGCTAATTACTGGTAATACTTCACATTTCCATGCAACATTCCATACAACAGCCCTTTTGGCATTGCCAATGCTTGTTAAAGGTTCAAATGACCATACTTACTTGTGGCGGTGGGTGGGTGGGGGGGTTGGAGGATGGGTGCCTGTAACAGTGGTGTAGCAAGGGAGAGGGGCTGTCTGCCCAAGGCGCACAAGTTTTGGGGGTGGCGGCACTTTTACCCTTGTCGTCATCTGTCTGCTCGGCAAGCCCCCCCTGCTCTTAGATCTGACCTGTGGCAGTCGCGGGGCGGCAAACTTAGTGACCACCACGGACGTCAAAATGTTTAGCTACGCCACTGTTCGGTAACTGAAGTAAATAAAGATGGCCGCTTCCAATCTTTCCCCTGGGTCTGGGCAAGGTGATTGGTCTAGTGAGTGAGTCACTTACACCCTCCCCACTGCAACTTCCTGCCTAGTACTGCTCAATCTATACAACAGTATGAGGGATATTGTGATGAAAAAAAATAACGTTTTGTGGCAAGCATGCTGGTCAGGGCTTTAGGTGGGCCGGGTCTCACCGGTGCTGAGCACTGGCAGATTATTTGAAGGAGGCCTCGAAACAGGTCTCTATGGGGCTCTGTTTGGCACAGGCGGTCCGTTTTTTTCCGGACTGCAGTGACAGCAGGCACATCCATGTGCCCTGCTCACACTGCTCCCTAGTGGAGAAGTTACAGCATGACGCCATGCAAGATCAGCATTGTAGGGGGAGGGAAATCCTTTAAAGAGAGACATTTCTCTCTGGATTTTCCTTCTCTTTTTGAAACTCAGGAGCAGCAACATTGTTGTGATGTCACCAGGGATTTCAGTGGAAGCTTTTTCAATATTATATACAAGCCATAGTTGCTGCTTACTTATTTTAAGCAATTAACAACCATTGACAAAGCCAATAGTCCTGAATTGTTGTAGGTACAATGTGACTTGTATGCTAAGCACGGATTTGTAGTTTATGTGTTTTTAATCCATGCCCTTAAGTGCATTGGCCACTCCCCTTTGAGAGACCCTCCAGTTTTTTCATCCCACTTCAAGCCCTGATGCTGGTAGAGAAGGAGCAAAATGTATTATTTGATCAAATATAGAGGAAAAACTAAGAGTTTGTTAATGTATTTTCCACTGCAGTCTCCTGCTGTCATTAGCAAACTGCACGTAGTCTCATTAAAGACTGTTTAAAAAGGAGAGGACGCACTGAACGTGCAGTTAAAAATAGAACAAAAACGTCGATATTGGGGCTTATTATACGAGGTGCAGTTGTCCTTTACGAGCGCCAGTGCAGTTTAGCACTTTTACATGTAGGTGTCTGATCCTCCTGTAAATAATGCTGTTTTTTTTGGACACGTTCCCGTTTACAGTCATCAGGCATCTCTGAGCAATGCTTTATAGGTGTTAGAGTGCCCTCTGTTGGACAGAAGTAGCACATGTTATACCGTCGTCGGTAGCTGGCCCAAAATGAGCCGAACGTCGTTTTCAGACCCCAGAAATAGAAGAATGATTATGTCCCTTTCTTTCACCACCTAACTGATATCACGGGAAAATAATTCTATGTCAGGACAAAAGGCGAGGATTATGCTAGTCTCATTTCTTTATTTAGAAATGCCCAGCAGCCATGTAAAACTACATTACCCAGAAACACTTGGGTCAAAACCATAGCCATGTAGACAATCCCATTCCTCTTTCTTTGCTGCTCCGCAGCCAGTTAAGTGCTCTCATTCTATATTCATTGCTTACTTATTGTATTTGCATTGTTGTTGTTAGCGCTTTGCTCGCGCTGTCTGCCGCTTTGTTGTGCGCTTCTCGCGCTGTTCCCGCCTTATCGTCGCGTCTCTGGTGCTCGGTGGGCGTTGCGGCAGGGAGCGTGTGTCACCTCCCAGGGTCTGGGCGCGTGCCGCCTGTGTCCCGTTCTCTTGTGGAGTGGAGCTTTGGGGACGAGCAGCCTCGCGCGCGTCTGGCGCGAGTTGTTTCCGAGTTGGGAGGCTCGCCGGTTCACCGCGCATGCGCGGTTTGCATTCCTCACGCGTCTGGAATTTTGTTTCCAGTGCGGCGCCGGCTTTGAAGGTTCGTCGACTCGACGCACACGCCCACGGCCTCCCAGCTGTTCCCTTGACACCGGAGCTTCAGAAAGGGCCCCGGTTGACTCATTTGCATAGGCTTTGCCGAGAGTGAGCCCTCCCTCCACCCTCTAACGATTTTTGGTGCAGTTGTTTCTGCTTTCTCTTGCTTGCTGTGAGGTTTTTTCACTCCCTCAGACTCTGCCATTGGCATACCATATATTTTAGTCACCTTGTGGGCTCTTTGAATTTACACTACCTGTGTACCATGAGTGATAATTATTATTATGAGGATGATGGTGACTATGAGGAAGAGGGGACGGGGTTCCTTGAGCAGGACCTGGTTGAGGCCCTTGACAAAGGGGTTCAACATTCTATGAATAAGGCACTTGTGCGCGCTATCACGCCCCTTAAGCGCCATTTGACTAAATATGCGCAGCAACAAGGTTGGGTGCCTTCGTCAAAAAAATCTACTTCATCTCCTGGTAATCCGCATTCTTCTGATTTTCGCAAGTTGGCGCAGTCCTTATCCTCTTCCAAGTCTGAGACTCTTCCAGTTGATGCGGACAGTGATGACCAGGACTCCTCGTCATCCTCTAAGGTTCTTCCTCCGTCGCCAAAGAAGAAAAAATGTAAAGAACATTTTGTGGATGCGCCCAGTCATCCTCCTGTTTTGACCTTTGAGCCTGCAGACATTGTGCATCCTCATTCCACTGCGTGGCTTCCTTCCCCGGCTGTGGCGGAGTATGTTCAGCAACATATTTGTCACCCATTTGATAAGGAAGTTCGTGCGCGTCTCCGCTCAGTATGTCCTCGGCCTGATTTGGCGGATAACCTAGCGGACACGCCTGAGGTCGATCCTTCTATGCTGACTTACTTGCGGAAGTTTACAAAGGACCCAAAGAAGGGTTTGGATCGGTCCTGGCGGGCTTGTCAGGACAAGGTCTTGGATCTCCTAGGGCCTCTTACTAAGATCTTAGATTTAGGTTTCATGGCCAAGGAATCCTCATCCACAGTTGACCCTGACGAGTTGATCGAATGGGTGAAGCGGGCGATTTGTCAGCTGGGTAACGCCAACTGCGCGCTCTCTAGTGAGCGTCGACGGTCCATTCTCCTCAAGTTGGACCCAAAATTGGCAGAACTTTCAGCTTCCGAGGCAGGGGCTGCGGCTCAGGGCCTCCTTTTCGGGCAACCCTTTCTGAAGGAGCTCACTCATTTTGTCAGTACTTTCAGCAGCATTGACAAGGCCCAGCATCTTTGAAGCGGGCCATGCGTCCGGTTTCAGCAGGGCCGGACGAAACAGGGGACGCTCGTCCGGCCGTGGTCAGCAACAACCCGCTCAGCGTGGGTATCAGTCCCATAGGGGAGGCCAACAAGATTCGGGCTACGCCCACAGTTCAAATTTCTACCCTTCCAGAAAAGGACGTGGTCAATATAAGAAGGGATGTTCCGGTGGTGCTTCTGGCGGATATCAGGATTCCGCCACTTCAGGTGAGACTTCTTCCTGCATGCAGTGTTGTTCTGGGGGGCAGGATTCGCCTTTTTCTACACAATTGGCGCGCAATCTCCAGCGATGCATGGGTGCTGGAGACAGTTCAGGGATACAAAATCGAGTTCTATCATCCCTTGCGTCAGTCCCATCCTCCTTTCTCCCTTCATTTCTCGAAGCAAAGTCAAGAGTTCATCACAGAGGAACTCAGGTCTCTGGAGTTGAAAGGGGCAATTCTGCCGACCGTACGCCACCCTCAGGGTTTTGCCAGCTCGGTCTTCCTGGTGGAGAAGAATGGAGGGGGATCGAGGTTAGTTCTCAATCTGAAGGAGTTCAATACGGGGGTAGTTTACCGTCACTTCAAGATGGAGGGCATCCATCTGTTGAGGGATCTCCTGCGAGAACGGGATTGGATGGTTCGTCTGGACCTCAAAGACGCTTACCTCTCTGTTCCAATCTTCAGTCCCCATCGCCGCTTTCTACAGTTCCAGTGGCTGGGGACTTGGTATCAGTATCAGGTTCTACCCTTCGGCCTTTCGTCAGCACCTTGGTGCTTCACGAAGCTGTTACGTCCGGTTGTGGAGTCTCTCCGCTCTCGCGGGGTTCGCTTAATCATCTATTTGGACGACATCCTCCTTCTGGCAGATTGTCCTGTCAAGCTAATGTCCCATCTGGAGTGGATTATCGACCTTCTCCAGTCCCTCGGTTTTCTGGTGAATGTTCCCAAGTCTGTGCTACATCCTACTCAAGTGATAGATTTCTTGGGGTTCAGGGTCAACTCCCTCACTTGTCAGCTTCTGTTACCTCATCAGAAGATTCGTTACATCAAACGGGAATTGACTTCCGTTATCTCGAGTCCGACAGTGTCATTGAGATCGTTAGCGCGTCTTCCCTGCAAGCGATCTTCCCGGCTCCGCTGCACTACCGTGCGTTGCAGCGTCTGAAGATTCAGCATCTTCAATGGGGCCTCCGTTATTCCGATCAGATTCCTCTTTCGGAGGAGGCGAAGTCGGAAATGCAATGGTGGCTGGATCACATGGAAGCCTGGAACGGCCGGGCTCTTTTCGGATCCTCTCCGGAAATTGTGATCGAGTCGGATGCCAGTCGTTGGGGCTGGGGGGCCCGCTGCGGCCCAATCTCGACGGGGGGACGATGGTCTCCCCAGGAACTTTCACTCCACATAAACTGTTTGGAATTGCTGGCGGGGTCGTTCGCGATCAGGTGCCTGTCGCCTCTTCAGTCCCACTGCTGCATTCTTCTCCGGATGGACAATGTATCAGCAGTGCATTACATCAACAAACTGGGAGGGACTCGGTCGAGATTGTTGGCGGAGATTGCCAAGGAGTTTTGGCACTATTGTCTTCAGCACAAGATCACTGTTATTGCGGAGTACCTTCCGGGTTGTCGCAATCTTGTGGCGGATTGGAACTCCAGGTATCTGAAGGACTTCAGCGACTGGAGGCTCCATCCTCGTGTGTTCCACCAGCTTCTTCTGACTTGGGGCCCTTGTCTGATCGATCTCTTTGCGTCCCGGCTCAACACCCAACTTCCCCAATTCTTCAGTTGGAGACCGGATCCGGAGGCACTTGCCACGGATGCTTTCCTTCAACCGTGGCCGACGTCCCTTTGTTATGCGTTTCCCCCATTCATGATGATTCCCAGGGTTCTGGCTTATGCGACACGCTTTCGGGCGGAGTTGATTCTGATGGCTCCTCTGTGGAGGGCTCAGCCGTGGTTCCCAGTTCTCCTGGAGATGGCATGTGCAATACCATTCCTTGTTCCTCGGAAGTGGAATCTCCTGTTAGATCCGCTTCAGAATCCGCATCCCCTGGTTCAGTCAGGCTCCCTCCTTCTCCTGGCGTGGCGGATTTCGGGGGACGTTGGGCGGTCTCAGGCCTTCCGGCGGACGCTACCAGATTTCTCGGCAACGCCTGGGCTCCCGGTACTCACAAACGTTACAGAGGGTCATGGAAACGTTGGAGTGATTGGTGTGCTCAACGGCAAGTTGATCCGGCATCAGATGATGTCTCTTTGATGGTCAATTTTTTGGCTTCTCTATCTTCTTCTGGTTTGGCGTACCGCGCGGTCAACAATTTCCGTTCCGCTATTTCTGCGGGTCATCTTCCAGTGGATGGAAAACCTGTTGGAGAACATCCTCTAGTGGCTAAGGTTCTCAAAGGTATTCGTCTGGCTACTCCTCCACGTCCCAAATATGTTTCTTTGTGGGACGTCTCGGTTGTCTTACGCTTTTTGGAAGCCTGGCCGATCAATTCTTTGTTATCTCGGAAACAACTTTCGCCAAACTTACTATGTTGTTGTGTTTGCTTTCCTGCAAACGGGTGTCAGATGTCCGTGGTTTGGATTTAGCCGGTCGTAGCTTCACTCCGGAGGGGGTTACATTTCGCCTCTCCAGGCGCACTAAGACCAATACTGAGGTCATTTCTTACCCTTCTTTTCCTGCTCGTCCTAACCTTTGTGTGGTTCAATGCCTTAAAGATTATGAGGTGAGTACTTCTCTTCTTCGCTCTGATATGCAAGGCCAATTATTGATTGCATTGCAGAAGCCCTTTCGCCCCGTTACCCCGGCCACCTTGGCTCGTTGGGTACGGTGGCTTATGGGGGAGGCTGGCATTGATGTCTCTGTGTTTGGTGCTCATTCTGCCCGTTGGGCCATGGCATCTAAGGCCTTCTCTTTGGGAGTCACCTTGTGGGACATTATGAAGGCTGCTGACTGGTCAACGGATTCTGTTTTTTTTTTTTTTTTTTTTTTTTAAACCTTTATTGTACAGAAGGCGCGCACAGATACGGGCCTACAACCCACCGGGCCGGCCACCACAATAAAGAAACATACGAGGCAATACAGGAGAGGCAACAGGATTTCTAAATAGCTCATATGAAAGGCAAAGGCAACAAGTCTTTGAGTCGCCATCACGGACAGGATAAAAGTAGGTTAATTTTATAATAGAAAAAAGGGGTGTCACAGGATAATGTCAATCTGTAAAGTCCAGAGGGCCGTGGTGGGCCGTGAGCAAGCCGAAGTCTCGAATACAGGAAAAGACCAACAGAACAATACATTTTGGCAAAGGCAGAACGTGAGTCCCACATCAAGAACAATCACAATCGCTGCTCAGCACCCACCCACCACTATCAGGGCACATAATAATAAAACAGCGAAAAATACGTTTACAAAACTAAAAGCCCTCCGTTACAACAACCCAAGGGAGGAAAAGAAAATGGGGTGGGGAAAAGGAAAAAAGGGGAGGAAGAGGACATCAAAAAAAGGGGAGGGGGAAAGTGAGGGCGCAGCGTCAGCGCACGCCCCCCACGGCTAACAAAGCACCCAATACTAATTCGGCACATGGAACTAGTGGCAACAGGAGAAATGAATGCGTAGTAAACCGTGACAGCAGACATACCAAAAGGGCCATGCCAGCACAAACACCCCGGGGGGCTACGCGCCGACACCGCGCCACGAAATTAGGGGATACATAAGAGCCATAGAACCAAAAAGAGGAACAGGGAAAGATACAATAAACAGACCCCCCCACCACCCCGCACAGCCCACCCTGCACCCCTGCAGAAGGCTATGGCCTACCCCCCAGCAGCGTGCCTGTCGCCCTAATTAGAACCCGAAATATAGAGAAATATAAGAAAGAAAGAATCACTCAGATTAAAAGGGGGGGGAAGGGGAAACAGGGAAAAAACAGCGGGAGAGGAGCCACATAATCAAAACCCCTTCAGCTCCCACCCCCCCCGCCCGAAAATACTCAGAGCCCACGGGAAGATAATAAACACACGGATAAGCTCCAGGAACGTAAAGACGTATCAAACATAATCATACAATTATGAACGGATCACCCAACCATACCACAAAATAACAGTCCACAGAGGCAAGATCAGCTCAACCCTGTCCTCGTTTTTCGCAAACTGTAATCGTCCAGCGCACCAGGAACCAAATCACATAAAACAGGAGGTGAATAACAGGGAGTCGAATCAAAAATACACTCAAGTTGTAGCGATCGTGACCCGGGTGATCCAGAAAGTACAGTAACCACTTCAGGCAAAGCAGGCAAAGTTCCGATGAGAATACGGAGAAAGCCGGTCCAGCGGCACCGTCACAGGATCTTCGTACGGCCATGTGAGGCAAAAGAGGAAAAGGAGACCCATCGAGGTCGGTCCAGACGGGATCCAGCCGGGGAACCTCCGGAGCAGAAGGAGGCACAGGACGAAGAAGGGCAGCGGACCCCCGCACATCCACACCATCAGCAGCCTCCAGGTCCACGACCCCAAGGAAAGTTCCAGCAGCACACAACAGAGATGAAGCCGCACAAACCGAGGGGGGTCCGGCAGGCTCAACAAAGGGACCCCCCTCCAGGATAGCGGTCGGTGCGGTCATGGGTGCCCCCCAGGAGCGCAGGGCGGTGAGGATGTCGCGGAGCGTAGGCTCACCTGTACAGTATTCAGCAAACGTGCCGTGCGGCGGACTCGCATCGCCGGTCCCCGCAAGGCCGAGAATCATGGGGCCGGCCGCCATCTTAGAAGCCCGGCGGGGCCGCTGCAAACACCGACCCCCGCCCGGATATCAGCGGGGCAAAACAGGACACCGGCAATCACCAGCAGAAGTGCCACCAGGGCAGGAAGGGGAGCCACCAGAAGAAGGCGATGCGCCGGCACCCCACACGCCGCCGGCACCGTTCTCCGAGTCCGGGCGGAGGAACTCAAAATGGCCGGGCCGGAGAACAAAGGGGAGACGAGCCAGATGTACGGTTAACCCCGTCCATGGAAGTCAGCTCCCCAACACCAGGCCGCAGGACCGCCGGACCAGGCCCGGGAGGCCGCAATCGGTCTATTAGCACAACGGCCCCTCCGACCGACTCCACACCACCACCAAGGGCCGGCCACCGCGCCCCGTCCAGCCCGGGCGCCGCCAAGGAGTGCCAGGCCCGGCCGCTCCGGAGGCCCCGAAGCAGACAGGGGCGTAACTCAGGATCCGTGACACCCAGGAATCACCGGAGCAAACGGTAAGTGCCTGTGAGTTATCGTCGTTCCACTGCACATCGTGGAATACTTCCCGGGGCAGGATAAAGTACAGGATATTTGTTGCAAACAGGAGAGTGATCGGAGCCGAGCTAAAACGCGGCCATCTCGGACGCGAGCTTGGCTCCTCCCCAACGGATTCTGTTTTTAAGACTTTTTACTTTAAGCCTATTGCAAATTTAGCTTCTGTTGTGGTGGAGGAGCCTCCTGTCCTGACATAGAAATAAAAATTTGCAAACATTCCTGACAAGAATTTTCAATTCTATTAAGGACTAGGAGGCGAGGATTATCCCACCCATTGTTTGTACATTATACTTACTGATGAATGTGCCAGAATTACTCTGTGTTCAATTGTTACCATTGACTTGTTTTTTTCTACCCACCCTTCTTAACATGTTCCTTTATGTTATGGACGTGTATTACGGCTTTGTGTCTCTTTTCAGGATCTGATCCCAAATGACGTCCCTGCGGTGCGGCGTGGATGTTCCTGCCTTCTTCTTTGAAGATTGTATTCCTGTTTTTCCCTTCGACAGTTGCTGTGCTGAACTTTCATTCGTTGCCCTGGACTGGGTTTTCTTTTTGCATTGACTTTCATATACTGTTTTTCTGCTCTCCTGGAATTCCTTCTCACCAAAGAAAGAGGAAGTGAGATTGTCTACATGGCTATTTATAGTACAGACTCTATGGTTTTGACCCAAGTGTTTCTGGGTTATGTTGTTTTACATGGCTGCTGGGCATTTCTAAATAAAGAAATGAGACTAGCATAATCCTCGCCTCCTAGTCCTTAATAGAATTGAAAATTCTTGTCACAAATGTTTGCAAATTTTTAATTCCAAAGCAACTACGTCAGTTTAGCAGTGCACTGAGAAAACAACGTAAAACATGCGAAA
Organism: Lissotriton helveticus; assembly: GCF_964261635.1. Classification (NCBI taxonomy): domain Eukaryota; kingdom Metazoa; phylum Chordata; class Amphibia; order Caudata; family Salamandridae; genus Lissotriton; species Lissotriton helveticus. The sequence continues at coordinate 181,556,640 of NC_136068.1, read as the reverse complement.
AACAGGAATATTTCGACAGCAGAGCACCGCACCGGTTAACGACTTGGGTCTTTCCCTCCACCGGGTGCTAAGAGTTTTTTAGAACTTTTCCCCCCTTAACAGGTGGCTGTGCTAAAATTGTATCCTTTTTTTCAAAATCTTGAGGACTTTAGAGGTACCGACAGCAGGGCTTTAACCCCTTCCCTGGGCTGCACCGTGAATTCCGCTGCGGCACAGGGGGGGGCATTGGGGTGGGCGTGGCGCTTCGGTGCTCATGACAGCTCCGCACAGTCATGAGCAAAGGGCGGCGTGTGCTTATGACCGCACCCTGCCCACTCATTCATTCCCCCGCACACGCGGGAAATTAGTGCCACATGGGCGAAGCAGCAGCGGCATGACTGCTCCACGCCATCATGAGCACACAGCCCCGTGACTCATGACGGCGTGGAGCCGTCATGAGCACCCAAGTGGTTAAGTGGTGTGGTGCTGGTCAGAATCAGCAGCAGTAGGCCCATCGAGTGTCGACGCTTTGATAGATGGACACGCACACACTTGGTAACTTGGTGTGGGCAGGAAGTCTCGAGCAACCTCCGCCCGTTTATTTATACCCTCTGGCCACGCCTCGCCAGAGGGTGATACAATGTGTGCAAATCTTTCCGGGATAACAGTCCCCGGGCTGCATGCGGCCAACAACTAGACCGCTACAAGTGGGATGAAAGCACTGAAGGGTCTCTCAAAGGGGCATGGCCAATGTGATTAAGGGCTTGGCTTAAACACATAAATTAAAAATCTGTGCTTAGCACAGTGCGCCACCCGACTTGTAATTTGCTGTTTCTGTCATTGCATCCAGATATATGATACAACAGGTAACATCATACCTACAACAAGTCAGGACTATTGGCTTTGTCAATGGTTGTTAGTTGCAAAAGATAAATAAGCAGCAACTATGGCTTGTATATAATATTGAAAAAGCTTCCACTTAAATCCCTGGTGACACCACAACAATGTTGCTGCTCCTGAGTTTTAAAAAGAGAAGGGAAATCCAGAGAGAAAATGACTCTCTTTAATGGTTTTCCCTTCCCCTACAACGCTGACCTGGCATGACGTCATCCCGTAACTGCTCCACTAGTGAGAAGTGAGCAGTGTGAGCAGCGCACATCGATGTGCCTGCCTGCTGTCACTGCAGCCCGCCTGTACCCGGGCACAAAACAGAGCCCAAAATAGAGACCCGTTTCGAGGCCCCCTTTAAAAAAACTGCCGGTGCTCTGCACCAGTGAGACCTGGCCCACTTAAAGCCCTGACCCACAGTATGTAGATTCTCCTTTGTCTGATGCACGCTATCCCCTCACTCTCGGGGAAAATGACAGAGGAAATATCTACCCTAAACAGTAGTACTAAGAACAGACATTTGGAGATACAGCCAAACCCCCCAATGGCAGAACCATGTCCTGTTCCTGATCTAGTTGCATCTGAGTTTCAACACACATGTCATCATAACACCAATATTGATTTAGATATAGGGCTGGTGGATGATTCACAAAGTTCTTTTCTACCTTATGCCCCCTTAGATGTGGAGAGAACAGTAGAGCCAGGGTTATCTTTTCTTTCCTGGAACATTGCTGGGATTTCAAATAAGCTGACATCACCGGAATGGTGCACATTTATAGACCAGTTTGATATCCTACTGTTCCAAGAAACATGGTCTGTGACCCCAATATATCATCTAGGCTACCTTAATTTCCACATCCCAGCCATAAAAAAAACCCCAAGGGTCGACCGGTAGGGGGCCTAATAATTTGGGTTCGCCAAAATCTATGTTGCAGCATTCAACAAAGGAGCTCTTCAATAGACGATATATTGTCAATCACTCTTACTTGGGTCAATGGTCATGGGATGGTCATATTCAATATCTATGCTAGGGGAGTAGTGAGTGGCAAAACATCAGAAGTTATATCCGCTTTGGATCATGAGCTCAAAGCTCTCCCAAATCACCTGCTCTTCATTGTTGGGGGCGATGTTAATACCACCTTTGAACCGCTCGGCCTAGAAGACCAAACTTTAACTGAAGAAGAGGATAGTAAGTGGGGTATCCCGCAGCTAGAGCTTCCCGCAATTTCTAGATGGACAGCGGTGGCTATCCAAATGAAGGCCCTATGTTTAGCCAGAGGACTCAGAGCAACAAATGGGCGAACCCCCTCGGATCGACAGGGAAACAAAACGTTTGATAATGGCAGATCCTGTAGTCGAATAGATTATATCCTAGTGGATGTTAGATTATGGCATAGGTTGATCGACATTGAAGTAAAAACCCGAATGGAGAGTGACCATAATCCTCTTTGTATGGGCCTTAAAGAAACCGAAGGATTAAGAAAAATAAATCAAGGAGAAATTAAAACTACCCTAGATATTGTAACTTCGAATAATCAGCGTCACATTAAATGGGGCAGATTAATAGAGAACGTTGAGAGATTAGGGGAGTTTAAAAAAGTTGTGTTAGAAGAAATAGCTGAGATTAACCGACACGTTAACAAGCGAAATTTCTCTGAAATTATGCTTGAAGCCCACACTATTTTTTTTACCAAGCTTCAGGAGTTCTTTAAGAAGGAGAAGAAACCAGGAAACCCCCAAAATAAAATGCCCAAATCAGGATGGTATGATAAGTCTTGTAGAGAAGCCCGCCAGAATCTTAGCATAGAACTTAAAAATAAGAATATTTTAGGGGTGAGAAAAGCGAGAGACACCTACAGGAAAGCTCAAAAAGAGGCTAAGAAAAGCTGGGACGAGGCCCTCTGGCGGGACCTGAAATCCGCATGTGACGCAAAGAACCAGAGTCAATTTTGGGCTCTGGTCAAATGGGATAGAGGAGGGGTGGCCCTACCTCCACAAAACAACGTTGCCCAAAACCAATGGGTAGAATTTTTCAGGCCCCAATATGCGTGTGTGCCAACTGAAAGGGATTATTCCTTACCCCCCACAGTTCTCTATCAAAGCCAGCTTTTTACAACAAAAGATGTTAGTTTAGCACTGGATTGCGTGACAAGGGGCCGTGCTCCAGGAATGGATGCCATACCTGCAGATGTGTTCCTAAGTGATCGTCCTACTTGGTGCCAGTACTTTGAGTGGCTAGCAAACTCTGTGGCCAGTGGTGCTCCCATACCGACCTCTTGGAAGGGAGCAGAAATCATCCCAGTTTATAAAAAGGGAAACAAGTCATTACCCAGTAATTACAGACCAATTAGTCTTATAGACTCTGCACAAAAAATAATAGGTCGTATGATACAAAATAAAATACAAACCTGGATTGATGAAAATGATATTCTATCCCCCTACCAAGCCGGGTTTTGCCCTTGTACAAGCTCAGTAGACCAGGTTTTTTTTTATAGCCCTTTATTGGAGGAACGTGATGCTCACTAAAGGAACTCTCTACGCTGTATTTGTAGATCTAAAATCAGCTTTCGATCTAGTTCCCCGTTCCAAGCTTTGGGGGGTACTTGTTGAAGCTGGGATGGCCCCGGAACTAGTGACGCTACTTGTCCGTTTACATGAGAACAACTACGCTAGAAACAGGTGGGGTGCTCAGGGTGAGGTGACCGACACATTCCCAGTTGAACGAGGGGTTCGGCAGGGGTGTGTCTTGGCACCGACACTGTTTTCCATCTATATTAATGGTATTGTAAAACATCTAAGCCGCACGCCCACTGATGCACCGATTCTGGCTGGAGAGCGTGTGCCTGTTCTCATGTTTGCGTCCATCATTGTTGTGTTTGCATGTTTGCGGACGACACGCTCATAGTGTCCCGTACACCTAGCGGGCTCCAGAAAGCGGTAAACGCCTTTGGAGGTTTCTGCAAAGCACATGGACTTGAGATAAATACATCCAAAACCAAGTTCATGTGCTTAAACCAGCGGAACATCTTTAGGGGCTCAATAAATTTTAACGGTATCTCCCTAGAACAATTCGAGGCATTCACATACCTGGGAATAAACCTCCAATGTAACCTGAGTTGGAAAAACCATATCGATATGGCTGCCTTAAAGTTTTACCAACTGGCAGGAGTAGTGGCTCACAAATATAAAGCCTCACAGACTAAGTCCATTACCCCTGCCCTTGAAATATACAACATGAAAGTGATTAGTGCCTCTCTATTTGGTTCGGAACTTTGGGGTTTCTCCAATCTAAAGCAATTAACATTAGCAGAAAATAGCTTCTTTCGAAGGTTGGTTGGGGTCCCCCAAAGTACCCCAACCGTGGCATTGGCGTATGATTTAGGTAGGAAACACATCAAGGATCTGGCACGACTACGCCCGCTACTTTATTGGAGACGCCTTATGACCACCCCTGAACTTGTGCATTTTGCAACTGCCCTAAAGGATATCGTTGGGGCAGATCGTTTTCACTCGATTGTGTGGTTAAAAGAAATAAAAGGGCTCCTTGGTAAGCTGGAATTAGACCATTTGTGGAATTCATCTAATGTTGAAAGATTTCCCTCAAAGGATATATTAAAGAACATGTACTGGGAAATGATATGGATGTCCACCCAATGTAAAGGCTCTAACACAAACTTAACAGGACGTTATCTAAACAATAAATCTGTACCATCCTGTGAGCCCTATTGGGACATCATTGAAAAACCACTCGATAGAAAACTGTATTTTCAGTTTAGAATCGGGACGTTACCTACAAAGGTGTTCACTCGAAATTGGTCGACAAACCAGGATGATAAATGTCCCTATTGTAAAGATTTGTTAGAGACCACGGCCCATATATTGTTTGTCTGTCCTTTGTACGTTAATCCTCGACGTAAATGGAAAAAACCAGCTTGCCAAAATTTAGGAACACGCAGGTGTTTAGAGGCGCTAAGAATATTAGAATCTGATTGTACCCCTTTTTTGGCGATCGCTGTGGCAAAATTCCTAGGTTGGTCATGGACTATACGCACCCGCACTTTACAACAGCTAGATATTGTTTAATGAAATTATTGATATGGCTGATTGTATGATTTTATGTTGCCAATTTTCTTTAAATGACAGCACTATGTTTAATGAGTTTTTTTTTTAAAGTGAAATGTTCTTAACTTTCTTGTAGTATTTATTGTGTATGGAATAGTGTAAGATTGCTTTTATGACTGCTGTCGAATAAAGTTTTGAAACTTGATTCTCCTGGAGGGAATTGAGAAAATAGCTCAAATATAGTTATAATATTTGTGGCAGCAGGGGAATGGGTAAAATACTGCTGTGCAAGAAAGAATATTTGTTTTTTCTAAAATATATCGACAAATGGTTTGTTGAACGAGGATCACCATCTTATCCACTTTCAGGAACAGCAAGAGTGGTATCAAAACACATTTTTAACAACAGTTATTGCATTTTTCTAAGAAGTAGTAAATTTTTCCTAATTTGTTCGGTTTCAGCCTACTTGCAGTTTGTGGTAGAAAGCCCATGGGTGATCCAGGAAAGCTATATTTTTCTAAGTAGACACTATTCTGAATTCAACAAGGTCTGTTTGTGCAGATTCTTCAAGGTTTTCCCAACCAATCTAAACATTGAAATAATTTAAATTAAAAAAATAAAAACGATTAGCAAAAAGCCAAAAATAAAGTTTTCATCTGCAATTGTTTGTCACAATAGCCGATTTACAAAAGCACTATACTTTCACACTCACAGACCTTTCTGGTCGCGAAGATATATAGGGTTTGTAGGTTCTCAAAAACATGCGATACCTGGAGCCAAATATGGAGTTGTAGCGTATAACGATTTTTCTTTATGTGCTGACCATACAGCTATTTATATGATCAAATCTAATGAATAAAAAACGGGTATGAACGAAACCTATGTATTTCTGAAATATGCAATAGATATTAAGTAAAGGAACAGTGGTATTTGTTCACCTCTAAATTTGGGGTTACCCATATTATCGAGTTTCAGAGGGCTTTTGCAAAATGTCTTTCTTGCACACCAGCCTGCATTTGGAAGCCAAAAATGCAGAGAAATCCAATTGGTAAGAACTATTGTTCTACTATTCTGAGTTCCTAATAAAAATGGTTTACCACTTTTGAGGCTGGGGCTAGCAGCCGCAACACACAACATCCTAAAACGTAACTTGAAGACATTGCATTTTACACAGCAAAATCAATACTTTCTTCACAATGTGAGTGTCTGCGGAATTGTGTCCACCAGCGCAACAGCCACCAAGGAAAAACTACCAAACCCCAAAATTTGGGAAAGAAAACTAGACACCCTCTGGATTCCAGGGTGGTGTGACATGGATCTCGCAATATTGTTTTACCCAGAAAAGTCTTGGAAACTGCATACTTTGGCTAAAACACCCTTTTTCCTCAGAGTTCTGTGAGAGAAAGTTCTGGAAGCTGTGGAGATCTACCAAATTCCAACCAGCCATGGAATATGCAGGGATCCAAAAAAGTCCTACCACTCAGCGTTGCCACACTTGCCCCGATCAAAGAAGTAACCCACTTTTGTCGGTGTACCTAGGTGCTTAGACAAGAAAAGCCCCAAAACACAACATGGACAGATCAAACGTTCTCACTTAAAACCAACTTTAAAAAAAAACCTGAGTAGCTGTGAGTTTTGGGCCTGGACTTGGCCACCACGCCTGGAAACCTACTAAACACAGACATTTCTGGAAACTAGACACTCAAGAGTGTCTAGTGTGGTCTGACTTGTAAGACCCCCCATCCATTTCTTATCCACAATGTCCATCTGACCTCAACCTTTGGCAAAAAACACCTTTTTCTCAATTTCTTTGTGAGAGAAAGATCTGGAATCTTTGGGGATCCACGCACTTCCTACCACAAATGCTTCCATATTACTGTTCATAATAATGGTATCCTACTGTGTGAATGGACCTAGAGCCTGCAGCAAGAAAGTCTCCAAAACACAAGGTGAACTTGTCAAATGTATCCACTCAAAAATGACCCTTTTTTTTAGCAATTTTGGAAGCTGCTGATTTTAGACGTGTGCTTTACCAACGCCCAGGGAATCCTACCAAACAGACATTCCTGAAAACAAGACACTCAGCCGAGTCCAGGGTGGTCCGATTAGTGTGAATCCCCCTATTTTTTCTTACCCACAATGCCTTTCAAGCATCAAACCTGGGCAAAAACATACATTTTCCTCACATTTCTGTGAGAGAAAGTTCCAGAATCTGTGGGGATATATACATTTCCTATCACGCAGCGTTCCCCCACTTGTCCTGATATTAATGGTGGGACCATAGTGTGAGACAGGAAAGGCTCCCTAATACATCATTGATATATTAAATGTTCTAACTTAAAACCAACCTTTTTGTTTTGCAATGTGGTTAGCTGTGGATTTTGTACCTGGGCTCACTGAAGGTGGAAAAAGTTTTGGAATAGGAGTGATATTGTGTGGAAATCAGGTTGAAGCAAACATTTATCATTTGCACATCACCAAATATAGTGTCTTGATTTGTTTTGATCCTATTAAAGTCTTTGTTTCCATCACACTTCAGAATTAAAAGAAAATGTGCTTCATTTGTGTTTTCCTTGCTGGTGATAGATTTTGAAATATTTGTACAGTTCATTTGAAGGTATATAAACACAATGCGTGCGGTGCAGATTTCCGCGGTGCGCTGAAGTTCGCAAAAACCCGCGGTTCATGACGAGCTCAGCTCGTCATGAGTGTACGAGAGGTGTACCTCATCACGAGCTGAGCTCGTAATGAGCGTCGAAGGGGTTAATCCCAAAAAAATGACCTCCTGCAACCTTTCCTTTTAGACTCCCTGTGCCACAGAAGATTGTCAAATACTTAGTGTTCAAAATCGTCTATCTTCACAGTCAGAGAAAGAAAAGTAAACACCAATCTCCCTCCATGTTAAAAGAATAAATAGCAATTTGGCGGAATACTTAGCCTGACATATGACCTATCTTTGTACCCACAGCAAACGTGGCAAAATAAAAATAAAAGTTACAGGCATATTTTTTGCTCATTAACTTTCTGAACTCCAGTACCGTCATTTTTAGGGGTGCTGTGGCAGCGGCCACACCTGTACTTCTAGCGCATATGCCTGGTCTCAGCCACCACCCAGAGAAACCTTCCAAACCCAGACATTTCTGAAAACTAGACACCCAGAGGAGTGCAATGTGGTCTGGCTTATGTGGATCTCCTACCTTTTTTATCTACAGTTCCAGACTCTGCGGGATCTAAGAATTCCTATCATGCAGCGTTCCCACACTTCTCCTGTTAATAACAGTACACCACTGTGTGCAGAGCCCAGCACTTACAACAGGAACAGATCAAACCAAGGACCATGAAGAGACACTAGTGACTTGGTATGGTTCCTGGCTGGATCTGTTCCTGTTACGTGTGTTAAGGCCAGACGTACAAATGTGGTAGCATTTTTATCACTCCACCCATTCTTTACCAGTGTGCCTATTTTTCCAGTGGTATATAGTGGGCTTTCTGCCACCTTGGTGTGCAAATTGGAGTCAAACCCTCGAATTGCCCTCGAGGGGACGGAAAGACTTTATTGCCCCTTTTTGGGCGAACCATTACCCAGTGCTAATGTGGAATACCCCACCCCTTTTTAACCCCAGTGTAAGATCCTGTGTGTCTAGTGGGCTTTCTACCCTCCCTCCAAGCGGCACATTGCAGGCAAACCCCAAAACCTCTAAATGCCTCAATGGCAGGAGAGCAGAAACAATATATTGCCCCTTCTGTGGAGTCTGTGGTTGGCCCAATGCCAAAGTGGGCTGTCTAAAGATTTGCCTACTGCTCTACCAGATTTAGGATGCTTCTGCAGCCCCAGGACATAGCTCTCTAATCTGTTTAACTCTTGTCGCCGGACAGTTGCAGCTGAGGGAAGGGTGCACACCCCACTCAACATTTGGCAGTCCCAGAACATATGGTTCGGGTCTGCATTTGGGTTATGCCAGCGTGGGCATTCAGAAGAGACAGCTGTGTACATTTTTTGCAGCCTAGCTGGAGATAAATAAATTGGATGAAGTATGTTATGCTGTATTTGTTGCAATCTGGAATTACAGGAAATTGCATGTGGGTGTGCAAGCGATTTGTCCCAGTCTTTCTGTGTAATGTGGCAGCCAGCATCTGTCAGGGTCAAATGTCATAGTTATGTTTTGCTCTGACATAGCAAAGAGTCACTTGTAGCCTAATGGTTAAGGTTTTAAACTCTCACTCTGAAGATTAACCGCATGCGCGCTAGCGGTTTTCCCGCTGTGCGCTGCGTTTTGCGAAAAGCCGCGTTACATGACGAGCTCAGCTCGTCATCAGTGTACGAGCGCCGTAACTGATGACGAGCTGAGCTCGTCATCAGCATCGAAGGGGTTAAGAGTGACAGTCCTACTATCTTTTCTAATGTTGGTCACTTGCAAAGAGTTCCAATATTACACAAATAAAGTCAAATATGCTTTCTTTCTTAGTGACTGGCGAATATTTTTGCTTTTCAATTTCCTATTCTTAAATGACGAGTCTGTCAGTGTACATTCACATACAGCACCACATTGACTTGCATTTTTGGATCGAATGATATACTTATGTTTTGACCTTCAAAGAGCAAATTCACAAGTGTCAAGTTACTATTAGTAACTATTCACATGCAGGAAGTAACCTCCCCCACTGGAAAAGTATAGGTCAGATTAATAAAGTTTATTCACTTATTAAATGTATTAAATGTTTTTAATGTAAAATAAAATAGTACAATAATTTAAAACAATTATTAATACTTATGAAGTTATCAAATAAAAGGATCCTGTCCATTAACTCATCGAACTAAATCTTTACGTATTTCAATTGTTTAAATATTTGAATGTATTTTATAATTATTTTTTGTCAATGAAATGTAAAAAAAATAACGCCCTGCCAGACATGTTAATAATTAAGTAATATTTTCTAATGTTAAAAAATATGTTTTTATTATATTGAAATGATTAAATGTTCTTAACAATATTTTAAAAGTTTAATTTCTTTTTAAATAAGTACTTTTTTATTTTTTTAACTATAGAGATACAATTTAGATATAGTTAATGTTGAATTAAAAAGAATGAAATCATTTTAACATTATTTTCTGCAATCCAAAATTCCTTTTTGCAGAGTCCCCAAAAATTTCTCACAAATAAAACGGGTTTTGCGACCCATAATGAATCGCAATTTGGAAGAAGGGTAAAATGGTATTAATTCCAAATTGTATTTCCGGTATGTAATGTATCACAGTTTTGCGGTCTCAAATCTGGTAGTAACTGACATCTCAAACGAGGTAATAACTGATTTGCAAAAGGGAAGGGGGCCTTTGGGAAGGGGTCCTCTTCGGATCCCTTCCTGTAGGAAAGTGGGTTTCTGGTGCAGTGACCCCCCCCTCGACTTTTTGCCAGATTTCTGATGAACTTTGACTGAGTGTGCCCTGCGTCCCTGCCAATCAGGTACCCAGCGCCTGTGTTCTTTCCCTAAACCTGTACCACTGTTTCCACACTTGGCACCACTCTGGCCTACCTATAAGTCCCTTTTAAGGGGCACCTATGGTACCAAGGGCACTGTAGCCAAGGAAAGGTCTCTGAGGGCTGCAGCATGTATTATGCCACCCTCAGGGACCTCTCATCACAAACATATCCCACTGCCAGTGCAGCCTGCGTGTTTTGGTGCAGTTAAATGTGAAGAGTCAACATGGCATACATTCCTGTGTAAGAAAATAACAAGAAGAGGGAGGGAGAGGAGGACGTGGATTCTATCTCCCCTGGTAATTTTACTAAACAAAAGGAATCCACTTGTTATAGTGGTAGTGGTAGTGATCCCTACAGTGGTGGGGAGCACACAGTGTTGTTTAAATACCCCTCACACACCAACAGGCCCCTTGGTGTCATGCTTCATCATCGGGGTCTTCGCACCGCTCTACGGGATGCGGCGTGCTGCGACTCACGGCTACGTAGGAGCACTGAAAGTGGACTATGTGTTGATGTGTGTGAAGGAATTAAATGTGAGTGGTGAGGTGAAAGACAGTGATTGTTAAAAGATACCTGGCTCGTAGGAGAAAAAATAATAAAAAGTTTTTATTAAGCCCTCGGCTGGTATCGTTAAAAAAGTGCAGGGTGAGGTTGTTGGTACTATTTAGGGTACATCAACCTCTCAAGTGCGTCGACATGTTTCGGAGTAACAAGGACTCCTTCAGGACGAGATGTGCACTAATATCTCCACCTTACTCACATATGTGTAGATGTCAAAGTGTGCTCTACAAAAAAATTGGAATAGGTGAAATGTACCTAATCGTGTTATATGGATGTAGTCTGTTGCGCCCAGTTGGCGTGGTTAATACAGAACCTGTGGATGAAAAAACACCATGTAATATAACATCACTATTTTGACATAGAAAAACCTATGTAAATACACAGGAGGGTGACGGGGAACCAAAAATAAGGTCCACAACCCTGTAAAAGAAAAAGACATAGACAAACATATAGACTAGGACACACATGAATTGATATGATCGCCATTGGAATCCCTTGGATTGAAAATGTGGGAAGAAAACATATTATTGAGAAGATATACAGTTCTTACTTTTTGATAAGGGCAAACTGGCCTCATGAGCCAAGGCGTGGTATTGGGGGTTCTTTTGTCTTCTTGCCCAATGTAGCAACCTAATAGATGTCAAAAAAACAGCGTGGATTTAGAATCTAAAAACGCTATTTTTTAGAAAGCTGGTGCCTCTCTGCTATCAGGTCTAACTCACGGTAACTGCCAAGTCTGGTGGTTTTCCTTCCCTCAATGCGGCTCCGATGGTATGCCGAGTCATGTTGGACAAATGCTATTTATAGTAGTGGTAATAGGCTTAATTGGTGCGAAATGGGAATCGGAAAATGCCCAAAGAAGGATCTAAACATTGTCATTCAGGTCCGGTCCTGCGCGCGTTTGAGAGGGAGTGGTAGAACCTCGCGCGCATGCGTAGGCAAGCAGCGCCTTCGTCTGTTGTCTGCTTGTTCGCATGCGCGGAAGGAGATGCTAACTCTACGCGCATGCGCGTGACAAGCCATGTTCCGAAAACGGAACAGGCTAGGAATAATTTAAACGCGGAGCGCTTTTATAAGAGGAATATATTAGGAAAAACGCCCGCAAAGTTAAAGGTTCAAAATTAGGCATAAGATATCCCACTATTTCATGATGTTAATGGGGATATACATTCCTGGATAGTTTTTGGAAAAAAACGTGATACATCGTTTTTTGACATTTATGACCATCACAGGGTTCTAACAAATGTAATGTTGCGTCATCATGGTTCATTCACCGTAACTGGCTCCATAGAACATAGTAAGAAAAAACGCCCGCAACGTTAAAGGCTCAAAAATAGGCATAAGATATCCCACTATTCCATGATGTTAATGGGGATAGACATTCCTGGATGGGTTTTGGTTGGAAAAAACGTGACACTACGTTTTTGACATTTTATGACCATCACAGGGTTCTAACAGATGCAATGTTACGTCATCATGGTTTATTCATCGTAAGTGGCTCCATGGAATAGAGTCATTTAATCCGGTGGTGTCTGTGCTCAGGCGGAACACCCACCTCTGCTCCTTCTCAAATAAACCATTGTCTGATGGAAGTTGCTCGATCACAGTCCAGTGTAATTCATTAACACAATGCTGGTGCTCCAAAAAATGTGCTGCCATCTTAGTAGTGGATTTTTTGCATCTTATATTGCTTTTGTGTTCATTTATCCTAGTTTTTACAGCCCGTGTGGTCATGCCCACGTACTCTTTTCTGCATGGGCACGTGATCAGGTAGACCACGTTCCTGCTGTTGCAGTTAGTGAAGGCTCGTTGTTCCCATCTCGTGCCATTTTGGAAGGTAAGGGTCAGACTTTTCTCCGTCAGGTGGCAACTATTGCAGTTCCCACACGGGTAATGTCCATGTAGCCCCTGTAGTCTAGTTTGATGGATCTCAGTGGTGGGGGACTTGTGTGCACTAAAATGTCTTTTAGATTCTCTGTGAGCAAAGAGAGGTTTTTCAAAGTCAAGAGTGCCACTTGTGAGGATCCGCCAGTGTTTGTTCACCACTTTTGAGACCTGGTAATTGTAGCGAAATAGCCAAATACAAATCCCAAGCCCAGGACCTGAGTGAAAAACTGAAACAAAGGCAATATCCGGACAAGATCATAAAAAAGGCAATGAAAAGGGCACGGAACAACAACCGTGAAGCCCTCCTGGAAGATAGAGCCCCCAAGAAGAACACAGCCAACAGGGCAGTATGTGTAACAACATACAGTTCTATCTCGAACCAGGTCTCAAAAGTGGTGAACAAACACTGGCGGATCCTCACAAGTGGCACTCTTGACTTTGAAAAACCTCTCTTTGCTCACAGAAGGGGGAAGAATCTAAAAGACATGTTAGTGCACACAAGACCCCCCACCACTGAGATCCATCAAACTAGACTACAGGGGCTACATGGACATTACTCGTGTGGGAACTGCAATAGTTGCCACCTGACGGAGAAAAGTCTGACCCTTACCTTCCAAAATGGCACGAGATGGGAACAAAGAGCCTTCACTAACTGCAACAGCAGGAACGTGGTCTACCTGATCACGTGCCCATGCAGAAAAGAGTACGTGGGCATGACCACACGGGCTGTAAAAACAACTAGGATAAATGAACACAAAAGCAATATAAGATGCAAAAAATCCACTACTAAGATGGCAGCAAATTTTTTGGAGCACCAGCATTGTGTTAATGAATTACACTGGACTGTGATCGAGCAACTTCCATCAGACAATGGTTTATTTGAGAAGGAGCAGAGGTGGGTGTTCCGCCTGAGCACAGACACCACCGGATTAAATGACTCTATTCCATGGAGCCACTTACGATGAATAAACCATGATGACGTAACATTGCATCTGTTAGAACCCTGTGATGGTCATAAAATGTCAAAAACGTAGTGTCACGTTTTTTCAACCAAAACCAATCCAGGAATGTCTATCCCCATTAACATCATGGAATAGTGGGATATCTTATGCCTATTTTTGAGCCTTTAACTTTGCGGGCGTTTTTTCTTACTATGTTCTATGGAGCCAGTTACGGTGAATGAACCATGATGACGTAACATTACATTTGTTAGAACCCTGTGATGGTCATAAATGTCAAAAAACGATGTATCACGTTTTTTTCCAAAAACTATCCAGGAATGTATATCCCCATTAACATCATGAAATAGTGGGATATCTTATGCCTAATTTTGAACCTTTAACTTTGCGGGCGTTTTTCCTAATATATTCCTCTTATAAAAGCGCTCCGCGTTTAAATTATTCCTAGCCTGTTCCGTTTTCGGAACATGGCTTGTCACGCGCATGCGCGTAGAGTTAGCATCTCCTTCCGCGCATGCGAACAAGCAGACAACAGACGAAGGCGCTGCTTGCCTACGCATGCGCGCGAGGTTCTACCACTCCCTCTCAAACGCGCGCAGGACCGGACCTGAATGACAATGTTTAGATCCTTCTTTGGGCATTTTCCGATTCCCATTTCGCACCAATTAAGCCTATTACCACTACTATAAATAGCATTTGTCCAACATGACTCGGCATACCGTCGGAGCCGCGTTGAGGGGAGGAAAACCACCAGACTTGGCAGTTACCGTGAGTTAGACCTGATAGCAGAGAGGCACCAGCTTTCTAAAAAATAGCGTTTTTAGATTCTAAATCCACGCTGTTTTTTTGACATCCATTAGGTTGCTACCTTGGGCAAGAAGACAAAAGAACCCCCAATACCACGCCTTGGCTCATGAGGCCAGTTTGCCCTTATCAAAAAGTAAGAACTGTATATCTTCTCAATAATATGTTTTCTTCCCACATTTTCAATCCAAGGGATTCCAATGGCGATCATATCAATTCATGTGTGTCCTAGTCTATATGTTTGTCTATGTCTTTTTCTTTTACAGGGTTGTGGACCTTATTTTCGGTTCCCCGTCACCCTCCTGTGTATTTACATAGGTTTTTCTATGTCAAAATAGTGATGTTATATTACATGGTGTTTTTTCATCCACAGGTTCTGTATTAACCACGCCAACTGGGCGCAACAGACTACATCCATATAACACGATTAGGTACATTTCACCTATTCCAATTTTTTTGTAGAGCACACTTTGACATCTACACATATGTGAGTAAGGTGGAGATATTAGTGCACATCTCGTCCTGAAGAAGGAGTCCTTGTTACTCCGAAACATGTCGACGCACTTGAGAGGTTGATGTACCCTAAATAGTACCAACAACCTCACCCTGCACTTTTTTAACGATACCAGCCGAGGGCTTAATAAAAACTTTTTATTATATTTTCTCCTACGAGCCAGGTATCTTTTAACAATCACTGTCTTTCACCTCACCACTCACATTTAATTCCTTCACACACATCAACACATAGTCCACTTTCAGTGCTCCTACGTAGCCGTGAGTCGCAGCACGCCGCATCCCGTAGAGGGGTGCGAAGACCCCGATGATGAAGCATGACACCAAGGGGCCTGTTGGTGTGTGAGGGGTATTTAAACAACACTGTGTGCTCCCCACCACTGTAGGGATCACTACCACTACCACTATAACAAGTGGATTCCTTTTGTTTAGTAAAAATACATTCCTGTGTGCCATGCCTGTTCAGCAAGGCATGAGACCTAGGTAAGTCACCCTTAAGGCAGGGTGCACTATCCCTCATGTGAGGACCTACCTGCATGAGCAGACAGGCTCCTATAATATAAGAGGCCATTCTTAGATATTATAAGTGACCAGTAAAGCCATACTGAGTATATGGTCTAGAAACTGGTCATTGCAAGTTTCCTAGCACCATAATGGCTTTACTGATTCCTGGGATGTTTGGTTTCAAACATCTCAGAATAATAAACCTGCACTGATTCCAGTATCATATTTATTATCACATCCACTCAGGGGGTACCTTCTAGAGGGGATCCCTGAAACAAACCAACCACTGGTGGGTTGCTGACTAGTAAACACCAGCCTGCCACCACGAGATAGGTATGGACCTCTTGGGGTGCGAGCCTTCGCTCCCAGGGCCCAGAAACAAAGCCTTTCCCGGGCATAGGTGTTCACACCTACCCCAGTTCAGGGAGAGCCATCTGTGGCAAGGTAGCTTCAAAGCCCTTGCCGCCTATGCAATGCAACCCCCAGCCTCCCCTGCTAACAAGGGCGGCCCCCTTCCTGTCTTCACCCTCTTTTCTTTAGGAAGACAGGCGGAAAAATCAGGACAGCCCAGGAGGTGTGTCCACCTATGCGAACTCCACCCCTCAGGTGGGGTGATGAGGTGAAGCTCACTCCTCAGTACCGACCATCTTTCTGAAGGGAGCATCCCCCAATCAGGGTTAGGGAATGCACTCACTTCCCCACGTGGGATGAGAACACCATGGGTGTAGCCACCCTAAGGTCGGTTGCCCATTGGCTACTACCTCGAGCCCCCTAAAAAGCACCCTAAATACAGTATGTAGGGGGCAGCCCTGAACCCAGAATCGATGACCTAAGAAGACTGGAACCCGAAGACACCGCAGCAGTGAAGACTCCAGGCCTAATCGACTTGGCCCCAGCCCTATAGGCCTGCCTGCAAATCTGAACCCCCCTGCAAAGAAAACAATGGCTCCAAAAAGGATCACAACTTCCAGACTTGGTGAGGACTGATCCTTCACTCCAACAAAGACTCAAGACTTCCAAGGACAGCGGCCCTGTCCACTGATGAAGATCAAGCCCCTGCAGAACCAAGAAACCCTGCTCCAGGACTTACCTTTGCACCCGCCATCCACAACCCATGTCCAGAGGGTCCATCAGTCCTGAAAGAGTTCCCCAGCTGTCCTGATCTCCACTCCATCAAGGGGTTCACCTTTAAGGTCCAGTGTCGGCGCCTGCAGCCTCTTCAAGATGACCCTCTCCACTACGACCTTATGGTAAGGACAAAACCAGACACCATAAGACACCCCTGCAGCCTCCATCCCTGGGTCCAGTAGACCAGTTCCAAGTGTCCCGATGTCCTCCTGCATCCGAAAATACTTACCTGGCTGTTGATTTCCTTTGTCTGGCTTCCTGGCAGATTCCTGCAGCCTGGGACCGATTTTGAAGATCTCCATAGACCAGCATCGGGCACCCAACGCTGTGTAAGCATCCTGTACCGGGCCGCCCCTGTTCCGCTGGTGGCATCTTGGTGCTGCCATGGGCACCTCTTTTCCCTCACCTAAACCCTAAAAGATCTTTACCCTAGACTGATTGGCCTGGCCGTGGGCAGCCTCAACATGCGGTGCCCCTAGCCCTATTGGCTAGCATTGGTTCTGGTACCAAATTTCCTACTCTGCACCGGCCGCCCCAGGGCTGCTGGTGGTGCAGTCTGAGTGCAGAACTGAACCTTGGTGAAACCTGTTTTAGCACCCAAAACAGATTTACTGTAAACCGTTTTACTTAGCCAGCAATTACTAACTTCATTTTCCGCATAGGAATGCTTGGTGTGGTTTTCCTTTGAAAAATGTTTTAAGTGTTGACTCTGCCTTGTAGTGCAACAAAAGTAACTTGGCGTCTACAACTGGGTTGTGCTGCTTACTGATGTACTGCTGCAGTGTCTAAACTGTGTTACTAGTTTGTTGTGCACTAAGCTAGAAAAGTTACTAAAAAGTAACTAGAAAGTACTCTAAATTAATTAAAATCATTCTAAAGAGTTTACAACACATTTTCTCTACTGCAATGTAACTTGAATGCTTCTACAAAACCAGTACACGTTGTACCTTATTAAGTATTTATTGTATTGAAAGTATCACTTACCAGCTAATAAGTAAATCTTGGTTCTACTAATAAAAATAACAGAGTATCGACCTTTTTATACAAACCATTGGTCTGGATTCAGTCTTTGAGTGTGTGACATCATTTCTTGTCTGAGTGTGTACAACAAATGCTTAACGCTACCCTCCTGATAAGCCTTACTGCTCAACCTCACTACCACAAAAAAGAGTATGGTATTACCTACTTTAGCCTCTGCTAAACCTTTGTGGATCCACTGGACTTTTTTGCACACTATACCTAACTTTGGTATGGTATATATTGAGCCAGCTTCCTACACTTCCTCTTTTGGAATATTGGTGCACCCTCAGGGAGAGTAGCCAGTAGTCGAGAAGACCGCGGCCTGCTACCCTAATGTTTTCCTAAACTGAAAACATTTATTTTTTTAATGCAGCAACAATTCCTGCAAGAAACAAGTGCTGCCTTAAAAAACAATATATATATATTGGAACTACAAATACGTGGATGCTGGTATGCTGTCTCTTGCAGGTCACCATCCCTTTATTTGTAGACAATCACAGGGAGTCTCAAATTGCAACCTGCCTGATTAATATTCATTAAAGAGGTCATCTGCGACCTGGGAATTATGATTTTGTGAATGGAAGTAACAGTATATAGATCAGTTCTCATAACCATTTGCTGGTCTGGTGCGCAATTCACAACCACTTTTTGCAACCACTATGTTAGTACATCTGGCCCTTAATTCCTAAAAATAAAGCACAAAGCATCACAGTGAAAATGTGTGATTTCTGTCATTATACATTTTGCAATCACCAGCATTCTATAACATTTGGTTGCATCAAGCTGTTATGATTTCTGTGACTTCAAAAAGGGCTCTGTATGTGGACCATTCCACTATGATTTTACAAAACCCGTTAATAGTTGGATGCACACCTATGGAATGAAGTTACTCATGTTTTATTCTATATTTATGACATCTGAACAAGTCCTGCAGGCAGATTCTAATTCGTCAGCATCCTGAGGATGTAATTGGTGATTAGAAGGTGAGCAGGAAGACACATCAATATCAGAGATAGGTTTTACTTGAAAATTCTTTCTGTGGGCTAATTAGGGCCAAAGCCAGATTGGCAGACTTTCCCTGAAGCTTGGCTTCCAGGCAAATCCTTTGTACTTGCTCTGATTGATATGATATGAATATTCTTTCTCTATTTAGCCCCAAAGCCAGACAGTTCATGAAAAGGTTGCTCAGGAAGCAGAATATGTTGGATGGGTACACAGCAGAGTGAACAAATAGGTTCTTTCTGAGCCTGAGAGGAAACGTGGCCACAAAACAAGGGGTTAGCGGAGCTCCCCGTGGGGGAATACATCGTCTTTCTCTGGCACATCCATGAAACCAGGGATCTCCATTTATGTTGAGAATCCATCTTGTATTCACAGAAGCATGCACACATGGTGTAGATAAAAGGTTTTGGGTGCCGCACTGGATTGACCTAGTTGCTCGGGCAACAAAATATGAACCTCAAGCTCATCCAATGGCACTGCCAACTACCAGGTGGTCATTCATTAATGCCATGGCGATTGCTCCCAAAATTGTTTCAAGTAGAGGTCTAAATCTGCCTGATAACATCTTAGGACTGGCTCGTTAATGGCCTCCGGGTGAAAATTGTCAGGAATCGAGGGAAACAGTAGTGCAAAAGGCAAATAGTGACAAGACTGCAGGGCTACGAGTGGAGTCCAGATCAGACTTTGATGGAGAGCTACTTCTCTCCAGGAAATTTGATATCATGATGGCTCAATTTTGTTGAAAAACAAGTCAATTCAGCAACAATTGGCTGGTCACTGGGCAATGGTTTGGAGTTACTACAGCTTAGGCCCATTAGCCAGGTCACCATCCTGTTTCTAACTGGTTTAGCTATGGTTCCCTATCCTGATCAGGTGACAGGACCAGAACAATCTGTACATCATGATGGGAGGCGAATAACAGAACAACCTCTCCCTATTTAGGAGAAATTGTGGTCTTCAGGCCAGTTTGTGACCCAACACAGTAGCCCATACTGGAGATAGGGCTTGAATG
Organism: Lissotriton helveticus; assembly: GCF_964261635.1. Classification (NCBI taxonomy): domain Eukaryota; kingdom Metazoa; phylum Chordata; class Amphibia; order Caudata; family Salamandridae; genus Lissotriton; species Lissotriton helveticus. The sequence goes on along the minus strand of NC_136068.1, from coordinate 181,536,841 downwards.
AGACCAGGACTTTGCTCTGAAGAGCAGAGACTAACCTTGTTATACTCACACTAGAGGCTTGGTTAGGTACTGTCCAATCCAATAGGGATGAGAGTTCACGCCTGTTGCCCTTGAGGTGTATTTTGTGTTCATTAGAGTAGGTGTCTTAGCCCCCGTGACATTCAAGCGGATGTACGATGTTACAACACAATCAAAATGATCGCGGTACATCACAACACATCTTTTACAATGCAAGTCGTTACCACGACTTGTGCTGTAGGGTGCTGGACTTAGGAATAGTAAGATTTACTATTCCAACTCCAGCCTACGTACAGCAGGGAAGGTGTTGGAATAGTAAATCTACCATTCCTTAGTGTAGCGCGCCCTCCAGCGCAAGTCGTGGTAACGACTTGCGTTGTAAAAGACGCGTCGTAATGGCACCGCGGTGTTTTGACCGCGGTGTAAAGGTTGTAGACCCATTCAAGCAAACATCTCTGAGAGTAGAGGTGGGAAGCTCAAGTCGTGGTTCCTGAGATCAATGTAAACTTAGCGGCGATGCCTTCAGCTCACTCATAGTGGGAAGAACCACAACTCTTTCTCTAAGTTTCAATAGTGGACTCTCCTAAGAGCAACAATCCTGCCCCAATGTAGAGGGCTGGGAAGAGAGTTCATACTTTCTTCACTCATCATGGTCAAGATAGAGGACAGGCCAAGAGCTTAATCTCCATCTTCCCATCGCCTGAAAAAGGCTGCCAATATAAAAGTACTATCAGGTCCTTCATAGTTCTTTACATCCATCACCTCACTCAAGTCTGTCACTGGTTGATTGATACTGTAGTATTCTGTTTTGACTTAAGGGCATAACATGTAATAAAGAATGTACCTCTTACCCGAGTGACTTCAGATTATTGTATGACGACATTGTCCTCTACCAACAGCAGATATCAGAATGTTCAGCTGTATCTCTTAGAAGGCAACCAAATCCGATCACACTATGAACTCTTTAACTTAGACCACCCTCACATTATTTCTCACTATCTACATGAAGAGGGTACGATGGTTGTTTTCTGCCCATTGGCTAGCTGGGATGATTTGATATCAAGGGAATCCTTCTGAATGCAGAACAAGAATCTCTTGACATCGATGCACGAATGGTTACAGAAGATGAGGAGAGTTAAGACTAGTGAGCAAATTTATGCACTGCGGGTAGGGGGGATTAGGAGATTCGATAAGATCTGGAGGACATTTTTTGATTACAATTCAGAAAAGATATTACTGATTGAAGTGAAATATAACTATGTGTTGTGCTAGAAGGCATATTCTTCTTTGATTTATGGGAAGAAAGGAAAAAAGTTTTTATGTTGGTATTGTATCTGATGAAATAATGTTGAAATATTAATTGGAAATTACACTAAAATACTTCAATAAAAAATGTTTAAAAAAAAACAATCTCTTGACAAACCTCACTATAGTAGATCCCCTTCATTCTTCGGTTATTAACCTGGGGACTCGTCTGATGTCAAGCAATCCTCAAAGTAGTATCTAGAAGGAGGCGTAAACACCTGTTTGATAGTTTCCAGATTGCCCTCATACATCCCAAGGTTCAGATTTGAGAATGCATCCTAGAATACGTGCACAGGACTTTGAGGCTTGCACCTGATGGTGACTGGCAGAAGTCATGTTCTGTGAGCCTCCTGTTTGTCTCATGCATTAGCAGTTTCTCAAGGACAGAAGTTTGTTTCTTCATTTCTTTGTCTTGGTTTGCCTTCTCTTTCTTCTGTTGAGGTATGGTCCCCAAGGGCCATTAATGGTGGTTATTCTCGTGGGTCTCATAAATAAGACAGTTTGGCACATGCCATTAGAACTTAGTTAGTTCTGCTTGTTGGTTCTCCAGAGGTGAATCTTTCAGGTAGTACCAATGGGTCACACAGATGCCTAGGTGCCTGAAGTCGAATTTGACAGATGTGGGATATCTGACTAAAATGGGAGATGCCCCTTTGGCTCTATTGTGAGTACATATACATCTGTACACTCTGAATAAGGCAGACTGGACATCCATAGCTTTTTAGCACATGTCCTGCATCTGCCAAACTCTAAATCAGGCTTTAAGTTCTCAAAGTCATTACAGATTTCTTCCTCACAGAGGCAGGCTCAGCTATAGCATGTCAACACTCAAAACCACTCAGGTGTGAGCCTTCTACGTCCCTCACACACCATTACATACAGAGGGTACTGCTGCCACTCCCCCCTCTTTAATGCCTTCCTCATTTACTTTAATGAATGTTAAATTATTTGTTATATGGGAATCTATCACCAGCTCAATGATGTATATTGTGTATCTTGCCATACTATTTAAGACTCACTGTTGCATTAGATTGGAACACTCACTTTTCTTGTTTGCCAGTGTTCCTGTACTTTTGACAACCAATCAAAAGATTTATATAAAAAAACACTTGGGCTCTCTGTTTCAATCTCTACTCCAAAGATACTCCCAGCTGGAGCATACCAAGTGGGTTGCCTGAGAGCAAGTTAAGTGAACACACACTACCCAAAGTTCGACCAGGTAATTACCAAGTTGTTAATCTGTTAAGATTTCAGTACACAAACTCACTTTCTCTCTGGAAAATTGGTCTCCTTCCTGGTGAGGTGATCTAGTTGTGTCACAGGAAATCCATAGCACCCTGGGCAAATGGCCTAGTGAGACAATCTCAGATCTCAACTATCAGTAGATGAAGCTTGAATGATACAATTCCTTTCTCCTTGACTAACCAGTCAGAATCTTCCTGCACTATATTTCCTGTGCTCCCAATTACCAGGTCGCTTCTTCTGGGTCTCCTCAAAGGTTTTCAGTTAATAAGCAAGAATCGACTCAACCTCCTCGCAAGTATATCATGCATTCTATCTTATACTGATCGCTCCTTGATGGTGTCTTTTTTTCTTCTTCTTTATTCGTTTGTACATTTAAACCATAAAAGTACATGATAAAAACAACGCAGTGTACAATGCAATAGATAAAAGTGAATCGTTCATTATAGATATTAATCAACAGCTAACAAAGCAACTATTAAAAATCTCTAAAAAATATGCAAACATTCTAAAACAGACAGACTTCGGTGCTCGCACTGCGACTTTCAGAAACAGCCCAACATAGTTAAATATATCCTCATTATTCAGTTGAAATAATACATTATATGCTTCTCTAAAATCGCTGATGGGTAGCTTCTTAATAAAGGGTAGCAGGATACTTTTGGTGTATATTGGATAAAGATTACAAAAGAATAAAAAGTGTAGCATAGATTGACCAGTCTTCCCATTACATGGGCAAGGGCAAGAATCTAGATTAGCTTGAAAGCCTAATGGGACGTTTAACAGATATCTTATTCAACCTTTCCCAAAGCAGAACAGCAGGCTACGTTCCCAATAATTCATGGGGCTGATCAAATATCTTTGGGGTAGAACATTCTATTCTATCTTATTCTGATTGCTCACATGATGATGTCCTTTGTGCACGGCATGGACTTGGATCAATCTTGGCTTCATTTCTACAATGTTTAAACATCCAAGATCCTCATTTATTTCACTTATATCACAATCGACAGGAGATTACATGTTTAGATATAAAGATCACGGGGCAGATTTACAAGAAAGTGCTGCAGCGCGGCAACGCAAGCCTTTTCGCTGCACCACGCTGAAGCACTTTCAAAGCTTTGGAATGTGGCATATTTACAATAATATGTTGCATTCCTGTGCTCTCCCCCACGCTGGCTCACAAACAACTGCCATGCGCTGGCGCAGGCACCCTTGCACCGTGGTGCAAGGATGTCTGCGTCATGGGAAGATTGTTTTTGTGCAGGAAGGGGCACCTTCCTGCACAAAAACATCACTAAAGGCATTTTCCTCTTTCAATGTGTGCCTTAGAATGCAGCACGCATTGAAAGAGGAAAAACACAAGGGGAATTGATAAAATGTCTCTGCACCTCGCTATGCCACCCCTAGGGTGGCGGAGTATTCGGACGCCTTTCCATATTTACGATTCCTCGTAAATCTGAAAATGTGTCAGGTTCCATGGGTGTTGCGTGGGAACACCCACAGCAATACCCGTGGAATGCCCCTTTCACGCGAAATGTTGCGTGTAAAGGGGTTGTACTTACAAGGACAGGAAAAGTCACGCATGGTGGCTTTTCCTATCCTTGTAAATTTGGGGCAGTGAAATGCGCCGCCCATGGGTCACGAAAAGTGACGCCCTGATTTCGCAAGGGGCTTGTAAATCTGCCCACACATCTTTAGGTAATAGAATGAATTACCTATTCAGGTAGGCAGCTTTTTTAGGCTCAGACTAAACTGTAGTCAGGCTATGGATTTCATCACAAAGGAAGGATTTTTTTTAAAAGAAGCGTAGCTGAAGACAATATCTGAACCAGTTTGTATGTCACACATTCTAGAGAGCACTCAACACACCTGGATGTGCTCTCACTGGGCCTTATTTATAAGCCCTTTAAGTTGCCTTTGCGTCACTTTTTGTGATGCTGCGGAAGTGTAAAATATGCATCACACTCTGCTCTATTTACAAAGTGACGCATCTAGGCAGATGTGTCACTTCATAAACCCCTGTGCTACATTGTGTGACAGGTATAATGTATGCAGGGTGCGCTTTCCCCAGCAAAAAAGCTCATAGATGTGGCGCAGTGAGATCTATCAGATTTCACTATGCCACTTTTAGGACGCCCCTGCGTCAAATCCTTATGCCTGCCTCACAGCAGGCATAAGACTGATGCAGGGTCCTTTAACATGTAACTTGCCCAAGTGTAATGACACATTGCTGGAGATGCATCTATTTTGCGACACACTCTAGCAATGCATCATTACCGCGCCAACAGATATGTCAGGAATACAGAAGTATCTGTTGACCCCTTGTGATATGGAGCGCCGTACAGTAAGTACGGCGCTTTCAAAGTGTTGCAAGGAGGGTGCTCTGAAAAGCGTTGCATTACTGATTTCACGCAGCGATGCAACCCTTTTAATAAATGAGGCACTTAGAGCCTAATAGAAGCAGAAGAAAGGACTACTTTTGTCTCTACCAAAGATTGGTTGGCAAATTGCATAAAAAAATTATGACACTAGTGTAAGTTTCAAACTGGAGAGCCCTTAGATTTGCATTTAAACTGGTGGGAAATTTAGGAGACATGCTGGCCTATACTAGACCCAGGAGAATAGACAAAAGATCAAATACTCTTTGGGGCCAACCAAATGCTGTAGGGCTTTTCCCTTGAGGCATTTGTAATATGTGGGCATACACAGAATCAGCAAAGGATTGACATTGAGAAATGGGCGTAATCGGAAACAGAGAAAACATACTACTTGTAATTCACTGAATGTGATGTATGGATTGATCTAAGATGATGATTGACCCAAGACTAGCATCGATGGAACAAGACAAAGGTAGACCAGCTGTAGAAAGGGATGGGAGACACACCCAAAACACACAACGCTCATTTAGCCTCAGCTTCAGGCATGGCCCCCTCTTCTGCGTTTATGTGGCGGGTTTGAAAGTAGCCTGGGCTATGCTCCTTTGGATCTTGAGATCCAGCAGGGTCCTGTGATCTTGCAGGCCCCCTCTTTACCCTATGAGCAGAAAGCGACCACCTCATCACGGTGGCCAGCATTCACTACCTGCGGTTATCTACGTAGAGAGAGACATGAAGCTGCTCTGATTGGCCCCATAAAGCCCCAACAAGAGATTTCTGAGCAGTGAACCCACACTGAGCTCAACATCAAGACTTGTTCCTTAAGAATGAGTGGCACTGGTTTATGGGTGCAAACAAAGATCACATATAATATGATCTTCCATATATACCAATGCAATGTCATATGCCCCTGCAGTGCATGGTAACCACGACCACTCAAGGAGCTGTGTGCGACCCTAGAGAAAGAGGGAGGGGCGGGTTTAAGAGAGAGAGAAAGAAAGAGAGAGAGAGACACTTGAGGAGCCTTTCAGCAGCTTGGGGGCTCCCACCATTTTCTGTTACACAACTGGTCCCAGAGCCTACGACTTGCCTGCTTTAGCCAAGCATCCCTTTGCGCATTTGACCTTGAAAACTGGCACGTGCCACCTTCACTCGTTCATGGTGTCTCTTCATCCTTCCCGACAACCGGCTAGGGTGACCAGAATTTTAAAACAAAAAACTGGGACATTTCATAAAAATAGAAGAAGGACTATAATTTTACATCAGGCGAGCGCACAGAATGATAGCGCTCCTCAGCAGAGAATTATAAAACAGGCAGTAAGAACATACATAAGATGCAATTTTAAAACCCAGCAGCTTGCCTGTCAATTAAAATTCTTTCTTGGAACAACTTCTAACCATCCCCGCTTTTAAAATATAAAAAAACACCTCCCCCCCCCGCCCCCGTTTTTAATCGACCCTCTCCAAAAACCGGGACATGAGCTACATTTCTCAAAATTTGCTCGGACAGCTGGTGAAAAACGGGGACCGTCCTGGTAAATCCGGGACGCCTGGTCACCCTAGCCAACCCACAATTCTTATCCCCCTCACCAGCGCACGCTATTTACCATAGACCCTAATAAACTTTTCTTGCCACCTTTACCCCTCAAAGCCATTAATGCCCTTTTCCGCTCTATGGGGCACTCGCCCCGTCTGCGGATGTTTACCCGCTCTCTCTTTCCCAGCATTTGTTCGAAAAGCACACTGACTGAAAACGGTGACGTGTTTGTTTTTTCGCGGTCGCACTACTTTCGCGCCTCGCCCTCCTGTGAGGCGGCTCTTATCGATCCGTGGAGGTGTTTACCGAATCCTCCTGCACATCCCTCCGAGGATGAGGGGGGCTCGGAGCGCAGGAGAAGCTTCACATTTTCCGTGTTGTTCCAAGCAGGCCCCCAGGGCTCTTCTGCTGCAGTTCCACGCTAAGTGAGCACCGCGGTCCAGAGAGAATACAAATTATGTTCTAGCGGAAAAGATCATGGAATAATGATCAACAGGGCAGACACTGCCGCCAAGCCAAAAATAGGCTGTGGTGCCCAAGCTGGGAGTCAGAAATCCTGGTAAAATGTAACAAATAAGAATCGTTAGTCACCTGTTAACTCTGGTACTCTCGGTGCACTAAACCTAGAGCCACTGGAATTATGCGGCAGAGGATCAAATTACGCAGCAGGGTTGAATAAATTCAGGGGCGGCTGGTGACATTTGAAAGTGGTGGGGCGTAAACTAATTTGCATATTGCACCGCAGCGAGCGCAGCGAGCGAGCGAGCCCGAACCACCTTGCATCCATCCATACATCATTCATGCATCCATCCACCCATCCATCCTGCATCCATCATTCATTCATCCACCCATCCACCCATCCACCCATCCATCATTCATTCATGCATCCATCCATCCACCCACCCATCCATCCATCCACCCATCCATCATCCATTCCTGCATCCATTCCTGCATCCATTCATGCATCCACCCATCCATCCATCCTGCATCCATCATTCACTCATGCACCCATCCATCCACCCTGCATCCATCCTGCATCCATCATTCATTCATCCACCCATCCTGCATCCATCATTCATTCATGCATCCACCCATCCATTCATTCACCCATCATTCATCCTGCATCCATTCATGTGTCCACCCATCCACCCATCCTGCATCCATCATTCATTCATGCACCCATCATTCATTCATGCACCCATCCATCCATCCTGCATCCATCATTCATTCATCATTCATTCATCCACCCATCCATCCACCCTGCATCCATCCTGCATCCATCATTCATTCATCCACCCATCCTGCATCCATCATTCATTCATGCATCCACCCATCCATTCATCCACCCATCATTCATCCTGCATCCATTCATGTGTCCACCCATCCACCCATCCATCCACCCATCCTGCATCCATCATTCATTCATGCACCCATCATTCATTCATGCACCCATCCATCCATCCTGCATCCATCATTCATTCATCCACCCATCCATCCACCCATCCAGCATCCATCATTCATTCATTCATGCATCCATCCATCCACCCATCCATCATCCATCCTGCATCCATTCCTGCATCCACCCATCCATCCATCCATCATTCATTCATGCATCCATCCATCCATCCACCCACCCATCCATCATCCATCCTGCATCCATTCCTGCATCCACCCATCCATCCATCCATCCATCATGCATTCATGCACCCATCCATCCACCCTGCATCCATCCTGCATCCATCATTCATTCATCCACCCATCCTGCATCCATCCTGCATCCATCATTCATTCATGCATCCACCCATCCACCCATCATTCATCCATCATCCATCCATCCACCCATCCTGCATCCATCATTCATTCATGCACCCATCCATCCACCCTGCATCCATCCTGCATCCATCATTCATTCATCTACCCATCCACCCATCCTGCATCCATCCTGCATCCATCATTCATTCATGCATCCACCCATCCATTCATCCACCCATCATTCATCCTGCATCCATTCATGCATCCACCCATCCTGCATCCATCATTCATGTATTGTTATGACCATATAACTTGCACACAGCTTGTCAGTGTTTAATACCAGTCTCGAACCTTGTACTCCAGCACCAATGATACATGATTAATATTAATTGTTTTTAAAAACATGTATTTATTCGACACCAATTTCACACCTTAGTCGGAACATCATTTTTATTTGTTTTTTAAAATATCTATTTATTTAACACCAAAGTAAGTCATGTATACATTTTTATGGTTCGATAAGAGGCTCGAACCTGGTTTCCCAGCACCAAAGTCGGCCGTGCTATCCGTCAGGGGTTATGTAACCGGGCTATGTAGTGACCAGCCAATCCTGCGCCAGGATTGGCTGGGGGGGCACCATGACTCCTCGCCCAGTCGCCCTGTGTAACCCCGGGGGCTGTGGCCCGCCCCCTGGTCCTCTCTCTAAGGGGGGAATTCACAAGAAAACGATCTGCGCATGCGCGGGCATGTTTGTGCCCAAAAATACACTTGCGCAGCTGCAGCAGCCCGATCCTTCCCCCCCCCTTGCGCACTCCGGGAAGGTCGGGTGTCTCCCGGTTCCCGGCCGGCAGATAGCGCGATTTTTAAAAATAATTGTGTTTGGCTTCTAGTGAGGACGTGGTGGGTCCATGGGGCTTAGTGGGGCTACGCCCCTACGCCCCAATGGACGCACCGCGCCTGAATAAATTATGTGGCAAGAAAAGCCAAATTGTGCCGCATAATGTGGCAAACCCATATTTATGCAAAAAACGACACAGTTGCAGAATCACATACTTTCAATGGCCCCCTGTCTATGCCCTCTTCTATTACTAACTAATGAATCAGTAGGGTAGCCACTGTGTGGATGTATGACGTTACAACACATACTTTTACCACGCATACCTTTACAACGCGGTTTTTACCACGCATACCATTACAACGCATAGCGCTTAGAGGTGCTGGATAGTGGTAAGTATAATTTTCTATTCCAACTCCAGTCCCCGTGGACACTAGGGAAGGTGTTGGATAGAAAATTAAACTTATTCCCTATCCTAGAGCGCCCCCCCAGCGCAATGCGTTGTAATAGTATGCGTGGTAATACCTGCGTTGTAATGGTAGTGCGTTGTAAAAATGTTGTTGTAAACGTTGCATACCCCACTGTGTCACTGACCCTAATGCAAGGAAGAAAGGACTCCTATGCTGCGGACTGCATTGTAAAATAAACCAATAATCAGACTTCAGTGGGCCCCTCAGGACTGTCGGCACTGGTGCCACTGCACCTGCTGCACTAATGGAAGCTACGCCCCTAGAGTGAAATCATTTTGCAGCCTGTAGAATGGATTAGGCGGTAAAAAGTATGAAGTTGATGAACCTCTGAAATGCTTTTCCTATTGGCCCAGATCCTCCTCCTACCTTCCTCAGAATCCTGACTCCTCCATCAGTTGTGACTCAGCCAGTGATTGGACAGATAGAGCATCGCCTTTGAGAGCTCAATGATCACTGGTGATACAACAGGGCACAATGGAGTTTAAAATACTGCCCACAAGAAATTTATCCTTAATCTGAGGTTCATCTTTCTTCTATTGCCTTAGGAACTGATTACCTTGCAGAGAACGCTGAGAGGATGGTGACAGCTTAGACTAATAGCAGTGTTGAGTGAATGTAATTTTGTAAACTGTATACGTGTCCAGTTTAAACTGGAGAAGGGTGGGATCACCCTTGAATAAGGAGAAGTCCATGTAGTTGCAGTGCATGAGGCCTAAGGCGCACTGATGTCCAGTGCATTCCTATCATACTTTACAGATCACCAGGGAGTAACGCAGAACTTCTCAGTGTGACTGATCGTCAAAGTAGACTTCTAAGTTCAGTGAGATAATCCATGCAGGTTGATTTCTGCCATTGAGGAAGGGGGGGGCAATATCAGACGCAAGAATGCATGAGGTATCTTAAAATATTCAAGGCAGGAGTTTCTTTGCAGAAGTCCTGGGCCCCTGAAGTCCAGGATACAAACTGATGTTCACAGGACAGGGCTATCAAAAGACAGTAAACTATGTAAGAACTTCTGGATAAAGTTCATGGGTTACCTGGCTGGGCATATGTGCAATGGCGCGTGCTACTACAGGTCTGTGGCAGGAGGGTTAGAGGAGTATCCTAATGCTCAGTGAACGGAAAAACTTTAAACTGCCCAAGGCATAGGTCAAGAGAAATCCGTCCTGTCCTCCAGATATTGTCATTGAGAGATCTGAGGAAGTGCGTCTGGAGAACGAGTCAGGGTAAGAGTATAAATAAGATCATGCTACTGGGTGTGAACCATCTAGGGGAGAGCATCTAAGTGAAAAGGATCTTTCATCTTCAGTAATGTTCCTACCCAAGTCAGCAGGTTTCTGCAGACCGGCACTCACCAAGAAGATCCACCTAATTTTGTAAAGAGAAGGGATCCTTTAAGATAGACTCTTCTTAATATTAAATGAAGCAATATGAAGGAATAGTTGCACTTAGGCCCTTCTGGACTTTCTAAAAGGAAGGCACAAATCAACTTTCTTTGAGAGCTTTCTGATACCACCTTCCCCAGAATGACTTGAAATATCAATCAGGGGCTAAACCATTCCCTCCTCTAGGATCTAATCAGAAGGAAAGAGGGCTGCAGTGTCTTGAGTGTGAAACTAATTAGTTTCATGATCACCAGGTCCCACTGTGGAGCTGCGAGAACCATATTCCATGAGGGTATTGTGCTTCCCCGAAGGGAGAAAGGCCCCTTGGACTGCTCCTCATGAATACTTTCACTGTTCCTAAATGTCTGTCTAGGAGCAGTGGGATGACAAACTTTTCAGATCTGGAAAGGTCTTTTATTTTTGGAGATTCATAGCTTGCTCCTAGATCTTAAGGGTATGGGGACTGATTTAGAGTTTTATACAAAGATTACTCCACTGCAACAGTGACGGAGTACCCTCTCCACCAAACTGAAGGTTCTCCCACATGATTTAAATTTGGGCGGACCATAAGTATATCAGCGGTGGAGCCGATTCCCGCTCTGTCATCGGCATTTGACTGCCCACCAGGTTTAGAGGTCAAATTTTTAACTCATTGACAGGGACCGCTGTGACATATGCACCAATGGAATACGTTCACCCAAAAACTGATCAATATGCTGCCCTCTGTACTGCAACTACCCATGCATAAATTGGGGTAACAGTACGATGATATCTCACCATAGAACTTTACATCTGTTTGATTGCGTTCCACTTGTTATGAAAAAATGCCAATGAAGCCTTTTGATAAATGTTTTATGACTAAGATGAGATAGCAAAAGGGTCAAAGAAATAGGTAAAAAATCACGTCACAGACAGTTTTAGCTCTATGTTGAAAAGAAGCCTATTGTCTTTAACACAGACTTGGAGTGGGCCTTGGGTCCACCCCTGACTTAGGATTTGATGGTTGTCTTGTCTATCTCAGCTCCCTACTCTTGATTCAATGGCTTTTCTCCATATTCTGGTGCCTGTCCCATCCAAGCAGCATTTTGTTCTCACTGTGTTTTTTTTTAATGAGTTCCTGGAAGAAAAACAACACTCTGAAAGGCCACTAAATTCTAACATGTTTAATTACAAAATCAAGTAGACAGCAAAAATATTTTAAGTGTGAATTCACATTTCACCGAGACCAGGGCTTTGCTTACTAAACCTCTAGAACGCGCAATGCTAAATAAACATTTTCAATTTTCTTTTATGAATATTCTGCAATCCGGCAATCGAGTGATAGTATATGTGATCCAATACGAAACTCTAGATAGTTAACAAGCAGAAGTCTAGTCTTTCTCATGGGACGAATTTGAAGAGGCCTTGGAAAATAGATAGAGTTAGAGTAGAAAGCTGAAAGCACCAAATCTGAAATTCTCACGTGTGTACTCCAACTTTAAAATGAGGTTGTACTTACTCGAGCAGTCAGGCTAAATGTACAATGTACAACACCAAAATATAAAATGGCAGTATATTTAAATTGCGTGTTAGAGTGTAATAATGCAAAGGTTTTGGTAGTACTTTAGTACATTGCAAGAACTACTGACATGCACCTTGCATGGCAGTGCATGAGGAATTATTGTTTCTTCCTTGCCTCCCTTCTTTCCTGCCCACCACACTTTTTAGGTAAAAAGTGGGTCCCCTAGTGCCAGCTAGCACCCATCGCCTTCCATCTGATCCCACAGTCAATACAGTGGCGGATGGGCATCTTGTAATGTTTTTTTTAAAAACTATTACAAGACGACCAGTCATCTTAAAATGATTTTTCTTACATTTTATGAAAAAACATTTCAAGACGTCTGACTTGAGTGCACGTGCAATGGTGGACATCTTGGAACAGTTTTTCATAAATATTAAGAAAAACTATTTCAAGATGGCTGTCATAAGTGCACATGGAAGTGTGGAGAAATCGGACTGCTTTTTCCTTAGCCTTATGAAAAACTATTCTAAGATAGACATTTTGTTGTATCCATGAATGCATGCACACAGGCATGAACCATTTTGGAAGGCTTTTTCATAAGCTGAATCAACACCTATTTAAAGATGATTGCCTGTTTTGGTAGCCATCTTGGAATAGTTTTTCATGATGTCTTTTTGGTTATCTTAGTTCCCTGCTCCTGATTTGATGGCTTTCCTTCCGATATTTGTGTTTGTCCTGCCCAAGGAGCATTTTGGTCTCACAGTGTTTCATCAATTAAGTGGTATTGTTCCATTGCTGATGTCTAAACCTTGCATGGCAAGGCTGGAGGGACTATTTTCCATTTCTGTCTCACTGTGCTGCCCCTTCAACCGGCATCGCAATCAGGGCCAAAGTTTCTTCATAATTATATCTTCAAGTACAATTCATTGATATCTGAATATCATCAGCAATTTATTTCTTAAAGGTCAATGTGCCTCTGGGGTTAAAATCCCTTCATCAGGAGCAGAAATTACAAAAAAATAAGCACTTTCAGAACAAGTTCTCATAATATTGTATAACATGTCATTCACTAACCTTATTAAAAAAACAATGGCGAACAAAATTGCCTACTCCCAGGGAATGAATGAGAAGCGTGAGAACTTCCCTTCTTATCCCAGGGAGTGCCATCTTAAAGATCCTTGGTGGACAGGGATCAGCCGGTGACCCTGACTTCACCCGCCCTATGAGAAGAGTCAAAGAATTATGGGTGAGCCTGGGGAAGGCAGTGAGTGGTTTCTCAAAAATAGTGGGTAAGGGAGCTAACATTAAAGGGCAAGGGAGTATCGGTGTGCAATCAATTTCCAGCAGGAAATCCTTTACTTTTGTTGTGAAGAAGTTCTGGAACTTATTACAGTTCTCCTGACAAAAGAAGGGCTTCAGTTCCTTCTCTTGTCTCAGCTCTTCAAGATTCAGAACGTCTCCTTATGTGTATTTTCAGCAGCCACAATCTTGGCTTCATAAAATTCTGCTTTCCTTGTCCGGATGGCTTTCTTATAGCCTGTGAACATTGAGAGGTACTCCGCCCTGGCCTCTGGGTCATGCGCTTTCTGCCAGGCTTTCTCGTATTGGCGAAGGGTTTGTTTCATGCTTCTTAAACCATTGCTGAACCAGGGATCCCCTCTCCCTTTGTCCCTTATTCTTTCCCTTCGTATAGGGGCCACCATATCAATGGCGTTCGTCAATTTAGATAACAGGGAAACGCCTTCAAATTCGAGATCACCCTGTGTTGATGTAGCAGAGTCAAGTAGGGTGGTGACCAAGTCGTCGGCTCTGACTTTATTCCAGCTCCGCATCATTTTCCACTCGGGGGCTGAGCCGACTGTTTGTTTATTGAGTGGGAGCCGACCACTAATTAAATAGTGGTTCGACCAGGAGCAGGGACTGACTATGGGGCTGGTAAGGGGATGAGAAGTCCACACTAGATCGAGTGTGTGGCCCTTGCCATGAGTAGGACCATTCACCAGCTGGCAGAGTTCTAGAGAGATCAGCACCTCCTCCAACTGTTTGGCCTGGCAGTCTTTGGTTAGTTATAAGATCCCAGTGTAAATTAAAATCCCCCATCACCAACATACATTTGTACCATGAGCGGATATCAAATACTAGTTCTGTAAAGAGCTCAATGAACCTGAGTGACGTTTGTGGGGGGCGGTACACTATCAGGATGACTAGACAGGTGGTCAGGGAGCAGAACTTGGCCCCCAGCACTTCAGCCCCTTCGATGATTTCTGCACAAATAATCTCTGCCTTCAGTTGGGATTTATATAAGATTGCAACCCCACACCCTCTAGAGTTACCTGGTCTATTGTGACAGACGGCCGCATAGTTCGGCGGCAGTGTGGCTACCAAATCCGGGGAAGAAGATTCCTCAAGCCATGCTTTTACCATTCAAGGCACAGTATTACAGTTTGGGATCTTTTTAAATACCATCCAAGCCAACCTGGAATGAATAAAAAAGCAAACCCTCGTGTTTCTGCCCTTTGGCCTTCCCTGTTAATTTTTCTGCCCTTTGTTTTGCCCTCCTCTGCTCGTTTTTGCCTTTTCTGTTCATTTCAATGCCTCTGTTTTGTCTTTTCAACTAATTTTGTTTGCCCTCTGTTTGCCTTGAAAGCGTTCTCATTTTTCTGCCCTCTGTTTAGCCTTTTTTCTGCTCATTTCTTACCTCAAAACCTGCCACAGGGGATGCTGGCACTATCAAGACCACGCACCCCAGAACCCAGATACCACCAAGGGTGACAGTGCAGCGGTCTACAAATACTGATTGATTGACTTTTACAGCAAAATCTTTCAACATAGGATTAGCAAGTGCCATCCTTGCCAAGACCAAAAATTACAAAAACCTTTTATCACTCTAGGAACCGTATAACTGCTTTGGATTGGTTAAATACCATTCAAGTCAAACTAGAATTAATAAAAGCAACCACTGACACTTGTTTTTGCTGTCATTACATCTCTTCAAAGATGTTTAGCTTTGTCCTGACACAAGGGAGCATCCAATTTAAATCAAAACAATACCCGTTGGGGCTCAGAGTGCCATATTAATCATGCAAACAAGCCAGCAAGGAGCTTTGGGTAGTTCCCAAGTTTTGGTGGAGAGCAGCTCCAATAAAGAGGACCCTGCAACACATGCAACACTCTGAATCTGCTCACCTCAAATGTCTGTTTTTCTAGCAAAGTATTTAAGCATAGGAGTAGCACAGTGTCATCCATGCCGAGTTAGAAAGTGACAGTCTTTCGCCATTTTTACAGCAAAGTCTTTAAGCATAGAATTTACAAAAGGCACCAGATGTTGGGGCGTGGCTTATGCGCCGAGGAGTGATGGCGGGTCCTGCGTGAGCTCCGCAGTGCCGCGGAACTCCACGGCGTTTTGCCGAACCTCCACTCTACCTAGAGGAGCACTGCTGCAGCGTTTCCGGCATCGGAAGTCATGGAGCGCCTGAAGAACGCCTCGAGTGCTGCCTACGACCTTTCTTTCTGACACTTTTAATTGCCAGCAGTTCAGCATCGTCTCAGACGCGGGCGGCCACCATTTTGTGCCGCTGAGCCCGCGTCTTCCTTCTCCACAGAGACTTCATGCCGGTATGTTCCTGTGTCCTGCAATGACCGCGCTGCCATTTCATCTTATGCTATTTCATTGAAGATGGCTTACAACGCGGTGTGTTTTATTTTTTTCCCCTCTTATTGCAAGTCAGCCAGTATTTCTTATTTACTTCTATGAAGAGAACGGCCGCCATTTTGGGTTACAGCCTTACAGCCTTAATATAACCCTTCTCCTCAACTTTTCTGCACGACTTTTGCATATTTTGGAAATTTTCAGAGTTTTTCTCGATTTATACATGATTCTTTGTCCTGGCTTTCTCTTCAACATATGTGGAGACTTGCGGATGGGTGCACTATCAAATGTTAGCCATTTGTCTCAGAATACCCTATTCCAACGCAAGTTTTGTTTTGACTTTGGAATACTGAAGGATCTCCTATTTTGGTACTCACATGCTTTTAAAATCTATCTTTGAGCTGGTATGCTGTTTGCTATTTTTTTTAGCATAATTCTTGTGATTTCCAGTACTTTTTTTGAGCCTTGGTGGATCTTTCCTGCTTCTGCTCTACTTATAATTTTCGCAGCTCTTGTTCCTATTCCGACACTACACCCTTGCCTCATTTTGTGCTTTCCTGCACGTTTTCAACATGGCTCACGATACCCATACTACCAAATCATCTCTATCTGGGACGAAATCAAAGAGACAAAAGAATGATCCGCCTTCTCCTATTCTCTCGTCTCAAAATCCTGTCCATGACTCTATTTTAGACGAAGTTCGTGGACTCCAACCTTTCATGTCTGCTACCAATGAAAAATTGAGACAAATTGAGGAAAGGTGGGTTATTATGGAGGGCAAAGTCTTGGACCTGGAACAACGTGTCAGTGATATCCAGGATGTTTCGTCAAAAATCCCCCTACTAGAACAAGAAATTCATAACCTGAAGCTCCGTACTGAGGACCTTGAAAATCGTAATCGTCGTAATAACGTGCGCCTTTATGGTCTTCCAGAAAATATTGAAGGCTCTGACATGGTCTCATTCACAGAATTAATGAATGTGCTGAAAGCTGTTAAGCTCAAAAGTAGTCTCATGTGGTCTGGTCATAATATCTATATTTCACAGGATCTCTCCAATGCTACGAATGCTCGCCGTAAAGACTTCCTGGCTCTCCGTCCTCAAATGAGACAGCTGAATATTCAATATGGAATCCTTCATCCCTGTTTTTGTAAAATTACCCACAATGGTCGCACTCGCTCCTTTGATGATCCAAAGAAACTTAATCTATAATTGCAAACTGTTTTACCCTCTGGAATGGATACTAACGTTTGACACTTTTCTTGCCCTTTTTTCCTCGCTAGGAACATTGTAATATTATCTCTTTATATGTATGTTCCTTAAATCCCATTATCTTGTTTTTCTCTTATCTTATGAGGTTCTTCCTCTTTTTCTTCTTTTTTTTTCTTTCTAATCATTGGGGTCCGTGTTCTCTTTGGCGTCACTATGTTCCCATTGCTTTGATTTTTCCTCTTCCTACAGACCTGGCTGTTTTGCCTTGATCTGTTCACTTGTTCCTTCTTCTTTCTCTTCTTCCCTTCTTTTTTTCCCCTCCCCTCCCGTTCTTTTTCATTTACTTCTCTACTGTCCCTGCATTTCTTCCCTACCATTTCTCAACAATGTTTTTTTTCATCTCTTTGTATTTTCCAGTGTCCTCAGTTATAGTTGTAAGGGTATTATATCCTCATACTGTGGGTGTTTTGAGTGATTTGTCTATAGTAATATTTCTGTTTGGTGTGTTCTTGTTTCTACTCCATATGCTCCCCATCCTACCTGCCCTCCATTATGTGTAACTTTGTTACGTGGAACGTCCGGGGTCTTGGAAATCCAGTTAAACGTCAAAAGTTATTGTCTCATTTATCTAAACT
Source organism: Lissotriton helveticus (assembly GCF_964261635.1). Classification (NCBI taxonomy): domain Eukaryota; kingdom Metazoa; phylum Chordata; class Amphibia; order Caudata; family Salamandridae; genus Lissotriton; species Lissotriton helveticus. The sequence continues at coordinate 181,518,923 of NC_136068.1, read as the reverse complement.
TCATTCTCAAATTGCTTTTCTTCAAGAAACTCATTGTACAGATGTGGAATCGCTAAAGTTGAAAAGACATTGGGTGGGCCAAGTTGTGTTTTCTCCTGCATCTAACAAAAAAGGGGGTGTTTCCATACTATTTCATAAAGCCTTACCAATTCAAATATTATCTACTCAGAATGATGATGATGGTCGATGGGTAATGGCTAAGATTATGATTCAGAACAAAACATTAGTTTTGTTAAACATCTACGGTCCTGTTAAACCTGATCCCAAATTTTGGAATGATATTAAAATTCTTCTTTCCTCAATTGACTGTCCTAATATTATTGTTGCTGGTGACTTTAATCAATGGCTAGACCCTTTTTCTGATAGACTGTCCACTTGTAAATTTCAACCCGACAAATCCCATAAAGCTTTTCAATCTGCCATTACCTCTTGTCCGTTATATGATGTCTGGGAAACTTGTAATCCTGATTTGCTTGAATATACGTATTTCTCGAATGTGCATCACACTCGTTCTAGGTTTTATTACATTATGGTTAGTAAGTCTTTACTTCCTTCTATTCAAAAGTCCAACATTGGCTCCATTTTTATTTCAGACCATGCTCCTGTTTATGCTACCCTAGATCTCACCCTTGCTTCCTCTAAATTTAATAGTTGGAAACTTAATACCTTTCTATTGTCTGATACTGTCTTTATAAAAGATGTCACTACTTTTATTGATGAATTCTTTAATTTTAATAACCCGGCAGACACTTCTGTACCTAATAACTGGGATGCTTTCAAGGCTGCTCTTCGTGCCTTCACCATTTCGTATGTTTCTAAGATGAAGAAGCTCAATAGAACCAAATATGAGGATCAATTGCAAAAAATTAAAGGGTTGGAACATATGTACTTTACCTCTAAATCCCCTGATGCCCTTCACAATCTAATTGTGGCGAAAACTGAACTAAATAAACTAGTCACTACTGAAGCGTGTACCATTCTACTCAAGATTAAATCTAAGTACCATGGAGGTCAAAATAAAGCAGGGAGGATGCTAGCAAACTACTTAAAAGTTAATTCCGAACGTAAAACTATTGGCCCTATTTTCAATGACTCTATAAATAAACTAGTCTCATCAGATGAAGATATTGCTGAGGTTTTCCATAACTACTATCAATCTCTTTATTCTGATGATACATTCCCCTCTACCCAGAATTGAAATTCTTTTTTTGCTGGTCTCCCCTCGCCACCACCGCTTCCTGATAAATTCGAAGCATTAGAAAAAGATATTACTCTTCAGGAAGTGATCACGGCCATTCATTCTTTGAAAAAAGCTAAGGCTCCAGGCCCTGATGGATTGCCGGTTGAATTTTATTCTACTTTTCAATCAACTTTTGCCCCTAAACTATTGCAACTTTTTTATTGCTGAGGCTAGAGCTTCTGGATCTTTTATGGATGCACTAATTGTCATTATTCCTAAACCTGATAAGGACCGTTCCCATTGCAAAAATTACCGCCCTATATCCCTAATTAATTATGATTGTAAAATTTTTGCCAAAATTCTTGCGTCTCGCATTGAAAACATCATCCCCCTTTTGATCAAAACTGATCAAGTCGGATTTGTGAAAGGTAGGCTTGCCTCTGACAATGCTCGTATGTTTTCTAATATTATTTCCCATGGCAAAAAAATTAAGGATCCCTTTGCAGCCCTATCTTTAGATGCTGAGAAAGCATGTAATCATATCAATTGGTAATTTATGTTTCAGACTCTCTCTTGGTTTGGTTTTGGTCCCTCTTTTATTTCTTATATTAAACTTTTATATTCCTCCCCCCCGAGCCAGTATTTTTGTTGATAACCAATTTTCAAGGTTTTTTTCCTTGTCCAGAGGTACAAGGCAGGGTTGCCCCCTTTCCTCTTTATTATTTATCCTTTGCCTTGAACCGTTCCTAGAATGTATTCAAATTAATTCACAGATTACTGGCTTTAAGCTTTCCTCTGTTGAAACTAAGATATCTGCTTACGCAGATGATATATTAATTTATGTGGCTGATCCGGTTAACTCTCTTCCACATTTTATGGATGAGGTTCGATTATACACCTCCATTTCTGGGTATAAACTAAATGTGTCCAAAACAGAAGTGTTACCCTTAAATTCTATTTGTTACCAATACATGTTTAATGACACTAATTTTGCTTGGTGCCCCTCCAAAATTAAAAACCTTGGCATTTGGTTTTCATCGTCCCTAACTGATACACTTAAATTCACCTTTAATGCGTTGTCAAAGAAACTTCAGGCCCTCCTCCAAATCTGGTCCCCCTATACCTTTCATGGTGGGGCAGATTGGATACTATCAAAATGATGATTACTCCTCATGTATTGTACACAGTGTCTATGCTCCCTATTAAAATTCCCAAGGTTTTCTTTTCTCGTATAAACTCTATTTGTACAAAATTCTTGTGGAATAATAAACACCCGCGTATCGCCCTACGTAAACTTACCCGACCTAAAAATGAAGGTGATGTACGCTTTCCTAACTTTAAAGCTTATCACTCAGCTTTTTTAATCAAACAATCTTTTTCATTAGCTTATGATTTCCTGGAGACACCTGTTCCCAGATGGGTCCTTTTTGAACGTTCACTACTAAAAGATTTTTCTTTTCAACATATTGTTTTTATGTCTAATTGCTCCTTTTTGTCCGAAAGCCCTGTTTTAAAATACTCTCAAACATTGCTCCATACTACATTCTCCAAGGATATGACTCCTCTTCAATGTTTCTTATCCTCTGTTGTATGGTACAATACATTTCTCAAATATAAAGGCAAATCTTTTTACTACAAATATTGGAAAGAAAAGTATATTTGTTTTGTATATCAATTTCTCTCTAATTGTTCTATTATCCCTTTTCATGAGTTACAAATCAGTTATCAGTTACCTGATTCCTTTCTTAATGAATACAACGTCATTAGTAATGCCATACGATTTCAGTTATCTACATTCACACTCCCACACACTTCCCCATCTTTAACTCCCTCTACTCCCCTATATCCTTTATTTTCAACCCACAGACCTAAAGCTGCCCTTGTATATACATTATTGTTATCTGATGTTACTGTTCGCTCTAAGTCAAATATCGAGATTGCTTGGAAGCATGATTTGTCCGTTTCTCTCCCTGTTATTACTTGGGACAAATTATGGTCTAAGTTGTTCAAAGTTTCTGTTTCTGCACGTATAACTCAATCTTTGTTCTTTATTTATCATAGAGCTATTATTACTCCTGTTAGCATATGTAAGTTTTCTCCAACCTCTTCCCCGCTTTGTCGATCCTGTTCAACTGAAACCGGCACGTTCACGCATCAATTGTACGAATGTTCTCCTGTTTTATCATTTTGGAATTCTTTTTGGAATATTTGCATGTCAATATTTAACTTCACTGCTACTTTATCATTCTTGAATGTTTTCTTAGGATCTTTATCGCCTGATGTTGATATTGTACCTTCCACCTCACGATTGTGTGATCTTAATATTGCTTTAGCTTTTAAAGTAATCTTATCATCCTGGAAGGATAACTCCAAATTGTCTTTACTCACCTGGTGTAATTTTATTTGTGATGAACACAGGATGGCTACTGTTTCCTCTTCCTCCGTTTCCCTAAAAATCAAATCTGATCTCCTTTGGCTTCCTTTCACTATTTATCTTTCCTCTCATCCCCCATTACGTTAACTTTCTTTCTTTCTCTCCCTACAGCCCTCTTCCTATATATTATTTGGTTCCTTCTTCCCTTTCTTTCCTCCTCCTTCCCTTTCTTCTTCTTTCTCACTCTCCTCCTTTTTCTTCCTTCTACTTACAATTTCACCTTATGTTATATGCCTAATGCTTTATTTTACTTAAGTTCATCATATATTTTCATATGGCTTTTGTTTTGTATTTGTAAAATTTCAAAAAAAATTCTTAAAAAAAAAAGAATTTACAAAAGGCATCCTTGCTGAACTGAAAAATGATGAAAGCTTTTTACCACTCCAGGAACTGTATTACAGCTTTGGATTGGTAAAATACCATCCAAATCAACCTGGAATCAATAATAGAAACCCCTAACATGTCTAGCTGCCATTAAAGCTCTTCAGGGAGGTTTAGCTTTGTCCAGACACAAGGGAACATCCACTATAAGTCAAAACAACAATCTTCAGGGCTTAGCGGGCTGCATAAATCATACACAAAAGGCAGCAAGGAACTCTGGGTAGTTCCCAAGTTTAGGTGGAGAGCAGCTCCTATAAAGAGCACCCTACGACGCATGTGATACTATGGATCTACTCACCTCACATGTTTTTAAGCATAGGATTACCACAGTGCCATCTACACTGAGCTAGAAAGTGACAAAGTGTTTTGCCATATTTAAAGCAATAATGAAGAGTCATTACTGCTATCATACATACAAACCCATAGGTAAAGCAAGCTTGTGTTATGTGCAACATTGACCCTATACTATACACTTCATGCCAAGTTCATGTTGACTTTAAAACGCTTATTCTGCACACAGTGTTTAATCTGTATACAGCTATTCAGGGAAAACCAAGTTTCTCCAGATATTGAAGCCCTGCTACATAACTAATGCCCTACTACAGACAGTCTTTACCTGTATAAAACCCCTGACACACTCTGAACATACAATGAGAAAAGAAGTCCATATAAGTAGAAATGTGGGTACGGACGACACTGTTTACTCTATGGAGAGAATTTACTCTGTACCACTATGTGTGCAGACAGTGTAACTCTCATAAGAAATACACCACAGAGTATTAAAGTGTATCTACTAAGAACAGTGTACACTCTATACAAAACTTGGCCAAAGAGCAACTATTCATTTAAAATAAATAAGGTCTGAAGATGCTAAACGTGATACAACCTGCAGTCTTCATACTGTGGTAGAATCCTTACAGATAGCCCATCTTCTGAAGCAAAACAAACACATGTACATATGTTAGTACTTGGCGCACACAGTCTACTATGTCAAGTAGTAGTTGTAGTAGTTATAACTTTATTCGGTTTCAAAATTTAGAAAACCATAAAAGTACATACATAAAATATTAGTACATTTGTGCAGAGAGAAAATACACTGGACAATTACTTAAAATACTATTTAGTTAAAATAAACAACATCATTTTAAGAAGGGAGTAAAAAACACCAAGGTTCATTTATAAATTCGTTCTGTGTCGGATACAAAATTTTAAGAATCTGGCAATATTTAATGCTAAGTTGTCCGTCTCAAGAAGTTGAAGAACCAATAAGGCAGGGCGACATTGGCGTAATCCGAGACTTTTTAAAATTGGAACAATGTAACTCTTTCTCGGCTCTAGGTAGAATTTACAGAAAAAAAACAAATGTATGGTGGATTGAGATGAAGCACCATCGCTGGGGCAACACGGTAGCAACTGCGACCAGTCATTAACGTTAGGAAACGTGACTAGACGAAAAATGATGTTTAGCCTAAACCTGGTTAACAAAAATCTATCATAGTTACTTAGGTTCGAGGTTAGGTAGGGCTGGATCAGCATGGTTGATTGGATCATAAGAGCGTGCTGAAGCGAGGATTTGCTATTGTCAGACGAAGTTCCGCCAAGTGGGTTAAACACACGTTTTTCAGCGTTTTCCTAGCGATCGGAACCATTGCTTGCGGGGAAAGGTTTAGTTTCTCTAAGCCCATATCATAAAGGAATCCTTTGATATATCTCAGCCAGGCAATCTTGTTATTGTTTTCTAGCTGGAGACAATCCCTTACAATACTTTGGGTAAAGGCAAGTTTATCTGAAGTCCAAAGATGGTGCCATAAGAGTATAGGCTCAACCATTATGATGTTGGTGATATAGGGCAAGCCCAATTCTAAATGGCAACCAAGTGTGGAAGAACCCTGAGGAACAGCAAGCAAGAACCTTAAGAAACTATTTTCTACTTTTTGAAGGGTTTCTGCCTGAACATAGCCCCAGACCCCTGCTATGTCAAGTAGAAATTGTTGTGTTGAGATGATTTTATCTAATAACTCAAGACTGCTTACAATAATTAGCATCTACTATGTAGAATCTTTGCCCTGTTTGAAACTTTTTTCTGCATAATCAAAAAAAGGTGTGTGGAACATACTGACACAAGTTGTCAACTGTCACCTGCAACCAAAGTTACTCTTCAATACAAGGATTAACAACGTGGAAAACGCCTCTACATACCCAAGGTGCATTAGGAGTACATCCATTTTGAAAACACTTACACCTATTAGCTAGACACAGGCTGTATAAAATTAAGTAGAAACGTAATATGGTAGCTATCCCTTACTATGTAAACTATAAAACAAACTAACACTCTTATTGGATGATATCATCAGTGACGTAATCAATTATATAATTTAAGATGTCATGAGTGATATCATAAACGATGTCATCATAGATCATTTCATGAGTGATGTAATATGTGATGTCATAAGCAGTGCATGGCGAGGGCAGAAGTTATAGTTATATTTGCTAACTATAACTATGTTTTTTTTTGTTCAAAACGTTGATGTTGTAACTGACCTATTCACCAAACTATAACGTTACTTTAACCTTTGTTTTTTTCAGTGACTTTTTAAGGCTTATTTTTATAACAAAACAGATCTTTTTATCACACCTAACTATAACACTACTTTAACTTTTCAGTAATTTTTTTTTTTTTACATAAAGTAATATTTTATTACCATACGTCAAGCCAACCACGTGCAGAGCACGGCCAAGGGGGGAATTGGCTAGAGCAGTGGTCCCCAAACTTTTTTGACCTGTGGCTCCCTTGACCTAATTGGAAATTGGCCGTGGCTCCCCACCATTTTTTTACCGGTGGGGGGGATGTAAGCCCGACCTCGGGAGTACTTCCAGTTGTCTTCCTGAAATTAATTGGGATGCGATTAATGTATTATAATCATATTTGTAACAACATACAAATATAACAGTTGTTCAATATGAACTCATTAAGTGAGAAATGATACAATCACCTGTTGACTTTATTTCATTTTTTAAATTGTTGTCGAATATGTACTTTCTTAATTTGGAAACAGGGTAAAATCGGTAATAAAATCATCATTTATTTCAAGGAAAGACTAGGAAATAGAGAGCACTAACTTTTTTGTTCAGCTGGCAACTCTGAATATTTCTGTGAGTACGCTTTTGGATTTTCCAATTGATGACAAGCAGAGGAAGTCATGTTTTGGGGCATTTTATGATCATTAAAGGTTCCCTGGCAAGTCAAAACAGCGCATGCCATGTCACTGTGCACGGGCAGAGTCAGTCACCTAGTAAAGTTAGTACAGTAGGGATGGGGCAGTCAGTTGGATGGCAGACTGGGAGGGCTGGTGAACAGCAAGTAATATACTGTCAGTGGGTTCAGGGCAGCGAGCATTGGCAGAGCTAGTAGGCACACTCCAGGTCACAGGGGCTGAGGCAGAGCACGACAGTAAGGTTGGAGGAAGAACGAGATAAATGGCAGAAGACAGGGCTGCGTAAGATCCAGCCAGCTCAGTGGGGCTGGGGTAGAGCCAGTCTCATGGCAGAAAGAATGGACGGGCAAGAGGCAGTTTTGCAGCATGTTGGTATGGATAAGGTAGAGTCAGTTGCACATGGTGGAGGTGGTAGACCCAGTTACATCCCAGGTCAGTGGTGGCCAGGTTAAGAAATGCATGGAATGCCAGTTGGACTGAGACTGAGACCGATTGCATGACAAGCAAGAAGGACTTGGCCAAAGTCAGTTGGAAGGCGAATAAGGGGGACCAAGCTAATTCTGTTTACAGGTCAGACATGTTGGTCTGGGTTACAGCCAGGCACAAAGCAAGTTCATGTGGCGAGCAAGATACCTGCCAAGTCTGCTGGATGGTGGGAGAGAAAGTCACTTTGCACACCGTCCAGTACATCTTAATCGAGCAAGTCACATGGCAAGACAGCAGGGCAGCAGAAGAACAAGTGCATTAGAGGCTAGTACAGTAGTAGTGGATGCAAGCCTGGGCTTCTGCCAGTTGCTTCCAGGAGAAGAACCAGCCGAATTGTGCATTATATCAAGCAATGCAAGAGCCCTAATTAAAGAATATTCATTACACTCCACATCCACATCTCTGGATTGCTCTGTATTCATGTGCATTGGATACGGAGGGCACTGATATATCCCTGTCTTTTTAATCAGAGAGGCTTGTGTCCTTCAATCCTTTCACCCTCCTTGAGTGGGGATAAATAGGGACGTGTAGAACCAGTCTCAGAAAAAGTTTTGAAACATGGAAAAATTTATGGAGGGTCAGACTCGAGCCAGGATATAGGCTGGGAAATTGATCCTGGCTGCAATGTGGCATATTTCCACAGCCATGAGTTTGCCCACTGGAATTTTGGATTTATACAATGAGGCGCAGTGTTTCAAGTTTACATAAAGTGCGGGAACAGCAGACAGCATGTAATTATACATGGGCGGTGTGAAGTAGCAATATTTGAAATCTTTAAAGTTTATCTTGCTCTGCGAGGAGCCTGCCTGTTCTTTAAATGTTGTCCTGTTTCCCTACGAGACTGTGGGCCACTGCACAGACATTTATTTCTCGTCACTTTCAAACTTGACTTAACAAAATAAATGAGTTAACCATGAGCGAGCCGTGACTCCCCCTTATGTCGCGCTGCGGCTAGAATAACCTTCAATTGCTGGCTGCATTCAGGTCCTGGTAGAGAGTCTTGCTCAGCAAGTCTTGCCCAGACACTATTTTCCCATATCGTGTGTGGCGCCCCAGGCATCACATCACGGCGCACCGGGGCCCCGCGGCGCACAGTTTGGGAACTGCTGGGCTAGAGGGCCATATGTCTTTTAATGGGGATGGCCCCCCAAGCCTAATTAAGCCCATTACAGCCTGGAGACCCCAGGGCCTTTTGTTTTTTAAAGGGGAGGGGGCCAAGTAGCACCCCTGTCCGAGCCTTATTATGCCCTGGGAACCCCACACCCCTCTGGGCCTTTTTTTTTAAGGAGAGGGGGGCTGCATGGCCACTCTTTCCGAGCCTTATTAGGCTCTGGGGTACCTAACCCCAGGGTCATTTTCCTAATTAAAGGAGATGGGGGCTTATAGCCCCCCTCCCTGACCCTTGTTAGACCCTGGGGACCCCGTACCCAAGTTGATTACCGAAATTAAGGGGAGGGGGACTGCACCTTGAGGCCACTCATTCCAATAAAGGGGAGGGAGCCACGTAACCCTGTCCCTGAGCTGTTATTGGCCTTAGGGACCCCCTCCCAAGGGGCCCTTCTCCCATAAGGATGGGAGACCTGGTGCCCCCACAGTGCATCTTCTATACTCTTGTTGGGGGCCACGGGGGAGTCCTAAAGCCCCAGCAGTCCCAACTGGCTACCCGCATGCAGTGGGAGCTGGCAGTGCTCCCGTCCACAGGGAGCAGCTACTAATGCTTAAGATTAAAGGTCTGTTCCCAGCAGACGGGAGCATTTTTAAAGCTCCTGCCGACTGGGAGCAGACTTTGTGTTTGCTTCCACTTGGCGGTAGAGGGTTGGGAAGGGGATCACGCAGCCCCCATCCCCTTTATGAATACAGCCCTAGTGGTGGGCATCCCGGGGCATAAACTTAGTGAATGCGGCCCAGCCGCCATTTCCTTTTCAATCCTGCAGTAGTCCCTAACATGTGTGTAGTTCATGGTTTGTAAAGAAAGAATAAACAACGTTTTCCTAACTATAACTAAGTTTTAACCTTTGTTTTTTTCATTGAATTTCAATCATTTTTATTATTTAATAAAAAAGTATTTCAAATTGAAGAGTGGAGTTTCATCAAATGGAGTGTTGTTAGGTGGAGTGCTATGAGTTATAGTGGAGGACAGTGTTGAACAGAGGAGTAGAATCATATAAACTGGAATAACTTGCAGTGGAGTGGCATAGAGTGGTATACAGTCAAGTGGTGAGAGTGGAATAGCATAGATTGGAGTGGCAAAGAGTGTAGTGGCCTACAGTGGAGAGGCACAGAGTGGAATGGCGTAAAGTCGGATACCACAGAGTGGACTGACATATTGTCGAGTGGCATACAGTGGAACAGCATAGAGTGGAGTGGCGAACAGTGGAGTGGCATAGAGTTCTGTGGCATAGAATGGCATGACAGAGTGGAGTGGCATAGAGTAGAGTGGCATAGAGTAGAGTGGCGTATAGTGGAGTGGCATAGATTGGAATAGCATAGAATGGATTGGCATGGCATGAAGTGTCATAGATTGGAGTAGCGTGTTATACAGTGGAGTGAAGTTGAGTGAGAGAGAATGGGCATGTTGTTGAGTGGAATGGCATGTGTTAAAGTGGAGTGGCGTGTGGTAGAGTGGAGTGACGTGTCATACAGTGGAGGGGCGTGGAGTGTGATACAATGGAGTGGACTGTCATTGAGTGGAGTGTTGTGTCGTACAGTGGAATGTCGTTGAGTGTAGTTTAAAGAGACCTTGTGAGAATATGGTTAAATGGATGTCGATGGAAGTTTGCAGGAATATAGATTATTGGGTGTAAAGGTTCCTTTTAAATAGTAGATCTAAATTAGTTTAGTAGTGTTAAAGTTATAAGGCACAAATCTTAGAGCCTGATTACAACTTTGGCGCAGCGGCCACGGTGCAATGCCACCACCGCTGGACAAAGCCGCACAAGCACCGCCGACTGTATTGCAAGTTGCAAATGTGCAACTCGTAATACGGTCGGCATTTCTTTGCAGTTTCCATAGCAGTGCCTTAAAAACAGGAACCGCAGTAAGAACGGCCCAAAAGTTCCAACAAGTTATTAAAAGAACAATGGTTCAAAGGTGGCCTGACTAGGTCCAGTAACACAAGGTTAGATATTATTTTGTCTAGAGATTGAATCAGTTAGGGAGCAAGCTTCGTAGGGCATAAATATTTTTAATCATTGTAATTTGATATTTACACAAATACATTCAGGTGCTCACATAAGTGAAAAAAGGTGCGTAACGTGACTGAGTGGAAGTGACAGTATACGAAATATCACACGGACAACAAAAAGAAATCCAGAACAATATGTACAAGTAGGGGGATTTTCAATGGGGGTCGACGACGTTTCGATCTTTCATCATTCAAGATCATCATCAGGACAGAGTGAGCGTTTCTGAAATATTTATTTAATTGGGACACGAGATGGATCGGTAACTTGATCTACTGTAGAAAAAGGTCTCTTCGTGGTCTGTTGTGGTCTGTTTAGATTGAGATTTCTCTACATAGGAAGTCGATTTTCTCATCTATATTACGGGTTCACGAGTATTTGTAGGTCTAGTCCGGGATGAATTGGAACAACGTTCGTGAAGGCTTGGTTTCACTCTTTAATTGAAGTTGAAGCGTGATTAATTTAATTGAAGGATAGGGCATGCAATCCGTATCCCGTGCGGATCCCAGATTTGGCCTTGGGTCGGGATTAAATCTCCTTGTTCCAAGAACCGGTTCCAGCAAGGCATGGACGGTGACACCATGCCATGCTGGAACTGGGAGGAATACAGATATGGGGGCACATAAGCAGCTGAGATGTGTTTCCCCCTGTGCATGGCAGACGTATTTACATGTAAGTGTGCACACATTCAGGCACCCTAACACCCCTCTGTAGTGCTTAACTGCTAAAGATGTATCTCACAAATGACTTGAAATACGTGTTTGTTTTTGCAAAGGACATAAACTAGTGAAAAGAAAGTGGGGGCATGCTTCATTCCACCCCCACAAACTCTTACAATGCTCAAGTGAAGATGTGAGCTGCAGCATGTCCAGGAATATCTTCCTCTCAAACCGCAGAAGCACTTTAGCCATCTCCATTAGACCCAGCACTCTGGATTCACATTAGCAGTCTGTGGCCACACCCATCATATTGTTTACACAGACTGTTCTTTGCTCACATAAAGGTGGCTGTGCTTATACTTGGCAGTCTGCCCATCCCCTGAACTCGGTACTTCTACCCATGACCCTGTGGTCTTACCCACATCTCTTTACTCATGGCCTGTGCTCGCACCCAAGCTCTGTGTGTCCAAATCAGGATCTGTCAATTACACCTAGCAGACGTCTCCCTGCTAATAGGAAGAGCAAATAAATCCCTCCCAGGGCTCCAGAGCAACACACACAGATTTCTGCACTGATTTGAATTGGGGGAATCTGCAAAAATGAAAACATGTCATCTTCAACTTTGCAGGCCTCAAGAACTATTAGTTCAGAAGATGTATCTTCCAGTGATGTAACACAGGACCAAAAGAGAGTCTCAGTGGTCACGTCCATCGGTGGAGGCGGGCTTTATTTCTTTAGTCGTTTTATATGACGCGAATTCGACCCGAAGATATCAGAGTGCTTTACATGAGCGCCAGATGCATTAAAGACGGACACATTCATTTATGGGCACAGGTAGATTAAAGGCCTCACGTATGAGGTTTGAGCGCAGGGCAGCGCTGCATGGAATCTTGCTGCACTGCCCTGTGTCAAAAGAAAAGGGCAGGAATGCATCTATAAGATATGGTGTATTCCTGTCGTTTTCCCCTGTGCTGGGGCACATGAGCTGCTTTGCGCCAACGTAGACAACCTTGCACCATGGTGCAAGGTTGACTGCATGGTCGGGCTGATTGATTTTGTGCAGGAAGTGACACCTTCCTACACAAAATCAATCAATTCAGGTGATTTTACCTGCAGCACACATAGAAAACGAGGAGAAATTAAAATATTTCTCCTTATTGCGCCTCACTGATGCCCCTGGTGTGGCATTAGATTCTGATGCAATCTCAGGATTACAATTTCTTGTAAATCTGAAAATGCTTAAAATTCCATGGGTGTTGCATGGAAACACCCACAGTAACACCCCTGCAATGCCCTTTTCACGCAGGGTTCTGCGTAAAAGGGGCACATTTTACAAGGCCATGAAAAGCCTCGTAGAGTGGCTTTACGTGGCCTTGTAAATATGCCACGGCACATTGTGCCATCGGAATTTTAAAAAGTGACATTCTGGCGGTGCAGAAGTGCTGCAAGTGCCCTAACTGTTTTGCCCAGAATCACAGGATGCTTTAACCTCTCGCCAGTCTCAAATCTGGTTGCCCAGCTTCAAGGACTGCCGCCCTAGCCGTTAAGCCACACCCCCTCTCCTCTTTATAATAGCCTTTGATGGAGCCCTGTCTCTTCTTAATCGAAGGTGATCTGTCTAGCTGTAATGTGAGAGGCCAATTCCTTCTTAAAGAGACACTTCCTGGGCTTTCTTGAACACTGCTATTCTGAATTCTAAGGGGCCGATTTAGAGTTTGGGGGACAAGTTACTCTTGTGACAGAGATTCCTGTCTGTTAAGCCCTCGGAGCGCCCTCTCTATTTCAGGTTGATCATCATCTTTCTTGACAGTAGTGCACCCGCTGGCTCTGCACGAGGAAAGCTTGCTCCAATGGACCGAGAGTGTAGGGTCACCCAGAATAAGGATATCAGAATGTTGAGAGAGGGCGGTTTGATTTTTTTCTTCCAGTCCATCACCCCAGAAAAAAAATCTTGCAGTAATGGACAGAAAGAAAAAACAAGCATTTACAATGCAATGGTTTCGCCTTTGGAAAAGTTAGAGCTATTGGCATTGTAAATGACAAATTTTGTATTTATGTGTTGGTTTTGAAAACAGAAATAAATGGCATTGTCATTTACATTGCCATTAGCTTAATCTCTCGCAAATGCCTCTCCCTACGCATGTTTCAGGTCCCTTCTCAAAACTCACTTGTTCTGTAATGCTCATCACTAATGCCCTTGTCTTGCGGACTGTCTTCTCCCTGCTGCTCGAGCGCCACATACACCCTCACTTTATTGAATTCAAGTGCATGTCATCAGAGCTTCCAGGTAAACCACTGCCAAGAGAAAGATTTAAACGAGAAACATGGGCACACGTTTAAATCTCAAAGCATTCTTGGATTTGCAGTCTTTTTCTTCCTGTGCGCGAACTGTTTAAGCAATCCATAATTTTTTGACAATGCTAAACTAGAAACTAGGTCACTCGAGCATTAGGTAGGCCATCAGCGCCCTGTCAGCAGGTGGGATGCGGCGCGAGGAAGGAGATGAATGGGCAAAAAGGCGCAACATGCAGAGGGACACTTAGCTGGACTGGGAGATTAGTCCAAATACACCCACAGGCTATACACCTTCAAAGGATCGCAACATCAGCACTTTTCTAAAGCGGCAGCTGCAGGGGAAACTTTGCTGAGGCGCACACTCATTACCAGGGCCCTCGGACGTAGCCCAGAAAATAATCAGCAGGTTCCTCTTTGGAAGAAAACACTCCTGCTTACAAAACAAAACCACCTGCAACCCCCCCAGGTCACTTTGATGAGGACTGGCAACCGGCTCCTTAGTGCGAGGCGAAACAGGTTTAAAGTAATCACAGACTTCAAAGAAAGGCCTTACGACACACTGCAACCAAGAGATATGTCACAGAGTACTCTGGGAGAATTAAACACTGAGCGACAATTTCTATTGCATATACTATCCAGCATATAAACATGATCAGAATGCATATGTTATATCACTTACCACTGGCTCCATATTATGAATGGCACCATTTGTTAGCCTGACTTTCTAACTTAAATTATGTTACACTCCTTAGCTTCTACTTTCACTCTTTACCATTGGAAGTATAGGTTTAAAACTACCAACAAACAAAGAAAATATTGACTAAAAAGCCAGGACTGGCACAAAGCTGTACACATGACATGTGACCTGTTGGCATCTATAATGGCATTTTTTCTGAGAGGAAAATAATTTTCAAGTAAAACCACTGTTGGGAGAGTCAATTGTAATTGTTATTAGAGGTAGCATGTGGCTTTGGGGTAAGATGACCTCAGGAACAACTCTCGTGAGGCAAGGACATATGGGTACAGGGGCACTTGAACCTCACAATTGAAACACATTGGGTCAGGAATCAGACAACAAAACAGGTTCACTGTATCCAAAAGCAAAATAGACTGGATGATAGGTAAACACTTGTTCCATAGAGGAGACCGATAAACAAGAACCAAGAGTGTTTACATTCTTTTAAAACCTAGATCTGAAACAATACACACCAGACGAAGTCACAAACTTTGTACTAGAAATGCTCTGACATGAAACCACCTAAATCACTGTGAAAGGGACAAGACCCACTTACTCCCCATGCCATGCACTACCATTGCTGACACAGATTAGACAACACGCATCCAGACCAAAACCCCCGTGCTGGCTGCCATGTAGTGACACTACACTACACACACAGCATTGCAGAGTTAGGCAAGGTAGGTTACAGGAAGGTTACAATAACCCCACCCGACAAAACAACTCTGGGGTGATAACCCACATCACACAAACTACCCACCGACACCAACACCAAGGCCAACGTGACAGAGGAACACAATCGGTTGAGAACCTCTCCAGGAGGAATCACAGCCACAGACAGCTCGAGGCAAGGTAACTGGTGGACGCAAGTGCCTTGCAAATAATGAGCAACTCCAAGTGTATGCAATGAAAACCATCGTAGACAGCAATATGAATCAGTGACACAAAAACGTGCGTTTGTTTACCTTGAACGCCAGATCAATGTGGAAGTCTCTGGCTCGAAGGAACCGAAGCAAGAACTCGTCTGACAAACCCAGGGGCCAGCGCGAGCCCTCGTTCTCAGCTTTCTGCCGTATGACAAGGATCGCCTTCTTCACTACTGCGGTGTGGCCGGGCAGATCGTTGAGTCTGGGGTTGCCTCTGTTGAAATCCGCGGGCTCTTCGGACATGCTGCTGTCGTTGAATGAAACGTATGAGACAGGGAGGGGTCGGCAGCGCTCCCACACCTTCCCACTCCTCTACGTCGTCAAAGGTGCCTGAATGAGGCATGCCGATAGCTGCCCTAATACACCCCGCAGCTATGGGGAAAGTTATCCGCCCTCCCCTATGGATCCAGCCCTCCTCCTTCCCGGCCTCCAGGGTTACAACAGTCACGTGACGGGCGCGCAGCCTACGTAGTTGTTAACCCGCCCAATGCGAATGCCCTGGAGATCGTGATTCGTGATCTGATGAAATGTGATTTCGACCTCTTTGGAAACGATCGCAGGTTTGCGCAAGCGACCTTTATCGTTGCAATCGTGTTTGTTGACAGTCCAGTCTCCTTCCGTTCTGTGACACCGCTTCACAAACAGTGGTTCTTGCAACCCAAAACCAGTATACTGACGCACTTTGAATCCCACGGATGTTGTTGCCCCTCGGCTTTCTTCGGGTCTCCTCCTTCTTCACGCAGGCTGCGTGAGTTTCTCCCTGCACTTCACGCTCGCAGCGATCAGCGTCTCTGTCCCCGACTCCCACGACCAGACCAGACCGAAGCAGCGGGAGGGGGGCGGGAGAGGACACGAATGGCGGGAGGGGGGCGGGAGAGGACACGAATGGCGGGAGGGGGGCGGGAGAGGACACGAGAAACTCCGCCCAGGGAAAAAATGTCGGGAACGCCCCCGAATCTGGTCCGGCCTTGACGGACAGATCCGGCACCCAATGGCTAGCCTCCATTTATGGAGCTAGCCAATGAGAGCCGGGGGACGTTCCCGAAGTGCTTAGTGTAGACATAGGATTTCACCTGCGCTGAAAAGCTGCGCAGAGCGCAGCCTTTCGGCAGGCGAAACCCAAAAATGAACCTCACACTCTTGGAGTTTTCAGGCGATAACTCCCATGGGTTGGGGGTCATTTGTTCTTTATATTTTTCTGTAATAAAACCAAGTTTTGGGAGTTTGTTTTTGAAAAACAAAAAAAGTTTAGGCTGCAGCCACCAAAAAGATGGCTGTCATGCACCACGCGTGCAGTGCCTTCAGTGCAACCGCTGTGACGGTAATGGAGGTAATGGCCTATGCCACCCTGGCAGACCTACTGGCCACCCACCAAACTCCAAATTGACCACTAGGTCTTGGACTGACAACTTTTTGTTTTTTACGGTTTTTAATTCTTGGAGGTGATCAATCTAAGGGCATGGACAGATGTGTAGGGTGTGTTTCTTCCACTATTTGGTAACTTTCTGAACTTAAACTCTTCCTACAATGAACAATATCAGGAAATTATTTTCTTGCTAGACTGCAGTGGTGGCTCCTTCGCTAAGGTGGAGGAGCGTCACCCCACAGGAAAAATAAAATGATAATAACACAAAGTTATTCCCAGTAATCCCAGTTTGCACTCTGCGTTGTTTTGTGGTATCCCTTTATATGTGATCTACATAATTTTTCAAATCTGCCTATTTTCCAAAAGTGTTTATATTACTACTCTGCTTTTCTAGAGTAGCTAATGCACAGAAACCTCACTTGTTGGTCATCGTGCCCGTTGGTTTTAATTTTATGAGGTTGAACTCCAACAACCACATGAATGGTCCGGGTGATGATGGCATTAAAAGGCCTGGAAGACTAGATGATGCCCAGACTCTACGGTGGTAAGATTGGTGACATCTGGAAGGATTTACTGAACAATCTGAGGTTTGCCTTTCCTTCAACATTTGTGTGGTTTCAGGCCCAGCAAATCAACAGCTTTTGGGTGAGTGCTAGGACTAAAAACGTCATACTAATAGAGTGAATAAGGAATCATTTTTCTATGATGGGACGTGGATTTCCAGATTTGACATTTCGAGTTCACAGGTGAACCTGGGGCGAGTTTGTGATTTGCTTTGAGAGCAGGGTTGGAGAAACTGCTCCCTTTTGTTTATAAATTGGAGCTTTATTTTGAAAGTTTTATAAAGAGCGAACAAGATCCTAGCGGATATCAGAGCGCTATACAAACATTAAGTGTTACATATACTAGCGATAATGGTAGATCCACACAGAAGTACAAAGAATATAATAAAGAAAGACAATATAGTTATATTTCGCATTAATAAGTGTCTTGTGGTTATGGGCTTAGCTGCCTTTTACCACCTTGAGTCAATAGAACATACTCATGTGTATTGAGCCATGAGGATGGATTTAACTTCATGTTTAAAAGCAGTAGTGGAAGGGTTAAGTCTGATTTCTGGGGGGAAGGCATTACAAATTCTGGGTGCCATCCCAGAGAAGGATCTGTTATAGGTTTTTTTCTTATGGAATTTTTGTGGTTTCAGTAGTAATTTTTCAGCATTTCTTGAGGATCTGGTCCCACCAGAGATAGTCAGTTTCTCTGCCAGGTAGCTGGGGGTCTTTTGATGTAAAGCTCTGTGCGTCATGCACGCAATTTTCATCTGAACTCTCGCATCTAGGTGTAGCCAGTTCAGGGATTGAAGGTCCGGGGTGATGTGGGAGCTACATTTAGATCCAGTTATGAGTCTTGCTGCCGCGTTGATTGAAGCTCTAAGGGGTGCGGTTGATGCTTTGGGAAGGCCACAAAGGGTGACACAGCCATATTCCACTCTGGGTATAACCAAAGCTTGTACTGCCTGCTTAAAGTCATTGTGTGGTAGGAAGGGTTTTAATTTCCTCAATGTGTTTTTCTGAAGGTTGGCTCCCTTTGTAGCATTGCTAATATGTTTTTGCATGTTGAGGTTACTGTTTACAGTTATTCCAAGTGACTTCGCTGAGTCCACAATGGTCGGTTGTACGTTGAACGCCGTGATATGTTTGATCCAATCTTGCATTTTCGGGATTTGAGCCGGCGGGGCTATTAGAAGAAATTCAGTCTTTAGGGCATTCAGTTTAAGATGATTTTCTGCCAGCCAAGTTTGGGTGTTTCTAAGAGCTGTGTTAAGTAGTTTGATGTCCTCTAGGGAGTGTATCTTGAGGTATAGCTGTGTATCATCTGCATACATGTGGTATTGCACGTTAGAGGTTTGTAGAATTTCAGTTAGAGGTTCCAGGAAGAGATTGAACAGTGTTGGAGATAGTGCTGATCCTTGCGGTACCCCCAGGGTCACTGGGACGGGTTTGGACAGGGTGTTCTTAATTTTGAATTGTTGTGTCCGGATTTGGAGAAATGAAGTGAACCAGCTTAACACTGCCCCAGATAAGCCCATTATGTGAGGGGCGTGGTCTGGACGCTGACTGGGATGGCGGCGTGAGCCTGCAGCTCCGCGCCTGATCCCGCTTACATCCTGAAATCCCTCGCCTCCGAGCTGCCCTGAAGCTCGAACAAACCAGCCGGCGCCACCGGGAACTGATTGTGGCACAACTGCGGGCCGACAGCTGAGCAGCGGCGGAGACAAGCCCTGCTATCGGAGCCCCGGGGAGCCGAACGGAAACCACAAGATGGTGGCTGCGCGGACCTAGGACGGACGACCGGCGGAGACCCACGGAGAGGAGCTGGGTAGAGACGGAGACTGTTGCCCACGGACCCTGGGGGGTACATGCCCTGGCGGAACAGGCACTAGACACGGCGGAGGACGCTGGTTGCCGCTCCGGTGCTAGCGACCCGGAGGCTCCTCCCCCCGTCTCGAGACCGGGCGGCCATCTACGGGGAGATCCGGGCTCACGGAGTCGCCCGGAGGCATCGTGGCTGTGGAGGTGCTGGCAACACCAGAACGCTGAGGGGCTGGAAGGTACGGCGCTACCGGGGACTGTCGCCGGCGGCGGGCTGCTGCCCAGACGGAGGTAGGCCCAACCACGGGGGCGGGGCCCTGAGCGACTCACGGCCGGTGAGGCGAAGGCCCGGGGGAGACTCCCACGACTGCACCCGAGGGGCTTGGAGGGCCGCCTGGGGAGCGGCTATTGCGGTGGGCGAGCGGCAGAGGAAGGCGGAGCCGAGTGCAGACCAAAGGGACCCCATCGGCGGGCTTGATCAAACCAGCAGTCTACCCCCGAACACTTGTCTGAGTCCGCCTGCCTGGTGCCCATGCGATTCTGGCTGGGTCACCATATATGCTTGCCATTGTTATAGCCGGCTGTGGATGGTCATAGGGTTTTGAAGGGGAGCAAATACAACATTGCACGTGGGGCCCCTGGACCTTGAGGTGAACGCTGGGGGCGCTGCCACCTGGAGTGATTACGGAGCGGCCATTTTGGGCGTGCACGAGGATTCTTGGGTGGCGGTCAGGCTCCTCCTTGGCCATAGTGGTCGTGCGACAGACCCAACGAGCGTGGGGAGCATCCGAGGAGTGCTGCAGCTGACCGAGGGGCCGGCCCACCTGCGGAAGACATTCTCTGCCTAGTACTCGTGGAGGCACGGATGGCCACCAGCAGTGGTGCATTGAGCGCGGACCAGGGGCAAGGCCGGTTAGACATGCAGGGCGCGGAAGGCGGACCCGGTGCAACCCCGGAGGCGTCGGCCCAGGAATTGCGATTGACTGCAAGGCTGGACAGCATACTGGACGCGATCGCAGCGACCAAGGAGTCGCTCCACCAGGATATAGCGCAGGTGGCCACGGGGCTGGGTCTTCTGAGGGCGGATCATGCAAAACTTTCCGACAGAGTGAAGAGCAATGAGCAACTGCTCCAGGAGCTAAAGCCATCGGTGGTCACTGCAGAACATAGAATCTCTGATATCCTTGCCCGGGTGGCGACGCTGGAGAGGCGCGCGGAAGACTCCGAAAGCCGTTATGTTATGTTATGTTATGTTATTCACATTTTTAATGCGCACAGATGCTCCAGCGAAGGAGCGTCCTGGCGCAGGGAAAGGTAGACATAACACAACACTAAAACCAGCAACAGAGAAGCAGGGACACTAATCCGTAACCGGAGGAACAACGTGCGGGTGGTAGGCCTGCCGGAAAAAATTGAGGGAGATGATGCCGTGGCCTACATGGAAACCTGGTTTAAGTCGGTCGTGGCCCCGGAAGGCCTGTCCCAGTTCTTCTCCCTGGAGCGGGCACACAGGGTCCCCGCCCGCCCACCACTGCAGGGCCGCCCTCCTAGGCCGATGGTAGTCAGACTCCTGCACTTCAAGGACCGTGACTTCCTGATACAAAGGGCGAGATCGGTGGGCCCCTTCCAAGTGGACAACAGCCCGGTCACGATTTTCCCGGACTACACGCAAGAAGTCCAGAAGAACAGGGCGTCCTTTCTGTCAGTGAAGAAGGAGCTGAGGGGCGAGCGTATACAATACTCCCTACTCTTCCCGGCCAAACTGCGGGTGATAGTCGACGGGACGACCCAGTTCTTTCAGACTCCGGATGAGGTGTGGTCCTGGCTCGAGTTGTACCGTGCTGGCACAGACCGCCAACATAAGGGGGACAAAGAGAGGCAGAAACCTCCCCAGGCTCGAAAGTCGCAGAGGATCCGTAATCGGAACAAACTCAAGAAGGTACTGCACCCTGACCAGCTGGCGGCGGACAGGAAAGGCGCACTGGCTGCGACGGCAGTCATCACGGGATCGCAGCTGGAGAGGACATCGGTCGCAACGGACTCTGAAGTGGAGAGCAGGAAATCTGGCGACGAGCTGTCGGAGGCGGATAGTTTGGTGGGCCTAAAGGTGTAGTAGCGGTCTAGTGTTCCGTCCCCGGAACAGGAAGCGAGGGGACAGGAAGCGGAAGGCGGCCATATTGTTCATTGGCGCCGACCGCTGCAACAGAGTTAGTAGCTCCCGGCGCTCCGGGAATAAAGAAGTCCTTAAAGCCATTTGATCGTGAGTGTGGTTCTTTCAAAACATTACAATGGCGACGAGGATTGGGGTGTAGACCCGCCAGCACGCACTCGACGACACGGCAGCACGCATTTGGCGTGAGCGAACGACGGAACAACCGGAGCGCGGCAGAGGAGCCGTTGGCAGACCCACCATTAAGGCGCGAAACCGCGACGGCGCCCCTGAGCGGAAACAGATGCGCCAGGGCCTCATACCTGAGCAGTGAGGAACACAGTAGCGCCACGTGCGCAGTCACCACTGGGGAGGCAGTGCACACTGACGATTGGCGAGACGGTGCTCAAAGGGGGAGTACAGGGTCAAAGCAGAAATCGATCCACCCCTGTTGCTGGGCAGTGAGCGTGGCACCCTGGCGGAACAGCGGAGAGTGGCTGACGCACCTACCTCTACATACCAGGAAAAAGAGGACGGCCACCAAGAACAACCGAGCCCCACAAGGAGAGTCCAAGGGGTAGGGAACGACGGAGAGCGAAGTGAAGAGGACGCCGCAAGGCAACACTCGCCGGGGAGCCCACCAAATCGGGCAATCCGTACTGCAACAGACAGGAGGAGCGTGCCCAAAATGGCGACCCAAGCTACGTCCCTCACTCAATTGGTACCGTTTCTGACAAAGAGCGGCGAGCCAGACATGAAATGGGAAGATTGGAAAAGGTATTTCCTTAACTATCTAGAGGCACTGGAGGAAGAAGGTGATTCCCAGTTCTCGAGTGTGAGGAGAAAGAAGATCCTATTACATAACTTGGGTCCAGAAGGGATCAGAGTGTACGACACCATAGTCAAAGGAGAGAGGGTTGCCACAGATACGGATGTCTTTAGTCACGCCATCGCTGACCTAGATGCACACTACAGACCGGTGGTGTGCGTTGCAATTGACAGATACAACTTCTTTCAGAGGAAGCAAAAGAGCGGAAAGACGGTGGACGAGTACGTTGTGGCCTTGAGGAAACTGGCCCTCACGTGTAAGTTTGGCACGCTCCACGACGAACTAATCAGGGACCAAATTATCATGCACACGTCCAGCTCCCACATACAGGAGAAGTTGTGGGTGAATAGAGATGCTCCACTGAAAGAAATCTGGGCGATGGTCAAGAAAGCAGAATTGTCACGACGTTGCGCTCAAGCGGCAAAGAAGGACGCTGGAGAGTCACAAACAGTCTGCAAGATAATGGTACCTACAAGGGGCAAAAAACCTAGGCAAAACGACACGCAAAGGATTCAGGGAAGTGGAAAATCCAACAGCAACACCAAATACCAGACGGACAACAAGACTAACAAAGGTGGTAGACCCCACTGCTACAGGTGTGGCAGCAATGCTCATCTAGGTAATGACAAAGCGTGCCCCGCGTTCAGGGCGAAATGCTCATACTGCAGCATTTTCGGGCACTACGAAAAGGTGTGCCGCAGAAAACCAAAACATGCCATGGTACGCTACGTGGAGCAAGGAAGACGGGACGACGTGAGCGACCAGGAAAACGCTGCGGACGAGGAGGAATTCCTATACATCGATGTCCAGGTGTTGGAAATGGAAGGGTCAGACACGGATAAACCTAAACTGAACATGCACATCGGCGGTATACCAATGGAGATGATTGCAGACAGTGGGGCACCCATATCCATCATACAAAGAAAAGTTTGGGAGGACAAATTCACACCACGGATCAAAGAGAAACTGCTCCCGATGGATGTGAGACCAATCACGTACACCGGACAAAGAATTCCAATGTTGGGGTACTGTCCTCTCCTGTTCGAATTCAGAGGCCGCCACGCAAGTTGCAAACTATATGTGGCGGAGAAAGGCCCCTCGGTGCTGAGTTGGAAGGACCAAGGAGCGTTAGGAATCCAGCTCAACCCGGGAGGAATCGAAAAAATCCTGCTGATGGACATGAAGAGCGTGGTAGACGTAGGATCGTGGCAGAAGGCGTATCCCAAAGTGTTCAATGGTCAGATTGGTGAGCTAGGAAGGTATACACATCTCATTAAACTTAAAGAGGGAGCAACACCTGTTGTGCACAAAGTGAGGAACATCCCGTTCCGCAGTAGGGAAGCAGTGCAAACAGAACTGGATAGACTTGAGCGAGAAGGAGTGATCAGAGCAATAGAGAGTGCAGAATGGCTTTCACCCTTGGTGGTGGCCCAGAAGCCGAATGGCAAGGTACGGTTGTGTGTCGATCTCAGGGAATTGAACAAAAACATTATCATAGATAAATTCCCTCTACCACGCATCAATGAGATGCTGGCGAAAACAAAAGATGTTGAATGGTTCTCCACAGTGGACTTGTCGTCGGCATACCATCAAGTGAGACTACATCCATCGTGCAGCCATCTCACGTCTTTTATCACACCATTTGGGTGCTACGAATTTGTGAGGATGCCGTTCGGCCTGGCTTCCGCAGCGGCAGTCTTCCAGAAGATTATGCACAGATTGCTGAAAAGTTTAAAGGACGTTCTATTCTTTCAGGACAACATTTTGGTTATGGGCAGGTCGAAACAGGACCATAACGAGAAACTCCACAAGGTGTTGAGAACGCTGCAAGACAATGGCCTGACAGCGGAGTGGTCCAAGTGCAAATTGGGAGTACAATCCGTCACGTACCTCGGTCACGAAGTGAGCGGACAAGGGATTAAACCGAAAAGTTCCAACGTGAAAGCCATCCAGGAGGCCCCCACACCTGGCAAGAAAGAGGATGTTCGGTCATTCCTGGGAATGGCCGAGTATTACAGCAAATTCATTCCCCACTTCGCCACGAAAACGCACTTCATCCGCCAACTGCTCAAGGAAAAGAACAAATTTCAGTGGGGAAAAGAAGAACAAACAGAATTTGATGCCCTCAAACAGGAGATGAGCGTTGCCATTCCCCTCAAGGGATTCGACCCAAGTGCAGAGTCCATCCTCACTACGGATGCCAGTGACCGCGGCCTAGGGGCAGTCCTAATGCAGAAATCAGAATCCGGAGAGACATCGACAGTCAGCTTCGCCTCTCGATCGCTAGCTTCCAATGAAGAGAAGTTCAGTGTGGTGGAGAAAGAAATGCTGGCCGTGGTCTGGGCGATGGAGAAATTTAGGCAGTACTTGTGGGGAGCCAAGTTCCTTGTGAGAACAGACCACAAACCATTGGTCCGAGTACTGACTTCCAGTGGCCACGATCATGCAACACCAAGAATTGCCAAGATGACCCTCAGGCTGCTGGACTTCGTCTATGAAGTAGAACACATTCCGGGACCGCAGAACAAAGTAGCGGACTTCCTGAGCAGGGCAGCGGCCATGGACGAGGCAAGGAGCGGAGAAAAGCAGGACTGGGAAGGATACGTGGTGGCCACCATTCAAGACACAGAAGAGGTAATAAGTGCCCAGGAATGGAAAAAGGCTTACAAGGAGGACGTGGAGTTGGAAGCCGTAAAAGGGTACGTGGTCCATGGGTGGCCGGAAAAAAGACACCTAAAAGAAGAAATGAGGAGGTACTGGGAGGTAAGGGATGAACTGTCACTGGCGGAGAACCCGGTATTCTTACTCAGAGGTGAGAAAGTGGTTCCTCCCCAGGGCATTCTGGATCATCTGCTGTCTCTACTACATGAAGGGCACCAGGGAATCACGAAAACCAAAGCCCTTGCCAGACAAACGTACTGGTGGCCGGCTATCGACGTGCATGTGGAACGTCATGTGCGACAGTGCGAATCTTGTGCTAAAGCGGACAAATCACAGAGCATGCTACGACCACCCTTAGGGAAATTCCCAGTACCGGATGGACCGTGGGAAATGATATCAGTGGACATTATGGGTCCAGTCCTCAACAAAGCAGGAACTCAGAAATATGCGGTGGTACTCATCGACAAATATTCCAAGTGGCCGGAGGTGGAGATTATGGAGCACGTAGACACAGAGGCTGTAGTACGTTTCTTACGTGTCACGTTTGTCAGGGAGGGTATCCCAAAAATAATAACATGTGACAATGGGCCCCAATTCACTTCGGCGAAGTGGATTGCCTTCACCACCAGGAATGGCATTGAAGTGAAACACACGCCCATCTATCACCCAGCTGGAAACGGTCAAGTGGAGCGTTTCAATAGAGTGATTATGGGCACCATCCAAGCGGCCATAGATGTTGGCCTGGACTGGGAAAAGGAATTGGAAAAGATGATCTGGGCATATCGAATCACCCCAGGGAGCACAGGATACAGCCCTTTCAAAGTATTGAGAGGAAGGGAGGCCTTCACGAAGGACAACACGGCATGGAGGAAATTAGTGGTGCAGAGTAAGTGGTCACCAGCAGTGGTCAGAAGGAATCTGGAGAGAGCCCAAGAGGTATACACAGCCCACTACAACAAGAGACGAAACACTCAGGAAGTGGGTTTGGAGAAGGGTGATTGGGTTCGGGTAAAACTGGCCATCTTGAAGAGAAAGGGAGAAAGCAAGTTTTCACCACCCTTGAAAGTGGTAGAACCCTACGCCCGATCGGCCCTGCTAAGTGACGGCAAAGTATGGTCACTGGACAGAATGGCAAAATGCAGCAAGATCCTGAAGTGGGAAGAAGAGACGAAGGAAGGAGCAGAGTATGTGGACGAAGAAGGCGAAAGCGAACGTAGTGGAAGGAACGGAGAGAATGTAGAAGAAGGAGTGCAGCAAGTGGCAGATGGAGAAGGAGAAGTAGGGGCGAGGATGAGAGAGAGAAGCGGATGTAAAGTAGAATGTGAAGGGGAAGTGATGGACAGAGATAGATACGGCGTAGGAGAACAGACAGAGAACAAGGAATCGGAAGAGGAAGGAAGAAGTGAGAGTGTAAAGACCCGAGTGGGAAGGAGAGTAAAGGTACCAGGAAGGTTCAAGGACTATGACATGAACTGGAAGTAAGGACTTTAATTATACTGTTTGGTAAATGCATAAAGGGGGGAGATATGTAGTAGCGGTCTAGTGTTCCGTCCCCGGAACAGGAAGCGAGGGGACAGGAAGCGGAAGGCGGCCATATTGTTAATTGGCGCCGACCGCTGCAACAGAGTTAGTAGCTCCCGGCGCTCCGGGAATAAAGAAGTCCTTAAAGCCATTTGATCGTGAGTGTGGTTCTTTCAAAACATTACAAAAGGTCACCCCACAAACGGCGGATGGATTGTTTAACGAATGATGCTCGGAGAGTGGAACACGCCAGCAGCTCCTGCTGGAGCGGACTACCCATGGTGGCTGGCTGGAGGCAGGTACTCTGTTGTCATGGTACTACCGGGATCCTGGGCCCGGGGCGCGGGCTTGGCATGCCCCGGCTCGGCCCTGACCTACCCCTCATAGCCCCTAAGGCTAGCTGTGGTGACGACCACAGTATAGAGGATTGTGTGTGAAGTTACAAGTTTGGATGGGGACTGATGCAGCGTTATTGGGTCCTGTTCTGGGGAGTGGGGTTGGGGAAGTTGTTTGGGAAGTTTTATATGGGGGGGGACACTGCTGTGGTGTGGGTGTGCTGCTGGTACGGCTGACATGGGGGAGTGATGGCGGCAATGGGGACGTTACCTGAGTTAAAATGCCTTACATGGAATGTCCGCGGGCTTCGAACAATGGCCCGGCGCAGCAAAGTACACGCTTATCTGGTGAGACGGGGTGTCCAAATAGCACTGTTGCAGGAGACTCATCTGACCAAGCAGGAGTGCGTAGCACTGCGGAAGAGGTGGCGTGGCCAGGTGTTTGGTAGCGCTTATATGGGTGAGAGCGGGGGTCCCGTTTCAGGTCATGACCCAGCTGGTGGACCCTGAGGGTAGGTTTGTGGTGGTCGGAGGCAGGCTGTATGGCCGGGAGGTGGCTCTGGGCAGTGTGTATGCTCCCAATGTGGACCAGGCATGTTTTTTTGACAAACTCACGGGGTCACTGGCCCACTACCTGGCAGGTCCCATCATTCTTGGTGGGGACTTTAACTCCATTACTGATGTACTGCGGGATAGGTCGCATCCACCTATACTAGACTCCCCAGTGTGTAGGTTAGCTTCACATAGGAAAGACTAGCAGGAGAGATGGGGTCTGGTGGACACGTGGAGGGAACAACATCCTGAGGTCAGGGACTATTCTTTCTTTTCGGCATTACACGCACTACACGTTAGGATAGATTCTATACTGTGTAGTGGTCCCCTGGCTACTATGGTGAAGTATACAGAATACCTTACCAGGACCATCTCGGACCACAATCCGTTACTGATGGCAATGCACTGGCAGCAGGCGAGATCTGCGGTCCCGACTTGGAGACTGCGGCCAGATACGCTTGAGGACCCGGTGTTCAGTGACACTGTCCAGAAGGGCATTGAGCACTATTTCGAGGTGAACGAGGGCACAACATCCACCAGATCGATTGAATGGGACGCAATGAAAGTGGTGATGAGAGGAGTCTGTATGGGAGGTTTCATGAATGCAAGGGCGACAGTGCTGACGGACCTGGAGCGGGCTGAGGGTGTTCTCCGGGACCTGGAACGGCATAGGCCTGAGCGACCGGATCTGCAGGGCCGACTAATAGAAGTGAAGGAGGAGGTGGCGTCGCACACGGAGAGGTTGCGGTGCTTTGACTACAAGCTATATCTTACCAAGGTGCATGAGGAGAGGGATAAAGTGGGCACGCTGCTGGCAAGACTTGCCAACCCGGAACCGCGGGGTTGCCCGATATTGAGCATTAAGCTGAACTCGGGGGAGGTGGTCCACTCGCAGACGGCGGTTTTGCAACGCTTTCAGTCATACTACACGACTTTATATGAGAGCCAGCTGGAGGTGGATGCAGCGGCGATAGGTGAATATCTGGACTCTGTTCGGCTCCCGGTGATAGATGACGAAACAGCCAAGGACCTCGGTGGCCCGATAACCCTAACGGAGATTCGGGTGGCCATTAGGCGGATGGCTAAAAACAAAACGCCGGGGGTGGACGGTCTGCCGGTTGAGTTCTATGTGAAATATATAGACATTCTGGCGCCACGGCTCTTGGAGGTGTATTCCGAAGCCCTGACCCTAGGCTGCCTTTCTCAGTCAATGAGGGAAGCCTTAGTGGTGCCGCTATTGAAACCGGGTAAGGAGGCCCTGGATGTTACGTCGTATAGACCGTTGTCTATGCTTACGGTAGACTACAAGATCTTAAGCTGTATCCTGGCCACTAGATTACTGCCGCACATGACCTCGTTGGTTCACGCTGACCAGGCAGGGTTCATCCCTACCAGGAATACATCCATTAATATTCGCCGCCTGATCCACATCTTGGACAGTGCTCTGGACTCGGACGCCAAACCTGCGGTACTGTCGGTGGACATTGAGAAGGCCTTCGATAGCTTGGAGTGGAAGTACCTGGATAAGGTGTTGGAGAAGTTTGGCCTAGGTAACGGCTTTGGCCGTTGGACGAGGGTGCTCTACTCTGCTGCTACTGCGAGAGTACGACTGGGGTCAGTTATATCACCCGACTACCCGGTATGCAGGGGGACAAGACAGGGCTGCTCGCTATCCCCTCTCCTGTTTGCTTTAGCGATGGAGCCACTAGCAGCACAGGCGAGAACAGGAGAGTGGTACACAGGAGTTTGGAATGATGGGGACACCCATCACATCTCGCTATATGCGGATGACCTGTTGCTCTATTTGGAGGATACAACACAGGCTCTCGGGGGGGCTATGGAGATGCTCTCTCGCTTTGGAGGGTATTCGGGTCTCAGGGTAAACTGGACTAAAACTTGCGTCTTCCCGTTGAGGGCGGGGGTGGCATATCCCCCTCACGCGGTGGAAGTGGCCTGGGAAGACAAGTGCTTCACCTACCTAGGAGTCCGGGTTTACCACGAGGCTGTGAATCTGCTGCAAGGGAATGTAGGTCGCTGCATACGGGCATTAAGGGGGTGCATGTCCTTTTGGGCCTCCCTTCCTCTGTCAGTGAAGGGCCGAGTTGCACTGCTGAAGATGGTGGCACTGCCCAGGCTACTTTATTATTTTCGAACATTACCGATATGGATCCCTCAGCGGATCTTCAAAGATCTGAGATCAATGATTATTGCGTTCCTTTGGGGCCAGGGTAGGCGAAGAGTGGCACTGCAAACGATGATCAGACCTAAGTTGGAGGGAGGACTGGCGGTTCCTGATTTTGAACTGTATTATTTAGCGGCCCAATTGCAGATCCTGACGCAGCACATTGCGAGAGAATTCAGGGGCCCGGACCATGGGCGCGGAAAGGGTATCCAGAGGTATATCCTATCTTATATAGTCATGCAGCAGACATTGAGGCAGAAAGATCTCACCATTGAGGAGAACACCCTTCGGCTGTGCTGGCGCAGGAGCCTAACGAGGGCTAAAGCCGCACGACCGTATGCCCCGGAGATCCCTATCGGGATGTTGACTGCGCTACCACATGGAGGCGACTGGTCCCCATTGTCGGAATGGGAGGAATTGGGATTGCAGATGGTGGGAGACCTATACGTGGATGGGGTGTTAGCCCCCTTTGGGGTACTACAGGACCAGTTTGGTCTTCCGGATGGGAGCTACCTTTTGCATGCCGCCATTACAGCGGCGATTCAAAAACACTGGAAGACAGGATTGACCGAGCCGGACACGACCGCGGCCTGCCAGTATGTGGTGATGGCAGTGGGTACGATCAAGGCGGTGACTTGCATTCACTCGCGAATGCTGAGTGAGAGCGTTGAACCGCTCACGGCGCTAAAAAGTAAATGGGAGGAGAGTATAGGTAAACCCATACCAGACACGGTCTGGGGACACATCCTGCATCGAACATGGAAAGGCTGCAGGAATGCCCGCTTCCAGCTGGTGCATTTTTACGTACTGCATAGGGCATATTTGACACCAGGAAAACTGCGACGGCACTTTCAGGTGCAGGAGGCGGCATGTCCGAGATGCCTGGCAATCGGAGTCGAGCTGGATCATATGCTGTGGGGCTGCCCGAAGTTAGGGACGTACTGGCCTGAGGTGGGCGAGCTCCTGAACGCGGTCACGGACAGAGAGGTAGAGTTCGACATGGCGGCGTGTTTGCTGCTTTGGTTTCCCCACACGGCGAAAACAAAAATTACGAGCAAGTTTATTGACATGGGACTTATGCTGGCACAGAGGGAGATCACCTGGCACTGGAAATCCAGGGAGGGTCCGTCGGTCCGGAGGTGGACGAATGAGCTTTTGAAGTGGTCAAGATGTGAGAGTGTGATCAGAATGCGGCAGGCTACGAGAACTGGTAATGAGAGGACCCTGGAATTGGCGAGGGCTTGGGAGATGGTTGTGCAGGCCCTGAGTGATTATCTGACAGTGGATGATGAGGAAGAATAACTGGAGAGTGGACATTCCTGAGGCTAGGAAGATCGAAGGCCTAACCCTGTTAAGCAGCGACACATCCTGGAAGGATTAGGGATATCACCCACACCAGCAGCAATCGGGAGGGGGAGGTAGGGGGGGTTCCTGAGGCACCGTAGTAGTGATAGGGTGGATGTATGGTATTGGGGGGTTCACCTGGCCTGTATGGGAGAGGGAATTCTGAAAGCGCAAATGGGCCCCGGTGGAATGGTGGTAGTTAAGCGCTGATAGATGGTTGTCGTAGTGGGGCGCCAACACAGACTTAGAGACGCGGATGCGGGGGGTCCGAATGCCCCCACACGATATGGCTGAAGGACACTGACGGTGGGGGGGGGAGGGAGTTGGGGGGATGAAAAGCGGATACGTAAATTGTGTTGTGGACTTGAAACACCTTGGATGGGTACGATGACCAACGGATGGACCCCATTAAAGCGCCGCCCGGCCTCTGGGATGTGGGCTGAATGGCTGTGTCCAACTTTAAGGATGTTTAGAGTTTACATTACGGGTATATGAAGGTCGACAGACCTAGATGTTTTGTTTCTAATTCTGCAATAAAAACATATTTAAATTTTTTTTTTTTAAATAAGCCCATTCTGTGTTTCAGGAGGTCTAAAAGGTTCTCGTGTTTAACCGTATCAAAGGCTGAAGATAGGTCAAGTAGGAGGAGCAGACAGGATCCATTTTGGTCAAGTATTTGCAGCGCATCGTCAATGATGTGTGTCATGGCTGATTCTGTGCTGTGACCAGCACGGAACCCTGATTGGTGTTTGTTGAGTAGGTCAAAATGATCAATGTGTTTCGTTAGCTGTAGATATACACATTTTTCCAGCAGCTTGGCTAGGGTAGGGATATTGGAGATTGGCCGATAGTTATTTGAGTCCGAGGGGTCTGCTGTGGGCTTTTTTAGAATAGGTGAGACCTGGCCTACTTTAAGGATGTCTGGGATGCATCCTTGTTGAAGGGAACTATTTATGATCTTGGACCACAGAGGTAGAAGCAGTGGAGTAAGGTCTTTGACTGTGTTTGCTGGAAGCGGGTCAGCGGAGTGGTTGGATGTGTTCAATGCGCTGAGAATTTTGCCTAAAGCATCTTCAGAGTAGGAGGAAAATGATGACCAGCTTGCATTCTTTTTAGGAATAGGCTTTGATGGGGGTTGGCCTGGCGTGGTACTTGGAGCAGAGAGGTAAGAGTATCCGGTCTCACGTATAAGGTTAGGTCCTTTAGGAGGTCTTTCTTGATGGTGTCGGTCTTCAGGGAGAAGAAGGTGGAGAATTCTTCACAGTTTGGCTGCGAGCATTCAACATCTTGTGGTCGATGAGGTGCTTCCTTAGATTGGGTTTTGATCAGCTCAAAGAGTTTTTTGGGACGATTTCTTGCCTGATCAAGTTGGAGGCTGAAATAGTCGCTTTGGTGCGCTTGATCTTGCGGAAATATGTGTTTCTCTTTGACCTGAGAATCAGAAGGTGGTTGGTAGATGGTGTTGACCTCCAGGCCCGTTCTGCAGTTCTGAGAGAGCGCCTATCCTCGTTGAGTATACCGTTATACCAGGGTTTAGAGTCTTTCAAGGAGACTCTTTTTAGTTGCAGAGGTGCTACCTCGTCTATTATTGATGTCATGGTCGAGAGGTAGTGGTTGGTGAGCTCGTGTACTGTGGAGGATCCTACGGGAGGCAGCAATAGGTTGGTACAGGAGGACGGTAGGGTATTGGGCTTAAGTTCTTTTAGGTCTCTTTTCCACACTTTTGGTCTTGTGGGTTGGGTAGAGCTTATTTTCACCTTTTTCTTAATGGTGAAGGTGATGATGTGATGGTCTGACCAGTCGCAGGGTAGGATCGACTCTAGCTGAATGGAGCCTGTTTTAGAGATTAATAGGTCCAGGATCGATCCTTTGTCGTGTGTTGGGATGTTGCAGAATTGCGTTGGGTCTAGATCTGACAGGAAATTCTTAAGACTATTCACTGCTGTATCATTAGGATCATTCCAATGGAGGTTGAAGTCTCCGAGGAATATTTGGGTATTTTGTCGACCCATGTATGATGACACCATGTCCATGAAGTGTTCGGTGAAGGTGAGGTTCTCACTTGGTGGGTGATAAATGATATGCAGAGAGCAGACCGGTGTACCCTTGCTGGTGATGTTAAGGCACATGTATTCACAAGAGTGGAATAAAGGGGAGATGGCTCTGCTTACCGAGATATTGCTACGGTGTATGCAGGCTATGCCGCCCCCGGACTTGTCGGTTCTAGCTCTGTCTAGTCTGATGATGTTGTAGTGGGGAGGAACTAAGATGTCAATGATTGATGTGGAGGATTCTTTTAACCAAGTTTCAGTAAGCATTATCAAGTCTGGCTCATGTGTGAGGATGTGATCAGCTATGTCCGCTGCGTGTCTAGCGGCTGATCTGCAATTTAGGAGAATACATTTGAGTGTGGGTGTGCTGGTGGTAGACGAGGGTTCCTGCGTGATAAGGACTCTTCTAAGGTTGTTGTTTGTGATGCCTCTGGTATTTGGTTTAGTGGTCCTATGGGGATTTAGGGGAATAGTAGGAATTAGTGAAGCAGCGGGTGTGGTAGGCTTCAATGGGGCGGGAGTTGGTGATACTGGAGGTGTGTTAGGCTTCATGGGAGTGGGATCGTATGAGCTCACCAGGGAGAGTAAATCACTTTCTGAGAGCAGGTTGGTACTTCTGATTGGTCGAGATGGGTTGTTGGAGAAGGGGACTGAGGACCAGCTGGGGCAGTAGGGATTCGTGTTGGTGGTAATTTGTCTTCTGTGTTGGCAGATTTTGGGATGTCTAGTTGTTCTGTCATCCCACGGTTGTTTCGCTAAACGATTATTGAGAGCTTGGAGTTCTTTTTTGACTTGGTTCAGTGAAAATATGATCTCATCGAGTCTGGGGTTATGTGCAGGTGGGCAAATGGTGTGCGGATGTGTTATGAGTGAGGGTTTGGATACGGATTTGGATGTCTGCAATGGGGACTGGCCTGGTGTAAAGATTGTGGAATGTATGAGTGTGGGTGAGAGGAGTGCTGAGGATGGGAGTGTGTATGTTAGGTGGGTTGTGAGGGTGGTTGTATTGGTGGCTATAAATGGGGTCTGGTCTGGTGTGTGACTAGTTGTGTGTTTGAGTGTGGGTGGGAGGGATGCTGCTGGTAAGAGTGTGTGTGATGGGTGGGCTGTGGAGGAGGCTATGAGTGGTGAGTACGTGTGTGTTGAGGGTATTGATGAAGGTGCTGGGGACTGGCTTGATGTGTGGCATGGTGCTAAAGTGTGCGGGGAAGGTAAGGGTGTTTGTGGGTGAGGAGGAGGTGTTGTAGGTGTGAGTGCGTGTGTTGGGTGGTCTGTGTGAGTGAGTGTGGATGGGAGGGATGCTGCTGAAAAGAGTGTATGTGATGGGTGGGCTGTGGGGGTGGCTATGGGTGGTGAGTGTGTCTGTGTTGAGGGAGTAGGCGCTGGGGACTGGCTTGGTGTTTGGTATGAGGCTAAAATGTGTAGGGAAGGTGAGGTTGTTTGCGGGTAAGGTAGAGATGTTGTAGGTGTGAGTGTATGTGTGAGGTGGTATGTAGGGGAAGATGATTGGTCTGAAGGTATGGGTAGAGTTATGGGTGACGGTGGGTGAATGGTGTTCGCTGGGGGTACGTAGGTAGCTTCCGCTATGTTGAATGTCGACGTGGTGATTTGGCATGTGTTGGCGGGTAGAGGACGGAAAGCAATGGCGTTGTTGTCAGTAAGGATAGGTCGTGAGGTATGTTGAACATTAGCTGAAGGGGTGGCTTGAGTAGCCTTATGGGGTTTAGACACCTGCTCCTTGATGATTGGGAAGATGTTGTCTAGTAGGCTTAGATTGCGATCTGTAGATTGCATGAGTATGGTTCCATTATTGTAAATGGTAATGGTTGCCGTCGCTTGGAAAAGTTGGGAGGGGGCGATATAGATAACTAGACCATGTGGAATGTTCCTGGTGGCGGACAGTGTAAATAGGGTGAGAAAGGCATTTCTCCATTGCGCCCTGCGCTTCGTCTGGAAGATGATATCATTCGTTGTGTGTCCGTTGTGAGTTGAGAAATAGGGATCTGCTATGGGCGTTTCAGGATGTTGTTTTATAAGATTGTGTTTGAAGCGTTTAGCTGCGCTTTTAGAAAGGTTGGGGGGGTAGGTGATGGTATAGGTGTGTGTGCCTGTGAGCTCCATCGTAGGTGTTTAGTAAGGTGCTGCGTGGGTGAGTTTCTGTAAGCAGTCCGTGTTATATTGTGTGGAGAGGTGTCGGCAAAGAGACATAGGAGACCGGCGACTATTGCGATGTATCTATTATGTATCTATTGCAATTACTATTGAGATACATTAATGGATGGTAAGGTCTATTGGTGAGAAGTTAGCAGATGAACGACTATTGTGATGGGCCTATTTTGTATCTATTGCGATGAGTATTGAGATGCACTAATAGATGAAATGGGATATTGGTGTGAGGTTAGTGGCGTAGCATGAATATTCTGACCTGTTTTCGATGGATATTGTGATCGGCAGGCGAAGGGAGCAGAAGATATACTTGTATTGGTGCTTCTCCAATATAGCCGCCTTATTTGTCCCATGCCTCCTGTTCACCAGTGTGGTCCTGTTTCTATTTCCATTGATCGAGAATTGCAAGTTGAAGTCTTCTTTTTAGCTCGTTGTATTAGTCCTCTTTTGGTTTCAATGGTTGGTGTATGGCCATGGAGGGATATGGTTTGTGTTTATCCCAGGAGGGGGGGATGCGCCTCTCACCCTCGTGTTTCCTCGCCCATATAATTGCCGCCATCTTGATGGACCCTTTCAATGAGCGTTTGGAGCAAAGTTTAAAAATAATGGTGAAGCAGTTTCAATGTTAGCGTTCTCGGCGCTGATCAGCGGACCGGGGGGGGTTCAAAGATTTCACCTATCCTCAGGGAAGTGATACTTTTCCTTGAAGCAAGACTTGGTCTCTTGACACCTCGCGGTCCACACAACAGGGCAGATGAAGGCTGAATACCTCGTACCTATAATGCCGGGACTGTTCTATGAAACCACCAGGAACGATGAATTGTCACTACCTTCATCACACTACCACTCACTACATGTTGCTTCTGCTGCTGAGCTGAACTGCCACCTGGAGACAGCCTAGTCTATCTCCTTAGAGCCAGCACTCGACCATAGTGATCAATAAATTGTTTGTCCCGGGTAGATGGCTCCCTGAAGGTGGCTTCTGAGAGACACCCAACTGAGTGCTATGGCGCTCGTGTTTGTTCCTTCACTGGAAGCCAGTGGGGAGACCAGATTGTGGGTGAGAGGGGATCGCCATGTTTCAGGCTGAAGAGGAGAAGCGGGTAGTGTTTCTGGGAGAGTTGAGCTTAGACATCCCTCTTTGGTGAGGCTGGTGAAGAGGATTTTATAATAGTTGATTCATGACATCACCACTGAGTTGTATGACAATGTTTTGTGTGAGGTGGAGTAGAAGGAGGACAGCACAGAGTTGAGACAGATATTTTATGTGAGGAATTAAAGTGAGGATGGAATTGAATAATAAACTCAGGTTGCGAGCTTTTTCCACTGGCAGGGGAGGGTACCAAAGTAATATAGGGTAAGGAAAGATTAGACAGAGAGATAGGCTTCTCAATAGCAGGATTGTGTTTTTCTCACCCTACATACGGAGCAAGTTTCTAGGCATTCATAGTTCGAGCTCAGCTAATTTGTGAGACTTTCAAATTGTTTCTAGAGCAGTCAATTGTTATATGTGGCTGGGTATCGTCAGCGTACATATGTTATCCTAGGTTATAGAAGTCTAGTATTCTGGTGAGACAGTAATCAAGTGGATATTGAGGAGCACGGATGATAGAGCTTAGCTTTGCAAGACCCAGAGGTGATTTTGGCAGATCAAGAGAGACATGCATTGGCAAAGCCAATAGGTCTCACTTATGCGAGGTAATTGGCTTTGTGATTTAGCCATGTCGTACACCAGTATGGTTGCTGTTCGGCATGGCTAAACGTTAGTGGCGTACAGGGGCACAGAGTTGAGCTGATTCTGGTAGAGTGGAGTGGCACAGAGTGTCATAGACTGGAGTGGCACAGAGTGTCATAGAGTTGAGTGGCATAGAGTGGAATAGAGCGTTATGGAGTTTCATGGAGAGATCAGAGTGTCTTAAATGGAGAGGAGTGGAGTAAAGGGGTGTAGAGAGGAGGAGAGTGGAGTAGAGTGTTGTAGAGTAGAGTGGAGTATCGTGTAGTACAGTGTCGTGGTGGGAGTGTGGTGTCGTCAAGCTGAGTAGAGTGGTTATGTGTAGAATGGAGTAGAGTGCTGTGGCGTGCCATTGAATGCTGTGGGGTGGCATAGAGTGTCGTGGGGTAGAGTGGAGTAAAGTGGCTTGGAGTAGAGAAGAGTGACTTGTGTACAGTAAAGTGCCATGGAGTGGAGTGGAGTAGATTGTGGTACAGTGGAGTGGCATTGGGTGGATTAAAGTGGAGTGGCATAGAGTGCAGTAGATTGTCGTGGTGTATCATAGAGTGGCGTAGAGTGACGTAGAGAAGAGTGGAGTGTTGTTGAGTGGAGTGTCATAGAAAGAGTAGAGTGCCGTAGAGTCCCTGAGAGTGAAGTGCCATAGTGTAGTAGCGTGCTGTAGAGTGGAATGGCATAGAGTTTCGTGGAGTAGAGTGGAGTAAAGTTGCTTGAAGTGGAGTCGAAGGAGTTGCGTACAGTGGAGTAGAGTGGCGCAGAGTTGAGCAGATTGTGGTAGAGTGGAGTGGCATAGAGTGGAATAGAGCATTATGGAGTGTCATGAAGAGATTAGAGTGTCTTAAATGGAGAGGAGTAGAGTAAAGGTGTGTAGAGAGAAGGGGAGTGGAGTAGAGTGTCAAGGAGTGGAGTGGCATAGAGTGGAGTACCATAGAGTGCCGTGGTGTACAGTGTTGTGTCTTGTCGTGACATAGAGTGGATTGGGTAGATTGGAGTGGAGGGGCGAACAGTTGAGTGGACGGACGAACAGCGAATTGGGGGGGTCATAGAGTGGCGTAGAGTGACGTAGAGAAGAGTGGAGTGTTGTTGAGTGGAATGTCATAGAAAGAGTAGAGTGCCATAGAGTGCTGGAGAGTGGAGTGCAGTAGAGTGCTGGAGAGTGGAGTGCCATAGTGGAGTAGCGTGCTGTAGAGTGGAATGGCATTGAGTTTCGTGAAGTAGAGTGGAGTAAAGTTGCTTGAAGTGGAGTCGAGGGAGTTGCGCACAGTGGAGTAGAGTGGCGCAGAGTTGAGCAGATTGTGGTAGAGTGGAGTGGCATAGAGTGGAATAGAGCATTATGGAGTGTCATGAAGAGATTAGAGTGTCTTAAATGGAGAGGAATAGAGTAAAGGTGTGTAGCGAGGAGGAGAGTGGAGTAGTGTCAAGGAGTGGAGTGGCATAGAGTGGAGTATGGTAGAGTGCAGTGGCGTACAGTGTTGTGTCATGTCGTGACATAGAGTGGATTGGGTAGATTGGAGTGGAGGGGCGTACAGTTGTGTGGACGGACGAACAGCGGAGTGGGGGGGTCATAGAGTGGAGTAGAATGGCGTAGATGGCAGTGTTATAATTGAGTGTGCTTTCCAGATTTAAGAAGGTGCCTCCAGCAGTCAACAGTAGCCCTTCTTAGAAGGCGCAATGATACATAAAGCAAGAGATGAGGGAGAAATATTGCACTGGATGGGGCCAATGTATGTTTTCTTTCTGGCAACAACAGGTTCAGCTCAGTCCAAGGTTTAGCTCAGTCCCCTTCGGTTCTTGCTGCTAGGACCTGTTTCCACCTCGGTCTTTTTATAGTCTGAAGCGCCAGGATACCGGTGGGGTGATAGCATGCGCTACATAAATTTCATATCAATCAATCAAGGTTCACCCACACAGGTGTGTTTTCAAGCCAGACCTAAAAAAAGACAATCATCTAAACGATGGGATGTTATTCCTGGAGAGCTAGAGTTTTTATCCTGAGCACTCTTTCCTAACCTCAAATATTTGTTCCCACACTCAAGACTGTGAGCACAAGCCCAGGACACTGGGGTCAACCAAAGTGTTTGGTGTTCATACCCTGCACTCTCTTGGTACAGAGTTTCAATTAAACACTTTGGTCACACGTATTGCTCTTTTTATACTCAAATTTCCCTGTGGTTTTATGTACGCATGGTTTCACTCCCAATCCACACCCGAGGTCAGGTGCTCTGACTGTACTCACACTCATAATAGTGCTGTACTCAAAGACCACTTTTCTCACACC
Organism: Lissotriton helveticus; assembly: GCF_964261635.1. Classification (NCBI taxonomy): domain Eukaryota; kingdom Metazoa; phylum Chordata; class Amphibia; order Caudata; family Salamandridae; genus Lissotriton; species Lissotriton helveticus. Next base: position 181,479,894 of record NC_136068.1, on the reverse strand, counting down.
TGGTGTTCTGTGATCAGATCTCGAATTCTGTCCTCGTTCCTGTTCCTCTGGAGTCAAACCCAATGGAATTAAACGATTCTGGAACTGCAGCATTTTCCACATAAACACGAATGTACCACACTAGCCACATAATCAACCATCTGTAGCATAATTTGCAGATTTCACTAGCAAAAACGCTGTTTCTAGCACAGAGCAAACGTTGCTAAACCAAAAGCCACACCTCGCTCTGCGCACAAGCAGACCCTTAGTAAAGATTAAATGGTCATGTGTTAGTTTAAATTCCAATTTCAAAGTGTGGAACTGGCACTAATTTGGGGGTGCAGTGCCACAGACAGAACTAACGCATGTTGACAAGGCAATATAATGGCCCTACTGCCTCAGAATGTGCGGCGTTACACTGCATAATCTGCTTTTTCATACCACCCAGGTTATCCAATCTGCCGCATAATTCGGTCCTACCTTGCCGCATAATCCCAGTGTCTTCGATCACACAGCGAGCCTCGCACCCAGCATTCAACGCTGACACACACGGACCTGTACCCGCACCCGACCCTCTGTGCTCACATCCGGGGCTCGGAGCCAACACTATGTGCTTACATTCCAACATCGTGCATAGCAAATGGGAGTAGCTCAGTAGATGATGGCGAATGCAAGATTCTTGAAAATGTCCGTCTCTAATGCAATGTGATGTTTCCTTTTGACGTGGAGGCGGAGAAAAGCATCCTTAGGGTCACTCCTCAGAACCCCTCCCATCACCACCCTCCCCGGACCGCCTGGTGCCGCGAGGATGAGGTGCTCCCTGGGGTGGGATGGGACGGGCAGCATGGGGGTGGTGGGGGGGGGGGGGGTTAATGGATGCTCAGCTCCTGGAAGCTTTAATCAGCTCAACATCTGCTTCCTGCCAAGAGAGCTCTTATTGCACTAATCAGCCGCGCGCCCAATCAGCGCGAGGCAGCCTCCTCCTCCCGGGCTCTCCATCCTCAAGCGAGGCGGCTCCGCTCAGTGTGGGAAAGCGCTGACCTATCACCGCCGGGGAAAGCGGGCAGCATCCCAGACCCTTGCATCCACCGCCGCCCGCGAGAGGCAGACCGAGGCCGGGCCTGCACACTGCCGGGCAGCAGAGGGCGGCACCGCGCCGGCAGCCGCAGGAGGCACCGCCAGGGCGCAGCAGGTGGGTAGGACCGCCGCAGGGGAAGTTGTAGGGACGAATACCCCATCCTCTACACTCCTGGGTCGGGCATGGAAAACGGGGTGGTTGCGAGTCATAACAAGAAAGAGAAAATGGGAGCGGAGGCTGCATTTGGGAGTACATTGAAAAATGATGGAGAACGTAAGGGAAAGGGTGGGAGATAGCGGGGCAGAAAAGTAATCAGAATTCAGGTAAAAAGAAAATAAAGTGGAAGCCAAAGGAGAAGAAAAAAGTATAAAGACCGAGCACGTAAAAGAAATCCAATAAAAGGAAAATATGAGGAAAACAATAAAAGAACAGACCGAAAGAGAGCAACAATGGAAATGGGTAAAAGATAAAATAGAGAACAAACAGAGCAAATGTTAGGAGAATGGAAAGAGGGAGAGAATGAACCAAAACAAATGTAAGAGGGGAGCATGGAGAAGGAGAAGAAAAAGCATATGTGAGAAAGATAGTGTAAGCAGGCGCTGGAAAAGAAGAAGAGGAAATAACTAGAGAGGGCGTCGAGAATAGAAAGGACAGTGGTTGAGAGGGCAATGAAGAACAAGAAAAGAGGAATGAAATAAGTAGAAAGTACGTGTTTAATAAATGTATCGAGAAAAGAGTGACATTAAAATGCAGAGAGAAAATATAATAAGTGTGAGCGGATTGAAGAACGTTAACGAAAAGGAGAAAGGGGAAGAAAAGGCAATAGAGACACGGTGAACAAGAAAAGGCAGAATAGAAGTGAAGATTGAAGGATTAAAAACAAAAGGGCAAAGAGAAATACATGTAAATAAAAAGAGGAGAGGATCTATCTATTGGGAAACCGGCTTCACCTTTGAGCTATGCCTCGTGGTTTGGGATATCCTGGGTCATGTTAAAAGAGAACTCTGCATCCGTGCCAATCTTTACCAGGGTGACTGAAATTGAAACACTGGCATTTCCTCTGGAAACAATTATTTATATATTTTTGCAGTTTTATAGTGCTCAACCTTGGTCTGAGGGCTTTACAGCGCTGTACATCTTCACCAGGATACGTTACACATTGTCTTTAGGCACAGGGAGATTAAATAATTTGCTCAGGATCACAAGACGTTGAGCCGAGGCTGGAATTTGAGTACGGTTTACAAGTTTCAAGGTCAGCAGCTCTCGCCACAAGCCACATCTCCACCACTACTAAGTACAACTACATTCTGTTGGGTTTTCAGCTCCCGCGTGCCCTTGAAGGATATGCCCAGTCCCACGTGCACAGTCCATCCCAAACCGATGAGTCATGTTACCTCTGCAGGGTCCCCCAAGAACTCCACCATGTGGCATTTCAGCCTTATTGGCGTCCTGGACTGTGCAGCTTGAGCCAGAGTGACACAGCAAGTTTCGCACTCATACATATCCCAGTCAAAGCAGGGCAGATCATCTTAGGCAGCAGAAAGGGATGGATGTCACTGCTTAAATAGAAGCTTCACATGGGAGGAAGGTAGTAAGGGCAATGAGAAGTGCCTGATACATTCATGTAGTGATGGCAGTCCTGGGATATAGTGTGAATTACATAGATTTGGGCTCTGGCGGACATTTTTATGCTGGTACTGCATCATCCCCTGTGTTTGGTGCAGGGTGCTGACCTTGGCTCACATGCATTGGGGCTTGTACATATTATGTCATGCGTGTGCCAGCCGGGGCTGTCTCATAGAATGAGGTGGTGGGGTTAAGGCCACTCTAAACCTGCCACCCAGCTCCAGTTGCCTGACTACTATGATGTATTTCTTTGCCATAGGCGTGTCCAAGAGCATAGCTTAGATGCATTGGGCTCCAGTAAAAGAGAGGAAAGTGGACCCCACCTGCTCAGTGGCTGGGAGCAAAATAAAGCCATCATTTAAAAATGTGATATAAAAAAATAGCAATAATAAGGGTTCAGTGGGCCTTGGGCCTGAGGTGCCACTGCAGGGGCTGCAGTATTGGTAGTTAAAAACCTTGGTTGAGGTGTGACTGGGAAAAGGTGTCAAAGTCAAAGGGAGCCCAACTGAATGGGGTCCCATGATCTCCCGGCTCAGCAGCCCATTGGGAGAAACAATAATCTGAGTTCCTTTACACGTTGACCAAAGGTGAACGAATACTGTAACCTCTTCACTTTCAAATTTCGCTGGCTTTGTTCCATTTTATTGGTGGTGGAGGGTGGAGTCAAACACCCCATGGCTAACCTCAGGCATCTGGTTGCTCAGTGTCCACTGCAGTTTACATTAAAAGCTCTACAGCAGGCACATCAACCCCCAAGGCTACTTCATGATGATCCAAAGACGTGACCAGAGATTACACACAGATCTGAACAATACACTTCTCCTTGGCTGTCCCTTTGTTTGAGTTTTCTGTATTGTCATGCAGGGGCTACTAACAGTGTTATCCAAGACTCCTAGGTTTCACTCAAAAATCATACTCAAGGGAAGGGAAATCTCTCCTCCTAGGGGTGCACACTTATTGAATAAGGGGACATTCATGCCTTTTACAATAGATTTTTTTGTCTATTTGTTTCTTTTGTATACTTTTGGTTTATTTACATATGTACAATTCTGAATTATTTCATATGAGCAAATATTTTGAAAAAATAATTTTTTTCAGAAGATTAACGCTGTCCCCTATAAAGAATATATAAGCAAAAGTATTTTCAGAAAAATAAAATATTGTGAATCTTAAATCATTAGATATTTGAGAAAATCTGCCTTACAACATTTTCAGTGCATGAACAATTATATAAACATACCACAGAAGTTTAGTCCATATTTGGATGATTGGACTCAAAGGGGCATATTATCAAGAGGGGGCGATAAAATTATCGCCGCTTTAGCATCATTTTTCGGCCAAAAAGCGGCGATAAGTTTATCGCATTATTATCAAGGACACGCTAGTGCGTGTTTACATGTTTTAGCACCCGTATTACTCACGCCGCGCATCGTTAATGAGATGCAAAGTAGGTGTGCCTCACGAAACTTCACGGGAAAAAAATCACTAACGCAGCTTCGCGATATTTACGAGGCCCAGACCATCGTATCGATAACAATAATCGCGCTAACTCGCCATTAACACAGGAATCTAACATCTGTTAAATTCCTGACTAAGGCATACTTAACATGGGAGGTAGATTATAGGGTTAAGGCCACATGGTCGTATCAGCAAGCTTTTCTCCATTTTGCATTGATTTTCGCTGGTTTTTCAGTGATGTTGGCCCATTTCCCTGCTATTGCTGGATTTTATATTGCCAATGTGCTAAGCGCTGTTAATACAGCGCTATCTTGGCGATATAATCCAGCGATATAAAAAAACCGCGCTAGGCGCTTTCAGCAATAATTATCGCTGCGTCTTGATAATATTCCCTAAAGGGAGGAAGGACGTTTTCTATTCTGATGCTCCTAAGCATTGGGGTATTAGTAGTTTTTTAAATTTATCTTGTTACTAGAGCAATGCCTATATGGCATGGATATTGTGCTTTAGATGCTAGGGGAAGAGTTGCAGAGCCGCATGGAAATGATAATGTGTCTACTGGGAGGATGGCCCACTGAGCTGAATATTTGCAGTTGACAAATGTGGGGATCCTATTTCACTCTTGCATCCCAGCAAGGCAAACTCTACCTTTCATGCACCTGTGGTTGGTAAAGTTAGTGCTGAAAATAAAAAAATTAGAAAAGGCAAAAGTGTGTGCAAAAGCATGGAAGGTGCAGGTGGGAGAAGTAAAACAGAGGGCAGGGGAGGAGGCAACACGAAGGGGGAAACAACACAAATGTGAGGGGGCTAAGCACATGGTAGAGAGAGAAAGAGACAGAGAAACATGGAGCTGTGGAAGAAGAACACAGGCGAGAGAGAGCAACGTGGGGGAAGGAAAGAAGCACATTAGCATGGGTGGGGGAGAGAAACAGAGGAGGGAGACAGCTGGAAATCACAGGCACTCTTGTGGAGTGCTTAAGAAAAATGTAAAATATAGGGGCATATTACCAACCAATAGAGATAATTTTTGTCTCTAACTTGTTTAGAGACAAAAATTATCGCCGCAAATCGGCGATTTTTATCGCAGATAAACCTTGCTATTAGCAAGGTTTATCGCAAATGCGATAAAAAACGGCCGCAATGCATGAATATCGCTGAAAAGTCAGCGATATTCATGCATTATCGAGCAAATGCTCTTAGCCATGTTATCCACCTCCCATTGGATAACATGGCTAAGAACTGCTCCTGGGCAGGTGTTAGCTTTTGGAGATATTCGCGCTTAGCGTGAATATCTCCAAAAGTTGGTAATAGGAGATAGCGATGTTAGCGACTGTTTCCAGTCGCTAACATCTTGGCACGCCCACTTTGCATGTCATTAGTGATAAATATCACTGACATGCAAAGCGGGGCCCAAGATGGTCACTATCTCCTATTAGCTGTCGCTAACTGGTGTTAGCGACAGCTTGGTAATAGGGAGATAATTTTATCTCCGCTTTCTTGGCTTTTAAAGCCAAAAAAGCGGAGATAAAGCCCTTGATAATATGCCCCATAGTTCCCTAAATGTGGGCAGTGGAAGTACATAAGTGAGGAGGCTCTGTTCCATGGGATGGACGTACACAAGATGGACATGATGGAGGTATGAGCGTGTATGTTAAGGAATCTGAGCGGAAGAGGTAACCCGCCACAGCCCAGCTACTGGGAGCAGCCAGTCTGGGATTCTGATTTGCCCTTGGCACAATGAAAGGTTCTCCTGGCAAACAGTGCTCCCTTGCTCCAAAGAGCAGCCAATCAGATGTGAACAGCACTGCATCATCTTTGAGCCACACACCAGGCAGGCTGGAAAACTGATCATCACTTTAAAAGCATCTAAACATTTGGCCACACCCTGGAATGTTTGAGCAAGAGCCAGTAGTACAGTGCAGCAGCCGTTAGCAGAGTACATTTGATGGCTATTTAATAGCAGCAGGAACAGGGATGACCTCATGCACCAGCACAGTATTTAAAATTGGCAGCATTTCCCCTGGCATAAGATTTTCAATGGGTTCATTTTCCAGTGAGGTCCACTATATGAAAGGCACTGCAGCGTCTGTATTCAGCACAAATACTGGCAAGATGTTTGCACCGGAGACACCTTTTTCTTATAGGCACATGCATGATTTGCTGCTACGGATAAATATTGCTCCTGGGTATTTGGTCAGACTAGAAAGTATTGAAATAATAAATCGGTTCCACGTCGGAACTGTTGGTAAAACACGTTTATTACCCAAGATATTAAAAAAATTGAGCACAATTTGTTGCTTTTTTTTGTACAAATATGTTGTGGTTGTGCTATGTCATTGTTGTAGTTCTTTTCTACCGTCTTTTTAGGATCGAGCCTGAAGGAGCATGTGCTAGCGCAAGTGTCTCGCTTGCAAGGCACTTTTGTATCCAAAAAGGGCTTGGAGGCCGTCCGTTGCTTCCCAATTTGTTGGCTTGTGTGGCACTCTTCTTTACAACCTCGGAATTTGCCAGGCCTAACATAATTTCCATTTCTCCCCGTGGAGCAGGGACCAGGCACTGATTGATTCAACTTAATCAGTGGAGTGCCCAACATGATTGAAGTACTATTTTGTTCTTTTTAACTCCCACTGCCCTGCAAACGGAAGGCGTTTGACAGGCAAAAAGGTGCCCAGCAGGACAAACAAAATTGCAAAGTTTTATTTCCTATAGTTAACTTTCTTTCATTTTGCCAAGTCTCCATTTCTAGCTTTGCTCTCACGTTTTTTTTTTTTTTTTGCTCGTGGGTGCTGTTCTCAAAAGATGATTATTTTATTGCAGAGCGGCATTGTTTCTTTCTTGTGTGTAATCCTGAAATTATGCTTTAAAACATAATAGTGCAGTACACCCCAATCCACCCCACTCTAATACGCCCTACTCCAATCCACCCCACCCCACCTCACCTCACACCAATCCACCCCACTCAATCCAATTCACACCACACCAATCAAATCCAAAACACTCACCCCAATCCAAATCACTACACGCCAATCCTCCCAACCCACCCCGCTCCAATCTGCCCCATTCCAATTCACCTCACTCAAATCCAAAACAACCTTCCCCACTGAAACCCAAAACAATCTGCCCCACTCTAATCCAAAACAATATGCCCTATTCCAATCCAATGCAATCTGCCCCATTCTAATCTAAAACAATCTACCCCACCCCAATCTGCCCCACCCTAATCTTCCCCATTCCAATCCAAAACAGGCTGACCCACTCCAATCCAAAACAATTTGCCCCACTCCAATCTACCCCGCTCTAATCCAAAACAACCTGCCTTACTCCAATTCAATACATGCTTCCCACTCAATACAAAACATCTGCCCAACTCAATTAAAAACAATCCGCCCCACTCCAATCTACCCTTCTCCAATCTAACCTACTCTAATCCAAAACAATCTGCCCCACTCCAATCCAAAACAATTTCCTCCACTCATGTCTACCCCACTCTGATCTGCCCACTCTAATCCTCCCTCTCCAATATGCCCCTCTCCAATCCAAAGCAATCAGCCCCACTCCAATCCATCCCACCTCAATCTTCGCCAATCCAAAACAATCTTTCCTACTCCAATCCAAAGCAATCTACCCCACTCTGATCTGCCCCAATCCAGTCTGCCCTATGCCAGTCTGCCCCACTCTAAATTGCCCCACTATAATCCAGCCCACTCTAATCTGCCCACTCCCATCCACCCACTAGTACTATCCTCGACCTGTGCCGTGCCACCCAGAGAGCTGGACGAAGCAACCAGGTCCTACTCAAACTGGTTTGAGGCAGCAGTAAATAAGCTTACGCCCAAAAAATTCCTTTGCTTTAATAGACAGCGACCTTCATCTCCATGGTACTCGCAGGAGCTTAGAAATAAACAATTACGCTGCAAGCACATGGAAAGAAACTGGATGAAGGAATACAAGGATAAGGAAAAAAAGGAATAAAAGTTGAGTATTGCCCAGTATAAACAGTTGATTCAGAAAACCAATTAGACTACTTCACCAAGAAAATCAACTCCCCAAAAAATTCACCAAAAGAGCTATTTAAATCTGCTACTACCCTGACCAATCCAATCGTACCCACTATCCCAGCTAGCCAAGAACTGTGCAATAAAGAAGCAAAGTTCTTCTTTGATAAAGTTAATGCTATTTTTTTTTATCTTTCTCAGACTTAAATATCATGAATACTATCGTTCTGATGATTAGTTCCAAGATAGAAGAAAACAGAATCTCTGTACTGGATAGTCTTGCCCCTTTATCAGTTTCAGATACTCTTGATCTCATGAAAGTGAAATCTGGCTCTCCGTATGATCCCTGCCCAGTATCAATAGTCAAATTGGCAGTGGAGCTAGTCTCATGCACCCTGACCACTATCATAAACTCTATGGACTCAGAGGGCTACTTTCTCAGAGAGTGGAAACAGGCATCCATTTGCCCCTGTTTAAAAAAACCAGTTTGGATGCCAAAGACCCTAACAACTTCATGCCCATATCTAGATTACCACTCCCGGCGAAAATTATAGAGCTAAACATGAACACACAACTCAATATGTTTTTACAAGAATCACAGGTGCTAAACCCAACTCAGTACGGTTCTAGAGAGGGGCACAGCACGGAGACAGCGCTACTCAAATCCACAGAGGAGATTAGGACCATTCTGGATCAGGGAGGAAAAGCTGCATTGAATATGTTGGATGTCTCTGCAGCCTTTGATACGATCCATCATGCTTTGCTGATGCACTGATTTCACGAGACTGTAGCCCAGGGCACCGCCTGGAAACTCTTCAACTCCTTCTTATCCAACAGAACGCAAACTGTTGCCCTGGGCGAATACAAGGCGGATCCATTCTCACCACCCTGTGGCGTGCCGCAAGGGTCTTCACTGAGTTCGACACTTTTTAATATTTATGTGTCCTCATTGGCGCCACTTATTGAATCTTTTGGTTTCAATCTGACTTCCTATGCGGACGACACCCAAATAGTGGTGTCTATACGGCCTGAGGAGATGCCGGGAACTGCTTCCCTGCTAAAGGACTGTATGAACACCGTAGGGGTCTGGATGGCACAAATTGCCGAAAATTCAACTCCGGTAAAACGGAGGTTGTATTATTTGGCAATAACACCAATTTCTAGACCTCTGACTGTTGGCCGGACAGGGCCAGTTCCCACTCCAAATAGGAGAGTGAAAAACTTGGGAGTGTGGAGTGATAACAACCTTAGCTTTAGGGACCAGGTCAACACAGTGGTGTCACATATTTCCTACATCTTGAGATCCTGCAGGAAAATAATGCCTCTGCTCCCCAAAGACTCCCAAAAATCAGTGATCACAGCGCTAACAATATCCAGATTGGACTACTGTAACAGCTTATATCTTAACATCCAGGAAGGACTGCTGAACAAATTGCAGATCCTGCAGAATGCAGCAGCCAGACTTCTCACTGGCATATCTAAAAAAGCCTCCATCTCGGCTGAGATAAAAAAAAACTCCACTGGCTGTCAGTCAGAAAGCGCACCAGATTTAAGGCCTTATGTTTGGTCTTCAAAGCACTTCACAGAACCGGACCAGACTACCGTCAACAGAGTGTACGCTGGTATGCACCAAAAAGATCGCTGAGGTCATCAGATGCAAAAAAGGTGTTGTTGCCGCGTGTGAAAAAAGCCAGTTGGGGGCTGCACAAGTTTTGTAGCCAATGCTGCCAAGGCATGGAACGACCTCCCAATACATCTCAGAAATATGCCAAATCTAATGGCCTTCAGGAAAGCATTAAAAACATGGCTTTTTATGAAATAATATTGGTGGCGCTTCTTCCACTCTCATAGGGGGTCATTAGGATGGCGGGAAGTCTGCCACCGCTGGGCTGGCGGTGAGGACCGCCGGCCTAGCGGTGGCGGACTTCCCGCCATCCCTCTGAATATTCCCACCGCCAAATTAGGATGGCGGTGGGAATGGTAAAGGTACCGTAGCGGACTGAAAGACCTGAAGGCGGGTCTTTTCTGCCCGCCTTGCGGGACAAGGTAAAATGGGGCTGTTGTGGCGGTGCCTTGCAGGCACCGCCATGGGAATTAGGATGCCTGTCTTTTTTGGTGGCGATGCTGCCGCAAAAAGCCAGGCAGTGAATGCCTTTGGCGGCCCGTTGTGGGCCCCCGGGGGTTTGGGGGGTGGGTGCTGCACGTGGGGGGTACCTATGGTACCCCCCTGCATTTGCATGTACAAGGTGGCAGGCACCACACATGTAATACATGTATTTTAACATTGTGGCGGGTGCTGCCACCCGCCACAATGTTAAAATACAAGATGCACTGGCCACACTGGTGAACGCATCCTCATTCGTAGAGTGGGTCCGCCGCACCTATGGCGGGCGGTCCCTTTTGCAGCTGCGAGAGTCTGCCCGCCATCGTAATCAGCCCCATAGTTTCCAGCAGGACTTCATATAGCGCCAGGACACGTTCAGGTAGCAACAACGCTCTGTAAATGTCAATAACAATAACAACTCCAATCCACCCCACTCCAATCTCTCCCACTCCAATCCAAAACAATCTACCCCACTCCAATCCAAAGCAATCCGCTCCACTCCAATCCAAAGCAATCCGCCCCACTCCAATCCATTTAATATCACCCCAATCCACACCACTCCAATCCAATCGACCTAATCCCAATCCAGCCATTCCATACCAATCCACCCCAATCTAATCCAGTCCACCACAATCCACCCCACTCCAATCCAAAACAATCTGCCTCACTCCAGTCTGCCCCACTCCAATCCCAAAAAAGCTGCCCCACTCCAATCTGCTCCACTCCCATCCTAAATAATCTGCCCCACTCCAATCCAAAACAGTCTGACCCACTCCAAGGCAAAACAATCTGTCCCACTCCAATACAAAAAAATCCACCCACTCCAATCCACCCCACTCCAATCCAGTTCATCCCTAATTCAATCTACTCACTCCAATACAATCCACCCCACACCAATACAATCTAACTAAATCCAGCCAAACCCAATCTACCCACTCCAATCCACCTCAAACAAATCCACCCACCCTAATCCAGTTCAACCCAACCCAATCCACCCCAATCCAACTCACTTCACCTCAATCCATTCCACCCCAATCCAACTCACATCACCTCTGTCCAATCCACCCCACTCAATACAATTCACCTCACTGCAATCCAGTCTACTTCACTCCTATCCTCCCCACCCATGCAATCCAATCCACCCCACTCCAGTCCAGTCCACTCTACTCCAATCCGCTGCACTCCGATCTAATTTATCCCTTCCAGTCCACCCAAATGCATCCCACTGCAATCCAATCCACCCCATTTTACTCCAATCCACCCCACTCTACTCCAATTCAATCCACCCCACCCCAGTTCAGTCCACCCTACTCAATCCAACCCATCCAGCCCTCCACACGCTAATCCACCCCACCCTACTCCACTCCACCCACTCCAATCCAATGTAATCCACCCCTCCACTCCACTCTAATTCACCCCACCCCAAACCAATCGAATCCACCCTACTCCAATCCACCCCAATCCAATCCACCTTACCCCATTCTAATCCAATCCACCACATCCAGTCCACCCGCTTCAATCTACCTCACTCCACCCAATCCAACCCACTTTACCCCAATCCAATCCACTCCAATCTACTCCAATCCACTCCACTACCCCAATCCACTCCAACCCACCCTACGCCACTCCACTCTATAACACTGCACTCTACAACATTCTCTGCCACTGAACCCCTAAACTCTACTCCCCTCTACTCAACTCTGACACTCTACTCCCCCTACACCACTCTGCGACACTCTTCACCAACAAATCCAGTATACAACACCTTACTCCACCCACTGCACGCTAACACACTCCATGCCACTAACCTTTAGCCATGCTGAACAGCAGCCACACTAATGTACAACATGGCAACAAAAAAAAAATTGTAAACGCCAATAGCTCTAGCATAGGCGAGAACTATTTGCATTGCCAATGCTTGTTAATAATGGTGTAGAAAATCCCTTCTATTGCTCCCTTACCCTGGCATGGATGGGGTGTAATGTGTTTTTCCAGACAAATTTCTATCAGACCTACTTTGGGTTTCAAATCTGGGCCTGGACACATTCCCTTAATACATCACATTGTGCAAAAACAGATTTATCAGCAGCAAATACAATTTACTTAAGTAGTGTGTTTATTCATTTTTTTTAAATCTGACACTCTTTTAATGTAGTAGTGTTTTTGTACTACATTGGTGGATGAACCAAACGCGGAATCTGTTTGTACCAATACTTAACGCCCCAATAAAAGGTGTGCTTGTTGGTGGCTTGAAGTGCTACGACTAGTCAAATGGGAATTCTCGCCCCAATAAAAGGTGTGCTTGTTGGTGGCTTGAAGTGCTACGACTAGTCAAATGGGAATTCTCGCCCCAATAAAAGGTGTGCTTGTTGGTGGCTTGAAGTGCTACGACTAGTCAAATGGGAATTCTACTGGCCACAACAACAACAAGTACTGGCAAGTGCAAAAGGTCTTAGTTTAGTGCACCCATGCATTCATCCTTAGTACATTAGAGTGAGACACACAGGAGGGAGACAGATGGAGTGGACAGAGATGTCTGTGGCTGGATAATAGTCAATTGGTGCAAGCACTCAAATGAAGGCGGTAGGATACATCCTAACATCCAACAGAAGTAGGTGAGAGATCAGCACCCTGCTGGGCTTTGCCAGACCTGAATGACAAAGTCTCAATCCAACAGCTGAAGGTGCATGGTCAAAGGAAGCCCAGGGTTGGAATGGCAGGACCAAAGAAAAATCTTGTATAGTGTTTGCAATAGGTCTGTTTGATAGCTGCAGAGTTACAACCGGGACTAAATAGATCTATTCCTGGCTTTCCCTTGTACGGTTGGTGACTACCATGATTCTAGTGGACAACACACATTGGCAAAGGTGCATTTTAGTTCCTCTGATGATCTGTAATCAATGCCTGGAGACAAATATCAGAAGATAACTCTTTGATGCAGCGAGTTTGAAGACAACATGTACCAGAATGCACTGCAAGGATCAACAGAAATATTTTAGAACATTGACATGGGTTGACAATAGAGATGAAAAACAACCTGCATGTGTCATAGAGACAGGGAGAATAGGGTTGCATGGGGAGAGTGATGTTGTGACATCAAAATCAAGCATCCTTTGTATTTGGCAACCCTGGTACATAAGATTTCTATGAAAAAGTGTAGGGTCCCTACTTTTGTGTGTGAGCACGTACGTGGCACAAAGCATGGAGTCAATTTAGCATTAAAAAGGCCTGTGGGTGCAGTGCAACACTGCCCAGCAACATATGACAGCCCAGGCAACCCTGAGTAAATATAGGCCATGGGCTCAATTCACAACGAAAGTCTTAAATCTACACCACAGATCTACAACCTCACATTCGTATTTGCAACAATGCAGAGGCAGTTCCAAGTACTTCGATGTATGTGTTGTATATAGCCTTTGTGCTTTTCGATGAAAAGTAAATAGGTCTGAACCAGAGGTATTATATTAGTTTGTCTTGGCTTTTCCCCCCCTCCTCTTGGACCTAAAAGTATCTTAGGGGGGGCCTTTTCTCCTTCCAGTTGTATAGCCTTTGTGCAATCGCACATTTTCTTTGTCCCATCGTAAAATAAGTTCTCCCTCGAAGAAATCGTTTTGCCTATAACCACTGCTTAATTTATGCAGGTGTTTTCCGGCGCTCATCACTTATTTCTAAACACCAGCACGTATTTACAGGATTACACCACATGGTACTGGCATTTTGCGGCAGTGGAAGGGCTGTTGAAGGTGCCAACTGCAATAGACGGCTATGAGGGGCCTTGGGAAATGGCACTTAATTTTTTAGAAATTAAGCACTCAATATACCCCACTGATTTTGGGGGTGTTCATGCACAATAATACTCCGTTGTGGAGTAATATTGATTAAAAAATGTAAATAGTTTACAAGCATAAGTTTGTCGTTTCTGAATACCTTGCATTAGTGAATTGAGCTATTTGGCTATGTAAGTCAGACATCCACGCATATTTGGCTCTGTGAATCGAGCCCTTTGTACCAATCGGGCTACTTAGTTTGTTACTAGCCACTCACACATTGTGATGTTGCAGGACACAGAATAACCCCCTGATGCCTGGCTTGGGCAGCCTATTTTGTATGTGGCGGACTTCTCTTCACCACCCAATTCTGGAAGGCTATCTAGCGCATGCTACATCGATGAGCATTGTACTGTCTAATGAGTTTGGGATGGCAGGGGCATCAGCAAGCACTTAAATATGCTGCCCCAAGAGTAATCAAGCAATTTATGAATAATTAAACATTTGCTAATTTAACATGATCTCTCCTTGCTTCAGTGTCCACTCCCCCGATCCCAGGCCCAGACTGTCTGCCGCCGGTAGTTGGCTGCGGTTTGTGGTCACAGAGAAAGTGGAGAGTTGCTAGGCTCATTAGGTTTAATGAAGAACCATTGCTTAATTTGAGCCGGTGGTTTCCGGTGCTTGGCATCGGCACTTAATTGTCAACAAGTTGTCCGGAGCTTGACAGTGGCACTGTCTGGCTAATTTAGAGATTACCACAACAACAGTTAATAATGAATTCAATATACATTAAACATTACTATTACATGCCGCCCAAGCCATTCTTTACAGCTTTGGGGAGCTCAAATAGTCTGAACTGTCTCACTTGTGAGAGTGTGATGGTCATGAGTTGTGTTATTACTATCATTGTCAGATTAGCAGGGGCAATGTGTGGTGCAAGCTGCAATGGCCTACTGATGAGAGCCCTGGCATATTTTTTTTTTTTACAAATTAAGCACTGTGAAGAACCCTGGGGTGGGATGGGTGTCGAGTGATAGGATTGGGTCAGTGGAGGTGTTGGGGTACATCATGGATGTCTTATTAGCACCGACAATGATCATGTTAAATAATTGCCGGTATAATAATTGCCGGTATAGGTCTCAGGTTCAACTTCATGAACTTTTGCAGTGTAACAGATTCTTGAGTCTGAAAAAAGCATGAAATAGAATTCCAGGGGCGGCTGAAGGACAGGCCGGGTGTCACAGTGAACCTGGACACCTGACTTGCCAGTCTGACTTAAGTAAGTGAAATTAAATAAGGCGTATGGTGTCTTACAATGCATAAATTATGGAGCACAGAATTCGCATCCAAGGTAAAAAAAAACACTGATGCATGCAAATGAATGAAAAAACGAAAACTGAGAAGCCACATTGGAAGAAACCAAATCACAGAAAACCAATTTTAATGGAAAGGCAATATTATGGAAATACAAATAAGTCAAAAATTTAAAGAATCCATCTAAATACATTTAGGGAAACAGCCAAAGACACACACTTGGGTGAAGGTTAGGGAGGTTTTTTTTGGGTTCAGGGATAGCTGATGTTTAGGGGCGATGAGGGGTTTTTAGGGTTCAGGTATGGGTGGAGTTTAGGGGTGGTGCAGGTTTTTTAGGGATCAGACATGGGTGTAGTTTGGGTTGGTGAGGGTTTTTAGGGTTCAAGAATGAGTGAAGTTTAGGGGTGGTGAGGGTTTTTTAGGAATCAGGAATGTGTGGCGTGTAGGGTTGTTGAGTTTTGGTGATGGTGAATTGTTTTTAGTGTTCGGGAATGGGTGGAGTTTAGGATGGTGTGGGGTTTTAAGGGTTCAGGGATAGGTGGAGTTCATATGTAGAATTGATTTTTAGTGTCCAGGGATGGGGAGTTTAGGGGTGGTGAGAAGTTTTAGGGGTTATGGATAGGTGGTGTTCAGAGGTGGTGAGGGCTTTTTTAGGATTCAGGGAAGAGTGGAGTTTAGGGGTGGTAGGGGATTTCAAGGGATCAGTGATGGCGGGTTTAGGCGCAGAAAGGAGCTTTTAGGGTTCAGGAAGGGGTGCAGTTTAGTGATAGTGAGGTGGTTTTAGGTTAAGAGATGGGTTGAGTGTATGAGTAAAAGGGGCTTTACATGGTAGGGGAGGAAAAAAAGTCAGATACCGAATGCGTGGGAAGATGGCCAAAGGAGCTCCATACTGCGCATATGGGGAGCTGGAGGAGTTAGACCCCTAGGCCATGGGAAAGTAGGAGGGGTCATATACTGGGGACATAAGAGGCTGAGTTCTACACTGAGGACATGTGAGAGCAGGAGAAAGAGTCAGGTACAGATTGTAGAAGGGTGGGAGCACTGAGGACGTGAGACTGAGCTCGTAGGAGGGTGGGAGAATGAGTTCTATACTGAAGACATGGGAGAGCAAGATACAGAGATAGGCACTGAGTAGATGGGAAGGCGGGAGAGGGAGTAGCATACTTGGGAGATGGTAGGTCAGGAAATTGAGAGATGGCGGGAGAGGCAGTGCAATACTCAGGCATGGGAGAGGATGAGAATGTGTTAGGCAGTGAGTAAGTAGGAGGGTGGGAGTGGAAGTCAGATACCAATACTCAGGACATGGTAGAGCAGGAGGTAGACCCTGAGTACGTAGCTGGTGGGAGAATGAGTTCCACATTGAAGACATGGGAGGGTGAAAAAGTACCTAACTGAGGACCTTGAATGAACGAGGAAAGATGACACGTTTCATAATTAGTCATTATAGGGAAGCTGTCATTGAGGCATGTTGGTGTTGACGGCCCAGTACTCAAGTTACGGGGCTATGGGGTGGGTTGAGATACTGGAAGAGATGTTTTGTAGCATGGTGGGACAGCAGTAGCATGTCAGACACAAATGGCGAGGGATGTTAGGGGAAGAGACGTACTTACGACATGGAGCAGGGCGAGAGACATTAGACACTTGGGACATGAGACGGTTTGGGGTGGCGCTGCTTCCTTCGGTCATGGGAGAGAGCGAATCTGAACTACTTGGACGACTGTTGGGATAAAAAAAAAAGCAGACATCTGACGAACATCGCGCCAGCACACCAGAGATATTGGCTCTGACTGTCTTCCATATGTGCAGTGTCGGCTTCTGTTGCACCTGTCAGTATGCCAGATGTTGGACACATTAGCGAGTGTGCACGGCACAAGTCACAGCCCTGCAGGTTCTTCCTCTCAGCTCCCTGTGGCCTGTGCTGCCACCGCGCACACCTGGCCTCCTCCCATGGGGTCTCCTCGGGGGAGCCCCAGCTCTTCCGACTTCCTTTCGTCAGCTAATGAGCAGCATATGAACTCAGAACGTCACGCGCCAAACAGCAGCGCGCGCAGGGAACACTGGGCGCGGCGAGCACACGCGCCAAACAGCACCGCGCGCAGGGAACCCTGAGTGTGGCGAGCACACGCGTCAAACTGCAGCGCGCGGAGGGAAAGAACCCTGCGCGTGGCCAGCAGACTGCTCACGGCAGACATTCTGCCACTGGCACAACACCGACAATAAATACAGTCTACGCTCACATCATAAACTGCAGCGTTTGACCAGGCCGGTGGTAATTCACAGACTCTGCCTCATCTCTACGGTGGATGAACCAAAGCGAATTTGCGAATTTCCGTGGCCAATGCTGCTACACAGCGAGGTCAGCAGCCATTTTTTGGCTCTAAAGTTTCAGTGGGAGGGGTATTAAATGTTTTAAAACTGCACATTATACTGAAATATCTGTAGTTGATAAAAAAAAATAGTTCCAATAAAGTATGAAGGGCTTACTGAGTGAAGCTGAGAGTCACTGAGATATGCGTGAAGTAGTGTGAGAATCACTGAGACTGCAAGACACTACAAAGTACATGGTCATATGTTGACCTACATGGTGTGTCTTGATCAGATTTAGGAAAGACCTCACTGAACTGGATTCTCCAATGCTTTTCATAAAGTAAAATATATTTCCCAGTATCAGTAGGAAGGATGTGAGACAACTCTAAGTGCAAGCAAGGACACACAGGAAAGACAATAGAGCCAGAATTAGGAATGACACATCTTCCCTGGCACCATGCACAGAGGTGAGGTAGTTCTTGGAAGGATATTAGGAACTGAGATAAAGGCAAGAGGTGATGACTCTCCTTATGCGAGGGAATGCGATAAAGCAGCTCTTGTCTAGTGTTACAATGCATTATTGTGAAGCATTAACCTTCTACGTGTTCTTTCCTTTCAGGTGGCGTCTATTTTCCCTGCGCAAGCATCAAGAATTAAGAAGTGAAACACCCGGACTGGAAGACTTCTCTTGCAGACAACCATGCTTTCAAGCAGTCTGAGCAGGGCTTAAAGTTCAGGGGTCATAGTTGTTTAACTAAGCTCTACTGCATACATCACCTCCATCTACCAATCAGTGCTGGGTATTGCCAATGCTGGGGTCACGTGGCCAATCAGTGGAGGAGTCCAAGAATAGTCAGGATGTTGTGGATGAATGCATGAAGACGTATGCCACACTGAACAAGGTGACCGCCTATTACAGGCAGCTTGTGCTGTGTGTCGGTGGAACTTCAGACACCGTCAGGCTCAGGGAAGACTTGGAGGACAACAGGAAACGTGTCCATGAGCTAAGCACAGGTAAGGGATCCGGAAGAGTATGGTTGCCACCTGGCCCATTTCCTACCCACCTTCCCAATATTGTAATGTCCCGGCCGGAACAAACATTAATAAAATTAACTAAAACTGGTATTTACGCCCCCCTAACTAGTACATACTTTAAACAGTAAATGCTGGGCATCGCACCTTCTTGTGTTGAACGATTGGCTATGTGGGGGTGGCAAGACCCCGCATTTTGTCTCAAAGTGACCCTCATGGGACAAAGTACTATGCTAGGAAGACTATATGGGTTCCCCCTCCCCCAAACTCTGCCCAAAGTCAGGGCCGGCGCTAAGCATGGGCAATGTGTGCTGCCGCCCAGTGCACTGAGCTTAGGTTGAAAGGGCACTTCTTCTGTGTGAAATGCCACACTATCAGTCAGCACACCTGCTCCTCCAATGCCCCCTCCCCAATTCGATTACATCACAAATGTATTTTTCAAGGGAGTTGTCTTGACAACAGGGCTGGACTTGCCCTAGTGGGCACCTGACTATTCCCCAGTGGGCCGCAGGGGTGGCTGGTTTTGGACCCCTGGGGGTCCGTTTTCATTACCGGGGACCAGTTTTGCAGCATAGCTGCAATATCGCCCCTTGTAACAAAAGCAGCAGAGGTGAGACAGGAGTGGTACTTCCAACTAGTATCCCCCCTCCACGGGCTTGCCATTGCCAAGCTGTTTGCCAGGGCTGGTTTTGTTTCCCAGTCTGGCTGAGCTTGACATCCCTCATCCAAGGGGATGGTGGCATTCCTGGGGGTGCAGGGAAAATAAAACAGTTGGTGGGGAAGTGGGCAGCAGTAAAGCCAACAATTGTGTTGGCTCACAGCGTCAGAAGGACGACGTCAGGCACAAGGCAGCACCTCACTTAAAAACCTGCACTGAAGCCTTGCCTGCCTTTCCTGTTTAGTGTTGCCAGGCAACAAAAAGGCTCCTTTGTTCCAAGGACCAGCCGGACATTATCAGGCGAGGGTAGGAGGATTGGGGGAGGAGGGAGCAGCCAGAAAAGACAGACATGGCAGGGCAGGGTTTAGAAAACTTCGGTCACCTGGGCCTTGAAGTGCTGCATCAGGCTGCAAGGTCCAGGTTTTGGACCCCCTTCCCCATTATCCAGTGCTGTGTGGCCCAGAGCTGCAGCCCCCCTCTCCTTGGCTTCAGTGCTGTGAAGCCCAGGGGATAAAACTCCTGGGCCTTGCAAGACATGGGGTAGTTAAATGGAAGTGGGGAACCGGGTACAGGTCCTGGCATCCGCTCTAAATCCTGTGATTCTGGGCAACTCATTAAACCTCCCATGCCTAAAAATAACCCTGACCTTTCGTACTGGGATTGGTACTTCCATAAAGCACTCCAAAGACATTGGCTGAGTTTGTGCTATATAAAAGTGCAAACCAAGAAACCACAAACGCCATATCAAGTCACCTCACATCCTGGCACTATCCATCATGCATGATTCATGAACCCTATGCTGAATAGATGGGTGGACGGGTGGGTGGATGGAAGAGTGAAAGGGATGATGGATGGAGTGAAGGTGTGGATGGAGTGAAAGGGTGGATGGATTAGTGAAATAATGGAAGAGTGGATGGATGGTTGAGTAACAGGGTGGATGTACTGATGGATGAGTGAAAGTATGGATGGAGTGAAAGGGTGGATGGACTGATGAGTTAAAGGATAGGTAAATGTGTGAAGGCATGGATGAGGGAAAGGATGGGTGTAAGGGTGGATGAGTGAAAGAATAGATAGACGAGTTAAAGTGTAAATGGATGCACAAATGAGTGTATGGATTGGTTGATGGATGAGTAAGTGAAAGGATGGGTGAAAGGGTAAATGGATGGATGAGGGAAAGGATGGAGAGAAAGTGTGGCTGAATGGATGAGCAATAAGATGGATGGATGATCGAAAGGATGGGTGGATGGTGAGTGAAAGGGTGAATGGAGGGATGTATGAGTGAAATGATAAATAGATAGGTTTGGATATGGATGAGAACACAGATGGTCAGACATACAGAATGAATGGTGAAAGACTAAATGATGGATGAAAGAATGAATGGATAACAATGCAAATGGAAATAGGTGGCTATCACGAGGTGGATGAAAGGACAAATGGATAGATGCTTAGATGGAAGAGACAAGAGAGCTCTTCTGAGGAGAGTTGCAATGAGTTGATTGGTGCCATAAAAGTTTTGGTTCAAAGTGGGGGGTATTTTAATTAAAATTTCTGGCTATCTGTTGCCTATGTATGACATTTCTGTATTTGCCATGTGTTTACTTATGGCATATCTGCATCATATGTTGAGTGCCACCCAACTGCTACTTGAATGTTACGCTAGTAATTGTAAATTGTACCATGTTTTTTTAAGTGTAAGGTTCTAAGAAGAGCCCTGTAGTGCCATGAGCTGTGCTTGAGGTGTATATTGTGCTTGTAGTAATAGGCAAGGTGCCCAAAATAAACTGTGTAATACTGTTTTCTCTGCGCCTTCTACAAGTTTGCTGCAGAGAAAACACATTTGTGACCCCTGCCAGCCAGTGCTGGCCTCCTATTATGGCAAAACCTATTGCAGCTCTGTGCAATGCCCCCAAAAACAAATTCTGAATCCCTAATTTAAGTCTTCACGTTGTGGCAGAATGCATTCCATTTTTAAACCCAAAGTTTCAGTAGTTTTCTTTGAATGCTCAAAGGCAAATGATTTGGTGTGCAATCCCGGTATCGCACTCCGTCCATGCGCACAGATTAGAATATATGTCGAAAAAGCTGGAACCTCGTCAGGTATTCAAGACCCGGGATGCACTACCATAGCAACATTTCAATGTGCTGAAACAGTCTTAACTCAACTTTAGCCAGTTTATCCATGTTTAATCCACCTTTATTCATCTTTTCTTTCAAGTATCAACTTTAGGTCAACGGAAAGCCAATCAAGGCTTTTCTGTCAACAGCACATGGCGGTTCACCATTCTCCATTAGCCAACGTAGCAAAAATATACCCAATTAATTTCGGGTCACTGCCCTTCGGCAGGGGTAACTACTGTACAAAAATACCTAAATCAGAATAAACATTCATTTGCAATTGATTCAATTATGTTTGTTATATTACCTCATGACAAAAAACCCATGGCTTTTTACCTATTTTAAGTACTACTTGTTGATACACTTATAATGTGCCCCCTATAATGGGTCCTACAGAGCTGTCCCCCCCCCTTTGTTCACCACAGCAAGAGCTCTTTAGTAACATCCCCTCAACAATGCAATGCAAGAACTTCTTAATGACTCCAAGAGTATATAAGACCAATTCTCTGGGGATGAGTAAGGCGTCAGCTTCCAGTTTCTAGTTAAGAAGCTGAACTGTTCGGCAGTAGTCATGAGGTGAAACCTAATTGCTGATATTATCTCTCAGTCCACATGGTACAAAGGCCTAAATTCTCATTTCATAGCAGCAGCAGGAATAAACAGTACTGGTACAGCAAACAAACACACTTGGGTGAATACAGTCACACTAAAGCTGTCAACCCCCTGATCATCACAAATGGCTTCGCTAAAAAACGGTAACTCTCACTAGCACAGACTTCCACCAGAGGAGGGCTCAAGTTGCTTTTCTAAATCACGTTAGTAGCTCTGCTGTTATTTTTTTAATTCGTACTTGCGTTTATATTTTTCCGTCATAATTGCAGCAGTACAAGATCCAAATGAGAGGAATAAGTTTGGAAACTGGGAAAATTCACATTTTAAACAGCCTTTTCAGCACAGGGGTGATTTTACCCTTCTTTGATGCCGCCTCACATGGAGGCATGGTGTTTGTCTGAAATACATTTATTTGAACCCAACTTGATTTTACTATATCCGGTTACATACTCTTTACCATAGTGATGCCATTCAAAAAATATTCCGCATTGCTCTGGACCTTTTATCATGCACTAAATTGGAACCAATCAGCAAACATTGAGTAAGGAAGTCCATCTTTGTGAGACCTGTGCCTAGCTTTTCAATGTGACTAATGTAATCTACTGAATACAACTTTAAAATAGACACACTTATTTATCTTTTTATCCATGTTACTGATATGCACAGATAAGGTCCCTTGACGATACCAAAGAAGATTACAAGTCCCATGATGTCACTTTCTGTGCGGTCACATGAAAAATGAGAGGGGCCTCACATCTTCCCTTTCACCTAGGGCCCCAAAAATCCTAGGATCACCCCTGCTCAAAGTAACTAGAATAATTTTCCCGACCTGGCATTCACTCCGAGATAGAATGGATGGCACCAAAGGATCACCCCCGAGACATCTCTGTGGCACCTCCGCTAGCTGGAACACTGTGCCCACCTGACAGAGTGCAGAAAGTGGGACCTCATTGAGCTAGCACAAGTGGGGGACTTTTGACTGGGCAATCCCTATCAGGGTGAACCAGAAAACTGCCTAAATTAACCTGTGCTTAACCCTCTGGGAGTTAAGCAGTCAGGCTTAACTTAAAGGCAATATGTAAAGTATTTACGCAGCGAACAAACAAAAGGTAAAATACAAGAAAAATCCCACACCAATTTAGAAAAAGTAGAGTACACTTTAATAAATTATTTGACATGTCAATTACAATAATGCAAGCATTAGAACCGGAGTTGTGATTTAAAAAAAGTTTTTAGTAAAAACTAGAGCCAAAAAGATCAAAGCATCAACCGCAGACATCGACTCAAGCAAGTCCAGGTCAAAGTTGACTAAAATGGCTGATTGAGATGGAGTGCGGTTTGGATGCAAAAAGTGGATTGGGCCTGGTCAGTGCTTGTCTTCGGACTTAGAAGAAATTTTGAAGAAAAATGTTCTGGGAAGGTAAAATTCAGTGGGGTAAGGCTGCAGGCAGGTCCAAGGAGGAGGCGTAGTCATCCGGGAGCTGCTGGATGAAGTCACTGTGAAGATTTCTATGTTCGGAGATAGTCACTTTTTTAAAGTCAAAGATTTACAGCAGGATGAGGCAGGAGGTTGCAACCAACGAGAGATCCAGGAGGACAGATACCTCTTTGATGAAAGACTGCTCAACAGGATATGAGGCTGCAGAGAAGAACATAATGGGGGCTACCACGAAGTCAGGCCAGCCAGCGATGTACCATGGGCAGATAGACAAGCAGGTTGGTCCTGGTCTTTTGTCTGTTATCGGTCGTTTTTAGACAACAATTTTATACGTCTCAAGTTTTGTATTTTGGCTATCTGGGCACCTTTAGTATCACCACCAAGAGTCTAGGACTGGAGGGGCACCACATGAAGGGTTAGGACTCATTCAGGCTAGGTATAGGTGTGGGTTCAAGATGGTGGGAGTCTTTTCTGTCCCTAAGGCTCTGAACAGGAGGCCAGCAAACTAGCCATTGCAGTCACCCTTGTTGTTCTGGGTTCAGGTGAAGAAGCAGGCTCAAGAAGCAGGACAGGAACCCGAGGGTTCAAGGCAGGTAACAAAGCAGTCTTTGGAGGACACAGCAGGACACAGCAGCAGACAGCCCTCCAAGAGTCCTTCTGCAGGTCCAGAAAATGAATTGAAGAGTGGACCTAAAGGCCCTATTTTTACACCGGTGCCTTCTCTGTAGTAGGACATGTTTCTAGAGGTTTCTGTTTGAAGTGCTTGGAATTTGCTGACCCCCTTGCCCTGGTTCCAAGCTGGCTAGAGGAAAAAAACAAGTAGTGTTGAGTTCATTTATGTGAAGGCAAAGCACAACCTATTCAGTGGCAAGGGAGGTGCCCAGCTCCGCCCCATCCTGCCAGCAGATGGCCCATTCAGGCACATCCAATACCTTTATTGTGTGACTGAGAGGAACTTACAAAGTCACACTGCCAACCACACCCCGTCATGTGACCTTGGACAGGCTGTAGGCATCAACTGTCAGAGAGCATGAAAATGCCAACTTTCTTTAAAGTGCAAAAAGAACAAATGATGGACGGAATGCTGAACAATGTCAAACACTCACCCCCATCAAAGACCTGGGCATAAATCCATAGTTTTTTTGCTCACCACGGTATTCCAGTTTGGACCAACCATATGCAAATCAGTCTTGACCCTGCTCCCCATGGCAACAGTCCAGAGCCCAAGTGCCAGGTCCTCCCTGGACCGGAAACAAGCATCCTAGAACTGGTTTCGGGGTATCACTTCTCATTAGCCAGGATGGCCTGAATTCAGTGGCATGGTGAGCATAGGACCCACTTCTGGGCCTACCTTTCCCACTTAGAGTGACAAATTAAACAAGCATTTACAATGCAACGGTTTCGCCTTTGGAAATGTTAAAGCTATTTGCAATGTAAATGACAATGCCATTTATTTATCTGTTTTCAAAACCAACACATGAATACAAATGTTGTCATTTACAATGCCAATAGCTCAAACTTTTCCAAAGGCGAAACCGTTGCATTGTAAATGCTTGTTCTTAATCGCTTCAATGCCTTCGGAACCAGAAACAGAAACGAACACCTCTTATTTTGTGCAAACCTTTTATTGTTTCTTTTGCTTTGTGCGCTGTGCCGCCATGAAGCGTTTCGGCCTATGCAGGCCTTGAGCACATGACGCGCCTACAGGACTATATATATGTGGATTTGTGAATATGAATATATATATATATATATATATATATATATATATATATATATATATTCCAAAACAAATTTTCCAATAGCAACGCTCTCAGAAATCCAAACGTCACGCACTAGATCAAAGTCCAAGGGTGTTTATTACACCTACAACATGTTTCGGCTTTGACAAGCCTTGATCACGTCGTTGTTTTGGAATTTGAATTCTGGCGTGCTCCGCCGGAGTGCGCGCCACCTCCCACGGGGCCACAAGCAGTCCAGACGGAGCAACTTTGGTAAATATATATATATATATATATATAGATATATCTCAAGCAAATTTCCCTCCAAAAGAAGAAAGGAGTCTGCACTCACGATATGGCCATGGAAATCCTTTTATTTAAATCAAGTCACCAGCTGTAATTACCCGATGCATTTCGGTCTCATCTGACCTTGTTCACAAGTAACGGCACTCTTATTTAAATGACACCAAAGTTCTATTCCATATTTAATGAGCGCCCCTTTGTGGTTATCCTCGTGGGTTGAAGTGCATGATGGTCTTTGTAGTGTTAAACAGTTTTTCAGCCCCAGTGGGCCACATAAAATACTTTTGAAAGGTAGCGGCCCCAATATCGTTCTATTTCACAGCTCCGTAACATACGGGCTATATAGATCCAAGCCGCGGTGACTCACGGCGGCTCCTCTGCCATGTGTGGCTTCACGACTCTCCTCCAAAAGCGGTCCTCAAAGGTAGTAATGGAGCACTTGCTGGTGGTGCAGAATTGCGGCCGGACCATGCCGCTATACATCAATATATAAAACTATATTCAACAATATAACATTATCAGGTGTCCAACATACCTACCTGTAATGATATCTACTGGATATCTCATACCGCCAGGTGAAAAGATCCATAGGACAGCCCTCACACCTCCATGCAACCACACAAGGTGCATCTCCGATTCTGTCTCTAACAATATCTATAGGGTACCTCTCACATCCCCATGTAACAATATAGACACAGCATCACTTCTACATGTGTCAGAAGGCATCTCTCATTCCTAAATGTAACAACATGGATAGGGTATCTCTCATACCTGTCTGCAATAACATCACCATATATGAATATCAACAGGGAGTTTCTCATACTGGCATGTAACAATGTCGACAGGCCATGTGGCATGCAACAACATGTTTACGACATCTCTCACAGTGGCATGTAAGAATATCAACAAGACATCTCTCATACCCACACGTAACAATATCTACAGGGCATCTGTCGCAACTGCATTCGACGTTAGTAGGAGGGAGGCTCTCATACCAGTTACGTAACAATAACAAAATCGCATCTCTCATACCCATATGCAAGAATATACCCCAGCATCTTTCATACAAATGAAAGGGCATCACTCATACGGCCAAGTAGCAATTTCAATCGGGCGTGTCTAATACACACTTGTAGCAATACCAAAAGTGCATCTCATACTCACACACAACAGCTTCAAAGGGCATCTGTCATATCCGCCTACAACAATAAAGGAAGGGTATGTCGCGTACCTGACATTCGCGGCCAGTGCAGGTAAGAGTGGTGAGGCAGGGCAAAGGGGGGAGTCGACAGACAACAGAATGTGGAAAATAAAATGTAAAAAATAAATAAAACCACTTACTTGGAGTCGGCGATGCGGCCGAGTGGTAAGTAGTTTTATTTCTTTTTTTAATTTCTTTTTTCCTATTCTGTCATCTGTTGACTTCCTCCCCCACCACACCCCACAGCTCTCACCTGCACCCGTCGCGACTGGTACCCGCAAGTAAAAACAGGAACATGGCATCTTTCGTACCAATATGCAAAAGTATCATCAATGCATCTTTCAAGAGGGCATGCAACAATTTCAAAAGGGCACCACTCTTACCCACAAGCATACATTTCAGCAGGGTGTGTCTCAAACCCACATGTAACAATATCACTCAGTCATCTCATCCTCACACACAACAGGGAATCTGGCAGATGCTCATACAACAATACAAGAAGGGCATCTCTCAGACATGCATTCAAACATATTTAGAGGGCATATCTGCTCACACACCATCTTGCATCTCACATTGGCACTCGCAAGAAAATCAGGTCATCTCTCGCCCCTTGCAGAAAACTTACAAGGTCACCTTTCACTCCCATGTCCCTCAGAAATACCCGAAGTAGCTCGGGAAAGGTGACTCACTAACAATTGACATACAACGCTCAGCCCAGAGATATGACCCAACACACACACACGAGAAACATTTAAACCTGCAGTAGCACCAGCCAGCATCAATCATTCTCACTGTAAAGCAGCACTTGTCAGGCTCTAAACGCGTGTCTGGGGGGTGTTTACGATGAAGAGACTGAAGGGCTCCGACATTGGCTGTTTTTGTCTGCCAGAGATAAGAGCCACCCCTCTCAGCAGACAGGATACCGGAGACTCTAGGTAGCGCCTGGCAGGTAGTGCCTCCAGGAAGGAGCCCCAGACGTAGGAAAAAGCCCAAAGGCAAAAAATCTCCAGGTGACAGCAACACATCCGGCGGTGGAGGAGCAGGGCAACGCCATAAACAGGAAGCAAGCTCGCAGGAGAAGAAACTGAAAGAGCAGGAAGCAAAATCTCCAGGAAGAAACGCAGTGGTCTGGACAGGAAACAGCAGGAAAGAAACGCACCGAACACTAGGCAGCGTTGCAACGTGAATGAGGATGGACAGGCTTCAATGTATACTCTTGAAAACTGGAAATTGCATCAAAGCGGGCATGGCCATTTTAGGATGGGATAATCTGGTAGGAGAAGAAAGCAGGGCGGCCAGCTTACATTGGGCTGGATATTTTCTGTGGTGGGAATTGTGGGACCCGGAATTCACCAGGAAATGAGGATGACCTAATGGCTGCCACCCCAGCAAGGCACCCCCAAAAATAAGAATGGTGAGCCAGCCACCTCCAGGTAAGTTTGAGACAGGGAACGTGGCGGCCTGTCGGCCTCTCCTGCCCTAGCTGCACTTACTCCACTGTGCGCCCCATCCACCAGAAGCGGCATCGGGCTGGACACCAGTGGCGCGACAGTACTTTGCAAAAAATACAAGCAGACTATGTATGCAGGACCGGCATCTGACCTGATGCCGGAATTGCCATGGCAACCGCAACTGTTCCAAGTTTCCTACAGAACGAAGCAGCAAAGTGTTGGCTTTTTTCCCCTCCTTTCTGGATTAAACTGCCCTAATGAGGCCTCCTTAAATGCGGTACCTTCTACTCCTGTGGCAGTCCATGCTCTAATGTGGGGTCGGGGTTGCAGGTTGCGTGCATTGGCACTCATCTTTTTGACTCAGGGCCTTATTTTCATCATTAGAAACTGACCCACAGCAAAAGACAAACAAGAAGAGTATATGAAAATGTTCATAAAAGTAGAACATATATCTCTTAATGGGAGCTGCCGTTTTTGACAGTTTCTCCACTGCGGAACCTGTGGAACGGACGGCGGGAGGGGGCGGGAGGGGGCGGGAGTGGACACGGACGGCGGGAGGGGGCGGGAGGGGGCGGGAGTGGACACGGACGGCGGGAGGGGGCGGGAGGGGGCGGGAGTGGACACGGACGGCGGGAGGGGGCGGGAGGGGGCGGGAGTGGACACGGACGGCGGGAGGGGGCGGGAGGGGGCGGGAGTGGACACGGACGGCGGGAGGGGGCGGGAGTGGACACGGACGGCGGGAGGGGGCGGGAGTGGACACGGACGGCGGGAGGGGGCGGGAGAGGACACGGACGGCGGGAGGGGGCGGGAGAGGACACGGACGGCGGGAGGGGGCGGGAGAGGACACGGACGGCGGGAAACGTGTACAGGACAGCGAGGGGGGGCGGAAAGGCACACGGAGGGGGCGGGAATGGACAGACTTTCAGTGAAAGGGGAGGGAACGGGAAAAAACGTAACTCCGCCCTGGGAAAAAATCTCGGGAACGCCCCCGAATCTGGTCCGGCCTTGACGGACAGATCTCTGTTCCAATGGCTAGCCTCCATTTATGGAGCTAGCCAATGGGACAGGGGGGCGTATTCCATTTTCCTTACTGAAATCAAGAGATTTCTCTGGAGGCGGAGCTAAGAGCACACAAGAGGAATTATTCGGCCACTGGAATTATGCAGCACTGTTAGAACAAATTTGGTGGCGCAGAAAAGTTGTGGCAATCAATTTTTGTGGCATTATCCGGCAATTTTAGCAAAAATATAGACACAAGAAATCCCAATGCGATAGCACAAGCCTGTACAACAAAGGTCCAAGAGGATTGGGTGCACACCAAATGTTAAGTATACCAACATAAGCAAAGAATATGTAAATAATATAAATGGACCCCAATTCGTTGTTATTCTGAACATCTGGTCTGGCACTAAGGATCTACACTGGACATAATTGCTGCAGAATACTCAAATTTCTCAATAAAGAAAACCACATACCCCTTTAGCAGGTATAATTTAAAAGCACTGCACAACGTCAATTAATACGTTGGTCTTCCACACACCTCTATCAAAGGTACTTTGTTGGTATAGTGCTTACTAGTACATTAGTAAAGTGTAGCACAGAGAGTGCTACACTCAGCAAAAACCAACCTACATGTACCTGCTCATTGCACTAAAAGGCTCACCCTCTTCTCTGCAGATGGGAACTCTAAAATTCGTATTCAGAAGCAATGTTGTACGGTTTTCCACATTACCTATTTATGCTAGACACCAGAAGGCATCCAGTGTCAAGACAGCAAGAATTACAAAAATGCGACACGCTTAGCGTTCTAACCTTTGAACCCGCCAAAAATAACTGGCTCGTTCAGAATTCTGCATGAAACATTATCATATTAAACCCCAGGTGAACTGTTTTTTAAAGATGCAAAAGAAAAATACTGGTCTGTTGAAATCGGAAGGGTGACACCACTGAACTGCATTTCACGTGCAGCAGTTAGAAACTTCAGATGCTTTGGAGCTAGCAATCATCTTTTAATCAGGAACTAGGCAGCAGATGGCGGATCGCGTGACGACGCAGCAAACAATTATTTGGGCAGCAAGGTATTATTCCAATGACTATGCAAAGAAAAGACACAAGTTGTCTCCAGGCTGCAATTAAGTCTATGTGGGTAACTAGATACTTGAAAAACTCTGGAGCTGCTAGGTACAGAGTCCACTTGTGAGGGACGGTGAATAAATCTGCAGAGTCTGTCCAAACCATGGCGCGTTTGTTCGCCATGCGAGTTGCCGTTAATCAGATTTCCTACTAAAGAGTCTAAATTTACAGTTAACAGCTGGCAGGGTATATGCACATTCGAGGGCTGGCTTCTGTTTCGCTTCACAAGAGAGATCGAGAATAAAACTCTTTACCTCTCTCCTGGTAAGGAACAAGCTCTATTCTCCAGTCAACATACGAATTTTCAGGACTTCCCATTTCATGACTTTCGAAGGTGTACAACAGAGGACTGAAGGGAGAGACAAGCAGAAATCCTCTCTCGGTTAAGAGGTAACCAAAATACTGGATTAATGTAAATTCAGCCTCCAGTATTTGACTGACGAGGGCTTGCTGTGATTGAAGCAGGCTGACAATCGTTTTTACAGTCATCTGGAGCAGGTCTGGTAGTTTTGAGACTCGTTATGAAAGGCATAAACATAAGTAAATGAATGTGGGTCTTTTTTGACAGTTTCTCCACTGCGGAACCTGTGGAACGGACGGCGGGAGGGGGCGGGAGGGGGCGGGAGTGGACACGGACGGCGGGAGGGGGCGGGAGGGGGCGGGAGTGGACACGGACGGCGGGAGGGGGCGGGAGTGGACACGGACGGCGGGAGGGGGCGGGAGGGGGCGGGAGTGGACACGGACGGCGGGAGGGGGCGGGAGTGGACACGGACGGCGGGAGGGGGCGGGAGGGGGCGGGAGTGGACACGGACGGCGGGAGGGGGCGGGAGTGGACACGGACGGCGGGAGGGGGCGGGAGTGGACACGGACGGCGGGAGGGGGCGGGAGTGGACACGGACGGCGGGAGGGGGCGGGAGAGGACACGGACGGCGGGAAACGTGCACAGGACAGCGAGGGGGGGGCGGAAAGGCACACGGAGGGGGTGGGAATGGACAGACTTTCAGTGAAAGGGGAGGGAACGGGAAAAAACGTAACTCCGCCCTGGGAAAAAATCTCGGGAGCGCCCCCGAATCTGGTCCGGCCTTGACGGACAGATCTCTGTTCCAATGGCTAGCCTCCATTTATGGAGCTAGCCAATGGGACAGGGGGGCGTATTCCATTTTCCTTACTGGAAATCAAGAGATTTCTCTGGAGGCGGAGCTAAGAGCTCCGCCCTCCAGCGAAACCTAAAAAGAACCATTGATGGACGGAATGCTGAACAATGTCAAACACTTCCAGTGAAAGATCTGGGTCTAAACCCATAATTTGTTTGCTCACCACGACATTCGAGTTTGGGCCCAGTCATATGCAAATCAGTCCTCCACAGGGGCAGAAATGTAAATTAAATGGTAAGGGAGCCATGCACTCCCTCCCTGTACCTTAAGGAGGCCCCGCAATCCAATCTCCCAGGGCAGTGACACCTTGTTAATGGGAGGGGCGCCACACTGGCTCCTCCTTGAGACTTTATAGGACCTGGGGACCCCATCCCCCGGGACTGGCTCACTTACTGTTTTCCGGGGAACCCACACCCGAAACATAGTAGTTCCCTTCCGACACCAGCATGGGCAGGTAACCATGTGTTTGTTCCCATCTGGCAGGAGCATTTTAAAATCTACTGCTAACGGGAGCAAACATTAAATCTTCTCCCAGCCTGTGTTAGATTTGAGGGCAGACTTGTGTTCCGTTTTCCTGCCCACATTGATGCGGGCAGGTAAAAAAAGACACACTGTTCCCGCTTGGAGGAAGCATGTAAAAAGCTGCAGCTTCCTCCGGGCGGGAGCAATGCCAGCTCCCGCACCATGGGGGCTGGGGGTGCAGGGGCCCTGGTCCACCGCTTTTATTTTTTAAATTGGATTTGGTCCCAAGGATGGGGTCTCCCGGGGCCTTTGAAGGTTCGGAGAGGGGGCTACCTGGCACCTCTCCCCTGGTTTGGGGATGGGGTCCCCTGGCCCCTGGGTGATCGGGTACCAGGGCCTAAAGGCCAAACCAATGCCGCAAAAGCAAAAGGCTCTGTGCGGCATGGGGTTGGCAGCCTGTGGGGGTTGTCCGTCATCAGGTTGGATGGCTACAGTGCCTGGCCTCAGTCAGGACCTATGGGCAATCACCTGCTGCGCATGGACGAAGGGCAGCGTAGGGTTGGCGGCCTGGGGGAGGTTAACCACAGGGCTTGACCTTAGGCCATGCGCAGCGGGGATGGCTTTACATATGGTAATAAAATACTTTATGTTAAAAAAATCCTAAGTAACACTTTAAACTCTAAGAAACAAAGAAATGCATGAGTTATAGTTATGTCAAGTATCTATAACTCGTGGCCTAAGGTAACTATAACTCACTCCCATGCCATGCACTGCTAGTTACCCAACATAATACTTCACTCATGAAATCTTCTGTAACATAATTGATATCACAGCAAGATTTGCAATTAAATTATTGATGAGAAAACTATACCAGAAGCCGAGAACTCCAGCCTAAGCATTTTTGATTTGAACAGCAAAACAATATACACACAAAAAACAGAGACAAGCATTCATCAAACAATACACAAATAATTAAAGATGTTATTTGTTTCACAAACAAATATAAAACCATCTAACATTTAATAGGAAAGTTGGAGCATTTCTAAATTCATCAAACTTTATTTTGGCACACTGCCAAAAAAGTACATAAAATCAGGTACATCAGTGCAATAGAGCATCACAATATATATGATTTTAAAAAAATCCAGAAAATAATTATGTTGTAAAAGCAGCAGTGAATAGTGGTCATTGAATGAGACCAGGATTAATACTAAAAAAAATATACATTAACAGCACATAATTCATATGTTTGGAGCCAGATGCATAATAAAACTAAAAATGCGAACAAGTCCCCAAACCTAAGATGGTAGTGATCGAGCAACACTTTTCTGGCAGCATCTCTACATACTCCGTAAGAAGCAGAAAACCACAAAGACAGTTGAGTTGTAAAGTGCTCGGATACCCGATGTCTCGGGTCTGGTTCGCACTATATAAAACTCTAAAAAAATTAACAAAATTAAAAAAAAAGATGTGCTGTATCATATGATTCTTTAAGCAGATCTAAAGTCCCTAATACCCAGATCTTGGGGCAACAGCAGAAGCCTAGACCTCATAAGAACATGGTAATGCGGGCAGAAGAACAGGACATGATCAATGTATTCCTTGATTCCTGGGCAAAAAGGGGCAGCTTGTCTCTTGTTCTGAATAGGGAGAATGCCGTCTTGCAGTAAATGACGGGAGTGGCAAGGTCCCTATCCAGCATTAAAGGTACAGAGTTCTAGCAGCCGAGGGCTCAATTTGATCCACATACTCCTCCAAGTGGTAATCATCTTCAAAATCCAAAATGGCTGCAGTCAAAGAGACAACCCCCCAGGCCCAAGGAAACCATCATGTATATGGCTCCAGTACATCGGCTTTAGTGTAGTCTTGGATACACTACATGAAGACTCCGTATACACGCAAAGATTCTCACACACAATCTCTGAAAGACCACATTTATTGTACTAAATTCAATTAAGACCACTCCTCACCCACATTATATTTTGATGGATGCTCTCACACTGCTCTTACAAATGAATCTAAGGATTTTAACTTTTTATCCTCCAATTGCAAATCCCTTCAAGTGTACAGAACGTTTGCGTCTTTATATACACTCAATTAATCTGTTAATACTACTTAGTTTTCTAAACTGTTACAGACCCCCTGGCCCACAAGTTTAGAACCACTTCTCTATTAGATTCTTACTCTGTGCCACCCTGTTATTTCCACCTTTGTCATGTTCCTCCTTCGTGCCACTTTTGCACAGGCTTGTCTAATGAACAACTAATTGCCAGAGACTTTTTTTGTGACTGGTATGGCCTTTATTGAACTTGCAAATAAACCATTTCCCCTATTACAGCCAGGACTCTGACTCCCACGCAGACTAAATAGGAATGCAAAAAACCCACTTAATACAAACTGATGATAGCCTCTAGTTTCCTGCGAGAACATAGCCCATTCTGAGCAAAAACAATATTGATGGGAATTGAGGGAAAAAAAGCAGAGTAAAGACTCTTCTTCAGTCCTGGAACAAGATGCAGTGAAGAAATCCCTCTCTACACACACCTCTAACAGAGAAATTACAAACAACTCTTTTGGTTTCACTATGTAAATAGAAATTGAAGAAGAGGGGCAATCTACTGATAATTTTATCAATCACTGTATAGGTACTCCATCATCTATTTCTACGAACTGCAATTAAAATGAGCAATTGGCTGTTCTCAATTCACAAAAGGATGTTAAGAAGGTTTAGAATGAGATTGCCATGATAGTGAATACCTATTTGGAAAACTTGGGCCACTCACCTGTCTTAAAAGGTTACTTTGACCTGCAGAAGAGTCATGGAGCCGCATTTTCTCTCTCGTACATCTGAGAGCAGACAGATTTTGTAGTCACTGCTGACTTGCGTGTGGAGAAGGGGAAGTGACAGGACTGTCGCAGACAAAAAGGAGCAACGTCCCTACTGTAATTGTAAAATCTTGTAATGTCATTTGTAACATAATCTAGGAAAATTATGGAAACTATGGTGGTTGATTATGCTGTGACTTAATAAGTGAGTGTTTTTCTGTTTCCTAAAAAGGGGCATTGAGTTAGAGGGGATGCCTCAGTTCTTTGGTTGACTGGATACGTTACTGGTAATATGCAGAAACTCACCCCTGAGTTAATTCTCCTCAACACAAGCCTTGAACTTTTTTGAATATTTCAGCTTATCAGTCCATACCAATGTTTCAATTTGAGTTACTACCCATAATGTTGGGGATAGCTGGAATAAAGAGATGCAAGACAAAAGTAGGTTTAATCACAACGGCCGGAGATCAGTCACCTCCGTAGAGCTGAAAAGCTGACCTCAAAATACTGCTCGCAGGCAGCCCTTTATATACTCACAAAAATCCTGATTATCTTAAAAAGCAATACCATCAGGAAAAATAAGAGTTAATAATATACTTTCACATAAATATCACATCACCTATGTCCTTAACCGTGTGTCCTCCTCTCCTCTCGGTTCCCCGTATCATAATCCTAACAGAGCTTTGATGAAACATTAACCTTCTTTCCCCAAGTGTGTAAGTGTTTATTGCTCTGTCCTCAAGACTTCTTATCTTTCTCTGTATACTTTTGACCAAAGTTAACTTTGGCAACATATTTCGTACATCATGTCTCAACTTACGACGAGAATGGAATATGTGCGCTGTGATCATAAACGTTTCAAGGCTGTTAAACATGTTTTCTCATTTAACTAAAACTTGCTGATCTTGTGTTCTGTTTTCTGGTGAACTCTCACCTACTTTGCATCCTTGTGAAGCTTAGGTTTGTACTGTCCTTTAACTACATATAGCTCTGTACCGCTCTCCACTGATGTCTGTCATGGTGAGATTTCTTTGTATTTTATACTTTTCCTAATAACAGGACAGGTTCCTCACTCAGATTCAAAATGTTCACCTGTGAGATCAATGCCAGCCCTTACTACAAACAAGATAGTTACCTCAGCTAAGTCCAATCTTCTAAAATAGTATTCTCTACTAACAATATCTCCTGGGTTGCTATCAGAACAGTAACCTCACCCAGAAGATGACCTATATACACCAAATTTCCTGGAACCTCGCCCTGGAGAGAATTAAAAAAAATCCTTCAACAATTAAGGAGCTGAGTCTTCAGTGACAAATCATAAGCAAGTCAAAAGCTGAACACGAAAAAACCTGTTACTAAAACATCCCTGGTAATCAAACACTAAATAAAGTGATACTGTCAGGAAACAGGTTTCCAGAATCAGCACACATGGGATGATAACTTTGTCCTTTGTAGCAAAAGACTTGGCACAAGACAAGATGACCAAGACAAATACAGAAACACATGCAATCCTTGTGCATACATAAGCTGCATAGCAAATCTTTCATATTGCTTACACTTAGTTTCACCATGGTTACATTTATCTACCCATCAACTATTCTAAACTCTTTATCGTTTGATATAGCAGTGGAGGACTCACTACCTCACTGTTGTAGACACTGTTTATGCAGACCTCTTTTGGGTTGTTAAATTCACCCAGATTTATTTTCACAGCCATGGTTTGCCTGCAACCATATGAAGGCTCCAAAAAGATACATAGCACTAAAGAGGTGAAGTCCATAATTACTGAGCATGCAGATTCTGCTCTGGGATTGTGGAAAAAACAGACATAGGAACTGAGGAAGAGCTAGGATGTTTGTTTCTTCCTAAGGGACACAAGAGGTGCCACACATGTGACTCACAGTACACCATCATTCACCTTCAGCCAAAACAAGATCTTCTTTGGTCTACACAAACAAGTTGTATCATACTGTATTGTAGCATTTGAATAGCTCCTCGTGTCCGTGCTGAAATTTAGAAGCGCTGCGGGTCTAAGTATAGAGGCTATGCCGATTATTAAACGCTGTCTGTAAAGTGCCATTTTTGGTGACAGGGGAGCTACTCTCTGAGGTCCAGCTATTTCAGCCACAGTTATAGTACCAGCTGGAACATGTTGAGGTGCTCCCCCACAAGAGCCCATCAAGTGAACTGTGAGTTAATGGGCTTGATCCAGAAGCAAGAGGCCCAGGATCTTAGAAGACACCGCTTATCAATGACCAATTATGAAACCTACTTAAAGGACTGCTTCCCAGCCATCAGGGTGATTAAGGGCAGTGTGGTAAATAAATAAATTATTACCGGATCTATTTTTTACTATAATCAATAAACAGGTAGCTCAATAAATAAGAGTCAAGATTCGAGGTAGTTGGAGTTGACAGGCTTTAATCAAGCATAAAGGACAGGAACAGGACAGCCTGTACGGGAATAGGATGACAGGGCCCGACAGCTGTCGGGCAGGATCTGGGAATTGGCTAGCAAACTTTAATATCCGTGCACAATATTTATAGTTAAACAAAATACATTGCATTCAATACAGTAGGCGTAGCAGTAGGCGGGGTTTGTAGCAGTCGCGAAAGATAAGGGCAACATGATGTAACAAGAAGGCGTGTACAGGGCGTATACATAGATATGTGGTGCAGGCGTAACAGAATATGTCATAAAAGGGGCGGAAACATGGAGGGGGCTACCTGAGCAGCTGGGACCTCTAACCTAGTGGTGCGCGCAAACTGACAATGACGTGGTACTAGGGAGAACTGGGGGGCTATGACTTCTGCGCTAGAAGAGGAGACTAAAGTCTGGAGTGTCAGAGCGACATGTACCCAGGCATATCTAGTATCTAGTGTTTAGAGTACATGTTGATAGAATCCAAAAGTTATCAGAGTAAAGGCTAATAGACATTAAGACTGGTGCATGCATTATTCTACGTGTAGTGCGTGTGCGAGGAATATTCTATGAATATTAATACAGTATTTCCCTTACATGGAGACATAAAGGCTAGACCATGACGGAAACTATTGATGCGATTCAGTAGCTTAGGAATGCAGAGAAGGAGGGCTGGACTGATAACTAGAAACATAACATACTCTTGGCAGACTGGGAGGCAGAGCCAGGCCGAGCCGGGCACTGCAAGGCATGAAAGTAAGCTAAGGGTCAGGGATACAGGTGGGGGCTGTATCGCTCCTCGGAGAGGGTTCAGGAAACAGGAGCTAAATCTGAGTCCGGGCCCTTTTGAGGCCTAGAAACGGGGATAATTCAATGAATTAACGTGCACACTGTAAAACGTGGCAACGTAGCTTTACATAGGCCTGATATTCGTTGTATTCACGAGGACTGGAAACTGACATACTAGAGATGGACACAACTGTAATTGCGTCTTTAATTGATCAGAAGGGGATACATGCATATCGATCATGCACATATGACATAACAAAGGGGAACACGTAGGCACATATAACATGGCAAAATTTACTTTTCCACATTCCCTCCTTGTGCCCTACGTTTCCATCAGGAAACATCTATATTCATGATACCATCTATCATTTCATATAGCATCATTTGCTCGTCTCGAACTGTCTTGGAACGGGACTTAGGACTAGGAATACAAGAGGTAGCGCACATGCCGCAAATCGCAGGGCCACATTGTATACAGAGGCAGCAACTGAATATGATCATTACTGCAATACCTAGGAATGACAATACTTTCCATCCCCAGGCAGATATAATACTCCAGAGCCAACCGGACCATGTCCAGGTGCCTGGATTCTGGTGTAACTGATGGGCAATTTTATGAAGTCTGGTTATAGCTGAATAAACAGACGGCGCGTTATTAGGAATGAAAATGCAACAACTAGATCCGATGACTCTACATGCTCCTCCTCTATCGGCCAGTATGACGTCAAGAACGAGACGATTTTGGAGCACGACAAATCTCATAGCAGATTGCTCTTCAGTTAAGTTACCTAGAGCGGAAGTAGTCTCATTCACTACTGCTTCAAGGGTTCTGGTTAACCTACGGATTAACTTACTATTCTGGATAGGTCCTATAAAGAAAAAGAAACCTTTATTGAAATCTGTATACTGTTCTAGAGTAGTTTCAGTTTGATCGACAATTGGGGACTCGATCTCCCTTCTATGTCTGACGTGTACTAGATGTGTGTTTCTGTGATAATCAGATGGGGCTAGAAAAACTGGTGGCAGTAGGAAGGCAATGTAACATGTTCCATCCCAATCGAGGGGCAGACGAACATATGCGGTCTGACCACAAACAAAATAAGAATGACGTGAAGCTTTGAAAATAGATTTCCCACTGTCACTATACTCGAGAGTAGTAGTACAATCACTATGTCCTATATGTGCGGAACCATTATTTCTGACACATAATTCGCCTTTGACTGGTAGTACTGAAATAGCAGGTAAGTCTGGAGTAGTATCAGACTGAACATTCAGGACCATAACATTCGAACAATAATTACCTAAATTATAAACTTCATTTTCTAGATCTAACCCTGTTCTATGGGAGAGACCTTGCTTGTCTGGAAAACATGTTCTATTCAGAAGGGACATATCATTTGAAGATGACGTTAACGTGGACCATGCTCCACACGAACCATTATGTGAAAACGGATAAGGAAAGAGTGGCAGAACTCCCTTCGGTGTCTGGTAAGGGGGGAGTCGACCACACACCCAACAATTAGTGGCATTGCTGGTCTGGTGTGAATAGTGTAACATTCTTATAAATGTATTATTTCTCATAGCAAGACGATAGGATAACTCGTGAGGAGGCAGATCACTAAATGTGTGCTCTACTGTAGCATTAGAAAACTTATTTACATGAGAAATTGGAAAACATAAATGTAATGCATAACTTGTGCAGGTAACCATCAAACTTAGAAACAATAAGAAACTTAGAAAAACGATACATCTTATAGAGTTTTGACTAACTCTCTCACTATGGGGGTCTATCTCATACACGTCAGATACCTGTCTAACCGTTTCACCCGAGAGGGACTTAGACAATTAAACTGGCTGACTTATTTTACTAGACCGGAGCTTTAACTTATACTCCTGTTGCGGAGTTTTCTCTAACAGAGGAACTTTCAGTTCAGGATTCAGATCAAAGTCTGGTTTCAGGCAGTCTTTAGAAATGGAACAGTCCTTAGAAAATGTTTGTTCTCGAACTCCATGGAACTTCTTCACATGGGACAGATGGACCCACCCCTTGCGGCCTTCCAACTTCACGGCCGTGCGGGTGGTCAGGAGGACAAGTCGCGGCTCTTTCCAACAAGGCTCCAGCGGACTTGAACGATCAAAGTTCCTTACAAGGACGAGGTCGCCTGGAATGACCTCATGCGGTTTCACTTCGGTATTGTCTGGAAATGCAGCGGCAACCTGGGAA
The DNA here is from genome assembly GCF_964261635.1 of Lissotriton helveticus. NCBI lineage: Eukaryota > Metazoa > Chordata > Amphibia > Caudata > Salamandridae > Lissotriton > Lissotriton helveticus. The sequence continues at coordinate 181,439,726 of NC_136068.1, read as the reverse complement.
CGACAAGAGTGTAGGGCAGACATCAAGGAAGCTAGGTAATCTGTCAACATATTACTGGAAACATCTGTAATACTGCGGGGTCTAGGTGTACCCCACATATTTGGGGGGCGGCCGAATACGACCTCATAAGGGGACAGACCTGATCTGGAATGTGCAACCATCCTCATGAAGAATAAAGCAACTGGCAGGGCAACTAGCCAGTCTACACCTTTCTCTTTACATGTCTTGGCAATACGGATTTTCAGGGTCTGATTATGTCTCTCTACGAGACCGGCTGCTTCAGGATGGCGCACACAATGGAACTTCCACTGGTACCCTAACAAAAGGGAAACATGTTTCATTAACTCGGATGAGAATGGCTGGCCGTTATCAGAATACACGACCCTAGGGAGTCCATAACGAGGAAAGAATTCACGAACCAGCTGCTTGGCAGTGGTCGCTGCTGTGTAATCTGGAACTGGATATGCTTCTGTCCACCTGGACAAAGCGCATACAACTACGAGAACATACTTGAAACCTCGACATCGCTCCATCTGAATATAATCCATCTGGAGGACTTCAAAAGGGTGGTCAGGGGGTTGGAATCCACCTTGTTCCACCGGGACACTTTTACCTGGATTGAATTGGCAACATATCATACAGGTACGGACTTTCTGCTTGGCTGCAGCTCGCAAGTGCTTGTTGAACCAAAGGTTCTGTATACTGTCTAACATAGCTTTTTCTCCTAGATGTGCTGGACTATGTGCGGTATTGATAATGACTTGAACCATGGAGTCGGGGAGCAACCATGTGGCTTTTCCCTTCGTCACCCATCCCTGATCTGTCTGGACCCCTCCTTGTTCGGACCATTTCTTGATTTCTTCGGGAGTAGCATGTAACTGTATGTCTATGACATCTTGTGTAGGGTCCTTAACTGTCATACAAGTAGTCTGTTCTGGAATGGATGTCTGGGTCTTGTTAACCGGAATGTCTGGTGTCTGAGCTGTAAGTTTGGCTGTTCGATCTGCTAGATCGTTACCTTGGGAAATGATGTCAGTAACTTTCGTATGTGCTTTGCACTTCATGATAGCGATAGCTGTCGGTAAATGTATTGCATCTAACAGAGCTTGAATGAGGAGACCATGCTGAATCTTGGTTCCATGAGAAGTCATGAAACCTCTCTCCTGCCAGAGTACTCCGAAGTCGTGTACAACTCCGAATGCGTAACGTGAATCTGTATATATGTTTACTTTCAGGTTCTTAGCACGTATGCAGGCTTGGGTCAGAGCAACTAGCTCTGCTGCTTGAGCAGACAGGGTGTCAATACGGTGTGTTTCAATAACTTCGGTGTCAGTAGTCACTGCATACGCGGCTACTAGTTCTCCTGTACTAGTTCTCATACATGAACCGTCCACATAAAGTGTCAGGTCGGGATTAGGTAATGCGATGTCTGTCAGGTCTTGTCTTGGCTTAGTCATGGTGTTAATAACTTCCACACAGTCATGTGTGGCAGGATTTGAAGTAACTGACGGTAACAGTGTAGCAGGATTTAGAACGTTGCAGCGTCTGATTTCTATGTGTGGCTGGAACAGTGTCAGTTCATAACCTGTTAAACGTGCAATGGTCAAGTGCTGAGTCTGTGTTCGGTTTAAAAGAACTTCCACGGAGTGTGGAACTTGTACTGTCAGGGAGTGTCCTAACACTATGGAATCACTTTGTCTGATAGCTAGAGCTGTGGCTGCAACTGACTTGAGGCACGCAGGCAGAGCCTGGGCTACTGGATCTAATGTGCTCGAAAAATAAGCACAGGGCTTGTACTGTCCTGCTTGATCTTGTGTGAGAACAGATAATGCAGTACCATCACGTTCTGTGACAAAAAGTGTAAAAGGCTTACTGTAGTTCGGTGTAGCTAGAACAGGTGCTTGGCATAAGGCTTTCTTTAATTCATTAAAACTAAGTGTATGTTCAGGTGTCCAAGGGAGAACAGTCGATACGGCTGCCTCCTGTGTCGTTAACTGTATCAGTGGCTTTGCTAGAAATGCATACTGAGGAATCCATTGTCTGCAGTAAGAAGTGAGGCCAATAAAAGCACGTACCTCCTTCTGTGTCTTGGGCTGTGGAAGACTCGCTATTAACTGGATACGGTCTGGTGTCAACTGCCTACCCCACTTGGACAGTAAGTGGCCTAAGTAGATCACTTGCTGGACACAGAATTGTAGCTTCGAAGGGGACACCTTGTGCCCCATCTCGGCCAGGAAATACAGAACTGTAAGTGACGCTTGTTCGCAGTCACGTTCAGAACGGGCTGTGATCAGTAGATCATCGACATACTGGAGCAGGGCAGTGTCAGTTGGCATGTGAATGTTGTCTAGTTGTCTTTTAAGTGCTGACTGTAAATACTAGGACTTTCTGTGAAACCTTGAGGAGCTCGTGTGAATTTATAGCTCCTTCCATTTAAACAAAAACCAAAAAGGTACTGGCTGTCTGGATGAATCGGGACACTGAAAAATGCATTCTTGAGGTCTATAACAGTGAAAAATGTAGCTTCAGAGTCAATGGCTGTCAATAGGGATGAAATATCTGGGACTACTGGATACTGGGGTATGATACATTTATTAAGTTCTCGAAGGTCAATCACTAATCGATATACTGGAGGTGCATTTGGATCAGTACGTTTCATGACTGGAATGATAGGAGAATTACATACATTGGAGTCAGTTTCTACAACCACTCCTTGAGCAATAAGCTCGTCAATAATTTTGGATAAGGCTGCTACAGCCTCAGGTGGCAATCTGTACTGTCTGATTCGTGGCAAGACTATACCTTGCTTGAGGGTCACACGATGGGGTGTGATTTGCATAAAACCTACATCAGTTGGACCTTGCGCCCATAAATGCTGTGGAACATTTAGTAACCTTGAATCAAAATCACGTAATACATAGTGACCTTTAAAGTCACGCAAAAACAATCGTATTCCTTCTGGGGAGCAGCAAATTACTGCACCTAATTCTTTCAATGTTTTAATGCCTAACAAATTTTCTGGACATGACTTCGTAAGTAACAAATCAGTAGTTCGGGACAATGGACCTACTTCTAGGGAAACTGGTTTTGAAATCTCATTAACAATAGGCTTTCCTGAAAATCCAAGGGAAACATTTTTAGAGCCTGAGAGCGGAGCCCCTGGAACCTCGTCATGACTGATAGTAGTCCTACTTGCCCCTGTATCAATCAGAAACTTTCTGTCTTTCCCTAATACTTGACTGTGTACATAGGGACCCTCTTGATCTACAGGTATCTCGATGAGAGGCAAGCCTACCTCCCTCTCTAGGCTGTTTCATGAATACTGTTGATACTCTGGATACTCTGTCTGGGCATACTGGTACATCTGCTGTGTAACATGCTGTGTTGCAGCGATAGGCTGCGGTGCTGGAACTGTCTGTTGTGCATTCTGCGGTGACTGAGAAGTCTGTGAAACTTGTTCTTGTCTAGGCGGACGTGGTCTTTCTTTAGTCTTACCAGTAGCTATGTTGTGTTTCAGAACTGCACACTCGTTTATAAAATGACCTGGCTGTTTACAATAATTGCAAGTCCCTTTAACGGGAGCTGCAGGATGACTGACTTGATTCGGACCCCTCTTCTGACTGTCTTGTGGAACAGATTGTGCAACTAGTACTTTCATTTTCGTGTCTTTCATACGTCTCCTTTCGTGTTCTTGCTCTTCCCTGATTCTGTTCTGGTGATACTGGAGCATCTGTAACATTTGTGACGGGGTACTAGCTTGCCAACTACTTTCGACTTTCAATACTCGATTTTTAACTTGTGGACTTGAATTCTCGACTAATTTAGTAACAAAAAGATGAGGGTACGACTCGCTACTTGTCTTCAAACCACTGTTAATAATAAAACATTTCTCGAATCTAGAATAAAAATCACTAGTATCTTCATCCTGTTTCTGTTTGCATGCTGAGATTGCATCCCAATCTTCCTTTTTCGTGGCTAGTAACCTTGGCAAAACTTGTATCAATAACTCGGGCAATTCTTTACATTTGTCCCCAAGACCGGTACCTGGTACTCGTATTTTATCTTCAGCTTCTAGAGCTGTCCAATCGATCTTTTTCTCTCCCACCTCCCATTCTTTTTCCTTGAGTTTTTCATATACCCCTGCGGGCAACAGGACATTTAGCATTTTAATAATATCTGGATACGTGTATTCTCCCATACGGAGCATGTCTTTTAATTCTCGATGGAACCCTGCTGGGTCTTTGTCGTGACAGGGAATTAATTTCTTCATCTCTAAGAGTTCCATCTTTGTGATAGGGGTGTAAACAAATACTCGTTGCATTTCACCACCCGCTGTCCTAACTGGGTGTACTTCTCGTAACGGATGCTGTCTATCTATGTAAAAGGGTTTACTTTCTGGAGGTGAGACATGAACAAAATGCGGATACAGAAACGTTCTATATTTTTGGCGTTGTTCTAGAATGATACTAATTAAATCGGTACCTAAACCTTTCCATCTATACTGGAGCAACTCGTTCAGAATATCATGTAACGGACCTGGATCAGAATGCTGACCCTCATACAGTGTAATGAGGTGCTGGATCATATACATACCCACCAGTCGCTGCTCGGCTGGGGGCAGTTTCAGAAACATTTGTGCCACTATTTCATCTGGAAAAGTGGTAGAATCAGTAGCCCACCGGACTGCTGATCGGGCTAGTTCTTGTTCATGCATGGTACTAAGTTCACTATAACCGATACGTGATTTCAGAATGTGATCGGTAGCTTGAAATACTTGTTCAAGATTCTCTTGTTCTGGTGCTGGAAGATGAAAAACTTTCTTGTGTTCTAGGCGTGAATATCGGTCTGGAAGTCTAGATTTACCTACATACGCTATTCTGGCGGTATTCTCGTCTTCTACCTCTTCAGTAGGAGAGTCGTCTTCTTTCTCGGACACTTGTGCTGCTTTACGTTGCTCGTGTAACCTTATTATTTCCTTACGAATTTTCTTGTACATACTCTCTATACTACTGAGTGTCTTGTGTCTTCCCTCGGCTATATGATCACTCCACTTTGTCAGAATTCTCATTTCGATCGGATCTTTAGTCGGATAGTCTTGTTCCCTTATTAAACAATTAACTAGAAACTTTAATAGCATGAGCTGGGTCTCAGCTTTCCTTAGAGACATAATTTTGCCAATACTCTCTGGGTCGTCTCCTGTACGGATGAAACAATATATTCTGTCTAGATCTTCTTTCATATTCGGTAGGGTGTCCAAATACTCGGTCACCCGTCTTACACGCAATGAATATATAACCATATTATCATCGCCTGGGACTGGATCATAACGGCATTCGGTGAGAGCTCGTCTGATATCTGCAACGGACTGATATTTGGGCGTACGCTGTAACGCACGTTCATGTAACTCGACTAACGTTACACGTTTGTGTGGCGTGGGCCTGAGGGATACTTGAAGCAGAAATATCTGCATGTGCACGGTATGGTTCCGTCACGGCTGCAGAGGATCAGGGGGCCTGCGTGGCTTCTCCGGCGCGTGGGGAAAGGGCAAGTCCCTATTCGGGCGCCATTATGTGGTAAATAAATAAATTATTACCGGATCTATTTTTGACTATAATCAATAAACAGGTAGCTCAATAAATAAGAGTCAAGATTCGAGGTAGTTGGAGTTGACAGGCTTTAATCAAGCATAAAGGACAGGAACAGGACAGCCTGTACGGGAATAGGATGACAGGGCCCGACAGCTGTCGGGCAGGATCTGGGAATTGGCTAGCAAACTTTAATATCCGTGCACAATATTTATAGTTAAACAAAATACATTGCATTCAATACAGTAGGCGTAGCAGTAGGCGGGGTTTGTAGCAGTCGCGAAAGATAAGGGCAACATGATGTAACAAGAAGGCGTGTACAGGGCGTATACATAGACATGTGGTGCAGACGTAACAGAATATGTCATAAAAGGGGCGGAAACATGGAGGGGGCTACCTGAGCAGCTGGGACCTCTAACCTAGTGGTGCGCGCAAACTGACAATGACGTGGTACTAGGGAGAACTGGGGGGCTATGACTTCTGCGCTAGAAGAGGAGACTAAAGTCTGGAGTGTCAGAGCGACATGTACCCAGGCATATCTAGTATCTAGTGTTTAGAGTACATGTTGATAGAATCCAAAAGTTATCAGAGTAAAGGCTAATAGACATTAAGACTGGTGCATGCATTATTCTACGTGTAGTGCGTGTGCGAGGAATATTCTATGAATATTAATACAGTATTTCCCTTACATGGAGACATAAAGGCTAGACCATGACGGAAACTATTGATGCGATTCAGTAGCTTAGGAATGCAGAGAAGGAGGGCTAGACTGATAACTAGAAACATAACATACTCTTGGCAGACTGGGAGGCAGAGCCAGGCCGAGCCGGGCACTGCGAGGCATGAAAGTAAGCTAAGGGTCAGGGATACAGGTGGGGGCTGTATCGCTCCTCGGAGAGGGTTCAGGAAACAGGAGCTAAATCTGAGTCCGGGCCCTTTTGAGGCCTAGAAACGGGGATAATTCAATGAATTAACGTGCACACTGTAAAACGTGGCAACGTAGCTTTACATAGGCCTGATATTCGTTGTATTCACGAGGACTGGAAACTGACATACTAGAGATGGACACAACTGTAATTGCGTCTTTAATTGATCAGAAGGGGATACATGCATATCGATCATGCACATATGACATAACAAAGGGGAACACGTAGGCACATATAACATGGCAAAATTTACTTTTCCACAGCAGGGCCACTGGAATTATGCGGCAGGAGGCCAAATTATGTGGCAGGATTGAGGAAAAAAGGCAGCAAGGAAAAACAAAATCATGCAATTTAATGCAGCACATTTTGTAATAGTATTAGTTATTTCCTCATTTTTAAACTTTGTAACCCTCTGAGCAGCCATTGCATCTCATTAGTACCACTTTACCACCCTAATATAGCAATGAGCAACAGAAAGGTGACCGGACCAGCTTTGCAAAGGGACTTCCACCACACTGCAACATGTGCTGCTCCATTTTTAGAAGCATTTGAACTGTTTGAGATAGAAATAATATATTTTTTTAAGTCTGAAGAATATGCGGCAGATGATGGATTATGTGGCAAATTCAGCAAATATATAATTAAGTGAAAATCGCCACAGCTGCACATTCATATGATGCTCTGATTATGGGTGAATTAATGGTCAACAATAAGGTGGATACTTGCCCTGAGGGGCATAAGATTCTTAGGTATTTGATGGGGTTTAGTACCTACTGGAAACACAGAGGGATGTGGTTTTTGGCGAACAGGGTAGATAGCGGGAGAAAGCAGATGAAGACCTCTAGCCTTCCAAGCCCTAAAAGGGGGAACCCCTTAAACTCCCTGCTCTTTCTCTGGACGTTCTTGGAAAAGGGATGAAGTTGGAAAGATGATCTGGCATGGAGGGTAGACCATGCATCATGGGACGTTTTTAAAAAATATGGATCTGGTGCCCAACCAAATGGGTCCTCATTACACTCCGATGGGGCTTGGAGATATAATGGATTTCACCAGTGGCTCACTGGTTAGAGGAGGCAGACCTGGAAGCAGAAGTCAGCCCGGGACCAGGGTTCAATTCCCAGCTCGGCGGGGTCTTGAGTCCTAAAATGTCCACGGACTCGACAATTCTCGCTCCGGTGCCTACTCGACTCACAGGCTCACACTCTGCGACTCTGGGCAATAGCTTGCTTAATCTCCACAACGGCCCCTCGCGGCGGGATGCCTGGCTTTCACCTTGCGGATACCCTGCCGGGGTTATCTCACAGGGGAATACCAGGACGGGTTCCCTAAGCAAGCGCTTAGAAACGGCTTGGTGATTTGCGCTATATAAATTCCTGTACATTTACATTTACCAGTAACATTAGATCTACCACAGGAAGTTCTCTCCAAGGACCTGCAACAATACAACTCTGATTTTAAACCTGTATTGTCCAATTCTTTCGCATGCATAACAGTGGTTCAGCTAGTAGAACCGAATGACAGAGGGTCCATGCTTGGGAAGACACAGGCTTGCCTTGTGCCCACATTGGGTTTCAGCATTGATAGGCGGTATGTGTGAACTATGCCAGTAGCAGTCACTTTTCTCATTATCTGTGTGTTGAACATTCTATTCACCAGTTTTATAAAGTGCTTGGCTACCTGAAAATCGGGCTTCCCTGCACTATCGAAGAGGCTGGAGTGAGATCATGAGCATTGCAAAGATAAGTCTCTAGCTTTGTCCTGAAAATCATGAAATGGTCCTCCATTTGGAGGCTAGCGGGCAGAGCATTCCAGAGCTTGAGTGCAAGGTGAGTTAATGACTGATCTCCACTCCTGGCTTTCTTGATTCTAGCGACATAGCTCAAGGTTATTTGCCCTCGGGTACCTGTTGCCCTGATAGGTCCGATATTGCAATGAGTAAGGGAATCTGCATTCTTAGGTAAGTACATTTTTTTCCAGTGGGTTGCGAGAAGGTGAATCAAAGTTATGGTAGTGGGGGATGAGTGATTGAATAGGACATCTCATGTATCCTGAGTAAATTACTTGTTCCCTCCGAATGAGCAGATCTGATACGAAATGTGCCGCTTGCGCCTGCATAAAAGCAGATAGTTATTTGTGTAATTTGTTACCAATTGATGCTGAAATTGACGAGTATTCAATTCTTTTTGTCTGAAGGCTTACAGAAAACGCTCATGTCACTGCTCACGGACCAGGATGTGAGCACGGAGGAGCGGGGGCAGCTGGAGCGCATGTTTGTTCTTTTTCTCTCAACGCTGGAGCAGTACCAGCAGGACCTCTGCAAAACCCAGCAACTCAACCAGCTTTTCCCCCTGCAGCTTCGAAGGAGGTGCCTCATCAACACCGGTGTGGTGGGGAAGACTTACGAAATGGCTTGGAGACCCCGGAGTACCAAATCTTCCAGTGGCAGAGCGAGCGATATGGTGGATCCCCAGTACTCCTCAGACATTGCAATGCAGATTGAGCAGATCGAAAGGATGCTGCATGACATGCAGATGAAGGTCAGCGTACCTGTCTGGACAGTGGAAGCCACAGAGGAAGCCTGGGCAGAGGGAAAATCCACACATGACGTAGAGGACAGTTCCACAAATGAGATCTTGGTCACAGAAGAGGTGCTCAGAAGAGGGTGCTGTGCACGTGGCCAGTCGTGGCACAGACTTCCTTGTATGATCTCTTAAAGTGTAATAGGAAATGTCCTTGTAATGGCCTCACCAAAGCGTGCATTATAACAGCGGGATTTCAGGAACAGCCTAATATTTTGTAGGAGAAGACTTGCCAAACAGTAGAACGCCTGATGATGATCAGTTAGTATGCTGGAATTTAAATAGTTAAGGATCCTGGCAGTAGTTGAGGTACCTGTATCCATATGGTTGAAAGGGCAGGTGGTACTAAATCACTTCTACTGTTTCATCTCAACCGCCCATCTTGTAACGCAGAGGAGCAAACCTCAGCCGCCCACCCCCACTTCCGTGATCCTGCCGCATGTATTTGCATGATGTGGAAATGCCATATACCAAATTATGCTCTGGGGAGATTTAGAAATTAAAAATTAACTAAAAAGCTGGAATAAGTGGCAAGTCAATTTTTTAATGCAAATCCAAGGTAGCAATCTGAGGTACATAACACAGATAATTGGAGATGTAGTCCAGTGGTGTTCAATGTGGTGGTGGCGAATGGGTTGTGCTTTGTAGTAAAAAGAATGCGGAAATTCAGGATTATGGTGCATTCACTCAGAATATGCATAGGGGTTCGTGCACTGTGGCACAAGTGCTGCAGACCATGAACTTACCCTATAGGATTTAGCGAGAATCCCAAAATCTCAAAGAATAAAGACAAATAAATGGTGGTAAGAGATGGAACTCCCACGGTAAAGTGGGAGATGTCTCAGGACCTAGAGGTTAGGCAAAGAATTTGTAAACTAAGCTCCTGACATTTTATTTTTTATTTAAATCTTAATTGGTGGTGGCCGAACACCTTTGGCCACATGTTCTCAATTAACCACAATTATGCCCTTTGTTACACAAAGCTCACAGATCTTAGTTAAAACCATACGGTATTTTGAGAATCTGATTTTTTAAAATTACTTTTTTTTTTTGATAATCTACTTTTTTGAGTATATAAAACAGTGAAGAATTCATCGGCTGCAGCTCATTAATCAACATATAAATCGGATGTGAATCATGAAAAGTAGAGAATATATGCAGGGTAAGTCCATTCCAGTCCAGCATCTCAAAATGCATTGCATTGACAGTGTAGCATGAGACATTTGACACAACAAGGATTATGGCGCGATCATGTTGAACCATTTCCCCCATATTTTATGGAACAATTCTGGGGAGCCTGGGGATTCAAACATGGCCTCCTCCTGGGCACCACACCAGTCCACCCCCTCCTCCATCCCTTCATACTGGGCGCAGCAGCACGCGACCAATACATTGCTATGTCGCGTTTGGCCACAGCCATCACCGTCCCCAATAGGCGCTTATCCATTCTGGTACCATCTAAGCCGTCAAATATCCCCAACAGCATCCGAAGTGACTCGTGGGGAACCTCCCATCCCAGGGCTTGTGTGAGCTCTCTCTCCACCCCTCTCCAGAACTTCTCCAACACCGGGCAGAGCCCCACCATATGGTAGAAATCAGCAAGGGATGAGCCTCATTTCGGGCAGTCTGGGGAGGGTCGCAAGCGGGCACGGAAGAGTCGCTCAGGGGTAAGGTAGACCATGTGCAGATAGTATGTCTGCACCAGGCGTAGCCTGGAGAACGTGGTCATGGTTCTATGGGCCATTAGGGCATCCCTCCAGTCTGCCTCCTCCAGGGGACCCACCCACGCCCCCCACCGGGCACGGACCTTGGCTAGGGACGCTGGTCCATTATTCACTAGGGAGCGGTAACTACAAGACACTCCTCCCTTGCCCAGGTTACCCATCATCACCTGGGCCTCTAGCGGGCTAAACTCTGGAAGGGAAGTCGGTGAGGAGAGGTGTGTGTGGATGGCATGTCGCAGCTGCAAATAACGGAAGTGTTGGGCGTGGGAAAGGGCATGGCGCTGCTGTAGGTCTGCAAAGGCACGGATATGGTCTCCCACCCAGATGTCTCCCAGGACCGAAACACCAATTACATCCCAATGGTGGAATCCGTTCAGGGTCGAAACCTCCCGAAGCCAGGTGCCGTGCCAAAGCGGTGTCTGACGAGTGAGTTTGCAGTCCCACCCTACGTGGCGCAGGGCAGTTCGCCAGGCCATGAGGACCGTTCTAGTGATCGGCGCTATAGTCTGTGGCACTGGGCATCCGTACAGGAACGCCTGGATCTGCAGGAAGTCCGTCGTTTCCAGCTCCACGCGGTATGCTGGGTCGGACCAGCCGCCCGCATACCAGCCGTGGATGACTATCAATTTGGTGGCCAGGTAGTAGAGGTAGAGGTGGGTCACCCCTAGTCCCCCATCAAAGGGGGTGATGCGGCTGTGCGCCAGGGACATCCGCGGCCGTCCGCCATTCCAGAGGAAACAGGACAGGGTCCCGTCGAGTTCACGGAACCAAGTGCGGGGGAGGGGGATAGAGTTGTTTTGTAGGATGTAGAGGAAGCGGGGGGAGGACCATCATTTTGAAAATGGCGATTCTCCCCAGGGGGTTGAGGGGCAGGGATTGCCACTTCCTGAGATCCGCCTTCGTCCGGGCCACCAGGGGCGCGATGTTTAGCACCCATTCAAGGTCCGGCAGCAGGGCCACCCATATCCCTAGGTACTTAACCGAGTGATGTCTGAAGGGAATGGACGACTGCCAGTGAAAGCACTCCCTAGACGGATGCAGCGGGACCAGTGTGGATTTGGCCGCGTTGAGCCGAAGCCCGGAGACCCTCTCAAAGTCAGCAAGTATGCGTAAGCACCTGGGGCCTGAGCCCGCCGGGTCCGCCAAGTATAGGAGCACGTCGTCAGCATAGAGGGCTATTTTGTCTACGTGACTTCTGTTCCAGGCCCATCCTTGGACGAGGGGGTCCCGCCGGATGAGCGTCGCCAGGGGCTCCATCGCAAGCACAAATAGGAGCGGGGAAAGGGGGCATCCCTGGCACGTGCCTCTGTTAATCGGGAAGGCCTTGGAGAGCGTCCCATTGACGAGCACTCAGGCCCTAGGGTTGGCGTAAAGTGAGCGTGGATGTAAAATCCGTTCCGCTCGCGGAATTTGTGGATTTTCGGCAAATTTGCAATCCACGAACTCTCGCGAATTTGCCGAAAATCGGCAAATTCGCACGCAGCGGATTTTTTTGCTTGGTGATGCAATTTAGCGGCGCGCGGCATTGACTTACCGTCATTCAGCGTTTGCAGAGTTGTTTTTTTCCATATTTTGCGTGTGCTGCGCCATTTTGGATCTTGCTGCGGGATCCCGCGGGAGTTTGGCGACCGCGATTACGTCATCGCGGCTTGCCACCTTGCACAGCACGCATCGCGAGAGTTCGCAATTGCGAACACGTAGATGCGGCGAGCAGCAACAATCTCGCACTCGCAAAATTTGCAATTTTGCACAAGAATCCACCAGCAAGCAGCATAAACCTTCTAAAAATGATGATTTTTATCAGAATAACTCCTAAGGTTGACATTTGCCTGCACTTTTTTTGCAAGGAGTCCATTTTGGGGGGGGGGGAGGAAGGAAGTGCCCCACAGTCTCCAACTTCCTGTTCCTGTCCAACAGGCTCCTCCCAATGCTTTCTTCATGTGCTGGTCACTTTCATTTGGATCTTGACCTGTCCAGCAGGCTCCTCCCAGTGCTTTCTTCATGTGCTGGTCACTTTCATTTGGATCTTGACCTGGAAAGATTACTTTTTGTGGATGCTGCTGGATATTTGGATTTGAGGCCTTTTTGACTTTCTTTGGATCACTTTTGGATTAGAAATCAACTTTCACAAGTAAGTTTGTTTAGGGCATTACAGTTGCTGCAACTACAATTTTGGAACTTTTTCAGAACCTTAAATAAAAGATATTGCGGGTAGCCACAGTATCCAGTAGGACCAGGGTTAGTTATGGGTGCATGATACAACTGTTTTGTTGAATTTAAACATCATTGAGGGCATGGATGGTATGGGATTGTGCTGATTTTTGTGTGTTTTTCGATTTTTTGGCTGTTGTTGGGGCCTTTTGCCCAGGGGTACTCAGTGGTGCATGGGCCTAGTCTTTCTGTGGGGTCTCTTTAATGTAAACATCATGGAGGGCATGGATGGCATGGGATTGTGCTAATTTTTGTGTGTTTTTTTATTTTTTGGCTGTTGTTGGGGCCTTTTGCCCAGGGGTAGTGAGTGGTGCATGGACTGAGTCTGTCTGTGGGGTCTCTTTAATGTAAACATCATGGAGGGCATGGATGGCATGGGATTGTGCTGATTTTTGTGTGTTTTTTTATTTTTTGGCTGTTGTTGGGGCCTTTTGCCCAGGGGTAGTGAGTGGTGCATGGACTGAGTCTGTCTGTGGGGTCTCTTTAATGTAAGCATCATGGAGGGCATGGATGCCATTGGATTGTGGTGATTTTTGTGTGTTTTTCGTTTTTTTGGGGTGTACTGGTGATGGGGACTGGCCATGTGGGTGGGGGCCATTTTGAGTGCTGGTACAGGCAGGCCCTGGCCATGTGCTTGGGGTGCAAGGGGCCATTTTGAATGCAGCCAGTGTTGTCAGGCCTGCACCCATTTTGCCTAGCTTCCATCCATTATGCCCAGGGGTAGTGAGTGGTGCATGGGCCTAGTCTTTCTGTGGGGTGTCTTCTTGAATTTAAACATCATTGATGGCATAGGATTGTGCTGATTTTTGTGTGTTTTTCGATTTTTGGGGCTGCTGTTGAGGCCTTTTGCCCAGGGGTAGTGAGTGGTGCATGGGCTGAGTCTGTCTCTGGGGTCTCTTTAATGTAAGCATCATGGAGGGCATGGATGCCATTGGATTGTGGTGATTTTTGTGTGTTTTTCGTTTTTTTGGGGTGTACTGTTGATGGGGACTGGCCATGTGGGTGGGGGCAATTTTGAGTGCTGGTACAGGCAGGCTCTGGCCATGTGCTTTGGGTGCAAGGGGCCATTTTGAATGCAGCCAGTGTTGTCAGGCCTGCACCCATTTTGCCTAGCTTCCATCCATTATGCCCAGGGGTAGTGAGTGGTGCATGGGCCTAGTCTTTCTGTGGGGTGTCTGCTTGAATTTAAACATCATTGATGGCATGGGATTGTGCTGATTTTTGTGTGTTTTTCGATTTTTGGGGCTGCTGTTGAGGCCTTTTGCCCAGGGGTAGTGATTGGTGCATGGACTGAGTCTGTCTGTGGGGTCTCTTTAATGTAAGCATCATGGAGGGCATGGATGCCATTGGATTGTGGTGATTTTTGTGTGTTTTTCGTTTTTTTGGGGTGTACTGGTGATGAGGACTGGCCATGTGGGTGGGGGCCATTTTGAGTGCTGGTACAGGCAGGCTCTAGCCATGTGCTTTGGGTGCAAGGGGCCATTTTGAATGCAGCCAGTGTTGTCAGGCCTGCACCCATTTTGCCTAGCTTCCATCCATTATGCCCAGGGGTAGTGAGTGGTGCATGGGCCTAGTCTTTCTGTGGGGTGTCTTCTTGAATGTAAACATCATTGATGACATGGGGAGATTGTGCTGATTTTTGTGTGGTTTCCGATTTTTGGGGCTGCTGTTGAGGCCTTTTGCCCAGGGGTAGTGAGTGGTGCATGGACTGAGTCTGTCTGTGGGGTCTCTTTAATGTAAGCATCATGGAGGGCAATGGATGCCATTGGATTGTGGTGATTTTTGTGTGTTTTTCGTTTTTTTGGGGTGTACTGGTGATGGGGACTGGCCATGTGGGTGGGGGCCATTTTGTGCTGGTACAGGCAGGCCCTGGCCATGTGCTTGGGGTGCAAGGGGCCATTTTGAATGCAGCCAGTGTTGTCAGGCCTGCACCCATTTTGCCTAGCTTCCATCCATTATGCCCAGGGGTAGTGAGTGGTGCATGGGCCTAGTCTTTCTGTGGGGTGTCTTCTTGAATTTAAACATCATTGATGGCATGGGATTGTGCTGATTTTTGTGTTTTTTCGATTTTTGGGGCTGATGTTGAGGCCTTTTGCCCAGGGGTAGTGAGTGGTGCATGGACTGAGTCTGTCTGTGGGGTCTCTTTAATGTAAGCATCATGGAGGGCATGGATGCCATTGGATTGTGGTGATTTTTGTGTGTTTTCCGTTTTTTTGGGGTGTACTGTTGATGGGAACTGGCCAGGTGGGTGGGGGCCATTTTGAGTGCTGGTACAGGGCAGGCAGGCCCTGGCCATGTGCTTGGGGTGCAAGGGGCCATTTTGAATGCAGCCAGTGTTGTCAGGCCTGCACCCATTTTGCCTAGCTTCCATCCATTATGCCCAGGGGTAGTGAGTGGTGCATGCGCCTAGTCTTTCTGTGGGGTGTCTTCTTGAATTTAAACATCATTGATGGCATGGTATTGTGCTGATTTTTGTGTGTTTTTCGACTTTTTGGGGTGTATAACTGATGTTCCTCTGTCTTCCATTGCTTTTAGGTGCACAAGAGAACCACCAGTGTCTGGAAGAAGTCCTGCAGCGGTGTGTGTGCAGCATAACGTCACGCAACGTCATGTGTGGCCACAGACAAGACAACTCTGCAACTCGTGCAACTGCGGCCTGCTGTTCTGACCTCTGAAGAAGATGGCCCCAAAAAAAGTTCCCCGTAGCTCCTCTAGCAAAAACGTTGCCAGTAAGGAGCAGAAGAAGCAAGTGGCGCCACTTACCAAGGAGACTGGTGTGACGACCGCCACATTTTTTGGGAAAAAAATAAGTACGCCTGCAGCAGCAGCGGGGTCTGCTGGGGACCAAGCTGTCGGGAGCAGCACCCCCGCTCCATTGGGCTCAGTGATACCACCACCATGCCAACTTAGGTCCAATCCCTTGAGTGCTTTAGAGGCCGCCAGTATAGTTGTTTAATCACCATCGACCAGTGATGTTGGCTCATCGCAAGAAAGTAGCAACAATGTCCCACAATCAACACAGGTTGTTGTAACTCATCTGACGAGTGTTCAACAAACACAGCCGCAACAACAACCACCTGTGCAAGTAGTACAAGCCCAAGTACATGTGGAAGGAGAGGCAGCGCAAGCAGATGTGCAAGCACAGGTGCATGGAGCGGCACAAGTGCCCACAATAGTTGTTCCTACCGAAGTAGGGGCACATCAGGAAATCGACATTCAAGCCGAGGTATCACATGAGGAAGCCACTCCTCCTGATGATTCATTGTCTTCCAGATCCCCAGCAAGGAAAAGATCAAGGATGGTGTCTACATCTTCTTCAAGCCCCCTTCCTTCTGATGATATGGATGAAACTTGGGAACCACCACTGCCGTCTGAGAGTGAGGCACACCATGATCTGACAAAGGTAGCTAAGCGTAACAGGAAGGTCCCCGAAAGTCTCAGAGTTATGGAGTGTGATGATGACGCTGAAGAAGAAGTGGCGTATACTCCTGCTGATGAAGACTCTCCTGACGACGACGCAGTCCTCATAGGCGTCACTCCAGCCTCAGCAGGCATGCATCAAACAGACATTTTTACCCTATCCCGAAATGCTGCTGAGCGTGATGATGGCGACGTGACAAGGGGCCCACCACAAATGCAGTTAACTAGTACACCACCACCTACCGCTTCCATATTTTCTCACCAGAAGGGACCTCCATCCACCTCCACCTCAATTAGTGGTGATGCAAGTGCACAACGTAGTAAAGTTCGGCAACACACATCCTCCACTTCATCTGCCATTAGCAGCATGACCAGCAGTATCGCCTCCTCCGCCCCCCACAGACATTTGAAGTCCACAGTTTGGGACTTCTTTAGTGTTTGCCCAAAAAGGGAAAACATAGCCATTTGTAGCATTTGTAAGCTTGCAGTTAGTCGTGGTAAGCTTGGTACCAACTAAGGTACCGGAGGCCAGAGAGGTCATCTTAAGAGACAGCACACTGTCCAATGGCTTGCGCACCTAAAGGAGATCAAGGAAGCCCGAATTGGAAGTCATCAAACTGTATCCGTTGATGTTTCATCTGATGATGACGATGAGGAAGAAGCGTCAAACATTTCTTCACCTACACCCAGTACCCCTGTCAGCAGCACACCCCCTGTGCGCCACACTAAGAGTGTGGGAGAGAGTGAGACACCAATGCGAAAAATTTCATCATCACCGAGCGTAACTGGGTCGAAGAAGTCATCATCTTCCCGTAAAAAAATGGTCCAGCCCACCATTAGAAGCATGTTGTTTTCAGATGCGCCATTTGAACGCAACCACCCAATGGTGCGTCTGTGTAACACTAAGCTGGCTAAAATGCTAGCGCTGGACCTTCTCCCTTTTTCTTTTGTGGAAGGGGTTGGTTTTCTTGAATTAGTGGCAACGCTCTGCCCTAAATGGAAGGTTCCTAGCCGGTTCTATTTTGCCAGAGTTGCGGTTCCAGCACTACATGCAGATGTGCTGGAGGCGATTGGGGCAGCTTTGAAGAAGAGAGCTGTTCACACTATACATCTGACAACAGACATGTGGACCAGTGGCGCAGGCACTGATTACATGTGCATCACTGGCCACTGGGTCTCTTTTTCAGGAGTTACAGCAAAGCTAAGGGCAGGTGTTGACACGGACAACGTTTTTAAAGCTGCTCGGAAACATGCAACACTAGCCATGTTTGGCATGGAGTCAAGTCATACAGCAGAAAACATTTTGCAGGAGTTTAACACAAAGGTCTTTCAATGGCTGTCCCCCAAAAAACGCATGATTGGTTATGTTTCCACGGATAATGGCGCCAATGTAGTTAAGGACATGGATAAGGGTAACTATTTCAGAGTGCCGTGTTTGGCGCACTGTATAAACCTGGTTGTTAAAAAATTCTTGAGTGAAGAAAGTCCAGCGTGCGAGTTACTGACCACCTGCCGAAGAATGTGCACACATTTCAGCCATTCTTTTACGGCCCGGAAGCATCTGAGGGGCCTGCTACATGAACGTCGACTGCCAGTGAAAGCATTCATCCAGGAGGTGGCAACACGTTGGAACTCAACCTTCTACATGCTTGAGCGTCTGTATGAGCAGTTTACGGTACTCGATCAGTATTTCCTTACACTGGGTACAGCTGTGAAGGACCTGAGGTTACATGCGGAGCAATGGGAGCTAGTTAAAAGCCAGACAGACATGCTTCGTCCTTTTGAGGTCTTCATGCGTGCAGTCAGCAGGGAGGACTGTAGTTTGGGAAAAGCTATCCCATTGTTGCGCATGCTAGAGCACCAACTGAAGGCGGTGTCTTCTAAGTTTCAAAAAGATGAAGAAAAGCAAGAAGCTTTTGATTTGGCGGAGAAATTATTACAGCGCCTACTTTGCGATGAACGTCTTCAAAAGATCCACACAGAACAGCATTACATTTGTGCTACTATTCTGTATCCACGCTACAAAAAGGCACTGGCAGGCAGAGCATTGTTTGCTTTTGGTGACGCAGAAGTTTCAAAGTACAAACGTTGGCTAGCTCTGTCAGCCATGAGGTTTGAAAGAGAACGGAAGGAAATTGAAGGAAAAGGCAGTACATCAGCATCAGCAGGCCATCCGGAGTCCAAAGAATTCACTTCTGCACCTGTGGCTGTGGCAGGAGTGACCTCTCAGCCGTTAAAGACACCAGCAACCGGATCTGTACCAGACACAACAGCAACATTGTGTGAAGAAGACGATTGGCTAACTGAGCTTGGGTTTGCTTCTGAAAAGGTCCCAGGAAAAAGTACGCAAAGTGGAGGAACCATGCAGAACCTTGAGTCGATGGTGCAGGACTATCTGAATGACCCAACAGAGGTCTATATTCATGATGACCCATTGGCGTATTGGCATGGGAAAAGAGAATTGTGGCCAGAGATCACCAACCTGGCTATAAATTACTTGTCTTGCTCACTCGCAAGCGTGTCTTCTGAACGAGTTTTCAGTGCTGCTGGTGGCATTGTAACTTGCAAAAGGACCCACCTCTCGGCAAAAAATGTGGAGAGGTTAACAATGATAAAGATGAATCAGCACCTCATACCACCAGATTACAAAGTACGAGAATACACGCCGGAAGAAGACGAGAAGGACACCAACTTAGATGAGGGAATTTCTTCTCTGTTAGGTGACCTACTCCCGCCTGAATTCGCAGAGTATGAAGATGAACTCTGCTTCCCTGACACCGGGACCCTGAAAATGAGCCAATGAATCAATAACTTTCTTTTTCGTCCTTATTCACTTTTATTCCTGTGTGTATGTCTTTCTTTGTTTTGCAAAGTCAATATAAATAAAAAATGTAATCACCCAATCACAAAACAAGCCCATCAGCAGAACTGTCTTCACTTATTTGCTTATTGATTTGAAGGTGCCGCAGTCTGCATTCCTCAGGTTCACAAGAACATGCTCCTCTATCCTCCTCCTCCAGACTCCTATTTCCCTCAAAGCAGAGGGCTGGATTACGCCCAATGAAGAAAGACTCTGCACTTGTGGGGGTGTTCTACTTCTTTGCGGGTGAGTTGACGGCTCTGGGGCCATTGCTGGGAAGGTCTAATACCGGGAAAAAAAGTGGTTTGGGCAAAATCGGAGGCAAATTTTTCTTTGCGTTTTTTCTGACTTGCTTGTCTTTGAGGTGCTGTTTGGGGGGGTCCGGGTGTTTGTGGGTGGGTTTTGTGGTCTGGGAGCACTGCTGGCACAGTCTAATTTTGATTGCATTTGTTTTTCAGGAAATCCATGGTGGAAAATGGGAGTTATGAGTCTGACCTAGCTGCACAGCGCGTTTGGACAGAAGGCCGAAAAATATTGTAAGTATGAGATTTTCCATTTTTGCTTTTTGGCTGTTTGGGGGTCTTCTACTTGTTTTCGCCTGGGTTGAAGGCTCTGGGGCCATTGCTGGGTATTAGTACCGGATAAAACTGCTTTGGACCAAATCCATGAGGAAAAAGTTTTTGCTTTTTCTGACATTTCGGTCAATTTAGCGTTTTCGGGGGCCTGTTTGGGGGGCTTCCTGGTGTTTGTGGGTGGGTTTCGGGGTCTTGCAGCACTGCTGGGTATGGATAGTTGTGATAGCAAGAAGTTTGAAGAAAATCCATGGTGGCAGAGGGGAGTTAGGGCCTAGCTGCAGAGCGCGCGCGGAGTGATTTTGGAAATTGCCCAGAAAATTTTATTAAGCGCGAACAATTGCCCGCAGGCGTCTCGGCGCTGTACATTTGTTTACTCTCCTGTATGGTTTTATGAAAATTTTAGAGGTTAAATAACCATGTTTTCAACTTCTTCCTGAAGGACGTAAGATTTGGGCTAGATCTTATGGATTGCGGGAGTGTGTTCCATAGTTTTGGAGCGGCAACCAGGAAACGTCGGTCTCCCCAGTTGACCGACTTAGTCCGTGGCACTACCAAATCGTTCTGTTTTGCTGAACGGAGTGTCCGAGAGGGAATGTATGGAACAAGATGGTCTCCCAAAAATTGAGGTGCTTGATGATGTAGCGACTTGTAAACAATGCACAATGTTTTAAATTTGATTCTGTTCCTAACAGGGAGCCAATGAAAACTTCTTAAGGTCTCAGCTATGGGCTTAAATTTGGGAATATCTGAAAGAAGTCTGGCTGCTGCATTTTGGATTGTTTGCATTTTCTTGATAACCCTGACTTGGGCATTGGCAAACAAGCCATTGCAGTAGTCCAATGCTGATAGGACAAGAGCGCTGACCAATGTCTTACCTACATTTTTGGGGAGAAAAGGGAGAATCTTCCTGATTAGGCGTAGTTTGTAAAACGCTGTGGTGGCAGTCTGATTGGCATGAGCCATGAAATTTAAATTATCATCGAAGATAATGCCCAGATTTCTCACTTTCGTGGCTGGTTTGGGCAAGGCTCCGAAAGATGGTGGCCACCATATTGGGGACCAGTTAGGACTGAGGTGGCCAAAAGTGACCACCTCAGTTTTATCGGAGTTAAGTTTCAGACAGTTTGCTGACATCCATTGTCCGATGGCCAGCATACCTGCTTTGAAACTCTCCGCTACTTGTTCCCCATCATTTCTGACAGCCAGAATCAACTGGGTATCGTCTGCATATGAGGTAAGGTTCATCCCATGCGCTTTGATGGTTTTTGCGAGGTCCGACACGTAGATATTAAATAGTGTCGGACTAAGGGATGAACCTTGAGGTACCCCACATGGCAGTGACAGCTCTGCAGATTCAAATTGACCCTAGGATGACTGCCTGGGATCTCTCCGCCAGAAAAAATGCTAATAGTTTTTTTGCTAGGCCTTGCACGCCCATTTTTTCGACACGGTCGACTAAAATCTTATGGTCAACCGTGTCGAAGGCGGCCGATAAATCTAGAAGCACCAGTAGTGCAGCGCCACCTTGGTCTCTAATTAGTCGGATATCATCCGCCGCTTTAATGAGCGTTGTTTCAGTTCCATGAAACTTGCGGAATCCAAATTGTGTTTCATCGAGCAGATGGTATTGCTCGATGAATTCCGCAAGTTGGATGTTCATGGCTTTTTCTACTATTTTAGCGAGAAACGGTAAGTTAGCTATGGGCCTGTAGTTTTTCAATTCGGTTTTATCTAGGCCGGGTTTTTTCAGGAGAGGTTTTAATAAGGTCTTTTTTAAATGGTTAGGAAAAATGCCTGTACGGAACATTAAGTTGCATATTTGAGTTATGACTGGAGTCACAGTGTCCATTAGCGGGCGGAGGGTGTTCAGGGGACATGGATCTAATGCCGATCCAGACTTAATGGTTTTAATAATGTCCTGGATTTGGTTTTCTGTGACTTCTGCAAAGAAAGATAGATTGTTGCTTATGGATGGAATAGTTATCTTTTCGGTGCTTTGATTATCACCCAGATTGAATGCTAAGAAAATATCATTCACCTTGGTGAAAAAGAAGGATGCTAATGAGTCACAGAAATTTTGTGAGCATGGGGATTCAGGTCTGGGACACATCCCGCCAACTGTTTGGTTATTTCGTAGAGTTTTTTATTTGAATTTTTAGCACTTTCGATTTGCTCAGTGTAGTACTTTTTTTTAGTTTCTGTGATCAAGAGTTTGTATTGGTTTAAAAATTCTTTATACGTTTTTCCATTTTCATTATCGTAATTTTTCCTCCAATGTCTTTCTTTATTTCTGCATTGCTGTTTGAGTTTTCTAAGCTCCTCGGTATACCATGGTGCTGAAGGGGAACTTCTATTCCTAGTCATCCTTTTTACTGGTACTAATTTATTGGCAGCCTGGTCCAGCCATACTTGGTATTGTTCAGTAGCAATTTCTGGGTCATTAGACATGGTGGGCTTAGAGATATCTAATGCGCCCTTGAGACTGGACATATTAATGTCTTTCCATACCCTAAACGATTCTCGTTTAGGGAATGGTGTTGTTACGATAGATGTTTTGCTAATTTGTATCGTGGCCAGTATCAGGTGGTGGTCGGTCCAGGTCATTGGCAGGACATCAGTCACTAGCAGATTCTCTAGATTAGTAAATATTCCGTCTAGGGTGTGTCCTGCATTATGGGTAGGTCCTTTCACCAATTGTGATAGACCAAAAACCTCCATTTCTGACTGCAGAGACATGGTGTCTTTATCTTCACTACAGTCCAAGTGGAAATTGAAGTCTCCTAACAGTGTTATGGATTTATCAGTGGCGGAGGCTTCTAGAATGGTGGCGATTTCTGTAAGAAATCCTGACCGAATTTCTGGTCGTCTATATAGTAATACGCCTCTAAAGTTGTAGGAGGGGGACAAATAGATATCAAATTGGAACGCTTCACATGTCAAGGAAGGAATTGCTGTGGTACGGATTTTAAAAATATCACGAGCAATTATGGCGATCCCACCTCCTCTTTTGCCCGTTCTGTCTAGCCTATAGGATTTAAATCCTTTTGGGACGGCTATCACATGGTCTGGGTCCGATGCTTTATCCAGCCATGTCTCTGTCAGGAACATCATATCAATGTTCCTGTCTGTAAGTACATCAGCTGTTTCTTGCCTATGTTTGGCCAGAGAGCGTACATTAATGAGGGCTATTGTAAAATTTTGTGTTGCCTGTTTAGGGTTGTCACTTCCCACCGTTTTATTTAATAGGGGGATGGACGCCTGACAATGCTTGCAATTTAGTACAGTCATGGGCGATATAAAGTCTGGGCTATATCTAGTGCATCCTTCCTTAGTTTGTGGGCGGAGGTCAGTTAGCACGGAGTGAGAGTATGATGGAGGGTGAGCGCATGCGATAGAGCCAGGGGTGGTGGCCCTAGGCCCGTGTCTGGCGCGGACGGGCGCAGACGGGCTTGCCTTTGGTGCGCCCGCTGCGCCCGCCCGCTGCGCGGACGGAATGGCCTCATCATTTTATACTATGCAGAGGAGGGTGGGAGGCGTCCTGCCACTGGACCGCCAACCCTTCCTCCCTCCAAGATGGCGCCTTTTCCTCGCGTTGTCAGCTTCTAATCGGCCACGCCGGGAGGAAAAAGGTGAGAGGAGTGTGCCTCGGTGCAACGTTATCTTGCACACGAGAGCGCGGTCATGCAGTGAAAATTAAAAGCGCTACTATTAAAATATTTACAATTTTTTAAAAGTTACCGCTTATATCACCACAAAAGGAAAGAAGGTAGAGCCCCCGGGCTTTCCGCCTCAGGGGAGAGTAAACTAGTACACAGAGTGATATTCAGCCCTGCTTAAATATCCTGGAGGGCGGGAGGCGTCGTGCCACTGGACCGCCAACCCTTCCTCCCTCCAAGATGGCGCCTTTTCCTCGCGTTGTCAGCTCCTAATCGGCCACGCCGGGAGGAAAAAGGTGAGAGGAGTGTGCCTCAGTGCAACGTTATCTTGCACACGAGAGCGCGGTCATGCAGTGAAAATTAAAAGCGCTACTATTAAAATATTTACAATTTTTTAAAAGTTACCGCTTATATCACCACAAAAGGAAAGAAGGTAGAGCCCCCGGCTTTCCGCCTCAGGGGAGAGTAAACTAGTAATGACAAAGTGCCCATTTGTGTACTTTTGCTTTTTGGCTGTTTGGGGGTCTTCTACTTGTTTTTGCCTGGGTTGACAGCTCTGGGGCCATTGCTGGGAAGCTCTAATACTGGATAAAACTGGTTTGGACCAAATCCATGAGGAAAAAGTTTTTGCTTTTTCTGATATTTCGGTCAATTTAGCGTTTTTGGGGGCCCCTTTGGGGGGCTTCCTGGTGTTTGTGGGTGGGTTTCGGGGTCTGGGAGCACTGCTGGGTATGGATAGTTGTGATAGCAAGAGGTTTGAAGAAAATCCATGGTGGCTGAGGGGAGTTAGGGCCTAGCTGCAGAGCGCGCGCGGAGTGATTTTGGAAATTGCCCAGAAAATTACAAAGTGCCCATTTTTGTACTTTTGCTTTTTGGCTGTTTGGGGGTCTTCTACTTGTTTTCCCCTGGGTTGACGGCTCTGGGGCCATTGCTGGGAAGCTCTAATACCGGATAAAACTGGTTTGGACCAAATCCATGAGGAAAAGCGTTTTTGCACATTAACTTAGGGCTCGTTAGGGTTAGCACTAGCAGCAGGGTTGCATGTGTTTCAGGGTGTTCTAGATTTTTGCAACTGAGTTCTGGGGTCTTAGAGCACTCGTGGGAATGTGTAATTTTGGTTGCAAGTGGTTTGAAGAAAATCCATGGTGGGGAAGGGGGGATTTGGCCTAGTTTAAAGAAAGTGTTTGCCACTATTCTTAACTTATGACTCGTTAGGGTTAGTAGTTTTGTATTGCATGTGTTTGGGCGGGGGGCTGTTTGTGGGGGGGTTTGCAAGTCTTGGAGCGGTGCTGGGTATGGATACTTTTGCTTGCTTGCATGTGGTTTGAATACAATCCACGGTGGGTAAGGGGGGATTTGGGCCTACTTTACTTTCAAAGTACGTTTTGTCACCATTTTCTGCTAGGCCTCGTTTTTGGAGATCTGATTGGGGGTCTTCTTAGGGTCTTCTACATTTTTGCGACTGGGTTTAGTAAGGGTCTGGGAGCACTGCTGGGAAGGTCTAATTTTGTTCTAAAACACA
Organism: Lissotriton helveticus; assembly: GCF_964261635.1. NCBI lineage: Eukaryota > Metazoa > Chordata > Amphibia > Caudata > Salamandridae > Lissotriton > Lissotriton helveticus. The sequence continues at coordinate 181,414,668 of NC_136068.1, read as the reverse complement.
GTTTACAGTACACATAGCTTGAGGGGAAGGATCCGCTAAATTAATTCGCCCATGCTTATTTATCCTTCAAAAGGAGACTCAGAGAGAGTAGGCACTTTCAAAAATATTGTACTGTCTATTAGGAAACTCAAAGTGTGACTTTTTGCACTACACAGCGTACATACCTTATATTTATTTGTCAGTGGTGTTCTAATATCACTTCCTGTTTTTCCATCAATAATTACAGGCCGGGTTTCAGCCTGTGCAATGGGAAAAAAAGGATGAAGTCAGGCTTCACATTAGCGAGCCGCAATTCCGCATCCGGTAGGCAGTGGACAGGGTGTCTTCTGGTCACCAACATTGATGGACGGAGCGTCAGATGGAATGGAGGAGTCCCGCTAATAAGAGGAATGGTTGGTTGCATCTTACAACTTCCCAAATTCAACAGGACAACTACAACAACATACAGATACAGTATCCGTTCTTTTCTAATGATCTTTTAAGTAATGTTATTGCTGTGAACTTCTATGAGTGTGACTCTGCATTTCTTTGATCTCTGTTTCTAAATTCATCCCTACAGCCATTGGATAGGTTTTACTTCTGCTATTTTTCAAACCTAATTTAATGTACGAAGTGTTTCTCTGAGTGCAGAGATAGGCAAGTGAAAACGCATAATTATTACTGCAGCCCTGTACTGTCGCATTCTTTCATTCACGGTTGTCGAAAGTACTACTTACTTTTTAGTAACCGTGCATGCAGTAGATTCATGGTTAGCTTTGTACCCAAAGATTTGTTTATCTTCAATTATTATTTGTCCATGCTGTGCTTTTTTTTTCTTCTCTCAACAAAACTTTCCCAAAAACCCCCATTCCCATCCATTTTCCAAACCCTAACCCTCTTCCCCCGGGCTGTGTGGTTTTGATTGATGTGTGACTAAATGACAGCAATAATTCCACACACTTGCTGGGGAGGATAAGGTCATAGCAACAGGCTGGTGAAGGAATCTGAGGATATATTCTTACTCAGCTTGACACCGAGTCACTATTGGCAAATGAAAGCAGATTTTCATGTGCGCCATCAACTTGATTGGTCATCAAGAACATCCTCCTCCTAGACGTGGCAAATGAAATTATTACGCTGCTGTGTCCTTCACCTTCAGTACTATTTCTTGTAATAGTAGCCAATGTCAAAGAAATTCAACGCAAGTAGTAGTTATACTTTAAATACTTTACCATTTGTTAGGCTACATTGTGGCACTGTTCTAGTGTACTGTCACCTGCTATATTCTCTATCGTACCGTTCTAATGCTACGGTAAGGACAAACAAGGTTCCATTTTCTTTTTTTTTTCAGATGCTGCAACTGCCACTGTGTAACACCACAAGTACCACCCCAATGATGACATTTCATCCGCCCAGGATTGCCAACCTTAATCGCCATTTCGCGTGCAGCCAGCCCTGTGCCTAGCCCTATTTCCAAACACAAATTACAGGTAAGATAAGCGTTTGGGGGGAGGTAGTATAATGAAGTATTAGGAGAGACGAGAGACTGACACTAGTCCTAGGACTATTGAATTCACTTACTCTGTGAGAGGCACTTAGTTTTGTAAACATTTGGGCCATTAGTACTTACACAACTTGAATCAAGATGCCACTTAAGTTTCAGGACTGTTAAACCCCCACCCACCAGCCTCAAAAGCAGTAAAAAACACGTATGCTAAGATAAAGTTTAAAGTATATTTATATATCCAGTAACATAAATCTCCCGCAAGACCCAACCCACCCCCCCGAACCCCAATGAATGTCCCTGAAAACGAAGTCCAAAAAAGTAGAAAACCCAACTCCCAATTCCCACCCCCCAGAAGTCTTTAAAAAAGGGGCAAGGGACAATCTCCTCCTACTGGCTGCTGTTGACTTTTCGGGCCAGGTCAGCATGCTCCTTGCGGAGGGTCTCAAGCAGGGTCTTGGTGTTGAGGAGCTCCTGTTCGAGGTAGGAAACTCTCAGGGAAAGGCGGTGCATCCTTTTTTTGCAACTGCTATGGGGGGCAGCTGATTTCTTTGCTGCTCGGTTGTGGCGGGTGGCTGCGGTACCCCGGCTCCGTACCGCTGAAGACCTGCGCGGACTGGCTGACCCAGGGAGCGCGGAGGAGGATGCAGGTGTCGCTGTGGATGTTGTTGACGTACTCTGCGTGTCCTCCTCCTCCTGGGCCACCAGCCGCCGATATTCGGCGACAGTCGCCTCCAGCCTCCGTTGCCGGGCCCTTTCAGCCAGCTCCTTCCTTGTTGGTTTGGAAGGAGCATCTATATGAAGAAAGAAAGACATAGTCTGTAACCAATGCTTTTTAAGATTAACACAAAATGATTCAGCAGAAAGTTGTGTCACAGTAGAACTAGCAACTTGGAAGCGCAGTACATAACTATTGTGGCCAGTATCTATCTAACCTCCCACTTCTTCATCCTTGCTCTAACATTAGTGGGAGTTTAAGGAATCAATTCTACGAGCACTATGGACTCACTCCATTAGAGTCGACTATGACAGTACACCAGTCTTATTCTTCTTCTTCTCTCTTGTTTAGCAAAATTGGTACGTTAACTTCTGCAAGCCGGCATAATGCCAGCGCAGTCAACTTGCACCCGAGAAAAACAGACGCCCGCCATGATGAGTGAGACAGACTTGCGTTACTTTACCAGTCCAGTACATGCAGGTGGTGATGCTCTTACTTTTCTATTACGGGTGGCACTGAGAATACTCTGTTACAAGGGCTACTGCTTAATTAATTTAACTTTCACCCTACAGTGCCAATGAATAGATACTAGAAAAGGAAAATGAAGAAGCTAAATAATCTGATTATCTATCACTGCACATGGTATGTATTTGCTTACATATGCGATGACTTTAGGTGCTTTGCTTTTTATTGAGTGAACAGTGATACATCCACACAAGAATGACAGAGTTCTACTAAACTTATTAACAGAGGTAGTGAGCGGCCATCGTAATAGCCGGATATATGCTGTGCTTGCAATACAAACTACTGCTACTATTCATGGTAGTATTCGGACAAAATTACAACTTCTTTTCCTTGCCTTTCCTACACTGGGATGGACATGCGGGTGCGGTGTTACATGCTCTTCAAAGTAACACTTAGTTCATCCAGTGACCGTCTACTCTCTCGAGATACACATATGCTCTCTAAGAGTCAGATAGTACCATCAACGGCAACTGGTGGTTCAGGCTTCCATCTTGTCGCGATTGGACTACGGGAGCGCCTTGCTACTTGGAGTGAATCAGGCTGAGGCTTCTAGGCTTCAGATTGTGCAGAATGCTGCTGCGCGTGCCATCGTGGGCCTCCCGAGACGGTGCTCTGTTTCCACTGTTTTGACCTCCCTTCATTGGCTTCCGGTCAGACAGAGAATCAAATTTAAGGCTCTCTGTCTGACATTTAAGATTCTGAAGCTTTCCTCCCCTCCTGCTCTTGCGGGCCTCATTGCTTCGTATTTGCCCACACGGTCCCTTAGGTCTGAATCTCACCATCTGGCGATTAAGCCTAGGTTCAGACTGAGTAGGATGGGAGGGCGCTCCTTTCGCGTCCTGGCAGCTGACCTATGGAATTCTCTCCCTGTACACATCCGTGCCCTGGATAGTCTTACTCTCTTCAGGCGCGCTATTAAAACCCACCTGTTCGCTTCTGGCAATTGATCTCTTCTCTTTCCGGCTCTGATCTGTTGTGTTGTGGCATTTGGACAGGCGCCAGGACGCCCCTTCGCTGGGGCAGCTGTGCGCCGAATAAAAGTTATTAACATAACATAACATAACATCATCCAGGCATCCATCCATTCAAACTATATGTCAATCATTCTTCTTCATGTCTCTCATCTGGACAAACCTTATGTTTTCTCACGGGGAGCACACTATGCAGTCTGCAATCTCAATAAGTAAGGAAAATAAGAGCTACCACTGCCCGCAACTACCGTGGCAACCCGCACAGCAGTTTGGTCCGGCACTTGCACCGCCTCCTCCCCAGAACTTTCCTCCTCCACCTCCGCGCTGGGCCCAGCACCAGATGTTCCACCTACAAAGTACATTTAAGAATGTTAGATGTCATAGACCTACACCAATCACTAGTATTTTGTCTAGGAATGAAGAAATGTGAATACCGAAAACAAGCTAATAATTTGTGACTGTCTACTCTAAAGTAAAAATGTCCCTTTTTCCAGGGAAGGGTGTTGTCTTGCTGCACTTTTTGGCACAACTGATGAATGCTTGCTTTTTAACATGCACCATTTGTCTCATAACAGACAGAATCTTCACTTCTAAGAACAAATCATCATCACTAGGACAGAGGGACCAACGATTCAGCACCAAAAAGAAAAATTAAAGTTCAAACCAGGTGAGGGCTCGGCTCGCCCACAATAAATGTGTGAAATAAATCACTATAAGCACTTTTCCATTTTTAATCAACCGTTTATGTTTTATGACAAGCTTGATTTTAATAAATATTTTTACTTTTAATAAAGCTTTAAAACTTAAATAGACTCTGTGGTTTTTGGTCATGAGTATATGAGCAAAAGGTTTTGCAATTTGCAATGCATGAGCCCGTGCCTCTGACACTTCTGGACTCTGACTCCGTACTCTTGTCCTGCGTTGGATAATCATCATTGGGGATCAATCATCGATTAATTCGGGAGCTAAATGATTCTGCCACACTATCTAGTCAGTAAGGAGATTGGGGGTTCTTCAAAGTCTGATATCACTGAGGTATGTGGAAAGTCTACCTGTGCCTATTATAATTGATAAACAATGCACTTTATGTCCATAGTTCTGTTTGTACAGATTTGTCCCTGCAACAGTAGTAGAATGGATTGTCCTCCTATCCAAACCAAAAGTAAAGTAGTATCTTATTCTTTCTTGGTGGTCATTCACCTTTTTATTGTTGGTAATTGTCAAAGCATAAACATTTAGATGACTTGAAAAGACATTATGGACAATCCCAGAGGACTGCACTCAGTGCATAGAGCTATTGCTGACTAAAATGGGAGTTTCGTTTTACACCTTTTGCCAAATGTTCAATCTTAGTTAGCTACACAGACAGACAAATAAGAATAAGGAGTAGTTTCTGTCCTGTAACTCCAGTTCTGTAGTAGGGGTATCTCTGTTATAGTCATAATCTAGTGAATAGTCCCGCCCATGTGCGTGGACCCCGGAGCAATCAAAAATAATCTCTTACAGTGTTAAAAAATGCAGAAAATGCATAGACACTTAAGAGAGAATTTAAAGACAGATAATGCAGCCAAAAAGGCTACACTGTCCAGTACTTCAACTAGAAATTCCACCATAAAATCCACAAAACAGCAAAGCCTGTACAGATTTCCCTTGCTTAACAGCAAAATCCCTCAGGAATGATAGAGAGAAGAACCTGGACAGACAAGCCCCATAGGCTGCCATTATGTGGCTTAATTAGGATACTGTGCCTTTAAGGAACCTTCCAGAACCTTCTCTCAGTATCCCAGAATGCATTGCAGGTCCAACTTAGCCTCAGTTCTTTTTGAAGGCGCAGAAAACGCCAGACCTGTAGCATTATGATCATGAACAACACTCCACCGGGGAGGCGGGAGGGCGCTTATGACTATAACAGAGATACCCCTACTACAGAACTGGAGTTACAGGACAGAAACTACTCCTTCTGTAGTAGGGGATCTCTGTGTATAGTCATAATCTAGTGAATAGAATGGCAAGCCCATCCCCACACCAAGCGGCGGTGGAGAATAAAATAACGCCACTACTGTGCGAACAGATTCCGCAGCGAAGCCTGCCCAACCTGAGCGTCTGCCCTGGCATCAGTGTCCAGGCAGTAATGCTTAGCAAAGGTATGGACCGACTTCCAAGTGGCCGCCTTGCAGATCTCTGCAATGGGAACATTACGGAGCATAGCTGTCGTAGCAGCTTTGCCCCTGGTGGAATGAGCCTTAGGCTTACCTCCTAAGGTCTTATTAGCTTTGTAGTAACACAACTGTATGCAGGACACAATCCACCTCGAGATGGACTGTTTAGAGGTAGCAAGACCTGTCCTGACTGAGCCATAATTGACGAACAATTGGTCTGACCTACGAATATCTTTAGTCTTATCAAGATAAAACTTCAGCACCCTCCGCACATCCAGGGAATGTAAAGACCTTTCCGCCGGAGATGAAGGATTCTGAAAGAACGTAGGCAAAGTGATAGTCTGATTGATATGAAAATCAGAAACAACCTTGGGAAGAAACTTAGGGTGAGTACGCATAACAACTTTAGCATTATGAAATACAGTATAAGGTTCTTGGCAACACAATGCCTGAATCTCACTCACCCTGCGGGCCGATGTAATGGCCACGAGGAACGCCGCCTTCCAGGACAGGTGCTGCAACGAAGCCTTATGAATGGGTTCAAAAGGCTCCTTCATCAATCTGGACAGCACCACATTCAAGTCCCATGAAGGCGAAGGAAGCCTGACAGGAGGGAACACTTTCTTCAAGCCTTCCAAAAAATCTTTGATCACAGGGATCTGGAAAAAGGAAGTCTGTGAAGGGCCTTTCCTGTAGGCAGTCAAAGCAGCCAGATGAACCTTAATGGAATGGACATTAAGGCCCGACTGCGCTAGATGAAGCAGATATGGAAGGATGACATCTTCCTTGCATGACGTAGGGTCATAGTTCTTAGACTTGCACCAGATGCAAAACCTCTTCCACTTGTAAGCATAGGAAGTCCTAGTGGAAGGTCGCTTAGCCTCCTTCAGTATGCCCATACAATCCTCTGGGAGATTCAGATGGCCATATTGCACTATTTCAGGAGCCATGCCGCCAAACTCAAAGACGAGAGGTTGGGGTGCACCATCCGCCCCCCGAACTTCGTGAGAAGGTCCGGCCTGCACGGCAGCTTCATGTGAGGAAGGAGAGATCGGTGAAGTAGGTCCGTGAACCACCACTGTCTGGGCCATTCCGGGGCAATCAGAATCATCCTCGCCCTGGATTGAGACAGCTTGATGAGAACCGCCGGAATCAGGGGAATTGGTGGAAAAGCGTACAGAAAGCTGTTCGACCAGTTGATCCATAACGCGTTCCCCAGCGTCCCCGGCTGGTAGTACCTGGAGGCGAAGCCTCGGCATTTGCTGTTTTCGGCGGTGGCAAACAGATCTACGTCTGGAGTTCCCCACCTTGCGAAGACTTCTCCTAGTACTTCGTCGTTTATGACCCATTCGTGGTTTTCCTGCACGATTCTGCTCAGTTCGTCTGCCTGAACATTCTGCACACCTGGCAGATGGGTGGCCGTAATCGACAGTCCTCGAGCCAGAAGCCAGTGCCAGATCGCCTGCGCCTCCTGCGACAGAGTGCGCGATCTCGAGCCCCCCTGCTTGTTGAGGTAATACATCGTTGTCGTGTTGTCCGTCTGAACAAGCAGAGAGTTGGTCTGAAAGGACGGATGAAAGGCCTTCAGTGCCAAGTGAACAGCTCTCAGTTCCAGGAAATTGATGTGGTACGTGGACTCCGTCGGGGACCACGTCCCTTGAATCTGCAGGTCTCCGGAATGCGCCCCCCAACCTTGGAGAGACGCATCCGTCACGATGGTCTGTGTGGGAATGTCCTTGTGGAAGGGAACGCCTCTGAGGAGATTCTCCTTCGAGCACCACCACTTCAGAGACTGAAGAGCATGTAGAGACAGTCGTATCCTGTCGTCCCAAGAACCTCTCCTCTGGTCCCACTGATCCTCCAAGCACTCCTGCAGAGGTCTCATCTGTAGCCGTGCGTGTGGAGTGAGAAAGATGCAAGAGGCCATCGATCCCAGTAGAGAAGACACCGTCCTCACAGTCGTAGACGGAGTTTCCATGAGAGCCTGAGCCTTCCGAACGAGTGATAAACGTCGCTCTTCCGAAGGAGACACGCTTGCTGACAGCGTATCGATGGAGGCCCCCAAGTACTGGATGCACTGTACCGGAATCGGGACCGACTTGGACATGTTGATGTGCAAGCCCAGCTTGTTCAAGAGAACGCACGTCTTCTGGAAGTGTGCTTGAGCTTCCGAGAAGGAGGAGGCTTTGATCAACCAATCGTCCAGGTACGGGTAGACAAACACCTTGTTCTTCCTCAGGTGCGCCGCTACCACTGCCATACATTTTGAGAATGTCCTGGGTGCAGACTTCAGTCCGAAGGGTAGCACCGTGTATTGATAATGATTGGTGCCGACTTGAAAGCGCAGAAATTTCCTGTGTTTGCATGCAATGGGCACGTGGAAGTATGCGTCCTGTAGATCTATGGCACACATCCAATCTCCTCGTTGCAGCTGAGGGTAGATCTGATGCAACGACAGCATGCGAAACTTTTCTCTGCGAATCCACTTGTTTGCCTGTCGCAAATCCAGAATGGGCCTGAACTCGTTTTTGTCCTTCTTGCGGACAAGAAAGAACCGAGAGTAAAGACCTCTTCCTCTTTGAGACAGAGGTACGTCTTCGATCGCCCTTTTCCTTAGCAGAATGTCCGCCTCCGCCTGAAGCTCGCGCAGTTGATACTGCGAGCTGACGGGAGGAATCGATGGAGGAGGGCTGGTGAAACGTAGACTGTATCCATTGCAAACAATATTCAGCACCCACTTGTCCTGAGTAATTTTTCTCCACTCTGCCAGAAAAAATTGAACGCTTCCCCCCACCGGAGCGGGTAACGGACGAGGGGGAAGTAACAGCTCAGGGACGGGACCCGGCCGGGCCCTTGGTCGCGGTAGAGGACTGTTGACGACCTCTACCACCCTGTCGCTTCTGGAAGGGCCGCCTGTACTGCTGCTGCTGCTGCTGCTGTTGATGTTGTCCAGCAGACTGCCCCCTTCCACGACCCTGCGACCCAAACCGACGTTGGTACTGTCGGAAGGGTTTCTTTTCCTTGGGCTTCTCCAAGCCCACTGCCGTCAGGGTCTCCGCTTCGGCCTTCATCCTGGCCATCTCATCATCCGCGTGTTTCCCGAAGAGGGTATCTCCGGAAAACGGGAGATTCGCCACGCGTTGCTGTGCTTCCGGTTTCAAGGACGTCAACCTGAGCCAAGCGTGGCGTCTCTGGTGAATCCCGTGGCAATATCCGTGCGCGGACAGCAATGAGATGTCCGCTGCGGCGCCGATGGCCTGATTAGAGACCAGCATCCCCTCCTTGACGATCTCCACAAAGTCCTCCTTGCGGTCTCGAGGGACAAGGTCTGCGAACTGCTCCATCGAGTCCCACAGGGACCGGTCGTAACGTCCCAGCAAAGCCGAGTCACTGGCAGCCTTCATGGACGAGGCGGATGTCCCACACGCCTTGCGACCAGCAGAATCGATCCAACGGCTCTCCTTGTCCGGAGGCACCGTGGACGCAGGGGAGGTGGCATGAAGCTTCCGTGCAGCAGTCACGATGACCGAATCCGGTACCGGGTCCTTCCTCAAGAAGGCTGGGTCTGAGTCCGGAGCCCTGTACTTTTTTAGGATCCTGGAAGGTACAGACTTCACCGTTGCCGGCGTCAGGAATAGCTGTTCGGCGGGCTCAAGGAGCCCCGGCACCAGAGGTAACAGGGGGCGAGACAAGTGCCTTTTGTGTAATGTCTCAAATATCACCGAGGTAGAAGCCGTAGGTGCTTCAACCTCAATGCCCAACTTCGCCGCTCCACGCAGGAGAACCTCCTGAAATGTGCTTATATCGTCTATCGGAGACACCCTAGTCTCCGGCGAATCGGACAGCGTGGGCGAGTAGGAACGGGTCCCAGATGGAGAACGTGACCTGGACCGACGTCTCTTGTGATGACGCCTGGATCGTGAGGAAGATCCACGGCCACTCCTTGATCTGTCCCGTCTCCCCGAGCGAGACCTAGACCTCTTGGGCCTCGGGCGCTCCTTCGGCCTCCCAGGGTCAGGAGTCCTAGGCTTCTTAGGAGTCTTCTTCGGAGGCGTCGGAAACTTAGGCATCGACACCGCCCTCGGTTGGACCGGGGGTGGAGGAGCAACCGGACGCGGTTTCTGCGGAGCCGGCTTCGGAGGTGGGGTAGGGGCCTTCGGAGGCGGGCCCTTCGGCACAGCAGGCCGCGGAGGAGGCGTAGAAGGCTTCATCGGAGTATCCACCCCGGAATGCGCCGTTCCCGGCGAGCCACCATCTCTTCCGGAGCGTGGGGAGCCCCCCACAGTCCTGGGCCTGTCCTTAGGACCTCCAGACGTTGAAGACCGGTGTCCAGACGACGACCGATGTCCCCTCGAAGTCGAACGGTCCTTCGGCGTCGACCGAATCACACTTCTCGACGTCGAACCGTGTCTCCGTCTCGACGTCGACCCCGACCAGATCGACGAGCCACGGAACCTCGACGACGGGCGATGGTGCCTCGACGGCGACCTCGACCTCTTCGCCGGCCTCGACGTCGACTTCTTGGATCGCTTCGACGTCGACACTTTGGACCTTCTCGACGTCGACCTCTCTGACCTTCTCGACGTCGATCTCCTAGACCGTCTCGACGTCGGTCTTTTGGAATGCTTCGACGTCGACCTCTTCGGCGCCGGAGACGCCTTCCGTCTCGACGGCGACCTCGACGACGAGGATCCCCTCGACGACGATGTCCTCGACGGCGAACGGCGGTGTCGCCTCGACGGCGAGCGCCGACGCCGGGCCCTCCGATGTCGACCACTCAACGCCGACAGCGACGACGAGGATATCGACACCGGCTTCGACGGCGGCCGGAACACGTTCCTCGACGTCGACGGGCGACGTTTTCTCGACCCAGAGCCCTGGGGAGACCTGGAACTGGCCGTTGACCGTCCCCTCGACGTCGTGGTCAGCGCAACTGACCCAGACGGAGACCTTGGGCGAGGGCTGGTCTTCCTGCCCCTGGGGAGCCCCCCAGAGGCCTCAGCATGGGTAGAAGGAGCCCCTCCTGACCCACCTCGTGCCTTCAACTTTCTCTCCTCAAGTCCCTGAAGCCTGATCTTCTTCCTCTCCTTCAGGGTCCTTCCAGAGAAGCTTCTGCAGATCACACACTCCTCAGGAATGTGGGAAGAGGGAAGGCAGAGAATACAGACCTCATGGGAGTCTGACCTGGCCTTCTTTCTTGAGCACTCAGGGCATTTGTCGAATAATGCAGGCATTATGGACAAAAAAGAGTGCAGAAACACAGAAAGAAAGTCACCAAAGTACTTTAAAAGTACCAAAAATCGAAATCAGTGTAAAACACTAACAAAAAACCCTTGAAAAGGGAGAGCTCAATGCTCCAGGGTCCTGCTTGCAGGAGCCGGAAAAAAGAACTGAGGCTAAGTTGGACCTGCAATGCATTCTGGGATACTGAGAGAAGGTTCTGGAAGGTTCCTTAAAGGCACAGTATCCTAATTAAGCCACATAATGGCAGCCTATGGGGCTTGTCTGTCCAGGTTCTTCTCTCTATCATTCCTGAGGGATTTTGCTGTTAAGCAAGGGAAATCTGTACAGGCTTTGCTGTTTTGTGGATTTTATGGTGGAATTTCTAGTTGAAGTACTGGACAGTGTAGCCTTTTTGGCTGCATTATCTGTCTTTAAATTCTCTCTTAAGTGTCTATGCATTTTCTGTATTTTTTGACACTGTAAGAGATTATTTTTGATTGCTCCGGGGTCCACGCACATGGGCGGGACTATTCACTAGATTATGACTATACACAGAGATCCCCTACTACAGAATCTAGTAATACCACAGGGAGTCATAGTCGAGGCAGGATAAGAATTTAGATACAGTCTACAAGAAGATCAAAGACGATTTAGAAAAAATCGAATGAGGAATGCTAGGAAAGGAGTAGTTTCTGTCCTGTAACTCCAGTTCTGTAGTAGGGGTATCTCTGTTATAGTCATAATCTAGTGAATAGTCCCGCCCATGTGCGTGGACCCCGGAGCAATCAAAAATAATCTCTTACAGTGTCGAAAAATGCAGAAATGCACAGACACTTAAGAGAGAATTTAAAGACAGATAATGCAGCCTAAAAAAGGCTACACTGTCCAGTACTTCAACTAGAAATTCCACCATAAAATCCACAAAAACAGCAAAGCCTGTACGGATTTCCCTTGCTTTAACAGCAAAATCCCTCAGGAATGATAGAGAGAAGGACCTGGACAGACAAGCCCCATAGGCTGCCATTATGTGGCTCAGAACAGGATACTGTGCCTTTAAGAGAACTTTCCAGAACTTCACAGTATCCCAGAATGCCCTGCAGGTCCCAGTTACTTTCAGTTCTTTTTGAAGGCGTAACACGCCAGACCTGTAGCATTCCGTACATGAATATCTCTCTCCACCGGGGAGGAGGGTGGGCGCTTATGACTATAACAGAGATACCCCTACTACAGAACTGGAGTTACAGGACAGAAACTACTCCTTCTGTAGTAGGGGATCTCTGTGTATAGTCATAATCTAGTGAATAGAATGGCAAGCCCATCCCCACACCAAGCGGCGGTGGAGAACAAAGAAATTACGCCACTATTGTGCGAACAGATTCCGCAGCGAAGCCTGCCCAACCTGAGCGTCTGCCCTGGCATCAGCGTCCAGGCAGTAATGCTTAGCAAAGGTATGGACCGACTTCCAAGTGGCCGCCTTGCAGATCTCTGCAATGGGAACATTACGAAGCAACGCTGTCGTGGCAGCTTTGCCCCTGGTGGAATGAGCCTTAGGTTTGCCCCCTAAGGTCTTATTAGCTTTGTAGTAACACAATTGTATGCAGGACACAATCCACCTCGAGATGGACTGCTTAGAGGTAGCAAGACCCGTCCTGACTGATCCATAATTGATGAACAATTGGTCTGACCTACGAATATCTTTGGTTTTATCCAAATAAAATTTCAGCACCCTCCTAACATCCAGGGAATGCAAAGACCTTTCCGCTGGAGAGGAAGGATTCTGAAAGAACGTAGATAAAGTTATAGTCTGGTTGATATGAAAATCAGAAACAACCTTGGGAAGAAACGTAGGGTGAGTACGCATAACAACCTTAGCAGCATGAAATACAGTATAAGGTTCTTGGCAACACAACGCCTGAATTTCACTCACCCTGCGGGCCGACGTAATGGCCACGAGGAACGCCGCCTTCCAGGACAGGTGCTGCAATGAAGCCTTATGAATAGGTTCAAAAGGCTCCTTCATCAACCTGGACAGCACCACATTCAAGTCCCATGAAGGCGAAGGAAGCCTGACAGGAAGGAACACTTTCTTCAAGCCTTCCAAAAAGTCCTTGGTCTCAGGGATCTGGAAGAAGGAAGTCTGTGAAGGGCATTTCCTGTAGGCAGTCAAAGCAGCCAGATGAACCTTAATGGAATGGACATTAAGGCCAGACTTCGCCTGATGAAGTAGATATGGAAGGATGACATCCTCCTTGCATGTCGTAGGGTCATAGTTCTTGGACTTGCACCAGATGCAAAACCTCTTCCACTTGTAAGCATAAGAAGTCCTAGTGGAAGGTCGCTTAGCCTCCTTCAGTATGTCCATACAATCCTCTGGGCGATTCAGATGGCCATATTGCACTATTTCAGGAGCCATGCTGCCAAACTCAAAGACGAGAGGTTGGGGTGCACCATCCGCCCCCCGAACTTCGTGAGAAGGTCCGGCCTGCACGGCAGCCTCATGTGAGGAAGGAGAGACCGGTGAAGCAGGTCCGTGAACCACCACTGTCTGGGCCATTCCGGGGCAATCAGTATCATCCGCGCCCTGGACTGGGACAGCTTGATGAGAACCGTCGGAATCAGGGGAATGGGTGGAAAAGCGTACAGAAAGCTGTTCGACCAGTCGATCCATAATGCGTTCCCCAGTGTCCCCGGCTGGTAGTACCTGGAGGCGAAGCCTCGGCATTTGCTGTTTGCGGCGGTGGCGAACAGATCTACGTCTGGAGTTCCCCACCTTGCGAAGACTTCTCCTAGTACTTCGTCGTTTATGACCCATTCGTGGTTTTCCTGAATCAGTCTGCTCAGCTCGTCTGCCTGAACATTCTGTACACCTGGCAGATGGGTGGTCGTTATCGACAGTCCCCGGGCCAGAAGCCAGTGCCAGATCGCCTGCGCCTCCTGTGACAGAGTGTGGGATCTCGAGCCCCCCTGCTTGTTGAGGTAATACATCGTTGTCGTGTTGTCCGTCTGTACAAGCAGCGAGTTGGTCTGAAAGGACGGATGAAAGGCCTTCAGTGCCAAGTGAACTGCTCTGAGTTCCAGGAAATTGATGTGGTACGTGGACTCCGTTGGGGACCACGTCCCTTGAATCTGTAGGTCTTCGGAGTGCGCTCCCAGCCCTGGAGAGAAGCATCCGTCACGATAGTCTGAGTGGGAATGTCCTTGTGGAAGGGAACCCCTTTGAGGAGGTTCTCCGCTGAACACCACCACTTCAGAGACTGAAGAGCATGTAGAGACAGTCGTATCTTGTCGTCCCAAGATCCTCTCCCCTGGTCCCACTGATCCTCCAAGCACTCCTGCAGCGGTCTCATGTGCAGCCGCGCATGTGGCGTCAGGAAGATACAAGAGGCCATCGAGCCCAGTAGAGAAGACACCGTCCTCACAGTAGTAGATGGAGTTGTCAAAAGAGCCTGAGCCTTCCAAAGGAGTGATAACCGTCGCTCCTCCGAAGGAGACACGCTTGCTGACAGCGTATTGACGGAGGCTCCCAAGTACTGAATGCACTGGACCGGAGTCGGGACCGGCTTGGACATGTTGATGTGCAACCCCAGCTTGTTCAGCAGAACGCACGTCATCTGGAAGTGTGCTTGAGCTTCCGAGAAGGAGGAGGCCTTGATCAACCAATCGTCCAGGTACGGGTAGACAAACACCTTGTTCTTCCTCAGGTGTGCCGCTACCACTGCCATGCACTTCGAGAACGTTCTGGGCGCAGACTTCAGCCCGAACGGAAGTAAAGTGTACTGATTGTGATTGGTGCCGACTTGAAATCGCAGGAACTTCCTGTGTTTGCATGCAATGGGCACATGGAAGTATGCATCCTGTACGTCAATGGCACATAGCCAGTCTCCCTGTTGCAACTGAGGATAGATCTGATGCAACGACAGCATGCAAAACTTTTCTCTGCGAATCCACTTGTTTGCCTGTCGCAAGTCGAGAATGGGCCTGAACTCGTTCTTGTCCTTCTCGCGGACCAGAAAGAACCGGGAGTACAGACCTCTTCCTCTCTGAGACAGAGGTACGTCTTCTATCGCCCTTTTCCTTAACAGGATATCGGCCTCCGCCTGGAGCTCGCGCAGCTGATACTGCGAGCTGACCGGGGGAATCGATGGAGGAGGGCTGGTGAACCGAAGACTGTATCCATTGCAAACAATATTCAGCACCCACTTGTCCTGAGTAATTTTTCTCCACTCTGCCAGAAAAAATTGAACGCTTCCCCCCACCGGAGCGGGTAACGGACAAAGGGGAAGTAACCGCTCAGGGTCGAGACCCTGCCAGGCCCTTGTTCGCGGTAGAGGACTGCTGTCCACCTCTACCCCTCTGGCGTTTCTGGAAGGGTCTCCGGAACTGCTGCTGTTGTTGCTGCTGCTGTTGTCCCGAAGACTGTCCTCTTCCTTTCCCCTGCGAGCCGAACCGCCGTTGGAACTGGCGGTAGGGTTTCTTGTCTTTGGGCTTCTCCAAGCCCACAGCCGTCAGGGTTTCCGCCTCGGCCTTCATCCGGGCCATTTCGTCGTCTGCGTGTTTCCCGAAAAGCGTCTCACCGGAAAACGGCAGATTGGCCACTCGCTGTTGCGCCTCAGGCTTGAGTGACGTAAGCCTGAGCCACGCATGGCGGCGTTGGTTGATACCGTGGCAGTAGCCATGTGCGGCCAACAGGGAGATATCCGCCGCGGCGCTTATGGCCTGGTTCGAGACCAGCATCCCTTCCTTGACGATTTCCATGAAGTCCTCCTTCCTGTCACGCGGGACAAGGTCCGCGAACTGTTCCATGGAATCCCACAGCGCACGGTCGTACCGTCCTAGTAACGCCGAGTCGCTGGAAGCCTTCATAGTAGTGGAAGAAGTCCCACACGCCTTCCTTCCGGCCGAATCAATCCAGCGGCTCTCCTTATCCGGAGGCACGGTGGATGACGGGGAGGTAGAATGTAATTTCCTGGCCGCCGTCACTATCACTGAATCCGGCACTGGGTCCATCCTCAGGAAGGCCGGGTCCGAGTCAGGCGCCCTGTACTTCTTCAGAAGTCTGGATGGAGCTGCCTTCACCACCGCTGGCGTAAGAAAAAGCTCTTCCGCAGGTTCGACCAGTCCTGGCACCAACGGCAGTAGAGGGCGAGACAGGTGCTTCTTGTGCAAAGTCTCAAATATCACGGACGCCGTAGGTGTAGGAGCCGTCACCGTGATACCCAACTTCGCAGCCCCTCTCAGGAGAACCTCCTGGAATGTACCGATGTCGTCGATCGGAGACACCCTAGTCTCCGGGGAATCCGACAAAGTAGACGAATAGGAACGGGTCCTAGAGGTAGTACGGGACCTGGACCTATGCCTCCTATGGCGATGTCTAGATCTCGTGGAGGACCTGTGTCTACTCCTCGATCTGTCTCTCCGCCGGGAGCGCGACCTCGATCTTCTAGGTCTGGGACGTTCCGCCGGTTTCCCCGGGGCGGACGTCTTAGGCTTGGGTGGTTCCTTAGACTTAGGAGTCTGCTTAGGAGGAGTCGGAAGCCTGGGCAACGAGACCGACCTCGGTGGAACCGGAGGCGGCTTGTCTGGCACAGGGGTCCTAGGTCCTGTTGGAAGCGGCGGCAGAGGAGGCAACGGAGGAGGGGTTGGAGCCCTCGGAGGAGTGCCTCTTGGCAACGGAGGAGGAGGCGGAACAGTCTTCTTCGGAGTATACACCTCCGAGTACACCGATCCTGGTGACCCGCCATCCTTTCCGGACTGAGGGGAGCCCCCCACAGTCCTAGGCCTGCCTGCACGACTCCTCGACGTCGAAGAATGGTGTTCAGGCGTCGAACGTAGATCCCTCGACGTCTAGCGCCCCTTCGGCGTCGACCGTCTTCCATGCTTCGGCGTCGAACGGCTTCGATGCCTCGACGTCGACCCCGACCATCTCGACGACGATCCTTTATGTCTCGACGGCGATCTTTTGCGCCTCGACGGCGACCTCGACCGCCTCGACGGCGACCTCTTGGACCGTCTCGACGGCGACCTTGACCGCCTCGACGGCGACCTCGACCGCGTCGACGGCGACTTCTTCCTCGCTGGAGATCTCTTCTGCCTCGACGGCGATCTCTTCCGCTTCTTCCGCTACAGGTCTGGAGTGTTACGCCTTCAAAAAGAACTGAAAGTAACTGGGACCTGCAGGGCATTCTGGGATACTGTGAAGTTCTGGAAAGTTCTCTTAAAGGCACAGTATCCTGTTCTGAGCCACATAATGGCAGTCTATGGGGCTTGTCCGTCCAGGTCCTTCTCTCTATCATTCCTGAGGGATTTTGCTGTTAAAGCAAGGGAAATCTGTACAGGCTTTGCGGTTTTGGGGATTTTATGGTGGAATTTCTAGTTGAAGTACTGGACAGTGTAGCCTTTTTTAGGATGCATTATCTGTCTTTAAATTCTCTCTTAAGTGTCTGTGCATTTCTGCATTTTTCGACACTGTAAGAGATTATTTTTGATTGCTCCGGGGTCCACGCACATGGGCGGGACTATTCACTAGATTATGACTATAAACAGAGATCCCCTACTACAGAAAAATAGGTACTCTATATTAAAATTAAAAAACTTACCGGGGCCAGCAAAGGAGCCCTCGCCTGACCGATCCTGGCCTTGTTCAGCAGCAGCAGCCTCCTCCAATGTCCTCTTGCCCCTGGAGGGAGCTGATGTACAACATGAAAGAAAGAAAGACCCAAAAACATGGATGATTGTTGTCAACCAAATCAAACATTTCAAAAGAACAATAACAAAATCTTTTGGCGAAATAGCAAATAGACAACTATTGAACGGGATATATTGACCTATCTCATGTGGTCTACTACGATATTAGTATTGCTTGATTTGCAGACCGTCGACTTGGAAAGTTATGCAACTCACTAAACAAATTACTAAAAAGGTTCGCCTAGGACTGGCAGGCAGCAGTCCGCAGCACGTGTAGTTACAGGCAAACTCCATCGTGATTGTAGATCAGCGACAACACTAAAAAGTTTCCTACTACATTAACCAGTCATTAAAATACTCAAAATATCAATCCACCACCACTATTTCTTCTTATTGCCAGGTGTACAAAGGAAGGACTGGAGTCTGTAGGGGCAGATTTACAAGCCCCTTGCGGCTCTTTTGCTCCATTGTTGCGTGACTTTTGTGACGCAGAGGTATAACAAAATAGGCACCATGGTGCGGCGTATATTAACAACGTGACGCATATGGGAGATGCATCACGTTGTAAAGCCCTGCGTCATCAGGGGGCGTTCCGGCGCAAGGGAGGGCGTTCCTGCGCAGGAACGCATCTTAAAAGTGGCTGAGGGAAATCTACAAGATGTCAATCAGTCACTTTTAGAACAATGATGCGGGACTCAAACCCTGCGCCTGCTTGAAGCAGACGTACGGCTTGACGCAGCATTGGGGAGATAGGGCAACCCAGAGCATTGCTGGAGCTGCGCCATCGTTGTCACGGAACTCCAGCAATGCGCCGCCTTTACGGCACAGATGCGTAAGGCTTCTGTGACGTTTTGGGCCCATGGTGCGCCGCATTGTAAATACGGCGCACCATGGGTGGTGGTGGCGTGGCACACAATTACTGGCGCCGGTAATTGAAAATCTGACCCTTAGTGTCTAGCATTACGCAGTTCTTTACACTACACTCATACATAATTTCTCAGGCCAATGAAATGAACACAAAATAGAAAACAAATAAGCATAGTAGCAAGGCTACTGAGAAGGAGAGCAGTGCACCTGAAATGCACAGAAGATTTTGAAATATAATTTACCTACAATGTAATCGGCAGCATTATTGCTCTTGGTAAAAAACAAACATTTGCAATATAATAACACACAGAGCGGGAGAAAACAGAGTAGTGATGAAATAGCTAGAAATAGCTACTACTACTCACTAAGCCCGGGGATCTCGATGCGAGCACGTCCAGCAAGTCGCGTTCCCCGTCCATGAGATCCGTCCAGCGGTGGGTGGCCTGGTTGTAGGTGCGCCGGACACCAGAGTGTTCAAACATGGCCCGGCACACCTTCTCCCACCGCTTCCGGCGCTCCCGGATCCCGTAGCGATCTTGCTGCCTCCCATGATGGTCTTGGGGAGGCGGCGCTGGACATGAAAGACTAGTACGGCCACCTCCTCCGCACTAAAAATCTCCCGAGCTATTACTTGCTCCCCCCTCAAACGCCCGCACGGGAGCCGGGCACGGGGTGCAGGACCCTTCCCGGGCTGCTTCCCGGCTCCCTTTACCATGGTCTGGGCAGAAAGGAAGGTAAATAATAAAGAAGAAATAGAATAGGGAAGAAGAAAAGAAAAGAGTTTTAAAAAGTAGTTTAAAATTAACCCAAAGTAGCAGAAAACACTAAAATATAGAGCTAGTAAAATAGAGGGATAGATAATAAGTAAAATAGAGCAAAAAAACTTCAAACAAGCAAAGGATGGCAGAGATTGACAGAGGATACAGAAAGCATGCCCAGAACCATAGCAATGAATGAAAAACAAGATGGCCACGCCCGTTGACGACCGCGTGGGTAAGTTCGCGCGAGATTTTTCCCGCAGTCACACGCAAACATGTACTAGCGAGCCGCACACTTTGCGAGATTACACATAGCGCCCGGAAACGGAATTACGTCACGCAAACAAGATGGCCGCGCCCATGTACGACCGCTAGGGTAACTTCGCAAACGTTGCCCTACAAGCGGCTTGCGAACACGCACAAAATCACGCGAAAAAACACGCCGCAAAAAAAACAAATAGTGTATTCGCGGCTTCCGAAATCGATCTCGCACGAATTCGCGCCCCGCGAATCGCGCAAAATAGCAGAAAAACGATTTTTGCAAAACTGAAAGCACTCAGCAGGTGCAAAAGTTCAATCTTAACATTAGTAACCATTCCCCCTAGTGCTTCCTGAGGGGCCCCTCCAGAGTTCAGTTGCCTCCTTGCAACTATTCTATGACCCTGCTCTGACCCTCACAGCAGGCTCAGATAATAGCTACAAGTATGCCAAAGGTCCTGCTAAAAAAAATTAGACTGCAACAGAAAGCAATTACAGATAAGGAAGCAGGTGCCAGACTGGAAGTTCAAATTCAGTGACACATTAATCAATCAGCCCCTAATTCATTCATGTCAGTTGAGGCAGGGCAGGTGTGCTTTTCCCCCCATAATCTACAGTGATGAAACACAGGGTGGCATGGGTGAGCCAGAGGGTGGCAGTGGTGAAACAGAGGGTGGCAGTGGTGAAAAAGAGGGTGCTGTGATGAACCAGACGTAGAAACAACATGGTCGCGACCGTTGCTACCCGACAAGTAAGTTCGCGTTTGCGAACTGGTAAAAAACCCTCGCGAAACGGCAGAAACACTTGCGAAACCCCCCCCAAATAAATCCGCTAAATTCGCGAGAGTTCGCGGATTTTGCGGATTGCAAATCCGTAAATACGCAAGTTCGCGGATTACCAATTCGCAAAATCCGCCCATGCTTAGCGTAAAGGACCCTGATAAGGCGGAAGAAGAGTGGGCCGAAGCCCATTGCCTCCAGCACGTCTTGCAGGTACTCCCAATTTACCGTATTGAAAGCCTTTTCAAAGTCGAGGAAGAGGAGGGCCAGGTATGGGGACAGGCGGGCACGATGGGCCAAGGCCAGGTGAAGGCGGCAGATGCAGTGGCGAGTGCCCCTTGCCGGCATAAACCCGCATTGGTCAGGATGTACCAGGTCTTGGAGGTGGGGCTTAAGCCTCTGGGCTAGTATTGTGGCGAAGAGCTTGATCTTGGTATTAATGAGCGAGATGGGGCGGTAGTCCGCGCAGCTCGTGGAGGGCGGCTGGGTCTTGGGAATGACCACTATCGTGGCCAGGTCCGACTCAGGGGGAAAGGAGCCAGTCTCCGCTACGTGCCGGAAGAGTGCCAGAAGTCGGGTAGCCAGGGTATCCCGAAAGGCAGCATAGTACTCCTGTGGGTATCCATCCGGGCCAGGCGTTTTGCCGGGACGGAGAAGGGGGATGGCCTCCAGGACCTCTTCGAGGGCGAAGGGGCGCTCCAGGGCCTCCGCGGATTCAGGAGTGAGAGAGAGGAGCCGGGTGCCGGCCTTGTCTAGCAGGGCAGCCAGGGGCGCATCTGGGGGCCGCACCGCGTATAGGCGCGTATAGAAACTTGCAAAGGTTTCGGCTATGGTTGCAGAGGTTACCTAGAGGGTACCATCTTGTGTGCAAACCTCCGGAATGATGCGATGAACTTTGGGTTAGGAGACCAGGTTGTGGAGGAGTTTGCCATTATTCTCTCCCCAGCCATACACCTGTGCCAACGACGATCGCCACAACAATAGGGCCGAGTCTAGTGAGACCTGTCGGATTTCCTCCAGCACCAACGACAGCTGGCGGGTGGGGTATGCCCGTCCAGAGGTTTGCTCTGCCTCCAATCGCGCGGCTTTGGACTCCAACGCCACGAGCCGGGCTGATTGGTCCACCCGTTTGGCATGCACCAGTCCCCTCGCCACCCCGCGAATCATGGCCTTGCCAGCTTCCCACAGGGTGCTCGGCGAGGGGACCGACCCCTCATTGGTAGAGAAGTAATGGTGTAGCTCCTGTCCTAGTGTGTCCACCAGTTTGGGGTCTTTCAGGAACCAAGCATTGAGACGCCAGACAGTTCGCAGGCCCGCCCGTGGGGAGCCAAGCCGGAGAGAGACGGGAGAGTGGTTGGACAGGCCCCTGGGCAATATAGCCGCACTTGAGACCAGGTGGCAATCGGTGCCTGGAAGCAGTCGATACGGAAGTGGGTGTGGTGGGAGGCCAACGTGCGAGTGTACTGTGCCTTACGGGGATTCCAAACCCACCATATGTCGCAGAGCCCCAAAGCCGAGGCCCAGCTCGTCAGAGCAGCAGCAGAGGAGATCCGGACCGCGGACAGGGTCCCGGTCGTGTCGCAGTGGGGCTGCATGACGGCGTTAAAATCACCCCCAACCACCGTGAGGCCCTGCGGGAGGGAGGAAAAAATCTGTGTAAGGCATCGAAGTGTCAGGGGCAGAAGGGCTGGCGGAACGTAAAGATTCAGGATATTTAAAGGGCAACCCTCCATCGTGCCTAACATCGCCACATAGCGCCCCTGCGGGTCGGTGCAAGCCGCGATTAGGGTAAAGGGGAGGCCATTCCTAAGCAGGATCGCCACTCCTCGGGACTCACGTGTGAACCCAGAGTGCCATACCATTGCAAAGCCATACCGGGCCAGGAAGTTGCATTGCGTGCCCAGGAGGTGGGTTTCCTGGAGAAGGAGGACGTCCGCCTCGTGGAGGTGGGCTTGCCCTGAGGACAGCTGCGCGCTTAATGCGGTCTAAGAGACCATTAACATTCCAAGAAAGAATGTGGAGAGGTCTAATCAGTGTGTACGTCATCAGGGGAGGAGGAGATGTAGGGGGAGCATGGGTCGCCAGGGACTGCACTCAGGGAGAGAGGGCCAGCAGCGCCGTGCAGAGGCAGGAGGAGCCAATCCAGGGGCAGTGAGCGGATCAGGGGACTTGAAGGCTCGAGCGGAAAGTCGCGGAGGGGGAGCAACCGCCCGCGGTCGTCCCCCGTGGTGGCCCGTAGGCGCACCAAAATAATAAAGTCGTGGGCAAAAGGAGATGCGTGCGAGGCGTGGACCCACCCGCCACATTTCGTCAATAAGGAGAGCTGCAATCCAGCAAAGGCCGAGGAGCGGCTGAGCAGAGCTAAACTAAAAAGCGGCCTGTAGGCGGCTAAAAACAAACCAATGAGAGCCAACGGACTCTTCACCCCCTTGCACCCCCAACTCCCCCCACCCTACACTTCAAAACAGGAAGCATCTGTCGCCCCAAATTTCAAACAATCAACAGACCCCCTGCTAGGGGAAAGACACTAAACTAAAACGGTTAGTAGGAAGCAGCAGCACCAGTCAGAGTTTGCTAAGGAGGACCCCCCTCCATATCACAGGATAAATGCCAACAGCTTTAAACACAGAAGGAAAAAGTTTGAAAGATGAGTGTAGTTCAGGATATCAGCCACAGTCGCCCCGGTAAAAGATAGGATGTGAGGTGAGTGGTAAAAGATGGACAGGGTAGGAACAGTGGCTTGAAGAGCGTAGACAGTCCAGGGCCTGTCCCCTACGGGGAACAGGGAATGCCATGGGTGGCCAGATCCCACAGGCATCAAGGAAGGCCGAGATGGCCAGCCCGAGCGAAGTCTGTGCGTCGGACCCGACCGACGGAGACCAGGTATCAGGTGGAGTTGGTTCAGACTTCCACATCATCTATGATTCCCCGGATCACAGGGCTGCCAGATAAGTCTGAGTCCGATCTTGCCTTCCGCAGGCCCGCAGCCAACTCCGGGTCCCGTCGATGACAACCAGGGAGGAGGGGGCAGCAGAGGGGGGAGCATCATGGTTTGTGGGAGGCGATCGGGCCGCTGAGACCCGCCCCGGCGACCGAGAGGCCCCATCCCGCGACGGCCCCTCCTGCGGGAACCGGTGCGGCGTCGCCGGGGCATGTCATGGGTTGAGTGGGTCGGAGACCTCCGGGTAGGGGATGGAGCCTGTCCAGGCAGGAGTGGGCGTTCCTCCATGAGCCAAGTCCACGCCGCTTGCGGGCTGTCGAAGAAGAAGGTCTTGTCCTGGAAAAAAACCTTAAGGCGAGCCGGGAAGAGGAGACCATATCTCAGGCCCATCGCCCTGAGCTTTTGTTTGACTTCATCATAGGACCTGCACTGGGATTGGACCTCCCTGGAGTAGTCCGGGAAGACCATTATTTTGGAGATCTGGAATAGCAGGGGGCCCAGGCATCTGGTAGCCCCCAAGATGGCGTCCCTGTCCTGGAAGTTGAAAATACGAAGAATGATGGGCCGGGCCGGGCCACCAGGAGGTGGCTTGGGCGCAAGCAAGCGGTGGGCACGTTCTATCGTAAACCAAGGGGATAGCTTCTCTGCAGGCATCCAGGATTGGAACCAGGCCTCAAGGAAGAAGGCGGTCGTTCCCTTCTCCAGACCCTCCGGAAAACCCAAGAGGCGCAAGTTATTTCGGCGAGCCCGGTTTTCGGCGTCTTCCGTCCTGCTGTGGAGCTCCGACGTCATCGTCTGAAGGCGGGCCACCTGGGTTTTGAGGGTGGTCAGGTCATCCTCCGCCGTGGAGATACGGGATTCTGCCGCCGTAATTCGCACTGTGGCGTTTCGAAGGTCCTGCCGGAGGAGAGCCACAGCCACCTTCACCTCCCCAATTTTGCTTTCCACGGAGGCCTGGGACGCACTGATCGCTGGAAGAATCATGGACAAGTCCCCTCCCTCAGCCCCCTTCGTAGGTGGGGGACAGAAGCTGGATTTGTGGTCTGCTGTAGTGAACTGGTCCATTCGCATCTGAGTCGGGGGAACCGAAGTTTGTGTGGTCTTTCCCCTGACCATGATCGCAGCGAGTCAGATGGCGGCGCTTGGGGGATGGCTTCGACCCAGGGGCTCACTCCAGAGGATCAGACCTCACAGCGTCTCAGGGGGGTCCGGCGGCGACGCTACAGCCCTGCCGCCAGTCTCCGACCCCCAGGCCTCCCCAGGCACAGGCGGCAAGGTCCAGAGGGGCCAAGGCGACAGGGAGGGAAGAGAGGGGAGGCCCCACTGCTCATGCGGCAACAGGCAGAGCGATCGAAGGGCCAGTCACCGATCTCACAGAGCGCCAGTGTCCAACAGAAGCGGCTGATCGCCAAGCAGGCCAGTCCGGGCCACAGTTCCTCACACCACCAGGGCCCCAGGTGCAGGAGTTCGGCAGTGGTCGCAGCGTGAGGCCGCAGTGCCCCGTGGGACCCTCGACTCGCGGTGAACAGGCCCGGGGGGCCAGACGTCCAGGGGCCCGACACTCTGCCGGTCTGGCCCCCCCACAAGAGTCCAAAGGTGCCGGGGGAGACACCGGGGGCCAGACAGTGGTCAGGCGGAGGGGGCTCCTATAAACAATGTAGTCCGGGGCACCCAGGCCTCTCAGTCCGCTCGAGGGGTCCGCGGGTGAGACCGAAGGGGAGCCCCCTGCCTCCTTTCAGTTCCTCCCTCGCCCCCAGAGGCCCACAGCAGTCCCAAGTCACCCCAGGAAGCGGGGTCGGGTCCGGTGTTGTGGCGAAGCCATGGCAAATGTAGGACCGGCCCCACAGGCTCCTCAGTCCACCCTCGCGGCCTCTGGCGGGAAGACAATGAGGGGGCCGCTCCAGGACAGCACGCCCAGGGCTCCCCGACCTCCCAGCCCCCACACAGGCGAGGCCCAAGGGGGAGCCCCCCGCCCCGTCCCCCTCCTCACCTCTGGGGCCCCCAACAGTCCCGGCCTCCGTGGGTCCCCGGAGCAGGTCTCCGCTGGTGAAGTGACGTCGCGGCAGTCCCGGAGGCAGCCCCACGGAAGCCACTCACCCCCGCAGCAGCTTCAGCCCAGTATCAGAGGAGGGCCGCCGCCGGTATTTCAGGCCGCCGCGTCTCCGGGCCCCAAGCAGAGCAGAATTCGCAGTCCCGGGAAGGCCTCTGCAAACCAGTGGGGGGCCCAGAGAGGGAGCCGGTCGCAACAGCACCTCCACCCGCTCGACAGGGCAGGGAGCCAGGCGGGCTGCTGGGGTGCACAGGTCAGAGCCTCCGAGGCTAGGCTGCCTCGCCAGCGCAGATGAGGGCCCCCATTTCGGGAGCCGCGCGGCCAGGAAGTATTAGGCCGGCAGAGGTGCCGCCAGGCCCCGGGAGAGCACCCAAGGACACCGGGTGAAGCAGGGCGGCCAGGGGAGTTCGGTACTGCCGGGTCTGGGAGCCGATGGCAGCTGCAGCAGGCGGATGCTGGGCGGATGACGGGTCCAGAGCACTCTTAGAGTGCGACCGCCATCTTGACGCCTCAGGCCACGCCTTCTTTATGTTTAAAGTGCCTCAGAATGTTGTGCTTTTTTAAATTTAAATATACTACAAGTAAAACACTTAATACAGCGATAAAGGAAACAACGAAATCTACAAAACAAACTCACGCAAAGCTCCTTTTGGCAAAAGAAAAGTATGTAGTGTAGCTCCTATTTTCCCAATAGGCTCTGCGCATTGGAATAGTACCTACAGCAGTAAAGGCCTAGACCAGACGTTAACTAGGTCTACTACTGTCGATACTAGACTTAATTTTTGGGTTTGCCAGCTAAGCTCAGAGTTCGCTAGAAACTTTCTCGAATGTTCAAGGAAGGATTAACTCCCCTGATTAGACAAGAAGGGATTTAGTTTCTGACAACCATAGAACATGACAACTTTGCTCTCCCCTAATCAAGAGTCAATCTCAAGAGTCGTGTGAGCACAAGGCAATTATTTTACTCAGTCAGTACGTGCATTCTTAGTCTCATCAGAGTGTAGAGAAAAGGAAGAGACGGGCGTGTTCAATAAAAGATGTTATTTATTGATCAGTCTCTTTTCTCGTACAAGAGAAATGGATCGATATTATTGCAATACTTATAGTTAAGTAAAGTGCATACATTAAAAGCAATAGTATAAAATAATACTGTAAAAACATTGATATGGTTTCTGAGCCATATGATGTTTAAAATGATTAAAATATATTTACATACACATATACATTTGACTAAACGTACTCAACTGGTGTTTCTAAATACGCCTACCCCGTGTACCTGACCTAAGTCTAATACGTGGGCGGGAATAGAAAGTTACAGTTTAAGTTAAGTTTGTTTTTGCCAAGTGAATAACTAAAGAATTCTCTAGGAGGGGTTATTCAGTTCTGTACCTGGAATTTAGGATGAATGAGGAATGGTATCTCTTTCTCTGCTCTCGATATTCCAGGCTGCCTGCGAGGGCTGCCCGGAAGCGCCGGTGCTGGGTCTCTCGGCTTGAGATAGCAGCGCGTCTCTCAGCGCGTCAGGAAGGCGGGGCTGCTGCCAGCGGGGTCTGCTTCTGCTCTCGGCTTCGGCAAGTATGGCTGCTCCGTCTTGTCACCACGCGTGTGTTTGCATAGGGCAAGGTCGGCAATATTTATACCTTAAAGGTGCCGAGATTGACGTAAGGATGGACATAGGTACGTCAATAAAGATGTCATACGACTTGCTCGTTAGCACATTCTTTACTAAAGTTCTCTGTGAAATCAAAACAATGGCCGCACGGATTATCCAGGTTGTCATAGGTTTGATTTGTTATGAGAACGTCGTATGCCTTATCAGGGGCTGGAGGAATGTCGCTTGTCTAATTAGATCTCAAGCGTTATGACCTAATCAGATAACACGTTCCTGTGCCGTAGTGTGACTGCGTCAGATAACGGTATCTGCATCATGGGGGTTTTCTTGCCTCATGGGCTGACTGTTAGTTAACTTGATAGTTAGTTTAACCAGAATAGGGTAAGGAATAGGGGGACTGATTCAGAACCTATAGAAATACACGACACCCACTCCACGCTAACTATGGTCATATCTACTAAACTATGCATAGTATAACATAGTACAACATACTATAGAGTATAGTGTATACCTTACCACCCCAAAATACATAAATGCATTTCGAAATTTTCAAATATACTGAAAAATTGCAGTCATATATATTGTATGCACTTAAGCTATGAATTAAATGCAAAAGTAAACAC
Source organism: Lissotriton helveticus (assembly GCF_964261635.1). NCBI lineage: Eukaryota > Metazoa > Chordata > Amphibia > Caudata > Salamandridae > Lissotriton > Lissotriton helveticus. The sequence goes on along the minus strand of NC_136068.1, from coordinate 181,387,017 downwards.
GCATTTTATGCATTATTGCTTGTTGGTATATGAGAAATACACATGAAATGGCTCTTAATATGGCTATACAGAAAAAAAGTCGAAACCATTTCATCACATAAAATATATTGTGAACATACCAGCGGGCAGCTAAAGTCTATATAAAGTCTATAAAGTATCTAAAAAAATAGAAATCTTAGTTCTCTAGGAATAGTTTCTTACTTTAAGCAGAAGATCAGTGTCCCGGGGAAAAATATATAGAAAAATATTTTAAGGGTTTGCTGAAAAAAGTTGCTGTCCGTGAACTGGATTGTAATTGTTCATGTGACTTTATTGTTAAAGTTGAAGGCCGAATTCAGGGAACGCCGTGTGCGAGTTTACTCAAAAGTCTCTATTTCTGTTCCGGAGAGAACATCATATCATTCAGGCTTTCGAAAAAACTGTCAACAGCTTCATGGGAAAGTTCCACTAAGTCGGAAATAGGGGTAACCATGCATTCGTGCGCATGATTGTCTCCATTGACATTCTGATTTGCATTGCTGACAGAAGGTCGTACCTGTTCGATGCTGCTTTCATCTTGAACTTCACTACTCTTCAATCGCAGTGGTGAAGATTCCAGGAATGCCGTCATCAGAATTGGCAGCCTTTGAGGGCAGCACAGTGCGTGAACCTTGGTAGGAACCAACAGTGTATCTGCATCCACCGGCGCATCCGATTGTAGCGTCAGACAGGTGTCTAACACGCATTCTTCTCCGCATAGCAGACACCTTAGTACAGGTAAAACACACCTTTGCCACATTGGTCGAAATGATAGAAACCAAGTCATGTTCAGGTCTCTAAGCCGGGAGAGTCCCAGGATTTTTGATATCCGGTCCCGGTATCCAATGGCTAGGATCGTTTCTTCCATTGTCGTCAGAGTTTGGTCTGTGACATGGGTTGCCATAACGAAAAATAAGGACTAGGAATAGGATTCCTGCAATTAGTCCCAGGATCAGGGGAAGTCCGCCAAAAATCGAATGGACGAAATCTGGAAAAATACCCAGTATGGCTTTGAATGGTGTTAATGCCATCGAAAATACTGTCTTAAATACCTTTGAGACCCCAGTGGTATCAGAAATATTTAAGATTTCGCTCAGGATTTCCGCGAAATGTACGGGGGAATTAGTTGATAATAATGTATGTATCTCTGCAGTCGTCCTTGCGACTTGTAGATCATACGTTTCTTTTGATGACGTGAGCCTTGTAGGCGTCTGAAGAAGCACTGTTTTCATTCTGCTTAAAGTGTCTATTCGAATAGAAGTAATTTTCAAACTGGGCCATGCCCTCGCCTCCCTGTCTGGAAAGGAGCTGGGGAACAAAGAACGTCCACAGCACTTGACCTTCGCTGTTGTAGTTACTAGATAAGGAGTCCCGGGCATAAGACTGCAGCATCTGCGGTCTACAATAAGAATGTAACTCCCATTATAGAGTCTTTGAAAGAATGGTTCTATTTCAGTTGCAGGTGCGCCTTGCTGGTGACATGAAAGGTTGTATGAATTCCCTTCACAGGCTCCGTGCAAACTAATACCGTTACACAGAAGCGTGCCGCTTAGTGACATAGCACAATTGTTGCCACTAAGAAACACTTTCTGTCCTTTGTTACTGACACATGCATGTGAATAGGGCAGGTTCCAAGTTGTTTTAAGGTACCCCTTTCCCAATTTCTCGTACATGCCAGCCTGTATATATTTTTGGCAGTATTGAAACCTGAAGGTTGAGATTGGAATATTTATGATTCCGTGGATTATCCATTCACTGACAGGTCGTTCTGACATTGTCATTGGTAATCTTTCTAGTTTTTCAATGCTCAAGATTGTATAATCAGCACCCTTCTGCGCCATACCGATTTGTCTATCAGTAAGGTTAAAGATTTGGAATAGTGACGTAGTGTTGATTAAACGCCAAGGCACATAGCCTGAACGCATATTTTGTAACGTCCAGCCAAGCTGTACAATAGAACGCAATTGTGACTGACCATGTTGTAATAACAGTAAGTCTTGCGATAATATATCGATTGCTGAAGACACAATGCTGTCCAATGAAAAAATTCTGGAGGACAGAGTCATTAACCCATTGTCCACTACAGAAAGTGATTTTTCCAAATTAATACGGTCAATTTCCCGTATTCTTTCTGCTGTCTCAATTTGAGTAACCTTCCAGGCCTCATTGTATGCTGCATATACAGAGGCTGCTATGAAACGCTTTTGACGCTGTTTGCGTGGTCCCATTATGAAATCACGCAAGTCAGCACCATCAGTAAGTAAAGTTAGGTGTTGCTTAATTTCAGGCAGTGTGGAAGTTTGTAGCCATTGAAGGCATAATTTGCCCACACTGTAGGTTGTTATTATCCCTGGGTGATGTCTTTGGGGATATCTAGGGTCTGGCCTGGTCATTTTGAAACCCTGTGTTTTATTCAGGAATCTATCTTGACAGTTATTTGTATCTGTGGGCCAGATCAACCATTGTTTCCAATCAGGATGTGTTCTGTTTTGGTTAAGTATATGGTTTATGTCTATTTCTTCATCTGTATCAGAGTTATTGCTAAACATTGTTGGCTTTGGAATAGACAGGTTATTTAAATCTTTGATTTTGGCTAAGCCAAGACAGGTGGTTTGTTGAACAGTGTCATTTAAAAATATCATTTGTTCTGGGATCATGCAGGCTCTAAACAAAGCTTCTAAACCCTGTACTTGCCATTCTTTTGTGCCCCAAACACTTTTCAAATCAACATTTTTGTCCCAATAATCGAATCCAAAAGTATTCATTTTTTCAAAGAATGAATCAGAATAAATCAATTTTGTGTTGGTTATCATGGTTTTGGTCCCTGTCTTGTTTGACAATTTATAATAAAATGTTTCAGCATTACTAGTGTTAAAACCTTGAAAGTATGAATATTTGTCATAAACGGTTCTAGAGCTCCCTTTTGGAGGAGTAGCACAATGTTCCCATTGATTAAAATTTAAAACATTTCTAGGTTGTGCAGATTTATGCAAGAAATGGTTACCATAGTGGTTATAGCAATACATACTATCATAATTTGTAGAACCTTGCAAATAATCATGTTTTGTAAATTTAGCAGACATTACTAAGTCAGACATCATATTGTTTATACTTTCAAAGTCCCAATCATCAGCAAATGAGTTTGGTTTTGCAAAGTCACTCAAGGAGATCTTGATTTGGTGTGGATATTTCAGGATCTCGACCGGACCATAAATTTCATAGTCAGTGTTGTCCCAGGCTACCCCACCAGGTATTGGAATTGCTGTGAAGTTGGCTGAAGAAAGTTCTGAAGAAAGTTCTCGTTTCTCGACGTGTGAAGATGTGTGTGGTTTGAGGACCAAGTTGATGTTCTGACTTGCTGTGTCCATTTTAGCATATTTTCCCTCAATGAAGCGTCCCAAGGTAAATACCATGATGAGCCAAAGTATGAGGATAAATGCACCAAAACCCACCCAAAATTCAATCCATGGAGAAATCAGATATGTTTCTTTTAGTTGTTTCAAAAGTTCCTTTGCTTTGTCTTTAAAGGATTTTGGTGATGGCTGTGTCTTTTGTTCGCTGAAGCCGTCAGAGGAATCATCGAAGTTGATGAAGTAACCAGATGCAGTTCTATCAATTGTTCCAAATGGTTCAGGATTTTTGTTTCTTGCATTTTCACTTGGTACTTCTGTATAGATTGGTGTGTCTCTGCTAAATGTCTTTATTTGGGTTTTCAGAGGTCTTAGTTCTATTGCATTGTTGCATAGTCCTTGTTGTTCTTCTGTTGGCGTTTCGAATGTGATGAGCCTCTTTGATAGGACCTCTGTACTGGTAGCAAACCTTGGTGTTCTGCTACTTATTGGGAGTCCACTTGGCCTACCGTTGGTTATCGGCCACATGTTGTGGTTTTACCAGGTCGATGGATACAACTCGGTTCTCCTTTTTTCCAGCAAGTGGCGGTAGTACAACTGATCTTGTCCCGTTGACAGACAATACAGGAACTGCTTTTCTGTAAGAAGGCCCAAATTCCTTCTTTACCGCGATCTTCTCCCTGACTAGATCCCCGACTTTTGGAATCCAGACAGGTCTTGCTGGGACAGGTGGTGAATCTTCAGTGGTCGTTGGCTGTTGTTTCAACTGTATGTTGCTCAGGTCTTTTCTTGTTTTGTTTAAGTCCTGCAAAATAGCCAAACGGTCTTTGACATCAAAGCTTTTTTCTGTTACCACTGAAGTCTGACTATCAAGGTCAGAGATCAACATCCTAGTTCCGAATAATAATTCGTACGGACTGAATCCCTTCAGAGAATTTCTTGGCAAGTTATTTAGACTACGTTGGACACTTATTAGATGTTTGACCCACCCAGCTCCCGAACCTACTATCCTTTCTATTATAGATTGCTTTCTGTCTTGGTTTTTTCTTTACACCATCCCATACCCTCAGGAAGGAAGTGAGAAGATTCCCGCTGGGCTGTGCTCATTTGGCCATTCTTTCCCCCCCCCAGGCTGGATTGCCTGAGAAAAAGAAAAAAATGGTCGAACGTAGCATGCTCTTAGCGTATATGCCATTTAGACTCGCAAATCTTGTATAACAGTCCGGACGTCAGCCGAGTGCTGTGGATCTACATTATAAGTGGGAACTAGCCTGTATATGTTAATCGCAAGCCATTCTTTTTAGTGGTGATGTTATCTGCCTTGATACGACGAGGTATTAAACTGCTTCTCTCCCCACTGCGATCTCTGTTGCAGTTTGGGCAGTTTTTTACAAACATGGTGTAGTGCAGGCTCATGCCTGGCCACCATTACCGTGATTGTAATTCTTCCAGAGAATCTTTTAATTTAAGGTGTCTGAGACCCTCGCCCATGTGTGCGTCTGCGATTAACAAGTTTCTCCTGTCCATGTTTGGAATCACTCTATCCCCCACTCCAGGGATTCGAGCAAAAGGAATGGAGTTTGCATCTATGATGTATGTGTAATTGAGTGGATAGTTGATCGGTAACGCCGAGCAGTCGCCTTTTGATGACGTTTTTACTGCCAGCAATGTTTCGCCGTCAATGTATTTTAATGTACGCTTTTTTCGATCTACGGGAGCCGGTTTACTGGCTGCCGCTGCGGCTGTTTCAGCCAATGAATTCCCTACAACGTGAACGCCATCACGCTGATGACTCAGTGAGTGTGTCACGTGAGTCTTTGGTAGTTCTTTTTTCAAAAGAGCTACCTGTTCCCAGAGCAATCTCTGCTTTATTGGTGCATCTGTGTCATCTTTGTAACCGTTCTGAATCCATGTCTGCAAATCCTTGTTATATGCTTTGACGCAGAAATATGAATCTGACACTATAAGTGTCGGGAATTCGCGATCCGCATTATCTAGCGCCATTTTCAAAGCTATTATTTCAGTTTGTAGTTCTGAATTAGTTTCTACTGAGTGTGATTTTGTTAATAGAGGTCTTAGTTTACCTCCGCGCCACACTTCTTTTGTAATCTCACATGTGGGATTGTATGCATGTTCTCCCCAAACTGAGGGTTGAGCATGTCCGTCTGTATATATTACACAGGCGTAATGACGTAGAGGCAGAATGTCGATTGGCAGAGGATACGTCTTTTCATATTTTAGATTTTTCAATTCTTCTAGTTCTGGATCAAAGAAGTAATATACTTTGTCCGTTGTGATTGAATTTACCCATTGTAACCATTCTGGATCCAATGTTGTTGTTGGTAAATTACACGGTGTTGTTAATGCCTCAAAGGCTGATTCAGCTGTTCTGACTGTGATATGTCTACCGTCAGCTATGTCTTTTTCTCTAGCTATTGCGGTTTGAACTGCTTGAACAATTTTTCCTTTGTTGTTGAATCTCTGTTCAGCTTTTGTGTACAAATGTGATTTGAATGCAATTGGTACCTTATCTCCCTCATTAGAGGTTAGGTATGTGAATTTTTAGTAGTTGTTTTAGCTGTATTAACAGCTCTGCTGCAGGCATTCTTTCGATGTCTGGATATGGTGTGTATCCGGCTAGGACCGGCCACGTTGCTCCTGGTCTTCCTAAAGGACCGAGCCTTGTAATGTGATTATTATGTTTTAGGGCGCCATCAAATAAGAGCAAATGCTCTTGGAATTTGAGTGGTACTTCCACTTCCTCGAAAGGAGTGTACTCATTAGGAGGTTCCTCTACTTTGTAATAGTGGAAGTACTTTGTTATAGTATTAGCTGCTGGAAAATGTATCCATGTATAGTATACCTCTGTCTGCCGATATTCGTGTGCCTCGATTACGAATATGACTGTGCCACCTCTAGGTGTCAGTCCATTTTCTATAAGTTTTAAGGTTATAGATCTCCTTTTGGCGACCGGAATGAGTATTATATCCGCGTCTGCTGCTTGCATGGTAGCATCAGCATCTGCTATTTCAGTAGCTAATCTAGTAACCTCTCGTTCTTCATCGCTGTCCATTTTGCTGACAGGATGGTATTATGTTTATTTGCAGATCAGGTTTCTTTATGGAAACAGAGATTAGATGCACAATATTTTGGAACTGTTTTATCCTTCAACGTTGACTAGACCAAGAACCATACATAGGAGTTCCCTCCTGCGAGGTTTTGGAGGATATTATAACCTTTCACCCACTCCAGACGTCTTTGGAGTATTTGGGAAAAGGGGTCTGAGTGAGAAAGCACGACTGAGTTACTCTAAATGTCTTACGTTAGTTTTATCGCCCTTTCCAAACACGTTGGGCGCCATGTAGTGTAGCTCCTATTTTCCCAATAGGCTCTGCGCATTGGAATAGTACCTACAGCAGTAAAGGCCTAGACCAGACGTTAACTAGGTCTACTACTGTCGATACTAGACTTAATTTTTGGGTTTGCCAGCTAAGCTCAGAGTTCGCTAGAAACTTTCTCGAATGTTCAAGGAAGGATTAACTCCCCTGATTAGACAAGAAGGGATTTAGTTTCTGACAACCATAGAACATGACAACTTTGCTCTCCCCTAATCAAGAGTCAATCTCAAGAGTCGTGTGAGCACAAGGCAATTATTTTACTCAGTCAGTACGTGCATTCTTAGTCTCATCAGAGTGTAGAGAAAAGGAAGAGACGGGCGTGTTCAATAAAAGATGTTATTTATTGATCAGTCTCTTTTCTCGTACAAGAGAAATGGATCGATATTATTGCAATACTTATAGTTAAGTAAAGTGCATACATTAAAAGCAATAGTATAAAATAATACTGTAAAAACATTGATATGGTTTCTGAGCCATATGATGTTTAAAATGATTAAAATATATTTACATACACATATACATTTGACTAAACGTACTCAACTGGTGTTTCTAAATACGCCTACCCCGTGTACCTGACCTAAGTCTAATACGTGGGCGGGAATAGAAAGTTACAGTTTAAGTTAAGTTTGTTTTTGCCAAGTGAATAACTAAAGAATTCTCTAGGAGGGGTTATTCAGTTCTGTACCTGGAATTTAGGATGAATGAGGAATGGTATCTCTTTCTCTGCTCTCGATATTCCAGGCTGCCTGCGAGGGCTGCCCGGAAGCGCCGGTGCTGGGTCTCTCGGCTTGAGATAGCAGCGCGTCTCTCAGCGCGTCAGGAAGGCGGGGCTGCTGCCAGCGGGGTCTGCTTCTGCTCTCGGCTTCGGCAAGTATGGCTGCTCCGTCTTGTCACCACGCGTGTGTTTGCATAGGGCAAGGTCGGCAATATTTATACCTTAAAGGTGCCGAGATTGACGTAAGGATGGACATAGGTACGTCAATAAAGATGTCATACGACTTGCTCGTTAGCACATTCTTTACTAAAGTTCTCTGTGAAATCAAAACAATGGCCGCACGGATTATCCAGGTTGTCATAGGTTTGATTTGTTATGAGAACGTCGTATGCCTTATCAGGGGCTGGAGGAATGTCGCTTGTCTAATTAGATCTCAAGCGTTATGACCTAATCAGATAACACGTTCCTGTGCCGTAGTGTGACTGCGTCAGATAACGGTATCTGCATCATGGGGGTTTTCTTGCCTCATGGGCTGACTGTTAGTTAACTTGATAGTTAGTTTAACCAGAATAGGGTAAGGAATAGGGGGACTGATTCAGAACCTATAGAAATACACGACAAGTAATTGTGACTACTAAGAAATAAACTGGAAGGAGCATAGTGTAAAGTAACGTAGATGTGTGCAATGGTTGCTAATGATTATTTATGAGGTGTAGGAAGGGCCAATGAATTATGCAGCTGTGCAGTCACAGCGTTTTTCGCACAAGAATACATTTGCCACATAATCTGCAGATGTTAACAAAAAAAGAAATGCTGCCGCTCAGCAGAAGGCCCTTTGTAAAGCTTGTTGGTCACTATTCTGTTGGTTATTGCTATATTTTTGTGCTAAACTGGTGCTATTGAGGTGCAAGCAATGCCCAGGAAGTGTTAAGGGCAAAAATGACAAAATAATGAAGTAATACCTCATAAAATGTGCTGTATTAAGGTGCATAATTTGCCTTTTCTTGCTGCATAATTTACTCCACCCTGCAGCATAATTTGCCCTTTCTCTGCTGCATAATTCCAGTGGCCCTAGGTGCACCAGACGCTGCGGTTTCAAAATTAGTTTCAAAGGCGTAGAGCCGTAGACTGTTCTTAGTTTCCAACGTATCCTTTAGCTAGTAAGTACAAGATACCCATTATATTGACTTGTGTAGTGTATCTACCGTCCGTCCCCCAATCCCCACACACACACACACACACACACACACACACGCACACACGCACACACGCACACGCACACGCACACACCCCCCCCTCCCACCCCCTACCTTCCAGGCTCGTGGGACGTCCCACACAGCAAAACAGGAGAACATTGTTTGAACAACAAAAATTAAAGGTTTGTAGATTAGATACCTCTCTGTGCCACCATTGGGAAATGACAGGAATGTGCCGTATATTGAGTATGATGCACTTCTGCCTTTGCTCTAGCATTCTTGCGCAATAATTTCATAAATATTCCCCTCGGAGTGGATTTTGGAGCTCAACCAAAGAAGATCAAAGTCTGACCCATTTCCCCAGATGGCAACATTAGATGACAAAAATAAGTTGTAGGACCTAAATGTCCAGTCCAGGTAAAATTTTAAACATCGGCTAACTGTGAGAACAGCAAGTCTTCTCAGCACTACAGGGCAGATTAGGGAAATAAGAGCACAGGGCACGGACTACTTGCACACTTGAAAATCTGACACGCAGTTCGGGTTGAAACCAGGAACAAGCCTGTAGCTCAATAACTGAACAGAGCCTCAGGACGTTGGAATGAAGTGGAGGCCGTAGGGGAGGGTTTTTGAGTCTCCACGGTAGGGTGAGCAACGAAAGGAGTGACAATGAGTAGGCTTCTGTTAGGCACCCCTCACTTTTGCCGTCTACGTATCCATCTTTACTTTTGACAACATCTGGTCTATCTTCCATCCAAACAGATGTTGGCCATCAAACAGCAGGTTGAGCAAGTTCTGTTGGATTTCCATCTTGGATACAGATCTAGGCATGCTTGCGCAGAAGGATGCTGCAGTTGCCCCTCCTCAACAGCAGTGCCCGTGGCATCTAGGATGCAACAGATGGTGGTGTTTGACATCTGATCGATCAGAGAGTATCTCCTAGCCCCCTTTCCTATGTTCATTTCGGAGATGTTGCAGGAGCGCTTTCATCTCAACCTAATGGGCACGGTAACTCAAGAGCAGCCAAAAAGAATTAGCAATACGCCAGTGGTTGGCGGATTGTGCAGCTACCCTCTTACCTGCATCATTTTACTCTATCCCTGGGGAAGAGTAGCTTGAGTTAGCGGTTTTTCGTATGGTGGTGACCACAAAAGAGTCGTGCAGAAGATGGCCACAAATATACAGGGGGGTCAGCAGGAGAAGCTTTGTACTTTTTGTCCACGCCTAGGTGTGATGACCTTGGTGCAGACGGGGTCATGAAAAACAGCTGGGTGTGAAGCTGCAGCCTTTGAGCAAAAGGAGATACTGAGCGCAGCAGTGGGTGGAGGAGTGTCTCAAAAAGGAAGCCCAAAGACTTAGTGTGGGGATCTACCTTGTGGAAGGAGGCAGCCCTACTAAATTATTTTAGGAAAGGAAGTGGAGTCAGTAGGGGAGGGATGGGCAAGGTACCAGTTGGGATCTGTGTTCCCCGGTGGGTCAGCATTATAGGTGCAGAGATCACCTTGCGGAGTAATGTTGAAGGTATCCCCTCCTCCCTGGAGGAGACCCCAGGGGTGTGTAGGGATGAGGATCACCTGAAGATCCACTATGGAGAGGTGCAATGGGGAGAAGAGAGCAAAGGGCTAGTAGCCTAGTCTGCCTTCTTGCGCTGCTTGATAGGAGGCTTGCAATTCCAGAGCTTCCTGAAATGATAGCCAACGCTTAGAGGATTGAGAACCAGACCCCAGAGGGTGGGCAAGCATCCAGCCCATATGGGGGTGAAGGAGTAGTTTCTGTCCTGTAACTCCAGTTCTGTAGTAGGGGTATCTCTGTTATAGTCATAATCTAGTGAATAGTCCCGCTCATGTGCGTGGACCCCGGCAATCAAAAATAATCTCTTAAGCTGTCAGAAAACTGCAGAACTGCAAAGACACTTAAGAGATAATTTAAAGACAAATAATGCAGCCTATATCCACAGGCTACACTGTCCAGTACTTCAACTAGAAATTCCACCCAAAAAACACACACACAACAGCACAGTTTCTTCCATAAAGAAACTTGCCTCTGCCAGTAAAAGCCTCTGGGATGATAGAGAGGAAGGCATGGACAGACAAGCCCTATATGCTCCCATTATGTGGCTTAAATAGGATACTGTGCCTTTAAGAGAACCTTCCAGAACTTTCTCCCAGTATCCCAGAATGCATAGCAGGTCCCACTTACTTTCAGTTCTTTTTGAAGGCGTAAAACGCCAGACCTGTAGCATTTCTTACATGAATATCTCTCTCCACCGGGGAGGAGGGCGGGCGCTTATGACTATAACAGAGATACCCCTACTACAGAACTGGAGTTACAGGACAGAAACTACTCCTTCTGTAGTAGGGGATCTCTGTGTATAGTCATAATCTAGTGAATAGAATGGCAAGCCCATCCCCACACCAAAGCAGCGGTGGAGAAACGAGAAATAACACCACTATTGTGCTAACAGATTTCGCAGCGAAGCCTGCCCAACCTGAGCGTCTGCCCTGGCATCAGTGTCCAGGCAGTAATGCTTAGCAAAGGTATGAACCGACTTCCAAGTGGCCGCCTTGCAGATTTCTGCAATCGGAACATTACGGAGCAAGGCTGTCGTGGCAGCTTTGCCCCTGGTGGAATGAGCCTTAGGCTTACCTCCTAAGGTCTTATTAGCTTTTTGGTAACATAGCTGTATGCAGGACACAATCCACCTCGAGATAGACTGCTTAGAGGTCGCAAGACCCGTCCTGACTGATCCATAATTGATAAATAATTGGTCTGACCTACGAATATCTTTGGTTTTATCCAGATAACATTTCAACACCCTACTGACATCCAGGGAATGTCCGCTGGAGATGAAGGATTTTGAAAAAACGTAGGCAAAGTTATGGTCTGGTTGACATGAAAATCAGAAATAACCTTGGGAAAAAATGTAGGGTGAGTACGCATAACAACCTTAGCAGCATGAAATACAGTATAAGGTTCTTGGCAACACAACGCCTGAATTTCACTCACCCTGCGGGCCGATGTAATGGCCACGAGGAACGCCGCCTTCCAGGACAGGTGCTGCAACGAAGCCTTATGAATAGGTTCAAAAGGCTCCTTCATCAATCTGGACAGCACCACATTCAATTCCCATGAAGGCGAAGGAAGCCTGACAGGAGGGAATACTTTCTTCAAGCCTTCCAGAAAGTCTTTGATCACAGGGATCTGGAAAAAGGAAGTCTGTGAAGGGCATTTACTGTAGGCAGTCAATGCAGCTAGATGGACCTTAATGGAATGGACATTAAGGCCAGACTGCGCCAAATGTAGAAGGTAAGGAAGGATGACATCTTCCTTGCACGTCGTCGGGTCAAAGTTCTTGGACTTGCACCAGATACAGAACCTCTTCCACTTGTAAGCATAGGAAGTCCGAGTGGAAGGTCGCTTAGACTCCTTCAGAATGTCCATGCAATCTTCAGGCAGATTCAAATTGCCATATTGCACTATCTCAGGAGCCATGCCGCCAAACTCAAAGACGAGAGGTTGGGGTGTAACATCTGTCCCCCGAACTTCGTGAGAAGGTCCGGCCTGCAAGGCAGCCGTATGTGCGGAAGGAGAAATCGGTGAAGCAGGTCCGTGAAGCACCACTGCCTGGGCCATTCCGAAGCAATAAGTATCATCCGCGCCCTGGACCGGGCCAGCTTGATGAGCACTGCCGGAATCAGGGGAATGGGTGGAAAAGCGTACAGAAAGCTGTTCGACCAGTCGATCCATAGCGCATTCCCCAGCGTCCCCCGCTGGTAGTACCTGGAGGCGAAGCCTCGGCATTTGCTGTTTTCGGCGGTGGCGAACAGATCCACGTCTGGAGTTCCCCACCTTGCGAAGACTTCTCCTAGTACTTCGTCGTTTATGACCCATTCGTGGTTTTCCTGAATCAGTCTGCTCAGTGCGTCCGCCTGAACATTCTGCACACCTGGCAGATGGGTAGCCGTTATCGACAGTCCTCTGGCCAGAAGCCAGCGCCAGATCGCCTGCGCCTCCTGCGACAGAGTGCGTGATCTCGAACCCCCCTGCTTGTTGAGGTAATACATCGTGGTAATATTGTCCGTTTGCACAAGCAGAGAGTTGGTCCGGAAGGACGGAAGAAAGGCCTTCAGCGCCAAGTGAACAGCTCTGAGTTCCAGGAAATTGATGTGGTACGTGGACTCCGTCGGGGACCACGTCCCTTGAATCTGTAGGTCTCCGGAGTGCACCCCCCAACCCTGGAGGGAAGCATCCGTCACAATCGTCTGTGTGGGAATGTCCTTGTGGAAGGGAACCCCTCTCAGGAAATTCTCCGCTGAACACCACCACTTCAGAGACTGAAGAGCATGCAGAGACAGCCGTATCCTGTCATCCCAGGATCCTCTCCTCGGATCCCACTGATCCTCCAAGCACTCCTGCAACGGTCTCATGTGCAGTCGTGCGTGTGGCGTGAGGAAGATACAAGAGGCCATCGATCCCAGTAGGGAAGACACCGTCCTCACTGTTGTAGACGGAGTGGTCATGAGAGCCTGAGCCTTCCGAAGGAGTGATAATCGTCGCTCCTCCGAAGGAGACACGCTTGCTGACAGCGTATTGATGGAGGCTCCCAAGTACTGTATGCACTGGACTGGAGTCAGGACAGACTTGGACATGTTGATGTGCAACCCCAGCTTGTTCAAGATAACGCACGTCTTCTGGAAGTCCGCTTGAGCTTCCGAGAAGGAGGAGGCCTTGATCAACCAATCGTCCAGGTACGGGTAGACGAACACCTTGTTCTTTCTTAGGTGTGCTGCAACCACCGCCATGCACTTCGAGAATGTTCTTGGCGCAGACTTCAGTCTGAACGGGAGTACTGTGTATTGATAGTGATTGGCGCCGACTTGGAACCGCAGGAACTTCCTGTGTTTGCGTGCAATGGGCACATGGAAGTACGCATCCTGTAGGTCTATAGCACACAGCCAGTCCCCTTGTTGCAACTCAGGATATATCTGATGCAACGACAGCATGCAAAACTTTTCCCTGCGAATCCACTTGTTTGCCTGTCGCAAGTCCGGAATGTGCCTGAACTCGTTCTTGTCCTTCTTGCGGACCAGGAAGAACCTGGAGTACAGACCTCTTCCTCTTTGAGACAGAGGTACGTCTTCTATCGCCCTTTTCCTTAACAGGATATCTGCCTCCGCTTGGAGCTCGCGCAGTTTATACTGCGAGGCGACCGGAGGAATTGATGGAGGAGGGCTGGTGAACCGAACACTGTATCCATTGCAAACAATATTCAGCACCCACTTGTCCTGAGTAATTTTCTCCACTCTGCCAGGAAAAACGCTTCCCCCCACCGGAGTGGGTAACGGATGAAGGGGAAGTAAGCGCTCAGGGCCTAGACCCAGCCGTGCCTTTAGTCGCTGGTGCCGACTGGTGGCCTCCTCTGCCCCTCTGGCGCTTTTGGAATGGTCTTCTGAACTGCTGCTGTTGTTGCTGTTGTTGTTGACCTGAAGACTGGCCACGCCCTCTGCCCTGTCCACCAAACCGTCTCTGGAACGGGCGGTACGACTTCTTACTCTCCTTGGGTTTTTCCAAACCCACAGCCGTGAGCGTCTCAGCCTCTGCCTTCATGCGGGCCATTTCATCATCCGCATGTTTCCCAAACAGGGTTTCGCCAGAGAATGGAAGGTTGGCAACCCTTTGTTGTGCGTCAGGTTTTAATGACGTAAGGCGGAGCCTGGCGTGTCTGCGCTGGTTGATCCCATGGCAGAAACCATGTGCCGCCAGCAGGGAGGAATCGGCAGCGGCGCTGATGTCCTGATTCGCCACCAACATCCCCTCGCTCAAAACTCCCTGAAAATCCTCCCTCTTGTCACGCGGCAGATGTTCCACAAACTGCTGGAGGGATTCCCAGAGGGCTCGATCATATCGTCCCAACAGGGCCGTGGCACTCGCCACCTTCATAGACGTCGCCGTAGTCCCACAAACCTTCCTTCCAGAGGAATCCAGCCACCTGGATTCTTTATCAGGCGGGACTGTGGAGGACGGAGTGGTGGCATGCTGTTTGCGCGCAGCCGTCACAATCACAGAATCCGGAGGAGGTTCCGTCCTCAGGAAGGCCGGATCCGAGTCGGGAGCCCGGTATTTTTTCTGAAGCCACGAGGGCGCCGCTTTGGTAACCGCTGGGGTGAGGAAAAGGTCCATGGCCGGTTCTTCCAGACCCGGCACCAGTGGTAGCAATGGTCGGGATAGATGTTTTTGGTGTAGCGTCTCAAAGATCACCGACGTCTTGGGAGTGGGCACCGTCAACGAGATGCCCAGCTTCGCTGCACCTCGCAAAAGGACTTCCTGAAAGGACACCAGATCATCAATCGGTGAAACCCTTGTCTCTGGTGATTCCGACAACGTCGGAGACTAGTCCTTGGTCCCCGAGGATCTTGTATGGGAACGAGACCTGTGCCTCCTGTGGCGTCGTCTCGACCGTGTGGAAGACCAGTGGCACGATCTTTCTCTCCTCCTGGAACGGGATCGCGACCTCCCAGAACGTGGACGCTCCGTAGGTTTCCGAGGAGGCGTCTTCCGTGGTTTCTCCTGGGTTCTAGGTCTTGGTGTCCCCTTTGGAGGTGTAGGTAACCTGGGTAGGGACGCCGACCTCGGCGGAGGGACCGGAGGAGTCCCCGACCGAGGCCTAGGCCCACGCGGTGGAAGCGGTGGCGGTGGAAGCCCCGGTGGTGGCAGTGGGGGCTTAACAGGCGGATCCTCTTTAGGTAGGAGGAGGAGATTTAGGCCGAGGTGGTGTATAAACTACCGAGTACACCGAGCCCGGTGACTTCTTTGGAGGAGGGGACTGCGACCCAGCCCCTCCAGAACCTGAGCGCAGTCTCCGGCGTCCTTCACCAGACCCCGCCTGACTTCTGGCGCCAAAATGCCTTCTGCGCCGTTTTGGGGAGGCAGAACGGCTCCCAGACGCCGATCCCTTACTCCTCGACGTCGAGCTGCGTTTATCCGGCGTCGAACGTCGACCCCGTGACTCAGGCGTCGAACGCCGTCTCCTCGACGTCGAGTGTTTCTTCTTCGACGCCGAGCGCCGCCACCTCGACGACGAGCGTCGACTGTCCTTCGCAGACCGTTTCCTTGCAGTCCTCGACGTCGAGGATCCCCTCGACGCCGAACGTCCACTCGACGGCAAACGGCGGTGTCACCTCGGTGGCGAGCACCGATGCCTACTGGTCCTCCTTCGATGTCGGCGGCTCAACGGCGACGCCGTCCTCGACGACGGCCTGCCCAGGCCCTTCGACGTCGACTTCCCACACTGTCTCGACCCGGAGCCCCGGGGAGATGGGGAACACACAGTAGTCATCCCTCTCGACGTCGTCGCAATCGACGGAGACCGGGATCGTTTGCTGGTCTTCCTGCCTTTGGGGAGCCCCCCAGAGGCCTCAGCAGGGGCAGAGGGAGTCTTCCCAGCCTGCCCAGACCCACCTGCAGCCGTCTCTCCTCGAGGCCTTGGGGCCTAATCTTCAACCTTTCCCTGAGGGTCCTAGTTGAAAAGGTCTGACAAATATCACAGCCTTCAGGAACATGTTCTTCAGGGAGGCAGAGAATGCAGACGTCGTGTGAGTGACTTGGCCTTCTTCCTTCCACATGCAGGGTTACTCGTCAAACAGAGCAGGCATTTTAGATCCCTAAAAGCCTGAACAAACACCCAGGGATGAAGAAAAACACCAAGTATTAACAACAGAAAACACTTTTAAGTCAAAAAAGTGCACAAATCCAATAAACCCTTGAAAAAGGGAGCGCTCAATGCACCAGGGTCCTGTTAGCAGGAGCCGGAAAAAAGAACTGAAAGTAAGTGGGACCTGCTATGCATTCTGGGATACGGGGAGAAAGTTCTGGAAGGTTCTCCTAAAGGCACAGTATCCTATTTAAGCCACATAATGGCAGTCTATGGGGCTTGTCTGTCCGTGCCTTCCTCTCGATCATTCCATAGGCTTTTACTGGTAGAGGCAAGTTTCTTTATGGAAGAAACTGGGCAGACTGTGCTGTTGTGTGTTTTTTTGGTGGAATTTCTAGTTGAAGTACTGGACAGTGTAGCCTGTGGATATAGGCTGCATTATTTGTCTTTAAATTATCTCTTAAGTGTCTTTGCAGTTCTGCAGTTTTCTGACAGTTTGATTGCCGGGGTCCACGCACATGAGCGGGACTATTCACTAGATTATGACTATACACAGAGATCCCCTACTACAGAATGACAAGGGGTTTTTGCCTGGTGTCCATCTCCTCTTGCAGTTTGTGGAGGATCAGTTCAACAGCACCCGAGCAGAGGTCTGTCTTTAATGCAAGTATCTATTCTCAGCTGAGGGTGTTTGACGTTGGCACCAAAGTGGGTGCAGTCAGTTTCAGTTTCCAGCACTCATTCCTGCAATGCCTCATTGAATGGCAGAAGTTCTTGGAAGCCAAAGATACTGATTTCAATCAGAACGTTGGATTTTGGCCGAATATGTAGGTTAGGCATATCCGGGGAATGCAACTTTCTGCAGCAGATTGCTGAGGGGGGGAGCCACGAATGGCTCCAAGAGCAGCACTAGGGACATCAAAATATGTAGGACAATCAATCCTCCATCTTAACAACTTCTTTGGAAATGGCACAGAGTTGGAGTGAATCAGTACCACATGGTTTGGTCCAGTTAGAGGCATGAGACACACAAGAAGTTATCCACAGACCTGCTTAAGGGCCTGGACAGAGAACGGTTCTTAGTAATTAACAAGCATTGGAAATGCAATAGGTCTCACATTAGAAAAGTTGGAGCTATTGGTCTTGTAAATGACAAATATTATTTATGTGTTGGTTTTTAAAATAGCTAAATGGATAGCTTTGTCATTTACAATGCCAATAGTTATAACTTTCGCGAATGTGACACCTATAGCATTTGGAATGCAACATGTTTTGTATTTACGTGACTTAGATGGCAGCTCTGGAGAGCACAGCAGGGGAGAGAAGCACAGAGGGAGCAGAGAGTGCAGCAAGGAAGAGAAGTACGGAGAGGGAGCCTAAGAGTGAAGCAAGGGTGAGATGCATGGAGAGGGAGTCTGAGAGTATAGAAAGGGAGAAGATGAGTTTGGGAGAGAGGCATGAGAGGTGGAAGGCAGAGAAATGGAGATAGACCTGGGAAAGGAGTAACCATGGGGGAGATGAAGATGCGAACAGGGAAAAACTAGTGGTGTTGACGAATGCCGGAATGGTATAAATGATGCTGTGTTAGTGCTCATTGACAATCGTGTGTACCTTGAGGAGAGATGGGAGAGTAGGGGGAGAAGGGGGAGATGGGAGAGTAGGGGGAGAAGGGGGAGATGGGAGAGTAGGGGGAGAAGGGAGAGTAGGGGGAGAAGGGGGAGATGGGAGAGTAGGGGGAGAAGGGGGAGAGGGGAGAGTAGGGGGAGAAGGGGGAGTGAGGAAAGGGGCGAAAGGGAGGAGAGTGTGGTGAGAGAGCGAGGAGAGTGTGGTGAGAGAGCGAGGAGAGTGTGGTGAGAGAGCGAGGAGAGTGTGGTGAGAGAGCGAGGAGAGTGTGGTGAGAGAGCGAGGAGAGTGTGGTGAGAGAGCGAGGAGAGTGTGGTGAGAGAGCGAGGAGAGTGTGGTGAGAGAGCGAGGAGAGTGTGGTGAGAGAGCGAGGAGAGTGTGGTGAGAGAGCGAGGAGAGTGTGGTGAGAGAGCGAGGAGAGTGTGGTGAGAGAGCGAGGAGAGTGTGGTGAGAGAGCGAGGAGAGTGTGGTGAGAGAGCGAGGAGAGTGTGGTGAGAGAGCGAGGAGAGTGTGGTGAGAGAGCGAGGAGAGTGTGGTGAGAGAGCGAGGAGAGTGTGGTGAGAGAGCGAGGAGAGTGTGGTGAGAGAGCGAGGAGAGTGTGGTGAGAGAGCGAGGAGAGTGTGGTGAGAGAGCGAGGAGAGTGTGGTGAGAGAGCGAGGAGAGTGTGGTGAGAGAGCGAGGAGAGTGTGGTGAGAGAGCGAGGAGAGTGTGGTGAGAGAGCGAGGAGAGTGTGGTGAGAGAGCGAGGAGAGTGTGGTGAGAGAGCGAGGAGAGTGTGGTGAGAGAGCGAGGAGAGTGTGGTGAGAGAGCGAGGAGAGTGTGGTGAGAGAGCGAGGAGAGTGTGGTGAGAGAGCGAGGAGAGTGTGGTGAGAGAGCGAGGAGAGTGTGGTGAGAGAGCGAGGAGAGTGTGGTGAGAGAGCGAGGAGAGTGTGGTGAGAGAGCGAGGAGAGTGTGGTGAGAGAGCGAGGAGAGTGTGGTGAGAGAGCGAGGAGAGTGTGGTGAGAGAGCGAGGAGAGTGTGGTGAGAGAGCGAGGAGAGTGTGGTGAGAGAGCGAGGAGAGTGTGGTGAGAGAGCGAGGAGAGTGTGGTGAGAGAGCGAGGAGAGTGTGGTGAGAGAGCGAGGAGAGTGTGGTGAGAGAGCGAGGAGAGTGTGGTGAGAGAGCGAGGAGAGTGTGGTGAGAGAGCGAGGAGAGTGTGGTGAGAGAGCGAGGAGAGTGTGTGGAGAGAGCGAGGAGAGTGTGTGGAGAGAGCGAGGAGAGTGTGGTGAGAGAGCGAGGAGAGTGTGGTGAGAGAGCGAGGAGAGTGTGGTGAGAGAGCGAGGAGAGTGTGGTGAGAGCGAGGAGAGTGTGGTGAGAGAGCGAGGAGAGTGTGGTGAGAGAGCGAGGAGAGTGTGGAGAGGGAGGAGAGTGTGGAGAGGGAGGAGAGTGTGGTGAGAGAGCGAGGAGAGTGTGGAGAGAGAGCGAGGAGAGTGTGGAGAGAGAGGGTGGAGAGGGAGGAGAGTGTGGTGAGAGAGGGAGGAGAGTGTGGTGAGAGAGCGAGGAGAGTGTGGTGAGAGAGCGAGGAGAGTGTGGTGAGAGAGCGAGGAGAGTGTGGGGAGAGAGGGTGGAGTGTGGATAGGTGAGAGAGCGAGGAGAGTGTGGAGAGGGAGGAGAGTGTGGAGAGGGAGGAGAGTGTGGTGAGAGAGCGAGGAGAGTGTGGAGAGAGAGCGAGGAGAGTGTGGAGAGAGAGCGAGGAGAGTGTGGAGAGAGAGCGAGGAGAGTGTGGAGAGAGAGCGAGGAGAGTGTGTGGAGAGAGCGAGGAGAGTGTGGTGAGAGAGCGAGGAGAGTGTGGTGAGAGAGCGAGGAGAGTGTGGTGAGAGAGCGAGGAGAGTGTGGAGAGGGAGGAGAGTGTGGAGAGGGAGGAGAGTGTGGTGAGAGAGCGAGGAGAGTGTGGAGAGAGAGCGAGGAGAGTGTGGAGAGAGAGGGTGGAGAGGGAGGAGAGTGTGGTGAGAGAGCGAGGAGAGTGTGGTGAGAGAGCGAGGAGAGTGTGGTGAGAGAGCGAGGAGAGTGTGGTGAGAGAGCGAGGAGAGTGTGGTGAGAGAGCGAGGAGAGTGTGGTGAGAGAGCGAGGAGAGTGTGGTGAGAGAGCGAGGAGAGTGTGGAGAGGGAGGAGAGTGTGGAGAGGGAGGAGAGTGTGGTGAGAGAGCGAGGAGAGTGTGGAGAGAGAGGGTGGAGAGGGAGGAGAGTGTGGTGAGAGAGGGAGGAGAGTGTGGTGAGAGAGGGAGGAGAGTGTGGTGAGAGAGCGAGGAGAGTGTGGTGAGAGAGCGAGGAGAGTGTGGTGAGAGAGCGAGGAGAGTGTGGGGAGAGAGCGAGGAGAGTGTGGGGAGAGAGCGAGGAGAGTGTGGGGAGAGAGGGTGGAGTGTGGATAGGTGAGAGAGCGAGGAGAGTGTGGAGAGGGAGGAGAGTGTGGAGAGGGAGGAGAGTGTGGTGAGAGAGCGAGGAGAGTGTGGAGAGAGAGCGAGGAGAGTGTGGAGAGAGAGCGAGGAGAGTGTGTGGAGAGAGCGAGGAGAGTGTGGTGAGAGAGCGAGGAGAGTGTGGTGAGAGAGCGAGGAGAGTGTGGTGAGAGAGCGAGGAGAGTGTGGAGAGGGAGGAGAGTGTGGAGAGGGAGGAGAGTGTGGAGAGAGAGCGAGGAGAGTGTGGAGAGAGAGCGAGGAGAGTGTGGAGAGAGAGGGTGGAGAGGGAGGAGAGTGTGGTGAGAGAGCGAGGAGAGTGTGGAGAGAGAGGGTGGAGAGGGAGGAGAGTGTGGTGAGAGAGGGAGGAGAGTGTGGTGAGAGAGCGAGGAGAGTGTGGTGAGAGAGCGAGGAGAGTGTGGTGAGAGAGCGAGGAGAGTGTGGGGAGAGAGGGTGGAGTGTGGAGAGAGAGTGGTGAGAGAGCGAGGAGAGTGTGGAGAGGGAGGAGAGTGTGGAGAGGGAGGAGAGTGTGGAGAGGGAGGAGAGTGTGGTGAGAGAGCGAGGAGAGTGTGGAGAGAGAGCGAGGAGAGTGTGGAGAGAGAGCGAGGAGAGTGTGGAGGAGAGAGTGGTGAGAGAGGGAGGAGAGTGTGGTGAGAGAGCGAGGAGAGTGTGGTGAGAGAGCGAGGAGAGTGTGGTGAGAGAGCGAGGAGAGTGTGGTGAGAGAGCGAGGAGAGTGTGGTGAGAGAGCGAGGAGAGTGTGGTGAGAGAGCGAGGAGAGTGTGGTGAGAGAGCGAGGAGAGTGTGGTGAGAGAGCGAGGAGAGTGTGGTGAGAGAGCGAGGAGAGTGTGGTGAGAGAGCGAGGAGAGTGTGGTGAGAGAGCGAGGAGAGTGTGGTGAGAGAGCGAGGAGAGTGTGGTGAGAGAGCGAGGAGAGTGTGGTGAGAGAGCGAGGAGAGTGTGGTGAGAGAGCGAGGAGAGTGTGGTGAGAGAGCGAGGAGAGTGTGGTGAGAGAGCGAGGAGAGTGTGGTGAGAGAGCGAGGAGAGTGTGGTGAGAGAGCGAGGAGAGTGTGGTGAGAGAGCGAGGAGAGTGTGGTGAGAGAGCGAGGAGAGTGTGGTGAGAGAGCGAGGAGAGTGTGGTGAGAGAGCGAGGAGAGTGTGGTGAGAGAGCGAGGAGAGTGTGGTGAGAGAGCGAGGAGAGTGTGGTGAGAGAGCGAGGAGAGTGTGGTGAGAGAGCGAGGAGAGTGTGGTGAGAGAGCGAGGAGAGTGTGGAGAGTGTGGTGAGAGAGGGTGGAGAGGGAGGAGAGTGTGGTGAGAGAGGGTGGAGAGGGAGGAGAGTGTGGTGAGAGAGGGTGGAGAGGGAGGAGAGTGTGGTGAGAGAGCGAGGAGAGGGAGGAGAGTGTGGTGAGAGAGCGAGGAGAGTGTGGTGAGAGGGTGGAGAGGGTGGAGAGGGAGGAGAGTGTGGAGAGAGAGTGTGGAGAGGGAGGAGAGTGTGGTGAGAGAGCGAGGAGAGTGTGGTGAGAGGGTGGAGAGGGTGGAGAGGGAGGAGAGTGTGGTGAGAGAGCGAGGAGAGTGTGGAGAGAGAGCGAGGAGAGTGTGGAGAGCGAGGAGAGTGTGGTGAGAGAGCGAGGAGAGTGTGGTGAGAGAGCGAGGAGAGTGTGGTGAGAGAGGGTGGAGAGGGAGGAGAGTGTGGTGAGAGAGCGAGGAGAGTGTGGAGAGAGAGGGTGGAGAGGGAGGAGAGTGTGGTGAGAGAGGGAGGAGAGTGTGGTGAGAGAGGGAGGAGAGTGTGGTGAGAGAGGGAGGAGAGTGTGGTGAGAGAGGGAGGAGAGTGTGGAGAGAGAGGGAGGAGAGTGTGGAGAGAGGGTGGAGAGGGAGGAGAGTGTGGTGAGAGAGGGAGGAGAGTGTGGAGAGAGGGTGGAGAGGGAGGAGAGTGGTGAGAGAGGGAGGAGAGTGTGGAGAGAGGGAGGAGAGTGTGGAGAGAGGGTGGAGAGGGAGGAGAGGGTGGAGAGAGAGGGTGGAGAGGGAGGAGAGTGTGGTGAGAGAGCGAGGAGAGTGTGGTGAGAGAGGGTGGAGAGGGAGGAGAGTGTGGTGAGAGAGTGTGGTGAGAGAGCGAGGAGAGTGTGGAGAGAGAGCGAGGAGAGTGTGGAGAGAGAGCGAGGAGAGTGTGGTGAGAGAGCGAGGAGAGTGTGGTGAGAGAGCGAGGAGAGTGTGGAGAGAGAGCGAGGAGAGTGTGGAGAGAGAGGGTGGAGAGCGAGGAGAGTGTGGAGAGAGAGGGTGGAGAGGGAGGAGAGTGTGGTGAGAGAGGGAGGAGAGTGTGGTGAGAGAGGGAGGAGAGTGTGGTGAGAGAGCGAGGAGAGTGTGGAGAGAGAGCGAGGAGAGTGTGGAGAGAGAGCGAGGAGAGTGTGGAGAGAGAGCGAGGAGAGGGTGGAGAGAGAGCGAGGAGAGGGTGGAGAGGGAGGAGAGTGTGGAGAGAGAGGGTGGAGAGGGAGGAGAGTGTGGAGAGAGAGGGTGGAGAGGGAGGAGAGTGTGGTGAGAGAGCGAGGAGAGTGTGGTGAGAGAGGGTGGAGAGGGTGGAGAGGGAGGAGAGTGTGGTGAGAGAGCGAGGAGAGGGTGGAGAGAGAGCGAGGAGAGGGTGGAGAGAGAGCGAGGAGAGGGTGGAGAGAGAGCGAGGAGAGGGTGGAGAGAGAGCGAGGAGAGGGTGGAGAGAGAGCGAGGAGAGGGTGGAGAGAGAGCGAGGAGAGGGTGGAGAGAGAGCGAGGAGAGGGTGGAGAGAGAGCGAGGAGAGGGTGGAGAGAGAGCGAGGAGAGGGTGGAGAGAGAGCGAGGAGAGGGTGGAGAGAGAGCGAGGAGAGGGTGGAGAGAGAGCGAGGAGAGGGTGGAGAGAGAGCGAGGAGAGGGTGGAGAGAGAGCGAGGAGAGGGTGGAGAGAGAGCGAGGAGAGGGTGGAGAGTGTGGTGAGAGAGCGAGGAGAGTGTGGAGAGAGAGCGAGGAGAGTGTGGAGAGAGAGCGAGGAGAGGGTGGAGAGAGAGCGAGGAGAGTGTGGAGAGAGAGCGAGGAGAGGGTGGAGAGAGAGCGCGGAGAGGGTGGAGAGAGAGGGTGGAGAGGGTGGAGAGGGAGGAGAGTGTGGTGAGAGAGCGAGGAGAGGGTGGAGAGAGCGAGGAGAGGGTGGAGAGAGAGCGAGGAGAGGGTGGAGAGAGAGCGAGGAGAGTGTGGAGAGAGAGGGTGGAGAGGGTGGAGAGGGAGGAGAGTGTGGTGAGAGAGCGAGGAGAGGGTGGAGAGAGAGCGAGGAGAGGGTGGAGAGAGAGCGAGGAGAGGGTGGAGAGAGAGCGAGGAGAGGGTGGAGAGAGAGCGAGGAGAGGGTGGTGAGAGAGCGAGGAGAGGGTGGAGAGAGAGCGAGGAGAGGGTGGAGAGAGAGCGAGGAGAGGGTGGAGAGAGAGCGAGGAGAGGGTGGAGAGTGTGGAGAGAGAGCGAGGAGAGTGTGGAGAGAGAGCGAGGAGAGTGTGGAGAGAGAGCGAGGAGAGTGTGGAGAGAGAGCGAGGAGAGGGTGGAGAGAGAGCGAGGAGAGGGTGGAGAGAGAGCGAGGAGAGGGTGGAGAGAGAGCGAGGAGAGGGTGGAGAGAGAGCGAGGAGAGGGTGGAGAGAGAGCGAGGAGAGGGTGGAGAGAGAGCGAGGAGAGGGTGGAGAGAGCGAGGAGAGGGTGGAGAGAGCGAGGAGAGGGTGGAGAGAGAGAGCGAGGAGAGGGTGGAGAGAGGGTGGAGAGAGCGAGGAGAGGGTGGAGAGAGCGAGGAGAGGGTGGAGAGAGCGAGGAGAGGGTGGAGAGAGCGAGGAGAGGGTGGAGAGAGCGAGGAGAGGGTGGAGAGAGCGAGGAGAGGGTGGAGAGTGTGGAGAGAGAGCGAGGAGAGGGTGGAGAGGGAGGAGAGTGTGGTGAGAGAGCGAGGAGAGTGTGGTGAGAGAGGAGAGGGTGGAGAGAGAGGGAGGAGAGTGTGGTGAGAGAGGGAGGAGAGTGTGGAGAGAGAGGGTGGAGAGGGAGGAGAGTGTGGAGAGAGAGCGAGGAGAGTGTGGAGAGAGAGCGAGGAGAGGGTGGAGAGGGAGGAGAGTGTGGTGAGAGAGGGTGGAGAGGGAGGAGAGTGTGGTGAGAGAGGGAGGAGAGTGTGGAGAGAGAGCGAGGAGAGGGTGGAGAGGGAGGAGAGTGTGGTGAGAGAGGGAGGAGAGTGTGGAGAGAGAGGGAGGAGAGTGTGGAGAGTGTGGTGAGAGAGGGAGGAGAGTGTGGAGAGAGAGCGAGGAGAGGGTGGAGAGGGAGGAGAGTGTGGTGAGAGAGGGTGGAGAGGGAGGAGAGTGTGGTGAGAGAGCGAGGAGAGGGTGGAGAGGGAGGAGAGTGTGGTGAGAGAGGGAGGAGAGTGTGGAGAGAGAGGGAGGAGAGTGTGGAGAGAGAGGAGAGTGTGGTGAGAGAGGGAGGAGAGTGTGGAGAGAGAGCGAGGAGAGGGTGGAGAGGGAGGAGAGTGTGGAGAGAGAGGGTGGAGAGGGAGGAGGTGTGGTGAGAGAGGGAGGAGAGTGTGGTGAGAGAGGAGGAGAGTGTGGTGAGAGAGGGAGGAGAGGGTGGAGAGGGAGGAGAGTGTGGTGAGAGAGGGAGGAGAGTGTGGAGAGAGTGGAGAGGGAGGGAGGGTGGTGAGAGAGGAGGAGAGGGTGGAGAGAGAGCGAGGAGAGGGTGGAGAGAGAGCGAGGAGAGGGTGGAGAGAGAGCGAGGAGAGGGTGGAGAGAGAGCGAGGAGAGGGTGGAGAGAGAGCGAGGAGAGGGTGGAGAGAGAGCGAGGAGAGGGTGGAGAGAGAGCGAGGAGAGGGTGGAGAGAGAGCGAGGAGAGGGTGGAGAGAGAGCGAGGAGAGGGTGGAGAGAGAGCGAGGAGAGGGTGGAGAGAGAGCGAGGAGAGGGTGGAGAGAGCGAGGAGAGGGTGGAGAGAGAGCGAGGAGAGGGTGGAGAGAGAGCGAGGAGAGGGTGGAGAGAGAGCGAGGAGAGGGTGGAGAGA